>NW_026902113.1:2959671-7759671 GCF_033783945.1 Neopsephotus bourkii
TTGTATTTGTGNNGAAGGCATTTAATCTCTGGCAGTGCAGAGGAGGAGGAGTTTATGCGATTGTTTGGTCCTGTCCTGGTCCGGGCCTGCAATTGTAAAAGGCAGGACAGCAAACTAAGAAGCTGCAACAGTCACACACACGGGTAACCCCTGCTCTGGCCTCTGCAGGTCTGGGTGACTTAACTTTGTTTCAGTGTCCTGAATCAAAGGAAGTGACTCTCTGAGTGTGTGGATGAGCACAGGAATGCACCATGGTTTGGTCCATTCTCTATTGGGGTTGCATCTGTTAAAGACAGGATAAGAATGTAGACAGCAGACAGCCTGTCTCACCGTGAGCGGCACTGCCAAGGACTCTGCCAGCCTCAGTGTCGTACTTTGTGTCAGTGTCTTTGTAGAAGAGATTTAAGATGTGGTGCGCTGCTGAGGATAGGAGTGCACCATGGATGCTCCGCTCTGTGTCAGAGCTTTCACCTGAAAGGGCAGGACAAGAAATGGCATCAGCTACCCTTGTTCACATGGGTAACCCCTGCCCAGGGCTCTGCAGGCTTGCTGACTTAACTTTCTGTCAGTGTCCTTTGTCCTTTGCATTTAAACTCTGTCAGTGTAGCTGCGTAAGGGCTGCCCGATGGTTGGTCCATTCCCTGTCTGCACTTGCAGCTGAAATGGCAGAAGGAAGGACATGAAACGGCATCAGCCCTCTTTGTCCTCATGTGGAACATCTACCCAGAGCTCTGCCAGGCTCAATGCCTTAACTTTGTGTCAGTGTCCTCCTTAGAAGGAAGTGACTGGCTGTGTGGATGAGGACAGGAGTTCACCGTTTTCCAGTCCATTGCATGTGGGGTTTGCAGCTGTTAAAGACAGGAAAAGAATGAAGACATCAGACACCCTGACTCACCATGGCGAGGCCTGCCCGTGGCTCTGCCGGAGTGAATGACTTATCTTTGGTGTTTGTCCTTGTGGAAGGCATTTAATCTCTGGCAATGTGATGGAGGAGAAGAGTGCGCCATTGTCGGGTCCTCTCCTTGTCTGTGCCTGCATCTGCAAAAGGCAGAAGAAGAAACTATGCGTTACCCATCAGTGTTCCCCAAGGAGAAGCCCTGCCCGTGGCTCTGCCAGAGTGAATGGCTTATCTTTGGTCTTTGTCGATCTGGAAGGCATTTAATCTCTGGCAGTGCAGTGGAGGAGGAGTTTATGCCATTGTCTGGACCTGTCCTGGTTTGGGCCTGCAATTGTAAAAGGCAGGACAGCAAACTAAGCAGCTGCAACAGTCACCCACACTGGTAACCCCTGCTCTGGGCTCTGCAGGTCTGGGTGACTTAACTTTGTTTCAGTGTCCTGAATCAAAGGAAGTGACTCTCTGAGTGTGTGGATGAGCACTGGAATGCACCATGGTTTGGTCCATTCCCTATTGGGGTTGCATCTGTTAAAGACAGGATAAGAATGTAGACAGCAGACAGCCTGTCTCACCGTGAGCGGCACTGCCCAGGACTCTGCCTGCCTCAGTGACGTACCTTTGTGTCAGTGTCTTTGTAGAAGAGATTTAAGATGTGGTGCAGTGCTGAGGATAGGAGTGCACCATGGATGCTCCGCTCTGTGTCAGAGCTTTCACCTGAAAGGGCAGGACAAGAAATGGCATCAGCTACCCTTGTTCACATGGGCAACACCTGCCCAGGGCTCTGCAGGCTCGGTGACTTAACTTTCTGTCAGTGTCCTTTGCATTTAAATTCTGTCAGTGCAGCTGCGTAGAGGGGTGCCCAATGGTTGGTCCATTCCCTGTCTGCACTTGCAGCTGAAATGGCAGAAGGAAGGACATGAAACGGCATCAGCCCTCTTTGTCCTCATGTGGAACATCTACCCAGAGCTCTGCCAGGCTCAATGCCTTAACTTTGTGTCAGTGTCCTCCTTAGAAGGAAGTGACTGGCTGTGTGGATGAGGACAGGAGTTCACCGTTTTCCAGTCCATTGCATGTGGGGTTTGCAGCTGTTAAAGACAGGAAAAGAATGAAGACATCAGACACCCTGACTCACCATGGCGAGGCCTGCCCGTGGCTCTGCCGGAGTGAATGACTTATCTCTGGTGTTTGTCCTTGTGGAAGGCATTTAATCTCTGGCAGTGTGGTGGAGGAGAAGAGTGCGCCATTGTCGGGTCCTCTCCTTGTCTGTGCCTGCATCTGCAAAAGGCGGAAGAAGAAACTATGCGCTACCCATCAGTGTTCCCCAAGGAGAAGCCCTGCCCGTGGCTCTGCCAGAGTGAATGGCTTATCTTTGGTCTTTGTCGATCTGGAAGGCATTTAATCTCTGGCAGTGCAGTGGAGGAGGAGTTTATGCCATTGTCTGGACCTGTCCTGGTTTGGGCCTGCAATTGTAAAAGGCAGGACAGCAAACTAAGCAGCTGCAACAGTCACCCACACTGGTAACCCCTACTTTGGGCTCTGCAGGTCTGGGTGACTTAACTTTATTTCAGTGTCCCCCATCAAAGGAAGTGACTCTCTGAGTGTGTGGATGAGCACAGGAATGCACCCTGGTTTGGTCCATTCTCTATTGGGGTTGCATCTGTTAAAGACAGGATAAGAATGTAGACAGCAGACAGCCTTTCTCACCGTGAGCGGCACTGCCAAGGACTCTGCCAGCCTCAGTGTCGTACTTTGTGTCAGTGTCTTTGTAGAAGAGATTTAAGATGTGGTGCAGTGCTGAGGATAGGAGTGCACCATGGATGCTCCGCTCTGTGTCAGAGCTTTCACCTGAAAGGGCAGGACAAGAAATGGCATCAGCTACCCTTGTTCACATGGGTAACACCTGCCCAGGGCTCTGCAGGCTCGGTGACTTAACTTTCTGTCAGTGTCCTTTGCATTTAAATTCTGTCAGTGTAGCTGCGTAAGGGCTGCCCAATGGTTGGTCCATTCCCTGTCTGCACTTGCAGCTGAAATGGCAGAAGGAAGGACATGAAACGGCATCAGCCCTCTTTGTCCTCATGTGGAACATCTACCCAGAGCTCTGCCAGGCTCAATGCCTTAACTTTGTGTCAGTGTCCTCCTTAGAAGGAAGTGACTGGCTGTGTGGATGAGGACAGGAGTTCACCGTTTTCCAGTCCATTGCATGTGGGGTTTGCAGCTGTTAAAGACAGGAAAAGAATGAAGACATCAGACACCCTGACTCACCATGGCGAGGCCTGCCCGTGGCTCTCCCAGAATGAATGACTTATCTTTGGTGTTTGTCCTTGTGGAAGGCATTTAATCTCTGGCAATGTGATGGAGGAGAAGAGTGCGCCATTGTCGGGTCCTCTCCTTGTCTGTGCCTGCATCTGCAAAAGGCAGAAGAAGAAACTATGCGCTACCCATCAGTGTTCCCCAAGGAGAAGCCCTGCCCGTGGCTCTGCCAGAGTGAATGGCTTATCTTTGGTCTTTGTCGATCTGGAAGGCATTTAATCTCTGGCAGTGCAGTGGAGGAGGAGTTTATGCCATTGTCTGGACCTGTCCTGGTTTGGGCCTGCAATTGTAAAAGGCAGGACAGCAAACTAAGCAGCTGCAACAGTCACCCACACTGGTAACCCCTGCTCTGGGCTCTGCAGGTCTGGGTGACTTAACTTTGTTTCAGTGTCCTGAATCAAAGGAAGTGACTCTCTGAGTGTGTGGATGAGCACTGGAATGCACCATGGTTTGGTCCATTCCCTATTGGGGTTGCATCTGTTAAAGACAGGATAAGAATGTAGACAGCAGACAGCCTGTCTCACCGTGAGCGGCACTGCCCAGGACTCTGCCTGCCTCAGTGACGTACCTTTGTGTCAGTGTCTTTGTAGAAGAGATTTAAGATGTGGTGCAGTGCTGAGGATAGGAGTGCACCATGGATGCTCCGCTCTGTGTCAGAGCTTTCACCTGAAAGGGCAGGACAAGAAATGGCGTCAGCTACCCTTGTTCACATGGGCAACACCTGCCCAGGGCTCTGCAGGCTCGGTGACTTAACTTTCTGTCAGTGTCCTTTGCATTTAAATTCTGTCAGTGCAGCTGCGTAGAGGGGTGCCCAATGGTTGGTCCATTCCCTGTCTGCACTTGCAGCTGAAATGGCAGAAGGAAGGACATGAAACGGCATCAGCCCTCTTTGTCCTCATGTGGAACATCTACCCAGAGCTCTGCCAGGCTCAATGCCTTAACTTTGTGTCAGTGTCCTCCTTAGAAGGAAGTGACTGGCTGTGTGGATGAGGACAGGAGTTCACCGTTTTCCAGTCCATTGCATGTGGGGTTTGCAGCTGTTAAAGACAGGAAAAGAATGAAGACATCAGACACCCTGACCGTGGCTCTCCCAGAATGAATGACTTATCTTTGGTGTTTGTCCTTGTGGAAGGCATTTAATCTCTGGCAGTGTGGTGGAGAAGGGTGCGCCATTGTCGGGTCCTCTCCTTGTCTGTGCCTGCATCTGCAAAAAGGTGGGAAGAAGAAAAGATGCGCTACCTATCAGTGTTCCCCAAGGAGAAGCCCTGCCCGTGGCTCTGCCTTAGTGAATGGCTTATCTTTGGTCTTTGTCCATCTGGAAGGCATTTAATCTCTGGCAGTGCAGTGGAGGAGGAGTTTATGCCATTGTCTGGTCCTGTCCCTCTTTGGGCCTGCAATTGTAAAAGGCAGGACAGCAAACTAAGCAGCTGCAACAGTCACCCACACTGGTAACCCCTACTTTGGGCTCTGCAGGTCTGGGTGACTTAACTTTCCTTTTCAGTGTCCTCCATCAAAGGAAGTGACTCTCTGAGTGTGTGGATGAGCACAGGAATGCACAGTGGTTTGGTCCAGTCTCTATTGGGGTTGCATCTGTTAAAGACAGGATAAGAATCTAGAAAGCAGACAGCCTGTCTCATCGTGAGCGGCACTGCCAAGGACTCTGCCAGCCTCAGTGTCGTACTTTGTGTCAGTGTCTTTGTAGAAGAGATTTAAGATGTGGTGCAGTGCTGAGGATAGGAGTGCACCATGGATGCTCCGCTCTGTGTCAGAGCTTTCACCTGAAAGGGCAGGAGCAGAAGAAATGGCATCAGCTACCCTTGTTCACATGGGTAACCCCTGCCCAGGGCTCTGCAGGCTTGCTGACTTAACTTTCTGTCAGTGTCCTTTGTCCTTTGCATTTAAACTCTGTCAGTGTAGCTGCGTAAGGGCTGCCCGATGGTTGGTCCATTCCCTGTCTG
The DNA here is from genome assembly GCF_033783945.1 of Neopsephotus bourkii. Lineage (NCBI taxonomy): Eukaryota > Metazoa > Chordata > Aves > Psittaciformes > Psittacidae > Neopsephotus > Neopsephotus bourkii. The sequence continues at coordinate 2,964,835 of NW_026902113.1, forward strand.
CACTTGCAGCTGAAATGGCAGAAGGAAGGACATGAAACGGCATCAGCCCTCTTTGTCCTCATGTGGAACATCTACCCAGAGCTCTGCCAGGCTCAATGCCTTAACTTTGTGTCAGTGTCCTCCTTAGAAGGAAGTGACTGGCTGTGTGGATGAGGACAGGAGTTCACTGTTTTCCAGTCCATTGCATGTGGGGTTTGCAGCTGTTAAAGACAGGAAAAGAATGAAGACATCAGACACCCTGACTCACCATGGCGAGGCCTGACCGTGGCTCTCCCAGAATGAATGACTTATCTTTGGTGTTTGTCCTTGTGGAAGGCATTTAATCTCTGGCAATGTGATGGAGGAGAAGAGTGCGCCATTGTTGGGTCCTCTCCTTGTCTGTGCCTGCATCTGCAAAAGGCAGAAGAAACTATGCGTTACCCATCAGTGTTCCCCAAGGAGAAGCCCTGCCCATGTCTCTGCCAGAGTGAATGGCTTATCTTTGGTCTTTGTCGATCTGGAAGGCATTTAATCTCTGGCAGTGCAGTGGAGGAGGAGTTTATGCCATTGTCTGGACCTGTCCTGGTTTGGGCCTGCAATTGTAAAAGGCAGGACAGCAAACTAAGCAGCTGCAACAGTCACCCACACTGGTAACCCCAGCTCTGGGCTCTGCAGGTCTGGGTGACTTAACTTTGTTTCAGTGTCCTGAATCAAAGGAAGTGACTCTCTGAGTGTGTGGATGAGCACTGGAATGCACCATGGTTTGGTCCATTCCCTATTGGGGTTGCATCTGTTAAAGACAGGATCTGTAATTTGTAGACAGCAGACAGCCTGTCTCACCATGAGCGGCACTGCCCAGGACTCTGCCTGCCTCAGTGACGTACCTTTGTGTCAGTGTCTTTGTAGAAGAGATTTAAGATGTGGTGCAGTGCTGAGGATAGGAGTACACCATGGATGCTCCGCTCTGTGTCAGAGCTTTCACCTGAAAGGGCAGGACAAGAAATGGCATCAGCTACCCTTGTTCACATGGGCAACACCTGCCCAGGGCTCTGTGCAGCTTCGGTGACTTAACTTTCTGTCAGTGTCCTTTGCATTTAAATTCTGTCAGTGTAGCTGCGTAAGGGCTGCCCAATGGTTGGTCCAGTCCCTGTCTGCACTTGCAGCTGAAATGGCAGAAGGAAGGACATGAAACGGCATCAGCCCTCTTTGTCCTCATGTGGAACATCTACCCAGAGCTCTGCCAGGCTCAATGCCTTAACTCTGTGTCAGTGTCCTCCTTAGAAGGAAGTGACTGGCTGTGTGGATGAGGACAGGAGTTCACCGTTTTCCAGTCCATTGCATGTGGGGTTTGCAGCTGTTAAAGACAGGAAAAGAATGAAGACATCAGACACCCTGACTCACCATGGCGAGGCCTGCCCGTGGCTCTCCCAGAATGAATGACTTATCTTTGGTGTTTGTCCTTGTGGAAGGCATTTAATCTCTGGCAGTGTGGTGGAGGAGAAGAGTGCGCCATTGTCGGGTCCTCTCCTTGTCTGTGCCTGCATCTGCAAAAGGTGGAAGAAGAAACTATGCGCTACCTATCAGTGTTCCCCAAGGAGAAGCCCTGCCTGTGGCTCTGCCAGAGTGAATGGCTTATCTTTGGTCTTTGTCCATCTGGAAGGCATTTAATCTCTGGCAGTGCAGTGGAGGAGGAGTTTATGCCATTGTCTGGACCTGTCCTGGTTTGGGCCTGCAATTGTAAAAGGCAGGACAGCAAACTAAGCAGCTGCAACAGTCACCCACACTGGTAACCCCTACTTTGGGCTCTGCAGGTCTGGGTGACTTAACTTTACCTTCAGTGTCCTCCATCAAAGGAAGTGACTCTCTGAGTGTGTGGATGAGCACAGGAATGCACCCTGGTTTGGTCCATTCTCTATTGGGGTTGCATCTGTTAAAGACAGGATAAGAGAATTGTAGACAGCAGACAGCCTTTCTCACCGTGAGCGGCACTGCCCAGGACTCTGCCAGCCTCAGTGTCGTACTTTGTGTCAGTGTCTTTGTAGAAGAGATTTAAGATGTGGTGCGCTGCTGAGGATAGGAGTGCACCATGGATGCTCCGCTCTGTGTCAGAGCTTTCACCTGAAAGGGCAGGGGGCAGGAAATGGCGTCAGCTACCCTTGTTCACATGGGTAACCCCTGCCCAGGGCTCTGCAGGCTTGCTGACTTAACTTTCTGTCAGTGTCCTTTGTCCTTTGCATTTAAACTCTGTCAGTGTAGCTGCGTAAGGGCTGCCCGATGGTTGGTCCATTCCCTCTCTGCACTTGCAGCTCAAATGGCAGAAGGAAGGACATGAAACGGCATCAGCCCTCTTTGTCCTCATGTGGAACATCTACCCAGAGCTCTGCCAGGCTCAATGCCTTAACTTTGTGTCAGTGTCCTCCTTAGAAGGAAGTGACTGGCTGTGTGGATGAGGACAGGAGTTCACCGTTTTCCAGTCCATTGCATGTGGGGTTTGCAGCTGTTAAAGACAGGAAAAGAATGAAGACATCAGACACCCTGACTCACCATGGCGAGGCCTCCCGTGGCTCTGCCGGAGTGAATGACTTATCTCTGGTGTTTGTCCTTGTGGAAGGCATTTAATCTCTGGCAATGTTATGGAGGAGAAGAGTGCGCCATTGTCGGGTCCTCTCCTTGTCTGTGCCTGCATCTGCAAACGGCAGAAGAAGAAACTATGCGTTACCCATCAGTGTTCCCCAAGGAGAAGCCCTGCCCATGTCTCTGCCAGAGTGAATGGCTTATCTTTGGTCTTTGTCGATCTGGAAGGCATTTAATCTCTGGCAGTGCAGTGGAGGAGGAGTTTATGCCATTGTCTGGACCTGTCCTGGTTTGGGCCTGCAATTGTAAAAGGCAGGACAGCAAACTAAGCAGCTGCAACAGTCACCCACACTGGTAACCCCTGCTCTGGGCTCTGCAGGTCTGGGTGACTTAACTTTGTTTCAGTGTCCTGAATCAAAGGAAGTGACTCTCTGAGTGTGTGGATGAGCACTGGAATGCACCATGGTTTGGTCCATTCCCTATTGGGGTTGCATCTGTTAAAGACAGGATAAATATGTAGACAGCAGACAGCCTGTCTCACCGTGAGCGGCACTGCCCAGGACTCTGCCTGCCTCAGTGACGTACCTTTGTGTCAGTGTCTTTGTAGAAGAGATTTAAGATGTGGTGTAGTGCTGAGGATAGGAGTGCACCATGGATGCTCCGCTCTGTGTCAGAGCTTTCACCTGAAAGGGCAGGACAAGAAATGGCGCCAGCTACCCTTGTTCACATGGGCAACACCTGCCCAGGGCTCTGCAGGCTCGGTGACTTAACTTTCTGTCAGTGTCCTTTGCATTTAAATTCTGTCAGTGCATCTGCGTAGAGGGGTGCCCAATGGTTGGTCCATTCCCTGTCTGCACTTGCAGCTGAAATGGCAGAAGGAAGGACATAAAACGCCATCAGCCCTCTTTGTCCTCATGTGGAACATCTACCCCAGAGCTCTGCCAGGCTCAATGCCTTAACTTTGTGTCAGTGTCCTCCTTAGAAGGAAGTGACTGGCTGTGTGGATGAGGACAGGAGTTCACCGTTTTCCAGTCCATTGCATGTGGGGTTTGCAGCTGTTAAAGACAGGAAAAGAATGAAGACATCAGACACCCTGACTCACCATGGCGAAGCCTGACCGTGGCTCTCCCAGAATGAATGACTTATCTTTGGTGTTTGTCCTTGTGGAAGGCATTTAATCTCTGGCAGTGTGGTGGAGAAGGGTGCGCCATTGTCGGGTCCTCTCCTTGTCTGTGCCTGCATCTGCAAAAAGGTGGGAAGAAGAAAAGATGCGCTACCTATCAGTGTTCCCCAAGGAGAAGCCCTGCCCGTGGCTCTGCCTTAGTGAATGGCTTATCTTTGGTCTTTGTCCATCTGGAAGGCATTTAATCTCTGGCAGTGCAGTGGAGGAGGAGTTTATGCCATTGTCTGGTCCTGTCCCTCTTTGGGCCTGCAATTGTAAAAGGCAGGACAGCAAACTAAGCAGCTGCAACAGTCACCCACACTGGTAACCCCTACTTTGGGCTCTGCAGGTCTGGGTGACTTAACTTTCCTTTTCAGTGTCCTCCATCAAAGGAAGTGACTCTCTGAGTGTGTGGATGAGCACAGGAATGCACAGTGGTTTGGTCCAGTCTCTATTGGGGTTGCATCTGTTAAAGACAGGATAAGAATCTAGAAAGCAGACAGCCTGTCTCATCGTGAGCGGCACTGCCAAGGACTCTGCCAGCCTCAGTGTCGTACTTTGTGTCAGTGTCTTTGTAGAAGAGATTTAAGATGTGGTGCAGTGCTGAGGATAGGAGTGCACCATGGATGCTCCGCTCTGTGTCAGAGCTTTCACCTGAAAGGGCAGGAGCAGAAGAAATGGCATCAGCTACCCTTGTTCACATGGGTAACCCCTGCCCAGGGCTCTGCAGGCTTGCTGACTTAACTTTCTGTCAGTGTCCTTTGTCCTTTGCATTTAAACTCTGTCAGTGTAGCTGCGTAAGGGCTGCCCGATGGTTGGTCCATTCCCTGTCTGCACTTGCAGCTGAAATGGCAGAAGGAAGGACATGAAACGGCATCAGCCCTCTTTGTCCTCATGTGGAACATCTACCCAGAGCTCTGCCAGGCTCAATGCCTTAACTTTGTGTCAGTGTCCTCCTTAGAAGGAAGTGACTGGCTGTGTGGATGAGGACAGGAGTTCACTGTTTTCCAGTCCATTGCATGTGGGGTTTGCAGCTGTTAAAGACAGGAAAAGAATGAAGACATCAGACACCCTGACTCACCATGGCGAGGCCTGCCCGTGGCTCTGCCGGAGTGAATGACTTATCTTTGGTGTTTGTCCTTGTGGAAGGCATTTAATCTCTGGCAATGTGATGGAGGAGAAGAGTGCGCCATTGTCGGGTCCTCTCCTTGTCTGTGCCTGCATCTGCAAAAGGCAGAAGAAGAAACTATGCGTTACCCATCAGTGTTCCCCAAGGAGAAGCCCTGCCCGTGGCTCTGCCAGAGTGAATGCCTTATCTTTGGTCTTTGTCCATCTGGAAGGCATTTAATCTCTGGCAGTGCAGTGGAGGAGGAGTTTATGCCATTGTGTGGTCCTGCCCTGGTTTGGGCCTGCAATTGTAAAAGGCAGGACAGCAAACTAAGCAGCTGCAACAGTCACCCACACTGGTAACCCCTGCTCTGGGCTCTGCAGGTCTGGGTGACTTAACTTTGTTTCAGTGTCCTGAATCAAAGGAAGTGACTCTCTGAGTGTGTGGATGAGCACTGGAATGCACCATGGTTTGGTCCATTCCCTATTGGGGTTGCATCTGTTAAAGACAGGATAAATATGTAGACAGCAGACAGCCTGTCTCACCATGAGCGGCACTGCCCAGGACTCTGCCAGCCTCAGTGACGTACCTTTGTGTCAGTGTCTTTGTAGAAGAGATTTAAGATGTGGTGCAGTGCTGAGGATAGGAGTGCACCATGGATGCTCCGCTCTGTGTCAGAGCTTTCACCTGAAAGGGCAGGACAAGAAATGGCATCAGCTACCCTTGTTCACATGGACAACACCTGCCCAGGGCTCTGCAGGCTCGGTGACTTAACTTTCTGTCAGTGTCCTTTGCATTTAAATTCTGTCAGTGTAGCTGCGTAAGGGCTGCCCAATGGTTGGTCCATTCCCTGTCTGCACTTGCAGCTGAAATGGCAGAAGGAAGTACATGAAACGGCATCAGCCCTCTTTGTCCTCATGTGGAACATCTACCCAGAGCTCTGCCAGGCTCAATGCCTTAACTTTGTGTCAGTGTCCTCCTTAGAAGGAAGTGACTGGCTGTGTGGATGAGGACAGGAGTTCACCGTTTTCCAGTCCATTGCATGTGGGGTTTGCAGCTGTTAAAGACAGGAAAAGAATGAAGACATCAGACACCCTGACTCACCATGGCGAGGCCTGCCCGTGGCTCTCCCAGAATGAATGACTTATCTTTGGTGTTTGTCCTTGAGGAAGGCATTTAATCTCTGGCAGTGTGGTGGAGGAGAAGAGTGCGCCATTGTCGGGTCCTCTCCTTGTCTGTGCCTGCATCTGCAAAAGGTGGAAGAAGAAACTATGCGCTACCTATCAGTGTTCCCCAAGGAGAAGCCCTGCCTGTGGCTCTGCCAGAGTGAATGGCTTCTCTTTGGTCTTTGTCCATCTGGAAGGCATTTAATCTCTGGCAGTGCAGTGGAGGAGGAGTTTATGCCATTGTCTGGACCTGTCCTGGTTTGGGCCTGCAATTGTAAAAGGCAGGACAGCAAACTAAGCAGCTGCAACAGTCACCCACACTGGTAACCCCTACTTTGGGCTCTGCAGGTCTGGGTGACTTAACTTTATTTCAGTGTCCTCCATCAAAGGAAGTGACTCTCTGAGTGTGTGGATGAGCACAGGAATGCACCCTGGTTTGGTCCATTCTCTATTGGGGTTGCATCTGTTAAAGACAGGATAAGAATGTAGACAGCAGACAGCCTTTCTTACCGTGAGCGGCACTGCCAAGGACTCTGCCAGCCTCAGTGTCGTACTTTGTGTCAGTGTCTTTGTAGAAGAGATTTAAGATGTGGTGCGCTGCTGAGGATAGGAGTGCACCATGGATGCTCCGCTCTGTGTCAGAGCTTTCACCTGAAAGGGCAGGACAAGAAATGGCGTCAGCTACCCTTGTTCACATGGGTAACCCCTGCCCAGGGCTCTGCAGGCTTGCTGACTTAACTTTCTGTCAGTGTCCTTTGTCCTTTGCATTTAAACTCTGTCAGTGTAGCTGCGTAAGGGCTGCCCGATGGTTGGTCCATTTCCTGTCTGCACTTGCAGCTCAAATGGCAGAAGGAAGGACATGAAACGGCATCAGCCCTCTTTGTCCTCATGTGGAACATCTACCCAGAGCTCTGCCAGGCTCAATGCCTTAACTTTGTGTCAGTGTCCTCCTTAGAAGGAAGTGACTGGCTGTGTGGATGAGGACAGGAGTTCACCGTTTTCTCATCCCATTGCATGTGGGGTGTGCAGCTGTTAAAGACAGGAAAAGAATGAAGGCATCAGACACCCTGACTCACCATGGCGAGGCCTGCCCGTGGCTCTGCCGGAGTGAATGACTTATCTCTGGTGTTTGTCCTTGTGGAAGGCATTTAATCTCTGGCAATGTTATGGAGGAGAAGAGTGCGCCATTGTCGGGTCCTCTCCTTGTCTGTGCCTGCATCTGCAAAAGGCAGAAGAAACTATGCGCTACCCATCAGTGTTCCCCAAGGAGAAGCCCTGCCCGTGGCTCTGCCAGAGTGAATGGCTTATCTTGGTCTTTGTCGATCCTGGAAGGCATTTAATCTCTGGCAGTGCAGTGGAGGAGGAGTTTATGCCATTGTGTAGTCTGCATGTCCCTCTTTTGGGCCTGCAATTGTAAAAGGCAGGACAGCAAACTAAGCAGCTGCAACAGTCACCCACACTGGTAACCCCTGCTCTGGGCTCTGCAGGTCTGGGTGACTTAACTTTGTTTCAGTGTCCTGAATCAGAGGAAGTGACTCTCTGAGTGTGTTGATGAGCACTGGAATGCACCATGGTTTGGTCCATTCCCTATTGGGGTTGCATCTGTTAAAGACAGGATAAGAATGTAGACAGCAGACAGCCTTTCTCACCGTGAGCGGCACTGCCAAGGACTCTGCCTGCCTCAGTGACGTACCTTTGTGTAAGTGTCTTTGTAGAAGAGATTTAAGATGTGGTGCAGTGCTGAGGATAGGAGTGCACCATGGATGCTCCGCTCTGTGTCAGAGCTTTCACCTGAAAGGGCAGGACAAGAAATGGCGTCAGCTACCCTTGTTCACATGGGCAACACCTGCCCAGGGCTCTGCAGGCTCGGTGACTTAACTTTCTGTCAGTGTCCTTTGCATTTAAATTCTGTCAGTGCAGCTGTGTAGAGGGGTGCCCAATGGTTGGTCCATTCCCTGTCTGCACTTGCAGCTGAAATGGCAGAAGGAAGGACATGAAACGGCATCAGCCCTCTTTGTCCTCATGTGGAACATCTACCCAGAGCTCTGCCAGGCTCAATGCCTTAACTGTGTGTCAGTGTCCTCCTTAGAAGGAAGTGACTGGCTGTGTGGATGAGGACAGGAGTTCACCGTTTTCCAGTCCATTGCATGTGGGGTTTGCAGCTGTTAAAGACAGGAAAAGAATGAAGGCATCAGACACCCTGACTCACCATGGCGAGGCCTGCCCGTGGCTCTGCCGGAGTGAATGACTTATCTCTGGTGTTTGTCCTTGTGGAAGGCATTTAATCTCTGGCAATGTTATGGAGGAGAAGAGTGCGCCATTGTCGGGTCCTCTCCTTGTCTGTGCCTGCATCTGCAAAAGGCAGAAGAAGAAACTATGCGTTACCCATCAGTGTTCCCCAAGGAGAAGCCCTGCCCATGTCTCTGCCAGAGTGAATGGCTTATCTTTGGTCTTTGTCGATCTGGAAGGCATTTAATCTCTGGCAGTGCAGTGGAGGAGGAGTTTATGCCATTGTCTGGACCTGTCCTGGTTTGGGCCTGCAATTGTAAAAGGCAGGACAGCAAACTAAGCAGCTGCAACAGTCACCCACACTGGTAACCCCTGCTCTGGGCTCTGCAGGTCTGGGTGACTTAACTTTGTTTCAGTGTCCTGAATCAAAGGAAGTGACTCTATCTCATGTGTGGATGAGCACTGGAATGCACCATGGTTTGGTCCATTCCCTATTGGGGTTGCATCTGTTAAAGACAGGATAAATATGTAGACAGCAGACAGCCTGTCTCACCATGAGCGGCACTGCCCAGGACTCTGCCTGCCTCAGTGACGTACCTTTGTGTCAGTGTCTTTGTAGAAGAGATTTAAGATGTGGTGCAGTGCTGAGGATAGGAGTGCACCATGGATGCTCCGCTCTGTGTCAGAGCTTTCACCTGAAAGGGCAGGACAAGAAATGGCATCAGCTACCCTTGTTCACATGGGCAACACCTGCCCAGGGCTCTGCAGGCTCGGTGACTTAACTTTCTGTCAGTGTCCTTTGCATTTAAATTCTGTCAGTGTAGCTGCGTAAGGGCTGCCCAATGAGTAGTCCCATTCCTGTCTGCACTTGCAGCTGAAATGGCAGAAGGAAGGAGCATGAAACGGCATCAGCCCTCTTTGTCCTCATGTGGAACATCTACCCAAGACTGTGCCAGGCTCAATGCCTTAACTCTGTGTCAGTGTCCTCCTTAGAAGGAAGTGACTGGCTGTGTGGATGAGGACAGGATTCACCGTTTCCAGTCCATTGCATGTGGGGTTTGCAGCTGTTAAAGACAGAGTGTGGTGGGTGGCACACTGCCCTCTGACTCACCATGGAGAAGCCCTTCACCACCGCATGATGGGCACCATCCTTATCTTTGGTGTTTGTCCTTGTGGAAGGCATTTAATCTCTGGCAGTGTGGTGGAGGAGAAGAGTGCGCCATTGTCGGGTCCTCTCCTTGTCTGTGCCTGCATCTGCAAAAGGTGGAAGAAGAAACTATGCGCTACCTATCAGTGTTCCCAAGGAGAAGCCCTGCCCGTGGCTTTGCCAGAGTGAATGGCTTATCTTTGGTCTTTGTCCATCTGGAAGGCTTTTAATCTCTGGCAGTGCAGTGGAGGAGGAGTTTATGCCATTGTGTGGTCCTGTCCCCTCTTTGGGCCTGCAATTGTAAAAGGCAGCAGCAAACTAAGCAGCTTCGTTAAGCGTGTGCTTGTAGGCAACCACAACACAAACAGGCAGGTCTGGGTGACTAACTTTGTTTCAGTGTCCTGAATCAGAGGAAGTGACTCTCTGAGTGTGTTGATGAGCACTGGAATGCACCATGGTTTGGTCCATTCCCTATTGGGGTTGCATCTGTTAAAGACAGGATAAGAATGTAGACAGCAGACAGCCTTTCTCACCGTGAGCGGCACTGCCAAGGACTCTGCCTGCCTCAGTGACGTACCTTTGTGTAAGCGTCTTTGTAGAAGAGATTTAAGATGTGGTGCAGTGCTGAGGATAGGAGTGCACCATGGATGCTCCGCTCTGTGTCAGAGCTTTCACCTGAAAGGGCAGGACAAGAAATGGCGTCAGCTACCCTTGTTCACATGGGCAACACCTGCCCAGGGCTCTGCAGGCTCGGTGACTTAACTTTCTGTCAGTGTCCTTTGCATTTAAATTCTGTCAGTGCAGCTGTGTAGAGGGGTGCCCAATGGTTGGTCCATTCCCTGTCTGCACTTGCAGCTGAAATGGCAGAAGGAAGGACATGAAACGGCATCAGCCCTCTTTGTCCTCATGTGGAACATCTACCCAGAGCTCTGCCAGGCTCAATGCCTTAACTTTGTGTCAGTGTCCTCCTTAGAAGGAAGTGACTGGCTGTGTGGATGAGGACAGGAGTTCACCGTTTTCCAGTCCATTGCATGTGGGGTTTGCAGCTGTTAAAGACAGGAAAAGAATGAAGGCATCAGACACCCTGACTCACCATGGCGAGGCCTGCCCGTGGCTCTGCCGGAGTGAATGACTTATCTCTGGTGTTTGTCCTTGTGGAAGGCATTTAATCTCTGGCAATGTTATGGAGGAGAAGAGTGCGCCATTGTCGGGTCCTCTCCTTGTCTGTGCCTGCATCTGCAAAAGGCAGAAGAAGAAACTATGCGTTATCCATCAGTGTTCCCCAAGGAGAAGCCCTGCCCATGTCTCTGCCAGAGTGAATGGCTTATCTTTGGTCTTTGTCGATCTGGAAGGCATTTAATCTCTGGCAGTGCAGTGGAGGAGGAGTTTATGCCATTGTCTGGACCTGTCCTGGTTTGGGCCTGCAATTGTAAAAGGCAGGACAGCAAACTAAGCAGCTGCAACAGTCACCCACACTGGTAACCCCTGCTCTGGGCTCTGCAGGTCTGGGTGACTTAACTTTGTTTCAGTGTCCTGAATCAAAGGAAGTGACTCTCTGAGTGTGTGGATGAGCACTGGAATGCACCATGGTTTGGTCCATTCCCTATTGGGGTTGCATCTGTTAAAGACAGGATAAATATGTAGACAGCAGACAGCCTGTCTCACCATGAGCGGCACTGCCCAGGACTCTGCCTGCCTCAGTGACGTACCTTTGTGTCAGTGTCTTTGTAGAAGAGATTTAAGATGTGGTGCAGTGCTCAAATCCAGGTGCACCATGGATGCTCCGCTCTGTGTCAGAGCTTTCACCTGAAAGGGCAGGACAAGAAATGGCATCAGCTACCCTTGTTCACATGGGCAACACCTGCCCAGGGCTCTGCAGGCTCGGTGACTTAACTTTCTGTCAGTGTCCTTTGCATTTAAACTCTGTCAGTGCAGCTGCGTAGAGGGGTGCCCAATGGTTGGTCCATTCCCTGTCTGCACTTGCAGGACTGAAATGGCAGAAGGAAGGACATGAAACGGCATCAGCCCTCTTTGTCCTCATGCGGAACATCTACCCAGAGCTCTGCCAGGCTCAATGCCTTAACTCTGTGTCAGTGTCCTCCTTAGAAGGAAGTGACTGGCTGTGTGGATGAGGACAGGAGTTCACCGTTTTCCAGTCCATTGCATGTGGGGTTTGCAGCTGTTAAAGACAGGAAAAGAATGAAGACATCAGACACCCTGACTCACCATGGCGAGGCCTGCCCGTGGCTCTCACAGAATGAATGACTTATCTTTGGTGTTTGTCCTTGTGGAAGGCATTTAGTCCCTGGCAGTGTGGTGGAGGAGAAGAGTGCGCCATTGTCGGGTCCTCTCCTTGTCTGTGCCTGCATCTGCAAAAGGTGGAAGAAGAAACTATGCGCTACCTATCAGTGTTCCCCAAGGAGAAGCCCTGCCTGTGGCTCTGCCAGAGTGAATGGCTTATCTTTGGTCTTTGTCCATCTGGAAGGCATTTAATCTCTGGCAGTGCAGTGGAGGAGGAGTTTATGCCATTGTGTGGTCCTGTCCCTCTTTGGGCCTGCAATTGTAAAAGGCAGGACAGCAAACTAAGCAGCTGCAACAGTCACCCACACTGGTAACCCCTGCTCTGGGCTCTGCAGGTCTGGGTGACTTAACTTTGTTTCAGTGTCCTGAATCAGAGGAAGTGACTCTCTGAGTGTGTTGATGAGCACTGGAATACACCATGGTTTGGTCCATTCCCTCTTGGGTTGCATCTGTTAAAGACAGGATAAGAATGTAGACAGCAGACAGCCTTTCTCATTGTGAGCGGCACTGCCAAGGACTCTGCCTGCCTCAGTGACGTACCTTTGTGTAAGCGTCTTTGTAGAAGAGATTTAAGATGTGGTGCAGTGCTGAGGATAGGAGTGCACCATGGATGCTCCGCTCTGTGTCAGAGCTCACCTGAAAGGGCAGGACAAGAAATGGCGTCAGCTACCCTTATTAGCATGGGCAACGGGTAACACCTGCAGGGCTCTGCAGGCTCGGTGACTTAACTTTCTGTCAGTGTCCTTTGCATTTAAATTCTGTCAGTGCAGCTGCGTAGAGGGGTGCCCAATGGTTGGTCCATTCCCTGTCTGCACTTGCAGCTCAAATGGCAGAAGGAAGGACATGAAACGGCATCAGCCCTCTTTGTCCTCATGTGGAACATCTACCCAGAGCTCTGCCAGGCTCAATGCCTTAACTTTGTGTCAGTGTCCTCCTTAGAAGGAAGTGACTGGCTGTGTGGATGAGGACAGGAGTTCACCGTTTTCCAGTCCATTGCATGTGGGGTTTGCAGCTGCTAAAGACAGGAAAAGAATGAAGGCATCAGACACCCTGACTCACCATGGCGAGGCCTGCCCGTGGCTCTGCCGGAGTGAATGACTTATCTCTGGTGTTTGTCCTTGTGGAAGGCATTTAATCTCTGGCAATGTTATGGAGGAGAAGAGTGCGCCATTGTCGCGTCCTCTCCTTGTCTGTGCCTGCATCTGCAAAAGGCAGAAGAAGAAACTATGCGTTACCCATCAGTGTTCCCCAAGGAGAAGCCCTGCCCATGTCTCCTGCCAGAGTGAATGGCTTATCTTTGGTCTTTGCTGAAATATGGAAGGCATTTAATCTCTGGCAGTGCAGTGGAGGAGGAGTTTATGCCATTGTCTGGACCTGTCCTGGTTTGGGCCTGCAATTGTAAAAGGCAGGACAGCAAACTAAGCAGCTGCAACAGTCACCCACACTGGTAACCCCTGCTCTGGGCTCTGCAGGTCTGGGTGACTCGTTTGTTCAGTGTCCTCCATCAAAGGAAGTGACTCTCTGAGTGTGTGGATGAGCACAGGAATGCACCTGGTTGCATCCATCTCTATTGGGGTTGCATCTGTTAAAGACAGGATAAGAATGTAGACAGCAGACAGCCTGTCTCACCGTGAGCGGCACTGCCAAGGACTCTGCCAGCCTCAGTGTCGTACTTTGTGTCAGTGTCTTTGTAGAAGAGATTTAAGATGTGGTGCGCTGCTGAGGATAGGAGTGCACCATGGATGCTCCGCTCTGTGTCAGAGCTTTCACCTGAAAGGGCAGGACAAGAAATGGCATCAGCTACCCTTGTTCACATGGGTAACCCCTGCCCAGGGCTCTGCAGGCTCGGAATTGTGGGTATTTAACTTTCTGTCAGTGTCCTTTGTATTAAATTCTGTCAGTGCAGCTGCGTAGAGGGGTGCTCCAATGGTTGGTCCATTCCCTGTCTGCACTTGCAGCTAAAATTGCAGAAGGAAGGACATAAAACGGCATCAGCCCTCTTTGTCCTCATGTGGAACATCTACCCAGAGCTCTGCCAGGCTCAATGCCTTAACTTTGTGTCAGTGTCCTCCTTAGAAGGAAGTGACTGGCTGTGTGGATGAGGACAGGAGTTCACCGTTTTCCAGTCCATTGCATGTGGGGTTTGCAGCTGTTAAAGACAGGAAAAGAATGAAGACATCAGACACCCTGACTCACCATGGCGAGGCCTGCCCGTGGCTCTGCCAGGAGTGAATGACTTATCTTTGGTGTTTGTATTTGTGGAAGGCATTTAATCTCTGGCAGTGCAGAGGAGGAGGAGTTTATGCGATTGTTTGGTCCTGTCCCTCTTTTGGGCCTGCAATTGTAAAAGGCAGGACAGCAAACTAAGCAGCTGCAACAGTCACCCACACTGGTAACCCTTGATGCTCTCACAGCATGGCTGGGTGACTTGGCTTTCTTTCAGTGTCCTGAATCAAAGGAAGTGACTCTCTGAGTGTGTGGATGAGCACTGGAATGCACCATGGTTTGGTCCATTCCCTATTGGGGTTGCATCTGTTAAAGACAGGATAAGAATGTAGACAGAAGACAGCCTGTCTCACCGTGAGCGGCACTGCCAAGGACTCTGCCTGCCTCAGTGACGTACCTTTGTGTCAGTGTCTTTGTAGAAGAGATTTTAAGATGTGGTGCGCTGCTGAGGATAGGAGTGCACCATGGATGCTCCGCTCTGTGTCGGAGCATTCACCTGAAAGGGCAGGACAGGAAATGGCATCAGCTACCCTTGTTCACATGGGCAACGCCTGCCCAGGGCTCTGCAGGCTCGGTGACTTAACTTTCTGTCAGTGTCCTTTGCATTTAAATTTTGTCAGTGCAGCTGCGTAGAGGGGTGCCCAATGGTTGGTCCATTCCCTGTCTGCACTTGCAGCTAAAATGGCGGAAGGAAGGACATGAAACGGCATCAGCCCTCTTTGTCCTAATGTGGAACATCTACCCAGAGCTCTGCCAGGCTCAATGCCTTAACTTTGTGTCAGTGTCCTCCTTAGAAGGAAGTGACTGGCTGTGTGGATGAGGACAGGAGTTCACCGTTTTCCAGTCCATTGCATGTGGGGTTTGCAGCTGTTAAAGACAGGAAAAGAATGAAGACATCAGACACCCTGACTCACCATGGCGAGGCCTGCCCGTGGCTCTGCCGGAGTGAATGACTTATCTTTGGTGTTTGTCCTTGTGGAAGGCATTTAATCTCTGGCAATGTGATGAAGGAGAAGAGTGCGCCATTGTCGGGTCCTATCTCCTTGTCTGTGCCTGCATCTGCAAAAGGCAGGAAAAGAAGAAACTATGCGTTACCCATCAGTGTTCCCCAAGGAGAAGCCCTGCCCATGGCTCTGCCAGAGTGAATGGCTTATCTTTGGTCTTTGTCGATCTGGAAGGCATTTAAACTCTTGGCAGTGCAGTGGAGGAGGAGTTTATGCCATTGTCTGGACCTGTCCTGGTTTGGGCCTGCAATTGTAAAAGGCAGGACAGCAAACTAAGCAGCTGCAACAGTCACCCACACTGGTAACCCCTACTTTGGGCTCTGCAGGTCTGGGTGACTTAACTTTGTTCAGTGTCCTCCATCAAAGGAAGTGACTCTCTGAGTGTGTGGATGAGCACAGGAATGCACCCTGGTTTGGTCCATTCTCTATTTGGGGTTGCATCTGTTAAAGACAGGATAAGAATGTAGACAGCAGACAGCCTGTCTCACCGTGAGCGGCACTGCCAAGGACTCTTGCCAGCCTCAGTGTCGTTACTTTGTGTCAGTGTCTTTGTAGAAGAGATTTAAGATGTGGTGCAGTGCTGAGGATTGGGGCTCACCATGGATGCTCCGCTCTGTGTCAGAGCTCACCTGAAAGGGCAGGACAAGAAATGGCGCCAGCTACCCTTGTTCACATGAGCAACACCTGCCCCAGGGCTCTGCAGGCTTGCTGACTTAACTTTCTGTCAGTGTCCTTTGTCCTTTGCATTTAAACTCTGTCAGTGCAGCTGCGTAGAGGGGTGCCCAATGGTTGGTCCATTCCCTGTCTGCACTTGCAGCTCAAATGGCAGAAGGAAGGACATGAAACGGCATCAGCCCTCTTTGTCCTCATGTGGAACATCTACCCAGAGCTCTGCCAGGCTCAATGCCTTAAGTTTGTGTCAGTGTCCTCCTTAGAAGGAAGTGACTGGCTGTGTGGATGAGTACAGGAGTTCACCGTTTTCCAGTCCATTGCATGTGGGGTTTGCAGCTGTTAAAGACAGGAAAAGAATGAAGACATCAGACACCCTGACTCACCATGGCGAGGCCTGACCGTGGCTCTCCAGAATGAATGACTTATCTTTGGTGTTTGTCCTTGTGGAAGGCATTTAATCTCTGGCAGTGTGGTGGAGGAGAAGGGTGCGCCATTGTCGGGTCCTCTCCTTGTCTGTGCCTGCATCTGCAAAAGGCGGAAGAAGAAACTATGCGCTACCCATCAGTGTTCCCCAAGGAGAAGCCCTGCCCGTGGCTCTGCCTTAGTGAATGGCTTTCTTTGGTCTTTGTCCATGTGGAAGGCATTTAATCTCTGGCAGTGCAGTGGAGGAGGAGTTTATGCCAGGCTCAGGTCCTGTCCCCTCTTGGGCATGCAATTGTAAAAGGCAGGACAGCAAACTAAGCAGCTGCAACAGTCACCCACACTGGTAACCCCTACTTTGGGCTCTGCAGGTCTGGGAGACTTGACTTTTATTTCAGTGTCCTCCATCAAAGGAAGTGACTCTCTGAGTGTGTGGGAGCACAGGAATGCACCACGGTTTGGTCCATTCTCTATTGGGGTTGCATCTGTTAAAGACAGGATAAGAATGTAGAAAGCAGACAGCCTGTCTCATCGTGAGCGGCACTGCCAAGGACTCTGCAGCCTCAGTGTCGTACTTTGTGTCAGTGTCTTTGTAGAAGAGATTTAAGATGTGGTGCGCTGCTGAGGATAGGAGTGCACCATGGATGTCTTTCCGCTCTGTGTCAGAGCTTTCACCTGAAAGGGCAGGACAAGAAATGGCATCAGCTACCCTTGTTCACATTGGCAACACCTGCCCAGGGCTCTGCAGGCTCGGTGACTTAACTTTCTGTCAGTGTCCTTTGCATTTAAATTCTGTCAGTGTAGCTGCGTAAGGGCTGCCCAATGGTTGGTCCATTCCCTGTCTGCACTTGCAGCTGAAATGGCAGAAGGAAGGACATGAAACGGCATCAGCCCTCTTTGTCCTCATGTGGAACATCTACCCAGAGCTCTGCCAGGCTCAATGCCTTAACTCTGTGTCAGTGTCCTCCTTAGAAGGAAGTGACTGGCTGTGTGGATGAGGACAGGAGTTCACCGTTTTCCAGTCCATTGCATGTGGGGTTTGCAGCTGTTAAAGACAGGAAAAGAATGAAGACATCAGACACCCTGACTCACCATGGCGAGGCCTGCCCGTGGCTCTGCCGGAGTGAATGACTTATCTCTGGTGTTTGTCCTTGTGGAAGGCATTTAATCTCTGGCAGTGTGGTGGAGGAGAAGAGTGCGCCATTGTCGGGTCCTCTCCTTGTCTGTGCCTGCATCTGCAAAAGGTGGAAGAAGAAACTATGCACTACCTATCAGTGTTCCCCAAGGAGAAGCCCTGCCTGTGGCTCTGCCAGAGTGAATGGCTTATCTTTGGTCTTTGTCGATCTGGAAGGCATTTAATCTCTGGCAGTGCAGTGGAGGAGGAGTTTATGCCATTGTCTGGACCTGTCCTGGTTTGGGCCTGCAATTGTAAAAGGCAGGACAGCAAACTAAGCAGCTGCAACAGTCACCCACACTGGTAACCCCTACTTTGGGCTCTGCAGGTCTGGGTGACTTAACTTTATTTCAGTGTCCCCCATCAAAGGAAGTGACTCTCTGAGTGTGTGGATGAGCACAGGAATGCACCCTGGTTTGGTCCATTCTCTATTGGGGTTGCATCTGTTAAAGACAGGATAAGAATGTAGACAGCAGACAGCCTTTCTCACCGTGAGCGGCACTGCCAAGGACTCTGCCAGCCTCAGTGTCGTACTTTGTGTCAGTGTCTTTGTAGAAGAGATTTAAGATGTGGTGCGCTGCTGAGGATAGGAGTGCACCATGGATGCTCCGCTCTGTGTCAGAGCCTTCACCTGAAAGGGCAGGACAAGAAATGGCGTCAGCTACCCTTGTTCACATGGGTAACCCCTGCCCAGGGCTCTGCAGGCTTGCTGACTTAACTTTCTGTCAGTGTCCTTTGTCCTTTGCATTTAAACTCTGTCAGTGTAGCTGCGTAAGGGGCTGCCCGATGGTTGGTCCATTCCCTCTCTGCACTTGCAGCTCAAATGGCAGAAGGAAGGACATGAAACGGCATCAGCCCTCTTTGTCCTCATGTGGAACATCTACCCAGAGCTCTGCCAGGCTCAATGCCTTAACTTTGTGTCAGTGTCCTCCTTAGAAGGAAGTGACTGGCTGTGTGGATGAGGACAGGAGTTCACCGTTTTCCAGTCCATTGTATGTGGGGTTTGCAGCTGTTAAAGACAGGAAAAGATGAAGGCATCAGACACCCTGACTCACCATGGCGAGGCCTGCCCGTGGCTCTGCCGGAGTGAATGACTTATCTTGGTGTTTGTCCTTGTGGAAGGCATTTAATCTCTGGCAATGTGGTGGAGGAGAAGAGTGCGCCATTGTCGGGTCCTCTCCTTGTCTGTGCCTGCATCTGCAAAAGGCAGAAGAAGAAACTATGCGCTACCCCATCAGTGTTCCCCAAGGAGAAGCCCTGCCCGTGGCTCTGCCAGAGTGAATGGCTTATCTTTGGTCTTTGTCGATCTGGAAGGCATTTAATCTCTGGCAGTGCAGTGGAGGAGGAGTTTATGCCATTGTCTGGACCTGTCCTGGTTTGGGCCTGCAATTGTAAAAGGCAGGACAGCAAACTAAGCAGCTGCAACAGTCACCCACACTGGTAACCCCTGCTCTGGGCTCTGCAGGTCTGGGTGACTTAACTTTGTTTCAGTGTCCTGGAATTGGGAGTGACTCTGTTGGTGTGTTGATGAGCACTGGAATGCACCATGGTTTGGTCCATTCCCTATTGGGGTTGCATCTGTTAAAGACAGGATAAGAATGTAGATAGCAGACAGCCTTTCTCACCGTGAGCGGCACTGCCAAGGACTCTGCCTGCCTCAGTGACGTACCTTTGTGTAAGTGTCTTTGTAGAAGAGATTTAAGATGTGGTGCAGTGCTGGGGTAGGAGTGCACCATGGATGCTCCGCTCTATGTCAGAGCTTTCACCTGAAAGGGCAGGACAAGAAATGGCGTCAGCTACCCTTGTTCACATGGGCAACACCTCCCCAGGGCTCTGCAGTCTCGGTGACTTAACTTTCTGTCAGTGTCCTTTGCATTTAAATTCTGTCAGTGCAGCTGTGTAGAGGGGTGCCCAATGGTTGGTCCATCCCCTGTCTGCACTTGCAGCTGAAATGGCAGAAGGAAGGACATGAAACGGCATCAGCCCTCTTTGTCCTCATGTGGAACATCTACCCAGAGCTCTGCCAGGCTCAACTTCTTAACTTTGTGTCAGTGTCCTCCTTAGAAGGAAGTGACTGGCTGTGTGCAGATGAGGACAGGAGTTCACCGTTTTCCAGTCCATTGCATGTGGGGTTTGCAGCTGTTAAAGACAGGAAAAGAATGAAGGCATCAGACACCCTGACTCACCATGGCGAGGCCTGCCCGTGGCTCTGCCGGAGTGAATGACTTATCTCTGGTGTTTGTCCTTGTGGAAGGCATTTAATCTCTGGCAATGTTATGGAGGAGAAGAGTGCGCCATTGTCGGGTCCTCTCCTTGTCTGTGCCTGCATCTGCAAAAGGCAGAAGAAGAAACTTATGCGTTACCCATCAGTGTTCCCCAAGGAGAAGCCCTGCCCATGGCTCTGCCAGAGTGAATGGCTTATCTTTGGTCTTTGTCGATCTGGAAGGCATTTAATCTCTGGCAGTGCAGTGGAGGAGGAGTTTATGCCATTGTCTGGACCTGTCCTGGTTTGGGCCTGCAATTGTAAAAGGCAGGACAGCAAACTAAGCAGCTGCAACAGTCACCCACACTGGTAACCCCTGCTCTGGGCTCTGCAGGTCTGGGTGACTTAACTTTGTTTTCAGTGTCCTGAATCAAAGGAAGTGACTCTCTGAGTGTGTGGATGGCACTCGAAATCTCCCATGGTTTGGTCCATTCCCTATTGGGGTTGCATCTGTTAAAGACAGGATAAATATGCAGACAGCAGACAGCCTGTCTCACCATGAGCGGCACTGCCCAGGACTCTGCCTGCCTCAGTGACGTACCTTTGTGTCAGTGTCTTTGTAGAAGAGATTTAAGATGTGGTGCAGTGCTGAGGATAGGAGTGCACCATGGATGCTCCGCTCTGTGTCAGAGCTTTCACCTGAAAGGGCAGGACAAGAAATGGCATCAGCTACCCTTGTTCACATGGGCAACACCTGCCCAGGGCTCTGCAGGCTGAGGTGACTCAACTTTCTGTGAGTGTCCTTTGCATTTAAATTCTGTCAGTGTAGCTGCGTAAGGGCTGCCCAATGGTTGGTCCATTCCCTGTCTGCACTTGCAGCTGAAATGGCAGAAGGAAGGACATGAAACGGCATCAGCCCTCTTTGTCCTCATGTGGAACATCTACCCAGAGCTCTGCCAGGCTCAATGCCTTAACTCTGTGTCAGTGTCCTCCTTCAAAGGAAGTGACTGGCTGTATGGATGAGGACAGGAGTTCACCGTTTTCCAGTCCATTGCATGTGGGGTTTGCAGCTGTTAAAGACAGGAAAAGAATGAAGACATCAGACACCCTGACTCACCATGGCGAGGCCTGCCCGTGGCTCTCCCAGAATGAATGACTTATCTTTGGTGTTTGTCCTTGTGGAAGGCATTTAATCTCTGGCAGTGTGGTGGAGGAGAAGGGTGCGCCACTGTCGGGTCCTCTCCTTGCTGTGCCTGCATCTGCAAAAGGTGGAAGAAGAAACTATGCGCTACCTATCAGTGTTCCCCAAGGAGAAGCCCTGCCTGTGGCTCTGCCAGAGTGAATGGCTTATCTTTGGTCTTTGTCCATCTGGAAGGCATTTAATCTCTGGCAGTGCAGTGGAGGAGGAGTTTATGCCATATTCTGGACCTGTCCTGGTTTGGGCCTGCAATTGTAAAAGGCAGCAGCAAACTAAGCAGCTGCAACAGTCACCCACACTGGTAACCCCTACTTTGGGCTCTGCAGGTCTGGGTAACAAGCTTATTTCAGTGTCCTCCATCAAAGGAAGTGACTCTCTGAGTGTGTGGATGAGCACAGGAATGCACCCTGGTTTGGTCCATTCTCTATTGGGGTTGCATCTGTTAAAGACAGGATAAGAATGTAGACAGCAGACAGCCTTTCTCACCGTGAGCGGCACTGCCCAGGACTCTGCCAGCCTCAGTGTCGTACTTTGTGTCAGTGTCTTTGTAGAAGAGATTTAAGATGTGGTGCGCTGCTGAGGATAGGAGTGCACCATGGATGCTCCGCTCTGTGTCAGAGCTCACCTGAAAGGGCAGGACAAGAAATGGCGTCAGCTACCCTTGTTCACATGGGTAACCCCTCCCCAGGGCTCTGCAGGCTTGCTGACTTAACTTTCTGTCAGTGTCCTTTGTCCTTTGCATTTAAACTCTGTCAGTGTAGCTGCGTAAGGGCTGCCCGATGGTTGGTCCATTCCCTCTCTGCACTTGCAGCTCAAATGGCAGAAGGAAGGACATGAAACGGCATCAGCCCTCTTTGTCCTCATGTGGAACATCTACCCAGAGCTCTGCCAGGCTCAATGCCTTAACTTTGTGTCAGTGTCCTCCTTAGAAGGAAGTGACTGGCTGTGTGGATGAGGACAGGAGTTCACAGTTTTCCAGTCCATTGCATGTGGGGTTTGCAGCTGTTAAAGACAGGAAAAGAATGAAGGCATCAGACACCCTGACTCACCATGGCGAGGCCTGCCCGTGGCTCTGCCGGAGTGAATGACTTATCTCTGGTGTTTGTCCTTGTGGAAGGCATTTAATCTCTGGCAATGTTATGGAGGAGAAAGTACGCCATTCTTGAGGGTCCTCCTTGTCTGTGCCTGCATCTGAAAAAGGCAAGAAGAAACTATTCGTTACCCATCAGTGTTCCCCAAGGAGAAGCCCTGCCCATGTCTCTGCCAGAGTGAATGGCTTATCTTTGGTCTTTGTCGATCTGGAAGGCATTTAATCTCTGGCAGTGCAGTGGAGGAGGAGTTTATGCCATTGTCTGGACCTGTCCTGGTTTGGGCCTGCAATTGTAAAAGGCAGGACAGCAAACTAAGCAGCTGCAACAGTCACCCACACTGGTAACCCCTGCTCTGGGCTCTGCAGGTCTGGGTGACTTAACTTTGTTCAGTGTCCTGAATCAAAGGAAGTGACTCTCTGAGTGTGTGGATGAGCACTGGAATGCACCATGGTTTGGTCCATTCCCTATTGGGGTTGCATCTGTTAAAGACAGGATAAATATGTAGACAGCAGACAGCCTGTCTCACCATGAGCGGCACTGCCCAGGACTCTGCCTGCCTCAGTGACGTACCTTTGTGTCAGTGTCTTTGTAGAAGAGATTTAAGATGTGGTGCAGTGATGAGGATAGGAGTGCACCATGGATGCTCCGCTCTGTGTCAGAGCTTTCACCTGAAAGGGCAGGACAAGAAATGGCATCAGCTACCCTTGCTCACATGGGCAACACCTCCCCAGGGCTCTGCAGGCTCGGTGACTTAACTTTCTGTCAGTGTCCTTTGCATTTAAATTCTGTCAGTGTAGCTGCGTAAGGGCTGCTAAATGGTTGAGTCCATTCCCTGTCTGCACTTGCAGCTGAAATGGCAGAAGGAAGGACATGAAATGGCATCAGCCCTCTTTGTCCTCATGTGGAACATCTCCCCCAGAGCTCTGCCAGGCTCAATGCCTTAACTCTGTGTCAGTGTCCTCCTTAGAAGGAAGTGACTGGCTGTGTGGGGTCAGGGACAGGAGTTCACCGTTTTCCAGTCCATTGCATGTGGGGTTTGCAGCTGTTAAAGACAGGAAAAGAATGAAGACATCAGACACCCTGACTCACCATGGCGAGGCCTGCCCGTGGCTCTCCCAGAATGAATGACTTATCTTTGGTGTTTGTCCTTGTGGAAGGCATTTAATCTCTGGCAGTGTGGTGGAGGAGAAGAGTGCGCCATTGTCGGGTCCTCTCCTTGTCTGTGCCTGCATCTGCAAAAGGTGGAAGAAGAAACTATGCGCTACCTATCAGTGTTCCCCAAGGAGAAGCCCTGCCTGTGGCTCTGCCAGAGTGAATGGCTTATCTTTCGTCTTGTCCATCTGGAAGGCATTTAATCTCTGGCAGTGCAGTGGAGGAGGAGTTTATGCCATTGTCTGGACCTGTCCCGGTTTGGGCCTGCAATTGTAAAAGGCAGGACAGCAAACTAAGCAGCTGCAACAGTCACCCACACTGGTAACCCCTACTTTGGGCTCTGCAGGTCTGGGTGACTTAACTTTATTTCAGTGTCCTCCATCAAAGGAAGTGACTCTCTGAGTGTGTGGATGAGCACAGGAATGCACCCTGGTTTGGTCCATTCTCTATTGGGGTTGCATCTGTTAAAGAGCAGATAAGGAATTGAGACAGCAGACAGCCTGTCTCACCGTGAGCGGCACTGCCAAGGACTCTGCCAGCCTCAGTGTCGTACTTTGTGTCAGTGTCTTTGTAGAGAATAATGTGGGTGCGCTGCTGAGGATAGGAGTGCACCATGGATGCTCCGCTCTGTGTCAGAGCTTTCACCTGAAAGGGCAGGACAAGAAATGGCGTCAGCTACCCTTGTTCACATGGGTAACCCCTGCCCAGGGCTCTGCAGGCTTGCTGACTTAACTTTCTGTCAGTGTCCTTTGTACCTTGCATTTAAACTCTGTCAGTGTAGCTGCGTAAGGGCTGCCTGATGGTTGGTCCATTCCTCTCTGCACTTGCAGCTCAAATGACGCCAAGGAAGGACATGAAACGGCATCAGCCCTCTTTGTCCTCATGTGGAACATCTACCCAGAGCTCTGCCAGGCTCAATGCCTTAACTTTGTGTCAGTGTCCTCCTTAGAAGGAAGTGACTGGCTGTGTGGATGAGGACAGGAGTTCACCATTTTCCAGTCCATTGCATGTGGGGTTTGCAGCTGTTAAAGACAGGAAAAGAATGAAGACATCAGACACCCTGACTCACCATGGCGAGGCCTGCCGTGGCTCTGCCGGAGTGAATGACTTATCTTTTGGTGTTTGTCCTTGTGGAAGGCATTTAATCTCTGGCAATGTGGTGGAGGAGAAGAGTGCGCCATTGTCGGGTCCTCTCCTTGTCTGTGCCTGCATCTGCAAAAGGCAGAAGAAGAAACTATGCGCTACCCATCAGTGTTCCCCAAGGAGAAGCCCTGCCCGTGGCTCTGCCAGAGTGAATGGCTTATCTTTGGTCTTTGTCGATCTGGAAGGCATTTAATCTCTGGCAGTGCAGTGGAGGAGGAGTTTATGCCATTGTGTGGTCCTGTCCCTCTTTGGGCCTGCAATTGTAAAAGGCAGGACAGCAAACTAAGCAGCTGCAACAGTCACCCACACTGGTAAACCCCTGCTCTGGGCTCTGCAGGTCTGGGTGACTTAACTTTGTTTCAGTGTCCTGAATCAGAGGAAGTGACTCTCTGAGTGTGTTGATGAGCACTGGAATGCACCATGGTTTGGTCCATTCCCTATTGGGGTTGCATCTGTTAAAGACAGGATAAGAATGTAGACAGCAGACAGCCTTTCTCACCGTGAGCGGCACTGCCAAGGACTCTGCCTGCCTCAGTGACGTACCTTTGTGTAAGTGTCTTTGTAGAAGAGATTTAAGATGTGGTGCAGTGCTGAGGATAGGAGTGCACGTGGATGCTCCGCTCTGTGTCAGAGCTTTCACCTGAAAGGGCAGGACAAGAAATGGCGTCAGCTCCCTTCTCACATGGGCAACACCTGCCCAGGGCTCTGCAGGCTCGGTGACTTAACTTTCTGTCAGTGTCCTTTGCATTTAAATTCTGTCAGTGCAGCTGTGTAGAGGGGTGCCCAATGGTTGGTCCATTCCCTGTCTGCACTTGCAGCTGAAATGGCAGAAGGAAGGACATGAAACGGCATCAGCCCTCTTTGTCCTCATGTGGAACATCTACCCAGAGCTCTGCCAGGCTCAATTGGATACACTTGTGTCAGTGTCCTAGAAGTGTCATTTTGGCTGTGTGGATGGACAGTACACCGTTTTCCAGTCCATTGCATGTGGGGTTTGCAGCTGCGGAGCGGAAAAGAATGAAGGCATCAGACACCCTGACTCACCATGGCGAGGCCTGCCCGTGGCTCTGCCGGAGTGAATGACTTATCTCTGGTGTTTGTCCTTGTGGAAGGCATTTAATCTCTGGCAATGTTATGGAGGAGAAGAGTGCGCCATTGTCGGGTCCTCTCCTTGTCTGTGCCTGCATCTGCAAACGGCAGAAGAAGAAACTATGCGTTACCCATCAGTGTTCCCCAAGGAGAAGCCCTGCCCATGTCTCTGCCAGAGTGAATGGCTTATCTTTGGTCTTTGTCGATCTGGAAGGCATTTAATCTCTGGCAGTGCAGTGGAGGAGGAGTTTATGCCATTGTCTGATATAATCCTGGTTTGGGATTTGTAAATTATTAGCAGCAAACTAAGCAGCTGCAACAGTCACCCACACTGGTAACCCCTGCTCTGGGCTCTGCAGGTCTGGGTGACTTAACTTTGTTTCAGTGTCCTGAATCAAAGGAAGTGACTCTCTGAGTGTGTGGATGAGCACTGGAATGCACCATGGTTTGGTCCATTCCCTATTGGGGTTGCATCTGTTAAAGACAGGATAAATATGTAGACAGCAGACAGCCTGTCTCACCATCAGCGGCACTGCCCAGGACTCTGCCTGCCTCAGTGACGTACCTTTGTGTCAGTGTCTTTGTAGAAGAGATTTAAGATGTGGTGCAGTGCTGAGGATAGGAGTGCACCATGGATGCTCCGCTCTGTGTCAGAGCTTTCACCTGAAAGGGCAGGACAAGAAATGGCATCAGCTACCCTTGTTCACATGGGCAACACCTGCCCAGGGCTCTGCAGGCTCGGTGACTTAACTTTCTGTCAGTGTCCTTTGCATTTAAATTCTGTCAGTGTAGCTGCGTAAGGGCTGCCCAATGGTTGGTCCATTCCCTGTCTGCACTTGCAGCTGAAATGGCAGAAGGAAGGACATGAAACGGCATCAGCCCTCTTTGTCCTCATGTGGAACATCTACCCAGAGCTCTGCCAGGCTCAATGCCTTAACTCTGTGTCAGTGTCCTCCTTAGAAGGAAGTGACTGGCTGTGTGGATGAGGACAGGAGTTCACCGTTTTCCAGTCCATTGCATGTGGGGTTTGCAGCTGTTAAAGACCAGAAAGGATAAGGAAGACATCAGACACCCTGACTCACCATGGCGAGGCCTGCCCGTGGCTCTCCAGAATGAATGACTTATCTTTGGTGTTTGTCCTTGTGGAAGGCATTTAATCTCTGGCAGTGTGGTGGAGGAGAAGAGTGCGCCATTGTCGGGTCCTCTCCTTGTCTGTGCCTGCATCTGCAAAAGGTGGAAGAGAAAACTATGCGCTACCTATCAGTGTTCCCCAAGGAGAAGCCCTGCCTGTGGCTCTGCCAGAGTGAATGGCTTATCTTGGTCTTTGTCCATCTGGAAGGCATTTAATCTCTGGCAGTGCAGTGGAGGAGGAGTTTATGCCATTGTCTGGACCTGTCCCTCTTTGGGCCTGCAATTGTAAAAGGCAGGACAGCAAACTAAGCAGCTGCAACAGTCACCCACACTGGTAACCCCTACTTTGGGCTCTGCAGGTCTGGGTGACTTAACTTTAGCTTCAGTGTCCTCCATCAAAGGAAGTGACTCTCTGAGTGTGTGGATGAGCACAGGAATGCACCCTGGTTTGGTCCATTCTCTATTGGGGAAAATTATTTTGCCAGTGGGATAAGAATGTATGAATAGAACTCAGGCAATGTGTTCGGTCTTTTTTTATTTCAGCTCTCTGCCAGCCTCAGTGTCGTACTTTGTGTCAGTGTCTTTGTAGAAGAGATTTAAGATGTGGTGCGCTGCTGAGGATAGGTGTGCACCATGGATGCTCCGCTCTGTGTCAGAGCTTTCACCTGAAAGGGCAGGACAAGAAATGGCGTCAGCTACCCTTGTTCACATGGGTAACCCCTGCCCAGGGCTCTGCAGGCTTGCTGACTTAACTTTCTGTCAGTGTCCTTTGTCCTTTGCATTTAAACTCTGTCAGGTAGCTGCATAGAGTGGTACCCGATGGTTGGTCCATTCCCTCTCTGCACTTGCAGCTCAAAATGGCAGAAGGAAGGACATGAAACGGCATCAGCCCTCTTTGTCCTCATGTGGAACATCTACCCAGAGCTCTGCCAGGCTCAATGCCTTAACTTTGTGTCAGTGTCCTCCTTAGAAGGAAGTGACTGGCTGTGTGGATGAGGACAGGAGTTCACCGTTTTCTGCAGTCCATTGTATGTGGGGTTTGCAGCTGTTAAAGACAGGAAAAGAATGAAGGCATCAGACACCCTGACTCACCATGGCGAGGCCTGCCCGTGGCTCTGCCGGAGTGAATGACTTATCTTTGGTGTTTGTCCTTGTGGAAGGCATTTAATCTCTGGCAATGTGGTGGAGGAGAAGAGTGCGCCGTCTGGGTCCTCTCCTTGTCTGTGCCTGCATCTGCAAAAGGCAGAAGAAGAAACTATGCGCTACCCATCAGTGTTCCCAAGGAGAAGCCCTGCCCGTGGCTCTGCCAGAGTGAATGGCTTATCTTTAGTATCTCAGATCTGGAAGGCATTTAATCTCTGGCAGTGCAGTGGAGGAGGAGTTTATGCCATTGTCTGGACCTGTCCTGGTTTGGGCCTGCAATTGTAAAAGGCAGCAGCAAACTAAGCAGCTGCAACAGTCACCCACACTGGTAACCCCTACTTTGGGCTCTATAGTGCATTGTAACTTAACTTTATTTCAGAGGTTCCCATCAAAGGAAGTGACTCTCTGAGTGTGTGGATGAGCACAGGAATGTCACTGCATAGTCCAGTTCTTCTTATTGGGGTTGCATCTGTTAAAGACAGGATAAGAATGTAGAGCAGCAGACAGCCTGTCTCACCGTAGCGGCACTGCCAAGGACTCTGCCAGCCTCAGTGTCGTACTTTGTGTCAGTGTCTTTGTAGAAGAGATTTAAGATGTGGTGCGCTGCTGAGGATAGGAGTGCACCATGGATGCTCCGCTCTGTGTCAGAGCTTTCACCTGAAAGGGCAGGACAAGAAATGGCGTCAGCTACCCTTGTTCACATGGGTAACCCCTGCCCAGGGCTCTGCAGGCTTGCTGACTTAACTTTCTGTAGTGTCCTTTGTCCTTTGCATTTAAACTCTGTCAGTGTAGCTGCGTAAGGGCTGCCCGATGGTTGGTCCATTCCCTCTCTGCACTTGCAGCTCAAATGGCAGAAGGAAGGACATGAAACGGCATCAGCCCTCTTTGTCCTCATGTGGAACATCTACCCAGAGCTCTGCCAGGCTCAATGCCTTAACTTTGTGTCAGTGTTCTCCTTAGAAGGAAGTGACTGGCTGTGTGGAATTGGGGCAGGAGTTCACCGTTTTCCAGTCCATTGCATGTGGGGTTTGCAGCTGTTAAAGACAGGAAAAGAATGAAGACATCAGACACCCTGACTCACCATGGCGAGGCCTGCCCGTGGCTCTGCCGGAGTGAATGACTTATCTTTGGTGTTTGTCCTTGTGGAAGGCATTTAATCTCTGGCAATGTGGTGGAGGAGAAGAGTGCGCCATTGTCGGGTCCTCTCCTTGTCTGTGCCTGCATCTGCAAAAGGCAGAAGAAGAAACTATGCGCTACCCATCAGTGTTCCCCAAGGAGAAGCCCTGCCCGTGGCTCTGCCAGAGTGAATGGCTTATCTTTGGTCTTTGTCGATCTGGAAGGCATTTAATCTCTGGCAGTGCAGTGGAGGAGGAGTTTATGCCATTGTGTGGTCCTGTCCCTCTTGGGCCTGCAATTGTAAAAGGCAGGACAGCAAACTAAGCAGCTGCAACAGTCACCCACACTGGTAACCCCTGCTCTGGGCTCTGCAGGTCTGGGTCCTTTGACTTTCTTTCAGTGTCCTGAATCAGAGGAAGTGACTCTCTGAGTGTGTTGATGAGCACTGGAATGCACCATGGTTTGGTCCATTCCCTATTGGGGTTGCATCTGTTAAAGACAGGATAAGAATGTAGATAGCAGACAGCCTTTCTCACCGTGAGCGGCACTGCCAAGGACTCTGCCTGCCTCAGTGACGTACCTTTGTGTAAGTGTCTTTGTAGAAGAGATTTAAGATGTGGTGCAGTGCTGAGGATAGGAGTACACCATGGATGCTCCGCTCTATGTCAGAGCTCACCTGAAAGGGCAGGACAAGAAATGGCGTCAGCTACCCTTGTTCACATGGGCAACACCTGCCCAGGGCTCTGCAGGCTCGGTGACTTAACTTTCTGTCAGTGTCCTTTGCATTTAAATTCTGTCAGTGCAGCTGTGTTAGAGGGGTCCCCAATGGTTGGTCCATTCCCTGTCTGCACTTGCAGCTGAAATGGCAGAAGGAAGGACATGAAACGGCATCAGCCCTCTTTGTCCTCATGTGGAACATCTACCCAGAGCTCTGCCGGCTGAATGCCTTAACTTTGTGTCAGTGTCCTCCTTAGAAGGAAGTGACTGGCTGTGTGGATGAGGACAGGAGTTCACCGTTTTCCAGTCCATTGCATGTGGGGTTTGCAGCTGTTAAAGACAGGAAAAGAATGAAGGCATCAGACACCCTGACTCACCATGGCGAGGCCTGCCCGTGGCTCTGCCGGAGTGAATGACTTATCTCTGGTGTTTGTCCTTGTGGAAGGCATTTAATCTCTGGCAATGTTATGGAGGAGAAAGAGTGCGCCATTGTCGGGTCCTCTCCTTGTCTGTGCCTGCATCTGCAAAAGGCAGAAGAAGAAACTATGCGTTACCCATGAGTGTTCCCCAAGGAGAAGCCCTGCCCATGGCTCTGCCAGAGTGAATGGCTTATCTTTGGTCTTTGTCGATCTGGAAGGCATTTAATCTCTGGCAGTGCAGTGGAGGAGGAGTTTATGCCATTGTCTGGACCTGTCCTGGTTTGGGCCTGCAATTGTAAAAGGCAGGACAGCAAACTAAGCAGCTGCAACAGTCACCCACACTGGTAACCCCTGCTCTGGGCTCTGCAGGTCTGGGTGACTTAACTTTGTTTCAGTGTCCTGAATCAAAGGAAGTGACTCTCTGAGTGTGTGGATGAGCACTGGAATGCACCATGGTTTGGTCCATTCCCTATTGGGGTTGCATCTGTTAAAGACAGGATAAATATGCAGACAGCAGACAGCCTGTCTCACCATGAGCGGCACTGCCCAGGACTCTGCCTGCCTCAGTGACGTACCTTTGTGTCAGTGTCTTTGTAGAAGAGATTTAAGATGTGGTGCAGTGCTGAGGATAGGAGTGCACCATGGATGCTCCGCTCTGTGTCAGAGCTTTCACCTGAAAGGGCAGGACAAGAAATGGCATCAGCTACCCTTGTTCACATGGGCAACACCTGCCCAGGGCTCTGCAGGCTCGGTGACTTAACTTTCTGTCAGTGTCCTTTGCATTTAAATTCTGTCAGTGTAGCTGCGTAAGGGCTGCCCAATGGTTGGTCCATTCCCTGTCTGCACTTGCAGCTGGAATGGCAGAAGGAAGGACATGAAACGGCATCAGCCCTCTTTGTCCTCATGTGGAACATCTACCCAGAGTTCTGCCAGGCTCAATGCCTTAACTCTGTGTCAGTGTCCTCCTTAGAAGGAAGTGACTGGCTGTATGAATGAGGCAGGAGTTCACCGTTTTCCAGTCCATTGCATGTGGGGTTTGCAGCTGTTAAAGACAGGAAAAGAATGAAGACATCAGACACCCTGACTCACCATGGCGAGGCCTGCCGTGGCTCTCCCAATGAATGACTTATCTTTGGTGTTTGTCCTTGTGGAAGGCATTTAATCTCTGGCAGTTCTGTGGAGGAGAAGATCTGGGCATAATTTGTCGGGTCCTCAAGGTGTCTGTGCCTGCATCCCCTGGGAAAGAAAACTATGCGCTCCTCTATCAGTGTTCCCCAAGGAGAAGCCCTGCCCGTGGCTCTGCCTTAGTGAATGGCTTATCTTTGGTCTTTGTCCATGTTGTGGAAGGCATTTAATCTCTGGCAGTCCAGTGGAGGAGGAGTTTATGCCATTGTGTGGACCTGTCCCTCTTTGGGGCCTGCAATTGTAAAAGGCAGGACAGCAAACTAAGCAGCTGCAACAGTCACCCACACTGGTAACCCCTACTTTGGGCTCTGCAGGTCTGGGTGCATTTAACTTTCTCTTCAGTGTCCTCCATCAAAGGAAGTGACTCTCTGAGTGTGTTGATGAGCACAGGAATGCACCCTGGTTTGGTCCATTCTCTATTGGGGTTGCATCTGTTAAAGACAGGATAAGAATGTAGACAGCAGACAGCCTGCTCACCGTGAGCGGCACTGCCAGGGACTTTTATGCAGCCTCAGTGTCGTACTTTGTGTCAGTGTCTTTTTAGAAGAGATTTAAGATGTGGTGCGCTGCTGAGGATAGGAGTGCACCATTGGATGCTCCGCTCTGTGTCAGAGCTTTCACCTGAAAGGGCAGGACAAGAAATGGCATCAGCTACCCTTTTTCACATGGGTAGGTACCCCTGCACAGGGCTCTGCAGGCTTGCTGACTTAACTTTCTGTCAGTGTCCTTTGTCCTTTGCATTTGATTGTCAGTGTAGCTGCGTAAGGGCTGCCCGATGGTTGGTCCATTCCCTCTCTGCACTTGCAGCTGAAATGGCAGAAGGAAGGACATGAAACGGCATCAGCCCTCTTTGTCCTCATGTGGAACATCTACCCAGAGCTCTGCCAGGCTCAATGCCTTAACTTTGTGTCAGTGTCCTCCTTAGAAGGAAGTGACTGGCTGTGTGGATGAGGACAGGAGTTCACCGTTTTCCAGTCCATTGCATGTGGGGTTTGCAGCTGTTAAAGACAGGAAAAGAATGAAGACATCAGACACCCTGACTCACCATGGCGAGGCCTGCCCGTGGCTCTGCCGGAGTGAATGACTTATCTTTGGTGTTTGTCCTTGTGGAAGGCATTAGATCTCTGGCAATGTGGTGGAGGAGAAGAGTGCGCCATTGTCGGGTCCTCTCCTTGTCTGTGCCTGCATCTGCAAAAGGCAGAAGAAGAAACTATGCGCTACCCATCAGTGTTCCCCAAGGAGAAGAACTTCCTCCGTGGCTCTGCCAGAGTGAATGGCTTATCTTTGGTCTTTGTCGATCTGGAAGGCATTTAATCTCTGGCAGTGCAGTGGAGGAGGAGTTTATGCCATCTCTGGACCTGTCCTGGTTTGGGCCTGCAATTGTAAAAGGCAGCAGCAAACTAAGCAGCTGCAACAGTCACCCACACTGGTAACCCCTGCTCTGGGCTCTGCAGGTCTGGTATTTAACTTTGTTTCAGTGTCCTGAATCAAAGGAAGTGACTCTCTGAGTGTGTGGATGAGCACTGGAATGCACCATGGTTTGGTCCATTCCCTATTGGGGTTGCATCTGTTAAAGACAGGAGGAAGATGTAGACAGCAGACAGATTGTCTCACCGTGAGCGGCACTGCCCAGGACTCTGCCTGCCTCAGTGACGTACCTTTGTGTCAGTGTCTTAGTAGAAGAGATTTAAGATGTGGTGCAGTGCTGAGGATGTAGGTACACCATATGGATGCTCCGCTCTGTGTCAGAGCTTTCACCTGAAAGGGCAGGACAGAGAATGGCGTCAGCTACCCTAGCATGGGCAACACCTGCCCAGGGCTCTGCAGGCTCGGTGACTTAACTTTCTGTCAGTGTCCTTTGCATTTAAATTCTGTCGGTGCAGCTGCGTAGAGGGGTGCCCAATGGTTGGTCCATTCCCTGTCTGCACTTGCAGCTGAAATGGCAGAAGGAAGGACATGAAACATCATCAGCCCTCTTTGTCCTCATGTGGAACATCTACCCAGAGCTCTGCCAGGCTCAATGCCTTAACTTTGTGTCAGTGTCCTCCTTAGAAGGAAGTGACTGGCTGTGTGGATGAGGACAGATTCACCGTTTTCCGTCCATTGCATGTGGGGTTTGCAGCTGTTAAAGACAGGAAAAGAATGAAGACATCAGACACCCTGACTCACCATGGCGAGGCCTGCCCGTGGCTCTGCCGGAGTGAATGACTTATCTTTGGTGTTTGTCCTTGTGGAAGGCATTTAATCTCTGGCAGTGTGAGGTGGAGGAGAAGGATCCAGCCCGTGTCGGGTCCTCTCCTTGTCTGTGCCTGCATCTGCAAAAGGCGGAAGAAGAAACTATGCGCTACCTACTGAGTGTTCCCCAAGGAGAAGCCCTGCCTGTGGCTCTGCCAGAGTGAATGGCTTATCTTTGGTCTTTGTCCATCTGGAAGGCATTTAATCTCTGGCAGTGCAGTGGAGGAGGAGTTTATGCCATTGTCTGGTCCTGTCCCTCTTTGGGCCTGCAATTGTAAAAGGCAGGACCCCAGCCAAACTAAGCAGCTGCAACAGTCACCCACACTGGTAACCCCTACTTTGGGCTCTGCAGGTCTGGGTGACTTAACTTTATTTCAGTGTCCTCCATCAAAGGAAGTGACTCTCTGAGTGTGTGGATGAGCACAGGAATGCACCTGGTTTGGTCCATTCTCTATTGGGGTTGCATCTGTTAAAGACAGGATAAGAATGTAGACAGCAGACAGCCTGTCTCACCGTAGCGGCACTGCCCAGGACTCTGCCTGCCTCAGTGACGTACTTTGTGTCAGTGTTTGTAGAAGAGATTTAAGATGTGGTGCAGTGCTGAGGATAGGAGTGCACCATGGATGCTCCGCTCTGTGTCAGAGCTTTCACCTGAAAGGGCAGGACAAGAAATGGCATCAGCTACCCTTTTTCACATGGGTAACCCCTGCCCAGGGCTCTGCAGGCTTGCTGACTTAACTTTCTGTCAGGGTCCTTTGTCCTTTGCATTTAAACTCTGTCAGTGTAGCTGCGTAAGGGCTGCCCGATGGTTGGTCCATTCCCTGTCTGCACTTGCAGCTGAAATGGCAGAAGGAAGGACATGAAACGGCATCAGCCCTCTTTGTCCTCATGTGGAACATCTTCCCAGAGCTCTGCCAGGCTCAATGCCTTAACTTTGTGTCAGTGTCCTCCTTAGAAGGAAGTGACTGGCTGTGTGGATGAGGACAGATTCACCGTTTTCAGTCCATTGCATGTGGGGTTTGCAGCTGTTAAAGACAGGAAAAGAATGAAGACATCAGACACCCTGACTCACCATGGCGAGGCCTGCCCGTGGCTCTGCCGGAGTGAATGACTTATCTTTGGTGTTTGTCCCTTGTGGAAGGCATTTAATCTCTGGCAATGTGATGGAGGAGAAAGTACGCCATTGTCGGGTCCTCTCCTTGTCTGTGCCTGCATCTGCAAAAGGCAGAAGAAGAAACTATGCGTTACCCATCAGTGTTCCCCAAGGAGAAGCCCTGCCCGTGTCGCTATGCCAGAGTGAATGGCTTATCTTTGGTCTTGTTTCAAATATGGAAGGCATTTAATCTCTGGCAGTGCAGTGGAGGAGGAGTTTATGCCATTGTCTGGACCTGTCCTGGTTTGGGCCTGCAATTGTAAAAGGCAGGACAGCAAACTAAGCAGCTGCAACAGTCACCCACACTGGTAACCCCTGCTCTGGGCTCTGCAGGTCTGGGTGACTTAACTTGTTTCAGTGTCCTGAATCAAAGGAAGTGACTCTCTGAGTGTGTGGATGAGCACTGGAATGCACCATGGTTTGGTCCATTCCCTATTGGGGTTGCATATTTTAAAGACAGGATAAGAATGTAGACAGCAGACAGCCTGTCTCACCGTGAGCGGCACTGCTCAGGACTCTGCCTGCCTCAGTGACGTACCTTTGTGTCAGTGTCTTTTTAGAAGAGATTTAAGATGTGGTGCAGTGCTGAGGATAGGGAGTCCCACAGATGGATGCTCCGCTCTGTGTCAGAGCTTTCACCTGAAAGGGCAGGACAAGAAATGGCATCAGCTACCCTTGTTCACATGGGTAACCCCTGCCCAGGGCTCTGCAGGCTTGCTGACTTAACTTTATGTCAGTGTCCTTTGTCCTTTGCATTTAAACTCTGTCAGTGTAGCTGCGTAAGGGCTGCCCGATGGTTGGTCCATTCCCTGTCTGCACTTGCAGCTGAAATGGCAGAAGGAAGGACATGAAACGGCATCAGCCCTCTTTGTCCTCATGTGGAACATCTACCCAGAGCTCTGCCAGGCTCAATGCCTTAACTTTGTGTCAGTGTCCTCCTTAGAAGGAAGTGACTGGCTGTGTGGATGAGTACAGGAGTTCACCGTTTTCCAGTCCATTGCATGTGGGGTTTGCAGCTGTTAAAGACAGGAAAAGAATGAAGACATCAGACACCCTGACTCACCATGTCGAGGCCTGCCCGTGGCTCTGCCGGAGTGAATGACTTATCTTTGGTGTTTGTCCTTGTGGAAGGCATTTAATCTCTGGCAGTGTGGTGGAGGAGAAGGGTGCGCCATTGTTTAGAGGTCCTCTCCTTGTCTGTGCCTGCATCTGCAAAAGGTGGAAGAAGAAACTATGCGCTACCTATCAGTGTTCCCCAAGGAGAAGCCCTGCCCGTGGCTCTGCCTTAGTGAATGGCTTATCTTAGGTCTTTGTCCATGTGGAAGGCATTTAATCTCTGGCAGTGCAGTGGAGGAGGAGTTTATGCCATTGTGTGGTCCTGTCCCTCTTTGGGCCTGCAATTGTAAAAGGCAGCAGCAAACTAAGCAGCTGCAACAGTCACCCACACTGGTAACCCCTACTTTGGGCTCTGCAGGTCTGGGTGACTTAACTTTATTTCAGTGTCCTCCATCAAAGGAAGTGACTCTCTGAGTGTGTGGATGAGCACAGGAATGCACCCTGGTTTGGTCCATTCTCTATTGGGGTTGCATCTGTTAAAGACAGGATAAGAATGTAGACAGCAGACAGCCTGTCTCACCGTGAGCGGCACTGCCAAGGACTCTGCCAGCCTCAGTGTCGTACTTTGTGTCAGTGTCTTTGTAGAAGAGATTTAAGATGTGGTGCGCTGCTGAGGATAGGAGTGCACCATGGATGCTCCGCTCTGTGTCAGAGCTTTCACCTGAAAGGGCAGGAGCAAGAAATGGCATCAGCTACCCTTGTTCAGCATGGGTAACCCCTCCCCAGGGCTCTGCAGGCTTGGTGACTTAACTTTCTGTCAGTGTCCTTTGTCTTTTGCATTTAAACTCTGTCAGTGTAGCTGCGTAAGGGGTGCACGATGGTTGGTCCATTCCCTGTCTGCACTTGCAGCTGAAAATGGCAGAAGGAAGGACATGAAAGGACCATCAGCCCTCTTTGTCCTCATGTGGAACATCTACCCAGAGCTCTGCCAGGCTCAATGCCTTAACTTTGTGTCAGTGTCCTCCTTAGAAGGAAGTGACTGGCTGTGTGAGGATGAGGACAGGAGTTCACCGTTTTCCAGTCCATTGCATGTGGGGTTTGCAGCTGTTAAAGACAGGAAAAGAATGAAGACATCAGACACCCTGACTCACCATGGCGAGGCCTGCCCGTGGCTCTCCAGAATGAATGACTTATCTTTGGTGTTTGTCCTTGTGGAAGGCATTTAATCTCTGGCAGTGTGGTGGAGGAGAAGAGTGCGTCATTGTCGGGTCCTCTCCTTGTCTGTGCCTGCATCCAAAAAGGCGGAAGAAGAAACTATGCGCTACCTATCAGTGTTCCCAAAGGAGAAGCCCTGCCCATGGCTCTGCCAGAGTGAATGGCTTATCTTTGGTCTTTGTGATCTGGAAGGCATTTAATCTCTGGCAGTGCAGTGGAGGAGGAGTTTATGCCATTGTCTGGACCTGTCCTGGTTTGGGCCTGCAATTGTAAAAGGCAGGACAGCAAACTAAGACAGCTGCAAAGCAGGGTTCACCCACACTGGTAACCCCTGCTCTGGGCTCTGCAGGTCTGGGTGACTTAACTTTGTTTCAGTGTCCTGAATCAAAGGAAGTGACTCTCTGAGTGTGTGGATGAGCACTGGAATGCACCATGGTTTGGTCCATTCTCTATTGGGGTTGCATCTGTTAAAGACAGGATAAGAATGTAGACAGCAGACAGCCTGTCTCACCGTGAGCGGCACTGCCCAGGACTCTGCCTACCTCAGTGTCGTACTTTGTGTAAGTGTCTTTGTAGAAGAGATTTAAAATGTGGTGCGCTGCTGAGGATAGGAGTGCACCATGGATGCTCCGCTCTGTGTCAGAGCTTTCACCTGAAAGGGCAGGACAAGAAATGGCATCAGCTACCCTTGTTCACATTGGCAACACCTGCCCAGGGCTCTGCAGGCTCGGTGACTTAACTTTCTGTCAGTGTCCTTTGCATTTAAATTCTGTCAGTGCAGCTGCGTAGAGGGGTGCCCAATGGTTGGTCCATTCCCTGTCTGCACTTGCAGCTGAAATGGCAGAAGGAAGGACATGAAACGGCATCAGCCCTCTTTGTCCTCATGTGGAACATCTACCCAGAGCTCTGCCAGGCTCAATGCCTTAACTTTGTGTCAGTGTCCTCCTTTAGAAGGAAGTGACTGGCTGTGTGGATGAGGACAGATCACCGTTTTCCAGTCCATTGCATGTGGGGTTCCAGCTGTTAAAGACAGGAAAAGAATGAAGACATCAGACACCCTGACTCACCATGGCGAGGCCTGACCGTGGCTCTGCCGGAATGAATGAATTATCTTTGGTGTTTGTCCTTGTGGAAGGCATTTAATCTCTGGCAGTGTGGTGGAGGAGGAGTGCGCCATCCATTGTTGGGTCCTCTCCTTGTCTGTGCCTGCATCTGCAAAAGGTGGAAGAAGAAACTATGCGCTACCTATCAGTGTTCCCCAAGGAGAAGCCCTGCCTGTGGCTCTGCCAGAGTGAATGGCTTATCTTGGTCTTTGTCCATCTGGAAGGCATTTAATCTCTGGCAGTGCAGTGGAGGAGGAGTTTATGCCATTGTCTGGTCCTGTCCCTCTTTGGGCCTGCAATTGTAAAAGGCAGGACAGCAAACTAAGCAGCTGCAACAGTCACCCACACTGGTAACCCCTACTTTGGGCTCTGCAGGTCTGGGTGACTTAACTTTATTTCAGTGTCCTCCATCAAAGGATGTGACTCTCTGAGTGTGTGGATGAGCACAGGAATGCACCCTGGTTTGGTCCATTCTCTATTGGGGTTGCATCTGTTAAAGACAGGATAAGAATGTAGACAGCAGACAGCCTGTCTCACCGTGAGCGGCACTGCCAAGGACTCTGCCAGCCTCAGTGTCGTACTTTGTGTCAGTGTCTTTGTAGAAGAGATTTAAGATGTGGTGCGCTGCTGAGGATAGGAGTGCACCATGGATGCTCCGCTCTGTGTCAGAGCTTTC
Organism: Neopsephotus bourkii; assembly: GCF_033783945.1. Classification (NCBI taxonomy): domain Eukaryota; kingdom Metazoa; phylum Chordata; class Aves; order Psittaciformes; family Psittacidae; genus Neopsephotus; species Neopsephotus bourkii. The sequence goes on from NW_026902113.1 coordinate 3,003,022, forward strand.
ACCTGAAAGGGCAGGACAAGAAATAGCGCCAGCTACCCTTGTTCACATGAGCAACACCTGCCCAGGGCTCTGCAGGCTTGCTGACTTAACTTTCTGTCAGTGTCCTTTGTCCTTTGCATTTAAACTCTGTCAGTGCAGCTGCGTAGAGGGGTGCCCAATGGTTGGTCCATTCCCTGTCTGCACTTGCAGCTCAAATGGCAGAAGGAAGGACATGAAACAGCATCAGCCCTCTTTGTCCTCATGTGGAACATCTACCCAGAGCTCTGCCAGGCTCAATGCCTTAACTTTGTGTCAGTGTCCTCCTTTAGAAGGAAGTGACTGGCTGTGTGGATGAGGACAGGAGTTCACCGTTTTCCAGTCCATTGCATGTGGGGTTTGCAGCTGTTAAAGACAGGAAAAGAATGAAGACATCAGACACCCTGACTCACCATGGCGAGGCCTGCCCGTGGCTCTGCCGGAGTGAATGACTTATCTTTGGTGTGTGTCCTTGTGGAAGGCATTTAATCTCTGGCAATGAGATGGAGGAGAAGAGTGCGCCATTGTCGGGTCCTCTCCTTGTCTGTGCCTGCATCTGCAAAAGGCAGAAGAAGAAACTATGCGTTACCCATCAGTGTTCCCCAAGGAGAAGCCCTGCCCATGGCTCTGCCAGAGTGAATGGCTTATCTTTGGTCTCTGTGTCGATCTGGAAGGCATTTAATCTCTGGCAGTGCAGTGGAGGAGGAGTTTATGCCATTGTCTGGACCTGTCCTGGTTTGGGCCTGCAATTGTAAAAGGCAGGACAGCAAACTAAGCAGCTGCAACAGTCACCCACACTGGTAACCCCTGCTCTGGGCTCTGCAGGTCTGGGTGACTTAACTTTGTTTCAGTGTCCTCCATCAAAGGAAGTGACTCTCTGAGTGTGTGGATGAGCACAGGAATGCACCCTGGTTTAGTCCCATTCTCTATTGGGGTTGCATCTGTTAAAGACAGGATAAGAATGTAGACAGCAGACAGCCTGTCTCACCGTAGCGGCACTGCCAAGGACTCTGCCAGCCTCAGTGTCGTACTTTGTGTCAGTGTCTTTGTAGAAGAGATTTAAGAGAAGTGTGGTGCGCTGCTGAGGATAGGATCACCATGGATGCTCCGCTCTGTGTCAGAGCTTTCACCTGAAAGGGCAGGACAAGAAATGGCATCAGCTACCCTTGTTCACATGGGTAACCCCTGCCCCCAGGGCTCTGCCAGCTTCGGTGACTTAACTTTCTGTCAGTGTCCTTTGTATTTAAATTCTGTCAGTGCAGCTGCGTAGAGGGGTGCCCAATGGTTGGTCCATTCCCTGTCTGCACTTGCAGCTAAAATTGCGGAAGGAAGGACATGAAACGGCATCAGCCCTCTTTGTCCTCATGTGGAACATCTACCCAGAGCTCTGCCAGGCTCAATGCCTTAACTTTGTGTCAGTGTCCTCCTTAGAAGGAAGTGACTGGCTGTGTGGATGAGGACAGGAGTTCACCGTTTTCCATCCCATTGCATGTGGGGTTTGCAGCTGTTAAAGACAGGAAAAGAATGAAGACATCAGACACCCTGACTCACCATGGCGAGGCCTGCCCGTGGCTCTGCCGGAGTGAATGACTTATCTTTGGTGTTTGTCCTTGTGGAAGGCATTTAATCTCTGGCAGTGCAGTGGAGGAGGAGTTTATGCCATTGTCTGGACCTGTCCCTCTTTGGGCCTGCAATTGTAAAAGGCAGGACAGCAAACTGAGCAGCTGCAACAGTCACCCACACTGGTAACCCCTGCTCTGGGCTCTGCAGGTCTGGGTGACTTAGCTTTGTTTCAGTGTCCTGAATCAAAGGAAGTGACTCTCTGAGTGTGTGGATGAGCACTGGAATGCACCATGGTTTGGTCCATTCCCTATTGGGGTTGCATCTGTTAAAGACAGGATAAGAATGTAGACAGAAGACAGCCTGTCTCACCGTGAGCGGCACTGCCAAGGACTCTGCCTGCCTCAGTGACGTACCTTTGTGTCAGTGTCTTTGTAGAAGAGATTTAAGATGTGGTGCGCTGCTGAGGATGGAGTGCACCATGGATGCTCCGCTCTGTGTCGGAACATTCACCTGAAAGGGCAGGACAGGAAATGGCATCAGCTACCCTTGTTCACATGGGCAACGCCTGCCCAGGGCTCTGCAGGCTCGGTGACTTAACTTTCTGTCAGTGTCCTTTGCATTTAAATTTTGTCAGTGCAGCTGCGTAGAGGGGTGCCCAATGGTTGGTCCATTCCCTGTCTGCACTTGCAGCTAAAATGGCGGAAAGGAGGCATGAAACGGCATCAGCCCTCTTTGTCCTAATGTGGAACATCTACCCAGAGCTCTGCCAGGCTCAATGCCTTAACTTTGTGTCAGTGTCCTCCTTAGAAGGAAGTGACTGGCTGTGTGGATGAGGACAGGAGTTCACCGTTTTCCAGTCCATTGCATGTGGGGTTTGCAGCTGTTAAAGACAGGAAAAGAATGAAGACATCAGACACCCTGACTCACCATGGCGAGGCCTGCCCGTGGCTCTGCCGGAGTGAATGACTTATCTTCGTGTTTGTCCTTGTGGAAGGCATTTAATCTCTGGCAATGTGGTGAAGGAGAAGAGTGCGCCATTGTAGAAGGGTCCTCTCCTTGTCTGTGCCTGCATCTGCAAAAGGCAGAAGAAGAAACTATGCGTTACCCATCAGTGTTCCCCAAGGAGAAGCCCTGCCCATGGCTCTGCCAGAGTCAATGGCTTATCTTTGGTCTTTGTCGATCTGGAAGGCATTTAATTTCTGGCAGTGCAGTGGAGGAGGAGTTTATGCCATTGTCTGGACCTGTCCTGGTTTGGGCCTGCAATTGTAAAAGGCAGGACAGCAAACTAAGCAGCTGCAACAGTCACCCACACTGGTAACCCCTACTTTGGGCTCTGCAGGTCTGGGTGACTTGACTTTTGTTTCAGTGTCCTCCATCAAAGGAAGTGACTCTCTGAGTGTGTGGATGAGCACAGGAATGCACCATGGTTTGGTCCATTCTCTATTGGGGTTGCATCTGTTAAAGACAGGATAAGAATGTCCAACAGCAGACAGCCTGTCTCACCGTGAGCGGCACTGCCAAGGACTCTGCCAGCCTCAGTGTCGTACTTTGTGTCAGTGTCTTTGTAGAAGAGATTTAAGATGTGGTGCAGTGCTGAGGATAGGAGTGCACCATGGATGCTCCGCTCTGTGTCAGAGCTTTCACCTGAAAGGGCAGGACAAGAAATGGCGCCAGCTACCCTTGTTCACATGAGCAACACCTGCCCAGGGCTCTGCAGGCTTGCTGACTTAACTTTCTGTCAGTGTCCTTTGTCCTTTGCATTTAAACTCTGTCAGTGCAGCTGCGTAGAGGGGTGCCCAATGGTTGGTCCATTCCCTGTCTGCACTTGCAGCTCAAATGGCAGAAGGAAGGACATGAAACGGCATCAGCCCTCTTTGTCCTCATGTGGAACATCTACCCAGAGCTCTGCCAGGCTCAATGCCTTAACTTTGTGTCAGTGTCCTCCTTAGAAGGAAGTGACTGGCTGTGTGGATGGGTTCCAGGAGTTCACCGTTTTCCAGTCCATTGCATGTGGGGTTTGCAGCTGTTAAAGACAGGAAAAGAATGAAGACATCAGACACCCTGACTCACCATGGCGAGGCCTGACCGTGGCTCTCCCCAGAATGAATGACTTATCTTTGGTGTTTGTCCTTGTGGAAGGCATTTAATCTCTGGCAGTGTGGTGGAGGAGAAGGGTGCGCCATTGTCCAGGGTCCTCTCCCTTGTCTGTGCCTGCATCTGCAAAAGGCGGAAGAAGAAACTATGCGCTACCCATTCAGTGTTCCCCAAGGAGAAGCCCTGCCCGTGGCTCTGCCTTAGTGAATGGCTTGTCTTTGGTCTTTGTCCATTGGAAGGCATTTAATCTCTGGCAGTGCAGTGGAGGAGGAGTTTATGCCATTGTCTGGTCCTGTCCCTCTTTGGGCCTGCAATTGTAAAAGGCAGGACAGCAAACTGAGCCGCTGCAACAGTCACCCACACTGGTAACCCCTACTTTGGGCTCTGCAGGTCTGGGAGACTTAACTTTATTTCCAGTGTCCTCCCATCAAAGGAAGTGACTCTCTGAGTGTGTGGATGAGCACAGGAATGCACCACGGTTTCATCCATCTTTATTGGGGTTGCATCTGTTAAAGACAGGATAAGAATGTAGAAAGCAGACAGCCTGTCTCATCGTGAGTGGCACTGCCAAGGACTCTGCCAGCCTCAGTGTAGTGAACCATTCTTATGTATTGTAGAAGAGATTTAATCAGTGGTGCGCTGCTGAGGATAGGAGTGCACCATGGATGCTCCGCTCTGTGTCAGAGCTTTCACCTGAAAGGGCAGGACAAGAAATGGCATAGGCTACCCTTGTTCACATGGGTAACCCCTGCCCAGGGCTCTGCAGGCTCGGTGACTTAACTTTCTGTCAGTGTCCTTTGTATTTAAATTCTGTCAGTGCAGCTGCGTAGAGGGGTGCCCAATGGTTGGTCCATTCCCTGTCTGCACTTGCAGCTAAAATGTGAGGAAGGAAGGACATGAAACGGCATCAGCCCTCTTTGTCCTCATGTGGAACATCTACCCAGAGCTCTGCCAGGCTCAATGACTTAACTTTGTTTCAGCGAACTCCATAGAAGGAAGTGACCACTGGCTGTGTGGATGAGGACAGGAGTTCACCGTTTTCCAGTCCATTGCATGTGGGGTTTGCAGCTGTTAAAGACAGGAAAAGAATGAAGACATCAGACACCCTGACTCACCATGGCGAGGCCTGCCCGTGGCTCTGCCGGAGTGAATGACTTATCTTTGGTCAAGTTTTCAAGCATCGGCATTTAATCTCTTGGCAACGCAATGTGATGGAGGAGAAGAGTGCGCCATTCTGAGGGTCCTCTCCTTGTCTGTGCCTGCATCTGCAAAAGGCAGAAGAAACTATGCGTTACCCATCAGTGTTCCCAAGGAGAAGCCCTGCCCATGGCTCTGCCAGAGTGAATGGCTTATCCTTGGTCTTTGTCGATCTGGAAGGCATTTAATTTCTGGCAGTGCAGTGGAGGAGGAGTTTATGCCATTGTGTGGACCTGTCCTGGTTTGGGCCTGCAATTGTAAAAGGCAGGACAGCAAACTAAGCAGCTGCAACAGTCACCCACACTGGTAACCCCTGCTCTGGGCTCTGCAGGTCTGGGTGACTTAACTTTGTTTCAGTGTCCTGAATCAAAGGAAGTGACTCTCTGAGTGTGTGGATGAGCACTGGAATGCACCATGGTTTGGTCCATTCCCTATTGGGGTTGCATATCTAAAGACAGGATAAGAATGTAGACAGCAGACAGCCTGTCTCACCGTGAGCGGCACTGCCCAGGACTCTGCCTGCCTCAGTGACGTACCTTTGTGTCAGTGTCTTTGTAGAAGAGATTTAAGATGTGGTGTAGTGCTGAGGATAGGAGTGCACCATGGATGCTCCGCTCTGTGTCAGAGCTTTCACCTGAAAGGGCAGGCAAGAAATGGCGCCAGCTGCCCTTGTTCACATGAGCAACACCTGCCCAGGGCTCTGCAGGCTCGGTGACCAACTTTCTGTCAGTGTCCTTTGCATTTAAATTCTGTCAGTGCAGCTGCGTAGAGGGGTGCCCAATGGTTGGTCCATTCCCTGTCTGCACTTGCAGCTGAAATGGCAGAAGGAAGGACATGAAACGGCATCAGCCCTCTTTGTCCTCATGTGGAACATCTACCCAGAGCTCTGCCAGGCTCAATGCCTTAACTTTGCTTGTCAGTGTCCTCCTTAGAAGGAAGTGACTGGCTGTGTGGATGAGGACAGGAGTTCACCGTTTTCCAGTCCATTGCATGTGGGGTTTGCAGCTGTTAAAGACAGGAAAAGAATGAAGACATCAGACACCCTGACTCACCATGGCGAGGCCTGACCGTGGCTCTCCCAGAATGAATGACTTATCTTTGGTGTTTGTCCTTGTGGAAGGCATTTAATCTCTGGCAGTGTGGTGGAGGAGAAGGGTGCGCGCATTTGTCGGGTCCTCTCCTTGTCTGTGCCTGCATCTGCAAAAGGTGGAAGAAGAAAACTATGCGCTACCTATCAGTGTTCCCCAAGGAGAAGCCCTGCCGTGGCTCTGCCTTAGTGAATGGCTTATCTTTGGTCTTTGTCCATCTGGAAGGCATTTAATCTCTGGCAGTGCAGTGGAGGAGGAGTTTATGCCATTGTCTGGTCCTGTCCCTCTTTGGGCCTGCAATTGTAAAAGGCAGGACAGCAAACTAAGCAGCTGCAACAGTCACCCACACTGGTAACCCCTACTTTGGGCTCTGCAGGTCTGGGTGACTTAACTTTATTTCAGTGTCCTCCATCAAAGGAAGTGACTCTCTGAGTGTGTGGATGAGCACAGGAATGCACCATGGTTTGGTCCATTCTCTATTGGGGTTGCATCTGTTAAAGACAGGATAAGAATGTAGAAAGCAGACAGCCTGTCTCATCGTGAGCGGCACTGCCAAGGACTCTGCCAGCCTCAGTGTCGTCTTTTGTGTCAGTGTCTTTGTAGAAGAGATTTAAGATGTGGTGCAGTGCTGAGGATAGGAGTGCACCATGGATGCTCCGCTCTGTGTCAGAGCTTTCACCTGAAAGGGCAGGAGCAAGAAATGGCATCAGCTACCCTTGTTGGCACATGGGTAACCCCTCCCCAGGGCTCTGCAGGCTTGCTGACTTAACTTTCTGTCAGTGTCCTTTGTCCTTTGCATTTAAACTCTGTCAGTGTAGCTGCGTAAGGGCTGCGGATGGTTGGTCCATTCCCTGTCTGCACTTGCAGCTGAAATGGCAGAAGGAAGGACATGAAACGGCATCGCCCTCTTTGTCCTCATGTGGAACATCTACCCAGAGCTCTGCCAGGCTCAATGCCTTAACTTTGTGTCAGTGTCCTCCTTAGAAGGAAGTGACTGGCTGTGTGGATGAGGACAGGAGTTCACCGTTTTCCAGTCCATTGCATGTGGGGTTTGCAGCTGTTAAAGACAGGAAAAGAATGAAGACATCAGACACCCTGACTCACCATGGCGAGGCCTGACCGTGGCTCTCCCAGAATGAATGACTTATCTTTGGTGTTTGTCCTTGTGGAAGGCATTTAATCTCTGGCAATGTGATGGAGGAGAAGAGTGCGCCATTGTTGGGTCCTCTCCTTGTCTGTGCCTGCATCTGCAAAAGGCAGAAAAGAAACTATGCGTTACCCATCAGTGTTCCCCAAGGAGAAGCCCTGCCCGTGGCTCTGCCAGAGTGAATGGCTTATCTTTGGTCTTTGTCGATCTGGAAGGCATTTAATCTCTGGCAGTGCAGTGGAGGAGGAGTTTATGCCATTGTCTGGACCTGTCCTGGTTTGGGCCTGCAATTGTAAAAGGCAGGACAGCAAACTGACAGCTGCAACAGTCACCCACACTGGTAACCCCTGCTCTGGGCTCTGCAGGTCTGGGTGACTTAACTTTGTTTTCAGTGTCCTCCATCAAAGGAAGTGACTCTCTGAGTGTGTGGATGAGCACAGGAATGCACCCTGGTTTGGTCCATTCTCTATTGGGGTGCATTTTTAAAGACAGGATAAGAATGTAGACAGCAGACAGCCTGTCTCACCGTGAGCGGCACTGCCAAGGACTCTGCCAGCCTCAGTGTCGTACTTTGTGTCAGTGTCTTTGTAGAAGAGATTTAAGATGTGGTGCGCTGCTGAGGATAGGAGTGCACCATGGATGCTCCGCTCTGTGTCAGAGCTTTCACCTGAAAGGGCAGCAAGAAATGGCATCAGCTACCCTTGTTCACATGGGTAACCCCTGCCCAGGGCTCTGCAGGCTCGGTGACTTAACTTTCTGTCAGTGTCCTTTGTATTTAAATTCTGTCAGTGCAGCTGCGTAGAGGGGTGCCCAATGGTTGGTCCATTCCCTGTCTGCACTTGCAGCTAAAATTGCGGAAGGACATGAAACGGCATCAGCCCTCTTTGTCCTCATGTGGAACATCTACCCAGAGCTCTGCCAGGCTCAATGCCTTAACTTTGTGTCAGTGTCCTCCTTAGAAGGAACTGACTGGCTGTGTGGATGAGGACAGGAGTTCACCGTTTTCCAGTCCATTGCATGTGGGGTTTGCAGCTGTTAAAGACAGGAGAAAAGAATGAAGACATCAGACACCCTGACTCACCATGGCGAGGCCTGCCGTGGCTCTGCCGGAGTGAATGACTTATCTTTGGTGTTTGTCCTTGTGGAAGGCATTTAATCTCTGGCAGTGCAGTGGAGGAGGAGTTTATGCCATTGTCTGGAGCCTGTCCCTCTTTTGGGCCTGCAATTGTAAAAGGCAGGACAGCAAACTAAGCAGCTGCAACAGTCACCCACACTGGTAACCCCTGCTCTGGGCTCTGCAGGTCTGGGTGACTTAGCTTTGTTTCAGTGTCCTGAATCAAAGGAAGTGACTCTCTGAGTGTGTGGATGAGCACTGGAATGCACCATGGTTTGGTCCATTCCCTATTGGGGTTGCATCTGTTAAAGACAGGATAAGAATGTAGACAGAAGACAGCCTGTCTCACCGTGAGCGGCACTGCCAAGGACTCTGCCTGCCTCAGTGACGTACCTTTGTGTCAGTGTCTTTGTAGAAGAGATTTAAGATGTGGTGCGCTGCTGAGGATAGGAGTGCACCATGGATGCTCCGCTCTGTGTCGGAGCATTCACCTGAAAGGGCAGGACAGGAAATGGCATCAGCTACCCCTCTTCAGCATGGGCAACGCCTCCCAGGGCTCTGCAGGCTCGGTGACTTAACTTTCTGTCAGTGTCCTTTGCATTTAAATTTTGTCAGTGCAGCTACGTAGAGGGGTGCCCAATGGTTGGTCCATTCCCTGTCTGCACTTGCAGCTAAAATGGCGGAAGGACATGAAACGGCATCAGCCCTCTTTGTCCTAATGTGGAACATCTACCCCAGAGCTCTGCCAGGCTCAATGCCTTAACTTTGTGTCAGTGTCCTCCTTAGAAGGAGGAATGACTGGCTGTGTGGATGAGGACAGGAGTTCACCGTTTTCCAGTCCATTGCATGTGGGGTTTGCAGCTGTTAAAGACAGGAAAAGAATGAAGACATCAGACACCCTGACTCACCATGGCGAGGCCTGACCGTGGCTCTCCCAGAATGAATGACTTATCTTTGGTGTTTGTCCTTGTGGAAGGCATTTAATCTCTGGCAATGTGATGGAGGAGGAGAAGAGTGCGCCATTGTTGGGTCCTCTCCTTGTCTGTGCCTGCATCTGCAAAAGGCAGAAGAAGAAACTATGCGTTACCCATCAGTGTTCCCCAAAGAGCTGCTCCCCCCGTGGCTCTGCCACCACCAATGGCTTATCTTTGGTCTTTGTCGATCTGGAAGGCATTTAATCTCTGGCAGTGCAGTGGAGGAGGAGTTTATGCCATTGTCTGGACCTGTCCTGGTTTGGGCCTGCAATTGTAAAAGGCAGGACAGCAAACTAAGCAGCTGCAACAGTCACCCACACTGGTAACCCCTGCTCTGGGCTCTGCAGGTCTGGGTGACTTGACTTTCTTTTCAGTGTCCTCCATCAAAGGAAGTGACTCTCTGAGTGTGTGGATGAGCACAGGAATGCACCCTGGTTTGGTCCATTCTCTATTGGGGTTGCATCTGTTAAAGACAGGATAAGAATGTAGACAGCAGACAGCCTGTCTCACCGTGAGCGGCACTGCCAAGGACTCTGCCAGCCTCAGTGTCGTACTTTGTGTCAGTGTCTTTGTAGAAGAGATTTAAGATGTGGTGCGCTGCTAAGGAGTGCAGTACACCATGGAATCTCCGCTCTGTGTCAGAGCTTTCACCTGAAAGGGCAGGACAAGAAATGGCATCAGCTACCCTTGTTCACATGGGTAACCCCTGCCCAGGGCTCTGCAGGCTCGGTGACTTAACTTTCTGTCAGTGTCCTTTATCTAAATTCTGTCAGTGCAGCTGCGTAGAGGGGTGCCCAATGGTTGGTCCATTCCCTGTCTGCACTTGCAGCTAAAAATTGCGGAAGGAAGGACATGAAACGGCATCAGCCCTCTTTGTCCTCATGTGGAACATCTACCCAGAGCTCTGCCAGGCTCAATGCCTTAACTTTGTGTCAGTGTCCTCCTTAGAAGGAAGTGACTGGCTGTGTGGATGAGGACAGGAGTTCACCGTTTTCCAGTCCATTGCATGTGGGGTTTGCAGCTGTTAGGAGCAGGAAAAGAATGAAGACATCAGACACCCTCACTCACCATGGCGAGGCCTGCCGTGGCTCTGCCGGAGTGAATGACTTATCTTTGGTGTTTGTCCTTGTGGAAGGCATTTAATCTCTGGCAGTGCAGTGGAGGAGGAGTTTATGCCATTGTCTGGACCTGTCCTGGTTTGGGCCTGCAATTGTAAAAGGCAGGACAGCAAACTAAGCAGCTGCAACAGTCACCCACACTGGTAACCCCTGCTCTGGGCTCTGCAGGTCTGGGTGACTTAACTTTGTTTCAGTGTCCTGAATCAAAGGAAGTGACTCTCTGAGTGTGTGGATGAGCACTGGAATGCACCATGGTTTGGTCCATTCTCTATTGGGGTTGCATCTGTTAAAGACAGGATAAGAATGTAGACAGCAGACAGCCTGTCTCACCGTGAGCGGCACTGCCCAGGACTCTGCCTGCCTCGTGTCGTCTTTTGTGTAAGCGTCTTTGTAGAAGAGATTTAAGATGTGGTGCGCTGCTGGGGTCAGGAGTACACCATGGATGCTCTCCGCTCTGTGTCAGAGCTTTCACCTGAAAGGGCAGGAGCAAGAAATGGCATCAGCTACCCTTGTTCACATGGGCAACACCTGCCCAGGGCTCTGCAGGCTCGGTGACTTAACTTTCTGTCAGTGTCCTTTGCATTTAAATTCTGTCAGTGCAGCTGCGTAGAGGGGTGCCCAATGGTTGGTCCATTCCCTGTCTGCACTTGCAGCTGAAATGGCAGAAGGAAGCACATGAAACGGCATCAGCCCTCTTTGTCCTCATGTGGAACATCTACCCAGAGCTCTGCCAGGCTCAATGCCTTAACTTTGTGTCAGTGTCCTCCTTAGAAGGAAGTGACTGGCTGTGTGGATGAGGACAGGAGTTCACCGTTTTCCAGTCCATTGCATGTGGGGTTTGCAGCTGTTAAAGACAGGAAAAGAATGAAGACATCAGACACCCTGACTCACCATGGCGAGGCCTGACCGTGGCTCTGCCGGAATGAATGAATTATCTTTGGTGTTTGTCCCTTGTGGAAGGCATTTAATCTCTGGCAGTGTGGTGGAGGAGAAGAGTGCGCCATTGTTGGGTCCTCTCCTTGTCTGTGCCTGCATCTGCAAAAGGTGGAAGAAGAAACTATGCGCTACCTATCAGTGTTCCCCAAGGAGAAGCCCTGCCTGTGGCTCTGCCAGAGTGAATGGCTTATCTTTCATCTTGTCCATCTGGAAGGCATTTAATCTCTGGCAGTGCAGTGGAGGAGGAGTTTATGCCATTGTCTGGTCCTGTCCCTCTTTGGGCCTGCAATTGTAAAAGGCAGGACAGCAAACTAAGCAGCTGCAACAGTCACCCACACTGGTAACCCCTACTTTGGGCTCTGCAGGTCTGGGTGACTTAACTTTATTTCAGTGTCCTCCATCAAAGGATGTGACTCTCTGAGTGTGTGGATGAGCACAGGAATGCACCATGGTTTGGTCCATTCTCTATTGGGGTTGCATCTGTTAAAGACAGGATAAGAATGTAGACAGCAGACAGCCTGTCTCACCGTGAGCGGCACTGCCAAGGACTCTGCCAGCCTCAGTGTCGTACTTTGTGTCAGTGTCTTTGTAGAAGAGATTTAAGATGTGGTGCGCTGCTGAGGATAGGAGTGCACCATGGATGCTCCGCTCTGTGTCAGAGCTTTCACCTGAAAGGGCAGGACAAGAAATAGCGCCAGCTACCCTTGTTGGCATGAGCAACCCCTGCCAGGGCTCTGCAGGCTTGCTGACTTAACTTTCTGTCAGTGTAGCTTGTCCTTTGCATTTAAACTCTGTCAGTGCAGCTGCGTAGAGGTGTCCCAATGGTTGGTCCATTCCCTGTCTGCACTTTGCCATTCAAATGGCAGAAGGAAGGACATGAAACGGCATCAGCCCTCTTTGTCCTCATGTGGAACATCTACCCAGAGCTCTGCCAGGCTCAATGCCTTAACTTTGTGTCAGTGTCCTCCTTAGAAGGAAGTGACTGGCTGTGTGGATGAGGACAGGAGTTCACCGTTTTCCAGTCCATTGCATGTGGGGTTTGCAGCTGTTAAAGACAGGAAAAGAATGAAGACATCAGACACCCTGACTCACCATGGCGAGGCCTCCATTGTAGGCTGTGCCGGAGTGAATGACTTATCTTTGGTGTTTGTCCTTGTGGAAGGCCTTTAATCTCTGGCAATGTGATGGAGGAGAAGAGTGCGCCATTGTCGGGTCCTCTCCTTGTCTGTGCCTGCATCTGCAAAAGGCAGAAGAAGAAACTATGCGTTTACCCATCAGTGTTCCCAAGGAGAAGCCCTGCCCATGGCTCTGCCAGAGTGAAATCACACTTATGTTTGGTCTTGTCGATCTGGAAGGCATTTAATCTCTGGCAGTGCAGTGGAGGAGGAGTTTATGCCATTGTCTGGACCTGTCCTGGTTTGGGCCTGCAATTGTAAAAGGCAGGACAGCAAACTAAGCAGCTGCAACAGTCACCCACACTGGTAACCCCTGCTCTTGGGCTCTGCAGGTCTGGGTGACTTAACTTTGTTTCAGTGTCCTCCATCAAAGGAAGTGACTCTCTGAAGTGTGTGGATGAGCACAGGAATGCACCCTGGTTTGGTCCATTCTCTATTGGGGTTGCATCTGTTAAAGACAGGATAAGAATGTAGACAGCAGACAGCCTGTCTCACCGTGAGCGGCACTGCCAAGGACTCTGCCAGCCTCAGTGTCGTACTTTGTGTCAGTGTCTTTGTAGAAGAGATTTAAGATGTGGTGCGCTGCTAGGATAGAAGTCCACAGTGGATGCTCCGCTCTGTGTCAGAGCTTTCACCTGAAAGGGCAGGACAAGAAATGGCATCAGCTACCCTTGTTCACATGGGTAACCCCTGCCCAGGGCTCTGCAGGCTCGGTGACTTAACTTTCTGTCAGTGTCCTTTGTATTTAAATTCTGTCAGTGCAGCTGCGTAGAGGGGTGCCCAATGGTTGGTCCATTCCCTGTATCCACTTGCAGCTGAATTTGCGGAAGGAAGGACATGAAACGGCATCAGCCCTCTTTGTCCTCATGTGGAACATCTACCCAGAGCTCTGCCAGGCTCAATGCCTTAACTTTGTGTCAGTGTCCTCCTTAGAAGGAAGTGACTGGCTGTGTGGATGAGGACAGGAGTTCACCGTTTTCCAGTCCATTGCATGTGGGGTTTGCAGCTGTTAAAGACAGGAAAAGAATGAAGACATCAGACACCCTGACTCACCATGGCGAGGCCTGCCCGTGGCTCTGCCGGAGTGAATGACTTATCTTTGGTGTTTGTCCTTGTGGAAGGCATTTAATCTCTGGCAATGTGATGGAGGAGAAGAGTGCGCCATTGTCGGGTCCTCTCCTTGTCTGTGCCTGCATCTGCAAAAGGCAGAAGAAGAAACTATGCGTTACCCATCAGTTTTCCGTCCCCCAAGGAGAAGCCCTGCCCATGGCTCTGCCAGAGTGAATGGCTTATCTTTGGTCTTTGTCGATCTGGAAGGCATTTAATTTCTGGCAGTGCAGTGGAGGAGGAGTTTATACCATTGTGTGGACCTGTCCTGGTTTGGGCCTGCAATTGTAAAAGGCAGCAGCAAACTAAGCAGCTGCAACAGTCACCCACACTGGTAACCCCTGCTCTGGGCTCTGCAGGTCTGGGTGACTTAACTTTGTTTCAGTGTCCTGAATCAAAGGAAGTGACTCTCTGAGTGTGTGGATGAGCACTGGAATGCACCATGGTTTGGTCCATTCCCTATTGGGGTTGCATCTGTTAAAGACAGGATAAGAATGTAGACAGCAGACAGCCTGTCTCACCGTGAGCGGCACTGCCCAGGACTCTGCCTGCCTCAGTGACGTACCTTTGTGTCAGTGTCTTTGTAGAAGAGGTTTAAGATGTGGTGTAGTGCTGAGGATAGGAGTGCACCATGGATGCTCCGCTCTGTGTCAGAGCTTTCACCTGAAAGGGCAGGAGCAGAATGGCGCCAGCTACCCTTGTTCACATGAGCAACACCTGCCCAGGGCTCTGCAGGCTCGGTGACTTAACTTTCTGTCAGTGTCCTTTGCATTTAAATTCTGTCAGTGCAGCTGCGTAGAGATCTGCAATCGTCGTCCATTCCCTGTCTGCACTTGCAGCTGAAATGGCAGAAGGAAGGACATGAAACGGCATCAGCCCTCTTTGTCCTCATGTGGAACATCTACCCAGAGCTCTGCCAGGCTCAATGCCTTAACTTTGTGTCAGTGTCCTCCTTAGAAGGAAGTGACTGGCTATATTAATTGGGCAGGAATTCACCGATTTTCCAGTCCATTGCATGTGGGGTTTGCAGCTGTTAAAGACAGGAAAAGAATGAAGACATCAGACACCCTGACTCACCATGGCGAGGCCTGACCGTGGCTCTCCCAAATCAATGACTTATCTTTGGTGTTTGTCCTTGTGGAAGGCATTTAATCTCTGGCGTGTGGTGGAGGAGAAGGGTGCGCCATTGTCGGGTCCTCTCCTTGTCTGTGCCTGCATCTGCAAAAGGTGGAAGAAGAAACTATGCGCTACCTATCAGTGTTCCCCAAGGAGAAGCCCTGCCCGTGGCTCTGCCTTAGTGAATGGCTTATCTCATCTGTGTCCATCTGGAAGGCATTTAATCTCTGGCAGTGCAGTGGAGGAGGAGTTTATGCCATTGTCTGGTCCTGTCCCTCTTTTGGGCCTGCAATTGTAAAAGGCAGCAGCAAACTAAGCAGCTGCAACAGTCACCCACACTGGTAACCCCTACTTTGGGCTCTGCAGGTCTGGGTGACTTAACTTTATTCAGTGTCCTCCATCAAAGGAAGTGACTCTCTGAGTGTGTGGATGAGCACAGGAATGCACCATGGTTTGGTCCATTCTCTATTGGGGTTGCATCTGTTAAAGACAGGATAAGAATGTAGAAAGCAGACAGCCTGTCTCATCGTGAGCGGCACTGCCAAGGACTCTGCCAGCCTCAGTGTCGTACTTTGTGTCAGTGTCTTTGTAGAAGAGATTTAAGATGTGGTGCAGTGCTGAGGATAGGAGTGCACCATGGATGCTCCGCTCTGTGTCAGAGCTTTCACCTGAAAGGGCAGGACAAGAAATGGCATCAGCTACCCTTGTTCACATGGGTAACCCCTGCCCAGGGCTCTGCAGGCTTGCTGACTTAACTTTCTGTCAGTGTCCTTTGTCCTTTGCATTTAAACTCTGTCAGTGTAGCTGCGTAAGGGCTGCCCGATGGTTGGTCCATTCCCTGTCTGCACTTGCAGCTGAAATGGCAGAAGGAAGGACATGAAACGGCATCAGCCCTCTTTGTCCTCATGTGGAACATCTACCCCAGAGCTCTGCCAGGCTCAATGCCTTAACTTTGTGTCAGTGTCCTCCTTAGAAGGAAGTGACTGGCTGTGTGGATGAGGACAGGAGTTCACCGTTTTCCAGTCCATTGCATGTGGGGTTTGCAGCTGTTAAAGACAGGAAAAGAATGAAGACATCAGACACCCTGACTCACCATGGCGAGGCCTGACCGTGGCTCTCCCAGAATGAATGACTTATCTTTGGTGTTTGTCCTTGTGGAAGGCATTGAATCTCTGGCAATGTGATGGAGGAGAAGAGTGCGCCATTGTTGGGTCCTCTCCTTGTCTGTGCCTGCATCTGCAAAAGGCAGGGAGAAAGAAACTATGCGTTACCCATCAGTGTTCCCCAAGGAGAAGCCCTGCCCGTGGCTCTGCCAGAGTGAATGGCTTATCTTTGGTCTTTGTGAATCTGGAAGGCATTTAATCTGTGGCAGTGCAGTGGAGGAGGAGTTTATGCCATTGTCTGGACCTGTCCTGGTTTGGGCCTGCAATTGTAAAAGGCAGGACAGCAAACTAAGCAGCTGCAACAGTCACCCACACTGGTAACCCCTGCTCTGGGCTCTGCAGGTCTGGGTGACTTAACTTTGTTGAGTGTCCTCCATCAAAGGAAGTGACTCTCTGAGTGTGTGGATGAGCACAGGAATGCACCCTGGTTTGGTCCATTCTCTATTGGGGTTGCATCTGTTAAAGACAGGATAAGAATGTAGACAGCAGACAGCCTGTCTCACCGTGAGCGGCACTGCCAAGGACTCTGCCAGCCTCAGTGTCGTACTTTGTGTCAGTGTCTTTGTAGAAGAGATTTAAGATGTGGTGCGCTGCTGAGGATGGGTGCACCATGGATGCTCCGCTCTGTGTCAGAGCTTTCACCTGAAAGGGCAGGACAAGAAATGGCATCAGCTACCCTTGTTCACATGGGTAACCCCTGCCCAGGGCTCTGCAGGCTCGGTGACTTAACTTTCTGTCAGTGTCCTTTGTATTTAAATTCTGTCAGTGCAGCTGCGTAGAGGGGTGCCCAATGGTTGGTCCATTCCCTGTCTGCACTTGCAGCTAAAATTGCGGAAGGAAGGACATGAAACGGCATCAGCCCTCTTTGTCCTCATGTGGAACATCTACCCAGAGCTCTGCCAGGCTCAATGCCTTAACTTTGTGTCAGTGTCCTCCTTAGAAGGAAGTGACTGGCTGTGTGGATGAGGACAGGAGTTCACCGTTTTCCCAGTCCATTGCATGTGGGGTTTGCAGCTGTTAAAGACAGGAAAAGAATGAAGACATCAGACACCCTGACTCACCATGGCGAGGCCTGCCCGTGGCTCTGCCGGAGTGAATGACTTATCTTTGGTGTTTGTCCTTGTGGAAGGCATTTAATCTCTGGCAGTGCAGTGGAGGAGGAGTTTATGCCATTGTCTGGACCTGTCCCTCTTTGGGCCTGCAATTGTAAAAGGCAGGACAGCAAACTAAGCAGCTGCAACAGTCACCCACACTGGTAACCCCTGCTCTGGGCTCTGCAGGTCTGGGTGACTTAGCTTTGTTTCAGTGTCCTGAATCAAAGGAAGTGACTCTCTGAGTGTGTGGATGAGCACTGGAATGCACCATGGTTTGGTCCATTCCCTATTGGGGTTGCATCTGTTAAAGACAGGATAAGAATGTAACAAGAAGACAGCCTGTCTCACCGTGAGCGGCACTGCCAAGGACTCTGCCTGCCTCAGTGACGTACCTTTGTGTCAGTGTCTTTGTAGAAGAGATTTGAGTGGTGCGCTGCTGAGGATAGGAGTGCACCCATGGATGCTCCGCTCTGTGTCGGAGCATTCACCTGAAAGGGCAGGACAGGAAATGGCATCAGCTACCCTTGTTCACATGGGCAACGCCTGCCCAGGGCTCTGCAGCTCGGATGGTTTTTTGACTTTTCTGTCAGTGTCCTTTGCATTTAAATTTTGTCAGTGCAGCTGCGTAGAGGGGTGCCCAATGGTTGGTCCATTCCCTGTCTGCACTTGCAGCTAAAATATGGCGGAAGGAAGGACATATCAAACGGCATCAGCCCTCTTGTCCTAATGTGGAACATCTACCCAGAGCTCTGCCAGGCTCAATGCCTTAACTTTGTGTCAGTGTCCTCCTTAGAAGGAAGTGACTGGCTGTGTGGATGAGGACAGGAGTTCACCGTTTTCCAGTCCATTGCATGTGGGGTTTGCAGCTGTTAAAGACAGGAAAAGAATGAAGACATCAGACACCCTGACTCACCATGGCGAGGCCTGACCGTGGCTCTCCCAGAATGAATGACTTATCTTTGGTGTTTGTCCTTGTGGAAGGCATTTAATCTCTGGCAATGTGATGGAGGAGAAGAGTGCGCCATTGTTGGGTCCTCTCCTTGTCTGTGCCTGCATCTGCAAAAGGCAGAAGAAGAAACTATGCGTTACCCATCAGTGTTCCCCAAGGAGAAGCCCTGCCCGTGGCTCTGCCAGAGTGAATGGCTTATCTTTGGTCTTTGCTGAAATATGGAAGGCATTTAATCTCTGGCAGTGCAGTGGAGGAGGAGTTTATGCCATTGTCTGGACCTGTCCTGGTTTGGGCCTGCAATTGTAAAAGGCAGGACAGCAAACTAAGCAGCTGCAACAGTCACCCACACTGGTAACCCCTGCTCTGGGCTCTGCAGGTCTGGGTGACTCGTTTGTTCAGTGTCCTCCATCAAAGGAAGTGACTCTCTGAGTGTGTGGATGAGCACAGGAATGCACCTGGTTGCATCCATCTCTATTGGGGTTGCATCTGTTAAAGACAGGATAAGAATGTAGACAGCAGACAGCCTGTCTCACCGTGAGCGGCACTGCCAAGGACTCTGCCAGCCTCAGTGTCGTACTTTGTGTCAGTGTCTTTGTAGAAGAGATTTAAGATGTGGTGCGCTGCTGAGGATAGGAGTGCACCATGGATGCTCCGCTCTGTGTCAGAGCTTTCACCTGAAAGGGCAGGACAAGAAATGGCATCAGCTACCCTTGTTCACATGGGTAACCCCTGCCCAGGGCTCTGCAGGCTCGGAATTGTGGGTATTTAACTTTCTGTCAGTGTCCTTTGTATTAAATTCTGTCAGTGCAGCTGCGTAGAGGGGTGCTCCAATGGTTGGTCCATTCCCTGTCTGCACTTGCAGCTAAAATTGCAGAAGGAAGGACATAAAACGGCATCAGCCCTCTTTGTCCTCATGTGGAACATCTACCCAGAGCTCTGCCAGGCTCAATGCCTTAACTTTGTGTCAGTGTCCTCCTTAGAAGGAAGTGACTGGCTGTGTGGATGAGGACAGGAGTTCACCGTTTTCCAGTCCATTGCATGTGGGGTTTGCAGCTGTTAAAGACAGGAAAAGAATGAAGACATCAGACACCCTGACTCACCATGGCGAGGCCTGCCCGTGGCTCTGCCAGGAGTGAATGACTTATCTTTGGTGTTTGTCCTTGTGGAAGGCATTTAATCTCTGGCAGTGCAGTGGAGGAGGAGTTTATGCCATTGTCTGGACCTGTCCCTCTTTTGGGCCTGCAATTGTAAAAGGCAGGACAGCAAACTAAGCAGCTGCAACAGTCACCCACACTGGTAACCCTTGATGCTCTCACAGCATGGCTGGGTGACTTGGCTTTCTTTCAGTGTCCTGAATCAAAGGAAGTGACTCTCTGAGTGTGTGGATGAGCACTGGAATGCACCATGGTTTGGTCCATTCCCTATTGGGGTTGCATCTGTTAAAGACAGGATAAGAATGTAGACAGAAGACAGCCTGTCTCACCGTGAGCGGCACTGCCAAGGACTCTGCCTGCCTCAGTGACGTACCTTTGTGTCAGTGTCTTTGTAGAAGAGATTTTAAGATGTGGTGCGCTGCTGAGGATAGGAGTGCACCATGGATGCTCCGCTCTGTGTCGGAGCATTCACCTGAAAGGGCAGGACAGGAAATGGCATCAGCTACCCTTGTTCACATGGGCAACGCCTGCCCAGGGCTCTGCAGGCTCGGTGACTTAACTTTCTGTCAGTGTCCTTTGCATTTAAATTTTGTCAGTGCAGCTGCGTAGAGGGGTGCCCAATGGTTGGTCCATTCCCTGTCTGCACTTGCAGCTAAAATGGCGGAAGGAAGGACATGAAACGGCATCAGCCCTCTTTGTCCTAATGTGGAACATCTACCCAGAGCTCTGCCAGGCTCAATGCCTTAACTTTGTGTCAGTGTCCTCCTTAGAAGGAAGTGACTGGCTGTGTGGATGAGGACAGGAGTTCACCGTTTTCCAGTCCATTGCATGTGGGGTTTGCAGCTGTTAAAGACAGGAAAAGAATGAAGACATCAGACACCCTGACTCACCATGGCGAGGCCTGCCCGTGGCTCTGCCGGAGTGAATGACTTATCTTTGGTGTTTGTCCTTGTGGAAGGCATTTAATCTCTGGCAATGTGATGAAGGAGAAGAGTGCGCCATTGTCGGGTCCTATCTCCTTGTCTGTGCCTGCATCTGCAAAAGGCAGGAAAAGAAGAAACTATGCGTTACCCATCAGTGTTCCCCAAGGAGAAGCCCTGCCCATGGCTCTGCCAGAGTGAATGGCTTATCTTTGGTCTTTGTCGATCTGGAAGGCATTTAAACTCTTGGCAGTGCAGTGGAGGAGGAGTTTATGCCATTGTCTGGACCTGTCCTGGTTTGGGCCTGCAATTGTAAAAGGCAGGACAGCAAACTAAGCAGCTGCAACAGTCACCCACACTGGTAACCCCTACTTTGGGCTCTGCAGGTCTGGGTGACTTAACTTTGTTCAGTGTCCTCCATCAAAGGAAGTGACTCTCTGAGTGTGTGGATGAGCACAGGAATGCACCCTGGTTTGGTCCATTCTCTATTTGGGGTTGCATCTGTTAAAGACAGGATAAGAATGTAGACAGCAGACAGCCTGTCTCACCGTGAGCGGCACTGCCAAGGACTCTTGCCAGCCTCAGTGTCGTTACTTTGTGTCAGTGTCTTTGTAGAAGAGATTTAAGATGTGGTGCAGTGCTGAGGATTGGGGCTCACCATGGATGCTCCGCTCTGTGTCAGAGCTCACCTGAAAGGGCAGGACAAGAAATGGCGCCAGCTACCCTTGTTCACATGAGCAACACCTGCCCCAGGGCTCTGCAGGCTTGCTGACTTAACTTTCTGTCAGTGTCCTTTGTCCTTTGCATTTAAACTCTGTCAGTGCAGCTGCGTAGAGGGGTGCCCAATGGTTGGTCCATTCCCTGTCTGCACTTGCAGCTCAAATGGCAGAAGGAAGGACATGAAACGGCATCAGCCCTCTTTGTCCTCATGTGGAACATCTACCCAGAGCTCTGCCAGGCTCAATGCCTTAAGTTTGTGTCAGTGTCCTCCTTAGAAGGAAGTGACTGGCTGTGTGGATGAGTACAGGAGTTCACCGTTTTCCAGTCCATTGCATGTGGGGTTTGCAGCTGTTAAAGACAGGAAAAGAATGAAGACATCAGACACCCTGACTCACCATGGCGAGGCCTGACCGTGGCTCTCCAGAATGAATGACTTATCTTTGGTGTTTGTCCTTGTGGAAGGCATTTAATCTCTGGCAGTGTGGTGGAGGAGAAGGGTGCGCCATTGTCGGGTCCTCTCCTTGTCTGTGCCTGCATCTGCAAAAGGCGGAAGAAGAAACTATGCGCTACCCATCAGTGTTCCCCAAGGAGAAGCCGTGCCCGTGGCTCTGCCTTAGTGAATGGCTTATCTTTGGTCTTTGTCCATGTGGAAGGCATTTAATCTCTGGCAGTGCAGTGGAGGAGGAGTTTATGCCAGGCTCAGGTCCTGTCCCCTCTTGGGCATGCAATTGTAAAAGGCAGGACAGCAAACTAAGCAGCTGCAACAGTCACCCACACTGGTAACCCCTACTTTGGGCTCTGCAGGTCTGGGAGACTTGACTTTTATTTCAGTGTCCTCCATCAAAGGAAGTGACTCTCTGAGTGTGTGGGAGCACAGGAATGCACCACGGTTTGGTCCATTCTCTATTGGGGTTGCATCTGTTAAAGACAGGATAAGAATGTAGAAAGCAGACAGCCTGTCTCATCGTGAGCGGCACTGCCAAGGACTCTGCAGCCTCAGTGTCGTACTTTGTGTCAGTGTCTTTGTAGAAGAGATTTAAGATGTGGTGCGCTGCTGAGGATAGGAGTGCACCATGGATGTCTTTCCGCTCTGTGTCAGAGCTTTCACCTGAAAGGGCAGGACAAGAAATGGCGTCAGCTACCCTTGTTCACATGGGTAACGCCTGCCCAGGGCTCTGCAGGCTCGGTGACTTAACTTTCTGTCAGTGTCCTTTGCATTTAAATTCTGTCAGTGTAGCTGCGTAAGGGCTGCCCAATGGTTGGTCCATTCCCTGTCTGCACTTGCAGCTGAAATGGCAGAAGGAAGGACATGAAATGGCATCAGCCCTCTTTGTCCTCATGTGGAACATCTACCCAGAGCTCTGCCAGGCTCAATGCCTTAACTCTGTGTCAGTGTCCTCCTTAGAAGGAAGTGACTGGCTGTGTGGATGAGGACAGGAGTTCACCGTTTTCCAGTCCATTGCATGTGGGGTTTGCAGCTGTTAAAGACAGGAAAAGAATGAAGACATCAGACACCCTGACTCACCATGGCGAGGCCTGCCCGTGGCTCTCCCAGAATGAATGACTTATCTTTGGTGTTTGTCCTTGTGGAAGGCATTTAATCTCTGGCAGTGTGGTGGAGGAGAAACTTGACCATTGTCGGGTCCTATCTCCTTGTCTGTGCCTGCATCTGCAAAAGGTGGAAGAAGAAACTATGCGCTACCTATCAGTGTTCCCAAGGAGAAGCCCTGCCTGTGGCTCTGCCAGAGTGAATGGCTTAAAAGAGTCTTTGTGTCCATCTGGAATTTCTGAAATATCTGGCAGTGCAGTGGAGGAGGAGTTTATGCCATTGTCTGGACCTGTCCCGGTTTGGGCCTGCAATTGTAAAAGGCAGCAGCAAACTAAGCAGCTGCAACAGTCACCCACACTGGTAACCCCTACTTTGGGCTCTGCAGGTCTGGGTGACTTAACTTTGTTTCAGTGTCCTCCATCAAAGGAAGTGACTCTCTGAGTGTGTGGATGAGCACAGGAATGCACCCTGGTTTGGTCCATTCTCTATTGGGGTTGCATCTGTTAAAGACAGGATAAGAATGTAGACAGCAGACAGCCTGTCTCACCGTGAGCGGCACTGCCAAGGACTCTGCCAGCCTCAGTGTCGTACTTTGTGTCAGTGTCTTTGTAGAAGAGATTTAAGATGTGGTGCGCTGCTGAGGATAGGAGTGCACCATGGATGCTCCGCTCTGTGTCAGAGCTTTCACCTGAAAGGGCAGGACAAGAAATGGCGTCAGCTACCCTTGTTCACCATGGGCAACACCTGCCCAGGGCTCTGCAGGCTCGGTGACTTAACTTTCTGTCAGTGTCCTTTGCATTTAAATTCTGTCAGTGCATCTGCGTAGAGGGGTGCCCAATGGTTGGTCCATTCCCTGTCTGCACTTGCAGCTGAAATGGCAGAAGGAAGGACATAAAACGCCATCAGCCCTCTTTGTCCTCATGTGGAACATCTACCCCAGAGCTCTGCCAGGCTCAATGCCTTAACTTTGTGTCAGTGTCCTCCTTAGAAGGAAGTGACTGGCTGTGTGGATGAGGACAGGAGTTCACCGTTTTCCAGTCCATTGCATGTGGGGTTTGCAGCTGTTAAAGACAGGAAAAGAATGAAGACATCAGACACCCTGACTCACCATGGCGAAGCCTGACCGTGGCTCTCCCAGAATGAATGACTTATCTTTGGTGTTTGTCCTTGTGGAAGGCATTTAATCTCTGGCAGTGTGGTGGAGAAGGGTGCGCCATTGTCGGGTCCTCTCCTTGTCTGTGCCTGCATCTGCAAAAAGGTGGGAAGAAGAAAAGATGCGCTACCTATCAGTGTTCCCCAAGGAGAAGCCCTGCCCGTGGCTCTGCCTTAGTGAATGGCTTATCTTTGGTCTTTGTCCATCTGGAAGGCATTTAATCTCTGGCAGTGCAGTGGAGGAGGAGTTTATGCCATTGTCTGGTCCTGTCCCTCTTTGGGCCTGCAATTGTAAAAGGCAGGACAGCAAACTAAGCAGCTGCAACAGTCACCCACACTGGTAACCCCTACTTTGGGCTCTGCAGGTCTGGGTGACTTAACTTTCCTTTTCAGTGTCCTCCATCAAAGGAAGTGACTCTCTGAGTGTGTGGATGAGCACAGGAATGCACAGTGGTTTGGTCCAGTCTCTATTGGGGTTGCATCTGTTAAAGACAGGATAAGAATCTAGAAAGCAGACAGCCTGTCTCATCGTGAGCGGCACTGCCAAGGACTCTGCCAGCCTCAGTGTCGTACTTTGTGTCAGTGTCTTTGTAGAAGAGATTTAAGATGTGGTGCAGTGCTGAGGATAGGAGTGCACCATGGATGCTCCGCTCTGTGTCAGAGCTTTCACCTGAAAGGGCAGGAGCAGAAGAAATGGCATCAGCTACCCTTGTTCACATGGGTAACCCCTGCCCAGGGCTCTGCAGGCTTGCTGACTTAACTTTCTGTCAGTGTCCTTTGTCCTTTGCATTTAAACTCTGTCAGTGTAGCTGCGTAAGGGCTGCCCGATGGTTGGTCCATTCCCTGTCTGCACTTGCAGCTGAAATGGCAGAAGGAAGGACATGAAACGGCATCAGCCCTCTTTGTCCTCATGTGGAACATCTACCCAGAGCTCTGCCAGGCTCAATGCCTTAACTTTGTGTCAGTGTCCTCCTTAGAAGGAAGTGACTGGCTGTGTGGATGAGGACAGGAGTTCACTGTTTTCCAGTCCATTGCATGTGGGGTTTGCAGCTGTTAAAGACAGGAAAAGAATGAAGACATCAGACACCCTGACTCACCATGGCGAGGCCTGACCGTGGCTCTCCCAGAATGAATGACTTATCTTTGGTGTTTGTCCTTGTGGAAGGCATTTAATCTCTGGCAATGTGATGGAGGAGAAGAGTGCGCCATTGTTGGGTCCTCTCCTTGTCTGTGCCTGCATCTGCAAAAGGCAGAAGAAACTATGCGTTACCCATCAGTGTTCCCCAAGGAGAAGCCCTGCCCGTGGCTTTGCCAGAGTGAATGGCTTATCTTTGGTCTTTGTCGATCTGGAAGGCATTTAATCTCTGGCAGTGCAGTGGAGGAGGAGTTTATGCCATTGTGTGGTCCTGTCCCTCTTTGGGCCTGCAATTGTAAAAGGCAGGACAGCAAACTAAGCAGCTGCAACAGTCACCCACACTGGTAACCCCTGCTCTGGGCTCTGCAGGTCTGGGTGACTTAACTTTGTTTCAGTGTCCTGAATCAGAGGAAGTGACTCTCTGAGTGTGTTGATGAGCACTGGAATGCACCATGGTTTGGTCCATTCCCTATTGGGGTTGCATCTGTTAAAGACAGGATAAGAATGTAGACAGCAGACAGCCTTTCTCACCGTGAGCAGCACTTCCAAGGACTCTGCCTGCCTCAGTGACGTACCTTTGTGTAAGTGTCTTTGTAGAAGAGATTTAAGATGTGGTGCAGTGCTGAGGATAGGAGTGCACCATGGATGCTCCGCTCTGTGTCAGAGCTTTCACCTGAAAGGGCAGGACAAGAAATGGCGTCAGCTACCCTTGTTCACATGGGCAACACCTGCCCAGGGCTCTGCAGGCTCGGTGAACTTAACTTTCTGTCAGTGTCCTTTGCATTTAAATTCTGTCAGTGTAGCTGCGTAAGGGCTGCCCAATGGTTGGTCCATTCCCTGTCTGCACTTGCAGCTGAAATGGCAGAAGGAAGGACATGAAATGGCATCAGCCCTCTTTGTCCTCATGTGGAACATCTACCCAGAGCTCTGCCAGGCTCAATGCCTTAACTCTGTGTCAGTGTCCTCCTTAGAAGGAAGTGACTGGCTGTGTGGATGAGGACAGGAGTTCACCGTTTTCCAGTCCATTGCATGTGGGGTTTGCAGCTGTTAAAGACAGGAAAAGAATGAAGACATCAGACACCCTGACTCACCATGGCGAGGCCTGCCCGTGGCTCTCCCAGAATGAATGACTTATCTTTGGTGTTTGTCCTTGTGGAAGGCATTTAATCTCTGGCAGTGTGGTGGAGGAGAAGAGTGCGCCATTGTCGGGTCCTCTCCTTGTACTATGCCTGTCTTGCATCTGCAAAAGGTGGAAGAAGAAACTATGCGCTACCTATCAGTGTCCCCAAGGAGAAGCCCTGCCTGTGGCTCTGCCAGAGTGAATGGCTTATCTTTGGTCTTTGTCCATCTGGAAGGCATTTAATCTCTGGCAGTGCAGTGGAGGAGGAGTTTATGCCATTGTCTGGACCTGTCCCTACTTTGGGCCTGCAATTGTAAAAGGCAGCAGCAAACTAAGCAGCTGCAACAGTCACCCACACTGGTAACCCCTACTTTGGGCTCTGCAGGTCTGGGTGACTTAACCTTATTTCAGTGTCCTCCATCAAAGGAAGTGACTCTCTGAGTGTGTGGATGAGCACAGGAATGCACCCTGGTTTGGTCCTTGTTTTATTTGGGGTTGCATCTGTTAAAGACAGATCTCAGAATGTAGACAGCAGACAGCCTGTCTCACCGTGAGCGGCACTGCCAAGGACTCTGCCAGCCTCAGTGTCGTACTTTGTGTCAGTGTCTTTGTAGAAGAGATTTAAGATGTGGTGCGCTGCTGAGGATAGGAGTGCACCATGGATGCTCCGCTCTGTGTCAGAGCTTTCACCTGAAAGGGCAGGACAAGAAATGGCGTCAGCTACCCTTGTTCACATGGGTAACCCCTGCCCAGGGCTCTGCAGGCTTGCTGACTTAACTTTCTGTCAGTGTCCTTTGTCCTTTGCATTTAAACTCTGTCAGTGTAGCTGCGTAAGGGCTGCCCGATGGTTGGTCCATTCCCTGTCTGCACTTGCAGCTCAAATGGCAGAAGGAAGGACATGAAACGGCATCAGCCCTCTTTGTCCTCATGTGGAACATCTACCCAGAGCTCTGCCAGGCTCAATGCCTTAACTTTGTGTCAGTGTCCTCCTTAGAAGGAAGTGACTGGGCTGTGTGGATGAGTACAGGAGTTCACCGTTTTCCAGTCCATTGCATGTGGGGTTTGCAGCTGTTAAAGACAGGAAAAGAATGAAGACATCAGACACCCTGACTCACCATGGCGAGGCCTGACCGTGGCTCTCCAGAATGAATGACTTATCTTTGGTGTTTGTCCTTGTGGAAGGCATTTAATCTCTGGCAGTGTGGTGGAGGAGAAGGGTGCGCCATTGTCGGGTCCTCTCCTTGTCTGTGCCTGCATCTGCAAAAGGCGGAAGAAGAAACTATGCGCTACCCATCAGTGTTCCCCAAGGAGAAGCCCTGCCCGTGGCTCTGCCTTAGTGAATGGCTTTCTTTGGTCTTTGTCCATGTGGAAGGCATTTAATCTCTGGCAGTGCAGTGGAGGAGGAGTTTATGCCAGGCTCAGGTCCTGTCCCCTCTTGGGCATGCAATTGTAAAAGGCAGGACAGCAAACTAAGCAGCTGCAACAGTCACCCACACTGGTAACCCCTACTTTGGGCTCTGCAGGTCTGGGAGACTTGACTTTTATTTCAGTGTCCTCCATCAAAGGAAGTGACTCTCTGAGTGTGTGGGAGCACAGGAATGCACCACGGTTTGGTCCATTCTCTATTGGGGTTGCATCTGTTAAAGACAGGATAAGAATGTAGAAAGCAGACAGCCTGTCTCATCGTGAGCGGCACTGCCAAGGACTCTGCAGCCTCAGTGTCGTACTTTGTGTCAGTGTCTTTGTAGAAGAGATTTAAGATGTGGTGCGCTGCTGAGGATAGGAGTGCACCATGGATGTCTTTCCGCTCTGTGTCAGAGCTTTCACCTGAAAGGGCAGGACAAGAAATGGCATCAGCTACCCTTGTTCACATGGGTAACCCCTGCCCAGGGCTCTGCAGGCTCGGTGACTTAACTTTCTGTCAGTGTCCTTTGTATTTAAATTCTGTCAGTGCAGCTGCGTAGAGGGGTGCCCAATGGTTGGTCCATTCCCTGTCTGCACTTGCAGCTAAAATGGCGGAAGGAAGGACATGAAACGGCATCAGCCCTCTTTGTCCTCATGTGGAACATCTACCCAGAGCTCTGCCAGGCTCAATGCCTTAACTTTGTGTCAGTGTCCTCCTTAGAAGGAAGTGACTGGCTGTGTGGATGAGGACAGGAGTTCACCGTTTTCCAGTCCATTGCATGTGGGGTTTGCAGCTGTTAAAGACAGGAAAAGAATGAAGACATCAGACACCCTGACTCACCATGGCGAGGCCTGCCCGTGGCTCTGCCGGAGTGAATGACTTATCTCTGGTGTTTGTCCTTGTGGAAGGCATTTAATCTCTGGCAATGTTATGGAGGAGAAGAGTGCGCCATTGTCGGGTCCTCTCCTTGTCTGTGCCTGCATCTGCAAAAGGCAGAAGAAGAAACTATGCGTTACCCATCAGTGTTCCCCAAGGAGAAGCCCTGCCCATGGCTCTGCCAGAGTGAATGGCTTATCTTTGGTCTTTGTCGATCTGGAAGGCATTTAATCTCTGGCAGTGCAGTGGAGGAGGAGTTTATGCCATTGTCTGGACCTGTCCTGGTTTGGGCCTGCAATTGTAAAAGGCAGGACAGCAAACTAAGCAGCTGCAACAGTCACCCACACTGGTAACCCCTGCTCTGGGCTCTGCAGGTCTGGGTGACTTAACTTTGTTTTCAGTGTCCTGAATCAAAGGAAGTGACTCTCTGAGTGTGTGGATGGCACTCGAAATCTCCCATGGTTTGGTCCATTCCCTATTGGGGTTGCATCTGTTAAAGACAGGATAAATATGCAGACAGCAGACAGCCTGTCTCACCATGAGCGGCACTGCCCAGGACTCTGCCTGCCTCAGTGACGTACCTTTGTGTCAGTGTCTTTGTAGAAGAGATTTAAGATGTGGTGCAGTGCTGAGGATAGGAGTGCACCATGGATGCTCCGCTCTGTGTCAGAGCTTTCACCTGAAAGGGCAGGACAAGAAATGGCATCAGCTACCCTTGTTCACATGGGCAACACCTGCCCAGGGCTCTGCAGGCTGAGGTGACTCAACTTTCTGTGAGTGTCCTTTGCATTTAAATTCTGTCAGTGTAGCTGCGTAAGGGCTGCCCAATGGTTGGTCCATTCCCTGTCTGCACTTGCAGCTGAAATGGCAGAAGGAAGGACATGAAACGGCATCAGCCCTCTTTGTCCTCATGTGGAACATCTACCCAGAGCTCTGCCAGGCTCAATGCCTTAACTCTGTGTCAGTGTCCTCCTTAGAAGGAAGTGACTGGCTGTATGGATGAGGACAGGAGTTCACCGTTTTCCAGTCCATTGCATGTGGGGTTTGCAGCTGTTAAAGACAGGAAAAGAATGAAGACATCAGACACCCTGACTCACCATGGCGAGGCCTGCCCGTGGCTCTCCCAGAATGAATGACTTATCTTTGGTGTTTGTCCTTGTGGAAGGCATTTAATCTCTGGCAGTGTGGTGGAGGAGAAGGGTGCGCCACTGTCGGGTCCTCTCCTTGTCTGTGCCTGCATCTGCAAAAGGTGGAAGAAGAAACTATGCGCTACCTATCAGTGTTCCCCAAGGAGAAGCCCTGCCTGTGGCTCTGCCAGAGTGAATGGCTTATCTTTGGTCTTTGTCCATCTGGAAGGCATTTAATCTCTGGCAGTGCAGTGGAGGAGGAGTTTATGCCATATTCTGGACCTGTCCTGGTTTGGGCCTGCAATTGTAAAAGGCAGCAGCAAACTAAGCAGCTGCAACAGTCACCCACACTGGTAACCCCTACTTTGGGCTCTGCAGGTCTGGGTAACAAGCTTATTTCAGTGTCCTCCATCAAAGGAAGTGACTCTCTGAGTGTGTGGATGAGCACAGGAATGCACCCTGGTTTGGTCCATTCTCTATTGGGGTTGCATCTGTTAAAGACAGGATAAGAATGTAGACAGCAGACAGCCTTTCTCACCGTGAGCGGCACTGCCCAGGACTCTGCCAGCCTCAGTGTCGTACTTTGTGTCAGTGTCTTTGTAGAAGAGATTTAAGATGTGGTGCGCTGCTGAGGATAGGAGTGCACCATGGATGCTCCGCTCTGTGTCAGAGCTTTCACCTGAAAGGGCAGGACAAGAAATGGCGTCAGCTACCCTTGTTCACATGGGTAACCCCTGCCCAGGGCTCTGCAGGCTTGCTGACTTAACTTTCTGTCAGTGTCCTTTGTCCTTTGCATTTAAACTCTGTCAGTGTAGCTGCGTAAGGGCTGCCCGATGGTTGGTCCATTCCCTCTCTGCACTTGCAGCTCAAATGGCAGAAGGAAGGACATGAAACGGCATCAGCCCTCTTTGTCCTCATGTGGAACATCTACCCAGAGCTCTGCCAGGCTCAATGCCTTAACTTTGTGTCAGTGTCCTCCTTAGAAGGAAGTGACTGGCTGTGTGGATGAGGACAGGAGTTCACCGTTTTCCAGTCCATTGCATGTGGGGTTTGCAGCTGTTAAAGACAGGAAAAGAATGAAGGCATCAGACACCCTGACTCACCATGGCGAGGCCTGCCCGTGGCTCTGCCGGAGTGAATGACTTATCTCTGGTGTTTGTCCTTGTGGAAGGCATTTAATCTCTGGCAATGTTATGGAGGAGAAAGTACGCCATTCTTGAGGGTCCTCCTTGTCTGTGCCTGCATCTGAAAAAGGCAAGAAGAAACTATTCGTTACCCATCAGTGTTCCCCAAGGAGAAGCCCTGCCCATGTCTCTGCCAGAGTGAATGGCTTATCTTTGGTCTTTGTCGATCTGGAAGGCATTTAATCTCTGGCAGTGCAGTGGAGGAGGAGTTTATGCCATTGTCTGGACCTGTCCTGGTTTGGGCCTGCAATTGTAAAAGGCAGGACAGCAAACTAAGCAGCTGCAACAGTCACCCACACTGGTAACCCCTGCTCTGGGCTCTGCAGGTCTGGGTGACTTAACTTTGTTCAGTGTCCTGAATCAAAGGAAGTGACTCTCTGAGTGTGTGGATGAGCACTGGAATGCACCATGGTTTGGTCCATTCCCTATTGGGGTTGCATCTGTTAAAGACAGGATAAATATGTAGACAGCAGACAGCCTGTCTCACCATGAGCGGCACTGCCCAGGACTCTGCCTGCCTCAGTGACGTACCTTTGTGTCAGTGTCTTTGTAGAAGAGATTTAAGATGTGGTGCAGTGATGAGGATAGGAGTGCACCATGGATGCTCCGCTCTGTGTCAGAGCTTTCACCTGAAAGGGCAGGACAAGAAATGGCATCAGCTACCCTTGTTCACATGGGCAACACCTCCCCAGGGCTCTGCAGGCTCGGTGACTTAACTTTCTGTCAGTGTCCTTTGCATTTAAATTCTGTCAGTGTAGCTGCGTAAGGGCTGCTAAATGGTTGAGTCCATTCCCTGTCTGCACTTGCAGCTGAAATGGCAGAAGGAAGGACATGAAATGGCATCAGCCCTCTTTGTCCTCATGTGGAACATCTCCCCCAGAGCTCTGCCAGGCTCAATGCCTTAACTCTGTGTCAGTGTCCTCCTTAGAAGGAAGTGACTGGCTGTGTGGATGAGGACAGGAGTTCACCGTTTTCCAGTCCATTGCATGTGGGGTTTGCAGCTGTTAAAGACAGGAAAAGAATGAAGACATCAGACACCCTGACTCACCATGGCGAGGCCTGCCCGTGGCTCTCCCAGAATGAATGACTTATCTTTGGTGTTTGTCCTTGTGGAAGGCATTTAATCTCTGGCAGTGTGGTGGAGGAGAAGAGTGCGCCATTGTCGGGTCCTCTCCTTGTCTGTGCCTGCATCTGCAAAAGGTGGAAGAAGAAACTATGCGCTACCTATCAGTGTTCCCCAAGGAGAAGCCCTGCCTGTGGCTCTGCCAGAGTGAATGGCTTATCTTTGGTCTTTGTCCATCTGGAAGGCATTTAATCTCTGGCAGTGCAGTGGAGGAGGAGTTTATGCCATTGTCTGGACCTGTCCCGGTTTGGGCCTGCAATTGTAAAAGGCAGGACAGCAAACTAAGCAGCTGCAACAGTCACCCACACTGGTAACCCCTACTTTGGGCTCTGCAGGTCTGGGTGACTTAACTTTATTTCAGTGTCCTCCATCAAAGGAAGTGACTCTCTGAGTGTGTGGATGAGCACAGGAATGCACCCTGGTTTGGTCCATTCTCTATTGGGGTTGCATCTGTTAAAGAGCAGATAAGGAATTGAGACAGCAGACAGCCTGTCTCACCGTGAGCGGCACTGCCAAGGACTCTGCCAGCCTCAGTGTCGTACTTTGTGTCAGTGTCTTTGTAGAGAATAATGTGGGTGCGCTGCTGAGGATAGGAGTGCACCATGGATGCTCCGCTCTGTGTCAGAGCTTTCACCTGAAAGGGCAGGACAAGAAATGGCGTCAGCTACCCTTGTTCACATGGGTAACCCCTGCCCAGGGCTCTGCAGGCTTGCTGACTTAACTTTCTGTCAGTGTCCTTTGTCCTTTGCATTTAAACTCTGTCAGTGTAGCTGCGTAAGGGCTGCCTGATGGTTGGTCCATTCCCTCTCTGCACTTGCAGCTCAAATGGCAGAAGGAAGGACATGAAACGGCATCAGCCCTCTTTGTCCTCATGTGGAACATCTACCCAGAGCTCTGCCAGGCTCAATGCCTTAACTTTGTGTCAGTGTCCTCCTTAGAAGGAAGTGACTGGCTGTGTGGATGAGGACAGGAGTTCACCATTTTCCAGTCCATTGCATGTGGGGTTTGCAGCTGTTAAAGACAGGAAAAGAATGAAGACATCAGACACCCTGACTCACCATGGCGAGGCCTGCCCGTGGCTCTGCCGGAGTGAATGACTTATCTTTGGTGTTTGTCCTTGTGGAAGGCATTTAATCTCTGGCAATGTGGTGGAGGAGAAGAGTGCGCCATTGTCGGGTCCTCTCCTTGTCTGTGCCTGCATCTGCAAAAGGCAGAAGAAGAAACTATGCGCTACCCATCAGTGTTCCCCAAGGAGAAGCCCTGCCCGTGGCTCTGCCAGAGTGAATGGCTTATCTTTGGTCTTTGTCGATCTGGAAGGCATTTAATCTCTGGCAGTGCAGTGGAGGAGGAGTTTATGCCATTGTGTGGTCCTGTCCCTCTTTGGGCCTGCAATTGTAAAAGGCAGGACAGCAAACTAAGCAGCTGCAACAGTCACCCACACTGGTAACCCCTGCTCTGGGCTCTGCAGGTCTGGGTGACTTAACTTTGTTTCAGTGTCCTGAATCAGAGGAAGTGACTCTCTGAGTGTGTTGATGAGCACTGGAATGCACCATGGTTTGGTCCATTCCCTATTGGGGTTGCATCTGTTAAAGACAGGATAAGAATGTAGATAGCAGACAGCCTTTCTCACCGTGAGCGGCACTGCCAAGGACTCTGCCTGCCTCAGTGACGTACCTTTGTGTAAGTGTCTTTGTAGAAGAGATTTAAGGATGTGGTGTAGTGCTGAGGATAGGAGTGCACCATGGATGCTCCGCTCTGTGTCAGAGCTTTCACCTGAAAGGGCAGGACAAGAAATGGCGCCAGCTACCCTTGTTCACATGGGCAACACCTGCCCAGGGCTCTGCAGGCTCGGTGACTTAACTTTCTGTCAGTGTCCTTTGCATTTAAATTCTGTCAGTGCATCTGCGTAGAGGGGTGCCCAATGGTTGGTCCATTCCCTGTCTGCACTTGCAGCTGAAATGGCAGAAGGAAGGACATAAAACGCCATCAGCCCTCTTTGTCCTCATGTGGAACATCTACCCCAGAGCTCTGCCAGGCTCAATGCCTTAACTTTGTGTCAGTGTCCTCCTTAGAAGGAAGTGACTGGCTGTGTGGATGAGGACAGGAGTTCACCGTTTTCCAGTCCATTGCATGTGGGGTTTGCAGCTGTTAAAGACAGGAAAAGAATGAAGACATCAGACACCCTGACTCACCATGGCGAAGCCTGACCGTGGCTCTCCCAGAATGAATGACTTATCTTTGGTGTTTGTCCTTGTGGAAGGCATTTAATCTCTGGCAGTGTGGTGGAGAAGGGTGCGCCATTGTCGGGTCCTCTCCTTGTCTGTGCCTGCATCTGCAAAAAGGTGGGAAGAAGAAAAGATGCGCTACCTATCAGTGTTCCCCAAGGAGAAGCCCTGCCCGTGGCTCTGCCTTAGTGAATGGCTTATCTTTGGTCTTTGTCCATCTGGAAGGCATTTAATCTCTGGCAGTGCAGTGGAGGAGGAGTTTATGCCATTGTCTGGTCCTGTCCCTCTTTGGGCCTGCAATTGTAAAAGGCAGGACAGCAAACTAAGCAGCTGCAACAGTCACCCACACTGGTAACCCCTACTTTGGGCTCTGCAGGTCTGGGTGACTTAACTTTCCTTTTCAGTGTCCTCCATCAAAGGAAGTGACTCTCTGAGTGTGTGGATGAGCACTGGAATGCACCATGGTTTGGTCCATTCCCTATTGGGGTTGCATCTGTTAAAGACAGGATAAATATGTAGACAGCAGACAGCCTGTCTCACCATGAGCGGCACTGCCCAGGACTCTGCCTGCCTCAGTGACGTACCTTTGTGTCAGTGTCTTTGTAGAAGAGATTTAAGATGTGGTGCAGTGCTGAGGATAGGAGTGCACCATGGATGCTCCGCTCTGTGTCAGAGCTTTCACCTGAAAGGGCAGGACAAGAAATGGCATCAGCTACCCTTGTTCACATGGGCAACACCTGCCCAGGGCTCTGCAGGCTCGGTGACTTAACTTTCTGTCAGTGTCCTTTGCATTTAAATTCTGTCAGTGTAGCTGCGTAAGGGCTGCCCAATGGTTGGTCCATTCCCTGTCTGCACTTGCAGCTGAAATGGCAGAAGGAAGGACATGAAACGGCATCAGCCCTCTTTGTCCTCATGTGGAACATCTACCCAGAGCTCTGCCAGGCTCAATGCCTTAACTCTGTGTCAGTGTCCTCCTTAGAAGGAAGTGACTGGCTGTGTGGATGAGGACAGGAGTTCACCGTTTTCCAGTCCATTGCATGTGGGGTTTGCAGCTGTTAAAGACCAGAAAGGATAAGGAAGACATCAGACACCCTGACTCACCATGGCGAGGCCTGCCCGTGGCTCTCCAGAATGAATGACTTATCTTTGGTGTTTGTCCTTGTGGAAGGCATTTAATCTCTGGCAGTGTGGTGGAGGAGAAGAGTGCGCCATTGTCGGGTCCTCTCCTTGTCTGTGCCTGCATCTGCAAAAGGTGGAAGAAGAAACTATGCGCTACCTATCAGTGTTCCCCAAGGAGAAGCCCTGCCTGTGGCTCTGCCAGAGTGAATGGCTTATCTTTGGTCTTTGTCCATCTGGAAGGCATTTAATCTCTGGCAGTGCAGTGGAGGAGGAGTTTATGCCATTGTCTGGACCTGTCCCTCTTTGGGCCTGCAATTGTAAAAGGCAGGGACAGCAAACTAAGCAGCTGCAACAGTCACCCACACTGGTAACCCCTACTTTGGGCTCTGCAGGTCTGGGAGACTTGACTTTTATTTCAGTGTCCTCCATCAAAGGAAGTGACTCTCTGAGTGTGTGGGAGCACAGGAATGCACCACGGTTTGGTCCATTCTCTATTGGGGTTGCATCTGTTAAAGACAGGATAAGAATGTAGAAAGCAGACAGCCTGTCTCATCGTGAGCGGCACTGCCAAGGACTCTGCAGCCTCAGTGTCGTACTTTGTGTCAGTGTCTTTGTAGAAGAGATTTAAGATGTGGTGCGCTGCTGAGGATAGGAGTGCACCATGGATGTCTTTCCGCTCTGTGTCAGAGCTTTCACCTGAAAGGGCAGGACAAGAAATGGCATCAGCTACCCTTGTTCACATGGGTAACCCCTGCCCAGGGCTCTGCAGGCTCGGTGACTTAACTTTCTGTCAGTGTCCTTTGTATTTAAATTCTGTCAGTGCAGCTGCGTAGAGGGGTGCCCAATGGTTGGTCCATTCCCTGTCTGCACTTGCAGCTAAAATGGCGGAAGGAAGGACATGAAACGGCATCAGCCCTCTTTGTCCTCATGTGGAACATCTACCCAGAGCTCTGCCAGGCTCAATGCCTTAACTTTGTGTCAGTGTCCTCCTTAGAAGGAAGTGACTGGCTGTGTGGATGAGGACAGGAGTTCACCGTTTTCCAGTCCATTGCATGTGGGGTTTGCAGCTGTTAAAGACAGGAAAAGAATGAAGACATCAGACACCCTGACTCACCATGGCGAGGCCTGCCCGTGGCTCTGCCGGAGTGAATGACTTATCTTTGGTGTTTGTCCTTGTGGAAGGCATTTAATCTCTGGCAATGTGATGGAGGAGAAGAGTGCGCCATTGTCGGGTCCTCTCCTTGTCTGTGCCTGCATCTGCAAAAGGCAGAAGAAGAAACTATGCGTTACCCATCAGTGTTCCCCAAGGAGAAGCCCTGCCCATGGCTCTGCCAGAGTGAATGGCTTATCTTTGGTCTTTGTCTGAAATATGGAAGGCATTTAATTTCTGGCAGTGCAGTGGAGGAGGAGTTTATGCCATTGTGTGGACCTGTCCTGGTTTGGGCCTGCAATTGTAAAAGGCAGCAGCAAACTAAGCAGCTGCAACAGTCACCACACTGGTAACCCCTGCTCTGGGCTCTGCAGGTCTGGGTGACTTAACTTTGTTTCAGTGTCCTGAATCAAAGGAAGTGACTCTCTGAGTGTGGATGAGCACTGGAATGCACCATGGTTTGGTCCATTCCCTATTGGGGTTGCATATACTAAAGACAGGATAAGAATGTAGACAGCAGACAGCCTGTCTCACCGTGAGCGGCACTGCCCAGGACTCTGCCTGCCTCAGTGACGTACCTTTGTGTCAGTGTCTTTGTAGAAGAGATTTAAGATGTGGTGTAGTGCTGAGGATAGGAGTGCACCATGGATGCTCCGCTCTGTGTCAGAGCTTTCACCTGAAAGGGCAGGACAAGAAATGGCGCCAGCTACCCTTGTTCACATGGGCAACACCTGCCCAGGGCTCTGCAGGCTCGGTGACTTAACTTTCTGTCAGTGTCCTTTGCATTTAAATTCTGTCAGTGCATCTGCGTAGAGGGGTGCCCAATGGTTGGTCCATTCCCTGTCTGCACTTGCAGCTCAAATGGCAGAAGGAAGGACATGAAACGGCATCAGCCCTCTTTGTCCTCATGTGGAACATCTACCCAGAGCTCTGCCAGGCTCAATGCCTTAACTTTGTGTCAGTGTCCTCCTTAGAAGGAAGTGACTGGCTGTGTGGATGAGGACAGGAGTTCACCGTTTTCCAGTCCATTGTATGTGGGGTTTGCAGCTGTTAAAGACAGGAAAAGAATGAAGGCATCAGACACCCTGACTCACCATGGCGAGGCCTGCCCGTGGCTCTGCCGGAGTGAATGACTTATCTTTGGTGTTTGTCCTTGTGGAAGGCATTTAATCTCTGGCAATGTGGTGGAGGAGAAGAGTGCGCCGTCTGGGTCCTCTCCTTGTCTGTGCCTGCATCTGCAAAAGGCAGAAGAAGAAACTATGCGCTACCCATCAGTGTTCCCAAGGAGAAGCCCTGCCCGTGGCTCTGCCAGAGTGAATGGCTTATCTTTAGTATCTCAGATCTGGAAGGCATTTAATCTCTGGCAGTGCAGTGGAGGAGGAGTTTATGCCATTGTCTGGACCTGTCCTGGTTTGGGCCTGCAATTGTAAAAGGCAGCAGCAAACTAAGCAGCTGCAACAGTCACCCACACTGGTAACCCCTACTTTGGGCTCTATAGTGCATTGTAACTTAACTTTATTTCAGAGGTTCCCATCAAAGGAAGTGACTCTCTGAGTGTGTGGATGAGCACAGGAATGTCACTGCATAGTCCAGTTCTTCTTATTGGGGTTGCATCTGTTAAAGACAGGATAAGAATGTAGACAGCAGACAGCCTGTCTCACCGTGAGCGGCACTGCCAAGGACTCTGCCAGCCTCAGTGTCGTACTTTGTGTCAGTGTCTTTGTAGACGAGATTTAAGATGTGGTGCGCTGCTGAGGATAGGAGTGCACCATGGATGCTCCGCTCTGTGTCAGAGCTTTCACCTGAAAGGGCAGGACAAGAAATGGCGTCAGCTACCCTTGTTCACATGGGTAACCCCTGCCCAGGGCTCTGCAGGCTTGCTGACTTAACTTTCTGTCAGTGTCCTTTGTCCTTTGCATTTAAACTCTGTCAGTGTAGCTGCGTAAGGGCTGCCCGATGGTTGGTCCATTCCCTCTCTGCACTTGCAGCTCAAATGGCAGAAGGAAGGACATGAAACGGCATCAGCCCTCTTTGTCCTCATGTGGAACATCTACCCAGAGCTCTGCCAGGCTCAATGCCTTAACTTTGTGTCAGTGTTCTCCTTAGAAGGAAGTGACTGGCTGTGTGGATGAGGACAGGAGTTCACCGTTTTCCAGTCCATTGCATGTGGGGTTTGCAGCTGTTAAAGACAGGAAAAGAATGAAGACATCAGACACCCTGACTCACCATGGCGAGGCCTGCCCGTGGCTCTCCCAGAATGAATGACTTATCTTTGGTGTTTGTCCTTGTGGAAGGCATTTAATCTCTGGCAGTGTGGTGGAGGAGAAGAGTGCGCCATTGTCGGGTCCTCTCCTTGTCTGTGCCTGCATCTGCAAAAGGCAGAAGAAGAAACTATGCGCTACCCATCAGTGTTCCCCAAGGAGAAGCCCTGCCCGTGGCTCTGCCAGAGTGAATGGCTTATCTTTGGTCTTTGTCGATCTGGAAGGCATTTAATCTCTGGCAGTGCAGTGGAGGAGGAGTTTATGCCATTGTGTGGTCCTGTCCCTCTTGGGCCTGCAATTGTAAAAGGCAGGACAGCAAACTAAGCAGCTGCAACAGTCACCCACACTGGTAACCCCTGCTCTGGGCTCTGCAGGTCTGGGTCCTTTGACTTTCTTTCAGTGTCCTGAATCAGAGGAAGTGACTCTCTGAGTGTGTTGATGAGCACTGGAATGCACCATGGTTTGGTCCATTCCCTATTGGGGTTGCATCTGTTAAAGACAGGATAAGAATGTAGATAGCAGACAGCCTTTCTCACCGTGAGCGGCACTGCCAAGGACTCTGCCTGCCTCAGTGACGTACCTTTGTGTAAGTGTCTTTGTAGAAGAGATTTAAGATGTGGTGCAGTGCTGAGGATAGGAGTGCACCATGGATGCTCCGCTCTATGTCAGAGCTTTCACCTGAAAGGGCAGGACAAGAAATGGCGTCAGCTACCCTTGTTCACATGGGCAACACCTGCCCAGGGCTCTGCAGGCTCGGTGACTTAACTTTCTGTCAGTGTCCTTTGCATTTAAATTCTGTCAGTGCAGCTGTGTTAGAGGGGTCCCCAATGGTTGGTCCATTCCCTGTCTGCACTTGCAGCTGAAATGGCAGAAGGAAGGACATGAAACGGCATCAGCCCTCTTTGTCCTCATGTGGAACATCTACCCAGAGCTCTGCCGGCTCAATGCCTTAACTTTGTGTCAGTGTCCTCCTTAGAAGGAAGTGACTGGCTGTGTGGATGAGGACAGGAGTTCACCGTTTTCCAGTCCATTGCATGTGGGGTTTGCAGCTGTTAAAGACAGGAAAAGAATGAAGGCATCAGACACCCTGACTCACCATGGCGAGGCCTGCCCGTGGCTCTGCCGGAGTGAATGACTTATCTCTGGTGTTTGTCCTTGTGGAAGGCATTTAATCTCTGGCAATGTGATGGAGGAGAAGAGTGCGCCATTGTCGGGTCCTCTCCTTGTCTGTGCCTGCATCTGCAAAAGGCAGAAGAAGAAACTATGCGTTACCCATTAGTGTTCCCCAAGGAGAAGCCCTGCCCATGGCTCTGCCAGAGTGAATGGCTTATCTTTGGTCTTTGTCGATGTGGAAGGCATTTAATCTCTGGCAGTGCAGTGGAGGAGGAGTTTATGCCATTGTCTGGACCTGTCCTGGTTTGGGCCTGCAATTGTAAAAGGCAGGACAGCAAACTAAGCAGCTGCAACAGTCACCCACACTGGTAACCCCTGCTCTGGGCTCTGCAGGTCTGGGTGACTTAACTTTGTTTCAGTGTCCTGAATCAAAGGAAGTGACTCTCTGAGTGTGTGGATGAGCACTGGAATGCACCATGGTTTGGTCCATTCCCTATTGGGGTTGCATCTGTTAAAGACAGGATAAATATGCAGACAGCAGACAGCCTGTCTCACCATGAGCGGCACTGCCCAGGACTCTGCCTGCCTCAGTGACGTACCTTTGTGTCAGTGTCTTTGTAGAAGAGATTTAAGATGTGGTGCAGTGCTGAGGATAGGAGTGCACCATGGATGCTCCGCTCTGTGTCAGAGCTTTCACCTGAAAGGGCAGGACAAGAAATGGCATCAGCTACCCTTGTTCACATGGGCAACACCTGCCCAGGGCTCTGCAGGCTCGGTGACTTAACTTTCTGTCAGTGTCCTTTGCATTTAAATTCTGTCAGTTGCATCTGCGTAGAGGGGTGCCCAATGGTTGGTCCATTCCCTGTCTGCACTTGCAGCTGAAATGGCAGAAGGAAGGACATAAAACGCCATCAGCCCTCTTTGTCCTCATGTGGAACATCTACCCCAGAGCTCTGCCAGGCTCAATGCCTTAACTTTGTGTCAGTGTCCTCCTTAGAAG
Source organism: Neopsephotus bourkii (assembly GCF_033783945.1). Lineage (NCBI taxonomy): Eukaryota > Metazoa > Chordata > Aves > Psittaciformes > Psittacidae > Neopsephotus > Neopsephotus bourkii. Next base: position 3,043,205 of record NW_026902113.1, read on the forward strand.
GAAGTGACTGGCTGTGTGGATGAGGACAGGAGTTCACCGTTTTCCAGTCCATTGCATGTGGGGTTTGCAGCTGTTAAAGACAGGAAAAGAATGAAGACATCAGACACCCTGACTCACCATGGCGAAGCCTGACCGTGGCTCTCCCAGAATGAATGACTTATCTTTGGTGTTTGTCCTTGTGGAAGGCATTTAATCTCTGGCAGTGTGGTGGAGAAGGGTGCGCCATTGTCGGGTCCTCTCCTTGTCTGTGCCTGCATCTGCAAAAAGGTGGGAAGAAGAAAAGATGCGCTACCTATCAGTGTTCCCCAAGGAGAAGCCCTGCCCGTGGCTCTGCCTTAGTGAATGGCTTATCTTTGGTCTTTGTCCATCTGGAAGGCATTTAATCTCTGGCAGTGCAGTGGAGGAGGAGTTTATGCCATTGTCTGGTCCTGTCCCTCTTTGGGCCTGCAATTGTAAAAGGCAGGACAGCAAACTAAGCAGCTGCAACAGTCACCCACACTGGTAACCCCTACTTTGGGCTCTGCAGGTCTGGGTGACTTAACTTTCCTTTTCAGTGTCCTCCATCAAAGGAAGTGACTCTCTGAGTGTGTGGATGAGCACAGGAATGCACAGTGGTTTGGTCCAGTCTCTATTGGGGTTGCATCTGTTAAAGACAGGATAAGAATGTAGACAGCAGACAGCCTGTCTCACCGTGAGCGGCACTGCCAAGGACTCTGCCAGCCTCAGTGTCGTACTTTGTGTCAGTGTCTTTTTAGAAGAGATTTAAGATGTGGTGCGCTGCTGAGGATAGGAGTGCACCATGGATGCTCCGCTCTGTGTCAGAGCTTTCACCTGAAAGGGCAGGACAAGAAATGGCATCAGCTACCCTTTTTCACATGGGTAACCCCTGCACAGGGCTCTGCAGGCTTGCTGACTTAACTTTCTGTCAGTGTCCTTTGTCCTTTGCATTTAAACTCTGTCAGTGTAGCTGCGTAAGGGCTGCCCGATGGTTGGTCCATTCCCTCTCTGCACTTGCAGCTGAAATGGCAGAAGGAAGGACATGAAACGGCATCAGCCCTCTTTGTCCTCATGTGGAACATCTACCCAGAGCTCTGCCAGGCTCAATGCCTTAACTTTGTGTCAGTGTCCTCCTTAGAAGGAAGTGACTGGCTGTGTGGATGAGGACAGGAGTTCACCGTTTTCCAGTCCATTGCATGTGGGGTTTGCAGCTGTTAAAGACAGGAAAAGAATGAAGACATCAGACACCCTGACTCACCATGGCGAGGCCTGCCCGTGGCTCTGCCGGAGTGAATGACTTATCTTTGGTGTTTGTCCTTGTGGAAGGCATTTAATCTCTGGCAATGTGGTGGAGGAGAAGAGTGCGCCATTGTCGGGTCCTCTCCTTGTCTGTGCCTGCATCTGCAAAAGGCAGAAGAAGAAACTATGCGCTACCCATCAGTGTTCCCCAAGGAGAAGCCCTGCCCATGGCTCTGCCAGAGTGAATGGCTTATCTTTGGTCTTTGTCGATCTGGAAGGCATTTAATCTCTGGCAGTGCAGTGGAGGAGGAGTTTATGCCATCTCTGGACCTGTCCTGGTTTGGGCCTGCAATTGTAAAAGGCAGCAGCAAACTAAGCAGCTGCAACAGTCACCCACACTGGTAACCCCTGCTCTGGGCTCTGCAGGTCTGGTATTTAACTTTGTTTCAGTGTCCTGAATCAAAGGAAGTGACTCTCTGAGTGTGTGGATGAGCACTGGAATGCACCATGGTTTGGTCCATTCCCTATTGGGGTTGCATCTGTTAAAGACAGGAGGAAGATGTAGACAGCAGACAGCCTGTCTCACCGTGAGCGGCACTGCCCAGGACTCTGCCTGCCTCAGTGACGTACCTTTGTGTCAGTGTCTTAGTAGAAGAGATTTAAGATGTGGTGCAGTGCTGAGGATAGGAGTGCACCATGGATGCTCCGCTCTGTGTCAGAGCTTTCACCTGAAAGGGCAGGACAAGAAATGGCGTCAGCTACCCTTGTTCACATGGGCAACACCTGCCCAGGGCTCTGCAGGCTCGGTGACTTAACTTTCTGTCAGTGTCCTTTGCATTTAAATTCTGTCGGTGCAGCTGCGTAGAGGGGTGCCCAATGGTTGGTCCATTCCCTGTCTGCACTTGCAGCTGAAATGGCAGAAGGAAGGACATGAAACATCATCAGCCCTCTTTGTCCTCATGTGGAACATCTACCCAGAGCTCTGCCAGGCTCAATGCCTTAACTTTGTGTCAGTGTCCTCCTTAGAAGGAAGTGACTGGCTGTGTGGATGAGGACAGATTCACCGTTTTCCGTCCATTGCATGTGGGGTTTGCAGCTGTTAAAGACAGGAAAAGAATGAAGACATCAGACACCCTGACTCACCATGGCGAGGCCTGCCCGTGGCTCTGCCGGAGTGAATGACTTATCTTTGGTGTTTGTCCTTGTGGAAGGCATTTAATCTCTGGCAGTGTGAGGTGGAGGAGAAGGATCCAGCCCGTGTCGGGTCCTCTCCTTGTCTGTGCCTGCATCTGCAAAAGGCGGAAGAAGAAACTATGCGCTACCTACTGAGTGTTCCCCAAGGAGAAGCCCTGCCTGTGGCTCTGCCAGAGTGAATGGCTTATCTTTGGTCTTTGTCCATCTGGAAGGCATTTAATCTCTGGCAGTGCAGTGGAGGAGGAGTTTATGCCATTGTCTGGTCCTGTCCCTCTTTGGGCCTGCAATTGTAAAAGGCAGGACCCCAGCCAAACTAAGCAGCTGCAACAGTCACCCACACTGGTAACCCCTACTTTGGGCTCTGCAGGTCTGGGTGACTTAACTTTATTTCAGTGTCCTCCATCAAAGGAAGTGACTCTCTGAGTGTGTGGATGAGCACAGGAATGCACCCTGGTTTGGTCCATTCTCTATTGGGGTTGCATCTGTTAAAGACAGGATAAGAATGTAGACAGCAGACAGCCTGTCTCACCGTGAGCGGCACTGCCCAGGACTCTGCCTGCCTCAGTGACGTACTTTGTGTCAGTGTCTTTGTAGAAGAGATTTAAGATGTGGTGCAGTGCTGAGGATAGGAGTGCACCATGGATGCTCCGCTCTGTGTCAGAGCTTTCACCTGAAAGGGCAGGACAAGAAATGGCATCAGCTACCCTTTTTCACATGGGTAACCCCTGCCCAGGGCTCTGCAGGCTTGCTGACTTAACTTTCTGTCAGGGTCCTTTGTCCTTTGCATTTAAACTCTGTCAGTGTAGCTGCGTAAGGGCTGCCCGATGGTTGGTCCATTCCCTGTCTGCACTTGCAGCTGAAATGGCAGAAGGAAGGACATGAAACGGCATCAGCCCTCTTTGTCCTCATGTGGAACATCTTCCCAGAGCTCTGCCAGGCTCAATGCCTTAACTTTGTGTCAGTGTCCTCCTTAGAAGGAAGTGACTGGCTGTGTGGATGAGGACAGGAGTTCACCGTTTTCCAGTCCATTGCATGTGGGGTTTGCAGCTGTTAAAGACAGGAAAAGAATGAAGACATCAGACACCCTGACTCACCATGGCGAGGCCTGCCCGTGGCTCTGCCGGAGTGAATGACTTATCTTTGGTGTTTGTCCCTTGTGGAAGGCATTTAATCTCTGGCAATGTGATGGAGGAGAAAGTACGCCATTGTCGGGTCCTCTCCTTGTCTGTGCCTGCATCTGCAAAAGGCAGAAGAAGAAACTATGCGTTACCCATCAGTGTTCCCCAAGGAGAAGCCCTGCCCGTGTCGCTATGCCAGAGTGAATGGCTTATCTTTGGTCTTGTTTCAAATATGGAAGGCATTTAATCTCTGGCAGTGCAGTGGAGGAGGAGTTTATGCCATTGTCTGGACCTGTCCTGGTTTGGGCCTGCAATTGTAAAAGGCAGGACAGCAAACTAAGCAGCTGCAACAGTCACCCACACTGGTAACCCCTGCTCTGGGCTCTGCAGGTCTGGGTGACTTAACTTTGTTTCAGTGTCCTGAATCAAAGGAAGTGACTCTCTGAGTGTGTGGATGAGCACTGGAATGCACCATGGTTTGGTCCATTCCCTATTGGGGTTGCATCTGTTAAAGACAGGATAAGAATGTAGACAGCAGACAGCCTGTCTCACCGTGAGCGGCACTGCTCAGGACTCTGCCTGCCTCAGTGACGTACCTTTGTGTCAGTGTCTTTTTAGAAGAGATTTAAGATGTGGTGCAGTGCTGAGGATAGGAGTGCACCATGGATGCTCCGCTCTGTGTCAGAGCTTTCACCTGAAAGGGCAGGACAAGAAATGGCATCAGCTACCCTTGTTCACATGGGTAACCCCTGCCCAGGGCTCTGCAGGCTTGCTGACTTAACTTTATGTCAGTGTCCTTTGTCCTTTGCATTTAAACTCTGTCAGTGTAGCTGCGTAAGGGCTGCCCGATGGTTGGTCCATTCCCTGTCTGCACTTGCAGCTGAAATGGCAGAAGGAAGGACATGAAACGGCATCAGCCCTCTTTGTCCTCATGTGGAACATCTACCCAGAGCTCTGCCAGGCTCAATGCCTTAACTTTGTGTCAGTGTCCTCCTTAGAAGGAAGTGACTGGCTGTGTGGATGAGTACAGGAGTTCACCGTTTTCCAGTCCATTGCATGTGGGGTTTGCAGCTGTTAAAGACAGGAAAAGAATGAAGACATCAGACACCCTGACTCACCATGGCGAGGCCTGCCCGTGGCTCTGCCGGAGTGAATGACTTATCTTTGGTGTTTGTCCTTGTGGAAGGCATTTAATCTCTGGCAGTGTGGTGGAGGAGAAGGGTGCGCCATTGTCGGGTCCTCTCCTTGTCTGTGCCTGCATCTGCAAAAGGTGGAAGAAGAAACTATGCGCTACCTATCAGTGTTCCCCAAGGAGAAGCCCTGCCCGTGGCTCTGCCTTAGTGAATGGCTTATCTTTGGTCTTTGTCCATGTGGAAGGCATTTAATCTCTGGCAGTGCAGTGGAGGAGGAGTTTATGCCATTGTGTGGTCCTGTCCCTCTTTGGGCCTGCAATTGTAAAAGGCAGGACAGCAAACTAAGCAGCTGCAACAGTCACCCACACTGGTAACCCCTACTTTGGGCTCTGCAGGTCTGGGTGACTTAACTTTATTTCAGTGTCCTCCATCAAAGGAAGTGACTCTCTGAGTGTGTGGATGAGCACAGGAATGCACCCTGGTTTGGTCCATTCTCTATTGGGGTTGCATCTGTTAAAGACAGGATAAGAATGTAGACAGCAGACAGCCTGTCTCACCGTGAGCGGCACTGCCAAGGACTCTGCCAGCCTCAGTGTCGTACTTTGTGTCAGTGTCTTTGTAGAAGAGATTTAAGATGTGGTGCGCTGCTGAGGATAGGAGTGCACCATGGATGCTCCGCTCTGTGTCAGAGCTTTCACCTGAAAGGGCAGGACAAGAAATGGCATCAGCTACCCTTGTTCACATGGGTAACCCCTGCCCAGGGCTCTGCAGGCTTGGTGACTTAACTTTCTGTCAGTGTCCTTTGTCTTTTGCATTTAAACTCTGTCAGTGTAGCTGCGTAAGGGCTGCCCGATGGTTGGTCCATTCCCTGTCTGCACTTGCAGCTGAAATGGCAGAAGGAAGGACATGAAAGGACCATCAGCCCTCTTTGTCCTCATGTGGAACATCTACCCAGAGCTCTGCCAGGCTCAATGCCTTAACTTTGTGTCAGTGTCCTCCTTAGAAGGAAGTGACTGGCTGTGTGAGGATGAGGACAGGAGTTCACCGTTTTCCAGTCCATTGCATGTGGGGTTTGCAGCTGTTAAAGACAGGAAAAGAATGAAGACATCAGACACCCTGACTCACCATGGCGAGGCCTGCCCGTGGCTCTCCCAGAATGAATGACTTATCTTTGGTGTTTGTCCTTGTGGAAGGCATTTAATCTCTGGCAGTGTGGTGGAGGAGAAGAGTGCGTCATTGTCGGGTCCTCTCCTTGTCTGTGCCTGCATCTGCAAAAGGCGGAAGAAGAAACTATGCGCTACCTATCAGTGTTCCCAAAGGAGAAGCCCTGCCCATGGCTCTGCCAGAGTGAATGGCTTATCTTTGGTCTTTGTCGATCTGGAAGGCATTTAATCTCTGGCAGTGCAGTGGAGGAGGAGTTTATGCCATTGTCTGGACCTGTCCTGGTTTGGGCCTGCAATTGTAAAAGGCAGGACAGCAAACTAAGCAGCTGCAACAGTCACCCACACTGGTAACCCCTGCTCTGGGCTCTGCAGGTCTGGGTGACTTAACTTTGTTTCAGTGTCCTGAATCAAAGGAAGTGACTCTCTGAGTGTGTGGATGAGCACTGGAATGCACCATGGTTTGGTCCATTCTCTATTGGGGTTGCATCTGTTAAAGACAGGATAAGAATGTAGACAGCAGACAGCCTGTCTCACCGTGAGCGGCACTGCCCAGGACTCTGCCTACCTCAGTGTCGTACTTTGTGTAAGCGTCTTTGTAGAAGAGATTTAAGATGTGGTGCGCTGCTGAGGATAGGAGTGCACCATGGATGCTCCGCTCTGTGTCAGAGCTTTCACCTGAAAGGGCAGGACAAGAAATGGCATCAGCTACCCTTGTTCACATGGGCAACACCTGCCCAGGGCTCTGCAGTCTCGGTGACTTAACTTTCTGTCAGTGTCCTTTGCATTTAAATTCTGTCAGTGCAGCTGCGTAGAGGGGTGCCCAATGGTTGGTCCATTCCCTGTCTGCACTTGCAGCTGAAATGGCAGAAGGAAGGACATGAAACGGCATCAGCCCTCTTTGTCCTCATGTGGAACATCTACCCAGAGCTCTGCCAGGCTCAATGCCTTAACTTTGTGTCAGTGTCCTCCTTTAGAAGGAAGTGACTGGCTGTGTGGATGAGGACAGATCACCGTTTTCCAGTCCATTGCATGTGGGGTTCCAGCTGTTAAAGACAGGAAAAGAATGAAGACATCAGACACCCTGACTCACCATGGCGAGGCCTGACCGTGGCTCTGCCGGAATGAATGAATTATCTTTGGTGTTTGTCCTTGTGGAAGGCATTTAATCTCTGGCAGTGTGGTGGAGGAGGAGTGCGCCATCCATTGTTGGGTCCTCTCCTTGTCTGTGCCTGCATCTGCAAAAGGTGGAAGAAGAAACTATGCGCTACCTATCAGTGTTCCCCAAGGAGAAGCCCTGCCTGTGGCTCTGCCAGAGTGAATGGCTTATCTTGGTCTTTGTCCATCTGGAAGGCATTTAATCTCTGGCAGTGCAGTGGAGGAGGAGTTTATGCCATTGTCTGGTCCTGTCCCTCTTTGGGCCTGCAATTGTAAAAGGCAGGACAGCAAACTAAGCAGCTGCAACAGTCACCCACACTGATAACCCCTACTTTGGGCTCTGCAGGTCTGGGTGACTTAACTTTATTTCAGTGTCCTCCATCAAAGGAAGTGACTCTCTGAGTGTGTGGATGAGCACAGGAATGCACCCTGGTTTGGTCCATTCTCTATTGGGGTTGCATCTGTTAAAGACAGGATAAGAATGTAGACAGCAGACAGCCTGTCTCACCGTGAGCGGCACTGCCAAGGACTCTGCCAGCCTCAGTGTCGTACTTTGTGTCAGTGTCTTTGTAGAAGAGATTTAAGATGTGGTGCGCTGCTGAGGATAGGAGTGCACCATGGATGCTCCGCTCTGTGTCAGAGCTTTCACCTGAAAGGGCAGGACAAGAAATAGCGCCAGCTACCCTTGTTCACATGAGCAACACCTGCCCAGGGCTCTGCAGGCTTGCTGACTTAACTTTCTGTCAGTGTCCTTTGTCCTTTGCATTTAAACTCTGTCAGTGCAGCTGCGTAGAGGGGTGCCCAATGGTTGGTCCATTCCCTGTCTGCACTTGCAGCTCAAATGGCAGAAGGAAGGACATGAAACAGCATCAGCCCTCTTTGTCCTCATGTGGAACATCTACCCAGAGCTCTGCCAGGCTCAATGCCTTAACTTTGTGTCAGTGTCCTCCTTAGAAGGAAGTGACTGGCTGTGTGGATGAGGACAGGAGTTCACCGTTTTCCAGTCCATTGCATGTGGGGTTTGCAGCTGTTAAAGACAGGAAAAGAATGAAGACATCAGACACCCTGACTCACCATGGCGAGGCCTGCCCGTGGCTCTGCCGGAGTGAATGACTTATCTTTGGTGTTTGTCCTTGTGGAAGGCATTTAATCTCTGGCAATGTGATGGAGAAGAGTGCGCCATTGTCGGGTCCTCTCCTTGTCTGTGCCTGCATCTGCAAAAGGCAGAAGAAGAAACTATGCGTTACCCATCAGTGTTCCCCAAGGAGAAGCCCTGCCCATGGCTCTGCCAGAGTGAATGGCTTATCTTTGGTCTTTGTCGATCTGGAAGGCATTTAATCTCTGGCAGTGCAGTGGAGGAGGAGTTTATGCCATTGTCTGGACCTGTCCTGGTTTGGGCCTGCAATTGTAAAAGGCAGGACAGCAAACTAAGCAGCTGCAACAGTCACCCACACTGGTAACCCCTGCTCTGGGCTCTGCAGGTCTGGGTGACTTAACTTTGTTTCAGTGTCCTCCATCAAAGGAAGTGACTCTCTGAGTGTGTGGATGAGCACAGGAATGCACCCTGGTTTGGTCCATTCTCTATTGGGGTTGCATCTGTTAAAGACAGGATAAGAATGTAGACAGCAGACAGCCTGTCTCACCGTAGCGGCACTGCCAAGGACTCTGCCAGCCTCAGTGTCGTACTTTGTGTCAGTGTCTTTGTAGAAGAGATTTAAGAGAAGTGTGGTGCGCTGCTGAGGATAGGATCACCATGGATGCTCCGCTCTGTGTCAGAGCTTTCACCTGAAAGGGCAGGACAAGAAATGGCATCAGCTACCCTTGTTCACATGGGTAACCCCTGCCCCCAGGGCTCTGCCAGCTTCGGTGACTTAACTTTCTGTCAGTGTCCTTTGTATTTAAATTCTGTCAGTGCAGCTGCGTAGAGGGGTGCCCAATGGTTGGTCCATTCCCTGTCTGCACTTGCAGCTCAAATGGCAGAAGGAAGGACATGAAACGGCATCAGCCCTCTTTGTCCTCATGTGGAACATCTACCCAGAGCTCTGCCAGGCTCAATGCCTTAACTTTGTGTCAGTGTCCTCCTTAGAAGGAAGTGACTGGCTGTGTGGATGAGGACAGGAGTTCACCGTTTTCCACTCCGTTGCATGTGGGGTTTGCAGCTGTTAAAGACAGGAAAAGAATGAAGACATCAGACACCCTGACTCACCATGGCGAGGCCTGCCCGTGGCTCTGCCGGAGTGAATGACTTATCTTTGGTGTTTGTCCTTGTGGAAGGCATTTAATCTCTGGCAGTGCAGTGGAGGAGGAGTTTATGCCATTGTCTGGACCTGTCCCTCTTTGGGCCTGCAATTGTAAAAGGCAGGACAGCAAACTAAGCAGCTGCAACAGTCACCCACACTGGTAACCCCTGCTCTGGGCTCTGCAGGTCTGGGTGACTTAGCTTTGTTTCAGTGTCCTGAATCAAAGGAAGTGACTCTCTGAGTGTGTGGATGAGCACTGGAATGCACCATGGTTTGGTCCATTCCCTATTGGGGTTGCATCTGTTAAAGACAGGATAAGAATGTAGACAGAAGACAGCCTGTCTCACCGTGAGCGGCACTGCCAAGGACTCTGCCTGCCTCAGTGACGTACCTTTGTGTCAGTGTCTTTGTAGAAGAGATTTAAGATGTGGTGCGCTGCTGAGGATAGGAGTGCACCATGGATGCTCCGCTCTGTGTCGGAACATTCACCTGAAAGGGCAGGACAGGAAATGGCATCAGCTACCCTTGTTCACATGGGCAACGCCTGCCCAGGGCTCTGCAGGCTCGGTGACTTAACTTTCTGTCAGTGTCCTTTGCATTTAAATTTTGTCAGTGCAGCTGCGTAGAGGGGTGCCCAATGGTTGGTCCATTCCCTGTCTGCACTTGCAGCTAAAATGGCGGAAAGGAGGCATGAAACGGCATCAGCCCTCTTTGTCCTAATGTGGAACATCTACCCAGAGCTCTGCCAGGCTCAATGCCTTAACTTTGTGTCAGTGTCCTCCTTAGAAGGAAGTGACTGGCTGTGTGGATGAGGACAGGAGTTCACCGTTTTCCAGTCCATTGCATGTGGGGTTTGCAGCTGTTAAAGACAGGAAAAGAATGAAGACATCAGACACCCTGACTCACCATGGCGAGGCCTGCCCGTGGCTCTGCCGGAGTGAATGACTTATCTTTGGTGTTTGTCCTTGTGGAAGGCATTTAATCTCTGGCAATGTGGTGAAGGAGAAGAGTGCGCCATTGTCGGGTCCTCTCCTTGTCTGTGCCTGCATCTGCAAAAGGCAGAAGAAGAAACTATGCGTTACCCATCAGTGTTCCCCAAGGAGAAGCCCTGCCCATGGCTCTGCCAGAGTGAATGGCTTATCTTTGGTCTTTGTCGATCTGGAAGGCATTTAATTTCTGGCAGTGCAGTGGAGGAGGAGTTTATGCCATTGTCTGGACCTGTCCTGGTTTGGGCCTGCAATTGTAAAAGGCAGGACAGCAAACTAAGCAGCTGCAACAGTCACCCACACTGGTAACCCCTACTTTGGGCTCTGCAGGTCTGGGTGACTTAACTTTGTTTCAGTGTCCTCCATCAAAGGAAGTGACTCTCTGAGTGTGTGGATGAGCACAGGAATGCACCATGGTTTGGTCCATTCTCTATTGGGGTTGCATCTGTTAAAGACAGGATAAGAATGTAGACAGCAGACAGCCTGTCTCACCGTGAGCGGCACTGCCAAGGACTCTGCCAGCCTCAGTGTCGTACTTTGTGTCAGTGTCTTTGTAGAAGAGATTTAAGATGTGGTGCAGTGCTGAGGATAGGAGTGCACCATGGATGCTCCGCTCTGTGTCAGAGCTTTCACCTGAAAGGGCAGGACAAGAAATGGCGCCAGCTACCCTTGTTCACATGAGCAACACCTGCCCAGGGCTCTGCAGGCTTGCTGACTTAACTTTCTGTCAGTGTCCTTTGTCCTTTGCATTTAAACTCTGTCAGTGCAGCTGCGTAGAGGGGTGCCCAATGGTTGGTCCATTCCCTGTCTGCACTTGCAGCTCAAATGGCAGAAGGAAGGACATGAAACGGCATCAGCCCTCTTTGTCCTCATGTGGAACATCTACCCAGAGCTCTGCCAGGCTCAATGCCTTAACTTTGTGTCAGTGTCCTCCTTAGAAGGAAGTGACTGGCTGTGTGGATGAGTACAGGAGTTCACCGTTTTCCAGTCCATTGCATGTGGGGTTTGCAGCTGTTAAAGACAGGAAAAGAATGAAGACATCAGACACCCTGACTCACCATTGGCGAGGCCTGACCGTGGCTCTCCAGAATGAATGACTTATCTTTGGTGTTTGTCCTTGTGGAAGGCATTTAATCTCTGGCAGTGTGGTGGAGGAGAAGGGTGCGCCATTGTCGGGTCCTCTCCTTGTCTGTGCCTGCATCTGCAAAAGGCGGAAGAAGAAACTATGCGCTACCCATCAGTGTTCCCCAAGGAGAAGCCCTGCCCGTGGCTCTGCCTTAGTGAATGGCTTTCTTTGGTCTTTGTCCATGTGGAAGGCATTTAATCTCTGGCAGTGCAGTGGAGGAGGAGTTTATGCCAGGCTCAGGTCCTGTCCCCTCTTGGGCATGCAATTGTAAAAGGCAGGACAGCAAACTAAGCAGCTGCAACAGTCACCCACACTGGTAACCCCTACTTTGGGCTCTGCAGGTCTGGGAGACTTGACTTTTATTTCAGTGTCCTCCATCAAAGGAAGTGACTCTCTGAGTGTGTGGGAGCACAGGAATGCACCACGGTTTGGTCCATTCTCTATTGGGGTTGCATCTGTTAAAGACAGGATAAGAATGTAGAAAGCAGACAGCCTGTCTCATCGTGAGCGGCACTGCCAAGGACTCTGCAGCCTCAGTGTCGTACTTTGTGTCAGTGTCTTTGTAGAAGAGATTTAAGATGTGGTGCGCTGCTGAGGATAGGAGTGCACCATGGATGTCTTTCCGCTCTGTGTCAGAGCTTTCACCTGAAAGGGCAGGACAAGAAATGGCATCAGCTACCCTTGTTCACATGGGTAACCCCTGCCCAGGGCTCTGCAGGCTCGGTGACTTAACTTTCTGTCAGTGTCCTTTGTATTTAAATTCTGTCAGTGCAGCTGCGTAGAGGGGTGCCCAATGGTTGGTCCATTCCCTGTCTGCACTTGCAGCTAAAATGGCGGAAGGAAGGACATGAAACGGCATCAGCCCTCTTTGTCCTCATGTGGAACATCTACCCAGAGCTCTGCCAGGCTCAATGCCTTAACTTTGTGTCAGTGTCCTCCTTAGAAGGAAGTGACTGGCTGTGTGGATGAGGACAGGAGTTCACCGTTTTCCAGTCCATTGCATGTGGGGTTTGCAGCTGTTAAAGACAGGAAAAGAATGAAGACATCAGACACCCTGACTCACCATGGCGAGGCCTGCCCGTGGCTCTGCCGGAGTGAATGACTTATCTTTGGTGTTTGTCCTTGTGGAAGGCATTTAATCTCTGGCAATGTGATGGAGGAGAAGAGTGCGCCATTGTCGGGTCCTCTCCTTGTCTGTGCCTGCATCTGCAAAAGGCAGAAGAAGAAACTATGCGTTACCCATCAGTGTTCCCCAAGGAGAAGCCCTGCCCATGGCTCTGCCAGAGTGAATGGCTTATCTTTGGTCTTTGTCTGAAATATGGAAGGCATTTAATTTCTGGCAGTGCAGTGGAGGAGGAGTTTATGCCATTGTGTGGACCTGTCCTGGTTTGGGCCTGCAATTGTAAAAGGCAGCAGCAAACTAAGCAGCTGCAACAGTCACCACACTGGTAACCCCTGCTCTGGGCTCTGCAGGTCTGGGTGACTTAACTTTGTTTCAGTGTCCTGAATCAAAGGAAGTGACTCTCTGAGTGTGGATGAGCACTGGAATGCACCATGGTTTGGTCCATTCCCTATTGGGGTTGCATCTGTTAAAGACAGGATAAGAATGTAGACAGCAGACAGCCTGTCTCACCGTGAGCGGCACTGCCCAGGACTCTGCCTGCCTCAGTGACGTACCTTTGTGTCAGTGTCTTTGTAGAAGAGATTTAAGATGTGGTGTAGTGCTGAGGATAGGAGTGCACCATGGATGCTCCGCTCTGTGTCAGAGCTTTCACCTGAAAGGGCAGGACAAGAAATGGCGCCAGCTGCCCTTGTTCACATGAGCAACACCTGCCCAGGGCTCTGCAGGCTCGGTGACTTAACTTTCTGTCAGTGTCCTTTGCATTTAAATTCTGTCAGTGCAGCTGCGTAGAGGGGTGCCCAATGGTTGGTCCATTCCCTGTCTGCACTTGCAGCTGAAATGGCAGAAGGAAGGACATGAAACGGCATCAGCCCTCTTTGTCCTCATGTGGAACATCTACCCAGAGCTCTGCCAGGCTCAATGCCTTAACTTTGTGTCAGTGTCCTCCTTAGAAGGAAGTGACTGGCTGTGTGGATGAGGACAGGAGTTCACCGTTTTCCAGTCCATTGCATGTGGGGTTTGCAGCTGTTAAAGACAGGAAAAGAATGAAGACATCAGACACCCTGACTCACCATGGCGAGGCCTGACCGTGGCTCTCCCAGAATGAATGACTTATCTTTGGTGTTTGTCCTTGTGGAAGGCATTTAATCTCTGGCAGTGTGGTGGAGGAGAAGGGTGCGCCATTGTCGGGTCCTCTCCTTGTCTGTGCCTGCATCTGCAAAAGGTGGAAGAAGAAACTATGCGCTACCTATCAGTGTTCCCCAAGGAGAAGCCCTGCCCGTGGCTCTGCCTTAGTGAATGGCTTATCTTTGGTCTTTGTCCATCTGGAAGGCATTTAATCTCTGGCAGTGCAGTGGAGGAGGAGTTTATGCCATTGTCTGGTCCTGTCCCTCTTTGGGCCTGCAATTGTAAAAGGCAGGACAGCAAACTAAGCAGCTGCAACAGTCACCCACACTGGTAACCCCTACTTTGAGCTCTGCAGGTCTGGGTGACTTAACTTTATTTCAGTGTCCTCCATCAAAGGAAGTGACTCTCTGAGTGTGTGGATGAGCACAGGAATGCACCATGGTTTGGTCCATTCTCTATTGGGGTTGCATCTGTTAAAGACAGGATAAGAATGTAGAAAGCAGACAGCCTGTCTCATCGTGAGCGGCACTGCCAAGGACTCTGCCAGCCTCAGTGTCGTACTTTGTGTCAGTGTCTTTGTAGAAGAGATTTAAGATGTGGTGCAGTGCTGAGGATAGGAGTGCACCATGGATGCTCCGCTCTGTGTCAGAGCTTTCACCTGAAAGGGCAGGAGCAAGAAATGGCATCAGCTACCCTTGTTGGCACATGGGTAACCCCTCCCCAGGGCTCTGCAGGCTTGCTGACTTAACTTTCTGTCAGTGTCCTTTGTCCTTTGCATTTAAACTCTGTCAGTGTAGCTGCGTAAGGGCTGCGGATGGTTGGTCCATTCCCTGTCTGCACTTGCAGCTGAAATGGCAGAAGGAAGGACATGAAACATCATCAGCCCTCTTTGTCCTCATGTGGAACATCTACCCAGAGCTCTGCCAGGCTCAATGCCTTAACTTTGTGTCAGTGTCCTCCTTAGAAGGAAGTGACTGGCTGTGTGGATGAGGACAGGAGTTCACCGTTTTCCAGTCCATTGCATGTGGGGTTTGCAGCTGTTAAAGACAGGAAAAGAATGAAGACATCAGACACCCTGACTCACCATGGCGAGGCCTGACCGTGGCTCTCCCAGAATGAATGACTTATCTTTGGTGTTTGTCCTTGTGGAAGGCATTTAATCTCTGGCAATGTGATGGAGGAGAAGAGTGCGCCATTGTTGGGTCCTCTCCTTGTCTGTGCCTGCATCTGCAAAAGGCAGAAGAAGAAACTATGCGTTACCCATCAGTGTTCCCCAAGGAGAAGCCCTGCCCGTGGCTCTGCCAGAGTGAATGGCTTATCTTTGGTCTTTGTCGATCTGGAAGGCATTTAATCTCTGGCAGTGCAGTGGAGGAGGAGTTTATGCCATTGTCTGGACCTGTCCTGGTTTGGGCCTGCAATTGTAAAAGGCAGGACAGCAAACTAAGCAGCTGCAACAGTCACCCACACTGGTAACCCCTGCTCTGGGCTCTGCAGGTCTGGGTGACTTAACTTTGTTTCAGTGTCCTCCATCAAAGGAAGTGACTCTCTGAGTGTGTGGATGAGCACAGGAATGCACCCTGGTTTGGTCCATTCTCTATTGGGGTTGCATCTGTTAAAGACAGGGATAAGAATGTAGACAGCAGACAGCCTGTCTCACCGTGAGCGGCACTGCCCAGGACTCTGCCTGCCTCAGTGACGTACCTTTGTGTCAGTGTCTTTGTAGAAGAGATTTAAGATGTGGTGCCGGCAGTGCTAAGATAGGAGTGCACCATGGATGCTCCGCTCTGTGTCAGAGCTTTCACCTGAAAGGGCAGGACGAGAATGGCGTCAGCCACCCTTATTAGCATGGGACACACCTGCCCAGAGTGCAGGCTCGGTGACTTAACTTTCTGTCAGTGTCCTTTGCATTTAAATTCTGTCAGTGCAGCTGCGTAGAGGGGTGCCCAATGGTTCGTCCATTCCCTGTCTGCACTTGCAGCTGAAATGGCAGAAGGAAGGACATGAAACGGCATCAGCTCTCTTTGTCCTCATGTGGAACATCTACCCAGAGCTCTGCCAGGCTCAATGCCTTAACTTTGTGTCAGTGTCCTCCTTAGAAGGAAGTGACTGGCTGTGTGGATGAGGACAGGAGTTCACCGTTTTCCAGTCCATTGCATGTGGGGTTTGCAGCTGTTAAAGACAGGAAAAGAATGAAGACATCAGACACCCTGACTCACCATGGCGAGGCCTGCCCGTGGCTCTGCCGGAGTGAATGACTTATCTTTGGTGTTTGTCCTTGTGGAAGGCATTTAATCTCTGGCAGTGCAGTGGAGGAGGAGTTTATGCCATTGTCTGGACCTGTCCCTCTTTGGGCCTGCAATTGTAAAAGGCAGGACAGCAAACTAAGCAGCTGCAACAGTCACCCACACTGGTAACCCCTGCTCTGGGCTCTGCAGGTCTGGGTGACTTAGCTTTGTTTCAGTGTCCTGAATCAAAGGAAGTGACTCTCTGAGTGTGTGGATGAGCACTGGAATGCACCATGGTTTGGTCCATTCCCTATTGGGGTTGCATCTGTTAAAGACAGGATAAGAATGTAGACAGAAGACAGCCTGTCTCACCGTGAGCGGCACTGCCAAGGACTCTGCCTGCCTCAGTGACGTACCTTTGTGTCAGTGTCTTTGTAGAAGAGATTTAAGATGTGGTGCGCTGCTGAGGATAGGAGTGCACCATGGATGCTCCGCTCTGTGTCGGAGCATTCACCTGAAAGGGCAGGACAGGAAATGGCATCAGCTACCCTTGTTCACATGGGCAACGCCTGCCCAGGGCTCTGCAGGCTCGGTGACTTAACTTTTCTGTCAGTGTCCTTTGCATTTAAATTTTGTCAGTGCAGCTACGTAGAGGGGTGCCCAATGGTTGGTCCATTCCCTGTCTGCACTTGCAGCTAAAATGGCGGAAGGACATGAAACGGCATCAGCCCTCTTTGTCCTAATGTGGAACATCTACCCCAGAGCTCTGCCAGGCTCAATGCCTTAACTTTGTGTCAGTGTCCTCCTTAGAAGGAGGAATGACTGGCTGTGTGGATGAGGACAGGAGTTCACCGTTTTCCAGTCCATTGCATGTGGGGTTTGCAGCTGTTAAAGACAGGAAAAGAATGAAGACATCAGACACCCTGACTCACCATGGCGAGGCCTGACCGTGGCTCTCCCAGAATGAATGACTTATCTTTGGTGTTTGTCCTTGTGGAAGGCATTTAATCTCTGGCAATGTGATGGAGGAGGAGAAGAGTGCGCCATTGTTGGGTCCTCTCCTTGTCTGTGCCTGCATCTGCAAAAGGCAGAAGAAGAAACTATGCGTTACCCATCAGTGTTCCCCAAAGAGCTGCTCCCCCCGTGGCTCTGCCACCACCAATGGCTTATCTTTGGTCTTTGTCGATCTGGAAGGCATTTAATCTCTGGCAGTGCAGTGGAGGAGGAGTTTATGCCATTGTCTGGACCTGTCCTGGTTTGGGCCTGCAATTGTAAAAGGCAGGACAGCAAACTAAGCAGCTGCAACAGTCACCCACACTGGTAACCCCTGCTCTGGGCTCTGCAGGTCTGGGTGACTTGACTTTCTTTTCAGTGTCCTCCATCAAAGGAAGTGACTCTCTGAGTGTGTGGATGAGCACAGGAATGCACCCTGGTTTGGTCCATTCTCTATTGGGGTTGCATCTGTTAAAGACAGGATAAGAATGTAGACAGCAGACAGCCTGTCTCACCGTGAGCGGCACTGCCAAGGACTCTGCCAGCCTCAGTGTCGTACTTTGTGTCAGTGTCTTTGTAGAAGAGATTTAAGATGTGGTGCGCTGCTAAGGAGTGCAGTACACCATGGAATCTCCGCTCTGTGTCAGAGCTTTCACCTGAAAGGGCAGGACAAGAAATGGCATCAGCTACCCTTGTTCACATGGGTAACCCCTGCCCAGGGCTCTGCAGGCTCGGTGACTTAACTTTCTGTCAGTGTCCTTTATCTAAATTCTGTCAGTGCAGCTGCGTAGAGGGGTGCCCAATGGTTGGTCCATTCCCTGTCTGCACTTGCAGCTAAAAATTGCGGAAGGAAGGACATGAAACGGCATCAGCCCTCTTTGTCCTCATGTGGAACATCTACCCAGAGCTCTGCCAGGCTCAATGCCTTAACTTTGTGTCAGTGTCCTCCTTAGAAGGAAGTGACTGGCTGTGTGGATGAGGACAGGAGTTCACCGTTTTCCAGTCCATTGCATGTGGGGTTTGCAGCTGTTAAAGACAGGAAAAGAATGAAGACATCAGACACCCTCACTCACCATGGCGAGGCCTGCCCGTGGCTCTGCCGGAGTGAATGACTTATCTTTGGTGTTTGTCCTTGTGGAAGGCATTTAATCTCTGGCAGTGCAGTGGAGGAGGAGTTTATGCCATTGTCTGGACCTGTCCTGGTTTGGGCCTGCAATTGTAAAAGGCAGGACAGCAAACTAAGCAGCTGCAACAGTCACCCACACTGGTAACCCCTGCTCTGGGCTCTGCAGGTCTGGGTGACTTAACTTTGTTTCAGTGTCCTGAATCAAAGGAAGTGACTCTCTGAGTGTGTGGATGAGCACTGGAATGCACCATGGTTTGGTCCATTCTCTATTGGGGTTGCATCTGTTAAAGACAGGATAAGAATGTAGACAGCAGACAGCCTGTCTCACCGTGAGCGGCACTGCCCAGGACTCTGCCAGCCTCAGTGTCGTACTTTGTGTCAGTGTCTTTGTAGAAGAGATTTAAGATGTGGTGCGCTGCTGAGGATAGGAGTGCACCATGGATGCTCCGCTCTGTGTCAGAGCTTTCACCTGAAAGGGCAGGACAAGAAATGGCATCAGCTACCCTTGTTCACATGGGCAACACCTGCCCAGGGCTCTGCAGGCTCGGTGACTTAACTTTCTGTCAGTGTCCTTTGCATTTAAATTCTGTCAGTGCAGCTGCGTAGAGGGGTGCCCAATGGTTGGTCCATTCCCTGTCTGCACTTGCAGCTGAAATGGCAGAAGGAAGGACATGAAACATCATCAGCCCTCTTTGTCCTCATGTGGAACATCTACCCAGAGCTCTGCCAGGCTCAATGCCTTAACTTTGTGTCAGTGTCCTCCTTAGAAGGAAGTGACTGGCTGTGTGGATGAGGACAGGAGTTCACCGTTTTCCAGTCCATTGCATGTGGGGTTTGCAGCTGTTAAAGACAGGAAAAGAATGAAGACATCAGACACCCTGACTCACCATGGCGAGGCCTGACCGTGGCTCTGCCGGAATGAATGAATTATCTTTGGTGTTTGTCCTTGTGGAAGGCATTTAATCTCTGGCAGTGTGGTGGAGGAGAAGAGTGCGCCATTGTTGGGTCCTCTCCTTGTCTGTGCCTGCATCTGCAAAAGGTGGAAGAAGAAACTATGCGCTACCTATCAGTGTTCCCCAAGGAGAAGCCCTGCCTGTGGCTCTGCCAGAGTGAATGGCTTATCTTTGGTCTTTGTCCATCTGGAAGGCATTTAATCTCTGGCAGTGCAGTGGAGGAGGAGTTTATGCCATTGTCTGGTCCTGTCCCTCTTTGGGCCTGCAATTGTAAAAGGCAGGACAGCAAACTAAGCAGCTGCAACAGTCACCCACACTGGTAACCCCTACTTTGGGCTCTGCAGGTCTGGGTGACTTAACTTTATTTCAGTGTCCTCCATCAAAGGATGTGACTCTCTGAGTGTGTGGATGAGCACAGGAATGCACCATGGTTTGGTCCATTCTCTATTGGGGTTGCATCTGTTAAAGACAGGATAAGAATGTAGACAGCAGACAGCCTGTCTCACCGTGAGCGGCACTGCCCAGGACTCTGCCAGCCTCAGTGTCGTACTTTGTGTCAGTGTCTTTGTAGAAGAGATTTAAGATGTGGTGCGCTGCTGAGGATAGGAGTGCACCATGGATGCTCCGCTCTGTGTCAGAGCTTTCACCTGAAAGGGCAGGACAAGAAATGGCGTCAGCTACCCTTGTTCACATGGGCAACACCTGCCCCAGGGCTCTGCAGGCTTGCTGACTTAACTTTCTGTCAGTGTCCTTTGTCCTTTGCATTTAAACTCTGTCAGTGTAGCTGCGTAAGGGCTGCCCGATGGTTGGTCCATTCCCTGTCTGCACTTGCAGCTGAAATGGCAGAAGGAAGGACATGAAACGGCATCAGCCCTCTTTGTCCTCATGTGGAACATCTACCCAGAGCTCTGCCAGGCTCAATGCCTTAACTTTGTGTCAGTGTCCTCCTTAGAAGGAAGTGACTGGCTGTGTGGATGAGGACAGGAGTTCACTGTTTTCCAGTCCATTGCATGTGGGGTTTGCAGCTGTTAAAGACAGGAAAAGAATGAAGACATCAGACACCCTGACTCACCATGGCGAGGCCTGACCGTGGCTCTCCCAGAATGAATGACTTATCTTTGGTGTTTGTCCTTGTGGAAGGCATTTAATCTCTGGCAATGTGATGGAGGAGAAGAGTGCGCCATTGTTGGGTCCTCTCCTTGTCTGTGCCTGCATCTGCAAAAGGCAGAAGAAACTATGCGTTACCCATCAGTGTTCCCCAAGGAGAAGCCCTGCCCGTGGCTTTGCCAGAGTGAATGGCTTATCTTTGGTCTTTGTCGATCTGGAAGGCATTTAATCTCTGGCAGTGCAGTGGAGGAGGAGTTTATGCCATTGTCTGGACCTGTCCCTCTTTGGGCCTGCAATTGTAAAAGGCAGGACAGCAAACTAAGCAGCTGCAACAGTCACCCACACTGGTAACCCCTGCTCTGGGCTCTGCAGGTCTGGGTGACTTAACTTTGTTTCAGTGTCCTGAATCAAAGGAAGTGACTCTCTGAGTGTGTGGATGAGCACTGGAATGCACCATGGTTTGGTCCATTCCCTATTGGGGTTGCATCTGTTAAAGACAGGATAAGAATGTAGACAGCAGACAGCCTGTCTCACCGTGAGCGGCACTGCCCAGGACTCTGCCTGCCTCAGTGACGTACCTTTGTGTCAGTGTCTTTGTAGAAGAGATTTAAGATGTGGTGCCGGCAGTGCTAAGATAGGAGTGCACCATGGATGCTCCGCTCTGTGTCAGAGCTTTCACCTGAAAGGGCAGGACGAGAATGGCGTCAGCCACCCTTATTAGCATGGGACACACCTGCCCAGAGTGCAGGCTCGGTGACTTAACTTTCTGTCAGTGTCCTTTGCATTTAAATTCTGTCAGTGCAGCTGCGTAGAGGGGTGCCCAATGGTTCGTCCATTCCCTGTCTGCACTTGCAGCTGAAATGGCAGAAGGAAGGACATGAAACGGCATCAGCCCTCTTTGTCCTCATGTGGAACATCTACCCAGAGCTCTGCCAGGCTCAATGCCTTAACTTTGTGTCAGTGTCCTCCTTAGAAGGAAGTGACTGGCTGTGTGGATGAGGACAGGAGTTCACCGTTTTCCAGTCCATTGCATGTGGGGTTTGCAGCTGTTAAAGACAGGAAAAGAATGAAGACATCAGACACCCTGACTCACCATGGCGAGGCCTGCCCGTGGCTCTGCCGGAGTGAATGACTTATCTTTGGTGTTTGTCCTTGTGGAAGGCATTTAATCTCTGGCAATGTGATGGAGGAGAAGAGTGCGCCATTGTCGGGTCCTCTCCTTGTCTGTGCCTGCATCTGCAAAAGGCAGAAGAAGAAACTATGCGTTACCCATCAGTTTTCCCCAAGGAGAAGCCCTGCCCATGGCTCTGCCAGAGTGAATGGCTTATCTTTGGTCTTTGTCGATCTGGAAGGCATTTAATTTCTGGCAGTGCAGTGGAGGAGGAGTTTATACCATTGTGTGGACCTGTCCTGGTTTGGGCCTGCAATTGTAAAAGGCAGGACAGCAAACTAAGCAGCTGCAACAGTCACCCACACTGGTAACCCCTGCTCTGGGCTCTGCAGGTCTGGGTGACTTAACTTTGTTTCAGTGTCCTGAATCAAAGGAAGTGACTCTCTGAGTGTGTGGATGAGCACTGGAATGCACCATGGTTTGGTCCATTCCCTATTGGGGTTGCATCTGTTAAAGACAGGATAAGAATGTAGACAGCAGACAGCCTGTCTCACCGTGAGCGGCACTGCCCAGGACTCTGCCTGCCTCAGTGACGTACCTTTGTGTCAGTGTCTTTGTAGAAGAGATTTAAGATGTGGTGTAGTGCTGAGGATAGGAGTGCACCATGGATGCTCCGCTCTGTGTCAGAGCTTTCACCTGAAAGGGCAGGACAAGAAATGGCGGCAGCTACCCTTGTTCACATGAGCAACACCTGCCCAGGGCTCTGCAGGCTCGGTGACTTAACTTTCTGTCAGTGTCCTTTGCATTTAAATTCTGTCAGTGCAGCTGCGTAGAGGGGTGCCCAATGGTTGGTCCATTCCCTGTCTGCACTTGCAGCTGAAATGGCAGAAGGAAGGACATAAAACGCCATCAGCCCTCTTTGTCCTCATGTGGAACATCTACCCCAGAGCTCTGCCAGGCTCAATGCCTTAACTTTGTGTCAGTGTCCTCCTTAGAAGGAAGTGACTGGCTGTGTGGATGAGGACAGGAGTTCACCGTTTTCCAGTCCATTGCATGTGGGGTTTGCAGCTGTTAAAGACAGGAAAAGAATGAAGACATCAGACACCCTGACTCACCATGGCGAAGCCTGACCGTGGCTCTCCCAGAATGAATGACTTATCTTTGGTGTTTGTCCTTGTGGAAGGCATTTAATCTCTGGCAGTGTGGTGGAGAAGGGTGCGCCATTGTCGGGTCCTCTCCTTGTCTGTGCCTGCATCTGCAAAAAGGTGGGAAGAAGAAAAGATGCGCTACCTATCAGTGTTCCCCAAGGAGAAGCCCTGCCCGTGGCTCTGCCTTAGTGAATGGCTTATCTTTGGTCTTTGTCCATCTGGAAGGCATTTAATCTCTGGCAGTGCAGTGGAGGAGGAGTTTATGCCATTGTCTGGTCCTGTCCCTCTTTGGGCCTGCAATTGTAAAAGGCAGGACAGCAAACTAAGCAGCTGCAACAGTCACCCACACTGGTAACCCCTACTTTGGGCTCTGCAGGTCTGGGTGACTTAACTTTATTTCAGTGTCCTCCATCAAAGGAAGTGACTCTCTGAGTGTGTGGATGAGCACAGGAATGCACCATGGTTTGGTCCATTCTCTATTGGGGTTGCATCTGTTAAAGACAGGATAAGAATGTAGAAAGCAGACAGCCTGTCTCATCGTGAGCGGCACTGCCAAGGACTCTGCCAGCCTCAGTGTCGTACTTTGTGTCAGTGTCTTTGTAGAAGAGATTTAAGATGTGGTGCAGTGCTGAGGATAGGAGTGCACCATGGATGCTCCGCTCTGTGTCAGAGCTTTCACCTGAAAGGGCAGGACAAGAAATGGCATCAGCTACCCTTGTTCACATGGGTAACCCCTGCCCAGGGCTCTGCAGGCTTGCTGACTTAACTTTCTGTCAGTGTCCTTTGTCCTTTGCATTTAAACTCTGTCAGTGTAGCTGCGTAAGGGCTGCCCGATGGTTGGTCCATTCCCTGTCTGCACTTGCAGCTGAAATGGCAGAAGGAAGGACATGAAACGGCATCAGCCCTCTTTGTCCTCATGTGGAACATCTACCCAGAGCTCTGCCAGGCTCAATGCCTTAACTTTGTGTCAGTGTCCTCCTTAGAAGGAAGTGACTGGCTGTGTGGATGAGGACAGGAGTTCACCGTTTTCCAGTCCATTGCATGTGGGGTTTGCAGCTGTTAAAGACAGGAAAAGAATGAAGACATCAGACACCCTGACTCACCATGGCGAGGCCTGACCGTGGCTCTCCCAGAATGAATGACTTATCTTTGGTGTTTGTCCTTGTGGAAGGCATTGAATCTCTGGCAATGTGATGGAGGAGAAGAGTGCGCCATTGTTGGGTCCTCTCCTTGTCTGTGCCTGCATCTGCAAAAGGCAGGGAGAAAGAAACTATGCGTTACCCATCAGTGTTCCCCAAGGAGAAGCCCTGCCCGTGGCTCTGCCAGAGTGAATGGCTTATCTTTGGTCTTTGTCGATCTGGAAGGCATTTAATCTGTGGCAGTGCAGTGGAGGAGGAGTTTATGCCATTGTCTGGACCTGTCCTGGTTTGGGCCTGCAATTGTAAAAGGCAGGACAGCAAACTAAGCAGCTGCAACAGTCACCCACACTGGTAACCCCTGCTCTGGGCTCTGCAGGTCTGGGTGACTTAACTTTGTTTCAGTGTCCTCCATCAAAGGAAGTGACTCTCTGAGTGTGTGGATGAGCACAGGAATGCACCCTGGTTTGGTCCATTCTCTATTGGGGTTGCATCTGTTAAAGACAGGATAAGAATGTAGACAGCAGACAGCCTGTCTCACCGTGAGCGGCACTGCCAAGGACTCTGCCAGCCTCAGTGTCGTACTTTGTGTCAGTGTCTTTGTAGAAGAGATTTAAGATGTGGTGCGCTGCTGAGGATAGGAGTGCACCATGGATGCTCCGCTCTGTGTCAGAGCTTTCACCTGAAAGGGCAGGACAAGAAATGGCATCAGCTACCCTTGTTCACATGGGTAACCCCTGCCCAGGGCTCTGCAGGCTCGGTGACTTAACTTTCTGTCAGTGTCCTTTGTATTTAAATTCTGTCAGTGCAGCTGCGTAGAGGGGTGCCCAATGGTTGGTCCATTCCCTGTCTGCACTTGCAGCTAAAATTGCGGAAGGAAGGACATGAAACGGCATCAGCCCTCTTTGTCCTCATGTGGAACATCTACCCAGAGCTCTGCCAGGCTCAATGCCTTAACTTTGTGTCAGTGTCCTCCTTAGAAGGAACTGACTGGCTGTGTGGATGAGGACAGGAGTTCACCGTTTTCCAGTCCATTGCATGTGGGGTTTGCAGCTGTTAAAGACAGGAAAAGAATGAAGACATCAGACACCCTGACTCACCATGGCGAGGCCTGCCCGTGGCTCTGCCGGAGTGAATGACTTATCTTTGGTGTTTGTCCTTGTGGAAGGCATTTAATCTCTGGCAGTGCAGTGGAGGAGGAGTTTATGCCATTGTCTGGACCTGTCCTGGTTTGGGCCTGCAATTGTAAAAGGCAGGACAGCAAACTAAGCAGCTGCAACAGTCACCCACACTGGTAACCCCTGCTCTGGGCTCTGCAGGTCTGGGTGACTTAGCTTTGTTTCAGTGTCCTGAATCAAAGGAAGTGACTCTCTGAGTGTGTGGATGAGCACTGGAATGCACCATGGTTTGGTCCATTCCCTATTGGGGTTGCATCTGTTAAAGACAGGATAAGAATGTAACAAGAAGACAGCCTGTCTCACCGTGAGCGGCACTGCCAAGGACTCTGCCTGCCTCAGTGACGTACCTTTGTGTCAGTGTCTTTGTAGAAGAGATTTGAGTGGTGCGCTGCTGAGGATAGGAGTGCACCCATGGATGCTCCGCTCTGTGTCGGAGCATTCACCTGAAAGGGCAGGACAGGAAATGGCATCAGCTACCCTTGTTCACATGGGCAACGCCTGCCCAGGGCTCTGCAGCTCGGATGGTTTTTTGACTTTTCTGTCAGTGTCCTTTGCATTTAAATTTTGTCAGTGCAGCTGCGTAGAGGGGTGCCCAATGGTTGGTCCATTCCCTGTCTGCACTTGCAGCTAAAATGGCGGAAGGAAGGACATGAAACGGCATCAGCCCTCTTTGTCCTAATGTGGAACATCTACCCAGAGCTCTGCCAGGCTCAATGCCTTAACTTTGTGTCAGTGTCCTCCTTAGAAGGAAGTGACTGGCTGTGTGGATGAGGACAGGAGTTCACCGTTTTCCAGTCCATTGCATGTGGGGTTTGCAGCTGTTAAAGACAGGAAAAGAATGAAGACATCAGACACCCTGACTCACCATGGCGAGGCCTGACCGTGGCTCTCCCAGAATGAATGACTTATCTTTGGTGTTTGTCCTTGTGGAAGGCATTTAATCTCTGGCAATGTGATGGAGGAGAAGAGTGCGCCATTGTTGGGTCCTCTCCTTGTCTGTGCCTGCATCTGCAAAAGGCAGAAGAAGAAACTATGCGTTACCCATCAGTGTTCCCCAAGGAGAAGCCCTGCCCGTGGCTCTGCCAGAGTGAATGGCTTATCTTTGGTCTTTGTCGATCTGGAAGGCATTTAATCTCTGGCAGTGCAGTGGAGGAGGAGTTTATGCCATTGTCTGGACCTGTCCTGGTTTGGGCCTGCAATTGTAAAAGGCAGGACAGCAAACTAAGCAGCTGCAACAGTCACCCACACTGGTAACCCCTGCTCTGGGCTCTGCAGGTCTGGGTTGACTCGTTTGTTCAGTGTCCTCCATCAAAGGAAGTGACTCTCTGAGTGTGTGGATGAGCACAGGAATGCACCTGGTTGCATCCATCTCTATTGGGGTTGCATCTGTTAAAGACAGGATAAGAATGTAGACAGCAGACAGCCTGTCTCACCGTGAGCGGCACTGCCAAGGACTCTGCCAGCCTCAGTGTCGTACTTTGTGTCAGTGTCTTTGTAGAAGAGATTTAAGATGTGGTGCGCTGCTGAGGATAGGAGTGCACCATGGATGCTCCGCTCTGTGTCAGAGCTTTCACCTGAAAGGGCAGGACAAGAAATGGCATCAGCTACCCTTGTTCACATGGGTAACCCCTGCCCAGGGCTCTGCAGGCTCGGAATTGTGGGTATTTAACTTTCTGTCAGTGTCCTTTGTATTAAATTCTGTCAGTGCAGCTGCGTAGAGGGGTGCTCCAATGGTTGGTCCATTCCCTGTCTGCACTTGCAGCTAAAATTGCAGAAGGAAGGACATAAAACGGCATCAGCCCTCTTTGTCCTCATGTGGAACATCTACCCAGAGCTCTGCCAGGCTCAATGCCTTAACTTTGTGTCAGTGTCCTCCTTAGAAGGAAGTGACTGGCTGTGTGGATGAGGACAGGAGTTCACCGTTTTCCAGTCCATTGCATGTGGGGTTTGCAGCTGTTAAAGACAGGAAAAGAATGAAGACATCAGACACCCTGACTCACCATGGCGAGGCCTGCCCGTGGCTCTGCCAGGAGTGAATGACTTATCTTTGGTGTTTGTCCTTGTGGAAGGCATTTAATCTCTGGCAGTGCAGTGGAGGAGGAGTTTATGCCATTGTCTGGACCTGTCCCTCTTTTGGGCCTGCAATTGTAAAAGGCAGGACAGCAAACTAAGCAGCTGCAACAGTCACCCACACTGGTAACCCTTGATGCTCTCACAGCATGGCTGGGTGACTTGGCTTTGTTTCAGTGTCCTGAATCAAAGGAAGTGACTCTCTGAGTGTGTGGATGAGCACTGGAATGCACCATGGTTTGGTCCATTCCCTATTGGGGTTGCATCTGTTAAAGACAGGATAAGAATGTAGACAGAAGACAGCCTGTCTCACCGTGAGCGGCACTGCCAAGGACTCTGCCTGCCTCAGTGACGTACCTTTGTGTCAGTGTCTTTGTAGAAGAGATTTAAGATGTGGTGCGCTGCTGAGGATAGGAGTGCACCATGGATGCTCCGCTCTGTGTCGGAGCATTCACCTGAAAGGGCAGGACAGGAAATGGCATCAGCTACCCTTGTTCACATGGGCAACGCCTGCCCAGGGCTCTGCAGGCTCGGTGACTTAACTTTCTGTCAGTGTCCTTTGCATTTAAATTTTGTCAGTGCAGCTGCGTAGAGGGGTGCCCAATGGTTGGTCCATTCCCTGTCTGCACTTGCAGCTAAAATGGCGGAAGGAAGGACATGAAACGGCATCAGCCCTCTTTGTCCTAATGTGGAACATCTACCCAGAGCTCTGCCAGGCTCAATGCCTTAACTTTGTGTCAGTGTCCTCCTTAGAAGGAAGTGACTGGCTGTGTGGATGAGGACAGGAGTTCACCGTTTTCCAGTCCATTGCATGTGGGGTTTGCAGCTGTTAAAGACAGGAAAAGAATGAAGACATCAGACACCCTGACTCACCATGGCGAGGCCTGCCCGTGGCTCTGCCGGAGTGAATGACTTATCTTTGGTGTTTGTCCTTGTGGAAGGCATTTAATCTCTGGCAATGTGATGAAGGAGAAGAGTGCGCCATTGTCGGGTCCTCTCCTTGTCTGTGCCTGCATCTGCAAAAGGCAGAAGAAGAAACTATGCGTTACCCATCAGTGTTCCCCAAGGAGAAGCCCTGCCCATGGCTCTGCCAGAGTGAATGGCTTATCTTTGGTCTTTGTCGATCTGGAAGGCATTTAATTTCTGGCAGTGCAGTGGAGGAGGAGTTTATGCCATTGTCTGGACCTGTCCTGGTTTGGGCCTGCAATTGTAAAAGGCAGGACAGCAAACTAAGCAGCTGCAACAGTCACCCACACTGGTAACCCCTACTTTGGGCTCTGCAGGTCTGGGTGACTTAACTTTGTTTCAGTGTCCTCCATCAAAGGAAGTGACTCTCTGAGTGTGTGGATGAGCACAGGAATGCACCCTGGTTTGGTCCATTCTCTATTGGGGTTGCATCTGTTAAAGACAGGATAAGAATGTAGACAGCAGACAGCCTGTCTCACCGTGAGCGGCACTGCCAAGGACTCTTGCCAGCCTCAGTGTCGTTACTTTGTGTCAGTGTCTTTGTAGAAGAGATTTAAGATGTGGTGCAGTGCTGAGGATTGGGGCTCACCATGGATGCTCCGCTCTGTGTCAGAGCTCACCTGAAAGGGCAGGACAAGAAATGGCGCCAGCTACCCTTGTTCACATGAGCAACACCTGCCCCAGGGCTCTGCAGGCTTGCTGACTTAACTTTCTGTCAGTGTCCTTTGTCCTTTGCATTTAAACTCTGTCAGTGCAGCTGCGTAGAGGGGTGCCCAATGGTTGGTCCATTCCCTGTCTGCACTTGCAGCTCAAATGGCAGAAGGAAGGACATGAAACGGCATCAGCCCTCTTTGTCCTCATGTGGAACATCTACCCAGAGCTCTGCCAGGCTCAATGCCTTAACTTTGTGTCAGTGTCCTCCTTAGAAGGAAGTGACTGGCTGTGTGGATGAGTACAGGAGTTCACCGTTTTCCAGTCCATTGCATGTGGGGTTTGCAGCTGTTAAAGACAGGAAAAGAATGAAGACATCAGACACCCTGACTCACCATGGCGAGGCCTGACCGTGGCTCTCCCAGAATGAATGACTTATCTTTGGTGTTTGTCCTTGTGGAAGGCATTTAATCTCTGGCAGTGTGGTGGAGGAGAAGGGTGCGCCATTGTCGGGTCCTCTCCTTGTCTGTGCCTGCATCTGCAAAAGGCGGAAGAAGAAACTATGCGCTACCCATCAGTGTTCCCCAAGGAGAAGCCCTGCCCGTGGCTCTGCCTTAGTGAATGGCTTGTCTTTGGTCTTTGTCCATGTGGAAGGCATTTAATCTCTGGCAGTGCAGTGGAGGAGGAGTTTATGCCATTGTCTGGTCCTGTCCCTCTTTGGGCCTGCAATTGTAAAAGGCAGGACAGCAAACTAAGCAGCTGCAACAGTCACCCACACTGGTAACCCCTACTTTGGGCTCTGCAGGTCTGGGAGACTTAACTTTATTTCAGTGTCCTCCATCAAAGGAAGTGACTCTCTGAGTGTGTGGATGAGCACAGGAATGCACCACGGTTTGGTCCATTCTCTATTGGGGTTGCATCTGTTAAAGACAGGATAAGAATGTAGAAAGCAGACAGCCTGTCTCATCGTGAGCGGCACTGCCAAGGACTCTGCCAGCCTCAGTGTCGTACTTTGTGTCAGTGTCTTTGTAGAAGAGATTTAAGATGTGGTGCGCTGCTGAGGATA
Organism: Neopsephotus bourkii; assembly: GCF_033783945.1. Lineage (NCBI taxonomy): Eukaryota > Metazoa > Chordata > Aves > Psittaciformes > Psittacidae > Neopsephotus > Neopsephotus bourkii. The sequence continues at coordinate 3,072,534 of NW_026902113.1, forward strand.
GGAGTGCACCATGGATGCTCCACTCTGTGTCAGAGCTTTCACATGAAAGGGCAGGACAAGAAATGGCGTCAGCTACCCTTGTTCACATGGGCAACTCCTGCCCAGGGCTCTGCAGGCTCGGTGACTTAACTTTCTGTCAGTGTCCTTTGTATTTAAATTCTGTCAGTGCAGCTGCGTAGAGGGGTGCCCAATGGTTGGTCCATTCCCTGTCTGCACTTGCAGCTGAAATGGCAGAAGGAAGGACATGAAACGGCATCAGCTCTCTTTGTCCTCATGTGGAACATCTACCCAGAGCTCTGCCAGGCTCAATGCCTTAACTTTGTGTCAGTGTCCTCCTTAGAAGGAAGTGACTGGCTGTGTGGATGAGGACAGGAGTTCACCGTTTTCCACTCCGTTGCATGTGGGGTTTGCAGCTGTTAAAGACAGGAAAAGAATGAAGACATCAGACACCCTGACTCACCATGGCGAGGCCTGCCCGTGGCTCTGCCGGAGTGAATGACTTATCTTTGGTGTTTGTCCTTGTGGAAGGCATTTAATCTCTGGCAATGTGATGGAGAAGAGTGCGCCATTGTCGGGTCCTCTCCTTGTCTGTGCCTGCATCTGCAAAAGGCAGAAGAAGAAACTATGCGTTACCCATCAGTGTTCCCCAAGGAGAAGCCCTGCCCATGGCTCTGCCAGAGTGAATGGCTTATCTTTGGTCTTTGTCGATCTGGAAGGCATTTAATTTCTGGCAGTGCAGTGGAGGAGGAGTTTATGCCATTGTGTGGACCTGTCCTGGTTTGGGCCTGCAATTGTAAAAGGCAGGACAGCAAACTAAGCAGCTGCAACAGTCACCCACTGGTAACCCCTGCTCTGGGCTCTGCAGGTCTGGGTGACTTAACTTTGTTTCAGTGTCCTGAATCAAAGGAAGTGACTCTCTGAGTGTGGATGAGCACTGGAATGCACCATGGTTTGGTCCATTCCCTATTGGGGTTGCATATACTAAAGACAGGATAAGAATGTAGACAGCAGACAGCCTGTCTCACCGTGAGCGGCACTGCCCAGGACTCTGCCTGCCTCAGTGACGTACCTTTGTGTCAGTGTCTTTGTAGAAGAGATTTAAGATGTGGTGTAGTGCTGAGGATAGGAGTGCACCATGGATGCTCCGCTCTGTGTCAGAGCTTTCACCTGAAAGGGCAGGACAAGAAATGGCGCCAGCTACCCTTGTTCACATGAGCAACACCTGCCCAGGGCTCTGCAGGCTCGGTGACTTAACTTTCTGTCAGTGTCCTTTGCATTTAAATTCTGTCAGTGCATCTGCGTAGAGGGGTGCCCAATGGTTGGTCCATTCCCTGTCTGCACTTGCAGCTGAAATGGCAGAAGGAAGGACATGAAACGGCATCAGCCCTCTTTGTCCTCATGTGGAACATCTACCCAGAGCTCTGCCAGGCTCAATGCCTTAACTTTGTGTCAGTGTCCTCCTTAGAAGGAAGTGACTGGCTGTGTGGATGAGGACAGGAGTTCACCGTTTTCCAGTCCATTGCATGTGGGGTTTGCAGCTGTTAAAGACAGGAAAAGAATGAAGACATCAGACACCCTGACTCACCATGGCGAAGCCTGACCGTGGCTCTCCCAGAATGAATGACTTATCTTTGGTGTTTGTCCTTGTGGAAGGCATTTAATCTCTGGCAGTGTGGTGGAGAAGGGTGCGCCATTGTCGGGTCCTCTCCTTGTCTGTGCCTGCATCTGCAAAAAGGTGGGAAGAAGAAAAGATGCGCTACCCATCAGTGTTCCCCAAGGAGAAGCCGTGCCCGTGGCTCTGCCTTAGTGAATGGCTTATCTTTGGTCTTTGTCCATGTGGAAGGCATTTAATCTCTGGCAGTGCAGTGGAGGAGGAGTTTATGCCATTGTCTGGTCCTGTCCCTCTTTGGGCCTGCAATTGTAAAAGGCAGGACAGCAAACTAAGCAGCTGCAACAGTCACCCACACTGGTAACCCCTACTTTGGGCTCTGCAGGTCTGGGTGACTTAACTTTCCTTTTCAGTGTCCTCCATCAAAGGAAGTGACTCTCTGAGTGTGTGGATGAGCACAGGAATGCACAGTGGTTTGGTCCAGTCTCTATTGGGGTTGCATCTGTTAAAGACAGGATAAGAATCTAGAAAGCAGACAGCCTGTCTCATCGTGAGCGGCACTGCCAAGGACTCTGCCAGCCTCAGTGTCGTACTTTGTGTCAGTGTCTTTGTAGAAGAGATTTAAGATGTGGTGCAGTGCTGAGGATAGGAGTGCACCATGGATGCTCCGCTCTGTGTCAGAGCTTTCACCTGAAAGGGCAGGAGCAGAAGAAATGGCATCAGCTACCCTTGTTCACATGGGTAACCCCTGCCCAGGGCTCTGCAGGCTTGCTGACTTAACTTTCTGTCAGTGTCCTTTGTCCTTTGCATTTAAACTCTGTCAGTGTAGCTGCGTAAGGGCTGCCCGATGGTTGGTCCATTCCCTGTCTGCACTTGCAGCTCAAATGGCAGAAGGAAGGACATGAAACGGCATCAGCCCTCTTTGTCCTCATGTGGAACATCTACCCAGAGCTCTGCCAGGCTCAATGCCTTAACTTTGTGTCAGTGTCCTCCTTAGAAGGAAGTGACTGGCTGTGTGGATGAGGACAGGAGTTCACTGTTTTCCAGTCCATTGCATGTGGGGTTTGCAGCTGTTAAAGACAGGAAAAGAATGAAGACATCAGACACCCTGACTCACCATGGCGAGGCCTGACCGTGGCTCTCCCAGAATGAATGACTTATCTTTGGTGTTTGTCCTTGTGGAAGGCATTTAATCTCTGGCAATGTGATGGAGGAGAAGAGTGCGCCATTGTTGGGTCCTCTCCTTGTCTGTGCCTGCATCTGCAAAAGGCAGAAGAAACTATGCGTTACCCATCAGTGTTCCCCAAGGAGAAGCCCTGCCCGTGGCTTTGCCAGAGTGAATGGCTTATCTTTGGTCTTTGTCGATCTGGAAGGCATTTAATCTCTGGCAGTGCAGTGGAGGAGGAGTTTATGCCATTGTCTGGACCTGTCCTGGTTTGGGCCTGCAATTGTAAAAGGCAGGACAGCAAACTAAGCAGCTGCAACAGTCACCCACACTGGTAACCCCTGCTCTGGGCTCTGCAGGTCTGGGTGACTTAACTTTGTTTCAGTGTCCTGAACCAGAGGAAGTGACTCTCTGAGTGTGTGGATGAGCACTGGAATGCACCATGGTTTGGTCCATTCCCTATTGGGGTTGCATCTGTTAAAGACAGGATAAGAATGTAGACAGCAGACAGCCTGTCTCACCGTGAGCGGCACTGCCCAGGACTCTGCCTGCCTCAGTGACGTACCTTTGTGTCAGTGTCTTTGTAGAAGAGATTTAAGATGTGGTGCAGTGCTGAGGATAGGAGTGCACCATGGATGCTCCGCTCTGTGTCAGAGCTTTCACCTGAAAGGGCAGGACAAGAAATGGCGTCAGCCACCCTTGTTCACATGGGACACACCTGCCCAGGGCTCTGCAGGCTCGGTGACTTAACTTTCTGTCAGTGTCCTTTGCATTTAAATTCTGTCAGTGCAGCTGCGTAGAGGGGTGCCCAATGGTTGGTCCATTCCCTGTCTGCACTTGCAGCTGAAATGGCAGAAGGAAGGACATGAAACGGCATCAGCTCTCTTTGTCCTCATGTGGAACATCTACCCAGAGCTCTGCCAGGCTCAATGCCTTAACTTTGTGTCAGTGTCCTCCTTAGAAGGAAGTGACTGGCTGTGTGGATGAGGACAGGAGTTCACCGTTTTCCAGTCCATTGCATGTGGGGTTTGCAGCTGTTAAAGACAGGAAAAGAATGAAGACATCAGACACCCTGACTCACCATGGCGAGGCCTGCCCGTGGCTCTGCCGGAGTGAATGACTTATCTTTGGTGTTTGTCCGTGTGGAAGGCATTTAATCTCTGGCAGTGCAGTGGAGGAGGAGTTTATGCCATTGTCTGGACCTGTCCTGGTTTGGGCCTGCAATTGTAAAAGGCAGGACAGCAAACTAAGCAGCTGCAACAGTCACCCACACTGGTAACCCCTGCTCTGGGCTCTGCAGGTCTGGGTGACTTAGCTTTGTTTCAGTGTCCTGAATCAAAGGAAGTGACTCTCTGAGTGTGTGGATGAGCACTGGAATGCACCATGGTTTGGTCCATTCCCTATTGGGGTTGCATCTGTTAAAGACAGGATAAATCTAGACAGAAGACAGCCTGTCTCACCGTGAGCGGCACTGCCAAGGACTGTGCCTGCCTCAGTGACGTACCTTTGTGTCAGTGTCTTTGTAGAAGAGATTTAAGATGTGGTGCGCTGCTGAGGATAAATCTTAGGCCACTGAACATCTGGCCAGGGTCTGTGTCGGAACATTCACCTGAAAGGGCAGGACAAGAAATGGCATCAGCTACCCTTGTTCACATGGGCAAAGTCCCAGGGCTCTGCAGGCTCGGTGACTTAACTTTCTGTCAGTGTCCTTTGCATTTAAATTTTGTCAGTGCAGCTGCGTAGAGGGGTGCCCAATGGTTGGTCCATTCCCTGTCTGCACTTGCAGCTAAAATGGCGGAAGGAAGGACATGAAACGGCATCAGCCCTCTTTGTCCTAATGTGGAACATCTACCCAGAGCTCTGCCAGGCTCAATGCCTTAACTTTGTGTCAGTGTCCTCCTTAGGAGGAAGTGACTGGCTGTGTGGATGAGGACAGGAGTTCACCGTTTTCCAGTCCATTCCCTGTGTGGTTTGCAGCTGCTAAAGAGAGGAAAAGAATGAAGACATCAGACACCCTGACTCCCCTGACAGAGGGCATCTTGTGGTTTGGGTCCTACAAGACGCAGGGGGTGTCTTGTGGAAATGGTGTTGGGTCTAGTGTGCTATCAACAGCCCATAAGCAATTTGATTTAGTAAAGATGTCAGCGTGGGTCCCTCAATAGGTTAGCAGAATCACCCTTCGATTCAGTGGGCTGTCCATTATGGTTCCCACAGTGGGACGCAGACAGGCTGGCCAGACACAAGGGTCTTATCCTTCTTGGGACGCTGACAGGCTGGTCAACTATAAGGGGTTGAAGGAAACCCCCCTATTAATGTTACAATATGGTCTGAGCCATAGGGGTTAGGAAGTATTGCTTTTGATTCTACTGGTATTCATCTTATTTTGTGGCTTGTTATAGTAATGATTTTGGTCTTGTGATTTTAGTACTGGTGACAGGATAACTGTGTTAGTAACTGTTGTTTGTTCGGTTGAATTTAAGTCTCCATCTTTGTGTCAAGTGTCGTAACTGTGTGGAGTACGTCTGGGGGATCTCGTTTGTGTGTGTGAATGTGAGATTGATATGGAAAATCAGCAGAGTGAAGAGATCTTGAAAAAGAATCCTTTTGGGTGCATTTTGGAACACTGCAAAGAACTTGGAGGGTCTCCTGGGGGCTCGGTAAATAAGAAAATATTGTAAGCAATGGTGGCCTTTGTATACTTTGGAAGATCAGGAAAAATGGCCTAAAAATGGAACTCTGAACTATAATACATTGTTACAGTTAATGTTGTTTTAAGGGGGCAAGGAAAATGGGATGAAGTAATGTATGCAGATATGTTTTTCACTTTAAGAAATCACACGGAGTGACAGACTGAATGCAAAATTAATAGAGCTCCGCCAGATTCCTTAATTTTGGCTTTGGAAAAGGACAGGGAAAAACTGAAAGTTAAGCTGGAGACGCTCAGCCTGTGATACTGGGGAAAGGTGTTTAAAGTTAAAAAACAGTAATCAGGAAGATAGGGTGGAAAATCATGTACCACGGGTACCTCCGAGGGGAGCAGCCTCTGCACCTGTCCTATCTGATACTGATGAGGAAGAAGAGATGGCTGTCACTGGCGACAAGCAGCACATCCACATTCAGAGTTAAGAAGGGGTTAAACCAGAAGTGCTGTTGCAGAGGCAGGCATCTGCAGCCCCCGCAAAGCAGGGTGAGCCGCTTGAAAAACAAAAAAAAAAAAGAAGGAAAACCAAGGGGGGAAGGAGGGGAGCTCGAGCAGCTCCTGTGTTTGAGCGTGGGAGGAGGGATGTCGGGAGGAGGTGGGCGAGTGGGCTCCTCTTCTGTGGAACCGGATCGGTGTGAGTGCTATGGGGAGTTTGGACGCTGGAAGTGAGACTGCCCTGGGGGGGGGCAGTGCCTTGAAGTGGCTCCTGTAACTGGACTGGAACTAAACTGACGGGGACCTGGGGAATCTACCCTAGCAGACGCACTGGTTACATTGAAACTAGGGACTGGGGAAAATAAAGTGGAATTTTAGCGGATACAGGAGCAACTTACTTGGTGTTAAATCGGAGAGAAAAGAATTCGTTACAGATGTGGGAGCTACTGGCCACCAAGAAAAAGAAAAAAAGAAAAAAAGAAAAAGAGAGGCATTTTTTCTGAAACATTTAAAGTACAAATTAGGAAAGCAAATAGGAATGAATAAATTTTTATGCATGTCAAATTCTCTAAAATCTTTATTAGGGCGAGAAGCAATATTTAAATAAGGCAAAATAGAATTCAGAGTTAAAAACAATCAATTAATTGCAGTTTTATCTTTAATTGCAGGTTTATCTTTAATTGCAGTTTTATCTTTTTTTATCTTTTTTGCAGTTTTATCAATTAATTCAGTTTTACCTTTAATTCAACAGAAAATCAAAAAGGAGGACCTCCCTTGAAACAGAAGAAATCCTTAATCAGGTATATGTGGGAGTATGGGCGTCTGAAGTTTCAGGTAAGGTGAAAAATGCTTTGCCTGTTAAAGTGGAAATAAAAAAGGGGGGGCCTGCCCAATTAGAATAAAACAGTATCCCTCGAAATTAGAAGATCAAAGGGAATAAAAAAAATCATTTACAGGTTTTAAAATATTTATTATTAATTGAATGTGGATTGGAATATAATACTTTTATCTGGACAGTAAAGAAATATGATGGGAAAAGTTGCATATTGGTTCAAGATCTCAGAGCAATCAACAAAATTGCAGAGAATATTCCTCCAGTAGTAGCTAATTCGTATGACTTATTGACTAAATTGAATAATAATCAGAAATTGTTTGGTGTCCTGGATTTGAAGGACGCTTTCTTTTGCTTACCATTGGCCAAAAGAAAGCCAAAATTCTTTGCTTTCGAATGGGAAAATCCTGACACAGGAAGAAAAACTCAATTAACATGGACAGTATTACCACAGAGGTTTAAAAACAGTCCAGCAATTTTTAGAAATCAGTTAGCACGAGAACTAGAATCATGAAAGCCACCTGCTCAGACGGGGGCTCTCTTACAATATGGGGATGACCTGTTAATTGCTACAGAAACAAAGGAAGAATGTATCCAGTGGACAGTGGAAATATTAAATTTTCTGGGACTGAATGGTTATCGGGTATCCAGACAAAAGGCCCAACTAATCCAAACCCGAGTTTCCTAGACAAAAGGCCCAACTAATCCAAACCCGAGTTTCCTACGTAGAATATGAAATAACAGGATGACAGAGAAAACTTGGAACTGCTAGAAAAGAAGCCATTTGCAAGACTCCAAGACTGTCGACCGTCAAGGAGCTCCGGACATTCCTGGGAACGACAGGGTGGTGCAGACTTTGGATCCGCGATTATGGTGTTCTGGTAAGACCACTATATGAACTGTTGAAGGGAAACCCTCCCTCTTTAGAATGGTCTGATACAGCAGAGGGGGTTTTTAGAAATTTAAAAACAGAGCTAATGAGAACTGCAGCTCTGTGACTTGTGTGTGTGACTAAATCCTTTTTGGCTATATTCCTGGGAAGAACAGGGAATAGCTTTGGGGGTCCTTGCTCAGAAACCAGGAGCCTACAGAAGGGCAGTGGCGTGTTTTTCAAAACAGCTGGATGAAGCTAGCAAAGGATGGGCCGGATGCCTAAAAGCTATGGCAGCAGTCGTCACGAATATTGAAGAGGCTCGCAAACTCACTTTGGGACAAAAGATTACTGGACTAGTGTCCCATGTGGTATCAGCAGTCCTGGAGCAGAAAGGAGCCCACTGGTTATCTCCTTGATGTTTTGTTTTTAAATACCAGGCCGCCGTTGTAGAGCAGGATGATATAGAAATTGTGGTCACTAATGCTGTGAATCCAGCATCCTTTTGCAGGAGCAACCAACAGAACCACTCACACATGACTGCTTGACCACCATAGAGAGTGTATATTCGAGCCGACCAGACTTGAAAGAAAACCCCCTGGAAGATGCCGATTCTTGGTTTACTGATGGTAGTAGCTTCATGAAAAATGGTAAAGGAAAGGCAGGATATGCCATTACCACCACTTCACAGGGAATAGAAGCTAAACCTTTATCTGGGAACACCTCTGCCCAGAAGGCAGAAATAATAGCATTAACGAGAGCCCTGGAATTGGCTAAAGGTAAAAGGATAAATATTTGGACTGATTCTAAAATTGCATTTGGTGTGGTCCATGCACATGGTGCTATCTGGAAAGAACATGGACTTCTGAAACACAAGGGAAACAGATTAAACCTGCTACAGAAATTCTACAATTACTGGAAGCTGTTCAGCTACCTGAAGAAGTAGCTATTATGTACTGTAAAGGACATCAAGAAGGTGGCTCTGATCTGGAAATCGGAAATAATTTGGCTGATTCTGAAGCCAAATGAGCAGCTGAACAATTTCAAATCATGTCCTTAATTCCTGATGGCAAACTAACAGTTGAAAAATCTAAACGTAGGTATTCAAAAGTGGATAGAAAATTGATTGAGGATCTAAAAGGACAGGAAAATAAAGAGGGTTGGATTCAGATACCTGATGGGCGAATTGTAACCTCCTATAACAAGCTCTGGAAGTTAGTTCAGGAAGAACATAATAAAACTCATTGAGGTAGCAACTCTTTGCGTACATACTTAGACAAACAAATTGTAGGAAGGAATCTATACACCACAATTCAATTAGTGACAAAACAATGTCAGCTATGTCTTAAGAATAGTCCCAAAGCTAAAAACAGAGCTCAAACTGGGACAACTGGGAGAGGGAGTTATCCAGGACAGCAGTGGCAAAGAGATTTTTCTGAATTACCAAGAAAAGGGGGTTGTCAATATTTGTTGGTGTTAACGGATACTTTTTCAGGCTATCTCCGACAGTTTCTGATCAATCTGGGAAAACTATCGGAGGAGATAAATAAGAGAATAGTAGGGACAAGAGCAAGAGGTTTGGATTATCTGATTCACCCTTAACTGCAGAGCAACCACCACTGCTCACCACGCGCAGCCCCTGTCCAGGGCCCTGCCGCACTCCGAGGCTTGACTTTGTGTCCTTGCAGCAGCAGGCGAGTGTCTGGCTGTGCGGCCGGGGTCAGGAGTGCGCCCTCTCCCGGTCCTGTCCTCGTGTGAGCTTCTGGCTCTGGAAGTGAAAGGAGCAGCCGCCATCTGCCGCGCATGGGGCAGCCGTTGCCCCCCTGCCCGGGCCCAGCAGCCCGGCCCTCCCCTCCCTGCCTTCCTCCTGCCCTCTCACCTCAGCCCTGGCTCACGCGACTGCTGCCCTCAAGGCTGCTCCGGGCCTTGTCACAGCCCTTTACATGCCTCGTTCTGGAACCTGGGCTACCAACCGGCCACCACCAACATTCCATTCGCTGTGACAACAGTCACCACCAGCAACGGTTGTCATGGCAACCCCAACACTGGGGCTCTCTGCAGCCATGGGGAAAAGCCTATCACTCTTTGACCTTGTTATACTCAGTGGGATGGACAAACCCCACAACTCAGGCCCACAAGGAAAACAGCCAACAGAGAGCCAACTGTCACTCCTCTCTGTGCTGGAACACAGCCTGTTAATCTGCGCCCTCACTGTCCTGTTCCCCCTCAGTTCCCCTGGGCCTCCCGCCTGCTGTCAGGGCTGGGACAGAGCAAAATGGAGCTCAACATGAGGGTGCAGGCAAATTAATGTGATGTCTAAACACCAGGAAGCAATTCAAAGTGTTTGCCATACTGACCTAGTGCCACCTGGGTTTACAGCCCAATATCCTTTGGGTATGCATGATAGTTGCAGAGAGGATGAAGGACCTGGGAAAAGAAACACTACATGGTTATTTTAATTCCAGTCGTAACAGGTAGAATTCTGCTGTCTCCATGCATGAACAGTTCACTCACACCTGGCTGTATAGAACTCTGCTTATGTAGCTGCGTAGAGGGGTTAAAAATGTTTTCTCCATTTCCTGTCTGGACTTGAAGCTGAAATGGCAGAAGGGCCAGAAATGGCATCAGCTACCCTTGTTCACATGGGCAACCCCTGCCCAGGGCTCTGCAGGCTCGATGACTTAACTTTCTGTCAGTGTCCTTTGTTCTTTGCATTTAAACTCTGTCAGTGTAGCTGCATAGAGGGGTGCACGATGGTTGCTCCATTCCCTGTCTGCACTTGCAGCTGAAATGGCAGAAGGAAGGACATGAAATGGCAGCAGCCATCTTTGTTCTCATGTGGAACATCTGTCCAGAACCCTCCCAGCCTTAGTGACTTAACTTAATGTCCTTCTTAGAAGGAAGTGACTCCCTGGCTGTGTGGATGAGGACAGGAGTTCACCGTTTTCCAGTCCATTCCGTGTGGGGTTTGCAGCTGTTAAAGACAGGAAAAGAATGAAGACATCAGACACCCTGACTCACCATGGCGAGGCCTGCCCGTGGCTCTGCCGGAGTGAATGACTTATCTTTGGTGTTTGTCCTTGTGGAAGGCATTTAATCTCTGGCAGTGTGGTGGAGGAGAAGAGTGCACCATTGTTGGGTCCTGTCCTTGTCTGTGCCTGCATCTGCAAAAGGCAGAAGAAACTATGCGTGACCCATCAGTGTTCCCCAAGGAGAAGCCCTGCCCATGGCTCTGCTGGAGTGAATGACTTATCTTTGGTCGTTGTCCATGTGGAAGGCATTTAATCTCTGGCAGTGCAGTGGAGGAGAATAAATACCCATCCTGGAACCCGGGCTACCAACCATTGTGGAATTGAATTGCCACCAGCAACGTTCCATCACTTGGGATACAGTCACCAACATTCTGTCCCCTGTGACATGGGCAACACGTAATTCTACCTGCACCTCACAGCTCCTCACTGTCCTATTCCTCCCCAGTTCACCTGGGCCTACTGCTTGCTCTCAGGGGCAGAGCAAGATGGAGTTCAGCCTGAGGTTTTGGACAGCTAAATGTGATGTCTAAACAGCAAGAGCAACTGAAGTGTTTGACATCCTGACCTAGTGCCACCTGGGCTGTCTTACATCCCAGCATCCAATGGATATACATGAAACTGGCAGCCAGGAGAGAGGACCTGGGAACAACGCATGTCTCTTAAGATCATGGAGGAGCGATACACAAGGGCATCTCTCATTGCACTGAATGCTTATTTTAATTCCATTTGTAAGACCTAGAATTCCACTGTCTCTTTGAGTTGTTCAATAATATTTATTAGGTGAATCTCCATTATTTTTGTGGTTTCATGTGTATAGCCTTGACAGAAAGACAACAGAAAGTAGTCTTCTGTGACCCAAAGTATTTAGAGCAGTAGGACACAGAAGTGGAGGTTTCTCAAAGCATCTTGGTACCTAACTCCTTAAACCCTTACAGATCTGAACCTAACACAGAAAAAAAAAAAGCTGAAAATAAGATATAGAATTGAAGTCCATATATTTTTTTTCCTATAACTTAATGATGACCACATAAGAAGGAATACGAGTTACACTCTTTGTTCAGGACATAAACCATAGGATCTTGTCCCACAGAATAGGGATTTTCTTCATGCTAGTACTTGGAAATGCTGAAAATAATAAAATATTTTTGATCTTTCATAGTTCTTGTGGTTTTCTTCCCCCCCCCCATGTGTAACATAGCCATTTATATACCCATCCTGGAGCTACCAGATCCTGTGGAATGGCCACCAAGAACTTTCTATGCACAATGACACAGTCACCACCAGCATTCTGTCCCCTTGACATACTGAGAATGAAAAAAATACCTACCAAAAAACAATTAGTACTCCTTTATATGCTGTTGTGTTTTTTTTTTTTTTTTTTTTTTTTGTGTTTTTTTGTTTTTGCGGGGGGATGTGGGTTTTTTTGGTGGTGGGTTTTTTTCATGTGGAATATCAGTGTGCATGAGATTTTTATAATAAAACCATGTTATACTGTGCACTGACTTTATTGGATTGGGGTCTCCTGATCAGTAATAAATTGCCTAGTGGAAAAGAGTGGTTTTCTGTGGACTTGTAAGTTTGAAAAGAAATAGAGCTGACTAATAGGGAAAGTGATTCTAGTACTTGATTCCAAATGCTGTCCTTTAGTGAGGTCCTTGGATGCACCCTAGTGATTTATTCCTTCAATTATAGCTCTCCCAAACGTGTATCTTTTTGGCACACTATCTCAGGAGGAAATAGAGAACTGCAGACTTAGGCATAGAGTGGAATAAACCACCCCTACAGTTGCAGGATGTTCTGCATCTACAATAAGGGGTGTGTGAGGAGAGTTTGGAGTTTTTATTTATGTTTGATGTCCATTTTTATGCCTATGTCTAATCCCTGGTTCGTACATGCTGAGATATTTTTTTGGTAGCTGTCAATGCGCAGAATAGAGACTGAAAGTATCCTAGCTTTTGAAATCCTTCTCTGAAACATAATTTACAGAAGCTATGAGCAATTCACAATCCTGAGTAAACACATCTGGTGTGTGTCTGTTGTATGCTTTTTTTCTAGATATACTGAGAAGAGAGAGAATCCCAGAATTTCAGATATTCTACCTCTAACCATGACTTCCCTTCAGCACTGTACAGGAAGGCAACCAACACCTCAGCCACTATTAATGGTCTTAAAATGTTTTCACCCACTTTAACAAATGCCACTTTAATGGATACTATATCCAGATTATAAATATGATTAATATATTTTAAACAAAGATTAACAATATGTCTGTAGTTACTTTGAAAAGTAGGAAGAAAGTCTTCTTTTTGTGAATGTTCTAGATTCCAGAGAATTCTGCTTCTTTTTCTGCTAGAATCTACCTTAGTAGTAAAAATAAGTATTTACACTGGAATTAGTTCAATCATTTTGTTTTCTGATAGGGTTACCTTTTGGGGAATTAACAGTTTCTGACCTGAAAGCTCAATTGAGGTGCTCATAGTAAGCACCACAGTATTAACACACATGGATCAATACTATAACGATGTGGTAATGTAGCTGGAAAACACATTTTCATAAATCAGTGAGGGCAAAACTGAAAAAATGTGCTGTAGCACTCAGGAGGGCAAAATTAAGTATCACAGAAACTGTTTTCTGTCAGTAACACCTGGTACCTTAAGAAAGCTTTTCCAAATATTTGGACTTCTCACTGTTGTTACCTGTACATCCATCTTCTCTTAATTTGATTTTTTTCATTTAAGTCATTTGCTGACAGAAATTCCTGGGAATCCTCTGGGGTTAAACCACAACAGTCCTTTTTGACACCCAACATGGAGCCAGAGGGTTCGAGATAATGGCAGGTTTGATTGGAATGTGCTATAATGAATTTATATATGCTATCAGTCTTCCTAGCCAACAGTGAGAAATGGACATTGTTTTCTGATTTCTGCTGGATCTCTGTATTAGGATGAGATTAACTGCTGCTGAAAGTACCAAATAGAGAAAGAACGTGCCCTTGGTTGCATTCTTTAAATGCAGCCTTTATTTATTCTGATTTAATATTTTTGTGCTGAAGCCTGCCTTTAGTGATTTCAATCATTTGTTATCATTTGACTGTTTCCCTTCAGGAAGATGGGACATTCCTGATTCAGGTTCTTCCTGGTTCCACATCTATTAACAAATGACAAGAATATTGTGTTTGATATTTTGAAAAGCTCCTTTTTTTTTTTTTAAGAATAAATTCTTTCTTTATTGATTTCAGAGTAATGTTTGAACTCAGAGAGAGCCATTTGGGAAAAGCAGTATGTAATCAGGAGTGCCACCATGACAATGTCCTGTAATCAAAAATAAAAGATATTTAACATTGGAGGACTCCAGTTTTATCTTCAGAATTTTTGCACAAACAGCAGTTAATGGAATGGACGAATAGTTTTGGCGATGTTTTGTATTCTAAATTCATGCCCAAACTGGGCTTTGAGTGTTTTTTCAGCATCACCTTACTTCATGCCTAGGTATCTCTGCTTTGAGTGCAAAGCTCCATCTAGAGGAAGCCTATAGTAGTACCGCTCCCTTTCCCCCTCGCATGGCCGTTAGGGCGGAATGGTGTCCCTGGAGGATGAGACAACGATTCTGAAAAGAACTTAGAAGTCTTGGTAGATAACTAGTTGTACATGATCTTACAATGTGAGGCAGGAACTAAAATGTTTAATGCAATCCTTATGTAAATATAAAAGGGTGTTTGAGAAAGAAGCAGGAGGAATTGATGAGAGGTTTCTGGTTGTTTTTTGGTTTTTTTTTCCCCCACCCCTATTTGACATTATAAATGACTGCTGGAATATATCAATTTCTGGAGCCTACAAGTTAAAAAGGATATTGATGAATGGGAGAAGACTCAGCAGATTGAGTAGAAAACTAGAATGCTTATTAAAAATAGTATTTGTTTTGTTTAAATGAACAAAAGATGAGCTCTGGAATGAAGGGAGAGAAACCACCAACATCATCAGCTCCTGGGAAGGACTCAGAACACTGAGCACTCACTGAAACACTCCTCTCAGAAGATGCCAAGAACTGTAGGATGCAGAGGGGCTGGGGAAGGGTAAGCACAACATGAGAGAAAGGGGTAAAAAGTAGGAAGTGTCCTCATCATTTTGGCTACATCCTTGTTGGGACTTTATTACTGTTCTTTTCTCTCCATCCTCCCACTCCTTTTTTTTTTTTTTTAATTTCCCCTATAATAATTGCTTCTGGAATAATAGTAATACTTGGATTAAACTGCTAAGTTATCAATTCCTGGCTTTGCAGACAAGGTGTTTCCTTTTGCCTATAGCAAGGCCTGCAACGCTAGCAAAACTGCATAAATTTGGGTTGGTCCTTCTTTTGGTATTCAGCAAGACAGTGAGCCACTATTTGTCACCATGCCCTCATAGCTGTTAGGCTACATAAGTATATCTAAACCTTTGTTTGTGAATTTGGCTCTCCACTATCAGTGAATATCCTGTGTTAATGAATTCCATAACAGTTATTTGCTGTATAAAAAAACCATCCTTTGTTTAAAATCTCCTACATAATTTAATTTGGAGTACTTTACTTCTTTTGATTTACAAGAAAGAATGAATATCTCACTACACTCAGTATTTGTCTCTGTCCAGTCACTTCATGTGGTCAGGCTGAAGATCTGTAGTGTTTTCTGGCTTTCTGATGTGGATGGGCTTCCATATTTTCCTCTATCCCTTGAGCAGTCTGCTGCTTTTCTTTATGCTTCTTGTTTTTTGCCTGTGAACTTTATTTTTAGGGTGGACAGAAAACAGTCACAATTTCCACCCCCAAATAATTTTCCTAAGTCTTTTCCAACAGTGATTATCTGTAGTTCCCTGGCTTGTGGCTGTTCCTGCCGTAACAATAATCAAAACAGATAATATTTGCTCTAGTCATTTGCTAATATTTTGACTTTTATAGATAAATCCAAAATAATTCCATTGACGTCAGTGGAGCTACTTCAGATTGACATGGCTGCAACTGAAAACATAATTATGATACCATTAAGAACATCCCGTTCAAGGTGGGGTTTGTTAAAGATAATAATTTTAGGAAACCAGGGGGGAATCCCAAAACCATTTTAAGAGGACAGTACTGTGTCAGGCCTTACTTCATAATTTTGCAGCTCATCAGCTCTTTCCCCATAACATATTTTTATCTGTGGCAGCTTTAATATACATTGCTAAGGTTGGAATTGCTGCTGATATAATTAAATTTATTCTCCAGAGATCTTACTCCCCTGTTAATACCAGGTATCACTGGCCCTCATGTAGAGTATGTAGCAATTAAGCCCCATTATAGAATTAAAAGCTGAAACAACAGGAGCCTTTGTGCAAAGCCAAGTTCCTGCATGGAGCTGGGACAAGAGCTCAGCTGCCCAGTGGCAGGGATTTCCCTGCTGAATGCATTACAGGCATCAGGGTGCCAAGGGCAGTACCCTCATTTCTCTTAGGAACAGCAACCAGTAAAGGCAAATATGTGTTTTTATTATCAATCTGAGAAGGAACAAGGGCCCTGGATGGAACTGTAAGTGAATGAGAAAAAAACAGAGAAATATTCAGAAAGCAGTGAGATTGACAGTGTTAAATACTGTAGGGTTGGCAAAATAACCTTGTAAAAGAAGTGTAAAAGAGAGCACTTGGGGAGATTGTAAAGCTTGTAAAAGCAGGTTGTATTTAAGGATATATCCTGTAGAAAGTTGGGGGGGGGAATAAAACATAAGGATGGCTATACTGGATCAAAAAATATCTGCATAGCTCAGTGTTTGATCCCCCATAAGGACCATCTAGACAAGAATGTAATAGAAGAAACATAGAGTAGTAATTCCCAAGAATAGCATTAGCTTTTAGCTATTTTGGGGTTAGAAAGTCTATGAGTAGGAATTCATGAGGAATCATTTAATGGAAATTTTTTTTCCCCATGAATTTGTCCAGACAGTATTTGAACCATATAACATTTATGTACATAAGTTATAAAGTAAAAGGAATTCCCTAAAGCATGATTGCACTTTTGGAATTGAAGGGTTACAAACAGTACAGTACCAGGAGTGGATTCTCATGTGGTAAAATCAGACAAGCTCCACTGAATGTCACTGCTAACAATGTGTGCAGAAATCCCAAATACCTCACTGAAAACAAACCAAAGCATGGCTTGTCCTGTGTTTTTTTTATTTCTTTTATCTCAGACATAGAGAGACAGAAAATAAAGAGTTTTTCTCTCTCTGTTTTGCTTTGCTTTTTTTTTTTTTTCAATTTACTGTAGCTAGAAGCTCAAAGCAAAGGTGTATTTCTGACCTTGAGATGTTTTATCTAGTGCTCTTTGCCTACCCTTGCAATGTTAAAATAGCCATCTTGCTTAATTCCTGATGCACTTTCTTCATAGTTTTTTACTATTTTCTATTTTTGGCATGTTGTTCACTGGAGGAGTGAATACATTAAAAGATAGATGAAAGTGTCTTTATGCCCAGTATAACTTTCTTCCTGGCTTTCTTTGTATAATTAAATGCTTCCATTTCTAGGATTCCAGAAGAAATTAATCCAAGGACGTCATGCCACACATTTCACAGAGGAGCTCTGCATTAAAGATGATTCTCCCTTGTTGGGTAGGAAAAACGTCAGACGGAAAGGAAAAACTAAGGTCATGTTTGAATGTGCATTACCCAGCATAGCCAAACACTGTTATAATCACCACTGAGAAAAGGAGACAATGTGGACACAATAATAAAAAAAATATCTAAAAATACTTAAAATGAAGGAGGGTAGTTATGTAAAGAGATTCATGTAAAAGGAAAAAGCAGTGACTTCAACTAGAATAGGGGGGTTGGTAAGTCTCCCCCTCCTCAACTCAGCATATAGACTGTAGAAAATCCTGGTCCTCTGAACTGAAATGCTGTTGCTGCTGTATTTGGCAAAGGCAGGTGAGAAGGGATAAGAGCTCTTCCTGCAGTAGTTACGATGACTCAGGAAATTACAAGCTTCATCATTTTTTTAATGACTTTGGATATAAAAACTGTTTTGAAACTTTATAAAATAATAAATATTTAAAATCTAGATAATGACAAACCACCAGAGCATAGCACCACAATTTTATTCAGACAAAATAACTCTTTCAATTTATACTAATGAAAACTAATCTGTACATAAATCTATATAAGACAATAACAGTTAAAAGCACTTCTTGAAAGAAAGATAAATGAATAATACAAACAAAATTATCTCAGTGTGAATTTTGTCTTAAATTAGCAGATGAAGTAGAATCAATAGTCTAGTGTCAATTGAAAGTAGTATTTTTTACAGGTCCTGTCCACCTCTTGTGCACAATTCTATGATACATATATCATAGAATCATAGAATGGTTAGGGTTGGAAAGGACTTTAAGACCATCTAGTTCCAATCCCCCTGCCATGGCCAGGGACACCTCGCTCTAACCCATATCATCCCCAGCCTCTTCCTCTTCCTGGTCTTGAACACTGCCAGGGATGGAGCATTCACAACCTCCCTGGGCAACCTACACCAGTGCCTCACCACCCTAACAGGAAAGAATTTCTTACTTATATCTAATCTAAACTTCCCCTGTTGAAGTTTTAACCCGTTACCCCTTGTCCTGTCACTACAGTCCCTAATGAAGAGTTCAGCCCCAGGATCCCTATAGGCCCCCTTCAGATACTGGAAGGCTGCTATGAGGTCTTCATGCAGCCTTCTCTTCTCCAGGCTGAACAGTCCCAACTTTCTCAGCCTGTCTTCATACAGGAGGTGCTCCAGCCCCCTGATCATCCTCGTGGCCCTCCTCTGGACTTGTTCCAATAGATCTATGTCCTTTTTATGCTGAGGACACCAGAACTGCGCACCATACTCCAAGTGAGGTCTCGTGAGATCAGAGTAGAGGGGCAGGATCACCTCCTTCGACCTGCTGGTCACGCTCCTTTTGAAGCAGCCCAGGATACAGTTGACTTCCTGGGCTGCAAGCGCACACTGAAACTGGCTCATGTTCATTTTCTCATTGACCAGCACCCCCAAGTCCTTCTCCGCAGGGCTGCTCTGAATCTCTTCTCTGCCAAGCCTGTAACTGTGCCTGGGATTGCTTCGACCCAGGTGTAGGACCTTGCACATGGAATGGTTAAACTTCATGAGGTGGGCATCAGCCCACCTCACAGGTGTGTCGGTATCACTCTGTGTTTGATGGAGTACACTCAGGATACCTGAATGGCCAGGTAAGTCCAATAATAGCTTCTATAGTATAGTAACCATGGCTTTTAAAAGTAGGAGTAAAGGTTATCCTTTACATGTGGATGGTCAAAGGACCCATCAGAAATGTTAGCACACCTGAGAGTTCATTTGCTGCTTGTTGTACTACCTGGAACAGCAAAGCTGCATTTAAATACATTTATATTTCAAAGAATAGTAGTATGAGCAAACAAAAATTCAAAGCATTAACAAACCAAAATACTATGTGATTACCTATTCTTCTGTATGGAAGAGGATGCTATTTAAGTGACATAGAATCATAGAATCAGAGAATGGTTTGTATTGAAAGGGGCCTTTAAAGGTCATCTAGTTATAACCTGCTGAAGTGAGCAGGGACGTCTTCAGCTAGACCAGATTGCTCAGAGCCCTGTCCAACCTAGCCTTGAATGTTTCCAGGGATGGCACATCTACCACCTCTCTAAGCAGCCCGTTAGTGCTTTACCACCCTTATTGTAAAAAAATTCTTTCTTAGATCTAGTCTAAATTGACCCTCTTCCAGTTTAAAAGTACTACCTCTCGTCCTATCACTACAAGCTCTACTATTTAGATGGCCTCAGATATGTACTAGAGAGAGCATGCAGAAACTTACACAGAATGCAGCAGAATAAAGTGAAGACGGGTGAGGCAGCAGCACCCTTGCTAAATTTGCTCTTGTCCCTAATTTACCCTACTGGTGGGATGTATAGCAGTAGCTGCTGTGGCCTTGTGGACAGGTAAGCTGTACTTTACCAGTGTGTAAAGCCAGCGGAGTTTGCCGAGGTTTACCACTAGATGGAGGCAGATATTGCATGGTCCACATCTAGAAGACTGGGTGAGGTATGACAGCCGCAGCTGTTTTTCTCAAAGGAGAGATCATGTATGTGA
This sequence comes from Neopsephotus bourkii, assembly GCF_033783945.1. NCBI lineage: Eukaryota > Metazoa > Chordata > Aves > Psittaciformes > Psittacidae > Neopsephotus > Neopsephotus bourkii. Next base: position 3,092,298 of record NW_026902113.1, read on the forward strand.
ATGGAAGTGGAACAGGACCTCAGTGAAGACCATGGTGTGTCTCTGTTTCATGCTGTATTCCTTGTGGGGACTTTGGTCATGAGAACAAGGAACTTTCTGTCAACATTGCGTCTTTCCACGGTCCCCCTGGTTGATCCAAGTTAGTTGAGCATCCACACAGGATGTGGAGTTTGCTGGTCCCATTTTTCATAGTCTTTAATGCAGACTGGGATCTGACCCTCTATTTTGGGATTTCCTATTTTTCTTGTACCTCACGACACCTGTGCCCTGAGAATGATACCCACTTAGAACTAGCAACTTAATCTTTGAGTTTCATGTGGAAGAAATGGCTAATAACTGATCAGAAAGATATTTTTTTCTCTGCCTGTCACACAGACAGGATTTCCAAGTGAAATTCCAAAAGAGAAAAAACAAATATTAGACAACAGAGTATACAAGTTCAGGGCTTTTTTAGTTGTATAAAGTGCAATATAAATCAATATAAAAATTCAGGGAGAAAAAGTGCAATCCAGGAATTTACTACTTTAGTTAGCTAGAGGATTAAAGTAGTTTTAGAACATCAACCAGAATTAAAATTGAATTGGAACACCAAAACAGCCGTATGTGAATTCTTTGGTCTTTTTGAAGCATTTTCTTCAAGAGTTCGATGACTTTTTCCCTGTGGGAAAGAAGCACAAAACAAGAGAGTGTGCTGGAAATGGATAATGCAGACAGTTGTGTTTTAATCCTAGTATCCCTATAGCATGCACTCAGGAAGGTGTTGCCTAAAGAAAAGCAAACCTGGCAAAGTTTACCCTGTGTTGTCAGTTCTGGTTATGCCCCACTTCTACTACTGAGTAGTTTCTGCCTTTACTGAACTGTCCCATTGAGTTGGTAAGTGACACAGTATCTCACATTTCCCTGTCAGTAGTCCCACCCACTGAAACAACTCATTTGTAGAGCACAGGGCACAGATTTGTTTGGCAATATGTAGCTGTGCAGAAAGACAGTGTGCCAGAACACTGCACTACTGCTTCATCACCACTTGGTTGTAGTGGGAACATGCTACAGAAGGAGCATAGTGGATGGAGTATACAGGAATGTGTTTTTCCCAAATCTGTTCCCCTTCTTTCTTTTTGGTAATACGACAAGGCCCTTGCAGTCAGGGAGAGTAGTGAAATCTGTAACCCAGTAATTTTTTTCTTGAAAATCAAATCTCATAATGAATTTACCGTATAATTTCTGAATTCCTCGTTTATCATCCTCTGAAAGCCTGAAGGTTGCTGGGTTCACATATGAGTAGATAGGGTACATCAGAGCTTCACGGACATTTGAATGAGCAAGTCCCAAAGAATGGCCAAATTCATGAGCAGCAACAAGGAACAAATTAACTTCTGCAGCATAGAAGCATAGAAAAGTTCTGTTAAAGCTATGCAATTTCCTTTCAGCATACAAAGAATTGAAGTAGCAGGAGAATTTATATCTTTCATTCCCTTGGAATGAAACATTGAAGTTTTCATTGGTTATTACTGAACTTTTTTGTACAACTGTAATATTTAAATAAAGACATTCCTGATCCTTGCATATACATATAGAGACCTTGAGTCTCTTTTCAACTCTGGTTTTGACCAACCTTATTCCTACAAGCAAGTCATTCTACCTTTTCATAATGTAAGTACAGAACAGAGGCTCATAGTCCCTGTTCAGCCTGTGAAAAGTGATTTAATATATGGAAGGAAAGCATTATGTAACTCCTAATGATAATGAAGTAGAAGTAATTAGAAAGGTTATTGGAAAGAATGGAAATGTTGGCACTGAAATGGTACCAAAACATTAAGAGTTATGGAAGGCATTTTCTATGGCTGTGTTCTTCCAAGATGTACAATGTTTGTCTTTCCCCTTCATACACACACGTAGGTTTTACCTCGATTGGACTCTGACCATATTTCATCATCATCAAAATGAGCATCTCCACCAAGCCCTTCTCCAGGTGCAAATGCATGAGCTAGTGTGTTACCTCTTCCATCAAAAGGATATCCATCACCGTGCACTGCATTTGAGAAGAAAAACATGTAATCAGATTACATCAGCTATAATGTTTGAATTCAGAAAACTGAAACACATTGCTTGCTTGTGCTAATTTTGTTGATTGTCAATGCTTATAAAAAGTCCTTTGATAGCAGCAAGGTGGTAAAATTGAGGAGCAAGGATTAGGAAACACTCTTCAAGTTCATGACTTAAGTTCAAAACTTGTATTTGATAATTCAGACTGTTGCAAGTTTCAGAAAGACCTGAATATTTTTATGAGCTTTTGTCAGAAATGTGGTTCTAAGGCAGCAACTGGATTATTTCAGAATAAATACTTAATGCTTGACAACATTATAAGCAGCCAAATGGCTTCTAATGTTGGAAAGTGCTGAGCATCATTAATTATAGACATTCTCACTTGTACTGATTTTAGTGGAAGACAGTGATTTTGGATAAATAACCATGTTCCTGAAGAGTTAAGTTCATTTACCCCAGCCTTGGGGTATGGTCTATTACCTACTTCTCTCACAGCGCATGTGGAATGGTACGGTTTCCTGCCTCAAATGCAAGTGCTGACAGGATGGCATATTTGTACCAGCTGTGAAAATTTCCCTGTACCCCTTGGTGAGCCTCTGAGTTGATCGAGGGGTATCTGGGGACTCAAATGCCATTCTGTGTCCTTTCTCCCGGACCATGTGCACGGTCCTTGAGGCAGTGCTAGCACAGGAGAAGACACTTCCTTGTAGTGTGTGACAAAGGATTAAAACCCATTCCAGCCTGCCATATCTCTTCTCACTTTGACTGGCTCATTAGTTGACTCTTAATGGAAACATAATATGCTTCCCATCAGTGAAGCATGAGCTTGTGACATTTTGGTGTTTATATGCAGTAATCTATTTGTAAACTACGTGTCTGATCTTCACTCACAGTCCTAGTAAGAGACCTAGTAAATACTGTCAATGGATCTAGAGAACAAGTTGGGTAACCTTCAAGTAGGCACTTAGTATGACTAAGTTGAGTCAGTTTAGGTGACAGGCTCAAGTGAAAGGCATGGCTACACTGATGTACTAGTTTGGATCCCAGGTGAACTTCTGAAGTGCCTCTACTGATCACCTGCATTCGCCATGCTTTGACTTGCACCTTGCTGTAATGTTGCAGTTCAACAATGGAATTCCTTCTAGGAGAAAATCAACCAGAAGATACTCTCTGTGGCAAAACTTCATGCACCGCAGCTGCCAAAGACTGTTTAGTCCAGGGAACCAGACTAGATCTGGATGAAAGTAAACCCACCTGAATCCAGCCTGTGGAGGCTGCATCTTCAGCACCAGCTGATTTGCTTTACAGCTCTGTTCCAATTAGTTTGCACTATTTGTCAAGGCACACAGAGCCTTGAACACCTAAATTTAGGTGTCTTCTCATGGAGCTGAATTCTCCCTCCATTTCACAGCTTTAACTCTGAAGGGATTTTTTAATGGTTTCATAGGAATAAAAAATGAATCATAATTTATAAATGTAGGGGCTAGACAAAGAAAAGATAAAATTCATGCAGACTTTGGAAAAATCCAAAACTCTTTTTTCTTTCTTAAAGCTGTGGCCATTAAAATACTTTGAGTTAAATGTGGACCAATGCATCTTAAAAATGACAGGTATGCTCACCTCGACGTGCAAATGCAATCACAATGTCTGCTTGTCTGTTGTATACTCTTTGGAACCGCAGGGGAGTCACATCACTCCATACCATGAGAGCCCTTCTAATTGCATCATCCACTTTCTTTTGGGGTAGATCAGGTGTATAATTGACAATCCTGGCAGCAAAAGGGAAGAGATTAATGTCACTTATGTTGTAAAAGAAACCCACATAGTTAAATACAAAACAACCCCTTTTCCCTTAAAACCTGAAACATCACTAACTTGTAAGTCAAATGTCTCTTGTTCCATCTTGGACTTCCAGGAAATGTTTTGTAATCAGCTATATCAGGGATTCCACATCTGGGCTGTTTAATTGTTTCTTCTGTTTCTGCATTTAGTTTTCCAGTTACAGTCAGGTGGAAAAACCTCTGCATTTCTTTAATCCTGTCTTCTAAACTTTGGTTTTGTGTTTTTGTGAGAAGTGGAAAGAATTTATCAAGATATGCCTGAAAGAAGAAAAGGAAAATAAAAATCAATATGTATATTTGTGGACTTTTTGGTAATTGCATTTTACATTTGGTTGAATTGTTTTGCCATCCTGCAGTCATGGTTAGTTTTAGATTTTTATTTTTTTTGTTACATTTCAGTTTACCAAATGCTGTTCTCCCTGTAGTATAGGTTAGTATATGTAAAAAGAATTGTAATAGTAGCAAAACACTGTAAGGAAGCAATCTTTTTAAGTAAACACAATTTACTGAGCATTCAAATCCTCTGCTTTCCAACATGGTCTACATAAATACTTTTGAAATGTTTTAAAAATGACACGCTCCCTTTTACCAGTTGGAACTTGATCTCTTTTGTAAGTTAGACTTAGGGGAGAGATGTCTAAGTTAGTCAAGAAGTTTAAATTGTTTCATGTCACCTCTGCAAAAACTATTGTGGTAACTTAAGAGGATAATATAAACAGACAGGAAAGGAATGTAGAAGCTGAATCAAAAATCAGGTTATTCACAATACAGTTACATTGCCCCCCTAATAACATACCTTTACATTATCAATGTCTGTGCTGCTTTGTGATTCTGGTTGAAGTTGTGCTGGAAAAGCAAGACTCTCAGGTAGGAGGATGGCAGCACAGAGTAGGACATATTGCATAGTGCTCAGCTTGCCAAGGAGCCTTGCTATAGCAGAAAGGGTTTGACCTTCTGTCTCCCAAGACCACAGCTAAATTGCTTATATATATCCTGATAGCTCGAAGAGGCAGTTACATGTGACTCACTTTTTGGTGGTGTTAATGGTATGTCATCACTATTCTAAGAAGTAAATGAAAGCATGTTAAACAAATCTTTCCTTTGACTTCCCTGTTGATATCATGTCACAGCTAGAAGACAGCTTTGGCTCAATCTTTTCATATTATTCCGGTAGTGAAACCACAAGGTCATAGGGAAATTCACTTTCTGTAACTTCATCAATACAGTTACTGTATAATCACTGGCTTCTTCCAAGTTCCTTATACACAAAGGCATTCTGTAACAGCCTGTTGGCCAGACAGCCTGCCTGTATTAATTGATGCAGAGGCAGAGATGAAACTACTGGTATTTCCTAGGAAGCATGCACAACACTGTTCAGGTATTTTTTTCTGATCAAAATTCTCTTGTGAGTTATCCTATGCTGCAGGAAATCCAGTTCAGTGAAGTTGAAGAGGTTTCTGCTGGTTTTACACACTTACGAAGAGAGCTCTTTAATTAGCCCTCTAGAAACAGGAAGCCATGGGAAACCTTTGTCTCTTTCTTCCCAAATGAGTTGGCCTTTCAGGAGAGTTTTTTTACAATGGAGAACTAGATATAGAACATAATTTACAAGAACAGGTGAAAGCCCTCAGGAGAGAAGAGGGGAGTTTATCCTAACAAAGGTGAAGATATCTTCTACCTCCAGCTGTACCAGTGCAACCTGACAGTGTCCATGAAGCACTGGCAGCTGAGCAGGGCAGCCACAGTCTCCCTGGTCCTCTGGTAGTAACACTGGTCTTGGCCTCAGTCCACCAAACCCCACTAGAAGTGATAGTTCTAGCCAGTCCTCAAGCTGCCTTGTGGTTTTTTTCAGGCTGTGCAGTTTTGTGACCACATTACTTTTAATCAGAAAGAAAAAGCACATAAATGGGAAAACACCATTACTGTTTTTCACAATAGGACAGCTTGTATGGGTATAGCTGAGCACGTGTGGAAAAGTCTGTGGGTTATTAGCTTAAGTCCAATGTACTTCTGACTGACATTTGATTTCAGAGAGACTTTGATTTCAGAGAGATGATCTGCACCAAAATTGCTGAATTACACAGGAGAGGACTGCATTACACAGTGGTGTCTTTCATACAATTGCTAAAGGAATGATGCTTCCACCTGATACTGAAAACAGCCCAGATATCCACCGTGTAATCATTTCTGTACATTTAGGTAGGCTTATGGAAAATCCATCAATGTACAAATTTTAAAGCTTAATGAGAAAAAGCTGGTTTACTGTTAGAGGCAGGTTCACCTTCCTCAAGAACTGACTGTATGTCTGACTGTGGCAGTAAAGCAGGATCTGGACCCGGGGGTGGGAGGCAGGAGATGAGGATGTGTTTAAACCACTTTGAACTCCACGACTCTGGCATATGGTACTGATTATTTCCTCATATTACACAAGAGGAATTTGAAAGCCACCAGAGCACCATTCCAGTTCACAGACTGTTGTGCAACACACATGTATCTTTAACCAGGGCATGGACAAAACTGAAAAGGAGAGTTTAAACACAAGAGTTTAAACACAAGCGTTTGATGAGAAAGGACAGGTGCCATGCTCCATCTTATTTTCTGCTGGAAATTCATCAACTCCCCTCCTTTTTTTTTTTTTTTCCCTGTTTGGTTTGGTTTTGTTCTGTTTCCTTGTGTTTGGTTTTGGGGGTATATATTTTTTTTTTTTTTTGGTGTGTGTTTTTTCCAAGAAAGAGGAACGTTTTAATGAACTTCGGGCTTTCATTACAATAAAAAAATTTCTGAGAAAAGAATTTTAATTTCTTCGGTTTCAAAATCATCAGGAATCAATCTAATTCTAATAAGACCATTATCAAAAAGGAAACAGATGCTGATTTTCAGCTTTAGCTGTGTGAATTTTGCAGATATAACTCTTTGGCTTCTGCACTCTGCACAAATCTTACACCTGAATAAGCTCTCTTTGAAGCAGTCCTCTGGTATCTGGATTCCAGGGCTACATATCCCTTTTGAAGGCTGTGTGAAGGTAAAAACCTCCAGGCATCCCTGCCTGGGCACCAAGATCCTACTGGGGCCCCTTGGCACTGGATCAGCCCATCCCTGGAGAGGGTCAATTAAGTTCTTGCCTTCTGTTTGGCTGGATCAATGTGCATAGAGCTATTTCCCAGCAGGATCTAACTCACATCCCACTGTTCTAGTGGATGAAAGGCCTGAGGAAGGGATTAGGTACTCAAATTCAGCAGAAATGATGTGATGAAAACTAACACATCCAAGTCACTGTGATGAGAATTAACACATCCAAGTCACTAATAATTAAGCAATCAAACAATGTATCTCAACTTGGGGATTTCCCATGTTCTTACAGTATCTAGAATCGCTTTGCATTTAACGACTTTGTATTTACAGCAATTTAATTGGGACATTGTGTGGGAAAAAGATGTAAATATAGAGATTAGTTTTTACAATAATAATCTTGAGCAATAAGCCACCAGAGAAATGGCCTTCCTGTAAATACCTGTGTTAGTTCTGACATCCTTCATTTTTTAATTTGTCTTCCCCTTTGGCCAATGAACAGGTCTCTCTTTCCTCCAGCTAACAGATACATGTGGAGCTCCCAAAATTTTCCATGCAATAATTTGCTCTATTCAATTTAAATTGAAGTCATTAGATACAACATTTAAGTGCATGCAGTTGTTTCTTCCTCCATAAGTGCATGTACAGGACATAGGAAGGGAAGAGGGCAGGAGGTCACCAGCTGCATTTCATTGCAGTGTGGATCTACAACTTGCTGGCCAAGAGCAGTGGCATAACCTCCTACAGTCACCTTTCATTCGTGAATTCCCTTTTTGTAGCTGGCTGTCCCTGCCCATTTGTATGTCTGGCTCAACACTGTCTTTAAAGAACTGAGCCAAGGTGCAATCTAAAGCCCTTTGTGCATCCTGTCTTGCCAAACCGTATCCTTTCACGTAGGAAACCTTTAGCTTAGTACTTGGACTAAGACAACCTCTGACTGCCTTTAACCCTGCAGCAGATCTCTTTGATATGCAGCAACGTCCCGTCTGAATCAGACTGCTCATATAATGGTGTTTCAAGGGCAGGCAGAGTAGCTGTGACAGCATGGAGAGGCATGTTGCATTCAGTCTGTCCCTACTAAATGGAACCTAAACTAAGGAGTAATCAATGTCTGAAGCTTTTCCTGACTCATCCTGAGGTCTGCACATGCTGGGCCAGCACAGTGAGCTTGGGCTTTGGTGACGGTGAAGGCCAGGATTTGAAAGGCAGGGTAGACACAGCAGGGCAGACACAGCAGGGATTTACCTTCTTGTGCTTTTATCTGTGCTTGACCTAACAGACTTGTACATGTCTTTGGAAAATGTGCTGGGAGCATAAATTAACCTTAACCAAAATATTGCATTTGGCTTGGTTTGCAAAATCCTGTTTCTATAAAAAAATAAACAGCCCTGAAACACCAGAGAGCTGATAGACTTCATTGTAAACTGACATGCAGTAAGCAATTCAAGAAGAATTACAGATTTACCACTGGGGGTTTATGCTCTGGTATAAAAGGTGTGAGATTGAATTTGAATGCGGTCAATATAAGACTGGTGCAGAAGCTTGGTTTACCTGAGGTGTGTTGGAGGTAGGAGGATTGCAAAACACTAAAATTAGCAATATATGAACACATAGGTAAAAAAATAATTTAACACCTTTTATTTTCTCCCCATACAAGTTGTGAAGTATTATCATGCTGTTGTCTCTATTCAAATGGTTCTTAATTCACTCTGGAAGCTGCTTGCTGGTCAGACAGGTCCTCTGGGTGTGGGGTGGGTCTTTTCTCTGTCTGATTTCCAGTAACTGAGTACAAAGACTGTAACTTCACCTTGTTGGTAAACTTGGTTATACCACTGAGATATTCTTTCACCTAAAGTTTCCTTCCTTGAGCAGAGTTGCAGCCTGTTTCACTCAAAGTTAAGTTATGCCCAGTTTTCCAGCATGGTAGATTTTTACTTCGGCACCTTTAAAAAGCAATACAACCATTAAAAATCTGCATAACCAAATAAGGGCCACTTGCATTCTGGTGCTGAAGAGTGAGTCATGAAGAAGCCTCGCTAACTTTAGAACACTTATTCACGTAGCTGCTCACTAGCCCAAGTGGTTGCTTAATCAAACCCACGTGAGCTACTATTTTTCACTCAATTTCTTTGAAACTGAAGGATAACACTTACATTTATTGCATGTAACTAGATTCCTAAAATTGCTTGTGTTAGTTATGGCTTCTGACTGCCTATTGACCACTGTCTGCCATCAGGAGCACTTAACTGAGCAGTTCAAATGTTGCTACTTACCTGACGTGTGCTATTTCCCACCCCACAGACTGTTATCCTTTGTTGCTGCATGTTGTAATAGTACTCCTGGCTCTATCTAGGATGCATTTATCTCAGATTTTTCCACAAAACTACAGGAGGAAATACAATCAGATGTAGCCACAAGGCCTCCAATTGTTGTCTTTACTCTGTAATGATGAATATATAATTAAAAGGCAGAAAAATGGTCATTAAAAATGTTTGCCTCGTGAAGACAATAGATTCTTGCACCATTGCCTCAAAGAGATGAGAATATCCCCTTACCTTTTTTTGGTTTGTTTTTTTTTATTTGCTGTTTTTTTCTTATGGTCTAATATTTTACTTTTTCACCCTGTCTACTTTTCTACATTTCAGGTTGTTTTTTTTTTTTTCTCTCAGAAGTGGTCTTCTCTAGGTTATATAAAATTTTCCAAATTGTTAGAGCTACTTCCAACCAAAAAATATTTGACAAAGGAGTATAACTGTACAAAATTTATGTAATACATATAGACTTGATAGGGTTGCAGCTGATTATAGCAGTTTAACAGTATCTAATTTGTAAAAATCTTAATATATGCATTAATACACATATACATGGTGGCATGCTTTTTGGCTCAAGACCATATGAAAGGGGGACAGTTTTCATGTCCAGCTGATCCCAGTAGACTGGTTTCTGAAACATACCCTGGTCTGGAGTGAAACACTCCTAGAGGCATACCCAGCGCCCTGGCCCTTGAAACCAACTTGACATCATTACATCTTCTTCATCGCCAGGTGATTATGGCTGATCACAGGTCAGGAACAATAGGCTTTTGTGTATTTTAATCCCTTATGATCCTTCACATTAGTGTGCAACAAAAGAAGATTGCACATTGAGACTTTCCCCATTCCCCACTCTGTGTCCCAAAAGTTTGTTGTAGGTAAAGTTTGCATGTTTGCATAATGCAAATAGAAATTTTTATGGAAGGAAGATACTAGCCTAGGGGGTTTTGCTACAAACAAACAGCCCTTTGCAGTAAGAATTTATTTGTCACAGCATCCTGTTTGAACATGACCTGCTCCAGCCTGCTGTCACTCTATCTTGGTCTGGAGGTTGTGATCATTAATTGCTCTGTGAAGGGTGGAAGGAGTTTGTATTGTACTAGACAAAGATCAGTTACCTAACATGACAAGGAGGACCGCCCCCCCCCAAATACAAACCCAGTATGTGTTCCACAATTCCAATGCAGCTGGTTTTCTATAGTTGCAATTAGTTTAAATTCATCACTTGTGTACATCAAAACCAGAAGTTTTGTACCAGGGATGTGCTCTCTACCTAGGTCACAGCAGGATGTTTTCTGTAGTTGCTGTTGTACCTGTTGCACTGTGGATTATGACAGAAAAAAAGCAGTCCCTTCAATAATATCAATGTTCTTGTCAAGCAAAGGTGACTTTTCCTGCACTTAATGCAGACAATAATGCCAGTTCTTAAGTGAGCAAGTGCATCCCGCTCTTGGTGACACCAGAATGAAGACTAATGCTATGAATGGAATAGTGGGGCATGAGTATACCTCAGGATGGCAATACACTTTTTAATATGGTGAACAAGCAGTAAAAAATTCACTAAGCAGCTAAGGGAATATTATGCTACATTAATAGTGAGACTTTAATGGTTGGAAATATATAGGAGCAGAAATTGTTGAGAGAAAAGATTTGAACTTGCCTGCACTCAATGGCAAAAAAAAAAAAAAAGTGGTTAATTGTGGAAGAAAAACTTCTGTAATGATAAATCTGCTTGAAAAATGCCAGTTTCCATTTTAGGTATGCAACCTCATGCCACTTTACTGACTTACCGATTGAACAGTGTGGAGGCCTCACTTGGTTTAGCCATCATGTGATGTAACCATCCTTGCAGGGATAAGGCAACAATCCCCACTTCCCCAGTGAACTGGGAAGCCAACCCACTTGAATATGACTGTATCTTTTTTCAGCAATTTTCTAGCCAATGTCCCACAATGAGACTGCAGTATATCTTTGCAGCAGGAGGAGAGGTTTGCTTACTTCATCTGTACTAGCCAAAGATACATTGCTGCCACTAACTTTTGAATATTACCAAGGAAATTAAAATTCAGCTTTCATTTCACTATTACAGATGGGAGAAGTTTAGGAGTAAGCAAGACACCCACAGATGCCTTATGTGAAAGAATTTGCATGAACAGACAATATCTTCTACCAGCAAAAGCACATTGCCTTGTCTTTAGAAAACATTAACTAGACTGTGTTATTGTTAAGATGTTAGTGTAGGACCACCCATTCCCTCCCTCAGTGCCTTGGCTTAGTCTGGCATTGTGAATTTAAATGCTGCTCTTTTATGATGCTTAACTTCTGTTGTGACAATTATGGAAAATGCTTAAAATGCGCAGGTGAGATACTAGACCTACCTATGCTATCAAATCTTAACAAAACACACCTAGCCAAGTTCCATGTGGCCACATTGGTAAAAACTGGAATGATTTATGTTAGTGTCTCATTCAAAGTGATGGGAACTCACAAGAACTTGAGTGCCCCAGCTTAGTCTTCTATATCGAGAAGAAAACAGGGTTTTCATGTCAGCATCCTGCACATGATATCCACATTTCCTTAGGATAACCTAAGGAAAGTTAAATCCATGGAAGGAAGTATTTATTTTGTTGGGGTTTTGCCTAGTAAGTTATTGTTTATTAAGTACCTGTTTGGAATAAACAGAAGGACATACCAGTTCCTTGTGGGCTATGTAAAGGATTAATATTATACATAAGGTTTCACAGACATAAACAAGACACAAAAAACATAAAAATTATTTTAATACTAGAGTTAGGAAACAAAGCCAGGTAGAGACTTTTTCAGTGAAGCCTTTCATTCGAAGTACAGGTACTGTGTATAGAATTGGTGAAGCCTTCTGGAATTTGTAGGTGCACATTAAATCAGACTGTGATGCATGTTTAAGTTGGAAACATATCATTTGATCTCCAAGACTCAGCAAAACCTGGTGCAGTTTAAAAAGGAATTGAAATCATGTGCTGTGGTTGTGGTTAAACATTGCACACTACCATGAGGATGAGGAACTAGTTAATAGTTGATCACAAGCTGAATAGGAGTAAAAAACGTTTTGTTCTCTTGAAAAAGGCAAACATCATCCCGGAAGTAAAGAAAACGAGATAATTGTTCTACTCCAGCCAGTGCTGATACGTGTCTGGGGAGAGTTTCAAGTACAGTTTTGTTCATTGAGCATTCAGAAAGGTGGGGACCAACAATAGGAAGCACAGAGGTGAGCCATGAGAATGTGATTTAAAATGTAACTTCTGTGGAAATTTCAAGGCAATGGGGTTGCTAAGTCTAGAGAAGAGCGGTTGAAGGGAGATGCGACGCTGCTCCACAGCTACATGGGTTATCGCGGCAGAGGGGAAGCAAGTGTCTGCAGTGAATACAGTTACCTTAGCAGATGGGAAAAATGCTCTAACAGCAGGATAGCTGGGGTTGCAGCAGATTGCTTGATGAGGCTTCAGAAACTCTATTACAGTAAACTTTTAAGAACAGCAAGTTAAAAGATACCACTCATTTATCTACCACTCTCCTTGGAAAACTGGTGCTGCATTTCTAAGTGCCAGCTGTATTTTAGGAAGACAGGAGCAAGATAACCAGAATTGCAGTATTTGAGTTTTAGATCTGAGGTACAAAATCAAATGAGGGATTCTTCAGGTACTGTCTGGTTTGACCAAATAGACATTGCACGCAGCATTTTCTTGCAGTACCACAGGTGAAAGACCTTTGGTAAAATACATACATACATGTTGCATGGAGGCAAAGGAGTGCTCAATATTCAGATCAATAACTGCAGGCTGACAGTGTGCTTTTGATGACCCTGGACATTAACATCCAAGCAGGACTTTTTCCTACTTATAGTTGTTAGCATGTTCTTGAGAGTCAGAAAAAAAGGTAAATGAAGCCTAGGGAAAAAAAAAATATCAAATATTATTTGCTCATAGTTCCTATGAACTACGAATATGAGCATTGCTGACTTTAATAAAAGAATGGGGTTGCTGGTCCATGGCCAGCATTGATTTTCTGGACCAATGTGAAGGCAATGTAAATGGCTGAGGAACTTCTGGTTTTCCTTCTTTGTGCTCTGTAGTAATGATTTCAGCATGTTAGTGGTCTCAGCAGGCTCTGCTTTCATTTTATGACTCTACAGCCATTGTAAAATAACCATGATTTTATTTCAAGCATAATGGAAATAATTTACAGGCAATATTTATAGCTGACTGGTGGAGTCAGTTAGTATATTGCGCAAAGTGAAGTGTACATGTGAAACAATACTACATTTAAACCTTTTCCTTTGGCTCAACATCACATTTGCCACCCACCTCCTCTTTCAAATCCTACATTTTCTGCATTTTTAATCACATAAAAAAACTTCTTGTATTTGTTTACTTAATTTAATTCACATTACTTTGTGAATGTCATCAAAACAATAAAAATGTGTGGAACTAGATAAATATGAACAATAAATATGTGGAACTAGATGATCTTAAGGTCCTTTCAACCCTAACTATTCTATCATTCTATGATTCTACGTATATCTATTTTTTCTCGAAAGAACTGGATCAAAATCCCATGGAAACACCTGATTCAAATAAGCAATCTGTAACTACTCCCAAGCTATTACTTTTTAGCAAATCAGCAAAGGGACCTTAATATCATTCACTTCATTTTTTGCCTTAAAATTCTGTCTAAAACTAAGTTGGCTCATTAGTTTGAATTCTTCATTCACACATTGCTAGGAACATTCCTGTAGTGTTAAATCTTTGAGTCCTGAAGAGCTGGAGGCTCATAGGAAAGGTTTGTGCACAGTAGGCCTGCAGAGCCAGATCCCAGAAGTGAAACCGGGGTGAAAATCCACTAACTAAACACTGATCTGTATTAAAACTAGAAAAGAATAGGCCAGAGCTCTCACACCCTTCTGTAAGCCTGAGGCACTTGAACCAAAATGCAGAATGTAGATTTATTCTTTTAGATCTTGTTTAATTTCAGTACTTTCAGCTTGCAGAGATGATAGATTGCTTATCATGCAGTTTGTTGAACTATTTACAACAGGAAATATTAAACATTCTCATCTAAAGGGGAAGTAGAAAGAAGTAGTATTGTAAAGGGGAGCGTGAACTTAAAATTGAGAGGATTTCAGTAAGGTCATTGTGCAAGTAGTCTAAACAATGGGATTATTGGGGAGGAGCTGAAGCAAAGCTAACATATCTAAATTCTTCATTCTTTTTCACTCTGGATTTTTGTTCAATATGTTACATATATTCTAAAATACTTAGATTTATTCCATAATGTTATGCAGTGAAATATGGGTTTCTTGAGCTAATTTTCCGGATGAAATGTATTTTGTTCTCACTAGTTAAACATACTTTAATGACTTTTCTCTTTTTTTATTTATTTATTTTTTTTTTAATTAAGACTAATATTGCTCAAAGACACTCATATATTCCAGTTACCTATAATTGTGTTATTCCCTCCAGGCCTTAGCAAGTTACTCATCCAGTTTTAGACTAGACTCAATGTAAATATGCTATGATGTGTTACAGGGGAGGAGACAATCTTAGCTGTTCATATGGGGACCATTTCAAGTGCAACTTGTCATACAAGGGCTGTATTCTCCCCAAAGGTAGAACAGAAAGTGTATAATTCGTCTAAGCTGAAAAATTTCTGTGTGGTGAACTTGTCCAAGAAAGTAGTCAAATTCGTGAGTCATCCTACCCCACTGAACAGAACATGATCTGACAAAACTCGAAAATCCATTAGACTTGATATCACATTTGAAAGTATAGTTTAGCTTTCATAAGAAACTTACATTGTTTGACAGATAAATAATTTCTGCCTTCTCTGATATATTGTAATAAACCAAACACAGGGAACTTAGGATGTTTAGACAAGAAGGTACAGTTGTGATCTGTTCTGAATTTCTTCATAGCACAAAAAAAAAAAAAAAAAAGAGTTTCTGAAACATTTGTCCTTGAATTCTATTATGGTTTTGACTGCAGTTTCATGGGGTACTGCCACTTCAGACATTTCCTGAAGGAAAGGCATATTTGTCTTAAAATCAGAACCACACCTGGAAAAATGTTTGATAGAAGGGATGTTTCAACGGTGGGTACTACAAAGGAAATGTGAGGTTTTGGTCAGAAGCAGCAGCACCATGGATGGGAAGCTGAGAGGGGCTAATCAATGACAGCTAGTGAGAATATGTGCAATAACCCAAAATGCAGATAAACCTCTTCCTAGCCAGAGCTAAGAAATGAAAAGAAGCAGTAAAAAACCTTCATAAAACAATTATTGTAAACTGATTTTTCTTCAACATTTTTGCATGTATCAGAATACAAAATCCTTGGTGGAAAAAAACCCAGTTTTAAGTGAAGGTTGATGTGAATGTGCCTGTTGAGTGTCCGGGTTGTTAGCTGCTGCACACAAGCATTTTTGGATTTTCACACTTCCTGGTTTGCCACAGCATCATTCTGGCAGGATCAAAAGGTCATGGAAATCAGCAGAAACATTGCATTTGTAGGAGGTAGATGGCTGAGCTTGTTGGACATAATTGTCCTGGGTTTAGCAGTAGCAGTCATTTTCCTCTTTCTTGGTAGCTGGTGCAGTGCTGTGTTTTGACTTTCAGCCTGGGAACAGAGCTGATAACACTGATGTTTTGGTCTGGCCAAGGACTTTGAGAGCCTCATGCTCTGCCAGGGAGGAGGTGTGTGTGTCTGAAGGACCTGGGGGTAGAGCATCCCCTGCCTGATTCTGCTGACCTCCCAGCTCTGCAGCATGCAATAGAAGAGGTGACAGCAGCTGGAGGGAGAAGAGAGGCATTATTAAAGTTGGCAAGGTGGGGACACTGCTTTGGCAGTGGGAAGTGCTTGGTTCAGCGGTATGCCTATTTGCTACTCATCAAAGACTCACAGGTGAAATTCATAGAATCATAGAGTAGTTAGGGTTGGAAGGACCTTAAGATCATCAAGTTCCAAACCCCTTGCCATGGCCAGGGACAGCTCACACTAAACCATGTCACTCAAGGCTTCATCCAACCTGGCCTTGAACCCTGCCACGGATGGAGCATTCACAACCTCCCTGGGCAACCCATTCCAGTGCCTCACCACCCTAACAGGAAAGAAATTCCTCCTTATATCTAATCTAAACTTCCCCTGTTTTAAGTTTTAACCCATTACCCCTTATCCTGTCACTACCTGATGATGAATACTTGGCATCTTAAGGTGCCTGTGTAAATGAAACATACTATGTGGAATCAAGCACTTGTGTGCACTGCTTTTCTTAGTTCACTTAGGTTTGGGTTTTGATATTTTGCAACTGGTGATGCTTGAAGTTCCTTTGGAGCTTATGCCTTGTGTAACTGAAACAAGTTGTCCTTCCTCAGCAGTGCTTGCATGAGGAGGTGACATAGCTTGGATATTCTTGTCACTCTTCTTAGAAGAAAACCTCTCACTTCAAAATGTGTTTTGGACAGGTGATTTACTAAAACACACAGGAAAAGAAAGCACCTTTAGAAACAGTGGTTATTCTGGTATCATTGTCCTCACTTTGCAGTTTCACAGAGTTCAGAGGTGTCACGTCCCTTGAGTTCCTTAGAGGTGCTTTGACTATTTGATTCAAGACTTCCTGGTGCATGTCTGTATCATTGCATACAAGGGAAGTTCCAAAAATATCAGTACTGATACACAAATATTTTATAGCTGGTCTAGGAAGTTCTCCTTTGTTTATATCCTCATACAAGTAGTAGTAAGTACATCCAAATTAGTTGACACTAGAACTAGAAACTGACACTGGAAATTCCCTTTGTGTGGGGGAAGGAGTCTTCAGACGTAAGGAAGCTGCAAGTATTTTCCCTCCTTCATCAGATCCTGAAGAGTTACTGTCCTCTACTTTTAGGTATTGTTTAAACAAAATGACAAAATGTCATGTTTAAGTTTTCCCTTACTATGAATTCATTGTGGTCTGAAGGTAATGGTGCATTTCAATCTAAAATCAAGGTGACAAGCATACCGACCGCTGCTCAGAGTCTGCACATATAGAGAAAATGTTACACTGCTTAATATACAGGCAAAAAAATCCATTAGCATTCAGCAACATGCCTTGAAACCCTGCTCCTGTTGTGTAGTGTTCATGAAACTGACTGTTCTAAAACAGCGCTGCCTTATGGTCTGATCACTCTGATCACTGAAGGTTAACCCAGGAAGGATTTTGATTATGTGGCTTCAGGAAACAGTTTATAAAACTAGCTTGTCAGAAACCGTTTCCCTGGCCAAAAATGCTCACCACCCGTGCCTACTATTATTCTGTCTGTAGAAGCAAAATACTCAGGTTTATTTCATATACTTAATATGGATGATAGTAATAGCAATGCTCTAACAGAGCAAAAGCATCTGTGCTTTTGTATTACATCCAGTGGTATTTAATTGTTCAGCCAATTCTGAAAAAGCCCAGCTGTGTCACTTTATAGATGTTTTGAATGATGTCATCATGTTAGCCTTCACAAAGTAAACAGTGACATTCTTAGAGCTTCATCTTCTCTCTTCTGATCAGCACTTCTGAGACTCAAAAAATATGTTCAAATATTATGTGCTAAAGGGAACATGTGCTTTCACAATGCAGGACCAGAAACTGATATTCAGGTTGATTCCAAAGGAAATAGTTCAAGTAGAAGCAAATGCACTGGGGACTGAGAAAGGTCCAAGCAGAGAGCTATATCGGGTATACCAGTATGGTAATGGCATGACAGCATCAAACTGCTATCATGCTAGAACAGGGAGAAGCTATATAGGGCTCATCTATGCACCATGATTATTCCTTTTTTCACACTTTATTAATGTGCAAATATATTTTGAACATATATTAGTTAATGTTTCTTTAAGATTTTGAAAGGTGAGGTTATGTGTGTACAACTATGGCAATCGCAGCAACAGTGCAGAAGTATGATACCATATTCAATTTGATCAATACATTTTCTATTTGTAAAATTGATATTTCATTGCAGTGAAGTATTTAAGGTATTGTCAAAAGAGGACACCTTTTTGCTGTGTTATAATTTTACATCTCTACAGCAATGGAATTAGTATTATTTCTGTGGCCAGTGTGTAAGGATGACAAAATCCAAGCCCTCACATTCATAAAAATTGAAGCCAAGAGGAGGCAGAGAACTGCACAATCAATAAGACATTGAGATTGTTCAACTTTATCACTCTCTGAGCAACTAACATTTCAGGGATCCACTTTTCTGGGCAATCTGTTCCAGTGCCTCACCCACTTCCATAGCGAGGTATTTCTTCCTTGTATCAAATCTAAATCTACCCTTTTTAAGTTTAAGGCCATTTCCACTTGTCCTGTCACTACTTGCCTTTGTAAAAAGTCCCTCTCCAGCTTTCTTGTAGGCCCCTATAGGTACTGGAAGCCTCTCTAAGGTCTTTCTGGAGCCTTCTCTTCTCCGGGCTGAACAACCGCAGCTCTCTCAGCCTGTTCTAATAGGAGAGGTGCTCCAGCCCTCTGATAATCTTCCTGGCCTCCTCTGGACTTTCTCCAGTAGCTCCATGGACTTATGCTGCGGACACCAGAAGTGAATGCAGTACTTCAGGTGTGGTCTGACAAGAGCAGAGTAGAGGGGAAGAATCACCTCCCTTGACCTGCTGGCCACGCTTCATTTGATGCAGCTCATGCTAATATAGTATCTAAGGTTAATCATGAAAATAAAATAATAAAATAAAATAAAATAAAATAAAATAAAATAAAATAAAATAAAATAAAATAAAATAAAATAATTACACGGTGCTTATCATTGGTTTTTCTAAAGCCATGACATGTAAAAGGTTGACCAGAAATGTCATACTGCTGTGGTTTAGGCTGAAGCTAACACACTTATTACTTGTTCTGCTTTTTCATTTCTGCAATCTAACTGTAGACTTTGACTTACATGGCTTCAAATTCTTTTTAATAAAAAAATAATCTGCTATAGTCAGGTCAATTCCTGGAAACTAGTTCAGGCCCCTCCAACTTGCAGGCAAATTCTTACTCTATCTGGCTTGTCTGAGTAAGGACTCCGACAAGCATTGAGGATACCTGTGAGGCATTGCTTCACAGGTATCCTCAAGTCTTGCTGATTATAATGAGCTTCTTACTCCACCCTTTCCCACTGACTTTAGAGGGCTATTTATAGATCCCTGCAGCTTAGACTGGGCAGTGAGATCATGATTTTGTCCACAAAGTCTGCAGCAGTTCCAACAGCCCACCATTGCTCTTGTGGGACACAGAGATCTTGCCTTCTATATTTTGGTGCATCCTGGGCTGTGAAAAGGTTTCCACATACCTTGGCTGGGGGAATATCAGCATGAGTTACTTGTGTTGCAAGGTTAAGCAAAAATACACTCCAGAGTTTAACGAAATGAAGAAAACCGTTCTACTATGACTTTATATCTTTTAACAGAACTTCCTTTTCACAATCAGTTTCCCCCACTGCCTTTGTCTCTCTCAATCTTCCTGTGAGTGGTTTATACCTCCTTATATTTTTGTATAAGCTGGAGTCGAATCCTGAGCCCAAGATTGTTATAGTGATGGCAACATGACAATGGATAAATCAAATATTTTAGGATGCACATGACTGGGAAAAGCCAGCATGGATTCACCAGGGGCAAATTGTGCTTGCTGAGCCTACCTACCCAGCTGATGTGGGGTGAGTGATGGACTTTGTCTACCTGGATTTCTCCAAAGCTTTCCCACAGTATCCTCCTAGACAAACTCTTACGTTATGGTGTAGACAAGTAAACTATATGGTGGGTGGGGAACTGGCTGCCAGGCTGGACCCAGAAGGAGGTGGTAAATAGCTCCTTTTACAGCTGGTGACGCGGCAGTAGTGGGCTCCCCAGGATCAATATTGGACCCAACACTTTAATATCTTCCTAAATGATGTGGAGCATGGGATCAAGTGTACCTTGACAAAGTTTGCCAAACTGAGTGGGGAAGTGGGAAAGTATGCTTTGAAAAGTAATGTTTTTCCAAGGGCATCTGACTGGGAAAATCATAAGGGGACTTTGGATATTTTGACTGGGAAATTGAGGTTTGTATAATCAATTCCTTGTCTTTGAAATAAGGTAATATGACTGTCAAAACTTCAAGAGGCTATGTCAACACATGGCTTGAATGCTTAAGTCCTTGTGGTTTTATAGGCTTATCTATGTGCATTGAAGGATAGTATATACAAGACCAACACCACACAAAATGACCACTTCAAGATGTATGTAGACAGTTGGCCCTAACTTGTAGTCTCCGCAGTTCAACCCACTGGAAGCACTGACCCACTTTCCCTTGCATAGCAATTTGTGTTAAAATATTTGCATTTACTATTTGTGCTGGATGAACTTACTGTGACCAAATGTGTTTCATGGTAAACTAAGTGGTTTTGTCTATTCAGTAGACCCAGAACAATCTTATTCCCTACTTTCTGGATTGTATCGAGAAGAATGTAATCTACAGAAATTAGGACACATCAGTTCAGTGGGTTTTAACTGAAATTTAATGGGAGAAAAATAACAGTCCTTTCTCTTCTACCCTCCCTAAAAACCCAGCAAGGAGGAAACAAATGAACTGTTCATTGAAATACAGTCCAGAAAATTCAATAGATGTGCAGCTGTGTTATATGAAACAGTGAAGCAAGCACTTTCTCCAATTAGGACCTAATCATGCAAAGCCCCAGTTCCCTACTGAGAATCCCAGGACTTCTTAAGTTAACCAACACTTAGTGAGGATGCCAGACTTCTGTGGTCAAAGGAAAAGAGTTCTGGGTTGAATTTCCCACTATGAATTTTAGTCATATTCCCAAATTAAATTTTCCAGCCCAGTTCCTCAACTCTAGATTTGACAAGAGTTACACAAATATGCCCAGACTAGAGATTTCTAAGTGACCTTGTTATGGAAATGATCTGTCTACAAACCTGCAGCATACTTAGATTTGATCATTAGATTGCTAATGAATATGCTCATTCTTAACAGATTTACTGAAGATGCAGTTACAAACTATGTTTGCTTCCAAATGGTTTACTTTGACTCAGTTTGTCAAGTGAGATTTGTCACACTGCTCATAGTGCATGAGTTGTGCTTCCTGACTTGGCAGTGAAGCTTTTGAATGACGCAGTGACCAAATTATATTGAGTTTTGTGTTTAAAGATACGCAAATGTAATTAAGTGCAGCATCTGATAAGAACTTCATTGAACTCAAAGATAATGATGAGAGATACTCTTTTGTGTTCTCTGCTTCACAGATCATTTCACATAAAGTCACATTTTATTAGTTTTATTCTTCAGATATGTATGCTTGTTTGCATGTGAATTCAGGTAATCTTTTACAAAATGAACAGCAATTAATTAGTCATTGGGTACTTACTGATTTGCATTTAGTAAAAGCAGGAACCAAGCAGCTGTTTAGAAATGCTAATTATAATTAAAAACTAATTATAATGAAAAACTATGCCTTTTGACAAATTTATAACATTGAAGTTGAAATTACCATTTTAACTCTAAATATGTAATTTCTTATTTATGACAAGTTAGCATGACCTCAACTCAGATCTACAGGTCACTAATCTTCAAATTCTCTGTCTACTTGTTAAGCCTACTGAAAAGCATCATGGAAATTTCTTTATTCCCACTCTTTATATTCTTCAGTGAAATGAGCAACTGAGAGTGAGCCCTTGATCTTGTGTGGTTTGATGTTACACCTCTATTCTTAGCAGTTCATCCTCACTCTCTTCTCCTAGAACCTTGTCTTAGTTGTTCATGGACAAAGTCTGAGATCCTTACAAGATATACAAACTCAGAAATTGCTAGAATGTTTATATTTACCCAATGGTCCCTGTTGGCTATTGTAGTATTCTTCCATATTTATTCTTCAAAACACATTTTTCTTCTCTGCATTCTGACCCCAGACATTTACCATTATGCCAGTTAAATTTACATGTCTTCGGGGGGGGAGGGGGGGGTTGTTTGTTTTCTTTTTTGGCTACATAAGTGGAGTTGGCAGATGAGCATGAATCAGTTAGATAGGGAACTTCCTCCTGCCCAGTTGCCTCATCAGCGTCTACAAGCTCTTGAGTAATGTTAGCTGGTCACATGCACTTTCTCTATTGGCAAGAATGACAAACACCATAGGAAGTGATCTATCCTATCCTAAAATAGGCAATAGAAAATGCTTCAGTCACCTGAAACAAACGGTAGAAAATGTTAAGTCATGGGTCATACCTTCCTCTGTAATGAGGAGGATCAGTTTCTGGTTTCTAGTTCAGAACTTTTTCCAAGATTGAGACACCTTTCAGCTGCCACTGCTGAGGCCACACTTTGAGAGGGGAAGGAGGACAAGCTGGGTACAATTGTTTAGCCAAGAGATTGCTTTATGTACTAAGTGGGAGGAGACCTAGAAGAGCTAGCCAAAGAAATGATAAAGTGAGAGACATTATAGACCTAAAACACCAGAGAGGCACCTAGCTGCTGAATATAGTCAACATTGAGATGTTTATGGACATACATAGAAGCCAACCTTTAGTTAGGGTGTGGGTTTCACTTAGACATCTACACTGTGTCCAGTTTAGATTAACTATTGAATCTCTTTTTGTGGTTAATGGGAAGAAAGAGGCACCTTCCACCTGCCTGCTCAACTTGGAGTAAGAAAGTCTTTCTGCATCCATTCCCACAGGCACCGTTAGTTTCCTATAGCCTTTCTGTGTCTCCAGGAGCCATCAGATATTGAAATACCAGGATGAAAGGTAGAAAAAAGATTCCACAATATTCTTTGCAGACAGAATCAGTAGCTATGACCTACAACTCTGGGGAATATATTAGCTCTGGACCAGCATAGGACTGAACCAGGCCTGGTCTTCATGCATGTAATGATGAGAGGCAAAGCTCTTTGCTTGCTCACTTTGCTCCAAACTGGTTTCACCTGACCTTCAACAAATTGTAAATATTGCTTTAGTCCTTTTTCTTTTAGGAAGTCCCTTGCATCTCAACAATGGCAACATGAAGATGCTTGAGTCATAGAATCATAAAATCATGTATATTGCAAAAGATCTTTAAGATCATCAAGTCCAACCATTAACCTAACACTTAAGTCAACCACTAAATCCTATCCCTAAATGCCACATCTACACATCTCTTAAACACCTCCAGGGACTGTGACCACTACTTTCATGGTCAGCCTGTTCCAGTGCTTGACAACCCTTTTGGTGCAGAAGTTTTTCTTAATATCCAATCTAAACCTGCCCTGGCAGAACTTGAGGCCATTTCCTTTTGTCCTTGTTACTTGGGAGACATCATCAACCACTTCACTACAATCTCAGGTAGCTGTAGAGAACAATGAGGTCTCCCCTGAGCTTCCTTTTCTCCAGGCTGAGCAACCCAAGTTCCCTCAGTTGTTCCTCATAAGACTTGTTCTTCAGATCCTTCATCAGCTTTTTTGCCTTTCTCTGGACCTGCTCCAGCACATCAGTGTCTTTCTTGTAATGAGGGGCTTTCAAGACACTCTTCCCCAAGCCTCTAGCTTGGGTAAGTTTGCAGCTTACTGATCTGATGTTTTTGATCTCATCCCCCTTCACTAGAAACTACTGCCAGATGTCATTTCACAAGCCTTCTTCCAGCTCACATTAGTCTCTTCCTTTTTTCAGCTCACTATTAATCTCTTCTCTCACTTTCTTCCTAGGAGCTCTTAGGAATTTCCACAGTAGCCACAGGCTTCTTAACAAATATGCATTCTCCTCATGTTTCCCATCCTCTGCATCATGCCTGTTCTGATAGCCTAATTACTGACATTGCTAATGAGCAATGGAGTAAATAGAAAGGTAGAAGGCGTGGTGATTTGGTATGCCTTCAACTGCAATGTTCTGTTGTGGTTAGAACATGTCTTCATGGAAATGTAAATTAACGGTAGTAGTCACACTGTTAAGTTGACCTAGCACCTGATTTTTTACAGTTTTTATTCTTTTCTAATAATGGAGGAAAGCACAACTGAAATTCTTAAATTATGCATTTTATTTCAATAATTTTTCTTTGACATGAAATTTTGAAAACTTTTGCATTACTTGATAGTTTCTATGTTGCAAGGGTTATAAAGCATGTGAATGAACCCATGTATTCAGAAAAAAGTACCTTCATATGTTGCAGACAGTTTTTCAATACAGTACATTGAATCTCACTCTTCACAGACAACTGTTTACAATTCAAACAGTAGAAAGATCATGTATGTTTATTTAAAGTCTCAGATAAGAAGAAATAATGTACATCCTTTTTCTTGTGTCTGATTTGAAAACAGATAAATTTGAAAACCTTCAGTGGTTGCTGAAAACCACAGAATGAACTATATAAAGATCAGAGAAGGACAGGTTAGTTTGCTTTCCTTCTTAAAAATCTTTATCAGATACAAATGGAACATTAGAATTGAAGAGGTAGTCTATAGACCTCTGGCTCTAGGATTCTGGGTTCAGGGGAAAATCCAAGGCAGAAGAAGGACGTCACTTCTCTCATGAAGCATGCTTAGGTAGAGATTACTTTTTCTTCCTCACTGCTGATATGAATTAATCAGAAAGTCCTGTTTCTGCTGAAATGACAAAATTTGTTCTTCTCTCTGTTTCCCAAAATGAATATGGTACAGTATTTATGTTCCCATTTCTGAAGAACACAGCACTTCTCCCAGACTCCTGACAAGATGGAATGTTAAGTTAGTTTTTACCTGAGGACTTGGATTGGTCATTCCTAGATGATATAAAATGAATAAAATAATGAGCGTATTTTTCCAAACACTAAAGGCATTTGCCAGTTAAAGGCCTATTGTCTATCGCTTTGCCTTGTACTGTCCAAGCATCTGCCACTGGCTGTCATGGACCTTGAATCTTATCTAGTAAGGTATTATCATACGTTTCTTAAAGTCAGTGGCAGCTTTGCTTGAGATTTTCAATGGGGCTGGGATTTTAACACAAGGTGGATGTAATTCTTTATAAGATCTACTAAGAAAGGAGAAGAAGTTTTCTTGATTATACGTTTCCTGTTGACGATGCACATCAGCCAGGAAGGGTGGACAGTATCTCTCATGCTAATGTTAAATAAAGTGTGTTGTGTTTGCAGCTTGAGGTGCTATGCAGAAGATCTATGGTGTTGAGGATTTTGGGAAGAAACTGCATCCATTGAATTAGCCACTTTTGTCTATTAAAGGTTATTTTCTTTCTGTGGTGGGTTTTATTATTCTGGTCACTTCCACTTGTTTTATTTCAGCTCCAGTGGGACTGCATGAAATTTACAGCACCATAAAGAAAGGAAGGATCAGGACAGCTTTTAAAAAGAAGATCCATTATTTTTCAAAATTCTGCATGCTTATTTAGCTTTGCACACTAAAGCATTTTCAGGGGAAACAGTAAGGCTCTTGTGAGGAAATATTTTTTCTCTGTGTACGAGCATTTCCAGAACTGAAGTCCAAGGAAGAACACTCCTCTACTTGGGAGTGCAACTATAAAGTGATATTCAACAGGAGATATTTACTGGGTTTGACGCCCTTTATAGTTTCCTCAAACTTCATGTTTGCTTTTGGAGTGAAACACTTGGGTTCACAAACATTAGCTTTGTATTTGTGTTCCCTCCACCCCTTAACTCATACTTGAATTTCTGCATTAAACCAGATGATGCTGTTGGCAGGGAGCCCTGTTGGGTAACGTAAAATGTGCTTTGAAACACTGAGTACAGAACTGCAAAGTGTAGCTTGTATCTTTCAGTGTCATTCATTCATGCACATCCTCAAGGGAAAGTGGTGACGCAGGTATTCTGTGTTTTGGTATGTGGGTGCTTCAGATGTGCTTGGATTTTGAACAGGGAAGTCAGAGTAGTCAAACTCATGCACAGCAAAGAAGTGCAAGTTAACATCTTTAAAGAACTGTTCAGTTAACGAATAAGAGAGATAGCAGTTTCAAAAGCTGAAGTAAGAGCATGTCACAGGGAAGTGGAACATGCCTACAGTCAGAAAGAAATATGAAGCAATAGCTAGGGACTTTTTGTTTTGTTAGAGGGTGTCTTTTTGAACAAAATGTGGTGCAGGCTTGTTCTAACCAGCCTCAAGAACCAGAGTTCCCCCATTTTCACACTAGAAATCAGATTTCTTTTTCACTCCCATCACAGTGCATGCCAACTTCAAATGCAGGTACAAACACATGAGCCAGTTGCCTTCCTGACCATTAAAAGCCATCATAAGCTCTGAAGGTAGATATAAAAACAAGCTTTCCTTTATGCAATATACTCACTATCCTCTTGAATCAGTGGAGTAATACACCAAGTTACCTGCGGTATATGCTTAGGAAGTACTGAATGGAAAAATCAGTAAGTTTACAGAGCAAGGACAAAAGTATGCCCTCCCCTTAAATCATAGAATTATAGAATCATATAATGGTTTGGGTTGGAAAGGACCTTAAGATTATCAAGTTCCAGACCCCCTGCCATGGGCAGGGACACCTGACACTAAACCATGCCACTCAAGGCTCCGTACAACCTGGCCTTGAACACTGCCAGGGATGGAGCATTCACAACCTCCCTGGGCAACCTACACCAGTGCCTCACCACCCTAGCAGGAAAGAACTTCTTATAGCTAACTTAAACTTTGCCTGTTTAAGTTTTAACCCATTACCCCTGTCCTATCACTACAGTCCCTAATGAAGAGTTCCTCCCCAGCATCCCTATAGGCCCCCTTCAAATATTGGAAGGCTGCTATGAAGTCCTCATGCAGCTTCTCTTCTCCAGGCTGAACAGCCCCAACTTTCTCAGCCTGTCTTCATATGGGAGGTGCTCCAGTCCCCTGACCATCCTTGTGGCCCTCCTCTGGACTTGTTCCAACAGATCCATGTCCTTTTTATGTTGAGGACACCAGAACTGCACACAATACTCCAAGTGAGGTCTCATGAGAGCAGAATAAAGGGGCAGGATGACCTCCTTTGACCTGCTGGTCACGCTCCTTTCGATGCAGACCAGGGTATGGTTGGCTTTCTGGGCTGCGAGCGCACACTGCCAGCTCATGTTCATTTTCTCATCGACCAGCACCCCCAAGTCCTTCTCCGCAGGGCTGCTCTGAATCTCTTCTCTGCCCAGCCTGTAACTCTGCCTGGGATTGCTCTGACCCAGTTGTGGGACCTTGCACATGGAATGGTTAAAGTTCACAAGGTTGGCATCAGCCCATCCCACAATGTGTAGAGGTCCCTCTGGATGGCATTCCTTCCCTCCAGTGTATCAACTGAACCACACAGCTTGGTGTCATCTGCAAACTTGCTGAGGGCGCACTCAATCCCACTGTCCATGTCTGAAATAGATGTTGAACAGGATTAGTCCCAACACTGACCTGTGAGGGACACCTGAGGTAACACTCGTTACCCCTCTCCAGTTGGACATTGAGCCACTGACCACAACTTTGCGTGTGGCCATCCAGTCAGTTCTTTTATCCACTGAGTGGTCCATCCATCAAATTTATGTCTCTCCAGTTTAGAGACAAGGATGTTGTGCAGGACAGTGTTGAATGCTTTGCACAAGTGCGGGTAGATAATGTCAGCTGCTTTGTCCAGCAAAAGCAGTTTTTCTGTCTTATAGGTGAAGTGTGTCACACCATCTGTGACAATCACGCAGCACTCTCTTAATTTTCTCTGAGTTATACAACTTTGTACTATGCAAGAATAACAGAAGAGCCATTATCCATCCCCAGTGGTGTTCAGGGCTGGGTTGGACAGAGCCTTGGGTGACATGGTTTAGTGTGAGGTGTCTCTGCCCATGGTAGGGGTGTTGAAACTTGATGATCTTAAGGTCCTTTCCAACCCTAACTATTCTATGATTCTATGATTAGAAACCACAGGGTATAAGGAACTTCAAAATAGGGAAAATACATGCATAATGGGTTTATTATGCAGTATTTTTTATTACGTAATCATGGAACAACACACTTTAAATTACTTTAAATTACATGTGGGAGCAAGGCTCTGCAATCCTAGCATTTAAGGCTGAAGTCTCAGGGTGAAAACTGTGACCCCTTGAGGCCAGTGAAAAAAATCACTGATTTCAGTAAGGCCTGCATTTCCCTTCAGATCTCTTAATCCTGCTCTCAGCAGCTGTCAGAGAAGAAATGTAAAGCACTATCTCATTGTAACCTATCTGTGCATCAGCCTTCAGCAAGAAAAAATGTTACTGAAGTAGACTGTCATGGTTTCCTTTTTAACTTAACAGAAATGAAGACAAGTTGAAAAGCAGACACAGTATATCTCTCAGAAGAGAAAATCAAGAACAAGAAGTACTTTTTGGATAAGCAAAAAAATAATATCTTGCTGAAAATATTTAGTGGTAGATAGGTCCCTTTTTCACACTAAAATTGGAAAACATTCTTATTTATAGACAGCTTACCTAATACTGCAAAGGATTTTCACTGATGATGTGAAATAAGCTTATTGTCAATTTTGTAAGTCATGAATATTAAAACCACAACCCTTCTCTGTGCATAGTCACAAATCAAAATATCAGGGGAAGAGGTAATCCCGTTGTGCATGTCTAAATCTTTTGAAAACTTTAATTTGATAAAAAATAATTGGCATTAAAATAATTGGAAAATAATGGCATCTGGATGGCCCAGATATAATATGTAATGCTAAAATTCTCAAAATTACACTGAAAATCCCAACAAGAAAAATTACATAGCAAGAATAGATAGCCTCTACTCTCCTATTTCATTTTTAATTAGAAAATCACCATTGCTGATGGAATATCAGTGAATATCCTCTTTCTAGATTTATTACAATGCAGTTAGCTCACAAGTGTCTTGAAATACTTACAAGTCCGTGCAAAAATATTTAAATACAAGAATTACAGACATAAACTAATTGTTAACTTACAAGTCCACAAATAAAATTGTTTTCTAATGTTAGTTAAAAGCTCTATTTTAATAATTTATAACACATTTTCCATATATTTATTTATTTATTTATTGTGTTTTAAAATGTTTTTACTCAATAACCTAGAGTATGTGCAAAAATCAAAGCAATCAGTTCCTTACTGCGTATGAACCCAGAAGTAATTTTATTTCCTCCTCTCCTTTCTGTATCCACAAGGCCAAAATCTGATTAAATGTCCTGCTTTCCATGTATGAGAGGCTTCTGATCTAGTGGAGAAATGGTGGCACAGTTTCCCATTTGCCTAAGTAAATACTAGGTGTATTGCTGAAAAAATCAGACTCTTAATCCAGGATTTTGATGACATGGAGAATTCATCTGTTAAAATGACACCTGCATTTCTTATCTTGGGAAAAGTAACCTGCCTTCATCTTAGTCATTGTTTTGTGAACACTGTTGCAAAGAGCTACTGTGTTTTCTCATAGCTTTGTGGCTTGAACAAGCCTCTTAAATTTGTGACACTATTTCCTTGTGTGTACATGCTGATTTTCAGGATTGCTCAGTAATGTCTGCTATATTCAATAACAGCAATAAATATTCAATTTTATTAACAAGTTTGGCAAATCTTGATTGCAGTTTCAAGCTTAAAGCGCTAGATGATGAAAAAAGTTTTGTTTTTCACTGATGCAGTAGAAAATAAAGGGATGTGTACGCAGGACTCTCATTTGGATGTGCAAAACTGGAGATTATTTGTACTAGCCCCACACAGGGACAAATTCGTGCTAGTTCTGGATCCTAGTCTTTTTGCCACTTAGCTTTGTTCTGAAGTAGATAGAAGGGAAGATCCATTCACAAGAAGTAGGACAGAAGACTAAAAAACATTCAATCTATTGCAAATATCTGAAATGAAATATATTTGTCTTCTGCGTAGGTTCCACAGGGGAACCTGTGTGGGGAGGCATAACAGCTTTATGGCCCACTTATACCTTGGTCTCAGGCTCTTCTGGGGCTTAAAATGGCTTTTTCTGTCATATAAGTAAATGGAATAGAAGCAGAGCAGCTCTTGCTTAAATTGCTTTGGGTGCAAGTGTTTTACACATTTGCAGTTTCTCTGTAAGGCTGATCCATTAGGCAGCCTATCAATAGTCATCTAAAGAGTCCTGTCTGGAACAGTTTCTAGCCAAGAAAATTTGTAATTGGCATATAAAGGCACAAAGGAAGGAATAAAAGGTACCTATGTTTAAATATAATTTTTTTTGTTTTAATGCAAACAACTGTGATAACACGATGACAACAAAAAGCAGACTTCATGCATATCTGTACTTTAAACTATGCTTCCCCCCTGTTTTAATGAGTGATATGCAAATCCTTTATCATTGTTTTCAACCAAATAATTGTGTAGTTACTGTGTCAGGCCTCATTTGTAAGACCATGTTTCAAACTAAAACAGAAAAGTGGTGATTAGCTTCTGCTCTGTCATCACATTTTCCTTGATGAAAACAGATTGTGTTGATGAAAGGTCAGACTGAAGATGCTGTAGACTGAACTCCAGTAATTAGGTACTGGGTGGGTGTGAATATTTGCTGCTCTGCTCATCTGTCTTGCATAGGACCACTTAAACCACAAGTGGTTTTCCTTTCATAGAGCTGCTCTTTCTGGAATAACTTTGCTGGTTCTATCGGGAAAGGGTCTGACTAGTCACAGCTTCTGTAATGGTTTCCTCTATGTCACACTGTTCTCTGGAAATGCAGGTCTTTAGGAAGTGGTCTGAAAGGGGTTCTCATTGAATTCATTAGAAATATATTCTGGGTCCAGGAGTTTCTAAGGTGAGACTGAAGCTCAGATGCTAACACTGATCATAGAATCACAGAATCATAGAATCAACTAGTGATTCTATCACTTCCCTGAGCAGCCTGTTCCAATACCTGATTACGCTCTCGTTGAAGAGATTTTTCCTAATATCCAATCTAAATCTTCCGTGGTGCAGCTTGAGGCCATTACCTCCTGTCTATCACTTGTTACCTGGGAGAAGAGACTGACCTCACTTCACTACAACCTCCTTTCAGGTAGTTGTAGAGGGTTATAAGGTCCCCCAGAGCTTCCTTTTCTCCAGGTTAAACAACTCCAGTTCCTTCAAGTGCTCCTCAGCAGACTTGTTCCCCAGACCCTTCACCAGCTTTCTTGCTCTTCTCTGGACCTGCTCCAGCACCTCAAAGTCTTTCTTGTAGTGAGGAGCCCAGAACTGAGCACCGGATTTAAGGTCACCAGTGCTGAGTACAGAGGGATGATCACTGCCCTAGTCCTGCTGGCCACAGTGTATCTGCTAAAAGCTAGGATGCTATTGGCCTTCTTGGCTGCCTGAGCACAAGCTGGCGCACGTATAGCTGCTGTTGACCAACAGCCCCAGGTCCTTTTCTGCCAAGCTCCTTTCCAGCCACAATTCCCCTAGCCTGCAGCAGTGCATGGGGTTGTTGTGGCCTAAATGCAGGATCCGGCACTTTGCCTTGTTGAACGTCAAAACTTGCTGAAGCTGAGGATTTACCCTGTTCCTATAGTACGTTCGAGCTTTGTGCTCCTGCAAATCTAGGCTGCTCCTGAAGTGCTTTATCTAAATGTAGCCTGAATGCCAATGACACATTTCCAACGGAACAGACAAATTTATTCTCATGAATCTTTAACTTGCTGTCATGAAGGAAAATCTTGATGAAGAATTCTGGGGTTCAAACCTCATGTTTGCTACATCCTGTCTGCATTCATGAAATGCCCCTGCTGCTATCTGTAGGCTAAAATGTCTATTGACAAACCCACATGTGTGCATTTGTTGTTGAGTCACTGGGTTTCACAATCATCTCTAAACAGAGGTTCCAGAAGCTGTTCCTTCTGTTGGGGAGTATGAGATATGAGCTCCAGTGAGCTCACAGTGTAGACCAATACATCTGAACATCTGCAGAACATGTTTTGTGTTGAATGCCTGTCAGTAGCTATTGCTACCTGCCACAGGAAAAACTGCCTGGCTCTTACCAATTCTCTTTCGGGTTTTCTCATGCTCTACACAAGTTATCAGGTTGTTTTTTTTTTTTTAAATCTTTCTGCTCTTAACTGTTTAATAACTTTTTTTTTTCTGAAAGCTGTTATTTTATGGGAACTTCCTTAACTATTTAGAAAAATAGAATCATTTAAGTTGGAAAGGATCTTTAAGATCATTAAGTCCAACCATTAACCCAGTACTGCAAAGTCCACAACTAAACCATGTCCCTACATGCCATGTCTACATGCCCATTAAATCCTTCCAGGGATGGTGACTCCATCACTTCCCTGAGCAGCCTGTTCCAATTCTTGACAACTCTGTTAGTGAAGAAATTCTTCCTAATATCCAGCTGAAACCTCCCCTGGTGGAACTTGAGGCTGCTTCCTCTTGTCCTATCTCTTTCTACTTTGGAGAAGACACTGACACCCACTGTGCTACATCTTCCTTTCTTCATTGCAGTTATGGCTATGACCCCACTATAATGCCTCAGAGACTGAGATTACACCATTAAACGGTGCTGAAATCTGATTTTAGCAATACCAGAGCTGTTAATACTTACTGCCCGCAGGTAGCACAGGCTTGGTTACGAGGGCTGCACTAACTGTAGTCAGTCAGTCAGCTGACTGCAGTTGACAACTGTCAACCAACTCAAATTCATTGTCAAAAAAATTCTAAAATACTGATGTCAGTGCAAATTAACCCTGCCACTTGTTATTAGCATTCATAGGTTCAGGGTGGACCACTCACTTTGTTATGGTAGGTCTTACATCAAAATAAACATAGATCAGAACAGAACAGAATGGAACAGAACAGAATAGAACAGAATGGAACAAAACAGAACAGAACAAAAGAGAGAATATATCAATTGGGAGGGACCTACAACAATCATCTAGTCCAACAGCCTGATGTCTTCAGGGCTGACATGAAGTTAGAGCACGTTATTAACAGCTTTGTCCAAATGCCTCTTAGACACAGGTCTGGGGCACTGGACACCTCTCTAGAAAGTCTGGTCCAGCGTTTGACTACCCTCTTGGTAAAGAAATGATTCCTAATGTCAATTGTGAACCTCCCCTGGTGCAACTTAGAACCATTCTCATGTGTCCTGTCACTGGATCTCAGAGAAGAGCTTAGCACTTCCCTTTCCACTTCCCTTTCTCAGGAAGCTGTAGAGATCAATGAGGTCACTCCTCATCCTCCTCTCCAAAGCAGACAAACCCAGAGTCCTTCCCCACCCCTCACAGAAGATGCCTTACAGCACTTTCACCATGTTTGTTGTTTTCCTTGGAGCTCTTCTTGCTATTGACATACTTAAAAAAGCCTCTGTTGTTGTTTGACATAACATTAGCCAGTTTCAACTTTAGTTGAGCTTTAGCTTTTTATGTCTTCTCCTTGCATATGCAAACCACGGCTCTTGCTGTGAAGCCTGACCTTGCTGCCAGAGATCATGCAATTTTTTCCTCTTGAGCATCATGAGTGGTTCACTGTTCCCAAGCTGGTCTTCTGTCCTGATTGATTGACTTAGGACACAGTGGAATTGCCTGTTCCTGTGCTTTAACAGGTGGTTCTTACAGACTGACCAGCACTTGTGGACTTCTAAGCCCCCAAAAGCAGATTCCCAGGGGATACTGCTATGTATCTCCCAAGCAGCTTAAAGTATGTTCTCTTGAAAACCAGGATAGCAATGCTGCTGACCCTTTTTCTCATTATCCTGAAAAATTTAAACTTGGCCATTTATGGGCAAGAGAACTGCCTACCATCACATGTCGCATGATGAGTCCTTCTCTACTCACAAATAAAGCGTCTAGGAGGGTATCTTTCTTATTTGCCTCATTGACTACTTGTGACAAGAAATTATCTTAACCAAACTTGCAGAATATTTCCCAGTCTTGCTTGTCACAGCAGTATGGTATCCCTATAGAGTCCAGTATTTGAGATTCAGAGCTTTCCTGTTGGAGCTATAATTACATGAGATAATTTTTCATGAGATAATTTTTCATGAGTAATCTTTTAAGACTCAAAGAGGTAATTCTTTTACTTGTGCAATAAATATGTATGCAACTTTTTTGCAACTAATTGAAACATAGGGTTTACGTGCTGTGGCTTTTTTAGTAGAACACTGAAGAGAGTTTAAAACTAATGGAGGAAAATGATGAATTAAATGCTGAATTAAAATTGGGTTTTGAAATCATCTAATGATTTCACAGCTTCAATCTGTAGCTGATACATTCCAGTCTTTGTTAAAGCAGGTGGACAGGAAATTGCATTCACCTCCATCACAGGAATAAATCAATAAGTATGCTATATTTGGAAACAGACATTGTGTTTGTAGTAACTTCCTTATCTCCCCAGAGTACAGACTGGCAGGATCAGGCCTGTTTGCTGTGTAGTTAAAAATGTACCATTCACCTCCCGGGCTTCATCTACTTTGCTGCCAGCTCCTCTGAACTCCTTATGAATACTTTTTGGATAGTCTTTTCCCATCTTTCTTTTCCCTTCATCATAGATTTGAAAATGGAAACAGTTATTACAAATGGGCCAGCGTTAATGCTGGTGTTTTCATACTTTTGAAAATGTATTTGGAATGGCAAGACTTCTTCACTGCAATCAATAAATGAGACCTAAATAGTGCTTTTGATAGAGAACTTTGAATATGCAATATTAGAAAGTGGGCAGAGGCAGCTCTTTTCAGCATGTTGGTGGTGTATGAAGAGCAATAAAATAATAAACAACCCCTTCCTGCCTCTTCCTGTTGTCTTTCCCTTAGGAAAGCATGCAAGCCTTAACAGTTGCTCACTCCCAGTAGCCCTGCTATGGCTACCTAACTACTCCTCACCCATGGAATTGGTTTCAGGCAATCACATTTGGATTGTGCAGTCTACATAATATAGTCTGCATGGATGCAGTTAGATGTTCTCACACCTTAAGAAAAATGGACTACACAGGACAGAAATGTTTGAAAGTTCCAGTTAAATGTGCAAAATAGAATATCTATAGGGAGCCATAGGAAACTGCATGATCTAAAAAGAAAGGTATAGACACTGCAAGTAAGAAACATAATTGGATTTATGATAATGGAAATTTTCTGGGACTGGTAGAAAAGGCTTAATGAAAACCAGTTCATGGTTGGTTTTCTTTAAGATTAGTATTCCACTGTCAAGTCAATAAAATAGAAAATCAGACTAAAAGCTTTGATACTATGTTTAATGCTGGTCTTTAAGGAAATTTGGATGATCTCCATAGCAACTTCACTAAGTACGAACTACAGTAGCACAGACATTTGGTTTACTTCATCCATATTTATTTTATTACCCATGCCTATGCCAGAAAATACACATGCTCTGTATTCACCAAATAAAATAAATTTAATACCTCTTATGAAGATTTTATAGCTTTTCTGAATGTGGTTTCCTTAGAATGAATAAATGTGTTTGCTCAGCGGTTTGAACAGCTGTAATAATATTGCACACACTATGCATCCTTATTTCATTTGCTTAGTGAGTGTGAGCAGATTTTAAGTAGGTGGGTCAGAATTTTCCAGAAATCTTTTATTGGAAAAAGTCATGGACTTTTTTTTTGAGTAACTGCCTTTTTCTTCAATTTTTAGTTACCATTTGGTTTTCTGATTTCATTAGGAAAAACAAAGAAAGCAAATGAAAATAGTTTGGACATGTCAGAATAAAAGCCATATGTTACAAAAGAGAGATAAATAATCAAAATCATGTAGGAAGGCAAAGATTTAAAAAGGTTTCATTGTGTTTTCACTGATTCTCTTATGAATTTACCAATTTTAAGATTTTTTATTCTTTATTTTCTTAACTACTGTAAGTATTTAAAATTGCCCTTCTACTTAGAAAGAGCTAGAAAATTGTAAGGATTATTAATTCTACTTTAAATGCAGGTTTGATTAGACTGGCTTCTGGGCTGTGCTTATTTCTCCCCAGCAACCTCCTGGAGAGAGAACGAGTAGTAGTAAGGTTGGAAAAGCTGCTTGTGGTAAGAAGAGATCTATTACACATATCTAACACTTTGCTGATTAAGAGCTTAGGACTTAGGATACCTCTTCTTCTGGTGTGGTTTGGTATTTACAGAATATTTTCAGCTGAACAGTTTATTTCAGGACTATTTTCTGCCTTGTACTACTTGGAATATGTGATAAGTATTTTATGGATCTTCTAAACATTGATACTTCTGAAATTGGAGGAGCCAAGAATTGACAAACCATGCCTGTGCTTTGAGTTTAAGCATGGTGTGAGAGTGTATCTCATTCTGCTTATGAAATCTGCAGGCTTGGGGAGGCTGGAGAGATGCAGAACAATCTGGCTTTAGCTCTGTTCAGTGGGGGTACTCTCTAAATTAGTATTCAGAGGTTGGAGTAAATCACAGGTAGGGACTAAGTATAATAGGAGTTTTGCTTGAAATACTCATATATACCATATACATTGGAGATACCTGCATTTTGTCAGACCATTGCAACGCTTTTAGTTTGTTTGCAAACCTCCTCCATGGTTGAATCTGAACATGTGATACAAGTGGAACATACTTAAAAGATGGATGTTGCAGGACTTTCATCTGGATGGCAGAAAACAGGTTTAATCTATAGACAATCTATGAAGAAGAGGCCATAGGAATTCTGCATTGAATTCACTGCAACAAGGGCTGCTCCCTTGGTCATCGTAAATCCATAACTGCTTTGATAAAAGCTGTGTGGGGTGGGAAGAGGAACAGAAGAGAGTTAATGAGCTAGAGATCTGCAAAGTGTAGTATTTTGGCTGGATTCTCCTCAAAGCCATATAAAAATACACACGTGTGTGCACGTACTCTTGTGTGTATCTAAAAAGATTCTGTGCTATTTTACTGGGCCAGATCTCCAAGATAATCTTGGGTCTGCTCATCCTACCACTAGAACAATGTGTTTCACATCTGTTTTGAAGGAGCAGTAGCGGTCTCCAAAGGATATCCTGCTTTATAATTTTTCCCTTTTTTATTGTGGTGTTGTGGCTGCCTATAAACCACTGTTATGTTGCCTCTTGTGAAATGGTCGCAGTGGCTGCAACCGTCATTGAAATTCTTGTCAAAGTCATCTAAATTCTCTTGTCACACTGCCAGGCATCAAACTAAAATGGGAACTAACTAAATGGATGTAAAATTAAAAGGAAGGAGACTAGGTGAGATGAGCAGAAAGCATTTTGTGTTGTGGGCCTCACTGGAAGCTGCTGCACTGGCATCTGTGAGCCTGGTGTCTGGTGGAGTTTGAGAGAGATGGATGGTTGCTTCGGCTATGGCTGCTATTAGTAAATTTTGTGGTACTGAAAAATTCCCAGGCACTAGATCTCAGTCCTTTGTACTGCTAAATTGCTGGAGTGGCTCTTGGATGGTTTCATTTCAGGTCAGCCCTCTGAATGGTTCCAGGCACAATTCAAGGACATGTCATGGGTCAGGGAAAATTCTCAATAACCATGTTTGATGTAGCAAGACTATATTGGACTTCTAAGTTTATACAATAGCATGGGAATGAGCTGTTTCATGCCTGTTGGCCTCCATGTCAGAGAATGGTCCCAATTGTATTTTATTTCCCGCTACAGATCTAGCCATAGGATTTAGGCTCCATCCAAAAAGCTGTCTTATGTACTTCAACCTAGTATCTTCGTCGTATCAGTCTTATGATTTCTCTTTGATCTAGTTATACTGGCTATATCTACAGCTGGAGATCAGTCCCCAGCACTAACGCATTAGTCCAGCTACAATCATGTTACCTTTGGTGTACCAGGCATTTTTGCAGGCGGTAGCTCCTCTTTGAGTCTCAGAATGAGAGTCTGAGTGGTAATAAAAATCTTAAAAATAAAATAATTCTTCATGCCACGGATTTAGGAAATGACTCACAGGCCACAGAGGATATGGCAACCAATTTATGAAATCTGGGGCATTTCTCAGTTCCTGATGAAAAATGAAAAGCACACAAATTAAATTCATTTTTGGAAGTTATTTTTGTTTTCTAAAGTTTTTTGCTGACTATGATTATTTTTGGCAAAGTGCTATTAAGGCACAAGTCCAGTGAAATCCTCCATGACTCCCCTCATGACTACCAGCTCATGGTAGGCTGTGGTGAAGTGTGGCTGCAATATGTGGGATTTTAATGGACTTGCTCCAAAATGGCACAAACATGCTGACCACTTTAAGTTTGGAAAGCCCGGGGGAAACAGCGATTGTCAGAGCTTTAAGCAGAATGCTGATTGGTTGATATCTGAAAGAACTTTCATTTCTTTTGCTGAATAAATTCTCAGTCTTCTTGGTCCCTACTTTCACAGTAGCTGGAGTGGCAGGCCACCAAAGAGAGAGAAATTGTCCTAGCTCAGCAGAAGAATTCATTTTGGGATTTCTACTGTAAACCTGGGCTGAAATGAATCCAAGAAATCACTAGCTACCCTCTTTTAAGTGATATTTTGATTGATGCTCTAATAGAAAGGATGTGCATCCATTCTCACCCCCCATAGCCACTGAAGAGTCTCCTTGAGAGCTAATCTTTGGTCTTTCTGCAATATTTTACAGGGTTTTAAGACTGGACCTCTAAAAATCAGGTTTGTTTTCCTTATTAGCTCCCAAAACAAAGGTAATGAAAACTTGGGTATGCTGTCAGAGCACCCTGAAGGGGAAAGGATTGGATAAGATCCAGGTAGATGACAGACAACCTATCAGATAGGAAGAAAATCTGATGATATAAACAGAAAAGCATGGTCAGGCATGTCAAGTTTATCCATGTGAGTGTGCCAAGTCATCAACATGCAAAGAGCAAGCACTGACCATTGCTGAACTAACGAAATAAATAGACCTGTTCTGTAAAATTATATTTCAAAAGAGGGCAGGTACATGCAGATTGCTTCTTGAGGGAAGCCTTTGAACTGTACTGACTCCAGAATCATGTCCAACTCCTTGTTTGTCCAGGACAAAGCTGTTCCAGGGACCGAGTTAATAATTTATAGTATAGATCATACTTCTTTGATGCTGCTTAATTTACTCTACTGAGGACATGGAGCCAGTAAGTCCCCCAGACATTTCAGGATTTTTCTCCTCAACAGTACAAGCTGATAAATGTTCCAGTGTTGATCTTGCAAATTTCTTCAGGATGGGCTTAGCATTAAACCAGCAATCACCTATTTTAGGGTCATATAGCCTCCTGTGAAATAACAGCAAGACTGTTATCTGGTGGCTCCTTAGTAAAGCACAACAATAAGCACTTTGGTTCTATA
This sequence comes from Neopsephotus bourkii, assembly GCF_033783945.1. Lineage (NCBI taxonomy): Eukaryota > Metazoa > Chordata > Aves > Psittaciformes > Psittacidae > Neopsephotus > Neopsephotus bourkii. The sequence continues at coordinate 3,131,745 of NW_026902113.1, forward strand.
TATATTCTGATCCTTAGTGCAGTAAAATTGTGGATTGCGCTATTAAATTATTGTCACAGATAATATGGATCAGATTTTGTTCTCCCACTTCCTGTTACAAAATGATAGGACAGAAATAACTTTTTCAGGATTTATTGAGTTAGCCCAGTTTTGAAAATGTAATATTAGATCCTTTTCTTTATACTTGTTTCAATGAGTTTGCTTGGGATCAAGTTTTATCAGTCTGTTCATGTAGCATTCACTTTCCAAACCGACCTCAAATTTATCCCGTCATGTGGGATTTCACATTTCACACTCCCACATTTTAAACTGACATCCCACATGGTTTCTCCCCAGGGTAGCTCAGGGATAGGCTGATTTCTGGATGTAAATATCAAGGACTGTTTCACAGGAAGTCCTTAAAACTGTGAAATTTATAATCCGCGTTTGTGGGGACTAGCGGGACCTTTTCATAGTCTGACATCTAGTGGCAGTGCTCTGTAATAGCAACTACATAAAGGAAAGCCAGAGAAGGCCAGAAATGTCACACCACGGGAAAATTTTAGCCATCAAAATGTAATAAGATAACTTAATTTTGTGAGAGAAAACCTGCATTTTAACCTTTGTAATCTTCTTAATGTAAGGCAATGCACTTAGTGGTGCAGTAACAAGCTTGTGCTTCTCACAGAAGTGAAGAACTGTGCATTTGAACTTGCTTCATTCTTTTTGATAATGCAGTCTTCTCTTAATTCTAAGTACTGGCAATTTCTTTCAAAATCATAGACAATCATTGCAAAGTCTCCACTGACTTTATAAGGGAGATAAAAGATTTGAAATACAAATAGGAGGCAATACTGATATAAATTAAAATAAGCTAATGGTCCTTTTTTAATCACCCATCTGATGCCTTCTCATTTCCAAAGACAGAAACCCCACAACTCATCACCTCATGTACTCATGTGCAGTCATGTATTCTTTTCCTGTCTGGGCTCTCCTGGAAAGAGCTGGTAGTTTGCTATGTCAGGAACACCACACCATGGTCTCTGAGTCGCGCTCATAGTGTTGTAGTCCACATCACTGGTCACCTGAACACATTGGAATGCCTGTATGTCTTAAGATTCCTTGTCATGCCGCTGCTGCCATCTCCACAGCCAGATGCCTTCCTTTTTGCATGTAATACTTGTCAAGGTACTCCTAAAAATCCAGAAAAATTCCAGCAAATATTGCTCATTGACATGTCAATGTTTTGATTTAGGTAAATGAGGATCTCCCACAATTTGTATAGTGTGAAATGTTGATTAAAAAAAAAGTGTTGCTGAACGCAGTAAAGTCTGGCAATGAAAAATGGGAAGTTACTAGCATAAAAAAGCATAGCATATTTATCATGAAATTAGATCTTATGCTGAATTGAGGTTTGATTCAGAACAAAAGGAAATTGTAATTCTGGAGTTTTCTATGGTATCAAACATTTAGGTTTTGACAAGTTTAGTGTATTTGCTTGAGTTTTCTCTAAGGCAAATAGAAATTTGGCAAAGAAGTCTAAACAATGACTTCACTGCAATCTATAGATTGATTTCTATTTCAAATACATAGAGATGTAGAGATGGAAGGGAATTGATGGGTATTTGTAGAGTTATTGAAGAAAAAGGAAAGGGAATAGTAAAGAGGTTACATGGAAGAAGCATGTGATATATTTGGGAATAGCTGGACCACAACACTAGAACATCCTTGATGATAGGCAGTCCTGTTGATGTCTTTCTTCAGGTATTGAGGTCTGATCTAAAGACTGAGGTAAGTTACCCCCAGGAATGGCTCACCTTATCCTAAGGCATTCTGTGAAAAGCATCTTCATCTAGGATTGTCAAATGAATCATCATCTGAAAGAACCTATGTCTTTCAGTCATCTCCAAAGGAAGCATTATGTCTGCCAGATGTGTTCAGATATCTTGGATACCCTGTAGTCAGTGTCACTAAATGCTTATGTTGAGGCAACAGAATCAGTTGACCCATACTCAGGTTAGATGAAACTGCTGTGCATGTAGATAAGGTTTCTCCTACAGGGAGAACTTGTGCAGTTATGATCTTTGAAAAGGAGGTTGGTGGCATGAGGCCCTTTGCACTGAAGCACTTCTCACGTTTTACTGAAGGAGCTTCCAAGTGTGGCAAGTTACTGTGGGGGTGCATTACGACCCCACAGCCTCTGGGCCACTCTACAATTTCAGCAACTCACATTAGGCTTTGTCTTTTGGGTAATGAGCTGGTGGTTAAATGTCCCTTGACTGTACTAGGATGCATGGCTAAGGTGGGAATGGCACTGACTGTACCAGGAAATTCTGTTGCTTGGCCAAGGTGGGAAGTAAGAGTGGGAATAATCAGTCATCCGTTGACAGCCTTGGAACATTCTGCACCTTGCTTGTAGCTCATGTGGAACAGTATCACTGTTACTAGAACCTTGAAAATTGCAGTAATTTCTAACCTGTTTTGTGGCCAGGGTGGAAATTTACTGATGACTAAAGCCAATCATCATGCAACAGTGGTGCTAAGTGAGGCCCTTTTATAAATACCTATATTTAGATACCTATGCTTGTCCTGCTGCAACACACCTTCAGCCCTCATCTGCAGTAATCCTCAGTTCCCTTCTTTGTCATCTTCCTACTTTCCCAGAAATGTGGGTTAGGTTTCCAGTGGAAAACAACAACAACAAAAATAATCTAAACCAATTGGGAAAGGGCTGGTAATCACTGTGACACTCAACTCTTGAGAAAGAGAAGGGACTGGTTATGAATTGGGGTGGATATAAACTCTGTAAAGTTCCCCTATCCATGTCCCTAGAAGGGATAAGGATATCAGCCACCCACTGATCATAACAGAGATCTGCTTTGTATACTTGCCAGGACAAAAATGCTGAGGTTTAATTTTTCAGCTTTACATGGTAACTTCTGGGAGGGAAAGGGCTCTGTTTTGCAGTCTTGAGTTGCATGAATAAGAAGTACTAGCTACAGACGTCTAGATTACACTTGGAATTACTCTGTCAAATTTCACTGTGGGGAACGAAATCTTCATGGAACCCAGTGATTTGTCAGTGGTGTGCTTTCTTCTGTTGATTGCCTTGTGATTAAGCACAGTACAGGGAGGGCTTTGCAGGTGATTTGGAGAAGGAGCTTCCAATAGAGCACACACCTTTGTCAAAATCAGGGCAAATCTGACATTCAGTCAGGTTTCTCCAAAAAAAGTGCAAATGCAGTGGGAAGGGGGAATATCTGCTGCATGACATGAGCCTGGGGCTCTCTGTGCCAGACCGCAGAGACAGGAACACTTCTGCCTGGTGGTGATGGGGAAGCCCAACTGCCCCAAGGCAGAGGCAAGGGCCTGAAGCTATGTTACAAGCAGCCCTTTTGGTGCTTCACAAGTTACAAGAGGCTTTTTATTTAAATATGAAACTCCAAGATTCAGTTTTTAAACACACACAAATAACTCGGTAATGCATATAACACAGTAATAACACATATAATGCAGTAATAACTTCTAGAGATAGGTCTGATAACCTGGGATGAAGGAACAGCCGCTAGAATGTGGAAGCTACATAGGGATTTCCAAGAAAGTTTCTTACACAGATTTCCATAAGCAGCTTCTCTTTTCTTTGGTTCTGTTCCCTTCTATGTAATACTGAGCAATCTCTTGATTTTCCAGCAGGGTTATAAGAGAGGATTCAGCTACTGCTCCCACGCTTGGTTAATGACACAGTGGTTGCTCTTCTGGACAGAGAATAACCTTCAAAGCACAGCCCTGAAAAGAAGCTATGGGATTTCAGATAGCCACAGGCAGCCTATGGGGGTAGTTACACCACCTGGATGTGCACGCAGATGTCAGGTCTCCTGATTTCTTCTCCCAGTGCACATTTGTTTTACCTGCTCAGAATCGATGCATTAAACTAAATGTTTACTCCTGCCAGACACTTTAGGATCATGTTGCAACAAAGCTGACTTTGATTTTGTAATTTCTAAGTAAGTAAAAAGGTGCAAGTGAATGAAGGCTTATACACTATTACCAATCAGGTGATTGTGGTAACCACCAGCAACATAACCACACAGTTTTGTCAGAGAAATTTACCCTGATGGTATTTATCTATTTGCTTTGAATACCACAAACATATTCCAGCATGATCCAAGGCATGTAAAATTACATTTTTACAACTGCTGCTGAGAGAAACATTACCCTAGGGCTAAATCCATCTCTTTTCCAACTCCCTGCTGTTAGCTACACAGGCAAAGCTTTCAGTAGGAGACGTGGGAGTGACTTCTGGTGCTAAAACACTTTCCTTTGGCCACATGGTTTGTGGATCATTCTCTGGTCTCAGTTCTGATCTCTCTCCATTAGGCAGGTGGACAGCTCTGGCAGAGCCCCCCAGATAGCTTCCTCAACCAGAAATTTGGTTTTTTTTTACACAAACTAAACCCATGTATGGCAAGTGAGGACGATGAGGCTGACTTCAAAACCACACTGCTCTGAACCAAAATGCTAATGTACAACCAGCCTTTCTAGGCAGGCTTATCCTAGTATTAAAATTTACAGTTCCCTTGTCCCTTGCCCCAGATGCTCTGAGAGAGAAAATTCTTATTCCTGAGTGTTGTCAGTATGTTCTTTAAGCTCAGGATCCTTTTTCCATGAATGCTTTGTTTCACACTTGCCATAGGGTGGGGTCATGATGGTCAAATTCACCCTAATTTGCAGGGACTTATATTTTCTGATGCTTAAACATCTTCAAAGTCTCAAATCCAGTCAGCAGGACACCCTGCTGACAAGGATATAGGTGGAAATTAGGTAATTAGAATTTGACCTTCAGTCTAACCAAATTCTTACAGAAATATCATGCATGAAAAAATATACTACAGCACATTTAGAAATCAGTGAACAACCTCTTTATTTCCTTTGGGACAATTTGCATTTTATTTAGCCTTCTGCCTTCCCACTGATTCCCCAAATTATGACCTCCAATAATCTGCACCTGAGGCAGAGGCAGATTTTCAAGGTGGTAGGTTAAGCTCTGGGAATGAGAGTTGAGGAGACTTCAAGGGGAAGGAAGATAGTGGAGTCCATTCTTGTTTCATGTGCAGATCACTTTGAACGTAACCGTGTGAATGCTCATTTCTACATCCAAGTGCTTGAGGAATGGCTGACGTCTGAATGCTTTGTCTGAACTCTGTTGTGGCAGTACACTTCTATGGTCACAATAAGCACAGATGTCTTCATTAAGACTTTGAGTCAAAGATTTCAAAAGTAGTATTACTTACACATGTGTTTGAATTTTGGTATGAGCATGAAGGCTTTGCTGAATCAGCACCTTCGTCTCTAATTAAAGCCTGTCTTCTAGCTCATAATGTACACAGGCTGTGCTGTGATCCTGGAAATGAGGAAGGAGTTTATCACTCTTAGAAGTGAAAAACACATCTTTAATAATAGCCATTCTCCTTTCACATTTTATGCTTGTTAAACCACATGTCCAGGCGAGGTTTATGTACATCTATGTGAACATACACTTTTAAACTTGTAGAATTTTGCTCCGGAACATACCTGTAGCAGTTTGGTTTCCTCCTGAGGAGCCTTATTTGCTTCCTTGCACAATGTGTATTTCTTTTGATCTTAGAGCCTGTTTTGTTCACAATAATCCTGTTTGCAGTAGTGTGAAGTGATAAGTACACTTTTCAGCTGCTTGGAGAAATATAATGACCTAAGCTAAATTACACCATGATTTAAAGAAAATAGTTCATATATTTATTGTATAAATCACTTCCTCTGTAATCTTGGGTGAAAATCAAAAGCGGTGCTTATAAAAATAATGATGACAGTCTGAAACACAGCTACAGGTAAATGTGCATACATATACGTATTATATACAGGCACACATTTGAAAAATGTTGTCTGGTGCTTTTTGTAAACTCCATATTTTTCATCTTTATTGCAAAGTTCTTCTGTTTGATAATGACATTTATCATATGCCTGTAAGCTATTTTTCTGTCAAAACCACCTTCATTTTTAGATATTGATTTTTTATCTTAACCAGTGTAACCTTCTCAACCTGGGTAAAGCAGATTTTACCCTCTCCCATAATGGTTGCTGACAGTTAAGGGAACTCATTCCTTCAGGACATGTTTTCTAACACTCTTTGATAAAGTCTGATCTTTAAAAGGTCATGTTGGCTTTTTCCTTGATGGTTTAAAACCTTGTGTTGCCCAGCTGTGTGGAGGCTGTATTGCCCTCGGTTCTAGAAGCAGCATTTTTAATGTAAAATACACAAAAGAAATTTCTGTGCAGCTGTTGGGATCCCCTACTCCTTTAGCCCCTGCAGCCTGCAGAGCCCCACAGAGCCCGTACAGACCCATATGCACCTGGAGCACACGGGGAGCACCCATGGAGCACATAAACACACACGTATCTATGTTTTTTCATTTACTGAAAAGTAGCAAGACACAGTGCTTACACATCTTTAAAGCACATGAAGCACATGATGCATAAGGAAAAACCCCTACAGACAACACCCACTCCCATAAGCTTATTTAATGAATGAATACAGCCAGACCATGAAAAACTCTGATTCACAGCCAGAACCACAGAACCCACGTCTCAAACCTTTAAATCCTGTCTACAAAGTATGTGCACAGGATACACACAGTAATGTCAGTGAGATGGCTGTCATTAAGAGTTGTCACCCTGCAATGGGTATTTGTAACTCTCACAGAAGAGCTCTTCTTTGTTTTACCCAGGCACGCTGTGCAGCTCATCTGCAGTCCTGGCTGACATCCTGTCTGGTACCTGCAGTGGCTACACTGTGTTTTAGTACACTGCTCTGGGTATGGTTCTGGCATGTCTGAAGGTTCAGTGTTTAAAAAAGTTCAAACTTCATAAGCTGTTCAAAGACTGTGTTGCTTACCAACATTTAAATACCAGCCTTGCAGCTTCCTTTTCTGTTATCTGAACTTGGACAATTAGCCACAAGAGGCATGGAGTTATGAGCAAGGGCAGGAAGAGTGGTTATGTACATCCATATAATGACAAGTTCTTTCTCCATACATAAGCTCTCACACTTGTCTTTTTTCTTCCTTTAAGACACCAAACCCTCAGAAAGATTTAGCATCAGTTTTCTTAAGGCTTTTGGAGTATCTGTCTGCTACCCAAGAGCACAGGGGGTAGGTTTCTCACCTGAAAGCATAAAGGAAAGAGCTGGGGTTTAAGCTCTGCTCTAGCAAGTATTTTACTATAGACAGCTCCTGCTCCACTCTGCCCATAAAACACTCTCATGCCGGTGCTAGAAGACCATGTTCTTGCAGGCTGAGAAGCGAGCCGGACTTTTCAGGACAATCTACCAAGAATGCCTTACTTGTGTGTCTCAGCAACACATGACATTAGGATGCATAATTTCCTCATTTCCTAATCCAATCTCATCATCAGTATCTTATGATTGATTTGAAAAACAGCTACTAAAAAACATTAATTGGCCAAGAAACAAATTAACATTTTTTCTTTGGGATATCAAACAACTGGAAACACTGTTTTTATATGTCTTTCCTCTCTTGCCTTGTCTGCCCTTCCAAACTGCTCTGGTCAACAGTAGGGGGAATATGACATTACAAAACCAAATAAAAATGTGCAGTGGAAGGCAAGAAGGATGTTTAGTGAAAACACCAAAAAAAACAATTTTAGCTTGGTCACATGGGATCCTGGTTTTTGTGTATCTGTTTGTGTGTCCATCTGATCTCACAGTAACTGAAGGTCCTGGCCAACTTCAGCCAAGTCAAAATGAGACAGTGTAATTCCTAGAGGTTTTGTGGAAAATAGCAGCTCGACAAAAGAGAAATAATCTTATTAATGGGAATGTGGATAATTCATCTGTTGGCTGGGCTGTGGGGCCAGTTGCTGGTCAGCCCATGCACAGTGTTTACTCAGCTAGTAACCTAAATGTAGTATAGTGATATGCATTATGGGGAGCTATAGGTGGCATAAGAGAGTGGAGGTGGTACCAGGAACTGTCTAGAGCTGTGGGAGGATATGGTGAGATGCAAGGCACTACCCTTTGTTAGCCAGGCTCCTGGCAGAGATGAGGGAAAAGACCACCAGTAAATACTTAGTATTTACTGGATTTCTGCTGTTTCACTCCTATTCTGGTTCTGATTCATTCAAGACAAGAAGCAAAGAGGGAAAACTAAGTGACCAAGCTCTTATCACAAATCAAAAGTCACGCCTTTTTGTGTAGGGAATGCTTTTTTTGGCCTTCTTTCCAAACCAGGAAAAGCAGTGCTCATTGCTTTCTTTATTTTTGCAGGTGATCCATGAAAACAAACCCCATGATGGATTAAGAGAATATCAAAGCTGCCAGTCAAAGAACTTCACTGACAGTATTTCGCTGTTAAAGATCAACTTTCCTTAAGACAAAGGATTTATATAAAGTGTGAAACAAGGTTTCACCTGAGAAAAGGATCACAGAGTAGCTATGATGTTTGTTTATGTATCTCAAGACTTGACTATGTATGACAAAGGACTGAATAATCTCCTTGATGACACAGTGATTAAACTTTTCTTGCAGCTAAAACTACAGTTGTATTAAACATTGAGCAAAGTGTGTGTGAAAGAGTAATTGTCTGAGTATAAACACCTGGGTGTGACTTGGTACCTTCTGAGACTGTGCTGTTAAACTGATTTCTACACAGCCAACGATTGAACTGAATGCTGGATAAGAGTTTAAAGAAGCTGGAAATACAGTAATAGGTAAGGAAGTGTCTCCATCCTGCCTGCCTCCAGTATGTTCTGCTCTTGTCTTATGGGGTATCATGGTCACTTCACAGGCAGTGTCAATCCAAGCAGGTGCCTTCAAACAACTTTATCATTGGCTTGTGGTGACATAAAAAGCCGCTGGTTTATCTTGACAAAAAGTGAGTATCGGAGAGGATAAAAGTAGCATGTCCTTCTCTTTCAGATCACATAAAAAATAGATACCAGCGAAGACACTATAAATTTCACCAAACTTTAGCTGTCTGAAAGTTAGCTGCTCTAAGCTAGTTGGATAGCCTTTCTCTGCAAAGAGATGTTTTCTTCAGGGACTGAAGATTCTGGTTTGCCCCATCACAGTCTTAGGAAGAGATACGTAACACTGCAGAGAACTTTTCCGTCTTTTTCCGGTACAGGCATCTTCTATAACTTGTGTGAGTAGATGTGCAGACAGACACAAAGCTACAGTTAAGTCAGATGAATCTCACCCAAATGTTTGCCATTTCACTCCACTCTAAGTTTAAATTTTGATTAGTCTTGTAGATCAGTGAAACAGCATATCTGAGCCTCTATTTTGACTTTCTGGTGGGAACCAGGCCAGTGGGATTCTCATAGCAATATCAGCAGTGTAGCAGTACCAAATGGTACCAAACGGTACCAAACAGCCAAATCAAATAGGTAAAGATCAGATTGGGATCATTGCATTGTTCACCTGGTACTGTAAAAATACATAGCAAAAAGGAACTTTTTACTCTAACATGCAACAGGTGTGTAAACCAGCCAGATATGTGAGAACTAGGGAGCAGAAGGACAAGCCAGTTCTAATAAGATCGCGGTCTCATATACACCTGCCATGCAGGCAGCAGGTTCTGGGCCTCTTTCCAGAATTAAATGTAAAGGAAATACTTGGAGAGGATATGGTTGTGACTTTATAGATTTTGTCTGAGCTTGCTTCATGCGCAAGGGCAGTATGTAGTAAATGTCAGATATATGTGCACTTGAAACACATGCTTTTCGTTAGTGGAGCAGAGGTTGTGCTTCATGACATTGTAATTAACTCTATTTCTTGAATAAGACACAACTGATTTCTGAAGGATGCCATTTATAGATTCACAAAAATGGTTACTGATGAAATACTAGTTGTTATATAGCTATAAAGACAGACTGTGATCTAATGTATTTAGGCACTGGGGCTGGAGAATGATTTTTGTGGCAACATACTGATATGATGTGAAAAGCGGAAGGCTGCAATGGACAAGGAAAAGCAGGAGAAGATACAGGAACACACAGGAGAGAGGACAGAAAAACAAGTGATAAATGAAAAAACTGGCTCCTGAAGTTGTCAGGAGATCAAAGAATAAAAATACAAACATTGTATGTTGGAAGAATATTAGCATATTAACCTGAAGTCTTTCACTTCAGAAATATAGAACACCTTCAGACAAATGAAGCAGAATATAGTTGACATAAACCTAAAACCTTTTATTGCCAAAATATTGGAAAACCCATCTGGAGTATAAAATCATATATTATGTTGGATATATTGCACTTATTCAGGAGAGAAAAAGCAGTTTTATTCTAGCCTTTGGAGGTACCTTTAGAGCTGACATGATGATACATTAAAATAGTAGACACATAGGAAAACTAGTCCTGTTGCCTCTTCCGTATAGTAGTGTTTATATGAACAACCTTTGAGAAATCTAGAATGATTTTTATTCTCAATTGTTGTGTGTAAAAAAGTTTAATATTAACAGTTAAACCAGCTGTTACTCTTTATTTCACGGATAACTTTTTTAGCTGTAGGGTCGAACTCCCACTGCTTTGATCCATGGAAGAAGTAGAATAACCCTGGAAATAAAAAAGTAAGGCATCACGGCATGAATAAAAGAAACAGGTTCATTCTGACAAAGCAGTTCTTTTGCAGGACACATCAGTAACGACATTCATCCAGAATGCCCTCCAGAACTCAAGTAAGTCCTTTACAAGTACACCCATTTTACTTAAAAGATCATTTCCTTTACCTTTCTGTTGGAAAACAGCATCAACTCTCTGGTTAATTCCCGAAAAGTCATTGACTGTTTGTCTAGGATAACCCTTCTCCATGGACTGGCTGTTTTCATCAAACCTAAATCATATGAAGGGAGACATGTAATTTTAGAGTTTAGACATCAGTTCTGCAAAGAATTAATCAGCTGCTGAAAGGTGTCCGCCATTTGTAGTTTGATTTGAATGGGGTTACAGAGAGTAAAGTTACCTACTCAGGTTTTCAACAAGGAGGATACTTGTTTGCTGATAAAGGCAGGCACAGACCCTGAGAAGCATTTGAAGTGAGAAAAAGTGAAGGAAGACACCAATTTTTTGACAGCAGGAATGGGATTTACCTCCCTTAACGATAGCAGTGTGACGGGCAGTGCATGGAAACTGGCTGGGTTGATTCCTGCTACAAAGCCTGCACATATTTATTACATGAATTTTAAACTCCTCTTAGACTTTGATATGATATTGTGCGTAGTCCTTTAATATCTGACAGATTTAGATGGAGGAAAGGAAGCTGACGTCCTCTTAATACAATCAAGTTGTTCATAACTGAGCCAGGATAATTTTTATAAGATGGGACTGAATGTGGGGGCTTTTAGGAACCCTCTCTGGAAAAACATGCAAGCAAACAAACACACCTTTGTTTTAATTCTCCGTGGATACAAGAAATACTTTTTAGAGGGACATGAGACTGAGATAAGGAGTTACTAACTAAGAAATCCATGCTGTGGTTTTCTTGCATGCCTGTCTTGTGACCAAGGCAGTAAAGTAGCAATTAAATATATTGTAAATACTCGTTCCAAAACTATCAAAAACAAGACAGGAAATGACATGCAGCACAAAATCTAGCTAACAATTTATGTCCCACTGAAGAACCCCCACAGTCACAATAAAGTCTGCTTGACCCACATATACTCCTGGTTGCCTGGAGAAGGCATTCGCAGGAGTTCTTGCACCCAGAGGAAATCTATCAGCTTCCCCAAAATGATTTTTTTGCTTCAGTTTGGCTGGTATTTGGGTATCAGGAATCACTCACGACAGTTTAAATAAGATTTAGAAGAATCATGTTGCAATTCCAATGCTAACTGGTCAAAGAAAGGAAAATGAACTATCACTTCTGTCTCTCTAAATCAGATAAAATAATGTAGGAGTTTTCAGAAATCAGAGAAATTCTGCACAAGCCACCCCAGCCAGAGCTCTGCTGAAGCAGGTTTCTTTTCAGATCTTTATTTCCTAGAGATACTTTTGCCTATTGTATTTGTAAAAATTCTCCACATGCCAGAGTTTTTTTTAGCTTCCAGGCATAATACATCAAAATGGGTCCATATCTGGAATGGTTATTTCAGGACACCGTTAAGCTCTCAAAAGTCAAAGCTGTATTCTTCTCTTTGTGCAGGAGTCAAAGAATTTCTATGAAAAGTAAGATTACTATAATTACATAGTTATGTACAATTACTTAAAAGTCTTTCTCTTTTATTACATAGACAATTTTAATTCTATTCAGACTACATTGGAGTCAATCATAAGAAAACATTTGTCAGTTCCTCTTACCTCCAGTATTTGTCACCTATGAAAAAGTATGTCTTCCCTGTATTTTTATTACAAACAGCTGCATCAATTTTCTTGACACCTTTAGGGAATCCCAATGCATGGATATTCTGTGGATAACCAAGCAACACCTGATATCCACTGATAACCCAGAATTTATTGCCTATTAAAAAAAAAAAAAAATACTTATTTTCACCTGTGATTTTCAGAAACAAAAAGGAAAAATTCACTCCTGTAGCGTAGGTTGTAGGAAAAACAAATGAAATGTCATGCTTTTTATTTATTTATTTGAAAAGTGAATTTTATGCACATATAGCTACCCTTTCCCCCTCCTATCCTCCCTCAAAGCTAAAAGTAAGAAAAATTTGAAGAAAGTCTTATACTTCACCTTTGAAAAATAGGATCTGATCTTTCATGTTCTCATATGCAGCTTCAATACCAGGTGGCAGAGTTGGCCAGAAGGCAGAAATTAATTCGTGCTCAACTTCTGAGTTATCAGGATAGACTCGCCATAAGTGCCTGATTTAAATATGAAACAGTTTTTGAAGTAAATAATTAACCACAGACATTTCTATATATGTATAAGAATGTGAACGGTATCACGACTTACAAGCTGTTGCTTGCCTGTGGAGATACCTAGGTCGATGTGTCAGAAAGGAAAACATTCCCCTCAATGGGAAGTGAAGGGTTTTTTTTATTCTGGCTTCTTTCAGGAGTTGCCCTTCTTGTTGGTACTGATTGATTATGGGATCAGCTACAAGCAGCTGAAAAATTCAGGTTGTTTCTGTACCATATAGTGAGACAGTTATAGGGTTCCAGATAAGCTTGACTGTAAGCTGTTCCCTATATGTTTTACCCAGATGGCTTTGGGCTTGAGCAGGTGATTGAAGGATAGATTAGCCCAACTATATGGTAGAACATACTACCTTCTTAGAAAATGTTTGCATCATTTAGTTATATATTACTTGTTGTAACCATCTATACATCTGGGAATAAAACTTTATTGTGGCTGAGATTTTTTTGGGGAAAAATTAAGCATTTTTTTCAGGGCATCCTGTAAAAAATATGAATATAACACATATCTGCTTAAAGTTTTATTTCCATGAAGAGAAATCTATCCATTTGTCTCATAAATCCCATAATCATGCAAACCACTCAGTCTTTGTAGAAACTAAGAAAAAAGCAACCTCATGGAGACCAATGGCATAGCAATATTTACCTGCCCTTTAGAAAAATGATTTCTCGTCGGAGTGTAGTTACAGCATTGAAAGACATCTGGGAGCCACAAGTCTTAGGTAAGGTAGGGATGGCTGGCCTTTTATCTGGGGCATTTGGTAGAGATCCTAAGAAGATATTATGGGAAGAATACACCAAATTTAGATAAACATTCAGGTTTTCATACATAATTGTATTTTTGATAATATGAGAAGACAAATATTTTTATAGTGAAACTTTTTGATAGAGATTATTTCTCTCCTGCTTAGTTATGTTTTCAAGGCATGAATTTTACTCACCATAAATGGACTGTATGCCGTTTATATCATCTGGAGAGAGGGGAAATTCACTAGGGCTGATGTAGGCGTAGTTGGGGAACATCAAAGCCCTCTGGTCATTAGAATGGGAGAGACCCAGGGCATGGCCAAGCTCATGAGCAGCAACAAGGAACAAGTTGAACCCTTAAAAAGAGAGATGAGATCAGCCTAAGTTTGGTCTGCAAACGGCTGATAAGAGCAGAGCAGGACCATTGCTCAGTGACAGTGTTCATATTGAACATATTGTTCAATATATTTAAATTCATGAGGGTATGCATATACGTAAACATATTTTTTGTATAGGCAAGGCTTGAGTTCTTCCCCCACTAGAAGGGAGTGACTTTTGGCCCTCTTTCCTGCTGTTCTTTCTGTTAGCCACTGAATGTGTGTGTGTGGCATGAGTAGTGTCTGGGGGTGAATGTGGGTGCAGCTCTGAGGAATGTCCTGGCAGGGTTTCCTGGCTGAGCTAGAAAATTAGATAGTGAGTCAAAACAAGCTAAGAGCTCTCCAGGGCAAGGATAGGAAGATGCACTTCATGTTCACTTGAGGTGCTGAAGTGTCACTCTGTGTATCACCCTCCCTCCTACGAATCTGAGGAAGAAAGGTGAGATCATAAGTAGACAAGGAAAAAATATGTTAGCAGAACAATTATCATTAGGACTTGAAAGAGTATAGTTTCTTTATAGCTTTGTAAAATAAAATATCTTTTTAAAATATAGAATCATAGAATAGTTAGGGTTGGAAAGGACCTTAAGATCATCAAGTTCCAACCCCCCTGCCATGGGCAGGGACCCCTCACAGTAAACCATATTACCCAAGGCCTCATCCAACCTGGCCTTGAACACTGCCAGGGATGGAGCATTCACAACCTCCCTGGGCAACCCATTCCAGTGCCTCACCAGCCTAACAGGAAAGAATTTCCTCCTTATATCCAATCTAAAGTTCCCCTGTTGAAGTTTTAACCCATTACCCCTTGTCCTATCACTACAGTCCCTAATGAAGAGTCCATCCCCAGCATCCCTACATGCCCCCTTCAGATACTGGAAGGCTGCTATGAGGTCTCCACGCAGCCTTCTCTTCTCCAGACTGAACAGCCCCAACTTTCTCAGCCAATCTTCATGCGGGAGGTGCTCCAGCCCCCTGATCATTCTCGTGGCCCTCCTCTGGACTTGTTCCAACAGTTCCATGTCCTTTTTATGTTGAGAACACCAGAACTGTACACAATACTCCAAGTGAGGTCTCATGAGAGCAGAATAAAGGGGCAGGATCACCTCCTTAGACCTGCTGGTCACACTCCTTTTGGTGCAATATGCTTATGCATGCTTATTCCCAGTGAAATGTGTTAACATAATAAATAGATAAAAATTGAATTTCCTTTAACATACATCCCTCCAAGTAACACGCCTTTCTCAGTTAGGAAAGAACATTCATCTGCCCTGCAGACCAAGAGCCAACAATGTTAACAGGCTTAGTGATGATCACAAGTCTGTGGCAGAGCAGAGGACTGGTCATCGATTTCCCAAGAAAGGCTGGCTGAAGCCAAGATATCCACTCTCAAAAAATCAAACAAAGTTTCAATTTTTCCACACATATTTCCAGTCTTCCCCTCTCACAAGTCCTCCGCGCTCTCAGAGTTCTGCAATGCCTGGCTTCTGGAACTGTGCTGTTGAGAAACAGCAGCAAAACTGAGGCTGACCTGTTCAGTTCCAGTCTGGGGAAAACAGTACATATTATCAGCATGACATGTCCACTTCTCCTCCTCCTCTTTTTTCCCACCACAATAAACCCAGACCTTTTCTCCTGATGCAGTGCTCTTACAGAACCTTTCTGTTTGCTAGCTCCTTGCTTTTCGTGCAGTGTAGCCTCAGCCTGCTGCAGTTACCCTATGCAATTTTTCATCCCCTAAACAAGATGAGATAAGGGTCTAAAGTACAACAGGGTGTGTACCTTAAACACAATGACAGTTGTGTCGTTGTGTACTGACAGATCTGTCAGAGGCAGTGTGTGCTGTCTGGCTAGCCTGGAGATTGAAGGGAACAGAGAGTTGATCACTTGGTGTTCCCCTCTCTTATAGCCTAGCATAACACATCTGTAGTCAGCTCTACACACTGCATCTCAGCCCATGGGGGGCCTGAACAGCCCACTCAGAAACCCAGCTCCTGGTAGGATGCTGAATTTGTTTAGAGAATTCTTTTGTGTATAAGCCTATCCTAGCTTATGTTTGGACCTACTGTATTATCAGTGAAGACTCTTCATTATCACTGGTTTCTGTAGTGTTTTCTAGGTAGTGGGAATCTCCTCTGAGGACTTCCACAAGGCACAGTGTGCTTCCTCTGCAGTGTGTGGTAGTGCCTGGCTTGGTGCCAGTGTGTGTGTCGGGAGGGGACAAAGTCAAAGCTTTTACCATAGGTTGTGAAACTCTGGTGGGCATGGGTTCTAGCAGCCCCTATGTAAGAGTGGCCCATGTCTGTAGCATTCATATTTGAAAAGGGTTGTCCTGTTGGTATTTTTACCAGCACTAAATAAGAACTAAAATAGATCAGGCTGATTTATGTCATTGCAATTGTTATTTTTGCACATACCCTGGTTGAAGGATGGCCTGTAGTATCCTCAAACTGCTCTTACGGTTAATGTTGTGTTTCATCTCAGTCTAAATCTTCAGTTAAATAAAATCAGAAAGGGATTTACCCAACTGCATAACACTTCAGAAAGACCTTTTTACCTACCAGCTGAGCCCATGGTCCAATCTTCGTCCTCATCAAAGTGCACATCACCACCAAAACCATTGCCAGGTGGAAACGCATGCCCAAGGACGCCGAGGGGGCCATCAAAATAACGAGGACAACGTCCATGAGCTAAATAAGGTGATGTTGAAACAATACAAAGTTTATGTTATGACTACTGCAAAATCTTCACATTAACATTTTTATGCAGTCAGCTTATTTACCTTTGGTCCCAAAAGCAATCATTATATCTGCTATTCCTTCATGAATACGAGTGAAAATCAGCGGGGTGACAGTACTCCACACTTCAAATGCTTTATGGATTGCTTTATCCACATCCTCTTTGGTCATATCTGGTGTGCGGTTAACAATTCTATGGTTATGAGAGTTCAAGTAATAATACTTAGTGTTTGCAGAAAAAAAAATCTCTAATATTGTCAAGATGATGAACAGAGATTCAGGGAATTAATTTAACCTACAGTCTGATAGCTCCCAAGATTCATTTTGGATTGAATGCTTCCGAGGAATGTGATAACCTGCCAAAATAGCTGCTCAAAGTCTGCAGCACAATATGGTTTTAGCCTTGTCTGAAGTCAGTTGACAAAAAAACCCAAACCTGATTTTCTACACTTTTGTCTCTGCTCTAAAGCCAATTCCAGAACCATACATGAAGGCTACATGATGTAACCAATCATGCAATACTTAATTATATTTTTTTCATAATAATACTTGTGTACATGATATCAGATTTTCTCAAAATGGCCCTTAACCAGGAGGCCATCTCTTGAGCATGAGGAAAGTCATGTCCTCAGGTTGCTGTGACTACTAAACTGTTGGTCTTAGCAAATTTTGAAGATAATGGGGCTTGTACAAAGTGCAGTGGGTATTTCTGTTTGGTCACAGAATGTTTGTCAGGAATGGTGAATGACAAGCAAAATACTATGATTAATTGAGCCTGAATCTCAGAAATCCTTCTCAGGAATATGCATAGCTAACAGCTGGGGAAAGAGACACCTTTTTGTGTTCCCAACTGGACACAATTGATGTAGAAGTTGTATTTAACTGTAACACATGTGAATACCCACAAAACCAAACTTTAATTCAAAAAAGCAATTATTGAAATACTACCTGTACGTCAGCTTGTTTTTCTTCCATCCTGGCAGAGTAACGCCGTAGAGACCCACATCGGGAACTCCACACCTGGGTTTCTTCATCATTTCCAATGTCTCAGTGTCTGGTTTTCCAGTCACTTTCAAACCAAAAAATCGTTGCATTTTCTGAAGTTTTTCAGATGTGGATTCAGCATTTGATTTCCATCCAAGCTGATTTGGATCAGGCTCAACAGTGTAGAATTTATTTAAATAGTCCTAGTGAAAAAGTAAAGCAATTGCATTTCACATTTTGATATGTTCTTAAACAAATACCTTAGGACTGGTATTGTTTGTGTGCTTTGCTGGCAAAAGCATCTGCTTGTGATTTTGGAGCAAAACAGATGTTTTCCTGAGGATCATAGCTAAACAGAAACAGACAACATTATCTCACTTATTTATTTGACATTTATAGTTTGTACAGATTAATCCCACTTTAGTAAAGTTTGGACAGCAAAGTTTTGTGTAATAGCATTGTCTCTGAAAGACAGCAAACTGATGTGTATCTGGGACATGCAGATTATATCTAAACAGAAAGGGCTCAAGAGATCTCAGATATGGACAATGTAGTTACCTGTACAAGCTTTGTGTCTTCTTTGTTATCTTTCTCTAGGTGTACAGAGACAGCGTTAGAAACAGCTGCACACATTAAAAGCAGAAGTGAAAGATCCTTCATCCTTATTCTCATCTCTGTCGTGGTAGATGAGCAGTCCGCTTTCTGTTCCATGTCCATCCTCTCCTGCATTCCAGTTTATACTGTTATGGGGTGCTTTATAGAGTCAGCTGTAGACTGACTCAGAGTTTATCATGTTCTGATTACCTCCCACATCCTATAACAGTGCGCTGGCTGACACAATAAAACTTGATTAAACCCATCCAATTTTGCAGACATGTGAAGTCAGTTAGCACTTGAATAGTCCAAGCTGTTTGGCTACTATTTCAAAACTGGCACTCAGTTTTAGTTATTTGACACTGAATTTTAATGATCCTCAGCAATTTCGTAGCAGATCAAATGGACAAATGCAAAACCTTCCAAGTTGTCCAGACCCAGCTGTGTGAAATGCGGCCCACAAATGTATGGGGACTGCTCAGAATTCTCAGCCTAGAAAATGGGAACTATGCACTGAATATGAACCCCAGACAAACAAAGAAAAAAAAAACACCCCACCAAAAACCAACGAAACAAAAAAGCACTTTGGGAGAATTTACTGTAAGCAGAAACTTTTCTTTTTAAATTGATCCATCAAGTGGGGCTTGGTGTTTACAAGATACAGATAAGTTAAAAAGATTTTACCCTATAAATCTAGCCTAAGGAATGTAGATAATGTTATATCTCTGTCTGCATCTACCTAAAGTACTTATTTATGTATGTACATATGCATCTGTCTATCTGTCTGTCTATCGATCGATCGATCGATCTATCTGCCATTTCATCACAAAAGGTTTCTTCAGTTTAACCACATTAGCCACAGGGGGTGTGATTATTTCCTGTCTTAAGTAATTCAAAATAAAGGAAGTTTCAGGATTTACACAAGCTGTGACAAATTATGGGATTTCACCCTGTGCTGGGCAAGTACCTTCCTCTTCCACTGGTGGCAATTTGAGTTGAAGGTGTTTGGTGCCTTAGAGGAGCTCTGACAGCATGTACTCAACTTTTACAAAACAGTTGTAAGAAATACCCTCATGTTGGACTGTGGCTTTTTCAGGAAATCCTTGCTTCTGAGTTTTTGTTTTTTGTTGTTGTCACTTGCAGCCAACTTTTCTCCAGTTGGAGGTGTTAATGATGAATTTTCTACCCCAAACTTCACCATATAGCCTTGTTAGTTTAATTTATTCATTAATGGCATTTCTTAGCTACCAAGAAACACCCCCCTCCAAACCTCCCCAAACCCAAAACAAACAAAAAGCCCCCACAAGCAAACAAACAAACAAAAAAAACCAACAAACAACCAAACACTTCCCTTAATTTGCTTTTATCATTGTATTGTAAGGTAAGATCTGGATCCTATTCAGTTCTGTAACTGAGATAAAAACTGTGACAATGATTTTTCTAAGATGGAGAGCTAAACTGAACTGAAAAGGGTAATGACATGTGCTTATGCAGAAATACAGACTTTCTTTTTTGAGATCCACTTCATGTTTTTAAATGGATATATTTATTTGTCTCAGAGTTTTTAAAGCTAGAAGGAATGACCATGGTGCTTTCATCTGACTATATACATGGCATCGGTAACAAATGACAAAACCCCATTCCATGGCTTTTGCACCAAGTATATTTTCCAATGGCATATATTTGGAAAACATGTTTTGGCTTATATGAATTGAATGTTAAAAAAAAAGTCAAGGCAGCACTGTGAGCAGATTTGATACGAACTGGAAGAAGTGGTGGTCTTTTTTCAACTGTGGTTGGCCATCAGATCCCCATAGCTGTCTGCTGTCTAGCAGTGGAAGGATAGAGACAAAGAGAGCGATTAGATTAAGATTAGTTGCACCTAACTTCATACATTTATTAACTAAGCATTCTTCTATAGAAAAATGAAGAAATACGTATCTCTAGAGAGTGATTCAACCAGCTATCTTAGATTAGGATGAACTGGCCTCTATAGGTGCTCTCTGTCTTCACTGAGCATAGAGAAGCTTAAGCAGCTAATTTAGACTACATTTCTAATTTCAGTTAACAGCTCATGCTACATTAGTGTTTGCTTAGGAAACATTTGAGTTGCATATGACGGGGGCCCATGTCACTCAAAATACAATTAGGGTTTTGAAACTTGACCACCTACACAGCATAGTGGCCAGTTCCCATGGCCCACGTGAGAGAGGTCTGAACACGTTTTTGCAAGTGATGTTTCACAAATAGACCTATAATTGGCCTTGAGGTCTGGGA
The DNA here is from genome assembly GCF_033783945.1 of Neopsephotus bourkii. Taxonomy (NCBI): domain Eukaryota; kingdom Metazoa; phylum Chordata; class Aves; order Psittaciformes; family Psittacidae; genus Neopsephotus; species Neopsephotus bourkii. The sequence goes on from NW_026902113.1 coordinate 3,152,359, forward strand.
AAAGAAGAAGCTGTATAAGCAGCTGCTGGTTATGGTTTCATAATGCTTGCCTTTGACATTGGTTAGAGTTGGTGGATGTTGGTCTACCTCATGACTTCTTTTCTTGTCCTAGAATTGGTTTATACAGACTGCAGTAATGTGACCTGTGTTTTAACCCAGAAAGGTCACTGCCTCTCCTCATCACATTTCTAGTATCAAGTGATGCTACACTGCTGCATCATGGTGATCCTAATACATCACCAGCAGGGATCCAGCTTTCATCAGTGTTCACAACATGGATGTCTGCATGTGAATTAACTGCCTAAGATTGCATTATATCAATAGAAATCTAACCAATATGGTCAAATGGCATCTAGAGAGCATTTCATCTGACCATATGTAGGAAAAAACTTAGGATGATTTGTGCAGCTCTCGGGAGCTCACCAAATATTTTGGCCAGCATTACAGATATTTTTATATATATATATTTAGAGAGCCTAAAACTGATATCACATAAAACCCCTTAGGCTGCAAGTAAGCTGCCTAAACAGTGATTTGTTGTGCTTTTGAGGCAGTCTAGAGTATCTGAGACAATGACACAGGCCTGGTGGCTGTGACTCAGGACATAGAGAGGACATGTGGCTTCTAGACTGGTAATTGGAGGCCAACTGGAAATATTCAGGGACCTTAATAGCACTAGATACTTGTTCAAGCAGCTGAACTGAGCCACTACTTTGTAGGCTCAATCCTACTATAGAGTCAACAAAGGTAAATCATTACTCAGCTTAAGTGAAAAACATGGGCCAGTGGCAAATAGTTCAAATAATGTGTTTGACTCTTGGCAAATCTTTAGCAAAGAATGCAGCCTGTGAGGACAGGATTCAACCACCTGAACATACGTGCCGAGGGACAGTGCAGGCTCTATGGGACTTTGGGAAGTGCTGGTCTCCCAGAAGCTGGTCTCTCCATTTCATACCTGCATGGGTGACTTGAATTCCCTACAGCACCCCAAATTCACTGAACACGTTTAGGGAATTGGATTCCTGCCTGGGCAAATCTGTCTCAGTTAATAACTGTATGGGCTACGACTACACACAAAACCAGTTACCAGACACTAGCGAGTGGTACAGTACTCTGCCATAGTAATTAGCAAGTAGGACCTTGAAGTTATTAAAAAGGAGTAAGAAAATGGCACGTGACTGTGTGGACTGAGCTGGAAACAACACTTAGTTTCCAAATTACTTAAAGTGGTGATTGTGCCTGCAGGCAGGCAAGAGCTGTCGGACCCATACATGCTCTCCTCCTGATGGTGAGGGATGAAGTAATACCCACGCTCACCCAGACAAAGGAAATTTGCACTCACATAAGTACAGGGAATACTTCTCACAAAGAAATCACCTCATTTTGAACTTCCTGTCTTCCTGTTCAAGGGAAATTCACAAAATAAATAAAAAAAAAGTGTTCCTGGTAACTAAATTCAGAACTTTACAGAATACCAAAAAGCATGGACTAAAAATATGCCATTATAAACTTAAATCTTCTCTTTAAATTCTTCACCTTACCTAGTTTCTAAATTACATGTTATCTCTGTCTTTCCTCCAAAACATAACCATCTCCTTAACCCTTTTCTTCCATTTAGCACTATTTCTGCTCCATGAGTACTCACTACTATTTTTGCGTAGAGAGGGATTAGTGTACTCCTCTAAGTCTGAAGAGCTGTTTTGGCATTGTCTAGAGACATTCTGGTTTTGCTTCATATCTAAAGAGAACATATGTCCTCAATTTTCATTTTTTTTTTAAATATATAATTAGTCTATTAAGAAATATTATCTTTCCCTGTAATACTTGCGTTATGTTTGTAGTCCTTCTTTTCTAAAACAGTATAATCAATTTAGATTTATATGCTTCTAAAACAATTTTTGATTTGTCATTGGTAGTTCAGTAGCCCTGGCTTACACAAGAAAATATTGTTAAATAGAATTGCTACTAATGTTTTGGATTAAAGAACTGGTATATAAATCACCTTGTGAGAACAGGATTCACATAAATTACCTTCTTCATTAAAGCTTTTGATGCACTATAATTTAATTTATTTTTTATTATTTTATAATTTTTTAAGTTTTACAAAGAATGTAGAATCAGAGAATCATAGAATAGTTAGGGTTGGAAAGTACCTTAAGATCATCAAGTTCCAACCCCCCTGCCATGGGCAGGGACACCTCGCTCTAAACCATATCACCCAAGGCCTCGTCCAACCTGGTCTTGAACGCTGCCAGGGATGAAGCATTCACAACCTCCCTGGACAACCCATTCCAGTGCCTCACCACCCTAACAGGAAAGAATTTCCTCCTTATATCCAATCTAAACTTCCCCTGTTGAAGTTTTAACCTGTTACTTGTTACTGAAGTTTTAACCTTGTCCTGTCACTACAGTCCCTAATGAAGAGTCCCTCCCCAGCATCCCTACATGCCCCCTTCAGATACTGGAGGCTGCTATGAGGTCTCCAGGCAGCCTTTTCTTCTCCAGGCTGAACAACCCCAACTTTCTCAGCCTGTCTTTATATGAGAGGTGCTCCAGTCCCCTGACCATCCTTGTGGCCCTCCTCTGGACTTGTTCCAACAGTTCCATGTCCTTTTCATGTTGAGGACACCAGAATTGTACACAATGCTCCAAGTGAGGTCTCATGAGAGCAGAGTAGAGGGGAAGGATCTATTCAAGTTAATTTTCAATTATATATTTTCTTATCTTTAGATAGTATGTAGACTAATTTTTACTCCTGAATTTAATAAAAGTAAAAACTACCAAGCTTGATCGTTATGAAGAATCAAATTCAACAGACTTCTAATACAGACAGCTAAGTAATGAAGAAAACTGAACAGATATGTTTTTTTATAAGGTTACACATTCTTTCCACAAAATACAGTTAGTTCTATTACAGTAAGCTGAAACCTTCCTCTGAAGTGTTCAGAATAATATAGATATTGTATGAGATAACACATTTTTGTATGGTCACATGACTTCTAGTGTTATCAGCTGAGCTACAAAGACTAAAGAGAAAGTGGATAACCTTTCAAACACTATTTTAATTTAGGATATTTGAAATAATGCAGTTTAGATGGAAGTCAAGCTTTCTTTTCCATGAACCATTTGTGTCAAAAATATTTTTTGCCAAGAATTTTAATTTTTAAAGAAAAACTTTCATTCTGTAACCCACTGAAATTAGGAGGAATTTACTAACTAGTGGAGGAGTAAGCACTTGAAAGACCTTTGAGTAAAGAGATTCATTTGTCCATTATATGATGTGGCTATGTGTGATAGCAAAGAACTTGTTTCAGTGATCACAGGGGTCCTTTCTAATCTATGTTCCCAGGTTTAAATTCAGTTCCTAAACCCCAAAACATGAGGAAAAAGGCCCAGCCTACAGTTCGAAAGACATACACCCTGGGGCGGGAAGGCTAAGAGTAAAAGCTAGGGAAAGAGGAACAGAAAGTGGTGATTTGTAGAGTGATTCTAATGAGCCACAACTGGCCTAATTACCCATAGAATATTCACCAGGGCTTGTGCAGGATGATGGACATCAGAGCCAGCTGGCTGCTCCTTTCTCTGGCTTGTAGAAAAAGATCAGACTTTTCCTGCCAGAATACATTTTCTAGTGTTTGGAACCTAGACTTGGCTCTTAAGTATTACTGCAAATAAGACATAAATGACACAATGATATGAAAACCATAATTTATTAGGAAACTTAAATGTAGCAGGTGAAATTGTGATACATTATATAAATATCTTTGGTATACAATAAATAAGGCTGTGCTCCTAAACAGTTTGGGCAGAAATTCATTCTGACCTGATTGTCCTGAAATGCTGAAAAATTTAGCACGTAAAAACATACACTGTGCATATGGAAAAACATTACAATTAACAATTAAACCAGCTGATGCTCTTCATTTGTCCAACAATCCTTTTGGAACGAGGATCAAACTGAAACTGAGTTGTTCCACGGAAGAAGTAGACATAGCCTAGAAATAATGTTTAATACAGTTATATTTCATAGGTGACTTTTTTCTGTATTTTGGAAAACAAAAAAAAAACAACCCAAGATGAGCAGCCCATGTATTCTTGTTATTTTTAATTTCCTTCTCATTAAGACTAATAACAGTATTTTTGAAAACAAATGATCCTACCTAGAGAAGCTCAAATATTCAAGTAAACCTAGATTAAAGGTATGCTTTACTCACCACCTTTTTGGAAAGCAGCATCAACTCTGCCAATTGTTCCAAAGTCAGAGACTATTTTCCTGGGATAACCATGATCCATGGATTTTTTGTTTTCATCATATCTTAACAGAAGAAACATCATTACAATTTCTAAGGAAGCAGACAGTATTTTGAAAGTCCAAAGCAAATTCATGCACATATGCAAGAAGTCTTATAAAGAATAGTTAAAGCAGTTTTTTGATTCTTCCTGTTACGTATTAAGGTTTTCACATTATGAGTATCTGGAGATTTGAAAAACCTGCCTTTGCTAAAAGAAGGGTCTCACAGGCCTTGGGAATTCAGGCCAGGAACTCATTAATGCCTTTCTGGACTGAACAGAGCCTTGTCCATCACTTGCACATAAAATGAGTAATGGATATCCAGTTCAGTATAAAAGCAAAACATACAACTTGGGAGTAGAAGACAGTAGCACAGTCCTGAAACATATGTGTATTAGTGCAACCATATACTTAAACAAAATTAACCTCTGAAATTTGTCACAGTCTACACTTGAATTATAAATATGACCAACTGTACAATGGGAGGACAATCATAATTTGTTCATAGATAAATTAAATTCTAACACTTTTTACTACCAATTCATTTTGTTTGAAATGTGAATAAAAAGTGGACACCTTCACAATATTGCACTGAAAAGCAGCTCCACTGATGTGGAGAAAAAAAAAGAGTAATTTACTAGAAAAATCACTCTATAGTTGAGCAGGTGTTTTGTTCCATTGCAAATAATTACACTCCTGGTACAAATGTATAGGGAAAATGTCCTTTGAAAAAGTTACATTTCCTAGCAAATTGTTGCGACTTTTAAACTTTCAGAGAATCCTGTTTATATTTCTGGAATATTCCTGGTTTAAACATTACTGCACCCAGTTTTATAGTAATACATCAGTTCTTAGGGACAAGTAAAAATATGCCTTTTAGTATATGAACATTAAAATCTTACCTCCAGTATCTGTCAGCTATAAAGAAGTATGTTTTTCCTGTGGTTTCATCACTGTAAGCGGCATTGACTCGTTTGACAGTCTTCGGGAACCCCAAACGATAGATTGGTTTAGGATATCCAGGTGCAATGTCATATCCCCTGAGAACCCAATATTTATCCTCTGAAAAATATAAGCACATTTCATTTGATTTGCTATTTTTAAAGAGCATTTAATTGTGTATTAGATAAGGAGCTGTGTGTCTTAGGCATCAGTATTATTCCTTTCAGTTTATTACTTTAGAAAAGGGTTCTAATTCTTACATTGGAACTACATCATGAAGGTAATGGAAATGTCTTTTAGCTTTATGGGTAAAACATTAGAATCATAAGGTGTATGGATAGTATTTTTCCCACTTTTTTTTTTTTTTAATGAATATAAAGTATTTGTCTTGGTAACAGCCTGGGGAGGGCTGGAGGTTGATGAGCTTGTCCACTCACATTGGTCTGGGATACTGAGTTTGTTAGATTCCTATAATATTATTTGATTGTAGAGCCATATAATATTTTGAAAACTAGACAATGTGCATTAAATTAAACTATTAAGAAGGGCATATGTCTAATAAAAATGCTTTGTAATTTTGGATTCTCTAACACACTCATAAATGGTAATATATTGTGTACTGTAATGTACCAGGTACTGTAATATGTGCATAATGAAGTTGAGACATTTAACACCTTTAAATAAAAGGGTTGACTGTTTTTTCAATGAACAATTTTCTTCTCACATTATGCTTGTTGGGTGTTTTTTTTTTTGGTCAAAATATCACAAAATACTAATAAGCATATCAGTAACAGTAGTGTACAAATGCCCGTATTTGCTAACTGGATTCACCACAATTTCTTCTGCATAAAGTGACATATTTTAGAGATTAAGAGAGACTAGAAGTGAACTAGATTCTCTGTTTCACTGATCTTCCCTTAAAAACACCTTGAATTCTGCAATTGTATAGTATGCAAAGGAGCAGGGAGTAACTGGTTAGAAAAAGTAGAGGATTTCAGATTCCATTACCTTTAAAAAGTAAAACTTCATCCCTCTCAACGTTTTCATAAGCAGCTTGAATTCCTGATGGTAACTTTGGCCAGAACAGTGAGATAAAATTGAGCTCTGTCTCTGTCCTTGTGGGATGTTTGCGCAGCATATATCTGATTTAAACAAAATTTATGCAATCAAATAGTTACCCTCCAATCATAAGTGCAAAATAATTATTAGAGCTCCTGGACTATAACAGAGGGAGAAGGGTACCTGGATGTGAATATCCTCTCTGCTGAATGTAAAGGAAATTTAGAGTGACCACACTCTTAATTTTAGCAACTTAGTTAAAATCAGGCAAAATGAATATAAGCCCTTCTATTTCTCTGTAGGTCAAGCAGACAAAGAGCTGGCTTCAGTAACTGGCTAACAGATGTCTTTTCTATGTGACACAGCTTTCAGTTCTATCCCTGCTCTTGTATGGAGGAATAGTAGAAAGGTTAAAGTGTGGGACCCACAGACGCATTGCTAAGGGGTAGATGAATGTTCTTGCTTTGCTGTGAGCTGAATTGCACTCAGAGACAAGTCTGTTGCAGCAGCGGCCACAGCAGCAGAAGAGCTGGAAAACAGCCTACAAGCCCTCATCTCCTTCACTGCTCTCGTCAGCAAAGGCTCTTAGGATTAATGATTTGAGATCTCTTGCTTGTTTAAATACATAGTGGTTTTCTAGTGACTCTCTTTCTACTCCATTCCCTTCTCTTTGCACTACATTCTAAAAAGACAGTTTTGCATCATGGATTACAGTTTTTTTTTTTAACTACTGAATATTTTAATGAGATAATACATATGCTTATTGTTGTTACCTGCCCTTGAAGAATATTATTTCTCCACGTAAGGTAGTAATAGCATCAAATGTCAAATTTGGGTCACAAGCTTGTGGAGTTATGGGTCCTGTTGGCTGCACAGCAGCATTTGACTGTCCTATAGGAAGAATATTTCATCTTTTAGTATGAAGAACTATAAAGACAGTGTTCAGAAGGTCTGTGAGCACACCAAGAGCCCTCTTTACAGGCAATGAAAAGGCATATGGTTTTAAGTTAAGGTCTGTCACTAAAAGCAGGCCTTTAATGTTGATAAAACCTGTTACATTAATCCTTTCCAAAATAACTTTTTTGCAGGTCTGGACTTCAGCTGAAGTTAGCTCCCAGGGATTTTCTCTTTTGTCATTCATAGCTCAGCAACACTTAAACTTCACATTTGGTGGAATAAGAAAATTTTAAATATATTCCTATTAGTGTTTACCAGCCTCCCAGTTAGGAATATTAAATAGAAATATTTTTTTCTTACCATAAATGGCTTGAATGCCATCAATGTCATCCTGAGGAAGAAGGAATTCATTAGGATCCGTGTAGGAGTAAGTTGGATACATCAGTGCTCCAGGATCATTTGAATGAGACAGACCAAGTGAATGGCCAAGCTCATGGGCAATAACAATGAACAAATTGTATCCTGTAGGATAAAAGTCATATGAAACAATGTAAATCTATGTCAGTGCTCACCACAGTTGATTAAGTGGGAAACACCTATGCATCCTCCCAAAATACATTCAACGTATAAGGGAGGCTGTAAGTAATGCTGTCAACATCACAACTCAAAAATATTGTAACAGAACAGCTATATGAATACTTAAAAAATGTCTGGCCCAAAAAAAAAAAACAAGGGCAAGTTCTGCTTTCTGCTACTTTTGCTCACTTTCTGCCTGTTATCAGCCTCATGAACTAAGCATCACACAAGTTAAAGAGTTTACGAGGAAAACTGGGTAAATGGATCCAGTTACAAAGTCCTTACCTCTTCCATCTTTTGTCCAGGCTTCCTCCTCATCAAGGTGCACATCTCCACCAATACCTTCACCAGGCTGGAAAGCATGAGCCAGCTGCCCATTGGGGCCATCAAAAGGAGAGTTGTCACGGTGATCTAAAATGAAGAGGGGAAAAATATCACTCAGAATCCTAAATTTCCTCTATGACTGCAAATGGCTACTTAATACATAAAGGTATCATTGTTACCTCTATAAGCAAAAGAGATCATTATATCTGCTTCTTTGTCCTCAACCTTCTGGAATGTCAGTGGTGTCACATTGCTCCAGACATGAGAGCTTTTCGGATTGCTTCATCTACATCAGCTCGTCTCATCTTTGGAGTGTAATTCAAAATCCTTCAAGGCAAACCAAACATACTGTCTATTGTTAGGAATACAACATTTTAGCTGAAAAAAATAATAACTTGTGTAAAAATTGGAAATCTTAGATACATCTTTCACAAATGAAAATTAATAATGGCTTCATTTTAGATACTGCCTTCTAGAGTGCCTGTCTTCTTCCAGAAATCGGTTAATCCCTCTAGATGTCCAAATATGTCATGCTGTATTTACTTGGGAGCCCCAAAAGTTGGGATGCTAGACTTACATCTTTTTGAACCAGAAAAGGAAAGGTTACCTGTATGTCAGATTATTTCTTTTCCATTTGGGATTCCCTGCTGTGAACACGTATTGCCCTATATCAGGTATACCACATCTAGGTTTTTTCATTATCTCCAAAGTGTCAAGATCAGGTTTCCCAGTTACTTGCAGTCCAAAGAATGCCTGCATTTCCTTGAGCTTTGCAGCAAGGGGATTTTCACCCTTGGTTTTTAAATGAGGCTGGTGATCCCTTTGAAGAGCGTAGAAATTCTGTAGATAATTCTGAATGAAAGATTAAAAATTATCATTGTGGCATATCAGTACTGCCTTCAGTCACACTTAAAATTGATCTTGAACTTCCCATATAAACATGTCCTGTGTTTACCAGGAGCATGAATAGCATGTTTTTTCCCAGGAATTTGTGCAAAGAGTCAGACACAACTTACAGATTTCATACAGTTTTCTGAACTTCTTGTTTCACTTATAGGAAAAAATGTATTTAAAATCCAATATTTACTCTTAATAATTAATTCCATATTTTTTATGTTGCTTAGTTACTCTAACAACAAAACTTATGAGGAAACTTATAGCTGGTCTCACTCAAGGAAATAGAGATTGGCAGTGAGACACCACACAGCCAGGACTCCCAACGAAGCCACTACTACCAGCATTTGGCAAATCATGCCATTTATTTTTTGCTACTAAATATGATATAAGGAACTCAGGTCTTCCTACTAAATTTCACCAGTTTTGTCTCCAGTAAATAGTGTTGTGTCTATGTAAGGGTTTCTCACAAATGTACTTTTCTTCAAAGTATTCCACAAAAGATCTACTCAGCAAAAGGTTGAAATACATCCCTGCTTCAAGCAACTTTCCTCCCTTATGTTACTGAGACTAATCATATCACAGGTTTCAAAGCACATTCTGAAATGTAAATTGCTGCTGACTGACTATTTCTGCACAGCCACACACCCCTGCTGCTAGAGTTCATGCTTTGGTAGTTTTGTTATTACCTTACTGACAGCATCAATAATGAAGTTGTGCAATATACAGATTACTTCTGTGTAAATAAGTTCCACATAATTTTCATGTGTTTTCTAGACTGATAGGAAAAGCTTTGTCTCTGCAAAATGGCAGACTTTTAATTTCAAGCCATATTCTGCGACAAGAATTGAGATTATAGTTATATCTCAGACTACCTTATGTTTAACTTAGAAATGCACTAAAAGATGCTTACCTCCACAAGCTGTAGGGTTTTACCTTCATCTTCTGTTTCTGGAGCCACAGGAAAAGCAGCAGAGACAGCCAAATATAGCAACAGGAGAAGAGAAAGGGTCTTCATCCTCAACTAAGTTTTTCTACCACAGTTTCAGTCTTAAGCTATTGAACACACTTCTCATCTGTTTATATAGCTAATTTGTAGATCAGTGACAGTCTGACTCATGTTGCATAATATCCTCTGATTAGCAAAAATGATTCGTAATAGTTTCATCAGCAGGTAGTGAAGCAATGTGTTTAACTAACGTTATTGTCCTTATTTTGCCTGAGCCTTCTGTTTTAGGCAATTTTGTAGTGTGTTTATTAAACAAGGAAATGCTTTTCAGGTAAAACATGGTGCTACAATTAAAAGGGTTTTTTATTCATAATTTAGATTATTAATAGCACAAAGTCTTGACAAACTGGCAAAAATGATAGGAAATAACATATAACAGTAATGTAACATAATTAATAACTTTATGTGATATACATACATCTTTTTTACTATTTAACAAAATATAGCATATTATGTCATAATATGTAATAATAAAATGTAAAAGATAGTACAAAGAGCTGATCTTATGTAGGAATAATCAGTAACATAACTCCAGGAGGCATGTCGTCAGCTAACTTAAAGTTGTATCTAAAACAATCTTACAATGCTAGAAAAACTGAGTATGAAAATTATTCAACATTTTTTTTTTACTGATGCTAACAAAACTCAGTAATTTTCCTGCAATGCGTAAACTGGGTTCCCATTTGCATGGTAAGTAGAATAATGGTCTTACTTTTGCCAGAATGGATAACATCTCCACTGCAATAGCGTGTTTGGATCCAGTCAGAGAGATGAGCTGTGGTTGGAAGGACTCCAGGAATTTCTGTGAGTCTGGAGTAGGAAGATTAAAGTAACTAAAGTAAGTAATTCTGTGACTCTCTGTTCACTGAAAGAAGAGTGAGTGGAACCATGACAAATGCTGTTACATATATGAAAGGTTTTTCCTAAAAGGGAAGCAGTCTCCAAGATTTCAGTAGTCTTAAACAACAGTGATTAAGGTTAGACATGAGGTTTGGGATTCAGCTGCCTGATCATTAGTGCTATTTGAGATGCCGAAGAGAATCCTACCTGACCTCCAGCTGCCCTGGAAGAATGCATAGCTCCTGTGTCATGGCAGCCAATCCCAGGTGGACTTCTCAAGTATAGGCAAATGAGTAATGAGCTGGAATGAGTTTTAAGTGTTTCGTCATGTAGATAAGTTATTTAGGTGTCTAAGCTCCCATTTTGGACAATAGATTCTACAGAGCGATCCAACTGACCATATGACTTGGACTTGAAGATGAGAAGAATTGCTGTCTATACTTCATTGACTGTATTGGGTAGGTCTTTGCCAATGGTAAGAGGGGTTTAAATACCCCAGCCACATATGGAAACCTGCCGTACAGACCCCTAAATTGAGGAAAAAGTTTTTTTACTGGAAGGACAGCTAAGTACCAGAGGAGATGGTCTGAAATGGCTGCATATTTGTTGGTGCTGGAAGCTGTCAAGGACATCTTTCAGAATGGTTTTTTGGTATGGTTCTTGTTAGAGGTAAAAAGTCTCCTTGGAAATCTTAAAAGGGAAAACGTAAATGTTAGGGAGAAATACAAATATGTACCGCTATATTTTTTTTCTGATATATGAGCAAGTTGTGCTCTGAAGGAGCTCAATACAGGATGAAGAGATAGAGTGTACCCTCAGCAAGGTTTGGATGGTACAAAACTACGAACAGTCACTGATACATCAGAAGGCTGTGCTGACATTCAGGGAGACCTGGGCAGGCTGGAGAGGTGAATGGAGAGGAGCCTAATGAAGTTCAGCAAAAGCAAGTGTAGGGTACTGCACCTAAGGAGGAATAACCTTAAGCACCACTACAGATTAGGGGTTGACCTGCTACAAAGCAGCTCTGAAGAGAAGCATTTGGGGGGGGGTGGTGGATAGCAAGCTAACCATGAGTGAGCAAAATGTGCCCTTGTGTCCAAAAAGGCCAATGGTACCCTGAGCTACATTAGGCAAAGCATTGCCAGCAGGTCAAGGGAGGTAATCCTCCCTCTCTACTCTGCCCTGGTGGTGCCACATATGGAGTACTGTGTTCATTTCTGGGCTTTCCTGGACAAAAGAAACCTGGAGCTCCTGGAACAAGTTCAACGATGGGATACTAGAATGATTAAGGGTATGGAGCATCTCTTATATGAGGAAAGGTTGAGGGAACTGTGTCTGTTCAGCCTAGAGATGAGAAGTCTCAGGGGGGATCTGATGAATGTATTTAAATATCTGAAGGGAGGGTGTCAAGATGTATAAGGAGAGCATGCCAGGTGGTAGGACAAGAGGCAAAAGGAACAAACTAAAACACAGGATGTTCCAGATGAACATGAGGAAGAACTTCTTTATTGTGAGAGTGACTGAGCATTGGAGTGCTCAGTCCCTTCCAACTTCAACCCTTCTGTGATTCATTGTTGATTATTCTTAATCCATCCGGATTTGCGGATATGAACAAAAAGAATCATGTGTTGGGTACTTCTCCAAAGTCTTTGTTACAGCTCACATGATCCTGAGATTTGTGAACTGCTACTTAACTTCTCTCTGTCTCTGAAGTAGTGTTATTTTCCTGTAAATATTTATCCTTTGTGTGTTTCTATAGTCTGGTTTTTATAAATCCTAATTCAATGCCTAAATTTTCTTCTTCCTTTTTTTTTTTCCTAAGGAGTAGTTAACTCCTTATTTCCTCCATCCTTTTTTCTTTCATTTTCTGAAGGCATCATAGACATGTTTAAATACACAGGAAGAAAAGAGATGCAGATTAATCAAATGTGTCTGGTGGCCGAGATGGGAAAGATAGGAATTCATGTGTGGTGGCCTGCACAGAGAGGTTCTGCATTTTTGCACAGTTCGGCAAGGGGTCTATAGCCAAATTTTAATGTGACCAAGAGGATATTGAGTCAGGCCGAGCATGAGAGGGGACATCTGCTTGTTTCCCAGGAAACTTCAAATAAATTACTTTCCAAGGCAGGAACAGAAAGTGGGAGCTGTTTATGCATTTGAAGAATCATCAAGTGAAAAAAACAGAATCAGGAAGAGGAAGCAGAAGCAGTGGCTTCTCTCCTTCTTGGGAATTTCCACAGTGTTGGGCTGCAAAGTCACATCACATTTCACCATCTACATTGGCTTTCTACTGCGTGTTCTTTGGCACATCTCCCTTGAATGAGAGAAGAAGAGGTTTCATTCATCTGTTCTTCCCATGGTATGGCAGCTAGAACGTTGCCATCCTCTCCTTTTCAAGCACTTGCCTTCAGACAAAAAAACCTCAAAACCCAACAGAAGGAGACATGAATATGCCAAAATGAAACTGAGACCCTTCAAAATACATGAGAATTTTTACTAAGTGCCAACTGGTGTCTACACTTTGCTTGTGGGACTCTTGTTTTGCACCTGCATCTGACTGGCACAGTATGTCCTGGCCTTTCATTTATAGCTATTTTCCAGGGCCAGGACTCTGTCCTGTGTGCAGAGGTGTGTGTCTGGGATCGCAGTGACAGCCCCTGGGATGGGACCAAAGTCTGGAGGCCCCTGTGTCTGTGGTGCTATGACTGGAGTGACTGCGGGGCATGCATGTCAAGTGGGTATATATGTATGTGTGCAAGCACTCTAGTTGAATGAGCCAGTGAACAGGGTGAGATGTTGGGAGCTGGGTGCAAAAGTGGCCATAAGCCAGGGGTGAACACTGGGTAGACCAGGGTTCTGTGGGTTGGCCATTGATGAACAGCGACTAGGGTGGCTGTGGAAACTGGGATCAGTGAAGAGAGATCCTTATGTGTGTGTGCCTGAGGCAACAGGGGACAACAGCATATCCCAGGGCATCTGCTGGATAGATGGGGTGTCTAAGCCCAGCTGCTGGGGACCCATAGTATCTTTGTGTGTCTGTGTACCTTTGTGCATGTGTGTATGTGTGTGTACATGTGCCTACTTGGAATGGACATGGGGGGATGGTGCCGATTCACCTCTATCAGGTTACCAGATTTGGGCAGATCTTAACACATTGGCCCTGCATGAAGTTTGCCCAAAATCTCCATGTAACCAATGGAAAGAAAGAAACTTTACCCTTACTTACACCCAATTGTTCTTCAGAGGCAGCTCTTGCCTGGATCAAAAGCATTAGTACCTCAAAGAGTTTGCCAAGAATCAGTCCACAGGTCTGGGACTTATCTGCTAAGTCACTGCTAAAACCAGCCTGGGTGCCTAAAGAGGAGGGGTTGACACTGTTGTTAAGAAAGGGCCAGCGTTTTCAAGGGTTTTTCTGTTCTACACACAGGCTGGCGTCTCCCTATATTACCAATACCTAATGGATTGAAAAGGACTTTTAGGCAGAAACATGAGACATATTTCCCCAGGAGAGCTTTCCAGCCTCGAACAATTTTTTGCGTCAGCGATTTCCACTTTGTACATCACTTACCTAGGGCTTGCATCTGACTTCAGGTTATTCCCCTTTTCCTCTAGTTACACCTGATAGCATTTAAAAATGTTCTAAAGGCTTTCATCCTTCTCTCTTTGAGGAGAAACTTTCACCCACACCCCTGACTAAATAATGAAAAAAACAAATCCACTGTGTGAATTGTAGTGGGATTTCCCTAAATCAAAGTCTCTCACTACAGAATTACTGTAGAAAAGGGAAGTTTAATTGGTAGTTCTGTAATAAAATAAAACCAACAACAGTGCTTCATAATTCCAAGAATTGTTTTCTATTGTAATTTGTAACAATTACATTAGCAATAGTTTTCTCAGCAGTAGGTGGCCCTACAAAGTACAACCATCATTCTTGCAGGAAGCACTTTTATGCCTATTCTACTCTCTTATGCATATCTTAATCTCTTCATGTGTTTCCAATCTATTTTGCAGCAACAAAATAAAAATCTTTCTCCAAACCCAGAATGTTATCCCGAAACAAGCTATTTTCCTTAGAGGATGTCACTTTTCATGCAAAGACTAAAGTGTCAAAGATATAAATCATGTCACTGTGCAGCAAGATTCATCTGGTTGCCAGATATTCACATGAAGTTAAAGAATTCATTAGAAATTTTCTCTTAATGAGCCAAGTACACTTTAATACTGAGATAAGGAAGCCAAAGGCAGCCCTCCAAGTCAAATGTCTTAAAGTTTGCAGAAGTTCATGGCCTAATGACACCAAATGTTAAGCATTTCCTTTATAGAAAGACTGCTTATATTGCTCCAAGAGAATGTCAGTCACTCCATTATGAACCAGTTTTGTGCTGAGCACTGTTAGGAGCACAGTGGTATAGTTCAAGCCATGCTGAAGTCCAAAGTCCGTCGTGATAGGGCTCAGGATATCAGGCGCTGAATCAGTCCTAATTATTCTATTGTAGAAAAGCAATTCAACATGACAAGCCACAGATTGGGGCAGTACCTGAGTTACACCTCAGTGACTTGCACAGTCTCAGACATGGCATCATCAATGATTTCAGTAAGAGGAGAAGGGAAGGAGTGCCACTTTCCATGCCAAGCACCTGTTTAATCAACACACAGGGAAACCACATTCTTCATTAGACAGCTGATCTGTTGCTTGGGCTGGGAGCCTGCTCCACTCTGTCCCAGGAACTGCTTCCTTGATGGTAGAAAGACCTTATAGGGCTAACCTTACCAGCTTTAAGTCCTTTGCTTCTAAACTTAGTGGTTGTCATGCAAGCTGTCCAGATGTAAAACTTGCCATGAACTAGGCAGCGGGAAGAGATCAGTGTCTCCACACTGATCTACAAAATAAATTGCATATGCTCTGGCACTCTGGACCATTTGGGGCATACAAGGCTACAGGCTCATGGACCGTATGTCAGATGCACAGCGCCTACTCCAACACATCTCAGACTGCTACTGTTTGCGAACCTGCAAGGGCAGTTGTCTTGCTGACAGGCAGCAAACACAAATAGGCCGATAGAAGACCAGCCACATGGCAGTTCATAGGCTGCCAGGGGATCATCTGGAAACAAAGTCTGCACCTTGGCAGCTTTTATTATTTTCTCTGAAATAACAATGGCAGATGAGAGATGCATCTTTGCAGTTCTGAGTTGCCTTCATCACTTTTGAACCCACAAATCTGCTGCTTCTGTCACCAAGAAAATGTTTCTTTTCCCCCTGCATTTCCTTAACCCAAGCCAATTTCACTACAAACAGTGCAAACAGTAGTGAAGTGGACTAATTTTAATTTTTTTTTCTGCCAGGACATATCAGCTGCCTTTGTTTGTTCTGCTTAGGTGGTAACTCTCTGGTCTTCTAGTTCTGCATGTCCAAATCATTACACAATAGTTCTTTGATTCACTACCACAGCCCTACCTATTGCGATAACAGATATGTAATCTGGCCAAGAACAATTTCAAAGTGCATTTGTTCCTTCCAGGCAGGGTGTGTGAAAGCAAGAAAACCAATAAATGGTAAGAAAAAGAACATCCAAACTAAACTGTTTTTTCCTGGTGTAGGTAGTGTCGGGCCTTCCATGTTAGACCTCCTGGACTGTGTCTGATGGACACACTATAGAGTCCTTAGCAGACAAAAGGCAAAAAGACATATTCAGATGCTGGCAAAATGTCCTCCAACATGAGATGGTGAAACCAAGTGGTAAAACAAGTAAGAAAGACCTTCAGAAATAAAACATTGAAGAAAAAAATGATTGTGATCTGAATTCTAGAGCAAAAAGAGTCACATGATAAACCTGTTCCTTGAGAACCCAATTTTCCGTATAAACAGAGCATAAATTTGCTATAGCGTGGAAAAATCTGATGTGTTTAGAAGACTGAGAAAACCATGGCTGAAATGCTTGGACTGAGTGTAACAAAATGAGCATATCAAATCAGAGTCCAGGTCTCAAATTGTATCTCATAAGAATACAGGATATCAGATACCTCAATTCCCTATTCAGAAGCCTGTTTTCACTCAAATGATGAGGCTGACTTTTCAGTAGTAACAGAGATTTTCAAAATAAGAATTGTGAAGCACAAAAAGACCAACAACCAACACTAAACCAGCTAAATTATATTAAGACAGTAGTAAACCATCAGTTAAGCTCTACTTAGCTACACATCGAAGACTTCATATTCAACGGTATGATCATCTGTGTTAGTGAAATAAGAAGGAGTTTCAACTAATCAGAAGTCATCACAAACAAGGAAGAACTAGTCAGATAAGTATTTGGGAGCCAGAAAACTACAAAACAATCAATCATGAAAAGGTCTAGAACAAGCCAGCTTTGCTCTGAGAAATATTATCCCATCTGAAAAAGTAGTACTGAGAAAAAGAAAGTTAGAAAGATCATCACATTTAAAATAACAGAATTAACCACAATGACAGTGCTATGGAGGACACAGATACTCTAGAGGAGGGTCATCAGTGGGAATTACTGAAGAAAAACACCCAAACACAGGACTTTCTTGAAGAACTAAAAATCTATAATGTGTGAGCCAATCAATTTATGCATCTTTTTTACTTCTACTATTACAGCTGAGACCATGGATGATTAAGTGTTGCAGTTGTGAGACCACTCAAAAAAGCCATACCAGAAACATGAAGGAAAACCAGAATTATAAATCAAGAATAGCATGAGGTGAATAATTAGGAACAAATATTATCAGTGAAATATTTTCTACTAAATTCTATAGAAACATTCAAGTTAGAAGACTTGAACCTGGTTTACTGACCTTGGCAATATCAGGCTACTAATTAGTAGGCCACTAATTTCCTTTTCTGGGGATACTGTGATTAAACCCAACAATTTTGACGCAAGCTCTGTTTGGCCAACAGTCTTGTTTGCCACCTCCATAGGAGGTTATGGCAGCAGTATTTGTCCTGCAAGACTGAGAATGCCATCTTATGTTTTGGACCTGAACAGAGTTCAGATATAACTTCCTCAATGTCTAAATCCATCCTGGAGTTCCTCATTTAAGTAGCCCTGCTACCAGGGGTTTTAAAAACGCATCAAAAAAACCCTCCAGAAAGCGTGTTGAAGTATTTCATGGCAATCGTACAATACAGTTATATGTAAAATTACAGCTGCCTTATCCTGACAGGACCAGAGAAAATGGATACAAACTGAAACACAGAGGATTCCCCTTAAACATCAGAAAACGCATTTTTTGCTATGAGAGTGACCAAGCACTGGCACAGGTTGCCCACTAGGGTGATGAAGTCCTTCTGTTTGGATACATCCAAAAGTCATGTCTCCAAAAGCCACCTACAGCCTTGGCAACCAACTCTAGATGACTATGCTTGAGCAGGAGGTTTGAACCAGGTGATCTCCAGAGGTCCAACCAACCTCAACCGTTCTGTGGTTCTGTGATTCATGGAGAAGAGGAATCAAATAGAAGATCTGTATTTTCTCCAGGTTGTTTTCTTTTTTGTAGTTGTTTTCTTTTTTTTTTTCTTTTTTTTCAGGGAAGTTGTCTAATGAAGTGGGACAATGAGTTCTCAGTGAGATTTTTACATGCATAAAATATACCTTCTCTAAGACCTTAGATTTTGCTAGATGTCCACCTGAGTACTTACAGGCCCTATCACATCGTTACCAAGTGAAGCCTGACTTCAACAGCAGAGATATTATTGTCAGCAGTACTGAATTGACAGGTGCTGTATGTCTGTCTTACAGATCCAAAAAGCCACCCATCCCTCAACCTGCTGGTCATGCTCCTTTTGATACAGGCTTTCTGGGCTGCAAGTGCACACTGATGGCTCATGTTCAGCTTCTTGTCAACCAATCCTCCCAAGTCCTTCTCCATGTTGCTGCTCTCAATCCACTTATCTCCCAGAGTTTATCCAGATATGAGCAGGTAGTTTTCATTATGGTCCAGAGACCTCCCTAAAGCACAAAACTATATGGATTTCCTTACAGATTTTTTCTCATTCCAATAAGAATCACTTGCATTTTCACTACAAGCTGCATTTTCATTACAAGCTGCGCTATGAGTTCAGCAGTAGCATCAGCAGGGGAAAGGCCTGTATTCCATTTCCTTTGAAATTCAGCATGATTTGACCACTTAACTCAGTTCACACGTCAGTACATTAGAGAATGTTTTCTAAAATAATAAAATCCTTTTATGTCATCCCTACTCTGCTAGGAAGTTTCCAGAAGTTCTAGAAGTTCAAAGTACCCAGTTGATTGTCAAATGTATTTTGATTATATTCTTGCAACAGCCATGCCATAATAAAAAATGTAGGAGGAAACTCAACAGGAAAATTTGGGTATGTGGACAGGAGCAGAAGAGTGGTTTAACAGGCCTGTCAAACTGGCATTATGGTTTATTTCTGTCCCTATAGTTCAGTGGTACAGTGAGCCTACCAGATGTAAGTATGCAGTGAGTAAGTAAAGTGTTCAAATTCCCACAGTGTTTTAAACTATTGCTTTATTTAGCAGCCATGGTAGAGTTCCACAAGGCTCAAAGGTCCTTAACATCAGGTATTTAATATTTCTTGAGTATGAAAACCTTGTTTTCTTTTAAAAGCCTCATGTACATTCCACACTGAAAAAAAACCAAGACAAACCAAGAAAAGAAACTTGTGAAAGAGTAATTTTTTTTTTTTTTTTTTCATCATTTCCAGTTACTGTCATGAAGAAAATTTCTGTTCCGCGGGACAAGATCCTACTGTTTGTGTTCAGATCAGAGAGCGTAACTTGTATTCCTTCTTAGCAGCACTGCCTTTAGCTTGTACAGGACCAGAACAGGGCACACTCCTGACCCCGGCCACACAGCAAGACACTCGCCTGCTGCTGCAAGGACACAAAGTCAAGCCTCGGAGTGTGGCAGGGCCCTGCGCAGGGGTTGCGCATGGTGAGCAGTGGTGGCTGCTCTGCAGTTATCTTCTCCTTTGCAGCCATAGGCACGCAACGGGACAGGATCAGACCTTGGTGTGCTCCGGTCCTCAGGCACTCGTGCTGAGAGATTTGCCACCTTCCGTAAGGACACTGACACAAAGTTAAGTCAGTTCAGAGCCTGAACTGGCAGTCTGGCAAAGCCCTGGCAGGGTTTGCCAATGGTGAGCCAGCGTGGCTGCTGTGTAGTTTGTTCTCCTGTCTTCTGCAAACACCGGCCATAAGAGGGAATGGACCAGACCATGGTGCGCTCCTGTCCCCAGGCACACAGACAGAGAGCCTGGATAAGCAGCTGATTTTCATGCTGTTGAGGAGAATGGGGATATCGACAGTGACATGACACAGCTGAAAATTTAACTCCCTGAACTACGCAGGCCCAGACAAGGACAAGACCAGACCATGGCACACTCACTGCCTTCTCTCCACAGCCTCTCACCCAGAGATTTCTGTAGCATTCCATAAAGACACTGACCTAAGGAGAGAGAAGCGCAGACAGCATCAACCTGCACCATGTCATCTTCCCACAGGCAGCTGGAGGCTCTCCACAGCCATGGATAAGGGGAGCTCTTTGCCACCCACCCTGCCTGCGTGAAACTGACCTGGAATAAAATTTTCTGATTCCTGAACCATGGACTGACTCTTCTGCTTTGTGTGGTCTTTGGGGGCAAATCTGCTGGGTCATAGAAAGTTTTAGGTTGGAAGGGACCTTCTAATCTCCCTGCCATGGCCAGGGACACCTTCTACTAGACCAGGTTGCTCAAAGCCCCATCCAACCTGGCCTTGAACTCTTCCAAGGATGACTCAGCCACAACTTCTTTGGGCAATCTGTGCCAGTGTCTCACCACCCTCACAATGAAGAGCTTTTTCCTAATATCTAAATGTACCCTCTTGCAGTTTACAATTGTTCCCTTTTGTCTTACCACTGCTTGTCCCTATAAAAAGTCCCTCTCCAGATTTCTTGTAGACCCCTTTAAGTAGTGCAAGGCTACTGTAAGTTCTCCCTGGAGCCTTTTGCAGGCTGAGCAAGCCCAGCTCACTCAGCCTGTCTTCACAGGAGAGGTGCTCTGATCATCTTCATGGTCTCCTCTGGACTTGCTACAACAGCTCCACATACTTCTTTTGTTGGGATCCTCAGAACTGAATAGACTGCTGCAGGTGGGAGAATCACCTCCCTCTGGACATACTTAAATTCTGCTCAATCCTGCGGTCTCCTTCAAATATGACCCAAATGCTCTTTCCCTAGACACTATCTTTGTCACCCTGGCAGTGATCGCTCAGTCTGTGAGGTGGTGAAAAACCTCTCCTTTTGACATACGGTGATGGTGGTCCTGGGACAGCTGGAGAGGAGCAGATGCAGGTCAGGGATGACTGGGGCCAGTGCTCCTCTGCTTCCCATTCATCACACTTAAGCTTAGCCTTCTATAATCAAGTGTCTAACTTAAACTGCTCAGTCTGCCTCTCCAGTCAGTGATGAAAAGAAACACTTTATCCTTAGGCGTGCATTTCAAACTGGAGGGATTGCTCTCTGCAGCTCTTGTCTGTCTCTGTAATTAGCAGTAGTGCTGCTCAGCCTGCTCGGTTAACTTTGAAATAACCTGAAAATGGTTGAACCCAGTCCTGGCTCTAGGAACAGAAATTCTCTTCCTCATGGACTTCTGGCTTGTAGGGCTCTGTGTAGGGTGAGGTACAGCATGGAAAGTGAAAAGAAGATGGTGGTAGAAGACACAGTTTTGTATCAAAAGTAAAAATTACATTATCCTCTGTTAATCTAGCAATCCTGCCGTTAATTACATCCATATATACACATCAGTATGTTAAATACTATTCTGTCATTTTCAGAAACAGATTATGCAGGGGCTTAGGTTTGCTGACTAATGCTGAAGTACCTACACATTCCATATATTAATAAAAGAAGTGTTTCGAGTGCAGTACTACATGCTTTCCATCACCATTACAGATGTCATTTTTTTA
This sequence comes from Neopsephotus bourkii, assembly GCF_033783945.1. Classification (NCBI taxonomy): domain Eukaryota; kingdom Metazoa; phylum Chordata; class Aves; order Psittaciformes; family Psittacidae; genus Neopsephotus; species Neopsephotus bourkii. Next base: position 3,174,142 of record NW_026902113.1, read on the forward strand.
ACATGGAAACCAGAAGTTTGTCTTTAGGAGGCATGTAACTCTTCTTACCAGGGTCAACCTCAACCTGCTTTTGTTCATGGAAGATATAGAAGTTGTCTAAGAAAAAAACAAACCAAATGACAGAAACCAAACAACAAACAGATGAATTAAGTTATTGCAGGTGTAAAGATTAGTTAATTAGTGTGCTTTAACAGCATCTGGCAAGAGCTCAGAAAATCTTTGGCTACACTTATGCTGCCAACAGCATTCTCTCCCAGGTGTAACCTCTGCAAAATGGTGCAGAGCAGCAGAGAGTCACCTTCCATAGTAAACACACTGCGTGATATACTTAACACATTGCATGAACTAACCCTACAAAAATTTATTTAGTGTGTTCCTGCAGTTTAAAATATCTGCTGTTATGCTATGGCTATGTTGAAACCCTCCAGAAGGGTGTACTTTTAGTCACATGTGAGTAGGTATTGCACAGCCTGGAGCCTGGCACAGGAGCATGGAAAGGTACAAGTAGGTACAAGCTTGCTGGGGTGCTGCTAGATAGCAAAGGAGAGATCCAGCCAGGGGCATCTACCTCCAACACTGCTCTGGGAGTGATGGCTGTAATTAAGGATGCCCAGCACCATGTGTAAGACTCATTCTGCAGGAAGCTAGGAAGCAATCAACATACATGGGTTTTGGTGATCAGGAGGTGAGGAGCCAGGAGACAACCAAGAAGCTCTGCCATTTGGTAGTATGGGCATACCCTTGAATCTGTTCCAGCATCCTCCTGTCTAAGTGACATTCTTCTTCATGCAGGAGAAGCTAATGCAAATTATTATTCTCAAAGTAGTGCCATTTCATGTCACAGGGCCAGGCTGTGGTAGCTTTGTTCATAGCAGGTAGACCTTATGTTGTTGAAATGTCATTGTCTTTTGAGAGGTGCCCTTCATGGTGTGATGTGCACGCCAACATTAATACAGATGTACCAATATGTTTACTGGCCTTTCCAGCTGTGAAGCTAAAGGTATATTATCACTGTTTTTCAAGGGGGTATAGTGATGCATAGGTGTATTATGTGACTATTTCAAGGTCTTATTTGTCATCCTGAGGGCCATGAGCAGCATTTAGAAGTTTCTCTGTCAGAACACTCTCATGATCCTATAACCCTGAGCACTTCATACAAGCTTTATTAATAATGTTACTTACTTTCATGTTGAAAACCAGCATCAACCTTCCCATTATTTCCTGGAAATGCACCTCTTGTAAGTATGGGCTTCCTGGCCATAGATTGACTTTTGTTGTCCTAACTAAGAAAAATTATAAACAACCTGGTGTCAGTGAAGACTCCAAACAGCTCATGATTAATTCAGCTCACCTGATTACCTCCTACCTACCAACAGGTAACAGTTCACTGAAGACTTTCAGTATCATTTAGGTAGTGTTGAGACAGACATGATGTGTTATAAATAATTATTACTCTATTAGTTGCACTGCAAGGATTGCTTCTGTTTATATCAACTCAAGATATATCTAAGAATACCTAATATTTGAGCCATCATCATGGATCTGCTGAATACTTTTTCTAAGAGACTGTACCTAAAGGAGAGGTAGATAACCTTATCTTAAACATAATTGAGGTTTGTAAGATTATAAAAAAATTGCATTCAAGTTCCCTCTTTGTAAGAAATATTTATCAGGAAAAAATTTTTCATGAGTTATGAGTTATTTTAAGTCATTTTACTGAAGTTACTGATAGCAGGCTGTTACATTTTTAGTGAAGTGCAGTTTATTAGTGCTGCGATAAGAAGGCTTCTGAAAGCATTTTCCTTCTGATACCTTTGCTCAATAAGAGATTTAATGATCAGCCAAACTGCTCAGCTGAAGTTCCTCAAGCTATGAGAGTTTGAACTAAAATGTGGAAGTCTTATGTCTGTATGTGCAATGTCTTGGGCATTGTAGTGGCAGGAAAGAGAGAAGTTGTGTCATTCATCTGCAAAAGTTCAGGTTATCTACTGCTTCTATTATAAGAGCAGCTCATTCGGTTGTTAGAAATACATGGCCTGAACACAAACCTGAGCAGTAGGGATTGGATTGAAAAGAGGAAATACTAACCATGCATAGCAGATAATTCTTTGCAGTACATGGCATTTATCAGCAATTTTATGAAATTATCTGTTGGTAGCTGGAAAAAGGATATGATACTCCTTCTTACCCCCCCAAAATGTTTTTTTATATAAACGGTGAGGTTCTGACTTATTTCCTGAGCTGACTTGTGGAGCTGCAGGATGGCGTTTTTTCCCCAAAGCAGTCAAATGAAAACAACCAACTAACTAAAAGAATTGTTAAATAATTAAATCAATTAAAAGGAAAGCTAAAAGCACTGTTTCACTCCCTTTCAAATATTTTTCTATAGCCAGTTGTGACACTGAAAGAGATTGCCAAAGTATGTGACTAATTCATCTTAAATCATGACAGGATATTGATAATGTGATTATGTTTGCTCCTATTTAGGAAAGTAGCACAGGAAATGTTAACTCCAAAATTTTTCCACTATTAAGTAATAGGTTTTCCTCTCATTTACATTTTAAAAAACAGCATCAATTTTGGTAGCACCCTTTGAAAAGCCCAAGGTGTAGACTTTTTGGGGGTATCCAGGAAGTATGATATCTCTTCTCACAATCAAGAATTCATTCCCTATCAAGAAAAGTTAATGAAAACATTTATCAAGATCTTCTGGGAATCACACAATCCTTTTCATGAAAACTAATCTTTTAATGGAAAAATGCAGGGAAAATAATGGTGTCATGGTTTAAGCCCAGATGGTAACTCAGAACCAAACCATGGAAATAACTGAACTCAGGACAAATGGTTACTTGAAAACATTCTATAGCTAGTTCTAGAGTCAAAAAAAAAAAAAAAAAAGCTATAGTTCTTTGTACCACATTTTATGAAAACTGAAATTTTAGTCTTTATAGAATCATAGAATAGTTAAGGTTGGAAAGGACCTTAAGATCATCAAGTTCCAATCCCCCTGCCATGGGCAGGGACACCTCCCACTAAACCATGTTACCCAAGGCTCAAGCTGGTCTTCAATATTGCCAGGGATGGAGCATTCACAACTTCCCTGGGCAACCCACTCCAGTGCCTCACCACCCTCACAAGAAAGATCTTCCTCCTTATATCCAATCTAAACTTCCCCTGTTTAAGTTTTAACCCATTACCCCTTGCCCTATTACTACAGTCCCTAATGAAGAGTCCCTCCCCAGCATCCCTATAGCCCCCCTTCAGCTACTGGAAGGCTTCCTTTATAGTTACGTTATTTTTCCACAAACCAGAAAGAAGCATGTATTATAATATTTAAATTCTATAATTTTCCAGGAAAAAAAAAAGGTGGAAAATAATGACATTTATTTTGGTAAAGACAGGTTCCTTATCTTGGATAATAGTTTTTTTATCTCTGTAAGTGAAATACAAGAACTTACTGGACTAAATTAAAGCTTGTGGAACCCTACAGAGAGAGATCTACTGTTTTTCAAACTATATACAAACTCTTAAGGCTACTTGGAAAGGCATCATAGGAAAATAAAAAGGCAACATTTTGCCTTTAAAAATGAGTTTCCCCTTTTTACAGGAATTTCATTTGCAGCATCAACACCAGGTGGCAGCAGTGGCCAGAATGGAGATACTGAATTGAAATCGGCTGCTCTGACTGCAGGATATTTGCTCCAAAAATGCCTTACATAAATGGAAAACAGGTTTTAAATAAAATCAGACATTCACGCACACTAATGCATGAAACCACATCACGACAACCAGGGTAGGATCTTCTGACCAAACCCAGCCATGTATCCTGATTTAGTCACCCTACATTCTTCCTGTAATGTCAACAGAAAGAAAGTTATTTCCACGGTGGTATGCCTCTCATCTTGATGCAGACATCTAAACTAGGTCAGATGAACTGTTTTCTTAAAACAGTTATTATTTTCCCTTACGCAGAAAAGTTGCTTGGAGAGACCTGCCTAGCATGGCTGGTATGGGGTAAGATTTGAGGAATGGAGCCCTACCCTGTGGTTACCAACACCAGCTTAGAGAAACCATTGGTGCGCCTGATGATCTTCTGCAAAATAACACTTTAGTGGCTTTGTAGACTCCAAACTATGAGGTCAAAACTTGCTGATTTTGGAGAAGGTCTGAAGCAGGGAAGCACAGCCCTGCCACATGAAGAGGAAGGGAATCAGTTCTTTTACCCTTTCTCCTCGAGACTTTGGACTGTCATGCCCTATAGAAGGCTAGTTTGTCTGAATTTAGCACTGAATAAATTATCCTTTTGTTTTATTTTTATTATATTAAATCACCTCTTCAGGAGCTCTTCAGGCAGGTGTTATTACAGGATTGGTAAACCCTTTCTCAAAGTAAGGACATCAGTGAAGGTGCCAAGTGTCCCAGGTTTGGTGGTGCCTTTTGCCAAAGCTGAACTCTTCCAGGTGCCAAACACCTGGACTTCTTTACAGCCTAATGTGAAAACAGCCCATGTTTTCAGAGGAGACTTCTTTCCTCATCCTATTCATAGCTTGCCCTGTTTCAAAGGTCATCTTCCTCCTTACATATCTGCAGTTCTCGACCACCCTCTTTGTTTTGCCTCCCACCTCTTACCCTGATTTTCTGCCTCACCTTCCTGCCTAGAATGGCTGATATTCTGAGTGAAGTTATTTTTCCATGCTGCGGGGCATAATAAAGATACCCAGCTATTTTACCTTTAGTAAGCTGACTTATCTTTAAAGAACATTATTTCTCCACAGGGCCACAGGTGTTTGGCAGTGCAGGATCTGTTGACTCAGTTGAGTCTTTCACCTTACTAGTGTCACACATCTCTATGGTTCTAGAGGAAGGAAGTGATATTAAGCCTATAGGACTTGATACATTTTCCTCACTCACCTTTCTCTCTAATGAAAAGGCCATTAGAAGCCATCAAAACCATCTAGAAAGCTATTGAAGAAATTTGTACAGTTTTCTGATTTGCAGCCTTCTCAAATACATCCTTTTGCTACTCTGTCAACCTTTCTTACTTTTCTTGATACTGTACACCGTTGCCTTCAAAAGATCAGTCACCTCCTCAAGCACTTTTCAATCACCTAGAATATGCTGTATGAAGAACATTTCATAACTGCAGATTTCTTCTTTGATATCAGCCTTTGAGGTGACTTCATCCAGAAGTAGTGCAACATATAATGACAATCTCTTTGCTTTGGATTAAAGAAGTGAGCTTGAAAATTGCTCTTCTCCTTCTTTCAACCTTTATAACTGCTCAGATAATCCCATAATATTGACTTATCTTTCCTTCTTCCAGGAAGAAAGCTTCTGTGATGCAAACCTGCTGCTTCAGTTTGTGCTGCTGATGAGCAGTGTCTAACTTGGTGCTTTCAGCAGCTTCCTGGCTGTGCTGCAAACCCCCAGACCTGGCTGCACAAACCTAGGCTCAGAAATACCATACTGGGGATGAAAAGAGTGTGTCAACTTCTAGCTTTTATATAACCGTCATCCTTCTCCAGCACAGCAATGTGGTTCATTGACAGGGCTCCTCTTGTCCCAGTCAGCTTGCACAAGGTCACCCTTGGTCTCCAGTGCTGAGTATTCAGGGCCTCCTGGCAGTTTAATTCTTCATTTTCTTTTTGTGTCAGTGCTGAGTAGAATCATGCTTCATATGCAAAACCTACACATCAGGGTCTTGAATCCAAGGCACAGAGAACATCATTAGACATATATATACAAATTTCCTCTGCAATCATAGCAACTGCCTTGAAAATCAGGCCAGGAAGATACAATGGAGAAGATCTCTGTCACAACATCTCCAAAGACTTCTGTGTAAAACACTTATTTGCCTTCCCAAAAGCAACATATAACTGCTGCTGCTAATGGGAATAGGGTTAGACCAAACTTTGAGCTGCAGAGCAAATGCTTGTGGCTGAGCTGTTGGATGTCCAGGTCTGGACCCATTGCTTTGCTGTAGCATTTAGAAGTGCCTGGTATATGTGACTGAAGGGCCAGGAGAGCAGATGCTCCCTGGACTCTTTTTGCTTCTTGGGCCGCTGACATTTTTGTGTTAATATGTACTGTTACAAGCTTAACACAGCTAATAATCTGTAAGAATCCTGTTAAACTGTCAGTGAAGTCATTAAGACTTCTTTGCCTGAGTTTTCATATGCAAGAGATTGAGTTTGGGACAACAGCTGTCAAGAATTTCAGACCTAACAGATTTTTGTGTCTCTATTTTTTCATTACTTGTTTCAGACTCCAGGGAAAATTCATATGCATAGAGAATGAGTACTTGAAGTTATGTTTATGGGCAAATTTCCCCTGCTGGTATCCAAGAGACCTCTAACACCAAAAATCATTTATGAGTTATAACAAAATCATGGTTACAAGAAATCTCTTGACCACTAAGTGTAGACAGGCAGCTCCAGCACTCCTGTTTCCAAACCCATCTGAATTACATATTATTATATTTGCCAGCAATTTCATTTCTTTTCCTAACCAAGGGTAATGTTCTTTCAGTGCTAAAGTTTAAGACATGAGCAAAACAGAAATACAGATGAAAAATCCATGGTTAACATATCTCGCTAGTCCCCTTATCCATGCTATGTTGTTTTCCATTTATGGTCCATGTTATAGACCAAAACACAGGACACTTTCTAGATTCTCCTTTACATCCAAGTAAATAGAATTTTTTTTTTTCACATGCTGGTGGCTTAAGCTAATTAATACAGGAGGTGGTGAGAGTATTTTTATTGAGCTGTTTTCTTGGGGTCACAACTAAAAAACAGTACCAACCTTATATAAAAGAAATAAGCTAATATAACTGCCAAGGTGAGTCATTGTAAACATTGTCAATGTTCTGCATCACCGTTGCTGGAATGTTCTTTCTGATTCCCTCTTAACCACTTTCAAGTCTCAGCAAACAACCTGAAAGGGCCTAAAGGCCTGATTTCTGAAGGGAAGCTGCACGTACAAGAAAGTATTTAGTTAGGATATCAGTGCATAGGCACTTTCAAAATCAAAGGGAATTAACTACATTATTTATATACAAGCAGTACTCACAAGCACCCTGCCTAACCCTGAGGGCATCTAAAGTCCTTGGACGGAAGTTTCTTCTGGACATGCTGTGTAACAGCACAAGTATTGAGAAACATACTGGAAGATGTTGGGGCAGCACCAGTTTTCCTGTGTCTCTGCCCTGCCTGGACTACCGCCAGGTGAGCTCACCCACTTGTCATTCCATGACTTCACCATGGTATACCACTGCCCCTGTGGCAATGCTGAGCTGTTAAGTCCCTACTTGAATGTTAAGAGCTGCTGAGATCCATGGCTTCATTTCTCACTTAGGTTGGTTTTAGCCCTTGCTTTAGCAGTGCTAAGTGCATATCTAGCATGGTATAAATCATACATGAAGAGCAGAATATGGCCGAGAAAAGGTTTTTCAAAATCAGACATGGCAGCATCTCAGCAGCCTGTCCTTGGTCTTATCTGCTAGTAGGGGTTTGTGGGTACACACATGGCTTCCTCTGGCTCTGATGGAACGTACAACTGATACTAGCAGGTGTTTTGACCAGATGTCTGAGGGATCTGCTCTGTGAAGAAGACCAAGAGTGAATCTCACCTCTGCCTAACAGGGTTTGAGATGTGGCAACTGGAAAAATATCTTCATCAGCCATTCCCATCCTTTCTTGCTGCCTTTGCCAATTCTTCCACATAAAGAGGAATAATGAGGAACTGACTTCCTTGTAAATCACAGCATCAGAACACTGTTGTGAGAGATGGGATTAAGTCCTTTCAAAGACAGGATGGATTTCAGCCAAAGTTTCTTACAGCCCAAGTGGTGTTTAAGTCATTGAGCTATTGCCTTATGAGGGACATCCAAACAAGGTGGATAGAGGAAGGGCACGTGCTTTTGTCTGTGTCTCACCAAATTTCCTCTGGAGGATTTGTAGTAATTACTTGTGTAGTTACATTAAAATCATGGGTTATTTTTCATATCACTTCAGTTTGTTTGCTCTGGGAAGTGGTTCTTGTCAGGGTTATTTTGTCCAGCATTGAGAGCTGGACTGTCAGCCCTCACTCCGTTCCCAAGGCATATGGTCACAGCTCAGCATGGGTAATCTCCCTGGGACCCCATGACTATATCTCAGTCACTTCTCACTCTGCTTGAATGCTGCCTCCATCCTCAAACTGAACACCTACTCTTCTCTCTGCTTGCTCATGTCCTGCTGCACTGACTCTGCCCACCACCAGTGCCCTCAGTGGCTCTGGAACACAGGTCTTGTCAGCCCACTGCCATGTTGCCCATCTGCCATCAGGCACCCAACCCCGTCCCTGCCCTGACCCCTCTGTCCCTGTGCTCAGGGGTCACAGAAGATGAGGCCATAGCCACCAGTCTCTCCCCAGCCCCTTCCCACACTGTTGCATAGTATCTCCTCCTACCTCTTCTACCTCTCCTGCACTGCTTCTGAGTGTCTGTTTCCCTCCTCTGTTGGCATTTCTTATTCCCTGTAGAAACTGCTCATCTGCTTCTGCTTTTCTCTAGCTTTCCCCCTACAGACAACAAAACCTGCTAAAAATGGTGGTGGGGTCCTGGCGCTGTTCAGGCTTGTGTGTGGTTATATCAGATGCTTTGTCTCCAGCAGGCTGAATCAGACACAAAAATACTGCTGTACTCAAGCAAAATACTTTATTAATCAAAAACAACTTAATGAATAAATAGTTGGAAAACAAAATAAATTAAAACTGTACATTAAGTTTTACATTTTTAAGGTTTTTAAATTAGAATTATCAAAGGCCATCAAACTCAGATGCACAGTAACAGCTGAATGATATTGTTTATAACCAAGGAATATGGAAAACCACCTCTGGTACAAATACAGCCCTGCATGATGACTTGGTATTTCTAGCAATTAAACCAGCTGTTACTTTTCATTATACGGATGAGTTTCTTGTTCTTGATGTCAACCTCATACTGATTTGATCCATGGAAAAAGTAGAAATGTCCTAGAATAAGAAGGATAAAATATTGACAAATTAATATTTCCTTTTTGTGTACCCTTTGATATACATTTTCTATTTTCTTGAGCAATTAAAAATATATCAGAACAAACATTTCATATATATGTATGTATTTGAAACACACACTTTTTTTGCTTTGGTTGGTGGTCATTTGTTTTGAATTACATTTTAATTTATTTACCATTTTTCTGCAGGGCAGCATCAACTCTGTGGCAAATTCCTTGGAAGTCAGATGCTATTTTTCTTGGATATCCCCTTTCCATTAATTGGGTATTTTCATTGAAACTAAATGAAAATGAAAACAAGAAACAAGTATGTGACGTTCAATGTCGAAATCAGGTGGATTTTTTACTAAATAAGGTTACTCTCAGCTGAAAATCCATAACTGCGAGCCTCCGTGATCTCATAGAACTGTATAAATCCTGGCTGTATGAATATTTATATCTTTAGTGGTCTATGCAAGGCTGTTTTCATAACATCAGAGTAAATAGTTTACTTCCATTCCTTGAGACTGATAATAAGGCTTCACGGGGTTTATACTGACCAATAAACTTAAATAACTGTTCAGAGTATTTTAATTTTACAACATTCAATCTATGAGGTGACCCCATGAGAGGAATGTAAACTTCTGGTGTAATAATAATCTTTCACAATAATACTACAGATTAATACTGGTAACACATCTGCTTAGCTGAACTGTGTATTAAAAAGTAAATGCTCTATAACTTTCTTGGTAAATTTGTTATTTATAAATTTTAGAGAGCACTTCTGGCCCCTGAAAAGGCACTGAATGAATGCATGACATGATGATGAAGTCTATTTACATTACCTTTTAAAATAAGTTCATGTAATACTGTTTCCTGATGAGTAAACAAAGCTCATTTGTTTGTTAATCACAGACTGGTAAGAGCAAGTGGATGTTGTTTTTATCATCTCAGGTGTTACAGACTTTGTTGCATGAAAAGACATGAATTTCAGATTTATACTGGCTGAGAAGGCTGACAACAAAAGGCCATGAAATTAAGTACAAATACTAACACAACTTGACATTTTAAAAACCTATGTTGATAATCTGCTGTACAATAGAGGAATGAGCCTTACCTCCAGTACTTGTTGCCTATAAAGAAATAGGTTTTCTTGTTATTTTGATCATGAACAGCTGCATCAATTTTCCCAATGCTGCTGGGGAAGCCCAGGTTCTGAATAGGCTTGGGGAAGCCTGGCTCTATACTATAGCCACTGACAGCCCAGTACTGGTCATCTGCAGGAAAATCAGAAAAAGTTTGTACGGATTTCTGAGAAGGCCGAGCTCCTTTTCATCAAAGCAGCAGAGTTTTTGTGTAGTAAAATAGCATAGATATCCAGCTGAGAACATTACCCTCTGGAGCACACAGAAGTCTGAATATTTCAGAGCTGTTGGATTTTCCACTTTTTGTACTCATATACTCAATAGTTAGAACTCAAAGTGCTGTGTCTGGCACCTTTAAAAATGTTTTAAAATAACTTAATTGATTGTCTCAGCTGTGACCTTTCTCGCTGACAAAAAGAGTGATACATTTTGCAGGGCTGTTGTGAAGCAGCATTAGTTAATGACAGAAACAGCATTTTCAAAATTTAAATGGATTTAAGCAAACATTAAGAATATCTCCTATTAGCATTAGCATTAGCATTGGCATTAGTGTTAATGTAATATTACTGACATTATTATTACATAGCATTAGCAGTATTACTATAAGCTTATTCATTCATAAAAAGGACTGATGAAAATGTAAGAGAAATACCTTTAAAAAATATCACTCGATCCCTCTTGTCAATCTCATAAGCAGCATCAAAGCCATTTGCCAGTGATGGCCAGAATGAGGAGATGGTGTCGTGCTCAATGCTTGAGAAATATGGACTTTTACGCCAAACATAGCTGATAGAAATGAAAATAGCACTGTTTCATTGTCTTAGCCCAGAAATTGACTTTAAATCAACTGTCTGAGTGCTGGAGCCAATCTTCTCTACGAGTCATAGATACCACTCCTTTTGGGATACAGTGCTTTACTTTGACTTGCCCTCTCATAGACATTTACCCTTACTCAGGTTGCTCTGGGGTCACAAAACAGCTGAGGTTAGAAGGGAACTCTGGAGGTCACCTATTCCAACTCTGTGGTCAACCAGAGATGCCTAGAGCTAGTGGCCCTGTAGATCTCTTTACTGGCACCCTGATGGCTTGCCCAAAACAACATTTGTTGTTTGTGGTAGTGTTGACAATTACAGCTTTCTCTTCATCATGTCACATGCAGGTAGTCACAGCTGTGTTCTTAATTTCAGTTTGGCTACAAATATCCATTAAATATTCTTAAGAAATGTATTAAACCCCATTTTAAAGAGGAACTGCTCCTTCCTCCCCTTCCCTGAAAATCATGAAGTCTTTAGCTTACAATTCTTCATCATGTGTTTTAGAAGGGAAATTACACCTACACCAAATTAACCTTGTTCAGTCAAAACACAGTTACCAGCTCAAGAAGTGGATGAAATCCTGGCCTGACATGCTGTTCTCCCCATCCCAGGATGGATGTGCCCAGCCGACAACCTGCTACAGTGCCCAGTGTAGGAGTGTGCCCAAAACATGGACACCTCTAACAGCAGGAGGTCCCTACAGACAGTACTGGGCAGTGGTCCAGTGCAAACCCCTAGGTCAGATTGCCACCAAAAGTCTGACATATTCCATAGCTCCCTGACCCTCACACGGGATGGTGTAGTAAGGACAGTGCAGCACACAAAGGAGCTGCAGGCTCAGGAGTGACACTGGGATTATTCAGCCTTGCACAATTTTAACAGACATGAATGATGATGTATGATGGCTTAAAACATTTTACTCACCTGTCAGTAACCATATTACTCACCTAGCCCGGCTGGGCTAGAAAAATTTTGCAGAGCTGCTTTAATACTTTCATAAAGAAATATCTCCCTATATTACCAAGGGAAGATAAATTCCTCGAACTGAGCATTATGCTTTGGCTTTGTGAATCTCACAAAAATGTGTTGCTAGAAATGAAAGCACTTACCTGTCTTTGAAGAACAGTATTTCCCCACGGAGAGTGGTGATAGCATCAAAAGTCAAATGAGGGTCACAGTCCTCTGGTCTTGTGTGGGGTTTGGAGGGTGTCATTTCTGTTGGCTCTTCTCGGGGTGACATTTCAGTTGGTGCTTCTGCAGGTGTCATTTCAGTTGGCTCTTGTGGGGGAAAAGCTTTTGTTGGAAGTGCAGAAGATTCCCTGGGGGGTCCTTTGGGAAATAAATAAGTGTAGAATTGGAAGGTGAATTAGAGTTTCATGTTGCAGAGCTTCAGGATGTGCCATATGGAGCCAAATGCATAGGTTTCTTAAGGTTAAAACTCATCTAGGAAATTAACGCCAGAAAAAGTTCCTCGGCAATTTAGTCTGTGATGCTGACTGTTAAAATGGTCTCTGGCATTGTTCTGCCTTGACAAGTTATTAAACTGTATGTGCTTAGGAGCTAAGGTAGAGCAAAGACCATTTCCAAAAGACATGTGACCACCCTTTTGTGGAAGATGAGTTTAATACTACAGACATAGGCTAGTATCGTTGTAGAAAGGCTCTTTTATCTTTTGACTCACTGTCATGGGTACAGCCCACAGATTCTATTTTTCAGGTGTAGTCTCTTAGCCACGAAGAAATCAAGACATTTGCCCAAAAATATCATGAAATTAAACCTCAGTATCCTGGCAGTAGAAAGTTCAATACGTTTTAGCTGTTCAGTAAAATTCATTAGAAATGTTTACCCATCATACACCAAAAAATGATGGATCTTGCTTACCATAGAGGGCCTGAATGCCATCAATGTCATCCTGAGGAAGCCTGTAGTTCCTCGTATCCCTGGCCATATATATAGGATACATCAAAGCACCAAAGACATTGGAATGACCAAGACCTAGTGAGTGACCCAACTCATGAGCAGCAACAAGAAATAAGTTATACCCTAAAAAAAAAAAAGCGCAGCACAAATTAAAAATAAATTCTCCTGCATAATAGTGGGATACAGGTGCCATCCTCTCACGTATGATATATTGTTCACAATCTTAATGAAACAGCAAAATCTGGTAACTAATTCACAAAGACCAGTAGGATGTAATATCATCCCTGGACATTGCTTGAAAACCAGAACAATTCACTGTTTTATTTAATTGTGTTTACCAACTCAAGATCATTTTTTTCCTTTGCAAAAGTTAAAGTTTTACATAACTTGTAAATAAGAAGAAGAAAAAAAAAGTGAGATCTCAATATTCCAACTTTTAAAGTCATTACCTGAGAGTGAAAAGCTCCTGCCTTACAGTGTAATGATTACCTAACATAGCAGTTTCATGCTAATCTCATTTCTTTCAATGGAGCTGTAATTGCAGTCTGTGCATTAACTTCAGGGGACTGTCCTGACTGCAGCCCAGGTCAAAATAAATTGCACTGACATTTTACATCTCCGTAAGTACTGGAACTACTACCATGGGTTCTGTGACTTTACAATGTCTTCAAGACATGCCATATAATAAAAACCAGACAATGTAATATTTAAGGTTACTTACCACTATAGGTAGTAAATTTGGTCCAGTTTTCATCTTCATCAAAATGGGCATCTCCTCCTATCCCATTGCCAGGAGGGTAGGCATGAGCCAGAGTTCCTCCTGGACCATCAAAGGAATAGAAGTCACCGTGAACTAAAAAATAAGGGAGGAAAAAGGTGATGCTTTTCATCATGTCTGTAAGAAAAAGTGAAAAATGCTTATACACAGGCAAAAGAGCTCCCTTACATCCAGATGCAAAGGAGATCATTATATCTGCTTGACCACTGTAGACCCTGGTGAATCTCAAAGGGGTCACACTGCTCCAGAGCTGGAAGGCTTTCTCAATTGCTTCTTCTACATCCTCTTGTAGCATGTCAGGAGTGTAGTTCAAAATCCTACGAAATAAGGAGAAAGGAATTAAAAGCAACCATATCACATGTGGCTGGGGCACAAATTGTCAAGGTCAAATATTTTAATCAGTGGTTATTATCATTTGTGTGTCTCAGATTGTTTATTTTCAATTATTTGCTTACATAACAGGATGTTTTCAGTTTTCTTGCATGTCTTTCAGAAATAATTACATGCTCTCGCTCTCAGTTACAACCCTTCTATGCACTGAATATATTATTTAGTAGGCTGTTAACTAATGTAAACTTCTAGTTTGGTATTTTCATCACTGTTTGGAAGCATAAAGCAAAGGATATGAATAGTCCTCACATACATGGCCATTTCATTCTGAATGGGGCTTTTATATGGAGAAATGCAGGAATAAATAGTAAAGAACCTGTTGGCATCACTTCTGCCACAAAGCAGAAAGCATTCACCAAGCTTTTCAGTGCTGTACAGCCAAACATGCTTTAATGTGTGTTACCGATAAGTCACATCTTCTTTCTTCCACCTAGGGCTCTGTGGGAAGGTGCTGTATGAACGAACATCTGGTATTCCACATCTAGGCTGCTTCATGATGTCCACTGTCTTACGATTCAGCTCCCCAGTCACCTCTAGCCCAAAGAATGACTGCATTTCTCGTATTTTGTCAGCCATGCGATTGAAGTCCTTTGCTTTAAAGAGAGAACTTTTCTCTTCCTTAAAATCATAAAAATTTTCCAGGTATTTCTGACGGGGAAGAAAAAGCAACAGCTAAGTATATAAATGTTTCTTTTCAAATGCAGAGATTTGTTAATAAAATATTATACAACATTAACACATCACTGTGTTCTTTTTCACAATAAATTATTTTTTAAGTTCTGCCTGTAGTCCTTACCTTAGCAAACTGCATATCTTCATTTTCCTTTTCTGGACCCACTGGGAAAGCACAAGAACATGCAACATACAGTAACCCAAGCAAAGAAAGGATCTTTGTCTTCATCTTTGCCTTCTTGTCCTATCAGCCCTTGTAAGAAGAGCTCTCAATCTCTGCCTTCTGTCCAAGACTCACCAGTGTTTCTCTATTTATATCAATTGTGTGCTTGCTAAAGCCAAAAACTGCATGACTCAGTTTATAACATCCTCTGATTTCCCACAGGAACCCAGAAAACAAATTTGGTTTTAGAAGCAAGTTAACACATGACACTTTACCTTGCCCGAAAACCCCTGATTTCGCAATCATATTATTGGGCAGTATTTTTTTTTTTTCTTCATTCCTGAACTGGACCAGTTTAGATCAAAAACCACCTAATTTTTCAGAGGTGCTAAAGAAAGCTGGCTCTTTGTGAGGGACAACAATGTGTAATGCCTTATAGCATGTGATAAGAGACCTCCAGAAACTGCCCCTCAGTTTTCTCAGTGGAGGACCTCATCCTGACAGGGATGAACCCCTTCCTTTAGCCCATCTTGTCCCTGATAATTTTAGTGACGTAGATGATTATACAAACTCATCTCTTTTCTTGAATATGATATCCCAGCATGGCTACAGAACCATCACCTATGCTGCTACCTTGCCTGTGCAATCACATATTTATGGCCGCATCCCCTTGTTCCCCCACAGCACAATGTAAAGGTCTCAGTAGAGCACCCCAGATCATATATCCTGGTCTGCATAGCCTATCATACAAGGGAATTTTCACGGTTAAAGAAGAGATGGCAGAAATTGCCCTAGAGAACTACAGGCACTTCAGCTGTGCGGAGGTCTTCAGAAGAACTTTTTAATATATGTCTCTAGAGTCAGATGGAAGATGATGTTGATATGGAGCTGTAGATTCCAAGATCCCCACTTTACCAGAAGCTCTATTTGCAGTTACTATGTCCTTTTCTGAATGTGGTGTATTACAGTTAATGCAGGGGTTGCAGAACCACTGTCAGTCAGTTGCCTCTTTCTTGACTATCATTTCTGAGATATCCACCTTTCGAAACAGAATTGTCCTATGTTGACCTAGTCCAACATGAAAGTTCAAAAGGAGAAATATGATCTAAAAATAACCTACTTCTTTTTGAACATGAGAAAAAGAAGGGGGGAAAAAACACTTTTTCAGTGAGAGCAAACATACTGGAAACTTCAAAAAAACAACCCTAGCACCACAGCAGCTGAGCTCTGCATTCTGTGAGGTAGCCTGGGGAAGATGGATGGCCTCCTTCCAAAGGAAATGAGAGTTGAACTGCCCAACTGGACTGGGGTCACACTGCATGCCTGACCCAGGTCAGAGCTCAGGTCCCTGAACCGCTGAGGTAAGTGGCACAGATGTTTATGTCTAAGGCTGCAGTAGGGTGACAGTGACTTTGCCAATAGTTCACTGCTGCTGTAATGGTATGCTTCTGCTCCTCCCATACTGGCCAGCACCCCTTCTGTTTCTCTGTGCCCTTCTGATATCAAATGTGCCCTCAGTGAACTGATTCAGAGGGCTGAAGCTACAGGAAAATTGTGCAGAAAAAATAACCCAAACCCCATCAATGTTAGTTTTCTGCACAGGTTAGCAACTGCACTGGCTCCTTAAGGGGAAAGAAAAGAAACTGAGCTGTTATGAAGAAAGGGTGGGATATCACAGATAGGAATGGGGATGCAGGAAGGCAGCCAGGAAGAACACTAGAACCTCTCTGCTGGTCATGGAACAGCACCCCAAACTTCATTCGTATGGTATGGTGTCTGCATTTCTGCAATGAAATCCAGACACAAAGCAGGACCATTTTAAATTCTGTGTTTGTATCTCTGCACCTAGCAGCAGCAGTTAGCACATGCCACTTATCCTCTGCTTTCAGTTAAATGTTTTGTAAACACCCTTCTTGCTGTGTCCAGAGGATCTGGGGCAAAGCTGTCAGAAGGGTGAGATGCAGCACACCAGATGGCAAACATGTTAGCAAGCCCTTCTTCGTATTTAAGGAGCTATTATTTCTCAATGACTTGCATGGATGACGATAGGCATGTTACAGCTCCTTCAAAGCTGCTGGCTTCCCCTTCCAGAGTCCGTTACTTTCATTCTTGAGCTGACATTTATGGAGTGGCTGGTGAGTGCTGGGAGGGGGAGCTGGGTCTTGCCTTATGAATGTATTTGGCAACATGAGTGGGGAAAATTTGCAGCTGAGGCATCCTGCATGCTCTGGGATGTGTGTGCAAATGTGCTTTTCCCTTGGGGATCTAAGATTTCCCTTGGGGATCTAAGAGATGACTTGCCTTCTTGGGCTGACCCCAAAGACTTTAACAGCTTTTAGAGTTCAAAGTAATATGGGTACTGAGTCCTAGGTTTAGACTGGCTGGATGGCTGCACACAAAGAGTTGTGGTCAATGCCTCAGTGTCCATCTGGAGACCAGTAAGGAGTGGTGTCCCTCAGGGATTGGTGTTGGGACCATTCTTGTTCAAAATCTTTGTTGGTGACATGGACAGTGGGATTGAGTGCGCCCTCATCAAGTTTGCTGATGACACCAAGCTGTGTGGTTCGGTTGATACGCTGGAGGGAAGGAATGCCATCCAGAGGGACCCTGACACGCTTGTGAGGTGGGCTGATGCCAACCTCATGAAGTTTAACCATGACAAGTGCAAGGTCCTACCCTGGGTCGGAGCAATCCCAGACACAGCTACAGGCTGGGCAGAGAAGAGATTCAGAGCAGCCCTGCAGAGAAGGACTTGGGGGTGCTGGTCGATGAGAAAATGAACATGAGCCAGCTTCAGTGTGCGCTCGCAGCCCAGAAAGCCAACCGTATCCGGGGCTGCCTCAAAAGGAGCGTGACCAGAAGGTCGAAGCAGGTGATCCTGTTCCTCTGCTCTCACGACACCTCACTTGAAGTATTGTGTGCAGTTCTGGTGACCTCAACATAAAAAGGACATGGATCTGTTGGAACAAGTCCAGAGGAGGGCCACGAGGATGATCATGGGACTGCAGCACCTCCCATATGAAGATCGGCTGAGAAAGTTGGGGCTGTTCAGGCTGGAGAAGAGAAGGCTGCGTGGAGACCTCATAGCAGCCTTCCAGTATCTGAAGGGGGCATGTAGGGATGCTGGGGATGGACTGCTTATTAGGGACTGTAGTGACAGGACAAGGGGTAATGGGTTAAAACTTAAACAGGGGAAGTTTAGATTAGATATAAGGAAGAAGTTCTTTCCTGTAAGAGTGGTGAGGCACTGGCATGGGTTGCCCAGGGAAGCTATGAATGCTCCATCCCTGATGGTATTCAAGGCCAGGTTGGACAGAGCCTTGGGTGGCATGGCTTACTGTGAGGTGTCCCTGCCCATGGCAGGGGGGTTGGAACTAGATGATCTTAAGGTCCTTTCCAACCCTAACTATTCTATGGTTCTATGATTCTACAAGATGCAACAAAAACTGTATTGTTGCTTTAACCAGAAGGCTTGAAATGCTTGAAAATTACCTTGTCAGTGGACACCTTGAAGATTTATTGTCAAAGGCACAGCTCTGATTTAAATAGGGTGACCTGATCTGAAGCGATGACTTCACATGGCACTTTTGTCTTACCTATAGGTCTACTGGTCTGTGTGTTCTGGTTCAAGGGTGCCCAGGAACACCTAATTTTTGACAAGGCTGAGCAGGTGCCTGTTTCATGCATAGGTAACCCCGATGAGATGATAACCTTCACATCTGCCCTGGCACACTGCTCCACTCTGCGCCCTGAAGTCACTGTTGCCCTCCAGCTGGATTGCAGACTGCAGCCATGACTCTTACCAGCTTATACATCAGCAAAGCAGCTAGAATGGATCCAGGAGTACTGCTAATTTCTTCCCTCAGCTCATCAGCACTCAGACTCATACATCCCATGTCACTGGTAAGTGCCTTAATCACCTCAGTCAGGGACAAGAGTGGGTGCTTTCCCAGGAAGACCCCTGCAGTAAAACAGCATTATGCTGAAAGCCTGCCAACATCCAGGCTAATACTTTACCACAGAACTGTTTGTCCTCTACCAGTGTAATTCGTATTATCCTGTGGAGTCTAGTCCAGATGCCAGGCTTCTTAGCAGATTTGTCCAAATCCTACCTGGGAATTTTGCCATTTCTTATTTTTATATGGTTGAAATTACAACCAGAAATGTCATGCCAGTTCTGTTTGTTCTGTTTGGCAGTTCTTACTTATGGAAAGAAGTAGTGGAAGGATACTTAACCTAGTCAGCTAAACAATTGCCATTAACTGCATAAGAATTGCAAATGAAGTCAAAGGAAGCCTCAACTAAATAAACATACACACACTATGATTTCACCTCCTAAATTTATAGAAGGATCTGTGGACGCTTTTTTTCCCACCTTCTCTTCCCTCATTCTGTTTATAAACTCTCCCTATCTGTCCTGCATGTGCCAAAGGAGCAGGATGGAATATGAAGGTCTTGGACTGTTGTGGTTTAAAATATCCAGACACGGAAGAAGCTACTGGATTTTTCCATGTGAGTGGGATTGGAATATAAAGTCATACAAGCAGGTTCTGGGACCTGAGGAACAACAACAGAACAGGAAAAGACACAAGCCCTTTACATCATTACATGGGCCAGTCTGCTAGCTATCAGCTAGATAATAGCAAAGACATGGTTGGGGGAGGTGGGCAAGAAGAAAATTTGCCGCATTTTAAAAAATAAAAAAGCTCTGCTATTAAAAAACTCAGGCAAACCAGATATTTACTGAAAATGAAACACTTTCAATCTCTGCAAGACAGTATTTTGAAAGTATTGAAACTGAGTCTGAAATAAGTACTGACTTGGATTCTACAATTTTGCCTGTATCTCCATATTCTTTCCCTCATCAGTGGGATCTCTTTATTCTAGTTTTATAAGAGGCAGCTGCTGCTAATAATTATGGTAGTAGTTTTTCTGCTTCATTTGAGCTTTTTGTCCAGGTTCCATTGAAACTGAGAGATCGTGTGTGGAGACAGCCTCAATGGCTGTTTTTAATTCAACAGAAATTCAGATTTTTTTTGATGTCTGTATCCTCTCCTTGAGTATTATCAACAATAACAAAGCTCAAATCACTTCCGTACTTGTATTTAGTGTATAAACAAGTTTCTTAAGTTGCATGTCATTTCCTTTCAGCAATGTCTGACTTAGTAGCTTCTCACGAAGGCATAGTCACAAAGCAATTGCAGTCCATTGGTGTTATAATGGCTTGTCAGTGAACAAGAGACAAGTCAGAATCCAGCACCCAAGAATTCTGAGGTTTGCAGGAATTAAACTGGAATACCAGATTTTGAAATTTTGGCACCCTACAAATGACCGCTTATTTCATCAGTGGTCATCATTTATCAGGGCCATACTCTGAATTTAGACATGGCCCTGAGCAATGGTGAGGCGGAAAGCACTGTGGTTGTGAGACACAATTCATTCACTGTTTCCTCTTTTCCATCCTGGTCTCTACTACATTCAGACTATGTCACTGTCCCATCACACCAAACCACTGAAGAAACTGAAATGTGGGCGTGATCCCACCTTTACTTGTGAAAGGGAATGCACAGTAAAATATTTCCTCTCTCTTCCCATACACCAATTTTGGTGGTCAAGAACCTAAACCCACACAATTCTTACTCTGTTATAAAGGGTATCAACAAGCTTTCAGATCTCTAGGTTGGTAGTTAAGCTTATCATCATTTAGCTTAAAGAAGATTTACTGTAGTTTCTTGGTTTTGTAAGACAGAAAACATGACCACAGAAAATTCTGTCCCATGTGCACTTAGTCAACCCGTCTCTTAACAACTGCTTAAGTCTTTGACTTAGCTATTTCCATAAACCCTATTGTTAGCATGTTATATATTAACATATGAATTTGATTGCAATGCTTTGGACTGAGTAATTTGGAAGAGATTTGCCATTTTCTGCAATATTGCAAATATTAAATTCATACTCTATTTAATTTATATAGAAATTGCTTTGAGCATATAATTCTTGTAGTTAACAGAGAAACCCATGATCAAGAATACAGACTCAGGCCAAAAGCAAAGAGATTAAAAGACATTATTAATATGTCACATTCTGGCAGTGTCTTCCTCCAGCTCACCACTAGCTGCCTGCACAGAGGTTACTGTCCTCTCAGGACATATAGCTGAGGTAATCAAATGAATTCACGTTACCCCACCCAAAATAAGTTGAACTATTAAACCTTCATAAATTTAATTTTTTAATCAAATTCAAGTGATCTGTGACATGCTTTAGTGTGAGGTACCCCTGCCCATGGCAGGGGTGTTGGAACTTGATGATCTTAAGGTCTTTTCCAACCCTAACTATTCTATGATTCTACGATTTAAGGGAAACATACCCAGGAGGCATGAGCTCTACTGTAGAGCAGAGGGAAGGACTGGTAAGCAGCCGTTTCTTCATCTGGCACTGCTGAAGGTGGCACAAGAGCCAAGCATGTGCAGTCATGAGCAAGGACAGAGATTAGGTCGCAGATGTTAAATTGTTTTTTCATGCTCACAGTATTCTCGAGGAATTGGATTCACATGGCTTGGTTGGAAATGATTTTCCAGTGCCCACCAGCTAATTAAAAAAGCACAGGGCAGGCCTACCAGGATGTTGCTTCACTGTAGTTTTGTAAGACTTGATCACAGTCTTTTCTCTCAAAATCCCTTAGGATAATGCTTCACATGCTGAGGATATAGGAAACTGTTCCCAGAGGTATGTGAAGTCATGGCTTGACTTCGCGAACGAAGATTTGGGAAGGGCATTTACCCACGCTTACTACAAGCGCGAATAGGCTGCTGTGCAATTTGTAATGACTGATTTTTCCTTAGATCATGAATTTACAAGACACATAAATCTTGCCAATGTATCCTTTCTCTCCTTTCTGTAAAAACCTCATCTTAAAACCATTATAATCTCCAGATCATACATGAAGTTCTTGCTGTGGAAGACACTTCACCCAGTGCGCTATGTATTCTCTCAGTAGCTATGTAGAACAACCAAAGGATACTTACAAAATGCCTTTCAAAGACAAGTTGAAAACTAAATCACATAACTGTGCTGAATACTAAACCCCACAGCATCAGCATGCACACAGTTATGGCACATCATGATCTCTCTCCCAGTCACTAATCTATCTACTGTCCACAGGTCAAAATTTGTCTTTCTTTTTCTCACAGAGATAACTAGGGGATTTTTTATTTTCCATGGGAAATTTTAGTTAGCCTTACCTGTCTCTTAGTAATAGCATCTCAGTCCCATATATGTCAACTATCTTTTCCTATAGGCATTAACTGATACACCTGTAATTAAACTCTAAATAAATACTCTCATATTATGTTTGACTCTGAAGCCATCTGCTTCTCTTTCAGTTTGTTAACATGAGAATTTAACTAATAATAGGGCTCCTTTATCTATGCTATTTAGCAAATGGATGCATACATTAAAAATAGTAATCAGATAGAGTTTAATTAGTTTTAAAAATATGAAAAACCACAGGAAATAGACTGTGAAATTTTTATGTATATTTTGTGTATTTTTTTTTTTTTTAATATTTTAGTGTTTCTTGAAGTGGTCACTGATCTTTGGACTTGCACTGCAAAATACAGGGTCAGAATTGCCTCAGGTGACACTGGAATATCCCTTGAGACAGTGGTATTGTCAAACAAGACACCGTTGGGTTAGGGAATTTGTCTTTGCTACATTCAAATTTTATTCTGTTAGAGCCAGGCTGCTGTATAAAATGTATCTCTGGCTCATCCCTTTAATATGTGTGCCATATATCCTCTGCTCATTTTACCTGAAAACACAAATTATATCAATTGTGTGTCTTCTTTTATATTCTGGAAAAAAATAAGAGTGAGGAAAACCCCTGATTTGTTCGAAGAATGGTTCATCCCAAAGCATCTGAAACCAGCTTCTAATAAAACATCTAGCAATTATATTAATGACTTTTTTCTTTGGAAAACATTTACTGTGTATTGTTTGTTCCTAAGTCCTGCAAAGAAAGAACTTCTTTTCTCCTTTAATGAATATTTGAGAGCATATTCACACGTTACTGTGGGATAAAATTAAGAAAAGTTTAACTGACAGCAAAGACTGATCATTTTATGTAAAGTGAGTGAGAATCTGGTGTAAATTCCCTGTGGTGTTAATAAGAATGTCACAGGTGGAAGACTTAAAAAAAATCCCCTAAATTTCACTGTTGCAATAATGGTTCAAACATGATTGAATTTTAATGAAAATCATATTTGGGCAGATAATGAAATTAATTTCTACCCACCTGAAAAATTCCATATAACATGAATTAGTCACTGAATATGTCTTAATCATACAAGTAATCATACCAGATTTTTTCATTATTTCTCAAAAACACTATGCTTGGCAACTCCTTGTTTTCTTTCCTCCACGTGCAAGTTTCTCTTTCCTTTAGAAAATATACTAGTCAAATATAAAATCTTCCAGAGTATATTTTAGCTCTTCCAAACTTCTACACCACCTATTACTCCATATATTTAGAAAACAGTTTCCTGCTCAAAGATGACAAAGAAAAGGAAAGAGCTTATTTGCAATAAAGTTTTAAGCCACACGAAATTGAGTGTTGAGTGCAAAGAACACTGAAAGCATTCAAGATTAGTGTTTCCTGTGAACTTGGCAAGTTCTAATTTCTGGTTTTACACATTTTTTTATTATTATTTTTCACACTATCAGAATTAAGGCATGAAGTCCAAATAAGTATATATTTCTTGTAAAACACATTTTGCATTTAGCAGAAAAACGTAATATTAATTTCTGTTTTTCTCTTAAAACACAGTATGTAAAAGAGTAACTAATGTTCATCTAAGTGCACAGAAATTGAGAGACCTAGCCATTAAACGTACAGCGGTGCCACAGATGGTACATGCATCCACCCATGCTGTTTGGCTATGAAACTACCTCATACACAGGCAATGCAGTGAATGTGAACACAGGCATACAGATGGGTAGTTATGATGAAAGAATAAAATATGAAACTCTGATGCTTCTCCGTTACAGGCTCCCTTTCCTGCACCTGAATCAGGGAAACTCCCTGTATCAGTGCAGTCTGGGAGATGAGCAAGTTGAGAGCAGCCTTGAGGAGAAGTACTGGTGGATGAAAGATTGGACTTGAGCCAGCAGCCTGCACTTGCAGCCCAGAAAGCAAATCTTATCTTAGGTTGCATCAAAAGAAGTGTGGCCTGCAGGCTGAGGGAAGTGATTTCCCACCTCTACTCTGCTCTAATGAGATCCCACCTGGAATACTGCATCCAGCTCTAGAGTCCTCAGCACAGGAAAGACATGCACCTTTTGGATAGGGTCTAGAGGAGGGCCATAAAAGTTATGAGAGAGTTGGAATACCTCTTCTATGAGGAAAGGCTGAGAGAGTTGGGAGCCTTCAGACTGGAGAAGAGAAGGCTCTATGAAGACCTTAGTGCAGCCTTTCAGTACTTAGAAGGGGCCTATAAGAAAGACAGGAACATTTTAGCAGGGTGTGTTGGGATAGGACAAGGGATAATAGTTTTAAACTAAAAGAGGAAAGAAATTTTTTACAGTGAGGGTGGTAAAACACTTGACACAGATTGTCCAGAGAGGTGGTAGATATTCCATCTGTGGAAATATTCAAGGTCAGGCGGATGGGGCTCTCTGATCTAGTTGAAGATGTCCCTTCTCACTGTGGGGAATTTGACTAGATGATCTTTGAAGGTTCCTTCCAACCCAAACTGTTCTGTGATTCTCTGATTATTCAGAGCTTGTCAGATGGTGGGAGAATATGGTCACAGAAGATGCACATTCCGTGTACCATGGGTTTGTACTACTATCAGAGTCTACCTGAGAGTCTGGAAATGAAGCATGAGGAGAGGTCTTTTGCTTATTATGTGTGGCACCTTTTATTTGCTTACCAAGAAGTTTCCTTCCTTCCTCTTTGCCCATTAATTCTTGAATTTCTTGCCTTCTCACCCTACTTTTCTTATCTCCGGGTCTCTATTTTGTGAGGAGGCTTTAAATGCTTTCCTTTGGACTATTAATTTCAGTTTAAGACTCAACCAGAGAATGTCTTTGGAGAATTATGAGATACATTCCCTTATATGTGTTGTGTGCGATTTATAGAAGACTCGATCTGGTCAAGTAAGGTAGCAATGTTTGGTTTTGGTACAAAAATAATAATGAAAAGTCAAAACATATTGATTGCTGTTAATCAAAGAATAATGCTGAAAGTGCAGTGGGATTCTCACCGTCCTGTAACATCTTGTCCCCATGGCAATACATATTATGTTAATTTCTCTGGACAGTTTTCTAGAAAAAATATATTCTCCAGTGTGACTATTGCTCCCATGCTACATTTCTGAAATTAAGCAGGATGTGCCAATGCATCTCATTTCCTCCCAGTAGGCATTGCAGGGGAGGAACATCTAACCTAAATTGTATTGTTGGAAAATTATTTTGACTAAGTATTCCATATCATTTTTATTGAAGCGAATTCTTCCTTAAGAGAACTGATATGATGAATGACTCATGTGCTTACAAGTTATTTAGCAGAGTGATTCAATTATTAATATCTGCTTGAGGCTCTCTTCTTGAGCAAAGACTACTGGAAAGAATTTGCATGTTGCTGCAACAGTCATGTACCTGCTTCCACTGCTGGCAGAACTATTCTGATGGGGAATGAACAAATGCCCAGAAGACAGAAGTCTATGAGAATGAGGAAACACAGCTAGGACGAGAATATTCTGAAAACCATGTGCTTCAGTGAAGGCCTAGGCACTGATCCTTCCCAAGGAGTAGGTAAGGCCATTAATTGTTCTGAGAATTTCCTTGAGAAAATACTTTCAATGACAGCATTGAATGTATTACCTGGAGTCTGAGGCACTTTACATATTTAAATAATGACACTGGTATCAATGCAGGTGAGGTAACACAGGCCATGCTACAAACTACACTGCATGTCATGTAGGTGAACTCTGCGCTCACAGGGTGAGAGTGATGGCAGCCGCCTGGTGACACCTACTCAGGTAGATAAAAAGGAGCACGTATCGGTCCTGGAAAACATGTGTGCCTCATGACCTCCTTCAGTCCAGCTTTCTTTCCCTTCCTGCTGCAAAACAGACACCTTTCATTGATGGGGGAAACTGGAGTGCCTGGTTGCACTCTGAGGCATTGCCTGCAGTGTGCTAACTGGCACTGGGAATAGGCATAAAGCTGAACAGCACTGCCAGTCACTCAACACTGCTGAAGCCCTGTGCCTATCAGCTTAGCAGCATATTAACTGTCACAGGTAATATTTCTCGCATAAGCCATAGTAGCTGCCGGAGCTGGGGAATGAATGAAGTTGGAAAAAGGCTTTCCCTCCATTCCCCCGTGGCGTGCTGGAGGCCTTGCAATTCGGTCCCCATCCCAGGAGCATAGCCTTATCACTGAGTGAATGCCACCCCACGTGGTCTCATCGCACTTGGCAGAGATACCACTGCCCTTCTCCCCCTCTCTAGGTAGACCTAGATGCTAAATTGGAATTTGCTGATGTCTCAATTCAGAATATTTAACTGGTATTTGGACACCTTTTTATTTAGCAGAAACCTCTGCAGAAGAAATATCAATGCTAAAGCCAAATTCATTGCTTTGTAATAGCCAAATCTATATAAGAAGAGACAGAAAGCTGAAAGAGGTGGAATCCAGTACTCCCTGGGGAGATCTGCCTTTCCTCTTTCCCTTCCCTGTTATCAACAACAGCAAGGATTTGGTTTCTTTCTGTCTTTTCCCACACTTTTACATTATTTGTCCAAGAGCATTACTGACCACAGAGGCTTCCTGAATCTTTTTTCCTCATCATTTTTTTTTATGTGCCCAAGCATTGTTTGAAAATATGTACAATGACGATTCATTTATTCAAAACAATTGCTTACAAGCAAATATATTACTTTTCTTCCTTTTTGTTATTTTATATTATTTATTTTACACTTTCTCACCAATCCTTACTATTTTTTTTTTTAGAATATTCCTGAATTTTAACTCCGATTTTTTTAAACTCAACTCACCTTTACTTTTTGACTGAAAACAAAGACGCAAAACATTTACATGCTGAAGGCTTCAAAACATATTAGACAGTATCTCAGAACAAGAATCCAAGGACAGTTAAAAATAACATGACAAAACAACAAGTGTGAGTAGAAGGTAACTCCTGATGTATGCACATTGTGGGCAGAGCTGAGAAGGAAGAAAGGGAAGATCAATTAGCCTTAAGCATTATGGTGTCATGGATTAAAAAAAAAGCAAGTGACTTCAAAGGAAAAGAAATTTTTCTTGATCAAAATTATGTGCAGTTGAGTACCTGATTAAGATCCCTGGCTATATTATCAATATATTGTTTTGAATGCTTTTAGAGAAATAAAAGGTATGAAAGTCACCTTCAGGATTGAAATGAATTTCCCTTAATTTTGAATCTCTCCCTTTGAAAGATATGCGTATTGAGAATGTGATTCATCTCATATTAAAGTACACACTTAAAATACATAAATATGGCTTTATAAGAAAAATCTATTTTTTTTTGCCTTAACTATAGCATGAGACTAAAGGTGATTAACAAGGGTTTAAACATTTGCATATGACTAGAAGGATCTCACCCTAACTTCCTAAAAAATAATACTAACAGTTGTAGGATCCAGATGAACTGTCATATTATAATCAACATGGTGTTTAATAGCAATCATTGCCCCCATTATGAAGTATGGGCCAAAGGTGAAAAGAAACTAGATCTCCAAAATGTAAATCTTAGAAAAGTACTTCAGCATATGGAATACTAATAATTGCATAAAAATAAAAAAAAAAAAGAAAAGAAAAAAGAGGTGATATATGTAAGGGACAGAAAACTGACAAAATCTAAGAAGAATCTCCCATACATTTAGATGTTTCATAGATTTGCCTAGGTTAGGAACATAGTCATCTAGTTTACTTCATTACAGTCAATGAACTGAAAAAGGTATCTTCACACAGAAGCTGAGATATTACTGGCCTGTCTCTCTCTCTCTCTATTGACTATATGGGAAGCAAAAAATAATTTTAGATCTAGCTTAGCATTTCATTTAGAGGCCTGAAGTTAAGTGGAAGAATTCAGGCATTCAAAGAAGACTTTAATTTGGAGGTTAAGAAATTTAGGGATAAAGAGGAAGCTATCAAACAAAATAGGCCTTGAATAAAAATTAAGTAGCAAGAAAATGTCCATCTTGTAGAGAAATTAAAAAATGAGAGCAAGAAGAAACAAAGATCAGGATAGAAATTTAAGATATGCTAGGTATGGCTTGAAAGCAAAACTTGCCATTCCACTTTTCAGTAGGAAGACTAAGGTGATTATTTTATCATAATCCTTCTAATAACCTTAGACATCTTTCCAAAAAGGTGGTTTTGTTACATGTTTGTATTGAGATTTCCCCATGCATCAGGTACAGCACAACACGAAATATATACTGGAACTCTAAAAATCTCCCATGTGCTGCACTAGGTGTAAGACACCTGTACAGTGTGTCTGTCTGCCTTTAAACTCTTGTGAGAACAGAGCTTGTATGGTACAAGCTGGCTCTACTTGGACAACACACTTGGTGTCCAGGGAGCTGAATGCTTCATATTAAAGATGAGAAGAAAGCAACTAACAAGCAAACCAGGTCAAAACTTAAACAGGGGAAGTTTAGATTGGATATAAGGAGAAAATTCTTTCCTGTTAGAGTGGTGAGGCACTGGAATAGGTTGCCCAAGGAGGTTGTGAATGCTCCATCCCTGGCGGTGTTCAAGGCCAGGTTGGACGAGGCCTTGGGTAGTATGATTTAGGGAAAGTTTGTCCCTGCCCATGGCAGGGGGGTTGGAACTTGATGATCTTAAGGTCCTTTCCAACCCTAACTATTCTATGATTCTATGAAAGTTTACACTAGTAAACCATACCACTGCTGTCCAGTAGATATTTTGATCTATTGCTCACAGTCCTTTCTGAATCCTTGGTTCATTATCTGTTTTCTTAAGAGAAACAAACAGAAAATCCAATATCCTAACAGGCATCATGTCAGGCAGTGATCACTAGAAGTGATCCTTAAAATATTGCACAGATTCTGATGCGGGTCTCATTCACTCAACAGCCCTCATTTCCTATGCAAGCATGTTAAAATATAGACAGTGAGTTTTCTAACCTACTGATTAGAAAACATCAAGGATATGAGAAAATGAATATCTTTATTGTCTTTCACTTTGCTCATATTTAGCTAATTTTATCACCTTTTTACCTATGTTAGGATGGGCTGAATCACCTCTGGTTGCATACATTTATCTCCCTTGACTGTAGAAAAGGTCTTGACAATTTGACCGTCAGATGATTAAACTCAGGTAAAAATCAGTCCTACCCTAAATGTCCCCAAATTAATGTTCTAAAATGGATGTTATTTGGGAGAACATTTCAAACTCAGTCTTCTGTCTGACTTCAGCGTCCTCTCCAGTCAGTTAAGATTCCCACCCATTTACGCATACGCCTCTAAAAAAATTGAAACCAACTGAATTTAGGTTTTCCCTCCCTTTTTAGCCCTTTTCCTCATTATTTCAGCTTTTAAAACAAACACATAAACAAATATATAAAAAAAAAAACAACAACACAAAAAGCGGGAAGAAATCATAGGATCAAAGTCACAATTAAAACACAGAATTCAGAAAGGCCTTTTAGCACAATCTTGATACAACCATATGCATTAGTATTATATAGTTTTTTCTATACCTTGTTATTTAAAAAGCTGATATGACTATTAAAATGTTAGATATATGGGGTTTTTAATAGAAATACCTTATTAAATAGTGACTTTCACTTGAAACATCAATACACCTATCATTTGCTTTCTGTTGCGAACAAGTCCTCGAGTTAGATTTCACTACAACTGCCAATCCATATTCATTAAAATTTTGCTATTATTACTCCTCATCTGTAAATCAGCCTCTCCATGAAAGTTAGAGACATGGCAATATTTGGCAGTGCTGCAACAAGGACTCTTTTAACGTGAATTTGCTTGTATGCAGTCTGCACTGCCTACCTGGATATCAAATCTTGCAACAGTATTTTGTGACTCCACATACCTATTCTGAACTAGTTTCCCGAATAAATACTTTACTAGAGGGTTAGGATTATATGAAGCCAATATATATCATTATAATCAATACTTTCAAAGTAGTCAATTTTGAATTCCTTTACTCTGTCAAAATTCTTAGCACTGTGTAGCCCAGTAAATAGAGGTTTTGCCATTAAAATCCACAGTTTTTGTGTTGACCTGCCAGGACTTCTCTGGACTTATTTCAGCCTAAACAGATTCTAGCTTGTTTCAGCTGTGATAGCAATTGTCAAAACAACTGCTATTGCCTCAATCATTTTCTGTTTGTAGCAACAGTGAGTAGTTACTCTGTGCTAACTGAACTGTGGTGTGGGAAAGTGCAGGCATGGGTCCTAGACTGTAACACAAAAAAGAAGGGTGCATGCTCAGAAAGTTGGTTTTTTGTGTAGCAGTTCCAATGGCACAATTCAACCTTTTTTGTATTAAGTTGGTCTATGAGTGGATATCACTGCTAGTAGTCTAGTAATTTTGTCTCTTACACTGACAAAATGCTACATAGTTTATGTGTCAAGAAGCTGGCCTCCTGGCACTAACAAAACATTGTTAGATCTGTATAGGTGGTGTGTTCCAGTTCATAAGATTTTTTTAGTGCAACTGAAAATTTATCTAGATTTACTAGTGTAAAGTCCATGACCATGGCTAACACAAAGCACAGGAAACACGCTCACCACTACTGCTTGCCCCAGCTACTGCTGCTCAGCAGCCATCACCGTTTGCACTCTGGTAACTACATGGTTGTGTCATCTCTGCACTTAATTTCATCCTGCAATTTATTTTGATTACAAATGACATAATCCCTACAGTGGCAAAAGAAGATGTTTTACTGGTCTGTTGTTCATGGAGGAAGGCTGTATTGACTCTCAAGTTAGCAGGACTAGAACTGAACGACGCTTTCCCAAATACAGATGGGAAATGTTTTTTGTTGGGATGAAAATGGTTATAAGCCACTAATACAGCACTAAGATATTAAAATGAAGATGCAAGGAAGATTAATCTTCGTAATACAACATTCAATAGGTCAAGATGGCTTCAGCATTTTACCTCTGTGAATGCTTGATCCTCAAAGGGAGATACATGGAAAAGTGAGCCTATATGAAGAAATCTCTTCAGCAATGGAGATGACTAGACAAATTGCACAACTACAGGGATGCCCTGGGATGAGGCAGAAAGAGAACAAGACTAGAAAATAACGGGACTTCCTTAGGTAATATAAATCAGGTTAAGCCTGTGAAATGAAGCAGTTCCACATTTTGCAAAGCACACAACTGCCTCAGTGTGTTGTTCTTATTTAGAGCACTAATGTACCTCTAGTAACAACCAAAGCTTGCTTTCTTTATACATTTGGCCATGAAATTAATCTTCTTTTTTATTTTTTTGTTTTTCTTTCAATACTAAAGGTGAAAAATATTTCATTTACATAACTCATGTTGCCAGTATGACACATTTTCCACAAGGAAATGGAATGAAGCTGCATCAGCAGAAGTTCAGATTGGACAGCAGGTGAAGGCTTATCATTGAGAGGGTGGTCAGTTACTGGAACAAGCTCCCCATGTAAACAGCCATGGAACTAAGCCTGTTGGAGTTCAAGGAGCCTCTGTACAGGTAGTCCTACAAGGACCAAGGAGTTGGACTTGAGATGCTCTATGATTCTAAAATGATAGTATCTGTCTTCACCAGTTCCCACTAATTCCAAAGTTCTGATGGGTATAGGCAGAGTTCATACTGCATTGGTATTATCTATTCTTTTGGTAACCATATGAATCATTTAATACTCATAATAGATTCTTTATCACTGGCTCTATCTTATTCAGGAGAAATGTAGTTGTGTATCCTTTTCTAATCTGAACATAATTGTAACTTTGTTCAACCTGGAATTTCACAGATTTAGTATAAGCCATCACAGAACGTGCAATTTCACAGATTTAGTATAAACCATCACAGAACCATGATCTGTGAATCAAATATATTTTATCACTATTTTCCTATGTTACTCATTGAACAGAAGTATCAGTTCATTCAGCAGTTCTAGTCAAGCTGTTCTCATAAGGAAACTACATAAAACTCCAAATGATATATCTGGAGTGGGTGGAAGGTGAACCTCCCTTCCTAACAACTCTGCTATTACCTATGCCTGGAAACTAGTTGTGAAGCCACTGGATTTTTCCCCTGATCAATAAATAATTGCTATAAACCACCTTGTTCTTTAACCAAAATAATATTTATCTTTCAAAAAAAAAATAATTATTTTTCTCTCACAGTCAATCAGTTCTGCTTTCAAGATACATCACCTCTTTCTTAAACTATCAAAATTAGGTGCATGATGTCTCAATTATTTGACTTCAAGTGGGACCTGGTTCAACTAATGTAAAGAAAAGAAATTACAGTAACTCAGAGTGTATTACATAGACAGAAGAAGTTTTTACTATTAATAAAGAAGCAATTCTCCAGTGTGCTGCCTTTGCCATTTCTGTCTCACAGCTAGGTATGAAAAAAGATGTTTTACAATTCATCCTGTATTTCTGTGGCAAAAAATTATTTGCTTGTTTGTATTATATACCTAGCTTATTTTCTTCATTTTCTGCAACATTGTGGAAGCATTTCATCTGGTCTGCTGAAATAAATCTTTATGCAAGTGCATGTCGTTTTCTGGGCTTGTACTTTCTCTTACAGCCCTGAAGGTTCTCCTGTACCTTTCTTCACTGTTTTACAATTGTTCATTCTGAGAAATGAGTCCCTTGTGTTCCATCATCTGCCATCATGTGTTACAACCTGCTCACTGCCAGGTGTTTTGTGGACAAGACTGTAACTGAGAATTATTTGATGAAGTCACAGGATATTTGTATCACATCTCCTTACCTTGAGGCTCTTTTCTACTGAATGGTACTTGAATTCTGTACCCTTTGAACTTGGTTTGATGATATCTAAACACAGACATGATACAGAAATCAGATAACATTAACAGGCTAGGAACTAAAGTTGCTCTTTCAACACTAATCCAAACTATATTAATCTTCATGCAAGTCTTAGCAAGCATTATTTCCTGTTACATGATGCACCATGTTTGTTCTTTTCCTGGGTGCAGAAAAGCCCTCCAGGTCTTCGCTATTTACTCTATGCCATCTGGAGCAAGAATGCCTGACACAGCAAATGTGAAAAGATGTGTGGCACCTGAGAGCTGAAAGAAAATTAAATCTGTTCAAGTTGCTTTATGGAAATATCTAATGATTCAAAGTGAGGAAGCAGACCAGTCGACTGGGTCATGTTAGACAAGTACTGCACCCACACATTAAATCTGGGATGTTCCCAAGAAAAAAATCCCAAGTTGTTTATGATGATCTTCAGTATCAGAAATAACAGAAAATACTGCTGAGCACTATACAGCAGAGTCACTTCTCAGACTGAAAAACAGAATTTCAATGAATTCAGTGCAATAAGAATGGGGCCGCAGTCCCCTGCAGTCAGGTAGTTTTCCTAAACCTGGGATCCAGTATCACTGTCTTCTTGCTGGTTTAATATGGTTGTATATACAAGAACAGCTTCAGTGCGAGAGCCCAGGAAAATGCCTTTGAAAAGCTCAGTAATCTTGTGATTACGGATCTCTCCAGGAATTAGGTGGTAGGTATTCTGATCTCTTAGGAAAAGAAGTATTTTGAACCTGGATGTCTCGTATTCTGCATAAGTGATCTAAGAAATATCAAATGAGACAAATGGTTTTGCCCTCTTATCAGTCTTCAAGCGTTTTCTGTGGAGACTGACTTGCTTAGACCACAACTACTATGTCAGGCAACTGAGAAAATTAGGCTGAAGAATGTATAGTTCAGCTGCTGTGCCTCATGTGCTGCAACATGGTTGCATGTTTGACCTCTTATGCAGTTCTGGCCATGTGTAGCATCAGAAATACCAGGTACCCTTATAGATTTATAGAATTAGCGGTGTGTTTTGCAAATGTGTAACTAGATCACTGAAGGAGACACTTAGCTGTGTCACACTTAAATGTAGTCCCTTATGCTTAAGACATTTTTGTGTTAAAAGCTGTGACCACAGTGACTCTGCCTGTGAGGGCACATCTCTAACACTCTACTGTAGACTTGAGTGCTTGCTTTTTGCTCTCTTATCATCATAATGGGAAAGAATGAAGACAACATGGCAACCCAAAGCTGCTTCTTAGTTAATTTCACGCTCACACATGGGGTTAACATGACTTTCCTTGCCATTATTTGTGTATAATGGCAACAGGAATTTTTTGCAGAAAGATGCACCATTTAAAACTTAGCACCAAGTCCCAGTAAATCTTTCTTTGTGTTGAGACAGGTGAACCAGCTCATGGAAAACTTTTATTGTTGACATAAAAATAACCTCCTTCTTCTGAAACTTCAAAGAGTGAGTCCAGCCTGGCTCTGAAAACAGCCCTGAGACAATAAACAGGTGGGCTTCAAAACTTTTTCTCTATCTGGCTTTGCATATGAGCCTATATTTTTTTTTCAGCAAAATATCCAGTAAAGACCATACTGTGAAAAAAAAAAAAAAAAGCAAAGCACAGTTACTAAGCAGCATTAACATGAAAATTTGAAGAGACAATGTTAAATCATGCCATTTAATGTGTTCTATTGAAAAGCTATGGCAATTAAGCACCTTCCCCACACCTAAGCAAAAGGATTTAGGCACAGTTCTCAGCTCACAGTTCCCAGGCTATGTTTCAGTTCCCTCTGGGAATCAAATCAAGCACTATCACTCCATCCAAAGAAAACCAAGCAGCGAAGGATGTGTTCCAGTGTTTCCCCACTGCTGCTGACCACAGGAGAGGGCTGCATTACAGCAGTGACCTGACCTGCTGCCCAGGGGCAGTCTGAAATTATCACCTCTCCTTCTCACCTCACTGCCCATCTCTCGCTTCCTTCTGTGCTCCCTGCCAGACTTTCTTCATGGTGGTCCTTCTCTCTTCCTTTACTGGCTGCCTAATGACATCTCTAACCAATAGCATGTCATCCAAATGTGAGGAAAACAAACCATGGACAGGCTTTGACTCCTGTAGGCTGGAGCTCATGGATATAACTGCAGTTAGATCTGCCACCTCACTGCGTTACATTTACTGGGAGTGTAAACTCTTCGGAGGAGGAATTGACTCATCCCAAATTGGAGTTATGAAGACTGCTTTTACCTTGTGCACAAGAAGCAGCATGTCTGTGCCAAATCAAAAAGCATTTTACCTTCAGTTGCATGGTCCCTAAAGCCTGCATCTATTTCTGACCCAGTATTTTGAAGATGCAGTCCTCTTTTTTGTCACTGTCAATGTGAATCATGAGTCATTAATGACACAGTAATTGTCATATCATATAGGATTGCAGCTTCTGTCTTGACTACAGAGACATGCAGCATGTTGCTGTTTAGTCATCAAACAGAGGAAGTGAGGCTAATTCTGTCATTGTGATATTTTTAAAAATAGATATTTTACATGTGCACTATTTTCAGCAACAAACTGCATTGCTGGAAATAATGTTGAGAGTTGTTTTGATTATATCACCTCACCAAAATTTAGTCTACCCATTCCAAACCTAAACACATCTGTGCCACCTACACAGCTGTGGTTGTTATAAGGTGTGCGTGTGTCTGTGGGTGGAACTGCGGCTCCATCATCTTGTAGCCTGATCTGCAATGATGGGTGATTTAATCTGCCCATGTATTTCCACATAGGGTCTCACTCTGTGGGTCTCACATATTTGTCCAAGTTGGCTCAACATTTGTTGCTCCTGGGAGTTTTGCTTTTATGTATCCTCTGTTTAAAGATAACAGCACTGGTTGATTTTACTGGTAATAACAACCTTCCCCTTTTCCTGTTGCCACAGTTTGTTTTTATCCTGACCCCCAAAGTTTGCATTCCATACATTCATTAAACTTCTACCCTGTCATAAAGTTGCTTGTTTTCCCAAATTCTTTACTTCCCAGAAGTGTATTTTCAGGCTGGATTTCTTATGGCTGTTTTTTTAAACTAGTTCTCTCAAATACAGAGCACCTTTCATCATAAAACTGGCACAGTAATCTGAGCGGTAAGTACCCTGTAGTTAGATACATCAAAGGAGGTAAAACAAGTCATAGTTTCACACAGCCCTCTGTCTTTGTCTAATGATAATATCTATTACTTTAGTCCTGAGTGGTTCCATTGTAACAGGATGGCTGGGCTTTTTTGAGAATCAGTATTGGCAGGTGGTGTTGACAGGGATTGAGCTTGTAGATCTCTGACCTTCAATAAACAGAGAAAAAGGTGAACTGCAGATAACTAATCACTGAAGTAATACTGTTGATGTCCTTGGATTCTGTTTATTTTTCTATAGTTTTGGAGGAATTCTTAAATTTGTGTTCCCTTGGCTTGTCTTCCCTTATTAGATGGCATTTCTGATAACACAAGTTAAAATAAACCTCTTATAATACAGCTGTCTGGAAACAATAAGGTTATAAAGTAGAGAGAAAGATAGATAATAATTCTAGAAACATAATGACCTGATTCAATCTGACCTGAATATCATGTCTAGTTCTGGTCACACAGCCTTACAAAACAGACAGCAAGAATAAAAGACTGCCAAACTCTCAGAATTTAAAAAAATTGCTTACATCAAAAGGCCAAGAACTTTAACCTCAGTTTTAAAGTAAAAGTAAATAAGAAATCTGCTTAAGATACATAAACAAGCACCTTATTGAAAGTAGATGTTCTTATTTATTTACTCTGTTTCTTGATATAAGAACAATGACATACTCAGTGAAGTAGGACAATATTTTAAAGAATGGTACTAGGGAAGTACTTTTGCACAAAATGCACAAAAAATCTGTGGAGTTTACTGCATTATTTTAAATCCAAGATTCAAGTGACAATGTGGATATTAAGAACTCCTGTAATTATGCAAGAAAGAACTAGAGAAAAACAATGCAAATTTCACCAGCTCCTGAAGCATTCTGTGACAAGGTTTTGTTTGCTCCTCACATTAAGGATAGACAGGAATAGGACAGTTTGAGATGGATTCAATTTGGACAGCTTTTCATTTGGATGATGTTCTGCAATTGTAATCATTAGATCTAAGAGGAAACTTACACTTTAAACACATGTCAATATAATGTAATTCATTCCTTGGAGCGCCATGAAAAATCCATTGTAGAGAGCTGTGAATGGAGCAAGAGGAACCATAAAAATTAAAATTTCTGATGTTTATTTAGGGCTGCATGCACGATACTGGATTGTTTGAGCCTGAACTCTTGACAAGTATTTTCCCTCTAGATGCTTGTGCAGCCTCACACAGAGATAGTGAGCCCACATCCGATATTTACTTTGTGCATCAAGTGACTCAGTTTCAGAGTGTGTAACTCATCCTTTTAGTCTCATGAACGCAACACAGAAAATTCCCTAATGCAAAGATGTAAGCTGTGTGTCTTGTCCTTGGCACTCAGCAGAAAGCTGCCAAAGGGCTTCCGCTGTCCTTCAGTAGAATCACTTGAATGGTACCAGATCAGATGCTCTTCCAAAACAATGCACATATGCTGTGAGGTCTTCTCTGACGTTATTATTAAACATGAGACCGCTTATACAAAACAAATAAGTTTCCCAAGTAGTCTGCAAAACAGCTGTTATCTGGGCAGTTACTTCGAGAACTAAATCCAAGTGAAGTAAATGGTGAGCTTCCTATTTTGTCTGAATTTTAGTTCAGACCTTCACAAGGCTTTTTACTGATCATTTATTTCTTAGTTTTCACACTCTAGATGCTCATAATAGTTATACAAATTAAATAATTGGAAATAAACTGATGTTATAATTTGTTTTATTTTCCCACTATATCCTAATCCTCTTGTTATAGCTCTACATGCACTACACTGTCATTTCACTATTTTGCATTACTGTAGATAGAGCTGGATGTATGTTATTTCCAAGTAAGTTGATTTACACCATAATTTCCCTAGAAGGTTATGTGCACCATGATTTCCAACAGAATTATTGACAGAATACCTCTGCAGTACTGAGAACCTCATTTAATTTTTCTTCATTTAGAATTGACCTCAGTTGGAAACCTGTTCTCATATGCAAGCTAAATTTTGGACCTGCGTTCATGTTGGAGTATCTTTGCCTTGATTTTGGAGAAGAATTTCCACATTGAACCACAAAAACATTCTCAAAACATTTTGTCAATAAAAGACACTGATAAATTATTAGTGTGAAACAGTCAAGTTTTCCATGAGAAAGGATCCTTGGATGATTGAAACCACACTGCATAGCCAGGCCATCAACTATGTCTCTCACACAAGCTACTTTGGGGCATAAACCCAACCTTATGTCCAGGCTCTGTCACAATCATAAAAGTTGTTTTCCTTTATGGCTTTTGCCTGCGGGGTCTAATCTAATAAACTGAAACTAGTAGGTAGCTAAAGAGTGCATGAGTTTTACCAGGCTCAGTTATTCCAGGTTTCTGTTCACATCCTCACTGCCCTGGTCATAGAATGGTAAAATGGTTTGGGTTGGAAGGGACCTTAAAACCCATTCAGTTCCAACTCCCCTGCCATGGTCAGAGACACCTTCCACTAGACCAGGTTGCTCAAAGCCCCATCCAATCTGGCCTTGAACACTGCCAGGTGTGGGGCAGCCACAGCTTCTCTGGGCAGCATGTGCTGGTGTCTCATCACCCTCATAGTGTAGAGTGTCTTTGTAATGTCTAATCTAAATCTCCCCTCTTAAAGCCATTCCCCCTTGCCCGATCACTAGATGCTTTTGTAAAATCCTCTTACCAGCTATTGTGTAGGCTCCCTTTAAGGGGTCTCATGAGTGATGCAGCTTCCCATGACCAAATTTTTCTGGCATTTGTCTTACCCTGACTTGTCTGCACTGCTGATGTCTTTTGATCCCCTTAATCAGATCTGCATGATTTACTTGCTGTTATCTACCCATGTGCTATAGTACAACAGTAGCAGTAAGTTGGACCAAGATAAGATTTATGAGTTATTTATTTTTTATGGCCAAGACACATCTGTGCCAGAACCTGGATGGCTACAGAGGATTAGGTATCTGGCATCAAACCTCTCAGACTTGGCCACTGTGAGTGGTGACCTCTTCTCCTACCCAGTATTCCTCAGTACTCTTGGAACCATTAATTTAATGTATATGAATGGTATGTGTGCCTTGAATGCTGGGTCCCTGAAATTATGGCCGTCAACAAGACCACTTAAATTACCTTGGTTCCTCTACCAATAGCACTGACTTTACCAGCCTAAGCTACATGTGCCCATGTCATTCCTGCCTGAGACTGTGGACTGTCTGTCTGCATGGACCACTCGGTGAGTAACAGTAAACAGCACAGGCAAAAGCACCACATGAAGTGGCCTCCTCCCATCTACACTTACACCCTGTGAACTGCAGACCTTCCATTCACAGCTGGATCCCAAAAGACTCCTGCAGGTTCCTCTTAGGACATCAGGCTCTGAAGACAGCTACATCATTTTACGTTCCTGTGAAGAATATATTCAGACAACACAAATCATGCAGATATAAAAAGGAATTTTTCTTACTCTCTTCCTGTGGAGGCAGTCCCTGTAATGAAGAATTTACAGGGCTCCATAATAGTACTATGGAGAAAGGAACACTTGACCCTGGAAATGGCCCAGCTGTCTCTTTTAACAAGAGCAGAACAGGATCATGCAAGGTCCAGCAGAGACTACACAGTATGTATGTGACCATTCTTAAGACACTGCTCCTGTAGGTCTTCTATTGCCTGGTGGTAGGACCATGGTGTAGTCTGAGCAAAAAAGTCAAGATATAACTTGAGTAGGTCATTCAAATACACATAGAACTGCATCATGCTGTATTATTATGGCAGCAGGAGATTTGTCATCCAAAGTGTAAATAAGAAAGCAATACCTAGTTCTCTGCTGCCTGGAATGACTTTTCTTAGAGCCAAATGCTCCCTCTACCATTTTCTACGAGGCACACAAGGGCAGAGCACAATGTCTACAGCACAGCACATGGGAGACAATGGTGTTCAAAACTGGGGGGACAGGTGAATGAGAGTGCCAAAGGTAGTGCTGAGCAGCACCAGCTGGAAATTCAAACTGCAGTATGAAATTGAAAGTCTGGGACTAAAATAGATGTGTCAACCACGTGAATACTGTGTTAGGTAGGAAAGAGGAAGAACCCAGGCCAGACGTAGTCTCCATGGGCTTTGTACTGTCTGCAAGGTGTTAGGGAGAACTGGTGAGGTCTTTCCTGGAAACACTGTTTTTCATCAGAAACAGCAGAACCATCAAAACCAAGAACTGGTGTGTGTAGACACCCCACTTGCTACAAAAAAACCCAAATGTATTTGACAGAAAGGTTTGATCCTACATCCTAAATGAACTTTCTAATTAGTAGTCAGTCAGTCTTTCCAAAGAGTAATGCTAAATTGTATTTGTGTAAACAAATGTCTCCAGCAGGCTAGACAGAAACTCACCACAACATAAGCAAATGTGCAATTCTCTCACCTAGAAGACTGAAGATTGAGGTCTAGACCCTTGTTTAAATCAATCCAAATGAAAACTGAAACAGTATATTCTTCTCCACAGAAGTATGCTGGTTGACAATATGGCTAAAGTCTATGCCAGAGGACAAATACTTTTCCATTAAAAAGTTCCAGAATTTCTTGATGTTTTAAAGTCTCAGAGGATTTTCAGGACAGGAAAGTCAATTTCTGCCTAGCTTAAAATGTTCAGTAGTCTTACCAATCTGGGTGTATGAGGGATTCAAATATCAAGACCATATTCTTCATGTGTAAAATACTCACCAGCCTGGAAATTCTAGGTCAGAAATGTGAAAGGCTTAGAAATCGTCCTCAGCTCTTCCAAGCAGATGTGATCATATACATGATATTTCAGACTCTTTTAGTTATATTCGTACTGTTCTACTTGGGTTCTTTGCAACTGATATTTTTCTCCACTTTTGCTTTACTTCCATATTCTGCAGTGCTTTTTTGTTTCTTTTTTTTTTATTTTTTTTTTCAGAAATCAAGTTATATACTGAAAAGCTCCTGTATTCCCAAAAAGCTAGAATATGTCTATGTCTATGTCTATGTCTATGTGTGTGTTTAGTTTTCCAGTTACTGAAGTTAAACCAAGAGATTGAATTATGCCTAGGACTATACCCTCATGCTGCTTTACATGTGCTGTACTGATGTGGAAGAAAGGATATCAATGGACTGAAAAATTAGTGGCCATGACAATGAATGTATCTAGAAGTTTCCTAAACATTTTTATATCCTAACTTGTTACTCAGATATCCACATTTGAACGGAATATAAACATTAAATTATATTTAGTTGATATCTTCACCAGATGTAAGAATTTACTATAGTGAACTCCAGCTTCCTCACTCACCGTATCATTTTTTGGTTCTGTACAGAATCTCTAAGAAGCAAAGCTGTCACTGCCATCTAGTGTCTTCAGGACAGATTTCTGGAGATAGCGCTGGGAAAAAAAAAAGTGTTTTCATGGTTAAATCGAATTCCTCCCCCAGTTTCTCACCTAGGAAACCACATGTGGCTCACAATAGCTCTTACAGTGTTTTTTGTCTTTCCAGCATATTAATGATTTTAGAGGAGAGATGCCTAGTTTCTCACTTTAGAAAGTTTAAATCATGTTTGCTCACTTCTTTCCCTCCTGGAATATGTAAATTAAATCCTACTTGTTCAGAATCATATAACCAGCACAGGAACTAGTCCTGAGGAACATGTGACAGGTTCATTTTTCTGCCTTATCCTTTCTCCCCTTACAATACAAGTAGATGTGTTATTAGGTGGGTTTGTGTAGTTCCACATAAAAAATATCAGTGAGGTGGGAAGTTATTAATTCTGCTTATAATGCATCCTGGGACACAGCTGTCAGCCTCCTGTGGTCCTTTACTCACTCAAGGCACCTCAGGGAAAGCAGTCAGCTCAGTGTCTGTTTCAAGAAAAGGACTCATTTCTTTTCAGTACGTGATGGTCTTGGGCTATATCCCATATGGGTCCTTGTCAGGCACTCACGCAGCGTTACCCTCTTAGGACTGCAGTGGGTCCCAGGGACCTGAGTCCTGCAGAGAGTTTTCCTTTCTGCCTGATGGCAGCGTCAGGGCCCCTCTGGCTCTGACCTCAGCCTTCCACTTCCACAGTACAAATGTTTTTCCATTTTTTCTTAACAAAATGCCAGGAACTAACAGGCTGGTACTTTTCACAGCTGAGGTAGAGC
Organism: Neopsephotus bourkii; assembly: GCF_033783945.1. NCBI lineage: Eukaryota > Metazoa > Chordata > Aves > Psittaciformes > Psittacidae > Neopsephotus > Neopsephotus bourkii. The sequence continues at coordinate 3,216,419 of NW_026902113.1, forward strand.
TAACCGCAGAGCAGCTCACGTCTCCCACTCGGGATGCAGACGCATGAGCTGGAGCTGTGCCTGGACTTGGGCCGAAAGCTGCTTCCAGTCAGCCGAGTGGCAAACAAGAATCTGAGAGTCTGGGCTGGCGAGCAGCTGGATATGATCATGCTGAAGCCTCTTCAAGATCCAGCTTCTCAGGCAGTATCTTTTTTCCCTGACAAATGTTCAATGTTAACAGAAAGCCGAGTAGATATGAAAGATATTCATTGATGTCTCCTTGCTTCCCTGTCCACCTTTCCTGCTCCAGTATACCTCAGATCAGACCTCTCAAATTGAGAGCACTCAGACTCAACCACCAGCCCATATGGAAGACTATTATTTTGACACAATTTTCCACCAAGTCCTTACACTGGAATAATGAGGACTAGGATTACATGTCCAGATCCTTATATCTCTGCAGAGTAATTAAGCTAAACTGTAGCCCAATGCCAAGCACACCATGTGCTTTTTTTACAGGCACACCATGACTGTAAAAATTGATTTTCAGATAAAAAAGACATAATTTCTGCTTATTATGCATAGAGAACTATACTGAGTTTTTTCCTAACAGTTTTGTCAATATTATATCAACAGAACTTTGATATTAGTCCACTTTAAGATTTTCCATTTGCAAGGGTTTTTTTTTCATCTCTATTTCCTTGCGTTGCTTTTAAGCATATTAAGGTTTGGAATTTATTAATTCACAGGTTGACAGCCAAAAGAGACCGCTGAATCCATGAGGTTACCTTGACTGACTATCCATGACATGTAAGGTAACAGAATTGATTTCACTTAGCTCATTGGTGGGTAAGCCCAGCAATTTACACCTGCTTAAAGGTATTCATTGCTGATGGGCTTTGCTTGGCAGGCCTGGCTGGATGATTGACTTAGGGGTTGGTTTTGAGGAGGCAGAAGAGGACAGCGTAGTACAGTTAATTATTAATGCTAATCATTCAAATTAATGTGAACTGAATTTCACAATATTTCTTACTAATTTCTCATATTTTCTGTAATGATAAGGACTAATTCCATCTTTGTTTTATTCTTCAGATTTGAAGGGTCTTTTACCCCTGTTTCTGCCTTTCTCTCCACCTCTCTGTTCTATAAGATTTATTTTTTCGAAGTAAAAAGAAAGCAAACCAGATTTTTAAATAGAGGTGAAAAATTTAATTAATAAAATGCATAGTTTCAGGTTTATGATTTCTTTTATTCAGTAGCTCTGTCTTGCTCTTATGGCACGCAGCATAGGAAATTTTAAGTAATTGCACAATGCTATTTTATTCCTCCAGTTTATTAAACATTTTTTTTTTAACTGAAGAATAATCAGTCACACATAATTCATATTGATTTAAAAAACCAACAAGCAAACCAAAACACAACCAAATAAAAAACTTACACGTTACCGAAACAATTGATATAGATATTAGAAGAGTGATCAACATAAAAAATATACTATTTTGAATATTTTGATTTGGATGTTCAGGTTCTCTGCTGGCACAGCTAGGCATAACCTTTGTAAATGTCACTTAAACTATTTCAGTTTGCACCAGCTGAAAACATGGGTTGAGTAACAGATGTAGCTTCATGCAAGCTTTGAACCTGCGTGATTCTCTTGCTGCTACCTCTTTCTTGTTTTGCAATATCATACAGGCTGCTGATTTCTGCAGGGAATACTCCTCCCTTTTCCTGCTATACTGTCTGCTTTGGAATCACACATCACTGCTTCTCTACCTTCTTATTCCAAAGATTACATGGGCATCCAGGGGGACACTCCCATTCAAATGGGGATACATTCAAATCCCTTTGAATTTTCTACTGAATTTCTGTGTTGCAGCCTGGTGTTATCCTGCTCAGGGAGTCACCAGGGAGTTCTGACTCATTCATTACACATCTCAATTCCCAGTACACTAACACAGGTAGTTTGAAAATATAGCACTCCTGGGTTTATCAGGTCTGTTTCTTGGAGCATGCTAGGAGATCCTTGAAAGATGCTAGACATGCTCAGATTGCTGGGAATTAATAGTGCTCATGATCAAGTGGGACGTATCCAGCATCTCACTTTAATACTAGAGAAACTTTAAATGGTGTTATGCCTCTTGAAATGCTAATAATTTCTTTTCTTCTTTCCTAATAAGTTAATTCAGTCCCAGACTGACATGCAGCTATACAGTTCCATATATACAGGATATATTTGCTGATGGGTAGCTAGTGCATGTTCATAGAAACTTGCTGTCCTCTAATAAATCTGTATGCCCATATTATTATTTCCATATAGTACATCTGTTCTGCAGTTTAAGACATGGCACTTAGCTGTAATCAGCACCAAAAAATGGAATTAGTATGCAGGACACGGACAATTCTTTTGCTCCAGATGCTGTATTCAAACTGCAGTGGACCATTGAAGAAATAGAGATAACCTAAGGAAAAGGAAAGTTAACATGAATTAAACTTGGAAAAACTGTGTAGTCAAATTAAAATTATCCTTCAAATAAAAATTTACCAGGCCTGGATAGGTGTTTGAAAATAACTGATATTTTAATTTACAGTCAAGCTCTACATTTTATTACTATACAGAACTTGCCTGGTAAAACACAAGGTTTGCTTTAATGTTTGACACTGACTTCGAAACACTCCTTAAAGAGTTGGATAGGAATGGGCTCCATTTGAAGAAAGAGTCACATTATAGTACTTCAACATTAAGCATACCATTTTAAGTCCCATGAGCAAAGAAGCAGGTCTTTTTTTGCTCCACAAATACATACGTGTATGGTTTATAAGAACACCATGGGTAATTTAAGTTGGAAACATGATTGAGTTGAGAACAGAAGTGTTGACGTGAAAAAATCAAAATCAGAAATGACAGAGTTTCCCACAGGACATTAATCTCAAGTTTCAACAACAATTGTAATAAAGTTGCATTATCAGTTTACGTACCATTTCTTTGATAGACTGCATCCACTCTATCACCAATTCCTGCAAATTCGTCCTCTATCAGCCTGGGGTAGCCTGCTTCCATAACCTCTGCCTCTTCATCATAACTATAGTAAACACAAAAGAAAATAAAAATTCAGAGGATTTAAACATCCTTGCAGTTCCTTTAATATGTTTTGAAGTTATCCACGTCAGAAATAGCCATCAGCTTTTAGGTACTTTGTGTGTAGTGCAGAAACGAAACTCAGGGCCATAACCAGGGCATTCTTCCACCAGATGTACAAGCTCAATAAATACAAAACTAATAAAGCTACATTTTCAGAACTGATCTATAAAGTATGTATTATATGGAGATGATTGTACCTGGGTGTACTGGCACTACCAACCTATCTTGAGGCTGTTAGTGAATGTGAACGTGGTGATGTCTTAATTATGCATTAGACCTGGCTGAAAGCCCTACTCATGGACAGCAAGAACCAGCCACCCTAGGGTGGGATAGATTTCTTACTCTCATAGCGCCAATTCCCTTCTGTGTCACAAAAGCAACTCAAGGAAGCAAGAGGGGAATTCTGTCTAGGTGACATGACAATATTACAAATTCTCCTGGATTAGGGCACTTCATTCTACTTTCTGTCACTCTTTCAGCTTTTAAAGGCTGTACCCATATGTTCATAAAAAGCTTGCATAAACCTTTATGGCATATTTTACACAGCTGTAGCACCATGAAAACCATAAAGTAGAAACATGTGAGCCACAATCAGAGCCTGGTTTGAAACAACCTGTCGATCTTTTGATACTTCTGGACAGGTTACAATTAGGAACATACCAATCTGTCTCCAGCTTACCTCCAAAACTTATTTCCAGAAAAAAAGAGAGTCTTGCCAGTGTCTTTGATATGGACAGCGGCATCTATTCTTCTCATTTCTTTTGGGAACCCCATTTCATATATCTTTTTAGGAAAGTCTTCAACTATGTCATAGCCATTCAAAGCCCAGACTTTCTTTCCTGAAAATAACAACAAAGTGTGCATAAGTCTTTTGTAAAGGTTTTTCTTTAAGAACAGAATAAAATAAGGATGCAATGATCCCTATTTCCATACAGCTAACAGATCCTTAGATCACATACTCTGCAGGTATTAAGCTGTTTCTGCTAATTACGATCCTAGGTGTCTGAGCTTAATAGTACATCTTCTAATTCACTGAAAAAAAATATAGATGTGCACATGGTGCAACCACAGAATGGGTTGTGGGGTTTTTTTTAAGCAACAAAGGTAGGATGATTTTTTACTCTATTGATTACCTTTACATTACTTAGTAAGCTTGAGTAAACATGTACTTCTCTGCAAACAACAAAATTGAAAACTCACCCTTAAACATGAACACAAGATCTTTGATGGGGTTTTCATAAGCTGCATCTATTTTATTTGGAAGCTCTGGCCAAAAGGACTTAAGCAACACCAGTTCTGCATCAACCATCTGAGGGTGCAGTCGCCAGAAAAACCTAGTTCATAAAAAGAAAATATATTTTATGTTTCTTGTCATACTACAGAATATCAGTATCTTAGATGTGTTATACTAAAAATCAGTTAATGAAGAATGAATCTTTTTCATAACATAGAATTTTCAATACATAGAGCCCGTTGTAGACCCTTTCTTCTCTCACAGTCACCTGGCTGCAGCCCACTTCTGTCACTCATGCAGTGATCATCTCAAACAACAACAAACTTGGATTTTTTTTCATTTAGAATAAGAGAAACACTGCTGTCCCCTGTAAGGCTTCTGAATGCAGTGAACTGCATTCAAATAAATGTTAGTAGATATTTTCATGTTGAAGAAAGCCCTGTGAAATGAAAAATGTGTACAAACATTGTCAGTCTTCAGCCATATCAGCTTCACTTCATTATACTGGGCAGCCAAGTCTGTAATTGTATTATAAACCCTGCCTAAAAAGATACACAGTGTAGGTTCTTAGAGGCATCTATACTGATTTGTCATATTTTAAAGTTTATGTTTACTCAAATCATTAGTAAAAAAATGAAATGCTCTATTAGCTTGCTTAAATTTCATCCAGAACCCACCACCCATGGTATGGCAGTCTCTTTACCTGTCCTTGAAGATCAGCATTTCTCCACGAAGTTCTGTTATCGCATCAAGTGATAATTCTGCATCACATTTCTCTGGTGTTTTGGGATGTTTTGGGTTGGGATCTTTGTCTCCAGCACCTGGAATTATATTGCATGATCTAAGTTTGACAACTTTAATTACCATTCTGTGGATCATGACATGGAATAGGACATGGAACTGTTCCCAAACAGCATGATGAATACAAGCATAATGGGCAAACTATCTGTACTGGGGAAAGTCCGTTCTCTCTCTCTTTCCTTTAGCCAAATACATTCATGGACTTTCAAGTTTAGCTATTCTGCAAAGATGTTGAATGGACTTGCTATTTTATACCGAGTTTTGAAGGTCCCCAAGAATTCTTATTGTTTCCATGATGAAACATGTATATTTCTGTTTCTCCCTTTCGACTCTGTTTACCTTTTTTTCTTTTGAGACAGGTCAGAAAGCATAAAGAATCTGCCCCCCCATGACCCACCACTAAAGGAGACAGCACAGTGACCAACTGTCCTCTGCCGTGCTACTTCCTTTTATTTTATTTTATTATTTTATTTCCTCTCCCCCCCCCCACCCCCACCCCCCGAACTATTAAATCTAAGCATCTTCTGTTCCTGAAGTCTGGTTGCCAAGGATCCACTGAATCATCTTAATCAGTCATGACTGCTGACATTGAGCATCTGCAGTTTTGTAGTAACTGTGCAGTGCATTTGTAAGAGGTTATAATGACACAGGAAATATATAGTACCTATTATACAGGCTTACCATAGAGCTCTTGGATCCCTTGCACATCATCATCAGGAAGCACAAAACCAGTTTTTCCAGTGTATGTGTAAATTGGAAACATCAGAGCTCCAGGGTCTCTAGAGTGTTCAAGTCCCAGTGAATGACCAAATTCATGGGCAGCAACAAGAAACAAGTTATACCCTATAACAAATGAAAGTAAATGTATAACTTTTTATGTCACCAAAGTGATTTGGACTAATCAACTAACCTTAACACTACCTTAACATATGGGGTAATGAAGAAGACAACTGGATAAGTGGAAAAAATATGTATAATTGCTTGTCTTTTTCAAACTGCCATGGGTTTTGTTTTAATAAGGACTTAATCAACTGAGTATTTCATAGCTGGTGTTCAACCTAAACCTTATTTGACAACGCTGTTTTGTAGGCAGATTTAGGTTTCTTGAAATTTCTTAAGCAACACTGGGAAGCTCCAGGGTGAAGCCTTAGCCCTACTTAAATTTGAATAATTTTTTTCAGGAATTCACTTCCATTATAGAGTCCATATTGTTTTCAGTGTTGTAGAAATTAATACCAGGAGGGTAAAATACAACAGTCCTAAAAAAAAAAAAAAAAAATAAAATAATGGTTTGTTCTATTAAAGCTCTGCCCTGAGTAAGAAGATGAAGAATTTTCAAATTAAATTCAAGTAAAAGATTTACAGCTGATTTTTCTATAGGCTTAAGTAAGGTAATTCCCATCAGCCTGTGATCAGAACTAGCTGCCCTTGAGCTCAGTGAAATGACCAAATGACAAAATACCCAGTTTGTGGCATTTTAAAATTACTTCACTTAGATGTGTATATCTTTCATTTATGATTAAATGAACCCATCTTCCTATGAACGGACAGTGAACATAATGATGAATGAACAGTAAACAGGCAAACCAAACTGTTTACAAATATCAAACAGGACAGAATTGTCCATCTACCACCATTTCAAACAATCTCAGAAACCTGCGTTACCTCTAGAATCATCTGACCAAGCTTCATCGTCATCAAAATGGGCATCTCCTCCATAGTCTGGACCCGGAGGAAAAGCATGAGCCAGTAATCCAGAGGGTCCATCAAAGGGGTAAAAGTCACCATGTTCTATAAAACAACATTCAAAACAAATCAATTATCCCACCTTACTGATAGCAATATAACTATAAAGCAAAATAACTGGCTCTGTGTTACCTTTAGTGCCAAAGGAGATCATGATATCAGCTACACCACTTCGTATTCTGGTGAAGTTAAGTGGTGTCACATCAGACCAAACTTTGAATGCTTTTTTGAAAGCTCTGTCTACTTCAGCACGTCTCAGATCTGAAGTGTAATTCATAATTCTATCAAACAGAATAATATCTCAAGTTAAACTGTGTGAAGAAAATGTGCAATACACTTTCATCTGACTGTATACCTCATTAGTTTTTGCTTTCTTCCTCCTTATGTTCTTATCTAGAAACAAAGAGCTCACCATACAGTTGCATACAGTATTCAACCCCCCCCCAAAACAATTTATAATTTCATTAAAATCATTCAGCAGCAGTGGCATCTGAAATGATAAAGCAGCTTTCTGTGATTTGTTTTATACGCACCAGAAGATACAGAAACTGACACATATATCCTGTATTAAATCAGATCGTAACAGTATCTTCAAATGTTTTTCTTGCCATAATAAAAATCTCATGATTTTTTTTAGCTGGAGGAACAAAACATGATCTAAGACCTTTTTATAGGCTAAATTCATATTAAACTAATGTTTATAACGAGATACTGAACTGATAGATTTCAGTGATTTCATATTTGGAATATGCTAAAGGAGCTCAGGTTGCAACTGGTCAAAACCACCTACTGACAACCTTGAAGTGTTAAGAGAGAAAGAGCACCATAGCTTCCCAGGGTCAACTTTCTGATGTCATGGTGCAGGGTTTTGTCTGACCAAGCACAGATGTCTACACCTGGACTGTGAAATGGAAGAGAGACAAGGATCAGTCCCAGTTCTCACAGACACATTGCACAGTCTGGTCTGCATCTACTGTCCAGGCTCTGTCCCGGACAAGACCTATATGAAGGGGCATTAAAACAGATCCAAGGCAGAGCTAAGGAGTGAGCTACAGATTAAAGGTTGTAAGGATCTGTGGTGAGATGCAAGATATTAGTCTCTACCCCTTTTTCATTCAGCAACATGGATATGCCAAGAGTGTCTACATGGAGGCCAAATGAGGTGCTACTATCTCACTCCATGTCAACTTTCCTCCATGACAAAGTGCAATGGAAAAAATATGTATTTACTTCCTTGGGCTGTAAGATGGGCTTGGGAGACCTTTCCAAAAGTGGGGCTAGGAAGATTTTAAACTGTAACATGAATTTTTGTCAAACCCAAATGCAACCTTCTCCCATCAACTCCATATACTGGGCAACATAGTGGACAAGGTACCTGAAAAGGAGGTAATAACAGTAATAACACTTAAAATGCCATGCATTTACCTGTAGGTCAAATTAGTTTTTGACCATTTCAGTTTTCTAGGGAAAAAGTTATATTCCCCCACATCTGGGACACCACATCTTGGTTTCTGCATCAGCTCATATGTTTCTTCATCTAATTTGCCTGTCACCTCCAATCCGAAAAAAGCCTGCATTTCTCGGAGTTTAGATGCCACTGTGTTGGCACTTTTCCTCATTATGCCAGCAGGATTTGAATGGAGACCATAATGAGTCCTGAGATAGTGCTAAGAAGTGGAAAAGAAATAATAAGCCTAGTTTCCAAACAGCTGTAACTACACAACTTACTGTTTCTAAAACATGCAAATGAATTATTTTATACTGTACCTCTGCAAACTGAAGGTCTTTCTCTGTGAATTCATGGCTATCTTCAAGGGGAATAGGGATTGTCAAGCAAAATGACAAACCCAGCAAGAAAAAGAAGACAGCTGAAGGTCTTGATTGCATCATGCTGGATTTACAAAGTCTGAAGCCCTGGTCTCTTAGAGAGCAGTTACCTTTACTTTTATAGTCCAACCCAGTGAGTCACCACTTAGGGGTAAGTTAGAACTTCCTTGTCACTGAAAGTAAACATGCTTAGGCAGCTACTTTTTCTCTCCTCCCAACACTGTGGTTTAGGCATCTGTTGTTCCTCTGAGGGCACTGAAACTGTATCCTCTTATAAATACAGTATCTGAATATCGAGATAGGTTGTGGGAAGAAATGGGCAGAATCAAACCGCACTTTTTGATTATTTTGCAGTAACTTAAACTGGAAATAACTTTGCAGTAACTTAATCTTCTCACTTAGAAAATCTGCCTTCCTACTGTTTGATAGGCAGTAAAAATATATAGCAACCTCATGATTTTTTAAATAAAATAGCAACTTTTCAATAGTTACACTAGTTCAACAGTAATTTTTAACATTTGGAATAGATCATATACACTTCAATGTTCTTTATCATTCATAAATATTGATTTGGCTGATAAGAAATAACGCTATAGAGTATACACTGGGATATTACATTTCCTTGTTTCTCTAAAGTAATATAACTGTAACGCATTAACACAAATTTTACTTCAGAGATTCTTAAAGTGACTTCATATCTACCTTTCAGAATAATTTATTGCTTGAGATATACTCAAAATCAGAAATATTAAATATTGGGAAATAGTTTTGAATATTTAGAAATGTTTTTCATTAGTACTAAAGTAGGTCATACAAAGTGCCTAGTTCATATAATTTATCTTCCTCATAAAACATGAATTTACTCTATGAGTGGAACACAACCATAGATCCATGAGACAGATACTAGTCTGTGAGAGTCAATCTACCAGCTACAGGTAGGCAATGAATCTGTGTGTGTAGAATGACAAATATGTGATTTTGACTTATGAGAAGGATAATAGGATAAATCTGGCATTGTGACAGACACGGGCATTATTATGCTTCAAAGCTTAAAGAGAATTTCTGTCTCACCAGGCTCACTCCAATCTCAGCAGCTGCTAAGACTTGTGTCATATCACATGTCCACAAGCGTGGGTCCAAGGGGAGGACCACTCTCCCCAAGGGGAGGGTTTCTGCCACCTTCCTCTTTCATGGAGGTTCTGCCTGTATTGAAAACCTCAGGCAACTTTCTCATAGACACTGATACACACTTTCTGGAATACACTACCCTGCCACAGATGTTGCCCTGGTGACAAAACACGAAAAGGACAAAGCAGTGAATCTGAATGTGTAAAAGCTCAATTTGTAATTCAAACAGTGTTAACCTTCTGTCTTAGAATGACAAACAGCAAAAGCAAATAAAGCTGAGAGGAATTTGCTATGTAGGCTATTTCTACCTCTATTCATCTCAGCCAGTGCTAAATATGATGACACCAATTAGGGATAGATAACACCTGCTCAAATTCTATATTGTCCCTTACATTGTCCATCACCAGTGCTGAGCCTTTTTTTTTCAGTAATGGTGACATAGAGCCTGTTGATTATCCCACCTTCTTAAGAAGCACTCTGCCTTGATGCTTCAGGATGAACACTGAATCCATGTTGCCGATGTTCTCACAGTGCTGCACTCCTTGCTAATGCCAGACTGCCAGATTATGTATATATCTTAGTTCCTTCCTTCCAGAATTTCTGTATTGATATTTGCAGCAAGTTTTCATTAATGTTGGGATACTTGATTATGCAGTAAGCAGAGTTTACAGAGAATTTTGCTTGATTTATGTGAAGCTTAGGAACAGCAGTGCTGCCTTTTCATGGTTTTCATGGATGTAAGGAATACTTTCTTGTCACCATGAAGCTCTGTCACTGCTCTGTAAAACAGTACCAGACATCTCAGATATCATAAAATTAATAGCTCCACAGGTAACAATCCTATCAGTTTGAAATTCTCTGAAATTAGCTTTCTTATGCCTAATGGAGCACAGTTGTATACAACTATTTGTGTATCACTGCCTTTCACCAGATTTAATTAAAGGTTTTAATTCTTTGTCAGGCCATTATATGACTACCCTTTCTCAGCTCTGATGCTGGAATCTTTGCTTCCAGAAGAGATTACTTTCCTAGCCAAATATTACTGCAAAATGTGATCAGTCCATCACACTTTATGAGAGAATGGTCCCAAATTATTACTAAATTGTTTCAGGGTTGCCTTAACATACATAATTTATCTAGGTGGTTATTAATAGTGGTAAGTAATCTGGGACAACATCTGAATGATAAAAATGTAGGACAGGAAAAAAAAAAAGCTAGGAACAAGAGTAGCATTAAAGAACTGTGTTAAGCCTACTGAATGATGCTCCAAGGTGTGCAGCCCTGTTCTTCAGAATGTTTAAGCTGCAGTAGTCAAAGCAGTAGTAAATAGAGTTGTCTACCATGAAGAGAATGAGAGATTAGATAGGGAAGAATAATTTTTTACTTTCTAGTCTCTGTGATTTTTTCTTTGCACAGATGCTTTGAGTCTTTTGAAGTTCACAGTGAAAACTCTTTCAAAACCTTTGCCTTCAGCACCCTTTATTGAGCTGTCAGGAATATTTGAGAAAGGAATATTTGAAAAACTGGACAAAGTAATTACAGCAAAAAACTGAAACAGGCAGCTTTTCTGAAAGCAATTTCTCTTACTAAATTGGTGTAAGATGAGATGCATAAAGCTGGGTCTTCTGCTATCATAAGGCAATGGAATGAACAAGTGAAAAGACATTCCACCATTCTGAACAGATTCTGCAAGTCACAGAGCATAAATCAAATTAGTAAAACAGAAACTGGTTTCTGAAAGCCTGTGTGTAAGGAGCCATCTGAGAGTGGACTATGGCTGAATAGTGTTTTTGCACATTCAGTTGATTCTTTTGGAAGCCCTGCCCATGTAAACATACATGATCAAACATGTTTTCTTACACATTTTGTTGCTATATATGCCAGTGGCTAGAAGCCTATATTAAGGCACAGATTTTTATGTCCTCTGTACACAAACTGAAGAAACACTGGTGAGGGCCTGTGTAAACAAGCACATAAAAGGACCAATGAAAATGAGCAGCGTTCCACCTTTTTCTGAAACTGCATTGCAGACATAGCATGTGATTTTCTTTTTAAGGGGAAACAAAACACCTTACAGAGCTGGAAACCAAAAACAGACCTTTGAAATCACCGTCTATTACCTTAATACATTAACTCTTTAAAGCCTTAAAGAAGTTGAGTTTTTAAAGGCAGCAATGATAAATGGCAATGTCAAAGCCTGTCAGTATAAAGCAATGTAAGATATAAAATCAATGGCTCAGACTCAAGTGATGCCATTGTCTGAGTTAAAAACAGTTAAAAACTGTGGAGATGTAACTGAAGGTGAAACAGTCAGCAGTGGTTCACAGACCTTGTGCTGACCCCAGTTCAAACAAGTAAGCCTGGAAAGTTGCATTTTAAAAGCACTGAAACCCACAAAACTGCTGAATAGAAAGATTTCAACAAGCACTGCAAAATTTCTGCAGTTCTGGCATCTTGTGGGCATGGGTAAAGTTAGCTGGACTGATGGTAATTTTCACAGGCACAGCAGACCCTGGAACAATCAGATCTGTTCTCTCCCCCCCCCCCCCCCCCAAGGAAAAATGTCTCAAGAAGTATGGGAGATGTGGGGAGACGAAATGAAAAGCACCTTAAAGCAGCATGTTTAAATACAAGAATTATGCCAACCATATGGTTTCAACATAGTTTTTGCTACTGCAGCTAATTGAAAGGTGACATGTTTGATTTACACTCTGGTGCCCAAAATAGCACTATGTGGTGAATGCTCTGTGACCCTGAAACAGCAGACACTCCACTTAAGACAAATAAACAAAAGTGAATGGGTCCCTTTGTTAATGTTTCTTACTTCTAGTTGCATTTCAGGTGGAATGTCTCCAGTGCATAGGGAGACACTATGATGTTTGGATGAGCTTCCTCTGGGAACAGGGTGCATTGTTTGGTTGGGTAAATGGAATCACAGAGTAGTTACAACACATGCACTCTGGCTCTGCTTCGCCACATGGGATTTCATCTGTGGGACCTGTTTCAAGAAAAGGGTCAAACACAACTGTAAATGGTTTCCATTAGCCGCTCGTCAGCTGGGATAGCAAAGGGTGTTACACCAGCCTGACTCCTTTTATATTAAACAGCTCATCCCTGTGCTATTTGGTGGCAAAAAGTTGCAACTGGGGTGCCCAGAGGTGTTCAGCAGGGTCCAGTGCCCAAAGTAAGACATATAAATGTATTCCCAAGAGGCAGTGGCTGTTGTTTTAATGGGTCCCTGCAGACTGTGTGGACTGCTGGGTCCACCATGGATCTGTTGCTTTTCTACCGGCCTGTGGCACAAGACAGCTTGCAGCACAGCACCTGCATGAGTTTGGCAGGACCCAGGGGCTCCTGCCACACTGGGAACTGCAGATCAGCAGTAACTTTCTTCTGTACTCACTGAGCTCCAAGGTAAGATTCAGCTGTAAATTAAAAGAACACAATTCGAGCAACTTCCTGGGAGCATGTGTCTAAACTCTCGTTATAAAGTCAATACATTCACAAACCCCTAGACAGCAGTTCAGCTTACACTGAGGTGGACATAGTGGTATTGTTTCAGTTGCCACACATAGTTATCTGGTTTTTGAAGAACAGAGAGCTCTCATCAGTCCTATGTCACATCTGACAGGCTCATGCAGATGTCTTGGGTTCCCACCTACATCTCAAACAGCACTATATGCTTTCCTTCTGGCTGCTGTGCTGAGTCCATCACAGCTGGGATCTGCTGCCTGTAACAGAACTGACTATAGGGGAGCCGCACCATCTGATGCACACAGAGATACTTCAGCTTAGGTGATATTCTAGAGATGAACTTCAGGCCAATTTTCTGCTTATGCCCAAACAAACCAGGAGCCACCATGCTGCAGAAGTTTGTTACTGCTGTGCAAGGTGTTACCTTTGCAGCCAGAAGGCATTCAAGCACTGTGCAGCTAAGAACAGTGCTCCTGCTCACAGCTGCATCTGGCCTGGAGGAACAAGGGCTCCCACCTGATGCTGACATACAAACTAAAAGGAAATGCCTCAAAGAGGTGTAGGAATACGAGTTTTCTCTGTATAAACACCACCTGAACAGGTAGAAATTTGCTGGATTCAGGAAAACTGCCCCAGAGAAGTGAGGGCACCCAGGTCAGCTGCTCCACGCAAAGCAGGAGCTGCAGTCTCCAGTGGAGGTCAGACCATGCTCTGCATTTCCTTCCACTCTGAACACTTACCAGGACTGAAACTTGTTTCCAGTTTTGGTCTAACCAGTCTGTACCAGCTACCTGCATCATTTTTCTGCTTCAGGATAAATGTAGGATGCTAAGCTATCTATTACAACTTGGCAGTTGTCACCTTTTCACAGCAACATTTTTGTATGTGCAGGGGTATGTCAGTAGACACTAAACTGCTCAAGATCTGCTTATTTATTGTGCTTCTTGCTACAGTTAGGATAGTGCTCCTGTGTCCAGGCTGCACTAAATGTTTGAGGAATATATTTATAGCTGCTGTAATTGAATTTCATTGATTCTTGAAAGAAATAGATGGAAACTGTAAAAATAATTTTAAAAGTATTTGAAGAATGACTGCAGCCATTATGTTCAGAGATTGTAGAAGTATTTTATTCTTTCATTATGATTACTTTATTGCTTTGTAAAATGTGGTACCCATTTGTCAAAGCCCAATACTCTCTGATTGGGATTTTCAGATTTTCCACATGTAGGGTTTAATGCTTAATGCGAATTACTTACTTGAAGTTATTTGAAGTTACATGGAATTTTGATTTAGCACAGTGATGTAGCAGTGTACTTAAATCACAATGTAAGTATAAATTACAACTAACAAAGTATAGCAATTGCAACATACAGCTGAATCACAGTACAAATGTGATTACTGGTCTCTATTGTATGCTCACTGTAATGACACTGGGTGTCCACAGTCCTTGGAAAATAACCATCTGTTGAACCCAGCTCAAGACTCTTGGTCTCTTCAAAGTTATGAAAGTGATGAAAGTGATGAAAGTTATGGGTGGTTATCATACTCAGTGTGGGGCTGAGCCGCATATACACTCCTCTCACACAAACACCCTCCACGCTGCTCTGGCTAACTCAGGAATGCATTTCGCACTCTTGATTAACTCAAGGGTGAACGTTTACACAGCTTGCTGATCCACTCAGCAGGTGTAGCCTCAGTCCCATTTCTGTTGAGAAAAGCTCAGCTTTCTTCGCAGTGCTCACAGCCAGTCCCCTCCTTATATTCATGAGCACATCACCCTTACCCATCTCCTTAGAGCCTTCTTCACTGTAAGTGTTCATTGATTGTTCACATCAAGTACAAAATATTCAGTTCTCTCTATTACTAGCAAACTGTACACAAACAATGAGTTTGTGTCTAGCTGACATAGTTTTGCATCTAATGGGAAGGAGCTGTTCAGCAGTACAAAAAATAGAAAACAAAATCCCAGCAATCCAGTTCAAATGTAAAACCTTCATTTTCTGATTTTGTTTCTTGAGACACACACCACCTTACATTTCTATGTTTTAACTTCTGATGTTTACATTTGCAAACACAAGAGTGAAAACTGTATCAGCTGGTTAATTGTTCTGTATCAGTTTCTGACAAGTATTACACATCAACCAAAGATCCACTAATATCCTGAAGACATTAATCAATAAATTTGAACATGAGAATCCTCTAAAGATAGATTTCAAGTGACAGCCAACTTTTGGAACCCTGGTTTGTTGTTTTTTTTTTTCACTAAGACTAATGTTATTCAAAAATCTGTAATTTATGTAACCTGAGTATATCTTAAGTGTCATACATAAGCATACTCACTAAAAAGTTGGCAAAGTGTCTAATTTTGGTATTGGATTACTTTTGTTAAGCTACAGAATCACAGAGTAACTCAGCCTGGAAGAGACCTGAGGAGGTCTCTGGAACAACCTCCTGCTCACAGAAGGGTTAGCTTTGAGGTCAGACCAGGCTACACAGGACTCAGGGCTTCATGCAGTCATGGGTGAAAACCTCCAAGAATGGAGACTGCAAAATCTTTCTGGGCAGCCTGTGCCGTTGCCCAACAACCTTCATAGGGAAAAAGTTTCTCTTGTATGTAGGCTGAACTTCTCTTATTTCAGTTAATGTCCACTGTCTTTCACCTTCGTGCTCTCCACCCCAGTGACATGCCCAGCTCCAGCTCCTCAAAGACCTCTCCATAGGCACTAGGAAATGCTGCTAGGTTCCCCTGAAGCCGTTTCTGCTGAAGGCTGAACAAGCTTACCTCCCTACCCTCTCCTCACAGGGCTGTTACTCCACCCTCCATCTTGGTGGCCTACCCTGAATTTGATCCATATGGGGGAATGACCTTTTTGATTAAATGCATGGCCACCTTTATATTATATCGTTCTGTAATGTAAAAAGATGGGACATTCATTTCTGTGCCACTTTATAGTTGAAAATATACACTCTGCTAGGTAGCACTAGGAATCTTCTTAAACCACCATTTAGTAATCTCTTGCCAGTAATTCAAACCTTAATTTTAAGCTTACCACTTGCTTGTAGTACTTCCTGTAAAACTGTATGCATCAGACATCTAGCTTTTCCCTCACCTTATTCTCAAGAGCTTTTGCAATAGAGTTGAGAAGCTGCTTTTAAAAAAGCCCAGCTGTATAAACAACATGAATGTGGTTGGCAAGCAAAACCAGGGTTGTAAAAATTATACTTCTGTTCTTAAACATCTTAAAAATGTATGGTTTTACTCCTAAAACTCCTTACAAATAAACAATTTACAGCAATCTTCATTCAAAGATTGTTTTTTCCCGTGCACATCTGTGAAGGACAAGCACCTGTCATTAGGGTTTGTGATGATGTTCCTTTTTGTAATTTCAATGCAACTTCTTAAATTCATTTGACATTATTCTGGACTATATGTGTGCATATACAGGAAGCTTTGATTCTGAAAACAAATTTGGGGTAGATTTTTAGGTGGAAATTCCAATAGATATTGATTTGGAAAAAAGGAAAGACATCAGGCATACAGTTCAACTAGGCTGTACTTGTTATGACTGATGCATCTGGAAAGTGTCAGGTAATATCTCATTCAGTATAGAGCATTATTTTGTGAACAGTGGCCACAACTCTCAGTTTTACTGGTGCTGAAGACAGGATTTTACTCCTCAAAATCCACATCATGTAAACCCTAATGTTATTCAGACTAAGTTCTTTTGATTTTAGTGTTTTGAACACCATATCTAATGCTCTAACTTAGCTTGCACACTAACAGTGCTCTATATGAATAATGTTAACAGAACATTTTCAGCCATTACTGCAGATCTCACTTCTCCTTCTGCCATTCTGTGACATTCTACCCTTTTCACCCCAGCCTCTGCTGTATAGATGCTCTTCTGTATTCACTTTCAGAAAAATATAATAGCTTCAGTTCTTCTTTTTCACAAGACCTAGCACATAGCTGTCAGAATTCAATTGCAAACACATGGGATGGGGAAAAGATGATGTATTCTCCCATTGTATCCCCACTAAAATGTACTCAGTCTCTCTGTAATGTGGCTTTAAACACTGAGTATTTGCAACATGGTAGCTGTAGGATGAAATAAGAATGAAAGGGAGGAATTTCTCTAGAGTTTTTTACAAGTCCTTAGAAAGTAATTTCTCATCACAGTATATCTGTTCTTCTTCATTTACTGAAAAGTTCCAATCATGTGTTTTCTAGCCTTTGGATTTAGCATTTTCTTTTCATTCTATGAGCCTATGACTCCATGATCCCATGATTCTATGAAATCTTCCCTTTCCCAAGCGATAGGTTAAACATTAGATGTTGTAGACTCCTCCTAGACACGACAAAATAAACAAGTTTTTGTCTTGCTAAAGAGCACTAAAGGGATAAATGTCAGACTGGTATTTTGACACTTGATGAAAAATACCCACGTAAGAGATTATACATGCGTTTATATCTGTAAAACATGAGGAAAACACAGCAGAGAAGTCACTGTTTTACCTAGTTTACCTAGATTTAAAACATCATAACAAAAAAATTGCTTGTTACAGATAAGATATGCTCAGTCATTTTTTGTAGCCCATTGATGATTTCCATGTAGACTTTAGCCATCTGAAGACTGCACACAGTAGCTTAGTGGGTTTATGTCACTGTCCTAATGAATATTATCTGCAGGCAGTCATACTTATTACCACGGGATTGTGCTAAAACAATTGGAAATTGTGTCTAACATCCAGTACAGAGATGTACTTTTTGACCATCTTGATAGTTAACTATGTTCAGATGTTTCACAAACACTAGGCATATTAAACAGCTGCTTCAAATAACTCCCACTGCGTTAATACATATTAGAAGTTAGTTACCATACCATGATTTATACCAGTGGTCAACCTTTGGATTTGCTGAATTGCTTCAGTCTCTCCATTTAACATACAATGACTAAATGGTCCATCTAGCTCAGTATTCTGTTTCTTAGCAATGGTAATAAGAGATGATATCTAGGGAGAATATGAGTCTGATGAGTTTTTGACTGATACTGGCTGCTTTCACAGTCTTCTGTAATAGCAAGTTCCACATATTCACTTGCCACTTTTACAGAGATATTTTCACTTCTCTATCTTAAATCAGACTCCTGCCAAACTGATTCAATGCCACCCTCGTTGTAATACTGTAGGATTCGATACATAACAGCTTTAATTCACCTTCATAATTTTGCAAATCTTAGTTCTATCAAGTTCTTGATCTCTTCTCCAAACTTCTATTTTGGTAGCTGGTCCATTCACTTAATAATTTAGATTGCCTTTCTGGGTACTTTCATTACTGTCACTATACCCTTTCTGAGATTTGGAGAATAAATCTGCACAAAGTACTTAAAAATTGGACACACAAAGTTTTCATATAGTGGCAAAATTATGCTCTCCATCATTTGTGTTCTCAGAACTTATCCTGATGCTGCTCAGCACTTTGTTGTCTTCTTTTGGCTGCCACAGCATATTGAGCCATGATTTCTAAATGCAGATTCATTCTTGTAGAGTTCACTCTTGTACTTATATAATAGGTTGTTTACCTTCCAAATCCAAAAGGTAGAAAGAATGTGAACTACCTTAAGAGAACCAAAGCTGACATGACTGCAGATTTTTTATACTACTGCCTTCCTGGTAGCAAAAAAACCCACACAACTCTAGAAGAGCACACAGTCCTCTAACATTATCAAAACATAAGGATTGATTTAGCTTATTATGCAATTTTTGTTTCATTGCTTCATTATCATTTACAGGAAAAGAATAATAACAGGAAGAATAGATCTATTTCCCATCCAAAGCTGGCATGACAAAAACCCCCATGTGGCTAAACAAACTGTAAGTTAAATTATAGGATATACGATGTGCTGTGCACCAGATAAATGTATGTTTTTTTCTAAAGCTGTGTGAGTAGCTGAATCTTCTGTTCAGTTTGAATAAGAAAAAAATAAAAAAATAAATTATTTGATCTGAAGATTTCTGTGTTTGTCTTTCTTATTTGAAGGAAAAAAACCAAACTAAAACTACACTTCACGTATCTTTAATGAGAGCTAAGGTTTAAGCAAAATGAATATAAAACCCATGAGCAGTATCAGTAAGTACAACCCTAAGATCCAAGGAAGTGATCACTCTCTTTATCTGGCACTTGTGAGACTACATCTGGAGTGGCGTGTCCAGGTTTAGCCTCCCTAGTACATGGAAGAGACTACCAAGATGGTCAAAGACTAGGGCACAGGATACAGGAGAAAAAGCAGAAAAAGCTGGGTTTGGTCATGCTGGAGAAGGTAAAGGGGAAACCTTACTTCTATCTACAAGTACCTGACAAGAAATCGCAGAGAAGATGGAGACACTTTTCTTGGATATGCACAGAGAAAAGACAAGAGGCAACACACAAAAACTGGAACATTGGAAATCCCGCTTATATATTGGAAAAATGGGATAAGTAAAATATTTTAGAAGTTTTGAATCTTCAACAAAATTCAAATAAGTCCTTAAGAACCATGGTCTAATTAAACAGGAGCAAGGTCCTTTGCAACCTAAATTAGCCTATGTTTCTGCAGTTCTTTGATGGCTATTCTTGATCCAATAGGTCTTCGGAAGGTCTTTCAGAAGAAGCTTAAATATCTTAAGATCTCAGCTGCTGAGAAACAACACTTAGAACACTGCTTTTGGTTTGCTGATTGTTGTGGGTTTAGAGTGGATCATGTTCCTTCTGCCCAGTTCAGATTCGTGAACAATTTCAGGTGCAGTGAAATTGTATGCTTTGAGTGAACAAAATATTTATCAAAAATTTATTTAGCTCTGATTTTTCTCATGCTTCATACTAGTGAGTCAATGATAAAATTCTAAAAATTAGTCTTCTAGCTTCACAGAGTTTCACAAGCATTAGATGATTAACCCTCATATATAGCTATTACTTAATTAAGTAGTTTCTTGCAGGGTATATAGTAAAATCGAGAAACATTGGTCACAAACTTAAAGGTTATATGTCAATTTCAGCGCATTCATTTCTGGCAGTTTGTTAAGCACCTCAATTTAGTCCTCAAATCCTGGTCAGTAAAAATTCAATGGTATGTATAGAGAGCAGGATCTTAAAAATATGGGTGAAATGATCAATAAATACCAATTTACAGACCAATAAGATCAGCAAACTTATTAAAGATGATCACAGATTTGAAAGTCCAAATTCTAGTGCATGATGCTCAAATGAAGTTTGCAAATTAATTCTTCAATCAATAAATCTGACAAAAAAGTGTCCACTACCAATGGTTTCCCAACCTAATCTCTATGTAATCATAATGTGTTGCTATTCCAGCACCAAACATATATCAAGTTGACAATCCAAAATGCATATATTTTTGGTAGGTTTTCCCTTCAAATTCCATGCCAGGCCCTCTATTAGTTTGTATGCTTAGCACATTCATTCAAGAAGGGACAAAAAAACAAAATATAAAAAATCTAAGTGACTGGGTAAAAATTTCTTGACAATGCTATCTACACAGGCTTTGTAAGAAGAAAAAGTGATCAAAATGGGCTATTCTTAATTCTTCCACAGTCGAATTTAAATGTGTGAGTGAGCACCATGTATATGAGAGTTATAAAATACCTGGGAACATAAAATCATTAGTTAGCTTGCCAAAGCTAACATGTAGTTGTCCAGGATTAATTATTACTGTGCCCACTTTAACCTAATAGAATTGAAACTGTTCTCCTGTGATTTGATAAGACTTGGTTGGTAGTTATTTGAGTCACATAAAACTATGACTCACTGTCTGAAACTCAGTACTTTGAGACTATTAAAAAATGGGGAAACAATTGAGGCAGGGAACTCCTCTGTGTTGTTTACCCAAGGAATGAAGAGTAAGGTGTTTCACAGACATTTGAAAGCAGAGGTCTTTTCAGTGAGTCACTAGTGGATTTTCCACAACTGCTATTAAATAACTAGATGCATAATAACAAATAGCTGAATTCTTAGATGAGCTGTAGGTTAAAGAAAGCACAAAATAATCTCTTCTAAATGCTAAGACTGTCTGTTTCAAGAAAAACAAAGATAAACTTCCAGGCACAGAAGCGTGTTGTCATTTTCGCAGATCCTTTAGCTAAATGAACCATTTGACATGATATTATTCTCTGTTTTCTTTTTCAAGTCTATGGAAATAGACAGATACTGCTCTGAACAACTTCAAAATATCTTTGTAAACAGTCAAAAAACTGTGTTAATAATAGTTGATTTATTCACAGTAGTATATTCAAGCAACCAATGCTGGATACAGCAGCCTTCCAATATCTGAAGGGGTCCTACAAGGATACAAGAGAGAGACTTTTCATCAGGGACTGTAGCAATAGGACAGCTGGTGATGGGTCCAAACTTAAACAGAGGAGATTTAAGTTAGGTATAAGGAAGAAGTTCTGTACTGTGAGAGTGGTGAGGCATTGGAACAGGCTGACCAAGGAAGTTGTGAATGTTCCATCCCTGGCAATGTTCAAGGCTAGGCTGGACAGGGCCTTGAGCAATATGGTCTATTGTGAGGTATACCTGCCCATGGCAGGGGGCTGGAACTCTTTAAGGTCTTTTCCAACCCAAACCATTTTATGATTCCATTCTATGGATATAAATAGCAAAATGCAACCAACTTTCTTTCTCACTATTTATCCAAATTACTCTAGAGTGCCTGGACTCTGATAAGTCATAAATTATTTTGATTAAATAAAAGATGTGTTTTCAAATATAGCCCTATGTGGGCAGTAATACTAATATGATATTTGTTCACATATTTAGACAATCAGATATTTATTCAGAGCTATTTTGTTAAGAACTTGGATATCTCTCCTTGTTGCTGGACACGATCACAGAGACATTGCAAATGTGTCACAGGGAAGATCCTCCTCAGTTTGCCCAAATACTTTTTCCCTTGGAATATTCTTTGTAGAGTAAGTATTTTCTGTTTCTTCAACAGAATCTAGTGACGCAGTCATGACATTATTGGGCACAGAAGCTACAGAATACTTTAATCCAGACATTCTTTGCCGATAGCAATGAAGGTACAGAGATACAGATTTCTCTGAGTAGCTGCTAAGTATCAGGGGCTCTTTGGTGAAAAAGTTTCATTATTATCTGACTCAGACTGAAACCAAACCAAACCAAAATAAACAAAGTCATCACAAGGGGTAACCTCACTTGTCAGTCATATTTATAGAGTAGGAGGTTAAATTCCAATGTAATGATCCTTATCTTGACTAACAAGGGGCAGACTTCCAGTGGTAAAATGTTGAACCTCAACAGCTCTAGGGTAAATCCAAAACCCGAGATGCCAAAACAGGCCCACATTCTATTAGAATAGGCATGACACAGAGGAGAATACATAATATATGCTGAAATTTACACCAACTCAACCTGAATTATTGAAAGTTTTAACAGCAGTATTGGGCAGAGGTCAGTTATGCAGTCTTCTTAATAAAAGCCAATAACCCAACAGTTATAAATAAAACTTTGATTACTGTCCTTAGACTGCAACATCTGATTAAATGGTTAGTTGGGGGGACAAGGACCTTTCCTAATATATATTCATCAGCCTTACACACCATATTTATAAACATATAAGATCATCTAATGCAGAAAAAAGCTTTCAAGAATACCTCATTTTACACAAACTTGGCTTCTAGACAGGCCTGGGGTCCAGAAAAACCTCACAGAGATGCAATAGGAGAGACTGGGTTCACAAACTAAACCATATTCTCCGATTTAGGCATTAAAAGCAAAGGGCATTCAGATGAAACAGTGAAAAAAAAAAAAAAAGCATAAGATAATAGTGTATGCTGTTCATAAAGGTGGTTAGACTATTTCATTTGGGAGGATGATTGTCTTGATATTAAAGGGGAAAGATTTCATACAATTACTTCATTATCCTCCTCACATGAAAGATGCTCCAAGTTATCCCAAGTTCAGTCCCAGCCTCAAGCAGAGTTAATCAAGCAGCAGTCGTTCTAGTGAATGTGTTTATTTTTCCTGTGAATAAGAGAATGAAAAAATAGCTAATTTATGGGTTGAAACTTTTTCGTCATATATTCATTTCCTTCTCCGTTTCCCTTGAACAGCTAGCTCTATTTACATGAAATTATGTACACTGTAGTTGTCATTCACTGCAGAAGAGCATGCTAAACGTGACTTTCTCTGAGAAAGATACAGATAAAGAAATTTTGTTTAGTTGGATAACCAGAGGTAGCTTCATAATTAAACAATTCTTGGTTAAAAAAAACCTACCTCCATAAACCAATCATAACAAAACACATTGTAATTGTGTTATTTATCTGAAGCCTCCATCAAGAACAACTATTAATGTTATTTGTGTGAAACTTTTAAAATTAAAGAGAAAGCAAAGTGAGAGGGAAGGAAAGTACTGCCCAAAGTTTGAAAAGGTGAAATATCTGTAATTCCAGGTACCCTGGACCTGATGGTCTGTATTATGCCACAAAATGAAATAAAAAGTCTGGTAAACACACCATATAATTCATATCCTGGTATTGAGCTCAAAATGC
The DNA here is from genome assembly GCF_033783945.1 of Neopsephotus bourkii. Lineage (NCBI taxonomy): Eukaryota > Metazoa > Chordata > Aves > Psittaciformes > Psittacidae > Neopsephotus > Neopsephotus bourkii. The sequence goes on from NW_026902113.1 coordinate 3,240,319, forward strand.
CTAGAAATAAGTAGAATAAGCAAGAATATTTAATGAAGCAGCAGACCCTGATTTCTGAGATACCTTGAACTTGGTTTGTTTTGTCTTCCATTGGAATGAGGCTTTGCATTCCAAGGAAGAAATATTTATTGACTAATACAAAACAAAGCTATTTAAAAGCATTGCTTATGAACACCCCATGTGTCACATACGGCACTAGTCATAACAAATTAACGATAAAGAAAGGAAGCACAACAGCCAAATTTATAGCAACACAGCAGCTGTTAAACACTATATCACAATTCCTACATTGTCAAGCTAGATATGCACTTACTCAAACACATTATGAGTGCTTGTAAGCACATGAATGAATGCCCTCTGCAGGTCTACAGTTTACCAAAAGGTGGATTCAAGTCTAGTATATACAGCCCTTAGTTAGAATCCAAGTGTGCAAGATTAAATGCCAGTTGAAAAAATTTTACCTTTAAATATAGGGATTTTAGCAGTGCAAATGCTGACATCAAAGATGAGATTTTATCGTCTAATGGAATGTAAAATTACTGAGTCAGGGTGGTATGCTGTCCTCAGCCTGAGGCAGCTGGATCACAAATACAGGTTCATCATCCTGCAGCCGCTATGGGTAATAGAAATGGACCTGTTAGCTAAGTCAGAAGTGCTTGCCAGAGGTTACAGGTGTTCCAGGACAGATCTTCATGGCCATTCACCAAATCAGGGGAACTAAGTCTCAAACATCTGTTCTGTAATACAGAAGCTGAAATGTGATAGAGTTGAAAATCTGCATTAAATACTAATAACTTTGGCTGTGCATTCAAACTAATGATGCTAGCAATAATAGATATTCCAAATTTTTTGTTCTATTTGATTAATAGATGATTTAAAAACATAGGTTATATTTTGAGGCTCTAGGCTTAACTAATGATGGTTATGGAGGACATTTACTTGTTCTAGATATCAAAGGAATATTTAGATATTGCTTTTCAGCAAGAGATATCTGTAGAGACTATAACTGATACTTGTGCTGTTCTAAATCAGTCATGAATCAGTCGTGAGCAGAAATCCAACCTTACCCATTCTATGATTCTAAGAATTTAAGACATCTGGTGTTAATACTGATGCCTTTACACATATGAGTTACAGGGCAAGGTCCTGTATGGTTTCATAGAATCATATAACCATTTAGGCTGGAAAAGACTTTCAAGGTCATCAGGTTCAACTGATAACTTAGCACTGCCAAGCTGGAAATTAAGAAAGGTGACTGATAGTCTTAGATAGGAGGGAGATTTTTTTCAGAGTGATTAAGTTCTACAGAGAATTTGGATCAAGAGCTGCACAAGAGAGCTTTTATTGAGTATTAAAGAACTTCTTTTTAAATCAGTACTTGGTCTGTTGGACTTCAATTAAAATAGATTTTGTACATATACAATCCTGTATTTCTCTCATATCACAACTCACTACCATAAGGAATCAACATAGAGTTATTAGATACAAGTTATCATCTCTTTTAACTAACATGGTATATTAGACTTTTTAATTTCCTATTTGCAATTGCAATATTTGAGATGGTATTGAAAACTCCATTTTCATATCTTTATCTTGAAAAAGAACACATGATTTACAAGCTTGGCTTTTAGTCTGTTGAAATAAGACAGAATAATTCCATCAATCTGTTTGTAATTCCATGAATTTCTTTGCAGTAACTAATTTGGAGTACTATCAGGCTAATATCTGCCCCATCACATACTGAGGACTTATTTTTCTGTAACAAAAGGGAAAACTGTGATCAGATGCCCGGAACAAAGAGATTGTAATATTGTTAGGGCACACTAACTTCCAGTGTAATTCCAGCTGCTGCTGAAGAACAGCACCATAGTGGCTTTCCTCCTGTCTGCTGATGATTTTGCTGCATGCAGTTGTGGAGTGTGATAATGAGAAGGTAGTTTGTGGCTTTCTCATTAATTCAGTCTTCATCTTAGGAAGTAAGGAATCAGCAAACTTTATCTTGTTTCTCAGCAGGGTTTAAGGAGGCAGGGGATGTGATTAGGCATCAGTAAATTCTGCCTTTATTCTAGCTCAGTTCTTTTTGGCTGCATTGCTATACTGACATTGGCAAAACTATCCAGGATGAACTGAAATGATTGAGAAAGCCAACACCACTAAACATCCTCACCTTTTCCTTGCATTATCCTCAAGAAGTGGAAACTTCAGAAGTTTTACCAAGCCAGCTGTAAATAAAATATTTGCCTTGAAATAAATCATCTGGTGACAGGGGGGGGAAATTTGGCATCTACATAATCTTAGCAGAAAACAAGGTTAAAGTTCTGATGAAAGATTAAAGTTTCCTGATAAAATTCACCCGTGGGTCCTGAAGGAGCTGGCAAATGAAGTTGCTAAGCCACGGTCCGTCATATTTGAAAAATCATGGCAGTCAGGTGAAGTTCCCAACAACTGGAAAAAGGGAAATATAACCCCCATTTTCAAGAAGGGGAAAATGGATGACCCAGGGAATTACAGACCAGTCAGTCTCACCTCCGTGCCTGGCAAAATCTTGGAGCAAATTCTCCTGCAAGGCATGCTAAGGCACATGAAAAACAACAAGGTGCTTGGTGACAGCCAGCATGTCTTCACTAAGGGGAAATCCTGCCTGACCAATTTGGTGGCCTTCTATGATGGGACTACAGAACTGATGGACAGGGGTAGAGCAGTTGACATCATCTACCTGGACTTCTGCAAAGCCTTTGACACTGTCCCACACGACATCCTTATCTCTAAATTGGAGACATTAATTTGATAGGTGGACCACTCAGTGCATAAAGAACTGTCTGGATGACCGCACACAAAGAGTTGTGGTCAATGGCTCAGTGTTCAGCTGCAAACCAGTAACGAGTGGTGTCCCTCAGGGATCGGTGTTGGGACCTGTCTTGTTCAACATCTTTGTCGGTGACACAGACAGTGGGATTGAGTGCGCCCTCAGCAAGTTGGCCAATGACACCAAGTAGATGTCAGCCTTCTGAAGTTTAATCATGCCAAGTGCAAGGTCCTACTCCTTGGTTGGAGCAATCCCAGGAACAGTTACAGGTTGGGCAAAGAAGAGATTCAGAGCAGCCCGGCAAATAAGGACTTGGGGGTGTTGGTCAATGAGAAACTTAACATGAGCCGGCATTGTGAGCTCGCAGCCCAGAAAGCCAACCATATCCTGGGCTGCATCAAAAGGAGTGTGACCAGCAGGTCGAAGGAGGTGATCCTGCCTCTCTACTCTGATCTCACAAGACCTCACTTGGAGTACTGTGTACAGTTCTGGTGTCCTCAACATAAAAAGGACATGGAACTGCTGGAACAAATTCAGCGGAGGGCCACGAGGATGATCAGGGGACTGGAGCACCTCCCATATGAAGACAGGCTGAGAAAGTTGGGGCTGTTCAGCATGGAGAAGAGAAGGTTGCATGGAGACCTCATAGCAGCCTTCCAGTATCTGAAGGGGGCCTAAGGGATGCTGGGGATGGACTCTTCATTAGGCACTGTAGTGATAGGACAAGGGGTAATGGGTTAAAACTCAAAGAGGGGAAGTTTAGGCTGGATATACGGAGGAAGTCTTTTACTGTAAGAGTGGTGAGACACTGGAATGGGTTGCCCAGGGAATCTGTGAATGCTCCATCCCTACCAGTGATCAAGGCCAGGCTGGACAGAGGTTTGGGTGACATGGTTTTGTGTGAGGTGCCCCTGCCCATGGCAGGGGGGTTGGAACTAGATGATCTTAAGTTTCTTTCCAAGCTAAGTATTCTATGATTCTATGATTCTGGCCAGGTGTAGGTAAACTCAGCCCCGTGGCAAGGAGGGTCAGGATAACTTGGGCCCTGTGGTGAAGACAGTCTTAGTGCTCAGCCCCAAAACAAGGAGGGCTGGGATGGCTCAGCCCCCACTGGGTCCAGCACAGGCAGGCAGAAACTTCCAGAAGATGTGCAGTCTGCAAACCTGAGCCAAACCACAGCTATTTGAACGGCTTCCCGGCCAGCCTGTGTGGAAATCTGTGACCTACTTCTTGCAACACCCCAGTTCACAAACATACCTCCCTACCTGAGTTCTAGATTAACTTCCAAGAAGCATTTCTTAGTACTTGTCTCTCGATTTCCCTTTTTCTTTCCTCTTTTCTGTTCACCAGCCTGAGGACCACACTGTAGTGGCTCCCCTCCCCAGCCCCAGCTGGGCTGAACTCTGTCTCACAGTATAAGTAGGAAAGTCAGCTTTCTCAGAATTAAAGTTGAGAGGAATATATTCCTAACACTCATCCAAATGCGCTATGATATCTGTATTCATACATTTCTCTCTCTGGTACTTTCCCCCAGACAGTAAAAGGCTTCCTGAATTACCCAGCTTCTCACAGCAGTGTTTGCCAGGGATTCTTCATGAGAGGCCTTGGCGTATTTCTTCTCGTATCCAGAGGACTGAGAGACAGCTCTGCTCCTGGAAAGTCTGTGACGGAGGGAGAGAAACCTGGAGAATGGGGACAGTGCCAGGGTCTGCAGCAAAACCCTGTGTCCTGACGGGTACCTCCATCATAGCCATGAGTGGGGAGCTCCTGAGCTCAGCAAGAGGAGTAGAAAGGAGGTTCACCCTTGTTTTATTACTATTATATTGTCTTGGAAGGAAATCAGCAAATACAGATTTCTGTAATGATAGATAATTGTTCTGGTTTTCATAGTACGGTCATTTCACTGGTTACAGGTAAATCTTGAAATTAAGTGTTATCTATATTACCTGCAGCTTTGATCATGTTGTGTAAAAAACCATGAATTCTACTTCCTGAGTGCATTGAAAGCCACACAAAATAAAAGCATAAAACCATTGTCATCATTTTTCTTGTAAAGAGCCATGAAAAATGTACTAAACAAAGGAATCAAATTTCCCATGGAGTCTTTGTACATTCTATTGTATTTTATCCCACCCTTAAGGTTTTTCTTTTTTTAATTATCTACTGTTGAACATAGGCTGCTTTCTCTACTCTCCTCTGAGGGTATCATATTTTTCTAAGACCTCTACTCCAGTTTGTGTCTTGCAAGCATAATATGTTTTTCAATAGCAGTATCTGAACTTCCAACTGGACTTTTGATTATGCATTTTGCCAAAAAACGGACTTGAAAAAAAAATACGGACTTTTATGAATGGACAGTCATAGAAATTGTTTTGGAGGGTACTAACAGCCCCAAAATCACAATTACAATTAGGCCCTGCATGATGTGAAATAACCATTAGCAAAGGCCTAAACACATTCATGAGGTATTGAAGTGACATGATGTGATGTGACATGATGATACTGGAGCACATGTGGGACAGAACTGGTGAAGCTGCATTGCCATAGGGACACATCTGTGCTGTGTGCTGCTCACTGCAGAGCAGCAGACACACCATTCTAGTCAGCATTCATGGAGGAGCAGGGCTCTCTTGCCTTTCTGTGCCTTTTGGAGCAGTCTTGTATGTAAGACTGCACAGCAGACATATAAGAGAGGTATGATCTGGAGTTGTGCCTTCTGGACAGACTTATTGGGGTACATCAGAAAAGACTGGGAGAGGCGGAGGAAGTAATCATGATGGTAGATCTGAGAAGGCTGGCCTTAAAACAAGAGCATGGGATGACAGGAAATACAAAGTCAGCATACTCTGTCCTGACACCAGTAAATTGAAGTCCTTCTCTCTCTGGAGCTGCACATCATGTTGTAACTCACCTGGCAGCCCCGAAGCATGGTCATACCTCTCCAGAAAATAGACTGTGAGAATCCTTTCATGTGCTCTTCCCTGTCTCATTACTAACTGACATCTCAAAATCCTGCCCCACTAGCTCACTTCAAGATCAATTCCTAATCTGTGTAAGGCAGCTAAAAATCTCAGCTTGCATGATGAGCTGGCAGAGGGCTATGGAACAGAAACCTAACATTAGGCCCTGTAAATCCTTTTCTCATTTCTAAGTATTGTGCAACTCATCAGACTTCTGAGTGTCTCTCATTGCTTTTTCCTGTTTTCCAAGCAAAGGGTTCTGTGTTCCTAGAAGCACTACTTTTGCCAAAAATGGTGACCACAAAAATTGCTGTTTACATTACAAATTCAGAGGGCACAGACAGCAAGTCTGTCTCTTGTCAGGGTAAAGAAGAAAAGAAGCTTCAGGCTCTGGGTTACCTTTGTGGTGAGGTGACCGTCTGCCTGAGCTAGCGTGGGAAGAGTCCACCGCAAGGAACATGACACTAGCAGTGGTTGCTGCTGCCAGTAAGGATGGTGGAGTGCCACAAAACAGAGTATTTCTTGGATGCCTTTTGTTGTTACATGCTAGGTTAAACTGAAAAATACACCTCTCTCCTCCAAATAAACTACCTAGTTTGAGCATCATAATGATTATCGGCAGCAGAACTTACAGTAGCTACTGACAGTAATCTGAACCAATAACAAAGAAATAAGCTTTGTGGGCAAGAGTCAAAACATGTCAACACACAAAGCATTAAAAGGCAGGAGAAACCAGCACACACTTTTAAATATTTTGTCAAATCAATGTCATTTTCTTTCCTGTTCAAGCATAATACTGCTGAGGCAAAAGCAAGTTTGTACAATTAACTTTGCTGTGGGCTCAATCCTCCCATGGTGGTGAGCAGCAGAGCTTGCTGGGTGCCGGTGGACCTCCTGTAGATGATAAGAACAGGACCACAGTGTTCTTCACTTCAGACCTGAGCCTCGTGCTTGAAATAACTCTCTGACCATGCTAGAGAGTCTGATTTCAAGTCAACCATAATTTGTTTCTTCATCCAGTTATAGCCAAAGGATCCAGCACCTTTATATCTTTAATCAGCAAAGCACTTTTTAGTCCTTCTGCTTTCCATGAAATATAATTTGTATTTTTCTACACCTCAGATGTATTAATTTCACAGAATGCTCTACAAGAATTTTACAAGGTTCTTCTGTATAGCTTTAACTGTTTTAGAGATCCTTGGAAGACAAAATAAACCACCATGATTAAAATTGTCAAGAGAAATAAATGATAATACACTGTTTCATGTATTTACACATAAGTAAAAATTAGTATGAAACAAGAGCTTCAGATTAAAATAAAACTAAAATTTACAGATCTTATTACCCATCTAGGCCATTACCTTGCAATTGTAGCTACTCTATAGTTTGCCACAGCTTTCTTTTCTCTTTGCTGCATAGATAGAAAGTTTGCTTTTGGAAAGAAAGGAGAGATGAGAGCAGCTGGAATAAGACTAACTGAATTCAGGAAAGCCAACCACAACAAAATCAGGGAAGTGGTAGAGGCAGGCTTTTGAGAAAATAGTCTACGTCTAAGAAATAATCTGAGCGTAGGACACAGTAACCTATAAGAGAAGCAAATACAGTATATAAACTGCATAAAAGCAAACTCTTCTGAAGCAAGAGAAAGGTCAAAATAAGATACCATTATACTTGAAGATATCTGAGAAGAACGAATGGAGTGAGAAGTGAAAACACTTTTAATTATGAATATAAAATAATAGCAGCAGCATGTGGGCATAAAATGGGGAAGATTGAGACATTAAATCACTTTTTATTGTTGAGTATCACAAAAAGCAACAAGTGCAAACCATGTAGTTAAAATAAAAATAAAGACAAAGCAAACATGGCTCTGTTACTTATCAGGTGAAGGAACTGGATGGGGAAGTGGATCATCAATGCCTGAACTGCATCAGGTGGGAACACAAAGGGTTCCAAGTGAGACTATGAATTTCATGTAGTAACCCACATCCTGGGTCTGGTTTTATTCAACTTTTTCACTAAAAGCTGGATGGAGGAGTGGGAAGAATGACAAAATGTGTTACCAAACTCTGAGAGTGACCACAGGCTGCTGGACACTGCTCCCACCTGAAGACAAAGTTGGAGTCATAGGCAAAGGAGACCCCTGCTGTGTGTCTTCTTGCTAGAAAGATTTCTGTTTAACTTGTGAGCAGCTGCTGCTTCCCCTCATTCTGTATTACAGATGGTGAAAATTCCCTTATTTTGCAATTTATGAATGTTCCAAAAGGCATTTTGGGGAAGTCTTATGAAATTATGTACAGGGAGACTTTGATTTATTTGATTTCTTACACTTTTACCAGTCCAGGGTGCTGTACACCATCTCTAGGATCACAAGCTCTCCTTTCACTCAGGAACATGCAGTTACTTATTGTGCCAGAATAAATTAATGACTACATCAAATTATTGCTCTCAGAAACTCCCTGTCAGTGAAACAAATCCATTTTTGATCCAGGATGCTTGTATTTGTGAATACAGCTATTGGCTTCTGTTTTCCGGCATGCTGAGTAGTACTTGCAAGTCAGCTCTATTTAACGATGATTTCAGCTTTCTCTACAGAAGCCGCTGGTGCCTAGTTTATTTTATAGTTGCATATATCCTACAGGATAGAAAATATACTTGCAAGAAATAATGATATTTCAGTTCAGGATAAATTCTTTGCCCAGGTCACACAGAAAATGCGAGTATTTAGATGAATCAGATTAGTAACAATAACAGTCTTCTTTTTTTAGGTCAAAAACATATTATTATTAATAATAATAATAAAATTAATCTTGTTTTTCATATAATTTCAGATCATTTGACCTTCAGAATACATAGACACCAATTCAGAGTTGTGAGATAAAGAAGCAGACAGCCATGCTGCTGAGAAGAATGATTGCTGAGGCACAGTTTTGTGCAGTAGCTTTGCCTTTTACAATTATACTGTATTTTATGATGAATACTGCATATCAGATACAATGCTGGTCTGACAGTCAAGCCTTACTACATCTTCTTAAATGTGCTGTGATTCAGTGTAATGAATATAAAGAGCATAAGTACAAGAGGGAAGGTTTTTCTCCTTACACCATTATTCAATAAATGAGAGCCCTGCTGAACACTTGATTTCTTCTCACTGGGTATTTCAAACAGATATTATCTTAGCCTTAGCCCATCTGGCCTGAAAGTTTCTGTTGTTCTTTCCCTGGAATTCTTTCTCATCGTATACTTACATTTGAAGTAAGCTCAGGTGTTGTCTTAAAAAACAAACATTCACTAAATTATGATCTAAGAATAACTGTAAAAATATTAATATGTGTGTTTACCCATGTCTTTAGGGCTGTCCTGTGCCTGCTGTTAACTAAGTCTGCTCTGTTTTGGGAAACCACCAATGGGAGCCCAGAAGGATCTAATGTGTTATTCTGTTTGCAGGATGCACTTGTTTGGCTGTAATATTTCTAAATGGAAACAAAGGACACAATTTTGTTCCCAGTTGTTCCCAGAATTAGCTCACTGGCGGTGGGTTTGGTAGTACTTGACACAGTGCCAAAATCTGACAAACAAAAAATACTATGAATGTGTTTCTAGGAGCAATTTCAGTGTCATCTCAACTGTACAATCATGCGAAAGGGTGGGATCCCTCTCTACAACCTTCACAAATTCATAGTCTGATCCTGTCTACATTACTTGGTGTACCCACATGGATATCATCTGCAATTCCAAGTCCCAAAAGGACAAACAGGCAAAGGATGAAGAGACAGGGTGTAACACAAAGTAGTAGAAGTGACAACAGGAGTAGTTGCTTTATGTATTTTAGTCAGGTAATAAGAAAGTGATGATACATCCTATGAAAAAAATGAGTAAGTAGTAAACTGAGCAGTAAATCCAGCATTCTGACTGTTTATCCCTAAACAGAGCACTGTGATTTTGCTACTTCTTGGAATTCAGAAGAAAAGGATTTTTCCAGTTAGAGATGGAAAGCCAAACTGGTCATGAAACACTGCTGTAAACGTTTTGGACCGGGCTGCCAAGCAGCAACTGTCATTGAAACTTGGGGGGAGGGGGTGTGTCACATGGCTTTGTGCTGAATTGAAAGGTACAAAGCAGGAATTATTTTGACCTGGAGCATTGATTAGTGCAAATTACATAACATGGAAATGTAACACAATAATGTAACTGTAGTCCTTTCACAATATAGAGCACATTTTGTCTGTTAATTACTCTGATTGTCTCCCGGGAGACTTGGAGGCACACCATACATAATGCCGCTGACTCCTTTGAGAGCTCATGAAGAACTAGTCTCAAGGAGAAAAGACAACGCAGGAAGAATCGCGCCCCACCTGTTCCACCCAAGGAGGCCTTCTGCTGTGCTTTTGTAGCCGAATTGCCTATCCCACATTGGCCTTCTTAGTCATCAGTGCGCTTGTAGTAAGTGTGGGTAAAGCCCTTCCCAAATCTTCGTTCACAAAGTCAAGCCAGGATGATGACACTGATTGTGCTGTAGATGACTCTGGCTCTAAAAGCAGAAAGAAAACATGAACTGCAGTGGTTGCAGTTTAGGGGAGCTCACAGCTGAGCAACTACGAATAGTAAACACAGCACTGGACAGAAACTCCCTGGCTGCAAACCGGAGCCCAGCCCAGCTGCCTGCCAAGAGCAGCAAGTGGTTTTGCTTCACCTTGCTTTTGCCAATCCTTTCTGTTCTTAAAGAGTACCTGGAGACACAGAAATTTGGATCCAATATGCTGCACTTGCATCAATGCTCTTCTCTGTTGACAAACAGGCAGCCCTCTGATAAAATCTTAATGGAAATCATAAAAACAAGAGATGGGGAGGACTGCTGTTATGAGTCATCATCCTTCCTGCCAACACAGTGTTATTACCTACTGTGCCCAAATTAGGCTTCTGTGCCAAGTAGTTTTTAGGAATTTTGTAGAATTTTCTCTGGAAAAAGACCGTATTTGTTTTCATTTTTATCTTAAATTTTCAGCTGTGTCGTGTCACTGTTAATATCCTCATTCTTCTCAACAGTATGAAAATAAGCTGAATGTCCAGGGTTAAATAGGAACATACAGCCCAGGTGACACTAGGTCAGGATGTCAAACACCTGAATTGCTCCTGGTGTTGACATCACATCTAGCTGTCTGCACCCTCATGCTGAGCTCCACATTCCTCTGGCCCAGCCATGGCAGCAAGCAGGAGGCCCAGGGGAACTGGGGTGGAACAGGACAGTGAGGACCTCTGAGGTGACCACAGCCCCAGGTCAAGCACAGGCTGTGTCCCAGCACAGACAGGAGTGACAGTTGGCTCTCTGTTGGCTGTTTTCCTTATGGGCCTGAGTTGTGGGGTTTGTCCATCCCACTGCATTTAACAAGGATAAAAAGTGACAGCAATTTTCCCCCAGAAACCAAGGACTAAGACTTCCATCATCCCTGGATCTCCCCAGTGATTTGTCAGTAGACAGACTGTTGATGGTGACTGTATCCCAAGTGACGGAATGTTGGTGGTGGCCGTTCCATTCCACAGCGGTTGGTAGCATAGATACCAGGAAGGTTATATAAAGGGCTGCGCGGTGACAAGGCCCAGAGCAGCCTGGAGGGCAGCAGTCACGTGAGCCAGGGCTGAGGTGAGAGGGCAGGAGGAAGGCAGGGAGGGGAGGGCCGGGCTGCTGGGCCCGGGCAGGGAGGCAGCGGCTGCCCCATGCGCGGCAGATGGCGGCTGCTCCTCCTTTGCCTTCCAGAGCCAGAAGCTCACACGAGGACCGGACCGGAACAGGGCACACTTCTGACCCCGGCCACACAGCCAGACACTCGCCTGCTGCTGCAAGGACACAAAGTCAAGCCTCGGAGTGTGGCAGGGCCCTGCGCAGGGGTTGTGCGTGGTGAGCAGTGGTGGCTGCTCTGCAGTTATCTTCTCCTTTGCAGCCATAGGCACGCAACAGGACAGGATCAGACCTTGGTGTGCTCCGGTCCTCAGGCACTCATGCTGAGAGATTTGCCACCTTCCGTAAGGACGCTGACACAAAGTTAAGTCAGTTCAGAGCCTGAGCTGACTTCAGCTGGCAGTCTGGCAAAGCCCTGGCAGGGGTTGCCCATGGTGAACCAGCGTGGCTGCTGTGTAGTTTGTTCTCCTGTCTTCTGCAGGCCATAAGAGCCTATGGAGGGAATGGACCAGACCATGGTGCGCTCCTGTCCCCAGGCACACAGACAGAGAGCCTGGATAAGCAGCTGATTTTCATGCTGTTGAGGAGAATGAGGATATCGACAGTGACATGACACAGCTGAAAATTTAACTGCCTGAACTACACAGGCCCAGACAAGGACAAGACCAGACCATGGCACACTCACTGCCTTCTCTCCACAGCCTCTCACCCAGAGATTTCTGTAGCATTCCATAGAGCCATTGACCTAAGGAGAGGGAAGCACAGACAGCATCAGCCTGCACCATGTCATCTTCCCACAGGCAGCTGGAGGCTCTCCACAGCCATGGATAAGGGGAGCTCTTTGCCACCCACCCTCCCTGTGTGAAACTGACCTGGAATAAAATTTTCTGATTCATGAGGCTTTGTCTGATTCTTCTGCTTCGTGTGGTCTTTGTGTGGGGGCAAATCTCCTCAGATTAGAACTCAAACCAGAAACCAGCTTGCATAATGAGGTTTATCAGAATCTGATGCTTTCATATGTTTCTGAATTCCATGGGTCTAGATCACATTTCAAATAAACTTAATCCAGTAACTCCTTGGAGTGTTGTAGAGATGCTTGTCCTACACATGATTTAAAAGGTTGTTTTCATTCATTTTGTGCTGAATAATACAGACAGAAGGAGGTAGACTTGCTATGCCTAGCTTTGCTTATTTCCTGTTTAGGCTAGAGCCAGAGGGATAAAGCTGGCAGAGCTATGAGGATAAGTGGTCCCTCAGCACCGCTACTCTGCCGCCGGACTCAGGAGCCCCCCAGCGGCAGTCTCTCGCCACCTCCGAAAGGCTCCTCACAGTGTCATAGAACACAAGGTTGGAGAGACGTCAGGGATCATCTGGTCCAACCTTTCTTGGCAAAGCGCGGCCAAGACTAGGTGTCCAGCCGAATCTTTAAAAGTGTCCAGTGTTGGGGAATACACCAGTTTCCTGAAGGGATTATTCCAATGCTGATTGCTGATTTTCACTGTGAAAAACATTCCTCTAGTGTCCTCCCCAGGACATAACCTCCCCAGGAATAACTTCTGCTCATCACCCTTCATCTTTTCCATGTGATTCCTTGTAAAGAGTGAGTCTCCAACTTATTTGTAGCCACCCTTCAGATACTGGAACATGGTGATAAGATCTCCCCTGAGCTTTCTTTTCCTAGGCTGAACAAACTCAGTTCTCAGCCTTTCCTTCTTTGATCATATTTGTGTCCCTTCTGTGAACCCTCTACAGCCTGTCCACATCTTTTTTGTACAGTGGAGACCACAAACTGATAATCCCAAAAGAGATAATGCTGCATAACAAATCACAGCCTTGTTAATGATAGCAGTTTGACATGTACAACTGGGCCTTCTTAAAAACAGCACACATGTAACAGAGCTGTATATAGACGTCACTTCTGAACTGAAAAGGTGAGTACCACAAAAGTATTTAGTATAATTGTGTAGCACCCGAGCAGGTCAGACCCACAGTACTACTACATTCACAGACAGAGGGTTTTCTAACATGGTGAGACTAACACAGTTCCAGTTCATTCCTAAATTGCACAGTCCACATGATGTTATGCTGTGATTTCTGAATCAAAGTCTCAGTTACAGAACAGATAATAGAAAAGAGTGCCTTTTTTACAGGAGATATGCAACTTAGGTAATAAAGAATACACATTAGAAAATTAATAAAACACATTGTTAAATGATACACATTTTGTAGCATTTGCTGTAGAAGTTTCTGTCAGAATTTCTCAGGGAACCACAGCCTTCTGAGTTTTCTGGGCTTGCCTATCGTAGGACTGATGCACTATAAAAAACACTTACTATTACATAATGCTTAGTCAAAATAAAGGCTGATGCAGTAAATCAGTGACACACCAGGGCTGGGAAAAATATTAAACGTTCACCTTAACAACGGGAAAACCCTCTAAACAGAGAAGTAAGGACCTTTCTAATGATGAGGTTACTTGAGAAAGAACAGTTTGCATGAGATAAAGGAACTACTGTTTTTTTAGAGGGCAGACCATTTGTATTTTTTATTTATTGGGAAGCACCTCAGGTGAAATTCTCCCTAAATGTTTCAAATTATACATAGAGGAGCAATCAAAGTTAAGATTGTCTTTGAAATCAGCTCTTTTTATAAATACCAGATGAAGCTATAGGAGCATTTAACACTTTGTCCTACACAGAGAGCAAGTAAAATTCACACATGAGCAACATTCACTCTGAAGTCATGTTAAGAAACACAACCTAGCCCAAAATAATCTAGGCTGAGTAGCAGAAGTGTAGATGTGACTCTTTGTGTGAAGTAATTTGTCCTGCTTTTGTTTTACCCTGGTTTTTCTGCAAACCATAAGGGAAAAAAAAAAAAAAAAAAAGGTAAAAGTTCTGAAAAGTCTTTCTATCATAGAATCATTCTATGTCTGTATGCTTCCTAAAATAGAAAAAAAAATGCAAGAGAGAATAGAAAAATGATGAATAGAAACAGATATATGTTTGATCACTCTCCTCTTATGGCTGTTTAAAGTATCACATAGTTCTCCCTGATGGCCTAGCTTCGCAGCTCATTCTTCTACCTGTGACAGTTCCTTTAAGCCATTAATTTCATTTTTATTACACTTTCTGAATTTCTGCAGGCCTTTAGCATTTATTTCATGAACAACATAAAACCGAGATGGACTAGGCTTCTTCTCTAAGGAAATTCCAATTGCTGAGCAAAGTAGTCTTAATAGCTCTCTCTGTACCAGGGCTGATCCTGCATCCCTCAATCAGGTTTGGCTGTAGGACAGCTAATGATGCCATCTCCCACAGGAAATGGCCAGTGACCCCTATGCTCTAGCTTCCAGTAGTCTGATGAACTTGTTCAGTGTCTCTGACTCACATCCAACTTGTTTAGTCAGCTGATAGACTACACTGAATATATTCAGCTGCAAACCTTATTTCGCTGTTGAACTGGACTTAAGAGTCAGAGTCGAAAGTGATTTTAAAAGACTTTGTGAACAGTTAGACTGTGCATACACTCCCTTTGGTAGAGAGGGCACTCATCAGAAATCCAAGCCCTACTAAAATGAACATTTAAGTTTATAACATTTATCTGAGTTTTCCTAAAAGCCATGTAAGCTTAGTAGGCTACTGAACAGAAGGAAGACCAGTATTTGTGACTGTGTTGTGTGAGTCGTTCAAACAATTAGGTATAACCTGGGATACTTCCTATATTTTGCCCAGGAGTAAAATAGGTGCCAAGTCTCTGAACTGCTGTAGAGCTTACATATGATCTGCTTGCTCAGAAATGCCAAATGCAGCAGTTCTGGGGAAACCATAAGCAGATATTTTATCACCCTGGGAAACAGCAGAAGCCTGGGTCCGTTGCAGCTAGTCACATCTATGGTTAGATATTGCACATAGGTATCCAAAGTATGCCTAAAGGCTTGGGTGGACCTAAATGCTGGCTCCTAATGTTGCTCAGAGGGCAATGTCACCTAAGAAAATTGTGTTCTCAGGACCTCCTGAACATACCTTGCACACCAGTGACAACTGGAGCTTCATTTCATACAGCAGTTTGAGTTGGAAGAGGCGTCTGGAGATCATCTAGTTCAATCCCCCTCCCAAGGCAGGGCCACCTGGAGCAGGTTACACAGGAATGTGTCCAGGCAGGTTTTGAATGTCTCCAGAGAGGGAGACTCCACAACCTCCCTGGTCAGCCTGTTCAGTGCTCTGCCACCCTCAATGTAAAGTTATTCTTCCTCATGTTGAGGTGAAACTCCCTAGGATTTAGTTTATGGCTATTGCCCCTCCTCCTGTCACTGGGCATCACTGAAGAGAGTCTGGCACCATCCTCCTGGCACGTGCCTTTGAGATATTTATCTGCATTAATGAGTTCCCTTCTCAGTCTCCTGTTCTCTAGACTAAATAGGCCCAGCTCCTGCAATCTCTCCTCGTAAAAGAGCTGCTCCAACCCTCTGATCATCCCTGTGGCCCTCCACTGGATTGTCTCGAGTAGCTACTTGTCTGTCTTGTACTGAGGAGCCCAGAAATGGACATAGTACCCCAGATGTGACTACACCAGGGCCAAGTAGAGTGCCTCTGCCTGCTGGCCACGTTTTTCCCAGGGTATCTCAGGATACTATTATCTCTCCTGGCCACAAGGACCCACTGCTGACTCATACTCAACTTATGGGAGTACTCACGAGAACTCCCATAGTATTGGTCCCATACTGTCATAGATGTACAGAGAGTTTCAAGGTCCCATTCAGGGGCAAAATAAACTATATTGCTTTTCCACTACCACAGCACTCTACAGATCTGCCTCCACCTATTGCATGGAGTTCTGTAGGACTCTATAATGGCATAAATTTACCTACTTAAAGAGCTAGACAGTTGTATTAAAATCTCATGGATGTAATACTGTAAAGCATTATTTATTCCTTTTCTCTTTTAAAAGATTTCTAAGTGGGTACAGCACAATGTTTTGTAAAGCTACCCTTTCTCAATAATAACCTAACTCTGCAGAACATTTATCAGCCTATAAATTTGTCCATATTACCTGCAGTTAGCTGTGCTTTGTGCATGTGTTGTATTATCACATTTAGAAGTGGACTTCAAGAATATTGCCCCAAGTCGATTCTTGCATCTGTGATTTTAGGTATACCTCCATGTCCATGATAGCCTAAAGACAGCATTCCCAGATCTCTTTTGAAAATAATATTTAAAAATCTTAACCTTGCTGATACATTGAGTTTTTGGAGTCTGTAGCAGGACTATTGTCAGTCACCATTTATTTTCTAAAATGTATTTTGCAAGAAGACAGTCCTAAAGACAGATGGACTCTTGTCCCATTAAGAGATTCCGTGGATCAGAATTTAGGTGTGAACCTAATTGCTAATGAAATTAATCTTCTTTTTAAAAACACAAAAAGGCAAATTGTGCTGCTGTACTGCAGCATGTGCAAGATGTTTGTTAAATTCACATTCTTTACTCAGCAGATGAGTGTTCACTCCAACATCTCTGGTTAGGTTTACCTAAAAGTCGAACGCTAAGCTGCACTGTTTAAGTTTCAAATCCTCCTTCTGGGCTAAAACTGAAAATAACCTGTTATATTTTAGTATTCTAAAACATAGCACGTTCTCCTTGCAGTCAAAAATAGGAGAGGGTAGGGAGATGATTATTTCTAATTTGGTCACAACAGTGGGTTGCACTGACAGCAGACATAAAAAAGGCCCATTGTAGAAGGTAACATAGTTGTATTAAACCTAATTTATGTCTTTTGTAATACACTTGGATTAGAAAAAAAAATGCACTCTTTATACAAATTTCAAATTGGTACTTTAAAAATAGGGGAACTCACTATTTCAAAGCAAAACCTTCCATTTTGGTTCAGCTTAACATATCTCCCATTTCATTTTGGAATCAATGGGATGTTTTGTTTTGTTTTTTTTTTTCACTTGCTGTAGCTAGAAACCAAGTTTTTCAATGTTCTTCCAAATACTGAATTATGAATTCTCTCTCTGGTCTCAGTCTCTTGCATCAGATAACTTTGCTTGAACTATATCTAGCTGATTTTCACACCTACATTAAATCATGTTACCTAGGTGAGAAACCATTACTTTGTTCTTCTTTTGTAAAACCTTTCTTCCACTGGTTTCTTTATGCAAAGAAAGATTGAGAAAGGTTAGAGCCGAGGTGTAATTCTGATGAAACAGAAATATTTGACTTTGACAGCAGTTGAATGTCCAGTTTCCCTGGAAGACAGTTGATCAGCCTTTTATTGAAACTAGGAAGAAAAGCATGATTTGAATTTCAACTATACAACCACAACATCTCCGAGATGTTTAAAACACTCATGCTATACTTTGTGATATTGTAGCTTTAGTTCATTGCACTTTTGTTTCTGAAGCCTAGCTTCCAACCACATAATTTTCCAAATTATTCAGTAAAATGATAATTAAAATAAAATGCTCTTGACTCTAGTCATAGTTCCTCTTCATTTCATTCTTCTGAAATTTTTCTATCCATATACTGGAAAGATACAAAATTATAGAGGAGTGAAGCAAGGTAGGAAGGGACAGAGGGCCCACAATTTCTTGTTTCTGAGTGTAGTTTCTTCCCTTTGTCTACAAATCTGTGTAAAGTTGTGTTTTTATAAAATTATAAATGTACTAGTTTAACATATTGCCAATTCACTAGAGTTTGGCCATAAAAGCGAAACACTGGCAATGTTAGTACCAATAAGGAGCTTCAGTAACAACAGTAAGCACATACAATTTGGGGGCAAAATGTACTCACAAGCATATAAAATGTAAATCTCCCCTCTGCTTGTTGAAAAGGTAAGCCAATAAACATTAATTCCTAGCCAAAATTGCTACCCTGCCCTTAGATAAAATCATGTTGAATGGTGTTGAGGGTCACAGAATAGTAGGTACATGTGCAGTACCAATTCCATCCATACATCTAGATCAAAGTCCATTAATTTCTCCTTCCTGCAGGCATAAACCCCACAGAAGCTTTGGCAACACTGTAAAGTCAGTAAAGCAGGTGAGCAGTACAGACTCCTGATATGCCCTAAATCCTCTGGCACGAGTCTATTAAATGAAAATATTTTATAGCTACAATACCATCAACAGTGAAGTGTCACTCATTACTAAAGTGCTTTTAAATTGGTACGTGACAGGCATTCTGTATGTGGTCATCTACATTAAAAAATATAATAAACTTTAGCACAAATCTGTTCATTTTTTCTGTATGTGTAAATTTCTATCTTACAAAAACAAAATTTGCATTTAGAGAATGAAACACATTTAACTTACAGGGTGTTGTAGATTTATTGGACTTCTCTTTTGGCTGCATTTAATAAGTTTGTTTAGTGTTAAGCTTGTTTTTGAATACTCAAACAGAGTATTCAAAACACATATATACTTGAAATAAGAAGAAAACAGTGAGATAAAGTTATTTAACCATGTTTTAACAAGAATCATTTCAGAAATTGGTTTGAAATTGAAGCCACATGAACTGGAGAGCTGTTCCCAGAACTCATATGGCATCTCTGGGCTGCAGTCACTGTGACTGAGTATAGTGCAGACAAACTGAAGTTATCTTCCATGGCACAGCTCAGAGATCTCCAGTTGTCTGATTGCAATGCTCTGCATCTCTGTGCACGCTGCAAAGTTTGTGCAAGTGGGCAGAAAAGCAATGCTGTATGCCATGCAGTGCTGCTGTAATAGTGCCAACTCTTCTGTTAGCAATGAAAGAGCAGAAGAAAGTTACATGGGAATTTCTATGTTTATATACTGCTGCTCTAAAATTTCAGTTAATATCACTTGCTCACTTTCTGTCTGTTGGTGGGACATAAAGCATTGATTTCAAAGGACACACCTGTGAAGCTCTTGTTCATGCTAATGAGAACTTGCAAAATTCAATTCAATGTAGTGATATGAAAAGTCCTTCTAAAACCAGATTAGCAATGTTAAATAAAGCAACCATGTAAGCCAGCCACTGATAACAAACGATGGTTTTATGCCCAGAAATTCTATTTATTCCCAACCATATTTTACTGGCACTATGCTGTTCTGTAAAACCACGATCACGTCCTTGTTTACAAAATGTGTTGTACATTGCACGGAAATATTTCCAGTTGAAACCCCAGAGCTAACTCAGCAAAACCAAAGTAAGTTGGGGATTTCTGAACTGCAAACATTTCAGCCCACAAATTAAATCTATTAAAGCTGGTTAAATCTAGTCCTGCTTTGCTTATATTTGAAATGGCTGTCATAATGTTTTTCCTTTCAAATGAGCTACCAGACACTGGTGTATGACATTTCCATAACACATAGGTACTCAGGAAACTTTTGTTGGGAGCATCATTTACCAGTTCCTTTCTCCAGATGAAACCTGTCAGAAGGCGACTGCCTCTGGGTGTCACATGTAGCTGGGGACAGCCAACATGCATTTGGTCCTGGTGGCCAGCATGACATCTCCAACAAACAAATGCTCAAGAGAGGAATAGGAGTCCACTGGTCCTATGTCTCCTCTGGACTCTTTTTACAGTTGGGGAACATTTTGCCATTAAATGGTTTCCTCTTCCTAGCAGCCACCAGAACACTATCAAAGGTTATGCTGATGCAAAGGAAAAATGGATATTTGTGTATTCAAATCTTCTTTAAAAAAAAAAGCCCCCTGTGTAGCACGTTAGGCATCTGCATAAGGAAACATCCAAACCCTGAAAATTCAGATCAGATAATTTTGTTTGCACAATGCACCACACAAGCCAAAAGCTAAGTATTACAGACACTGCCTGACACTTTTTTCCACTTCTCTGTGCCTCACTGTGCCCCACCATTTCTAAATATATGAAGATGTTGTGTAATGTACTGTGCCAATCTGTATTTCTCACTGCAATATAACAAAGAGAACTTGCTTAAAAGAAATACAGCCAACTTCACACCTGTTTCAATCTGTAGCCTAAGTGACAAACACATAAACCTGGCCTGCAATCCAACCTGAATCTGAGTGCTTCCTCTGTCTTCCACCTGGTATTTCAAGGCAGCAGCAGCTTAGCAATTAGTATTTACTGCTTCTGTTGTAGTTAAGGCAGACAGGATTTCAGGGCTGGCAGAAATATCAGGGATGAGTCATTACAAACTTTAAGCTAGAAGCGCCTAATATAAATGTCTTGTCAATAATTAGGAAACTAATTTCTGTAAGTATTGAGCATCTTTGGAGAACTGGGCCCCTGTTATTTACCTTCAATTGGCAAAATTTAAGCAAAATAATTACACAACTTGATCAGAATCATCATTGGTGAACTCAAACTGTGCTAACACAAATCCAGTCTTTGAGGTAAAGAAGGCCAAAACATTCAAGAGATGTATGAACCAAGTAATAAAGAGGCATGGGGTGATTTCCTCTCTTGCATGAGTAACATTAATACTACAAAACAAGTTCTGAGTTTAACTACATTTTTAAGGAATATTGAGCAACTACAAATTGTGTTCTTAAAGGGAAAAATATTTAATAATACGATTGTACAAATGTTCTAGTTAAGAGACAAGGGCTATCCAGAGCACAGTATTTATTTGTAGGACAGTAATTAGGTTGGGACAACATTTTTATTAACAACACACTACCTAGTACAATGAAACTGAAGCCTTACATACTGGTAGACCAGCTGCTCCTTCCCCCTCAAATTAATAGAAAAGTCGTATTTTTTCTGTTATTAAACGAGGACTGTGCATATGTTCCCTGATGAACAGTGATACTTTAGGAAATTAAAAAGGACACTGTAAAGTAAAATAGCAAATGCAACTGTATTTTGAAGCTTAGTCACTGGTTACAAATAGCTACTGACACTTAAGATGCCTCCCCATGACTTCAGAAAGCTGTGATTTTCCATTGAGCTATGCATCATATTCACTGTGTTGTAAATTACATGAAGAAGCTCCACAAACTATAACACCTTGCACTGTTGAAGTCATAAGCTTTTCATTTAAAAAAATATACATTGCAATGAACACAGCATAGATTAAGCTGTACAGCATAGGCACAACAATACCCTTGTGCAATTTAATACACAATGTAAAATCACAGCTCCATAAACAATAAAAAAAGAAGCCAGAAAC
The DNA here is from genome assembly GCF_033783945.1 of Neopsephotus bourkii. NCBI lineage: Eukaryota > Metazoa > Chordata > Aves > Psittaciformes > Psittacidae > Neopsephotus > Neopsephotus bourkii. Next base: position 3,261,882 of record NW_026902113.1, read on the forward strand.
TGGCAAAAGGTAGGCCTTGGCACATGGACCGTCCTGGTGGTGCACTCAAGTGTCAGTAATAATTATTGTCTTCCCATGAACATTGTTAAGTTTGGCATCTCCAATTCTACAAGGACATTTTTCCACAGTAGAGTATTTGTTCTGTAAGCTAGTAATCACCATTTCAGGGGAAACAAAAAAAACCCAAACCAACCTAAACTATATAATTAAAGTCAATGGACCTTGAATAAGCCTGCTGAAGACTCAGGCGGGGAACCGTGTTTCACTATCAAAACTTTAAAATGATCCTAGGACAGAACCATTCAAATGCAGAAAAACCAGCACTGAGGGAGATTTGCAGAGGACAGAAAAGTGACCATCAACCTCCATAGCCCCAGAAATGTACGTATGCTACACAAAAGCTGAGGAGAACAGAATCACCTTTCTAATTCTCTTTTCACCTTCAGTAGTTCCCATCAGGTTGAATACCAGAAGGAAAACATTTCTATATTTGTTTTGATATATAAAAATGTATGTGCATGTATAGAGACTACAAGTGTAAAACAGGAACAGAACAAACCCTTGGTTAATCAAGTCATCATGGAAATAAAGGGAAAAATGGTAGAATACAACTATGTTTAATTTTCAGATGTGTTTACTATTCTTTCCCCTCTGTGCCATGAATATTTCCATTTCAATCATGGTCAAATCAGTGCCACAGTCCATGTCCAACCCTTGAAACTCCAGCACTGGTCTTTGCTTTGTATTACTACTCAGCCCTGATGCAAAAATCACACACACTTGAGGGAATAAATTTGTTTTGTAGATCCATGCAAGTAGATCCACTACCCAAAACTCCTACACAAAAGCATAACCCAGAAGCAAGTGTCTGGTATGCAAAGGACCTACTTGTTACATAAATAATGTTCCTTTTCCTATTGTTGCTGTAATCTACAGGAAATTAGTGTGATTAAGTTCCTCATGAATTAATAATGACTTATTTCAGATCTGTTCTGAATTATTCATTCAGGTGTCCTAACATTTTTTCTGTGTTCAAATTAAACTAAGTTGAGCAGCTAGATGAAGATATAATATCAATCAGGTGGTGAAGTTTATCATATTTCTGTATAAGTTTCTGTATAAGTTTTAATTATTGAGAGGCATTACATTATGGGATAGTATTTCGTCTTTCAGTAGACAAACTGTTTTAGAGTTATCTGACTTTCAATACAAAAGATAATTTCACATTAAGCCTACAATTGATAGCAGGCTACAAGTCACATTACTATTTAATTTTACTATAGCAGGCAGGGTAAACCTTCCTGAAATATCATAATATTTAGAAAATCAAAGTTTCTAGAGGCACAGGACACAACCACAACATTTTAACAACTTACAAAGTAGTTGGCTCCAAGCTGTAATCAACTTGGATTAAGAAATAGTACTTGGCTCACTAAGATAAAAATCTGCCCACTGCAGTACCTGTAAAACAGACAAACTCAACAACTCGCATCTTCTGTTGTTATAATGGTCAGTTATTACTCAGGGAAAAAAAACACCTGAGGAGATCTGGTATACAGGTATTGTCCTACTCCTAATACTAGTTAATATAAAAACAGGAGCAAGATTAGAGTGTGGATGAAGCAACATACAAATCTGAGGAATGAATTTAATTTTGATGACAAGGCTGGCAGTGGTTTAAAAATAAAAATTGAGATAACACTAGGTATCATCATCTTGCAGGATAAATTCAGTCTTAAATATGCCTGCCTAACACCAGTGTCCTTTCCCACAGAGAAATACAGAATAACGCAGAAGAGAAGGTGAAGAGAAGGTAAAGAGAAGTAACAGAACTGCTGCTATTGCTTGCAGATACAAATACGAGGTGCTTGGTCCACATACCTCTGAACATCCCACTGACTCAGGAAGGCACTGGGAACTTTGCTATCAAAACAACCAAAAGATGAAGTGGAACTATGGAGACAACAGTTGGGCATTGCCTTAGGTATGAGGGAGACTCATCTCTGGGAGAGAACTGTCCTGAGGCAAGTATAGCATCCGACCTCAGCAACTAGAATGTGTCAAACAAGCTGTATCTGCAAGGAAAACACTAACTCAAACACATGACTTATCCTTTCTGTAATGGGCTCTGAAAGACCCCATGGAAGAGTACACGAAAAAACATCAAGTTCTTTCCTAAAAACAGACAAGTGATCCAAAAGATAGGGTCGGGGGGGAGGGGAAGGGGGGGGCGGGGAGGACAGCCCAGGAAGAGAAAAGCTCATTCTTTTCATTCACATGCATGGCAACAGGCTGTTGAAACAGCATTCATCCAATGAATAATTCATGACAATTAATTACCAGGATCATTATGTTCTATCAGCACCCCTCTGCACGTGGTACATAAGCAAGAATGGTGTGTGCTGTTGCTCCCAGTTGAGATCAAGTTCTGTTTTCTGTATGTGCACACAGGAGCAAGAAAATTAATTCAGCAAGGTTAAGTTAGAAATTAGACTGATTCATCTTGCTGGAATTAAGTCTCTGTAATTTTACAGATACACGAAAGAAAAAAAACAGAAGCAGCATGATAATTTTTCTGCCCTATTACATACCATTTTATTCATCATACTTAACAAAGCTAAACCTGTACAGGTTTGTACACATCGCATTGAAAGAACTGTTCGCTAGCTTTAAAAAAAAAAAATAAGAAAACATCAGAAACATTAACTTATGGTCCCTTTCACAGGGTTTCTGCATCAGCATCCACAGATCAGCTCCAAGCTGCTGAGCGAACACCTTCGATGGGAAGCCCATGCCACAGCGCCCCCTGCCGGGCCTCCTGGAGCAGGACCGAGCTGGCACCCGCAGCGACCTCGACACGACACTACAGCCATTAGCAAAGAATTAGACGTTTCAACACTAAAGATAATTCGGACCGAAACCACATATTCAGTTAAAGACATAGGTAAACATACATGACTGTTTAATTCAAAACCACATTTTTACATAGGAGAAATACTACATTTCAATCTACCGGTATGGCTTTATCCATGAACAGGTGGACATTTTCATATTTAAAAACCCAAATTCTTAGTTTTCTGAGAAAACTAAAGAAAAACCCCATAATTATTAGTTATGTTAGGAAGAGTTAATAAATAAATGAAAGCAACATCAAAGTGAAGTTTGTAACATCAAGATAGACATCACTATGATTTAGATTTGGAAGACATTTCACCTTCAATTTTATTATTTGTCATATCTGTGGCAGCATATTTCACCTGTGAACTTTCATCTTAGCATACTGAAAAATAAGGTGTCACTTTTTAATTCAATAGACTGAAATGCACCTGAGCAAAGCAAAATTAAAGTTCAAAGGCTAAAGGAAGCATGTAGCTGAACCCGGTTTTGGCTTGTGGACATGCACAAAATTTAAAAATAAAATAAATAAACAGCTTTTGGCACTCATCCACAGTAAACCGCAAAGTGACTTAAGAAAAGACAGCTAATAAACATGATTAGGTCACAATGAAACTGTACAAGCCATTAGTTCACATTTAAACAACAAATCTGATTGCAGGTTTGAGCACAGAACGATAACTTAAAATCCTATTTTATTCAAATTTGGAAAACTATATTGATTTTAAGTAGTTTAAATACATTCATTCCCAGTCAAAGTTTTACAGTAACTGATGATTTTCAATCACACACACAACCAAGTTATAAATCCCTGAAATGTGGATTTATTACAGGAATACTGATAAAACCTTAACAGAGATACAAATGATACGTCACATAGTGTCTTAGACCATAATGGTAAGTATTTGACCACCCTGGATTGGTAGATGCATCACTCCTATTGTTATACTCTAATACCATTCTCTAGGACTAACTGGTTTAAATTGAATTCACAACAGCTTGCAGTAACCTAAAAAGAATTATTTTTTTTTATTACACTATCTTCATCTTCTAACCAGTATTTCAAAACTTCTGGAAACAGAATTTCCAGTTATAACGAGGACTAAGCATACTAAGTAAAGAGAGCCATTGTAGCGAATTTGAGAAAGCCATCAGAATCAGTGCCCTCGTAGAGGATTCACATACAGCAGTGTAGCACTCTACCACTAGATCTTGGGACTTTTGAAGTTAATCTCATTCTGGCACTAACTTTATGTCGAGCAGGGCAATTTCCAAATGAAAGGCACTCTGTTATGAGTGAAATCATTATTATCAGCAATGCAAATGGGCAACTTGTAACATACTGAAAAGAACTGCTGTAGCCAATGCGAGGTCTAAAATTTAGTACTTCCCTTAAAAAAAGGTGGAAAAATATAGAACAGCTCTAGTGCATGTGCACACAGACACCAGCCACTGTACAAGCTGAGACCTTCCAAGTATCTCAACTGTTGTTTGGTTTGGTTTCCACCCACAATGCTTTTTTTCACTTGGGCAGAAACAAGTGAAACTGCACTACTAGATGACATGCAGAATAACCTGTAGATGACCACTGCATCTCTTCCTGCAGCTCACAGAAAGCAGGTCTGCAGGGTGAGTTACATGAGTGGCTGTCTCCAGCAGAGTAAGAGCACAGGCACACACTACTACTTTGTCCCACTTATTATTTCTCCACACACTTTTTTTGTTTGTTTCTCCAATTCCCCCTCCTCATAAAAGAAAAAAAAAAAACCAAAACATCTTGGGAATAAAGCTTTCCTTAAGGATAGGAAAGCTCATGCTTGTTAGTCTGAATAAGGGATGTGCAAAACAGAAGTAACTTCCCTGAGGCAAAGATCTTCAAGACATGCCTAGCTTACATTGTCTATTCATATTTCAAGCTGTTGAAGTATATGGCACGAGGCCTTGATCATTGACTGAGTCTCACAGCATTATCACAGTCCACATAACATTTATATAACAAAGTAGAAGTTACAAATGCTTCATTCTCTCACTCTCATTTTGGTTTCTCACATTTACACATTAACATCCCTTTCCTCCTTAAGGGTGGCACTGGGCCTCCTGGGCAAAAGGTAGAATGACAAACTTCTACTGTATTTCAAGGTTGCCATGAATACTGAATGCCTAAAAGAGCATCGTAGTTATTGGACTCAATCCATGAAGTAACATGGTAAAAATTAATAGCCTGTTATATACAGGTCAAAGGTAGGTGATTTAATAGTCTTTTCTGGGCTTACATTATGAAAAGGATACAAGGAAATAAAAAAAATAAAAAAAGTCTTGTCATGAATGCTTCCAGTCCAAAACATGTAAGAAGCAAAGCTTGAAACCAAGTCTTTCCAGATTTCCCTTTTAAAATATAAATTGCACTTTTTTATATATAAAGCAATCCAAAGTTTAAATTGTAGCAAAAAATTTGAAGCTGCCTTACAGTACCAAAGAGTATTTGTGTTCCCCACCTGAAACGCAGGCAACTAGTTTTCAGCCATTCTGCATACAGAGCTGTATGCTCTACATCTTTCTGCAATTAAATGCCATGCCACTGGATGGTTACTGAGCAAAAGGAAAAAAAAAAAAAAAGAGTTTAAGGCCTTTTTCTCCACAAGGAGCTGAAAGCTGTGGCACAACCCATAGCCAAAACTGAACATGCAAATTAGCACACTCCCACCCACGGCTCCAAAAAAACACGTAAAAATCAGTCATTCTTTCTAATGTCTGTCACACAAGACAATCATACCATCACAAAGAAACAGTGCCAATTCAGCATTGTTAAGGTCTTCAAAAATTCATGGCAAAGGGCACTTCTGAGAAAGAAGAAATCTTACAAGATTTGGTTTTAAAAAGACACCACACTCACATTCAAGGGACATTCTTCACTTTTAGGCCTTTGTCACAAATCTCAATCTTTATTGTTCCGAAATAAATGCTATAAACATAAGACTCAAAACAAGAACTCCAACTTTCAGTCTCAGAAGAGGTGTGGTTCAATGCCCATTATCACATGTAACAAGAAGACTTCCTTAAAAAAGGAAAAAAAATACTCTGAAGTCTTTCTTAAGAATGAAAATGCAATCCTTTGTTTTTCTCATTAGTTTGTGTACAGGTGGGCACCAGAAACACTTTTGCATTTTCTTTTGAATTCTTGCTATGATGCTTGACGAACCTTTTGCCATTCAACAAATTCATCCAGAAGTACAGGCCCTGCAAATGGATGAAACTTGGAGTTACATTTGCCAATGTCTTTCAAACATCCTCTCTTAAAAGCATGAAGGTCAGAACTATTGGTATAGGTAACATCCGTATCAATCCTATGGTCAAATACTTATTAAGACTCAAAGATGACTACAATATCCAATTCAAGGGTGGCACAAAGCGCACAATAAGCACTACATGAAACTACGGAAGTGTTCCTGACATATGATGGGTGCACTGAACTGAAAACATAAAAATAAGGTTATATTGTAAATCAACACACCTATTTCCTTCTTCCTTGCAAAATGGCACATAGTAAGAAAACAGACCAAAGCAGGACACCTAAAGCAATTCAGTCATAGCACGACTGACTGTCAATCATGTGTTCAGTCATGAGTTCAGCCCCAAGCACCAGCAGCTAGACTACTTGATAGCTTTTTACACGAGTATAAAATGAGTTTGCTGTTTATAATTCTATGTGCAAGCCTACAGTTTCATGTAGCAAGTGACTTCACTAGAACCTCAAATGAATATAGGATGGCTCAAGTACATTATCACATCCCTCACATATTACTAGTTTGAAGATGGACTATTAGCAGGGCAGTTTTTCTATGAATTGGAAAAGTTGGAGAAAAAATATTTTATACTTTATTGTTTGTAACAGAAATTTGTCTTATGCAAACTGAACATACCGAAATAATAGTTGAATAAGCAAAATGCTATGAATACTTACATGCACCATCTTCATCATAGTTGCTAAGATCTGCATGGACAGTTCTGCTGAACTCTAGCACATTGTACCACTGATCCTTGTTCATAACTCTATACTTCGATTGCTAGGGAAAATAATTTCAGAACATTAAAATGTCAAGTAACATTTGGTAATGCTGCATCTCATTTCTCTTCAATGAGTTTCTAACTAACAATTTAATGGGTGACAACAGCTACTACTTCCTTGGTTTTCCATTTTTTTTAATACTCCACACACCATTTCTGAAACTGAAACTACGTAAAATGGTTTATTGAAAGATCAGAGCAAAATGAAAATAGCAGGCAATCTGGAAGTCACTACTCTTAAGCTTTGAAAACTGACAAATTTTCTTCTTGCCCTGAAGTAGGTATGCTTAGCTCAGAGAGATTTCCAGGATGAATGATTACAAAAATTTTCTTTTGTCCAAGGTATAATACAGTATGATTGTAAGGACATCTACTTTGCAATGTTAGTACTGATTTGAAGCCAGTGGATAGTCTCAAGCCTAGCATGCTCAACAACCTACACACATCCCCATTACTAAGTCTCCTGCTGACCAAAATCAGAGGTCAAGGTACGTATATACTTTACCTACAGAAAGGAAACTTGAAATTTAGCACAGATGCAGCTCAAGGGGCTCTATTATTTATTTTGATGTTTACCTTTATAGTCTAATTAAGATAGAAGTTTAGTTGCCTTTGATAAGAAAGGTGGAGTGGAGCACAGCGTCTGTGATGCATAGAAGAACATCACTGTTTCATAAGCACATCCAGCAAATGAAGAGGAGCAATACACTCATTCTTGAGCAAAACACCACAAACCCTGAAATCTTTCCACAGAACAGCACAACTACTACGCCATCATTCAAGTTAAGGAAATCCATACCTCTAGGTATTGATAAAATACTGAAAACAGTGGCCAAGTTCTTCCAAGCAGAAGAGCTAACATGGATTTTGCAGTATCAATATCAAGACTTCGCTGGTCTTTATCCTAAAGTTGAACAAAGAAAGCACAAAACCCACTCAAGTACAAGCCTGCTGAATAATTAAAATAATAATTTCTCTAACATGCCGGTAGTCTTACCCTTGCAAAATCAAAGGCGTATCTGTAGATATTCTTAAAGGATGAAATGTCATTCAATTGTGACCGCAAGAAGTCAAATTTACTCTGCAATTTTTCTGTGCAATCACACCTGAAAATAATAAAACCAAATGACATTAGAACTTCAAAAAACATTTGGACAATGAAAAAAATGCCAGCAAACATAAGTTAAAATTACCAAAATGCGACCACCAGATGTACAGGAGTAATACTATGACTTAAAATGTTCAACATTTGCCGCTTACTGGAATTATGAATGCTAGGCTTCTGTAATCAAGTTTTCTTAAAATGCATCAGCAACATAATACAAAGTCTCTGCTTCACTTCTCATATAGTGGTCTTTTTATGCCATACTCTGCAGTGTACAGTCATACCCAACACCATCGTACCTTTCAATCATTATGAAAGTCTGGAGGAAACAGTATTTGGCGTCCATTCAGGTGGTAAAATCCAGCAGTAAATAAAGGCTTTATGCCACATTTCTTCAGGAAAAAAAAACAACAGCCCCAAACCCCAAACACACACTTCAAGACTATATATTTATGAATGGCAGGATTGAGCAGGCAGTCTGCAAAACATACTAGGCTACTTGTGTTTTATGACTGATATATACAAGCTCTGAGAAGCCTATCACCTGAATTAGTCAGTAGCTATTCAACTGAACTCACAGGCTGTATGATAATGTACTCCTAGTTGACAGGATAACCCTTTGGTAAAAAACAACCCTTTGGCAGAAAATAGTATCTCCACTTATTTTACTTAGCAAGGACTTCTGTTTTGAAATAGAAAAATTAATTTACACATGCTAATCCTCCAGGAAAGACTCACTCAAAAGAAGAATTGTTAAATTATCACATTTTGTTATCATAAAGTAATAGCTGCCATGATTAAAAAAAACCAAACAAACACACACAAAAGCCCAACAAAATCCACCTTGCCCTGTATCCTCAATGACAGAAACAATACTTTCAGAAATGCAAATGTACATAAATACTTCCTTTGGTAATGTGTTCCCCTTCAGGCAGCCTGCCTCTCAGAGAATACATCTGCACCTTTAGCAGCTCCTTGTGGACTTGTCACATAAGCCCACAGTAAGGGCCCTTCAGAAGCACCGAAATAGGTTGCCCAGATGCTGTACTTTGATGCTGTACTTTTCCCACAGCTGGTACTTCCCGTTCCTCAGGTCTGCTAGCATGTGTGTGCACATCTGTCTCCCCCCCTCAAGCTGCGACAAGAGCTGATGCAGCCTTTGGTTATTTCTTGTCTCTAGCAGTATCTACCTAAACCAGCATTGAGTCTCAGCCAAGATCAGTGATAAATAAAAGTATTAGCTAATTAGGCTGAATATTCATATGACAAGAACTAATATATTTTATAATAAACACATTAAGTTGAAAAGAAATCTTATTCAAAAAGCTTTCATAATTTTATCTAAAGATGAAGTTACTTTTTTTTGTCTTCAGCCATCTAATTGGCCTATGTATTCTATTGTTTAACCCTTAAAACAATATTAATAATATAAATGTTGGACCAGATGATCTCTTGAGGTCCCTTCCAACCCTTGGGATTCTGTGAAATGCCTTTGTAGTGCAGCATAGCATATCTCTTCTTTCCATGTTCAAACCTTCATACTGCAATAATATTATCCTTCATACTTTGGGACAAATCTACCTATTTAACACCTAACTAAATACTCATCATTTTAGTGTACTAATGACATGTATCAACTACTTAAAATGGGTTTACCACACATTTTGTCAAATATAATTTGACTGGGATTATTTACCATACCATGGATAAACACAAATTTCTGTGTGTTTAAACTTCTTACCCAGTATTGTTAAAATTGTTCAAATAATCATAAATTCAAGTACAAAGTAAAATTCCTGTTAGTGTTTATTGTACTATTAACTACATGTATTTTAAGGCAGAAGTAATTATCTTGAAAAAACTTGAAAATATGTCTCAATTAAGCCTGAAGACTCCTAAGCTATTGTCACCCTATTTAAAAAGAAAAGTCACACAGGTTACAGTCAAATAGACAGGCACCACCCTCTGAAGCCCGATGCAGGGACATAGCTCCTTTAAAGCAATTTAAGGCGTTTCCACACCTAGCCACTTGAGATAAGGAACTGTCAGACTCCTCTTTTATAGAGATCTAGCTGCTTGTGTGGCTGCACCATAAACATGATTACTGAGGTCACCCATACTTAGAATAATCTTCCTAGAGGTCAGAACAATCTTCTAATTAGCAGAAGTGAATTAACACCAAACTCACGCACAGGGACTAGATAAAATGTGATTTCTTGAACTACCTTTACTGAAAGATAGCATTGAATAAGGTTATCTCAAGATCAGCAAAACTAAACAGCTTACTACATTTTCTTCACATCCCTATATCATATTTACAACAAAACTTAGAAATAGTACCACAATGCAGTTCCATTTTGATTTCTATTGAGGCATCACTTTGATTGAGGCATCATTTTGATTTCATTTGAGGCATCACTAATACGGACAGCGATGATTCAATAAATCGTACTCAGATATTCCAATGTTTCATATTTCTTAATTATTCAAACATGCTTGTCTTTTACTAAAGAGAAAAATTACTATAATGTATACGTACATTAAACCAAAACCATGTAATAGTAGTATATATAGTTTGAAAGTCTTTTAATCTACAAGAGTTCCTTTGCCATCATGCAGCTCTTCAGGTGGTTACAAGGAAATGATACACATCTAGCCCATCCATTCGATCATGCACTGAAGTACGATATTCTGAAATTTAGGCTACATGTTGTAACTAGAGCATACAGAGGTCCAAGGAAGTAATGGCATAAGAAAGCAAAAGGCCACCTTTTATGTTCCCTGACAATACTATCAGTTCACTATGTCTAGACTCTAGTCACTCTAGACTTAGAGGTCTAGAGACCAAAGATTGCTTAGATTTCAGTATACATTGAATGCTATACCGGCATAAAAAAAAAAATAATAAATTATTTACACTAGGCTTTGTGTTAGCCTTGCAAACATTAACCAAAAGGCAGCAACAAGCAAAAAGCTCACTGGAAAAGCAGCTGGTATTAGGTGATCATTAAAACCAACCCAAGGAAGTTGGTTTCACTAGTAATTCTGCAAACAGCAAGAAGTTACAAATCTGACTTCCCAGTCCCTCTTACTTGTACCTAAAAATGCGAGATCATGACCTTATCCTTCCCTCAGTTGGAATCTAATTTGGTTTCCTCTCTTACCTGACCACTCATATTCAAAAGCACAACTTTAATGTAAAATTTGGCTCAAATTCTAAGGTTAAAAAAATAGCCACAGGGAGATACTCAAACAATACAGCTGTTTACACCTCACTTCCCTCATGTGAAACTCTATTTACCTAGTTCAAACAATGACTTCTGTGAGTTTAATAAAATTAACTGTAATCTTTTACCATTCACCTTCATTTCATAACCGTGCTGTTGTATTTAAAGCAAATGTAGATAAACACTTCCTGAGGGCTACTCATTTCATTCTAAGGAGGTGATTAAAATACCTGATAAATTGCCCAGTAGAGGTACTTGTTTCTCTCAGCTGACTATGAAAAGAGCTCCAGGTGATTAATTTAGAATCAGGCATCTAGCTTTCATATACATACATATATTCATACACACAGACACAAATATTTGTAGGGCAGAATTCACCCTAACAACATGATAAACTAGAAACCTCAATTCCACAGTTTTAAGTTGTTTAAGTATCATAAGCTGCTAGTTAGTGTTTGATCCACCTTAATTTTGACAGTGTATACTTTATCACATATTTATTTTTCTTGTCCTCGCTAAAGAGCAAACATCATCAGCGTATCACATAACCACAGAGAAGGAAAATGACCCTTCAAGTTTCAGGCATTTAAATGTTGGCATCTAGCAGCAGATTAAATTTAGGTGTCTAAGCTTTAGGTGTTGCCATTTAGAGAGGCCTAGCCAACCAGTCTGTAAGAGCAATTCAGGTGATCAGTCACTAGGTCTCAGGGTAAACTGCCTCCCCTAGGGTCCTCTACATTGACTAGATCTCCAAAGATTGCCGTAATACTTTAAGAAATCCAGCTCTTGCACATGAACCACACATTTAGGTGTCTTACTGTAGAGCTTAATTCCACCCAACCCTCTTCATTCAATTACCTTATTTGACATTTCACATCTATTACAGAATCCTTATTTCAAAATAACTCTGACTTAGAATACACTCTGGGCTTTCAATGCACTTTAATGTTATTTCTTCATGCAAAAAAAAAATAATTAAACAAACAAAAAAATATTCTATTGCTTTAAGAGCTTCTCCTTTAAAACTTCTGTCAAATCTTTCAAGAGAAACTAGATTTCTCCATTCCAGATGGAATTCCATAACATGATCCTCCCTTCCCAGTAAGCACAAACGGAACAAGTACACAGATTCATATTTTCTTTTGTCACGGTTTAACCCCAGCTGGCAACAAAGCTCACTCACTCACCCCCCCAAACCAGCACATCTTTTTAAGCCAAGGAATCTTGAACTCCTTTTTACATGGGTATCGCTGCTTCATCCAGATGCTTAAGTCTGCAGCCTGCTATTAAAGCACACCCAGGGAACATACAGGTTAATTGCTTTAACCTTAGGCAAGAATTCTGATCATAAGTCTGCTTATATAAAAAATGCACAGCAGTACTAAATTTTCTGTCTTAAATACATTCATCCTAGAGCATGATCAGCTCTGTTCTTAAAAGAGCCTTAAGGTTCCTAATCACAGCAAACTATTACAAAGTCTGTAATACTGGTTCTGAAAATGTGCCTGATTTCATGTGTCTTTGTGTCTGCATCCTGCTAGACTGCCTAACTTTTGAGAGCCTCAATTTGGCCATTAACAAAAAGTACTTCGGAGAAACTACCACATCAAACCCATTCACTGCATCTAAAAACTTATGCAGCCACAATTTAGTCTCTGTCACCCTGGCAATTTAATCATTCCAGCTCTTACTAAATTTAAGAGCATCTGACAATCACAAAACAATCAAGGTGTCTGTCAGGAGCCCGATTCCAAATCCGGTAAGATTTGCACAAGACAGTCATGTCAGAGTCACTTACCCCACTGTCTTGAATAACCAGAGGGTATCTGCCCAGTACAATTTCCCAAATCAATTCACAACTGATAAGGCAATCCTGCCAACCCCAAGGATCAAATCAGCCTCTGTTTCCCACCTTAGCTGCAACAGTAGCTGTCTGACATTTTTTATATAGGATGTTGTAACAGGTTACCCTTAAAGCACTCAGGCACCATAAGCAGTTTCATGAAGAAGAGTGACAACTGAACTTAAGCCTCAAGAGTTGATTTCTTTTCATAAAAGAAACAACCTCTTCAAGCAAAGCATCATCTCCCAAAAAATTCTTACAAACAGAAGCTTGTTTATAAATTGAAAAAGTGTTACTTAACCTAAGTATTAAGCATGGCTTCTGACCTGCATCTAATAAGTAACACTAATAACCAGACCTAGTGTCAATGCAGTTCTCACCTATAAAGCTTAGAAATCAGTAAAAACTTTCCAGAATACCAATGCTAAGATATGCTTTTGGGTATCCCCAGATCTAGTTACCTGTGTTTAGAATAACATCTTAAAATATTTTATCTAAGAGAAAGAATCCACCAATACCTGACTTACTAGGGTTAGACAAAACTTTATCATTTAAGTGAACTCATCAGGTTCACAGCTTCATAAACAACAGCAGCTACTTCCACTTATTAACTGAGACCAGACCTAAAAGCAAGAGCTTCTGTGTCTTATTGCTAGCGCACAAGAAAGCAAGGGCAAATTCATGGTACAAACATAACATCAGAACATTCTATTATGTATGTAAAAAAACTCTTACTGTAGTGAGGTCATTCCTTTCAACCATTCTTCCTTGGTAAAAAATCCCATGCTTTCAGCCTCTAGCTTCCAGGCTAAAACTAACATAATAATCTAGGAAGACAAAAACAAAAAACAAAACCAAACAAACAAACAAAAAACCACCAAAAAAAAGGTGAGAAAAAGAAGTCAGTAAGAAAAGGCTGATTTATGTATGTCCAATAAAAAAAACCACTCATTCAAACATTCTAGTAATTTTACATCCTTGCACTTTATATTTGTTACCATTTAATCATTCAACTATGTGCAATCTTTCTGTTAATTTCAGTTTCTGAAAAAATGAGGCATTCCTATAATAAACCAAACAGAAAACCTCACATACTTGCTATGCATAATTGATGTGCTGAACTGAAAGCTCCTAAAAGCAGGATGATACACAATTTTTTGCTTACTGAAGAACTTTACACAGAGCTTAAATCTTATCCAACACTCCTTTTTAAAGCATTACTTGAATTGTACAAGAAACCTACATTCTCAGGCTCGACACCGATGTCTTCACAGAACTTTTCTATTCCTTCGGGTCCCACCACTTCATCTGGACCTTCAAAACCAAAAGAAACCAGACTGAAATCTAAGCAACATTCACTCAGAAGGGTTACACACAATAGTCAGACTATATAGCATACAAGCTACCTTTAAATACACTGAATTACTCAATAATAAGTAGTTTTCAGATTAGAACCATTCTACCAACTGCAGCGTGAAGACATATATAATACATATGATGTAATACTATGAGCTCAAAGCAAAACTAAACCAGAACTTTTATGTTGTGCACTGCCTCCCCACAACAGCAGACAAGCTATTTTAGTTTGCGTATATGTGAGTTTCCAAAACTCTGAGTTTCGCCTTGACATATCTTGACTCCAATAACTCTGGTGGTAAGCTGTTTTGAAGACAACCTGGGTAGCATTACTCTGTTATTCTATGAATAATGTTCTTCAAAGACTTATTTTATCAACAATAAAAAAAATAATTCTGTCTGAGCTCCTACTACAGATACTACTCTTTCAGTGGTGTCAGCATTGTGGGTTTGCAACAGAAGAGGATGAATCGTCAAATAATTTAATGTTAGTTTGATTATGCTGAGTAATATGAGAAGAGTGCTAACAATAAAACAGAAAATGATAAGCATGCTAGCCATGTACAGATCAGAAAAAGGTTTATGAATGCAGTGAAAATAACTTAAGACCAAAACAGTTAGTTATGCTGTCACTCTTCCATTTTAAGACAAATAAAGCCTCTAAAAAGCAGTAAAATAGCATATTTAGAGAGCACATACAGACACTCCACAACACAGTTTGCTTCTTTAAATCTCCCTCTGGTTTCAGTTATTTCTAAGCCTGCCCCAAAAATTACACCTACTGGGCAACCAAATATTAGAAGGCCTGTTGACATGCTATTTTGAAGTATCTTGAGCATTATGTTAAGACTGTTTCAGGAAATATGAACCCATCTAAAAGGTAAAGGCTTTATCTTCCAAAATAACATGCCATTTTACAATTTTTTGGCTAAGTCTGCTATTTATACATAGAACAGCCTTTTCCTTTTCTTCTCCTTGATACCTTGACTTCAACCATATTCACTGCTGTTACTGTAAGCAGAATTTCTTTTTGAGAGTTAGATAACATACTTTGAATAAGTGCTCACTGTGAGACAAGAATATAGTCAATAAAACCTATTACTTTCCAGTAAAAGTAGCCATTCTGAAAATGCAATTGGCATTTAAGATCACAAACCCTTGAAAAATGTTGCAAAGAACATGTCACCTAGCTAAGCAAGGCAAAACACTGCCATCTGGTTTTGAGAAGCCCTTATATAGAATGTGTTAAAAAAACTAAGTTTAAGTTATGAAAGAAAACAGACACAAGGGTTCACTGCTAATGACAGAGGGTTTGGCCCAGAAATTATATGTACAATTCATCTATATGAGTGTTTACATAATTTTCTCTTTTAATAGAATTATTTAATCTCCTATGGTGCGCAATTTCACTGCAATTCCATTTTATGCTAGAAGAATGGCCTATTTTGATTACCGGTTAACTAAGTATAGCCTCCTACACTCAGTTGTTGACTCAACAACAAAAACAAAATTTACAGGCCTCAAAAAAGTTATAAGTATGTGCAGGCACATTTATCAGAAGAAAACCGAGAATTACTAGTTTCCTTAAAAAAGACTTTTTATACCTAAAGAGTATGCCTCACACCTAAATTAGAAAGTAGATTACTAGAACCAGGAGTTGCTCATTACTGTGGAAAGTCTGCAAGGAAAATGTATTTCAAAACAAGAAGTAGAATAATTTGGTATATCCTGGTTCACCACTGTACTGCCCAACGTCAGTCATTTTATTTTAGAGAACAGAATCATGCCATGGTAAGTTATAAAGAAGAAAAAGTCAAAAAGAACAAATACTGAAAAGGCCATGGTAAAAGCTATACTAATTCACGTGCATGTTATAAGGAAACAAACATGGACATAATTTTCATGTTTACATCAGCATAAAAAAAAGCAAAATGCAAATATTTGATGTACTTGCTTATTTTAAATAAGAGTATATATAGTTTTAAATATTAATCCATTACCTGCATATTCATAAAACCAAGCCAGGCACTTTTTGCTTGAAAAATGTTCCTCTCCACTTATCACTTTACCAGAGGCTTGTGATCTGCAATAGCTTATAGAAACACATGGATGAAAAGTGTTATTTTAATATGAGAAATGGGAAATCACTAAAAATTAAATTCCAAATTGTTTATTATTAGTTCAGACTATTTGAACTGTTTCATGAAGTTAATATATAGAACAATGAAGCTGAATTTGTTAAAAGGCAACTCTCTGTCATCCTATTTCAACACTTGTTGTAACATAAGATTACCCTGCAACACAGCCGTCTTATCACCCAGTTTATTGCAACTGTTACTTTTTCTGAAATGCAAACGTAGTATTTTGTAGATATTAAACCAAAAAAAAAACCCCACACAGATGGTCAAAATATCACTACTTAGTAATTCAAATGATTTATCTGCTTATATTTATACATACAGGCATTTAAAGTTAGGTCTCTAATAAACAGCATGATCTTCAAGAGTGCTGAATATGCACAGATCCCATTTAGGTCAACAGGAGCTGCAGTTTGACATATTTAAAAGCCAGGCTATTTATAGTTAAGCATCCAAATTAGGGAAGAAAACTCAAGTTTGTTTACATTAAACATGTAACTACATATCTGTAAATTCTATAAATGTTTGATACACATGCCAGAACAGTAACATGCAATGGATGATAAGACTAAAAATGCTCAGCACACTCAGCTTCCCCCCAACCTCGTCTTCAGCATGTGACACAGTTTCCCTGGGAACAGAATTTCCATAATTTACAGTGCTTTAAAAGAATACACTGAGTTCTTCCAGTAAAAACACTGACCACATGAAAGCATCTTTAGTCAGTAAGGAGTTGCATCACCTTTTCAATGCATGCTCCTTTCAAATACAAGTTACATACTGTTAGAACAAGCTAAGATTATCTAAGAATGAGGTGGAAGTCAATTTTATGAGAGGATTTAAAATTATGCAGCTCCTACATTTCAATTTTAAAATGAAACTGTTGAGCAGGAGAAGTATAGTTCAGTTCTGAGAGGCAGTGAACAAATTCACCTCCCATGCATCACTTCATGCTCCACTGAAAAAGAAATCAACGCTCTCCAAGACAAAGCCTTACGTGGTGAAAGCTAGAACTAAAGATGTGCTATAGAGAAAAAAATCCTTTAAAAACACAAGTCACCAGAAAGACAAAGAGCCATGCATTATGCAATTGCTTGTTGGTTTTATCCAGTTTAAGACATATCTATTTGCAACTACTGCTGTTATTACAGAATATTACAAATGTATTGCTATATAAGAATGCTATGTTAAAAATGCTCATGTACCTCACATTTTGTGATCACCTAG
Source organism: Neopsephotus bourkii (assembly GCF_033783945.1). NCBI lineage: Eukaryota > Metazoa > Chordata > Aves > Psittaciformes > Psittacidae > Neopsephotus > Neopsephotus bourkii. The sequence continues at coordinate 3,279,738 of NW_026902113.1, forward strand.
TATGCACTCCCATTTACATCACAGGTTTTGCGCAATGACTCCTAGCTTCCTGTACAGTTTTCTTTTTTTTAAAGAGGCTTTTTTTAAGTAGGAGAAATTAAGATCCTAAAATTTTGGTCAGCAGCATTCAAGAAAGATAAACTGGAACAGATGCAGAGAAGAGCTATGATGAACGAAGAAACTCAAAATCAGATCACAGATCAGCAGAATTTAGCTTATTTTAGCAAGATAAAGTAAGAGAAAACACAAATGCTCACTCCAAATGCACTGTGAGGCAGAAAAATAACAGGAGTGTTCCATAAAGGACAGTGTGGGCACATGAATGGTTATTAACTGTATGAGTAAATTTATATTGAAACTGAAAGGTCATTAGTGACTGCAGAAAGGGTGTTCTGGAACAGTTATCCAAAATGGACAGTCATAACAAAATGAAAGCCAGAGTACTTCCTAAGCTCAAGCTTGGCCAACCCATGAGAAAGGATATATGCCACAATTTCTTGCAATAGTCATTCCCATAGCATTGATTTCATAAGTCGTGGTATTCTTAAGTCCTCAGGATGTTTGTTGTAACTACTGGTTTTGTGACGTACTTAAAAAGTTCTAATAAGTGAAGGCAGCATACAGTTACTTTAGGGAAGCCACACTGGAAGCGCCTGCTACGCCATACTAATGGTTTATTGTTCTAATGGTAATCTTGGGGTACCACAGCATTAGTGGTCTTTTTATGGAAATGAATAAATAAGATGCTTCAGACTCCCGTATTTACTAGAAAGACCTTTCCAGACTTTGTTTTGGAGCGTGCTGACCTCTCCTTCCATTTCTCTGCAGGAAAAAAAAAAAAAGAGATGATTTAACGCAGACACCGAATATGAGCAACCTTAAAGTGAGGAGACATGCCCAGTCCAGGCAAGAGGGCGAAAGATTAGACTGAATATGAGGACAAATGCTGGAATCGGCCCAACTGGTTCAGTGAAAGGCAAAACCAGCAGGGAACGGGAAAAGTTCCCCGGTATTTCTCGCCTGAGCGTGAACAAGCGAAAGCAGCCGCTGCCCCTAGCAAGGCAAGCGCCCAGCACCTGCACACGCTGTCCCCGGGACGTGCCCACCGGCACCGGGGTCCTCGGGCCACCTCCACGGCCCGGACCCCACACCAAGCGCCAGGCACGCCGGGTTGCGGCACGCGGTGCAGTGCGGAGTCATCGGCTCCCCCGTCGGCGGAGGAACGGCCCACCCCCACGGCCGCTCGCCCGGACGTGACAGCCAGCAACAGCCGCCACCGCCGTGGGCCCGTCCTCGCCCCGCCTTGCACGCCACAGCCCGCTGGTCGCCGCCAGACGGTACCTGCCGAGTTTACATTTCTTGAGGCCGGTGTCATCAGCCGCTGCATTCACCGACCCCGAGGACTTCCTCTTCTTCTTCACCGGCATCGTCCTTCCTCGGGGCGGGGCCCGCAGCCGAGGCCCCTCCGGGCTCACCGCCCCCCGGCCGCTACCGCCTCCCGAGACCGGCGGTGAGGAGACGAGAGAAGCCCCGTCCCGTCCTGCCTCGCTCCACTCCTCCCCACAGGCGCTGGGCGCTGCCGCCCTGCCGTTCGCCGCACTGATCCCAGAAGCGGGTCTACGCCTGCGGTGGGAGCGAAGAACCGAGCGGTAACGACTGCACAGGGAAGAGCGAGCGACCCGGACACAGACAGCGCTGGGCAGGAAGTGACAGCGCCGCCGGGACACGCCTCCGGGTGGGCGGAGCTGCCGGGAGGCACCGCCTTAGTACCGGTCCCAGCGCAGACTGCTGTGTCCGGCGTGGTCTGGCTGTGCCGGTTTATGGGCGGGCGGAAAGCCGGGCAGCCCGCTGCGAGCGGTGGCGGAGGGAGCGCGAGAGCGAAGAACGAGCGGGATTGTCACAGTAGAATAAAGCTGGGGAGCGTGTGCCAGTCCGGGGCTCTGGTGGGAGCGGCCATCCGCGCCGTGCCGGACACACGACTGGTGTCCAGGCTCACGAGCCGCTCCCAGGGGGGGAAAGCGGAGCTTTTTTGACAGTGGAGCGGATCCACGGGAGCGGCGGAGAGCGCACACGCGGGATCTCTGCACCCGTGCTGGCCAAAAGCAGGAGCGCAGTCGTTGTTTATCGCGGGTCACGTTTATTCTACAAGGGTGTTTGTTGGGGTGGTGGTGCCGCCGCCCGCCCTTGCCCCGCCGCCCGCTGTGGCCCCCAGGGCTGCGACGGGAGGGCCTCGCGGACGGGACCTACGTGCTTTGCTCGCCCGGCCGGTGACGGGCACCCGTGCCTCTCCGACTTAGGGTTCCAAAGCAGCACAGGCCCGGGAATCGCTGGTTCGTTACCGGAAGCCGATCGGTAACGGAGGGGGCGTAGAAGGGAGCGTCTTCAGTGCACCAGTGCCCGTGGCACCCTAAAGAGCAGCCGCCGTGCGGGGTGGACGGCCCCGAGGCAGCCGACAGAGGGCGCTCGCCGCCAGGGCACGCTCCCTCCCCGCCTTCCCTCGCGGCGCCTGGCTATCACCGAGCGCGTCCTCTGCCGCCACCCGGACCAAGCTCGTGAGCGCGCCAGGGCCGCCATCTTCAGTCACCATAGCAACAGGCCCTGGCAACGCGGAGACGCCGGGAGGCCTAAGCTAGAGCTAGGGCCGCCGTTCTTTCCCCTGACCTCGGTCCGTGCAGTCCCGGGGTTTTTGGATCCACCCCGGCCTTGATCTGGCATGGCCGGGGAGGAAGACAAGAGGAAGCGCTTCATTTCAGCCACGTCTGCTAACTACTTCGGCCTGGATCCAGCGGTGGGTCCCTCTGCCCTGGCCGCCGAGCTTCATTCGCGCCCGGAGTTGAACAGCTTCCTCGACGACGGCAGCGAGTTCCTGCTCGTGGTGCAGCGCTCGGGCTCCCATCTTACGGCCTCCAACACGGTACGGAGGGAGCGGCCGGGCATGTGGGCACCGGCGGCCCCTCCGTGGCCACCGCGTCCCAGTGTGCGGCGGAGCTGCGAGCCCGGGCCTAGCCCTGGTCCGGTGCTCAGAAATGGCTGATCTCTGGGTGGGGAGACATCTTCCTACTGTAGATATCTGTTCTGGTCTTTGTGTCTGTTGCATGAATTACTGGCCCAAGAGTTTGTGAAGACCGTATGATCAGTTGTGGGATATATTTGCTGCGGGATATATTTGCCCGTGCTGATTGCATAGTTCTGGTGTGCTGCCTATTGTCGCTGTGTGGATGTAGCGCAGCCTGGGAAATGTCCTGTTGTCTTGCTGCAAATGCCGGCTGGAGTCTGGTGTATGTGTGGGTCGTTCCTGGGCGAGGGTGCACGCAGGTGACTGGAAGAATTGCATTGCCAGTGTCCATGCAGGAATTGCGGTCCAGTGTGGAACATTGGCTTGTACTTGACAAGTCCGAAGGTGTGTGTTTTGCAGATTGATGTGTCCAGCTGTGAGCAAATCTGAGGTTCATTGTAAGAAATGACCTGCTATGAGCGTGTGTGCAGCGAGCGACTTATCTCAGTGACAACTGTGGGGGTGGGATGTGGTGGTGAATGTCACCGCGCAATCAGGACCTGATGTGGCAACTATGTAGAGTATACAGGCAGTGTGGACGGGTCTTGATGTGTGTTTCTGCTGTGAGACAAGGGACGTGGTGTCGGCGACAGCTTTTTTCTGAAGACTAGTGTAATGGGTCCTTAAAATGTGAACTGCTGTGTGGACCACTAGCATTCGTCCTTGTGTAATCCTGTGTAGTCTGTGAACTTGAGTGTGTGCTTTATTCATGCAAGAATGAGCATTTATTTGTACCAGCTTTTGGGTTGTGCTGCTGAGCCGCTATCAGCAGCTGTGGAAGATCAGGCGTGTATTGGGGCTATAATGTATACCTGTGGTCTCAGTGAAATGATGCCTGTTGATATGCTAGACTTGATAAGAAAGTAAATTTTACTGTCCACTGTTTTTAATAGTCCTCTGTTTCTTTAAAGAGGAGAAAAAGTTCATAAATATTTAGTTACACAGAACTTGGAATTTCAGCAAGTGTATCTTTTTGATATTGTTTTATCAAATGCTTAATAATCTCCTGTTTTATGAATTCTCGGTCAAAAATAGTTTCAATAACTGATTATATGACAATTTTTGGAGCTTTACCCATAAGCTGGGCTGCGAAGGAAGTTAGAGTCACGTTACAACTTACGATTTTACTGATAAAGGAGCATGTTTTTCTCTGTACCTTGAGATATCAATGAATTGAAATAGAGTTATGTACTTACAAACTCAGGAGAACAGTACTGAATACTTAGAAAAATATTCACAAGTTCGTGTAGCGTAAAAATACAATTAAAAAAATAGACTTCGTGCTTAGTTTTCCCTAGGCACAATGTGGACTTTCTGGTTTGTCCTCAGAAAGTGGTAAGTGGAGTTTTCAAAATCAAAATGACATAAGTAATGACAATATGTAAATTATGGTATTTACAGATATTTTATGATCAAAAAGGCATTATGTATTTGATGTTGTAATTCAGGTTACTATGAGCTCGGGAATGAGTATAATAAAAATTTTCATTTTTGGTGCAAATTAGATACTACTAGAATGTTACCAGAGCCCATATGAGTAATATGGTATTTTTTTTTTCTTGATGTGAATCGTTTGTGTAAGTTGTGTACACAATTTAGTATATGTGGTTTTCTAAACAAATCCTGTGTTCTTGATTATTACAGATTGAAGCTAATGATTCAAAGGAGAATGTGCTGGTGTTCTTTAAGCTGCGACCTGATATAATCACAGAAGATAATCTTCACAGTAATATTCTCATATCATCTATGCTAGATTCACCAATTAATACCCTTTATCAAGCTGTACGACAGGTTTTTGCACCAGTGTTACTGAAGGTGAGCAATATGCCGGTTTAAATGTCTTGTAGATTTGTATTGAAACAGTGAAATTCAAGAGAATGTTAACTATACTGAAAGAAATATTTTAAGTTTTAAAATTAAAGAACATAAATAGTGGATGATAGTTCTAATTTCTAGGTTATAGAAGGTACTTCATGTCCTGTCAGTAAGGATGAGAGGAGGACTGTGGTCATACACATGCCTGCCTAGAGATGTGAAATACACTGAGCAGTGATGGTTAATGGAGACAACAGCTCCATACCTCCTTTGCATCAGTAATTCTGGTCTTGTGTCTTTTTCTTGTTTTAGTTACTCTTGTTCTATGAAATGCATAGGTCTGTATCATGCAATCCATGATTCTGTAATACATGGTATGATTCTCTCTGTAAGCGTACAAGATTCTATATTAATTTGTACAGCTACATTTTTTTAAATTTTGTTGGGTTCTTTTTAAATGTTCTGAGGCTTTTTCTTCTGTTCCATTAAGGAATATATTTCCTTTGTGTGTTTTTTATCAAAAATGATCACCATGGCTGTATTTCATAAGATGATCATACAGTTTCAGCATTTTTTTTATTTTGTTTATGTCACAATATTAATAAAATAGTATGTCATAATATTAATAAAATAATTTTAGAAAAACACAATAACTTTAAATATTTGATTCTAGCATTTTCCAGATTCTACTGTAGAAGTAGATAACAAATTTATATAACTTGAGAATTCATTAATAAGGAGTTTTGAACACATTTGTTGCATGAATTACTGGCCCAAGAGTTTGTGCAGAGTGTCTAAAATTCAAGAACTGACTTTTGATTTTGTGATAGTTTTTTTTATTATAGTATTATTTTGAATTTTAAAGTGAAAAGAAAAAGTAAACTGTTATGTTGTCCCATTGTGCTGCATACTACTGTTAATCTGAATCAAGTTTGTTTTGTTTTTAAGATTAATGGGAGTAAAATAGTGATTGTTCTATCACATGACAGAATTTTTGAAATTATCTTTGCAGGATGAGAGGTGGAGTAAAACATTTGATCCCAAACTCCAAAAACTTTTAACTGAGCTGGAAACTGGCTTAAGTACTGTTCTGAGAAGATCAGATCCTAATTACAGAGGATCAAAATTCAATGAAGATGATGTGCAAGGTTTGGTTTGCAGTTACGTCTTTTATAGTTAATGGTAAAATTTTAAATTAGGAATAAACAATTTATTTAGGGGTTGAGTTTTCAGACTTCAATATCCCAGCAGCTGCAGAGTGTGAACTATAAATGGTTGTAGTGTGTAGATTGGAATTACTGATGATCAGCTCTGGTCTCTTAGTATGATCTTGGTACTAAATCTAGTCAGAGTAAGAAGTTGAAGGATAATTACATAACCATAGAGTAAAAATTTGCTTTAAGAGGTATGTCCTGACTGAAAATATTTAATAAGCATTTGTGTATTTCATATTTAAACATTTTATCTTATTATTTGCAGCTATACTTACACCAACAGATGAATTCCAGTACTGGATAGAATGTGCTCGTCATGGAAGCAAATGGTGTAGTAAAGAGAGAGCTTCTTATTTTAAGGACTTATTTGAGGACATTGCAAAAGTATGTTTTCTTTCTTGTGACCAGTCATATATTTGTAGGCTCTTCTTATGAAATATGTGTCACTGTATGTACATTCTTTTCAAGTGTATGAAGATATAACAATTTGGTTATTTTTTTCTTAGACAAAATATTACTTTAAATGACACTCATGTAGTTTCTACTGACAGTGGTGCAAGGGAATGACAACAGTTAATTGGGAGCAGATTTGAGCATTGAATATTAAGACCTGCTATACAAATATAAGTCTCCTGCAGTTTGTGAAATAGAAATTGGCTCATGAAGTTACAAAAAAGAAAACTGAAAATGCAGCAGATAATAATAGAATCATAGAATCATAGAATAGTTAGGGTTGGAAAGGACCTTAAGATCATCAAGTTCCACCCCCCCTGCCATAGGCAGGGACGCCTCGCTCTAAACCATATCACCCAAGGCCTCATCTAGCCTGGCCTTGAACACTGCCAGGGATGGAGAATTCACAACCTCCTTGGGCAACCCATTCCAGTGCCTCACCACCCTTACCAGAAAGAATTTGCTCCTTATATCCAATCTAAACTTCCCCTGTTCAAGTTTTAACCCATTACCCCTTGTCCTACCACTACAGTCCCTAATGAAGAGTTCCTTCCCAGCATCCCTATAGGCCCCCTTCAGATACTGGAAGGCTGCTATGAGGTCTCCACGCAGCCTTCTCTTATCCAGGCTGAACAGTCCCAACTTTCTCAGCCGATCTTCATACAGGAGGTGCTCCAGTCCCCTCACCATTCTTGTGGCCCTCCTCTGGACTTGTTCCAACAGATCCATATCCTTTTTATGTTGAGGACACCAGAACTGCACACAATACTCCAAGTGAGGTCTCATGAGAGCAGAATAAAGGGGCAGGATCACCTCCTTTGACCTGCTGGTCACACTCCTTTTGATGCAGCCCAGGATATGGTTGGCTTTCTGGGCTGCAAGCACACACTGCCGGCTCATGTTCATTTTCTCATCGACCAGCACCCCCAAGTCCTTCTCTACAAAGCTGCTCTGAACCTCTTCTCTGCCCAGCCTGTAGCTGTGCCTGGGATTGCTCCAACCCAGGTGTAGGACCTTGCACTTGGCATGGTGCATAATGAATACCATGGTTCAATATTTTTGTCACCTGTAAAGCACTTACTTGAATAGGTTCAGTGTCAGTGCATTCTTCACATGAATAAATTTACACAAAGGCTTGGTCTTTGAGAGGATTATGCCATATTCTGTTAAACAATAACTCCCCCGGCAACTAGAGCAATTGTCAGCTTCAGAAAAGTGTAAATATTTCTACAATACGACGTGCAAAGCAATCATATTAAGGGAATTATTTTTTTTTCCTAGGATTATTTCAACCTGGATAGTCTCTCATTATTTGAAGTTGTGGATTTGGTGGAGACTACCAAGGGTACTCTTGATGGTGTGTGGAGGCAAACAGAGCATGATCCTTACCCACAGCCACGCATGCATAATCTCCTGGATGTAATAGGTAAACGTATATGCAGTCTTTGTTAAATGAACAGCTGAGGAAAAAGTAAAATGAATCCTAGAGCAGAGACCTTCTTCCTCCCAAATGTATCAGTGGTAGCCTGCAATAAAAAAGTGCTTACTTCTTGTAATCATGACCATTAATACTATTTGACTTATAGTCTAGTAATTCAGCTAGTTCTGGTAGATGCTTTCACAGGTGCTTGGGAAGATGACAGGTAATAACAACATTGAGATATCTTTCAGCCTGTGGACTGGATTTGTCTTGTTTCTGTCTGACTCTGTTTTTCTCTCAGAGGAGGAAATTTGTTTACATAAACACCTGTTTGAAAGTTAATTCGGTCTGCATGGAGGTGATTGCTTCTCTCTCTCTCAACAGCAGTCCCATTTTCTGAGACAGGCATAAGAGTCTGCCTGCTGCTGCCACATGTGTATGTGCATGAGGGAAGTATTGCTGGGGACAGCCAGCTACTGCCATTACTGCTGATAAAGACAGATGGTTGTGGGTGGATTCCAGAATCCAAATCTGTCAGCTTTTGATGTTGGACCCACCTCAGTTTAACATGGAGATGTTTGAGAGATTTGTTGAATCTGAAACAAAATAATCAGTTATTGATATATTTGTGTGGTTTGAAATAAAGACAGTATACTTTTTTTTTAATGTGATTGGGATATGATGAAACATTTAAAGTAATTATAACAGATTGCTTTTGTCTACTTCTTTGTGTTCTAGGTGGCTCACTAGGTAGATATGTTCAGAAAAAATTAGCAGTTTTGAATTTGTGGAAGGATGCTTTCCACAGTGTTAAAGAAAATCTAAAGGCTGGCATCTTCATTTGTGAGCAGTGGGTGTCAGTTTGTGAGTACCTAACCGGACAACTGTGGCAATATTATACTCTACATCCATGGAAAAATGAGAAATATTTCCCTGAATCATTAGCCAAACTTGGCAAACGTCTTGATGAGGTATGGTTTATTTCATTAGATACGGAATTAAACAACGGTGTTTTAAGCTAAAAATGAATTAAAAAAACTTGCACAGCCTTTTCAGAGTCAGACAGCATTCAATAATCCATGTGTGACTGAGTCTTTCAAAAGTCTCTTGTAAAAAGGAAAGAGATGGGATGTGCTACTGGTGCTTTTTTACTTCTAAATGTAAGTTTTATATTAAAAAAATGTTGCATATATAATTTTTTTTCCCATTATAGGTGCTAACTGTTAGAACACTGCATGAAAAACTTGCATTCTTTTTGCCAGCTGGAGAACAAAATGCTTTACATCTTACCCAAGTGTTTGAACCGTTTGCTGGCCTAAATCCTGTACACTATAATCCTTACACAGAGGTATGTTTAGTTTTAATTTATTCACATTTTTTCTTTGGCTTTTTATGATGTGTATGGAGAGTCCTAAGCTAACTGATGAATTAATTATCTCTAGCCATTATGGAAAGCAGCAGTCTCTCAGTATGAAAGAATTGTAGCACCAGCGGAACAAAAAATAGCAAGCAAATTGAAGAAAGTTATTTCAGAAATTCAGGACAGCCCTCAACAGGTATGAGTATTTTTGTAGTCTGAACACTGTCTTAAAGATGGTTATTGAATACTTAAGTAGCTAGTTTAGAGGACAGGAATAAGTCCTCAGAGCCAAAAATAGTATTTATGGACAGCAATAATGAGTATTGTCAGAATATGTTCAATTTTTTTTCTCAGGAGAAAGAAGTAATTTCTTTTAAACTTTATATTACAGCTTCTTCAAACATTTCAGAAACATAAGGAACTGATAAAGCATCCAAATATAAGCAAAGAATTACATTCTGAGAGGGAAATACTGCTAGCAAGACTTCAAGATTATGTCAAAGGTAAAAATGTATTTAAAAGTATTTAACTGCCTTAAGGTTTTTTGAAAATACTGAAATTTTTTATTTACACTCAGAATTATGTCAGTATCCCTAGTAAGTTTTTATAACTACAGTAACTATTTTAATCTTGGTCTATTAGGTTTCTGGTCTAACATGAATGTTTTGCTTGTGTTAAGACTGTCAAAGAGACTTTGAAACTCGATGCCATGGTGTTCCTGGTGATGTTTCTGGGCCACTGTCAGGCAAAAACCTGTCTGAAGTTGTCAATAATATTGTATGGGTACGGCAACTGGTGCTGAAGGTAACAGATTCCATTACTGTTTAGATACAATATTATCACAGAATATAAAACATTGTATTTTGAGATTTCTGTAGGTAATTCCCCCAGGAATTTTTCCCCTTGGTCTGCTAAGGATCTAGAGAGCAGTTCAGCTGATGTGTGTCAGTTGTGTGTCTACTTTAGGCTGTGCTAAATTCCTGATAGCTCTTAAATCTCCACTGATTGTATTGACAAGGTTTTTCATTAATTGTTCGCACAGCTAGGTGTGAAATCTCATTTGCGATACCTTTGAGTATGGCATGGACCTTATAGATACAGCAAAGGACACATGGAAGATCTGTACCTTTATGGAAAATAACCAAAGGCTGTGTGGCATGCTCTGGGGTATCTTAATACCACCTACAGTGGGCAATTTATTCAGAGCAAGTTTACTGTAATAAGAATATGGACATCTGGGACACAATTCAGGATTCCCTTTTTTTCTTTTAATAGCTTTTTAATGTCATTTGGGGGGGTCTATAGGGGTGCTGGGGAGGGACTCTTCATTAGGTACTGTAGTGATAGGACAATGGTTAACGGGTTAAAACTTAAAGAGGGGAAGTTTAGATTGGATATAAGGAGGAAATTCTTTCCTGTTAGGGTAGTGAGGCACTGGAATAGGTTGCCCAGGGAGGTTGTGAGTGCTCCATCCCTGGCAGTGTTCAAGACCAGGTTGGACGAAGCCTTGGGTGATACGGTTTAGTGTGAGGTGTCCCTGCCCATGGCAGGGCAGTTGAAACTTGGTGATCTTAAGGTCCTTTCCAACCCTAACTATTCCATGATTCTATGATTTATTGTAGTGATTTTTCTTCTCTTCGAATACTCAGAAGTTAAACTTTGCATTGTGATTGTGTTTAAGGTGGATGACGCTATCAAGCTGGCAGAGGTTCTTCTGTCTGACTTACCTGGATTTCAAACTTTTCATCAAAGTGCAGATTCTTTTCAGGAACAGTTAAAAGTATATGAACAAGAACAATTTGATGATTGGTCTAGGAACATCCAGTCAGAATTATCAAATCCCAAGTCAAGACTTTGGTAAATACATTTTCATTTAAATGCCATTTATGCTGAAATCTGTAGTGTGGTGTAATTCAATAGAACTTGATGGAGAAAATAAAACAAAAATAAATTACAGAATTGATAATGAGTGGAAAACCAAAAAGGAAGAGTTTATTATCATTTAATCATCCTGCCAGGCTTTTAAGGTGAAGTATACAGGACTGTTTATAACTAATCTTGTAGCATCTGTTAACACCTGGAATGAAAAACCTTTTTTGGTTTGCTTATTGTTACTACCTATCATCCATTGCAAACCATACAGTGATGATGTCTAGAAACCAGATAACTGTGCATATACTCTGTATAATCACATAGAGTAACAAATTGATTTTTATTGACAAGAAATTCTGCAATCTAAATAGAGCAGCTAAAAGAAGGGTAAGAAAGATATTTAAACCAAATATCTCTTAGCAATTTTTTTAATTGCTTTGCCAAATAGCTTCTGCCTGCATCCTTGAGTGTTGCAAATTTTCTTTGAAAAAAGTGTCCAGTTTCAGGAGATACAGATGGTATGTATGTGTAAACTTATATTTTATGAAAAAAACACTTGAATATAACAATAAGTAGATTCAGCACTCCAGTAGATACCTGCCATCTAATTTACTAATACCATAAATATTTGATATTGAGAGATTTTAAGAGATGTGAAGAAATTCTTTAAAAGGAAAAGGGGTAGCTCACTGCAAAGGGGAATGCAGTGGATATGGAAACTAGAAAAAGGTGAGTGAAAAAAGTAAAAATATGAGTAAATCTGAAGTTGTTATGAAAGAAGACTAGAAGGATGGTGGCAGAATCATTCCTACCATAGAAAAAGAAAAAGGGGGGCAGTAAAATCTAAATATAGAATCTATTAAATAATCTATAAAAATCTTATTAGCATCTAATTGTGTATACCAGAGCATTCCACTAATCCAAGTCCTGGTTGTTAGATTCATTCCCTTAGACAATTTCTTCTCCTTAGCAGTGCTGAAGGCTGAGGCCTGTAAAGTGCCTGCTTGAGAGATCACAATCAATTGATCCAGTGTTTTTGAGAAATACTGTCTAGCTGCGAGGTATGTGTTAACTGTTGTAATAAGCCAGGAAAACTTTGTGAGCAAAACCAGTAGGTATTGTTCATTTCTTCTTGTCTTCACTAGCTTTTGATTAAGAGAAAAGTTATTAGAATAATTTATGAGTTAATTAAAATGTTAATAATCATAGAAAAATGTAATAGAATGACATCAAGCTTTTTAGAATGTTTAATGTATTATAAAATCCACCAAAGAAAGGATCAATACCAAAACATAGTCAATAATATATTTAATTTGATTTTTGTTTAGCATCCAAGCTAATAGTCCTGTAATGGAGTTGGATCATGTTTTTGGAACATTAAACATACTTTATTCAGATCGTTTGGTGACTCTCCAAAGAGAAGTACGTCAACTGTCAGCACTTGGTTTTGCTATACCAGCTAAAATACAGCATACTGCAAACACTGCACAAAAGTTTTGTAAGCAAGCAGTCATCCTCAAACAGGTATAAGATTAAATGCCATAATAACTTTGCGTTCTGACTTCCAGCTTTAGTAGCAGAACTTCTTCAGACTATTATCTTTTTGATTGTGTGGCCAAGCTTTTTGTTGTGTTGTCTGCATGAAAGTGATGTGTTCCTTGAAGAAATTACGTAAGCCCTTAAAACAAAAACAAATACGTTGCAATTTCCCAACATATTTTTTGAACCCAAATGAATTATGATATTAAAGCAATGTCAAGTTAGTGTATGAATATACAAAAATAAGACTACTAATTAATTGTCCTCCTAGTTTTAGTCATAGTTTCTGATTATTATAACTGAAAGAAAATGTCATAGCATTGACTAAACTGAGTTGTGGGGTATCACTCTTACTTCAGCTGACAATCTGGAAGTAAATAGATCTCTCTTAGGTCTTGTGTCATATCCTGGCGGATGTCATGTGTACTTGAAGGTCCTATAATTGTGCTAGATGCTTACATTTGCATAAAATTATCAGAACTGTTCCACTTAAATCAGAGCCTGAAACACTTTCACTTAAGGTGTAGCATAAACATCTCTGATATGTAGGTAGTGTTTTTTTTACTGTTAGAATTCATCAGTAGAAGAAGATTAGTATTAGCATTGCATGGGTACTTTATTTTTGCAAACTAGAATAGTTATTTCTTAATGGCATTCATTGGGAAATACTTTTGAAAATATCCCTCATTACATTTATTGCTATATATTTTTCTTGTCTGTCCTTGTAAATTTCATCTCTCAATTTTACAGGTGGCACATTTTTATAACTCTATTCATCAGCAGATGATTGAGAGTCAGAAGCCAATGATGTTACAGTCTGCTCTAGCATTTGAACAGATAATTAAGGTGAAAGTATTCCCCTCTCTTTGTATTTTTAATTTCAGTGATAACTGTGCATATTCTACGCTGCTTTTTCTATGTTTATTGCTGGACTTTAAGTGTAACCTTTCCATATGAGTAACACTATATATTTAATTAACATTTATTGAAATCAGTGGACTTTTTTTTTTTAATACTATCGCTTAAATAACTGCTTACTCCTTTGTACTTTGGATATTAGTATCATATGGTCTCAGGAATTATTTCTAGTGTTTGAATTTACACATGAATGACAGCATGGTCAATCCCTTAATGGTTGGGAATGTTACTTCCAACAGTTCTAAGTAATTTTGGTTTGGTCGATTTTAGTAAAAATGGCATGTACTTTATTCTGGAGATGAATTAGTATTAAGCAATGGTTTCACTGTTTGACTGCTATTAAATCTTTGTGGATTTTGCAATTCTCTTGAATGCTTCTAATGCACTTTCTGGGCAGGTTGAAAGTAAATAGTTTCCGGTTCAGATTAAGAACAAAAAATCTATAGTATGCAGTTTGTTACAGTGAGTTTGTGTCCAGGCATAACATAATTGTTCTGAGATGAAGGTTTGGGTGTTTTTTTTTGTAATTCCTAGGAATTCACAACACATAAAGAAGTTCTAGATTCTTCTAAGAAATTTGGAGGAAATTACTTAATTTCTTTTGTTTTTTGCTTTGAAGGGACCCTGAACTTAAAATTACACTACAATCTATAGGGTTTTTAACACTATATCTCTATTTTATGTCTAGAGAAACATGTTAATTATTATGAGTTTCATTTCACTGCTGTGGTATGTTTGAAGCACTCCACCCTCTTCCAACTCTTGTACGATATGAAAATGGTAGGAGAATGATAACAATGTCTCTAAATTCTTATTGGGCCAGAGAAGAACATCTCCAGAGCAAGCATTACAGAAATGATTGGAAACTTGCTCCCGAGAACCTTTTTGCAAGACAGAGTATAAGAGTGGGGCTGAAAACAGAAGGGATATATATGGTTGGAATTAGTTCACACAAAATGTTGGAGAATCCAGACCAAACTGTAGGTTTACAATGTCCTGGAAAAAGTTACCAAAGTTTCTCTTAAATTTCTCCAGGGTTTGGTGCAGATTATGCCACAGATTGTAGTGTACAGGCCCTGAAATGCTGCAGAACTGTTCAAAGCCACAACATATTCTCCTATTTGACATGATTTCTGTCTTACATCTTTTAGGGATAGGTCCAGCTGTGAAGCTTCAGATGCTTTTGTGTTCTGATTTTCTACTGTAAACTTGGAAAAATGCATAAACCCTCCAGAATCCTGATGAAAAGCCCAGAGTAATGGAACTCCCTAAAGCTGCTTATTCCACTGACTAGTGGAATTTTTCAGTGTAATTAAAAAATGATTTTGTGATAAACAGGTGAATTAGGATACCAATTATGAGTGTCACATTTTGGTTTTTGGTCTGTGCAGAACAAAGAGGAGGGAAGGAGTTTAAGGTGTCTTCTAAGCTTAAGAAGGCTGTTTTTTGTGTGTGGGACAGGACTGTCAACATCAGTGAATTTATTTCAAGCTCTGTTAAAAGTCTGGCATTTAAATCCTTCTCCAGTATGTTGATGTAGCTATAATATGTCCACGTGTCTGTCATTTGCCAGAATATTGTCTCTAGTGCAGTTGTGAGAGGGAGGTCCTCCATTTTTTACTAGGAGTAAAACCATGTTTCTCAAATGACAACTTTCTGTATGCTGACTGGTAGATTGTTAGACTGTGTTTGCCATTAAATCTGACAAAGTTTGTATATTTTTAAAGCATTCCAAGTCTGGTCCTGGAGGAAAAGCTCAAATAACATGGGATAATCCAAGAGAGTTGGAAGCTTATATCCAAAAACTCCAAGCTGCTGCTGAACGGCTTTCCACTGAAAATAGAAAACTAAGAAAGTGGCACACAAACTTTATTGAAAAGGTATATTTTCCAGGTGAAATAGGAATCACATCTCTTATAGCTTACTTTACCCTTTCTTCATTTGTGTGGTGATGAGTATCTTTGTTATTCTTTGTTATTCTTTTAACAGGTTGTATCACTCATGAATATTGATCTACTTCGGCAGCAGCAGCGTTGGAAGGATGCTGTCCAGGACCTCAGAACTGGTTTTGCCAGCCTGGAGTCACAGGCAGGGTTTCGTTATCATATTGCAAACTCTTAACATTTGATTTTTCAACAATAATCAAGATTTAAGACTCAAACATAACATACTTGAATTAATTTTGATTCAGGAGTTACTAACTAGCTCAGGAAAACTGACTGTATGCTAGTTGCGAGACGTGAGGTAAAATCTCAGATGAGAAAGATGAAGATGTTTTTATGTCATGCTATCAACTGGAGAAGAACAAAACTTATAAAGTCTTGCAATAATTTATCTATATTCCTCAGTGATATGGTTTAGTGGCAGTCTTGGTAGCTCTGGGGTAAATGCTGGACTTGATGATCTCAAAGGTCTTTTCCAATTTAGCTGATTCTATGATTCTAGAACTTGGTCATATCACATGTTAAATGAAAAAATAGGAAAACCTTAGGTTATGTAAATCAGTTGTGTCTGAGCCATTCATACATGAACAAATGAAGAAATTGGTGTGGATGTGTGTTCTATCCTCAGGCAGAATAGAGCAAGTATATCAAATTTAGAATTAAAATTAATTTGTCTGAAATCATAAAAAAGCCACATTTTTATTTGTTCACTTATCAACTGTCAACTTTTAGAACAGAATTATAGAATTGTTTAGGTTTGGAGAGTCCCTTAACATCATTGGGTAAGGTGATTGAGATTTTGATTAAAAATATCACCAAAGTAGCTAGATGTTATTACTATTCTTTGATAGATGTGGTGTTCTTAGCCTATCCAATGCAAACCCAGATTATTTAAGTTAGTATTTGCAGGACAAATAAATGCAGTACTTTTTTTAACAGTTTTTTCAAATTTTTTCAGGGTAATACAAATAATAAATAAATACGTTAATTCAGCTTTTGTTTTGTAATATCTAAAACTAAACGATATGACTAAGGGCATCATCCAGCTGCTCATTGGACTCTTGACAGGCTTGATGCCGTGACCACTTCCCTGGTGGTCTCATACTTCTTTGAATTTTACTAAGATCTTGGTCTTTGGGCATTGTACTGTGTTCCATTTCAGCTTATAATTATGGCTTGAGGAATAAAATAAAGTAAACACTGTTGAATTTTAGGGTTTCAAATCATCTGACATGAAAGCTTGGAGACAGCATTGGAATCATCAACTTTACAAAGCTCTGGAGCCTCAGTATCAAATGGGCTTAGAAGCACTCAATGAGAATTTGCCAGAAATAAATATTGATCTGACGTTCAAGTAAGATATTTTCTCTTTGCCAATTAAGAAAGTATTCTACCTTAAATTGCATTTAAATACTAGTTGTTTTATGATTTGTTTCATTTTTTAGGCAAGGCCAGTTGCAATTCAGACCTCCTTTTGAAGAAGTAAGAGCTAGATATTATAGAGAAATGAAGAGATTCATCTCCATTCCAAATCAGTTTAGGGGAGTAAGTGAAGCAGAAGAAGAGTCCATATTCACTGTTATGACTGAAAGAAATGTAAGTGGATTTCTGACTGCTTTCAGTAAAGCAGAGGATTTGTTCAGAAGGCTGACAGACACTTGTAATCAATTCAAGGTATTTTCAATATTTTACCCATGCTTTTTTTAAATTTTATTTTATTTCTATAATTTTAGGTTTCAGATATTCTAGAAGTAAATGAGCATTGTTGTCCTTTTCTCTGAGGCATATAAGCAAAAGCTTAGTAAGTCCATCCATGTTAAGCCAACCACTTAAGCACATACCTAACTCAAAGCATATGCACAGTCCCCATTGAAACCTTAATATTAAAGCTGTCTTTTTATTCTTGTTCAAAGTCTATTTTGGTTATCCTTAGACGTGTGAATACGTCAAACCGTTTTGTACTTCTTCATATTTGCACTGAGAATCTGTAGGTAATTGAAGGAGCACAGCCATTAAAGATAATGTAACATAGAAACATCATTAAAGTGTTGTAATACTATTGAGAAACAAGTTTTTAGTCTGGAAAATATTTCTTTTCCATACATGAAAAATAACGTTGAAAAGGAATGGATCGTAATTGGTCAAGTAGATCTGGAAACTTTGGTGAAGACACATCTTTCTAGCAAACAGGACTGGGAAAAAAACTTCAAAGCATTGAAAGTGAGAGGGAAGGAAGCAGAACGACTTCCAAGGTATAGTACAACTCTATTCTTTTGTTTGAATAGTGTATTCTGTCAGATAAAGGTAATAGTAAAAGAGATTTTTTTCTCTTTTTACAGAGAATTTGAAGTGTTTTTAAAATGTCTAGATTTTTGTTTTTCAGTTTTCTTTTTAGACACTTATCCCCTTTTATCTGTGCAGCCTGTTCTGAAAACGTCTAATGTCTTCATTTGATATGATGGGAAATCCCCTAAAAATTCAGGGCTGATCCTGAAATACGATAAAACATGGTGGTATTTTAACAATTCTTTTAGTTAAGTCCTATGCATATGAAGTACACGTGGCAGTTAGGAACAGAGTTAGTAAATATTTATACATTAAATAATTCCTGTACTGAACCACTTGATTATCTCTTATAAGTTATAGTTTAAGATATGCTTGTGTAGGCTTTTATTCTTACATATATTCATGTGGAATGTAGTGTATTGCTTGGTTAGAAATCTCAAATGAAACTGCTAGGAATAAAAGGAAAAAAATGAAAGAGGAAATGAAAAAGTAAAAGGAAAAAAAAGATTATATTTCCTGCAGGAGAATGGGCTGGTAGAACTTGTTGGCTAATTGGTAAGGACAGGCTGGGGTGAACAGAAAAGAAACTGGCTATGTGCCTTGTAGTCAGAAACAGCATGTGGCAATGAAGTGCCATGAGTTGAAGATAATTGGTGTGGAGGGAGGAGGCACAGGAAGGTACCAAATAATGGAGCCCTTTTTCTTTGTGTTCTTTAGATGTCTACTTAAGGTCACGTGTGATATATTAGATATGGAGGGTTGAAGTGACTCACTATGGCTTTTTTCTTGTGTTCTTAGGACTGTTGAAGCCTGACTTAGTAAATTCTCATGGAAATTAGAGATTTAAAGACAGAACTGTACAAACAAAATAAGTCATTTTCTGCTTGGAGGAACAGAACACTAGACCTCAGTCCCCATAAAACTACATGAATACGCATAATAGTTATACTACGATGAGTAATTTTCCCAATAAGCTATGTCTTTTATCTGTAGAATTATTAGGACATTCTTTTCTTACTAGGCTACAAAATCATGATGAACTATAGATGTGCGTAGATCTTAGAAAAATTGATGTGTAAGTATACTACTGATACTGCTGAATATTTGCAAATTTTCTATCTTTTGTCTTGAAGCACCATCAAGATAGATTGTTTAACTGTTAATTGCAACCCTGTGAAAACTGTAATTGATGATTTCATCCAGAAGTTGTATGATATTCTTGTCATTTCTTTGAGAAAATCTATTCAAGGTAAATAACTTAAATGAGTAGCATTTTTTGTTTCTTTTCTACTTGGGGACATTTGTGTTAATGTAAATACTTTTTTTTTTTAAGAAATATTTTACTAACAGGCACAGCGGGCTGCATGAATCACAGTGCAGATAAATTAATCTGTTACTAATTTTTCACTGCAGGCCTAATCTAAGGCCTTTTGATGTCCATGTGCATCTTGCCCATTCATGTGTTGTGGCCAGATCTGTTCTGAATGTAAAAGGATACGTATTAACATTATTTAGCTTGTTTCTTGTTCTGAAGGAAAATTCTTTTGTCATTTCAGAGAGAAAGGTTTATTTGATGTTTGAAGGAGGAAAACCTCTTAGGCATTTGAGGGTAATTGAAGGAGGCATCATGAAATGTTGTGATTAAAAATGTTATTAGATTTTTCTTTCACAAATTGAAATACTTCATGAAGAGTATTAAATAATCAAAACTTAACTCCATACAGTTACTTGTTACTTAGATTGTCAAAATGCAGATTGATATAGTGCAAAATATTTCCTTATTTTTTTGTGGTCTATCTACCAGGAACAGGTAGACAAAATGTAGTAAGGTTTAGATGATGAGAAATACCAGTGCTTTTGGATTTAAATGTAACAATCAGAACAGGAAACACAGAATGCGTTGTGCAGGAAGTGAATTATTTCCATAGCCTGAAAGATTGTTTCCTGGAACATGTATTCTTCTCTGGAATTGTACAGATAATTTCTCATTACTTAAGAGTTTTACACTGATAGGAAAATAAAACATTGTAGCTTAATCAGGCTTTTGTTTTTGAATCTTTGCAATATTTAAAGCAAGGTGGCTTTGGTTAGTTTCTTCATAACAAAACAAAAAGACTCAAACCCCCAAAGCAATTTTAAGATCTGTTTTTTTCCATTTACCAAAAAAAGACCTATACAGATGTAGAAAGTGTATAAATCGTAGAATCATAGAATAGTTAGGGATGGAAGGGATCTTAAGATCACCTAGTTCCAACCCCCCACCATGGGCAGGGGCTAATCACACTAAACCATGTCACCCAAGGCTTTGTCCAGCCTGATCTTGAACGCTGCCCGGGATGGAGCATTCACAGCTTCCTTCCTTCCCTGTTTAAGTTTGAACCCATTACCCCTTGTCCTGTCACTACAGTCCCTAATGAAGAGTCCATCCCCAGCATCCTTATAGGCCCCCTTCAGATGCTGGAAGGCTGCTATGAGGTTTCCACGCAGCCTTCTCTTCTCCAGGCTGAATAGTCCCAACTTTCTCAGCCTATCTTCATACAGGAGATGCTCCAGTCCCCTGATCATCCTCGTGGACCTCCTCTGGGTGTGTTCCAACAGTTCCATGTCCTTTTTGTGTTGAAGACACCAGAACTGCACACAGTACTCCAAGTGAGGTCTCATGAGAGCAGAGTAGAGGGGCAGGATGTCTTATGTATTTATGTTTAATTCTCAGAAGGGATCCACACCGAACGCAGTGGATTACACTTAGAAAGCTATCTGTAAACACAAACGTTCAGGTTTTATTGAAGCAGCAAATAAAATTGGGGTCTTCAATTTGTTAAGCAGATAGATTGCATACATTATCTTACAACAATATTTTATCACTGTACATTTGTCTGACTTGGATATTTGTTACTACAAATATTTTCTCTGTGATAACTTTGTTTTCCGCCTTTATATAGCTCACCTATGTGATGTTTCTTCATTTCTCAATGGTGCCATGGAAACTTTAGTGATTAGGCCCCAAACTGTAGAGGAAATAGCAGAAGACAATTTAAAATATTTAAGCCTACATGAACGAAAAGAAGGGGTAAGATACTGTTTTTATCATATCCAGAAGAGCAGCTATCAAAAAAATGTAATTGCTTTCTAGTATGGAAGCTTACATTTAATATAACTAGTTTAGAACATGCAGTGGCCATATAAGGTCAGGGCAGTGGTTCGTATAGCACAGTATTGTCCCTTGAGGGACAGTATTTATCCAAGAAAGGATTCAGTTCTAAATGAACACATCTAAGTTTAGGTGTATGTGCAGGTGTCTGAAGTGTGTGTGCTGTTAACAGATTCACGGGGGATGGGGAGTGGAATGTAAAACAAAGAAGGCCTTGATGCTATGCAAATACTGTTCAGCAACAGGTGAAATATTATTGTATGGTCAGTATTGTTTTCATCTCATGTTTTCACCATATGAGCTGCTGTGAAGAAAATGAACTCCATTTGTCATGGCTTAACCCCAGCCAGCAAGAAACACCACATAGCTTCTCATTCACTCCCCCCACATCGGGGTGAGGAAGAGAATCAGACGAGTAAAAGTGAGAAAACACTTGGGTTGAGATAAAAATAGTTTGATGGGTAAAGCAAAAGATGTGTAGCAAAGCAAAACAAGGAATTAATTCACCACATCAGCAGGCAGGTGTTCAGCCATTTCTGGCAAAGCAGGGCTCCATCATATGTAGGGGTTACTTTGGAAGACATCACTCTAAACTTTCCTGCTTCCTTCTTCCCTCATCTTTATGTACTGAACCTGATGCCGTATGGTATGGGACATCTCTTGAGTGAGTTGGGGTCAGCTGTCCTGGCTGTGTCCCCTCCCATGTCCTTGTGCACCCCCAGCCTACTCCCTGGTGGGGTTGGGGGGGAGAGGAGAAAAGTCCTTGAAGTACTTGAAGTACAGTCCCTAAGTACTGCTCTGCAATAGCTAAAACATCCCTCTTTCATCCACACTGTTTTCATCATAAATGTAGACATACCCGAGACCGGATACTGGAGTAAATTAGCTATCCCAGCCAAAACCAGTGCACCATCTCAGCCAGAACCAGCATATATATATACATATTTGCTGAACTCTATTGCACTGCTGATGTTTTTGAATCTGAATGGATCTCTGCTATATGTAACAAGGCACCTGTTTCATAGGGAAAATTTGCTTCTGTATATCTCATGTCAGGATCAAGATACTCTAATTATGTCAAATGCTATTTTTTCCAGTGTTTTAATGTTATTCTATAAATAGTATTAAAAAAGCAGATGTGTTTAAACATATAGTCTGTGCATGCACAATTGATGATTATATTTGCTTATAGTTAGGATAAACATGATTTGCTGAGTTTTTACATACACACATATTTTTAATCTGTTTGAATTTAGATTTTTCTCCTGTTTCAAGAAGCTGAAGATAAAAACAAACTTCTGCGAACTGTGGCTGGTACAGGTTTGGACACTCTCAGTAACCTAAGAGCTACATGGGATAAATTTGATTTAATGATGGAAAGCCACCAGCTTATGATTGCAGAAGAGGTAACAATAAAAGATTAATACTTTACATAAAAATGTTGAAATTATTTCGAATGAGTCTGGAGAATTTTTTTTCCCTAAATACAATCCAGAAATGTTCTCAGTTCAGTGTTAACATCAACCTTACCAGGTTGAGGGAGAGCCTTTAAGGGAAGAGTGCGTAAACTCTTTAACCAGTAACTAGGTGAAACTTCTGTTGAGCTGATGCCGAAATGAATATTACATTGTACTTTTGTCTCAAACAACTTTCTGGTGACAAAGGTGGCTTAATGAATGCACTGGTTAACTGAGGAAAACAGGGTAACAGTTAAGAGATGCATTTTTGTGTGCTCAGTCAGTATGTGGCACACAGGGACATTTTTTGGTGGTGGACTTGGTAGTGTAGGTTAATGGTTGGTCTCAGTGATCTTAGAAGCTTTTGCCAACCTAAATGATTCTATGGGGCTTATTATTTTCACAAACTTTACTAAGGTATGCACGGTCCTGTAATTCCACTCCATAGGCAAATTGCTGAACTCACTTGAATTTCTACTGAAGATAGCAATATACCATACCAATAGAGCAATTATATTAGGTGTTGTAAGATGCAGGGTCAATAGGTAGCATAGACTGAATAAATGGGTCTCAAATACCAGCATAAAAAAAATACTAAGTGCTCCCTTTTAGAAATTAAACCAGAAAAAGAAAGTTTAGGGTATTATACAAGAAGTTTTTTGAGTTTGATTTTGACCAAGTTGTACTTACCAAGTTTTGAAGTTGATACTTTGATTTTGATCATATGTGTAGTTAGAAAACATTTTAACTTTTTCTTTACAGATTGAAATCATGAAAGGAAATGTGGTTTCACGTATTAATATATATCTTCAAGACCTAGAAAAATTTAAAGCTCGTTGGGATCAGCTGAAGCCAAGTGATGATGTCATTGAAACAGGTGATCATGATGCACTTGAGAAAAGTGCTCAGATCATAAAGGAAAAAGAAAAAGAATTTGATGAACTTGAAACCATGAAAGAAAAGCTCATGTATGTCTGTTTATTTCCCTGTGTACCTTATTCATTCATGTATGGATATTTTGCAGTGGAAGTATCTCAGAAAATGTTGACTAAATTTTATCACAACAATATTTAATTTCAAGGAATTTAATTTTGTTTGTATTGCATGTTTTTCATTAGTTTTTCAGGATTCTTTTTATTGATTTTACATAACAGATTTTCAAGCTAAGTTTTTCTGAAGTTTTTTGTAATGGAAAAATTCAATAAGTCTCTTAGGCTTTTGCATAAGGGAGTCTGTACACAAAATGCTTGGTTCTAACTTCCTTCTTACTGAGAAGGTTTGAGATATTTGTTCAAGAAGGGTGAGTTATTACTTCAGTCCTCTTGTAACTTAAGTGGGCAGGAGCTTACCTCTCCTGTTTCTTGAGTAAGTGTTCTGTCTGATAGACTTCTGTGCAAAAGGAAGAGATTTTTGCTCTAGGTGCCTGCTTTCAGTAAACTCATTATTGCAAATCTTGAGTGGACAAGTTTTCTATTTAAATTCTTAGCTTGGCACTTAACATGATAGTAAATAAAATTGATTAATTCTTTCTACCTAGCAGAAAGAGTCAATGACAGGTTATTTTCTTTCAAGCTTTGTTTTTGGGGGACAAAATAATTCGCTTTTCTGGTAAATGAGAAAGAAATGAAAGTTTATGGAAAGTAATTGTGAATATGGGAGAAGGTCACTGTGTAGGAGTTATCCCTCATATTCCTTTATCATTTCTATTCAAGAAAGTTACTATAAGGAAATTGCAGTTGGCAGCAATGTTCCTCAGTCAAGCTAACAGCTTCTCTTAAAAAAGTGTAATTATTACCGTATGATAACATCTCTTAAACAATAAAAGTATAATGGAATCATATAATGTATAACACTGTGATCTTCTTTTTACTCAGTGAAGAATGCCATCATTTTAAATTGGAAGAGCCCGACTTCTCATTGTCAGAAGTTGTATGTCAGGATATTAAGAGTTGTGCAGAAATCTGGGCATTGTATGAAGAGTTTTATCAAGGCCTTCAGGAGAAAGCCAAAGAAGACTGGATTACTTTTAGGTATGATTTTATTACTTTCTTTTTCATGGACATATATATATATTATGTGGTTGTAGTACTGTGTTGTTATGACTTTTTTATATTTGATTTTCACTCAGGAGTAAAACATACCTATTTGAAGAATTTTTGTTTAAGTGGCATGACAAAATGAGGAAGATGGAAGAACACACTGTAATGACAGTAAAGTTGCAGAAAGAAGTGGACAAATATAAAGTAAGCTGCTAATTACTAAAAAGGTTATAAAACAAAAATTGTTTTGGTATTACTAGCTAATATACTTTGTCATGTAGGTCATTGTTCAGTTCTTAGAATAAGATCAGTTACAATTTAAGAAAATATCTTCTGATACTCTTTTGAACATTTTGCATACTTTTGAGAACCTTTTAGTTCCTTACAGTTAACAGGAAGGTCATTACAGTTTACATAGGCACATATTTCTCAATGAGTTTTTCTCAGTTATACTCCTACACATTAAATACAGGAACTGAAAGAAATGAGCTTTGGTTTAAGAATGTAAGGTTTTGTTTTGTTTGAATATCATGTTACTCTGTAATCAAGCATACAATTTTCATAAAGACTAGATGGATTCACACATGCATTTTTCCTATAGATGATAGTTCCACTCCTAAAATATGTAAGAGGAGAACATCTTTCTCCAGACCACTGGCTGGATCTCTTTCGTCTTCTGGGTCTTCCCCGAGGCACTACACTTGAAGGTTTGTTATTTGGAGATCTGCTAAAAGTGACAGATGCCATTGTAGAAAAAGCGATGGAACTGAAGGTATGAATAGTTCCAGTTACGCAGTTTATTTTGTACAATAAATCTTGTTTTATATGCATATGTATATTTTTATTGCTATAGAAATGGAATTTGTGTTATATTTTTGAATGGAAAGTTTATTGCAAGCTCTGTAGTTTCAAATTAAATCTGTTTATGCTTTTAAATAGGATTTGAATTGTCGGGCCCAAGGTGAAGTAACAATCAGAGAAGCATTACGTGAGCTTGAACTCTGGGGAGCTGGAGCTGTCTTCACATTAACAGATTATGAAGATAGCCAAGGCAAGACTATCAGGCTTATTAAAGACTGGAAGGACATAGTCAATCAAGTTGGAGATCATCGCTGTCTTCTACAGTCCCTCAAGGACTCTCCGTACTACAAAGGTTTTGAAGATAAAGTGTCCATCTGGGAGAAAAAACTGGCTGAGTTGGATGAGTATCTGCAGAATTTAAACCAAATTCAGAGGAAATGGGTCTATTTGGAACCGATATTTGGTCGTGGAGCTCTGCCCAAAGAACAGGCTCGTTTTAACAGAGTTGATGATGACTTCAGGTTAGTGTTATGGAGTGAGACTTCTTTTTTTAGTATCTTTGACACGAGTTGGCTAGAACATTCTTCATTGTGAAAAAATATGCAGCAATTGGAATATGTATGGAGATGAATGTCAGCAACAGGAATTCAGTACATACAGGTGTGTGGCAGTGACACATAAAGTTGTTAACATAGGTTTCATTTTAATTGGGCACATGTGAAGAATGAAATCACATGAAATGTCGAAGATCACAAACAAGGCAGGCAAACACCAGATCAGTCTTGCAACAAAAGCAGAGGTGATGTAATTGGTTGGGTTTCTTTTTCAGGAATCATTTCTTGTTGAAGACAAACACTTTGTTCACTAAGAAAGTACACAGATGGACTTTTGGGAGAAACAGATGGTTTATCTTTTTCCAAATAAGTCAAGGAGATAAAAAGAGGGAGATTTTAGAAATGTAGAAAGATATGTACCATTACCTGTCTTAATTTTAGTTAAAATGACCTCTTAGAAGGAAATAAAGTCAAGACTTGAGTTTGCTTGGTTTTGGGTAGCCAGAAATGGTTGTTATTAAAATACATTGGAGAGATATTGATGTAAATTCTGAAATGTTTCATCATAACCACTGAAATCTAAATGCTATGTATGAGATATTTAAATGAACTACCTGTGCTTTAATTTTTATTTACATAACTACTTGTGTATCCATATTGAAACTGTCATGGTTGTTTTATGAATTACTCAAATTTTCTTTCTGTCAAGATCCATTATGTTAGATATCAAGAGTGACAACAGGATAACATCACTGAATGCCCGGACAGGAATAAGAAACACCTTAATTACCATACTTGACCAGCTTCAGAGATGTCAGAGATCATTGAATGAGTTTTTGGAGGTACAGCTGATATAAATATGATTTTCCATAAAGAAAGTCAGTAAGTTTGAATTTAAATCAACAAAATTGATTTATTTTGTGTTTATATAGGAAAAGCGCTCAGCATTTCCAAGATTCTATTTCATTGGAGATGATGACTTACTAGAAATTTTAGGACAGCCCACAAATCCAGTGGTTATCCAGTCTCATCTAAAGAAACTTTTTGCAGGTAATACATTTATCATCATTTGTGAACTGTACTTATTTAGAAATAAGGTTCTTCAAAACAATCCCAGGCACAGCTACAGGTTGCGCAAAGAAGCAATTCAGAGCTGCCCTGTGAAGAAGGACTTGGGGCTGCTGGTTGATGAGAAAATGAAGTTGAGCCAGCAGTGTCAGCTCGCAGCCCAGAAAGCCAACCGTATCCTGGGCTGCACCAAAAGGAGCATGACCAGCAGGTTGAAGGAGGTTATCCTGCCCCTTTACTCTGCTCTCCTGAGACCTCACTTGGAGTATTGTGTGCAGTTCTGGTGTCCTCAACATAAAAAGGAGATGGAACTGTTGGAACAAGTCCAGAGGAAGCCACGAGGATGATAAGGGGACTGGAGCACCTCCTGTATGAAGAGAGGCTGAGAAAGTTGGGGCTGTTCAGCCTGGAGAAGAGAAGGCTGTATGGAGACCTCATAGCAGCCTTCCAGTATCTGAAGGGGGCATATATGGATGCTGGGGATGGACTCTTCATTAGGGACTGTAGTGATAGGACAAGGGGTAATGGGTTAAAACTTAAACAGGGGAAGTTTAGATTGGATATATGGAAGAAGTTCTTTCCTGTAAGGGTTGTGAGGCACTGGAATGGGTTGTCCAGGGAAGTTGTGAATGCTCCCTCCCTTGCAGTGTTCAAGGCCAGGTTGGATGAAGCCTTGGGTGACATGGTTTAGTGTGAGGTGTCATAGAATCATAACATTATAGAATAGTTAGGGTTGGAAAGGACCTTAAGATCATCAAGTTCCAACCCCTCTGCCATGGGCAGGGACAGCTCGCTCTAAACCATATCACCCAAGGCCAAGGCCAAGGCCATGGCGGGGGGGGGGTTGGAACTAGGTGATCTTAAGGTCTTTTCCAACCCTAACTATTCTATGATTCTATGATTCTAAATAATCTATTGCAGGCTTTTTATTTCTCTCTTGCCACCACTAAGCACTAGACTTTTAGCAATAAGTAACTTTGGTGCTGTTTTCTGATTAACAGGAATTAACAATGTGGCTTTTGATGAAGAATTTAAATACATAGTTGCCATGAAGTCTGTAGAAGGAGAAACTGTGCCACTTAGAAATAAAGTTCTTCTATCAAATGAGGTGGAGGTAAGAAAAAATCCTACCCAAATATAGTTCTAGTATCTTTTGAAGAAATTATTTTGCAACGTAACTTTTGAGGTTTTTTCTTTTCTCTGTTAGGTGTGGCTAAGCAGTTTGGCTTTAGAGATGAAGGAGACGCTGAAAAAAATGTTAATTGACTGTGTTGAAGCTGGAAAGAAATCACAAGGTTCAATTGATCCATCGCTCTTTCCTTCCCAGGTAGCAGTTGATCCAATAATGCCACTGTGTAGTCTCAGATTTACCAAATAAGTTATTTCAGAGGCTGATAAAGAAGTATAAATACAGGTTTGGAAGAAACTAACCATGAACAAATCCATTTTATTCATTTATAGTGTAGAGAACTTCTTAAAAATATGTTTTTTCATAATTCTTTTATAAACATTTGAAATCTTGAGTCTTTGTCATGGCACTTGTTCTAACATCCATCTATTTATTAAATTTGATGTAAAACTTGATCTTAGTTGGTAGTGAATGTAACATGCACGGCTGCTAAGACTTAGTAACATAAAAAGCCCTTTTTGAAGCTGGTTAAAATATTGTTTCTAAAGTTTGGCTGTATAAGCAGAAATAGTCATGAATATGAAATTCTTTTATGCAGTTTTGGCTGGTAGGACAGAATATCACACAGAATCATGGAATGATTGTGGTGGGAAGGAACCTCTAGAGGTCGCCTGGTCCAAGACCCCTGCTCAAGCTGGTTCAGCCAGGACCATGTCCAGACAGCTTTTGAAGGTCTCTAGAAATGGAGACTCTACTACTTCCCTGGGCAACCTGTGCCAGTGCTCAGTCACTCCTAATAGTAAAGAAGTGTTCCCTAAAGTTCAGACAGCTTTCTGTGTTTCAGTTTGTGCCTGTTAACTTCTTCCAGTCACTGGGCACCTCTGAAAAGAGCCTGGCTTCATCTTTGTATGCTCCCTTCAGGCATTTATAGACCTTGATAAGATTCTGCCCTGAGCCACCTTTTGTCCAGGCCGAACAGTCTCAGTTCTCTCAGCCTTTCATCACAGGAGAGATGCTTCAGTTCCTAAATCATCTTTGTGGTCTTCCATTGGACTGTGTCCAGTAAAGCACCTGTCCTCACTGGCTCCTTTATTTCTTGGAAGGGGAGTTGTCATCCATGGACTCCAGGAATCTCCTGGGTTGCTTATGTCCTTTGTTGCTCCTCCAGCAGGTATTGGGTTGGTGGAAGTCCCTCTGAGGACCAGGGCCTGTGAATGTGAGGCTGCTCATCCACTTATTCTTCCTAGTCAGGTGGCCTATAGCAGACACGCATTATAATGTCACCTTGACCTGTCCTCTTTAACCTATAAATCTCAGCTGACTCCTCATCCATCCCCAGGCAGAGCTCCATGCACTCCAGCTATTCCTTTAGGTAAAGGGCAACTGCCCCTCCTTGCTTCCCTGCCTATCCTTCCTAATGAGCCTGTATCCCTCCCTTGCAACTCTCCAGCCATGGAAGCCACTCCACCACATCTCCATGGGCTCAACAAGGCCATAGCCCTGCCACTGCATACAGATCTCTAATTCATTATATTTATTCCACCTTACTGCATGTATTAGTGCACAGGTACTTTAGAGAGGTGCCCCTGCATGTTGAGTTTCTGGTGGGGGTTTGAGGGATTTCTCTGTAATGGTGCCTTGTAGGCAATTCCTTGCTGAGGTTCAAAAGCAGGCTGGGGGTGATCCTGCTTAAGCCCGGTTTTGTATTTTTCTTTTATCCCTTCCTGTCACCACCCCCTACCCTTTGCTCAGTGATCCTGTCTGTAACTCTCTTCCACTAGATCAGGTTGTTCAAGTGAAAGGTGTCCCCTCCCTATGGCAGGAGGATTGGAACTAGATGATCTGTAAGATCCCTTCCAACCCAAACCATTCTGTGATTCTATGCAACTACCGTATTGCAGGCACGCTGAGCCCATATTCAAGAGGTTTAGGTTTCCATCTGACATACCATTTAATGGAAAAGATGTGTTGCTAGCACATGCTGTAGAACAGCTACGGGACTTGCTGTATTGGATCACATTGCAGGTTTTTGCTAAATTTTGTCAGGTTTTAAGGTGGCAATATATGTTCTTAAGAGTATAGCAAATTTGTGGCTTTTAAATATTTATAAATATCAAGCATAATAAGCAATTACAAATTTATTTTAAAACTTTTTAAACTTTTTTTTGTATGTCTTCTCTATTTCAAAAATGTAATTATAACTTTTTTTCTCAAAGGTTCTTTCCTTGGCAGAACAAATCCAATTCACTGAAGATGTTGACAGTGCTATCAAAGACCATAGTCTGCAACAATTAGAATTAGAACTCATGGCTAAATTGGAACATTATACTAGCATTGATAATGGTATAGAAGATACTGGAAGTACAGGTATAAAAATGATTTTTAATATATAATTATTCATAATGACTATGTAGTTTTATAGTATTTGACATTCTGTTTACTTAAGCAGGAAATTATATAAATCAGTTTGAGTTAATAAAGTTGAGATTCATAAAGTTACCCACTTATAACTGTCAAGGTTCGTGTGTTTAATGTTACAGGGTGAACAATGTTTTTTTATTTAGATTAAAACTTACCTTGGAGCATTTATATGTGAAACCCTCTTTTATTTTTATTCTTAAATAGTTATTTTTTGGTTTATATGTTTACTGATAATTTGTCCTCACCTAATGAACTTTTCTGTAATGTTAAGTTTCATGGGAACTAGCCAGAGAACAGCTGAAGTACTTTGTCATGCCAGTATATTCTGTATGCTGTGTAGGTGATACTGTCTTTCTTAGATACATACATCTACATCTGAACTAATAATTCTTGCATACCTCTGTAGCAGTACCAATCAACTACTTATTTTCAAGGCATGTTTGTTCTGAATCTTATATAGTGCAAATCAGTTGGAATAATTATGCCTTTGAGTGCTTATTCGTCTCTTTTGACCATAAGGGGAATTTAAATGACTACCTCAGATGTAAAATTCTATAGTTTAGGTTAGGTGAGGTGGCTGTGGGCTCTATGATGACTCTATACCCTATATGTATAAAAAGACTCAATTTAATATGTATTTGACAATCTTCCACCACATTTTTATGGCTGTTTACTGTATGAACTGTTAACATCTGATGTATTAACTAGGTTTAGGATTCATATCACCTACCTTCAGCAGTCTGTAAGTGTGGTTATTTATCTAAGCTTCCTTTTTGCATTCTTGCTATAGACAGTGGAGAAATGTCAACAGTTACGGAAGAGAGTTCATTCCACCTATTGTATAATGCATTTAAAGTAACTTTTTAGTTTGGATAGTAGGTGTGAGTTTGAAGTGAGTTGTCTGATTATCCCTACTTACTTTCATTTAACTCCCATCGTGGAATGGCGTAGGAGAACATAAACTGGGCTTCTTTCAAATGAAACTGAACTAAACAGTATGTTCTCAGAGTACACTTATTGCACCCAATCTGCTAATGAG
The DNA here is from genome assembly GCF_033783945.1 of Neopsephotus bourkii. Lineage (NCBI taxonomy): Eukaryota > Metazoa > Chordata > Aves > Psittaciformes > Psittacidae > Neopsephotus > Neopsephotus bourkii. Next base: position 3,311,272 of record NW_026902113.1, read on the forward strand.
CATTGATTTTGCATCATCTTAATTAATCTTAGTAAAATTGCTAGGTTGTGTGTAGTATGGTTTTCAGATCTGTTGCAGATGAATTAACAGATTTGTGCCACACTGATTACTGAGGTGGACATAGCTGTAAACACTCCTGGAATAAACTGCCTTCCAGAAAGGCCTCTACTTATTGGGTGTAGAGGCAGACAGTATTACTTCCAAATGCCTGAAGTTACATTATGATTCACATTCTCTGTCAGGATCTCACTTTATGCTGCTTACTTTAGGTAATAGGTAATATTTATGTATATAGTTGAAACAAGACCTGAATAAGATTTGCTGACAGTAGAAAGCAGCAGAATGAATTTGAGAGTGGGTAACGTGTATCTTCCTTACTACACTGCAGTGATTTTTCTTTTGTGTGTGTGTGTGTGTGTGTGGTTATTTGCAGAATCAGGAGTCCTTGAGCTCAAGCTGAAAGCTCTGATTCTTGATATCATTCATAACATTGATGTGGTGAAGCAGCTGAATCAAGCTCAAGTTCACAGTGTTGAAGATTGGGCTTGGAAGAAGCAGCTGAGGTTTTATATGAAAGACCAAAAATGTTATGTTCAGATGGTAGATGCTGAACTCCAATATACTTACGAATATCAGGTGAGGTATTTTTAGTATTTACCTAGTGGCTTTTGTATGTGTCAAATACTTTCACACATGCTGCTGGTTGTCTCCCAACTGTTGCTAATTTTTCAACGTTGTTGTGTCCTTAGCATGCTGTTTCATAGAAGATACTAAAAGATACTGTAATCATTGTCATTCTTGATATTGGTGGGGTAAATGTAAGGTGCTTTGTATGGAAAGCAGCTGCATTATCATATAAATATTTTCTAATAAGCTTGCTATCTCTGTATGTCAGAGTGCAGTTTCATCTGTGTTGACCTTTTTTCTGTAATTCTAAAAAAAATTTCACAATGCTTTGATAGTCAATAAAAATCAGGAAAAATTCATAACTATGAACAAATACATGTACTTAATGAGATGGTAATCTCAAGCATTGTATTGGATTTTGGTTGATGAGAAAATGAATATGAACCAGCAGTGTGCACTTGCAGCACAGAAAGCCAACCGTATCCTGGGATGCATCAAAAGGAGCATGACCAGCAGATCAAAGGAGGTGATCCTGCCCCTCTACTTGCTCTTGTGAGACTTCACCTGGAGTATTGTGTGCAGTTCTGGTGTCCTCAACATAAAAAGGACATGGAACTGTTGGAAAAAGTCCAGAGGAGGCCACAAGAATGATCAGGGGACTGGATCACCTCCTGTATGCAGAGAGGCTGAGAAAGTTGGGGCTGTTCAGCCTGGAGAAGAAAAGGCTGCATGGAGACCTCATAGCAGCCTTCCAGTATCTGAAGGGGGCCTATAGGGATGCTGGGGAGGGACTCTTCATTAGGGACTGTAGTGATAGGACAAGGGGTAACGGATTAAAACTTAAACAGCTGAAGTTTAGATTGGATATATGGAGGAAGTTCTTTACTGTGAGGGTGGTGAGGCACTGGAATGGGTTGCCCAGGGAGGTTGTGAATGCTCCCTCCCTGGCAGTGTTCAAGGCCAGTTTGGACAGAGCCTTGGGTGACATGGTTTAGTGTGAGGTGTCCCTGCCCGTGTTGGGGGGTTGGAACTAGATCATCTTAAGGTTTTTTCCAACCCTAAGTATTCTATGATTCTGTGATTTTCAAATTAATGAATTATGAATAAAATTAAATTGCATCATCAATAATTTCTGTTTGCCAATTAATGTAATTTGTTTTGTTTCTGCAGGGTAATTCCCCTAAACTTGTTTATACACCTCTGACTGATAAGTGTTACCTAACTCTTACTCAGGCTATGAAGATGGGCCTTGGAGGAAATCCCTATGGTCCAGCTGGAACTGGAAAGACAGAATCAGTAAAGGCTTTGGGTGGACTCCTTGGAAGACAAGTATTAGTCTTCAATTGTGATGAGGTGAATATGGTTCCTCATATTTAGGAGACGAATATCTATGCCCGTATTTCATAAAGGAATATTCGAGAAATAGTTTTGGTACACATTCCATTAGACATTTCTGGCATTTCCAATAACTTTTTTTTTTTAATGGCTGGGAAACAGTCTTTCATTGTTTTCTTGTTATTTGAAGTTTGATAGTATTCTTTCTAATTTTAAGGGCATTGATGTGAAATCGATGGGGCGCATATTCATGGGCTTAGTGAAGTGTGGTGCCTGGGGCTGTTTTGATGAATTCAACAGACTTGAGGAAGCTGTACTGTCTGCAGTATCCATGCAGATTCAGACAATCCAACATGCGTTGAAGAAACATAGTCCTGTATGTGAGATGCTTGGAAAAAAGGTACAGGAAAACTTAGTTATTTTTTTCTTATAAAAATAGTCTATAAACAACAGGGTTAAACTTAAAATGTGACTACTGTAACTAAACATAGTCCACAGAACTTTGCTCAATACTGTTTCATATGACAATATACTATTACCATGAACTTCTAATGCTAGGTTGAAGTGGATCATAATTCTGGAATCTTTATCACTCTGAATCCTGCTGGAAAAGGTTATGGAGGAAGACAAAAACTGCCTGATAACCTCAAACAACTTTTCAGGCCAGTTGCTATGACTCATCCAGACAATGAACTCATTGCAGAAGTGATTTTATATTCAGAAGGCTTTAAGGATGCTAAAATACTCGGTAGAAAATTAGTGTCTATTTTTAATCTAGCAAGGTAAGCTCCCCTCCCCTCACCCCAAGTTGTGTTATTTTTCTAATTCTCTTCCTTCCTGCTTTTATTCTAGCATTGACCTTTGTGCTTCTCATACTACCATCTTGTTTTTTCTCCATTTACACTATGCCAGTAGTCTCCATTTAGACTATGACTGTAGGGATGCAATCTGCACATACTTTCTGTTAATTTTCTGTAATATTTTATGACATGGATATTATAGAAAGCTGTGTCAGAAATAAAACTAGGCATAAAGCTACACATTTGGAGTCATCAAAAGTTTTACAGTCAATACAGCTCTTAAATCTGAATGGTAAATCTCTGTAGATATTAATTTAACTTACAAAATAAAAATCTTGCAAGATATTGGGAGATTCAGGTGTGAAAATATTTGGAAAGCAGTTATAATCTCAAGGTGGCAAAGTACAGCTACCCTATTATGATCACATATGAATGCTCACAAGCATGGTGTTGAATGTAGACTCTTGAGGTTGTTGAAATACAACTGACTGGTTATAAGTATGTATATTAGAACAAAGTTCAGAGGTTTTACATAATGCTTTGAGGGACAGTTATAAATACATTAGTAATGTAATTACATTACTCCCTCTGAAAATTTCAGTGTCATTGATTGTATCTCTGAAATGCATTTCAGATGGCACTACACGTACGTACTCATCAGTCTCTCTTTTGCCCAGAACTATACGATGAGCATATTCATTTGCCAAAAAAAAAAAATAAATTTCAGGTGCTGTCACCTAAAGATTTTTACATTATTGCTGTTCTTTAATTTAGGGAGCTTCTGACACCACAGCAGCACTATGATTGGGGTTTACGAGCACTGAAGACTGTTTTGAGAGGCTGTGGCAATCTTCTTCATCAGTTGAAGAAAAGTGAAGCAAAGAAAGAAAGTAATGTTGACCCTACCAAACCTTTAATTATTTGGGATATTGTACCGGTATTATTCACTACAGGTTTCTTGTTCAGTGGACTTTTGAGAAGCCGTGGCTTAGATCTGGAGGCAATTGAAAATAAAAAAAATATCTGTGAAAGTCCTCCATTAGGAGATCACAAAAGACCATTGTCATATTCTAGATGGAGCTCTTACAAGAACATAGATATAGGACTTTATTCTGGAATGATTTTGAGTGATTCTCAAAGACTCTTGTTTTCACTTAAGTTAGGACAGGAAGGTTGATCTGATGCCATCATTATTCATCAGTGACCAGACTATTTTGATTCCATTTGAGGTTTGCTAAAATCGTTACATGGCGTTAGATTGCATAAGGAGGACAGAAACATAGGATAATTTTCACCTGTGGTTCCTAGTCCTGTTCTCTGAAAGTGTATGTGTTTTACATAAGAAGGCAATTTGATTAAAAAATAAAAGAAAAAACAGAGATCAGAGCCCTATGCCTTTTCCATCATGAGACTCCTAACTTTTCTGGCAGAGTAAAACTTTCCTGTGGTTGTTTTTGTTCTGGTCCCAAAACATTTCTATTTCCATGGTAGTTCAGATTCCAGAGGAGTTGTGGAGAGTGTTGTAAATATTCATAGTTAATTAGGACACACTTCAGAGATGTGACTTCAAACTCTGGCAGAGTAAGGTCTGGAATCCAGGTCCTTAATTTCTGTCATGAGTACTTTAACAAGTAAACTATTGTCCTCTTAGTCCCACTTTAATCGTGAAGCTATTATGTACTATCTGGCTTGCATCATAATCATCTCATATCTGTATAGAATGGGTTTGTGAGCATATATGAAAAATACAGTAAGGCAGTTATCTAACTTATAAGTAGAGTGGTACATGAACTAGAATGCAGTCTACACTGTGATTCCACCTTCAGTGTCTTAGCAGTGTGAGTTCAAGTGCTGATACTTTCTAAGGGAAAAAACCCAACGACCAGCTTAAACTGATCTGGCTTCTTCGCTTTTATTTCCAGTTAATGAAAGTCACATGGTGGTTCAAGCTCTGCGGCTTAATACCATGTCAAAGCTTACATTTGCGGACTGCTCACGTTTTGATGCACTGGTTAAAGATGTATTTCCTGGCATTGACTTTAAAGATGTAGAGTATGCAGAGTTAACTACAGCTTTACAACAAGTCTTTGAAGAAGCAAACTTGGAAATTATAAGCACCCAGGTAAACATTAACTACAGCAATAAAACAGCAAAAAATGTGTTATTCTGAGTTATAACTGATTAATATTGCATTCATTTGATTAATTTCTATTTACTTTTGAAAGAAATATTTTCTAAAAAAGTCAGTAACTGGTAGATTCTAATTACACGCATATGAAAAAATAGGTGTGTGAAATATGGTATATCAGTTATGTAATTGAAAGAAAAATAGTGCAAGGTAAGTTACGTTGTGAACATATGACACGGTTTCATTCAGGCCAGTTATAAATTCCAGTGAATGTTTTGGATGGTGAAGGAATTAAATAAGTGAATGTTTTGTTTATCAAGCAGTTCTGTGTCTCATCTATGTTTATGTATTGTAGGATTAGATGAAGTTTTGTGACTAAAGGTTCATTAGTTTCTAGGTAAATATATGCCCAAAGAAGGCTGTTATTTTTATATTAGTGACTTAGTGAAATGCTTCTAACATGCAGAATATGTTTCTTGATATTCTTTATTATCATAATTTTAATTACTTCTACAAATATCTATAGTTTCAAAAAATAAAATTCTAGAATCAAATGACTGCATGCAAGGTTAATTGGAAAACATTAAAAAGAATGTTTGTGAAATTGTAAAGCTAAAAAATAGCCATTATCTCTTTTATTATCTAGATCAAGAAGGCTGTGGAATTATATGAGCAGCTACATCAAAGGATGGGTGTAGTTATTGTAGGCCCAAGTGGAGGAGGAAAATCAACACTTTGGCGGATGTTAAAGGCAGCCCTTGGTAAAACTGGCAAAGTAGTGAAACAGTACACTATGAATCCCAAAGCTATGCCTCGACATCAGTTGCTAGGCCATATTGACATGGATACCAGAGAATGGTCTGATGGCATACTTACAAATAGTGCTCGACAAGTCGTACGAGAACCCCGAGGTATGTTTGTGAGGGAGTTACACATCCTTATGCCTAAATTGCTGAAATCGTGGGTTTTTTTTCAAATACATTTTTGTATGTGTTATTATATGTGGATACCATAAGGTAAGGAAAACTTTTGGTGACAATATTAGAATGCTGACTATTGCAAATTTTGTAGTAAGGAAGCAAAAATAGAAAGAAAATGGTAAAACATGTAAGGAATCTCTTCATAGAGCTTATGTTACAAAGCTTTTAACACTAGTATTTTAACTAGTGTTAAAATAGCAAAAGGCATGATTCTTTAAGTGTTTTTCTTGGGTTTGATATTTTATTTTTGTGCTGTTAATAGATATTACTTCATGGATAATATGTGATGGTGATATTGATCCTGAATGGATTGAATCTTTGAATTCCGTTTTGGATGACAACAGGTTGTTGACTATGCCCAGTGGAGAAAGAATTCAGTTTGGCTTAAATGTCAACTTTATATTTGAAACTCATGATCTTAGCTGTGCCTCTCCTGCTACAATATCTCGAATGGGAATGATCTTTCTGAGGTAAGTCACAGAAGTATTACATACTTTTAAAGTAAGCAAATACACTTGCTTTTAGAATCATAGAATAATTACGGTTGGAAAGGACCATAAGGTCACTTAGTTCCAACCCCCCTTGCCATGGGCAGGGACACTTCCCACTAAAAGAAACTTTTAACCTCACACTTTTCTTGAAAGATAGCCTAAAGTGGATGGAACAATGTAATTCCTTGCTTACATTTATGAACCAAATCACTGGGGAAGTTTACTTTAGGTTTTGCTTTTAGGTGTGCTGTCATGTTATAAACTTTTGACTAATATATCTCATATTTTTTGAGAGGGATATGGTGGGTTCTTTGTGTGTGACCCTTAGAGAGCTTGAATATTGTATAGAAATTCTCGTTAAAGTGTTTCCCTGATTTTTTTCCTGGAATTTTCTTGTTAATTTGAACCTGTTTACGTGGAGATGTGGATGCCTTGTATTTAACTGAATTTCATTTTGTTTTGTTTGCACTTAGTGATGAAGATACAGATCTTAATTCTTTGATAAAGTCTTGGCTAAGAAGTCAGCCTGAAGAATATAGATACAACCTTGAAAATTGGATTGGGGACTATTTTGAAAAGGCTTTAAACTGGGTTGTGAAAAAGGTTAGTACTGAATACTTAATCAAATTTCAGCTTCTGTTAAGATTGATTCGTTTTTGTAGTTTGACACTGAAGAGATCATTCATGTTAATTTTTAAATTTTAAGTTAAAAAACCCTCTTTTTTGGTGACTGTTTTCTTAATAAGTTTAATATATTATCGGGACTCTGATTCTGGAATGTATGTCAAGATAATTTTTCTACATATGCTAGATTTTCTTAAGGATTCTAGATGCTTCTCTGCTTCCTGTTTTCCTCAAGGAGTTACATATGCATAGAACAAGTCGTTTATGTTGCACAAAGACATTATTTAGGAGACATCCCCACCACTGTGACCAGTAAGCTAGTGTTTGTGAGACCTGCATTACCTCCCCTTGTGCAACATATATGTTCCTATTATGGTTTTAGATTTATTTCCCCTCTTGGTTTTTCACCCATGAAGATTTTTAGACTTTTAAAGTGTCTTCATGTGTATACACAGGAAAAAACATAACATTGATCCCGAGCCTGCAAATCCCCTTTGCTGTTATACAGCAAAATCCATAAAGGATCCATTCAAGAGAGAGTTTTCCAGTATACAGTTATGTTTATTTCTTATAGGTTCTCAAAATCTTCAAGGAAAGTTCTAATTGCTTATCCTAGATTACATCAATATTTAGTCTAATATTAAAACTTCCAAGTCAATGCTTATAAATAGTTTAATTTCAAGTGAATTTTCTAGAACAGCAGTGTTGAGATTTTCATCATTTGTGGCAGTGTCAATGAACAGTGATTGCTAGCTATACATAACATTTGTTTTTGGAATGTATTCAAATCTACTACGTCTTGCAATTTGCAGAATGACTCTGTGGTAGAAACAAGTTTAGTTGGAACTGTGATGAATGGACTGTCTCATCTTCATGGGTGTACCAATCGTGGACAGTTTATTATTAGCTTGTTACGTGGTCTTGGTGGCAATCTCAACACAAAATCACGACAAGAATTTGCAAAAGAGGTAACAGTCTTTTTCAGACAGTTTATTAAAAATGTCTTAGTATATGTAGTAGGAATAGTGATTTTCTGTCTTATAACAATGCAAATTTACAATAGTAGGCTACGTGTGCTCTAACTTGTTTGCAATCTGTGTTGCCTATAGAAAAATAGCTGAGAAGTAAAAGAATGTTTCAGATGTCCCTGATATGCTGCTAAGTGCATCCAGCCCAGGTAGCAGTCCTGTGGTGCTGCTTCAAGAGATGCAGAATGGCCTCTATCCATGCTGTTTTATGCAAGGACCCCATATAGCAGACTGTGGCTGTATATGTTATTGTGTATGTTAATACAGATTTTATTTTGTGAGGGCTTTTTTTTGTTCAGAGTGTGAGGGCTTTGTTGCTCCTCACTAGGGAGGTGTTCTCACAGCATTATTTACACATTATGTATTGTATGCACTGGGATATGGTTCTTTGTGTGTGTAGGTACTTGGAGCCACAAGGAGTAGAGCACAGAGTTGGAAAACTATGTGGGTATACTGGTCCATAATATCCACAGAAGCCTGTCCCTGGAGATAGCTATTTCCACGATCACACTTGTGTTTTGTGTTGAGAGAAGGAAATAGCTCCTTCCAGAAGACAGCCTGGAGCTACAACATATATACAGGGCAGGTGGTAAATTTTAGACTCAGCTTCTGGAATTAGCTATTGATGCATCCTGTGAAGGAGTTACCTCATTCTTACGATTATTAGTATGCTGCCTAATATGAAAAAAGGTTATATAAAGCTTTGCTAAATATAGTTTATTTGATGTTCTTCGTATTATGAAAAAGTATCTGGCAGAGTAATATATTACTGTTTAGTTAAGGGCTTAATCATAAGGCATTTGCATAACATTATTGAATTTTCAAAGGCAGCCTTAAAACTATCAAATTGAAGGATTAAATGTTTGATTTTGCAGTATTCTTTGTACATTTATTTATTAGCTTGAAATTGTAGATCTTGTCATTAGACTATGGTTTTAATGGAAGCTTTATTTTCTTTAAAGATCTTCAGCTGGGCACAAGAATGTCCACCAGATCCAAGGAAGCCTCTGGACACATACTACGATGCTGACACTGGACAGCTAATGCAGTATCAGCTGAAGAAACCTGAAAATCTAACAGCTGATGACTTCAGTAATCTCCAGATGCTTCCTATCATCCAAACCCCTGACATGCAGAGAAGTTTAGATTACTTTAGACCCTGGCTAGACTTTAATAATAAGCAGCCATTTCTTCTTGTGGGTCCTGAAGGATGTGGAAAGGGGTAAAAAGTATTTCGTTTTTAAGCAAAATACACTTATAGCTATTTGACAAAGTCTGTAATATTCTGTTATAATGGTTTTATCATACAATTTTCTGCTAGAATATTACTTGTTTAGGCTACAAATGAAACAGCCTTCTTTAGGGGCAAGTAGGTAATTTCATCTGCAGATTTATAGGGAAAGCTCAGGCTGCCTCTGTGCATCTAACGCTGAATGTGTTTTTTACGTATGAAACAGGACCTTTGGGAAACCTCTGCTATCCTGAAGCAACAGCTGAAAGGCACATGAGGTATCCAGTCTCATCTCAAGAGGCACTAGATACCTGTGCGTGGGCAACTGAATTTAGCTCATCCATTTGCTTGTCTTAGGTTCCCTATTTAGATGGGTTGGATCACTATATACGATATATTTACGCTGGGTATTTGTTTTGTAAAGCTGTATGCTACACTTTAATTGAATTTCTTAAATGGAAAATACTAAGGCAAGAATGATTAATTCAGCAAACCTCATGAATCACCTTTTACATTAATGTAGTATGTATTATATGCATTTTAATTATAAAAACTATACAGTATCTTTGGATACACAGTATTTTAATGCATTTGTGTATTACTTATGCTTATATGTATGTACACATTTGTTTTTTTAGGATGCTGCTTCATTATGCATTTTCTCAACTCCGATCCACTCAGGTTGCTACCATTCACTGCAGTGCACAAACTACTTCTCAACATCTTCTACAGAAATTATGTCAAACTTGCATTGTAATCAGTACAAACACTGGGAGAGTATACAGACCAAAGGACTGTGAAAGGCTTGTTTTGTACTTAAAAGATATCAATCTACCCAAACCTGATAAATGGGGAACAAGCACTCTTGTGGCTTTTCTACAGCAGGTGAACACTTGTGTCTGTTATTTTCAAGGAGACTTAAGTATACTGTAAATAGTTTAGTATATGTAGTAAATACCTACATTGATTATTTTCAGAGTTAACAGTCTGCATCTGTATTGACATTCATTGTGTTTGTGCTTTGATAGAATGTGTAGGTGTCAGCAAGAAATAAGATACCATTTTTATCTGGCTTACATACATGAGTAAATAACACAGTGCTTGCCTCAATAGGTTATAATGCAGTAGGCATATGAATGACAAGGAACTCATCAGGAGTGATCAGCATAGATTCACCAAGGGCAAGTCACCCTTGACCAGCTTGATAAACTATAATGAAATGACAAACCTGGTAGTCAAGGGGAGAACAGTGGATATAGCCTACCTAGACTTTACTTTAGGCCTCTGATGCTGTCTCCCAAAATGTCCTCAAAAAGGTCTTCACAGAAAAGCTGTCGATGTACAGGCTGGGTAAGCAGATAGTGAGATGGGTTGAAAACTGGCTGCACAGCCAGGCCTAGAGGGTGGTGATCATTAGTACAAAGATTAGTTGGAAGCCTGTACCTGTTTAACAGCTTCGTTAATGATTGGGACAATAGGGCAGAGTGTACCCTTAGCAGGTTTGCAGCTGATAGTGAACTGGGGGGAACAGTATACTTCTGGCAATTAAGAAAACAGTAGTAATGATATGCTGCTCATGATTTCTTTTTGGTTTTTTTTTGGTTTTGTACAATACTCTGTTGGCTTTCTTTTTTAATGAAATATTTATTTAATTATTAAAGGTTCTTACATATGAAGGATTTTATGATGAAAATCTGGAATGGGTTGGTTTAGAAAACATACAAATTGTGGCTTCCATGTGTTCTGGAGGAACATTAGGAAGACATAAACTTACCTCCAGGTTTACTTCTATTGTTCGTCTCTGTGCAATTGAGTAAGTATGTGGAAATTACTTTGACTCTGAGAACTCAGATTCAGCTTCTGTCTGTACAGCCCCTGCTCAATTTAGTCTTTTATGAAGATGTGGCTGTTTTTCATTTTTTCTAACAGTTTGGGTTATTAAGATTTAGTGCTGTTTGGTGCCTCTTGGAACTAGGAACCAGCTATGGAGCAATCTATAGCTACCTGCTGATAGTGAAGTGTTTGAAATATGTTTCCTGTTGAATGTTTTTGCTTTCAGTAAACTGCTTTAAGCAACCTTAGATTAAGGTGGTATTTACTTACAAAATTAGACAAATTGAGAAGTTAGTCTGTTTTTTTTAAACTTTGAATGCATTTACAGATGTATTTAGAAGATTTCTGAGGGTGGCCCATTGCAATAAAACCATTATTTTACTTAGCTGCTAGATGGAAATACTATTCATGAAAATTTCTCAGCAATTGTGTATAACTTGATTCTTTATATTAAAAAATTAACAATGATAGTCCATAATGAATCCTTTTTGTTTTTTTGTTTGCAGCTATCCAGAAAGAGATCAACTGCAAGCTATTTATAGTGCCTATTTGGAACCTGTACTACAGAAAAACCTGAAGAATCACCCTGTTTGGGGTTCTTTGCCAAAAATACATCAGCTAGCAGGATTTATGGTTCAAGTATATGAACAGGTATGTAAATTTGATTTCTTTTTTTTTTCAAGGAAATGGAGAATTCAGAATAAAAAAAATCACCTTTTGATGTTAACAAGAAAATAAAAAGGTTTGTCAGTATTAAACTCCAAGTTTGTATCTTTTTCATATGTTCATATCAATTTTAAAGCTACTTATTTGCAGAGAATCTTAGGTATTAGAGTCAAACAAAGTGCTCCTGCTAACAGATTTATTGTATGATTTTGGCAAGCATCTTCACACTTCTGTACTTTCAGTTCTTGATTTGTAAAATGTGGATTATAGTGTTTAACTACTTAGTGGAAGGGGAGACGGTGTACTTCAAAGATTGTTAAATGTTCAGATGTTTGTTGTTATGAATAGAGAAGAGAGATACGAGGGTGCAGTGCTTTATACACATCAGGGACTACCTATCAAAATTTTACACTGTTAGGTGTTTAGACACACAGGTTTATTTTCTTCTTCTGGAATGTGGGTATAGTCACTGGCTAGCATGCACTAGTTACCAGGAGTTTCATGCAATACCATCAATGTATTCTAAGAAATATAAGTTTAAATCTAACCAAACTAGAACCAAATAACCGATTCAGTTATTCTCTGAATTAAAGATATAGTTGTAAATACAAATATTCTCTCTGGGGTAAAAGTTAGTACTACTATAAAATCTTTTGTAGTGACTGTTACTGTTTTAGATATTCTTTTATTACACTCTTATATTTCCTTTCCATTTTACATATGGTATTTCTCAAAAAAAAAAAAGAAAAAGGTGTGTTTTGTCTGTTACTGCACTAAAAGTCCTAGGTTCAGTTGTTAGCATCAAAAAGAGTACAGAAGAAATGTTCTAATTGTTATTAATTTTGTCTCTAAATTGAAGAGACATGAATTTGGTAGGTGGACGACTCAGAGGATAAGGAACTGGCTGTATGGCTGCGTGCAGAGTTGTGGTCAATGGCTCAATGTCCAGCTGGAGACCAGTAACGAGTGGTGTCCCTCGGGGATTGGTGTTGGGACAGTGGGATTGAATGCGCCCTCAGCAAGTTTGCTGATGACACCAAGCTGTGTGGTTCAGTTGATACACTGGAGGGAAGGAATGCCATCCAGAGGGACCTTGACACGCTTGTGGGTGGGCTGATGCCATCTTCACGAAGTTTAACCATGACAAGTGCAAGGTCCTACACCTGGGTCTGAGCAAACCCAGGCACAGCTACAGGTTGGGCAGAGAAGAGATTCCGAGCACTTAATTAATCTCTGCACTTTCTAAAAAAAAAGTAAATAAAGAGTTCATTAATAAAATAAACATATAGACCAAATAGAAAACTAATTTGCCTAGTATTTTAGAAAAAAAATAAAGCTACATTTCTAAGTATTTTATGTTTTAAAACATCATTTTTTTTCCCTCCCTTTTCTTTTTAGGTACGAGCGAAATTCACAGTTGATGATCACAGTCACTACCTTTTCACACCATGTATTCTTACTCAGTGGGTTCTTGGTTTATTCAGATATGATTTAGCAGGCGGTAAGTCACTTATTTGGTTTTCATTGGTAAAGCAGTTCTAATACCCTAAATTATTATTGATATCAGTCTTACTGTTGACTCCACATGCACCTCGTTCACCTATGGCACTCTGCATAGAATCATGAAATCATAGAATAGTTAGGGTTGGAAAGGACCTTAAGATCATCTAGTTCCAACCCCCCCTGCAATGGGCAGGGACACCTCACACTAAACCATGCCACCCATGGCTCTGTCCAACCTGGCCTTGAACACTGCCAAGGATGGAGCATTCACAACTTCCCTGGGCAACCTATTCCAGTGCCTCACCACCCTCACAGTAAAGAACTTCTTCCTTATATCCAATCTAAACTTCCCCTGTTTAAGTTTTAACCCATTACCCCTTGCCCTATCACTACAGTCCCTAATGAAGAGTCCCTCCCCAGCATCCCTATAGCCCCACTTCAGATACTGGAAGGCTGCTATGAGGTCTCCATGCAGCCTTCTCTTCTCCAGGCTGAACAGCCCCAACTTTATCAGCCCGTCTTCATACAGGTAGTGCTCCAGTCCCCTTATCATCCTCATGGCCCTCCTCTGGACTTGTTCCAACAGTTCCATGTCCTTTTTATGTTGAGGACACCAGAACTGCTCACAATACTCCACGTGAGGCCTCATGAGAGCAGAATAAAGGGGCAGGATCACCTCCTTCCACCTGCTGGTCACACTCCTTTTGATGCAGCCCAGGATACGGTTGGCTTTCTGGGCTGCGAGTGCACACTGCCGGCTCAGCTTCATTTTCTCATCAACCAGCAGCCCCAAGTCCTTCTCTGCAGGTCTGCTCTGAATCTCTTCTTTGCCCAACCTGTAGCTGTGCCTGGGAGTACTCTGACCCAGGTGTAGGACCTTGCACTTGTCATGGTTAAACTTCATAAGGTTGGCATCAGCCCACCTCACAAGCGTGTCAAGGTCCCTCTGGATGGCATTCCTTCCCTCCAGTGTATCAACCAAACCACACAGCTTGGTGTCATCGGCAAACTTGCTGAGGGTGCACTCAGCTCCATTGTCCCTGTCAGCGACAAAGTTGTTGAGCAACGCGGGTCCCAATACCGATTCCTGAGGGACACCACTTGTTACTGGTCTCCAGTTGGACATTGAGCCATTGACTACAACTCTTCCTAAACTGTGAACTATCTGTAAGTCAGTAGAGGGAAAAAATGCCTAGCAGTTCATTCCGTAACATGTAGTAAACAAGTTTAAAAGCTCCAGTGGTACTTTCAAATATGTGTGGAAGCTATCTGTAAATTAAGGGAAGTTAGTAAGTTGGGACTGCATTCTCTATTATGAGAACTTGAAATGTACCCCCTACTCCCCACCATTTTTTTTTGTTTTTTGGTGGGGGTGTTGTGTTGGGTTTTTTTTTCAGCATGTCTGTCTTCTGGATTCCCGGAGACTTGCCTCTCATGCTTGTCTTTTTATACCTGACTGTATAAACATGGTGAGATTATTGTAGAAACATTTGCGTGAGGTAAACTGCAGAACTACAACTAATACACATCATTTATGACCTGCTTAATGAAAAATGAAGACTATAACCACCCTTAAACATATAGAAAACATCTAGAAAACTATCTCACTGATGTAAAAGTTTGCAGATGTCTACAGAAGAGCCCAAATATTTTCACAGTTTGGGAATGCTTGATTATTACAGTCTTGTGTGAAAGTTCTTCTTTCCTTAACTTTGGAAATTATGAAATTTGTAAAGATATTTCATTTTGTATGCCTTTCCAAATAACAGCATAGGCTTCTGTCTAATCTTACCTTTGTCTTTGAAGTTGTTATTAGATCATGAGCAATTACACCTTACTGTGTTTTTGCTTCTACATTAATTAAATTTAAGCAGAGGGCTGCTTAAAGGGTATAAAGGTGGTAAGAATGTTGTGCTCATTCTTGCATCAGAGGATGGTATAATGTAGCTTGAATGAGGTCAGAAAAGCTACACTGACAATCAATGCATGGGTAATCCCAGCCCATTTAAGGACTCCATTGGTGTATCCTAAGGTGACATACACGCTTTTTCAGTGATGAACAATATGGGATGTCATTTACTCGTCTCACCTTCCTTCTTAATTTTTTGAAGAATATTGCAGCTTTGTATTTTCCAGTGGCATTTTGTAATACAGACTGTTACTGGTATTTATTGTTATTTTAGTGTTTGTTATCAGTCTTTCTGTTCTCTAAAACAGTCTTCTGTTTTTTCTTGTTTTGATTACCTGGAATTTGTCTTTTAGTTTTTACTTTGCATGCAACACCTTGTTCATTTTCATTAAAATGCTGGCACTGAACTGGAGCACTTTTTAAAATAAAATATATTTCATTTTATTTTGCATTGATCCATAATGATATTACTAAAAAGCAGTTAATAATGTTTACTTTTCCTCTTATTCCTTCGATATGGATGCTCTCCTGCTGGTATGTAATTCCTCTTTCTCTTTTTCAATCTCATATTTTAAAAATTGAAAATTTGAGAAATGTAATATTTATTATAAATATTTAAATTTAAATCTCTCCTTAAATTTTGAAGGATCATCAATAAAAACTGCAGACTATGTGTTGGAAATTGTTGCTTATGAAGCACATCGTTTGTTCCGTGACAAACTTGTTGACATGAAAGAAGTTCAGATATTTGATAATGTTTTGATGAAAGTATTTCAAGGTGATTTGGGCTCAGATGTTCTGGATAATATGGCAGGTAAACCATTTGAGACATACTACACACACTTGAAATATTTGTTTAGGAACTGCTTAGTCAAATCGGTCTGATCAAGTCTGTGATACTGTGAAGTCAAATAGCATATGAGCTGAGCACCTAACCTTTCAAATGTTTAATTCGATTTTCACAGATACCTTCTATGTAACCTGGGGAGCTTGTCAAGAGGCATTCATCACACCAGGACAGGCACTGCCACCACATGGAAGGCCACTTGGCAAGCTAAACTCAACAGACCTGAAAGATATTATTCAAAAAGTGAGACAAGATTAAAGAATGTGCACAGCAAGGATTCACAGCAGTTATTCTAGATAATTTTTGCAGGATGTAGCATGCAACAGCCAGGTTTAGGGTGGGGTCTGCTGCTTGTTTGAGGAATCATCTTTTACACTTGATCAAGCGAGGGAAAGTTTGTGATATTACATGGAGGCAGTAGGAAGTATCATGTAGCAAGGGTATTTTAATGAAAGGGCATCAGTCACATTTGCTGGTTATTTGCAGTGGTTTGATATGCAATACTGATGTGCATACATGTTTATGTATTAGGGTTTTATGAAATGTTGCTTTCTGAATTTGTAATTGCTGAAGAAATTTTGATTTGAAAAAATACAAATAGATAGTTTGGAGATTTGTAATGTACAAAAACTGAGCTTAATGAGAAAATGTGAATATCTTAACTGTGCTAGGCTGACTGATTTTCAAGATGAGAGCTCTGATATCATCTCCTCTTACTAGCAGTGTTTGATGGACTGCTTTTGTACATGGGAAACTGCTCCCTCTCCTTAATTGCCAACTTGTAACCAATATACTCCATGTGAAATGGTGAAGTTCAGTAGCCTCAGTAATAAGAGTCTGTTTTTTTTTCTGACTACACAATTATATTGAGCTTCACAGATGAGGTTTTATTAAGTACAAGGCCAGAATTTAATTTTGGGATCTGTTATAATGCTTGTTTCATTAGGAGATTCCATAATCTGCAATTATGCAGCAAATAGGTGTCTAAACCACTCTTCTAAGTTATTTATTAATCTGTAGTCAGAGACACAGCTCAGAATTTGTTATGGTCAATTATTTAATCTTAATTAATTAAATGGTAGGTTTCTATTTCAATATATCAAAGACTTCTAGGGTATCCTGGTGCTGAGGGTAATGTGATGTGCTCATTACTGGTAAAGGGTAAGCAGGGTATCTAAATTTTGTCACATAAATAATTTATTTGTAATGAATACTAGTATGGCCTGTTAGGTTTTCAAGCCCTTTTTTTCTAAACTTTTAAATGTTGGATGCTTTTATACTTCACTTCTAATTATTATTAGTGAATGCATTTCTATTTTTCTCTTTTTTAATAGGGTATTATTCATTATGGGCGAGACAAAAAAGAGATTGAGATCTTACTGTTCCATGAAGTCCTCAGTTATATGTCTAAAGTGGACAGAGTGCTAAGTTTTCCTGGAGGATCCCTTCTTTTGGCAGGACGGAGTGGTGTAGGTCGTCGAACAGTTACCTCTTTAGTTAGTCATATGCATGGAGCCGTTCTGATTTCTCCGAAAATTTCCAGAGGCTATGAACTGAAGCAGTTCAAAAATGATCTTAAATATGTAAGTCACTCAGTGGTTTCCATTTTATAGTGTTGTAGGCAAGTATTAAAAAAAAACACCAAGAACATGGGAATTTTAAAGGACACAAGTGTTGTGTGAAGAGGTGTTTTAAGAAAAGCAAAATATTTGCAGTCTAAATGAAACAAGTAGATTTTTAGAAGTTCTTAGTGCCTAGATTATTGTACTGTTCTTTATAGTAATTACCTGAAACTCAACTTTTTTTTTGAATACCAGAAGTGATTTTATGAGTGTTGTGGACTTCATCAATTCTAAGTTTATGTGAATATTGGAAATGTTTTTTCATATATGTACTTTCATATTTGTATATATTTTTATTTTCTGTCTCTACTATGGTCTGCCAGTTAACAGGATAGTAGCTGAATCAAGTAAAATTTTAGTGATTGAGGGAATTTAACATGTTATTTAAAAACAAATGCCAGCCCTCAATCAGGAGTTTCCCAGTACCTTCAACAATGCTAAAGAAAAATATAGAGCTAAGCTCACACAAAAAAGTGACAGGACTCTATAATCGAGTCACATCTGGAACATAAATATGTTCTGTGAAAGCGTCCGTTTAACTATTTTTTCATTGCCAACTGAATCACCTGGTAATCTGTGAATACATATTAGTGTTGTTGTTGTGGAGAAAATATGTGTGTAATATATAATCAAGGAAAGGCTTATTCTGTTACAAACAATACATATACTCAGTATACTGAGCTTTAAATGTTTTCCTTGCTTCTAGGCGATGGAGCTTGCAGGCATTGAAGCAAAGCAGGTGGTATTGCTGCTCGAAGACTATCAGTTTGTTCATTCCATGTTCCTGGAGATGGTCAACAGTTTATTGTCTTCAGGTGAGACAAGTCCAAAAAGAGCATGGTTCTACTTTTACCACACAGATTTAGGTCAGTGAGGCAGAACTTTATGTCCATACCAGAAGACTTACTTAGCTTTATACATTGTTTTAGCTGGAACCCTTGTATGTGAGAAACTGACTTGCAATTCACTTAGCTATCCTTTAAACTACCCTACAGTGGGTGTGCTTTCAATTCCTCAAAGTTGCAATAAAGTAACTTATTTCAAAGGAGTTCTTTATAAGAGTGTAACCACAAAATGATAATGTATTCTACTCTACAGCTTCCATTTTCTAATAAAATTCAAAATTGAGAGGTGTTCCAATGTTTTACTAGATTGTATAGACTGAGTCCTTTACTTAAATGAATGCCAGCAAAGCACAGTTTTCTAAGGTAATGAGATGATAAATAATAGTAACAAATAACAAATGTGACTTGGTTATCTAGCTTTGTTCCTTGATCAGGTGGTTCACTGAAGCACTCTTACCAAAAGGTTTTTGGAACTTAAGGAGTTTAAGAGCTCATTGATAAAAGCAGATTTTCCTCTCTTCTAGATGCAAATCCAAATTTCTTTACAATATCAGATTCTTATGATCCAGTGTTAAACCTCTGTCTGAGGACCTGGATAAATACTTTCCTTCACGTTTCTGTTTTCTGACAGTCTTGTTTGATTTTTTATATTGTATTGGATCGCTGTCTTTAGGTAGATTGGAGTGAGTTTTTAAAGTATATTCCAGGTAATATAAACAAAGCTGTTTAAGTTAAATGGAAGTACTCTAATTTGGTTTGTTGTTTTCATGATATCATGACAAGAATGATGGAGTACTTGGGATGACACTTATGAAAAGTATGGAGGCGGATAATGCCATATTCAGACTCTGTACAGAAGGGAATCCTTCAACGGAGTTTGAAGAATTATAGTGTATTTGATCTGCCATTTTAAATTCATTCTTGAAATAGGAGAAGTTCCTGGTCTATATAAAATAGAAGAATTGGAACCGTTGCTATCTCCTCTGAAGGATCAAGCTTCACAAGATGGATTTACAGGACCTATTTTCAACTATTTCGCATACCGTATGTGAAGAGAATTATAAGTTGTAATTTATTGCAAACTTACAAAAGTGGTATAATAATGGACAAATAATTTCTAACACAGACCTTGTTTTATGTGCATTTTTACCTTTCAGTTTGTTGTTAAAAACCAGGCAGGAATAATGATTACAGTGTGATGTTTGGGGGCACAGAACTCTCAGCTTAAAATTCATTCTTTGGACTTTGTGTCTTTTGGATTTTGTATCCATAAAAGTTCTACAAAGCTGCTATGAAATCTCTTGAAAGTAACTAGAAGGAAGGAAGATCTTGTCCCTATCGTTTTCTGGTTTATTTAGCTTATATGTCTAGTTACGGAGTTTTCTTCTGTTTGTCAATTATACCTGCAAATACTTTGAAGTCTGAGTAATCATAAGCAATTTTACAGCTAGGTTTCTTAATTATTTGTGTTTCTTCCTTGGACCAACAAATAGATTAAACAGTCTACAAATAAATAGAAGAATGTGACTGAAAGAATACAGATGCTGGCAGTCATATTCAAAGGCCTTGGAACTACTTCTAATTGGTTCTATTGGTCTATACTAATGGTATCTATTTAAATAGTACCAGCTCTTCTAAATTAAAAAATAGAATACACTGTAACATATGTAATGAGAATCCATGATAGTAAATTAAGTTCTGTTTATAAACACTCCTGACTTAGTGTGATGTAATAACTTTTTTTTTTTTTTTTTTCTGAAATTACCTTCTTAAAAGTATTTGGAAGATGGTGATTTATGTTGTATTTGCAATAAGTCTACCATCATGTAGTTAGATTACCTACTAAATACTTAACATGTTGTATTTTCCTAGGGATCCAACAAAACCTGCATGTTGTCTTGATCATGGATCCTACCAATATAAATTTCACAATAAACTGTGAAAGTAATCCAGCACTGTACAAGAAATGTCAAGTTTTGTGGATGGAAACCTGGTCAGAAAACAGTATGAAAAAGGTAAATTGATTAGTGAAAACCTGTGACTTGTTTAAATTAGTAGCTCTGAAAATAACTGAACTTCGGTGAATAAGATCAAAAGATTTGATGTTGTGAAGGCATAATTGTCACTGTGCTCATTTAATCCATTCGTGCAGTACTACAAAACGAGAAAATTCTGCAGAACAGTTAAGAACTACTGGCATTGTTATTTTACCAGTTACATCAATTTGTGTTCTCTCTGTGGGCTGACTTAAAATGCTAACTATGACTGATCAAACACAGCATTTAAGAACAAAATAAAAATAGACTGCAAGCAGAATGTTAAAACCAACTGTATTGGGTTTGCATGGCAAGGGTTTGGTAGTTGGGGTGACTTCCGTGAGAAGCTGCCAGAATTTTCCCCCATGTCTGGTAGCACCAAATTGAGACTGTTCCAGGATGGACCCACTGCTCGCCAAGGCTAAGCCCATCAGTGATGGTGGTAGCACCTCTGGGATAACATAGGTAAGAAGGGGGGAAAAAAGTTTTAAATTGGCAACTGCAGCTGGACAGCAGTTCCTGAAGGATTGCATCCAGTGGAAAGGACCCATGCTGGTGCAATTCGTAAAATACTGCAGCCTGTCGGAGGGTCCCCTCACTGGAGCAGGGGAGGAGAGTGAGGAGTCCTCCCCCAAGGAAGAAGGAGCAGCAGAAACCAGCCCCAACCTCCGTTCGCCATTCCCTATGCCTCTGAAAGGGGAGAAGGTAGAGAATTTGGGAATAAACTTGAGCTTAGGAAGAAGAGAGAGGTGAGGGAAAGATGTTTTAAGATTTAGTTTTTATTTCCCATTAACCTATTCTGATTTGATTGGTAATAAATTAAACTAATTTTCCCAAGTTGAGTTTGTTTGGCCCATGATGGTATTTGGTGAGTGATCTCTCCCTGTCATCATCTCAACCCACAAGTACTCAGCTATATTTTCTCTCCCCTGTCCAGCTAAGGAGGACAGTGACGGAGCAGCTTTGGGGGGTACTTGGCATCTGGCTAGGTCAACCCACCAGACAAGCTATGTTGAGGATATCTGGTGTTACTAGTGTGCCTGACACTTAGTTAAAAAATAGGGTTTTAACGTGTATATGAGCTTCTCTAGGTCTAAGATCACACTGTAAACCTCAAGTTATTCTTCAGTCTTTTTGGTGGAATAGAGTCTGCATATTCTTTTTAGAATCAAAATCTGTTTGTTTCAGGATGGTCACAGTGTGTGAGATATACATTACTTATATATGTTTGAGGTTGCCAGATTCAATATCCTGATAGAGGCAAGGCTTCTGTGAAGCTTCACAGCCCCAACCTGAACCAGTGGTGAAGCTGAACATGTATTCCCAGTAGGCACAGACATAGACGCACATATAGAGTACCTGTATACATTTAATTGGCAACACAAAACAGCACAAACAAATTTTAAGCACAAACACAAATGGCACTGTTGTCATTATCCTGTTCCCTTCTATGAGTGATCACAGTGAAGGCCCATTAGTGGGAAACATGTACATGTGCAGAATGTGGATTTCACTACTAGCTGGGCTCAGACACACAGATCCTCCAGTAACTGCCTCTGGATGCCCTGGTCTCCCCACTTGCTGGCATCTGGATGTATAAGCTCCTGAGGCCGCAAACCTACTCTAGCTGTAACACGTGCTGCCTCACTGTGTGCACACACACTTACACTGTGTGCACACACACACAGTAGGATCCAGTAACTGGGCTTAGATACCCAGTCCCTCTGGTATCTGACCTTGGATCTAGGATCTCCTGATTGCATCCTGCACAGGCATGGACACACACAGAGACACGTGCAGTTGGGTCTCATTTGACTGCAAGGCTCCACAGTCTTTCAGGTAGCTGGCCTGGACCTTCTAGTACCTCTGGCAAGCCAACTCCTGTGGGTGCTTCACCAGCCCATAGTAAGTCTTGTGTTGATACGAAATGGTCTTCCATTGTATTCCATAATGTGTCCTAAGATTCCTATGCAGTAATCCCTTCAGGCTATGTAAGGTGATCTGGCCTCTCCCGTTCACATCTGGGATGGGTTTCACACCTGAACCATGGTGTTGGTCACCCTCCTGGGAGAGCTATGGGAGTTGGTGACACAGTGTCCATTTCTGCCAGGGTTGCTGGGGCTCCTTCACTTGCCATTGTGCCTCAGTACAGCAGGTTGTACTAAAAGTTTGTTTGGCAAAAATATTTGGACCAGCTCTGTCCACAGCTAAAAAAAATATTTTTCAGTGTATATTTGCTTCCACTTCAGTAGGGATTTTTTTTTTTTTGCTTTTTTTTTTTTGAGTCATCATTTAATCATATGCCAGAACCTTTGGAAATACTTTATTTTTACTACTGTATGTTGTATAGTAGATAACAAATCAAGGTAAGCCCATTGTAGAACATGAAAAAGACTTCGAAGACTTAGACTTAGGCATTGTTTAATTCCAGTGTTGTATCTGCAACAGTTTTAGTTCAGACCGGCTGATTTCCTTTTGAGTTGCATATCTTTTTACATGTCTAACATTTGGGTTACTGTAAGAGTCCTCTGAGGATTCGTTTCGTTTTCTTGCAACCAGCAAAAGCTCCTTTTGCTGGAGACAACAGGAATTTAGTGATAGGGAAAGACAGAACTGATCTTTTTAATGCTATATGTATTCAGTAAATACCTTATTCTGAATAAAGTTATCATATTCAGTCTTTTCAAATAAGAAACTAGATTAAAGGTTTGGGTTTTACAATTTTAACTCATATTTTCATTGTTCATAATTTTCATACAAAAAAATCATGCTCATTTTTTTTTAGATACCTGAAATGCTTCTGAATGATACAGATGAACAGGAAAAGACTGGAAAAGCACATAAGGAACTTAAGAAAAAACTCTCAGGTACTATTTAGGTGGACCCACTATTTATTATTATTGAAACACTAATCACTTTTCTGTTGGACATAGATAACAGCATAGACACTTTTCAGTCTGGTTTTGCCAGCATATTTGTAGACTTTAGTGTTCAAATGGCAGGCATTTTGAGCAACATTGGTCTAGAGCATACATCCTGGCTGACTAAAACAGTCTCTTCTGTCACAAGCAATTGCTATGTATATTCATTTTTATAAACTGATTAAACCTTGTTTTTGTTTTGTTCTGTGTCTTCTTTCTATGTGGATGTTATTTTACAACCTCAGGATCTGATAATTCGAGAGTTATTCAGTCTGCATGTACCCATTATTCTTGCACTAGACCTAGTTATTTTATGTTAATAATTCTTTATCTCCACTAACAAAAACCCAACCAACCCCAACAAAACCCCCAAAACAAAACACCAACCCCAAAAACCACTAATTTATTGTAAATAATGCCCCTTTTCCGGAATAATTTAGTTTTATAATACAACTTAAACATTTTTAAAATAGGGTGTCAAACAGTAATCTAGGAGACCAGTGACCCAGCACTCATTTGCATAGTACTTTTAGCTACTTTTCATAAAGCATTAGTCAATGAAACGATTTCAGTATATTTTTTTCTAAGGAATATAAATTTCAAGTGGTGTTTCAAACATGTTGTTTCCCTGAAAGTGTTTGAAAAATATGTATTCTTTGTGCATTTTTTAATGCCCTTAATTTATATCACAAAAAATGTACTATGTTGCTCTACCTCAGTTATTGTACTGTGAGATAAGAATGAATATATTATTGCCTGTGTAACAAATTGTGTTGTACAGGTGATTCTGATTTTCTGAAGTCATTTCTGGCAATCCACAAATCATGTAAAGTGTATGGAGCAACACCTAGCAGGTATATGACATTCCTTCGTGTATACAGTGCCATCAATAACAGTAAAAGAAGAGAGCTAATAAAAAGGCAGAACCACCTGCAGGTATGTATTTAAGACATTTTTAACATACGGCTTTTCAAAATACTGTCATATTTGGAAATGCTGTGTAGCGGCTAACATAGTTTTGTGAGGTTTCCTCTGTTGGTACATGCAGATGCTCTGATTTCAGGAAAGGAATAGTATGAATTTTAGTTCACATCCTTGTTCAAATGCCTTAAAGGGTGAAGAATGGTTTCTTGTTTTCGTTAATATTTTTCCTCAAGAATGTATCAGACTAGAAGAGTAAATAGTACTTGAAAGCACATTATTATTTTTTTTCATGTGTATGTATTGGAATTATGTTGCAAACAACCCATCATCTTTCCATCAATTTATGTCCTGCCTCTGTTGGTATAAATTTTCCCCATGTAGTTACATATTCCATCCCTTGTCTTTATATCTGTACACCACCTTCCTGCTTTGTGTGATTCTTGCTAGTTCAAAAAGCAGTTTTCTTTAACCTCATGGTGCTCTTGTGTATCTTTGACCAAGATTCCCTTTGTTACGATTCTCTCTCATTTTGTGTTTTTGAATTGATTTTTAATTCCTTTTCCATGCATCAGACCTTTACACAGTTCTAGACCAAATGCAGTTCATCTCACAGGCATTGCTTTCCTCCTGTTCTCTGTGCCTAGCATGCTTATTTGTGACATCCATTTCTTATCTTTCCAGTCATACACACTTCTCTTCCTTCTCCTCCCAGTATATTTCTGGAAATACCTTCTGTATGATCCTTCGGGATGTGTAATCTTTGTCTTTACCCTTCTCCCTTCGCTTTCAGCCCCCTTTCCCAGTGACTCTTGCTGCTATTCTGAAACCACACTTGTAAAGCTGTATACCTTCTTAAAGCAACTATCAAGATACTTCCTTACTTTGTAATCTACACTGTTTTTATTCTGCCTGGCAACATTTTCCTGTCTTGGTAGTAAGCAATTTAAGAAGATTTACATTTGTAATGATGGAAATTGCCTTAGTATTTATTTAGAAAGTAGCTGTGGTTTGTTTGTGACAGACACTCATTTGCTTGTAAAATGTTCTGGTTAGATAAAAGCAATCATTTAAGTGAAATTTAGAGATGTATATCCTAAATCAAAACATCTTCCAGGTAATATTTTTTTCCTAACACATCTTGAAATAATTCTGTTATCTGATTACCATAGAGTAAATAATTTAGAAAGTGTGCATAAAGAAAATAATTCAGCATAATTGAGGCTTTGCTTTATGTGCATATATGTTCTTTAGAAAACGTACAAATATGTAGAAATAGGATAATTAATTTGCTCTTATTAATTTTTTTGTAAATTCGATTTTAGAGATCTGTGGCATTAATATCAGTTAACTGTAATGCTATTGAATTAATGAGAACAAGATTATGTACTAGTTGCTGTTCCATTTAAAGTTTATTATTTAGAGAATTTTGATTTTGACTTTTCGATGTAGTAACAGATCTTACAGCAACACATCTATAAATACTAAATCTCACTTTTGGATTAAATAATACTAAGAAAATGTAAATATTGAGAAAATGCGGAACATAAATTAAAATAAATTAAGAATATTAATCTACATCACTCTTAGTTTGTGCATAATGTTTGTAACCAACCTTCATTTAAATCTTTTTAAAATTCATTGCTACATAACTGCTTTTTATAAACTTTTATAGGCAGGTGTTTCAAAGCTGAATGAAGCTAAAGCACTGGTGGATGAACTGAACAGAAAAGCTGAAGAGCAAAGCATTTTACTCAAAACAAAGCAGGATGAAGCTGATGCTGCCCTTCAAGAAATTACAGTGTCCATGCAGGTGTTGTATACAATGAGATCAAGAAATGGAGGGAAAAAAAAATGTGCTTTTCTATTTTTGGTCTCCTGCCTGAGCTTTGTTCTCTTCAGGGTTACAAAACGTGATGCATTTACAAGAATTTGCCTAAGGGAGTGCATGAGCCCTGAGGCTTGAATAAACTGCAGTAAGGACAGAGAATTACGTAATTGAAATCATATTTGAACTAATGGAGTTGGAAGAGATCGGTGCAAGTTTTGCACCTGAGTAGTATTTAGTGCTGTAGTTTACTCTGAAAGTTTTCCTAGAAATTCACAAATCCAAACTAATTCATTTTAGGATGTTTACTACAAACAGGGAATTTAAACAAAAGACTGACAAGTAGCACAATTTTAAGTAACAAACACCAGGAATTAAATTTATGTATTCTTCAAAAGAATGCATTTCATGAGGTCCAGTCCTTCTAAAGTTAACCTCGAAGAAGGTTGAATAATACCTCTGTGTTCATCACTCCTTGAATTTTTATTCTCCAGTTCACAGGTAGACATTCTATTTTTTGAGAAGGTAATTTTCTTTAGTAATGTTTTCCCAGTGAAGTAAAATAATTATGCAGAAAATAGGTCTCTACATGAATGCTTCTAGTAATCATAAATGTAGGATAAGCCATAATGAATCTGCTGTCACTGCACTGTTTGTTTTGTAACTGGTTTAGTCTGATTAGTTTGAAGAAAACTTAAAAGATGTTCAATGCCAAAGACATTCTCTGTTTGCAGTAAAGTAGTTTGCTTTCTCAAACTACTTGGTCCACAGTAATTTTTTATAAGCCTACTTCACTTTTTATGCTTTAAGGCTATCTTTGCACATAAATTTGAATAATGATGATTGGCTTGGTGTGGTCACTGCTGGCCTCCAAGAATCTATTATGCCATTTTCCCTGTTTTCTGTTGTAAGTCTGTGTCTGTTGTTGTCCAGTAGAGTTACAGGTTGTGTGGGTAGCTCATATCACATTGTAGGATAAAATCAAAGAATATGCCAAAAGCCAAGAAACAGGATGGGCCCACTGACATCTGAAAAATTACAGTAGAATTCTGATAATTTAGATTATCATAAAGAATAGGTGCCCTCTAACTTTTAATGTCACTTCAAATATTCTGGTTTATGAAAGAGAGAGCGCTCTAATACATTCAGACTTAATCTTTCAGAGCGAGGCTTTTGACCTACAGGTTTTCTTAGTCAGAGCCATCATTCAGTACATGTACATTTGTATGAAATGTCTAATCGAGATTTAGGTAGCTAATGTTTTATGGATTTGAATATAATCTTCAAGTGACATACTCTATAGCTTGGGTTAAGTGCTCAGAAAGATCATTATTAATCTCTTTTTTTTTCTGCTTACGTATATCTGTTACCTTCTGCGACAAGTTCAACTCAGCTCAGCAATTGCTGCTGATAATACTGGGAAAATGTAAACTCTGGGCTTTGTTGTCTTCTATCTTTTAGGTGAACTGCGTCTAAAATATTAGTCTTATTTTATGCATTTATCCTCAATTATTTGTTTTGTAGCAGGCATTGGTAATCCCTGGGTTTTGCTGTGTGGTTTTTGTTTGTTTGTTTTGTATTTTGATGTTGGAGTTTTTTTGTTGTGGGTTTTTTTTTTTGTTATTTTTGTTTTTCTTGGGGTTTTTTTTTTGTGTTTTTTGAGCTTTTTTTTATACTAGGTATTTACTGTTGTACTGAAGTACTTAGGAGCCCTGGAGATGGCTAATAGATACCATGACCTGTGCGGTAGACACAGTACAAATCTAAAAAAAGCCCAGATATAAACCCAAAGAGCTTAAAATACATATTATGATGCAGGACATATGGCAGGTATCTTTACAGACAGATGGGTGCAAATTTCCTGGTAAACAAAATATTAGTATTTTTAGATTAATAGGCTTTAGTTCCAATAGGACTGCTGCTTCTATGAGCATTATAGAAAAGGAGAGTTTTAATGGTGTCATGAAAGAAAGAAATGTGAGCAGCTATAAAGACAACAGCAGGAAAATACTACTTTCCAATGTAGTAAGAATTTACAGAATCTGTCACTGCTTACCCTTTCAGAGGGGGACTGGCATCTTGATAAAGAATGGAAAATCTGAGGCAAGGAGAAAAAAGGTCATAATGAGCCTCAAAAATAGAGGTACAGATCTTGTCTGTGGTAAAGAGAAGGAGACACAGTAAAAGCAGAAGATGCTTATTCCATAATTTAGTTAACTAGTTAACTTGTCTGGTATCAAACAGTCTCAGCAATATATTACAATTGGCATTTTGCAAATTACATTACAATCAAGATTAAAAGAATAAAAGATCTAATGGAATAAAATCTGTGTAAATTTGAGAACTAAAGGTATTCTCTTTTTTTTTTTAGAGTGCTAGTGAGCAAAAAACAGAAATGGAAAAATTAAAACACAGGATAGCAGAAGAGGCTGCAGAAATAGAAGAGAGAAAACGAAAAATTGAAGTGGAACTAAAAGAGGTTCAGGTAAATACAACATATTTCTGCAAAATATATCCCTGTATGTCTTAAATCTTGCTTGAAGTTATTTTGATATTAAAGCTTTTATGCATTAGAAAAAAGCATTTTATTTACTAGGTTGAGATTTTCATTTTGGCATTTGTGATCCATTAAATCTTAATTACAGAATGAATTTTCAGGCGAAATTTTGGCTTCAGTTTCTATTTCTGGGTTGCTGCTGTCTACAGCTGAACTCTGCAGATTTTGTGGGATGTTTTTCAATTACTAATATCTTATATAGACCAACTACATTACTCTGCCTTGATCAAGCTGGTTCTATCATCAGCTGAATGTAAATAGTTTAATGAAAAATAATTTCCAGTTTTTACTAAATTCTGAAAATTATATATCCTAACGTTACTAATAGCAAACTGCTTGTTCCAGAGACCTTACAGCCATTAAGCATCAGGTTTTTTGAGAGGTATGTGTGTTCAGTCATTGCTTTTAGTCTCTATTTTCCATCCCATCCATTTTAAATTTGTATTAAACAATAAGAAAAAAGTACAGCAACGTAATTTTTTTCCTTTTAAATGTCATAGATGCCAAGGAATTATATCCTTGTATTGAAAGTGACATAGAACGACAGGATTAGGGTAAATACTTTCTGTGGTCTTTGATAAATATGAAGGTTGTGCAAGATGTTCACAGTGTTTAATGATAAACTTTAATTTTCTTCTGTCTTCTTATAATTTTGTTGCTTTGTTGATAAGGCCAAAGGCTGTCTGGGTTTGTTTAGTTACTGAAGATAAAAAGCTTTTGTGACCTGTACTTCTGGACATCTTTAGAAAGACACCCTCAGGCATACTTACAGATATTAATTAGCATCATTATTAAAACATATCTGTATGACAATGAACTTTTAAGCAATGAAAGAATAAACAAACATGATTGGTATTTATATTTGTGTAATGTTTATGAATTACAATGCTGAATGAAAAGTGAAGGAAGGTCAGGTGTATAATATGCTGGGTTTTATGGAAATACATTTATAATCTCTTAATAAACACATGGCAAACTTTAAATGTGCACGTGAATATGCATCAGTGGCAGTTGTTTAGGTAATAAAGTATATAAAAAGAACAAGAAATTGTGTGAATACTGAAATGGCAAATGTTCTGTTTCTTATATCATCATCTCTTTTTTAAATGTATTTTTATATTTTAAGCCACTGGTTAATGAAGCTAAGTTAGCAGTTGGAAATATAAAACCAGAGTCTTTGTCAGAAATCCGGTCATTACGGATGCCTCCAGACATAATCAGAGATATACTAGAAGGAGTTTTACGGCTGATGGGGATTTTTGATACGTCATGGGTGAGCATGAAGAGGTAAGGGTACTATTTAAGCTGTAAACTTAAGCAGTAATTTGCAATATGAAAATCTTTTTATTACATCCAGGAATACTGTGTGCAGAATTCTTTGGTCTCATACAGAAATAACTTCTTTAACATTGTTTCTTTTTTACTTAGTTACTTAATTCTTTTTACAGTTTCTTGGCTAAAAGAGGAGTGAGGGAGGACATAGCAACCTTTGATGCCCGTAATATTCCAAAAGAAATACGAGAGAGTGTTGAAGAACTTCTTTCTAAGAACGGACCATCTTTTGATCCAAAGGTAATTCCTGATTGCACTACATAAAATGAAAAAAGACGAGGAAAAAAAAAGAAAAAAAAAAGAAAATAAAGAAAAAGACAGGATTGTCTGGTTTTCCAACATAATTTTTGGAATGAAATTATAGAAAAAGTTATTATTTCTGCTTAGAGTTTGTCAGTCTAAAGAGATAAAATTGTAGCAGAGGTTACTCTGTCACACACTGCCTCTAACAGTGAACATTTTTTTTGACTAATGAGCAGCAGGATGAGGAGTCAAAAATGAAGGAGATTTTTGTCACTGGTATAAATTAGAACTCAGATAAAGGAATTGTAACTGAGTCTTTCTGGCTTCCTGGTAATAGTAAGACTCTTAACAGTACACTTAATTAAAAAAAGGAGGACTAATGATTAAATGTGTGGGTGATCTTTGAGAATTGATTTGTTAGTAGCTATAAAAAGGAATTCTTATTTTTAAAAGCAAAGATGCAGTTCCCTGAGAAGGAACATGTTAATAAATTATGCATTAATTTAAAACTTACTAACTTCAGTGAAGCTTCATTGCTGTAAAGGCACCCATTATTTTGTTACATAGATTGATGACCTAAAATACAATCTCTTAGTAACAATTTAAAAGATAAGTTCATTAGAGGAGCTGGCTAATTGGCATATTTAAATTGATAACTTGTAAATCTGTTGCAGTTATTTATACTGTATTTACCTTATCTACATTACACTTCAAGGGCTTTCTTGTAACTGTTACTGATTTTTTCCAGAATGCTAAACGAGCCAGTGCTGCAGCTGCTCCATTAGCAGCTTGGGTTAATGCCAATGTCCAGTATTCACATGTCCTAGAGCGGATTCAGCCTTTGGAAAAAGAAAAGGCTGGCTTGGAAGCGTAAGTTAGACACTGTTACAAAGTAAATGCTCTTAATTCCAATGGTGGTGGGTGAAACTAAAGCTGCCAGGGCATAGTTGAAGTTTATTAAAAAGGAAAAGAAAAAGATATAAGAAACTGCCTCATCCGTAGGTAATAAAACATTCATGCTGAGACAGGAAAAGTAAGTGTGCACTATTTGGTTTTCCCTGGCAGCTATTCCTTGGATATTTTTTGGCCAATCACAAGTTATCTGTCTCAGCTGAAATGTGTCAGGGAGAAATGAAGATCACATATGAGTTTAAAATGTATTGTGTTGGTGAAACCCATTATTTTCTAAGATGTCTGCTAGTTCCACTTTTTTCAGTCACATTCTAAGCATACTCAGTTTCTTCTTAGGATCAAAAAGATATGACATAGTCTCATGAGTATCCATAACCGAGGAATCTATACTGATTGTTTTGCTAGGTCTTAAAATTCCTTAATGGAAGCGTTTGTTCTCATCTTTAAGAATATTTTTGAATGGGTTGTTTGGTTTCCATTTATGAAGCTATATGATGAGATGTAGTCAAAACTTTTACATGTGAAAACAGATTTTTGTCAATATAAATCACAAGAAAGAACTGTCTCCGAACTATCTCCATGTAAATGACTTTCCTGTTGCATTTATTCTCCATAGTATTAAAATAAATGTTAAATTTTTGTAGTAATCTCAAGAAAACTGAAGACAGAAAACAGAAGTTAGAAAATCTTTTGAACTCTGTTGGTCAAAAAGTATCGGAACTCAAAGATAAGTAAGTCAGGTTTGTTTATTTTAAGGTATTAATAAAACTATTGATGAATTTACAGTATGAGTAATGAAATTTATCTAACAAAATGTCTCTCCCTTCTCTGAATTTGCATCAGAAGTAGCAATTATTAGGCTTTCTAGACCCTCAGTGGAAATTAATACTGTTAGAATAGAGTTCATCTCATCTATCAGATGAAATGCTCCTTAAAAGTACCTGTTTCTTGTTACTGTGTTGGAAGCCTTCAGAGTAGACACTGCATATGTCAAAGATAAGCAGCATGTATCTTGCTTTTAAAACTAAGAGGACTTTCACGTCTCTTTCGGACTTAGGAAACATTCCTATACGAGACTTTCAGTGGTCACAGCTTGAAGAAAGGCAGTTCTGTTTATTTTAGGGTGGCCTGCTTTCCTGACAGCTACCTAACTGTCCTTTTAACTTAGCATCTCATCAAGTATGTTACTTACAGTGCCATAAAAATTGCTGTGGTGAACTTCTATGCTTTCTTCAAATTCAGTGGAATACAGGTATTTTAGTTTGAGGTTTCTCTTGTGTAGTTAATATAGGATACTCTATTGCTATGTGACCTGACATGACATTTGTGCATATTACTAAATATCATGTTTTGTAGGATGCAAAAAAAAAAAAAAAAGTTGTCGAATGCTCCTTTTCATTCAGTTATATAGTGATGTCTTAGATTAACTAAATACTGTATGTTACAGTTAAATATATTGTTTTTAAAAAGGTGAATAGTAAATGCATTATTTTAATTAAATATTAATTTAGCTGATTAGACATTAAACATTAAAAAACAATACCTAAATCTTGACTGTTGTTTGAGGCATGTTCTTACTTAGTAGTAGTTTACAAAATAGAGTAGTGCACATGACACTGAGGTCATTCATGTGCATTAGTGATGTTCTTCTTTAAAGGTTTCATATTTTAAATTTACCAAAAAAATACAAATGTACAGTATGCCATTGAGCCTATTATGACTATGTGCAGAACAAAACACAGTCACTAAAATCAAGTAAGGCTGTTTAAGTAGAAGAAGGAATGATTTTGAGACATTATAGTCTATAATACAAATGTATTTTTAAATCTTACCTGTGCATCTGTCTAAATCTTATTAGTTAGAAGTCTTAACAAGATCATCTGCCAATTAGAAGCAGAATGTATAAAAAAGATTCTGGGGGGATTAATTACAAATTCAGGCAATTAAACTGCCTTGAAAATAACTGTCCAAAAAATTCGTAGTTCCTGCAATGAAATACAATTACAAACAGTAGTTTTTTTACAGGTTCCAGAGTAGAACAACAGAAGCAGCAAAACTTGAAGCAGAACTAAATAAAGCTCAGAAAACATTGAAAGCTGCAGAGATACTAATAAATCAGCTTGATAGGGAACATAAAAGATGGAACACTCAGGTTAGTGAAAATTTCTTTAAGCAAATCTTATAGCTAATAATGTGAAAATTGAGGTTTTGCAGTCTTTGGAGAATGTGAGTTATTGCCATTCTGTGTCTCCTAAGTACATTTTTTAAATTTCTCATTAGAAATACAAGCTTTTCTTCCTTCTGAAACTTCTTTGCACACACAGACCCTCCTTCAGCCTGAAACAAAAAGTAAAATTTCAAGATATATACCAGCTGAAAATAGCTGTCATCTCAAGAAGGTGATGCCAACCAAACTTTCTTGGTTACCTAAAACTGGAAAAAATCTCCCTGCTGAGAGACATGGTCCTGTCTCTCAATTGACACTGAAAAAAGGCCTAAACAATTAGAGTAAGTGCATTTTGAAGAACCAAAGTTAGAGTTCGATGAATCCTTCCTGTAGGTTGACTAGCATAATGGAAAAAAAGGTTGATTTTCCTGTGAAAGTAGCTTTAAAGCTATCCCATCTTCTATAGTAAGGTTTGCATGTATTTGAACCCCAGATTTGAAACGTTTCTAAAAGTGGTTGCTCAGAGTTTTTCTTTCTGGTACATTACCCCCGTCTTTAGAAAGCCCAGGTTTTCTATTCATGGTGCACACTGTATTTTTCTCCACAGTATTGGAACATTTCAAAGAAGAAGTAATGTGCAGATAAATTGTTTGAAGATATATGATAAATTTATTTTATCATGTAAGTCTGCAGTGAGTCACATTTTTAAGTGTAATAGGTACATATAGTATTTCCATATTGTAAGTGGTACTCACTAGCTGACTCTGACTAGGGATGCGTATTTCTTATTTTTCTTACTATAATACTATTTACCCAGTTGCTTGTAAGTGAAAAGGGGAACTGTTCATCATATTGATAGATTTTTATTAGTTAAGTTCTCGGAAACTTCTGTTCATGTTCTAGCCCAGACCTAAAAAGAACTTTTCCCATACTTTCATGTGTGTATAGCTGTGAGTTAGCTATGTATAGATATGAAAAAGAGACTATGTCAGTTGTGTTCTCATGGAAGGAAAATTTAATTCTGACTTTCTAGTAACTGATGAGAAATATTAACATAATTTTTGTTTGTAATATACCTGTATATTCTGTTCTAATTTTTTTTAAGGTGTCAGAGATAACAGATGAACTGGCTACACTGCCTAAAAGAGCTCAGTTAGCAGCTGCATTTATTGCTTATCTTTCTGCTGCTCCTGAAGATCAGAGGAAAACCAGCTTGGATGAATGGACCAAATCAGCAGGCCTTGAAAGTAATTGTGTATGTGTGTGTGTGTGTGTGTGTGTGTGTGCGCGCCTTGAAAGTAATTGTGTGTGTGTAAGTAGTTAAGCTTGATTGAGAAATGCCAGTGAGTTCTAATGGACAGTCTCAATTGTCTTGGTGTTCCAACTGAAAAGCAACATTCTCTTAATAAGTACTTGTATATATAGACTATTTCTTTGGATAACTCTAGAAGTTACTGAGACTATAAATACTTACAGATTCTTAAGATTTAGCTCCATAGTCCATGTTTAAAAATAAAAGTTTACATAAATAAATGTATTCACACTAACTGTTGTAAATTTGCCATTGTGTTCTGAATGCTTCTGCTTTTCCAGTTATTTTTTCAATATGTGTTAGTAACACCATTAAGTATGTTTTATAACACCAGCTGGTTAATAGTAATAAGTTCAAGCAATAAAATAATAAATTAAGGGAAATCTGCAGACTTGCACTGTAGATTAGACAGAGTTTTTGCTGTATATAGGATGGTAAATGCTTAAAAATTATGCACACTACAATATTAGCAAAAACTTAAACTTTTTTATTTATTAGAGTTCGATTTACGGCGTTTCCTATGTACAGAAAGTGAGGAGTTAGTCTGGAAGAGTGAAGGTTTACCATCAGATGACCTTTCAATAGAAAATGCTCTTGTCATTTTGCAGGTAATTTGGTGTTTTTTTTTTTGTCTTATCTTGGAAGTATTTTGATTTCTACAAATTTCAGTAACATGGCATCATTCTGGAGTTTTGAACCATTTCATTTGTGTTATTTTATTAGCACCACAGAACACACAGATAAACCGATACTTATGTAACTCTGGGGTTTCTTTAGCAAGAAGAAAAACAGTTAAAGAAAATACATATTTTTCAGTTTTGCTTTTATAATTTTCTTCCAGATGTTGAAAAGACAAAACCTGGTATCAGTCTATTCAGACTTAAAGAGTGAATAATTATGAACAGCAGCACAAACAGTGGAAGCTTATATCCTATGTTCACTTTGACGTATCATTTCTAATATTTTTTCTCAGAAAAAGGGAAAAGCCATATGCAGATACATTTTACAAGAACTAGATTTTAAACCCTTAGATATCATCATATAAGCTCTGTGATATAGGCTGCAAAATACCATTCACTTAACGGCAGTAGCTAATCATACTTGAGAGAAATATGATAATACTATACTATATGATTCAGTTTTATTGTATAGTTATATATAGATATATAAAATGAATGATATTAATATACAATTGCATTTATGCGCATAATATTGTTGTTATAATGTAGTAATTTATTAGATCTGCTAGAAAGTAAAGATTTAGTGCCATGAGGAGAATCTGCATTTGCCACTTGGATGATTGATGACTCTCTCAAAATCAGCTACAGCTTTTTCTCTGATTTAACTTTATTTTGCTTTATCATCTTGATGGTACATCTAGCTACTCCTTTCTCATTTGCTTGAAAACTCTTCAATAAATACCATCTTGTACCCTTACAGTTACTTATATGCTGTAATCAAATCTTATTTTTGATTTTCCTGAGTTGAATAGATCGAGTTGTTAAAAATCTTACTGTGTATGCAGAGCTTTTCAAGTGCTCCCTCAGCCCAACTAATTCTTTATGGACAGCTTTTTTCACCATCCTTTTAAAATTGAATTTAATGAGGTATTTTACCAAAGTCATTTACATCATGGTTCTCAAGCTTTTATGCTGCTCGTTGTCTTTTGATGTTTGGATATTGTCTGCTTCCCTGTCATGCAGCTTGAGATCTGTGTTGTTACTCAGTTTGAAATAGTAGGACTCAAAACCTTAAAAAACCCC
This sequence comes from Neopsephotus bourkii, assembly GCF_033783945.1. Lineage (NCBI taxonomy): Eukaryota > Metazoa > Chordata > Aves > Psittaciformes > Psittacidae > Neopsephotus > Neopsephotus bourkii. The sequence continues at coordinate 3,347,733 of NW_026902113.1, forward strand.
AAACCTTGAAAATGTTCTTCTATCAGAATGAACGAGAGAATTTCTGAAAATGCATGTTTAAACCCTCAGCCAGTTTGCTGATGACACAAAACTGGGAGGAGTGGCTGATCAGAGGGTCCTTGACAGGCTGGAGAAGTGGGCTGACAGGTACCTCATGAAGTTCAACAAGAGGAATTGCAAGTCCTGCACCTGGGGAGGAGCAACCCCAGGCATCAACATGTCTTGGGGGTTACCCAGTTGCAAACAGCTTTGCAGAAAAGGCCCTGGGGATCCTTGTGGATGCCAGGTTGTATATAAGCCAGTAATGGGCCCTTGAAAAAAAGAAGGCCAATTGTGTCCTAGGCTTCTGTAGTCAAAGTATTGGCAGCAGGTCAAGGAAGGGGAGCCTTCCCCTCCTCAGTCCTGATGAGGCCACACCTGGAGTGTTGTGTCCAGTCTTGTGTTCATCAATACAAGTGAGACATGGATGTACTCAAAAGATTCTGGTGGAAGGCCGCAAAGATGATGAAAGGACTGGAGCATCTCTTCTATGAGGAAAGGTTGGAGAGCTGGAACTGTTGAGCCTGGAGAAGAGAAGGGTCAGGGGGGTCTTGTCAATGTTTATAAATACTTGAAGGAAGGGTGCAGATAGGATGGAGCCAGGCTCTTTTCAGTGGTGCCCAGGGGCAGGGCCAAAGGCAATGGGCACAGACTGAAACATGGAAAGCTCTGTCCTAACATTAGAAAACACTGTTTTACTGTGAGGGTGACTGAGACTGGCATAGGTTGCCCAGGGAAGTCTCCAACCCTGGAGATACTCAAAAGCTATTGGGACATGAGCCTGGGCAACCAGTTCAATCTCAGCCATTCTATGATTCTGTAGAATCTTAAATGCACATGTCAGCAGTGACTCGGTCTCTTCACTTCCCCTCTTACTACCATCTCTCTGGTCACTCTGTGTTGTGACTGTTGTGTAAGTTCTGAGCACTTACATAATCAGTGTATCGGTGATTAAAGTCTCAACATTTAGAAAGCAATGTGTATGGCATAGCATATCTTTATATAATAGTAAAGCTTTGCACAGTACTGGTATGGGAGCCACACATTGATAAAGGTTTTACGAAAATGAAAGCCTGCTGACTCATCAGTGTTCATGCTACTAGGCAATGTCACCAAAATATTTTACATCATAGTGTTTGTAAGTTTGAGATCTGGACTTATTTGTTATTGTAAGTAAAATGCTATTGGTATCTCTATTCCTGCAAAATACTTATATTCATTATTATTTCTAAAATGCATTGAGGTCCAAAACCCAGATGTACTGTACCTTTGCCCACTACACGAAGAAAAAGTAATTTTGTCACTAGGCTGCTATTGGTTTTTACGAGTTAAAAAAAAGAAATTAAAATGACTGTACTTTGGGGAAATAGAAAAGGACTTTGTTCAATTTTATTTTTAAACAAAGTAGATTTCAGTAAATTTATTTATTTGTCTATTTATTATTCTTCCCCTAGAGTAAAGTTTGCCCATTTTTGATAGACCCTTCTTTCCGGGCTACTGAATGGCTGAAGACACATTTGAAGGAATCACGTTTGGAAGTTATTAATCAACAGGTGCCATATTTACTCTTGGTCTTACAGTTCATTTCTGCTTGAGCTCATTCCGTTCCAGACTTAGCAGTTTTTAAAGAGGTGTGACAGCAATCACTGAAAATGGATGAAGCATGTATTTTCTCAGAGAGTTCTAGGTTATAATGATTCTTACATGATATTGAAAATTTGTTTACTCAAGGAGGAGATCAGAGTGTTTAAAATTGAGGGTCAAAATCTGGTATTACTTATACAAGTTTATCTCTTCATGCTTCCCCCTCCAGGAGTATCAGTATTTCCTGCTGAGAGGGAGATAGCAAAAGGTTTGTAAACAGAGAGTTCTTTTGTATTCTTGGTTGCTTCTTCCCTATGATCTTTGTGTTGTATTCTCTATATTTGAAATAGAAGGTTGGATTTCAGTTTGAGATTAAGATATCTAAGATTAATTGTTTACGTGTTACTGTTTACATGGGTGGTGAGCACTGGCTCAATTGCACACACACATAGTTAGGCATCCAGGGCCCTTTAAAAGTCCCTTACTGAACCTTGCTTGGCCTCAAGATGCTCATTCAACAGAATGTAGGTCTTTCACAGATCACTGCTAGCTCTGCACAGGCCTTCTAGGTACTCTCTGATGGTATTAAATGCGTATCTTTGGGTGATTTAAAGTTTCTCCTGCTAGCTGATTGGCTTGATTACTTTTTAGGCTCTGTTGTCTGCATTGTCTAGGGTCTCTATTAACTGTAATGGAATCTTAAACACCATGTGCATGTTTAGACACCTACATGCAAAAGATTGTATTTAGATATCTTAATGTGAATCCTGTCCTTAGGTCTTGATTCAGTTTTGAGACATAGCTACCTAATAACATTTGAGATGTTTTAACTAGCTAGGACTTCCAGGTGCACCTGAAATGTAACACAGTACCTATGGTAGACCTGCTTTCTTCTGGTGTGGCACTTGGTGAGCTCGGCATGTTAAACGGGCTGCCTGCATGTCAGTAACTGAATAGATCAAACTTATTTAAATTAAACATTTGTGGTTAAACCCTGAAATATCATATGATGCTTGTAATAGAACTTTTCACCAATATTAGTGAATTTAAGATTCAGACTCCTGGTATAATGCCTTTCTGTTCATTCTGAAGTGTTAATATTTCATGAAAACATGACTCAAAGCAATTTATTTTTATTTACCTAGGACACCAACTTCTTAACCGCTCTTGAGCTGGCAGTGAGATTTGGAAAAACACTTATTATACAGGAAATGGATGGAGTAGAGCCTGTACTTTACCCATTGCTAAGAAAAGATCTTGTTGCTCAAGGTAAATGACCAGGATCTTTACAAATGCTTGTTCAAAGCTTTTGTAGGTTAGATCTGTATATAGCATATAAAAATTGATTTTTCTGAAAACATCAGTACTGTATGGTTTTTTTCCTCTCTAACATTAACCTGCTGCTAACACTTCAGTGCATGAAATAAGCTGGAGATACTGAAAAGTATTTAGAATTTTTTTGACTGGAATTATAATAAAATATTTTTATCAACTCTTCACAATTAAAATTTCAAGTTAATTTCAAGCACATGGTTTTATTTAGATTTAGTTGTTTTAAAAGGCTGATATGTAAATTTGAGTTGAAAGTTTAGCAAAGACAAACAGTAATAATGTATCTCAACATGAATTATGTTGGGTTATATTGCATATTTTGAAATTATATCAAAAGAGCCCAGTGGATTAAAACAATACACAATGTATGCTTTAAATATTTTCCAAATTGTTAATTTAGAAAAGTGTTAGTTGCACAGCCTGTACCTGTAATTTAACATTATGAAATTTGGCCACTGAAAATAGCTCAAGGCTCCTTTTTGTTGTCAGATCTAATAGTGGCTGAGGTAGAAGTAATTCTTTAAATATAAATCCATAGTAAAAATAAATGTAGAACACCACCAAAGTTGTGACTTCAGGGATCTGTAGGAGGCTAGGTTGAACATCATTATAATTTTCCACTAGCTTCTGTTCAACTTTGGAAAACAGAGATACAGTATTACAGGTATCTGAACTGTTTTTACTCAGGGAATCAAATTAAGACATGACTATGTCTGCAGAATGGTGGCGAAAGAAGATGAAATAAAAATATATTAGTTTATTCAGGGAAATTGCTCATAATACTCAGGAATCCTCTTTTGAATGTTAATGTGCTAAGTTAATGCTAGGTCTCTGCAAGCTAAAACTATGTAGCTGGTTTTTGAAAAGGGAGGAAGAATGGGTTGCTGTTTGAGTCTTTTCAGTCACTTCACAAGCGAGCACGTACTCCTCCTCTTTGTGAAAAAGTGGAGGTGGGGGCCTATCTGTATGATTTTGGTTGTGATGACTCTACATCTTTTCATTACTTGGAATGAAATGTAAAGAAAAATATGAATACATATATGCTGCAATAAATTTGTCTTAGTATAGCTTTCATTTTGTCTTTGACATTTTTACAGCATAGGCCTAAAATTTATTTTGATCTTTGGCAGAGAAGCAAAATTGGTATGTGATTTTCATCTCTACCAGTGTTTTAGCAAGAGATTTATATTGAGAGCTTTTCCGATCTGCTCCTGGTGCTAAAAATAGAGAAGCACCTAAGTATGTTACCTCAGAAATTTCTCTGGAAAGGAAATTTTCACTTTGAAGCTTTTCACCGTATAATTCTGTTCCTCCTTCTTTTTTAGTATCTGGTGGCAAAATCTTACTCTAGTCATGTCATTATTTGAGTCTGTTATGTTCTGACCCTGCTAGAATGGAAACCCATGGTAGAGAGAAGATGGCGAGAGGCCATCCATGTGCTTTCATTCTGTGACAGGCATATCAAGAAATGTCAGAACACTAGGAGTATAAACAGAGATTGAAAACCATGACAGAAGAAATTAAATACATTAATTGCTTCTTTCATATGGTGATTAAATTAAATGTATCTATAATAAGGCAAATTTATGGGATATTTTTTGATGGAATGTTTTCCTTTCAATTTAATAACTAGATATTACAGCATAGACATTCTCTATAACAATTACATAGAAAGTAATTTTAATAGAATTATGATTGCACAGTAACCTTCTACAAGAGATGAAATCTAGTGGTTTTGGATTACATTCAGAAAATATTGAACCCTCTTAAGTTCACCAGTGTGCAATTATGGCTAGTGTGTTTTGGTAGAACAGTTTACTGATGCAGAAATGATATGAGTGTAAATAAGTATGGTTTAATTTATGACAGGATTGTTACACAAAAGGGTAATCTCCAGTGCATCTTATGTTTTCTGTTGTCTCCTATTCATTGTCTGAAGATTCATTAGTGTTCCTTTACTTCAAGTGCCATTTATACTATTTGTACTGAGTAAGGATAAATAAACTACTCTGGTGTATTAAATGTGTTCACCATGTAACTTCGTTACACTAGTGCTCTATATAGCATTGTTTTATCTAACAATGCAGCATAGGTTATGTTCTGTAAGTTTTTAAAATGTATTTTTCTTTCTGAACAATATCAAATTTTGATAAATGTTTGCATCTATTGCTCATAAAGTCTTACACAAATACCATTATTTTGAGATAAATCTAGAATGTTCCAATCGGAGTATAACATTATTTATTTTCTACAGGACCCCGTTACGCTATACAAATAGGTGAAAAAATGGTAGATTATAATGAAGATTTCCGTCTTTTTCTATCGACAAGGAACCCAAATCCATTCATTCCACCTGATGCTTCTTCTATTGTTACTGAAGTAAACTTTATCACGACAGGAAGTGGCTTAAGAGGACAGGTAGGCATTTAGAATAAAAACAATATATGTATTCTGGAAGAAGCTGTATGGTGCAGTTTTCATTAATGCTCATGGAGGTATTTTCTAGCACATAAATATAAATGGCAACATCAGTGCTGAAACTAAATTTAAATTTTTAAATCTTGTTTCTATGCACTTGGAACTGAGTAGTGAGTCCAATAGGGAAAAGGGAAACCGTCTCATTGATGTCAGTTGCAACAGATTAATTACTAAGCTTCTGTTTTCTGTTCAAGATGCATTTATGGTACAGTGGAAACATTTTTGTTACCGCTTTCCAGTATCCCAGTTAGAAAATAATGCAAAGATAACTTGTGTGCAGGAAAAATTTGATGGAACCAAAAAGCTGTATATTTTACTTCTTTCAAAATGCTAGTAGATTTTGAGTATTTTTTTTTTAACATCTAGGAAGTAAAATGTAGCATACAGATGGAAGAGAGAAAGAAAAAAACAGGAATTAAGGGAAGAAAATCCCCTCTGTATTTGTTATGAAACAAGTTTTTCCAAACTAACAAGAGGCTTAGAATGGGATGTAAATAAAATGTCAGTAAGTAAGATATAATTCAAAATGTGAAACACAGAGATACGGAACCAGCATTGTACAATGTAACCAAGTGAATTGACTTCCTTTTTAAGTGGAAATACAGAAAAAAATATTTGGTTTTTTGTTTTCTTCCCTTGTTGGCAGGAGAGGGGTTTGGCTTTTGGTACACCTCATGGAAAATAATTTGCTGCCATTTTGTCCGATTTTTGCTTTCCATCACTTACAGGTTTTTGTATCTTATAACAGTATATACTAATGAAGGCTGCCAATCATTTAAGCACAGATGTGATTCAGATTGAAGTGCAAAGGTTTAAGTCTCAGCATAAAATGGTGTGAATCAATGTCCTTAATAAAGCCTTTTGAGATGTCCTTCAGAATCTCCTTGACCAACATCTGCTGTTATACAAAAGGGCATGGTTCACAGTAGTTCCTGAATTATACTGGGCACTGCAGGATATTCTGGTTGGCTACATAGATTTAATGCTTTTGGATGTCTGGGGCAACTGAGTAAACACTCAGAAGTCTGATTACAAGAATAAAGACTGTATACCGATATATGAATAATGAGTATATATTATTCTATATAGTTAAAGAATATATATTAGAAAATATAAGTGTTTTTTATCCTGTTGAATAATCTCATTTCTTTTTAGCTTTTGGCTTTAACAATTCAGCATGAAAAGCCTGATTTGGAAGAGCAGAAGACAAAACTGTTACAACAAGAAGAAGATAAGAAGATACAGTTAGCTAAGCTTGAGGAATCTCTCTTGGAGGTAAAATAAATTCACGTCCTTTCTATCTGTTATATAAAAAAATCTATTGGTCTAAAAATCTATTGGTCTAAAATAATACCATATTGATATTATTAGAAATAATACAAAATACCATATTGGTGTGTGTTTGAATGAAGACGGTGAGAGTTTTGGAATAATGAGCCCTCAGAATTTTTGGTTTGATAAAATAAAAGCGTTATTTGCCTAGGGCTGCTGGAAGAGTAAAGTAGATAAAGTATGTACATTTGTCATGAAACCATAGTATTTCAATACATTAAGCATTATCAAAGTTAAATACATGAATAAATATAGACTTGTTAAGATTGATTAGAAATGTCATTAACTTTAATGCATTAAAAATAGAATTAAAAAAAAATTATACTATTTATTTTTCAAATTACGAGTTTTTAAAAAAGGCACATTGTTAAGCTTGTGAATCATGTTAAGTGACTGCTTTCCCAGTTGTGAAATGACTCCGTATTGTGAAAGGAAAAAAAATCTGACAGAAAAATTCCGGGTAGAAAATGTAAATATTTGTTCAGAGAGACATTAAAAAATTTATACATCCACAGTTGTTTCTTGTTAGCAATGAATTGTATATTCTTTATGCTTTACATTTTGAGTTCTCATATTTACAATTAATATTCTGAATTTTCAGTTTACCCTTTTAATGAAAGTAGTGATGCTTGGAAACACTTGTAGCTCTGTAAGAAAAAGTAGCTTTCAAGGAAGAGGCACTATTTTCTTTTTTGTTTGCATCTTGTGGATTTCACACAACTGTACTTCATACCAATAGGAATGATCCTCAAATTCTTCTAAGATGTCATAGGTGCAGAGAGATTGACTTGCTGACTCAAAACCCTTAGTCTGTAGCCAAGTCATAGAACTTTTCAGTATTCAGAACAATGGACTTAACGCTAATTACTAAGATGAAATCTTACTTAAAATTGTAATGGGGCAGATTTCTCTTGCAGGCACAGGGAAACTTGTTCTCTAAAAAAATTCCATATTCACAGCTGATCATTTTTTGGCACCTTAGTGTCTGCCAGAAGCTGAGTTCAGAGGTGCAAGAAAAAAACGTCCATTCTTTAGAACAGATTCTCTGTGTGATGCTGGAACTCCAAAATCCTTCCCATTTGTCCAGTCTGAATTGTCAAGTGCAGAATTTCAAGCAATTGGTTCCTAAGATAACAGCAACAAAAAGTGGCCAAGTGGTAACACTGAGGTTGATTTAAGCTTTGGCAGTTTTGTTAGCACTGAAGTCAGAATGCTGTTTGATCCTGAATAAAAAAAACCCTAAAGCTCAGTGGAAACTGGGAGGTGTTACATGGACTTGGCCCACAAAGAAGTCAGTGCTGGAGGTGAATCTAGATAAATTCCAGTTAATCCAGAACCAACTTTAGCATGCTATCTGAACTACTATACTGGTTTTCTCCTGGAAGCTTTGGGACAAAGACACACATTCTGTGGCTATCTCATGGCGCACACTATAAATCCTTATAGCAGTCAGACTCCTTGAAAAAAACGAATCATCTTGGCCTTGTCCCAAGTTCTTTTCAACTAGAGAACAAAGTGCATTTTACTGTTCTAACTGGTGAATCTCTTCCTCCAAATGTCCTAAAATGCTGTTCTACAGGTAGTTGTTCAGAGCTGACTTGACTGACAGGAAGCCAATTTGGTGGTGTTGTCTGACTAAAAAAGAAATAAAAAAAATTGTAAAGAATTGTAAAAAATAATAATAAGAAAAAAAAAGTACTGAAATGTATTTACTGCAGGTTAGTAAAACCCCTTAAAAAACAGAGAACCATTCGAGCTTTTCCCACTGTTTAGTAGAAATGGAATTGTTTGCGCAGGAGAACTCCGGGAAAATGTAGGATATTATCAAGGATTTTGAAGGGATCTCTTAAAACAAAATTGTTGTAATTGTGAGTATTCATCTCAGTTGGAAAAGAGAACTAAATTATATAGGGGGTATTGGAATGCTTTTGAAAGTAAATGAATTCATGAATGACCGGGTACAGGAAGTCATTACTAGTAGCCATTTTCACATTAAATTGGTAGTTAAATAGAAGAAAAAAAATAACCCTAATTTTCATTTTTCATGGGAATATTAGGGCTAAACCTCTGATCAAAGAAATTATGCTCAAAAGCTTCCTGACAACTTAAGTTCCAGAACCTGGCAGTCTGTGTTTTTGGAGTTTGTTCTTGGGGTTTTATTTTCCGTGAATCTAGTAACCACCGGCTTTCTAGTACTCTTGATACATTCAGAGAAGGGCAGATTCCAAAATGGTTGCTTTACAGGGTTTTTGTAATGTAACATAGATGGCTTTTTTTTTTTTTTTTCCACAGACACTTGCAACATCACAAGGCAATATACTAGAAAATAAAGATCTGATTGAATCTTTGAATCAGACTAAAGCAAGTAGTGCACTCATCCAGGAATCGCTTGCTGAATCTCACAGACTTCAGAGTTTTCTTGATAAGGTAGAAGAATACTGTGATCTTTTATTGCTATTTTTCTCAGCTAAAAATAGTCATCTATATAGAGAGATACTGATCTTATACTCCTATATCCACAGGAGTATAAAATCAGTAACATACTAAGTTAATTTTTTTAGTAAAAGATATGTGGGATATGCAAGTACAGAAACTATTTTGATGAATAAAATTCCTTTGCTTTACACATTCTGAATAACTACACAATTTAAAGTCTGTTAGTTTCAATTAAAGGAATTTTTCGCAAGGACTTATGGGCAAGTAGTGGGCTTTGACTTTATTTTTGCCATCTACTCTTATAGAATCATAGAAACAACTAGGTTGGAAAAGACCCTTAAGATCATCAAGTGCAGCCATTACCCCAAGACACACTCTTGCAAACAGTGTGGCTCACATGGATGTTCTTAATATATCCCTTGCTACTGCAGAAATATAGATCACTGCTGATGCTATTAATCTAACATGCTCTTTTAGTAACACATTGCAGAAGTTTCCTCTTCGTTCTTATTTGTTTAAAATTTTCTTTTAAATTTTGAGATGTTTTGTTGTGGAAAGAGACCTTGGTGTTCTAGGGATTAATTTCCAAAATGTTCTTCATAATTTAAAGATTATTTTTTTTTGCTAAAATCTAAAGAAAATGTTAAAATCTTGAGTGAACGGACCTCAATTTGAAGAATCGGAAAGGATTCCATTTTCTAAAGCAGTGAGTGTGAGCTGAATGTTTTTTTTCAGTGGGATGAGTAAATGTGGAATAACCGGTAGATGGCAGTAGTGTTCTGGGTTTATATCTAAGTACGTTTGTTTTATCCCCAGGAGAGGGACGCCTATCTTCCGTTAGCTGAGAGTGCCAGCAAGATGTACTTCATTATCTCTGACTTATCCAAAATTAATAACATGTACCGTTTTAGTTTGGCGGCTTTCCTTCGACTTTTCCAACGGGCTCTGCAAAGCGAGCAGGTATTTTCTGTTTTCCTGAAGCTGTTAATGCTGTAGAAGGATCAATCTGCTTTGATCCTTAGAATTTGTTAGTTGCTCTGAACATTCTTGGAAAATACTGTATAATAATAACATGATGAAATGTATGGTAACTAGTGATACTGAGCTGATGTGCTTTAGGTATACAGAATACATACACATGGAATTTTTAATGACCTTAAGTTCCATATAAATTTGTAAAATCGTTGTGCCAGCTGAAAACAAAGTAACTCTTATTTGTAATTTCAGGCTTGCTCTTTGTTTAAGGTGATTTAGGAAAAACAAGGTTGTTTATAACTTTACTAAAGACTTTAATTAAAGAAATTATTGGTCTAATCACAAAGAAGGCTAATTCTGTCAACAAAGGGTAGAATAGGAAAAGACATATTTCTGCATGATTCAGTTAGCTGAAGGAAGATCAAAAAATTTACCTACTTTTGCACAGTTTGTAGGCATGCATGTGGCCTGGCTTGTGAAAAATGTAATTTTTACTTTTATGTATTCTACTGGCCAGTATATTCTTCTTACAGAAGCAAAGAATTATAGATTTATGCCTTGTCACCTCATTCTTTAGATTTAAAACTCCCACTGAGTAATTTTTCATATTCTTTTTATTCAGCATCTCCAACATTCACCTTACTTCTCTTTGTTTCCACTTTAAAAGGCATTTGCCAGCCTTTCATCATGTCACTTTCAGATTCTCCTTTATTCTGGCATCTGTGCTTACAACTTTCCTTCAGCTTCAGTCATTACTAGGAACATGGTTCTGATTACGAGCACTTACCCTCTTTAAAGTTCTTTACCTATTACTTCCACAACACGAGCTTCTAAATTCTTGTTCTTACTTTCACACTGTTCCATAATGTCATTTCTTCCTGCCTACTATGTTAACTATTTAAAGCTCAGCTTCTGGTTTTGCTGTCTTTGCTTTTTTTCTTTTTTGCTTCTTTATCCAATTTTTCATTTTTCCCAAGCTGTCTTTTAGACATGGGAAAGTTATTAGTCGAATCAGCTTGTGAATCCAAATTTTCCTTCTTTATAAACTCATCTCTTCAAATAGCAACATCATGGAAAGGAACCTGTCTCTGATAAATCTCATACCAACTGTTATTTCCCTCACCTGCCCCCACCTTCTATCCTATTTTATCCTCTTTTATCCTTTCTTTCAATTTTCTTCTGTTATAATTAGTCTTTTAGTCTGTAAGCTTTGAAGGCCAAGGTATATTTACTGTTTTCTACAACATTTACTTCAGTTGGTCTGAATTTGGCTGGAGGTTTAGCAACTACACTCAATGTCAACACACCTGTTTAATAACATTAAATATAATAATTCAATAAATAAGCAGGTTTTTACCATGTGAAAACTATGAAATTTCAATGATATTAATGTTAGGAGAAGAAACTCTCCTCTCATTCTCTATGTATTTATTTTATATATAAAATGTTGTAAAATATTCACAGTCAAAATATACAAGGCCAAAATATTTATTTCTCAGTGCTTCGTTATGATCTTCTCATTTCATCATCTACGCATTGATAGCTGCAGTTGAATTCAGTAATATGTTTTTAGAACTAGTAAGTGTCATATAGCGTCCAGAGTGTTTGTGTCCTTCTGCTGAAATTTACAAGGTACATAAAAAGATTTTTATTTCCACATGAATTTTGAAATCCAAACTTTCTTTTTAGGATTCAGGCAATACTGAGGAAAGAATCAAATTGCTTATTGGCTCATTGAAACATACGGTGTATGAATATGTTTGTCGTTGTTTGTTTAAGGTAAGATTGTGGCGGGGTTTTTTGGCTTTTATGCAGTTCATTAGATGTGAAAGTATTCTTTCAGCAACAAACACTGATGTACTTCAAATAATGTGTTAATACATATGTAGTGCATGAAGGGAATTACACTTGCAATATATAACATGAAAAATTAGGAGTACTAACAATTAGGATACGAGAATATTAAGATTGCTTATGCACATTTCTCCACAGAGCAGTTTTCTAATAGGCAAGGGTATTCTTAGTCTAGTCCTATTTCTGCTTTATCACTGGCTCCACACCTTTGCCTCATTCTGGCTTCTTGGCCAGTCCCAGGCTTTGCAGTCTTCTGGACACTCTTATTTCTAGCACTTCTACCCATGAGTATTTGACCTAGCTGTCATGATACGATTTTGTGTGATTATTTGCTCTTTAAAAAAAAAAATATATATAATGTTTTTATTAAAGGAAACAAACAAACAAAAAAATCCCATTGTAATAGTCTCCTTTCCACATCCTGCCTCTCAAGTGTCTTACCCGCTGGCTTGTTTGTTTCTATCTTTTCCCCTGTTCCTCCATACAATGTTCTTAATGTATTTCTTTTTTGCTCTGTATTTGAATCAGGTGGCGCTTCTCTTCTTGCCTTCTTGGTGAAAATCTAGCATAGATATGCCTTTCACTTTCCATTTTAATTTTTACTTCCACATGGAGCTGTCATAACAGGAAGTGTTTGTCTTATAGTACCAGGCTGAAGAATGGATAGTAGGTCTTCACAGATGACTTGAACAGTAGTACAATCATGCGAGTCTGGAGTTTGATCAGTGAGAATGGAGAGATCTTGGAAAATTTTGGACATCCTTCCCCCACCCCCCTGTTTAGCAACGCTGTACTGAGGTTGCAGAAGTAGCAGATTTTTCTAAAGATTTTGTTTTAACAAAGTCCAAGTGGATTCTCATGGTAGACTCATAAGAATTTAATATCTGTGTTTGAATCCATGAGCATGTGAAACCTTCCAATAAGTCATTAAATCTTTCGAATATTGGAAGGCAGCTATTTTTATATATCAGAAGAGATTAAAGATTTCAAAAGCAAAGCACAAATAGAAGATTTCTAGTAGGAGAGATTTTCATTGTGAATGATCAGGTTGGAGTTTAGAAAATACTGAAAGTGTGTTACTGTGCATCTTCAGACTAATGGTCCATTTAGCTTAGTATGTTCTGGAGAGATACGTGTTACTAATGGAGAGAATAAGCTCCTCACTCAGTCATCAAGCCACTGCTAATTCTGCCTTTTATCCATGCAAATTTTTAAAGACTCCTATGACACCAAGGCTTTACTAGTGTCTTCAAAAATGTTATAGCTGATACAAGCTTACACCCTTTTAAGCATGCTAGAATTGGGATGGGTGGTCTTGTTTGTTTTTCTGTGGTTAATAATTATGTTTGTGTGTACATGAACTTAATATATGCTAGTAACTGAAGTGAAGCAGTGGGAATGGCCACCTGTACTGTCCATTTGTCACAATAGTTGCTGTCATAGGTTTGGCCTGGGTTAGTGTTATGGTTTAAGCTCAGCTGGTACCTCAGAACCACGCAGCTGCTCTCTCACTCCTTTCTCTCCCCTGCTCCTGGAGTGATGGGAAGGAGAATCAGAAGAATGTAAACCCCACAGGCTGAAATAAGAACAGTCCAGTAACTAACACAAAACTACTACTACTACCACCAGTAATAATGAAAAGTATAGGAAAATAAGAAGGGCAGAGAATACAATTGCTCACCACTCACTGACCGATACTCAGCCCTACTTGAGCAGCGATTTGATGTTCATGGGTGTGTTATTTATCAATACAGAAAGAATTTTAATGCTTTGTACAGTTTGACCCTGATTCCTATTTGTGGCCTGTTTGCCCTCCAGTCCTATATCTGTAAAAAACCCACTTGTAAATGCATCCGAATTAAAATATAATATACTTCATATGCTTTAATTGTATCCTTGGGAATACTTTTTACCAGATGGTTTTGTAATTGAAAGATTTAATAAACCAGAACTACTTAAAGCAGTAAACAACAATTTTAGGTATTGGTGTCCAGAGATACAAACTATGCCATGAGTTTGTCGTGGCTGCTATCGTGCATTTCTGCAGTTATGCAAATATAGTTTATAGTGTCTGTGGCTCATATGAATTAAGATATATATATAGCCTCTTGGTAGTCAGTCATTCCAAGGGAAATTAAAACTAATAGGGATATAGTCTCTAAGCCACATATATCCTTTAGTCAGTAAGCCATAATTCTGGAACTTAATCATAATATTGTTGAAAATACACATGCAGATGCAGCTGAAGTCACTTTTACTGTATGTGATGCACATCTAGAGCACCCTTATTCCATGTTTTTGTTGTGTGTTGCTCTTACATCTGTTTCTGAACTTTTGTGTCAAGCTGGTAAAAAGGTATCTGAGAAAAAAGTAAAAAGAAAACAAAAAATAATTTTGCCCTTTAACATAATTTTGTCCTCAAAAATATAATAGACATTCAGATCAGAAAACAAGTATTAGTCAAACAGGTAATCTTTTACCTTATAACATGTAAGGAATATTTCCTAGAGTATGATTCTTCATAATTGGTCCTCTATGTTTTGAAAAATCCCAGGCAGTTTATTTTTTGCTAGTATTTTTGTCAGTTTAATATTCTTCAAACTGGTAATCCTCTGACACCAAGGGAAGGCTTGTATGTGGGAAACCACGCTGTGGAAAATTCAAATATCGTCAAGAATAGCATTAATTTCTATAGGACAGTAGATGTGTTTATCAGCTGGCTGAGATGCCTGTGCTGTGCAGACGTAACCCAGTCCCATTGTTGATTTTTCTTGCATTCTTCCCTTTCACCTGTGCTTTATGCTTCTTAGTTATGTCACACTTCCTTGAAAGAAAAAGAAGAGGTGCCACCTTAGAATCATAGAATAGTTAGGGTTGGAAGGACCCTAAGATAATCTAGTTCCACCCCCCTGCCATGGGCAGGGACACCTCAAACTAAACCATGTCACCCAAGGCCTCGTCCAACCTGGCCTTGATCACTGCCAGGGATGGAGCATTCACAACTTCCCCGGGCAACCCATTCCAGTGCCTCACCACCCTCACAGTAAAGAACTTCTTCCTTATATCTGATCTAAACTTCCCCTGTTTAAGTTTTAACCCATTACTCCTTGTCCTATCACTACAGTCGTAATGAAGAGTCCATCCCCAGCATCCCAGTAGCCCCCCTTCAGATATGGAAGGCTGCTATGAGGTCTCCACGCAGCTTTCTCTTCTCCAGGCTGAACAGCCCGAGCTTTCTCAGCCTAGCTTCATGCAGGAGGTGCTCCAGTCCCCTGATCATCCTCATGGCTCTCCTCTGGACTTGTTCCAACAGTTCCATGTCCTTTTTATGTTGAGGGCACCAGAACTGCACACAATACTCCAGGTGATGTCTCACAAGAGCACAGTAGAGGGGCAGGATCACCTTCAACCTGCTGGTCACGCTCCTCTTGCTGCAGCCTAGCTTACGGTTGGCTTTCTGGGCTGCTAGCAGACATTGAAGCTGGCTCAAGTACATTTTTTCATCAACCAGTAGCCCCAAGTCCTTTTTCCCAGGGTTACTCTGAATCTCTTCTCTGCCCAACCTGTAGCTGTGTCTGGGCTTGCTTCGACCCAGGTGTAGGACCTTGCACTTGTCATGGTTAAACTCCATAAGGTTGGCATCCGCCCACCTTACAAGCGTGTCGAGGTCCCTCTGGATGGCATTCCTTCCCTCCAGCATATCAACCGACCCACACAGCTTGGTGTTATCTGCAAACTTGCTTAGAGTGCACTCAATCCCACTGTCTGTGTCAGCAACAAAGATGTTGAACAAGACTGGTCCCAACACCGATCCCTGAAGGACACCACTCGTTACTGGTCTCCAGCCAGACATTGAGCCATTGACCACAACTCTTTGTGTGCAGCCATCCAGCCAGTTCTATATCCACCGAGTGGTCCATCCATCAAATTGATGTCACTCCAATTTAGAGACAAGGATGTTGTGTGGGACAGTGTAGAATGCTTTGCAGAAGTCTAGGTAGATGACATCAACTGCTCTACCCCTGTCCATCAGTTCCGTAGCCCCATCATAGAAGGCCACCAAATTGGTCTGGCAGGATTTCCCCTTAGTGAAGCCATGCTGGCTGTCACCAAGCCCCATGTTGTTTTTCATGAGCCTTAGCATGCCTTGCAGGAGAATCTGCTCCAAGATTTTGCCAGGCACAGAGGTGAGACTGACTGGTCTGTAATTCCCCGGGTCATCCATTTTCTCCTTCTTGAAAATGGGGGTTATATTTCCCTTTTTCCAGTCGTTGGGAACTTCACCTGACTGCCATGATTTTTCAAATATGATGGCCAGTGGCTTAGCAACTTCATTTGCCAGCTCCTTCAGGACCCGCGGATGGATTTCATCAGGACCCATGGACTTGTGCATGTTCAGGTTCTTAAGATGGTCTCGAACCAATTCCTTTCCTGCAGTGTGCCTAGGGTCTTAATTCTCACAGTCCCCGTGTCTGCCTTCCAGGACTTGGGTGGTGTGGTCAGAGCCTTTGCCAGTGAAGACTGAGGCAAAGAAGTCATTCAGAACCTCAGCCTTCTCCAAATCCAGGGTAGCCAGTTCTCCTGATAGCCTCTGGAGAGGGCCCACATTGTCTCTAGTCTGTCTGTTATTTGAAATGTACCTATAGAATCCTTTCCTGTTATCTTTAACATCCCTAGCCAAGTTCATTTGTAACTGGGCCCTAGCTTTTCTAACCTGATCCCTAGCTTCCCAGACAACATCCCTGTATTCTTCCCAGGCCACCTGTCCTTGCTTTCACCTTTTATAAGCCTCTTTTTTCCTTCGAATTTTCCTCAGCAGCTCCTTATCCATGCATAGTTTATACCATGGCTCCATTTTTCCTGGTTTATTGCTCCAGAGACTGGTTGAAATTCAAGTGATGCAGCAGACCTGGGAAAAAGTCAGAAGTTTACAGTGTTTTTTGTTTTCTGTATTGGTTTTTTTTATGTTTGTTTGTTGTTTTTTTTTTCTCCAAAATTCTGTTTCAAAAATTTGCCATAAGATTGCAAGCATTTCCTATGCACAGTTTAAAAAGTAATAGATACTGTTCAGTATGTTTACTTTATTACAAGTCCCATTATTTTCTTCTCCACTGGAATTTAGATGTACTTAGATACAGAGTTTGCATTAGTGTGTGTGTCTAAGTTGCAGAGGTATAGCAATTTTGAATTAGCACATGTGTCATTAAGTCAGTACTATGGAATTAGAAGTATTTGATTAATGATTTCTTTTTACTTATAAAAAAAGCAGAAAGGTGAATTTTTATGAACATATAAATACAGTTTTACTGCTTTTATTTCAGGCTGATCAGCTAATGTTTGCTCTGCATTTTGTACGAGGAATGCACCCTGAACTTTTTCAGGAGAATGTAAGTGCCAGAAGAGAAAATCCCCAAGTGATTTACTTAAATTTAATATGAAGAGTAAATATATAAATTTAATATGAAGAGTTAAAAAAGTTTTAAGTAAAGTCAGTAAGTGTAGGCCTTGGGATTTTAGATTTATATGCCACTATTTTTGTATGATGGATGTCAACATTATATTTGTTAGTTTCAAAGTGAAGAATATCCTGAAAAGGTATGTATATATAGTTGCCTTTTAAATAAGGGTCAGAAAAAGATGTTTATGGAGGGTTCTTGCAGTTTTTTGCAGGCACTGTATCAGTGTTTCCTGCCACCATGTGGCCACCAGACATTTATCTATTCTTCTAGTTAAATATGGATATTTCTTTATAAGTAAAGTGATGGATACACACCTATTGCACTGTGGCCAAGGGTTACCTTGGTATTGAAATGCAGAAAAGGAGTGCAAGACCTAGTAGGGAGAAGTAAAAGTCTGATTCTGCAACCTGCAGTTGAAGACACTTAAAGAGAGGAAAGTGAAGCAATGAAGTTATCTTCTGTGCATTTCAGCCATTGTTTCTTCAGTGTTTAAGATATTCCTGAACCAGTGATCATTAATGTACTTGTTTGCAGCAGTATGTCCAAGAGCGCACTGTATAGAGAGTGTCCTTCTTATGTTCTCTGGCCAATTAAGTATTTGATTCTTTGTGCCATAGTGGCCTAGCTTTGAGAGGAATGATGAACTCATCTTTTAATAGTTTATATTTTTGAAAGCATAGTACTGTTAGAGCTCTTAAACAGCTTAAGCTACATTACATATAATTACTGCAGTATCTGGGTACTCAAGAATTAAAACAGGCAAATAATACCAATAAATTTCTTACTTCTCTGAAAGGTGGATCTTATTTTAATGAAATTGTTAAGACGAGTGCTTGTATAAAATATTTATTGAGAAAAATGAAACTGAAGTGATTATTTTTTTAACGTAATTTATTTTAAAGCTGTTAATGTGATGAGGCTAGAAGCTTCCTATCATGCTTGTAAGGAATTTAGTATTCTAAGTCCCTGTCTCAAGAGAGTTCAACCTTCTGCACTTATTAATTTGTTGTGTAGTGATGAGAAATTTCTAGTACGACTTTACATTATAGTATAGAACGCCTTGGCTCTTAGTAGAGACATTCTCTTTCTGAATCAATATGTATAGTTTTCTGAGGTAGTTTTACATGTCTCTGCATATTATACTTCTTCTTTCCTTCATAAAAATAATGCATGATTTCTGGTTTTAAAACTGGGAAGCCTGCATGATTTTTCTAGTGCACAAGCATTCTCTTTGTAACTGGGAGAGAAGCATCAGTTTGTGATTGAGAGAATTAGATTGATGGATGCACAAAGCTATGCTTTAGTCTGTATCAGAGTAGTACTAGTTGATTGACCTTTTCATTTGGGACGTTACCATTGTCTTTAACAATTTAAAAAAAAAAGTTCTTTATCATAGAATTATAGATATTATATAAAATTTCAGTATTTATAAAGTCTTTTAAATATATTTCTTATCACCTCCAAATATAAGATTATGTCATTTATAATATGTTTTTAAATACTGATCTAATCTGTCTTAAAATGATTAAAAACTGTCTTCCTAGTTTTGAATATCAAGTCTAAAAGATTTAATCATATTCAACTTAGTGCAATCAATGTATTCATAATATCAATCTATTATATGAAATATTCCTCCTGTTCTAATAAGTGCATCATTTGGATGCTATAACGTGAAACACTATTGAAACAAGGATTCTGTAATTATCTGTTGTATGTGGGCTGCTGATGCTCTATTAGGCAGTGTGTCCTTTCCAGCCACCTATGTTGTTTCTTCCTAGTCTATAGTTAGCAGTCTGGGTGGGAGCTGTGGGTGCTATGAATAGGGCTTCTCCTTTTGTTTCTTTTTCTTATAAAGTACTACAGTCACTTAGCTTGTATTCTTCATAAGGAATTACATACCGGTAGTATATTAACTAGCATTTTAAAAATGTCTTATAACTCTTTCAGAATCTAGGCTTTCATTTCTTTATCTTCCTGTTTTGCCTATATCCTATTACCTATTAATCTTTATACTTAAAAGATGACTTGTGACTTACCAGAGTTCATTTATTCCCCTAGGAATGGGAGACTTTTACAGGTGTGATCATTGGAGACACCATAAGAAAATCAGTAAGCTACATTTATTTGTGTATTTTGAAAAAAGGAACATTTACTTAAATACTGAAAAATTAAAATTGTATTCTTACTATATAGTTTCATTAATTGTATTCATACATCAGAGGAACAAGTAACTTCTCACATAGTCATACAAAAATATAAGAACTTTTTGAACATCACTACTCTTTTTCCAATTTCCATAACTTTTTGCCGTTGTTGCTTTTTTCCTCTTTCTTTTCCTGTTGCCAGGATTACAATTTGTTTTTTTCAGTGTATGTTTGAGAGGGTTTTAAGCCGTCTTCTGCAGCTAAAATCAGTGTTTCTTAATCCCTCTTTCTCCTGATATTATACATGAATTGTGCTTTTCGTATGTTAGTCCACACACTTTGCTAATTTTGACATGCTTTTTTCCCCAGCTTCAGAGTTCTATATGTGGAGATATATTTTTATGTTTTCCTAGGTGACAGAGCTAGTTTAGGAACCTTCTGTTGCATGCCTGATCAATCATGCTGTAGTTTACGAAGTGTCCCTCAATTCTGTTGAATCTGTGTACTTTCAAAATAATCTTCCAGTAGAAAAGAGTAGAGGAAAAAAGCTTTCTCTAGTCTTATCCATTATAGCCCTTCTTTGAACCAAGTATTTTGACAAAGGTTTTGAAAAGTATTTTTATGAAACATGAGCCCAATCAGGAGTTGTGGGCTTAGTCTTTGCCTCTACTTTGCTGATCTTTGTTCAGGGTCATGATGTCTCATTTCCATCATGCTCAGTTGCAGTTTTCATAATTCAGAATAAATTTTAATGGTTAGCCTTGTTTAGGTGTCTGTCAGAGTATATTGTACAGCCAGTGGTACAAGACAATGAACAGTGTGAGTACCTTGTTTTTAGAATATTAGTGGCGCCAACTGTGTTCACATGCATGCTGGCAGGATTCGCTTTAAACAATATATTACTCAGGTTTTCTTACTTAAATAGCTGGTTTCTTAAATTCTCTGTTTCTCTAGCACATACATGACTACAGGTTCAGTGTGAACATAGAAGTCCCTCTTCATCTCTATGGAATCCTTAAAATTCAATTAAACATCAATGAGTTTGGTGATTTTCAAATATTTTCTTGGTGTACGTATTTTCAAGCTATGTGAGATCTGATTGTATAATGGAATTTAACACCAGCCCTACCTCTACTCCACCTAACACACAACCCATATATGTTGGAAAGAATGGGGACATACTTGATTCAACCCCACTTCTCAGTGGAAAGTATATTGCAGACCCATTTCAAGTTTATTCCTATAACTGCTCCCAAGTTTCCTTACTCTTGTCTTTCTCAGACTTTATAGCTCATGGCTGAGATATTTTTTCACAAGAAAGCTTTCCTTTTTTCTGCTGAACATTTATGATTACTATTAAAGATGCTCAGTGTTTGAGAGATCTGAGTACATTTTCAGACAGAGACTGTCAGACTTGTTAATGGGTACTGTATGATTTTTTTCTTGAAAAACAATGTAGTGAATACAGAGATTCCACAGGAGCTTAAGCCATGTTGTTCATCCTTAGAATTTTCTCCATACGCAACATCTAAGAAGCAGAAAAATAGAGCTCTGACTAAACTGTGCTAGTGCAGAGATGTTCAGAAGTCATGCTTTGCTTAGTGAATTACCCCAGAATTGATTTTTGTGTAAAGAGCCATCTTCTTCATGGCTGCAAATATGTGCAATGAAGTTATATTTTTAAGTCACTTGTGTCTTAAGTCAGAGTGCATATGGAAAAGTACTCTGAGTGTGTTACACAGGTGCTTTAAATGATAAAATATTTTCAGGCTCAAGCAGTTAAGAAAGTGTTTATATGAACAGTATATCTCAAAATTTGATCGTTGGTAGCTTTTGTTTTGTTAAACCATTTATGAATTTCACAAAAGACCACAGAAAGAGTCCAGTTGTGAATGCTATTTTTATTAAAAACGTGGGGTTTGCAATCTTATTGCTGAATATAGTGTTTCACAAAAATTTATGTGACTTGTGTGTTTTTGAATCAGGATTCACAAAGAAGTGTTCGTGACCAGATTCCTTCTTGGATAGAACAAGACCGAGCCTGGGCAGTAGCATCTTTAAAGGTATACATCATGTGGTGGGTTGAATTAACTTAAAAGGCCTTTGGTTTTAGCAAATAGTAACTTGGACATGAATACTCAAATATGTATTTACTAGATGGAAGTATTTTGTTATTTTTAACAGTTTATTCTGTCTTCCAGAAACCATGGCTGAACATATACCAACCTTTCATTTTTCTGAGCCTTTTGCTTGTACATCTCTACCTCATCTAACAATGCATTTCAATGCATGTGGATGAACCTGTCATCCTACTGAAATTAGAAAATACTCTAATCCTACCCAAGGCACTACAATTTCTTAGAAAAATTCTTAGAAAAATATACGGAAGAAAAATTGCAAGGAATATTCAAGTTGCGGGTTTCTTATGTAATAACTTTCACAAATCATACTGTATTGAAAGCCATAAACTGTTAGTTTGGAAATAACCTTTCTACTTACCAGATTTCCATATGTTATTACTCATATCAAGTCATTTCAAACTAAAACAAAAAACATTGCCTTGCTTTTGTTCACCCTGCAACAGCTAATGTTGAAGTCCTCTGATCGTGAAGGGAGGTAAATGAAAATGCTAGTCTTTGAAATTCTGTCTTAGGCTCGTCTCCTTCTGCATTTAGTTCAGCAGCAAGAAAGGAAACCTTGACAAGTCCTTGGCAAGGACTTTTGCTGCTAAATCCAGAGTTCATTATTTTTCATGTCTCTTCACCAGCAATCAGGAACAATTGCAATAATGGTGTGGCAATCCTGATTATTAGGGTTTTTAAAACAAACAGAAAGTGGGTAACTGGGTGAATCATTAGTATGTAATGATAGAAAAAGAATCTACTCATGTTTAAAAGAAAGGATTATGATTGGGTAGAGCCTAAATTTTAAAATGAAAGAACCTAGAGTTTTAAAAACAAAAATATAGAGCAAAATAAACAGCATTTCCATTTAATAGGTAACCAAATGGTTAATTTTAAAACCTACCCTTTTCTTATCTAACTCTGAGGATAAAATTGAATTGAGTAATGTGATATGCATGAGTATTTATACGTTTAGGGTCGTAGAGGTATTTGCAAATTAATTAAAATATATAATGTCAAAATGAGTATTCTTCTTTATTATTCAATATACATTATTTGTTCTGTAGATTTCTCTCCCAGGACTCTATCAGACACTTTGCTTTGAAGATGAAGGACTGTGGCACACTTTTTCTCAGAGTTCTGTGTGTGAACAAGACTTTCCATCTACTATTATGAAAAGAATTTCCTTATTTCAGCAGGTATTTTTTTTAATATTAAATAATTTAAAAATTGTGAGTTAGGCATTGAAAGTAAGTTTTACATCTTGGGAATTTAGGCTTTAGGCCTGGTTGAATTATAAGCGATTGACAGTATCAATATATATCAATATATATCAATATCAATATAGTATTGTCTTACGGCTTAACTAGTTTATTTAGTCTAAGGATTTTTCTTTTTTCTGTAATACATATTTAGCTGTCTTTTATCTGAGTCTGTTTTTGTGTTGATGATGGCTGCATCTGAGCATACTCTGTAAGGTAACAAGCTTTTTATTAATATTCACAAAATTAATTTCATGAATGGATATTAAAATTCTTTTATGGTTGCTTTGTTACTGAAGAATTTGTCAGCTTGTTGAGCATCATTAATTTAGTTCATCATAAAATGTGCAAACTCACACATCTGACTGAAAACCAAAAAATATAATAGCAACCACTGATTTTTCGAACAGTAGTGATAAAATAGTGGTAAAAAATCCTGAAAGCTTAGTGATCAAATAACTCATCAAGAATGTTGGAGAGGCAAGTCCCTTCCTCCACCTGGGATCTCTTCTACTCTGGAAAAGTTGCATCCTTCTTTTGTTTAAGGAAGAAAGGGTGTTGTTACTCACTTTCACATGATACCATGATTTTTCATTTGAAGTACTTGATATTAAATGAAGGCCTGTCTAAAGAAGTGAAGAGGTATAAGACAATGTAGTTTCATGCTGATTGGTTCTTAGGGGCTCTCTATTTGGAGATTTTGTACAGGAGGAGAATTTCTAAAATAGCATGCGTGGAATTCAGGAACAAACAATTTTGGAAGGGAATTTGTCCAAGTTACGTTTGATTGGATGAGATGCTGAAGAGCAACTCTTATGAGCACAGCATGTTGTCATAAAAATATTGCATTTATAGGATAATAAATCTGAAATGGTCAGTGTATTACGTATCTAGTTCCTTGTGTAGAAAGTATTGCTATTTCTGTTGATGAGATACACTGAAACTATCTGATTATATGCTACACGTGAGTTAGTTTCTTTCAAACTGTATGTTAAACATAAAAATAGTGAAGTAACACTTAGTGTAATCTCAAGCTTAAAATGTAGTTCTTAAAAACTCGATTAAGTTAAATTTTTCCTCCAAAATAGCGGATATTGTAAACTGGAATGTGATGGTAGGTTCAGCACTGTCGTTTACACATCTACATGTAAGGGGGTAGGAGAAGATGTTGTGATTTTAACGTATCATTTTTAATGAAGTTGCATTAGTTGCCTGCAGTTGCCTGCACTGAAAATTTGCATGAAATTACCTGAAAAGAGGTTGCTGGTAGGAAAACTGCTGATTTAATTTTGTATCTGAACTTACTAGCTGTTCATGTTCTGTAGTCTTTTGAGGAACAGTAAAAAGAATTTGCAGAACTAGGAGGTTTGAAAGTCAGAGTGTCTCAGAGAAAGAAGTTAAATATGAAACTCTAAAGGTTTGCTAAAGGAAGTTACTTCAAAACTGATTATTTTACAGTATTGGTGCACTGAAATCAGAAGCATTGCTATTCATTCCAGTTAGGATGTTGCTGCTTAAATACATGTATAAAATTCAGATTACTGGTTTAAATCTAAGTTCTCTTTCTGTCATTCTAGCTACTCACAGAGCTTATTTCTAAAACAGTGTAGAAAAAGTTCCAGCTTACAAATAGACATTAGAGGTAGATCTGTCTTGTGATCCTGTTAATAGGACAAGCTACTTACAAAAGAGCAATTACATTAGGTTGTCTTGGAAAGGATTGATCAGATAGCTATTCAGAGAAAATAACTTTGTTCTAAAGAGAATTTTAAATAATTCAGCCTTCTTAGAAAAGTCTTACTTTTAAAATTGTCACAATATACCTTTAGAAATGCATCTCCTCTCAATGTATTTTATTTTAAGGTACTTGTGGTCCAGGCTGTCCGACCAGACAGGCTACAGAGTGCCATGGCTCTTTTTGCATGTAAAACCCTAGGTAAGTTATTTTTTTCTCTGATGTGTTTCCACACAACAATTAAAATAATGTTTTTGGTCCGTTTTCTCTCCTATTTTATAGTTCTTCTGGAATCAAAAATTTTAGGATTTGAAAATATGCTGTAAATGGATTTGCTGATTTTGTTCTTGTTAAGTATTGTTTAAAAGTGCTTTCAAATGGTTTGGTATTTATGTCACATAGTGATTTAAAATGTATTAAAGATCTGTCAGATTCTTTTAGTGAATTCTTGAATGCTGGAGTAATTAAGAAAAGATGTTAGCTGGTTTTCTATAAGTTTTACACTTCAGCATTTTCCCTAAAACAGAAATTTTCCAAAAAGATTGTTCTATTTAATGTAATTTACCATTTTAAAACCATTATGTTTGAGATCTTGTCAACTGGATCTCAAAAGATTGTTTCGTATTGTCAGTTATTTTTGTTAGTCTCTTCGAGGATAATGTGAGGAGATACACATTATTTAGAGTGATTCAATACTGTAATTGTCTGTTCTCATCTGTCTGTTTCCTCTCTGAGATCTATTATATCTAAAGCTTGGGACTTATGTTCCAAATATTGCAATACAGCATACCAAAGCCTTCCTTCATTTTTTAGCTATTAATGAAAATGCACATATGGAAGGTGAATTATGAGTGTCTCATTGAGGTGGACATTGTACTTCTAAAAGTCACCCTCATAGGCATTACATAGGGACAAGACAGAATTTGTTGGGGACAAGACAGAATCATTAAAATCTAACTGGTAAAACCAACCAATTTGTTGTTTTTAATGTGGCTTTTAATCCCACAGAAGTGGGATTAACAGAAAGGAAAGATTGAGATTCTAATGATCTTAAGTGTAAGTGACAAAGGCTGTTCTTAACATGGTGGGAAGTGAACCTGGAAAACTGACTCACAGGCTGACAAGGTAATACGTCTGGACTTGTATTTCCAGTGCTTGAGAAGATCTACAGTTTGAATGATCTTGAGATGGGTGATTTTGCATCATAGTGTGATGGATGAGTTACATAAACATGACTGTGACAATTTTAAGTTCTCAACATACATGTCACTTCTGTAAGGTTAGGTATAAACTGAGGTCTCTGACTCTTACATTTTTAATGACATTTGGGTGAGAGTTTCTCTTACTTCCTCCTTATGCTCTGCTGTGGGCATTACTTCTGATAAAAATTGGTTCCATGTCTGCCATCATGGCCAGTAATTAATGTTAGCCTGCTTTGTCAAATGTTATTAGCAGATACAGAAGGTACTTTCATCATGGTGAGTGTATGGGTGCCCCACTGACAACGTCCCTGCCTGTTAGAATCAAATGACAAGTGTTTCACTTAGTTCAAAAGGGAACTGTTAAGTTTCCAATCTCCTTTAGGTGTTTTCCTGTGAGAAAAATGAATTCTGAAAGAGCCGTAATACCCTGCAAGAAAGCCTTCTGTTTCTATTTTATCAGATATGGTGATTTGTTTGTTGGGTTTTTTTTTCCTTTTTTCATCTTTTACATGTATTTGTAAATGTATGTATGAAGGAGGATTAAAATAATTTCTTTGAAGATAAAGCTCATAAGAGTTTTCTATAAATGTATTTTGTGGGCACCCAAAGTATGCTTATTTCTTTATTTTACAGCTATACTGATGTGCACCTTGTTAGGAAAATGTGTAGCAAAAGGAAGTTTCCTGCTCTTGTGCCACTATGGGACAGCAGCTATGAACAGGACTTTTTCTGTAATGTAGACCAGAGTTCTTTGGACTGCATCTAGGCCAAAATAAAATTACTGCCAAAATAATAATTTAAAAAATAATCTTTCCTGCTTTCTGTATTGGAATTGTTAATGGCAATAATACATTTACTGATATTTTTGTACATTGTTTCTCTGTGGACAGATCACCAACAGAAGGAATTTTAACAAGCACTTAGAGTTCAAGTTCCAGCTGCTCTATATTGGTTTTAATTCATAGACTTTTGCTTAGAAGCTTTGTGAAAAGTTGTTCATTGATTTTTATGGAAACTTCATCAGATTACAAAAACCACAAAGTTTGCACCCTGTGCCAAATTTGGATTTATATGTCAGGTGTTTCTTTTTTCCCCTTCGGTCCCTCCCCCCTGACATAACTGAAAGTTATTTGCTCTCACATTTGTTTTTTCTTCTCATATCAGGATGTCATTTTGAATAGTGAGATTTAAGAAATTCTATCAGAATGGAGTATTCAGGCAGAAAAGTATGTTAGAATTCCCACGCTGACTGCATAGTTATTAGCTGGAATACGAGTGCTTATTGGTTTACCCTGAAAACCATGGAGTCCTTATTTTCATTTCTCTAAATGTAATCCTGGCTGTAATGGCCAGGAATAGACAGTGCTGTATCTGTATTGTAGTTATTCTAGATTATATTTCTGTTGAGCTTCTTTAAAAAAAAAAAAAAAAAAGCACCTTCATCATAGCTATGCTTTAATAAACACTGTGTCCAAATTTTTGTAAATCCAAACTGTTTTATGGAAGAAAACTTACACTGTATTCATTTTCTAAATGGTGCATCTCAAGAGTACCACAACATATTTGACTAGGCGGTTACTCATTTGCAATTACACTTAAGTTTAGTATCACTGCCATAAATGTTATTATAATAGCTTAAGTTGCAGGTGTACACACATTCATCTATTCCCCAGTTAATGTGAGGCCAAGCAGTAGTCCCAAGTTAACATAGCATTTTGTAGGATATCAAAACTCTTAATTAATTAAGCCTCTCAGAAATCTGTGTGCCTTCTGCTAGCACTGAAAATACAACAGTCTCTGTTTTATATTGACTGTAGTATATTCCATGAATCTGTTTGTAGCAGCAAACCAAATCTTAAATACAGGAACTTGATGACTGAAGAGGTGAAGAAGAGAGGTCTGTCTAGTGTGTTACTGTCTTAGTCAGTGACAAATAGTAAATGTTAGTGCAAGAGTATAAGCACATTACAAGCCTATAGTGAAACTTTTTGCAGTAATCACTGTTTTATGTCTCCAGGGTTTCTCAACTGGAGGTAGTAACACACTATTTAAAAGACTCAGTGTATTTGCCTTACATGATTTTGTACATCTGTTCTGCATTTCATGTAATAACAAATATCTGAAGCATTGTATGATGCCCATTGCACAGTGTTAATGAGTGGTCAGAAAGATCTCCATTTAGTTTTTCTATCCTTGCTGCCTGTTGACTTCAGCAAATATTTTTCATTTTTTATCTCTTTCATAGGATTTGAAGCAGTAGTGAGGATTTTCAAAAATTTCTTCACTAAAATAAAAGTTAATAAAACTCAAAATTTACCTTTAGAAAACCTTATTTTTAATCAAATTTTGATCTAAAATTTGGTGTTAAGATTCTTAATGTATCTTCATTGCTTACGTAGCTACTGATTACATTGTAATAACACTTAATGTAATATGTCAATTAAATTAATATGGAAGCAATTAGATTTTGATATTTCAACAGTGAATACAGCTCAGTAGAGAGTGGCTTGATGAGATGAAATGTGCTTAAGGAACAAGACAGTGGTTTATAGCCCTGATACCAGAATGCATCACAAGTACCTCTTCCTTGTACCTCTAGGTATCACAAGTACCTCACCAACAAAACCAAATATTTCATGTTAGATTTTCCTAATTATAGACATGATGTTGTTTTCCTTTTTCAGTATTATAAACACGCTTTCATAAAAGCTTTAACTAAAATAAACATTCTTACCTTACAGAATGCTATCATGTTCTACTTCTTGATATTTTTCTTTTATTGTTTAAACTCCAGGAGCTTAAATTATAATTGTATTTGGAAAAAAACCCAAGTCAATCTATAGTTATATATAAAATTTCTTTTATTTTCTTAGCTAATATGTCTACTGTCTGTCTTTCTACCATTTCCACCAATAGCTTAGCTATTTCCATTTAGTGTGTTAGTGAAAGGAATGTTAAATCTGGAGTAGTTTGTATTTGTAAAAAATGTTAGTATAACCTCAGTTTGGAGAAATGACTGGAAAGCTGTATGCTGAGCAACTTTCATCCAAAGTGTATGCTCTTTTTCCGGACTTCTGAAAATGCATCCAAATTTGGCCAATACAGGGTTCATTGAGAGAAACAGTTGCAGATGTTTGTCAGACATTTTTGAGATTCTGACAGATAACTGTCCCTGAAGAGTCTTCTTCACTGAGCATGCTTCAGTCCAGCACTGAACAGTCCTACTTTAATTTCAGAGCCTTTTCACGGATCTTCTATGGTTTAGGGCGTGTTGGCAGTGAGCAGCAGAACCCATCAAGGGAGCTGCCTGTATCAATTGCCATATGGCCTTGTTTGTATATTTACCTCAACTTCTATTACCTCTGCACACCTAATGATGTAATGAAAATATTTTCCAATGTTAGTCATGTTAAAATTATTTTTAAAGCATTTTGATTGATAGTGATTTTATCTGTCTAGTTGTATCCACTAGAGTCTCTGTACAGATGCATAGAGAGAATCCAGTCACCTTAGCCTACTTTGCCTCATATGTTTAAATAATACGGTATTGTTCCATGTGGAGATAATAGCTCAAGTCTGAAAGCAGAGCATGCCCTCAAGGAAACGTGTGTTTCATCTTTTAGTCAGTGTGGCATAGATGTCACTGGTTTGGGCTCTTCTGTCTTGCTTTATGGTGTGATTTCCCACTCCACCTAATACTTTACTACTTAAGGACCGGTATAAATCTGCATTTGAATATGTAATTAACGCTGTTTAAGTTTATGATGCACTTATAGCTGTGAGCCTGTGTACAAATGCCTTGTCTATACTAGGTCAACATTCTAGACATTTAACTTGTACATGAAAGGAAATAATATACTAAAGTAATTGTAGTACTAAGAACTGTGTAAAGTCAAAGTCTAGTAATTAAGGCTCTGAGGATAATAACAGGAGGGAAGTTCTGCATATGGACATACACACTGCAGTTAGTTTTAGCAAAGCATAGCTTTTTATATTCTTTTGTTGCAGCTTTTCTTTTTTTGTTATTTTTCTTGAAGACTGCATTCCAAATAAAGACTTCAGTATATGTCTGTCAAGCTGGAAGTACAGGCATCGTTTTGGTGCTTGTGTCTTTTTCTTCACAATATAGGGTGACTGTGCCTGCATGTTGTAAAGTTTTATTTCTCATTTTAGAACCAGTTTTGTGGTCTCCATTGAACAGAACATTGTATGTTCAGTTAGATAATCTCTAAAAGTGGTCAGTGAAGCACTCCATCCTGTGTAGTCACTTTATTTCCATAATAATTCTAATTCTAATTATAGGGACAAAAGAGCTATCTCCATCGCCTCTGAGTTTGAAACGTCTATATAAGGAGACTCTGGAAATTGAACCCATCTTGATAATTATTTCTCCTGGTGCTGATCCTTCTCAAGAGTTGCAAGAACTTGCCAGTGTTGAAAGAAATACTGAGTGCTACCATCAGGTCAGTCTTAGAAAGCATAATGATTAAACCCCACAATGTGTAAAATTTTACAGTAATATCTGTTTTACCTTGTTTTTTAAGGAAGTTAGTATGTAAAAGCATAGTTTGGTATCTATCTGTGTTTGTTGATCCCACCTATCTTGCCCTTAAATTCTGATTCCACTGGCAAAGTGGACTGGAGAAGTGAGACACAATTGGTGATCCTCACAGAAGCAGAATCCACATGAGAGGCATTCCTCTAAGTTGGAGAAATGAAAAATGAGAAGGTACATGGAAGAGAACAAAAGAGACAGAGAATTGTTATGCTGAAACATTATCTTTTTTAGTGTGGAGTTACCAAAGTATGAACAAAACAAAATAAAATAAAACAGAAAGATCTAAAGGAATTTGTTACTGTGAGGGTGCTGAGGCACTGGAACAGGTTGCTCAGAGAAGTGGATGCCCCATCCCTGGAAGTGTTCAAGGCCAGGTTGGACAGGGCTTTGAACAACCTGGTCTATTGAATGGTGTCGCTAACCATGACAGGGAGTTGGAACTAGATGATCTTTAAGGTCCCTTCCAACCCAAACCATTCTATGATTCTGTGAAAACTAGACTTCATCATTTCCTCTGCTTACAGGACTTGGATGTTTATTTCTTCAACAGAAAACATGAATCAGATGTTCCCTGTTTGTGACTGCTTCAGTATCTTGGAAATTCTGTAAAATATTTTGAGAAATTTGACAAGTAAATGTTAAACACTTCATTGTTGATGGGAGTTCCTGAAAAGAGCTCTTATATTTCAAGTCTTTTTAAAAAAGTGTTTAAGATTGACTATGCCGAAAGCTTTCTGATTTCACGCATAGGTGTACAAAATGGAATTTTTTTTGTCCAGCCAGAGTAACAGTTGTTTTTTGTCACAGCATACAACTTCTTCCTTTTTTTGCATTCAACACAAAACTGAACTGGGTGAAGATAATTCCCTTTGAGTAGGAATTGTACTGTTAAGTAATCCCTTTATATGTCCTGTGTCTGTTTCTAAATTGGATCTATGCAGGGGTTTGAAAACAACTTGTATTAAGAAGAAATTTACATTAGCTGTTAATTTCATAGAATAACCTAAGTTGGAAGGGACTTCTGGAGATCATCTGCTTCAGTCGCCTGCTCAGAGATTCCACCTCCAAGGATGGAGATCCCACACTATCTCTGGGCACCTTGTTCCAGTATTTCACCACTCTTACAAGATAATGTTTTTTCTACTAGCAAATCAGTATTTCCCATGTTCCAACTTATGTGCATTAACTCAAGTCCTGTCACCATGGCCTCTGAAAGATTCTGGCTCTATCTTCTCTACATTCTTCAGTCAGGTAGTTGGAAACAGGAAGAGTACACTGGACAAAGCCCTCAGCTAACTCTTAAGTTGAGCAGGAGTTTGGACTAGAGACCTTCTAGGATTTATTCCAACTCAAATAATTCTATGATACAAGGGGGTTTCTAACATTCCTAATACACAGTACCAACATGCTTTATACCTTTCTGTAAAGCATTTCGTTCTGTATTTTAAAACATTCCGGGGAGGGAATTGTTTTCTTAGCTGATCATGAGTTAGCACAAAAATGCCAAATGCTTTTAAACAGTCCTTGAAATTGTTCCTTTCCTGGAATGTGCACTGATGTAATATGTCTTCCCTATCTAATTGTACACATTTAGATCCTACTGCCAGCTCATGTAGCTGCAAATGTTTCATAATGCATGTTTCTTACTCTGCCACACAGCTTTTTATTTTTAGCTCTAAGTATCATTTACAATTTTTACTTTTAAAATATAACATGGTATGGTGTTTGACTAAGGAGCAGTACTCAAAGCTAAATCATATAAAAGTTGTCCTACTAATGAGAATATTTTGTTGTTACTATTTTATTCCTGCACTTACTCATGCAATTTGAGTAGAACATAGAAGATCAGATTCTTCTTTTCTGTTCAATTATTTCTTACATGGGGTAAAGAAAAGACCACTGAGTTTGGGTGTTGCACTACCATATTGTCTGGTGACTTTTGGTTGTCTTCTTTTGGCGATTTAAATTATTTCAAGATATTATACTTAGGTTTATTTAGGCAGAAGTTATCTCTGCATCATCATATAAAACTAAGGCCTCAAATTTCTTTGTGTCAGTACAGTTTTAGGATAAAAAGACAGAATGGATTTCCTGTTAAGGGATATTTGATGGAGTCATAATAATAACAGTAGTTCTGTTTTGCTATAGCAGTAACGCCAAGACAACATTTTACAATATTTTACAACTTCTTTCAACTTTTCAGCTTTTTTAAGCTGTTTTTTCAACTTGTTTGGTTCTGGGCATTTTGTATTTTAAAGCTTCCAATTAGATTCTAAGGGAGAACTAATGTGAATGCACTCTACAGATAGTCTAACATCAATTATTGCAGTAATCGTGCCACAGAACAAGTCCTTTATTTTAAATTTTCTCTGATTTATCAGGTTTAGATCTTGGTATTTTCATTTGAAGATCCAGATTCATTTTAGCAGCAATACGGTACTATAAAAATGAAGAAAAGACAATTTTTCAAGCTATTCATCTGTCTCAGTTGGAAACAGAGCAACCTTAGTTTTTCACTCATCTTAGTATGAAAATCAATGTTTCTCTTCAAAGAAAGTACTCCTAACTTAACAATCAAAAGAAACTTTGTTCTCATTTATCTCTTGTTTTTACTGTATCAGCAGTTCTGCAGTAATATGAAATAGTCACTGATATTTAAATTACTTTTTGAATTTCCAGGGAATACACCATCACTGTCACCAACTGATGTATGGTTTTTCCATAAAAAGATTAGTTTTTTTCTTAAGGAACTCTGGTTAGGTAGGTTGCAAAGAAAAAAAATACTTTTCCTTTAGTCTTTTCCCTACTTTAATAGCTTAGCGCATTAGAGAAAATTCTTACTACCTTTACACAGCCTTATTTTTTACATATGCACTCTAACTTGGAATCACGTTTTTGTATTTAGCTGTTAAATGGGGTACAGCAGATACAGCCGTGCTGATAAAACTGTGTCTGTCATTTCAGATTGCAATGGGCCAGGGCCAAGCTGATCTGGCTATTCAGACTTTAAAAGAATGTGCCCGCAACGGAGAATGGCTTTGTTTAAAGAACCTGCATCTTGTTACATCTTGGCTTCCTGTGCTGGAAAAGGTGAGGGTAACTAGAGAAGAATGTATTGGAAACCACATAAAACTAGTATGTAACGTTTCTGAAGCATTTCCGGCATTTCCACGGTTAAGTTTAATATTCCAACTATTTAAAAATAAACTTTGCAGTCTCCTCAATCATGAATAAGGTGAAATGCATCAGATCAAAGCAGCTCTTTCCTTTCAGTGCTTTAATTTTTATACAATGTAGAGCATTTCTGCCACAGTCAGTAAACAAATGCTCTTGTTATAACAAGTCTGGTACCGTAGGGGGTACTGCCGGTGTTTGCTGAACTCTGAATGTATGCTTGAATTTTTTTATTTTTTTTTCAGTTCTGGGGGTTTATTAATTTTTTGTTAAGTGTACCTTGTATGTGAGTCACTAAGAGATTTCTGCTGATTTGAAATCAAAGTAAAGTTTGGTAGAAACACGCTTACTTATGTTATGGCATGTAAAATCATTATCTTGCTAACAAAATCAAAGTGGCTTTACCTGTATATTACTCTGAAATACGGATATGTATCAAAAGCTTCTTTTTTCTTTCTGCAAGAACTCATCTTTTGAGATATAGCCTTCTGGATTTTTTTTTTTTTGTTTGTTTGTTTGTTTCACTTAAAGGAAGTAAAGAACTGGTATATACTTTTCTGCTCTGAATTTAAGATCTAGGGGGGAAGTGCAGGTATTTTGAAACAGCTAGGATGAACTTCAAACTTTAACACAGCGAGAATGTAGAATGTGTGGTGGAGTCAAAGCATGTTGAAGTTTTTTGAATAGCCTTGCTTGTAAAAACAACTAAAGATGTTTTAGACAAGCCTAATTTTCTAATTTAGGATATTATAATTTTGTAAATACTGTTCTGTCTATTAAAAAACTCCAACCAAAATCTGCTTGAATATATAACATCTCTTTAATAGGAACTGAATACATTACAGCCTCAACCAAACTTTCGCCTTTGGCTTACTACCGAGGTTCATCCCAAGTTTACACCAATTTTGCTTCAATCAAGTCTGAAAATAGCTTACGAAGTAAGATCTGTTTGGAAAGTTTTTATTACAAGTTTACAATGAATGAAATTGTATGTATAATAAACTATATGCTTAGATAGAGTGAATTTTAGATAATGTGGACTTATTACATAGCTTTTTCCCTTATATTTCTATTAGATGTAATACAAAAAAAGGTATGAATTTACCTTGAAAGATTTTTGATTATCGTTTATAAAGTATATGTAGGAATTTGCAGAAGCTGTGCTTTCAAGGGAAGTTTTGTAAAATTTCTGTCTAGGTTTTTTTTTCCAGTTGAAAGCCTGAACTGAAAATAAATTTACCTCAGGGAAGTTTTTGTTCTGTTTTGTGTTCCAAATTCTTTAACGCATTTAGTCAGTGGATTTTAAAAGCAAAAACCTGCACAGGTGCTCCTACTTGATGAATCTCCTCATCTGAACATCATACGGTCATCCTTTTTCTTCCTTATTCTTCTTTCTGGACTCACAGCTTTATTTTCACTGGGCATTCAACAAAAATGGCTCTCCTCCTGTATTGCTGAACATAGAATTAAAGGCCTTTACAAAAAAATGAGAGCTTTACTTAAATGGCTTATCCTAAGGAACCATGGGACTATGCTTCTCCAACTTGTTGGAAAGTTCTCTAATCATTAATGCACTTACACATTAATGTCCATTATGGAAATCATGAATAGGGGTGCTACTAACTCCTCCATTGATAATGGAGTGTTGTAGATTGTGCCTACAGCTCAGCCAAGAAGCTCTGACTCTTTAAAGCCCAATACTGCTAACTTTCAAGAAGCTAAAATTTTTACGTACAGTATATTGACTGCAGGTATTTTTAAACTTCTGAGGTACCTTCTTTATACTGAGGTCTTCAATGGTACAGAAACTACAGACTGTGCAGGATTGTCACATTTCTTTTCATTTAGCTTCTAAAGTTACCGATCCCACTGTCATTGGAATAATTGGATCTTTGCAGTGATGCAGTGTTCTAAACCCTTTTGTTACCTTTTCATTTGTAGCAAATATTATTTTTTTTTTAACAAGAAAAAGCCAACGACTTGGCTAATAGTGGTGGCAAATTATATGGTTGTGGTATGTCCCTTAACTGGTGCCAGTCAACATATAGATATATATATATATATATATAAAAAGAAAGAAGTCATCATTTGACTACAGTGTTTTGCAGTTATTTGCCACAAGTGTGCATATGCAATATATGAAACTATTGTAATCATAAAATCATAGAATGATTTAGGAAGATCATCTAGTTCCAACCTCCCTGCCATGGGCAGTGACACCTTCCACTAGACCGGGTTGCTCAAAGCCACATACAACCTGGCCTTGAGCACTGCCAGGAGTGGGATATCCAGCACTTCTTTGGGCAATCTGTTCCAGTGTCTCACCACCCTCATAGTGAGGGATTTCTTCCTAATCTCTAATCTAAATCTTCCCTCTTTCAGTTTAAAGCCATTCACCCTTGCCTTATCACCAGATTTCTTGTAGGCCCCTCTGTGTATTGGGAGGCTGCTCTAAGGTCCCTCGAGAGCCTTCTCTTCTTCAGGCTTAACAACTTCAGCTCTTAGTTTGTCTTCATATGAGAAGAATCTTACAGAAACATTAACAACATTTTTTTTTTTTTTTTTTTTAAAAAGGAAGAACATTCTTATATGTGATTTAAATATCTTTAAAATTTATGTTTACATTCACACTTGCAAATAATTTGAAAATGGCTGGGTATCTAGTCAGTTGTTTTTAATCTAGTGTGGTAAGCACTATAATCTTTGACATTATATACACTTTAACTGCAGTTATTTTTACTGGTTGTGAACATTACCTAGGACTAAATCAAAGCACTGGCATTTTATCATATATACACCATATAAGTATGGTACCTAACAGAGTGCAGTGATGGTGTAAGGTCAGTTGGCTCTGATTACAGAAATGATAATTGGAAGCTGAGATTGTAAAATCATAGGAAAAGTTCTTGTTCTTGAAAAAAATTGAATTTACTTTTATGCTTGCATATTTTGATACTGTTCTTTCATTAAGATCTTTTAGTGTAGTTCAACCCTCATATGAGTTGGTTCTGATTAAAATTTCTTTTCAGTATGTTTTAAGTTATTTTCAGTATAAGATCATTCTGTAGTTAGGCTATTTATTACAGGTAGTTTTTTTCTTTTTTTTTTTTTGTTGTTTTTTTTTTTTAATTAAATGTTGTTCATAATTTCATTAAGTTGTACATTGTAAGTTAGAATTCGAGAAAATAGTACATAAAAGTATCAAGTTTCTGTCTAGAATAGTGTTTTTCCTTCCAACGCAGGCACCCCCAGGCCTCAAAAAGAATCTCTTGCGAACCTATGAATCTTGGACACCAGAGCAAATCAGTAAAAAGGGAAATCTGTCTCGAGCGCATTCCCTCTTTTGTTTAGCATGGTTTCATGCTGTATGCCAAGAAAGAAGAAATTATATTCCTCAGGTATGGTTTTTTTGCTACGTTTTAAAAAATATACTTCATTTATTAGCTTTTATATTTGCAAATATTTTTCATCAGATATACTTTGGGTCATGTTGAGAGATGAGAAAAACTTGGGTAATTCTGGTACCTGCTTTCATTATTGTCTCAGAATTCACTGCAAAATATGAACTTAGGAGCCCAAATTCCTGTCCCTCTGAAAATTGCTAATGTCTGCACTGGGTTGTTTTGTGATTTGTGTACTAGCTGATACTGATGCAGGAGTGGGGTCCCATGGAAAAGATTCTGTGAATCCTGTTCACTTGGGACAGGAAAAAGTATTTTGGAAATGTACAGGATTCAGTGTAAGACATGAGAAAAGAGACACTTTGGTGGGAAGGATATGACATTGTCTACTCTTTCTGCATGCAAACCCTGTTCATAGAGAAGGAAAAACAAGGGAACATATGCATTTCTTGTGAGGATTATAATTAATTTCAAAGGCTGTGATGTGCTTTTCCTGTGTTTTTCCCTTAGACTTTTTTTTTTTTTTTTTAAGTTATCTTTTCTGTCTGACTGCAGACGCTTAAATCAAGCAGAAAAAAAGCTCCACCACCAAACTGTTCTATGTCTTGTTTTATTTAGGCTAGGGGTGAAATTAACCTGTCATCTGAAAGATTTTATCTCTCAGAGGCAGGAATGTTTGAGAGTTTTTAGCTAGTTTGACTTTGTGATTTATAAGATTGTTTGCCTCTTGCAGTAACAGACTTTTGATTATAGTGTTCCATAGCAAAACAGGTGAAAAAGTACTGATCTGACATGTGAACTCTCATTTAGTTTTGTTCAAATTCATATTCATTTACCACCAGTTTCCAAATAACACGATAGGGTTACTTCTTTCTCCTTAATTCCACTGTAACAGTGTTTATCTTATGCACAGACTTAGTGATGGTTTTCTTTTTTGCTTAAGATAACCGATTTCTATAATTGCTGGACTGCAGTTAATCCCAGCTAGATGCTCTTGTACTGAATTTCAAGCTTTAGGTCCATGTACAGATCCATCCAAAAAAATATATAAACACTGTTGGGAGACTGCTGCACCTTTCCAGTTTATGACCTCCAGGGTGACTTGATTGTGACCTGTGAAGCAGCTGTAGTCTTGACTGTGTCCCTCTCATTGAATATGCGA
This sequence comes from Neopsephotus bourkii, assembly GCF_033783945.1. Lineage (NCBI taxonomy): Eukaryota > Metazoa > Chordata > Aves > Psittaciformes > Psittacidae > Neopsephotus > Neopsephotus bourkii. Next base: position 3,385,983 of record NW_026902113.1, read on the forward strand.
GATATGAGGATATACCTTTGAGACCTGGATTTCCTAAGTTTTGCATTATATATCAATATTTATTTATAGTTATCCATTTACACTGAAACTTTTTTGTGAGACTTACATACACATTAAACAGTACTGCTATACAAAAAAATGCTGTCGAGAAAGGAGGTATAAACTGAGAATGATAAAATATGTATATGGTGGTCATAATTTTCATTGTAATAGTACCAGTAGTTACTTTTATCATAGATTTTTTCAGTCAGTAGAGAAGTGACATGAATTAAGGAGTAAGAAGATGAACGTGTAATTTAAACTGTGTTTGAAGAATTAGATCTATTTATGAAAATGCAAAGAAAACTGAAATACAGAAAAGCCTCAAAAATAAAATCATAATTCAGTGCATGATCTAGTCACAGATGTCAGCAAGTTTTAAGTGAAGTAAATACTGTTAGGAAATAAAATAATCTTAAATTTACATTCCTCATACTCAATGATTCTAGTCTGTATAAGTATATAAAATCAAATGCACTAGTAAAGCCAGTTTTTTAATGCTACCTGTGATTATATAATCATACTACCTATCATGTAATAATACTACCTGTGATTATATTATATATAAATACTTCCAGTGATGCACTTTGCTGGACAAATGTTTCTTTTTCGTTAAGTATCATACAGTATACAGTAACCACATACATAAAAAGTATTTGTATTGATCATTCTGTGACTCATTAAATTCTTTGAATTACTTTTAATGGTAGGGTTGGACCAAGTTCTATGAATTTTCTTTATCTGATCTCCGTGCTGGTTTTGACATTATTGATACGCTTTTTGAAGGTAAGTCACTTATGGAGAAGAGTTCACAATTCTGTTGCATAACCCTTCTGAGTATCTTAGTTTTAGTTTGTAGAGTATAAAAACCTTTCAAATTAATTTAAAGAAATTGGTTACTTTGCATGATTGTTTTGTTTGGTGTTTGGAGTGGGGCCATTCTGTTTAAAGGCTGCTTTGAAGGTATTTACAATTTCTTTTTTTTTCAACTTCATTGGAACATTTTCACAAACATAAACACATGTCCAGGTAGTTAAATAAGTACTTCATTATGGGAAGTGGTCTGACCCTGAATCAAGCTGTGCTTAGGCTTATTAGGGTTTTCTGGACGTAGATCCAAACTCAGAGGATATGTTTGTGTTAGTAAACTGGCAAGGGCTGGACGCAGGCCCAAAACTATTGCACAGTTAGGTTTATTTATTCCTATATTTGGCTTATGCAGACTGGCATTGTCATAGGCACTGACAAGTCATGGTTTGCAAGATAGAGCCTGGAGATTCTTTCCAGTAGGCAGCAAGTAGGAGGTTACCTTATTTAAGGGCAAAAGAGAGTTTAGTTGTGTGGATGAAGCCACCTTGTCCCATCAGATCTTGAGTTCAAGTGGAACCCTGTCCCATTTTACGATTAGCAGAGACGTTGCATGAAGGACTTTATCTTTCTATAACACTCGGATAAGAGTGTAGATGCTGCAAGGCTCAGCATCAGTAAGCAAAGCTAGACACAAAGACTGAATCATAATTTCATTTTTGGGAGGTTAGGTAAACCAATAATTTCTTTGGGCGAGGAGTTCCTGCTCAGCTTCTTGAATCCAGAGGAATAAATAGGAAGTAGAGGAGTGCCTGGAAGATAAGTCTTCTGCCTCCATTCTTCCCCAGTGACCTCCCCATATAGTGAATAAATGAATTGAAAATGAAATGAATATTTATGAATTCTTCATGTTGAAATTCACCGATAGAGCTCACTTTGGTTTTTTATGTTAAGTAGCATAGTAATGTCTTAATACCAGTTATTATGAAAAAGGTATTTAAGTCTTTGCATTTTGTATCATTTACTTCTATGTAAACTTAGGAACTGATATTGAGACATAATTTGTGATTTAAATGAGATTTATGGATGATTAGTACTTTTGGAACTGGACCTTAGTTACACGAACTTGAAACATGCAGTGATGTAAAGAGATTAAATCACTAACTATCAAAGATAATCATTAATCATTAGTTGTTGCTGTAAAGATAACTTTTTTTACAAAAGAACAATTGAAGTATTTGGAAACAATAGTTATCACCAATAAACTCTCTCCCCCACCCACCTTAAAATAATTGCTGCTTACTTTTTCAAGGGACTTTCAGAAATACTTTTCTGAACAAACTTTTACCTGTACATGAAAGCTGTAGGGTCTAAGTAGGTCATTATCACATGTAGTTATTTTTAGCAACTGTGATTGATAGAAGGGAGGGAAAATAAGTTATTTTGAACATATGGGATATAGCTGAGCCAGAGTAATCTAATTGCAGTATCAAACTCTCCAGGAAACTAATAGTAACATGATTAGTTTTACGTGCTGTGTTCCGTAATTTGCAGTTATTTACCTATTCTGGGCCTCTCTGTGTTTGAAAGATAACATTTCCAGCAATGTTTTGGTTCAATCTATCAGTTTATTTTATGAGATCAGATGGTACTGTGATACAAAACAGTGTACAAAATTTGGAACAAGGGGAATTATTTTATTTGTGACAAAGGAGTGCATAATTAAAATTTTAATATCATAATTTCTGAAATGCGTATAATCAGTTTACGATAGAACTGCAAGACTTAAGTAGTATTTCTAATAACTCATTTTGAAACACAGTAGGTGTATATTTTATCAATGACAAGTATTTGCAAAGACATTGAAGTTTCTGCATCTTCTATTATTTGGTAATATAGAATAAAAACAATTAGAAATTAATTATAGAATGTGCTTGTATTTTTTTGTTTCAATGAAGAACTGCAGTGACAAAGAAGAAATGCTTACAGTGCAATGCTATCCATTCATACAAAATTAATATTAATTAATTTATAGGTTCCAAAGACTTTCAATGGGAATTTGTGCATGGCTTGTTTGAAAATGCAATTTATGGAGGCCGTGTAGATAATTACTTCGATATGAGGGTTCTTCGGTCCTACTTGGAGCAGCTTTTCAATTCACAAGTCATTGGCAGTTTAAATGCTAGAGGCAAGAAGATTACTAGTTTCCCATATTCGATCTCTTTACCAAATTCCTGCAGTATTTTGGTAGGTATACATCTTCTGTCACTTAATATAAAAACTAAACAAAGTTATTTTCAAGAATTATTCTTGAAAATAATTCCACAAAGAAAACCAGGGTTACAGTCCAAAGAATGCCTTCATTTATTTTTTTAAGACTTCTTTTGTGTAAAGAACTAATCCTTAAGTTGTCAAAACTATTCTATCTGTTCAGCCAGTCTCCTTTATTATAATATCTGATTGGACCATGGAGTTAGAACAGCATACCTATAAAGAACTGAGTAAAAGAAATTGGGTCAATTTATGACAAAGAAGGTTATAATTGCATTTTTATGTAACTTGGTGTATTAGCACAATAGTACTTTTTGTAGACTGCCAAATATTCTTACAACTTCTGGATGAAATAGGAAAATCTAAATACATTTCTATTTACAAAATACATCAACATTCTGACATAATCTGCTTATGTGCTGTGGAGGATGTATAGCTTTCTTTTTGTCATTTTCTTTTTTTTTTTTTTTGAGGTAAATATGGATTCATATTCCCCTATATATAGTATTCCTTTATTATAAACGAGAGAATTCAGTGAGTCTAAAAAACTGATTTCTACCTATCTTTTCACATACTATTGCTGTTGCTACTAATATTAATTTGCATTTTAATGTAGGACTCCAAACTAGACATCTGAGTTGAAATTCTTTTAGCATACACTGTTAAATTCATGAGCTGAACAAAAGGTCCCTCAGTTACGTTTACTCTTCTCTTATAATGCAGGATTATCGTAATATTATTGAAAGTCTTCCAGAAGATGATAAACCAGACTTTTTTGGCCTGCCTGCTAATATGGCTCGTTCATCACAATGTATGATCAGTTCACAGGTAAAGTTACATTTTTCATTGGACGCTGAACCTTTTCTGCATCCAGTATAAGCTAGAGAAGCCACCATCTGTTCATAAATATTAATTTCCATAACTCAGAGTAAATGAAGGGATTTTTGGAATATGTTGACTTTTATCTGTAGAATAATACAATAACTGTTCTCTTTAGTTTGAAAGATACTAGTTTTGGACTTATATAAACAATGAATTATTGAAAAAGTTTACAATGATATAATTCGTATAATTCAGTTTATGCTGAAGGGTATCCACATACATAAGTAGTTTCTAATTTTATTTATACTGTTAATGTAGCTTCTGTCAATGGGTTAGTTGTTACAGGTGCTGTTCACTGCAAAGTTGGTTTTAGTTCTGGTCATTAAATTCTAATACAGTAGTTTGACAGATGATAGAATATGAGTAACATCTTATTCTCTTTCTGAAAGAGGAATTAGTACGTCAAACTATAAAGCTATATAAAGACAAATCAGTAGGATAACAGTGCATAGGGTAATACACTGAGCTCAAGAACTCTTATAAAGCCAAAAAAATGAAGATTCAGTGTATCTGGTTTTGTCCTAAAGTCTTTTACACAAAAATCAATCTAAAATGCTTTTGTTTCTGTCAGATACACAGTAGACTGCTCATTATTTCTTTCAGCTATGCTTACGTAATTTGTTCAGAATTGCAGATGTTAAAAATGCTAGTGTTTGAAAGTAAGCCCTTAGTTAACCTCCACAAAATCAGAATAGATTCAGAGCTCCTGTGTGAAGGGAAGTAGGTTATGAATGCATTCACATGCAGACTTAGACTCTACTGAACTGGTCTTCCATAGCATTGATTTTAATCTATAAACTATGGATTATAATCTTGAAAATATGAGGCTGTTGTAGTTACAGTTCTGTGAGATGCTTCTTTGTCATATGAGAGATTTCCTGTCCTTTCAATAATAGTTTGTGGGACTTCTTTTAGTCTTAGGCAATTTAAGTAACAGAAATGGGAGATTTTTCTTAAATTGTGTTTCTACCTAACTATGAATCCTACTCCCATTCCACTTCTGACAGTTTGGCAGCTCCCTTAGATCCATAGGTGATCCTATGGTTCAGTTAAATTGAGTGATTGGTTTCTAACAGGAGTCTTTCTCATAATTCCATTACCAAGCCAAGGCAGAGAAAAGCTGAATGAATAAGGTTGTGAGAAATAAATTGGTACCAGCTCAGTCATCATGTCACCAGCACTACAAATGTGAGATTTAATACTGCATCCACTGCTTCACTGATCTGTGGTATCTGAAGTATGTGGTATACAGTTTATATCTACTATCGCACATACTTTCATATCTACTAGCCATTGTAGTTTCTCAGTGTGTATTTTTACTAACGTCTTCTTCCTTATGCAGAGAAACAGAATTGCATTGTCTATACCACTGAACTCAGGATTAGGGGAAGTAGGTTTTTTCGAAACACACATACTTAGAAGTTACTCGTTTAAACCAACTGACAGCAATTTTGACTTCAGTCATATTTTTAGGCTCAGAGATTTAAAATAATCATTCAAATATACACTGATTTTAAGTAAATTTTAATCAGAAATCTTTTATCAGTTCAAAACCTTTTAAAATAAAAATTTAAACAGGTAACACTATGATCTATTCTATTAACCATGACATTAAAATAATTAAATCTATTACAAGCAATCTGGTATCATTTTATGCCGTTGTTTCACTGCACAAGATGGAATGCTTAGATAATAGAAATGTAGATTTTATATTGACTTTCTGTGAATATTGCTTAATTTTCATCTATAGAAATGATGGTTTGTATTGCTGGAGCAACACATTTTGCTGTAGCAGAAATTTGCTGCAGCACAGTGCAGCATTTTGCAGTCATGCAGAGGTCTCTTCTGTAACCTGCTGCATTGCTAATGTTTGAGTAAACTTAAAAACAGCAGTAACAAGAAATGGACTTTTTTCAGTAGCCTTGCAAATATTGACTATATTCGCAGCTTTTCTTATTTACAGCAGAGAACTTCAATTATAATTTAAGAGCTGAATATCTCTAGCTGCATTATTTTAATATTGTTAAAAATTATGTCTTACTATCTTCTGTAGTGTAATTCAGAAAGTGTTGCTTCTGCATGTGTATTGGTAAGATCCATTTTGGTTTAAAAAAAATTGGACTTAAATACATGTGATCTTTTTATCAACATGACTTACTTTATTATTGTTGTTATTTTCTGCTTAGTTGTTTTATGTAGGTAGAGCTAGGTAAATTTTTAGAGCCTGGGTTTACAGAGTTCACTGTGGCTCTGCAGTTCTGCCCTACCTACCGTTACAACAAGCTTTTGACACAACATCCCTTAGGTTGCGTTGGTCATGAATAATCTCACATCTCTTACTGTGTTCTCTCTGCAGAACAGTGCAGTTAAAATAGAATTCATCTGACAGTGCAGATGCAGGAGCCAGCATAGCTGGTCCTGTCTGTTTTACACCAGGTAGATTTTCTGTACAGCTGCAACTCAGGTTTCCTCAGCCCTCATTGCAGGAGGCAATTGGGTTGGTCAGGCATTCTTTGCTGCTGAGTCTGCCATTGAACCATGTCCATAAAAGCTGCATCTGCACATATTTTAAATACCTTCAGGGATGGTGACTCAACCACTTCACTGGACAGCCTCTTCCAATGCTTCACAACCCCTTTGGTAAAGAAATTATTCCTAATATCCAATCTAAACCTTCCATCACACAATTTGAGGCCATTTCATCTTGTCTTATCTATCACTTGTTACTTGGGAGAAGAGACTGACCCCCACCTCACTATAACCTCCTTTCTGGTAGTTCCAGAGAGCAATAAAGTCTCTCTTGAGCCTCCATTTCCCCAGGCTAAACAACTCCAGTTCCCTCAGCCATTCCTCATCAGACTTGTTCTCCACACCCTTCACCAGCTTTGTTCCCTTCTTTGGACACATTCCAGCACCTCTATGTCCTTCTTGGAGTGAGGGGCCCAGAACTGAATGCAGGATTTGAGCTGTGGCCTCACCAGTGCCAAGTCCAGGGGGCAGTCACTGCCCTAGTCCTGCTTGGTACACTTTCTGATACACGCCAGAATGCCATTGGCCTTCTTGGGCACCTGGGCACAAGCTGGCTCATATTCATCTAGCATTCAATCAACATCCTGAGATCCTTTTCCACTCAGCAGCTTTCCAGCCACTCTTCCCTAAACCTGTAGCATTGCATGGGGTTGTTGTAACACACGTGCAGGACGTAGCACTTTGTTTTGTTAAATTGGCCTCAACCCATCGATCCAGCCTGTCCAGATCCCTCTGTAGAGCCTTCCTGTCCTCCAGCAGATCCACACTCCCACCCAGCTTGGTGTCATCCACAAATTTACTGAGGGTGCACTCAATCCACTTCTCCAGATCACTGATAAACAACTTCTTGTATGTTTCTTTTTTGTCTTTCAATCTATTGAGACACTCCCTGTTTGCCCAGTCATTCTGAAAAGCCTGGTCTTTCTCCACAATGAGGTGATTTCTTCTGAGCTCACTCAAAAATCCTTCTTTATTCCCAGTTTTAATGACCTGAAAATAAGGTTCTGTCCACTATATTGTCTCAAATTTTCCCTCTTCCTTATGACCACTTCTCATGTGATTCTGCTGACATTCCCCTGAATAAACCTGTGTCTGCTTTCCTAAAGTCCAAAATCACTACTCTGCAGTTTACCTCAGACTATCCTCAACATAAATATAAATAATAATTCCTCCCTATATTTGCAATGTTGGCTGTTAATCAGCACTTTATATATTTTTTCAGTAGTGTCACCATTAATAATGCAACTTTTTCACATACATTTTGAAATATGAAGATGCACATCTGAAAATAATAGTATTAAAGGGTTTCCATGACTGAAAGGTAACTCTTAATTTGTGTTAAAATTTTATAAGCTAGTAGGTCTCTCATGAACTTTATTCAAGCTTTTGAAATACAATTCCCATGAAAGATTTGTTAGTGTGCTTCTTTGACTTAGTATTAAGCCTGTGTGGTTTATTTCTCATACTCAGTAAAAATGTACTTTTGCAAATCACTGCTATAAATATAAATCTGGAATTGTACAGAACTAAAATGCACATTATTACAGAGTATTTTAAAAGTGTGTAGAAATGACCCATGCCTCTATTCATGCTTATTTTCATGTATCCATACTGTAACATTTCATACACGTGGTGAATGACAGCTGAATCATTTAAAAACTTAAGTTTGTTCTATCAGAAACTCAACAGAGAGAAATAACACTCTCGCATTGCATCAGGATGACTTAAGTAAATTATAATATCTGAACAAACTCAGGTTTACAAAATCAGGCAAAAAACATTTTGCCGATGTATGTACTCCACAGAAATTATACTAGCATAGAAATCATAGAATTATAGACAGGTTTGGGTTGGAAGGGACCTTAAAGATCATGTAGTTCCACCCCCTCTGCCATGGTCAGGGACACCTTCCACTAGTCCAGGTTGTTCAAAGCCCTGTCCAACCTGGCCATGAGCACTGCCAGGGATTGGGCAGCCACAGCTTCTCAGGGCAACTTGTTCCAGTGTCTCATCATGCTCACAGGGAAATTGTTTTCCTAATATCTAATCTAAATCTACCCTCTGTCAGTTTAAAGCCATTCCCCCTTGTTCTGTCACTACATACCCTTGTAAAAAGTCCCTCCGCAGATTTCTTGTAGACTCCCTTTAGCTATTGGAAGACTGCAGTAAGATCTCCCTGGAGCCTTTTCTTCTCCAGGCTGAACAAGCCCAGCTCTCTCAGCCTGTCTTCATAGGAGAACTGCTCCAGCCCCTCTGATCATCTTTGTGGCCACCTCTGGACTTGCTGAAGCAGGCCCACATCCCTCATATGTTGTTTCCCCCAGAGCTGGGCACAGTACTGCAGGTGTGTTCTCACAAGAGCAGAGTAAAGGGGGAGAATCATCTCCTTTCATCTTCTGGTCTTCTGCTCCTTTTGATGCAGCCCAGGGTACGGTTGGCTTTCTGGGCTGATAGCGCACACTGCTGGCTCGTCTTGAGCTTCTCATCAACCAGACATGCCCAAGTCCTTCTCAGGGCTGATCTCAATCCGTTCTCCACCCAGACTGTAGCTGTGCTTGGGGTTGCCCTGATGCAGATGCAGTTCACTTTGTTGAACTTCATGAGGCTGGCATTGGCCCACCTCCAAAGTGTGTCAAGGTCATCCTTATGGATGGCATTTCTTCCCTCCAGGGTATAACCAAACCACACAGCTTGATGTCATTTTCAAACCTGATGAGGGCGCATTAATCCCACTGTGCATGTCATTGACAAAGATGTTGAACAGCACGGGTCCCAATACTGAAATCTCACATCGAATGCATTCTGTTTATAGATGTGGTTGATTGAAGGGAAAAAACAATTTCTTTAGTGAGCACCATTAGAAGTCAAAAGGGATAGCTCATCATACCTTAGTGTAGCTGTTAAATATAATACTCTTTTAAAATAATTAGTGTTGCTCTTCAGTCTGTGCTTGAAACTTAGTTTGTCGAAAAAGCCAATTATGTTTTTTACAGCTATTTTTTATTTTGGGATGAATACTTGTTAAAATTTATAGTAAACTAATAATGGAAAACAGTGTAAGGCAATCTAGTAAGGCAAACAAGGTAAGAAGCAGGATCAGGAGATGTGATTTTTCCTCATTAAATGTAATTGCAATGATCTCATTGACTTCAGTAAACCAGCATTTATCCTTGGGTTCCATTTTGGGTTTTTTATTAATTTTAGTTGCTGACATGCTGTTATTTTCAGAAAGTCACTGTGTGGTTCTGTAGCTCTCTCCACTATTCCTTGCATATCTATCTCATTTACTTAGATTAAAGCTGTTCTCTGTCTTCCTAAAACTGTAGTCAGATGTATGATTGTATTACAGTTCAGGTGCTGGATTTTACCTTGTTAATGACAGCAGCTGAGGCAGAATGTGCAGGGTAGGGTGTTTGAGGACACCTGAAACTTTTAGATTGCTGCATCATGATTATACACTACTGTTATCACGTAAGTCACCTAAAGAAAAGTTAGGGTGAGTATGTCCGCTTAATATTCCAGTCATACACCTGACTGGGGCTGTGGGATATGGTTATTTTTCAAGGTGCAATTGTAATATAATAATAGCTGTAGCTTCTTCTGTGTTTGTCAACAGGCTGAATTTTCTCTTGAAAAATCTGGCTAAACAGGCCTCTGAGCCCTGGTACCTAATTTTATATCTACTGCTCTTCCATAATTCTAATCATGACACATAGAGTAATATGGGTATAATTATTGAAAGCATGCAATTGAAATTATTCTCGATCTTGTTATGTTATTGCTATAGCTGTCAGGATGAACATAAATCTATTTTCTTAAAATAATTTAGCATTTATATAACCTTTGCATCAGCCGTGCATAGAATATAATTACTGACATTGATTAAATGCATCCCACATCACAAATACATGACTAATAGGCTCTAGCAGGAATTGATGTGTAAAGCCAAACTGTAGTTATTATTACCCTGCAACTGAGGGATCTGAGTTCTTAACAGGAATTGTTAAAATCTGGGGAGTGTTTTGTATATACTTGGGGTGCTGCATGAAAGAAAAGTGCTTTGGCAGATAATGGGAGCTGTAGTACTGTGCTCTACCAGAAAACACAGCTGTTTACCACTGCAGTCAATCATTACAATAATTCAGGTAGCCTTATTAATTCCTACAGGATTAGTACTATGTATATGAGAATATATTGTTGCAGTGCATAAAAGTTTGTTCTGAACAGGCTCTAATTTTCCAGGTTTTTTAAATTTTGTCATGGTGTGTAATTAGCTAATGTGAACCACCTCTTCTGGCTTTCCTTTCTGCATCATATTCTCCAGGTAGTATATATCCTTTGACCTCTGCAAAGTAAACCCCATAGTTACTCTCTGGGAGAAGGTTAGAATACCAGCTGGGTCAGTGGTGGGCTTGTGTTGTACATCTGCAGCATCCTGATGTTTTTTTTCCTCCTCCACTAAACCCCTGCTCTACAGAGGATTTTCCTGGTGTCAAAGATGTATGATCCTCTCATGTGTAAAGGAAGATATAGGTGGTATCAATGTCTTTCCCTTTTTTGCTTTGTATTTTGATTAAAGCATCATCTAGCTCTGTATTGAGTCCAGTCTTACTTCACATCCTTATTGAGTGAAAGCACAGCTTTGAAGTGGTCTTGAAACAACCACAGAGGAAGTAAGTAGACCTTCACTTTCTTACTCATCAATATGCAATATGAATGATTTGGTTATGAAAGCCATTAAAGTACCTTCATCATAACAACCTCCATGGACCTTGTTACTGCAAAGAGGCTAGGGGACACAGAGACTGAAAGTCCAGGAGATTTCGTTGGCAGTTCAGTCTTAAACTACTTTCACAGCCATGCGGGTAGCTGCAGCTAAACTTAGGAGCTATATGGAGGCATGTAGTTCTGTCAGAAGGCAAATCGGGCTGAATCCATCTCCTTCTCTTGCCTCAACGAAGACATAGTTACATTGCATGGAGTTACTACTTCACCAGTATTTATCAAAGTAACTATGTTATAACTTCATATTATCGTTTGGGCTATGAAGTCTTATAAAATCAGAAATATTTCCTTGAATAGCTGTGTAGAGGGATATATTGTTTATTTCAGAGAAATAACACATAGAATTGGTTTCTGTGCTAAGACTACATTCTTTTAAAACTGGTAGATGGCAGTAGAGCATCTGCTTTGACATTGTAGATCTGCTGAGGGGAGTTTGTTAGCTTTTTATACAAAAATAAACATCCTTTTATCTGTTCCATAGTCTTGAAAAAATAGCCTTTATCTGACTAGCGAATCTTTTCTGGTTTGTATTCTTTCAACAGTAATCACACTCAGAAATCACTGATCTGAGATTTATTTTTTTTTTTATTTCAGTGACAGATTTTCACAATATATTTTTTACTTTGTTACTTTGTTCTTTTTCAAATTGTAAATACTGTGTGTAAGATTTTATTTCATTGTGTGCTTTGTAGGATAGATTGCTTCTGAAATAAATACAAGTCTTGGATATAAGCATGTGTTTCTTATAGATTGTATTTGTGAAATAGAAGGTTTTGTAGTAACTGAATTACTGAAGACAAGACTTTTTCCTCATCTTGTGCATGAGTAAAGAACACAGATACCGTATTTCTAGAAATTTCTTTTTATCTGAGTTTCAGGGAAGAAGAAATTAAAATCTTGACATTTTCTCTATTTTTCTGTGAGTTAATTTTCAGGTCAAATTTGACTTTCTAGTAATTCTGAATGAAGCTACATGGGACTATTACTGTCTATTGCTTTCTATTCTGTTCATTATCTCTCTTAATTTCTCTAAATGCATGGGGTTTTTACTATAATGTGTTGGTCAATATCATAGGAGCATATATCCGCAGAAACCCACAACGTATTCAATAGATTAAAAGCTGAGACGCACATTAAATTGAATAACTATGTAGATAAATATTGACATTGCAAATTTGACTATCCCACCTTTATTAATATGTGCAGTTTATTTTACTCTGTGCTAACAACACAAAAAAAAGAGTTTATGAATTTTCCATTAAGAATGGAGAAAATATCCAGTAGCAGTTCCTTTATGCTGTTTATAGTTATTAGATGCACTGCTCACAAATAAATTACTCTTTTAATTTTTATATAAACACTGTCATGATTAGTTGACCTTACTTAAAACAGACATCTTCTACAAAGAATCATGGTTCTGAATAATCTTTTTACCCTTCTTTAAACAGACCAGTATTTGTGATTGCTTTTATATTTTGATTGGCTTTCTTTTCATCCCTCCCATGTTTTCAGTGATAGTAGTGGTTTCCTGCTTTATGTTAAATTTTTTCACTCTATTCAGAATATTTAGGTGTGTATTTGGACTGGACTAGCACAGCATATGAGAGTTTTTAGTGTATAATATATTAAAAGACTATGTTACAATAACAAAGATGAGGATTGAAAGGTCAGGTATTTAAAAATTATTCTTATTTTGAGTACTCTGTATTATACAACTAAGATTAGATTTTCAGTTTCCTTAGTATTATAAGGACATATCTTGGTTCTTTCCACACTAGAGTTCAAAGGATAGGATTCAACAGACCTAGACGTCTGCAACTGTGCTAGTCACTTCTAGTCTCTCTTTGTGTCATAGGAGTATTGTATTTAAGGTATGATTAATCTCATCCTATATAACTATCTGAAATTGATTATAAATTGACCTGATGATAACATAGTACAGTGAGAGGAGCGGAATTCTTCTTGAGTTTTGAGGTTACGGCTCCAGTAAATTAAAATTCTCATTCTAATCTCCACAATATAGGCCCATCTATCTATCCTTACCTATGTAAGGGACTTAGTTTTCCTATGTGCTCAATAGGAGGGTCTCCTAAATTACAAATCGGCCCACTTAAGATATGTATTGATTATGTTATGCTACCATCATACCTGTTAAACTTGAGAGAAGAAATGGAATGCACTGGAAAGAGCTAAAGAATTTCCATGAACATTTGGTAAATATCATACTATGTTACAGTACTCTAGAACACTGACTGTTGAAGCTTGATTTCTTTTGATTCTGTACCTTTAAGTGCTTAAATTTTGAGAATCACATCACAATATTTTTGAACTATTTTGATAAAATATACAAAGCAGAAACAGATACAGTTGCACTGAAGAAGGTTGAAATTATGGACTGATAGTGTATTTCTGATTTAAATCATATTGTCAAAGTCTATAATTAGATAATTAGAAATGGACAACTAACCCTATACAGTAGAGTTAGAAAATAATTACTTGATCTTGCAGTGACTACTTCTCAAATTCATTTCAGCTATATGAAGATAAGTGTTTATACCCATAAAGACACTTAAAAAAGAAAACAATACTTAATATTTTCAATCGGCCATATTCAGAAAGCAATCATATAACCTTTTTTCATCTTTATAGTATAAATATGCAAGTTTATGTGAAGTACTGCATACTGAATTACCAGTTAAAGTATATTTTATATAAATGTTTTATTTCTTTGCAAATGATAGCAGCCAACTATTCAAAAACAAGTTATAAGAGCCAGAACTATAGCTAAAAGAATTATATCTGGAAGGCAGAAATGTGTGTTTATTATCTGTATTGCTTGTCAGAATATTTGCATGTGTGCAGAGTGAAAAGGAGGAAGAATAGCAGGAATGATAAAGATACTGTAATCAAAACATTGATTAGAGAAAATAATTATTTGCTAAATTAAACAAGAGTCTTTTCTGCTGTACGCAATAGCTGGAGCACACAAAGAATTATTAAAGTTAAGTTATGAGAGTAAGAGAATGAAATGGTGTTTTCTGTAACAGAAGCTATGCTGAGTGGTGGCTTCTGTTTTCTTTTCCTTCCTTTAGCTACCAGAATATTTGTAGAAGACCTTGTAGGTTTTTGCATCTGTTGCTCTTTTGAAACCCAGCTGAGGTTTGACTTTCCTCACTCCATCCTAACTTAACTGAGCAATGTCTTTATACCCCTGCTGGGTAGTCCATCCTTGCTCCCATCTTCTGTGGATTAGCTTTGTACACTTGAGATCACTAGTTTTCTCCTCATCCATCTTGATCTTCTGCCACCCTTTTCTTTTGTTTGCTTCTCATGCTTGCTTCCTGCACATCAGAAAGTACTGTTCTTGTGCTTTGAGAAATTTGTTCTTGAAGACTGACAACTGTCCTGACCCTCTTTGCCCTCCAGTGCAGTTGCCCACTATGTCCTGCCAAGAAGATCTCTGACTAAGATAAAATCCATTCTCCTGAGTACAAGGGTTGTGATTCTGCTACTTGCCTTACATTCTCAGAATTTTAAACTCCACAATCTCGTGATTGATGCAGCCAAGGTTTACCTCAACCTTCACATCTTCTTCATTGTTTATTAACAACAGATTCAGTATAGCATCTCCCCTGGTTGACTAATTGCTTGCCTTTACAAAGAAATTGTCTTCAAGAAGTTCTAGAAATCTGCATTGCTTCTCATATTTCCCACACAGCAGATTCTGTGTTTGGTGAAGTATTACATGAGTATGAAGACCTGTGATTGTTAGGCTCCTTCAAGCTGTCAAAGGAAGATTTTGTCTACTTTATTGATCAGGAGTCTGTAGCACACACCTATTAGAGCACCACTAGTGTTCCAGTCTCTGCAGGCTCTCAGCTGGCTTGTAACCTGTTCCTGGGCAAAGCTCCATCCACTCCAGCAACTCCTTTGTCTTGACTGCAACTTCTCCATCACTTCCTTTCTGGCAGTTTTCTTTAGACTAGACAAGGATGCAGGCTTGAGGAATTGTGGCTGGAAAGCTGTCTGATGGAAAAGGACCTGGGGGTATTGGTCGACAGCTGGCTGAATGTGAGCCAGGTGCCCAAGAAGGCCAATGGTATTCTGGCATGTATCAGAAAGTGTACCCAGCAGGACTAGGGCAGTGATTGTCCCCTGGACTTGGCACTGGTGAGGCCACAGCTCAAATCCTGCATTCAGTTCTGGGCCCCTCACTCCAAGAAGGACATAGAGGTGCTGGAATGTGTCCAAAGAAGGGAACAAAGCTGGTGAAGGGTGTGGAGAACAAGTCTGATGGGGAATGGCTGAGGGAACTGGAGTTGTTTAGCTTGGAGAAAAGGAGACATAGAGGAGATCTTACCACTCTCCACAATTACCTGAAAGGAGGTTATAGTGAGGTGGGTGTCAGTCTCTTCTCCCAGGAACTAAATATCAATAGGATAAGAGAAAACAGCTGCAGGATGTGGCAGGAGAAGTTTAGATTGGATATTAGGAAAAAAATTGTCAGCAAAAGGGTTGTCAAGCATTGGAAGGGGCTGCCCAAGGAAGTGGTTGACTTACCACCCCTGGATGGATTTACAAGACGTATAGGTGTGGCTCTTACGGAAATGGTTTAGTGGTGGACTTGGCAGTGTTAGGTTAAGGGTTGGGTTTGATGATCTTAAAGGCCTTTTTAAACCTAAATAATTCTATGATTCTATGTTATGCATAGAGATTTTCTATATTTTTATTATATATATTTATAGATCATAGAATGGTTAGGGTTGGAAAAGATCATAAGATTGTTGAGTTATATTTTATTTTATGTTTTTAAGACAGAATATGAATATGAAATATAAAATAAATTATCATAAATGTTATAGATGTTCAGATTGTTTAGTTCACTATCATTTTGTAGTGCTTCATCATGCCTGTCAAAGCTGAGTAAGAAGGTGCTGTTCCCCTGAGCAAAATAAAATGAAAAGCTAAAGAAAGCAATACATCATTGCACATCTTTCAAGGGTAGAAAATAAGTCAAAACCTAGCAGAAGCAACTTGACTTCCTGCCTCATTCTGTCTAAAAATTAAATAGACTAGTCCATCTGAATGATTAATACAGTTTGTATTATCAATTTTAATTCTTTAAAGTCAGTACAGTAGAATTTGTAAGTTACTCTGTAACGTCTTGAAAATTATGCACTGTGAAAAATAACTAAGGTACAGGTAAAACACCTAAAAATTATGTGGTTGTAAGTGCAGCTTAAGGGACAGACTGCAATATCACTGAAGAATTTTAATTTCAGTATTCTTTCTTTCTAAATATATACTTGTGTTTGATGAGTTTCTGTGTTATCAGTGTTGCTAAAAGTAAAAAGCAGCTGGGCCTAATGAATTGGAAGCACCCCTTCTTTCTGAAAATGTTGCAGTTATTCTTTTAATTGCTTGCCTTCTCTCTTTAAGAAATATGCATTCAAATAATTTGAGGTAGCATGAATATCTGAGTTAAGAGATCTGTGGGAGATCAGAATGGATTGATTGTAACTGTCTTGGAGTTTTGATGCATGATAGGTATTATATGCATTTAGTAACATTTTCTGTGGGTTTTGTTTCTCTTTTTTACTTACTAGTGGAGCCTAGTTAAAGGCACAGCTTAAGTTTTGTTTATAGATTTTGTGAAAAAGAGTCTTTTTAATTAATTATACACTTCATTAATTTTTAAATTATTGCTGAACAAAGGCAATTACTGTGGTAAGAAGAATATGGGTGTTTTTCTTTTTTTGTTTGTGGCTCAATATGAATGAGGCCCAAGTATGTTCTATATTTAGATATTTAATATTTAATAGATCATGATTAGTAATTAAATATGCAGAAAAATATAGTCCATAGATAAATCAGAGGGTGTTTGCTATTGTATTGCATTTTTGTACTAAAACAAGTTTGTTTATCCTCCTTCAAGATTGCATTTGTATTCTCATCACTCAGGTCATTTCACAGCTTCGGATCCTGAGTAGGTCAGTAACTGCTGGCTGCAAATTTGACAGAGAAATATGGTCTACTGAACTTTCTCCTGTTCTCAATCTATGGAAGAAACTTAATCAGGTAGGAAAGTAGCTAATCTGAAAAGACAACTTTTTTTTTTTTTTCCCCATAACTACATTAAAAGTAAGGTCTGAGGAATTATCTTGGATATTGGAACGTAAGAAGGAAAAACGTATGGTAAATGTATTTGAGGTGGGAAGTACAATGTAGGTGCACACTGCCATGTCATGTCCAATTTTCATCTACCAGTATCCTCAAGTCTTTCTCTGTGGGGAGTGAAGGCAGTAAGATTTATTTGCATGAAGAACAGTTTGGGAATGAGTTCTGAGGCCTTGGTGCTTTGACAAGCCCTGGGGTGGTGAGCTGGGTTGTGTAAGGCCAGAGGATGTGGGGGTTGTGAGGGGGTCTGCAACATTGTGATGGGACTATTTACCTGCAGAGTTTTACAGAGGCCAATGAGATTGAATGTTGTATGTATGTGCAGGTTGGGAAAGTACTGAACAAGGGGATAAAAAGGGCTTGGTGGTAATAAACGAGGATTTGAGTCTCTTCATCAACTTGAGTCCGTGTCATGAAATGCCACACTTCTCCACAGGGCCAATCTCAATCCCTTTATCCCCCAGTCTTTACTGACACTGGGTATTGCTCTGACCCAGGTGCAGGGCCTTGCATTTGGCCTTGTTGAACTTCATGATGTTGTTCTTCTTTATTATTACCATTTATCTGTTGGTTACAGATAGTTGTAAAGTAGATATCAGATGGGATAGATTCTGACAATCATCATCATGGCTTGACTTCGCGAACGAAGATTTGGGAAGGGCTTTACCCACGCTTACTACAGGCGCGCTGATGACTAAGAAGGCCAATGTGGGATAGGCAAATCCGGCTACAAAAAGCACAGCAGAAAGTCTGCTTGGGTGGTACAGGTGGGGCGCGATTCTTTCTGCGTTGTCTTTCCTCCTCGAGACTAGTTCTTCGTGAGCTCTCAAAGGAGTCAATGGCATTATGTATGGTGTGCCTCCAAGTCTCCCGATTGGAGGCCAAGGTGGACCACTGATGGTAGTCAGTATGGCCAAGGCTAAGGTATTGTTTCAGGGAGTCCTTATATCTCTTCTTTGGGGTACCTCTCTTGCAGCTACTGGTGGCAAGTTCACCGTAAAACACGATCTTGGGGAGGTGGTGATCCTTCATCCTAGAGACGTGCCCTGCCCAGCGCAGCTGCAATTTCAGCAATATGGCCTCGATGCTGGTGACCCCTGCCTGTTCGAGGACAGTGACATTAGACATATAGTTGGTCCAATGGATGTTTAGAATTGTACGGAGGCAGCGCTGATGAAAGTGCTCAAGGAGTCGCAGGTGATGACGGTAGATGACCCATGATTCAGACCCATATAAAAGAGTAGACAATACAATGGCTCTGTAGACACTGATCTTTGTACTTTTCTTCAGGTGTTTATTGCACCAGACTCTTTTATGGAGTTTTCCAAAGGCTCTATATGCCTTTGCTATTCTGTTGTCTATCTCTTTGTCGATCATGGCATCCGAGGAAATGATGCTTCCCAGATAGCTGAACTGCTGAACTATCTTAAGCTCTGACTCGCCAATGGTAATATGGGGATGGCGATGATCTTCTTGCGGTGCAGGTTGGTAGAGAACTACTGTCTTCTTCAAGCTGACTTCCAGCCCAAAAACCTCAGCCGCCTCCGCAAAGCAAGATGTTAAACGCTGCAGAGCTGCTTCTGTGTGGGCAACAAGGGCGGCATCACCAGCAAAAAGCAGTTCACGGGCAAGATGGTTTAGGGTCTTAGTGTGGGCCTTCAGTCACCTTAGATTGAATAGGCTACCATTGGTACAATATCGAATATAAATGCCGTCTTGTTCATCGAGGTCTGCCTCAATGCAACCTTGTTTCACACCACTGGTTATTGGGAAAGGCTCAGAGAGTACATCGCCATACCTGACATGGCTTTACTGATCCTCATGTAACAGAATAATCATTTTGAGGAACTTGGGGGGACAACCTAATCGTTCCAAGATCAGCCACAAGCCTTTCCTGCTCACAGTGTCAAAAGCTTTGGTGAGGTCAACGAAAGTTACATATAACCCTTTATTCTGTTCTCTGCACTTTTCTTGCAGTTGTCTGAGAACAAATACCATGTCTGTGGTACTTCTATTAGCTCTGAAACCAATGGAAGGTATTGTCAGAATAGTTTCAGATTCTGACAATACCTTCCATTATATGTACAAGAAGCAAATGCAAGTCTTCTACCCATCAAATTTACTTATCACTAAGAGTAGTTGGAAATAATGGTCTAACCTGTTTCAAACTACTGAAACTCAAGAAGTGTCCAGTATATGTCTGGAACAGACTCTAGCTGCTCTATTTATAAATTCAAAGCTATTTTTAAAATCAGCTACTTTTTATTCCAGAGGCAAAAAATGCTTAAAAACTTGTTAATATGTAGACAGAGATTAAGTATGTTTTAGAACTTTTTATTCCAGTGTTGAGTATGTAGATCAAGGATTAATTCAAAAAGGATTATCTTACAAATACCTTGAAAATACTTATTGTACATGTAAAAGTTGATGATTTTGAAGCACAGCAAAATTTACCATTTGACATAGGTTTGTCCTGTGGAATTTATACTTGAATAATTGATCATAATCTTTAATTGTGGACATAATTTTATCTGTACATTCTCAATACTGTGTGCTGATCACTTTTGTATTCTGTAATCTAGTGCCAAATTTAGATAAAATAAAAGACAGCATTTGACTGGGTATTTCTCTGGACTCAGACAGAGCTGTAGAAGGAGGATGCAGCTCTACAGATCTCAAGCTGCAGGGGATGGCTGGTGCCTCTTCCCAAGGCTGGGGCAGTAGGAAACAGTCTTCAGCCTGCAGGAGATGTATGCTTGTTGAGGAGCTGTGTCATCAAATTAAGGAGCTGTTGGAGGAGTTCAGTGGACTTT
Organism: Neopsephotus bourkii; assembly: GCF_033783945.1. Lineage (NCBI taxonomy): Eukaryota > Metazoa > Chordata > Aves > Psittaciformes > Psittacidae > Neopsephotus > Neopsephotus bourkii. Next base: position 3,406,286 of record NW_026902113.1, read on the forward strand.
GCAGCATCACAAATAGATTAGCTGGATCTTCTCTGATTTGAAGAGCCAAGTCCTCAACTTGGCTGTAGGTTGTGCCAGCAGAGTCTGTGTCTGTTGGGATGGGAAGCAAAAACTTACAGGATGGCAAAGACTGGAAGCTTGTGACTTCTGGCACCAGGAGGAAAGCTTCTGCTCCATCTCAGGATTTCCACTTATAGAACAGATTTAGTGTCCTCATAGCTGACAAGAGGCTGGAAGCTCTGTCCTGTGTTCGTAAGCCTGGTAAACCAGATCCCAACAGAAGCACCAGGAGGAAGCAGTAAGGTATACTTGCTGAGTAGAGAAGGATGCTCCCATTTTCTGACCTGACCTGTCATCTAGGAAGGCTTGCTGCTTGCCAGGGGTTTAGATCAGGTACATTGTGGAAAGACGCCAAGGCTTGTCTGGCCCTTGGACTATTAGTCTTTGATGCTTATTCACATAGGCCTCAGTCATACTGCCAGGCATAGCGTGGAGCATATGAAACATGACTTCGTGGGTCTGGAGGTAGTGTTTAAGGGCACAGGAGAGTAAATAGTTTTTCTTCTTGATCATCACAGTGAAGGTGGAGAAGGTGAGGAGTGGACAAATCCTACAACTGGTTGCACAGATGGTATCAGCAACAGGGTTTTGGGTTTTATGACCATGGAACACTTTTTGAGGACTGGTAATTGCTTGTTCAAAAGATAACTGGTGCATTTGACTAAGTGGGGCCAACAGGCTGGCCAACTTGGTGAGAAGGGTTTCAAAACAGAAATAGCAACATAGAGAGACGATGACCAGAAATTATGTGACAAAGTAGCTGACCACATTGGCAGAAAAAGTATGTCTGTAAACATCATCATCAATAAAATCAACAAAACAAAGCTGAAGGGGGACCATCTAAAATCATAGAATCATAGAATCATAGAATAGTTAGGGTTGCAAAGGACCTTAAGATCATCAAGTTCCAACCCCCCTGCCATGGGCAGGGACACCTCGCTCTAAACCATATCACCCAAGGCTTCATCCAACCTGGCCTTGAACACTACCAGGGATGGAGCATTCACAACTTCCTTGGGCAACCTGTTTCAGTGCCTCACCACCCTAACAGGTGGTAACACCTGTTAGGGTGGTAACACCACCCTCCTTATATCCAATCTAAACTTCCCCTGTTTAAGTTTTAACCCATTACCCCTTGTCCCACCACTACAGTCCCTAATGAAGAGTTCCTCCCCAGCATCCTTATAGGCCCCCTTCAGATACTGGAAGGCTGCTATGAGGTCTCCACGCAGCCTTCTCTTCTCCAGGATGAACAGTCCCAACTTTCTCAGCTGATCTTCATATGGGAGGTGCTCCAGTCTCCTGATCATTATCATGGCCCTCCTCTGGACTTGTTCCAACAGATCCGTGTCCTTTTTATGTTGAGGACACCAGAACTGTACACAATACTCCAAGTGAGGTCTCAGGAGAGCAGAATAAAGGGGCAGGGTCACCTACTTCGACCTGCTGGTCACACTCCTTTTGATGCAGCCCAGGATAAGGTTGGCTTTCTGGGCTGCAAGCGCTCACTGAAGCCGGCTCATGTTCATTTTCTCATCGACCAGCACCCCCAAGTCCTTCTCCGCAGGGCTGCTCTGAATCTCTTCTTTGCCCAACCTGTAAATGTGCCTGGGTTTGCTCTGACCCAGGTGTAGGACCTTGCACTTGTCATGGTAAAACTTCATGAGGTTGGCATCAGCTCACCTCACAAGCATGTCGAGGTTCTTCTGGATGGCATTGCTTCCCTCCAGCGTATCAACCGAACCACACAGCTTGGTGTCATCGGCAAACTTGCTGAGGGCGCACTCAGTGCCACTGTCTGTGTCAGCGACAAAGATGTTAAACAAGAGCGGTCCCAACACCGATCCCTGAGGGACACCACCCGTTACTGGTCTCCAGCTGGACATTGAGCCATTGACCACAACTCTTTGTGTGCGGCCATCCAGCCAGCTCTTTATCCACCGAGTGGTCCATCCATCAAATTGATGTCTCTGCAATTTAGAGACAAGGATGTCATGCAGGACAGTGTCGAAAGCTTTGCAGAAGTCCAGGTAGATGACATCAACTGCTCTACCCCATCCATCAGTTCCCTAGCCCCATCATAGAAGGCCACCAAATTGGTCAGATGTAATTGTACTGAGATAGTAACAAAACTGAAATAGGGAAAATGATCAAAGTCTCAAAATGTACCTAATTTAATATTGGTAGCATAACGTAGTGTTTAATGTTAAAGATTAGAACCTATCTTCAATTTCTTATGATTGGGAAAAGTGCTTAGTACTTCAGCAGTTCTTCATCTTAATTCCAAAGCAGGTCATGAGGATATTTTTAAAGCTGATGTGAATTATATACATAATGGATTTTAAGGGAATGTAGTAGAACATTAAATGTATAAGCTGATATTGGTAGTCATGTTTAATTTTCCTATAAAACTGACAGATGGGTTGTTTTAAAAAATTCTCAGGAGAAAGCATTAAAAAAGGTGATGGAATGAATATGCAAGTCATAGGAGGCTTATGTAAAAGGCAGTACTGAAGAACCTAGAGGCCTTTCAGTAAGTCAGTTGTCAGTTGTGAATCAAGATAGCATATGTGAAAGATTGAGCAAAACCTGCAAGTTGCATTGTCCTTGTTCTTCCTTATTTGTGCAGTTAAACACTCCAGGAAGAAATTATCAACTAGCTCCTGCTAGTTGTACATTACATTTTATATATACTCAACAAACTGGTACTGTGATTTCAGGATGTATGCAAAGAAAATTGCAAAACATTTCTAAATACTGTATGTTTCTTACACTTTGAAAGGTAAGTAGCTTTGTTGTATACTATTTTAATGATGTGGGAGGGAAGACCTTATCATTCATTTTTCTGTCAGTCATAAACCAAAATATTTGTATTACTCTTTCACTTAGCTTTTCTCTTATTTTTGCTTTGTAGTTAAGTGCAGTGTGAGTTTGAAATGAAAAACAGGTGAAAGTTCTGACAAACTTAAAGTACCTCGGAGTGATTATTGAGGCAGATATCTTGCATGTTCTGGAAAACAAGATGCCATGTGACAATTCAGAAGTTTATTTAACCTTAAAAAGAACCCCACAAACACAACTACTTGTTATTTTAAGAAGAGCTACTTCAGAGAAAGTAAAATCTAATTTTACTTTAAATAAATTACTATAAATTGAAGTAGCAAAACATTTTTTCTGCAAAGGCTAGAGTTTTCTTTTTACTTTCGTACTTTTCCAATAAATGCTTAAATTCCATAACAGGAATTCAGGGCAGCATCTTGTCACTTGTCAGGTTGGCAGTTTCAGAACACATGCTAAAACATACTTATGTAATAAGATGCATAGGAATTAAGATTTGCAAAATGATACCATCTCTTGAAGTTACTGAATAAATTTGGATTTTCAGTGGCCGTAATGGAATGGAAGTAAGTAATAAAAATGTCTGTGTGAAAGCAGCAGTACTTCTCAGAGTCTGAGCTACTCAGGATTTACACATAAAATTTTCTTTATTTATTTTTTTTTTATTTGTATTTAATTTGCTTCCAGGTCAAACTAATCTTACCAAAGCAAGAGATGTATCTGGCAGCATGGTTTATAGTAACCAGTACAATTTTGTACGCTACTGCTTTTTATTGACATGTTAACACAAATGCTAAAAGCAGTTATTCAGCTAAATGATGATTTTTCAGAAATTCCAGTACTTTTGAAGTAATTAGGTAGACAGAGCTGTCTGAGAAGAGTGGTGCCTTTATTTAACATCTCAGGGACACTCTGAAAGTATCAATCCATTGTCAGAAAAGGGGGGATATCTGCATGACTTCAAGGCTAACAAGGTCATATGAAGTATTGTGAATTAAACAAATAATACATTTTATAACATAATAGTTTCTCTGAGTTTATTAACTGGAAATCATGTGTTCTTCTTTAGAATTCTAACTTGATTCATCAGAAAGTGTCTCCTCCTGTGGAACAGCAAGGATCTCCAATCTTGTCATTCATTACTCTGGAACAATTCAATGCCATTCGTCTTGTGCAAAGTGTCCATCAGTCACTTGCTTCTTTAAGTAGAGTCATCAGAGGTACCTCCTTACTGAGTTCTGAAGTACAAAGACTAGCAACTGCTCTGCTAAATCAGAAGGTAAGTCATTTTGTCATGAGTTTATATTACAAGCAATAAAGAGACCCAAGGGAACTGAACAAAATTCTGATACGCATTTTCGTGTCATCAAATATTCTAAGTTCTTTTATTGATAGACTCTAAAATTGAATTCTTACATCGATAGTGACTCTAAAACAGAACTGTGTTTTTTTTTTTTCTGGAATAAAACCTGAGAAAAATCTTGCTTCAAGGACTTGCAGAAGCTTCTGAGTATATTATACTTTTGTCAAGCTTTCTCTCAAACACAAATCCGACAAGATTAGAAGTGGTGGAATACTATTTCCATTTCAAATACCAAATCATGCTAGATAAGTCAAACATATTAGCTAGTAGAGTTTTTTAAAATCTAAGTTTTACTGCAGTTATAATAACAATTTGCTCTCTGCATTTACTCAGTATGGGTTATTGCCCTATCACACCAGACAAGCTGTGTCTACCATACCATCCTATCATCTCACCCTGTATTCTTGATATATGAGAAAAGCAACCAAAATTTGTACACGTACTTTCTCCATGTTTTCTGGGCATGTTAACTGGTACAGTTAGTGACTGCAAAACATGATCTGTCTTTAATAACTGGATAATTGGATTCTAAAGATAGTCAAACACTGATGTGAAATGCTGTATTTTTATTTCACCTGCAGCAACTGATAAACTGTGTTGATGCTCACGCATAGATTTTGAGATTTACCCTTAATGAATGGTAATTCCTGTTAACATCTTGTTTTGCTTCATGCGAGGAATAAGTTCTGTTATAAAAGATTGTTATACATTTATTGATCAATCAAATTTCTAATTAAAACAATAATTAAAAGCTTTATGTTTTCAGATTCACAATAAAGCATTTCTTAGCAAAATAATAGTACAACTGGAATAAATTAACATTTTCATGTTAGCAATCTCATTGCCTTTTTAAGCATGTTTTGACAGCATGGTAGAAATTGGTGCAAAGTGTAAGTCATAGTGAATGCGTATGATATATATGATGGCCATTTTTTAGTATTTATAGTTATATTTCTTGTTACTGAGTAAGAGAGTATGGCTTGCTTATTTACTTAAGCTGCGCTCTTAAACTGGGAACAGCAGGAGCTGTGAAGGTGATCACTGTCACTAAACTGTACTTAAAGATTATATGCATTTTTACCTTTTACAAATACCAGAGCTTCCTGATGTATCGAACAAAGTGTTTCTGGCATTTCAGCTGCTTACTTACTCACTTACCTTGACAGAGGTCCTTTTATTGGATTGTGACCATAAAGCAATCTTTGTAGCAGCCTTCCAGAGAAACTAATGCCACTTTCTTGGCATGGCAGCTAAACCTCATGGCAGCTACACCTCACTATATTTATCATCTTAAAGTGATTTGTTTTATGTATTTTCTATACATTGTTCTTGTATAGTTTAGTGTGGTCATGTGCTATATAAGAAAGGACTATTTTTAAAAACTTGCATTTTAAAAGCATCAAGACCGTAGCTATTTTAAGATTATAGCACCTGAAGAAGCTGTTAGTTCCCCAATAGAAACATGAAGCTCAATAAATACATGACTTGTAATGGTTTCAGTGGTGTGCCTTATTTGTGCAAAATTGATATGTTAGTGTACACCTGAAATGTGCTTCCGTACTAACAATTAGCTAAGCTATTAATTTAAACTTAATTTAGTGATATATTAGCAATATTAGGTGAATGCCTTCTACATGATAGATTGGTGAGCTGGCTGTAAATCCATATCTAGCAAAAGACTGTGCAAAAAATGCAGGGATAATGTGTTGTATTTGAGTTTAAAATACAAAAAAATTTCAAAAAAATCATAATTATACAACCCCCTCCCCCATATATTTAACTGTGCTTTAATTGTCTTGCATGTATTCCAGTTTATTCAACTTGTTTATCAGTGGCCTGGATGAAGGGCTAGAGCTCATAGCAAGTCTGCTGATGATACAAAGCTGGGGGAGAGGCTGATACACTTGAAGGCTGTGCTGCCAGCACAAGGACCTTTATAGGCTGGCAAATTGGACAGAGAGAAACCTAATGAGGTTCAGCAGTGGCAAGTACAAGGTGCTGCACCTAGGGAGGAGGAACCACCAGTACCAGTACAGGCTTAGGGCTGACTTACTAGAGAGCAGTTCAGCAGAGAAGGACCTGGGAGTTTTGGTAGATATCAAGTTGACTGTGAGCTGGCAGTGCACCCTTGCAGCCAGGAGGGCCAATAGTATCCTGGGGTGCATCGGGATGAGTGTGTCCAGCAGGCTAAGAGAGATCCCCCCCTCTACTCCACCATGGTGAGGCCACATCTAGAGCACTGTGTCCAGTTCTGGACTCCTCAGTACAAGAAAGACAAAGAGCTGAGAGGGTCCAATGGAGGCCACAATGATGATCAGGAGTCTGAAGCATCTTTCTTATAAGGAAAGACTGAGGGAGCTGGGCCTGCTTAGTCTAAAGAAAAGACTGAGAGGGGATCTCATTAATGCATATGAATATCTCAGAGGCAGGGACCAAGAGGATATTTCCAGACTCTTTTCAGTGGTGCCCAGTGACAGGATGAGGAGCAATGGCTATAAACTAAGCCACAGGGAGTTTCACCTCGACATGGGGAAGAATTTATTTATGTTGAGGGTGGCAGAGTACTGAATAGGCTGCCGAAGGAGGTTGTAGAGTCTCCCTCTCTGGAGACATTCAAAACCCACTTGGACATGTTCCTGTGTAACCTACTCTAGGTGGTTTGGACTAGATGATCCCCAGAGGTCCCTTCCAACCCTAACGATTCTGTGATTCTGTGGTTATTAATTAGTGTTCCCAGATCCAGATATTTTCTTTGTTTTATCTATAAATGGTACACATTGAATATTTACTTTGAAAGATACTTTTTCTGACAAACTTCTGTGATCATATTTAGTCTGTTCAGTACGTATGCTTTTAGATTGTAAACCCCCTTGAAAATATAGCTGTAAATGTTAAACAGTATAAAATGTTTATTCTGTTCAGTTTCTTCAGTATTGTGTGATATCCCACAGATAATGATTTATATCAATTCTCTTTCACATACATAGGACAATCTTGCAGAGTCAATTTCAATGTACTTTACAGATTCATGTGGAGTAGGTAGTTATGTTTTTATCCTTATCTTATAAGGAGGGAATCTAACAGAGGACCTTTTCAGCTTTTCTTTTTGAAGTCAGTGAGAAATTTGTACAGGAGGTCTTGCAGGATTTTATTCTCAGGTGTTCTACAAACACTTTAACGTGATGAGAGAAAAATCACGTGGAAGAGTCACTTCACTACAGAGCAAAACAACTGCATGTTCAAGTCTGAGAAGGCAGCAGGAAAGGAGTGAGAACCTGTGGTTGCAGGTGAACAATGGATCATGGCTTTCAAAGAAAGACTCAGCTTAGGCCTTTTTGGAGTGTTTGTGGTTATTGGAGAGCAGAAGTTCTTGTAAGTTATCCGTCTATGTGCCACATAAATAATTAGCGGGAATATGACCTTCCTATTAGGGGTGTTCGCTTTGAACAATATACTACTCATACAGCCTTTTTTCTTTGTAGATATATTTAATCCCCAGGTTATATAATTTCATTCAAAATGCTAGCTTAAAATGTAATGATGATGTTTTTTTCATGACATATATATATTTATTTCAGTGTCCCATCGCATGGCAAAGCAAGTGGGAAGGTCCAGAAGATCCTTTACAATATCTTAGAAGTCTTGTAGCCCGAGCACTTGCTATACAGGTAATTTTAAAGAGTCATTTTACCTCACTACACTGATGTTCAGTGACACGGTATAGTATGTAAATTGTACTACAGCAAGCCTTCATAAACTCAAATCCCAAGGATTTTTGGATGTGTGAAAAGGCATATAAAAATGTAAGGATAGATGAGAAACGTGAATACAGCAGACTGAGCATTTTGAAGTTAGCAAATTTAAATACAGTAATGTTGTTTGTTGCTTCACAATAGATTTACATCTTAGATTTTAATAATTTATCTGGTGAACTGTGGGGAAAAAAGAAATATTTACTGAGCTGAATCTTTACATCGATGTGAAGACATAATCTTTAATTTGGTAGGGAGTTATGTATAAAGAGAAAAAGTGAAGCCATTCTAATAGAGCTAATGTGGAAATTCAGAGAAGACTAGTCTTTGAGGCAAATAAAGAAAACATCTGCATTCTCCAGGTTTACAAGTGGCTATAGTAGAAGGTGCAGGGCCCAACAGCTTTGTCAATCTACAGTCTGACAGTAAAAAATATAAATTTTAGTTAAATTTATCTATATTTTGACAGAAGAGCTATTTTTAAGCTAATAGGCAGACATAAAAAAGGTTATTTATCTAAATTAATTAGTATTTAAAGGAACAGATTTCATCATGTTGGATATATAGAGAGGAAGTTCTGAGACTCTTTCAGACAGGAAGGTTCCTTTAGGAAGGACAGATCTTCGATTACCTCCATGCAATAAATAGAAAGCTGCTGATTTTATCCTTGATTAACACAGTCTTATCCAGTGGGACATGAAGAAGATTTCTGTGGACATTAGTGTTGACTGTCAGATTCAGAAGGAATATTTGAAGGACACATGATTTCTAATCATTACTTTTTCAAAAGCTATCGGATGTTTCTGAAGTATTAGTGAAATTCTTGTTGTGCAAACCATTTATTGTGGCTAAGGTTATCTTTTCTTTATCCTTTCCTTCACAAAAAGGCTGAAGTTATAAAGTGTAAATTTGTATAGCAATAAGTGATAATGCATATTCAGATGTTATTTTGTCATATAGCTAGAGTTGAACTCAGTCCCTTTTATCTTTTGCCTGACTATTGTAGTCATCATTATTAAAAAAGCGTCATTTGTGGTTGAGTCGGCAGTGTTGGTACCCTGCAGTTTGCACCTTCTGCCTTTACTTGGTTCTGACCAAACTGCACACAATTTTCCTTACTACACAACTTTTTTTTTTTTAAGTGGAAGCGTGAGATTAGAGTTCAAGCATCTGTATGGAGTGCACCTCCCATGGAAAGTAGAGATAATGTGGCAGAGTGTAACAGGATGAAATTAGTTTTACCAGTAATAGATGATTTTCAACCAAGCATATTCAAAAAGTTCTTATTTTCATATATTACTACAGTGAAGTATTGACAAATGTGCTGCATTATATTACCATGATAGTAATCTTCCTTTCTCATTGTTCAAACTGCTGACAAAATTGTACACTTGGATTACTTATTTTAATGAAAGTTATTATGAAGAAATCATTTACCATTTTAAGCATTTATTTACTGTAAGAGAGGGACAGATTATTAAGGCAGAGCTTTACAGTAGACATTTGCGTGTATCCATAAGCAGTAAATTGTGCTAATTTTTGTTAGTGACAACAGAAAGTAATGGAAAATGACCAGGTACTGGTTCTTACATATTTTTCATGGGTTTTTTTAATGTCAGATATGTCATGAAGTTTTATTTGAAGCAATTCTTCTTAATAGCATTATCAGTCTGTTTTGTTTCTCAAGCTTCTGGTCAGATCACATCTGAAATAAAATTTCTGTGTTTATTTTTGTATGTATTTTACTGAAAAAAAAGTTGATTATTTCTAATTATGTATTTCAGCTGAATCATCCTTTTCATTAAATGTGATTCCAATTCATATTTGTGCATATTATACCAAGATTTTTATTAGCTTTGATCATTTTTTAATTAACTTTCCTTTTTTGTGACTTTTCATTATTGATTTTATAAGTGTAATTTCTTATTAATTATGTCTAGATTTAGTATTCAGAAATTCAATAAAGTCTTCAATTAAGATTTTCTCATAACTCTGAAAATTATCTTCAGATTTATATTTCAATAAAAGCCATAATTTGGATGGGTTTAGTTTTATGTGACCATCTGCATCATCATAGGTGTTTGATAGTTATTCATACCTCCCTCTGTTTCATTCACTACAAGATCTTGACTTCTGCCTTCATCTTTTGAGACATGTTGGATTTAGGTGTTTTTCAAGAGGAAAATAGGAGACATTGAAGTCATACTGAAAGATTGCATCTACTAAGCATGCAGTAGGTCTCTACTTAGGTTATTAGTTAAAGGCTGCCTTCGTTAGGGTTTTGGGAGGAACCCAAAATGTAGGCCAGATGGCAGAATAATTATAGCAGAATTTTTAGAAGTGTCTAGATGTTCTGGGAGCATTACACAACAACAGACAGAAAAACAACAGGTGCTGCATTTCTCAGGTCTGAATTCAGTCAGTAAACGCAAAATAAAAAAAGGAAATATGCCTAATTAAAGTGTGAACAAATCGTTATATGCAAAATGCAATAGAGCCATGTTTTGCTGTATATTATGTTGTGCAGATAGAGCTGATGGAAATACGTGATTTCTCCCCAGGTGTAAATCCTGATATTTGGATGTTAGCTTTTTCTTGCAATTGAAACAAAATTTCTCTTTATTGAACATTCTTCCAAGACGAAGAGTTCTGAATACTTTCAATTACCAATGCTGACATTCAGCTTTACAGTATTGTGTTTCAGCTTGTCTGTCTACAGTGATCTATTTGCTATCAACATTGAGATATGAAGCTTATGAATCATCATAGTTCTTTGTGTTGGTTGTAATTCTTGGTCCCTTATACTCAGTTTCCTTATGGTGGGATCTTAAATGCAATCTGTGGTTTCCCTGTCTTGTGGTACATGATTATAGCTCAGCAATAATATATATCAGTGTATAATGGAATTTCTCCATCTCAGTCTGTAGATAAGTGTGTTCTCATGGCCATGGATACCAACAAGAGATAGAGAAAAGACCCAGAATACACTATTAAGAGGCAAAACAGCAGCCCAGGCAAATGTTAGCTGAGTATCAACACTGGAAAATCTTTCAGGTCAATAAATTGGGAGTTTTCTGTTCAAGAAGAGCTAAATAAAGAGCTTAATTTCACTTCTTCCAGAAAATCACCTCTTACTCCAACAATACCTTACATTTTAAATGAAAATATTACTTCACTCTTCTGAACTGAGCTGCTTCTAAGTCATGTATAAAATACAGTTCTTCCTTTGGTAGGCTGTTTGGTCAACTGCTGAAAGGCTTGCAGTATACACTGAAAAAGGAGGACTGTTCAGCTCAGACTCATAAATACTCCTCAGAGTGCTAATCAAGGAAATGTTTATGAATACTGACAATTTTTATAAATTGTGAAAGTTTTTGTGTGTTTAACTATAATATGTAGTATAGTATTTGTGTAGTGTAGTATAGTGCAGTATAGTATAGTACAGTATAGTATAAAAAACTGTATTTATCAAGAGACTTGTATGTGTCCCTTTGGAATGCTGTTATCACAGGAATCACAGGATAGTTAAGGTTGGAAGGGATGGCTTCAATCCCTCCCTCCTCCTTTCCCCCCCCCCACCCCCCCCCCCAGGTTATCTCTTATTCCCTCTGAGGGAAATCGAGGGTTTTAACATTTAATTTCAATACCAGTTTGACCCCCCTAGTGTGAGATGTTTTACTAATGTTTTACTGTTTGAGGTAGAATGACCTTGTTTCTGTTTTGGAACCCTTGCTATTTCTCTGTTTCAACAATTATATCCCCAAAAAGTTAGATTGGACACCCAAAGTATATGAAGTTTGAACTCTTGGAAGTTGCCTGCTGAAGCTACTACAAAACCTTCTGGGAACAGGAGACATAGTATTCTTCACACTCAAGGCATCTAGGCAAAGAGGCTCAGTTTTCATTCACTGTTAACATGCAGAAAGTCTGCTCTTCTAAAGCCAAGGAAGTAAATTCTGATGAATTTTCACAGAGTTAAAGAACTCTGAGGACCAGCCTATAAAAGTCTCCATCAGTAGATAATATGCACATAAAATCTGAGAAGTACAGGGTGAATCCCAAACTGGGCATGCACACAGGCTCTGCATAGAAACAGCTAAACACACACAGGCTAGCAGAGAATGACGGTACCTTTACAAGCAGCTGCATAAACACACAACATGAATAGCCCTATCCTATTTCTGTGGTTCACACTTACTGCTGACTTTTGTACTCTCTTCTGTCTTGCTTCAAGTCCCGCAGTCTGCAGCATGCAGCTCTCAAACCTCTCATCCTTGTCAGGGTCTGACTGGACAAAAACCTTAGTGCTGGACCCTGTTTCAGTTTGTGATCCCAAGAGTGAAATTAAGACGCAAACAAGGTCAGGTACTGTAATTGGACAGTTTATTACAAATTACAAAAAGACAGTTATTGTAAAAAAGGGAAAATATTGTAATAAAGGGGATAGCGATGGGACAGATTGGAAAAAAAGGGAGAAAATGAAACAAGAATTTGGGGTGCAGAGAGAGAGAGAGAGAGTTACCACCATGGATCCAGCAGTGTCCCGCGGATCCATTGTCGTCATTGGTGGTGGGAGTTCTTCAGGGTTCATTGTCTCCTAGTATCAGAGCAGAGGGTCTCCCAAGAGTCCATCAGTGGTGGGTGTCCTCGTGGAGGCATCCCTCTGGAGTCCCCTTGAAGGCACCCATTTTGGTGTTTTGTTACTCCCCCTTTTATATTCCTGTTCCTGGTGGACCAGTTTTTCTGGTCTTGCAGCCAACTGCAGGGTGTCTGCACACACACAGGTGTCTGAAGCAGTTCTTGAGATAATGGACAGGCAATGGATGATGGAGTCCCAGTTCAGCTCCTCACTCCCTTCTCCCAGGCAATGGATGGAAGAGTCTTATCTCAACTCCTCCCACCCATCTCTTAGACAATGGTTGGTGGAATCCTATTTCAGTTTCTCACACCAGTTCTTGGGGGAAAGGGAGGAAGAGTCTTAGCTCTTTCGCACTCATCCCTCAGTCAGTGGATGGTGGAGTCCCATCTCAGCTTATCCTACCAATCTTTGAGACAATGGACAGTGGAGTCTGATTTCAGATCCTTCTCCCACAATCCTCCTGCTGTCTGGGGCTGCCAGAAGTTTGCTACTGGATTCCTTTCTCCCAAATAAGGAACACACACAAAAATGACTAAAAATAAAGCTACAGGGGATAGGACAGGCTCTGGTGATCAGGTGCAAGGCTGGCCAAAGTGTACTGTCCAGCAGCCTCCCTGTGTGCAGCATGTGCTATTATACTTCTCTCTGTTTTCCCATTCTTATTCATCCCACATCCACCTTTGGTTCTTCCCCTAAATATCCTATAATAAATCTTGTACAATCCCAGAATTGTCACGTTCAGTGCCCAAATTCACCTACCTGCGCACTCCATAATAAGGCCTATACCTCTTTAAGTAATCCCACTTTGTTTGCATGGCATTTCAGAGTTTTCTGTTATTATAGATTGCCATAGTAGATTTTGCAGCATAGGCAGTAGCTTAATGGTTTGTCTTTTACAGTCTTAGGAGTAGCTGATTCAGATGAATTAGGTTGGATGTGTTCCCTACATTGTCACTGTTTCTGTTATCAATCTCTCTCTATTTGAACAGCTCTTACCTAGGTATCTGTACAGTGCAGCATACTTAAGATTTATTATTCTAGTATTAAATCACAAAATATAATAAAAATATTGTGGTTTAAATTTACCCATTCTGTTACTTTAATTCAAATTTCCACCTTATGATGAAGAATTAGCATTTTTCTGTTGCTTTTCTTGGCTTCTCCTCTTTAGCTGTCATGAATATCAAAACAGAAATACAACTGCAGCCTAACATTATCTGCTAAGAAAGTGAACCTTAATTGGCTCCCGCAGCTCTCATCACATTGCGACATGATTTCACTTTGTTCAGAATTTATCAGCCAGGATATCAAGACCTTTTTAACTGCAGAATTAATCGCTTTAAATCGTAATTTTTTTTACTCAATGAGCAAGGATTATCTTGAGTTTTGGGAAAACAGTTTGCTTTATGCATGGAAAAACAGTTTTTAGAAAACATCATTGGAAAACAGAAAGATATCTCTACTTGCATTTCACTTAGTTTCATTGTGAGTAGTTGAAGTTTAATCCCAGTGAAATTTAGATGTTCTGTTAAACTGAGGCACCCACAAGTTATGAGTTTTTCTATGAACATCAGGCTTGGATGTTTTGAAGCAGAATTCAGCTGCTGTTACTTAAAGTCTCAGAATGCTAAGCATGTTCAGTGAGAGTGGCTTTTCTTATTTAATTTTTAAACCCTAGACTGTAAGCAGAAGTTGGAGCAGCCTCCCTTATCATACCACTAACCAGTTATGCAGCTCTCTGATTGTACAACACTGATTGCAGAAGACGGTCACTTACAAAATGGTTTTTATTAAGTGTTGCATAAAAAAGAAGAAAAAACAGGTCACTGTCTCTATGCACTTTCTGAGAAATTGCCTTATTTTAAAGAAAATCTTATTTTAAACAATTTTTTCTAACGTCAGATTAAATTTAAAAGAACTAGATTTAGTATTCTGTATTTCTTTATGGATGCAAGTTAGTACTTACACACTCCATAATTTACAAGAAATTGTACCATGTATTATATAAGATGTAAAGCTGTAGCTGACATACTTTAATAAAATGATCACCATTCATTGATTTTTCTGCTTAAGATACAAGATTAATGTTCACAATACAGGAAGAAACTGTATGCAATTAAATGGTTAAAATTTAAAGTGTAGATTGCTCAGTTTCTAATAACTTCTTTTTCATTGTATCTCTTTATCATGGGCAAAGGTGCAAAAAAAAAAGGACAGAGTAAAATGGATAGTCTTGTTGAACAAAAGATCAAGCAAAAAAAAGGTTAATTATAGTACAAGTGGTAGAAAATGTTATTATCATTTGTATATGAAAATGAGTTTCATTATGTTATCCTGTTAAAGACTTTTGTAATTTTAAATTCCAGATATTAATAAATGAGAAGGCTGCAACACATGCTAATATGGCAATTTGCAGGTACATTCGTTGATCTGCTTTGTTTTTTTTCTAGACAACTCAGTTGCAGTAACTTGCTCTTCTGATCACCATTATAATGACACAAATATTGTGTCTACTAATTGCAATCCATTCAAAAATCCTTATTGTTTAATTTATAATTGTGATTTCGTTGTCACGCGCGCATGCATAGAAATAAATTTCTTTGAGTACAATTTCTTGTAACTTATGGAGTAACTAGATGTGATCTTGGTTCTGTTTTGAACTGTATGTGTTTCAGTAGGAACTTGCGTGGTGAAATAGTTTACAAAATATGTTATCACTTGATTTGAGATTTTATTTGGTCAAAAGATCAATGATAACATGATATAACTATTCCTTAAATAACATTTGCAGATATATATTAAAAAGAAAGTCTATTTTCTAATAGAAACACATTGCTATTCTATAACCGAGCATTATCCCTAATTACCAGTCTTCTTGGCATTTCTTTGGGGGACAACAGAAATGTAGCTGTCTGTTGACCGATCTTTCTCTCTTGGAAAAAGATTTCATATAGCTGAATTTTAAATGGCATTATAGTTTCATATTGTATTCCTGTGCAAATATATATATTAAAAAAGTAAAGTTTCAGAGCTGTCATGTGAAATTTAGTTTGTGAAGGAAAACTTTCATGAAAGTAATTCCTGACTAAATCCTTGTTTGTTATTGTACAGTAGTTTTACTCTTGGGAATTCACATTCAAATAAAGCAAGCTGTGCAGTATGCAAGCGCACTCAGCAACTCTGTTTTCATGACTATTTTAAAACTGGGGTAAACACAAAAACAGGGGGATTCTGGTTTGGGTCATGGGTCGTTTTTGGTCTTCTTGGTGTGGTCTTTGCCTATAAATGTTCGGCAAGGTATGTAATTCAGGAAAAACAAAACAAAACCTTGAGTCAAAGCAGAAGAGTTCTTGAGAGTGATAGGAAGCTTAGATCCAGAGAGGTGGTGAATGCACCATCCCTGGAGACATTCAAGGCCAGGCTGGATGTGGTTCTGGACAACCTGATCTAGTTGAAGGTGTTCCTGCTCATTGCAGGGGTGTTGGACTAGATGATCTTTAAAGGTCCCTTCCAGCCCAAACTATTCTATGATTCTATCCCCATTTTAGGCATGTAAGTGACACTTGAAGGCAGGGAGGTTAGATATACACTTGCTCTACTGAACGTTCCCCAGTGTATTCAACTGAGTGCTGTAAGTAACAACTTAAATAGAATTTGTGCCTTACATGGAGAAGAATGTGTAATAGCACATTTGCAGGCAGTGATATTTTTATACTGTTAATTCCACACAGTCACTCTGGACTAAGAGAGTTATGATTCAACAAAGAATCCGTTCTCTGCATCTGAGCTTGAGTTTCAGAACTGCCCTCGTGTTTATACTGTTGTACAGTGATGTATATGCTTTTTCTTGCACATACCATGTATTCTCTATAATTACTATTTTCAGTGTCATTTCTAATATTTCATGATCTCATATAATAAATATAATCAACGGAAATTACCTATATATCAGGAAAAATGCAGTAAATAAGTTGGAACTGAACCCAATATTGTTCATTATTCAGACATAAAGATTGTGCAGCTAGAAAAAAGATTTATTCAGTGATGTGTATTCATGTATTGTCATCAGACGGAGAAAGTAAAAATTGATGATTTGAATATATCAACAAAAGAATCCATCAAGGACAAAATACAGTGAGAGGTTACTAGAATAATAAAATTATGTTGCGTATTAGCTGCAAGTTTGCTAAAAATATGTCACCCATGATATCATAGAAATGCAAAATTCTTAATAAGCTTATGAAACCTCAAAGGGAGTTGTTATTTCTTCCTGTTCTGCATTTCTGAGGTCACATCTGGAGCACTTGTTCAGTTTTTGGCTGTTCGGTTCAAAACATTACCCAGATTACGCAGACAGCTTTGTGGAACCTCTACTTTGGGAGATACACAGAACTAGAGTAGACAACACCCTGACAGTGAATTTGTCCCCACTTTGAGCTGCCATTGGATGAAATTACTTTCAGAGTTCTCTTTCAACATAACTTCTATAATTTTGTAATTTATAACTTCGCCACTGTTCCTTTTGGGTCAGATGTGCTCTAATGAATATGCACTTGATTTGTACCAATTCTGTCTAGTACTTCTCTCTTAAATGTTAAATATTCAATTATGTACACTTACTAAAATCAGCCAAGAGAAAATGGATAGAAGTTGTGAGAAGGGAAACTCTAATCAGGTATTTGTAAGGAAAAAATCATGTCGAGGATGGTCAGACACTGGTACAGGTGGTCCAAAAAGGCAGTGGAATCTCTATTGTTTAAGATATTTAAAATCATATTGGAACAAGCTCCTGAGCAACCTAATGTAGGCTGGACACTGTTTGAGGGTGGGGAGTTTGAGTAGATGATCTCCAAGGTCTTCTAACCCTAATTATTCTGTTATGATACTGTAGGACACTTCAAAATATCATGCAGTAGGTATCAAAATGACATGGGTAACATTGCTGCCAAATGTTTGATTTTATGAATAAATTATTTATATAACAGAAATAATTTTAAAACTGAAATGCAAAACAAAACAAAACCAACAAGCAAACATACAAAAACAAAACAAAACACAAACACGCATTTAACAATAAAACAAAAAAGTGCTGTTTTCCCTTAAATTGCTCCATAAAGTCTATGTCTCCAGCTTACTTCCCGAGAACAGGTTTGAATGAAGCTTCATGCCATGCTACTGCTTTTCAGCATTGTCTTAGCCCTCAAGTGTGACAGGACAGCTTGACAGTTCTTTTGGGGTTAGCCACCAAAAGAATTCCCTTTCCTGTTTAAAGAAAAGTTTTATGGGCTTCAAATTTCTCATATACTGTACTTGAGACACCTTTACTCTAAATGCCTTGGCTTTACTATGTAGGAACAGCAACAATCCATACCAATTAAAAAAAAGTTCCTGTTACACTTTGTTGAACGACCCATTTGACAGTGTGAGCAGTAATCCCGTGCTGCACTGTTGTGTTCAGTGGAGTGTAAGTATCTTTAGCATGAGCCAGCATGGTGTGTCACAGGATGCCGTATCACAGAAATGATACAGAAATGGCCATGCAGTCCTAGAGGTCATTTGTTTAGAATGGGGTTGCATCAGCCGCTATTTCTGTTCTGTGATCTCTTTTTTCCTTGTAGAAAAATGGATTTCCTTTTTTGCGTTTTCATTGAGGTATATTTTGGGATATGTTCCCCACAGAGTTAAACAATTTCTAATTAGATTACTTTAGTGCACTTGATAAACATTGCACACGTATCTGAGAGGTAGATTAAGCCTTAAGAGTTGCTAATAGAGGAGGGTTCTGTGATACAGGCATGGCTGAGTATTTTCTCTGAATTTTGACAGCCTCAAGAGGGGGTGTCAACCAAAAAATAAACTACCATAAACAGTTAAAAAAAAAAGAGGGGTGTCAGGAAGAGAGAGAGACTGGTGGCAGCAGGCCAAGGGGTCATTGTTTCAGAAGAGGAACAAGGATTGTGAGGGAGATGCTTAGTGGAAAATCTATCTCACAGGATGTTGACCAGAGAAAATGAACCGTAGCAAAGTAAGCAATTCTCTGTTGGCTGTCCTTACTCTAACATAGCCTTCCAGCTGGTACTATAAATCTAATTACTGCAGTGCATCCCATCACTACTAGTGCCTAATATATTGAGTATTCTGCTCTTCAGCATTCTCTTACCCCTGAATTGTGACAGGACATCAGAAAGTGAGTTCAGCGAAGGGCCAGGAGGATAATCAAAGGTCTGGAGCACCTCTCCTGTGAAGACAGGCTGAGAGACCTGGGCTGTTCAGCCTGGAGAAGAGAAGGCTCTGGGGAGACATTAGAGCAGCTTCCAATTCCTAAAGGAGCCTGCAAGAGGGGCGCTTTTTACAAGGATTTGTAGCACACAGGACAAGGGGGAATGGCTTTAACTGAAAGAGTGTTGATTAGACATTAGGAAGAAATTCCTCACTGTGAGGGTGGTGAGGCACTGGAACAGGCTGCCCCGAGAAGTTGTGGCTGCCTTATCCCTGGCAATGTTCAAGACCAGGTTGGATGGGGCTTTGAGCAACCTGGTCTAGTGAAAGGTGTCCCTACCCATGGCAGGGTGGTTGAAACTGATGTTTAACCCTAACCATCCTATGATTCTATGATTCCGTGCTGCGTTTAGTTATACCAGCACCATCACAATATAGATTTCAACATCCCTGCTCCAGAGCTTCACAAAGGAATTATTTCTGAGGTAGTCCTGGCTTTGTTCAAGGATTATGGTAGACAGTCTTGTCTGTTATCAGGAAATGAATTTTATGTGCTGCTGTGTTCCCTCCCTTGCAACTTCTTACCAGTGAAGGTGGGAATTAGAACATAATCTCTTTCTAAAGGAGAGAATACTTGAAGTTTCTTTGAATGTTTGTTCCCTTTGCTTTTCATGTTTTGTAATTTCTGGTTCTGGTTCTAGCTGTTATACTACCTTACCCGGTTATACTCTTTGTAACTGCAAATGCATTCTAGCACCTAGTAACTCATGTACTTAGTTGCGGAGAAAGAAAAGACTAGACCGCATGAAGCATAAGTATTGCCTAACTGGATTCTGTATTTAGTGATCATATAGGAAATACATGAATGTAGATATTTTTGACATGCATCAATCATGAACTGGTCATATGATGTTACACTTCTTATGCAGCTTCATCATTCTGGCATCCTTATTAAATATAGGAAACAGCAATTCATGGAAAGTTCCTGTTTTGATAAAAATAAATTAATACAGAACCTGGAATGAGATCATGTTTGCTGATGCTTCTGTCAGCTATGCCTTACTGCATATCTGCTTCTGTCACAGCATGGTTTTCACACTTCCTTAAGAAACATGGGGTTTCTAGGCATGTCAAATGAAATAAAGAAATACTAGTATTTTATTTAGAGTAATAACCAGCAGTTTTGGTCTGAATATTATAATGATAATGATGATGATGGCAGGGGTGTTGGAACTTGATGATCTTAAGGTCCTTTCCAACCCTAACTATTCTATGATTCTATGATGATGATGATAACAACAACAACAACAATAATAATAATATAAATAACAGAGGACAAAAATAATAAAAATAAAAATAAAAATTAGACTGCAAGTTAAATTCCTGTGTTGCTTACCATTTAAAAGATACTGTGTGCCAACATGTTATCATATGCCTGAAATACTGCAGTATTCACATGTTCATTTAATAAAAGATAACTACTTAAGGAATAAAAGCTCAAGGATTTCACATACCAAAAAATTACCACAAGGGTGCAAATTGTTACATGCCAGTTTCTCCTGAGAAGCTACTTGTTACTCTGTCTGTGCGCAATGTCAGAAAAAATACCTCTATTTCATTTCTTGGAGTACAATTCAGTTACTCCTGCTGGCATTTACCACTGAGTGTCAACCCTTAGGAGCACACCTATAAAACAGTTGCTGCACTGTGAGGAAAACGGGATTCTGACATAACTGCTGGATTGACTGTTGTATAATCTAAACTCTGGTTAACTGAATACTTACTGCCCTTATCCAAAGTCCTGGGTTTTGGTGTGGTTTTTTTTTCCCCAAGTAACTTTGAATCCCTCTAAAACTAGTCGAAAAACAGAGTTGTACTCTTAACGTTTCAGGCTATGCATATTCATGGAACACTGAATACAGTTTTCCAGGCACAGAACTGACATCACACCTGTAATGATTTCTATTATTTTCTCTTTCAATATAACTTCTCCTCTGGGACCACACCAGCAGAAAAGCACAGTAGAAGAGGTTACATTTGGAATGAATTAAAACAGTGAAGGAAAAGTACTTGATTCATTGTGGAGGAGTTTTGTGATCCTAAAGTTGTATAAATGATAATGTGAAAATCTGACAGCCTCTTTATTTCTTCCACTGTTCAATATGAGTTTCTCAGTTTGCTTTGGGATTACAGAAGATAAGGAAGGCTTCTCTTTGAAAAGGGTATAGTTGCTTCTTGGATGTTAAGATACATGAAAAAAATAGTATTTGAGCCACCAGAGACTGCACTTGGAGATTTATTTATGTGGAAAAAAGAACAAAAAAACAAAACAAAACAACCAAACTTAATCCTTTTATTATACGAAACAAAACCTCACATTAGTTGAAACATTAAAATATCCTGCTAGAAATTGCTTTATAAGCATTTGGGGTATTGATGATACGTTTTGATATTATATTTATAATCATTATACCCTAAATTAATCTATCATGGACAGTTCAAACTTCAATTTATAGTTTCACTGTAAAAAGGAAGATTCAGAAAATATTGAAATAATGAAATATTCAAATAAACAGTTAAAGAGAAGGGTGTATGATAGATTTTTAAATTTTATTTTGTAATGTAATTTTTTCAGGCTTAGGGTGTTTGGACTTGTAGATCACATTATTGGTATAATAGAAATTACTGTTAGAATGTGAATTTATTTTCTTTAAATAGGTTACGTACCATATCACAGTATCACAGTATCACAGTACTTTAGAGATTGGAAGGGACCTCAAAAGATCATCTACTCCAATCCCCCTGCCGGAGCAGGAACACCTAGATAAGGTTACACAGGAACGTGTCCAGGCAGGTTTTGAATGTCTCCAGAGAAGGAGACTCCACAACCTCCCTGGGCAGCCTGTTCCAGTGTTCTGTCACCCTCACTGAGAAGAAGTTTCTTCTCGGGTTTAAGTGGAACCCCTTGTGTTCCAGTTTGTACCCATTGCCCCTTGTCCTATCATTGTTTGCCACTGAGAAGAGCCTGGCTCCATCCTCGTGACATTCCCCCTTTATATATTTATATACACTAATAAGGTCACCCCTCAATCTCCTCTTCTCCAAACTATAGAGACCCAGCTCCCTCAGTCTTTCCTCATAAGGGAGATGCTCCACTCCCTTAATCATCTTAGTTGCCCTGCGTGGACTCTCTCCAGCAGGTCCCTGTCCTTCTTAAACTGAGGAGCCCAGAACTGGACACAATATTCCAGATGCAGTCTCACCAGGGCAGAGTAGAGGGGAAGTGCCTTTTCCCAGATGTTGTTTTGGACTATCTGCTAAGATAGGCAAAGTTTTCTACTGAGTTGGTGATAGAAGAAGGCCTTTCAAACTAAAATGCTATATGGCCATGCAAAATCAGTAAGCTAAACAACATTCATCATGACAGACAAAGTCAATGTATATTTTTATTGGAGTTGGGATAGGAGAGGGAAATGAAGATTTTATAGCTAATTTGTTACAGGATTTTTTCCTTTTCAAGAAACGTCAGTCTTTCTACATCTTAGCTCAAACTTCCTTCCCTTCAAGACCTGATGTCTCCCAGCTCTTATGGTGATGATGTATTAGTGACAAATGGTACATTTAGTAGACTGTTGTCTTTTGAATGTGTAGCACTTCACTAACATGTTGCTATGTGGTCATATAAGACACAAAGGAGAATAAGCATCAGGATATTTTTTACACTTGTGACATAAAATGCATTTTATTGTTACTTTTATTGCATTTAAATCTTAAATTATTTATTCAACAGCTGTGAATGAGCTATATCTCCAGCTTTATGTAGAGCAGTACAAGCAATTACAAACTTTGCTTTTGTGATCTAATGAGAAGTTTTGTTATTGTATATTTCCTAGTGCTACTTAATTATATGAGTTCAGAATTAATATCACCCATACTGGTCTTTTAATTGGTTTGAACAGAAGCATCTATGTTCCTGACAGTGTTTCTCTTTAGCAGTTACATTAAAAGTTTGTTTGATGACAGCAATGATTATATTAAATGAAAGTTGAAATGAATATGTCTACTTTTTATTACAGAAAAAATAATTTATAAAATCTGTTCTAACCGAAATGCAGAGTTATTGCTATATGATAAAAGATTGCAATATAAAGTCATTAAAAGAATCATGCAAATAAGAGTCATTAACTGTGTACATTTGCCTAATGAAAATGGAAAGCAAAAATCTCCTAACTGATTCATAATCATTTGTGTTGAGGGCTCATTATCAGTGATGTGACAGATTAAAAGAACACTGGTTTAATGTCTGAACATGGTGAAAACTTTATGGAGATATTTCTGAAACACTAACAAAGTAAAATTCACAGAGTGATATTTACTTGTATTTTGGATGACTTGCATCACTTCCAAGATGCTTCTATGGAACTACTCATCTGTCAGCAGTTCAAAGAGGACAGTAGAGTACTTTATAAACAAGATGTGCATGCCTGGCAAATGCATTATGTGATGAGAATGTAGCTTCCAAGATTTTTTATTCAGTGACTAGTGCAATTTCATAATCTTGTAGTAGCTGCTATTTAGAAAGGAGTGTGGTTTGTCTTTCTCTGTTTAGTGATAGCATATGGAATCTTAGTGTCTGATTATTTTCTGGCTTAGTATTAAACATTCATCTTTGTGTGCAAAAGTATATGGCTTGCAACTACTTGTAGAGTAGTTCATACAGAAACAGTACCATAGTCAGGACTGTGACTATACCATGTACCAAAGATGTACAGTACAAAAGTTTCAAAACAGGATTTTGAATGTAGACTGTTGCATAACCTCTCAGGTACCTAAATAACTCAACTAAAAATAAAAAATCCTCTAGTCTGAGATTGCTAGTGTTTTGAGCATCAAACTCACATTTCATTACTTAAAACACATGGTTTACCAAGACTGGAGGGTGCAATGTGTGTCTTTCTTCTCATGTTGGCGCATAATGCATTCCATTGATGGGAAATTCCAAGCTTGCTGCTCTGAGTAGCATGCTTCATAGCTGCGTAAAATACAGGGTGAAAAAAGTAGGGTGGGACACATGTTCTGTAAGGATAATTGGGACCAGTTGTTCCCCCCACCTCTGTCAGTTTCATTTATTACCAAACATAACAGAGGCCAGTTTTTATCTCATCAAAGATTCTGTGAATTCATGTCTCAAACTAATAGTAAGAGATATTTTGAAAAAAAAATGTTGGTAAGTAGTTATAAAAGCTCTTAATGCAGATTGTTTCTTGAATGTAATAGGCAGTTCACACAGAAGAATGATCTTAAAGCTTCTTTGAAAGGAATGTGGTTATTTGCCTGAACTTAGTAAAGGAAAGACAGTAATGACAAACATTTTGATGGAAAACATGAACTCTCCTGCTAGTAAAAGTGAGGTGGGTTTTTAACAGAATGTTAGAAACTTGATAAGGTTTGATTGTACAATGTGAGCTGCACTGTACAAAAGAACAGAATAGAAATTTATTTTGAATGAATGAGTCACGCTACACATAAACTGCCGGGTTTCTTTATCTGTTTAACTAATATCAATCTTTGAGGTTACAGTATATTTACACAAACATTTTTCATTAAATAGTAATAATTGACAAACTCACATTGATTCAAAATGTTGAAAAAACAGGCAATAACTTCGGGATTCTTTGTTTTCCTTTTTCCCCTTCTCTTTTAGAATTGGGTAGAAAAAGCAGAGAAACAGAAACTACTGTCAGATACCCTTGACCTTTCAGAGCTATTTCATCCAGACACATTTCTTAATGCTTTACGCCAGGAGACTGCAAGGTGAGGGAAAATAATCTATCTATTTGTGCTAATGTACCTTTGTTCCCTGTGCATGAAGATAGTTATTTCATTTTCAGGACGCAGATCCAACAAATTATGTCAATTGCTATCATTAGTCATCTCATTTTTATTACTTGAACTGAAGTAGAATAGCTGTCAGGTACTTTCTTAAATGCTGATTATTTTCTTTATTTTAGATGAAATTATTTCTTTTGTCAAAGACATAGTATGATATGGTACACATTGAAATACATTGGTTTTGGTATTGTATTTCATTTCCTGTTGTTACATGTCTTTATAGTTCACTATATATATTTTTCCCTTGCAGAGTTATGAGCTGTTCAGTGGACAGCCTTAAATTCACAGCATCATGGAAAGGACGAATACAGGAAGGCAAACTTCAAGTTAAGGTATTTTACCATGATGTTTTAGTAGAAGTTTATAAACATGTTTTGTTTGAATAGTCTGTCATCTGTCAATAAACTTGCTGGAAAACTGAGCTATAAATACATTGGTGTACCTGAGATACAAGGCTGGCTAATTGTATATGGCTACAAAAATGGTAGTGCAAAAATTCTGCAGAAATGGGAGAAGGAAAGCAGTTATCTTTTTAGCCATCTGGAGTCACAGTGCCTATTTGAAATTTCAAATTTAAACTTATTCTTGCTCCATTCCCTTTAACCAGCTCCTAGATAAAATTTTAAGCTGCAGTTCCATTAGTTAATAACTAACTATTGTCCAGAAAGACTTGTGTCATGTAGCAAGAGGAATTACACATGTAAATTTGCAAGTCTGAGGCCATGTGTTAGCATTTATTGAATCACTGAAAAAAGAATTCTAAGGAAGCTAAAGAAACCAAAGTAAACTATAATGTGACTAGCATTTGATATGATAAAGCTCCTACAATTTTGTAATGGACACTTAGGACCACAGCTAGCAGCCAGAAAGTCACTATTGTTTGCTTATACAGCAACCTGGAGATGAGTCGTTGAACGGTTTAGTTTAGCTTCTTAACATTTCAGGTGGCACTGCCATTTTGGCTGAATCCAGATCTCTTTGCACCTGTTTGATACTTAAATTTTGTAGGGAGTTCACAAAGTAAATTTTCAATGCTACATCTTCCAACAGATATGCTGGTCCCATGATAATACTGCACAGCTGAAAGTGCTGTCTTCAGCACAGAGCATGGCACTTTTAAGTGAATTCTTACAGAAACATGGCTGAATAATACAGAGCACTCACCACACTACGGTGTACTGATGTGCAGGTAAAGCAGAGAGATTGCTAGACTAGAAGAGAAAAGCAAGTGCCAGGCCACCTTTTCTAGAAATGCAGGCTGTGGAAGATATTAAGGTTCTGTGTTGGCTGCTGACTCTATCTAAAATTATTAATAGAGAATGTGTAAGAATTCATATTCCTAAAATATTAATAGATTGTAAAGCTAGAAAGGATAACCGTTACCATCCAATCTGACCTTTATAAACTACATTCTTTTGAATTCCTGTTGGAACTAGGGAATATAGTTTATAAAATTATTCAATCTTGGTATTTAAATAAGAGTAGTGGCTCCCTACTTCATTTATTGAGAAACAGATGGGTTACTAAAACCTGGAGATAAATAAACCAAGGGACGTATAAGTCATTTGGTTTCCTGGGATAAATTTGAGATAAAATGAACCTCAGAGCCTGAAAATCACATGTTCTGTGGTTCCAGATTCAGCCAGGACTTCTGAGTACATACCAGTGAGCCAGAATTGAGTTTCACTCAATGAGAACACTCATTCTAATAGGCTGTCAATCAGCTGCAGAAAAAACAGAAATGCTTTGGACCATAGTATGAGCACGAATGTATTTTAAAGAAAGATA
The DNA here is from genome assembly GCF_033783945.1 of Neopsephotus bourkii. Lineage (NCBI taxonomy): Eukaryota > Metazoa > Chordata > Aves > Psittaciformes > Psittacidae > Neopsephotus > Neopsephotus bourkii. The sequence goes on from NW_026902113.1 coordinate 3,432,837, forward strand.
ATCTATAATTTGTAATACTAGGTTTTTGAAACTAAATTATTACCAGGTTAAAAAATACCAAATACTTTGTTAGAATTCAAATTTAAAAATTTATGGACAACTTCAGCCATTACTGTGAGCTGAGCTGCAAAAATACTGTGCCTACTAATTATAGATACGGTGAAATCCATGTCCTTCATAGTACTTGTAATCACTCTACACCACAGAAATGAGAACATGGCTATATGAGCACTCAGCCAAACAATATCTCAAAGTACATTGTTCGGGTGCTTTGGGGTTTTTTTTTCAGTGTCTTTTAATATTGAATCAAAGTCAAAATTTAGGTCTTCAGAGGAGTTTCTGTGATTGGTTGAAGTTTTCCAGGAGATCCAGTGATGTTATTTTTCATAACTATAATGTCAAAGGAACTGCCAATTTCAAAAGAAAAAATGTGTGTGCAGTAGAAAGATTTTTTAATAGTTTTCTGCAGAAACATCTTTTAGACATGTTCACAATGGCCAGACCTTTGTACACTCTAACAATGAATATTAAAACCTCTTCATCAGACCAGTCTTCCTTCAATGACTTTGACAAACTCACATATTTATCAAACTCAACTCCATAACAAAATTCCCTGCAGAATGAAGGAAGGACAGAAAGAAGAACTTATGAAATTAATATTTCTAATATTTGTGTGATAGGGATAGATTAGAGCTTTGAAAGCATTCAGTCAGGGTTTAGTGAGATGAAGTGTAACCCAGGGCCTGGGCATATAAACAAGTAAGGCCTTGATTATATGCCCAGATATGTAACAGGTGTGTAAGTATCAATGTTAACAACAGAGAGCAGTAGGAATGAGTCTGGGAAAGCCTCCATGTTATAATAAGTAAAATTTTTTATGCCTTTTAATGATATTTTCTTCATACCCTTTGTTCTTGCAAGACAGAAGTGGTACTGGATGTGTATAGGCTATCATTAAAGACTATTGACACCCAAAACTTCTCTTTTACTAGGTAAAGGCTGCTTTTTTCCAAAATCTGTGTGGAGGGATTTTAAGTCTGCAAAGAAACAGTACAGAATTTCAAATGTTAACACTGTAGCTTAAAAGCAACAGACCTGAAAATCTTGGAGAAGATTCAAAGGAAAGATCACAATAAACTTGACAGGAGAAGGGACAGGAGTCTCACACGTTCATAACAAAGAAAAGACCTTAAGCTTCTGACAGGAGATTGAAGGATAATAAAAAGAAAAATGTTCTGCAATTCCAAATAGTCTGAAAAATACAGTTAATTTCACTGTGATCTTCTTATAATAATTTGTGGAAGTTAGAGAAAAGTCCCACTACACCAAGCTTTCTAATTTGGGTTGTTTTGGTTCAGGTTAACCACGGTTCTAGAGACTTTATTGTGAGTCCTAGTCTGTACAGAACACAGATAGCTTCAAAGAATGTTGCCACTTCTCTGGTCACTGTCTGTCCAAGGTGAAACACAGCATTTTTCTGTAGTTTTTTTAATGCAATCTTTTATAACCTCCTTTTCATGTGCATGTGCATCATGCACATTGTAAAGAACCTGAGTTCGGTGTTAGAAGAGAAATACGACTTTAAAGAAGCAAATTTTTTAAGACTAGAATGCCCATCTACAGTCAAAAAATAATTAGTTGTTAAAAACCTAATCTTAGCTAGTATGCAGTTAGTAAAGAACTAAGAGAAAACCCCAACACTTGTGAGGAAAGCATTGCTTTTGAAACATGACAATAACCTCCACTGTGTTACTGTTGCAACTTTTCTTGCCAAATATATCATTTTAGAATACTGTAATTACCTAAGCAAATTATTTTCATATATATCTTCTATGATATCATTCTTCATTGTAACATCATGCTCTCATCCCTTTTTAGAATTTAGTATACTTTTTAAAACTTGCAAGAGAAAATTATTAGAAAGATTACATTAGTATTAGAAAATGATACTTTTCTCTGTTTTGGTTATGTGGTCTGTCAACAGTTTCCAACATCATTGTATTTCCTAGTTTCAGCACTGCTTTACAAACCTTGTGTTTAGTGAAAGCCAACCTGTATTTTATTCAGGGCTTCAGATGACAGTTTAACATACATGGTTTTTAGACTGTAGCTTCTGTTAGACATCTGCCTCTTTCTTCTGTTCATCATTAGCCTTTTGAAATACTGCTGAGTTAAGTTTTATTGTTAAAATTTAAGTTCTCACTTCAGCAGACCAAACTGACTATCATTGATTTTTATACTAGAAAACTATTATAATTTGTACTGGGAAAATGTTTAGTTCAGAGGCTTAAAGTACTTACTGATTAAAAGAAAGCACTTAAATTATATTACATAAAAAACATTGCATAGTTACTTGTAGAAGCAGATAGGATTTTTCTTTAATTTTGCCAAATAACACTTTATTTAAGAAATCTTGAGTTAGTTTAAATAACATTTTCTGTCAGATTATGTCACTGTATTTGGTTGGGGTTTTTTTTTGCCTCTGCAGTAGCTCTGTAATTATGCATTCCATTCTTGAAAACTGTGCCCAGACTTCCAAGTAGGAAGTCATGCTTGTTTCAGTGACTGTTCTCTTCTTCTTGACATTGAAATGACTATGTACTTGGCTATTGCTATCATATTTCCATTAAAGTAATGCCAGGCAACTGCAGCTTCATAAATGATGACATTTACAGATATTTCTCTCTAACATTTTGAAGACTGTGAATCCAAATCACGGGAAGTTCACACTGAAGCGTGGTCCAGATCTTGCTTTAAATCATGTTTCCTATTCTCACACAGAACATTACAATAATTTGTTTCCTGTTATTAAAAAACTGGTCACAGTAAAAAGGATCATGCTTTATTAAAGCACAGTGTGATCATTACTGACATTTCAAGTCTGTTATATATATTTGAATATTTTATATTTCCATGGCAGATCAGTGGCTTACAACTGGAAGGTTGCAGTTTTGATGGAAATCGACTTGCTGAAAATCTGCATGACTCTCCCAGTGTGTCATCTGTTCTCCCTTGTTACATGGCCTGGATTCCACAGGTACTAAATTATTAAAAGCCTTAAACTTTCAAGACCCATAATTTGCTTTTTTCTCTGTAGTGGCTTTTCAGTATGATGTTGCTGACCTGTTTTCCCCCTCATTTCAATATAGAAATCTTTGTCTTTAATAGGAAAAGCAGTTACTTTTTTATATAAAACAAGAAGTTATAGACTATAATTTTATCAATATTCTTTAGATTATGTTGTTTAGATCAAGTCAAGGGCTTTATTTCAGTTACACCCTTTTCCTTGTCTTAAAAAATATTAAGATATTTTCAAAAGTATATTGAGTAAATGTATATGTGAGCTTAGGAGTTCATTCCTAGAATATATTTTCTTTGCATTTTAAACATTAAGTTAAAATGCAGCAGCATTCAAAAGAGAACATGATGTGATCTGTAAGCAAAGAAAGCCTTTCTCCTACTTACACTAATTTAAAAATATGCCAATGCTTGCAGAACTATGCAAGATGAAAGTGAAGTAATCCAAACAGTAGAAGTTGTTACTGCATCTGCTCTCCAATTATAACAGCAAGCTCTTATAAATAAAGCAGAAAATTGCATAGAACCTATTCAGGGATGTGTATGAATTACAAATTCCTATACTTACCATCTTATCTCTAAAAGAAAGCTTATTGCAGAATTCACCTAATCACAATATAGCTATCTAAACATAAGGTAACTGGGATAAATCTCTGCCTAGATGTGGCTAGGGACAGCCTAGACCTCTAACTCTGAAACAGACAGGTGAGAAGAATCCCACATACAGATCTAAAAGAAAAATATCAAGATTTTTACACCAAGAATCTAGTGTAAATGTAGAAAGTGAGAAATAGGGGTGGATGTACTTTTTTCCCACTTTATCAGAATAAATAAAAGTAGCAGTATATAAAAAATGAAAAACAATGCCACCTCTTATCCTGTCCCGTATACACTGACTCATCAAGCAAATGCATTTATTAACTGGAGGAGTCTGTTATTTGGCAACCCTGAGAACTCTGCAGAGTTCTCTCTTGAGAAGGCTAGGTTTGGTTAGAAGAATGTCAAAAGTTCACAGGACCCAAGTAGTTCAAATTTCAGTTAAAATTAAGTTTATTAATTATCAGAAATTATGGCAATGAGGAGATTCATGGTATATTGTGATAGATACTGTGCAAGGAGCACCACTGCTAACACATTATTGTATCCCAACTATTTTTTGTTTTCCCTCATTGTTACCTCCAGCACTGGAAGTATGGCACTATATTATACTATAGCATTAGAAGTATAATGGTCAAGATTTATACTTTGAACACAGAAGTGAATGCTAGCCAGCATCAGTGTACTGCTCCCAGCTTTGATGGGAAGGAAAACATTGAAAATTAAAAAGAAAAAAGATACAAAGAACCACAAACCCTATTACAAAGTCTACCAGTGACAGATTTTGCAATTCTTTAGTAGTTTACAAGGCTTGTTTTGTACAGAGAAATAAACAGCTTTCTAATTTACATGAAAGATGGTACACAGGATAATCATAGAATCATAGAATAGTTTGGGTTGGAAGGGATCTTCAAAGGTCATCTAGCCCAAGCCCCCTGCTATAAGCAAAGACATCTTCAACTACATCAGGTTGCTCAGAATCACATCCAGCCTGGCCTTGAATTTCTCCAGGGATGGTGCATCTACTACTTTTCAGGGCAACCTGTGCCAGTGTTTTACCACCGTCATCATGAAGATTTTTTTTCCTCACATCCAGCCTGCATCTTCCCTCTTTTAGTTCAAATCATTCTATTGCAACAGGCCCTGCTAACAAGTCTTTCCCCATCTTTCTTGTAGGCCCCTTTTAAGAACGGAATTACCATACATCATAGTATATAGATTTAGTGATGGGTGAGGTAGGATGGCAATATACACGGTTTTACATGGCAACACCAGGTGTTTATCTTACACACACTGAAAAAAGAGGATTTTAAGTAACCCTCTCTTTGTTCTGGAAAACATTCATCTTGTGTTAGAGATAAAACAGATTAAGTATTTTTCTGAATAACAATCTATATACTTTAAACTTCAAAGATCCAGAATTTATATGGGACATCAGCAGAGAGCTTTATCTATAAAACATGGAAGTGAGATAGTTCAATAATCAGTGACTTCAACTTCTTCCAATGTACTTCATATTTGCAGTTAATAGCAACTGAAGTCTTTGTGCTGGACTCAAATATAATTATTTTAAAACGCAAGCCAAAACTTGTCAACTGCCCAGATTTTAAATATAAAGTGTCTCTAAGAAGAGCATTTCTGAACTGCTCTGCCCTTAAGCTGTTTTGCTGTAGGCTTCTCTGTAAAAGTGGACCACACTCAAACACTGTGCTCGGAAACCAAGGCAGAATCAGGACATTATGCACTTCCCCTTATCTCATTATCCTCTGTGTAGAAGAGTGCATGAAGTAGAACATAGTGTCTTAGGATTCTCAGGGTTTGATTTTTTTTTCCCCTATACATATATTTTATGGAATCTAGTGAGCAAAAATCTGTATAATGCAATACTTGGAGGTCATTTTCAACCAAACTAAAATAAGGAGAACTTTTTAGAAAAAGAAAAAAAAATAAGAAAAGAAGCTTACAGAAATTCTCTGAGAGAGCCCCCTTAAAATGCTGCAAATGCTGAGAATGGAGTATTTTGAGCTACTAACAATGCTTATTCTCGTTAAACTGTGAAGGTCCTTTCCAGTTTTAATTCACTGATAGATATCCATAGGGGGTGGAACTGTGTGTGAGGCAGTCTAGACAAAGAGAATGTTTGAACTGTGCTTAAGCCAAAGACATAAGGATTTATGCTTCAAAAAGACTTTCACAGAACGATTTGAACCCTCAAGTAATGCGATTCTGTAAAACATCAATGGGATTGAGAAAAGCAGAACAGCTTTTTTGACCAAAAAAGGTGTAAAAAGAGGTCTTTATGGGCAAACTGGACAACTTTTGGCCTCCCAGCTTTGGCAAAATCTAAATTCTCTGATTAACACTTTACTCTCAGACTGGCCAGCATTTTGTCTTCTTCAGTGGCATTAACCAAGGGATAAAAGTGGCAAGTATAAACCTGAGAACAGATGAGTTCTTTTGACAAACTGGTCATTAATTAGCTATTCTCTTACAGTGCACAAAATTTCTGTAAGGATTCAAAAGACACAGGAAGTTGATTTTCAAAAGAAACAACAGAATTCGTCAGAAATGGCTTACACTCGACATGCAAGGCAAAGTGCTTGAAACAGTTATTGTTTGCATGTTTCCTTTTTCCTGTTTTTAATTATTTTCTAATATTGGATCTTCACTAACTCCCATTTGATGTGATTTTCATTAAAAACACTCTCATTTTTGTTTCAAATTCCTTTCTGACAACTGTGCTGCTTTGTTTGATTTTTGAAAATATTGCCACATTTTCCTGTTGACAGGAAGGGAGATTTTGAATGTGACAGGAAACATGCTTAATATATATCAGTTGAATCAAAGCCTGAATTATTTACACTAAATAAATACAACATAAGTTGAAACCAAATTACATGCTGTAGGAAGTCTAAACTGAGTCTTTGAGCTCAGTCATGTAGTCATGCATAGGGACAATGTCTTGTGCAAAGCCCTAGGAAGAAACTGTCAAAGGCACACACAGTTTGTAGTACCGAAAGTGGAGGGGAGCTGTTCCTGTTCCCAGAATAGAGCATTGCTTGTTCATCCAGATACAGACTGAGTGGTAAAGCCATGGCTTCAACTGAAGTCCTTCCTTAAGTGGTGTTTACAATCTAAGTGCTATCTTTGTAATACCAGTACTGCTAATGTTGTGCAAGGAAAGTACATATATAAGAGAATAGGAACTCTAAATTCAGCAGGAAGTTCAAAGCAGTCAGTTCAAATCTGAATGCCTAAAGTTAACTTGGTAATTTCCTATTTAGGCACTTAATGGAAATGGCCTGTTTTCCAGAAGTATCAAAGAACCCCAACTCTGACTTGATCGGTATTAGTATGATCTAGTTGAAGATGTCTCTGCTTATGGCAGGGGGCTTTCAAGGTCCCTTCCAACCCAAACTGTTCTATGATTCTATTAAATTTTCTGAAACCTCTGTTAGTAATCCTTCTCTGTAGCCTGGACCAAGAGTTGCCTGCCTAAGACTGAAGCCTCTGAACTGTATCTTATGATCTAGCTTTAGATTATTCCTTTAGATGATTCCTTTCTCGTGTTTTGTTGTCTATGTGATAACTAAGTGCTTGTTTGTTGACAGGATGCATATGGTCCATATTCTCCAGAGGAATGCATATCTTTGCCAGTCTACACTAGTGTGGAGAGGGACCGTGTGGTGACAAACATTGATGTACCTTGTGGAGGGAACCAAGACCAGTGGATTCAATGTGGTGCTGCTTTGTTTTTAAAAAATCAGTAATCTGAAACTGCATTAACTCTCAGTTGTTTCCTACGAGAAAAAAACACTTCAGATTCATTGCTGATATATTTTTAAAGCAGTAGTTTTTAAATTCCCCTGTTTATTTTTTTAAGATACATAAAATTAATTTGACTTGAATAGAACTTTATTGTATCTTTGTGAGATATTATAAAAGTCAACATGGTACTATTCATCAAACTGTTGTGTTCTTTCTCTAGACCTGTAATGGGCTATATTTCTCTCTCAGACTTGCTGAAATCTCTTCTGTTTGCCCATATTGTTGAATATAAATTCAAAGTCAACATTTTTTCTTTGATCAGTTTTTTTTCATTATCCTTTTTGAACTGTTATTCTCTGTCTCCATTTATTTAATAAAATAAAATTATAAAATTTATCTGTTGTAATTGAAATTGAATGTTTTATTTGAATATAAAAGTCAGGATAATTGTTTCAGTCTGGTTTAATGATGTTTTACTCATAATCATATTTCTTTATGTTGGTAGTAAATAATAAGAGCTTCATAATCTTCATGTAGAGTTAAAAACTCAGATTACCGTCATGGTTGAAATCTAGAAATTATTGAAAATAATATTTAATGAAACTGCACAAAATTCCAGTAAGAATGCGCACTATGTCCAAGATAGGCAAACAAGTTCTTGGACAAACAAAAGAGTTTTTCACCCAGTTGTTAAGTTATTATGACTTGACTTAATTAATGCCTTTGGTCTGTGATGTGAGAGACTTCTGGAGTCTTGCCCTCAGTGCAGGACATTCAAGTTTGATTTCACCTATTCACAATATATCATGTTAGGTGCTGCCGTAACTTTTGTGTGCAGTTAGACAAAATCCCCAAAGAAGCAGGAAACCCAAAATCCAGCAGGAAGCATCATTACTGAAGAGTGATGGGTCTCAGTGTAAGAATTGGAAGTGTCTAATTTTTAACTGCAGTAAGAAAGTCCGCTCATTAAGATATTTTTAGAAGCCAAAGCATAAAACCAATTTCTTGGTTTCCTTGGAAAACAAAATAGATGTCTTGGGTCTTATGTCTCGGGTAGATTTTATATTTCTTTTAAAGTGGTATTTAAATTAAGACTGTATTTTGCTTCCTTGATATTTTTCATTGGTGGTTTGAGGAAGGAAGAAGGAAAGCAGAGAAAAGATTGGCCACATCTCTAGGTTAACTTCCTGAATAAATCTTTTTTCTGTTCTACTCTAATGTTCATCCTTTAAATGAGGTCTTTGGTCTTCCATTTGGAAAGTTTCCCATTTTAGTTCTAATATTTACAGCCTCTGGTTTCATGTCTCCTCTTTTTACATATTTAGTCAGGAAGCCTTACTGATTCTACTAATATACAGATATTGACTCTATCACAAAAAACAGATATGGAAGAGGTCCTCTGGACCTACCACACCATGTTTGTTTCTATCTAAGGATCATTTTCCTGGTGATAATTTGTCTGTATCCTAACCCCTCATAACTAGCCTGTCTCTGTGTCCTGGGTTTAGCAGTAGCAGTCATTTTTCTCCTTCTTAGTAGCTGGTGCAGCGTTGTGTTTTGACTTTCGGCCTGGGAACAGAGCTGATAACACTGATGTTTTCGTCTGACCAAGGACTTTGTGAGCCTCATGCTCTGTCAGGGAGCAGGGGAAGCCGGGTGGAAGCAGAGACAGGACACCTGACCCAAACTGACCAAAGAGGTATTCCATACCAGAGCACGTCATGCCCAGGAGGTAACTGGGAGAGTTACCCGAAAGGGCTAGGGGACTGCGGGGTTGGAGGAGGTATCGGTCAGTGCTTGGTCGGGCTGGGGGGCTGAGTTATTAGTTGGCTGGTGGTGAGGTGTCGTATTCTCTTCCCTTTTTGTTTCCCTTATCATTATTATTATTGGTGGTAGCAGTAATGATTTGTGTTATACCTTAGTTACTAAACTGTTCTTATCTCAACCCGTGGGTGTTGCATTCTTTTCGATTCTCCTCTCCATCCCTCCGGGAGTAGGGGGAGGGAAACAAGGAGGGGGGGAGTGAGTGAACGAGCTGTCTGGCTGGGGTTAAACTACGACACTCTGCTCTGGAGGTTCATTACTCTTGTATCTATCATCTCCTACTGCCTCAAATTTAGAACAGCAGAATGTTTCTCAGTTCACACCATAAAGAGTTTTGGTTTCAGGACATTGATTCATGCATTTCTGTCACCCTTCCGACTGTTAGTTAGCTTGATTAAATCTCCTTTTGTTTGGTTCACCTCTTGGTTTAGAGCCCTTCCATATTGCCAAACTGTCTGCTCTCTTCTACTCCGAGTCCTTGTGTGAGTGATATAAAAACACCCTTCTTAATGTTTGTCTGTTGCTACAGCACTGAATTGCATTTTTCTTCGTGCAGAAGTCCTGTGGGAGCTCATCGAGACTGACCTATGTTCATCAAATGTGAAAGACACTCTCACTCAAGGTGTCTTTGATGTGTTTATTTTTTTAATACAGGACAAAAACCTGATTAAAGTGAATCTCAAGCTAATTAGGCAGACTGAAATCTGGTAGATTTTTAATGATGTAATATCACAAAAAAACCTTGAGAGCTCTATATTCTCTTCACAGTGTATTAAGCAGTAGGCTTGATATTTATTTTGACTAAGTGATACGCTAATCTTTTCTTCTCATGATTCTAGTCATAAACTGATGTTTTGTAAGGCTCCCAGGTGACCTAAAGAGGAAAAAGAGATTACTTCTCATGTGCTCCTTCATATTTATTGTCTGCATGGATTATATAATGTGCTTTCTTTCTATACAATGTTGTAATCTAAATGAAAGATACTACAGGTAACTACTACTGTATATCATAGGAATGGTATTTTTGGTACTAAAAGACAGAACTGTAAGGTGTTTATTACCACCAAAGTGCAGCTGTATCATGAACAACAGGCCTTTCAGAAGTATGAATCAGGAAACATAAGAAAGAAAAACATCAGAAATGCCTTAATGGTCTGACTAGTGTTTCAACAAGTCTGTTTCAAGGGTATAGGAACTTGTAAGACTGAAATATATAAAGAGATCTTAGAAAACAGATTTTGCTACTCTGTAAACATCCTCTTTTGAAGACTTGAGAAAGGCGTATCTCTAGCAAGTGCAAATTGTTATCAATGGAAATCAAAGTGACAAAATGCAAAGTAAAAAAAATGTTTAAAGAATAACAAAACCTTTGAAAATAATGAAGATTGTGCAGTTATGTCTAAGTAAGTGGTTTCAAAAGCAAAATTTTTTGCTTTTAGAAATACATTTATTTTGTATTTTAAAAGGAACAGTTTCTTCCATTTACACTTTATAGCAGTCAAGTATATGTCAGGTATTGGTGATGTTATGCATCAGAAGACATGCTGTTTGGTGCATTTAGCATGTTCGCAGCAAGTCTACCGATTTGCTATGTTCCCAGACGGAAGAATGCGTGTTTGTTGAAGGCTCAGACTCACTTTTTGTTGTTGAGCTGTACTAACCTTTCAGAAACAAGACCTATGACTGTGATAGACTGCCTCAAGATAGACTGTAGTGATGAGGTAAAACTGTAAATTTGATTTAAGAATTTTTTCCAGACCATTTTTAGGATTTCACTAAAATCCCAATCCTGCAGTGCAAGTTATCCTGAGTACAAGTAGAACTGGTCATGCAAGTTAGTCCTCACCCTCCATTTCTTTGTTTCATCTTTTAGAGATCCTAAGAGCAGTAATTCCTCCCAAAATAGCTATATAATTGTTAGAGCTGAAGGGAGAAAAAAAAGCCTGAACTCGATGCTCAAAAACATCACGTATGAATCATTATATGAACTCTTCTTAAACTGATAGACTGTCTTTCATTGACAAAAGTGGGTTTACATAAATTATACTGAGTACTGGTTGCATACTAAAAATGTGCAGGCTTGACCAGGGCTAGAAATCCTTAAATGAAGTTTTATGTGTATGTATTCTAATCCTTTTAATTTTTACATTATTAACCCTTTTTAAAAAAACACATACGAATAAGAAACTAGATGTAGAAGACTCTGAAGACAAATAGCAGGTCATATCTGAGAAAACAAGCTCACTGGCTGTGAGTACTCACGCTGCATTCTCTTTTGAAGGTCCACAACTATGTGAGCATGCTGGAGTTCTTGACTTATTAGAAGCTTCCTTGGAAGCTCTGGTGCTTGAGAGGCCATCCTCCCTCATTTCAGCTCATTGCCTCCTGTGTGTGAGGCTGCATATCTCAGCACCATTTCCTCTATCTACATTTCATTTCAGCCACTGAAGCAGCACATATTAGAGCTCACTAAATTGATGTGTTTCGAGAAATGCCTTTCTATGAGATCTAAATTTCTTATTTCTGGTTCTCATGGCCTTTCTGTAAGATGCCTAGAAAGCAACAGAACAGGGTTTTTTCCACTTCCACTAGGTTTGATACAAAAAGCAAGACTTTGCATTAATGTTTTACAAAATAAGAGAGTAAAGATGTTGTTACTTATTTGAACAGCTTCACAACAATTACTGTTGCATGCCATTTGCCTAAGGAACAGTTGTCAGTTCTCCCTGATCTTTTTGGATATTGGTGTTTTTTTCCTTTTTTTTTTTTTTAGTTTTAAATTAATTTGTTATAATTTATTTTAACACTTTATAATGCATAAAGGATCACAATAGAATACCAAGAAAGCTTTGCACAAGCTAATCCTAGAATGGCATTGTAAGTATGAAAGGCTGGTTAATACAAGAATTTGGGTGTTCATGCTGTGTTACAAAATACAATGACATTCTGCCTTTTTTCTATCGAAGCCAAAGGCATTACTGTTGTTCTTGTTCAACACCTAAATTAACTGAGAGTACATATAATTTGAGTACAGTGTAAATATGCTGTCCAGTGTTCATTCTAGCTGTGTAAAAGAAGTTACCTAAACAGCAACAGCAGATGCCCAACTGGATGTCAGGTATACGTACTCTAACTGGGAGCAGTTTCTAAAGTAAGTATGACAGAATTAGTACTGGCTGTGCATCTCAGGAGAAAGCAAGCCCCCCAGTTGTCTTCAAAAGAAGTCTCAGAGATATTCTTCATTTCTTCACTCAGTATTAAATTCTTTTATATTTTTCAGGGTGGCAAACAATCTTCTTAAGAGGTCACCTTTGGGAAAAGTCAGTAATCATGCTCATCAAGGGTACTGGATGGGCGGGTTCACCATCAGAGCTAACTCCTCTCAGTCCCTGACAAGGTGAGTTTTTCTCATGCTGTCCCACATGGTACTATTTCCAAGAATAAGAGGATGTTTCATACATTTTACTGCTCTATTGAGATCGCAAAAAAATGCCAGTGGTTAAGAGTGGGTTTGTGACCGGCATGGTCATCTCTGGTCCGCCACTAGATGGTACTGTGGACTAGACCCTCGTGAGTGACTGGCACAGGAAATTTAAGGGGGTTTGGAAGGTAAAGACAATTTATGGTCTACATAACATTGCATCGACAGTCTGTTCCGAAGGAAATTTTCTTATCAGCAGTGCTGAATAAGCAGCTGTGTCTTAAAAAAAAAAAAAAAAAAGTGGTTCTAGTTAGTTGAGATGTAGTTCTTTTTAGAAATAAGTGATTCAGCAAGTGAATTTCTTGGTACATATTGGTGCCTTGGTTGTAGAAGTGGATAAGGCAATGACTGACCACTCTGGCCTGATTGCCCCTATTTCTGTACATTTTCAGTTATCTGCATGGGAAGAAGGAACAGTGAGGAGAAGTTTGCCTTTGTAGCCTCCTGCATCAGGCAGAGCATGGACAGCAGGTGGAGGGAGGTGGTCCTTCCCTGCTCAGTATTGGTGAGACACAACTGGCATTCTGGGTCCAGTGCTGAGCTGGCCGATAGAGGAGAGATGGGCATGCTGCAGCCAGTCCATGGAAGGGCCACAAAAGTCATTTAAGGACTGTCACATCTGGCACACAAGGCTGCAAGAGCTGGAACTGTTCAGCCCAGAGAGAAGGTTCACGGGACTTATATCAGTATGTGTAAGTATCTGATGGGGGAAAGGGGGAATAAAGAAGACAGCCAGACTCTTCTCGGTGATGCCCAGTGAAAGAAAAAGAGGTAATGGGCTCGAACTAAAATGCATGAAATTTCACTTAAGGTTGGTTTTGTTGTTTTTTTTCTTTAAAGATGCTTTCCAGCCTCAGGTGTTCTGTGATTGTATGATCCTGTGAAATGGCTAGAAACAAAGAGCAACCATTTTAGCTCCCAGTATCAAGCAAGACCAGTGTGCAGTAAATACTAAGCTTTACTTAGTAGGATCTTCTAGGAAAGGCACTTCACCTATTGTAGTCACACCTTAAAGCTATGATTAGTTTTAACTAAAACCAGGAAACAATGCCATGACTGCCTCTCAGAGAGTTACATGGATATTAGTAAGTAGGTAACATGCTGGTTTGAATTCTTTATTAGACCTTTTGGAGTTGTACTTTCAGCAGCTGCACACGGGGGTAGCAGTCCCCTTTCCCTTTTATGTCATATGGGTAGTACCTGCACTTACCCACTAAGCTGCACCATATAGCAACCCACTGTCCAGGTTCCTTGCTCTTTCCTGTAGAATTCAGAATGCAAGAGAGTATTTTGATGCACCTGTCCCTTTCATTGCAAGGGAATGTTGACAAGGTAACTTGAGCACACTCCTATCTCCCCTGGTTTCGACTTAGATTCCATGGCTGGTTTTGGCTAAGATTATGGAATACTTAGATGCTGCACTGGGAGAAAGTGAACATCCAGACAGCAAAACTTGTGATTGACTGCAGGCTAGCAGTTTTCAGATGCAAGAGAGGAATGCTTAGTTCAGGAATGAATGGGCAGTTCTGAGTCCTCCAAGACAAGAAGGACACTAAAAACTTGAGACAGCTCAGTGGAGGCCAGCAAGGTGCCCAAGGGGCTGGAGCACATGCATTTTGGGGAGAGGCATAAGGAACTGGGCTTATTCAGCCTGGAAAAGAGACAGCTTTGCTGAGACAGACTTACTAGAAGCTTGCCATTGCCTAGAAGAGGGTTGTCAGGTTTCATGGCAGGAGGACAGAGGATGTTATAAAGTTACATAGGGAAAAATATTTCCACCACGAGGATGGTTGAGCAGAGGCACAGGTTGCCCAGAGAGGCTGTGCAGTTGCCATGCTTGGAGGTTTTGAAAACTTGACTGGATAAAACCCAGAGCAACCTGTTCTGACCCCAGAGCTGAGCCTGCTACTGGGGACCTCCCTGGGTCCCCTCCAACGGCACTAAGACTATACTTCTAGCTCTGAACAAAAGAACAGTGGATTAGTTACATGTTCACTGTTCCAAGCAAAGTGTATAAATTAAAATAAGAAAATAATGTTGCTCTGCTCTTTCTCCTTTGGGGTCCATATAGAAATGACTGCAAGTCCTCCAGTTTTGCTGCTGCCTCATAAGCGATCATCATGTTCAGGGGTAAGTCAATAGAAAATGAAGCAGTTCACAGAATAAACAGATGAATGAAATGTAAAACCATAATAAGGCCGGCCAAAAACAATTTAGAGGAACCTCATTTAAAACATAAACCCAAAAACTAAATGTTCTGAACGCACCAGAAGCAGGATGCCTGCCAAAGACAGTATTAGGTTATCAAATGACTGAAGTGTAAAAGTAGTACTCTGGGAAGATAAGACCACAACACAAACCTAAATTCTTTACACCAGTATTCATTTCAGAAAAGCTGAGCGAGGTTCCCACACTGATTTTTTTCTCTCTCTTTTTTAAATAAGGAAAGTGCTTTAAGGGTCATCTTAAAATGACCTGTCAAAAGGAGAATTTTTAAAGAAACTGAGAAAATTACTAGTAAGTAACAAGTTCTCAGGGCCAGATGGTCCTCATCCAAGAGTCCTAAAGGAACTCAAGGAACTCAAGCATAATGTTGCCTTACTACTCAGTATGATGTTTAACGCATCATTTAAGTGGTCTGTGGTTCTAGGGGAATGAAATGTTCCCTTTTTTCCTAGCCCTCCATAAAGCCTTTTTCCTGTGTTTGCAAAACTTACTGAAATTGTAAACCGATACAATTTGATACTCAACTATTTTAAAATCAAGAAAGGTCAGCATGAATTTTTAAGTCATATTTTAGAGGAATCATTTGCTAAGTTTTAAAAAAAGCTTTAAACTTATTGATGGAGTCAGGAAAATAATTTGATACAGTGTACAGGGATTTCACAGTGTGGGAGAAGTTGAGAAAAGGGAACTAAGCTGTACAACAAAAAACTTGAGAGGGATAGGGAGGGAGAGAGGGAGGAAAGGAAATACTGAGTAATGTTGTGCCATTTCACAGCAGCTAAGAATCTCATTTTCCTACTTGATCTTTACCCAAGCAGGAATCACAGGCCAGGATATTTGCTGTCACTCTTCAGTACAATGACATACTTTTTCAAGGAGAAGTCTGCATTAATTTTACTGCCTTTACTACATTCAGGCATGCTGCCCCAAGGGTAGGTTATCTCTTAACCTGTGTATTCCCTGTGCCTCTCTCTCAGAGGCTGAATAATTGATCATCCTGAAGGTGGCAAAAATGTAAACAACCAAGTTTTACTTTGCAGATACTGCTGCTTTGTCAAATAATTGGTGCAAAGGCGTTTTAACAGTAATAAGGGAGATCCTTGTGCTTATTGCTTCCTTCCCCTTTTCCCTCACTCCTTTCCTTGCCTGCTTCCCACTATTCCTCCTTCCCTCCTTCTCTTCCTTCTTCTCTCCCTCCCTCCCTTCTTTTCTGCCTTCCACTAAGTCATCTGATATCTGGTTTGCCACTGGTAAATTAAAGTGAGGAAAAACTTAACTGAAATAAGTGTTAAGAGAGAATGAAGGATCTTTTGTCTTGGCAATTATGATCCAGTTCATACAAAAGAATAGACTGCATCACACCTTCTTCTAGGGATCTCCTGAAGCAGCAACTAATCATAATAATCATAGGAATTAGTATGAATAGAAGTACCCTGACTGCACTCCCTGATGGATTCCTGAAGTAACAAGGAACAGACCCAAAGGTTTCAAGCTGATCACTTCCTAACACAAAGCTGCTTCTAAGAGTGAGCTGATGAGATGCGATATTTGTGTTGCCTCAGGCAAGTCAAAATTACCCTGTCATGTGTCTGTGATGCCAGTGTAATTAATCCCTGTAAAACTAATCTTTAAATAGCTTAAACTAGATACTTGAAATATATTTTATTCCCCTATTCACTGAATTAATTCTCTTTCATGGGATGGAAATGAAAAAGTCCAAAGTGTTGAAAATGGAAATCAGCCTAAACTCAAGTGCATTTCCAAAGCACAAGAAAAGGCTTGTGTTTGTTTTCTTTGGGGACCAAGAAGGGAGAGACACATCTGTCGAAGGACAGTCTTCAGTCTCAGCTCAAAGCCTCTGCTACAGACTGTTGCTGGAGACAGGGAAGGACTGGGTGGTAGCTGTTTGGCCTGACCCATTGTGTGGGTTGTTTAATCCATGTGAGATTTTACAGTAGATCTCATACCACATAAATTGTTAGCTATATTACATTATGACCACTTTGAAAACCTGTCTAACAGAGCATCATTCACATAAATCATCAAAGGGGCAAATCTGGTATAGTACCATGGAAAACCTAGAAAATTTACATGGATGCTCTCAGAAATGATAGATCAATATATCTGTTGTATTCAGGGAAACTGCTGGTTCATGCCAGCGACAAAATGCCTCGCTGGATTAATTTGACCTTAAATAGCTTTGTGCAGATTTGGCCATGGCTGTGGTGAACAGCAGAACTTTCTGGCTGGTTTTTTTTCATAGGGCTGACTAAGAAATTCATGCTGATTTTTTTTATTGGAAAATGATGATTCATTAGAACTAAAAATGCTCCTGAGAAGGAAAGTAAATTGAAAGCAGTCCTAAATAATAGCTGAAAAGGGGTTTTAACACTTTAGAGTATCTCTCTAAGACAGTTGAAATACAAAAGATTTTATTTCTCAGTTCAAAGGCATTTTCCATTTTGAAATCTAAACATACCTTCACATCTAAAAGGATGCCATAATAAATTAAATGAAACATCTAACATGAGCCTAATTCAATTTCTGGTGTATTATTCCATCACAAAAGAAAATGTCTTCAAACATTTGACACTAAAATCATATGTCCATAGAATTAATTTACTTTGTGAACAAGGATTTGATTTAACCCAAGACAGAATCATAGAATCATAGAATAGTTACGGTTGGAAAGGACCTTGAGATCATCAAGTTCCAAGCCCCCTGCCATCGGCAAGGATACCTCGCTCTAAAGATACATGAGTATATTTTCTGTGGACTTGAAGGACCCATTTCTGTCATTAGAAAATTTGGTTTCCAGAGTCTGAAGACTCTGAATGTACATATTGCCTTTCCTCCAAAATGTGACTACAATTTTAGATCCCTTCAGGACGAATTATTTAGCTGCTTATGACTCCAAAGGATGTGGTACTTGAAACTGCCCAGACAATACTAGCATGAGTAGTACAGTACAGAGAAACAAGCTTATAATAGGAGATAGGTCGTATTCAGTGTATTTGTTAGGGCATGTGCCCTGGTTTGTCATACTATTTTGCTCCTACAGATTACTACAGTATTTTGGGTTCATTATGGGTGCTAGAACAGAAATATAAAATAAAGTAAATTTTCAGACAAACAAACTAGTCAAAAATTCAAATTTAGCTAGTAAAATGGCTGCCCCACAGTACAAAATACAGAAAACAATCCTGAAACCACAGACACTAACATTTCCTTTCAGAATTCATTATATGAGATGAGATATTTTGATAATTAGGAACAGGGCTTCGGAAGTGCCTCAGGCTCACTAACTTTTTGGAATTATGAAAATAGTGAAAAGTCCCATCTTGTGCTTTTAAGGCTTTCATGAAGATTTGGCATTCAGCAAACCACAGGTATCCCTTGTTCTTGCTGTAGCATTGACGCGGGCTTTTACTTAAGAGTAGTATCAGGGTACTTTTCTCTACACAAAATTACTGCCATCTGTATGCGAGTGTTTTCTGTTACATTAAGAGTATAGAAAGAGGCAGAAAATAAAACCCCTTGTGTTACAGCCAGTCCTTAGGGATCAGAGGGGCTTGGGGTGGCTGGGCTTAATTTCTGATTATAACTTCCATCATTACAGATTCATAAAATCATGGAATGGTTTGGGTTGGAAAGGACCTGTAGGTCCCCTTCAGATACTGGAAGGATGCTATGAGGTTTCCATGCAGCCTTCTCCAGTCTAAATAACCCCAATTTTCTTAGCCTGCCTTCACAAATAATGGGGTTTATTGAAGCAAACAGAAATAAAGATTGGGAATTGCCATCAATAACTTCACTTACTGTACTTCACATTAGCACTAAAATCCAAAGCTAGCCAACAATTAATTGAGTTTATGTAGAAAAAAAAAAAGCTGCAACAACTGATAATTCATTAAGCTTAGTTCTACCCAGGTATCATCCAACTTAGTCAGATGTGCAAATCTTACCAAAGAGGCATCCTGCTTTAGGGAGAAGAGAGGATCAAGCCCTCTGACTTGTCTGCAGAGTGGGGTCATATGCTCATCTCATGCCATGGATGAGTTCAAATGCCAAATTTATACTTTTGAGAGAAGTGGAGGTGAGATTGCAGTCAAATTATCTGTTGCTGCCATCACAGATGGGGGGGGGGCACAGACAATTTTTCATTTTGGTGTATTTATTATATGTAAATGAGGGATAAGGATTACCTTTGGCCAGGCTGCTCTAGGGCTGTGGGTCTTGTGCAAGGGTGGAACAGAACCATGAAACCTTAGCATCCCTCCTTCTTCCACCTGGCTGAGGCATCATTAAGGGTCACTGCGCCTCCACCTGATACCCTCATCTCCCCCATCAGGGTGTTGCAACTACCACACCTCATTGGTCTTTTCATCATGTATCTCTCAGCCTCAGGCTTCATTCCTACAGTGTGTTTTCCAAACAAGTTGCTTGTCCAAACTGGGATGAGGTGTAGCTTTCTTTGGGTCTCACAAGTCACCTTTAGCTGTCAAGATGTGCCCTAAAATCCCACTGTGTCTGTTGGTCCTGAGAGCCTTGCCTCAGTTCTCCTAGCTTCCTGGGAGCAGGGCTTTGGCTGCAACTATCATGAAACACTCTCTGAGGCTAGGTTTTGCTCACCTTCATTTTGCAGCCCTATTTTTTTTCAGGGAATGCATAGCAGCCCTAATTGTACACTAAAATTAGTGTGTGAGGTGGGTGAAATGGACCATCTCTTGAACTTGTAAATATTTTCTTCCATGAAGACTTCAGTAAAAAACCTTTTTTACAATCTGAAAAGAGATGCCTCTTTCTCTACAAGTGCTTTAGATAGGCAAAAGTCTAAGTGGTCAGCTGTGGTATCTTAGCTCACCCTCAGAGCAAAATGCAACAAATCCATGGTGATCAATGTCATGTACTAACTCAGCCTTTTGAGGGGGCTTTTGTTTTGTTTGTTTGATTGATTTTATTGTTGGTTTTAGTTTGGGTTTTGTTTTCTTGTTTTGGGTTTTTTTAAATAGATAATTAAGAATATAAAGTACCAGAATTTGGAGATGCTTTTAGCAGATGAAGACCCAAATTATTTAAAAGCCTATAAAACAGGATGAAGTTTCAAGTAGATGGTATAACTTAAGTAAAGTAGGAAAGGACAATCACCAGCTAAGAAAGCTGTTACCAGAGCTCAGGGTCCCTGAAACACTCAATTACTTTGAAATACAGCTTAAAAATCACTGAAGACTAGTGTATTGGAAATGTTGTGCTATATTCAAAAGCAGTGAAGTAGGGCCTTTGTCAGCTTGAAGTCTGTAGGATTTTTCCTCTTTTTGCTGTCTTTTCTGGACCATGTAATTGTTCACACACCTTCCAGTAGAGACGGACTGTTAAAAGCAAACAGATCTTGTATATCAAGCTTTCCCAGTAAGAAACAGACCTTTTAATGATTTTTTAATTCCAACGTAGATGAAATTAACTGGGTTTGGAATGTATTTTTTTTAATTCATGATGAACTCAAAACTTGGGAGATTGCATAAAAGAAAGATTTCAGCCACACTTCATTGGTTTCTCTTGGTTTTGTTGGGCACAGAGTGGCATTTTGCCAGAAACAGTTGTAAATGGCACTGTCCCTATGAAGGGGAAATTATCAGGTAGAAATTGTGTTTTCAGGCAACTGAAGAACCCTTCAGTTGTGACCAGCTCTTCCTGAAGACCTCTTGGGGGTTTCTGCTGAAAGAACAGCTGACAGGATGTACGGAGGCTGTAAACACTCACACTTAAACATTGTCAATACATCAGGCTGCAGAACCACACACTAGTAGAAACCCCAGCAGCACGCCCAAGACCATACATTTTGGCTAGACTCTTAGAAACAGTAAAGGATGCAGGAAAGGGTGGGGGCAATAAATGCAACCATTTCAGATCGTAATGAAAAGGATTTAAAAGAGGCTGAAAGGCTTCCTTGAAACATCTGCACTGAGAATGCAGAACATGGCAGGTTAAACCCAGTGCATGCTGTGCCCTTCTTGTCCCTTCCTTTCCAGCAGTATCATACCGTGAAGATGACTTGCCTTAACAAATTGCTCTATTGTCATGTTTTATGTTCTATCAAGTTAGATTTTATGCTCTGGTTAACTGAACTAAAATAATAGAGGATTCCTGTACACAAATAATAATTGAAAGAGATAGCATTCCCACAAATAAAATATCCCTGACACCAGCAGACAGACAAGTCTCAGGACAGAGCAATGAGACAATATATTACAATTACTGAATAACTGTAATATACAATAATTATTAAATAACACATAATGCTTGGGTGAGTGCTCAACAGTGATTTTCTTGGAGAAAATGAATAGTAACTAGGGAGACTGTAAGACCATATATAAGAATACAGCAGATGAGGCCATATAGTTCTTCATCAGGCAAATGCTTTACTGCGATCCTAGGGACAAGCTGAGGTCAAATATAAAGAGGTAGAAGCTCATGGGTGAGAGACAGGGTAGCATCTCACCTGGCTGGTTATAAATTGGATTAACTGATATAGTCAACACAGTTATACTACAAGAGATCTGACGATGGTTCTGTAAAGTTTCTGTACAGTGTATTAAGCTGTGCTCAAGCCAGTATGGATGAGGAACACACTGTAGTTAAGTCAGGCTGGTTTTCACCAGCAGGTAGTCTGACACACTGACCAAATGGGAACTTGGTGGAAACTAAGGAATGTAAGAACAGGTTCAATATGTAGGATAACAAAACCACAAAATGAGTATAAAACCCTGCAAGGCACTTTGGAGCCATATTTGCACCTCGCAATGTTGACTATTTCTGTATTATGAATCTGTCCTCATTCCTACAGCCTCACTTTGCTTTTAGTACACAGCAAAGCAGAACACAAATTGTACAATCTGCTATGTTTGTCCATGATTACAATAATGGCTGCCCATCCTGGTGGCTGTCTAGGCATTGCTTTGGTAAATAGCATTATTACAAGAAAAGCAGGATGCACTGTTTCTTTTCTCTTATAGGTTTGAGAATACATAACTTGCTGTATATTTGTTTGCCTTGCTCCGGATGCATCTATTCATCTTTGCATGTTGTGATCTAAATTCTGATCTTCCTAGTTACAGTTAAGTCTTCACCTGTATCTGGGTGATTCAATTATATTAAAGTTACCCTTTAAAAAGAGTAAGCTAACTTCTTTTTTTACAAGAAATGGAGGAACTTGATACCTGGGACAAAAATATTCATGAACACAACTCCATATGGATGTGCTCAGTGGAGAAATATTTTTATCTTGCTAAGGAAAATGCATTAATGCAAATGTGAATACAAGAAGTTATAAACATTAAGGGTAATTCCATCTCAAAGCTACTTATAGAGACAGAAAATATTACATAGACTTTATATTGCTGTAAATGATGTCTGATTTGAACTTCATTTTAAACTCCATAGTGAAAATGGAATCAGAATTTCCAGTTAAATACAAAAGCTTAAATGAGAATTCAGCACACAGGAGACAGCAGGCTGACAATATACAATCTCACTGAAGCTTGAGTGTGCATAGACTAGCACAGTTAATCAAAAACTCCACTCAGCTGCCAATTCTTTATGCATTCATCAAAGCTCAGCAGAGAATTATCAGCACAGAAGATTCATACATCAAGGCTTCAGCCCTGGCTTCCTTGACGTCCCAAGCAGATTATTCTATGACAGATTTCTGTAGCCCAGCAAGCATCCCAGAGTGAAGCTACAATGGAGATAACAAGCAAATTCTTGGCACCTGATGTCATGTCCACTTGTTCCATCAAAGCCAACAAGGCTTCACTAAGGTTATTGAAGCCACGCAGATTTAGGGGCTGTGTTTTGATTCCGACAATGTGGCAGGACAAGTCCTCTGTGGCTTGGTGCAGGAGACACTTACCAATCCTCTCAGAGACCATGAGTACATAAATACAGTTAAGACTTCCTTCAAGACAATCATGTGTCTCCCATGCAAACCAAAGGAGACCTGGCTCACAAATGTTCAAAGTGTTCTTTCTGTCCTAACACGGTGTTCTGGAAAGGATCTTCTCAGTGTACTTCTCAGTGCCACAAGGAAGTAACAGCAGAGCAATCATCTCCCCACATTTGTAAGCCTTATATAGCTGATGCTGGGCATGTTTTGGGTGGATGCAGATTTTTTTTGTTTTGGTCTGGGTTTGTAGCAAGCCATTAAGAGACATGTTGCCTGGAGCAATCCCACAGTATAACTACATAGGAGGTCTTTTTCAGCACAAGACCAGGGTCTGGAGTGGACAAAAGGACCATCCCCACTTAGGGATCTGCAGAGTAGACTCTGGGCAGGACCAGGTATGCCTGTCTTGCTCAGAATGTGAACTCCCAGCCCATTTGTTTTGCTTCCCTAGGTAAAGCTTTAATGTCTCTGCACGGACACCATCTTGTCCCATTTCTCTGCACTATGGGCACAGAGCCACCATCTCTGGGGTTACTTAGCCTGGAGTAGAGAAGGCTCTGTGGAGACCTTATTGAGACCTTCTTATGACCCTCTATAAAGAGGGCTCATAAGAAAGATAGGAAGAGACGTTTTACCAAGGCCTAACAGGACAAGGACTAACAGCGTTAAGCTGAAAAAGGGTAGATTTAGATTTGCTATAAGTAAGAAAATGTTTATGATAAGGGTGGTGAAGCACTGGAACAGAATACCCAAAGAAGTGGATGCCCCATTGTTGGAAATGTTCAAGGCCAGGTGGGATGAGGCTTTGAGCAACCTGATCTAGTGAAAGATGATCCTGCCCATGACAGTGGGGTTCGAACTAGATGATCTTTAAAGTTCTCTTCCAACCCAACCCAATCTATGATTCTCTGGCCTTTCCATGGGCAACTCACAAAGGGTCCCAAGACAGTGAATTTACACAATTTTTTTTTTTTAATTTTAAAATGAAAATAGGCTGAGAAAGTTGGGGCTGCTCAGCCTGGAGAAGAGAAGGCTGCGTGGAGACCTCATAGCAGCCTTCCAGTATCTGAAGGGGGCCTATAGGGATGCTGGGGAGGGACTCTTCATTAGGGACTGTAATGATAGGACAAGGGGTAATGTGTTAAAACTTAAGCAGGTGAAGTTTAGATTGGATATAAGGAGGAAGGTCTTTACTGTTAGGGTGGTGAGGCACTGGAATGGGTTGCCCAAGGAGGTTGTGAATGCTCCATTCCTGTTGGTGTTCAAGGCCAGGTTGGACAGAGCCTTGGGTGGCATGGTTTAGTGTGAGGTGTCCCTGCCCATGGCAGGGGGGTTGGAACTAGATGATCTTAAGGTCCTTTCCAACCCTAACCCTTCTGTGATTCTAAAATCAGTGGAGTTTGTTTGTTTGTTTGTTTGTTTGTTTGTTTGTTTGTTTGTTTTTGTTTGTTTGTTTGTTTTGTGTGTGTGTTTTGTTTTTGTGTTTTGTTTTTGTGTTTTCTTTTGTTTGTGTTTCTAGTGGTTCCTTTTCTGGTCTCTGACTAATCACAACTCGAGTGTTAGGTCGTGCATCCTGACCTGTCTCAGCTTGCTTTTCCTTACATACCTGCAGAGCCTCTCTGAGTTTTTAACTCTGCCACCAAAAAGGCACATAAATGCTTTCTTTAAGTAAACAGCAGAGCAAAATACCACTGTGACTTCCTGAGGTTTATGTAACTTACTCCTTTTTGGCCTCTGTAGCCTGTAAGCCCTTGTTGCTCTAGGGGTCTTGCTGAACTTTGTATTTTCACTTTTAAGATTACATATTTCTAAACTAGTTTTCCAAACAAACATTTTTCTTCAGCATTTGAAACCCCATGTTGAAAAAGGGAATTTTAATAAGCAAGTGGTGTGCTTATACTCTTGGCTTTATCTACTTTATCTTACCTCTCATTGTCAGATACAATAGCCAGGTCGGCTTAGACAGGTTTTGCTCTTTGGTTACAAAAGCAGAGCCAGCTTGCATTTATTCAGGCAATGACAGCCCTTCTTTGTGGCTGTGTTTGAATTTTTTTGTTTTACTGGTTTGGACTGGGATAAAGTTAACTTTATTCTTAGTAGCTACTATGATGCTATGGTTTGGATTTATGATGAAAACAGTGGATGATTTAGCTCAGCTCAGCTTACACATTGTCAAGGACTTTTCTGCTCATCACACCATCCCGCTAGTGATAAGGCTGTGTGTGCACAAGGAGTTGGGAGGGGACAGAGCCAGGACAGCTGACCCCAGCTGATCAAAGTTGGTTCCATGCCATATGGTGTCATGCTCATCATATAAAGATGGGGGAAGAAGGAGGAAGTACCGTAGACTATTATTCAGGGACATTTGGAGTTATGACATTTGTCTTCTCAAGTAATTGTAACGTATGATGACCCCCACTTTCCTGGAGATGACTGAACCCCTGCCTGTGAATGGGAAGTAGTGAATTAGTTCTTGCTTTGCTTGTGTGTGCAGCTTTTGCTTTACCTATTAAACTGTCTTTATCTCAGCCCATGAGTTTTCTTACTTTACCCTTCCAATTCTCTCTCTCATCTCACTGGGAGGAAATGAGAGAGTGGCTGCTTGGAGCTTAGTTACCTACAAGGGTTAAATTGCAACACTTGTTCATAGTGGTCCGGAAGCTCTTCCAAGGATGAGACAGCAGCCATACTCATCTTGGTATTGCCTTGTAAGGCTCATTAAGTGTAAGCTGTCAGACAGCTATTAAAAAAGGATGACAGATCAAGGTTCTGTAAGAATCTATAAAACAATAACTTTCCTGTGCAGCTGACTGACCAAGCATCTCCACATATAGAAAGGAGAGGATTCTATGCCCTGTTGCTTTCAGCAGCACAGCAAGGAAGAATTCTGGATTACATGAGTTGCATCAGTCACATCAATCACTCACCTTATTTAAAAATACAACTAAATTCTCTGGAATTGATGAGCAGCTTGTACTAAAAACATAATGCACAAAAAATACTTTAGATACAGGCACTTCTGCAATTTCCTTTGGTAAAAATAAAACTATCAATACCTATTCAATGAACTTAGCAATGCTTTTGTACGTAAACTCATATTTACTGTAAATGCTACAATTACAAAGAGACATGGTTCCCTTTTAGAAAGCAGAAAGAACACATAAACTGAAACCTCCAGACTGCCATGGAATGTTCTTTTGTATGAAAATGTCAATTCCAAATAGACATAAATATCCCATAAAAATTCTTTCAAGAACAGGCATGAACCCTAGAGACCCTCAACTGAATTTTCTTCCTTATCATACTCTGCAATGAACTGAATAGATTTTATGGGTGCTTTCTCCTCAAAGGTAACTGTGCTTCAATGGTCTCAGACTGGTGAAGCACATTCAAAATAGAATTTAAACGCACATATAATTAATGTAGAGAAAATAGTTTCCCAATGCTGATGAAGATAGATATATTAAAAAAAGATTTCTTCTGGAACCATTCTACTTGCAAGGAAAAGTCTAATTGCCACACATTTTAACAGGCTAATTCAGTTAAAAATGGAAATGTAACAAGGTCTAAGATTACTTCAGTCCCCTTCAGGAATGCAGAGTGCTTTAAGAACATGTTTTGTTTCCCCTGCTCACAGGAATCTGATCATAAGGAAAGTGGCAGCTGTTAAAACTACCAATAAATCCAGAAGCTGAGAATCTGAGCCAACTGGGCTGATGATCTGATTACCAGGCACTGGCTTTTAGTGGTCTGAAAACTCATGTAAATTTTCTGTTCCATTATGTTTTATTTCATGTGCACATGCACAATACAGACACACACAAACACATTTCACTCACAAGGGAATTGTTTTAAAGAACTTCCTTCATCCACCTGAAGGCTGAAAACATCCTAACATGCTCAACCTGCAGGTAGTCCTGTTTAGGACCAGACACTATTTAGGATAATTACAGATGTGCCTATGAGCAAGTGTGGACGCCACCAGCCACTGCACAAAATGGGGTACATGACCAGTAGTGATACCCAAACTTTTCTGAGCCAGGCAGCAGGGAGTTGTCAACAGCCGGCTCCAGGTGATAAAGAAAAACGGTAAAGAAAAATGAGACCTTCTAAATTAGGCCGTTCCTGCCCTGAAGGCATAGCCATATTATCACATCTCCACGAGCAAGGGCTTGGTTCATGCGAACTTACTGCACATCTCTCACAAGGCAAGTTAAGTCACAGGTGTAGGTGTGTCACAGTTGGAGTCATTCAATTCACTCATAAGAGAGGAGCAACAATATACTTTGTTCATATAAAACAGAGAGTTAATGAAGTTCAATGGCAATGCAAGAATAATTTAGCAAGATTTTATGGCAAGGTACACTTTATTATTTAGTGCATAGAGGACAGGGGGGGTCAAACAGAACTGTCAGTGAGACCCTCCCATTGCATCATGAGGTCAGAAAGGGCACCCTTGTTTTCAAAACTTTCTCAGAAAGGAGTCCAGCTGCAACTGGATCCAAACCTAGTCCCGGAGTTGGTCAAAGGTTCATGTCTAAGGGATTATATATGCACAATCAATCCTTTCTATTGTTAAGCTAAGATTTCAAAGTTTAGTATGCTATTAATCACTTACTGAGAATCTGCTGTGGCAAGGAATCCCTGAACCTCAAGGAGTAACTTTGAGAGGTATCCCTACTTGAGGGGAGATCCTGGCTTGCAGCCCCCTGCCATGCAGAAGAGTTCAATGGGCCCTGGGCTGTCTACTATATATGGAGTAAGATTAATTATAGAATCATAGAGCAGTTTGGGTTGGAAGTGACCTTAAAGATCATTTAGTTCCAAAACCCCTGCCACAGGCAGGGACACTTTCACTAGACCAAATGATTCACTTATAGTCTGAAACATACCAGAAAGACATGTGGGTCCATGTTTCAAGAAGAGGGAAAGGGAAGTTACAGACCAGTCAGTCTCACCTCTGTGCCTGGCAAAATCTTGGAGCAGATTCTCCTGCAAGGCATGCTAAGGCACATGAAAAACAACAAGGTGCTTGGTGACACCCAGCATGGCTTCACTAAGGGGAAATCCTGCCTGACCAATTTGGTGGCCATCTATGATGGGGCTACGGAACTGATGGACAGGGTAGAGCAGTTGATGTCATCTACCTAGGCTTGTGCAAAGTGTTCAACACTGTCCCACATGACATCCTTGTCTCTAAACTGGAGAGACATCAATTTGATAGGTGGAACACTCAGTGGATAAAGAACTGGCTGGATGGCTGCGCACAAAGAGCTGTGCTCAATATCCAACTGGAGACAGGTAACGAGTGGTGTCCTTCATGGGTCAGTTTTGGAACCGATCGTGTTCAACATCTTTGTCAGTGACATGGACAGTGGGATTGAGTGCATCCTCAGCAAGTTTGCCGATGACACCAAGCTGTGTGGTTCGGTTGATACACTGGAGGGAAGGGATGCCATCCAGATGGACCTTGGCAGTCTTGAGAAATGGGCCAATGCCAGCCTCATTAAGTTCAACAAAGGGAAGTGCAAGGTCCTACACCTGGGTCGGAGCAATCCCAGGCACAGCTACAGGTTGGGCAGAGAAGAGATTCAGAGCAGCCCTGCAGAGAAGGACTTGGGGGCGCTGGTCAATGAGAAAATGAACATGAGCTGGCAGTGTGCGCTTGCAGCCCAGAAAGCCAACCATATCATGGGCTGCATCAAAAGCAGTGTGACCAGCAGGTCGAAGGAGGTGATCCTGCCCCTCTACTCTGCTCTTGTGAGACCCCACCTGCAGTACTGTGTGCAGCTCTGGTGTCCTCAACATAAAAAGGACATGCAGCTGCTGGAGCAAGTCCAGAGGAAGGCCACGAAGATGATCAGGGGACGGAAGCACCTCCTGTATGAAGACAGGCTGAGAAAGTGGGGGCTGTTCAGCCTGGAGAAGAGAAGGCTGCATGGAGACCTCATAGCAGCCTCCCAGTGGCTGAAGGGGAGCTATTGGGATGCTGGGGATGGACTCTTCATTAGGGACTGTAGTGACAGGACAAGGGGTAATGTGTTAAAACTTAAACAGGGGAAGTTTAGATTAGATATAAGGAAGAAGTTCTTTACTGTAAGGGTGGTGAGTTACTGGAACAGTTTGCCTAAAAAAGTGTTAAATACTCCATCCCTGGCAGTGTTCAAAGCCAATTTGGACAGAGCCTTGTGTGACATGGTCTATGGTGAGTTGTTCCTGCCCATGGCAGGGGGGTTTTGGAACTAGATCATCTTCAGGTGCTTTCCAACCGTAACCATTCTATGATTCTATGATTGTATGATTCTATGGTTCTGTGATTCTATGACTGTGTGATTCTATGATTCTATGACTGTTTCAGACGGCCTTTGGCTGTTGAGGTGCAATCCATCCGCTAAAGTCTACAATAAGCTTGATGCATCCATCACGACCCCTAGTGGTGGTTATGGCTTTAACCCCCATGGCACGGGGATGAAGGATCACACCACCACGGGCTGATAGCAAGAATCTCCTCTGACCAAAAGCAAGGCAAAAGGCAGACAGACTGAACTGGTAGGAGAGCAGCAACCCTGTCAGACACAAAAAGGAGCCCCAGGTAACTCTGGCAGACAGAGACAAATCAGCCAGTAACTGTTGGTGGCACCTGTTGTGCCTGCTTTGCCTTGGCTGCTCATGAGGTTAGACGCAGCTGGGGTGTGGAAACCTCCTGCAGAGGTTGTATCCTACCTTTGGGTAGCAACTTAAGTTTCAAGGAAAGATCAAGCACACCAGTAACCTGTGTCAGCATCTGGTCTGGGCTCTTCAGGCAGCTGTTGGGGAGGTAAATTTTTGCCTTGCACCGCAGAGGTGATCAGCTGGTGCCCTCAAACAAGAAATTTCATTACCCATATCTTGTTTTCACCTGCCTGCTTGCAAATACCAAAGTAATGAGATTTTCCAACCTTTCTAAACACCCAGTCACTGGTTTTGCTATGATGAGCTCCTATGAACAGACAGGCCATCTCCCTCCCTCAGCTTTGTGTAACTTGTACCTAGGCTGCTCTTTCAGCAAGCAGGAGAGGGTCATGCTCATGGCTTTAAGGGCAGTTCTCTGAGAGAGGAGTGATATATTTTTTATAGCCACAGAATACTTCAGCATTGAACAATTCTGTCATGTGGAATATTAAAATATGAACAGAGATATTTTATGCAGCTGTTATTAAATAGTCATTAAACATTTCTGGAAATTGCACTCCTAGGGGATTTGACATTGAAGAATAGACTCTCAAAGCCCAGTCTGAGCCACGACTTATAAAAATATAAACTTATCAAATGCACTAAACTTGTCTTTATCATCAATCATCTCTGAATTTAATGATTTTCTGCATACTGTGAAGAGTTTGGTCCAGGGCATCTATTCTGTCCACACCTCACCCCAGGAATTTTGTGTCCTATAGTCACATGGCTTTGTGGTGTATTGGAGAAGCTCATTTGTCTGAGGATCTTAAGGCTTATTTTTAAAGTGGCATTTATCTCACCAAATTTTAGATCCCATGCCAGTGCTAGGAGACAGCATTTGGGAGCTGGAGTCATGAAGAGACTTGGACTGTTTCGGGGCACAGCTTATCTGTAGTAGTGTAGTTCATGATAGTTTGACCTGTGCTTTGCTGTTGACTTGTGCCTTGGTCTATTCTAAACAGTACTATCTTAGGCAATTGGTTCAGATGTTGACTCTGTGTCTACCAAGCTGTCTTCTTCAGAGACCCAGACTTTCCGTCTTCTGCCCCCAACCTCAGTCACAAATCTCAGCAGCTGAGTGAAGTTTCTTCCCTGAATTGTCAGTATTTTAACCTGGAGATAGATAAAGATGGTAGGGTGTTTTGTACCTCTTTCAAATTTATTCTCTCCAGATGCAGAAGTAATGGGCTCTTGTGTCACAGCTAGAATGTCAATTCAGAAGATGGTTCTATTTTTGCCTGATTTTTATATGGCTTCAGGAGAAAATGTAGTACTTCCTGCTGTCCCTTTAAACTCTTCAGGGATTTTGTCTGCAGGGAAAATCCCCTCTTATTTACAGACTAGTCCAAATTCCCAGGGCACTCAAACTCTTATTCCCTCTGCCAGAGATGTGGCTCAGTTGTAACCAGGCCATTTGCCTGACTCTGCTGGAAGTTTTGGTCCTCTGCTGCCATGCAGATTGCTCTGCTAAGGGAGAACAATTCTCTTTCTTAATGAATATGCAAAAACCCCAATTTCCACACTTATAAGTCTCTCAGCTGGTTGGTTAAAAGCCTCCACTGGTGGTATACAACAGCAAGAATAACAGCTTGATTAATCCCCATCTACTGGTCTAAACTAAAAACCGTGTCGTTTTGTCACATTGCAGTGACAGAGTCATCATAAAACAATACAGCTTGAAATGGCTTTTGCAGATTCAGAAGGTTATAATGGTATCCCCACTGACCCAAAATATCTGGAGGTATGCTAATTTTTCCTTTGTTGAAATAAGCAGGAGACTGATTTTGAGATTTCATTGTTATGGAAATATATTCTGCTCAGGACAATTACAATTTGACTTCCCCTTCCCCCCTCCACCCAGAAGCATCAAGAATATTTAATATGGTATCCTGATTAACAGTTTTAGTCTTCTGTTTCTGGGGTAATTTGTCTAGGTTATATATGTATAGAGGATGGGGCAGAAGAGAAACTACAGTGCTTCACTATTGAACCTATTACCAAATTCACCTGAGAAAGCCTTGCTTTTCTGTTGGGAGAATCTCAAAGCATGGGTAATGGTAGTCTTATCACCCCTTTTTGGGTGCTGTTGATTGATGCTTCTTAGTTACCCCATCCTGTCAGGACACCCATGCTAAAACAGATCTTGAACTTTGTGGACGTATTTAGGCATGCATACAAGTTGCCATGGAAAACTTCAGAGAACTCCTCCCAACCTGTGCATGTTCTTGGCTCTTTGCATTCATCATGATGCCTTGGAGAAGAGATCTGAATTACTATAAAAGCCATTGTGCCTGGGATGAAATAAAGGATAGGGCAGTTACATCACCAGCGGCATATTTGTAAGTTTTAACATGGTTTGGAGGAGGTTTCAGAAAAAAAAAACCCAACCCCAACAAACCAACAAATCCCAAACTAACAAAAATAATCTGAAGATGCTGACAGCTCTTTTTATTTTGGGCCAAATGCTCCAGCAGTGCAACTGGATTCTTTCAGCTGTACTGGAGCCACCACTGGACCCCAAATACAGGTTCGTGCTCTGCCTTTCCTACTGATTTCAGAAGTATCAGGACGTTTTCAGAAATATTCAGAATAGCTGTTTAAATTATATTTACTGTTTATTGTTTGAGGTAATATGTTTACTATCATAGAGATAAATGTGCAACCACAGAATGTGAGTCAGATTGTCTTCTGTGTAGTTTTGCAGAATCCATGTTAAGGCCCAGTTCCAAGTCTCTGTGAAAAGACAACATTTCAAAACCTAAACAGTTTAACTAATTGTGTCTCTAAAACTATTGGTTATGGAGTGCATATATATGTATATATTGAATATATTGTATATTTGAACCTGAGCTGCAGTTCAATGTATATCTCACAACTGTATACAACTGCCTCACAACGTGCCTCAAAATCTGTGTATTGCACTGTGTTTATCTCTCTTCCTCCAACAATTTGCTGTCAGAGATCTTCCCAGAAAATAAAATCCCACTGCACTTCCACTTAAGAAAACGGGAAAGTGTGGCCTAAGCCTCCACACCCCATCGATTACACATCAGTAGCATGCAAAATAAAAAAAAATAAATAAGCCCACTATTGAAAAAGAACTGAACCCATGGAGGTAAGGCTGAAATAGTACAAAATGAAACACAGATGTTAGTAATGTAGGAGGGAATGGTGGTGGCTTTGAAGCCAGCTGTGGTCTCAGCTGTAGCTCTGGCCTGCTGTGTTCCCCTTCCTCTGCCCTTTTTTCTCCTCATTGCTCTATTTAGGTCACAAGCTTGTGGCTCTGCGGCTGCATAACTGAATGAGACAATGGTCATTCTGCAGGCTCTGAGCATTTTTTGTAGGATGAACAATAATCTGTGCAAAATTGAACTCTCTTGGTATGGCCTGTCCAGAAAGGGCAGAGAGCTGACAGAAGGGCTTTCATATGGGACAGAGCATGAGAGGCTGCAGGAGGTGCTCCTGTGAAGCATGGGAAGAGTCCTGTGGTTGTATGAGGGGCTGCTGAAGGGACAAGAAGTGCAGTAAGCAGGGGTCTGGGTAGACACCTCAGGGGCTGAAGGAGGTAACATATAGCTTTGGGTCCAGAACAGACCTGTCCTGTAAAGCCACCCCTTGCTGCCTTGATGGATGGCAATCCCTGTTAGCCAGTGCATAAGGATTATTCTCTGCAGGACTCAAAAGAGTCCAATTCATTATATAGTAGGGCCTATTTTTTTTCCTTTTTCCACTCTAGTGGAGCATAAATGACCTGAATAAATCCTACTCCTTTGGCACATGTAATGCACAGAATGTGTTTCTGGTGCTGTATCAGGATTTATCTCTTGGTGCATGTTGTGAACACACATTTCTTTCCAGTCAGTAGAATTGTTATAGCTATAGAGCTTGATTATTGAAAGGGGAGCTGGTTGGTGGAAGGAACATATATAAATATGATATACACACTGCACGTCAGCCACATCAGTTGGAAAAATCCATTTATTTCCACTGACTGAATAACTCACTTTTGATTCCAGTTTGTACAGGTAGAAACATGATTACTCAGTGCCTGTCTCCAATAACTCAGCTAGTGTTGAGCTTTGTTTAGCCTTTGTTTAGCTGGCAAGAGCCAGCTCCTCTCTGGAGCTTTATACCAGCAATCCCACTGGTGTTCAGGGCTGGGAACCGATACAGACCTGCCCTGCTCCGGTTTTGACACACATCCCAGTAGTACGTGGCAGGATCTTGTGTCCACCAGGTACAATGAACATACATGTATGTAGAAAGAACTGGACAGGGGCATAAATGGACTTGTCTTGTACTTCTGTGTGGTGGAATGGAGGTTGTGCCACAGGAAGAGAAAAATGCCCTTTAAAGTGTCAGAAATGGATGCTCAGTTTTGCAAATGTCCATCAAAAGATCCCTTGCTTGAACAGGGGCAATGAACAGAAAGGCCAAGGAATCACTAAGAAATAAAGCCCACCATCCCAAGGCTTCATGTCCCCAACCTTCTTGGAGAAAAAGTCTGGAGAAAAAGCATGTGGATGTCTGTGGGGCTCTGGCTCAGTGCTGTGGCTGCCCCAAACAGTGGCAGGCCACCCAAATGGCTGTAAGGCGTCAGGCTGGATTCTGATCTCTGAATGAGGGTGACAACTGAAGTCTTATGAACCCCACCACTCACTGCTTCTATGCCTCGCTCCAACTGTCTGTGACATGTCTGAAATTATTTCCACCTCATTTATTCCTTTTCCACTCTACCTTTCCTCCCTGGCTAAAAAAAGTGACCTCCAGCTGCCTTTTTCAGCAAAGGCAGAGATGCCTCCCAAATGCTAATGAATACAATCACAGTGATTTCCAGGCAGCCAGTCCTCTGTCAAGCCCTAGGGAGTGGTCAGGAGTAGAACATCTTTGCTTTACCAGTAGAAAAGCTTGCACACAGCAGGTGAAAATCCCCATAAGGATTTTCAGCCCAGCAATCACCAGGCCAGGTGTCTCATTACTGCGTATAATGAAATAGTGTCCCAAGGAGGCAGAAAAGATAAACATATGTCATTCAAAACTCCCCTGATTACGGGAAGTGTCCACCAACAGGGAGCCCAATTAGTCTATGCAGCTTTATATTTTGCCCATCTGTTTTTGCTAATCTGGCCTCAAGTGTGCAGTTTAGTGCTGTAAACCTTGGGTCAGGACTGTTTTATTACACTCTGTGGCTTGCAGCATCTGCCTCCAGCTAGGAGAAGTTTTGAAAGCCTTCCAGATCTCAGCACTGGTATTTTCTGTGCTCTGAACAAATACACTTCTGGCCTGATCTGTGCCTCAGTTTTAGGGAAATATATGCATCTATCTGCACGGTCTCTTGGCAGGAAGGAGTCTGTTCTGCAGTTTTCATGCATTAAGTTCTCTGTCTGGCTGGGTCTCCCTTGCTCACCTCTGCTCTCCATGCTGGTGAGGACCTGGGAGACCAGACCCACCAGCTCTCCATGCCACACATGGTCTACTACAGGTACCACCATGCATCCTTCTGTGCACATTTTGTTGCAGAGTAGCTTCCTGAGAGCACCTCTTGGTGCTTCCTCTTCTTCAGTGACCTCCCTCTTGCCACCATGACTACAGTGGCCTCTGCTCCCAAGCTAATGGCTAGTCCTTGTCTCTCTGTGAATACTCATTTTTGCGTCTACTGTCAGATTTCCCTCTTCCTCTTATATTTAGTGAATGCAAATAACTTCTCAGTTTACCCTTTTCCTTTATTATCCAAGGTTATAGGCTGAGATCAGGGCATCAAGATAAACAATGATCCACACAGCAGGGTAGAAATATGGCTGGAAGGTAAGCCAAAATGGCAATGAAGAATGAGAGAAATAAGCAGCACTTCAAGATACTGAGGACAAGACTGCAGCTAATAGGTCTACAATACACTCAAGAGCACTGTGCTGTGAAGCACTGACCTTTACATGGTTGTCAGGCCCTAAGGAAGAGCTGGTCATCAGCTGCCTCTTCGTATCTCCAACAGCCATACAAGCTGCAGCACTCTGCTATTGAATCCTCATCTGGCAAGACTGTGAGCTAATTTACCATTTGCTGAAAGCTGCACACAGACCCAGAAGGGAAATGATGACTTGCATGTACATTCAAAGTGGTGTACAATAGCATTGTGTACATATGAGGATCATGATGAGGTTGTGAAAAATATTGATCATAATGAACACTGTATGTGCATGGCCAATATTCCCTTTAGTCATTTATTTATGGAACGCTTGTGGGAAACTGATGTCATGGAGTGTCTGTGACTGGTTAAAGGGACTTCTTCATAATTTTGTAGACATGTTTGGGAGAAGTTGAAGGTGATTGATTATCAAAAAATCTAAAAGCCAAGAGGCAGAGGCTGTTAACTTGGGCTGTCAGATGCAGAAACCAACTTCATGAGATGAAGGATGTTTTCTTATGCTTTTCTTTTCTTACTGAGTTTGTGTCCTATAGTAATAATATTTCTTTGCTGTAAAAGAATCTAAGATAGACACTCCCATAGGCTTGTTAATTTGGCCAGCTACGAAGAAAGTACTGCATTGCTTTAGATAAATAGAGTTCCTTGCTTTGTAATGGAACACTCATTTAGCAGGAGCTCTGCAGTTGCTGCTTTGAGACAATTAGCTTTCAGATACAATGAAAGTGGCTTTCAAACGTTCATCATAGCTGTATTACAAAGATGCAGCTGAAATCAGTGTCCACTGCTGGAGCCTTTCTGAGGTTGAAGAGCTTATTTGGGGCACAGAAAATAACCGCCTAAATGAAAGGTCTGATGCAGAGTCACATTTGTACCAGCTCTCAGGAAGCTTTGTAGCACTTGCATATCGTAAGTAATTGAAACTTTTATGATCTACTTGGTAAAACATAATGTCATATAGAAGATTTAAAATCAAATGTACTTTTCCTATCAGGGAGCATATTAGAAGGTGTTTTCACACTTCTTTTTACAGCATTAGGTAAGAAATTGAAAACAAATGCTGAAACTCACCTGGGTAGATGCTCCATTTGGTATTTGCTTCAGAAAGTTGCCTGGAGAAACTGTTTCTTCTTCCTGGACTATAGCCTTGCACCAGAAAGGAGTATCAGCCTTTGTCTGTGCCTCTTGTCAGTCCTAGCTCAGTGCCAGGGAGCAGCAGCAGCTACCATGACAGCTGGCAGGAAAGCAATATGTGTGAATTGTCTTTACATGGCTCGTATTGTCAACAGACAGCAGGAACTGAATAACCTCTAAATGGATGTCTGTGAATTGTACTCTGTAATATTTGCTTGTTTCAAGCCTGGGCACAGATGTTACGGACATAATTGTCCATGCTGAAATACTTCCTAGCACTCACAATAATCGTGGCAATAGGAAATACTTCTGCATGGAGCAAAGTGGATTATGCCTTATGGCATATATATGCATAGCACATGTTCATATGCTTTTATTAGCTGTCACCCATGCTGAAGGCCAAATGAAGCATGACATTTTTCTAATGGGCACTTGTTCTGGGAGGGAATTGTTCGTGGATGTGAATAAACATCTTAGACCAGCACCTAGGAATTTAAGGAACGAGTTGTGATAGTGCACCCAAAGAGATGTAAGCTTGCATAATTCAGCTGTAGTTCTCTCACAGACTACTGCAATTCCTGGTGTATCATAAACATATGAGAATTTCAATCTGATAACTTTTGTGATCAGTAACTACTGAAGAATTTGTGTAATGTACATAATCTGTCAATTCATAATTGTTAATTTTGCTGTACTGAACTCTTGATTACATGTTAGGAAAGATTTAGCTTTGTTCAATCAATAGTTTCCACAATGTTTTATGAGAATAACTCACTTATTGGATATTAAATGTTCAGAGACTCCGGCAGTGTTGTCCTGGAGGGAAAAAAGGCATTCACAGTAAGACAGATGTCTTTAACAAGCAACACAGCCATTTAACTACAAAGACAGCCTTACTACAAGTTGAACATGCTGCCATAATAAAAGTTCACCAGCCATGTCGAGTTTATGGCAATAGATTTTTAGCAGGATGTGCAAATCCACAGAATCTGGGAGCAATACAGTCTGCACAGTATGGGATGTCATTCCTTCTGCTCAGGGCATTGACATATTAAACACACAGCTTGGACCAAATTCAAAATACCTTTGAATGCTCAAGAAGTACCCCTGCAGGGAGCAAAGAGGACTAAACCCCACCAGGGGTTACATGACAAGTGCTTCTGTAAAGCCTGTAAAATTACTGGCTGTTTAGGTCTGAATGAACTGTATAGACCTTTTAGCTTTTTACTATTTACTATTGTGTTATTTTGAGAAGGAGAGATGGTAGACTTAGATTGAACATTAGGAAGAAATACTTTACTTTGAGGGTGGTGAGACACTGGAACAGGTTGCCCAGACATATTGTGGCTGCTCCATTCCTGGAAGTGTTCAAGGCCAGGTTGTATGGGGTTTTGAGCAACCTGGCTTTGTGGAAGGTGTCCCTGCCCATGGCAGGGGGGTTGGAACTAGATAGTCTTTAAGGTCCTTCCAACCCAAACCATTCTATGATTCTATGATACTGCCAGTTTTAGTAAAAACTACTTTTTTTTTTTTTTTTTTTGTGAAAAACAATAGTCTGACTGGGCATCTCTAGGATATTACAGCATTTAAGAGAAGATCATGTTAATGTGGCCAGTTCTTTCTCATGCAATGCAATTGCTCACAAAAGGGATAACCAGAAATTAACATGTAAACCTGGGATTTTTCACAATGATAGATCCAGGTTTGAATTCTCTGTAAGGTCCTTTCTTCCCTTGTTAGGACTCCTGAGACTGACCTGGAGGAAGATCCCAGGTATCCCATGACATTATCATGCTCTGAGGTCAGAAATCAAAATGCAGTTCAAACATGCCTTTAACATGAAGAACAAAGGATTCACTTAATGAAGTATTCCCACACAGTCATATTTCAGGAAGGTATGATCATATTTCCTTGGAACATATATGAATCTGATTAAACTCAAGATGAGATAAAATAATTAGAATTTATTCTGGATTTTGCATTTATGACTGATGCCTATATACTGATGGTATGGGCTCATTAAATGTGCATAGCTACATAATTTAACTGGATTTTTTGGAGGAGGAACTTATTCAAATCAAAAAGGATGTTTTATTCAGAAAGGTTTGCATGTTAAGGTATTTTCTTCCAGCCAAATAAGACGTGACTAAGAATTTGCTTTTAATTAATACAAGTAAAACTAGTGAACAGGGAAATTAAATTCCTTCAGAAATAATTTTGCAGATTTTAGCCTTAGGTTAAAGCTTCAGTTGAGGAAAAGGAGGAGAGGATTTATTACTGTCCATGCTCTGCTAGAACTTTGGTGGAATCCATTTTTAGTGTTTTAGAATAAATGATCTATGGCTAGTTAGCTAAGGGCTGGGTCATGAATCAGGATAATTCATGTGAGAGCTGATCTTAGCAGCTTAGTTTTTTAGACAAAACTCAGAATGCCTTCAGACCATGCTTGAAACAGCTGTGTATGGATCATCAGCAGCCCTGTCTCAGCTCATGTTCAAAAAAAAATTCCATGATTTCAAAATGAGTATTTCAATCAGTATAAAATTTCTACCAGCATTGCAACCATTGCCTGTGTTTGCAATGCTGGTTAGGACTGTTCCTCATTTGACCCTGGGACCCTCTTCTCCTGAGTGACCATGGTCTGCATGCTGTATTACCCCCAAAATAAATTTGAGGATGGAAGAAATAGGTAGTAAAAACTGAGGGTGGCTTGCTATTTGGACACATCCAGAGACTGCTCTACCTGGCAGTATGGATGGAACTGTACCACATCCTGGTGCCTTGGCTCAGAGTCATCCTTGCAGACTGTTCCAGAAAGCCTTTCCTTCATGCTCTGTTGTCATTTCACTCATGTGTTAAAGAATCATAGATGGGTTTGGGTTGGAATGATAGATGGGTTTGCCCATGACAAAAAAGGACCTCAAAAGGGATGAAATATGCCCTCAGGTATTGCTGGAGAGGAAAGGGGGTTTTGGTGGCTGGAGCTCTCGTGGTCACATAAGGACACAAGCAGTTGACATAGACACAAGCTCTGCTGTTTGACATTCAAAAAGCAGATGACATAGACACAAGCTCTGCTGTTTGACATTCAAAAAGGAATGTTCATGCGGAAGCTGTCCTGATCAGATAAATGACATGGTGACATGAATTTCACAGTGTCACACAGATGTGACACAGTGTTATAAGTGATGTGTGTCATTCAGACTGTAAGTGGTGAGACACTGGCACAGAGTTCCCAAATAAGTTGTGGCTGAGTCATCCCTGGAAGAGTTCAAGGCCAGGTTGGATGGGGCTTTGAGCAACATGGTCTAGTAAAAGGTGTGCCTGGCCATAGCAGGGGTATTAGATTACAAGGTCCCTTCCAACCTAAAACGTTCTATAATTGTATGATAATAAGGAAAGGACCCAGCAGATTTGCCCCCAAAGACCACACAAAGCAGAAGAGTCAGTCCATGGTTCACGAATCAGAAAATTTTATTCCAGATCAGTTTCACACAGGGAGGGTGGGTGCCATGGAGCTCCCCTTATCCATGGCTGTGGAGAGCCTCCAGCTGCCTGTGGGAAGATGATGAAGTGCAGGCTGATGCTGGCTGTGCTTCCCTCTCCTTAGGTCAATGGCTTTATGAAATGCTACAGAAATCTCTGGGTGAGAGGCTGTGGAGAGAAGGCAGTGAGTGTGCCATGGTCTGGTCTTGTCCTTGTCTGGGCCTGCGTAGTTCAGGTAGTTAAATTTTCAGCTGTGTCATGTCACTGTCGATATCCTCATTCTCCTCAACAGCATGAAAATCAGCTGCTTATCCAGGCTCTCTGTCTGTGTGCCTGGGGACAGGAGCACACCATGGTCTGGTCCATTCCCTCTTATGGCCTGTGTCTGCAGAAGACAGGAGAACAAACTACACAGCAGCCACGCTGGCTCACCATGGGCAAACCCTGCCAGGGCTTTGCCAGACTGCCAGCTGAAGTTAGCTCAGGCTCTGAACTGGCTTAACTTTGTGTCAGCGTCCTTATGGAAGGTGGCAAATCTCTCAGCACGAGTGCCTGAGGACCGGAGCACACCAAGGTCTGATCCTGTCCTATTGCGTGCCTATGGCTGCAAAGGAGAAGATAACTGCAGAGCAGCCACCACTGCTCACCACGCACAACCCCTGCGCAGGGCCCTGCCGCACTCCGAGGCTTGACTTTGTGTCCTTGCAGCAGCAGGCGAGTGTCTGGCTGTGCGGCCTGGGTCAGGAGTGCGCCCTCTCCCGGTCCTGTCCTCGTGTGAGCTTCTGGCTCTGGAAGGCAAAGGAGGAGCAGCCACCATCTGCCGCGCATGGGGCAGCCTCTGCCTCCCTGCCCCGGCCCAGCAGCCCGGCCCTTCCCTCCCTGCCTTCCTCCTGCCCTCTCACCTCAGCCCTGGTTCACCCACCTGCTCCCCTCCAGGCTTGTCTGGCCCTTGTCACCGCGCAGCCCTTTACATGCCCTTCCTGGTATCTATGCTACCAACCCCTGTGGAATGGAATGGCCACCACCAGCATTCCATCACTTGGGATACCGTCACCAACATTCTCTCCCCTGGGACATGGCCAACACCAAAATTCTACCCGCTGGAACACAGCCACCAAAAACCAGCCAACACAGAGAGCTTGCTGTCACTCCTGTGTGTGCTGGGACACAGCCTCTTGACCTGGGGCTGTAGTCACCTCAGAGGTCCTCACTGTCCTGTTCCACCCCAGTTCCCCTGGGCCTCCTGCTTGCTGCCAGGGCTGGGCCGGAGCAAGGTGGAGCTCAGCATGAGGGTGCAGACAGCTAAATGTGATGTCAACACCAGGAGCAATTCAGGTGTTTGACATTCTGACCTAGTGCCACCTGGGCTGTCTTACATCCCAGCATCCAGTGGATATATGAAACTGGCAGACAGGAGACGGGACCTGGGAAAAATGCATGTCTCTTAAGATCATGCAGGAGCGATACACAAGGGCATCTCTCATTGCACTGAATGCTTATTTTAATTTGAAATGTTAACAGCTAGAATTCCTCTGTCTCTTTGCGTTGCTCAAGGATATAGATTAGGTGAATCCCCATTAGTTTTGTGGTTTCACGTGTATAGCCTTGACCGAAAGTCAACCGAAAGTAGTCTCCTGTGACCCAAAGTATTTAGAGCAACAGAACACAGAAGTGGAGGTTTCTCAAAGCATCTGGGTACCTAACTCCTTAAACCCTTACAGATCTGAACCTAACACAGAAAAAAAATAAAAACCCAAAAGATGAAGATTCAGAATGGAAGTCCATATCCATTTTTACTTATAAGTTAATGATGACCATGGAAGAAGGAATACAAGTTACACTCTCTGATCAGGAGGCAAACAGTAGGATCCTGTCCCATGGAACTGGGATTTCCTTCATGCCAGTACCAGCATTCTATCCGCTGTGATACAGTCACCACCAACATTCTGCCTGGCCTACCAATCCCTGACCACCATCAACGTTCCATCTGCTGCCATATCACTGGGGCCATCCAGACAATACATGAAGGCATCTCTTGTTGTAATATATGCATATTTTAATTTCATTTCTAGCACCTGCTATTGAGGTGTTTCCATGCATGTATAGTTTGCTCACATCTGGCTGCACAATGCAGAGTCCAGGGGTCTGGACGCAGGCTTTGCTGTGTCACTTCAGTTGCTGCTTGGAAGCTCATGTAGGCTGTATCCTTTCCCCCAGGACAGGGCAGGGCTTGTAGAAATTCTACACCGTGGTGGCCTGCTCTCCCTGTTGTTTCAGGCACTGTGGAGACCTCCCAGTAACACTGGCAAGGTGATCTTTAAGGTCTCTCCCAGCCCAAACCATTCTGATTCTGTGCTGAGCATCTCTCAGATGCACTGCAGGATGGTTCAGTCATTCTCACTGTGGTAGTAGTGCAGACACAAGCCACCCCATGTCACATGGCCCCAAAATCAGGGATGACACTGGAATCATAGGGGCAGTATGTGAAGAACTACATTTCTGTCCGTCCTTATGTTGTCATTTTAATGTGGCTCTGAAAGTCTTCTTAAGCCTGAACTGTCCACACTGCTTTCCTGTGCCCTAGGTCAGGGTTAGGAGAGCTCCAGGGCTTCTGCCTGAAGAAGCAGAAGCTTTAGTAGACTCCAATGCATCAGGGCATCAGATATGCACCAACCAAAACACACCCACACCCAGCTCTTCCTAAACGTCGCATCGGTGAGTGTGAAGTCTGACCTACACAATGTAAAATTGAGCAAATGAACAGAGCATGTATGGACCCAGCACTTGTAATTGTCACACACTAGCCCAAGGATAGTCTAGTGATGTTTGCTGTAGCATGATAAAAAAAGGCTGCCCAGGAGTCATCAGGATTAAGCCACAAATAGAGACTAGTGTATGGGGCTGTCCCATGTGCTGTGCAGGTTAGCCTAGCATGCACCTTCTATCCAGGAGAGATAGATATGCTGCTGTGAATACATACCTCACAGCTGCTCTATGTTCCCAATG
The DNA here is from genome assembly GCF_033783945.1 of Neopsephotus bourkii. NCBI lineage: Eukaryota > Metazoa > Chordata > Aves > Psittaciformes > Psittacidae > Neopsephotus > Neopsephotus bourkii. The sequence continues at coordinate 3,476,013 of NW_026902113.1, forward strand.
GTCATTCAGCAGAAGTTTCCAAACAGCTGGCAGCTTGGGCTGTTTGTCATCAAGTGTAGCAGAGATGTGGCAGAATACTGCTGAAAAGGATAAGCTACTAAGAAAAGCAGTGGATCAGCAAGGTGTGCCAATAGTGAGCCACCACACCCTTCCCACCTATATGGGAAGATCATACCCTCTATGTGCTATCATTTTGGGCAACCCCTGGACAATGCAGATATCATCTTAGCCTGTAGATTACTCTCTGACAATACTGAGGACCTTTTTTTTTTTTTCTCTAATTATAGAATCACAAATCATAGAGGTTGAAAGACAACGCAGACAGTCTGTAGACATGCCTCCTGCTTGGTGTTAGATTAAACTGAGATACTGTAGATTCTTTCTTCTGATTTCTTTTCCGCTCGCTTTGGAGCATAATTACATGATTTTTTTTTTTCCTTCTTAAAATGTTTATATTTTAATCAAATACTTAATATCTCATATACAATCAGAATTCAGGTCTGATATTGACATTGCTGTTTTAGAATTGGCCTCTATTAAGAAAAAATAGAGCAGTGAATGAATTTAGTTATATAAGAAAATATATAAACTGTTGAATACCACTGCTAAAATTTGAACTTTGGTAAGTGAAAAGCACAATCATCATCTAAATATATTGGGATTACTCATTTTTTTTTTTGAGTAATTGTTACTTCTTGTATAGTTCGATATTGCTTCTACCTTGAAAGATGCAATAAGCCTTACTGCATTTCAGTTAAGCTCAAATATATTGAAAGCATCAATCTAGGAAAAGCTTTGTGTAGGAGGTAAACACTGCTCCCCTTTGTTCCAAGGGGTTAAAAGCCTTGGAGACGCAGTCTGTGGCCTCTGTTTTCTATAGAAATACCATTTGTATTTTAAAAAGACTATGTGAGGGAAGTGAACTTTTCTTCTCCAGGGAGAAGAACAGTCAGAGGAAATATATAGAAAGCATGAAAAAAAATAATTAAAAGGGATGCAACTCAGTTACCTTTCTTGAAGGACCATATTTTTGAGAACATTGTTCCTTAAAATACAGCATTATCCATAGGAGGGTGAGTGTTTTCCAAGGCAGGTACTCCACCACTGCACTCTCCACTGCCTATTCCTCCCATGTGTCCTGGATTCATCAGTAGCAGTCATTTTTCTCCTTCTTAGTAGCTGGTGCAGGGCTGTGTTTTTTACTTTCATCCTGGTAACAGCGCTGATAACACCGATGTTTTTAGTTGCTGCTCAGTAATGCTTACTTTGACCAAGGACTTTCTGAGTCTCATGCTCTGCCAGGGAGGAGGGGAAGCTGGGAGGAAGCAGAGACAGGACACCTGACCCAAACTGACCAAAGAGGTATTCCAGACCACAGCACATCATGCCCAGTATATAAACAGGGGCAGTTAACCGGAAGGGTTAGATCACTGCTTGGGTTGGGCTGGGTATTGGTCAGCGGGTGGTAAGCGGATGTATTCTCTTCCCTCGTTATTACCCTCATTATTATTGGTGGTAGCATTAGTGATTTGTGTTATACCTTAGTTACTGGACTGCTCTTATCTCAACCCGTGGGAGTTACATTCTTTCGATTCTCCTCCCCATCCCTCTGGGAGCAGGGGGAGGAAGGTTGGGGGGGAACAGGCGTGTGTGAGTGAGCTAACGGCTATGTGGTTCTGGATTGCCAGCTGGGCTTAAACCATGACACCATGCAAGCCTGACAGCCCTGCCTCCAGTACAGCCACTGACCCCTGTGCGCTTTGCCACATCTAGCCCTTTGTGCCACACACCCACCCTTTTAGGAAACAGCTCAGCTTCATGCTTATTTTCCTGCGCATTTCCAAGCCAAAGTTCATAAAGTCCCAAGTTAAAGTCAGGACCCCTTGGCAGGTCCCAATTTTTTTGGTGAGTCACTTCCTCCATTGTTAGGTCCAGTCTTCCTCTTGTCTACCCTCAAAGCATCTGCTTCATCACTGCCTGAGCCTGCTCAATAACCACATGGAAATCAATCAGTGGCATCCTTTAGCTCTGAGTGTTAATCCAGAAGGAGCCATTATCAGACTGAATCCATTACACTGTACAACTTGGGAGGAATTACTTAAATAACAGCCTGCTACAGAAGAGATTTTTTACCTTTTCTCATTCACCCTGTCTTACAGGATTGACTGATGCAGAGACATCGTTTGAAGGTTAATTGCCAGTGAAACCCTATGTTAATACTTTTTTTTTTTTCTTTTTGACCAAAACATCGTTTTGAGATTTAGAATCATTTACCAATAAGGAAGACAGACAGAACATTCATTTGACTATTTAATCTGTATCAGGCAGTAATTTAAACAAAAGGGTTCCTTTCTAAAAGTTTTTTGCTATCAATACTTTGAAAATTTAACTAAGAACTTCATCCGTCTTTATCCAAGGCAGATCATGTGGTACACTTCTCCCTTTATTTCAGAAAGTTGTATGCCTGAGGATATTTCTTTTTACAGACCTAGTAAAAGCCTTTTCAAGGACTGAATCTTTCTTTGATACAGTAAGCAAACCTTTGACGTATTCGGCAGGTGTAAAATAATGAGGCAGTACATGCAGATGATGTATAGTAAGCACTGTTCTTGCTGTGTTGGAAGAAAAAGCACATGACTCTAGATGCTTAAATTTGTAAAGGGAAGCATCCTTCTACGTCAACAGATTGCAGAAAACTTGTTAGTATCAGAAAACAGTCTGCTCTGCTGCAAAAGTCAGTTAATATTTTCTTGCAAGTCCAGCAGTCTTACAGGTGACTTAGGCTGTTTGTTTTCATGAAGATCTCACTAAGATAAAACACCTGTGCTTTGATTTTTTTCTGCTGAAAAGATGTTTTCAAATGTGAATTATTTGTATTAGTCTGTTCACATTCCCATGTGCATTCATCTTGTTTGCTCAAAGCTATAAACGTAGAAAATTATGGGCTACAAAATCCAATTGATTTCACTTTGGCTTCAGTTATTGTTGAAACAATAATTAGGATTTAATTCACTTGGAGGGGAGACTGAAATTTTTGTATATCTGGAGGCTCTGCCTGAAATGGCCCTGATGATTGCCAGTGTCATTGCCAGTTGCTGGCAGGGATTCAGGACACTGCCCCAGTTAGCTGAGAAAATACCTGAAAATTCCAGAAGACCTGAAAGGTGGTGGTAAGACAGACAGCCAGGTGACAGTGGCACCTTCAGCACTTCTCACCTGCTGTCACATCACCTAATCTCAACAAATTCCTCAATTCTGGTACTTTGCCATAAAAGACATTGAACAACACCTGTGGAAATTCAAGTCAGTTTTTATTTAGGTATGTAACTAATTGTGGTGTCTAAGTCAGCTTTAGGTAGTCTGTGCTATGCAGCAAATCATACTAACTCACCAGATTCCTCTTGTGACCTCTAAACTGTACAAAGATAGCGACAATTAATTTATAGTTTGTTAAAATAGTTGATGTAAAGCTGTTGCTTCTTAACAATACTTGTTCTTCCCTTAGATTTGTCTCTTCTATAGGAAACAGGCGCATCATAAGAGCCTCAGAATGATAACAGACCTTGCACAGCTCACTGTTTAAATCACAAGCAAATCGTCTTTGCAGGTGCTCAGACCTTAGTTTCAGAAGTACAGTATATAAAAAAGAGGCTTCTGCATTATGCAGGGTTTCTCCTGTATCATAAAATAAAATCTACATGTTCCTACCATCCCAGTATTTCGTTTTCCAACCTTATTAACTGTTGTACACAAAAATACCATGGAAAATAAAGATATGCTATTTCACTTAGACTGTATTGTTCTGAAGTAAAGTAATTACATTAGCTTTTTTCCTGCCTTTACTCTCAAAGGAAATCAGTCTCTGCTAGTCATAGATTAAGCCAGCATTATCTCCCTGTTCCACAGCTTTCCTGGTTTTATTGAATTACAGTTGCAGTATGGTTATGCAGAAAATGTTCATTTTTTTCCCCTAAGTACAAATATTCTGCCAGCAGTGCAAAACCGGGTGTTGTTAACCTTTATGTTCTTCAATATTTCTAATGTCTACCCTCCACATTGCCTGCAAATGTACTATAAGTAAAAATTACTTTCTTTTTATATTACCTTGATTTTTCAATTCATTTGGAAAAATATCCTAATTGTCATCTGAAAGCTACCACTTTTAATGCTGGGTGGCTGATAACAATTTGTAAGTTAATTTGCTCAGATATACCACAGGATAAGAAAGAAGGAGTTCAATGAGAGAGAAAGCAGTATTCACAAAGTACAGATGTCCTGGCTGTATAGAAATAGTGCTCAATAGCTGTCTGTCACATCACATCCTGCAACAGGATCTTTGCACAGATTACAGAGAAACACCAGTAGGCAGCAAGGTGGGGATACAGGCTACACACATGGGTGCAGGCTGCTCCCTGTCCAGCTGAACCAATTCTCAGGAGACCATGGAATGACACAGGCAAAGCTACTGCTCAACACTTGGTGCTCTTTCAGCACATCTTTCTACTCTTTGCTAGTGGTGAAACTACTAGCAAAGAACTACTAGAACAGAAATTCTTAAGGAAACTGCAGGTGATGGCATTGGATTCATAGCACCATGCACACAGGGTAATTTCTGGATGTGCCCCTTTCAAAGGGAGATTATTCTTCCAGGAATGTCTTTTCAGGTGATGCACAAGTGTGGGAGATGTTTGGTGTTTTGGTTTGTTTTTTTGTTTTATTTTGTAGTGGTTTTTACTTTTGTGTTAGCTGTATGCTTTTTTTTCTCAGGATCTGGTATCAGATTGTGATTTTTTCTGGGAAAGAGCACAGGTTTGCCTGACTGACAGGAGCAGTTGACAAGCTGCAGGGGATATCTGCCATTCAGAAGGACCTGGAGAGGCTGGAAAAATGGTCTAACAGGAACCTTATGAAGCCCAACAAGGGCAACTGGGGCAAATGTCAACTTCTGCTCCTGGGAAGGAACAACCCCAGGGACCAAGACAGGTTGAGGCTGACCAGCTGGAAAGCAGCTTTGCAGAGAAGAGCCTGAGGGACCACAAACAGAGCAGGAGTCAGCGATATGCCCTGGCATCTTCCATGTACTGAGCTGTATCAGCAAGAGCACTGCCAGCAGGTCAGGTAAATTGATCCTTCTCTTCTGCTTAGCCCTGGTGAGAAACATTTGGAGTGCTGGATCCAGTGCTGGGCTGCATAGCAGAAGAAAGACACGGCATATGGGAGTGAGTCCAGGAGAAGCCATGAAAATGATGGAGGGGCTGGAACATCTTACACTTGAGGAGCAACTGCAAGAAGTGTGACTGTTTAGCCTGGGGAAGGGAAGGTTCAGGGGTATCTTATTTAGTATCTCTAACTACTCAATCAAAGGATGCACAGAAACCATACTCTTTGTGGAGGTGTTCTGTGAAAGACGCTGGGCAACAGATAAGAGTTGCTTTAAAGAGAAAAGAAAATCTTTACAGCAGTAGTGGTAAAGCAGTGGCCCAGGTTGCCCAGAGAGGCTGTGAATCTCCACCATGGAGGTAGTCAGACCCTGGCTGGCCAAGACCCCAGGCAATCTTATGTGCATTGGAGTTAGCCCTGATCTGCTCGGGAGTGTTGGAACAGATGACTTCCAACCTTCCTTTCCATTCTGTGCAATTCTGTCATTTTAAGAATCTGTGAAGTCAGTTGGCAGATGTGAGGATCCAGGTATTGAGAGATTTATAAGCTGAGTGTTTTACTTTTCATGAAAAGATTTTTCAAACCAATGAACCTTGTTTATCATATCAGGCAGTTGAGTGAGAAAACTTGAATTAACTAATACATTCAGCAGTACGTTCCCTAGAAAGATGGCTTTGGTCTGAAAATCTAAACAGTATAAATAGGGAATTAATAGTTTTTAATAATCATTCTTATGTCCCCAGCATTGACAAGGGACCTGCTTCACCGGATCCATCATATTATTTGTGCCAAAGACACATCTATGAACTTCTGCAGTTATCTTGTATAGAGAGTTGCGCTTCATCAGTGACCTTTGGCATGCTCTCTCTTGCTGATGAGACCTAAGAAAGTGTATTTTTAGTACAAGCTAAGTTAGTTTTGTTTTCTTAATGATACTTTTCATACTGCATTCACCCCCCCAGGTCCCATCATTCATGCATCAGGGCACTGAATGACTTTTGTGGGTCTCAGATGGCTCTGACATTTTTTTCTTTCTTCCAGCTTCGCAATTGTGGCGTCTGTTCAGTGGTGAGTAGCACATTATATGCTTGGGATAGTACTGACAACAATCCATATGATCTCTTCTACAGTGTCCTGCCTTCTCGTGGCTCTTGACAAATGTCTATCACTTTCTGCTTCCATGCTGCTTCTGAAAAAAACCGATGTGTGCCTCTGCCATCCTGGGATGTGCATTTGAGACACACTGTATCTTGGAACTGACACTGCTCAGGAGCACAGTCCATCAGCCTATAGGAGGAAAACAGGAACGCACTAAGCATTTTTGCTGTCTTGTCTATTGTCACTTCCTGGATCACTAATCCATTCACTCAACTTAAGCCTTTGATGTATTATAAACTATTGTACCTGAACACCATGAGCCTTGTTGATAAACACCAGCCTGAGAATAACCATTAGCCCTGCTGTATGTGGTCAGCATGCTCTTAAACTTCCAGAGTCTGAAGATTAAATACAGCACATTGCAGTGCTAGCCTGTCTCTCATGCTGCTGATGCAATTCTCCACAGCCTATTAATTTCAGGCCTTCATTTTGCTTGCACATTATGAGATAATATAAGAACTGTAGACTGTATCAGATTTTTGAAGGGAGCCTAATCAAATTACTCTGCATTCTACATTCAGCACCAAAGTCAAGGTGCTTTAGTGGTGCTGTGACTCAGGGTGAAGGCAGACATCTGAAAATATGCACCCTGATAAGGGTGAATGGGTAGCTTGTACAAACAGAAGAAATTTAACTATTGAGGGGCATTAAGAGAATTTAAATTGACAAAATCTCCTTTGAAATAAATGAGGACAAGTCTGAAACCAAGGTGCTTCCTGTAACTGTTGGGTTTACAGGAAAGAGAGTTTATTTTTTTCTTTTTCTTTTTTTACTGAGGGCAGGAGATAGTTAGTATCTTGGGAACGCTGTACTTGCTAGCTTTTTCCAAAGAGCAAGCAAGAAGTTAGGAAAATAATGATCTTGATTGCAATAACCCTCCACCTGGAGACTAAGAGAAATAAATGCTTCTCCCTTGCTTTTTATTTCACAGTTGACTTTACAGGTACTTAGATTTTATTTTGCTTATGGTCTTAGTTTTACTCAAACAACAAACCAAATAAATCCCAGAGAATACAGCGTTACATCTCCCAGGCAAAGGTAATTTAGAGAAACAGTAGGCACACTTCAGGATTTCACTGTGCTTTTGGAAGCATTTCCAATTCCAGCTATATTTCCCATGCTTAAATTGGGGCTCCAGTAGTATCTCAGTAGCCAGAATTAACTTTGCAAGTGTATACATACTGCAGAGCAGCAAAGCTAATACAAGCAGTAAATCTGCTGCAGTGAGGTGGAGAGACTCTGCTGGGAGCCTGATACAATGGAAGCTAAAGCCTGTTTTTCTATGAATCAGAGATTTTGTATGGGTTCTAAGGTACACACCAAACACGTGTCACTTGATGTGGTCAAGACTTCTTGAAGCTACTGACACTGGACAGTTCCCTCCAGAAAACATTTTGTAATGTAGGTAAATAATTTCTCTGAATAAATCTTGATTTCCATGATTTAAAAGACAGTTCTGATGATGAAAACAGAAAGGAAAAATTTGGAGCCAACATTTCAAACATGAGTAAGTCACAAGAACACACTATCCATTTGTCACATTCAAACTGATTTTCCTTCAGCAAATGGAATATTTTCATTTGTATTGAAAATGCCAATATTTTTAGTTGGCATTTCCCATTTTTTACACAAGCATTCTTCTTCCCATAGATTTTAACATTCTTCATAAACAGTGTAATTCAGAGCAGAAACACTTTTCTAAATGCTGCCATTTCTCATACAAAGAAAATCATATTTCTCTGAGCCATCCCCAGGGCTGAATATTTTTCCATGTTTTGTATAACTAAAAATCTTTTCCTGTGGTGCCAAACCAGAGATACCTTGTATGGTGCAAGGCTTAAGTGTCCTTCTTAAGAAAAGCCTCCAAACTTATCACTGTTCTTCTCTGGAAATTCCTGTTGACTTCCTGAAGATAGCACCTGAATTTCTTTCCAGGTTCAGATTTCCTCCTGTTTGCCTTAATCAGTCTCCTGTGGTCCATTTTCAGTTTTCCTACATCATGTATAATGGTGTGCATCTTCCAGTAAGTATATGAATAGCTGACAAATAACACAGAAATGTCTGTAGTATCTGCTGTTATTTTCAAAATAGGTCAACAAGATCTCATGTAGCAGACCTGTGATCCCCAAACACCTCTGTGTCTGAGAGCATCTGGGATTGGTCATAGCCTAAGTATTGCTTCTCAGAGCATGTGTCTGCAAGTGGCATTATGCAGAGATAGAGCTCTCGGCAGCAGTCCTACTCCAGTGTTTTTCCCATACGTAAGGCTGAAGACTATTTTGATAGTCAGAGATTAACAAGAATATTTGTCTTCTGAATACATTAATTGTATTATTTTTACATGCATTCATATTAAATATTATAATTGATGATAAATGGCCATTTTTCATTGTTAAGGAAGCCACCTTTTCTAACTGTTTGTCATCTCAACAACCTAACAGATGTTTAGGATGTCATTGACAGTCAAAGGATGGAAAAAACCACTGGTGCTAGTCTCCTGTGTTTAAACATTAGACCTTTGGAAATAGAATAATAGAATAGCTTGGGTTGGAAGGAAGCTTAAAGAGCTTCTAGTTCCAACCCCCTGCCATGGGCAGGGACACCTTCCACTAGGTGGTGTTCCTCAAGCCCCATCCAACCTGGCCTTGAAAACTTCCATGTGGTGTCTCTTCATTGACTGTTAGGGAGATCTTGAAGGTGAAGATTTCTCTAGAGTCCCAGGAGATGGGATTAAAAACTGAATTTTATCTGGCAAAGTGGAATGGTCCTAATCTTCAGCTTGATGGCGAGTCTGAAACAGATTTAACCCATAGTTGCATGTATGTACACATTTTCCTTTAAATGTTTCTGTCCTTTCAGCAACTTCTGAGGAGAGCACTGTTTTCTCCTCCTGAATCATGTGCATGGAGGGGAGGCAGGAGACAGGGAAGGAGGAGCTTTGAACATGTTCTGCATGGTCTAATGAACTTTCTATGATGTGCTTTACATCCACTTTTATTTGTGTGAACAAGAACTGAATTACTCAGAAGAAATGCAATTAGAAGGTGGAATGAAACAAGGAATTTATTTTAATGGAAATTTGGTTATTAATTGTGTGCGATGTGATTCAGTCCTGACAGAAATGGCCACTGGCATGCTGCAAAATGTAAAAGTGCAAACACGGTCACCACAGAATGAACAAAAGGACAAATTCACAATTAAGTTTTATCCCATTAAATTGATTAGACGACAAAGATTATGTTCTTTATTCTGCTAATTTTTCAGTGAAAAGCCACATTTTAATGAAAAACAAAAGAAGGGCAGAAAATAATTTTTGTCTAGAGTCAAATGAAGTTTTGAAATAATTCCAGACTTACCCTCAAATATTTTTCTATTTAACAACAGCACATGCCGGAGTTTGGTGTTTTATAACTGTATTTCTCTCAGACAAGAGAAATAGCACCTGAAATAGCAGTCAATCTTCTAAGGGTGCTAACACAATAAATTGATACCAAACCAGGAAATGTATGGTAACTTTGTGCTGGGCATCATGCGGTGCGACCGACTGTACAATACCTTTGCCTTTCAATTCTTATCTTTGGGGAATGTTTACCTTCATGCTACTGAAGAAAGAGTGCCATATGAATATTAGCCTTGGTGGCCTGCAGAGGCTATGTCTTTTCCTTCTATACATGACGTATTTTAATCTCCTGTGCTAAATTCATAGGTTGACCACCCTAGCTGTCCTTTCTAGTTGTTCATCTGTGATTCATGAGAAGGGAAGTCTCGCCTATCAACAGATCAGCAGGCTGGTGGGACTCCAGAATGTGAGCCCTTTCTCTTTGTCTACAGGGAATGCTATTGAAATAACTGAAGTCTTACTGTCTCATAGTGGACACTAACCCTGGGGACAGCATTTGTGCTTCAGCTGTATCATAAAACACCACTGCTGCCTTTAAAGGGAAACTGAAAGACTCTACTGGCTGGATTTAACACACTGCTAGTATTTCTTCTTTATTGCTCATATTCTTTTGATGTTACTGGAATAACAACAGAAGTATTTCGTGAGTTAAAAATATTACATGCTTTGAAGCAATAAGTGGTAAAATCTATATGTCAGGGTTTGTTGGATCCAGGCATACTCAGGCTGCTCCCATGAGTGCAATGACCTGATGATCCATGCTGCATATATATGTTAGTTACTTCTGGGCTGGGCAAGGCAGCCTCTGCCAAGGGAGAAATCTGGGCAGAAATACCATCCACATTATGGACCTCAGGAAATCAACAGCACTTACCCCAACATCATGACATGATGTCCATCACTGATGATGGAAGTAGTAGAAATGGACACGCTGTTCCTCAGAGCATTGCTTGCCAAGCAGACTTTCAAGCCAGCTCAAGTACATGAAGTACAGAATTGCATGAAATATAAAAAAGCAAAACAGGATTTGGCTTAACAAAAGAGGAACAGTTTAATTTCAGTGTAAGAAGAAAGGCTGCTCAGTGATTGTAATAATAGCTTGCCATTCCCTAATCAGGGTTTAGTTTCTGGTTTTATCATGGACATTCACTAGTCTGAAAAAGAATATAGACTTACTTTGTATGATCATGGTCAAATCACACAGCAACTAACCAGAAAGGAGCCCAGTGTCCGAGGTGATAGCAAGATCAGCATCTTCCTTCCAAAATTCGGGGATTATATAAGGTTTCTGAAACAAGGCACATCCAAAATGAATGAAACAGTAATACTTTGCCGTGTTTGAAAGTATTGTCCATCATTTACTTAGGGACTGGAGTTAGTTACTTAAGAGAATGACAGTGCTTTAGAATTCTTTTATACCCAGTGCATATCTCTGAGTATATCCTAGTACTTAGAGGAAGCAGGGTCAGATAGGTCTACGACAGGTGAACATAACAATTTTAGGAAAAATCATACGTTAAGAAAGAGTTGGGCTAATGCAACCGTTCTTGCAGCGCTCATGTTATCAATACATAAAGGAACAGACATTTTTCTTACAGCTGGGCAGAAAACACATATTTCTCTTAAAGCTTTCAAGAAGAAAAATGATAAAAATAGCTAATTTACCTGATTTATGTGAGCCATTAACAACATTCTACTCTGTTCTGGTTCAACTTGGGTTGTAAATTTGACATGACAAAGAAGACAATTAAGGAAAAACAGATAAGCAAATTAACAAATCATTATTTTACTAATTTCTACTTAGGAAAGATTTCCCCACCCTCACCCTTTTGACCAAAGGCTCTTTCAAGACATTTGAAATTACTATCTGAACATGTAAATCCATTGTATGTCTTGCTTCAGCTTATAGAAACAAGACTGGTAACCTCTGGAAGTGATTTTAGGTTCCCCTCTTATGATACAAAAAAATTCTTCCCTGGTTAATCTACCTACTTTTCTACACATCAGCCTGACTTACGTAAAATAAAGCTGGTTTCTTGTCATAACTTGGAAAAACCTACCTTTTCTTCCTCTATTTCTTGGATGCTGGTCTGCATTACTCAGAAGCTGCATTATGTTGTGCATTTGGGAAGGCACTACATATCTTTTGCAGTCCTCTGTAGGAAAGAGCAAACAAGATGGGGGGGGTGGGAGGTGGGGGGAAGAAAGCCTTCTTTTCTGGCTTAAATTCAATCTGTGAAGGTAAAGGGAACAAGGATTTCAGCTCCAAAATGGGGTTAGGATCCTCCAATGACAAATGGAGGTGTGGTGCTCAACTGATGCAATGGTGCTATGCTGCTTTCTTCTGAGAACCCGTGAGAAGTACCAACACCAGTGAGAAGCAGACAATGCCTACAGCAATCTGGTTATTCTGAATGGATGAAAAGACTTACAGCAGGGTGAATCAGTGGTGAATGTTACATTCATCAACAACTGGTACTTCTCTTCCCAACCAACAGCAATGTTTACAAGATTCCAGTTCCAGATGTAGCAGCTTATCACTGTGATACAGAGAGCTTTACAGTCCCCCCACAGGCCCCAAAAGCACCATGCATGGACAGGGTACACCAAGCAGACATAGCCTGTATCTGCTGTCTCTGCTGTCCCCCTGTGCAGCTTCTTTCTCAACCTGGCCATTCAGAGAAAGCCAAGAATGGGAGATCCATGCTTGGACCTCACGTGAAGTTTGATACTTGCCTAAATCCGTAGTTTTAATAAAAAAGAACCCTCTCCCTTTGCTCCTTCTCTTTCCACTAAACCCAAATGCATGTTTGCACTCACAGTGTGTGGCTTGCTGGGATCTCTAAATGAGTTGCACTTTGGAAACTCAGACGGCAACTGTGTACTAGATGCTTACCTTTTGGGCTGAAGTATCATTGCTAGTCCTTATTCACTTCTTAGACAGATAATCCTTAATATGTCCAGAGGAGACCTGATTAAAACCATATATTTTATACTTGTTATTCTTACAGACTTTCCAGTACATATTTTATTCTATCAGCACTCACTGAGAGAGTTTATGAGCTAGCAGAGGCAAGGATAACACCTAACTTTTTTTGGATGGTAGCAAATATTCCAGCAACCATGATGGGAGAAAGTCTTCCTCTGTAATAACATTCCTGCAATGATTACCAAACCCTCTTGCACAGGCTCACGTGCAGCCCTAGAGCACACAGAGTATAAGCTGGAAGAACAGCATTAAATTCATTCTGAACAAGGTGGACCCTTAAACTGTATGTTTCTTTTTATATGGTATTTATTTATGATTTTTCCCTTTGTCTTATTCTCACAGAATTCTGACAGGGATTTCTCTGAGGCACCAGACCTTTTCTCCACAGACCTTCCCTGCAGCTGTGGCTTCTGTTTAATTCATGGTACATGTAAAATGATAAGAGAGAGCAGAAGGTATGATATTTTCTTGCAAAAGAAGCTTTAAAAAATGATAAATATTTGTCTAAGCAGAGCATTCAAGCCATATGCAAATTTGCATAGTGGCACTCCAGGTGATGCAATGCATGGTAATTACTTGTAACTTGATAAAACTGAGAAATTCAGGATTATGCTGATGACTGCAAACATTCATCTGAGAAAAACAGCGCTACCTCTTCCCTCCATAACGGTATGATAGGGGAAGGACATGGTTTTAGGGAAGGACATGAAAGACATGTCCAGCTAGACATGAAGGACACCTCTTTGCCACCCTCCAGAAGTGTGGTCACTGTATGCACCTGCTCACCTGACCATAGCCAAGCATTACAGCTTTACAGTTGGCATCTATTTCTTAAAAATTTAAAAGTGTTCATCATCCCCCAGGACTGCATATATTGGCCTGACTTTTCCAGCTTCCACAGTAACGTGCCTTGTGTTATAATCAGCTGCTTCCAATTAATGGCACTTTACAATGAAGGTGAAGAGGAACATAATCAGACTCATTTGCTCATAGCCAATTAAATCAAACAAACAGGACCTTGATGCTTGAGACCTGTCAGGGAGAAGGTCAGTAGTTCAGATAAAATAAATAGTGGATTGTAGCAGTTAAAAAATGTACAATTAAATTTCCCTTTAACATGTATTTAAAGTGCAGAATAGAACCAGTGCAGAAGGAATGTGATGAGATTTTGCCATTGGTATTGCTTGGGCAAGATTTTCACTCTGGGGCAGATATTTACTTACTGGGATACTTTTTTTCTACACTCATCTGAGTAAAAGAGAGTAGGATTTAAAATGTCTAACAACTGGGATTCTGAAATATTAGAGCATAGGTGTTTTATGGTGTTGGTGCATTTCAGGGAAGCTCTAATAGACACAACATCGAAGGTGAAAACCTGGACTCTGTACTGGAATAAGAAGAATTTTTCTATTAATTATAATTTTTTATCAGAATCTTACTCTCTTGCCTGCTTCATCTGTCTCTTCATACCTCTTCCAGCATGCGAGGAGCACTGCAGCTACCTTCAGGATAGTGATGGGCAGTTCTGCTTTATTCCTCAAAAAAGTAGAATAATTATGGGAAAAAATAGAATGTAAACATTCAGTTTTAAACCAGGGTTTCCCCAGCCAGAGCTTTAACTCATGACTTTATCTGCTTTTTAAGACTGCAGTTTGATTAACATGCATTATTTTTAAGAGAAGGATTGTCATATTTTATTATTTCATGGGAAAGAACCCACTTTATTTATATCAAAATAACATAATTAGAAAAGAAATAATTTGAACAACAAATCCCTTGAGGATGTGAGAAGCAGTAAAAGTCAAATTCATATATTCATGTATTTCCCCATTTAATCTCCTAAAAATGTCTCCCTCTTCCTGAGCAACCTGAGTGTCACCAGGCTCCCTCTTGGACTGACTGCATGGAGCCATTCTGGGTTTCACGCTGGAAACACTCCCAGTCTCTTTCTTTTTCTTTATGAACAGTAGAACTCAGTGTGAAGGAAGTAAAGTCCATGACAAAGGAAAGCTAAGTTAGCTGCAATTCCACAGGGCAAGAATCCCAAACTAGCTCTTTTGCATCCTTCCAGTGATGGCCTTTTACTCTGTCATTGTCCTGACTTACCTTGTCAGGCTCTGGAGGATGCTTTCTTATTTGAGAGTGGGGCCAAGCTAAAGTATCTCCATTCACCTGAATCTTTATTAAAACAGCAAAACCAAAACTATAACTGGAACCCAGGAAGATGTACAAAAATTCAGCTCTCTGAGCCACAGGTACCAGTTGTTAGTATCTACAGCCCTCAGTTTAAGAAGGACAGGGACCTGCTGGAGAGAGTCCAGCGCAGGGCAACTAAGATGATTAAGGGAGTGGAGCATCTCCCTTATGAGGAAAGACTGAGGGAGCTGGGTCTCTATAGTTTGGAGAAGAGGAGATTGAGGGGTGACCTTATTAGTGTATATAAATATATAAAGGGGGAGTGTCACGAGGATGGAGCCAGGCTCTTCTCAGTGGCAAACAATGAAAGGACAAGGGGAAATGGGTATAAATTGGAACACAAGAGGTTCCACTTAAACCTGAGAAGAAACTTCTTCTCAGTGAGGGTGACGGAACACTGGAACAGGCTGCCCAGGGAGGTTGTGGAATCTCCTTCTTTGGAGACATTCAAAGCCCACCTGGACACGTTCCTGTGTAACCTTATCTAGGTGTTCCTGCTCCGGCAGGGGGATTGGACTAGATGATCTTTTGAGGTCCCTTCCAATCTCTAACATACTGTGATACTGTGATACTGTGATATGGCTTCAGCCATTTGGTGCTTGGGCACAATTCCAAACAAGCTTTGGGTCTGCTTGGGTAAGAAACCCTATATGGAGAGCCTATATAGAGAGCTCTATTTAGAGAGCTGGAACCTGTGCTATGGTTCTTGTATGGGTCTATGTGGGTTGAAACAGCACCACAGTAATTGAGTTTGGGTGTGCTGAGACTGATGTCTGCACTTAGCAGCATACACTACAGAGTCTCCCAAGCTATTCCAATCATTCAGCTCCTGTTTGGGAAGAAGAAGGAAAAATACCCTTGGGTTTTTTTTAAAGAAAGACTCTGTTTGGCTGACATTCTTATATCTACAACATGGTGGCTGTTGACCGATGTTTACACCAGATACTGCCACATAGGCTGTGTATGAAGGGGCATGATGCATGAGTCTCAGCAGCAATGCAGGCCTCCTGGACAGAGCAAGCAATCCCAGCATGTGCTTCAAAGCAGGCAGGTTCAAGAAGCTCAAACACAACTGATCACATTTTTTCACTATTTAAAAACATAAGATTAAAAATATGTGCAAAAAGTGCTCTGTGCTTAAACAGTATTATCTTGAACATGGATACAGGTGCTAGTGTTTTGATAAGTGAAGCCTTAGTGAAGCCCTACTATACCCCTTTAGGAAAGGCATCTAACAAAGTGTTACTGTCAGAGTTTTAGGTCCTTTTCCCTGTGGTGTGCTCTGTGCATACTTTGTGAATGGCTTTTAAGTGGGATTAATGGATTCCTCAGACCTACCACTATGGAGAGTTCTTAGCATTCATTTCATATTCTTGAAGGAAAAACACAGCTATAGAAAACATGCATATATTAACATTGCTGATGCGAAAATATGATCCAAAACCACAGAAGATGTTACCTGGCCATAGCTGTGGAAGACTAAGTAAGGTTTTTGCTGCTATATACAAACAGAAGCTGATGGTCTGCACAGTGTTTAAAACTCAAGTGAAAACAGGGAAGGAAACATCAGGAAAGGAAATAGCAAAGTAACTTGTGAAAAAGTTACTGGAAAAAACTACTGAAAAAGTTACATGCTGGAGAAAATAGTCTGAAAACCAACCAATCAATAGGAATGACAATTCTGCGTAAAAACATATGAAAATTATAACTAAAAAAAAAAGTATTCTACTACTTTAATGTGAGGAGGTCTGGCAGTGCTTGCTTTAACTTACCAAGCAATTTCTATTTTGAAACATCCATAGGAAATTTGGTAAGAAGCTTTCATGACTTTTTTTCTTGTAATGAATAGCAGATACAGGACAGGGAATGTGATGGGGGACAAGGATGCACCTTTTGTTTCTAATTGTTTAAATTTTGGTCTTATGTTTTCATTTCCTCTCTTTTTCTCTCTTTTTTTACCCCAGGGTAAGAAGGACTCCCTCCTGCATTGTTATTAACACAGTACAGAACTTCATTTGAAGTAGTTTGCTACAAGTCAAGCTGCCAAAATTAAATTCACTGTCAGACTTGCAGTTATGCGTGGTTTGTCAGAAGAGGTCACACTCTAGAAAGTGGCCATTCTTCGATTTCTTTGGTAATAACACCATTGTTAGCACATTTAGTGATTGTCTAGGAGGCAGCAGGACACTTGATGTACAGATATGACAACAGTTTCCCTAGTTATTAGGTTGTGAAACCTGAGCATCAAGAACCCTTCACGCCTTCCTTTCCTAGTTGCAATAAGTCATTTTACTGAAAAGGAGATTGATACTTGTCTCTCAGTATTGCTTTCTCAAATTTATATTGGTTCCCTGTCTCTCTTAGATTTTTCTTTTTTTCTTTCTTTTTTTTTTTATTTTTTTATTTCCTTTATATTGCATGAGAAGAACATATCTGCTCAATAGAGAGCTCACTAGTTTGGTGCCCACTGGGAACTTTATCCGGCTAAGCATTTCAGCTAGTGGATGTTGCTAAATACACTACAGAATTGCACTATTTTCTGTGTAAGGCCAGCAAAGAGCTAGTCTTGGGTTCTGAGGTTGAAATATATATTTATTCCTCTCACATAATAGGAAAGAATATGTAAGATGGCTAAAGTGATTAAAAAAATTCAAAAAGTGACAGGACAAAACTTAATAGCAGGGATCATTTGAGGGATAGCTGCAAAAGGAATCCTATCATCTCTAGTGAAGGGTCTGACACTGGCACTGCCAAAGGAGATCCAGATGATCTTTCTGCTTCCTGTTTTCATGCAGCTGCCATGTATATGCTATAGAAATTATGACTGTGAAGCAGAAATTATGTTTAATTTTTTCTAATGGTTTAGTCCTCACTGTGAAAGATTAAAATCTGAGATTTTCAAGCAGAAATTATTTGCTTTCCTTTGAGTTTTTAACCATCTGACTTGTCTGCTCCTTAAAAAGCCATAACTGCTATCTGCAGTGCAATTACCCAGGTGGCTCTGTCTGAGTATGCTATTCCTTGCTGATCTAGTAATGGATGGATAACAGGAAGCATCTGAACATCAATGTTAAATTATATTCACTGTAGGAGTAGATTGCGTTGCTACCACTGTTGCTATATTTATTTAAACCAGTAATCATTGTTGCCATTTTATGTGCCCTCAGGAATTGGATGCTGCCACACTTGCCCAGCATGTCTCTTTATCCAGAAACATAACACATGGATGGGACAATGGATCAAGGCAATTGCACAAAGAGGGGACTTTAAGATTTGTGACTGTTTACATAACATAAGCTATGAATAGACTGGTCAAGCACAAAAACTATACACTTTGACAAGAACAGATAAAGCACCAAGCTTTTGAAATTGAACGTATCAGTACTGACCTCTTGTAGAGAGTGCATGTTGCCAGCAGGATGGCGCACTAGCTGCCAAAAATGACAGTAGGCATAGCTCTCAGCAGTGCCTTTTGTTCATGCTGCCGATCTTACGAATTTCTTTCTCAAGCTTTGTGGTTTTTGCAATTCAGGCTGTTAGGAGTAAAATTTTCCATAGCTGGACATCTATGGTGGCGGATGCGTCAAGGACTTGGCATGGATCTTACATGTCCTTTCTGGGGGGAAGGACATAGCAAGAATGAAACTGAGGACTTTTTTCCCCATTTTTCTTACATGAGCCTCTGTAAATCTCTGTCTGGGAAGCCACATGGAGTCTGTGAGATGTGGGGACAGTTGGTTTCTCAGTTGTGGACATCCTTAGCAAAGTGTACTGACCACAAGGATATCAAAAGCATAACTTGCTTCCACAAACACCAGTGCAAACTAGTCAAAGAAGATGGGCTTGTATGATCAGAACTTTAAAATAGCATGGTTATAAAGAGAGTTTGATTTGCCAAAGACTCTGGTTTCAAAAGGAGGCGTAGTGTAGATACATAAAAATATAAATGGCATAAAAAGAAAAAGAAATGATTGGGATTCGAGTGGTAACATTCTCTGGAATGAAAGAAGCCCCTCTCCCCCCCCCCCCCCCCCCCCATACACACACCTTGCTCTGAAGCACAAAGGAGCAGAGTAAACCTCTGGC
This sequence comes from Neopsephotus bourkii, assembly GCF_033783945.1. Taxonomy (NCBI): domain Eukaryota; kingdom Metazoa; phylum Chordata; class Aves; order Psittaciformes; family Psittacidae; genus Neopsephotus; species Neopsephotus bourkii. The sequence continues at coordinate 3,495,002 of NW_026902113.1, forward strand.
TCTGGAAGTCTCTAGTCTGCAGTTTATTGGAAGTGGGAGGATATACTGCAGAAAGGATAAATTGGTATTTGTTCTGACCTTTTATTTCTGTTGTGCCTACTGCTGGCCTATCTTAATGACACAGTGTCAAGGTGGGTAGCCTTTTCTGCATGTACCTTGCTATAACGTAAGAGGCAGTGCATTTTTATAGCATCACTTGCAAGTACAAATAGTGTTAGAAGTAACTAGGCCAGGCTGCTCCATATCCTTTAATGTACTTTCTGTATTTCAAACACATGCATTTAGGGTATATTCAGCAGTATTCCTGACTTATGTATGTTGTAGGCTTTGTGCTGTGCAACTGCTGTGATAGCTGTGGTTTTGCTCAAGCTCCAAGATGAGTCTTCATTTCAAAGTGATTCACATAGTCATACTACTGAAACTATTTCAGTATAAGAAATGACATAATAAAAAGGTATTATCTCAAGCAATAGGATAGAAATAGCCTATATTATTAAATACTTCTGCGTTGTTAAACTGACTTGTTTTAGGAATGTTTGTTTGTGTGCCCATGAGTTTGTGGCTGGGAATCTCTGGGAGCCATCCCACAGTGTTCCAGATTCCAGAAAGCTGGACTTTCTCATGTTTCCAGAATATGAGAGATGTTCTACGTACCTTTTAAAAAATATTTTAAAATATATTTTTTAAAATATCTAAAATGTGAATCTGTGAGAGTCTAGTACTTTTTCTACAATTCTTATCCCTTAACTGGACTTTATACTTTTTCCCAGATGAGAACCTCCGTGCTCTTTCTGAGTGCTGCACACCCCTTTCTGATTTTTACACTGCTTTGCAGAAACAGGAACTGGACCATCAGAGCTTGTCCAGGTCACAAACTGGGCTTGGATAGGAAGCACCAATGCAGATGAGTGTGAGACTCTGGAGGTAAAGGTTCAGGAGACACAAGAATCCATGAAAGGTTTATCTGGCAATGGATGCTGGGCGATCACACTTATAATGTCCACAGCTACCAGTATTATCCCTGTATAAGAATATGTGCCTATATCTCAGTTAAAACACTAAACTGATAGTAAGATGTCAGTCTATCATCTGCTTTCAAACTACTTGAATTGTTTCTCAGATCCCAATTAACTAATTCAAAGCTGGTTTCCTTCTAAGTTCATTCTAAGTCCCAGGATCTTTGGTTTATCCCTTACTGAGTTGATCCAGGCTTTACAAATTAATTCTGCATTTTCCTGAAATGAACAGCATCTTGTCATGGAAATGAATTTGGTTTAGTAACTGCAACCACATTCCCGGGCTTGCTTTTCCAGGAATTAAAGAATCTCTGGCTGCTGACACACCTATAAAATCTACTGAGAAGAAGAAGGCAGAAAGCATTCAGATCCAGCTTAAGTGGGACGCTGACAAACTAATATTGCCTGCCATCTGAAGCTACAGCTTTTTCTAAGGTCTCCAAGTAGATTTAGGCCAGTGCCTGAATGCTAAAGTGGTGCTGGTAAGCTAGGTAAGAAGTGAACATCAAGCGCCTCTGTATTGCTGAGGGACAGTACTGACCCCTGTATTGACATTGGGCTGGGTTACCTGACCTGTTAATTATGACTGTGGACTGTCTGAGATAATCAGAGACAGACATAAACAGAGGTAATCAGGGTAGGAGGAAAATAAGGAAAACAGTGAAATAAGAAACGGACTGATTCTTGTCCTCTTGCCTCTTTCTTCTGTTTTACTTGTAATAATTCATTTCACAAGGACTTCCCCATGTGTTTGTTTCTCTGCTGGCTCCACATGTCTCTATAGATCTGTCCAGCACTGACACTAGCACTTCAGTCTCCCCTCACTAGTTTTGCTTTAGGCAGAGCACTGGGGTGCTCCAAATGGGCAGTCCAAATCCAGCCCCAGACCTCAACTAGCTGTTTGTGACACACCGAGCTGGGCATGAAATGTGGGACAGAACCTGGGGTTTACACACCTGATGTGGAAATGCCTGAGACCCCACAGTAGATTCATAGAATCATAGAGTAGTTTGGGTTGGAAGGGATCTTCAAAGGTCATCTAGTCCAATCCCTCTGCAGTAAGCAGGAACACCTTCATCTAGATTAAGTTGCTCAGAACCACATCCAGCCTGGCCTTGAATGTCTCCAGAGATGACATCTGATGTAGCTGCTCTGAGCACTGTGTCTGCCACCTGTGCTGCCAACGCAGAAGGTCCCTTGGGAAGAAACTCCTGGTGGTGGTGTCCTTGGCATGACACAGTCTGAGTGATCCTGAAATAATCCTTGCTGCCCACTGTGATTTAAATGCACACAGCAATGACAGCTGGAGCAAAGAAACAGCACCTCCACAGACACAGCCTGGATGCTGCATTGAGATGTAGGGCTTGGGGCAGGTGCTGCCATTATTACTGCTGGGCATGAAAGCAGCTGTAGCCTTTGGGGAATTTTTTTATGTCCTGGATTCAGCAGCAACAGTCATTTTTCTCCTTCTTGGTAGCTGGTGTGGTGCTGTGTTTTGACTTTCAGCCTGGGAACAGAGCTGATAACACTGATGTTTTGGTCTGGCCAAGGACTTTGTGAACCTCATGATCTGCCAGGGAGGAGGGGAAGCCGGGAGGAAACAGACACCTGACCCAAACTGACCGAAGAGGTATTCCATACCACAGCACGTCATGCCTGGGATGTAACTGGGAGTTACCCGGAAGGGCTAGGTGGACTGCAGGGTTGGAGGAGGTATCGGTCAGTGCTTGGTCGGGCTGGGGGGGTGAGTTATCGGTTGGCTGGTGCTAAGGTGCTGTATTCTCTTCCCTTGTTATTTCCCTTATCATTGCTATTATTGGTGGTAGCAGTAGTGATTTGTGTTATACCTTAGTTACTAAACTGTTCTTATCTCAACCCATGGGAGTTGCATTCTTTTCAATTCTCCTCTCCATCCCTCTGGGAGCAGGGGGAGAGCAAGAAGTGGGGGGAGTGAGTGAATGAGCTGTCTGGCTGGGTTTAAACCACGACATTTAGCTAAGATTTTATTTAACAAAGATACTTTAATATGAGATTATTTCCTCACACTTCCCCCACCCCTCCATCCCTCCACCCACCCAAGAAATAAAATTTTGAGGACCATAAGGGCAAAGATATCGTCATGTTTTTCTGTTCCCCTTGTAATTCTGAGGATTCAGTTTCAGAAAACTGTCTCTGCTGCTGTTTGGTCCTTATTGACAAACACTTTTTGTAGCACATCACTAAGCTACTTTGTCAGTTTGAGTTCTGGGCATTTAATTTTGTCCGAAACACGCAGCTACTGTTTTAACATAGCTATTAGTTTGCTGCTCTTTGCTGACAAGGGAAAAATAATTTCACAGCAGGGTTTTTAGAATTATAGAGTTGTCCCCAGGTCTCTCACCCCAAACGCTTTCACAGCAAACTATGGCTATAGCCTGTACCTGTGCTAGATATTAACTGACTATATAGTTAAATAAATGAGTAGAAACCAAATAACATTTACTGAAAGCTGGCTTTAAATGTGCAGTGATGAAGATCTCCCACTAGCCTTTCTCTCTATTATTTTTTTTGTATGCATGTCTAGTCAGTGCTGTTTTCTTAGACTCCTGGGCTCAGTGAGAAAAACTCAGACAGATAACTTTCATAGCTGTGGGTAAATCAATCAAAGCCACTCTCATGTTCACTGCCAACCTGTCTTTTTATTGGCATTTATTTTATCAACTTGAGAAATTTATAATGTGGATAGTTACATAAATCTTGTGGATTTGTGGTGCCATGAGTTATTTCCAATGTATACAGATGCCAATGTCTTTCCAGACCATCAGCTGAAAGCCAGGTAGGTTATGTTAGGTCATCCTAATGTCACAAGACAACCACATTTGGGCAACTGGATATAGCCCCTAAAAATCTAGGAAAATGGATCGTGCCTGCATTGCCTGTGCTGTGGGGGATGGAGCTCGGATGTACACTTGTTTCTGGGTTGATGTGCTCAGAGTGTTCACAAGTAGTACAAGTGGGGCCAAGACTTGTTTGTAGTTAAAGCAAAGACAAGTTGAATCCATGAAACTCTGTTTACCTCTTGAAGGCACCTACATTAACTCCTCTAACTCCTAGAAGTCTTATCATGTTAAAATATGGGGATACTCTCTCCCTTGGACTAGTGATATATATCAGTAAATTGCTTATTAACATAAAATTGTTTTTCTATTTTGGCATCTTTTCCTGTAATTTGCTACCAGAAATACAAAATTGCAGTTTTCTATAAATTATGTCATTCTTACATGAAAGATTCCCTCAGTTAAACAGGGCAGAATTTCAGGGTGCTGATAGATAAGAATATCATGTTGTACCTGAAGTGATCCTTGCAGAATTTCTTGTTGCAAAATAGGTTAACTGAATCCATGACAATGCTCTTCAGGCATTTGACTCAGTTTTCCCTGTTTCTATCATGACATTTCAAGACTCACATTTCTCCAGCAAGGATGTGAGTATATTTTGTAGCTTTATAGGCTTCCTATTCCCCAGCTGTGGAGGCAGAGACTTGCCGGGTTTTGTGCTGTGGAAATAGGTGTCTAAGACCCACCTGTTCATCAGCCAGTGAGCAGGGCCATGGGAGTGAGCTCTGGAGAGGAGGGCCACGAGGATGATCAGGGGACTGGAGCACCTCCTGTATGAAGACAGGCTGAGAAAGTTGGGGCTGTTCAGCCTGGAGAAGAGAAGGCTGTGTGGAGACCTCATAGCAGCCTTCCAGTATCGGAAGGGGGCCTATAGGGATGCTGAGGAGGGACTCTTCATTAGGGACTGTAGTGATAGGACAAGGGGTAACGTTTTAAAACTTAAACAGGGGAAGTTTAGACTGGATATAAGGAAGAAATTCTTCACTGTAAGGGTGGTGAGGCACTGGAATGGGTTGCCCAGGGAGGCTGTGAATGCTCCATCCCTGGCAGTGTTCAAGGCCAGGTTGGACAAAGACTTGCGTGACATGTTTTAGTGTGAGGTGTCCCTGCCCATGGCAGGGGGGTTGGAACTTGATGATCTTAAGGTCCTTTCCAACCCTAACTATTCTATGATTCTATGTTGGTCATGTGAACCACCTTCAGGTCCTGGTACTCCAGGATATTCCATTTGACAAAGCAGGAGAAACTTCTTTATTTTGAAAATGGATTATGAACTGAAAGGGATTCAGGGGTGACAGCACTCCTTCCACCTTTCCTACCCACTAGTCTTACCTAGTATAGTGTGTCCCCAATTTAGATGATTACCTTCTGGAAAGAATCTGGGAAAAAAAAGTATTGTCTGAATTGGACTGAAACCAAATTCTGAAAGACTGAAATTTTCAGTGAACTGGAAAACCTGCTCTTCACATAGACTTTTGTTGTTAAACTAATAAACTATCTTAGAAGTGGAGCATAAATAATTTTTAGATGCATATAAGATTATCCAGTAATACAGATACTTATGGTTCTATTTGGTTGAAGAGTCAGAATCTATTAATATAATTTTTTTTGGTAAACGGCCTGGAAGGTGATGTAAATTACATTAAAGCCTGTCCCTAGATTCAACAGACCTCTGTCTGAATTTAACGTAATCTGTCTACAGTGCTTCATCTTTTCTTTAATTTCCAGGGAAGTAAGAAACTGGGTTATCATTAATACATGTCATATTCCTTGTTCCAGCTAAACTGATGGTTTTACTCTAAGAGACTTGTCAGTTTGCATAACATTGTAGCCATGCAAAAAATTATTCTGCTTCGTTCTTACTAGAATATCTCTTAGGCTTTCCTTATCTTTTGTTACACTTCATTAAATCAGCTACATCCCTGCATTAAATCAACCATAGGCCAATCACTGTCAGCAAGAGAAATTCTACCCTTTGCTACCAAAACATATGGACCGTAATCTATTAGCATTACTATATTTGACAAATGTATGAGTCTTTGCCCTCTTAAATCATCCTGCAGTCTCTTTCTTGCTACTTTCAATTTCTTTCAACAGCAGTCAAATTATCTTTGCCTTGCCAAAGGAAAATATGGCATTTATTTGTCTAAAATAATAATCTACACTCCAAATTACTTCTAATCTGAAGATCATGAAGTGCTTTAGTTCATGGAGCTTGCATGATCTCACTTTCATGGAAAGAGAATTAAGCAGAACCAGAAAGGACCTTGAGAAGTGATTATTTGACTTGCTCAAAATGTCCTCTATTTTGACACAAACCCAACATAATGTAGTGAGAACAATGCCATATCATTCAGCCAGTTTTGCTTCAGCTTTCATTTTTCTCTTAGTCATATTTTGAAATGCAAATATTAGCCATATGTGGTTACATCAGCTTAGTCTAAAGTTATTCTTAATCAGTTGATTTGGATGATAAGATTTCAGCTACAATTTTGCTGCTAGGCAGTTGGGGTAGAACGAATGACAGAAATGCAGTTGCAGCTTGCTATTCATTCTGCATTTTGGAAAGAATTGTTAACCCTTTGACTAAAATTTGCTGTCATTAATACATCAGGCTTGTTTGCTGTAGCCATTGGGGTCATAGTGAGTATGGCCAAAAGCAGAATTCAGTTTATTATGTTCATGGCAGATTTTTGAAAACTATTTGTTAAGACAAGATGTATAGCTGTTCCTGGTCTTATCCTTGAGAATGGCAGGAGAGTCTTCAGACAGTGTATTGCTCCTGACTTCCTCTGAAATCCTTCTGCCTGAAATGTGCAGCACTCTGCCTCTTGTGTTTGCAAAGCCAGGGCTGAAAAATACATCTTTTAGTGTTAACTTTTTACTGCTTATTTGGTTTTATGCTTTGGCTGTATATTCTGTTGTTTTATTTTATTTTGTTTTATTAAGTGCCTTCTGACGAACAACAAGAAGCACGTAATAAAAACCATTCACAATGAAAGAATGACTTCTTTCTCTCAGTCCCAGAACTTCAAGTAGTCCCTAGTGTGTTTCTATACACAGCCCTGCCTTGTTTCTAATACTTGTTACTGAAATGTTCATCTGGGTCCCGGCTGGCAATATTGGCTGAATTTGCACTGTGTTGCTATCAAAAGAGACACTCCCCCGGGAATCTCTTTCTGGTTCATTTGTAATTCTTCTACACCAGACACCACTGGATAGATCCTCACTGGAGAAAATATCATAGTCAGATGAATGGATGAAAGAATGAAAGAATTTGCATTTGGTAAGAATCTGCCTCTTATCCAATAACAGTAGATGTTGAAGGTCTGCTTTTATTTTTCCTCATTCAGCATCTGTGCACCACATACTGTGTTTTATTACACAATCAAGGCCCACTTAGTCATAGCCCACCCTTTGCTGCAGAATTATCCACTATAGTGTACTATCCAGTCAAATTTTAAATGCTGGAGTGTTTCTGAGACTTCCATGGAAACTCCTACCTGGTCTAATCTAAGAGGACCTGGTGTCTCCCTGAACTTTACACTGGTTGGGACAAAACCCCAGAAGTTCCTGTTCATCCCTTAGGTAATGTTGTGTTGGTGTCTGGATATTAGTGCATTCAACTGGACTGGTCAAAGACCTGCTGTTCCATGTGATACTGCCTTCTGGGAAAGGAGTTATATGTTCATGATACACTGAGTGCTGTGAAGTGTTAAACATGACTTCAATGGGGCAGGGTTTAGGAATCTTGAAGGTTGCTTTGGCTTTCCTACCACTGACATCACTTCATGCAATGCCTTCCTTGACACTTCCAGGTGATGCATGCCTGTTGCCAGTGCACAATTGCCCATAAATAGTCCATTAACATTGATGGACACAATCTTTTAGGGAAGAGAACTGAAGATGCAGAAGACACTTTTCTGAAAACAACTTCATAAAATTAATGAAAACTCATTTTGCTTATGTAACAACTACTGGCAGCCCTAGCCATTTCCTCTTTGTTGTGACCTCAAATCATCTTCCAATAAGCAATGCAATTACAACTTTTTAACTCTTTTTCTCTTAATTTAACATTAAATTAAATTAATCTTCCTGAACATTTTTGTATTGCAACATCTGGATGAGTTTTGATTTTTATGTTTGCATCACTTATAATTACATTAACTAATTTGCTTCACTAAACAACAAAAAGAAGTGTTTATCAGAAACTTTCTATCGTCAGTAAGTACCTTTAACCATAACAGATTATTTCATAGTAACATAAGTCTATTTCAGAATTAGTGGCGAGACCCGAGTTAGGACTTCTTTTTTTCTGTGAACAAAAAAAGTGTTTGAGCTTAATGATTTCTACCAGTGTACATTTGTTCATACATTTGCAGAAGTATATCCACTAGTAAGGAGTTAATTCTACATCTTAAAAATGTTGGGCATACCTGTACCATGCAGCCCACAAGTTTTGAGCCCGGCGTACTTTCATTGACCCCAGAAGTGACATCACACCAAACAGGAAGAATTGGGAAGAATGGGAGCTGGACAAAATGCAGGAAAGTGCATTAACACGTTAATGACAGAAATAATGGAGCTAAACTTCCTGCACACTGAAGACTAAATCAGCAGTCACTGACACCTCTAAAGGTTTGAGCACACCTGTGTTGGAGCAGGCTTTAAGAACAGGTATTTCCACAATTCATTCTACATCTATTAACTGGAGATAATGTAGACAACTTTTAAAATTCTATAAGTACTCAATTATCTTTAAACCCATGCATTTGAGGAAGGAAAAAAAGATTTATTCCAAAAGTAATTTAAAAGACTTGTAAGTGATACTTATCACTTCCTTCCAAACCACCAGCTTTGTGGCTTTGTGGATCTCTGAAAAATAATCCTAAACCTAACCCTAACTATAACCTTAATTTCCATGGAACCTTGCAGATGAGGCTTACGTCCTCCAGCCGAATGGGTGTCCCAGATGAGAAGGGTGTTGAAGGAGCAATGTTGGTGCAGTGCCATACTCCTCTGGGCATGTTTTCCAATGTCTTATTATTCTTGCAGCTGTAGGCTTTATGGCTCTCTGAACGCTAACCCTAACCCTAATTTATACACAATCTAAGAAATGATGCTGATGCCCTCTAGCCAAATGGGTGTCCCAGATGAGAAAGGTGTTGAAGGAGTAATGCTGGTGCAGTGCCGGTGCTCCCCATGGCATGCCTTTTGCAGCCCATTTCTCCCTGCAGCTGTTGGCCTTGGATCACCCTGGCCATAACCCAAAATTACATGTGAGCTTGGAGTTGAGACTGATGTCATCTGGCCAAATGGGTGTCCCAGATGAGAAACGTGCTGAAGGAGCAATGTTGGAGCACTGATGTGCTCCTGCAGGCATGATTTTCGAAGACCAAATATCCTTGCAGCTGTAGGCCTTGTATCAATCTCAACTCTAATCCTAGCAGTAACCCTAATTTACATGCAATCTTGGGGCTGAGATTGATGTCGGGCAGGTGAATGGGTTTCCCATATGAGAAAGATATTGAAGGACAAATCATGGTGCAGTGCCGTGCTCACATTTGTATGCTTTTCGTAGCCCATTTCTCTCTGCAGCTGTAGGCCTTGTATCAATCTGAACACTAACTGTAACCCTTATTTACATATAACCTTGGATCTAAGGCTGATGTCCATTAGGCAAATGGGTGTCCCAGATGAGAAAGGTGCTGAGGAGCAATATTGTTGCAGTGCCATGCTCCCCTTGACATGCCTTTCACAGCCTAAATATAACCGCAGATACGGGGTTTGTATCACGCTGAAGCCTAAACCTAGCCCTAACCCTAATCTACACATAATCTCTGAAGCTGATGTCCTCCAGGAGAATGGGTGTCCCAGATGAGAAAGTTTTTGAAGGACCAAAGTTGGTGCAGCACTATGCTCCATTGGGCATAGCTTTTGCAGCCCAAATATCCCTGCAGCTTTAGCCTTTGTTTCACTCTGAACCCTAACTCTAATGCTAAACCTAATTTACATGTAATCTTAGAATGGAGACTGTCGTCCTCCAGCAGAAAGGATGTACCAGATGAGACAGGTGTTGAAGGAGCAATGCTGCAGCAGTGACATCCTCTGCTCGGCATGCTTTTCAAACCCTTTTTATTCTTCAGCTATAGGCTTTATGGCTCTCTGAACCCTAAACCTAACCCTGACTTTAACCCTGATTTCCAGTAATCTTGGAGCTGAGGCTGACATCCTCCTGCCAAATAGGTGTCCCAGAAGAGAAAGGTGTTGAATGAGTAATGTTTGTGCAGTGACGTGCTGCCTTTCACATACCTTTCACAGCACAATTATCCCTTCAGATGTCGGGCTTGAATCACTCTGAAGTCTAACTCTAACTGAATCCTAATTTACATGAAATCTTGGAGTTGAGGCTGATGTCCTCCCGCTGAATGTGTGTCCCAGATGAAAAAGGTGTTGAAGGAGCAATGTTGGTGCAGTGCGGTGTTCCACTGGGCATGACTTTTATGGTGCTAGCATTTCTTCAGTGTAGGCTTTTTATGAATATGAACCTTAAATGTAACTGGAATTTACACAGAATCTTGAGCTAAGGCTGGCATCCTCCAGCCAAATGGATGTCCCAGATGAGAAAGGTGTGGAAGGAGCAATGTTGGTGCACTGCCATGCTCCCCTGAGCATGCTTTTTGCATCCAAAGTGTCCCTGCAGCTGTAGGCTTTATGGCTCTCTGAACCCTAACCCTAACCGAAACCCTAATTTACACATAATTCTGGAGATGAGGCTGACACCCTTCAGGTGAATGGGTGTTCCAGCTGAGAAAGGTGTTGAAGGCGCCATGTTGGTGCAGTGCCGTGGTCCCCTTGGCATGCTTTTCAAAGCCTTATTATTCTTGCAGCTATAGGCTATATGGCTCCCTGAAGCCTAAACCTCACCCTGACCCTAACCTAATCCTAATTTACACGTAACTGTGGAGCTGAGGTGATGTCCTCCAGCCGAATGGGTTTTCCAAATGAGAAAGATATTAAACAAGAAATGTTGGTACAGTGCCATACTGCTGATGGCATGCAACTTGCAGCACAAGCATTGCTGCAGCTGTAGGTTTTATGGCTCTCTGATCAGTAACTCTAAACCTAACCCTAATTTACACAGAATCTTGGAGCTGAGTTATGTTCTCCATCTGAATGGGTGTCCCAGATGAGAGAGGTGTTGAAGGAGCAATGTTGTTGCAGCGCCGTGCTCCCCTTGGCATGCTTTTTGCAGCCCAAGTATCCCTGCAGCTGTAGGCTTTGTATCACTCTGAACCCTAACCCTAACTGTCACCCTAATTTACACATAACCTTGGATCTGAGGCTGATGTCCTCCAGCTGAATCATAGAATCATAGAATAGTTAGGGTTGGAAAGGTCCTTAAGATCATCAAGTTCCAACCCCCCTGCCATGGGCAGGGAATGGGTGTCCCAGATGAGAAAGGTGTTGAAGGAGCAATGTTGGTGCAGTGTCCTGCTCCTCTGGTCATGCTTTTCAATGTCTTATTATTCTTGCAGCTGTAGGCTTTATGGCTCTCTGTATGCTAACCCCAACCCTAATTTACACATAATCTTGTATCTGAGGCTGATGTCCTCCTGCTGAATGGCTGTCCCAGATGAGAGAGGTGTTGAAGGAGCAATGTTGGTGGAATGCTGTGGTCACTTTAGCATGCCTTTTGAAACACAAGCATCCTTGCACCTGTAGGCTTTGTATAACTCTGAAACCTAACCCAAACTGTAACCCTAATTTACATGTAATGTTAGAGCTGGGGCTGATGTCCTCCAGCCGAATGGGTGTCCCAAATGAGAAAGGTGTTGAAGGAGAATTGTTGATGCAGTGCCATGCTCCTCTGGGTATGCTTTTCAAAGACTTATTATTCTTGCAGCTGTAGGCCTTATGGCTCTCTGAACCCTAACCCTGACTATAAACTTAATTTCCACTTAATCTTGGAGCTGTAGCTGAAGCTGATGTCCTCCAGCCAAACGGGTGTCCCAAATGAGAAAGGTGTTGAAGGAAGAATGTTTGTGGAGTGCCACACTCCCCTAAGCATGACTTTCGCTGCCTTAGAATCCCTGCAGCTGTAGGCCTTGTACCATTATGGACCCTAACTGTAACCGTAATTTACACGGAATCTTGGAGCTGAGGCTGGATACTTCCAGCCGAATGGTTGTCCCAGATGACATAAGTGTTCAAAGAGAAATGCCGGTGCAGACCCATATCCCCCTTGGCATGCCCTTTTCAGGTGAAGTGTCCTTACAGCTATAGGCGTTATGGCTCTCTGATTACTAATCCTAACCCTAACCTTAATTTACATAGAACCATGGAGCTGAGCTGAATGGCTGTCCCAGATGAGAAACTTTCTGAAGGAGTAATGTTGGTGCAGTGCTGTCTTCCTCTGGGCATGCCTTTCAAAGCCCAAGTATCTCTGCAGCTATAGGACTTGTATCAAACTCTAATCCTAAACTTAACCCTAATTTATACTTAATCTTAGAACTGAGGCTGATGACCTCCAACCAAATGGGTGCCCCAGATAAAAAAGGTCTTGAAAGAGCAATATGCATGCACTGCCATGCTCCCCTTTGCATGCTTTTAATAGCACAATAATCCCTGCAGCTGTAGGCTTTGTATCACTCCGAAAACTAACCCTAACCCTAACCCTAACCTTCATTTATACATAATTTTGGAGCTGAGGCTGATGTTCTCCCACTGAATGGGTGTCCCAGGTGAGAAAGGTGTTGAAGGATCAATGTTGGTACACTGCCATGCTCCCTTGGGCATGCTTTTCAAAGCCTTATTATTCTTGCAGCTGTAGGCTTCATGGCTTTATGAACCCTAACCGTAACCCTAATCCTAACGCTAACCCTAACCCTAATTTACAGTAATCTTAGATCTGAGGCTGATGTCCTCCATCTGAGTGGGTATTCCAAATGAGAAAGGTGTTGAAGGAGCAATGCTGGTTCACTGCCGTGCCCTCTGGGCACGACTTTAGCAGCTCAAGTATCCCTGTAGGTTTAGGCCTTGTATAAATATGAACCTAACCCTCACTGTAACCCTAATTTACACGTACACTTGGGGCTGAGAACTTTGTCCTCCAGCCAAAAGTGTGTGCCAGATAAGAAAGGTGTTGAAGGAGCAATGTTGGTGTAGTGCCATGCACCCTTTGGTATGCCTTTTGCACACCAAGTATCCCTGTAGCTGTAGACTTTGTATCACTCTGAACCCTAACTCTAGATTTAGCCCTAATTCAGCCCTAATTTAGCCTACATGTAATCTTAGAACTAAGGCTGACATCCTCCAGTCAAATGGGTGTCCCAGATTTAAAAGGTGTTGTAGGAGTAATTTTGATGCAGTCCCGTGCTCCCCAGTGCATGCCTTTCACAGCATAAGTATCCCTGCAGCTGTACGCCTTGTATCCATCTGAACTCTAACCCTAACTGTAACCCTAATCTTGGAGCTGAGGCTGACATTCTCCAGCCAAATGGGTGTCCCAGATTTAAAAGGTGTTGCAGGAGCAATGCTGGTGCAGTTCCACGCTCCCTTTCACATGCCTTTAGCAACACAATTATCTCTTCTGTTGTAGGACTTCGATCACTCTGAAGTTTAACCTTAAGCGAAACCCAAATTTATGTGGAATGTTGGAGCTGAGGGTGGTGTTCTCCAGCTGAATGGGTGTCCCAGATGAGAAAGGTGTTGAAGGAGCAATGTTGATGCAGTGCTGTGCTCCTCTTGGCATGCCTTTTGCAGCCCAAGTATCCCTGAAGCTGTAGGCTATATGGCTCTCTGAATGCTAATCCTAACCGTAACGCTAACCCAAATTTGAATCATGTCTTGGAGCTGAGGTTGCTGTCCTCCAGTTGAGTGGGTGTCCCAGATGAGAAACATTTTAAAGGAGTAATATTGGTGCAGTTCCATGCCCTCCTTGGGTCATGATACTGACAAAACCCCTAACAATTTTTTTCCTTCTTTTCACAGTTCTAATATATTCCAACTTATGAAAGTTTCAAAATCTTTTAATCTTTCACCCAGATTGAAATGCCTCTTCAGAGCTGACTTTATTTTTCTTTTTTTCATTTCTGTATGTTTTATGTCTACAAAATTGTCAAAACACGAGATTGTTTTCTCACTGCTTTCATTTCAGTAGATGCTCTTATTCTCTTACAACACTTCTTTCTTTTTACCAGTTCCTCTTTTGGTTTCTCTAATATATAAGAAAATCAACCTACTGTTGCTTTGAACATCAACTGTAATTCTGTAGTTGTTCAGAGATGCTGCTGTAAGAAAATCAACACTATGAGAAACACACTATAAAAACACTATGAGAATATTACACCCAGCCCCATATCCTTAATGATTAAGCACTTCATAGGCTCCAATGACCTCTGCTTATCAGCAAATAACTCTTGGGAGCTCTGTCCTTTGAGTTGTCCTCAGTATTATGGTTACCGCAACTGCATGTAGCACAAATCTTCAAGTCCTCTACACATCTTGTCAGCTTTACCTGTTTCATCTTGGGAATGGGAAGAACTTTGGACAGTTGATAGAAACAGGATGTTCCTGTTTCTTACGAACTTACTTCATATCACTGGAGCCCCTACATTTTTCACATGGCTACTATTCTGAACCTGAGGTGTTGTTTTTGCAAGCCAAGTTCAGAGGTGCAGATGGAGAAACAAAACTCTTCTGGTGTTGACTGGAAAGGACTTAACTGGCCATCTTGTCCCTCCTGCCCCTCAGAGTGAGACAGTCACCAACACTAGACCAGGTTAGAACACCCTTCAACAAGGATTTACCACCACTCTGGATAACATGCTTCACTGCTATAACACCCACCAGTGAAAACATTTTCCTTAAAGCAGAAAATGAACTTCTTAAGCCACAATGTGTGTCTGTTACTCCTTGTATATGCATAGCATATATCAAGGACTAAGAAGAGTTGACCAAGAAGCACTTAACTCTGAGCCCTTTGTAATTTCCATGAATGCATTTGCAGGCTGCTGTAGACCAGCTTTTTACCAGAGCGAGCAAGCCTGTGTCTCAACATTTTCTCACAGGCCATGTGCTCACTGTTGCTGGCTCTCTCAGAAGTCCTCCAATAGACCTATAAGTCAGAATCATGAAGTTCTAACTCAAAATAGCTCTGCCTGTGATACCAAATTAACAAAGCTTGTAAGTCAGACATTACGATGTCTTACATGTGAGTCCATTACCTGTCATTGTGATGCAAAGCACCTAGGTATGGTCCCAAACTCTCTATACGGTCAACAGAGATACAGGCACCCTTGAAAGTCTCTTGATAATGGTCAAGAGTGAAGCATTTACTTGTCTCAGCTGACTGTACTGGGAACCTTGTTACTTCAATGGAGCAGTTCAACACTGTTTCACATTGAGCAGAGCTGTCTGGAGATAACTAATAGGAAATCATGCACAGGACTGCGCCAGAAAAGGCACCTGACTGAGAAGCACACAGCAGATGCCTGAATCCCCTGGGGAGCTGGGATTAAAAGTCAGTCACAGAGAGTAGATGGAGAAGAAACATATTGCTCAGTCCTGCTCAGCACAGAGGTTTCAGATGTAGCTATCATTTCAAATTGGATGAATATTGGGTGAAAAAAAAACCACCCACAATTTGATATTTTTTTTATTTTATTTTTAGTCAAGCTGATGAAATTTCTTAGCAAATCTACGACACAACTGGCCAAGAATTTGAGACTAACTGCTTATGTTATAGATTCACAAAGACATATTCTTGTTCACAGCATTTTTGAACTAACAGAGTAATGAAGACAGCCTCTGAGCTTCTGCACATCTGCTTTGTTTGATGTTTTGCGTTATGTTTCTCAGAGTGTTGGATAAAGCTGGTAACATCCAGGCAGCTCCATTTCCGACTTTTTTACCAGTTGACTAATATTCTCTTTTGTAGGTATTGCACACTGGAATCAGTAATTTGAAAGTCTCCTGTGCAGGTGCAAACTAGACAAAAATGAAAGGGCATCCATCCAAAAAATAAAAGGTAGTCTTTATTCAAATAAAGCTGGTCTCCTCCAGCTGTACTTTAGCTAGATGAGCCTTCAGATTTTTTTTACTGGTTGTGTATCCCCTTGGATACCCCTGCTTCTTCGTACATTTTTAATAGAAAAAATACTTTGTTTATTTTGAATAAGCTGATAGCAGCTAAAAACCTGTTATTTTTTTGATTAATTAATTTAAATATGTTTAAAGTGAAAGTCCAGTCTGTTTACTTTTGCTGAATATTAAATGGAAGTGCAAAATGGAGACTATAGGTTTATTATACAGGGGAAAAAAGATGGAGGCTGAAAAGATTTCAGGATAGGTTGGAATTGAAGGTAATTTAACATATATGCTCCACAAACCACATAATCTTTATTATGAATTTGTAATACATACAAGGGCTGTGAAAGGTGTAAGGAATGGTTTCAGAAATGTATTTAAAACTTACATTGTGTCACCAACCATTGCCAAAATTAAACCATGTAATGGAATTTTTGTTTTCTGAAATGGGGTATGTTTTCATCTATTATTGCATCATGAAATATTCCCTTTTCTTAGCGCCTTGTGTATTGCATTTCTTTTTAGATCTCTGTAAGGATTATGTAGTATAATATTAGCCTATACACAAAGTGAAAGCCCAAAGTGGTACCAACTGAAGAGATGTTTTTCAACATCAAAAGCTGCAGTAGTTGGTGATGATTTACCTACCTTACAAACATTCTTATGTGCACAAACGTGTCTTTCTGGGTGTTTAAAATATGTTCTCTTGCTTCAAGCAAAACTTACATATTTTGAACTTCAAAGAAAATGTTGTGGAGCTATATTCTATGTGATCTTATCTAGGCCAGGTAAAATGAAACAATTAACAGTATCTTATTCAAGAAGCCTTCAATGTTATCTTAAGATTAACCTCTTCCTCCTTCTGGGCCATGTGGAGATCTGGCTATATCTGCACTGTCACGTACACAGTTGTAGGAGAGCCTCTCTGAAGGGACTACGTTTCATCCATTCTCTAACAAGTTCCATATTACTTCATATATTTCTTAAAATTATCTGGCTTGGATTTAAAAGTAAGTTTTTTAGTCCTGTATTGCTCCCATAAAAATTCTTGTTCAGGTCCTTGATGTTGTAATGCTTAACTTCGTAATATCCAGCCTAAAATTAATTCATACCCAATTTATACCCATTTGTTCTTCTGTCACAATTGCCTTTAGCATAAGCAGTTGCTTTCCCTGCCTAATATTTACATCCCTGAAATGCTTACAAAGAATGAGAGCAAAGACAGATGGCTATCACTTAACCTGTAATTTGTATTAATTATAATAATTAATCAGTCTTTTGGACTTCAAGATGATGTGATTGAGCAGGATTTGGTATCCAGCTAAAATTCCTTTATCAGAAAAGTTGATAGAAGATTTTGAGTTAACAAATAAATCAGCAATCCTGGCAGTAAATATTTGCTAATAATTGTTATTACTGAGCTGAACCAAAACAATTCTACCAAGAGAAAAAAAGTGAGACACACAGCTGGTGTCTGTAGTACTTTACAGTCTCTTTTAAGGAAAGCCAAATGAGTATCAGAGGCTGTTGAAAAACAGCTACCACTCTGGGGAGTTCTTTTTTTTCTGGGTCATTCAGGAAGTCCTGTAAGTGTATGCCTGTGTTGCCATGTTGATTTGGATTCTGAAGACCTCCTGGTTTCCTTGTTATGGATGCTGTGGCTCTCCAGGCAGAGTGGTTGTCGGCAGATGAACTGTAATCCTTGGGAGATGAGGGAGAAAGGGGAGGTATATAGAATCATAGAATCATAGAATAGTTAAGGTTGGAAAGGAATTTAAGATAATCTAGTTCCAACCCCCCTGCCATGGGCAGGGACACCTCACACTAAACCATGCCACCCAAGTCTCTGTCCAACCTGGCCTTGAACACCGCCAGGGATGGAGCAATCACAACCTCCCTGGGCAACCCATGCCAGTGCCTCACCATCCTTACAGTAAAGAATTTCTTCCTTATATCCAATCTAAACTTCCCCTGTAATAAGAAGTAATAAGGTCTTGCAGTTCACTGTCTACAGGTATTCTCCAGAAAGCTGGCCCAAGTATTTCTCCTATTCCTCAGCAACCTGGAGAACCCGAGGTTTAATGTGTGCTGATTGTCCTTAAAACCTTTATAGAAATATAGGTTAAACAATTTTATATCATAGGTGTGTTGATTCTTTCATTATATTACTTCTGCTTTATGTCATCCTTTTCAGATAGATTGCAAAATGATTTTAACTTCTACTTATAAAATGTTCAGAGGAGAGACAGCTCAGCACAGGATCATCATCTTCCCTCCCATCCAGCACCATCAGAGGGACATGGAATTCCTCTGTATGCCCATTACAAGTAGTTATATTCTGGTATCTGCCTGGGCAAGATCAAAAAGCTTCAGTGTGTTGGGAGTTTAATATTCATTTCTACTGTTGTAATGACCTGGGAGTTGTTTAATTGTAAGAGATCAATCTCACTGTGACCATTGAAATTTGTAAAATTTCACTTCTGAAAGAAGCTTCATACCTACAAATTGTACACTGTTGCTGAATGAAAAATGTCCTTCCCTCATTATCCTTCCCCATTTCTGTTCTCATTTCACTCAGCTTTAGTCTTATATGCATTTTTCTGTGTGGACAAAGATGCACATAGTTATACCATTTAAGATACTGTAGTAATAGCTGTAGATATATTTTTGGGTAGCTCTGCAGTAAAGAATTCAGTGCACGACTTCCTGAGGTAGCATACTATAAATTATGAATACTTACTATTCAGGCAGCACTGTTCATTCTAGGCACTGTGTCAGTTATGTATATTGGAGGGAGAACTATAATGGTTATGAAACTTGCGACTCTCCTCTGTCTAAATGCTTCCATGAAGACTGAACTCAGATTTTACATTTGAATGGCTCCCTTTGTGATCCTTTCTTTATTTTTTTTCCTTTTTTTTATATACCTTTTTTTCTCAAAATCCATCTAATACATTTTGGCAGCACAAGGTGAAATAAATGGGAAGAAGTGCTGTGAGGAACCTAAGCTGCAGAAAAGCTTTGTTCTATGGCAAGTGGCCACTAGAACACTTCTATCAGGAAAATGTAGTCAAATTGCATAACTGAGAAGGGACGGTCTGAGAAGTATAGGCTGTATCTGATAGATTAGAAATCAAAATTCTGAAAAGATACTTATTACTTTTTTACTTGCCTTTATTTTTCCTTTCATTAGATGATGAAGAAACCTAATTTAAAATATTATTCATGAGGGTTTATGCATGACAGGATATGTGGCGTCTCTGGCACTCTGGAAGTATACCGTGCCATCAGCTTTATCTATGTGACCAAAAGTAGATCTGCTTGGAATGGCTGGATTCACCAAAATGCTTGCCTAAGAGGGGAGAAAAGAAAAATAGTTTAGTAAAACACTTCAAGGGCCAAGTCTGCCATTTGTGTTGTTAACAAGCAATGTGTGGTCTATATGGGAAGCCTTTATCAAGATTGAAATTATAAACTAAGTTATAAGTACATTGGTATTTCTTCTAATATGTTGTCTATGAAATACTATTACAGATAAGTTGTAATCTGAAAAAAAGCCTGTCAAGCTAGAAGGACTTGTAAGTCCTCTCTAAGGACTATGATAGGCATGTGAACTTGAGGAACATCTGTGGAGGGGAAAGGAACTCAGCAAAGAGCTGGGGATTTGGGAAGTGTGAATCATCTCAGGTAAAGTCGGTACCATTCCTGGGGCTGGCTTCCTGTTAAATGAAAGAAAATGAAAGGAGGTAGAAGAGAAAAACAAGTGAGAGAAGAAAAAGTTCTGTTCTCTTCAAAACCTCCCAAAGGGATGGAAGGTTAGATTCACCCAGACGAAACAGCCAGAGGATGGCGAAGACCGTTCTACCAGTTGCCAAGGAAGTTGCAGGTCTGCAACATGGCAGCACTGCTGGGGCATAGCCCCCCACAAATGCAACTATGCGATGTCTCGGGCTGTTTTTATGGGATAACCTGGTTAAAAGCTTGGGTTAAGGTGCATAGGTGGCATGACTTCTTAACTGTTTCTGGGAGCATAAAAGAATATGTCCATGTGATGTACTACCTATTTGTATGACTACGCTACACATGCAGCTTGGAAGAAAATACTGGAGGGGCAGGCCAAGGGCCAGATGAGCCAGTGTCGCAGACAATAACCAACCTGTAGGCCAGACTTTCTTTGCCTTGTCTTATATACATCTGTCAAATGCTTAGCACAGATCAGTTCAAGTCACATATGAGATTAATGGTATCATCACACAAATTAAGAATATTTTCACTGTTTACTTATATAATTTCAAATTTCTTAAATAAGTGGTAAAGAGGAATTAATGTTTAGGACTTCCCATTTGAACCTGCTGGAGTAGGTAAGCACACAAAGGAGAAAAATGCCTCTTAGTTTACTGCTTTTCTTCTGGCAGTGATGTCTGTTTTAAAGATTAATCCAGAAAGGATTTGACTTTATTTTAGTGGTAAATAATTTTCAGGTAACAGTTAGTCTCTGTTTTGGTGGCACAGTACTCCTTTGTACCAACCGAAACAGTAAATGTCTCACAGGGTTCCTCTCAGAGAGTCAAAAATTGAATGCTGAGTCAGAGTAAGCTCACAGAGGGGTAATGAGCAGAGCATCCTGTTTCAAAAGAGATCATTATTAAGCTGTCCCAGCAGAAAAAAAACCATGTGTTTTTCTTTGAAGTACTAGGTTGTTCAGTTACATAAGGAGTGGGCATGAAACCAAGAGATGGATAACATTTTCCTAAGTCTAACCATTTTCTAAAGATGTCAAGGAAGGGTAAAAAATACTAATGTAATAAACATGTCAAATGCTAGTCTGCTGCACAATGGGAAGGGCAGATGCATTTTCCTATGAAGTGGGGACTGTCCTGCTTATTTTGGCTTCTTGTACATCCGTGTAACCTTGGGAGTATGCCCCTTTCTGCATTTCTCTTTGATGTTCACTGGTAACACAGGCCATATGATTTTCCATTAATGCATTGACTGATCCCGTGGGAAGTCCTTCAAAAGCTAGAAGCATTTGTCTGTTTTACTCTGGCAAAGCAAAAAAGTGAAAACAAGGTATATCTATAAGCAATTTCAAACATTTTGTTTTCTGCATGCTAATTATAGTTGTTTGACAACAATGATCTGCCTAAGAGAGGGTGTGAATGAATGTGAATGATAGGTGAGAATGCCACTGGATTTTTAATGTTTTTTTTTCCCACATTGAGAAAAGTGAGTGCCGACTAAATAGAATTTTAACCTAAATTTAGCCATAAAGCTGCCTGTGAACTGTAGCCATGACTGAGATCTTTTCAAGTACCTAAACCACAATCTTCTGAATCCAAAGTCCCCTGCACGGGTAGCTTCTTTTACAGTCAGTGGAGACAAGTAGGTCAGATTAACCATTTCTCAGATTTGTTAACATTAAATGCTCAGAGTGAGTTGAACCCTTTTTGGGGTGTCTCTTCCTTTCTTTTGACTGCAGAGACAGCACTGAGAGATGGGCTCAAATGGAGATGTATCCATCACATGTATTGAATACTGGGTGAGATGAATTTAGTAACAGAACATTTTTCTCTTGTTTTCTTGTCCACCTTTCTGTGTATTCAACTGTGTAGTGACTGCTTATGTTACAACAACAGCCAAACTTAAAAGCAGTATACAGTGACAAATTTTGTATTAAAAAAATTACAGCTGAGGGGTAGACTGAAAAGATGGGATTTCTGTATGCACGTCAGGTTTCATATATTATTCTTTCACGAATTAGACATTAATTATATGTTTTAGCAGTTCCCAGTGTCTTTTCTTTTAATAGCTATGAGCTAGCTTTCCCAACTATGTAAGTCATTCTGCTTTACGGAATGAAACCTCTCCCATACAACTCATTTTTGTGAAATGACAGTTCATGGACAACTGGGGAGAAAAGTATTCAGCAACTTTATTTTGCAGAGAAAATTTTTCACTATAAACAGTAAATAACCACATTGTTCAGCAGATAGTGCCTTCTCTGTTAAAGGAGTTTGACTGAGTGCTATCAGTGTTAGCTTCAAAAACATAAGAAAGTAGCATTGATGAGAAAATCTTTGGGCTGGCACCTTTGGTGTCACCTTTAAGTAATTTAATATCTGCTGGACAGCTTCTTCCCCCCCCTTCATCTCCCGCTTCATTCCTTCCTCCTTGTTTGCTTATCCATTTTGTCCCCTGTACTTTTGTCTCAAAGTTTCCAGAGATTTTTCTGCACAACTTCTTACTTTTGCAATCGCTGTTCTGTTCCTCACTGGCTAGGTCTCTGTCCCTCCACGTAGAAACTACTCAGAATAGAGTTTCCTTATACTTACACTTCTAATGAAGGATTTTTCCCATTTTCTGCTTCATTATGTTCATTCACTTCTGGCTTCTTAAGGCCTGGAGTTGTGTCAGGAGGGTGCACTCCAACTACCCAAAGGTTGGTTGACACTGGGAGGGTTAGGAGTGATCTGACAGAAGCAGTAATTCATACCTCATAGGTCCTCACAGTCACAGACTCGGGATGAAGGTCTTAACCCAGAATCATGTCGGCAGTCACTAAATTGCCCCAAGACGCAGAAGTTTCCCTTGACTCCAGTGTGGGTGATAGGATAAGCAGGAGCACAGCATGGAGCAGGGCAGGACAGACTGACTCAGCTGTAGCTGGCTCAAGCTTTCACCCTTCCTGTTATTAGCAAAGGAACAAATCCGACACAGATCTTTTGGCAACTTCTTTCCTTTACTGGTCTACTCTGTGAGGTAATACAATAGAAGGAAACCTCCAGTGGGGAGGTAAGGACTACTTACCTATACACAGGACTTCACTGGGGCAAGTAACCCACATGGCTCCTTGTGCCTCTTTCACGGTTGTGCAATTGGATGATCACTCACATAAAATAAGTTTTGATTTTTCTTCTCGAATGATATGAGGCCTTGGCCTAGTCACAGAGCTCCTTTTCAAACTGGTAACTTGTCCCAGGTGGTGTGCACAAGGGAACAATATAAGGCACAACACAGTTTAATATCATCAGGAGTGGCTAGTGATACAAAACTGCGTAAGGAAGTGAACACTGGAAGGGAGAGCCACACTTCAGGAAGACCTGGCTAGATTGGAAGCGTGGGCTAACAAGAACCTTATGAAGTTCAACAAGAATAAGTGCAAGGTTTTGCACCTGGGAAAAATAATCCAGGAGTACAGCACAGTCTGGGATCTACACAGCTGGGGAGCAGCTCTGTGGAAAAGTACTGGGAGTGCTGGTGGACAGAAAACTCAATATGAGTAAACAGCATACAGCTGTGACAAAGAAAGCAAACAGGATGCTAGGTTACATCAACAAGGGCATCACCAGTGGAGATGAAGAAGCCATTATCCCACTCTGTGAGGCCACACTTGGAGCACTATGCTCAATTTTGGTCCCTGCTGTACAAAAAAGTTGTAGTCAGGCTGTAGAGGGTGCAGAGAAGGGCCACAAAGACAATCAAAGGACTGGGAATCCATATGCAGAAAGGCTGAGAGAGTTGGGTTTTTTTAGCCTTTAGAAAAGAAAGCCCAAGGGAGACTTTATCACCACATTCAAGTATTTAGATTGGCTACAAAGATGGAGACTCCTTTTTTACAAGGAGTCACATGGCAAAGGTGAGGCACAAGTTTCTCCTGGGAAAATTGTTATTGGACACAAGAGGAAATTTTTTTCATTGAGGAATTTTTTTTCGCTGTAAGAACAACCAGTCATTGGAATAATCTCCTCAGGGAAGTGGTGAATTCCTCAACATAGAACACTTTCAAGACTCAGCTCGACAGGGTGCTGGGACATCTTGTCTTGACCATGCTTTTGACAAGAACAGATGGACCAGATAATCCTTGAGGTCCCCTTCCAACCTGGTATTCTATGGTTCATGTATTGTTGTCATCTTCTACTTGTAAACAAACAGCCTCATTTTCTGATGACTGATGAAACAGTAGAGCCTGAGGCAAACAGTCAGCAAGAACAACTTAGCAGAATGTGACTTTGCAAACAGAGGCAAGTAAGGTAATGTCTGTTATATCGCAGAAATTGGTCTCTGAACAATTTGTTTTGTGGTCCTTCTCAGTGGACTTGTTTGGTTAAGACTGGTCTTAGTCCAAAGAAAGTGGCAATACTGGGAGCACAAACCGAATAATTGTTGAGAGTAGGGTTTTGTTCATACCCTACTCCCAGTAGTATAATGCCACCAAATTGCTACCTTTGCCAGCAACAACTGACAAACTTTTAGGACTTTTGCTTGTTTGTTTGTTTTGTTTGTTTGTGGGGTTGTTTTGTTTGTTTGCTTGTTTGTTTTGGTTTTGTTTTTTTTTCTTCTGCATATCAGAGACATATGTCAAGAAGCCAGGTCTTGGGTCAAGCAACCTGCCCACTGCTCAAAACCTGGCTACAAGGCACCTTTACCACCTGTGTCCCAGATTGCTAAACTGTGTAGTCCATGGTTCATTGAGGAATCTGTCTTCATTTACCATGTTTTCACCATGTTTTCAATTTCTGCTTAATCTGTAGCAAAGAAAGTTTTCAAGTTCATATTTTACAGTAACCCCAACCTCATGGCAAAATATTACTATATAGGGAAATAAACTGCAAAGAAGCAAGTTTTTTGATTGAGATAGGTTTTATATATAGATGGGATGGGGGTTTGACCTTGGCTGGCTACCAGGTGCCCACCAAGTTGCTCTTTTAAATAAGATTAAAACCTTATGGATCAAGATAAAGGAAGTTTAATAAAGAAAAGCAAAAGGCTCTATGCAGAGGCAAAGGAAAACAGAAAGCTTTACTCTCTACTTCCCATAAGCAGGTAATGTCCATATATTTTCTACAAAGCAGGAGCAAAATACATGTAGAGGCTGCTTTGGGAGACAAACACCTTAATAACAAATGCCTTCCCTTCTCTTTTCTCTTAGGTTTTATTGCTGAATGCAGTATCATATGGTATCAAATATCTCTTTGGCCAGTTTGGGTCAGCTGTCTAAGCTGCATTCCCTCCCAACCTCTTGCTCAACCCCAGTGTACTGGCCTTTGGTGGGGTGAGGGCTGGAGAGACAGCCTTGTTTCTGTGCAAGCACTGCTCAGCAGTCACCAAACACTGGTGTGTTATCAACACCTTCTGGCTACAAAATGCAGTACTACGAGAGCTGCTATGGGGAATGTTAACTCCATCTTGGCCAGACCCAACACATATAATATTTTTCCCAAATAATTTCTCATGGAGTCATTGTGGAGGGTAGTGAACCTGATGAACTCAGTGCTGGATAAACTCAGCACAGGAATTCTCATGATAAACTGGAATGCTACTTCATGTGTGCTTTAGAGAGATTTTAAATACCTGAAAATTACAGTAAAGAGGAGAAATGTTAATCTATTGTTTTCTCACTGTACAGAGATCCCTCTTTGAGAGTAGTGTTAGCAGACAGGAATAGACGCCATTCCCAATCACAGAAACCCATCTCTTTCCAATTGAGATACTCCAGGGTGTCTGAGACCTCTTCACAGGCTTGGCAAGTATGCTGTGGGAACATAGGGGCAGCATCTGGAGGTCACAGTGGGTTAGGGCAGTGTGTTTAAACCTATGTTTAGGCATTTGAAACACTCCTGCAGTGTTTACAGATCCATTTCAAGTAAGGGAAATGACATTTATTTTCCAAGTGCAAAGAATGGTGAAAACTTTTGAGTCCAGTGAAGCTTTTATCTATTAACAATCACTCGTTGACGTAAAAAGTTACACCTCATTGCGCAGAATGTATCTTTTTATTATTTCTTGTTATCAATGCATTGGAAGTGCTGTGGCTTCCTGTCCCAGTGCATGTGCAGTGTAAGACAAACAAGAACGTCTGTTGAGCATGACTCTTAAGGAAATGTGTTTGTAGTTTTAGAAAAAAGGTACTACACAAACTGAAAGAGCTGATATCCTGGACAAGGAAATATACTGGACCAGGAGACTTTGGATTCAGTTCTGGACTGTGCCTCTGGGGACAACTGTAAGGCTTTGAGGAGGAGTGCAGAGTTGGCTGCAAGCTCTCTTTGCAATGTTTGCTTTCTGGTTTAGCTGTTCCCTGGGCTGGCCCTTAGCATGGGTCTGCACAGCCTGACTTTCCTCCATCCTCCTTCATTGTTGCCAGTAGCTGCAGTGACGTGAGTATTTTCTAACATAAGGCTGCCCTGGCCTTGACTTTCTGTCCAATATTAACAGCCAGAGCACAATGTGGGAGACATTGAGTTGGCGCTGAGCCATGGGAGAAGTCCCTTTGCTCTTGGCTTCCCACCAGCAGGAGCTGTTGTGTTTGCTTGGCATGGAGAGATGGCCTCCATGTCAGTGTATTCATGGGGCAAGTGGAGTTATTCTGATGAATTTCTTCTTCTGACTTCATAGACTTTAATGAAAAAAAGTCAGGCATTTCAGTGAGTTAACTGTCTTCCTCACAAAAGCAAAGTACTTGCTTGTTGGTAAACAGAGACATATCATTCTGGCTTTTATAAAATGATGAACTGATTAAATTACCATTCTGGTAACTTTCAACACACTATGGAATCGCTTGGGGACCACTCAAGTCAGTACACTGATTTTTCCCCAAAATACTACAAGAAATTGGAGCTTTCAGTTTGTTGGGAAATTGTGGGTCATTTTTTTTAACATTAAAAACTATGTTACCATATTCGCAAAATATTTCAATACAGCATAACTTGAAAACACTAAAATATACCTACAGGAATTAAAGGCATATTCTGCAGTGTCTGGTTTTCTTCCTGCTTCAGTTTTGTATATTTTGAAGTGACAAGGTGGAAGAGAGAGGATGAAATCTGAATTACGAAGGAAAAGCAAATTGTCCAAAATGAATCCTGTTTCACTGAAAGCCTTCATTAGGACTAAACTTCCTAGGTGGAGCCAAGAACCTATCATTAGTCTAAAATCTGAGCAGTCTAACTAATGTTATTCTTGGTTCAGTTACAATAGTGCTAAAACGTTTAACAGTACAATTAGGGCTAACGTATGCAAAACTTCTGGTACCTACTCCTCTTCCCTGCTATTCTGCTCACTCATCCTCTTTCCCCTCTTGGCATAGCTTCTTCAAGAGGTTATTCCTATAAGGTTTAAAGATTAACAACATAATTAGTACTAATGTATACATACCTTCTGGTACCTACTCCTTTTCCCTACTATTCTGCTCACTCATCCTGTTTCCCCCTCTTGGCATAATTCCCTCAAGAGGACTGTGGAGGTTTTCAAAAAGTGATCAGAGTCCCAGGTTCTTTGCAGGGAGGAGTGTGACACTGGCGTTCATCAACCTGGGGTCTGCTTGGATGATTTTAATACATTATCTAAAACAATGTGCTTGTTTCCTCTATCTCCAGTGCTTCCAAATTTTATATTTTGCTTGCTTTTCTATTGTCTTTTATTATCCTTAAAACAACCCATTTTTCTAAACACATATGATTGTACTCCTTCTGTGCCCAGTGACTGATCACTGCCATTTGTGTTTAGTCATGGGGGTTTTGGTATCTGTCTGTTGCTATGCTACGCTGTATTTTTATTCCAGGATCATAGGTAGTTCACCCTACACAGAATAACTACTTGTTATCATTACCTATTGGTTAGCAGTAGGCATAGCACTGCACAATCGCACACAGCTAAACTAAAGCTAGAAGAATTTAGGATATAGCTATCTGACCTCTAGACAATTGCTGTCACAACTGTGACATGATAAAATCAGCTCAAGCCAAGAGAATTGCAAACAAATCTGGAGAACCTGTATTGTTGTGTAAATACAAAGTCTTTGGCCTCTTACCAGCAATGGCCAACTAATTTCTACACAGCTACAGGGCAAAATTTTGGTAAGGAAGTTCATGTGAATATTTTCTGAATGTGAAGGACTTCTCTGAAAGTACTAATTATGAAACATTAAATGAGTTAAATAAGTAACATAAATACTTCATGAAAAAAGCCTAGAAACCTTGAAATTGTGTAAATATAGTTTTAATATCATATAATAATTATATAGGAATATACAATAATAATATTATATAGTAATAAAAAGTTATTCCTATAAGGTTTAAATAATAAGAAACACTTATGGGTGGTCTGCTTATGAAGGCTGAATCTTGTCCAAGCTTCAGCTGTTAAGCCATAAGAAAGTGATTGTCTCATTACAACTGCAGATTGGAATTTTTTATGGTCTAATCACTGTCAGAAAACTTCATTATTACAAATGTGATAAGTGAATGTACTAATCATCTTTCTCTTGACAAACTAGATTTAACCTTTAACTTAATTTTTATCTTTAGTGGTTATCTAGCCATTTAATCTTATTTTGTGGCTTATTCTAGATGTGTGAGTACAGATTCAACCCTTTATGACATAGAGCCATCTCCTTTGATTGTTCTTCTTTTGGCATCCTTCTTTTTTCTTTTTTCCAGGAGCTGCTAGGACATAATTTTGGTAGTTTATCTTAACTTTGGTAGCCTCTTATAAAAAGTCTAAATCTATTAGTGTTTCTACATCCTCTTTAGCATACTTCATATAGATTTTATTCTTTTTGTATTAGCAGCAGCCTTTGACTCTCTAGTCGAATAGAATTTGGATTTCTGAGATACTGATTAAGGACTACAGATTACTTAGTATTTGTACCCATTAGCTCAAAAGCTATAAAACAGTAAAAGCTCTGCTAGAGTCATTGGATATTAAGAGCACTGTGACTTAGCTTGAAGAAGTATTGCCAGTCTGATGCTGCTGAGGCCAAAATGACTCCCCACGCAGGGCCATTTGGCCCACAACATGCAGTTATAACTGAATTGCCAATCAAGCTACCCTAAGAAATTAATTTGGTGCCCAGATCCCACCTTCAGCCTCAAGATTCTGAAATGGTGGGTTTTCAGGTGGATTTGGTTTCAAATATGTACTTATAAAAGTATCAGTAGAGACAACGTTCTTCTGAGGTCTTGGGATCCCTCTAGAAGTTTTCTGTATGTAAATGCAGCACAGTTGCTTGAAAAGGTGCTGAGAAATTACTTTTGTTCCACTTTTCTTTTTTCTATGAGACCTATGGAAATACTCCTTCATAGTTTAATTGTCCTTAAGCTTTTATTAATTGTTTTAAGACACCATCAAGTATCCAGCACCAACATTTTTACACAACATGAGAAACTTTACTGACATTGCTCGTCTTGAATAAATAAAAAGGTTGTTCTGAGACTGTCTAGTTGATCACTTTAAGAATAATCAGCACAATTTCACTACCTGCCCTATCTATGCTGATTTTTAATTTGCACTTGTCCATTATATGTGGTCTTATTGCTATTGTGATCATCAAGGACATACCAGTTTATAGATGTAAAACAGGTTGTAGAAGATGAACTTGAAAAACTAGAGCACATTTTAAAAGAGCTGTAGTCATTGTTTTAGGACTATTGACCAAACAGTGTGTAGCATAGAAACAGTCTTGACATCTTAAGATTAAGTTCCCTCGAAGTAACACTTGTGACTAAATTTCTATCACTTTTAGCTAGCTAAATAAATAGCCCCATTACATCCCACTCAATAATGATCCAGCATAGAGCACTTGAGCATATCTCTTGGTGATTCATATCTACATATAATAATAGAAATATATAATCCTAGACAGTTTTGGATTGGAAGGGACCTTTAAAGCTCATCTACTCCAACCCCCTTCAATGAGCAGGATGTCTTCAACTAGATTAGGTTGCTCAAAGCCCCATCCAACCTGACCTTGAATGTTTCCAGGGATGGGCATCTGCAACCTCTCTGGGCAACATGTCTCAGTTTTTCACCACCTCGTTAGGATGAAATCATAAAAAATTTCTTCCTTATGTCTGGTCTGAATCTACATTCTTTCCACTTGAAGCCCTTAACCCTTTCCCTAACACTAGAGGCCTGTCTTCATCTTTCTTATAAGCCCCCTTTAAGTATTGAAAGGCTGCAGTAAGGTTTCCACTGAGCCTTCTCTTCTCAGCCTAACAACCTTAACTGTCTCAGCCTTTCCTTATATGAAAGGTGCTCCAACCCTCTGATATCTTCCTGGCCCATCCCTGCACCTGCTCCAATAGATCCATGTCTTCTAAGTTTAGTAGTAAAGGACCATAAGAGGTCATCTAGTTCAACATTCTACTCAAAGAAAGGCTTTTGCAACACTAGATCATATATTCTTTCAGAATTGGCTTCTGGTGGAGCTAGTAGTATGTTTGTGTGTTAAGGAGAGTTGAAAAACAGAGATGATGGCTGTGGCCCATAGCTAAATTTTCCTGGCACAGTGGAGAATAATAGGAAAGATTGTCCTACCAGTAGAGTGGGCATTTGTACTTTGAGGAATTCTGCATGTACTGTCAGAAATCTTACTGTATTTTTGCATCAGAATGAAGGTGAAGCAGCCTAATGACCAACCAAGCAAAACTGCAAGTGTATTTTGGACGAGGACTGTGCAAATAACAAATCATATATAATGACATAACAAATTGGAGACACCGAGGATCTGTGGTGATAAACATGAAAAAAACCTATAAAAATGAAATAGAAATATATGAACATCATAGTAAGTAATAAAAATAATGAAAATAAATATTAAGCTGATAGAAGAAATGTTATCCTGAATTCTATTAATAAAAAGTAACTGACTTTTAACTGACTTTTGACATGTAATAAGAGGGGTTTGTTGTTATTAAGTTTTTTCTGCACCTTTAATTTCATCTCAGTATGCTTCAAGTAAAAAAAAAACAGCAAAAAATACTGTCTTAGAAATTCAGTTTTGCATTACCCATCATAGCAAGTGCTTCAACTTGCCTGATGGCTCCGAAAAACTGCTAAATCATTTATTTATATGGTAAAAACAACAAATGGCTTTGTTTAACATAAGATGTAATATATTAGTTTTATGTGGATAGCAAATCCAGTTAAAATAACCAAAGAATGTCAGTCCTACACATGGCTCTGAAAGAGCTCTAGAGTGAAACATGGAAAAGTGACACCATTTTTCTCAGCAGTAGTTGTAGTCATCTGTTCAGGGTATGTAGTGTTAAAACTTTCGTGCTAACAGGTGTGTTAAACACTTCACAATCACTTAAGTATTAACTCACCCAACAGATGCTTGGTCGATCTATCTGTGTTCTTTCCCCGTGCTCATACGTACCAACCAATACAATAAACAATAGTTAGACTGAGCTGTATTTTGAAATCAGGTTATAATTTGAACCTGTATTTGCTCTGAGGAATGTGTTTCTTATTATAGTAATTTGAGGAAAAATCAGTATTTTTAATCCTGTTTTTATAAGGGAAGGTCAAATTTCTAGGAAAATACCAGAAACTTTCCCTTGAAGTTTTCAGATTTGTCTTCAGTTAATAAGAAAACAAAGCCATATCCTTATTTAATACAGTTTGTAGAACTACAGCTCTCTGAAATGAAACTTGGCGCTAAACTATAAGGCTTGCATTTTCTTACTAAGCTTAAGAGTCTTACTTTTTTTATTTTTAATGCTGTATCATAGCAATCTCAAATTTTAATAAATCTGAGAGTGTTTCTGCTTTTATTTTTGTGAAGAAATGGGAAATTTCTTAATCTTCGAAATGTCAACAGACCCTTTTACATATTTTTAGTGTCATATTGGTAGTATTAATCTTTTCAAAGCTCAGTCTGATGTTTGCACTATAAAGGCAAGAACTTTGTTTATTTACATGTTCATTCAGTCTAGCTGTCTGCTATAATGAAACTATTGCATTCGTTCAGAGTTCCTCATTTGAAATAAAAAGACCAAGCAGTAACTGAAAAAAAAAAAAAGTTTGCCTTTTATTTTTTCCTGCTGTGTGTGGGAAAAATGTTAGAAAGGTTGTGAAGTTCTCATTATAAAGACTGAAATGTCAAAGGATTATATTTTAAAACTTGTTTAGACATCCAAATATATAGTTATCTGCCAAATATGACTACATGAATGCATATACACGTCTAGGCATCTAACTATCTTGAAATTTTGGCCAAGGATTACTTTGGCCAAAACTTACTAAATTCTGTATATTGTTAACTTTTGTTCAAGAACAGGCATTTGTGATATTCTAAATGTGTTTTCATGTGTGACGGGTATGCTAGGAAAAGAAAAAGTAAATGTATTTTAAAAACAAACATTTCTGTCTTGGTTGTTTTCAATTCAATTGCAATTTTCTGCCTCATACAATCTCAGAAATCTCAGACTGAATTGTGAAAAAGGAATTTGCCATTCTTTAGTCTCTAAAATATCAACAGAGAAGTTTATAATAACGGATGCCAATCTATACCCTCTCAGGTAAATATAAATGAAGACAATATACCCTTTTACTCAGCAAAAAAGATCAAATATGTTATTAAGGTTATACTAGATGGCAAATAAATAAGTTTTAGAGTCTGTGCTGAAGAGGTAAAGTTTGGTTAAAAAGGTGATTTGGATCAATTGAACTGAGTCAGTCTTCCTGGGTGATAGAAAACAGCTTTTTATAATTACCTATAAATATTAAACATGACCTTATGTTTCACTTTTTGGGGGGGGAAAAAAAAATCAATGCAAGGCATTTATTGGCATGTAGTTGTACTGAGTGCCTTGGTGCAATCCTCACTCACACAGACTGTGCCTAGTACATGACTAGGACTGAAATACTATTTTAGGATGGATATCTGAGTTCTGGGGAGGCAGGGGTTGTGTGATTCTGAAGCAAATCAAGCATTCATCAAGGGGTGTAGTCTCAGTGCAATTAGTGCCTCTCATTCTAATTTCAGCTGTTGTTACTACAGTGCTTGTAGGAGGAAGGTATGTCTCCCTCCTTTGCTTCTCTTTCTTCACCTGATGGAAAATGACAATGCTATATGCTAGTAAAATATGCTGTGACACATTTCAATATGTTAAAAAACGCATGAGACTTCAAGACTATTTCCAGATTCCATTAATATATTACAGTGTCATTGCATAGTAATAATGGCCTAAACACTACATATGGGGCCATGAGTCGCTATTTATACAAAATATGAAAAGGTGTGCAGTTTGCACAATACTTGCGATACTATTAGAGGAGAAAAACTTTGGCTGAAGATTTCCAGCATAGAATATAATCTGACCTATTTATAACAAAACCTATATAGAACAAAAACGTATAAACCTTGCTTAAAGGAAACCCGTTAAGAGTAATTTCTCTAGATTCAATGCTTACCAAGGGTGACATGCAGATAATGGCCATACATATTTTTCTCTCTTTGCATTAAATTTTTAGATCTATATAGGGCAAAAATGTACATGTAAGGTGCTTGTGTCCTTTTCTTTAAAAGCACCCCTTAAAGGCTGTTGTGTTCAATAAGTTTCCCCAAAGTTCTGAATGTTGATGTTCAGTTCAGACTGGGATTTATTATGCTGAGCATCAACTTGCCAAATTCCATTATAGTGAAAACCTTGAGATAATGTTTAATGGCATGAAGTGAGACAGCTGTAGTGAAGTTAAACGATATGTGCCTGAGGAAGATAAGTGATTTAGCAAGAATCTTGACATCTTTAATCTCTCACAGTTTCTTAAAAGTGTGTTTCTAGAGAAAAATAGAGGTTTTCAGCTCCAGGAGAAAAAGCAAACAAAAACAATATCAAAATGAAACAGCTATTTTTATTTTGAGATATTTATTTTCTCCAAAAGGGAAAATCTGCAATGAGTCATTTAGCAGCTAGTGCTAAAGCTGTGCTAGTCACATACCTATCACCCTCTTAAGATGGGTCTAAACACCAAAAGGTTCCTGAAGGAAATAAAACTAGAAGTGCATAAAATATATGAAAGACCACGACCAGTAGATATCATCTATTCATGTCGTCTTATAGTTATCATCTTTTATACATCTGCCCATGCTTTTAACCAGTGCTTCCTTCATCTGTATTGTAAGATGATGATTGCAATCAAGCTGAATTAAGGTTAGGTTGCTAACAACAGCTTTAACTAGTGTTACACCTAGTAATATGTATTAGCCTGTAGACTGCATGTGCCACTGATCCCAAGAAGTATGGCAGTGTCTGTCTTTTCCCCACGTCTTCAATGTTCAGCAATTGCCTTTGGCATTATATTACCCATTTTTTCTTTCCAAATTTGGAACTTCAGTAGGTCTTCTAATGAGCTCAGGAAACTGAAAATATTATTACCTGCTCCTTAGAAGTGCTTCCAGCAAGTAGTTTCTTACTGTGCAAAAGTGGATGGGAAGTCAAATCTCAGTGAAATTTTTAGAGGTTAAATGATGTGAGTCAGCCTGATCCACAGCAGAGGGCCCTAAGTACTCTCATGTATGTTGTGTGAGTGGCTGAGCTGGCAATGCTGGCGTCTAAACACACCAACAGCCAGGGATTAGTTACACATAATTGCAAATTCAAGCAACTGAACAGTTGGTAATGTTTATTTAAAATGCTGAAATCATTGCAAATGATGATAGATCACAGCCAGACAATGATGTCTGATGTCTCAGTGACCCTGCTCCACAGGAGAAACATGAAATCATTGGGGAAATAATTTTAATTCTAGTAAGAAGAGGAGCAGCTATTTACAGGACTGCAATTCGTCAGCCAGGCTTTCTGTTAGGCAGTTCTAAAAGGGAAAAAATAATAGCCAAGTATTCATTATTTGCAACTGTTTCACACCTTCAGTATTTTTATATATTGCTAATTTTTTATATATTGTTATTTTTTGTTAGGGTGTGCTTATTAGAATAAGTCCAAACAAACCTAGCTCGTTACTGCTGTGGAGAAGAGTGAAGCCCTGAACAAAATACATTCAGATGTCAAAACGAAAGATAATTTCATCAGTATTTTTCTGTAGTAGTCTATGCCATGTCAATGTTTCTTTTTATCCATGTGAAATTTTTATTTAACTTGAAAAGTGTGATTATATTTTCTAGTAAAGCAGGTAGAGAGAGTTATGTAAAAACATTTTTATTATAAACTTAGTCTATTTGAACTCTGGTTATTGCCATCATTTTCTTCTCAGCTGACCCAAATTTCCAAATTACTTTTTTTTTTTTTTTTAGCAATATATATAGTATATGACAAGTGTCTAGATGCAGAAGAGTTGGTGAGATGATTAAATTCTGATATGGAATAAGAATTACTGAAATTATTATTTGCACACATTTCATAAACTATTCATATATTCTCTTTTATACAGAAATTAAGAAAGTACATTCTAGCTTGCTACTGGGGCAGTGTGCACACAGTACAGAAACTCATTTGACAGGTGGCCCCTTGTTAAGATTTTAACATATATTTTTGAGTGATGTATCTGAGCCCAAAACCTGACTGGTTCTTAGATTTATCAGTGACAAAAACAGTGGTTCTGAGTTGGCCAGAAACCTTTCAAGCTTAGATGAATTGTTTTTCTGCACTACTTCTAAGCTGGTTTATTTCTTCTACCATATTTTCCCATTTTCTATTAGAAAAAACACAGTTCAATTACTGAACAGTTGTAACAGGTTTTGCGTTCTTCCAATTCTCCTCATCCTGCCTGTGTAGGGAGAAGTGAGGAGCTGAGCAAGCAGCTGCATGGTACTGTGTTACCAGCTGTGTTTAAACCATGATGCCTATATAAACAAACACTATTCCAGTGAGGAAACTTCACTTTATAATGTTACATTTCTGTATCTCTGAAGCCTTCATTGTCTTCAGTAGCACCCCACAGGTTTATGCTAAACTATTTGAGTACTGATAAGAAGGTATTAGGTGTGTATTGGTGATTGTCATTGGTCTTTATCTGGGCAATATGCTAATATTTCTCACAATACTAGAAATTGGTACACATTTAGTTATACATAAGCATATCTTCTTTTAACATGTGTAATTTGGAAATGCAATTCACCTTGATTATGCTGTACAGGTCATTTATACAGGTAAAGCATCAAATTGCTACATCAGCGTACAGGTAATCTTTCTAGCCTTCTACGTGCAGTCCTGCTGGTTCTTCATAACAGCTTCACACAATCTAATACTACTCAGCTAAAAGACCGGACTCCAGATTGTATATGAAATCAAGGATGGTATAACACAGTAATCCTATCCGTTCAACAATTGTTAATAATAGTTTTCATACTGGATTAATCTTTTGTCTGTTCTTGATGTTTCTGCAGATTACTTGTACTGATATAAGTGAAATCAGAATGGGTCCATGATACTACAGTCTTTCAAATGAGCCATTGCCAGATTGATGACCACATGCATCAAAATCTGTAGTCATCACTGATCAACTATAACACAGCCTATCAATTCAGAACCAGTTTTATGGACATGCAGGATACAGTAGTGTGGTCGGTTGATCCTGGTCAGCAGATAAGTACCTGCCTACACACCTCTCACTGACTGCGCACCCTTGTTGCGCGGTGAGGAAGAGAACAGGAAGAGCAAGAGTGAGAAATCTTGTAGGTCAAGATAAAGACAGTTTAAAATGAATGAAAGATTAAAAGGAACCAACAAAGCAACACTGACGCGAAGTCAGTCACTCACCACCTCCCACTAGCAGATCAATGCCCAGGCAGTCTCTGAGCGATAGCTGCGGTGGATGACAACCCACACACATCTTTTTTTGATAATTGCTGACCATGAAATCATATGATATGGAATATTCCTCCAGCCAATTTGAGTCAGCTGCCCCAGCTGTGTCCCCTTCCAAATTCTTGATAAACCCCAACCTTACTTCCCACGGGCAAAATGACAAAGCCCTAATGCTGTGTAAGCACTGTTCAGCACCAGGCAAAACATCACTGTGTTATCAACACCGTTTTAGTCACAGATCCACTACATGTAAACAGAGTGCTTAGTGCCAAATCTATTGGACTTAAATTCAGTTAGTGAATGGACTGCAGACCTTAATCTTTCAAAAGGAAGTGCTGCTTATTTCTTTGAGGCTATGACTATAGTTTGCTGTTTTTCTGTTAACTATGTAGACAACAGGTGCTCAGAATGCCCAGTGCCTCCTGGCAGCCTTCTCACATGTGGAAAATGAGCAGCAGGAGAGAAGCAGCAGGATCTGGTTTGTGCTCAAGTCTCCACATGTGCTGAGGTTAGGAGGCAGCTGTGTTGTGCACTTGTTTCCTGGAACTAAAAGATTTCTGGGTTTTGTGGAAAAGATGTAGTCCAAACCCACCCACCCCCTTTTCCTCTAAGGCTGGCAGTGAGCCAGCATCCTATGACAGACTCATACCTGGAGGACAGTCTCATCCACAGGTGAATTCGAATGGGTTCCCTTCATCTGCAAAGCATTTAACAACCCAAATACTTTCAGTGACCTAAGTCAAGTATTAAAAGTAGCAGCGTAAACTTGCTGCCCAGAAAGCCAACTGTGTCCTGGGCTGCATCAAAATGAGCATGACCAGCAGGTAGAGGGAGATTATTCTCCCCCTCTACTCCACGTCCATGAGACCCCACCTGCA
This sequence comes from Neopsephotus bourkii, assembly GCF_033783945.1. Classification (NCBI taxonomy): domain Eukaryota; kingdom Metazoa; phylum Chordata; class Aves; order Psittaciformes; family Psittacidae; genus Neopsephotus; species Neopsephotus bourkii. Next base: position 3,532,414 of record NW_026902113.1, read on the forward strand.
GTCCTGCATCCAGCTCTGGGCCCCCAACACAAGAGGGATATGGACCTGCTCCAGCAAGTCCAGAGGAGGCCACGAAGATGATCAGAGGGCTGGAGGACCTCTCCTATGAGGACAGATTGAGAGAATTGGGACGTTTCTGCTTGGAGAAGAGAAGGCTCCAGGAAGACCTTATAACAATCTTCCATTACCTAAAAGGGCCTACAAGAAACCTGGAGAAGGACTTTCAACAAGGGCATATAATGACAGGACAAGGGGGAATGGCTTTAAACTGAAAGAAGGTAGATTCAGATTAGACATTAGGAAGAAATTCTTCACTATGAAAGTAGTGAGACACTGGAACAGGTTGCCCAGAGAAGTTGTGGATACCCCATCCCTGGAAGTGTTCAAGGCCAGGCTGGATGGGGCTTTGAGCAACACTATCTAGTGGAAGGTATCCCTGACCATGGCAGGGGGTTGAAACTAGGTGATCTTTAAGTTCCCTTCCAACCCAAACCATTCTATGATTCTATGATTCTATGATCTATTATCATTAGCCTGTGGGTGAAGCAAAGTGTAATTCTGAATTTGTAAACAGGAAAAGAGGGATTTACAGACTTGAAGAATCAATGTAGTGTGCTTAGTGCTTGTTTATTACCTTCTCTATAACTTGATACAGCCTTACATTTCATTAGCAGTTCTGCAAATCTGTATTCACTTGCATTGACTTTTATTTCAAGAAGGATGAGATGTTTCTGGAGCAGCTGTGATATAAGTGTTATGAATGTAAGGGTGTTCAATGCATTCTGTTAACAAAGACAGGAATTATGTTTCACTGGAAGCGTTGGACAAACTCTGCGTCATCCCTTTGTACGATTTCTACACAGGAGTTGACAGAGAACTGTGCTTTGTGTTTATGAAAGCACTGCATGGCTTCCTGAATTGCTTTTTACATACTTAATCTGAATGCAAATCGCAGCTCTGTGTTCATTATAGGTACTATAAAATTGAAATAAGTGTTGAAATTTATAACTGATTGAATTTACTATAATCGATGTGAGCTTTATCGCCTGTTAATGCACAGTTGTTGCAGTAAACTTTGCAGTCTTGTTATTTTATAACATTTTACCATGCACATTAGAACAGCATGCTCATACTGGCATAGTTAAGAATGAGTTGCAGTTTCCATTACAAACCTCTGTCTTCAGTCATAAAGACTCATTCACTGCTCTAAGATAATGCATGAAGTTTAGATCTGTGCTTTTTTCTTAGAAACAGAGGAACTGGCTAATTCCAAATAATTTATGTATGAATACAAAAGAGTTGGGCATTTGTTAGAATTTGTATTAATTCTCAGTCTTGTATTTAAAATGCAAGTTGTTTTATTTAAACAAGGAAAATAGTTGTTTATGGGAGCTGTTCCAGTTTAGTTAAGTGAATTCTTTTCCACTCTTTTTTCGCAGAAAGTAATGAACAGTCTACATTTTGTAGTCATGATGATTTGATGTAGACCTGTCTTTGAAATGAGTCAGTCCAGCTGGCCAGTGGGGCTTCTGCCTTAGTGAGGAGTACAGGACCAGTTTTATTATGAGTTGAGGTCCATATAGACAGATGTTTCCAGAAGTGAGGGTGAAAAAAGGCATAACATTCCACTGAGATGGCAGCTAAGAAATTAAGTTTAATATCCATGAAGTTATGTATTAATTGTCTAAGTAGAAGTTTATGCTCTCAGCTGCAGCATCTTCAAAAATGTTAGTTACTCTTAACAAAGACTAAGGGGCTATCGCATGTGCTGTAGCATTCCTCTGACAGCTCTATTTGCATATATTAAGAAATGGTGGAAGCGATTAGCCTATAAAAATACTTGCTATCTGAAAACACTTCAGGAAAAAATGAAGCACAAATCATATTCCCTACTGCTGAACTGCTGTGTCACAACGGGGACTTCCATTTCCTCTGCAAAATACCTGGAAAGTAACACAAAGAAGCAGCATTCCTTGATTGCTCAAAAGGCATATGGATGCACAAGAATTTTAAAAAAACCCACATCAATGCCATTGTTTCAAGGGCCAAATATTTCCTGAGCTGAGAGAGAGGGAGAGGTGGCACAGCCCTTGGTCTTCACCCTTGCCCAGAGCCTTGCTCCGAGCTGGGAGGTGGCCCTTCATCTACGTCCCCACCCTGCACCATTGAGTGCTCATTAAAGAAGACATGTTTGTTTAACAAGAAAATCCCCTGTATTGTCTTCTGTGTAAGTCAGCTTCCCTTGGTTTTCCTGAGTTACAGCATTACATTTCTGGGAGCTGATGACAGCCCCAGAGCTGAAGCCAGCTGAAAAAAGAGGCAGTATCCATCTGCATAGGATTTTTATTGCACTTCAACTTTGCTCTACTTTTCCCTTTCGAAAGGATGAATTAAGCAATGCTTTGCAGTGACAGAAACATCTCCAAATCTTTCACGTCACAGGGTGACCCACAGAAGGAGATGTGGTTAGTATCAAAGGGGGCTACAACTTGTGCTCTTAATTAACGTCTTCACCCAGCATTTAATACCCACCACTGGAGGGGCTGGATCAAGTAAACCCATAGGAAACCACGTGGTGCTGTTAGCCAGGTAGACAGAGGGTAGGCAGTACTGGGGAGAGAGGAGATTAGCAGCAGCCACTGACCCCTCCCCTTGACACCATCCCTGCTCCCCCAGTACCAAGTGGTACTCAGAAACCATGTCTGCAGGGACACTGAGCCATGTGGCCATTTTCCATTAGACATCTCTATGCCCGGAGAGGCAGAAAGACCCAATCTATTTAGCACTGTGAATTTTTTGTTCATCTGCCTACACAGCTGATCTGCTTTTAATGACACCTTCAGTAATCAAAGGTGGCACACAAGCCACGAGAACAGGACAGTTTCTTGCCCTTTCCAGTTGTTTCACATATAACATGATTAGGAGTGGTGATAGTCTTCACAGCTCTTGTGAGATCCATGTGGAATTTATTTTCCAGATACCTCAACTGATCTGGCAATTACATTAATAATGTTGATGTAGCTGTGAAGGATGCAAACAGTGCAAGGTCTAGGAAGAGTGGATATAGTTTTTAACAGACTGACTAGTTGCAGCTGAAAACACAGATAAGCTTCCAGGCATGCAAGACTCTATACTGCATACAGACATCTGTTTTCTCCATCTATGAGTGAGCGAGTCTAATAAAAATAAAAAAGGAGGGTTCACTGTGTGATACTTCTTCATTCTGAGAGGGGTCAATGGTCCTTAAGGACACTGTAGTATGGCACATACAGACACCAAGCTAGAGAAAAGAGTTCTTGAGGATTGTGTTTTCTGCTGTACACTGTGGGCCAACCCCTCAGCGACTGCTGCTCCTCTGCACAACAATCATCTGTGCAGGGGATGCTGAGCTTCCCTCCAGAACAGCTCAGGTGAAAAGCTGTATCTGCTAAAGCAGCCTGAAAACAGTGGTAAAGCCTTTGATATTGATGTTTTGAGGTCAGCTTCAGAAGATGTTAGTGTGCAAGTCCACTGCTCTGGCTCTCCCCTTGCCTGCCCCCGGCTGCAGTGTGCACAGAAGCAGCCCAGCACAGAGCTCTGTATTGTGCAGCCCAACAGACTTTTTCAAGATATTTCCAGAGCTGTGATTTCTACAGCACATATTTCTCCCAATTCAGGTGCCATCAATTCTTCTATAACTCTTCCACAGGCCCCAGGTGTGGTCCTGTGTGGAAATCCCATGCTTAAATCCTATTTCTAATGAAAGAAAAAGCAAAATCAGAGCAATCTGAACACCAGGATGAATACAAATTCTTGTGTGTACTTTGTGCACCAGGGAAATAATATTTCATCTTGTGCCTTATGATATCTGTTTGCAAAGAGACAATGTAAACAAACATGCTGTCATAGAAAAACACCTCTCAGAAGTATTGTATAAATCCTTTAGATGCAAATTAGTGCACAAGAGTTTAATTTGTCTACACAGCTCAGGAGCCGCTTTGTACGTGGTGCTTTTAAACTGTCAATTATAGACAAGTCAGCATAGACTGAAGGGAAAGTAAGGTTCAGATTCAGAAAAAGGAGTATTACCACAGTGACACAGGGAGAAAAGAGAGCAAACTGAAAGTAACAAGGGCCCATGGCAGGTGGATTGGAACTAAATGATCTTAAGGTCCTTTCCAACCCTAACTATTCTATGATTCTATGTTTCTATGAAGTGCCAGTTGCAAAGAGGAACTGCTGCATAATGCTTTCCTTTTTAAAGCATTTGAATTTTAGCTGTAGCTGAATGTAATCTTGCCATTCTAGTCTGACAGGACATAACTTTCCGAAAAAGCTTGGAAAGTAAAACCTTAAGGTAAAACATGATGCTTTATCTGGGACTAAGAAAAACATTTAATCAGGATGGGCATGCACAAGGTGGGCAGCAGCACCTACAGTTATGAGGGGTCCACATTTATGAGGGTAATGTAACACTCAAACACCTCTGTTGTTTGTTTTTGTTTTGTAAATTCTATTGCATTTCCCTGGTTATTTTATTATTCCTCAGTGTTATTTTTGTTTGGTTTGGCTTTCCACGTATTTATTTATACATACACACAAACAAATATATATTTAAAAATATTTAAACATATATATATATTTATATTTTTCCTGCACTATTGTTCTGAAACATGTAATCTGCAGGAGAATATCACACAATAAAGTTTTACTAAAGTGGAAGACAATGTTGCCACTCCTGCCTGCCTTTATCCACCATTTTTAGTGTGCCAGGTCTGAAGCAACAGAGAAACTGTAGGTGGGAGTTTATTACATACAGAGATTTCCTTACTGAAAACTTAGACAAAGTATAAACCTTTCCTTTAGCCTCACAGATAAATATGAAATAAAATCCTAGATCCAGCACCCTTCAATTTTGAGAAAATTCAGACCTCAAATTGAACTGGCAGATGTGCTTTAAGGTTTTCTCAGGCACATTTTAGGCTGAAAGAGATATTGCTGCAAAGATTGTGACTTCAGGTCTACACAGCAGCTGAGCCAGAAGCTTTCAGGATTTCCATTTAGGACTTTCTTGACTGCATCCTCCCTAAATGCTACTTTAGGTACCAGAGGGTTTGGGAGTTTTTTGAGTTTTTGGCCATCAGATATATCTGAAAAAATCATGCACTCTCCTGACAGTCAAAAGAATTGCTCAAAAATTGCTGGTAGCAGTAGATTCTTATCTTTTACATAGGCCAGAAAAGGAAAATGTGATTTTTGGCAAGTTTACAGCAGGGGGAAACATGCTATTTGTCCAGCATGGAATGCTTTTCACATTTAGTAAGAGTATAAATTAGGTAAACTTTTCAATTAATTATGGGAGGTATGTTATAAACAGACATTATAAAAAGAGGAAAAAACCCCTACAAGATTGAATGTCTGGAAAAATACTTCCTAAATGTGAAGTTCATTAAGCTGTGGTAAAATGTCCCAAGAGTAGCAGTGGTCAGCTGCTCAGAGTTTCAGTCAAATAAAAGTAGTCTGGACAAAGTATTGCTAAATACACTTTAGGGAACAATTTTGTAATGGCCAGAAAAATGGTAGTAGGCAAACTAATAGGTCTTTTTCATCTCCATGTTCTATTACAGTATGGTTGTTTGAAGTGAATTTGTGTATTTAACCTCCAGCTCATGAGTCTGAGAAAGCTGTTACAAAGTCTATCTAGCCATTAAAATATATACAAAGGTATAATGTAATCTAAATTTAAATACAGAGGGAACCCAAAAAGACTTAGGTATAAAATGCAGTGGTGTGTGATGTTAAAGTCCTGGTCATCTATGACTCACATGGTAATTTCAAGAAGCTTCTGGCATTTTGTTGAGGAGTAATTCCCAGCAGCTATTTGGAAAGCTTTAATAACTAATAGCAAATTCTCACTGCAACCAGCCTAAAGCAACATCTTCTTAATGCCCCGCTGTCTTTTTAATTGGCATCTTTGGAGCTGTGAACTGAACAGAAGCAAATAGTTTAAATGGCACTCAGGTTTATGCCTTTTTCAGGGCACCTAGGGTAACAAACTGACTAGTATCTGTGCAAATGAGGTGATTTGTTAGTGTGGGCATGCCTGCCTGGCTTGTGCTTCAGGTGAGAATGACCCTGTGCGCTGGTTTTGGCTGGGCTAGTGTTTCTTTGCAATCACTACTATGGGGCTATGTTTCGGATTTGTGCTGAAAACAGTGTTGATAACGTATGGATGTTTTAGTTACTGATGACGAGTGCTTACACAGAGTCAAGGCATTTTTGCTTCTTACCCTACCCCACCAGTGAGTAAGCTGGGCGGTGAACAAGGAATTGGGAGGGGACACAGACAAGACAGCTGACCCCAGCTGACCAAAGGGATGTACCATACCATATGGTATCATGCTCAGCAGTAAAAACTGGGGGAAGAAACAGAAAGGGATGGATGTTTGGAGTGATGGCATTGCCTTCCCAAGTAACTATTACAAACTGCTGCTTCACTGGATGAACATCTCCATGGAAGTAGTGAATGAATTCCTAGTTTTGCTTTGCTGGTGTGTGCAGCTTTCGCTTTACACATTAAACTGTCTTTATCTCAACCCACAAGTTTTCCCACTTCTACCTTTCTTATCCTCTTCCACATCCCACCTGGAAGGAGTCAGGGAGTGGCTGGGTGATGCTTAGTTGCCAGCTGGGGTTAAATCACTACACCCCTGTATTGCATATGTGCTGGTGTGAGTAAGGTTTGGAGTTGGCTGCCTGTCTGATGAAAGGTCATATGTCACTTTTACAACCATCTTATTTCATCAAAGCTCCTCCAGTAGGCTCCCTTTATAGCTGGTGCCTTAAATCAGTTGTATAGAGGCTGCCCAGTGCTCATGCTGCATGAGAATACCTGAGCTATAGAGGTTATCACCAGATTACACCAGCAAAGTTCCCACAAACATGATGTGCTTGCTTACGCCTTATACTTTTCACCAAAGAATTTTGGAAGTGATGTGATGAAGTGCTTTGTGGTCCTCTTGGCTGTTCTTGTTGCTTCTTCACTTTCGGTAATGGAGTGTGTGGCTCTGTTGGGCAAAGATCTCATTCAGACACCTAATCCTGGTGTCCACATTTTGCATTGAGTCGCAACATTATTGTGTCTCAGTTTCACATTGTCTATGCTCAGGTTAAAGGAAAGAAATGTCTTCCTGGCTGTAAACCATATAAGCAGAGCTGAACTGGATCTCTCTTTCTGGTAGTGCCTCTGTGGGGACCAAAATTTAGCAGCTCAGGATATACTTTCTGCAATATCCCCTGCTGCCAATAAGTCTTATGAGTGTGAGTGACAGGTTTGTTACCTTCCAGCTATAGGGCACTGTAAGGCTTCCTTCACTGACAAACAATGAGGAACAGGAATCACAACATAGATATTCATAAGGTTCAAGACTCTGCAGGTTCTTGGGGGTAAGAACAGCCAAACACAGTTTCTGTGCTCATGTCAGAAATAACTATCCAACAACTCAGCAATTTTTTACAATAATAAGACCAAGGAAATGCTGAGTTTTCTGCCTAATACAGTCTGAGAAATCTCAAACTGAATTCTGAAAAAGGAATTTGCCATTCTTCAGTCTTCAAAATATCGACAGAGAAATCAAGTTTCTAATAATGTACGCCAATCTATACCCTGGTCCCCAATTTCCCTTACATGCTAAATAGAAGGAAAACAACTGAACATGCCACTGCTATTCCTTGCTCTGACATGCTGAAATGGAACATATGTTTTGCTCAAGAGTGAAATTCATTATACTCATTCTTACAAGAAGCCTTACACCATGTAAAGCAGAATGGAAATAGCATAATTCTGACACCAGTAGTTGTTATAAAAACTATAGTTCCTCTCTGCATAATGATGAAGATGAAGGGAGGCATTAAGCACTGAAAATAGCAGGAATGCAGCAGACCTGTCATGCAAGAACATCAGACATAGGTGAGCTACAGTGGAATTTCACTCGGTTGAAGTTTGCTTTTGGCTTCTGTGCTTCAGTTGGGAAAAGATAATGGATTTTAGATTATTATTGAGACTTGAGGACATAAGAGACTTGAGTACTTTGCAATGTATGGCTATGATAAACCTATGCATTTACCATAGATATTGGTAAACTGATTCTTGTCTAACACTAGGGGTCCTTTTGCTTTATAAAATGTTCAAGAACACACAAAGGGAGACATTCCTTAAAAACTAAACTGCAAATGTGGATTCTTAATTTTAGGTTTAATTCTCCATGTCAGGGAACTTTTGGTGCTCAGTTTGTACTTACCCTCTGCCTCACATAAGTGAGGAAAACTCATCTGTTCTTGATTATGGCACTGAAACCAGAAGTTTGTTAACATTTTAATTCCCACTTTACCCTGAGGACTAGTCTTTAATTTTCAGTTTCTTCTGGTTGTACACTTGACCTCTGGCTTGCAGATTCATAGCAGGAAGACTCTGCTTTTATGCTGCAGTTCATTATGTTAACCATTTTTGTGCATTCATCCTATGTATTTGTTCCTAGAAGGACTGTGGTGGTTACATCTATTTTTAGAAGTAAACAGTGATAAATATTTCCATCTGGAAAATAATAAAGAAGTTGCTCCAGTAGAACCTAAAGTTTGACTCAAAAGCGAATAGACTTTTGCCATACTTTGAAATTTTAAAGTGGAACATTAGAAGACAATTCAAGATAGGACTGAAGAGGATTTTCAATGGCTGCTGTGTCTGTCAGATATCTAAATGCAAATAATTTTTCTTTGGGAAAGTTTTAGGCCCCTGGCTGGTCTTTAGTGCTTTTGAACCTCTTCTTGCTTAGTCCTGTGCTGTACATGCCATGGAAGCAATTCTGATTATCCCAGAGATGCTTAGATTGGTCTAAATGCAGTCCCTGAAAAGGCACACGGTTCCCACGAGAACTCCCTAGTAGCACATTTCTAGAAAGGTTTAAAGGCAGGCATGTATCCCACACAAACACCCATGTATGAAGAGCGCTGCTGTTTGAATAAACTGGAAAATAATAAAGAAGTTGCTCCAGTAGAACCTAAAGTTTGACTCAAAAGCGAATAGACTTTTGCCATACTTTGAAATTTTAAAGTGGAACATTAGAAGACAATTCAAGATAGGACTGAAGAGGATTTTCAATGGCTGCTGTGTCTGTCAGATATCTAAATGCAAATAATTTTTCTTTGGGAAAGTTTTAGGCCCCTGGCTGGTCTTTAGTGCTTTTGAACCTCTTCTTGCTTAGTCCTGTGCTGTACATGCCATGGAAGCAATTCTGATTATCCCAGAGATGCTTAGATTGGTCTAAATGCAGTCCCTGAAAAGGCACACGGTTCCCACGAGAACTCCCTAGTAGCACATTTCTAGAAAGGTTTAAAGGCAGGCATGTATCCCACACAAACACCCATGTATGAAGAGCGCTGCTGTTTGAATAAACTAGCAAGGTTGTTACTTTGAAGAAGCAATGCAAGTTGGCACTGCAATGTATCAGAGTGAGGTTAAGTGAGCTAAAGACTGCAGGACTATTTAATTAAGTACATAGACTATCTATCACAAAGAATAATAGTCCCAAATAATAGGTTTATAAACCTTGCAATCCTGTTCCATGGATTCTAGTGCTGTCCTGTTTTCATTATGCAGAACTCAAGATTTTCACTGAAGAATCAGTTCTCAGCAGGACAGCATCTACAGGATCCTAGCAATTTAGGAAAAAAATATGACCAGGTGCTCAAAATAAGTTTGTCACTTAAAATGAAGAGATAGATACAGTATCAGCAATCCCAACTGTGCCAAGCACATGGGTGACTTCAGAATTTTAAGCTTTTAGAAGGTAATAAATAAACTTAGGACTTCCCGTTGTTTTCTGAATTCTAACACTTGTTAATTTATATTTTCAGTCTTGAAGGGCGAAGCTTGCTTTATATATTTTAAAGCAAAAACTGAGGTTCTGCTATAACTGTGTAGCACTTAGCTCAAATAAAAACTGCAGAACATCTGAGATAAGATCATGAGAGCTAGCAGCAGAGTGGGTTGCTTAAAAAATTCCAGGGAGAAGACACAGCAATAAATTCAAGCTGTTAGGAGCCATTTTTAATGCAGATGCCCTAGATCTGATGTTAAATTCTGGAGTATTCAACAGATTTATTATAACTCATGCAATCCACAAAATGTTCTTCCCCTGCATCCCATAATGATGCTACACCTCCATAGGCAGGGACTGTGATGGGTGTCCAGTGGTCTGAAGAGGTGGCTGGGGCACCTGTCAGTGTGCTCCTCTGTGTCTTCATGTGTGAGGATGAATGCTAAATCACACAGTAAGATCAGTAATGACCATGCAAAAAATCAGACCTCAGCTGAACTTCCTCTGGTCATAGGGTGGCAGAAAAGTTGCCTTAGGACCTTTGTCTGCATTAAAGAATTACAAACATATGTAGAAAATCCCCAATCAATGTTTTTCTTTTTTTTTTTCTTTTTTTTTTTTTTAATCTAATGAAGGGAATTTTCCATCATTCCTGGCTAGCCATCTCTACTGTTTATTTGTCTTAGACTTGTATTAGAAAAACTTTCTAAATATAAGAAAAAGGTTAACCTAAAGGTTAATCTTGCTGGTCCTACTCAGAGCAGCACTGGAGAAGACATGCTAACAGTTCTATAATATGCTGGCTGAGTTGAAGCATATCCTAATTTTTCTGTGTAGGTTTCTTTTTATCTTCCTCTGTATGTCAGATCTGCACTTCATCTATATGGTCCTTAAATTGTCGTGTGGGAAACGGGATACATAACTTCTTCCTAGTGCAAAGTGAACAGAAAAGATATTTATGAATATCTTATATTTAAATAATATATTTAAAATATTTTTAAAAATATTCAAATAATATTTATGAATAGATTTTCCATTTTTTCTCCTAGGTCATAGCATGTTGGGGAAAAGAAAATAAACCACAAAAACCAAACAAACACACAAACACAAATGAATAAAATAAAACAAACAAAAAACACCCATAACAAAACAAAAAATAACCAAAAAACCTACACCCCCCCCCAAAAAAAAACCAATCAAAAACAACAACAACAAGAAAAAAGTAATAAGGACAGCTTTTGTTTAAACTAAAATTTACTTTCCCGTATCTGTCATACCTCACACCTGATCCTGAGGAAAGCTGACCTTTCATCCTCTCCTGTTCCTGCAAAATTAATGGAAGTTATTCTGTTGTATTATGAGTGATTGTGAGCTTCGACTGTATGGCTCCAAATTAACTTAACTGGCACTGAAGACAGTGTTGATCCATGATAGTCCACAACAGTTACATTGCTTTTATCTGCTTTATATCTTGGACTAAACCTCCTGTTTCTGCTTTCAGTAAATATCTAAAGCCCCATCTGCTATGAAATACATTAAAATAAACTTTGATCTACCTGAAGCATGACATATTTTTGTAGAATGACTGTTCTGAAACAGAAGAAAAGGCATGTTGCTTGCTTTTACCCTGAAGTCACCAATATCTGATATTAGAAGGTCTTATTGCTTAGATCACCAGTCAAGATTGAGTATCTCCTAGAGCAGAATGCTTGCAGGTAATCAATAAATTAATTATAATGCTATTAAGGAAATATTCTAACTAACTTCTTTGCTGATATTATAAGTAAAATGCGGAGGTTTAGAGCCCTATTTTAGAATGTGATTGGGTGAAAATGTAATAGAGAAGTGGGTGGCAATAGGAAGACAAAACTTTATAAATCTTTGATCAGTTCAAACTTAAATACGGGAGATTTATGTTAGATATAAGGAAGAAGTTGTTTAATGTGAAAGTGGTGAGGCATTGGAATGGGTTGCCGAAGGAAGTTGTGAATGCTCCATCCCTGGCAGTGCTCAAGGGCAGGTTGAGCAGTACCTTGGGCAACATGGTTTTGTGTGAAGTGTCCTTGCCTGCAGCAGGGGTTGGAACGGTGCTCTTTAAGGTCCTTTCCAACCCTAGCTATTCTAAGATTTTATGGTTCTTCCTCTGTCTTTTTAAACTCCTGTTTGTCTTCCTGCATTTTGGGTACCTAGTAGTCTAGGGTGAGCTACTTTTGGATTTGTACCTTGGGGAAGATGGGGGTTGCATTTTTGTCTGCTGATCCAATCCCACAACCACTGTGCTGTTTCTGACCCGAACTCATGGGAACTTAGTTCTTCTGTAGTTTCAGCACCTGATAGAAACACTTTTCCAAGTTCCATATCTTTAAAGTTTCCCTACACTCAAGGTAGTGTTAATCTAATAGTTTTATCTGCTTTATCTTCTTTTGGTCAATGAGAAGCTCAACATGAGTCAGCAGTGTGCTCTAACAGCCCAGAAAGCCAGCTGTGTGCTGGGTTGCAGCAGAAGGAGCGTGGCTTGCTGGTCTAGGAAGGGGATTCTCACCCTCTGCTCTTGTGAGACCCCATCTGCAGTGCTGTGTCCAGCTCTGGTGTCCCCAGCAGAAGAAGCATATGGACATGTTAAATCAAGTCCAGAGGAGGCCATGAAGATGATCAGAGGCCTGGATCATGTCTCCTAGCAAGGGAATGAGAAAACCAGTGTTTGGAATTTGAATTTCAAGTAAGTCTGAAGCTGACTTCAAAATACCTTGCATTAAAAATGAGGGGAAACTGCCTATAAATCAGCTTAAACTCTATGTCCACTAGAAAACTAGAAAGCTGGATTCAAACCCCTACCCGCAAAGAAGGTGAAAAGTAACTAATACTTCACAGGCATTTAATTGCCATGTTTATTTTTGTCTAGCTTTTGTCCTAGTATTTTCTTAATATTAGCCCACTTCTTACATCACCAAATTCAGCTTCCTATTGAGTGCCTTATGTCCTCTCTGCAGAGCTGGATCCACAGATAATTTGAGAGTCACAGCCTTCAGCTGTGCAGTTTAAAGGCAGTCATATTTTAGATGTGGGGTACTGGTATATCAGATGGTATGCCAATCTCAAACACCTACTCACAGAGATATTTGCAACTGTTTCCAAGGGACAGTCTCTACAAGATGATGGAGAAGGTCCTGGACAGGGACTCTTCATTAGGGACTATAGTGACAGGACAAGGGGTAACAGATTAAAACTTAAACAGGGGAAGTTTAGATTGGATGTAAGGAGGAAATTCTTGCCTGTTAGGGTGGAGAGGCACTGGAATGGGTTGCCCAGGGAGGTTGTGAATGCTCCATCCCTGGCTGTGTTCAAGGCCAGGTTGGAAGAGGCCTTGGGTGATATGGTTTAGTGTGACGCATCCCTGCCCATGACAGGGGAGTTGGAACTTGATGATCTTAATGTCCTTTTCAAACCTAACTATTCTATGGTTCTATGATATGTATCTGGAGGTATAATGGTCCAGAACCTACTGGATATCAAACCGCGTGTGGATGCCCCTCTCTATGAGTGTTAGCTAACAGCATAAATTTTCCTGCAGAGCTGAGCTGATAGTTTGTGGAATTAGGTGGGAGGAAGGAGGAGACATGTGCATGGTTACTAAGTAATCCTGCTCTCCCCTATGAGATTACTCATGGATTTCTAAATATTCCATGCCTATGATGACCTTTTCCAAACTAGTAGTATTAAGAAGCATTTCATAGAAATCTCACTGGCACTGTGAAAACTGTTAAAATGCAGGTCTTCTGGTGATCTATGTGCTAGACGAAAGGTTTGCATTATCTGACAGGCATGTAAAGTTGATTCTGAACCTTCAGCAATCTGACTGCTTGCAAGTCTTGTTAAAAAGTAAAATACAGTCCACCCCTGTGATTTCTGCTAGTATGATCTACCAATGCAAAGGTAGCCTGGGATATTCACTGTCCCCAGACAAAGTTTAAGACTGCAGCTCCTGCCTGCTACATGCCTGCAGGAAAGATATGGATTGGAACTGATAAATGAGAAAAGATCATTTCTTCATGGAAAGACCAAAGGTCTAAGCTAGTCTGAGCATCTCAGCCCTATGGCTGGAAGAGCTCTCATAATATGTCTTGCTGTCGGACCATAGCGTTTATCATCACCGTTGCTTGTCAGAAAATGTTACCTACATCCTGACAGGGAGGAAACAAAGGCAGGCAAGCACTAACAGCATTTAAATGCAAAGTCTACATTAGCATAAACTAATCAGATAGTGAAATACTGCTCTGTGTTGCTCCTGACTGTAATAGCAGTATTTGTATTCTAGATTGTAAGGCAATGTATTAGTTATATTTTTGCAAATGCAAGAACACAGTTAATATTCCTTGTAACTACCACATAGTATAGTTTTGTTTGCTTTTTGTGTATTACAGAAGTTTCAGCGATTTCAACAAATTTGCATTTGATGTTTTCCCTCCCATGACTTCAATAGGTGACCCTAATCCTTCACAAACCAATGTAAGGGCATGTTAATATTTGCACATAGCAAAAGCTCTGCTCAGGATTTTTGGTTAATAAGACTTTTTCTCACTAGGAAAGAACTAATGCAAGTTACTTTTTTCAAGGAAACTGCCTCTGAACAGGAGTTATTTATAGAATATCAAGAACAATTTGGTTAGTGATCAATTTTCATTTGCTTGCAAATAAAACAGCTCAGATGAAACTACCTGAAACTTTGTCCTAATCCAAAATTTAAAGAAAAATCCAGGTTAAGTTTTTATTCTGTTTTGCAATTTCTGCTGCTTTCAAATGTGCAGTTACACTTGCATTTCGTGGCTCATTACAAAACCCTTTAAGTGGGATCCATGAAAAGTCTCCAGTACTGGGCAAGGGAAAACACCAATTGGGGGGGGGTTCCCTCTCGCACAGAAACTGGTAAGAGTCCTTACTGTGACCCAGACCAGCCATGACAAAAGGTGCTTTGCTCCCTTTACTGCTAGTCCTAGGCTTTTCTGTAATGTGGAAAAGTCCAGTGTAAAGTGTTTACACCGTATGCATGTGACAGTCTTAACCTGAAAATCAGATCAAGGATGAGGTTTTTTTGTTTTCATTCAGGACTTGGTTCCCATTTAACTGGTACCTTAAGATTTCTCATTTCTCATTCTCATCTCATGCTTGGTGATTGCTTTTAAAGTGCCTTGCGTTTTTCCTGTATCATACAAGAGAGTAGAAATAGGCATTTCATTTGTTTATTGAGGAATATTTTGATCTGTTCTTGCAACTAGGAATACTGAAAATGAAAGACATTTATTTTCTAAGATTTCAAACCAACTTCCATGAATAAGCAAAGCTTAAAAATTCTTGGGAATCATGCAGATTAGGCTTGGACTCCTTATCTGGTTTCCATAGAAAAGTTTCATGCATGAGCTCATTATATGGCCTCCCTTGACAGGTAATGGAGACAAAGACACCTTCATGATAGAACAGAGACCTTTGCCCATATAAGACATCTTTCATAGATGAGATAAAATGCTATATTAAGGTTCTTATTTCTCTTTACTGACATACTTTTGATGATAGCTCCACATAGTTAAACAGTAGTTAACTCTTAGCCAAAAAGAATACATTTTGATTAATCCAATCATGCATATTTTCATGTTCCAGGGTTTTTGTTAAGCTCAGGTAGCAAACAAAATGATTTGATATTAATCTTTGATTAGCCAGATATGTTTTCTTTACCCAAGGATGTAACTTTCCATTTCTGGCATGTGAGTATGGAGTCCTAGAAACCAAACAAAGGAGAGTGAAAAATTATTGTCTAGCTTTATGTTTTGTTTTCTTGATTTGGTCATTCTTGTTACAATTTGAAATGAAAAAAAAAAAAACCCCAACCAAAAAAGCCACCACAAAAACACTAGTCTTTTTTTATGGGTTAAATAATAAAAAAAATCAAAATCCATCAAAACAACATTAAAATTCTATCATTGTAATTAAAATAAATTTGAATAATGTATTTCTTCATCCTGAAATAACTGAAGCCTAATCAATGAATTGATGAATTAAGAATGGCATGAAATTAAGTCTACAATTATTCACCAGTTTGGGCAACACTTAAGATTCCCTTAATGAAAATGTACTACATATAAATGACTCTTACAAATGATTAATTACAGAAATAAAAACTAATGTGACCTGTTCCCCCTACTGTCCTCTATGCAGGAAGGAGGTATCTCAAGGTTCCTGTTCAATAAGGGATT
Source organism: Neopsephotus bourkii (assembly GCF_033783945.1). NCBI lineage: Eukaryota > Metazoa > Chordata > Aves > Psittaciformes > Psittacidae > Neopsephotus > Neopsephotus bourkii. Next base: position 3,548,513 of record NW_026902113.1, read on the forward strand.
AGAGTTAACCCTTACTCCTTGCTTCGATATAACACAATGCTTTATTTTATGATTTTTGGTAATTTTTTTTTCCCTGATTATTTTATTAAGTTAAAGTGGACTTAATGGAGTTTATTAAGTTAATGGAGTTGTGAAGTGGTGTTTGCCAAAAATAAGGATTAGCAATACCTAGGATACTCTTAGGACACATATTTTAGACAATAAGAAAGTCATAATTCAAACAGGAACAAGACAGAAGATTACTAAATGATATCCAGTGTACTTTACAGGTACCCATGTGCTACATTCTTTCTCAGCTGTTTGAACACTATGAAAAAATACTAAAAAATGGAAAAAATAATTAAAAGGTAATTCCAATTTATTTACCACGTATTTTAAGATGGAAAATCTGTGAATAACATGTAAAAAATACAGGTGATTATTGCTGAAGTTTTTGTCAAGGGTGCTTAGACTGTAGTGTTGTTTGAAGCTTGCAAGTGAAGTTTATTTATCTCCTAATGCCAATGAAATAATAATTCAGGTTTACATTCAGTAGAATTTTTTCCTGAATAATGTTACCAAATTAGATAAGGAATGAATTTCACTTGCTACCTTTTCTAAAGAAATCTTTCTAATTTCAGTAACACAGTGATTTGTATCAGAGTTTCTCAAAGCATATAACTGTTAATTAAATTTCATGACCTGTCCCTGTGGAAGATATGCATAGTGTTATCATTGAACTTTTATTATATACATTAAAATCTTGCCATTCTTTTTCAACATTGCCTTCCCATGGAAAATTATGAGCTAAATTTGGTATGAAGTTTGTTTTCCTTGGTTGCACCTCAGTAGGGTGACTACATAATAGTCAGTAAAGACTGTCCAACTTTTATGTGTGGTGGTGCTTGGAATGGGTCTCAAACCACATTTTAGGACTCAGTAAAAGCATCCTGAATATGGAACAACCTAAAACAACTCCAGGAAATACTGAGGCAAAGAATGCGTCTTGAGGTCTTTCTTCTCATGCCCCTTGTTTAAAGCTGCAGGATATATTCCCTCCATGTGGGATTCACAGTTCTAAGTTTGTCCTGGAAAATTGGTATGCCCCTTTATTTGAAATATACTTTTAAATGCAGGCACTGTAGAGGGTGATAATGCTGCCTTTCTTTTCACTATTAGTTCTTTTGCAAGAATAAGCATAATTTTGTATTCAGGTAATTAAAAGTTTACAGACATACCACTTACTGTACTACTAGTCTTTTCTGGGGCTGGCTTATTAAGACTAAGTAACAAATCAAATCTTCCATGCTTAGGAAATCATTGGAAAACGTCTTTATTAGGAGGAGAGCACAACACCACAACAAATTACTTACGGAGATTGCACAGTTTCCATCCTTGGAGGTTTGCAGAGCAGGCTAGACAAAGCCAAGATTGACCTGATCATGGTCAAGCTGGCAACAGATCTACTTCATGAGAGACATTGGACTAGGGGGCCTCACAGTGTTCCATACAAATGTGATAACCACAATTCTATGAAATCTTCCCATGGTGGTTATCTGTTCTGGGTAATCTGACAGAAACTAGCAATGCATTGTTAGTGTTTTAGCTATGATTACATTATGTCAACCCAGCAATCCATCTGTGAGCAGCCAGGTTGATTCTGGGAGGTTGATTTTGGGGAACTGTTATTGTTCTGATTCATTTGGGTTTACCTTGTATTCAGCTTCTTACTAGATTTTATCTGCTTCTTCTGGGCTCTACCTTCTTATTTATCTGCATCTAGAGATGCTAAGTCATGGTGATTCATGAGATACTCAGTGGTACAGTCTTAATGGCATTGTAAATACAAACCAAAAAACTCAGCTCTCAGTCCATGTGATGTTGTCGGCACTGAACAGCAGCATTTTCTAAAAGGCCTGTTCTGGGCTCTACGAGGAAAATGAAGCACAGCCCCAGTTATGGGAATTAGAGCTCGGCTTTTTGGCACTGTTGAAACCCTAAGGCTTCTATGCAGTGATCAATATTCAGTAGTCAGTACTAGTTACAGCCATCACTCATAAATTATAGGCTAGTTTACTATTCTAAGCATTTAAGAGGACACAAAATCATATATAATGCTTCCACTTTGACTGCAGCTGAACAACAAATATCAATCCAGGACCCTTTTGTCTATATTTCTGTAATTCACTGTCAATAGAAGTCTTCACTAGGCTTGCAAGACTTTTCAAGGTCTGATGGTGATAAATTATTTGACTGCCATCCTGGTTAAAAATTAAGAGCAGCAGTCATCACAGTCAGGAGTTCATTTGAAGATAAGGCAATTAGACAGTCACTGGCAGTTTAGAGCAATTTGAAGATAAACTGCAAATATATGTGCATAAATATATATAAATACACATAGCACAAACATATTTTTAGTACAATCAAAACCACCAGACAGAAAAACTTGGGTTCCATTATTTTCTTATCCTGACTTTTTAATTGAAATTTACTGCTTGATTAAATAAAGGTTGGGATGAATCCCAACTACCTACCAGTAACTGATTTCAAACTTTTTTCTTTCTGCTATTAATGGGGAGAAAGTGAGCACTATAAAACAGTGCTTTATGCTTTAGGTGTCTAACATGGATGCAATGATACAGGACATGAATCCTAACCAAAGGCTTCCCACTTTAGATCAATTGTCATCAATGTCATCATCTTCTTAGGTAATCCTTCAAGGAAGCGAATATTCCAGGTTCCAAAACACTTGAAATTTAAAACCATGGTGTGATATCTTCTGCTTTTTTTCTGTACAGTGCCTTACATGATCTTAGTAGATTCTGTCTCTCTTCATAAGACTTATACAAGCTTATCTTTCTCCAGGCAGTAATCTACTGTGAACAGTTTTCTCTTTCTGTTTAATTTTATACCATAATGATTTTATAACTACTATTCCTTTGTTTGGAATCCTCATTTGAATTCATATATCAAGTAGAGAAGCAGAAATTGGTCTCTGTTGTCAGAAATTGACATATATTAACTAAGAAATTGAATATGAATAAGTTCACAATCAATACAAACATTAAGGAAAAATGCATCTTGTCATGAACTAAAATAAGAAGTGGGAGGTTGTGAATGCTCCATCCCTGGCAGTGTTCAAGGCCAGGCTAGATGAGGCCTTGGGTGATATGGTTTAAAGCGAGGCGTCCCTGCCTATGGCAGGGGGGTTGGAACTTGATGATCTTGAGGTCCTTTCCAACCCTAACTATTCTATGATTCTACGAAAATAGAAATTTTGCCTTGGTATATGTGCACCTATTGCTGAAGTTAATTATGTGTGATCTTAAATGTTGCGTTAAAAGATAAAATCTGATCACTTATGCCTTCCTACATATATTGATCACCATATTCATATTTTTGTGTTGATGCATCTAATTTGGACTTTTTAACTGAGTTAATGATTCACTTATTAAATGAAAATGCTAAAAAAGAGATGAAATGAAAACTATGGAAGGATAAAAAAATGGCACTTCTCTCCTGTAAAGTCAGCAGTAAATTTGGTAAAGTTCATAGCTGTGAATTAGGATTGAGTGAAAAATCATGACTAGAAAAATGTATTTCCATGACCTATTATTGACCATTATTCATGAGCTGAAACAACAAAGATAGTTTCATATGATTTCAGCTAGTGAGGAAATATGCTTCATATGTGTGATAATATTAGATATTTCATAATAATTTGTATTTATGTAGGGGCTTTACTATTACTCTTTGATTTATTTTCGTTATTAATTTCTCCATATACATGCTTCCTGGGACTTACTGGAAAAGACACAATAATCATGAATTAAATGCTATTATGGGAAATATGAGTCATGAGAAAATGTACTTAACAAGATAAGGATAACCAGAAATGTACTAGAAGAACTTGGCAAAGCTGAAGTAAAATTACAGCAAAGCTAAAGTAAAATTACAGCAAAGCCAAATTCCAACTATTCTGTCCAAAACTTCCTGACTGATCCAAGAAAAGCAGTTGTTATGACTCAGGGAAAAATTCAGTCCTCTTATTTTTAGAACTCCACCCACTCCTTGGAATTAGCCCCCTTGCTTTGGAAAAAAGGTGTCACATTTCTCAGGAGCAGCACTTATGCTAGCCATTACTTTTTACTCCTGTGGAAATTGCTTCAGTGTTACAGAATTACATGCCTCCACAAAATGTTCAGTTCTCACAAGCTCCCAAGTGACTTCATGCCTTTTAGCAGCTGTACTCTCAGTGCATTCCAGACAGTTTTGAACATCCTTCGTCCACTTTGTTTTTCTAGACGATGAAGCTGTTACCACCCTTATATATACTTCAGGAGCAAAGCTGAACCTTCTCATTATTGCTGTTTCCATCTGCTCTGCACCAGAGTGCTGCTATATACCAGAACAACCCAAGAAACTCTCTCGTCCATATTTTTCTGCTAAATAAAAGTCTCAGACAGTGAATTTCAGCTCTAGAACTCTGACATCCTGTTTTGAACCATTTAGTTTAGTCAAAGGTAATAGTCTAGGACGTTCAGTAGGGCATTCATATCAGGGACTGTTTCTATTAAGGTAGTAAGAATGGCTCTGTACCAGGTCCTTTTGGCTTCTAAAAGTGTCCCAAAAGACTTTGCACTCTCAAATCCCATGAGGAATATCTTCACTCAGTGAATGCTATATATGCTCACAGTTTCAAGCAAAATCCCCGCACTGTATGTACAGACCTCACATTAGTTCAGGTGAAAAAAGAAAGAAACTAAGGTTCTGTACAGCCACCAGATGTCCAGAGGAGACCCCAAATCAAGTACTGTGTAGTATTGGTGTAACAGTTCTGTGCTGTCAGTGGAAAAGTCTGGATATAGCCTCTCTCCTTAAAGCTTCTTCCTTCTATCCTGATCAGCAGGAAAAGAGTCAGGCACTGCAGAAGGTCAGCTTGGCTGAATAAGGACTCCTGATGCAGTTCAAATGCAAAAAGGAAGCTCAGGTGGAAGCTTTTCCAGGAGGTGGAAGCTTTTCCAGGAGGTGGAAATGAGGGCAGGTTACAACCCAGCTCCAGATCAAGATATTACTTCCTATTCGTCTTTTTCCTACTCCTATAAATGTACAGTTAGTGACCTACAGTTTGTGTTTGGGTGGTGTGAAGGAAGAATTCATCAGTCTCAAAAAGATTAAGGACACAAGCCAGAGTGGGAGAGGATGAAAAGGAATACTTCAGTGCAAGAAACCTCAGATTTCTCCAATGAGAGAAAACCTTATGTGTGAAGCTTAAGCTGTGGATCATATAATTAAGATGACTTTCTGTTTACTCAATGGATATAAATATGGTGCATCAGTATGGACACCACTGGGGTACAGAGGTACTATCAAAGAACCTCCACAGCTCCAAGTTTTTGCAGACCTGAGAGCAAAGAGAAAATAATGGTACCATATTCACTGTGTAAAAAATGAATACTCCAGTTAGGAAAAGAACAGGCAGGCAAGGTCTGGTGCCCATGAAGATTGTTGAGAAACAGTGGGAATGGAGAAACTGTGAAATGAGTTAGAAGTAGCTGGAATTGACAGGATAGGCAGCCTGTGCAGGATGGGCAGAGAATTGAAACCTAGTACAGGCTTGTCAAGGAACGAGACTGAAATGAGGATGTGGAGAATAAGAAAATAAAGAGTCAAACCTCATGGGAAAGGCTTCATTTCTCACCCTATTTGAGAAATGGAGCACATATCTGGTGAATATACCAGTTCTCTACCATCAACAGTAGTGTGTGAAACCTGCTAGGAAGTGTTTCTCAACCCTCTCTTACACTTTCTGATATAGGTTGTGTTTAAATTAAGCTATACATGTATATATATATACCTTGCAGCATGCTGAGGACCTGTTTATCTATTTCTCAGCTTAGTGATAGCATGCTGCACCTACTGAGTACCTGATTTTCCTTTCTGTAGAGACCAACATGCAAGGACATAAGGACAGGAAAACAGTGCAGATCTGTTGGCTGGCAAAAGCCTGGAGTAAGGAAGCAGTCAGTGTGTTCAGCTGGTTGTGGGAGCTTGAAAGCACTCTGACAGTTCATACTGAGCAGCAGAAACTGCACCTCATAGAGTACTGCTAGCAGCCACTACAGTTGCTCAGGCATCTGAAGTATGCAAGTGAAAGTTCTAAGTATCCTTTCTGTGTCTGAGGGTTTCTGCAATGCAATCTGATTGAACTTGGGGAAGTGACAACAAAATGGCTCCTATTTCTTTTATAAAATCTCATACTCTGAGCTTAAACAAACCAGCTCAGAGACCTTTCTGCACATGCAAATTCTTATTTTCAAGCATACCCGCCTGCAATGCAGCCAGGAGGTGAAGGCAAACTACAGCAGTGTTAATGGTGATGCTTACTTTATTAGATGTTGAAATGCTTCACTGTATTTATGAAAAAGTTGATAAGATATTATTTCTGTTGCTGTGGGTGCCCTAGGCATGGGCTGGTGTTGTAAAATAGCACTCCCTACTGCAGCACTTCCTTATTTATAGGATCTGCCTTTTCCCCTCCCACCTGAGGTGCTCAGGGGTTTTATGAAAACAATAGAGGACAGGAAACATACAGAAGGGATGTTATGGGGTGTGCCACAGGAGGTCAGTGAGTGCTAACAATGTTTGGTTCATGAGTACTCACAGGTATATTTTGAATGGAAGACACAAAGCAAAATACTTACTTTCTTTAATTGCCAGTTGCCAGGCCCAGGACTTCACAGGAAGCCACAAGCCCATAATAAAGAATAGTAGGATATTCAGTAGCACAGAGGAATGTCTTTTTTAACCTGAGATAGTTTGTATTTTATATTTGAAGCATGAAGTTTATGTCCCCTCATAAATTTTACAGTATCTTAATGGGACTCAGGGATTCCTTTTTTAAAAAGAATCATTCTACTTGCTATAAAATAAATAAATAAATAATAAACTACCGAACTCTTGATTTTGGTTATTTTTTGTGGCTGTTCCTCAGGTTAATTCGATGCCACAGAAACACTATTATGTTCGAAAACTTCTGCATTTGTCAATTTCTATGTGAGTCTTTCTGTGGATCTTGCTCATAATGCTAGAAGAAAGTGTCAAGGAGAGTCTTTTCTTCTGTGCAGTTGCTTTTCAGTCTTGGTTCTTGCACTCCCTGGTTCACAATGCATGTGTGCAAAATTCTTCGCAAAGACAAAACTGTCACGAAATGTTTCTTGTTCTGGAATATCGAAAGTAGCCAGAGGCTACCTTTGTTTTATCAGCATTTCCTTTCTTTCAAGTTGAGTTTCAAAAAAGACCTGAAACTCTAAAATCAATTCTTTAGTTTGTTTCCAGCTTCCTGTGCCTGAATAAACATGTCAATCAGCCTCAAATCCTCTGTTTCTATCTTTCATGTGCTTGGGAAAAGAATAAATAAAAGAACATTCTCTCCTCTTTCATCCACTTCCCCTGGTTTCTTGAGTCCTAGTCCACAGGGTCTGATTAGAAGGAAATTAAGAGTTCTGTCATCTGCTTTTTAAAAATCTGAACCTGTTTAAACTAAATGTTCCCCAGGCCTCATGCGCAAAACATTTAACATTAGCAGAAAACTAAAAGAGATCAGTGTCTGGCATCATAATAGTTCAGTTTATTAAGTGACACTAAAATGATCTCCAGTGCAGTTAATTGTAACTTCTCATGTGCAGAGGAGTAAGCTAAAAAAAAAAAAAAAAAAGAAAAATGAGAGGCAAACCAGGTAGGTAGACATTTACAGTCTAGATACTTGGTAGAGATGTCTGTATGTGTTTTTTAGATTCACATGGAACATTATGATCAATGTCATTCTTTCATTATGTAGCACATTCTGCTATGAATTATATATTTGCTTAAAAGTATCTATGAGTAATGGATGGTGAGCTTACTCATCAGGCAGTTCTTTGTCCTATAAACTGGATATCATATAAATGAAACAAAGACCACAAAATTTCATCATCAATGTGTTTGGCTACAGCTTATGGAGCCTCTACTATCCATGTGTATTTGCTCTGTGCTGCTGTTCTACTCATTTACTTGTATGCAGATTTTGTTTTACCTAGGGCCCTTCCCAGGTCCTTCTGGGGCACTATCAAGGTTTTAGTTCTGAACAGATTACACAAGCAAAATTTGACTTCATCAAGAGATTTCCTTGAGGAAGATGCACTCAGAGCATTTGATTTACCTCTACAAGAACTTAGAGGGGGAATAGCAGAATTTTATTTCAGAGAAAGGCAGCTCTACAACAATGTGAGTAGCAAGTGCTTACAGAACACATTTAACAGTATATCACAATGTTTTTACATCAAGAGATATCTGTGTCTGTGAACAAATATTAGCTGACAGTATGTTCCTTTCCCAGATCTGTATGCTTTGTACTTCTAATCTGTTAATTTTATTTCCACTGTGAGCCACAGAAATATAGTTCATGTTGGAGAAGCTCTAATTGGCACTTGTTGAGAATAAAAGCCTTTTGACTTTTCTACAGTCGTCTTGAGCTTTGACTATAATTTCAGGTTAGTACATGCCTTGTTTGCTTCTGCTGAAACTATACACCTGTACAACTCACTTTATGTTGAATTATGTATATCAGAAACTGAAAGAGACAGCCTAAAACCTGAAAGCTAGTTACACAAAGAGGTTCTTTTCATTTTGATGCCTATAACCTGAGGAACAGCAAGGAAGTTGCAACCCACGTTTCCAAGTCCGTAATTGCATGTTCAGTACATTCAGTACTGGCAATGGACTGGAAATAGCAAGTGTTCCAGAGATGTCTAGAACATTTTTAGCAGAAGGATACAAGACAAATAACATAAAGGATGAGGTCTTGTTCTAGCCACTGAGATGTGTAAATCCATGTGTCCCACTGAATGTTCTGATAACATTCCTGGCTTTAGAAACTCCCTACAGCAATAAACTGCATAAATTCATATTTTATGGGAAACAAAAGTGAATTTGTTTATACCAGCTTTAAATTTCTCATTATATAAATATAAGCTTCCTTGTGTCACAAGACGTGGTGAAGAACCAGCCAGAAGCTCCTTCGGTGTTCCATGTGAATCTGTTACCTATATGCATAGCTCCCTGCCATGTATAAAGTGCAGAAATTAAAAGTTTTGGTAAAAGGATATAGGAAATGATAACTGCAAAGTAAAAGACTCTCCCAAAGTGACTTTGCTGTTTAATAAAATATATCCAGAGTGAATTTTATTTTGATGTGTTTTGTTTGGGGTTTTTTTCTCAACTTTTCTATTCACCTCGTAAACCTGAATCAAACTATTAAATAAATTTCTCATTAGCTCAGTGGTCACAGGTGATGCCTGAAGACTGCAGGTCTTCCAGCCAGAGGTGGTGGGTACACTGAAGCTTTTGTGTCACAGAGGGACAATAGGATTTTCTCCCTTTGCCCCAGGAACAAATGTTCTTTTGGACTTTCCTTCTTATTTGTACATGAATTAAAAATCACTTTCATTTGCCTGACTGGCTGCAACTTCAAGAGCATCTTGCTGGCTATAAAACAGCACAGGGAACACCTCTGTAAATCCCTCCATCCTGTTATGAGCCTTTCTGAGAAGCTCCTTGACTAGTTTTCCATGTTAAGACTGGCAGTTAGTTTTCTGATAAAGGTTAACTAGCTGTAGCTTCTGTAAAGTGAAGCTACAGGACTCCTTTTATTGAGCCACTGAGCAGCTTTTCATGCACCTTTTCGGCTCTGTCACTGTCAATAGGAACTGACGCCAGTAACGGCCAAACTTGTCATTCAGACATTACTAGCTGTGTCTCAGGCACCCTTAATGATTACTTAGGTGTCATTTAGTTTCAAAGGAACCTGTGGCTTGTATATCACCTTAAAATGGCTCAGCTGTTATAATCGAACAGCTGACTCAGCAGGGGCTGTAGTAAAGTCTACAAAGACAGTTGTAAACACTGAAAGAAACTGGCTGCTGGCCACTCAGTTGTGTTTCTCTCTGTGGGTTTGGACACTACGTTCTGCCTGCCCCCTACTCTAGAGGTGAAAGGCTAGGTATGTAACCAGAATAGACCAATGCACTGGGGCTCGGTAGATCTTAGTTCCTGAAATCCAAAACCATGTTCCAAGGAAAGTTTGCCTAGGATCCATCTAGACTTGTTAAATTTCTTACTCTGAATCAGCTTAATTTGAATTCTGAAGTCTATTTCTCTTCCCAAAACAAGTGAGCTACTACAGCAACAAGAAACAGGCTGGAGCCCTTCCTCTTCAGTGAAAGAGAAATGGTGGGCAGAATTATAGCAGAATCTATATTATCTCTAAGCCCCTTAACAATTAAAAATATCAGTTAGGCTAATTAAGTGCTTACCCCTGAGGCAGTCTATCACTTTTTCTTCCATGGATGTGATGACTTTACTTCAGGCTGATGGCTGAGGTCAGAAAGCTGAAATGGCAGGCGGGCTCACTCTTCAGTGGGTCTTTCAGGATGGCTGAACAAAGAAAAATGCCACATAGAAAATGAAACCTTTCAATAGATCTTTTTATTAGAAAATGTAGGGATAAATTAGACTTGAGACTGAAAAAAATGTCTTTTAATTTACTGGAGCTGCACCAGCTTAGATTTTCTCTATATTGTATTTTGGAAAGCACTTAGTAATGTTAATGTACCTTTTTAAAAGCAGTGATTGCAGGGACCATTTTGGCACTTTTTTTTATTTATTCTGCTAAGATATACACCTGGAACTCTTTCTTCTAGCTAGTTATAGTCCCCTGCCTTACCGACTGTTCAGTACATTTTTTTCTCTGCTAAATTTTTATTGTTCCTCATTCCTGAAATACGAAAGAAACTTATCTGTGGAAAAAATTATTGTAGTTTTCCTCTCCAAATTCAGAACATAATTACTATTATTTTATTTTGTTTGGATGCTATGGAAACTCTTAATTTATTTTTAGTTAATAGCCAAGGTAGCTACAATTGAATATTCTTTAACTGGTATATATACCTTCAGGATTTACGCATCACTACTAACCCACTTTAAACTGTGCTAGAGTATGCTAAGATTATGCAGTTATTCACATAATGGAAAGCTAAGAAGGGCAAAAGCTGCAGCCATATGCTTCCTGGGAACTTATCAAACAGAAACAATGTTCATTAAAAAAAACCCACGAAGGTTACCCCTTTGCCCAGGCTACTCGGTTGTGTTCTGACAGCTCAGAACTGGAAGGTACAAACACATTGTGGAACAGAGAACTGCTGTAAGCCATGGGCTGGCAAAGCAGTGAATGTGAGCAGGCTGGGCTTAGCTTTAGATGTGTGGTTTTAGACAACCTCCCTCACCTTCAGTTTCTTATTTAAATGTGTATTTTTAGCCACAGAATTTTTGCATGAAAGGACATTACATCAAAGTTTTGCATAATTTGTATCCCTCCCCTCTGATCTTTGTGTTGGTTGCTTACAAAGGAAACCAAAATGTATTGCCACTGGACTAATCAGGAAAGGCAAGAATACCAATGCTACATTTTGACATTTTAAATATCTCTCGTGTATTTCATCGTTATATCGAGTCATCTCAAATAATTTTGAGCTTTTTCATGCAGAGCACCTACAAAGCTGTACCCATAAAACCATTTTTGAAATATTTAATGCATGCAGGAGCTGTCAGCATCTGTTCAGGATATTGGAGCCAGCCTTCCAGAAAAAATCATCTGTATAAGCCTGTTCCCTCATGACTTTTTTCTTCAGAAGCCCTCAGACATTTGGTGAACACTCAGCCTGCTATTCGTCGTTTGTTATTTGATGAGCATTCAACCTGTTATGTGGTGGGTTTAGGTTGAAGTGCCTGACCAGCTTGATAGAAAGCTTAGTTAGCTTGATGTGAAGAGCCTATGATTGATGGCAATGAAAAGTTTGTGCACCAATAACAGGGAGTTGCACAACCCTATGCTATTTAGTTTTAAGCTGCAAAATTTAATGATTGTGAATAGTGTTTGGCACTCACTCCAAAATAGCATGGGGTTGTGTAACTCTACTCCACACACTCTGTGTATTCTTTTTTCCTCATCCATACAGCTTCTATATCATCTTTAATTCCTCTCCAACTTCATGAAGGATTATTCTCTTCTGTACCTTTTCTAAAAAAATAAGATTGTATTTTTATTTTATATATATTTATATACATATAAACACACACATATAAATGCACTAGTGTGCCCCAGTATCTAAAATGTGTTTTGGTTCATAAAACTCTTAAGAACTTAAAAGAGTTTGGACAATACTTGTAGAGTCCAATGTAGTATATATGAAATAGACCTGAGGGGTTGATCATGCCTTGGAAAGTCTTTTTTTTGCTGACTTTCAAGGTGTCTTTTGAACCTTCATAGAGGAGACTCAGGTGTATTAGCTTTTATGAAATCAGAGTTTCTTTGATGGCAACATTTCAGAAATGTTTCTCATTATCTAATAGCCTGGATAACTAGCCTAGGTACATTATTTTCTGCACTATTTTTTTTTTTTCATTACATAGATCAGATTATTCTGCCAGTGAATTAGTATTAATACAGCTTGACATCATCTTTTGGGGTTTGAATTTTTGTTTCATGATGTGTCAGTTTTACTGGAATTACTCTCAGTTTAAACTGATGAAAAGGGAAATCGGAATGAGCACAAAGTTTTTATGAACCAAAAAGGTTTTCCTCAGTGTTGAGGGGACATGCCTATACATTCATAGGCAGAATCGGCTGTGCAGCAATCGTATAGTATTTTGCAGCTCTTACACTATCTGAATACAGAAAATGAGAAGGAAGTTTCTGCAGCTCAAATAGGTCTCATTACTAAGTGATGCATGAATACTCTCGTGTGCACAGTGTGCAGCACCTAGGAGATATGAAAAATTAAGAATGGCATAAAATTAACACAGAGCTTGCTGTTCCTGTATCTCTTAGGATGTAATTTTATGATTAATTCCCCTGAGAATAGACTGTGTCAACTGATCAATGCAAATGAAAATTGTTGACTGGCTAATACCTGCAGTAATGGTTTCAGCTGGCCGTGGCTAGAAAGTCTTAAGTGTCAGAAGTAAAATTTGTATTTCATTAACGTAGACCCTTTCATCCTCCTTTATGCTTTATACAAAAGGAATTCTAGTGTCCCTATGGAAACTAGGAAACACTCTCAATTCTGACAGGCACTCTCTGCAACCCGGGTTAAGTCAACAGGGTTTGATGGGATATGGGACATCAACCCATGCTGAGCATGCCCCTATATCTTCTGTAAAATGTCTTATCCCTTATATCTCATGAGAATATAATCTTCTGTACCTGTGCTGATGTATCATGTCCCTACCTTGTTTCTGAGAACCTGGAAGTGTCAAATTGGACTTAAAGCGGGAAATCATAAGGATTTTGGTATCTAAATCTCTTTTACTGATATGTAGGGAAACACATAACAAGTTACTGAGCTTTCCTTCCTGAAAATGCCTGCATGTTGTTTTTCATTCGTACTGCACAGTGCTTTTTTCAGAATTTCATCAGTAAACTTTCATATACAATGGCATCATTATTCATATTAGCTTGAAATCCTTAAAAATTCAGCACAGTATTGGACTTTGTTGAAAAAGAAAAACTGAAAAACAAACCACAGCCAACCAAAATCCACTTTTGATCAGCCCTGACATGGTCAGGCATTGGAATAGGTGATAGTTGTAGGTCCCTTGCAACTGAAATATTCTATTGTATTCTATTGTAGTCTGTCCTGTTCCATTCCAAAAACCTCATGCAAGGTCAGATTCTGATCCCTTGTCCCCCAGTGATGATTTTAAGTTGACCTGAGAGCTCTTGGTGAATCTTCATTAGGATTTTTTTTGTATTAGCATTACATTATTGGTCACTACTGCACTTGTTCTTTGTTTGCCTCTATTAGATGGTGCTGCTCTGAATCTCCAGTTGCTTATTTCTCATTCCACTGTTTTCTGTTTTACTTCTGTGATTTTTATAGCCTTAAATTTAACTGATACATATTTTGCAATTTTCCTTTTCTTTCACTACATTTATTTCATGGACTATTACTTGCAAAAACCTGCACTTGACTATAGATAAAATCTTTCTTGGTTGAATATTGCAGTAAGCCATACTCATTCAGAAAGTCTTGCCAGATACCATCAACTTGTATATGTCCTTTCTTTTTTTTTTTTTTTTTTCTGAAAAAGCTTCCTTGCTTTTAGAACATGAATAAAAATAATGCATTCTTTATTTTTTTATGCTTTGGAGAATGAGAGATAATTTAAAATCTACTGTAAAGATGACATAGAATTGAGAGCAGAAGATGTAAAAGATCTTTTGACTGGCTACATATACTCAGAAGGGAAAGAGCAGAGGACAATATGGTGTGCTGTAGTGTGCTATTAACTATCTCAAGAAAAATCTATTCTGCTGAGAAATGGCATCCAGCGGATTTTAGCTTTGTCACGCATACTGAGATTCTGGCTAAACTAGGCAAACAACTGAGAAGCAGAAATAATCGCCTGATGCATATGTTTGCTTCTTTCTACAAGAACAGCGTGCAACCATCATAAGCATTTAGGTGTCATCTATGATGTACTTCTCAGAAGAAATCGAAAGCTATTACCCTGAGCTCAGTGAGCTCATCAGCTGTACCCTGAAATCTTGTTAGACTTTTCTTTCGGATGCACATATATGTTGGGATACAAGTCACTGACTTCGTGAGATGGGTAGTACAAGCAGCAGACTGTATGGTTCTTTGTGAACTTGGTTGTGTTTTCCAACAGCTGAACACTAGAAAGGAATATTAAATGCATCTCAGTTTTTTTCAAAGTTGCCTTAGCAATATAAGTCATGTTGGAATAACTTCTGGCATGTGTGATTATTACTGTTGGCTGGGTCACTGCAGGACTTAACACAAAGCTTCATCCAAAAGTCAACCCAACATTGCCTAACAGCTGCACAGCAAATGTAGAAGCTAGTTTTGGAAAAAATTGCATGGCAGGAAATCATAAAGAGCTAGTCTGAAACTGACAGCTGATGAATCTGCTTCTGAAATTTTTTCAACGAATGATTATATCAAAAAACCGACAAACTTTATCTGACGTTCTCTTCTTGCCCTCATCAAACTCCTAATTTGTGTGATACGAAAGTTATTTGGTTGACAGTTGCTTAAATAGAATCATAGAATCATAGAATAATTAGGGTTGGAAGGGACCTTAAGATCATCAAGTTCCAATCCCCCTGCCATGGGCAGGGACACCTCACACCAAATCATCTCATCCAAGGCTTCTTCCAGCCTGGCCTTGAACCTTCCAGGGATGGAGCATTCACAGCCTCCCTGGGCAACCCAGTCCAGTGCCTCACCACCCTTACAGTAAAGAACTTCTTCCTTATATCCAATCTAAACTTTCCCTGTTTAAGTTTTAACCCATTACCCCTTGTCCTATCACTACAGTCCCTAATGAAGAGTCCATCCCCAGCATCCTATAGGCCCCCTTCAGATACTGGAAGGCTGCTATGAGATCTCCATGCAGCCTTCTCTTCTCCAGGCTGAACAGCCCCAACTTTCTCAGCCGATCTTCATATGGGAGGTGCTCCAGTCCCCTGACCATCCTCGTGGCCCTCAAATAAGAAGTATGGATTGTGTTAGGTATAGTAGACTCGAACAGTGACAAGGTGGCTTTTACAGAAGTTTGTAGTTGAGCCCAAATCAGGTTACTTTGTATGAAAGTCCAGTTTTTGACAAGGCTGGTGAATTGCATGTACAGTTTGGCAATAACCATACATGCACAGCTAGAGGTTGTTTCTAGAAAAGCAGTGGTTATAGGGAACTAGTCAAGGCCACAGATGAAAGACTCTCAAGACATATGTCATGCGCAGTATCTTTCTGTTATGATTGCCAAACAGGTGCGTCATTTGAGGAGCCTGTTGCTGTTTTAGACCAGCTGGAATAAATGGGGTTCAGTGTCTTCCTGATAACTTGGAAAGATGGTTAGATACTTGATACAGCAGCAACCTCCCAATTTCATGACTGGATTAGCTTCTTTATCTGCTTGATTTTCATGAATGTTGTGTTTCTGTCCTTTACAAGGTGTCACATCAAAGACTTTAAGTGAAAAAGGAACCTGACAGTAGCTGACTTGGTCTTCTCTTGGATGTCCTGGGCTGACTGGAAAAGAAACTTCTAGAATCATAATGTCAGACTGGATAAAGTGAAAAAACAAGTACCATTTTTTATGGCTTGAAAACTCCTTGAAGTGTACCCAAGGCAGTATCTAAAGATCTGAGAATTTTGTATGGATTTGATGATAACACTTGAAACAGTGAGCCAACTTGGATTTCAGAGCATCGTGGTAAGACTGTCTTAGTCAAGAAAATTTTGTTCAGCCTTGAGACAGGCAACTCTGTGGTGGTATATATGGAAGAGTCCTTTCCTGTATATCAATAACTCAAGAGTAATTTAAATAAAAACCCAGTTCATTAGGGAAAAAAATGTAGGTCGTTTTCTAGTACTAAAATCTAATTTGAGAGTGTTCAGAATCTTTTCTATATATTTTATCTTTCATTAAAACACTTCTGAGTCCACACTGGCTCTTGCACAACACTGACAAGATATTTTGGAGCTGCAGCTCAGTAGATAGTTGTTTATTATTTCAGTAAGCCACATCAGGCACTCTAAGTAAAGCCTGTAAAACACGCCTAGCTTTGAAATTCTTTTTAACTGCCCTTGTTTTAGTCACTACTAATAGGTAAAATCTGTTTATCTGAAGAAGTTTTTCAAGGAAGGCCTATTATGTGTTTGAGAACCAGTTGTGTAAGCTTCATACATGCTACGGGATAACACGTTCCCAAACATTCCCTCCAGCATAAATATTGGCAAGACCTAGCCAGTTTATTATATTTGAAAAGTTTAATTTGCATGTACACATTTGCATTATTTTAACTTGTATCATACAGCTAAATATGTTATGATTTGCTGTAGTCAAACTAGCAAAGACTAGTTTTTGAAATGTCTTCAAGGTCTGTGGAATGTTCTCATATTGCCATTGGCTTTTACTTCATTGTCTAAGTTTCCCATCAGCTTCAAAATAAAAAAACCCTCAAGTTCTCACATTGCAGAGAGCTTGTGGCCACCAAAAAAAAATATATATATTTATATGAATATAGTAAAAAGATTCACACCAAATATTTCTTTTATACTTCCTGACTTGGCTGCTTTCACAGTATCAGATGTATTACATTTAGGATCTTATAGCACCAAAAAGCATATCAAATGCTTTCCAAAATGCCCAGGTTCATGGTCTCTCTGACTCCAAGACAAAAACATGGCTCAGCTATTTAGACCTGAGGATTTGAAATAATTCTTCATTGCTGTAAAAAGAACTAGCTCATGGAATCAAGTGATTACATATTAATTTTTCACATAAAACACTTCTTCTATTTGATTACCGTTAAGATATAAACTCAAGAGCCAAATGTAGCCTCAAATACTCAAGAAATTTATTTTTTTTTCAAAGACTTCCCTCAGAAAATGTAGGCTTATGTCATGCTTTTTAGACACCAGGGTGTTTGAGACTATTAGGAAAAGATCATAGAAAACATTTAGCCTGACTTGCATTTCCCAGACTACTTCATGCAGGAGCTTCTGTATTAACCCATTTTGTCCTCATTACAATCAAGGTTGATAGTGTTGAAGAAGAAATAGGTTACTTAGTCAAGTGTGTCTGTGATAATCACAGACATTTTCCAACAAAATTTGCAGAACTACCCAAAATATACTGATGATGGTCCTCCTATCCCACAGTGCTCCAGCATATACTTGCATGTATTTATAAATTTGTTATACATAGAGTCTTCTGCATTCTGTTATCTGAATATTTATTGCTATCTATTAAAAAGTAGAAGATCAAAGGAGCTCCTTCTTAGACAACTGAGCTCCCTCAATTCCCTCCCTTCAATTCATTGTACAATTGTTGCCTGGACTTTTCTACATCTTTCATCAGAAGCACAGGAGGAATTCATCTTATCTAGCTGTAGATATTCCTATTATTAGCAGCCATAGCTGAGTTGTTCTGGGGGGAAATGGTCACCTATGTTGTGCATCAGATAATCCATTCTAGGCATCTACTCAGGATAAAATCCATGGCAGATACACTACATACCTGAATTCAAGATATTGTCATTTACTCAGATGATTTATTAGTCCCTCAGTGTATATTATCAGCAGAGAATTATTCTACTGTTTACGGTAGAACAAAGTGATACTTAGCATGAACTTCTCCAGCAGTCAAGCCTCCTACACAGCATATAGCACTGGTCTTTCAGAGTGATAAATGAATTGGGTTTCACTGACAAAGAAGGTTGTGAGAAGGATTCAGATTGAAAGAGTGGTTAAGGAAAAGATGTAAGTGTAATTTTTAGCTATATGTATGAGAAAACCACCAGCTAGTCATACTTTTTGCTTGGCTTTGGATATTTTTCAAGTACTCTCAATTTCAGTTATCTAGTCTGAAATATTTAATATTTAGGTAAAACTATCCCATTTTCAAATATACCAAGCACCTAATGATCCTTTTCAATTAAATGGTACTTGTTAGCCAGGGTATCTAAAAGCCAGGAAAAAGGATGTTTAGGAACTAATTTTAGGCACTGAAGACAGAGTCTGGGTCACAGGTATCTGTACCATTTCTAAACTAATATTCCTATATAGGATGTGAGATATTAAGTGGACATAATCAGTACTGATGCAGAAACTCAGAGGTTTCAGAAAAACTTGGGCTGCTTACTGGCCTTTTGACAATGGAAACTATTATTCAACCATTTCATCATGTACATATCTAAGAGCAGAACTAAGAATACATAAGATCTGTAACCATGGAGCTACAAAACATACAGTGCCTACAGTATCCTACAGTAACACACTTTCAAAAAAACTAACAAATAATAACATCAACCTGAAGTTTGGCAAAAATAATTTAAGAGCTTACCTGGAATAATAAAAAGCTTTAAAAATACAAATTATTTACATCTGGTCTTACACTGTCTTGCAAAGAATCTCGAATAGAATCTTGCAGATCTAGAACACAGTTTATTTGATAGATTACAAGGATCTCAGTGCCATATCTTAGTCGTAAGCACTGCCATATGCACTCATACAGCACCTTGCTATAATAAAAACTGAATAATAAGCATGCATTTTATGAGCTTTTTTATGAGTTTATGTGAATTTTGTTTTAATCCCATCTGACCAGTGTTCTATTCACAATGAGTACAACATGTTTTAACATGCCCTCAGGGAGGTGTCTATTTATGGTTCATTAATAAAGGCTGTTTTTACTAACAGCTATCTGTTATATAATTATAAAGAATACTAAAAAATTACCTCCTATTTTCTGTGATGGTCTCGTTCAATATTTTCTGATGGCGTAGAGAACAGATGAAAACATCTGTGCAGTCCTACATGAGCTGTTAATTAGGCAGCTCATGTATATTTGCTTTTCCTTAAACCATGCAAACACATTTTTAAATTACATTACCATATTTGTAGTCGGTTGGGGGTAGGGGTAAAATGTAAATTACAGTAGTTAACCATCTTGCTGTCTGCAGACACATAGCATTTCTCCCTTCTTTTTTTTTTGTGGCTGTGAGTGGCATACTGGGTGTTGTCTGGGGACTTCAGGATGTAACTGTGCCTGACATATCATTAAGGAAAATAATATGCAGCAGGAACAGCAGCTGAGAGATGAAACTCCATTCTTTTGACATCTGCATCAATCTGAGAAAAAGAGGCATGTCAGTCCTGGGGATGGGCAGCAACCTGCTTAGTAGGCTGAGTGAGCAGGGTGAGTCCTGCCAATCTTCACTGGCAAGAAACAGCTGAAGCATCTGTTGAAGCTTTTGCTCTGAGTCACTGCTTGAAATACCCAGAGCAGCTCTCCTGTCTCAACTATTTGTGTGACTTTGGGCAAGGTGCTGGTTTCCTTGGCCAGTTTGTGAAATAGTAGTGCCAATATATATTTATCCAACCCACTGTGAAAGGGTGGTTTTGTCTGTAATAGGCTTTGAGCTTTTGGAATAAAAGCTGCCTAGCAAACACAAAATATTGCCATGGTTGTAAAACAATGGTAAATCAAAAGTGTAAAGGAAAGAAACCTTCTGAAGACTACATAGTGCCTCCAAATATACATTTCTATTTATGTTTTCCAAGGGTAGTTATTGCTTTAAAGATCCTTGTATGGGTGTGAAGAACAATGGGGTGATGAGATCCTGGGTTTATTTCTGCTGGTAGGTGACAGAATTACCCATAAAGGAGAAAGTCTCTCTTTTCTTTTTTTCTAGTTTTTATCCAATCTCCCAGTGTAGTTCTTAGTAATAACAAATCAACATGAATACTGCCATACTGTATTTTCCTTTTCTGCTCCGGAAAGCAAATACTAAATATCATATTCTTTTTAGATCATCTCATAACATGCACTGCACTGCTCCCTAGTAAAAGTTATTAAATAACATCGCCAGCTATATTTTGAGTCACTGCTGCATGAGCAGGAAAGGAGTCATTTTTACTAAACCTTCATATGTAAACTAACGTATAAGGGCTTGTTGGATGATTAATAGGTAGTTGGAGAAATAACAGATTATTATAGATTTCAACAGGTCAATAGTTTGCCAATTATCATGGTATTTACGTATATGACGTACTTAAAACCATCTGGTACATGTACTATTTAGACTTGTAGCATGGTCTTAATATCTAATAATAATTTCAAATAATGTATTAATGTAATATTGGAATTATGTGTGGGTTTTAGAATGTGAAAAATTGAGATTTCAGGTTTCTTAAAAGGAAAGAACCAGTTAGTTCTTGATTGTATCTTCAATATGTTCAGAATCTAATTTGATTTGTAGCTGCTCTTGGTTTATGACAACATGATGTTTCCCTGACAGCTTTCCTTTGACAGTGCCAATACTTGCAGTTGCTTGTTCATGTGTGAATACTATTTGATAAGTCTCTATATTCATACGCTGTCATTCTGTAGTGGTAAAATAAACCATCTTTTTCAAAGATGGGTAGAATCAGATCAGAGCTTTTCTTTTCACAGGAAGATAAAATGCTGAAGGATACTATTTGTGTGGTTTTGGAGCATTGTGAACGGAGTTGATTAGGAAGTAATTAAAGACAGGAAAAAACAATCCCACTGAATCCATCTCGTACAAATTACAGGAATCAGAAAAGCTTTCCCTATACAGAAAGCTGATTTAAAAGCTTTGAGGGGAGCTTTTATTTTTTTTTTTTTTAAAAAACAGCCTTTATTTGTAAGCAATGCATAAAATCAGTGGATTAGTCTGATTAAGCATTAGCTCCTGGAGCCAGGAAACTGATTCACCTCTATTGTGTATAAAGTGTTTTGGAGAGTTAGATCCCCAAGTCCTTCCAGATTTGGTCACTGAATCTGAACAATAAAGAAGAATTCTGATTGCAAATCATGAAATATTTCCTACTTACATTTCCTACAGGGATTAAAGGTCAGCACTTTAGCATCCAGACTGAAAGAGAAGTCAAAAAGGTGAGACTGACATGGATTTAAAAAGAAAGTCTCATTCCCTGCACAATGGAAGTAAATAGAAAAGGATAATGCTACTTACTAAGGACTATATACAACTCTTCTGTATGATTTTTAGGGACACACACATGATCTGTGTGAGTCAAAGTCAGGCAGTTGCCTCAGAAAGTGCATATTGCCCAACCTGGTCCTAGGCTCGGGCAGACTCACACCACCAGTTTACTGCTGCTGAGAATGTCACAGGTATCGTGCATGAGCTTGCAGAGTCCTCTACAGACACAGGGAGGACTAATGCAGCACTGGTTAAGACATAGGGCATGGTTTAACTCAGAAGGCTGATGGAGGGAGAAGGTGACTTTCATAATTTTTCTATGTAGCTAAGCTATGTGTAGGAGTCCACCTCTCCCTAACAGCTTCCACTGGGATATATCTGTTGCAAAGACACTCTGCAAGTGTTGCTGCTTCCAGGGTAGAGATAAAGGAAGCTCCAATAAGATATGAAGTACAAAAATACAGCAGATGCCTTTCTTCTTCCTTTCTTCCACCACAGATGGTTGTGGATTAAACGATGAAAAAAATATTTGTGGGCACAGAAGACTATTTAGGGGGCACAAGACCTGTTAGTAGGTTCCCCAATATGCTTTTTGTTTGTGCCAGTTTATCCTTGCCCACACTATTCCTGGATATGGCACAAGGGCTATTTCCAAGAGGCTGCTTGGATACAGCCACCCAATGCTGGAAGCTTCAAGAGATTGCTCTATAGATGCAAGCTAGCTCAGGTATGGGTTTCAGGGCCAAAGAAAGACCATGGGCACATGTAATTCACCGATACATGTGCACACTCTGTGCTTACCTGGTACATTAATGAGTCAGACTCCTCCATAACCCCTTAAAATGAGCAAGATGGAGCAGAGTATCACCCCAGTTCTTCCAGCTCCATGTATATTTGGCAATGAAGAGTGCTAGGCACAGCTGCCTTATGGGGATCCTCACATGCCTCCTCACACTCTCATTAGTGGCTGCTGCTCTTGTCAGTCCCACTGTTAAGACATAACTGTGTAAGAGCAATGAAAGCAAAGGGAAGAAAAAGGCCTCTGGCCATCATGAAACTAACACAGTCAATGAAAAGCTGGTGAGCAAATATGTTGTGAAAATTGATACTGAGTGCATTAATTTTGTTAACTGGGTGATAAGGTACAAGTTTTTGGAAAGCACTGCACAACAGTGCAGTTTTGCATCAGACTGGGAGGATGGAGGTGAACAACACTACAGCTACTGCTGTCGCCTCCATTGGAGCCAGGGTTTAGTTAGCAGAGGCAGCCCACCATGGGAGGAGCAGATTAATTCAGTTCATGGTTTCAGCAGCACCTCAGTTCATGGACAGGCCTCTAGGCATGTCCAGTTTCAAGATTTGTAAAAGCTCAAAGGTGATGATATCTAGAGGTGAAGTATTCTTACAACGATCAGTGGGAGGATCTCAATGCCAGGAAAACGTGCCAACATTCAGAAAAGCAAGGTGGTATTTTTATGCTCAGATTTTTTTCTTGAATGACCAAATAGCAAAATCTAAGACTAATAAAATAGCAAAATCTGAGACTCATTAACTCAATAAAGCATCATAAATAAGTACCAAGTCCAACAATTTATTTTCCTGTTTGTTTTAAAGTTTCCATTCTTCCTGTGCATCTGATTGGCAAATAAACTACATAGTAGAGTGCTGCAAAATCAAGTTGAGCACATGATAAGGTATATATGGTAAATAATGTCAATTACAATTTATCTGTACCTTACAAGCGTAAATTTCTATTGCAATTAGTGCATTTGGACTCTCATAGATCCCTGATTTAGGGATGATCTGGAAACCTTGTAGTATTGTGGCATGACCCATTAAATAAGTAAGACCAAGCCTGATTAGAGTTCATTTAAAAGACTGAGTTCTTTCTGTCTCTTACAGGGGCCCTATGTAATTATATTCTAAATTCACAGTTACCTAAAAGCAAGCGATGTGACTCTAAAAAAAAAAAAAAAAAGGCCTGTTCCTAATAAAGGTTGCATGTAGCTGAAAAATTCCTTACTGTTTTTGCTGTAAGCAGGAAGAAAAGCAGACAGCAATTATTCCCTTCTGTCCTGCAACAAGAGAAGGAGAAAATGTGTGGTAAAAGGGTTTATTTATATAGTCCATGCAGAAAGGACTGACTTGTAGTCTACCACCGCTGCCAAGATGGATACTGAGAAAGTCCATAAAGTCCATGACCTGTCTGCAGTGGGTGAGCGGCTGCATGGTTCTGAGTTACCGGCTGGGCTTAAACCATGACAGTCCAACGCAACATTGCTATTGTAATTGCTGTTATTGCAGTAATAGCAAAGAATACCCGCCTTACATCCACAAATCACAGTGTCAGGCTCTGCTCTGTACTAACACAAGTCAAAAGATGATCTTTCCATCAGAGTTTTACCATTCAAAAGCACAACAAAATATTCTCTGTGCTAACACTTGGTCCATGCTGATCTGAATTGAAATATGTGAGTGCATGTGAGACAACCCAGTCTCTTCATCAATATGAATACTAGCTGGTTCTTAAAGTTTAATTTATCTTTGTTCACTGCTGTTCCAGCTCATGTGGCTGTCAGTGAGCTGCAAGGCCATTTCTGCATGCTGCATTTCTGCATTTTCTGCATGGCTGCTGGACCTACCCATTCTCAGTCATTTGAACTTCCATTTTGTTTGTTTGTCTTTTTAATGTATCTACTGGTCACTCCTCATTCCTCCAAGATGAGTTTCATTCTCTCCATTCTCTCTCAACAGTTTCTCCAGCATCTGGATATTTCTGGCATCTGGAAACTGGAAAAAAGGAGAGCTTTCAAAAATGTCATGTAGTTACCTCTTACATTAGAAGGGATTGCCAACGCTGAAGGCCTTTTTTGAAGATAATCAGCATTGAAGGAATTTATACTGGGTAATTAACTGGTTACGGTTTAAGACTGGGTACCTGAAACAAGTGCATTAGCAGTGATTCTGCTTTCACCGAAATGGGCAGAGTTTTATTTACCTCGGAAAAGAATGATTGTGTAGAATGATATGAAACAGCATTGATATACAACATGGAGAAAAACAGTAAACAAAAACAGATAAACAGAATAGTTTGTGCACACAAAATAAATTGCTTCCAATTAATAACATAGTGCACACACAGCTGACAATAAGCACAGCCACATATTTGTCTTTGTCATAATTTTGCATTAAATACTAAATCAACTCAAACCCCCAAACAAGTTTGGGGCGTAAAAAGCTTTTGTCTAAGTCATCAGCACAGGAGTGCCAGTGTAGAGTAAGAAGCAGGAGCTGTGATTAAATCAATTGTCCCAAGCTGCTGCAGTTCAAGGAGAGAAAATAATTTATTACTTTTGTGTGGGTCTGTGAATAAAAACAAAGAAATGCATTGGAGTAGTAAGCGAAGAAGCTTTGACAAGCAAAACTGTAGCCTGGTCCTATAGCATTAATTAGAAAAAAGGATGCTAAACTCTCCCAAGTATTGAAATATACCAAAAGAAGCAGTATCTATTTCCCCTGTTTGTTTTCTCTGTTCATTTCTGACCACATTCATCTTTATATATAAACAAGGATAAGGTCAAGATAATCTGCTTAGGACATAGACAGTCCTGCCTTACCTCCATTTATGTAAGCAGAATCTGGACCTTTGATAGCAGCAAGGAAGAAACTGTCTGAGATGGACTGATAAATCACAAAGCAAGACTTTGTGATTTTCCTAAGGTTGAACTAGACTTCATCTATGAAGAGCTGTGCTCTTGACATAGTGTGGTCAGACCCTTTTGTCTGTGGATTAATCTAACTAAAAGTCAGGGGACAGAGATCAGGATTCAAAATGCTAACAGTGAAATACATTGATTTTCTCCTTTGTCCGTCAGAAATGAATCAGAACACCCTCAAAAATCTGATAAGAGTGGGAAGATCCTTACCTGGCTCAAATGCAGGAACTTGGCTTCAGCATGAAGGGTTGTGGGTTAATGAACATGGTACAGGAATCAAA
Organism: Neopsephotus bourkii; assembly: GCF_033783945.1. Lineage (NCBI taxonomy): Eukaryota > Metazoa > Chordata > Aves > Psittaciformes > Psittacidae > Neopsephotus > Neopsephotus bourkii. The sequence goes on from NW_026902113.1 coordinate 3,574,084, forward strand.
CACCCTCCTGTTGTTCAGAAATATTTGAAGTTTTGAGGGTTTGTTCTGAAACAGAAAAATAAGCTGGGAAATGTATGGAGCTTTCTTAGCATAGATATGGGAGCAAGCAAAGAATTGGGCAGATATGAACAAACTGTGTTGTCAGTCAGCTAGGTGAGTAGAAGACACCCTTCTTAACTTCAGGTGTCCAAAGATCTTGTTTCAACTAATCGCAGTTTCTTTTGGAGTCACAATAGAGGGACCAGGAGACCCATTCAAAAGACCACAGATTGCTCTCTAGCTGCATGTATATTTTTCCACTGACAGTAAAGGAGCTCAGACATCAGCTTGGACTAAACAGCCAACTCAAGATGCATGAAATTAGTGGAGTCCTAGCTTTAGTAACACAAAGCATGTCAAAAGCTTGCCAGTCAAAGACTTATTATCATTTGTCATCAAAATACAAGTATAAGCAGAATGGGCTGGTTTGATCTGCTCTGTTATTTGTAGAAATGATCTTAGCCATATGTACACTGGGACATATCCTATGGTGAGCAAGGCAGGTAAACAGAAAGGTAGTTTGCAGTATAATGGGAGTGTTCAGTTCTTAACCTTGACTAATATAAACTGATCATGTATGAGATTTAACTGGAAAACAACCCTGAATGGAGGTAGATCTTGAAGTTCAACATAGAACACAGTATTAGGCCAGGGTGTACACTATGTCTGAAGATAAAATACAGTTTATTCACCTACTGAAGAGTAAAGTTCAATTTAGAACCATTACTTTGAGAAGTGCATTGGCCTGACCCAGGCAGAACTGTTCACACTTTCAAGACGCACACAACACAGACTCTGAAATCGTCTTCATACTTGAACTGTTCTCCCCGCACAAGTTGCTACAATTTCTAGGCTGGGGGCATGCTGCAGGGTCCTTATGTGTGCCCTCCAGTGAACAGTCCCTTCTGGAATCATCAGTGCTTTCACAATCCCTAAACAGGAGTTTTCTCAAACAACTGAAGGACATTTATTATTTTTTTATCACCTGTTTCCATCACAACCAACAGCACATCCCGGTATCAGCAGCAGCACTGTGCATCAGCAGAATTTAAATTCAGGTTTTATAATGAAGTGAAGGGAGTGTGGACAGCAGCTCAGGGTCCTCAAAGTCTGCAGCGTATCCAGCTACATGTAAATTGTCATCTTTATGTATGAGATGGCTGACTGAAGTTACGATGCTTGTGGATTCCCTTGTGCCCACTAAAGGGTTGGGGTCACAGAGCTCTGAGGCCATACCAGGCTTGCAGCTATCATCAGGACCCCCAGGATTTCTGTGTGACCGTAGAGACAAGCAGGCTCTCATTGTCAGCCTGCAGTGAGATAGGTCTACCAGTTCAGAAGCAGTTTTTCAGCCACCTGGAAGCTAATTGGCCCAGACTCCTACATGCTGGTTGGTGCTCAAAATAGGTGATTCACTGCTGTCTTGTTTGGGGATGGTAAAGACATGCTTATAGTCTACCTGAGCTGGTGGAAATCACTTATTTCTGGAAAAGGAGATCTAAAAACAAGATCCTAAATATAAAATCTGTTTTCACATGAGCAACTTTTCCACGAGGGTGCACAATACACCCTCTTCACATCCCCTGCATATCGCAGAATATGTTATGCATTTGTTTTTCCGTTTTAAGTTTGTGAGCTTTTGATACGTTCTGATACTTTGTAAAATATTTTAAACTCTATGGACAAAATATGCTAGCTACAGTCCAGATATGCTTATCCTCACTGGTATTCTTTAATCCCCCAACAGGTTTGCTGAAATGACTATATATATTACTTTTGAATGTATCTGACTTAATTTTCCTGTATGCACATGTGAAGAGGCAAGTGCCAGATGCTGACTGCAATATTTGCATGACCAAAATTAGCAACCATTCTGTATTATTTAGTTTGTCTCCCACCTTGAATGTATAAATCAAAAATCAAGTGGTGAGCACTGGCTGCCATGACCCCAGATACGGGAAGAACAAGTGTAGCAAAGATTTACTTGGGAGTCCAACACCTAATTAAGCGAGGGGCTGGAGGGAGGAAAAATAAAACTGCTATGGAGGTGGAAAATAAATTTAGTGTTTTACAAGTTTGCACATACTCCAGGGAATAGTTTTAGTTCAAAACATAAAACGGATGCTTTAGTTTACAAGCATATGGCATGCTTGTTCAACTTAGAGGCATTAAATCTGCAAAAATTAAGTAAATATTCTGGCAGCTTTATTAAGAATTCCACTTTCTCTAGAAATGCATATCCTGGATTTGACTAAGTTCAGAGATGGGTTCTCAGGTTTTACTAAAGGCATAAAATGCAGCAAATGTATTACCCAATTGGTGGAGCTTCCATCACTTCCCTTGGGAGGCTTTTTAGAGTCCAGTAGACCTCACTACAAAGAAAATCATACTGAAATGTCAGGTTGAGATGCAGTCTATTTTTTCTTTTTTTTTTTTTCCCTCTCTTTCTCCTCCTTCAAATTCATGCAAAATATTCTTACAGTCATCACTGAGGTATAGGCTTCTGCACTTCTTGATTTTTTGAGCTTTTTGGGTTAAATTATAGTATACAATATATAATAATGTATAAAATATACTTTTTTATATATAATTATAATTACAATAGCTAATATAGCTGTTACTGCCAGCAAGAAAAACACCTTCAGCATGTGAACTCTTCTGTGCAAGGCAAGGAGACATATCAGCATGTAAAGAAAGAATTTTCAGAGAAAACAGTGAGTTAAACACAGTATGTGTAATAGAAGAGGACCCCTCACAAATCCCTACCATTTTAAAGTAGTGGATACTGAGCTGCACTTGGCATTTCGAGTCAATGCATCCTCTTTGGCTGCTGGGGCTTGATCCGGGTCAATCCTTTGTCATGAAAGACTTAAAAGGCTATAGCCAATGTGGCCCATAGGTGTCGTCTGTTCCCATTGTCTCCACTGGGACATACTTCAATCCATGGCTCACTCTCTGCCTATGTTCCTATGTTTCTTTCCAGAGAGAAGAAAAGTAAAGGGTACATCCCTACTAATCGTCTCCTCAAGTCACTGAGCTCTTGGGTTGAGCCTGCTTCATGAAATTTTCTTGGCTGTGTTTTGTGAAGACAGGAAGGGCATTGACAATTTTTAGCCTCAAATGGGGTTATTAGCGAGGCAATGGGCTTGTGATGTGAGCTCTGAGCAGCTCAGCAGAGACATACCATTGGTGGGTTGGAACAATTGCACAGACATGAACATAAGCACCCAGTGGGTGTTGCTCTCTGTTTAGGTTTTAGGCTAAAGAAGAAGGCTAGAGGACTGAAATGGTGCTTAAACAGTCTGCAGAGAGACCTGAAACTTTATCTGCTGTAGCAAGGCTGTAGCAGGGTGTCTGTTTCCTGAAACTGAAACACACTTCTACAGAGAAGAAAACAAAATGGATAATTTGAGGGAGAAGGGAAAGTTATTGCAAGATTGATGCAAGAAGCTACTTTTTTTTCTTTCTTTTTTTTTTTTTTCGTTTAACAAAGCACTGAAACACAATAGCCAAGTAGGTCCTACAAAGAACTTTCTTGGTGATGTGAAGATTGAACAACTTTACATGGAACAGGTTTATTCTTGGATCTGAGAGGGGTTCTGCAGCAAGGCAGCACTGTCTATGTTCTGTGATGACATCTGGCTGCCATGAAGCCAGTGGGAAAACTCCAGTGACCCTAAAGGATGACCAGCCTTGACGGTGGGAATCAGTGAGCAGGGTCAGGTTTGCTGGCTGTCCTGTCTGCTACTGAATTTCTAGCAGTGCTGAATTATAGGTACTTTGGAAGAATACACTAAGTGTAAAATATTCAATTTGTAGGGCAATATCTTGTAGCCAAAGTATTAAGACATCTCTTTATGTCCTTAACCACGGTTTTAGATTCTTTAGATGTTTCTCTCTTGAGATATTTCATAGATACTAGACACAGAAAAGCCATGTCCTCAGCCTTACAGACAAAACAGTTTCACATTTCAGCCTTTTTTTCACCTGGATGCAGGTGATACTTTGTGTTTTCTTTGAAGAGAAGTACATTTATTCATGGTCCAGAGTACAGTTTTGTTATATGTCTTCTAAGCTAAACAACTTTTGCCTTCCAAACCCCAATAACTCATCAGCAAAATACACAGGACATCCAGGGTGCTATGAAGCTTTTTCTTTCCACTTAGCTTTTAATATATGAGTTGGAAGGGGAAGTACAGAGGATGTGGAGCCTCAGACTAGCCTGGCACGGTAGCTGAAACACATCAAGTGCATTAATGCATGTCAGCCTGCACCAGGTTTTGCACAGGTTGGGAGGTAACAAAGCCTTTGTCCAGGTCACCACCTCCATCACAGGAGAATTCTGTGCATTCTTGTGAAACACCACTGAGGCGGTATCTCTGGCTGGGACGGTGTGAGAACACTGCAATGGACGCAGCTCTTTTCCTCATTCCATGTACAGAGTATTTTCCTTTCTTGTTTACAACACCATAAATTATTCTGTAGTTGAGCCTTTGTTCTGTGCATAGCTCAGCCTTGAGCTGGGTTTGCTTGTTTGTTTCTGTTCCTGCTCTGTTTCCTCTGCCTGCCTCCCAGCATGACTAACACCGTCTGTGCTGCTTCCCTTGTCTCCACAGCTTCCCCTTCATGCTGTGCCACAGACACAGGCAACTGCCGTGCTGCTCCGTGTGCTGTGATGGAGTGACCTGTTCAGTGTGGAGCAGCATGAGGAAGCATGCTAACAATAACTGAAAGGTAATCACTTCATAGAATTATAGCATCAGAGAATCATAGAATTATAGAATCACTTGGAAAAGACTTGTAAGATCATCAAGTTCACCTGTTAACCCAGCTCTGCTAAGTCCACCACTGTATCATGTCCCTAAGGTCCCCATCAACACATCTTTTAAATACCTCCAGAGCTGGTGACACAAGTACTTCCCTGGGAAACAGAACTTTATTTTCAATTAAGAAAATGAAAACTTTGCTAAATTTTCCTTTTTTCCTCTCACATCTGTATGAGCAAACCAAGATGCATGTTTAATGAGGAGATTTTATTAACTGCATTACCCCAAGTCATGGTTTAATCCTAACTAGCAACTGGGCTACCCAGCTGTTGGCTCATCCCACTCTGGTGGGGTGGGGGAAAGAATCTGAGAATAAAAGGGAAAAAACTCACGGCTTGAGATAAAGACAGTTTAACGGGTAAAGCAAAAGCCAAACCAGGAATTCATTCACTACTTCCTATTAGCAGGCAGGTATTCAGCCATCTCCAGGAAAACAAGGCTACATCATGTGTAACCGTTACTTGGAAAGACAAAACACCATCACTCCAAACATCCCCCCTTCCTTCACTGAACATGACATCATATGGTATGGGATATCCCTTCGGTGAGTTTGGGTCAGTTGTCCTGGGTGTGCCCCCTGCCAACTCCTTATGCAACTCCAGCCCACTCAATGGTGGGGTGGGGTAAGGAGCAGAAAATGCCTTGACTCTGTATAAGCGCTGGTCACCAGTAACTAAGACCTCCATATGTTATCAGCACTGTTTTCAGTATAAACCTAAGACACAGCTCCATAGTAGCTACTGTGAAGAAAATTATCGCAGTCTAAACCAAAATACCTGAGGTAATTTCTGATGGAGTTGTATGATCCTGGGAGATGTAAAACAGCAGGTGTCTTCATTTGATCATTCATATCCCTTTGTACCTGATAAGTGTTTTCCTATTTTTGCTTTGTCCTATATTTTTCTGGTCTAGGCTAAACCTTTTGCTCTTCTATAATTGATATGATACATCTTCTTAAATGACAGCTCACTATACCATTTCAAGCCTGTTAAGCCTCCTCGTGGCCCAGCTCAGCAAACCCCTGTTGCAGTGCTCCAGACGCTGCAGCACCTTTGCTGCCTCTGCAGCTGCCAGCAGTCCTTGAGCTTAAATTCCGGTTCACGTTTTTTCTCCACTTCTTAGAAAGTGCAGAATCCCCTCTTAGCACAGGAATAGCTTCACATGCATGTGTCCATGCAGGGCAAGCGTAGACCTTCTGAGCTGACTGGCTTGAGCAAAGTGTTGAATTATTTTGCTTGTTTACTACTGCTTGTATTTCATGCTTTTTGCAAGTTTAAGTGAAAATTAACTTGAACTAAATTTCACTTTGGTCATTGAACAGATTCCTGCTGATTTCAGTGGATACTGGAGCGTGATCCTGAAACCTACAGCTCCTCAAGGTACTCACCTTGACCAGCTTTGAACTCAAGATATCCTACAGACTTTAGGCAAGTATTTAAAAGCTTTGCTGAATACTTTCTGGGTTCACAAAGGCCATGCTTCAAAGCTTGTGTGGCCACAGACTGATGACAGCTCAAATACAGGCGAGCAATAGGAAAAGAAAGTTTTGTTTTTAATAAGAATGATTCAACAGAATAAAAAAAAAATCAATATAAATTTAAAAGCGGATTTAATGCAAGGTTTTCCAGTCCTAGTGCATGTTCTGTCATGTACAGGTTTTGCCAAAAGAGAATGTTTTATCTCTGTTTTGCTTATTTCTCTGCTATAAATTAGAATGTTGATAGCAGCATTTTTCATTCTGGACTGTTGCTTGTATCCTGCTGTCAAGATAAAGGCTTTTAATGATTATGAGACACCATAGGCTTGATATTGACTGAAAGCACATATGTGGATAGATGTAACCTGTTGGGAGACTCAGATTGGAAATTGGTCTTGAAAAAAATGGATGAGGAGAATCTAAATACAAAGAATGGTTTTCTACTGAATTACGCTGTAATAGATCTGATATTACACACATCACCCTAACAGACAAATGCCTATGTTGTGTACATCCTTTATAGGAATAACTGTGAATGTACACATCTTCACGATAAGCAAAGGAAAACAATTCCGGATATTGCCCCTGAACAATCTCAGTCGTTACTCATTGGTGAAAAGTGAGCAAGTTGAGCATTTCCCCAGCTTGTCAGCTCTCTGGACACATTTCTGGGCAGAGCTGACAGATGCAGACTGCTGCCCAGGATAGCTTTGGCACAGCACCACTTGTAGCATGCTCCTGATGGGCTCCTGCTCTGGGAACCCATATACAGCCCAGCTCCCAGCTCTGGGAACCTTCATGTCTTGCATGAAAGATGGTGGAAGGAAAACAGAAGTAATGTTGCCATATGTGAGATGTGTGAGACACAGACAGGGATCATGTGTGTTTGACGTGACTGTATCTACAAGCAATACTCCTTATTCTTTTGTGGAGCAGAATCATGAAATAGGCTTTTCAACTACTAGGGGCAATTTTTTATTTAAATAAAAGAGGGATCAAACTCTCTGGCTATCTCTATGCTACTGAATGAAATGGGCCAGGGACTGCTCTTTGGCCAGAGAACAGAGGACATGGCATAGTTTATCTCTGCACAGCTAAACTCTCCTATGTCAGCAGAAGGTAGGCTCCATCCATTCATCTAGCCAGCCACCCATTCACTGGGAAACACTTTCTGACACTTGTCATCTCCAGACTGTGCCTGAACATGGTAAGGGAGAGGACTAGCAGGTCTGAGCTGAAACTATTCCAGGGAACATGCTTGTGACCAAACCCTGCCTGGTTACAGAGCAGGGCTTAGACCCTCACCTCTTTTATTTTTATGTGTAGATATACTGAGTAGGTAATTAGTAGAGATGCTTGCTCCATTCTCTGTTTGTAGAAGGCCTCAGATAGAAAGGTTGTGGTCACTACATAACTGTAGTGACAAATCTTCATCTCAGTGTAAAATAATAAGTAGCAAGAAAGACAGCAGTGTTGGCTCCTTCCATGGTATTGTCATCAAATATATTCTTGTCTCAGATGCAACATGGATGAAATTTAGCTCTATGGTAATAACCATTATATAAATATTGAAACTTTATGAAATTGTAGGAGTGATTCCAACTTTTCTATGAGATATACTCTCAGTGGCAAACAGTGATAGCAAAAGGGGCAATGGGTACAAACTGGAACACAAGAGGTTCCACTTAAACTTGAGAAGAAACTTCTTCTCAGTGAGGGTGACAGAACACTGGAACAGGCTGCCCAGGGAGGTTGTGGAGTCTCCTTCTCTGAAGACATTCAAAACCCGCCTGGACACGTTCCTGTGTAACCTTATCTAGGCCTTCCTGCTCCGGCAGGGGGTTTGGACTAGATGATCTTTTGAGGTCCCTTCCAATCTCTAGCATACTGTGATGCTGTGATACATATTCTTCATTTCTAGCCTAAGTACCAGGACACTAAGAGATGACATTTTGTGGAAGCAAAAGGTGTTTCATATCATTTACAGAAGGTTTTATGGCTCCCTCTGAGTCTGGTTTTATTGAATTTGTGATGAGGATGCATGACTTTAAGATCAAAAGGATATGAATGTAAGTTGAAATAATTTTCAAACATCCTTAAACTTTCATAACATAAATACCCCAGGATGCCGGAATTCCCAGGGAGTGATTGTCAGTATTATCATATAAAATAGGACTTGCAGGGGGAGCATAACATCAAAGAGAAGGAGAAGATACTGAGAAGGTTTTTCTATATAAAACCTTTAACAGATATTGAAGTTTATCTGTATTAATTTGGGTTATAAGTCCACAGTGTTCTTACTCAGCTAATAAATTGGAATTTTAGCCTGTTAAAACATTGATTATGCTAACTATAAAATTCTTGTCTACACATGTAAGTTCTTCTCTCCATTCTGCTCACAGTAAAATCCTGAGCATAAGAGAAGGTAAGAGGATGGTATTCCCATAAGCTTCATCTAATAATTTCAGAAATAGTAAGAAAGGTGAAAGAAAACTACAATACCAAGAAATATTCAAGGAACAGAGCAGAATAGAAGAAATATCGCTTAAAAGCTGAGGGTCTTCTTGGAGCTTATATCAGTTCTCTGCCTAAATATTATGACAAACTAAACCTGTGGAATTATAGAAACCTCCAGCATAAAAGCATAAAGTGAAAGGACTTCCAACAGAGCAAAAAACCCAACCAACAAACCAAAACAAAAAAACCAAACACCAACAACCCCTTTCCAACCCACCCCCCTCCCAAAAAAAAAAAAAAAGGCAAAAAAAAGGAAGAAAACTATGTGAAAGCAATGTTAGTTTTTATATCTGTGCTATGGACTTTCCATTAGCTAAATAAGCTCCTAAGGCCAACTGTTTTGTAAAGTCATACTGCCTTATCAAATTGTGATTTCTTATCTGTAGCTTAGATGTGTCTTGGATCTCTTCAGAATTATTCTTTACATTACAAATAATGTATCTTGGTTTCTAAAAATAACCTAGCTGTTCAGCAAAGCCACTTAAGTTCCTCCGACCGTAGGGGGCCTATCACTTTTTATAAGACAAATTCACACATTGTAATTGTTCTTCTTTTCGAGGCTAAAATGTGTTTTATTTCTCTCTCACAGCATTATGTACTATGATAAAAGCTTTGGAGCACAGTATTTCCATTTAAGCAAAAAGCTTTCTTCACTGGATCATTGTAATAAAGCTTTTTCTGTAACTAAATTACAATTGTGCTAGCAGCTCTCTGTTCTATTTTATTATTATAAAAAGAATAACTTCCTATTAAAAGGAGGATAGAAGAATATAAAAATCTAGTTTACTAGATTCAGACACATCAGAATGTATTCTTTTTTTGCTAACTTGTTCCCAGGCAGTTAGTTTGGCTTTTTAGAGGGCTCATGCATAGGTGAAGTTTGCAGTCACCTAGGTACATCATATCAGCCCTGTAGGTAGAAACACTCATGATATCACAGGAAACACACTTCCCCTGGAATAGAATTTTTATAAAGAAACCCACTTCAACATGAAAGTACATTTTAGGAAACTAGCACATTAAATTAATTTTTTCATTTTCAAATGTGGATATTTTTTCAATCAAGGTTTTGGTAACTAAAAGTAGGGTAAGTTTTTTAAACCACCTAAACATTGAAGCTTTCAATGAAGTAATTGATCCACAGAAAATGTATAGCCTCAGACAAGTTATTTAATAGTTTTTGTGTTAGGTTTTGAGGTAAGAAGCCAGTCCCCATGCATCTCCTGGTCTGCCCCGGCAAGCCTCAGCCTATGGGATCACTGCCAGGGGCGTAAGGATCACTATGGAGGGCAGGGGAAGGGTGTTTTAGGATTGCATGGGACTGACGGAATTTCTGGGGAGGATGGAGAAAGGGAGAATCAAAGTGGTTTGGGAAGGAGTGAGTGGGAAACAACCTCCCTGCTCAAGCAGGGTCATCTAGATAGAGCACATTGTCCAGGATTGTGTCCAGATGGCACTTGAATATATCCTGGGAAGGAGACTCCACAACTTCTCTGAGCAACCTCTTTCAAAGTTCATTCCAATGCTTACTGTCATGGTAAGGAAGTTCTTCCTCATGTTTATGTGAAACTTCTTGTGCTTTAGTTTATGCCAGTTGCCTCTTGTCTTATTGCCTGGCACCACTGAGAAAATTCTCGCCACGTTATCTTGACACCCTTATTTCAGATACTTACATACATTGATCAGATCTCCCCCTGGGCCTTCTCTTCTCTGGGCTGAACACACCCAGCTCGCTCAGCCTTTCCTCATATAAGAGATGCTGCAGACCTTTAATCATTCTAGTAGTCCTTTGCTGGACTTACTCCAGAAGCCTCATATCTCTCTGGGGAGCCCAGAACTCCAGGTGAGGCCTCACCAGGGCTGAGTAGAGATGGTGGATTACCTTCCTTGACATGCTGGCAACGCTTTTCTTAATGTAGCCCAGGGTAACATTGTCCTCCTTGACCACAAGTGCACATTGCTAGCTCATGGACAACTTGAAAGCCCCCCAGCTCTTCCTCTGCAGAGCTGCTTTCCAGTGGATCATCCCCTAGTGTGTACCAGTGCATGAGGTTATTCCTCCCCAGGTGCAGGACTGCATTTGCTTTTGTGAGATCCTGGGGCAGCTACTGGGTGAGCTGAGTGTCTTAAGCCCAGCTGCTGGAGGGATCTACTTTGCATGGCTGTATTCCCCAGTAAGGGACCTTCAGCCTGAACTACCAGATGGAAAGGCCGGATGAGACTGTTGGTGCTGTTTCCTAGAGAGATAAGAATCATTTTGTATTTCATATTTCTACCCATGTTTGCTGCCTGAATGGCAGCATTAATAACATGCAAGATGGATAGCTGTGATGGATTACTTCAGCGACAGAGTCAATGTGAGGAGAATACAATACTGTGTCATTTGGAGTGCTGTGTTTTCTGTTTGTGTAGGTCTGTGTGGCCAGCTGAGTTTTTGTATGTATATATGTACATATGCTGCAGGTTTGTGTGCTCTGTGCATGTGTACCTTTTGGGACCACCAGTTCAGCCTTACTGCTGGCTGGATCTGATGGTATGAGATGTGATAGACTTGCCTTTGTTGGGACACAGGATTTAACAACACCCTAACATCATGTGTGGCTTCACATGCCTATAAACACTAATAACAAGGCAGTACTCTGCTTCTCTCAAATAAAGTCAAAGTTTAAATTATAGAAATTGTCCTTAACAATTTTATACTGAGAGCAGAAATCTGGTATTTGGGGGCTCAAACTGATCTATGATCTGAGCTGAGACGTGGGGCTAGGAAGCTTAGGTGAATAGGAAATTGCCTGGTTTCCAGGAGCAGGGGCAATGAGCCATTCTCAGTTAAGTCACTGGGAACCCCACAAAGAGGAGGTGCATCTGCAAGAGGCTGTGCTAGGAGTCTTCACACTGAATCATGAGAAAGCTATAGATATTTGACTGTAGACTTTTGTACACAAATTGAAAACCCAAGTCATGGCAATTTCCTTATCTGTGTTGTGCTTTTGTTTCATGAGTCAGTGCAAATGATCGTAGTGAGAATGACAGTAATTGCTAGAAAACAAAGCTGAAATCCTAGAGGGTAACTCTTGGGTCACCCTTTATGCAGCTTTGACATTTATAAAAGATTTTTTCTATCCTGTACCCTAGCTGCACAGATGTGACAACTTCCTCTGAACAGACAATAGGGAATGATTCCTGGGACTGAAAACACCAGACTTACACAGTGACCAATTTTCATTATCTGTTTCCTCGAGAGACAAGGATCATTTTATATTCCATATTTCTACCCACGTCTTGCTGCCTGAATGGCAACAACATTAATGACATGCAAGATGGATAGCTGTGATAGATTACTTCAGAAATAGAGTCAATGTGTGGGGAATACAAACAACCTACAGAGAGAGAAAAAACAAATAAAGCAGGAACCAGCAGACACTGGGATGCACCTCAATAAGAAACCTTTGTCAGGCACCAAACAGGAGCTCAAGAGGGTAATTTTATACCCATATTTTATGCATTGTTTGGTGCTTGTTCAAAGACTCACCACATCTGTTTTCCAGAGAGGACAGGTTGCAGAAAAAGCTAGCAAGCAGTTACATGTGAGATTTGGTCCATGGGTTCTGAATTAATTTAGATGTCTAATGAGCAGTGAACATTCAGTGATGTGAGAATAAATGTTAAAAATGAAGACCAAGTGGTTTCTTGTTTCTCTGGGTCTCACAGTGCTGTGGGTATACTGCCCTATCTTTGCGTTCCTCAGGTTTCTTGTAGAACACAGTGATAAATTCTGTCCTCCACAACAACAACAAAAAAAAATCCTGACCTTACAAGCATCTCTTTGACATTCTGTATTCACAATTTTTGCTCTGTATCTCTCCTGGGCGCTATTCAAACTTGTAACGATACCCTTAGACATGTTGTTTGATTATTCTTCTGTGGTTCACTTGTTTAATTACAGAGCCTGGAGAAATCTAGACCCGTGTATGGAAACTTGTTCTTCAATCTAAACTACAAACTAAAGCAAGCTGAAGGGGCTGATTGATAGATCCTCCTGAAGACAAATGCAGCAAAGGCCAGGTAAGTAATATATTCAGCTTATGGGTAAGTAGAGTATTGCACCTGGGAGAGGCATTCTGGCTTCCTGTGCAGCAGAGGAAAAATGGGACTGTCCTTCCTGCCTCAGAGAGATGCCACATGCTACAAGGGAAAGAAATAGACAAGGTGGTGGTGAGGTGCAGGTCTTCTATGCACTTAGTGACCTTCTCATATTTTGGTACAATACTGCAGTACTCAGTTATGTGCGCAGGCAAGGGGATGCTCAGGAGCCAGTTATGGTCATGTGGTTATCGCACATTTACAAGTTATCTAACAAGTTATCTAACATTTACAAGTTATTTATTACCACCCTGCAGCCTTTTGACACAATGTCTTAAAGAGCAAACACTTTGCTGCAGAGCACAGTACTGCGCTTAGTACCTGCATTAACTTCCCAGGACCTGCACATCCCACTGGAGTGGGTTACTGAAGCTTTCTCTGCTCTGGCAGCGTGGTGTCTGTCTTCTCTTCTGGCACCAGCTATTGAAGCCTAAGAGCAATATACAGGTTACAGCACGTAAAGTAAAGGCCTTGGGTATTTGCATTCACACAAAATTGTGTTACAAGATAAGGGTTTGGGTCCAAAATGTTGCTGACAGAAAATATGATAGGATACATCAGTCTCAGAGTCTTTGGGTGCTTGGGTTTTTTTTAATTTTTTGAAGGTCAACATAAACTGGATTTCAGCAGTTTCCTCATGGTGACTGCTCATGTCTGCCAGATTTTTGAGAGTTTAGGAGGTTAAAATGGGTTAGCTAAAGTGGCACAAACTTAATCTTCCCATCCTTATCCTGCAGTAGAGTAACGGGGGCTAACTGTGCTGAGTACTGCTGACTGCTGCAACTTGTGCGGGTCTGTGTGCATTTCTGCATTATTTATGCATGTGCATGCAGTTTGGCAATGGCACAGTGATTTGTTAATCCTACATCTTTGTTAATCTCAGGAGATTCCAGGATGACCCCAATATTTTGGGTTTGGAGGGCTCCCCTTGGTGGCCTCTGGACATCCTTTGCCAGCCACCCCTGCACTGCCTCCAGCCTCCCACTTTGGCCATCCGCAGCCAGTAGCCAGGCAGTGAGAGCTGCTGGCACAGATAAGGCTTCCACTGTCTGAACTTGCAGCAACACAGCCAAACTCACAGCTGGTCAAGAGCAGGGCAACCTGGCGAATGCAGATTGTGACATTCTTGGGTTTTGCTGATCTTTCATAGAGAAGGCAGGGGCTGCTTCGCACCTACGGCTGATGGGGATGAAGCTTATGTAGACATAAAATGTTAGCTCATGGTACTAATGTTACCATGATAGGCATGATCAGATTCATCATTAGATGGCAGTATACAAACCTTACAGACAGAGAGACTGTATAGTGACAGTGATTTAGTATCTTGGTGTCTAAATGCATAGCACTCATAGAAATCAATACTTGTTAGTTATCTGAGCACCTCTGAAACTCTGGGCCAATGTACTCTAATACTTCATCAGCCCAGCAAGTGGAGCTTTTCCTTTGAAAAACAAGGACAGAAGCTCCTGCTGAGTGTCTAATAACACCTCATTATGCCTGCTGATTTTACATAAAAGGTGCTCAGACCATCTGCAGGTGGACAGTAGCAGAAATCTTACAGAAGATGCCTAGAAAACACAGCACTGGTTTTCAGTCCATTGGATGCTGCTGTTTTACATCGACTCTGCTTTTATTTCACCTTATTACAGCAGTGATAAACCGTCAGGCTTATCAGCAACTTCTCCTCAAAGGTGTGACTTGCATATGCATTTAAAAATCTCTGTTTTCAATCCTACCCTAAAGTTATCTATCAGCATAAATTTTAATTGTTATCTCAAGAGGAAATGCTATACTCCAATTAATGGCTCAAATAATTGTGCTCAGTATGCAACTTGGCTGACAGTCACAGCTTTCATTAACTATATGACTGCTGCTGTGGCTTGCACTAGAAAATCATGTTGATACCATTTCAAGATAATCAGCATTTACTCTGCGAATTCAGAGGCTGAACAGGGCAGAGTCGCATTCTGTGTAACATACTGCATTGCAGCAAGACAGCTAATAACAGTGCAGCAAAGCACATTAGCTGTCAGGAAATATACTGTGCTATGGAGAATAGACTGATACCATGTCATATTTTGTAATCATGACTACATTGGGGGATTCTTTAAGAGCTGAGGTATATTTCTAACAGGGAAGCTAATATAACGAGCAGTCAAATACATTCCTTTAACTCTGGTTATTTGTAGCATATTATCACTCTGATCCTTGTAGATGTTGGCAAGACAATTCTCTATCTGTTAGAGTAGACTGTTTTTCTGATGGCACGTTTGGTAGGGAAGAAAGAATAATGTGACAACCCTGTTGCAGTAACTATACCCCAGTTTATAACAAAATCCAGCAGCAAGGGTTATAGAGCCACAATATTTTAGGATGATAACACTTTTTCTGTGGGGATATTTTCAGTCACACAAACCAGAGTTATACATTTGTTTTCCCTGTGAATTTCAAAGTCTGACACTTAAATGTCAGCTGTGCCTTTGGAATAAACGGTAATTTCACTGGATAGTTGTCATATTGTAATCGTTGTCACAGTTTTGCCTCATAATTGAGGATGCAAGCAGCGTAGAAAGTATCAGAGATAGACCTACTCCTGTGAATAGAAAACTGAAGACCACACTACACTTTGCCATCTCTTTGTAGGTGATTCAGAAACTCCCTGTTAATCTGGCTTCATGTTAGCTGTACTGGCCAGTGTATAATACAGGGCGTGGTGGGAAGAAAGTTAAGTATCTCATGGATGCTTATGCACCCATGCAGACTTAGGCACACTAATCACAGTTTGCAGCACTCTCCAGACTTTGAGTTGATCTTCACCTGCACCTTTTGCTTTGCACCATTTCCTTACCCATCAATAAGTGCCAATCCCAAGAAATGGAAGTTTTCCCTCCCTAGTGCATGTCATTGTTTCCTATTAGTAGCTACCAGTACAAAAGGACTGGCTAATAAACTTTCAGCTACAAAAGTCCTTAGCTTGTCCTTAAAAATCTGTCCTGAACAACTGTCCTTCCACTATCTACACACAAGCTTCCTGAAGAAGCACATGGAGTCCATCCAAATCATCTAGTAATGCATTCCTACGTAAGATTAAATAAAGGCTGAATATTTCTTGACAATATAGCTGTACAGTAACAAACACTTGATATTACTAGGGAAAAATATCTGCTAGTTTTCCATGAATACATAGAGAAAAATGTTCAAAATACCTTCAGAAACATTAATAAAAGTTGTCATCTTTTAAATGGGAAATGAATCAGTTTGTAGATTTTTTCAGATGTAATTTTATTATGATGAATAAATAAAACAGCTTTTACAATTTGCACTGAAATTTTGAAACTGCTTTCAAACTACACAATGATCCAAAGGAAGAGAATTAGCAAATTCACAAGGACATAGTTAACAAAACCACTCTCATTTACTGTACATAAGAATAACTCCCCAAGAAAAACAAAAAGGAAAACATCTTCTGTGTTATGTATATCCAATATATTGTTACATTATATATAAATTATGTATACCAAGTTTTAGTGAAAATGTAGAAAAGAGACAATATCTGCCTAGAGGACTTTTGAATTTACTGATGACTCAAAAGGGTATTAACACAGACAGGAATGTAACTGATCTAAAGCTTTTAAATTTTATTATGAAACAAATGAAGCATCATGCATAGAAAGTCTGATCTCTTAAAAAGTGGTCTATATGACTAGAAAATGTTAATATTCAATTAAGCAAAGAGAAATAGCAAATCACAAAGGCTTTATTTTACTATTTAATGACCTTGAAAAGATTTATTCTTGTCTTGTCAGGGATACATACAGGAAACTCCAGGTTCAGAGACAGCTTTTGAGAAAATTAAGAAGCATTTGTTAATTATTTGCCCAAGTTCATAACCTTAAAAATAGTATTTTTTTTTAAATTTGGATTTTTTTATTTCAGGAATACAGGTTTGACTTTGTGTTCATAAATTCTGTAAACATAAAGATATTTTTATTAAGGTATTTCCTTAAGTTGATGATAATTTTCCAAACAGATTTTAGGTTATGGGTCATTTGCAAGTGGTTCTCTTTATTATTTCTCCAACTACATGACAGTTATAAGCCAACATGATGAGTTTCAGTACCAAAGAAGACAGAAGGTAAAATTGATTCCATACAAAGAACCAGTGCAAATTATTTATACCTGCTATGAATAAATTGAGCTTGATTCTCCCAGCATTATATCTCAAACTATGACCAGGAAGAAGTTTAATCTTGCTCTTTATTCTACTGCTGCCATGTGCATTTTTGCAACGGGCTTGTATAGCATCTATGAATATCTTGTCTCTGCTTCTTTGATCTTGATAACATGTCAACATGTTAATCAAAATATATTCTGTTTCAGGTTTGGAAGTTATTCTTCAGAATTGCAATTGCTGAGCAGTTAAAAAATCTACTGTAGAGTATATGTGTAAGGAAATATTAAGGTAACTAAAAAATCTGGAGCTGAACAAACTGTCCTTTATTTAGAGTTATTGATTTCATAGAGTATTGAGCTGTAGAGATCTGTACTCCTTAGTCTATTGTCATGGTGAGGGTTTTGGTTTTTGTTTGGGTGGTTTTTTTCTTCCTTTATCTAATCTTTAGGGTTTTGGTTTGGACAGAAAACACTATAGCTTAGATAGGAAACATCACTTTCTCACCAGTAGCCTTGAGCATTTTTTCACCAAGTAGGTACTGAGTCAAGATTATCTTTCTTCAAAGTCATTTGAACAAAAAAACGGCATCAAAGAAACATTTTCTATAGAGTATGATCAGCTTCTGGGATGGCTAGTTGCTAGTAGAGGCTTTCTGTGCTGTTTCAGGGTCAGTTTTGGCATCAAAGAAACATTTTCTATAGAGGATGATCAGCTTCTGGGATGGCTAGTTGCTAGTAGAGGCTTTCTGTGCTGTTTCAGGGTCAGTTTTGGCATCAAAGAAACATTTTCTATAGAGGATTATCAGCTTCTGGGATGGCTAGTTGCTAGCAGAGGCTTTCTGTGCTGTTTCAGGGTCAGTTTTGGCTGAGGCTTAACCTGCTAATGTCTATCTGAAGCATGAAATGCCATGCTGGTCTGACAATAGCCTTTCTCTGTCTTCTCTGTAGCTTCACAGCAGGTAACTGTGTGGCTACAGAGACACCAATAAGTTCTCCTGCTCTCTGTTCTCTTCTCCTGGTGAAACAGTCTAAGCTCCCTTAGCCTCTCCTTTTAAGACAGATATTCCAAGCCATAAATCAGCTTTTTGGCCCCTTATTGGACTCAACCCAGTATGTCCATGTCTCTCTTGTACTGGGAAGAATCTTTACTGTACAAGTAATTCTTAATATCACAGCACTATTTCCTTGCCTTGCCTTCCTCTCCATTTCCTCCTCTTCTCCTCCCCTCCCCCCCTTCCATTCCATCTCCTCTCCTCCCTTCCCCTTCCCCTTCCCCTCCATCCCATCCCATCCCATCCCATCCCATCCCATCCCATCCCATCCCATCCCATCCCATCCCATCCCATTTCCTCCCTACAGGCTGGGGCCACTTGTGCTCTGTGGGAATCGACATTAGCAAAGAATTTATATATTTTTGCATTTCCTCTTGATTTCAGGAGTTGCATTCTGCAAAGCATAGTCAAAACTATCACACCAGTGAATCACAGCTAAACATTGGCTGAAGAAGTGAAGGATTTGCGTGTTCAGCATCAATTGATCTCTGCTGTCACTGGCCTGAAAGTAAGACTTTTAGCAAATTCAACATAATTAGCCCCACTGTTAAAAAAAAACAAACCACAAAAAAATCAAACAAACCTCATTAAATTATTTTTGGAAATGGTCCTGGCTTTTACTCTTTTGGTCATAGAAAAAGAAAGTGTGGGTTTGAGTCACTTCACCATTCTTGTGAATTATAAATTTCTTCTGGTTCTGTTTACAGAGAGCCTATTCACTTTTCACCTGCTCTGGTTTGAAACAGGTGCTGAATAGTCATCTTATGACAGAAACAATGCATGTCCCCTATCTACTTCTGCAAGTTGCTTTTCTGGGCAGAGGTATAACAAAACATCCATAGTTTAATTTGCTCTGTGCTCAGTAAAAGAGTGTTAATCATGATGAACTAATGTGATTTTAATGGGAATGTCATAAGTACCCTTATGCAAATTCTATTTTAATGTAGCAATTAATTGTACTGTAATTTCATCAAATGAGGTAGCTTGCAGTGCAGCATTACAGCTGGTGCACCAAAATATTGTGACCTTTGATGCAGACCTGTGATTTTGACAGGAATTTCCTACAAGAAACGTTGGAAATAGAATGGGGGCTAGGGAGCTGAAAGGGGGGCAGATTTGATTCTTGACACTTGTACATGGCAACTAAAGAAATCAAAAGCAGGTGAGTAGAGTATGACTGGACAATACTTGTGAGAGACCTAGTTTATAACAAGAATTCTTATTACCCACAAGGAAAAGGACCTCTGCCTCTGCTGAGCAGCATGACTTATTCCTTTGTACTCACTTATCTCTACTTGCACCTTTTTCCTACTACTTGCATTATTTCCAAAAAAAGCAGACACAGAAGAACAGACCCCCCCATTTTACCAAAAAATATAGACATCCCCTCTGTAATACTGATGAAATAACTCTCTGTCTTCCCAGGGAAAGGAAGGGGAGCGAACAACCAAGAACTAGGGATTCAAACCCCCACAGCCTGCAGAGAAGCTTTTTGCTTCTTGCCTTTTTTTTCTTCTGGGCAGTAACCTGATAGATAAGGAGTCTTCCAAAGCAGAAGAATCCATCTTCTAAGGGTATTTTGGGTGGTTAAAATTGCTGCTGTGCTGCCCAGGATCAGTCGCGCACTTAGACATAGGTTTTCTGGACAGACAGCTCTTCAGCCAACAGGTGGAGCTTTGGTTTGTCCCCTAGAGTAGCACACTGTTCATCATCCAGGTTGTTGTCTGAATCTCCAATATTTTTGCAGCACCCTTTTGGGCTGTAGGAACTAGAACTGCACCCAGCAGTCTAGATATGGTTGAAATACAGTTTTATTCAAAGTCAGCTTTCTTTGTGTTGCTTTCTGAGTAATTCTTAACATTTGTTTTTTGTCTGCATTTTTAATGTGCAGGTTCCCACTTACTGATGTAAATTAGAACGAAATCAAAAGAATTTAAGTCTTAGGACAGATGCCAAAACAGTCTCTGGCATGTGTGAACTTTAACCTGATTATAGAGTCCTAATAGTACCAGATGAGCACAATTACTAACAAATGTTTTATTCTGGCTTCTACTGTGAGGCTTATACATGGCCTTTTTCTGATTGTTTGTTTTGTTTTGGTTTGTTTGTTTGTTAGTTAGTTATGTACACATTATGAGCTCGGGCCATTGTCTTGGAAGTATGCAGAGACCTCAAAAGTGATTTCAAATTTAGTGGGAAAGCAGAGCACAGACTACAGGCCAGATGGATATATAACTCTGTCAGCATGCATGGCTAAAACACACTACCTGGATTTCTACTAGGTAGAATTTCCTACATGCTGAAAGTTCATGCTCACATTTTGCTTTCCAAAGCTCCTCAAACTGGGGAGAGAAACCCAACTCTGTTTAAGGTAGAGTTTGTTAAAGATAATGAGAAGAAACTTATAATAAGATTCTAAATATGGCTGAATGTAACATCAAGAGACTGAATTATTCAGGAAGGCCTGTTTTGGTTTATAGTCTTATAGTCATCATCTTAGCAAGTGCCTCTGGGGCAAGATTTGGCAGCCTACATGGAAAGATTATTAGGAAATTGCTATTTTTCATCCAGTCTATTTTCCCTCTTGTTTCTGCCATTTCATTTCCACTTTTCATCCAAAGTAGTACCTGTGATCAGGGTTTGTTGTTCTTGTTTTCAATTAGGATGAACACAGGCAATAAACACCTGAGATAATACCACAGCTGTTAGCAATTGGATTTCTTTTTTTCTTCAGGAAAGCCTTGCAGCTACTGAATTGGAATCAGAAATGCATTTGGAAGTCAAATAGTTTCCTGACTGATGCACATTCCTGCTTTCTAGATGAGAATGCCTTCCCCCAGAGCAATGAGAACTGCATACAACTCATACAGAACTTGAACCTTCACTTGTGGCTGTTTCCTGAATAATGTTTTCAGAGCAAATTCACTCTGCAGCATAGATCTCAATTACACATTTATTCCAATTGTTAAATTCATTGTCAGGAGGATAATAAGGATAGTGGGGATGGGGAAGATTTATCTGGCTAGAAAAATCAAGTTGTGCTCAGACTCCCTGTAGAGCTTTTATTGACTCTGCTGCCAGCAGAGATTAGCACAATGCAAAACTGTTAAATACACAGCCCAACACTTCCCACTATTTAAGTGGTTCAAATAATTAGCAGCTCTCAGCCTCTCCATTTACATGGGTTTTCCTGCTGGCAAACTGGTTTTAAAAAATATATCTGCATGTATTTGTGTGCCACTTTAACATTTTTGAATTCACAGGATTTACTGTGCAGGCGATCACCTGGGCTGAATATCCTAGTGCAACATCTTCAGGAGATTGTTAAAAGCATTAAGTTAGATCCCCTTCACAAAATAACAGAAGACATGTGTCACATGTAAATTAATTAATCCATTTATATTCAGTCACATAACCACTGCATCTACAGTAGTTTAGATCATATGGTAGCATGAATACAATAAATTATTTTCCAATCAAAGTCAAGGCACCCCTTCAGGTAGCCTGCTATGCAGCACAGGATTAAAGCAGGTGAAGGAAAGACTAAATTTCCTAAGTGTATTATATCAAAGCCAAAGGTTTATGCTTCAAGACAGGGGTATTACTGTAGTAAACTGCTTCTGTGTCTTCTTTGGTATTTCATTATATTCTGCATGAGCAGCATTTCCTCTTCATGGGTTTATATAGCAATGTAAGACTTTCCTTCTGCTCTTGTTCTTTTCTGATGGAATGATACTCTAGTTTTATATCAGAACAGGCTCAGAATTTCAAAGATATGTGGGGAAAATGGTGATGGAGTAGAAGTACATGGCATTATTAAACTGTCTACCTAAGAGCAAGATTGCTTCAGACAGTGTGGGACTGAGAAAAAGAAAGAGAAAGGGGACCCTAAATTATTCTTAAAAAAGACAAGCAACTGTCCGTAATCTGAAAATCCATTGATCAGACAGTTCAGCATTGTTTCTTACTTTGCATTATCCCACTATCCTCAAGAAGCATCACTATTATGAACAGAGAACAGCGCATACTTTGGCTGTACCATGCAAAGACTTCATATCCAGCACTAAGTGCACTGGTAATTCATTATTAGCTTTGATATATATATTGCCTCCTTCCAGACTCTTTTGAGCCTGATACTTCACTTTAGAGAATTGCTCCCATGAGAACTTTGCTTAATCTGTTTTGAAATTGCAGGTGACTCCAGGGTTTAAAATGGCAGGCATTAATTGGTAGCTGTAAACACCACATAGCTGAAGTCTAACCCTGTAAAAGTTGCTGCCTTCAAATCCTCTGACCTTCATAACATTGTACGCTCCCAGGTAAAAGGTCTTTGCACTGCTGGCTGTGGAAAATCAATCTCAATTCCCTAAAGATGGGAGTGCTGCTGCTGAAGGTCACTAAAAGTTGCCACCTGCTTTTTACTGCTGGAGTTTTGAAGGGAAGTTTTAAAAAGCAGACACTGATTGTATGCTGGTTCAAGTGTTAATGTTGCTGTTTCAACTGTGATGCTTAATCTTTGATATCCCCATTTGAGATTATCTCCTCTCTTTGTAAACAGTTATTTACAGTTTTCTAAGCTTTTCAATGTCTTTTGAGAGCAATTCACAGAGTTGTGTGTTTGTGTGGTTCATTCCAGAGTCGAGGAAATGAAAGAGAGCAGGACTGATGTTCACACAATTTTGGTCCAATAAGTAACTCTGTGAAGACCTGGTCAAACAAAAAACATGTTTTCACAAGAATATCTTATTTTATTTAATCAAACCAAATCAGACTCAGAATTGGAACAAGCTAGAAAACAAACAAACAAACAAACTAAAAAAAAAATCCATGGGTAAATAAGTACAACTGAAAGGTAGGTGGTGCCTATGTGTACCATCATATCTGCATTTGCGCCTTCTGCTGAGTATAATAAGCAGTGATTGAGTCATAGAATCATAGAATAGTTAGGGTTGGAAGGACCTTAAGATCATCAAGTTCCAGTCCCCCTGCCATGGGCAGCGACACCTCACACTAAACCATGCCAACCAAGACTTTGTCCAACCTGGCCTTGAACACTGCCAGGGATGGAGATTCTCAGCCTCCCTGAGCAAACCATTCCAGTGCCTCACCACCCTAAGAGTAAAGAACTTCTTCTTCATGTCTCTGTTGGTGTCTGGACAGTACGTATTATAGGAAAATAAAGTAATAAAAACACCCAAGCAACCAAAGGAAGAAAAAAACAGTACAGGTGTTTAAATATGGAATGAATTATGTAAATTCCAGCAGTCCTTATGTCTTAGGAAAACCATTTATTTCCTCAGTGTTTTTGGCAACACTTGAATCCCTTTCCTCTCTGGAGTGTGGGCATAATAACAGCTATTTGTCTGATTCATGTTGAGGTTTTAATAATAAATATTTTCTTTATGTCTTAACTATTGCAACTCCAGTCTTTTTAACACTCAAAACTGCTGAAAAATACTGTGAACACAATATCTTGAAAATAAAAAGCTATGATTATCTTCTGTTTTTCTGTGGCTGTTTACTTTCTCCTTCAAATTATGATTGCATACCAGCAAATTATAACCTGCCCAGATAATCTTTTATCTCCCCCTTCTTTCCAACTTTTTGGTATTACAATTATTAATTTGAATGCCTGTTATTTGTAATCACTGGTGTCACTCTTGAATACACAGATTACAGGGTTAAATTAAAATAGTTGTTAAAGTAGTGCTCCCCAACATATTCATAAATCCCTTTCACTGTGTGTTTGATGATAAATACTTGAGGAAGTATCCTAAGACCTCAAAAAAAGTCTTTAAATGAGATATTGCAGTTTTATGTTTTAATCAGCAGTAGCAAATTATTGCTAGCATTAAATGTTCATAACAACTGACACATTTTAACAAACAAGCTCTACCAAAACTTTATTGTAGCTATTCTGGCACTGTGTTTTCTCAGATTTACAGTTAATTATTTGACTAACAGGGTGAGATGCACTCTTCTAAATACAGATTTCAAGCTGCCTCCCTAGAAGGGCTTGGGACTGCATAGACCTTGTTTCACATCTGCTAGTCCCAGTGGAGTGTTTCTGATATCACAAAACATCTGAGCAATGTGGTCCTGAATACCAGAGTTCAGGCAGCTAAACTTCACTCCTTGTGTGTCTTATCTATCTGTTGATCTGTCCTGGTAGAAGGAAGGTAGAAAAAGAGGAAGAGGATACAAATCTGTTACCATTTTCATAACTTGTGTAATTTGAAAAGGTTTTGAAATTACTTAACTAATATCTGCAAATCAAGTCTTCAGTCATTCCTATTTTTCCTACACATCAGGACTATGTGGAATTTTTAGAGTCACATAAGTGGTTAGAAGGAAGTTCTGGAGTCTCTTGTTCAACTTCTTGCCTGAAGTAGGGCTGTTGCTGACAATAGATGATAGCTGCATGGCTTTGCTGGGCTAAGCCTTGAAAGACTACAAGGATGGAGATTTGACAGCCTCTCTGGGCAGCCTGTGGCAGGGCTGCGCTGCTGTAACACTGAAACAGATTTTCCTAATGTCCAGGCAGAATGTGTCAAGCCAGGAGCTGTGACTGTTGCTCCTTGCTACACCATCTGTTGTTACCAAGAGGAGTTTCACCCTGCTGCTTCTGTAACTCTCCTTCAAGCAGCTGCTGATACCTGTTAGAATTTCCATCAGTCTTACCTTCACCAGACTAAAAACCCCATCTCCCTCAGCCTCAGGTAAATGGTAATGGTGGCCCACCACCTTCTCTTCTGCTGATGACACTCACTCTAAGCTATCCCAGAATGAAGTTTGCACTATTTGGACTGAGGGCAAACATCAGACATAGTTGTCTGATGCTCAGGCTGGTGCTGACAGTAACTCCCTATAGGCACGGCTACTACTTGACCTGTCATTACCCAGCTTGTGCTGCTGGATAAGGCTAGTCCACCTGGGCACAGTGATTTGCATTTACCATTACTGAATTCTATGAGATTTCTGCTGGCCCAGTTCTCAAAACTGTCAGGGTCCTTCTGGCCTGACACTTTAACATGCACTGCCTTACATAGTACCTTCCTTTCTTCTATCTCCAATTTAGTGTCATTCACAGATTTGCCAAGGTCTTGCTTTTTCATAGAATCATAGAATAGTTAGGGTTGGAAAGGACCTTAAGATCATCAAGTTCCAACCCCCCTGCCATGGGCAGGGACACCTCACACCAAACCATATCACCCGAGGCTCTGTCCATCCTGGCCTTGAACACTGCCAGGGATGGAGCATTCACAGCTTCCATGGGCAGCCCATTCCAGTGCCTCACCACCCTAACAGGAAAGAATTTCTTCCTTATATCCAATCTAAACTTTCCCTGTTTAAGTCTGAACCCCTTACCCCTTGCCCTACCACTATAGTCCCTAATGAAGAGTCCCTCCCCAACATCCCTCTGGGCCCCCTTCAGATACTGGAAGGCTGCTATGAGGTCTCCACGCAGCCTTCTCTTCTCCAGGCCCCAACTTTCTCAGCCTATCTTCATACAGGAGGTGCTCCAGTGCCCCGATCATCCTCATGGCCTTCCTCTAGACTGTTCCAACAGTTCCATGTCCTTTTTATGTTGAGGACACCAGAACACAATACTCCAAGTGAGGTCTCATGAGAGCAGGATCACCTCCTTCAATCTGTATTCTTTACATACAGGTCAATGATGAAGACACAAGACTGCCCTAGTACTAACCTCTGTGTAAGGTACCATGTTTAGAATATTTCAGAGAATTCATCACTGTATCTTGTTTGCATTATTTTATTTTCAATAGTTTGTCATTTGTTTACATGCACTAGATCACATTGGCACTGCATATTATTAGCCTTTAATGGACCTCTTAAAAACACAGTTTAAGTTCTGGGAACATATGTTTTCCACAGAGAACAAAGACAGGTGGGTGAACTTAGTAACTTTGAAAGAATTGAAAAACTATAATATAAATATGGACTTAGGTACTAAATTTTTGTGACTGTCGTATTATGTATGAAATTTATGGCTTGTACAGTTCCCAGACAACATATTGATTTTTAAAGTCAGATACTTGACATAGGTTTATCCATATTTTACTACTAAATAGTAGTATCCATATTTTACTACAAAATAGTAATATATTTTACTATTAAATTCAGTAAAGAAAAATAAGGACAGAGAAAGACATCTCCAGCCATACACACCATTCTCCAGTGGGTACTTCATTCCACCTCAGAGGCACCTTTGACTCTTACTGCGTTTCATCTCACCTGTTTTTACAGGTCTACAGTTCAGATACTAAGGTTTCCTGTTAAATTAATGTGAGGAAATAAGCATTTTTGGGGCATAGTTCTTCTGACTAAATGTAGAAATTCATTTTCAGTTGCCTTTTTCCCTCTCTTGGTTATATACAGGATGTTTTTATCATTGATTTAACTGTAGATACTTACATTAAGGTCAGTTACACTTGGTCAAGTGAATCTCACCCTTGTTGACTATAGAGGGACCCTGTGGTTTACACAAATTCTAAACCTCCATGCCTAAATGCAATTTAAATAAATATGTTTCTTCTTTGTGCTCTGCAACTGAATGCAGAAATTGAACTGTCTTTTACTGATTTGCTTAACCTCAGATCAAGTCAACTTCATCTGTTGCTGTGAAACTTCTCATCTTCATGCTTTACAGTAATCTAGAAGACCCATCTTTGCTGTACTCATCTGTTCTTCGTTTTGGTCATTGTAAGAACAAGTGTCTGCAAACATCAGAGCTATCCCTCTTTTTGTGCAGGAGAGAGAAGACCTTAGGAGGTTATATGAATATGGTCTAGAAAGACAAGCAGTGCTGTTATCCCAACTATAAAAGAGAGAGCTAACAGTAGTTGAAACTAGGGGTGACAAAAAAAAAAGTCCTTGATAGAATCAGAAAGAAAGGAGTCAGGAGGAACCCTTAAAGGGATGACAGAACTCAATAAAATACAGCATCCATATGGAAAATTAAATGAACTTAGCTTCTGCTCAGCTAGGCAAGACAGTCTTCGTCAGAGTAAATAACTCACTTACACAGCTGTCATTTTTGTATTAGAACATATGCACAGTATTTTAACTTCTCGTAATTCTACAGAACTGAATAAAGAGCCTGAATTACTGATATTACAGGATTTAGATAGATAAGTATGGGTATTGCATCAAATGCACCATACTTGAAGAATAATGGGAGCATATTAAAATATAATACAGTGCAATACCATTAGTAGCGTCAACTAACTATTGTCTCTTACTTTTTTCTCAGGGAATGTGGGCAGAAAAGGTATTTTCTGTTACTTGGGAACTGCTGCTCAGAAAACCTGCCTTTTGCTTGATGTGGAACTTCTTTTGCAATCCTCAGTGTCATGCTGGGATGGAAGACCCCTGTGAGACACACCTGAGAGTACTCAGAGGCCTTCTGGGCTATGGAACCATGACTTCAGGCTTCAGTGGGGAAATGCGATCCTTCACAAGGCAATGCTAAACAATAGCTAGAAGTGATAATTTATTTGAAATACAACTATGTTCTGCTCTTTCATATTCTGTTTATTACAGAGCATCCCTAGTCTGGGGATTGGACACTTGCCCAATTGATCTCAATGAGAATTTGTGCAATGTAAAAAAGATAGTTTATGTAATGATGCATATGATAAAGGTCCTTAATGAAATCATATTTTTATTGGCAATAAAACATACCCCTCCTGTGTGTGGTAAAGTACTGTACATTCTACGGAGGGCTCTGGCATGGGTTGCTTGGATAGTATTTCTTCACTGACAAGCTGTTCAGACTCCTGCCTCAAAATCCGAAGGGGTAATGTACGCATTTTGCAACTAAGAAGGTGGTTAATGTTTCTACTGCTTTAAAGACCGTGTAAAACTCAATGCATATTTCTTCTGATTGCAGAGCTTTAAGAATCATTTGCTGACTGCAGCACAGCATTACTCAAAGAAAATTTGTTGAGGAATTTGCACTGTTTACAGTGCAGCCAGCAGGGGTAGCAGGTAACATTTAATTACACATTTAAAAGCCTACATGTTTTGCTATGAACACTCAAACAGGAAAAAAATATCACATTTTATTAATAACACTAATGCCCAGTCTGATTATTGTTCCTCATAACAGGTGGTATTGCTTGGATCACAAAGCTGTAATCAAAAGGGTATTAAAGCCAGACTGATCTTTTTATGAACACTTTTTAAAATTTGCTGTATTTTTACCGTTGTTCAAAATCATCTCACTGCATAATTTCATACAGCTGCAGCTCTTTTCTTAGGCAGTGGATTTTTTTCCTTATGCATGTATTCCATTCCTTCTAACCAACTTTCTTTCCTCCCTCCCTCCCTTCTCCCATCCCTCCCTTCCTTCCATCCTTCCTTCTATAAACAGTAAACAATAACATAGAATTTAGTTAACTTAAAAAATAATTATTAAAATTAACAAATTTGTAATAAAAATTTACTTCTGACTGCAAGAATACAGTTGAAGAAGCTCAGCACAATGCTTTCGGGGAACAGGGTGGTACTGCCTTTCCTCAGCAGCTTTTTCTACCAGCTTAGAAAGCCGATTCTGATTTTATTTTTCTTTTTGGTTAACCTTCATCCAGATACTTCCATGGTCTAGCTCCCTGCATGACTATGTAAATATTAACAACAGAGGAGATAAATCAGAAGAAACTATTATCTACTAGAGTGGTATCAAAATACTGGAACTTAGCATTTTGAATGAAACACAGACTGCTCTAAATCAAAATGACATTAACTTAAGCATGTACACACAAACTTTGCTGAATTTCAGTCCTAAACAAGTCTTTTTGAGGTTCAGATATTTAAGCTCTAGCTTTTAGACATGCTCAGTTTCATAAAACCAAACCAGGAGTACCCAGTTTAATAGCACCCAAATTAACCTGTTTTCTAGTTTATGGTGAATTTCTTCTCAGGTTCTAGCTTTTGGACCCTTATACCCCTCCAGCTATACCTTAAATCAAAAATCTTTTTATCTGAAGAATCTTGATGCTTTATATATTCTGCATATAGTGTACTGCTATTTCTAGCCCATTGTGGAATAGTTATTGCAAGTTGTCTTTCTAGCTAATGTTGTTTTCTGTCTCAGAAATTCCACAGGTAATATTTTTAAGCTCACTAATGATATTTAATATGTATAATAAAAAAAAAAAAAGTTTTGAGAAATAAACCATAGCACAATCCGGTTTTAGGGTTTAGAAGCCATGTCTGTTTACTAGGTCAAAACAAAATTAATCTGGAGTTTCTGTACAGTTTGAAAGCAGCACTAAATTAAATGCTATCTTCTCTATCATGCTGCCAGTGCTGCTAAGAAATACAGCATTAGAAATAAGGTGCCACAGTAACTCTCTTGCACTTTAATTCCTGCAAGGCTTCTAGCATTTGTTTCTCTAGCACCATTAAGAAGCACAAGAAGAATTTTGAGAGGGCAAGAGTATAATTTATAACATGCCACTTGACCCATTCCTCAACTAATAAGATCAATTCTACCCTCTCTGATACCTGAATGTCATGGGGAGTTAATCTTCACTACTTTCAGTCTTTACACAGTTCCCATCAGGCTTACTGCACTATGGGCTCCTTTAACTTAATGTTTCTTCTCAAATTCATATTGCTCATGCTTTCCATGTTATCCTGCTGAATTATTTCTGTGGCCTTTTTAGAGGTGCATCACAAACTCCAGTGGGCCCAATACTGAGTAAATTACCATATTTGTAGTCTACAAATATTCAGATTTTCAAAGCTGATTTTAAATATTGATTATGCTCATTAATGTGACTAGAAATCTGTAATCAGCAGTTTTTATTGGTACCCATTTTTTTTTTTCTCTCCAACAAATGGTTATGGGTGAGATTTTATCTTCATCCTCTAAGGAAAACCTCTACAGATTATAAATATTTGTGGGGAAGGCATAACAAGAGTTTCTAAATTTCACTGTTTTTCCAAATAATATCACACATCAGGAAAGCTGGGGAAACTGAACCCCTGTTTGTATTCACTTTCTGATGTGTCAGTTAGAATGTTTTTCTAGCTTGTGGTGATATCACATTGATGCGTGTAAGTAAATACTCATCACAGACTGAAAACTTTGGCTTAGGTGGAGCATGGTTGTTCTGAATTGCACAGAGGAGTTTGCCCTGTCATTTCAACAAAATATCTTTCTTGCATTCAAGATCTAATGCAAAATAAACAGCATGACTACAATCACAAAATCACAGAACCATTAGGGTTGTAAGGGACCTCTGGAGATCATCCAGTCTAACCCCGCAGGGCCACCTAGAGCAAGTTACACAGGAATGCTTCCAGGCAGGTTTTGAATGTCTCCAGAGAGGGAGACTCTACAACCCTCCTGGTCAGCCTGTCCAAGTGCTCTGCCACCCTCAGTTTACAGAAGTTCTTCCTCCTGTTGAGATGAAACTTCTTGGGTTTTAGTTTATGACTATTGCTCCTCATCTTGTCCCTGAGCACCACTGAAAAGAGCACCACCCTCCTGGCACCCAACTTTGAAATATTTGTTTCTTTGTAGACCTGAATCAATTAACTTTTGACTTCAATTAAAAAAAAAAAAAAAAAAAGAAAAAAGAAAAAAAAGAAAAAAAAAAAAAAGAAAAAAAAAAAGGAGATGGAGGTGAAATGAAATATCTTGCTTCTAAACACTGCCTGGTATGGAGTGACCCAAAAAAAAGTTGAGCAAAACAGTTGTGTTGGATTGGAATAACAGAAATATAAAGATGAAAGTTGCAAGCACTAAACTAAGCTTGTGAGCTGGGGTTTTGGTATAGAAGGATTTCTAGAAACAGCTGTAATGATCTGTGCCACAAATGACATGATATATGACATTGTATGCATGAAAAGAATTAGTACTCTACAAGCATGATAAATCCATCTGCCGTCATCCCAAAGGAAAGAGGTACTCATATAGTTTCCTCTGTATCACTCCATCCATTTCAGTTAAATTCCAAACAGCATTCGGGCATGGTAGGTTTCCCAGCCACTAGTACATTCTCTCGTAATTATTTTATGGGAACTTAGTCTTTCTGTTATTAGTTGGAATGTACTTTGTAACCACCCATTGCTCTAGTCTGTCCTAAAAGTTCAGAATTAATAGGCAGTTTATATTTTCTGCAGGTTTTATGACCTTTTTGTTATATTGTTTCCTGCCATTCAGTCATCACTGGGAAGTGAATGGAGATCATTGTTTGCCCATAGACAGGGAAGAGAACTTTGTGTTTATTTTTAGTTTTACCAGATTTTAGCATGAAGTAATGGATGATGTAATCATTGTAGTCAGTATAGTGGGCAAACACTTCCTTGGAATAGGCAGTGCTAATCTATAGCATTGTAACACCCATTTTTTTCATTGAAGAAAATTATTTATTTGCAATGCAATAGTTTGCTTGTGCTTAAATTTACCTTACTGCTACAAAGCATGCCAATGTCTGTGCATTCTTCATATAAATGCTATACCAACACCAC
Organism: Neopsephotus bourkii; assembly: GCF_033783945.1. Lineage (NCBI taxonomy): Eukaryota > Metazoa > Chordata > Aves > Psittaciformes > Psittacidae > Neopsephotus > Neopsephotus bourkii. Next base: position 3,605,817 of record NW_026902113.1, read on the forward strand.
ATTTGACATGTATAACTGTATTTAGCATCATATTTCATTTCAAACCTGTATAACTATGGCATGTTAAACCACTGTGTTGGAAAGGGTTGAGGAATCTTTACATAATCAAGTAGTAACAGTAAATCTAGGTGACCTTTATTCAAAGCCCAAGAAGTGATGTGTTTAATTACCAGTTACTCCTCTGCCCAATTGTTCATCTTTCTATCTACGATTCTGTCTACTGGGACCAGCCTTCAACCTTCATCAAAAGCAAGACTTAAACTCACCTTTCTGTATTACCTTGTACGAGCTGCTCTCCTTGTGCATCTTGAGTCCCTACTCCTTGTGGTACCACTTGCTGGTCAGCTGTATGTACAAGAAAATGAACCCAGGATGGCTCACTCATAGCACTTGCCCTTAGCTGGGCTTTTGGATGATTTTGTCAAGGCAGTGCTTGTCCCTCTCTGTTCTTCTTCCCTGACCTGGTTTAAACGCTTGTTTTACAGTCAGGGAAAGTGCCCCATATGTACCTGTCTCTCTCCTGGTATCTTAGGGATGTAGGCTTGGCCAGAATTGTGCATTTAGTAAAAGGAATCCCCTGTCTTGTCTGACGTCTCAACCTTGCTAGGTTTCCAGGCCAAATACACAGTTAGAGACACAATTTTCCAGTGCTAATAAGTAATGCGCAATCATAATGTCAAACTGAAACTAAGATTCCTGAGGCCAGACTAACCCTCTTGCTGCTTTTAGAGGAAAGAAAGCTTATATTCATCATTTGTTCTCTGTGTGTCTCTTCCTTTTCTGAGAAAGCTGGTATAGCATATATCAGATAACTGTTTTAAGTCTTCCTCTCTGTGTACATTAATGCCCTATGAACCCAAGACTAGTTATCCGCTTAGATAAAAACGATAATGCTAGAACATTTTTAAGGTTTTACAGCTCAAGGTGTTGTCTCTTGAGAGTGAAGTGAGGTAACGAGGATGTTCAGGGTTTCATGCAGTTCACCATTTCCCTAAGATCTTCAGACTTTACTAATATATTGAGACAGTAAGGCCTCTGGGTTCCTCTAACAGATGTCTGAGGTCAACAGCAAATCCTAATTCAAAGACCATGGCACAGTTGTATGCAACATTTCCTCTTTTCCTATCCACTGAATTTCTCCCTGAAAGGCACATTTCTTTGATTTCTTGCAGATGTAAACACTCAGAAGATGAAGCATGGTTGTTATTAGTCTTTCAAGACTTCTGTAGACTTTTGAAGAAACAAAACTGCAAAATTCATAACAAGAAATTCAGCTAAAGAGTTTCAAAGAACTACGACTAACAGCCTTCAGTAACTGTGTTGGCATTGAGCAGACTTCCCAGAATTTCCTGCGTGAGCAAATGGAAACCTAGAAGAGGAGAAAAATGAAACGGTCTTGCACAGTGCTTGCATTGAAAGCATTCAGTGATTTTAGAAGGAATTCAGAAACTATAGCTGTAGTGTACGAATAATATTTCTCTTTGCCTGCTGATTATTTTTATCTTGATAGAGTAGGATTTAAACCTTTTCTTGCTGTTTTTTAACTTGGATTTATGGAAAAACTGATATACATGTGTATGAAAAAATATGCATATGTAATATATATTTTATTTATATTTATGCATACATGACTATATTTATATACACAGATATATTGGTAAGATTAATTTGCTCAGAGGATTGTTCCATTTTGGATTAAATGGAAAAGGAGCAACTGCTTGGAACCAAATGTAGTTAAAGGAATTACTCAAAAAACTTTCAGAGACTAGGAAAAAGCTCCACAATTTCAGTCTAATACATGGTATACTATTGTAATGGCAGTTTTCTCAGTTATTCAGTACCATATAAGGTGCTCTGCACTCAAGGATGTTAGCTTTCAAGGACCACTCAGATAATTTGATTTTCCTGGGGCATGCAGTCTCCATGAGTTTCTCCAAGTTAAAGGCCTTAGCACAGCCTTTTAAATTGCCAGCATATACCTGCAGGCCACTTTTTTCCTAATTTATGCTGCACCTGCATAATCATATAGTTTACACAAGTTTTTTTAGAGAGCAAATAGCAACACTGCATGTCAGCCTTCGCTCTGATAAGCTAAACAAATGTCAGGTTGCTGCTTTCGTCAAAGCAGTTGTAGAAGTGTCTACCTGTATGCCCCTGAAGGCCGGTGTCACTGGATGTCAGTCACTGTAGAGTGTCACAATGCAAGTGGAAAAGGCAGGAGGTATCAATGGGTGCAACAGTTAACTTAGAAGATGCCTCACGTAGTTTATAGGTTAGTTATCACTTTGCCAACTCCTGATTATTCAGTAGGGTCCTACATAACTAAACATTGAATTTTGGATTCTAAAAGCAAATTGTTATCTTCAAAAACATGCCAGCAACAAGTAAACTCCCTCAGCACATATACAAATCACTCCAAACATGGTTGTGGCTTGTGGTTTGGTTTTTTTTTTAATGTAGACATTTGCTCTGCTCCATGCAAGGGGTACTCTTTTGTCTGTGTTATTTAATAAGAACTGCTATGAAGGGCAAAGAACAGCAGTTTAGTATTTGATAAAACTTGCACGGCTTGTTAAAATGCTTGTCAGACAAAAGAACTTACATACTCAGAAAAAATAAAAAGTACTTGTTGCTGGCCAGAGCTCAGTTCCATCAGCTAGTGATATTAAAATGAAAGGACTAGTTTTCATTTGTTCCTTGAATTCGCTTTATATAGAAGGACTTTTTAAGGGATACTTGTCTTTTGATTATCAAAATTGCTGACTTGGTCTACATTGTTCAATCCTACAGATTTCAGGTATGCAGTACCTGCATTTCTCAGTGAAACTAATTTGCTTTTCTTGTCAGGGTCTTACTTTGGACCCAAGAGTCCTCATTTTAATTGGAAAAAAAAAGTCTTCTTCATGGAAGCTTACATGGTTTATCTTCATTTAATAATCAGTTATGCAATAGGTGTTCAGACACAGTTTAACTGGGAAAATTGTAGCATTTTCCCTAAGTGGAAGTATTTGAATACTAAAACTGCAGTTTCCTATAAAGCAATTGTTTCCTTGAGGGTATACAAATCCTTGCCTGACCTTTTGAAATAAATTAGTAACAGAATCCAAGGGTTGGTATTTTGATGCAAAGGTTGCAATGAATGCCATCTGTCAGGTATCAGAACAGTTTAATGAAGGCCTCTTTCACATCAGGTGCTCTCTGAGTTTAGGAGGATGCTCTGGGGGCTGTGCTGCAGCAGAGCCTTTATAATGCAGTAAAGCTGGACAATTTGCCTTCCTGTGACTTAATGAGAAAATCTATCTTGAAGCTGCAGAATACTGCAGCCTCCAATTTTGTCACAATTATGAAAGATCTCCCTGTGATGGCTTGCTGCTGAGTCTGGTGGCCTGATGGAGGCAAGGCTGCCACAGCTCTGCAGATCTGTGTTCAGCCATCAGCGGGAACAAACGAGTGTTCCCATAGACACACCGTCTTGCGTGCATGCACATGGGTCTCAGTTGATCCCAAGGCCCCACAGTCTCTCAGACAGTTGACCTTGACCCTCTGGTCTGTCCAGCAGCCAACTTGGTCTCTCCAGTCACTGGCACCATGGACACATAGGCCTCCAGACTCTTGTCACGCCCCAGGGACTATCACTAGATACTACCACCACCAGGACAGAGCCTCTTGCCTGGCAAAATGGCTAGAAACAGGGTTTAGTGAGACGCTAGGACAGACTGCTGGTCACACACAGGGCACAGCCAGGCAAGTGCACGTACCAGCCCCTGCTTGCATATGACTCTCCCTTTTTGTCCCCTTATCCTGATGTTTTCCCACTTGCTCCTCCCCAAACCACTTTGATCTTTCCTTTCTTCATCCTTCCCAGAACAACCTATAAGAAATCCTGTACAATACTGAAATACACTTCCCTTGCCATCCCATGGTGGTCCCCATGCACCTGGCTCTGACCACCCCTCAGTCTGTCAGGTGATGGGGACCCTCTTGTAAGAGAGCCAAAAGGATGCTGAGTTATGCCAACAAGGGCAACACCAGCAGAGACAAAAATGCCATCATCCTACTCTACTCAGTGCTAGACAGGCCACACCTGGAATATTGTGTTCAGTTTTGGTTCCCGCTGTACAAAAAAGATACGGAGAAGCTGGAAAGGATCCACGAAGATGATCAAAGTGATAGAAAACTGTATAAGGAAAGGCTGAGAGATCTGGGTTTACTCACCCCAGAGAAAAGAAGGACATTATCACCATGTTCCAGTATTTGAGGGGTGGCTACAAAGAAGAGGGAGCCTCCCTTTTTACCAGGAGTCACATGGAAAAGATAAGTGGTGATGGGTACAAGTGACTCCTGTGGAGATTAAAACTGGATACAAGAGGAAATTTATTCACAATGAGAACGATCAACCACTGGAATAATCTCCCTGTGGAAGTGGTGGATTCCCCAGCACTGGACAGTTTTCAGATTTGGCTGGATAGGATGCTGGGACATCTAGTCTAGGTCATGACTTGCCAAGAGAGGTTCGGCCAGATAATCCTTGAGGTTTCTTCCAACGTGGTATTCTATAATTATATGATTCTCCTGTAGCTCATGATGATAGGTGTTCCCCTGTCCACATACTGAGGCTCCCCAGGGCAGCCTGGGGCTGAGGGGGTTGTGAGCTGCATTGGTCTGATGAGGTGACATGGGCTCTTTCCTGTGCTGGTGTGCCCCTTTCCTTCTAGTCTGTAGGGACAAGCCTTCAGTCATGTAAGCTAACAAGTTATGTCTTTGTTATTTATGAACCAGACATTTACTACACTATTAGTGAGGGGAAGACTCCTCCTGCAGGTATGGTTGGCCCATCTACCCACACCACCTAAGATACATGGCTCTGTCTCGTCCTTGAATTATCATACTGCTGATACTGTTGGGTAAGTATGGGGCCAGAAGCTCAAAGTCCTGCCTACCCTGGCAGGGAGAAGGGTCTGATCACCAACAACTGGACAGTCTTCCCTGAGTCAGAGCCCTCAGCAGAGGTCCAAGACTTTTGTCAGACTTTTCTCTGTCTCTTGTTTCCACCCGGTTTCTCAAAACAAACTAATGTCTCCCTTGCTCTACATGAAGCCTAATAATATAGTGGAGTCTCCATCCTTCAGAAACTCAAAACCCAATTGGACAATACTGAGCAACCTGTTGTAGGTGACCCTGTTTTGGGCAAAGGGTTGGAAAAGACAACCTCAAGAAGTCCCTTCCTATCTCAAACAGTATGTGATTCTTCAGTGCATAATAGCTTTTCATTTCTGGGGAGGGAATCCTCTTTCTTCATGTTCTAGGTACAAGTAGAAATACCATATTACCAAAGCATATTTATTTGTTTATTCTTTGTTTGGTAAAAGGCAAAGAAATTATGACAGTGGATAGAAAGATTTCATACGTTTGTGTTGATATGACCACCCTCATCAAGGAGAAGGTTAACTGATTTCAAACTGAACTGAGAGAGCTCATCTCGGTGTACCCAGTACTTGAGATGATATCCTCCAATCTAAAACACAGAACAAAAAGGTTATGTTGTCTACTCTTATTACTTATCTAATAAAAGACAATGAATAAAGGCAAGGGTTTTTTTCTTATGTCATCACCCTTTGTATAAAAATATTTGAAAAGTATCCAGTTCTTTTTTCCCCTTTCTCTTTGTATTGGTTCTGAAACTGAAATTCTTTCAACTGAAGCAGAAATCCTTTGTCAGTTTGAAACTGGAGTATCTAACACAGTAACTGGTATTACATAACTAGTTCCATTTTTATTAAAGCATGTCTGTGCCACAGCAACTTTCTATAAGCAGTACATTAAAGAGGTTTTGAAACTCAGTTTCAAAAATCAGGTTTTATAAATTTAGTTTTGAAATACCTTTTCCACTAACTATAAAGGAATTTCAGACTAAGTCAAGTCAAATTAATTTCAGAGATAGTCTAAAATCTAGAATACTTCTTTTCTACTGTTCGTGGCAGAAAATTTGTGGGTTTGGAAATCCCATTTCTCGAAGAAGTCTGTGAAAATAAATGCAAAATAAAATCTGCATTTTAAATGCTTATGACAGATTTTCAAGGCCGGTCACTGAATAAGCAAACACTTTATGAATGTTCTGTATTTCAGCATATTTGACCAAGACTATCAATAAACAAAATTAAATTTAAAGTTCCTAGAATGAGAGACCAGAATGCTAATTTCTGTATTTTCATTAGGTACTGCACTGGAGTCCCTGGGAGAATAAGTACAAATTGGACATCTGCTGAATTTGTGTTACAGCAGCGTGACTGGGCAATGCTCTCCAGAAAAGAGCAAGAGAAAAGGGAAATCTTATATGAATTTGCAGAAAAGTATTTTTATAGCTGTCATTCTTAAAATCAGCTAAAAGATTCCATGTTCTTCAAAAATGGGAAGAATAATTTTTTTAATATACTTATTTTTAAAAAGAAAAGGTAATGATGAGTTCCTGAATGACCTCAGGAACCATATATTTTTTCAGCTAAAGAGACATAAAGCTACTTTTTATGTTGCAGATTTCTAAAAGCTTTCACAAGGACAAGCTAATAATGTTAGCTAGCCATTAGTTATGCAGGTACATAGCAGTGCTGGATGGGAGGAGCTTTATACCATCCTTGGACACTTGCTTGAACATTTTCTGAGCTGCTCTCTACACAGTGCATTTCTGAAGGGGGAAAAAAGAATGTATTCTTTGCCTATTTAATTCATCCGTGTGCATTGTACAGAACAGAACTTCTTTTGTTAGTAAATGGCTCTTCAGACTACCTTCCCCCCCCCAAAAAAAAACCCAAAATCAAGATATATGAATACTTTCCCTGAGCAACAATGACAAAGCAAAACATAAATATGCTTATCTGAATGGCTGACTGTTCCATGTCAGTGACGTTACTGTACAGAACAATGTGCACATGCATGAGGACAGCCTGCAAAGCTGAGTCCCTGGACTGTATGCTATCTGTATTTCCTGTATCAGACTGGCATCTAGTTAATGAAGAATCAATTCAACAAAAGTTTCATGTTCTTATTCAGTTCAAGACCCAGTGAAAGCCTAAGGCAGCTTTAGTTTAACACAAGAGACTTAAACTGGAAGTTATCAAAGCTATGAAAGATATGCTCCAGATGCAACACAACAAAATTTGTATCTGCCAAAGCTGGGGGAAGTGCCTGAACTCACAAGGATCGATTGAATTTCCTTACCTTGAGAGGGTTTGGATTCCTCCAGCTGTCCTGCACACAAAAATTGGATGCTTAACTCTGCCTTGGTTAAGGTGAGTTTCAGACCTTCAGCCAGTAAGAAGCTGCTTCAGTAGGGCAAGCAAGGACACCTCTGCTGGAGCCAAGCCCATGGGGGCTGAGATCAGCACTAGGTCTGGGGAAGCACCCTGATCTGGCCATGTGAAATGCCGTGCTGCTGTCATGCTTTTTTGCAAGGAAGCTGTCTGCTCTTCTACCTCAGGGTTTAAACTGGATTACCCCAAAATTTCGAGTCAGTACTTCTCTCTTGCTCCTGGGAATGACTGCTGAAATTCACAAAGAGATCTAGCATGGAAGGTGTCATGTTGTGAAAATGTCTTCCAGTAAATTGCAGGTTTTAGTTCATCTGAATTCTGAATAATCACTCAGAGTATCTTCTTTCAAAAGCAGTATTTATTTTTTCATCAAGGTAAGACACATTACATACTGCATAAAGTAAAAAATACTGCTAGGAAAGCTGCATTTAACTGAGATAACAAAAAATGCATATAGATTGCACTTGAGAAAGTAGGCTCTATCCCAGAAGAATACAGTAAAGAAGAAGCTAGTGAGTGGTTTGAAATTAGGAATCTTTCTGAACATCCACTGAAAACATATTTATTTTGGGGGGAACAGGTTCCAATTGCACCAATAAAATGAAATAGGTTAGTTTCTTTAGTAACTTTACTTTTTAAGTTAAAATAGTATGCAAAAAATGTAACAATTACATAGACAAAAAAGAGAACAAAGTTTTGGAAAAAAAAAATCTCTGCGATTTCTGCTAATAAATAAAAAGGAAACAATTTGCTGATATTTGGTTTCACCAGGGTCAGTGCAGTTCAGGGCTTGGATCTGAAGGAGTTTTAGTTCGTTCACATGTGTGTTATCATCCCCCACTGCAGCATAAATCCCATCCTCGACTCTCCTGCACATGCAGTCTGTATGGCAGGCAGCAGCATGAAGCAGTGAATGGTTCCCTTCATTATGAAGTGTCCCAGTAAAATTTTGTGACAAATTTAGTTTGTATTTAAGAAAAATGAACCCAATATTAAGCAAGAGGATAAACCCTATTATATCAATCTCTTTACAGATGCTTTTTTTGCTGGACCCTGACATCTACTGCTGCCTGTATCCAATGCAGTTAGCTAAACTATTAGCTATTCGGTCTTTAAAATGAGTATTCATACCATCTACCTTCGTGTATCTCACTTAGATTCCCAAAACAGTGTTCTGATCTTGCTACATAGTCAAAAGAGAGAAGGAAAACTTGCCACACTAGGTGTGGGCTAAGGCACACTTTGGAAGAGCCTCTTTCTCCCAGTTTCCTGCAGCAGTAACTTGGGCTTACAGAAAAGGCTGGATCCCCCAAATTAGGAGGTGCAAATACCCATCTCAACACATGGCTATTGGGGTGAAGAATGGGCAAGCAGGCAGAGGCTCATGGGAGATGCCAGGCACAGCTGATGCCTGGTGCATGTTCTTCCCCCTGGCAGGTGAGAATTAAAGGACCACTCAAAGCACAAAACCATATGAAACTGATGTTTCCCACAGCCATTGCTAACTACAAGGGCAGAGCGCTTAGGCACAATTTGGGCGTAATTCAGTCAAGAATATACCTTGGAGTGCACTGTCTCAAAACCAATCAGTACTGCCAAGGTTTCACATGCAAATTTTTTCCAAAATTATCTAAAAATTATGGAAGGGCTGGGTCAATTTGGTTATTAACCTAGTGAGAGAAAAAGAATGAAGTCTCTCTTAAACAGTCCTGAACTATGAAATGAAGCTGGCAATATTTGGTTACAGTGCTGTTCTTGTAATGTGAATTGCTTTGGAAAATGATGAATCACTTTCCCAAGTCAGCATTCAGGAGCATCTTTAAATAGACATCTGGGAGCCAGAGGGGAAAAATGAATATAAATAATAAAACCCACACACTTTTTGAATCTCAAAGGTTAAAGCACAGGAAAGAAAGAAACACAACATTTCTAAGGGATGTTTCAGTAAAGTTTTGCGAATATTATTAAAGAGCACTTATACTTGAGCTGATAAAGAGGGAAAGGCAGAATATTAGGGCACTTTTGTAAAAAAAAATCGTAGATTGCTAGCACTGGCTTGAAGGCTTTCAATTCTATATTATAGCACATGCCAGTTTCCACTAATTATAACACACTATTGTCAACCTACTTCACTCTTTCAGAGACAGAAACACAAGAGGCAACAGAAACAAAATGAATTGATGCAGTCTATGTCTGCTATTAAATACAAGACCTCAGCCATTAAATATGCTGCCCCTGCTACATTCATGATCAAAACTCCAATTCTTCGCCAGGCTTAAATCTGTCTGTATTTTACACTTTTGGAGCAGCATGTAAAAAATTTTAAAGCTAGTTTAGAAGGATATTTTTTTCCCTTTTTCAGCTAGAGCACTTTCATAATATTTTAAAAGGCATAGGAAACTATGCTGTAGCTTTTAAAGTGCTTATTTTATTATGAGGTGGTGTTTAATAATATTCTTGTAGAAGTTATTAAATGATGTACATTTTCCATGACAGACAGACATTGCTTAATGAGTTAATATGCCTCAGCAAAATGCAATCAAAAAAGAAATTCACTGTCAACAGTTTAACCATGGCAATACAGAGCTGAAATAAGACAACTAACCTCAGATAACTAAGATTAATGCATATATGACAAAGTTATAATAATCCATATTTAAAACAAACAAACAAACGAACCCCAAACCAAATAATGATAATTAAATCTCAAGAACAGTTTTGTTTCCCAGTAGTACAACTGCAAAACAAATCAATATTTTCAACAAACAAGTGCCCTATCTTCATTGCCTGTGTGGGGAAACACGACACTCCTTGAACTGCAGCGAGGAGTATGCAAGGGGAGGGTCATCTCTCCCTTTTTATGCAGAAGGGGCTTCTCCTGGGCAACTGTGGGCAGCTCTGGGCAACAGGCAGGAGTCCAGTCCAGGTAGGTAGAGACAAGAATCAGCTCCAGTCCACAGGGATTTACCTGGGGACTTGGTGGGAGCCCCATCTTGCAGAAGTGCCTTGGTGATGGCTCCCATGGAGTCACTATGGCAAAAGTACCAGCCTCCACACACCCCTACCAGCACCAGTGTCCTGGCTTATGCAAAGCATCTACTAATTTCAACACATGATTTGCTCAAGTACAAAAAGTAAGATTTGATTTTATTGGTGTGTTATTTTATGTAGTGATGGACTTTCCATGCTACATCTCACTCTGTTGGGCCAGAATGCTGGGAAGTTCCCTCTCAGGGTGGAAGAATATATTTTACACTCATACAGGCCCAAATTCTGTCTTCATTTATACCCACAAAACCCTACTGACCACCAGGAGAGCTAGGCAGGTAGAAATGGCAGCAGAATTTAAGAGTAGGAACTGGTGAGTGAGAAACAGAAATGCAACACTATTTCATTGCCAGCTACCACAAATACCTAACTGGTGTTTAATTTCAGTGGGCATTGCATGCCTAAGGACTGTAAATGAGCTTTGAAAATCTCAACCTTCAGAATCTAGCTACAGATAACCATAATCCTATTGTCTTGGATGCTGATACATAAAAATCTATGATATACCTGTTTGGCTGCCATGGTACTAATCAGCAAAGCTATGCTGAAACATAGCGATCATTTTTGCTAATTGCAAAAGGCAGGCTAGTAGCAAAGTTCAAATGATTAGTGAGTAAAGGTCCTCAGAGCAATCCTGCTTAAAAGTAAACATCTGGTAAGCTGCAAGTAGTGTGTTTTGTTTTCTTTTTTTCTTTTCTTTCTTTCTTTTTTTATCGGGGTGGTCTTGAACTGCAGATACAATCACAACGCTCATGGTGATCCAGCTGTATATCTACTAAGGCCATGTTGTTCCTGGTTCTGCCTTTTCTTCTGGGATGGCCCGCCTCAGGGACGAATTTCAGCACCTGAGAGGATCAACAGAAATGCACTGATTAGAAAACACTGTTAGATTTGAGGATGAGAGTGTTGGGGCCCTCGGGGCACCAACAGCCCTTAATAACCCTAACCAGCATTAATTTGGGCACATTTTTTGTTTTACTTCCAGCTTTTTCTTTCTTCTCTGTGATACCCTGCTGCACTGTTTGTCCTGGAGCTTTGACAGATTGGATTATTTCCTACATCAGGTATCTTCAGATCATGCAGTTCCTTAACCATGTCCAGAGTTGCTCCTTTGCATGCAAATTATTAAGCATGTTTCCTTTGGCTCGTATTTGTAGTCTCATACATATTTGAATTGCTATGCTCCCTCTCTCACTTGTATAATGTTTCTGTGCTGAAGAACAAGGAACACTTTTAAATGCAATTTGAAATTTCTGAAGCACATATCATTAGAATTGGACCAAAACTGAAATGACTGTGTGAGGCAGAAGGAGATGAATGGAGCTTGTTCAAAATATGTGCCCGATCTTATCATGTTTCTCTGAAATCTGACTTTTCTTGGCTTATCCTAAAAATCTCTGACTCAATTTAAATGATTTATTAAGAATTTACTGTGAATAATCTGAAAAAAAAAAAAAAAGACAAAGCCTCAACTAATCAAAAACTTGTTTCCTAGGGAAGTATACATCATATAACACGTTTCTATTGCAACGAAAAGTATCTGATTTGGGTATATGGAAGAAAATACTAAAAGTGGTTAAACACTAGAGCAGATTTCCCTAAGAGAATGCAGAAACCTTGAGGACAGTCAAAATTAACAAGACAAGGTCCCAGCAACTTCCTCTAACTTCAAATTTCTCCCTCCTTTGAAAGGGAGATTGAGCTAAATGAACCTGAGGGCTACATTCCAACCCATATCACTTTATGAATCTGATTCCCTGAAAATGATTCTATGATTCTAAAATGGCTTTTTGGTTATATGGAAAACAGAAACATCCTATCTAATCTTCTGTGACAGTGTAAATATGAAACTACACACAGTTGGCTGAAACAACACGGACTGGAAATAGCTGAGGAAGTTGGCAGTTTGCAGGGTGTGTTTTGCAAGCCCACTGTTGGAGATTGACTTGCTGTGAAAGAGTGAATACCCCCAGTAGCATGGTGGCTCAGATTGAGGGGGGAAATTTGCTATTTCATTAGTTTGCTGTTGATGGGCCTACAGTAATATAACAAAAGAGATATTAATTTCCAATTTCTGCCCTGAGGCTCAAATAATAGTTTGGATTAGGTAAAATAAATGAGTTAAGACTAAGAACACTAACTCTCACACAGCATTTTTCTTCCCAAAATCTCACAACACATTGCACAGAATGATACGCATCATTGTCAAACGTGTATAGAAGGGGAATCTGAAACTGATTTGCTCAAGGCAACACACCAGTAGAAAAACTACCAGTGACGTTATATAGTCCTTTCCCTTCTGAAACTACTTATTTACTGATGGGGAGCAGAACAAGATGATTTCAAGCATTGACTGACTCAATATAATATATGCAAGAAATCCTGATGCACACCAGGACAATTCACTGTACCATGTCATCAAAAAAAAAAAAACCCTGAGGAACTGAACCCAATCAGATTGCTGCAATTATTACAGAGCTGGAAATAGACTGGATCTTCAAAGATACTTTTATAAATAAAATATACTTTTAAAATCAAGTACAGCTGCTGCTGCTGAGCCCATGATAAAATTCTTTATTTAAAGAAGTCCTTCATCAAAACTGGCAAATTCAGATGATTGTCACTTTGGGTAGGTAGGTCTGCTTTTTTTTTAAACTGAGAGCAAATGAAAGTATGCAATGGGATGAGAGCAAAGATGTGGGCTGTATTTAAGCTAACAGACCTCCTGACAGCTTGAGGATTTTCCCTGTGTTTTATGTTTAGAAACATGAGCACAGTATATGGGCTTTGCTAATAACAGTAGAAAAATGAATTTGCAGGCACTTCCCCAGACAAGATGGAAAAACAGTTTTGAACACAGCTGAAATTATAGAATCGTAAGATCACTGAGATTGGGAAAGACCTTTAAGATCAACAAGGCCAACTGTTAACTTAGCAGTGCCAATCCACCACTAAACCATGTCCCTAAGTACCACATTTAAATGTCTTTTAAACACACACAGGTGATTCCACCACTTCTCTGGGCAGCCTGTTCAAGTGCCTGACAACCCTTTCAGGAAAGAAATTTTACCTAATATCCTGCCTAAACCTTCCCTGGTGCAAATTTCTTCTAGTCGTATTGCTTGTTACTTGGCAGAAGAGTCCAACACCCGCCTTGCTACAACCTCCTTTCAGGTAATTGTAGACAGTGATAAGGTCTCCCCTGAGTTTCTCTTCTCCAGACTAAACAACCTCAGTTCCCTCAGCTGTTCTTCATCAGACTTGTGCTCCAGACCCTTCCTCAGCTTCCTTGCCTTTCTCTGGACCTGCTCCAGCACCTCCATGTCTTTCTTGTAGTGAGGGGCCCAGAACTAAACACAAGATTTGAGGTGCAGCCTCACCAGTGCTAAGTACAGGGGGATGATTACTTTCTTGGTCCTGCTGGCCACAGAAATATCAGAAATAGTTCTGATACAGGTCAGAATGCTGTTGGCCTTCTTGGCTGCCTGGGCACAAGCTGGTTTATGTTAATTTGGCTGTCAACCAACACCCCCAGGGTCCTTTTCCTCTGGGATCTTCTCAGCCACTCTGCTTCAATTCTGTAGTGTTGCATGGGGTTGATGTGACTCAAATGCAGGACCCAGCACTGAGCTTTGTTGAACCTTATGCATTTGGTCACATCCCATTGATCCAGCCTGTCCAGATCCCTCTGTAGAGCTTTAATAGATGATCACAGAACTGGTGTTCGAAGCTCTCCATCTAGCTTCCATCTAATAGTTTTAGTTCCAGTTAAATACAAGGGAATTGAAAAGAATCAGGAAGTAAGGCCATTTCTTATGACTAGAGTACCTGAAAGAAAACTCTTTATTCTGAAAATAGCTTCTGTTTATTCATCACATGGTCAGGTCCTTGGAAGGTGAGGAACTACTGAATTAATGAAAACAGTTCAAAGAAATTTTGTTCAGAAATTTTATTGCTCTATTTTTGATGGGATCAGTAGCAGATAGAAAATATGGATGTGAAGAATATCTGGAATGCTCAGAAAGTTTCTTTTATGTGGGCAAAAAAAGAGTAACCTTGCAGTTTTCAAATTAAAAAGGAGCAACATCTGTCACTATCAACCAGAATGTGGTGCCTTGGTTGTTCAAATCCTTTCCTCACAAAGAGTGCACAACTACAGCTATATCCCCCCCATCAAACACTGAATTAACTATGGTCATAAAAATATTAAAGCAATTAAAAAAGAAAAAGAATACTTAGCTTTTGAGCTGGAATTCTATTGCAAAATAGATACAGGTAGTGCAAAAAAATGTATCAGGGCCTTGTAGCATTTACTGTGCAAAGAGGTCCATAGAAGTGCACCAATATGCTGGATGACATTTTACTCTGTAGATGTGCCTGAGCATCTAAGAGGTTTTGCGGTGAAGTGACTGTGACTACTGCATGATTTTCCTTGGGGGTGGCGGTGAAGAAAACATAAATAAATGCTTACATGTGTTTCCCTGCCAAGAATCTTGCACATTGGTCGTGCATTGAATGTGCATGCCAGCTTCTGAAACACTCTTTAAATGAAAGAGAAAAGCCATCACAAAAACCAGCATCTAGAAACTGAAGTCAGAAAAACTCAACATGGAGTTAGGGCACACTTGTTTAAGTCAGGCTCGCTCATTGCTTGGACAGCCCTGCAAGGAACCATGGCTGCCTTTCCAGAAGGTATACAGCACAAGTCTGGGTCTTGCTTTGGGGCAGAAAGGTGCTCTTCAGGTGCCTCTGGAACACAGGCAGCCCCTCTAATCTCAGCAAATCGGTAAGAGCACTTCATGATCAGGGGTCTGGAGAGCAGAGTAGCAATGACTGCAAGGGAAAGGACTCACATGGAGATAATCTGTTCACCCTGAACCATACCTCGTATTTCTCCAGTAGAAGCAGCAATAAAGAGGTGACTCCAGAGAACAATTCACCTCAAACACCCATCTCTGGTAGTGCTAGCTCTGATAATTAGGAAAGCAGCCTAAAGGCTGGACTTGAAGCTTTAGATTGGTAGAGTCAGATGAGGTGAACCACTCAGTCGAGCACTCATTGATGTCCCTTGCCATGTGTCCTTTAGCTTTGAACTCAGAAAATATTTAGCCATGACAGTCCACGATTGATGATTTCTGCTTTAATAAGAAGCAAGAAGTAATAGGAAACCCAGTAACACTTTCAAAAATCATAATAAAAAAGGGGTATCCAGTTGCTCATATCCATTTCTTCCATATTATAATTTACTTTATTTATTAGGAGCAATAGTAACATTCTTTGTTAAATTCTTGACCAGCAGTTTAAAGACCAATAGAAATCTCAAATCTCATTTAAAAATTAGCTTTTTTTAAAAAATAATTATTAACTTAAGAAGACAATAGATAGTCAATAACATGACTATGGCTTAGCAAATTTCTGGTTAGCTTAATATTCTAGTGACAGAGGATGGAGAGCAACTCTGGATGCTATTTTAGATAGTGAAACTTGTACTTTGCAGAACTTATTTTAAAATCCTGCTATGCAGCATTATCTAATCTCCTTCTGCTCATCTAAAAATACCATCATTCTAGCATGCAAACCAAATTATATTTGTCTGAGATTCATGAAAGAGGAAGCATCAAAAGTGCAAAACATTCAACACAGATCCAAATTCTGATAGAGATGAAAAACCTTACTCTGCAGTTTTTGAAAGTTATTTAATCCAAAGGTCACACACAGTTTAGCTGTGCTCTGAGCATAAGAAACTAAGCATTCTGGGAATGTGGTTCATAATTTAGCGTAAGGACCTTTATTCCAGTAGTAACATAGCCTAAAATAATGACACAGATCCTAAACTGTATTCTTTCTTACCAGTTATAGGATATCAGGACAAAGAAAAGTTTGCTGATCAGTGGTAGAATTCAAACTAAAGGATTATTAAATGTAAATGGGATTACTGATTCAATTTTATTTGTATGAGTAAGAAACACTTGATTTGAACACAGGAAAGATGGGAAAAAAATTAATTGGCTTAAAATTCATGCATCTGAAACAGTCACTAAAGCTATGATGCTTTTGATATATGTGGCATCAAGACTCTCACTTTTGATGATCTTGTCATACATTATGGCTCCACCTATTGCTTTTTTGACCAGATGTAAGGGTTTCCCCTTCCCAGATTGCCACTCTGCCCAGACACGTATTGCAGGAGGTCTCACTTGCTTAACTGTCAGATGTCAACCAAAGAACTTTAATTTTAGTAAAAAATGAACCTTTTTTCTTTCACTGCACTTCTGTGCTCTCTCTGCTCATCCTGTGACCTAGCAGGCATTTATGACTCATTCTGTTTCCTTGTATTTGCATTCCAAATAAAACCCATTCCTGTTTCTTATATAGTATTTCTATGCATTAATTTTTTGTCAGTGTAATTCTGTGCCTTTATTACCATAACAACGTTTTATCTCCTTTATACATGTGCTATCAGGTCCAGGACATACAAAATCAGACCATATTCCTTGCAGACTGGTTTGATAATGCTTGCTTTATTTAAACCCTTAGCAAATTTCTCTTTTTGTATCAGCAGCATTTGTATGATTTTCCTCCAGTTATCTTATATTTCCCTGTGACAAGGTGAGAATTATTGTCTGCTCTCTCAGGTGCCTCCTTAATGTTTGCTTCCCATTTCTCTGAAAAGAGGAAAAAACCCAAACCCAACAGCAACAGCAGCAGCAACAAAAGTCTCCACAGCACTGCTGTCTCTTTCAGGGCAGCAAGAGGTTATGATGTAGCCATCCTAACAGTAAGCTAGTCCTTGTCATTGACAATTAATGGCACGTATGTCCTTGTGAAGGCACCAGACAAGTTCCAGTCAAAATGGGAGAGACACGTAACATTTCAAAAATGGCTGAAATTCTATTGAATGCTTCTATTCACCATATAGAAAGTGAAAAATGCATCAGTCTTTACAGAAAGAACAAGTAGGTACAAGATGCAATCACTTTCACCACTTGCTTTTTTCTTTATATGCCTTTTAGCTGTGCTGTTCAGCACTGTGTTTGTAGAGGTTTATATACTCTGACAAATTCTGGTTGCTACCTTAAGAGCATTTATTCCTCATGGAAACTCATTTCACATCTCATCAGTTACAGCAATGAGATGGGGAATCTGATTTCTTGTTTCTTGGAGGTATGTGCATGCTAAGTTGATGGCACAGCCACAGCCTGAGCTGAACTGAGTCCTGGCTTCAGCTCCCCCACACCTCCTTTGGGCTGGGTGTTACCCAGGTTTAGAGTTTCATTCTCTTTAAAAACAGACTTCAGGCATTTCCAAAGAAAAGCACTGCAATGGAAAACACACTTTCATTTGAGCTCCCCTTTAGCAAGTTGGACAACAGTAGATGTGAGCATTTGATTAAGGTGTGCGGCAGCCATTTTGATGTATTGCTTCGTCATTCTCTTTCATGAGCCCTGCTAGATAACTCAGTATCTCTTATGGTAGACTGTGCTGAGATGGGTTTTGAGACACTGCCAGCACTTGGCCTGTTTGGCCTGTGGGGTTCGTGACACTATGTGGTAAGTCATGAGTATCTGTGCATGAGCTGTGATCTCAAGCAAACCCAGAAGCCGTGGAAAAATCACACAGCATCACAAAGCTCCTGCAGCTCCCCCTCCCCCTCCCATAAAACTATCTGTTTACCCAAGTTATAAACCCATTTACTTCTGGAATCTGCTGAGTGTTTTGGCAAAGTTATGGCAAACTTCGAGGTCACAGAAAAGACCTGAGATCTCGTTGTTAGATTTCCCAGGGAAATAAAGAAAAAGATACCTCTTACCATGGCATTCTCATTTTCCCATTTTCCCTGCTGTTGCATTACTTCTTACAATTGGACATGGCAGGAAAGAGCTGTACAGTCTGTTCAGGGAACTGGAGCAGCACTCACAGCTTGGGGAAATTAAAGGCTACACGTGATAGTTATTAGTCCTAAGATACTAGGAGGGAGTGCTTGGTGGTGAGTACAGTGTGAGGCTTTGAACAGGAGCTAGGGAGGAACTAAAAAATATTAAGAGCATAAGGAGAAGATAACTTGAAATTTTGGGACTAGAAGCCTCTCTCTTAACAAACACTCTAAGCATTAGTGTTCCCAAAGCTGCTGGCATGCAGCCACTCTAGCACTGCAAGGCACTGACCGCATAGTGGTCGAAAGGCTTCAGAAAGGAACTCACCATTTCTGGAAAATCTGCCTGCCTGTCTTTCTCATCCAGAAATATTTGATGGCTCAGAAATGCCAGACAACTTCTAAGTGATTCCCAGTTGCATTTTTACTGTTTAGGACAAGTGCATTAATGCGCAGGACGAACTATTCTGGTGGGTCCAGGAGCTCAACAGATAAAGCTCCAGGATAGCAGTTAGGCAAAATCAGCCTGGCAAGAGAAGCAGTCTGGGGTCTACAAGATTCAGTTCCAGCTGCTACAAACACTTTCTTTGCTCCACTACCTTACATTTCCTTCTGGTGTCCTTTGCAAGTATATCAATGAAATTGAGACTTGTGTTTGAATCTTTCCTACATGCTCCTGCAGCAGAATGCAGAGATTTTTAACCAAATTAACAACAGTGAGGCCTTCATAAAGTATGAAGCTCTAACCTTCATTATGCAACTAAGGGCTTTTTGGTTACAGTTAGTATATTTCAAATTGGCTTCAGAAAGTGTAAACCAACTCCATGATTTTAAACCCAGTATGTTGAAATGCTCCTCCTCAGTGCTTTTACTGGAAGGCATTTAAATAAAATTAATGTTAAAGTGCCTAAGGAAGATAAAGAATAAAACTGATTAGCTGTGTGTGGCTAATAATAATAATAAAGTAGAAAATATTTTGGACTAAAATTAATGGACACATCTTTAGTATGTCATATGTGAATTTAACTGCATGACTTCCACTCATGTTAATGGGAGCCACTTGGCTAAATTTCTGCTCAGTGAGCTGTTAATTCATCCCTAAGGGATTAAGCTTAAACTTAAATTTACAAAAGCCATTTAATGTTAAAGCTGAAACACTGTCTTGAATTCATATGGTTTTCAGAGAACAAAGGAGTAATGAAATAAATTATCAGTGATGTATTAGTGTGAATGTTGAATTTTCTGAATTTAGTGTTTAATTTGTGGTGGTCAAAAGTCATGACATCCTGGATCTGACCAATACCTGGTCAGTGTGATATTCTGGTGCCCCAGCACCGCATGCTCCCAAACATAGAATAGAAAAATAAGTGCTTGATAACGTTTATAATATTATTATTTTTTTTCTGGCTACTGTCAATAGTTGGCTTAAGTTGACACAGATGTGACCAATGATTCTTTCCTTTAAATTTTACTTCCAGTTCTCTCAGAATCTTTCTGAATTATGTGGCACTTATATTTAAGGGTTGAAATATATAAATTAGTTTCCTTTCAATCTCTCTTGCTCTTTTCTATCTTTCACTGTGTCCTAATTCCCATTTTTTTTCGAAATTAAATTATCCAAAACTTTTGAGCCACTTTCCTTACATATGTTTTTGATGTATATCTTCTCCCATATTTTCCTCGATGTGTTTTTTCTGTTTCTATACATATTTTCTGCTCCTGCCTCTATCCTTCTAAGCATCCTAACGCCTGCTGCTTTTCTAAACTGCATTTAGGACTAGTTACATAGGCCTTCTGAAGTACCTCATTGCCTTCTCTGCTGTTACAAGTGTATTATCTCCTGTGCTAGCTGTCATTTTTGCCACCTCTCTGTTCATGTCCCTCCAGATTGATCATACATGAAATAGCACTTAATCTGTGTGCTGGAGGCACCCACAGATAGCCGCTTCCTATGTAGAAAATTGTGCATTTCTTCAACCTCTTTGCTAGTTATCTCTTAACCATCTTCTAATCCATGTCTGATCTTGTCTGATTGCTCTCTGAAGGAAATGCCAGGTCTTTTAGCATTCTTGTACAATGTTGTTCTGTATAAATATTTATTCATACATAAGGCATTCTGAGTTCATTTTATCAGTTCATAGTCATCTAAGTGGTTTATACTGTTAATTTTTTTCTAATTAACTTTTCTACTGCTGAGATAAGACTTTCTGCTCTGTAATTACCAGGGTCATCTGCTGCATCTTGTTTAAAATTAGATAAACTTTTAACTATTCTGTAGCCCTAGCTGATGCTGTATTCTGCAGTTAATTGTGATAAAAAATCTCTTTCCTTGGAAAAGAGTAACCGCATGATCACAGCAAGGCAAAGGTTTGACCTTCAATGGCCGTCTGCTATTGCAGCCCTAGTGTCTCCCAGGTTAATGCCTTTAAAGTTAATTTTCACTTGAGATTTAAGCCAAGTGGTAAATCAGGTTCTTGTAAGAGATATATATTAGAAATTAAGTCAGAATGGCATGCAGCCTCCTACTTTCAGAAAATTGAAAAGATAATATCAAGTAACTTTCCTAGATATGTTCAGTTTGGTAAACATTGCTCACACTGGTTCTGAAAATACTGATTTAGAGGCAAGAAGATAAAAAGTTGTTCCCTTGTTTCTTTCCTCTCTAAATGTGTTCTGAATGGATGAAATATAAATCACAGAATCATAGAATCAATGGTTTGGGTCGGAAGGGACCTTAAAGATCATCTATTTCCAACCCCCTGCCATGGGCAGGAACACTTCCACTAGACCAGGTTGCTCAAATACCTGTGCAGCATGGCCTTGAATACTTCAGAGATGAGACATCCACAACTTCTCTGGCAACCTGTTCCAGCGTCTCACCGCCTTCACAGAAAAGAATTTCTTCCTCATATCTAATCTAAATCTGCTCTCTTTCAGTTTAAAGCCATTCACCCTTGTCCTGTCACTACATGTTGTTGTAAATATTATAATGGACTTTGCTCTTATGCAAACATAAAGTCTTTTAAAAAAATGCTGACTGGGAAAGAATCTAAGATTCAGCTGCTTCCTACAGGTAATAAATCTGGAGCGAAAAGAGTGTACAAGCAACTTAACAGTCATTTCCAAGCATGGTTTGAGACGATGTAGCACAAAACAAGAGAAGTACAATCAAATGCCTCAAGCAACACATCTCTGTGTTACTAAAAGTAGTATTTCCAGTGGTATATATGTTCATATTGTATCAGTCCTTTTCTGGGAAAAATCAGTCCAACATAAGCCTCATTCTTGAAAGAAAGCTCAGGAGGATGCTGTAGTAGCATCCACACAGAAAGGTGGCAAAAGTTCTCTCAAATTTCTTCTAAATCAACTTATCCATAAATACCTGTTAACATTCCTGTCTAACATATATATAATTTCTTTCCAGTCTGCTCATTCATCACTTCCAAACACAATTTGCTCAGTGATGTGGTGGCATCAAAGATGTTAATATTAAACTTACTTAAAATCAGGCCTTCCTGACATACATGGCTCTGTGAAAAGCCTTCAGAATACGTGCAAGCAATAAATACCCAAAAGAAGTACCAAAGAAAATAAAAAGAGTGAAAATACCTCATGATATTTTTTCACTGTTTTCCCTGACATGCACATGCAGGATTTCCAGTTTGAAGTCCCGCAGCCACAGTTTCCTCCACAGCGCTGGACAAGGAGGCATCGGGGGAAGAAAACGACATTTGTCAGCTTCAGTTCCTCCCTTAAATTGACAGAATAGTTTCTCGGAGTGCAGCTGTAACGTTTCACATCATCATTCAGCCTATCCAGGTCAACTGCAATGCAAAAGAAGTTTCATTAGTAAGGTCTGAGTGGGACATTCCTCTGGTTTGAACCACTCCCCAGGCAGTCAGTAAAACAAGTGGTGTGACACTAGGTGGAAAATTTGTGAAATATAGCAGTGATTTCCAAGCAGACAGACATAAACCCACCAATTTTAAATCATTAAAGGTGGCCATCCAGGCTCTCATCCTGTGCCCACTGACTCCCACAGCAGAGCTCACACTGACTATAAAGGTGAAGGGAAGGCTTGCCTGAAATATTGACCTGAAATCTGAAGGCTGGTTATTTTATTTGCTTTGTCACTGATCTGCTGCATCCTTCGGTAAGACACTTTCTCTCTGCTACTCTTTTCCCTCCTCTGCTTATACCTGGTTTACTTGGATGATGAGCTTTTTTTTTTTTTTTTGTTATTATAGGCATAACTCCTTTTGCCTAACCGCTGGCATTCAAAAGGGAACACTTTAAACAAGGCTATTGCTATGATTATTAGAGAAAGGTCTTTGGAGAGTGATTCATCCCTTCCTCACAAGGGCATTTAGGACAGGTGGCATGACTTGCTTTCTGAAGTTGCCTGTTTGTACCGTTTATGGATAGAGTCTAGATAACTCTCTTTTAGATGGTCAAATCAATCTAAGCAATATTAATTTCAGCTGGTAAATGTTACTATAATAGGCATACGAATAAATACAATTAAAACTAATGAGCTTCATTGAATGCCAGTAGTTGGTTGATGTTTAAACGCCTGGTATTCTCTGTGAGATATGTCATGCAAACAAGTAGTAAAGCCAACCATAAAAATAACTTATAGACTATCAACTGTGAGTTTAAGTGCTGTTTCTAGCATTAGCTTGTAAACCTAAAACAAAATTAAAACCCCCATCCATAAATATATTTTCCATAATTGTAACACAGATAAAAGTAACAAATTTAATGGCTTTCATTTCTCTAGAAGTTTTCAGAGTTCTTTTTCTCTCTTTTTCTGCTTTCTTCTTTTCCTTATGCTTCTGTCCACCAAGTAAGAGTTCAAAAGCTCAGGAATTCCATCAGGACTGGAGGACGTGTCAATTGGTGTTGAGTTCCCACCCCAAACAGTATGTACTAATAGAAACACCATCAGGAAAATAGGAACTGTTTAAATGAGAAATAAGATAATGGTGTAATGTTGGTGAACATATATTTTCCTGGGCATGTTTAATAGGTCATCACCATTTCTGGTCCTGATAGTACATAAGAATTTGTTTTACTATAAGCATGTGAAAACCTTCCACAAAGACACCTCTGTGACTCAGTCCTTGTCAACATCACAAAGTAAACTGTGGAAAAAGCTGTGATTTGTAAATATCATGCACCTTTACTTTCTGGCATGGAGATATTCACAAGGCAGATATGCAAGATGCAACTCGTAAATGTCAGAAGTGCTATTATAGAAAATCATAGTAGCTTCACTTTTCTGGCAAGGTGTTAGTCAATGGAAATTTAGCAGATAAATTGTGATTCTATAGCAATTGTGATACATCTTACCATGAAATCTCAGTGGCTCTCTGCAGAGAGCTAGCATCTTTTCAAAAGAGGTATAGATCATCCTCCTGATAGAAGCACAAAATCAATAGGGCTGCTGGTATACTCATGCGCTGGGAGAAAAATACACTCCAAATGTCCACAGCCAAGACTTACAAGTCCAGAGAATATTGATTTCTTTGTTTTAACAGATGATATTTTCTTGTCTACTACCATTCTCCAAAGCCACCCCTCCTCACTGTAGGGTCTCAGGCTAATTCTTCTCACAGGGAAGTGTTTCCCTCTACTCTAAATGCTCTTGTCGGGACTTTTGCCATCAGCTTTGCTTGCCACTATAGCAAAGAGGTATTGGCTACTATTCATTTTAGCCAGTTGATGTAAAGGGAAAATTAACCAATGCAAAAAGAGAGCAGATAATTTTGTTTCCTCATGATTAATTAAAATTTTTGAGAGGAAAGCCTGGATCATCCACACTCATGCAGCAGTCTATAGGAATGAATACTGATATGAGCAGGTTCCTATCAGGACAGGCTGAACAAGGACTAGGATGGCATTTACTGATGGTGCCTCTATACAGTTAGAATAAAATTCTTAAAGGCTTAAATCAGCCTTAATTCAGCTGACCTAATGTAGGAAACAAGTCTTCCAGTAACAAGCTGGTCATTAAAGAGGGCCCAGACACAGGTCACATGAACTGATTGACATCTGTGTCCAGGAGATGTCCAGGGGACTGAATAAAATTTGATTTATCACAAATGAAATTTCCCCTCTGTCTCAATAGTCCCCCTTCCTGTATTGAGCTGATACCTATTATCACTGGTGCATTATCAACAGAGAAATGAGTCTGTAATAAGATTGGCAGAGAGGGAAAACACCAGCATTCAGAGAGCCAGGGTGGGGGGGCTTTCCTGCAGAGTCCATATTATATTCATCACAGTGTTATAAATATTAGCTTCAGTACTTGAGCTACTTCATTTAAATGGCAAGGGGTGACCTGGCAAAGGGCTTTCACTGGAGGGAAGGCTTTGCTCACTAGCTTTCAAAAACCTCATTTTGTTGACTTTCAGAAGTCTTTGCAAGGTCTCTTAGGCTGTAGCTGAGTCAGTACTGTGGAGAGCTGTTGACTTGCTTGAAGCATATAAGGGAATAACCAGATATTTAGGGTAATTTTTTTTTCCTATGCAGTATGAAGGAATCAGTTGTTTTCAGTGAGGGCTCAAAACTTTCTCTGGATGCATTCTTAAGGAATTCTGTAATCAACTGGTAGCAAAATACATTTTATGTAGTGTATTTTAATATGTTGAACTATATTTGAAAAATCTATGGGAAATTTTCCAGTGGAAAATTGCATGAATTCTCCTTGGTGTCTTCTCAAGGCATTTTGATCCTGACTTAGTAGCACTTTTTGGGATGCCAAATCTCAAAGTTATCAGTTAAGATATGAGTTCTCTGCACTTTATCACATCTTAGGTATCAGAGTCTAGGCTGGAATGGACAAATACAATAGCAGAAAGGTCTCATTTTCGTGATCTTGAAATAATAAAAATAACTTCAAGCAGTGGAAGAAAGGCTAAATAAGGGGTTTAAGAGATACACAAGTCATTCTCCATAAAAACAATCATATGGAAATAAACACCTACACTCTTTTTGACTCTGGTCTACAGAAATCCACTGCGGTGGGACAAGGTGAGCACACAATGTCTTCTGTGAACAGGGCATACTGTACTTTGACGGCATCATACTGATACACAAGAACACTTCCTAGTGCCTAATTAGCTTTAGACCATGGTTTGCAATGCCCTAACAGAAGAACACGTTTTGCTCTGAACAGATCTCTGCTGAAAGCTTCAATATGCATTTTTCCCTGTCTTGGGATTGTTTTACTGTCTGGAGCCAGTCCATTTCCTCATATGACAATGAGATTCTACGGTACAGTCAGTTTTATGCATCACTTCACTGATGTAACTAAAATGTTATCAAGCCTTGGTGCGATTGCTGTGAAATCCTACTGCTTTTCTTATAAGGACTGAAACCACTGGAGTTCTTAATTTAAAACTAGAACTAAAAGGTTTTCTAGACTAGATGCAAATAATTTCGAAGTGCTGTTACAGAATGTTTGCATCAGATTTCAATTTAAAGGCAAGGCAGACTTAAAAAAAAATACACTGGAGCAGTAAGTTGGAAAGTTGGGGTTCACTGTCCCCTCCTCCCTCTTAAGTCCTATGCCTACATTCATCCCCATTTCACATAGTACTATGGCATGTGCGTGCCTTGAAACATTGATCTTAATCAGAGGAAAGGACTGATATCAGTGACTGCAGCTAATACCAAGTTTTATTTAAGATGGGACAGCCTTAAAGATTCCAGAGAAACCCTGTGCTGCTGGTCACCAATTAATTTTAAAAAGACAGGCATTCTGTTAGGGGTTCTTTTAACACTTTACATTCCAAGTTCATACATGGCCCTCACATTGCTATATCTGAATATTTTACACTTGTTTTCACTCATCAGCCACAGACCAGAGCTGAGGTGTAAGACATGGTATCCAACTTGCCACAGTATTCCTATACCACATGTCAAGGCCATCTACAAGTCAGGCAAGAAGGATTCAGGCAGCCTTAGCCTCATCCCAGCATAAAATAAAGGGACAAATTCTCCTGAAAGCAATATTCAGGCACATGAACAACAAGAGGGTGATGGGAAACCGCCAGAATATATTTACCAGGGCAAATCATGATGGACCAGCCTGAGATTCTGCTATAATGAGATAACTCTTGGTGGATGAGGTGAAATCAGCAGTCATCTGCTGGGTCATCTGCTGATTTTTGACAGTGATCCATAGCACCCTTGCAGCCAGACTGCTGAGACATAATGGGATAGCTGCACTATAAATTTGGTAGATAACCAGAAGGCCTAAGAAGCTTGAGCAAAATGGCCAGCAATTCCAAATACAACTGGTGGCTGGTTACTAGCACGCTCCCCAGTCAGTAATGCTGGGGTAAACACTGCTGAAGATCTTCACTAATGATCAAGACAATGGGATGATATGAACCCTCAGCAAGTTTGTCAGTGACATCACATTAAGGGAACTAGTCCATGTGCTGTAGGGCTGCCATTCAGAAGGATCTCTCAGCAGTCTATATAAATGTGCTGGCAAGAACCTCAGCAGGTTCAGTGATCGCAAATCAAAATTCCTGTGTCTGACGTGGAATAACCCCATGCATCAGTCCAGACTGGGAACACACTGGTTAAGCAGAAGCTTTGCAAAAAAAAAAAACACTTTAGCATCCTGGTAAACAGCAGATTGAACATGAGTCAGCTGTCTGCCTTGCAGTGACACAGGCTGCATGCTGAGCTGCATGATTCTCTGAATCAGATGCATTAGGAAGAATTTGGCAGCAGGTTGAGGGAGATGAATGCTCATGTCCATTCAGCTCTTGTGAACCTGCATCTGCAGTACTTTGTGCAGTTTTGAGTCCCCTCCAGCAGAAGAGAATGAATAAACTAGACGTTCAATAACAGGTGACCATGATAGTTAAAATGCTGGTCCAAACCAGCCACAGTGAGTCCTAGAGAGCCAACTTTGTTTAGTCTGTAAAGAAGACTAGAATGGGTTCTAATAATTGTTTTTGGCTGTCTAGAAAGTGCTACTGGGAGCATGGAGTCTCTTCTTGAATGTGCACAGCAAAAATACAAGGGAAAAAATCACAAGTTGCAGCAAGGGACATTTCAGTGATGTCTAAGAAAAACTAATCACCATGAGGTAGTCTAACACTGGGACAAATTATCCAACAGCTTGTGGAATCACTTACCCCTGTTCATATTTTGTGCATCAGCAAGGGATGGAACTGTAGTGTGGTTGGAGTATTGTGTTTCAAGTGGGGATCCAGAGCTCATCATCCGTTTTCACGTGTGGCTTAGTTTATAACAAAGGTTGTGCTGCTGTTTTAATTTTGACTTTTGTGTTTTAAAAATTTCTCCTATAAAGCATGGCATTTCACAGAGAGTTATGAATACATTGAACCCTTTCTCCCCAGCATTCACTTTCCACTAGCATAAACTTGTGTGTCAGGGCTGTGACAGGTAGAGCAAAGACATTCATTCAGAACAGCGCTGTAGCTGACTGGAGCTATGGTGCGGTTGAAATTGAATTGTAAAATGCAATCTCATACATACGATAAACAGTTACATCTTCCACTGGGTAAATCACCTAAATGCACTGGCACTGATGAAATTATTCTCCATAGTAAATGTTGACCAAACACTGTGGCCTTTAGTCTTCAACACATACAGTTAAAGGTTTTCACTCTTCCACTGCACATAATGATACCACAATAAGTACTTTGTTAAATCTACCTGAAAACTTTGGTAGATATCCAAGTCTTTCTCTTGGGAGCTGGGGAAAAGATGCTGCAATTTGGATTTACTACAGAATCACAATGCCAAAACAAACCTCATAAACTATTATTTTAGAGGATGAGAGATCAGAATTGCAGTGGGATAATAACTATCCACGTAAAACATGGTTCACAATATATAGGCCTATTATAGACTGGCAAACCAATCACTAGGTGTGGTATGGGTCAAGTAGCAAAAGCAGGCCAAACTATGAGTGTCACAAATGGACATAGCTTCATTGAAATCAATGGGATTGAACAGCTCATTCCAGCAATAAATAATTTACTGAAAGTTTCACTAGCATTTTAAAAGAGTCTAATAAGAAAAGATTTAATTGCAGTGACCAACAGTAATGTCACATAAACCATGAGGGAAAATCACATTTGTTGCAGAAGGGGAACAGTACAGGTATAGATGAGTTAGATGATTGTAAAATGAATGGATGTGTGTAGTTTGCATACAACAGACAGATTGGCTCCCAGCTGAAGATGATGGAAGAAATATCCTATTTTTTTAAGCATGGGTAATACTTTGCAGGTATTTGAGAAGGTAGCTGTAATATTCACATTTCCTGTGAATGAGCAGGTATTCAGCATTTGTGGTGCCTGCACATTCTATCTGGTGCACTGAAACTTGCTGGCAGCCATCCCAGAACCTTTCAAGGAAGAGTACATGAATGTTTGCAGTAATTTATTGGCCACTGTTTGCAGCCCCCTGAGAAATTACATTCCTGATTTAAACTTTTAACTTCTTGCTAGACCATTGTAAGTAGTGACAATTAAAAACTATTGTTAAGAACAAGGCGAAACTTGCCTGATCTTGGGAACCTGTTTGGACAGCAAAAACATTCCATGCAGACTTGTGGTCTCATCTTGCTACTCCCCTTCTAGAGAACAGTGTGGCTATGCCAGCAAGTGTCTATTTATTTAACCTGTAAAGCTGTCATTGCAGACAGATGTTACTGCAACAATGTCCCACCTGATTAATTTCCTCTGATAGCCAAAGGCTTCATGCATACTATTTCCAGAAAAGAAAATGAGCACAGAGGCGTGTGTAGTCTTGTTAATTACAAGAATATATCTATCTGCAGGTGCTCCTGCACTCACTTTTATTCTTAGAAAAAAGCCCAAACAACCCCACAGCAAATACAAAATCAATCAAAAAAAAAAAAAAAACAAAAACAAAACAAAACACAAACCCTGAAAAATAAACAACCCCGCCAAAAACCCCAAACCAACAAATAACCCCCCCTCAAAATCCACAAAACAGTAACAACAAAAAACAACAAACCCCCATTCTTTTTATAAAGATGATCCCTTTCTCTAGGTACCACCCCCTCGACATTTCTGTGATGAGAAACAGTGAACTTTCTCTTTGCTTTCTTCATCTGTAGACAAGTCATTTCACAGGCAGAGAACTTTCAAAGCCTGTAAAGCCTTTTTCAGTTCAAGGTAAAACTTCAGAATGAACAACAGAAGATAAATACAAGCAAGCATGTGGGAAAAGTTAGATGTTTAATTGATGGTTGAAACTGTTCACAACAGTACCTCTGAGGAGTTCTGATATTGTCAAGCAGATATATTGGTGCTTCAAAAATTTAAATTATAGGATCAAGAGTTTTCCTTTTAACACACCTGAATGCACCTTATGACTCTCTAAAAGAATATAAATCTAGAAGTTCAACAAAGTTGGCTGTTTTTTATATCTACCTGTGTTCTTGCTAAGAACAGTATTAAATAACCTAATAGCCAATGATATAGAGATGTTTTATATTTGTAACAGCCAAATTACTATGACACTGAGATCAGCTACAACATATTGCAGCAATGCAAAAGGAATTATTTTAAAGGATATACTTTATTTGGTATGATCTGCTTTTTTCCTAAGAGTCTAGGATGAGCTTAAGGCTGAAGATTCATACTTTCAGGGTTTCTAAAATGCAGCGGTGGATAGCAAAACTTTTTGAGCATATTTATCACTGCTGCAAAGGGTAAAACATCTACTTGTCATATTTTCATGAAGGTGTACACTGTAGTTCGTAGTTTACACAAGGCATCTCATTTGAGGATTTTGAAAATGTCCCTGTGTGTCTTCCCCTTCCTTTTCTGTCCTTTTCTGCCAGTCTGAAGCGGTTAACAGCAAACCTCATTGAACATAGTAGAATTAAATTTCAGACTTCATGTGGTTATTAGCGAGACATACCTGATACCAATATCTCACTTCAATAGTGTAAATAGAAAGAAATGCATTTAACTCAATAGAGCTGCTTCACTGCTGTAGAGGTGTGAGATCAGATTCTGTAGATGGAATGGGGTTATCACATATATACAGATTTAATCAACACACTTTTCATCCTTAAGGTTCTTGCAGGACATATTCAAGGATTTATCTCCTGTGATGGAAGGGAGTAAAGAAGATGGAGCCAGAATCTTCTTTCAAAGGACAAGAAGTGATGGACTCAACTTGTAACATAAGAAAACCTATTCAAATGTTTAAAAGAAAACAAAACCCCCTCCTTTGTTTGGAGGGTGGTCAGACATAGGCTGTCCAGAGAGGTTGTGTATCCTCCATTCCTGGATACATGCAAAACCGGACTAGATATGGTCCAGAGCAACCTGTTATTGGTAACCCTTCCTTGAGCTGGGTGGGTGGACTATGTGAACTCCTGAGATGCCATCTCACTTTGTCTGTTCTGTGATTCTGAATTTCAGTTGGGCTAAAACACTGTACTTCTTATTTCCTTACCCTGATCCTTATCTTTGTAGATTGTTGATTGCCAAATTAGGAAAACTTACCATTTAAATATCATTTATCACATACCCCTTTTATTAGAATTGGCATTCAGCAACGCTACCTCTTAAACTCAATTTTGTGGTACAATTTGGTACGTGCAGAGAGTTATATAGGAGTGAAATCATTAGAGATCCATTTATACTACATATATGACATGATCTGAAAACTCTGTGAAAGACAGGCAGAGATTACATCAAATTGTTGTTATCTGCCTCAGAGCTGTTCTAACTGAGGATAAAAAATGACACCCAAGCTGGAAGCAGAAATGGATAGATATCTGAAATAAATGATGATATAAACTGTTGCTCTCTTTGCTGCAAGGTTGTCCTATTGCCTATAAACATCCCTTAGCGATCCACAGTGTCTGTGTTTAAAATCCACTAAGCATTTCTAATTTAAGGACTTGTTAAAGCTATTCCCTACTCCTGACATCATTCAGGAATAAGCCCTTAATCTTGCCAGAAGTTTATGACTAAGTAAAAATTCTTAACTGAATTTTTTTAAGTATCTGATTGTGGTGAGGTACTTTTGTCAAGAGAGCTGCTAACAGTCAGGGAATTTTGCCTGTAGTTTGAAGACAAAAGAGAAACTATTTTACAACTTTTTTTCTTATTTCTGTAATCAAAACAATAATCAAAAGACCTCTTAAAATAAATCACGTGTTACAATAATAACTGGAAAACCCTTTATGTTTTTTACACTGTTATGTAAGAAGCTGAATTACATTTACACCAAATGGAGAAAACTTTATGCATCTGAATTTCTGAACACTACTAGATCAGATTGGTAACTCTAGCCTACATAGTCTGCACTAATAAAACAGCAAATGTTACTTCACATATATTTCGTCATTTAAATATATGAGGTACTAGGCCAAATATGATCTGAGAGTCAAATGAAATGCGAAGAGCAGAACCAGTACAGTATTGAGATTTCTAATCAGCTTCTATGAAAATCAAATCAGACCCTTTATTTCATTTGTATACATGTCTGTCAACGTCAAATCCAGCCTGGGAATAAGGGGGACACAGAACATGTTTCACAGACCCCTAAATGAGGTCAAATTGATGTCAGAAGTGATGCAGTGGCAGTTACATTACATTTTTCACAAAATATGCTGTTGTCATGGACGTGCCACAAAGGAGAATAAAAGGGTTCCATTTTCACTGGAGGGGTACACAGGGCTTTATTGCAGATTCCTTTGAAGTACTGAGCCTGAGACCAAAGATGGCCAAAATGCCTTGGAAACTGTACACTAAGTTGGCTGCAAGTCTAATAATACATTGTATGTGCCTGAGATCCTTCTACTGCACAGAGGTCAACATCCATGGGACAACCCACATCCCTACCATTTATCTCTTACTCTCCAATACAAGGTGGTCAACGCAAACTATCACCAAGAATGGCAGCTGGCTTGTGCCAGCTCCTATTTCACGTCCAGCAATGACCTGAGGTAATGACATTTGGCCTAGAACTAAGCAGAGACCAGGCCAGACAATTTAGCAATATGGTGATTGGGTTTCAAGGCCTGAGAACACTCCTCAACACCGTTTTCCCTAATACAGATGCAATTTGCATGTCTCTTTTAAGATCAAAAGCTTATCATTTAATAGCAAGTAAATTTCATAGAATTAAAATCCTCTCTCCCTGCCCAGCACATGCTTAACATAAGGAGGATGGGAATTAAGATGCAAGTAAATGTTAAATTTCACAGAATCAGAACTGTGATTTGGGCATTAGAATTTTAAAGTTGTTAAGAAGAATGCATATGAATATATAACTTGGAAATAGAAGACAATACCAACAGGAGAACTCACTCATATAAAATATTTCACTCCATAGCTCCTGTGGAAACTACAGTAATTGTCATCTTGGAGAACCCTAACAGACCTCCTAGATCTGTTCTTGCACTTAAAGGGCAATTTCATCAGGCCCTTCAGCCCATGGTTACCCCGGAGCATGACATATTTCTAAATAGTGTTTCTTTATCATTATGGGTTTGTACTTATACCTTAACATCCCTTAGCTTTACCATTTGGTGGATGGTTTGACCTAACAGAAGGAAACAAGAAACATAACCCAGAATGTGTGCTTTGCTCAATTACAAAGATGTTAAACCATAATAATGTTCCCTGCCAACATAATGAAAACCAGTGAGATGCTCACATCCTGAAAAACCAGCTGCACATACAGGTGTCTGCACCAGATGCTTCCCTAAGCACAATGTGATAAAAATTACTATTCCTCACTCAACAGAGAATGATCCATAAGCAGGGTATTTAAAGAAAGATGATAGTGCAGGTAATTAGGAGCCCCATGTCTTACAAACAAAGCAATGTTTAAGAGGGTGAAGCTGAGAACCATCTGTCCTTTACACATGGGCTTATGTTTTTATTTGTGAGTTCATCATAATGATGGGCACTTTTCAGCCTGATTTCTCAGGCAAGATCTTAGTCAGAAAATGATTAAGGATTAAATAGCTTTTCCCTGATTTTAGTATCCTTGATTTTTTATTGTCACACTTGCCCTGTGACTCCAACAGGAGCATGGGCACCAGAATCTAATACCTGCCCAAAGGACATTTCTATGAAGAGTGAAGGAATATTCTGGTCTTGCCCCAAATCATGTGTATAGTGTCTTTTCCTACCTTTTGACTTCCTGTCATGGTAGCTCCTGCCTCGATAATGGTGGCCACTCTCTGTGTACAAATTCTCAAGATCTTCTTGCCAGGAGTCTGGGTTAAAGTGTTTGAGCAGATCCTCCACTGTGTCAAATGCAGCAATGGTCTGATCCAGTGCTTCTGCCGTGAGGGTAGGATCAGTCACTGATGGAGAGGGATAGGATACCCCCTAAGAGTGACATACATCTCAGTGTACTTGGAATAAATTATGGCACCACTTAAAACAATTCAAAGCAGTTACTGAGAAACTCATTATTGACTGAAACAGCTACTTTGGGCCATCTTTTGAAGTCCTTAGTGGGCCAGGCTGTGTTATATCTGTGTTTTCTTTTTGTAAGGAGAAAATTCACCAAGGAACTTCCAAACAGATCCTAGAGGAGATGCAGGGAGTGGAAGCACTGCCACTGCTGGTCTGTCAACATGCACACCCACTCCTCAAAGGAGATGATGGTTTGCACATACACAAAGATGTAATGGAAATGTCTTTTGAAACCACTGTGATAGCCATGATCAAAGACCAAAGTGCCTTGTAGTGCTGAGGTGGTGCCTTCACAGCTCTGCCAGCTCTGTTAGCAAATCCATAATAGGCAGAGGAGAAACCACAGCAGAGAAAGACAAAGGCAACAAGTCCATTAGATCTCCCTCCTTTCCTTGGTCAGTTTGGATGACAGATTTGACTTGGTTAAAGACTTGAAAAGATGGCCTTTTACTCCCAACAATTAAATGTATTATGAAACACTGATGAATGTCAATTCTCCCGCCTTATTAAAAAAAATATAAGTTACTAAGCAAATGAGAAAAAGTGTGGTACTTGGATCTCGGTAGTGTAACAATGAATGCTGTGATTGCCACCACAGTGGTATCCTTACAATTATGTCATAATACCAAATGAAATATTATTTTCCACCAAGAAGGGCCAAGTACCATTTTCTGAGTGTATTCAGCTCCCACTGAACTAGTGGCAGAACTTGAATTTGTCAGAAACATTGCAGCACTTTCATTTTACTGGAGAGGACTTCAGACATTTTTAATAATCATTAGTTATAATCACAATATTCACTACCCTGATATCACTTTTTCCTTGTCCAAGCACAAAGCCTAATAGTATGTGTAAAATACATGCAAGAAAACTATTAATGCAGATCTCTTACTTTCTGAAGGACCACAATCAAAATACCTGATTTTTTCCAAGCAGAAGCATAAGAAAGAGGAGGACTTGTTTGAATTTTGGTCTTGTAAGTAAAAGCAGTGGGGGGAAAAAAACCTAAAATCCCTCTTATTAAAACCCATCTTTGAAGTAAAGTGGCAGAAACATGCCATTTAAAATCATTTTTTTTTCCCAAATAAATGCATATGTTAAACTATTGATCTTTGTGATCAACTTTACTCAGTTGGGTAGTAATGGAAATCTCAACTCATCCGAGTAAAGTTACTTACTTTTTTTGTGGGATTGTGTCCTTCAAAGCGTACTAGAATGGTTTTAAAGTATATAAGTCTTTTAAAACAAACTAGTTGTCTGTAATGGTAAGTTATGTCACAGAAGTATGACAGACCAGTCAGTCTCACCTCTGTGCCTGGCAAAATCTTGGAGCAGATTCTCCTGCAAGGCATGCTAAGGCACATGAAAATCAACAAGGTGCTTGGTGACAGCCAGCATGGCTTCACTAAGGGGAAATCCTGCCTGACCAATTTGGTGGCCTTCTATGATGGGGCTACAGAACTGATGGACAGCGGTAGACCAGTTGATGTCATCTACCTGGATTTGTGTGATGCATTCAACACTGTCCGACACGACATCCTTGTCTCTGAATTGGAGAGACATCAATTTGATGAATGGACCACTCAGTGGATAAAGAACTGGCTGGAGGGCCACAAACAAAGAGTTGTGCTCAATGGCTCAATGTCCAGCTGGAGACCAGTAACGAGTGGTGTCCTTCAGGGATCGGTGTTGGGACCGGTCTTGTTTAACATCTTTGTCGCTGACATGGACAGTGGGATTGAGTGCGCCCTCAGCAAGTTTGCCGATGACACCAAGCTGTGTGGTTCAGTTGATACACTGGAGGGAAGGAATGCCATCCAGAGGGACCTTGACACGCTTGTGAGGTGGGCTGATGCCAACCTCATGAAGTTTAACCATGCCAAGTGCAAGGCCCTACACCTGGGTCAGAGCAAACCCAGTCACAGCTACAGGATGGGCAGAGAAGAGATTCAGAGGAGCCCTGCGGAGAAGGACTTGGGGGTGCTGGTCAATGAGAAAATGAACATGAGCTTGTATTGTGCGCTTGCAGCTCAGAAAGCCAAACGTATCCTGCGCTGCATCAAAAGGAGTGTGACCAGCAGGTCAAAGGAGGTGATCCTGCCTCTTTATTCTGATCTTGAGAGACCTCACTTGGAGTATTGTGTGCAGTTCTGGTGTCCTCAACATAAAAAGGACCTAGAACTGTTGGAACAAGTCCAGAGGAGGGCCACAAGGATGATCAGGGGACTGGAGCGCCTCCCAGATGAAGATAGGCTGAGAAAGTTGGGGCTGTTCAGCCTGGAGAAGAGAAGGCTGCGTGGAGACCTCATAGCAGCCTTCCAGTATCAGAAGGGGCCTATAGGGATGCTGGGGAGGGACTGTTGATTAGGGACTGTAGTGATAGGACAAGGGGTAATGAGTTAAAACTTAAACAGGGGAAGTTTAGATTGGATATAAGGAGGAAATTCTTTCCTGTTAGGGTAGTGAGGCACTGGAGTAGGTTGCCCAGGGAGGTTGTGAATGCTCCGCCCCTGGCAGTGCTCAAGGCTAGGTTGGACGAGGCCTTGGGTGGTATGTTTTAATGTGAGGTGTCCCTGCCCATGGCAGGGGGGTTGGAACTTGATGATCTTAAGGTCCTTTCCAACCCTAACTATTCTATGATTCTATGATTCTATGATCTTAAGGTCCTTTTCAACCCTAACTATTCTATGATTCTAAGTAACAACCCTTGATATTTTACTGCATATGCTTGCTGAAAGTATGGATAGTTCAAATTATAAAAAAAAAAAGAAATAGAAAACAATACAATAGAGTGGTCAATAAAGCATAGCTGTGCTTTATTGCTTCTCACCGACAGCACAGGAAGTTTCAGAGGGCCCACTTGTGACTGCAATGTCTTTACATTACAGACCTAAATCAGACAGAGTGCAGATGGCTGTAAAAATTCATGACCCACTAAAAGGGAAAGCATACCTCAAAGCATCTCTCCAGACTTCTAAGTGGCTTGGAGTAGAGCCTGTCAGAGAGACAGGAGCTCAAAGAGTTGAAAAGCTCACACCAGCCAAGAGAACACAGCGTTGTTGCCTAAAACAATATTGCAG
Organism: Neopsephotus bourkii; assembly: GCF_033783945.1. Classification (NCBI taxonomy): domain Eukaryota; kingdom Metazoa; phylum Chordata; class Aves; order Psittaciformes; family Psittacidae; genus Neopsephotus; species Neopsephotus bourkii. The sequence goes on from NW_026902113.1 coordinate 3,642,604, forward strand.
GAGACACTGTGCTGTGCTAATGTACTCTTTGAGGTTACAAAAGAAAAATGGACCCAAATGTTATTGCTTACTGAGGAGAGCTCCGTGGAGCTTGTGGCTCATCTGTGACTGCAGCCCAACAGGGAAATGTCAGGCCCCAACTGCCTTTCAAAAATAAGTGAGATGGTGCAAGGATGCTCAAGAGACAGCAGCAGAAAAATCAGGCCATAGGTGTGTGGCTGAGACGATGCAAGAGGTTTTTTTTCACATGTTCAACTATGCATTTAATTACAGAACTGCAGGTCAGGCTGTGAATTTGCAGGGCATTTCAAACTAAAACAGGCAGCAGGGATTCCCCATTTTCTTTTCATATAAAAACTTCTACTCAAAAGATTTGTGCTACCTCTTTCACACACAAAAGAAAGCTTAACTTTTTCTCAGTGACAGTCTAGTCAAGAGGAATTATTTCAACAGCTCACATAACCTACTGGCAGTGACACCATGTGACAGGCCCAAAAGCAACTTCAAAGCTGCCAAACCAACTGGCTCTCCTCTGTCCTGCCAAGAACGAGGCACTAGCTTTAGAAGAGCTTGTGATCATCCTTATCTGGCTTCCAAGACAGAATCCAGAAAAAGGGCAAGAGGAGGAGTGAAATGCAAGAAGCATTGAAGAGAAACATTTTCCACATTATGCACCTCTTCTATATTTCTTAAAAGCACTGAAAGTATTTTCAGTTTCATGGGAAATAAAGGGGTTATTTTTGCAGGGTTTTTTTGCCAGTGCTCTTACCCTTGATTTCTCTTCCTCCATTCTTCTCCATTTCCTGTCTGTACTGTGAGGTTGATAGACAGTTCAATGTACATCACAGCTCTTTGTTGGCCATAACATTACTTCACAGGTAATGGAAATTAACCTAACAAGGAGCAAATTTTATTTCCTTTTTATTTTTTTTCCTGGGTTTGCCATGCTGGGTTATGGGCAAAAGTATTAGTTTTAGCTTTCTGAGGGGAAAAAACCAACTACAAAATATGACTCTGTGATATGACTGCAGACAAGAAATAATTTGCTCTCTCTAAAGTTTTCATTCTGAGAGTTGTACCCAGGTACTAAAATGAGCGTTTGGGTTCCCTGTAGGGGTAAGGAGCAAAACTGCCACACAAACTGAGCTATCAGCAGAAGAGTATGTCAGTGTGTTGGCAGGTCTGAGTTTGTCCTTCTGTTCCTCAGGACCACGGCAGAATTCCTGAACTTTTCTGTCCTGAAGAATTTGGATGTTCTTATACTTTTTTATTGTGCCTTTGGGAAAAATCACTCAACCTCTCTACCTTATTGTACCTGAGGATAAGAAAAGGCTCGTGGGTGCAATGGATGTGCAGTGGAAGAAGATACGTTTTATTAGGTAGGGGACAGCATAGGAAAACCAATGAAATTGGGCTTTTGCTTCTGGTTTAGCTGTAGGTTTCCAAGTGACCTTGGGCATCGGCTTGTTACCTGTAATATTTGTAATGAGCTACCCTACCTGCAACACATTAACAATTTTTCAGTAACAAATAGATGTGAAAGATAAATGAGCTTATATATATATGGGTGTGTGCATATATATGAAAATAATACTGGATTATTGTTTGGTGTATTGTGTATCTTGTGGTGTAAAGGCTGATAACTAACATGGCGTTTACCATACACTTGATCTCATTTTCATAGTTACCTGATGAGGGAGCCCTAGGCTTACATTTTCAAATATCAGCCTATCACAGAATCATAGAATAGTTAGGGTTGGAAAGGACCTTAAGATCGTCAAGTTCCAACCGCCTGCCATGGGTAGGGACACCTCACACTAAACCATATTACCCAAGGCCTCGTCCAACCTAGCCTTGAACACTGCCAGGGATGAACACAACCTCCCTGGACAACCTATTCCAGTGCCTCACCACCCTAACAGGAAAGAATTTCCTCCTTATATCCAATCTAAACTTCCCCTGTTTGAGTTTTAACTCATTACCCCTTGTCCTACCACTACAGTCCCTAATGAAGAGTGCCTCCCCAGCATCCCTATAGGCCCCCTTCAGATACTGGAAGGCTGCTATGGGGTCTCCACGCAGCCTTCTCTTCTCCAGGCTGAACAGCCCCATCTTTCTCAGCCGATCTTCATATGGCAGGTGCTCCAGTCCCCTGATCATTCTCGTGGTCCTCCTCTGGACTTGTTCCAACAGTTCCATGTCCTTTTTATGTTGAGGACACCAGAACTGTACACAGTACTCCAAGTGTGGTCTCACGAGAGCAGAATAAAGGGGCAGGATCACCTCCTTCGACCTGCTGGTCACGTTTCTTTTGATGCAGCCCAGGATGCGGTTGGCTTTCTGGGCTGCAAGCGCACACTGCTGGCTCATGTTCATTTTCTCAAAATATTCTAGATTTTCTTTTCCAGCCCAATATTAGAATGGACTTTCAACACAATTAGTTTAAGGCTATAAATGAATTGTATCATGAAGTGCAAGTGTTATTTGCAAGCTCAAGGGTAAACACAAGTGAGATTGGATTAACCTCTTCTAATTTTGGCAATACAGAATCTTCTCTCTACTTGCTGCCTGGCTTGCACAGTAATCAGTAGAATTTGCCAGCATTTTTTTTTACTGCTCCTTCACTGGCAAGTCCTGGCAGCTACTGTAACAAAGGTGCTACCAGTAAATCCTCTTCTATGAATGCTGAAAACATCATTGGTCTCAAGTCTGCTTTGAGCACTTACCCTTGTCTCATGTGTTTTAAGAGGCACTTACAAGAGCTGTGGCATGGTTCTGACCAGCCAGCAGAGCACATAGAAGAGAACTGACCACATTATGAATTCTGATGCTACACTGACATTCCCCAGCATTTATCTTTACTTTGGAAATGAAAGAGTGCAAAAATTTTGCCCAATGACCCAAATCAAATGTAAGAAAGAGTAAAATAAAATTTTATACCAGATTACTTGTTTTCCTGATTTCTTTCCATTTTTTTTTTCTAAGTTTCATTTCACTGATGAATAAGATACTTCAGATATAACACTTCATTACAAACACTTAAAAACCCCCACAGAATCATAGAATAGTTTGGGTTGAAAGGGACTTTCAAAGGTCGTATTTTCCAACCCCCTTGAAATGAGCAGGGATATCTTCAACTATATCAGGTTGCTCATTATTCACAATGAAAAGCTCGAATAATATTCCTGCCAGCCTGTTTTAGTATAGTCTTCTATTTAGGTTAAGACATTTTACAGTTGAAAATTGTAAGTTTATATCTTGTATTTTCATCTTGGCAGCATGAGTTTGAAAGCAAGAAATGTTTCCCAGCAGCTATCTCATGTGGTTACAGCAGCTGAAGGAATATCCTCAGTCTTTTCTCCTTAAAAACACACTGGTTGAGTTAGATAAATACTTATTTCATCTGTCCTCTGCCAAAGGTGAATACATGGTTCCTCTGTACAGGTGCCATTTAGTGAGTGGGATTCCTATCACCCCATCTATGGGCAAAATAGTAACAAATTACTTACTGAGACAGAGCTTGTGACTGACTCCCAGTTGGTTTCTGAGGCTGCATGCTGGAAATCATCCTAAGGGGAAAAACCCACAGGAAAAATCACCATTAAGGTAATGTCCTAAATTAACTGCAGAACCTAAAAAGTCTTTCAGCATTCATTATCTGTCATCTTTTTCAACCGTCTTTAATGCAAGAGGCCCTTGCTATGTGACATTTCTAAATAATACTACTTCCATTCAGGCTTCTCCCTTTTCATTGTTTGTAAACTAGCTCCTTCTGAGCTTGCTGAGGCAAAAACAGCTATTATTATTATTTATAATGTATGTTCCTTTGCATAGCAAGACCTAATTTGATCGAGACCATTACTTTTATCTTCCATCAGAAATATTAAACACCACCTCTGTATGTCTACATACAGGTATTAATGCTGTTCCTCAAACTGATCCATTCTGGAAAGATCGTGGATGTGATAATACTCTGGTACTACTTAGACAACATGAAAAGCAGGACAATCTAAGCCATTTGAAATATAGTCCTAACATCAGTTACTGCCTTTGGTGGTCTTACTGAACAGAACTTACTTATCTGTGCAGAGCACTGAACAGCACTATGTCCTTTACATCAAAAAACACAGCCACAGTATGTTTACATTGGAAGTGTCATCACACAAAACCTATGGGCATTCATGATTAATTGGAGCACAGGGATGGGATTCATCTCATCTGCCTTTGGAAATCTAGGCAGCAAACATCTAAGCTAGTCACCCTTGTTTCCATTTATGGTCAACTGAAACTAGCATTTCCAGGGTGCAAATCATCTATTTTAGAAGCTTAATTTGGGATGACATTGCATTCTAAAAATGTTTTTTTCTCTCCATTGTCTATAGAAGGAGCCTGGGAGGACTAACCTAGATACAGATATTAAAATTGCAGATATTTACATGTGGTCACCTGAATCTGAATCCACTTATCTGACCAGTGATGAGCAATTATTACTTAAATAGCAAAGTATCCATTTCTTTAATCTGTTGGCACTTTTACTCATTTCCAAGTGGAATAATTAAACAACTAAAAATGGAAAAAAAGGCAGTATTACAGAATGGTTATTAAACAAACACATGCAATGAATAGCTAATGATTGGCATGCAGGTAACGAACATGGACTGAAATGACAGCATACCAAAATTTTTATTTTTAATAACAGAATTTATAATGAAAGCACTTAAAAGAAAATGGATCAGTGCCTGGGCTCACCATTTTACACTGACTATGCATTTTTTAAAATGGCAGCTGAAGGGGAAAATGGAAAGGCAGCTGCTCTGCTGATGCTCCCAAGACTCAGTGCTGCATTGCACCAGAAATATATGTATATATTTCAATTATTTCTTAGGAGTGGAAAAGAGAAATCTGATCACATAATCTGTTATTTCATCAGTAAAATTCTCCTCAAGAAGAATCACTTTCAGATCCAGACTCAATATACATGGTATTTTATTTTTTAAATTTCCTACAGAAAAATATTCAAATATCTTAAAAGTCACAAGATTGTTTATTCAGTATTGTTGATGCTTCTTTTTAAAATGTTCCTTTCTTGCAAATTGGAGGTGTTAGAAATAGTAGAAATAGAAGCCCTGCAGAACAGGGCATTACTGAGGCTCAAAAGAAAATCAGTAGAAGTTAAGAAATGCCATCACATTACAAGTTACTAAGTGACCACTGGAAATGAAGAGCTATTTAAGCATTAATAATTAAAGTGGTAATTTTATTCTAAGAATAAAAAAGCAAAATATTATTGGTGAAATTTTAAATGCAGATTTAAAAAATTAAAAAACAAACAATAAAGAGATCTGCAAATGCTATGACCAGGTTATAAATAATTCAGGAACTGTGGCCACATTCTTTACACATTTTGTTGCCCAGTTCTTAACAAGCCATGACTTAGAGTAAATAAAAGTGGATTTGAAAAGCTCATGCATCCTTCGGTAATGGTTGCCACTTGTAAAACTTGGAAGTCATTTCCTTTCTGTCATTAGCTTCCATTTAGCACTTCCAGAAAAAGTGGCATTTTGTTCTGAGGCATTATTTTAAAACAGGAACAATCTGCCTCATTGAATGTCTGTAGAAGACCACAGACAAGGAATAATTTTGTGTTTGAAGTGATGGTGCCCTTGTGTTATCTAATTGTAGATGTCACTATGATTCTTTGAGATGGTTGATGCCAGGGAACCCCTCCAAAACCCTGAGATAGACATGAACCACCTGCTTCTTGGATCTAAAACCTGATGACTGCACATTTTGACTATGATTTTATTTCATCTGCATAAACTATTCACAACTATGTGGCTTTGTTCCACCATCACTCAAGGCAGCTGTAGTCATTCTTGGCTTCTCTAAGCTTTCAACCTCTCCAGTTTGAAGATTATTATTATCTATGGCTTCTGCTTGTAGCTATTTCAAGTAATAATACCAAAGTGGTTCTCATCATTACAAAACCCTCTCTTCCTTTCTCAGCATTGTCCCTAGAAGAACCTGAAGGACAAATCTATTTTCAGTGCTATGTATTCAATTCATACTACCCTGTTTACGCAAATTTGCATGTGATCACTTGACTATTTCATTATGATCACTTACAGATCACTTGACTATTCTTCATTATTTAAAATGTTATATTAGATATTATAATATCTAATTAACAAAAATTACATCTTTTTAAATGAATACTGGAAAAACAGGGTAGTAATAAGTTGGCTACATCGGCCTGACAACGGTGCTTCTATATTCACATATGTGTCATGGTAACATAACAACGTTAATGAGACTTCAGCAACGCATTGCATTAACTGTCCTACAAGCAGCAAAAATACAGGCAAAACAACAGGGGTACCAATTACCTACTGATAGCAGCTACTTTTATTCTAGAAAAATGACTTCCATACCTCAACCTCCAAAATTACACCTCAGAAAGAAAAATCCCGAATCAATTCTTAAATATGTATAAATACATAAATATGTATGGACATTGATATATTGTTCTTGGCTCTGTTTGAGACAAAGACAAGCTACTCTTTCCTTTGCAGACTCTGTCTATAGCCTGTCTCCCACCATTGATCTCTAATAAGTGACAAGGAGTCAAGGGGGATACACTTTGCTTCACCTAGGGCTTTTACAAGTGGAGATCATGAGGCAAAATCACTGCTATCAAGGATATATGAGACTGTAAAGACAGATAGCACTAGTTTCTGCAAAAAATGGTTTGCAGCTTGGGAGGCCATGACCTGTATCAGCACAGGCTCTGCCAGGGTCAAGCCATTGGGTTTGGCATGGGTATGAACAGGGAAGTATCAAGGGGACACCAGAGATGAGGTTGCAAAGCTCATCAGTTTGAGAAGCGTGTTGTCCATGACTCATTTTTCTGCATCACAACTACGGCAAAACACGTGAGTCCTCCAAGCTATGGTGAATTACTACCTGGTCCTCAAATTAAAAGCAAGAAGCACCTTCTAGCATTCCTGTGGTTCTTCATTTTTTACATACTTTATCACTGTAGGCCAGCCTTTAGTCATCTCGGTACCTGACACCTATGAGCCATGATGACTGGGAAATGCAATGACCACCACAGCATGGGCAAAACACACAAGCAGTTCTCTCCAGTGAAAAGAAGCAGACCTGTATCTCTATAAGGTTATCTACAAATTCTTTCCCTTAATCTGCAAGTCTCTGGATGATTCGATTAGGTTTGGTAAAAGATTGCTTATCTGCCAAAACAACCATAAACTATGGATAATAAAAGCTGAGGTGACACTCTCTGATTCAGGGAACGGGAAAAGTTCACAAAAGCGTTGTGGAAAGAAGAGTCCAGACAGCATCCTAGACTGATGTTTAGGGCCTACTGGTTTAATAAGGTCCTCTCCTGAAGGAGTAACCTTCTTTAGTGTGACCTGGTCAGGGAAGCGGAACAGAAGTAAGGGTGGAATGGTGAAAATGCAGGCATGTTCTTGGGGCAAGTAAAGATGAGAAAGAGGAGAACAGAAACAAACTAATGAAAAATTACCAATATTTTCTCTGATCACTGAATTTATAGGGATTACATTTTATATATAAAACAACAGGCATTTCAAGCAAATAAACCTCAAACTCAGGAAACAGTAAAAGCAACAGCGTTAGGTAAGTAACAGACAAAAGAAAAGTCATAGTTCCATTAAAAAAATTGTTATGATAAATACTCAAGTTTGTACACTTCCACTGATTAATTATAATTTCCTATATAGCATTTAATACACCCCAATTTCTATTCTTACAGATAACTGAAAGCACAGAGATGTACACCTTAAAATGAGTTTTTCTTTGATGGCATTTTCAGTTCATCACATTGCTAGTTTTCATATTCACATCAGAATGATATTTATAACCACTTCCCCTAATGATGCTGAAAGATACCTATTTTCCTACATCTGGCTACTGACTAGAAAGTCAGAGGCTGCATTTTTCTCACCTACGTTAATGGGTAAGTAACTGCTCTGTTCAGTTCTAATAACCAGGCTTTAAAATATTTCCAAAATGAATTTGGAAAGCTTGCAACAATGATTGTTCATTATCTGGAAATCATGCCTTGTAATGATTGCAACACTAAATGGAGGCCAGGGTCTTTCAGGAAGGTTAGAGGTAACTTAACCTTATTTCTCCTCATAATAATCTGTAGTTAGCTACAAAAGGCCATTACAAATGTCAACAAGCTCTTTTATCTGGCAGTGCAAAGTATTTAACAAAATCAGGTGTTTGTACTCTGAAGAAAGTTAATTTTCAAACTGAAAGTACAAGCACATTTTACTACTGATGGCAGCTGCTACTGGAACAGATAAGAAATTAAGAAATAACTTTAACCATATTGTTTTTCTTTTCTATTTTGTGGTGTAGTCCCATAAAGGCAGGCCATCCATGACATCACTGTTTTAAAGCCAGTAACAAGAGGTCAGACAGCCACCAAAGTGTCTGATCCCTAATGTAATAGTATGATTCTTGCCCTGTAAAAAAAGACATAAATGGAGTGTCTGAAGCCCAGTTGCCACAACATATCAATAGCTACAACCTTATCAGTTATGACTAAGTTAATGCTAGTGCAAAATGACATATAAAATAACTCTTAGATTTGTTCTGACACATTTACTAGCTATAACTTAGTGGGAAGAACAAGATACTTAAAATTTCAAAAGTTTAAGGCTGTAATCATGATTTAGATTAACTGCAGTTTGATACATTTATTTATGAAAGTTTGAAGTAAACATGAAGCAGAAAAATATATTTAGTAACAGTTACGTTTGGCCAATATTTCTCTTCATCCTTCACCTAGTTTTAGAATTAGTCAATACTGGGTGCATGTTAAGAGTCCCCAATACACTGACATTTAAATGATCTCTCTAAAAGGTCAGATATTACTTGCTCAAAAGAGATGATAGCTATGCCTTTGAAAACTCAGATGTCATCTAACACTACAGTGACAATGAACACCCTGTTGATGAACATACCCACAGGAGAGTGCACAGGACTTCACTGCCATGCAGTGCAAATTGTGCCTTTAATTTTTCTATTTTTCTATTCATCACAGAAACCTCTCCTTACATCTACAAGGGATTTTCCTTGCTAACAGCTACTCTGGGTCATACTAAAGTTAAGCAATTGTAAACAAATTATAAATCAACTAATATTCATTGTAAATACTCTGTAATCCTTTCTTTGCATTTTTACCTGATTGGCAAATTTTACTTCTGCAGTTAAACACTGGGACACAAAACTTGAAAGGCTCTTCCAGGTTGTCATTTCCAAACCCCTCACACTGGTTGGCTGTTTCCAAACTAAATTTATCTTTATTGCACTTATATAAGCACCAGCTTTGCCCTTTTCTTCTTCTCCCAAGTTTGCTTCCTGCAGTGCTTCTGAAGAGATGTTACATCTCCTCTCAGCATCCGCTGTATTTAACTAAGAAGCCAAGTTGTCTTGGCCCTCAGTAAGAAATGTCCTCTTTTCCCCTCTCTGTCCTCTAGCTGTTCCCTGAACACAGTCCAAGAAAGATGTGGTTGTTCCATGCTGCAGGAACTGAAACTGTACATATTATTCAAGAAAAGATACAAATACTTCCTCATTGGTCCTATGCTCAGTACATACAGAAATTTTCTTCCCCCCTTTTTGTGAACCAATGAGATGCCATTTAACAGAAAATGTTTTTGTTGTTAATCCCTACATGAGTGACCCCTTTGATCTTTCTGGGCTGTTGCATTTCACTGCAAATCAATTATCCAGTGCTCAAGGTCATTCACTCATCATATCTGACACTCATGAATTCCCATTCATGAGTAATGCAACTCAGCTCTATGTGTGCTGCAAAAGCCACTAAAATGCTACTATGAAAGGTTGTGCTCTGGTCCCTAAACTCCCCTGAAAATAAAACCAGTCATAAGACCAACCCTTTAGAAACTCCCATTAGTGAGCTCTCCCTGGCTGGATACTCCATTTTGCATTAGAGCATATTATTTCCCCTTTGACTGCCTCATAGCTTTTTTATTAATTGCTATCTCCGTCAGCATAAGTGGTTGTTTCCTGTGTGGCACTGGGTGAGATGCTCCCCTGAAGTCCAATTAGATTTGCTATACAGCATTTCCTTCCTCTCTAGACTATACTCCAGTTTGGCATGAGCTCCTCTGATAAAGAAACGTGGAGTTTTGTCTAGTTGACAAGTGCCCTATAAGCTTTCTAGGTCAGACTAATGAGGGTACTGTTGCCCCGGCCATTCTCATGTCATTGATGCTATAGAATGCCAATGCATTCATAGTTTCCACATGAGCTATAACTCACCTTATTGCTATCCAGAGATGCAAGCCAGGTGTGTTAAGATAATAATCTGGCTGCTTCCTGCTTGCTCCCTTTATATTACTACTGGATGGAACAGGAGACTGGCTTTCAGCAGTGACTCTGTGCCTTATGTTCTGTGGTGCCCATTCCTGGCAGTGACAGCAGAAGATGCTGAAGGCAACTAGGGTGCTTTCTCACCTTGTGTCTAAGCATACTTGGGCCACAGTACTAGTCCATTTCACATGGCTTGCTGGTCTCCCTGTGATCCCCCAGCTCTGCTAGGACAGTGGGAAGCAGACATCAAGAGGGGTCCTGGTCAGTGTGCTGCTGCACATCAAGATGGTGGAGTTGGACTGCTGCCAGGTGGAAAAAAACTTGGGAGGAGTGACCCTATGAGCCAAAACCTCTCTCCCAGGTCAGAGTTCAGTGTCCTTGGGAGAGCTTTGGTGGACTTATGCCACACCGGCTGACAGAAGCAGCCCCTCTAATAAAAGGTGAATCTGCCCTGAGCAAAGCTGAAAAAGCTGACACTTCACTTGCCTGGCAGCCTCCAGGTGAACAAAAAAGTCGTTCAGAGTTAACAGAAGGCCGTGACAGCTGGTTAGTTCAGGTCCTCCTTCTTGGTGTGACTCATACCAAATGGGAATGCACTGAGAGGCCCCAGTTCTATGGGTATAAGGAAAAACATTAATGAAAGAAAACCTCCTAGGAGCTACCTATTAATTTTCAGTCTTCTCTCCACTTGGGTTTCTACCTATTTTTTATAGATTTAAACATGCTCTATAATCAGTGGAAATAATCATTTGCAAATAGAGCCTAATTTCATTTAATATTCCAACTTTTCCATGGTTCTATTAGGAGGATCTGCTAAGTGCTCTGACATGCACACTCACATTTTCAGTTGTGATTTGGGAGAAACATGGGAGGAATAATAATAATAATGAAAAACTCTAATGGAGCTAAGCAAATTTAATTGCAAAGCTGAGGACACAATGTAAAAAGGTACTGGTAAGGGACATTACATGTCCTAGCAGCAATCCCAGCCTATTGATTTATCTGTGAAAGATCCATTTGTTTTTTGAGCTCTCTCCCAGAGGATGCTGTTTCTTTCTGCAGTAAGCATGCAGCAGGAGCATGTGTTATGTTTCACAGATAATGCAAAGCAAAACAATTTGTTCACCCTCCTGCTTTGACTGGAAGGCATTGATTTTTCTAGGACAACAAGAAAGGACTGATATACAAACTTTCTAAGATGATAGCAATAATCACAAAAATAGCAAGAATACCTAATCTCTGAAGAATACAAGAACCATTTTCTCTTAGCTTTTTTTAAGGTTTTTTATAAGATCAAACCCAGTTGATTCAGAATCACAGAATCAGAATAATAGAATCAACTAGGTTGGAAAAGACCTTTGAGGTCACCATGTCCAACGATTACCCCAGGACTGCCAAGACCATCACTAAACCATATGACTGAGGGCCTACCTGACTACTCCCTCTGTAAAGAAATTTTTCCTAATATCCAGTTTAAACCTCCCCTGGAGCAGCTTGAGGCTGTTCACTCTTGTCTTATTGCTTGTTACTTGGTAGAAGAGACCAACCCCCATCTCACTACAACCTCCTAGAGAACTATAAAGCCCCCCCTGAGTTTCTCTTCTCCAGAATAAACAACCCCAGTTCCCTCAGCAGCTCCTTGTAAGACTTGCTCCCCAGACCCTTCACCAGCTCTGCTGCCCTTTTCTATACCAGCTGCAGCACCTCAATGTCTTTCTTGTAGTGAGGGGTCCAGAACTGAACACAGTATTAGAGGTGCGGCCTCACCAGTGTCCAGTACAGGGGGATGATCACCTCCCTGGCCCTGTTGGACACATTATTTCTGATATAAAGCAGTATCCTGTTGTCCTTCTTGGCTACCTGGGCACAAGCTGGCTCATGTTCAGCCAGTCACCACACAGTACACCCAGGTCTTTTTACGCTGAGCAGCTTTCCAGACACTCTTCCCCAAGCCTGTAGCATTGCATGTGGTTGTTGTGGCTCAAGTGCAGGACCTGGCACTTTGCCTTATTGAACCCCACGCCACTGGCCACAGCCCATCAATCCTGCCTGTCCAGATCCCTCTGCAGTGCCTCCCTACCCTTCAGCAGATCTGTAGCTTCATCCTGGCTAGGTGATCTGTAACAGAATATTACCAGGATATCAGCTTGGATGGCCTTCCCTCTGATCTTTACCCACAAACTTTCAGCCTTCTCACTCTCAACATTGAGTTCAAGGCAGTTGGTGCACTCCCTGAAATACAACACAACCACCTTTTTCCTTGCCTATCCCTCCTAAAGAGCCTGTAGTCATCCATTGCAGCACTCCAATCATGTAAATCATTCCACCACGTTTCTGTGATGGCAATTATGTCATGATTTCCCTGCTGCACAGTGGCTTCCAGCTCCTCGCTTATTGCCCATGCTGTGGGCATTGGCATAAATGCATTTAAGTTGCCTTGTGGATCTTTACTTCAACAGCAGTATGCTACCCCATGGCTCATTTCTATCAAGATTTATTGCAAACAGCATGGGTTTAACTTGGGTTTCATCAAACAGCTAGAGTAAGGAAAACTATCCAGACTAGACTTTCAGCCTATTCCTAAAAATGCCATTGACACTGTTAAAGCTAAGTACCTTAAGAACAGTCACACTTCTCATTTCTCTTATGCATATTTTTACAAATACCAGTTATAAGTAACACAGTGAATGAACACTAGGTAAAAAGAAAACACCTTACATTTGTCATATTTTTTTAAACAATCAGACTAAACCATGTTACCAGGTTTGGGTTCAGCTTACTAAAAGCCAACCTGGGAAATCCTTCTAAATATTAAACTGAGATCATGATCTCAGAATCAGAAGGTATGCACCAGGTCAGAATTAGTGTGTGACACATTTTATTTAAATTCTAACTAAGTACAAGCATAACCAAATAGACTAAGGATTGCTGTAGAATTATAATAGGCTAAATATTTTCCAAACAATGAAAATCAAGAGGGATAGGTTATTTCATTTTTATACTAATGACCTGGAAATTTTTACACAGTTGAAGCCAGAAAAAAAATGAATTAAAATAAAAAAAAAAAAAAAAGAAGAAGTTGTAAACGCATTTAATACAAATAAATATTTTGGGACTACTGGAGGTCAGAAGCAGAGGTAGGAAATAAGAACAAGGTCTTATTTAGAAGAATGCAAATGGAGAAAAAGATACAAGCCATAAACTCTATTTGATGGCATGCATGGACTCAGAAAGAAACTAGTGCCAAGAGCCTGGGCTGAGCAAAGAAAAAAACCAAGAAACTAACCTGTAATGTGACGTGGTGACATGGGATACATGATTATGCCTGCACACAGTAGATTTCCCCCAGGATGAAGATGATCTTCTCTATACCAAGGCAGTACCACACCACCAGAAATCACTACCTCCCAGGGGACAACAGGCAGAGCTGGGGGTGTGTGAACATCTATGTGTCTTCACCACCTTCCCATGGGTGCAGATCTGAGTTGTGCTCAGAAAAAAGTGAGGTCTGTGGGTGTAAGCAGCTTCTCTGGAAACGAGTAATGGGTATTCTCCAGACAACAGGCACAGTTTTAACCTAGGGTTAAAGATCGACCTCAATGTGTAAGAACTTTTGGGCTACATGTATATTAGTAAGTAAAATGAGGTAGAGATTGGTCAGATATAGTGTGACTGTATGACTGTCCTAGGACATAACTATTACTCTGCAAAACAGAGTGGCCACAATAAACTACATATTGAAAACAGCCTGAGGCTTGTGTTGGCCTCAAACCAGACATGCCAAAAATGTGACAGTGCAAGCAACCTTGTGCCTGTGCTTTGGCTCACACCCAGACTGTTTAAGAGTCTTTGTTAACAATTTGGGGTACACAGACTTCTTTATTAGAGGGTCCTGCAAGAGCTTGTATTTATGCTTCTTTATATGACTGACGGTTGGACAGCAACAATACTAGAATCAAGAACACACAATGAGACAGCACAGTGCCTGATTCCTACAGTCCAAGGAAAACTTTCATTACAGAATATTTTTTTTACACATCACCTAAGAGATACATCAGGACCTAAATGTTGATTTAAAGGATGCATGTTTATAGCTGCCACCATCAGAATTATTAACACACGCTAAAAAGGGCTTCTGCAGCTTATGAAAGAAGGGGACCTAGAAAATAAGTTTTGTCTGCCATAAAATATCAATTTGTACCTTTAAAATATTTTCCCAAACAAAAAAGAATGAAAAAAAAAACCCAACTAAAAAACAGAAAACCAACCCTGTTGTCAAGGGTCACAGAAAAATTGGATGCTATCTGATTCTGCTTGAAATGGTCTGACAACAAGATACACAAATTCCCCAGATCTAACCATTATATTTAGCTTCCAGTGCTGCGTATGAGTTGCAAAATCTGAGCTTGTGTAATTACAGGCTCAGACCTTTTCTAGTTAAGCATGGACTGGTCATCAAACTGACAACCCAGGAAAAGAGAAGTACATATTTCTTGGTATTTCAAGACAGAAAATGTGTTCATTTTTTGGGGGTGTTGTTTTTTTTTTTTCTTTCTTTTTTTCTCTTTTTTTTTTTCTTTTTTCATGGCATGTACATTCAATATCAGCTCAGCACGGAGAGAAATCTGTAGTATGAAAAACAGAGAGGGGGTTGTAGGCAAAGGATTAGGCTAACAACCCAGGCACTGGATCTGAGGAGGTGTTCAGTTCAGTAGCACAAAGCTCAGCAACAGGCAGGGGCTTATTTTATGTAACAGTGTCATTTAGCAAAGAATTTTCTAGTAAGATTTATCCTATCAAGTCTAAAGTGACAGGAACTCTGCAACTAGTAACAGATGTGTGTGTGAATATTCATGTGTAATGGAAAACCAGAAATACCCTGTGACATACCTGTCATCTGTGTTATTATGAAGACATGCATGGACTTTATCGAGTGCTCAGAGCAAACCAGAAGGTTGTAAATTTAATAAATATGTATACATAGAAAATAAAAATTGGATTTATACAGAGTCATGACTGCCTTTGGAAAGGTATATAGCACTAAGGTTATTTAAGCTAGACACAATGTACTGAGCAAAGAACAGTGCCAGCCTACAAGCACACCAGCTTCTCCAGCATGAAGGAAGGACCTTCTGTGATGATCTGTGCCTGGAATCGCAGTCAGAATAAGACTAAGAACTGCTAAAAGGAAGTGTAGACATGCCAAGAGCTCTAATTATTATGCAACCTATGAAGATGGGGAGGGATGAAAATATCTGCAAGTCTGCTCCCACCCACAAAAACAGTTGCAAGTGGCTTGGTATAGTCTGAAGCCAATTTTTGCTGGTATATCTTCCTGGTTTGGAATCTGGGATTCCTGTTCTCCATCTTTTAATCATACAATTTCTCAAACTAGAGGGGACCTCAGGTAACTCTGGCAGGCACAAAAAAAGCAAGCATGCAAATAAAAGAGCAAAGCAGACAAACAGCTTTGTTCATCAGCCTCAGTTTGGCAATGAAGCCCACCCTAGCTGGCACAGTGTCCCAGACTACAAGCAGGAGCAATACAGCGTGCCTTTGTAGTGTGTTTTAGAAGTTAATCCCGTGGCATTTTGCAAAGGCTCATTGTGCTTGTCTTTGAGGTGAGAAGACCTGAGGCTGTGAGGTGTCAGGGCAAACAGTTGTGGAACCTGGCCTGGAGCTGCAGCTGTAACGCCAGCACCCTCAGGACATGATCCTGCATCCAAACCTGAAGGTGATGCAACAGGAGGCACAGCCATCCATCTCCACTGAGGACATGGAAAAATCACAAACACTATCACAACCCAGGAAGAGGAAAGTTCACCCTGGAAAAGTGCAACCTAATGTGTTCCTAAATTACAAACTGAGCACAAGGAGGAGCCTAAGAAACTTGGGAGCTCAAAGATGGACTTAGCTGACAGCAGAAAACACATTAAAAGATACATTCTCAGTGTTAGGGCAAATAAGCTGGCTACTGTTGTATAGACCTCCTTAAGCAGGGAACTGCGGCAGGTGACACTCCACCCATAATACAGCCCTAGTGATGTTCGAACCACCAGATTCAGCTCTCTTCACTACCACAATGACATTGTAAAAAGCTGGGAGAATCTGTGGGAGTTTTAACAAGAACACCAGAAAAAAAGCTCTGAGGGGATTGGATAGCCTGAATTTTTAAGAAAGATTAAAAGCTAGAAACAGACATAATTTCTTGACTAAGCAATATGCGAAGAAGTGTGCGAGCACTCTGAAAATATACGAAGGAGATGGACACCCACAACAAAGACAACAGGCTTCTTTTATCAAAAATTAGGAAGGAATATAATAGCAGGCAATGGTATGGCACTAAAAAAAAAGGAAAACTAAAACTGATTAACAAACAAAAAATGTCTTTCCAACAGTGACTTATGCTCCTATGCTGGTTATATTTAAAAATTATTCCAGATGAATGACCAACGAATCTAAATACAGAAAATTCTTGTCCTTAATGAAAAATGGGCTGAATGACCTCGCATCTTTAAATCACCAGATTCTTGCTTTGGCTGCATTATGCATTACTAAAGAAATGAAAAAAAAAAAAAAAAAGCCTACAATCCTCCTAAATTTAGACTCAGAAATCTTAAAACAAGCACTATAATTTGATCCAGGACTGTATTTTCCAGCAGTTACAGCTGTTGCAACAAACAAGGCAAAGATTTTTGTCTGTAAACAATTAAACACACATTACACACAGTGCATTGTTTTCCCTGGCTTGCCAAGAATGACAAAAACACATTGAACAGTGTTAAGGTTGAAACAGACCCTGAACCCCGAACTTGGGCTAGAACAGCACAAGAGCAGGATTTGGCTGTCAGGCTTTCTAAGATAATGCTGACACATGGTCAAAGGCATAGTTTGGTGGAACACAAAGCATGAAGTTGAGCCTAGAAGCCCACTTCTCCACCAGACTGTGAAGACACACAGTTCTGGCTTTGATGTAGAAAATAACTTGCAACCAAAACCTGCAGTGATGGGTTTTCACAAGCTCTTCAGTGCTGGTTGGAGATCTAGCATGTTTCAATTCACCAGCTGCTTCCTCTGGGAGTCAGAAGAAAATCCTGAATCAGACTGACTTTCTGCTCTTCTCCGGCACAGATGGCACACATTAAAGTTAAGCTGCACCTTCAGCTTTTGTGTAAAATCTAGACCAGAGACAGGAAAGGCCCTGGAAGGAACAGGCTATCTCCTCTTCCTTTGTGGCCACAGTGGTGGGAGGGATATGCCTTGCCACAATAAAGCACTAGGAGTTAATTAATACCTCTTTGCAGCGCTGCAATACAACCTTGTAGTATACTCTTTATTTTTATTTAACAGATTGCTTGACCCTAACTAACTGATATGTGAAGAACAGGGAGATTGGCTTTCATATGGATTTTTTTTATGTATCCAGCTATGTTAGTTCTAGAAAGTAATTCAGTTTATGGACTGGGAAGCAGTGTGGGAAGCAAGCAGACTGGAAAGCAAGCTGAAGGGACAGACAACTCACCACAAGTCTTCACACATTCCCTCACTTAGACAAGATCATGGCCAGTTGCTATGAGACTGGTGTTCCCTTCATTCATTTAATTAAAAACTCCAAAGTCGCTATTCTGCTAGTATTACACACTTCCCAACACCTGCAACATTCCTGTGGCCTTTATCTGCTGTTCTTGCACACTATGTAGTTGCTTGACCTCAACAACAATATGGTTGTATGCTTCTTGGAATTTCATTTTCCAGTTTGCTTCTGCTGTATTTACAAGAAAACACGTTGTGGTTGAATAATGCTTTTGAGCTTCTACAAAGAAACTATGATTTCTTTTTGGCTAACATGGGTACTGAGCATGATGGTCTTTTTCTGGTTTTGTCTTTGTATTTTTAACTTCCCTTGGAAAAGAAGGAACTTCCTCTGGGTCACTGAGTTCCCCAGGAGTTTTTAAGACAGGTAAGTACTGACAGCAGGAGCTGCAGTCCTTCAAAATCTAAAGCTGTCCTAAATGAACAATGCTTCTAAGTCTTGTTACAATCAAGTATTTGTGACAGGATAGTGGATTTGAAAACAACACTTGTGTTAGTATAATCCTTTGAAGATGTAAAGTGCAACATTTTCTGTCCTTGGCCACTACCAGGAGTTCGGTGAATTTTCAAACAGTGCATAACACACCACTGGATTAAAGATGCAGCATTTTCAACATGAATTGGACATCAACAGGATTGCTGTTATGTTAAGACAGACTGATGACAATGTCCTGCGAAGGAGCCACACTTCAAGTGAGCTGTCAACAAGTCAGGGATAGAGGAGAGCAAATGTCCACTTCACCACCATGCTGTTCAAATAACAAAATTGCCAGGCACACATGCTTGCAGCTGGGAAAACACAAACACTAAGGTCTATTTTCCTTTTTGATTAAAAGAACTGTTTTATCAGTTGAGGTCTGGCAGCTTCCAGGAGCTTCTGCATGCTTACTGGGTCCTGCTGTTTCTGTTTCTGGTATCTGTATTTCCCAGCCATAACTCAATTTTTCACCATGTTCCCAGAAGGCCTTTTTTCACCTTTGACATATTCCAAATCCAGCCCTACTACTTCTTAAGTGTAGGAGTGGCTGATGTAGTGAAATGGTCCTACTTTTGTCCTGCTTTTTACACCTGCCCGATGCACACCTGCCCTCTGCCCTCTCCTAGACCCAATCTTTCCTGTTTCAAGTCCACTGCCTGCTTAAAATCTTCAATTAATTTACCTCATTTCCTTCACTGGGCAGAGAAGAGATTCAGAGCAGCCCTGAATTTTGCACATGGGTTGTTTTTATGAAAAATCTTTCCTGTCTGTCATAGGCAGGAAATCAAAACCAAAATCAGAGAAAGAACAGCAGACAAACAACTGATAAAGCATTCACGTGTAAGTTCTTGCTTCTCCATAGTGAGAACTATTTCATGTTCAACCATTTTATTAACTAAGACTTTGCCTGTCTTGTCCCCCTCTCTTCCTCCATGCCATTCCTCTCCTTTTGTACACCCAGCAATTTACTGGGATTCCTTGTGTGGATTATTTAAAAGCAGGGAAGGTATTTATGCATCATTATTGTGACTGTTGTCACATGAGATATATTATATGGGTTTTCAGGCAGAATATTTTGTCTTGGACACAGAAATGAAATGTCTATTTTGTGAAAGAAGGGACAAGCTACAACAGAAACACAGCAGCAACGACTCATGCAGCTTTCGGGCTGGATTCAGTTTTGTAGCCAGTGATAAAGAATTAATCATTCTTTATGTTCTTTATGAATCTGTATTCACACTGGTGGCTGAATTTTTTTGTGATCATGTTAACTCTTACAAGGGAGTTTATTGATTTATTCAAAATCCTTGCAGCCTGGTGCTGCACTACTTGTACAAACAAATCTGGTAAAATACAGGGAGCCAGTTTAATTCAGTGACTGTATGAGAGTACAAGTATCAGGATGAGGCTCTTATTTTGCCCATTTTTATTTTCTGATTATGCTTTGATTTTTGGTATTTTCTTGAGCTTAGCAGGAAAGCATCAAAGAGCTTAAGTTCGGTATTTGAACTAATTTTGATTAGTCAATATTTTTTATATGGGAAAGTAATAAAATTTTATTACACTGACTGTGGTGTTTTACCCCACTTTTTGACCAATGCTCTTTTTTAAAAATCATATAACTGATGACCTGTAGCCTCAGAAAGTAGCAGAACACTACCTTTTTTGTAAAATTCCACATGATGGATTAAAACCCAAAGTTCCCCCCTCCTCCATTCCAACTATTTCTTTGTGGGTCCTTCATTCAAAAAATGTCATTTGAAACAAGTAAAAATTACTCATTATCTAACACACTGATACACATTTTGACACATAAGTTTATCCTGGAACAAATGTACTTATGTTCTCCTGTTTATCACAAGATGCCCATCACTGTTGGTTTGCAATTCCAAAAAAGTAAAAATTGCTCTTAATGCCATGTGATGTTTCCTAGTTATGAATTATAAATAAAAGAAAGTTAAAAGCACACAGATATATGTGTATATATGTAAAAAGATATAAATATATATTTAAAACTTACATCTTTCTATATATGCATGTTTGTACATATACATATGTTCCTAGCTTTTTTGTAGCCCTTGTTTCCAATGATGATTTTAATCGAAGTTCCAAAATATGGGTTCCATTTAGGATTAATGAAACAATTAGTAAGGCAATAACAATTTACTGTTATAAATGTATAACAAATATGTGCCTTTTACAACAAACTTAATGTTTTTAATTAGCAAATGGAATCCAACATTTTCTAGTTGTCTCATTAAAATGAAATTAGATGCAGGGTTGGGAATTTTAATTCAAAACATTCACCTTTATTGTTGGAACGTATTCCTGGGTGAGTTCTTAGGTTATTTTAGTAAATATCCATGCTAATGTACTTGTAAAACATGGGGTACAGTCTCGTTAACATTCCCTTCCAGAACTAAGACATAGGAAGAATTTCATTTCAGAAGGAAAAAGGGGATAGTATAAAATGCCTTCAATCAAATATCTTTTCCATGTGTAACAGTGCAACTTAATTTACATTCCTACATCTCAAAATAATTGATGCAGTATTTTTAGTAATTACTGAATATTTACTTGCTACACACAAGATACCTCCATTGAGGTAATTGCAAGCAGCAGTCGAATGAAACTTTACATTTGTGGTAATGTGAAGCTTTCACATCACCTACTTCAAGGTGTGTAAAGCCAGGGGCCTTTCTCATGACACTGTTACCTCCCATCTAGCAACTGTGAAACTAACTTAAGATTACTTACCTTCTGCTGAATTGCATATTTCTATAGTGTTTTCTATGACACAGTATGTCCTTAGAATCATAGAATCATAGAATAGTTAGGGTTGGAAAGGACCTTAAGACCATCTAGTTGCAACCCCCCTGCCATGGGCAGGGACTCCTCACACTAAACCATGCCACTCAAGGCTCCGTCCAACCTGTCCTTGAACACCATCAGGGATGGAGCATTCTCAGCTCAGCCTCACCACCCTTACAGTAAAGAATTTCTTCCTTATATCCAATCTAAACTTCCCCTGTTTAAATTTTAACCTGTTACCCCTTGTCCTGTCACTACAGTCCCTATATCCCCGCTTCAGATACCGGAAGGCTGCTATAATTTCTTAAAGCAGAGCAAGAAATTATATAATGTGTGAGAAAAAAAAAGTCTGGAATACCTCAGTGCTTTATATATTGAAAATTAATGTTTCTAAGCCAACTAAAAAAAACCAACAAACCAAAAAAGAAAACCACACACACGCAAAAAAAAAAAAAAAAAAACCAACACCCCCCCCCCAAAAAAAAACAAAAAACCCCAAAGAAAATGTTTGAGCAATAAGCAGTTTGAGTGATAATGGCAGGGAGGGATTTCAAACAAATCTGCACCTAAGGGAGGCTCATTCCTAATTGCTGTCCAGGGCTTGCTCAAGACCACTTTTGCTCTAGGTCTGTGAAGCTTGAAGGAAAAGACAATTTTTTAACAGGCTCAAGGGCGACATTTCTCTGTGTGGATACCCGGGCTAAGCCAACAAACTGCACAGTTACAAGTGAGCATTTGAACGTGAAGCACCTCTAGACACTAGCCACCAGCTGCTCATGCTTGCTAAGTGCACTGCCACAAACAGCCCAGAATAGGTGTGACATTTTCCAGCCATGTTAGGACACTTTTGGTTCTTATTCAACTTGGGATAAGCAGTGGGGCACAGTCAACTCACTAATAAGCTCCTGGAGTCAGGTACATTTTGGAGCTCTCATCCTACACAGGAGTCTTACGGCTTCAAGGGGGAAGAACAGATCAGGGACAGGCAACGGTAAGCAGCATGTTGGATAGGCCACTTTCCTCCAAAATCACCCTCACTGCTCCCCCTTTAGCATTCCTAGTCCTTCAGCCACACAGAGGAGAGGGCAGAGGCAGAGGTACTCATATACAGAGTATGCAGGGAGAGGAGGAGAAGGTGGAGGGAGCCAGACCTGGCAAGCAAAAGTTGTTAAGCACTGCATTTAGATGGTCAGACTTTATTTTACAGATCTGCTCCCTTGCCTACTGCCCCTTATCTTATACTGGAACAGTTAATTACTCCCATGCATCTGTGTGGCTTTCAACCTTATCCTGTTAAAGATCATGCTTGTGTTTTTCTCAGCCTTATTTTTCAGAGTCACTTTGAATTCTAATCCCACCATCCTGTGACTGAGCCCTTTCATCTTACATGGGTCACTTAGTTTTGCATGCCTTGTTTCATAAGGGCAAACATGATTTCCATGGACACAAGTCTAATTTATATCTTCTTTGGAAAAATAATCCCTTTTTGTTTCTCTAAATTGCACTGAAATATGATGTTAATACAAAAACACCAGTAGATAATGAAGTATGTTTCTGCTAAGCTCTGTGGTGCCTTATTTGTGCCTCATGCAGAGTGCTGAACTAAGTTAAAACTTGATCTGCACCAAATGAACTTAACTGACTTCCTTGAACTTATAACTGGGAAGGCCAGAGAGCAAGGCTGCAAGTCTGTTTGGCTGCATATGCAATAGGAAGAAATTCACCCAGCCATTCTGGCACCACGCTCAGAAGATGCATCTGATCAATAAACTCAAGTGAACTCTCCAAATCGCTTGCTTCCATTGTGCTTAGAAAATTTATTAGTCAGATTCTAGTATACATATAAACAACAGCCATGGAGGGGCAAGCTCCATATATAAGAGAAATCATGGAAGTAAAAGATTTGCACATATATTGTGCACCATTTTCCAAGAAAGCCCCTAGAAGCAGCCTTGTTTTGGAGGAATTTACAAAGGGGGGAAGGGGGGAAAGGCAATGTAAAGGTCCTTCATTTCATCTTATATGAAATACCATATGTTTTTTCCTGCTTCATTAATACTACCTGGTTTGCTGCCTAGAAAATGCACACTGAGTTCAACCTTCAGAGGTCAGCAGTGCTCAGCATATCTATGAACTGAACTCTAAGTGGCTGGAGGGACTATCAAATAAGGACTGACTCTGATGAATATTAATTCTGCAGTTTTAGGTAGAACTGCTTGGAATCTTAAGACTAGCTAAGCACGTATCATCTCCCATCTCGCAAATGCCACTACAGTTCTTTTCTCAGAAATATGACAGTATTTCATTCAAACGGTGCACTTGGAGATTATTCTTCTGAATAGATTTGCTAGACTGTAAAATTCTCTGTTTACTCATAGTTTTGAAATTAGATAAATGCAGTAGCCTTTTCTGAGCTTTCTAGTGCAGAAAATACTGTGTGTTACGAGTGACAACATTCATTTTTGGAAAGCCTAATACTATCAGACTAGCTGTACATGGTCTGGAATAAAGCTTTCTAAATGCAGTCGAGTTTTTGTGGCTCCACTGAAATATGAGCAGTGTGAAAAGAGGCTGCTTTACTGTCTCATTTTTCTGCCCAGTGGTCTTTCACGGACTGTTCAACCTAAATTTTAGTTTTAGTAGATTACCTTCAAATCACAGTAAATTAGAGCTCAGGATTTACTCTCAGTGCAATGCCTTACTCTGCTAGAAGCCTAACAATTTAAATGCAAGGGAGCACAACCTTTATAGCTTTAGAGCTGTCTTGACAATGTGCTGTTTATGGACTCTTTTTAGCATACATAGCCACGCATGCATGCAAAGCCGAGAGCCTGAAATGAAATGACTCAAACAATGAATCTCTCCTGTTACAGCACTAACATTATTGCTATTCCAGGCTTTCTTAGTCTTGTTAAGTAACAGTGGATTGAATAAAAAGGGAATACGAAGTGTGATGGATATGAAAATATAATGATGACAGTACAATAAATTAATGCCTACCATTTCCTGAGTGTTTGCAAAATCTACCTCTTCCGAGCTACACTGCACCAGAAGCATTATAATATCAATCAGGAGAATACAAAGGAATATGTATTTCTATAAAAACCTACTTAAAGCAATAAGCATTCCTGCTTCCTGAAGACAAAACCAAAATAAAAACAGAGGAGGTTTTAATCTCATTGAAACAGTACACGATACACTGCTAATGCCACCGCATATAAAATGAGGAATGTTTATATGTGGTTAAAAATACAGCCTGAGCTTTAGCACAATGTTTTGCATGTAGAATTTCATTGAATGTAGAATAAACTACTCTGCATCTAACTCAGAATCACAGCCATAACCCCTCAAGGTATTTTTATTTGCCCTCAAATGAACACAAAAAAGGAGTTCACAGAGCAGCCATTTCTTTGCTATTTCTGCAGTACCTCTTAAAGAACTGGCAGTGCAATCTCAGTGTAGAAAGTGTTGGTGCTTCTGAAACATGCTATTAGTGTAAATCTTGGCCTGGACTTGACTTTATTTTATATTTAATGACAGGATATAAAAGAAACCTTTGATCTGTATTTGTATCTGAAATACACTATTGCTGGATTGAAAATACTTTCAGTCAATTAGTGTTTTTATCCAATACAGTTAGCAACACCATCCAGTCTCCAAGTACCGATGCTCTTTTACACTACTATTTCTCTCACCCATGACATGGTTAAGTGACTTACCACAAGGGAGTAACAAATCTTGAATCCAGGTTTAGCCACAAAGTAGTCATCAGATTTGAAGGTTATCTTTATCTGATTTGTTCTTGATGTTATTCTTGGAGGTACTTCCTTGTGCCCACACCACCGTCCTCGTATAACTGTGCTGGTCTCCGATACATCTTCCACTTCCACAAAGTCGTACCTGGGAACCAGTTTAAAGAATTAGCTTTTGCCAACTCTAGTTACAGAAGATGATTGCAATTATACAGGAGCACAGCTAGAGACACAAAGACAACTGTCCCCCGTTCTCCATTGCAAAACATCAGAACAGATACTACAAATGGTGGATGTGCTCAAATGGATGATTTTTGGGCTCCTGGAACATGACAGTATTTTCTACCACATTAAAGTAGCAATGAGAGGCACTTGCATGTGCTTAGTGCACTGTAAGCATATACATTGCATTTCATGTGGTGGATAAATAATATAGAGACCTAATAATATTATTTAAGGCAGGCTGCCCAAGCAGAGCAGCTGCAAGCACTTGTGAAGTTTCTGATATCGTTTCAGAGGGCTGGAACTGAGCTACCACTGTGTCCAGGAGCAAAGGTAGATCCTGGAAGGACACAGGGCAGTTCATGGCATTGAAAGGTGCTTTTAAGGAGTTTCTCTGTAGGTGGCACCGAGCTCCTGCTAGATGGTTTGGAAAGACAGTGGAAAAGGGCAGGCTGGCACATTGTGTGCCATGGTGGGACTCCTATGCTGTTTGCATGGGTGCTGTCACCAGGGTAAAAGCAACAGCACGTCTTGCCCTGTGAAAGGTCACACCTTGGCCAGGCACCCATACCACAGTCTTGGTGTCCTGAGCCCAAAGAGGGCTCTGACAAGAGCAGCAGACACTAAACCCCAGGGATGATGGGACACATAGACCACACTCACTGCCACAGTGTGCACATTTGCTTGCCTGGGCTGTGTATTGAGTTAATTTATAGAGCTGGAGAAAAAGGAAGGCAGAGAATAAAATCTTGATCTCACTCAGCCTATGAGAAAAGGAGACCCTCAGTATCTGTGGAGGTAGAATTAGGCCACACACATTGCAGCCAGAGAGGGAGAGGTGATGACAAGAGCAGACTGTTGATGGGGGCAATGAGATGAGGAGACCTGCCATCCACACAGTACAGTTAAGATCTTTACCATGAAATGATTTTACTACCAAAACGTGCTCCCTCCAAGGAGAGAGTTTAAGACTGCTTACTAGCAATATGCTGCTCCCCACCCCTGGGTCTGCGGGCCAGGTGCCTGCCTCTCTGCCCAGTTGTGGGAGCTGAAGAGCTCTGTAAATAACAGACCTGCTTATCTATTTCTTCTGAGAGGCCACGTGAAAAACACAAAAGTACTATGTGGCTTGAGAATATCAGTACTGCTGCTCTTACATTCACCAACCGCAAATTGCATAGAACAGAAAATAACATTTCTTAACCAAATCACTTAAATATGTCCGAACTCTGCTGACACATACAGTTTTTGTAACACAACAAAGTTTAGTTCCAGACAGAGGTAAACTCATCTCAAGCTCTCTCCAGAGTCTTCCACTCCCTCATGGTATGGATATGGTACCAGAGCAGAGCTCTGCACTTCCTGCCCAGGGGCATCCACCATTGCCCCCAGGCAGCACAGCAGCCAGTGAATGCTGACTTTAGCACAAGCGGTTGCAGAGGCTTCAGAATAAGATAACCTTGTAGGCTTCAGGGAAAATTGTCCTCCCCACTCTTTGAGGCCATAAGGCAGACTAACTGCTAGGAAAAACGGGGCTTCCAGGGATTATTTCTGCTTTCAACGGCAGCAGCTTTGCTGCAATGATCGTGGAAGTAGGTGCAATCTCAGTTGTTTCTGTGCATCCAAGGAGCCTCAGAGGCTGGGTGATTTAATTGCTTTTCAGAATCACCTCTTATCGAGTGCCTGTGGAAATGCTAGCAGCATTTCTAGAAAATTCTGTAAAACCGTGAATAATTCTTCTCCTTCTGAAACAGCTCTGCTAATGTATACCTTTCTATTCCTCCATCTGAATGAATTTCAATCAGTTCAGTCTTAATAGTATGCAAATTAAAATAATTAGCATTTATGAAAAAAATGAAAGAAAACACTGTTTCTGGAAATAAAAAGTGTAAGGTCAAAAGCAAGTACAAAAGGAAGGTAAGGTGTAGAGATCCTGAATTACTTGTCCACTGTGCACAGTATTGAAGCACATGCTCAGCTCTCAGCATTCATTTCAATTAAACACGCCTGGCTGTCTCTCTAAAGCAGCACTGCAGGGACTGTCCGGGACTGAAGCTGCAGAAAGGACCTAGTTTTGAGAAACATACTGAGCATTAGTGAAAAATCTTACTATGCACAGAGTACTTAGCAGGCTTAAAGCCATCATGAGCTGCCTGCCCAAGAAATTCCTCACTCTGGAAATAATACTATGCAAATAAAGGTCTTCCAGGAATGCCTGGGAAAGCTTTATTGTAGAAAAGAATGTAGTATTTCTCCAGCTTCTACAGACACTATGGAAGGTCTTTGCTTCTCTCTGCATCCTAAATTTGCTGTTCTGGAAAAAAGACAGTCCCCAAACCCATAATGCCAGTAACAGCTTGACTTCCCCTCACCATGCCACCACCTTCAATGGCTCTTGACAGAAGACTTAATCTTTTTTTTTTTTTTTCCACAGTAAATTAGTCCTCAATTTCAAAGTTGCAATGCTTTAAGGTCAGCCACAGTTTAGCTGCTATGTAAATATTAACAATCCGCTTCTGTATGCATTAGGCTCCCAATAAGGGAGAGCATTCGTGGTGCTAGGAAGTAACTGTCATCACTGATTCTGCTGCTGATCTTGGACCAACAGTACCACAGCAGAGCAGCTGCTGCCAAGACCATCAAGGCGGCGGGAAGGACAGCCAGTTTCAAGCTGCATCCTTTTATTACTAAATGGAAAGCAAACCTGCAGAAATGGTTCTCTCTACCGGTAACACAGAAAAATTAACAAAGTAAAACAAGAAAAAAAAATCCACCCTGTAAAACCCTGCAGAGATGCCAAATCTTATACATGCGAACTAATTGACAAAGAAGATAAGCAGAGGCTCCATGTGCAGAAATCCTAACAGCCCAGTTCTCTGCATAGATAAGGTGTAAGTAACAACATGATCAGGCAGGGAGCTGGAAGCTGAGACTCGAGCTTTTTATATAAGTAACATCACAGCAATCTGCCTTTCAGAGCACACGGAAAGCCTGAGTCTGCTCTCTTCTGCATAACAGATAGCTGAAGAAAAGAAATGAAATATAAACAGAAAACTCCATGGTTTTATACTGTTCCAGTGAGTGTTGGCAAGGTTCAGATCTGTGCTCTGCTAATGCAAAGCAATTTATCCACCTGGGTTAATGAGCCAGATCAGCTGAGCTTACAGTCACTTCTGCTTAAAAGGGTAAAACAAAGCAACTGGGATATAGTAGAATATACTTAGGTATATCAGTATGCAGAGTACACTGATGTTTGTGGACTTATATTTAATGGTTTTAAAAGAAACTATACCAGTGAAGTTTTATCTGTCCCTTACACCCCAATATAAACACATACCTACTTGCTCACACCTCCCAGAGCCTTCCACCTACTGAAAAAGGTGTTTTTTGCCTGGCTAAAACATAACAGAGGTGATAGAGGACAAAATCCCGTTAAAGTAGTACCTGAGTTGTTAAGTAGCTGGATTTAAGTGCTCAAGTACCTTGTGCTTAAAATATTATAGAAGGACCAAGACCTGACAAAATGGCTTCAAGTCCAGGGCAGCTCAGTTTATTTATAAACTCAAAGACTGGTTTGGGTTGCAAGTGGCCCTTGGAGGTCTGTCCTCCAAGCAGGGCCACCCTAGACCCAGGCAGAAATACCCAGGTTTTGTTTTGCAGTCTCATGCCAGTGGCCACATCCTTAAGCTTGAATGCGGTGTTAAGGAGCCCCTTGCAAACTTCCACCACTCACCTGCAGATATCATTTTCAGGCTCCTCCAGTCCAAACTGATTATCAAAAGCCAGCTGGATCCTGGTGCTCTCGGGTGAGTGGAGCCGCCATGTCAGCAGGAGATTCCTGGGGTAACTGCTGGGGAAGCGAGGACTGTGGATGCAGCCGTTCCCTGCCACGCTGATGGTCTCTTCTTTTCGGTACAAGTCTGTGAGGTGATTGCTCTCTGTTAGTAGTCACAACTTGTAGAAATTAGTATGTTGTTCCAGTTACAGGAAGGCAAAAAACACAACAGTTTATAACACAGAACAAATTACTTGCATTTAAAGTCTATAAAAAGTTGGGTCTAGGAGCTGTTATTAAACAGGAAATATTTTCTATTAATTCACCCCCCTAAAACCAACAAGAAAACCAGTACTCAACTATACATATTTTTTATTTCATGATAAATATATCATTACTTTTCCATTGATATATATATATAATTTCGTTCTCACCATGTTGGTTTTAAAGCGTAATTTTAACTTCAATAGAAGTGCAAGCTTGAGAACAAAGTGAGACAGAGTGAAGTGACAAGATAAAGAGCTCTTCTTCCCAGATTTGGTGCTCTGGGAAGAGATGCCCTCATATCAAAAACAGCAATAAAAGGCTAAAGGAAAGTGAGTGTGCGTGAGTCTAAGTTTGTTTGTTGTGCTTCAGTATTTCTTCACAGGTAACATTTTTATTTTATTTATATGGTGTGAATACTTTGCTGTCAATGGGTCATGTAAGCTATTCCATGCTTACAAACCGTGTAAGCAATGAAGTCAAAAACTGTCCCGCCAACATCTTCTGAACTTCAAGACAAATAGTCAACTCTTTAATTAAAATTCCACAACTTCTACCTAAGCAAATACTCAATTATTCCTTAATTTTACTTGTACTGAGGTAAAGCAGTAAATCTTTGACTCAATTGTTCCTGAATTTTACTTCTACTGAGGTAAAGCAGTAAATCTTTGGCTCCAAAGATTATAGGAACTGTGGCAAGACCCAGCTCTCTTAAAGTCAAAATGTCTTCTCAGTTCCAACCATGGACTTGCACTGTTTAGCTATTACTGATACGGGAATTTGGCTCTCAGCATCAAAGAACTACACATAACTCTTTTTTGTGCATTGACACTTTAGTATGGTAAAATTTTGCAAACCAGAAGGCTCCAAGGCAACACGCAGATCATGGTTGGGTCCAGTGCCTAGTTAAGAAACTCAGATATGAGCCTCTACCTGTGAGACAGCTATCTGTGTTCCCCATGTGGTGTGCAGGGATCTAGGGCTCCGCTCGGTTACCAACAGAAAGACTTCTCACACCATTTAAGACACAGACCTTCATGAGGACAGGGAGGCCTGGCAGCACATCCAGTAGCCCCCCGTGAAAGCTGTGCTGTCTTGCGGGCAAGCTGAGCCCCTTGTCAGCAGCCTATGGGAGCTACCCCTGGACAAGTCCTGAGTCAGTCACAGCACTGCATCGACCAAATTTCTACTTAATATGGGAACTTGGGCACCTGCTTTCATGTAAACTCCTGAACTCTTAATCTTAAACTGAGAATTGCCTCCAGTACTCCACTGAATGTCAGGTCATCCTTCAGTTCCACTACATGCAATAGATATATCAAACTGATGCTTTCTCCTGAATTTGGCTACTGAGGAAGAGCTAATGGGAAGAAAACTTCTCCCACTAAGCCGCTCTATGAACACTGAAAATAGAAATCCAAAGTAAGCAAACAGCCACAGCCATCTGCCTTATAATCAAAGCTCGCTTTCTTAAAATAAAATCTTATGTTTGACTGAAGGTTTCTAAGCTCCTTATCCAAAAGAAATAGATTTGTTTCATAATGCTTATGGTAAACAGGAACCCAGGGAAATAGGACAAACTTCATGCTAAGTACATCTATTTTTCAGTTTGCGGTTCACTGTTTCCAGGCTGTATATACCTCCCTGCACGTAGCTGTAAGCAAAGTGTGGCTGTGTGTCAACAGTTCATTGTTACTCTTCTGACAGGGTAATAATTCTAGCTCACAAGCAACCTGAAACTTAGAAGATAAAAGTCTGGGCTTCCTGTAAAAGCTATCTCCAAATATCTAATTGTGACATCTTTCTAAGGTGTTTTCATTCAAGATTAAAAGTTCTTATATCCTGAGACACCCTTTCTAAGCAAATACAGCCCTAACTCCATATTTCACAAAAGAGCAAAACTACCCAGTTTTGGTTAGTTCTGTTTTGACCAAACAACTGGAAATTCCAAGCATTGGAAATACAATTCAATGAAAACAAAGACCACCCACCTATCAGTTCTGTTGCAGTTTTCATCAGGAACATCTACACTCAAGTCTGGTTTCTATTTTCTTTTACTCAATTTTTTTCCCACTAAGAAAAAAGCCCACTAAAACCCCAGAAAACACCTCTATTCACCAAATGCCCCCCCCCCCCCAGTTCCATAATCTGGAATGAAACAAAATGTCCAGCCATCACTAATGAGTTCCTACTGAAATGCTGAGGACCTTTGGACTCTGAAAACACCCAATGAACCCAAGAGGACAAGGTATTCACCAGATCATGTCCAAAATATCCAAGAAAAGGGATAAAAATAAAACCATTCAATGATAGCAAATTTTGCACTTTTAAATGAAATAGCCATTCCCCAAGTCTGAACAAAAGTCACTGCAGTAAACCATGGCAGAATTTGGCCTATATTTGAGAGTACTTTGCTTTTCTTTCTTGGACATCAAACTCTTGCCATTTTCCCACTATCAGCATGCATTTGACTGTGTGGTTCAGTGTGCTTCATGCCTCTGAGGGAAAAGTCTCTCTTTCCACAGACAGTCCTAGCACAGGCTTTCCTCTGGAGTTGTTAGCTGCTGAGATGAGACTGATAGGGACAGTATCTTTTTAATGTGCTCATATATATACCTCCAAACAAAAAAAAAAAGTGCACTTTACAGAAGCTGAGAAAATATGTTAGCAGTGTTCTTGTATCCCAAGAAGATAGGCTCTGTCATGGCGTTTCATTTAAGTTAAATTCTGAATTTCACAGACCGGGGTGCTCTGCCAGTAAGTCAATCATGGCTGACCAAGCTCAGTGCTGAAATGTAATGGCTGGTGCAGCTCTGCAGTATCCAAGTTGAACAGGTAAATGGAGAAACAAAGCTGCACATGTTAAAAAGCTTAAAAATCAAAGCACAGCGACTTGCTATTTCTATTATGGTAAATGCAGTAAAAAGTCATTATAGAGGAAAGGCTGAAGGGAAGCATGGGGAGACAATGTAAAGCAGGAGATATAAAAATATTACAGTATGAAGATATGCCTTCTCCACAAAAGAAGTATATTTGTCAAGAATGCACATAAATACTGTTTCTATAACTCACATAGGATAAAATGCAAAGCCACCCAGAGCCTTCACCTGACAGTGGAGTAGACTCTTCAGGAGCTCTGGTACAGCTTGTTTCCCTCTTACCCTTTCCCCATGCACTAAATTACAACCTAGAGCCGGGTAGCCAGGACAAGAACCAAAAGCACTAGTCTTCTATGGAGAATTTCAGTGGGATTTTGCAGGGTTAGGTGGTTTGGATAAATGTGGAAACACAGTCAACCCCAGCTTAGTCTCTGGAAGTTGGCCCCTCATGAATCATCAAGCATCTGGGAAACAGTTCGAGGGGATGTGAGCAGCTCCTATACTTCTCGTAGCAGCTAAGATGTAAGACTAAAATTACAAGACCTTTCCAAGCAGACAAGCATTGTCCTCAGCAGATACACTTGAGGAACCTGTGGAAACCAGATACTGGCCATGGGGAAAGTCAGGAGAAAAGAGAAAACACTTCGGAAAAGATGTAGGCAAAGGAAAAGGCAGTGCCCCTTTCAAAGCAATGTTGCAAAGCAGTACAATGCAGCATTACAGTATCCTGAATGTCACATGTTAACTGTTTTCCATACTGCTTTATGGGAGTAAATAAAAGATGACAGTGGGTAATACACTGCCTGTCACATTTACTAAATAGCATATAATATCATTTCACAAGGAATAAAAGTAGATGTTAAGTCATAAGGCAAAAAGGCCATTTAAGCAATACACAGAAGGAGGATATTCTACATGGCAGGTGTTACAATGACATCCCTGCACTGGGGGAGGGAAACTACCTCATAAGGAAGAGGAGTGGAAGGAACATGGGAGCCATCCTTCACATTGAGGCAATTCTCTGCAGAGAGTCTGAACTGCCTGGGAAGCAGCTTGCTCTATATTTTATTTATCTGTACTAATCTCTCTTTTCCTCTTAATTCTTTCCCAACCACTAAACATAGTGGTATACATGATAGTCCAGCTGTCCATGATAGAGGAGCTTCCATTTAAGGGCTCAAAGCAGCTGCATTTTCAGAAGTGTTTGCCTTCTTCCCCCTTCACAGAGGGCAGCTGGGTGTCAGCCCTGGAACTGGAAAGTCCAGCTCAGTATTCAGCAAATACTGATTGTCTGAAGTTTCCCCACTGTGGGTACCCAGCAGATCCATTATTTCTTCTTCCCAGCTAGGGCATGTTCTCCTAATGCCATGTTGCATGAACAGCAAGATTCAGAAACACAAGTTTCATCCTGCTTGCTCTGTATGCCTGCATGTCCTTGCAAGTTTCAGCAACCTATTGACACATTCTTGTTAAAGATACTCCCAGTCATTACAAGCTTACTACAGAAAGAAGTTCACTTTTACTGTCATCATCCAGTAGACAATGAATTCCTTCACTAAAATTTAAAAAAAGGGCAATTACTGTTTTCTAATAGCTAATCTGACATCTGTTCTTGGATATCTATTGAGGAAGAAGAGTTTATAAGTGTCAATTCCTTCAGAAAGAAGAAAAATTCAGAGAATGACCTTTTCTAAGGACCTAACCAATGGTATGGCGTATTTAGTTTCACTTTTCTAAGGTTTCTGGAATTTCAGCTGCATTTCCTAAGGTGTCCTGTGTATAAGTTCGCTTCTGTCTTTATTCCACTTGTAGAAGTGCTTTGGCCAACGTAAACAACTTTGATACAGTGGTAGATGCTGAAAAGATGCCATGTTTTATGACAAGAAATATGCCCTCTTAAACCCCATGGAATGTAACCTGATGAGCTCATCCTCTGTTACAGCTGAGGAGAGAGTTGCTAGAAACCATATGAAGTTCATTTTACCACTTGTGAAACTATTTGTTCTCTCAGGAAAGGACCTTGGGGGTTTGCATGTGGGAGTTTTCTAGATACAACCCTCCACCCCCAAGGCTGCTCTCTTTGAAACACATACAGCAGTTAATGGTTTGCCACCAGTTTTTAAACAAATAAGACAACCTTCAGGGCGAATAATAGGTCTTCAGTGCCTTCAGTTGAAAATTAGCCTCATCTAAATAGCTGAATCCACAGAGTGAGACACAAAGAACAGTAAAACATTTTTGAATCAAAGCCACAAATCAGTTCTTCTCAGGGACAGACATGCCAAACAAGCTGTATTTATGGCAGCATGTTCAGATGTTCATTGGCTTTCATTTTTTTTTTTTTTTATTCCCCCACCCTTCAGCAATAAGGAGAAACTTTATTTGTTATCCATAAGGTTCCACATAAATCAGAGGAAAAGATGACAGAGTTCACGGTCAAAATAGTGTATTCCATAGCTAGTCACAGCTTGTTGGAAAGATACAAAACTGTTAGGTCATTTACCTTGTTTTGTTGGGGTTTTTTTAAGTGAATATAAACAAGTGAATCCTAGTCAGTGAACACAACATCATAATTCTGCTCTCTAATTAAGAAAATAATACTATATGCTAGTACCAGTCTTAGACATCTCTTCCCTTTTAAGGACAGAAGCGTAACACACCTAAGTCAGCTCTGCTCTCATCATTATTCACCAGGTCTCCAAGAAGGCAGACCAAGGGAGGCAAAGAGTTGGGATTGCCAGCAATGACACGGGAATCGAGCAACCCTGGCCAGACTAAAAACCGTAAGCTGTCTGTTACAGGGGCAATAAGCTGAGAAAACTGTCATCCTGGTATAAGAATGAATAAGTAAGAGTATATTGGGCCAGTGGATCTAGTCCAAGGCATTACTTCAAGTTTATTTCAGCTTTATACAACTTGAATAGCCCTGTTTATTTCAAAGGCAAACGAACTTGTAGTTAAGCTCATACTTAAGGTGTTTGCTGGATCAAGATCCAAATAAGAACAGCATTTTAATATCACCCTATGTGTCACTTATCACTCAGCAACTGAGCAATTCAGAAGCGACCCAAACCCCACTGGAGCTGATGAAAGACTCAGTTTGGTTGTCTTGCTGCTGAATTTAAAAGAAGCAGTTCCAGGTACCTGCTCCTTCTCTTATCAACAGGCCCTTTCTTTTTATCAGAAGCATGAAACATACTGCAGGTATTATCAGAGTTCAAATCCAAAACATGACTTGTCACTGAGGCAATATCAAAACGATGCTGTGTGCATGTTCAGCCAAATTCAGATCTTGCAAGCACACACTCGTCCCCGAGCCCCTGAGGTGTGTGGAGATTTTTGCTAGAAGAAAATGTTTTCTATCTTATAGGATGTATCAAAGCAATGAAAAATTGAGTTGTAGTTGAAAGAAGCAGAATACCAGCACAGAAGGTATCATAGAATGAAAGAAACCCAGCCATCTAAAATTCTATTCAGAGCCATCATCCATTTTATACCAGAATGGTTAATAGTCTGCCTGTGTTTCTGTGCAGAGCAATCCCATGAGTCTTGGCATTACACAGTCAATATGCAGTTGCACAGGACATCATCAAGGACCACTCATGAGAGCATCAAGTGGGTAATTGATAAGGAAGTTCAGGAATATAATTCATAGAGCCTGCTACAGTGCTTCTTGCTATAATAAGAATTACTTTATTTGCATTTAATAATATTATTTGTACTATGGAATGGTCACTTTTATCTTCATTTGAAATGCAGTACTATAGAAACAGTCCTGAAATGAACAACAGGATGGACTGCATTTTGGTGGGATGAAGGCTGTGACTCTCCTTTGTTCCCTATGGAAGGTGCCCTGCTCTGACTACCATAGATAAATACTGAGAAAACAATCTCTTACATATTTTTATGGGGATATTAAAATCTGTGATGTTTACTTTTGGCAGTGACTTGTATTATTTGCTTTTATTTGACTTCTTTTTCTTCATACATGAAAGGATATGCTGGATGTCTTTAAAGCAAAAGCGTCTATACAAAAGTAACATATGTTAGCCCAACATGTAAAAACTTTGTTAACTGATAGTTCATTCATTGCTGGTAGCGTTGCAATGCATCTCTCTTGGACTCTTAAACCAACAACAAACTGAATGTATTTTTCTCTTGTGACTCCATAATTAAATATGA
Source organism: Neopsephotus bourkii (assembly GCF_033783945.1). Taxonomy (NCBI): domain Eukaryota; kingdom Metazoa; phylum Chordata; class Aves; order Psittaciformes; family Psittacidae; genus Neopsephotus; species Neopsephotus bourkii. Next base: position 3,678,952 of record NW_026902113.1, read on the forward strand.
AAAAGGAAAATGTACATATCAAGAATTTGCAGCTCTAAAGATGTGGAGTAAGACTAATGCAAATAACCCCATAATCATGAGAATAAAAATACATAAAACCTTGAGAAACCATGTGAAAAAGCAAAGAGGGAAATAACTCTCCTGGTGCTGCAAAGAGCTTAAGGAAAACCTTGTAACTGGAGCAGAAGTTTGCAGTGAGTGTTGATTCAGAGAAGGCTGGTCTATAATGAACTTGTGTAGTAAGATGAAGCAAACTACAAACACAATCGCTATTAAACATTAATAACAACACTGGACCTTGCCTCACATTGTTTTGCAAAGAACTAGTGCATTGTGGACTTAGGTATTCCAAATTTTCCTGTTTAAAGCTGTGGCTTCAGGTAAGCAAACTTCTGTGGAAGCTTCCTTCAGATCCTCAGGGTGTAATGAAAATATACTCTATTCTCATTTTCCCTTCATTTTTTTTTTTTCCCAAAGGAAGGACTTTTTTGCCTCAGAAGCATGGCTCAAAAGAAAATTTGTTTTAAGATATTGTTTTTGAAACTGTTTCAGTCAGGCAGTCCTAAGCCTCAGCAAGATGTGAAATTTCCTTAACGAGAGAAAAATGTCAATAAAAGGAAAAAGAAAATCTAGTCAAGGGGGAAAGGCTTCTCATGTTAAACATATTGTAGCAGTCAGACAAGCTGCTACTGAGTGGAAGGTCATGCATTAGAACATTAGGCAGTAAAAGGAGAAGCTGTTTCAAAGGACAAATCAAGGCAATTTTCTCTTGTAATGTGAGTTTCCTTACCCTCTATGCCAGTATTGAAGATGCAAAATCTCTGGAAGGGAGTGAAAGTTTGCTTCTTATAATGGAAATTCTGGCAATAGTATTTGTTTCTTTGGACTGAGTTTGCCATGGGAATGCTTTTAGTCTCTTGAGGTCCATATATCAACTGATTGTACAAAGATAAAAGCTCGTGGGTGTATTTCAGTCCTTTTAAACCAGGTACATTAAAGACCTAAGTACCTAAAAGTTACCCAGATCTTTAAAAAAAAGAAAAAGGCAGATCTCACTGTATTAAAATACGATTGTCTGTACTCCCTTCCTTTATCTGTAGTTGTCTTAACAAGCTAAATCTCCTCTAAGGAAATAACAGCCTGTGTTGTGATTCTTTTATTTGCTTGAGACAATTCAGACCAGTTCTGCCTCCTCTCAAGGATAAGTTTTGAATGCTGTTTCAAAGATGGGTTGTCCATTTTCCAATAAAACGTTAGAGGCAAAATGCAGAAGCAGTTCTTGGAGCAGGGACCAGAACCCATAACTTAGTCACAAAGTAAATATCTAGCAGCATTTCTCTTTTCTATTCTAAGGCACACTGTCCTGGGGCTCTGACAGTTTAGACCAGAGAACACCATGGCTCCCTTTTTGCCCCTGTGCCTCAGAGGTTTTTTTTTCTGCTGGAAACTACAGCACTGGGGCCAAGAGGGTAGCACACACAGGTCTTTTCCCAGCATGGAGGTAAAAGACAAGCAGGGCCAAAGGGACAGCTTTCCGTCATTTAGATAAAACCCCTGTGTTGATAAACATTTTCCCAGTCTGGAAAGCAATTTAAGTTGTACATACTGAAAGTGCAGAGGATCCTTCCTGTAAGTGCTTAGGATTTTCTCTGGAGGTTTGGCATCAGAACACCGCAGAGCTGTCACGTGGACAGATACTGCAATTTAACAAAGTTTCCAAGCACATTCATAAAATTCTTGGCTGTGGCCTTCTTTTATTGTTATGATCTTGCACCAAAGAATCATCTAGAGATTTCCTTAGTCCTGCAGAAAAGAACTAAACCACATGGGGTGAAAGAGCGGGAGAGCTCATTCACTGTCAGTATATGACTGTGGCTGGGATGATATTGATGTACATCAGCACAGCCCACAAGCTCAGATGCTGCTGTGTCACATGCAGCAGCAATCTCTCACAGCAGTACAGCCACATCCTGATCAGTGTAAGGTGAAACCAAACTGGAAATAGTGTTGGCTGCAAAGGCTCGATTTACACATCCCAGTTTCCTAAGTCCTTTCTGGAAAAACAGCTGTCTGGCTGTTTACCGAGAGGAAGTGATTGGAAACATTCTTTCTAGGCTGTGTGGGGGTGTTTGACCAAAAAAAAGAAGAGCCTAAGACTTAGTGGAGCTAAGCCACAACTCAAGCTCACCTTGTACTGCTGCCCCATGCAGTCCCTGCTGCAGCCATCCCACCTGGATGCCTCCTTGGTTTTACTCCCTGTCTATGTGAAACCTAACATGTTCATCATCAATTTTGTGGTTGGAGATTCTGATCAATGTTGTATTGTGCACTATAGAACACAAGAGAGATAACCTCTCCACTGAAAAGTTTACACTTTACAAGATAAAGGATGGAAGAACAGAGAAATGCTATTTATATTGTTCAGCAAACCAGTGGCAGGACAAAGAATTAAATATATATTTCTAGATTTCTATTCCAAAGCCCTTATTGGGCAATGCCTTTAGAAAGCAAACAGGTTTTGGTTTTTACACAGAAGCTCCCTAAATGAAATGGGGAAACTGCAAATAATAATAATAATAATAATGATAATCATAGGCAAGCAGTAGCCTTCTTTTCTAGCAAATTAGGTGCCAGTAAAATGAAGATGTGCATGGAGGTCTTCTTCTTGACAGAAACATTTTCTGTCCATTTTACCTATTAAATAAATTCCACCTCACACACTTGTAGCTACAAAACGTGTGATCAAAGCAGGACTGGGACTCGGCTGCACATGTTCCCAAATCTTTTGTAATATGTTTCACTACTTTTAGGCTTGTAAGTTAGAGCCACAACAAATACTGCGTGAGCAGATAAAAACACACTGAAACCTGTGTGGAGGAAATGATATTCAGAACTCTGCAAAGACTCCATGGGGAGCAGACATTATGTATCTTTATGTTCTGAACAGAGCTGAGTACACTGTTGGCAAATCAAGAAGTAATTAAATAATCCTTCACTTTCATGGGCCTTCGATGAACTCTCACTTTTAAACAGAAAACTGGAGTCCCCCGTGTAATCACACTGGAGGCGAAACCAGACTTCAGAGTTGTCCTCTGACTGCGGGTTCACTGAAACGTCTGACAGAAGAAGAATTGAGCAGTTACAGTGATGAATTCAGCCAGCTTCAGCTCCCGATCTCACCAGCAGCACATTTCACTCCTCTAGACTTCAGAAGACACAGGAGACAATGTAACATTAACCAACAGACGCCTTCAGCATCCCCTCACCTGAAAGCTTCCAGGGCAAAGGCGATGGACCAGCCAAACTCGGTTTGCCCTTACCTTGCTAAAAGACTGGTGCTGTGGAGAAATACTGGCAGAAGTCAGGGCAGAGGATTTAAGGAAGAAATCACAGGCTGTGCCTTACTGCTCCTGAAGCACACAACGGTGGTATGCATGTGGCTGGACACCAGATGTGACTTGGATGCTTGGCTCAGGCATAACTAGAGTAAGTCCATGGGAGCATGCGAAGACCAATCCCAAGCCACCAAGGCTTGTAGCCTGCAAGTAGCCCTGTGGTGAGAAGGTCTGCTCTCCATCTGTGTTGCCTGGGGAAGCCAAAAGGGGACTATTTCACTGCTGTGTCACCCCAGCTCTGTGCTGGTATTGATGTTGTACATCTAGATGAACGTCACATGCTGAGGTCCTGTCCATTAGAAAGGCACAGCTGCATGTTGACTATTTAACAAAGCTCTGACCAGCTGTTTGGCGGGAGAGGAACTTGATAAGAAGTTTATGTGACTGAGATAAAAAGGGTGAGAAAGTCCAATAAACACAGTATTTTCACATCATTTTGTGAACACTCTGTACAAGAGCTATCGAATGGAGATGGCGACCCACAGAGCCATTTCCTAAGAAAACTTTTTTTGACACTAATGCTTGAAATGAAGAAGGCTACCTTGGCACTCTTTGGACTACCCAAACAAATTACTTATTCAGTCAGCTTTTCTTTTTCTAATTTCATGACATCTAGAATTAAAGTCCAGTAAGAAAAAAGAAATAAGCATCTCTACTCATAACAGGAATAGAATATATGATGTCAGCATGTTTTTTTTCTGTTAGTTTCAGCAACCTTCAGCCAGATATTACCAAATATGGCACCAAGAAAAGAAAAATAAATTCACCATAGTACTGCCTAAAACTATGCTTTGATCAGTTTCCATTAAAAAAAAAAGAAGGAAGAGAAATATTCAATGTTCCTTTATTGCACTTAAACCTCAGAAAGTAAGCTACACGCCACTTCACTCTTGCCAGGTTGAAATCTTGCCCAAAAGAGGAAAAATGTTAAAGTTCATGTGTTTGACATGAAAAAGAAAAGCAAAAAATTCAGCTTGGCAGAACAAATATGAAAATAGGATCAATGACAAATTTGGTGCCAGAATTGTATTTTTCTGGTTTCTATTTGTTGGAAAGAATGCCAGACTTTTTCTTCATTGTTGTTTGTTTGCACTTCCAACCTGCTTCAGTCATTCCTACTGAGTTTATCTCAGTCTTTTCCATGGAACCCATGGAATAATAGTCCATCACAGGATAAACTTTTAAACCTTTCTTGATTTAGAGACTTCAGAAATCCTGCTTTACACCAAACACCCAAGAGTACTCAGTAAGATGGAATGGCAATGACCGTTTTTGGATTCCCTAGGGTGAAGTGTTCTGGTTTTCTTTATAGCTTAGACTGTAACTAAGAAAATACCACAACTATGACCTTGAATGTCTTCTAGTATAAACTATAATTAAATAATTGACATCTTTGGTAAATAACAGCTGCACTGTGTGTTACTAAAATCAGTCGTGAGCAGTGTTAAGAAGCACTGCTGTCCTATCAGTTGCTTGGCTCTGTATTGAATTACCTGATTTAAAGCAGTTACTCTTTTTGCATTCTCAGGGTGCTCCTCATCTCAGCATCTCATCTTTCTCATACATTCACTTTGATTTGTTACTAAAACAAACTTCCTACATTGCAAGCCTCATGAGCTTTCAGAGCCATCATCCTTGCTGCTCTCCCCAGGAGCATCATAGGTTATGGATAGAATGGAGCGTGTTATGGCATGGCAGCCTGCATCCACTCTCTGAATTACAGGTCCATACATACTTTTTAAATCCACACTGACATGAGCAAACACTACCAAGATTTGTGCAACAAATATTTGGCAAGGAGAAGGTGGTCCTCCTTCCCTCCCTCCATCCCTGCCTGGGTGCAGCAGGGTTAGTGCTGGCACGCACTGGCAGAGGGCACATTCCCCAAAAGTAACAGGGAAACCTAACATGCCAGGAGACCCACAGGTTGCAGCCTGCTGAGGGTTTGTCTGATACACAGCTGCAAGGTAAAGGCCTTGAGTCTTCCTGATTCATTCACTTTAATTAAGGGACTGCTAATCCCCCACCTGCCAATTCAAGTCTACCCATATACACATTTACTTTGTTATTTCATACATAAAGCTTTAAACAAAATGCCTTTCTTTTTCTTTTCTCCTACTTTTTAATGGATGCAGAGAACCATTCTGTCAAGAAAGAAACAAATGCTCCACTAAACCCATCTCAATGGACAATTTGTTTTTTCAATGCAGCATTTAAGTAATAAAGAAAGAATAAACATAAAATTCTCCTAAGAAATAAAATGAAAACACCTTTAAAAAAGACTTGTCTCGGACATATTAGGATGCTAATAAACTCAGATGAGACATTTACAGACAAAGCTTGCTCACCAAATCCATTTTCATAAAGGAGTAATACAACCTGGAACCAGATCACTTGCTTGTGTAAATCAGCAACATCCATAGAGCGTTCACAGCTATTTGCACCAGCTGAGGATCTGATCAGAGCTGCAGATGAAAAGGAGAAAACTCTAAAGCAAGTTGCAGAATCTGAGAAGGAGCAGGAGCAGTAAACACCCAGTGCAGTGAAACACTGAACTCCTGAGAAATTGAATTAAATCAGCTTATAGTGATATGCGGATGTGGCTGTTCTCTTCTTCCAAGTAACAAGTGATAGGACAAGAGGAAGCATCCTCAAGCTGCATCAGATGAGGTTTAGACTGGATATCAGGAAAAATTCCTACACCAAAATGGTTGTCAAATATTGGAACAGGCTACCCAGGGAAGTGGTGGAATCACCATCCCTGGAAGTGTTCAAACAATGTGTAGATGAGGGGCTTAGTGGCACAGTTTAGGTGTGGACTTGGCAGTTCTGGGACTGGACTTTATGATCTTCAAGGTCTTTTCCAACCCAGTTGATTCTATGATTCTGTGATGAGGGGAAATTTAGGGTGTGTCTATTTTAGCTATTATTTACAGTTGAAGAAATAATGGATGTTTTTCATTCACAGGTTGAATTGGTGAGGGGAAGATTCCTATTTATATCAACATGGGATGAGATGTTTGATCCAAAGATAAACATTTTATTTCCATGCATTACTAAACAAATATTAAAAGATAATATAGCAATCATTTTTGTCATTTCTGAATTATCTTCTGGACATAAAAGCAATATTTGAATTCAGCCAAATTTGTGAATTGCATTCACCTACTTTTACCAAGTTCAGTGTGGTTATGATTTGCTGGGGTCAGTAAGGTACCCTTGAAAGTCTCACCCACCTGTAGTGGGGACTCTAGTATGACTCAGGAAAACATCTGCTCATCAACCAGTGCTAATCAGTATTGTTCAGATGACTAAAACCGAGCTGGTCAGATTTATGGTCCTGGAGCTGGGGCTGAGCAGCAAGCACACAGTGAAGGCAGCTGCCCTTCAGCCAGCAGGAACAAGATCCCTGAGCTCCTTGCCACTACCAGAGAACAAAGGAAAACAGCCCTTAACCAGAACACAGTCACCAGTGCCTTCATCCAGGCAACATAATTCCTGTTATGTTTTCTCCTTTCCCAGTCACACCTTTAGAACAAAATTGCTGCTACTGCACACAGAGGTAGAATGCAGAGGTTGAAGTAAGAGCATGACATTAAAATGCATAGTTTACCATTTATAAAATTACTTGGATGCTGCCTCATTTGTGATTTTTTTAACTAATATAATATTAGCATTGTGTTATTGTGTTTCTGACACAAACACATAGTTTCAGGTTCTTAATTTAAAAGTCACCTAAAATCTTGCTGGTAGCAGATTCCTGGGCATGGTGTTTGATTCTGTGTTGGTTTTTTTCTCCCCTCCTTGAATCACCTGAAGCATTTCCATGTGGCCATAAAAAGACTGCATTTAAGAAGCAAGTCCTGAAAGAAATGCCAAGTAGTCATTAAAGCCTATGAATCAATTAGATATGTGCTGAGTTCTTCGCATTCTCCAAATACAGGTTGCTGTTTATGTCAAGATGCAGAATTATCAGTCTTTGTGTACTATAAAATTAGGCAGGAAATCCAAGGGCAGAAGGAGTCAGCATAAAAAAAAAAAAAAAAAAAGAGTCTGGATGAGCTAGTTCTATAAAAGCCCATTGGTAAGAGCACTTTTTCAAAAGGAATACTGAAGGACAAAAAGTCAAGCCAATTGCAGGCTTGAAACAAGATAAATAATGAAAAGAGAAATTAAAAAAAAATGGGTATTTATTTTCTTAGTGGAGAATGTACAGCATGAATCTAAGCATTCATTTTTTTGTCCCCGAGAAAGACAAGTACTCACAAGCCGGGATAACTGTTAGAGAGGAAAAATGTTTGCAGAGAATGACTTTCTACCAGAACATAATGCATGGCTGATTACAAGGAAGTCTGCAGTCTGTGTTTTCTCTCAGAAACTAAAGGAGCAAGAGGCAAAGACTGTCAAACCATCTGATGTTACCATAAATATCTAAGGTTAGTGGAAGGACATTAAATGTAGTATTACTCTCCAGTTTCAACTGTGGCAAATAAGAAAAGGGAGCTTGCTTGGCTGCTGGGAAAGACAAGAGACATTGTTAGAGCTATAAATTATTGTCATTATCATAGTAGCAGCAATATTGTTAATATACAATAACTTCCAGCAGACAAAGATCAAAGCTCTTTTATGGCAGGTGTTGACAAATATGATGGGATATAAACTGTAGTCATAGGAGGCTATGTGTTGAGTAAGTATTACCAAGGGAATCTAAATTATCTTGGGATTCAGACAAAGTCCGCATTTCAGAGGGCCTGGACACTGGATTGCTTTATCAGGAGAACCAGTACATTTGTCATTACTCATATCTGTTTTACCCCAAATTGTGCCTACGTCCAAAAATACCACTTGGACATTGTGTCTGTGCTAGAGTTCAGAGCAGCTCTGAACTTCACCAGCACACTCCTTGGAAATTCCACCTTTCTTCTCATATCCCAAGATCCTGGAAGCACCATACCTTCTGCAGGGCTGTATTCTTCATGTTCTGCCACAGCCCACATCCAGGAGGTCCCACACACACAGACTGACTTGAAGCAAATTACCCCTGATCCCACATTTGTAAGAGTTAGTAGGTATTTTCTAGCCAATTACAACAGCTTTTCATCAGACATGCCACAGAGCACTGCGTACTGTGACAGAAGTCAAAATATTGTCAGTTTGAATTTCTGTGCATGCAGAATTATATATTCACAGACATTTTTTGAGTATCTGCGTACACAGCTAAGACATTTCTGCATGAATGCCTCTGGTGATTTTTTCTCCCTAAACGAGTACATCTATGATTAAATTATAATAGTTTTCTACATAGCTTTCTTAATGGTGAGACTGATTAGTAGAAGAATATGGTTTATTCCCATTACTTGAAAAATCTCTCTTACTGAAAGTAAATACTTATTAAAGAAACCATAAACATTGCTTCATTCAGAATTTAAGCTACTTCAGCTAATTCTTTTGTAGAAACTATAGAAAGAAGCAAGGCAGAAAGGGCACTGTTACTGCACAGAACCTGCTCATGGCACAAGTAGTTTTCTTTTTCACAGGAATTAATACAATTATCAGAATAGGCCTGGATCACAATATCTTTTATTGTCTTCCTCACTGGCATTGCCAGCATGAATAAAAGTAACCAAGCAGACAGACACTGAAAAAATATTAAACTATAATCAAGTTGCAGTTAGTTATTGTGAAAGGCTCCCTTGTTATAATAGCCTTTATTTTAGATCCTACTTGTCATTAAAAAGGGAGTTGATTATTACAGAAGACACCCAGGGGCTTAAGCTCATTCCGAATGAAAAATAAATCTGGAGAGAAAAGCCCCCACTGTTCTTGCCAAGCAGAATTAGGGGAGGATGGCATCTGTGGATGATCATGTAGCCTGTCTTTTAGGGTGTGATCTTATTCTCCTTGAAGCTGTATTAGTTTCATCTTTAACAGGATTGGGCTCAAATTTTTCATTCATGTTGGATTTTGCTTCTGTGCTTCTTTTCTGCCCATCCTTTTTCATGGTTGGAAAAGATTTAAACCATATAAACAGATGGGATTTTGCTACACTAGTTAACACATTGATCAATCACATCATCTGCTGTGTGAGCCATCCTCCCCCTCCCACCTCCTTCCACAAACACACAAAGAAAACCACCAGACTGTTTGTGTATCATTGGTCATGATGATAGGCAACACATTTCTCAGTTTGTTCCCCCCTTCAAAGATATAAAGGTCTACAAAGGGTTTTTGCACCTAACATAATCATAGATAAAATTCTTAGGAAAAAAAAAACAAACCTGTCTCTCGTTTCTGCTGTGCAATGTTTAAGATCTAGGCCATATGTGCCCACAGCTTCTTGGAAGTCTTCCCCTGGGGTTGGCAAAGAATCATGTCACAACTGCCTGGGGACACCTTCGGTGAAGAGATGTCTCTTTGTAACATGGCTGTTGCTTCTAAAATGTGTTATGGCAGTGAGCTGTAGTCCTCAGGATTCAAGGCATTTCCTGAGCTAGGCACCATATGGTTATGCAAAAGCCTTCTGCAAAAGCTGCCGTGATGACAACAGGCAGGACAGGAAAAGAAGTGGAGAAGGATCACAGAAATGAGATCACTGCAACAATGATGAGTGATGAGAGAATACATAAAAAGCAATAGTCACTGCACATTCACATTCATTACAAACTATATTTCTAATGTTTGCCAGTAGAAAAACACTATGTGGTGTGAAGACAGAAATTTTTGCAAGAAAAGGTTTGTTGGGTTTCTTTTAATTAGATTAGCTGAATTGGCTTTAAAAAAAAACAAACACCTTTGGGCACAAAGTATTTTCATCAGTTCTTTTTTTTTGTGGCTGAGCCCCATTGGTGAAGTTTAGATGTTGATTTTTTGAGGTCTCACTTCTTATGCAAGATTCAGGAGTGCAGGAAGGATGGGTTAAATACATTCTCCAGACTACTGGGACCAAAGCTGGCCTCCTGGAAGTGAACACCTTGAAGAAAATGGACAAAGGCCAAAGCATTTCTGATTTAAACAGAGGGCTTCCTTCTTGCTTGCAAATTGTTAGGGCTGGAAACTCATATATTGAATCATACCTTATTTATTCCAAGCACTTTCTAGGAGCAGCTAACACACATAGATTGTGAAGCTCTTCTAGCATCTGTGATACCGCTATCTTGTAAAGATGCTTAGGAAAGACATGACACTATTCTCTGCCTTAAAAGATGTTGTCTAAGAAAAACAGGCTTTAATTCCAAATTGCATTAAGAGCACATGTGGAACCAAAATCAGTGTTTGGCCAAACAGATCAGGGAAAACAACTCCTTGTCAAAGTAACTGTATTTTTCAGGCTCCTATGTGACCTGTTCAAATGCTACAAAAGTCAATGCATCAAGAAATTATAAATTAAAAAAATCAAATATAAACCCCAAAACTTGACCATGAATCACATTTAAAATGCAAGCAGTATTCACCTCATATTCTCTGAACCCAGTATTTCAGTGCGAGAATCAGGCAGAGGTGCACAAGGCCCCTTCAACTGGTGTACACATTAGTGACATAATTTTGCCAACCATCAGGACCTGAACTGAAGCATCGTTTACTGTTGTCTGAAAGAGCTGTAGAATCTAATATTTAAATATCAAAGGAGTTAAACACATCCCAAGAAAACTAATTACTCTTTAAAGGCAGAAGAAAGTATTTTTTACATACTGAGAGACTGAGGATTTCTTTGCATTATTTTACTATTGTTCAATAATCTGTGTCCATTCAGAGGTAGCAGCACATGCTTAAAATGTTGCGAAAAAAAACCCACAAAGATTATATTCCAGCAGTGGCAAAAGTATGGATGCAAACGACTTTTTACTTTGATTCCTTTGAAAGAAAAAGGCTGGAAATGGGGAGGTATTTGTGACAAAATCAGTGCAAAAGTAGTTGAGGAAAGCGAGGGAGAAAAAAATGCTAAAGCTTTTCTTATAAAATGACATCTGAACTTGAACATAAAGATTCAATTATTATTTATGAAGTTCTGTTTTCAATAGACCTTTTTATCAAACACATGAAGGAACAAACGACACCAGCATTAATCACCAATCATTTGTATTTCACCATTTGTTCCATTTTTGTGAGGATTTATCACTAGGATGTGGTTGCTAAAACTCCATATTAATCTCTGAAACTGCATTTCTTTAAAAAACTTTCAAAGTTTTCTAAAAAAAAATCCACAAAAAACACACAACAAAACCCATAAAATACAAGCAAAAAATGAAAGGGAAGCAGTGGACAGAACTAATATCAAAAATTATGGATGTTATGCAAGCAGTATGCACAATCTAAGAGCAAGAAGTCGCTACACTTCAGGATACAATGTTTTATGCAATTATCCGGGTTTCAGCTGTAATAGTTATTTTCCATCCTAGTAGCTGGTGCAGTGCTCTGTTTTGGCTTTAGTCTGAGAACAATGTTAGTAACACACCAACTAAAAAGTTGTTGCTAAGTAGCGCTTACCCTGATCAAGGACTTCTCATTCTCTCATGCTCTGCCAGTGAAATGGGGCACAAGAAGCCAGAAGACACCTGACCCAAACTAGCGAAAGGGGTAGTCATGCCCAGTGTATAAACTGGGGGAATTACCCAGGAGGGACCGATCACTACTCAGGCTGGGTATCAGTCAGCAGGTGGTGTGCCATTGTATTGTGATTCACTTGTGTTTTCTTTCATTTCTTCTCTTGTTGTTTTTGATTATTATTATTGATGTTATTGCTGGTACTCTTTTTATTATCACTATATTTTATTTTACTTCTTAAACTACAAAAACCAAACTGTTCATATCTCAACCTATGCAGTTTACATTCTTTTGATCCTCCTCCCCATCCCACCCTGGAGAGGAGGGGAAAGGAGCGGGGGATGAGCAAACAGCTGCATAGTGTTGAGTTACTGACTGGGTCTAAACCACACAACAGCAACACTCACTCATTCCTCCCAGGGAGAAAGCATGGGCAGTACTAGTTTGGTTTTTCTTAACTCCATGACCAAATGTCAAAATCATATGCAGAGCACTGCCTTATGTGCATTTGCATTCTGCAACTAGATTCAAATGATTCAGAACGGGATTTTTTATTACAATCATGCTCTTTTTTGATGATCTATCTTTTGATGTCTGGATAATGAAATTATATCAGTGAAAGAGACTCAGAACTGAATAGGGACCTAAGGTTCAAACCTGAACGCACTCTCTCCCATATGGTTTGCTTCAGCAAAGCCTTTGCATAATACTGAATTTCCAGACAGAAAGTTTAACAATTGTGATTAAAAATTATTCTTGTGATAATCAACTAGCTTTATGGAGTACTGAGATAAATGATTTTCCAATGAGTAAGGATTTCTGTAGAGAACAGTCTAGTATTAAACAGACCACTATTAAGTTGTTTATCTCATGGATGCTAAAGCTAAAGTCACTTAGTTGTTCTTAAAGGTGCTAATGCACCTACAGTAATACCTAGACAGGTCTTGGGGGTAAGATGGAGAAATGCAGGGCTATCGTCATTAAACATCTATGGCTGAAGGTGGAATAAAATAGCTTGAAGAAAATAATTAAAGTTTGGTGTCTCCCCTTCTCAAACCTCAGTCAAGAGGTATTTTCAGAGCAGTTTTGAGAAAACAGGGAGCAGTCAACAAGCTAATAAATAAATTAATCAATAACCTAATCACACCAAACCCAAATCATTGTCTAAATCTGTGATCAACAGGTCATAAAATGTCTTTTTTCTTTTTTAAAAGATAAAGGCAAATAAAGAGAAAAATTGGGACAAGGGATAGATCTTGGTATGTATCCAAGAATCAACAAATATGTTATTGTCAGACAAACAGTTCACAGATGATAAAACCAGAAGGGAGCATTGTGAACATCCGTTGTAACTTGCGGCAGGATACAGGCTATAGCCCAAAGCCAAAATATATTAGGTTTGAAACAACGGTTCTGTGAACAGCAGAACAAATGAAGATTAGCTTCCTACTGTCTCTCTCTTGCTCAACTTCTGAGCTGAATTATTCTGAGATATTCTGTTACTTCTGCCTTTCTCCTTACAAAACTTACCCCACAGTATCTGGCAACATGCACAGACCACTCCAGCAAACAGCTCCCAAAGATATTGTGGCTGCAGCATTTAACTGACTTGTTCAAGATCATGCAGTAATATTGTGGCAGGATTGGTAGAATAACCTAACACAAACAGCAAGCACCTGACCTTCAGCCAGGGCAAGAGCTCATGGTTAGCATTTTCTGAGGACAGCCCCATCGTTGGTTTCAGACTGAGTGTCTTAATAAGACAGATCAGGCAGATTTGTTAGGACTAGATGAACCCAAAATTACCTTTTCTGAACCTTAACTGTGAATTTCAGAGAACAGGAGACAACTGATAAAATTATTAGATGTATATGTATGTATGTATACATATATATTAGTAGTAACCAACACCAATGCATGGAAAAGAGGTATGGCACTTTGGTTACTTATAGGGAAATATTAGTAACAAAACACAAAGGTGCCTCCCACTTTGACTCCAGCAGCAATATGGAGTATATATATTCATAACTCAGATTTCTTCTAGATGCCTTTAGGGATAATGAGCAAAACTAATTAAAATGCCGTCAGAAAAGTAATAGCAGCTTTTCTTCTCTAAATTCAGGCACAAATTCAATTCTCCAAATGCCATGTCAAAGCTGCACTCTGACAAGGACTAGTAGCACATGTTGGCTAAATAGGATGTAACCAGACCTCAAGGACTGCATATTGTATTTAAGCTAGCAGTCTTTCAAATAAGCAAAATACTGAATAGAAAAGGAATGCAGAGAAAGAAGTTCCCAGCTGCATTAATTTCTAACCCTGTCTTTTCCCAGAAATTGTTATATAGCAAGTGGTCAGCATCGTTCCTTCAGCTTTATCCAGGGTGACAGCATATTTATGTGTTTGACGGACATGATGATCATTACTTGTTACAATTCATTATGGATCCCAACCACATTTCCCACACCCTGTTTTGAAAGTACAAACATATTGAAAAACCAGAAAAATAGATGAGTAATTATATCAATTTATTCCACTTTGAATCCTAAACATGGGAAGGAGCATGTTTGTCAGTGCTCATTCAGTTGATGGAAAAGGTCAATGTGTATAGAAGAAACAGTTACTAACAAAATATTGTCTAATCTTTCTGTCATACGTAGTTTTAATGTACCCTTTACTTGGGTACTTTAAAGAAAAATGAAAGGATCAACTTCATGTAACAAGGCAATTGCAGAATTAGGTAAAGAATGGAGGGTTAGAACCAATAATCTAACTAATTATTTTGGCAGCAACCTCATAAGGGTTTGTGCAATCTAGAAAATGTCTTAAAACATCAACGGTAGCAGCAGACATGTAATAAAGATGTCCATTATAAAGGGAGGAAGGTTTTGTTTGGGTAAATAAAGCAAGAATTGTCAATTTAGAAGACAAATATGTACAGTTCGATTCTAGGGAGACTGTTTTCTATTACACTACAAAAGAAGAATTCCAGGGACCTTCCTGGATTTTTCATTCACAGCAGCACCTTGTCTTTATAAGTAAGTCTGAGAAAACTGCTATGGGGCCCAGCAGCTGCTCCTTGAGATTCTTGAGATATTCAGATCATGCTTAGTCAGGAATACAACATGGAAAATGTTTTTATTTTAAATAGATATTTTCCTAAGTTCATATTCAATAGGCAGCATTTTTCGTCTTGAAAGGCAGTTATTCATTGGGTTTCATCTATCCTCAGGCTAGATGGACTGAGGCCATTTGTAAAACAGATTTAAGTCCCTCAGCAGCACTTTGTACAACGGCTCACATCTCTGAAGTTACATACGGTTCTAAATGCCCTGAAGACGAGGGTCACTGTATTCTTTGTTTTCTAACAAGCATGAATAATGCAGGCAAAATTCACTCCCTTCCCTCTCAAAAATATTTGTTCCAAAGGTAGAACTCTAATAAAACTGACTACAAGTTTTATTATTGGACTAAGTACTTTAGAGATGCCTTAAAACTAAACATATGACAACCATTTATTTTAAAAAGCCATTCTTACGGTTTTCAGGGGGAGAGTCTGAAATGCCTTGTTTGCTTGCTTTCCCTTGTTCAAGAGTAAGTTCTGTGGTTCAGCCCTGTGCCAAGCTAACTATGCCAAGCTCCTTACTGATGCATCATCCACAAACCTTGTACAAGTGTCAAATTTCTGAGGACTGAAAGCAGTGATATTCTGCAATTATAAACAGGAAGAAAAGTAAATTGGCAAACCTGACCTTGTCCTAATGCCCATGTTTCTCTGCTTATTTTTTCATGTAACCCAACAGCAGCCATTAAAGATCTGTCACTGCCAGGCAGTGAGACATCAAAGCTTTGCTGAATACTCCAACTCTGGGATAATGTATTTCAATTAATAGCTGACAAATGCTGAGCTTTGCTGTATCCCGTCAGATATCTGTGTCAAAAGTTGTACTGACATGGGGATAAAAAAATGGGTAGTGCCTTCTATCTCAATTATTGGGGCACTGGTACTATATTTTTGGCCCTTAGCATTGGCAGCATTTTCTCACTCCAAATCCTGTATTTGTTACGCCATGCATAAGCTGTATTGATTCTCTCTGGATAACAGGATACAGACTTTCACAGCCATCTGTACAGCTAAAATGCAGCCTAAGCTGTCATTTCTTCCTGCATTGCGTGAACTTGTGCACCATTCGCATCCAAACTGAGACCTCCTGTAGACGTCATTTCCCAGGCCTTTCACTATATCATCTCACCTATGTCACTTACTGATATGCTCTGATATGTCATATCAAATGAAAGGTATTTGTCCTGACTTCCAAAGCCTGTATAATTTATTATGACTCACCCGTAACTTCTTATGTGCTATGTAACTGTTGATGACATAGTGGTAAACTATGGCCTGTGTTCTGCAGTCTATGCAGTATAGTTAGTCTGCTATCTAACTTTATAAGATACATCTTCCCATCAGCCCCTGAGAAACTTATTTATACTTCCTCACACTCTCCTGCATAAAAGCCCTTATGCATATGAAAACTTTAAATGGCCAGGCCAGTGCAGCTGCTGGTCATTATGCTAACTTGTTTTAGAATCACAGAATGGTTTGAGTTGGAAGGGACCTTTATTTAGCTCACCCTCTCTGTCATGGGCAGGGACAGCTCTCATTACCTCAGGTTGCTCAAAGCCCCATCCAACCTCACCTTGCACAATTCCAGTAATGGGACACCTGCAACTTTTCTGAGCAACCTGTTCCAGCACTTCACCACTCTTACCATAGGAAATTTCTCACTTGCATGCAATCTGAACCTCCCCTCTTTCCTCTAAACTGAATCTCAGTTTAAAACCATTACCTCTTGACCTTTCACTACAAGGCCTCGTAAAAAGTCTCTCTCCATCTTTCTTATAAACCATTTTTATATATTGAAAGGCTACAATATGGTCTCCCCAGAGCTTTCTCTTCTCTCAGCCTGTTTTCATAAGAGAGGTGTTCGAGCCCTCTGACCATTTTCTGGGCTGTCCTCTGGATCTAACAAGTCCACATCCCTTTTGTGTTGTTGCACCCAGAGCTGGACACAGTACTGCAGATGCTGACTTGTGAGAGCAGAGTAGAGGGGGAAAATAATCTCCTTCAGTCTGCTGGCCATGCTCCTTTTGACGCAGCCCAGCAAAATGGCTGGCTTTCTGGGCTGCAAGCATACATTGTTGGGTGTCCAGTTTTTCATCTACCAATACCCTGAAGTGTTCTCTGCAGGGCTGTTCTCAATTGTCTGTAAATTTACCCTGCCATTGCTTGTATCGGACTTGATCTGGTCAGAGTAACTTCCTCTTCTTTTTTATTCATGCAGTACTCGGAGCAAAAATTTCCAACTGTAATGATGGCAGAGGGCAAGACTGATTTTAATTTGTAACCTAAAAATATTCAGTAATGGGATGTGAATAAGCTGAAAAGGGTCATGTCTTTAGGTGACCTAAAGGTTACTGACCTAAATCTTATTAAACCTGTCACATAGCTCCACTTGCATTCAGCAGATTCAAATTAAGATATTTACTGCTGGCAGGAACAGCTGCATATTCTCACTTTAGGATGCCCATCATTTGGTACAGTAATGCCTACCTTGGAGCACGAGGCAGCAGGCAAGGGCATGGGGCTGCTGGTTTCTCCACCTCCTCCCTGGGAACTCTGGAAACCACCCACATTGGTCCACTGAGGACCTGCTCACACCTGGGCAAGGTCCTGTGACCTGAGACGTGCAGTAACTTTCTAACTTCAGCCTCCCTTGACACAATCAAGTACCAGGTACAACTGAGATCATAACAGCATCTGGTCTCACTGAGAGGGCTAAGAATCTTGGGGACTGCTGCCACATGTTTTAATCAGTTACTGGACTGATTATCTATAATAATAGTAAATTGGATTTAAGGAAAAATGGATCAGCCTCCTTGTCTGCCTGCCCTGCTGTCAATACAATGCCTGCACTGGGATAACGGGGGCTTCACATACACGACTTGAAACAAATGGTTTGTATTAAGTTTTAGTGAGAGGCAGAGAGCTAAACTGGATCAGGAGGACTTTGGTCCCTCCCAGCTGAGTTGTGTGTGTTAAAAACAAGGTTCACTGTTCTTGGACAAGACCACATTTTACCTTTTTATCTTCCCCTCTGCTGACTCAAAATCAGAGACACAGCACTTGTGCCTCCAACAGACTTGACATCAGCTGTTTAAGGTTGCGAGGCTTGACAACACTGACAACTTTACCCGATTTTGTGGGAACTAGTAATTTCTGCCTCCTTTTTGGAAACCAGAAGACTTAACTGCTTGTTCTCATCTACTAGAACAAGCTTGGATTTTGCAGGTATTTCTTTCTCCTTATTCCTTACCCAAACCCTCCCCAAACCAGCACAGCTTAAAAGGAACAAAGAGGTTAAAAAGAGTAGGCTCGATTATGTTTTTTTCTTCCTCTTCCACCATTTGGTGCTGCTGTGGGACCATAACAAATTCTGGCTTTTTGTCCTTTTTCTAATAAGGATAAATGCAACTGCCAGCCCCCAAGTCACAGGATCACCCTTTATGTAAGAAAGAAGCCATCTGCATACATTTCAATTTCATGAGACAAAGTGCCTCGTTCATCTAAAATCTCTCCAGGGGTGTGTATCAGAGTGACCTCACCCTCAAAAGTCCAGCTTTAGATAAAGTCACTAAGCATTTTTGCACAGGCCAAAACCAGACCTACATGGGGCACATGCAGAAGGAGAGCCCTCACCATTAGTGATTACTGCTGGCTGGGTTTAATGGTAAGAGTGTGATTTCCAGCCTCATGCTGCCGGTTTGGGTATTAGAAGTACTATGAGTTACAAGTCAAGAATCTGCGAGGAGTGAACCAGACCTCAAATGTTGCAGCAGCCAACTGGGAGCATGCTCCAGTTCACCTGCTGGAGACAACATATGTGATGTGAGCCTGTGCATCACCCACTGCTTTCATATGGAGAAGCAGAGTGTAGGGTCTCTCCTGAGTAGTCCCTTCCTCCTGATGCACACTGGTAAACATGGTGCCTCCCTCGCACCAATCAGCTATACTCAGTCAGCAAGGATATCATAGAAAGCACAAGCAGCTCTGTATTCCCCATGGAAGCCCTGCTGCCACCCCAGGGAAAGTCTTCTTCAGCCTTGACTGGGAGATGCTCCACATGGCTGCACCCACAGGTGCTCCAGGGAGTATCCACTGAGCACGGACAAAAACACACAGCTTTTCTCTCAGATAAACATAGGAGCAGCACATCAAAAAGCCATTTCTTATCAGAAATTCAGCCCACCATTCCCACCACCAACCATCCCCTCACAAATTTCAGGTCTCTATCAACATACAGAAGAGTTACAGCTACTCAAGGAAAGTCACCATATTTATCAACATCAGAAAACAAACATTTTCTTCCCCTGTTTTATTCCCAGAAATGCCTGAAATTTTCTGGTCACTATTTTCCCAAAGAAAGTAATTAAAATAATATGGCTCAGGGCAGATATCCATCTTGGAAAAACTCATCCCAAGCTGTCAAAGTGTAGCACAGTCATTAATCTAAAAAAGAAAAAAAAGAAAAAAAAGAAGGCTTCGTAAGAGACGTTATTGCTAAGGGTGCTCAATGGGACAGCAAGCAGAACTGAGCTGAGACAATCCTTGCTCCAAAAACACATCCCACTACAGGGTCCCTGGTGTGCCAGGCCAACCCCTGAGTGTGCTGAGCAGCAGCTGCCACCACTCCTCCCTGGGGCCACGGCGTCAGCATGTGAGCCCTCACTCTGCACACAGAACTAAAAGGATAAACTCCAGGCCATGGTAGTGAATCAAGTTTAGCTTTAAAGGCAGATGGATAGCATTAATAATCCTACAGATTTTTCTTTTAAGAGCACTATAAATGTTTGTCAAGGAGCTTCCCTGATCCATCTCCACCATGGACCTCCTCTGCTTTGGTGTGACACAAGGGTTTATCAACACTCCTCTGGGAAAAGTATATGCCTCTGTCATGCCTCATCTGCAGTAATACAGCCAGACCCTGAAAGACTCACAATAAAATCCTTATCTCATATCTCACAGAACACTGTTTTTTTTCCCCTCAACCTTCCTTACTCCCTCTCATAAGACTTTGAGAGCATTTCCACATACTCAAGAGTATAATCTTGTATAAAATATACAAATTATATTAATTACACCTGAAAAAATAATCTCACAAAATACATTACCCCAGTTTTGTTTTTAAAAAATTAACATGAAGTGCTCATCACATTATGACATTTAGATTTCTCCGATTAAAATTGATTAAAATGTGCACACATAGAAACACATGGAAGAGAGAAGATGAACACAGATACTCATAGAGAACTGCTTTCACGTTTCACTTTTTTCAGGGATATACTTCTAAATGCTACTAACAGAGAAACCTTCATTGCTAACTAATATACTTAATCTCAACTTATTCTGTGCTTTTGAAACTCTTCAGTCACTGATGCCTTTGCCCTTGAAGGTCAGTCATTTAAGATGACAACATTTTGTCTTTTCAGAGCACCATATATTACAGGAAGTGTTGAAGAAAGAACTTCGTTGAAAGCCCTTGATGAAACATTCCTCTGAAAACCCCAAAATCAATAAAATCTTTGAAGTGTTGTTCTGAAGTAAAACTGGTCTCGTTTTCTGATGTGCCAGCATAAAACTGACTTCTGAGCAATTTTTACAGAAAGAAATAAGTAGGAATTGTCTTATTTGAAATGAAAGCCACAATAAAATCAATAGAAAACTTACACCATCTTTTATATAAATGCTTTGGAAGGTAAAAAAAATAAACATATTTAGTAAACATATTAAAAAATTAGTGACAGAGTCATATACTTGATTTCAGTGAGGTACGTGTTCAACATCTGCCTGGATGTTTGGATGAGGGGACAGAGGGATTTGAGCTCCCAGTTCCCAAAACCCTGACAATTTTCTTGGAAAGAGAGCTGAAGAGGTCTCTGGCAGTGCTTGCAGCCTCCCGCACAGTCCCACCAATGCTGGTGTGGCCTAGGAAGATCGCACGCATCCCACAGGAGAGGGCACACCCAAGCCCACAGCAGTCTGCTGCAGCAGACATAGAAGTCTGTCTGTGCTTAACTAATTCCAGTTCTTAACAGCATGCACCATTATTGTTTATTGTACTCAAAACTAGCAGGGCCCATACCCACACAACATTCACTAGTTTTTACAAAAGGCTACAAGCTTTAGCTTCAACCCTTACAAATACATACCATGTACTTGCCACAGACCCATTTTGCACCACCAACTTTCTAATGTATTTATTCTGCCCTTCACTAGAGTGCTACAACATCTATATAATTGTATAGTCCAAATTAATCCTAACCAGTGTTTAATCATCACAAAGCCCATGCAGACTATTAGAGTAATTTGCAACCACTAAATAATACTACTTCATAGGGTTGCAAAGGACTTTGCCATCCTCTCTTAAATAAAACTTGGTAAGTTATGATATGCAATGAAAGGTGTACAGCTCTACATTTATCTTCAGATGTATCCTCCCCTGCTGCCGGGGCTATTATAGCACTTCTGATACACTCATAAGCAATGTTTTAGCTGCTTCAGATATCACCACATTTTCATGTTGCATTGGTAAGAGATGTTTCGATTTAACATGGTATTTTTATGTATGTCAATGCTTTAATATGTTCTCACAGTGGTGTACTTTTTCTTTCTTTTTTTTTTTTAATACCGTAATTTTTTATGTGCGAAAGGACCTTTGTGAGATCGCTATTCAAAAGCCATCCTTGGAAGGAAGGTTAGAAGCAATTATAAGAAGAGACTGTTGTACTATTTTTTTCCTGACATCCATCAAGGAGAACAAACCAAACACTCAGACCACTTCCAAGGGACGATGGGCAATACTCACTATGATCCTGAAAAGTACAGATAACTGCCTGGTCCTTGCCTCGCAGCTCCCACCTCTGAAGAGTTGTTTCTACTCCCCCTTTTATGCTCCACATGTTGTTTCATTTAACATAATTCAGCATCACTCCCACACTGCAATGCTCTGCACAGCCCCAGAACTAAATTATTTGCAGTACACAAACTCGCTGGCAGTGTTGTCTTGTGCCACACCAGGTGTCTGAGGAAACACAAAACATCCCTCACTCAAACCAGGCTCATATCGCTCTGACCTTCAGGCAAACATGAATGTCAGGAACTAGTAATTTTGCTAAGTTCATCATGTAGTGAGTGTTTTTCTTGGAAATATTCTTGTTTGTAGTCTGTGTTGTATAATGTTATGCTCAGGGTTGTATGACTATGTGGAATAAGATTCTGAACAACATTATTACAAAACCAGAACAGACGTCTTTATGTTTCCCTAATTTTGAGACAAAAACTGAAAATAATAGAGAAGCAGCAAATGGGCAATGACAGCAAACTGAAGCAAATATGGTCTCTCTTTATAGTGTTGTTGACTCGTGTCACCAGATCACTGCTTGAGTGAAAAATGAGACTACATTCCACTCTTCCATGAGCTACAGGATTTCATGTAACTACATGAAATGATAGGAATTATGCCAACATTAACATGAAGTCTCAATGTTTTAAAATGTCTTTACTGAAATAGTACAGGGCTAATTTGTAAAACAGAAGTGTCCACGGCAATACGCATGGACCTAGTAAGATCTTCAGGGTCATGCAGGTGGCTTTCACCACCTTCTAAATGTCTTCAAAGGCCTAATCTTTTAATGATCTTTAAATGCCTTTTAGAATCTTCTGCAGTATTAGAGGGTCCTGGCATGGTTAATGGGCAACAGCTATTCTGAAGTAAAGCGAATAACCTCTCAACATCTCTGTAACAGCTCATTCATAATAATGGACTCCAGACTACACTAACAATTTTTTTTTGCCTTAGAGCAGTTCCTCAAATATTCAAAGTAAACAGTGTGATTACTCTCCAGCTATATATATGCGTGGGTGATATATGGGATCTCTGTGTCTTTCACCCTTTTTCATACCCCTACAAGGAAAAAAAGGCTTGATGTCTTCATTAATATTTTGCAGGTCACTAATACTCACTATGAAATGTAGCCTCAAGCAGAAGGGGAATAAATTTACTTTCTGAGCCACTGGCAATTAATTTTGAAAGACTGTGTAGATCTAATGAGCACCCCTCCCCCCCCCCCAAACAAACCCCAAACAAAATCAACCAACCAAACAAAAAAACCCAGAAAAATGAAAACGTGACCTCTGTCTTTCAAAAAATAGAGGTAACAACCACCCCAAGAGCAAAGCAACAAGCTCTGTCTCTTCCAAAGTCCCTAGTCCTCTACTTTACCAACAGGGTAAACATACCACTTGGGTCTTGCACTGCAGTAGTACCAAAAGAGGAACAAATTGCTAAGCTACCTAAGGGACAATGACTACACTGTGACATGGAAGAACAGCTGCTTTCTGCATCACAACTGCTTTCAGGAAAAACAGTGAAGAACCTGAAAGTTCATTTGCAATGTAGAAAACCTATCCAAGGGGACAATACTATCTCTCAAACAAAGTGCTCCCTATGAAATACTTGACTTCGGTTTTAACCCATTTTAGCATTTACAAAGAAAGACTATCTACAAACTACATAACAAGGATTTTACATTCTTGGGTGACAGAAACTGCAAGTCTGTCACTGTGAACCATATGTTAGACATAGCTGGCAATTCCTCTGCTTATAAATCTGACACTGGCTTTTATGAGCCCTTGCTGAAGTCATGGTGATGAGGTTGTTACTTCATAACTGAATAATGTAGTTTTATGGCTTGTAAATTCCCTGCTGAATGGTGAACTCGTGGAAAACAGAGGGAGGCAGAATGGCTGCAGAGTAAGATTGCTGCAGAAATCTGCCTTTCCCATTGCCCAGAGGCAACCCCACACTCCCTCTTACCAAAGGCTGAGTCTGCAGCTTCAGAAGGCACACAGAGGCTTGAAAAATATTTCACGATGCATGATAAAAATGGTGAAATGTGTTTCGCCTTTGTTTTCTACATTGGTTTGAAAGTAGGGGGAGAGCATTCAGCAGCCATGCTGAGCGTGTTTAGTTAACCAAATAACATTTTGCTCTCTAAAGTTATTTCAGGAGACCTGAAGTTCCTGCAAGTGAGATCTGAGCCTCTTGAATTTCTTGGTTTGTAAAAGCAACCTATTCCACAGAGTTTATGTTCATAATAGAAGACAAGGATCCTGCAAAAATACTAGCAGAGAAACTCAAATGGTTTATGAAAAAAAAGTCAGTGCTTTATTGCAAAAGATAAAGGAGAGAAATTGCAGTACAGCATTGCAGCATAGCAATGCATGAACTTGAACAAAGTGTGACAGCAGAAGAGGGAGGAGAATTTACAGAGACACACAGCAAAGAAAACTACCAAAGATTAAACTGCATTTTTATGCTACATGCTAACCCCCAGGCTGTTTCAGGGCATACATATTCTCAGTTAGTGTGCCTAAACAAGAGTCTGGAGAAAGCTGTTTCTGTCAATTAAAGGCAGATTTTTCTGTCACCAGTGCTGAAGTGGCCATTTTATTCCCTGCCAAACTACAGATTGCTTTGAAAGACAAAAGGTTTCTTTTTTATTATGATGACTCTAAACCAGTTACAGCTGTCTAACAAAACAGATGTGGGACAGCAGAAGTGGAGTAAAGTTCATTGGATCGACTCTAAAGGAAATAATTGTGAGACAATAGACTATTCTGGAACCCTAAGTCAGTGCAGAAATGCTAACAGCTTGCATGTGGGCTCCCCTTCCCTCCCAACAGCACTACCTACTGACAAATGTAGGCACTGTTGAATTGTATTTGCTTGCTGCTGGAAGGCACTGATGCCACATGTGCTGCTGTGATGCTCAGAATTTTAATGTTGCCCTATCACATGTAGAAACAAACACAGGGATCCTTATCATGACAGTGTCCTGATCCTTCTTCCCATAATTTTCCTCACCGACCTTTTTTATTTCCTGCAGGCAATCCAAATACCCGCAAACAAAGAAAAGCAGTCTTCCGTTTTCTGTTATGTTGTTGGGTATACCACATATATGATATAGAATACTTATTCACCATGTAATCAGAGTAGTTATTCACAGTCAACACTCCAGTCCCTCGAGCTCAAGGGAACATATTTGGGCTATCTTTAAATTAGCTCTCTTAGTATTCATAGCAGGGTAGCTATCATAACACAGAGCACAGTACAGCATGCTGAATATTGCAGCTCTTTTGAAGTCACCACAGGTATTTCTAAGAGAGCTTCAATATCAGCAGCATTTGCAGTGAGTGGCTCTTTTTCTACATGTTTATTGTAACTATCACAAGTTCAGAAATGAAGGAGTGAGGATAATGAAATTGAGAAAAAGAAGCAGGGATGAAAAATTACTTGAATCAGCTGGAGGAAGAAAAAAACAGGATCACCTCCTTCAACCCTGAAGTTGTTCAGGTTATTAAGTAGCATTTTTTACCAAATTATGGTGTAAAACAATATTTTTTGCCCAGATCTGTTCAAAAGCCAAGGGGTAAAAAATAAAATAAAATTAATTGGAGGAGGCTA
The DNA here is from genome assembly GCF_033783945.1 of Neopsephotus bourkii. Taxonomy (NCBI): domain Eukaryota; kingdom Metazoa; phylum Chordata; class Aves; order Psittaciformes; family Psittacidae; genus Neopsephotus; species Neopsephotus bourkii. The sequence goes on from NW_026902113.1 coordinate 3,704,471, forward strand.
CCAGCTGGAGAGACTTCCCAGGACTTAAAAATACATGGAAATGTGATGACAAATACCAGGAATTTTGGAAAGTCATTACATTGACTAAAACTTAGGACTCTGAAAGAAACTAAGTTTGCACTTGTGTAATGGACTCTTACACATTTGCTTAAATTTTCTCATAGGAAAGCAAGAAAGCATATACTTACTTTTGAGTGAGAGAGGGATATAGTGCTGGTAGGTAGTATAGATGGCTAGTGGGAAGTTCTCAGGTATTACATGCCAGCAATATCTAACATTCCTATTTATTTCTTCAAGCTAAGGACATTTCCAAGTAGTTAGTGCTGGAAAATCACCCACATGTGAAAAGTCACATCAGACATAATGTACACAACAGAAAGACGATCAGCAAAAGGACAACGCAACTTCCAACACAGAACTGGAGCTCTCGTATTGGTCAGCCTTAGCTGACTTAAAACATTATTTGGGCAACCCAATGTTCTCAATCAGCGATCTTCAAGCAAGGAAGAATACGTAGATAGATGAGCCATCAGTCAGATCTTTCTGCTTCTGTTCTGAGACTTAGGATCTGCACAGCTTAAAGAACTACTGATGCATTTTCAACATTTTACGTACTTTGTTTTCACCAAGATGGTTTGCTTAGTCAGATAATTTATATGATCAATATATTATGAAGCAAAAAATTACCAGAATATATTGCAAAAGATCTGGAAGGCTTGAACAACGATACTGAAAAAAATTGTTTGAATATTTCCCAAAACTTGCATAAAGCCCCCAAACTTGTGCAAACCTTCAGTAAACTGAACCCTCTTCTCTCATTCCAGTGCATTACTTCATGTCAAAGATCTTGTACAACCCAAGTAGAGATATGGAATAAAAATGAGCCCAAAAGCCAAAGTCTATCAGAAAAGATTTAGTTTACAAAAGAAATACTGCTATAAATACTCACAAAAAGCATTCCTGGCAAGTACTCACCAGAGGGAGTGCCACAGATCTATGAAGAGATACTAAAGATGAATGCTGAAGCTTAATTTTCTAAAAGGTATCAGATTTTTGGTCTCTGTAGCTTCTAGAGAGAGAAAGTGAATTTGATCATGCAAAGAGACTGTGATCAAAAGGTTGGATAGTCATAAAAGTGCTCTCGAGGAAAGGGATGATATTGAATAAAACAAATATTTAGTGTTGTAGGATGGTCTGCACAGCTTCTTATCAATAAAAAAATTACTTATCTGAAGACATCCTGAGGCAAACAGCGTCCTCAACTGAGGTCCATGAGTTTGGACAGATGCAGAAAAAGGCATTTTTATGCTGTTTAGTGAAACCCATCATTTTCGAGCCACGTTAACAGCTTCCACTTGCAATACAGGAAATATACAAAAATGTCTAAATAGGTTGTTACTGGTTAACTTTTAAAATAAAATTATCTTTCCCTTTGGAGAAATTAGTCTTTTTCAAACTAATGCAGCATATTCATTGGTGACTCTCTATGTGATCAGAGAACAGTAACATTAGAAATAATTATGAGCCATGTTAATTAATTAAAGCTGTTTTTCCACCCACTTAAGTATTTAATCTATTGCTGCGCTAGCCAACTGAGAATTGACACACTGACAGTATGGAACTGATTACATCACCACCAGCGTTTTCTGAAAAAGCCAAGAGCCAAACACTGGTTTGTCCTTGGGAAAGAAAGCAGCTCTAGGAAACAAAGTGGAACTAAACCTGTTAAAAGCAGTATCAGATGCAAGACGTGAGGCATTTCTGTACTGATGCCTCTTCCCAAAGCCAATTTCACAAAGACTTATGTCCATACTGCTACAGATAAGAGGCCAAAATGAGATCAAAGTGACAAGAACACACACAAGTCAACAGAACCAATGAAACCTCCCTGCAATGTGAGGGAACAAAAATATTATTTTCATTATGCCCTTATTTTTGGCATGGATTTCAAAAGTCTTTTCAGACAGAATGGTGCTTGCTTGCTCCACATTCAAACCCACATTTTCATCAAATGATGTTAACTTTTTGGCCAGGAGTAACTACAGCGTGACTTTGGTTCTGCAGGTGCCTGTACACAGAATTATAAGATTATACTTTGTGGATCAGAGAAGAACTGTTCATGAGTAGTCAATGAACAGAGTAGTCGTATTACAAACATCCTAGACCAAGACTTGTAGGGAATGGTGATGTGAACTTCCATTCATCCAAGAAAAACATAAAAGTAATAAATAAAAGCTACCAATGGCTCAACAAAAAAATAACTAATTTCACAGGTAAGCTTTAAAATTCCTGTGTTTGAGAGTTTTTTAGTTATGCTCAGCTCTTCTGGACCTGATATTCAGCAACAAGAAAGGACTGATCAGGGATGTGAAGGCTGGGGGCAGCCCTGGCTGCAGGGCCATGAAATGGTGGAAGTCAGGTTCTTTAGAAGATGGAACAAGGCAAACAGTAGGATCTCAGCCCTGGACTTCAGCAGAACAAACTTTGGCCTGTTGGGATCTGCTTAGAAGAACCCCGTGGGATACCATCCTGGAGCAAAGAGGGCTCCAAGAGCTGGTTGATTTTCAAGGATGACCTCCTCCAAGCTCAAAATCAGTCCAGCTCTAAGAGCAGGGAGTCAAGCACAGGAGACAGGCTGCCTCCGTGGATGAGTAAGGACCCACTTATGGAACTCAAATATAAAGAAGAAAGCATGCAAGAGGTGGAAGCAGGGTCAGGAGAACTGAAGGAACAGTCTGAGCATGCAGGGATGGGGTTGAGAAGGCCAAAGCCCATCTGGAGCTTAATCTGGTAAGGGAAGTGATAGGCAACAACAGGAGCTTCCACAGGTATATCTGAAGCAAAAGGAAGACTAGGGAAAGGCAAGCATTTCAGATGAAATAGAGACTAGATAAAAAGTAAGTTGGACTGAAAGGCACAGGCTGTAGTCAGTGGCATGAAATCCAGTTGAAAGGCCAGTCACTAGTGGTGCATCCCACAGGTTGATACTGGGACCTACTAGATACTGTTTAGCATCTTCATTAATTATCTGAACAACGGCACAGAATGAATCCTCAGTAAGTGTGCACATGATACAAAACTGGGAGGAGTGGTTGATACACCAGATGCATGTGATGCCACTCAGAGGGACCTCAAGAAGATAAAGAAACAGGATGACAAGGACCTCATAATGTTCAACAAATAGAAATGATAAGTCCTGCACCTGGGAAGGAATAACTCCAAGAACCAGGACAGGCTGGGATCAAACAGCTGGAAAGCAGATTTGCAGAGAAGGTCCTGAAGGTCCTGGTGAACACCAAGTTGAACATTAGCAAGAAATATGTCCCTGTGGCAAAGGCAGCCACAGAAACAGCCTCCCCGGCTGCATCAGGGAGAACATGCCAGCAGGTTGAGGGAGATGATCCTTACCCTCTGCTCAGCGCTGGTGAGGCCACACCTGGAGAGCTGGGCTCCCCAGTACAAAGGAGACATGACATACTATTGAGGACAGTCTAGAAAAAGGCCATAGAGGTGATTAAGGTCTTGAAGTGTCTGCTGTATAAGGAGAGGCTAAGAGAGCTGGTACTGTTCACCTTGGAGAAGGGAAGGCTCAGGGGGATCTTTTCAATGTATATAATCACCTGATGAGGGTGTAAACAAGATGAAGCCAGAGTCTTCTCATTGGTGCACAAAGAAAAAGAGGAAATGGGCATGAACTGAAATGCACAGAATTTCATCTAAATACCATAAAAAACATTTATTAACTCTTAAGGACAGTCCAATGCTGGAAAGGGTTGCACACGAGGATTGTGGAGTTTTCTCCTTAGAGGTACTCAAAAATGCAGATGAACACTGCCCTGGGCTAGTCGATCCTGGTTTGAGCAGGAGGTTTGTACTAGATGAACTCCAGAGGTGCCTTCTGACCTCAACTGTGATTCTGTGACTCTGTGATTATACTTTTCCTAGAATCCTGATAATTGGCTTCCTCCAGTGTGGGAGTACATAGCATTTTAGGAGCATGACAGCAAAAAAAGCATACATGCTGGCATATATACAAAAGCAGTCCACACAAGTGTAGTAGCAGATGCCTTTACAGGCAATACAGTGCATTTCTGACTGCCTGGAAGTTATACCACAATCTCTGTTCCATGGCCAAGAGAGAGAACTGATCCAAGTCCCTGTATAGCAGAAAAGCAATTATTCCTTATTCATCATTTTTCATTCAAAGGAAAAAAAATATAAGTGATGTGCACGCTGCATGGATCAGGAATGTTGGGAAGCAAAGTGCCAGCAAGTAAACCACATCTGTACCACTGGTATATCATTTCACACTGCTCATGGTTGGAATGTGCTAAAGCAGCATGACCCAGTTGGCAGCCAGTGAGTCAAACCCAGTGCCTCCACTGAGCCTGCTGCCTTTTCCCTGGGCAGCACAAAGAATGGCTGGCTGAGCAGCCAAATGCCTTCTTCCATGACAGCTCACAGGCCTCTGGGCTCTGCTGGCTGGATCTGAGGGAGTAGCTGGGAAGAGGCTGCTATTTCTGCAGAAGAGAGGGAGGGAATAATCATTGATTGCCAATGGGGTGAGAAGCCTACTTAAGGAGGGAAAAGGTGGAATTGGGTTGCTGCTGCCTTGGGGTGGTGGGGAAGGCAGGTGCTTGGGTAGGAGGTGAAGAAAAGCAGATGCTTTTAGAAGAGCAGGTGGTGTTTAGGGTGGAGGGACAGGAGGGTAGCTCTCTCTGGGATAACACAGAATGGATCCAGCTGCCAAGATCACTCTGCACAAGTGCATATCCACAAATCCCTCCCAACAGTATTAGTGCTGAAATGTCTTGTTTCTAATATCACAGTCCCATGCTATTTAATTCCCACCTTCCTCCTCCAGTGTGAGTTAGCATGCCTCCTCCATGTCTGGGTGCGATGCCTGGCTTCAGGAGGTGTGCATTGCTGCAGCCACCCCACAATGTAGCGAGACTATGCAATGGAACTACCCATCTTCCAGACTTGCATGCTCCTTCCTTATGTGCTCACTTCTACATATGATACTAAGCACCACCAGTGCTTTCTCTTAATCCTGTAAATAGGAAGAATCCTATAACTAGGAAGAAGAGGCATTAACTTTTTGTCTACCAGAAGACTTTTAATAACTTACTGTCAGTTTCTTGTCCTCTCAAGTCAATTTTTCAGATTAATTTTACCTTACTGTGTTCTTTATCTATGCAAATTTATGATGTAATTTTTCACAGAGACATAAAAAATATACCTATATGCACAGATACATGCAATATTAGACAAGACACATGGCATCAGAATTTATATTAAAATGAAGTTAGTAACTTGACTGACCCAAAAGAGAGTGTGTTGGACACTGATAATCAGAGGAAAATGTATTTGATGCACTCACTGTACCCTAACTGCACACATGTATAGAAACTGCTGTGCTAGCCTTACCACTACGAGATAGGCTAGTACTCTGGCTGAATGCATAACATTGTTTCCAAAATGAAGGCAAACTGTAGGTCCTAAATCCAGCTTGCTTGTAAGACAGACTCACAAAGCTAATTCCCCACTGAGTCTGAAGAGAGGTGCCCATCTGTTCTTCTCAACTGGAGATATATTTCCACAATGATAAACAGCTGTTTGAAAAACTTTGAGAGACAATAACTTAGAACAATATAAATGAAGAAAAGCTGTATAAGAAAAGTCACTTCAAAACCAAGTATGCCTGATAACAAACCAGAAGTCCTGCCTGAGTTGTAAATACCCTCTTAAACTGGTGGCCCCAAATTAGCACCCATAATCCCACAGCTCCAGGGAATATCTTCTACCCCGCAGGAAAATTATCTGTCTCTAAAAGCTGCAAGATGCTAGACAGATGGGGTATTAAGGCCACATGCTGAAGACATTGAGCTTTTTGTGGCTATCGGTCTCATTTGGCGGAACAATCAGTATGGCAGACAGGGTAATGTGGCCTCAGCTGTCAGGAAGGGAAGACTCCATGCAGGAGGTGTCTGGAAACAGCTGTGAAACCTCCTCACACTTTCTATCCTGTGATAAACCAGCAGTGAAACAGTAATTTGTAAACCAAGGAAGTACCCAGGTTCAGTGTGGACTTTCCTTCCAGTGACCCCTGCAACAGTCTGCAACGATGGGAAAGTGTCACGGTGTTCAAGTTACATGGGGGAACTGGCAGCACATTTCCATCATGGTAGTGATGGAAATGAAATCCAAAGCTGCAACCCTGGCTCCATGGTAATCCAAGGAGTTTTACCACTAATGTCACTGAAGCCAAATTTCACTCAGATCTTCTGACTCCTGTAAATTCCTTTCAGCCTCGTTTGACATGATTTTGCTTTTGGTTTGGGTTTGGCTTTTTTATCTTTAGGGTGTGGGAAGAACTATTCCCTAGGATTCCTCTTAGCAATGCCCATCTCTTTGTTACAAACATGTTCGCTGCCTACCAAGGAAACAAAGACCCATTCTGAGCTTTTGAATTCAGGAGTCCTAAGGTGGCTATAGAGAAAGATGAACACTGTGAGAAGCTGAGAGAAGAAAAACAACCTAAAATTTAAAACAATAACCTGCAAAAAATGTTTAACTGCTTTTGCTTGTGTTAAAATTGTCAACGTGCATGGGTAGCAATGCAACTTTTCCCCATGATATCCTCCAAACAAACTATATCCTGGATCCACTGGGATCAATCCTAGACACACAAATATAATTCAGTGTTCATAGTCATTCAGGTTGAGGCAACTGAGGTGAGATACATGGTGATATCAACATCACTATGCCTTGAGCATGATGCAGCACCACTCCTGTTATCTCCAGTCATACTTTTCTACCTTACCAATAGCTTCTGCTGGAAGTCTTCTCCCATGGCTGATTCTCTGACTTCGACTTTACACCCTCTCAAAACCTACTCCCAGCTTTTCTTTCCTGAGCCCATTGTATTAGAAATTCTCCCTTCACATTTCCCTACAGTGCAGTCCCAGTCACAGCACACTCCTGAGCCCTCCTTCAGCCCCATGGACCCCCGTGCTTGGCACTTTGATACTTCCTGAAGGCATTATGCTGGTTTAACACAACTTCACTCAAGTGAAACATTCACAGAAAGGCCATGGGACTACTGCTCAAATAAGGACTTTGCAAAAAGCTCCAGGTTTGGCTCACTGAGGTTATACACCTCAGGAGGAAACCAGTTTGTGGATTCAGCAAGGCACCTGAATGCACAAGCAAGACAATACAGTAAACCTAATCTATGGATAAAAGGTATTGCTTGGATTAGTGTCACAGAGGGACACAGACTTCTGTTGTCTCCTTAACCAACCAGCACATGCTCTCTCCTTACTCCAACACAAAACCCAAACAAACAAAAACACTCAACCCAACCAAACCCAACTAAACCCAACCCAACCCAACTAAACCCAACTCAACCTAAACCATGACAGCTCAGAAACTGTTCTTAAGCGGTACTCCAACGGTACTGTTGTGACTTTGAACAACACAGAGCCACATCGTATTGTCATCAGCTAATTAACTTTAGGTGACCACAGTGCTTTTAAGAGGGTAGTAGGGTACGATCCTTACAGAAGGCAGTCCCACTCCTCCCTGGCCAGTGTTTGGGACAGAGCCATCACTCACACCCACTGGGAAAACCAGGAGCATTCACCACCACCTGTCATCACAGGTACAGGAGTAAAGCAACTCAGCTTGGCTGATGCGAGGACGCATATGTGACAATGGCTTGATCTGGTCAGCCTGCACGCAGTATCAAATGCAGTGGGCATGGTACAAGCTCTTTAAAAGCTGCAATGAGGAGACAACATGCTCTTCAGTAACAGACAGCTCTAAACAAGCTCATGCATAAAATTTGAATCAATCTGTAGAACTGTAATTTCCATTTTCCCATGGAATTGAAAGGAGGATGATTATTATAGCAGCAATTGCTAGGGCTGCTATATCGAAAGGTCAACTCACGATTTCATTACCTCCACCTCTCAATACATACACATACAACAAAGACCAAACCATTCACATTTCAAGAGCTTGTAACTCCTCCAGACATGTCATGTAGTATACAAATCAAGCCCAGAAGCCCTCACTTGCCATAGTAAAACTAGAAGGTCTGTTTGTATTTGAAGAGGTCTAATAAAACCTGGGTACATTTTCACGTGTTTGTTTCACATACTTCAGCAAAACACCTTTTACTTTTTCTTGTTGAGAAATTCTGAACCCTATTAACCTTCTCTCTGTTGTATCAGGAACATGAGCACAGCAACATTATTCCCCTGCGCAGGAACCAAAGACTGGACCTGTTGACTGGGGAGTGATCCTTCCCTTTGATCCTTTCAGTCTCAGTACATTTGCAGAATGTAACCAACTTACAAAACACCTTCTTACATGATTACAATGTATGCTGCTACAAGCAGTAAAAGGTGAACCACCATACTGAAACACAAACTATTAAGCTGTCATTGTCCCTTTAACATTGCTAAAGTTTCCTCTGAAATAAAAGCCATAATTTCTATTGGTTTTAAGACATTTTTTTTAAATTGCTGAATGTTTTGTTATTGTGATTGGAGAAAACTGAATTATCTTTTATCACACAACAGCTTCACCTTCTAAAAATATCATCAATGAAAAAATGATATACTAGTTCAATATGATGCTTAGCTACAATCACCCACAAGAACATCAGTGAAATTTTGGATAATGAACAGTACAATATTGAACATTATATGAGACTGAAGAAAAAAATGAGGGAATCTTCAGTGTATTAAAAGCATTTACCAACTAAATTAAGATCAATGACATGACAAACTACAATACAGGAATGTTTTTGCTTACTTGAATTGCTGCATCTGCTCTCAAGCTTCAAACAGATACCTAACTTAGATTTTCTGAATTTCATGACCTTCTGCTATAATTTGCTTAGCTCACACCAAATGAGATAAATGTTTGAGACAAGTTACTGTGATGGCATAAAACCAGTCTGTACCTGTTGCAATACATTCTTTTACACAGCAACAATACACCATAGTTTACGCATTATTTCAACCTAAAATATACATTTATTCTTGATACCAAAAACTTTGTTTTTAAAGGATTTTTTTGTAAATAGGTTATTATAAAAAACTACAGGGGAATAAATCTTAACTTTCTTTTTAGAAGACCTGACATCAAATAAAGCATGGAGGCCTGGCAAAGAACCTACTTTTGGTGGCTTCAGCAGATAAAAAAAAAGTAGGAACATGCCAGAAAATATTTGCTTCATCTAAGACTTCCTACAAGCCAAACTGGATGATACTTGCTATTAATTCAGTTCTAAAAAACTTAGCCCTCATGTTTCCTAAATGATTAGGTAGGGATAGGAGCATGGTCTGAGAATTTTGGCTCACTCTGCCTTTATACCCGCAGTGCCCCATATTCTCATTGGAGAAGTCAAAACCCATCCTGCTCCAGAAGAAAGCAAACACATTAGCGGGTGCACAGAAGTGTCCTTTTAAAAACTGGCTGTGGATATTCAGGAAAAAAAACCACGACTTTCAGCATAAGCTGATCTGTACAAAATCCCTTTTAACAAATTAAGAAAAATAAGAGAATTCTAAACCAGATATATGACTGTCTCCAAGATACTTGCTTTAAAATCCATATGGACTCAGCTTATTCAAAGGACAAAATCCCACCATCTCCAAACCTACCAAAACCTAAATATCAAATTATGTATTATAATGCTACCTTTGCAGGAACATATTCCATATAAGAACAACAACAGAGCATGAACAGCCTCACCTGAAATTTCAGTCCCAGTAGTTTTTTGTAAGGACATCCATGGCATTCCTACGGCCAGCACAAGAGGTAATGGGTTCAAGCTTAAACAGGGGAAGTTCAGGTTAGATATAAGGAAGAAGTTCTTTACTGTGAGGGTGGTGAGGCACTGGAACAGGTTGCCCAAAGAAGTTGTAAATGCTCCACCCCTAGCAGTGTTCAAGGCCAGTCTGGACGGAGTCTTGGGCAACATGGTCTAGTGTGAGGTGTCCCTGCCCTTGGCAGGGGGGTTGGGACTAGATGATCTTAAGGTGCTTTCCAACCCAAACCATTCTATGCTTCTATGATTGTAAAATCTTTGACACATGTATACTTACAAAACTCCTGTAAGGCAAGCGGGTATTACTGCAACAGACAATCCAGGTCTGTGTTGTAAAAGGGATGTTAGCACATCAGATGACATTGTTTTATACTAATGAGAGAAGAAAATTGTCCAACGGTTCCCAAAATAATTCTCATTAACATTGTACAGAAAATTGGTCAATAGGTATTGCAACGGAAGTTGTAGCAGACATAGGGGTTTAAAATGTTCTTTTTAGAATCACAGAATGACAGAATGGTTTGGGTTGGAAAGGACTTTCATATCATCTAGCTCCAACCTCACTACCAGACAGGGACACCTTCCACTAGACTAGGTTGCTCCAAGCCCCAACCAACACGGTCACGAAAACTTCCAGGGATGGGGCAGCCACAGTTACTCAGAGCAACCTGTTCCAGTCTCACTGCCTTCATAGTAAAGAACTTATTCCTAATATCTACTGTTAATTTACCCTCTTTCAATTTTAAGCCATTCGCTCTTGTCCTATCACTACATGCCCCTGTTAAGAGGCTTAATATTTGCCACCTTCAAACATCCTCTAGGCTTTATCATCTGCACAGGACTTAAAAGCAAACTATCATTACAGAACTAGTGCTGGCCTGAGAAGTCAATGTTCTTCTGTAACACTCTCTATGAAGTCTCTGTTTCTCTGTGACCAGTTCAAGAGAAGAAAGAGGAACTCACATCCGGAATTCAAGCCTCCTGAAGTTTTTGATGAGAAAGGAGAAAGAACTCACAGGAAATTAATATGGAACCATATTTTGATTTCCAGTCTACGTTTGGCATCTTTTGCCTTATAATGACTGAATCCACACTTGCAAGAGAACAAAAAGGTCTCAGCTACAGTGTACCTCCTAAATGCTTACTGAGATGGTTACTTTGTCTAAAGTCTCAAAAGCTATGGCAAAACTTTTTTTTTTTTTTTTTTTTTAAGTACATATTGGAATAGCATGGTTATATGTTAAGGATAACAAAAAAAACATTGTGGTTGAAGTCTGGCATGTGTTTGGGAATGTAAAACAACAGACTTGCAGAGGAGACATTGGCAGAGTCTCAGTTATAACACACAAGTTATTTCCACTGCAGGACAATGCAGATATTTCAAATATTAAAAATATTTAGAATTTTTGTATAATCACAAGGCTTTTGAAATCCCACTGCATTAGTGTACTGCATTTATGTGGCTGAGGGACAGGATGGGGCAGGCAGAGAAGAGGTTCATCCATCATGGGCAGAGGGATACCTCTACTTGGGGCAGTGACACAGTTCTAGCACACATTTTTACATGCAGCTATAGAACTTCAGACTCAAATAAGAGTCAATTTTTACTACCTTATGTCTAATACAGCTTTGCCTTAAGAAGAAGATCAGTGTATATTTGTAACCTTTAAGTCCTCTTTTCCTCATGATAAGATCAAGCTAGTTTTTGTTTTGGTTTGGTTTGGGATTTTTTTCTAATAAGTGGAATTATTATTTTTTTTTAATAAAATACCATGTAAATAAACTTCCACAAAATGTGCAAGTTCCATAAATTAGGTACTAACTACCCTGGCTTTTGCTTCAGAATAACAATTTTGCACTGTTAGCACAATTTCTTCTTCAGCACAGCTAACCATTAAAGTAACATTAACTTTTACTACAAAAATAGCAAGGGGCTTATGAACATATCCTACGTAAAAACAGGAATAAAATATTGAAACAAATGGAACTTAATGGTAACATCTCTCCCGATCTCTATTAACAGACTAAATTAGAAATAAAAACATTTAAGCATTTAATTCCTTAAACAATTAAAATCTTACCAGGGTTCAAAGAAGGAAAGAAAGCAGAATATATTTGACATTACTTCACTTAGCATTTGATGAAATAGAAAGGAAACCTGTCTATCTAATTCTGGAATCAGAGGCTTTTAGATATGACTGTGCTTTGTTTTCTCTCTGTGCAGGGAGCTGTCTAAATCATTGCTCTACATCACCCACGCAGCCACACTCTCATGCCCTTGCTAGAACTCAGCTTTATTCTTGACATTTCACAGTGAATCGAGGCTCAACCTTAGTCCTATGAAATCAAACTGAAGCTTCCCTTGCTATCACCAGAGCATCAGAAATACCCAGTGGGTGGTTCACACCACCCACCAGAGTACTGCCTCTAGACCTGGATGACTCACCTTGCAGAAGTGGGTAGCTCTTTCCATCGACTGTAGATGAAAGACTACAGAATCTTTCCCTATCTTATATGCTTAATTTTAAAATACCCAGAGCCAGATGGATTCCAGTCTGACCACGGGAGTTCTGCCACCCATAACAAAGGAACACAGAAGCCCAACACCCACCTAGGGCTGGCTGGTGGGAGTCCAGGAACAGTCACTGAGCCACCTTTCCAAGACGAATGGACTTGCCTTTACAGCTCTGACTTCTTAGAAACACAGGTGTTTCCTCAAGCATCCCATAACTACTTAAAAGGAAGCCATGGAATACAACAGACATCCAATAAAAAGGGTGTGTGTGGTCCTCAAAAGTGACCCTCCACCTCAAGTGAGTTTCTTCCTTCCCTGCTTATCCAAAAGCACTTTACTGTGTCTCGTCTCTGTAATCTCTTTCCTCTCCCAATTGCTAATGTGAAAGATGTATGAACAACGGACTGTGATCCCCCTGATTCACTCTGATACCAACACCAGTATTTTTGCACAGTAGTAAATGGACGTCAGTGGCACCAATAAAATCCTCCAGCTTCCTCTACTGTTTCCTGCAAATAACCTGAATTCATATGATGTCAGTGAGATCACACCCTTACAGCTGGAGTTCATACGGAAAAAGGTTACTTACCTGATCCCAAATGTGAAAGAAGAGGCCTATAAGACTAGCACAGCTATTCCAGTTGACTCAGGCTGTGAGAGTCCTATTATGAGGTTATTAGAAGACTGGAAAGTGCCTTGCATCAGCACCAAAATTCTTATATCTGAATATATTTAGCCTGGAGAAGAGAAGAGACCTCATAGCAGCTTTCCAGTATCTGAAAGGGGGCTATAGGGATGCTGGGCATGGACTATGCATTAGGGACTGTAGTGATAGGACAAGGGGTAATGGGGTAAAACTTAAACAGGGAAAGTTTAGATTTGATATAAGGAGGAAGTTATTTACTCTAAGGTTGGTGAGGCACTGGAATGGGCTGCCCAGAGAAGTTGTGAATGCTCCATTCCTGGTGGTGTTCAAGGCCAGGCTGGACAGAGCCTTGGGTGGCATGATTTAGTGGGAGGTGTCCCTGCCCATGGCAGGGGGGTTGGAACTACATATTAATGTCCTTTCCAACCCTAATTATTCTATGATTTTATGATTCTATGATCCTATATACACATTTAGGTCTATGTATTTGTGCAAGAAGAAAACTCAAAGACACTCTGTTTGCTCCAACGAGTCACCAAGATGTGAAGAATCTCCCACTTCATGAATGCAATGAAAAATAAACAGGAGTTGTAACGTGTATTATTTGGAGAACAAGCCATGAGTGTTCTTAAAGCTTTTGAATGGTTTGGCAGTGCTTTGTGCCTACAGACAGGCTGTAATTGCTGCCTCTCAGCTGGAGTGAACTTATAGCTTGGTATCTGTCCTTGTGGTCACCCCCACTTTCATCTTTTATATTGGCTTAGTAGACAGCTTTGTAAAATCTGTTCCTAACACATTTTGGCAAAGTACCACAACTCGTTACTGCTTTGCTTTAGAAAGGCTTCTCGTAATTCTGGCCACTTCCATAGTTTCACTTGCTTCAACTATCCAGTATCATCCAGGGATTGAAACGTGCAAGTGATATGCTGCTTGTAACACAAACCCCCAAAAGCCTCCTTTATGCCAAAGGAAATTCACCCTTGAGCTGAGCTCACCTCATTCTCAATCTCCCTGGGCTTAAGTCTGGAGGCAGAGATTGGCTCCATGTGTCAGAGGAGAAGCTGCCAGCCCACAGCAAGGCTCAGGTCTGGCACAGACCCCAGCAGAGACCTCAGCTGCAGGCACGATGGCTGGGACGTATGACAGAGGTGGAGCTTTCAGAGCAACCAGGATGACAAAACTGGCAGTTCTGCAGCTAAGCCAGACTTAACACAGATATTTTGGCCACTGTTTGCTCATAGGTTTGGAAACAGATCATCAATAAAGTTTCTCAAGAAAAGCCACAATGAAATCAACATAGTGATGAAAGGAATGCAGGTTCTTGCGCAGAGCCAGGAGTTCTATGTAACAAATTCCATAAAAAGAAGGCAAAGCTGACGCTTTCCTGATGCTTTCTGACCAGAAAGACTGAACTGCTGTGTTTGTGTGAACTCTGACCCCAAACTCTCCCAGAGGTGAACGGACCACTCCTGCCCTCTCTTCCCACTTTGAGTCCTAGATAGGTACTGGTTTAAACCCACACAGGAAATATCCTGTCCTCTTCTCCAAAGAATTCTTAATAAAAACATCCATCCAACTATAGCAATTTAAAGCAAAAGTGTCTCTACCACATCAAGGTTTTTCCTGTAGCTAGCAAAGACAGGTTACCCTAGAAAGGAGTTCACCCACCATGCATGTTAGAATGAGATACATTTTCTTTTAAATGAACAAAGGTTGGATGACAGGAATTCCCACCAGAGCGTGGCATCTTCCACGTACTTTCTTTCCTACACACATTCAAGACAACTGCAAGCAGCAAAATAGCTGCCAAAATAAAGCTAAAATAAAATGGTCTTCATCAGTTCAGGCCAATCCCTGGCTTCAACTGTAGTCAGGAATTCCTGTAGCACTGAATGGGAGCTTGCATTCTGAATTTCATGGTGGGGTCTGTGGTGAGGATGTGACAAAGCCACTGACTTATTGGCCTGTATCATTCCTGTACTGGGGATCGCTCTCCTTGCCCCACTGCAGCATGTTCATGGCACTTCAATGCTGACAAGAGCACATTCACAGTCTGTGTCAGGGATGAGAATCAGCTGCTACAACTTGCTGCATTCAAATGCCAGAAGACAGCTGGCTTCAGCTCTTTTGTACGCAGCAAAGTGATAGAGATGAGAGCCAGAGGGAAAATGCAGTACTTTAGGAGCTCCTTATAGCCTCACTCCTCTGCTCCCTTGATTCTCATTAAATGTTTGCTCAATCCATCAAATTTATTCAACTATTGTTTTCCCAGCTCAGCTGTTTTGCAGGGACTCTGACAACACAATCATTCCTGAAAAATATCTGGGATTGCAGAAGAAAGAACGCCACAGAGTACAAAACAATAGCATAAAAAATGGCAGAAGATATGGGGACATCCAGACTCTAGACCACAAGACAGTGAAACCCTCTTTTCCATGTCCATGAACAAAGTAGAAAGACTAAAAATCTACCCTGAATGAGCACTACCCTGCAGACTGCTTTGTAGAATACATAAAGTTTCAGTGCTATAAGAAAAGGTAAGCTAGATTTCCAGAACAATTTTAAAGTGTCATAAAGGTTGTCTGAAGTTATTTTTGGATATTACAAATAACACAGGACTTTGTAATGTGGACATGCATGGGGTAAACAGCCACAAACATGATTCCTATCCATTGCACTCCAAATCTCATTCTAGAAGTCTCCAATGAAGACCAGATCTAAATAAAAAACGCTAAGAGATTAAAAACAAACAAAAAAAAAACACAAACAAAGAAAAACACACACACATACAAAAAAAGAAACAACAAAAAAACCAAGTCACTGGCAACTGAACAGAGAAGAGTGGCTGGAAAGATGCCTCACGAAAACGGATGCTGGTTGATGGCCATCTGAATGTGAGCCATCAGTGTGTTCAGGTGGCCAAGAAGGCCAACACTATCCTTGCTTATATCAGAAAGAGTGTGGCCAGCAGGGCTAGAAAAGGGATTGTGCCCCTGTACTCAGGACTAGCAAAGCTGCACCTTGAATCCTGTGTTCAGTTCTTGGCTCCTCAGTACAAGACAGACATTGAGGTGCTGGAGCTGGTACAGAGAAGGGCAATAAAGTTGGTGAAGGATCTGGAGCACAAGTCTATGAGGAGCAACTGACGGAACTGGCGTTGTTTAGCCTGAAGAAAAGGAGGCTTAGGGGGGGCCTTATCACGCTCTACAACTACCCAAAAGGAGGTTGTAGTGAGGTGAGGATCAGTCTCTTCTCCAAAGTAACAGGCAACAGGATGTGAGGAAACGGCCTTAAGTTGCACCAGGGGAGGTTTAGATTCGATATTAGGAAAAATTTCTTCACTGAAAACGTTGTCAAGCATTGGAACTTGCTGCCATGGGAAGTGGTGAAATCACCATCCGTAGAGGTATTTAAAAGACATGTAGATATGGGCCTTAGGGACATGGTTTGGTGTGGACTTGGCATTGCTGGGTTAATGGTTGGATTTAATGATCTCAAAGGTATTATTCAACCTAAACGATTCTTGGTTTCTATGTACGAGTGCTTAGGGGGTCTCATGTCTCTCCGCACAAGCTTCAGCTGTCTGTGGCCTAACAACTAGAAACTGATGGACCTTGGGCTTCCAGGAATCTTTTTGGCTGACTACAGGTGAGTAAGGGCCAATTAAGAAAGACCAAGTAGAACCCAACCACCATTTGTTTAAATTATAAGTTATGCTACTGCATTTGAATACATCTGTCTTTAATAAACCTATTTAAAGTCAAATTGAAAACAATTATATCTATTAAGACATAAAATACCAATGCTGCTTTACTTACTCTGAATAACTGAAAAGGTACATGTTTGTTGTCAAAGTTTTAAGACAAGTCAAATAGCTAAACTGGTTTATTAGTAACAAGTTAAATGGAAGACAGTGTTTAAGCACCTGGAATAAGAAGTACTAAAACAGATACTGACAGCACTAGTCTCTTCTGCAAATACAGACAATGTATCATTCTTGACAGTTTATTTAAATATTTTGGCTCTCTGAATTATTAATTCCAAGTTGAAACCAACTAAGAGTTTAGAGAAAAAAAAAAAACAACCCTAAACTAAAAAGCTTCAGAGACAGATTGCTTTCCAATTTCATCATGTGAATAAAAGCACAGGTTGAGATGATGAGCACTGCAGCTCTAAAACCTGGAATGCAGTTATCAGAAATAAACAGATCAAGTCACTAATTACAAAGTTATTTTGTTTAATTAATCACTTTTTTTTAAATGACAAAACTTGCAGAAAAAATATTGAAAGGCAAAATATATATATGTAATGTAGTTCTGACTTTTTAACAACATTTTAAAAATGCTGGTTTTGAACATTTTTCTATAAATCCGATGTTTTGTCATTATGCAAGTTGGGACTTCAACAAGCAGGAGAAAATTATTATTATCCAGGGAGACTTGAATTATTCTTTCTTACTTGTTTACTGTATTAAAAGTACAGGTCAAGGATTTAAGTGAACCTGGAGTTTCTGGGTTGCAAAACAAATGTTAACTGAAAATTGAAACTCAACAGCTTGTGGAAGAGGAGGGCTTTGCTCATGGAGCAAAACTGCTGCTGGGGAAGGTGCCCTATGTGAACAGAGGGTAACTAACTTTAGCACAACCCTACAGCCTTTCTCCTTAGCCTTGAGCAGGGAGAGCTAGGTGCAGAGACCACAGATCAAGCTGCATTTAATCAACAGAGTCCTGGCATAGGACAGAGGCAGAGGCTTTGCACTGCAGATACATGAGGAGCAGGTTTAACTATCGCCAAGTATAAGCCAAGTCAACACATGAGTTTAGTACTCCCAACATCAAAGCCCTTCTCTGCCACCAACCTGAACTCTAGCAAAGTTACAGGCTTTCTTTGACCTACATATTGGACAGGAGACTTTTTGCTTTGATTTTTCTTTCTGAAGTGATGGAAGCAATGTTTCCTCACTTTCCTCGCAGCTATGCAACAAAAGTGATTGGGAAGAGATTTGGATGGTACGTCAGACTAAAGGAAATGCCATATATTTAAATCAAATTCACTGAAAATTTTTTACTAAAATCAACAGGAAAAGAAGGTAAGAGGAGGCATTCAAGACTGCCTCATTGCTTTCTTAGAAGCAGGTTTGAATTTGTTAATAATCAGTACAAGAAAGATAAAATAACTCCACCTAAATAAAAAAGAAATGAGGAAAGTCAGTGGGAAGAATTCCTCTTTCAGAGATAAAGTTACTGCAATATTTGATTTTTGTTAAAATTTTTCTAGCTGTAAATTTAAAATATCACAGGTCCTTTATTACTCTGAGAGGACAAATTTATGTAGAAGAAAGAAGATTCACCTGACACTCAGTTATGCAGTCATTTTTTAGCTCTGCTGTATTACTGCACACAAGAGAAAAAGCACCATCACGGGGGGGACTTTTCACTGCTGCAAGGTAGCTAACAGTGCATGTTCTCAGAGACCCATTTCACTCATTGCACCAGCTTGCTCTGAAAGCTGTGCTGCAAATGAAAGGGTGGCAGACTACCTCACTGGGGTGCCTGTCTGCTCTCTGCAGCAATTCAATGTCTGGAGATACTCTAAACAGCTTCCTTCAAAGATGTTACTTCATAAAACCTTCAGTATATAAATGAAGATTTGGTCACATCAAACATTGTTCAGGCACAAGAGAAAGACTACTCTTGTGACAGACAGAAAATCTGCCTTAATTCTATGGTTTGGCACTGGAAAATCTCAACCCTTTCCTGTACTGCAGGGACAGAAACAGCAGTGAGAGTTACTGTTGTCAGTGGTGGGACACAAATGATCACACAATGTTGGCATGCTTTACTTCCACTAGCATAAAATGGAAATTACTCAGGGCTTTGCCTCTATAAACAACCTTCTGTACTTCAATGATCCCTGCCAAGAAGGTAAAATAAGAGGATTTACTTTCTTGCATATGACTACAGTGAGCCTTTGCTATTCCTGAGATGTTGGAGTGGTCATCACACATCACCGTCACTCCCTGTGCACTCAGATACCCACCTCAGTTTTGGTGGTCAGGGGGAAGACGAATGGTTCATTGCACCCCCCTCCACCTCTCAGTGCAAGAGGTGATCACAACCCCAAGACTGGGCACCTTGGACAGTCCCAGTGCCTCCCTCCTGCCTGACATTGCCCCCACAAGGGATCTGTATTCCACAGTGCTGGATGACCAGTACAGATCTATTCTACTACTGAGTTTGAGCATCATGATGGCTGCAGCACCAGTCACATGTCACAGGAGGTCTGAACTCAAGGAACCTCAATTAATTCTCAGATCCTTTATGAGGAAACAGAAGCTGCTGAAGCATCTTGGCTTCCCAAGACAAAGCAGGAGTTAGCCTTTGTTTATCTTGCTTGCTTCTTCCAGGGTGGTCCTGTATGTCTTGAGCACAAAGAGTTTTACAGACACAAACAGCATTCCTGGGCCTTTGCTGCTGTTTCTGGTGGGTGTGGAGCCATCCCTAGCCAATGCCTGAGATGCTCTTCCTGGCTGGGAGTTTGACAAAGCAATGTCTCCCAAGGCCAGACTCTATCCCATGACAAGATCATTGATTATGGCTTAAGAATCATAATCTTAAGGCAGAATTTAATCTTTGGGGTAGGGAAAAAATCACTGTGGGAAATGCCATGAGATAGCACCATGGGTAATCAGTGCATCATTAAAAAAAAAAAAAAAAGAAAAAAAAACACCCACTACAAAGAAATCCAGACTGTAGCAGAGCAGTCCTACAGAACAGGTATTTCACATCTAGGATTTATAGAAATGCCAGGAGTTCAAGAAGAATTACTCTAAAAAGCCATAGTATTTATTAGACAGTACTAAGCATTCTATTAGTCTTTTGACCTATCACATATAAAATACAACAGGTATACAGCTTTTTAGTATAGAGCATGTTCCAAATACAACATAGCTTTTCTTACTTTCTATTAAAAGTTACATGAGTTTTCAGCAGGCATTTATGCCTATAGAATTTATTTGAGATCCTTGTCTGTTAGCCCAGCGGTAGTCCAAAAACACTTGAAAGGTCTCACAATGACATTTTTCCCTCCACTGTTAAGATTCTTTCAAAAGGTGAAACGTTCTTCACAAATGGCTGGCTAGCTGCCCAGCATAGTAAAGAGATGAAGCACCTGCCACATCCCCTCCTATTTCTGTGAGAAGGAGAGAAAAGGAAAATCTATACTGAAAAGTGTGAGCTGAACTGCTTAGACAAAGCATTTTGTATACATGCTGTGGGAAGAAATAAGGGAAGGTCACTAATGAACAATCAACAGAAATAAGGAAAAATGTCATCTTCAGACAAAAGGGAACTCCGCCTAAAAAATGAGCAAGGAAAGACCTTGAAAATTAGCTTTTAGTTGTCTCTAGCAATTTGGAGCAACACTGGCAGACCTGGGCAGGCACTGTCTTGCAGAGAGATGATGCTGTTGCACTTGCAGGGTCCCTCTCCTGCTCAAGGGACCAGCATTAGAACACAATACCAGACACACACCCCCAATTGGTATTAAAAATAAACAAAAGAAACCATTCAGATTTCTATGGATATTAATCCTCACCTTGTGTATTATTGCTATCCACCATAACAAGTACAATTAGTTGTGCATTAAAGATAGTTTATATGTGACTTTAATTTTCTCTTTTCTAATTAGCATGAATAAGTAGGTTTAGGGGTTTAATCCAAACTAACTGAAATAGTGGTCTGATTGTTTTAATAATTAAATGCTTTTCAATTCCTAATCTGAAAAGGGTACAGCATGCTTGTAACACAGAGGTTGTGGGGAAGGTCAGACACTTCACTGAATATAGTCCCTTTCCAGAAAATCACCTTTCTGACAAAAGAAATCAGGCCAAGAAATTATTGGGTTAAGGTTAAAATGAAAAGAATATTCCTCTCCTTTTCTATAGCCAGGGAATCTCAAGTAGAGAGGCTAGTCACTCCAGCTGTGTGCTATTTGGCTCATGAGAGGCAGGACAGTCACTACGTTCACAGGCACAGCCAGGCACCTCAAGCCCTCTGCACAGGGACAGGATGGATGCCACATTATAGTGAAAGAAATGGATATTGTGGAACACAGGCAGAACATCTACAGACAAAAATTCAAAGTTTCCATACAGCATACAACTGTCTCAGAGACCTCACTGTTACACAGATGTGGAAGAGGCAAATGGTTTAAATGAGTTCAAGAGAGGATTAGACATTTGTAGAGGATGGACTTATGACAAGCTGTAAAATATGATGGCTTGGATGCAAACTATGGCGCTACAAGTCTCTATAGTACTATTGATTACTGTGAGAAGAGTATGGCAGAGAAAATGTCACTATATCGCCTCTGATTTTTATATTCTTTGGTTCACCCCTTGAATAATTGCAGTCTTTACACAACTGAAAATAACCTCTCTGCATGTAAGAGGCTACAGCAAGCAAGCCAGAAACTACTTTGTATTAGGCACTGAATCCTTTTAAGGCCCTGGGCAAGGCATTTGGCTTCTGTCTTCTTTCTGCAGTCACTAACTTATAAGAAGTTTGAGGGTAACTAATTAGCTGAAAATGCATGTCTTAAAAATGAAACAGACAATGCTGCTTGCAGTGGTGGAGATGTACTTTAGTTGGGCTACTGATCCCGCCACCTTTTTGGGATGAGAAATTCATATGTGGCCATTCTCAGGTGCTTCTGTGGCTTCTAATATCTCAACAACCCTTGCATTTTTGCTGTCACATGGATCTCCATCTCCTGTCTCCACTGAGATGCCAGACAAAAGGACCTCACTAGCACAGTCTCCCTCAAACACTGGTGTACTGCCCCCAGGCTTTTCTCTAGCAAGCCTGGTTTTATCCCTTTTCCCCTTCAAATCCTCAGATCTAGTTTAAAGATCTTTTAATGAGCCCTGCTAACTTCTGTGCAAAGATCCTGCATGGCATATGCTACACAGAATCAATTACTCTCATTTAACAAACCCCAAAGAAAAAAATATCTATTAACCCCCTCTATTTCTTTAGGAACTTTTACAAAGAAGAAGCTGTTACAGCTTCTAGCACAGCAACCTGGCATCTGAAAAAAAAAATAAATCTCTGTACTAAAATACCATATTAAAACAGCCTTGTGGGCATGATGGAATAACTGATGACACAGCGAATTCTAATCAGCTTTTACACAGTACTAGCTTCAAAGTCATGATATTAAATTTACATGGATATAAACCAGGTGTTACAGACTTCCAGAGGTATTACATATGCAGTATCTCCCAGATGGATCTTATCTTAGAGACTGAAAAATGTGAACATGATTATACCATGGTCTGCAGCAACAGCAGCTTGCGGAAAACACTGCATTATCTTTAAAATACCTAAATCTGGACAGTTGCAAAGGTACAGGTGCAGCAGCATAAAGCTCAGGATGAACTAACAAATCTGTCCAGCTCCTTAGGCAAGCTTACCCACCTATCCTAAACTCTATACTTATGCTGGTGGCAACGTGTAATCAAGGTAATACAAAATTACATTGGGTATATACAAACACAGTCCCTGCAGTCAAAGAGAAATGTGCTTATTAGCTGGAATAAGCCATCTGAAGCTACCTGCCCTGTCCAAATTAAGTCAGGATTTCCTCTGTAGTCACAAGAGCCGGAATGACCAAGCATAGAACCAAAGCTGACACTCTGTAAGAATCAGCATCCAGTTCCAGACACCAGATTTTCTGGGCATCAGATGTGAACTACATTTACACCTCCATCCTTCACTCAGGTTGTCTGCTGTTTTAATTGCATAAAGTAATAAAACTATCACTGTTCTATGTTAAAAAGCCTTAATGTGGCTGCCAACAGGGCAAATTAAGAGAGACAAAAGGACCAGTAGTTTATCACATGGTTTATTGCTGAGAAAAACAGTGCTCTCAAGCTATTATCACTATTATGCTACAAGTTATAACAGGAAATCAATAAGGATAAGATAAAGAAATGTTCACGCTCCTCCATGAGGCACTGAAATCTCCCCTCCTTTACGCACTGAACATCTGCAGTGTCACTGAACGATGTCAAAAGGCACATCCATTAGTCACAGGACAACTGTTGCTGCAGCAGCCATTTAGCGAACTTCGAGTACTTTAAATTAAAGCTGCCTTCAGTGTATTTCCTAGCACACAAATGGGGTATAGAAGTGAATCCTCTGTCAGCAGAAATCCCCACACCACCACCCTGATGCTGGCTGGAGCTGGCATCTCAAGCTTCAGTAGGTAGGTCTAACATGTATCCCTCATGCAACTGCACGTGAAGGAGCTCCCCTCTGCTCCTGCTCTGTAACCCATTATGCTTTGCTTTTGCCAACCCCAGCTGCAGCACAGGCTGTCCCTCCCTCCCCAGTTCATTGCCCCCTGACCTCGGGGACCTTCTGCTCAATGTTGCCACTTGCTACTATCATTAGTACTTGGAAAGAAATGTATCTCTCTGCAATTCAGAATGGTAGCAGACCAACAACTCAGACAGATACTTCCAAACGAAAGGTCAGCTTGCTCTCCTTCGGGAAAAAAAAATATTAAGAATGACTTTTATGCAACTGCGTTGCACCTACTGATGTTGCTGTGTGGCTCTTTTGAGGAAGCAGAGAAAAGAGCAATACAGGCGCTGAGGTCACTTATGATTATACCTGCTCCAGTCCTTTCATTCCACCATGCAGCCTCTGCTACCACCCATGTTAACCCATTTCTGCTGCATGGTTTACTCTGGCCTGTGCTGTGCAAAATCTGAGGCACTGGAAGAGCTTCTGCTAAATCACAAGGGAAGACACATTTAATCTAGGCTATTAAAATTATTAGGGGGTGAGAGGGAACAGGCTTTCAGTAAATATTTTGGATTCCCATTTCTTTTCAAATTCTCATTAATCCTTTAGTCTTCTTTCACAGACTTTTCTATCATATATTAGATACATTAACTTCTCTCTAGTAACAGGACACAAACACAGAAATTGGCAGCTTATGGAGGCTTTCAGCTTTTCCATGCTGTCTTCCATCTCAGCCATTTTTGGTCCCAGTTGTGCAACATTTAGCATGTGCTACAAGCTCTTTGGAACAACACATGACCTAGAATATTAATTTATAAAGAAAAAGAAATGAAGTTAAAAAATTAATGTAAATTAATATATTGTGCTTAGAGCTCAGGGGAAATAAATAAATAAAAAACCAAAAGGAAATACAGGAAGACAGGTCATAGATCAAGAAAATGCCCTAACCAAAGTTTTTCATTGAATGGAAATTAAGGAACAGCTAAGCGTGCTCTAAAATGCTAATAGTTAGGGGGATGCAGACTTCGTTGTGCAAAACCAGTCCCACAGGACAGTCAGAAGGTTAGCTGAAGAAAAAAAAACAGGAAAGCAGAGGGGATTAACATCACCTTGCCTTAACATCAGTCTGAAGTGGTGTAAAGCCTTCTCAGGATGAGCTTGTCATTGTTCATTACCTACAGACAGAACGCAGATGACCAGCTTCTCATACACACTGCTTAAATCATTGAGTGAGATGAGCCAAAAGCTGTCACCAACTCTGCTCCTTTTCAGTGGGACATTTTTCAACAAGGAGAAAAAAAAAAAAAAATAAAAAGGAAAAAAGGGAAATTAAACTAAATGGCTGTAAAGCATCTTCAGGGAACATCTGTGCCTGTGTGTGCCTTTGAACCCCTGCAAATCTGTGTTGTACTGAATTTCCCTGTAAACAAGATGATATCAGTTTCTATTTTTCATCCTTTCTGGCACACTTGTTCATCCGTATTTCTCCTGTAATCACTAACTGGAAACCCATGCTAGTATTTTCCAGCATAATATTTAACACTGCACACAGAGAGATCACTGCCAAAGTTTCACTGTGTCACTGGCATGTTAGGTAACGCTGCAAATACCCTCCCCCACCAGAACGCTTGACACCTCCACAATCTACTCTTAGGTTTGGTTTGGGGTTTTGTTTTCTTTTTTTATAAATGATTTGATATTCTTTCCTCCAGAATTTTCAGAAGTCTCAAGATTTCTGGAGTATTATCTTGAAAGCTTCATTAAAACAATTAATAGATTAATACAACTTCCAGTTAAGTTCAGAATGTCCTTTTTCTGGAATGACATCCTGTACTCTCCCACAACCCCAAGCTGCTGTTAAGCAAGAGCCAGCTTCTCACAGAGTGGTTACACATGGGGCTAACCATGACTGAGGAAGCCACACCAAATCTGAAGGATGACCATAATGGAGAGAGAGATCCGATGTGGATACTTCCTAAACTACACTTAGAGAGCTCTGATCATGATAGGAGGAAAAAGAAACTTTACACATAAAATCATGTCATCCAGAGTTCATGGCTTAAACAACTCTATAGCTGCTGCTGTCTCGCCACAGACCAGGCTTCTGGGGACTGGTAAGCATGAATCATAACCGTCCACACTTCCAAAGTTCTACATGAGACTTTCTTCAGCTGGAAGGAGGACAGAGGGGACCAGACGTCAAAGGGAACACAACACACCTTAGCAGGTGGAAGGCAGGAGATACATGTCCCCTTATACCAGCTGGAAAATAGCTAATTCCACAGTTCTTCCAAATGGAAAGGACCAGATACAGCAAAGCAGCAGGGGAAATATTTCGTTTGTACTAATAACTTTTACTGGAGAGTCCAAGATATAAAGGAAAGTATGTACTTTTGGCAAAGACACTGTGTTATGACTGTGCTTCTCATCAGTGGATCATAAGCTGCTCTGAGTCTCGAAATCATCCTGGGATGTAACTCACATAGGTACAGCAGGGCTATTTGAATTCATGTCACATCTTATTTTAAATTTTATTATGAAAGTGCAAAGTCATCTTGAAAAATCTGAATTCTAGTCAGTCTCATAGCTGACAAAAGTGTATAAAACTGACACAAAGAACAAGTTTGTCTTTTTGCCTTAAAAAGCTGTGAGTAGTCTTTCACACTAAAGAAAATTCACATACTGAGAATTTTCTTAGCCAGTAAACTTCTTCTGTTTCCATTGCCATTATTGTAAGTATTTATATTTGAGGCACAGCAAGCTGCTACAGTTCAGACAAGTCTAGACAATTTCAGACTGAAAATGAGATCAAATTAAATTCTGAACCAGTGGAATAACTTAAGAATGGATTATAGCAAGGTTAAGTGTTTAAAATAGGACTTTTAAGTAATGAAACAAAAATTTATTCTAAACTTAATCAGAAATGTGTCACTGCAATGAAGTAATCATTTTGTGAAATATTATAGTCTACTTACAGAAGTATGCCAGAATAAATATAGGGGTTTCCTATGGTCTAAAATTTGCTTGCAAGTTCTGTAGGAACTACTCTTGCAGAATAACTACCCTGGGATAAATAAACCTGCATTTATAACAATATTGTAAGTCCACACAATAGAATTACTTGAAAAGCCACAGTCAGCATTACAGCTCTTACACCAGGCCATTCCTCTGTACATTCCTCCTACTTCTGCTGCAATCATACAAGCTACAGCTGGCATGAAACAAGAGAGAGCTCTTGAAGACTCAAAAAATTGAGTTTTTTTTCAGAGCGGAGAGATGTTGAGATCAGTCTTTCAACTCAACATCTACATCATGGGCAGCAACCACAATGGGAATAATGACAATACGCAGATGGAGTGTAAATAAACTTCAGTGTAAGAGATAGATTACTCAGTCTTTCCACCCTAAAAAAAGTATTGTGATTCTTCTATTGTATTGTTTATGTCAGACTTATTCATTCTTAAATGACCCTCTTAATAAAAAAACCAAACCAAACAGAACAAAAACAAAAACAAAAAAAACAGCTCCCTAAAGATTAACAATATCAAATTTATTAGGTTATTCTGAACAAATGCAAATATCAGTCATGTTTCATCCTCAAGTGACATGAAACTTGCGGTGAGAGCCCCCTTAGCTATAGCTGTTAGCACGCAACAGTACACCCTGCGATCTCCTTAGTATGAAGATTTGACAGTGCATCTGGGAAGCAGATTTTCACCTTTAGGCAACCAGTTCACATAACTTCTGCAGTTAGACCTTAATTTACAGTGCACATGCATGGACACAAAGAAGCTCAAAGTTTCTTTGGGATGGAAGTAAATGCTTGACTATTGTCTTGATTCAGGGCCAAAATGTAAAGCTCTTGAAAACAAGAGTTCAAAATGGGTGTTGGAAGGTGGGATACACTCTGATGAAGGATTCTGGTATTTAATACTCAGTAAAATATGAAAGCAAATACTGTTGCCCCCTTTCTCCCACTTAAACCAACATACAATCTGAGGTGCAAAGCTTTAAAGCTCTGACATTTGACCACCTCAGTGGATTTTATATGCTGATATTTCAAGAATATCAACATTATTTCCACTTTCTGCAAAGGACCATGGTAAACAGACAGAGCTAGTCCTTTATACAGGCATGAGATTGTCCTTTGAACTGTTTCCACATAAAATCTTTTGGACAGAAGTCTTTAGTCTTTTTTCCAAACTATCACAGTATTATTTAAGCATGTGCAACTTGCACCTGGTGAGCTGTAAATTAAGAATTATACTATGCTTGAAGCATGAACAATAACATTCAATACACAAAGGAATCTTATATTTAGTCAATGCATCTACAGGCTAATAGAGTTTTACAGCTGGTTTCCCATAAGAACACACTAAGTCTACATGTCTGCTTGTACATGAGGCTGCAACACTTCTGCATGTTAAGAGAATATAGGAGGCTATCTAGGAAAAGGGACTCTGTTAATGACACCACTCAGAAAAAGACTGCAAAATGGGAGTGATATCAGATATCAGGGAATCCATACTGGCTCTCCCCATAAAGACTAAAAAACCTTAAGAAGCCTCTCTTTGTTGGTTCACTGCTCACAAAAGAATTTATTGTCACTCAGAAAAGCATTTTAACAACTTAGCACCCAAACCCTAATTTAGCTGTTCTCTCTGTTAGTTTTCAACCACTCTTAATATGCTGCCACACCTTGTATGGCAGTATAGTATTCATGTGCTAAAACAGGAGACCAGCATGCTAGTTCTGCATTCCAGAAGGGAACAGGAAACAAAACAACTTGCAACATCTTCTTATTAGCAAGGGTCAGTTTATCAATATGTAACGTGATCATTTTCTATAAATACACCAAGGAGTTAATTCCAAAGAAAATGAAACTCCCAGGCTAGAGGACAGAGTTCATCTGGGAGCAAACAGATATAAACTTGGAACACCCAAATCATGTCCAGAATTATAGGAAGGTTGCTAAGCAGCATTGGTACAGCCCCTAAGTAGTATCAGCAGTAGCACAGAATATACTATTTTTAAGATGGAGCTCACTTGACCTGTATACAGGTACTTGAACTGAGGCAGCCCTTAAAATTGCAGTGTAGGCTAAAAAAGGATAGAAGTGAAGCACCAGCACATACTTTACATTGAATAAAGTGTGTGAATTTTACCAAAGGATTTCATAAGAAATGTGAAGAACCGTAAATTGTGTTAGGAATACTGCCTAGCAGGAAGACAAATATAACTCTATTAATGAGCAAAGATTCAGGCCTCAGAAAAAAATACTGATTTAGCAGAGTATAGCATGCAAAATGGCATGAGAAGTGAAAGACAAACCATGGGTAGTATGAGGCATTACTTGCCTCTAGTGAAAGATAGAAAGGGGAATGAGCTGCACAGAGAAATAAAGGAGAAAAATAGTTTAGTCAAAGAATGGGAGAAGACAATCTGAGAAGACTCCAGTCACACGTCAAAAAAAAAGCCCTTGAAAATGGACTATAGCTCAGACACACTACAGACTTGCAAAATCTAAAGGACACTAAGTAATCTACTCCAGGACTAAACACATTTAATTTCTTCCTATATCTAAGCCACAATCCTGAGAATGTTTTAAGACACGCCAGGAGGAAGAAGAAAGCCATCTAACAGTTGTGAACCTCATGAAGACAAGTGAAAAGATGGAGAGATGCAGGAAGACAAATGAGGACCTTGGCTTTATTTTTAATGCCTAACAAAGCCTTCTAGATGCAGACTAAAATTAACATATGAAACGCTATTATTATCTTCAATTCCTTCATTCTGAACCAGCCTTTACCTCAGTAGACTGCTACTAAAACCAATAGAGGACTGATGGAAAGATCCTTTGGTTCAGATCACATCCAAGTGAGTTTTTTATCAGTGCGTCATAGAATCATAGAATAGTTAGGGTTGGAAAGGACCTTAAGATCATCAAGTTCCAACCCCCCTACCATGAGCAGGGACACCTCGCTCTAAACCATATCACCCAAGGCCTCGTCCAATCTGGCCTTGAACACTGCCAGGGATGGAGCATTCACAACCTCCTTGGGCAACCTATTCCAGTGCCTCACCACCCTAACAGGAAAGAATTTCCTCCTTATATCCAATCTAAACTTCCCCTGTTTAAGTTTGAATCCATTACCCCTTGTCCTATCACTACAGTCCCTAATGAAGAGTCCCTCCCCAGCATCCTTATATGCCCCCTTCAGATACTGGAAGGCTGCTATGAGGTCTCCACGCAGCCTTCTCTTCTCCAGGCTGAACAATCCCAACTTTCTCAGCCTATCTTCATACGGGAGTTGCTCCAGTCCCCTGATCATTCTCGTGGCCCTCCTCTGGACTTGTTCCAACAGTTCCATGTCCTTTTTATGCTGAGGGCACCAGAACTGCACACAATACTCCAAGTGAGGTCTCACGAGATAGGTGTCACCAGATAATAATCAGAGGAGAGGACAAGCAAATTCATTTTGTCCAAATTATTATCTCCAACATACTCTACACATCTGCCTTTGCTTTTCTGTTTAACCTAAGCTCAATAATAAGAGCTAGGAAGCAACTCTTGTGATTGTTGGTTTGTATACCTTAGTAGGAACTGCTGAAACAGGCCAAATCAATCATTCAGTCTGGTACCTGTCTTCTGATAGTATTTGTGTCAAGTTTCGCAGAGGGCATCTTAAAACCACAATAGGCATAAGCAATTTGGTAATATTAGATACAAAAAGAAACCATGTTTTTAATTGTAATTTTATTTAATTCTATTTGCACTCATAGCCTTATAAACATTCAGTGAATGTATTAATAGTTTCTATTTGGTTTCATTTAGGGCCAAATTCTGCATACTGGAAACAATGGTAGCAATGTCATTATCTTCCAGGGCATATGGTGAAGGCCAGAAGTGTCTTAGCATTGCTCAAAACTTATTAAACCATTTGTCTCACATTAGATGCAATTAAATGACCTTTAGAAATATTCTGAATCAGGACTTCTGCTACTTGAACTTCTGCAAGTGAATGTATTGTGTAAATAAATCTAGAAACACTACAGAATCTACAGAAACACTGTTTTTCAGTTAAACTGGGTTCTATCATGTATTCCCAAAGAAGGTGAAAGAATCCCATCTCAGCTATTCTGTACTGTATAATTTATACATCCTCTCACTTTTTCATTTCTATTCACTCTTCTATTTTATTTTCTTTTTAGTGCAGTTTATTTACCCAAATAAAAGATGCCTCACAGCTGCAAGACAAAGAAGAAAGACTAAAAGACCCCACTGGACATGTTTGTATTTCCTCAGGTTTGGATTTTTGGTGTATTACAACCTAAAGCTTCTAAAACTTAACTATGAAATGCTAACTGATTATTAATTATACCATTTAAATTACAGGTTATTTGTGGGGACAAAAGTCTGTTTGCAAATACTTTCTTAACAGTAGTTGGAAAGACATAATGTGAAGGTCTGAATAAGAATAGACTGGGATCTTTTCTTGAAAAGGATGAAATGGGGCATGCTCAGCTATGTTTTATTTGTGTTGTAAATGTGTGAACTTTTGTGAACTAGGAATAGTATTCTGATGTCCAGAAAATACTCAGTTTCTAGTTGCAATTGTTTTGGATTCAGAGCCATTGCACAATGCTAAGCAAACCTCACAGTGTTTCTACTGAGACAATATTCCTGCTTAGCCTAATGTGATTTACCTCACTACTTCACCCATGAAGTCTGTCATCTATGATATGTGTAACACATATATTCCACTTTCAGATGGGAATTACACATTAACTACCTTTACTGGTAAGCTGAGATACACATACTTTATGTTCATTCTTAATGGCACAGAATCTCTCCAGACTTTACTTTCACTACCTTTTTTTGGCTATTATAATTTTCAAGAAGAGACATTCCTTTTTTTTGAGAACACAAATACCATACCTCCTATGACTCTTTCTTCCTTTATGTGTTTAAATTCTACTATCCAAAATACTCGTAATTCTTTGAGAAATAAAAATATGACTGGATGGGGATTTCTGAAGTCTCTCAATACTCTATTCCCATTTAAGTCACTGCTAGCTTTATCTTATGCTCCAGTGGGATGAAAGCTCAGGCAATGCTGAGGGTCGATTTCATGTAGTACTGCTTCCACAAACAGACTTGTAGGTATACACAAAATCTATTTTTTAATACTTAAGCACTCAATAACATCACCAGTGTTTATTTGCTCTATGCCTATATTCCCATCTGTGAGCTTCCCTAGTAAATACTGAATCTGTTGGCTAAATTGAGGATAAAAGCCTCAAAGGTATTTCAGTTCTGTTAGTTTTCTGAAGACAGGCAGGAAAACAGAGGAGACCGTATTAATGCATCCCTGGAAGCAGGGAGGCAGCACAAGCCTACTCCTCAATGACCAGCAGGCAATCCAGAGGGAGAACATTACTGTATACCTTAACACCGGGAAAAGTTTCAGATGCAGCTCACATTTCACAGCACAGCCTGCCAAAGAAGTACAAAGCTTTAAGACTGCATTACTTCTGAGGTCCAAAGAATTGCATTTTATTTGCATTGAATATATTAGCTAAAGCTTAAGGCCTTAACACAGTAAGATCTAGACATTTTATATCTTTATTTAGGTATGTTTACGTTAAGCAAGAAAATACATTTTAAAACAAATTCTAAATACATGTGGGATATTTTTATTATTATCTTTGTTTTTATATCTGTTGATAAACAAGAGAAAACATGTGAGTGGTAGACACCAAATATCTCCCATTAAACTTCTGAGGTGCCAGAACAGATGCTGAAGTCAATGACTACATGCAATACAGCTGCAGGTCCAGAGAGGTGATCTGCAAGCACAGGTCCCTCTGTTAGCATTGTGTCTGAATGGGTTCGGTCAGGATGAGGGAATAAAGGAAAAGGGGAAAGAAACTTCAGTTGAGCAGCAAGACAGACTGCAAAGGTTTATAGGGTAGAGAGGTAACAGGCTCAAAAAGTGTAGGTTCATGTTTGCACTTACATGTTCATACAACCAGCTCACACCCAAAGTTAGCTTCCTAGGAACGCTACCACAACAAGATTAATCACTTTTGGCTTTTGGGAGTCAGCATTCAACCAACCTTCTTCTCTCCAGTACTTACAACTCTGCAGCAACCTCTGGCTCAACTTTCGTGACTGTGTAACTTCAACCAGGCGTTGCTGAGAGCTGCTTCCTTACAAGCAGTGATTTCAGACCCTGCTAGAAACCTCTGACAAATTCATTCTCCATGAGTCAGAGCCTAGTGCCATTATGAGGTCTAAAACAGCTGGCAGGGGTGATACATATTAATTTCAGTTGACCTCTGTACATATAAAAAACTGCTAACACAAGATCTTGCACAAATATATGCTGGTCTAAGTCTATTTAATAACTGCCTGTGACCCTGAAAAAAGAAAGGAAGCCAAATCTAATCCAAAACCTGCTCTTATTCCAACAGTAGTGGCAACCCTCCACATTATGTCCCAAAAGCAATGGTAGCAAAAGTTACTCTTGAAGCTCACAGTCCCAGTGATACACTGATATCACTTGCTAGTCAGAAATAACTAGTATAATGCCACTGTTCTTCACTGTAAGGAATCTCTGATCTTACCCTAACCATGCAGCATTTTGAAGAGATCAAGAAGACCAAATTCACATTTCTCAGAGTGATTAAAAACTGGAATATTTTTAAGTACTTGTCTGAGCTTGCTGTGCTAGTGACCTATTTGCCCTAGACTTGCTCTGTATTAAGTGCAAGAAGAAGGCACATGCAGAAGTAAATTCACCCCACCTGAAGACAGACATCTAAAGCAAATGGGACAAACAGTGTGTAATTACACATAGCAAAGCTTTTGCAAGATGCACCATTTTTCAAACCACAACAAAGTTTAGTAAAATTAACTTTTTTTCTCTACCAGTTACATTTCTGCCTCATTTAAACACATGGTAAGGCAGACTGAATTTAAATGTAAATGCATAACAACTCCTTAAGCACTTAAACGTGTACACATGTGTACATACATCTGTACACATGTACACATGTATACATCTGTATGTACACATGTATACAAATTCACACTTTTTAAACGCCTGCAGCCAAGACCTGAGATAAAATTACTGACTTCACTACATATTTTCTGATCAACTGTGGACTTGGGAAAATGAATTGATTCACATCTGAGATTTCAACTTAAATTTAAAGTTACTCACAGGTAACCTAGCTTTTCATCTTTAATTTTAATCTGATTTTTCATTTTTACTTTTCAGACTTGTTTGTTTTAAAAGAATATTTAAAGACACAACCATTAAGAACATATTTGTCTGCAATTAAATATAACATCACAAGATCAAGTAATTCTTTCTGCTCACTAGGAATATGTGCTATGTATAGTAATATTTAAAGCTACTTTGGCTCACCATACATTTTTTGCACATACTGAATTTTATATTTTTTTAAGATTTCAGAGAACATATTCATAATAACGAAAATTATTGTTTTGACTGCAATTTGAATCTAGCTGCATTTGGATAGAAATCAGGATTTAATTAAAATGTGCACACCCCAGCATTTTAAAAGCTCTCGACTAAATTAAATTACCTTGATAGTGTTGAAAACTTCAGAAAAACTACCATAACATGGTTTGCATTCAAGTTTGACTTAGTAAATCAAGGAAATACTACATATCAATGAACTCCTATTGCTCCTGTTCACACCATGGCAACATGTTTCTGAAATGATTTGTGGACCCTGAACTAAAATAAAATGAAAATTTAAATCTTTTTGAAAGCATCTGCGCAGGTATGACCTATTTGTATTTTGGATGTTTTTCTCTGCAATGCTGAATTCATATACTTGTAGTTATTTTTTACGTATGGACTGAACAAGAAAAACAAATCATTGTTTGTTGTTTTTTTTTGGGGGGTAGGGGTTGTAAGCCGACACTGATTTCTCAATTTAGAGTGAGCTAAACACAATGAAAAAAGAAAGGGTATTGATTCTGCATTTGCCAGTCAAATTGAAACGAGGAATAATGAATGCAAAATTTCTGTACAGCAGCAAACGAAGTCTCAGATTTTGAAAAAAAAGTGCCAACACCAGCATTGATCTAGTGTAAATATAGAAAATACAGGTGTTTAATGAACTAGATCCCAATGTGATATGGTTGTAAAACTTAAGCTGACATCAAGAGATACAAATAGTTCTTCAGTTCCATACATGATTAAGAAAACAGCAGTATTTCAAGTAGTAGAATCTGACAGAACTCAATGAAACAGCATTTTGCTGTTATCCAATACAATGTGCTACATCTTGCAAAGTATTACATTTTGTTCACATCTTCAAATAAGCTTTCATGTTTTCAAATGTTTTCTTTTTCAAAGTAGAAAGCATGCATTTTTGATTAACAACATTTTTATTACACAATCTCTATATTTAATAAAAAATAAATTTATATTTAAACATAAAGAAAAAAATGCAGATTTTATGAAAATTTGTGCAGAATACTCTCCAGAGCATAGCAGTCCCACCAGCATTCATTTTGCAGTGCAACAGATGTAAACAATGCAAAAAGTAAATAGACTTTCGCAATGTTATTAGTTTCATCAAGATCATATCACATCATTTCTTCAAAACAACACAGGCTTAGAAGGATTTTCACTGAAATATAAAACACGATTATAGCTCAGAACAACACATTTATTACTGTAGTATAAAAGTTTTATGTCCAGCTATAGTTCCAAAACTGTAGAATCAAAAAACCATGACCTGCTTTTTTATGTCTATTAGAAGAATAAAAAGTCCTTTAAAGAGTTTATATAGAAGGTTGTAGGGCCTATTAACAAAACTGTATCATTTGAACACCTGAATTTGGAGTTAGGTCCCAAATACTCAGAGATGTGCATCATCTTAGATCCCATACATACTACCAGAGATAGAAGAACTCAATAAATTTCTAACACTTTACACTCGTTAGAGAGAAACCCTAACTTTTAAGTGACACAGGAACCTTTTCACTGCTGATCATGTCATTTGATCCATGGCAGGGATTCTTTTCAAGAGGCATATAGAAAAGGATTAATCTATTCATATTCTGTCAGGAAGAGCTAAAGGAATGAAATGCAAACATTACAGCATAGAGGCTGCATATTATCTTTAAAATGTTCTATGAAAACACAGATATTTACACTAGAATTAAGTAATACTACATGGCATTTTATTAGCATTCCATGGATAGGCTAGCAACTACACACACAGGTAATGCACATACAGAATCACACAGACCACCAACCACTGTTTTTCTGTTAGAAAAACAGGATGCAGGAGAAGGTTACAGAATATGGTTAAGGCTTCAGAACTAGACCCTTGAGAGTAGTGGAAACCAGAAATCTCTCCAAAGAAGCCCTAAGATCTCCACCTACCACCCCCATCAGTAGCAGCATGAATGCAAGCCTGAATCACGTTTGTGGCAGAGGACTTCTCCATGGGAAGGGCAACCAAAGCTGGCTGAGCTGTATTGATTACATTTTAGTTTAGAAGTTGCCAGAATAATCACAAGGAGAGACAGTAAACACTAGAGGACAACACATCTTAAAAAAGAATAATTTATGTGCTCAGAATTAGATGGTATCAGCTGCTGTCCCAGTGTTGACTTAATGATCCTGATGGATTTATCAGACACAATGCTAGCAACTATTTTCTCTCAAGATTTCCCAAGCATATGGCTCTTTGCATACAGGATGGGTCTGACCACCAGATCTAAAGGGAACCACACATGAAGATGCTTCCTCTCATGCTTTCTGTAATGTTCCTTTCTCCCCTACAAACCACGAGGAAGAAAAAATGCTATTATTTTATACATTGTTTAACCAGTTCTATTCCTTCTCTTATCTACTAAAGGTCAAATATAGATCCGTAGACTGTGAATGTAAGAATACCAGTTACTACTGGAAACATAGACCTCACTTCAACTGCAGTGGCACTAACAGTTTCATTACAGTTTGAATTCTTTCAGCAAAGATGTCTAAAAATTCTCAGATTAGAGCAACTGTTCAGTGTAGTGTGGAAATTAGTTGCTAATTATCTGAACACCTGAACTTTTGCAATACAAAAGCTGTATAATAAATTAGCATTTTATTTACCAGTCATTAGTAAGAGGTGAACAGCAGCTGAAACCAAACTTCTTTAATAAAGTCATAGCTACAATAAATTAATTTTGTATGAAGTGAGCACAGTCACACAATATTTAAAGCTCTATTTTTCCCAGTCTTGGGAGCAAGATGAAGACAATATCTACACCCAGTATCCATCTTCTGTGGGAACTGAAAATGGCATCCATTGACACAAAATATACATATCTCAGGTGAGGCACATGTGGATTGTCTTTCCCACACAGCTCAGTGAAGAACAGAGACTGAACACATCACCTGTTTTTCTTAGCAAAAGTTGCAGTACCAAGTGGAGGAGTTGCAAAAAATCAAATCTGGCAATGTATCAGATCGTTTGCTGGCACAGGGCTATGCTGTGGCTTCAGCTCGTCAGGCAGAAAGGAGAATAGGAGGGATCCCTGTCCAGTGCACATCAAAACAAGGGCATGACCTTCCATGTTTATCAGCAAGACATGAATGGAGAAAGACATGAATGGGAGTAAGCACACTACTCAGCTTCTTCCGTGTATGGGGTATCAGAGATAAGATGGGGAAGGAGCTGCAGCCCTGGCTTGGTTTCCCAGTTAATCTTCCCCTTGGGTGTCCACATACAGTGCAATAGAAATGGTGTTGTTGTAAATAATGACTAAGGGACTCCATACATGGCTGATAACACACATACTCAGCTTGCATGGTTTTACCCTTTAGTCCTGCTATGTCTGGTCCCACAATGCATCTGACAAAAAGAAAGATAACATTTTTAGTTCTCCTGTTTTCTTTACTTTGTACATTCAACAAGGCTGTGCAGTCAATTCCACCTAATGGGATTCTGAATTTCATTTTAAAAATGTTTCAGGTTAATTCCTGAATGTGTTCAGTTATTTGACAATTTTTCTTTTTTTTTCATCTTGACCAGAATTGAAATTAAAATGTCTGTTGTTAATTTTTTTTTTTTGTTTCTTCCTTTCTTTTTGGTTGCTTTCCTTTGCCTTATTATAAGGGCAAATATTTAACAAAAGGTTTGTGAAGGCAGTGTTTTGTTTTCAGCATAGTGCATGTGGGAATTTGACAGATAGTAGAAATTTTCAGTTTCCAGTATTGTCAGTCTATTCCCAACTTTGTTTTCCTGGGTCTCAGATGTCAGCATCAAAAAGACAAAATTTACCAGCTTTTTAACAGAAATGGTGCATATCTGGTGCATATGTACAGGGAAAGAAAAAAAAAAACACCAAAAAACATCCCAAAACCAAAAAACATTCCATCATTCCATGAGAAATAATTCAGCAACCATTATAGGTATGAACTCTTTATTAGTATCCATGGTAAGCAAGCACAGCATCTCTTGGGTGTGGCATGTAGCTGTCTTACAACAGTTCAGCTAAGTCCCAAGTGGGAGCTCCCTGCATTTCTTCAGTCAGCTTTTCCATCAGGCCCACTCATGCTCTTGGAAAAGCCATGCCAGCTGCTGCTGTATGGGTAGGAACCTCCATCAAAACCAATTTACATAACTGCCTTGATTCACGTGCTGGCATTGGAACCTTTATTTTATCTGCTAACTATAAGAAATTTTTAACCAGCAAAAAGATGAAGACAACAAAATAACGATAATACTGTGAAGGTCATGCTGCTTTGTTTCTTAACTGCAGGCTTTGTTTCAGCCACAGTAAATGTAAAATAAAAATTAAAAAGCTACAATACTAATTTATAATAAATAGGTAAAGAAATGCTTGTCTCCTGACTGTGGAAACAAAAGAGAAGCAGAAGCTGCATTAGGTGACCAGGATAGCTATCCTCTCTAGAAAGAAACAAGGCAGCTCCGGGTATGTGTGTTCTCATTTGGCCAATCATCTTTGAAAGCCTTTTTGAAAATGAGGTGCTAGAAAATCTCTGCCAAAACTACAACAATATGTATTAAAATTTGCAATCACTTCATTGCTAAAGCATATACAGAAATACATTCTGTCTTTCTTTAAATAAGAAAAAAAGGTGACACTTTTTTTCCTCAGCCACTGTTTTATCTAATGGCTTGCCTAAGGTAAGCTGGAAAGCAATCTCCCTGGCAAGGTTTGACTTCAGGTCCTGCACGAGTTGATGAAGGCACAAAAAAATAACAGTAGCATCAGGAAAAAGCACCGTTGTTGTAACAATGCAAAGAGAAATCCTGAGACAAGATCCTTCTGCAAAAATAAAAGGCAGCACATACAAACCTTTAAAAAATATCCTGCACTTATTGATAAAAAACCTTTTAAAGTAATTCTTAATAAAATAACTGAACTGACATATCAAGTCATTATTACTTCTTCTTTGCAGCCTTTGTCTATTTCCTTAGATGAAACAAAACCAGGATAATAGCTTTCCCTGTTTTGTTCTGAGGTTTCTTCAGAGGGGAGACTGTTATTTAACTTCCACACCACATGAATTATTTTCAGGCAAGGATGTGAGAGCCGAGATATTTGATTTTTATGCAGGACATAACATACTGTTGTTTTGTATGATTCCCTGTTCCCCACAAATGGCTATCCATCTGCCCTGTTATTTTACCTCAGTATGTCACACAGCTCTGAGCCTTCAAAACACTGGCAACACTGAGAGTGAAAACCAACAGGAGGTGGAATAGCACCCGCAGCAGGGCACAGAATTTTAATGGTGGCTGCACCCAGGTAAGGATCTCCTCTTTGTCCACGTTATGATTGCTGTGAATAGGGGACTGAATAAAGAGCAAGTTGAGCAGCCACATGATCTACTTCTCATCCTCCTCTGCTTGCCACTGTGGCAACAATGCAGGTTCAGGATCTGTCCTCAGATATGCACTAGAGTATGGCGTGAGGTTCCCCTGTGCTGCAAAGTTTAATTTCTGAAGTGATGCTTGTTTCCATGTTGTCATTTTGCCAAAGAAATTATTTGTTTCTGGAAGTCTGTTGGGAGGCAGGCTGTAAGTATGGAGAAGGGGATGTAACAGCAAAACTCAGCTCTGCTATGCACGTCCACAGACATACTCAAGGCATCTCAGCATTCCTCACAGGTGCTGCAAAGGTGGGCTTGTCTCAGAAGCACCACTCAAAACACCCTGCGTGCACTAGCCAGTAAACATGGTGTGCACTGTCAGAGAACTGACTTTGGAGTTCACATTTGCATGTGTAATAATGTAAAAGCAGATCACATAAATTAGCAGCAGCCATCTTACTATAATGCGATGCAAGGATTTTATCTCTTTCTTGGAAGAAGAGGTCAACTTTGGCTCCCACTTTCCAGGATCTAATGAACAATGTGAACTAGTGAGAAAAGCATACCTGGGTGATAAACCTTAATTACAAACAAAAATAAAACCAAGTCTACGCTGGCAAAGAACTGTTCTCTGCAATTATGAAGATGGAAGGAGCAAAGAGTATCTTTTACCCTTTTCATAACTACATAGCCATCCCACCAGAACAAGAGTGATGGGAGTTTGGGAGCCCCAGGTCACACCGTAAGGGCAGCAGTGAAGCAAACCAGCATTCTCCTGTGCTGACTTCCAAACATTCAGCAACCTAACACAGCAATGTGAAGGTGACTTCCAGCAGCAAGGAACAGGCCTACAACCTGATCCAGGAAAAGAAACAGTACTGTAACTTCTGAGCTTTCTATCAATTTCAAAGCAGCAAATTCTCTGTAGGCTTCTGTGATTAGGTCTTCAACCCTTTTACTGACATCTGGATGTGTTAGTGAAATCATTCCTATCAGTGTTTATCCCTGCTGAGACATCGTGATTAAGAAGCTGTGTTTGGTCCATTTCCACAAAGAATCCCAAGGCATTATTACCACCTACTTGCTGTTTTCATGCAGCACTACAGTCACTGGTTTGCTAAAGCAAAGGATTTATCTTTCAAGTAAATTCCTGATTGACAAATTAAGGGCACAACAGTACATAAAGGGTTTCCAAATTCCACAGTACTTCTGGTAATCAACATTCATTGTAACTATTTTTAATCCTTCTCTCTAAACTGTCTGGGCCTCTGCTTTATCTTCAATACACTTTTATTGTGGGTGACATCAGATTAGAAATACATTCAAGTATGATAAAAATTTTCTGCAACTGATCCAAAACGAAACAATAACAAAACCCCACATATATTACTGTTGGAGCCCTCTTTAAAACTAAAAAAACAAACAGAAACAATGCAAGACACTGAAAAATACTGACAGGTTTCCTTAAAGTATTGTTTAGAAATGTACCGCTGCTAAAGTCTTTTGTAGGATATCCTGTGGGTGACACATAAGAATGTCAGTATGGGAGAAAAAGCAGACGGACACACTGAACCCATGAGGCTTTATTCTGTACTTTTGCTACATGAAGTGTAACTACATTAGTTGCCACTTCATGTCTACCAGCGCAAAAGATTTTTTCAGTGCATGGACGCTAACTGAATATCTTAATTGTGAGTATTGTAAAGCTTAGCTACATAAGCCACTCACTGCAAGGAAGACGTTGAGGTGCCAGAGCACATCCAAAGAGCAATGAAGCTGGTGAAGGGTCTAGTGCATGAGTCTCATGAGGAGTGGCTGAGGGAACTAGGGTTGTTTAGCCTGGAGAAAAGGAATCGGGAGACCTTACTGCTCTCCATAGTGACCTGAAAGGAAGTTGCAGCAAGGTGGATGTTGGTTTCTTCTCCCAAGTAACAAGCAATAGGACAAGAAGAAATGGCCTCAAGTTGCACAAGGGGAGGTTTAGATTGGATATTAGGAAGAATTTCTTCACTAAAAGTGTTGCCAGGCATTGGAACAGGCTGCCCCGAAAAGTCACCACCCCTGGCATGATTTAAAGTACATGCAGATGTGGAAGTCTGGGACATGATTTAGTGGTGGACTTGGCAGTGTTAGGTTTATGGTTGGACTCAATATTAAGGGTCTTTTCCAACCTAAATGATTCTATGACTTTATGACCCTGTGACAAAGTCGTCACTGAATTCCTAAACTTTTTATTTTATCCTGTATTAATTTGTGCAAAGTGTGAGCCAGACCCTGCTGCAGTAAGAACTGATGGAAGCTTTGTCATTGATTTCAGTGCGAAGAAGGTCAAGACAGCTATTTTTCAAATTTTTCATGGACCTAGTGTTTATTAAATATTTTTACAGAGTCTAACATCATCAAGACCCATGCACAGCAGGGCTAAAATACATTGGCAGGAGGTTTGTGGGGAAGTAAAAGTGTGTTCTCCTGCACCACCTCCAATATGCAGAGCTCTGACTGCCAAAGCAGAAATATGGGATGTTGGCTTTCACAGCATGGGACACAGATCAAAAAGGAAGCATGAAACTGAAGATTACTCAAGTACAATAGGAAGCTTGAGATTGTGTAGGATTTATTCACTACCAAAAATACTGGAGCCAAATGCAAATTCCCCAAAGAAAATCTAGCCAGTTTGACACTGTAAACAGGACACTTCCTTAGCTTTGTAAACAGGAGACTGCTTTGAAACAAACTGCCAAGTAACCTAACACAATCCAGTATTTAAGCCAAGATATCCTCAACAGAAGCAGGGATATAAGTGGTCTCTTTTATCTAAAATATGGCATGATGTAATCAACCTTATGAACATAATAGGATTTTTGGAGGCAATTCTTGAATACAGCTTGAATCAACTAACTAAAAGGAGTACTAACAAATTTTCCAAATTATCGAGTTTGCATTAGGGGGCAAATTCTTACTATAAAGAATTCCAATACGGGACATTCATGGTATTTCTTAGGACTCATTTAATATCCTAGTGTCAAATTCCTGCAGCTCCACAAAAGCCAAAGTAAGCAGCAGCAGACATCTCTTCTCTAGGGTTAGGAATATGGTACAAACGTTGAGAGCTAACTCAAGGTTTCTCAGTTGTGTAGGCAAAATTGAATGTTGCTACACAAGGAATGGAGAAGAGGCAAGGAGGGACACAGCTAGGTCTAGATATGTGGAGAACCACACTTCATGTTCCTACTACTGCTCTACATGGGAAAAGGGGTGAGAGTGGGAAAGAGGTAGAGCAGGACAGAAGAGACGAAGATGACCACTGCTTCTGACACAGGATGTGTTCCACCAATCATCACCCTTTTGTCAGTGGACTACGTGCCATTACAGTATAGTTGAGGTAGGAAGGGACCTCTGGAGGTCCTTATTGTTGTTCTGGAGGCAACAAAGAGCTGGACATTTTGAAGCCTTTTCGAGTCTGATACCACAGGCACCTGCCTACTTTTCTGGTGTTCAGAACCAGTCGCGTAAGATATTTTATTTGTTGTTAAAGAGGTCAATCTGTAATTTGCTGTACATACATTTTAATATAAGCAAGATCATCCATATGAAAAGACTGGAGCATAAAACATATAAACTTCTACATCTTCTTACATATAGTATTATTATAGCTATGAAATGAAAGCCATTCCCTGTACTTTTAATTTAATGCTCCCCAAATGAATTTCTTGCTGTATAAATAATACTGATTTTGCAGATCTGTTCCTTTATCTAATATTTATACCCAGTCTAAAGAAGGAGTGCCAGAAATTTAATGTTCTGAATTTGTATATTATTTTGTTAAAAGAATTTCTACCTTCCAGAATCCTTTTC
This sequence comes from Neopsephotus bourkii, assembly GCF_033783945.1. Taxonomy (NCBI): domain Eukaryota; kingdom Metazoa; phylum Chordata; class Aves; order Psittaciformes; family Psittacidae; genus Neopsephotus; species Neopsephotus bourkii. The sequence continues at coordinate 3,747,534 of NW_026902113.1, forward strand.
CCTATAAGCTCCTTTTCACTAAAGAACCAACTTATAAATTAGTTTCAAAACTTCCACTTGCAACCTGGAAAACTGATAAATATTTTAACCATAACTGTTTCTTTCAACCTAAATTCCATAAATTGCACAGCTCAACAACACCTTGTAAAGAGGATCACCATATTCATGGTACAGTCACCATTCCTGGAGAGATTTAAAGGACATGTACATGGGGCCCTTAGGGACATGATTTCATGATTGATGCTGTGGTTGAACTTGATGATCTTCAAGGTCTTTTCCTAATTAAATTATTCTATTATTCTAAATTTTGCAAATACTTTCGCTTCATTGTAAGATACAATTATACTTGACATCATCTTACACGCATACGAGCTATTCGAGCTCTGTTATCACAGAATCCTGTAGGACTGAGCCCTTTGACTTTAATGCAATTATAAAGATTCTCAAAGTTAAGAATATGAAAAATGTTATTTCAGTAACGATTCCCCAAGATTTTCTTATTTATGCCTATTCCTATGTGTTTTGTAATACAGCCTCTCTGTGGGATCACGGTGTGAAAAATACATTATTTTAGAATTTTCAGCAGTGTTCAGTTTCTAAGAATCAAAGTGATACAATCATCAAGTTTTCTCTGCAAGTGTTTTAAGAATTACCTGGCCTAAATACATTTCATACAATTACATTTGAAACAAAAAAAGAAGAAACAGTAGTTTTGAGTGACTGGCTGGAGAGTTTGTAGTGGCTTCCACTGTAAGATACACATCTGCAGGATAAAACATGTTTCAAAGCTCCTTTGCAGAACTCCCTCATACTGCTTGCTGCTGAGTCAGGGTTGGAATTCTCATGCAATAAGCTTTGATACTTCAGCCCAAACAATAATTATACAGATAAGAGACATCATCAAAGTCAAACAATTGTAGACGAAAGTGCATTACTGCAGGTAAATTGTTAAGGTGGGGCTTTTTTAATCTGATGAAGCCTGAAAGATGGTAAGATGGTTTTTTGTTGGTGGAGTTTTTTTGTTGTTTTTTTTTTTTTTTTAATACAGCCTACAAAAACAATCATGAAAATAAAGCTTAAAATGACAAATTTATTATAGCTGTTTTCCAGCTGACACAATTTTATGTTACCAGAAAACTTTTAAAAAAGCATGCAAATAAGTCTATTATTAAAGAATCCAAAAAACGCATTCCAAAAAAACGCATTCCAGAACTGGTGTTCCTACACTAGTGATATAAGAGCCATTTCAAAGTAGCATGAAAAAAAAAACAAAAACACCTCAATTATACCTTTAACCATTAGCACGCAGTTAACACCTATTTGGTGAGACAATACTGCCCAAATCATCAAATACTTTTCCCAGTGTTTAGGCACAGGCCAGCTCAGAGGGAAGAGGGGGGTAGAGTTAATGGCACACATCCCTTTGGACAGGCCACTAAAGAGCAAAAAGCTGTTCGCATTTCCCCAGAACAGTAAAGAACTTCTATTTGTATTTTGGTGGTGCACAAACAAACCAAAGTTTGGAAACTCATAATTTTTTTTTTTTTTAATCCTAATGAAAACCATAAGAACCCATGATCTTATCTCATTGCCTGTTATAGTTTCAAATCCACATCAGATACTGATTCCATGGATTTCATTTGTTTACACATTGAAATGATTTGACACTGTGTTGTCTCTTCTGCCTTTTATTTAAACTTTGTTTTTTGAAGTTTAAAATATGTATAGTGATGCTTAGTCTGAGTATACAGATGAGGCATGCTTTCCTAGATTGAACATTCATACAGATGTTTGCTCAATAAGAATGAGCAACTGATGTTTCCGTTAGACACCATACAGTAAATAATACTACTTAGTGGCTTTCATCTCCACTTTTCATCTCCAACTACACATCGTAGCAAAACAGCAGCAACAAAATAGCCGATTGTCATAATTCGGCAGTATTACCTCCATAGTGCAAATCTGGAAACTGAAGCAGGGAGACCAATACAAGCATCTGGAAGCCCTCTCTGTTTGCTATTCTGATGAACTTCAAAGGACCTAACAGGTAATCACATTAACAAACACTTTAAGTAAATACCACTAAATGTGCTATCAGCAAGGCTGGCATCTCCAGGACACTTTAAATAATTGATTAGTGTTACACTGGACAGCTGAATCATCAACGCCTGTCCTTCCACTAGGACAAGAGGATGTCTTGTAAGCAGGTTATTTATATTCTTAATACCTTCAGCAGGAAGTACAGTCTGTTTAGGTTTGGTATCCATGAAATGGCATTTTTTTGTATGTGCTGCCCTTCATCTATAGATTGCTTCCAAGAGCAATCTCACTCTTAAGTAAGAACAATCACCAACCTCTTTTAGGCTAAAAGAAGAAAGACAATCTTGAATCGCAAACAATGCAAAGGTTTGTTTTGGCCCAAAGCAAGACCAACTCTCCATATTAAAGCTCTGTGTATGCAGTATCACTAGTTTATCTTGCTTGGAGATAACAAAGAGCTGGAATCCAAAGGACTGTTTTCTTTTATAATAAAATGTGCAGGTGGTCTTGGACTTGCCAAGATACAACATTTTTTAAAGAGCTAAACAGACATTGCTTCCTCCTCAGTATCTCTCTTAATTTCACAACATAACATTCATGATCATCAACCCAGGACATAATATTAAATTAGTTTTTATCCCTGCTGTGCATTTTGAGAGAAACTGTTGGAACATATTACCCCCAGTGTATTGTGTGCTGTTAGATCCAAGTCCATATTTTCATGTCTGCAAATATTTACAGAACAAAAATACTGTCTCACTCAGCAATGCAACCCACATGTCTTTAATGCTATTCCATATCAGCGCTTCAGACCAAAACAAGACACAAACACCACAGAAAATTATAAAAGACAGAAATACTTTTAGTGGCCTACAGCCAACTGTGGTCTAAACACTTCACTGTGAGCTCATCACATGTATGCAACAGTTGGAATACAGCTCATAACCTTTGGCTGCACAAATACAGACCTTTAGTCAAAAAACTGAAGCAACAGTTTGGTTCGTTTGAGTTACATCGGGGTGAGTAGCAGCTGATCTGCTTTAGATGCTGTGACCCAATGCCCAGGTCCACTGGCCACACCAAAACACACCATCCTTTGAAGGGAAAAAAGCAGGTTTCCCAAGCACAATGAGACAGCAAGCCTGCAGCCTGCTAAGGGTATGTGGTCCTTCTGAAAGTGTTACCTCCTTAGCACACAGATGACATCCACTATAGGACTGAAGAGGTGCCTGACTTCGGTGTGGATGTGTTTCATTATGTCTGTAGACTGTAGGCCTCATCTGCATATGGCCCTGGGCAGGGCAAATGTAGTATGTAATTTCATATGGATCTGCCACTTTCCAACAGCCCCAGTACCAGTCCATCCCCATACCCAGACAGTTCAGCCACTAGAAGTTGCAGAAGATCATTTTAAAGGTACAAAGCTTAATCACAACGTTCAAGGATCACAGGTAGGAAAAGAGCAATTAACTAATCATTTTACAGAGGCTTCTTCTCTTAATCATGCCAAGAAGCAATTTCACCACAAGAAGTCACCTTCAGTGGAGTAAAACATCCATCACACTGCCAGTAAGATGAAATATTTATTTCTATTAGGGGTTACTGGTTTCTTCGCTGACTGCACAGAAGATTGGAGTAAAACACATTTTGAAGTTCTAGGTAAATCACTGCAGTTTTCTACAAAAAGGATTGTTTGGAGTTTGTCTTGGAAGCTTAGTTCAGAGACGGTCTCAGGTCTTCTATGAAGTTTAAGATGGCAGGCAACAAGACATGAAGCTTGACAAATTACATAATAATTTGAAAGGATAAAACAGAAATAAGGGATATATGATTTCATAACAAACACATAATTTTTCTATTAGATTAAATTTGACTTCTGAGACAGAAGGAACTGCAATTCTGTCTTGTCTCCAGGGTCATTATCTCAGTTCTAAGGAAAAGCCTCTTTACCTTCACTATGCCTTTTTTCAGTGACTAGGAAAGGCATTCAAAAGATTATTATGTTCCATATGGCTCCAAAGCTAAAACAAAAACACCTTCCTAAGTAAACTGTATACCCATTACACACATTGTATACTTGCTGAAAGGTAAACACTGGCAAATACAGCCTTGGAAATGGCTCAAGTGATGGTTGGTTGTTGTGTTTTTTTTTAAAGGGATTATAAAATATATAAATTCTGGCAACTGGAAGATGTTAATGTGAAGACTGAACTTAACTCTGCTCATTTTCAGGCCGAACATCCTGCATTTTGCTCTGCAAGAAGTTTCGCTGCAACATGCAAAAGCAGGTCCTCCCATGTGAAGGTGGAACACAGCAGGCTGCTCCCCAGCCAGAGGCTCATTGCCTTTCCTAAACCAAAGGACCTGGTTATCTTTAATCACGAACAAGTGGATTACAGAGGTGAATTTCAGTGCTGCTCTTCTTACTCAGCCTCCACATTCATTCACCACGGGGCCACGGCACATGGCCATGCTGACCGCTCACCGGCAGACCGTCGACAGCACCTCAGCTGTCCAGGAAATCCTCTGCCGGCGGCTCGCCGCGGGAAATGCGCCACAGTTCAAACGCGAAGACTGAAACCTCCCTTGCTCCCAGGCGGACAGTGTCAGAAAGCCTGCAGCCGCCCTTCTTGGTGCTCACCATCACCGGGCACCTCGCTCCCGCACACGGTGCAGAGGCAACAAGGGACGAGGCGAGTCCTAGCTGGGCACTTCCCAGCAGCCTGGCGAACAGCCAAAGCGCCCTAAGGCGACGGCGGCGCTGCCGGCAAGATCCGACGGCCGCCGTTCCTCCGCGCTCCTTCGCTCCCCACACGGCGCCCCGACGGGACACCCCGGGGGACACCGCAAGGCCCCGCTCGGGCTGCAGCTGCCGCAATCCTGCCGCCCTCCCCGCACTGCCCCTGGCTTCGGCACATGAGCGGGACGCAGAGGAAACAGGAGAAGCGGGTGCCGGAGGGGGCTCTCCGCGGCAGCTGGGACCAGGCACCCCGCGCTGCCAGGGGCGAGGTGCCGCCCACGGCGCGGGGTGGGGGTCGGACGCTGAGGGCTCCGCCGGCACTTCGGCTCTCGGGAAACCTCCTCGAAGGCGCCCTGAGAAGTTCGGGACCGCCCGGAGGTGCAGCCGTAGGCAGAGCGGTCCCCTCGGCCCATCCCACACCTCCTGCCCGCCACCTGGTCACACACGCCCCGGCCGACCCGCGCCTGGAACAGAGCACAGAGAGCCCCTGCTCACGGGGAAAGGGGTAGGGGAGCCCCCGGGTCGCGCTCCGGGCATCCTCTGCAAATCCAGTCCTTGAGAATAAAAAAAGTCAAAAAGACACTTACCATCTCGCCTGATATTGGAGGACCGCAGGGCTTTTATAGATCCGCTCTGGGCAGGGGCAGTAGTGCCCTGACGGCTGCAAAAGTTCGCACAGACGACAGCGTAAAAGAGGAGGAGGATGAGCAGTTGCATTGGGATCCGCTGTGAACGGGACCGTGGCTCTGCAAAGAAACTCGGCTCTCCCCCTGCCCCCACGGGTGCTACCCTCGCTCGGGTTCTTTCCCCTTTCACGGGCTTTTTGGTTGCTGTGTTGCGGGTTGCTTCCCAACCCGAAGCAGCAGTCACTGCTGCCGAGTTACTCTCCGAGCTTCCCTCAAACTTACTGCGCGCTTAACTTTCCGCCCCGGTGCAGGGGGCGGCCAGGCTCGGCCAAGGTGAGCCCTGCCCGTGCCGGGACCCGGCAGGGGCTGCCGCAGCCGTGCTCCCTGCTCCCCGCTGCCGCCCCGCGCCGTGCCGTGCCGTGCCGTGCCGTGCCGTGCCGCTCCGCTCGGCAAGAGCCGCCACCGCGGTCTGGAGCGGCGGGAGCGCCCCGCGGTGCGCGGCGGGGCCGGCGGGGAGAGGCGGCCCGCGGGGAAGGGGGCGGCCCGCAGGCAGCGGGGGGGGGGGGGGCGGCACCCACCGGTCGCGCAGTCTGCAACCCAGGCAGAAAGCGGCGGGAAGGGCCGGTGGTGCGGGTGGGGAGGGGCTGGCCCCAGTGCGGAGTGAACCTGACCTACGGGGACGACGGAGATCCCCGCCAGCAAAGGGGTCTGCACCCAAGTGCCCCGTCGCCCTCGGGCCTGCAGCAGCCACGTAAAGGTTACCCGTTAGGCTGGTGTGACTCAGTCACCGAGGTACACTGGGGCGGGTGAGGAGGCTTGGTGGAATAACTGCTGAAGAAACACGTGGGCTGAAGAAACTGACAGTTGTTCCTGGGACAGATGCATGGGCTTTTCTGCCATGCCAAGCACTGCCCAAAGCTTTTCATAAAAAGTTCATTCCTAGTACTTTAGACTCTCATTAAACTGAGTCTGATGTTAAAGATCGTATTAGAAGATATTACTGTCGGGAAGTGTTTAAGTCGAAACCAAAGGTATGTGAAGACTGCTGGTTTAATACACTTTCCTTCCATTAGCTGCAATGAAAATAATCAAGTGAAGACAGAAAAAACAATGAGGTTTTAAAAGTTCTCTAATAAATCCTTACCAATTCCGTTTATTTCTTAAGACGTTTCATACAGTCTTACTAGTTTAACGAATTGCAAGCATGCTGCTGGACCTTTAACACCATGAAGCACCACCTCACTAGTACAAAAAGAATGTCAATACAGTGCTGTATCAGGAATATTGGGTGAGTCTCGTTACTGCCTCTGGCTGTATGAAACATTTTCTCCAAGATCATGTTAGGATGACAATGGGACTGAAACATCTTGTATGTTTTAAGGAATCAGTAGGGTGCAACTCTGTTATGCATAATTCATAGTTCTTTATCCCTTTCATGTTCCTGAAAAATGACAGCGAGCCATAATCCTGCTCTCATGTGGTAGATGATGGAAAGGCTCCAACAGTGCTTCATTTTTTAGCAGATGTGCCTGTATTTTAGGTGCCCATTTCAACAGGGCAAACAGGAGGAAGGTGGCCAATCCCATCATCCTAATAGTAGCAAAGTCAAACAGAGGACATACAGCCAGTGAAGACAGGGGGAGCTCCGAAGATGTCTTCTGTTCCTTCAGTCCCTTTCCAATTGCATTACAAGGAACTGGCAGAAAATGTCGGTAGGATGCCAGCTACCTATCTCTCTTCTGAGTGCAGGTACCTTTTAGGACAAAAATAGGTGGTCAATACCACGACCTTTACCACAACCACTTGGCGAAGTCATTCTTCCTTCACTCAGGCCCTCCTCTCAGAGAGCTAGAACTTGTAATTGCTTTCCCTTGAGGGCATGCAGCAGCTGCTTTGAGGCAATGGAGGTGGAAGCGAAGGAAGGACAGATTATCTTCTACCCAGAAAGCAGACAAAAGGTGTTTTGTCAGTCTCTGAGCAGTTGCATCATTCAGTCAAGAAAGGGCTCTGTTTCCAAGACTGTTTCTCTTTCCATATCCACCTTCATGCATATCAATTTTCTTATATAAAATTCATACATCTTCCCAGGAGCTGGATCTGGAGCTAGACTCTTGTCATCTTTCTGGACCTGTACTTCCCTGGCTACACAGGTCTAGCTTTGACACAGGATTGGAACAGGCTTTCTCCTAAAATTCTCCACAGCTCTTTGGCTAATGTGTTCTGTGTCTTACTATAGACTTTAAGTTTAAACTTCCTCAAGCTGACCAGGGCACAGAACTGAGATTTTCTTACCTCGATTCTTTCTTTTAAATATTGTACATACTCTTTTTACACTGTGATGCATAAGAGAAGTTCCTGTTTCTGGAGCACAGGTGCCTGTTGCTTAGAGAACTCTCAAGTAAAACAGCATGGGACCTCATAAATTAGACAATGATGAAAACAGGCAAGTAGATTCCACCACCGATGTCTGATACATATCAAGAGAAGCTGTGTATAACTCCTATCATACTTTCATGGTACATTTCTGTTCCTGCCTGTGCAAAGCATCTTTGTTCTAAAGCAAGTAATATTTTTGTAGTACAAGAGACAAGTATTTTTCTCAGGTCAGGAAACACCAGGGAATAGTACTGTGGGGTTCCAAACAAAGGCCTGGCTTTATCAATTCTCAGGTATTTATTTTACCCCTGGTATCAAAAAAATCCCAAAATTTTCCATTTACTGTACAGTTGTACAGAAGATTTTGGGATAGAGCAACAAGACTGACACACATTGATGTACCTTTGTAGAAAAGGCCTGCACTTCTATGGCTGTTGCTACAGCTTCTCAATTCACTTTGAAAAGCACTAAGCCCACTACAATGCAAAATAGTATCATCATAATAAGGTGTCATAGAACCCCATGTCAAAGGGTGTGAAGTTTGGATTATGCTTAGGCAGTTTTGTGAGCAAATCCCTGGATCTTCATTTTCTGGAGAACATTCTAGGACATTGGCTAATCTGCATTCTAAGGGTTTGGGATAATTTAAAGCATCAGGTAATTTCTATATGAAGACTACAGCAAATCATGATTACTGCACAAAATTACATACTGACGTATAAGTGTGATGACCTAGGTAATTACAAATCTGTCAGCCTGACTGAGATCCTGATAGCATATTGTAACAGTTGATATGAGACTCAATTAATACAAATTAAAAGAAAAAATAATATAATTGGTGCTAGTCAACCTGGAAAATCTTATCATGCTAACTTGAAAATCTGGTTGACAAACAGAATAGCGTCAAATTACAGCTTTCATAAGGCATTTGACTTGGTACCACACAATTTAAATTGTATGAAATGAAAGTCATGCATACTAAATGCCTTCAAAACTCATTAAATGACAGGTTTAAAAGTGTTTACTAAAAAAAGGAAACATTATTAAATGGGCTCTTTGCAAGATAGTGCCACATAGGCAGATTTTTGCTTCTGCATTGATTTGCACTTCCAACAATGACTTGTGAAAATGCAGTCATCACTCATGACTTTTGCAGATGACAAAAACCTTGGGGGAGTAGTATGATGATTTATAGTATTGGTGTTATATAGTGATATTACACCAGTACTATGAATACTGTGGGTACTGGTAGACCTGTAAAGCTGAGCCCTGGCATAGTTGATGCTTTAAAACAGCCAATGGCAGCACTACCCAGTGCCTGTAGCATTCATCTCACCTCATTTTAGTCTTCTGAAAGTGTCTGGTGCAAGCTAGACACAGAGGTTCTCATTGCTCATAGAGAAAATTGGATACCCATCAGAGGGCACTCTAGCCCAGCGGTTTTAGGCAGTTGGGCTGGGATGGGATAAATTGTTTTCTGGAAGGTCCAGTTTCTCTCCGCTTCCTATAGAGAGAGCATAGGGAACAAATACATTCATAGCTACCAGCTAAGTAGCTAAGCCCAGAAAGCACTGATGCAGAAAAAGTTATGGAGGTGAATTAGCAAGGAACTCAATGGGTTACCCCTCTGATACAATTTGCTGGTTGGGAGATTCTCCAGTGTCACATAGTTGGGCCATGGAGCACAAATGCGCTGTGTGCCCCTCCTTAGAAGACTGAAAATGTGGTGATTAACTAGCAAAACCCAAGATTATGTGCTTTATGACTGTAATCCTTGGATATTTATTTGAAGAGGAAAATATCTATTAGAGTAGGGGCATTATGCTTTCTTCTGTTATTATTAGAATGCTGCTTCATGTTCCTGTGAATATAGCCTAAAAAAGGACTATAATAAAGTGAAAAACACTGAGAGAAAAACCACAGGATTGGATAGAGGCTGAGAAACCTGTCATTAAGGGAAAAGCTTAAAAATGATGAACCATTTAGCTTGTCAAGGAGAAAATCAGAAGGGTCACAGCTATTTTGCAGGGGTAGGATATTGATTCTAGAAGGCTATTTTATCTAGTGAGCAGTAACATCAAGGTGAAAGTCGGAGTTAGACAAATTAAAGTTAGAAGTAAAAGGCATACTTTTCAGTGTGGAAAGCTATGGAGTGTCAAAGTTGTATATTTTTCATCACTGAAAATTTGAAAGGCAAGATTTGATGTTTTCCTATAATGAGTCAAGTGTTTTCAATCTGTACTTACGAACTTGTGGATTCTACTGATCACTTCTAAAAGGTCTATAAAGGTGACAGAGAAGAGTATGATCATATATACCATACTACAACCCACAGATGAAATTTCTAAGTGATTCTGGAGTTTACTGGAAAATTACAACTAAAAAAAAAAAAAAAAAATCTCCAGGGATTAATTCAGGGCAGCACTATGATTTCTGTTATATAGGAGGGCAGCAAGTGATGGAAACAAACCTGTTCCCCAGTTTAGAATCTGTGACTGATTTGAGAATCGTCATGGTTTAAGCCCAGTCAGTATCTCAGAACCACACAGCCGCTCGTTTATTCCCCCGTCCTTTCTTCCCCGTTCCCAGAGGGATGGGCAGGAGAATCGAAAGAATGTAACTCCCACGGGTTGAGATAAGAACAGTCCAGTAACTAAGGTATAACACAAATCACTACTGCTGTCACCAGTAATAATAATGACAAGGGAAATAACAAGGGAGAGAATACAACCACTCAAAACCCGCCGACCAATGCCCATCCTGACTCGAGCAGCGATCTAACCCTACCGAGTAACTGCCCCCAGTTTATATACTGGACATGATGTGCTGTGGTATGGAATACCTCTTTGGTCAGTTTGGGTCAGGTGTCCTGTCTCTGCTTCCTCCCAGCTTCCTCTCTTCCTTGGCAGAGAATGAGACTCAGAAAGTACTTGGTCAGAGTAAACATTACTGAGCAGTAACTAAAACCATCGGTGTTATCAGTGCTGTTCCCAGGCCAAAAGTCAAAAACACAGCACTGCACCAGCTACTAAGGAGGAGAAAAATGACTGTTACTGCTGAACCCAAGACAAGAACGCTTAGAGTAAGATGGAGAAACATCTCACAATTGCTAAAATGTGTGTCTTAAGTGAATAAGTGTAACCATGATGACAGACCAAAAGAATGCAAGGAGAAGGTAGACCAAAGCCCTTATATGTCTGGAATTAGAAAATATGGGCAGAATCACATGTTGCTAAGAAAATCACAATACCCCAGTGACATTGAGACACCGACAAATGCAGCACAGTGATCCCTGGCCCAGATTAACTGAGCTCAAGGCAGCAGTTCAACGACATGAAAGAAAATCCCCAGTGGAACTTCAGGTGTTGAGATGATCAAACACAAGCCCAAGGACTGCTGTATGGTATCATGATGAGCTTGGCATTGACTCATGAGAACTCACTTCAAAACACTCTGAACATCAGATCTGGGCCACAGACCTGCAACTGGTGCTGCTGTTTGTCTTCTTCCAGCAGCCAGCAGTGCATGTTCATTTATCTGGCCCATTCTTGAGAACAGATGCTTTGATTTCTCCAGCCCTTCTGTTTTGCCTCTTGTGTCTGCACTGCTATAGGATACTGTGCCATTCTCCCTTGCAGTGTGCTGCTGCTTCCCAATTCTTACATTACTTTCGCTGGCTGTATGTAACTTTTTGCTAATTCTCTACTACAAGTGTTAGAGACAAATACTGCACCACTGACATGCACGTAGGAAGGGACAGAAAAAAGATGTTCCAATCTCAACATGTTCATTTATTGCATTTTGAGAAATTGCTGTATCATTCATACTGTCCCACTGGTGCAAATGACAGGGCAAATTGACATATAGTGTTCATGCAATATTCAAAGTCATGCTTTTAAAAGATTAGCATAGAAAATAATGAAAATAAAAGAGACATTGCCCTCCTGAGGTTAAGTGGGATTCCTCTCCCTTCTCCCCCCACAGATATCAGTAGAATTAGCATTTAAATATAAAGTTTGGGTTTAAATATTATGGACTATGTTTTCTCAGAAGGTTTTCTTATTCAGAAAATAATACCTTCAAAAAGGCTGCATTTCTTCTGCATCCCAGTTCCCATGTTCGTAGATTTAAAAGAGAGAAGAGACCTTTCTGTCATGATACAGTTTGACTACTTTCATAAATAAGCCAAACTGTTTTGCCATCTGAGCTCCTGCTTTGATTTCTGAAGAGTTAGCATGGTGTCTTTTAGAAAAAAAGATCAAAACTTGATTTTAAAATAGGAGGAAACTCAGTTTCAGTCACTTGAGACAGAGAATCCCTCTCCATCAGTATTGAGTTATTCAGGTAATTAATGATTATTTTTAAATGTTTTTGTTTTTTTTTTTTCTCTGTCTGGATCTCATATTGTATGCGAACAGTAATGGTTTATCAGGATCTCTGCTTAGTCTTTCAAAATATTTGGATGCATGTAATTTGAACCTACTCTGGACTTTGCAAAGCAGCTGTCCTCAAACCACAGTAACTTCTACCCAGTCACTCTTGTTATTTCAGTGATCAATCCCTTTGCACCTGTCAAAATGAGGTCAGATTTTGTTCATCTTGGATATAATATATTTGAGTTAGAAAGCTGTCACCTAGAATTTTAGAGAATTTCTAGAATGTTTTATTACTGGTAGCCTGAGATCTCTAGGATCAGAGGTTTGAGAATGAAATTTCTCATCATAATTTATGCTTTATGTGTGCACATTGTAGATATTACTTCAGAAATAAAGAATACAGTTTTAGTGAAACAGAGCAATATGGTGTAGGTTTCTCTGTGTGTAACCCTGCCCAGACATTCTCTCTGGACTACTTTGTGTTCTTCCTTCTGGGACAGAAAGCATTTTCCTTCTCTTGACTACAGCATTTTCTTTCCCCAGTACATATTCAGCATGGAAATGATCTCCATTTTGTAAATTATTATCTTGTGAACAACTTAAAAGATGCCATCTGAGCGCTGTTGTAAAGACTGAAATACACCTTGATGCAACCCTCAGATCAGTAACTTGTCTCTTGGCACCACAAAGATGGCACATGAACTCCTTGTCATCTACTGTTTTGCAGTTTATGCTCAGTTGAGAAAATATATGAGATCAAATGTCTTCCTTTGTCAATTAAAGGTTCCCCCTCAGATTCCCAAAAGCTGAAGTTCTGAGCAGCCATCATACATGTGTGTCCTACACAAAGTTCTCTTTTCAGCATTGAAATCATGAGAAGTTTATTGCAATATTTTCAGTCTTTTATGAGGAATGAACCTTCTAGTTATGTGAATTCTTTCCTTGTCCTCCTGAGTTATGTCCTCCTGAGTTACAGCTTGCCTTTAATCCTTTGTATTCAGTTTCACAGAGCTCATCTTGTCACTGCTGTTTCCAAAGTGATAAACCATGACTCTGGGCTGTTTTTCCTTATTTTCTTCATGGGTAATTTCATTCCTCTTTGACATCTGGGTGCACATGTGCAGTGGAGATGTTTACTAAAACAGATTGTCCAAAAACCTCAGCCTTGGGGTTTTTTTTCTGTTCTTCTTGCTCCCCCAAATATTTTAAACACTCTTTTATGAATAGGGATATTCCTGGCTTGCAGTAAGAAATGTACAACACACAATGGAGAATCCTTTTTCGATTGCTGACCATCTTAATATGCTTGTTTTTGTGACTGGAATGGAAACTTGTTATACTTCCTCTTGACATGCCTCTATTTCACAGGTACAGCAAAATGAAGACTTTTCACTTTCAGTCATTTAAAAATCAGTAAGTGTATACCGTTAAATGGACTAATTCAGAACATAAGGGTCAGAAATGCAAAACTTTGAAGCTCAGAACTCTGCTCCTGGAACTTCTATTATAGAATCATACAATGGTTTCTTTCACTACACCAGGTTGCTCAAAGCACTGTCAAACCTGGCCCTGAGCATTTCCAGTGATGGAGCATTCACATCTTTTCTGGGAAACCTGTTGCAGTGTCTTACTACCTTCATCATAGAAAATGTCTTCCTTATTTTCAATCTAAACCTATCTTCTTTCAGTTTAAAGCCTTTTCTCGTAACTACAGGCCCTGGTAAAATGTCTCTTTCCATCTTTCTTATAAGCCCCCCTTATACGCTGAAGGACCACAATGAGGTGTCTGCAGTGCTTTCTCTTCTCCAGGCTGAACAAGCCTAGTTCTCTCAGCCTGTCTTCATAGGAGAGGTGCTCCAGCTCTCCGAGCATCTTTGTGGCCTCCTCTGGACTTGCTTCAACATATCCATGTCCTTCTTATGCTGGGGGCCACAGCTGAGTGCAGTACTGCATGTGGGATCTCGTGAGAGTGGACTAGAGGAAGAGAATCACCTCCTTCAACCTGAAGGTCATGCTTCTTTTGATGCAGGCCAGGGTATGAACTTGCTAAGCCGCTGGCCATCATATTTGAAAAATCATAGCAGTCAGGTGAAGTTCCTGACAACTGGAAAAAGGGGAATATAACCCCCATTTTCAAGAAGGGGAAAATGGATGACCCAGGCAATTACAGACCAGTCAGTCTCACCTCTGTGCCTGGCAAAATCTTGGAGCAGATTCTCCTGCAAGGCATGCTAAGGCTCATGAAAAACAACAAGGTGCTTGGTGACAGCCAGCATGGCTTCACTAAGGGGAAATCCTGCCTGACCAATTTGGTGGCCTTCTATGATGGGGCTACAGAACTGATGGACAGCGATAGAGCAGTTGATATCACTGACCTGGACTTGTGCAAAGCGTTCGACACTGTCCCGCATGACATCCTTGTCTCTAAATTGGAGAGACATCAGTTTGATTGATGGACCACTTGGTGGATAAAGAAGTGGCTGGATGCCTGCACGCAAAGAGTTGTGGTCAATGGCTCAATGTCCAGCTGGAGACCAGTAATGAGTGGTGTCCCTCAGGGATCAGTGTTGGGACCGGTCTTGTTCAACATCTTCGTCGCTGACATGGACAGTGGGATTGAGTGCGCCCTCAGCAAGTTTACTGATGACACCAAGCTGTGTGGTTCGGTTGATACGCTGGAGGGAAGGAATGCCATCCAGAGGGACCTTGACACGCTTGTGAGGTGGGCTGATGCCAACCTCATGAAGTTTAACCATGCCAAGTGCAAGGTCCTCCACCTGGGTGGGAGCAATCCCAGGCACAGCTACAGGTTGGGCAGAGAAGAGATTCAGAGCAGCCCTGTGGAGAAGGACTTGGGGGTGTTGGTCTATGAGAAAATGAACATGAGAGCCAGCTTCAGTGTGTGGTTGCAGCCCAGAAAACCAACCGTATCCTGCGCTGCATCAAAAGGAGTGTGACCAGCAGGTCAAAGGAGGTGATCCTGCCCTTTGCTCTCGTGAGACCTCACTTGGAGTATTGTGTACAGTTCTGGTGTCCTCAACATAAAAAGGACATGGAACTGTTGGAACAAGTCCAGAGGAGGGCCACGAGGATGATCAGGGACTGGAGCACCTCTTGTATGAAGACAGACTGAGAAAGTTGGGACTGTTCAGCCTGGAGAAGAGAAGGCTGCGTGGAGACCTCAGAGCAGCCTTCCAGTATCAGAAGGGGGCCTATAGGGATGCTGGGGATGGACTCTTCATTAGGGACTGTAGTGGTAGGACAAGGGGTAATGGGTTAAAATTTAAACAGGGGAAGTTTAGATTGGATATAAGGAGGAAATTCTTTCCTGTTAGGGTAGTGAGGCACTGGAATAGGTTGCCCAGGGAGGTTGTGAATGCTCCAACCCTGGCAGTATTCAAAGCCAGGTTGGCCGAGGCCTTGGATGATATGGTTTAGGGTGAGGTGTCCCTGCCCACGGCAGGGGGTTGGAACTTGATGATCTTAAGGTCCTTTCCGACCCTAACTGTTCTATGATTCTATGATTCTGTGATATGGTTGGCCTTCTGGGCTTCAAGCACACACTGCTGGCTGTTGTCCAATTTTTCATGGACTGGCATCCCCAGATCCTTTTCTGCAGGGCAGCTGTCAGTCCATTCATCCCTCCATCCTGTATTGATACTGCCAATTGCCCTGACCCAGGTCCAGAACCTTCCACTCAGCCTTGTATATCTTAAAATTCACTCTGTGCTTACAGTTCACTTTTTTTAAGGAAGGTAATTTTACCTCATACTGAAAATAAAACCCATATGCAACAGAGTACAATGCATAAGCAACCAGATTTTTGAATGGAGTTGACTTATAAGTCAAATTGGAGAAAGCACCTGAAATATATTTAAATTTGTTTCTTTTAAATATATGCAGTTTGCAAATCACCTTGTTATGAAAGAAAAATTCAGTCTGCTTTAGATGGCAACACAAGAGAGTCTTCAGCTTGTCTCAGGGGCAGCAGTGAGAATCTTTTTACCTGTGGTTCCAAATTAGTGGAAATACATTCAGGTTGCCCAACTCTTTCTTCAGATCACGTTGCCATACAGGAGTCGAGTTCACAGTTTTATGCACACAATACATTAACATAAACTAGTTAACCACCTGGCACTGGTTAAGCAGAATTTATGCTGATACTGTGCTAATGACCTTGCACTATCATTAGACTAAATCAGTCTCCTGGGGGAGAACCCAACAAAGCATACTAATTCAATGCATTCCTGGGAGGTAGCATATACAGTAAAATACATTTTGTCATTTATTGAGCTCCATTTTCATTCAGAAATACTTTCTAAATTAAATACCAAGGCCTCTGCAGAGGCCTCTGGAGCAGCAGAATGAAACAAGACAAACAAAAGAAAGATTTATGCACACCTACAGTCACTGTGGACATTTTAAAGTACTGGTGTACTGTATTAACAAGTGGAGGAATAATCCGCTCTAAACATAAACTTAGAAAACAAAACTTAGAAGGGTAATCAAAACTTAGAAGGCTAAATCTGATGTAGACACCATTGGCTCCCTTTAGAATCTGTGAGAGTAACAGGTGTCACCAGAGGGTGCTTAACCTATAATGCCATTTTGATAATTATCTTTGGAGGTGTTGCATTCCCCTTGCATGCACACACACCCCCACATACCCACACACCCACTGCTTTCTTTTTCGCCAGCGACAGTAAGACAACTATGGGTGATTAGGACAGTGTTAGATGTCTAACTTACAGAAACATAAGTTAGGGCAGATGAATTTCAGCCCAAACAATCACAACAATCAAGAGTTAGAATATTTCAGAAATAAAATGCTTTGTGAATCTCAATTCAGCCTCCTTTTACGTACATAGGACATATGCATGAATTATTAGGCATGAAAACTACTTTTTCCAGAGGGTTCAGTACACATAGTGTAGATTAATTATGATTTTACAGTACAAAGGGAGATAATCTGTTCAACCTTTACTTCATTTGTTGCAGAGTTGAAAGTTACGGAGTATGGAGGGGAGGTGGATTGAAAAGAAAACTGAATCCCTAAGGCAGTTGAGTGCCTTGCAAGGTTTTCTACAGCCGCCTGTTTGTGTTGCCTACACAGATGATGTAAATCAGATTTCTCACAGCTGGTCTCTAGTGCTATGCTTCTCAATTACTGGATGCCCAGTTGGAGACAGTAGGGTCTGACTTGAAGAAGTGCAGAGCATGCATAACTGTATTTGAAGTTAACAGAACTTGTTTCTTGAATATATGTAGTGCTATATAATGCCAAGCACTGTGAATCTTATTATCTAAAACTATTGGAAACTATTTGCCTAATATTTTTCTGCACCTCAATTCCATTTGAGATAAGCGATGATGATGTACTTCAGTATACACTGTAGCACCCAAATTTGATATATCAACAAATAAAATCCTTCATCTAAACATATATATGTGTGTAACATAGAAAAAAAATTGACAGTTCTTGGATTGTTCATGCGTTTTAGAAGTCTATTTAAGAATAAACTGAGTTGCACCCTGAAGTACCTCTTTATTCAGTAGCACTAAGGGAATCCCAGAGGAACTAATTCAGATGTAGACATCAGAGCTGCAGATATCTGAAGACAGGACAGGTGAATCCTGCCTTCTGTGGTGACCTCCATTTCGGGCACTGAATGAGACAGAGGCTCTAAAGGCATTCTCCAATCATGTTATTTGTTAGCTGGTTTTGTAATAGATATGCACAAGAGACCAAATCAAGGTTGCAAGGAATGCCTTTTGAAAGCTTGGCATATCAATCTTAATAGCAGTATAATAGTTATTTTCTAAGAATCAAAAGACATCAGCCTGAGGCAGACACTTGGAATGTTGCATTTCAGTTCAAATACTTGTTTGAAATAAAGAAAAGGAGGGCAAATTAATAATAGTGGTTTTACCAGCTCTCCCTGAGAAACATCCAGCCTTTCTCAGGTCTGTGGCAACCCTGAAGCCTGTGCACCTCTCAGCTTTAGTCCTTTGTTCAGCATTCCTTCAGAGTTAGGAAGAAGTTTACATTTTCAGAAGTTTTTATAAAAATGGCCCAGCCATCAGGGTCTTTCTCTGGAACCGTTAGGCATTTGTCAACATTCACACTATAGAGACAGGGAAAACCTTGGTTAAAATTATTTGGCAAATGTCACATCACACAAAATTACCAGGTAACGAAGGGCAGTTCAACTCAGTGTTTAGCTTATTAAGCCAAAATGTCTAGGAAAAAAAACCCTCTGATCCTTCCTGACAAAGCTGTGCTACACCATTGCATACATGGTGCAGTGCAATGACTTTGGCATGCTGACGTTATAGACTTCTGTAAAAGGAAAAGGACCTTGACTAAATTCTAAAACCCATGCTATATTGCCACTTTAAACATAGATTCATAGAATCATAGAATAGTTAGGGTTGGAAAGGACCTTAAGATCATCAAGTTCCAACCCCCCTGCCATGGGCAGGGACACCTCGCTCTAAATCATATTACCCAAGGCCTCGTCTAACCTGGCCTTGAGCACTGCCAGGGATGGAGCATTCACAACCTCCTTGGGCAACCTATTCCAGTGCCTCACCACCCTAACAGGAAAGAATTTCCTCCTTATATCCAATCTAAACTTCCCCTGTTTAAGTTTTAACCCATTACCCCTTGTCCTGTCACTACAGTCCCTAATGAAGAGTCCATCCCCAGCATCCCTATAGGCCCCCTTTGGATACTGGAAGGCTGTTCTGAGGTCTCCACATAGCCTTCTCTTCTCCAGGCTGAACAGTCCCAACTTTCTCAGCCGATCTTCATACAGGAGGTGCTCCAGTCCCCTGATCATCCTCTTGGCCCTCCTCTCGACTTGTTCCAACAGTTCCATGTCCTTTTTATGTTGAGGACACCAGAACTGTACACAATACTCCAGGTGAGGTCTCACAAGAGCAGAATAAAGGGGCAGGATCACCTCCTTTGACCTGCTGGTCACACATCCTTTTGATGCAGCCCAGGATGCGGTTGGCTTTCTGGGCTGCAAGCGCACACTGAAGCTGGCTCATGTTCATTTTCTCATCGACCAACACCCCCAAGTCCTTTTCCGCAGGGCTGCTCTGAATCTTGTCTCTGCCCAGCTTGTAGCTGTGCCTGGGATTGCTCCGACCCAGGTGTAGGACCTTGCACTTGGCATGGTTAAATTTCTTGAGGTTGGCATCAGCCCACCTCACAAGCGTGTCAAGGTCCCTCTGGATGGCATTCCTTCCCTCCAGTATATCAACCGAACCACACAGCTTGGTGTCATCGGCAAACTTGCTGAGGGCGCACTCAATCCCACTGTCCATGTCAGTGACAAAGATGTTAAACAAGACTGGTCCGAACACTGATCCCTGAGGGACACCACTCGTTACAGGTCTCCAGCCAGACATTGACCACAACTCTTTGTGTGCGGCCCTTCAGCCAGTTCTTTATCCACTGAGTTGTCCATTCATCTCAGGGACTGCAGTGTCTGGCAGAAGGTGATTGTACTACTTGATTTGCAGTTCCTGAGACAGTTTACATTAAACTTACAAAGCATCTTTCATGTATCCTCCTAGTATAAGTCTTAGGGATATTGCATGAGCAACAAGAATTCTTTCAGTCTCACCAAACAGCATTAATTACCATTGCCTTTCCTTCCTAACTTCTTTTCACCTGCACTTTGCTTGCTCTGAAGCTGCCCCAGATGGTGGAAGTCAGCAGGACCAGGCATTAGAGGCTCTGCTGTAAGCTCGCTCTGGATGTATCACAATGCAGGGGTAGATCATGTGAACTTCTTATTAGTAAATATAAACCCATTGAACAGTGTATGAGGATTTGGTGACCTTCCTAGGCAAAGCATTAACATCTAACATGTTGGAAACGGGCTTTGAAGGCATGATTTCTAAGCCTGACTTGATTTAGGTTACTGCAGGACACTGGAAAACCCATTTAGACACATATATCCAAAAATTGCCTACTAATTTTGGAAACCTGATTTTCAGAAGAGTGCATCATCTACAGCCACAGTAGATATCCAGGCATTACATTTGTATGCCTATTGCAGTTGTAAATTTACTTGGTAAGGGAGAGGAGAAATGGACCATGAACTTTTTAGTCATTCCATTAACACTGACCAATTCAGCACATGATTATACATATCCTCATTACCATCATTCCCCACCCTCAGTTTACATAAAGACTGTGGGACCTACTCACTATTGGAAAGATGTTTTAGAGCAATCTGCTAGTCATATGGCTACACTGGCAGCTGCCCTATCTCGAAAGTCACTGGAGGTGGGATTGATTTGTATTTAGCAACCCAACATCCAAATTGAACACATTATGGTGCTGATGTAAATCTAAGGCACCAAGCAAAAACTCTAATAAAGAAACATGCAAATATTTAAGTATGAGAGAAATATCCTTGCTTAAAACTTCAGAACTACAGAATCTGCTTCTCTGGTTTTCAGTCAGTTGTCAAAGGAAACTAATCTGGAACAAAATCAGTCAAGTCACTGAGATCTGAAAAGAACAATTTGTGGAGGGCAAAATGGTCAGGCTCTTTCTTGGATGAAAAGAGATAAAAGAGGTTTACTGCAGGTTTTACAAAAGCATTTGAACAATGTTTTGTGATCAAATCTCACAGTTTTAACAGAGAAGGAATTTATTTAAGTAATGGAAAACAGTGGTTTGTGTAGGATTCTGTATTGGAAGTTATGTGCTTATCTTGACTGTATTCTTACAGTTGACATTTTCACCTACCCACACAGTACAGGTTATTTACTGATTGTTGAGTAATTTGCTGTGCATACCTGCACACACACACACACACACATAGACACACACACTGTCTTCTAATATATTTGCAGAAGAGTGGGACTCTATTTTGTATTCATCATCAGATCCAGTCGGTGATGAAAAGGAACTCAGTTCCAGTAACCTTGCTCCATGACTGTGCGGCAGGTAGCCAGTCTATGAGTTAAAGTCTGACTACTTTTGTAGCATATTTTCTTAGTGTTTTCATAAACAAAATAAGGATAATAACTCTCTAAAGAAGGAGTAAATTACTTCAAATTCTGTTGCAGAAGACACAGAGGAAATAGCAGATGAAATGTAAGGGACAATTTCTGTTTGCCTGACAATTCCCTTCTAAGTCTGTTACACTTTAAATTGTGTAAATAGAGATCTAGGTGAAAAATGAGAACCATTGCTCACAGATAATTGAGGAGCACAAATAAAAAATGGAACTCAAGGAAGATGTGCCTTCTTAGCTTGGAATTAAATCCATAATTGCAGTGGAAGGAGCTATGGTTTAAAAAAATGAATTGACAATGTAAGTTTGTTATTCATAAAATTGGAACAGTAGATGATTTTAATAGCTTTACTTCCTGCCATCTGATGTGTATTTCCAGATAGAGTCTTAATCTGATTACCAGCCACTAGCTGTAGTCCACATAGGTAATAATTAGCTGTAGCCCAGGTAACCAATTATTAACATATGTAGAACTACCGCATGAAGCATTTATAGGTTTTTTTACTTCCATCTTGAGTTTTAAGATACTGAAGGTGATCATTTCAGAGGGAGTGGTGGAAATGGCCTTGGGTTTCTTTACAACCAGAATCAATTTGTGAGCAGGAGTTTATTTGTAGTTTATTGTTAGACTCCACTGAACATTATTAATTTAAAAACTGGAAATCCCTCATGTTAGACATGCCCAGTTTGGTAAGAATATCTCACAGTTTGAGTAGATCAGCTCTTGGGAGCTTACACCAATTTATATCTTTTCAGGAGTACTGAAAGTGACAGTCTACCTGGCTGCAGAATGAGGTGTCTCTGTTCAATGCCTGCTGATTTATTGTCTTAAGTACAGTCTACAATCACTAATGTGAGACTCTGTATAGGTCACACAAAGGTGTCAAACAGAATTAGTGAAATCACAACACGTTTGTGCTTCCCTTTGATTTATAATTAACATTGGTTTCGTTTTCCTTCTACCTTCCCAGATTCCCACTTTCTTCCCTTTTTTTTTTTTTTTTTTTTTTTTTGTAGCTATTTTCAAACTTTGCTATCCACTTCTTAGGCTTTCTGAAGGCAAGTATATTGGCTTGTGCTGGAGTAATCTTCCTTAATTGATTTGGAATGTCTGCCACTTTCTTCTGTATTCTGTGCTGATATCTTTATATGACTGGCTTTTAACCAAATGCTGTCATCTTTTGCATTCTCTTTATCTCTTTGCTGTTTTTGTGCTGAGAGGCTGTATTCTTAGCACTTGAGCGTTGTCCCTTCGTCCTTCACATTTGCAGTGTAAAAGGTACAAAGGGCAAACATTCCAAATATTGAAATCTCCATGCTTGACATTTCTGATATTTTTTCTGCTTTTTTTTTGTTAAGGCAGTTGTTGCATGGCATTCACCCACAAATGAATAAGACATTTAAAGATTTTGATTAATTTTATTCCCATTTAGGACTTTGGTGAATTTATTTTTCATGCCTATTTTTTTCTCAGTATTTTACTTTGTATTTTCCACTCTTATGCTAATTCTTTAAAGAAAAGGATTCCGAATCAGAATACTGTGCCATCATCATGTTCCTTTAAAGCTTTCTCATGAAGTGTCTCTTTGGTGACTACATCACCTTCCCAGGTTCCCTCACATAATAGGTACAAGTCTCTGCAGGTGGAACTGAACAACAACAAGGGCAATGGTCCATCTAGTTTCAGATGTCACTGAGGGTAAGTCAGCCTGTGCGCTGTGTCAAAAACTCTTTCATAAACTAAAAAAGACAAGTCATTTTTGTAGGAGGAAACGGAAGGCCCAATATGTAGACCAGACTCACAGGGAAGTCTGCTGCCTCCCTGGGGCCTGGGTTAAAGATGTGAATATAATGCTTCGTACCCTCATACATCCTCAGATTATTACCCATTATTGATTTTTCAGGTAGGCAGCATTGAAATTGGAACTAGAAGTCTGAGGACAATCAAGAGAGACTTCAGAGCCTTGGAATAACCGGTTAAGGGATCAGGAGCACAAGCAGTGTCCTCTATCATCCCAGTTGCAAGGAATGGAAAAAGGAAGAAAGATCCAGCAGATCAATACCTGCTCTGTTTGGTGTCACTGTCAGAATTTGGGGTTTTCTGATCATCGCACATATCAATTGGCCGAGCCCAAAGAGTGGTGATAAATGAAGTTAAGCCCAGTTGGCAGCCGGTCACAAGTGCCCTTCCCCAGGACTCAGTGTAGGGTCAGGTCTGTTTAATATCTTTATCAATGACCTTGATGAGGGGATTGAGTGCATCCTCAATGAGTTCACATATGATACCAAGTTGGGTGGGAGGATTGATCTGCTTGATGGTAGGAAAGCTCTAAAGAGGGATCTAGACAGGCTAGATCGATGGGCTGAGTCCAATTGCATGCTGGTCAACAAGGCTAAATGCCTTTAGGACCCCTCACTACAAGAAACTGGTGTTTGAGCATATCCAAAGAAGGGCAACAAAGCTGGTGAAGGGTCTGGAGAAGAAGTCTGATGAAGAACGGTTGAGGGAACTGGGGTTGTTTAGTCTGGAGAAGCAAGGAGACCTTAGTGCTCTCTAAAAACACCCGAAAGGATATTCTAGCAAGGTGTGTGCTTCAGCCGCTTCTCCCAAGAAAAAGAACAACAGGACAAGAGAAAATGCCCTGAATTTGCTCCAGGAGAGGTTTGGATCAGATATTAGGAAAACTTTCTTTACCAGAAGGGTTGTGAAGCATTGGAACAGGCTGCCCAGGGAAGTGGTGGCATCACCATCCCTGGAGATATTTAGAAGTTGCATAGATGTGAACCTTAGGGACATGGTTTATTGGTGGACTTGGCAGTGCTGGGTTAATAGTTGGATTTGTTGATCTTAGAGGTCTTTTCCAACCAAAATTGTTTTCTGATTTGATGATTTCTGTAAAACATGTTGTAAATTTATGATTTTTAATGTAATTTAAATCATAGGTTTATACTGGGGACTGTTATGTTTTCATCTTCATTATAAGATTCATAATACATATATATATAAAAATATATAACTTCTTTTTAGATTAAAGGGAAAAAGCTATCTCTAGACAACTGAAAATTCCTGTGTTGTGTGTATATTTGATTGCTTTACACGGTCCACCTTTTTCTTCATGTATCACCTGCTGCAAAACAAGCCCTGCTCTGAAAAACATAGAACAAAAGTAGTTCTTTGGTATCTTCCTAGAAATTATGGAATCATAGTATAGTTAGGTTTGGAAAGGACCTTAAGATCCTCTAGTTCTAACCCCCCTGCCATGGGCAGGGACACTTCACACGAAACCATGTCACAAATTATCAACAGTGATCTACAAAGGAAGAAATATATAGCCCAATTTAATTATGGACCAAGACAAAATCACATATAACCAATTTCCTCAATACATTTAATCCAAATCTTAATTGAAACAAAGGGATTTTTTTTTTTTTTTTTTCATTTCAGTGGTCTCTCAGTCAGACCATTAATCCTTGGATAATAGAACAACTGTATTTAGCACAGTGTATTACCATTACCTTAGCCAAAAAATATGTGGCTAATTCACAGTCAGTTGAACTAATGTCATTAGTAATAGACCCCTATGTCAGGTTAACATTGATAAGTTAAGTATTTGCTAAAGAACAAGGCCTTGCAAAATTGTTTTTCAGGATGTATTATCTGATCAGCCAGATGCCTATCACTAACTTAATGAAGACCTTGTAGCCATCCTCTCTTGTCCTCAGTTCATGCAATCATCATTGATTCATCTTCATTACTTTAAGACCTAGTCCTTTTTGCATTTGGAAAAGCTTTCCTGGATGAACCCAGCTGGACCCCAGATGCTCAAGTGAATAAAAAAAGACAGTTTATTATATTACTGTTGTAATCAAGATCATGATTTTTGTGTCTATGCTCTTAGGGTTGTAAACACTGGCGCACTTTCATATGGAAGTTGGATATCCGATTATACCAACTGTATGGATAGTTATCTGAATGCTTTAGAGATCACACTGTCTGGATACATTTCAGAAGTATTTGATTTCTTCCTGGATCATTATGAAAATATTTATATTTACATATTACACATTGTAACTGTCATAGTTTTTCTTTTATTAATACTAAAAATAATAATGAATTATTATGTCTTTC
Organism: Neopsephotus bourkii; assembly: GCF_033783945.1. Classification (NCBI taxonomy): domain Eukaryota; kingdom Metazoa; phylum Chordata; class Aves; order Psittaciformes; family Psittacidae; genus Neopsephotus; species Neopsephotus bourkii. The sequence continues at coordinate 3,772,865 of NW_026902113.1, forward strand.
ATATATTTTGTGTAATATACTATGTGGAGCTGATGCACTTACAATCAGTAATGTCTGCTTATACTCCCCATCTAAAATAATATCTGTGCCATTTTCAAAATATGTTCATTTCCATAATACCCCTGTTAAGCATTATTAATCATAGCCTGCCACTGTTTTACAGAAGAACAAACAGCTTTTGCAAAGCTGGCTCTGTGTACACTTTTTGAAAGCAGACTCACCAACTGACCACTTTATTCATAAAGAGTGATGCAAGGGCCAGGTTTAGAGAGAGCCAGCTGCTGCACATAGTAAAGTGCATCCAAAGGTACCATTATCTGCAGTGACTGCAGATCCACCCCTGCAGCATGTGTCTGGACATATTCATACTTCTTGCCTGCCTTTGCAGTGACATCACAGGACTAATATCATGCAAGCAAGAGACACCAAAATTATTCTTAGAAGGGACTGATTTACCATTTACAAGGGGAAGTGGGATTTTTAGTCAGTCCTCATTTTGATTGCTTACAGGACAAGACAGATATCTGTAACCAGGTCTTCGGAGTATATAAGCATGTGGCATTGCTGTGACCAGGCAGCTCCGGTTCAATAAGGACTCCATCACTGAACTGAGTAACTTGCCTTGTACCACACAGGAAGTATGTGATAAAAGTAGGGAATTAAATTCTCTTTTTCCATATCCCACAGTAATTCTACAGCTATTGGGCCTTCTATCCTATAGAACACCTAGCTGGTGTTCACAAAATTCTTAGAAGGCAAGAGAAGATTGTCCTATGTACACAGGTATTAGTCCTGAACCCAAAGGCTGCAGTGTTTAATGCAGATCATAAATGTGAATTTTCTGTTCAACTTGAAATTTAAGACATAGCACTGCAGAAGATCAAATCTTTGCAAGGCTTATCCAAATGACCCAGTAGGCTATTTTGCCATCTTGTCCATAATTAACTATAGCAAGTAATAATTAACAAGAGTGCTTTAAATCCTTAATTTAATGTTCTTTTAAAATAGATACAAGGTAAATGGAACCCTGGATAATCTCTCTGGCTTTCTCTTCTATAGCATTACAAAGACACCTAGAAACTTGGCTTCTAAGTACTACTAAGCAGATTTAGACCCAAAGGGCATGAGATACATAAAAATTAGGCTGGCTGTAAGAGAAAATGGAAAAGGGCAGATTGGCAGCATTACACCAGAGAAGACAGTCTGTTCAGCATAAAAGAGGAATAGAATATGATGCCAGGTTGGACTACCTCTTAAATCTCTTAGACTTCAGATGACTTTAATAAGCTACTTTCTCTCTTATGCTTGTAGCATTATCATGTACAGAATAAGAATATAATGTTCTTGGGTATAGTTTATCCTGTCCCCAGCCTGTAGTTTCCTAAACTCTAGGAGAGATTAGTATGTTCTAAGGAGAGTTTTCAGCAACTGACTGCAAATTCTCAGGACTTTTGGAGATGCTAGAGCAAATACAGCTGCAGACATGTGAACAATAAAGTTGATATTAAGGAAAGTAGATAGGAAAGTGAACTACCAGTATAACTGATTGCCACAAAGTGTACTGAATCTAAGAATTCAGAAGCAAATGGAAAGCACTGGATGATTCATGAGTAATGTTTAAAAATAATTTAAACCAGATCTAAACAAAAAAAAAAAATTGGAATTACTCAGGGTATATTCCCACTGAATGATGGGAACATGTGAATATCTCTTGCTAAATAATTTGATGGCTATAGGAGAAGGGTGAGCCAGTATGATCAGGAGATGATGCTTATTGTGTAGGTGAGAGGTAAGGACTGTTGTGGTGTGAAATAAATTTTTATACTTCTAACATACTGTGATACTGTGATACTTGCATAGCAGCAACTGTTACAACTACAGCCTTTTATCTGATCTGCCTGGAGCTTTAAAGAAAACTTAACCCTAATAGTGTAATTTCTTCCTGTGGTAAATGCTAGTATGTATACATGTGAAATACTCTATTGAAAAAAAAACAAAAATCTTACTGTCTTTTTACTACTTGAGAAACATGAAGCAAGCTTAAATTAATTACACAATGGGAAATAGTGCCTAACAGTCTAGTAATCAGACTGGAAGTTATGAGATCTGCAGTATGTTCTATTTTTAATTACAGTGAATTAGCACCAGGTTTTGGGACTTTGGGATTATATTTACTTCTACCCTTATTTGTGTCTGAATTGGGCAAACAGTGAAACAGTTTGTACTGGAGCAAGGAATATTAAATGTGTCGGCATGTTTCCACAGTCAGAAGACATTAATAAATATCAAAAAGTGGGAACTTCTCCCATCATGACAATTTCTTTAAAAATATGACCTATAGTGTGGCCCGCAGGCCAGCAGGGCAGTGATTGTCCCCTTGTACTCAGCATTGGCAAGGCTGTGATCAGTCCTGGACCCCCTTCACTGCAAGAAAGACATTGAGGTGATGGAGCAGGTCCAAAGAAGGGCAAGAAAGCTGGTGAAGGGTCTGGAGAACAAGTGTGATGAGGAATGGCTGAGGGAACTGGGGTTGTTTGGCCTGGAGTAAAGGAGGCTCAGGGGGGCCTTATTGCTGTCTACAGCTAGCTGAAAGGAGGTTGTAGTGAGGTGGGGATCGGTCTCTTCTCCCAAGTAACAAGCGATAGCATGAGTGGGTGTGGCCTCAAGTTGTGCTGAGGGGGCTTAGACTGGATATTAGGGAAAATTTCTTCCCCAGAAGGGCTGTCAAACCTTGGAACAGGCTGACCGGGGAAGTGGTGGAGTCACCATCCCTGAAGAGATTCAAAGCAGGTGTACATGTGGTGCTTAGGGACACGGTTTAGTACTGGACTTGACAGTATTAGCTTAATGGTTGAATATGATGATCTCAGAGGTCTTTTCTAACCTAAATGTTTCTGTGATTCTATGATTCATGAGTGATAAGCCACGAAGCTGTAGCATGATCCACCAGGAAGTCTTCAAAGTTTAATATATGGTATGATATCAAGATTTTCCTACTAGCATAGAAAGAGCCTGTCACTGCTAGCTCTGTGAGACCCACTGAGCATAAATGTTATTTCTTTCTCACAACATAGCTTCTAAAGTATTTTCCAACAGGAATTTTGCTGTGCATTTAGTTTTCTATTCAAGATTTTAAACGGTGATGAATTTGGCTGTCTTTTGAGTCAAACCAGCTGATTTAATTAATCTATTCATGTGATATAAGTGTGCAAATCTGAAGTAAAAATTCTTCGAAGATAGGGCAAAAGGACTGTAGAAGATTAGCTAGACTGAACTCCTACCCTGAAACAGGATGACAAACTTAGAGGATGAAACTTAGCGAATATTAAAATCTATTTTTACTTGTTTTTTAAAAATTACTTCAGTTGCAAATGGCATTCATAGTAGTATAATTCTACAGGATGGGTAAGACAATTATGTTGTACAAATTTTGAAACTTTCTGCATGCGCAAAGAAAAGCCTAATGTAGTTTGTAAAAGGAATTCATACAGATTTCTCAGCTAACATTAGGAACTGTAGCGATAAGAGGAGGGGTAACGGATTAAAACTTAAACAGGGGAAGTTTAGATTGGATGTCAGGAAGAAATTCTTTATTGCGAGGGTGTTGAGACACTGGAATGGGTTGCCCAAGGAGGTTGTGAATTCTCCATCCCTGGCAGTGTTCAAGGCCAGGTTGGACCAAGCCTTGGGTGGTATGGTTTAGTGTGAGGTGTACCTGCCCATGGCAGGGGGGTTGGAACTTGATGATCTTAAGTTCCTTTCCAACCCTAACTGTTCTGTGATTCTATGATTCCATGATTCTATGATTAGCTCCAGGTCTGTAGTAGCTTGCTTCACTTGATAAGATGTAACCTTAGTTTTCTCGCTACATATCCACTAAAGGGAGGAAGAAATTCTGTAACCCTGGCAAGCTATTTACATTGTATGTAAAGGTTCTTCATCTTTTCTACTTTTCCAGCTCTACTATTTGGACTTTATTAGTCTGTTTATTTATTAGTTTATTAGTTTTCCACTTAAAGCAATGCAGTTATTCACCGACTTTTGCATGCCCATGTTCTCAGTCTTGGATGTTTTTCTGTGGCACATTGATACAGCACACTGCGAATAGGGAGAAAATAATCAGGCCCTAAATCTGAATAATCTATTGAGCCTTATTTTTAAACCCTGCAGCATCTACCTTCAAATTGTACCCCCTTACAAGCCTAAGTTTAGGCACCCACTTAATTATTTTGTTGTATGAGAATGCTGATGAGCCGCAGACACATAAGAGAAGGAAATTTTGCTGAAAAGTTTTAATAGGGCTTTCTCTGTGTCCCAACTACTCTGGATACTGCAACACCAATAGTGTAAACCAACATAAAAAAAAAAGAAAAAAAACACCAAAAAACAAAAAACAAAAAACCCAAGTCCCAGAAAACAGCTGAGGGCAAAAATAAATGAAGAAAAAAAATCACTTTGAGCAATCTTTACTGATAAAAATGTTTTTAAAGTACTACACAAAAAAAATAATAATAAATCATTGTGACTAAAAATGGATTACTTGCAAAAAGTTAAGCCAGCTCCAGATTCCTCTGAAAATCTACCAGGTGCTCTTTTAGATGTGCCAAGCACATCTCTGCTCTTTTTCCATTTACTCCTTCTATAGATTTTTTACAAAATTTGTTATATGTTATAAAGCATTAAGTTCAGGTTTTTTTTTTTCATGCTTGATTGATGCCGCTGTCAAGATCTAAGCTTTTGGGCTGCCTCACCATTAGAAATCCATCCCTGTTGTCATTTTTTATGAATTGTATCAGGTCACTATTGTACCTCATGCACAATTTTTAGCCACTGGTTTCAAAGTGTTGTAATGGAATACGGTTGTTCTGAGGGAAGAACCTGATTATATTTCAGGTGGAACTGATATATGGGAATATTAATTCTTAAACCTATCAAATATTCCGACACTTCCCCAGGGCTGGGTGGAATTTAGATTTCAAGTGCAGGTCCCATGCCTCTTAACAGTATGGTTTGGCAGATGCCTCGTGTTCTTGTCCTGGGCAAGACCAGGTACAAGTCAGTCTTTTATGGGGGCTGAAAAGTTTGGCTTCTGCCTCATTAAGAAACCTTTTCCAGAGAGCAGGCATTCCCACAGTCCATACTCATAACTGGCCCAGTGGCCCAGCCCAGTAAGGGTGCCTTTAGCTCATCACAAGAGGATCTACAGAATCATTCACAGCGTGAAACCCAGTGATCACTGTATTCATACAACAGAACATGAGAAGAGGAAGTACTGGCTTTCATTTCGTGCAATAGAATGGTGGTTAAAGCATTTCCCAGGAACATATCGACTGCAAGTCATAACATAGGTGATAGCAGATTTTATCCACTGAATTCGCTATATTTACAAATGTACTCCGTTCCCTGTAAAAAATACAAATATGACTAAACATAAAAAGTAAAGATTTTTTGTAATTACTTAAAAAATTTTGCATTATCATATTTTACAAGTGTCCTGGTTTCAGCTGGGGTAGAGTTAGTTTCTTCCTAGTAGTTGTGTTTTGGCTTCAATTTGAGAATAATGCTGATAACACACTGATGTTTTAGTTGTTGCTCAGAAGTGCTTACCCTGGTCAAGGACTTTTCATTCTCTCATGATCTGCCTGTGAGGAGGGTCACAAGAAGATGGGAGAGAGCACAGGCAGGACAACTGATCCGAATGAGCCAAAGGGATATTCCATACCACAGCACGCCATGCCCAATATATATACTGGGGGGAGTAGGCTGGAATGGACTGGTCATTGTTTGGGGATGAATTGGGCTTTGGTCAGCAGGTGGCAAGCAACTGTATTATGCATCACTTTGTGTTTTATGAGTTTTCATTTCTCCTTTTTTGTTGTTCCCTATTATTATTATCAGTATTGCTATTGTTAGCATTGTTTCTATTATCACTACATTTTACTTAATTTCAATTATTAAACCGTTTTTATCTCAACCTATGAGGTTTACATTCTTCTGATTGTCTTCCACATCCCACTCAGGGGATGAAAGGGAAAGTGTGAAATGAGAGGGGAATGAGAGGGAAAGTGGGCAAATGGCTGTATGGTACTTAGTTCCCAGCTGAGTTTAAACCACAAGAACAAGCAAAGAAACAAGGATTTCATAGGAAAGGAAAAGTTACTAAGTAAAGTGTAAAATATAAGATTTTTAGATAGTGCAAAGTGTTTTACAGAGCAATTCCTTGACTGCCACTGCTGCAGAAAGAGAAGACAGAGCATGTACAGAGTTTTATCTATCATTTCTTCAAATCCAAAAATCTACCTGTGTGGAGGAAAAAAAAACTCCAAAACCTTTTCCAGGTTCATGAACAGGTAATCAGGTGATGCATGGTATTTGCAGATACAGAATCCTTATACTTAATCAATATCTATTACCAAAAAAAAAAAAAAAAAAGTAAGAGAAATTGCAGGTGCCCCATCAGTAGAAATGTTGAAAGTCAGGTTGGAAGGGGTTTTGAGCAACGTGAGCTAGTGAAAACTGTCCCTGCCTATGGCAGCAGGGTTGGACTAGATGATCTATGAATGTCCCTTCCAGCCCATTCTATGATTCTATAGGATGGATTATTCTGTGCTATTCTTTAGTTCCCAAATCTACAACCTACACTGCTGACAGAGTAATCATTGGAGCATCTCTTCTATATACCTGAGGGTAGACAGGGCTATGGTGTCTAGAGGAGTTTGCTGAAGAGGTATGAGGCTCCTCTTAACACTCAGCTGATCACATACTCTTAACACCTCACAGCACAGAAATGGCAGTGATGCAGAAGCTGCTCGAGATGTCATAACTCTTTTTTTTTTTTTAGTTGGAGTTTATGTGGTATGATTCAGATATAGAAATGTGTGCAAGATTAGAGATGTTCTAGAGAATTCACTGCTTCTGACTTGTACCACTTAGGACTTGTAATAGTGCTGTGCCCTTCTACAGTAGCATCTGAAGGCCAGGAGGATACCAAAGGCATTTCAAATGGCATCAGAGACCTACCTCTAGAAATCAGTATCCATGCCTAGTGCTTCACTAAGGCAGCACTCCACAGCAGAGAATCGTCCAATCAGTCATTTTTAAGTCGTTTTAAAACACCAACTTATTCTCTCATATCTGGTTTATCCTCATAATAAAAATAGAAATCCCTGATATTTCTTAATTGCCACAATATCCACTTAAATTATTTCCTAGCAAATCACATGGGAATTTCATTCTTTTTATTGATGCACACTGAGCTTGAGAGAGCTTTCTAAACACCTATATTTTCCCATGGAATCATATTGCTATATGTATTTTGTATCTTATTTTTGTAATTACTAGCTGCATAGCTTGTTGGGAATAACTGACAGAGGATCTTAGTATTTAAAAGGCACTCATTTAGGGTATTTTGGGCACACAATCCTGAAAAAAATGGATAAATAAATAAATCCTCTTATATCCACTGAGCTCATTGGTTCTTTTGATTAGTGTAGTACATGTTCGCAAACATTCTCTTTCTTCTCTTTTGCTACAAGACTACATTGTCTTTATAGGAGGAAGGCATGGTTTTAGCTGCCCTTAAGGAAGTCTGTTTAAACTGTTATATTCACTGGAAAACAGATATATTACAGGAGATTTAAATTCACATCCAAAGAAGAAGGGAAAAAAACCACCTTTTTTTTGACTGTAACACCACCCAATACTGAATCATACCCTGGCTACACTGGATTCCATAGAGTGGGTGGAAAAATGATATTTGAAAAGTAATCATTTGATCGTTGGCTCTGAGAACTAACAGCCTTTCCCAGAGCATAATTAAAGGTGCAATTGCTGTCTTTCTACCACTGGCTTTGTGATCCGGTGCACAAAAGAGGTAAATAAAAGATGTGCAGGGTGGAAAAAAGGCAAAAAGTTCACAGATATCAGCTTAGAGTCAGAAAATGGAAAAGTCAGACATCACAAAAATATTATTAAGCTGTGAGGAAAAACATGGAGTAGTACAATTTTCTCAGGAAAACAACATCATCCTAAATGCGGTAAGGAATTTGGTAGAGTGCACTTTTTTTTTACTCCTACAGACATTAAAGAGGAACATTATGCTCTTAAATGAAGCCTGGGAATGACACATAATCAAATAACAAATGGTTTTCTGAACAGCTGGAGTCTACCACCACTGTTCTTTTACATGGTTGGGATTTTTTCCCTAGTTTTTGGTAACTGTACTGGAAAATGGATTTCTTTTTTTATTTTATTTTATTTTTACTGTATGACCTTTCTAAACCTTAACAGTAAGAAAGAGTGGATCAGGTAATAAAAATGAGTCACATGTAAAAAATAAGTTTTGCACTGACATACGTGGAGCTATGCTAGTTTACCTCAACTGTTCTAACTCTAGGAAGCCAGTACTGCATATAGGAAAAAAGGCTGTGATTTGGCAACATCTAATCCTGCTACTAAATGGAATCATTGAAATATAATACTGTAATATGTGTGACAGTGAAAGGCCTTGGTTGTCCTGAAACATTAAGCACAACTCATATGAAGTAATCATATCCTCACCTCCATTTGACCCAACAATTACTTCACTTCAAACATTAGTTCTAGTTTTGATCTAACTTTGTCTGGCTTGAGCTTCCAGTCACTGGGATTCTTTACAATTTTTTTCCAGATCCTACATATTGCAATTTTCAAAGTACTTACTCTTTATATATATATATATATATATATATATATATATATGTATGTGTTTGGTTTTTTTTTGTTTTTTTTTTGTTTTTTTTTTTACATAAATAGACTCCCTTCTTTTCCTGTATTGCAGGTTTTCTTAACATTCTTAACGTTCTTGTGACCTCTGATGCCTTTCAATTTTCTGGCATATGTTTTTAAACGAAGACATTAGTGGCCTTTCATAAACAGTCCTGTCATCTCCAGGCAGAGAGGGAAAATGATCTTCTTATTTGCTTCTATCTTGCTTAAAGAGGCAAAGTTTAGATTTGCCCAGTTTGCTGCAGCTCTGTTTTGAGAATACACATTTAGTTGATGACTTATACTTTTTACAGTTATTTCATCTCCCTAATGATAAGGAAGGTAATAATATAATAATAATTTATAATAATTCCTTGCAGTAACAACTCTGTTTCAGTATGATATATGCTCTTTGCTTCCAAATTTGACCTATTTGATTTAAAGAAATATGATAGCAGGATAATAGCACCAAATCCAAATAAATCCCTGATGAAAACAGTTTAAAGATAAAGAAATCTACTTTCAAACAGACATCTGGAATGAGATGGCAATGCATATAACCTTGGAGTAGTGGCCATACCATTTTCTTTACCCTGACAAGTTACAGGCAAAGCATCCAAAGAAAGCTGTATGCAGGCATAGTATTGAGCAATCCTTCCCACATTATCTGAGAATTGCTATTTCTGTATCTCCTCTGATGTGTCTAGGTGGAAAACGTTTCTCTTGCCTGGATCATTGCAGCCCATTGCACCTGTCTCCATAGGGAACGTACAAATGAAGGCTGGTAAAGTCCTCCATCTATTAGCATTTGTCAGGCCCTTCTATTACAAAATTCTCTGGTGGATGCTTTTGTACTAAAGTCAAAATGTTGAAGGGTTCACCGTGCCTTCCATTAAAAGTTCTTCGTTATACACATTTGTTCTCCATACAGCATATTCATAAATGAGCTGGAAAAGAAAGTAATCTCTGAGGTAGGTGGTGAAGTCTGCTGATGGTATGAAGTTATTCAAAATAAAAGACACTATGAAGAACTACATAGGGAACTTATGAGACTGAGTGGCTGTGCAATAAAATGAAAAGTGAAATTCAGTGTAGATAAATGTGAACTGATGCATGTGAAAAGTAAGATACTTAGCTTTCTGTATAAAATGACAGGCTCTGAGGTGACCATACATAAGTGATACTTGACATTATGAGACAATACATCACAATGAGACAATGTGAGACAATGTGAGACAATCACCATACCTAAGTGATACTTGACGTTATGAGACAAAATGTGTTCAGTACCTGCCAGATGGCAAAACCAACAACTAGCCAAACAAAAAGACCCAACAGATCAAATCCTGGAACTTATTATGAAATTATTTGAGAACAGAAAACAAAATTTACCTTGCCTTTGTAGTAAATGATTTGCTCTTGAGGAACAGAAATGAACATCACAGGGAAGTCTGCCTTCCTCTTCTAGTATTTATAACCAAGAAGATGATTTCTAAACAACACATGAATCTGCAAATACTGCTAAAATTAGTGAAGATATAAAGAAGAGATCACAATATCTATAAATTTAGTTACTTAACCAAAATTGTTGACTGGAGAATTCTTATTAGTCAGAATGTTGCAGTCACTTTACAGAAGCATAGTTAATCATGCTGCCGGATAACTCAGAAGCAGTAGCAACAGGATTAATTCCTTACAGGAACTGGAACCAGAACCATGGAATGCACAACTGGGTGTTAATCAGATATTTCTTTTGGTATAGATTGGTGTCTTTTCAGGACACTATTTATATTAAAAACGTGAAAAGCTTTCAGAAGAGTGGCACAGATTAATTGCTAGAGAAGAAGAAAAGAGAATGACACTAATGCAGTGAAATAACATTGTGCTGTCTTGTTTATTCCCTTAGTAAGTCAGACATTTCTGTCAGGACAGGGTGAGGAACTGAATGAAAGATAATTTAAATACCCCCAAAGAGCTTAATGAATAGAGAAATGACAGTCTTTCTGATTGCCTATATACATATGACCTGTGGTGATGTACCAGTTCACTAGGGAAAAGGGGAAAATAATTAATAACAGGTAAATAGATATTAGGAAAGTGGAAACTATAGATTATTTCTATTGCTACAAGCTTCTAATGGACTATCTTACATTGTCCTACAAAGAAGGAAATGCATCTGAGGGCAAGGGTATGAGAAAGGCAATCTAATTTCTTTCTTAGTTTACATGTTATCTGTCTTCACACCTTTCTTTTTCATTTGCTGCTTATCAATCTTTTCTCCTTTCCTCCGTTCCTTCCCATCATTTTTGGTTCTCATTCAGCCTCCGTATCAAGGTCTACTACCAAATATATGCCAAGATTCTCCCATAAGCCTTCATGTAACAAATTGCAAACAATGGGTCACAAACTGACATGATGGTGAAGAAGATTATTTTGTGCTACTGATGTTGTATATTAATTGAATTGTAAGATCTTAATTGGAAACATTGGGAAATGGCTTATCCAGGGATAGATGGCTTTATCATCTTGTGGGTTTCACGTACCTTTTCTACTTCCTACCACAGTAGAGAAGGAAAAACTATGGGGAAAGGACAAGAAATTTTTTTGACACATGTCAATTTGCATCCAAGAAAGGTGTAGTAAAAGGGTGGGCTTCTGTGAAGTGAGTGTGATATTGTTTCCAATGCGCCACCTCTTCATGTCTTGTATTTTTCTCAAAAGCTGTTTGGCATAAGACTTTCTTTTGCTAGAAGCTACAGACCATGACTACTAGCCTGATGCTCCTGTGCAAGGGAACAGATGCCAGGCATCAGGATGTGCGGGGTCCTCTCTGCCAGGATACATGGGAAAAGTGGAAACAGATAAGACCTACACCATGCACAGTAGCATACTTTGTGCCATGTAAAGAGAAGAATAGTTTTGGACTTGCTTGGCACCTTAGGAGCAACATATTATACAAGCTGGGGGAAATGTTTGTTTGACATATACAAGATAATCCAATAAACTTTGATCTGGGTAATCTAAATGGAGATGTTTGAAAAGAGATCATAGAAAAAAAAGGCACATTTTCTGGGACTGAAGGTACTAGCTGAAAACCACTGACACATCTTTCTTACGTTTTCTGTAGATCTCTGTGTGGAATCTGGCTTCAAAAACCTGGAATAGATTCCTGGAAAGTTCTCTTAAGGCAAGGGCATGATAAGGGGAGAACAGTAGATTTGGCAAGTCTGACAAGCAATCTATTGCTTATTTTTGTTGACCTTTGCTTTCACCTCACTGCTGTGTGAAAGCACATTTTTTCAGAATAAAGCAGAGAGGAAATCTGTTTGTATTAAAGTCCTAACATGTTCCCTTCCTGCTCAGATTTTTATCCTAACAAAGGGTGTTACATCTTGGCATGAGAACCCAGGGGAGCTATAAAGATGGAACTGATGTATTTTTGCTCTTTAGGACTAAGAGTCCTGTTAGGGCAGAACATAGAAAAAAAGACAGAAATGCTTTGGAGGCTACTGTTTATATGTATTATCCAATAAATACCTCTCACAGACTCCACAGATAACCTGGTGACACCCAGAATTTCCTCCTCTTACGTGAGTATGTGAAACATCAGTGTTCAGGTCCAAGTTTTTGGGAAGCTGAAAACTTCATGCAGTGTGGGAACAAACTTGCTCCTCAACCACCAGGCTGTGATGCTGAGGAGGCATTGTTTCTCCTTAGAGATGGTTACATTACTCTTGCTACGGTTAGTGGAGAGGAACAGGAATATTTAATGTTCTTATTCATCTTAATCAAAGGGGTCATCTGCCACAGAAGTACAGATCACTCTCCACTGACTAAGTTGTCTGCCTATGACTTGCCTATAAATGCATCTGTATTGTGGTGAAAGGAGACAAATACCAGTCCCTGGTGGTTTCATTGGTATACAAATGTTACAAAGTCAGTATGAGTGATGAATATCATATTAGGAGACCTGCAAAACCAGGCCTTAAGATTCTAAGACTGGTCACCATGAATTTGCAGACACTTTTTCTGTGCCTAGAGATCCCATATACCTGTGGTACTGGCTTACTTTGAAAAATGGCTATAAAGTCTGTGAAGTGGCTATAAAGTCTATAAAGTTGTGTAATTTTGGCAATCAACACAGAATGACCAGGGACGAAAATATGTGCACTAGCTTTGGATCAGAATAGTACCATGAAAAAAAACCTAGTAGGGCTGTGCACTGAGCAATATTTTGTTATTGTAATGCAATTGTAATGTAATACAATCCACTTTGTGCAGTGACCGCTAATATGGCAGTCATTCTGTTTTCAGGATTTACTAAAAGAAGATTAATATAATTCAAAATATATGTATAATGTTCAATATAATTATAAATTTTGAGATAGAATTCTCTGCTTAGCAGATTACTGGGTCATCGTTAGTGCTAAAGTACAAAAGAAAATCAGCATGTCTAGGGGTGAGTTCATCCCATTCTGACATAGTTCCAAACAGTTCAGGTGATCACAACCGCCAGAGCACAGAATCAAGTCTCTCATGGTAACTGTCAGCAATTTACAACTAAATTTAGAAGTCTAAATGTAGGAAAGCATTTCAGAAGTCTAAACATCCATGTAGGATAATATCTTGGACTTCCCGAGGCAGTGACATAGAGCTGCTGTGTATGACAGGATCTACAGGAGGTCTCTGAAATGGTCTCTGGGGATCATGACAGATACCTTAGGATATCTGACGTGCACTGCAGACCTCACTTCATGCTTGTGAATTAATATATACAGAGTGTGTTCATTTCCTAACAGATAAATCCTGAGTGCCATTTGGGAGGTCTTCACAGTGCCTGAGACCCCAAGGCAGAGCAGACTAGTGTACTGCCACATTCCCACCAGCCCTGCCCTGTCCTGGTGTAGTGGCTACAGCCCACATGAGGCTTCTCACAGTTCCTGAAGTGACACAATGGAGCTTGTTTTCAGACACCTGAAATCTTCTCTGTGCAGCCAGGTGTGAGCGAGATGCCAGTGCATGAAGACAGCAGATTTCTACGTGTTACAGCCGGAATTAAAATAAGCATTTAGTGTAATGTGAGATGATCTTGTGTATTGCTCGTGGCTGATCAAAAGAGGCATGCATTTCTCTTTAAAAAGTGAAAATGCCTCAAAAGGAGTGTGACCAGCAGGTCGAGGGAGGTGGTTCTCCCACTGTACTCCACTCTGGTGAGACGCCAGCTGCACTCCTGTGTTCAGCTCTGGAGCACACAACAGAAAACGGACATGCGCCTGCTTAAGTGAGCCCATAGGAGGGCCAGAAAGATGCCCAGAGAGGTGGAGCACCTCTCCTATGGGGACAGAGAGATCTGGTTTGTTCAGCTTGGAGAAGAGAAGGATCTGGGAAGATCTTATAACAGTCTTCCAATACCTAAAGGGTAATACAAGAAACCTGTAGAGGGACATCTTTTGCAAAGACATGTAGTGACAGGACAAGCGGGAATGGTTTTAAACTGCAAAAGGTAGATTTAGATTAGACATTAGGAAGAAATTCTTTACAATGAGGGTGATGAGACAGTGGCACAGGGTGCCCAGAGAAGCTGTGGTTGCCCCATTCCTGGCAGTGTCCAAGGCCAGGTTGGACGGGGCTTGGAGCAACCTGGCCTAGTGGAAGGTGTCTCTGCCCATGACAGGGGAATTAGAACTAGATGATCTTTAAGGTCGCTTTCAACCCAAACCATTCTGTGATTCTATGATTCTATGAACAGTTCACAGATTTCTGTCCTGTACAGTTTTGGATGGACTGATAACGGTTAATACCTTTCAAAATATAATAAGGGGTCCTACAAGGATACTGGGGAAGGATTCTTCATTAGGGACTGTAGTGATAGGACAAGGGGTAATGGCTTAAAACTTAAACAGGGGAAGTTTAGATGGGATATGAGGAGGAAGTTCTTTACTGTAAGGGTGGTGAGGCACTGGAATGCGTTGCCCAAGGAAGTTGTGAATGCTCCATCTCTGGTGGTGTTCAAGGCCAGGTTGGACAGATCCTTAGGTGACATGTTTAGTGTGAGGCGTCCTTGCCCATGGCAAGGGGGTTGGAAGTAGATGATCTTAAGGTCCTTTCCAACCCTAACTATTCTATGATTCTATGATTCCGTGATTCTAAGAACATAGTTTCAATTGAAATTATGTAAAATTTAGGCACCTTGGCTTCTTTTGGAAAACTCTTATGCAGATTTTTGTTTCTTCAGAATTTTTACTGTCTTGCAATTATTTTATTCCTGTCATTCAAGGTACAGAAAAGATAGAGAAGGATGCCAGTTCTCAGGAAATCTACAAGAAGATTTTATTGTTTGGATGTTTTTGTCATTAGTTGGCACCTCTGGTAGTTTAGGCTAGAGAACCACAATGCTTTGTGTTCTTGTCATGAATGCGTACTATTATAAACATCTCTCACCATAGTCAACGTACCCCTACATGCTCCATCTGGGTGTGCACCTATGAAGTCAAGATGACTTTAGTCTTAACAGTTACCCAGCATGTAGAGAATCAGTAGGAAAGCTAGCTGGTGAGTTCAAAACAGAAAGCATGGGTGTGCTTCAGTTGACATGATTGAAATTCATCACACATAAATTTTAAAATGAGACTCTCGTTTTGTGGAGAAGATAGGTTCCCATTTGTTTTTATTATCTCTCCATATGACATTTCATGGTGCTTAAGGGCAGTGTGTATTTTTTTTTGTTTTGGAACTGTAGAACACCGTATACTTTTGATGTATTCTTCACGAGTAACTGAGAAGATTGACTAGTATATGTAAGTTGATCACGGAATAAGATTTGAATAAGAAAAATTCTATTCTTGAGGTGTTCAAGACTTGGGTAGACAGAGCCCTGGCTGACCTGGCTTAGTGATAAGCTGTCCCATGTTGGTGGAAGGTTGGTTTAGAGACCCCCAGGTATTGCCACCAACATTTCTATCGTAGATATCCCTCTTAGAAAATTGAGGAAACAAAATCCTACCCTACCTCCCATATGAAGATAGGCTGAGAAAGTTGGGGCTGTTCAGCCTGGAGAAGAGAAGGCTGCGTGGAGACCTCATAGCAGCCTTCCAGTATCTTAAGGGGGCCTATAAGGGTGCTGGGGATGGACTCTTCATTAGGGACTGTAGTGATAGGACAAGGGGTAATGGGTTAAAACTTAAAAAGGGGAAGTTTAGATTGGATATAAGGAGGAAACTCTTTCCTGTTAGGGTGGTGAGGCACTGGAATGGGTTGCCCAGGGAAGTTGTGAATGCTTCATCCCTGGCAGTGTTCAAGGCCAGGTTGGACAGAGCCTTGGGTGACATGGTTTAGTGTGAGGTGTTCATGCCCATGGCAGGGGGGGTTGAACTTGATGATCTTAAGGTCCTTTCCAACCCTAACTACTCTATGATTCTGCATTGGAATCATAGAATATTTTTTTTATATCTTATTGTTTGAGATTTATAGTACAACTGAATTTCATAATGGGGTCAGACTTTCTCTGTAATCTATTTTATGGTTTAGCACCCCAAATATGTGTAGTTTTTGGGATGCCACTGCCTAGTTTGTTATGACTTAATTTGATGCAGAGCTGATGCAGTGGGAGATTGATTATATACTGTGGTGACATGGCATCCTTATCTCCCTCCTGCTCTAAAACAGTGACTCATAATTCCTCATCAGGAAAAAACTTGCAGAGACTTTTAAAACAGCTGTTTGAGAGCATTAACAACAACAAAGCATGTTTCTGTTTGTTGCTGACAGCTGGGGTTTATAAATTATTATTTATCAGTGCAAAAATACAAATTAATCTCTTCAAATATTTTTAGATGCTGGATGTCTATGATTCTATGATTCTATGTCTCCAAAATTTATTGATAAGAAACACATGGTATGAATATCATATTAATCAATCCAGTACAACCAAGTATGGTAATTAATATCCAGCAGCTAAAACTAGTATATTACCTAGATATGGACACTGAAATTAAAAAAAAAAAAAAAAAAAAAAGTAAAAATCCCAAGAAATGGCCATCAGTTGTATTCTTTTAGTCTAGGGATGTTAAAATAGAGGGTAAATATGATAGTCTTAAATATCAATAATATTGCAGCAAAGAGGCTGTAAATAAGTTGATCACAGTGGATTTGGGCAGAAGAAAATGAATGGGCAGAAGCAGCCATGAGAGATTTAGTTTAGGAAACAGAAAATGTTTGTAATGGTGAGGGAAGATGAACACTGAATTAGATTGCTTGGGGAAGCCATGGAATCTCCAGCACTATTAAAAAAAATAATCCAAAGTAAATAAACATTGGTCAGTTGTGATGCAGGCAGAAGTGATTGCGGCCAGGAACAGGAGGATGAGCTATATTACCTTCTTTTGGGAGTTATGTCTTTATATGTCTCTTCACTGAGGGCCAGACATTGTGTGAGTATAGAGAATGATTGTTCCTAATGACAGTCTTCATCAGTGTAGTTGCAGCTTGTATTAATGATGCCTTTAGTTCAGAAGATCTCTATGGAAGTGTCTGACAGAATTTCTGGTATTTCATAAACACTTTGGAAACGAAGCGTTACAATTTGCAAAAGAGACTTATCAGAACATTTTGGCCAAAAAAAGTCTGAAGAGCTTCTGTTCTTTTTTATATGTTTATAAAAGCTGTATTCATTCTCCCTCTATCTATCTGTAAGGATTTCAGTGATGGGGATCATCAAGCACTTCAAAAGCACTTTATGTGTGATCTGAAACTTGTTGATGACAGTAGAAATTTTTCTATTCTTAATAGGCTTTATGCCAGGCTTTTTATGTGCTGTTCATAGAGTGACTCATATGTGCTTACTAGGAATATAACACAACATGACAATACTACTTTTACCTTGGTCAAAGGAAGTGTTTTCCAATTCCACAGTCAGCTGCTTGTATCTGACACCATGTTCAGCACATGGGCTGTGCTTAGAAAATCTGTGATATATCTGTTGAGTCAGATCTGTCTGCCTTAATGACTGCAAGAGACTTTGATTATTTATGCCTGTTAAGAGATCATCATACATCTTATGAAAAGACAAGCTGTGTTATCAAAACACTGTTAACTACACAAAGAAGCATTGAAAACCTTTATTTGATTTGTTTAAATGCATATCAGACTGAAGTAATGATGATGTTTTTCCGAGACATATTTTTGAGTACACCTGCCTCTGTCTGACATAGACAAGTCTCTTAAAAAGCACAAAAAGAACTTTACAAACTTGACTGCTGTTGAACCTATTAGCATCTGTTACACTGAGACCCTAAGATCAGGAGTTTGCAAACATGTAAGTGCTTTTCAAAAACTTTGTGGGTTTTTTTTTTGAGACTGCTACACAAATAACATTTATTCTCTCTTTTTTTCCCCCTCTTCCCCATACCTCCCAGTTATGTGGGCCTTTCTGCATTTCTCCCATCACCTCCTCCGCCAAATGCAATTATTTGCTGAACTGCTGAACTTGATAAAGTAGGAACATCTATCTGCATTATCAAAAAGAACCCCATAAGAAGTAAGAATTATATTAACACAGAATACCAGTGTCTAGGCAGAATACCAGCGTAACTCGACAGTGCTTTGGCAGGAGTATTGGAGAACTGTGAGAATAATTATTGTTGGAGAATATATAAACATGAATTTGAAGGTAGATGTTTTCACACTCTAGTTAGCACTTTCAATGCTCTGCAGTCCAATTGCTATTACCCCTTTAGGTTCTTTGTTGGTATTTTTTCTGAGAAAAAATTTGACAAAATTATATATTCTTATTTAGCATTCTTGCCCAAAGCCACATTTGTCTCACACATCCTGGCTGTGATAGTGATAAAGCAGAGTGATGCTTTGAAACTTGGCAGGTTGTTTTTCAGCAAACCCCAAGAGTGTTTGCAGGGGGTAAACCCCAGGGTGAAAACTGCCTATTAGTTCCTGAGGGCACAGCCTTTGACAGTGGTGGTCATTAGTGGTCATAGCTTGAGAGTTTAAGAGCTCCTTCCCTCAGGGAGCCCTGATTGTAGGTGTGGCCAGAGCTCTGATTGTGCCTTCCTGGCCCTTGCTCTTGAGTAAAGCTGGACACCTGTGCTTACTGTTAAATTGCAATTTCAAGGAGGTTGTGGGAGTTTTAAGCAGGTGATGACAGGATGTTACTCATGATTTCAAAACAAACACTGATAAGGAAATACTTTCAGTGAGGGTCAGTGATGTAGGAAAGAAGCAAAAATAAGAGGCTATGAGTAACAGATTTGCTTTTTTGTCCACAAAAGTGGTGTCTGGGATGAACTTCCATGGGAGGTGATGTAGTCTTCCTTCCTCCCTTCCTCTTTCTTTTCTTTTTCCTTCTTCCCTCAATTAAGATTCTGTCTTCCTGGATATGTTTCTTTCGGATCAGTAATTGGAAGAATTATGGGAAGCATTATACAGGAGGTTGGATTAGGTAGTTATGGCTTGTTTGGGTTTTAACTCTATTCATGTAATGCGTGCTTATTTACTGAAGTCTGCTTGTCAATGCTTCTGATAAATATCCAATCACTTTTTGTAAATTGGAATATTTTATACATTTTACTAATATATCAAATGCAGACCCAGTCTCTTTTGAGAAATCCCCAGTAGATGAGGTGGGTGAGTAAATTGAGGCATCTGGAACTGAAGCAGCTGTACCTCAGCTGTACAGCTCCTTTCACTGGAATCACATTAAAAACTGTTTTGGGAATTCCAAACTATCTCAAATATAATATAAGGGTCAGAATTTCTTTCTTGGGGGAGTGTGTGTATGAATGCTTGCATTTCAGTAAAAGCTACCCCTGCAGTTACAAGTGTTTTCTGAACAGTTAATCCTAAATTTTCTTAACAGCAGTCTGAACATAGTGTGTATGGATTTACACTTGACAAACAATTGACGATATGCTTCTTTATGCCATCAGTTTATGGAGCTGCACTGTGAACTGTTACTAGTTTACCACATTTGTCTTTATTCTAGACAGTTCATACTTAGGTTGCTTCTCCCCCTTCAATCGCCTGCATCCCATTTTCAAGTTTCTTTGGCATTTCTCTTCCTAAAATCATTGGTAGAGTTCGAAGTCTAGGAACAAGTGTAGCATTTGAACCATTGCTTAATGAGGAGCCAATAGTCAAATGATTTATCATTGTTGCAGTCACACAGAAGGTAAAGTCTTCCAACAGTAATGAAAATTAGAGTGAAATACACTTAAATAATCCTTTGATACTTACCAGAACTATACTCAGCTTCTACATACTGGGAAGGCTGTGCCTCAATATCTAGTAGAATGTGTGTCAAAGTGGCCAACTGGTTTGGCAAAATTAGTTGAAGTATTAAAACACAGCCTGTTGTTTTCCTTCATAGGTCTCTCTTTAGCTTCATGTCTTAGTCATCCACATATAACTGAATTTTTTTAATACTTTTTTTCACTGAAGTCTACAATATGATATAGATGCTTTTGAAAACAGATGTTCTTTAAATGACTCAGATCCAGTTACTGATAAGAAATAACTGAAATTCCTCCTTGCTTTAGGAAGATATTTCTGCAGAAATGAAGAGACAGAAGGTGTTTCTGCCTACAAAGCAGACTTGTTTGTCTCTTATAAAAGAAAAAAAAATGTGTTGGCACCATTAAACAACTTTTTGCTTAATGTTGAGGGTTTATTTTATTTTGTTGGTGCTTTTTTACAAATTACTTCATTGTTTTGAGCACCTGACAAAAATTCACTGGAGCTGTTTAGCAGCAATATAATATAGCTGCAGCAATATAATATAGCCACAGCAGTGGGGCATCTACTGCAAAGGACCAATTTGCAATATTCACATGGATATTCTGAGGCACTGGTCTGTTTCCTCAGGCATCCTCCCTAAAAGGTGAGGAAAGGTGTGCTTTCCACAGGTTTGATGACTCTTTTCTTCAAACCAGAAAGCATAGTCCACCTTCGTTTATCCCACTTTGGTTTTATAGGCTTGCTCTTGTTTCTCTCTTTCTCTGAGAGAAATCCTTTCTTCATGAGTTTCTGGGACTTTCTGATCTATTTACTGTTCTTGTATTTTGCCTTCCCTTACAGAAAATGAGACAGCAGCAGGACAGATGTTTCTTTCTACCCCACTGTTCACTGCCATGCCTATATGGAATGTGCATGCAGGTGCTTTTGAACTGATGCTTTTTTGCCTTAATTCTACAAAATGAAGAGGCTTATTTGGTTTCTGCTGTGCCATAAAATTACAGAGTTTTGATAAGTTAGACATCCAGTTACTTCTGATGAGTGCCTGCAATGAGTTGCACTAAGGTAGTCTAGGAACTGATATTATGTGCTCACCATCCAGTTAAAACTCATTCTTTTTTTGAGTGCATTTGACTTGCCATTCAGACTGGATTATTGGACATGATTTTACCAAGCACTTTACAGAGAATAATGATGGGACCACTGTTAAACCCATGATCTGCTAAGAGATACTGTTTGAGCTGAAAGTCTGTGGGGGAGTAACATATAGAATATATTAATCTCTAACAGCTGCAGTCAGTTGTCCTGTTCAGTATGTTTTGATACCTTGCTACAGTGATACAGCAAAGTTAGAATAGCAGTAGCTGGAAATGTTCAGATGCTTCTGTTTAGGCCTGAAGAGCTCACCAAATTCTATGGCAGCAGGAGATCACTACATTATTTTTCCAGTGTTTTTCCAAACGTCTCAGAAAAGGGCCAGTAAAACATTAGCAGCCTTTTGGAGAATTCATCTGTGTGGTCTATGTAGCTCTGCTGGTACCACAAAGGAAGTTACTGTGTTACTGGATCCCAGCAGTGCACAGAGCAGACAGAATCCTATTATTTCCTGTTGCTGTCACTTGCAGCAGTGTAGCAGTGCTGACAGGCTGCTACAGAGAGCAGAGAGCTCTTGGTAAGCCTGTTTGATTTTCTTATATTATGTGCAGCATGGCTGAGTGTTCTGAGCCCTTTTGTACTTTGTGAATAATTCCAGCCTGTCTCCCAGATGAGCTAGAATGTAAAGGTCCATCTCAAAGGACAAGATGTAGTTGAAGCAGGAATGATTGCAATTGAAAAAGGAGGTTTAAATGCATATGAATTGATTGGGACGTTGTGACCTGGAGGCTGGGTTTTACTGGCTGTTGATAAATATGCCTGCTGAGATCATTGAGAGCACAAATGAGTATTAACACAAAGAGAGGGCAGGAGACCAGAACTCCCTTTCCTCTGCTGAAAACAAGGGTGCATTCCACTGTTACCTCTGCAGAGGATTCCATTTCCTCACTGCACATTGCTGCTATTGCTAGGGGCCCAGGCATTCCTGTTGCTGCACTCTTGCACTTTGTAACTTCTCTGAGCTTTGTTGCATGGAGACATTTTTCTTCCTGGTGGTTGTCATAGTTTAAACCCAACTGGTAACCCAGAACCACGCAGCTGCTCACTCACTACCCCCTTTATTCCTCCCCCTGCTCACAGAGGGATGGGGAGGAGAATCAAAAGAATGTAACTCCCATGGGTTGTGATAAGAGCAGTCCAGTAACTAATGTATAACACAAACCGCTGCTGCCACCAATAATAATAATGATAAGGGAAATAACAAGGAAGAGAATACATCCGCTCACCACTCACCGACCGACACCCAGCCCAACCCTAGCAGTGATCTAACCCTTCCGAGTAACTGCCCCCAGTTTATATACTGGGCATGATGTGCTGTGGTATGGAATATTTCTCTGGCTAGTTTGGGTCAGGTGTCCTGTCTCTGCTTCCTCCCAGCTTCCCCTCCTCCCTGGCAGAGCATGAGACTCAGAAAGTCCTTGGTCAAAGTAAACATTACTGAGCAGCAACTAAAAACATCGGAGTTACCAGTGCTGTTCCCAGGCTGCAAGTCAAAAACACAGCACTAGCTACTAAGGAGGAGAAAAATGACTGCTACTGCTGAAGCCAGGACAGTGGTTAACAGTCTGGTTACTGAGTTTGAGCAGCAGGTTGATCACCTAAGTCTACCAGGTGTCACTTGATGATGCGGGCTTTTATGATTCTGCCAAGTGGGGCTTCCCTCTGTCTGTGCCTGTTGTCTGACAGATACACATCAGATGCCTCTTACGAGGTGTTCTTGTGATGGGTCATTGCTGTTAACATATGCTTCTCTGCCCCATCTTTGACCTTATGATAGTGTGCATTTTTAAGACTGTAAAGACATGTCAAAAGACTGATGTTGCCTCAGGACAAAACAGTGGAAAGAGTGGGGTCAGGGTGAAAGCTTTTATTCCAGTATAAGTATCTGAAATAACATAGGCACTACCAAGTCTTGACAAAGCTTTTCTCTTTGCATATGTGTTTCCTTTTCTTTTTACTGAAATGTGCTCTGTTCCCAAATCCCCACTTCTGTTATGGAAGTGTTAGAATTCAATGAGCTCCATGTTAACCTCTTGAAAGATTAGTGATCCTCTAGCACAGACTTGAATGTTTCATTAGTGTAAAAGGAAGTGTTGCTAGACTGATGGGACATAAACATGATTCATATTCAAAAATAATATATTCCTTTGAGTCTAGTTGTTAACTCTCTCTGGATAAAAAGGCAAAGTGCAGCCTTTAAAAGGCAGAAACCCAGAAAACAGAGGCAAGGGCTTCTGACCTGAGTGATACTCATGCAAACCATCATAACCGAAGGAGATCAGATTGTTTTACAGGTGTAAGTGGATGCACTTCTATGGGATTATGCAGAGCTACTCTGATTTACAGCTGCCAAGAATCTAACCCCAAATGTTTTAGTAGTTTGGTATACAGTTGGGAGAACAGAAAACTACTGTCCATCATTTAGTTTCTTTGAACATTTGAACCAGCCATGTGTTTCCTGATGTCTCCAGCTCACACTGCAACTCCAAAGGAAAAAATGTGGAAGCATCAAAACCAATGAGATCGAGTTTTAAAAATGAGATGTTGGAGATGGGTTTTAATTTCACCTGTTTGCTTTGTCTGTTTCTTCTGCGACCATGTTATCCCTGAGTATATCTAATTCAGAAGTCCCTTTGGCGGAAGTATCGTGTAGCTGCTTTGAAGACAACATTGCCTGTAACCACTGATGAGCTAATCACTGACTATCCATCCAGAGTTCGTGTAAAACAGTTTGCTTGCATTGCTGTCTGCCGAGAGCTGACTGAGTAACCTGATTACTTGCCTAATGCATTTGTCTATCTCTTTTATTTATTCTGTCATTGTTTGACTCCAGAACCTGACTACTAATGTTTGCTCTGGTACTTTGGAGGAGGTTTTCGTATATTCAGCACCCCCTTTGATGTTTTGAGGTAACTGGGGAAAAAAAGCTGACCTGCAGGGTTGAGCTCTAAGTGCCTCTGAAATAGGAATAGGTTTGTGTTATCACTATGCTAGCAAGATGTACTTAAGAATAGTTCTGTCTTGGAGGTACTCAGTAGCATTAATTTAATTTCAGTAGCAGTTCATTCAGAACTAATAACCTTAATTTTTTTGCTAATTGCTATGTTTTCAGTTTAGAAATTACTAATTTGGAGGTTTACTTGCATTTGGGCCAGTGGCCTTGCTTAAATAGTTCTTTCCTGATTTCTAGTGAAGTGGTTCAGCCAGAAACTGATGTTAAATGAGAGATCAGTTTTCAACTACTTGAGGGGATACCTGGAAGTAAGAATTCTGTTAGTCTATTGGAATACTCCTATAGTTTCAAAGTAATTTTTCTAGTGCCATTGTATAGTGGGTTATTAATAAGTTGCCATTATCAATTTAATACTCATGTTGTGTCTGTATCTGTTCCTGAAAAAATACCTTGTTTCTCAAAGACCTTGGTTATTGTTTCCTTTCCTTCCTACTATTCTCACCTTTCCTACCACTTTTGCACACTTTTTCATTTGTTTGTTTAAAACCACTGAATGCATATGTGTTTTAAAGTCTTCTGATTGTTGTCTGGAGACATGACAAATAAAGATGTTTTCCAAATGAAGTTACCAAGTGCATTAACATAATGATAGTATTGTGCCTACATTTATTTCCCCAGCAGCTGTGCTCCCTCCAAAATGTGAGTTGTGTAGATAAAGAGAGCTTATAGTAGATAGCTGAAATTAAATTTTCTCTAAGAAGTTCAGACTCAGCTAAGAAAATGTAGTTGTAAACAGAATGGTGGAGATACTGTTGTAATTGATTGTTATGGTGTTAGCCTAAGAGATTGAGCTGATGGTACTATGTAATTAATACATTGCAATGAATGCACTGGATGATATTACTTAACAGGAGGAGCTTGTGCTAACCATCATTATCAATACTGCATGATTTTTCAATTTCAGATTGTGGTTAACTGATTTGACATTAAATTCCCTTTTACTTTTGCCCTGAACTGCAGAGATGAATTGTTTTGTGGCCAGAGATTAACAAAATATCGATCTATAAGTCAAATATGTCTACCCATATTTTACACGCCTTTTTGCTTACTATATGGCCAAGTAAATTAAACCGATCTGCTACTGTAAGCTTCTATTTCAATATAAATATCTCCTTTTATCTTAAGCTCTTTATCACAGTTTAAACAGTGAATTCTGCTCTCAGTTATTCCTGCCTGTTCAGATTCACCAGTTCTAGGATCCTTCATGCCAGACAGTATCTGCTTCAGTAGGATCAGAATAATTTAGAAGCTTTGAAAATGCTACTGTCATTTATTCTAGGAGACAGCTGTCTTAGAAGGACCAGGAAAGGCCAAAGTAGTTTGCATTTATTGGCAAGCTATCGCTTGTGTTAGTACTGACTTCAAATTTCACTGCAAAGATGAGAAAGTAAATATTACTTTGGAAACTTTAGTCAGTAGAGATTGTTGAGGAATATTTTCCTTATTTAGAAGAAAATAAACCAAGTCTTAATACTGGAATAGTCTTCCAAAAAAAAAAGTCTAATGCTTTAAAAGGCTGGAATTCGTAAGCTGGAACAATGGAAGTCTGTAAATAATATCCTCAAAATGGTCTGGGGACAAAGTTGGTCACTATATGCATATATTTACCTAACTGAATTGTCCTGTTTAAAGAACACAAGATCAAGATGCTGGTATAAAAAGCTATCAAACTGTAACCATCTTGGGAAAAATACAAGGTTTGTCTTTAAGTCAGAAAAGTAACAGAACCAAATATGAATCTGTAAAGATCCAGTTGTTATGTTTTGTGCTTTGCCAAAGAGATTTGGGACCCCAGCCCTACTTCTGCTTAGAGAAGGAGAATCTGTGATTAGATCCACAGCAGGCTCATGCCAATGACAAATGTCACCAGGCAAACTCAATACAGTTGTCAGATTTATGCACCTGTATTCCTTTGGAATTGCTGCAAGAAAGGCTAGGAAATAAAAATGAGTTTTCTGTTGAGATGTCTGAAATAATCTTTACAGAGATGATGATAAAGTCCAAATTTGGTGACTAAAAAGATCATACCACCCATATAGTAAAAGAGGCAAACCAAACTATATATACTGCTGTACAGCGTATCTGTTATAGTTTGGGAGGGAATGAAACACCAATGCCCATTGATTTTAATATAATTGTATCTGACTTGCACTTCCAGAAATTAAGTTTCAACCCCATTTTTTTATGAATACAATAAAATGAGTGATATAGAGAGGACTTGGATATTTAGAAGTGTATCAATTAAAGCTGTCAGAAACTTCAGAAGTTTCTAAACTATGAAGCATGAGATCTAGCTTAAGAGATAACCCTCACTATTATTTCAGCTTTTGCTGGACATTCTTTGATACTTTTATACTCTTTGTATACTGGTTCATGGCAAATTTTTTTGTACAAGTGTGATGGAGGGATACTGGTTTTGCTTATCAGTACTCAGAATGGGTATAAATCAACAACTCTGTGCAGATGTTAGCTCAATTTATGTTAGAATTGTGAAGAGAAGTTTTGCTGCTGATTTTGACTGCAGAGGTGATTAATAAAACTTTAAAAAGTATTTTTAGCAGCACAGATTACAGATGAAAATGATTTTATAACAGTTGCAGGATCTACATTTCTATAATTCTGCATTAACTTTGAAAATCCTTTTGTTTTAGCCATGTTTTGTTGGACAAGTTGGTCAAAAATTCAACTGATACTGATGTAGTCTAGAGTTAGTATGAGAAAAGAGCTACTAAGCAAAACAGATTTGAACAGTGTTTGAATATAGCAGTACATTGAACTTGGTTAAATGTTTTGGAAATCTTGACCAATTATTATTTTGATTTCCTTTCTAATAGTGATTGTGAGTTTAGGAGAAGGGACATTGAAGAATTGCTCTACCCCATTTAAACACCTCAAGCATCAGTAGCTGTTTTTCCCCTCACCCTGCATCAAAGTTGTCTTGTACATAGAAGAGAGGGGTTTTATTCTTTGTTAAAAGAACAAAAGCTTTTAAGCACTTCAGTGTAGTGGACAGCAGTTTTAAAATTTCCAGTGTTGTCAAGTCTTATGAAGTCTATATATATATATTTTAGTATTATTACCACAAGTTTTAATATTCTCTTTGGAGTCTGAGCTCTGGGAGTCAGGGACTTGTATGAAAATCATAGCTTGTACCAAGGAGGTGTTGGGGGAAGAGGGGAAGGGTGTGTGAACCTTAGTAGCTCCATGGAGTTCAAAAAACAATTTAAACCAACTTCACTGTTGTTTCATGATGTTCTGTCACAAGAAAGGAGGAACAGGGAGCAGAGTCAAACTTGATCACTTAAGAATAAATTCTGAATTTCAGCATGTTCAGTCAGAAAATAATTGTTCTTTCTACTCTCTGTCCCTTCTCTGGGGGATCTGTCTGGTGAATAGCAAAGATATCTTCCAAAGGAGGTAAATATAACACCACAGGAAAAGTATGGCCTGGAATCCTGAGATTGTCACTTGCATCAGGGAAGCTCAGCCTGGAAGGAAATGGGTAACATGAGATCCTCCAACACCAGAAATGCTGTCTCCCACTTTCTGTAGGCTGAGGAAAGAGGGCACTGACTGGAACAGCAGATTATGACTATGACTAATAAATAGTACATGAGGATAGTTTCTTAAATAAAACATCAATTTATTCATATAAAATGATTGTAGTAATGTTGTACTTCACCAGGATGACCAAGTTATTTCCAGTAACTTTGTTTTCCTGCAAAACTGCAGGCAGCAGAAAGGGGCACTATGTCATCTCAGTGACATTTTTATAATCATTAACGTTTCAACTTGAAATTCTTAATAGCTGCAGAGAGGCTCAGTCACTGAAATAAATGTGTCCGCAATACTGATTAGAAACTGAAAGGGTTAGCTTGATGTCTCTAATGTTATTGCTTGCTGAAATGAAAAGGAAAATATGTTCAAAGGTCCAGACGTAATGCACCTGACTTCCCCAGACCTATCAAAAGGTTAGCATCAATAACCAAGTGATGGCTGCTTTATAGCTTGAATTTTCTGGCCTGATGTTTTCAAAAGGATAATAAAAAGCCACACTGGTGAAAGGAAATTTTAGGTTGGAGTGGTTATAAAACCAAAATGATAATGATAAAGCAATTTGTGTTGGTCTAAGAATGGAAGTTAAACATGTAGCTACATCAGTCCTGAAGAGCAAGCTGGAAAAAAGAAAAGCCTCAAGTTTGTATATGCATAGTCTTCATGCATGCATCAGCCTTCATAGAATTTGAACTTGGATTCAGAAAATACTCAGATTATAAAGAAGAGAGTTTGGGCCTAAAGAATGTTGTAACTCATTCACTAGAATCAGTGGAGTTATACCCCATAAAATCAGCTTGTGTGTGATGATACTGTTATGTTACCAGTGGCTACAGCAGCTTCATGTTAAATACAGCATTGTTAAAATTAACTTGAATTTTGTACCTGCTTCGAGTTTCTCCAGTATTAGCAATAAATCCTAGAGAAGAGAAACAAATTATATTGGCTATATTGCATCTTAAAGAATTTTTATTTTCTCAACATATTGCTTTAAATTTTGAGCAATATGTTCAAAGAAGTATAAAGAACATCTAATAGAAAAGGGATTTTTCTCTCTCAGAAGTAATTAACACTTTCTTTTCCTTTTGGTCTGAAGCTTATAAAATCTTTCCATCTAGAAAATAAAGATCAGGAAAACAGTTATACTATGCCAAATTATCTGAAATTAAGCTTCTGTAGCTCTGTCAGATAATATAGTCAGCACCTCTGGGGCATGTACTTAGGTTTTTGGCTCATACAAGGTCATTTGAATCTCACTGGGCCCAGAGGAGCTGTATCAAATGTTGAATGATCAGAAATCATATATTCAGCTATATCAGTGCGGGTTGTGAAGACTGTGGTGTCTCCAAGTTATTATCCCCCATTCTACGTTCAGAATCGGGGTCACATACTGCTTTCTGTACCCATTTTCCCCTGTATTTGGGATGACATCTGAAATGGGATACTTGAATGTGCTTATTCAGGTAGCAGTCTGGGAGGATACATAATGTGGAGAAGACTAATGGAAGAGAAATGCTTTAACCCTTTACAAACTGGATTGTTTACTCTTTTGTTGAATTTTTTTCTTATATGTATAGGTCATATTTATTCAGTTGTGTACTGTTGCACCCATTATAATGGAACTGAGTATTATGTGCATTTGCAAGGCCAGAACTGGTGGTTCAGCCAGGTGTCTTTTGCTAGTCTAAGTTCTACATCATTTTTCTAGGTGACTTCTCTCAAATACTGCTAAGAGATAACTCACTCCATTTTCCTTGTAGGTCTAGGTTTTACTTTTCCATTATATTAGTTGTCTGGCCTGTGATCTTAGTGCTTCAGGGAAATTTCATTTAGGTTTACACAGTTCATAGAGATATTTTTATGCCCATTTTGCTGATCCCATAGAAGAAGTAAAATCCCAGTCATATGGAAGATTACAGAACACAAGTAATCTTTCTTAATTGTGTCATGTGTGATTTACTCAGTTAGTGTTAAATATATTCCAGTTTCTTTATGTTCTTTTGTCATCTCTATTAAGTAGATAAGGTCCCCTGTTATCTGGTAACTAAGGTCAATCTGTACTGAATAACAAAAGAAACTGGGATATCAAATCTTCTGAAAACATTGGAGACTTTCCTAAGAGAATCACAAGAACTGTAGGAATGGGCTAAACTTCTGGTTTCATTAGAATTCAATAAAGTTGTATCTAATCAGAGTGGTACAGCATGTACAGTGAAAACTGTGTAAGATGGTCATTGTAAAGTATTTAGAAATACTTTTAAAACTGAATAAACCCTTCCCTTAACAAATCTCTTTTCTTTTTTCTTTTTTTTTTTTTTGCCTCCAATGAATAACTCATGTTTTCAATGCCCCTACTCTACCCCATGCAGAGAATTTGAAAATAGCCGCTGGGTGAGCTATGGGCTTCTGGCATGAAAAAATTGGGTCTGCTTCACTAGTATGCATGGGCAGAAGAGCATGCTGTGAAACTGTATTTTTTATATATATATGTTTGTGTATGTGTGCATATATATATACATACATACATAAAAGACCAGTGGTACTTTCAATCATGCCATGACACCCACAAAGGGATGGTTTCTCCACAAGTTTACCTGAGCTGACTCTTGCCTCCTGTACTTCTGTCATATGCAGCCATACTTTTTCTGGAAATATGTGCCCATTTCCCCACAAAAGATGAAAAACATGGCACAGTGGTTACAATCTGCTTAAACCTGAAAGCTCAAAGGCTACATATTCAACTGTCAAAAAAATGCGTTTTTCTGTGAGGTCATTGCTCACATGATTTGCTTCACTATGAAACTGTTAATGGAGAAAAGGCACAATTGGTTTTTACATAGGTTGACATTTTAGCCAAATTTAAGCTTGTGTAGTTGTGGTATTGGGAAGTTTGTCTTTGTTTCTTTTTCCCTAAGAATGTGGAAAAAGCATTTTCTGAGACCCTGATCAGCTGTACTGCTTGATTTTTCTGTTCTTTCCATTGGTCAGTTTTGTAGCATTTCAATGACTTTGCTCCTAGATAAATAGAGAAGACTGGCCCTAGAAAATGTTCAGATGAACTAGTTAGAGCCATTGTCCTCAGGGTCTGAACCAGTGCCTGGACTTTTTCAGCTGGGAACTGGGTATACACAGAAAAAATAATTTATTTACCTTATATGAATCTATGGGGGAGCAGAGCTGTTTAACCATTCGTAGGAACAGCGGTAATAACAGCAGTGCAATGTAATTCAGTGTCAGATGAACCTTGTCTTGGTCAATCATGCTTTCCTCTGACTTTGCAAAAAAACCATGGCATTACACATCCTACTGCAATTTAATAATAAAAAAAGGTTATATTTTCAATGTTTGGAAGCCGTTGCAAAGATTCATCTTTACAGAAGATGTTACAGGCAACCGTTACTCTGCATGGACAGTATCTTAGTTTGGTGAGTAGTTCCTTAGGTTCTTTTATACTACTCTAATGAAAAATCAGCTTGTGCTACCAGTGGTTTTGTAGAAAATTGGGTATAGTGGCAAGGACAGTGATTGAAATGAAGCATTTTAAGGCCTGGTTTCCTGTCTTTACATGGATACAGTTAGGAGTTCCCACTTGGTTAATAACTAGTGCATAAAGGTGAAAATATCCCAAGTACTGAAAATGAACATTACATTTCTCTTCAATATGTACATGTTTTCATGACTGAGAAAATCAAGCAAAGGTATTTCATATGAATCTGAGGGAGAGTATGTAATTCCTGAGAAAAAAAAATACAATGATGAAGCATTATGGACTCTTCATTAGGGACTCTAGTCGTAGGACAAGGGGAAATGGGTTAAAACTTAAACAGAGGAAGTTTAGATTGGATATAAGGAGGAAATTCTTTCCTGTTAGGGTAGTGAGGCACTGGAATGGGTTGTCCAGGGAGGTTGTGAATGCTTCATCCCTGGTGATGTTCAAGGCTAGGTTGGACGAGGCCTTGGGTAATATGGCTTAGAGCGAGGTGTCCCTACCCATGGCAGGGGGGTTGTAACTTGATGATCTTAAGGTCCTTTCCAACCCTAACTATTCCATGATTATTCTTTACTAAATTTGTGCTTTCCGTCACTCAAGGCTGAAAGTAAATTTCCAGTTTATTTGTAAACCAGTTTGTTAAGGTTTAGATTAAATACATCTGTGGCTTCATTTTTTCCTTTCATTAGTTTGATCCATCTGGCCAACCTAAAAAGAAGAGCTCTAGTCAAGCCCCTGGACTTTGAGGGATAGTTATATGACTTCTGGATAACTTACTGGTTCTTCAGTGTCCTCTCTGTGATCTACCATACATTAGCCTCAAAAACCAATAAATCAAAAGATGCTTGCAACAAAAGTAAATGTTGCCCTTTCCCCTCCCCTCCCCCCCCCCCCCCCCCCCCTATTTCTTACCCTGGCTTCTTAGGGTTTCATTTTATTACTCTTTTCTTTTCTTTTTTTTTTTTTTCCCTGTGGGAACTAGGCAACTTTTTTCACTCTTTGCTGTCAAAAAATCCCATTCTGACCATATTCTTGAATTCAGAAACAGGTCAATGATTCTACAGATAAAACAGAAGCTGTTGTTATATATGCTACATCTTTGATCAACATTTGTTGCTTTCTGATCACTCTGATAATCTCTGGGATTATAAAATGGACATGTCTTTTTACAACACCTGTTTTTAAGGTTCTAGAACACAAAGGTACAAGCGTTGGTCATCATCCTTCCAGCTGTATCCCACAACATCCTGCTTTACTTGCCCTAAGATAAAAAAAAAAGAGATGTTCAGTGAGGCATTTTTCAAGCCATTTGCTACAAGTCTGGAAACCTTTATTACCCACTGTGAAAACATGTTGCATCAGAATTGATTCTGTTCTATCCAAACAAGCCGCTATAGTTAACTGTGGGATAACAGGTACAGCCCTTTAATCTTTTAAAGCGGGAATGTGTGAGTGTCCTGTACACTCTTACAGTGAGAAATACCTGGTTAATAACTTCATTAGTAAGAATCTGGTTGTGGATTAGCAGAATCTGAACAGAGAGAATCAAAATACTTCCCATGTTGATTATTATTTCTCCTACCTACATGATAGCTACTTCTGATGTCCTGCTGTGAAATAGTATCAGGACTAGGATGTTAAAAATAGTATTCTGAGTAAGAGAAAATAAAGAAACTTGGCTTTGTGTAGATTTGTATCCCATTGCATTTAGTGTCCAAAAAAGTCTGAGACCCAAGTTAAGCTTTCCCATAGTTAATATGTTGGGAGTAAAGGGAGAGAGAAGGAAATTCATTGCCTTTATGTTCTCTAGCATCTATGACATCTTTAGCTCATGTGGCACCATAGTGTTTACTTAGTATGTTTAGAAAGAAAGCAGAGGTGCTTTCTCCTCTGCTTCATCTGCTTGATTCTCTGTTTGATCTGCTTGATCACTGCTACAAGTGTTGGATGCACAGAATCTTTCAGGATGTCTGCCTTTACATGAAACATGGTTGAAATTAGTCATCTGAAAAACTATTGGAGTGAAAAGGCAGAAACACACAATGCAATTGCCCTAGAGGGTCTTACCTGCCGTGGCAGCCAATGTTACAGCACTGAGGATTTACTGGCTCAGCTTCAAGAGTACAATTCATACAAAGCTGAAGGACAGAGAATGAGGACAGGTGGATGAGTAGAATGAGGTTTACAACAGTGAATAGACTAAACAGGGAATGGCTAACCCAGCAAATAAGTTGCGCCAAAAAGAAGGCTTTATCCAATAAACCACATTTATCCTTTATTTTTGTGCCAGAAGCATGAGCATAAAAATCTTGGCACACAGTAGGGAAAAACAAGTTACTGCCGCCTTTTTGCAGAAGAGCTTTGCAGTTAGAACATTCTCTGACAATCAATAGGAATCATAGGATGCAGTTCTTGGATTGAACCAAATCTCTTACTTTACAGTAGGAGGTCAAGCAAAACTTTGTGCTGAGGTGGAGAGAATCCTAAGCTAACTTTGGAAACAGATACCTACATCATTCAGCTGGGAAGCTGTTGTTCGCACTGTAAGAAAAGCATCTGTCAGCTTGGTTGCTGTCAGCTGTTGCCTGTCTTCAGTAGCAGAACTTCACCTTCAGAAAGCTTAGTTTCCTGATAAGGAAGGCATATAAAAATAAGCAGTGTATGTAGGAGACATAGGAAAAGTTGTCAGGCACTTTTGTGCATAAACCTTTAATGCCTATACTCTGGACAACTTAGTGCTACTTTAGATTTCATGCTAGTTTTCTGCAAAACATTTTATCTAGTGAATGAGACTGAAGGAAGAATAGAGTGACTATTCTTAGTCTCTTTGAAGAACAAAAAATATACCAGGCAAGATTCATGTGTAAGAAAAAAAAAAAGGAACTCTAGTTCTTCATCTGTAAAACTGCACAAATTCAGATATCAAAAAGCTAAAGATATTAGAAAATGCACTGAAGTTATTAAATTAGCTGAAATTTTGCAACTTTAAAGGATGCAATTGCTGATAAAAATCTAAACTTTTGACATGTCTGCCTGTGTGTTTACTACACCCTTTTGCTTATACTATTTCTCTTTGATGCTTCAGGCCATTTTATTATTCTTACTGACTACTTTAGTTCTAATGGGATTCAGTGATAGAGTTTCTAGGGCAACATGATTCTGCTGCAAAGAGCATCTATAATCACAAGAACTTGCAGTCAGATGAGCACACTGCCCCTTAAGGTTAAGGCCTACATACAGCTAGATACCTGTAGTTTTGTCACTCTTGAAGACTAAGTATTGATGAATATTGTCCAAAATCATAGAATCAAAAGCAGAGTCAGAAGTACTAGCTTTGTCTCCTAGATCTAAGTACCATTCACTAACTGCAATGTGAGCTAAAATTCTATATTATATATCAGGTTTAGTTAACATAGTTGGTAGTTGTGATTAAACATAGGGTAGTTAACATAAAATATTTTTGGCAGAACTCTTTAAAAGACTGTACAAGCATTCAATATTGCACAACATATGTTTAACTACCCCTAAGAATGCATTCAATATTGTGAATGTTAGGCACAGAGAGTATACACATACCTAACTTGTTGAAATCTGACTAATAGTATGGCCATGGTAATCTTTTCATAATTCCGTCTTCAGACAGAAAAATAACATCAGTATTAGAAACATGAAGACAACATTTACTTTAGCTTCTTAGCTTTGGAAAGTATTGCTCCTGTAAAAATCCAGTGTTTATAAGATGATGAAAGATAGCATCTTCATGGGACTTCAATGGAACCTAAACAATTTATTCTGTCAAAACTAGAGAACTAGAGTAGTATGCCGTTGATGTGGGAGCTTAAGAAGACTATTTAAAGGGAAATATTTTTTCTAGACCAGTCTAATCTTTCAGTTATTAGTGTCTATTGTGATGGAGTTTACTGAGAACAGTGGCCTGCTAAAAACTGGGCTGAAATCATTAACTCATTTTTGAAGCTTTGTATCCAGCTTTCAAGAGTTCATAACTTAGTGATATTCCTATCTTGGCTGAACTGGTCATTGAAAACCAAAAATTTGTTAGTCACTCAGCTATAAATTCCTAGGAAAGATATGATGCCTCACACTCTACTGTGTGATAAATTTAGCCTGAAAAATTCCTACTTTCAACTTTATAAAAGACATACAGGGATTTACCAGAGACAACTGAAGAACTGAGGCTTAATAGTGAGGATGAAGGCAGTTCAACACGGTAACAACTGAACACGCATTGTTTATCATGTGGTCTTCCCACTCGCAGTCTTTCAGAAGTCTGGTAGAGTACTCATGTGAGTTCAGTTCTCTTTAACACATAATACATCCAGTTTAGATTGTTTCCATGTGGCTGTTATCAATTTGTATTTTTAGAGCTACTGCTGTCATCTTTAAACTTCATGAAGTAAAGAATGAAAACAAAAAGCTGCTGGCACTGTCATTCGTGCTGGTATTGCATCCAGGCCTATTTTCAAACCTGGTGGTAAAATGTAGTCTAAAACTAATCAGCAGTAAATTTACTCTACAAGGATATTTTGTGACATATCAAATTGACATTGTACATAAAATTGTTAGTGATGTTATCTGTTGTATTTTTAGAGCCTTATGCATTTTTAATAAGGGTTCATTCATTGAATAAATCTGCACCTAAATAATTGTGTGATTTCTGCAAATATGATCACGGGTCACTCTGATGCATGGTCCATTTGCAGAAGTGGGAACCAGGCTTATCATAGTGTCATGGATGGGTATGAATGGATATAATCAGGTTATCAGTTTCTCTTAAATATTTTTATAGGCTGACTGATCATTCATAAAACTAAAAGATGAATTTGCCAATGTGACAACCTTTTTGGTAAAAAAGTCTGCCCCAGCATGCATGCTGAGCCTTGTACAGATAATTTTTCCATTTCTTACTGACAGCAATTCCAAGGCATCTCAGAACAGCACATGCTAACTGTAGGCAATAAATAAGTAAATAAAATAAAATAAAATTTGTTTTTGCTCTGTAATCCTTCAGAAGCCAAGTTAATTGAGATTCACAGATGTTTTCTACTCTATGTTATACTCATTTTTCATATTGAAGTATTTTCCCTTTGTGCTTACTCTTGGGTAATGCAGTCCAGAAGGACAGTGTGGTGAGCTTTAATATCATCCATATATGAGCTTTGGTAAAAGGAGAGACATAAAAAGAAAAGCCAGATGTAAAATGATTTCCATTTTGAAAACAAAGTGATAGCAGACAATTCTTTGTGGGTTATTAGTAGTTGTGTGATGAAGTATGATATTCAGCACTATGTAAAATAACACTAGGTTGGAAAGTGTGAGATTTGCAGTACTGAAACTGTATTACAAAGTGCTCAGAAATAGCACTTCATCTCTCAAGGGCTGAAGTAAATCAGATATGACTTCACTAAAATAACCTGAGCAAAGTCAGAGTATTTTAGGGGAAAGTTCGAACTGCGGCACTAATGTAGGGGTTTCAAACTGATTCAGAGCAGGTTATTTCTGTTCATTATATTCCTTTGAGTTCCTAAGAGATCTGCGAGGGATGTCATATCGAGTTTGTACAGAGACAATAGGGAGAGCAAGCCTTATAGTAGTGATTAAACTTATTGTTTATTTTTTCCTTAAAACTGGACAGAATTAACCTGACAGAGTAATTTAAAAGCTGTGTGGTCTGAAGTTTTGTACTCTTCTGTGATTATTATAAACAGGGAAGGATATCTAGGAGACAAGTGTTTCATTTCCTCAGATACTTTCTGCTCAATTGGCATAAGCCATCTCCAATGAGTTTCTGGGACTGCATTGCATACTTGAAGTGTTCCCAGTTTCTCAAGCCTAATGCTTGCTCTGGCTGTCCACTGGCACTGTCATGGCTTGACTTCGTGAACGAAGATTTGGGAAGGGCTTTTACCCACGCTTACTACAAGCGTGCTGATGACTAAGAAGGCCAGTGTGGGATAGGCAAATCCAGCTACAAAAAGCACAGCAGAAGGCCTCCTTGGGTGGAACAGGTGGGGAGAGATTCTTCCTGCATTATCTTTTCTCCTCGAGACTAGTTCTTCGTGAGCACTCAAGGGAGTCAGCGGCATTATGTATGGTGTGCCTCCAAGTCTCCCGATTGGAGGCCAAGGTGAACCACTGATGGTAGTCAATATGGCCAAGACTAAGGTATTGTTTCAGGGAGTCCTTATATCTCTTCTTTGGGGCACCTCTCTTGCAGCTACCGGTGGCAAGTTCACCATAAAACACGATCTTGGGGAGGCGGTGATCCTTCATTCTAGAGACATGCCCTGCCCAGCGCAGCTGCAATTTCAGCAATATGGCCTCGATGCTGGTGACCCCTGCCTGTTCGAGGACAGTGACATTAGACACATAGTCAGTCCAATGGATGTTTAGAATTGTACGGATGAAAGTGTTCCAGGAGTCGCAGGTGATGATGGTAGATGACCCATGATTCAGACCCATATAAAAGAGTAGACAATACAATGGCTCTGTAGACACTGACCTTTGTACTTTTCTTCAGGTGTTTATTACACCAGACTCTTTTATGGCGTTTTCCAAAGGCTCTATATGCCTTTGCTATTCTGTTGTCTATCTCTTTGTCGATTGTGGCATCTGAGGAAGTGATGCTTCCCAGATAGCTAAACTGCTGAACTGTCTTAAGGTCTGACTCGCCGATGGTAATATGGGGATGGCGATAATCTTCTTGCGGTTCAGGTTGGTAGAGGACTACTGTCTTCTTCAAGCTGACTTCCAGCCCAAAAACCTCAGCCGCCTCTGCAAAGCAAGATGTTAAACGCTGCAGAGCTGCTTCTGTGTGGGCAACAAGGGCGGCATCATCAGGAAAGAGCAGTTCACAGACAAGATGGTTTAGGGTCTTAGTGTGGGCCTTCAGTCGCCTTAGATTGAATAGGCTACCATCGGTACGATATCGAATATAAATGCCGTCTTGTTCGTCGAGGTCTGCTGTAGCCCTTTGGAGCATCATGCTGAAGAAAATTGTGAATAAGGTCGGTGCGAGAACGCAACCTTGTTTCACACCATTGGTTATTGGGAAAGGCTCAGAGAGTGCATCACCATACCTGACTTGGCCTTGCTGATCCTCATGTAACAGAATAATCATTTTCAGGAACTTGGGGGGACAACCTAATCGTTCTAAGATCAGCCACAAGCCTTTCCTGCTCACAGTGTCAAAAGCTTTGGTGAGGTCAATGAAAGTTACGTATAACCCCTTATTCTGTTCTCTACACTTTTCTTGCAATTGTCTGAGAACAAATCATGTCTGTGGTACTTCTATTAGCCCTGAAACCACACTGACTTTCAGGTAGAAGTTCTTCTGCGATAGCAGGTACTAGTCTATTCAATAGTAATCTTGCAAGAATTTTACCAGCAGTGGACAGCAGAGTTATACCACGGTAGTTTGAGCAGTCTGACTTGACACCTTTTTTCTTATACAGAGTGACGATGATTGCGTCACGAAAGTCTGACGGTATTTTGCCTTGTTCCGAACAGCACACAACTAGCTCATGAAATTTAGCGTGAAGTGCTTGGCCTCCATGCTTCCATATTTCAGGCGGGACTCCGTCAACCCCAGCTACTGGCACTGTAAGAGATGAAAAATATGTACAGGCTTTGCTCTGTGTTCCAGGTCCATGATGAAGGATCCAGGAACTGCAGCTCACTTCATTTCTTGATGTGGCTTATCACACTAGAATACTAGGACAAGGCAGTGAGCTACTAGGGCATTCAACAACAGTTTAGTACAAGTGAAACCTACTTCCCCAGTAGTGATGGTCAACGGCATGTTCATGAGTAGTTCACTGAAGTTCTTGACTTTATGCAGATGGGAAATATTAATCTTGCTTCACTTTAACCATCTAAAAGTTATTATGTGGGTTCATGTAGGCATCACAAGACTGCATGTGTGATATCAAAACTGTGATGTGTGATCTGTAATTGAGAAAGTATCCATGCACTTTAGAAAGTATTAAGCACCTTTTTAAGCTTTTATCTGCCAAATGGTTAAGCCTGTGATTATTGCAGTGAGGAAGAACTATGTGATTTGGCTTGCAAGTAATGTTTCACTATAATTTTCAGCAGCAGTAAACAATGGCTTCCTGACTCCAGAGAGTAATCCTGAAATTCTCCCCTGCTGCTTCAGACCTGTTAAATAACTGTTCTTCTATAATTTGTCTAAAGTGAGACTTACATTGTTTTCGTAAGTGCCTCAAATTCAGCTGCTGTGCAGCAAGATTGTATGGATCAATAATAGAATCCTAACCTTCCTTTGCAGTCAGTGGTGAACATTTGAGGGTTTCAGAGGAGCCCCTGTATGTCTGGGGGCTTTCTTCAGATAAGTAGAAGGAAAACGGTGGTAATAGAGTAGTGTCTGGACTTTAATGTTCTGGAGTATAAGTTGGCCACATATGGCTATACATAAGGCATCTCTGTCCATTTTTCATGTTTCAGTGCACACCTAGTTTAAACTAAACTTCAACAGGCAAGCTGTGCTGCTGCCAGTAACAAGGTCTTGATTCAAGCACTATACCAAGGCTGTCAATCTGTGCAATTTTGCATGGACCCTGCTATATTATGGACCTATGTGTACTAGAACTCTTTCAGACAGAGGCCAGGCATGGTCTTTGAGCAAACAAGGGATAGGGATCACCTGCAATAAGCAGATTGGCTGTGGCTATCCCCTTTTGGGGAGTAATATTGCAAATGCACAATCATTCCATCTGCAAAGAGCCTTCAGAAGGGAGTTTAATTGTGTGTGTGATAAGTGATGCAACTGCCAACAGGTAGGCTTTTTGGACACCTTTTCTTGAGGTGAGACACCTACAATCCACTCATGCCTGTGTTCTGCATGCTGGGCTACATATTTTGCTGTTTTCCCTAAAGACCAGCACTTAAGCCTTTATAATGACATTGCAGTGATATGTTTATAGAAATAAGGAACTTATGGCAGCATTGCCTTTCTGCATTTATGCGTGATTATACCAATAAAATAGATAACTGATATTGAAATGTACAATATGCACATGAAGGAAAACTGCATCTGTAATGATTCTAAATCATAAACTCTTGCACAAATGGGAGACCTGGTCTTAAAATTCTTGTTTAAGATGGGTATTTTTCCAGCTTGGTATTTCTATCACACAATATGAACTACATTTAGCGGTTTATTGTTTGCTTATAAATGATTGTAAGATACTGAAAACTAGTTAGAGCTACATTCTATAAATCATGACACAGAACACATCCTGTAAATTATTAGGAAACTTAGAACTGATACTGGTAATTTACTCTATCCCGATCAAGAATGTGGTTTGCTAGAAAATATTAGTTCATCCAAGCAGCAGTGTAAGGCACTGATACTTTAATGCACATTCATAGTATTATTCCAGTTAAATGAATAACATTGAGATGCTGGAAGAATAAATCACCGTCTATCAAATAAAGCCTATTAGATCCTAAAGATACTACAGTAAATAGCTTACCAGTGTTCAAAAGTAGGATAGTTAACTGTAAAGCTGGAATGACATCTCTGAAAGAAAATGGGAATTTTATTAACTTTGCAGGAACTGATGCTATTATTGATAACCCATCCTAAGGGATGATTTAAAGGGATTTAGGTAATATCATAAAGCATTTCTATAGCACATGAAAAAATAGTCTAATCCATATCCAGACCAAAGAAAAGACAGCAAGAAGGAAAACAGTAAAACCAAGAAACATTTTGCAGTTCTTGTATCAGCCTTCTTTTTTGATGGCTTCTTTCTCTTTAATATCTAGGAACAGAAGTGTCTGGTTTCCTTTTATTTCATAGTTATTCCATTCTGACTGAGATGATTGTTGACAGTATCAATTAAAGGGTCATAAAACTTGTTTTGTTCAAAGAGCTTAAGCCCAAAGAACAGAGATTTAAAATCTGCTATGACTTGATTTTTCACATAAAGTTCAAGTTTGCCATTCTTATTTTTAAAACCCTGGCCAGCTCTACTAAATCAACACTTCTTACCTTGCATCATTTATTCTGTCTTTAGGTATCTGAAACCTATTTGTTTCAGTGTAACCTAGTTCTGTAGGCCCCCTCTCTGGGCAGTGGGCAGATGTCTCCAGAATACAATTTACTCTGCTTTCAGTGTTTCAAATACTAAATGACCCTCAGAATGCACTTTCTGCTCTTATCCTGTTCATTCACTACAGATTCTACCAGAAGCCTGTCAGTTCATATACACTGTGGTTTTGAGGGTGCAGGTCTCCTGTAGCTTTGTTGGCCTATCCATAAGCCCTGTGCAAATGGCTCTGTTACCTTAGGGTGTCTTAGAGGACTGTAGCTGCCTCCTGTGGGTCAGTGATTTATACCATAGATCTCAGCTGGTTACAGTGGGAGCTGAGGTGTTTAGCTCACGCTGCCTCTGTTACTATACCTTTATCTGGTGCTGACTCATTCAAACAGACCTTGTTGGCAGGCACTGGCGTAGGTAATACATGGAAAATAAATATATCCTTTCAGAAACAATTTGTATATCAGCAAGGTGTCATTCAGTTCTTCCCATAGTTCACGTCTCTGGATGACAGAGGGTGTTTGATCTTGCAACTGATCTTGATTAATCTTTCTAAATAATTTTGCTGTTAACAAAATTGATACAGAAAAATGGAGAGCTTTTTTGCTGATTGCATAAAGGTGACAATCATGGTGAATACAAAATTTTTATGAATGGATTTGTTGGAAGAATGGAGTAATGAAAATGGGAAGAAATGTAATAGGACAAGAGGAAAATACAGGACTAGAAAGCTTTTTTGATGATGGAGGCAGGAGATATAATCTGGTGTCTTCTTTAAGAAAGATGGACTTTGACACACGCTCATTTGTCTCCTTCTTAAACAACTTTTCCCTTTCCTTGTTGCAGTTCATTTCAGCATTTCATCAATTTTGCTAGGGAAAAAATGTCTTTCAAGTCCTTCTTGAATTTTATTGATACACTTTCAACCCCATATCTGTTGTACTAGCTGTCATTAGCATGAAAGATGGATTATTCCCTTCTCCGTTTTGAAGTAATCCTTTGTTATCAGATACCTCCTGAAGTTTTTCCTATTTAGATGAAAAAAAAATTTTTTCCAGTCTTCCTGATTTAGTGGAGTTTTCCTGTCTGCTTATCATTCATGCTGTTCTCCCTTGGACTTCTTAATTTTAAAAGCTTTGCTCAAAAAAGGTCCGACCACTGCAGCTGCCTTGGCATAAAAGGATTGCTTCACATTATATGGATTGCTGTCCTTTCTGTGTGTCCTGGGGGGGGTGGTACTTTTTTCACAAGCGTGGCACTATTGGCTCATGTCCAGCTGCCATCTGCTGTAACTTCAGACCTGTCTCTGAAGATGTGTTTTCTAACCAGTTGTTCTCTATTCTGTGTGTAAGTGGATTATTCCTGCACAAGTGTAGAACTTGACCTTTATCCACTTTTGAATTTAATTTATTATTCCTCCATGTGTCCAGCTTGTCAAACTCATTTGAATTCTTATCCTGTCCTCCAGTATATTTGTAATCACTCCCACTTTTACATTTCTTGTAAATTTTATAATCATAAATTCTATTCCATAATTTATGTTGTCACAAAAAGCCTAAAACAGAGCCAGTTGAAACTTATCTATTTGATTACTGATAACTATTTTCAAGATATAGTTAAAATAACCTCAGACTATGATATTTTAATATAGACGCATAACTTAATTGTGAAAGTATCAGTTGAGCTACCTGGAGTCAAAATTCTTAAATAACAGATAGCTCACGTCTAGACTTGATCTACTGTTTCTGTATTCTTGTTAGTAGAAGACATTTAGACTGATTTAACACAAGCTGTTCTTGACAAATATGTGATGGCCATGTTTAATCTCTTTTTCTAGCTGCTTGCTGATATCTAGAATAATCATCACATAATTTGTTCGGAATTTAAGTTATAATGATTAGTGTATTGTTCATTGTCTCCTATTTTGTTCTTTAAAGTCAGCGTTATATTCAGTCTTTCTTCCACGTTGGTAGTACTTCACTGCCTTTTCCCTTTGTCAGTCCTCATGTATAATCATTAACAGCTCTGAGCTTGCTTCAACCACTTCTTCAGGTGTTCTGGAATTAATTTTAACAGATCTAGTTAATTTGGATTTAATTCAAAACTTTAGTAGAAGCTGTTGGGGACAGTGGGTCTCAGAAGGTGTTACCAGCATGTGCCTGTATCCTAAGCAGAGCAAAAATGTAATTATGCATCTGGAACATGGTAGACAAGGTTTGGTTCTGTTGTTTTTGCAGAGGTAGGGAAATGTTTAAGCTGTGGCTGCCCTCAAAGCCCCCTGTGCAATTCTCTTTATTTGTAGGGCAATGCACAGCAAGGTTACTGGTCAGGGGAATGGAACATCTGCCTGACAGTAATTTATGACTGTAGCTTCTTTTCTGTAGCAAAAAAAAAAAGCAGCAGGACAGGTTAGTATTGTTACTATAGATAACTGTAATAATTAAGGCAGTTTTAGGACAGTGCAGAAGTCTTGCGTTCACGGGTAACCATGGTTATATCTAACACTTCTGTTAGGACAACTGCTTTTGATTAGCCAAAACTTCTGGTTTTTTCCATCTTGATTGAGCCCATAGTTCAGAAGACCCTCAACTGACAACCCTGGCTGAATCAAGTTGTAGAAAGTCCATCCTTACTCCATTTTAAAGAGGGAGAGAAAGAATTAGGGAGACAGTGGAATATCCTATGAAGTCTGTTTTCCTTACAAGGAGTCAGGATAATTAATGTAAGTGATGTGTAGCACATTTATCTACATTATAAGACATGGGTGGCCAAGAACAAGAGATCATGTATTGCTCTATATTACATAAACTGCCAAGCAGATTAACGATTCTTGGAAAAATAATGATCAGAAAAATGATAAAAGATTTTCTTTCCTATAAAGACAGATGCAGACAGTTTAACCTGCTACAACAGCACTGCCAAACAGGCAGGAACATCTGCTTGTGCTGTTTTGACAGGCAATGGTTTTAAAGACACCAGGTGCCAGGATTATGTACCACTGGAA
The DNA here is from genome assembly GCF_033783945.1 of Neopsephotus bourkii. Lineage (NCBI taxonomy): Eukaryota > Metazoa > Chordata > Aves > Psittaciformes > Psittacidae > Neopsephotus > Neopsephotus bourkii. The sequence goes on from NW_026902113.1 coordinate 3,817,153, forward strand.
GATTTGCTTTTAAAGCCCTCAAGTTCCATGCTGGCAAGCATCCAGAGGGATCAAACTGAGATAATTTTCCTATGACATAAGTGGCGCGCCTTTGTTTAAACTGAAGATGTGAGATGTTCCAGGGCTTCTGTGACAGTAAAGAATTCTATTTCCCTAATTATGGACTCAAGTTTTCTCTCCTGAGTACCTCAACACTGCTGTTAAAAGCACCTTACCTTCAGCATGATGAGAGTTGTCATGTTGTGTTCATAAATCCATGCATACAGAATAGTCTGTCAAATCTTAGAAAAGACAGCTGAATAGTTTAAATAATTTAATTTTGTTCAATGTATCTTGGCAAAGCATTTTCTGAGAATGAGGTTATATTCTTGCTAATCAGTAGAGGAACATGCAGGTACAGTATTAGTTCATTTAACACATATGGGATCAGGAACTGAAATTCACAGCGCTTATGGCTAGTTAGGTACCGTTGAGATATAATGTCTGTGTTAATGGCTTGCGTTCAAGGACCACAATTCCTAGTTTGCCAGTTCGTTCTAGGTCCCCTCACTTTCTTTTGCTGTGATATAGCTGTGAGCTATTCAACCAAATTGTCTAGAAGTAGTTCAGAGAAACATTCTTGCTTGGGGGAGAGCCTTTTTTTTAATCTGCCTCTGCTAAGATGTCTAGTTTGAAGCACTGAATGTCTCTGTACCAGCAGTTTTCTCAGATTAGCAGGTCTACAGTGAAGTTCTACCTAATTGATGAAATGGCTAGGATAAATGATTTATGAGAAAAAATTAAAATAACTTTATACATATTGCTTGGTTAAATTACAATTACTCTGCCTTTAATAACTACCTACAGGTATTATTTCAGGAGCATATGTTGCTAAGAAGGAGATGAATTGTTCACTATTATCTGGGGACCTATAACTAGAAATACAGCTGCAAGAACGATACAAAACCAATCACTGAGATGGTATTTGTGATCCCTTTAGTCACTTAAAATTAAGATTCATGAAAAGTCAATTTCTTTGACGAGCAAGTTCATAGAATATTCACATTGAAGTATTCCTATACAGAGAGCATACCATTTTTGTGCTTAGATACTCTCCTTGTATTGACAACAGCTAAACATCAGTTTAAAGCCACCTTTGAATTCAAAACCATGCAGAGAAAGAAGCAGTAGCGAGCGGCTAGGCAGACACAGAAAGTAGCCAGCTATGAGTAGATGATTTTTAAAGCAGTAATCAACTGACACTTAGGGAATGGTCATCAGCATATCCTAATATTAGCCTAAGGAATCTCCTACAGAAACTCCCCAACTAAGAATGGAAAGAAACACAGACTAGTCCAGGAGGAAGAAACTATCATTCTCTGAATTGCTCTCAATTGAATAACTTGCTTTGTTTCTCCCTAGACTGCTGGCCAGTGACATTCTCCCAGGCTAGAGTTAGACTTATGAACACCCACCCTACTGTCTGAAACAGGCCTGTTAAAAACATTCACCATGCAACTGTACAAAGACAAAGCACTCTGTCAGACACTGCAACCATGGACAAACTTATCCACTGAAAACATCTCTCAAGATTCAGACGAATATGACTGCTGCTCAAATTTACCTCTTGTTTCTTTAAGTTTTGTTTTGTTTGTTTGTGTTGGTTCTTGGGGTTTAGGGTTCTTTTTGTTTGTGGGGTTTTGTTTGTCTATTGTGGGGTTTATTTTGTTTTGTTTTTAGTGAATGGATCAATACACTTTTGATAAACAATACTAGGGAATGCAAGCCATTTTGAGTAGGTAGGAATTGCTACTCTCCTGGTAGAGTCTTAGGCCAAAGCATTGTAGATTTACTTTTTCAAACCATTTTACTGTTGAAGTACAGGAAAAATAAATAATTCCCTCACCCTTTTCATTCTTTTTTTAGTGGTGTCTCAGCTGTGAATGAATAAATGGGGTAGAGGTGGAGGGTTGCAGGACAAGTAGGAAAGATTCCTCTTGGTGTAATACATTTGGAAGAAGTGCTGAGCTTTGTGTCCAATGGACTTTCCAGGGTGATTAGAGGAGGACATTGGCCAAGGAGAGGATATCATGAATGTAAAAAGAGAAAGTTTAGAGCACAGAGCCTTGTGATTCTTGCAAGAGCATTCATTTGTCCTTGAGCATTCAGACTGTTACTAATGACAGGCTGCTTTTATTCATCTGTATGTCCCACCTCATTTAAGTGTTTTGACATATATAGTGAGTTTCATATCTATGTATGTATATATACACACACACGCACCTCACCAATGATATATGTTATAGAACAAGGATTCTTTTACTAATATTTCTGATTCAAGACTCCTTCAGAAAGGTTTTGTCACACTTTTCTCTTTAAGACATGTAACTGCTTTTCTGAAATGGGTCGGAATGATTAAAATGAGAGTGAGTTACTAGAGCCCTTTCTTATTACAACCTCTGCCATTCTACAGTGAAGTGACCACTACTGCCAGGGACAATAACTTGGAACCTTATTCAAATCTAATTAGAATTAGTAAGATCCAAGATATTGTATCCTTATGTGAAAAATAGATTTTCACTGTTAATAAGTATTTTTGTGGGGTTTTTTCTTGTTTTTTTTTTTTTTTTTATAAGCAGATACTTCAGTGTAAAATGCTGGAGGAAACGAGGCACAGTTGCTTTGAAGCAGTTTCTTGAATTCTGTTTACTGATTACTCTTCAGCCTGGAGAAGAGAAGGCTACGTAGAGACCTCATATCAGCCTTCCAGTATCTGAAGGGGCCTATAGGGATGCTGGGGATGGACTATTCATTAGGGACTGTAGTGATAGGACAAGGGGAAACGGGTTCAAACTTAAATCAGGGGAAGTTTAGATTGGATATAAGGAGGAAATTCTTTCCTGTTAGGGTGGTGAGGCACTGGAATAGGTTGCCAAAGGAGGTTGTGAATGCTCCATCCCTTGGTTCAAGGCCAAGTTGGACAAAGCCTTGGGTGACATGGTTTAGTGTGAGGTGTCCCTGCCTATGGCAGGGGGGTTGGAACTAGATGATCTTAAGGTCCTTTCCAACCCTAACTCTTCCATGATTCTATGATTCTAAGGTCCCTGAATTTTACACTGCAATAAGTAGCTAATATGAGTCTGAGTGTGGTTTTGAGTAAGATGGAAAGTTGGTAGTGACATAACCATTGTCTTTTTTTGGTTTTAGATGTTTCTGACAGATGAAAGGAGCCTTAATAAGAATGCAGAATAAGAATTTATACCCTCTTCAAAGCTCCTTTATACTGCCAAAGTGGCAATTAGTGGCTTTTGTACAAATGGCAGTCAGACCCATGTGGTTTTGAACTGGATTCTGATGTGTGGAGAACATCTTAGCAGAATTATGCTGTATGGAATGGCTTTTCATCACTACAACTTCATTATTTTTTGCATGGTTCAATAAATAAAAGGGGGGGGGTTAAATCGTAATTTTATTTAGTTTTTTCCCCCTGGTTCTTAACTGAAAGAGTTTTGGGGAAGGAAGGGAAACTATTTCATTTGGTTAATCACAGAATCACATAGTTAATTTTCATCACAGTAGCTATTATGGAGCTATGATTTGGATTTGTGTTGAAAACAGTGTTGATGACACAGGGATGATGTAGTTATTGCAGAGCAGTGCTGCCACAGAGTCAAGGCCTTTTATGGTTTTTGTATTTTCTGTGTGAGTGGTGCACAAGGAGTTGGGAGGTGACAGCCAGGACAGCTGACCCTAACAGACCAAAGGGATATTCCAGACCATATGGTGTCATGCTCAGCATATAAAGCTGGGTGAGGAAGAAGGAGGGGGGGAAGTTTGTAAAGGTGACATTTTATCTTCCAAAGTAACCATTACACATGATGGAGCCCTGCTTTCCTGGTAATGGCTGAACACCTCCCTGCTGGTGGAAAGTAGTGAATTAATTCCTTGTTTTGCTTGTGTGGTTTTTGCTTTACCCATTAAACTGTCTTTACCTCAACCCACCAGTTTTCTTTGTCACTTTTACTTCTCTGATTCTCTCCTCCATCCCACTGGGAGGAGTGAGCAAGTGTTGTGGTACTGAGCGTGACAGCTTAAAAAAATAAATAAATAATTAAAGCCCCAAACCAAACTACAGTACATTATTTGGTTGCCACCCTGATTGGTCTCTGTACAGTTTCATCAACTTTATAAAACCTGTTCAAAAGACTGGATAAGGGTGCTGCTCCTAATGTTTACTTGTTCACTTTGTCCTCCTGTGGCTGGTATCTGCTTTTGACACTTGCCTTGAAAGCTGCTCAGGATAGGGAGGTGATCTCATTTTTTGAATGCAGTGAGAACTCTGTATTTCAGTGAGATTTTAAGATGATGTAGTAAGTAAATACTGATGATTACAGTACTATGATTTCTAAAACAATAACAATTTCTGTTGATGTTCCACGTAGATACAATACAAAGGATTCAGTTAATAGTTGTATTGGAAACAAAAGCTATGGTTTGAGTCATCAGGAGTCAACTTGAAGGCTTGTTAGGCTGCATGAGACTAAGGAGTCATTTGTGTTATTCCAGGGGAAAAGAGATATGAAGCTGTAATTACTGATGATTTTTCTATTGCATTTTAACCTCCAGTAGTTTCTTCTGGCTGACCCAGGCTTCTTTTCCTAATTCATTAAATACACAGAGTAGGTCATGTGCTTAGGGTAAGCTACACTCAACAGGGAGTGCAGTGCATGTGTGCTCTGAGTAGGATTGGCAGTTAGTAAGATTTCAGTGACACTTCCATGCCTGTGAAGGCTTAGAGGACCTCACACTGTTTGCTAGAATCCTTAAAAACTACACTACAATGCTTCAGCACAGAAGATAATGTTTTTGCAGTTACTTAAGCACCTGCTGATGACTCCAGATCCCAACTGTTGTGCTGTTACAGCAGAGGAGTCCTGCTCCTAAGTGCTCTCTCTCTTCTATGATTCTATGGTCTCATACTATTGGAATATACAGTCAAAGAGCAAGATTGCAAGGAAGCAGTTAAATTTTACAGTGATAGAGTTGTCAGATACCTTGTCAGTGTCAAATATTTTCAGTCATGACTTTGAAACTCTGAAGAATAAGCAAATAGGTTTGATGACCACAAGAAACTCTTTCTAAAAGCAATGGCAATCCTGGAGAAGGCATGAAAATGTAGTGAGAAATAGTCTGATGCAAGAAAGAGAGAGAAGGTTACAAAGACTAACCTGAAGGAACATGAACAAGCAAGATTTATACAAAGGAACATATACTGCTGTTCCTAAGAATTGAAATCTTCATATGTTTTAGGCAAAAAACTGTAGGTGGGGAGGGACTGTCCCAGAAATGATACAGGGTTCATGGCTAACAGCCTACCCATCGCTAGCTAGGTGCTAGCCCAGGTTTTGTGTGTGAGCACCAATATACTCTTGAAAACCAGTCCTGCCAAGATACAGCAACTGTATAAAATTAACTTCTTTATTTTCTGTGATGCTGTCCTCTTTCTACCCTCTCCTCTTTCTCTTTTTTATGTTTTTTTTTTTTCCTACCAGAAAAAGGGTTTTTTTACACATTTTGGAAGAAGTCTTCAGTTCTTTACAGTGGCAAATTCTGAGAGACTGAGCTGCATATCCTGAGGGGTGTTAAGACTTCTAGACTTCTCTATCACTTTCTCCTGGGTTTACACTGTTTTCACCACTGTGAAATCGTGGCCTAGGTCTGAGACTCCCATCCACTGTAACGTAAACAGTACAAGACTTACTGCTTTAGTCATTAGCAGTAGGGACTTGAAGTCCTAGATTGGATTAGGTGTGTAAAAGATTCAGCCTGGAAGTTATTTAAAGTGTTCTTTCTTGCTCTATGCTTCCTTTGCAATATTGTCAGAAACCATATGCCAGACCAGCCTGGAGGGAATTTTTGTATCTGATTTCTCATCTTTTTAAGACTGGGATTTAAAATACGAACTTAGATACAGGCTTAACTATTGCAATTCTAGTGAGTGCTGCTGTAAATGAAACTTATTATGTAGATATAGATAGGTAGATGGATAGATAAAAAGGCTTCTGAATAACACTATTTTTTTTCCCATGACAGACTCTTGCAAGTGATTGTATTGATTTACTTTGCATACAAATTGCTCAGGACTTTGGCAGTACACGCTTACTTGAATTATTTGCTATCAGCTGCAGAATCAATGCTTTAAGCAGACACGTTTGCATAAAGAACAGTATTTTGAACTGTTTTGTAGCAATAACAAAATTACATTAAAAGCAAGAGGATGAAACAAACAAGACATACTGATTAATATAAAGGCAAATCATAAATAGAAAGTTTTATTAGCTGAGAACCTATGTTACGAAGGCAATTTTCCTGAGTGTGGAAACAAACTTGTTTTACATTTGCAAATGAAAACATAAGATGTATTTCAGGCTTTAAGGAAAGCCATCTTGACAGAATAATTATATATAAACATAGGAAGGGGAGAGAAAATTTATAGATTTTACCTTGCAGTGATATAAATGACAAAAATGATCATTACAAGGTGTAGTATGTTCAGTTGTACAGTTGCATTGCAAATATATGTTGGAGAAATTATACAGTAATTTAGTTGTGTGAGATTTAAAAAAAATCACCTAAATAAATTCATCTCATGACTCCATTAATTTTCATTCTGTCTGGTTCCTTTAAAGGCAGACAGTACCACACATTGCTGCACAGGCTAGAGATGCCTGAGCATCAGATTAAACTAGCCTGGCTAGCTGAAAGCAGTCTAGCCGAAGCAGCGTAAGGCTATATCAGACTGATTAATGCGGGTGAAAAACATTACGTAGGGAACTGTGCTGCAATGACTTGTTTGCTAACAGGATTCAGGATTGCAGTCCTTCATTCAGGATTGCTTTGGTATCTGTGCACACTATGTCTTAAAAGACAATAGCTTGGCTTTACTTACCACACTGTCCCTGTGTCTTTGATACGTTTTAATTATACCTTTGTGATTACAATCTTTACTGATTTCTCATCTGAAAAGTTTGATTATGTTGCATTAGTTTTGTTTGTTAGTGTAAGGGAGTCTGTGTGTTTGTCCTAGGTGCTGTAAGGAAGACTGGTAGAAGTCCATCTGATGCTGTTTTGACTGTAGTACATTTAAGCAAAGAGAACTGAAAAAGAAAGATACAAATTGACAATGATAGATAAGACAAAAAAAAATACAAAAGTACAAGTTAACTATGTCGCTATGTGCAGGGAATGCAAAACACTGAGCCAGGTTTCACACAGAATTATAAGCCCAGTTCTGTGATCCATATGTAACTCATTAAAGTTTAATAGGTAAACATATCTTTGGAGTCAGTAACTTCTGCCTTCACACACAAAGTTGCTCTTATGTGTATGCACAAAAAGTCTAAATTAGTGTGCATATTATTTACATACTTACAAGCATGATAGAAAATTCACAGAATGCTTAGCAAAAGTTAGGGGCAAGAAGATGTCAAAACCAAATTTCTTCTTTACTGAGATCCTTGGGAATATAATGGAAATTAACTGTCTGTAATAGTTTACAATTACTGAGCAACCTCTGGAGTTCAAGTAGAAAATCAATTTCTAGTTCTTGTGGATGGATGAATAAAATTCTACTGGCCACACCAAATAGCTCTGCATACTAAAATATATGTTAACTTTAAAGCTTATAAGTTAAATTTATTAAAAACAAATACAGTTATTCTGTGACATTGACCTTATGATTTGGATGTAAGCCATAATTTGAGCACCTGTTACTAGATAGCATATATATCTGTGCAGTTTCTCATGCAGGAAATCAAGCAGCCAGAAAATGAGCAAGGTTTTTAAGAAATGAGTGAAAGTCTCATGTTGTTTTGAAATTTCCTCTGAAGAGCTTGATTCATCAAAGTCCTTTACTCAGTCGAGGCATGGAGATCTATTCCTGGGACCAGACTGACCTTCTAAGGTTTTATCTTCTGTTGCAGTAATTCTTGAGAGAATCTTAAGGCTATAATTCCCTTTCCAAATGGCATGTGGAAAACAACCCTTTTATGTTACTGTGCTGACAGAATTGACCTACGTGCAATCCCTTTCACTTACAGCTATGCTCGTGTGACTTTCTCTTGAATAAGGGAAGATACTTCCTATGGTAACTTTAAAAGAGACTTCTCTTTATTTTTTTCAGGGCTTAATGTGCATTTCTAGTATTGGTACAATTTGGGGGGTTTTACCCCTGCTATTATTTATGCATAGAAATCAAAATACAGCCCTTGACACAGAAAATTTTTTCAGACTCTCAAAATTCATGTACAAAATAGACCCATGGACTGTGGTATTCATAAGTTTCAGGCAACGATGGTATAAGAGTTTGCTGCAGACATTTGCATCATGTGAATACAGGCCTGTGTTACTGTATTATTTAGCAGGTTATCTGCTATATGTGTCTATGCTGCATAGTACCGAGTTACAAATATTGTTTCTATAAAATTTTCTATACAACTATTGTTTCTATAAAAACCCATTGTGCAGTTATCAAAGCCAATAATTGCACTGATTTCATGGGAAATATAATGAAATTTAGCATGAAATCTTAGGTATGTGGGTAAGTTAATCTTTTCTCAAGTGGCAGTGGTCTAAGATACAGCTGAGTGATGTGGTGAATACTGTAATGTACTTTGCAATACCAGTGCTGTTACTTCCAGACACTGCTCCTACTTAAATAGGAACATCATATGAATTAAGGAGGATTTACTCAATGCTTGGACAGTTTAAAGGTTAAACATTTCATGTTTGTGCAAGAAATCTGTTCTTACGTGTCTTTTAGCCCATTTCTTAGCTCTTTGTAAAAGAAAAAGTCAGGACCAAGGTTTCAACTGCTTTAAATTTAGGGCAGCTTCTTTGACTTTATCAGAGTTGCATAGGCTTAACAAGAGCTAGGAACACCCCTTAATTAGAATGTAATTTTACTCACTGTCTAGGAAATGTGATTCAAATTAAGTTGGAATTATAAAGCTTCCAGGAGTCCTATGTGATGTAAATAGAAATCTTTCAGTGCCTATGGGCCTCTTAGCTTCTGTAAATGACAGTCAAGGTGATTTCCTTGCCAAAATAAAGTGTCATTGAAAAGCGGGATGTAGGAATGAGCACATGGCAAAAAGCAAACCAGAATACTACAGAGGGAAAAAAACAGCATCAAGACTGGCAAACTGTTCTCTCATTTTCACATGGAAAGTAAATAGAAAGCTATATTGATATTGCACACAGATGCCTGAAAACTCTCTGGCTCATGCAGCAGAATTAGACACACATGGATACTTAAATCTACAGAATTTTAATGCATGGCTAAAACAAGCTCATAATGACCGTACCATATCAGCTATGTTGCAGCAGTCTTTGGTTATCAAAGCTTCCTTTTCCTGACCTAAGGGAATGGTAGCTCAATTTCACAATGTAAAATTAAAGGAAAAGAATAATTTCTTAAAATGTTGTGAATAAAAAAACCCAAACCCTGAAATAGCAATGTTTTGGTCACAATGTAGAATACAATGTCAGGTAATACACAGATGATCTGTTCATAGTAGGCCACCTAATTCCCTCCACTTACATTGCGTGGGAAGGAACAGAAAGACCTAAATCTTGTGAAGTACCTTATGTCAAGCTGCTGCTTCTTCCTAAGAGCAATTAATTCTTCTTCTTCCTGAAGCAATTAAGGCAGGAACAAAAAGGGAGAGAAGAGGATAAGTGTAACTGTATTTCAGGATAACACAATTTCTGATGTCCACACAATACATTCTTCCTTAGGAACAGCAGTGGCCTGTGGGAGAGGTCTGTGTACAAAGAACTGCGGCTTTGCATGAGCAAGTAATGCTTGTAATTCCGAGAATAGAAGAAAGCAGAGTGGAAATGCGTGTGGGACCTTCCTTCTCTTATGCAGACATGAGGTCATGCTCTTTCCCCAACTTCACAGTTGCTAAACTAGGCATGGACTTACAGTGAAGCTTGTAAGTGAAGCTTACAGTGGAGTGTGTTTCTGCAGCCTTCTGCTCTGCATTCTGCTGCAGTAACTGCCAAAGTTGGGCAAAACAGTCCTAGTTCATTTCTGCCTATCCAGGTTGTACTGCATCTTGACTTGTAACCTGCTGGTGTCACAGAGGTGGTGCCTCAGGTATAGAACCATAGAATAGTTAGGGTTGGAAAGGACCCTTAAGATTGTCTACTTCCAACCCCCCTGCCATGGGCAGGGACACCTCACACTAAACCATGTCACCCAAGGCTCTGTCCAACCTGGTCTTGAACAAGACCAGGGATGGAATATTCACAGTTTCCCTGGGCAATCCATTCCAATGCCTCACCACCCTAGCAGTAAAGAACTTCTTCCTTATATCTAACCTAAACTTCCCCTTTTTAAGTTTGAATCCATTACCCCTTGTCCTATCACTACAGTCCCTAATGAAGAGTCCATCCCCAGCATCCCTATAGGCCCCCTTCAGATACTGGAAGGCTGCTATGAGGTCTCCACTCAGCCTTCTCCAGGCTGAACAGCCCCAACTTTCTCAGCCTATCTTCACACGGGAGGTGCTCCAGTCCCCTGATCATCCTCGTGGGCCTCCTCTGGACTTGTTCCAACAGTTCCATGTCCTTTTTATGTTGAGAACACCAGAACTGTACACAGTACTCCAGGTGAGGTCTCATGAGAACAGAGAGGCAGGATCACCTCCTTCAACCTGCAACTTTGACTTGTATGTAGGGTTATTACTTACCTTGTGTCTTTTCTGATAGTATTTCTGTGAAAGTGTGCTATACCAGTGTTTTAATTGTTCTTTCTGCCAATATGTAACATTCATTCCCTTCAGTGCAGAGCAGAAGTAAATAAAGTGGAAGGTAAATGCACCTAGGCATAGCCATCTATGCAATTTTCTCAAAACAATAATCTAGTCCATGATTAATCGTATTTAGGCTCTTTGACCTGATAACACCATTTAATTACATTTTATTTGTCTAAGCTCATGGAGGCATAAGGGAAAACCAGAAGCTTCTGAACAAGAAAATCAAGTCCAGATGATTCGAAACAATGTTTTCTACAAGTGTGAACCGTTCTCATTTTTCTCATTTTGTCTCTCTTTAATCAGTATAAATGATGTAAAATACTACTAGGGATCATGTATTATCTGCATCCAGTATTTATAATCCAAAATGTAATTTCAAGCTTTTGGTTTTTTTTCCAGGAGAAAAGAAACTAGCATGTTAATTGTAAAGCAGATTCTTGGCTTAATAATCCTTATTAGTTAATAACTGGACAATTATGTTTTGGGTATCTTTTTTTTTTTTTTTTTTTTTTTTTTTAACATTTCCAGTATGGAAAGAGATGGAGAAAGGTGGCTTTGACATCTAATCCTAAATTCACAAATTATGGCCTCGTTTCCAGTTCACACTCAATGACTAGTGCTGTTACATGCAATGAGAGCTATGTTCAGGAACAAAATAGAGACAAAGATACTGGAATGCCTTTCTTTAAGGCTGCACCCATTGTTGGTCAGTGTAGAAAAGCTTGCTTTTTTTTATTGCTATTATACACTTGTACAAAAGAGAACCTTGTTTTCCCATATTTGAACACTCCTTTCAAGAGTCTAGAGGACTTTTATCAGCAGCTTTTTATGGAAGTGGCCATAATTACATTCACCTTGTTACTTGTTGAGCAAGTATCAGTCCCTCTTTCCCTCAGTTGCCTGCCTGATTCATTGGCATACCTGATTTGGTTCAGAGCAGTTATTCTCAGCCATTCCAAAGCCATGAATTTCCATGATGCTATTTTTTTTTATTTCTTAGCTGTGAAGAACAATGCAATGGCCAAAATCAAATATCTTCACTTTTTTATGACTCTATGAATTAGTCTAATGAAAGTTCTCACTTCTCCAGATCTTGCTTGGCTTCCAGTAAGATTCTAGATTCTTTCTTTAGCATGTTTTTCAGATGATGTGTCCAAATATTTTACACTGCTAATTGTCTAGTTTTCCCTTATGCTTATATAATCTCCAAGTTGACTAGGAAATTAGGAAAGAACTAGTAACAGCTGCCTTTTCCCTATAGGGAAGTTTTCTTAGCAACCTACACTCGGTGCTTTCATGGGTCTCAGGTGAGGCTTGAATACCTTGCACTCTGAAATGTTGTTTTTCCTCTGAAGGCAGTGATTACTATCCATTTTATTGGCAGAAGACTGTGATAGAGAATGGTGATATGTCAAAATCAATCAAAGCCTAAGACAATCTGCCTTCTGTTTCCTGACCAGATGACACCAGATCATGAGCTAACTTTCCTTGCTAATATAGTCAAGATTTGCTGAAAGTACCTAATTCCAGTTGGTTCCAGTTGAACACTCTCGTTCCAAAAGATGTAACAATTTCAGATTAGTCATTCATCATACGAGTACATTGGAAATGCTTGAAATAAGCTGAGGAACAACAACTGCTGCAGAAAATAGCGGTGTTTTAGAAGTGCCAAGTAAAAGAAGTATATCAAGTGAAACTGCAAATGTTGACCAAAACACAGATAAGGTTGGATACAGCCATTAGTCATCTATGAAATCAGTGATAGAAAGGCAGAACTTCACAGATTTCAAGGCGTCTGAGAACTGCCATGGCCATCCAACCCTAGTTACTCACACCGCAGGATTTGAACAGTTGAAGAAAGTTGTTCTGGAAAAGAATAAAAGCCGAAACTCCGGTAGTCCAAATAATAATTTAAATCTCTTGGAAAAGACAAGTTAGTTATTGAATACAGCTGGAATAGGTGGCAGACTTGGTCTCAATTCACTGGTAATTATTCTGAACCTTTCTTAATTTAGAGAATTAGCTTACAGCCCTGGAAATATGCAAAAACATTCTCCATTTTGTGTTTCTCTTGCATGACTTCTAGCTTTGTATGTTTCATCATTGTTATCAGGGTGGAAGAATTGCATCCTCTATGGAAAAAGCTTATAGATGAGGTACTTCAGTGCACCTCTGTTCCTTTTTTTCCACCTAGAATCTGGCACTGCACCGAGTGTCCTTTCAAGTCTCTTTGAAGGAAGGTTGAAGCTGCTGGTTGCAGCCAAGGGGCTGCTGCATTTGTTAGGAGACAGTTCCATTTTGTAGGAAGGTGTTGTCAGCCTTACAAAGTTACAGAAGCAGGTTCCTTGTGTTTTGGTCTCTATCCTCACTTCTGAATGGGGAACAGACCAGTTTAGTCTTTTCCAATAGCCCTTCTACAAGAGTGGTGATACAAGGCACAGGGGCTGTGAGCTTGAGCTGTGGCATAAATTGCTTGCTCCCACTATCTCTGTGGCTAGCATGCTGTTAGAGAAAGGTGAGCTAGTATGGAGTGTAAATTCAGGAGGGGTTTTCCTGCTGTAGTTCTCTCTCATAGACCCTGAAAATAATAAAGAAAATAACACCTTTCTTACTTGTGCACAAAAAGTTGGCACTAGCAGTCCCTTTGGTGTGTGGCTTTCCTCATGTGCTGTATATGAAATTCCAGTGTTTCCCTTTGATTTTTTGTGTCCTATTGTCCTATATGTTCCTTGTGAATTTGGATCCACATATGCTCATGAAAACTATAACACTGCAGGAGAATCTATATGCACTGTAATAAATTCTAAAGCATTGAATAAACCTTCTTTCAATAATAAGGCAGTCAGGAGGTTGCTTGACCTTTTAAAATGTTGGAACAGCTATGAAAAAAAGACAATTTATTCCTGTGAAAATTGTTAGTCATTACTACTAACGTTACTAGTCTGGAAAACAATAGCTTCTTTGTGACCAGCTAATACATCAGTTGTCTAAGAAACTGATGAAGATTCAACATGCTTTACAAAGATGTAATCTTCTCCATGTACACTGTATTTTCAGTGTAAATTAGAAGAGCATTGTGTTTTCCGTTGCAGAAGTAGACATTATATAGATTTCATCATTCCATCTCTAGCCACATTTTTAATTCATGAGCAAATTTTAAAGCAAAAACCCATGACATTATTTTAATCCCTTAGAGTATTTTCACATGCTGGCATAAGCCTCTTTTTATATTTTTTTGTTGGGCTTTTGTTTTTTTTTTTAGTCAAGAACTGATATTGAAAGGGGTGGTTGTTTCATTTTGTTTTGGTTTTCTTTCAGGACGTCTGTACTATCATCTCTATTGGCTGAAACAACCATAAGGGGTTGCTAGGTAATTCAGCCTTGCCTTTTTGGTATCAGTGATTCTGTGGTGTCTAAGAATAGCTGAACTATAGTTTTTATTGAAAAGGACAGAGTCATCTGCACTTTATTTGTGCAATGTTAGCTAACCTTATTTTTTTTTCTGGACATCTTATTTCACTGTGTTTGTTTTTCACTTTAATGTATGTAAGCCAAATATATCAGGACCAGGGATCAGAAACTAGTTTATCTTCGTTTCTTAGGCCATACCGTTTAATTTAAAAGACCAAAAGGAAATCATATAAGGCTGTATTTGTTCTATGATTGGATAAGTATGTGAGCACTTATCAAATAAACAGCTACAGAAGAAAATTTAGATGCATGAAATTGAAATTTGTTTTGCCATGAACATAAACTGTGTACAGAAATTAAGTCCAGGTGGGTAAAGAAAAGTGTAGCTGGAGGAGATTCACCTACCAACATGAATCTGTATCCTACTGGTGCTTTATAGAATGTCATCTTAGCTTGATTCTCTGTTCTCCTGGTTTGATTTCGCACCCACACCTGAAGTCTTCTGGGCTGCATATTAAGTTCCTTAATTCATATGTTTCGCTCATTAACTAATGACTAGACTTCTGCAAACTCTCAACATTTTCTGTTTTGATGCAGAACATAAAAAGCAGAGTAACATAAATGAACTGGGGGATGGGAAGCGGTTTGGACTGAACAAAATCCTGTTTTCCTCTTTTACTGCAAACAAAAAAGAAACCTGAAAAATCAGGTTTTGCTAAACAAGTTGATCAATGAGGCTTACTTGAGATACCTGCTGGGGAAAAAAATATCCAGCAACTAATTAAAAACCCCCAAACCAAACAGATATGGAAATGAAATGTTCACAAGACTGAGACACTGGTGGTGACATCATCTGCTTGCATAATGGCTGTTGGATGCAGAGTGGCTAGCATAGCCAGGCCCACCTCAACATGAAGTCCAATCAGGATCCTGTTACTTATTTGGAGTCTGCAGAGTCTTTGGAGTTAACAAGGATGCTTCTTGGTAAATATTTGGATTGCTGTAAACTGTAGAGTGAAAGCTACCTATGGCAACGAGCAATACAGTGAGAACAGGCACTATATCGTGATATAGAATGTATTAATGTCAGATTATATTGGAGTTGTTATTACTGTGATACTGTGTATTACTTTTTGTCTCATGCTTATATCACATGTACAGGAAGAAATGCTGAAGTAGAGGAGCCCTACCCAGGAACTTCACTCTTTAATAGCTTTAGCTGAGGCCCCTGACCACAAGATGCACCTGATCTGACAGCCAGGGAGGACCAAACACAGTGCAGCAAAAAGCAGGCAAAAAGGGTGGAAGGAAACTGTGAGATGCTTGGCTTATTGTAAGTCATGGTCACACGGCTTGTTTTCACAACTGATACATATTGAAGGTAGTTACCTGAGGCATCAGAAGAGAAGGTTAAGGGGATAGATTTTTTTTTTTTTGTCTGTTTGTTTGTTGTACAAAATATGAGACTATTCCTGACACTTTCTTATCTGGTCACCTTTTTAGTATCACTGTTCCACATGTGAATCTAAATCTGCTCTATTGAGGAAAACACAAGAGATTATTTAACAACAGAACGTAAAAAACCAAAAAACAAAACAACAAAATCAGTCAAGTGACCTGTTGTCATTAATTATGCAACACCGAAAACAACTTACGTTGTGGGTGTATTCTGTTGTAACAAACAAAATTCTCTGTTTCAGAAAGCCACAAAAGTGCCTGAGAAAAGGTCTTTGAAATAGCAATAAAGATTAGGAAACAGTACATTGAGGTAATGAGAAGCATTTAAAAATTGAGTGCAGTGTACTTTAGAAGAGAACAGTCTCTGCCTTTAAAATCCTGTGTCTTAATAAAGGGCTTTAATGTCACTGTGACTTGCTAGATAGCCTTCTGTCTCTAGGACTGAAAGTTTTTGGCTCAGATCCATTTAGTGCATTACTGGGGAAGTTGTTCACATACAGAGGTTATGTTTCGGGTGAGATGTGAAATGGAAGTGGTCACGGAATATTTCAACATCTTCCATTCTCTTATTCCTGTTCTCCCAGGTACAGTTCTGTATTGTCCTCTGTTGCTCCTTGCACTACCAAAGTGCACTCAGAAGCAGAAGTTATCCTGAAGACATACAGGATAGTCTCTCTTTCTCTTAGAATCATAGAATGATTTGGGTTGGAAAGGGCCTTAAAAGTCATATAGTCCAAACCTTAAAGGTCATCTAGTTCCTGCCATGAGCAGGAACATCTTCTACTAGCCCAGGTTGCCCAAAGCCCCATTCAACCTGGTCTTGAACACTTCGAAGTCTCCCAAAAGCCACTCTTAGATTCCTTTCTTTAAAGTGTTCATAATCTAAGGATGAAACTTTGTGACACTGTCATAGTTGACTGAGGAAAACATATTTAGCTACCAAAAAACTCCACAGTGAAATCTTTTTTTAGTCTTCAGTTTATCCAAATTGTAGTATAAGGTAACCTCTTCTAAAAACTTTATTTGCTATTATGTCGTTTTACCATAGCTTGGATGCTCTAGTGTGTGCTCCATGCTTTTGCAGAGACATAGTTCATAAAACGATCTCTGCTCTATTTATTTTTTTCTTCTCTATACCCTGGTCATTAGTATCTCAAGTGCTTCAGCTTCCTTTCTAGGATGGGGAATTCTCCAGAATAACTCTAACATTCATTCGCCCTTATTTTCCACAAATCTTGATTCACAGTGGCTGGGGAGATTAGGGCACATGGGTAAGTCTAGGAATCTATAAACAATTGAGGTCCCTTTGTATCAGTCCTTCAATTTTTTTCCATTTTCTATCACCACAATTCTGATGATATTCTCAGCTGAGGGTGTCCTTGTCAACTGTGCCAGGGGATGACCTAGAACAGCAAAAGCCTACCCAGCATGGAGCCAGAGGAGCCTGGGTTACAGAAGGGCAGGAACTGAAAAAGAGCCCAGTGTTTGGTCTTTGGGATCAAGGCTGGAAGTCCAGCTTCAGCATCCCAGGAAACATGGGATCTTTCAGATGGATGATTTTGGCTGTGCTGATTCCTTCCATGTAATCGTGCAGACAAGGTGAAAATCTGGGACTCACAGCAGGGAAGAGTATGCTTTACAGGCAAACAGAGCAGCAGGAAGGGCTCAGCACAGCAGTAGAGATGGATGACTTCACAAGTAGATGTGTCAGAGCCTGGAAACAAGAAGTAGGTGCACAAACACAGCTAGTGCCAGGAAGGAAAGTTAGGCAAGTTAGAAGAATGGTCTTAAATCTCTGTTGCCATTTCACTTGTGGGGTGGGCAGGAAAAGGGAAAGGACAGAAAATTGGTGGAAAAGAGGTAGGAACAGAAGCTACGTGGCCAAGAACCTGGGCTTTATATTAGAATTAAGAAAGACAAATTTTGCTTTTGTGCTTTCTGCTGATTTATTACTTGGCTTTTGGATTCATTATGTCTTGATGCCTCTGTTTCTCCTCCTCTATTCCCTGTGTTGTCTGATTAGGCAGTATTAAAACCTGTGGCAGTCCCCAAGGGCTGTTTATTTGTACACAGCCAAAGATAGCAAAACCCCTGTCATGACTCTGCCTTGCCATCAGTAGGCATTTGGCTGATAACAGCAACAAAAGAACCCAACATAGAAACATGTTCAGGAAGTTTTTCCTTACAGTTTGTAGAAAAATTTCCAAAGGCCAGTGGTATGAAACAGGCTCAGTCCAACTGCCATTTTCAGACACATGAAGAACCTGTCCGGTTGGCAGATAAGCTGAAACTCTTGTGTTTTCACTTGTTCTCCTGCCTTGACAGGTGGGATTCATCTCACCTGACTTTAGGGTCTAGATGCAGTTGCATGACCAGAAGTACCTGGGTCTGTTTGGAGCTGTTGTACACTGTCATGAAATTCTCCATCATGCTGGTGTGTTTGAGACAAGTTACAAAGGATTCACGCCTTCTGAAATGGCTGTTAGAGGCTCCAGGGGATATACCATACCACTTAAAATGACACTAGACATCTATACTTAGGCAACTGTAGTTGTACACTGGGGATCTGTATCTGAAGTACTCATCCTGCTCTAATGAAAGAAACTTCATTGACTACCTCCGCAGATGAATTGCATTTAAACTCCACTGACTGCATTAACTGGATGTCTATTGACAGTAGATCTCTAATGACTAGTTCAGATGTGCATGTCAGCACTGTGGACATCCAGAGTGAGTCAGGCAGATCACAGCTGGTATCAGTGCCCTTTTTAAATGATGGGGAGCCAGTTGTGTAACTGTTGTTCAGGTGAGAAATAAAGATGTATAACACTAACAAAGTCATATCAAACTGATGGAAAACAATGGGGTATACCAGCAGTTTTGAACAGTAGGGATTTGTACTATTTTTTTCTTCTCTCATTTGATTTGCTTATTTGGTCTGGCAGCCTATATTGTAAGATCAAATTGTGCAACAGCTGTATATTTAAGGATTTGAGTTCAAATTGTTTGTAGGGTGAAGTATAAAAAAACGGAAAAGAGAAATAGATTTTTATACAATCTTATTTAACTTTTGTTACAAACACCAAAGAACAGAGTATTAGTCCAGAAGTCTTGTATCGTGATGTGCCAGAAGACACATGGAAACAAATAAGACATTTAATCTCATCACATGGGGAAAAAAATAAAGCAAAATTCTAATTTTCAAAAATATGTTCACAGTTTCCTTTCCTTTCCTTTTGTAATACACCTGTAGTTATGCATCTTACCCATGAAACTTTTTGAGTGAGAAAGTTCCCCTGAAAACCTATATCCCTGATCTCAAATGTGGAGTTTAGAAAGCTGTTCTATCAATAATTACAGGACATCTATGGATCTTAGCATTATAAATTTAAAGGAAGTAATGCTGCAGATTGGGTCTTATTATGTATTCACTCCACCTGGCTTTCAAAAGGTGCTGACCACTGGTACTGATGATCATCAGAGTCAAAGCTAGTAGTTATTCATGACATAGGGTTAGTGCAAGTTTGTAGTTACCTGAATCAGACTGACGGTGTTAGGGAGTCCATTACTGTATTGTTGTATATTATTGCTAGAGGACCAGGGGACCAGGAGCTAACAGGCACCTACTTTTTAGCTTCTTATTTGTTAAACGGTATCATACACGTCATTTACATTTTTCTTTCACAATGAGGCATGTTAAGAAGCACAAGATACACCTACAAGAGTTTTCCACTACAATTCTGCTCTCTGTTCTCATTCATGTGTACCTGAAGTGATAAATAAAATCTGACGTTATAATGTACAAAGCTGTGAAGTCTATATCAGCCCTCTGAGCCCTTCCCTTACCAGCACAGAACAGAAGGCAGCTTCCTGGCTATTAAGTAGCATTATGCTATCAACATGATTCCCAGTACTTTGCGAAGAGATTGTCGTCTGTTCTCACCAGATACAGAATTAAAGTATATATTTCAGTGTAAGAGTGGGATGTTTATGCTTGTGGCCTGAGGAAAAATGTGTATTGGTATTTAATTCCCATACCGTTTGTCTGGTTAAGCACATATGTGGTTTGTTGCAGATTTCTCCATACACATATGTCATTAAGCAGAGTGAGAGTTTCCATTGAGAAAAGGCAGGGGCACAAGCTGAAATTAGCTCAATGCATGTTATCACATATACTCCTGGTACCTGTAGTCACCCCAGGTTCATGCCCATGCCACTTACTTTTACTTACCCATCAGAGCAATGCAAAGCCCCCACTTAGCATGATGCAGGGTGATGTTTGTGAAGGTGACTTGGCCAGAAAGCCACCTGGGATCAACTTTGAATCCAGGTGTTTTTCAATAGTAAAGCCTTCAGGAAGGGATTCTGTGAAGGAGGAATTTTTTTTTTTTTTTTTAATATTTTTTTTTCTTAAGAGTGTAATTTGTACATCTTCCCCCACACTTTTGCAAGGCTGGCAGGCTTTCTCCCTTTCATCCTCACCCAGAGACTCTTCCCTCAAGCCTGCATGTCTGAAGGAGGTCAGTGCATGGTAGCTTCCCAAAGAGCTCTAGCTTTGCTAGTCCTATCATCCATCAGTACTACTTAGCCAGTGATGCATTAAAGGAGACAACCTGCTGAGGGACAGAGGCACTGGAGCCGGGGCTGCCTAGGATAGTGGGAAGGGCTGGGGGCATGGGGTTTCTGATTGCCTTTCACCAGACTTGGTGGGAAGAGAGCAATACTAGGATGTGTCTGAAAAGGAAACCTCAGAAAACACTGAGGCAGAGGAAGACCAGACTAACAGCCATGAAGAAAAGTGAAGACTAGTCAGTTCTAACTGGGGACTGATTTGTTATGGGAGCAGGATGGTTGATACAGAAAGTTTCTATTTAAAAACATTTTTCAACCTGCATTTGTTATCATTTACTTTTGAACCAGATTATACTTGCAGAGCAGGGTATGTGTTTGAACTCTTCTGAAAGCCTGCAGCCAACAAGGGAGATAAAGTCATTCTGTTCCTCATGTCATGCAGTAATAGGGAAGGCATTAATAATACTGCACTGAAAAATAAACCCTCTATTCAGATAGCTTTATGCAACAATAATAGGAGCCTGTTCATGAGCTCAGTGTACTCTATTTACTAGGTACACTATGTACAAATTATACAAACTTGCTCAAGGCCCTGGAATTACAAAATTCGCAAGATAATTAATCAGAGCTTGACACACAGCAGAGGCCACTTCACCTCGCATCCAGTGTCAGAGAGGGAGATAATTTTGTCATGCAGGATTAAGCCTGTGCTGGAGGACAGCTGGTTTTAAATCCTAGCTTTGTTCAGTCAATTCTGCTTCAATTCTCATGGGAATAGTATTTCTTGTTGACCAATCTGTCTGTGTTATTAAAATTTAAAATCGGGGGGGGGGGGGGGGGGGGGGGGGGGAGAGAAGCAGGGTTACCTTTTGAAATAGATAAATACTTAGCCCAATCTGGAATTAATTTTTGGACTATATATTTCTGTAATATAAATAGTTACACATCACGTACAACAGAAGAAAATGGATGACTTGCAGCTCGTGCAGAGGCAACATCACCTGTAAAATAAAGTGAGTATCAGCTTGTCTTCAGAGTTTCTTCTAAGACATATGGGCAATTATATTTTATATTTATTTTTTATTTCTTGGAGTTCAAATCATTTATAAGATCTGTGACATACACTCCTTGTGTATGCTACTGTGAAATTGTCAGTTGTCCATGGAACTAAGTTACTTTTTGTACACTAAATAAGACAGCAGGGCTATTTTCAATAAGAAGTCCTTAGTTAGTAAATACACTAAAAACCAAGCAGTTGTTTAACATTTTATGTGATAACCATAGATTAGCAGGCTGAAAAGCAAATCTGTGTATAAAGCTACAATAAAGCAATCAATCACACAAGCTCTATAATAAATATTTATGAAACTCTGGAAATTCTGAAGCAAGCTGAAATCCTTTTGGAGAGCAACAGTTTGGAGTATCCTATCTTTCATAAAATTTTGCCATGTTGGCCGCTCCAGAGATCTCAGGCTCTCATGAAAAGGATTTTGTCATTATCCTTAGCTTTAATTTTAGGCTGTTTTGTTCAGTCACTGTGCTCCAGCATTAACCACAGCAATGTAAACCATGAACATTGCTGAATACTGTGAGCACTGTAACAATAGCCAACATTCGCCTCTAACAGAGATTTTAAAGTTGTAGTTGTTTTCTGTGTACTAAAGCATCTCAAAAACTTTCAGATGCTACAATTATTTCATGAAAGCCTGTAATAAAGTTAAATGCATATGTTACTTGGAAAACCAAATAACATTGATAGGGATGCTGGGAATGGACTCTTCATTAGGGACTGTAGTGATAGGTAATGAGTTAAAACTTAAACAGGGGAAGTTTAGATTGGATATAAGGAGGAAATTCTTCCCTGTTAGGGTGGTGAGGCACTGGAATAGGTTGCCCAGGGAGGTTGTGAATGCTCCATCCCTGGCAGTGTTCAAGGCTAGGTTGGACGAGGCCTTGGGTAATATGGTTTAGAGTGAGGTGTCCCTACCCATGGCAGGGGGGTTGGAACTTGATGATCTTAAGGTCCTTCCAACCCTAACTATTCTATGATTCTATGTTTACAATTTTTAAAGCATGTTAATTATACTTTTGTGTTCTCTCTCTCTCTCTTAGAGGTGTACCTAGGCACACCTATGTTATTAGAGATTTCTGGATATGAAGAAGGATATGAAAAGACTTGATAAACGTATTAAGAACTGACACATTTCCAAATTATTATTATTATTAATAATATATGACCTATATAGAACAAATGATAGAACAAGGCAGAAAGAAAGCTTTACTAGCACAACTTTTATATAACCCTCTAGTGTCATTTGTTTCTTTATTTTTTTAATGAAAAATAGAATATGAACTGGATTTTATTGCCTTTTTAAAATAGCAGCATATGGAATTTTGTTCAGCCTGACACTCTCTAAAATACATGATTAGACTCTCTTTTAGATTTCCTTTCTAAAGTTCCTTCCAAAAAGGGTCACTGGTGGAAAGCATCTTTCAAAAAATGTTTTTGTAAAGGGAATATTCTAAGACGGTCTGAGTCTTTATCCATGTTAGCAAATCCTGTTATTAATATCATAGCATTTTAATGTATAATAATTATACGGAAAACATTTTTTATTTCTCTGGCTTTTTTTCCTCTTTTCTGTAAGAACAGGTTGCTGTTCTGTCTGCACTGAATTTGCACCAGCTGTATCAGAAATTCAGCACAGGAAAAGAAAAAAGGTCATTTACCTTGTGGATCCAACAGCAGAAAGCACTCAAGTCTTTGACTAGAGATTATCAATAGCTTCAGGTTATGTAATATTTGATGATGGGGTCACACATTAGGAGCCATTCTAAAAATAAGAGGGTTTATAAAGTGGGAAGAATGAGATGTACGTTCCTAGCCCTAGGTTTTGAAGACTAAAAATACTGTTTCTTTTGTAAGTACAGCCTGATAGAATTTTCTAAAATACCACATTTTGATGCTTTACCTTAAAGCTAAATGTTGCATAAATCAGATGTCCTTTTTGACAATGACCATTTTGCAAATTTTTCTACAAGAGTGTGAAATACTTAGTTTAAGTTACATGTGGACACATAGCTTCTTTGAGGCCTAACACATTTCTAAAAGACCCTCAGCTGGAAGTAGTAGCAGCTGTAGTACTGTAGTAGTAGTAGTAGAGTACCATAAATGCATAAGGCTGCCAGGGGTCTTGCTAATCTCTCTTCTTAAGGCCTTTTCCGCTGAGGATTTTGAGAAGGCACAGGAGGAGTAGGGTAGGGAGGCAGAAGTATGATGAAGCTGTGTAAATAACAAGATAGGTTTTGCCATGGAAAATGTTATTGTTTTCCACTAGGGAAAAAAGAAACTAAAAAAAAAATAAAAATAAAAAAAATGAAGCCTTGATAGAGAAGCATAGATCAATTGAAATAGTTCATGGCATCAGAACCTGAGGGTAGAAGTTTGATTATCTCCATCTGCATTCCCTGACAGCATCAGTTCAGTGACTCTGAAGCACAGTCAGTGACTCTCAGGCACAATATGATAGCTGTGAGGGACTACCTTCCCTCATAGTGCTTCATGGAAAGCATGGTCCAGTTTGGAGGTCCAGACTGTAAAACAAAATGGGACTGTGGCTCATTTCCCTGTAATGGCCTTCGGTAGCTGTAAGAACCTTCATAGGTTAACACATATTGTTTGGGGTCTTTTTTGACAGCATAATAATTTTGGACATTTGGCTAAAAGAAAGCTTCCATGGGAGAAGTTCTATTTTTTCCCTCATAATCATGTCTCAGGCTCTTGTTTTTATTTGGACTCATCTGTGCTATTTCTGGGATTCAGATGTTCTGTTTTTTTATAACCTTAGCTTCTTGGTAATCATTGACACGGATCCTGCCCATCTCACCTAGCAGCTCTCATCTGCATTAAGTATTTGTCCTTACAGTAATATCCATGGAGAAAAAGCACAGTGTGATAATGAAGAAAAACACTGACAAAACACTGAAGCAGTATTTCACACACCCCTTAGATCACAAAAGAGAACTGAATTTCTGGAGAGAACAGCAGCCATCTAACTAATTGCTTTAAGGAAAATAATTGCTGTCAAGGTCAATCTAAAAACACAGTGAGGCAGGGCATATTTTATTACATGGAACTTCTCAGTGTTTTAATTTGATTATGTTATTAGTTCCATGTAAGTGTATTAACCGAAAAGGCACAATGAAGTGATGTGAAAACTGGTGACAGCAGTTAGAATCCAGACATCAGGTTTTGCCTATGAAAGCAAGAAATAAAAACTTAAGGTGGGGTCAGAAAAGACATCTGAAAAACCTATCATGGGAAAAGGAAACTTGTGGAATTTCTGCTTGTTCAGACAGAGGAAAAGCCTCTCCAGTCAAATGACACAAAATAAAAAAAAAAGAAAGAGGGAAAAAAAAGAAGAAAAAAAACCCACAGTTAACAAAGTCTTTTGAACTTCAGTTTAATTTTGGAAGATTAATCTGGAAAGCATAGCTCTAAACAAAATTTTCCAGCGGTAGAGAGCAACACTGCTGTGAGGCCTTGTCTGAAAAATCTTTGTACATTGACAATTTGTGTTCATGTTTGAAAATAACCCAACACAAAACTGCAAAGCCAAAAAATGCAGCATTTATTTTGGTACTTTAAGTGTAAAGAAAGTTAACTCTGCTTCAGATTATATTTGAGGGCTTCAGAGGTAAGATTGAAGCTCCATTAGACCGCTATTAAAAGCTTTCGAACACCTTAAAGACAAACACTTCTTCAGCAAATAAAAGCATGCTGCTGTGAACCCAGACATTCCTTCTTTCTTTTCCCCCCTGCCTCTCCTTGCACATTTGGGCATTCAGCTGGTCTTTATGTTGCCCTTAGAATTTGAGCTAATATTCTGATCTTAAATGTCATCACTGCAGAAAGAAAAAGGCTGAGGACTTTACAAATTAGAGAGACTGCATCTGCCTGGACTCCAAAAGGTAAGTACTGACTGTGCATGATGACAGAAAAAGTAAAAAAATCTTTTCAGTGATGCAAAGGAAGAAAAGTGAAACCTATTCAGGAATTGCATGTACGTGTAACCAATCATATCTGTGTGCTTTTCTAGGGTAAAAGGGTCTTCTGGTGTGAAAAAGGCCTTGATGGTATGTTTAACTTCCTATTGGCAAGTTTCAGCACTGCTCAACCTTGGTACTGCTGGCAGAGGCCATGTTGCCCTCCAAGCCTACACTGTAGATCTTGCAGATGGGAAAGCAGGGAAGAATAAAGTAACATGCAGGGAAGAATGAAGTGACGTGGTAAGAAGATACTCTGCTTGAACATGTGAGATGTAACTGAGGATAGGAGGTAGACCAAAGGCATGTATCCAAGGAGAGGATGAGAAGCCTGAAGAACAAACTGGTGTCCCTGGGTCAACAAAGGTGGCAGCGGTCCTGTCCCTCCAGTCTAACAGTCTGTTTCCAGCAAGGATGTGAGCAAATCTAGCCCTGAATGCTTCCTAATGACTAGGACCCAGTGTAAGATTTTGCTGCAAAAGGCTTTCTCCCCACTTTCCAGGGAGGTGAGAGGAAATGTCAGAAGAGTTTCTTTGCCTCTTTGAGTTTAATGTCACAGTGCTGAAAGTGAATCAGACTCTTTCAGACTGCTGAAAGTGAATCAGTAGCTCTTTCACAGTGGCACAAATCACAGGTATCTGCCCCTCTGATCTCTTCCCATCCTGTGTCTTCTGGATGAGTAGGCTTTTTCTTTTCAATGCAGAAAGCATGAAATCTGTGCTACCTGTTTTAGTACCCTGATTTTGTCCTGTTTGGACTTAGATTTTCATTCCAGCTCTCCTGTTTGAGGAAAAAATACAAGCAATAATGTAGGACAACTTCCCTTAACCAATTTTAGGGTTATGTTGTAAGAAATAATTGGTTGGACCTTGACTATGCAATACATGGGACAAATGCTTTTAAAGGAAGAGATTTTTTGATTTCTTTTGAAGTTGGTTGCCTTTCTCTAGGAACAAGTGTTTTGAGAGATAATGATCCTGAGTTGGTTTTTCATCTATCAGATATGTAATGTTGACATTTATGTTTACCTATGGAAAGCCTATGAAGGGCTGGGACTATATTGCAGAGAGGTGAATGAAAAGCAAAACAAAGTTTTAGAAACAGAACAATATGCATCAACCATACTACTGTGTTACTGCCCAGAAGAGAAGTACGTGCATATATCAAACTATGCATTTAAAAAGTTGTAAAAATAGCTTACATTATCATGCTTTGGCCTCTGGGGAGGCAAGGAAAAAAGTTGCTTCAATCTCCCTGTCATACAGGCTATGAGATTTTGGGTAGGAAGGAGTCATTGATAGTCATGGGTTTACCCTTAAAAGATGATTCTGCAAAATCTCAGTGTTTCATGAAATCCTGTTGAAATCACTGTGATCACTACCATGAGACCTTATTTACAGAACTATATGCTTTGCTACAGCACAGGAAATTCTTTATAGTTTGTGTATTTATTGAGACTGCTATGATGTATATAAATCAAACTAAAAGCACACCAGTCATTATTATGAATGGAACATATCAAACTGTTCATTATGAATTACATTTATTATAAAAATTGCTTTCATACTGAATAATGAACTACTAAAATTACGGGAGTGAAACAGTTTAATGCCCCTTCTTAACCCAATGATCTTTTCTATAGCTTATTTTAAGATTAGTTATTAAACTCTAAGAAAACACTTGACTTATTTTTGGAATATGAGACAGCAAACTGTAAGGAGTTATAGCTGTGAGCAAAGTTTCTCTGAACTGGCCTCTGTTTTTCAAGCTTACCAAGAGGTAAGCTTGTCACCAGTAGGCGCATTGTCAAATATCCTCTTCTAACTCTGCTGGAAGTGAGAATAAGACTTTGACATTTTGAAAACAGCCCATTGTTGCATAAAGGAAGGAAGGTAAGGTGCTGCTCTGGGGCACTATTCTAGGCTCAAGTCAGCAGAGAGAAATAGTCAGCTCTAGAGTACAATTCACCAACTCTGATTAGTTGTCTAAATTCTACCAATTATTCACAGAAATCTTTACTTGCTTTCACTGATTATAAAGGGATGACAGATACCTAGAACTAGCCTGACCTGGGTAGTTCCTCCCTACACATGCTTCAGGAAACCGATGTTCTCTTTGCTGTTGATCAAAATAATCTAGTATACAAGAGTACAGACAAAAGTGGGTTCACAGCAGCTTCAATTCTTAGCATTTTATAGCTGCTGAGAGATCCTGGTCCCTTTGGTAATTATTTCTTAGTAATAGCAGTATTGATATTTTTATTATTTGTTTTAACCTTAGCAGGAAAGCTCCTAAAAGAGGAACATTTCTTTCTTTGTCTTTTTGTAGGCTCACTAAGTTAGGCTCTTGAGTCATGTATAGCTAAACTGGAGGTTGGGGCTCTGTTGATATCTGAACAAATCTAAATCTCCAAATGTGGGAAGCAGCAGGCTAGAAGATGGGATCTCAGCTGAATGTTCAGCCTATTTTTAATATGCAGCAGAAAGTTAGAAGTTTGGGAAGCAACTGTCATCGTCCACTTGTAAAGCACTACCAGATGTCTGTTCCTCTCAGGCCTTGGAGAGGTACTTATCTTGCACACCTATGGTTTTGATATGAGGTTTGTGAGTCAGCAGTCGTGGTAAGTCCTGCATAACAGAGTGTGCTAACAAATCAGAAATGCCATGTTGGTTTATATAAGCCCTACCATTGAAAAATTATCAGTAACATGCTATCAAGCCATGAAACAGAAATAATTTTGGCTGCCTAATCAAAACCTGACAAGTTCAAAAACCTGTTCCTTTTCAGTCCTGATATTGTGCTGAGGACTTTTAGCATAGGTTTCTTTTAGCAGGTAGCACAGCAGGAGCATCTCAAAATATTCCATGCAACAGTGAGTGTATTAAGGAAATAAATGGCATGATCAAATGGCTTCTGTCTTTTTTTTCTTGCTCATGGCTTTTCTGGCTCAGCTAACAAAGCAAATGTTATTGTTTGTGCATTACTATTTCTGCACAGGGCATTTTCTCTAACTTTTTAAGATTTCATAGCAGTTAATCTAGCAGGTTTTACCTTACTGGACTTCCATTAAGACGTGTGTATGTGGTATCTGCATAATGATTAAAAGATTGGGCAGGCATATGTGAAAGATGGTGAGTTGCTACTCTGTGGTAGTGATACATGCTGTTCTTTTATCCTTAGTCACACAGCATTACATGCTGCCTTTACAAAACAGCCTTGTCTTTGTCAAGGAGGAGGCAATCCAGAACCTCTTTTTTTAACCATTTGTTCTTTGCTGAAGCCATGTGAGGTGTCCCGGTGTCCTATTCTGGCTCTCCTTACAATGCTCTGAACTCCTCCCACATCCTTAGGCTACAAAGAGAAGCACATGGGGCTACACGGTGTACATTTGTCTGCCAGATATGGCCCTATTTCTTAGGTGTTCTTCCTGCTCATGCCTCTGATGTTTCTGTTTGCTTTTCTGCAATATTAGAAGAGAGAGACCTACAGGGTTGTAAGCCGCAAGAATATTTAGTCTATACACATACTTACTATATCTTAAATTTACAGAACTGTTTCTTGGTAATATGTCCTTGGGTAATATGGTTTAGGGCGAGGTGTCCCTGCCCATGGCAGGGGGGTTGGACCTTGGTGATCTTAAGGTCCTTTCCAACCCTAACTATTCTATGATTCTATGATTCTTCTGGGAATAATTAGAACCTCCACACATTGGAGAAGCTTTTCGCAGATCCTGGTAATCAGAACTAGATCAATTCAATTAATGCCCAAGGAAAACAGCTGATATTTTTTCTATATTATCCCTTGCATGGCCAAAAAGAACTTCATACTGCTATAATACCTTCATCTGTTAATATGGTTGATGGAAGATGGTT
Source organism: Neopsephotus bourkii (assembly GCF_033783945.1). Taxonomy (NCBI): domain Eukaryota; kingdom Metazoa; phylum Chordata; class Aves; order Psittaciformes; family Psittacidae; genus Neopsephotus; species Neopsephotus bourkii. The sequence goes on from NW_026902113.1 coordinate 3,846,314, forward strand.
TTTTTTTTCCCTTTGTCTAACTGAATGTCAGCACTATTAAGAACTGACGGCAGCAGCTGTCACAAAAAAAACTTTTGTAGAACACAATACTGAGTTTTACCAAGCCTGCAAAATCAGTAGCTATGCTATGTAACTAGCCTCTTGAAAAAGTATATCAGCAGTGATACAAAATCCATATCAGGGTTATGGCAGGTAGGGAGCTTGTCTGATGGACAGTGATTGTAGGAAATGGTATAGCAATGGTCCAATTGAAAAATGCAAACTTTATAACTTAGTCCTTGGGCTGCATAGTAGCATACAAGCTTTGCACCCCTGGAAAAGCCTGAGTGTTAGTAATATGGAAAATCTGAGTCATGACTGCCTGAGGTCCCAAGGCAAATTTTGGAATGAAACCTGTATTTATTTAAGGTTGTATTTCTTGGCAGCATTAGAGATACATTACCACAGATTCTCTGGTTTCAAGCTACTTTCTACAGCAACAATAAAAAACTCTAGGTCAGAGATCATACAAAACTTATTTTAAGGAAAAGCAAATTAAATTCAATTTTAAAATTAATACCTATTAAATATTCAGAGTTATATTTCTAGAATAAGATAGAAAAGCCCTTGCTAGGAAACTTTTACTAGTTTAGAAACCTTGTAACAATTTATTACTATAGCACATCTGTAAAAAGCACAGACTGTACTTGCTACATTGGAGACTGTGTTGTGGAGAGCAGCAGCATGGAAAAAGGCTCAGCTGGTTAAAGAGCAGCGAGTGTGGTGTTATGGCTGAGGGGGATAACATGTACAGGGAAAGTCTGACTGAAGGCAAATACAAGTCTAGTATTGCTGCTCTGTAGGGAAGAAATGAGGCACAGGGAGCCAGGGTCCATTTTGTGGCCAAGAATTCCAAGGAGATGCACTCTGTTAAGGACTCCACGAATTACATAAAGTGGAATTCCAGTGAGGGCTGAATATTTTTACTGATTTTCAGTGAGAACCATAATAAAGTCATGTAGATTAGCCTATATAAGAGAAGTTTTAAGTACAACTTCATAACAGACTTTTAAGAATTCCTATTGAGGGGAAGCCAGATCAATTCAGAGTGAGAATATTCAATCCATTCTTAGCAGTGAGGATAAGAGAATATTGGAAGTCAGATGGGGTAATGGAAGGATATCTTTGGAAAATCCTGAGATCTGTGTTATTGCAAGACTGTCAAAAAAGCCTTTTCTGGCCTTGCAATATGAGAATATGGCCTCCTCCCCCCACTTCAGCCCATTTCTATTAAATGTTTTGCTGTTGTTCTTTCTAAAGATTTCTTTGGTTTCTGTTTTTCAACTCCAGCAGCACTCAGTTGAAATTGAGTCATCGTTAAATTTATACACTGGCTACTTCTGCTATTTGGATACTGGGACTTTCATCTTGTTTTCACAAAAAGATTACCAATGTAAAGTTATTTAGGAATAAAATCTCTGTGCAATGTATTCCATGCTGAATGAGCATGTTTGCGCGTGGGGTAACACATGAAGAACATCTTTTTGTCATAAAAATAACAAAGTTTCAATGGATTTTTTTTTCCTTATTTGCTCCTTACATTTTAAGTCTTTTGGACTAATTGTATTTGCAACCATGCATCAAAAGGAGCGTGGCCAACAGGTCGGAGGAGGTGATCCTGCCCCTTTACTCTGCTCTTGTGAGACCTCACCTGGAGTATTATCTACAGTTCTGGTGTCCTCAACATAAAAAGGACATGGAACTGTTGGAACAAGTCCAGAGGAGAGCCACGAGAATGATCAGAGGACTGGAGCACCTCCCATGTGAAGATTGGCTGAGAAAGTTGGGGCTGTTCAGCCTGAAGAAGAGAAGGCTGCGTGGAGACCTTATAGCAGCCTTCCAGTATCTGAAGGCGGCCTATAGGGATGCTGGGGATGAACTCTTCATTAGGGACTGTAGTGATAGGACAAGGGGTAATGGGTTAAAACTTAAACAGGGGAAGTTTAGATTGGATATAAAGAGGAAATTCTTTCCTTTTAGGGTGGTGAGGCACTGGATTGGGTTGCCCAGGGAAGTTGTGAATGCTCCATTCCTGGCAGTGTTCAAGGCCAGGTTGGACAAAGCCTTGGGTGGCATGGTTTAGTGCGAGGTGTCCCTGCCCATGGCAGGGGGGTTGGAAGTAGATGATCTTAAGGTCCTTTCCAACCCTAACTATTCTATGATTCTATGAACATTAGAATTTGTTCTTAAAAAAAGTACAGCATAAAAGAATGGGGAATTTAAGAAAAACTTCAGGCCAAGTCAAGGCTCTGTATTTTCCAGAGGATCTGTACTTTCTCTTCTGTTTCTCTTATGAAGTACTACGCAATCCATCTACTTCAGCACCTTATTGTAACCTGTGTAATCACTTAGAGATTGACTGGGAAGGTGTTTTGGTTCCAATGGCATTGAAAAAATAAATAAATAAATAAAATGGAGCTTATGGCATTCACAGAAACAGGATTTCCCTAGAAGGTTTTTACATGAAAAGGTAATACAGCCCTTCTGTCCTCAATCATCAGCCTTCTCTTCAGCTTAATAGTACTTAGCAGTCACATAATATTTTGCATCACCCAAGAACTCTGCCAAAATTAAGTGCCTTTTTAGTAGTTCAGCATGTTCAGTAGTTCAGCATGTTCAGTAGTTCAGACCTGCTAAGCAGTGAGAGGTGATAGCAATCATAAGAACAAGTGTTTCCAAGTTAAAAAAAAAAAAAAGAGAGAGAAAGAAAAACTAGATGCTTAAAGTTGTGCCCACAGTTTTAGAGGTCTCTTATTTTTTCCTCTTTTACAGTGATTAGATATGATGTTGATAAATGCCTTGGTACCTCTGAAGAAAAATAGACCATCAGTATGTGGTATTTTAGTGTGAGCTCCTAGAAATATTGCACCTGAAAAAGCAACAATAGTTTTTATTTAGTTATTAAAAGGACAGTAGTTTTCATTTAGTTATTTCTCTTTTGCTTGTCTGGGTCGTTTGGTGACTTCCGCTACCTCTATCTTAAGGAAGGTGGACAAATAAGATCAATAGAAGTAACAGTTGATGTTTAGGACCTAACATCTGTAATATGCACATTTCAGAGGTTTTATATTAGGTCTTAACTGGTCCCATGAGCCAAGTGCCCTTTACAGCTGGAGCATGTCAGGTACACTCCCAGGAGTACATCTTCCATTTTAGTTTCATCCAGAAAGAATCCAAGCCATGCACTGAGACCACTCTGTGGTACAAATCAAAGCACAGCAACCAGAGATAACACAAAATTAGCTTCAAAATTTCACTCTTCTAAACTGAAACACTAACATAGGCACCCCTCTGGAACTTGGGTGGAATGTACTCTTTCTAACTCAACAGAAGATCCTGCACTGGCACACACTGAGGAGCCTGTCTATCATTTTCAAGCACTGGTTGGCTTGTTTTCAGTAGAAAGGAATATTCATCTTTCACTATAGTTTGTAAGTGGCAGCTAGAAATAGAGGTGGGAGAGCTGAAACAAAAGACATTGGTTTAATAAAGTGCTTAAGCATGTACAGTTCCTAGACCTCCCATCAGTTCTTTGCTGAATCTGAGCCCCTGAAAATTCATGTTTGAAAAGACTGGGGTGTCTACAATATTTTCCTGTGGTAGCCCTCAAATATTAATTCCTACTGTGAACTTCACCATATGTCATCACGTGGATACCAACATGGAGCCTGCTAGACCAGTGTGCTGTCTGCAGCAGCGTTAAGCTTTCCACAGAGTAAGGCGGAGGCACCCACAGCAGTAGATGGCTGTCTAACAGTTTGCCTCCAGCATGAGGTCTCTAGTCCTAATTTAAGTGAGAAAGAGATCCGATCTTGCACTAAAACATGATTAACACCTATTCCAGAGCGCTAACAATAGCAGCTCTAACTTTGTGTACAAGCCAGATTTCAGTGGTGGGTTTAAGGCCCATCTCTAGCAGGAGTCACCAGGGGTCATTGGAATCTTAGACATCCGTCTAGAGAAGAGTTGTCAGTCAGTGACACATCTTGAGAATTCTCCAGACATAGCCAGAAATATGCATTTGAGGGACAACTGGCAAAAACCCCCATATAATTACTGACAATAAATATAGGCAGCCACCATAAAAAGAGAATTCAATGTTATTACATGATAAAGTTGCCTTGAATTATAGGAGGCTGGAAATCTCACAAGCTGTTCATTTCTCATTGTTTTGTTTAAAAGCTGGTAAATATCCTGAGGCAGGGGGCTTCCATCCTTTCCAAATTTTTAGATTTGTTCACAGTTTATAAGCCTGTAACTTTGTGTGGTCTCATCCATACAAATGTTCAATCCCTTTTTGATTTATGCTGAGCTCCTGGCTGTGTTGCTGCCTCATGAGGAGCTGTTCTATAGGCCAAGCAGGAAAAACACATTTCCTTTTACTGGTTTTACATCTGCTGCTTTCTGTTTTCCCAGATGTCCCCCTGTTATGACAAAGTAATGGAGAAAGTACACATGAGTGTTCAATTTACCACCTGACTGCTCCTTGTTAGTTTGCATGTCTCTGTTTTGCACCTTCTTATTTATCTTCTGTTTATATTACAGTGAAATTGTTACATTCATTTTCCCTTCTATTTTTTTTTCTAATTTATTTTTTCTGTTCCTCAAAGCCATTTTCTGAACAACCTTTTCTCTGTTGTGTCATTTTTGCTGCAGGACAACCAGAACTCAGAACATGACTTCAGGTGAGGGACTTGCCTTTGCTCAATCTATCATACTTACAGGCCACCATGGTATAACACCACAGTAACTCCTAATTTCAGCTTTGATCTTCTGGTTCAAGCAACCTTTGTCTTCCTCTCAGGATGTTCTGGCAGTATTATCACTGACTTTAGTATCTTCTTCTCTTCACACAAATCCAGACCTATAATTGTCTTCCTTCACCATACCCTCTTAATCTGCTCCCTTGTTTCCCCTATGGCTTTAATTAACCTCCCTGGTGTCCTTTGACCATTTTATGTCTGACATATTTTATCAGAAAAAATGATGAGCCAGAGATTTTAGCCCATCTCCCCATTAATACATATATATACTGTTACCTTCATTAACTGTTAGAATCACTCCACCACTTTTAGCCCCAGTTTGCCTATCTAATATTTACTATTCCTCCCTCTTCTCCTAATTTCCTCCTGTATAACTCTTAATAGTAGCTTCTTTCCTAGCCAAGTCAAAGTCACTGCTTCACTTTATACTTGAATACCTTTCTGCTTGTTTCTTTTTCCCCATCTTGCTTTTGCTGTTCTGTATTCAGAAAACCTGCTTTTTCCTTTGTATAACCTGGGTGCCTGAAAGACAGTCACAGACAGGAGAAGATACCTCCCAAGCTCAATGTCCATTTTTTTCTGGTACTCTTTAAGCTCAGCTCCTCTGTGCTTAGGACACTGACATCCCTTGCGCCCTATGGCTGATGAGAGAGAGGAATGAACTTTGCTGTGTGGGGAAAGGATATAGGGCTCAGAAACCATTAGGAGCTGAAAAATACTCAAGAATATGTCTTTTAGTGTGTGTGTAAAACAATTTTTGAAGTTCTTTTTTGGCTAAATTTTCACTAGGGTGTAAGCTCTTGATCCACAAAATACCTTTACTGAAGCTCAAAGAAAATGTCACCATGATTTTTTTAACACAGATCAAATAATGTATTATTTCCCCAGTTTTAGCCTTGGTGCAGTCAGAACTGTTTCTGAAAGAGAGAACAGGTCAAGATCTACTATTAATAATAAAAAGAGGGACATACAGTGAAAGATATCAGCCAGCCTGGATAGAGGAAAATGTAAAGCACAGCCACAGTATGAAAACTGTAATGCAGAAGTTGAAGTGGAACAAAATTTACAAACCCAAGTAAAATGCTTTTACAATCTCAGAGAAACATTTATTGAATGCAATTACTCAGCTTCAATGACATTATTCAGTTACTCTCCATGAAACACTTTAACATCACTTGAATTAAACTGAGAGATTTAAAGACTGCCTTTTGATACTTGTTTGTTAAAATCAATATGTTCCTGAGGCAAGTTTAGATTCTAAAGGAGCCAGCTCTTCCAGTAGGAAAAAATAATCCATTAAAACCAGAACAAAGTAACCATTTATTCTTCATTTTTTGTCATGATAAAAGTTGATAATGACATCAACTCCTTGTATCAAACTTTGTTTTACTGTCCAAATTGGTCATAAGCTTTAGTGCAACAATAGGCTGTTTAAAAGCTTCAGTTTTTACATAATGAATATTATAGATTGTTCTCCTTTGGGTATATCATTAATATATTGGAGGAAACAGCAAACTTCAGTATGCAGAATGGGTTATGAAAACAAGTATATTCTTTGGAGTATAGTCCTGTTCCTCAGAGACACTGTACTTCTTCTGTAACATAAAAGGTTGATGTTTTTCAGGTCAAGGGATGAATAATAAAATTATGTGTAGTAAGAAACAGCTTGTATTCTTAGGATCGACTAGTGTTTTCCATATGCAATGCTTTGGTAATCATTTATATTCAGGACTCACATTGTCCTGCATAGGATAGCTATTGTGTGTTTTTGAGTAGATGTTGGAAAAGAAGTTGCTCAGGTTGAATGTTGATACCAGTTTCAACTAATTTTAGATACCTATAATCTAGAGATCTGTGTGTGAGATGATCCTCCTACAGCAACTTTTTAATGAATATTTGGGCTATTTTAGTAGCCTGTCTTAAAAGTGCCAATTTCTCATTATAGCACTTTCAATGTTCAGTGACTGCAAGCACAGATAAAGACATTCATAGGTAGTCAGATGAATGGCCCCTTGGTGCTTTTCCTCTTTAGAGGCTCTAGTATCCCATAATTTCATACATAGACTTGAAATTTGTATTGGAAAGGTCTGGCCTCCAAACCATATGTGCCATTTGTCCTTTTTGAAAACCTGCCCAGATATAGGCCTTCCGGGAAAAAATGCAATTTACACATGCTGAGATTTGATATAGCTTCACAATTAAGACTTCTGAAAAGTCCTGTCCTGTTTACAGTCCTATACTGAAGGTTATTCAAGCAGGGCTTTCCCCCGCCTCCCTCCCCAATTTTTTGTTATTACAGGCCCAGTCTTGCCTGAGTCCCTGTGCTGATAGCCTCTTACAGCTCTCCAAACTGATCGCTGGCAAGCAAGAAGGGAGAAGTTTTTTCACTGAAACTAGAAGAGAATGAGGTGTGGTTAGGAAGTGCATACCAGTGCAAGCTGCCTGGAGGCTGGCAAAGGCATGAAGAAAGGGAAGAAGGTCTGGACTGGCCACTGAGCAGAAGGTGGTAGGCTGAGAAAAGAGGTTTTCCGAGGAGCCATCATATGTGGTACGATTTAGAGTTAGCAAGGCAGGAGGGGGGATCACGATGAGAAGTGTGGGAATGGGAAGAGAATGGAAAGGGGCTTCAATCCTGGTTCCTCCAGGGCAAGGATGAAGGGCAAAGACAGTCTTGGGATAAAAAAAAAAAAGAAAAAAAGAGGGACTAAGCTGCATTCTGACCCCTTCCTATCAGGGAAAGTAATAATCCCCAGGAATAGCACTGAGCCCCCAAACCTCCTCTTCTGTCATCAAGTATCTGAAGCTCCTTAGGAAAGTACCTCATTATCCTCTAGAAGTTCACAGCTGGAGCTATGTTCTGCTGCTGCCTTCAGTTACTCTGGGTCCTGAAGTGGGGAATGTTGCAGGGGCAGCACTGCAGTCCTGCTGGACCTTGACAGGACAGATGGGGCATGTCTCCTGAGTTAGTTTGCTTCCCATTATAATATTTTCTGAGGAGAAAAGGCTTTTCCTTTTTCCTCCCTTTTAAGAAATAAAAATAAATGACACAGAAGTAAGAAAATGACATCATTATCTTGTATCACTAAACATATGGCCTTTAAACTTATGATCACATTATAATTTTCCTATTTAATTAATTTTCTCATATTTATACCATTATTTTTGACTATCTGGTATATCACAGTGTCCTGGGTTCAGCAGTAGCAGTCATTTTTCTCCTTCTTGGTAGCTGGTGCAGTGCTGTGTTTTGACTTTCAGCCTGGGAACAGAGCTGATAACACCGATGTTTTGGTCTGGCCAAGGACTTTGTGAGCCTCATGCTCTGCCAGGGAGGAGGGGAAGCTGGGAGGAAGCAGAGACAGGACACCTGACCCAAACTGACCAAAAAGGTATTCCATACCACAGCACGTCATGCCCTGGATGTAAGTGGGAGTTACCCGGAAGGGCTAGGAGACTGCAGGGTTGGAGGAGGTATCAGTCGGTGCTTGGTCAGGCTGAGGGGGACGAGTTATTGGTCGACTGGTGATGAGGTGTTGTATTCTCTTCCCTTGTTATTTCCTTTATCATTACTATTATTGGTAGTAGCAGTAGTGATTTGTGTTATACTTTAGTTACTAAACTGTTCTTATCTCAACCTATGGGAGTTGCATTTTTTCTGATTCTCCTCTCCATTCCTCCGGGAGTAGGGGGAGGGAAAGAATTGGGGAGTGAACAAGCTGGGTTTAAACCACGACACACATCTTAGTGCACTATTGCTTTTAAGCATGCAGTTAACATCTACTGTCCCTAGTAGTTCTTTGCTGACAAAAAACCTGTAAATATCAAGCAAAGACGATCATGCTTGCGACAGAGAGGTATATGAAGCTAGATCTTTGCCCTTGAGTCATCCAGAGCTTCTTACGGAAATTATTTCCTTGGTTTTCATAATATTAAGAAATCACTCAGTTGAAGATAGAGATCTGCAAATGTGGAAAGAACCACAGAATGCGGTACATCTGACAGGCTCTTCCACCAAGATAATTGTGAACAGTGCTGCTGAACCTGCCAAAATGCTTAGTGCCTTAAGGCTGTGCTGCAGTCCTGACCACGTAGCTGTACATAGATGTTCTCCTTGGAGAAGCTGGGCATCTGTGACCTCTGAAGGCAGCATGGGCTGTACCTCTGCACCCCTTCCTGCTAACATGATTTTATGGAATTGCTATGTTTACATTTGCCATATGCTTCTAATGCCATAATGTTTAGGTTTTGGGTTCTTTCTTTTTCTGTAAACTCTGTTCATGTAGGATAAAAACAACCAACTAATCCAAAATGCAAGAAGGAGTGGAAGAATGAACAAGCCCCTGAGGAGACCAGCTCCTGACAAAGGCAGCAGCTGGATGAAAGCCTCGAGAACTCTGCTTTGCATTCTGCTCCCATCCACGTATCCTAAGGAGACTAGCTGTGAAGGATCCTGAGAAGATGCACCCTGTTTGTGAATGAATAGGAACTCTTCCTATTTACAGCTGCTTCAGTTCATTTCCCTACATAAGCACAAAAATAACCACTTCGAATCTTTAGTGAAGGGAGGGGGAGGAAAACACCTCCCAGAATTAACTCAGAGAAAGAAATCCAGGTGTCATCTTTGCATTATATCCAAATGAGATGCAGCTGTTTAAATGTAAATATTAAACAAGAGAGAAGAATGCCTTAATTAGCCCTCAAAAGGAGACAGGAAAACTGTAAGAATGCACCTGACACTAAGCAGTGTGAGATAAACTCATTCCAGCTGTCACTGAACTGACTGTTTGAAGGCAGAGCAATGCTATTTTGTGCAAACAATGTAAAATGCTTAGGGAACTGCAATTAGCATCAACATGCATAGTGTAAGTGAATGCAGCCTGCTGGTGTTTACTTGGCTTTGAATTGCTCGGGTTTGGAGTAAAAAAAATATAAAATTAGCTGTGCATTACACACTGGAGATTTTATTCAAGGCTTTTATGCTTTTCTGAGAAAAAGACACAGGAGAGTGAAAAGAAAAGCCATCAATCTGACTTTAAAAGAAAATATGATACTCAAAGGTCATTTGGAGATTTCTCCTTCATACTTGAGCAATAAAATGCACAGACTGGGTCAATAGAAAAATTTTCATACAAGTTGTCCATCACATAAACAAACCTGATGTGTCCCTTGCAGTGTGTCAGCGTCTTACCAGGTGGAAAAAAATATAGATCTGCTTTTTTTAAGAAGATACACAAAGAGCAGAAACAAGGTTATTTAATATAATTAGAAACTCTAGTTTATGTCTTCATACATAAAGCAATACATATAAATTAGCAGTATATGTTACTGATTGTATGCCAGTGTTTACGAGAAAGAGAGATGTATAAAGATACTGCCTTGCCCAATAGTTCTTGTTATAGGACAGTTTGTCCTCAGTAACCTTGACTATAAGCCAAAATTTCATATGATTTCTATACTCATGGGAATTCATCTCAATACTCAAGGTTTTCTTATCTGATCTCTCACCAGACTTGCTTTATTAAAGTTGACATTGCATGCAATGGAATGAAGCTGTACAGAAAATTTCTTTGTTAATTTCTGCCAAATCTTCTGTAAATAAATATCACATGCAAAAGTAAAACCCCAAAGGGACTAAATCTACAATTGCAGGTTACCTAGTGATAAAAAAAAAAAAAAAAAATCATCTAAATCTAGAAACATTTTGAAAGGATAAAAAAGTAAGCATGTCAATTGACTTTCCCCAGTACAATTTATATCACTCATATCACCTATTTTTGTTCAAAGAAGGTATATGCCTTATGTTTTGATCAATTAGGTGAGACTAAAGCTAAATCTTTTGAAGTTAGAGTCTTATGGCTGGAGAAGAGGAAGTAATAAACCTCCTGAAGACATCAGCATTGGCAAGATTAGCCCATCTTTGCTTGCTTAGAATAACAGGGGTATGATTCAGCGTTGGTCTGTGTTAGCAAATGGAGTTGACCCCAGGAGGAATTGATCTGGCAAGCACAGAGCAATGTTGATCAGAAGTAATGACAAAGTTATACTGGTCTCCTGGACTCTCATTCCAGCTATCTAGTTCACCCTACGTGCTCATGAGGCACGCTGCTATAGCTTGCAGCATTATAGTTGTGGCTTTTTTTTTTCCTTTGAAATCTGACAAGCTCTCTCATACATACTGAGATAACAAGCCTGGAATACAAAAAGTCATAGCAGCTATTGTACATTATCGGATATGTGCACATGATGGGAATGACAAGGCCAGGAACTTTCACTGCAGGACCCAGAATTTGGTGCCACATCTACAGGAAACATCCGTTTATGAATACAGCAGCAAATAGAGTACATGGTGGCATTAATATTCCAGTTGCTGCTTGGTTTGTTGACTTCCTGGACAGACAAGTGTTGCAAAGCATTTCTTCTGCTGTGAAACGGAGCGACTCACTTGAGGGGAATGAACAGTTACGTACATGAGACCCAATTATTCATGTATTTGTATGCAAAATGGATCCTCAGCCAGCAGACTAGTGATTTTGTGTGCATTATGTAAAATAAGGTTTATATTAACTGTTCATAATATTAGCAGATCCCCACATGAGGGAGCAATTGATAAAAGGTAAGTAACTTTAGTAGGTATATACAACTAATATGCTGATAAAAGAAATAGAAAACTGGAGGATTTGAATGTACTTGGTGTCTCTTGGCTGACATAGAATAAAGGAGGATGCTGAGGACAGGCAACCTTTAACCCTATTCCAAATTGTGTTATGTTAGTAATACGTAAAATACTTGCAAATACTAGAGAGAAGAAACACTATGTCTAACATTGTCAACGTTCCATTAAAGACTGAGTGTGGGAGGAAATTTGGAAGCCAGTGTTTTGGGACATATAGGTGTTATTGGCAGAAGTAGGAATGTAAATGAGGTCTCCTGACTTCCAGCCAATATACCATATGCTGCTGTTTTGGACAACATGGACTTCAGCAAAGACAGATATTCCAGTGGAGGAAAAAAGGATTTGAACTGGAGCAAAAGGTGCTATTAAACCGGAAACAACCAAAGAAAGAATCAGAAGGTACTTAGGTTAAATAGCCAGTAAGAGGTTTACAAAACAGCCACAGTGAAAGACATCATATTGTCCATTCAGTCTGAAGATCTCAAAAACACCTAAAATCTTTTCCTGATGATGCAACAGAAAGCAAGAAACTTCCTCCTTCCCAAATTAAACCTACAAAAGCTTTTGTTTGGGAATAACAGCAATTACGATGGATTGACTGAAAAGAATGTTATTCTCCTCCTTATTACCACAGATGAGTCACATTGCAATGACTGCATTGTCTTTCTGTATATTCTCTCTCCATAAGCTAAGCGATCTCTGCTTACCTACTTTTAGTTTAAAAATGGCACTCTAGTCCTTCATTATTTCTTTGCATTACCACCTTCAAAATGAAAGCGCTCCCGTTATTTCATACGAGCAGCCTGAAATTTGCCAATTGCTCATGATGGTCAGCCACAGGAGTACCCTCCAAACTCCAAACCAAAGCTCAGCTGTCATGTTCGCCCTGAGTATGCTTGACCTGACTTTCTGACAAGGAGCTCCCAGACAGATGCTCATGGATTTTGCATTCCACCTAACCAGGATATGATGTCAAATTGTATTTTGTGACTCTTCAGAAGCTGCAGGTTTTCTACCATTCATGTACTGTCATATAATGACTCCCAGCAGGTAGGAAAGATTCTAGCTGTGCCATTGCAGACCAGACCACTCTCAAGGATGATATACTGGTTGTAGCCTGTGCATCCATGACTGTAAGAATGATTCAGATTTGCACCTTGATGAGCTTACAAAATTAAAATCTTACCTTAAAAAGTGCCCAAATTCCTTTTATGGCCAGCCAATCATATTTGAACACCCATCTTCTGAAGACCCTCTACAGGGAGACTAGGACTGGGTCAACAGCTAGGCATGACCTCTTCTTACCAGGAGGCCAAGACACACACTGTCAGGACACTACTTACTGTGAAAATTGGGTCAAATGGAAGCACAGATGGGCTAGGACAGATTGCTGTTTGAGGAGAGTGAAATGATTCCTCTGCCTCAAAGCTGGTGGGAGATTGCTGCTATGCAAATGTCCTCTTCTAGCCCAGGTTCAGCTATAAGACCTTGGTCTTTGTCAATAGATAAGGTGCACAGGATAGCATGTTTCTGTATAGCTATGCCAAGAGCTAGCTTTAACCCCTGCTGGCCTCCAGAAGCAATATATATATATATATAAGTGCTCAGAGTGTTCTGGCTGGGAAGGCTGTCTGGGTAGGCACGCAGACACACACCTGCTGGCAGATTTATAGGCTCTCTCGAAAGAAGATGCATTCTGATCTGGAAGTGTGCCAAAAGATATTAAAGAAAATACGGGTGATCATGCTTATTCAGCTGCACACCCTGCCCTGTGTGGGGCAGAGTGACATCCCAGACAGGAGAATACCCACCCGGTCTAAGGAGAGTTGAAGAAGGTAAAAAGGCAAAGATGATGTGATGCCAAAGAATGGCTGCTACCCATGGCAACAGGGGGTGACAGGGAATACATGGGGCTAGTCAGCTGGTTAAAGAAGCCAAACTGTCACCGAGCACAGAGATGACTACATCTTCAGACTATTGTCCACAAAGGAAGTTGTGGGGAGAAGAGGACCTGGAGGTAAAACCAGTGAAGGCAGGCAAGGGCAGAGGAGTAGCCTCCAAAGGTAATGTTATCTCAGCTAATAGTGTAACATGGCTTATTTCCAGGTAAAACTATTCACCCTCTGCTGGATTTTGAATGACAGTCTTGATTTAAAGGAAGGGTTTCCTCCTGTGGCAGACCAGGGACAGAGTGGCATTTCTACTTAAGGATCCAAAACCGGTTTGAACAATCTGGACAAAGGCCAGTGTGGTTATTGTTATGCTCAGTTTTGGATGCCAAAAGGTGCCCTTTTTATAGGTCTGGATGAATGAAAGTGATTGTCATCAGAAAGTCTATGGCAGATATAGTTCCTATGCCACAAAATGGTAGCAGGCAGAATCTTGCAGAAGAGCTGACATCCCCGAGGACATTTCATTTGGAGTGCATGTGTGAAGCAGAAATGAAGAGCATCAGCCAGTGCTGGGGGGGCAGCTCCTGAGGGTGACCTAGATTGGAGTGTAGATGCAGCTACTGATAATAGCAGGCTCTCTTCCAGAATATTCCGTGGGGTAATTTCCAAAATTACTACAGCTTTCCACATGATGCAGCCATCATTAGATTGCAGCCTGACAGCTGGGTTTATAAATCAGTTTTTCTCAGCAGCTATATAATACACTTAGTGGCGATTACTTCTGGCTCCATGGAGAAGTTCATGCTACTATTGAGTAACATTGGACAGATTGTTATTATTTACATCTTTCTTTGATGAACTTAGGTCTTGTGCTGTCTGATGAATGATGCAGGGAATTATTACAAATACAACATAAAATGGAAAACATTATATTCGTAATTTCTAATCCTGTAAAGAAAATCACTGGTTAGCATTTAATAACATGATGAACACTGGAAGATTGCTACACAGCCCATGCTCCCAAAATTGTGATGGTTTTTCTAAACAGAGTCCCAAACTTGCCTCCATTCTGTCCTCCAGTGAATTGTGCTTCCAGCGTTTTGTATGCCACAGTGGAAGAGAAGAAGGGTCCAAAATTTATCCTTTTGCATTTCATAAGGAATGAAGGAATTCTTATCCCAGTTGGCAATCAAAAAGCAGGCATCACTGACCTCTCTTTCTAAAGAAGGTCTCCCAACAACACATATCTGAATACAAAGAGAACAGTCAAAATTGCCCTAGGGATCACTGTTGCTGTTGCTTTTAAGTAGGAAGTGTTTGCAGGTGTAAGCTTAGGTGACAGGATGCTAAAGCTGTGAGTACATTTCCATACAGTAGAGATGTAGTGGGCTTTTGGCTTTTGTAGCTAATGCTTTCTTAAGGACTAAAAGTTCTGGTTTTGTCATGTTCCTGCCGAAGAATAGGTTTGGTGAGTAATGAGGATGTATGTATTGTGAAGGAGACTGTGCTAGTGTTGAGTGAGTTGATGCATCCACAAATGGAAGGTAATGTGGGAATACCAGTTAGGCTTTGATGGTTGTATAATTGGTATTGACAAGTTTTTGTACAAATGTAACGAAAATTACTTCTTATTTCATGTAACCAGAGGAGCTATTTTGGGGGTTTGATGGCATTACTTTCTTTACCTCCTGCACAGAACTTGAAGTCTCTCTTGCCTTTATTTTATTTAGGCTTTTTTTTTTTCTTGAAATGGCTTCCTTCTGTCATTACCACCTACACACACAACTCTGCTGGTTCCATTGCCAGTGCTCGCTCACGCAGGTAGACTGAAACAGAATTAATATATCATTCACTATTATACATTATTTGGCATACAATTTCAAATAATCTGTTTGTCAAAGGAACAAATTTGTTTAGATTTTGGGGGGATAAATGTTTGTCCCATAAGACCTCAATCATATCACCTAGACAACTCCAAATGCAATGGAGAGTCTGGTCTTCAGGTGATGAGAAATTGGGGTGAATGACAAAGAAAAAAAATGCCAGCATTTCAGGATTTAAGTGAAGTTTTCACTAGAAAATTGAGCACTGAACATTTTCTGAATGACAGAGTCTTGGATTTGGTAAACCATATACTTTAGTGAGGACTGGCTACATTTCAGGAAATAAGTACACGAGCCAGAATAAGTTTGTTGGTTGGTTTGTTTGTTTTTATTTATTTTCTTTCTTTCTTTTTTTTTTTTTTTTTTTTTTGGTGGCAAAACTGTAAGATAAGCTTTCCTCTCTGTACTGCGTTTTGAGATTTTTAAATAGATGAGAAACAAACTCATCTTCTCTGACATTCCCCTTATGTGCAGATACAATTGTGGTATGTGGGAAAAGCTGCTAATGATGAGCCTACATCTTGCATAGTGCTTTTCATCTATTCTCAGAATATTCTTAAAGTGAAGTCAGCAGTATTATTCTCTTTGTACAGACTAAGGCAAATTGAGGCAAAATGCAGATAATTATTGTATTTTGAATTATCCAGTGAGCTATTAGACAAACCAGGACTGGAAATAGATCCTCCATGAGTTACAGAAAAAATTAATTAAATTTAACTGTTGATAGTGTAGTGATAGTACAAGGGGGAATGGATTTAAAATGGAAGAGGGTAGATTTAGATTAGATATTAGGAAGAAATTCTTCACTATGTGGGTGGTGAGGCACTGGCACAGGTTGCCCAGAGGAGCTGTGGATGGCCCATCCATGGAAGTGTTCAAGGCCAGGTTGGACAGGGCTTTGAGCAACCTGGTCTAGTGGAAGGTTTCCCTGCTCATGGCCAAGGGGGTGGAACTAGATCATCCTTCAGGTCCCTTCCAATCCAAAATATTTTGTCATGATTTTATGATTGTCCTTCTTCCAGTTCTCCTTCAAATCCTGTAAAGATGCTTACAAAACCCACATCTTTGACTTTTAACTACATTGCAACCACGTTATGACTTGTCATGGTTTAAGCCCCACCATGCACACGCACTCTCCTACTGTTACTTCATACTCCATTTTACTTGGTGCCTTCATTTTGTCTTCTGTCCAAATATGTAAACACTTGCTTGCAGGCAGCGTCATCTTGTCCTTGTTTTGCACTGCACCAATATCCTGGTTTACAAGCGGAGCTGAACCATTTTGTGCTTGTCTTGTCTTTGTCAGTTGTAAGAAGGGAGCAGATTCCGAGCACAGGTGGTATATCTAGCTCCTGTAATGTCCTCCGACCTTTGAAAATGGAAAAAAAAATCCTTTGATACATAAGTTTTAGTCTCACTAGGGCAATCTGTTCTATTTGAATGATGCTTATCTGTTTGAGTTACTTGCAGGTGCTTCATCCACGGCGGTGTTCAAAGACAGGTTGTACAGAGCTTTGGGTGACATGGTCTAGTGTGAGGTGCTGCTAGAAAGAGGAACTTAGAGACTGAGCCACAGATAATTAGTCTCATTAAGGTTATTTCCCAGAAACACACTATTTTTCTAACTAAAGGAACTCATGAGAAAAGCTTTACCTTTGTCTACACATTCTGCAAGCATCCTCCAGCAGATGTGACTTCTGTTATCTGCTTTAGGCTATTGTACATATTTTCCAAACAAGCACAAGTATATGACTCCCATTAATTTATAGATAACTGTCAGGGCTGGGAACTCTTCCAACAGACCTTATTATAGATGTGTTTTATCAGTGGAGTTTAAATTAAAACAGCTGTAAAAGCACTAGGATTATTCTCTCTTGCACACAAAGGTACAAGCATGTTCTGAACAGAGATCAATAAAGACCCTGACTCAGAGGATGTGCTACAATTTACGTTAATGTACTTTATGGGAAAATGATAGTCCTGCTTCTGACTGGTTTAGGATAGCCAAGTTCTATGCATCCTTTCAAGGATGAAAAATGCTACAGAAATGCAATATTTTATTTGGCACTTCGCATCAGTTTTTCACAGCGCTACTTTTTTTTCAGATTAAATTGAAAGATTTGGTAACAGAGTAATGTGAAGTCTGTTGAAATATTCTAGGTTGTTGTGCTTCCACTAAAATTTCAGCAGATAATAAGAAAATGTATTGTAGTGCAAAATCTCTCTCATTCCAATTTAATCCAAAAGGTCACTGGACTTAAGAATGCCAGTGCTTTGCTTCAAAACAAACAAAAGAAAACAAAAACCCAAACAAAAAAAGAAATTGAAAAAAATAAAAGAAGAATAAAAGAGACAAAGGAATTTTTGTGAATTGTTTCTTGAACAAAATTTGTGAATTCAATCCTCTTGCTAGAAAACAAAGATTAAAAGCTTCTGGAAGCTTCCTAAGCTCTCAGTCAAGTGCATGATACTGTTTTGTGCCCTGAAGGAAATTGTAGCCATTTGTTTAAGCAATGAAGTTTCCATCTGTTCGGTCTTGGTTTAAAGAAGCCGTATATTTTCAAAAACCTCAGGGCAATCTTTACTGAAAACATAAAATGTCCCTGAAGTGACATCACAGAAGCAAAATATACATGGCAAATTTTAAAGCTCACAATTGCAGGAAAATGCAGTTACAGTTTCATCCACATGCATGCATAATTATATCTGTATGTATAAAGAATAAACAGAGACAGAAGGAGCGCATGATTTACTTTAAAAATAAATGACCAATTTCAGCTGACTTACCTGCTTAGCAAAAAAATCTCTATAAATAAAAAAATTGCATTTTTACTTTGTGTGACAAGCAGAAACTAAATTAAACATCAACTTACATGTACTTTATGAAATATTGACATTACGTACAGCACTACATCTTTACTTAGCATATATGTAATGTGTATTCAGGCAATTTTCAAGCAATACAGAAAGTCTCAAGATAGATAAATTCTTAAGTGGGTTAATTGAGGGTAATCTTATTTATACTGTATGCCGCCTACAGAAATGTTATTAACAAAAAACTAAGTGCAGCCTGTCAGTGTAAGGCATCAGACAACAGATAGAGAAATACCTAGGTAGTCTCCTCAGTTTTCAGAATGATCTGAGTAAAGTCTGCCTCCCAAACTAACTTTGCTTCCATTACACTAATGATATAGATTCTAATATCACGTGGCAAGAGAAATATAAAAACATCCAGTGTCTTCCCAAGTCCCAAGCATTTGGGGATCCATTAGGAGCTATAGCCGAGGTATGCATTTAGAGATTTGTCTCATTCTACTAAGTGGCTGTGTATCATGCTGCCTCATTTACCAGTAAAAAACAATATCCTTCTTCTGAATGCAGAGACAGACTATCTGTTTATTGACAGACATGTAATTTCACTAACTCACGGTGTAATTCAAGTGATCGTATTATTGGGACACCTGAATAGTAAGCCCCTTTTTCCCTTCTTTGATAATGTGCTGAGGACTATCAGTATTTAACCATGACTATGATGACTGAGTGATAAATAGTCCTGATGTAATATGTAACATCAAGAAAAATCACTAAGAAAATCAAATTAAGTGGAACATTGCACAGGAGCCAGAGGAAATCTGAAGAGACTGAATATGAAACTTAAACTCACACAGCTTTTGAAGAGGGTGTTCAGCTACTTTGATAACAATCACAAGGAAGAGATCTATTTCCCACGATTCTGAATGGGAGTACCCATTTACCACTCTACGGTGAAAACTGGGAAAGGAAGGGGGAAGAACAAAGGATGGGGAGGCTGGGTGTATATTTAAAGTAGCTAAGTCAGTGTTTAAAGTAGCCTGGAAAATGTGCATGAAAATCCATCATCATCACTGCATTTACTTATCTTACCAGCATGCAATTGCATCTTTTCCCATGCCTGTCTGTAAAAGAAGTCTGCTTCTTTTACTCAGTCCTTCAGCCTCAGCATCAGTTGTGGTCCTGGCTGCTGCTTCTGCTTCCTTCTCTGGGGTCCCCTTCCTTCTCTGCTGGCCACCTCTGTGAGGCAGTTAGTTAAGCTGTTTTGCTAGATGCTTTCTCTTTCCTCTCTCTCTCTCTTTTTCCTTTAAGAATAGGCTCACAGGAGCAGAGGTTAGAGTTCTCTCTGCCTTTTACTATAGCCCTCCTGGCTCTTTTGCTGTCAGATGGGCAGCAGTGGGGCAGCCAGACAGGCAGAGAGACACTTTCCTGAGGGGGAGCTAGAAATGCGCAGTGAACCACTTGTCATTTCCAAGCTGTGTTTCTCAGTTCTCTGATTTGCCACAACCTAGACCATTTTAAACACTACTAAGTGCAGTTAGCATATATTGTGTATACACTAGAGGGAATATCCAGCACAGTTATAAAGCTGGCATGCAGCTTTAAACTTAGCCGTTATGCACGTAAGACTTGAAATATTATGCTAAATCCCTAAACCTTACATCTGTTTATTGCTGATTTTATGTATCCTATTGATCAGATGTAAGTCCCTAGGCTTACATATTCATATGCTTTGTGAGCACGCCATGCTGTACCATTACCTAGTTTCTCAATAAATTCCATTAGATTTGTGCTCTAAAGAAAAAGTAGTAGGAAAAGGATAAGAAACAGTACTTGAGACTCAATATTTTTTAACAAACCACTTTTAAAATCAAGACGTAGCCTCAGACCTTTGAGTCCAAATAACCTTGAAAGACTTTGTAGAATTATGGTAGCAATGGAATTATATTTACATTTAATCTTACCAGCAACTGTTATCTTTCGCAGTTCCTTTGTATTACACATTTTCTGCCATAAAAGTTGCATGTTGGCCTATTTGGGGCTGTTTTGCATGTGTGAGGGCTGGATATGGTTTGTTAAGTGGCAGTACTGTTACAAAGGGTATTGATTTTGAAATGTTTCCTATGCAATTCTCAGAAACCTTTTTTTCAGATGAACTTTTTGATTTTACCAGGGCAGAGGTCATAGTTCATATTGTGTTACAGCATCATAAATGAAAGGCTTCAATGAGTTACATTGGATTTAACCCATAGTAACCATGAATGACTTCACACATAAATGTGTCTGCTCAGACAGTTAAAAATACCTCAGCTATTTAGAAGCTGAGCCTTCCAGTACCCAAAGGGGGCCTACAAGAAATTTGGAGAAGGATTTTTTACAATGGCATGTAGTGATAGCACAAGGGGGAAGAGCTTTAATATGGAAGAGGGTAGATTTAGATTAAATATTAGGAAGAAATTCTCCACTATGTGGGTGGTGAGACATTGGAACAGAGAAGCTGTGGATGCCCCATTACTGGAAGTGTTCAAGGCAGGTTGGATGGGGCTTTAAGCAACCTGATTTACTGGAAGGTGCCCCTGCCTATTGCAGGGGGACTGGAACTAAATGATCTTTAAGGTCCCTTTGAGCCCAAAGAGTTACATGATTCTACAATTCTATGAATTTTGACATAATTCACAACCTATCCACCGTACCAGTCACTGTATTTTGTAAAACCTTTCTTTTACCAACAATGGTGAAATATCAAAGATGAAGCCATGGCAATATGAGATAAACCATCTATGTGTGAGATGTTTTTAGTGTTAATAAACATATGAAGAGAATAGAGTCACAGATGACATTTGTTTTCTTCTTAAGGTAATACTGAAATTTTAAGACCTTTTTTTGCTGTTTCTACTTCAGTGACTTCAGCAGGAATTCTGAATTTTTAAAACTAATTGCATTTGTCTGCATTTCAAAGCAAGTAACTGTTAGGCAAATGTGTTGTTCAGTGCAGGTCTATTCTGCATGATAAAAAAATACTGCAGAGGTAACTCATTTAGGTAGCTAAATATATTCAGATAACTGCATAACTCTTCAAGTGAGTGAGAAAAAAAATCCACAGCTAAATAATGTACCACGCAAGCTGCTATCTCTGAATGGTAGTGTGATGACTGAACATTTGTCTGGAATTAGGTCAGGTATCTTTAATAAAGAGCTTATCACAAACACATGTAGGGAGCTGGCTGCTTCTTCCAATGTATTAATTCACATCTAGGCAGTGAGTAAATCTTGCAGTTTTTTCTTGTCTAGTATATCAGGCATCCAGAATTTTTCTTTCTAAACACTTCAGACATCTCATGAAACTATATTTTGCTCTCTTGGCTTGACTGTTGTACATTCTTTACTTGTTCTGAACTTGCTTCACTTTGTTGTTGAAAAGATAATTTTCTTTGCATGCCACTCAAAAAAGAAATAAAAATACAGGCCCCCAGGCAGAGAGTTCTTCCTCCCATGTGCTTCCCACTGTTAAATAAAAGCTATTTATCACTGTAGCCTTCTGTAGCCTGTTGCTGCTCCAGATATTGCCTTCTGTAGCTGCTGTTGAATCATTGCTCTCATTCTTCCTGCTACTTCTCACTGATCAGTAATTGAATGTATAGTTATCAATGGCTTATTTTCCTGTGAAGTCCTTGGGTCTTCAGGAAGATCTTCAGAAAGAATACGTCCTAGGACCACCCCTGCTGACTACTTCAAGAAATTACTTGGAGGTATGCATAATATTTGTATGACACCAACCTAAAAGGTTTGTGATTTTTTGAGGGGCAGAGTCAGAATCCAAATAGTATAACCTGGAAAATGTATAAAACCAACAAAATTATGTTTCCTAAGGGTAAATAGAAAGCACTGGCCTTAAGAATATCAGCATAGTGCAAGGAATAAGTGCTCTGCAAGAGTTCAAGGAGTATAATAGGAGTCATCAGCATCATGTGTCACTGTATTGTCCAAATGTCACCAGGGATATATTAACAGAACTGTTTTTTTTAACATGCCAGCTTATTTCTCTCTTCAGTGAGTGTGCACTTGTTCATTCACCTGGTGTTCTCATCCCTTAGACTGCATAAATGGCCCCAAAAACATCTCTGAACTGAGCGTTGGAACTTTCAGCCACTGCTATGGCAAAAGTAATGTCAAAGATGGATGCAGAATATGTAGAATCATAGAATACCTAGAGTTGGAAAGGACCTTAAGATCATCTAGTTCCAAACCCCCCTGCCATGGGCAGAGACACCTTCCACTAGAGCAGATTGCCCAAGGTTCTGTCCAACCCGGCCTTGAACAGTGCCAGGGATGGAGCATTTATCACTTCTCTGGGCACCCTGTGCCAGTGCCTCAGCACCCTTATAGTAAAGAACTTCTTCCTTATATCCAATCAAAACTTCCCCTGTTTAAGTTTTAACCCATTACACCTTGTCCTATCACTACAGTCCTTAATGAACCCTCCCCAGCATCCCTATAGCCCCCATTCAGATACTGGAAAGCTGCTATGAGGTCTCCACACAGCCTTCTCTTCTCTAGCTGAACAGCCCCAACTTTCTCAAGCCTGTCAAGATAACTGAACCTCTGCTGAGACCATATGTGCCATTGAAGATCACAAAGAGGCTTGTTTGGTGCCATGCCAGCTACAGCAATGCTGTCTCAGTTTTCTGAAAGAGGAAATGCATATTATTAGAGCTTACATAGTTAACTAAATGAGCAATAAAAATTCACTGAAAGACTGTTTTTACTAACTATCTACAATGTAAAAGGCCTTGCATTAAATCATATATTAAATTAAAGCTTGCATAGAGTTCCCATTTATTATGACAAATTTTGTGACAGATGGAGAAACATTATTTCATCAGAGATTGCATTAATGCAATGTGTATTTTTTCAGTGACACTTTGCTTTTATGATTACTTGATGGGTGGAAGATATATATTTACTGATGATGCATAACTACCCAACTATCTACATATCTAACTGCCTGCAATGTCAAAAACAATTGTATTTTTTATATATATTTTCACTGTGGTACAAACAGAACTTTCCACAGACCTGATAAAAAGCCTGTGATAAAATCATAGCCCCTCATTTTCCTTACAAATGCTAATTCTCTCATACCCTCAGCGATCTCTTTCAAAGTCTAAGGCTGTGACTTGGTCCTATTACTACCGCTGTTGATGGGGGAAATATATGCTTCTGTCCAGGTAGAGAGGGATCTCCCCTGTCCATTAAATAGCCCTCAGGCATTTTCCAGTCTCTTAAGACCATTGTAACCTTTGGCCAAGTCTTTCTGGTGCTGTGGTGGTGCAAAAAATATAGTAGCATTAAGAGCAAGATAATGGCAGCTTCAGTGCCTCCACACATCACCTCTCATAAAGGCTATCCATAGACAGGTAATCACTTGAATCAGTGATCCTCATCTTGTTGTGGACCTCAAAGCTCATAATCAGTCACCCAAACTGCACCTAAAAAAAAAAAAAAAAAATGGTGGGTGAGGGGGCTTTTTTTTCTACAGAGTACACAGTACCAATTCCCACAGATAATAGTGAGAAATGCCCCAGAACTCCTACATCACTTCCGCATGGCCCGTGTGCATTTCTGAGCAACTTTGAGGGTCACTGTAGATAAAAAGTACTACACTGGCTTAATGTCGCATAGATTCATAAGTTCAGTCAATGTGATTCTTGCTTTGACCTGGTAATTGTTGCATTGCATTCAAGGAAAAAAAAACGTTCTTGGCAGGAAACGGGAAGATGTTCTCCTAATCAATTAGGCTGTGTGCTCATCAAAACCACCAGGGGACTCAGCTTCATCCTTGGGGAGGAATTCAAGTACCAAATTTTAGGTGACATTTTAAAATGGCAGATACAGCAGCTCACAAATCCTGTGCTCTCTTATTTACATAAATAAGTGGTACTTAATTAATAACTTGGTGAGAACACTGATCTTGCCTGCATACAGTCACATGTACCCAACCAATATTTTTAAACTGTTGGAAAACAAGCAGAAGCACTGCTCTTGGCTAAAACATTTAGGCTATTTCTGTCTGAGGTCTGAGTTATCACAGGTGTCAGCATGAGCTATGGTGAATGGTGGTGTAGCCATCCCCCCTTCCTGGACCTTTGATGTGTGGTAGGGGATATGAAAGGAAAACTGATGATGCAAGGCAGCATCTGACTGTCCAGAGAGGGTGGCATAGGGCAGCTGGGAAGTGAGATCAGCTATTAGATGCCTGTCTGAGAAAGAGACTTGGTTTACATTCAAAAGTATCACATCTGTCCAAGTGCATCATCTACTGTGTCCACCCTCATCAGCTGTAGTGGCAGCTGAGATGGGTCACTTCAGCTGATGACCCTGATTTTTGCAATTCAGATCATAAGTCTCTCTTCCTCTTGACCAATGAAAAGATGGATTTAACTCAAGATTGATGTAGTTTTGAAAGTTTAATCTTGTTTTATTTCTTATTGCAAGATTTTTGTAAGCCATGCCTTAAAAAAACATATGCTAATACATAAGGGAAAAAAAAGACATAGAGAATCACTGATGAGAGAAGTTGAAACACGTACACCCATAGTATCTCCTTAGCCCTGTGAGAGTGTTCTCTGATGTTCAGGTTTCTATGTTTTCTACAGTTTCACTCACATGTCTGAAGCCTCAAGGCTTCTTCTCCACAAAGAGACAATTATGATTTCCAAAACGGGATTCTACCAATATAATTTGTCTTCCTTTGCTTTCTACCTTCCTTATTCACAAGTGTTTCTTTTATTGTCCAAGTTTCAAGACGGTTCTCATCTACCTTATCCCTTGAGTAAACTTTCAACTAAGTTATACATACTAACTGCTTTTACTCTTCCTTTGGTTTCATTTTTGTGGTGCTTCATTAGAGTAAGTGTTTAGGCAGTTGTTTTAGAAGGCTTAAAAAGAGAATATGTTGCACTGTGATCTGGCTTTTGATAACTTCTGTTTTTAATATTGATGAATGGGGATTACCTACTGAAAACTGGATGGGCTTCTGAATCCATCTTTACCTTGTTAAAGAGGTATTTTCTACACTTATTTGGGATGCTCTGCTCAGCTCTGTTAGAAGATGAAGCAAATGAACTAAACCTTTCAGTGATGTTTTTATCCTGGAAAAAGTAGTCATATACAAGCAGGGTTTTTTCTGAGCAAAAGACAGGGTTTGAAGGAAGCAGTTTTTTCACTCGTGAGAACTAACAAAAGTAGTTAGAACAGGTAAACTATTGAATTTGCTCAACAATATACGAAGTTGTTTAGGAATGACCAGCATTGATGGGCAATGTTTGTAACTGCAGGCACAACAGACAGCTGATTTTTTTTTTTTTAATAAAATGTTTAAAAAATAGAAAATGGATCAATTATTTTGTCATGACAAGAGCTGAAGAAAGGGAGCTCCTTCCTCCTGTATCTGGAAGAAGAGTTCTAGGATTGTGAGAAGGGAGGCTGTTACCTCGGAGTATCCAGAGGAGCAGTCAGCTTGTACAGACAAAAAAAAATTACATCCAAAAATTTCCAGGTTTTATCATCAGTTTTTTCTAGTGGTGAAAATGATGAACTCTGAATATATTAGCCAAGGCAAAAACACAATATATGTTTTAGAAGAGTAACGTAGGAAACATAAATAAACAAACATGACAAGTTACGTCGAGGGTGCTAGTGCTTTGCTATGGCTTTTGTCCACCACCAGTGCTTCTTTCAGCTGTCCTTCACTGCTTTGCCAGCTTGACAGAGACACTGCTTTGACCTATTAAGAAATGTAAATATTCCAGTTAGCTACCAGTGCACATATATTGATCAGTTCACTGCTGCCAGGACTGTGTGATCAAATGTAATTACACAGAAGCACATTAGAGGGGGCATGAATTTGGATGTTCCTTCTGTCCTCCTGCTGGTTTTACCAGATGCATGAGAAATTATTTATCAGTTGCTAAAAGGTGCAGGCAGAAATGAGCCCTCTAACATTCCTGCAGTAGTAGTAGTAGTGGATTTGAGAAAAAGGGGTTCACGATCTCTCTTCAAACTGCCTTTTGCACTGCCACAGTATCTCACTGAGTAGATGAGCAATTGCTGTGAGAGTATTTCTTATGTTCTTAAATGTGAGGCATCTGTGCCTATCAAATGTGTTGAAGTTGTCTGACAGCTTTAGAAGTTATAGGGACTGGGGGACAATTAATAGGAAGAGAGACTGTAAAAGCTTCATTTCCTTGGAAACCAGGCAAAAATATTTCAACCCATTATCTCGTTATGAATTATTTCTGAAAGATTGCCTTTACATGCTTTAAATATCAAATCTATACTGGTAAAAAACCCACAGTGTACAGGCTTCTCATAAATATTTTGGGATTATGTGTTCATCTGCTTGAGAAACACAAGAAAGCAAGAAGCTACAGATAAATATAGCAACTCTTTTTTACCTGTCTAATCTAAACAGTGCATTTCTCTGTTTAGCATACTAGGTCCTGCCATTAAGGTAGAGCACAGCTGCTCAGCTCACATTCCAGATCACCATGTTTTCACAGGAAAAGCAGGATTGAAAGGGGTCACCTTGAGACTGCATGTTCCACTGGATCTTTCTAGATACGATCACTCGTGGATGGAAATTGTTGAGTCCTTGCAGTACATCAAGTCTCTAGTGTATACATTCTTCCTATGCAGCAGTTCCAGAGCATTTATTACTCTGATTCCAAAAGGAATATTACTGCTTCAAAGAGACCATAGCAAGTAATTGGCTTTTAACCATGCAGCATGTGCAGCCTCCTCCTGCGGTTAGTGGTGTCTCTGTGGAGGTATGATGTGCTTCTGGTTAAACATCAGGATGTTTTTGGTTTTTTTTTTTTTCCCTTTTGCTTCCTATGATGTGAACAAACTCTGAGTTTTATAGCAGTGACTGATATTTTCATATGTTCTTCTAGACTCTTGTGAGCCTTAGTTCAGGTTTATCAGGGAATCTATCAAATACATTGTGATTAATACAGATAAATCCAGACCCTTGATAATTTTATACAATTAGCTTTCGTAGAATGTCTTCTTTTTATGCTTAGCACTTTAGGACTTAATTTTAAATACAGTAGTTGCAATATAATAAAACCTGAGCTCTATTAGCCTAGCTATATGTTTGTAACCTCTCATTTTTAAAAAATGCTAAATCTGTTTAACATTATAATAATGCTTGGATCTTGGGTGATTCTGTAAATTAAAAAGCTGGCAGGTAGGTAATACCAATTTTAAAAAAGAAAACCGATGTAGAAAGATTCAGTGGTGAAAAGGAAACCCTGAGAAAAGCTGGAAAAAAAAACAGCATTTAAAAATCATTAGTCTTTGCTGAAAGTTTATATTGATTATCCTCTTATTTTTGTCAGTCCAGAATTACAATTGGCCTTAGAAACAATTCTTTGAAATACATTTCAGAAGCATTCAGAGTTGGTGTAATATCCAGCCCTCAGAGCAGAAGGAGTATGGCCAGTAGCTCAACCTAATAATTAATTGCAACCCTTATGAGCTGATCAGCTCAGCTTCTTATTTGCTATCCTATGGGCTTCTGCTATATGCAAAAAAGCTACTTCACTAACAGCAGAGATTTACCCTTGCTTAAAGGGCCAATGAAGATCATGTTTTCCCTTTCAGGGATATTCATATTAACAAGGTCTGAATATTTTTTATACGAACCACCACAATGATAGAAATAAAGATATTTCATTGGTGAAGGTAATCAGGGGCAGTCCTCTGCTCTTCAGTGTTTGTAAATAAAGATTAGATACCTGTTTAGAAGAATAGCTGTGTCTCAGGTTAAATTTAAAGGTCTGAGGGAAAACATTAGTAGCTGAGGTTCCTTAGAATGACCTGGACAGTTTAGTAGTCCCTGATAATCTTTACATTTCTGGACTGATGGAAAGGTCTTTTTGAATTTAAACAAATGACCACTTATAAGTGCATATATTTTGGTTCAGCAAGATATATGTGCACAGCAGGCAGTTTGATTGAGGTACTGGTGCTTCAAGTAACTATCTGAAATGTTTCACTTTTATGTCTTTGTCATTAAATGTACAGCCTGCCACTGCATAATGCACAAGACATTTTGATATCTTAAATTCAAGTATCCCACACTAATGCAGCTATTGAACTGGTTTAACAATTACAAAAGGAATTTTAGGCATTAAGAATTGAATATGTAACATAAATATTAAATCTTTATTTCTGTCAAAATGTTAAGCTGGTCTTAAAGGTAGTTGGAGACTATTTATTTATTTAAAATAGGCTTTCAAAGTGGTGTAAAAATCACAGGAGGAACACTAATATTGAATAGTTAATGAAAATTGTTAAAATTTAAATGCTGAAATATATTTCCTGTTTTAAGGCAAAAAAAATAGAGCTGTACTGAAATAAACTCAAATTCAAATAGGTAAAATAAATAAATGAATAAATCATTTAATAGTCCCTATTCTAAATAGCCTATCATTACCAAATGTTTAAAGACTAAAAACATCAAGATTATGTTATATACAAATTAACTTGCAGTTAATTATGAAATTCCTATCACTAATTTTTAGACATATTGATTATTTTGTAACTCTCAGCCTTGTATTGGCTGTAGTCACAGCTTCCTCACAGACCAAAAAATTACAAAATCATCTGATTTGGAAAGCAAATTATTTGGTAGCAGCAGTAATGCACAGAAATACTTTCTTCAATTTCTCATTTTGATTTTGTTTTCACGGTTGAAAAAAGTTATGGTTCAGATGTTTGGTTCTAACTGGACATTATAAAAGAAACAAAGCTGTCTCCCTGGCACATGTGTTTTGAATTGATCCTTTTTCTGGGTTTGTTTCTGTTCTTGGTTGTTAGGAGAGTCAGAATGTTTTGGATCTGCAGAACTTGAGCTAGAAAATATAATGAGAAGAAGATTTATTATGAGAAAACCAGCATGCCATTCTCTCTTTCTTTCTTTCTTTCTTTCCCTCACTGGCAGATATTTTCTGAAGCATAAGACCACCTCTTTTCATGTCTTCTAGCTCATGAGCATACCAGGCAACACATACAGGACAGAAAAGCTAACAAAACCCAAGAAATATATATACAAATATATGTAGGTGTATATCTATGTATATATATATATTTTGTAATAAGTTTTCATGCATGTGAATGAAGTAATATTCTGGAAGTTTTTTGTTGAATAAAAAAAAATTGTCTAGGCTTGCCAGTGACTGCATGGGAATATGCAAAGATCTACACTGCACCTTATTACACAGTTTGCCTTTTATGTCGGCAAATTCCCTTAAATCCTTCAGTGTTCCAGCGCACAACACAATGCTTACAGGTAAGGGTATTAATTAGTTCTCCATTTCTCATCTTCCTCTTACTGTAGCATCAAAGCATTCCTACTGAAATCTGGGGGAGTTCCCCATGACTGAAGACTGCACAGAGAGTGACTTCATGGGCACAGTCTTGCTTTTGGCATCATGGCACTGCTCGGGTGGACCCCAGATGTCTTCAGCTCTGATGCAGGTGTTGGTGGCTGAAGCCAGCTCTGTGTTGACTCCCATCAGGGTCCCTCTCTCCTCTGGAGGCACCCACTCTCATGCCAGCCCTCAGCCTGACCACCTTGGCAGAGTGCTGGGCTGGAGGACTGCATGAGACAGCTTTCCTCTCATGAACCAAGGGTTCAAAGCTGCTGGAGTTGTAGGGCATGGAGTCTCTTTTTCACCACATTCAGGGCAATGGATAAGGATCTCACTAAAAATTCCTTTCTTAATTGATTGTATTAATGGTGTCCCCTGGATTATACTATAAATGCATCTCTAATATGTAACAGGGAGTAATTTCTCAGTGTTTTCTGACTGAGATGAAAATGCAGTGTACTCATCTAAGAGTGATGTGAGATGATTTTTTTTTTCCAAATGATACCCAAGAAAGAGTATGGGAAATGAAACATATTTCTCTCACAAGGATAGAGGAAAGTTGAAAAAACATAACAGGATAAAAAGAAAATGACAACACATATAAAGTTAGTAAGCATAATAAAGTTAATAAGCATAATAAAGTTAATATGTAGTGAGAGAAAAAAATGCAACCCTTTGATCTTTTAACAGACAGAATTATTATTCCATGAAATTTGAATATTTTAAAGATAGTATTTTCTAATTAGCTCTTTCTTTAGCCCTTGTTAAGAAAATCTAAGATTTTCACAGTAAGGAATATGGTCAGGTCGGATTCATATGGCCCATAGCCCTTGCTAACCTATATGTGTTACTGAGTGCCATGTGCCCCTTCATGTTGCTGTGACAAAGTACATGTAGTCTGCCCACATGTGGAAAACAAATCTAGTAGATGCCACAGAAAACTCACGGCGGTGTTTTATAATGGGATATTTTACCTCAGCAAGGAAAGAATGATTTAAGGCAAAGGCTGGCATGAGGAAATCCTATCATTGGTGACAGCAGAACAGCCATGCATGTGATGAGCAGGGAGCATACCATGTCCCCCTACTCAGCCTGAAGTGTCCTAATATAAATGACCTGCAGAACCAGAAAAGGACCCAGGGACTGTGAGGAAGAGATTTTAGAACATTTTTCTCCTGTTATTTCTTCTCCTAGATAAACAATCTACTGCTCCATGGTGGTTATAGAAACATATGAAAAATTGCTGCATATATGATTGAGTGGAGATTTTTCTGCCACCATTTTCTTTAAAAAGTAAATGTCATGTTCGCTTTCACTTACATATGGAAAAAAGTCAGTGTTCTTAACTGAAAAATGCTTTGGAAGCCAATACTGTATGGGATTCTTTACTGCAGGTACAGCATCTGAGCTAGATGCTCAGGTTACTTCTATGATCAAGAGTGGCAGACCTTCCCAGAAAGAAATTTCTCTCCATCCCATCCCCAACCAGAAGACCTGTCTCCACTCAAATTACAGGGAGCTCATCCTGCCAGCTTAGACCAGATGCCTAACTTCTAGGCAGATAAAGTGAAGTGAGATAGTCCCACAGATAGTAGGTGGAATAAAAATGTCTGTGATGATAGAGATACCAAAGTTTTACAAGGAGATAGAAGCAAACAGAGTGGGCTTGTGTAGGCAAGTATGTCGTTTATTCCAGATGGTGTTTTGCTTCAGTAAAAGCTGCAGATTCTCTTAAAGGCACTTCTGTGCCCCTCAAAGTAGCATTTGAACAATTTGCAACTGATGTATTCATAAAATTTATAAAAGGCATTGCTAACAGAAGAGTTTGTCATGGATATCATGAAACACTGGTCTTGGCAGGACAGAAGATAAAGAAGAAATTGATGTATCTGCATTAATAGCAAGAGAACTCAGGAGCACAAGGCCAGCTGCAGTGAGGGACAGCAGCTGGGAGCCCCTGAAGGAAGCAGTTAAATATACACACTGGCCGCAAATGCAGATGCTTCTGAGACCAGTCAACATTCAATAAAACCCTCTAATGAACACACAGGACATTCTTGAGAAAATCCCCAGTGTTTTGAGCACAGATTTCTGTACACATTTTTCTATCAACATCTACGATAATTCCTGTCTCAAAAGTGTGTGCATTTGTAGAAAGTGCCTGGGGAGCTTTTTAATATTTTTTTCCTGTTTAAACAAAATTCCTTACCCAGAATCACAAAAAAGGAGTTTAAATAGGCAAATAACACAACATTCAAACACATGGATACACAGAAACACAAACACAAACTCCTAAAAACTTTTGGCCAGCTGACATGTGATGTTCATTTAAAGTATTTTGTTTTCAGAAAATTAATATTGTGAACACTTTGTGTTAAACTTCACTTCTGGGTTTCAAATGTGGGTAAGAGACTGTGGGAAACACTAAACTACACCCTTGTCCTTCTCTTCTTTTAAACAGTCCTTCATTTATTAGTGCTTTGCAAGCACTTATACAGAAAGATAACATATAGAAGACAAATCCAAGACAGACATTGCAATCCTACTATATTTCCATCCAAATTAGAGAAGAAAATTAAAACAGGATACCTCCTTCATAACTGAAAAACCTAGGTAAGCATACTGAAAAATATTTGCAGAATTCGACATTCACATATCAATGTGCATTCCCAGACACACACAAAAAAAAGTCATTATAGAGTCAAATATAAGATTTTCTGTTAGCAATATTAAGAAACCTGATCACAACAATGCTGTAATTATACACAGAAATTGTGGATAAAGATTAAACATGTTAAATGAAGATTAGATGTGGTTTAAACTAAAACCCAAAGTATAGTAAGGACTAGGAGTGCATAATCATTGTTCCAAAACACATTGTGCAGGAAAATAGTTTGAAGATAATCTCAGATACAGCTTTTGTTTTGACTGCATGGCCTCAACAGCCTTAGCTATAATGATAAATTACTAGGCTGTGTTATGAGTATTTCAGCTGAAATCAGAGGCACTCATTGACCTGTGATTGAGTCACTGCTTTTGCCAAAGTTTTTCTT
The DNA here is from genome assembly GCF_033783945.1 of Neopsephotus bourkii. Taxonomy (NCBI): domain Eukaryota; kingdom Metazoa; phylum Chordata; class Aves; order Psittaciformes; family Psittacidae; genus Neopsephotus; species Neopsephotus bourkii. Next base: position 3,878,866 of record NW_026902113.1, read on the forward strand.
CTCATTCTTCAGCTGTCTTTTCTTACATTCCAGACTAACTTTGCATTAGACTTTGTCTTAGTCATCAGTACTGGCATCAGTGTAATAAAGGATATAAATAACAAAACAATGCAATTTATCCACAAAATCACATCATTTCAGGCCAAAATAATACACATGTACTTTAGACTGTTTACTATTAAAATGTGAATAAAACTTTAGTTATCAAGTTATCACAGTTTCTTTTTTAAAAAAATCAACAATAGAGTTTCTTTCTGTTATTACTGGCAGATAAGGAGCAAGTATGACTTGACTCCCTTACCCACAAAAGCACAACATGAGCAGTATGCTTTGTGGTCTAACATTCCTAATGAGTTACATGTGTGTTTGGCTGCCTTTACCAATGCAACCATGAAAAACACTGGGTTATGTCCTTTTCCTGGCTTTTTCAAATGAAAACAAACCAGAACATTAAAGGTCCAGGGTACTGTAGTATGGTTTTATTTGCCCTAGGAAGTGTATATCATGTAGTGCTGTGAAAAGGCATTGTTCTGTTCTCTTTAAAGACAAAAAAAGCAGAGATCATACCACTGTATGACTACTAGCAGAGTTCAGAGGAGATACTTCAGACTCAATTTATAAAATCTTTACTGTTCAAAAGGTTACATAAAAGTGGAAAAGGATAAAAAAACCCAGCATTTTAAATGGAAATAAGTGTCTTTGATACAAATAAGAGAACAACAGCCATTTCTAAAACACAGTAATTCCATCCAAGTAAAGGTATTTTGATAGTTATGGGTAATAACAGGTAGTTTGCAACCACAGAGTCAGTCAGCTGCATATTGATCAAAATAAAATTCTAACAGTCACCTTTGTGTGTGACAATCAGAAAATAAATAGAATTAAAGTACAGACAGAGATTCAATTAAGGTTGAAAGAAAAGAGAAGGCAGAACAGCATTAATAATGAAGTAAAATAATAAAACTAAGTAAGCTGAGAAGGGTTGTGTTGCCCCTCAGCTTACATATTGCCCTCTTCTGTGAGTAAGGGAAAAATAAAACAAAATGAAGTAATAACATTTGCTAGACTTACAGTCAGGTTATAGATATTCATTAATCAATAATTTTATGGTGGTTGAATGTTGAAAGAACTATGTAAGCATAAATTTTATGCCACTAATCAGGTGGCTCAAATGAAAAATGCATATGCAGGCAGAAAAGCCACGTGGCATTGCAGAAAAGGGAAAAGTGATATTTAAGACAAGAGAATAACTAGAGAAAATGCAAAGCAGACAACAAGGGGGGGAGGGAATCTTTATGTAGAATATAAAGAAAAAAATATTTCACACAGAAGATAGAAGAAAAGAATGAGCAATACTAATCTCACAGTCTGCTTACTGATAAGATTTACTCACTGAACTGAGGTGCCCCAGTCAGAATCCTAAGCTGGGATACAGCCAGCTGAGCTGGCAGCTTTAAATTATCAGTTACACATTGAAACTGTCCTTCTTAAATAACTGTCTGAGCCATGTGACTGTGAGCTGGCAGGAGTGTCTCTTCCAGAGGAATAGCCGATCTGCCAGGGTCCATTTAAAATTTGAATTGAAGCTTCATGCTTGGGGGGGGCTGCTTTCCTTTGTTGTTTCCTAATTTATCATGGCCGAAAGGCTCCAAGTCTGCAGCCTGGAATTAAATAACACGGTTACCCTCCTCTTAAATGACTAAATACCTGTGTAGGTGTGGTGTGCAAAAAGTTCTAGTTTTCCACAGTGTTGGTGCCCTGTTTCAGACACAGATATCAGACCTTGGATTTAGGACTGTCTGCAAAGTGAGACTTTCCATCTCTGAGTTGCCCATGTTGGTAGCTCAACAGCAGAGACACAACTGCAGGATGCGCAGGTTCAAGCCCATGCTTTCGACTGGAAATCCCTGGCTTATAGACTTCACATAATAGAGTTACAACTGTCTTTTCTGTATCATCAGGGAGTTCTTCACCTTCAATCTGAACTAATATACTGAAGTATGCATCACTGAATAAGGGACGTCAATATGTAGAAAAAGAATATCTGCATGAACTCAGACTTGTCAGTGAGGGGACATGAAGAATAACTGTGAACTGACGTGGCATCCTCTGTGATTTTCCAGACCAAAACATAGAGTTGTATGTAGAAAACACTTGTACTCTTAGCAAAAGAGAACACAAACGGTTGAGCCTTCATGGATTTCCTCATTTCCAAATAATTATTTCTTTTCTTAAACTGATTTGTCTTGGTATGGACTGCTGTTGGCAAGGGCTTATTAAATCCCTGTGTATGTTAGCTAAATCTCCACAGACAACAGAACAGCTTCTGTTTGACTGTTTCTGTGGCATGTTCCCATAAAAAGAATGTATGAGATTGTTAATGTGACAGTCCTTCAAGGCAAAGTCTATCTTGTCAGTCAGGAGGAAATCTTTGTGGAATACTAGTCGATGAGTGTATTTTAATTTAACAAGATTTTCGTTATGAAAGGAATTTGAATAATTTAATTTGAAAGTACATTGTCAAGTGAATTTTAAAGTAGTTTTAAATTTTATTTTTTACTTTTTGTTGTTGGCTGTGTCCTACAAGAAGTGTGAAAATAATCTTCCTCTACAGACTTCTTTCCCCTTTTCCTACGTGACAAACTTTATTTCTTTGCCTCCTGTTGTTTGAATGCAGTCAAAGTGATTAGGATGACTTTTATTTAAATACAATATTTAAAACCATTGTGCATAGCACTTTATATTGCCAAAATACTTTTGCTCTTAAAGCAGCCAAAATAAAAGCTTAATTATAGTACTTTGGTACTAGGTGGTTGCTATGACTCCTACAGGAGAATTACAAATGCAGTGATTTTTCTACTGTTTACATTGATCTAGTGCCCATTATTTGTATGGCTTTAGGCCAAAGAAGATGAAGAAGTGGAGGGCTTGTCTCCCTTACAACCTCCTGGAAACACCATGTTTGATTTCCTTGGTTTAATGTGACAGCAGCCTGATTTCTGGCTGTAGTATACCACTAGCCATATTCAGTGAAGAACAGATAATGTGATATTATCATGCTGTTCTTGTCACTTGAGCTCCAGGTTTATTCATGTTCATTCAGAAGCTGATAGTCTGCAATGGTGAGTGATAAAAAGTAAGATTATTCATGCCAATCTGGTCTCTGAGGAATGTGTGCAACAATTTCTGAGATTCCAGTTTGACAGTGTAACATGCTCAGCAGCAACATTTGGCTTTTCCTGGTTTTCCCTTTCCTTTTCCTCGTTTTCCCTTGCCTTTTCCTCCTTCTCTTTTCCTTTCCCCTTATTTTTTTATTTCCCGTTCCCTTCCTTTCCTTTCCCTTCCCTTCCTTTCCCTTCCCTTCCTTTTCCTTCCCTTCCCTCCCTTTCTTTTTCAGGTATAAGTAAGCTCCCTAAGCCTTCTGCATTATTGTTACTCAGGTCTCCATCTTAATTTTTCAACATAAAATGTCCAGCAATCTTGGGGGAGTGGGGGGGGGGGGGGGAAGAGAGGAGAAGGGGCAAGTGTCTATTTTCCTATTTTTTTAACACTGTGATGCTATAAAGCCCTAGTATCCTGAGATGAACTGAACCTTTTCTGTTGATTTCCAATCAAGAAAATGGTGAAAGGTGTTGACAGCCTACCAGAGAAGGATGTAAAGGGAGAGGGAGCTTCTTCACTCATTGATCACTTGAAATGGACATCATATCCAATAACTTTCTCAGTCTGTACTGAGAACATAGATTAAGCTAAAAACAGTGACTGGAAACCATTTCCCCATTTTTAAATATTTTTTAAACAGATTTATCTTGAAACACTTTCCTTCACAGAAGTCACAAATACATATAATCCCAGCTTTTCTCAAGAAACCCATTATTACTTCATAGGCAAAGACTGATAAGCGAGCTCTTTAATTGTTTTAATGCATTCAGTAAATCTCACACTATTAGAGCCATTAGAGCAACGTAAATAGGATAAAAGTTTATCATTAATTCTAAGTTAATTCAGATCTGTGGACCCAAGAGCACAACTCTGCCGCTTTTGAACAACATTTGGTCAAAGGTGTGTTTGTACTTTCAATTTATTTCCATCACAGCTTACTTTGATTTAATAATTTTATACATTTATGCAGTGTGCCATAGAGTGACATGAAGATGTGTTAATTCATAGAGTCTGTTCCAAGTCTCTTAATTATCCAGTTTTATTGTTAATGTCTGAAATCTGCATAAATTCATCTAGCAGTATAAATCTGTAACATTCATTAATGCCCTCAAAATTACTTCTGATCTATAAATGTTTTCAGCTAGAAAAAAACTTGGCAATCTCGTTCCTTAAATCAAGCTTTAAAAAGATGTGTTTTATTAAAAGAAAACTTTTCAAAAAATTATGTCCTGGAGTATTATTTTTTTGCAGCATCCATAGCTCTTAGGACAATGCGTTATACTCAGATCCATGCCCATGGGTTTTGGCTTAAAGATGCTGTAACCTTGATGCTCCCATGATGGTCTCAGTGACAGGCCTTTGTGCCAGAGAAGAAATTATGCTGTGCAAATGGCTCAGGGTTATACAGAATGATGTGTACAGCTGATGAGGTGACACCAAAACCCCACAAGCCAAGGGTTTTATCATAAGACCTCATGCCTTGAAGAAAGAAAGAAGTCAGTGTGTTATTCAGCTTTTCTAGGTTCCTACAAATGTTCCCTTAGATCCTTAGAAGTAATTTTAAGAAACAAGAGGTCAGTTGACCACTTGTCAATACCTTCATATATGCTATTTGATTTCACTTTTCTTTCTCCTTCCTTGAATGGAAGTTATAAAAAAAACAAACAAAACAAAACAAAACAAAACAAAAAAACAACAACAACAAAAAAAAAACAAAACACCACACACAAAAAAGCCCCCAAAACAAAACAAAAGAAAACAAAAAAGCAACACCCAAAACCAAACAAACACCACCAAAATCAACCCCCCTAAGAATTAACCAAGTGTTGCCCATTCTTCCAACATATATCTAACAGATTTCCCATTCCCTCAGCTCTCTATTCTTTTGCTCTTCTATATGTAAGTTGCCCTCCAATTCCAGCAGCTCATAAAAATACTTTTGGGTCCCACAGGATATACTAAATTTGTAAATTTTTTCCCTTTGTAAATTTTTTTTGGATTCCTTGCTTTAGTTTCCAGGCTCCATCAGCACAGAAGTAGGTAAAAGGCAATGTAATAGTAGTAGTGAAGGGGATTTTGACAGAAAGCCCATGAAAGCTTAGCCAGTTAAATGAGAATTTGTAAAAATCAAAAGAAGTGGGAATTATCACACAAAGCTGAACTAGTTCTGACAATCCTGGTTTTCATGGCTTCTACATTTTCTCTGTGATTTTATGTGGCTTAATGGTCTCTCTAGGCACTTATAACCACGGTAGGAAAAGGTACCACCTGATGTCTTAGTTTCTTCCAGCATAGTTCCTAACCCCCAGCTTTGACATTCCGGGACATCACTTTTCAGTGTGGAAAGAAAGAGAAAAATGAAGAATAGAAAAAACTTCATTTGTGTATTGTGCCTCCTTTTATTATGGATTTTTCAACTTCTTCCATATATAAATGTCTATTCTCATGCCTGTGTACAGGATTTTTACAGAGTCAGATTAAGCAACAGAAAAAAATCACGTGTCTTCTGCCACCACTGTTGTGGAAACACTGTCTTCAGTAGGGAAAAGATAAATACTGTCAAGGAAATTTATTGGTAGAGGAATCTACCTGAACTGCATCAAACTTTACTTAGATTTCAGACCAAAAAAAGAAAAAAAAAATTACCTTTAAAACTGCCAGCCCTCCAGACTAGGTTTATGGAGTCAAAAGACTTTAAGGACATATAAAGGACATTTTCTCCTTGGAGTTACTCTTCCCTCACTGAAATAGGCCAATTCCTTCCTGACTGAATAAAGCAGGGTACTTGAAGATTTGCAGAACTTCTACTAAAATCACTTTTTCGAGTGTAAGCCAACATCAATGCATCATGGTTTTGAATTAGTTACAGTATCGAAGAGTTTCTCAACATAATTGTTACACTGTTTTCCAGATGGGATGGAGTTCTGTGAAATCTCTGTTCTTTTTGTGCAGCTGATCTTGCGTCATGACTCACAGGCTGAATACCCTAAATAATATTGATAATCCTCTGCAGACTCTTTTTGGTCTTTGCAAAGCCTTTCCTCTAATGAAACATGTTATATGCTTTGCATGAGCGATCCTATGATTAGTTTTGATACTAGGCCTTCAGTCGACGCTTACTGACATTACAAGTTGTTCTTCTGATTGGTATCATAGAAAAGGATTTAGAAATCCAGCCTTGGCGTACATTATATGATCCATATATAATAAAAAGCATAATTTTCAGAAACCACAGAATATTTGTCATACAAAACTGATTGGTTCTCTGTGAAAGGTGTAAGGAATTCATGGTTTTATCAGTGTCACCTACATTTGGGTCTCCACATGTGAGCTATCAAACAGAATCATAGAATTGTAGAATCATAGAATGGTTAGGGTTGGAAAGGACCTTAAGATCATGTAGTTACAACCCTCCCTGCTATATGCAGGGACACCTCACACTAGACCATGTCACTCAAGGCTCTGTCCAACCTGGACTTGAACATTGAATAGATGTCTAAGCTGTCCCTCTAGTGACCAAAGATCATCTTCAACATAGGCGCCTATGGCTGTGTGAGATACTGAAAGACAATTTATGCATGCTTGGCAAATGGGATGCATAACCTTGATAAGACACATAGCCTCAGAGGCAGCAACTGGAGGCTAGGCAGGATACTTACACTGACTACACAATACACTGGAGTGAACTCAGTGAAAACACTGACATTTTCCTGATATATAAGCACCTACACATAGGTAGGTGCTTATCTTAAGCTTAAGTAAGCTTAAGATAGCTTACTCCCAAACTGATTCCCATCCCAGTCTACCTTTGGCTATGTACAATCATTTGAGGGCAGTTTCAGAAGACTGGTGTCTAGCTGCTCCTGAATCAGGGCATGAATCCTGTTGGTCTTGTGTCACATCTGCCAGCTCAGGTACTCTAGATGTATTTCAGATAGCAATGCATGGCAAAGGAGTCAAGCCCATCATGTGTGTGTCTGGCAGTACAATGCACTGTGTGGGTCCAGCACCATTGCTCTAATATCTGTAGAAGACAAAAAGATGCCTGCTGCTCTACTAAGGCTCATGCAGAGAACAATCAAGCAAATGTTAAACTCTGCATATAAGTTAAAAAATAAACGCACTATTGCTGTGCATATACGCACTATTGCTGTGCATATACTGTTACACATTATAGTGCAAAACAGTTCTACTTGATATGCTGAAAAGGTGATTATTTACTATGCATTTTATATGTGAATGTGGTCTATAGATATCAGTGAAGATGGCAGAACATGTACTGGCAGTAGCTATTCTTTACCTTTTCATAAGAACCATGAGAAAAATCCACATGAAAGATGAATGCGCTCACACACGTGCACACACACACACACAAGTGCCATCCAACTGGAAATGGACCAGATTTTATTTGACTTCCTTAACTCAGTGAAGTTTTCATTTGTGTCCTCTTTTTTTTTTTTTTTTTTTTTTTTTTTTAATGACTCAAATTGTGTAAAGGAACAATTGTGTAAGCTTTCATGGCACATGGAGAACATAAAAGGTAGCATACATTTTTAAAAGCATGTGCAAAAGCAGTAATTTTATCTTGAGTTACTATTCGGCAGTACTAAAGAAAAACTCAGTTCTTTTCTAGAAACACATTGAAAGAATAATTTTCCTTTTTCTCCCCTCTTTCTTTTTGAAGAGATTAAGGCAACAAGAACAGCTTTCTGTACTCACTTGCTGGTGAAATGCTCATAAAAAAAGACTAAATATCTATTGACCCTATGGTCTCAAAGCTGCAAGTAGTCTGTACATAATAGAATTGCACTATAAAAGCTATTTTTGTAACAAAAAACCTCTTTATGTATGCTTAAACTATTTATAATAGTAGCTGCAGTTTAGGGTAATGAGTGTTCATATATTCAGTAACGCTAAAGCTGGACAAAATGGAAACATCTATTTGATTCCGTAAAATACACAAAGGATATCTATCATGTTACATTATCCAAAGGACTTTCTAAGCTCTTTTAGGTCATCGAAGAAGTTCAGCCCTATGAACTTAAAAGTGGATGGAGTCTCATAAGTAGATGCTGCATAAGATCTGGGAGGAACCTAAAGAAGAAAAGTATTATTGAAGAAATCTGGACACCCATTTAGGGTTTGGTGTCTATTCTAAAGTACTTGTCTGGCTTTACGCTTTCCTCTTGACAAAGACAAGTTGCTAAATGAACCTCTTAATTTCTGTCTGGATGTGCTCACAAACACCTTGCTCTGTTGCATACATTGTCATTGCAAGGCATTATGACTTTAAGGATGACAGAGCAACCCAGTATTTAAGGAACACCAGTGCACCCAGAAGGGCTGAACACCAAGATCATATCTAGACAGAATGGCTGGGACAACTCTTACTGAGCTCTTGAGAGCTGGTGCCCTGTCTTCATTGTCCCCGTAGGGATCCCAGCTGATGTGTGGGTCTACAAGATTTTAAAAAAGCATGGGCACTTGTTCCCAGCCAACTTCCAGCTGAATGAGGGGTGGGATTTAAGCAGTGGGTATTCCTGAGGCTCATCATCCTGGATCAGAATTGATAGCCCACGTCTCCCTGGTTCTTTTACACAGTTGTATGCATAAACCAGAAACCAAACTTTCCAAGCTATCAGCATATCATTCACAAGCAGATGGACCCTATGCTGTAAAGTGCAAGATGTCAGCATAGAAATGACGATTATGGTCATGAACCTGTGAAAAGAAGGATCACCAACAATGTAGCGTACTTTCTGAGAAGATTCATATCTTTAGAACTTCATAAGCGCACCCACATTCATTGAGGCTGTTTAAGCTTCTAATTTTATAAGGGACACCTGTTTAGATTATTTGGTTTAGAAGAAAACAAGCTACTGTTCCTTTGCTTTTAGAAAATATGGGTAACTATGCACAGAACACAGCTAATTTGCTATATGGATTATATTGATTCCACACCTTTAACAGGCCAGTTTAATTTGCTGAGGGATAAATAGTGACTATTTCTACCCGTAAAGCTAAACAATTGGTTTCAGGTCACCAGCGCCTGCAATGCTTTCGAAGGACCTATGCAGTATTTAAGCACTGATGTGCTGTACAGTTTAGGGCTGTTTGAACCCAAGTCTTAAAGTACAGTTATGCCTCCATTTTGTACGGAATGTTTTGAAGATGTTTAACCTGGATCTCTCTTGCATGGTTAGAAGTGTAAGAAGTGTCTCAGTTCAAACACCTTTCACACCTCACCTTTACAAAAAAAACCATAAAAATCAGTGGAAAAAGGCTCAGAAGCTGAGAACTCTTCTCCCAGTGGGACTGTCACTGTAAGCAGAAAGATAACTGATGCAGGTTCCTCCTTTCAGGTGTTTTCTCTCTAGCCTCATTCATCTGTTTCTGTGTGGAAGTCTGGCTTCATCATGAACAAAGGGTTGCCCTATGTCCTGTCCTGAGAAGGTGACCATTTCAGGTGTTTACCTCTGATTCCCCCCAGGCATGAGAAACAATTCTTGGCCAGTGCTTCATCAAAAATGACATATTTCAACAAAAAAGTTTTGGTTTACATGAATCAGGATTTTCGGGGGGGGGGGGGGGGGAAGAAAAAAGTTTTGCTGGGATGATTCTTACCTCACTCTAATAACAATATTGTATAAATTACAAAGCTAAGGCCAAATACCTGCCACAGGAGGATTTATATGTCTATGTATTCTCTGGCTCTTTGTCCAACGTAGTTGTGGAGACCAGGTTTCTCACAGTTGTCTGAGATTGCTCTTGCTTTGAACACCTCAGTCGTTTTCAGCTCCTCATTGTAAAATTTATCTTTCCTTAATTTCATCCCATTATTTAATTTGTAACCATTACATAGGTTCATCTCTAATGGTTAGACTGTCACTGCAATATCACACTGATAAGATTGACAGTATCAGGGCACATTAGCCCTTTCTGAAAATCTTCCTCTACCCTTTGTGAAAATTAATTTATGGATGATTGGGGATGTCAAGCTCTGCAGCGATGCCACACAGCTACATCATGTTCTGACTCCTGGCCGGATTAGCTTATTAAAGCCTTTTAAAAACTTGGCATCCACATGTATTGGAGCTATGAATTGCTCTGTTGCAGCAAAACAATCTTTCTGTCAAGTCTGTGGATTTTAAAATGAGACTGGTCTGATCAGACCTCTCACATATGGAAGTACACAGCTGGTTCTGTTACTTTCAAATGCATCCAGAAATATTCCCACTGGGGCTTCATGGGGCTGAAGGAATAATGTTATCTAATGAAACAATTTTACCTTCTGAGGTAAGATGTATCAGCTGGTAGTGACAGGGCTGTAGAAACAACAGACAAAAAAATATGCTGCAGTGATTTTCAGCATATTCATATTTAATTTCAGTAGAGCTTAAATACTATGTTTTTTGGGGGAAAAAAAAACAACCAACCAACCAAAGAAAAAACTGAGGAACAAATTCCCCTTTTTTGTGAAGCTTTTCAGGAAATTGCTGTGGACTGATAAAATGAGCTCAACTAGCACTTTAGTTACTGCAAATGTTCTTCCACTTTTTACTCTGCATGAAGGACAGATAATGTTGGATATACTCCCTGCTGCATTAATTGCAGGATTATGGTTTAAGCATGGTAGCTTTATTTTCTACTATTGCGGTCACAGTGTAGGCTGAAGTTATTTTCCAGTGGAGTAGATATATGTGTGAGTGTGCATACGTGTACTGGCAAGATGTCTGTAGTAGAGATGTTAAGGTTGGCTCTTGTACATCTTAATTTATTATGTCTCAGCTTTAGCAAATATATTCCAAATCGTTAAGACCAGAAGACCAGAATCTTTGTTCAGCCCGTAGGAGGAGGGACTTGGTAGGCAGCTGAATGCTGAGTGAATCTGAAATATGAAATGGGCATTGAAAAAAAAACAACAACCCCTAACATTCTTTTAGCAGGAGGATCTGCTGCTACTCATGCTATGCCCATGTGAAGTGCCTACTGGTGGTTCTACATATAGTAAGACAGAGGATTATTTGACCAAAGGTTATCTTGGTTTTTAGAGAGAAATGAACCTGTGGTCAGACTGTATGTAATTCTTGATCCTAAACAGAAAGACCTTGAGCGGAAGTCACCGAAAGGCATACCCCTGGATATATAGCCCAGTACTCTTTGGGGAATGAAATGCTGACTTCGTATGTACCTTACCTGTGCTTTTTCCACAACCGGTTTGAGTTATCTTTGCTGGTTTGAGTTATCAGAGAATAGAATTGTGTGTAGGATACACAGTGCAGGCACACAATGGAATAATAAATTTTTGCCTTCTTTATTCGCTTTGCTATTTAAGGATAAAGACAAGTTTCATAAATGAACGCATATTCATAGTCTGCAGTTCTACCAAAGAGAGAAGAAAGGAGGAAAATTTGCCCCATCATTTAAAAGGCTCTACACATGCTTCTGTAGATGTTTTGGTTGTTTCTTCCTTTTTTCTTTTTTCTTTTTTTTTTTTTTCTTCTTTCTCAAAACCATTGAAAAGCACTAGACTGATATGGCTAATCACTCTGGGTCATACAATTGTCTTGATTTCAGAGTAAAATTATACTGGTTTGATTAGTGATTCTCTGAGAATCTTTAACTTGAAGAATTGCCAGTATAATTATCATCTTTTTCTGTTCTCTTTTCAACCTCTGTCAATCAAATATGAACCCACAGTTTTCTGAGTACCCACAGCGTCTCTGATAGGAATTGCTGAGGTGAGCAGCTCCAGAGAGGACGCCTTCAGCACCTTAGCGGGGTGAAGCACCGCGTCCAGAAGCATCAACGCAGAGCTGCAAAAGCCACCGAGGGAGCCTCAAGTCCTTGACAGGACCTGCCCAGGAGCCGGCAGCTCCGCTGACGCGAGCAGGGACTCACCGGGGGCTGAGCCAGGAGGAGCGGCACCAGCCCTGAGTGGGTAAAAACCTGCCCCAGGGAGCGCGGCGAGCAGAGAGGGACAAGGCAGTTTGGGCGGGCAGGTGAGCGTTCAGTGTATGACCAGGGCCCAGTCTGGGAGCTCTGCTCTGGCTGCCCCGGAGGTAGGCAGAGTAGGCACCAGACAGAGCCGACGAGAGGGGAGGCTGCAGGGAAGAGCTTGGAATGTAGGGGAGCGCGCACAATGGACAGGGCTGCAGTCGGTGCTCCCTGGTGGAGGTCCTCCTGCAGCAGGGGCTGAGATGCGGGATGCTGTCAATAGGCTGAAAGTCAGGGAAGCTGAGAGGAAGCAGGACTGCTTACTCCAGGCCCAAACTGTGCAGGGGCCTCAAGCGTCCATCGTAGCTCATACAGGAAAGAAAGAAGCTGTTAACCCGGAAAGCTGGGAACCAGTAACAACAACAAACAAACAAACGAAAAAACAAAAAAAAAACAAACCCAGAAAAAGGAGGAAGAGGATGATTCAAAGCAAGGGTCTTTCTCCTGAATCTGTTATGCCCAGCCAGAACTGCTTTGCAGTTCTGCAGGGAGCTAACAGGAAACACACACCATGAACAACTGGCTGATGCACTGGTAAAGATCACTACTGGTGCTGCCAGGAAAAAGCTGAGAGTCATGGTGGAAGGGGACTCTGCTTTGAAAGGCAGAGGCACCTATCTGTCGGCCAGACCCAGTCTCAAGGGAGGTGTGTTGCCTACCAGGGGCACGGATCAGCGATGTTGCAGAGAGGCTGCCTGGTCTAGTAAGTCCCACTTACTTGCCTTGTTGATCCATGTTGGTGCTAGTGATACAGATAGCAGTAGCCTGGAGAACATAAAGGACTACAGAGCCCTGGGAGAGGTGTTTAGGGGCTCTGGACCTCCGATTGCCTTTTCGTCAATTCTCCAGGATAAAGGGGAGGACCTTAAAAAAGGCTAGGCAGATTGGCCAGGTTAATAAATGGTTAGAACAGTGGTGCCGTAGTCAGGGGTTTGAGTATCTAGAACATGGGACTCAATTTAGTAAGCCGGGTCTACTGGGGGCTGGTGGAGCTGGTCTGACAACAAAGGGGAAGAGCAGTTTTGGTAGGAGGCTTACCAGACTGGTCAAGGAAGCTTTAAACTAGATGTGTTGGGGAAGGGGGGGCATCATTCCATCCGAACACACCCAGTCAGTTGCCAGCACCTATAATAAATGCTTGGAGCAATGTAGATATATTCCAGCCGCTCCAGCCAATGAGCAGCTTCATTTGGAGTTCGGCTCAGATGCCTCTATACAAACACCCATAGCATGGGGAACAAGAGGAATTAGAGATGTGTGCACATCTATGGGGGTATGATACAATAGGCATCACAGAAACAGGGTGGGATGGCTCCTATGACTGGAGTGTTGAAATGGAAGGCTACAGGCTCTTTAGGAAAGACAGGCCCAGCAGACAGGGAGGGGGAGTTGTTATTTACGTTAGGGATAGGCTGGAGAGTATCGAATTCTGTCTGGGGACAGGCGAGCAGTTAACAGAGAGTTTGTGGGTCAGGGTTAAAGGCAGAACAGCTATGGTGGACATTATTGTGGGAATCTGTTACAGACTGCCTGATCAAGAGGACTCTGGATGAAACACTCTGTAGACAAATAGGAAAAGCCTCACGCTCACAGACCCTTGTCCTCATGGGATACTTCAACCACCCTGATGTCTGTTGGAGGGATGGTACAGCCCAGCACAAGCAATCCAGGAGGTTCCTCGATTGTGTGGAAGACAACTTCCTTCTGCAAGTAATAGAGGAACCGACAAGGAGAGGTGCCATGCTTGACCTCGTGCTCACCAACAGGGAAGGGCTGGCTGGAAATGTGACGCTCCAGGGCAGCCTTGGATGCAGCGATCACGAGATGGTCGAATTTGAGATCCTCAGGACAGTGAGAAGAGCATGCAGCAAGCTCACTGCCCTGGACTTCAAGAGAGCAGACTTTGGCCTCTTCAGGAACCTATGAGTCTATATGCTCTAATGTATACAAGGTGGGGTTTTTTTCAGAAGACATGCAGTATTTATTCCAAGGGTTGTGGAAGAGAGGGCAGGTATTACTGTTTGAATTCTTAAAACAAATATATTGTCCTCCAGTATATTGGAGAAATATTCATAGAATTATATAATAGGGTTGGAAAGGACCTTAAGATCATCTAGTTCCAACCCCCCCTGCCATGGGCAGGGACACGTCACACTAAACCATGTCATCCAAGTCTCTGTCCAGCCTGGCCTTGAACACTGCCGGGGATGGAGCATTCACAACTTCCCTAGGCATCCCATTTCAGTGCCTCACCACCCTAACAATAATTTCTTCCTTATATCCAGTCTAAACTTCCCTGTTCAAGTTTGAACCCATTACCCCTTGTCCTATCACTACAGTCCCTAATGAAGAGTCCAACCCTAGCATCCCTATATGCCCCCTTCAGATACTGGAAGGCTGCTATGAGGTCTTCATGCAGCCTTCTCTTCTCCAGGCTGAACAGCCCCAACTTTCTCAGCCTATCTTCATACGGGAGGTGCTTCAGTCCCCTGATCATCCTCGTGGCCCTCCTCTGGACTTGTTCCAACAGTTCCATGTCCTTTTTATGTTGAGGACACCAAAACTGTACACAATGCTCCAAGTGAGGTCTCACGAGAGCAGAGTAAAGGGGCAGGATCACCTCTTTCGACCTGCTGGTCACACTCCTTTTGATGCAGCCCAGGATACGGTTGGCTTTCTGGGCTGCGAGCGCACACTGCTGGCTCATGTTCATGTTCAATATTGGTAAGCATTATGCTACAATTCAGGGACTATGCAGACAAATTTGATTTCTGCCTCACATCTAGGTCCCACATCCCAGGGTTTAGCTTATACATACTTTGAGCAGTATCTCCCAAAGGAGGAGATTCTGTGTCTGACTCCTGCAGGATGAATGGTTTGTTGTGATGCATTTTGACAGATCCCTCACTCAAACTCTTGTCTGTAGTAGTACCAGAAACTTTTTGAAGTCTAATATGGAGGTGGCAGGTAGACATTAATGAACTCACATGCCACTGTTTCAGAGAAGTGTGACATCTTACAAACTGCTTACTTTCCACAGGAAGGTCTTTTTCATGATGCCAGAACCAGCGTAGCTTACCTGTTTCTGATACAGGTTTTGCCTTCTTCCTTGATGTCCCAGAGACATTTATCCTGCAGCTGGTGTGGCCGCCTTTTCTGTTGTTTTGGGTGTATGTCTGGGAGAGAGAAGTAGATTTTGACAGGGACCTGCCCAGAAGAGACTGCAGTGGAAAACCAGTCTTCAGGCACTCTTGCATCCCAGCGTGCATGGAATAGCAAGTTTCTTCTTGATCTTAGAGCTCTCGTTGTTGGTGTTTGAGGGCAGATTTAAGAGACTGCAGAATTTCTTTTTCATGAGGATGACAGATGGGTAGTGGCAAACAGGTTGTAATGGAAGAAAGACATGACAAATGATGTGGCTAGCTTTGTTCACTACAACTCTCCTTAGCATCTAAAAAGCATAGTAATTCAGAGGGTGAATGTAATGTAGTTCCCAGTATATCAGTAGAGAAAATACATAATAAAGCTACGGATCTGTCTGGAAAGGGACAATTCCACTTCCTGGTAAGTTCTGAGGTTTCAGAACGAAAGGACAATCATCTTAACAGTCAAGCTCTCTATCCTTTTGTTTCATCTTCATCTGCCTATTTATGTTACCTTACTGATAGCTTTTGAGGTAATAGTGTAGTTTAAAACAGAAGATTTAAGGTATCAAAACTGTGACATTATGCTGAATAATGGAAAGAGTCCTTAAATGTAACAGCAGTTACCACATCGCTTTTCATCTACTTTGAAAGTCCAAAGGTCATATTGCTTTGCAACTACTGCATGCAGTATTTGTATGCATTAAACCAGTGAAAACATCTTTTGCCTCTTGTTTCACCCCAAAGGCAGGAGAGAAAAAGATCAGGCAACAAAGGATGCAAGCACATAGCAACCCTGGCTGCATCAGTTTACAATTCATTGAACAACTCGTTTCTTGTGCATTAAAATGAAAAATTAAACCTTTTGGCTTTGGAATGCACAAACACCTATATGACGTGTGTTATGTTCCAAGAGTAAGAACATAAGAGAAGATGTACTGGATAAAATCAGATATCCAGTTAGGAGTAGCGAAGCTAGCACTCTGTTTCCAGCAGTGACCAGTGGCCGATGCCTAAGGTAGAGTATTGGAAAGGGGCAGGGTTTAGTGATACTGATAGTGATGCAATAGTAGTTCATTACTGAACTACTAAACATGGACAGCAGACTGCAGTTCTAGTATATTCTGATGGGCAAACTAGAAAATGGAAACTGCTGAATAAAATTTAGACTAGTGCCAACTGCACATTAAAGTTTTAGATGTAGAAACATGCTTAGTAAAGCTAATACACATTTTTTACAGAGCACATCCTTCTTATTGGTCTCTAAATAGCAGTTTACATAATTCAACATTGTGTCGTTTCAAAGAATTAGCATTTAAAGCATAAGAAAATATTTTACTATCAGAGTAAGGCACATTTCTTTCTTCGGTGCTTGTAGAGAACAACAGATTTTTTTATTAATTATTTACAAACCATTTATAAGCCAGGATTTGCAAGCCTTAAATGGTTAGAAAACACCATTAAGCAACTTCTTTTACATTGTTCTGATATTTTCACAGGACAGCTAGTACAGGTACATGCAAAGTGGGTTTTTTTTCTCCTAATGTCTTTCAGTTCTTTTGAATTTGATTTAACTTAAGAATGAGAAGATCAGAGATTCACTGAAAAAAAAAAACCCACCAAAAAACCAAGACATTATTTTGCCTCTCACCCTATCTATACATTTCCTAACTGGCAGAATATATCTGGAAGGCTGTTTGTTGTTGATAGAAAACAAACAGTGTAATCTTAACAAAAAATAAATTTCTGATTTTAATTTCAGGATTGATTGCATCCTGACAAGATGTACCAAAAGCTTTTGTCTCTTGAGCCACCATTATGTTCCAAGAGTGCAAATTGCATGTGACTAGTTATTATTCCCTGTAGTGAGGAGATAGTCTTCAGAACATATGTCACTGTCTGAGTTCCATTTACAGACTCTGAATTTCAAAGGTATTTTTCAGAGGCACCAAGGCAGCACTGCGAAGAAACTTTGACACAACATAAGGAGTGATGTCTGCTCATTACCTCTCAACAGTCATGTGTGTGTTAAAGCAAATAATAATAATAAAAAAGTATTCATATCCAGGTTTCCATCGAAAAATCAACCAACATCTTATAGAATCATTGAAAAACCTAGAATGGAATGGACCTTTGCATCATCCTGTTCAAGGTCAGTATAGTTTCAAAATTAGGTAAGGTTGATGTCGTGGTTTAAACTCAGCCATGCAGTCTCTCTCTCACTCCCCCACCTTTCTCCCCCTGATGGCCCCAGAGGGATGGGGAGAATTGAAAGAATGTAACTGCCACAGGTTGAGATAAGAGCAGTCCAGTAACTAAGGCATAACATAAACCACTGCTGCTACCACCAATAATAATAATGAAAAGGGAAATAACAAGGGAAGAGAATATAAGTGTTCACCACCCACCAACCAATACCCAGCCCGACCGAGCAGTGATCTACCCCTTCCGGCTAACTGCCTCCCAGTTTACATACTGGGCATGACGTGCTGTGATATCACAGAATCACAGAATCCCAAGGGTTGGAAGGGACCTCAAGAGATCATCTGGTCCAGCCCCCCTGCAAGAGCAGGGTAACCTAGAGTACATCACACAAGAACTTGTCCAGGCGGGCCTTGAATATCTCCAATGTGGGAGACTCCACAACCCCCCTGGGCAACCTGTTCCAGTGCTCTGTCACTCTCACAGTAAAGTTCTTCCTGATGTTAACGTGGAACCTTCTATGCTCCAGTTTACACCCATTGCCCCTTGTCCTACCACTGGATATCACTGAAAAAAGCCTAGCTCCGCCCTCCTGATTCCCACCCGTTACATATTTGTAAACACTGATGAGGTCACCCCTCAGTCTCCTCTTTTCCAAGCTGAAGAGACCCAGCTCCTTCAGCCTCTCCTCATAAAGGAGGTGTTCCACTCCCTTAATCATCTTTGGCTAGTTTGGGTCAGGTGTCCTGTCTCTGCTTCCTCCTGGCTTCCCCTCCACCCTGGCAGAGCATGAGACTCAGAAAGTCCTTGGTCAGAGTAAACATTACTGAGCAACAACTAAAAACGTTGGTGTTATCAGCGCTGTTCCCAGGCCGAAAGTCAAAAACACAGCACTGCACCAGCTACTAAGGAGGAAAAAGCAGCTGCTACTGCTGAACCCAGGACAGTATCCACCCCTTATTCCATACCTTTCACATCATGCTCAGATCCCACATTTTCAATATATCATCACTCTTATTTCATATATATATATGTATATATATACATATATATATATGCATACACACACACACACACACACATACACACACACACACACAGATCATTCCTTAGTGCATGGACCAATCCCTATAAAGCTGCTGAGTCCATCCAGTCTATGATGTCAGGCTCCATCTCTTGTAACAGTCTTTCAGAACAGGAGAGGCTTTGTGAAATGTTCACACTCGTGAATAACCTGGGCAATAGTGCCCATTGCTAAGTCCACCCCTCGATCATGAATCCATCTCTGTGTTGCATCTCTGCTCTGTTGGCCTGAAGTGCCATGGGCCCACCAGGCTCAAAATAATTCACCCTCCCTTTCAGCAGTTTCTGCAACTTGTTGTTTGGGACTTCATACAGCTGCCTTCCACCTCCTACACTTCCAAAGCACTGTAGGTCCCCAGTGGACTAGATACTTGCCCATACTGTCCCACACACCCTGCCACTCATGACTCCCACCTTGGGGAAAATCTCTTGGTCCTCCTATATTGGCATCTAACCCTAGACGAGACGCAAACCCGACGCCGCTGAACTTTCGAGATCAGACGAAATGGTCATGGGTCAAGCACACTGTATGTGTGCCAACATGCTGATCCCCATCACAATCAGCAGGCAGGTCTCAAGGGTACCCAAAGGCCATTCAAAACCTTCAGAACTCTCAAATGATGCTGCTGTACTTGTCACTGGGGCTGGTGTAGCTGCTGTGCTTGGAGCTGGAGTAGCTGCGCTGTCTGCTGCGGTCGGAGTTTGCGTAGCTGCTGTACTTGTTGCTGGGGTTGGTGTAGCTGCTGAGCTCAGAGATGGAGTAGCTGTGTTATCTGTTGTAGTCAGAGTTTGAGTAGCTACAGTACTTGTCACTAAGGTGTGGGGGAATGTCTCCCTCAAAAGCTGAACACCTGAGGAGGGGAAAAAAGATGTGTAATTGCTATACACTTTTATTATATACCTCCCAAAGTATAGAGGTGGTGACTACACTGGAAACGCAAGCCAGATCAGTTTCATGGTCAATGATTCTGTTGTATTACAAGTCATTACCATAAAGTACAATGAGACAAGAACCTTAGCCCTGGGTTCCTGAACCCAGGACAGTTGATAATGTGCTGGGCAAGTTTTGAACACATCCAAGGATGGAGATTCCCAAGCCTTTCTTGGAAGCCTATTCTAGTACTTAAGCCCTCTCTTTGTGAATAATTTTTTCCACAAATCCAATTTTTGTTGCTGTAGCATCTAAAAGTTACCTCTTGTCTTTTTGCTTGGGCATCTCCTAAAACTCTAGCTCTGTCTTCCTTGTAGCTACCCTTCAGGTACTGGAAAGATGCTGCTAGATTATTTCTCATGCAAATGTTTCTTTGCATTTGATAGACACAATTTCCTCAGCCTCTCTTTACATCGTAGATTTGAGGGGCTCCAGGTCCCAAATTATCTCCCCATTATGTTGATCCTTCTTAACTTTGGACACAATAGTCTAGATGTTGTCCCAGAAGTGCCAAACAGAGGGAAATACTAACTTTCCTTGCCCTGCTGGTTGCCCGCTAGCCAATATAGTACTGGTTGTCATTGGCCTCCATTGCTGGTAAGGTACACTACTGTCTAGCCACCTGTTTACCAGGACTGCCTGCTCTTTTTCTTTGGAGCTCCTTTTTAGCCACTAAGTCTCCATTCTGAAACGCACCAAATTATTCCATTTCAGATGTAGGACTTAGCATGTGCCTTTGAAATGAAGTTCCTGTGAGCACATTCTTTCATCTTTTTGAGGGCCCTTTCGTGACAGCCCTTCCCTCTGGTGTATCAACTATTCTGTGCAGTTTAGTGTCTTGAAGACTTGGTAAGAATGTGCTTTGTTGGTCTAGTTCATCAGTGAAAGTGTTAAACAGTACCAGACCTTGAGGAATGCCAGTCATAACTAGTAACCAGGTACTGTTTGAACTACTCTTTAATCAATGGTCCACTGTATTTTACCCATTATGTAGGGTACGCATTCTGTCTGTATTTTGACAGAGTGTCTACAACCTTACTATGAGAGAACATGTCAAAAGCCTGGCTAGAGTCAAGATAAATGGTGTCTACTGCTCCTCCCTTGTCTCCTGAGCCAGTTGCTTCATCTCAGAGATCTTCACTTTGTCAATCCACATGGATTGTTTTGTATCATTTTTGTCCTTTGAGTGCTTGAAATGGCTTCTGTAAAGACTTTTTTGCATGCTATTCTGAGGACTGATGTGAGACCATGGATTTTCTTTCTGGAAAGAGGAAAATCTTTATTATCTTCTTGCCTTCTATGGATGGGCATGAAGTCTGCATTTTTCCAGTCATTAGGACATCCCATAACCACTACAGCTTTTCACAGATTATAGGAATGAGCTTTACAATTATGTCAGCCAGAACCCTCAGCTCTCTCGGATGCATCCTGCATCCCAAGCTCTTGCATGAATCTTGCTTATTTTCATGTAGTGCCAAATACTTATTTCCTTTATTATGGTTCTCCAAACATTGTGCAGTACTTCTGTCCCCTGGATTTCTCTAAGCCAAGTAAAACAATTGTATCTATATATCCCAGAGACTAACACTTGAAAATACCAATTTTTGTCTCTATTTCTTAAAAAATCATCCACTTAATCAGAAAATAGTATTTACAGCATGATGATGTCGAATACTATAGCATGACTATGCAGAAGTGCATTAGCCTACGAAAGTGCAATGGATTTTCTATCGTTACCCAACACACACTGCCAGAGGAATAAAATCTTGTCTTATGTAACTTGAAAATAGATCAGCCTTATGCTTAACCATAGTCTACACACACAATTCCAAGAATAATTATTCTAATAAATCTACCCTTCATTAATAAATAATGAAGGTTGCTTTCATATTATATGTGGTACAACTTTCCTGAAAGTAAATACAATCTTTCCCTTCCTACTGCCATTTTGTATCCACGTTGCCAGTAAACTGTTCTCAAATTGTTACAGGATGCTGTTGATGATACAGTTTGTAGATTTGTATAATGAATGAAGGCAGGATTTTTTACTAATCTATATGGACTCGAATGTCTTTGCTTTTCTTGTTATTGCTGTTGGTTTTTACTCATGCATTCTATAAGCAATTCCAAATCCTATAGTCACTTGTAAATCCCACAAAAATACTTCGCAAGTTCATTCAGAGAAGACAAACACTGGCGGGGGGGGGGGGGTGTTGAGTCCTAAAAATTCCTAAAGTCCATTTCTTATTATCTGGAAAGGAATTTTTTATTTTTTTAAATTATTATTTTATTTTATGATGTTTTTATCAATGGGGCAGCCATCATGATTATTTAATAATTTAACATTTCTGTCTCAGCAAGTTTTTCCTAGTTTTCAGTCAGTGTTTAGTTTTTTATTACTTCATTTACTTATTGTTAGGTCTACCATATGAATCACTGAGTAAACTGTGCTCCTCCTTAGAAACACACCTAGAGATGTCTCTGTGTGTTAAATATCAATTGACTAAACTGATGTTAGACTGAACATTAGTTCTTCTCTATAAATTCAATCTATCTCCTTCTACTTTTTTCTCCCAATTTTTTTTCCAAATAGGCTGTATGTATTAAGAGGTAGTTAAGCAAGGATGCTCAACAGTTTCTAGAGGGACGAAAGTTCACAAATCTGGTGAACCACAAGGTTAATTTAAAGACTCTGTGTCCCTCATAGTTCAATGCGTATGTCTTGAAGCATCATAAGCACCACCAGAAAAGTTCTCTGCTAACACCCTCTTTGCCAGTCTGTGTATCTGCTTTTTACATTTTCCTGTGTTTTTGAAAGGAATTGTTTTTGACAGCCTACTCATCAGGATGATTAGCAGCACATATGAAGCAGTAGCAAACCACCAGCTCTTAACTTTTATTAAGAAAATAAATTACCCTAGAAGGTAGGTTAGCATATACTGATAGAAAACATCAATCATAGTTTGTTCAGGGGAGGACAAAGTGCAGATGAGTGAGACATAGTGGAGTATTTTGTGATGAGGAGAAATGGAGTTTTATAAGATTTGTTTGATGCTTCTAGGAAGAGAACAGTATAGCTATAGCCAAGATCTGTGAACTATGTGAGTTTCCTACTCCACTGCTTCCAGAGGGAAAAAGAAGAAATGAAGAGGAGAAAAGTCAATGTCCCACAAAATACTGAGACTAGAGTTCACACTATAAAGCACTGTGAATTGTAACTGTGACCTAAGAGTCCAGTACACAGATCTTCCACTTGATGAGGATTTCTGGAAAGAATGTGATAATTCAACTTGTTTCTGCTCTGAGATGCATCCTTTCGTATGAATTCCATCTGCCTCAACCTTGACCATTTTACCAGGAGTAAAAAAATCTTTTGATTTCACAAGTTTATTATCCCAACAGGCACTGAATTTGGTGGTTCTCTGTTCTGACTTGTTGCAGAAAAGCTGAGCTGGATTTGCATTATCTATGAAACTGTGGTGAGGACAGCAACTGCATAGGCCAAGAAGACTAACAAAGCCCACAGATCAGGACTGAATCATGGTGGTGAGGCAATATATATAAGTTAGCTTTGCTATTGCATTATACATATACTCTGAATTTCATTTTCCAAGTATCAGTCTGGCACCTCCCTGTACTATTAATGTCACCCAGGTCTTTGGAGATAAATGGTATTGCCTCATGCACTTTTTTATGCAAAACTCATTTCGTATAAAATATCACATGAGGCATTCCACAAAATTAGATCTATTAAATGGTTCAGTGATCCTTGTGGAAAATTCCTAATAAGATCCTGAATTGTAGAAGATCTAATTTAATCAGTAATAAGGCTGTTTCACTTCTTTTATCTTGCTGGAAATGTTATTTTAGAAACAGAAAGGTTTGTACACATCAAAGCTATGGTTCCACCTTTTCTAGTAAGATATAAATGTCCTTTTTGTTTCCAGATGCCTTTCAAATAATCGCAGTGTACTTTGCTTGCGTAGTGTTTACAGAATTGTGGTCTGGAAACTTGATATTCAAAAAATTACATCCAGAATGACATGCTGGCTTTGAACAAGTTTTGTTTCATCAGCGTTCAGTAAGAGACAGGAAAGCGAAGTCTTTGCACAGACACAGATCAGGAGGATGGATAAAAAGAGAGCAATAGGAAAAGAAGGAGCTTGTAGTGCACTATGAATACAGACAGATCTCACCTTCCTTTCTTGTCAAATAGAGTAGAATAAGAAATAATTGGCTTCCTTTGTATGAGAAAAAAAGACACCTTCAATGTGAAAAATTCTCATAAGCTTAGGAATGGTTAGATAATAGAGGCAGCTGCTGTGGGATGCTGCAGAATCAATATTATTGGAAAAGTTCAAAGTACCGTTTAACACTCTTCTATCTTTGATGGATCAGGAGAAATCAAACCGCTTCTGCCTATCTGGAGATTGAATGCTAATAACATCATTAGTTTTCAAATGCTAAGGATGGAAACAGTACAATATAGATGAGCAATCTTTCCTCAGAAAACCTCTGAGTGCCCAATTTGTGGTCAGTGCTTGACCTAACGCACAGAGTTCCTGACAAAATGCACTGAGCTCAGGGCAGTATGATGGAAGAGAGGCTAGAAGAGGAAGGGTTAAACTACAGGTAACAATATGTAACAAAAGCAGCATAGGATATGGAGAAGAAAGAGAAAAGGAAAACAAGAATGCATGGTGCAAGGCACAGTTGCTTTATGGTGTTCATTTCTGGATCATTTGGCTTGTTTGTAAACACTTTTTATACTAATATGGTGCTATATCACAGCTGAGAAGGGCTTATACAGCTTCTGGAAGTAGTGAATTTTGGAGAAAAATGTTGCATACTTGGGTGGGGATAGGGTTTACTCAAATGAAACGTGATAAAAAATGTACAGGAAAGCTATAGGAGAGATGAGAGAAAAGGGTCATGTGCAAAGAAGTGAAATCTTCAGGACTCCTTTGAAGTCGCAAATTCCTATGCCAAAAAAAACCACTGAAAGATGGTTAGTATACAGCTGTACCACAAATGTGTTAAACAACATTAAACAGTATCCTTTTCTGAACAAGGTGAAGCTCACAGCATTAGGGAGAGGCTACACAGCTGTCTGATGAAGTAAGGCATTGACAAATACAAGCCTTTCCTAAATAGAATCAGCTGAACTAAACTTCCAGAAACATAGTGCTGTTATTACATTACACTTTAAAAGAAATGCACTAGCATTACTGACAGCTGGTCTGTACTGTCCTGGGTACAGAGTGGACACTTCATATCACACATCGTAGAATCATAGAATAGTTTGGTTTGGAAAAGACCTTAAGATCATCTAGTTCCAACCCCCTGCCATGGGCAGGGATACCTCACACTAAGCCATGTCACTTTCACGATCTTTTGAGAGAGATAGAAAACATGTTAGAAGAAGAGGATGAAGACAGGCCTTTGTGAACTGAGTCAGGCTGGGAGAAAAACATTGTTCCAAACCCTTCATAACACCTCATATCTCTTCTTTTATTGTTCTTTTATTTCTGTATGATCTCTGCTATTTGATTAAGGCACAAATTCTTAGTATTCTGCATGGGTTTTTGTGCAGCTAATAGTCCACTTCATCAATTGGAATTTCACTTTAATTATTGCTGCCACTCTTTCTATTTTTCTCAAGGTACAAAACTACTTACTCATTGACCTCTAGTTAATCTCTCCTATTTCCATGAAACTCTATTTGTAGATATACTTGAGCATTTCAGCATTCTGACAACCAAATTATGGAGACAATCGGAATAAAATATTGAGAGTGCACTATTTACTGTTAGAGAAAGCAAGCAAGCTACAGCATAAAATCTTGTTTTCCTGCCTGCTGGATATATCCCTTTATTTTGCCACATGCATATTCAGAAGACTATCCTAACCTGGAGCATGACATCTGCTTGTCCTTCACAGGCCAGGGGAAGAAGAGAAAGCTCTGCCTTCACTTTACCTCACCCATAACGCTGTCATCACTGAATGGAGGCACTGGCTGCTCCAGAGATTCAGCCAGTTCCTTTGCCAGCATCAGAAAGGATTACTTTTCTGTATGCAGCACAGGTCAAATGCATTAATTCTTGTGTTGCTTCAAAGTGCTGAGGGATGGTGGGAGCTGGAGAGAGGACGTTGGAAGGGTACTTGCCAGGGCTACAAGGCAGAGCAAATTTCCTTTCATAGCTCTGTCTTTACAGCCTGACAAATCTATCACCATGCTGATGATCAGATTTAGAATCAGGAGGAGGATTTTTTCCAGATTAGATCAGAAAATATTACCTATGTTTTGCCTTCCTCTTCTGAATTTAACATTGACTGCTTGTGAACACCTGTGCATATCACCTGGTTTTTTTCTTCAGTAGCACTTCGTTCTGCCCTGCCACAGGGCAAATACCACACGCCTCCCCAGCAAGACCTGCTTTGCTTGTTAGACTTGGGATAGGATAACTAATGTAAGAATAGCTGCCCACAACAGCTGAAACGATGGGTTTGTGTGATTTCATAATTCTTTCTGGCCTCTGTGAAAATGTATCAAAGAAAGTAATCCCTCCCACAAAATTACTTGCAGTATACATAGGCCATGACCATTTACTTTAAAGTGAAGTTTTGATCTTGCTTACCCTGTTTTTAATTCTGCTCTCTATGACAGTGAGTTTTAGTAAGTGACAAGTAAAATCCTTGTAGTGCAGTGTATGGATCTCCCCTCACCCTCTCTTAACTACATTAAAATCACCACCTATGCAGTTTTACCATTTCTAATCCATGCAGGTAACTTCACAAACCTGGCTCCACACATACTACAGAATTATTCCCTAATGGGAAATTGCATGGGATGGTGATAATTATCACTTTCATAAGTGTTAACTGGGTTCCTGTTGTTACGTTTAGAAGTTTTCCTATCTTCCTACTGTCCTTTGTATTATCCTCTCTTCAGTACAGCCTTAAATTATGAAATAACTTGCTGAAATGCATACTGTGTTAAAGATCTGAAAAGAATGGCACAGCTATGAGATTCATTTTCTGTATCGGAATATAGTATCTCCAAACTGTAAAAACTTTGGACTGCAAATATGAAACAATTTCAAATAGGAACAATTTGTGACTCAGAAAATGTCAGAAATTTACATACAAAAGGAGAAAATTATCAAAATTAAAATGTGCTTTTGTCCCTGATCAAAGGTCCACGTGTATGTTTCCAAAGGAGAAAAAAAAATCATAAGCAAATGCACATATAGTAAGGAACTTAACTTTTCCCAGCTCAAACCATCTATTTAACATGCTATGTTTTCATTTAATAGAATCACAGCATCGTAGAATAGTTAGGCTTGGAAAGGACCTTAAGATCACCTAGTTCCACGCCCCCCGCCAGGGGCAGGGACACCTCACACTAAACCATGCCACCCAAGTCTCTGTATAACCTGGCCTTGAACACTGCCAGGGATGGAGCATTCGCAGTCTCCTGGGCAACCCATTTCAGTGCCTCACCACCCTAACAGGAAAGAATTTCTTCTTTATATCCAATCTAAACTTCCCCTGTTTAAGTTTTAATCCACTACTCCTTGTCCTGTCACTACAGTACCTAATGAATAGCTCATCCCCACTATCCCTATAGCCTCCCTTCAGATACTGGAAAGCTGCTATGAGGTCTCTGCACAGCCTTTTCTTCTCTAGGCTGAACAGCCCCAACTTTCTCAGCCTATCTTCATACAGGAGGTGCTCCAGTGCCCTGATCATTCTCGTGGCCGCCCTCTGGACTTGTTCCAATAGTTACATGTCCTTTTTATGCTGAGGACACCAGAACTGCACACAATACTCCAAGTGAGGTCTCAGGAGAGCAGAGTGCGGGGGCAGGTCACACTCCTTTTGATGCAGCCCAGGATACCGTTGGATTTCTGAGCTGCAAGCACACAATGAAGCCGGCTCATGTTCATTTTCTCATCAGCTGCTGTCCCCAATTCCTTTTCCGCAGGGCTGCTCTGAATCTCTTCTCTGCCCAGCCTTTAGCCGTGTCTGGGATTGCTCCGACCCAGGTGGAGGACCTTGCACTTGGCATGGTTAAACTTCATGAGGTTGGCATCAGCCCACCTCACAAGCGTGTCAAAGTCCCTCTGGATGGCATTGTTTCCCTCCAACGTATCAACCAAACCACACAGCTTGGTGTCATCGTCAAACTTGCTGAAGGTGCACTCAATCCCACTGTCCATGTCAGCGACAAAGATGTTGAACAAGACCGGTCCCAACACCGATCCCTGAGGGACAACACTTGTTACTGGTCCCCAGCTGGACATTGAGCCATTGAGCATAACTCTTTGTGTGCGGCCATCCAGCCAGTTCTTTATGCACCGAGTGATCCATTCTTCAAATTTATGTCTCTCCAATTTAGAGACAAGGATGGCGTGTGGGACAGTGTCGAACACTGCAGAAGTCCAGGTAGATGACATCAACTGCTCTACCCCTGTCCATCAGCTCTGTAGCCCCATCATAGAAGGCCACCAAATTGGTCAGACAGGATTTCCCCTTGGTGAAGCCATGCTGGCTTTCACCAAGCACCTTGTTGTTTTTCATGTGCCTTAGCATGCCTTGCAGGAGAATCTGCTCCAAGATTTTGCCAGGCACAGAGGTGAGACTGACTGGTCTTTAATTCCCCTGTTCATCCATTTTCCCCTTCTTGAAAATGGGGGTTATATTTCCCTTTTTCCGGTCTTTGGGAACTTCACCTCACTACACTTGATTTTATAATATGACTGCTGTCATAAAAACAGCTTTTCCTAATGAATAGCATTTGGCATAATGCCAAACATGATTTGGCTCATGTTTTTCTAGGATTAAGCAAAAGTGTATAAGCTCTCTGTACTTTGTAACACTAAATGAAAAATGCCAACATATCACTGGTAGTCTTTTTTGAAGTGTTCACATGAGTGCAATGAATAGCCTGTGTGATTGCAGATTCAGCATCATCATTCAAGGACAGGAGAATGAGAGGAAGAAGTATTTTCAGTCTTATATAAACAAACAAGAAACTGAAATACATTAGAGATGCTAAAGGTAGAGATGGGACTGCCTTGTCTAAAACCACTAAGGTGCAGTTAGGGACCTCATGATTTAATATCTTTCCCTCGGGGGGAGCAAGCTAAGTCTGTCCAAATCCTTTAATTCTCCCTCCCTTTCAGGCTAACATACCTTCACAAATAAAAGAGAAGGCATGAGGAGTGGCTGCGCAGCACAGTTCTGTATTATAGAACATGCCGGACACTGAATTGATGTGTATGGGATAACTTCTTTGCCCAGATAAAACCTCTTGTATTAGAAATCTGAAGCATTTGATTAGAAGAAAATAAACCAAAGAGAAGGAGGCAGGAGTAATTGTGGAAGGAGGTTAGTATAGTGTAGGCAAAAATCCTAGGAGAAGTACACGGAAGGAGAGATTGTTTTGAAGTCAGTATTTGTGGTAAAGCTTAGAAGATGTCTAAACTGGGAATTTATCTCACTCTGCATTTGTTCATGACTGGCTTTTCAGGTTTATTTTTCCCAGTGAATATCCATTTATATTTTCCCACTTCACCTGCATTTTCCTCACATTTAATTTCATCTTGCCATGACCTCCACATAACTGTAGGTGCTTAGCTTCAGAAAATATCCATATGTACAATCATTTGCAGATATTTACCATCATTTGCAGATTAACATGTTAATTATGTCTTTTCTGAATGTGTTAAGATGTTATGTAAGTCAAAATACAAATGTGACCTATGTAGACTCAACATGTGCCATCTGCATTTGAGATAGATGTTTATCATTATTCATTATGCCTTGTTTCCATCAAGCAACTGTTTTCCAGTCTTCATGTCAGTATTAATGTCAGCAACAATATGATGCCATAAACAAAGTTTCATGTGATAATATGCACAGTAAAACCTCACATATTATAACATATAGCTTCTGTTTGTCTGCAGGTCTTGTCATTCCACTGAAGTAATCCATTCCGACAGTAAAGATACACTCCTTTATTTCTTGTTTTCCTTTGTGAAATGAAGGTCCAAACAAGAGCTTCAGAAATAAAACAGCAGTGCCCAGGAAGATCCCTGGTCTCCTCACTCATAGCCAAGTGCCATCATCACTGGGTTGCTGCAGTCTGGCTCCCTGTGCTTACTTTCCTCCTGATCTATTAGTCCTGATTTGACAGATTGTCTGGTTTTGGCAGAAGGCCTGAAATTGTTCTCTTCTCCTCAAACGCACTCATTCCATCAAGGCAGTAATGCAATGCTTAGGTAAGCCTGGTAGCTGGGTAGACCTCTGTGTCTGATATCCCTACTGTTGAGAGGAGCCTCTATCTTCCAAGGTAACTGCCTATATTTTTAGGTCTGCAATTTCAGATTAAAACAATATCTAAATGATCACGGAAATGTTGCATTACTTTTGAATTGCATTCCACAATCTTACAGAAATCTCTATCACACTTTCTTCTTAATAATTAAGTTTTCTTCAAGTGCTTTCTTTATAATTCTTGGCCGTTCTTGCCACAGACATTTTAAACAATTTTGGCAGTATAGTAAACATTTTTATTTCTCTGGGTAGAACCAATGAAAAAGCCTCACTTGTACTAATAGAAGAAGGTATTTTTCTTTCCATTCAATCCATATTTCTCAATTTCCAGAGTAACTGGCATTGTAGTGGAAAGACAATCAATTCCTATTGTAACAACTGGGCAGAAATCTTAAAATCAAAGAATGACTCCTTAGCTGCCCTTGAAAGGAGAATATATACTTTTCACATCATACTTTCAATCCACTATAAACCACAAAGTTACAAGAGTCAGCTTGTCCATATTTGACATTCCTCCTAAAGTTAGTTTTTTTCACTTCAATCTACTTAATTATTTATCTGTTTAATCAAATCTGCACAATCTCCCCAGAAGAAACAAATGACATAGTTTAGATATGCAAAAGTTGCTTAGTTTTTGAGGAGGAACAAAGCTTTTACAAACTCTTCCCAAGAGAACATAACCTTGGAGAGAGATCAAAGGAGAAAATCCAGTACAACACTATTAGATGGATTAATTTTTATGTGTAATATTTCAGTAGTATTGTTCAGGTTTCAGCACCAGAAAGCTTTTTTTGAGCATTGCCAAGAGAAAAAGAAAGTAACTGGCATGATTTGTTCCAGATATATTCCAAGGGCAGAAACGAGAAGATCTGCAATTCAGAGCTTTCTGTGCACTTCTCAGTACTGTTATTCTCATGGTGTGAGAACTAGATCTAATACTCATTTGGGGGAGGCAGAGCTGCAGTCCTTAAGCAGAGCTGCTTTAAGTCCTTTTCTGGGGATTTTTATGACATGTTCTGCCTGTAGGGATCTGAAGAAGCAGTTTATATGAAAGTGTTTGCTTGGAAGAGTTATTGGTGCATGTTCTCTCCTAACAGCTCTGCTTTCTTTTTGCTCTTCTCTGGGCTCAGTCAGATTTGTTCATTTTTGTAGATGTGGGAGGGAGATATGTTCCCATTGCATTGACAACATTCCTTTCCATGTTCTTTCATTATCCCTTTTAGGGGAAGAGATATGCTGCCCTCCAAACCTTCCTACATGAGTGCTACTTGTAACTTGAAACACCAGCAATTAGTGCTTTTCCAGTTTCCTAGTTTAACTCAACCAGTTCATATTAAGAATTACTCCTCCACGAAAGTGTATTTCACACTATTTTACTAAAGATTTAATAGATACTGAGTTTATAGAGTGATAATTGCTGTATCATGTGTCTTAATGTCCTGTCTTAATATGTCCGTATTTGCTCAGCATTGTAAGTTCTGTCAGGAGACACATTTATTTGCTTCAAGGGCATGTAAAGTGTTTATTTTTATTGTTCTGTCCCAGTTTGATACACAAGATTTTACATTATACATTGAATGTATACTGATGTGTTTCTTGTTTTACTTGGGATATGGGAGATTAATATTCGTACAGAAAAGTGACAATACAGGAGCAAAGCAGTGCCCTAAGGACATAGAGAAATACCAATCCAAAATTTAAAACCTCCCTCTAAAAAAATATTTCATTGGGATATAAAAGACTACATGATGATATAAACAGAATATACATGCTCTTGGATGGACATCTGTGATAAAAAACATTTTCCTTGTTTCTGGGAGATAATAGCAAAAGTATATAATGTTTGCCATAAGGCATTATCACCTTTAATCACATTTCTCAAACTATTATTCTTGCACAAAGCAGTGCTTTTCTAGTACTGTAGGCTATTTGGACATGTCTCACAAAATTCTCTGTGTTATTGTACTCACTGAGAAGTACATGCGATGCTTGCATTTGAACAATTTGATTTTCTTGGCATGAAAGAAATACTGAATGTCATGAGGAAGTGCTAAACAATAGCAATGTTGCTATATGTTAAAAATTTTCATTTAAGATCATCACAGTTTTTCTTTATAATTGTGAGCTAACTAGAAAATATAAACTAGGAAAATCTGTTGAGTCTTATATCACATAAACCATGCTCAGCTAGCCTGCAGGAGCTATGCACTGAAGCACATTTTGAACTGGGATACCCACAAAATGTGATAGGAGTTCACAGTGAAAGAGTTAAGCAGCTCAGAAATTAGAAAAGAATATAGAAATTTAGTCTGGAAAGTCATTCTAAGGAAAGCATTATCCTGTCAGTCTCCCTTGTTTTCATCTTGAAATTTCATTCTCAGATGAGTGCATTAAAACATGGCTTCTGATAGAAACATGCAATTTAATGCTGTAGATATTCAGATAATGGCAAGTGGATTTGACCTTAAGGAACTTATTGCTTCAATCCTCTTTTATTACAGAAGTCATCAGCCTCCTTAGTTTCAGCTCGGCAACTCACTACATAAATATATAGTAGGCTTTCTATTGAAACTGAAATGTGTTTTGAATTTCTGAAAAACAGGCAGCATTTTCTTGATTAGGTTTAATGATATAATATGCAGAATCATGTATGCCAGCTGAATTCCAACTCTGAATCTACAGAAATGTAAAGTGGTGTTTTATGTATTTTCATAGAATCATAGAATGGTTAGGGTTGGAAAGGACCTTAAGATCATCAAGTTCCAACCCCCCTGCCATGGGCAGTGACACTTCACTCTAAACCATATCACCCAACATCTCATGTATTTTATTTGCAAAACATCATATTAATATCACATTAAGGCCATATAGGCAACTATCCTGAAAAGTCATACAGGGGCCAAAAGGCACAAAAGTAATACATTTCTTCTATATGTGTCTTACATTTTGCCTTAGTCTGTATTACGTACATTGATGTCTATTATTTTCTATAGAAAATAAATTTCTCATAAATTCATTATCCGTAGATCAGAGGATATAGACATTTTGTGTTGCTAACATGTATTGACTATGCCATCAAGCTTTGATACAGATTCAAATCTCTGCGTCTCCCCACAAAGATGCAGAGATTCAAGTCTCTGTGTCTCCTACAAAGAGACACTTTGTGTCTCATGACCCAGGGAATTACAGACCAGTCAGTCTCACCTCTGTGCCTAGCAAAATCTTGGAGCAGATTCTCCTGGAAGGCATGCTAAGGCACATGAAAAACAACAAGGTGCTTGGTGACAGCCAGCATAGCTTCACTAAGGAGAAATCCTGCCTAACCATTTTGGTGGCCTTCTATGATGGGGCTACAGAACTGATGGATAAGGGTAGAGCAGTTGATGTCATCTACCTGGACTTGTGCAAAGTGTTCGACACTGTCCCACATGACATCCTTGTCTCTAAATTGGAGAGACATAAATTTGATAGGTGGAACACTTGGTGCATAAAGAACTGGCTGGATGGCCGCACACGAAG
This sequence comes from Neopsephotus bourkii, assembly GCF_033783945.1. NCBI lineage: Eukaryota > Metazoa > Chordata > Aves > Psittaciformes > Psittacidae > Neopsephotus > Neopsephotus bourkii. The sequence continues at coordinate 3,912,244 of NW_026902113.1, forward strand.
AGTTGTGTCCCTCAGGGATCGGTGTTGGGACAAGTGTTGTTTAACAACTTTGTCGCTGACATGGACAGTGGGATTGAGTGCGCCCTCAGCAAGTTTGACGATGACACCAAGCTGTGTGGTTTGGTTGATACACTGGAGGGAAACAATGCCATCCAGAGGGACCTTGACACGCTTGTGAGGTGGGCTGATGCCAGCCTCATGAAGTTTAACCATGCCAAGTGCAAGGTCCTCCACCTGGGTCGGAGCAATCCCAGACACGGCTAAAGGCTGGGCAGAGAAGAGATTCAGAGCAGCCCGGCGGAGAAGGACTTGGGGGTAGCAGTTGATGAGAAAATGAACATGATCCGACTTCATTGTGCGCTCGCAGCTCAGAAAGTATTCTGGGCTGCATCAAAAGGAGTGTGACCTGCCCCCGCACTCTGCTCTCCTGAGACCTCACTTGGAGTATTGTGTGCAGTTCTGGTGTTCTCAGCATAAAAATGACATGGAACTATTGGAACAAGTCCAGAGGGCGGCCACGAGAATGATCAGGGCACTGGAGCACCTCCTGTATGAAGATAGGCTGAGAAAGTTGGGGCTGTTCAGCCTAGAGAAGAGAATGCTGTGAGGAGACCTCATAGCAGCTTTCCAGTATCTGAAGGGAGGCTATAGGGATAGTGGGGATGAGCTATTCATTAGGTACTGTAGTGACAGGACAAGGAGTAGTGGATTAAAACTTAAACAGGGGAAGTTTAGATTGCTTATAAGGAGGAAATTCTTTCCTGTTAGGGTGGTGAGGCACTGGAATGGATTGTCCAGGAGACTGTGAATGCTCCATCCCTGGCAGTGTTCAAGGCCAGGTTATACAGAGACTTGGGTGGCATGGTTTAGTGTGAGGTGTCCCTGCCCCTGGGGGGGGGGGGGGGGTGGTGGTGGGGTGGAAGTAGATGATTTTAAGGTTTTTTCCAACTCAAACTATTCTATGGTTCTATGATTCTGTGATTCTATGACACAGAAGGTTATGGTGTTCTCATCTGTAAGTATTCAAAAATTCTGACTCAGACTATTAAAAGTCACAAGTCACACAGCCTAAGCAATGATACAAAACCCCCACGTTTATTGGGGTTGTCTTTTATTTGCAGTTTTGCACCCTTTTTTGAATACTTGAGTGTTTTTTTCAAGTTTCTGGAATCATGGAGGTCTGAAAGCAGAGAAGAGAAAACAGGCTTTTGAGTGGGAGAACTAGAGGTACAGCTGGCAGTAATGATTCAGTCCATAATGGGATGAAAAGGTTTCTCTGAAGATTTGTAGACAGAACCTGAACAAGATGATCTAAAATGCCAATTCTTGGGGATAGAATAAAATTCTGACCTTTAGTCACAGTATAGTATGAAAACAAAAGGAATTTCAGAAAAACTCACAAGAAAAGATATAAAGGAAATATCCAGGAAACCAGGGCCAGAGAAGATGACATGTAAAAGACTATAAAAAACAGTACAAGCAAGTCTAGGGACTAATGGAACGACCTGCAATTCTTTAGCAGACACCAAGCCACCAGAAGTTGATGCTGTTCCACATATTCGTCATAAAAGAAGAACAATGTGGCAAAGACCTCATTGGCAAGACAGAAACATGAAATGAAGTTAAGAAATGGATACAAGTGGCACTGCTGGCTGACTACAGCAGAACAATGCATGTTCTGGTTTTAGTCTTGGGTCCTATGTTCCTAACTGCAGTTTGGCGATTTTCAAAATGATGGATCATAGAATCACAGAATGGTTTCAGCTGGAACGGACCTTGAAGATCATCTAGTTCCAACCCCCTACCATGGGCAGGGACACCTTCTGCTAGACCAGGTTGCTCAAAGGTCTGTCCAACCTGACCTTGAACTCTTCTGGGTATAGGGTGGCCACAACTTCTCTGGGCAACCTGTGCAAATGTCTCACCTCCCTCAGAGCAAAGAATTTTTCCTAATATCTAATCTGAATCTACATTAAAACTCTGAGACAAAAAAACCAACAACCAAAACAAACCAAAAAACCCCCACCAAGCGTTGGGGATCAGTTGATATCTGCATCAGAGCTAGCATCCTGCTAGCACTTTGTAGCCCAAGGAAAGACAGGTAAATCTAAGGACTGTTTTATTTCAGCTGAAAGGAAATGCCTAGAATGATTAATTGTGCCCTAGAAGTGCCTCTTTTCTGTATTAACCAAAGATAATTAACTCAGGTGTAGATGTCAGTACCTACCTCTGAAGTTGCTTTCTACTTAGAGAAAGGGCCAGGTTCTTAACTAAGAATTTCCAAGACAAAATTTGTACAGTATTCTTATGATTTTATGAATGTCAATTGATACTGTTTCCTATTTAATTAAAATTATTAATCCTCATTGTTTGGTAGAAAGATAGATGTGTCATGGTCCATGCATGTATTCTTCTTCTTCCTTTATAATGGGAACTAAACCATGTTTTCCTTTGAGAAGTTATCAATGAATCCTTTAACTTGTCAAGATGATCTGCTGCAAAATTTTTTTCACAAATATACTGATTTTTGAGCATAGGGCTGTTAAAAAAATAATTTATTACTATAGGTATATCTAACAGAGATTTTGTTATTTAAATTTTAGCTTCATCATTAAGTTCGCCCTGAAATAACTAGATGGCCGTAACATGGTCTTCATTTATTGTGAGCATGCAAAACGAGAAGTGAAAAGTATTTTCTCTTTTGCAACTAGAGTCAACAAGTTAAATTGCCAGAAAAAACAAAACAAAACCTTTTTCAGAACAAAGAGCAAGTGGTGGCTGGTACTGTTTAGTTGAAATTTCTTCCTGTTGAATGGCTCCAAATCATATCATCTCAGATGTTACAAGCATTACTGTATGAAGCAACAGATTGTCCATCTTTTCCCACGTCAGAGCAGGGTATTTAAAGTGTTTATGTTTCTATGTTGGGTTATATTATTATTTCTTTGAATTGACTTGCAGCATGTAAGGGGTGCATGTAGTGACCACTGGCTGCTGGCCCTACAGAGGGGAGACCTAAGGAACTGCATCCCAGAGCTGGACCTGCTTGCTGGTAAATTCAAAGTGACCATCTTTTCCTCTGTTGCATGTGTCCTGGCTGCTGGGTAGCCTGATTCTCATTTTATGAATGGAAATATCTGACTCAGAGGAAATCTTTCAATCAGTTATGAGCTAACCCAAGGCAGCTCTGGAGTGTTCTGGTTTTGTCCTTTTTCAGGGAGGACTAGTCACTTGTCAGCCTTTGGGATTATTTTATGTGTTTCTGTCTTCAACTTTGGAGTTTTGTAGTTGGATTCCTTGTTGAACATGTGAAAATCATTTTTTAATAGATGAAGATGTGAATCTGATGGATTTTCTATACACAGTCATTAAATATAATGACAGCTGAAATTCTTAGCATAGTGCATACATTTTGAAAAGAAAGAATAATTGGACGAAGTATATTCCTTTCCTGAACATTTTCCTGGTAGACTTCCCATTGGCAGGCATGCAGATTCTTCACCTCCTGCCACAAACCTCCAGTGTATTCCACTATCCTTTCCTGTTCTCTGTAATAATGAACATGCACCTATTATGGGGCTTTGATGTGGCTTTGACTGCTTCACTTGATATTGATGTATTAACTGATTTGTCAGTGTCATTTTTGAAAGTGATAGGATTATTGCCCTAGTCACTCATTCCAATAAACCCAGATCTACACCAAACTCATCCCTTTCATGACCTTCCTCAAACCAGCTTTCTTGAATTTGGTTGGCAAAGAACAGGTACCCAATATGGAGACAGTTTTTTAGTTTTACTACTTTGAATACATTGTATAAGCTTTAAGAATTAGAGATGCTGATCCACATTAATCATCCAAACATTTTCATGCACCCTTGTTGTTGGTAGACTGAAATAAATTTATAATTCACTGAAATCCTTTGACAGCAAGAAGGTGCATGGTGTATGAATTACAACTGACGTGTCTTCTGTATGATCAAGCAGAGCTGGCTGAATAACAGGGAAAAGCATTAGTGAGAAGAAAGCAATCTTTGCTTTTTGTGTCAAAATATACTGATATACTTACCTTCATTTTTTTTACTAGATTTGTAGCTCTAGATAAGTGTCTGTTGTCTATTTTGAGAAAAAAAAATAATATTATTTAAGCCAACAAAATATGTTGGCGATATATAATTAGCATATAAAATAACTTGGAGAAAGCAGGACAAGGAGAAGCTCAAGAGTGTTCAGGCAATGCAGAAAGCCCTGGGGTTTGCTGCTTGTGTACACACAGTAAACACTTCTTAGGATATGGAATCATAGAATCAACTAAGTTGGAAAAGACCTTTAAGATCATACTTACTCTGGAAACCCTTCCAAACAGTGCCTTGAAACCTGCACCTCAAGTAATGAATCAGGCTATACTCAAAACAGTAAACAAAAGGAGTTAATAATTTGTTGGTGATTACATATTAGCAACTTGCATCAAGGTTTCTGAACAGGATCACTCGGAAGACAAATGTAATCACTTTGGTGGAAAATACATTTGCGCATTATTGTTTACATTGTTTATTGCTGTTTTAGAGGTTGTCTTAAGCTCATTTAAAATATTAAATTATTAACAATAAATTAGAAAATTTTTACACCCATCATCATTATCACCATGTTAATGTCTCTTCTTTAGAATACAAGTTAACCCACCTAAAGAAAAAAACCCAAACAGCCTCTTTCATGACTGATGGTAAGTAGAAAAAATTACTTTGATCTGCAGTCTTGGAAGCTGTCTGAAATACTATTTTTAGACATAAGATATAGGAATCTACCACAAAAAAGCAGCTCCCAGCCACTTGTTTCTCAGGCAAGCTTCTGTACTCAAGTGACTGGACAATCAAGACTAATGTTTGGTATTGAACTCCAGAGGAACAGGCATACTAATGAGCACATTATAGATGGCAGTGAGACTTCTTCTGTCAGTACATCATTCCTCATTTTCATCTCTCACCCCATCACAAGTAAAGGCTGGTGTTCTTTCTACAGTCATCTTTCCATCTGCCTAAGGTTGGCCTCTCCATTACACTGACTCATTGCTTTATGCAGCTGTGCCCCAAAATCATTCCTTGAAGTGACCTGGTTTAAGGTGAAATAAATTTTACCATCACCACTATCCACAAAGGAAAAATCAAGAAATACGCTTTCCTTAGCTAGCTCACATAGACACTATTTTTGTTTTTCTTTTTCCATTGCTATAATCAGAAAAGGCATCTTAAGTGCTAAAAGCTGTTGGCTTTTTGGTGAGCTGCTTGAAGCAAAATGACAAGGCATATGCAACAAAAAATAACACTGGATTGCAATTCATTTGGACACTTAGACATAAATGCATTAAGGGAAATCACATAATTTCCTAGAGAGTTTGAAACACAAAAAAAATAGGGAAAATACTTGGCTCAGGGAAGAAATTGCTTATCCAACTCTAGTAGTAACGTATTTAAGAGATTCCCTCTTCCGAAAGCTCTTCTGCAATGGAAGATCAGTCTTTGTTTTCCCTTGTGAAATACAGAAACGTGTCTACAAAGATTTATGAAAATAAAGAGCATTCTTTGCAAAAGAAAATGTAAATTGAAAGTGTCCTGGTTTTATAACTATCTGGATTATAACCCACCTTATCCTGAAATCTATCATTTGTTATCTTAAAGATATGTGAACTATAAAGCAAGGTATTGTTCAAATGCATTGTTTAAATGGGACTTTCATTTGTTATGTCACTTTAAGGCTTCTTGAGGGAGTTGGCTGTAAATTGCTATTGGCAAACCTTAAAAGATGAAAGGGGAAAATGTGTTATCTTGAGTGTTGACTGTGTGTTTAGCCCTGCACAACAGAGGGAACAAAATATACCATTTCCCAAGAGAGATAGTTCGTTTATATTAGGTGATATAATACAGGCACACGAATATACTGTAGAACAACAAAACCCCTGGCTTCAACAAGGTGTTAAAGTATAGGGTGCATGGTAGACATTCAATTTATAGTGTCAATTTATAGTGGATCATCTCTGGAAAGTGCCATGGAAATATATATATTAAAGAGGGATTTGAAAGAGCAAAGGCATAAAGGAGAAAACAGAGATATGAAGATGAGTAGAAGACAAAGACTCCTCTGAGAGAACACTTTTCAGTTACCTTGAAGTTTCCCAGTATTGAACTGTTCTTTAACAAGCAAAAACATTTCAGCTTCTTTCAGCACCCTTGTAGTAGCTTGTGTGAAATCTCTGCTGTCCATGATTTACACATCTGTTATACTAATGAGCAAAGGGGCACAGATTAAAAATGCATATATATGCATGGATCTGAATTTATTTGCATAAAATTAAAGGGATTTATGCACGTATATTGGCTTTGAGCCACTCAGGCTTCCAGTTTTACAACGTTTTCAGGATTTCTGACTCTCCTTTACACGCACGCTGTCTCCTCATGACTTGACCTTTCACTCCTATTTTTATGACTATAGAGTCAAAGAAAAGCGGGGGGAAAAGTGCAGTGAGGAAAAACTGATCTGCAGGAAAGCAGTGATTAAGCAGATGGGAGAAAAGACGAAGTATTTCCTGCATGTGAGAGATTGTATTTTTCCTATTTAATTATATTCTATACAGTACTAGCTGGCATCTCCTTTACTCTCTTACCAAAATTATTCCTCTAAATTACACAGAATCTGTTTTCAATCTTCCCATCACGATTTGAGATTTTTTTCTTCCCAAGCAGATATAGCACACAGATGCTTCCTTCCACTCAGAAAAGTCTTCTCAAAGTCTTCTGAGCACACCTATCCATTTACCAGTTCTTTTTCCCCATCCTTCTTGGATTTCATGAATTCATGAGGACTCTGTGGGTGAGAGGAGTTCTGGGGTTTCGGCAGCATACAGCCCAGGTGAGGACTGACTTCTTAGAGACAGAAGTAAAAAGGAAGCCAGCTGCCCATCAGCAGTGCAAATAACATTTTGGTATCATTTCCAGAAGGAGGTTGCCAGACCAGGGTATTTCTGCTGGTCCATATGGATGCATGCCATGGGAAATGCATTATCTGTTAGGGAAACCTGCAGACAGAGTGGGTCTGAAATGCACTTTTTTATGGTCTGTGTGCTTTAATGCTATTTCTTCAATGGTAGTGTTTCTGTGATAAACTCATTCCTCATTAAATGTGCACACAAGATATAGCAGGCCAGAAGTTTAAGGACTTGTTTGTTTTCCTACTTCTTCTCATAAGGACAGCGAAAACAAAATAAATTTATGATTTCAGGTGCTACTTTGCAGAGCAGCCACAAATCTCTACATTGAAAACAACCAACAGAGAATGGCTGAGTCTGCATTACAATCTAATCAGTTTTAGGATTATAAAAGAAAAGACAAGATGAAAGAGCAGTGCAGAGCTTTCTGCTTTACACTGTTTCTGAATAAACAATGTCTATGTCTCCTAAAACTTTACAGATTTTATGTTTAGGATAAGTATTTATTTGAGTTGAAAATCAGGATCAGATGCTGCTGTGGTATGTGGCGGGATCTAGACACACTGTGGTTATAAGAGCTCTAATGAGCTTTGATGTCTTTCATGTGAAATAAATTGTGTCGTGTTGAACAGTGCTTGTGGTTTGGAGGGAAAGAGCTATATTTAGCTCTTCTGGTACCTTGTTAAATCTATAATTGTGTTACATGCACCATTTATATTGCATAGGAGCAGAGCAGAGGAGACATTCATCTCAAGATGTTGGTTATTCTACAGCCACAGAAAGCAAGGACATGCTCCCTGGTGCTCACCCACTAAGGGAATTCACTTGTCTTCCACCCCACTGCCTTCACACAGTCTAATGAGCCCAGGAGATCTCCACCTTGTGATGAGGTGCAGGCCTCTGGGTGCTGCGGGGATTATTACCATTAACCGCTGAGCCATGGTGCCAGCAGTGTTGACATCCAGTACGCTGGATAAGACAGTCAGGTGTGGAGGAACCTGGTCATGGAGTTAAAAGACACAAGAAGAGCTGAAGACCAGGGATGGAGGTACTGCAGGACAGTCACGTGATCACCAGTTGATTGGTACACTTAGTTCAGCCTTTCTTGCATTGTTTTCATTTACAAGAATCTCTAAGTTTGGGAAAGAGCTGTGTTGGCTGCACAACATTTTCTTATGAGGTTTTGTAATTTACCATCATGCCAGTGCAAAACAAAGTCTGTGACATGTACCATAAACTTAAAGAAAGCTGTTGTTTGGTTTTATTTTCTTTTGTTTTTTAATAAACCAGCCCACCCAGAGTAACTATGAGAATCACAAAATAGTTAGGGTTGGAAAAGACCTTAAGATCATCTAGTTCCAGCCCTCCTGCCATGGGCAGGGACACCTCACACTAAACCATGCCACCCAAGTCTCTGTCCAACCTGGCCTTGAACACTGGCAGGGATGGAGCATTCACAGCTTCCCTGGGCAACCCATTTCAGTGCCTCACCACCCTAACAAGAAAGAATTTCCTCCTTATATCCAATCTAAACTTCCCCTGTTTAAGTTTGAACCCATTACCCCTTGTCTTATCTCTACAGTCCCTAATGAAGAGTCCCTCCCCAGCATTCCTATAGGCCCCCTTCAGATACTGGAAGGCTGCTATGAGGTCTCCATGCAGCCTTCTCTTCTCCAGGCTGAACAGCCCCAACTTTCTCAGCCTATCTTCATATGGGAGGTGCTCCAGTCCCCTGATCATCCTCGTGGCCCTCCTCTGGACTTGTTCCAACAGTTCCATGTCCTTTTTATGTTGAGGACACCAAAACTGCACACAATACTCCAAGTGAGGTCTCATGAGAGCAGAGTAAAGGGGCAGGGTCACCTCCTTCAACCTGCTGGTCACGCTCCTTTTGATGCAGCCCAGGATACAGTTGGCTTTCTGGGCTGCAAGCGCACACTGCCAGCTCGTGTTCATTTTCTCATCGACCAGCACCCCCAAGTCCTCCACAGGGCTGCTCTGAATCTGTTCTCTGCCCAGCCTGTAGCTGTGCCTGGGATTGTTCTGATCCAGGTGTAGGACCTTGCACTTGTCATGGTTAAACTTCATGAGGTTGGCATCAGCCCACCTCACAAGCGTGTCAAGGTCCCTCTAAATGGCATTCCTTCCCTCCAACGTATCAACCGAACCACACAGCTTGGTGTCATTGGCAAACTTGCTGAGGGTGCACTCAATCCCACTGTCCATGTCAGCAGCAAAGATGTTGAAAACGACTTGTCCCAACACCGATCCCTGAGGGACAGCACTCGTTACAGGTCTCGAGCTGGACATTGAGCCATTGACCACAACTCTTTGTGTGCGGCCATCCAGCCACTTCTTTATGCACTGAGTGTTCCACCCATCAAATTGATGTCTCTCCTATTTAGAGACAAGGATGTCATGTGGGACAGTGTCGAATGCGTTGCACAAGCCCAGGTAGATGACATCAACTGCTCTATCCCTCCCTATCAGTTCTGTTGCCCCGTCATAGAAGGCCACCAAATTGGTCAGGCAGGATTTCCCCTTAGTGAAACCATGCTGGCTGTCACCAAGCACCTTGTTGTTTTTCATGTGCCTTAGCATGCCTTGCAGGAGAATCTGCTCCAAGATTTTGTCAGGCACAGAGGTGAGACTGACTGGTCTGTAATTGCCCGGGTCATCCATTCTCCCCTTCTTGAAAATGGGGGTTATATTTCCCTTTTTCCAGTCATCAGGAACTTCACCTGACTGCCACTATTTTTCAAATATATTGGACAATGGCTTAGCAATTTCATTTGTCAGCTCTTTCAGGACCCACAGATGGATTTTATCAGGTCCCATGGGCTTGTATACAGTCAGGTTCTTAAGATGGTCTCTAACCAGTTCCTCTCCTACAGTGGGCCCAAGGTCTTCATTCTTACAGTGCCTGTGTCTGCCTTCCAAGAAAACAAAACCCCACAAGCAAAAAACAAAACCCCAAGCAAACAAACAAACAGGTCCAAGTGACGGCTCTTTGAGGGACAGAGCAGGGTCTCAGAAATGTCTTTTTTCCTATGTACACTCTCCTGACAGGTCTGGGAAAATTCTTCCTTGCTCAGTTGGAATAAAGATGAAAAGTGAGTAAGGTACATGAATTGGCCAGATGTTTTTACATGGGGGGGGTGGGGGGAAACAGAAGATTCACAAACATCCCAAAGTGTTATCAACATTTTTTTTTCTATAATCCTACTAATTAGGAAATTAATGTTGTTATGGGATATACTGATTTAATTCAGTCCTTTTCTGGAAAGGATTTTTATCCATATTAGAATTCAGATCAAATTAGTTGCAGGGTAACCTAAACTAGAAAAGTGCTATTAATAAAGGTATTGCATTTTATATAAATAATTAAGCATGGCAGGGAGAATTAGGACAGACATTTTCTAGCTCCTAACTGTCTCAGTGTGTTTCCCTCCCTCTTGTTATCTGAGCCATAATATTCTTAATTTGTTATTCTTCATAGAATCACAGAATCACAGAATGTTTTAGGTTGGAAGAGACCTTGTAGTCCTTCTAGACCTTCCACTAGACCAGGTTGCTCAAATCTCCATCCAATCTGGCCTTGAACTCTTCCAGGAATCATGAAGCCACAGCTTCTCTGGGCAACTTGTTCTAGTGTCTCACTGCCCTCACAGTGAAGAATTTTTTCCTAATATCTAATCTAAATCTCCCTTCTTTCCATTTAAAGCCATTCCCCACCTTGTCCTGTCACCATATGCCTTTGTAAAAAAATCTCTTCCCAGCTTTCTTGCAGGCCCCCTTTAGGTATTGGAAAGCTGCTATAAGATCTCCCCAGCGTCTTTGTCTTCTCCAGGCTGAGCAAGCCCAGCTCTCTCAGCCTGTCTTCATAAAGAGCTGCTCAGACCTCTTTTAATGTAGCCCAGCACATGGTTGGTTTCTGGGCTGCAAGTGCGTACGACCAGCTCACGTTGAGCTTTTTGTCAACCAACACTCCCAAGTCCTTCTCCCCAGGGCTGTTTTCAATCCATTCTCCGCTCAGCCTGTATTTGTGCTTGAGATTGCCCCAACCCATGTGCAGGACCTTGCACTTGGCCTTGTTGAACTTCATGATGTTTTCACTGTCCCACCTTTCAAGCCTATCAGGGTCCCGCTGGATGGCCTTCCCTCCGGAGTGTCAACCACACCACACAGCTTGGTGTTGTTGGCAAGCTTGTTCAGGATGTGCTTAATCTGACTGTCCATGTCACTGGCAAAGACGTTGAACAGGATCGTTCCCAATATCAACCCCTGAAGAATGCCACTCATCACTGACCTCCACTTGGACATTCAGCCACTGACCACAGGATTTTGAGTGCAACCACCCATCCAATTCCTTAACCACTTAACCACTGTCAAATCCATGGCTTTCCAACTTAGAGACAAGGATGCTCTGTGGGACACTGTCAAATGCCTTGCACAAATCCAGGCAGATGATATCAGTCACTATTCCCTTAGCCACCAGTGCTGCAGCTCCATCACAGAAGGACATCAAATTCTTTCTCTCCTGCTCCATATTCTTAATAGACAGGTGGACTCCAGGGGCATTACTACTTCCATCCAGGAATGTCTTTCTTGAACAAGGAAGATTTTGTATTGTCTTCCCAGACTCATGCCTCTAGGGGCACATAAGGAGGCTCTTCATTTCTTAGTAAGAAGCTCCCACACTTGTCATATTCGTATCTACTCTTTTCAGTTAGCTGTAGAAAATAACTCCTAGGGTGTAAATAGCACATTAGCGTGCCCACATGAAATCCATCAGGGTTATCAACTTAAAGATGTAAAGATTTGTTAGCTGAAATATCTGGAGTACTTGTTCACAAACTGGACCACTGTTAAGAGTAGATAATGACACTTGAGCACATCAATCACCTATGTATAGTATAAGCACCACCATCACATTATTAAGGCTTACATTATCCTGAGTGAAATGGAGACACAATGTCTATATGTCCTCTTTCCTTGGCATTTTTAAGGACAGTTATGATGTTGTGAGTCAATTCTAACAGGGATAGAATTGGTCTGTTAAGATTTCTGGGTCAGCTCCAACTAATATCCAACCTAAACTCCGATCTTCCTCAAAAAGATTTTGATTTTGCACTGATTAAATGAGAACTGGGTGAGGAGTCGATTAAGTGAGTCTGATAAGGTTTCACTTGTTCAGTTTCATGGAGCATAGTCATACAAGTTTTTTTCTCCCTTTTCATTTTGTTTTATTTGTCTATAGTTCCTAAACCAAGGAAATCAAACTTTAAACTGATTTCTATTTTCTTTGCATCCCTGCAACCAACAGCACAGGGTGACAATATCATATACAAGATAAATTGGCTTTGGAAATGCACTTTTCCTGTATAATTGAAAATGGAGCCACACATTAAAAAAGCATTTGCTTTTCAATGTTCTCTACAGGGGAAATTGTCTAGCAGAATGAGTGTAGGTCTGTGTTTCCAAGAGGTAAGTACCTTTCTGATCTTTCCCTCTTCCATCATTCTCTCTAGGATAGTAATTTGTATTTTTCCAGTTCTTCCAAAACACAACATCCACGATTTTTTCTCTTCTATTTTTAAAATTTCATCCAAAACCATGGTTAAAAAAAAAAAAAATCTTTTCAGAATTGGTTTGAAAAAAATTCTTTCCAGAAATGAGTTTTGATAATTTTCTCCATTGAAAACCTTTATGAAACCAGACTCTTAAAGGTTTTCCATTACTTTTTACTATTTTAAGCATTCATCTTTTAGAACTGTTACATTATTCATATGCATTACCTGACTGTAAGATTGGTTTGTTCTTTAACACTGTATATGTTGTACATTAATAATAATGTACTGATTTCTTGGAAACTCCTATATCGGATTGCTCACAACACTGATATGTATTATGGATTATCTTGCCACACAGCTCAAATATATTTTGGCTCCAATGCTCTGCATGTTTTATGTTCAAATACTATGAAAGTATTCCATTCTATTAATGTTACACTCTTTTCAGTTCTTACTGTGAAAAGGCAAACTGAACAATGAAATGGAATGCATCTTGTAGGTGGCTGCATGGATGCTGTTCTAGGTCATGTCAAATTGTTTCTGTCTCCTGAATGCCTGAGCTATCCTTCAGATGGGCAAAGGCTGTAGATTGGACATCTGAGAATTTGTTTCTGTCAGGAAGAGTGCTGACAACTTAAAAAAAAAAAAAAAAGAACAAAGAAAACAAAGAAAAACAAATGTTGTTACACAAGTATTTTGAACATTTTCCTTCCTTTGGTTGTGCAAACTTTACCGCCATCACTTGGCTTATGTCTCATGCTAGACCACAGCAATGTAGAAAAGTAGTTGCTGCAAAAGGAGAACTTGTCAGCTGAAGATCAGATAAAGACAGCATAGCTTAGGTTACAAAAAGAGAACATCAGTTTTCAAGGCCACTGCTTTGGCTGAGCATTTTTTTGGTCTGTTCATTGTTCAGCTGCAAATCTTATTAGATCACACAGTTTCTGTAAGTTCACATAATGGCAAAAAAAAAAAAAAAGAAAAAAAGAAAAAATTATCTTTTAAAAATAGTTTGGATTTTTGCAGATACCTTTGAGGCTGTTATTGAGCACTGCTCATATATCTGGTGCTTAACATGCTGTACTCTGATGGGGAGCACATCCTTAAAGTCCACAATGACTCTAAATTAATTTCTAGGCTTTGGCTTTAATACATCAATAATTTCAGTCCTGTCTGAAACTCATTAAACAGATAAGTTGTAAACATTAATGGCAAAAATTCTAGGACTGGTGCTTCTCAAAGTGCTTCTAGGACTGGTGCTTCTCTTCATCTCCGTTTTTAACCTATCTGTACAGAAGCATCTCAGAATGTTGCAGTTTCATGGGTTTACATTGAGAAAATGGTTTCAATTTTGTCACTTGCTCCATAGGAATTATTGCACAGGTTTACCAAGAATAAATCAGCATGTTCTTAGAATCTGGACAATCACCATTGGATTTGTAAAGAACATTAATCTGCTAGTTTTCAATGTCTTTTTAGTCTAATTCTTGAAAGAAGCAATTCTACACTCAAGTTCCATCGCAGCTTCACAAGCTTACAGATCCTTGAATACTACAGCATGGGGTAGTAATTACAAACATCAGTCTTTTCAACAGATCTACCTGGTTAGTGCATATGTAAATGAAATATTTTCCTATCTTTTACTGGTGAAAAAGCATTTATTGTGTGAATGAAGAAGATATTTGACAAAGGAGACCCTATTTTTGTCTCTGCAGCTCTGTCTGGAAGATGATTTAGAAGTAGGCCAAGGAAACAACTGTGATAACTAAACACTAATTTGAAGATGCACTTTGCAAAAAAAGGGAACTGGCATGATGCTAGTTTCTGCTGTAATGAGCCAGTAAAGAAAAGGCAATTTAATCATATCCCATTGGCTTTGCCAGCATACTCGCAGCTGGCCTAAAATGTGGGCTGTTAAGTTTGCTATGCCTTATGATGTCCTGAGGTTCCTAAGTCTCTTGAAGAAATAAACAAATCTTCATTTTCACTGTTGTTAAGGAACACTTCTTCCAGTTTCTTCTATTATGAAATTATCTTCCCCTGTATTTGCATTCTCCAGATCTTCTTGTATGAGCTTTTCTTTTCTGTGAAACCTCAGTTTACATGTACAAAGCACTTTATGAGTGTTCTCATCCAGTTTGATTACAGCATAGTGTGGACCATTTTCAATACAGGGTCAGTTTTGGAATTTAAGTAGCACTTCAAGTTCAACCTCTGTCCCGTATGTTGATTTAGCTGTTGATGTCCTACAGAGAATGTCACTCTCCTATTAAGAGCTTGAATAATTTTAAGTTGACATCTCAGATGCATTAACAATGCATAAGGCAGAAACATGATATGATTGACATGGAGATAGAAAAGTCCTGAATGTAAACTTGACAAATTAGCAAGCGAGACATGGAGATCACAGGAGAAAGAGAACTGGGGAATGATGTGAGATTTTTTACGAAATTGGTTTTCTGATAAAGTCACATTTCAGGCTGAATGATTAGCACTTACTCAGCAGATCACCATGCACTGACCTTGGCAGTATCACTGGGGTCAGATTTGCATACATATTCACATGCATGAATAGTTCTCAAATTTTCCATTACATTAGGCACAAACAGGTTTCTTTTCTCTGTCATCATGCATGAATGTCTCCTCTTCCCATCATATTCCTCTTGAAATTAAAATAGCATGTTTGTGCTTACGGTAACTCATCATACTGGTGCAGTACCTCCCTATAGCTGTTTCCCAAAAAAAACCTAGTGCCACATTAAGCCTGGGTTTTATACAGTGATTCCTATTCTTCTGCAGTAATTAGTTAATGATCAAACAGTAATCATTCATGCGTGAGATGTGGTACCACCTCTTTTGGATCACTGTCGTTGATTAATACTGTGTAATTCTAAGAACTTGATAAAGCCTGTCCTGTTATCAGGTATTACCTATTAACACTAATACTTGTACCACAACAGCAGTGGAAAAAAGGCTGGATTCTTTCTTCACAAATAAGGTGGGGTTAGTATGTCTTCTGCTCATACTCAGCACTTAACAACACCTGGAAGTTATGATATTCTATAGCCCCTGGCAAATTCTATAGGCAAAGCTCCTTGTTCTTCTAATGCCTTCTGTAAGTTTTTGTTTTCAAGGTGACTTAGCTCTCTAGCAAAGCCAATTACTTGCTACTAGATTTGCACAGGAGAAGGAAGTCCCACTTCTTGAAGGGTTTTTAAAGACAAATTTGTTAAATAGAACAGATTTACAGATGGATCTAAATGAAACATGATCATCTACAAATTGTTGATATGTGGAAGATTTTTATATTACAGTATTTTTATTTTATAGCAGTTATTTACAAAAATAATACAAAATCAATTCAATAAAATATTGTTTGACTGGTAAAAATTGAAATATGTTGCTCTAAAATCTATCAAAATGGAACTAAACCTGAGAGAATAATTTAGCTGACCACTCAGTATGTGTCAACTGTATACTGCTGATTGTATCAACATAACACTTGCTTAATGGGACAGATTAGAGACTCAGTATTTGATGCATTTCTTACACATATGTGAAATTCTTTAATATATTCTGATTTCCCTGCCATTACAGGGTGACACAATTTTGCAATAAATCTTGTATCATATTTTCCAGTCTTATGAAATATGGATGTCTTAACTATTAATATCAAATGGGAATAATTCAATATTTTGTGTCCAAAAGTCAATTTAAAAAAAAACCCAAACAAGAAAAAACAACAACAAGAAAACAACAACAAAACAAACAAACAAACAAAAACCCTAAAAAATCAAAACCAAAAAACTGAACAACATTTGATTCAGGAATTTTTAGGTTTAGCTGGATGATGTGTCTGTTAATATTCCTCCAATCAGCCTTAGCTGTTTTCGTTGTTTTCAACATTTCTAGTCTAGAAAATAATACAATCACTCTTTATAATATCATTTTTAATGGTATAGCATTGCTTACTGAGACTAGCAAACTGCATAATGTCTACGCTCAGATACTTTGTGAAGAAGAATTTTAATATACAGATCAAATTTATTTATGGTGAAGTTTTCTGTGTTTGCCATTTTTGACAGCTGAAATTGAAGTTCGTGTGACAGTGCTGCTCAGCTGTTAACTACAAGGAGTACTCAGCTCAGCAAAGAGGTGTCTACATTGACCGTATGAAAAAAAAGTCAGTTTTTATGATTTATGTATAGGATCTCATACTCAGTACCATAGGGGAAGTGTAATTGGAAAAACCTCTGGGAACTATTTGGTTCAAACTCCTGCTCGAAGTAAGGCTAGGTTCAGAGTTATGTCAGGTTGCTCTGGGCATTGTGCTGAATAAAGATATCACATCTTCTCTGGGCCCTTCTATTATTTTCCCTGTGAATCATTTCCTCTGTGAATATTCTTTTTTTCCTTCTTCAATCAAATTTCCTTGGTTGCCTCTTGCGATGGTTGCCCCTTCTTTTGCAGTGTCTCACAAAAAAGAGTATGAACTCTATTCCTCTGTAACATTCAGGTTGTTGAGGGCAGTAGCTAGATTCTCTTTCTCATTCTCTTCTCCATGCTAAACAAAATCAGTTCTCTCAGAGTCTCCTCTGTCATATACTCCACTCCCTTGACTAGTGTGATGACCCTCTGATGCATGTGTCTGCTTTTGCTGATCCCTGACTTGCTCTGGAGGGCCCCAAACTGAGCACAGTATTTCGGATGAGGCATCACAAATGCTGAATAGATGGAGTCAGTCACGTTCCTTGACCTTCTGACTACACATTTTCTAATACTGTGTTTTGTGCAGCTACTCTTGTTTGCTACAGAAGCGTATGGCAGGTACATGTTCAATCTGTTGTCTACATGGACAGATCATTCTCAGCAAAGGTATTTTCTAGGCAGCTGGGATCCAGACTTTAGTGTTACATGAGGGTGTTCTACTCCATGTGGAAGAATTTAATTTGCCTTCCCTGAACCTCATGAAACTTCTCTCAAACAAGTCTTTCAGGTGGAAGGCACCCTTCAACCTGCAATGCACCAACCGATACATAATCTACATGGGAATTCAATTCATCAAGAAGTTGTCTCAGGACATAGAGCATGCAAATGAGAAATTAAAAAAAATTTAGGAAATAAATATAAATAATAAAAGAACTGCTGTGTGTATATCTAACAAGCTTCTTAGTCTGTGGCTAGCCTACCAGTAGTATTTTGAATATTTGGGTCTAGCTTTTTTGCAATACTGAAAACGGTTATATCTGAGAAAATAACTTAATTCACTTATTTATATTAGAAGCAATAGCATGTCATAGGATAAAATCTCAAACTTGAGCAGTACAGTCACTGTAATAATTGTAGTGGTATGTTGCAATTTTCAGTGTATTTTGTAGGTGCACATAGCAAAAGTATTTTTATTGCATCTTTTCAATTTGCTGAGTTTGTGATTTTTTTCTGCCTTTGTCATTTTTGTAAGTCATGCTTTAACCTACATCAGTAATGTTTGCATAGCACGAACAGTGCCTGCTGTACCTTGACTTATCACATTTACTTCCACCATTGTCAATTCAATAGGACAAGAAACGGTTATAGCCTTTTGGAAGGTCAGATATGATTCAAGGAGGAATTTCTTACCTATGTAAGAGATGGGGTTTTTTTAGATCTTGGTCTCATTCACTTTAATCTGTTTCTACACAGTTTATTTACGCCTATCAGCTACCTCAGTGCAGCTGCACAATATCTTGTTTACACTCAAGGACTACCTAAGCTATATTTATAGCTTAAAACTTTGGTTATTAAAAAGATCTTTAATATCCTCATGCATGATTGTAATTACCATCTGCAAAGAGAAAGGGAGCAATCTATGCAAAGTCTTTCAAGTAAGCCATAACCTCATGTTTCAGGAAAAAAAAAAAAAAAAAGGCTTGTCATTAGAGTCATTGTTTTTAAACAGTTGACTCCAAGGATAAAAAATATTCAAGACTTACATGAGCTTTGAAGAAAGTGTGTAGTAGGGATCAAGGGAAGGAGGTCACTATCCTTGCCAAGTTATGACCACGAGAGAGAGCTACAGTACTAGCACAAGATATCTCTGTTTGGACGCAATACAGCTATCATGTAGAGGCACCATCACAGCCACCACCAGTAGCTGCACAGATCAAAGCTGGTGGATGTGTCCTTGAATTTTTATTATTATTTTTTTTTTTAATAGAAGAACATCTCATAGTTTTGCCTATGGCCCAGGAGAAATACGATGATACGACTGAGAGCACTGTTGGCACAAAGAAGAAGTATGAAAGATCAGAAAAAGAAACTAAAAAAGACGTGCAAGCAGGGAGCTGGAGCAATGGGTCATGTTCTGACTTGCCTTTAGGGGATTAAAGTCTGGTCTTTAAAACTCTGAGTTTTGTATGTACTCTGAGCACCAGTTTGTTTCACTGCCTTTTAAGTTGGGCAACTGCACACAATCAGTATGTTGTCAGGTTAGGGGGTCACCCTTGCTTTGAACTGTTCTGCATTCAGTCTATACAACTTTTGTGACGTTTACAAGGAAAAAAGCAGGGTCTAGAAGTTAAATTTAAAGCATATAAGCAAAAGTTCCCCCAATATAATTGTACATCAAATTGTTTCTGTTGTGTAAATAACAGATTCATAGCACTGGGAGGATATTTGACTCCAAATTTTCTTCTTGTGTAAATTGGTGTAATCCCACTAAAATTTATGGAGAGGTAACAAGCAAAACAAAAGGGTGAAATTCATAGGCAGGGTAATGGTGGAATTCCTAGCATAAAAGGTAGTTAGTCTACCAGTTCCTTCATATCATGGATTAATTCTTGAGGGCAATGGTAGGGCAATTCTGTAACTCATAACATAGTTATACTTGGAGTTACACCTGTGAAACCACAGAAATGGAAAGCTGGTGTTATGTTTCATTGAATATCCTTATGATGTGGAGCAAGGTACAGAACAAAGCGTCATATTATGGGTTAGGAAAAAAAAAAGAAAAAAGACAAGTATAGATCAGTTAATTAAAAAAAAAAATGGGGGGGAGCTAGAACTGAATGAGATAGAGAAAATGTCAACATTAAATATTTTTCTGTCAGTTTCAAAACAAAATAGTGACAGTAACCAGGTCTTTAAATATATTAATTTACAAAATAAAATGTATTAAAAAGTAGAGTAAATATGTTTTAGGTGAGGTAGATGTATTTAAGTAAGGTAGTCCTTATTCACCTTAGGGAACTAAAGGTGCTAGACAATGTAACAGTTGAATCACTAGCAATTATGTTTAAGAATTCTGAAGAACTGAATAACAAACGTATTATTTATCCTTGAAAGGGAGAGTATGGAGGGCTTGGAAAATTACAGCTCACGGCACTCAAATTTAATGCCTGCAACGAATCATTAGGCAATCAGTTTAAGCATCTAGAAGGTAAGACAGTGACAAAAACTATTCAACATTAGTTCTTTAAGAATAAATCAAGCTGAGCAACCTCTTTTTCCTAATATAAAACAAGTCATTTGAAGGGTAAAGGGTAAGGAAAAGGTAATAAATGTAATATACTTTGACCAGTACAATTTCTTGTATTGTCTCAAATGGTTCTGTGATTATGTGGCTCTCAGAAGCATGCTGAGGAAGCATGGTGATGATAAAATCATCATCAGATAGATGTGCAATTGGCTAGAAGAAATATTACTGAGAACATACCTTTATCACCAACCTTAGTTAAAGTCTCAAAGGAGACTCTTCACAGCTCCATTATAGTTGATAATTTCTATAGTGAGAGAAGATGGTAAAACATTCTATTTATACTGTTTGCTGCTCATACCAGGCAGGTGGGGCTATTAAAGCCTTTAGACTTTAGAATGAGACAAAAAAGCTACCTATTGAGATAGAGCCAGTGTCATGAAATAAGAAAGATCAAAAAGGAAAAGCAATGGATAATGAAAAAGAATATGAGATACATCATGAGAGGAGGTTTACAAAAGCAAATACTATTTTAAACTACTTTTTGTTATGTATGGGCAGTATTATTTTTGTGCTCAGCACATTGGAGTGGCTACTTGGTATATGGGAGGTCAACTTTCATTCTGATTGCTACAGGGTAGATCAAGACTGTGCAGTGTTGTGAACTGAGGCAAGATCCAGGGTGAAGTGGGGAAAAAAAGGGTGAGACCTGTACAACGTGATGATCATTATGTCATAACGACATCCTAATAATTCATCATTCTTGGTGAAGAGCTGAAAAAGAAGCTGTTTCCTACCCAGATGAGTAAACAAAAATAATATCACGACCAACTCTGAAGCTTGGATGCATATGATATTTTTAACTGTGCAAATGACAATACATCTGTTGTAATCAGGTTTTAATTAGGGTGGAAAATTTGAAAAAATCTATGGCTCCTGGGATTCAACTATTTCAAACAAACCATGAAGAAACTGGACTGGATCTTAGAGATACATTTTAGTATATAAATTTTGGAAGAGCAAAACTTTCTTTGTAAATCTTCATGTGTTTCTGATCTTTCTTTTAGTTTTGGTTCTTCAAAATCTCCCAAGGCAGGTTTTTTTTTTGAGTAATATCAGTAAGGTTTGATCAGTGGCATCATGCTTTCTTGCTTTTTCATAAAAGTGACAAGATATGACAGATGGGATTGAGAATGTTGCTGTGATTATACCATTAGAAAACAGGCACCTCCTCATTCAGTGAAGTAGTTCTCGTAGTACCTATAGTCTCATCTCTCTGCTGTTTTAGAGGCAATTTTGTCTGCAGTTTTCTTCTGTTTTGGATGTGCTGGGGATGTCTCCTCCACCCCCCACAACTACTGAGCAGCAACAAGGATAAACCGTCTTCTAACACCATGAAACTGCCTTTACATCCATGGAAAACCCCAGTCTGTCCCCACCATTGGAGCCATAAACAAGAAAGACAATTTCACCCTGTCCTGGGTTTAGTAGTAGCAGTCATTTTTTCTCCTTCTTAGTAGCTGGTGCAGTGCTGTGTTTTTTACTTTTGGCCTGAGAACAGTACTGATAACACCGATGTTTTTAGTTACTGCTCAGATGTTTAGCCTGGCCAAGGACTTTGTGAGCCTCATGCTCTGCCAGGGAGGAGGGGAAGCCGGGAGGAAGCAGAGACAGGACACCTGACCCAAACTGACCAAAGAGGTATTCCATACCACAGCATGTCATGCCCAGGATGTAACGGATACTTACCCGGAAGGGCTAGTGCACTGCAGGGTTGGAGGAGGTATTGTTCGGTGCTCGGTTGGGCAGGGTGGGGCGAGTTATTGGTTGGCGGGTGGTGAGGTGTTGTATTCTCTTCCTATGTTATCTTGTTATTTCCTTTATCGATATTATTATTGGTGGTAGCAGCAGCGGCTTGTGTTATTCCTGAGTTATTTGACTGTTTCTTATCTCAACCTGTGGGAGATAGATTCTTTTTGATTCTCCTCCCCATCCCTCCGGGAGCAGGGGAAGGGCAAGAAGGGGGGGAGTGAGAGAGCGACTGAGTGATTTATGGCTCATTACTCTGTACATCAGATCAGAAAAAAATTTCTAATATCCAGGGTGGGAACTACTAAGCTGGATCTCAGCAAGAGCTGCTTCTGGCAGAACTATGTGCCCATTCTTGTCCTCTTTTCTAAAGCAACATAAAGAGGAAACTCAGAATCACTACTCTTTTCACTCATCTCAGTCAAGATGGTATAATAACATCAAGGTTATATTTCTACACCTTCATAATAACTTTTTCTAAACCCCATTTGAAAATCTCTCTTCTTTTAGCTTTTCATACTTAGTTTCATGTTCACATCTGGAGTGCTGGCAGCATGTTATTCATCTACTATCTTGCATACAATAGACTAAAATGTAGTACTTTGGAGACTATACAAGAACTTGATAATTTATTATAATGTTTTTATATGTCAGTGCACTGTCAGAAAAAAATGCTTTTCAATTAAGAACAGAGAACTAAAGTTGTTTCACATTCTGAATCATGTTTTGCTATTATATGAATTAAATGCACCTTTTTTTTTGTTTGCTCTCAACCTGCTCTGCTAACTTGTGATGATTAAAGAAACATATATGGCTAATTTCACAAGGTTTATAAACAGTAGTTGGCAAATTCATTTGGAAATCCAGACTGACTAAACTGTTATAATTAGCTATGGAGCAAAGGTACAAGTGTCAGGATATTGTAAGAAGTTATTTTGTGTTATGGCTTTCAGTTTAGCAAATTATGACATCAGTTGTCCATCACCTTTGGATCAGGCTATGGATTCCTGGGTTGAGTAGTAGCATATAACATAGTATAATGTGTGATGTCCCTGCCCATGGCAGTGGGGGTGGAACTAGATGATCTTAAGGTCCTTTCCAAACCTAGCTATCCTATGATTCTCGTTCTATGATTCTACTATCCAGATATCCAGATCTCATAAGGACTTACACACATGCATAACTTTCTGCCTAAGGTACTTCCAGTGATTTGCCTGGGAATAATTACATGAATAAAGTTAAGCATGTAGCAGAGCGTATTACAGAATCCCAAGCAGGAAACATAAGAATTAGGTTCCCAATAGGAACATTAAGATAGCTATGTTACCTTTACCACATATATTTATGATACCATATCCAGGTAACAACATAAACCACAATATGTTGAACAGTTTACTAGAAAAGTAAGCACAGGGAATACTGCATAGCTTGCAGCTTTAGAATGTTACTCCTGGTCTTCCTGGCAGGTTTTCTGAAGAGAGACTCAAGAATTTTGCGGTGTATGAGATATTTTTGTTCTTTTTCACACAGTTAAAGTAGCAGCAGTTTAAGTCAGCTGTGCTAAGCTGTGCATGGAGAATGAGGGGTAATACCACAAAATTGTGGAGTGGCTCATATCATTTCACGATGAAGTCTACAGTAAAAATAATAGAGTATGCAAAGGTGATGTTCTGATGATACTTCTGTGGGAGGCAAAATGGAGACTAATAACAGTAATACAATTCAGGAAAAGATGTGTTAGCTTTAAGCATAGGAATCATGGAAACAGAACAAAATATATCAGCTCAAAGTATAAGTATTATGTACATCCAAATCTAAAGCTTTGGGGTTTCTATAGAGAATTCAATTGTGAAATTTGTACAGAAAAAAAAAGCACAAATTTAGCAATCATAGTTTTGTGATTTAACAATCATGAGACTGAACCATCCTTTCGACACTACAGGATGCATCAGTTGGGGCATTTGTGTTTGAGATAAAAGAATACTCATGCCATAGTTGTACTTCTTTAGGAATATCATGTGAAATCTGAGTCATTCTGTTCAAGAAAAAAAATCAGATTGGGAGAATTCGATGAGAGAACTGTCAGTATTATCAAGGGAACCAAGGTTTTTCATATAAGGACTAAAATATCCAGATTTGCGTAGTTTTCCAAAAGGAAAGAGAAAAAAAAAGGGGAAAAAGAAAAAAAGGGCAGTAAAACTATTATTTTAAATGCACGATGGGCTGGCATGGGGAAGACATATATAAACCCAACAATATTTTTTTTTAAATGACATTGTTTTGGACTGGAAACCAATAAAGTGGAAGCCTGAAGTTACAAGGCAATAGGTGTCAGAAAACCAGAAACTTTAAATAGGAATCAAGTAGTACTGGAAAACAAAATCCTAATATTTCAGGAGAGAATAAGAGCAATTTGGGAAAAAATAACGCATTTCAGTGTCAGATGATTAAACATTATGACAAAAGGTAGTGACATTAGTTGAACATACCTTCTCTAGTCCTTAAAAAGGTGAGAATTTAAGCCAATGCTTATGCACCAAGTGAGAAGCAGTTTTCATGCAGTCTATTTCCTGTATCCCCATCTATATACAAATTTAAGCCATATGCTGATCATGAGCTCTTCTGTGGTTAGGATCCTTCTCAGAACAAAATCCTAGGACAAAAATAGAGACTTTTTATTCAATTTTAATATACATTTGAGCCCATGAATAAAATAGTTTTAGCTCAAAAGACTGAATGCCATAGAAAGTTTTTGACATTACTGTTGGAAAAGAAACATTTTTCAGCAAGCAAATGCCCTTAGAACTCACTCATAAACAATGCAGATAGACTAAAATAGTTAATCCGTACCATCACTTAAAATTTAAGGGCATGAGTCACTGCTGTTTGTACCAAGTTTACATTAGTGTAATTCCACTGATTAGATGAAGATACATCAAAACCAAATTTGAAGTGGCTAAGAATTAAGCCTATGCTAGGCTTAATGTTGAAGCAAGCCAGCTGAGCTTGTGAAGGGAAATACCAATATATTAAGCTTTGCAGAAAGTGATCTTCTGTGGGCTCAGTTAAAGTTCCAGGTCCATCATACCACAAGTGTGTCAATGGATATTTTCTGATTTCTAGATCTCCACATAGTGTATGAACCTCCATTATAGTAGGATTTGTGCTTTATATTTTTTATTGTAATAGATCATTAACATTTTTTAAGACACTGTTTTACAAATCTCCAGTTTTTACAGCATTAGAAAAATATTTAAAAATGTGTCCAGCTGCCATTATTTCAAAGATCTTTTCTGCACATCAAAGTGATGGTCTATATAATTTCCATAATAGAAACAAAAGTATAATAATTTCAATGACAAAAAGAAAATAAAGAAAGTCTTCTGAAATTTTTAGTCTATCTATCTTGAAAAATAGGTATTGGGAAAACTAAGGTAATCCTTCCATTCTAGAAAATAAAGAGATTTAAAAAAAAAAAAAAAAAAGTTATGTAACACACTATATGTAACAGAGACCAGAAAAGAATCATACATTTGAGTTAATGGAGCATTTTCTCTTCAGTGCTGCTTGATAACACTATTTAAGCAAAATGTCATTAGTATTTTTCTTAAGAGGCCCATTTCTCCAAACATTTGAACATTTCCCCAGTCTGCCATGCATTTCAACTGCTGTGAAGGTGCTGTGCTACGCAGCCCAGTCTTCACATCTCCAAGACTGCAACATAGACCAATTAATTTGCTTTGCTGTGTTGGCTACATGCCCATAGTATAAATTCAGAAAACTGTATTTAAAAAAAAAGTGTGTGACTAACAATATGTCAGATTCAAGAGGAATTTGAGACTGCATTCCCTGAGTTTATTCTGAATGCCTTGTTATTTCGTTATCTAAAATTGCATTGATCATATTTTGTCTGCAGCCGTATTCAGGCCCCCTGCACAAACTGGATTTCATACATTAAGCAGATTGAGGATGTTCCTACTATATTGTTAGTATCATTGTCAGCAATGATTTATATTTAAGAGAGTGTGGGCAAATGTGCTCAGTTTCATATGTGGTGGTATTGTCCAGAAACTGGCTATCATTGGTAGAAAATATATATAATTTCATCTTAGATAAGTTACCTATTATCCTCTACTTTAACTTTATTAAAAGCTGATAATTACTCTGCTAACCTTGCTCAGTATGTATTATTTCATCTCTTGTTATTAAATCCTGAAATTACTACCCCTGCAGTTTAGAAAGGGCTCAGTATTCTTTCATTTGACAGATGTCTGACCAAAATCTGAGTAAGTCCTGGATAAGCCAAAACATGAACCCCAAGAACAAGTCATACTACAGATATTTGAGTGTATGAATATTTTTAGTATTATACTGCAGATTACAGTAGAAGAGAAAGACAGGGTTTCTCTAGGGCTTTTCTCTTTACATGCCCAAATGGCATGGATCAAGTTGGCTGTAAATAGGACATTTCAGTGGGCTGCAGAGTCTTTGTACCACTTTTCCAAATTAGATGCCTTCTGCCATGTTATCTGGGAGATGTAGGTTCCAATTTACTTTCAAGCAAGTTGACATGAAAGTAGACTTTTCATTTCTTATTCAGAAAATACGACATTACTCTGAAGTTTTCAATGTCAGTGCAGCATTATGCC
Source organism: Neopsephotus bourkii (assembly GCF_033783945.1). Classification (NCBI taxonomy): domain Eukaryota; kingdom Metazoa; phylum Chordata; class Aves; order Psittaciformes; family Psittacidae; genus Neopsephotus; species Neopsephotus bourkii. The sequence continues at coordinate 3,938,704 of NW_026902113.1, forward strand.
CATTCCAGGCAACTCTAAGACTTGGACCTCCACAGTTTTTTTTCACCAGACTGAGTTTTATAGGAAGAGGTAACTTGCTCTCATTAAAAAGTAGGAGAGCTTGAAAACATGAATGAAATTTTCAATACAAATCTGAAATAGAAACTGAAACCTTCAAGACAGGCGAAAACTTCTTTAACTTATGCCACTGAAATAATAGAGGAGAAAGCAGCAGTTGTAAAATAATGGAAGAAAGCATCGTGTTATCAAAGGAGATGTGGTAAATCATTAGTGCTTTCTGTATGTGTGGATAATTATTGCATACAGAAAATTGAAGGGTTAGCTGAAGATCTGATATTTTTATAGCTAGTAGTCTGAGCAATTAATTATTTGTGAGAGTCAGAGCCAAGCCATCTTGCTCAAAATAAGTCGTTTTTCTCAGAAAGTGTTACACTCACTTGAGCTCCCAGCTTGAAGAGCAGGATGCTTATCATTGTGGGTAACAGTGCAGGATCTGGCCCTAGCCTCTATCTGGATATCATTTGTAGATGTCATCACCTTTAAGCCATGAGGCATAATGTCTAAGACTAGAGCATAGGCCTGCTCATCCAACTGCTAAAAAATGTCTCCATGCCCTTAGGGTGTTCATTTGTACTTACACACAAGGAGCATTTGTGCAACATAATAATGGATTTAGGGAGCTTTGTTACCCTTTATTTTCTTTTACCTTCCTACTCCTCTTCCTCTCATGCTCTTCAAGCAGGGAGAACTGAGAGAGGACAAGGAGTGCAAGACCCCCTGTCCTCCAGAAATAACTTGGGGAAGAGAACATTGCTTCTGCTATGAATGGATGAGCTCCTGATCTGTCATGATCATCAGTCCCATCAACCCTGGTTTTAGTGCTGGTGGCAGACACTTTTGCCAGGGTATGGCTCATTCACTCCTGTTTTCCTTCACATGCAAGTCACATATGAAAGACCCCGGTTACAAGTTTACAGAACTATCTTTTACTGGACTCTTATCACCTTAAACAAATTGCTCCCTCCAGACCTTAAATTTCTTTCCTCCCTTTTCACATCAGAGCTTCCACTTTGTTCAATGGGACCTTTGTTTGGTTATGAGAAAAAGAGTTTAATTTTAAAGGAAGGAAGATATACATTATTGTTCTCTGATCATTACAGTTGCAGCCATTCCCTCTTAAGTGCAGCACAGAAATTTCTTTCAAAAGTACATGATAGTTTGGACAAAATTGTTCTAATCAATGAAATTGCTTTCTTTTTGTCAAAAAGGCTCAGTATCAGCTCTGCATGAGGATAACAAAATACTACAGCCCATATGGTAAGATAAGGTAAATATGATTTGCTGGATATTGAAGGATTTGAAAAATACCATAGCATTGACTGATTTGGAGAAACACAAGAAAATAAATGATGCAATTTTTTCTTAACTGCCTTTCAAAAACTAAACCACTATGGGTTGCTATGTAAATAAAGTATGGCTTGCCTGAAGCTGAGAAGTACAGCTAATTATATGATTTTTTAAGACAAGCCATGATAATTTCTTCTAATGTTTGCATTTCCATTTTTATGAGTTTACTGGTTCCCACAAAGTTTGTAATTCTGTTCTAAACATAATAAAAAACATTTTGGTGAGTCTTGGCTTGTAACAAATGAAAAACTATAACCTTGTGATTTTAACTGTAGTTATTGTACAGGATGTCTTTAGCAACAACAATATCTGAAAGCATAAGGAACACTCCATGAAGTAGCTCAACAGCACCTGCATAATGATAGACCAACTGGACTCACCATTCCTACATTAAAGGATGTGTGCTCATCTGAGTGTGTACATACCTAAAAAAAACCAAATCAAGAGGCTGTAAATAGGGGTCAACTATGCTTTATACTTACGTATAAAGTTTGTGCTGTTTTCTCTTTCTCGTTTCCCCAGAATGATAAAAAATCTGCTTTACCCTGGGGACTGCTAAGTTAAAATCTAAGTGCAGGAATACAAATCACACAAATCACGTAGATGTAAACTCACAGGCTTGTTTGCACTGCAAAAAATTCTGTGTCATATAGTGAGTCTTAAACATGAAGTGGTTAACATAATAATACCTATTGCTTTGTACTAATGAAACCCAAACCAAAGAATATGTAAGTTGAGTTCCCCCTGAGATTCAGCTGACCACTAGTTGTCAGCTTCTAGAGTAAAGAAGAGTCACACCTGGATGATAGTACTGAAAAATAATAAACACAGCAGTCTGGTTTAGTTGAGAACAGCATGCTCATATCAAGAAAGAGTATCTTAATCTTTGAAGAATGCTACATTTTTGCTAACCAGAGGTAGAGTACTTTAGAAAAAAACCCCACTATTAAGTGCAAAAATAGCAATCAAAGAGTGCTGAGAGACAAACATGGCCATAAAAGAAAGAATCAGTACTTTATTTCATTGATAGCTCTTCTTTCAATTCTTTCGATTAGCTCAGACACAAAATGTATTACTATATATATCACCTGTTATCCCTGGAAAAAAAGAAAGTGTCAGTCATAAAGTTAAGAAATTAAACCTACTACTGTAGTATTTTTCCTTTGCATAAAAGAGATGGTAATGAAGCAGAAGCAGAAAACTAACCATTTCTCTTGATGATTATTACCGTTCCAGAATACGGTAAATTAATTGAATATATATGTGCATATTTAACATTTAACCTGATCTTCTTCAACAGGAGGTAAAGAACATTGAAGTGTCTTAAGCTGTACACTTGAATAATTATTTAACAGCCATAAACAATGGTTCAGCCAAATGGTAATTATTTGTAGAGCAGATCATTTTTAAGAGACTGGATGTCCACTGTACTAGGTTGCTAAATGTCTTCAATTATGCTTATGATAAATTTTAATGGAAGTAAGATTTTATGGGATTTTTTTTACAGATTTAACTTTGCCTGACGTTGGGCTTTTTGACATTTCTGACATTCAGAAAATTTCTTTACCTTATGCTTGCTGTTTCCCCATGTACACACACATCATTTGGGTCCTTAAAACTATCTGCCTCTTTGCAGTCAGAAGGCAGAATACACAGACAGAGCAAATTACATGAGGAAAAACATATTCAACCCTTCATTTTACTTCTCAGTTCCTAAAGACTTTAGTAGAGAACAAGTCCCTCATGGATGAGACACTGTTAAAGTAAAGGGCAAAAGGAAGAATTCTTCAGCGCATACAGACCCATTTGGCGCCATCTAGGTCAGTAGAGGCATTGCATATTTACATCAATGTTCAAAACTGTCAAGTCCAGGGATTCTGCAAGGCCAGTCATTAAGATATTCTTGTAAATTACTAGCTTGAACAGATTACAGATCAAATAAAAATAATAATAATGTAGATTTGTACCTTGCCCCTCCTCATTAGACACATCTGTCAATATCCAAAACTGGCTGTGGCAAGTGACACCTTTATATTTGATAAGAAGTAAGTGGTCTTTTAACAGGACACCATTAAAGACAATGTCCCTTGAAGACAATCTCTGAATAACAGACAACACAAGCTGCTTAATTTTCTCTTTAATGTAAATGTTACAGTGATCAGAGGATCAGAGTTAGACATTTAGGTGGTAAAAATACGCCACTTCATTTATTTTTTAATAATCCGTGTATGGACTGGTTTCCAAGAGCTCTAAAATCCTCAGGCACATGTGGTTCACCTTGGAATTTAGGCTACATACAGATGTTCTTTATGGGGGGATCGTGTCATTCTGCTGGAAAGAGTGCTATCAACTCAGCAACTAGGTTATAGCTGACTTTTTACTACAACTCCCACACCAGGCGCTATTGTTCCCTCTGATCCATAGATGACTGTGTGAATGGTCTCTAAACTACTCCAACTAAAATAAATCAGACTAAATTTGGCAGTATAAAGAGCACCCTTTTGCGCTTTGAATGGATGCAGAGAGTTCATCCTCTGGCCCAGGAAAAGCAGTAGGGCATGACATGATATAACTAGACACCTTTTCATTCAAAACAGAGTGGCTTCATCCATATTCCCTGGGCTGTCCACAGCTCCCTGAACCTTAACTGAGTGTTGTCCATGATGGTAGATGCCTGGCTAAAACCATGCCAGAGAGAATGCTGACAATTAACCTGGCAGTCCCAAGACCGTGCTTAGACCTGAGTTCTGACCCTGTTTTAATTACTAATGTAAACATTGACAAGCATTGACCAGGTAGCTGAGGCTGAGAGCCGGTGCCAGGACTAGGCTGGAGTTAGGCGGGATGAGTAGAGCTGAAAGCTCCTGCTTTGTTACAGACCACTCCTTACTCTCATCTGGAATCTTATCCCAGATCCTCATCTTTTCTCGTTTTCCATTTACTGCCAAGCATACAGGGGATGGCTGCCTACTGCTGCTTCATATTTAGCTCAAGCAAGACAAACCACTGTATCTCCAAATGCCAGTCCCACTGAAAATCAGTCCAAATAGATGCTAATAGGATTCCATATAAATCCTTTTGTTTCAGCTTAATTATTTTGATATTTAGGAAAGAATGCATCCTTGCTGCACTAAAAAAAAACAACAACAACCAATCAAAAAAACCTGCTGGAGAGAGTCCAGCGCAGGGCAACTAAGATGATTAAGGGAGTGGAGCATCTCCCTTATGAGGAAAGACTGAGGGAGCTGGGTCTCTATAGTTTGGAGAAGAGGAGACTGAGGGGTGACCTTATTAGTGTATATAAATATATAAAGGGGGAGTGTCACGAGGATGGAGCCAGGCTCTTCTCAGTGGCAAACAATGATAGGACAAGGGGAAATGGGTACAAACTGGAACACAAGAGGTTCCACTTAAACTTGAGAAGAAACTTCTTCTCAGTGAGGGTGATGGAGCACTGGAACAGTCTGCCCAGGGAGGTTGTGGAGTCTCCTTCTCTGGAGACATTCAAAACCTACCTGGACACGTTCCTGTGTAACCTTATCTAGGTGTTCCTGCTCCGGCAGGGGGATTGGACTAGATGATCTTTTGAGGTCCCTTCCAATCTCTAACATACTGTGATACTGTAAAACCATCTGGAAACAAAGGGAAAAAAAGAACCATTATTTATCCACAGTCAAGTACTCAAATACTCAAGAAGACTGTAGTTGTTTTATCTATGTCCTGACCTAAAAAACAGTATGAAAAATACTGCTCACTATGACAGAACCATAGCCAGATATTTTGATTTGAAAACTTACATTCATGTGTTTCTTTTCATGATGGTGTTTTAGATAGTGCCCTCAGTTTTCTTAGCGCAATTTATTTGTGTATTGGCATATTTCTAATGGGTTACCCTCGGCTACTGATGTGCATGATCGTCCTTATATGTTAGTGTGGAAGAAATGGATACCAACGTTTTCTTACTGAGCTACAGTAATGAGTTTTGACTGTTGTTGGGACCAACAGTGAGGGATACAAGTAGGCACTGGTGTGATCGCACTAAGGCTGTTGTGGTGCTTGAGGTATGAGGGCACCATTGCCAGAACAAGGATTCCCTACACACTTTGGAAAGCAGTAAAGTGGAAAGCTCTTAGGAGCAGGTTTCAAGAATGGTCCATTGAGGCAACTGAAACTCTGTCCAATACAGACTAATCAGAGGAGATTACTGTACTCACCTATGGCCAAAAAAAATCTGTTGTATTTGAGTTTTTCATCCCACTCAGTTACATTAGAGAACATTATAAAACTAACAACACAATATTTTTTCTCAGAATGTGTAGCATTCACTATAAATAGGCAAGACTGCATTTGAAAGGTACTTTAATTATTATAGACAATATAGTAACGCTTTGCACATGGCCATTTGGTACCTAGCAGCTTAAATAAATTCCCCCTAGGAAGTTTACTTTCTAAAACATCTTCAAGACTAAGAAGCCTGACTTATTCATTGTTTCTATTATATAAGGAAAGAAAACCTGACAAACTGCTTTTATTGGGACATAAGCACAGCTTTTTGGAAGCTGACAGCTCAGATGAAAACCTGACAGGAGGTTGGCAACCCTTCATGAGCCAATGAACATGGAGTGGTCAGAATAAACTCAAACTTCATGGCTTGATAAAACAGATTTTTCCCAAAGGCTACAGCTGTTAATGATTCTTGCTTTTATCAGTATCTATAAGGCTCTGAAGAGCTTTCCTATAATTTCAGTTGTGAAGGAACCATAAGCAAATACATGTTTAAGAAACACAGTAAAGTAAAAACTATCCTTATTGGTATTGCTCTGGAAAAAAAAAGAAATCTTAAAAAAACCATTGTTTTATTTGTCCTTTTCCAGCCATAAATATAATTTAATAAGCCTCCACCATGCCACATCTGCAACGTTTTTGCAAAATTTCTTGATGACTTCAGGCAAGCTGTTGTAACTTAGTTTTCCAAGAGTTAAGGGAAAAACTATGCACCATAGAACAGCATCAATATTTTGGTAATTGAAAAAAAAATAAAGGTCTTGGTATTATAACCAATGCAAGAACCAATCAAGGTGGATTTTATTTTGTTAAAACATCAACTTGCTTGGCATAACTCCCTTTTAATACAAGAACTAGAATTCAGGAAACTATACTTTCATGTATATGTTTAATATAGCCACCCTGATACGAAAAAAAAGTTATCAAAATGAAATGTTTTTTTACCAAAACCAAATGAAGATAACAGCAGAGGCAACAGTTTCTAAGAGAAATGCCAGAAGGAAGACAAAAATGAAGAAAGTGATTGGGTAGCAGAATTTGAAAAAGGTAATGGAATGCAACAGTAAAAAAACAGTGACTAAATAAACTGATGAAAGGAAAGATACTGGAGAGCAGAAACAGGTATTCAAGTTTCTGAACTTTCAATACCGAAAGAGGACGTGAGGGTGGGCATACATGCAGTGCAATGTGTATGAAAAGGAAAACACTTCTTCTATAAAAGTTAGAAATACTTGAGCAGCTAACCTAATTAATAGACTAATGCCACAGAAATATAAAGTAATTTCTCTTTTTCAAAAGTATTTACTCCTGTGTTAAAAACTTAAGTTGTTTGTGATAAGTTACCATACCTTAAACTAATCTAGATAATCATAGAATCATAGAATGCTTAGAGTTGGAAAGGACCTTTAGATCATCTAATTCCAACCCCACCCTGCCATGGGCAGGGACACCTCACACTAAACCATCTCACCCAAGGCTTTGTCCAACCTGGTCTTGAACACTGACAGAGATGGAGCATTCACAGCCTCCCTTGGCAATCTATTCCAGTGCCTAACCACCTTGACAGGAAAGAATTTCTTCCTTATATCCAATCTAAACTTCCCCTGTTTAAGCTTTAACCAATTACCCCATGTCCTATCACTGCAGTCCCCTTGATTTCTTTAGTGTCTAGAAGTGGTGTAGGACAGTCAAGAGCTAGGGGAAAGGAGGAAATATTTAGGTAGAAAATTAAATTTGTAGTTTCTCAGCAAAAAAACCAGATTACACTGTCTAATTTCATCTTCAACTGCAGAATATGAAGCTCAAAGTAGCAACCAAATCTGATGTCAAACAAAAAATCAATGTCAGTGAATATAACATTTTACCTGATTCTTTTCTCATCTCTTTACTTACATTCTTGGATTAGTATTACTGTTTCTGTATGCAGACAAATAGCCACCAAGAAAAATTCTTCTTAATTTCATGTAAAAACCTGTAATTGCAAGGGTGTTGTTTAAAATATTCTGCCCCTCAAGATGTGAAAGTATTTGCCTGATTTACTTTATTAGTTTTTAAGCATGACTCCAGGCCCATGAAATACAATAGTTCATGAAAACTATGAAAAATTTCATTTGAGAAGATTTGCATGCTGTCTCCTGTGAAAACTGCACTATGAAAGCTTTCAAGCTCAAAACTGCTTAATCACTTAACCTATGAAGATACAGTGAAGGCTCCTTACTGATTATAGGATCAGGAAAAATTTAACAAATTCTAAAAGGTTTTATAACTTTAAGATATACTAATATTTTTAGCCACAACTTTTACATGAGCTGCACCATTTATAAGATTTATAGGAAAGCCACTGCACTGCAGATGCACGTAAGACTTTGTAGGATGTGGTATTCTTTGTATTTCATCATGTTTTATACTGTTATTTAACCACAACCAGCAATTAAACACCACAAAGCCACTCCTGGTGGGATGAGGGAAAGTATCGGAAGAGTAAAAGGTATGAAAACTCATGGGACATAAAGCCAGTTTAACGGGTAAAGCAAAAGCCATGCACAGAAGCAAAGCAAAAGCCATGCACAGAAGCAAAGCAAAATTATAAATTCATTCAACACTTCTCATTGTCAGGCAGCTGTTTGTCCATCTCCAGGAAAGCAGGGCTCCACGTGTAACAGTTGCTAGGATAGACAAGATGCCAGCCATATGAACATTCCCCCTTTCTTCTTCTTTCCCCTGCTTTATGGAATCATAGAATACTTAGGGTCGGAAAGGACCTTAAGATCATCTAGTTTAGCCTTTCCTGCACTGTTTTCATTTACAAGAGTCTCTAAGTTAGGGAAAGAACTGTGTTGGCTGCATAATATTTTCTTGTGAAGTTTTGTAATTTATCATCATTCCAGTGCAAAACAAAGTCTGTGACATGTACCATAAACTTAAAGAAAGCTGTTGTTTGGTTTTGTTTTGTTTTTTAATAAACCACCCCACCCAGAGTAACTAAGAATCATAGAATAGTTAGGGTTGGAAAGGACCTTAAGATCATCTAGTTCCAACCCCCCTGCCATGGGCAGGCACACCTCACCCTAAACTGTATCACCCAAGTCTCTGTCCAACCTGGCCTTGAACACTGCCAGGGATGGAGCATTCACAACTTCCCTGGACAACCCATTTCAGTGCCTCACCACCCTCACAGGAAAGAATTTCTTCTTTATGTCTAATCTAAATTTCCCCTGTTCAAGTTTGAACCTGTTACCCCTTGTCCTATCACTACAGTCCCTAATGAAGAGTCCCTCCCCAGCATCCCTATGGGCCCCCTTCAGATACTGGAAGGCTGCTATGAGGTCTCCACGCAGCCTGCTCTTCTCCAGGCTGAACAGCCCAACTTTCTCAACCTATCTTCATATGGGAGGTGCTCCAGTCCCCTGATTATCCTTGTGGGCCTCCTCTGGACTTGCTCCAACAGTTCCATTTCCTTTTTATGCTGAGGATGCTAGAACTGCACACAATACTCCAAGTGAGGTCTCACGAGAGCAAAGGGGCAGGATCACCTCCTTCAACCTTGCTGGTCATGCTCCTTTTGATGCAACCCAGGATATGATTGGCTTTCTGGGCTGCAAGCAAACACTGCGAGCTCATGGTAAGCTGAGCTCATGTTATTTGCTGAGCTTGATGCCATATAGTATGTAATATCGCTTTGGCCAGCTTGGGTCAATTGTCCTATCTGTGTCCCCTCATAACTCCTTGTGCACCCCCACGAAGAGTATATATGTGCACCAGCATTACTAGCTGGTAGGGTCACGTGAGGAGCACAAAAGGTCTTTGCTCTGTATTATCAACACTGTTTTCTTCCCAAATGCAGAACATAAGCTCATCCTAAATACTATGAAGAAAATTATCCCTACCCCAGTCACAACCAGCAGAAATATGGAACAACATTTTTTTTCCATGTGACTGTGCCTTCTCTTTAGTATCTCATAAAAAGTCCCACAGGTTCAATTAACTGTAGAAACATGCACTAAATTGCACAAGAATGCATCATCTGTACTTGCCAAATGCTGAAGAAATACAAAATGAGAATATTCTACATTTCCAGATGATGCTTTTATCCATTTCTGTTTAATTTCTGATCCATGGCAAGAGATGAGACTAATTACTTCACTGCTGTGAGTTTTCTTTTTACATTGGCATTTTTTCCTAGAGGATTCTATCCAAGATTTCCTCTTTTGAACGTATGCAGAGTTTCCTGAATTTTTTTGTTAGTCTATACTCTGGACATGAGTTGCTTCTTAAAAGCAGGAGAAAACAGAAAAAAATCCTTCAATGAAGAACAGTCATAAAGCATGAAAAGAAAGATCTTTCCAAAATCTTCAGTGAAGGATTATGCAATCAGTAGCAACAGAAAGTTTTTTATGGAATTTTCTCCAGAAGCCGGCAGTTTAAAAGGGCATTCCTGTTCTAGCATGCTAATTGGCAGTTATGTTCTGACTCCCTTGAAGACAGCTCTGTACCAAAGTACAAGTTTCCAATCCTCTCACTTTAGATTCCACATAATATTGCACTGCAGCTGTGTTCCCCATGTTGGAGCCTAAATGCTCCTGAGACATTGCAAAGAGATATAGCATTTCAGCACATTAAATATGGTACTATCCATCTAAGAATAACATCTGATTGCATCTTTGACTGACCACTGCCTTTCTGCTGGAGGAACTTTGGCAAACTATTCCATCACAGGACCAATCAGACATGCAGTGACTTTTTCCACTTCTGTTCCAATAAGACCTCCCTAACTTTTCTTTATGCTTTATTATGCTCTGTGTTGTTCTGTACTAAAATCAAGTACTCTTGTTTGTAATGCATAAGCCCAGTTGTGTAATCCTGTCAACCAGAAAATAAAAAATGCTTCATGAGGACAATGAAAGGGGTCTGCTGAAGCAAAAATATTCCATCATACTAATAGCTGCTAAAAAAACCAGCTGCTGAGATTACAAATTAAAATAGGAAAGAACTGAATTCCCATTTCCCAGGTGAAACTGTGCAGTGACATGTTACATCAGTTTCTAAGGTGTATGGATACCACTGACAATTGAATATAATTAACAGTAATATTTATCAGTAATTAGCCCTGTCAACCAAGGAGTGATTAGCATACACACTCCCTATAACTTTTTTTCATTTACTTGAAACTCTAAGTCAACTCATAACACCTTGGTAGGATGTTTAAAAATCGCAGAAAAACTGAGCAAAACTGTTGAATCATTTTTCATAAGGATCAAGTCTTCAGAAACATACAGCTTCATATTTATTACAGATCCAAAATTGTAGTTTGATGAGAGTATTTACTTTGGACTGCAAACTATCAGGATAAAGTTGAGCTCAATACTAGAAAACAACATAAGCCTTCTCTTACCTTGTTTGTACCTTGGACCTAGCTGTGCATCACCCATCACACTGACTGTCCCATCTTCTGATACTTCCAACACTTGAGCAATCCAGATACGTCTGAAATAAAGTTGAGTCAGGAGAATTCATCATTTCTTTCTCTTACTGACCAAAAAAACTTATGGTCTCTAGGAAAAGAATTAACAGCTTTTGTCTATGCCAGCTAAAAAGATACATACTGAAAATTCCCTTGGGGAAAAAAGCTCTATAAAAATTTCAGCATCAGTTGTAAGTTTATATACTGGGTACTGTTGTTCCCCTTATTGTCAGGATTACAGATTTCTTTTAAAATATTTATTTTTACTACAACTTACTATTTTTTTAAAAGTAGGGAATATTTGAAACTAATGAAAACCATGCAAAAATCAAGGTGTTCATTTTATCTCAAAGTTTATCTAAGAAAAGGTATTCTTTTTCACTTTCAGGAAGGCAACTATTTACCAACTATTTAGTTGCTAATAAGATGAACTCTTCTCCAAACACTTTACTAGATCTCTGCAGCAGCTAATTAGTGCTGTATTCAAAATGGCTACTCTATAAAACTGAGGAGGGAAGGTGGCTTTTACCATCAGCCAAAGAACAGTCATCCCAAAGTTCTTACTTTTATGTGTTACTCAGTTATACTTTGGTTTCCTCTGGGAAATGACCATTTTTAAACAGAGCCCTACTCTTAGTTACATGTATTATTCAGAATGGTGCTATATAATTACTTTGAAATTAATATACTGCTGTAGGGTTAAAAGGAAGAAGAAAAAAATACTTCTCTTTCCTTCTTTTCTTCATTTTCCTTGTTCCCAGCTTCCCCACTTCCCCATTTTCATCTGTGGTCTTTTCCATCCTGCACACAAAGGACCTGTGGTGGCCTATGATGAGCTACAGTATGTTTGTGTTTATCTGATTTTTTAAATTGTTTTTTCCTTTTTTTTCATGAGTACAGACACTAGATGCATGCATTTCTTTTGTAAAAGTGTGTGCAATTGGACTGCAGTGCATATGCTTTTCCAGCTAACGCATAGATAGTGTGTGACACTTGTGGCACAGTTGTTGGAGACTGATGAGGATACATCATGAAACATGTAAGGCTGAAGGCTCAAAGCACTTGCAGTTGATGTGGCCACCAACAAAGCTACGGGGATCAGCATCAAGTACTTTGCTAAGCTGTCAGAAGTATTTAACTCCTTCTGTTAAGAGAACAGGTCATATCATTAATTTTAGATTAATGAAGGAGTAAAATATACATATTTACAAAATATTTTTTTAAACTTGCATATTACTTGCTTAAAATACTCTTTTATGTCAATGGTATTAATGGACTTTGCATTATAAGCTGACTCTGAGTGACTGCAAAGACACTCTCGCTCTTTCTGGAGGCATCAAGTAAACAAATTGGTGGAAGACTGCAGCCAAGAATTTGAGGGAGAAGGGAGCAGTACTTGATTTCTTGTACTATTTTCCAGAGTTAGGTGGAGTGTGGGAGGCATAACAGAGTCAAGGCTTTCAGATTGCAAATGATCATGTCCACCCCTCACCTGTAGTATCCAGACAGACTCCTTCCCTGATGAAGATTCTTGAACAGTATCTGTGTATTTCTGTGTTTGTCTACAGGGCACTGATTAAGAACATCCAACTAATTTGTCATTAATGTTTCAAAAGAGAAGACATGCTTGTTTTATGTAGAACCATATTCTATCACTTTTATATTCAGTTGGCTATATCTCAGGGACACGGGCAGAGGAAGGGGTTAATTAATGTGAATAGGATGGTGGAAGCTGGCTCTAGGTGGTTGTACAAATATTTTTTTTCCTACTAAGTATAGCTACATTACATGCAATCATAGAATCATAGAATAGTTAGGGTTGGAAAGGACCTTAAGATCATCTAGTTCCAATCGTGTATCATGATGAAGATCCAAAGGATATGGGAAGCTTTTCATGATTCCAAACATAACAAAGGCTCAGCTGCTCAGTGTAGGTAGAAGTGGTATATGCAGAAGCTGTTGAACTATGCAGGCATCATAAAGGAAGAAGTTCAAAGTGGAAGCTGTCAAAAATCCAAGGAAATAGTTTTCTTGCACACGTCAGGAGATACAAAAGTAAATGTACAGAGGTGCAGTTGCAGAACTTTCTACTTAAACCCTGCAGGAACTCCTTCTTCTTATAAAATATTTAACTGTGTTTACTGCTGAAAAGATAGGAGAGAAAAGAGCCTCTTCTAATCCTAAAATGCCATTGCACAAGGAAGAAGTAACAGGCAGAAAAAGCAGGATCATGTCATTACACCAACTGACCCTCAAACAGCTATAGTCTGAGAAATAATGAGGAAAAATGGGATATATTCAGAGTTAAGACAAATTTCTCAAATATACAGAGAAAAAAATGTGTGATGGGAGAATCCAAATATTGTATAAAAAGTGGCTGGTCAAACTGTACACAACACTAGCAAGTATGCTAGTGGAACTATTTTCGTGTTTTATAACCACTTTATTTTCTTCATAGTCTCCCAGTCTTCTTGATTGTAAAGTACCATCATCTAGCTCATCTATTTCCATTTGCCTCTGAATATTCATAAATTTCCACATAGTGGAGATGAAGGGAGCAGACCATTATTCTTGCAGTGTGAGCTACCATAGGAAATTTAAAATATAAAAAATTTACAAGACACTAATTAGTCATTAGTATTGCCTTGTGTGTACACTTTGTTCTTCTTAAGGCTCTGTGAGATAGCTTAATCTAGTTCTGAAATGGAGTAAACTATCCTTCAGGAAATGTGCAACGCATGTGAGTACACATGGAGTGATTGTAGAGCAGTTAAAAAAAAAAAAGTACAATAAAAGAAGTAAAATACTAAAAAGAAAACCCAAACCCTTGCATACAGAGTATAAATCTAACAAAAAATACCACAGTAAAACCTACATACCTGTGACAAAAAAGGACAAGTGGAAGGCAAAAAGTAAACCGATATGATTTAACAGCAAGTTATATGAGGTTATTTTAGTTAAAGGTATCTCTAGTGAACATAATCGGCAGCAGCATAAATTACTGCAGGCTATTATAAATTAAGATGGCTGAAATTATTATAAGTAACCAAAGGCATAAAAAAATCAAGATCTATTTTTTTAAGAAACTCAAGAGTTTGGAAAAGAGTCAGTGAATTGGCTGGAATGCCACAAATTTGAAGTTGCAGTTAAGGAAATTAGGTACTGCTAGGAAGCCAAATTATTTCCATTAGCTTCTAGTAGAGGGGCCAAAATTGTAGGTATCCAGAATCCTGTCTTTTCTGAAGGTGAAGACAAGGCCATTGAGGCTGGGATTCAAAATTATATTTGACATTTACTGAGATTGTACAACTACTTCCTGCGAAACTACTTCATGTGGAGAGAAATAGAAAGCTAAATTCTTCTGGGTCTTGAAATTGGGTAGAGATCTACTTAGCAGGCAGAATCTTCTACAGAGCTTCATACTTCAAATACAGCTTTTTTTTTGTCATAACTGGAAACAGGATATTAGATGAACTGATGAAAAAAATAAAAAAATCAAACAAACAAACAAACAAACAAAGGTAGTTCAAATACCAATCAATTGCCTAGTCTCAGTGGTATATTTTATAGTCAAAGATGCATACTTCAGTATTAAATCCATGATCACCAAGTAATAATGCAACATTTCCGTTCTAAATATAACTACTATTTTTGAAATAACTGAAAATATTAAATTTATAAAAAGAATAATTAATAGACACAAATAACTATGATGAATGAAATCAAAAGAAAGATTGATTTGATGAAAGAACTTAGTAAACACTGTGGCAGATGGATTTGCCTCAAAGAGACCATATTATTACTTTACATGACATTTTCTATGTAGAGTCTCCTCAAGTTATCTGTCTAAGAAGAATAATAAATACACTTTTTGCCATATTTGAATTACATCAGTATGATGCAGTTGCTGTCTCAGCTGGAGAAAGAATAATTATCCTCAAGTAAGAAATAACTAATTAAGGGTGAATGCCAAATGTACGATAGCTTTTAAATTGAAACCTCTAAACACTATGGACAGCCCTGGATGTGGGATTATTTTTAGTATTTGAAATAATAACAGTCTTTTATGTAGTCTGGTTTTGAACCTGTTTAAAAGAAATTTTAATAATACATATGTTCTGAATATTTTTAATTAAAATTTTAATAAAACTCCAGAAGAAATAGTTTTGTTATAATAATGCACAATTAAAGGAAATATTTTTCTTAAGCTAAATTTTATATTGTGAAATTGTGTAGCGCTCATACTATGACATGTAATAATTAAAAATAAACTTTTTTTTTACTTTATATGAAAATGAACAAGAGTCACTACAAAGCTGAAGGAAATAGTGTTTTATTGCCTTGATGGTATATGTTTTTCTCAAGTAACACTGCTTTCTAAAAAAATTGACGATGAAAAACTCAGTATTTTATAGTTTCAATCTTTAGTGACCTACAGGCTTTCTTCACTGTTGAATAAACCTACCAGTCATAAAAACTCAGCAGAGAAAAAACAACAAAGTTCCTCACCACTTAAGCTGAAGGAATTTCCTCAGTATTAACTTGAAGAAAACTGGTGTTAACATAAGAAATGAGATGTTGTTTTGCTTTCCAGAATGCAAATCTGAACAAACACTTTGCAACATTGACAATTTATGAAATCCACTACCTTTTGAAAAACTGCAGGCACTTACAAATCTCCAAACAAACCATAAGAAATGCTAATTTGGTCAGTGATTGAATATGGCCATAGGCATCTTCTGTAATCAGCCAAATTTCATGAAGAAAAATATACTGAAAATAATAGTATAACAAATCATGCATGACGAATGGCTCATTTTTATTTATACTGGCATTGACGCTATACATGCATCCGGGAAAACAAGTCTGAGTAATAATGTAACTCATACTTTTCATCTAGAAATAGGCTAAAGTAATAGATTTTTATGAAAATGACCAATATCTGTAATAAATGATCCAGTCACATATATGCCTAATGCTGTTAAAACCATGTATGGAAAAGCATTTATTTTTTTCACTTTCCAAATTTTTGTATAAGAGCACATTTTTCTAACATATACATTGTTTGAAACTGTCATTTATTCCCCAAATATAGTGAAGCTACTGTTGGCTTTCCTGTTCTTCATAATGAATGTCCTTTTTATTTCTCTTATATTTAAATTCTTCTTCCATTTTGGTGCACAATCATTAAACATAGTGCATTCAAAGCCCTAGTAAATCCAATCGAATGTCTAATATGGAAGGCATTCATATAAAAATAAAAGGATGTTGAAATGACAATTAAAAAGAGTTTATGTAATTTTGATTTACCTCTGCCAAATATGATATGAAAATTTTGGATGATAAAAAAGCTCAGTAAGTATAATAGATGCTGTCAAGACATTTTATTTAATTTTTGTACCACAGTGGCTAAAAAAAATAATTTCACAAAATCAAAGTATATCATTAAAAGTGGATAAGATTAGTTAAATGTAAAAATGAAAACAATTTGCCAATACATCATCATATCCCAGATACAGTCCTGCCACAGACATCTCAGTTTTGTTTCATAGCAGCTCAAAATTTATAGCAAATTTATGGGAAAAAAAAAATCAGTGGAACAGTTTGTCGATGGAGAAAACTTTCTAGACTTGCAAATAATAATGATGACAGATCTCTTTTAGAGATCAGTCTGGATCGCTTGGCAAGGCGATCTCCATTGGACAAAATATTAATTAACAGAAGTGAGTCAAACTCCATATGTCTAAGAATATAAACTCTTAACAGGGGAATATGATGACACTGTTGAGAATTTACTTATACTGATAGATAACCTATGGGTAACTGTCTAGTTAGGAAACAAACATATTTTCAAATCTTTGAAAAATAAGCAGCAGAATATTAAGGAATAAATAGGAAATATCACCACTGCATGTGTTAGTAAAAATCCCGGGTTCCAGTCTGATGTCCACAATGAAAAAAAAAAAAGAGACATCTCAGGGAAGAGCTTTACTAATTATGTATATCTGGAAAGCATTTTTATAGTAAGGACAATAGCAATAAATATGTATGTAATATGTTCAAAAAGGGGTTAAGAGCTGATATGCCTATGATCTACAAGTAACAACATGGGAAGTGACTTCTGATAATTGTTTATCATGAAAAGCAATATCAAAACCTGACTAAACCTTTCCAGTACATGGGTTAAGCTTTTAGGGTAATTTACCAAATAAAACAAACAATCATATGCTGAATTTTATCTCTCTAGAAGTCTGTACAGCAAGACTTGATAATTTTCCAATGGATGTGCTAAAATTTGAAGAGCTATTGTAGGTTGAATGCAGGAATTGCTGGGTGAGTTTTTATGGCCTATGTTATTTAGGGAGTCGTGCTATTAAAGATCATAATGTTCCTTCTAGTTTCAAAATCTATTAACCTTATTTGATTGAGTCTTTTATTTCACTGTTATGTTTTCTATAGGAAAAGAAAATGGTGGGAAGAAGCAGAATGAACATCTAACCTTTGAAGAGAAAAGCAAAAACATTTGATTCAGAAAGCTTGGCAATGGTTAACAGAATATTTATTTGAAAATAACCCGTGAGTATTTTACTGTGGAAGACCATATAAACTTGTAACTGCCTTTACCTTCTTATTAAAGGCTTTTTACTGATGAGATTGGCAATTAAATTAGTGATTACTTGTGCTAATTAAAATATGAAATGGCAATATCCTTTCTACTGGTTCAGGATGTGTTAAGGTAAGCTTACAAGTGAACTAGCCTTCGAAATTATATCTGAACAAACTGTTCTTTCAGCTAAAAGGAATGAGAAAGAACTAGATATCCTATATATACTTTCCTTTGTCTATGAAGAATTCCAGCTCTGAGAAAATGTTTGATGTTAAGCTCCTAAATTGGATATAAAAGTATCAAGCTATAAAAACTGCAAACTTGGTAACAAATTGGATGAATCCTGGCATGGGATATTTTAGATGTGTATTTCAGGATGAAATTAATTGCATCACAGACTAGTTCATTTCTCTCCATTGATACCATTCTCTCCATTCATACCATTGAAACTCATCCCTAATAGGGTGAGATCAGCTTGCAGGTACAGGTAACTAAATTTACATATCTACATGTACATTAGGTGACTAAACTCCCATGACAGCCCATGGAGATATAATTAACACAGTCAGTGGAGTCTAGAGCCATTCAGCTGACTACAACTAGGTTAGTTGTATCACTTTCCAGACTCCAACTGTATCATCTACAGCTGGATAACTGTTGTGGAAGCTTAGACAAATATCTCATGGACAGCAAAACATTCATATGCCTAAAGATGAATTATCACAGAGTTATAAACTACTTGTTTTTTCTTAAACCCCCCCCCCCCCCCCCAAAAGATAGCCTTGCACTGCAGAAGTAGTAAGTACAACATCTAGTGTTTCGGAAGGCTGACAGGAAATCAAGAAGTGCACCATGTTAAATCTCCATTGTAGACTTAGTTTAAAAGACAGTGCGAGGCTTCACATCTTCCCTAGCCCATTTATTCAGTGCAAAAGGATAGAGTGACCTGCTGATCCCTAAAAGCCCTGCATTTAGCCTGTTTATTGTGGAAGTATAATGGTAAATACAAACAAGCCACCTCACCTGTTCCTCTTCACAGGGTGCAATACATGAGGCTGAGGCTTGCTCATGAATCTCTGTACAGAAATAAATATACATAAAACATACGCCAAGCTGAGTTCTCAGATATACATTTCTAGGGAATTTTCATCCCTTGAAAAAAAACTGCCTACTCCTTTTTCAAAAATGGGACTCATAAACCAATATGTACTTTGCTCAGAGGAGACAAGACTATTCAGTTTGTCTGAACACAGCAAAACTCTTCTGCTTCTTCCTGACAGTTTGACACATGGGGAAATTATGCAGACTGACACAAAGCTAGGCTTAAAACCAGGAGCAGGAGGAGCAGACAAAGAAGACTAACAAATAGGGATTAAGAGGTTTGAGGTTTATGCATCTGTATTTTTACGTAGAAGAGAAAGAAGCAACTAGAGATACTCAAACACAGGTGGAAAAAAAAAAAAAAAGAAAGATATAGGAGACAGTTATAAGATGTGCAAAGAATAAGTAACTTGAAACCAATGCAGAAGGAATATAGAAAAGAGGGAAGTGATTCAAGAAAGGAGATAAATAAAGCAGCAGGAGAGCAATGTAATGTTGACAGCTGTGTTTCTCTGGATCTGTGCTGTTTCCAATCATTGATTTTTCAGTTGACAGTTGAGCAAGTCAGGGCATCTCTGGAAATTACGTTTGTTACAAAACCGATCACTGAGTCCCACATTATTGTTTGCACTCTTTCTTTTCCCAAATACTGTATTTTGATGTCAGGTGAGAGAATAAGATCTTTCTTCTTTCTTTGATTCTTGACTTCAGCATTTCACCTAAGACTTCTGACTGGCTTTTTAGTTGCATAAAATGTGCCATACTTTAAATAAAAAAAATAAAAAAATAATACTTTTTTTTTTTTTTCTTTTATTGACCAGTCTGCAACTGTAACTGAGAAACATGAAACAGCTGTTGAATCTTTGGGATAATTGTGGCATCTGAGAAGCTGGATAATCACTGGAACAATTTTCTCACTATTTAAGCAAATCTATGTGTATTCAACAGTCTGGCCCTGTATGGGGTAAATACAGCAGACATGCAGATGGGGAAAGAGATGAGGAAAGATTGTCTAGCCATACCATTATTAAGCGAATGCAAAGTTAAGAAAGGAGCAGGATGAATTAGTTGTGCTCAAAATATCAGATTCAGACTAAGTTCTTTGGTTCTGTTTTATTGCCTTTCTGGAATATTAAAAAATATTCATTTCAATATGTTGCAGAAATGCCCAAACAAATGGATCAGAAGCTATTGCTTTCATGAATGGAAGTGATAAATGTGTATTTTCAATTGGTATATGGTGGATTTTCTGCTCAGTGGGGTTTTTTTCTGGTGTAAATCCTTGTCCAAAAGAAGTAAACAGGCAATTTGTCACTGACTTTAAGGTACCAAACATTTATCATGGTACTTTGTTTACACTGGTTTTGTCCCCCGCCCTCCATCCACTGTACTTGGGCAGAGAGATAGTATATCACACATTCAGGCCTGGAAAGCTCTATAAATGTGATGATAGCTGTGTTGTTATAAATAGCATTCACTCACTAAATAATATATGGGGTATTTTACCAATGTGAGTTTCTTGAGTATGTAAGCACTGTTTTTGTAATCTCTTTTAAGCATCTGAGAGACTAGATAAAATGGTTTTAATAATTCTGAAAGGCAAAGTTCATCCATGACTAAGATGAGTGTATCATTTCACTTGTTTCCCCCATGCCCTTCTCCCTGCACAGTGTAGTTGTGAGTACACTGAGGTTGTCCTTTAAAAGAGACCAATTGTCAGGTTACTTTCAATCAAGATAAACAGTTTCCTTCAAAATATCTTTATTAGGATAATCTGTGCTATTTTACGTTGATTTGTTTAAACAACAAAGGTGAATTTATTTGCTTCTTTTCCTGTCTTACTGATCCTATATGTCCTGGACCTCACCACTGAGGCAAGAAGCAAAACTATGAATATCTAGATGACAGACTGTTTAAATTCCTCAAAAGTTAAGTGCTTTTTTTCTTTGACTGACCTGTTGTCAAGTATCTCTAGGACACCCTGTGACAAACATACCTGCAGTAGGTGGGACAGGATGAGGCAGGTGAGCAATGGGGATGCATATGCTTAGGCCAGACTCTGCAAAGCTGCTCTCAGGCTGGGTTGTGCAAACTCTCCCAGATGCTCTCACTGTTCCAGGTTAAGATGCCCAGTTCTTAAAATATTCTTTTGGGGTTTTTTTTTAACCTCTTGTTTCTGTGGCTGAATTAAACTGAACTCACACAGAGAAAGACATGTCTATTCAATAACCCTTGCATATACTTAATATGTAGAAATTTAGGGACTGAAAAATTTAAGTGTTTATTGCAAGTTAGAATTGGAGTACGGCTTATCAGCCACACTGCAATACCTTTCTCAGCTACAGATCCTCCTTGCAAAATCTGAACAATATTTCAGAACAGATGAATTGCTATTTTCTGACAAAATTATGTTGGAAAATGTTTTGATTTGTTGTATCCATTGCTGTAGTGCAGTTCTGGAAGAAAGTTAGAGGAGGTAAAAACATTCAGTCATGGAGGATATGAACAGAAGCCAAAACAGACTCAGCTGGAGTTTTAGCATCTGTTATAGTTTAAGGCTTGTAAAAAATAAAAATAAAAAAATAAAAAAGAAGATCTCACCAAATCAACAAAGCTTACCCATTCGTTTATCAACTGCATCCCTGAGATGTTTTTTCTCTCGCCTTCAATGAGATAATTTATATAAAGTGAAAGTTTTCAATTGCTGCCTCAAGCCTTTATATGAAATACTAATGTGGATTCCCTTTGGTTATTCCTAATAATGTGGACTATGATTACACATTAAAAATATCCTGAACAATATACACCCCCTGCTGCCTATATGACATGGTGCTGATTATTAGGATAAGCTATCATTTTATGTCAGACAAAAATATTTCCTGACTAATACACTTTCTGTTTCATATCTCACCCCAGAACAATTGGCAGGATCAATAATGGGCACAGCTGTTTCCACGAGGAGTGTAAAATCCTGGTTGGCCAATACTGGCATTGTATGGGAAGTTTCTTATTTCGTGAAGTACTGCATAAAACAGAAGAAGAATTCTCTCAGGAAGCATCAAACCATTATGCTAGAAAAAGATTTGTTGTTATAACTTGAGTTAACTGGATTCTGGTTTTGTTTGTATTGCTGGAGCAAGTGATATTTTCCAACTTCTCTCAAGTGGGGTATTCTTGAGAAATTTTATGCCGGTACCTTGAAAAGCCATGGAACAAAGAATAAAAAGTATAGATTAACCTGCTTAATAACCTCCCCCCCACCAAAATGTTCAATGTTTCTCATACAAAATACACATTATTACTGTGCCCTCATTTTGTATATGTATCTTAATTGTATGTCACAAAAGTTGACCTGAGTGTTCAAAAGTGATGGGAAGGGAAAATATGTTTATGGATGACTATAAATGAACTGGTATTTGCTGTATCTGTCAGTTTTACATAGAGAAACAGTGGAAATAAGAAACAAATATACAGTAATACTCACAGGCCCATACTAAGAGTAGGTCATGATAACAGACTGCTTATATGACTGATACTAGAACTTGATAGGTGTAAGGAAGAGGTGCATATAGCTGAAAAAGATTTCTTCTGCAGGCATCTCTGGGTATGATGCTAAAAAGTTATTTTTAGTTAAAACTGAGGGCAGCTAGATGACAACATTCAACGTGGTGCAAGGTAAAACTACTGGACATCACAGATGATACTCCAACCCCTACCTTGTTATTTAGAACTAAGATTCATTTGGAAAGTAGAAATGCAACTGCAATCCCAGGTGCCTTTTCTTCAGTTAAAATCTGGGTTTACTTGTAGAATATACTTTTGTACAAGGTAGATTTATAGAGAACTCACACTGCTCTATTTTAATCCTTAGAGAAGACTGCATCTAAGCGCACTTCAATCATTCGTGGATGTTTCTCAGATGGCGTGGCAGGCTGCCTTTGGTGTGCCCTCCTGTACCACCGCATCCACCTCCTCCATGATCATTTTGGGATGATTCATTCTTCATTCTTGCACTGATGAATCACTGTGCCCACAATCCACATGTGCATGTTGGAATTAAAGTTTAGAAATTGGGGGAACAAGCTGACAATTTTCAGAAGACATAGTATTACATAAATGTACTCTTGTAATATTTTCAGCTGCTTTAACTCTGAGAAGCAACAATGAACCAAACATGCTAATGAGTTTGGCATATGAGCAGGAAGGCTTTACCAGGACATTGTTCATATCCTACCTGTGAAATGCCCCATACATATTATTCCAAGGCTACTTGATTTTTTTCTGTTTAAAATACAAGGCTTTTTTAGTGAAAATGATTTATACATGAATGTATTATTTTTGTGCACTAATTGTATGTATTTCTTGTGACTAGTCAAATTCTGTTGTACAAAGTAATGAAAATTCTAGCACAAGGCATATGAAATAGAGGAGACAGACTGCCACTGTTAGTATAAATGACAACTGTGATCCATCAGACTGCCAGGAACCAAGTCAAACCAAATTTATTCAAACGGATGTCACACTAATAGAAGAAGTAGAACTCTAAATGATGTTTTCAAAGCTTCCATGGGCAGGACCTCGTGAACACATTCAGCAGAGTAGAGAACAAAAGCTAAGTGGTGAGCTCTCTGCAAGTGGCTTTGTCACACAATAAGTTATCACAGGTTAGAAAGCTACTATTCATGCATTCTGTAGTGACTCTTTGAGACCATTTTGATATCATCTAACTGTGGTCTGCAGAGATCCATCTCCAGGCATCAACAGCAAGAAAACCTTTGTCTCCACTACTGAGAAGAGTTTAACTGCTGATCAGCGTGGAAAGTTCTCAAGTTGACAAAAGTTTGAAAGATATTAAACTTAGGCTAATCATGTAAGTCACTTCCATACAAGAGCAGAATAAAGTATGAAATTCATTACTTCATCAATAGCTTCAATCAGGCATAGAAACCAGCTTATACTTATCAAACTACATATACTGTAGTACTGGAAGGTGGAGACAAAGTTATCTGAATTTTTCATGTTTCGACTGAGTCAGAAAGTACCTGGATACAATTAGGATGAGGAGCAGATTCTAATCTATTGTCAGTATTCAAAATTAAAACCTGGTACTAGATGACACTTTTAGCTATGTAATGAGAACTCCATAAAGAGGTGATACAGGATAGTAAGAATGCATTTAAAACAATTGAAAGTAATTGTCCCACATGAAGTAATACATCCATATTTCATGACATTAAGTACATAGTTATATGGTATATAGCTCAGAGAGATGGCAAATTAATTGGTAACAAAAATAAATTTATTGTAGTAAGAGCTAAAATCATAGGTCAGTTGAACTTGTTAGGTCATTCAAGCAATCATTCCTATGTAGAAAGTCAGAAACTCTAATGACTGTAACAGGAACCAATATCTGAACCCCACGGGTGAAAGCATGAAACAATTATCCCCATGCTAATAATAAGAAGCTTTTGTTTACTGCAGGATCAAAGGATAGGTCAGACTGGGAGGAACCCTTGGAAGTCTCTGGTCCAACCTCCTGTATGCAGAAGAGTCAACTCTGAGGTCAGACAAGGCTGCTCAGGGCTTCATCTTGAAAGTGTCCAAGGACAGAGACTGCACAACCTCCTTGGGCAACTGGTGCACTACCTGACTGTCCTTATGGGAAAACAGCTGCTTCTTATAGCCAGTGTGACCTTCTCTAGTTTCTATTTATCTCAGTTGTCTCTTGCCTGCCTGCCTTGCACCCTTATGATGAGTCCAGAACTGTCCCCTGCATAATCTCCTTGTAGGCACTAGGGCTGCTCTTAGGTACCCCCAAAGTCATCTCTGCTCCACACTGAGCAAACCTATCTCTGCAAGCGTCCCCTCACAGAACAAGTTCTCTGCGTACACCACTGATAATGACCCTCTCAACTTGCCAGTTCAGCCAGTTCTCAGTCCCCCCTGTTGTTCATTGATCTAGTTGATAATTTATCAGTTTGTCTGTGAGTATGGTATTGCATCATGCTGTATTGGGTCAAGGTGTTGACAATAGGAGATCAACCTGACCTTCATAAAGCTGTGCTGACTGGGTCTGATCCCCCTCTTTTCCCACAAGTGCTGTGTGATTGCACTCAGTGTAATCTGCTTCATGATCCTCTTCAGCCCTGAGCTCAGGCTGGCAGGCCTGTAGTTTCCATGGTACTCCTTCCTGCCTTTTTTTATTCAAACTTTTTCTAATAATACGGCTCTTCTGATTGGTTTTGCTGTTCCCTTTGAGCATCACCTTCAGGTGAGCCTTGGTGAGTTTCCTGACAGCATCCATCAGTGTCTGGGCAATGCTTCCAAATTTCTCCTCTGTAGCTTGTCCCTGCTTCTCCCTTTATGCTGCTCCATAAACACTGCTTAGACATGCCAGTTTCCTGATATGTCTACCTGTTTTCCAGAATACTGGGATGGATCATTCTTGACCTCAGCGATATGCTTTAGTGGTGGTCTGGCAGTCTTGGAGTAACAGTTAGACTTGATGATCTTAAACCTCTTTTCCAACCCAGCTGTTTCTATGATTCTATGGTATTTTTCATGTACTATATAAAGTTCAGAACTAGACCAATTATAATTATCAACAAGGACTTTCCTGGACAAATTATGTTACAGCAAGCTGGATTTAGCTTATGTGAATTTACATTTTAAACTTATTTGGTAATAAATATTGAACATTTTTTTTTTCTTTTTTATTTGGCAAAGACTTCTAGAAACAGTCAAAAAAAAAAAAAAGAAGACATGCACATAATGCTGCGAGAAACTGATCTGAAATCAGACTCCAGCGTCCATTGTCTCAAAGTTTGGTAGGAAAAGCTGAGATGGAACTCCACCCTCCACTGCCTGAGGGATGAGTGGGAAAGAGATAAGACTCTTCTGTCCATTACCTGGGGGACTGGTGTGAGGAATTGCTGTTCATTATCCCAAGAATTGCTGCAGACCTGTGTATGCAGGCACATGCAGTTGGAAGAGGTGGCTGCAAGACCAGGGAAACTGGTCCACAAAGAGCAAGAGAAGTGACTTGAAGAACATAGGTACTCCCTGCAGATCATTATAAAAGGGGAAGTAAGACATCACCAAAATGGGTTCCTTCAAGGGGACTCCAGAAGGATGCATCCATGAGGACACCGACCTCCAACGGACTCTTGGGGGACACTGCTCCAACACCAACTACAAACCCTGAAGAACTCCCACCACTGATGATAATGATAATGGATCACTGGGACACTGCTAGATCCACAGTGATGACTGTCTCTCTCTGCACCATGAACCCTTGCTTCATTTTCTACCTTTTTTCCAATCTGTCCTATCACTATCCTCTTTATTAGAATAATTCCCTTGTTTATAATAACTGTCTTTTTGTAATTTGTAATAAATAGTCCAATTACAGTACTTGACCTCATTTGTGTCTTAATTTCATTCTTGGGATGAAACAGGGTGTGGCACTGGGATTTTGTCCAATCAGACCCTGACAACTGGTACAATTACTTTATATGCAGATATTGTTCAGCCTATAGACTATTCTTATACTGAGTTTTCCAGAGGTGTTGAAACAGGTTTTAATTATGAATTAGCTAAAAGCAAGGTGGCTTTAGTATAATTTATGCAGAAATATTTAGTTTGGTGACTGTTTTAAGTACACAGCCAGTATGAAGTGTCTATCACTTTCCAGCTTTTGTCGCTCAGTTGTGATATTCCCTTTGAACTGCGCTCCCCTTGTAAATAATTTCCAGTGGATTTCTAGAAGAATTTACAGGAACTCTTTTAAAAATTCCAAAACCTATTTTAGTAATGAAAATGTATATTAAATTAAAAAGTAACAAACCATATGTATTTCTACTATATTAAATTAAAACCTGGAGCCACATCATGGATTTTTGTCTGACATTCCTTCCTAGCCATAGACACAACAACCCACTTCAGACAAATAAAGAGAAGAGCAGATTTTAATCATCTTTGATTCTAATGTTTAGAAGTGAAGGATAGCATTGGAAAGATTAAATAAGTTTTACAAAATTAAAGCACTGCCTCCCAGGGTTTTCCTGTTATTATGTTAGGGAAAATAAAACTTTTATTTGATTCTCCCTTATTTACAGTTAAACAGTCTGAATTTTTGGCTTGCACTAGTTGGTTTTACAGAACTCTAGAGATAATCACAATATTTTTGTATGGCTTTGCTCATGTAAAGTGGCATCAGTGTTTCATTGGCAATAACATCTCCAGCAGCCTGGGCTCTGCAGCTGGCACTTCCTGAGTCTTTAATGGTGGCCCACCAAGCAGCATGCACCTAAAGCCCTCTGTGACATTGTCACACACAGCATTCTCAGCTAGTCATTGATCAAGTGGGTGCCTAGAGATATATCTGCACTGGGCACTTGGGGAATTTCTACTGCATTGCTTGGAAAGTCAGTGCATGCTCACATCAATGCTTGCTCTTTATATTTTGCCTATGCGTTGGATTTCAGTTGCTTATTCATGCACTTACCTCAGATATGTACTATAACCTATTTTTTTTTTCATTATAAAGACTCTCTGAGATGCAGTGTTCTTTCCTAGCACAAGTAATTTTATCCATGTGTTTTCATAATGGAACTTTCCAGTGAAGTTGTAATGTTCTTTTAGAGCATGTGGGAATGTGATAAAATATTCAGCAGATTCATCCACTTCTCGGCATTTGTATCTCAAAAATGAAACCTCAAGAAAGGGTAACATTTTTATGAAATTTACTGATCTGACATGATTTTATTCTTTCATTGAGGATAATAGTTCATGAGCTTGTGGATCTGGTGCTTAAATTTGTTCTCCCCTTTGATCCAAATTTAGAAGTAAATATTTTAAGGAATTAAATCTTTTAGGAAGGAAACTCCAGTGTGTTCTTATGAATGCTGTTAAGGATGCCATTACACTACTGGAGCAATCTCCAGGTAATCTTTTACTGCTAAAATCAAAATACCATGTAACCTTTTATTACTATGGAAAGCAAGACTGTTGAAAGTGGGCAACCCCTTCATTCTTACATTAAATCAGAAGCCTCTGAGTATCTTCTGGCTGGATCTTGATAAATTTGGTTGCCATACATTGGCTATAGATTAATGAGAAATGCGTGGTAGGCTGTTACACACAATTTTCATGGGCAGATATTGTCTTAGCAAAGTACCTTCTACTTTCTTCTCTTGGAGCAGAAAGTATGCACTATCTCATGGTGACAACCTAGTCTATTGAGTGAAGCAATACATTGGGAACTAAATGGCTTGGATTTCCTTTTTGGATCAGCCACTGATCTCATGGGTAATGGAAAATCAGTCTTCTCCAGTGTCTTTCTTTCCTTGTTTTTTTTTTTTTTTTTTTTTTTTTTTTTTCCCCCTCTTCTGTATTGCTTCTGGTCTAAAAGAGCCTTGAGGAGGATTTAGGCTGTGTCGTTTTGATACCTTTGTTTCTTTTACTAGTTTTGCCCCTAGGAAAAAATAAGCAAATTTAAAACAGAGACAAGATTGGTCTTCATTGATTCTGTGAGATACTAAAGATAGATTTCATGGTAAGCAGCTATTTTCCAACTTTAATAGTTATTTTAATCATAGAATCATTTTATTTTGGATAATATTAACTTCAGAGCTGCAGTTCACACAAATACTTTTAAAAGAAAGGGAAATAAATAGCAAAGAAAAAGCACTCCTCTCCACCTTTGCAGTTCTCTCTGATTAGAAAATTTATCATAGATTTATAAAAATACTGACAGCTCCCTTTGCTTCATATGTTGATATTTTTTAAAGTATATTCAGAAAATTTCCCTTAGAATAGCATGTTCCCATAGCCAACCAAATATTCACTGAAATATTCTACTATATTAACCATCCTATGGCATCCCACGGGAAAGAAATTATTTGCTGGAACAGCATGAGAAGTCTCCTTTGATTTCAAATAAACAGTAGAAGAGAATATTATATCCCTGGAACGTCTGGTTAATAGCTTACAAAAAATAACCATCGTACCATTGTCTTCAGCAACAATTGTACATTAAAAAAAATAAAAAAATCAAGAGGGATTTTGCTGCATTTTTCATTCCTTCCTAACTAGAGATATAGGACAAGCTGCCTAGTGCTCTGGAAATTGATGGTGATATATGAATTATAAGTGACAGACAGGCTCCTCAGTTTGCAAGGTCATAGCAAAGTTGTCAATCAAAATGCAAAAAGGTAATAATCACTGTGTAGCTGTCCTTTGTCAGCACGTACCTGCAACTCATCCTTACTATTGGTGATAAAAGACTATAGGAACTAATGAAACAGCTTTTTGAATGTAATTCCTAGTTGTTTCATCAGAATTCCTTACACAATTTCTCTGCTTCTACAGCAGACAAGGAACATGGTTCCTGCATGGTAGGGACTATAGTACTTTCTTTTGAAATGTAAATAAATTTAAATACTTATGATGGGGAAGATCATAGATAAAATCTACCAGCTCTATGAGTCTTACGAATCATATGATATCTTAGGAGGGACAGATGGCCTTTCAAGCTGCCTTTTAGCTTAATTTCTTACAATTTAAATTTGATGCACCATTTTTAGATACCTGGCTCTGGTAGACCATGAACATAATTAGACCTCCAAAGCTTCAGTATAAATTAAAACTTGGTCCCTTTAATCCAGTAACAACCGGTGACAGGTATTCTAGGGGCAAAGAAACTTAGGCATAAACAGGAATTCCAGGTCATTAACATGTCTCTAAAAAAAACTGCACACACCAGCATATGTCCCACAGCTCCTCAGACACATGCGTCTTCCTCTGCTCTGTCAAAATGAAGGTCAGAGATTCAAAACCAGGCACACTCTGCTGTATGGCTTCAGTGCAAATGAATACCTGGCTTCTAGAAACAAGAGGATGGTAATATATAGCCTTTAAAATCTAAAACCTAAATGCAGATGCACAGCTGTGTCTGTTAAATGTTAGCACCCATGTATATCTTCATGGATACATTTGTAATTCCTGTTGAAGCCTTTTTCTTTTTTACTTTTTTTTTCTTTTTTTTCCCTTTTTCTTTTAATTTCCCTTTTTCTTTTTCTTTTTTTTTTCTTTTTTCTTTTTCTTTTTATCCCTTTTTCTTTTTTTCTTTTTCTTTTTCTTTGTTTAGTGAAATTTCTAGATACATGACCTTTTTCTTCAATCTTTCCTGTGCTGTAGACTTAGTATAGCTGTATGATACCTATAAGAAACACTAAATTCCTTGAAAAAAAAAAAAAGAGGAAGCAGAAGAATTTTAAAATAGCCTCTTCAAGCACGTTGAAGCAGATCAGAGGAATGAAATATTTTCCTTGCCAGCAATGAAAGGAAACCCATAGTCTTTGTTAACAGAAAAGGTACTGGAAATTCACAAAGGAGACTTATGCACAGACAAATTCCATTCACCAGCTTTTTTTCACTGTGAGGTTGATATCAGGCTGCACATACAAGAAAATAAAAGCCAGGAACATATGCCAAACCCTGCAGCCCTGACTGCCAGAAGCACTGATGTCAACAGCTCTTCCTCAGAGGCCTCTGAGCCTGTGGCAACTGACTTACTCTTCTGGAACAATAACATCATAACAAAGTTCCTCCCCACCCATTCTGCAATGTTGAAACTGGGAGGAACAATTGGCTGCATAATTATTCTCCCAAGGTCCATGAACAGGGTTCAATTGTCTACTGCAGTCTTTGCTTATTAAAAAAAATAATAAAAAATTTTTAAAAAAACCAAAACATGTCACTGATTTTTTGTTTTGTTTTGTTTTGTTTTGTTGTCAGACTAAGGAGCAAATGAAAGAGCAGAGATAACACAAAACCCATCCTAAACAAACCTGGGAGAGCCCCAAAGTGCAACTGGAAAATCAGTAAATTTTTTGGCATGTGGATTTCTTCAGCAGAACTTTCAGTATGAAGAAGTTTCATACTGTGATATTTTTGGCTAGGAAAAAGCTTCAGCCTCAGGAAACCAAAGAAAGAAATAAAATCCACCCCCCAATACCAATGAGGCTGGCTGAATTTAAAATGTTTAGAGGGAGAACAAAGAAGGTATTCTGTTTGATTCCAAACTACCTGTGAACAAAAATTTCATTTGGAGGTCATTTCAGTGAAATAAGGGTAACAAAAATATTCTGTTACCTGCTGCCTCTTTTTTGTCAGTTACCTTTCTTTCCCATTCCCCAGGTCTTCCATCATCTCCTACTTTTGGCACTCCTATAAGTTACTGCCACCTTCTGTTCGTTTGTCATAGACCTGCAGCCAACCCTCTTGCACAGCAGCGATGCCTATCGAGGATATATATATTGCATTTTGAGGTTATATATTTTGCATTTGTCATACCTAATAGAGGGTGCTGAGGATTACATTATGGTCTTGCTAAAGCCCATAAACTATAAATAAATAAAGTAATCATATTTCCAAGTTGCTTTGATTTTGGAATTGCAGAATATCTGGGAATACATCACAGAATTATTCAGTAATAGTGGTGGTACCTCTGAAAACCTACAGTGCAGCAGTTAGGCAACTTCTCTGGGAGACAGTGTTGCCAGGAATAATCCCCCCTCTGCCTGATTCAGATAAAGGCTTCAAAAAATCTAATACCTCAATAAGTTCAGCTTATTCAGAGAAAAACTTCAACTACTTAGCAGAGTGCCCCATGCAGCAGTTGGGGTTTTGTTTTATTTTTTTTTTTTCCTAGGGAAATTAATATCTCTTATTCTGCTTTACAAAAACAGTAATTCAAGTTCATCTTGAGCATGTTTAATCAGCAGAGGGCTAACACAGGCTGACACCACTCCATGAAGAAAAACGATTTTCTGAAACTTAACCTTATCTTTTTGATTCTGTAGTGAGCATTTTGTGTTTTTTTCAACTAGGATAGCTTGGGGAAGCATGCATTTTCATCCCTTGTCTGTCATGAGGGAGCACAGTACCTCTGCATCAAGGTGGAAGATCTCCTGTGATCACTGAGGGATCCTGACACAAGGCCTGGCACCTGGGGGAGGCCAGTGGTTAGACAAAATGACTATGCAGGTCAAGGCCTGCACAGCAATACAAGAACTGGACTTGAGTGCTCTTGATACTTTCTTATGTCCCTTTCTTCTTGATCTATGTGATAACAGAGATTAGCCCATAAGTGTTAGCTGGTTCTTCTGCTTTGTGTGGTCCTTGGGGGCAAATCTCCTGGGGCTTTTCCTTATTCTCATAAAATTATAACATGCTTTAGGTTGGAAGGGACCTTCTAATCCAACACCCCTGACATGGCAGGATGTCGTGGTTTAAACCCAGCCAGACAGCTCGTTCACTCACTCCCCCCCTTCTTGCCCTCCCCCTACTCCCAGAGGGATGGAGAGGAGAGTCGAAAAGAATGCAACTCCCACGGGTTGAGGTAAGAACAGTTTAGTAACTACGGTATATCACAAATCATTACTGCTGCCACCAATAGCAATGATAAGGGAAATAACGAAGAGAATACAACACCTCATCACCAGGCGACTGATAACTCGCCCCCCCCCAGCCTGACCAAGTACCAACTGATACCTCCTCCTACCCTGCAGTCCCTAGCCCTTCGGGTAACTCCCAGTTACATCCCAGGCATGATGTGCTCTGGTATGGAATACCTCTTTGGTCAGTTTGGGTCAGGTGTCCTGTCTCTGCTTCCTCCCGGCTTCCCTCCTCCCTGGCAGAGCGCGAGGCTCACAAAGACCTTGGCCAAACCAAAACATTGGTGTTATCAGCTCTGTTCGCAGGCTGAAAGTCAAAACACAGCACTGCACCAGCTACCAAGAAGGAGAAAAATGACTTGCTACTGCTGAACATAGGACACAGGGACATCTTCACTAGACTGGGTTGCTCAAATCCGCATCCAGCCTGGCCTTGGACACTGCGAGGGATGGGGCAGCCACAACTTCTTTGGGAAGGAAGGAGCACCAAAGACAATGTGTGATGAACTGACCACAACCCCTATTTTGTATCACCCTGTGCTGCTGGGCAGAGGATTTGGAGAAAACTGTGTGTAAAGCGAATCCCAGGAAGAAGGGAAGGTGAAGTTATTTTTAAGATTTGTATTTCTATCTCATTTTCTTAGTCCCATTTGATTAATAATAAACTAATTTCCACAAGTCAAGTCTGTTTTCGCCATAATGGTAATTGCTGAATGATCTTCCCTGTTCTTATCTTGACCCACAATCTTTAATGATATTTTCTCTCCCCTGTCCAGCTGAAGAGGGGAGTAACAGAGCAGCTGGTGTCCAGACAAGGTCAACCTGCCACACTCAGGTACAAAGAGGAACACCGCAGTTATATGAGAATCTTATTCTTAGTTTTGATTCTAATGAATGGTTGAATTACTTTTGCTCAAACTTTCAGTCAGAAAAAAAAAAATGAAGAAAATCAGCTGCTGACAAAAAAAAAAAGAAAAGGACTAGAACACAAAGTATTAAAATTCAACAAAGACTGCAAAATTTTAGCTAAAGATGTCAGTAGCCACAGAGATGGTGGAATAGTTTAGGTACATGTATTTGACCGATGTTTCTGAATATATTATTGACTTATTTTTGTTAATACATTTAATGTAGATTATACTTCAAAACTGTTCAGATGATCAAAAATATTATTTTAAATTATTTTAAAAGTGGAACTTTTAAAAAGAAGGGAAATATTTTTAATTATAAGTCTTTTTAATTGCTATTAAACATCTTTCTGAAAGCTTGCTTCATAACCAGTTGCAATCACTTTTAAGATAGCGAGAATTCCTGAAAGTCCCAGCCATCTTTCTTACAGATTGAAAAGACAGAATTTACAAAGGATAGAAAACAGACAAAAGTGGAAGAGTCTCTTTGTAGAGGATGCTTTATAAAACCCTTTGTTTTCTCCTCAAAAATAGACCACAAGAGATTCAACTTTAAATAATTAATTCAAAGAAAATTTTGAAGCGGGAGTAACTCTGTAATCTTTGTGAAACATGAGCATTAAACACTAGAATGCATTGTGCTATGATGGCAAAAAGGATGAAGCTGAATGACATCAGACTAGTAACTAGTAACAGGCTTCTGTGTTTGCATAGCTCATGAAGGACCGAGGTAGGCAGGCTGTTGTTGCAACAGGCATATGGTGAGTTTATGGGAGAAGAGATTCCTCCCTTAAGTCTTCTTTTTGTGTCTGAATTATGAAAAAAATACAATTTAAATGTGCCGTTCTTCTCAGAGAAATGGTGTCATGCACCCGGTGTCCGTCTCCAGAGAGCTCCTAATTTCAGGGCAAGGAGGAGGTGAACCCTAGGATTAACCCAAGCACAATCGGCATTAAACTCACAAGATCACTCAGTGGCAGTGGAAGGGTAGGTCTCACTGTTGTCCCATCAACAGACAAGGACAACTTGGGCTGCGAAGTGGCTCATCCAACTTCTGTATAGCTCTATTTATAAAAGAATATGTGAACACATCTCAGAGGTCCTTTCATCAAACCATCTTGATTACTGTATTATCCTCTACAATCACACTAAACAGATCTTTACTGGGTTGAGGGCTGGAGATACAGAAATAAATTTTGGTCAAGAAACTGCTTCTGTAGAAACCCAATCTGCTATTCCACCAGTGTATCATCTTGCTGCTGGGTCTTTGAGGCTTAAACCACAAGAGTCTTCTCCAAGTCTTCATTTGTGTCTTTATTGAAAAACAGAAGAGGATCAGGGCTCAGGCTCTGCTCCAGAGGGTTAATTTGCCCATATTACCTATCGGGAGTAATCTGGGGCACGTGCTAGCTTCTGAATTGATTTTGGGTGTTTGGCTGAGACACTGGCATTTGTCACAGGCTAAAACCATGTCAGGACTTGTATTAATGGTTGAACAGTACAAACAACAGTTTGCCAGTGCTTGGACCTGTACCCTGAACCTTCTTGCTTTCATTATAACAGAAAGGAAGACCAGTAAAGATATTCTGACTCACTGCATGATTATATGGCAAAGTGCTGACTTGGACACATGGTTTTGAGGTAACATTGTTGGGTTTTGAATCTATAAAAAATAAAAATGCAATAGTACTATGTCCACACATGTCTACAAATATTCAAAATTTTCAAAAACACAACATGCTAACAATGATCACTGATAGATCTTGAAGATAATTTGTTGTTAGTTTCTAATCTGAGACACAGACACAGTGAATCCAGGCAACCTTACACTGTAAAGGACAATACCAGAAATTACATTCAACCTCATCTTTGCTATTGTTATTAGACCTCCCAAAATGCTAAATGAGCATTAATTCAACATGCTTCTGATGCAGAAATATCTTATGAATGCTGTCTCAATTGCATTCCTCCAAAGACTCTGCACAATGCTATTCATCCTTCCCTAGCCATCTTATAAACTGCTCACCCTCCCAGTCCCTGACTGCACTCTTTTCTCAGTGTGCTAACCTCCAGCATGAGGAAGCAGAGTGTTAGGTTATATTTATTTGCTGACCTGAGTACATATAGCAGAATCATTACAAGACAACTGTTTTAGAGGACATTCTTTCTCACAGAGTGGCTGCTGAAAGATGTTGGGCATCTACAGCGAAGCACTGCCTGTAATTGCTTTCAGTCTTAATGAATACAGTGGGAATGGACAGAGATTGCATTTAAATCCAAATATATCTGATGCCATTAATCAGGAGAAAATGAACTGGAAGCCATCCCCAACCCTCATCCCAAAAATAAATCCAAACCCAAAAGCTCAGCAACTCCTTGCCCAGACCTCATTAATAAAAAATTAAATGGAATAAAATTAATGGAAGCATTGACCTTGAAATCCCTGTTTCTGGCTCCTCTGACAAGCAGATTTTGTTTTGCATTTTTTCCCATATTGCAGTATTTTTTCTCCTTGTTCCTGGCTGATAAGCAGTGACATCTGAAGGCCAAAGATCTAAACAGCAAGCCATGCATTGTAAACATTGTACCTGTAAGAAGGTGAAGGTTGATGAATATCACAGCCAAGCCTCCTCAGCCAACTCTAAAGTTCAGTGTACCTCATTTGTTTAGTGGTCATCTTACCACATACCCTGAAGATGCACTATTAGATTTGGCTAGAATAAGATAGCTCAATCTCCTCATTCTCAAAATGGATATGGAAAACGGTTCAGAAAAAAAGTCATGTGAACATCCAGATGCTTTCACTTTTTCTTCTTAGTCTTCTGGTACATACAGAAGTTCTCATGAAAATCAATAGTTTTTTTTTTTTTCATGAAAAGATTGTGTTATAATTTTATTCTCTTGATTTTTTAAATTTCCTTGAATTTCTTTTTTCCTTTCCATTTTGCACTTAGTGTGTATGCAGTGTGTCCTGGGTTCAGCAGTAGCAGTTATTTTTTTCTTCCTTCTTAGTAGCTGGTGCAGTGCTGTGGTTTTGACTTTTGGCTGGGAACAGCACTGATAACACCAATGTTTTTAGTTATTGCTCAGTAATGTTTACTCTGACCAAGGGCTTTGTGAGCATCATGCTCTGCCAGGGAGGAGGGGAAGCCAGGAGGAAGCAGAGACAGGACACTTGACCCAAACTGACCAAAGAGGTATTCCATATCACAGCACATCATGCCCAGTATATAAACTGGGGGCAGTTACCTGGAAGGGTTAGATCACTGCTCGATTGGGCTGGGTATCAGTCGGTGGGTAGTGAGCAGTTATATTCTCTTCCCTTGTTATTTCCCTTATCATTATTATTATTGGTGGTAGCGGTAGTGATTTGTGTTATACTTTAGTTACTGGACTGTTCTTTTCTCAACATGTGGGAGTTACATTCTTTCGATTCTCCTGCTCATCCCTCCAGGAGCTGGGGGGAGGAAGTGGGGGGGAGTGAGAGAGTGACTGTGAGGTTCTGAGTTACCAGCTCCCCTCCTCCCTGGCAGAGCATGAGACTCAGAAAGACCTTGGTCAGAGTAAACATTACTAAGCAGCAAGTAAAAACATCGGTGTTATCAGCGCTGTTCCCTGGCCAAAAGTAAAAAACACAGCACTGCACCAGCTACTAAGAAGGAGAAAAATAACTGCTACTGCTGAAACCCGGACACAGTGCTTAGCTGTCACTGTCTATTGCAAACGAAAAAGGACATGCTGTCCCTTGACACAGTATGTAGATAGGTGCCGTAAGGTTCACAGCTTCCAGTTTCTCTCCCCACCTCCTCATGCCAATGACTTCTGGGTCCCTTAAAATCATTATCAGCCCATTTTACTGCTTAGCAATCATGCCTCTGTCTCAAATCACAATCTTAATCCCCAGATATCGCATCACTGCATTTTATCTACCAACCTTTAATGGTTCAAGTTGTGCAAGAGCTGTGATCAGCAAGACCTTTTTTTCTGAACTTGGGAGGGTGCTATTTCCATGGTCTCTCTTTTATGAGGTCTGGCACTGAAGGGCTTGTGGAAGAAAGAAGAGGGCATAAGATAGAAACTTCACACACTATTGACAAGAGCAGAGGATGCAACAGGCTAAGTTGCTGGGCATTTTTGGCTCCTTTTATATTGCACAAATAGTAAAACCTTGGCTTTTTCTCTTTCTTTTCTCACCAAATTCCTTTGCCCACTGAAAGAAAATACCTGTGTCTTCTTTCTACTATCATAACAGGCAAAACCATCCAAGGTGTTTTCCTGGAGGCACAGCTGAAACTTACCAAAACACTGATAATTCTTTCATCATTGTGAAAAAAGTGGTTCTTTTCCCAGCCACAGAAAATCATTAAGTGAAGAGACAATGACCAGCGTCAATTCTGTGACCCATACTTTCCAGAATCTTAAATGAGCCATGACTGATATGAGAAACAATACTTCTTATATAGTCAGAAGAAAACAGTTCCAATATGAAATGGAGGCAAATGACTTTTCTATGAGAGAAAGCCCTGGAATGGAGGCCCTTGTCATTGAAAAGAAGCTGCAGCAACAGACTGCAGTGAGAAGAGGCAGCACTTATTTCAGGACTATTGTGTACATGATCCTCACATGATCACCTAGATAGTGTTGCCATGATATGCTCTGATGAGCTTCAAGCAACCATAGTCGACTACCAGTGTGGTCCCATGAGCTATTTCTTTATTCAACCTCAAAGGTTTTCTTCTCTGCAGACTTTGGTGACCTTCCTCCCTGAATTTGTCAAGAATCTGATAATTATTTAGTAATCTAATAAAAGGATAAAAAGACACAGGGGCTACACTATTGTGCAACTCGTAGTGTTGTTTATACATAACTAGATCATTGCCAGATCATGTGGAGCAAATCAGGAGGGCATGTTTTCCTTCAGTCTGTACAGACATAAAAGGAAACAAATTTAAGGGCAACAATACGCCCATCCTGGTATGCCCATAATATGCTCCTCTTTTAAAGTCATGTACTTGGAAGGTAGCTAAAATGAACACAAAAACTATGTGTGGGAGCCTGAAGAGGTGGAAGTGTGGTTTCTGAGACTAAAAGAAAATGAGTGTGGCATTTGGGCTCGCCCACGGCGAAAGGTGAATACCAATCCAGACCTAGTCAGTTTGGTAGGGACCCTGATTGTTCAGATGACCATTTCTTCCTAAGGTGCCTGTATGAGGCTCTCCAATAAGAAATGTCTGTATATCTGTCATGAGAAAAGGGGAAGGCTAGATCCTGAAATATTAAACCTCCCAAGATCTTGAGAATAGCCCAGAAACCACTTTAGAGTCTGTGTACTCTGTATGTATATTAACCATATAGTAAGGTGCTTCTGATTTTAATCTACTGAGGTGCTTTTGGTGTGTTTATGTTACCTTTCTGTCTATGCTACTGAATTTGGATGAAGCAGAACATAGGGAAAACAGTGTTCATGTTATCTTGTTTATTATAGTGATGTTTGTCTTAAAAGTAAGATTTTTTTTTTCATTTAGAGTTAGTCAGCTTATTCTGTCCTTGTGTAAAAAGAAGTGACTTACAAGAAAATTCTTTTTCACAGGAAGTTGTATGATATCAACATCTGTTCAGTGCTACACAATGAAACAAAATTCTAAGACATTAAAATTACAAAAAAGAAATATATTCTTAGAGAAAATTGACTTAATTGAAATTTCCAAACAACTGAAATATTTTGGTTAATATTGAATTTTGTTATTTTACAAAAATGTTTCTTTTTTTTTTTTTTGCAAAACAAAACCCCACTTCTTTCCAACATCCTTAGGATATGATTCATTTTGTGCTTTAATCAAGATCATTAGCACAGAAACATTTTAAAATATTTTCATTTTGAGAGTTGCATACGTTTTTACTGAGAGAACACCTATTTTAAAGGAAAAATAGCTGATCAGATTCATGGTAGTATAGGGAATGCATTCTTCCCATGTTTATATTTAATCAGTCAGGCTAACTTCCTAGAATACTTTGCTGTTAAATAAACGATCTCTCCTAGTATTTGGAAAATACCTTTTGAAACCATCCCCACTGATGAAATACTGGGGATGTATACTAAACCCAGCTTCTACTAGGACTTGTTCTATTTTAAGCAAGTTTAGGAAAAAAATGTCCTTTCCTTCCTTACTACATGTATTATAGCCTAACTATATTTCTACTATATGAATTTTAAATGATGCAGTAAAGACAAACATGACTCTGAATTAAAGGATACAGCACAGAAGAACTTGGCAGAGAGTCTTTGAAATATGTATAATTTCCTGTATAATTTCCTGCTTTTTTTTTTATTCTTGAAAACTGCAGTAGGCATAGTCTCCATATGCTGCTTTGTTCCATATGCAGGGCATGATGTGTAATTCCAACTTCTATTTAGTGATGTTCTGCTAATAAATGATAATGAGATACCATAATATAGCAATATAATTTATGAATAAGCATCAAATAAAGGTTTGAAAAAGAAAACAAACAAGTGAGCCAACAACAGCAACAACAACAAAAAATTCCTCCTTCTACAACTTTGCTCCCTATAGTCTGCCCTTGAAATTAAATAAAAATCATGGAAAGCACTAATATCAGAACATTGTGAACCAGCTGTTTCTTACAGCTGACTAATTAGTCTGTATACCCAGCAAATCAAAAATATTTGTTACTGCTTAGGCAAAGTAATCCCACAGGAATTTGCATGTCATTACAATAAACTTTACTGAAATAAGGGAAGAACCTCCTGCTTGAAGCAGCAGCTCTCTGCAGGCACTAAAGGGTGCTCGAGGGGAGACAAGACCTAGCCCACAACCGATTTGCACCATTTACTCCTATCATCACCCTACTTGCTCTCCATTGCTCCTTTGGATTGACGGAATCAAATCTCCAAAGCCGCCAAAATCCCCTTGTTCCAGTCTTTTTTCTGCTTTCTTAGTTATGTTAATTGAGGCTGGAAAACAGAGGAAAGGGAATGCATGCTAACTGGAAGCTGTCCATGAAAGTATCTTTCTGTGACCCTGGTAACATAACTTAATATTTTCCATATCAAACAATTTTTTGTTATCTGACAAAGGTCTCAAGTTAATCCCTGGCTGGAAACCTAAAAGTGACAGAAAATGATTTGATATTGCAGCTTTATCTGTCTCAATTACAGTGCCCATGTCTGGCTATACCTTTTACAATGCACATCCTTGTTCTTGCACATATATTTTCTTCTTTAATACCCCAACTTACCCACTTACCCATATTGTAAAATATTCCCCAAGATTTGGGTGGACCTGGGCTTATTTTTGTATGAATAATGGGGCTGAACTTGGAACTACTGGTACAGCTGTGGTTTAGGTATATCCAGTGAAACTGCTGTGATGAAGGGGTTGCGCACAGTTGTGTCTAGACCAAAAAATGGGCCCAGCCTGAAGACTTTTCTATCCCAGTACCCTGGCAGGTGAAAACCCTGAGCAGGAGAGAATATGCTGAAGCTCTCTCCTAGCTTTTGGGAGATGGAGGTGAGGGAGATAAAACAAATGGTGCTTTCCTTTCCATCCCATGTGGACTGATTATGATGCTCTCTGAGATCTGGACAGTGGAAATAAACCAGGTCCCACAGGACTCAATAATTCTTTAAGTTCTGGGCTGTTTGGTAAACTCTGGGGCTAATAATGCCTTTTATTCTACATTTGTACAGAACCTGTCAATGTGGTTCCAGTATGTAGCTGAGACTTCAAGGTACAGGTGAAATGCAATTTTTCTACACTTATGTTTAGAAATGGTTGCTCTTTCATTCAGAAAAAAATATTTCAGGAAAGGTAACAAAATATAACATATCAATACAGAAGTACCATGACAACAAAATAAATATCTTTCCCAGGTTATCTTTAGTTTCTCTGATATGTATTTCCAGTCCTGTTAAATGGCATATTATTTTGTTGAGTAACTTCTGCTCTGCGTTTGTTCATAAAACTAGTGTAAAAGAAAATAATCTTTGGATCGTATTTTTAGCCCTACTGGGAATTTTCAAGCTGCAAAGGAATCACCATTTTTCTCAATTGGAACTTGTCTATAGTAATTTGGAAAATAATTTTATGTAAATCTGAACATTACATTAAAAGAATGAAACACCTGCAACACAGTGAGACCAGTTTAATGCCTTTAAGCAGCAAACAATGGTTAGAAGTAAAAAGAAAATAAATCCAGATATAAGACAGCATTAAAAGAGTGTAATTGAACAAATACCTTGTGAAATGGACGTGCCATGATTTATAGTCAAGATATCATTGCCTTCATCTACACAAAGTTCAGCTGAACAATAACCAGTAGAAAAC
This sequence comes from Neopsephotus bourkii, assembly GCF_033783945.1. NCBI lineage: Eukaryota > Metazoa > Chordata > Aves > Psittaciformes > Psittacidae > Neopsephotus > Neopsephotus bourkii. The sequence goes on from NW_026902113.1 coordinate 3,980,277, forward strand.
ATCAAAAGGATGGTACAGTAGAGGTTAGATGGAACCTTTGTAACAAAACAAGATGCAATGTGGTACCTAAAGAACAGAATTTTAGTAGTACCACAATGTGTATCGTATTTTCAGAACCAATGTTGATACAAATGTCCTTATATAGGTACAGCTAGATCTATTAAACACTCCAGAATCAATGGGCATGTTACTCCTACTGATGCAGCTTGACAGGAATTTTTGATCAAAATGCCATTGCATCAGAAAATACTGTTCTGTTAAAATTATTCTAATGCTATTAAAATAATAAGGCAGTCTTACAGAAGTGAATATTCACTGAATTTAAGTAAGAGCTCTGGAAAATACTTACTACATTTGTTCAGACTTGCTGGCTGTAACGGAGTCTTCAGCCATACATGACTTGATCTGATTGAGAGGTCTCTTAGCTGAAGACATCAGAAAAGCAAGTTTATTTAGATCTGCATGTTATACTCAATAATGAGCACTTAAGAACTCTTTGGAGTAAATCTGCACAATTTATATTCTGCATGTATGTATATATTTATGATACTCTATATTATATCTATATTCCCTGTTTCCCCTTTTTCATAAATGATGATTATGAGCTATCACACAGTAGGGCAGATTTGAACATAATTTTATAATGGAAAACAAGGAGTTCTTATTATTGAGTATCAGAGCTAGTGCTCATATAGTTTTGTTTGCCTGATGACAGAGCTGTAGCTCTGCAACGGTGGTGAGTTCTCCAGAACACAACTAGAAAATGTAGCTGATGTATCGGGGTGGGATAGGTCCTTTAGCATCCAATCTCATAAACTGAGTACTTTAAAACTAACATTCAAACCTTGAACTAGGCTTAGAGGGGCCGTGTTCAGGAGCAAGTTAAGTGAGCAGCATTAGTATACCTGAACAGAGTGATCCTTTTTCTGTTCAGTATAATCAGTGAATTATAGAGGTAGATGGAGACAAGAGACCTCATGAGATCTTTCACTCCAAGTGTCACTTACTTCCATTTTGGGTGCACAAAATGCCAACTGAGCAGATTTTGCACAGTATGCCTCAGAGCCCCGGGCAAGCTCCAGAACTCAGCAAGAGAAAAACATGTAAGAGGTGATGTTTTCCATTTCCTGGCTTATATCTGAGCTGCCAAGTGAGAATAAGGTCTGAAACAGGTGCCTTATGCAGAAACAAAATGTCCTCAAAAAAGTGGCCAGTATCTTTTCACCTCTGTGTGATGTGGTCTCCTGGCTTCCTCTGAATTTTTGTCAGCTCAATTAGCTTGTCCACTTCTGCCTAAGTGCACCGTTGGACTGGATTTTAAATAGACGATCTGGAAATACTTTCTTCTCAACTTTATTTTAAAATGACCTACTTAAGAGTCTCCATCGTACCTTGTGTGTCATGATCCCTGAAGTGAGAACTTTTTCCTAGTATTTAACCCATATCTCCTTGGTCGTGTGTTAGGCTATTTTCCAGTTCTGCTGTCTCTGAACAAGAGAACACTGTCTTATTTTTACAACCTTTATATAAATTGGAAGACTTCTTTAATGTCTCTTACATCCTCTCTAAGATAGAATAATAGAAAAGAATCATAGAACAGTTAGGGTTGGAAAGGACCTTAAGATCATCTGATTTCAACCCCCCTGCCATGGGTATGGACACCTCACACTAAACCATGCCTCCCAGGGCTCTGTCCAACCTGGCCTCGAACACCTCAAGGGATGGAGCATTCACAACTTCCCTGTGCAACCCATTCTAGTGCCTCACATCACAGTAAAGAACATTGTCCTTATATCTAATCTAAGTATGAACCCAATAAGCAAACTCAACACTTTCAGTCTTTTCCCACAGTCATGCTTTCATAGACTATTATTATACTTCCTCATTTCTACAAAACTCACTGCAATTCATTATCTCTATACCTCACAAAGTCTGATTTCAAAATAATAGAATGTATAAATACGGCCATCAGGGAGTTGCCATTGTACAAATGAGTGCTGTTTCAGGTGTAAGTTTGACAAGGTGTTTTCTTTGTAGCACGGAAAGAACAGCTGTTAATATGAGAACTGGCATTTTTTTTATCCGTGAAATATTAAAAAGTGAGATGGGGAAATTTTAAGAGAAACCAATATTATCTTTCTTTGCAAAAATAGAAGCATTTACATTTTAGAATGGATTTACAATAATTTCAGCTCTGAAGCTTGTCCTCATTAAATTCAATGTCACAAATATTTACATAAGCAAGGACAATTAGTACCTCTGTAATCACTTTAACTGGCAGTCTATGAAAGAGCTGAATGCTTTAACTTTAGCCCTTTAATCTAAAGTAAAGAATAAGTCAATGCTATGTAATCAAAATTACAATATTGAACACAAAATTACCAGTTAAGGTTATGTATGCAAGGTTTCTAGTAATTAAAAAAAAAAAAAGTCACAGCATTTTAATTTTAAGCAAAGTTATTAACTAAGAGTTGGGTTTGCAGAATCTTCATAAGAACATTACCTCATTTTTTTCATCATGTGTTTGCACAGCAAATATTAAACAAATATTGACTAACTCTGACTGGAATAGCAGTAAAATTTTACAATGGTGAAAAGAAACCCTGAGACTACCACACAAAGGTTGAAAATAAAAGGCCTGCACAGTTAAACAAACAATTTATTCTTTTTTTTTTTATTTATTTATTTTTTTTTAATTTCAGGAGTCATGCACTTCATGTACTGGAAAGTTCTGTTTCATAATTACTTCTAAAATACTGGTAGGAAGACCGCTTTTCAAGGTACCTTCACTGTCATATCTTTCACAGTCATTTTTTACAAGAACTAGCATTCAACTTGATTTCCAGGATTAGCCCTGATTTGACTCTTTTTCATGTGATCTACAGTCTTTTGTGCCTCATTTATGCTATTTTAAAGGATGTCCTAGGGTTTTTCCATATTCAGGATGCCTGCTCATCTTCATGTGTTTTTCTTTCTCAAGAAGTTAAATATATATATTTATTCTAAGTGTGGATGGGCTTTTATATATGCTTAAGCAAAACCACTGATACTCAAACAACTCATTTTCTCATAATATCTATTTGATACAAAAATTGAAATTAATAATGTCTTACTCATCTATGTGTCTTTAGAACAGCTGATTTTCTCTGATTTATATGAATGACTATGATAATGCCCCTAAAACTCACAATACTGTTTCTAAAGATTTCTTATGATGAAATGTTCAAAGCTCAATTTTTTTTTGTTGTTAGAGAAAAATGACCTAGTTCTTGATGTTGCATATTGTGCTTCTATTCTGTGAACCCCATTAATTTTAAGATTATAAACAAAAACCTCTCTGTAACAAACAATAATACCTCTCTGTAACAAAGGGCCAAATTGCCCCTTTAGGGGATTATTTTAAACAGCTGCACAGCAAATAAGTAGTGAGAGTAGCGAGAGGCTTATTTACACATAGTCATTGAAGCATTCATTTCACCGATTTATAGGACAGCAAAAGGTCTTTAAGACACAGACCCAGCAATTCTGAGCTGAAGCTGAAACTGAAAGGTTTTCTGTTTCTCCACCCCCTCCCTGGGTATTAAAAAATCAATTGAAGGATTTGTTGCCAGAACAGATAGGTACGGTGCAGTCCTATGTCCTGGGTAAAAACTGATTTCAGATGCTGAGTCTCCATTTTTCATAGTGTACTCATAATATATATTTGCAAAAGTCTTAATAGTATATGGTATGTATAAGAGTAAAACACGCAAACTTGTTTTTAATTAAAATATGAAGGTAATAGTATGACTAATGCCACCACTGTTTTGAAAGTGAAATGGGCTAAATGTTAATGTGCTGATTTTGGGACACCAAAGTAGGACATAATTTTCATAACCATTGAACATATTCTGATCCCACTCACATGGTTGATTAATATTCATAGTCTCTTCTACCATATTATTGTCATAATTCATTATTCCCATAATAAAAAAAAAAAACAGAACCCCAAAAATTCACACTTATTTGAATTCTGGAAATTTCATTGCATTGACACAGTCACATATATCAGTTTAAGGAAAGAGAAGTTTAAGAAGTAGAGTGTTCTCACAGTTTATGATTGCTTCTATGAAATGAAGGCCTATCAGCAGACCAAAGTCAAAAAGTTTGTCAAGAATACACAACTTCAGTGAGTGGAGAAGAGTCTACCAATGACACCTGGTTACAGTTATAGGGACAGACCTGAGTTCTGATTACTTTTAGAGTCCTTCTCATCCTGCTATTGTGATTGAGATGCTGAAGGTAGGAAATTGGACCCAAGAAAGGAAAGTTTTTTAGGAGCAGCACATCCCATTTTTCAAAACTAAAGAGAATAATTGGCATATTACAGGACACAGATGTACATCTTCCTTGGCTAAAGATTGCAGGCATGCAATGCTGCAGCCAGCCTGCTACTAGTGGAACTTCAACAAATCTAGAATTATAAGTATTTGGCCTCAGCTCTCTATGGTGGGTCAGGTCTCTATGAGAGTACCTGTTTCTCAGATCTAAAGTCTCTCCCTCAGGTCCTCCATGTATTTACAGTACAAGGTCCTAAAGTTATATGGAATAAAAATTTAAAAATAAGTAATCTGAATTACAGATGTCTTCTAGGATTTGTAATTAATAATGTGAATATTTACTTACAAAAATGTCTTTTGTCATTACTGTTGTTGAAAAAGAAAATCATTCATATAACTCTCAAAGAATGTGTATGAAACCTTACCTTTCCATTTCATGGAGTTTTGAGAATGATTTGCACACAGATGATAAAATTGTCTTAATAACCTTGCTACCCTATTCGGGAAAAATCCCTGCTTGGAAGCCTGTTGGAACTTACAAGCAGTTTGTGGTGATATGCTAGCAGTGTTATTATAAGTGTAACTGAAAAGAAAAATTTAGAAATATCAATAAAAATTACTTTGAGATGTCTTTGAAAGGGTTGATCTCTCAATTTCAGAATCATTCAGTTCAGAAGCATTACTGGAATCAGGCACCATTATGGTAAATGGTACATTTTCACTTGATTTATTAGTCAAGGACAGAAAAAAAAAATGCTTACAGTCTCTTCTAAAGGTTAAAAACATATACTTAAAATAGACTACGTGTTTCTTAGAAGGAAAAAAAACTAAATCTATTATATTTTATGAGCACAGATTCCTTCATTTTTCTTCATACATCATTCACGTGTCACCCCTTCAAAGTTATCAGATAGAAAATATTTTAGGAAATTTAAATACTACTTGGATAAAATGTTCTAAAGGGGTAGGGTATCCATGCATAGGCTGATTTTTGGGGCTCAGGTCAACACTGATAATTATGCATTACTGCAGACCAGATTTAAATGAATGAATAAATTATATGGTGCAGACAACATCTGTAATTTTAAAGTCAACTGCTGTAATTTTGAAAATTTTCACAATAATGTGTTTGAGACTGCAACTCTAAACATCAGAAGTTCTCAGAATTAAATTCAAACAATTATAATATTTTGTACAATTAAAACCCAGTTTCCAGGTCTTGCAAATAGAATGGTTTGTGTTTATTTAGCTGTCTTTTTCTCCACTCTAAGGAAAGACTTTATTTTCCTGTGAAAAGCATTAAATTGTACTTCTACATCATTCTGAGTGGAATTAAATAACTTTTAGCAAATGAATGAATAGTGTTGTCTTTTCTTCCTACCTCACTGTCCTATCCTGGTATCCCTATTGATCCTGTTCTGAGCTAAATCAGCTATCTATGGCTAATCAAACCAACTGCAGAATGCAATAGAAGACATGGAAACATGAGCTACAATACTTTCCAGGTTTCTGCTTACATACATATGTGCCAGCCTTGGCACAGACAGCGGTGTATGGTCATCTGATGCAGTTATTTCTTAAAAATTCCTAGTTCAGTGGTTGCTCATGGAGGATCTGAAGAATCAGTTGTGTTCAAATCCAAAAGCAGGAAGCAAGCTTATCCTTCCATTTCCTTCCTTCTACTCTTATTCTCTCAAAGCCATTTTTCAGTCAGATTCTTGCATATTTTCCAGATATTATTCCCATTAAATGCATTTGAAAGTGTAAAAACTTGTTTGCAAAATAAAATTTAAAAAATGCTTATAGGGGTGTCAAATAGACAAGTGTAAACAGCTTTGAAACAGCTACAGTTTGGAAGCAATATGTACATGCTAGTGAAGTGCTAAGTATGTGCTAAGACACCATTGAAGTATCTAATACTTTATCATGTTACTTCTAACTCCATTAATACTTTTAACTCCATAAAAGAGTCTGGTGTAATAAACACCTGAAGAAAAGTACAAAGATCAGTGTCTGTAGAGCCATTGTACTGTCTACTCTTTTATATGGGTCTGAATCATGGGTCATCTGCCGTCATCACCTGCGACTCCTGGAATGCTTTCATCAGCGTTGCCTCCGTAGAATTCTAAACATCCATTGGACTGACTATGTGTCTAATGTCACTGTCCTTGAACAGGCAGGGGTCACCAGCATCGAGGCCATATTGCTGAAATTGCAGCTGCGCTGGGCAGAGCATGTCTCTAGAATGAAGGATCACCACCTCCCCAAGATCATGTTTTACGGTGAACATGCCACCGGCAGCCGCAAGAGAGGTGCCCCAAAGAAGAGATATAAGGACTCCCTGAAACAATACCTTAGCCTTGGCCATATTGACTACCATCAGTGGTCCACCTTGGCCTCCAATTGGGAGACTTGGAGGCACACCATACATAATGCCACTGACTCCTTTGAGAGCTCACAAAGAACTAGTCTTGAGGAGAAAAGACAACACAGGAAGACTCGCACCCCACCTGTTCCACCCAAGAAGACCTTCTGCTGTGCTTTTTGTAGCCGGAATTGCTTATCCCACATTGGTCTTCTTACTCATCAGCGCGCTTGTAGTAAGCGTGGGTAAAGCCCTTCCCAAATCTTCATTTGCGAAGTCAAGTCATGATGATGATGATGATGACTTCATCATAATATCACTAGAGCTAGCTAGTGATATCTATCATAAATGTATTATTTAGTCTCAAGCAAGCATATTGTTCTGGGTTGAGCAGTAGCAGTTATTTTTTCTCCTTCTTAGTAGCTGGTGCAGTGCTGTGTTTCGGCTTTCGGGCTGGGAACAGAGCTGATAACAATGATGTTTTGGTTTGGCGAAGGACTTTGTGAGCCTCATGCTCTGCCAGGGAGGGGGGGAAGCTGGGGGGAAGCAGAGACAGGACACCTGACCCAAACTGACCAAAGAGGTATTCCATACCAGAGCACATCATGCCCAGGATGTAACTGGGAGTTACCCGGAAGGGCTAGGTGGACTGCAGGGTTGGAGGAGGTATCAGTCGGTGTTTGGTCGGGCTGGGGGGGTGAGTTATCAGTCGCCTGGTGGTGAGGTGTTGTATTCTCTTCCCTTTTTATTTCCTTTATTACTATTATTATTGGTGGTAGCAGTAGTGATTTGTGTTATACCTTAATTAACAAACTGTTCTTAACCCGTGGGAGTTGCATTCTTTCTGATTCTCCTCTCCGTCCCTCCAGGAGTAGGGGGAGGGCAAGAAGGGGGGGAGTGGGTGAACAAGCTGTCTGGCTGGGTTTAAACCACTACACATATAATAGCATTATTCAAATGCATTCTTTAGAAGAAAAGCTGACTTTGTTAATTTTTTTATTTTTTTTTCAGTTTGGCTCAGAAAACCTTCTCCTTTAGGCAAAGCCATGTATAGGCATGAGGAAAGAGACCAAAGACAGAAGATACCCAAGATTCTTCTGCTCCACTCTGACTCTGGCTACTTGCTCAGTCTTCCCTGAGTATGAGCTCGGTGAGGCCTTTGAGAGAGCTTGGTGATATGTGAAGGGCAGTGGCTTTTCCTGACACCTTGTGTCTTTCTTCCATTGTCTTCTGCACGTCCTGGTGTGCACACAAGGAGGCACACACAGTCCAATTCATCCCAAGAGAATTTATTGTCTCTGGGATTGAGGATTGTATTAAGAAGTTTTAATATGGAACATGTAGCAAGTTTCAATCACTTTTATACCATATATGGTATAAAAAATATTGGAATAACTTCACAAAACTCTTTGTTTCCCATATAGAAGAAAAAAAAAATTTTGTAAGCATAATCTGGTGATGACCCCTAAAAATGTCTCACACTAAAAAGGTCATACTCAGATGAAAAAGCCAGTGAAGTCAACTGACATTTATTTCAATATAGTTTGGATTAAAAATCAGAGAATCATAAAATGGTTTAGAACAAGTTATCTGAGGCACAGGTAAGAAAGAGCTAAGGAGATTGAGTAATGCCAGTCAAGAGTATGTACAGAATAGATATTATTAAACTAACATAATATGTTTTTAATGAAATCACAAGTTTGGTTGATAAGGGTAGCAATGGTGGTAGAATACAAACACTTATATGTAAAACTCTGTAAGGAATCTGACACGAGTTTTCATGACATGTTGATTGATAAAGCAAAATAGTATAAAATTAACATGATTCAGATTAGATACATAAAATAAACTGATGACTGGTCTCTGCTTTAATCTGTAGAGAGAGATCTTCTTGAGGGCATAGGTTTTCACCAGGACATGCAGGGATCCTTGACCCAAGGGATGAATTTTTTCAAATCAACATTTAGAGAGGAAACAGAGTAACTACGGATCAAATTTACAGAGGTAAAAAAACAAAGGGTCATCATTGAAGAAAGGTCTGCATTATTTGTTTGCCTGGATATAATTTAATGTAGTTAAACATGCAGCCATCATTGGCTTTCTGAAAAGTATTTTGACTTCCAAAGAACTTTGAAAGGGATTTACCCAATATAGTAGATGACCAGCTAACGGTAAGCCTCTGATCTGATTCTTTCACACTTCTATGTAGTCGGCCAATTGAACAGCAAAATGTCAAGAAGAGCAGACATTTCATTTTACCATTATATTTACTGTACAATAGGCCATTTCTTATTGCAACCAGACAAATGGTAGAAAGCTAGAATTCACACTTCAAAGGGCATTTTCATACCTCTAAATGGATTATCTCAAGATACAGAAATCCAAGTATTTTTCGAATATGCAATGATACTGACATTCAAATAAGTTTCATAAATTTTCAGCAGATTGTGTTTTTGACAATGAACTTTATTCTGGGATTTTTCTTTTCATGGATTGTTTCATTTCTACATGTTTATAATATAAGGTGATGACCCTCATAGTCAGTGACAGGACACATGGGAATGGTTCAAAGCTGCATCAGATAAGGTTCAGACTTCATGTTACAAAACATTTCTTTACTGAGAGGGTGGTCAAACACTGGAACAGGATTTCTAGAGAGCTGTCTGATACCCCAAGCTTGCCAGGGTTTTAAGAGGCATTTGGACAACGTCCTTAATAATATGCTTTAAATTTTGGTCAGTCCTGAAATGGCAAAGTAAATGGTCCCTTTGAAATTGAACTATTCTATTATGTTCTGTTCTGTTTCAACCTGTCCCCTAACTCTGTTAGGAAACAATCTTTCTGTCATCTTATTACTTAATTATATTGATTTTACAGAGATTACACCGTGCATGAGTAAAAACATGCATCTCTTTCCTAATTTATTATATCCATTAAACATTTTTTGCTTTATAATAAAAAATATAAGATATTGTTATTTATTCATAAACAAAAATATCAATGCTATTAAAACCAAATATTTAAGTCAAATAATGCAAATAAACATAATTCTAAAACCTATCTAATTATGGTGTTTATATTCTTTTTATGCAAGTAAAAACATAGTAAAAGCTGAAATAACTTTTATGACAGGGTGTCTTGAAGCATTTTATGAGATTATAGGATCATAAAATTATTCAGGTTGGAAGGGACTTCAGGAAGTCCCTGGTCAAATCTTCTGATAACAGAACAGTCAACTATTGGGTCAGACCAGGTTTATCAGATAAAGCTGGGGCTTGAAAACCCTTGAAACTTGAAAAACTACAGAGACTTCACAGTCTCACTGGCCAGCGTGTGCAGCTGCCTGACTGTCTTCGTAGGAAAAAGCTTCTCCTTGCATTCAGCCTGAACTTGTGTACAGTTCTGGTGTCCTCAACATAAGAAGGACATGGATCTGTTGGAACAAGTCCAGAGGAGGGTGACAAGAATGATCAGGGGACTGGAGCACCTCCCATATGAAGATAGGCTGAGAAAGTTAGGACTGTTCAGCCTGGAGAAGAGAAGGCTGTGTGGAGACCTCATAGCAGCCTTCCAGTATCTGAAGGGGGCCTACAGGAATGCTGGGGATGGACTCCTCATTAGGGACTGTAGTGATAGGACAAGGGGTAATGGGTTAAAACTTAAACAGGGGAAGTTTAGATTGGATATAAGGAGGAAATTCTTTCCTGTTAGGATGGTGAGGCACTGGAATAGGTTGCCCAAGGATGTTGTGAATGCTCCACCCCTGGCAGTGTTCAAGGCCAGGTTGGACGAGGCCTTGGGTGATATGGTTTAGAGCGAGGTGTGTCTGCCCATGGCAGGGGGGTTGGAACTTGATGATCTTAAGGTCCTTTCCAACCCTAACTATTCTATGATTCTATGAAGTTATGCTGTTTATTCCTTGTCCAAGCATCATGTACTGCTACACAGTGCCTGGCTCCTTCTCCTTGATAACTTCCTTGAGGTTCTGGTGCAATGAGTCAAATATTTGTATTGTAACAAAACATTTTTGTGTTTTGTGCATAATAAGTAGCCACTTTGCATAAATACTAGAGCTAGGACCCTTCCATTAGCAACCATTTTAGCATCATTTCCATTGGTTTTCATTTTGGTAATACCTGTCTGTAAATAATCACGTGACACTGATATAAACAAGCCTCATAGCTAAACACTGGCAGAGCTGTCTGCATAGTTTGACAAAGGAAAGTTAAGCCATGACCTGTTAACAGGGAGGACAAAATATGGATGTCTTTGATCTAGCAGAACACAACAAAAGCCCAAGGCTGAATAGTGAAACCGTTCCAATTCATGCCAGAAATAAGGCGTTCACTTTTAACACTGGGGATAAGCAGTGCTTCAGATAACCTGCCTGAGGTCATGGCATATTCTTCTGGAAATATTAAACAGGACTGAATGCTTTTTCCCCTAAAAGATACACTCTACTTCAAACAGGAACTAAATCAGGAGCATCCTGTGGCTTGTATTATGCAGGGGGTCAGACTAGATGATCCATTGGTCCCTTCTGGCCTTAACATCTATGAATCTAAGTGGGACATAGCACCAGGAGAACTCAAATCCACCCACAGATTTAATAAAAGCCAAGAGCACATGACTGACCCAGAGGCAATTTTGAGAGTTGCTAGTTTGACTGGCTGCTGATAATGTAGTGCTCTGCCAAGTGGTCAGACACCAGCACTGAATGAAAACATTTCACAACCTGACATCTGGTATTTTAAGTGGTCATGTTCACCACATGCAGCAGTGCTATCAATTAGAGAAGATGGGGAAAACTTTAAGCCATTAGGAAAATTACCTTTTTTTAAGAAACAAACAAGAAAATCCACCTTGTTTAGTTTTATCTCCTCACAAATAAAATAATGATTCATTAATTGTGTATTGCTGTACTAATTTTTTACTTATACATAAATAGCTAGTAATTATGAACACTACATACCAATTTACTTGGACTTTAACATTGATGTTTATTTTGAATTCTTAGCTGAGAACTTTATTATTAACTCTGCAGTGAAAAACCAAAAACTATAAAGGAAGAAGGCACAGCTATAGCTGACATAATGGCTGAGCCTGAGTTTTCATTTCCATATCTCTGTACACAATGAATCAGCCAATTTTATTATTTCATAAACAGCTTCTCTTGACCACCTCAGCTCTGTTTATTTCACTTCACTAATTTCCGTATATTTATATCTCATTTAAAATAAGATATTTCACCAAAAAAAAAAAAAAAAAAGAAAAAGACGATGAGACTGATCTCATCTTCATTTAAAAGTACACAGCACAAATGTCTGTTTTTTAGTCATCCTGGCTGTTTCAGCAATCAGTAAAAAGGAACTAGTGCTTTTGAAGTGTGATTTGTCTGATCTACTTTAGATGTGTATTTGAGGATGAGATTAATTTCTCAGGTTAGTACTCCTCAAGAAAAAAGACAACAGGGACAAAGGATGTGAAATAATAAAAGGCTACAAAATCATGAATGGTCTGCAAAAAGGTGAAGAGAGATCAACGGTTCAGTGTTTCAAAAAAAAAAATAATTAAAAGATAGAATACATTAAACATGAAATGAACCGCACTGAAAATGAACAGAAATGGTTCTTCAGATCTGTGGAACTCCACGCCAAAGGACTGGCTGTAAAGAGGTTATGGATGTTAAAAGAAGGTTTTACAAGTAGATGTAAAAGAAATAATTTATAAATTGCTAAAAACTTACAATTACATTCACTGCACAAGAATCATTTGAGTTCTAATAACCGGAGACCAGGGGAGTAATCAGGAAAAGAGTCACGTATGTTCTTACTCTTCCCTCAAGTAGGTGGATCCCAGTTCAGCCTAAGTGTGGTTGTTGATATGTCCACATACTCTTTATAATAGATGGCTTGGAATAATGGTTTGAGATGAAAGTTAACTTCTACACTGCAGTGACTGCATTTGATCAGATGAAATCCACAGTGTGTCTTTGACAACAAAATCAGTTCAGGTTTAAAATAGGTTGTATGTGGGAGAAAGAGGGAAACCAGCCAATAAGGTTCCAGATTTAGCGTTTTTGTAGGCAATCCAGCTTCCCACCACTGTTCTGCTTGTACCTGGTTCTTGTAGTCCATTAATATAACCATAGAGCTATAAGCTTTTCAAATATTACTTTGTTAATTCTTGAAATCTGAAATCCACTGGAGTTTCCCAATGCTGGTTTAAAAGGACTGCTGTAGGTTAGCCCTAGTGGGCAGCAATGCCCCACACAGCCATTCTCCCCCCGGAGGATGAGGAAGCACGCATAAACCCTTCCATATTGTCTCCCCTTTCCAATGACTTTGGCCAGATCTTGCAACACAGCTTGGCATATACATATTGTCATGTTTTCTTTAGGAAACTACAAGGTTCTCACAGCTTTCCTTTGTTCTTAACTAACTATTCTAATGAAAGTCCTGGCAAAAAGTAATACTGCCTTTAAATCAGAGTAAGTAAAGAGTGCTCAGAGGACCTGCAGAGTTTAGGGCACTCCCCTGCACATGATATTTCCATGATGGTCTAGGTCGATTTCCACAGTTTTTTCTGGATTCCCTGATGGACCATAGAGAGAAATCTGAGCAATGTCAGCAGCTGTAGACTGCTGCCCAGTTTACTTCCCTCTTACCATCCTCTCCTGTCTCCAAAATTGGTGTCCAATATATTATTAAGCTCAGTATATTCTGCTGGATCCAGAATAATGTATCTTATATTTATACTATGGTGATACTGCCATATCAGCCAAGATAACAGGTATTTTATACATAAAATTAATGCATTTTCTGAAAAGCTAAATTATACTTTCTTTAAGTGAAAAATTTAAATGAAGCCAGAATGTGTAGCAACATTCTTAGATTGGTATCTTCTACGCTGATCAATTTGGATTTTTCACACAAGAGATTTGATACATTTAACCACAGAAAACCTTAAAGCAAATGACAAAACTAACCTTCCAGACTTCCCATATGTTTTTAAATAGAATGTGGAATGAAAGGGGAAAAAAAATGAAAAAAACTTTATAGTACATTTTGAAGGATAGGAAACTTTGCCTACTGCAGTCTCAGTGTGATGCAAAAATGTGCAGCATCACAGAACATGAAGAAATAAATATATCTTCAGCTAGCAGAAGAGCAGGGTGATTTTTAAAACAAGGAGTTCATGCATGCAGAGCAAATTCTTCTCCAACATTGTAGATTGAAAGGGATATAGATCAACAGGCACTTTTTTGATAAAATGTCTGTATTGCTTGAACAGTTTTATGGAACACACAGGATGACCTTTGGAAAATTATGACATGCTGCAGAATAAAAGGAAAGAGATTCTGCTGTAACAAATGGCACAACACTGTGGCTAGAGATGGTGGAAAATATCCTTTGGTGGTTTGTAGCGGCAACTGATGCAGCTTAAAGGTTTTCGTATCTCACTATTGTTCATGTAGTTTCGGTATTAGATCACAAAGAGGTTATCTTACGGATTTATGAACAAATTACAATGCTGATTTTGCTGATGACATTACCTGGCTCAGTTCTGTATATCAATGGTAAACAAAAGGCCCACCAAAGAGCAAGCAAATCAAAACAGGTTGATGGTTTCATCAATGAAAGGAAGACAAAAATATGGTTATTAATGTCCCGAAAGGAGCATAACTGCAGAAAGAGAAATGTTAAAAGAAGTAAGTCAGTTTTCCTATCAACAGTGGAGCCTTGCAATGAAAATTATACTGTGGTGGACATCCAGCAATGATGCTGCTAATAGTTTTTATAACCTTAAAAATATTGGAAAAATAGCATGATTAACATTGTCCCAAAAATGATTTTTCAACACCGTCATCTTTATGAAATAGTCATAAAAAGTTTCAGTGGCAGTTAGAAGGAACTATTAGCTAATTCAAAAGCTTTGATTGCAGGAGTTTACCAGAACGTATTGGGAATTTTATCATAATATTATTTCTAAGTAAAAAAAAACCAATGTCCTCAATCAACCGTGAGAAAAGAATGGGATTCAACATATTTAGGATAAGCTTTAAGAGTAATTTTAATATTATTTTTATGTCGAGGGGTAATACGAACACCATTCAGAAGTAGAAGATGAATAACAGCTAAGAAAACCTTAACAGAGAGCAATAGGGAAAGAAACCAGTCCGTCAATATGACACTTAAAAATCTGAAGACCATCATAAAAATAATGAAATAAATTGCAGAAACCAGAGTCCAACTAAAGAACAGGATGACACAAAATAATAGACAAGAACAAGAGAAAATTTTTTTTTTTTGTTGAAGATATTCTAAAAGGTTTTATATCCTCAAGGATAGCTGAATAATCCCTTTAACATTTACAATCACTTTACCACTATTCACAGTTTAACTGTGCCTGTAGTCCTTCCCCAGTATGCTGATTACACCTAAGAAATACTAAGCAGAAAACTAGCTTAAAAATACCCAACACTATGATATAAGATACTGTGAGGGGACTCAAGGGATTCCTTCACAACCCCTTACCAGTGTACATTTAACAGCATAAATCTCAGTCAGATGTAAGAAGCAGTATAAAGAGTAATGTAGAGAGGTTCTGAGTCAGCTTCTCCTCATTTCCCTTAGGGATTTTGATCCAGTGTTGTTAATGGCACTAAAAGTCTGACTGCTAGTATCTAGGAACACAGCAAAAATGTCTTACCTTCAAATGCATGTTGGAACGAGAACCCATGCCCTATATTGAAGGATTCTCTTTTCATTACAAAATGTAACTATTCTTTTTATCCCACAGTTTTCTAATAAACATATTTAAGACGTTGTCCAAAGCTGATGTTTTACTATTTTGTATTTGTTTTTAAATTCGAGTACTGTATGCAGAATTCTGTGTTTACTAAACGTCAATATTTGCATAGTCATTCAGAGATAAGTGATAAACCCATGGCCAATCAAGCCTGGCTAATGTTATTCATCTATTTTTACTTGACCTTCAAATGTTCCCTCTGATCAGAACCATTTCTTCACTGTTGTTCAGCTAATGGATTTTTAGCACCATATGTGAAGTGTGGAGTGCATCAGCATCTTTCACATTAACTCTCTCCAGAAGACAGAAGAAGGGAAAAATCTGACTCAAAATGCCTAAATGGATTCAGCTGTACAAGCACAACCTATTCATTTGCACAGGAGAGTCTGAATGACAGAGCTAAGTTTAAATGTGGCAAATTGCCAACTTAATTGAAACTGATAAATATGCATATATTTCTATGCATACAGTTTATACGGTTTATAGGCATACGGTTTATTATTTGTGGTTTTTTTTCCTATAAAATCTGCTCAGTGAAAGCTGTCTAAATCTTTATGTTTGACTAGAATAAGTCTTTTTTTCAGACTTTATTTTTATTGAACTTCCTTACACTGGACATAAGTAGTTTAGGTGTTCCTTTAAGGGTCTTGTGCCTGCTTTCTTATAAGGCCCACAGACAGATGCGGGAAAAGCACAGTGAGTCTGTGGACAAAGGGAGCTCACTGTAATACAGCTGCAACTCCCTTCATGATCTTTGAATCTAAGAGTATGGATTTCCACAAAGAAATTCCCATGAAGTCATGCCTACTTTTCACATTAATAGAAACATATCAATATGATACCTTATAATGTCAGAATAAGTAGAGGTATATTTTTATTGCATTAGCTTTCATCTAAGTAACTCAAAACTTCTAAGGGAAGTAACTTCATGTATTTGTGGGGGAACCAATGCGCTTTAGCTCATTTCTTTTTCCCATTAATATCTTCAGAAACTTCCTACTTCTGCCCATCTATTATGACTACAGCTTAGTTTTAAACCTTAGTCTAGCAAATATTTTACATGTAATTTCAAGCATTCAAATAGTCTTCAAAAGTTCAATCACAAAGTTTTTGTGTGCCAGTATTACACGTATACAAGAATGATTGGTGGTTTGCACTTAGGTCACCGAATAAGAGAACTTGAGCACGATTCCTGGCTAACAGTTAAACACAAAGGCAAATGGACGTGGACAGTTAACGGTTAACTATTTCTGGTAGTTGAAAAAAGGCAGTTTTAATGAGATTTCATAGGTTTGTGATGCTCTGTCAAATTCAGAGTCTTTAATTCTTACTTCTAAAATCTTCTTTTTCCCCTTATGCTTCTTCTGACATGCAGTGCCCTGCAGTCATTTTCTCTGTTTATAGGTCAAAATGCATGCCAAATCTTTTGTCCAAAAGTATATGCCCAAAGGAATTTGCAGTCTTGCAAAACTGTTGTGAAAATTTACAATAGGAACCTAAGACTTTAGAATGAAGGCACAAAGAAATCAAGTGTATTAACACACTGATCCCAGATAATGAAAAATCTGATAAATCACAGAGTTTAAGGACAAAGGGAGCTATTATGACCATCTGTTCTCATCTCCTACATTGCACAGACTATAACTTTTTGCCCAGGGATTCCTGTTCTCTGGATAAGCTTCTGCTCTTCTTCTAAAAAGACAAACAGCTTTAGTTTAAACTTTAGTGACAGATGCTCACTCTGAACCCCTACTAGCAGTTCTAGCAGTTAATCACACTGTTTCATAGATGTGGCTGGTGTCTGGACTGAACTTACCTAGCATTCTCTGTCAGGCTTGGGATGTCAGTATGTCTTTGCTGTATCAGATAGCTCTCTGCTATCAGCTTTCCCCAGTACTACTGTCACCATTTCATGATCACTAAATATCTTCTTCAAAAAATTAAAGAGAGACATTTAATCCTTCAAATGTTAAAAAAAAAAAAGTTTTTTTCCCCATCTCTGTTCAGAAATCCTTCAATAGGGCTGTTGAAGCATTGACTTAATCAGTTTACACAGTCCAGTAATTGGCCTAGTAAATCTGTACCTAACCTCCTGCTGTGCTGGCTATTACCTCAGCCACAACTGGGGAAAGTTCTTACTAGAGAATACAGGACTATCCTGCCACTATGACCTCTCTTCTTGGTTCCTAGGCATACAGACTTACTTATGACTTTAAAAGAGAAAAGACCATCAAAGGGTTCTCAGGAACCAGTTTTTACACAATTATTATTTTCTCTTAACCAGTTTCACTCATCTGTTTTATTACAGTTTTATGTTTACTTCCAGTAAAGTACTTGATTACCATTGGGCCAAAGAGAGATTCTTCCAGATCTGATTGTCATCCAGACTTTAACCGCTGAAGATGCCTACATTCTCCACCAGCTGTTACATGAAAATTAAATCTAGGTCACTTATATTTTCTGTGGATTTCTGCATTCAGATGTAACAGTCAGTGCTCAAGGATAGGGTACCAGACCGAATATCTCATGCAATTTATGTGGGCTACAGTAATAAACTTGAACATAAAGGCAAAAATTTATTGTTAGTTTAATTCACAAAGAATCTTATCAAATAATTATTAGAAACACTGTAATGATTGTGAGTCTTAAAATTTAAACTATCTACTCACCTCTCTTTCTCAATAATAATTTAGCCAAAACTGATACAAGACAGACTCCCTGCTGTCTCCCCTTTCGCTGATACTGTGCTCACCCTTTCACTTCACTAAATCATAAGGTTGAGAAAAGGTTTTCCTCAAGAACTGGGGTGGAGGTGAATCATCTATGACCCAAGTCCCTACTTCACTCTCTGAAGGAGCATAATATGGTTGTTTTCTTTTTCTTAGCTCCTCTGTCTGCCTTGGGTAATTCTTATATTTTTGTGAAAATCACCTTAAGCTGCTCTTTTCCATTTGTTATTCCTAATTCCAGTTTTATCCAGTTTCCAGGTAGCATTCCTTTAATGATCAGTGAGTGATCAGTCATTTCTGATTTGTGTTTAGAGCTCTGTGGCCTTTGGCAGCATTCTGTTCTCCAGTAACTGTTGACTGTCAATATCAAAGATACTGAAAGCTGAAAGCACTAACTCAAAATAAAACAAAACAGCACATTATTTGAAAAGCACTGATCTACAATAAATCACAAAATTTGAAGTGGTTACTGAGCTTGTCTGTTGGTTTGCTCTACCTTTACATCTACGCAGCTTGACACATTTTGCTGCAGGGAACTTCCTCAGAGGAATAATTTGTTAGTTTTTTAATGAGGTAATTATAAAATAATCGTACACATCAACTAGCACATCACTTTTGAGACACAAGTTGGATCAAAAAGTTACTTGTATTTCATGGATTTCTGAATACCACAGAACAGTGGCAGGTTTCTTAGATTCCAAACATAAGCACTGCAACAAATATTGCCATAAGCCTGCAATTTAGGCCAGTTGCTTTTGGTATCGATTCCTCAGATGCAGAAGAGTCTACTGTTCAGTTAATCAATTGCAGACATAATTTTGATGACATAACAGTCACCTTAAGTCATTCATCTGAAAACCTTCATTCTTTGTAATAAGCTTACTTCAGACTTCCTCACAAAACTTTCTTGATGTAAAGGTTCATTGCAGATAATGAAGCCAATTCTATCCTGCAGACTTGTAATTGCTTTAGCATTATGTATCCTTGAAAATGGCTGAAGAGAATTAATGGACTTTTAAAGTTCTTGCTAACTAATAAAGACATTAGATTGTTTTAATGAGCTGTATGTCAGGCTGCAAAAAATATATACATGGTAGGCTGATATTATAGCTGCTGCACTTATACACGCTCAAAATGCATATATGACAGTTACAGTAACAGTCTGATATTGACTTGTCTATTACATGCTAGCTTTATCCTCTGATCACAACATAATGCTTTCAAGGCTAAGACAGAAATATTTTTTGTGAGTGTTACATTCCAGTGAGACACAAACACCACTCTTGCTGTAGATCTACACAGGTCAGTGGATCTGATTCTTTGCCAAAATGCTACAATCCCTACTAAAGTCAATGCAAAATGGAGATAACAGGAAAATTCGCCTTGTATGTGTATGATTGAATTTGGCATGTTGTCTCAGGTAAATACTTTTAAAGAAACTTGCTGTTGTATGTCTAATAACAATTTCTGAAAAACTGATATTGTAGCACATATTTGTGGCATCCATACATTAATTTAAGTGTCCAACAGCACTGTGCAGACAGCATGAAAAATTTCTACCAAACATAAATTAAATATTTGTATCTAGAAAGGGTGGGTTTTTTGTTGTTTTTCTTGGGAAAGGTCTTTGTTTTGGTAGCTACTTATTGATGAAGACCAAGATTAAGTGTTAGTTTCCATAAGGTTCTAATAAATTAATACAAATTGTAAAGAATCTTGAAATAAGTCCGTGAAAGATGAAATTCACAGGAATTCACACACACTGCATCCAAATTTGATCTTCAGATGACCAACAATCATTTACAAAGAAAAAGATGGGTTTGATAGGTATCTCACAGAGACTTCCAAAGGTCCTGACTCCAAGCTGACCCAAACTGGCCAAAGAGATAGTTGACACCACAGCATGTCACACTTGTCATGTAAACTGCAAGGAATTGGCCAGGAGCAGGCTGAGCATTGATGAGCAGGTGATGAGAAATTGTATTGTGCTTAACTTGTATTTTCTGAATTTTATTACTCTCTTTTTCCTATTACTATTGTTATTATTTATATTTTATTATATTTTACTTCATTTTGATTATTCAACAGCTCTTATCTCAACCTGTGGGTTTTAGCTTCTTCTGATTCTCCTTGCAATCCCATCTGGGAGCAGGTAGAGGAAACAGTGAGTGAGCTGCTGCATGGTATTATATACTATATACTATATATATACTATAATCGCCTGCTGGGGTTAAAATTTGACACTTAATTTGTCTTTAATGGCACATATATCTGCAAGTTGTCAGAGCATCTCGATGTCAAAATATGCCTGAATATATGAAACTTCATTCAGAAAATTCGTATCTATAGCACTGATCACATTTTGCCAATTTCATCAACTAATCCTCCTGATCCCCTGAAACAAAAGTTAATAACCTTTAATTGTTTCACCCTCCTTTAGAAAGTAGGTACTGCACTTTGCTATAAGATGCTGATGTTACTGTAAAGCAAGCACGCGCAAATTAACGCTAAGAAATGCAAAGTGCCTGAGTGATTTTTGGACTTTGCATAATTTTTTGAGACTGTGTCTCCTTCTTGACGGTACTTTCAGATAGCAGAAGGGTGAAGTATTAAAGAATTCTAGATTTAAATCCTGCAGGGTTACTTGATCACAATCGCAGAACCTAATGGGAACCTCTGTTTTCCAAAAGGTAGGTGGGTACCATACATATGTAAGTAACATACAAATCAAAGAGTGGGTAATAGCTAAGATTTCACCCTGTACAACAACACAACTGAAAATGAGCTACCAGGCTACCATGTGGTGCTGGAAAATCATCTGTGTCGCTGTGAACAAGGGCTTGACACTGCAAAGTTAAAATCTTTAAGTGACTTTTCTATGAGGGGGCCTAACTGTAGCTGACTCGCTTATGTGTTGAACAGGCTGGCTTGGCACTAAAGAAAAATTGTAAAAGGATGTCCTCCCACCAGAAAATGTGAGTAACTGCCCTGATGCTTTAGGATGACTACATGAGAGAAGTCATATGCCACACTGAGTTTTTATTGTGCTCTTTGAGGGATGTTTTCATACACGAACAAGGTTTCTGACAGTATCTTCTTTATAACAAACATCTCTCTAATATCACTCACTGAAAAAGCTGAAATGTCATCTGGAAACTGAGAATGAAGTAGGAGTGAAAAAATATCAGCTAATTACAATTAGGCAAAATATTTGTTGTAACATTTCATGACCAATACATAAAAAAAAGAAAACAACAAACCACCAAAAAACCCCAAACCAAAAAGCCAACATTATATGAAATTATTTTGATCATATATTAATAATTTAAAATATTTCAATTTAAGATGTAACTAGTCACTTGTGGTCTATATCTAGGTCTCCCACACATATTCAGTAGGTCTGGATATCTGAAATTACTGCCTGGTATGCGGTGATATGGACACCAGCAAGAGATGTTTCACAGCTACTAAACTAATATCAAGGTTTTTTTTTTTAACTCTGTGGTTCATCCATATATACAATGAAAACTATACTTATCAATTTATTAATTAACAGTGAAGTAGAAGAGCTGAGATATTTTACTAAAATTACACCTTTTTATATCAGCCACTCCTCCCTAGAAAACAGAAAACCTTGAGCTGATTTTTTTTTCAATGACAAAATCAGACATTTATATCTCTATTCATTTTTATGTTTTAAATTGTATCTATTACTTTTAGTTTTAATTTCTACAAAACAAAAAATATTCATAAATGTCATAAAGTCATGCATTTTTAATTGTAGGTATGAAAAGCTTCAAATTCTTCAAACATTTTTCCTTTACTTGAAAATATTTGGAAGATGTGAGCTCTCTTCTTGAGACAACCTTTCTTTTTCTGTTGCTGCAACATGTTTTACAGCTATTAATTAAAAACTTTTAGACCTACAAATTGTCACCATGTAAATACCAGAAACATATCATAGTCCCTGCTTGACATATTCATCAGTATTTATTCCTTAATTTATATCCAAACTGAATTTCTGTCTTAATTGTAAGCAAGCAAATAATGAACTTCTTCAGGCCAATATATCATGATAGCTGAACTGATTTAGAAGATTTGCACTCTTCATAAGCTTTCTAGCACTTGTCTCATACTTCACCTGTTTTGCACTGAGCTCATACATAGAGCTATTACCTGATAAGTATTTTGATTACAGATTGTAATCTTTAAATAAAGCAATCTCTCCTGATACCTTCTATCCAGTCTCCTAGCAACAAAGCTTTATCCCCTTGATTCTGAATGCAGAATAATTTATGGATAGTTAAGCTTTTTTGTTTTATTTCTAGCATTTTTTTTCTCAGGAGGGACTTTGTTTTCTAAAAATGTTATACATCAATGCAAGATCACAAATAGACAATTTTAAACACCTTTTTTTTTTAAGCAGAACAACACCTTTAAATACTCTCAATCTTATTTGAATCCACTTGGGCCACACATATTAAACTTTTATTTTCTGTATATAAGGCTGGCAGGATTAGATAGCAAATGTACAAATTCCCCTTCTTAAAAGTGTAGGAGAAGTTTTTAGTTGGTAGAGTAGTAAATTCCTCAAACATAAATTCCCTTCTCCTTTAAAGCACAGAGAACAGCTTGCTATAATTCATTAATGATTTTGTCAAATAAGACACCATAAAATAAAAAACCTTCATTGACAAAATCTTATTTGGGCTTCATCATCAAAGATTTGGTTGAAGATTTGACTTCTTTAGTCTTTAAAGAACTCACCTTAGCTACAAAACTTGCAAAGCTCACAAGATGTTTCTTTCTGTCCTGTAGCCTTCACATAGCCGTGTGAAACTACACAATGCTGAGCACTGTCCAGATCACTACATTATTATGCTCTTTCCTGCTACTGGCAGTTAATACTAATACCTCATAGTCCAGTTATTCATTTGTCTGTTCAACATATAACAGATTTGAATTGTATTTATCTGGTCATCTTTACACCAAATATTGTTATATTCATGATGCACAGTCTTTCTGTTGTCATACAGAAGGTGTCTTTAATACATGGCAATCTCCCCTGCCATCTCAGTCCAAAGGCAGGAAGCTTCCCAATGTCTTTGTTGCTTAATGCTTGTGCTTATAAGGAGTTGCAGAAAGAGTGGGACTGCCATTCTACCACAACTTTTTCTTTTCTGTTCCCTCAAGTATGACTCTAGATTATTGTACTTTTTCTTCTTATGATCTAAGCAAATACAAACATACCAATGAAACAAACCATTAATGTTCTACCTAGTAATGGATATATGTCATGCTATTTTCTATGTATCTATTCAAGTTTTATTATATATACTGAAGATTTCTTATGCATGAGCCAAAGAAGGTTCTGTGTTGTCTTTGATACTCGTATCTAAGTCACAGTTATTAGTTTACTCTGACATATGAACAAGAAAGTCATCACGCTTCTGCTAGGATTTTACATTGGCCATGTAACATTTTCATCAGTTCTAGTCAGCTGCATGAACACCAAAGAGTTCTACATTTGTCTGATGCCTTAGCAAAACATACAGGGACTTTGGCGAGATTTATCCTCCACTGTTACCTTATAGAGACAAGACAGGAAATTTAAATATATATTCCATGATTCCTTTTTCAGACATAAACCAAGCTTGTTCTTCAGTTATAAAATCTTATACCTTGGTCAAAATTTGAGAGGTCTCAAAGATCTGAAGACAGAATAGGCTTCTGGTTAAAGGAGAGATTCTTCAGCTACTAAGCTTTTCCAATGTCCAAGGTCACAGGAAAGATACTAGAGACATGTTTCATTAGTCCTTATGCTAGTTATTATTAGAAATCATCAGAGACTATAGTCTTAGGTCACTTTCTGGACTCCCAAATGATTTGAAAAGTTCATGGTATTCTAAGTGGGGTTTTACTATTTCTCAGGTTTTGTACCACATGCACATGTTAGCTTTAGTTCCTGAAAAGTAACTACTACAATGCATTAAGTTCTATGCCTAGATCTTTTCCTATCTCCTCTCTGGCTCAGATCATATTGTGCATATCTTGGCAATCTGTATCCCAGTATTAAGCAAGCTAAGACTTTTTTTTTTTTTTTAATTGAACTGAACTTTCAGAAGTTACTTGATAATTTGGTATAATATTCAAATATGACGGACAAGTTAATTACCTTATTGATGAATTGGTGAAAAGTTCATTACCTTATTGTTTTACGCTTGTTAATGTGAAGTAACAAGATTCACCATCCCCCACTTTTTGTCCTGTCACAATAAAGCACCTGGGAGCAATTATGCTTTGTGACCATCTAATAGTACCAAAGTGTAAGCTTCAGTAATTTTTTTTCTTTTAAAAAGCAGGATGTCTTTCAGAGAATAAACACTCATTTTTCCTTGATGTTACTGAGTTTCTCAACTTGCTTTTCTTTATAGACAGAGGTAATATTTGGAAAATACCTGTTTTATAGACACTCGACATCAGTCTGAGTGTCTTCAGACTATTTCTAATGCGTTCTCAGCCTTTTGCCTCTGTAGGCAACAGGCAATCTACAGAAGCTCTTGTCATGGCACCATGGGCGCTGGGACTGACTGAGAAAACAGGTCAGGACCTGTCAGCCAGGGTCTGTCCCACTGCCACAGACAGGGAGCAGGGCAGCTGTGGCACCTTGGGCAGCCCCAGTCACCAGCATCAACATCTCTCTGGAGACAGGGATAGCTCAAAGCCAGGCTCCTTGGATCTGTGAGCCCATGGCTGGCCAGAGCAGGGAGATGGATGTGGTGGCTGGAGACCATCCCTGCTGTGGCACCACTAGGGTGGGGCCTGATGGTCCTCAGGGGTAGCAATGAGATCCTAGGCAGGGTTTGGGAGCTGGTAAGGCCATTGGTGCCCTCCAGAGCTTGACAGCTGTCTGCTTGATAGGACTTCTACCAGTCAATGAGATGGGGACACCTGAGCAGGAGACTGCACCTGATTCACTGGCTTTAATAGGTGCAAATGGACCCATTCTCCATGTGTTTTACCTAATCCCATTTTTAATCAGATCTTGAGTGCATTTTTAGATATTCAGAGCCTTCTGGTAGTAACTTCCACCTCATTTTCAACATATGTGACAGTTACTGTTCAAGGATGATCATCTGCCTTATGTGTCATCCGGGCCCAGGTTGAATTTGGGGTCCCTTCCCTGCAGGGGCTGCCTGCCAGCACTGCAGAGCTCTGGTACAAGTATGTGCTTCTCGCACTGCACCAGCTCATCAGGGTGAGGAGGAGTTTACTTTTCAGAGGTGACTGGCATTAGCAACAGATTCGTTTGCTTAAGTCTTGGGTGTTGATCCCAAATTACATCCTGCTCTTAACAGCCCTTTCTGGAGGCATCAGAAAGAAGAAGGATTAATTAAAAATTGCTTAAAGCTGTTTTGAACGTTACCGAGTCTCCTCAACAAAGCAATGATGTGCATTTTGAAAGCTCCTGAACTTTACACATATTAATTTTATAGCCATTCAAAAGTGGCTCTTATAAAATGAGAAATAATGAATTACACTACTTTTCTGTTGCTAACTTTGATAGTGTGTTGCCTAACTGTATTCTAACTATGTTCTACAGTTGTAGGTGTAATTATGCTTTGCCGCTCTTGTTTCCTGCTCTTTACAGCCAGAGATGCTTCTTGTTTTTCAGTGGTAAAATTTGATTAATGAATGGTAGTAATAGCTATGAAAGAATCCTAGCCTACATAGTAGAGCCCAAGTTAGGCTCCTTTCCGTTTAACTTATACTGATTCATATTATTTCAGATTTAAGTGAGTGCAAAAAAAGAACCCATGGAAAAAATGCATTAAAACATTCTTTGCTTTCTTAGTTCTTGAATGAAATTTCACATTTGGTTTATGAAGTCTCCTAAATGCATAATCTGTTCTCCTTTCTTGAAAGCTGGAACATATTTAATGCTTAACGACATAATAAAACATTTGATAGAATACATCTGTATGTTAAATGTATTATCTTTTGTTATAATAAAATTTAATAGAACAGAGGAAAATCTTTCTTTCAGACATTTTACATTTATGGAAAATGATTGCTATGTTCTTAACATTGGTGATATAGCCTGTGATTTAATGAAAGCTGAGCTATCAGGGAGGTTTAATGATGTTGTGAGATGACTGAACCACAGCTATTTGTTAAAGGCATGTTCACAAAACTATGATTTCTATCATACTCTGTATAAGTGGAAAATTAAGTCTGTGAAACAAATCAATAAAAAAGAGATGAAAGCAAAATATCCTATAGCCTCTGACATTTATGAAGTCTTAAGCCCTGGTTCAATAAATATTTTTCTATGAAATTCAGTGGGGTCATACTCTTCCCTGTTAAGATGGAACCAAGGATCATAAAAATGACATTTTGGTCCATCAATTAATAGGAGACTCATAGCACTGTGATTTCCAGCAACACCAAGTTACCATTACACCTCCGAGAATATAGAAAATTAACTAAATGCATGGAGGCTGTGTGGGATTAAGGAGTTTAGAAAGCATGGGCAGAATAGGATTTGTCCAGAAAGCCTGAGCCAGAAGTAAACAGCAAAAGAGCAGATCATGGTGTTGGAACTGTGATGGATGGTCCATAGAACTGAACTGAGAAAAAACAATGTCTGTGCTTTAAGAAAGGAAAGGTGTATAAGGAATAGTATATTCCATCTGCTTTTTCCTTCAGGGGACTATTTTTCCTCTTCCTTGTGGAGTTGAAGCTGATGAAATCTTTTCCTCTGCTGGAGAGCAAGAGACAGATTGCAGCACAGGAGAAAGTGAATGCATGAGACTCAGTGAGATCTCCCTCTTTCAGGTGACTAGTGTCACCTGAGTTGTGCCTGAATTCCCTTGGATTGGTCTCTTTCCTTGATCCTTACCTCTACCAGAAAACAATTTCAAAATTTCTGATACACAGAGAAGAACTTAAAGAAGTTCCCATTGAAAGTTACAATCTCCCTACAGTGACAGCACAGTTTGAAGGGTGTTTGAACCCATATCTCTTACCACACAAGAAAGAACTAATAATTACAATATTATATGTTCTTAAAGAAATAATTGTGTGGAAGTTTCTTAGCCTTTTCAGTGAAACAATTGTTTAACTTGGAGCAATTTAATGCTGAATATGAGTGGAAAGAGAGAAAAAGAAGCCACACGTCTAAAATGTGTTGATTAGAGAACTTATCAAGAAAAAGGAGGGAAGCCTAGATATCAGTCCATTATCCACTGAACACTTAGCACAAAATTATAATAGAGCAAAGGCAAAATTACAGTCTTTCTTCCTTCTGTGATATTTAACAAACACTAAATTTCTTTTGTGCTTATTTTCTGTAAGGTCTGCTGAATAATTAGATATTTCCTGCAAAGCAGAAAGATTTCCAACAGCAGCAACTGAATATATCCTGACATACCTAACAGTCGAGGTCCTGAAAAGAGTTAAGAGGCCTGATTAAAAACAAAAACAAAAAAACAACACAAAAACCAAAACAAACCTTTCAAGCAAAGGAGCTACCTGTATGTAAGATGTCCTTAAGCTCAGTGGTGCCCTAGATAAAGACTGGCAGATGGGTTTGTTCAGAGACATATATTCAGTGAGCTGGAACTCTTAGACTTGCTCTGAGAGCACCAAGAGGATGAGGCCCTGCAGGCAAGGATATGATGATTCTGGATAGAGACAGGCCTTAAACTACTTCCAGGGTTAGATGGCATGTTAACAAAGCAAGAGAGGGTAGGAAGATTAAAACTATGCATCCAGGGGAGATCCAGGCTGCTAACATTCTGCTCAGTTTGGGACTTCGAAGCACCTGTTTAGGTTAGAGTAGATCACTTTTCTAATAACTCTGACCTGTTATTTTAGGTACCTAAAATTATTCAATTCAATGGCCTCTACTTTATAGTCCATCACAGTAATTATGTATAGGTGTTTTCTCTAGGTGTTTGCATAGCCATGACATTCAGTTCATTTACAGAAAACTTTGGGGGAAAAAGATTAAAAAATAAATTCCAGGAAATTAAGTAAAGACATCAGACTTCTCCCTTCCTTGCTGAATAGCTAATTCCTAGGCCACCAAATCAAGCTTCATTTTCTGCAGGACTATTATATCCTCTAATTTGGATGCTAATGTGCAGCTTTTAGCTATAATACATTATCTTACTGCTTTGGAAATCAACTCCCTAGACATTGTCCAAAAATTCCACATAATGACCATGATGTAAAATGCTGAGGTGGTCTGCTACCTGTCTGCTCTGTGATGCAGAGCACATCACATACATGAGGTCTGGACTTGTCAGAGTTGGTGGGTCCAGTTCTGGCCCTATAATTCTCATATTTTATATTGCACAGAGGACTGGATTCAACAGGGTAGGAGGAACATACATCCTTCCACAGAACACAATATAGACTGGTTGTTGATGCACTTTTCTGAGAAATGAATGTGAGCTGTAATCCACCCAGACGTCAGTCATAGAATCACAGAATCACAGAATGAATTACAGAATGTTTTGGGTTGAAAGGGACCTTAAAGCTCATTCAGCTCCAGTCAGCAATAGCAAAAAAATGACTGCCGCTGCTAAACCCAGGACAGCCAGGTTGCTCAAAGCCCCATTTAACCTAGCCTTGAACCCTTCTAGAGTTGGGGCAACCACAGCTTCTCTGGTCAACCTGTCCCAGTGACTCACCATCTTCATAGTGAAGAATTTCATCCTAATATCTAATCTAAATTTACTTTTTCATGTTAAAATCATTATTCATCATCCTATCACTACATTCCCTGATAAAAAGTCCTCTCTATGTTTCCTATGGACCCCTTTTAAGCATTGAGTAGTGCTATCCCAGAAATGGTTTGAAGCATGACTTCTGAGGTAGCCCATTAATAGCAGTAGACTAGGCTTCTACTAGATTCTAATAAGGCAGAAACTAAGAATGTCTCAGAAAGGCAAATCTTGTCTTCCTAGAAACAGAATCATAAGTGTTCATGGAGCTGCCAGACCAAAAAAGTTCCCCCCATATGAATTGAACAGGCAGAATAAGATAAATGATAGAATCAAGGGGAAAGTTTGTACTTCACTCTATCAGTCATAAATCACTTGTCAGGTGATTCTTATATGCATGAGGAGGCAGCTTACTACCTGTGGTGTTAACTAGGAGCAAGGGAGATGAGAGTTCCATGTCACCTCCTAGCTCCTGTTAGTGTACTGGATTCAAAGCTTGTTAATCAATAACACATTCACACAGTGTTTTACCTACTCAGCAGAATGCCAGAACCCCTGTACTACAGATAATGAGAAAAGTGTTTTCCCTTCATCCTAATTGCTTTCCTTCCTCTATCCCCAAATATATTACAGCTTCCTATAGAGTATCTGTTGTGATGCTTAGAAATTGTCAGAACATCAAAAGAGGAGAAACAATTGAACCTTGTAACCTAGATCCAAGATAAAATGGATATTAATTAGTGCACAGAAAAGGTATTGGCTATACCGAGATAGGTATCAGTTCAGTGCTTATGGACTTAGAACGCCAGAGAAATCAAGTTCCTCTAGCTATATAAGAAGAAAAACGCCGCCTTTTTTTTTTTTCCTTTCCTTGGTGGTGGTGCTTTTGCAAAAGGGTCAGCTACACTATGACAGTCTTATCCATTTTTAGGAAATCATAGTTCCACATTGTGACAGATATTAATGTTAAAAAGTGGAAAGTTCATGAAAGTCGGATGGTCCCAGGATTAGGGAGCAAATCGATAACTGCTGGAGGAATTTTGAGTTTGGATTCAGGTTTGAAATTTTTGAAATCCAACTTAGGACACCTAAGCTCCATTTTGCATGTGAGCCTGTCCAGCTAAGGTGAAAAAGTTCCACTGATATAGAAATTTGGGTGTGCAGTGAAGGGTGCTTGTTTATGCAGCCACTGTTGGAAATACTATTTCACCCCCCCTAAAATGACTGTGGTCAAATTATTGTCCTAGAAATATGTGTATCACAAGAAACAAAAAAGAACAGGATCACTATAGCAGTCAAGCTCCCACAAGTGTACTAGAAAAATCTAGTGAGATGGAAGAACCTAAATGAGTCTTAGGGCAGATATAATGAATTAAATTTGGAGTGAGGAAGTTGGAGAATGAAAAACAAATCCAAAATGCAGGGTCTAATACAATAGGCTTGGTAGCTGGAAACATTTATTTGGAAAGACTGCAAACTCAGGTAAAGTATATAAACTCCAAGGAATAGAATTGAAATTGAGCAAACTAATAGAGCTCTGATTGCCTCCCCATCTGAATAAAGCAGAAAAGCCAAGATTGAATATTTTGAGAATTCCCAGTTCTACAAAAAGAATAAAATTTGCAGAGATATCAGAAAGACAAACCAGTGAGTTTTGTGAGCAAATGGGCTTTTTTTTTTTAATCACTTTGCAGTTCCAAAAGGAAAGCAAACAATTTTCAGAGACTAACAAACAGATGTGAAAAATGAAGCTGAAATGCTGAAGAGAGATCTGTAATTTCTCTTTCAGTGTTACCTGTGTAAATCAAAAGCTGGAGAGAAATTTTTATTGTATGCACTATTTGCAGACAAACAGTAATTAGAAACTGCATATTTGAATAGGGAAATGGAGGTATTTCACTTGAAAAGATCTGTGAATGGTTATCTTTTCTCCTTTATTATCAGAATGTGTTAGAACTTAGCTGCATATTTCAGATGACTCTACTGTTTCATTGCATAGTAAATACATAGGAATATAGACTTAAACCACTAAAATTTAACTACTATACTGTGGAGAATGGTGGTAGTTTAAATTCCACTGGTAACTAAAGGACATTCCAACAGATGCTTAGTATCTGTAATTAGTGAGGGAAGCAGACTTTAAGCAAGAGCTTTGAAAGTTTAAATCTCACAAGGGAAATAAAAAGACTTAACATGAGGGAGAACAAAAATGTATAAAATGTACAAAAGGGAAGATCTTACCTGACTTGTTTTGGGGGGAGGGAGGTTAATTGTAATTCTGTCCTGGTGTTCAGTGTTCATAATGGGATTTTTAGTACCATAGTTTTACCTGAGGCAGATCTACATTTTTCATTCAAGCCTTGATTTCCTGTGGTATGATTGTATACAGTGTGCTCTTCACAGAGGTTTCTTGTGGTGACTGCAAATATATATTGCAGTTCTTTCATGTGCTTCAGACCTCTTCTGTGGTCTAAAGTGACCATTATTCTATCTGAATGCAGGCTTAAGAATATCAGAAACACTTTCACAGGTGCATCTGATAGCAGTATTAGCCTCATCAGTAAATAGCTGCTGTTGATTATGATGAATTTAATACTGCTGTCCAACTCTATGGAAACTGAAAACCTTCCACATATAGGAAATGCTGTACAGGACTCAAATTGTTTTCCTCTTTTTTTTTTCTTTTTTTTTTTTTCTTCAGGGCAAAAATCCGATAAGGGAGGGTTTTTGTTTTCAGTTGCATTCCCCTCTTTATTTGGCTGGTAAAGGCTTATAGTGAGGAAGCAACTCAGTGACACTCCAGATGTGTTCCACTGTGTTTCAGATTCCCTGGCACTGGTGAGCTCCATGCCCTTGTGTCCTTGATATCTTCCTGCTGGACAAATCTGAAATATCAGACCTTTTTCTTTTTTTAGCAGTATTCAAGATTTTGGTATGCAGATGTGCTGTAGAAGATACTCACTTGGTCTTAAATCCCGTTGTTCCATAGTCTATGTTTCAAGAGGATCTGACTTAATTAAATACCATAGTACTTTGTAAGGATGGAGAGACCATATTCATTTAATCTGCTCTGAAAAAAAAACACTAGATTTTATTTACCACTTTTAACCTTCAGTTTCAAATAGCTTGTCACAGTTTTTAACCACAGGCTCTACTTCTTTTCTACCGCAGTTTTAACAATATCATTTGTAAGATCTTACACTTTACCCCAGTGTGGAAGACATCACATTTTCTTAATAAAAAATTTTGATCTATCTAAGTATATCAGTTTAGATAGGTTTGAGAGCCAACACCAGTAAAAATATATAAAACACACAAAAGGTTTGCACAAGAAGGGGATGAAGAGGTGAATCAAATTGTGCCAAGTCAAGAACCAGTATTTTACTTTCTGTCATTCTGCCTCCAAAGTTCTTCACCATTACTGTGTGGCTATGTGGCTTTGCTGCCCTTTCTGATGTGTATCCACAGAAGTCTCCACCATCTGCCACTAACCTTCCTTCCCTGAGGGTCAGATTCTCAGCTGGTGCAAACAAGTGTAACTCTAATGTTTCCTTTACACGTGACCTGATTTTGATTCAGGCTTCGCCTCAGGGTTACTTTCTTTATTGTCATCACTCCTGTTGTCAGACCTGACACAGGCTGAGTTTCTCCCAGAGGCTTGGCAAGGAATGACCTTAGCATCCTTGCAGAGTTCACTAACTCCAAATCAGGTCTCCCTGTAGGATCTGGCTGCAGTTCTGGGACTTAAACTGAAAGCTCCTCAAGAAAAATATTTAATCTCTTTATGTTCTGAAACTCCTTCTACAGGAATTCCAAGGTGAAATGGAGGTTGTAGTCACACAGCAGTGCTCATTGCTTGACTTTTTACATTTTTTTTAATGTTACCCTTTGTCATGGCTACCACTCCCAGAAAGTATATATTATCCTGATCAAGAATCTTCAATCCTGCTCAGGACAGCAGCTGCAGAATTTTAATCCTTCAAGCAATGTGTGTTTATCCTTCAAGCAATGTGTTTTCTTAGCAGAAATCCACATTTTGATAACATTAGTGTATTGTAAATGAATGGAACTATTGCTAGATCTATTTTAATCAAAATTATAGTTTTCCTCTGATGTTTACATTAATGTATGCATCTACTAACGTCTGATTTTTTGACATTGTTTTGCAAATATTTCTCCCTATAAACAGTATCTTCACATGTCTGTAAAAAGGAGCTAGCATCTCTAAAACTCCTAAAATTCTGCTTCCTCAGTCTTTCATCCCCTTCCTCTGCCCTCAGGCTTTCTTTTCCCCATCACATCCTGTTTTAATTTCTCCAGTCTGTAGCGGGGGAAAAGTACTCTTCCATAGGTCTCTTATTTGTAGGTGTCTGATTACGAAGGTCTTCTCTTCCTTCTAGAGGGGGAAAAAAATGATACAACATATGGTACTCTCCCCTTTTTGACTACTTATTTGGTGAGATCTGCATTTTCTTTTTGGAACTCCTTTCTGATGAGTTAGAAAAAAAAAAACCTTAACTCTGCAGTATGTTTTACTTTCTGAAGTGGGTTTTCTCTGACAACCCCAGCTGTAGCACTTGTACCACTTTTCTCCTTACTCAGTTTTTAAAAGAGATTTTTTTAATTTTTTTTTTTTTTTTTGTGAAGTCAGCTTGGGAGCAGTGCTTAATCACTTTTTCTTCATTTACTGGCCATTTCCCCTTACCTGTCTCTCACTACAGTATCATGAAGGCACACGCAGCACCTTTTTTCAGTCTAGACACCAGCACTAAGAAAAATATGTCAGTAGGCTGGAAAAATTTTAATATTAGCTTTTGTTAGCAAGCAAACAAGAAGCAAAATAGTCACAAGAATCATGAATATAGATAAAACAAGCTGCGCTATAAAAAACCTGGCAGTACAGAGTCATTGTCCATAGTTCTCCAGCCTTGTAAATAGGCATTTTTTTAGTTGTGTTTGTAATAAGATGGACTATTTAGCAACAATAGTAATTTTTATATCTTTTTTTCATGCTTAAATAACCATTAATATTGTATCTGTGTGCTACCAGATAACTAAAATACAAATTTGATTCAGACTGGAGGCAGAGATGGGCAGAAAGGGGGGATTGCTGGCACTTCTTCAATTGAGCACTGAAGCATACAGCACAGTGTTTAAACCCTTTCTATTCAGGCATGTAGGAAATCAGATAATACATTGAAACCTATTCCAGGAGAAAGCCTGAAACTTCAAAGTTAGCACAGCAACATCTTTTGAACAAAACTGACCGTACAGAATGTGTTTATATTGGCTTCTAACTTTGCATCATGGTATTTTCTTTTGATCTCATACCACAATACCTAAAGACAAATTTATTCCAGGTCAAACTGGAGCTTAAATCCATTGAGCAGTGAAAAGCTTGAAGCAATGTTTACCACTTTAAGTAAGCCTTAATCTCTTGAGAATAACATAAATGATTATTTTTTTGTATTTTTGTCAGCGAAGAAATCTTGCAAATAATCTTTACAAAAAACAGCAAAACATGAAAAAATAGAAAAAAACAAACAAAACCCAAACAAAAAATAACATAAAAAAACCAAACAAACAAAAACACAATCAAAATTACAGATATTAAAACCTAATGAGAACAGAATTTTTAGTAATTTCCTCAAAGTCTGAAATCTTTGGCTACTGCTTTCTTCCCTAAAAGACTCCTCTTGGTTTGCCATTTGCAGACCTTTCACTAGTAATATGTCCCTTAGACTTTCTCTGAAGACACTACTGAAAGTTCCCATGACAATTTGAAACAGCATGATCTTCTTTCGGCTTCTGTGGTACTGAGCTTAAACCGCATTATTACCTAGTAAATTGAACTACTGATAGAAATTACTGGAAGATGATAGCTCCATTTTGTGAGAATTTCTGAGATTTTAACATGCATTTGCTCGGAGTGGGGGAAAAAAATCCTGGTTTTCTGGAAAGATGAATGATATCAAAATGTTTTTGTTTCAAATTTTCATTCTGAACTCTCCCTGTCTCTCCAGCAGTGATCAGAAAGTCTGCCTTGGAAGGCAGAAACCTTTCTACGGCTAGTATCACCAAAATCTATGTGTCTGCAAATGTTGCCTTTGAATTGTTTCTTTTTGACAGTGCAGAGGAAAAAATTATGTCTTAGCAAAAATATTACTGCAGCTTTTTCTCAGATTTACTAATCCTTTGCTGGAAAGCAGATTTCTTTCAAAACTTTTCAGCCATTTATCTGAATAAAGGTGACTTGTCAATAGTCTTTTCATTAAGCAAAATCAGATGGAAAAAATAAAACCAGATGAAGGTTTTTATTGCATATCCAGTTGATCCTCAGGTATCTTTGGGGCTGAATATAAAGGAAGCAAGGCAAAGCTAATACAATATTCTTCACGTGGAAAAAAAAAATAACAATCCTGTATCAATTATAACAAATAGGGGAAAATCCCAAATATTTTATTTTCTGCTAATTCATAAATTTTGCAGTGCAAATCGGGAAAGTGGCTCAGAGAAACAGTAATCTGATCTAGAGATGTACATCTTCTAAAGATCTTCATGTCCTTCAATTTGGTCTGTAATAGGTGCCAGGCACAACAGATCATCTTTCTCACAGAGGTGATCTTCAGGTATTGCTTTTTAACATGATTTTGTTTTTCACCGAAGACTAGCCAGGTGTTATGTATATCAACAGTAAAGGGTCAACTCCACATAGTTTTTTGATACTACTGTGTGTGTGAGGTGGAGAAATTGTACACCTTAAAAACCACCAGAGCTTTTGGTAAAGTGAAGGTAGCTTCTTTCCTCAAATATTCATTAATAAGGTACCTGGGGGTTTTCATAAGAAAAATGGCTAGCTGCTGTTGCTTTTTTTGTTGTTGGTGGTGGTGGTGTTTTCATTTTGTTTTTATTTTAGTAACTGTTTTAATTGGTGAAACATTGCTGTATATCCCATTCACCACACCTGTTTCCTTTCATTGCCCTTCTTTTTTCTGCTTTTCTACTTCTACTGCCTTTCACTTTGAAAACTTGCTCTTTAAATTATAGTGTAGTTTTTACTTACCTACTACCGTTCTAGCTTTAGATTAAATGCCGATCTTTTAATTGCAGGAAAGTCCCTACCTGGAACAACTGCGCGTTTTCATCTTGATTTGGCAGCATAGATGTATTTTTATATATTTATACCACAAAAAAATGTGCTCAACATCTAATCAACTTAGAGACAAATAACACAACCAAAATGCTCCTCAAAGCTCTAAGCCTCTGTACAGACTTGTGTGGGGAATTGATTTGTGTCTCTCTGCTCTGATCAGTTTGTGTGTGTTCTCACAATACAGAGGTCAGCAATCCGTAAGGTCAGAGATTTCTGATAATACTGAGGAACTGCAGAGATGAGCATAAAAAAACCCCAACAATCAAACAAAACAATGTCATAACAAAACAGTGTTTGGGATAGTGTTGTAAAGGTACAAATATATAGCAGTCATCCAATAACCGAGAGTTGTCTTTCTTCAGCTTCAGAGTGCATGGTGTGTGGAAAAAAATCCAGTACTTCTCAGTGAGAACTGGACACAAATACCTATAGTCCTTTACTAAAATTACCATGCTACAAGCCTTCCCGGGGTGCTTACATTTACACTTGTGCAATGTCCTCTCTGGAGAAAGTCAGCTTCTGTTCCTGTTCTTAAGGGAGTTATTTTTGTCACATGAATGCTAAGGCTTTGCTAACTTTTGCACTGACTGTTGAAAGGCAATTGCAGGCAGTGCAAAACAAAGCTCTGATTAACAGTTGTTATGATGTGAGCCAAGAACACCTTCTGGGAACTTTCTTCTTCCATTTTTGTTCACTTTTGGACTGTGTTCTTAGAAGAAACAATCACCGTTTCCAGTGCGTGTGTATGATACTTGTATTTATCACTGCTGTGAAACTGCTATATTGAGTTCCCTACTTACTCTAATGGCTTATGTAAGACAAATTACTGGATGTTAGGTGCCAGATAATCAGTCCTTTTAACAGATTAAAGTGGTGCATCTAATTTTACTAAATAAAAACTCTGTAAGGAAGTATTTATTATCTAGCTCTAAATCTCTGCTGACTGAATTTCCCATGCAAAACCACATCTGTAAATATGCTTTATAAAAAATCTGAGGTTCAAAAGAAACTGATGAGCATTTTAAGAAGTCAGTTCTTTTGTAAGAAGTTTTTCTAAGAAAATTCAAATTTTCCTACTTTGCAGATATAGAAACCCAAAATATTAGCTGCAGTCAGCAAGAGTCAATCCAGTTCACCTGATATTTTTTTAATTTTGAATGTGGTAAGAAGAAAATTTAGCAGAATATTGAACAACATATTGATTTATTTCACAAGAACAGACCTGAATATTGCATAGAGATCTTACTAGCAATATATTATTGGTGTCATGTTGAAACACTAGGCTAACAGTTTACTTCTAATTAGACTGGGCCAGCAATATGTAAATACTACAGATGACAACATGTAATATACTGTATGAGGAAGCACATTTAAAAAAAAAAAAAGGCAAAAAAAAAAAAACAGCTTGATTTTTCCTCTTGGTTTCATTTGAATAATCAAGCTCTAAATTGGAGCACTTAAATGGAAGCCAGGCAACTTGGAGTGTGATGGAGGAAGCAGTAATCAGTTTGAAAAGATGTTGAATCTCTGATGGGTGTTGAATATGTCACATTAAGTTATGTCCTAGAAAGGGAGGTTCCCTGAACAACTGCTAGTCACTTTAAATTATTCTGCATTTCAAACAGGAAATCATCCAATTAGACTAACAGCTGCAGAGATTGGAATAAGCCTTGCATATTAGAAAATTAAAGAAAATGCAGCTGAGTACTATGTAAAGCAGCTAAGGTAAGTAATTTTCCCTCTCCTTTTCTCCAATAAAACTTAATTTCAAGGACTTTTAGGATAAGTCAATGACTGCAAATTTGTTACATGTGATTAAAACAGGAAAAATAATTTCCAATTAATTGTGCTGGATAATTTTAGCTGACACTTCATATGGGTGTTCTATTTGTCCTAAACTATCCACTGTTTCTTTCAAGGTGGATGGAGACTTCTGTATTTCTACTTTTCCCATGTCAGTTCCAACACCATCATTATTATTTCAAAATATTTTAATCAAGATGAACAAAATTGTTATATTGGAGTGACTCCAGTTAAGAGTCATCTATTTGAAACTTTCGTAGAAAAGGCAGTCTGAAATTTTAAAATACAAACTATATGTGGAAAAGGAAAAGATAGTTGAGGTCAGGAAAAATAACTCAGAAGAAGTTGGAAATGAGATTTTACATAATGAAAAAAAACCCAGCTTCAGCAACAAAGAGATTTCTGATGCCAGAGGAAGTAGATGAAAATAATATTGAAAATACAGCATACAGCATTCTGTTAAAATACATTGAGCATTTTCTAGTGTACCTGAGAAAATAAATAAAACTAATATACTTTTACTTAGACACCCTTCAGGTAGTTTCAGGATTAAAAATTGTAAACCAGTCTGTATGTCAAAACTATTTTTACTATGTAATAACTGAACTAATATTAGACATTGGTCTCTAAAAAACCTAAATGGATGGAGTGATAAAGTGTCAATCACTAATGAAGTAAAATTATATCTTTTTCTTTTGTGATGAAGTGTGTTTTAAATCAGGAAATACATTCACATGATAAAGCTATATACTTCCTTACAGTTCTGTTAGAACCTACAGGTACTCTCCTAGTGCTTTCAGTAGTGCACATCCGATAACTGGCCTTCTGGAGACATGCTTCATTTCTGAAGAGGTTACCCTTGAAAAACCTGAGGTTCAATAAGGACTTTGACTTTTTTTAACTCACCATGCATTAAACGTCAAGGCACATCCCTATACCACATACACAATTCCTCCTGTAGACTTTGTTGTGCCTGGAGTCTCTGTGCCTTCAATATACACACAATGTCTTGTAACTTACCACAAGAGTTCATTGAAATCACAACTGAATAGCTAGCAGGCATAGATACAGCCTTTAAGTGCTGTAATTCTCCTCAGCTTACCTTAAAATACTTCATTCCCTCGATGCTTTTTAAACAAGCCTCTAAACATAATTAGGAAAGACTAATAATTTTCCTTAACATGTAATTTTAAATTGGTTACATTAGAATTTCTTTAGTGCTCAAGCTTTGAAAGTCTTGATAGGATCAAAGACAAATTAATCAGGAAAAATACATATAGAAAAATGACTAATTTATTGTACCAGTATATTCACCTTAAATCAAGATTTAGCCAGCTCTGGAAAGATCAGATCCAAATTGCCACTAAAAGGATTTTTTTTTTTAGTTAAAATGTATAATTTTAGTAAGAAAGTGGAATCAAAGAAAATCCAGGAGACAGTCTCTTGCTTGCTGATAGATAAAGCATTCAAAGACTAAGCTGATCCTAAGGAGTGGTTTTTCCTAGCTTTACAGATACTGTCAGTCAAAAAAAAAAAAAAGGCAAAAAAATTTCTCAAAGCCAGAAATGTGTGCAAAAAGTGTCATTTAACTTTAAAAATGGATGAAAGAATGTGTTTAAATGTTTGCTGGAATCAAAAGTTGAAAGATATTCAAATGAAAGATTTGACTAGAAAGCCTGTTGCTTTTAGGATGCACAGAAGATGCTTATCCTTGGGAAAATTAAAATTTGCATTAAAAAGTTGGGTTTAATATTCATCAATGGAGTAATTATCTAATATATTGGGACCAAAGAGTAGCATAGCACTGAATTAACTCAGAATTACAATTGCACCACTCTAACCACTGATAAAATGCAAAAATACATGGACAGAAAAGAATGTCTTTAACACTATAAATTACTGTGTAATTATTCATGTCATATGGTACAGTCCAAAACATCGAAGAGAGGCAATGGCTTGCTGCTGTCAAAGTGCACCTGATCAGTATGCACAGCACCCAACAGGCATCTGAAGTCTTTTCAGCTTGTGCAGCCTTGATGTTGACATCCAAAGCAGGGATCAGGGCTGTTCAGCTGCCTGCAACACAACCAGTCTTAACCAGGAACAAAAACATGTGGGTTTCCAACCACACCCATGGTGTTGCATTTAGCCAGGAGTCATGTAAACACTGGACTGTACTTATCTATTACCTTGCTTTATGCCTCTGGTCTGTGTATCTTGCCAAGGGAAAATCCAGAGGAGTTGCAAACCACTGTTTTTCACCTCCTGTCAAAGTGTTTTTTTGCATTGCTTAATAAAGGTCACTTAATTTGATTGTAGCACATTTGAATTAAGACAGATGGTGTAGTCATGATACAAGGCCCATTGAAAATCAGCTGTAAATTCTGTTTTTTTAAAGCTCCTCCTGCTTGGATTTGGAGGGACTATTTGCCAGAAGGAGTCTTCTTCCTACGGTCCCTAACTACAGACTTTATTCAGCAATGAGAGTTTGCATGTTCAGTGCATCCTGATGTGGTGGCTTTTTGTTGTATAATCAGAGATTTTAAACTGTTTCATAGACTGTTCCACAGACTGAGACTGGTTTTTAACTATTTCTTTTTACCAAATGAAGAGTAACTTTGTCTAGTCTAATCTTACACATATCAGGAGCCAAGACTTCCACAGATGAAGACTCCTGTTTAGTCACAGCATTTGAAAATAGTATGCATTTTTGAAACACTACCAGTCCATCTCCAAAGTTGCTCACTATGATTGCAGTGTAGCTTTAAAAACTGAACAGCTGGCTGATGCAAACTCTACTCTTGAAAAAGGATGTTAATGTAATGAGTGTTACTCCCAACATAGTTTTGAGAAATAGGTCTTGCCAAACTAACTCCACTTTACTTTTATGAGAATATGAGTTAAACTGACAGCACAAGTGCTGATGCAATACATTTCTGCAATGCATGACTTGGTGCCACACACCTTAGGGTTAAAAAACTTGAGTGATGCAAAATTAGTGTGGTGCATACTGCTTAAACAGATAGCATTAAACAGGAATCTTTGGTTATGAAAAAGTCAGGTTGATGTGGAAAAAGGCAGATTATTTGAAACAGATTTACTTAATGTGGATATAAGCACATGTAAAAATTTACAAATTTCAATATGGCCAAATGTTCAAATATCTGTCATAGCTGCAGACAGAAAACTTTCATAGGAAAGCACTTATGATGTAAAAGACTTAAAAATACTAGTGAATGATCTTCTGACTGTGTGGTACCTCAGCCCAAAAGGTTAATATGACCCTGCATGTATTAATTCTACTATTACTGGTGGCCAAGTGAATTACATTTCTCATGTTAAAGAATGTGGTAGAAAACTGGAGGATTTAGAGTGCAACAAGGCATATTAAAGAGTTAAACAAAGCCTTAGAATGAAAAACCTGAGGAGCTCAACTAATTAGTTCAACAAGAACAGGACTGGGTAATTAGATCACCATTTATTGGGAAAAGACACATAAGAATAACTTTTTAACCTAGCAGAAAGTATTGGAAGGAACACTAAGTGTGAAAGCTGAAGGTGGACAAATGTAGATTAAAATCCAAAGATACTACTAGAGTGAACAATTCAGTATTTTGTTTGGAATATATGTACAGATCTTCAATCTCTGCAAAGCACTGTAAATAATCCACAAAGCTTTAGGCAACTATGTATTTTAAGGAAGTGGTAAGTGTTTTTAAGCAGTTCCCAATAATTATTCACATTTTTCTTTTTAGTTTCTATTTACCATCTGACTAAGCACATAATTATCTGTAGGCATGTGAAACCGGCTTCCAGTACGCACCAGAGAATGTGTGTTATTGGTTTCCATACAGGCATAATCAAATCATGATCACTTTCAGTAATTAGCATTAATCTTTAGGCATGAATTAGTTCTCCAGTATCTCTAAAAAAACCAACCAAAACAACTAACCTAGAATTTATTCACTTGGAAAGTTATATTTTAAAGGCTAGAAAACTGCCACTAATAATGTAAAGAAATGATTTTGCTGTTAATATTTTGCTGAAATTAAAAAGAACTCTGCTTAAAGTCCCTATGTTCGTACTGGAGGCTGGGGGGGAGGTTGGTATTTTTTTCTATGTGTTGAGTTTTTGTTTTGTTTTTATTATTATTATTATTATTATTTTAAATCATATTCTATAGACATGCTTGACCACATATCTCAATCTCCCTGTTGTGCTTTGGGTTTCTTCAGCTGACATAAGGGAGTACCTCATCTTTTCTGTTAGTGAGAAGGGTACTCTCAAGGCCAGCAAGATCGTTTACTTCCAAATTGTCCTAGATTAAAAAAAAAAAAGGTGAAACCACATTGACTCCCCTTCCCCCTCTTGTACATTTGACCCTTATTAAACGGATTGAAACTTACTCATTTTAACATTATAGCTAAAGAAATCTTCCTGTCATGTTTCAGAAATATCTGCTACATTTTTGTACATACATCAGCAATTCTAAATTATTGCCAATGATTCTGAAATAAGTGTATAAGCAAATAAGATTTATTTTTCCAAGGCCCTATTGCTGAAGATATCATTTTACTGACATCTTAATTTTCTACTAAATTAATAAGCTTTATCTGCTCCTTTTTTTCTGTACATGAACATATTTTTTAATAAAAACTATATGAGAAAATTACTTTAGTAAGATGGAATCAATGTAATTTATTTTTACATTGATATTTGGTTGTATTTATTTGTCTATTTCAGTCATTATTTTCCTATTTGAATTTATCAGGATTTTTGAGAAATGAAAGCATTTATTATTATACATCTAAATGAAAGATTTTCTATTATACACTTAAATGTATTACAGCATTTCTTGTTGAGATATTTACATATTTACATTGTTTGCTTTTACTTCAGATACATTAAGAGAAAACTATGGTTGGTATTAAATGTTTTTTGTTTGTTTTTTTAACAAATTTAGAAAGAAAAATCATTCATTTTAATGTGAAGTTATTACTTATAGTCAGTTCTCACATTTTTTATCAAAAATAACAAACCCTGAATTAAATCCTGAAATGAAAAGCTGAAAATGCTATTTTAAAGGATCAAAATCAAAATATAAGCTTTTGAAAACAATCTCTATTAAAAAGTAATTTCAAGTAACAGTGAAATTTTGGTGAACTCAACATTGCACTTTTTAATGTATTAACTATTAATTTCATTATTCATCTTTGTTTCTTGAAACTATCTGGATAGACTGCTCATTCCCCTTCCATGGAAAAGAAATTACTTACTCATTTTTCTTGGCTGACGTTTCAATACATCTTTCCTTAAAAAGACTGTAGGTCTGGCAGGAACAAAAAAAAAGGAAAGATTAACTGTCTCGAAGCTATACGTTAATGTTTAGGATGCATGAGAAGAAAAATTGATGTTTCCCTCTTCCTTGTTGTTAAAATTGTTAGTATTAGACAAGGTTGCTCATAATGGTAATAACTTTTTTTCATTATAAATTATATCTGTTTTGAAGAGGAGCACAAAAGGCACAAAACCTTGCTGTTTGACAAGAGGTGATCTTGCACAGAGCTTATTTTCGCTGTATCAACTCAGAGAAACTGGTGAAATGAGGAAGCTATCGTACAGAATTGTCATTCCCTTTTTTTCTTCAACGTAGGAGTCACTTGTGTTCCTTTCTTCACTGAACTATAATATGAATTTAGTGAGTTTGTTTATCAGAAAATATGGTGTTTATGGTATTTTTTATCCAGATATAGTCTGAATACCACCCCTCTCCTTTGGTTTCTTGGATAACAGCAGTCCTTAAAAGAGTTAGTGCTTTCTGGGTATCAAGAATGTGACTGAGCATATGTGCACAACTGTTATAAAGAATTTTGCATGCTTATCCAGTAACATGACAGAGAATGGTCTTGTGTGATTAGAATCACAGTCATCGCCTTTATCAGGGAGCAACAAGGGCTGATGCTCTGTAAGGATAGCTGAATGGGGCAAGGCAGGGCCCTCTCTGACAAGGGCATGATGTCACAGGACTTGAGCAGCAAAAAGCAGAGCAGGTTGGCAGCAGTGACCTGAATCAGCCATGGGCCATCCTTCCAAGTGCATCTATACTGACAAGTCAGGAATGAGGTCAAGGCAGAGATTCAAGTCAGCGTGACAGAATCAGGGCTGAAATCAGACTGAAGCACTCATGGCCCACAGCTTTAGACAAAGCATCTCGGCTCCACCTCCAGATTACCCATGTTGGCAAACACTGACCTTATATCATACCAATGTTGAAAGTATAAAATATATTTCACTGGAAGTTAGGACTTTA
This sequence comes from Neopsephotus bourkii, assembly GCF_033783945.1. Taxonomy (NCBI): domain Eukaryota; kingdom Metazoa; phylum Chordata; class Aves; order Psittaciformes; family Psittacidae; genus Neopsephotus; species Neopsephotus bourkii. Next base: position 4,024,500 of record NW_026902113.1, read on the forward strand.
CTGACACCATGGGTTACTTTTAGACTGACGCACCTGGAGGACACGAGAGGCTACAACTACAGATGTGTGAAACTTAAATGGTGCTTATTTTGGAGAAGTCCCACAGACTAGTATGAAAGAATAGTTCTCTAGTGGTCTAATATACACAGTGGAATAGCTGATTAGTAGAAGAGAGCAGGGAAACTGGTCATAGAAAAAGGAAGTATTTAACAGTGAAAGCATGATAAAAGACAAAAATAACTGCAGAAACAAAAATCAGTGAGAATTATTTTTAGAGTCTCGTATTCCTAATACTGTAATTAACGTTAAAATTAACATTAAAATGTAAATTAACATTAAAATTAATATTGATGGGGAAAATCTAGTACTATATGTACTTTATGATCATAGTCTATCAGAAATCCCAATACAGAATTTCTGCTGAACAATGGAATAATGTGGAAGAGATTTCAACTTACTTTTTCTAATCAGAGTGAAGATTTTTTTCTGAAATTGCAAAAATATAGCATTATGACATGTATTTTTTTCTGCAAAACACAGTGATGCAAAACATAATGCATTCAGAAAGCTGTTGGGAATATACGCTCGAAATTGTTTACTACTTAGCTGTTTTTACATTATGTAACTGTAAGAAGTTGCCTAGTTTTCTTGCTTGGACAACTTGTTTTTGTGCTGCCTATCTTATCAATCAATATTTTCCAGGATGTTAATGCCAAAATAATGACAGTTACAAGGAAATACGATTGTTACCTGTGATTTCAGGTAATGTCCCAAATCTATTTTCAGCAAGTTATAGATACTATATTCGAAATACAGTGCCATAGTGTCAGTCATGAATTAAAAGGACTGTCCATTAGTCTGACAATATTAAGGATGGATTTCAGATGGGATTAACAAAATACATGAGATAAAGACATGTAAATGTGGCATCTACATTTATCTGTTCATCCACGAGCTTTGTGCCCAGTTTTCCATTGTACCTAGTGAAGATCTGATCACTAAAATCAATGAAGACTATAGGGACAGATATTCATGTCATCCTGAATCATCCAAACATCTAGGGGCTCTCAATTCAGCCACCCACACATAGCTAGCTAGTACTATCTGTGGTTCTTCTTGTCATCTCAGACCTCTAGTTATCTGCCAACATACATGGCAGAAAACTGGAGGCGCCATACTCTACTGGAGCGATAACCAGATATCAGGTACTTAGAGTATTTCCTATGGCTTTAGATGCCTATGCATGACAAGTGAATTGCTCTGCTTATGCCTGGTTTGCCAAACCTTTCCGTGGGTTTCATTGAGTTTATAGACCTCCAGCCACTATAATGGCAGCAGAGCTGTCTGCCTTCTGTTGCTGTGGGTTGACATTTGCCTGAATGGACTCCAGCATGGGTCCTCCACAGGGTTACAGGTCCTCCACAGTGTCACAGGTCCTGCCAGGAACCTGCTGCAGCATGAGCTTCTCACAGGTCACAGCCTTCTTCTGGGCACATCCACCTGCTCCAGCATGGAGTCCTAATGGACTGCAGGGAGACAATGTGCTTCCCTGTGATCATCACCTGCAGGGAAATCTCTGCTCCAGTGCCAGGAGCACCTCTTCCCCTGCACTAGCTGTATGACTTGGGAACAGCTTCTGCTGTCTTCTCAGAAAATCCATTCTTGAGTCCCCCTACTACCAAAACCTTGACATATAAACCCGATACTTCTATGCAGACACTTACAGGTGGATATCTAAATTCAGATGGTCTACAGCAAAGGACACAGTACGTAATGCAAGCTTGTATACAGGATTTCTCAAATATTATTGAAGGCAAAGCGCAAAATTTCATCTACAAGATAAAAAGAAACTAATTTCATATCTCACAATAAAACTTTAGTGAAAGATGCAATTTCCATAGGCCTATGGCTGTGATAAGGGTTAAGGCTCAACAGACAGAAGCAAATCAAGCATATGGGAAGAATCACAGCTAGTGTAAGTCAGTGCCTGTTTACACTGTTTATCATCTGGACCAGAGTCACCAACATACAGCTCACCAGGAGTTCTGAGAGAACATGCATGTGTAAAAAGAGCCTTCACACTAGCTAAGTCTTTATTAGTCTACTCTTTCTGAGACCTTCATTCCATTACCAGTTAATAAAGTATTTGCCTTCCAAAATCATGCTTCATCTGACTAAATACATAGTCTGATTTTGAATGAGTAGCATGCAGATATATTTGAAAATATATCTTAGTGGTATAGTAGGCAATATGGAATAGAAATGATTCTCTACATAATTACAGCATCTGCTATTGTACTCCTTTATTGCTGAAGAGAAATTTTGGGATTTTCTCAAGAACGCATTTCATTTTCTTAGACACTAAAAATCTGGCTAGCCAAGTAGTGTATTTATATTGTACTGTACTATGCAGTCAATGATATAGGGGAAAAAAGGTCTCATGAGAGCAGAATAAAGGGGCAGGATCACCTCCTTGGACCTGCTGGTCACACTCCTTTTGATGCAGCCCAGGATACAGTTGGCTTTCTGGGCTGCAAGCGCATGCTGCCGTCTCATGTTCATTTTTTCATCAACCAGCACCCTCAAGTCCTTCTCTGCAGGGCTGCTCTGACTTAGGGCAGGATTGCTGAAAAAAACCAAAACCTTCTCCACTGATTTTGTGTGTTTTGAAAAGCATGAAAGAAATAGGGACTTTCATACTTTTACTTAGTGTTGCAATTAAATTACACCAGGAAGCCACCTGATTTTACTATATATGTTTCAAAATTTATGGAGTGCTGTGCAAAAATAACACTTAAAATATTAGATGCAATCATAAAATGAGAGAAAAGGAGATTAGACTTTCCTCAAAGACTATAAATCTATTCTTATAGCACACATTATGAGAATGAGCATTATAACAAGAAATGCAGAGAACAATCTTTTCCAGGAATACCAGTTTCAGTGTCTTTTTCTCCTCCCATAAGAAATTTCAATTGGTAATTTGCATTGTTCTTTTAAATTGTGTTTACATTTTTTATATTTACTTCTTGGATTTTGAATAATAATTTTCCATGATTTGGTACATACACAGCTTAATGATATTTCTTTATTAGTAGTATTTACATAATAGCTCATATAATAAATATGTAAATAAAGAGATGCAAAAAATCAAAAGATGCTTCATTGTGTTGGTCTTGGAAAGCCAGGATTTAGCTGTTTTTAGAAAGTTTTATAGTTAAATTATCAAATAAAGAGTACATAAATATGAAAAATCTCTTTGGTTTTTGGACAGCTTAATAAGCTTCACTTTTCTTAATACTCACATGCACACAAATTTTAAGCCATGAGATAGGTTATAGAGATTTTGCAGTAAATGTTATAGGATTTATAGTAACTAATACATTATATTTATAGTAACTAATAGTAGATGAACCTATCAAAATTAACATTATTTAACAGGTAATATTGTTGTTGCAAGATGTAGTTCTGGTTTACCTAGTATTTTCTTAAATTTTCAATAAAACCAAAATATCGCCAGATAATACAGAAATGCTTAAGTTTTTTGGAACAAATCTGTTGGGGCTTAGATATCACAGAGGCACGAGGTGAAATACACGTTCCTATTAATAATACACCAGTCAGAGACAGCTAAAAGGAAACCTAAGCCAGTATAAAATGCATATAATTTCGATCAGGATCCTAAAAAATATAACTGGGCCCAGAACCTAATGCAAACATCAAAACCTTGAAAAGAATGTGCATATTCTTCTTCCTTTCTACATTCCAAACTCACCATTAGTAAGAAGTATGTGTGCCAGGATTAAGTTTACCTTTTAAATAAAATTAAATAATTAAGGTGTTCAAAAAGTTAAGCTATGATAGTGGTTTTCAATATTTTACACGTTATTTCTGCTGACAATCACTAAACACTTTCAACAAAGACAAACATAAAAACGTAACTTTAGTATAGTTTGAAGCCTAGTCTCATCAAAGTTTATAGCACACCCTAGTAGAGTTGTTTCTCAATGGCATTTTCCTTTTTTTGCTGATGTTCACAATGAATTTCCGATTCCCACTTGGTGATATTTTTCTATTGTTAGGGTATTTTTATGTGTAACTTTGGCTTCATGTTCCCTGTGTGCAAAGCACAGTGTAACAGCAAAACCAAAATTCAATGTCAAACCACCATAGGTAAAATGTTTCAGATATCACAGACTACTAGAATACAAGAGGAAACTTTTTAATATAAAAGCATGCTTATCATCATAAATTTGTGCTGTGTGCTTCCCGTGTTTGTTTCATGTGGAGCAAACTTAACTGTACTCCCTTAGCACCATGATCTTACCAAAACCCAGTCTGTATATAGTATGTGTTATATCTGTTGGCCAGACAATAGTCTCTTATGAGAAAGGAACTAAGCATGACCGGTGGAAGAAAGCCCTGCAGGCTTTCCTGGAAAATAGCAACTAGACTAACCAAAACAAGATAAAGAAGTAAATAATAGTACCTGAGCATCAGCCACCAGAAGTAAAGATGTAACTCTCTGTGTGTATGTATGTGTCTGTTGTGTTATTCTTTGTTGTTGTTGTTTAAGTAGCGATAGTTTATTTTCATTTCTTACTTATTTTGGTTACTACAATCTAGTTAAATTTAGTTAATAAAATAAGTATTATAAGTATTCAAATTAAGGAAACATTTGTCTGTTTCCATGGCATAATTATATCCAAGCTAATGAGGCAACTTTCAGAATACACTGTAACGAATTTGATGGGAGGTGTGTAGGCAGAATGTATTGGATTTATCAAAAGCTATGAATCAATCCCTGTATTGAAGCAAAGGAATCAAAATGCTGTGTGACAAATTGCTGGAAAGGAGATAACAAATGGCATTCTAAATCCATTTTAAGTACTCTTTTGTAATCTCATAGTTAAAGAATTTCTCTTAATTTTACATTTACTTTAGAATTTTTTTAACACCATTGCTTTTCAGACCTCATTCATTATGCAAAAGAGATCCACAGCTGAAAGATGCTGTTCTGCTAAATAAATTCATCATTGCTCTTCTATAAGAAATTAAATTGCTTTTATTACTTGCTTTACAGATGGGATGAAGAAAAATTACACAAACAGTCTGACACTTGCACACTGTTTATATTCATATGTAACTCAAGACATGAATCTTGAAAATGCTGGCAATTGCTATTGTTGAAAATGCTACAGAACTTGAGTGGGAAGACAGAGGTGGAAAGTTTACATAGTCCGTATAAGCGTGCTTCAGTATGGCAACAATTTGACCTGACCTTACTGTAGGCTGACACAAAGCAATGATACAGAACTTTTTTCAACTCATTCATATTTGTTAAGCTCAAAACACTTGGAGAATTGTTGGCAAACACGTATGAGATTTTAACAAACGTTGACATTGCCGTCGCAACAAATGAAGAGATGACAGGTTAACATCCTTCTAAACATACATTACCATATGCTTCAGTGGAGTTTTGTAGAGCTTCGTCTCCTTAGAATCTTATGTTCAAATAATTCAGCTGGATGAAGTAATGCCTACTTACAGTATGTATCTGACTGACTCATAAATGTTGCTTATATTAGCTGATTGTAGAGTGAGGAAATCATGACCTAATTTCAAATAAAAGAGAACGTTGTTTGAGAAAATGAATGCTAGTCCTTAAAAAATGCATTATGCCTTCTATCTCACTTAGATTTGAATGGTCATTTTATTACCAGGTGGATTTAGCGCTGACATAATGTAAATGATGAATTGAAGACCACACCAGCCAAGTCTTAGAGTTTCATAGAGAGAATTTCCTATTTTACTATTTAATGAGTTTATAATTTTACCTCTCAAATCTTGGTATTTCCCTTATGAAGACTGGTACTGGTTGAAGGCATTAGAAAGCACTGATTCAAATGCCACAGTGTTACTTCAATCACCAAGAAATTTCCTTTTGTTACTAATTCTTCACAGACATTTCTGTGATTGCAATTCTACATATAGCAGACATCAGACTCCTCTTTTCATTGAATTCAGTGCTGAAAAGCCAGCTGACCTCAACAACATGAGATTAGACATCATTTTCCCCAGACAAACGGAGGTATTTTGCACATCTGAAAAATTCACTCTTCTCTCTCATTTTAAAGAATTTTTATGTTATTATAGCAGGGAAAACAAAGTTTTGTATGTTAAGGTCTGTCTATCCATCGCTCTACCCTTATTTCTTTAAATTGGTGTGGCATTGTTTCATTTCTGATTTTGGCTTCAAGATTTATTGCTTTGATTTAGTTGAAAGCTGTTCTTACTGCACTACTGTGAAACCTGAAAAGCATGTCTTTTCACATTGTGCTGTCTCATTTCAGGTTTGTCTCACATTGTTAGTTGAACTGATGCACCTCTGTGTACAAGAAAGCATCAGTTCATCAACTCTGTGCTATTAATAACAGCAATTCTTTTTTTTCTTAGGGTTAAAAACATAGGTACTGTAGGTATTCACAAACCATTATGTAACCTCCATGTAGTCTTCTTTAGCTGTATCTTAAGAACTAAAATCTGACCCCCTAGGATTCTAGAAACTCAAAACACCATCAATGTCAATTGTAGGTATTGAACACGAAAGCTAAACACGATAAAAAAAAATCTTTGTTCAGTCTTCCATGTAACTGAAAATCAAAATACCTGAAATTCATTGACGGTTCTGGGCAAAAAATTGTGTTTATGAATCCAAGATTTAAAACTTCAGTCACTACAATATTTGTTGGAACCAGAATATCCCTACTATTATTCTCACACATGATAAGGTACTATGTCCCTTCTTTCACATGGCAAAATCTCAGAACTGTGAAACATGTACCATCTTTTCTAACTTTCTGATGATTTTGTAAGTACATGTTCCCATTTCATCTCTATTAGCATGTATCCAAAGATTTCTTTCCCTTCCTATCTTTAGCACTGGTGGAGTTCATAGTCGTGAGGGAAAAAGAACAAGTGAAGAGTAAAATCAGGATCCTGAACTTTAAGAAAGAAAATTCCAGCTGTTCAAGAAGTTAGTCAATAGGACCCACTGGGAAACTGCCTCAGGGACAAGGAAGCAAAACAGAGCTGGCAGATCTTTAAGGACACTTCTATGGAGTTCAAGAGCTTGCTTTCCCAATAAATCAGGAGAGGAAGCCAAGAGACAGGCATGAATGAGTGGAGAACTGCTTGTCAAAGTAAAGGGCAAGAAGGAAATACACAGCCAGTGGAAGCAGAGACAGGTATCCTGGGAAAAGTATAAGGGTGCTGCCCGCCTGTGTAGGGATGGGGTCAGGAAGGTTAAGGCAAAGCTGGAGCTGAAACTGGCAAGGGATGCAAATAATAAGAAGGGCTTCTACCGGTATGTCAGTCAAGACCTGCTTTTGGTGAAGCCATCCTGGTGATGTTGAATCATGCTTGGTGATCTTATGATTTAGCATAGCTTCAAGGAAGATCTGCTCCATAATCTTCCCATGCACAAAGGTGAGCTGACAGGTCATTCCCAGGATCTTCCTTTTTACCTAAAAATTGGTGCACCGTTTCCCTTTTTCAGGGTACCAGAGACTTCACCTGACTGCCATGACTTTTCAGTCATTCATGAATGACATAGTGAGATTGAGTGCACCTCAACAAATCTGCAGATGACACCAAGCTGAGCAGTGTGGCTGACATGCCTGGGGGACAAGATGCCACCCAGAGGGACCTGGACAAGCTCAGGAATTGGGCCCATATGAATCTTAGGAGTAGCAAGGCCAATTACAGGGTCCAGCACCTGGGTTGGGGCAACCCCAGTCCATTACAGGTTAATGGATGAAGGAATTAAGACTGTGGTGAAATTATTTCTGTGGTGAAAGACTTGGCGGTATTGGTGGACAAAAAAGATGGACAAGACCCAGCAATGTGCTCTCGCAGCCAAGAAAGCCAACCGTATCTTGGGCTGTGTCAAGGGAAGCATGACCAGTATGGTGAGGGGTATTAGGAAGAAATTTTATACTGTGATGGTGGTGAGACAAAGGAACAGGATGCCCAAAGAAGTTGTGGCTGCCCCATTCTTGGAAACGTTCAAGGACAAGTTAGATGTGGCTCTGAGCAGCTTGATCTAGTTGAAGATATCCCTTCTAACCCAAACTATTTCATGATTCTATTTATTCAAAAATTTAAAATATTGGTGTTTTTATTAATAATTGGAGATATATTTTTAATCTCGCTAAGCTTAGATATGACAGTGCTTCAAGATCCTATCAAATCTTTTGAGACAGGACTTTATTGTCGTTCAAAGCATATTAGCTATTAAGTATAAAAGCAGTGAACTGAAAAAAATAATAAACTGAACAAATATTTTCAATTAACCTAAAATACTATGAAAAAGGGCTTGGGAAAATCTCATCCTGCTGAAAAAGTGTGTTGAAATTAAATTCTTCTTGCATTTCTTTCCATGAGAATGATAATTCCTGTTTTGAAATGTCATTAGCATTGATGTCAAGTGACTATAGTTCAGGAGTTATGTTTCTAGAGATAGTTTCCCCTTTGGTTTTAATTCTATGAGAATTCTTAATACCGTCATAACTTATACCAACATTAGGAAGGTTCAGTGAGCTCTATAAGAATCTATTATTGAACTGTATTTGGCAGCTGGATAGTATGACGTTTGTATCCTTATTTTTGAGATACATTTTGGTTATAATAACACAGATCTGAACTGAACTGTGATCAGCATTCACTGTCTTGCATATTTGTTGTTTCAAACAACTCACTATGTCCACCTAAATGAATATATAAGCTAGCAAACATGAGCCTTTCTTACACTATTTTCTCTGTAAAATATTTTGTAGATGAAGATTCTTTCCTGGATAACCACACACCAACAAAACACAAAACCTGTTCATTGAATTTCATATGCTCCTTTATAAAAATGTACAAAATAAACATCAGAGTGATCAGAATGATTATGATGATTATGATGAATAAGCAACAATGCTGTTGATTCCTGTAAACACATTTTCAGTTATTTGAATATTTTATACCTATTTGAACACATCATTCTACTGTACAAGGACTGGTCTAAGGACACTTCAAATTCTTACTTCCTAGCAATATAGTAGGAAACACTTGAGGAATTCTATTGGAAACCATCTGGCAGCAAATAAGTAAGAAAAATTAAAAAGCCTATTTTCAGTCCTGAGTCCCCTTTTAGTGTCTGCTGTCTGTTCATGCTGTTGTTCATCCAGCTGCCAAGTGGAACAAAATGTGCTGTTGCTATTCTGGGGGTTACAAACAGTACATTTAAGAGGACAGATAACATAATTCAAGATTCTGCAGCTGAAGTTTTTTGAAATTTTAAGACACATATAACTTTAACCTTGCAATAATGTTATGTGCTTTGGTAAAAAAAAAAAAAAAAAAAAAGTATTAAAAACCTGTTAGGAAATACTAAGTATTCCTGCTTCTGCATAGAATTATTAACAGTTAAAAGTAATTTGATGGTTGAAAAGACAAGGTTTGATAAGGCGGTCCAAAAGATAAGACCTAGATAACCCACTATAGCTTTACTGAGGATTTAAAGATATAATGAGTTTTGTGACAGAATTGTCATCGTTTTTTTACCCTATGAGAAAATTTAGGGAAAATATGTTTTAAGGAAAGAGGTTTCTCAGAAGCAACCAGTGTACATTGTTTTGGCATACTGCAAGTCTGGAAGTATATAGTCATCTTTATATAATACTTAAATTTGAACTATACATGTATGCAAGAACCAAACTTCTTTTTTTCACCTTCCAGTTCTTTATAAATCACCCCAAGAAGTACCAAACTTCAGGGAAACTGTCTTCCTATTTAATTTGCAAATTCTCTGAGGAAAAGCAGAGGAGTGTGGATCTTGCTGAACTTTTCTGAGTATTAAGCAAATTCTTTAGTCGGGGTGCAATCATTGATATCTCTGTTAGTAAACAAAGTAGGCTGAGACCACTCTGAAGGCAAGCAGCACACTATTCTACATGATTAAACTCTCTCATGTCCTCCAAGTAAGATGGCCTTGTGGTCCACCAATCAGGAGTAGATTTTGGCCAGTGCTATCCAGAGCGGTGTCTTTAGTACACCTGTACAGTGTTAAGTGGGCTGGGCCAAAACCCTACCAGCGTGTTAATACAAGTGCAGCTAATAACAGTGCTTGGTCTGTTTTCAAGTTAAATGCTTTAGTTTTCAAATGTAAGTATGGTCAGGCAGGTGTTCAGCCACCTCCAGAGAGCAGGGGTCCATCACAGTTAACTCTTACTTGGAAAGAGAAACTCCATCACTCCAAACATCTTCTCCTTACTCCCCTTCCTTCTTTCCCTGGCTTTACGTGATGAGTTTGATGCCATACTGTCTGGGATATCCCTTTGCTCAGTTGGGGTCAGCTGTCTTGCCTGTGTCCCCTCTCAACTCCTTGTGCACCCTAAACATACTCACTGGTGGGGTGGGTGAGAAGCAGAAAAAGCCTTGACTCTGTGGTCAGTAGTAACTAAAACATCCCTGTATTATCAATACTTTTCTTCATCACAAATTCAAAACACAGCCCTGTAGTAGCTACTATGAAGAAAATTAACTTTATGCCAGCCAAAACCACCACAAATTTTAGAATAATTTAAACCATAGAGTACTTCTGTAGATCATCTGATCCAATTTTGCTCATCCAGACCCAGTTCCATCATGTTCCTCAGGGACTTTTTTAGTCAAGTTTTTAGTATCTTCAGAGATGGAAACATAGAGTAAATAAAAGAGGGTTGACTTGACTGACTTGGAATATTAGACCGTCATCACCCAGATCATTGAACTGCTAGCTTGCTCTCTGGGTTTAAATGATCCAGCTTTTTTGCTTCAGAACAAATGCCCTACCTACCTAGCACAAGCTAGGTGCCACACTTTGCCATTGCAGTTCTCAGTAACCAGCTCTGCTTCTTTAGTAGTGTAGACATAGTCAATATGGCCACATTTGCCCAGCATATTGCCTGGAGCTACATAAGTGCCAACTGCAGTGTGTCTGCATCTGCGGCTTTACAAAACTGTAACCTCAATAAATCAACAGTGAATTAGTAATAGAGCTGATCGTGTTTATTTATTCATTTAAGATTAATATAATAAAGACAGACAAGGCTCTAAGTGGCCTAATATTTGATTCTATATTAAAAATTACTAAATTACATCTCATCAGCATTTAAATCAGTTCCCAAAGCAAGCAAACACCTACTCCCCTTTGTGTGCCTATTAACCATATTCAACTTTTTCCAGATTCAAATGTAGCTGTTGCAGAGTGAAATCAGAAGAAAATCTGAACATCTCAGAAATGCTGCAGGTGGTATTCAGCCAAGTGAATGTTTTTTCTGTACAAGGAGTGGAAAACAGCTTGAGCGTTGCTGCACACAGGTCAGTGGAAGCAGGAGTGCTATAGTCTCTCAAGTGAGTTGGTCTTAAGCCATGTAAGGTTTTATAGGACATAATTAGTACCTTAAATTTCAGTAGGGCATCTAATGCATCAGATTTCACAGATACCCAACTGTGTCAGAAACTTCAAATCTGAATAATTTCAGTGTCTCTCATAGAGAGGATATTGTGCAACGTTATTGAATGATCAATATAGGGTTAACAGAGGAAAAGCTATGCATACTATGTGTAGAAGAAAAGGATTTTATGGAAATTAAACTTGTAAGGGACAGATGATATTTTAATGAGACCCTAGGTTTGTCTGTGATTTAGTTCTCTGTCATTTGACTGTCCTGTAAACAATTCCAGTCTCAAAATGGAAGCATTGGACCATGTGGTAGTACATTTGCTTAAATATTAAACCCCTCACAGCCTTACATAATGTATAAATTTAATATTTTGATTGTCTGATATTGTTTGTAGCTGCTGCTGTCTTCAGCTGCCTAACAAGAACTGGGCTCTTCTCATATGTGTATGGGAGGAAGGCAAACAACAAAAGTTGTGAAGAAAATATTAGGAGAAATTTTCTCAAAACTAAATTAGTCAAATGATGGACAACTTGCCCAGAGAAGCAATGAATTTCCATATAGATATTCAAAACTCAACTGAACATTCGCCTGAGGAATCCAGTGTCATACGTCCCTGCTTTGGAACAGGAAAGGTCAAGTGACCTCTAGAGGTTCAGCCCAACCTAAATTAGTGATATGGTTCATTATTTATATGATACATGTAGAAAATTAATTATAAGTGGAAACTATCACAATACCAGAAGGGAAATGAAACTTTTATCAACTTGATCAGCTGAGGGTCTTAATGACATCTTTGCCTTGATCTTCACTGGCAAATGCTCTGACCACACCACCCAAGTCTTAGAAGGCAGATGCAGGGACTGTGAGAATGAAGACCTTGGGCCCACTGTAGTAAAGGATCTGGTTCAAGACCATCTTAAGAACTTGAACATGCACAAGTCCAGGGGACCTGATGAAATCCATCTGCGGGTCCTGAAGGAGCTGGCAAATGAAGTTGCTAAGCCACAGTCCATCATATTTGAAAAATCGTGGTAGTCAGGTAAAGTTCCCGGCAACTGGAAAAAGGGAAATATAACCCTAATTTTCAAAAAGGGGAAAATGGACAACCCAGGGCATTACAGACCAGTCAGTCTCACCTCTGTGCCTGGCAAAATCTTGGAGCAGAATCTCCTGCAAGGCATGCTAAGGCACACAAAAAACAACAAGGTGCTTGGTGACAGCCAGCATGGTTTCACTAAGGGGAAATCCTGCCTGACCAATTTGGTGGCCTTTTATGATGGGGCTACAGAACTGATGGACAGCGGTAGAGCAGTTGATGTCATCTACCTTGACTTGTGCAAAGTGTTCAACACTGTCCCACATGACATCCTTGTCTCTAAATTGGAGAGACATCAATTTGATGAATGGACCACTCGATGGATATAGAATTGGCTGGATGGCCACACGCAAAGAGTCGTGGTCAATGGCTCAGTGTCTGGCTGGAAACCAGTAACGAGCAGTGTCCCTCAGGGATCAGTGTTGGGTACGGTCTTGTTCAACATCTTTATCACTGACATGGACAGTGGGATTGAGTGCACCTTCAGCAAGTTTGCCAATGACACCAAGCTGTGTGGTTCGGTTGATACGCTGGAGGGAAGGAATGCCATCCAGAGGGACCTTGACTTGCTTGTGAGGTGGGCTAATGCCAGCCTTATGAAGTTTAACCATGCCAAGTGCAAGGTCCCACACCTGGGTCAGAGCAATCCCAGGCACAGCTACAGGTTGGGCAGAGAAGAGATTCAGAGCAGCCCTGCGGAGAAGGACTTGAGGGAGCTGGTTGATGAGAAAATGAACATGAGCTGATACTGTGTACTCGCAGCCCAGGAAGCCAACCGTACCCTGGGCTGCATCAAAAGGAGTGTGACCCGCAGGTCCAGGGAGGTGATCCTGCCCCTCTACTCTGATTTCGTGAGACCTCGCTTGGAGTATTGTGTGCAGTTCTGGTGTACTCAGCATAAAAAGGACATGGATCTGTTGAGCAAGTCCAGAGGAGGCCCACGAGGATGATCAAGGGACTGGAGCACCTCCTGTATGAAAATAGGTTGAGAAAGATGGGGCTGTTCAGCCTGGAGAAGAGAAGGCCGCATGAAGACGTCATAACAGCCTTCCAGTACCTTAAGGGGGCTTATAATGATGCTGGGGAGGGACTCTTCATTAAAGACTGTAGTGACAGGACAAAGGGTAATGGATTAAAACTTAAACAGGGGAAGTTTAGATTGGATATAAGGAGGAAATTCTTTCCTGTTAGGGTGGTGAGGCACTGGAATGGGTTGCCAAGGGAAGTTGTGAATGCTCCATCCTTGGCAGTGTTCAAGGCCAGGTTAGACAGAGCCTTGGGTGGCACGGTTTAGTGTGAGGTGTCCCTGCCCACTTCAGGAGGATTGGAACTTGATGATCTTAAGGTCCTTTCCAACCCTAACTATTCTTTGATTCTATGCTTCTATGAAAATCATGACAAATTACTAGGAGAAAATGATAAACCAGCAAAAAATACATAATTGTTACTTATAAAACTTTCTGGTAATCTCAAAATATGATGGAGTCACAGATAGTCATGGGACAATATTGGGCCGCCTGGACTATTTGTCAAAATGGGATTATGAATGAAATGAAAGGACATAAATCTTGAAGTCTCATAGGTGATGTTGAATTTAGTGACTCTGAAGAGGACCCATTAATAGGTAGATATGCAATAAATAATAAAATAGCAATAAAATGCCAGGAAAAAAAGGTAAGCATTGTGAGCAGAGCTGCAGTGTTGTAATTATTAATGAGTTATCAATAGGTCGCAGAATGCACTTTTCAAGTACAATTTCAACAAATTGTAGAGATCTCCAAAAAAGCATTATAAGAACAGTAAAACTGAAATTTTCAACCTGGGTAATACATTTTTGTGGGTAATTTTATAAAGAAAGCTATTTTATAATTTTCTTAAAAACAAAATAAATTCTTTTAATCAGTTTTGCATCTGAAAATGGTTCTGCCTTAAAACCAATATGGTGGGATGCTTTATGCTATGGTCTATCATACTGAAATTGTCTGACTTTATCTAGTATAAAGATACAGATATTCCAATCCTTATACACTTTTTTGCAAAAGAATAAAAACTGTTTGTATACATGAACAACTACGAAATTACAGCAAAGACTTTTCTTTCATTTATATGATTCCACTGACTTCTCCTTTATATTGTCTTATATCAGTACTCTGTGATTAGGCAAAGTTCTTTACATTCTAGAATATGCAATCAATTTGAGAAAAACAAGCCAAAGCAAACATTTCTGTAAGGGAAGACAATAATTTTAGGGAAACAATAGTTTTTCTTAGTTTATAGACCTCTAAAGTGGTTGTTTCTCATACAGACACTCTGCTGTAGAGTCTTTGAGTGTGACATCTTATAATGGGGGCAGTACCCAAGAGAACAGAAATCAAGAGCAGTATGCTTTTGTAAACACCTTCAGCACTTAGACTGCATTTGATATTAGCTTCACTGTAGGATTACAGAGCTCCAGTGGTTTCATTAGTCAGGATTTTGGGACCTGAGCCCATGTTTATTTTCTTATCCCTGTTTTCTCCACATTCAGTCAGCTTGTCGTAAGCACTTTATAAGCACTCCTGGCTTGTGGCAATCCATGAGACACACATGACTGTCTCTATTAACATCCATAAATCCAATATCTCAATATCTGCCTGAACTTGAATTCATTAAACTCACACTTGAAGCTAACCCTTGAGCCTTGTACCAATCTTATTGATATTTAAATAACATGTGTGTCTTCACTTTTTCCCCTGGTACTTGCAAGAATTTTTCATTTCAGTCATTATGATAGGTAAGGTGAAACCAGCAATTTGTAAGGAATGAAAAGGTACTAGAGAATAGTTCGTGCCCCAATATCTCCAACACAACGTACATGAAGTTTTCTTAATTTTCAATAAAACATTTGAAATTCTCAGCATTGCATAAATATGCTTTAATCTTAGTTACTGTCATAAAACAAAAGCATATTTACTCAAATAATTGAGATATTCTGAAATACCCTTTTAAGGAAAAACATCCTAGGGTCAAGCTATTTTATTTGTTTTATTGTTAACCAGCATAAACCTCCCATAATTTATTTGGGTATCAAAACTTATTTGGGTGGTAAAAGAAAAGCACAAACAAATAGGAAGGCATGTACACTTCTATCCTCCCTCCTCCCCATCTCAGCTTTCCTGTATTTCACCATGGGTTTCACTCTGAAGAGATGACGTGCAGCACAGGACTTTGGGTACACGTGATGGTTTCTGCTGTCTGTACGTAGAAGTTTTCTTGTTGTTCTGTTTGCAGCACAATAAATTGAGGTTTTATGATAATGGAGATGCCTTTGAAAAATCTGTATGCTGCATTAAGAATTGAACTGTTTCTTCATTGTCCAAGCTGCCATGGGTATCTCTGAAACCAGTCAGTTATGTTAATAATTTCATACCTCTGTTGCTGGCAGCCATGATAGCTGTTTAGCAAGATGCTGGGAAGGATCAGCTAATCTAGGTGGAATATTTGTTTCTGCCAAAGTCATAGAAGTGATATATTTGTTAATTAAATGAAGTCAGACAAGTCCCTTGTCATGCATTTTCCAGAAACATAAATGCTCAGAATAGCTTCTTTGACATGGAAGCCCAGAAGAACAACAAAATCAGTTCCAGTGTCCAGGGACATTTTGTTTTGCTATGTTTCAGGCTGTGGACAGTTTTATTTCCCAAATCTTGAAGAAGTTATATTCTCAGGAAGCCTAAATTTGAAAGAAAGTTTCTTCTTTACGTTGAGTGGGAAGAATATAGCATATGGAAAAAAATAGTACAGAAGAAATGTAAGAAGGCAGGAATCTCATGTTCTCGAATACATTTGCCAGAAGCTCCATAAGCGTCTCAACAAATCAAACCCAATTCTGTATATAAGGAGAAAGACATTGATCAGCATTTTAAACAAATTGGAGGAACATAGATATTTCTCTGTAGAGAGGATAACTAAAAGCAGATTATGGAGACAAAGTCTTGGCTCTTCCAAACTGCTCTTTGGAAAGAGAGTTTGGCTGAAATTCATTATAGGTAAATCTAGTTATTAAATTTCACATGTACTCTTGCTATCTTGCTGTTCAGCCTTCAGACCTGATGACTGTTGCTGATGCTGCTCTTTGCTTAGGCTCTGATATATCAGCATTAGGTCTAAGGACTGTTTTGACAATGGGGGAAAGAGAAGCCTTCTAATCATTGAAAGAGATGCTTATCCTGCTCAGATGAAACACAAAAAACCTAGCCTCCTCTGCACTATCTCCAGCTTTAACCATACAAAACCCAATAGCATATTGATCTTGTTATTTTAAAAGTGTGTTCTGAAAAAGCATGTCCAAATAGTAATCCCAGATCCACAGTATCAACTGTGCTTATCTTGTATAAGACACCATGTGCCCATTAAGATTGCATCCCAAGGAAAGTGGGAGGTCTGTGTTGCATGGTCACATGCTTGCACACAACAGCAGGAATTGAGACTCTTCAGACTCCTTCTGGGATGCATCCTCAAATATCCTTCCCTAACTGTATTATTTTTCCATTACAAATATTTAAACACAGAATTTTAATTCCACACATATGCTCCAAAATAGTTTCAGACCTTTCTCTTCTGTAAGTAATCAACAGTTCTGAAGAATTTCTAGCACTGTGAAGAGAGTTGAAATAAGGTGCTTATTATTAACCTGCTTATGCATGGCATATGGATACATGGAATGAACTGGAATAGGAATATGGAATTGATTTTCTGGGAAGAAAGGTGTTCATTCCAAACAAGTCGGTTAGTTTCCAGTTTGTTGAAATTCCTATTTCTCCTGACTTTGAATGTCTATAATGTAGTTAGCTCAGGTGTCTAGAGCTCTGTAAAATTCCAGTATAGTTATATGGAAAAAACAAATCATTCACCTTACTTGTCTCACCAACAGGAAGATAGTGAAGCTAATGTAGACTTTTTTTCTAGATAGTGACTAAATGGGTCTATCTACATTAACAATTAATGCAGCGTATAAAATGGAAAGGGCTGGAATTTTACTTGATTGCATGTACATAACATGATTCCAGAGACTCAAGGTAAATTTGCACACAAGAATCCTCCAAGTACACTGAATTATGACTTAGAGACACCTCTAAGTCATGGTAGAATTTCATGTTTGGAGACTGTATGCATGTAATCTTTTTCCTTTTTATAAGTCTGAAGAGTGGCTACCACTGTAAGATCCACAAATACTGAAAATAAGAACAGCATCTTTCTCTCCCTTCCATCACAACCAGTAAGTAAGACCATACAGGCCAATTTCAGTTCTTGTTGACAGCTGTGAAATCCTACTGAATGCTCAGAGGTGTAACTATGGAAATCATTTGGCTTGTAGGTTCTTATTTTTTATTTTAAACTTTTTTACACCTCCCTCTGAAAATGCTGTCTCCTGGCTCCTGCTAGGCAAAGGATGTGCAAGTTTTCTAACCTATCACTTTCTATCAGTGGTAATGATGATTGATAAGAAAACAGCACAGCTTGTCTATTAGAACCAAATTGAATTTGCAAGGGTGCTAGTGAGATTATACAGTTATGCATCCACATGCGTGCACAGATACATCTATGTCTAAAATTAATATATCCAACATAAACTCAAGATTTATGTACAATTTAAATTAAAGCTCAGGGTGGGATACATTTTACATAGAAGAAACCTTTTTTACTTTTTTCTGCACTAAGCATAATAGATATTATGGGTATGTTTGCACAAGTAAATGAAAAGGGTCCATATTACAAGTTTGACAATTGACTTGTGATCCTTTCATACCACTTCTTTAGCCTGCTTTCTCACACCCATTTGGTTCATTGAAATTAGCCCTCTGCCAGACAATTCCCAATGAATAATACATGATAGAAAGGGCAATTGGACACAGCTACTCGTTCTGGGAAGGGCATCAGCAGCAATTTTGTGAATACAAGTTATGCCATTCAACCGTCTCACAGCTACAGATCTAACTTTGCCCTGTGTCATTTAGCAGTATGGATGCACCCAGATAAATCCAGATTGCGGCACTTGGCAGCAGCAGCCAGAGGCAAGAAGAGTGGATTTTGAAGTGACAGTCGTCTTTTCTGCAAATGTTTCTGATAACACAAGGCATCAACCTCTTTGTTCTGTTGAAATTGACTTGCTAGACTGATTTAGTCCAGCTTCTCTGCAGCTAAGATTGAATCAAAATACAAGTCACCAAACTTGGGATTTTTTGACAATAATATCTGCTTATAAAGTGATTTAGCTTTATGTTTACATTATTTGGATGATATCATGGTTCAAGCCCAGCTGGTAACTCAGAACCACACAGCTGCTTGCTCATTCCCCTCCTTCTTTCACCCCACTCCTGACCACATGGGGAGGCGAATCAAAAGAATGTAAACCCCACGGGTTGAGATAAGAACAGTCCAGTAACTAAACTCCTCCTCCTAATAATAATATGGGAAATTACAAGGGAAGACCACATGAAACTTAAAGGGGAAGGGAAAAAAACCCACAAAATCATAAACACAAATGATGTCCAATACAATTGCTTACCACCCACCTACTGATACCCAGCCTGACCCAAGCAGTGATCTGTCCTTCTGGGTAACCCCCCCCCCGTTTATACACTTGCATGACGTGCTGTGGTACAGAACACCCCTTTGGCTTGTTTGGGTAAGGTGTCCTATTTTTGATCCCTCACAGCTTCTTGTGCCCCTCCTCACTGGCAGAGCACAAGACTGAAAAGTCCTTGACCAGAGTAAGTGCTACTGAGCAACAACTAAAAACATGATTGTGTTATCAGCATTGTTCTCAGACTAAAGCCAAAACACAGCACCACACCAGTTACTAGAAAGGAGAAAAACAACTGTTACAGCTGAACCCAGGACAGATGAATCTGCAGTCCTTGATCCATAGTAAGGTTGGAGGTATGTAGGAGTGCAGTGGAACTGATTTAGGAGCAAAAAGGTGATGGAGTATTAGAAGACACTGGTCCTAATGAACTTTTAGTCTTAAACAAACACATATAGCTTAATTATGTACTTTTACTGAATAAAAAAGAGATTTAAGAGGGTGAAGATTACAAAGCAACATTTCTAAACTGTTAAAATAACTACAGGATACTGTCACCCCGACTTCATTTCCTGCAATACCATAAGCTCTGTTGCTAAGTACTTAAGACAGATGCAGAAAGAAAGAGAAAACGAGAATCCTTTCTAAATTACCTTTAAGTATCACTCATATGGGTATTAGATGGCAGCAGAACCAGTTATAACCCTTATTCTAATACAATGCAATTCACTCACACTGAAGGGAGTACCTTGAAACTGCTATATAATGAATTTGGGTTCTAATGGCTTTATCTTGCAAAGCACGTATTTATTTGCCCTGGACTTAGGCTAATATTCACATTGTTCTGAAGGAGAAAATTGTTTCCTTGCTCCAGGGTGACATGGTATTTAGACTTGACCCCTAGTTAAGCTTGAAAACTCCTGAGTACCTGTTTTCCTTCTCAGGTCTGGACGGCACCTCTCTTCAGCATTGCAGTGGAATCCACCGTACGACTTTGTCTAAAGTTACAGGACATTTCATTAATGAATGCAGCTATTAAATTCAGCTATTCCTTTCTTATTAGGATAATTTCTGAGCAGCTTCTCCTAACAAGCTGCTTTAATTTGTAAGCAGAGGTGAACCGAAAGCAAACAGCTAGTCTTTATGTTCTGTCAGCATTCAGAGGTCTAACAAAAAAATTATCCTCATAGCAAAATTGACATTTAATATCTTAAAAGAGTAAGACATACTCTTCCAAATTCAACAGACATTTCGATTTCAACCTTGTTCAAGCCCTGAGTTGAAAGGCACCCAAGCTTTCTACTATAAAATGGAATAAGTTCTTTATAATTATTGTAGTGAAATTATTAGATCTTTAGTTTCATCAAGATTACTAAATCGCAAATATCTGAGATGTTAATGACTTGTATTTACTAAGAAAAAAACCCTGCTACTGACATGACAGAATGGCATGAATTTGTTGTGGATAACAAATCTATGGAAGAATTTGCTATACAATGTGTGACTCAGATTTGATTGCTTTTTGACATTCAACAGAATCATTGCTAAAATATCACTGAAATAAATATCAGCAGTTAATCACAAGTGATGTAATGTTTTTAAGGGGGAAAAAAAAGCCCTCCTCTATATGTTTTGCTTCAACACTGTGCATGGAATAAAGAGCAAAAAATTATGACATTAAAATTACATTGTTCTATCTGTCTCATTCAAAAGCTAGACATCAGCCAATGCTACAGCAAAATGGTAAAAAAGAAGAGAAAAAATAAAATTCTGGGGTACCTTCCTCCTCTACCCTCCCCCACACACTCTTAAGTAGTTTAAACTAGTGACATTATAAAAATTATTATTAATTTATGTTATATATCAAACATTTTTAAATTTTCTTTTGCCCTCCAAAATGTTAGCTATTCCAAGCCATATGTATTCCAAAGAGATCTTTATATACAACAAAACCTATACAAAACAAATGTGAAGAATCAGAGCAGCATGCTTTACTTATAACTCCTCTGCTTTCTCATGGGGAGAATAAAAGTAATATGTTAATTTAAGCTTGTATAGATCAACCTCTTGAAGCACAAAGAATTTTAAAAATTCAGTGCCATAATATTCCTTTTGTTCTAGGTAAGTATCCTTAAATACCATGACTGATGGGAAACAGATATTTCAGAAGATGCTCAGGGGCACTACGGATTAGGGTAATCCAGGGAGAGGATTCAGATCTTCCCACATTATATTTTGTTTGAAAGACAATCCATTTCTGTCCATTTCTACTGCCCTACTCATCCATTTTGCTTTCCCCTTCAGAAGCTGAAAAAAAAAGAATGAAATCTAAGACATGAACTTCACAGCCCCATTGCCTTATCTGTAAATCGTACTTGAGCAACTGGGCTTGAATATCAACATCTAAATTGGTCTGATTCAGAAGCAACTAGTCATAGCTTACTTTCTGCCAAAGAGAAATCTTGCATAGAAAAATATGTATGCTCTGAAAGTTTGAAAATTCTGATTACCTACACCAGAAACTTTTAGAAACAGGAACGTACTGACCCATTAAGGAAAGATACCTAGCCACTGATTATAGCACTAGTTCTGGAAATAAATGTTTAGTATTTCCAGTTTCACAGGTGATACTTTTAAATCAGGTACATGTGAAAAGGAGATACTTCTATCTTGCATGAGAAAAAGAGTGAAGGAGCAAAGATAAACTCTGAGAACCAAAACAAAGGAATAAAGGAAACATGGTAGGTATAAGCAATATTAATACGCAAAGTTCAGGTTTTATGCTTAATCTGAAAAAATAAAGTAAACCTCAGTAAAGAACAGGACAGATGTTCAAGGAACACATGGTATGCTCTTTCAGTATGAGATCCACAAATTTGACCTTATTTGATCCAGCAGTTATCAAAAGTGCCAGTCTGAAAGCTGTAAGATGCAGAAATATTTTTCCTTTCCAACCAAAAGGAAAATTTATTGAAGCGAGTCAATACAACCTGCTTCATCTGTGGGTAAATGCTGATTTTTTAATGGGAACCACTTAACGGAAAAAGAAGGGGCTTATAGACTGTAATATGAGTAATATACTGCAGAAGTAATCTAAAGTACTAAATATGTTTTGTCTAATGTCATGTGGTGTGCTTTGATTTAAAAATTCTTTTTGTACACTTTAGTAAGTTATGTCCAGTGTAAGTAATTATAGTAAGTTCTGTTATGCCACTAGTGCGCAGGCATTTGTCTAGCTCGTGTATGTTTTAAGCTTACTATCTTTCTACTTTTTAGATGTAGCTTATTGAAAGCATGGTTAAAATCTATGCTTTATTGTCTCAGAGAAAGATAGCCAGTACTCATTTGAAACCATGTTTGAAAACATTACCATTTTCTTGATACTGTGGGAAATATTTGTAGGTGTCAGTTCTGGCTCTGTCTGCTGCCTGTTGATAAGCCAGATACCATATATACTTTGTCACAATGCCAGTATTTGCCACAGGCAAACTGAAGCTCATCCTCTGGCTCTTATGGATAGTAATGTGAAGTGCAGAACAGAGATAATAGTGGAAGGCAAAGTGTTAAGGTCATGGAGTCTGAATAAATATTAACTTAGGCCCAGTGGAATTTCATTTAATGTTTTTCTAATCTCTTTCATTTGTTTTGGGATTTCAGATGTTCACACACATGTGAGTTATGAAATGTCAACTGAAAATAGAACTTACATTCTTACACATCACAGATAAAGAATGATGAACTAGAAATATAAGTGAAGGATTAAAAGATGTAAATTGCCAGGTTTCATCAATTTATTGCAAGGCATCATACTTAATATTATAGCTCTACTGATACTGAGAGATATCTTGAACACTTTGCATTCCTTTTCCGAGTCCCCTGGAGACCAGTCTTTTCAGCAGAAGGTCAGGAAGGAAAGTGTGGCCTTTAGCTTCCTGCTTGTTTTAAATAAAGTGGAAATGTCATCTGCCCTAAATCTGAAGGATGCTCCAAAGATATTCTTAACAGAGTAAAGGGACAAATCTGGTTTCTTTTTCCTTTAAGCTAAGAGAGGGATCTGATGATTAAACAAAGCATTGCAGACTGAATCTGGCAGTCAGAAATAAGAAATGAAAACTGTGAAGCAAATGAGTGTATGAGCATGACTTCAAAGTTGTGTATTGTTCACTGAGTTTTGATTTAATGAGCTTTTGCTGAACTTTACCCTACATCCCTCATCAAGGAAAAGTCTGTAACAAGGTGGAAAAAGATAAGAGATAATATTGGGCTTGGGCCATTTAATGCCAGGGCTGTGGCTGGACACAATTCTCTCTCTCCCAGCCTAGGTGGTCATTCTACATTTGACCGGCTGACCCATGAGATGAAAAGTCTGGAAGATATATATACAGACAGCTATGGAGAATTGATGTCAGCACCAGCAGTGATACCATTTCCCCAAAGATCCCTTCTGCTTTTGTTTTATAGCCCCACACATGAGAAGCAGCAGAGGTGATTCCAGGACATCGTGTTTTCACCAGAGGTTCCCTAAAGCACAGGCAGGCAAACATGTAACATGGTGTAAAACATGGATATTTATGGGGAATGAAAGTGAGCCCAGTGAAAAGTTCAGTGGATAAATCAGAGCAACATAATGACATGCTAGTTTCAGAGATGTGAGTTACTTTATGACACTGAGATTTACAGCTAAAAGTATAAAGTAATGGGTATAAGTCCTTAAAAATATGGAAGTGAACCCTTAAAAGTATTACCTGTCCTGCAAAAATAAAAATGTTTTTAAAAGAAACAGAAAATAAATTTGGTTTTCCTCATCCAGCTAAAGAAAATACTCAGAAAAATACAAAAAGGTTCAGCTGGGAAGAAAGTCAATGGTCACATAACCTCATTTACTCCTGCATGACTGCTCATTTGGCAAGTCCAGTGAGAGTCATAAGGAGCACATACAGGTAACAATAGTTTCGGTCTACCACTACTTCTTTGTCACCATTCTCTTTAAAAACTCCTGCTCATGGATTGAAAGTGCTGATCCCTCGGCTCTCAGCCAAAATAAAATCCTTCTTCTTTCCATAAAAAATAAGAATACGAAGTAGCAACCTGGGCACTGTAAGCCACCCTGTATAGGATGAATTACCAGCCAGTGTACTGCAGTGTGGGGCAGGCAGTGAGTGTTTCCAGAAGACATTCTAGGAGCTTGACAGGCTTTTTTCCAGAGAAGACAGTGAAAGCCTGTGCATCAGATGGGAACCGCTATACATGCAACTGAAGGAAGGGTGGAACAGGGAAGGAGGCAAATCTTCTAAGCACAGGACATTGAATTATCTGTTTCTGCTGTACCTTTCAATTGCCAGTGCTGACACAGCTGATCCCTCCTTCCCTGGCTGCTTGAAGCTGATCTTCTTCTCCTTAGACTCCAGGTTATTCAAACCTTTCCATCATACATATCCAGCAGAGGTAAAGGGTCATCTTTATCTTAGCTCACAAAGGACTGGCATCAGAGCCTCCTTTTCTGGGCTGCTTCATATCCCAGACTTTCCAGTTTCTCTAAATCTTTCCTCTTGGCAGTTGCAGAAACCCTTCTCCCTCCTACCTGACATCTCGTTGCATACACATAAGCGAGAAACATTGCTAGTCTACTTGTTCTGAGCCAGCTCTTGAAATTTCCCCCAGCCTTGACCATGGAGTCTGAGAACAGATACCTGGCATGCACATTAGTACTGGGACCCGAAACACTCTGGTTCAATATGTGCAGGAACTCCTGCCCTACTGTACATCACCTAAGGCAGAACCTCATCCATACTGTTCTCCAATGTGAGAAGTTCCACTGGAATTTATAAAAGTAACTTGGAAGAAAATGACAAAATCTGAACATTTTCAAAAGAACTAATGAACATACCATAATGAAGAAACGAATACACTTAAAAATTTCTCAGATATAGATCTTATTTAGTAGGAGCTTTGTATTTACAGCTATGAAACTTGTTTCTGGAGACTGGCAAAATAAATTACTGTTTCATAGACTTCTCTGTCTCTCATATTAAAAGGACTGGATTCCAAACAAACGTCTACTGTGACAAAGAGAGACATTTCTTTATCTTAACCACAACCTTTTCTGTAGTCATAGTTTCCCAAGTAAATGCAAATTGAGGCAAGAGGCCTGCTCCAGAGTCCAAAAGGAGAAAATATTCAAAAGTGAGCTTTTGTATGCTCTTCCACATATAACTATTTCTAGCAGGCAGTCTTGATAAAATGTAAATAGCACTGGCCAGAACCTGGCATTCACTGTGTGCCAAAAGACTTCTGTTTGTGCAAATATGTGAAATTTCCATTTTACAGTGAAGATCATTTGGGAAAAAATTGAACTGGAAATAAGAAACTATTCACTATCCACAAATATGTGATCTCTTCTCCCTCAAAGCCATATTTCAAATGGCAAGGTGGAATATTCCAAATATTCAAGATGGAAGAACAGTATACCGTTTGGAACCTTTCTTCACTCAAGTACATGTAATCATTACTGTCAGCCCATCAAGCTCCAGGTGAAAACAGATTCTATATAAAGTCTTTGAAGCCACAGTTGATAAGAAACTTTTCAATATGAGTTTGACATGGTTTATTATTTCTTATCACTGCTTCTGTGGCAGACATTCCCAAAATAACTTCTGTACCATAACCAACAAACAAAATTTGACTGTACTCCAGTGAATGTAATGCTGAAAGTATCCTGCCAAATATGGTAAATGGGCGGTATACACACTTAATTGAGCAGAAGCTTTGTTTTAAGTAACATCAAGCAAAAACATGTAATGTTTACCAGTCAGGAAAAGATAGGAAGAAACCTGTATCTGTGGAGGTGGCAGAGAATCTCTGTGAAGATAAGGGAATATGACAGTGAAAAGGAACAAAACCACTAATAAATAAGAAGAAATGCTTATACACTTCACAAGCCTTATGGTGTAGGCTGTAATGAAAAGAAAAAATTAATTATGAAACATAAAACTAATAATAAATCCATGTCTGAAACTTGTAAATATTTACTTTAAGTATGTCAGCAATAACAAAGGTTATGAGACACAGCTGGAAGCTTTGCATGCCTTTTCTGGCAGGAGTGGTTTTCAGAATTTATACTATGAGTAATATTTTGCCTGTCTCAGTAGCTTGCCTACTCTCCCTCTCCTCCCAAAGTACATAAAAATAGAGAGGTAAAGCCCTCTTATAACAAGTGCCTGAAACACTTTCTGAATAGGAAATGTCTTTATATCTTCTCTTTTACATGGTAAATTGACAAAACAAGCATATTTTATTTCATTTGTCTCCTTCAATGGGCAGTTCTGAACTAAAATAATCAGGATTTTTCTATTAAAGGAAAAATTAAAGGCAGATTCTACTGTCATGTGACCAAATAATATTTCTACTCATTGTCACACATGAAGAAGTTGCTCATCAGAGATTAAAAGTCCTTACTGCTTGTATTCATTTTCAATAAAATATTTAAAATCTATAAAATAATTTCTGTTGGTTTGGGGAATAATACAAGTGAAGTCTCAGTGTTTTTCCCTGAGCTGCATGAAGGAGTCAGGAGGTGAACTTCAAGGTCTGACTCTGCATTCAATAGGCTCACTCCAGAGGAAGGTACTACAGAATTCCTCCTTGGTTCAGCTGGCAGTTCTTTTGAAAGCCCTTGGTGCTGTGACCAGGCCAGCATATACAAGGGTGGTGATGTGAATGATGAATTTTTGAAGTAACCTTTCAAATGCTTGACAGTGTAATGAGGCACAGTCTTGTTTCTTACACTGACACATGTACATATTGGTGAACCTGAAGCAGTTCCAAGGGCAAGAAATGTATGTAAGCTGTGAGAACTTTTGGAGTACATCAGACCTTGAACATTGTCTCCTGGCTCCTGCACATAGAGGCATGAATATATCCAAAGTTGTGAAAATAATAGTTGCCAGAGTGTCACAGCAGAGTTGCAAATATGCCTGGAAGCAATGCCCCATGCTTATTACTCTTAGGCAGTCTTGCCTTAGAGGCTCAAATTCAGAAACCCCTTTGCAGAGAGTTCATGGCAGAGTTCGTAATAATACATGACACATCTCCTCAGGGATGTTGAATAACTCATCACCAACAAGAGAGCAATCAGTCTTTCACCCACAAGGAGTTGACTGATGAGTCTGGAGGAACAGCAGTGAGGCTTTATTTCAATCTGTCTGTAAGCCTTTCCACTATTCATAACCCAAACCTTTCTGAGGCAATTTATAGGACTGGGAAACAAAAGACAAGGTACAAAGAACAGAGTGTCAGGGAGTGGCAAGGGCCAGCTACTCCCAGAGGCACAGGGAACTGGGATCCAAGCACATAGCTGGCATGGCAGGGGTGAGAGAATGACATGGGATCAGCCTGAAACCCAGATCTGGGCGCCAGCCATGAAGTCAAAACAGGTGATCAGGCTCAGGATCAGGTCTAGTCACAGTAACTCAGGCAGTTCAGCGATAGCCAGGCAAAGCCAGTGTGGCAAGTTTGAGCTGAAGCTGGGAAGTCAGCACTGTGTAGCAAGAGGGTAATTCACTGAGCAAGCCTTGTTTTTCAGAGAGCTAGAGCTTGTCTCAAGGCAGGGAGTGAGTTAGGCATGGTGGAAACCTTGCATTGAGGATCTCACTAGTGCAAACAGAATTCAGCAAAACTGTTTTCCAGGTAATCCACTTGGTCCACAACAGAATTTAGAGCAGGCTGTGTTGTGTATCCAGGTGTTTATGTATACCTGAAGAGTGGCACTCATGAAGCAGACATATTTATTGGTCTTTAAGTTTCAGAGGTAGACAAGAGTAATGTCTGAAAGTTCTAAAGGACATGACCCTTCCAGAGGTAGTCTTTCAGGATTGGTACCTTTTGCTGCAACAGCTTCACTGGTATTCGGACACTTGAAAATTTGAAATAGCCTGCACATCATTTTGTAACTGGATAGAAAACACATTGGCCAGGGGCTATAAGCAGGAAAAGCAAACCCATGGCTACAGTCTAGATCCACACTCTCTTCATCCATGGTGTAAGTCTTCTTCCTTGTAAAATATCACTCAGGAGTAACATCCCACCTTTGATAAACCAAGGCTTCTCTGGATATTTCACAACTTACCTATGGCATTGGTAAATTGATGAGGTGAAGTTAAACTCTGTGCCTAAGAACATTGTCTGCTGTGACCATTTCTTCACAGTAACAGAAGTGCATGTGGTACCTAACTCCAGTGATATAAAATATATTCAGATGGGCATAATCTTAGTTACTAGATCAATTCAAAACATTTTTATAAAAAGCTAACCTTGTATAGACCTACATAAGTCAGGTTTTCTATTTTATGACTCCATGCAATTATTTCCAGTAAACGCACTTTCAGACAGAAGTCAGAGATTTCAGAGACATGACTCTGTGCTTTACAACCAATTTATCAATTTGTTTCTGCGTTAGATCAAGCTAAACTTTTGTTCTCTACAGCTAGAAGTCAGTTTTCTATAAACTTTAATAGCAGTACAGAGTTTTTACCTGCTGTCATAAATTTAAGGCTTTGCATCTGTAGCCCTTAATAAAATTATTAGCCCATTTGCTGATATTGAGTGGGGGATGGTAAGGGGAAAGTTAGACAATAAAAAAAAAAGCAAACAAACACACAATAAAAGGAAGCAGGTGCTTTGGGTTTTTTTACTAGTAGTGATAAAAAGAATGGGAAAACATGAATATCATCTCTATAATTTTGCTCACATTTTAATGTTATGAAGGCTTTTTCAAAACCAGAAAAAATGAGCAGAAGTACTAAGGAAGTTATGAGTAGAAATATTTTCTAGTTACCCTGCCACTACTGTTAACTGAATGCTGCTTATAAAATTGCCAGAGAAGATTCTTGCCATATATTCCATATATTCATTAACTCTGATGCTATCAACAATTTTCCAGGGGTAGGTATGATCACCGTAATAGCTGAATCAAATTCCTGACTAAAACCGCTTTTGTCAGCAAACCAGCACCACAGAATTTTGCCTTTGAGCTGAGCACAGTGCAATTTGTATGAAATGTACCTCTGACAAGAATGTGCGAGATCAAAGTGGAGCACAGGAATTTACAAATTTAGGGCGTCTATTGAGCAGTCACCACAGGCTAAATTCTTGTGTCAGGGCTGGAATAAGAACTTTGGTCATTCTACGCATTTATAAGAAATGGCACTTTTAGAGAGTGAATCCATTTTTCCCTACATGGCTCAGGCACACTCTCCACTTCATCAGACTCAGTGAATATATGTGTTAATGGGGATTTTTCACAGACATTACATCCTGCTTGGATTTGCAAAAGGAAACAATCAGTCATCAAAGTCTTATAAAGAAACTAAGCAGCCTTGTGATAAAGGGTACGGAACAGGCATGGAGAAGAGCTGCCAAGAGTAGGCAAGAACTGGTTGTGAACAGTCACTTCTCCCAGTGGAAGGTCAGCAGAGTTTCACAGAATGTACTGCTCCTAAATTGCTTGAGACAAGGAGTAAGCAGTGACCAATTTGACAGCTCATGTGAAGCTGCAGATCTCATGGAGATTGAAAGAACAAAGGCTAAACACAGAGAACTGCAGAAAAGCTTTACATGACTGAATAATAACATGGCAGACTAATTTCAAGGTAGGTAAATGCAAACTGATGCGTGTAAGAAAAATGAAATGGGCTATAAGCTGACTCAGAAGGGAGATCTTTGAGTCATGACAGACAGATCTATGAAAATGTTAGCTCAGTGTTTAGCATCTGTCGAGAAAAGGAAAAAAAAGTCAAATGTTAGCAATTATTAGAAAAGGGTTTGAGAAAAAGAGAGAAAACAATAATGTTACTATGTAAACACATTGTTCACCATTACACTGAAGACTTTGCATGACTCTGTTCTCTTGTCTCATGCATGGGATGACAGAACCTGAAGAGTTCTTTCTGCCTCACAGAAAGAAAGGATGATCAAAGGCTGCTTTTGCAAGAGCAATGACTGAGCAGGCTGTGTAAGGGGAGCACCAGGACGGGGCTGCTCCACAAGGAGAAGTGAGTAAGCACTACAGGGAGATAGAATGGGACACCGGACACAGTCCCCTCCAAAAAGGTGCAGTCCCAGAAGAACTAAGAAGGTTTGGTGTCAGTAACCTGGGTCAGCCATAGTTCAGTGATAACCAGGCAAGCCTGCAGTGATAACGCAGGTCCAAGGTCAAGCCAGAAAATCAATTCAGCAAGGTAAAGTCAGGATATGATAAACAGGTATACAGTCCTGATGGTATTCAAGAGAAAGGATCAATTATTTGCAGTCTCCTCCACCAAACAATACCATGGGCAGCCACAGAATCATAGAATAGTTAGGGTTGGAAAAGACCTTAAGATCATCAAGTTCCAACCCCCCTGCCATGCCCACCTCACACTAAACCATGTCACCCAAGGCTTTGTCCAACCTGGCCTTGAACACTGCCAGGGATGGAGCATTCACAACTTCCCTTGGCAACCCATTCCAGTGCCTCACCACCCTAACAGGAAAGAATTTCTTCCTTATATCCAATCTAAACTTCCCCTGTTTAAGTTTTAATCCATTACCCTTTGTCCTATCACTATAGTTCCTAATGAAGAGTCCCTCCCCAGCATCCCTATAGGTCCCCTTCAGATACTGGAAGGCTGCTATGAGGTCTCCACGCAGCCTTCTCTTCTCCAGGCTGAACAGCCCCAACTTTCTCAGCCTATATTCATACAGGAGGTGCTCCAGTCCCCTGATCATCCTTGCGGCCCTCCTCTGGACTTGTTGCAACAGTTCCATGTCCTTTTTATGTTGAGGACACCAGAACTGTACACAATACTCCAGGTGAGGTCTCACAAGAGCAGAGTAAAGGGGCAGGTTCAACCTCCTTCGACCTGCTGGTCACGCTCCTTTTGATGCAGCCCAGGATACGGTTGGCTGTCTCGGCTGCAGGCTCACACTGCCAGCTCAAAAGGAGGCAGTTCTTCGTGCAACGGGTAACAGACCTGCTGATTCTTTCTCAAGGGCATTGTCGATGCAGTAAGTTTCAGTAAGGAGTTCAAAGGCAACTTGGATAAGCATTTCAAGGATAAATTTTTCATGAGTCACTAGAAAGATGAATCATTACAGGCTTAGGAAGTCCCCTGGGAGAGTGTGTGTGAGGGGAAATGCAATACATGGGTTTTGTATTTTAATTAACTTTTAGACATTTAATTTTCAATTATTTTTAGGAGATAATCATATACACAGTCACCTTTTGCCACAGATTACACAGCTACATTTGGAGTCAGAAGAACCGGCACACCCAGAGCACAGGCATTGAGCCCTACTGTGAGCAAATCGCCTTCCTGGTGATGGTGTACCACCTACAAAGAAAGCCAGAGAAAATAAAGGCAGTGATTATTCCTCTCTTCTCAACTTACTGATTTGGCCTATTTTTGATATGCTATTTAGGATGAGATAAATTCATTTCTCCTTTGCTAGAGAAGGCACTTAGGGTGACTAGTTTGGACATTCTTGTCTACTTTTCATCAAGCAAATCTGCATTTGCTCAAATAGCTTTTTCAAGAATGGATTATGATCACCAGATGTGACTCTAAGAAACACCTTCTACTAGTTCACATGTTCTACAAAGACTCCTGACCATTGACCTCTACATCATAACAAAATGCATTCAAATTTTGTTGGGTAGCATACCCTCATTTATTTCCTACTCCACCACCAATCAAAAAGCTAGACTGATCCTAATCCCATGTCTGTATCTATATATATCCTAAATTTTTATCATCCATTTTTATCTATCTTAACCAAAATGCTATATACAACCAGCTTCACTGACACAAATATTAAGTGCATCTTTACCCTAAACTGACTTTCTAGATTGTTCACTAGTACCTGAGTAATGGAATAGCAAACCCCAAATAAATTATTTGCTTTGAGTTGTTCTTTTTTTCCCTAATAATTATTATTTTTATTATGATTAAAAAAAATAATCAGGACACAAACCAACTGGAAATAGTTGTGCACCTTCAGTGATGCAGTGATGCAGATAGTGTGAACTGGAATAATTAGCCCAAAGAGACTTGAAGGCATGCGATAAGCCTGTAAAGTCCTGTTACATGACATTGATGGCCTGAGTTGCAGAAATGACAGACTATTACATTTCAGAACAACTGACAAGTGGTGATTTAGTACTAAATCATTATGCTAAACAAGTCACATGATGTATATATAGCACTAAATGCTCAGCAGGAGTATAATACACTCAGATATCACCAACTTCAAAAGGCATGAACTATGACTTTCAGTGCAAAGGGAAAGGGAGTAAGGGGTTGGAGCAATAACCTATATACAATGAGTAATGCATTTTCACATCATTAGCAAAAGCAAAATGAATGTTCTATTTGTATAAGACTACAAATAATGAGAGAAATGATGATCATGTCATATCTATAAGACTTGAACTGAGTTGAATCATTTTATCAGATCTGAGAGCTGTCTGCAATGGATTTCCTGTTGCTAAAGCAACAGCTAAGTTAACTGTGAAATCAATGGACAAAATAATCCATAGACACTTTAAAATGTTTGTACATTTTTATCCTTGCTGTATGCCATACACACAAACATATATTTCAGTATGTTTTCCCAAAGCAACAGAGAATTCTTATGCTATAAGTGTATATGTAGGGTAATTGTGACTCTGAAATATGTTTATGAAAAATATTTTTAAAGTAGTTGAATTTGTAGAATTAGAAGTTATTATGAAAGAGCTGTGCCAAGAGAAGATATTTCATATAGATATGATCCTGAGGAATAACCAGGGATTGAGTAATCCTATTTGATATCTTCAGAATATTTTCCAATCCAGGCAAAATATGTATGCTTTATTCTCATATAACAGTTCCAGCCGAGATAACAGACATGTTATGTTGCTATACGTCCTGAGCAGCATGTAGTTCCTCCCCAAAAGACTATGCAGTCCAACTAAACAACACAGGTGAGATTTAGAAGAAATACTGGCAATGCCCAGTAACATATCAGTGACAGAATCAGAAAAGAGTCAGTGAGCGCCAGAAGTGATTTTACTAGACCCAAACACCATAGACCCTTTCACAACCTGAAAGAACAGCTGCCACTGGAAAGAGAAATGGCATTTAAGGTGCTGGGAATCAACTCACCTGATGGATTTAAATAGATCTCCAGCCTTAAAGAAGGTCAGAGTTAGACATGCGCTTCTTGGAAATGGAGTGTAGCAGCAGAGAGCAGAGCTGGGAGCAAACAAGGTTGACCAGGCAGAGGGAACAAAGTTGTCAGGAGGACTGAAAAATATCGCTTACATAGTCTAAAAAGGCACAGTTTTCTGTTGCACTTTTTGGATTTGCTGCTTGCGTAGAATTGCTTTGATCTTCTGTTGGACTGCAAATAGTCTGAGAGATTTTGTATGACAGTGACCTTGATACTCACTGTCACAAATAGCAGGAAGCAAGAGCAATCTAATGCCAACCCTCTTCCCTCATGTACCTCCCAATGTTCAATGTTTGGTCAGTGGAATCTGCTTTCATTCTAACTTTTTGCTTACAGCTAGTAAAAGCAGGCAAAATTTTGTCTTACTACTAGAGTCAACAGTGCTATGTAACAGTCTGTTTTATGTTTTCCAATACTTTCAGATGATTACTTAATTCTGTTATTAAGTAATTACAAATTAGTACAATTAATGAGTCAATGTCAGTGCATATACATATTCAGTCACTTATAATTTATAAATTGAATATTATTTATGTATCCATATACCATTTATAAAAATACATATAGATATATGTATAAAATTTATAAATTGAATATTATTTATGTTTCCATATACCATTTATAAAAAAACACATATAGATATATAAAATACAATATGTACTGAAACAAGCATATAGAAACTGATTTAAACTAATTAAAAATTGCCCATGCCACCTTATTTTTTGGTTCCTAATGTATCCAGCTCTGTCAGAATCTCTTTCACTGCTCTGGTCTGCTGAAACAAAGGAAAGACAAATAGGATTATTTTATCCTTTTTAGCCTATATATGTTAAAGGCTTTTTTCCTTTTAAAAAAATAACCCTTAATAGAAATAAACTAGGACACTTCCCTGCTTCTCCATGTATTGTTATCTCTGTTGCAACAGCAAATTTCTAGCTGTAGTTTTTTAATTTTCAAGACTATCAATGCTACTCTGCAACAGCAGCCAGAATTTTATCAGTAAGTGGCAAAAGGCCTTCCACGTTCTTAAATTTTTTGGGAAATTATCTATGTACTGTTCAAGCTATTTAAATTTTTTAACTTAAAGTTGAATCAATTCATAACAGTGCCAGTTTCTCTCCACAGTCTGTAAAGACAGCTTAGACTGACTAACGAAGATGAATCTCTTCTTGCCTGCCTCCTTCCTATTCTGTCACCAGGAGGCTGGGATACGGAAATGCTTCTCCCCAGCATGACGCCACCAAAGGACAGGAAGAGACATTATGTGCAGAACCTGGTAGAAGCAAGGTTTTCAATTCTGCTAAGTTTCCTACCTCAGCAGTGCATGATGATGGTATAGAGAATGGTTTTATGCTGATCTCTTAGACTGCAATTCTAGTCTTTTTGGATGTTCAATTTTACTGATATTTTAAAAGCCTACAAAATGTTTATAGAGAAACTTAGACAGGAACAGGTAATTTTAGAAGTCATTTATGGCTTAAACTGAAAAAAAAGAGTCAGCTTTCTCTACAAGGTCTCCTCTATAGAGACCAATAAGTGGTATTTCTGTGACACAGACATATATGTCCTCTCTAAATTTGTATTTAACAAGCCTCTTGAGAAAGGAATTTGACAACTGTTAGACAAACATGACTATTTTTTCTTGTTTAATTAACACAAAGTTGTTATCCTTTCTAATTTGAAAAATATTGCTCGTTTAAAACAAACAAACAAACAAAGAACCACACCTCCCCCCCCCCCCTCAAATAATAGAAACACTCTCTCAAAAACCAAACCAAACAAAAACCATCAAAAATACCCCAGCAATGAAAACACACTCCTGGTTTGAGAACAAATGTGTTA
Organism: Neopsephotus bourkii; assembly: GCF_033783945.1. Lineage (NCBI taxonomy): Eukaryota > Metazoa > Chordata > Aves > Psittaciformes > Psittacidae > Neopsephotus > Neopsephotus bourkii. The sequence continues at coordinate 4,059,742 of NW_026902113.1, forward strand.
CATTTCAGACTAAAGGTAAAATGATTGTGGTGTTAATAAAAATCTTAAGTCTATTTTATTAAAAATGTACAAAGAATAACTATAAGTTGGTATTTTACACAGCAAATGCAGTTATTTACTGTAAACGGGATTTTTTTGGAGTTACTGTGATTTGTGCTACCTTGCCTCTACAAAAGAAAAAGCAACCCCATGATCATATTTAAAGTGAACATGTATTTAAGAAACTAAATCATGTCTAACACTGTTGTTATAATAGAGCCCAGAGCCCAGTAGAAATCAAGACCATACTGCATCAGGCACTGAGTAATATTGTAGGGAAAAGTAAGTAGCTGGAAGAGTTCCCAACTGGAGCTGAAAGCACAGACTCTTGTGCAGAAGTGAACAGATGTGACACGCAGCCAGAGTGTGGGAGAATCACAGTGATACAGAATGGCTGAGCTGGGAAGGCAGCTCTGGAGATTATCTAGTCCACCCCCCCCCCCCGGTCCAGTCAGGGTCACCAACAGCAGGTTCCCCAAGACCATGTCCAGCCAGACTTTGGGTATCTCCAAAGATTCTCTACCTTTCTCTAGTGTTTGAACACCCTTATGGTATTTTTTTTATCTTTATATTCAAATGAAATTTCTTGTATTTTAACTCATGCTGAAAGAACAGCCTACAGATCTACAGATCTGCTCCAGCAATTTCATTCCATTTTCTAACTTGGTGGGGGAAGGAAGTGGGATTTTGTTGGCAGGCAGTTCAGAAAATGGAAACAAAAATATCAGAAAGGGGATGAGAGTGTCATAAAGTTGTATTTAAAAGATACATGAAGCTGAAGTAATTGGCAGTGATAGAGATTGTCCTTTATAAGGTCACTTAAAATCTGGCAGGTGGCTGTTATGCTCATAGGCCCTCATATAGATGTTCCCTTTTCTAGCCATTTCCAAGAGGAAAGGGGAAGATTGCAATGACCATGGAAACCTTCAAAAAGACATGGAGAAATCAGCTGTTCATAGCCTTGATTCTAGACAAGGAATTGAAGCAAAAGGGACTACAGTTTCCTGGGAGACCATTTATATTGCTTTTTGAGTACTGAATTTGTGGAGAGATACTTAGAAGGGGATATACCTTCTTTAAGTTACAAGGGTACCTGCTTCATCTAACAGCAGTCTGTTGCAGGCCCTCCTACCTGTCTGTAGCCATCTATCTATTATTTCATTATCTGTGTTTGCAAATAAAAACACCTCTTTTTTATGAAATACAAATGTCTCCTTTAGTAAAGTAGATCAGGGAAAAAATTCTGAACTTCAGGAAACAATTTTTTACTGTGAGGGTGACCAAGCACTGACACAATTTGCCCAGATAGGACAATTTGTCCTATCTGAAGGATTTTGTCCTATTTTGAAGGCATTCAAAAAAGATATTGTTCTGAGAAGCCTGCTGTACATGACCTGCTTGAGCTGTGAGGGGTAAACCAGATGACCTCCAGATCTTGCTTCCAACATCAACCATCCTGGGATTTAATATTTTATGAAAATATTTATATCCCTAGAGGAGAATACCAAAGGTGTTATAGTCACCCTCTTTCAGGAATTCCTTGTCTTATTTAGGAATGAGTTTTAAGAAAGTCTGGATTTTACAGTCAACACTGAGACCAAAAGGCTCAACCTATGCGTTGAAAACTAAAACTTTGTTGGAAGCCTGTAGGCTTTGTTTTATTGCATCCAACAGCCTGTGGTATTAACGGGAACATGCCCAAGAGGTGCACCAAGCCTGTATTGGGACGGCATCACCAGCAGTCCCCATAATTTGTTTCTTTCCCTGGGTGTCTACAAACACATGCTAGCTGAAAGGAGCTGATATAGCTCCAGGATTTTTTTCTCTCTGCACAGGGAATCGCAACCTTCTTCTTTTTAGATACTGTTATTTTAATTCACAGGTTTTTTTATTGCTAAGTGCATTTACAGATCTGAGGGTTGCTTTGGAATGTCAAGGCCCACACACCATACATGAGTTGTGGCGGGGGCAGGAACGAGGCAGTTAGTGTTGTTTGCTGCACTGTACAGTAACTCATCTTACATTTTAAGGACTCCAGTTCCCTGTCCCTGTACAACACCAAGTGGCTATAGTTACAGGGAAATGCTTTGCAGTAGAAGTATAATAAATAGGATAGTAAGTCAGATAATGATAATGGCATCAGAAAGTAGTAGAAAATATCAAAACAATTCCTGGTAAGAAGCCTGAAGAAACACTTTTAAGAAGAGTTGCATGATCACAGCTGCCCACTTCCAAAGGCAAATGGCATCCATTCCAGTTGGTGGGAATTCTGCCATTCATTTGAACTGCCATTAGCAAGAGGCAGCAAAAGAGGGATTCCCGCTATTCCTGATCTCAAGGCTGTACATCACTAAGACAGCCCTGTGCACTTGAAGAAGAAACTGATAAAGCCTGAAGAATGACAGAAACTCTAAGATGTTACTAGTACTCTAAGTCATTTAGCACTAAAAGTAGCACTAGTAATTTAAGACAGAGCTTGCGCTCCTCAATTTCTTAATATTTTACAATATAATAGAGGAATTGTTTAGATTGTTTCTCTATAATTATTAGTAAACATCTTATTTACCTCTTATTAAAAGCACAGTATAAACACCTCAGTCTAATTGTGACTCATTTACAAATGACAGCTTTATTGTTATAAATGAAAACAATTTTATAAAGGTAATAAAATTAGCATCAGTATCTATTCAGAAGCAAATTGGGCAATGGATGCTCATAGCAGTGAACACTGAAGTCAGCTAGAGCATGTATGAGTATGCAAGAACTGTTGTATACTGTTCTGTATATAGAAACTGTAATTTTTACAGTTGTATTTGACATAGGAAGCAGAATTTCTGATTTGATTGTATTTGAACTTGCAAAGCTTGTCCTCATGAATTCATAGACAGCAGTAAAGCTGTGCTGTTGAGTGCCAGATCAGGAACTCAAACCTCAGCTGTACTTCAGCTAAGCAGCACCACAACAAACATAACACTAAGACACAATCGCTATGCTTAGACACAAAGTCACTATTCATCATGCAGACAAACTCCATTTCTCATAGCAAAACATTTACTAGCCTTCTGTCTGAGAAGGAAATTGCACTGTACATTTCAAAACAGTTTTCTTAAAATGCGTCAAATGAGTAATATCCAAAACAGGTTTTTAAAGGATAAAGACACAAATATAACATCAACACCAGCAAAAATCAAATACAATTCTGTTGAGTATTCATTTCCTTCCATCTTTCTTATAGCCCATACTTTTAACGAATAAAGATATTGTTAAACTATTAGCCAATGAAAGAATCCATAATGAATTTCATCAAGATAATATTGTCCAACATTTATAGCTTTGCACATAGAAAGCAATGTTTCATGCCATATGGAAGACAGGCAGAACTGAGTATGAAAAAGCCAATAGAGCTGCTAAGACAGACAGATGTGAGTTCTGCTCTACCTATACAGAACTCCGTAGGGAGCTGGTGCAGTGTATGGAGGATGGATTGTGCTTACTGTTGTACAGAGCTGTATTACTGTAGTCTCTCCTAACAGTGATTTCTTCCTTTCCAATATATTCATGCCCCTACAGAGTTCATTGCTCCAGTTCTCTGTGTGTTAACCAGTAATGAAAGTTCATGGTTCAAGCACAGAAAGCTTCATCAGTTTCAAGAATCTCTTGTCAGCTGGAAGATATGGCTCAAAGGACCAGGAAAAATGTCATCTGAGGTAAAGCTAGCCTTGTCAAAATCTTGTGTGGAAAAATTGAAAATATACATATTTCATATAGATAAATGTCCATATGCAATATAGATACAGCTTCTGATTAATGGTCATCTAACTTATGCAAGATTATTTTTTTCTTTCACAGGAAAACAATAATGACAGTGCTATCATTAAGCATTGGGTTTTGCTCAGTTCCTGGATCAACTAAATGATTTCATTCTTCTGACTTATTATCTGAGTTACACTGACCTGACCAAAAAATAAGGGTAGGATTTTTCTTCTGGTAGAAAACTAGATTATGGCAACTGCTCTGCATTATACAAAAATACCTGTGTTAAGCCCATGGCTGATGCAAAGCAGTCACTCTTCTATGCGTGCAAACTCTAAATTACAGTTGCAGAACAGTCAGCATGATATCATGCTTTGAATGGTATGCAATTCTATTACTCTCCAGCCATACTTGACATATATAACATGATGCTGCTTACAATTTAACGTTGACACTATGGAAAGATATTTTTAATTTGTAGTGTCAAAATATAAACATATTTGGAACATACAAGAAAGCTTTATATTTTAAATACTTTCTACAGTACAATTTTCATCTCAGATCACAATGATCATATCAATTTATCATGCATACTGAAGGTAATTTGAATGTATCAATTACTCTGTAATTGATCTCTACTGAAAAAGTATCTCCATTTTAAAAAAGGATAGGTTATTCTGAAGAATATATGTGGTTAATTTCATATGACAAATAGTTTTATGCATCCTCATAGATATCTGATTTTCACAAAAATTTTAAAAGGTAGTGTGCTTTCTGTGTTGTGATGCACTAGATTATCTCCACCTGGAACAGAGTTTTTATTCAGAACTACTGACCTGAAAATTCACAGAAGGAGGGAGAGAGTGCTCACTGAATCCTAGATATCCTTAAGTGTACATCTTCACTCTTAGCTGTATCTTCATTTACAGTCTTGGATTCTGAGAAGAAAAATATCAATAATATTCCTTTTAAGTGGTAAAATTTCGGTGCTTCTAGGGCATAATATCAGGAGTGTAATGCAGCCAGGTCATATTGTTTTCTATATGCCAGTACAATTAAGGCCCTAAGGCATGTCTTGGCCTTTTCAACTCTTGACTACACAATGACTTCCAGTTTTGATTTGCCAGTTGCTAATCTTAGTTGACTAAAACCACAGCCAAGTTCTCCCAAGAAACAGTTAGATTGCATTACTCAGTACATTACTCATAGGTTATATAGCATTCATCTGCTACACTGAACTGAAGTTAAACATTACATTGATTTTTTTAAAGGGATTTAAAGCTGCTACATGACTGGTTGGCAGTCATGTAACTTCATCACCTGTGGCACAGCTGCTATACACCTTATGACCTATTGGTACTTTATATTTTTTTAATGTGTCCAGACCTAGTTGACAGAAATGGAGTAATGTCATAATGCCACCTACAGGCTCTAAACAGTCCCAGTTTCTCTCAGTGACCCTGTCTTCCATTTTTCACCAAATAGCTAAAAAAGAGGATTAGTAATAAAACAAACCACAACAAATCCTTCCAGCTGAGAGTCAAATCATAAGTAATAAAAAAAAAAAAGCTTTACACTGACTCTTCATAAGGAGTTTTCTCAACAGCTTTCTAGGATTCCCTTCCAGGAACAGTATGAAGATAGCTTTTCATGTAGTATTTATCAGCTCAAACCATGCCTCAAGTTAAGAAGTAAGACAGTGTACAAAAAACCCCAAACAAAACTTACATGAGCAGTTCCGAATATCACATTAAAGTTGCATTATGTTTAGTTCTAAAAATCACTGGTAAATTGTTGTTCTACAATGACTGGTTCTCCTCTAATATAGATGGGTCCAACCTTTCTGATCCCAACAGCCAGCCATCTAATCTTCAAATACCCAAGAGCCACAGGATAGACATCATATATTCTGGAGAGTTGCAGGAAGAAGGGAGCTCAGACTGTGGTTTCACAAAAAAATATAACAGCTCCCAAGAGTCCCACTCTTCCACTGACCTGAGAGGATCAATCTAAGCACGGCCTATTGATTTGCTTCCCCAGAGCCAGACATGCAGATTATCCAGAAGTTCTCATGCCAGCTCAGCTTCCCTGTTAGTTGAATGACACAATTTGATTTGAGACTTGAAATTCTGATGGTCCATATAAAGCTTAAGACCCACTTCTACTATCCTGTTAAGCTTGCTGATGTGCATAGCTTTGAGCAACCACAGACTTTGTTAAAGCTGACTGATGTGCTTGCCACTCTTTTGTCAAGTTGAATGGGAAACAACCCAAGAAAACACTGAAAAACATGCATCCACAAATAAAAAAAATAAAAATAAAAGGCTGTAAAATGGAAACCACAGCCTAAAGGACTGGGTTGTCTGGGACTGGCTAATCAAGAATATAAGGGAAAAACACAGAAACATAAAATAGTTAGAGTTTGAAGAAGGTCATAAATAGGAAACTCCTGGCACTGCCTACATTTCGGCTACTTGCATTTCATTTCTTTGTGAATTTGTGACACAGCATTTGTAATGAAAATACTAGAGGAAAACCAAGACTAAAACAGAAAACAAACAGTTCATTCACATACTGAATCTAACATACTTTTCACTGTCTTGCTGCTTCTCTTATAGGGATAGTAAAAAAACTCTTATGCTTTCTCCTGACAAGCAGGCATTCATCTCAGTCTACGGATCCCTCCACTGGCTTCCATTTCCATGCTCAGAATTACTTCAGTGTTCCTCCGAGAAGCCAAGAGTCACTGAAATCGCATGAGTGTTGTATTTAGGGCATACATACACCAGAGCTTTTAGAACATCTGAAAAAGCTTCCTTCCCAGGTGAGTCCCAACAGAGAAGGTGAAATGCCTCTTTCATTACTTCAGAACCATCACACTGAAGAGAGATCTACATACAAATAGTAATATTTGTAAGAAAGTATTCTAAGGTTTGTATCAGTCATTATCTAACACAATTAGAATTGTTAATTCTCTTCTGATTCAATCATTCAGAATACAGGAAGAAAGAAGAGCTACATCCATATGAAAAGGAAGTATTTCAAGATTTTAAAAGGCATAACATTTTTTCCAGTTAATATTTTTAATTCTAGAGCTTTCTATGCTGTTTGAACAAAAGCATTCTTATTTAAAATGCTTATTTTAAATGCTTTTATATATAAAAAGAAAAATAACATCTCAGAAGAAGAGGCAGTAACAGCTTGACAATAGACATTACAGCAGATTGCATCTTTGCATTCATTCTTACTGCAATGCTTCTCTGGCTGTGAAAAAAAAATATTATCTGAAGCTCTTGTACCTCGCATTTGTTGTATGCAGCTATTATTTTACTTGGCTTTGATGTTTCACACAACTTTCTGAAGCAAAGAATCTGCTATGACAACACAACATATCCCATATGCTCCCTTTAGCTGTATGAATGAGAAAACCTTGGCTAAACCTAATTAGCATTGGCACTGCTGCTTGTAATCTTTGCACTCCTTTTTATACAACACCATTTTAGTAACTTATTAGAGCTTATGAAAAGTTCTGATTATTGTCCACAGGACCAAAAGCACCATGCTGCTGGGGGTACTTGACTTTAAATTGCCAGGGACAGGTAACAGCCAAGCTCCCACACCTTGGCTAACATTCCACCTTGTAACTAGGTGGAGGTTATAGCAGGTTATGGTCTGGATGCAGAAAATAGGGATTGACTCCAGGTAAATTTCTCAATTCCGCTTTCTTCCCTATATGGGATGAAGAAAGTCTTCGAGAAAACTGGTCGGTCAACAGATGGAGGAAAACAGGCTTATATGAATTGGTTCACATTTTGCCTTCAGCCACAGAAGCTGCTTTTCTCTCAAAAAGACATTGCAAGCAGCCAAAAAGGAACTTAATCTCCTACAGATTAAATGTAGTTAGTCCTAGCTTTTGAAAATGTTACCTCTCCCATTGAATATGAAAGCATCTAATCTCTGTACGTAATCTAGCATGCCGAAGACCATCTCTAACATACTGGGTGGGAGTCTAGCTTAAAGCCAGCTGGAGAGCACTGTGCGGAGGAGAGTGCTTCTTGTCACATCTTCAGCTCCCTGAGATTCAAGGTCCAGCATGATTTCAGAAAGCAGACACCAGTTCTGGTTACTGGGAGAAAGGATACACCAGAGGGTCATGCTGCCACCCAGAGGGACCTTGACAGGCTGGGAAAATGGGCTAACCTCATGAAGGTCAACTAGAGGAAGTGCAAAGTCCTGCCCATTGGGAGACACAACACTAGGCACCACGACATACTGGGACCAGAATACCATTTGCTTTCTTTGCAGCAATGCTCAACTTGTTGTTCACCATGACCCTTCCCTCCAGAGCTCGTTCCAGGCAGCTGCTCCCAGCCTATCCTGATACCTGAGGTTGCTCTTTCACATGGGCAGGACTTGGCATTTCCCTATATTCAACTTCACAAGGTTTCTGCTGGCCCATTCGTCCATCTTCTTGAGGTCATTTTGAATGGCAGCACACCCATCTGGTATATTAGCCAGATATATTCTCTTCTTTTGATAATACATTTTTTACTTTTTTACTTTTAAAATTTTTAGTAGGTTTTTTTGCTTGTTGTGGGGTGTTTTTTGGTTTTGTTTTGCTTGGTTGGTTTTGGGTTTTGTTTTTTTTTGGGTTTGTTTGTTTGTTTGCTTCTGGGCTTAAAAAAAAAAAAAAAGGAATGAAAATAAATTAGTCTTTCCTGCCTTAAGGGTTTTCAAATCAAGTTAAAACTTCCATGTTCTGACATACACTTCATATCTTCATTTAGTCAGTTATTTTAATCTGGGGATAAAATATGCACTGGTTCCAAAGACATTAAGGTTTGAAATTCTCTGAGATTCTAGACAAGTACAGACCAACTAAGTCTATTATTGCACATGTTGGGTATAAGCCAAGTGCTTTATCATGAAAATTCAGAACTGCTGCAGTAATACAAAAACAAACCCACAAAATATATGGAGAAAAAGACAAAAGGGGCAGAGCAATAGAGAAAGCTCTTGCTGTTTTTTTTTCCCCTCTCTTGTCCTTATTTTTCAAATTTAATTTTAAAAATAGTGACTGAATTGTTAGAAGAAAAAGAATACAACTACATACAATAAAGGTCAAAAATTTATGCAAAAGAATTTCTTGACAGAATTAGATACTGCTGTCTTCTGAATTTCCACTCCTTTTTTTTCCTTTTATCCGGTATTTGACTACTTGTTCACACATCTCTCCTCATTTGAACACAGCTTTCTTCAGTTTCTTTTAGATCATATATTACCTTTCTAAACACTGCGTTAGCAAGTTGAGAAATAGCTTTTTCTTGATCTAAAAAGAAAACAAGTAGAGCAAGGTCAGTGTTATAAATTTATTTTTTCTTTCCCTGGATGTAAAGCTTGTGCAGCAAGGAGCTCTCTTTTGACTCTGTAGTTGTACTCAGCAGATGTAACAGATATGGAACATAACTTTCACTTTTAATCAGTGATACAATATTCTTATAAAAATGTGAGACTTGTAGCATTCCCTGTGAACATTGCTCTTTCTGTTAATCAGTGATTTGGTTATCTGTTCTTTTTTTTTTTTTTTTTTTACAGATTCTTGTTGTTTCCTTGTGTACAAGAAAAGGCAGTTCCCTGTTTGCATAAGCCTACATCATAATCACAGCAACTGCAGATAGGTCTCAAAAGACTTTAGGTAACCATCTAGCTCTGACAGTGAAAGTTTAACACAAGTTAAGATCTCTGATCAAGGTGATGAATTATCCTTGGTCGATAACTCCTTCTTCACTAAGGGCAATTCAGCAAGGTGTCTGTGCTAGGAGGATCCATACAGGCATTTCAAGAGATCCCTGTGATTCTTCTGGGTGTGTCATTTTTTTTGACCAATTTGTAAATCACTTGTAATCAATTAGTCCCCTCCAATTATTTTTCTCTGAGATTAGAGAAATCCTCCTCTGGAGTCTCTTGACACTTCAGTCTTCTCTTCTTTTTAAGTTATCTTTCATTTGAGATCAGCTAAGAAAATTGCAACTCTTTCAATTGTGTTACGTAGGCAGAGCACCTGAGAGCTGAAAACACATCCTTCAACCAAATTGAGCTTATTTGGTAAACGAAGGAAAGCAGGAAAAAAGAAGATGCAGCATGTACATACAGTGAATGCCTTGTCACCACATATTATTAGATTCATAGAATAGTTAGGGTTGGAAAGGACCTTAAGATCATCTAGTTCCAACCCCACCTGCCATGGGCAGGGACACATCACACTAAACATGTTATCCAAGGCTCTGTCTAAACTGGCCTTGAACACTGCCAGCGATGGAGCATTCACAACACATTCCAGTGCCTCACCAGCCTTACAGTAAAGAAATTCTTCCTTATATCCAATCTAAACTTCCCCTGTTTAAGTTTTAACCTGTTACACCTTGTCCTATCACTACAGTCCTTAATGAAGAGTCACTCCCCTGCAGCCCCATAGCCCCCCTTGAGATAAAGGGCAATGCAAATTTTTTTTTTAATTTTTGAATGCAAAAATTCCTTTTTGAATGAAAATGAAATAAATGATTGAAATGAATGAATGAAATAAAACCAAATAATTTTTGAATGCAAAAATTTCTATTAAGAGTTAACCTGATCTCAGGAAGAGTCCAAATTCATGAAATATTAATCTTTTTTTAATCTTTAAGTTTACTATAAGCACAGAAAACATGTCCAGCTCAAGAAGCTTCTGATTAATGGAGACCTTTTGAGAATTTAACAACTGTACCACAATCATTGTACTAAAAGGTCTATTTTTTATATTTATTTTTTTTTTAAACCTAAATTACTGATTTACACTGTGGTTTCAATGAACATCAAGAGACTGGACTAATCTTAGGCAATTCATATTCTGGATGCTTGAAAAATGAGAAGTTACATTCTCATCTTGAATTTCACAGAAATGTAACCTCTAGGTTTAAAAGCAAAGTTTGGATGAGACAATATTGACATTTTATTTTGTAACATGTCCACCCTTTGTACTTGAACTAAAACTTCATGATATCAATATTCCAACCCAAGCAATGGCAGCTCAGTTCTTCATATATTCTACTAAAGCGTACTACTACTACTACTACTACTACTACTATGGCTGCTGCTGCTGCCGCTACTACTACTACTACTACTAAAAGTTAGCATGGCAATAAGTTTGGTATTCTGTTAAGTATAGCAAAATAATTTCTGATCTTCTCAAAGTGTAAGCAGATTGGGCATGTTATTTGTTAAATGAATGCCAAGAAGTATCATCTATAGACCTATACAACTGTATCTGATGAAGATGATGATGATTAATAATAATAATAATGATTTAGCAGTAGTAGTATTCCTTTCCTTTTCATATTGGAGCACATTCTGACAGAAATTACTACCAGCCCTAAAAAGGGCTTTCATGTTTTAGTCCTGTTATTTCTCCAGTGGTTTTGCATTACTAAAATGGCTCCTTAGTTCCTGCACCACCTTCCTATACTATCTTTTGTGGGAAAATTACTGTACAGTTTCTGCTTTGAGGAGATATGTCTAGGCTTGAAAGTTGGTTCTTCCAAAAAGCAATAAAATCCTCATCTCTTGTAATGGTTTTTCACTGAATACAAAGTTGAAAATTTTAACTGTAAGTATATAGTCAACATTTTTTTCCCCCTATGGGTCCTTTCTTTTTAAAGGTTCTTCACATAGTTGTAACCATGAACATTCATGAAATGAACATTCAAAACAGAGAGTAGCACAATTAGGAATAGTGCCATGGTCTCTGCGTTTTGTTCTAGAAAACTGCTAATGCTTGTGACTTTAACTTACATGACACTAGAGCTCTGTTGATTCACAAAGCAAGTATCTATGAATAAATAAAATGTTACTACTGCTCCAGGTAATAACAATTTCATTCAAAGCTTTTTAAAAACACATATATATTACATGTGCCTGAATGGTTTATATCTCTTCATTTGTTCTGTGTGTTTAAGAAACAAAGAGAGACAGATAACAAGGTACGGATCTTAATTTTCTTGAATTAAAGGTGCTGAATAAACTCACAGAAGTGGTAGATATTTTTAACAAAATGAAGCAGAGGAACCAAATTCTACTTCATCTTACGCATCTTGTCCATTTCTGGAGCTAAAGCACTTGTCCTTTACATAGGGGTGGGGAAGACTACTTTAGCAGTTATTTAGTTCTCTTTCAGTAATGTTCATCATTCTTGAAGAAAGTGATCCCATGTCAGTATTATCAACAATACAGTACGGAAGAGGAAGTAGAACTTTTTTCAGTAGCAGAAATAAAGAAAACTCTATGAAGCCTAAAACCTCTCAGTAAGAGTTATATATAAAAAGTTCTTTAACAATAGAAAGGAGTGAAAACATGGGAGTGAGAGTCAAGCATATCATGCCTTGTCAGCCTCCACTGTACATCATACAGTCAATGGAATAATGCATACTGGGAGATGATTATTCTTCAGCAGTCTTAGCAGCTACATGATTTTATGCTTTGAAATATTTACTTTTTATGGGTAAAATTGGTCTTTGGGTCTGCCTTTCACTGGACTATCTGGGAATATATTATTGTGTTTGTGCGCAACTATGGAGTCTGAGTTTAGATGATTGACACTAATGATGACTGGATAGATTGCTTTGTTCTTTGCTCTCCACTACTTGTGATCAACTTGTTGGCTGAATGTGATTAGGGTTTAGTTTATTTCATGTCTAACTGTCATGATGCCAAAACCAGTTGTACTAAGTCAGAGGCACCTGAGCACACACCATCTGCAGTCATCTCTCTGAAACGAGTTAAAACTGTAATTGATTTGAGTGTTATAGCAGATATATTCAGGAACTTTTCAAATCACTCTGTGCAAACCAGCAACGGTGTCATTGACAGAAAACCCTTATCACAAAAATCCACACTGGCCATTTACTCCTTTTCAGGCATATCTGCCGGAGTAGAGATTTTCAGTTCTTCGTCATTCTGAAGGCAATCAATCATTTAATTTTTCTTGGCTTTATCTTCCTGAGGTCTGCCTTTGACTTAGAAGGCAGGAGCACAAGGTGAGTCATGTGTTCTCCTGCTTCGTCTATCAAGTGATGACAAATTGCATGGTCCTGTTCCACCCCACCTTATTATGGTGGGTCTGCACCATTGTTCAGAGGCAGGCACAGGCTCATCTTTCCAACCTCAAGCTGATAACAAGATGTGCTATGTGTTAATGATTAGCATGGCAATAAGTTTGGTGTTCTGTTAAGTATAGCAAAATAGTTTCTGATCTCAGAGTGTAAGCAGATTGGGCATGTATTTGTTAGCCAAATGCCAAGAGGGATCAGCTATAGATCTATACACTTGTATCTGACTATACTTACTTGAGAATTATACTTATTTGGAACAGTACAACCACCCAGGTAATCATAGCCAGGAGTTTAGCTCCTCTTCTTTCCTGCATGCAATACAGTATTGTCTGTAACTGCACACTCTGAAGAAAGTGAAGTGAGTAAAAATACAACAGTTATTTGCTTTAATATAAGAGGGATTGAAACCCAGCAGTTATTTTCCATTTCTAACTGCATTACTATAGTTCCTGTATGGCTGCATCTCATTTCTAGGGCAGTATGCCAGAAGGATTCTGGGGGTTTTATTGATTGTTGTCATAATTAGGCATTTTAAAGGAATCAACTAGGTCAGCATCTTTCTTGGACTTGTGCATAGTGAAAATATAAGGACAAAAAACAACCAACAAACAAACCACAGTCAAAGGATGTTAGAGGATTTTTGCTTGTTTTGTGCCTTTTGACAGAGGAAAAGGAGGCAGGGAGGTGAGCAAAGGCAGAAATTACACTAGTCTAATGCTGAGTTGGCATCCTTGGACATTTGGGAAGAGCACAGTGCTGTGAGTGGCTTTAGATGATGTTACTTAGTATACGTCTTTATGATTGCAGTCTCAAGAGAGTGTCATTATTATAAAATGTTAAATGAAACTGCAGCATAATTTACATGACTTGATCACTCAGCAACTCAAACAGAAATAATGTTAAGTAATCTCATGAAAATGTGTTCTCTAAATCTTATGCAGCTGTATGAATCTGCACTGTAAGTAATACAAGATTTGAAATCCAGTGAAAGCCATGTGCATTTCTGCTGCTGAAGGGCAGCATTTTTTAATATCTGGAGAGTGGTCACTAAGAATATTCTTAACATGAACCACAAAGCAAACTAGAGATTGTTTGACAGGGATTGTCCTCTTATTTTTCATAATTAGCAAGGAAGAATTGTTAGGCAGTGTATAATTAAGGGATTCGATCACATGTCCTGTTATTTCATTTTGATGTGGTAAAGAATGTAAGAAAAATTACTAACCAGAAATATTACCTTTAAAGATACCCAAAGATATTTTTTTTTTTGACAATCCATATAAAATTTATTTCCATTGAAATCATAAATAGTCTGACAGGTCCCATGACAACTGTCTGCCCTGTTTTATTTTGTTCTTTAGGTTACCTAGCTACCTCTTTCTTTGCATCCAAAAATCACCTTTCTAACGTTTATACCTTAAATCATGCTGAACTTCAATGACATTTATTAATGTGGATAAATTTTGGTTGAAAGATATAAGATCCTTTTTATCATGGGAATTCACCTCTGTCTCCCTTTCACTTGTTCTTTCTTTCTCAAGCACCAGGTAGGATAAGTTTCAATAACACATTTTATTCCAAAGGAATTCATGAGAGAATGAACTGTTGATATGACTCTTGCTTACAGTAAGAACTGTGATTGAATTTAAATCTTGATTTTATCAACATGGGGAATAGCAGGTATGTATATCAATGTTATTTCTGTAAAAGTAAAGTAGCTGTAGAAACTGTGAGGTTTTTCCTTTGCCATAAATCTAGTAAAGTAGTCCACATTTTCTTGTCAGGAAAAGGTATAATGTAAAGAAAAAAAAAAAGTTTAATGTAAGGGATACACTCATTCAACTCACTCACACTCTGTGAAAAAAAACCCCATACCTGCCTCAGAAGCTTAAAGGAGAATAATGGTTTATCTACACAATGAATGCCTTCCTACATTTCCACTCTTGTCAAATATTAAGGGATTCCAACCCTGACTATTCTATGATTCTATGAGTAGCATATGTGTAGAAATGTGTGTGCATGAAGACTTGTGCACTGCTATACACCTCCATTTTTTAATAATCTGGGAAAATAAGTGTCGTAGCTCTGCAAATGCCTCAGAGAAAGCCAGTTTCATAAGACTTTCCGTGACTCACTGCCTCTGCCCCACGTACAAAAGGCTAGCAACTAAGCAAAGGAGAAGCATAAACAACATTAGTTTCCAGGTACTATTTTTGTATGTTTAAATATGTTATACTGATACTTTTTCTCTTCTTTCTGCTAGCAATTACCTAGCTACTTTGAAAGAGGACTTCTTTCAAAAAAGAAGCAATGTCATTCAAACAAGATGAGAGAATGAGAAAGCAACTGCAGGAATGTTGAGAAAAGTAGTAAAATCCAGTAGTGAGCCCAGAAAACAAGCAGTGTTCCAGCAGCATCCTGGAGATATTTGGGAGAAAGGAGATGTTTGGGGGAAATTATGTTTTCTTACACTCATCCACCACATCACCACATGTTTTGAAAAACAAGCAATAGCTTTGTGACTTAGTCTTAGCTCTCTGTCTGGATGCAGGCACACAAGAAACAATTTTGCAATAAATTCTGAATGTGTGATACCCTAGTCACTCAGTTCTAAATATGCTAGTTAATTTTAATGATGCTGAGTTCCTTTCTAAAGCATTGTGACATGTATGGTTGAGAAAAGGACACAATCTCTCTTTGAAAACTCCTTGGCATGAAGAAACTAATGATTTAAGTCTGGCACTTCAGCTGCAGGGTGGCTTAAATTGAGTGAATATTTTTATCACATATTTTGTGGGTTTTGCATTTCAGATATATATTTATTTAATGCTAAGGAATTAGAAAATTTTTCAGTATAATGGAGGATATCAAGAGACATCTAAGCATTTCTAAAATAAATTAATTATGCACAATTTGTTTAAACCTCATGCTGCATTGTTCAACTCACGTCACTGTCATCACAGTGGCAGTGAATGATACCAGCTTCTGATCTAGAGTATCCAGCCTTAAAAGCTCAGAAAACAAGGCATTTTTTATTATTTTATTTTTTTATTATTACATAAGTTATGTTTTGTTCTAGTTGGAAAAGTTACCCCAAAAGTATTTTCTTTACAGAAGGCATAAGGAGGACAATGTTCTAACTATTCTGTTCCCCTGGATCCTTGGGTCATGACATTTCTATTTCACCTGTGTCCCTATTAAAACCCCTTTACCTTGCCTCCTGCAGTGTTTGTAGCAGACCTTAACGTTATTATAAGGAATGTAAACCCCCAGTTTTGTTCCATGCACCTGATTCCCCAGGTGAGCAACCTTTCTCTTATATTTCAGCTGGTTTTGTATAAGTCTTTTTCTTCTTGTGAACCTTGGATTTTGGTTAGGCTTTAAAGGCATTAATGTGAAATATGCAGTAGGCTAATGCAGCAGGTGAGAAACAGGTACAAAACGAACAGGGGTGTCTAATGCAGCATGAAGGAAGAGGCTGTAACCAGAACCTCATTCTTCTTACCAGGTGTTCTAACCAAAAAAAGTAAGCTTTTCCTGTGGTGCATCTTAGCAGCTGCTTGAAAACTGATGCTCCAGCTATAGAAATTGCTTGGAAGAAACAGAAAGTAGGCTGAGGAGCATTACTGAAATGAGCCAGGAGCTATTGCCAAGACAATACACAGAAAGAATCAGGCTGCTGGCAATCTGCAATAAGGGAAATATCTTCACTGTGCTACTAGTGCTCTTGATGATGAATCTCTTCAGCAGAAAACTGAGAAGTACAAGAACACATATTCCTTTCTCCTCCTCACCTTTCTATGAAGCATTTCTAAGAAGGCCTGCTTCCTTCCAAGAAGATCCCTCTGAGAGAAGATTGAAAATCTTGATTTTTTTTTTTTTTTTGGAGGGATCAACTTTGGCACCGTCAGTTAGAAGTCAGTACAACTCAGCCAATTTCAGTCAGAAGGTGCTGAAACAGGTAAAATGAAAGAACTGGCAGCTTGCATGAAGTTCTTCAGAAAACATAAATCTGTCCCATCTGTTCACTGTGAGCAGTTAAATCCATTTCACTACAGCAAGAAAGATGAAGTAATTTTCTCGTAAGCAAAGAAAAACATCTTTTGCATAGACACATTGCCTCTACCTCCATTTATTCAGAAACTGATTTTGCTGCTCTCCAGAAGAATGTTTTCTTCCATGAGCTAGCACCATATTTACCTATGGCTCTTGAAGCATTCCAAAACCACACCACCTTCAAATTCCATCTGGTCCCTGCTCCTACAGTTCAAGTCAAAGCTTTAGTCTCAGGCCATCACTGCAAGAGTAAATTGAAGGCAGACAGCTGAAGCCTATTTGAAGGGGACCTGGCCCTGTTGCAAACATGCATATCACAGGGAACAGTGTGTGCCTGAAGTTTTCATCCCTGTGAACCTGCTTATATACTTTACTGACAGCCATCAGAGTGGGGCCATCAGCAAATCGGGCTTTGAACTCAGTCTCTCTGAAATTTTAGTACAGAAACAACAATCCAACAGGTAGAGCCAAGGAGAACCCCTTTGCAACTTTTCTACCAAGGAAACCGCCTACTTCAATACAAACCTGGGACTGCTAGGCTAGTCATGAGCTGCAGTTATTTCAGTCATATGCTAAGTCAAAGCTCATTAGGCACAAAATTGTTCAACAGTTTTTAAGCTTGTTTCTTAAAAAGAAGGCGGCAAAGAGACCAAAGAAGAGCTAAGGACTTAGCCACAAATGTATTTGTTTGAGGGCAAAGGGTGCCGTTAAATATATTTGGCCAAAGACTTGATGTAAGGTTGTAAGAGCATCAGTAAATATAAGAGAGTTTCCATGAAGAAATGAAGACATTAAGCTTTGTGATCCTTTGTAAAGGGTTCATAGCGTTTGCCTTTTCACAATTCAGGATCAGAATCCAGCTTTGTAGAGTCAGAACTGTCTTGTAAAAGTTCTTTCTTTAAGTAATTTTTGTGAATTGTTGCATAATGTCAACACACACAGAAAAAAACCACACCAACCTTTAATGAATTAGTGCTCAATTTGTGTTGTCACCTGAAGCCATATCATGCAGGTGAAGCAACGATGTGTCCATATAAAATGGCAGTCTAGGCCTTTTGTGAGCGAGTCAGGCGATCTGTTTGCTTGGGTACACTTCACACACACACCAAAAAAAAAAAAAAAAGGCAGATCATTAGATCATTATTTTGAAAAAGGTTCTTAATTACATTTAGTGCTGGAGGGAGAATGATTTTGTAAAAGGAATAGTGAGGCTGCATAGCAACAAAAAGAAAAAAGATAACTCTGTTCTGAGACAGGAACTTCTGAATGCCCCATATTCACTGGGAAGTTAACATGAATTTAATAATTCATGCATTTTGCTCATCTCTCTTATTTTTATGTCATGCAAAGCACCAGCATGTTTCCAGCATATTTCTAAGCAAGTCCTGGAAATGTAGGTCTGCAGATGAATACACCAAATGGAGATTTTAGAGGCACAAACACAGCAGATGTTCAGTTCTTACTATTTTCTTTTTTTAAAATGATAAAATTTATTCTTTCAGCAGGTCAATGTTTTCAAGTAGATTTTTATTTTTTTTTTAATGGAAGCTTGCTAAGCAGGTATAAATTCAATAGTTGTAAAAGTGGTGAAACACTGGCTCAGGTTGCTCAGAGAGGTAGCAGATTCCCATCCCTGGGGCATCTGAGGTCAGGTTGGATGACGATCTGAGCAACCTGATCTAGTTGAAGATGTCCATGCTGATTGCAGGGGGCTGGACTAGATGACCTTTAAAAGTCCCTTTCAACCCAAAACATTCTATGATTCTGTGCAGTGCCTAAGGGTATGATTCTTATCTCTACTGCTGTGTGTCAGGCATCAGTGGGAACATTTTTCTGATAGTCTGTTCTGTACAACCAGAACAGAACTTTGCGGGTAGGAATGATAGGCAAGCTGGTTTATACATGTAAGCTTATTCACGTAGGCAAATTCTTGTTACCAAATTAGCTTGTATGCAGGATAGCAGTGTGTGTCCTTGCACATAATTTTTATTTCTGTAATTTTAAAGATTAATACCTCCAAAACATTCTTGTCAATGATACTGTAGTTATAAGCTAAAAGGAAAAAAAAAGGTTGTCCAAAAATTCTTCCTAAAATACAGGTCTGTGTTCCACATGAAGCACTATGTCAGGTAGCCTGAAATATCAGTGTTGAAATGAGGTTTATATAAACCAAGATGAAAACAAATTAAGAGTTTTGTGTTTTCTGGATGACAGTATCACAGTTTTCAACTGCAGTTTCCAGACAAAAAGGAGTAACAGGAGCTGCATGTGCCTGTGTGACACTTCTGCACAGTGGGTGGTGATGGCTCTGTTGTATTACAGCATGGTGTCCAAAATGGATGGGAGCCTAATAAGTGTTGGTAATTAAACATGATTAATCAGACATGCAATTCTCCAATGTGGCCTCTGTGAAGCTATAAACATAGTGATGTTCTGTGATATAACAGGGTCCTTGTGACAGTTCAGCACTCAGTGCTGTTCAGGTTTTGTTGGCATGACAGTTCTCACTGTCAGACTGGTCAACATGTGGCATTGTGCCTATCTATTTCCCTTTTCTCGATGCTGCCCAGCTATCAAGGCACTCCTAGGCATACTCCTCCTAAAAGAGGAAACCCCACAGATTTCCAATAATTTAGACTTTGGCCACATAGATACTTGCAATCATACCAAATGTAAGTACAATATACATAGCATAGCCTGTCCTTAAAAGGCAAAATATGTTTTCACTTGACATGTAATAGAGTAATTGAGGTGCTTAACACTTCAAAATAGTCTGCACGGTGGTATTTATTTTGAGGTTAAACTGCTTCCAGTACTTGGACTACTTTGCTTAGAGGCAGCTTGGATCTCTATGAATATGTTAAGAGTATGTTGTATAGATACAACCTGAGTACTGGAAGCAAAGCTAGGACTTTAATAGCCAGAGGAGGAAACACTGAGAAGAGAGAAATGAAGTTAAAGTCCACTGGGACTGGTTAGACCCTCAAGAGATTTCAGCAGAACAAAGCTGTGAATCACTGACAAGAGAAAAATATTGTCACAGTGACTCATAAAATGATTAGAACTGCCACAGTCTAGGAAAAAGACTTCATTAGAACTCAGACTTTTAAAGAATGCTCCATGCAGTCGTATAGCTTTGCTTTTATAAAAGTAAATAACTTGTTATGATAATTATTTTTCTGTGTGGAACACCATTATGGTAGACTACAAATATAGGTATTAAAACTATAAATAAATATATTCCTCAAGAGGGCTGTTTTGAAATGTGCTGCCTGGTCTTCTAAACCAGATATTCACTCAGGCAGATGTCAGATCTAAAAATTGATTATCATGGTCATAGAATCATAGAATAGTTAGGGTTGGAAAGGACCTTAAGATCATCTAGTTCCAACCCCCCTGCCATGGGCAGGGATGCCTCGCTCTAAATAATGCCACCCCAGGCCTCGTTCAACTTGACCTTGAACACTGCCAGGGATGGAGCATTCACAACCTCCCTGGGCAACCTATTCCAGTGCCTCACCACCCTCACAGGAAAGAATTTCCTCCTTATATCCAATCTAAATTTCCCCTGTTTAAGTTTTAACCCATTACCCTTGTCCTGTCACTACAGTCCCTAATGAAAAGTCCCTTTACGGCATCCCTATAGGCCCCCTTCAGATACTGGAAGGCTGCTATGAGGTCTCCACGCAGCTTTCTCTTCTTCAGGCTGAACAGCCCCAACTTTCTCAGCCTATCTTCATACAGGAGGTGCCCCAGTCCCCTGATCTTCCTCATTGTTTTTCATGTGCCTTCCCGTGCCTTGCAGGCGAATCTGCTCCAAGATTTTGCCAGGCACAGAGGTGAGACTGACTGGTCTGTAATTGGCCGGGTCATATATTTTCCCCTTCTTGAAAATGGGGGTTATATTTCCCTTTTTCCAGTTGTTGGGAACTTCACCTGAATGCCATGATTTTTCAAATATGATGGCCAGCAGCTTAGCAACTTCGTTTACCTGTTCCTTCTGGACCCACAGATGGATTTCATCAGGTCCCATGGACTTGTGCACGTTCAGGTTTTTAAGATGGTCTCGAACTAGTTCCTCTTCTACAGTGGGCCCAAGGTCTTCATTCTCACAGTCCCTGCATCTGCCTTCCAAGGCTTGGGTGGTGCAGTCAGAGCCTTTGGCTCCTGAGAGCTTCCTGAGGGGCCCTACGTTCTCCCTAATCTGTTTTTTATTTGCTATGTACCTGTAGAATTCCTTCCTGTTATCCGTAATATCCCTAGCCATGTTTAATCCTAACTGGGCCTTAGCTTTCCTAATCTGGTCTTTAGCTTTCTGGACAACATCCTTGTACTCTTTCCAGGCCACCTGTCCTTGCTTCCCCTTTCTATAAGACTCTTTTTTAATTTGAATTTTCCTCAGCAGCTCCTTATACATCCATTGAGGTCTCCTGGCCCTCCTGCTGCACTTCCTTCTAGTTGGGATGCAACACTCCTGAGCTTGTAGCAGGTGTTCCTTGAATATCAACAGACAGTCTTGGGCCCCCCTGCCCTCTAGGGCTATATCCCATGGAACCTCACTAAGCAGGTTCCTGAAGAGGCCAAAGTCTGCTCTCTTGAAGTCAGGGCAATGAGCTTGCTGCAATCTCTTCTCACTGTCCTGAGGATCTCAAATTTGACCATCTCATGATCGCTGCATCCAAGGCAGCCCTGGAGCATCACATTTCCAACAAGCCCTTCCCTGTTGCTGAGTGTGAGGTCAAGCATGGCACCTCTCCTTGTTGGCTCCTCTATTATTTGGAGAAGGAAGTTGTCTTCCACACAATTGAGGAGCCTCCTGGCTTGCTTGTGCCGGGCCGTACCGTCATTCCAAGAGATGTCAGGGTGGTTGAAGTCACCCATGACAACAAGGGCCTGTGAGTGTGAGGTTTTTCCTATCTGCCTATAGAGTGCTTCATCCACAGATTCCTCTTGATCAGGTGGTCTATAACGTACCCCCACAGTAATGTCTCCCACCACTGTTTTCCCTTTAACCCTGACCCACAAACCCTCTGTTATCTGCTCACCTGTCCCCAGACAGAGTTCCATACTCTCCAGCCTATCCCTAACATAAAGTGCAACTCCCCCCTTCACACGTGCCAGGCCTGTCTTTTCTAAAGAGTCTGTAACCTTCCATTCCAACACTCCAGTAATAGGAGCCATCCCACCGTGTTTCTGCGATGCCTATTATACCCACATAGATGTGCACACATCTCTAATTCCTCTTGTTTGTTACCCATGCTACAGGCATTTGTATAGAGGCATCTGAGTTGAGCTCCAAATGAAGCCGGCTTATTGGCTGGAGCAGCTGGAATATCTCTACATTGCTCCGAGCATTTATTATAGGTGCTGGCAACTGACTGGGTGTGTTGGGATGGAATGATTCCCCCCTCCCCCAACACATCTAGTTTAAAGCCTCCTTGACCAGTCTGGCAAGCCTCCTACCGAAATGCTCCTGAGACCAGCTCCACCAGTAGACCTGGCCTACAAACTCGGGTCCCATGTTCAAGAGACCCAAACCCCTGACTGTGACACCACCCTTTTAACCATTTATTTACCTGGCTAATCCTACTAGCTTTTTTTAGGTGTTCCCCTGTATCTTGGAGAATTGACGAAAAGTATCTGATCACTGTTTACATCATGGAAGTCATTGCTGCATCATGTTTCTGTGTAGAGGATTGAATTAAACATGCCAATAGTATTTGTTCTGTATCTTTACTATTTACAGGTTTACACTCCTCAAATCAACACACTTTTACCTGAAAATGCACCACCTCAGTATGTTGAGAGTGGGACCTGTGAGTAAGCCGGCAATTAAATAATGTACGTTTTGACAATTTTGCCCTGATGTTGGCTTGGGGGCTACTCCTACATCCCAGTGTTTCTACAGCTAATCAAATGAGCCTCACTAACACTGGCCTCTTATTCATCAAGACCTGAAAGCGCAGGAAACTTGACAAATCTGGCACAGCAATGTCCTTGAAGGCAAGAAATGGGGAAAAAGGAATCTTGGTGTGCAGGCAAAAGGATTATGGAGGGAAATTCGGCACAGGAGGTTTGAGTCAAATTCACTTCGGCCACATACATTAGGTATTATTTATAATAGTATATTATATATGTACTATATTTTAAACCAGCAAGAGTGACACAAGAATATTTTGTCTTACTGTATTTGAATTAATTTTCCTTCAGAGATATTCTGGAAGAGGAAGTGAGGGAATTTTGGTGGGTGGGGAGATGAACAATTTTTCTGTAGCATGACAAAATTTTTGAGGTATTTTGCAGCTTATGTTATGTTGATATAGATAAGTCCAGTGCAGACTATGATAAAATTTTAAATTTTTGTATGTATAAATATTTATGTCTATATCTATATGGATATAACTTTGTATGTATAAAAAGTTGCAAAGGATATATGAAGAGGTATACACTAATATATAATTTTTATATATATAAATGTAACAATCAACTATAGATCTCTAGGGGCACAGATATATGGATATAGATATAGATGTGAATATACACATAAATATATATTTACATATTTCTCTTGATTAAAACCCCATACTTATAGTCTTTAAAATACATTGTAAAATTAAGGCAAGTTACCTTTACAGGAATAACTGTAGGACTATTATATAGAAAAAAGCAACACTTTCTGCCTGAAGCTTTTCACAATTTGCCATCCTGCACTGATCACATTTAGAACAAAGACAACATGTAACAAGATGAAAAGTAAGTAAAAGCGTTTATATTAAGGATCTTACTTTCTAGATGCTATGTGCCTTCAAGCCAAGTATTTTCACTAGCATAAGGCAGAAGACATTCTTTGATCCTTAATTTAGGCTTTTTACAGTGCTCAGGTCTCTGACATGGTATTCAGCATTGTGAACGGAACTTGAGATATATTTCACTGAAATGATTGTTAATATCAATATAATCTAGAAGCTTCTAGTTAACTTCCTTACAGTGACAATGCTTTCAACTAAATACTTTCGGCATGTGTAAAATCTTATATTAAAACATTATATACAGATTTACTGGTTTTTAACCAATGCCGGAATCAGTTTTAAGGACAGGCTTTGGTGTATAGTCTGGTTGTTTACTTATCAGTTGTGTGACTACAGGTCAGCTGCTGGACAGCATGATTTAAATGAGCTGGAAAGGTAAAACAAACATTTCAGCTTTTGATATCATGATGGGTCTTCAAAATTTTAAGACTCAGAGTGATGTTGCAGGCATAATTTAATTAATTGAAGATGCTTCTTTGCTGCTTTTAAAGAGAGGTAGATTTGCTCGTTAAATAATTCTGCATTATCTAACACAAAAGAATTGGCTGTTACATCACATAAGGGTCAAGTAATTCTAGTCCATTAGTAACCACAGATGGTGCTGTGTGACATACATTGGATAAAAAACAGGTCATGGATAACAACATCAACAGATTACTGAAAGTGTGGACCAAGGAGATTCCTTCTCTGACAATTTTATCTTTTTAAACAAAATTTTAACCATGACAGGAAGTAAAAAAGCCTGAATGTGCACTAATATTGTGTCAGAAATCAAAAAGGGAAAGGAGGGTTGATTTACAAACCAAAAAATGAAGAATAAAAAGAAAGAAGGAAAATTAATTCTGGATGGCATGGGTTACCTCAGCTTGTAGGGAAAACTCAATCCTACAGTCAGAAATCTCCATTCATTCTGAGGGGAGAAGATAATCACATTAAACCTTGTGTTACAAACACTACTGTTACATATCCAAGAGGCACCCACATGAGAACAAAGACAGGAGGCTGGAAAGAATACCAGTTCTGAAAACAGGAGTCTGTAAAAGTCTAGAGTTGTTTAAAAATTCAACCCCCAAGTAAATTAATCTGTCAACAAAGGGTCTCCTCATCAGCAAGGAAGTCCACGAGCACTAGTGCTGTCAAAGGTTTTCTTCCTAACCTCACTCTCTGCATGCAACTGTGTACTTCCTACCTTTGCTCTCACTGCAGAACATAGAGGTTGTTTCTTTCATATCTAGCTGTACATTCTGATAAAACTTGAGTAACATAACACACCTTGCTCTTCAATTTGGCTGAAACTGGCTAGGTTTTCAGAAGGATTCCACAATTATTGAGACAAGAGTAGAATCATAGAATCATAGAATAGTTAGGGTTGGAATGGACCTTAAGATCATCAAGTTCCAACACACCTGCCATGGGCAGGGACCCCTCGCACTAAACCATATCACCCAAGGCCTCGTCCAACCCGGTCTTGAACACTGCCAGGGATCAAGCATGCACAACTTCCCTGGGCAACCTATTACAGTTCCTCACCACCCTAACAGTAGTTGAATAAGCTTTAGTTTCTTAAGAAGAAGAGACACACCAAAGAATACCCACCAGCTGGTACCAGTGGATCACACACTAAATGGCTAATGACTAACTGACAAATGTCAAAAGCAACAGCTGTTTGGACACTGGTTTGGTGGATGAAGTATGCGATTTTAGTACATGCAGCATGCCATCAATGTAGTGGACCTAAAAATAAAACAAGTGCTGTACAAATTTGTGAACGGTGAAAGCATCTGCAGAGCTGTAAACAAGGAAGGAGCAATCACTGAGCACAGCCTGTATCATTTGGCTCATTGGACACATTCCTACAAATTGTGTTTTAATACACTTGCAACAAAGAATGCAGGCCCTATCAACTGATGGGAGGACTGTCTTCTGGAAAATAGTAACCCCAAAATGGACTTAGAGCAGAATAATGCAGTGGTATGATGGCTGAATGTAACTCCTGGGATTTATAAACTCAACAATTTGAAGTGCTCTATAAAATGATAGGACAAAGAATACAGAAAACAATTGCTATATATCAGAATAGAACCAGATAATGTCAAAGAAGAAATTAGGAGTATATTTTTAATACTAAGGAAGATTAGCAGCTGGAACAAAGTAGTTGAGTCTTATGCTGGAAAAAAAACACTTCTATAGCTTCAGGGACATCTTTGTCTTGAATTAAGGAAAGAATTCGATTAAAATTAATTATGAGATGGCTTGCTAGTAACTGTCTTTTTTTTTTTTTTTTTTTTTAATTGGCTTCATGTCTGTGTAAGCTCTAAAGCTGATCCTACACTTGTTGCTGTTAGTTTCAGGTTGCTTTCATGTTTTGCTGAATAGGAATGCCATTTGTCTGCTTCCTTTAGCAAAGTAAATCACTGACTTGAAGAATACAGTGGCAGAGCTCTAGTCTTATTAAATAAACACATAACACATGGAAGGTGTTTCAGAAAAAATGCCAGAGTAAAATTGGATTCTTAGTGCAGTCAGTAATGTTGAAAGCCATCATAAAGGAGAGAATTGCTTCAGAAAAAGTAGAAACAGCAGCAGAACACAGTGTGTGAAATAAACCAAAGGGTATGAGACAGAACTCTCCATTTTCCCACATATCGAAAGGGTGTCTTCAGGGTTAAGACAAATGACATAAGCAAAATGGGATCATTCACTGAATTCCAGAGAATGAAAAGAAAATTACATAATTATTTGGAAAAGGCTGTGTATGGGGCATTGGTGCCAATGTGTTGGCAGTGGGGATGCTGCAGGGAGAGCCTTTGTGTAGACAGGTTGGAGCTTCAGACTTGCTCCCACAGCTCTGGCTGGAGCAGGTGAATGAGTGGCAGAGATGAGCTGTTATCGAGTGACCACAGTCCCCATTCACATTCCCTGTCCCACTGGGGCAGGAGGTAGAGGGGATTGAGGAGTCAGGAATGAAGGAGGAAAGTTGACCTTGGGGGTGGGGGCTGTGAGGGAAACGTGTTGTTTTATTTCGTCCTTTGTTTCTCACTGACCAAATCTATTTTCAGTGGTTATACATTAAATTCCTTTTCCCGAAGTCTAGTCTGTTTTGCTATGGTGATAACTGGGAAGTGATCTCCCTTTGTTTATCTTGACCATTTTCTCTCCTTGAGAAAGTGAGCATCTGGGTTGGAGCTTGACCCTTAGACAAGGTTAACCATTACAGCTCTTCTTTCTAAATAAAATAAGAATTTATGTCTTTGCAGCTCTGTCTGAAAAACCTCTTCTCTCATGCTGAAGTAGGAGTTTACAGATTGCTAGAAGCAAGCAAGCTTGGGATGTGTGCAGAAGCTGGAAAAGAACAATTCCCACTCCCCCCCTTTTTTTCTTAAAAGTGTGCAGAATCCTTGTTGATTAAAATTCTGCATCTGAAAGTCCCCAGATAAGAAGATATTTTGGACCATCAGAAAAGTAAATGAGAAAGGATTACAATACTAAATATTACAAATGCTATTATGGGTGACCACTTTATTCTAATGAGGATGCACTGACTAGGTCTTGAAAACATGTTTATTGCAGCTGTAGTGGTAATGCACTGGGCGTGGTGGTATAGATTTCAAAAACATGACAAGCCACTTCTTTGTTTTATTTTTTGTAACTAATAAGTGTTTTCCATTTTAGAAAGTGTCTGAAGGTTACATTTCTACCAATGGCCAAACAATTTAAACAGGGGAGATTTATGTCAGATATGAGGAAGAAATTCTTTACTGTGAGGGTGGTGAGGCAGTGGAACAGGTTGCCTGAGGAAGTTGTGGCTGCCCTATCCCTGGAAGATTTCAAGGCCAGGTTGGAAGGAGCTTTGAGTAACCTGGTCTACTGGGGGTGTCCCTGCCCATAGTGGGTGCAGGGTGTGTGTGGAACTTATAGGCTTTAAGGTCTCTTCCATCCCAAACACTTCTGTGATTTTATGATTCTAATTCAGGTTACCAAAAACACATAGTACCAAAACTGGTTAGAGGTGGAGGTTTCCCAAACTGACAGCTGCAACACAGTGCATACATTATTGGGATTTGTCAAAGGTGACAGTTTAAAAAAATACACCAGTGGTGTAACCACTCAATTATTTCCTACACTGTTCACCATCATCTAAGAAATAAATACATTCAGTCAGAATGGCAAATAGGAGATATCAGAAATATGAATATAGAGAAAATTATTTGCAACATGCTGAGAATATACTTTACAAAAGTACATTTATTTAAATGTACAATCACAAAACAAAGAAACAAGCAGTCCTTAAGCTAAAGAGTGTCCAATCGTACAGATATCCTCTCCATTGCAGTCTACACTGGGGTGTGTGCTAACAACCTAATCTTATCCTTCAGAGTTTTTCTCATAAAAGTTTTCCTTTTTATGAAATGCATCATCTTTCTCTGCCTTAACAAGAAAGTTATTTTTCTTCATTTATTTTCCTTTTTCCTCGTAGAAGCACAAAATACTTATAAAGACCGATATACTTAAGACATTCCCTTACAGATTTTTTTTTCATGTGTTTCCTGCCCCATTTTGGTAGAGGTAGAAAACATCAAGCCATTAACAATGAGTAATAAGGTTAAATATGTGTGAAGTATAAGAGTTTGATCATATTTTACATACAGAATGTAAGTAATACCTAGGAAAGTCTAACATTCTCTTCTTGCTTGTATCATCTTTTTTCTATAATAAATGCATCCGAGAGAAAAGGTTAATCAAACTAATAGAAAAAAAACAGTGGAAAGCAAAATAGAGCAGAACAAAAAGAAAAAAAATAAAAAAGGGGGATCTAATCATGATGGAGAACCTCTGGTTCATGCAAAACCACGATGAACAGATCCTCAGTGTCATCCCAAAATCTCAAGGAAAGCGATGCATCAGTATATAGCTTTTAAGATCCAAAAGATTCTTTCACTTGAGTTTCTCAAACTGCAGTAGCTCTATAATGTCAGGGACGAATTTCATTAGCCTAGACTCTCCATAACATCCTCTAGTAGGCTCGTCTGCTTGGGCATTAAACCAGGGAAAGAGGATATTTGACTATGTCAATTGAAATGAGTTTAAATTGAGCTATCTTCCTCTACAATCCCTTGACTGTCCTTAGGTGAATTGAAGTAAATGATGATGGGGCAATTATACTCTGCTGTTTTACCAGATGTCTCCATTTCTCTGAAATACTATTTTGCTCAGTTTTATAACCTCTGGCTCTCTAAATACCAAAATGAACCAGTGTGGCTAGTTACTCTTTCTTCATTATTGCAAGAAGTATTCCCATGTTACACTTTATACCGGCTACTGTACTTCTTACAGGAAACTGTTTCTGTTATGTAATAATGATAATGACTTTATTCAACTGTAAAAGATTTGACTGTAACTGTAAGAACATTATTTAATTCTAATGAATGATCTAAAAGGCACATATAAAACAGCACTTTCCCCTTTCTTGAAAGTAGATGATTTACTGTAATTGTCCTGATTCTTCTGGTTCTACTTAGGGAGGTTCCAGCTGGTGGAAAAATGCTGAGTATCTTCGAACTGAAGGCAATATCAGGGCTGCCACTGTGAACTAGTCTATATCATCATTTCAGTCATTTCCCATAAATCTTTAAGAGATACGAGCAGCTGAAACACACTTCATATTATGGATCAGAGAATGGACCTGTTTATTCATAAGTCAGAATTAGTGTTAGCAGATGAAAAATCATTCCACAGGAAAAACTATTTTTAACATTCTTAATATGACCTATTCTGATGTAAGCAAACAAGCTCTGAAGTAATCAAGAAAGAAGGAAAAAGAAAGGATCCTGTGACACTTTCCTGTTTTTTTCCCCTGAACCAATGACACTTTCATGCGCTGATTTTAAAACACTGTATGCCAAGACTATTTGTCCACATATTACAGCATTTCAGAGCACACAGTGAGGTAGAAGCACTGCAGAGAAGCCTCCTTTGGATCCTTTCTTTCTGTTCTACAAAGTAAGCCATGGCACAGTACTGACAGCTGTGTGATGAGACGTTTTTTGTCCCCCTCTCCTGCTTCTGCCTTCTTTATCTTTTCCTTTTCCACCTTCTTTTTCTCTTTCTCTTTCTCTTTCTTTTTCTTCTTTCTTTTTCTTCTTTCTTTTTCTTAGTAGAGTTTTTGAAAGCAAGCTGTTGTTGAAACAAGCAATTAAGTGGTCTCAGAGAATCCTCAAAAACTTGTTGTAGCAAACGAAAGCAACTAGAGGTAGGGGCCAAATGTCAGAATCATAGAACGACAGAATGGTTTGGACTGGAAAGGACCTTAAGATCATCTAGTTCCAGCCTCCCTGCCATGGGCAGGGACACCTCACACTAAACCAACACTCTGTCCAACCTGGCCTTGAACACTGCCAAGGATGGATCATTCACAACTTCCTTGGGCAAACCATTCCAGTGCCTCACCACCCTAACAGTGAAGAACCTCTCCCTTATATCCGATCTAAACTTCCCCTGTTTAAGTTTTAACCCATTACCCCTTGTCCTATCACTACAGGCCCTAATGAAGAGCCCCTCCCCAGCATCCCTGTAGGGCCCCTTCAGATACTGGAAAGCTGCTATGATGTCTTCACACAGCCTTCTCTTCTCCAGGCTGAGCAGCCCCAACTTTCTCAGCCTATCTTCATATGGGAGGTGCTCCAGTCCCCTGATCATTCTCGTGGCCCTCCTCTGGACTTGTTCCAACAGTTCCATGTCCATTTTATGTTGAGGACACCAGAACTGCACACAATACTCCAAGTGAGGTCTCACGAGAGCAGAGTAAAAGGGAGGATCACCTCCTTGGACCTGCTGGTCACTCTCCTTTTGATGCAGCCCAGGATACAGTTGGCTTTCTGGGCTGCAAGAGCACACTGCCAGCTCATGTTAAGTTTCTCATCAAATGGTATGAAACTCTACAATGTTACAAGCCTGAAAACATCCTTTTAATGAAAGACATAAAACAATGCTCAAATAACCTGTTCAACTGAAATCAAACAACATCACTTTCAAGAAATGTTAATGATATAGAAATCACTTGCCTGCAGACCTTTTCACTCAGCCTTTGGTGTTTGTTCAAGCATGTAGCCATCAACCTAGGTATTTATAAACCTAGACACATAAGAAAGAGCACAGCAAAAGTAGTTTTGCATATACCTATATCTAATCTTTTGTTTTGAATACTGTAAAACCCACAGCTTCCATATTTCATTGTAGCCACAATATTTGAGGGATTCAGGTTGAAAATTAATTTGCCATTTTAAGCATAAGTCTGCTTTACTGTATAATAATGATATTAGTTTATTTGTGTTTAATGCTGACAATGTTTGAAGTTGAAAAAATATTAAGATAGCCTTGACCTCTAAAGGTTATGTCTATAAAGATGTTCATATTCTATTCTGTGAAGTGTCTTTATCTGTAGAGATGAAATTAGCTGCCAGTAAATAGCTAGCTCTTTATTATGCCACCTAATTCTGGACAATAATGTTGATTCTGAGATTGTTTTTTTTTTCTCCAAACTGATTTATAATCAGTAGAAATTGAGGTTGTGCAATAGTTGCATAAAGTGTCTGAACAGACCTTTTACATGTAAAGATTGAACCATGCTGGAAATATTACAAACATTTCTATATTAAATGTGGAGGCCTAATCCCCAAAATCCCATTAACTTAATAGGACAGACAAAAGTAGGTGTCAGAAATCTTGTCATTCCATGCCTCAGTCTACAGTGGCACACACATTATAGCTTTGGAAATATTTTAAACACTACATGAATATAGAAAAAAAGCCGTGCAGTACAATTGGAAACAGCAGCCTGACTGCACTGAAGAAATTTCCACAAAGTGAAGAGTAAACAGACTTTCACTGCCTCAAAACCCAAATGTTCAGTGTAAAACAGCATCACTTAAGCATAACTGTAGTTTTCCAAACACAGAGATCCTGGACAGCAGAAAAAAAAAAAAAAACTATTGCTAGTTCTTTTTTCTGGTACTACTTTGCATCAGCTTCTCTATGTGCAAGAAGGAGCTAGCAGCAGCCTTGGAGTCTGTTTTATTAAATTCCATAAACAAAGCAAAAGGTAGTCTGGGGTGATAGTGCTCCCTGATAGATATTTCCATGCACAATAGATACTGATAAATCATTCAAGAGAAGTGACTTATCCCTGCAACCTTAAACCTTGACATTTAGCAGGACTGAACAGATGACACACGTACCACAAGTACACAGGATTTATTGTTTTCATCTACTTAGGTGCCCACTTTATGTGAGTCCCTTATTAGAATTTTACTATAAACAACTAAAGCACCAGTCCAAATTCTTGAGATGTAATCTTGGGTTTTGAATATGTGCTATATAAGCACAGTGTTTGATGTATCGAATACATACTATCTAGAGATGCCTTTTCTCTTGAGTTTCCAAATTTTAACCTGTCTTTTATTTATTGGGGCAAATACTTTCTGTCACCAGAAAGGGAACGCTGCATAGAAATGTAAGCCATCATTTTTATTTCAAAGGCAAGACCTTGTATTGATAACATATTCAAACTCATCAAGAAATTACCTGAGGGGATTGAAAACCCTGTTGGTCACTTCTGAAGTACTAACTTGCAATGTATTTCCCAAGAAAATGCCTGAATACCAAGTGTACCATCATTAGAGAGCACAAAACCAGAAGGATGGCTTTTCCAGCTTAGGCCAAAGGTCTGTCTAATTTCAGGATCCAGCTGGAGCCCCACTCTATTGTCTCCAGAGACAATAGAGCAAGCAATGCCCAGCAGGTCTTTGGTCTTGTGCTGAACAATTTGGCTCTATTTTTCTGATTTCTTTTTAATAATTATTAATTACATGTGCCTCATGAATTTTTGTTCATTTTCCCAATTGTTGTGGATATCAGCTTTTTCTGTAAATTTCAATTTTCTTATGTAGGCTTGTTCTTTTCATGGCATTCAGTAGGGATGAGAAACACTTGAGGAAGAACATAAGAGGTCAAATAGTGATACTTCTTAGGGACATTTTTCAGGAGTCTGCAGTAGAGAAACTGCCTAACCCAGACACAGCACCTCTGCATTTAATCCAGGGCAAGTTCTTGTCTCCACAAAGCTGACTACTCACCTTTTGCGAGGTACTACAGACTCTGTGCCACCAGTCCCTATAACATGAATGTGGCTTGAGTAGAATTGCAGTCTATGGTGCCTGGAGAAAGGGTGTGAAAAGGTAAGGGCATGATTAGAGGTGGTCATCAGACTGCGACAGAGACTCAGATCTATAGCCAACCTCTCCTAAAGCAATGCTCATGAATCTCATTCAACTAACATTCCAATTACACTTTTGGTCTCTGAATTTGAACTTCCAGAGTTTTGAAAGAGACAGGGTAAACAAAAGGTAATCACTGTTTTTTTTTCAGTGCAATATACCAATACAATGTGACTAAATGGAAGCTCTCTGCTAAAATGCTTTTATTATAATTCAGTGATATGAGGAGCAAATGCTGCTGGACTTATTTTGAGAAAAAAAAATACAGGCTATGTTAATTAAACTGAAACATGGAGCTATTGCACAGGGGGCACTCACTTAAATTCAAGAAAATATATTATTATAATTTCTTGTACTTAAGCAGATCACTTGTTTTGGGGGTCTAAAAGGAGATGGAAATATCACCAAGGCTTGCAATGACTTACTGTCATTGTATTGCACCTTTACAAGAAAATACGTCCTTGCTGGACAGCTGATTGCTGTTATATCTTCCATTGCAGTATAGTGAAAAGACCAACAGAAAGCACGTGAATTGTGCAGACTCTGTTTTTATGTGTCCTTCTCTTCCTCAGAAATAAGGATTTTTTGCTGTTGTTGAAGAATATAAAGTAGAAGTGGAGGAAATACTTTCACAAAATACTTGATTGCACTTGGACTGATGTCTATGTGAACAGGACACATGGGACCTAGTACAGTGCATAGGATCTGAGTTATTAAACTATAAATATCTACACTGCCATTGTATACAGCTGAGCTCTTCATCCTAAACTTTCTTTATTGCTACTAATAAAAAGTAGACGTGTTTGACCTATTTCAGATACCTACATTAGACTGAACTGTATTAGGTTTCAGTGGGATTACGGATCTTCTCCAAACTGCTACAAATAAATTTCTTAGGAGTTAACAGGCCATCAGAGTTTCAGTGATGAGCTTCCTGCTCTTTGTAAGAATACAAGAAAGAGAAAAACAACATCAAAAGCAAAAAACAGAATGTATGAGAATGGCTAGGGAAAATTTTGTCAGAATCAAACCTTTTATATATAATAAGTAGTTTTCTGCAGAAGAAAAATATTCTGTTTTATTTTGGGTTTTTTTCCAATAAGAAATAATGGATCAGTTCAACAAAAAAAATATAAGTACATAAACACTTCTGTGTATGTATACACTTAATCCAAGGACACATCATTGATACTGAAGAAAACTAAGACATACTACTGCAAGTTTTGATGGTTTTTGAAAAATGGCTGTTAAATCCAGGAGCATCTTATTGATCTATTAGATACAAGTATCCAAAACCTACTATGTTAATTTTTTTTTAACCATTTAAGTTCCTTCCTTTAGGGTTGTTCTGGTACAGAAAAACATCCATGGCATTCCAATTGGCTCTTAGTCTTTTCTGCAGTGTGATTAAATCCAGTGAGATCCTTTCACTCTTGTGGAATAGGTTTGAAACACAGCTGTCTTTTTCATGTTCTTTTCATGGTTTGTGTCATTTGAAATTCACATTTCAAACCCAGAGTTATTTTGCCAAAAGGGACTTTTCTGGTATCTCAAATATACAAGACCATAAGCATCCTTGTGGGAGTTATTTTAAACATTCTATTCTCAATACCAAATTTTCAGTTTTCCTCTGGAGCCTTCTCACAGTGGAAACCTCTTTACAGGATGCCCTGAAAGAGCTTGGCTGGTTGTGCGGGAATGATGTTGGGAAACTGCTCTTACATCTTCGTTTTTTCTGCAGGAGAACCACCCAGATATTCAGGGCGCAGAATGATTTCAGGACTAACCACAGGAAGTAAATGGAATTTCAAGCCTCCCAGAGGAAAGTTAGGCAATTTAATGTCTGAGGAATAGATGCCTACCCAGTTCCAGGCCTCCAGAGACTGAATGTTGTTTGTACCTCCCATGTGCATCAATGAAACAATTCAATATCTGTAATTTTGTATTACTGCTGTTTCCAGTAATTAAAACGGGTTTGCTCACTTCTCCACCTGTCCTATCTTTGGTTCAATCAGCAAGAATGGTGCAGGTACCCTAAACAATGAAAGACAAATTGTCTAGGCTTATAAAAAAAAAAAAAAAGTCAACATTTTGGATCCTGTTTTACATTTAAATTGATTAAAAGGGACTCTCAAGACCACTTCTGGAGTCAAAACTCTGACTTCAAGTCTATTTGTTTGATGTCAGATGTGGTGTCAAACCTGACAGCATTAGATTCTCATACATTGCAAGCTAAAATTTTACAACTTTTAAATACAGGTTTCCCATCTCACTCTAATCTGCAATGAGGTTAATGTTTTTGAAGTATCAGATTGTTAGCCTTGGAGGTTGAAGCCATATTGAAAGCACAGCAATT
This sequence comes from Neopsephotus bourkii, assembly GCF_033783945.1. Lineage (NCBI taxonomy): Eukaryota > Metazoa > Chordata > Aves > Psittaciformes > Psittacidae > Neopsephotus > Neopsephotus bourkii. Next base: position 4,095,170 of record NW_026902113.1, read on the forward strand.
GTAGAAGATTGAGCTATTAAAACTCACATTTTTGCAGCTGCACCAGCTTGCCCCACAATCTTCCTTTTATGTAGCTCAGACCTGTGTTGGAGGGAGGCATTGGCCCTGCTGCAAACTGCAATGACCATGCTGATGGCTCAGTGGTGCAAATACCTGTCCCTTTGCAGACCAATTTGCAATATCTAATTAATTTCACTTAATGACCTATGGACACCACTAAACACAGCAGGATGCAAACAGTGATGCAGAAAGGAAGGGTTTACTATTGTCTTACCAATAGCCAGAGGTGCCTAGCCCTTTTCGGTGACGTTTGTGGAAGTTAAGGTTGTGTATTCAGTACCACATTCTTTCACCTTATACCTCAGGCCACTTCACTGTGCAAGGCACAATGCAGAACTTAGTCTCTTTAATTCCTTTAGAGAAGTTATAATGTTAAATTACCAAGAAGACACTGAGCAATTTCCTAAGCAATAACATTATATATGCAAAAAAGTAAAAACACCTGGAAGCAGTGTTGCAGTAATCTTGAATAATCTCCCTCTTTTATTTTTCTTTGGGCATATTTTCCCACAGACAGTGGTGCTTTTTTAGAATAGACCATCATTTCTAAGCTTTGCAAATACCTGAATTTTCAGTTTCTGCAGCACAAAATTTAAACTAAGTTGTCATCAGGATTCCACAAAGGCAAAAAAGGGGAAGATCCTTGTTAATGCCTCTTAAACTCTTGTTTAATATGAGAGACTTAAATAAATCAAAGCCTTGTAAAAGCAGCAATCACTGTCTCAGAGACAATAAAAGGCTTCTTGTACATTTTTCTGTGGGTTAGGGAATCTCCACAAGGACAACTGAGTTTCTCTATGCTAATCTGAAAAGGTATATTTTTTCCTACCATTTGTTCGGGGAGAATGTCCACAAATCCACAAGTCTGTTTGCTTCTGTTTGTTTGTTGTTGCGGGTTTTTTAACAGTTCATTGTTCTATAACATTCACTGTTCAATACTGAAAAAAATAAATCCAGCAGAAGTTATGATTTTCTTTTTAACCTTTAACCAATGAAATAGACACTATTTCAAGGAACTGTGTTCAAACCTTAGTCTTAGTCTAAGGTATGTGCAAGATTTTCAATGAATTATACATGCACTAGAAATGTATTCTGCACATTATATGAATGCAATATCTAAGTTTATGAGTTTCAAGACCCAATCATTAGGCAGAAAATAGATCCTTTAGCAGAAAACAGATCCCTTAAACCAAACAAGAGGTGTACACAGCTGAAAATCTACTCAGCTCTAAATCTCACTTATATTCTGGAGGAGCCATTTTGTTAACATTAGAAGGGGACCTGAAGCAGTCTGAAAGGTAAGACTTCCATGGGCTTCTCGTCTGTCTACTGATACCCTCATTTTTGCTTTCCCACAGTCTTTTCCTTACCACAATATTACATCACTCTAGAGAAGTTTCAGTCCATACCAGTCCTACTGTGTGATCCAGTCAACTTTCCTCTGAAAATCAAGCAGGTTTTGGTCTTTTTCTGCTAAGTCTGGAATTGTGTTGTTATTGCAATAAAATACCTGAAAAAGATAGACAAAGGTAAATACAAAGTGTTACAGAACTTACAGATAAAACCTATGGAAAAGAGTGTCTGGTTTGTGGGATTGTTTTTCTCTCTTGCCTCCTGGACCACTTTGTAAATAATGTGCACAAAACATAACAATTTCAATAGTAGAGAGTCTTGTCTCTGAAACTTCCTTAGTTACAACTGTTGAATGGGAAATTTACGTCTCTCAGGTGGAGGATAATACTCAACCTTCATCTTCCAGAAAAGCACAAAACAGATTGGGCAAAACCTCTTCCATTTCTTCATGCTGCACTTCAGGTCTTCAGGACAGCACTTTACAGCAAGGAATATTAGATGAAGGAAACTATTTCTTCAAGATTATATTCATCATCTAACCTTAAGGGTTTATTCCCACGTTTTATCCTTAGTATTTCAGGTTTACTTTGATATAGCTAGTACTGCACTTAGGGGGAGGTATTTTGAGATTTCTAGGGTAGATCAGTCTTTCGTTGATTTTCTAGCTTATGCACGGACAAAAGCATTATCACTCACTGTTTTGTTTTGCTTCTCCATGGCATGCCACTTGTTACTCAGTGTAAAGAACCAAGAATCAGGATTCTAATTTCCTTTAGGCAGACAGATGCCTCTTAGTGAGAAAGTGCTTTCATCCACACCCTAGTCTTTTATGCTTTACAAAGATCCATGCATGAAGTCCATAAAAGAAAAATAACTGAATTTACTAATCATAATAACTAGGTGAATCACAGGCACAAGCTGAGCAGCAGAAAAGCTAAAATTAGCAACAGTACGCCCCTGGCCTAGGGCAGCATCCAGCTGATGAACAGAGACAGCTGGGACCTCATCCTTGTTCTGCATTCTGTTGCCAAAAAAATTAGTCGTGTCACTCATATAATAGTAGGGACAACAACCACCTTCTGGAGAACCTGCACTGCCATTTCTGTATGATTTTGCTTGTTTGTAGTCCCAGCCCACATGCTTGGACGTATTCATCAGGAAGAAGGAAAGTAGTGGAATAGCTGTGATTACATCTATCATTGATAATCCACTTAAAGCCCCTGCATTTGCTCTTCATGGGATCTATGAAGGCATTTCAAAGGATCTATATAGCCATGCTTTGATTCACCAGCTCCTCATCTGCTTTTCATGCTTTTCTTGCTTGCACAAATTGACACTCTCCCTCTCCTGGCTGTAAATGCTGCAACATAGCTTTTTATAAACTAATCAATATTTAATCATTGTAATACTTTGGAGGTTAAGAGAGGTTCAGACATGGAATCATATTACGCTTTCCTGATACTAAATATACCTCATTTTGACTCTGTGGGATTGATAAATCCTATTATTCCCATTATAGCAAGGAATCTAAATTCGGTATAGGCTATGTGAACTACCCAAGTTTATACAATTCATCACTAACAGAGCAAAGAATCAAACTGGTAGAAACCTGTCCTGCACGTTATTTTCAGTGAATTACTCCAATCCTCTCTGTGTGCATGTTTCAAGTAATATAATACCAGGTATAAACTTACTGTGAGCTGGCTATTCCTTCACATTCATCCCTCTGTGCATTTTTCTCCAATTAATGTGACCTAGTTAATCTTACTAATTAAGATGAAGAACTGGAAGCACTCAGAGAAGTACATTAATCTTGCTGTTCATGTACTAATCAAGTAATGGTGAGTAGCTGGCCAAATGACTGACGTTACTGTCACTGAGTGCCTAATACTGAAGAAGCAACATGGAGTCCTTAGAAGTAAAAACTAATATGTCAGTAATAGAAAAACTCACCAGCCTGACAGCTAAAAATGTTTTTCACTCCATGAAAATAATTGTCTTAGAAATTATATGTACAGATTGTCCTTTTATCTTGGAAAGGTTATTCTAAGGTATTCCAATTATGTTTGCCAAAAGATTCACATCCAGTTTTCACTTCTTCCTTGTCTTTTTCTTCAGGTTCCCTCAAGTTTCTCAATGGAATATTAGCAGCCTCAATAGAAATTAGGTACCTTCTCTGTGGATCTCAGCCTTAGCCAATAACCAGGAAGTTGTTTTACTGATTCCATGTACAGCTTGCCTATGGTAGCGTCAGTTACCTCTTGATTTAAATTTCCAGAGCATTTATCTCCTCCACCAAACCAAATGTCATTACTAAACCTCAAACTCTGTATTAACAGCTAAGATATTCCTATGTACTGAAGTGCATGTTTTTCAATACAACAAGCATGCACCTACTATTCCTCTTTCTTTTTTTCTTTTTCATTTGGTCTAAGATTAGTTTCATCCAGTGGGTACCTTACAACATAGATACCAAAATTTATTTCTCAGGCTTTTTGGAGACATATATTTCTTTCTCAATGCTCAACAGAAAACAGAAGTAAATAATTATCAGATAAATCTACAAGTTTGTTTGTAATTTTCCTTTTCTTCTTGCCATCAGTTCATGAATAAATGGAAAGTATTTTCTAGGAAATGCTTAAAGAAACTGATTATTTAAATATATAAAAATGCTCTAGCTGCAGCAGGAAGGCAGGGGTCTATACAGCTGTGGATATTCATTCAGGAATAAGATCTCCATGAAAGCTTTCCTGAATAGCTATGAAAAATAAAGTGCATGTACAGGAGGAAAAAAGAGAACATTAAGATGCAAATTCTCTTCAAGAGTTTATTTCAGTAGGCTTCTCTGCCTCTTCATTAGAAAATGTTGTACTATCTGAAATCTACTGCTTCCCTCGAGCAACAGATTTCAAAGTGATTCTGTGGCACGATGAAAGTATTTAACATGCTGGTTAAAGCACTCACTTCTCTGCATTGATTTGAAATGTTGTATTAATGATACTACACAACAGATTGCCTAGGGTTATTTAGGGTTAAGGTTATACTGTCTCCTAGGACAATAATTAACTAGTCGCAAAACCAGCTTTTATTCTCATCTTATTAGTCTCATCTTCCTTTTTATAACAAGACCTCTCTCCCTCTTCCAATTATCTGTGCACACAGTTTGTCATTGTCTCACAGCTTTCCTAACACATCCAGCACTTTGTTCAGTGCATTTTCTCCCTAGCTTTTTTAAAACTATGGAATTAGTTAAAGGAGACAAGGAGCCATTTATATCTATTATTTGGACCTTTTCAAAGCTGCCATTAGCACCCACTTTGATATTTTATTTCATACAGAAATGTGTTTAATGGCTCTAAAGCAGTTGGACTCTCCTAAATGGTACCTCCTACCAATGATACCAACATAATGTAGTAAACTTCCTTGATCAGTTTCTTAAAATCTTCCCCAAGGGTTTCTTTTGAGCATTTTGGATTAGCTTATTTTATATGAAATGTTAACAGAATAAGATTTCAGAGGAAGAGGAAATCTAGTTGGAGTGAAGGCCATCACTGAAAATTAAATGGGGTGAAGTACTGTTTTCTATTTTGCTCATGCCTTTGTGGCACAGTTACAAGCAACCAACCGTTTTACAAAACTATTGTGTTCAGGAAAATGGAACTGTTGACTGTATTGTGGATGTCCCATCACTGGGAGTCTTCAAAGTCAAAGTCAGTGATGCTCCATCATTAGAAGTGTTCAGTGCCAGGCTGGACATGGCTTTGAGTAACATGACATAGTGAAAGATGTTCCTGTCTGTGGGAGGGGAGTTGGACAGGGTGATCTTTAAATGTCACTTCCAAAACAAAGCATTCTATGATTCTATGATTTTTGTCATCCAAAACAAGAGCTGTAATACTCATATAAGAATAATTCTAACCACTCCTTGATGTCATGTCTTAATTTTCAAACAAGGACAAAAATAGGTTAAAGAGTGGAAAAACAAGAATCAAGCTATTAAAAAATTAAAATAATAAAAAAAGAAAACAACAACCAAACAACCCTGCTAAATACCTTTAATTTGATGAACATATATCACCCCTTCCCTCTGTGCTGTTTTTTTCCCACAAGAGGACAGCTTCCCTCTGGTAACAATAATAACCTCTTTTAAGCATAAATTTAAGCTTAAATTAAAAATACAATTTCTAATAATGGTTTTAAATCACAGATTCTGAAAATCTAAATCCTTCCCACATAGAAAAAAATCAGTACTGTTTCTGCAAAGTCCAAGTGTCATACATTATTAAAGTGTCTAACATAATGCACAGTTATCAAATTATTGTATTGTACTACAGATAAAAAGTTGTTTTGAAAGACACTGAGTAATGTGGTTGCCTGGACATCAGGGACTAGGCTGACTGACCTGGAGGTCTGACGTAGAATCATAGAATCATAGAATAGTTAAGGTTGGAAAAGTCTAGTTCCAACCCCCCCTGCCACAGACAGGGACACCTCACACTAAACCATGTCATCCAAGGCTCTGTCCAACCTGGCCTTGAACACTGCCAAGGATCATTCACAACCTCCCTGGGCAACCTATTCCAGTGCCTCACCACCCTAACAGGAAAGAATTTCCTCCTTATATCAAATCTAAACTTCCCCTGTTTAAGTTTTAACCCATTACCCCTTGTCCTATCACTACAGGCCCTAATGAAGAGCCCCTCCCCAGCATTCCTATAGGCCTCCTTCAGATACTGGAAGGCTGCTATGAGGTCTTCATACAGCCTTCTCTTCTCCAGGCTGAGCAGCCCCAACTTTCTCAGCCGATCTTCATATGGGAGGTGCTCCAGTCCCCTGATCATCCTCATGGCCCTCCTCTGGACTTGTTCCAACAGTTCCATGTCCTTTTTATGTTGAGGACACCAGAACTGCACACAATACTCCAAGTGAGGTCTCACAAGAGCAGAGTAGAGGGGCAGGATCACCTCCTTTGACCTGCTGGTCACACTCCTTTTGATGCAGCCCAGGATACGGTTGGCTTTCTGGGCTGCAAGCGCACACTGAAGCTGGCTCATGTTCATTTTCTCATCGACCAACACCCCCAAGTCCTTCTCCGCAGGGCTGCTCTGAATCTCTTCTCTGCCCAGCCTGTAGCTGTGCCTGGGATTGCTCTGACCCAGGTGTAGGACCTTGCACTTGGCATGGTTAAACTTCATGAGGTTGGCATCAGCCCACCTCACAAGCGTGTCAAGGTCCCTCTGGATGGCATTCCTTCCCTCCAGCATATCAACCGAACCACACAGCTTGGCGTCATCGGCAAACTTGCTGAGGGCGCACTCAATCCCAGTGTCCATGTCAGCGACAAAGATGTTGAACAAGACCGGTCCCAACACCGATCTCTGAGGGACACCACTCATTACTGTTCTCCAGCCGGACATTGAGCCATTGACCACAACTCTTTGCATGTGGCCATCCAGCCAGTTCGTTATCCACCGAGTGGTCCATTCATCAAATTGATGTGTCTCCAGTCCTCTATTCCTATGAATAGAGAACACTACTAGATGATAAATTATGAATATTAAAGTTTCATTGTTTGTTATTCAGAAGTGCTGTTTCATCTCAGTAAAGCAAGGCAGCAAACATCCTAATGAAGCTCCCTGAAAAAAATAAAACAACAACAACAAAAAAAACATGTTGTGGTATTTTATGTTGTTTCTTTAAACAGATGTTTATTGGGCTGAACCTGCCAGGGAAAAAAAGAAAACGGCGTTTAAGAAAACGTGGCAAATTGAGCTATACTCAATTTGAGGACTTTTACTTTCCAACTGCTTAGGAGGAGTTAGTTGGTTTATGTTATATTGAGCATAGTGAAGACAAGAAGGGAGCTATACATATAGAATAAGAAAAATGTGATTTATTTAAAAAATTCAGTTTGCAGCAGATATGTTTTCCTCATAGAGAACAATGGGTAGAAAAGCAGGCAGGATAAACTGTGAATTCATTTGTGCAAGAACCATACAAACAGACATCCTAGCATTTTGCCTATTCAAAAAATGTGTGCAGAAGAGATGAGAAATGTTTGTAATATGCCTCAAATATGAATATTCATTCCAGAGTAACTTCCTTTTTAGTTATAGTTGCAATTTCTGTTACAGATAGTTAGCTAAATCCCAGCTTTATAGTATGAATACAAGTTTCCATCCCTTAGTTACATCAAGAACAGTAAAAAATTACTAAAGCCTAAAGAAAGCCATACATTTTGGGTTGAAGAATGTGGGCCAGGTTTATGGAATAGAGTAACCTAGGTGACATTTACTCTGAAAAAAAAGGCTAAGATCATAGTTGATAATCGAAGTAATAGTAAGTTGTCAGTGGTGTAGCAGCAAGAAAATCAACAAGGTAAGTAGCTTGAAAACATAAAGCAGGTGAGTTGTGAGAAGTCACAGAACAAAAATTTCATCTCTTGTCAATACCAAGACCATATTAGAATGGTGTCTGTGGTTTTACTCTTTACAAAATGAAAAATTGGAGGCAATATCTGTGAAAATTATTCGAAGACTAGTGGAAATTAATTCCACAATGAGATTTTTAACTCCATTGGTTAACTCCATTTAACAGTTGGTATTTGAGTAATCATTATGAGTAAACTTACAGAGGTTTCACATTAGTAAGGGACATTTTATAATCTTTTCATATGGTCCACCTTGCTCATATGACAGTCCAGGACAATGCAGATTATAGGTACCTGGTTTATCAGTGAAATGTCTTCACTGAAGATCAGCTTGAATTCCATAATCATTCTTCAGTACAAGCGATAGATTCGTAGCACAAACCTTCCTTTTTGACATGTAATAGAATCAAAGGGAAATGTGGTATTCCACTGATTTATTTTGTATGATCTAACAAAAGGATGACTTGGGATACTGGTCTCTGCTCCAGGGACTGTTTATGTATTTTATATTATCCTTGGATAATATGAAAAATGTCTTTGGATAAAACCAGAAATAATTCTGAAACCAGAACCAAAATAGAAGAAAGGTCTCTTGCAGCAAAGGGGCCCTCTTTAGACCTGCTAGGTCAGAGTCTTTCTCTCTGATCTTATAGGTCATGCATTACCAGCTTTACAGCAGCCCAGCTTCAACAAGCATTTGTAAAGTGCCTTGTAATGTAGGACAGGATAACGCTAGTGTTTGAGAGCTGTGGATATGAGAGCTCAAGTTACTGAAGTTACTGCAGAGCACCAGCATTATTATTGGCAAAATGCAGTGTCATCTATGAGTTACTTTTGTCATATTAATCTGTCACCTCACTGATAGTAATCTGATATCAGATGTAAAAAATTCTCTAATGTAATTTACTTTTTCGTGGGAAGTTCAACTCAAGAACTCATCATAAAAGAGGAAAATAAATACACAAACAATTCCCAGACTAGGCTAAATCACTGAGCTAATCACGTCTGGGTGACCCAGTCCAAAATAAGACTTTGATAACAACTGTGCAGTTGTTTACATCTAACAAAATTTTAGGATATGTTATTGAAAATTTGTTGAAATAAGTTTGGTATAAAAAAAAAAAAATGAACATCAATAAACCACTGCCATTTGTTCTTGTCTCTGACATACAGTTTGTACATTCTGCTTAGAACTCCACTTTCACTATCAAACTTATTAAGTTAGAAAGGAAAAGGTACTGCAACTAACATTACAATTAACAGCACTTAGAACAAAAATTTCCATCAAGCTGTCCTGGAAAGGTAATATCATCTATACCTTTGTGACTCTATTTTAGGAAAAAAAAAAAAAAAGTTTTCTTTTCTTTTGTACCCTTGTACATGATTTTTATATGTGGTAAAAGGAGGAAATTTTCCCAAATCCACCTTTGTAAAGACATTTCATGACTGGCATTAGATTAAGATTTCTTTGAACATAAATTAACACTTTTGTGACGTTCCTTGCTAACCAAACCAGTCTAAAATTGTCACAAGAGTTTCAGATTCTGGGACAATAGAGTCTGTAACACTATTTAAGAAAAACATCAGATTTACTAAAGCTATGGTCCCAATGAATGTTCTGCTCCTCACTTCCTTTCTCACAACCTTACTTTGCCAGGGGACTGATAGCATGGTAGCTATAAATATTGTCTTGAGGAATGTTCTGAGGAATTAGGTCTTAAATATTTATTGCCCTTGGTCTTTTTTTTTTTTTTCAAAAAACATTTCCTAGGAATATTTGACAAGGCAATGTGGATAGGTTTCCTTTGACCAAAAGTAAATGCCTATAGTACGTACAACTACATCCGAGCTAAATATTTGATGTAGTATATCGTGACTAGAAAGAACTATAAGCTCTCAATTCTGTCAGTGGAAAGAGAGGATGGACTTCTGGAGTACAGTTCACACTATTCTAAAGCAGAAATTTAGAACAGGTTGCACAAATAGGAGTACTTGCTTCCCTCTTCTGAAGAGTCTAAGGGTGACCAACTAGGAGTCAGACATGCACATTTTAGACCTCTAAATTTAGATGAGATGAATCCCACCCTCAGCACCTAATTTCTACAGGCCATGCAAATCTCTCATTATATGTGCTATGTTCACATTAGCAGTTGCTATGTGATTACTATGGTTACGCTATTATTAAAACTTCAGTATGGAGCTGGTTTAACAAAATTCCCTGCACCAAAACGATTCCTGGCTCCCAACCTTCACATTTCAACTAAACAAGAAATCATACCCCTGGTTACCGATGGTTTTTCTTAACAAGGATGTACTGATAAATAAGACATTTTTGCCAAGCAGCAAATCTCATAATTAATTACAGTCTTTTGGAGCTTAATTTATCCTGTGTGAATTTCTGCAAAACAAAAAATTCTCTGTATCAGCCATTAACCAAGCTGCATGGCTTTATCTCTGAAATAAATGATGGGATTTCTCAGGAGGGACAGAATTTCAAGTCTGTTCCAACTTCTGGCACTTCCATTCTCACTTAATGATTATAGCACAGTTTTGAATCCCCTCCCATTTTCAAAAACTATAGCCTTCTCTTTTGTATAGAGAGGTGTGTCCCCAAATTTTCCCTGAATTAGGTTTTTGGTTTGTTTTAGTTTGTTGTTTGTTGGTTTTGGGGTGTTTTTTTTGTTTGTTTGTTTGTTGTTGGTGTTTTTTTAAACCTAAAGAACAGTGTTTAAACTTGAGGTTATGCTGTTGCTTATTGTGTTCTTTATTGTCTCAAGCATCACAATATCCAAGTCCTTTCTAGAATCACACTCTTTATTCTCTTGCCTCAGGGTCAGGATGAATTCCACTTTCCATATCCAAATATTGTGGCATTAAACATAATGAAGATTGTAAAGTGTTAGGTTCAAACTGATACTTTGGAAAACAGAAAGCTGACTAGCAACAGACGCAGGCATGGCACAGGTGTGTACTGAGACTATCCTGCAGAGTGTTCCTCAGGATGGAGAATCCTAAAGCAAGGGGACTGATTTCTGTTGTGGTGTTTGGGATCAATAATAAACAATCCCATTCTAATTGTATTGTTCAGAGTGTCAGTTTACTTTTGACATTACATATTGATTTATGCCTTGGTCATTCATTTGCCAGTGCTTGAGGCACAGGCAATACACCACAGCCTGTAACAGAGCAAAACTTATTTTCTTGTTTGCACAGCATCACTCTGTGAATAAAGGTGGGATCTAATTCATCTTGACTGTGCATTCCCAAACATGTCAAGTAATAGAGCCACAATCTATAACATTAGATTTGTTCCTAAACACCCACTTCCTACATGTAATTTTTTGTATACATAAATATACTTATATTGATATTTACTCCCTTATTGGCACAACAGGATCTCTTATATCAACAGGAATAGTTGAGTTTATATGTAATTTGTTCTACATTATGATTCTGAGACACAAGATTTTAAAGTAAAAATGGTAGATAATTCATTCCTCTTTTTCTCGTGCTGTCCTCTCGAAACATGCTTTCTTCTTTGCCCTTTCAATCCTGCACATCATGTTTCACTACACTGTAGGAGACGGTGGTCTCATTTCTTTGTTAAACACTTTCTGGGATGCGTAAGCATGAAAGGTGTTATATCACATCAAACATTACTTGCAATAATGCCGGAGATGACGGACATTCTATCAGTTAGGCTAGGGTTAAAAGAAAAAAAAAAAGATTTAATTTTCTTTTTTAGTTGCTGCATACTCTGCTGTGTGTTTGGGAAAATTAGTGAAAACTCAGGGTGAGAAGTTACAACAAATATGTCAACTGCATTGTTTAGTTATTTGAATTTACTTAGTAGATGATAAAAAAGGTAACATTTAATTTCTTTTGAACTGTATCACACAACCCTTTAAGGAAAAGCCAAAGATATCTGAGTTATCTTGCATTTGCCATGAACTTTCTGTATGGCTATAGATAATTTACACATTTATAATGAATGATTTTTTGATAAGTCTGAGCTCATAAAGTATTGGTGCCTAATGTTTTGCCTATAAAGTCAGTTCAGTGACATTTTCTGATTCAGCAGGGCATTACACAGATAAAACCATATAATTTTGTGATCCACAGTTAATAGCATGGATATTAAATGCCACAAACAAAAAATGCAAGCAAAATACAAGCATGTTAAAGGGAAGGAAGATAGATGCCTTCTTATATCAGTAAATAAAGTCTCTGGAGCTCAGTGCTCTCTGTTACTGTCTGCTAGAGAAAGCCAAAAGTAGTTTTACTTCCACAGGCTTTTTTCTCCAAAGGAACAATCAAATTACACTCTGAGAGGTCTTTACATGATATATAAAGTACAAATCAGCAGGGTGGAGGAAGCAAATAAAAGAAGAAAGATGGGAGAACTGTGCAGATCCTGGGAACAAGTGCATGTTTAACAGAGAGGACCTTCAATGATGCTCTCCACTGTCGACTTTGCAACCAACACCAGAGGTGACCTTGTGGTATGATGTTCTTTACTGGCATTGCAGACCACAGGAGGAAAGGTGAGTGAGCCTGGGAAGAGAAGAGCTGTCTCCAGGAGAGCTGGAGTCATTGTAGTTGGGTGAAATGATGGAAACTCATGGCCAGGACTATAAATTTTTCACCTTAGGGCCTGATATGATCCTGGTTTTGTATTCCCATGCAAACACAGGCATTGCCTATTGGTGTGTATCTGGGAGTAGGGTGTGATAGGGAAGAAAACAATTTTTATGCAATGCTTTTTTGGCACAGTCAGAGGCCACCAGGGAGCTGACCTTAAGACTGGTACCAGCAAGTAGCATGAGCTGAAAGAGTTTTTATTCATTACTCATTTCTGTAGGTTATAGATGTGTTTTACAGAGTTCCAACAAAATTCTCTTGACTCAGAACATATTCCCCCCTTGAGTGCAACCTTATTACCAATAATGAAGGAAGACTTCGATTTAAACTGTGTCTTCAGGACAGATTTAGTTTTTACATATGCCTGGATAGTGCCTCAGGCTGATGCATTATACTAATTTTAAGAGGAATCCCTGGATATTCAAACCCTTACTTGCAAATAATAGTTGTCAGAAGGCATACAGACAGAATTTACTGGGGCTTACAATAATTCATTTTGCCTGTATGATGTAGAAAATGCCCATGATTTGTATTGTGGTAACATCCCAGTGTTTTAAGATAGTCTGTACAGTATTTTTTAATTAAAATTAATTTGTCAGCTTTATGGTGTTCTGTATTTCTGTATCGCTTTCTTCCATCCTGTGTTTTTTCAGTTCCTCCTCATACATGATGCAATAAGCATCTAGCATTCTCACAGCACCTAGAGGGTCTTTCTGGTTTTCACATATGGTGTTTGTGTGCTAACTTTATTGCTGCCACCTTTCTTTCCCAACAGAAATTTCAGAGCATACAATTACCTCACAGGAAAATATGGTAGAAACACACATGTTTCTGTAATCCTTGGGAAGGTACTAAGCTACTTTTAATTGCCAAATATTCCTAATAATGCAGTCCTCTTGTGTGCATATTAGTTTCAACTGTTTTTGACACTGTATTCCCACCCCTGCATGCCTGCCACAGCCAATTCTGCACTGATATATGAAAAGGCAGCCAGCGTGGGGAGAACCTTCCAAAAAGCAGATTTTAAGTGTATAGTGTTAATGACAAAAATTAACTCATTGAAATTTTTTGAGAAATCATGAAATTTGAGATCTGAAATTTCTGTTATTAAAACAACTGGCTTAAGCTTTTTGACTTCAAAAAAGAGATCTGCTTTGGAATGGCACTGGATTCTGCTGTATCTGCTCACACACCAGGGTATATTTGGGACCTGCAACACAGTGCAAACCTCAGTAAACGACCTTGTGCAGCACATCTGCACAGGCTGGCTCACATGAGAACTCAGCAGAACTTGACATGTCCTTGACAATGTGTCATATCCTGGGTTTTACTCAGCTATAGGGGAAGAGAATACCCTTGGGTGGTAGCATCCACTATATGCTGGTTTTGAAAACTGTATGTATACCTTTGTCTCTGGTGAGCTAAAAAGAAACTTGACTCTTCTTGCAGTTGTAGCTGACCAGCTCTTCTTTGCCTTATTCTTCCAATTATTACAAAAAGATAGTGCCACCATGGGCTGAAACAGAGGGTAATAAAGAAATTAAACCTTACAGGTAAAGGACAGATAATCACAGGTGCCCCAAAACCAAGCACTGATCATTGATACATGTGGCCAGGTAAATCATAACCACAAGATTCAGACTGAACTGTGAAAAAGTACTTTTCATCTTTCTAAACACAACATTTGAAATATTTTCCTAAGAAGTAAATGAAGTTAAATTGAGAAATATGAATATTGTATTGAAGCAATTGAATCTTTCAATTTAATTTCAGATGTTAAAGGTACCATTCATGTGCTGTGGATCAGTAATTTCAGCCTTTGTTAGTTTTTGCACATTACTATTTGATCCTCCAAACAAAATCAATGCCTGTTTAAGTGTTTATTAATGTGTCTATCTGTGCTGTGATTATAAATGTAATATTTGTAATATATACCCCTATTTTTATACAAAAATCCTTTTTCTTTGTTAAACATAAAGTTTAAGTCAAAACCAAACAAAGATAATAAAATTGTAAGAGATATTAGAATATAACTCCATCGCTGTTGAAAGACAATAGAGCAACCACTCAATGTAGAAATTATTAGTGCCACCTATTGGCAGGCAATGCAAACGTAGCAAGATATGAAGTAGAAAAATATACAAAAATAAAATGCTAATTGATTTCCAAAAATGAAACTTCCTTTCAAAAATATTTTTTCCCCTGGCATTCTTGTATGTTTTATCTCCTTCCATGCAATTTGAAAAATATTTATAGGAGCAGTTACCGTTAAGTAGATAATGGAGATATCACTGAAAAATAACTTGAAATTATGAATGCTACCAATCAAAGCTGGAAATATTATTCTAAAGAATATAATTTTATTCTAAAGTTTTATGTTTGCTCAGTCAAGAAAGGAAATGTATGTTATCCACATGTCTAGCAAAATAATATGGAATAATGAATATTAAAAATAAGCTGTAAAATATTTTGGGGAATAACATTGTTGATTACCAAAACCCACTGAAATGTCAATCTTTTCAATACCTTTCAAAAATACTAATATTATTACAGCTTTCAAATGTAACTTACTAATGTGTAATGACAAATTTTGCAGAGAAATTTTAACAAAGTACAATTTATAAGAAGATATAAAAGATTTCAAAAAAATACAACATGCTTTTGTGACCATTGTGCATTTAATACAACCAAAGTGTGAAAATATTTATTTCTATGCTTAATATGCATATGGAAATATTGGTTTCAATACCAGCTGCACACATGGTTACAAGAGCAAAAGGTCAAATGTCACATATCTGGCTAAGCCCAACCAAATTCCTGAATCCTATGGTTCTGCCTGCAGTTTTAGTATCCACTGTGTCAATTGCTTCTTCCTGGTTGTGAAGGAAAATAAAACAGCCAGAACTGTAAAGCACTTAATATAAATCATTCCAATTTGGTAGTGAACTATTGGTGCTTTGTCAGTAAAAAGATTCAAGCCTTTTTGTGCCCACTTTCTGTAATTTTGTTTGGAATAGACCGACTTAGTTTAATTATAAGGATATCATGAGGCAGTGTTAAAAGCTATGTGTGACATCTGCTGCTTCTTTTCTCTCCACAGTTGCTGTTTCACAGAAGGAAATTAGATTATTCCGATAAAATTTTGTCTTGACAAATCCTTGTTGACAGTTACTAATATCCTTGTTTTCTTTTAGATGGTTACAAATAGTTTGATTGTTCTAAGTCTTTTTTTCCCCCCCAGGAACTGATGTTCATCTAATTTCTTAATATTCTTTCACATTCCATTCAAAGATTGCTACCACTTTCACTCCTGATTTTCACCCTTCGTACTTGACTTTTCAGTGTGACTTTTATCATTACTGATATTTCATCAACTAATTCTTCAAATACCACAGCTACTTGAAAACTTCTAAGTATTTAACCTGCTCCTTCCTACTTAAAACCTTGCTCTTCATTTTTCTTCATTGTTGCTTATTACTGAAATATTGAGCTGCCTCTCACCCTTTTAAAAAAGAGCTATGTAGAAAAACTATTAAAAACCAGACGTGTCAGTAAGAGCTTTTGGTTGCTTTTCTTTTTCTTTTTTTTTTTTTTTTAGCCTTTGTCTTATTTTTTTCTGTGATGAAAGAATGATTTTTTACTATTGCAATGGCCTTTGAGATTGAAATCTATTGTGTGCCTTGGTAATTTTTGATTCTGTGGCATTTATGCAATACTTTCCTACCCTCAGAAGGTGACCCAGCTTCATGTTTTCAGATGCTGCCTGCAAAGCTCAAATTTAACACTATTGCTCATAATTTATCAATTCTTATACTTTCTGTTCCAGGATAGTTTGCATTTATGTCCTTGATATTGCTCCCTTAAGAAACTCCTGTCTAACAAGATTATTCTGAGTTTACTGAGGCCTACTTTCCCAAAAGCTGATGCTTTTACTTTAATTTTCTTCACTTTTCGTATCATACAGTTCATGAACTTTTCTATTGTATGACTTTTCTTACTCACTACTGCTTTTAACCAGGACATTCTTGACCAGTTCCTACCCAGTCAGAACACAAAGAAAGAAGTCTCTCTTTTAGTTCAGTTCTTCATCATCTGCAGGTCTGTCACTAGATCATTGCAAGGACTTTGTGAGCAGTTGATATCTATTTCCGTCAGAAGTACACATAGTTAAAATGCCTCACTAGCCTCAAGTCACTCAGAAAAAGACTCCTCCCAAGTGCTGCTAGTTGTGGCATTCTAAGATTTTCCAGTTTGCTGTATATATATAGATACGGATTTGCATTTAATCAAAATAAATTCCTTGTTTTTAACCATTACTGCAGCTTAGTAACTGTGTTGCAGAGGCTTTATTTTTGGCTGTCTGAAGTCAGAGGGAATTTTGCTGCTGACTTCAATGGAGAAAGATTTTACCTGAAGCAGTTCAATCTAATGATTTCTTATTAAAATACTTGAACCTAGTTTGAGCTTTATTACGCCAGACAACTGCATTGACATCTCTCTGTTCCAAGGATCTTCTATTTATAAAGTGGATACCACTGAAAGGCTACTGATTATAAGGTGATGGAATCTATACTACAGCAGATCCTTTCCTTTTAAAGTATTTTTGAATAGAGTTCCATAGACTTGTGGTATTGTGATGGGGTATTTTCAGCTGTACATCTTTCACCACTGCTGGCAGATATAATGTAGGGACTGAAGTTAAGCAATCAGCTAATCAATTACGGCCTCTGGCTCAGTGCTTGCCACAATCCTCTTTTGCCTATTTTCACAATATCATTAGCTTCTTTACCTTTTTCCTTTCAGTACAGATATCTTCTGTTAGACCTATACAAACACTAAAAACTGCAGAACGTAAGTATTTCACTTCTTTGTTTCCTCTTTCGGCATTTTAATACAAGAGACCCTTAGGTGCTGTTGAATAGTAGTGTTATTTTTCTAGGGAACTAACAGCCAGCCCAGTGGGACTTTTCAGAAGCCATTGTTATGTTCTACAGCTCCCCAGTGACACTGAACCACACCACTTGCCTTGCACACAGCAGGCTGATGTAACTGAATCTGAGAAACTGCCCAAAAACATTGGTGTTATGGTCACCATTATATTTCTCTTGAGGAATTTTACTCTTCCTTGAGAACCTCCAGACTGACAGCACACTATAACTGCAGTATGCTGGGATAATGATCTCATCCACAGAGGCAGGTAGATAGAATGGGGGTAGATGAAATTTATTCTCAGCTGCTTTTTCTGTGGCATGGCTCATGGCACTTTATTTGGGTTCACAGAAAAACAATTCTAGGTGCGTATCGGATTGGTGCAAATTAAAAAGTCTTATCCTTTGATATGAAGAATGGGAATATTGCATAAAACCACCTGAAAAAAAGTCCACTGGTAAGTAGAACACTACTGTGACTCAGGACAAAACACACCATCTCAGGACTCCACCTCTTATATATTAAAAAAAAAAAAAAAATCACTCTGTTATTTCATCACTCTTAATATGTTGGCTATTCTTAAGCAATAATAGGACAATCATTTACTTGGCTGTAAAACTGTTTAAACTGTTAAGTACTAGAAGCTGGAGGAAGTGCCATTGCACTTTGTATAAACTTTCCTCTCACATCTTGTGCAGGATAGTTTCACACAGGGGACTGGATTTAATCTGACCTGGTGTGGAAGATCATACAATTTTATGTTGCTGGCAAGTTATTGACCAAAATGTTGAATTTTGTACTGCACGACATGTGCTATGAGGCAGACTCAGTGTGATTTTTTTGGAGATAACTCCCTCAAGGAAAATGTTTTCCTGAAAACCTCCAGGAGTTTAACTGAAAATATTGTAAATTAAAGTATTATCAGGATTTTCTCAGGCTACTGCAGTGAAGTGTCATTTCATTTTTCAGGGCTGATGCATTAATGAATTAATCAGAAAACATGTTGAAGTAACAGCCACAGCAAACCTAACACTTCCACACTTTAGTACACACTGCTCTTTCTAAATGCTGAAATAACTTCCACTTATATCTGTAGAAGAAATCTGTAAGACCACTCAATAAAATTTTAGCTTTGCCTTAATGCCTTAGCATTAAGGCTCAACCAGTGGGATTCTGTTTACAATTTGAGAATGTATTTTGCAGCTGGATACAGAAATACTTGTTTTGTCATTACAATGTACAAAAGCCTTTTGAACATGCAAAGCTATAAATCTGTTCCCATTTCCTGAGTTAGAAAATAAGTCTCACATATTTATTTACTTGAGCATGATGACCATGGTTATGGAATAAATACAATTTATGAGCAGAAGGGCTTGTGTGACAGTTTTGTTATGGTCAAACAGTGCTCATGGCAATAAAATATGAGTTTCATATTTTAATATCATAAGTCATATCATATTTTTTCATATCATAAGTCCCCACTTATGCTGGGACCTTTATTTTAGCAACAATAAAGCACTTTCCATTTCTGTACTGAGCACTTGGTTTAAGAATAGAAAGTATTTAAGGGAAACTAAACATAAGATTGATTTAATGACATCAACAAATACAGTGGTGTGAAGGCTCCAGTACAAGTAACAGACCACAGAAGTCCCATAAAGGGTTGACTCGAGGGTTTTCTTTGGAGGTTTTGACTCTTGAAATGAAAGCAAATACTAAATCAGGTTCAGGATGGAAGGTAGGCATTAGCATACAATACCTTATCAAACGCAGGGTAAAAATAAATCAACCTGCTCCCTCCATTCTTGGAATTCTCCCCCAAAATAAGGAGGTTATATTGCTTAAAGGAGCCTTACATTATTAATTCAACTCCACAGTATGTTGAGAATTGTGTAGTGCAGCTCCAGCACAGCATCCCCTCAAAGCTTCCCCTAAATGGGGTTTTACTTAGCTTTGTATTTATTTTCTAAGGAAGAGCTAGATGATTCCTGGAAATATATTCCTCACTGCAACCTGGGCCACAGAGGAGTCTGCTGGTGAAGACTCCAGTGTGATGGAGTTCCAATAGGAGCTTTGAGGAGCTAGCGGGAAAGTGACAATTCAGATATGCACCAACTTATGACCCACGGAGCATCTGAGTCCCAGAGCTGGAGCTAAGCTGCTGAAGTGCTCAAGATCCCCTTAGGAACAGAGTTTAACAGCAGATTAGCTTCAGCCTTGCACAGTTATATAGCACCACAGCACTGGTTCCTGAAGATAAGCTTGGCAGTTGTGAAGCTTCCCTCATAGCAAATCCTGGAGATATAACCAATGGGATGATGATAAAGGTGTAATACTCATTAATATCAACAAAGCCCGATCTTTGTTTTCTTGCTTCACACAGGACTGAGTTGTGAAAAGCTAATCAGAGAACTACTTAGTAAATTGGAATTTCATTCATGGACACTTTTCCAGGGAAATAGAAAAATCTTTTATGCTTTCTCTGGTGGATAATTTACAGCATTAAATGTACAACAAACAACTTCCTCACACCCCTTGACAATCTTCCAGCTTAACTGTGTTAAAAGAATACAGTGCTAAAATCACTCTTTGGAGACTAAGTATCATGGTCATGCTTTGAAATGAAATAAACACACAAAAGAGAAAGTTCTGCTTACCAACATGAAACAAATTATTTTTAAAAGATAAGATGTTACTTCCTCCTTCCTTTTTTTAAAGTCCCCATTCCCATTGGCTAAAAAGGAAGAAAATTGAGAAATTGGGTATTTGTCCATAATGTCCACTTCAAACAATGCAAAATCTCTGAAAAGGCATTCTAATGAAATCTGTCTTCCAAAAAAATAACATTAGCTAGAAATTATATTATTTTCTACCTAAATACAATTTTGAAAGAAAAATAAATTGTCACTTCCTGTGTTTCGACAGAATGACTAGTATCTGTAGTGGTGAGTATCACTACTATTTACTGACTAAAAATCTCACCAAAACAAAGACAACACAGAGGAAAAATCTTCTGAAGCCTTAATCCAGGAGTTCATTTCACTGAAATTATAATGAGAAGAATAGAAAGATAATTCTTTGATGGGACTTTGTGGAAACCCTACCTTCAGTCTGCAAGCCACAGATTTGATTTGCAGAAGGACCAGAGTAATTCCTAATTAATAGAGTAATTAGAGTAACAGAGTAATTCCTTAGTGCTTATCTAGTCCTCTAAAGATTAAGGACAAACCACTGTTGTATGTGAAGGAGACAATTTCATAGTCAATCACATCTCTGGACTCACACATCAATGACAAATCTTGGCAGAAACACAGCACTATAAATTAATTTAGAAAATTAATTAAAAAATATACATGTCCTAGTGATTTACATGCTGCCTTAATTTCTGTTTCATCCTATCTTCCTTCCCTAACAACTAATATTAGATTCTGCCTTAGTAGACTTACCAGGCATTAAGCTCTCTTTGCAGAATGATCATAGCTATTATGCAATCCCTTTGCTAAACAGTCAACTAATTTAACAATCATATTTGTATAACTATGGATATGGTTGGTTTTCCCCACAAGCAGTATTTTGTATTTTATTTACCATTTTATTATCAGTCAATAATTGAGTGACGCTATAAATATCAGGATACCTCTGCACTCTTCACAGGCAGGTTCTGCATGTTTTTTTCAGGCCATGGATGGACATGACTTAACACCCAGATCCTGTAGGTGCACTATGAATTGTGTGTAAGGGCCAAATGGATTAAACTGCATGCTAAGATAGACTAGAAAATAGTGGCAGATGTAAGCATGGGAAAGAGGCATTTGGCAATGGCAGTAGACTGCTCAAATATTTTCCCCATTTCTTCCCGCTTTGGTTTCTCTACCTTCCCAGCAACTTCTGATGGGAAGAGAAGACCAGCTCCATTTTATTCTTTCATTCTTAGAACAGAAAACCTCTGCTTTGTCTACAGTGACAAGGAACTGGAACCACTGATGTAAAACAGGTACATGCAGCTATTAGTTTGCCATCAGCAGGTGGAACAGCTTCTGTTTTTCTGAAATCATTCCCGGTAAATGTTCTGACAGTGCAGCCCTGAGACTTCAAGGAAAAGAGAGAGGAGGCAACTCTGTATCACCCTGGTAATTTAACTTACCTCATAAATCGATATTTTCTACTCCTTTCACTATATTGCTTGCAAAACAATGGACCAAAATTTAAGAGGTGTACAAGGTCAGAAATACAGTCCTAACTGTAAGCAACTGTGAGAATGCAGTATGAATCCTTATAGTTGGTGAAAGTAATTTCATCCTGAGAAGTAGGGAAGTACCCAGCACAACATGCAAGAGTGCCCAGAGGGAACAACCCTGCATTGACAAACACAGCAGATGACCTAATTCCTTAGTGTTTTTATGTCAAATTCCTGTTGCCACGTAATTTGTAATTGGTTGTCAGTCTACCTTTTTGGCCAGTATGGTATCTGAAAGTCTAATCTATTTTAAGCAGGGTCATATGCTGATCAGTGCAGAAGGAAATTTCAAAGAAATTTCAAAATGTCTTTCCCCGTGTCTTCCTGTGGTGAAACACAATGCTAATATACACAGCATCTCATGAAAGCTTTGATTTTTCTCCCTGTATATATATATAAATAAAAAAGAATCTCTTTATCCCAATTTTGTGATCGTAATTATTTGAACAAATACTATTATCTGTGACTTCCATGCTAGTATGTTTCTCCCTTGGTACTGAACGCAAAGTTGTTTTGACATATGGCTTACAGCTCAGATGGCATTTGGTTTACTCTTCCCTGTGGAATTTGAAGTCATAGAAGTCTTACTAAACAGTTCTGAAGGAAATCAAGCAGAAAACACTCATTTAAAATGAAAAGACCAAAGAAAAATGTATTCATTGGAAAACAATGGGGGGGCAGGGGGGAAGTGAGAATATGTAATATAGTTTACAAAATAGGAAAGTGGTCAATAAACTTTCTTTATGATTATCAATTAAAAATTTGCCTGGCTTCTAAACTTTTTCAAGTAAATATTTCTTATGGTATGAACAAAATTTTCCCAGGGGAAGATGCTGTCTTGGTTTGAAAGTAAGGTCCACTTCAGCCACAATACATTTGCAATAAAGCATATTTCTCTAAAGTATGGCAGCTTGTATTAGACATCAGTGACAACTGAAAAAAAAAACCTCCAACAAAAACATGTATCTCCTTAATACAATGGAAAATTTAACAGGAACCCAGAAGACTTCCTCTCTGACGCTTCCCCAAAGAATGTCAATTCAGAACAGAATTGACCATAGCAAGTGTTCTTGTAAAATCTTAGAATCATAGAGTTAGGGTTGGAAAGGACCTTAAGATCATCTAGTTCTACCCCCCCTGCCATGGGCTGAGATGTCTCACTCTAGACCATGTTGCCCAAGACTCTGTCCAACCTGGCCTTGAGCACTGCCAGGGATGGAGCATTTACCAGTTCTTTGGGCAACCTATTCCAGTGCCTCACCACCCTCACAGTAAAGAACTTCTTTCTTATATCAACCTGAACTTCCCTTGTTTAAGTTTGTATCCATTCCTCCTTGTCCTGTCGCTACAGTCCTTGATGAAGAGTCCCTTTCCAGTACCCTTGTAGGCCCCCTTCAGATGAGGTCACCACGCAGCCTTCTCTTCTCCAGTAGTAATTGTGTGCTTGTGTATTTCTGATACGAGATTAATCCTGTAAAAAATTAATTATTTCCTCACAGTTTCTCTTTCGGTATTTCTAATGGAAATTTCTAACATTTTGCACCTAGCAGTGATAGCCTATTTTATAAGTTTTATATCTATTTACTTTTTATTTATTTTTAAATGCTAATTTGTTCTGCTAAATGCTATATTAATCCCCTGAAAATGTCTGTTCATCTTCATTGACAATATAGGAGTAGGAGGCCTAGAGTTATTAGAAGCCTAATTAGAGCTTCTACTTTCACCCTTTATCCATAACTTGTTTGAAAAACTGCTTTGAAAAATAAGCATATTCTTCTCTGAGTTTGCATGAATTTTGTTGGATTGCAGTGGCATAAAAAGTAGAGGGACAGACTGCTTGATGGGGCCAGTAGAGTGACAAAGAGGGTGGAAGACGCCAAAGGTAGATCAGCTACTGAAAGGAGGATTATAGGCTTTCTTTCCACACAGTAGATATGCTTTTGCAGGGTGTCAGCCATTGCTGCTCATTACCACCTAGGCTAGGGCAATTGTTTCTGCAACCACTCTAAAACTTGCATCAGGTCTTTGAGGCCACTGTCTGCATGCAGACACGTCCAGCTAGAAGGCTGGGACACATGGAAATGGAAGTGTCTCAGGGATGTAAGTGTCTCAGGGAGGCTGAAGAAGCTCCTCAAAACAATAACAAAAAATATGAGAATACAATGTATTTTGAGGTTTTACTCAAGCAAACTGGAAATTTATCATTCAAAAATAGGACTAGGTGATGGAAATCAGTTCCCAGGGGCTTTATTATAAAAAAAAAAAAAAAAAAAATAAAATAAAAAAGCTTTGTGTAGATTCAGACTCCCTACACAAAATACATAGAGTTTTGACATCTTTGCACTGGAAATTTTGCTCTTTAGCTTCAGCTAACATGCATCGAAACAGTCTTCAGCAGATCTATGCTGATTTACATGAGATGGAGACATGACCCATTGTGTTTAATTTTAGTCATCTTATAATAAGAAAGATATTCACATATTGGAGGAAGATCATAAGAAAGCTGCAAAAATGATTAGACTTCTGGAGTGATTGATGCATAAGGATTGATTGCAAGTGCTAAATATGCATAGTTTGTCTAAGAAATGTCTAAAGAGGGACATGGTAACTATCTATAAATATCTGAAGAGTCTAAATGTCAAGGAGGGAAAGGCATTTTCAGGATACAGAAGAGAAGCAGCAGGACAAAATCAGTAAAAGAGAAAAGAAAGTGAATTAGAAAGTGCCCATAAAGGAAGACTTTCAAGAGTGGAAAGGTGTTACCTTTCCAATAGAAAAAGATATAGATATAAATAGAGACGGATACATTTACAAATGCATCTGGCATTCGAGATTGTTCTAAGGGATCTTCAAAAGGAAAATTTAAGACAAGTTTTTTGTTTTTTTTCTTTATCTAAATAAATGTGCCTCTTTTCAACTTCACCTGTACTGATTGCAGTTTTTAGCCACAGACACTGTCTCCGAGTGATTCCTACCTACCATGTGTACTCCTCAGAAGTCCATTTCTGACCTCAACTATGTGCTATTTTCTTCTTTGGTTGAAGTCTACCAACAATTTTGAAAGGACATCACATTCAAGAGATTTAGTAAATTATTCTTTAAATAAATATATTCCTTATACACGTAGCTTTATTTACTAATATAGATTAGGAATAATTCACTAAAGGTTATATATATATACACACACATATACATCTCTTCAGTGAATAATACTGGCCTGAAATACCATAATGGGATGCAAAGTAGCTTGCAGAAGCTTTACATAGAATTGTGTTGGCAGGATAAAACTTCTACTCACCACCACACATTATTGTAAATTACATCTAGGTAAACACCAACATCTGCTTGCCATGCAAACAGTCTGTTACCACAGGATCCATTATAGTATTATGAGTAGATGAGATGGCTTAATATTCATTACAGATGTACAAGCAGCAAGAAACTGCTTCATGCACATGCTAATGGGCAGTAAATGTATGAAATGAATTGTACCAGCCTCCATAGGTAACTACAGATTTGAAACTTTAAGTGATCTAATATGAAGAATTTCACTATCATCAAAGATTCAAAGGCAATATGTATGCTTAGTGAATATATGTTATAAAACCTGAAAAGGACTAGCCTATAAGGAAAAAATAGAAAGCGTGCTTTAGACCATTAACAATACTCAGTTTACTACTTCTTTGCCTTGTTTTGTAATAATTTGTGTTATTTTTTTATAAGTACTAACACAGTGAGATAGATTAAAACCAAAAGTCTTATCCTGTGCCATTCCTGTGCACTTTTGTTGCATTTTAGACTTGGCATGTGGAAAAGAAAAGACACATTATTGTGTCTGCCAGCTATACACTTTCCCTTCATGCATTCACACAGGAAGAGACAGAAGAGAGAATAAGTAGGGCTTTTATCACTTCTGATCCACAGCAGCTGCTCAAAAAGCTAAGACACCATGCAAAGCAACAAACAAAATAATAAAAATATGGTAATGGGTTTCTGTGGAACGTTTCTCCTAAGTCCACTAGAAGAGATGTAAATAACAGAGCTGCAGACAAGAATTCTTATTTTTTGGCAGATACTTCACTAAGTGGTTACTATGACTCTTTGAGCAGATAGAAGATAGAGTCAAAATGAAAAGTGTAGAAATTTTTACCTTAAAGAAGTGACAAGCGAAATAGTTATAAAAGCATGTCCTCCCCACCCCCTAGGAAAAAGAAATTGCAAATGCATTGTGAGAATGGCTGTTCTGCCCTGCTGTCACTACAAGACTTAAGGGGCAGTTGTCAAGTCTTTTTTGGTTTTGGTGTTTCTTTTACAGTGTGAAATTGCCATGATCAAATATGATCTTTGAATTTGTCAGGATTCACTAAAAGATTTTATACTATGTAGGCAGATAGTAGAGTAGTTTTTATGTAGATTTTGTGACATCAGAAAGAAAACTTTATCGTTGTTTGACATCAGCCAGTTACATACAACTGCAACCTCTGTGGGGCAAATATGAGTGAATAAAATAGTAGCTAAACTGTACAGTAATTCCTGTAACTGTCACTTAGGTGTAGGGGGGGAAAGCATTTGCTGAATTCTGCTGCTCCCCTTTAGATTTGATTTAAGCTCTTCCTATCTAGAGGGATCTTATTCCAAACTGGAGCCTTAGCTTACATCATGTGCTGCCTTTCCAGTGGAAGTAGTCTGTGGCTGTCAAGAAGTTATCTGTTCAAATAACAGTGCAAGAGTACCAATGTGGTGCAACAACAGAAGTCTGCATTTAATTTGCTTGTTTTATGCCAAAAGACCTGTGCAGTTTTCACTGTGTAATCCATATAATGGACCTATCAAGAAGACACAGTTTGTAGTGTTCTGGTTCATATTCAGGAGAGTTCTTTAAATTAAAGTGTTCAGCATTAACAGTAAGGTCTATGAACCATATCACTGAAATACAGCAGTGCTTAGTCAAAGATAAACCTAAACTGAAATTTTGTCTATCACATAACTTTTAGAATACAGAAGAACGTATGAATGCCCATGCTGTGTCAAATCAGAGCTTTACCTTACCCAGGAACCTGAGTGATACTGGCTACTAATGAAATCCTAGAGAAAGAGAATAAGCATGAGGCAGCCAAAAGGAATACTTCTCCAAGCACATCTGTCTGTCATTTAGACACTTCCTTATTCAGCACTCCTGTTTAAAAAATATATTGATAGGATTTTCTTTTTTGTAGTTTCTTTTTTTTGCTTTTTGAACCCACCAATGCCTCTGGCACCACTAGCACAATGTGGCAGTAAGTTGGGCAAATAATTATTAATTAAAGATTATAATATTATATTAATATATATATTATATTTCTATATCTTATATATGATATATTAAAGATTAATTAAAAATAATCTTTTGTATCAGCTTAGAATGCTAGAAAGGCTCCCAGCCACCTCAGTATAATTTAAAAGTTCAATAAAAACTTTATTTATACCTAGAGAAACAATAGCACAAATCAAAGTTATACATCCTCAATTCAAAGAAATTAAACCACCCTTTCATTCTCCAGCAGCTGTGCACAGACACACATGCACAGGCAAATAGCTGTACATGCCAACTATTTCTAATGCCTACAGGGCATGTTTAGTTACACACCTTGAAGATATGCATATATTTCAGTTGAGAGTTGATATAACAAATTCCAAAGCCAGAGACCCTTCTTTGAGGAGATGCACTAAGTACTTTTACAAAAGGCCAACTTTATGTCTTCATCACTGAGAAAGCCCAAAGTTCAAAAGATCAGTCTCCAGGCTATAGCATCAACAGAGTCCAGTGCTCAGTGCTGCAAATCCTACAGTATACATGCATTTCACACTGAAGTTGACACAAATCTAACACAGAACTCTGTGCAGTATCATCCCAGCTTGTATAGGAGCCTTAGGGAAAAAGGCTGTGATCTTCTACATGCACAGAATGTAGTGACTTTGAAACCTTTAAAAATCTTGATATTTTTATTGGAGGGTAAGGAGTCTGCAAGATTACTGCCTCTATTTCTTCTGACTGATAAATTCCATAAGCACAGGATGCAGACCATAGGAAGTACTTAGAAGGAAGAAAACTTTATCCATGTCCCAACATTAACTGTGGAAGGAAGTTTTTACGGACAGTAGTTTCTCAAAACGGGACCAAATGTTAGCTAAATTTCTGTGGAAGGAAGTATCCAGAAACACTGCCCACACCATGAAAGACTGGTTCTAGTTAGCCATTCTAAATTAAACTGCTAAAAGTTAGACATAGTTTGTAAGCACAGAATTGTAAACAGAAAAAGAGAAAGAAGTCTGCTTCTTCTTTCCCATCCAATAACAGTTCTAAATAATATTTAATAAACACCCGAACCATCCCAACTTTTAGAACGCATAACCTTTTAAGCACACGTGCAAATTTCTGAATAAACTGTTTGCAAACAATATTAGAATACAAACAAATTCCAGTGTCTCTTTTCTAGCTGGATATAATTTTTTAATTTTTTTTTTTTTTTTTAACAAAACTGGTTTGACAGAAGTTTGATCACACATTATTTAACAAGCTTGAATGTGCTATTATTAAGTGGATGATTAAAGATATGAGGAAGCTGGAAAACGCAAGAACATTACATATTAAAAATACAGTGATACACAGTTATCTCTATACAGAGTGCTTACAGGCAAAACAATTGCATGCATGTCCTCTTAATCACATTCATCACTATATGCTTACTCCATTTGGCTACTGTGAGACTGTTCAATAGGATTGAAACCAGGCATGTGTTTAAGTGCCTTGCTGAAAAAAAGCCTAGAAAAAGGAGCAGACAGCAAAAGATTTAGAACAAGTTTTAATTAGAAGACACACCCAACATTTTTAAAATCTTTCAGGCATGCCCTCCAAATCTGAGTACCTAGCAGAAGACAAACTTTGATTAAAAAGCTTTATAATTTGCGTGAGTCTGCTAACCTCATACAGGTCAAACTTTCATAATAAAAATAAGATATTTCTGTGAACATGATCAAGCTTAAGATTCTTTCTATGTTTTTCTCTTCCAAGAACTGAACTGATTTGTGTTTATAATATGTTGCACAAATGACTCACTCAGGGAGCATCTGTGCTAAGTATTGAGTAGGCCAACATTTTATATCAAGTAATAGGACACATTTTGCTCTTTTTTGTTTGCAAATTATGATCAGATTTTATTTGCTAAGGGTTCTTTTGTTCCACCAAGTTGCAAATTGTCCTTGGCTTTTTGATCAACATTGATCCAGCTCCCACAGAGGCAAAAGCTAATGGCTGTCTCTGAAGAAACGAGGAAGAGGACTAACAGTAGGGATTCGTATCAAGTCTAATGCATGTTTGCATAAGCCCTACAATAGTGAATACTTCTGCCAGAATAATTTCTCTGATTTTCTTCTGTGAAGAAGCTGCTTCACAAAGCACAGGTAATGATAGAGGAAGACCACAGAAAGGTTTCTTTATCCGCATTCCAGTGCATTCCTATGGAAACAAATACAAACTTTTGTATTCTTCAGGTCTGTCAGAGTTTTGTTGCATATGTCAAACAGTGGACATTGTCCCATTGCAAAAAAATCGTTCTCTCTTTGACTGCAATTCCTCTACAAAAGCTTCATGGTGAGAATATGGTCAGTTTGCTTTCACAAATGTTCAGCAATGTTTGCTAAAAATATGGTTCTTCCAGTGATTATTAATTAAATAATTCAAATGAGTATTCATAGAAACCCAGTCCTGATGGCAAAGAACAGGCTCCATTTTTAATGCTTTCACATGGAAACAGTATTTCTGGACTAAATATTGCTGTACTAAATATATCTTCCTGCAGATATATCTATTTAAAATAGCTTTGTTCATAAGTATTTTTTTCAATGAGGTGTTTTTCAATAGGAATATGAAAAATTAAGATCTGGATTTTGGTGGAACTCAGTGCAGGATTGAACAACAAAACCTGTAGTAAATATTGAACACTGAGCTGAAGGCATACAGAAACATTCCTTTCCCAAGCTTTGCTAGTTAGAACTTTCTAAATTTAGTTTAGTTTAGGCTGGATGTGGATAAGTGCTCTTATTGCAGTATAATTTTAATGAGTGTTAAAGTCCATCTCTTGTTTGTTGAATAACCGAAGTTCAGAAACCGTTATTTCAAAACATTGTGCTGAGTACCATGCTAGGGATTAAACTACCAAATCTAGGAAGGAAATAGAACAAAAATTACCTCACAATGTCCATTTTAAACCATCTTCCTATTAATTCCGTTCAATAAATCAAATAACATGAAAAACTTTTAAGTGTCAGGTACCAAAGAATAACCAAAGAAAACAAATGTTTAGGGGCACTGTAGATTTCTCTGACAATTTTTCATCATATAAGTTGAAATGAGATAAATTAAGCTGTTACCATGACAAAACCTGGGAGGTTTGGAAAGTCTGTGTAAAGACAACTAGAAAGGCTGCAGATTTATGAAGAAATAAGTCTTCTAAATACAGGTATAACACATTGGAGACTGACTATATGACCAGGGTTTTAATCATATAAAATTCTTGCTTGGGTCCTTCCAGTAATACAGGAGCAGTTTTTCCCTGTCTAATCAAAACTCTCATAAAAATCGGTTTTGACAAATTCATAGTGCTTTTCTTTCTTCAAGTTCATAAAAAATAATTCATAATATTAACCATTAACTACTGGTTTAAAACACAGATACTGCAAAAAATGTTAAAATACACATTGTGTTTAACATAATAGCACTAGCTGTTAGTGCTTGAGTTTTCTTTCTCCTTTTTATTAATGTGTCTAAATTATTTACTGAAGCTATTTACAGTGATATATTTTATAGCACTCAAATATGAATCAATAGGTTGTTTCATATCAAATGTGTAAACTGGCTTTGAAAAGGGCATAATACCTTGTGTAAACGAGCAAACAAGCGGCTGAATACTATTTTAAGAGATTCATTTCAGGGTAACTTAGCCTCCAATGATAAATTAACAGCTGATATAAAGCACTCTGGAAACAGATACCACGTCTCTCATCTGAGCAAGGGCTGATCACGCCACTGTGCACGGATGCTGGCAAATCTCATCTGCAACTGCATGGCAGGAACAATTATCTTGTCCAGTATCCAATTGTAAACAAAATTCAGGGACTTAGAAAAGCAGTTTGCTCCTTCTGAACCTGCTGCTATTCACTTTGGACCTCATTACATGCAGCTTCACACATCCTAGACAGGTTAATTTGGCTCCTATTACTTGGCTTGTCCTTGTAATTCATGTTATAAACCATCAGGACTTTGATGATATTTCATGTAAAGATGCAACATCCAGCAAAAAAGTTCTTCAAAATACTATGTTAAAGGTT
Organism: Neopsephotus bourkii; assembly: GCF_033783945.1. Taxonomy (NCBI): domain Eukaryota; kingdom Metazoa; phylum Chordata; class Aves; order Psittaciformes; family Psittacidae; genus Neopsephotus; species Neopsephotus bourkii. The sequence goes on from NW_026902113.1 coordinate 4,126,186, forward strand.
TGGTTTCTTATTGATTTACAGACAAACCTGGTAAAAATGTTTTTTCTTTTGAAGTCTTAATATGTTAGGTCAGGTTGACCAAAATGAGAAAAGTCTTGTGGTTTTGGTGGCGTTTTTTTCATTTCTTTTTCTGGTTTGGGGTTGTTTCTTTTTTTTTAACTGATAGAAATATTTTATTTTGTAGTCTGCATTAACTTCAGTCTGTGCTTTGCTGCTACAGGACCTCACAGGGGTTATAACTCAAATGCATCCCTTCCTCACTCTCTTAAATGGAAACACCTCTGTGAACTAATTACATTTCCCATGACATATTACCTTCCTTTTATGTTTGAAGTTGTGACACGTGGTGAAAATCATATGATTGAATCTTGAAAGCACATAATATGCAACAAAATCTTAGCCAGTAAGAGTCATGTGTCTTCAGAATGATATCATAGTTTTTAGGAAGTATCAATTTATTTTAGCCCAAGCTGCTCTATGTTTTGAAATATCCCAATATTTTGTTATAATCACAGAAGTAAAAATTATTTTTTTTCTGAATTTTCTCTTTTATGAAAATGTAAAACAAGAAAAAAAGCTTTCCTAAAAAAAAATTCTATTCAAGCTTGCTTGAACATATTAATTATTTCTTCAGGATAGATATCTCAATATTTAACCACTCAGGAACAAAAAAAAAAAATGATTATAACACCCTCTATATAACTAAAATCTCAGAATTTTTTAAATTGCTTTTGCAATTATTATTTAAGTAAGGAGATCTGCAAAGTTTCTTACTAGAGCTGCAGCAGCTGCAGATTAAGAGGTTAGATATTTTTGATTTTCATAGATAAAACTACTAAATTTGAAAACATTTTAAAACATAGGCATTATGTCTTTTGTAGTGTGTATATATGTATACATCTATATACACAGAATGTACACATCTAAACATTGCACAAGAAATTATACTAGAAGCAAGTTTTATGAGGGGAGATGTAGGTTGATATACTTGTTCTCTTTCAGATCTTGGTAGCTAATGTGTGACTCTGCTAGACCATTTGCAAAAACCACAGAAGATATCAAATTGATTACATATCTTAAACTGCCTTAACACTGAATGTTTCCGTATGTTGACTCTGGAAAAGCAAACTCATTTCATAACACGGGCAAAATAAATATTTCTTAAGCTATCTGGAAAATATTTGGCAGCACAATATGATCCATGTTTTCAAGGACAGATTTTAAACTAACTTTGAAAACGAGAGCCATAAATCAATGGCAAGATGTTCTTGTAAACTGGATGCAACAAACCTTCCGTCTCTTCCTTCTTTTCTAATTTCATATGCTTTCCAAGTACCAAATGGAAATGCTGATTTGAGTAAAGTTTTCTAAAACACAATTTTCAAGTCAATGGAAGGAATAAAAACCACATCTGGCTGACTTTGTATTATATTGATGAAATCATAAATGACCAGAAATGTTTCTTCAATAAACTATTCTATTTAATGCAAATATAGATGTATTCTCATTAACCCATTCTCTAATAATGCAAATTCATTGCTAATCAACATGTAAGGGAGTGCCACATGTTTCCTATTTGTCACTGTTTTTTAAGTAACGTAGAATATATTGTCATCCCAGTGAGTTCTGACCTTTGTGATCACTACAGCTTCTGCCTCATCGTGTGGTCAGAAGTTATTGCTCGTGAAAGTGTCTGAAAGTTTGAAATATTCCCACTCAAAAGGACAAAGATAAAGTTTTGCTAAGGAACACACACAGAGTCAAACCGCGTTTACTGAAATTTTCTCTCCTTTCCTCACCTCTCCTTTCTTCCCTTCTCCACGGCATCACCCAGCATATGACAAACTTTATCCAGAGTATGATCATAGCCAGGTATACAACTATAGATAATTTATATTTTATTTTCATCTCACTTCTGGAAAATCATCAGTGTAACCTATTTAATTTAGGCTTTGTTTTTGAGCCTTACAATATTAGGGAACTGTGATGTCACAGCAGAAATTCAACTCAGCAGACAACACTCTATTAAAAGATTACAGTAAAGTGGCAATCACTTGGCAAAGTTGTATTGTTTTAAACTGATTTATAGTTTAAAATTTCAATTACAAACCATGGGACATGATGAAATCCATCTGTGGGTCCTGAAGGAGCTGGCAAATGAAGTTGCTAAGCCACAGTCCATCATATTTGAAAAATCCTGGCAGTCAGGTGAAGTTACCCACGACTGGAAAAAGGAAAATATAACCCCCATTTTCAAGAAGGGGAAAACGGATGACTCAGGGTATTACAAACCAGTCAGTCTCACTTCTCTGCCTGGCAAAATCTTGGAAAAGATTCTCCTGCAAGGCATGCTAAGGCACATGAAAAACAACAACGTGCTTGGTGGCATCCAGCATGGCTTCACTAAGGGGAAACCCTGCCTGACCAATTTGGTGGACTTCTATGATGGAGCTACAGAAATGATGGACAGGGGTAGAGCAGTTGATGTCATCTACCTGGACTTGTGTAAAGCGTTCAACACTGTCCCACACGACATTCTTGTCTCTAAATTGGAGAGACATCAATTTGATGAATGGACTACTCAGATGATAAAAAACTGGCTGGATGGCTGCACACAAAAGAGTTGTGGTCAATGGCTCAATGACCAGCTGGAGACCAGTAACCAGTGGTGTCCCTCAGGGATCAGTGTCGGGACCAGTCTTGTTCAACATCTTTGTTGCTGACATGGACAGTGAGATTGAGTGCACCCTCAGCAAGTTTGCTGATGACATCAAGCTATGTGGTTCGGTTGATATGCTGGAGGGAAGGAATGCCATCCAGAGGGACCTTAACATGCTTGTGAGGTCGGTTGATGCCAGCCTTATGAAGTTTAACCATGCCAAGTGCAAGGTCCTACACCTGGGTCAGAGCAATCCCAGGCACAGCTACAGGTTGAACAGAGAAGAGATTCAGAGCAGCCCTGCAGAGAAGGACTTGAGGTGCTGGTCAATGGGAAAATGAACATGAGCTGGCCATGTCTGCTTGCAGCCCAGAAAGCCAACCGTATTCTGGGCTGCATCAAAAGGAGCATGACCAGCAGGTGGAAGGAGGTGATCCTGCCCCTCTACTCTGATCTTGTGAGACCTTACTTGTAGTATTGTGTGCAGTTCTGGTGTCCTCAACATAAAAAGGACATGGAACTGTTAGAACAAGTCCAGAGAAGGGCCATGAGGATGGTCAGGGGACTGGAGCACCTCCCATATGAATATAGGCTGAGAAAGTTGGGGCTGTTTAGCCTGGAGAAGAGAAGGCTGCGTGGAGACCTCAGAGCAGCCTTCCAGCATCTGAAGGGGCCTACAGGGATGCTGGTGAGGGACTTTACATTAGGGACTGTAGTGACAGGCCAAGGGGTAATGGGTTAAAACTTAAACAGGGGAAGTTTAGATTGGATGCAAGGAGGAAATTCTTTCCTGTTAGGGTGGCGAGGCACTGGAATGGGTTGCCCAGGGAAGTTGTAAATGCTCCATCCCAAGGCCAGGTTGGACGAAGCCTTGGGTGATATGGTTTAGTGTGAGGTGTCGCTGTCCATGGGAGGGGGGTTGGAACTCGTTGATCTTAAGGTCCTTTCCAACCCTAACTATTCTATGATTCTATGACTGTATCTAGCCCTGGTTTTGGGTATAAATACAGAAGACAGAGATGAATTTTTAAACATGGGCTACCTTGTCTGTGCCCACAATTTACAGATGCAAATTGTGAACACATATTTACATCCACAAGAATTGCTTATGCAATTTATCCCAGTTTGATAAGTAACTGCCTGATTACACCTAAGGAGTAAATATTATGAATTTTCCTCAAAAACATATTATGCTGACTTAATACTAGAATAATTCACTGGTGAATCTGAATCCATAAGTCTACATGTATTGTCTCCACGTGTTCTTATGTTACTGCAGGCACAAAAAAGAAGTCTGTATCAGGTCACCCTGCATAAGCAGTTGCTATTGTCGATGAAAATCTGTTTGACTGGCCTTCACAAGTCTGTATCTTCCCATTTTTAATGACCAAAATATTAGTACATATTCCAAACTCCTTTTTTTAAAATATATATATACATATATATGATTTCTAGAATCATTTGAGTTTCTAAAAGTGAAATATGTAACCTTTATCTGGGTAAATATCTATCAAATTATTTTAGCAATCAGGTACAGTGACCCAATGGTAATACAATCAAACTAAAGATATTTCAGCTCTTGTAAATATCTCTTGATCAGAATAATTTTTACCCATGTCATCTTTACTTTTGCAAACAGATGAAGAATTAAACCATTCAAAAATTCATTTCATAACAATTATAGAAGCATCATAATTTTGACTACTGTGGCTTCAGACTTTAATTACATCCACTGTGAGATATGAGAATGCTTCATCTGTAATTTTAGAAAAAAATAATATAAATTATTATAAACTATTAGTACTTTCTTTTCTGCTTCTTTCCTTAATAATTCTTGTTATATGATACAGTTATTTTACTCATTATCAAATTTTTTCTTAGTGAACTGTTGGCTCTGTATCAAACTCAATGCATTGTATAAAAAGGAGAAATCAGGACATGATCTTGGGAATGTCTGGAAAGAATTAAATCAGGGGGGTCCTGATTCTCATGCCAGCCTTATCTCCAGTGAAATGGCATCAAAGAAAACACTACAGTTTGACTCAATTTCATTTGGGTCTCTTCAGTTTTATACTAAGGTGAGTCCACTATTGTTATAAACTGAGTCCAGAATTATGGAATGAAAGAAATAATAGACCTATCCCAGGGAACTCTTTCATTTTTCACAACCTGTATGTAACCTGAAGTTCATCAAGGCCAGGACCTCATTTCTGACAGTGGTCAATACCAAATGCATCACAGGAAGTTATAAAAATCTCACAGCAGTGGTGTATGTGATATATGGGTTATCATGGATGCACAGTGCTGAGTTGAAATGACTTTCTGTGTCCACTGTTTTTTGTTTGCAGAAGAGAAATAACATCATATCCTACAAATATGTTCTTGTGATTAAGATTTAATGCAACTGACAATTAATTAAAAGCCATTATGTCTTCTTATTTTGTTATGCTTTTAAATCTTTATAAATTGCAAATATTAAGTTTTAATTTATTACACTAATAATTATTATGTGTATGCAAATAATCATCAGGAATATGCATGCTATAATTCAAAAAACAGTGTAAGACACATCTTGCTCCATGTTGAAAAAGGTAAGGCATCCTGGAAGAGCAGCAGGGGAAGCAAAATATTCTGAGGGAAATTTAGTTTTGCATAAATAAATCAAACTTGGATTTTTTCAGCTATAATGAAAGTTATCCTGTTTTTCTCAAAGACAAAACATCAACTTCGCATTTATTTATAATACAAAGAAGGTAGTCCATGAGATCACTACAAACAAATCATGACTTCTGTCAGCCTTCCAGAGTGATGAATGTATTTTTTATTGTTAAAGACATTTTTATTCTTTGGAAAAGGCACTGAAACTATCAGAGTTGTAAAACAAAAGCAGGAAGTTGAAATTTCCCTGGGGATCTGATCAGAAAGGTTTTTCTTTCTCAAAGATGAAGATCAGGATCATTTTTAAGCAAAGATAATAACTGCAGTATCTGCAAAAATATTTTATACATACAAATGAATACACAAAATATCTTGCAATATAGGCAAACACACCTGTCTTTACAGACTGATGGGCACACTGAAATATGAAATGATAATGATTTGTGCAAAATTGTAGAGGCAAATGAGTATGAGAGAATGCTGGAGCATCTGACTTGAATTCCTGAGCTTCAATGAATGCTCTGCCTTTTCCCTCTTGTTTCATTTCTCAAACGGAGTGTGCAGCAGAGTATACATTTGTGGTATGGAGCAGATAAAAATGCAATTGGAGCTGGAAAACTTTATGAATGTCAACTTTTTCATACCTTATTGAGGTGTTACTGACCTTCTCAGATTCTTATCCATTCTTTCAAAAACAGATATGAAATTCCTACCAATTTCCACAGCTGTTTCAACATGTGCCACTGTTCGGTTTTCTCTTTTAGCCTAATTGTTCCTGAGCACCACTTCATCTTGTAGTAAAACTACACATCATGTTCACATATCAACTCAACCATCAATGAAAGATACCAGATTACATGTACAAATTAGCTAGGGCAAAGTGATTGGCTCCTTGTTTATCTCCATAGCCTCACCTATCTATAATGCTCATTCCCAAAAATTCCCAATACGCTTGTCTTTCATTCTAGCTATTCATTATATAGAAACTGATAGCATTTTGATTGTAAATTTAAGAGTAACAATGGACAAAAATGAGAGAGATGTGAAAATACTAGTGTAGGAAGTACTGTTTGATACAGCATTAGTTTCACAAATACAAGCACCAAATTCTATAACTCCACTTCTTCTGATTTATAATTCCTGCACAAATAATTTATAGTATTGAAAGTGACAGAATTCTATGCCTGACTTGGTGTTAATATGCATTGAAAATGAAAGATTATTAAGAAATATGCTATGAGCCTGGATCTATTTCTGTAAAACAAACTGTTCAAATAAAAAAGGCAGGTATGCTAACAACAAAAGGAAGCTTGTATGTTGCTAGCAGTGAGACCTTCAAAGCATTAAAAAGAAATAATCACCACTTTGTACTCACTTTTTTCTTCTTGTACCTACATGACAGACACCCACCTTTCTAAGGAGCTTCTCTATTCTGGTAAAGACAGAGAGGAGTGATTTTTAAATCCTTTTCAAAATCAGATGATGATCCTTCCTCTAAATCCTAAAACTGCATCAGACAAAAAGATGAAATTAAACAGGCCTGTAAGGTATTCAAGCTTCCATGCTAAATTAAAAAGCAGTGAAAGAAAATGCTCATAATATTGAGACATTCCATAGAAGAAGCAAGCTAAGCCTGCTCTCATTTTGATCACTATAAATAAGACACTGGGATCAGTTAATTTATACTGATGTAAAAATTATCAAGTGTAAAATAGAGAAGAAACCCCTGCTTTCTGTAGCAGCATAATCTCTCTTCATTCTGCAGCAATATGTGTTAAACAACTCAAGGCCTTTTTCATACAAACATGGACATTTTATTGAGCATCCTTACCTGAGGCACTGGTAACCTGGAGGCCCAAACTCAGGAAGTAAGAGCATTTTTAACTCTAGAAGACCTATGTGAAAACTTCATAAATTACCATACATTCTCTGCATCATTTATATGCCAGAGCTGCCCTGCTATGGCATCTGCATTAGAAGAGTGTATTTAAAATGTCATAACTTTGGAATTACTCAGCCATCTCAATTCCCCCATTCTGTACCTTATTGTATTTTCCAGGTCAAAAGTTGTTGGCAAATACACCGTTACCATTGTTGCTACATCACTTTTCAATATTTTCAAATAACTTTTTCCTTAGAAACATACTCTCATTCTGTGGTGAGTGCTAATTCATAATGAAAATAAGATTTAAAAAATCAAGGTCAAGGTAAAGATTTAAATATGTCCTTTCATGGAAATCTGTGATGCATTATTGCTTCCAGACAGACTGGGAGAAGAAAGAAATATAATCACAAAAACATCACAGGATGAGGAAAAATGCTAGGCCCTTAGTTGCCAGTCATCATGATTGCTTTGTTTTATATTGAAAACTGAAACATTCAAATCCTTAAAAGTAGGACCCTGGTGATTTTGTACATGCGATACGTAAAAGGTGTTAGCAAGTATGTCAAAGACTACATGGGTCGTATTAGCTTTTCGTGGTCATCTTGAGGCTGGGCAATAGTCTAGGGCTTCTACAGTAGCACAAGGCACCTATGTTTATGCAGCTTAACTACTCACCAGTTGCTGATAGAGGAAAACCTTGAAACTGCTCAGTTTGTTTTCTTTATGTTTATATTATTTTTGTGGTGAGGGAAAAATTGAGGGAAAAAAATCAAATATCGAATGCCTTCCTTATATTTGGATAAACTATGTGATAGTGTAACATGTTCAGAGAAACACCTTGGCCACTGTTTGAACAACTGTACATCCTATGAGTCAATTTAAACAGGGAAAATATTTTTTCTGAGTTGCTTCCAAAGGTATGCAGTAAGCAAAATATTTTATTTCCCTATATGAGATGACATATAATAGTCTCGTTTTCATTTATCTACAGGTTCTGTTTCATAAAGCATAAGGGTATGTGGAAGGTGAGAGCATCTGTTTCATTAAAGTTAACTCATTAAGGACCTTTTCAGAGTCCATGTTGATGCATAAACAAACATGGGTTGTTTCCAAAGTCAGTGTCTATTGAGAGCATATTAAGGAAAATTCTTGATTTTTCCTACACAAGAAGACGTTCAAATGCAAACAGCTTATTAAGCTGTATTTTCATTATTTACATTACAGTCATGGATAGAAGTTTTAATCTGAGTAAATTCAATAAATCCCTAATAACTTATTTGTATTTTATGTTAATTCTCCTTTAGCCTTGACCAACCTGATCTCCCTCAGTGACAAGGTGACCTGCTAGTGGATGAGGAAAAGACTGTGAATGTTGTCTACCTAGACTTTAGTAAATTGTTTGACACCATTTACCACAAAATGCTCCAGGAGAAAGTGGCTGCTTGTGGGCTGGACAGGTGTACTTTTTGCTAGGTAAAAGACTGTCTGGATGTCCAAGACCCAAAAATGGTGGTGCGTGGAGTTAAATCTAGTTGGTGGCCAGTCACAATTGGTGTTCCCCAGGGCTCAGTAGTAGGGCCAGATCTTTTTAATATCACTGATCTGGATGAGGGGATTGAGCACACCTTCAGTAAATTTCGAGATGACACCAAGTTGGGTGGGAGCGGTGATTTCTTAAATGTATGAAGGCTCTACAGAGGGATCTGTACAGACTGGATTGATGGGCCAAGGACAAGTGTATGAGGTTCAACCAGACAAAATGCTATTTGAGTCACAACAACCACATGCAATGCTACAGGCTTGGGAAGAGCGGCTTGAAAGCTGCCCAGCAGAAATGGAGCTGCAGTGTTGGTCAGCAGCCAACTGAGGGAGCTGGGATTGTTTAGCCTGGAGAAGAGGAGGTTCAGGGGAGACCTTATCACTCTCTACAACTATATGAAAGGAGGTTATAGCTAGCAGGAGTCAGTCTTTTGTCTCAAATAACAAGACGTAGGATTAGAAGACATGGCCTCAAGTTGCACCAAGGGTGTTTTAGATTGATTATTCGGAAAAAATCCTTCACTAAAAGGGCTGTCAAGCACTGAAACAGGCTGCCCAGGGAAGTGGTGGAGTCACCATCCTGAGAGGTTTAAAAGACATGTACCTGTGGACTTGGGAACATTCTCAGGGATGGACCAGGCAGTGCTGAGTTATAGTTTAACATCTGACACTGTCCCACACGACATCCTTGTCTCTAAATTGGAGAGACATCAATTTGATGGGTGGACTACTCAGATGATAAAAAACTGGCTGGATGATCGCACGCAAAGAGTTGTGGCCAATGGCTCAATGTCCAGCTGGAGACCAGTAACGAGTGGTATCTCTCAGGGATCGGTGTTGGGACCGGTGTTGTTCAATATCTTTGTCGCTGACATGGACAGTGGGATTGAGTGCACCCTCAGCAAGTTTCCTGATGACATCAAGCTGTGTGGTTCGGTTGATACGCTGGAGGGAAGGAATGCCATCCAGAGGGACCTTGACACGCTTGTGAGGTGGGTTGATGCCAACCTCATGAATTTTAACCATGCCAAGTGCAAGGTCCTACACCTGGGTCAGAGCAATCCCAGGCACAGCTACAGGCTGGGCAGAGAAGAGATTCAGAGCAGCCCTGTGGAGAAAGACTTGGGGGTTTTGGTCAATGAGAAAATGAGCATGAGCCGGCAGTGTGTGCTTGCAGCACAGAAAGCCAACCGTATCATGGGCTGCATCAAAAGCAGAGTGACCAGCAGGTCGAAGGAGGTGATCCTGCCCCTCTACTCTGCTCTCATGAGACCTCACTTGGAGTATTGTGTGCAGTTCTGGTGTCCTCAACATAAAAAGGACGTGGAACTGTTGGAACAAGTCCAGAGGAGGGCTACGAGGATGATCAGGGGACTAGAACACCTCCCATATGAAGATAGGCTGAGAAAGTTGGGGCTGTTCAGCCTGGAGAAGAGAAGGCTGCGTGGAGACCTCATAGCAGCCTTCCAGTATCTGAAGGGGGCCTATAGGGATGCTGGGGAGGGACTCTTCATTAGGGCCTGTAGTGATAGGACAAGGGGTAATGGGTTAAAACTTAAACAGGGGAAGTTTAGATTGGATATAAGGAGGAAATTCTTTCCTGTTAGGGTGGTGAGGCACTGGAATAGGTTGCCCAGGGAAGTTGTGAGTGCTCCATCCCTGGCAGTATTCAAGGCCAGGTTGGACGAAGCCTTGGGTGATATGGTTTAGTTTGAGGTGTCCCTGTCCCTGGCAGGGGGGGTTGGAACTAGACTTTTCCAACCATAACTATTCTATGATTCTATGGTTGGATTTGATGACCTTAAATGTTTTTCCAAGCTAAATGACTCTACGAATCTGTAGGATTAAATTATAGGTTTAAACTAAGAATAGTGTGTGTGACTTGAAACTAACATTCAATGATCTTGAACAGTTTCCTGTTACGTGAATCTTATGCTTCGATATGAAAAAAAAAAAGTATATTTACAATTTATGGCATTTAATATTATTATGTATGTATGGCTTATCTGTTTTTATCTTCCTGTTACTTACATGATTTTAGTAAATAGATTGTATCCCAGATAAAGTCCATTCTTACCTCAGTATCTGAGCAAAAATGGGCATATTACAAAGTACATATTTTCCCTCTGCTTGTGTGGAATATGTTCGCACAAATAGAATTATTTATTCATTTCTTTATTTACTTAACTAATTAGTTTTAGTTATATAAATCTTTCCCCACACCATAGATACACAAAGAGTAAGAAAAGAAGGAGATTCAATGTATATGTATGTTACTTATGAAGCATTTATTTAAAATCCTTAGTCTGGTTTTGCAGTGTTCTGAATGAACTCTGTCTTTTTGAAGTATTTCTAAATATGCAGCTTTCAAGTACAGGCAAATATTTTGTAGTAAGGATAAGAACATCTGTCATCTGCCTCAGAAAGCCTGTGTCCTCTTTTCACAGATGTTGTTATTAAAGGGAATCACTGTAACAGCATAAATAGAATAGATATATAGAAATAAATACAGGAAATAATTAAGCAGCATCTGGAGAATACCCCATAATCCAGCAATGAAAAATGGAAGAGCACCAACAAAGACTCTATTCACCTCCTTACCAGCTGTAGATCTACAAAACACAGAATAAGGTTGTATTTTAGGGTCTATTTGTTGACTATAGAGCAAGTGGCACAAGAAGGTGCAACAGTTTATTTTTAAGACAAAAGGTGTTCAGCCCCCATGGAAAGATAAGCCGTAGCTGAGAAGTACTGAGCATGAACAGAAAGGAATACCCTTAAATGCACTCAGTTATTTAATTCCATATTTTATCAGTAACACAAAAAAGTAGCTTGGACTCTGCCAGCTTTTGATGAATAAATGTAAAATCCTACCACTGTTAAACTTACTCTTGTTTGATGTTGATGGAGTTAGTTAGTTAGTATCAGTTAACAGCCTGGTGTAAGAAGTCAAATTATTGTTTTGATGGAAAGCTTAAAACTCGACTGAAAGTGCAGGTGCCCTCATCTTGCATGAGTTTTCAACTTCATTGCTTTTCAGGGTAATACGCTTTTTTTACAGTGAGTGAAAATAATACTGACATATGCTGAAAGTTTGCATTCCAGTTGTTTAAATTTTATTTTTGCATTTTTCAGGTACCTATCTTCCTCCTTTTGAATGAGAGATGTGAATCTGGAACGTCAGTTTTGTTCTGAATCTTATAATTTTTAAGCTAAATTGCATTATAGAAAAAATTTATCTTAGTGCCATATAGGGCAATGAAACAAATTCAACACAACACATTACAATCCTGAATTAGGTGGCTAAGGTGACACTTTCTCTGAACAGACAGTTTGGCCTAGATGCTTAGTCTGGTGGTCACTTCCAGTCTCATCCATTCTGTGATTTTGTGATTTCATTTCTATATCAGGGTTTTTAGGTTCTTCTATTTCAGTATTCTTAGATCATCTCACTTCCTAGAAATGTACCTAAAATACTAAGCAGCTGAAAAGAACATAACCTTTCCATAACCTATGCAAGTGTGTTTAATCACTAACATGTATCATGATAGTCTGTGTGCTCAGTCATATGTTATAAACAGATATAAAGAACTGCTAGAAGTAAATTCCTTCTGTCAAGAAACCACCAAGTGATTTATTAGTAATAACAATTCTATGAATCATTTAGTGCTTTCCACTATCCAATTCACATTAACTCACTGTTATAAAAACTGTCCTGAGGTAAATAAATGTTTCAGTCAATGTTATCTCAAGATTATTCAACTAAAACACACATAGTAAATTGCTTTAGAAACTGTGGGTTCTGATACTACCCTCTGTCTTTCTGCTGCGGTGAAGACTTCTCTGGATCTCTGTTTCCTTGCTTATTAGAATAGGAAGGCTAACTGATTAGGGCCATCAGTCATAATGGATTATGACAGGTATATATATGAAGAAAAGTGACTTGTCATAAAAAAAAAAGCTTAAAAAAAGCCCTATGGATTTCACCATTATCAGTCAATAATTTAAGTATTGGTTACTTTGCATTGTTTATTCACTTTAAGCACTGATAAACTGTCAGCAAATTAGATGATGAATCAGATTTATTCATATTACAATTGCATTTAGAAGTTCAAACCAGAATCACGAGCCCCCATGGAAAAGTAAGAGACATGGGCAGCATGGCCTAAGTCACAGAAAATGTCTCAACCTTAGACTGAAAGAGGGTGCGTGAACAGATGTGGCATGCATGAGAAACGATGAAGACTATGCAGTCAGTTACAGCTTCTTCTTACCTTAGAAATCTTGCTGCTAGTACTTGTAAGGTTTAATATTGTTCTCTATAATCCTTATGAATTCTTGGGTTTTGGTTTCCTAAGCTCTCGGTAAACTAGCTACAAGTGCTTTGCTCATTGTGTATGACTTCAAATCAATAAAACTTATGTAGGTTGATGTTTTGGTTTTTAATTCTGCATACACACAAGACATACCAAGCTCTATGCCCAAAATACTGAGCAACCTCAATATTTAAAGCCTTTGAGAGAGGCTGCATCTTTACAGGGTGTGACTACTATTTTTTTTCTCTGAATATCTTTGTATTGAATGCACAGAAGTTTGTTGTTTGCATGCTAGCTTTACTTTGCTATATTCACTCATATCTGTCAGTAAAATATGCTATAAGGCTCACTCAAAACACTGAACATTTTTTAAAATTCCTTCAGTGGCTTTGGATCAGTGCTTATCTTTTAGATTAGAATGTCAACACTGAAAATTAAACATGCATATCTGAGAGCAAACTCTCATTTTGATATAGTTGGTCTGCATTCATAGAAAGATCCTGACTTAGCTAATTAGGAATATACTCATCTCTATTCAGATGCTGCTGAGGGAGGCACATCTGAATATTTCATTTTGTAAAAGATGGTTAATTGCATTTATTTTCTCATTTAGTACATTCACCAGAGCTGAAGAAATTATCTCAGCATTAAGCCATTTCTTTCACATGTGACACTGAACAGAAGGAAAGCACAAACACCTGACCAGTATGACTTTGCTAAGTATGTAACAAGGGCAGAAGGACACCTGAACTACTGTGGCTTTCTTTTCAACCACAGAAGTCCTTCTTTCCAAGTGTCACACATAAGTGAGGTAAATACTGTATTTCTCAAGGAGTGTGACGTGCAAGACGAAAAATGAAAACTGCACTTATAGTCTGTTTCCCAAGTGTGCTCTGATTTGAGCCACCACACTTCACTGAAGTGCGGGCTACTGGCAGACATGGTTCCCAGATGCAACACTACCAAGAGCATTGCTGACCTTTTAGAAAGATACTATGAGGCACTGTCTGTCCCTAAAGCCATTGTCATCCTACTAATAGAAAAAGGGAGTAAGTATAGCATCACAGGCAGCAATAAGGTATAGATTTCCAGATGTGTGGCTTGAAACTTCTTTGAAACCTGAGGGACATCTGAGTTGGAGTTCAGGACACATCACATTTTTTTGCATGGAACAGCTATGTTTCCTCCCAGGGAACAATGACAGGGAAGGATTTTTTATTAAGCTATTCTCAAAAGATTTGCTTCCATGTCTGCTTCTGAAGTAGAAATGCACATAGAAGGTTCTAAACAGAGTCAAGGAAACAAATGCCTACCTCAGGGATTTGAATTTCTGTGATCACTATTCACCTTTATCTGTGGAAACAGAATTTCTGTATGTTTTGTGAACTTACAGTGACTCACAGGGGCATTAACAGAGAGACTACTGTAGTAAGTGATGTTTTTCATACATGTAAAGAGATGTATTGAACCGAATCCACCGCATTCTGAAGAATAAACAAAGTATCTCAAGTCTGAAAGGTTAACTGAGTATAATTTAATACTGTGACCAGCATATTTTTCATGATTATACAATCTGAAATAACTCAGAGAATTTTCCAGGGTTTAATACTATGGCCTTCCTAAGATTAAACCAGCAGGTTGAAGGAGGTGATCCTGCCCCATAACTCTGCTCTCATGAGACCTCACTTGGAGTATTTTGTGCAGTGCTGGTGTCCTCAACATAAAAAGGACATGGAACTGTTGGAACAAGTCCAGAGGAGGGCCACGAGGATGGTCGGGGGACTGGAGCACCTCCCATATGAAGATAGGCTGAGAAAGTGGGGGCTGTTCAGCCTGGAGAAGAGAAGGCTGCATGGAGACCTCATAGCAGCCTTCCAGTATCTGAAGGGCGCCTACAGGGATGCTGTGGAGGGACTCTTCATTAGGGACTGTAGTGATAGGACAAGGGGTAATGGGTTAAAACTTAAACAGGGGAAGTTTAGATTGGCTATAAGGAGGAAATTCTTTCCTGTTAGGGTGGTGAGGCACTGGAATAGATTGCCCAGGGAAGTTGTAAATGCTCCATCCTTGGCAGTATTCAAGGCCAGGTTGGACAGAGCCTTGGATGACATGGTTTAGAGCAAGGTGTCCCTGCCCATGACAGGGAGGTTGGAACTAGATGATCTTAAGGTCCTTTCCAACCCTAACTATTCTATGATTCTATGCTTTTATGAAAATCATGATAAATTACTAGGAGAAAATGATAAACCAGCAAAAAATACATAATTGTTACTTATAAAACTTTCTGGTAACTTCACAATATGATGGAGTCACAGATAATCATGGGACAATATTGGTCCTGGACTATTTGTCAAAATGGGATTATGAATGAAATGAAAGGACATGGTTTAGTGTGAGGTGTCCCTGCCCATGGCAGGAGGTTTGGAAGAAGATGATTTTAAGATCCTTTCCAACCCTAACTATTCTATGATTCTGTGATTTAAAAAAAACCCACAACACTCTAATATAATAGCAGTTCTATTGCATTTACCAAAACCTTTCCTGGGAATTGTAAATTATCTGGTAATTCCAAAATGATAATTATAAAACCAGGACTCAAATGGTGATGGAAGAACATATCAGTAGTGTGGCTTGTGGAGATCAAGTCTATTTTGCCCAACCAAAGCTGATAAAAGTTTCTACTTGAATTTCTGTAATCAAGGAAGAATTATTTAGCTCAAGTAGTGTTTCCATGCCTGTGGTTTCCAAAATCTACTCAGAACTGAGGGCATCCTACATGACAGCAGGGGATGCACCTCGTATTGTTCCTGAGCAAAATGCCAACAAAGCTAGCCCCAGGATGGGGTAGGGTCATCACATCAACACAGCTCAATAATCACACATAACCCAGGTAATTGTTTTAGACACAGCACCCCACTGGCATGGCCATGCTTCTTTCAGACCTGAGCTGTCTGAATCATGCAGGTGTGTTCATTTACTAATAGCTTGAGGCAGTAATGTTTTAACACAGCACTTTGGAAGCACAGAAAGTTTCTGTCTCCTGAATGAATCCAGTACTATTACTCTCCATCAGGAACTATGGCCCAGAGAGGTATCATGATGGAACAGGTTTATCCTGAAGGATTGTAGCCACACAGGGAAAAGTCTGTGGAAGAAAGAGAGGCAGAGAGAAGCTATCGTGGACAGCTCAGTGCCTCATCCCCCTGTACCGTTCATGGTGGGGAGGAGGTAGGAGCATCAGAGTGAAGCTGAACTTGGGGAAAAAAGGAGGAGATGGTTTTAGTTTGTCTTTTTTTCTCACCTTCCTACTCTGGTTTTAATTGTCAACAAATTATATTAATTTTCCCCAAGTTAAGTCCTTTTTTTCCCATGGCAGTAACTGGTAAGTTTCTTTATCTGTCTTTATGACTTTATACCTTTACCCATAAGCTTTTTCATTCTATTTTCTCCCCCTGTCCTGTCAGGAATGGGAGTGAGTGGATTGGTGGGATTCTGGCCCTTAGGAAAGATTAACCTACCACAACTGTAAATATGCCTAATTGTTTTATTTACCTTGTTTACAACTGTTGTAGCCAAACTATAGCCTCTACAATAATAAAAGACATATTTCACCTTTTGAAAACTGTACATGGAGGGTGATTGTAGCAAATTCTAAGCAGCCGCTTCTTTTAATGGAGTTAAGAATTTTGCATTGGTCAATGGCTTTCATTAAGATCAGCTCTAGTTCAACATAAAACAGGCAACGCATTAACCTGAACTATAACAGAAATGCAGAATAACTGAAGATGGTGTAAGCATCTGTGATATAGGGTCCCTTATATTGCTTACAGTCTGCTAGGGTGATAGACGCTTCGTTGAACTTCACCACTCTTTGCTTATAGCCAAGTTATGCCCAAGACCCACTTCATAGTCAGTAGAGGGAAAAAAACCCAACTTCTAAGATGTGATTCATTTCATCCTTAATCAATGTCTGAAGCAGCTCAAATGAGTGATTCTTAAAAGCACCTATTTCTCTCCACTGGATAGAAAGCAAGAAATTTGCATGACATGATGTCAAAAGAGATGAGGTGAGTTTCACCTCGAACTGCTTAGTCCACTCTGTGCTGGTTTACTGATACTTTTAACACATGCATAATGCAATACATTCAGGGTCTTTAGCACAACTCTTAAAAATGAGCAGTTCTACTATGCAGGATCATGAGAGCACATAAAAGATGTGGTTAACTGAAATGTTTTGCTAAAACCCCACAGACTTCAGAGTTTATCATTTGACTCATAAGCACTCAATGGCCTGTGAAGACCTTCACATCCATTGAAGCATTTAGTACAAATAGGATAGTAAAATATGAAAATATTGACCAGCAGTAAGGGAAAATATGTTCAGATGTCACACAGGGACTGAGAAACCCCAGCTTGGTACCAAAATACAAGACATCAGCCTTGCAGACCATACCATATAGTTGAAACTGAGTGAACAGGCACTCCTAATGTGATTAAGTGACTGGATTTCATGGCTTTTAAAAAGTAATTTGGTTGGCTCAAAATATTATTAGTGTGGTTTTGGTACCTTATGCATCACAGGTCAGTAAATCATTGCTTGTAGGAGATACCTTGACCCTGTACTGTGTGGGATTTGAATTAGTTTTCTACTCTGAGGGAGGACTTCATTTCAAACTGAATTTGAAACTCTCTCCTTTGCTCACTTTTTGTCCTCAGGTGACAGAGTGGGGCATGGCAGCTTTCCTTTCAGTGTAATTCAGTTTAATCTACAGAGCTCTACATTGTGCCTGTCCTAGCGTTACTTCAACATCTTCAAGTGGTATGTATTGCAACAGGAGTGATATTTATCATGACAGATTTTTTTTTAAATGATCTCCCTATGTTAAACCCATGCCTTTTTTCAGCATGTTGAGTAACATGAGGATGTCACTCTTCATTATGTAAAAGGTAACTTTTATTCATTTCCTTTCTATGCACTGACACTTCTGGGAGAGGTGTGGCTTGAAAAATCAAAGCAGAGGGCAAAGAAAGACCACCACAGATGTTAAACTGCCAATGAACGTAAAGCTCTGAGTGTCCTTTAGGCAGTATTTTATTTCTGTACATCATTGCACTGTGTTATCTGATTAGCAATCTTATTGATTCAGATAAAAAAATCTTAGAAAGACACCAAATGAGATTGACTATGCAGAAATTGAGAGCACTGTGCCAGCTCTCGTGACAGTCTCACCAAGGACATACAAACCATAAAAAAATTATTTTACATACTTTAGGAAAATTAGATTCTACAATGACTTGGGGAAATTACCACAGTATTCATAAGTTATCAGTATTGTTTCACCATCATTGACCTAGGTTTATGATTTTCAGAGAATCTGATTTTAAAGAAATAAATCTTTATAATGAATTTTTGGAAAAATATTTAATGAAGTCTGCTCCAAATTTGATTCAATATTTGGTAATATTTTAATCAATAAAATCAGAGTAGCAGAAATATAGATCTTTATGTAACTCTGTAGGGAATTCCATGGATAATGCATATTTTCTAGGAGAAAACAATGTCCTGGGTTCAGCAGTAGCAGTCATTTTTCTCCTTCTTAGTACCTGGTGAGTGCTGTATTTTTTACTTTAGCCTGAGAACAGTGCTGATAACACACCATTTTTTTTAGTTGCTACTAAGTAATGTTTACTCTAATCAAGGACTTTTCAGTCTCATGTTCTGCAAATGAGGAGGGGTACAAGAAACATGGAGGAAGCAGAGACAGGACACCTGACCCAAACTAGCCAAATGGGTATTCCACACCACAGCACATCATGCCCAGTATTCAAAATGGGGGAAGTTACCCAGAAGGCCCAGATTGCTGCTTGGCTTGGGCTGGGTGTGTGTCGATGGGTTGTGAGTGGTTGTATTCTCTTCCCATATTATTTCCCCTATCATTATTATTATTGGTGGTAGCAGCAGTGGTTTGTGTTATACCTTAGTTACTGGACTGTTCTTATCTCAGCCTGTGGGGTTTACATTCTTTCCATTCTCCTCCCCATCCCAGGGAGGGTAGAAATGGGAGGAGTGAGCAAGTGGTTGCACAGTTCTGAGTTACTAGCTGGGCTTAAACCACAGCAAACAGGCAAAACAGTTCAATGTTTTCCTTTGATGACCTCAGGTGAAAATTCCCAGAGGCCAAGTGCAGAACATCCCAGCCATGCACTTGAAAAGTAACTTCTTTGTGAGGTCTGTGTGGAGCCCGTGTATCACAGCCTGACATCTGCCTCCTGCCTCTTCCCACCGACCCAAGGACATGACTCTTGGCTCACATCCCATGTGTTTTCAAAATGCTCTGCAATGGGCTCTTTTCTGTGTTTTCAAAGTGTCATACACACATGATCCCAAATCAGCCTCTAATAGGCTTCCCACTTCCTGTCTCAGAAACTTGTCCCAGTAATTGTGCAATTGCTCAAAACTGGCATATTTCAAAAGCACATCCCTCACTACATGGCCACAGCAGCATGTACATCAACATGGTCACATCTTTACCTGAAATAAAGACATGAAAGGATTTTAAAAAGTCATCTTATAAATCTTCAAGTTGAACATCTCGTATTTTTTTATGGAACAAACTTATTCAGCTGGCATTACCAGCAGGCATAAATCTTCAGACAAAGAATTAAATTACTCTGTCTCCCTCACATGCTGTTCAGAAACGACCTATCACCCAAACTGTTGACTTTGTTCCCATTCCCTGTTCTCTGTATTTGTAAGCATTATAACACCACTTTGCAGCTTCCACATCATAGTATCTTCTACTGCAGGGTCTCAGCATATTTCACAGATGTTAACCTAGATCTGAAAAAGTAAATGCTTAAAAATCCTTAACAGCCTTCCTTTTTTAAAGGTAGAAACTGAGGTGCAAACAGGTTATCCATAGCCTTTCTGCTGAAAAGCTGAGGATCTGTGCCTTTGAAATCAGGAACAATCAAAGCTCAGCAAATTTTACTTAGCAAAAGCTGAGTAAAAAAGGCTCAGCAAAAGGCAACAAAAAAAGAGACAGCCCTCATCTTAAGACTTGCAGAAATATTTATCACTGTTTTTTTTGCACAGAATCGAATTCCCATCATGCTCTGCAATAACTTTGTTTTAAAAGTTACACAATATGTAACAAAGGTTGTTCAGACTGAAACATGGAATATGTGTTTCTATCAGAATTCTAATATCATACTAAAATACTTTGATATTATGGAGTTAGACTTGCTTAGAAACAAATAAAATACTATCCAGGTAATAAGTTATATTTTGCTATTTATACTACCCAGATGCTCATTACTGAAGTATCCAAATGCATGCCTTTGTTCTTTTTCTGTTTGAGCTAAGCTCCAACAACTGGGTGAAGTTTTGAGTGCTCTGAATGGCATCATGCTGCTGCAAGTCTGACCCGAATGTTCTATAAATTCACCACTACAGACTAGTAACTACATATTGGAATGAGTACTGAGACCAGCCAGGCCTTGATTAATTTAAGGGAAGTGATTATTTGAAATACAGGTACTCTGGGAAGGTAGTGTCTAGCACATAATTTTGAAAGATGCTCTGCAGAAGCAACCTAAACTCAGTTTTTGCTGCTTGTGCCAAGCTTTTGAATTCTTTGCTGATGGGAAATAGAAGAAAGGAAAAGATGTGTATCATATACCTTGCTATAGCTCCTACGTGACCTTTTTTCTTCATACCTTTCTCTAAAAAGAGAAATTTAGACTGGGGGAGTTGGATAAGGCTGAATGTTTCAGAAGGATCTATTCACATAGTGGTATCTTGTTCCATTGAAGACTTTGGAGACTTTCAAGTGGTTTCCCATAGGAAGGGAACTAAGATTTCACCTAAAGTGGTTTTGATGTTTTACTGACAATTGTAATTTACAAAGCAGCACTATGGATACTCACTAAGAAGACAGAGTACAGCTTCAGGACATACAGTGGGGCATAGAAAGATGTATCTTCACTCCTAAGGGAGGAAGCAAGACAAACAGAGCTGATAGAGAACAAGTAGAGGTGAAGGACTTAATGAAAACTAGGAACAAGTAGCATTCCAGGCAGAAAAGATACAATACATGATATTCTCATAACAGAATGAGGAATATTTAAGTACATTAAGGGCTGTAATTAAAAAAAATATGGGAAAATAAACTGCTCACACTTATATGAAGTTAATATCTATGTTTTATCTAGAATAATTATGTTAATAATATCATGCTTATGCCTTTGTCTTGTAATGAAGTGTGGGTGTTTGTGAAAATGGAGCTACTGCAATGATTGCATCTACTATTATCTGGAAATGAAGGATGAGATTCATCTCACTTAGTTTTAAAAGAGTTGGGTATTGAGTCTAAGTTCATTATGTAGACACCCTTTGGAGTAAACTGAAATAAGCAATTCACAACTTAAGATATCTATGACATTCAAGACTGATAGCTTTTGGACTTGCCCGTCTGTTATAAATGAACAAGAATCTGAAGACTAACTTTACTTTTTAGCACATAGCTAAAGCTAGATACTAACTCTCAACAGTATTTTCTCACATAAGTTTTTGAAGTGTAGAAATATAGAATCATAGAATAGTTAGGGTTGGAAAGGACCTTAAGAATATCAAGTTCCAACCCCCCTGCCACAGACAGGGACACCTCACACTAAACCATATCATCCAAGGCTTCATCCAACCTGGCCTTGAACACTGCCAGGGAAGGAGCATTCACAACCTCCCTGGGCAAACCATTCCAGTGCCTCACCACCCTGACAGGAAAGAATTTCTTCCTTATATCCAATCTAGACTTCCCCTGTTTTAGTTAAAACCCATTACACCTTGTCCTATCACTACAGTCCCTAATGAAGAGTTCATCCCCAGCATCCCTATAGGCCCCCTTCAGATACTGGAAGGCTGCTATGAGGTCTCCACACAGCCTTCTCTTCTCCAGGCTGAACAACCCCAACTTTCTCAGCCTATATTCATACAGGAGGTCCTCCAGTCCCCTGACCATCCTCATGGCCCTTCTCTGGACTTGTTCTAACAGTTCCATGTCCTTTTTATGTTGAGGACACCAGAACTGCACACAATACTACAAGTAAGGTCTCACAGGATCAGAGTAGAGGGGCAGGATCACCTCCTTCGACCTGCTGGTCACATTCCTTTTGACGCAGCCCAGGATACGGTTGGCTTTCTGGGCTGCGAGCGCACAATACAAGCTCATGTTCATTTTCTCACCGACCAGCACCCCCAAGTCCTTCTCTGCAGGGCTGCTCTGAACCTCTTCTCTGCCCAGCCTGCAGCTGTGCCTGGGATTGCTCTGACCCAGGTGTAGGACCTTGCACTTGGCATGGTTAAACCTCACGAGGTTGGCATCAGCCCACCTCACAAGCATGTCAAGGTCCCTCTGGATGGCATTCCTTCCCTCCAGCATATCAACCGAACCACACAGCTTGGTGTCATCGGCAAACTTGCTGAGGGCGCACTCAATCCCACTGTCCATGTCAGCGACAAAGATATTAAACAAGACCGGTCCCAACACCGATCCCTGAGGGACACCACTCGTTACTGGTCTCCAGCCAGACATTGAGCCATTGACCACAACTTTTTGTGTGCGCCCATCCAGCCAGTTCTTTATCCACTGAGTGGTCCATTCATCAAATTGATGTCTCTCCAATTTAGAGACAAGGATGTCATGTGGGATAGTGTCGAACGCTTTACACAAGTCCAGGTAGGTGACATCAACTGCTCTACCCCTGTCCATCATTTCTGTAGCTCCATCATAGAGGGCCACCAAATTGGTCAGGCAGGGTTTCCCCTGAATCAAGCCATGCTGGCTGTCAACAAGCACGTTGTTGTTTTTCATGTGGCATAGCATGCCTTCCAAGATTATCTGTTCCAAGATTTTGCGAGGCACAGAGGTGAGACCGAATGGTCTGTAATTCCCTGGGTCATCTGTTTTCCCCTTCTTGAAAATGGGGGTTATATTTCCCTTTTTCCAGTCTTTGGAACTTTACCTGACTGCCATGATTTTTCAAAACACACATGCTTAAATATTTTGGAAGATCTCAATTAGACACTTGTGGGGAATAAAATTTGAAAAGATGGTTACAATTTCCTTACCTTCTTCCTAAATGATAATTTGAAAATAGTTCATTTTGTTCAAGTAGCAATTAGAAAAGCACTTTAAGTGTCTGGGACTGTCAGATTACACCTTTAATGAAACTGCATAAGGAGATTTTGTCAACCTACGGGAGTTACTTCTAAAGTAAAGCAATGTATAGTGCTGGCATCTGTAACAAATGATGCATTCTTGACTGCTGTACCACACAGCAAACCTTTTATAAAATAGCTGAATGTCATCTGCATAGCATTCTCATAAAACAGAAATTTAGTCAATAGGCTTTCTTTTCTAATGGCATGACTATGTCCTGACAACTCCAGTGGTCCTTAAATATAAATCAGTGTCCTAAAGCAGAGACATGTGGATTCACTGTTCAGTTTTGTAAATGGTTACACCTGATTCAGATCTTTGCATTAAGTGACAAGACTCTGTATTCAGTGTGCAACAAGAACTGCGGCAGCACTCAGAGTGTGAACAGGGAAATCTCTGAAAGCAGAGGTGCTAGCTGTTCTAAATAAGCCATGGCTCTACTGCAGTCAAGGATGCCTGTGGTCAAAATTCTGAAGAGCAAAACTGATACACTTAATCAATTTGCAAAGCTTTAGAAATGAAAACAAATGGTAACAGTATCTAACTACTGGATTTCCTTCATTCATAAGCGGAAAGGTTTGTAATTTCATTTTAATCTGTGCTTCCCCTGTAATCCAGACTGGCCATGCTATTCTGTGCTTAGATAACCAGATGTCCCTGCTATTCATCACTCTGCTTCTTGTCTGACTCCTTATTACCTTCACCATATCAGACTGAGAGAAATGGTTTTGGTATTTATACCTTTGTTTGATATGCAGAACTGAAATGTTCATGACTTTCAGAAGTTTCACATCAAGACTGTAAAAGTTTGGAAAGTAAGAGATGTAGATTTGCAGCTTCCGTCCTCGTTAGCCTGTCCCCTCACCCATTTTTCCCCCTCCTTACTTTGTATGTTGGGGGAAAAGCTCAAGAAAAAAGACACCTCCATTAGGGAATAAAGACACAATATATCATCTTCTTAAGAGGAGAGGAGCAAAACCTATCTGTAACTTTTCTCTGATTCCTAGAAACGTAGACGCAAAGTTAGCATCACTCACTTATTTGAGTCCAAGTAAACTGTAAAGGCTACTGGTTTACATTTTGCCTTTACTCCTGTTAGACCCAACACAGTCTAAGAGACCCCTATTCCAAAACAGGAGCCAGCAGGCAACACACTGCTGGGAGGAACTGATGACAATTTTAGCTAATAGATAACAACTTCTGCTGTTGTGACATGTTTGTAAGGAGTGTGAGCCAGTGAGAATGCTTTGGACTTCTTTGTACAGCAGCTAACACAAGGAAAAGCCTGTCTGCATGGGCTCCCACTTGTTTTGAGAAGAAAGTGTAATAAAAATAATGGACAATTTTGAGTGGATAACTTAAATCAAACACTGTGAAAAAAAAAATAATAAAATTCCTCATTCACTTTCTCTCTAGGAGAAGAGAATCAGCTACAAATATGTGCTCAAATGATCACTTGATCCTATATTTCCTGTGCCTGGTAAACTGCTTGGTGTGTTCTTATGCCCTTCTACTTTGTTACTGAGGGCACTTGAGTACTTTGCCACATAGATGATCATAGATGATCAGCACAGGAAAAAAAGATGGTATAGGGCTTACTGCCTTTTACTGCCTCTTTTGCCTCTGTACCTTCTGCTAAGATAAATGGTTAGCAAAGCAGCATCCAGTTACTCTTCTGAGCTCAACATACAAAGAATCCAACATCCTGAGTAAGTACAAAGAATGGCAGCAACAACAAAATTGTATTTATGGGAAGCTCTGCTAGGGGGATTCTGATTTAATGATGATTTCTTTTTACATCATTGCTTAGGCTGGCCTTGGTGGTGACTGCTCAGGTGATTTTCTCTAGTGATCTCAGCATGTTCTGCTGTGCAATAACCTCCTTCATTAATTCTTGATTTTCCTCATTTCTGAAATTTTGTATTTGTAATTCTATTTACTCTGCTGCTTTGCAGATTTGTATGGCTTTTTACAAATTCAACTCACAACAATTTTTAGCAGATGCTAATGTATCTTCCCATTACTTCAGGTCACCTCTAAGAATGTGATCCCATGAATTACAGAAAATTAAACTTCCTGGATTCTTCAAGGAAATAAAATTTTCTTCAAACTACTCAAGAAGCTTCCAGTATTCATTAATACAGAGTTTTACTTTAAAGCAAGCATAAAATATAAATACTAGATAAAATCTGTGGTCCATGAAGCTTTTACACTAATTTGTCATATGCAAAAACAAAGGGTGAAAGAAGTGGCTATGCAGTTCCCAAAACGTAGATTAGCTGTTGATTTAAACTTTTATATTTTGCATTGTCTGCTATTTCAAAACGTGTCTAACAACACTGAAAAATTATTTGTATTGTTTTCCTTTTCTTCTGATGATTCCTTTTTCTTGACTGATATGTACTTTACAGACAAAAGGAGTCCCAGGGAGGGATTTTATTGTTCTCAATACAGCACACTCTTTATTCAGTGGACTTTTCAGAATTAAGAAAATATGCATTTCCAGTATTTCAATTATCTTTTTTCAGGGCCTAAGGTGGTCATGTGCCCTCCACCCATATGTCCCGTCAAATATTATTTCTGGTTGCCCTCACCAGCTGTCATTTGTAGTTGTGGGGAAAAAAAAAAAAAAAAAAGTATTATCAACTATTCAAGCCCACTTCAGCCTCTGTAAATGCAGTCAGTCATTGTACATTCAATATCCCTTGTATAGGCCCTATACAGGACACGTTTCCACAGAGCAAGACATTTGCTGGGGGGGGAGGGGGAGGGGGAATTGCCAACATAAAGCAACTGTTCACATTTAGCCTTGATGTAACGTACCTTATTCATAAGATATTTCACTCATGGGTCCATATTTTTAATCAGATGGAGAAAGATGAAGAGTGAAACTGAGTATCATATACGGAGGAAGGCAGAGGTTTCATGTCATCTTGAAGAGTCAGTAGACATGTCAGAAATGTGGAATGATCAACAGTGCAATACAGGGTTGATATCCAAGGGACACTTTACTATTTTCATGGATAGGATCACTGGTTTTATGGGCATTTAATTGTCATGTTGACAGACCACCATCATTCTGCAAGCCTAGTAGGTATCTGTCCAAAATTCAGATCGAAGCCCTAACAGGTGTTGGCTATTTTTCATGCTGAAGGAAAAAAACTGTGTGAGTCTGGTACATGCTCTGATGTTTTACGATAGTTGCCAAAGTGTAAAATGCACTCAGTCTATTAAAGAAATCAGACTATATTTGGGGAAGCTACCCTATAAGCTGAGGAAAACAAAGTCCATTTAATTTTATAGTTAGGTTAAACAACATGATTGCTTTGTTTTTCCTGTGCTACACTTACTAATGGAATCACCTCTACCAAATAAAACTAAGTTATTTGATTGCTTAATAATCTGTTATGTTCAGTTAATGTAGTAATAATTCTAGTCTACCAATTTTCTGCATAGTATTTTGCTGATTTTGAAATTTTTTGCATAGAAAAATCAATGCAGTAAATGATCAAGATAATTATGTAATAATTTCTTTTTCTTAGGGAAGTGTATAAAGATTAAAATTAGTGTCAGAAAAAAAACTGAAGTTAGTAACTTTTTATTACTTTTATAATAGAAAACAAAGAAACAAACAAAACTGATCAATAGGCCAGAATAATTCTTGTATGTGGTACAGGATGTATGTACCACTGAAATAGTAATAAACAGTGTTAGAGAATAAAATGTCCCTTGCATTTTTGTACAGATGAAAGCAAAGCATTCAGAAAACCAATCTACTGTCTTACACTCTAAAATACTTGTGCAGGTTTTACTGAACTTTGACTTTTGTAATTTTAAATATGAGTGATCGAAAAGACAGATATTAGTATCTCAACTTGATATATTGTATCTACAGCATTATGGAAAAAGAATGGCATTATATTTTATAATTATGTAGTCAAATATTTAACTCTAGTGGGTCTTAACTAATTTATATTTTTCAGACACCACTGAAGTGGTATTTTATTGTACTAGAGAATTTGCAATGAGCATCTCTCAAGGGACCCAGCTCTGTAATTGGCTGCTTCATCTGTGTAAAAGCCAACTGGGTTTCTTGGAATTTGCATGGGTGAATGAAAATGTGCTCAAAGGGCAAGAAGCTACATTTACAAATGCCTACTTACTTGCCTGCTGTTACTGTGTTTGTTTCCTGCCTGTTACTAAAGTACTGGGGATAGATATGTCAGCATTTCAGAGTGTAAGCAATCAGGTTGACAATGGCTGCTTTCAGCACCTTTAAAAACCAAACCCTTTATAACACAGGTTTTTAAAATCCTGAATTTGATAAGACTGTAGAAATTATTATGGATACATGAGAAGGAAATAAATAACAACAGAGAAAGGAAAAACTGCATTATAGAGACAAGAGACAGGCTGAGTAATACTTATGAAACTGAAAGAAAACATGAACAGAGAGCCTTAGTCCCATTTACATGCACACCCTTTTACTTTATTATAGCAGTGCTAACAAAACATTCATATAGCTATGTAAAATTAATTTGAGATGTTATTAATCTCCTCTTTTAGAAAATTTTCTCAAATAGTGTTATTAAACCAAAATTATTATCATTTCACACAGCTTTGGGTTCTTAGATACAGCTATATCATTTCATACAGCTTTGGGTTCTTGGTCCTGAAGCTTCAGTTTAGGGCAATTACAGTCATCTGCATATAGACCTTCTTTAAATGCCATTTGATTAGGGTTCTTCATATGCTTCTTGGGGATTATTATATCTAGATAATACATATATGTGAGTTCCAGAACAGTTTAGTTTTTTAGAAAATATTTTCTTGCTTCTTCAATTATAAGTTATTTTAAAAAAATGCTATTAAAAAAATCAAGTGGAAGAAATTATATTAAATTAGAAATAAGTAGGTAGCATCAGTAAGGCAAAGTTTTGTAAGCATGAAATAGGTAAATCTATAAATGAGTGAAGCTATTCAGGAAATGTGAAGTTTCATCACATATTTCTGACCATAAAGAGGTATCAGATTTCTAGTTGTAAATGTTAAGGGATAAAATAGGGTAATTGCCTATTTCTTGTCAGATGTAAATGACTAGTCCAGATGTAGATGTAGATATCATCATCCGACCAGATGAATTTTGGACTTATATGAAAGATAAATTAGTAAGGGGAAAAAACTAAAGCTCTTATGAGAATTAACAGTATTGCGAAGCTGAAGAAATTAATGACAAAAGTGGATATATCAAATTACGTCAGTGTAGGTTAGGGCATTACATGTATCTGTAAAAACTATCAGCAATCACAAATTTTCCTTCCTTTTTTTGAAATAAATTTTTAATTTACATTTTCTGCTTGGAGATATGATTAACATTCCCCTCACAAAATAATACCATGATCATCAATCAATTTAACAGTATCTGACATAAGCATAGTTATGCTTACAAGTGTGTTATGTCCATTTCTGTATCCATATGTTTTTTGAGTGTGCACTACTTGAATTAACAGAGACTCTCATTCTCCATTTGTTCTTGAAAAACAACAGCTATACTCTGTTGATTCTAACTTTGCAGCACTTTCAAGCAGCTTCTTCTGCTATAGTTGACTTCTTTTTGACATCAAACTTCTAACACTCCCAGTGCATTCTCATAAACTACAGGGAACAATTATGCAACGTGTTCCTCAGCTTGAAAACTTTAAAGTCGACAGCTAAAATGTCAGTGACTTTTTACAGACCCCTATATTTATTAATGCTTCAGAAAACATATTCTCTTAAAAAAAAAAAAAGGCACATCTTTAATAACAATAAATCACATTTTATTTTGATGCTGACATGCTGTTATTTGTAACTCTGTGCTCACATTTTTTCAGAGATTCTATGGTCTTCACTCAAGAAGAAGTCATGCATCTTAAAATTCACTAATAAATAGTTATCTCCATGATTACTCCTAAAATTAATTAGAAAATTAGAATGCAATTAAAGTTGGGAAAAACAAGAGAAATTAGATACTAAACAAATTCTTAGATATACATTAAAAAATTCTTAGACATATTTGTATTTCTTCCTAAGTAATAGTGCTTTGGAGTTGTATTATTCTTTAACTTACTTATTGTTACAAATCACTTGAAGAAGTAGCTTTGCCATCCTTAAATTTCTTTATCTTATGCCTGCAGAAATCAATTAAACTTCTACTTAGTAATAATAATAGAAAATGGGATTTAATATTTACATGCTGCAAATTAACCTGAATAATGATCACCACTTATTTTATATATGATACTGTTCATTATCTGTGTACATCTAAAGCTATTAAAATAAAGTGGAGGATATTAAGTTTCACAAATATATCTGCTTTAAATAGAAAGCTCGTAGCTCACTAAAGAGCTGATTTTATGTCATATCATAGTCCAATGCATGACCTCCAATTCCACAAATTTTTATAGAACTTGAACAGGATCAGCTTATCTTAAGAGTTTCCCAGGTCCTTGCAGGATTGAGCCAGGAGTAAAAAAACTCATAAAAGACAAGTAAAGTATTATTGGCAGTTTCACAGACCCAACTTCTGAAAACAATACATAATAACCATGTATCTACAGTGCTCAAAAGCCCTTTTCATGCAACAAAAACTAAGAAATAGATTACAAAGCCAGTAACAGACTAGCACATGAACCACTGTATCTAACTCCATTCTAAAGCAGGGTGAAGCTACACTTGATAATCTTCTTCAGACTTCCACAAAAAAGACAGAAACCTTTGTAAACTTTCTGACTTCTTAAATTAGACAATCAAAGGTAGGAATTGCAAGGCAGCTCATACAGACCCATAGGACTGACCAAAGTAGAAAACTACAAGGCAGAAAACCACATAGTAAAAGGTAGAAAGGTACAAAGTAGAAAATTACAAGTGGTAACGGGTTGAAACTTAAACAGGGGAAGTTTAGATTGGACATAAGGAGGAAATTCTTTCCTGTTAGGGTGGTGAGGCGCTGGAATAGGTTGCCCAGGGAGGTTGTGAATGCTCCATCCCTGGCAGTGTTCGAGGCCAGGTTGGATGAGGCCTTGGGTGATATGGTTTAGTGTGAGGGGTCCCTGCCCATGGCAAGGGGGGTTGGAACTTGATGATCTTAAGGTCCTTTCCAACTAACTATTCTATGCACCTATGATTCTATTATTTTGAAGACAGAACCCTTGGCAGCATCTACACCAGCTAAAACACAGGCTGAAGGGCAAGACTCCTTTCACCTATTCTGATAAACATATTGCTCACTTTATGGGTTGGCTTGAAGCATTGATAGTTCCTGTAAATACACCATTTATTTATTTATATTAAGATGTTAATAAATATGCATTTTCTTAATCAACCCTGTACTTCAGCTTCTAAACCAGTAAAGAACAATAAGGTATAGAAGGAAGTTTGCTTGTTTCTAAAATTAATTGCTATATATCATAATGTTGTATCATACTTCTGATTCCCCATGAAACTGGCAGTTATCATCAGCTTACAGTTACTTGGTTAGCTCATTTGCAATAAAACCTGAGACAATGGCTGCTTCCACAATCTCTATACTTACATGCCAATAAAAGTTTCAGTAGTGTTTAACACTGCTAACATTGCAATTGTGCTTCAGAAAATACAAAATTGAGTTTCAGCTGTTACCAGGTTTTGATATTGAGGGAGCAACAGTTATCTGTACTTATCAAAACATGGAATTTTTTAATGAATAACAATAAATTATTCTGAACAAAACTAACATACAGCAACAGCTGGGATACCTCATTAGAAATTTTTCTTAAATAATAGCTGAAGCGTTGACATAGGATTTTGATATACAGAGTAAGAAGTTAGGTTTAGAAATCTTTGCACTAGTTTCCCACATTCTTGATGAAAACTCATCTCTCTAGTAAACTGCAAAAAGATAAGTGATATCATTATACTAAAGGTCACACTCATTAAACACAGGAAGGAGGACACTAAAAGGCCAATTCATCTCCAGTGTTCTACCTTTTACCGTGTGTAAAGAGTTGTCAAAATATTTCAGGATTGCATTTTTTATAAATTGTCAAACAACTTTGGTTCCTATCATACACTAAGTACAGACTGTGTTCAGGATGGGTTTCACACAAAACACTGTTTTCACTGTTATGGTGTGATTAAGAAGGTACAAACCCTGTCAGTCTTACCAAAACAGTGGAAGCTGAATCCATACAATTTTTTCTACACTTTTACAAATACATAATTACATCTATTCATACGAAAGGGAGGGATGTGCCTTTTTAGATATAATAGTATATATCAATAGCAATTATCCCTTACCAAAGCATTTTATCATGAAACAAATTTCTATGATAAAAGAACTGTTTCTGAAGCTCCTTTCCTGTGAAACATGACTTACAGAATACAGCCAACCACATGAATTTCTTCACTGAGATTGTTTAAATTATGCCAGTAACTAGTTTATACTTGTGGTATATGCATATTCAGCAGTGCTATAGAATTCTGTTTTGACTCACTGATTGGATGGCTAGAATTTTCATAAATAAAGGCTGGGAAATCAAAGAGTTCTGAAGATAGACACGTAGAATGGCATTCATGAGGCCACAAATATAGACATCCTCAGTACAGATATTTTCATGTTAGCTAGTTGTCAAGACTTTTTCACAGTGAGTGGAGTAAAATTGGCACTTTCACAGCATGAGTCATCTCATCCTAAAATAGATGATTAAAATAGGTCAGATGAATCATTGGCTGTTGCTTTCTATTGACCTTGAAGAGAGCATTGTGTTACTAGCTAGTCTGTATATACATATAAACTGCAGACCTATGAAGGTGGGTGAGAGGGACATAACCTAGATTATCTCTGGAAACAATAGTTTCACAACCAGATTTACAAGCATGTATGAGAATAATAGACTAACATTTCCTAATCGGGAAGAATGTTTGCATCCTATATGGAAAATAAGCTGAAAGACAGTACGTGTGATTTAAAGGGATGACCTATGTCTCTATGTAAAGTATTTGGATATAGTTGTATTCTCCTGGTCCTAGAAGATGTATACATTCTTTGAAATATTATCATAGTGCTTTAGTACATCATATCCATATATGAAGACCTTGATATCATACAGTAAATGACTGATTCATTTGAGAAAACCAAGACTTTAAATACTTTTAAATTAATCTTGAAAGATTCCAGAGGGACCTTGACATGCTTGTGAGGTGGGCTGATGCCAACCTCATGAATTTTAACCATGACAAGTGCAAGGTCCTACACCTGGGTAAGCAATCCCAGGCACAGCTACAGGTTGGGCAGAGAAGAGATTCAGAGCAGCCCTGCGGAGAAGGACTTAGGGGTATCAGTTGATGAGAAAATGAACATGAGCCAGCTTCAGTGTGCGCTTGCCGCCCAGAAAGTCAACAGTATCCTGGGCTGCATCAAAAGGAGTGTGACCAGCAGGTCAAAGGAGGTGATCCTGCCCCTCTACTCTGCTCTCGTGAGACCTCACTTGGAGTATTGTGTGCAGTGCTTGTGTCCTCAACATAAAAAGGACATGGATCTGTTGGAACAAGTCCAGAGGAGGGCCATGAGGATGGTCAGGGGACTGGAGCACCTCCCATATGAAGATAGGCTGAGAGAGTTGGGGCTGTTCAGCCTGGAGAAGAGAAGGCTGCGTGGAGACCTCATAGCAGCCTTCCAGTATCTGAAGGGGGCCTACAGGAATGCTGTGGAGGGACTCTTCATTAGGGCCTGTAGTGATAGGACAAGGGGTAATGGGTTAAAACTTAAGCAGGGGAAGTTTAGATTGGACATAAGGAGGAAATTCTTTCCTGTTAGGGTGGTGTGGCGCTGGAATAGGCTGCCCAGGGAGGTTGTGAATGATCCATCCTTGGCTTTGCTCAAGGCCAGGCTGGATGAAGCCTTGGATGATATGGTTTAGTGTGAGGTGTCCCTGTCTGTGGCAGGAGGGGTTGGAACTTGATGATCTTAAGGTTCTTTCCAACCCTAAGTATTCTATGATTCTATGATTCTATGATTAGATGATAGCCTTGCAGTAAATTTGCAAATTTTCCCACTGAAATTAAAATTTAAACCGTACACATATAATGAGGTTTGGACTGAGAAAAGTTGTAACTGAGCCTTTAAATTACAACTACACAACGTATACACAGAATGCTTTAACACCTTTAAGCATCTTCTTCCACTGATTTATTCTTCTGTGGACAACCACAAGGGCATATCCTTGAAATCGTTATATACTCTATTGTTAACTTTTGCTGCTAGAAGTGAGGACCAAACTATCTCAAATCTAGTTGACTGCAAGATATCTTCCCACTTCAGATTTAAATGAGACTGTACTAAATCTGGTGTTCAAAGAAAATCTTCCTCTTGTTTTTTAAGTCAAAGGGAGTTAAACCCACTCATTACCTTTGAAATGCATTGCTAACAGTCTAACGCTGGATTGAGGCAAGAAGTGTTATCAATTCCTCAGCGATCTTTACTTCCAAAAAATAAGTAAGTATGGCAAATTCGCCAAGTTTTGTAAGACTGTGTACACATTCAAGAGATTTTTTTTAGTTTATCTTTGCAAATACTCAGGGAAACATCTTACCAGAAATGAACTTTTAGGGTACAAAACCGTTTACAAATTTGGATGAAATCTGGCAAATAACTGTGAGCGTGGAAACATTTAATCTCCATATTTTTCTAAAAAAAAAAAAAAAAAAGGAGAGAAAATTATATTTAAATTTGTAGAAATTCTAAAATCAGATAAAAAATGAGTTAAAGGGAAATAACCTAATCTATTTCTCAAAACTCTTGTTACAGTTACTGGTAGATTATCCTAGATCCTATCTAGTCAGGTGTTTTGCTAACACAGGCCAAATAAAGTCAAGCATAACAGCTAGATATAGCGATCAGGACCTATATTTGAGCATACAAACAATATTGTACTTGTCTCTCATCTTCCCCTCATACTGGCAGGTGCTTTGTTCACTATATGTACAGGTTCTCTTGTACTGCGAAGTGTACTTTGTGAATATTGCAAGGATTAGAGACAGAACAATGAGAAATGAACTCTTGTATTTGTCTTTAAATGTACCTGTAATGTATATGGCTGTATTTATCCACTTTGTCCTAGGCTGAATTTCAATGTTCCAAACTCACCAAATTTATAGTGTACTCATACGAAGACTGTTTGGTCAAAATACAGCATCAGTATGCTGTTTTAGGAAACACACTTTTTCCCTCCAGTTATAAATATTTCACCTTAGTCTCAGAAGCCTTCCCTTTCTTTCATATGGCTAAATGTGTGTTTTATTAACTCTTTTCCTTGACCTACTGATGTCAATAGCAGAACACATCACACATTTAGCTTCCATTAAAACCAAGGATGATCAAGTAATGTGAAGGAAACAGTGAGAACTACATCTGTTGAGAACAGTTAGATGCATGTAGTGGCACTTCTTTCCAATTTTAAGAACAAAACAAATAAGAAGGCTTTGTTGGCAAAAGTAAACTTCATGATTAAGAACTGTTTTGGTTGGTGTTTTTTTTTTAAGAAACTGCTAAGTATTTTTAAAAACAAAACATGAATTATTTTGTAAATGAACAAAAAAGTTTTTACAAATGCTGTTTCATAATAAGTGTGACTGTCAACTGTTTTTCTCCAGAATAAGTATTTTTATTCATGATTATTTGGAGAAGGGACTTTATCCACATGTTAGCTTCCTGTGAATTTTTTTTCTTTTTCTTTTCTTATAAAAATATGTAATAGGGCTTCAGACATGGAGGCTTTTTCATCTTTTAATAGAAAATACAGCTAGGAATACCATTTGGAATTTTTACTTTGCTCATCCTTACTGTTTTTTTTTTTAATAAGGAGAAGTAAAAAAATGGGGAATATGAGGGAAAAAAATTTATTTACATATATGCTTAAAAAAATTACATGTCCTTTTAATATAAAGAAATTATTGAGGCATTTCTCTTTTTTCCTATTTCTTATTTACTTGCTTCCAACATTTTCCAATGAGAAAGTCTAAGCAACCAATTTTTTTTGCCATATTCTATTTAACTTTTAAAACATCCATTTCCTTATTAGAAATTAAACCAAGAATAGGAAAATTAAGAACTAAATTTAAAAAAAAGGAAGGAAGAAAGAAAAGGAGCACTGCCACAGTAAAAGCTAAATATTGAAAAGCGGTGTGAGTAGGCCACTCTTTAATTTTCTCACAAGATGTTTTTGTCTTTAAGTGATCTCATGCAGTTTGATAGCCCTGATCTGGATACTGGAGAATATTATTTATAGCTCTACGATATCAACAAATACATTAAATCAATTCATTCACAAATTCTACTTCCCTTAAAAAATAATATTCATTACCAATTTTGAACAACTGTCTGTGGCAGTCTAAACATGTAGTGTGTATGTAGCAGAAGGAGGATTGGAGAAACTGAAAGTAAACACTTTCATCACACCACTAATGCAAATGCATGTAGCATAAAAATAAGAAGGATCATTTTCTCTTATTCATATTCATATTGAAGTGAAACTGCAACTGAATGTATGAATCTTTTTTTAACACCTTCTAAAGTACCAAGAGAACCTAGGAGCTTCATCGTGGAAGTTGTTCGTTCAGGATGACATTTTTAAGCTATACAAAGACCCCTGTTTCATCCTAGTTCTCTTTCTAAATTAAAAGTATTTTGAGAATAACAAAACTGATTGCTTCTTGTGCTATGAAACAAATGGCTGCTCTCAGGCTGCCATAACATACTATTGGCACAATTAAAACTTTTGCATGGATGAGGATCTTCTGCAATTTTCTCTAGATGAACTGCCATCACCTTTGCAGAAAAGGCTGTATCAAGTCCTTCTCATTCCCCTCAGACAGAGACTGGTTATAGGTTTACATGTGAACTGTACATAGTAGCAAATTCAGGTATACTCAAAGACACCGTTTCCATAAGGATGCCTTTCCTAGGAGAAACTACTGTCCAGTGACCTGTCCTGTTACTTTTCTGGTGTTTCTGGTGTTTTTGCTTCTTTGCCTGACAGCAGCTTTTGACATGACCATTTTGATTGTATGTCCCCTGCTAGATTCCTTACAGCTGAAACTGCTTCCATACCTATTTATTGGTTAAGTAGAGACTTGCTGAACAACATCTTTACCTGTAGGTAATACCTACAATGTAATAAAAGGTGGGATGCAGGATGCTGGAACACTCTACATAGTGGCAGCTTACACAGGACAGAAACAGTAGGTGTAATGAAGGTGTAAAAAAGGTGTACTGTAGTAACAAATTTCCAAAGTCTAGCAGGAAACCTGGATTAAGGTTAACTAAGGTGTGCCTAATAGCTTCAAGGTTGACTTCATGGCTACTGTCATCCCTGCAGGTTACATGAAAGGCCATGGGGATGAAAGACTATAATTCTACCTAACTTCCCAAGCAGTTTTAGTTTGATAGATTTCAGGTAACCCACAATCCTTTGTAATGTGTGCATAAAATGCACTATGTGCCGACTTTGCTGTTTAACTGTCACAGAACATAAGTGTCGATCCATTTTTTTAACAGTGAAAATATCTCAGGTATATGAGATAGATTTATTAGCCTGTCATCTGAAATCTAACTTACATTTATAGCATTTATTTACTTCCAGAAGTGAACCATTTTCCATTTTATTCTGTTTAGTATTCCCTCTCCAGGCTCTCATCCAGCTCCTCTTAAATTATCAATGTCAATGGTGATTATGCTTAAATATTCTTTTTAAGACAGGAGATACCATCCCACATACTTTCTTAATAGGCTTGCATAACTTAATCCAGACTACAATGCCAGATCCCTTTCCTTAGAGTCACTACAACTACAGCCCATGACTATGCAACATTCTTCTATTTTCAGTTCCTTCTCTTGCCCATTAGGTCTGTATGTAGAATTGGGTAGGAAAAAATGGCATTATTATAGTTAATTTGAAAGGAGACTGGGGAAAAAAAATACTTTTTTTTCAATTATGTGTATACTGTAAAAATTCAACTTGTCATTGAAAACCGTACAAAACTTGGGCTTTTTCTTTGTAAACAGAAAGTAATCTTTGAATATAAATCCAGGCACATTTCAGATGCATTTCTATAGAAGTGGGAAAAAAATCTTTTCTGCCTAGAAAGAAACATTTTTTGGGGTATTTTTTTTACCCATTTCTTCTTTATGATGAGCCCGCTGATTTATGTAATGCCTCTTTCCCTACAACCCTTTTAATCATATTCTTGCAGAACAATCTATACATCCCAAACCTTTCCCTACAGTGCTAGAGCAAAAAGTGGACATTAGAAACCTTTCAAATAAATAATCAAGTATAGCATGTGTTGATTTTAAATGCTCTATCCACTTGAACTTTTAATTCACTTTCAAGTCCCTTCTCTCTTAATTATCTGTTCAGATGGTAAGTGGTATTGAGATCACACTATTCTCAGATACTTATCCATAAAGTGCTGAGTTCACTTCTACTGCTGTATCAATTCCTATTATTATTAAGTCAGTGAAGTGGTTTTTTAACATGCTGATTTGGATGAGGTGAGGTACCTGAGTCTCAGAAACTGAATTCATTGCTCAAGAAAGAAAGCTATAGACTGAAAATCATCTCTCTGAAGACAGTTTAATTTGAGGCATTGTGTCATATCATTATGAATTCCGTATTTCATTTACTCACTGAAGCCCAAGTTACTCCTGTTAAAAACTGTCGTACTCATTATTGATGCTTCAAGCTGCTTTACCCATGGATTGGACTGACTGCTTTAGGCTGCTTCACCCATGGAGCAGACTGACTACTTCAGGGGATTTTTTTGCATTCTTTAAGAAATAGCTCTCTATTTTACAAAAGCTGGTTATTCTCCCAGAAAGCATAATGCTCCAGGAAAGTGAATTTGGATGTCTCAAAATGGGGTACCAAAAATTAGCAGTCAAATATGAAAACCATATCTAAAACTGTGGCCATGTGCTTAAGAATTTATATTGCTTCATGAATTGTGTTCATGTACAATCAATATGGTTTTATGGGAGAAACTTGGGTTTTCTTTGGTGTAAGTAAAAGTTGAAAGGTGGGGAGGACTTAGGAGTTTTCGTGTAGGTACACTGCCATGGGCAGCATAACTCCT
Organism: Neopsephotus bourkii; assembly: GCF_033783945.1. Lineage (NCBI taxonomy): Eukaryota > Metazoa > Chordata > Aves > Psittaciformes > Psittacidae > Neopsephotus > Neopsephotus bourkii. Next base: position 4,164,613 of record NW_026902113.1, read on the forward strand.
CCTTGCTTTAAAGAATGCAGGTGGGAAAGGTAATCTTGGCATTTTCCAGAAGCAGCTCAGCAGTTCCACTCATCTTCCTCTTGAGTAATATAAATGGTACACATTATTCCTTGTGCATATATCACTTGAACTTTACTATAATCCTAGGGCAGTATCATTATTATTGTTGTTATTATTATTATTATTGTGTCTAAGCTTACATTTATACAGACATACACAGCCCGTTTCTGTGCGTAACAGTGAAGGGAGAAATTCTATACAGGTTTTTATACTATTGTTTTTTTTACCTTAAGCCATTTGAGGATCTGGTCCTTTTTATAGAGTGTTTTCTAAGTTAAGGGTTACAATCTTACATGGGTTAGTTACTGGCAAGCACTGACTTCAGTAAGACATTGCTTCTTTCCCATTTTCAGTATATTAAAGTATTTATCAAATGGAATAGTTCAGGGTAAGGTAATACCAGAGTTAAAACAATATGGTCATTATATCATCTCTCACATAAAAATCTAAAGGGCAATTGAAGTGGGCTTCTAGGATGATGAAATTTTCTAGACTATACAGTATCAAATACGTTTACGTTAAGCCATGTTGGTTGTTGATATTATTGGAATTGGTTAGAAAGAAATTAAAAGTGTCAAAACAAGAGAGTAGCCTACTAAAATAAAAAAAAATGTAAAATTTTCATAGAAAAGTTTTTTTGACAACCAAACATTCAAAGAGCATTGAAGTCAAAGGCAGCTGTTCCACAAGTTCACTGAGTTTTGAGCTGAAATCTTACTGCTCCCTTCCATGTTATTTTCATAACAGGAGGGACCTTAGCAGTCTGGAAGGCAATTGAAAGAAAGAATGAAAACAAAGATTTATCTTAGGAAAAATCCAAAATACCTTTGACAGAAAAAATCCTGATATACCTTCAAAGATTCTGCATGCAATTTTGTACGTTTGTAATTAAAGATACAAATATAATATTTTTTTATGCCAAAAAAACCCACAAGAAACATGTGAAATACATAATTCTGCAGTTAAAGAAAACAGCAACATATTCTATTGCAGCAACATTTCATGGTAGATGAATATTAAAGCTGAATAAGTCCATGTAACTTCTTAGCTAATTGCCTTGTTAACTGTAGCAAATGAGAATTTTTTTTTATTTTTTTTTTTTTTACAGAGGAGTTAGTGCTTTGAAAGGAAATTAAGCAAAACAGAACTTACTCTGGAGGGTCAGAATAATATTTAAGTACAGAATAATGTTTAAAGAACAGCTGCAGCTTAGTATCCACCTGGACCAAGCAGCAGTCATTGCAAATTAGGTTAAATGTCAATGTTAATTACATAATAGTATAAACTTCATCTTAGTTTCTGGGTTCAATGCTTTAAATAGCCGTTCATTTGAAGTTTAGTGACAGTGTATCTATGCATACTCTATCACAGAATGAATGCAAAACATAGACCTTCTAAAAGCCTTAGTTTTGACCCTGTGCAAAGTTTTCCACAACTCAGTGGAAATGATAGCAATGCAGTATGAACACTAAGAATGAGGTCAGTAATGCGACCCTACACCACCACAGGTTATATTGTCAAAGAAATGAAAAGCAACTCTAAAGACAATAAATACTTGCATGGTTAGTACTTTCAAAAGCTTTCCATTCCTGTAGCTATCTTTACATGATTTGACTCATTGTCATTAAAAACACAGTATTAGCCAGAACAGGTGGTATGGAGATTTAGCCACAGCACTGTCCTTTGTGAATGAGTAGGTGTCTTTCTCTATATCAACAAAATCTGTTTCAAAAAATATATTATTGTGCTAGAAGTAAATTCCCCTTCCCTTACATTTTGTTACCTACTCTCATTAAATTACCCCTTCTCTCAGTAGCTCACCGGTTCCCTCATTCACCTATCATTGTGCCAGAGCTGATTGAGAAACACCTAAAAGTTCTGGACTTCAACCCTAGCCCACCTTCTGCACTCCATCAATCAGCTCAGTAAATCTGTCAACCTGCCCTCAACTTCCAGCATCACCCCAGTTCAGCTCCATACAGAATAGGTATTCCTCAGCTCCCTCACTTTACCCTGCAGTCTCTTCAGAGAATCTACACAAGTCCTCTTTATGTAATGAATCCAGAGAATAAACAAAAAAATCACTTCATGGCACCAAATAATTCTCACCCCTTCTACCTAAGTAATCATTTTACTCCCCAGATTTTTTTCCTTTAATTCATAGGACTAACTACGTTTGGATCCATGATACTTAACAAATACAGAGCTTTTCCAGTTGGAGTACAAAGTGGATTTACAGGTAATACCCAGTGTGGTTTTTACTCTGCAAGATGTAAATGAAAACCTACATGTACATTTAAGATCTCCATGATTATGTCCTAAGATAAACAAGTCTTGTTTTTTTATAAGTCAGCTACACACACTAGGAAAAGGGAATAAGGAAGGTTTTTGTGTGCATTTCATGCTTTCTTAATACAATCACAAACATATAAATTATTTGATCAGATCAACTCCTGTTATTATGAATGTTTTAATCCCAGCTCAGTGGAAAATATTTCTAGAGGAATTTCACTTTGCAATTATTTAATCATCCATAAATGCTGCTTTTCCAGGGACCTTGAAGCATTGTTGTTGAAATATATTATTATATTGATCCTCCAGACAGGAAAATACACAGTAGGGAAGCAAGGCTGAGAACCAGATGTTCTGGATTCCCCTCACATCCACTGCCTGTCTTCTCACTTTCTATGTGAATGCATTCATCCAAGGAAGAGGTATCAAAGCCTTTCCCAAAAAGGAATGTAGCAATTTTTTTTTTAACATGCTTGGCTGGTGAGTAGAGTGTATAAATAAGGAAGGCTGCATGCAGACTAAACAGAGTAAAAGGTAGAAGAAGCTGAAGTTTAGAAAACTCCAGAGTTCACTGTAACATGATAGGCTGGATATTTACAATACTGCAGGAAAGTACTTTGTCTGGCTGGTGCATATGTCAGTTGTGCAGCTTGTGTGACCAGACAAAAGCTGGCTCTTCTAAGGCAGGCATCTGCAATGGTTATTTGCTGGTTTTATACAGCCTAAGATCTTTAAAGTGGTGGCTTCCTCCCACTCATGGCTGATGAAGATGACTTGCCATTTTTCATGCAGTTCAGGTGTGGAGGGGGAAAGAAAAAAAAGGTATCAGGAATCATGAAGATTAACTGTTTCGGAAACAGATAAATACAGCCTCCTAGAAGTGATGCAGAACAGGTGTTGAGTGTTGCACATGCATTCTATATCAAAAGCAGTTGTTGAGTGCTATATGTAAAAGATTCATTTTAAGCCTAAGAATGCTGGTTTCAGTGAGCAGGTTGAAGTCTGGTCTCTTGTTTTTTATAAATGTTTGGACTGCTTCTTTTATAAATATGCATATAAAAAAAAAGGAAAAAAAAAGTCATGTGTAAATGTTTGTAGATTCAAGTCCTAAAAAAGATCTTCCTGCCATTTTCAATCATGCATACTCGACTGAAGAAATAAATACATCAATTATATAAATAGTGGAAATATTAAGTTCCAAACTTACACACTGTGATCTGTGTATTGTTCTTGTTGAAGTTGCAGAACATTCTATCACTGACTTCAGTTTCAGAACAACTTAATGCTGAAATCAGCAAATAAAAAACAAAAGCCAAAATAACACAAAAAAGACAGAAACACAAAAACACTGCAAAATAATATCTTAAAAAAAATACAAACAGTTGGCAAGCAAAACACCTGTAATAACACACTGAAGAAGGAAAGGGGCTGTCTTCACAACTTCAAATTAAAGCTCAGTAGTTTCATCTACTAAAGAAATAGAAATGCTGGATTTAAAGAGATTAATAAAATTTATTTTATTCTAATTTGTATTTTGACTTGTGCTGTTTTGTGAAGTTGTTACTTAGTTACTAAGGCTGATCCTAAGTTTTGTCTTCCCAGGAAACTCCCATCTTCTTTATATTCAGAAATCATTGCTCAAATATATTTCTAACATATTGACATCTAAGTGGATGCACTGTACAACTCCTGCATGATCAACCAGTAACTCAGGCCTTCCTTACAAGAGAAACAGTTTATTTTACACATATCCAGCGCCCTTTAATGATTTCTGAGTGTATAATATCACATGATTAATATTCAGAAAATGAAAACACTGCAAAAAATATATGAAAGTAGAAAGACTTTTAATGTCTCTATCCAGACATCACTAAATAGGATCTTACACATATTTATGAATCAAATTAATTGCTGAGATATAAGCTGAGATTTTTATCATCACTACATTTTAAATATAAAAGGTTTCACCTATTTTATAACGTTTTTGGGTTTTTTTTAATTTAATGAATTCCACTTGAAGACCTAAGTGAAATTTAGGCATTACAGGGACTTTATTATTCCCTTTAAAAAAAGGGAAATTGCCTTTGAAAAACAGCAAATGTATTAAAACTACATTTGCACTACTAGGTGCTGATTGCTAGGTTATCCTGAATCAAACCAAATCACATGAACCACCCTGTTACTTCTCTGTCACTATCTCGTACTTAAGTCATCTACAATCTAAGAATAATTTTTAAAGATGAGAGATTTGTCTCTCCTATTTTTACATACCCACAATGTAGATGTTGGAGTGAGTCACTCCGAGATGAATAAAGGAATGGGGGAAAAAAGGTAAAAAAAAATAGGCACATTTCAATAACAGTTTCATCTGTCCTATTTTAGACCTCCAAATGTTTCTCCTTCCAGCGTGCTCGCTGTTAGTAAGCATGCCAGAGAGGGACAGAGGGAATAGAAGCTTAGGGACTGCACCTAGGAATATAAAATTTTGCCAGTGCTGCTAGTGGATATCTGGTCCCAAGGATGAAGAAGTTTCAAATACTTCCAGCTTTAGGGAAAGTTTCTAACTGCAGGGAAAAGGGACTCTCTGAAGTGAGTGGTTGCAGCAATCTCAGCATAAAAGTTCAAGTGAGCAATTGGGGTCAAAGTCTCTGAAGACACTGGAAAGATCTGGTTGGTCAGCAGAGATGAAATGAGCTGTAACACCTTTCTGTTCCCAGTCTTCTCCAGGGATCCCTGGGGCAGGAGTCCATCCGCCCTTGACCTTATTTCTGGCCTTCTAACTTCTGCTGCCTGGAACACCATATGCAGTCTATGACTAGTTTGAAAACAACTAGTATAAGTAATCCTGCTTTTCAGCTTCCTAGAGTTATTTTTTTAATTTCTATACTCCTGACAGAATTATGGGTTATAACCCTGAGGACTACAGTAATTCAGTCTTTATTCCATAGGTAGTTATATGGTGCACTGGATATTTCCTTCAGGTTGGAATTAGATGGTCTTAAGGTCCTCTGCAACCCTAATTCTATTCTATGCAAGAAACTGTGAAGTCTGTTGGGGTGAGAGCCCATCACTTAAGATCTAATGTCATTCATATAAAAGAAAGACCTTTTAGGCTTAATATTTTAAAACTAAATACTTTTAAATATTTAAAATATATACAACTTCTAACTTTTATTTTTAATTTTCTAACTTATATGTTAGAATATCAGAGCTGTGAACCAAGTATCTTCCATACTTGCTAAGGTTAGAATGACTTGATTTCCCCAAAATTATAGAAATAAACATGTATGATTGGTTAGAACATTTTAAGAGTGTGATTGCTTTGATGTGTTTCCTACAACTCCGGACTTTGAGATTGCTGGCTGTGTACTTTGTAACGTTAGTGTCACATGCCATATGACACTAGCATAGTGGCTAATAATAAGTAGCAGAAGTTCTTCATTAGGGTTCTACGTGAAATGAAAGAGAAATCAAAACTTCTAATTTGCTGTTCTACAGAATTCTCTACCCAGCAAAGCAGACCATTATCAATTATATTTTATCTTTTTATGAAACCTACCAAAGCAAAAATGCATATTTTCTTATGTTTTTGTAAATGTTGCAAATTACACAGTTTCAAAATGCAATCCAACTGTTTTAAATGTCTGTTCAGAGTTACCTCATGGATAACATAGAAAGAAAGCAACTGAAACAGAGAGGTAAAGAACAACATGTGAAGTTACTTTAATCCAACAGGGCTTTGAAATTCAAGGCCAGCCTTCCTTTCAGTAGCTATCATTGAAATAAAAGAGCATATAGTGACAGGGCAAGGGGAAAGGCTTTAAGCTGAAAGAGGGTAGATTTAGATTAGACATTAGGAATAAATACTGCATCAGAGTGGTCAGACACTGGCACAGGTTGCCTAGAGAAGCTGTGGCTGCCCCATCCCTGGCAGTGTTCAAGGCCAAGTTGGACTAGCCTTTGAACAATCTGATCGAGTCAAAGGTGTCTCTGCCCATGGCAGGGGGTTGGAACTAGATGCATTTTAAGGTCCCTTCCAACCCAAACCATTCTATAATTCTACAGTTCTATGAAATACTGACTATGTGTATTCTGTTATACTCCTCAGTAAGGTCAAACGTCAACTATATATTCAAATTTTCTTGCAAAAATAAATCATCTATTCTGGGAAAGCCTATCCATATAATTGTACATTTTGCCGCTGCCACAATATTGTTTATTGACCATGATTGTTCATTTAGCAGATTTTTCATTCTCTGAATTGCTTTTTTGGCCATCTCACAGCACTGTGAGAGTTTTCCTGAGTTGACACTGTTCTCAAACTGGTAAATCTCAGTAATATTCTGAGTAAATTAACAGACACTATCTTTGGCAGCCTGCAAACTAGTTTCATAGGGGTAATCACTATTTCTAGCTTGTGTTTGTTAGGGTTTCCAGACTGTATTTTAACTTGTCAGATAAATGCCCTTCACTAGTCTTTGGGACCCTCTCATAGTCACTCAGAAATTGTTTTATGTATGTATAATATGTTTTCATTTCTGCTATCTGTTACTACAGGTAGTCACAGCAAGCCCCTTTCCAAGCAAAAACATCCCTTGTTTTTTCATATGTTTCTTTCAACACTTAACTCGTTGCTGTAGATTTTACTAAGAATGACAATACTTCAGAAAACTGCTTTCACTTTTGTCATCTTATTTCCGGTAAGCCACTTTGATAAGCCCAAGATCAAATTTTCAGCACTGTTGGCCTCCCCCGTGTTTCTGTGACTTCAAGTGCACCTGCACACAAATGAAATGCACTCATGTTTCCCACTCTTCCTGCACTCCTCTCTGTCTAGAGAAGATATGTGCATCTAACAATATCTTAAAAAAAATTGCACTTTACCTTTCTGAGTGACAGATTTATGCCAATTTGGAGGCCCTAAACTTGTGCTGCATTTTAAAATTTTGGTCCAAATATAACAGGAATAATGAGTCAAAAGCAGCACAATAGCCAATCCATAGTTTAAGTACTGCCAGAGTTGAAAATCTGTAAGACCCATTCCTTACTCTGCAGCATCACAATTGGACTGTAAAAAAGAAAAATCACACAGAGCTCTTTGCCAGGATCACAGAAGCAAAGACAGATTGAGAATCCCATAGAAAATATTTGTTAGCTTATTCACAGAGCAGAAGTGTGTTTTACCATGTGGTACTTGATCTGATGCAGGGTGCAGTCAGGCAAGACAGATTGAACCAGTATAATAGTTTGCTGCCTCTGAAAGGCCACTCCTTTGAGCCTGCTCTGCTGCTCATCCTTCTCCTGAGTGAGCAAATTCCAACCCCTAATCCAGGAGAAAAACAAAGCGGAGAGAGATTTCTGATGGATTAGAGAGTTGCATTTTCTCACTGAGGAAAACGAACAAGATGATCTGGATACTCCCAGGCAGTGAATACATAGATGGAGCAGGGATGAATGGGGAGAAAGTGCAGGAAGAAACTTTTCTCTTCTGTTATCTGAGAACTGTTCTATCCCTTCACCAGCCTCACCGGGGTGCCTTTTCTTGTGGATGTTGTGGATACACCACATTTGTACTTTCTTTGCTGAGATTATATATGAAACACCCAGGAACTACAGATAGAATACAATGATAGTATAAATTAGATGAGATATAGTAATTATTTTAACCCCTAAATTAACTTTTTGAAAATCATGAAAATTATGACCCAAGTTAAAACAACAGAAACTATAAGATAGTGCAAACTCAGTAGTTACTTTATTTATTTATGACAAAGTTTTTTTCAGCATCAGTAATACTTTTTAACTTCTTGGCAAGTTTGACTGCTTTTTATACAAAAGATACAGGCTCAGGACTGTCAGGAACAGAGAAATGTTCCCCAGTAAGTTCTTGTGAAGACTGTAACATGCTTTCCCTTACCCTGAATGAATAAAACCTGACAGGTAGAGTTACCTCTGGGGTACATGCAGCTTACCTGTAGCACTGAAGACACAGCATGGTCAGCAGCACTACCCCAGGGAAACACTTCTGCGCACGGGAGAGCCATACAGGAGAACTGTTATCAGAATAAGTACTCTATATTTGAGACAGTGGTGACTAAGCCGTTCAGTGATTGCTACCCATGATTTCCTGAATTCAGCCAGTGCTATCCTAATCCAAAGAATAAAAGCAGAACAAAAAATTCAGAGGGAGAAATTCAGCATGTTCTGGTGAACTTTGGCCCACTGATTCTGAAATGTGTCATGATTTAAGCCCAGCCAGTAACTCAGAACCATGCAGCCTCTTGCTCACTTCCCCTACTTTTTCCTCCTCCAGCTCCCCGGGGGATGTGGAGGAGAATCGAGAGAATGTAACACCCATGGGTTGAGATAACAACAATCCAGTAACTAAAGTATAACACAAACCACTGCTGCTACCACCAATAATAATAATGGTAACCCACCGACCCATACTCAGCCCAACGCAAGCAGTGATCTGGGCCTTCTGGGTAACTGCCTCCAGTTTATATACTGGACATGTTGGGATATGGTATGGAATACCTCTTTGGTTAGTTTGGGTCAGGTGTCCTGTTTCTGCTTCCTCCTGGCTTCTACTCTTCCCTGGCAAAGCATGAAACTCAGAAAGTCCTTGGTCACACTAAACATTAATGAGCAACAACTGCAAACACCGGTGTTATCAGCACTGTTCCCAGGCTGAAAGTCAAAAACACAGCACTGCACCAGCTACTAAGAAGGAGAAAAATGACTGCTACTGCTGAACCCAGGACAAGTCTAAGCTGAAGTGCATCATTTCTAAAAATAGTGAACCAATTCAAGGTAAAAATGAAAGAAAGATACACTGCAGGTATAATGGTTTTGCTCTTTCCCTTTTTTTATGCACCTTCCAGTGCTTGTAATGTTTAAATCTCCGGTGGTACTGAAACACTTCCAGCTTGCTTCTGTGATGTGTTGGGTTTTTTTTCTGCTTGCATGCTGGGAGTTCAACTGGTCAGCAGATTTGGGGCTGAGAAGAAAAGTCCCCCTGGATTGCACATGGAAGAATACTGAGGGCAAGGATGTGGCAGGTACTCCTTTTCTAACTTTTCTTTTTAGTGTGATACATGGCCTCATAACTAAAATAATCTGGCAATATTTACATAATAAATTACTTGTTATAAGCAGAACGGTGGTGATAGCCTTTGCATCCCTTGTTTTCTCCCAGTATGATGTTATGATTTTTAGTAAGTCATGTGGCTTTTGGACTACTTCTTGTGAGCATGGGCACTGAGTAGTGCTGTGTAGCTGGTGGTGGATGGGTGACTGGTGTCTGCATTTGCACCAGCAACACAGGGGAACCCTTCTCCTTTATGTGCTCTTATGTGAAGTTCCAGTTGGTCTCTCCAGATGACTTTCACTGATGCCCAGATATTTTGCTTGCTGACCATCATTTCAGTAGTCTTAGCTGCTAATAATAAAGACAAGTATTGAGTCATTATAGCGTGATTTTGAAGTCTCAGATGTTGCTGACAAGAGGTAGTTGGTTTTTTACAAGTAAAAATTCAGGTCTTTCCTCTCCCCCATCTCTTATTAATTATTATAAAAACTCGTTTGCAGAGGAAACATATAGGTATGCACAGTTACCTACAGGAGATACATCTTTTTTAGGAAATAGTATGAGAGATGAAATGTATATTCTGATTCATCTCAGCCAAAAGTAAACTAAATTAGGTCACATGAACTTCCATTAAATGTTTACTTCTCTCCTGTACTATAAGGTAGCAAAAGTAGTCTAGTTTAGATGCATTCTGAACACCTAATATGTAGAAATTTAGAAGTAGCTGAAATGAATGCCACCTTGGGCAGATGTTAGTTTGATGAAAGCGCTATGGTAAAAAATTAACATGGAGAAGTTTGTTTGGTTTCCTCTACCCACAGAACAAAAGAAATGATCAGGTTTGTTGCTCAGAAGAGCAGTTGGTCAGCTTCCCGTTTCTCTACATGAAACAGGTTTTTTAACAAAAAGTGCCAAACAAAGTTTCAGAAGCATTGCCCTGTAACTTCTTCAGGCAGCTTTGTGACAAAACGCAGGAAATGGTCTTAAAACAAATACAGCAGTGGAAGACCTGGCTCACAAACCAGAAGGGAAAATGAAACCTCTTGAACCAACATGATCTTTCATTTGATTTTCTTGTTTGTTTTTCTGAGTGCTTTACAACTTTCATAGACATTAACAGTATATTAATTTTCCCATGTGGAAATCTATATTAAGGTTCATTTAAAACTGATGAATTTTGTTAAAGTAATGGGCCCCTAAAGTATTGCACAAATGCATATTAACTACTCTTTGTAAGAATTAATTATGAAAAGAACAAAAAAAGAAGGAAAATACCTGGGATTAAATTAGTTAAGTAACAAAATATCTAGATTCAAAATTAACTGTGGCTTTTTTTTTTTTTCTATATTATAATGGTTAGGACTTTGCAATGAATAAATAAAAGCTTTTATGAAAAGAGACAAATATCTGGTCTATAAATACATTGCTTCAATACAATCTCTTGAATTATTTTCATATTGCATTCAGCTACTGCCGTAACAATTTCTCTTGCTCTGTTCACATCTTTGCATTTAAAACCAAAATAATATTAAGAAAAAAACTTGAATGAGAGAATACTGGATGAGAATGAATTGGACATCTTGCTGTAATCAATCTGAGGAGGCAATGAGACGTGGGAATAGTTTCTTACCTCCATGCACATTACTTGCCACAGAGAGGAGTAGATCACCTAGATGATTTCCTCTGTAGCACGTGTTCTTCCCTCTCCAGTCAGAAATTCAAGTTAAACCAGTGTCAGGGAGCAACTGCAATCTCTCTGCCACCCATGTCTGAAAGATTTCTTTGTTTATGAGGAAAAGAAACGGGAGACTTACAATTCTGAAAATAAATTACCTTCTTTTGGTTTCAAAATCATCTAGCAAGTGGTACCTCCCACTCTGTACTTGGTTCCCACAGTCCACCCCATAATGGTATATCAGCCTTGTAGCTCAGCAGCAGTGAAATATTTGTCAGTTCAGTACCGAAAGGGCACTTAGAAATTTCTCAGTTGCCATCTCATTGAAGATCACAGATTTCCTACTGTTAATATAAACTTTGGCAGACTCATATAAGAAAACTACCACATTGGTTCAAATTCAAGTTGTAATATAAGGATTATTTTAATTTTGCATTCATGAATTTTCTTAGGAAGAAAGGAATGTAAGATCAATGGTGTTGAATCCACACCCTGTTAGACATATTAAAAGCAAACAAGACAAAACCATACAGTTAAGCCCAAAATAGATATTTTGGCATGCAATTCTTAATCAATCTTAATTAATCTCCCAAAACAAGAATTGAGTCATCCAGAATTCCATTCTGGATGGACCATTCCATTCATGGCATGAAGCATGAGCAGGCTGGTACATGGTAAAAATCCTAGGTGAATCTGTGTTGAAGGGGGTGGGCACTTCCCATCCTTTCTTCTCCCTGACATCCATTCTTAAATCCAGTGTACAGAAAGGTAAAATTAAAGTTGGTTGTGGAACTCTTTCAGATGTTTATGTCTGGTTTTCAAAGAACGTATATGGACAGTGTCTCTATTCATATCCTTCTATTAAATAAGTTTTTCAGGAAATGGTGAATAGCCCTGAATTTCACTTAGAATAAAATACCATGGTCTGTCCTAACACTTTTTTCCTTAGAACCTTAACTGGAGCTTTTCCATCCACTACTGATGGTAATTTTGGTTTCTTTTTTTTTATTCTCAAAAAAAAAAAAAAAAAAGGTAAATTTCAGCTGCCTTTTACAAAAACAAGGACTGAAGTATTTGTACTATAGGTGGTTGTCATGGTTTAAGCCCAGCCGGTAACTCATCATCATAATACAACCATTCTTTCAGTCCTCCCATTCCACCCCTCCTTTGAGCGTAAAGAAAAGAATGTAAGCTCCATGAGTTGAGGTATGAACAGTCCAGTAACTAAGGTATAATACAAAATTACTACTAATAATAATGGTGATAAAGTGAGAGAATATAAAATTTAAAGGGAAAGGGAAAAAAAAAGAACCATGATAATCCAATAAACACAAGTTATGTACAATACCCACTCACCACTTCCTGACCCTCCAGGTGACTCCCCCTATTTTATATACTGGGCAGATGTGTTGTGGTATGGAATATCCCCTTGGATAGTTTGGGTCAGGTGTCCTGCCTCTGCTCCCTCATGGCTTCATGTCATGGTTTAAGCCCAGCTGGCAACCCAGAAACCACGCAGCCACTCTCTCACTGCCCCCCTTTCCTACCCCTCCATTCCCAGATGGATGAGGAGGAGAATTGAAAGAATGTAAATCCCACAGGTTGAGATAAGAACAGTCCAGTAACTAGGGTACAACAAAAATCACTGCTGCTACCACCAATAATAATAATGATAAAGGAAATAACAAATCCGCTCACCACCCACCTACCGATACCCAGCCCAAGCAAGCAGTTATCTACCCCTTCCGGGTAACTGCCCCAGTTCTACCTCCTGGGCATGACGTGCTGTGGTATGGAATACCTCTTTGGTTAGTTTGGGTCAGGTGTCCTGTCTCTACTTCCTCCTGACTTCCCCTCCTTCCTGGCAGAGCATGAGACTCAGAAAGTCCTTGGTCAGACTAAACATTGCTGAGCAGCAACTAAAAACATCAGTGTTATCAGCGCTGTTCCCAGGCTGAAAGTCAGAAACACAGCATTGCACCAGTTACTAAGGAGAAAAATGACTGCTACTGCTGAACCCAGGACACTTCTTGTGCCACTCCTCACTGGCAGAGAATGAGACTGAAAAGTCCGTGATCACAGTTAGCACTACTGAATGACAACTAAAACTTCGCTGTGTTTTCAGCATTGTTCTCAGACTGAACCAGCTACTAGGAAGGAGGAAAATAACTGCTACAGCTGAATCTAGGACAGTGGTAAAAGATAACAATATTAAAAGCTGGAGTGAAAGTAAACTATTCTTGATAAAAATGTGTTGAAAACTGAGGTATGATCATTTTGAAAGGACAAATTAATTTCATGTTTGACTATAGCAAAACAGTGAGGAAGGTGAGACATGAATAAACAGCCGGACTACAGAAGGTAATACAAGGGCAGCAGAAGAACACAAACACTGATCTGCATTTCTGCTGTGTCTCTGAGCAACAGCACTCAGAAAAAGCAGGTCAGCTCACCAGGTGGTAGACTGTGCAACTGTTTGATGCTGAGCCCTCCTGAGGATGCTCTTTCCATGTAACACACATGTCCGAGAAGAGTAGAGTGTATATGCAGCTAAAGCATCACATAAATTTTTTATCTTAAAGGGCATGGCAAATTCAGCCAATGATTCTAGAAAACTTTCTCAAAAATCCTGTTCCTGTAATGTTACACCAAGAACTGACCCATCTTTGAACATACATCCCTGTGAATATACTTCACTGCTTTATCACTGGGAAAATGAAAAACTACTCTCAAGACTTCACCCCCACCTCAGTCCTTTCTAAACAGCATGTACAAGATCAGCTTCTGAGCCTCTGAAAGCTCTGCACATGTTCTTTCGCCATCAGTTTGTTTTTACTAAACTTTCCCCTTTGTCATTAAAGTCCCTATAACTCACACTTATTTCAGTGACATTCTCTGGATAGCCTTTTGAAAGCACTCAATACCATTACAAAAATTTTTCAGCCATTTCTCCCCAAAACTGACCATGTACTCTCCCACGCTGTCTTTTGTATAGCTTGTATCATTTCCAGATTGGAATAACAGACTCCTCTACCATTTTCCCACTCAAACACATTTTTTCATAAGAAGCTTCTCGTATGGTGAAAAAGAAAAAAACCAAAACAACAACCAACCAACAATCCAAACACAACAGGTCAGAAACAGGGTTTTTTCTTTCTATCATAGAATGAAAATCAAATTATGAAACTACAAAAGTGTATTTTTAGCCTCCCTTTTTGTCTATTTTATTCCCTTTCTGTGTACTTTGTTTAAGTCAACAGAGTTGGTTTGAGCACAGGAACAGAACTCCACCTGCAACTTTATCTAATTTTATTGCAGGTATAATACATAGACATATTTTTCCTAAAGCACAATCTTCCTTGTTTCAGGGAGGTAGGTATATTTACTTATCAAAATCCTGGATTCTAACTACTGTGTAAACACATAGAGTTGGCCTGCCTTTTGCTTCTGTGTTTAAACAACCCCAAGTGAGCTACAGTTTGACTACAAATTAAATATTTATACATTTACACATTCACAGAAAATAACAGAAAAACAATGAAGTGGAACAGAATTCCTATGGTATACTTATAGTAGGCACTAGATCATATATTATGCTGTAGTATAAAATAATCTAATCTAATCAGTTTCCTAAAATTGTTTTCCTGAAAACCAGAGTATTTTGCCCTCATTTCCTTTCCAGGGTAAATTTATTCCCGGACAGTTTGTTCCCACTTGTTTCTGAGCCAATACTATTCTTTAGCTTAAACAGTTCCTTCCTGTCTCTTGCTTTACCATTCTGATGCATTTAAAGACACCAATCTTATCCCTTTTCTGCTTTTGTTCTGCTAAAATTCTAAGTTCTTTCAGCATCCTTTCATGAAATAGATTCTTCTTTCCCCTGTGAATCATAAGAGCCCATGCCTTGCATTTTTTTCAAATTCATCTTTCCTGACTATGAATGAGGAATTGAACACAATATTCTAGATCAGGTCTCATCCAAGACTGCTACAGTCACATTAATATTCTCCCTCCCTTCACTGGAAATGTCTCCCCTGACATGTCCCAGTCTTTTACAGGCTTTTTTCACTGTCACTTTACAATGCTACCACACAAATTATCCTATGATTGATGAATGCACTCAAATACACTTCCTTCCCATCAGCACCCCATTGATAAGCTCTAAGATTATTATAAGGGGTTTGGCTGATTTAATTTATTAGTCCTGAATAATTAAAGTCCTTTGTAGTTTATAATTTTATATGCTGTTTACATTTTATCAATCTTAATGCCGACTCTCTCTGAGTAACGTCCTTTTCCTACGCCATCTTAAAAGTAACTGCCATTTTCAAATAATCAACACATTTCATTAGAACATTTCCAATTTTTGACTGAGGTTTATTAATCACAGCATCAAATGACCTGCATCTTGAAAATGACTCTTTAATGCTTTCACCCCTAACACTTAGATTAAGACTTATCAGTTCAGCATTATGCATTTCTTCCTGTTAGCTGTATTCACTTTAAGCTCTTTATCTGTTTTTCCTATCAAATCTCTATGTGAAATTATTGTGTGCTTTATTAAAAGGTGAGTTATGTAACGATCCAGATCGATTCAATCTTCTAAGATCTGTCTTTTCTGAAACTAATTATGTTATGAAGATGTCATTTCAATCTAGCCTAACCTACTTTTTGTAAACCTGTTTCTTATTATCCCATTTCATGGGTTTTTTTTCATTTTTTTTTATTCAAAGCTTCCAATTGTCAAAATCAGTTCAAGCCACCTATTCCACAATCCTAATATTCACTGACAGTACAATATTTTTCTTCTGCCCCCTCCAACTCTATCTCTACCTTTATCTTTCTAGTTGTACTGATCTCCTAAATCCTTATCACCAGACCCATGTCTTAGTGTTATTTTTTTCAGAATTGTCCATCCCTAAGACAATTTTATTTATCTTGCTGAATTCAATGCCAACCTCAGTTACAATTATTTCATTTTCTACTGTCTTACTTCATTTCCCACAGTATGTAGGCAGCATCACCACTACAATTAAAAATCATGGCCAGCCTTTCACTTAATATTGAGACTTTATTAGATTTACTGTATCCCCTTGCTGTCTTTACCCCATCACAGCCCTACTACTGCATTCACATTTTTCCCTTGTATTTGCTTTTTCTTCCGTAGAATATTATTACAGCTTTTAGCATGAACAACTGGAACAGAACAGATTTGCAGTCGTAAGAAACTTTTCTATCTATCTACATGAATTTTCCAGGAGTTGCTGCTGACTCAGAAGGACAGGGATAAATTGAGCACTCAGACTTTACATCCAAAGTATTGCCCATAAATTAGGTTCATGTCCTCTTTAAGCTGTGGAGAATGTTAGTGTCATACACTTTTGTGTTCATTGAGAAATGTAACTCATACAGTATTTTCAAGGTGATTTTCACATGTGAAATGTTCGGACAAAGTTGTGCCCCATTCACTACTACTAAAGTAGTGAGGGACCAGCTCAGGAATGCATTCAACAGGACTTTGAATCGCTATAGAACTAAAGTACTAAAAAATGCTTGTTCGTTTCCATCCTGTAATAGTATTCATACAGTTGATTTCAATTCACTCACTCTTGCTCAGCTTCTTATACTGTTTCCTCTCCTTCATAGACTTGCTGGGTGGAGGAGGAGAGGAGGAGCAGGAAGGAGAAGCCAAAGACTGCCTAAATCATTTTATTTTAGAGATAATTCCATTCCTAGGGTTCTTCCACAGTGTCATAGGCTGTTGATGCTAGGCTTGCTTCTTGGTTTGTTATGGAAGGTGTGAGCTGGTATGGAACACTAATAAGCACAACAAATTAATAACAGATTTTTTCATGCTGTTCAAATAAAGAATACTGTTCAAATATTGCACTCCTCTGAGACAAGCTGTATTTACAGAAGTTTGCATAACCGCTGAGAGTGCCACTGTTTAAAAATTTACACCATCTACCACTCACACCTAGGCAAACCCACATTTTAGAAATTAATGAGATAAAAGTGCTTCAGGTTTTGCTACGTTAGTCTTGAGGGCCACATACATAAATAGCAGCTGCAAGCTTATTTTTTTTGGTGAAATGCTGAATTATTTGGACATGCCATAAAGCTATCTGGCACTGTGTGACCTAATAGAAAAGCAAACCATAAGAATTTACTATTGTACAACAGTAACCTGGAGAGATCAATAATGTGCAAAGAAGGAAGGAAGTGTAAGCTGCAGAAAATTAATATTAGCCTTTTCTTTGTGAAATAAGAATGACCTACTCCTTCCTAAATTTTCTTTCTTTCTTGACTAAGATTACACAGTCTTCCTTATCTCCTTCTGGAATGGAACTACACTTTTCCATTTTCCCAGCTTGCATTCAGAGATCTTTAGCTTTTTAAATTTGGCATATCCAAACAGACCAGAAAGGGTGTCATCTTTGTCAGTCAATAGGTTGAATTGTGCCTTTCTTTCTCCTATTCTGTTGCTCTACTGATATTAAAATTTATGTATATTATAAGTGTATATGTAGGCAGAGTATGGTAGAAACAACTGTGGGGTATATAAGAGTGTATAGGAAGAGCTATTGCATACATATGTGGAATACCACAAAAGGAGAGGAAAATTTAAGAGTAGGAAAATACTTGATTGCATTTAGGTCTTTGATCTACAAACTATCGGGTTGGGATGCCACTTGTGATTTTATAAGGACTAGACAGGTCAGGTCAAGGTGTAAACCAGTCCTTTATGTGCTATGAACACAGAATCACAGAATCAGCCAGGTTGGAAAAGATGTTTGAGATCATCACCTTTTATTTTTTAACTTTTTTTTTTTCAGCAGAAATGCTTATTTTTTTATCAACATTCACAGAGATTTCTAGACAATCACAGACATTACAGGTTGAATGTCCACCAGAATAATTGAAAAGGTATTTTTAGAATGATTGCTGTGCCTGCTACCATTTCCACTTAAAAAAAAAACCAAAGAAGTTAAAAATAAATAAATAAAAAAAAAAATTGGAGGGTGTCAGTTCATCTTTCTTGCTTTTTTTATTTCTCCTTCGGATTTTTCCTTTCACTATCTCACCTCTCTAGTTTCCATTATTGCTCTCAGCCAAATGCTGTGCAAAAACAGTGGCAATACCACAGTGGGAAGTGGCAGAGGTCCACCTTTTGGGTTTTTGCTTTTGCCTTCTTGGCACAGCATCAGCCTGATACAGTCTGAAGTAAGGGGACCAGCAGCACACCTAGACCCAGCTCAGTTCTTCCCTTCCTGAACATGAAAATGGGGGCTGCGCCCACATTCAGAAAGAATATAAAGCTACAGTGTGAGGTAACAGCAGTCTGTTCTCAACCACTCTTTCTGGAAGGTGTGGGAAAAGCCTATACCCAAAGGGACATTTCACTAAAGAGATACTCGTGAAAGGTTTTAGTAAACCTTTTGTTGTCTTTTAAAAAGTAGAAACAAAGTGAAATCTCATCTTTGCGGGCGATAAGCAAAGCTTTTTTCATGATCTTAAAAAGCAGGAACAAACCTTCTGGGGTAAAACTGCTATGTTAATATGCATTATTTCCATGATGATACACACTTCCATAATTCTGTACTTCCAGGGTCACAGCTGAAATTTGAAAGATATATGTATGATAATGTTATCTATTTCAACTGTGAAGTATTTCACATTTAAGAAACATTAACAATGCTTTGAGGGATCATGTGAAAACTTAAAGAGATCTCATGTTTGTCACAATTATTATGGATAAGCCCAGCAGTTAAAAACAATCATAATACCCAGCTTCACTCTGTCTCTGGTGTTAATGTGGCCGTTGATCCAGAAAATAATTGCACTGGGCCTCAAAGAAATATTGTCATGTGGAGCAGTTGTATTATTCTTACCTTTCATTCTGAACATCACAGTATTTATAAATCAGCACCTGTGAGCTCTTGCCTCACATGGAAATGTGAGGTTATACAGTTATTTGAAAACAGATAATAAACTGTGGAAACATAGCCTCCTTATATCAGATAGTCCTAGTTTCCTGTTAGCAACCAAAGACTTCTGGCATTTAAAAAGGATTAATTAGTATGTCTGACATGTGCTAGTGAGGATTTACTAATATGAAAAGTTGACATACACCCCATATATTTTGGAAGCTAAGACCCCAGGGAGGTCAGAGTATATATTTGTCCACTGAATGGCAGGTATGTTCCCGTACTTACAAAAGCTTACAAAGGTACCTACTGGAAAGAAAAGTTGCTTCAGACAGATGTTTTTACTGTCTTATATAAAGCAAGCAGAACACAGGAATAGCTGCGAATGGATCCTCACTGCGTGAATTTGTTTTGAATTAACACTGCTTTTCTCTCTGCATTCAGCCAGCCACAGCAGGTGAGGAAGTTGATTTCCTCTGTTTAGTTCATAACTGAAAACCTAGATTTTTTTAATCTTTTTTTCTAGGAAATTTTGCTGCAGAGAAGTCTGCATTGGTTAACGATAAAACATCAAGAGGGAGGGAGGAATACCGTTATGTAAGATCTATAAATACATACTGGGGTTTCATATATATACATACATACATATATATATATATAAATGCAATTAGACTAGGAAGTGCTGTGCTGCTTTCATCTTCATGGAATAAGTCTTACTGCAAACTTCTCTGATGTATCCCCTATCAGATGCCATAGCACCTATTTTCCCAAAGTATGAAACTGGTTTTAACAGCTCTTACAATCATTTTACTTTTCTGTGAAAAGTCCTTAGGTAAAACCACATCTTTCCTCTTGAAAATGAAAATAATCCTTCCAGGGAGGACAGAGACATACTGTGTTTAAGTATATTTATTTACTATAATCTGCACTGGATTTAAGAGGCTACAAATATTGGTTTCCAACATCCTTCACAGCTCATCTGTGCCTGTGCGCCTCTGGATCCTGTGTTATTCTACAAGGAATCAGTTACCATTAACTTGTCTTTGAAGCATAGCAGTCATGTCACATCACATGATGTGTTAGACATTAGCTTTTGATCTGTTATTAGGCTGATCTGCAGGGATCCATTCCAAGCACCTCTGTATATGACTTGCTTTACTACAGTGAAAAGAATCTGAAAACTAACAGTACTCACTGCATTAAATAATCCCTAAGAATAAATAATATGCAAAAGTATTGTAAGTGCATACAGAATACACCAAGCCCTCACTGTTACAAATTACTTGAACTGAATTGAATTATTATGAATGAGGAATAAAATCTTCATTTACTAAACATAAAATGGATGCAGCAGGATCAGAGTAATGGATGGCAATAGTACGCAAATACGGCATCAAAGGTAGACTGCTGCAACAATCCATCGATCTTTGTGTGCAAATACATACAACACAGAGTGGCTTTATTTTATTCCAATATAGGGAATAAAAAAGACAAGGAAAATTAAAGTAAAATACAATATCCAGCAATATCGAGGCTGCTAAAGAGAAGGGAAGCCTGCTATAAGAGCAAAAACATTTCCTTTGCAAAGCAGGATTTCTGAGTTTGATTTGCTGCATTTTCCTGAAGATTTCAGCTGTAGCAAACAGAAGATATTCATGCACTCTAATAAAGTGCAATTCTTGGTGTAGATAATATCTTTTTCTTACTCCTAAATTCCACCTGTGAGGAATAATCAGGAGTTTCTCTTATTCAAGGTTGCTTTGCATGCAACAAATCCATTTGTGAAACATGCCATAAGGAAAATATTTTGGTGACTAATTTTGCGCACCGCTTTCTGCTCTCATATGAGGTTCAGCCATAGAACGTCTATAGCTAAAATTCTTGTCTGTAGTGGCTGTCACCGTCCCTTGAAAAATTGTCTTTCATGATGGCTGCAATACTGAACCTTCACTTTCAGAGGTACTGTATCAGTTACTTAAAGGCAATATGTGTAATATTTCAGCTTTAAAAATAGTTTATTCAAATCTCACAGTTATTTAAAACTCCCTCTTTGGGAACAGCGTTAGCACCAGGATTGGTCCAAATAGCAGAAGTTCAGTAACTGCTGCAGTGAACATGTGTGGCTCAAAAAGAGCCTGAGAGCATTACCCCAAATTGGCTCATAGTGCGATGATGAAGGTTTTCAACTAAGCAGGTAAAAGAATCACAGGATCTATTTGGATTTCTAACACTAAAGGTAAATAAACCTTCCAAATTCTGAGGGCAAATACATCCTCCAAATTCTTCTAACGTGCTTAGCTTATGTTGCTGTTATGATTATCCATAACAGATCTTGGTTTCATCCAACTGTTGCACTGGAATATTTCTGTAATCTGACTTTTTTTTTTTTTTTTATGAGACAAGAAGGAGAAGTATTCCCTGCCATTTCTGTCCCAAAATGTGTCCTTTTTATTTTTCAATTATTCTTTTATCTGCAGCGTCTGCACTGCCCTGAGACTTTATTCCATGTTGAAAGAGAGTTTAATTCTATCTATTTCACTAGTGACATTCTGCTCCATGCTTCTATTTATTTAGCCTGGAGACAGAGATCAGTACCTTCACCAATTTGATGTTGTACATGGCAGAAAGCAGCTTCTGTGATGAGCTAAATAAACAAGAAATTGTTGAGAAGACAGCTACATGATTTGACTAGGACTGTTTGATCCCTTTGTAGTTGCTTAGTTTCTTTGAGCTAAAGTTTTTCGTTAGTGGGCTCATCTCATTTAGCAGTTCCTTCTAGAAAGAAGTTTAGCAATCTGTATTGTATTTTATCTGAGTTCTGAGAAAAAGAATGTACCTTTCAGTGTCCTTTCTATCATAAAATATATTGTGTTGGTACAGAGGTTTCATTTGGCTCAGATTGGTGTACCCTTTGAACACTGCAATTTCTGCATGTGACTGCATTTGAATTGGTCAGCCTGGGAGACTACTGCAGGAGGAGTTAGTGATACACATAATGACTAATCCAGGTGTATGCTTCTGTGGCTGCTACTTAATCAAGGCATAGCTAATCAACAGTTTAATCAATGCATACACAGTCAATGCAAAATTATTCAATATGCATGTAATCAATATGTACTTAATCAAAAGTATGCATGTAATATTGTCTTGCCCACTTGAAATATTCGATGCACCTTTTCAAGGGCTGTAGCTTTATTAATGAGATAAGAATATTATACCATACAGTCCAAAGGACTTTCTAAAGCTAAGTCAGCATTCCAGGTTTGATTGCTCCTACCAACAGACAATGTTGTACTGTAAGTAAGATTCTACAAGGACAAGAGTAAAACTAAGAATGATGAACTTCACCATGGATGGGATCTGTGGAGCGTGCCATGCCCTGATGAAAAGTGCATCCAACGATGTATCATCTAAGGGTCCCCAGTGTCAGAACAGAGTGTAAGATTTTATAACTTGCTGTTGCCTTTTCTAAGCTTTTAGTAAATAGTTATCACTCTTGAGACTATATTGCTGTATGCATATCACATATACTGTAAGTATACAAACCTTTCTTAATGAGATCCAGATAAACCAAGACCATCTGGTGCAAACTAGTCATTTTTGCTGTGAAAGTTAGCTGCATGAAACAAAAATAGTATTCTGCCTTTAGGTTTTAACGTCTGAGGCACACATAATTAACAAATAATTGTTTAAAGTATGGAATAGGTATTTGCCCTCTGATCACACTGAGTAGTCTAAAATATGACAGCTACTATTATTCGGACTAAATACAGGGACAATTTCCTCAGAAAATACTGAGAAACAGCTTTCTGAGTCCTTTTTCTGATGCCATACACTTTCCTTTAATATCTTACATGCTTCACTAGTCAGAAATTCCTTTTTTTCCCATTCTAAAAAAAAAAAAAAGTATCTATAGGTTCTTTGCCTACTCAGTTAGTCATGCCTCTTCTATACAAACATGAGGTACCTTGAGGTAATCATAGCACTATCAGAGGAAGTATCAAAATCAAATAAGTATAGGCCCCAATCAGTATATTTAAAATTTCTTTTCCTCAGTGGATGCTGGGTACCTTATCTTCACAGATTTTTTTCAGAGGAAGTGATGTTTTAAGAGCTGGGAAGGTAATCCTTGCCTGAGAATACTCTGTTGCCTAAATCAAAGTGTCCTTTGTGATTATTACTGAAAGTTATAAGTGAAAGTAACATAAAAAATATAGATTGGAGCAAGCAAAAACCTTGCAGTAGTGCATGAACTAGAAGTCTCAGCATAAAGGTACTTTTATTTTGGATCTTCCTACTTCAGAAAACCATTCACAGAATGTTCATTTTACCTCAAAATGTCTTACAGAGAAGACAGTGAACTGTTTAACTGAATGAGACCAATGGAGCACCAAATAGGCAGCAACAGAAAAAGTTACTGAAGGAAGTGAACTGGTGCAAAAGTAAAACTCTCCAAATGCACCCAAAATCTTGTCTGCTGTAGCAAAACATATTTTAGAACACAAAATATACATATTCTAAGTCATCCCACTGCAAGTTTGTCAATGACATCAAGCTGTGTGATATGGTTGACACACTGGAGGGGAGGGATTTCATCCAGAGGGACCTTGATAGGCAGGAGATGTGGGCCAATGCCAACCTCTTGATGTGCAACAAGGCCAAGTGCAAGGTCCTGCATGTGGGTCAGGGCAATCCCAAGCACAAATACAGGCTGGGTGGAGAATGGATTGAGAGCAGCCATAAGGAGAAGGACTTGGGGGTTTTGGTTGATGAAAAGCTCAGCATGAGCTGGCAGTGTGTGCTTCAAGCCCAGAAAGGCAGCCATATGCTGGGCTCCATCAAAAGGAGCATGGCCAGAGGGTTGAGGGGAAGTGATTTTCCCCCTCTTCTCTGCTCTTATGAGAACCCACCTGCAATCCTGTGTTCAGCTCTGGGGCCCCAACATAAGACAAAAGATGTGCATCTGTTTGATCAAGTCCAGAGGAGGTCTATGAAGATGGTCTGGGGGCTGGAGCACCTTTCCTATGAAGACAGATTGAGACAGCTGGGGTTTTCAGCCTGGAGAAGACTCTAGGGAGACTTTAGAACAGTCTTCAAGGGGTGTCTACAAGAAAAATGATGACAGACTTTTTACAAGGGCATGTAGGGGTAGGGCAAGGGGGAATGGCTCTAAACCAAAAGAATGTAGATTTAGATTCCACATTAGAGAGAAATTTTCACTTTGAGGGTGGTGAGGCACTGGAACTGATTTCCCAGAGAAGTTATTGATGCCCCATGCCTGGAAGTGCTCAAGGCCAGGTTGGGAGGGTCTTTGAGTAACCTGGTCCAGTGAAAGGTGTTCCTGGCCATGGCAGGGGGCTGGAACTAGGTAATCTTTAAGGTCACTTCCAACACACACAAATCCGTTTTGACGATTTTAGCACCACGGACAGCAACATAGTTCAGGCTGACTGTAGGTTTGCTACCAAGCTCGCTGCGAACGAGTTTAAAAATCTGTTTGCCATAGGCCAGCAGTTCTGTATATGTGTGGAGCTGGGTGAAGATTAGAGCAATAGAAATTGCCCAAGAAGTACTCCTACATTTAACAGGGAGTGGTTGAATTCTGCACTCCAAAAGTCATCTGGTTTGAGGAGCCAAATACATGAGGAAAATAAAGAAATGTTTCCTTAAAACATTTACTACTTTAAAGAAATGCACTTTGCTATAATGCTTGCCTAATGGGTAGTACTGATATGGACTTCAAAGGAGAACAAGACTTTTAAAGTTATATGCTAAACTTTCGCTGCATTTTCACAACATCTAGATTATTTTTTTTTTTTAATCTTACAGGCTCATATTCCTTTTTGTTAAAAAAAAAAAAAAAAAAGTAAAACCTTTATTGGGACTTAAATTCATAGAAGACTGTTGACACACAAAGATTTCACTGTTAACTCAGTGTAATAATAACATGCCAAGTAACAGGAAATCCTTCATGTCTTCTGTGTATCAAAAGAAAGCAAAAGTGTACCTGCTTCATGTACTGGATGTAAAAACCCTTCCCTTTCCAGCAGCAATCCAAACATGCAAATAGTCAGCAAATCTTAAGGTCATAAGAGAGGTATCCTACAAAATTTTATGCAGATTTTTTTGTCTTGCAAGTATATTTATTATCCTGTCAAAGACATAGCACCTAAAAACTCTATGGATCTCAAATTTTTATATTGTCCATATGATTTATCATTTCTCTGATGCCTATTTTCTGTTGAATTCTGCCTCTCAAACCCTTTGTTTTGCTTGTCCTATTCTGGTTTTGATATTGAGTATACATATAGAAGGGACCATGGTGTTTTGGATATGAAGAAGCTATCCAAAATTCAGTTATGTTTCAGTTTCACCACCAAATTCTTTTAGTGATATAAACAGCTGAACTTATGTTTACCTTCCTCTTGCCGTGTCTCTTGCTTTGCTTTGCACTACTGCTGCTATGTGATAGATGTACTCACACTTGCTGGGCTTTTGTCACTGAGCTTTAATGAACCCAGGTTTGCAGACCTACATTTTCTTGCTCACTGGGACTAGCACAAGCATGCAGTGACATTTACTCTGGACATCTGTGAAAACTTCTAGGTTTTACTCTATGGCTAATGCATCCTCCATCTTTGGGATGCTGCAATTAAGTTTTCTAAAGATTAAAACAATTGTCAGCTTTCCCAGCCTGCCTTGAAAGTTGCTCTCCTATGCCATCAAAATCTAAACACTTAAAATTTATCATTTACCCTACCACAAAGGGAAAAAAAAAAAAGGAGAAAAAAAAAAAAAAAGCAAGGAGAAAGTGTAGGATATATACAAATCTCTATGAAAGGAACTTCTTGAAGGAATATTCCATCCTCTGTCATCCTCATTATACTGCTCAATCTTGTGGTTCTCAGCTTCAGGCTGTGTTCTGGAAAAGCCTCTCAATGTAAAGTTGCTATTTCCTTTTTTTCAGTGAGGTACTGTCAGTCACATTGAGTGTCTCAAATGGGATGAAAGACTGCAAACTCACTTGTTGAACACCTGTATTGAGCAGGAGACTCTCCAAGTCCAGGACTGGTGCTATCAACAGATTCTTCACTCTTTGTCAGCACCTCTCTGTCTAAGCTGGCAGCAAAAGGAAACTGAAAAGGCTAAAGATAAACTAGTAAGAAGAATGCTGCTTGCAAAGCAAAATGGAACCTATAGTTTTGAAAGAACATATATAACCATTTGTAAGTCTTCTATCAGCAAAAAAATATTATAGAATCATAGAATAGTTAGGGCTGGAAAGGACCTTAAGATTAGTTCCAGCTAATCTTAATTAGTTCCTAAACTAATGAATTCCTTAGTACCAACCCCTTTGCAATATATTATTATATATAGAAACAGACAGTCCTTGTAACAGGATAGACAAAATTTATGGTCTTCTGCACCTACAAAAGAAAACACATATTTCAACATCCATTAGTGATTTTCTGCAGGCTTTTCATGTCCTCTAAATGAAAAACAAAACCACAAAACACAGAAACCAACAAAACCAACAAAGCCAATCCCAACCAACCAAGCAAACAAACAAAAAAAAACAAAAAGCCCAAACAAAAAACCCAACAACAAATATTATTTCAATATAGTAATAAATAATATTTTCAAATATAATAAATAATATTTTCAAAGATTAGTTTTTTCTTCTGCAGAGAGTGTTTATAAGAAGTGAGAGAGAGCTAACAGTGACAGAATTCTCATCAATGAACAATTTTTCCCCTCAGATATCTCTGATATTTATTCCTGACTGACTGTTCTACATTGTCAAATGTCATATTCTATGATGAACATTCAAAAGCTAGTGAATTCATATCAAATTTCAGGGCTAAATGTATCTCCCACAATGTGTTAAACCACATTTTCTATCCCTCTTCAGGTTATTTTTAATATTGTGTCTACAATTTAGGAAACATGGACTGGATGTTCCCCTATACACCTGTAAGTACTGCTTCCTTGATCAGAAAGCTACAAAGTGTTCCATCAAAAAGCTTCTATCAAAAAGAAACATAAATGAATTGACCTTTAAAAAGTCTATTATTTCTTCATTATTTTTTTGCTAGTCTCCTTCTGTAACGTTTCACCCAAGGCACCAGAAAGACTACTTGATTCTAAGTTTCTCTACTGTGCTAATAACACCAGGCCACCCCTTTAGAGGTTATAGGAACCTTTTGGCAGCGATTTGCTCTACTCCTGTTTCTGCAAACTTGTAAAAGCCAGTATGTCTGTATGAAACACTAACCTTTGCAGTGATGCATCCAGACACCCTGGTATCTTTTCATATATGTGACAGTCAAATTATTCCATTTATTCTAAACATTTCTCCCACTTGCTTCTGAATTTTCACCAAGGATTTTTCATTCTCCAGCGAATGGTTAGAGCTACTCACTGGTGTCTGGCAAACAACAGAAGAATTTCCAGCTGTTGTGAAATAGTGTGGAAAGGTAAAATGTCTTCCCCTTAACCTCCCTCTTCCTTAAGCCATGGTTATTTTTAACGATTTCCTTAACAGTCCTATATGAATTCATTTGGAACTACCTGCTTTCAAGACACAGAGTATCTGTATATTCACTTTCTAATGTTTTCCAGATCCACTATAGACCCATGTCCTGGGTTCAGCAATAGCAGTCATTTTTCTCCTTAGTAGCTGGTGCAGTGCTGTTTCTGACTTTCAGCCTGGGAACAGCTCTGGTAACACTGATGTATCTAGTTGTTGCTCAGTAATGTTTACTCTGACTAAGGACTTTCTGAGCCTCATGCTCTGCCAGGAAGGAGGGGAAGCCGGGAGGAAGCAGAGACAGGACACCTGACCCAAACTGACCAAAGAGGTATTCCATACCACAGCACATCATGCCCAGTATATAAACTGGGGGCAGTTACCTGGAAGGGATACATCACTGCTCAGTCAGACTGGGTATTGGTCAGCGGGTGGTGAGCAGTTGTGTTCTCTTCCCTTGTTATTTCCCTTATCCTTATTATTATTGGTGGTAGCAGCAGTGATTTGTGTTATACCTTAGTTACTGGACTGTTCTTATCTCAACCTGTGGGAGTTACATTCTTTCAATTCTCCTGCCCATCCCTCCGGGGCTGCTAGCTGGGCTTAAACCATGACACTCTGCCAGTCGTTCGTTTTCACACTGTTCCCCTGATACAGCATAAGATCTCTTCTATGGGACACAGCTATTTATGAACTATTCCAGCACGGGTCCTTTCCGTTCCGGAGCTGACTTCTCCAGTGTGAGTCCTCCCCAGGCCACAGTTACTGCCAAAAAACCTGCTCTTGCATGGACTTTCCACATGATGCAGCTTCCTTCAGACATCTCCACCTGCTCTGCAGTGGGACCCTCCAGGGACTGCAGTGTTGATGTCTGCTGTGACACATAGGCTACAGGGCAACAAACTGCTTCACCATGGTGTTCTCCATGGACTGCAGAGGAATGAATCTCTGCTCCAGAGCCAGGAACATATTTTATCCGCCCTTCTTCACCAACCTTCATGTCTGCAGGGCTGATTCTTTCCCATTTTTCCCAGTCCTCTCTCTGACAGCTGCTGCACATCAGGTTTTGCCCTTTCTTAAACATGTTATCACAGAGGCACCACCACTGCCACTGATGGGCTCAGCTTTGGGCAGCAGTGAGTCTCTTGCACCCAGCTAGAACTGGCTGTGTCTGACATCAGGGCAGGTCCTGGTGTCATCTCAGAGAGGCTATACCTGCAGTCCTCCATCATCAAAACCTTGCTAGGTAAGCCCAATATAGCTCTCCAAGATGGACTCAGATTTCTACATAAGTATTTTAAAGCCAGAATGACGCAAAAGGACTCGGTTTTTACCTCTTTTACATAATAATTACCTTTAATGAGATATCTGCCCCTCTTTCGTTATAATTCATGCTTTCTTCTTGCTGAAGAACTTTAGGTATCTGCTCCCTCTAATCCTATGACAATTATATATGTCTACAACCTACCGCATCTTAATTGCTTCTTTTCAATTTAGTACCAGGTTCTAATAGTTTTCCATAACACTATAGCCCATAAACTCTCTATTATTCTACCTGACATCTTCTGTGTCACTTCTGATATTTCCTAATTTCCTGCAATGTGGTGACAAGCATTGTGTACAACATCCTTCCTCTGCTTTCATTTTGAAACATGCTTATATATATATCTATATTTCACAGCTGATCACATGACTTTCTTCAAAGGATTATTAAGCTGTGAACTTATGCAACACCAAACAATGGGTATATACCAAGCATACAACCCAAAGATGTAAAGTTACAATTGAAGGACTGGTAAGAAAAGCCCACTTTCCACTACAGCTTTTTCTGCCCAACCTCAATTTCTGCATTCCTTTTTGGAGAGATTGTGTAAAGTTCTGAGCCTGGAGAAATTACAGTGAAGCAGTAATGTACCTGCTGGATCTATCTTATCTTTTTCAGGATTTTGTCAGTCCTTTATGGTGGAGAGATATATGCATCATTTGATCAATCCTTGTGCTCTTGGGGGAAGCTCACACCCTTTCCCTGTATCTTGTCATCTTTCACTTTAGCTATTCTTTGCTATATTGCAGTGATGTATATGTGGTATGGCTTTGTTCTCACAATCTCCATTAATTTGGATAGACTGATGAAATTTCACCAAATTGGAACAAAAAGTCACGAGACAAATAAAAGCTGCTTCTGTAATCCAAGGGGCGGTTCTCCTCCCAAATAACAAAGGTTTTTGGCAAATAATGAATGAAGCTTAAGAAAAAGAATTAAAATAACAATTTACAATAAAAAATAATTGTCCTTCAGAAGTGTAAAATCTACCTCTCCTCCTTCTCAGTCTGTATTCAGTTACTGATGTAACCTTGGTAATGCATTTAGTAACCCCATGTATGATCCTTACAAACAGCACAGAATGAAAGGACTTCTTTATGTCCACAAAGATTCTATCTCTTCCCTTATTCTTGTCATCTCCTATTGCTGTTTACTTCAAGTAGCTAATATGGTTTCCCAAGCTGGCCTTCTTTTAATAAATGCATACTGTCAGTTTCTCTGGTTCCTTCCTCTTTTTGTGAAATGGACTGGGGATTAAAATATCAAAAACTAGAGAATATCCACATGAGAAAACCACTACCACCAACAAAACCCTACAGAAGATGACAGAAGAAATAGTAAGGGTTAGAAGCATATTTTATCAGAGCAGCTAACTTTACTGAAGGTCTACAGCCGCTTTAAGTGCTAGACTGTGCAGGCCTGCAAAATCATCATCACCTAGTAAGGAGGCTACAGGAATATTTTCTGGTTTTCTATATTGTATTTTGGGGCAAATTTACTCTTCAGATTCAGTTTTCATAAATATCTGCAATTCTGGTATTTGCTAACATACAAGCATTTGATTTCACTTATAATATCTTAACAACAACAAAAAACAACCAACCAACCAAAAAAAAAAACAACTCCAAATGCCATGTGTGTATTTATATGTACTTTATGTTCTACAGAATGGAGAATTTAACTGTAACTATATATACAGCATATATAGTTTTATTTCACCTCCTTGTGCTTACTTTTGCTGCAGTCCTGACATGGATTTTTTTCCCACTTATTCCTCTCACAGCTCCTTCTTTATTAATATCATCTCAACAGCTGCTTTGATCTTCCAGTTCAATGTGTGTACATAGGCCTTTTTAACCAAGTACATTTTGGAATTTGTATTACAAGCAATTATTTTCTTCCTGTGCTTTTCACCATGTAAGTATTTCAAAGGCATTGACAAATTTACCTTCACAGAATACTTGTGAGCTTAGATTGTAGGGTCAACTTCATTTCATGGCTGAAGAACAAACCTATCAAAAGCCTATGTTAAAATGACTGTGCTTTCACACATTTTGAATGATTTGCTTTTGAAAGCAGATCTCAGGGATCCTTTTTCATCTGCTTGACCAAATATGTTAAATAGAAGAACAAGCATACTGCACCCAAGGAATTCAGACCAAGATGTCTCTAAACAGCTTCAAAAGAGATCACATAATGCACAGTCTTTTCCTTCCTGAGCCCCATCTGCTAGTGACACAAGCATCCAAACTCAGTTCTGCAGACTATGGCTCAGTATATTTAAGTAAATACATACTTTTCCAGACTCTGAGCTCTATAAGCCTATCTTTGAAGTTGTGTTATCTCCAGAATGACAGTATTTCTTTCTATGTTCATCTATTGTTTCCTTTCAGTACTTTATCTTCAGATCTCTGGCTTCTCATCAATCTTGTCCCATAGTATTATTCTATGCAGCACAGCAAAGTCCTGGTGTATTTATGAAGGTTTTAGACAAAGATTTGGACAGGAATGATTATGAGTTTGGAAGTAAAGAAATGACAACTAAAATTGAAACATGCAATTCCAATGTATTCGAGGACATCCAGAAAGCTTTTGATCACATGGCATCCTCACCTCACTGACTTCATTGATGCTGGAATTCTTTTATTCTGCTTCTTCCTAGCCCGGGTAAAGGATAGTGCTCCTGCTTCAATTAATTGTAAAGTCAACTTGTATGACTTTTCTGTGAGATTAATACCTCTGTTATTCAGAATCCTTTCCAAGTTTCACCTACTGTTTCTCTTCAGAAAGGAAATATTGCTATTTCAGTTTCTGTTTCCTCTTCTCTGTTATGATCAATACACAACTTTAAAGTCTTTTAAGGTGTCACACATCTTGAAAAGTACATGAAAAGACTTGTATATCAACTCATTTAGATCTGAAACCTCCAATACACTCTCTGTTTCTTATCAAAACCAATTTCAGACATAGAAATAAACCTTTATCCAGACGAGCTACTAAAAGACTTCCTCCTTTTTGGTGACTCCCCTCACTTCTTCAGACACATATTTTTGGACACCACCTCCTGATGATAAAACACCTTTACCAAAGAACTGAGAAAGTTGTCATGTTTTGTTTTACATTTCATAGCATAGTAATGAGTGCCATATGAAACAGGATCATGTTCTCTTTCATGCTTCACTCTCCATGGCTCCAAGGGTTTTCCTACAGAAATCCCTGCAGGTATACAACTCATGGAAGAAGGAAGAAATTATTACTGAGCATAAACTAGTGTTTAGGGAGCTTTTGCAATCATTAGGAAACTTCTCTACCCATCCATCTCCAAAGGAACTGTCAAGAGAAGATCAGCATTTTTGGGCTTAAATTTTTCTTATGCTGGTAAACTATCTGGAATAATTATAAACCAAATAATGCCTGTTGTGGTTTAAACCCAGCCAGACAGCTTGTGCATTCACTCCCAGTGAGTGGTGCCAGGATGGAAGCAGTTGAGGTCCGTGCTCCTCCCCTGGTCTCCCCCTCTTCCCTGCTCCTGGAGGGATGGGGAGGAGAATCGAAAGAATGCAACTCCCATGGGTTGAGATAAGAACAGATCAGCAACCAATGTACAACAAAAATCACGACCGCTACCACTAACGGCAACGATAAGAGAAAATAGCAAGGGAAAAGAATACAATACCGCCCACCGAAAAACTAGTCTGACCCAGAAGACCCCCTGTTCTTCCAGGTAACTTCCAGTTACATCCCAGGCATGATGTGCTCTGGTATGGAATACCTCTTTGGTCAGTTTGGGTCAGGTGTCCTGTCTCTGCTTCCTCCCAGCTTCCCCTCCTCCCTGGCACAGCATGAGGCTCACAAAGTCCTTGGCCAAAC
Source organism: Neopsephotus bourkii (assembly GCF_033783945.1). NCBI lineage: Eukaryota > Metazoa > Chordata > Aves > Psittaciformes > Psittacidae > Neopsephotus > Neopsephotus bourkii. The sequence continues at coordinate 4,197,382 of NW_026902113.1, forward strand.
CAAAACATCAGTGTTATCAGCTCTGTTCCCAGCCCAAAAGTCAAAACACAGCGCTGCACCAGCTACCAAGGAAGAGAAAAAATGACTGCTACTGCTAAACCCAGGACATGCCCCATGTAATATAATAGATTTCAAGTCTTAGCTCCAAAACTCCAGCAATGTTTAAAAACAGTAGTGGCAGTTTTTTAAACATAATGAAAAGTAGTTTTTTTCCTCTCACTTGTTTTTATTTAAAAAGACTACCTAGTGGCATTACCTGAGATTTAAAGAAGATACAAATCAATATGGCCTAAAGCTACTGTCATGTTATAAAAAAAATGCAGCCCAAATGATTAAAATTTCAACACAAATGACAAAAGATAATGGGAAGTGTCTGGTAACCTAGCTAAATATATGTCTAATTACAGACAGTGATGATGGTTTTTCCTGTAATGTACCTACATTCTTCACTAAAAGAGTAGGCTTTTTTTTTTCTCCATTCCTTTTCAGCTATTGCTGTGCCTTAGCCCGTCTGTTTTTTTTTTTTTTGTATGCTTTTTCTTCCTTCAGTTACATTATCTTAGTCTTTGATGACCATATGGCAAACCCTGAGATCCTATGTGGTGAATTCCTCCTTGATTGATACTCAAGTGATCATGAAATGAAGCAAAAATGATTGATCACTGTTAAGAGACATTGATCTTTGAGTTTATCATTGTATAACATTTTCCTTAATATGCAGGAAAAAAAAAATAGTTTATAACTTAGTTGTCTAAAGTGCTTTCATCTCATTATAGGCCATTTGGAAATCTTCTGAGTTACTTACTTTATGGTGTCTGACAACCTACACTTAGCTCAGCATTAGTCCCACTGAAGGAAGTAGCTGTACCTGATCCTTTCCCTGACAGCTAGCCTGTCCTTTGGATCATTTACTGAGTTGTCTGTTCAGAGTTAACCAGATACTGTGCATAATAATAGACTCATGGAATCATAGAATCATAGAATAGTTAGGGTTGGAAAGGACCTTAAGATCATCTAGTTCCAATCCCCCATGGCAGGGACACCACACACTAAACCATGTCGCCCAAGACTCCATCCAAGCTGGCCTCTCCAACTCCACTGCCAAACTCCACTGGCAGGGATGGAATATCCACAACACCTTTGGGCAACCCATTCCAGTGCATCACCACCCTCACAGTAAAAACTTCTTCCTTATATCTAACCTAAATTGTTAATTCAGATGTCAGTATTGTGGATTTGGGTTTTTTACATTTCTTTCTTTCTTTGGTGATATACCCATTAAATTGTTGCTCCTTTCATTCAATTTTTAATTCAAAAAGCCAAATAACATTGCATTAAAGATAAAACCAGTCCTTTACAGAGTGCTTGCTTGGATGAAGCTTCACATATGCAAGATGTATTGAGGTCAGAACACAATAAAATAATGATATTCAGCATAGAAAAACTCCTAATAGGTATTACAGAACTTTTCTGTGTGTGTGTGTGTGGATTCCTTAGCCAGATAATTTTCTGCCATTGCAATAGCAACAAAGTTCCAGTGCCAAATTCATGAAGAACTGGAGACACTTGCATTTTCAAAACTGTACCTCTCCCTGTATACTTTAATATTACTCTGCCCATAAATTCTTACATATGGAACTGCTGAAACACAATGTAATTTTATGAATCAGTTTTAACTTTCTTTGCTAGTTAAATTTTCTCTTAACATATTACATGAACTGCATTAGCAAACTGTACTTTCCTTTTGGAATACTCGAAGATTTCAAAGCTGTATTCATAGATATTACACGTTCATATTTGTCATTATTTTTCATCTTTCCAGTACATTCATACAGTAGAAAACTTTTTTACAAAGCCTGCCTTGTAGAAAGGCTTCTGTTTGCTACACCCCAAAAATTTGGCCAGCTATGTTATTTAACCTCTCTTTCTGTTGGGTTCCTTTTTTGGTTGGCTGAGCTGAATTCTGATGGATTTAGTTAATGTGCACTGTGACAAAAAAGTTCTCTTCTGTTATTAGCATTAGTTTTTCATGTACCACTCGAAAAGTTAAATATTTCTCCTCTTCTTAGAAATATTTTCCCCATTTTTAATATTTTCAGTCAAAATCCATATTACAAGATATTACATCAGTTAGTAGTGTCTGTCAGCACGTATGTTAGAGGTTTTCTTGGAAGCGGGTCATGCAATTGTCATTCTCTGAATAACTGCCTGATCTAATGCATAGAGATACCAGTATTCTGTAACTGACTTCAGGAATGCATATTATGGTGGTCAGCTTTTGAAGCCACTTTAGTTCACATGCTGAAATTATATGCAGAATACTAGCATTTAGAAGTCTTAAAAACCCTTTTCTTATAATACAACTTGTTGAGATGCTTATGAATTTGCTATCATCATAAATCAAAGACTTATCAGAGCAATTTAGCAACACTGGAAAATGTTACACATATTTTCTATAAATGAGGCACAGTGAAGAAACAGCTTGCAGCAAAATTTGCTGTAGTGCCAGAAAATGGAATAACATCTTCTGCCAAATAATCCTTTTTTTCTTTTTTTTTCCCCCTCTTCTAACAGGGCATGTAAAAATTGAGAGCGTTTTTAGCACCTAACTATATATGCAATATTATAGTTAGACCTAGAATAAGTAAAGCCCCTGAGCTCATGCAAGGCCATATGTGTCCTGATGGTATTGTGCTTGAAAAGAAATTGAAGCTTCCTTCACATATGATGAATTGATCACGTATTTCATCCCAAATCCAATTGACCTGACAGCCAACCCAATTCACATATTTTTCACAATGCTAGGAAACTGCTTTTGCTTTCCCTATATGAACACACATTGTTATACTAGAGAATTTGCAAAAATCAGAACAGGGAAAGAATCCCACTCCAGTGCTTACTGAGCTATTTTTTTGTTTGTTTCTGTTCTGGCTAGGTACAAATTCAAGAATGGAATATGGAATGAAATGCAGTGATACCACACATCCAGAGCAGTGTCACCCAGTATTCACTTACACTGAGGTGGGTTCTGCTATGAAGTTCAGGAGCTACCACACAGTACAGTGGAACCTGGCATAAACCCAGACAGACTCAAGTATAAATTCCCTGAATTAGAATCCTTTACAGAGAATCTCTATATTCTGGCAATTCAAATAAATATGACCAAATATTTTTCCAAACAGACTCTGCTCTGGATATATAGCAGCCCAGGACACAATTTCTCTGAATAACAGAATGCATTCAAGTGATATATTCCAGAATAAGATTTTGATTTTGTTTGTGCTTTGATAATTCTTGTTCAGCTAATCTGTGCAATTGTTTGTCTATATTTCTCTTTCAAGGTCAGTCTGACATGCAGTGGAATGCTACTTACTTACAGCTCTAAATTTTGTAGGTGAGCACCTGAATAAAACATCAACATGGTGATCCCAGATCGTTGCAGCAATGAATGAAACTATCAAATTTATGCCAGATTACTGGCTTATGTCTCTGTGTTCAATGTGGATCTTCTTTTCTCAGTTATTTAGCAATTAAATTGATAATTTTTCTTTCTCTTTCCCATCCCAATTCCTTAAAGACGTATGACACACGTTTTTAAAGACATATATTTTTAACAGAACCGCTATGCTGGTTGGCAAACGGCAAAAGATGAATAGAAAATGTTCTTTTCTGCAAACTGATCTCTAGTCCAGGTGACAACCTATGATATTTATGTGGTTTTTCATAGATTGTTCTGTGCTATGCATTAAACAAAACCAAACAAAAAGGTATTTCCTTTGAGACTGCTTTTAATCTAGTTTGAAGATGAAAAAGCAACACATGAATAATAAATGAAATGGCAGTTTCATTAAAAATCCTCACTACAGTAATCATTTACCTGTGGCCATAAGCCTTTTTTTTTTTTTAAGTGTTCTAACACTGTAAAGAAACTGAGTCACATTTTTTCTAAGAAACTTATATGTGGAAAAATTAACTGACCAATATTTCCACTAGTCCACCTAAAAGCCTCACTAATTAAAAAAAAAAAAAAAAGTAAAAAAAAAGTTTATAGTTGTAAATTCCTTTCCTCAACATTCAGGGTTACTGCATAATGTTTCATTAACAGAAGGAATCAAAAACACATGTGCAGTGATCTGCATAGAAGAATACTGCATTGCTCAGTTCTACAGATTTACAATTCATATTGGATGGACCATCCAGTCTGATCTTTTTTCTCCCACTTCCCTTAAAATGAGGTCCCTGGTCTGCCAGGGTTAGGGTAGTGCAGGGTTGTAGAAACAATGAAGATTCAAATGTTGCAGAATCATAGAATCACAGACTGGTTTAGGTTGGAAGGAGCCTTAAAGATCTTCTAATTCCAATCCACCTGCCATGGGCTGGAACATCTTCCACTCAACCAGGTTGTTCAAAGCCCTGTCTAGCCTGATCTTGAACAATTCCAGGGATGTGGCATCCACAGATTATCTGGGCAACCTGTTCCGGTACCTCAACAAGTTTTCAAGTTAGGTAAATGTAATCTTTCTAAATAATACACATAAAGTAAAGAAATAAATACAGTATACATCCTATAAACATTAAATGATAGTGCTATGTATAAATGTATGCAGTTATATGTGTCAGTCTTGCAATATCTTCAATTTAAAGTACTAAGACCACAATTTATATACATTAGAAGACTATTTTATTCTATCAGGGAGTCTAGTAAGATTTTTACCTGCTTCCCTCTCTCTAGCTGTTTTCTTCTTTGTATAATGCTGCGGTCTATATAGTCTGTAACAACATATATACAACATTCACATTTTCTATTCTGAGTCACTGACTAAATGAAATTACATTGGTTATTATAAATATATTATCTAAAGAGCAGCTTCACCGAGTTCATTATAAACAGTACTTTTATTAAGGCAAATAGCATGCTAGCTTGCATCAGAAATGGTGTGGGCAACAGGACTAGAGAAGGAATTGCCCTCCTGTACTTGGCACTGGTGAGGCTGCACCCTGAATACTGTGCTCAGTTCTGGGCCCCTCATGACTAGAAATACATTGAAGTGCTGAAGCATGTCCAAAGAAGTGCAAGGAAGCTGGTTAAGGGTCTATAAGAAGCAGCTGAAGGAACTGGAGGAAATTAATTTAGTCTGGAGAAAACAAGTCTCAGGGAAGATCTAATCACTCTCTACAACTATGTAAAAGGAGTTTGTAACAAAGTGGGGGTCAAGTCTCTTCTTCCAGGTAACAAGCAATAGGATGAAAAGGAATGGCCTCAAGTTGTACCAGAGGAGGTTTAGATTGGATGTTACGAAAAATTTCTTCACTGAAATGGTTGTCAAGCTTTGGAACAGGCTGCCCAGGGAAGTGGTGATGTCACCATCCCTGACGGCATTTAAAAGATGTGTAGATATGGTCCTTAGGAACACGATGAACTTGGCACTTTAGTGGTGGACTTGGCAGTTCTGGGTTAACAGTTGGACTCTATGATCTTAAGGGTCTTTTCCAACCTGAGCAATTCTATAATTCTAAGGTTCTATTTAGAATTTACTGTAATGCTGACTACTTTTTATTTAGTTCTAGTAAAAATTCTATATACTTCATCATATGCACACTGAATCTTACAACTATATTGCAGCAAGATTGGCAAATGCAACAAGATTTATAATCCATTTTGCATTTCCTAAAAGGTAGCCATAGAACAGACGTACAGCTGCTAAAATGAACACATGCAAACTTCCTATGAATAACAAGCAAATAAACTGAACATACAGGGAGAAATGAGGTAACCAAGGATTAATAAGGCATTGCTTCTATATTCTCAAATAAAGAGAGATACATTTTATCAATACTACTAATAAAACTTATTATTTAACTTTACAATAAGACCTAAGGTCCTAGCACCTAATGAAATGGATGTAACACAAATGAGGGTAAAAGACAGATGTTACAATCTCTCTCACCCAAGAGACATAATATTAAAGAAAAAAATTTGGATAGCAGTAGAGTGTATCAAAAAAAGTATTTGCAGAGACTCAGGAAATATTAATGCCATTGTATAATGTACTCAGGAGATTTCATCTGGAAACTCCATAAAACTCTAGCTGTTCTCACTCAGAAAAGGAGATAAAATTACAAAGCAGCAGAGAAAGTTTCATAGCATGAACAGGGAAATGAGAAAGGTTGACTTTTATAGACAGTATTGAGAGAGAATGACTTGCTCATTCTACAAAAATGAAGGCTAGAATGTGGAGAGGAATTATGACTGATATTTTTACATAATGAAGGGATGGTGTAGGAAGATGAGGTAGGATGGTGTCAGTAGAAAAGAGAATCAGTGGGGAGGTAGAAGTACTTTAACTGCAAGATAGACTAACACAGAAAAAATGTAAACCGGACAGAAATAAATTCAGGTTGAAAATTAGAGGAAGGATTCTGATGAGAGAGTAGTGAGCTTCTGGAACAAGCTTCTGGCTGGTGTCATGGAGACAGAGGAACCCATATCTAATTTTGAGATGGCCCTGATCATGATGGCTGATAGCAGGGAGCTTGGGTTAAAGTCCAGGGCTTTCTTGTAGCTGTCACACTTCATACTGGTTCAAGCAGTTCATTGGGCTTCATAGTAATGAACCCTGATGAAAGGACAAATCAGACACACGGAAAAAAAGTTGTCCTTAATCCCCAGCACTACATTATAAACCTGTCAGAAATTAGTTTATGCTTGTTGGAGTTCTGGCTCTTGATCTCTACATTTAAACTGCAGTGACATTCGAAACAGCTGACATGGTAGAGTTCAGACATATGAAGAAAATCACAGTACTCATATGCTGCAGTCTTTTTTCTACTAATGAATTTTCAGAAAATATATTGAAATGTGTTTGCTCTTTATCACTGAGATTTGACAGGTATAGATTTTTATAAAGACAATCACCATGGTATCCTGACAGTTTCTGTACTGGGACACCTCATCACTTGGCTTGATCAGAAATAATCTTATAATGGATTTCCAGAATACTGTCAATACTTTTATGCTGATTTTAGCTGTGTAAAAATGGATATGCAAAATCTGAGAAAATAAATAATATTACAATACTGTAGTTGGTAACATTCAAGTGACACATATCTTCCACGCTCCTTCTGTTGCTGGAATTAGAAGAATTGAGTCAGACAAGACCCTCAATTGTACATTCCAGAACATTTAACAAAATGTTAGATACAGGCTCAGAAGAAAATACAGCCAGCAGCTTCCACTTGTTTTTTTCTTTTGCTATGACCGAATGAAAATATTCTAAGGTCAAAAATGCTTCCCAATACAAAGCAAAAGCTATAGAAGATAAATCTAAACTGAAGAATATAATCTCATTAACTATGCTAAATATGTAAATTGTGCTACTTAATCTTGAAGAAAAGGTCATCAGCTAGATTTTGTCCTGTTAATAGCTGCAGGATGACTCAGAATAAACAAGAAAAAACCTAAAGCAGCATATGTAGTATGTCTGAGAGCTGTGCATATAGGTCTGTTCACAGGAAGACATTTGCACTGCACAAAGCAAATATACATGGTGATGACACTTTTTAAGAGCTGCAACAACTAAATGGCACTGCAGACATCAGACGAAACTGGAGCGACCAGTCAGACCAGGGAGCAGTAATCACCTGCCCATGCACTGCCTTCTCTGGTAATAGTAAATTGGTTGATCTTGTGAAATGATTTCTTTCCCTCCCTTGGAGGTCTTGATGATGCCAGGGCTTTGCAGACTGAGGAATAGGCAGAGATAATTTGAAATATATACTATGACACTTCATATTATTCAGATGTATAGACTTTCCTAAATGGGACAATCACTGTGTGCAAGACATAGGCCAAGTGTTTATTTCTGGAAGTTTCTAAGGAATCTCCATAAGTTTAGGTCAGGAAAAAAAAATTCAGATTAAAAACCTGCCAATCTCTTAATTATTTTTTACACATTTCCCCAGGAAAGAGAGTAATTTGCATCTCTGCTGCAAACAGAGTAATTCATGCAAGTCTTTGTTTCAGTAAATGTTTGGGCTAATTCAAAGAATATTTTATTGAAAGGTCAGATACAGGAATGTTATGAAAACCTCTGTTTCATAAAACATGATGCTTAGACAAGCATATAAGTCATATTTTTAAATCACTTTCTTCCATCCTTGCTCCAGCAGAATAGTACTTTATTCCATAGCCATAAACTGTTTCATCTCTAATACATGTTTTTTTATTGAATAAAGTAATCTAGAAATTGCTGCATGTTTTTTGTAGGAGCTGCAAAGTCTGGCCTTAATGTGCTGCCTACATCTGGAAAACTTACTGACTGTATTACTCACGCACTGAGTTTCCACCTTTCAGTCCCAAAGTAATAGCAACCTAAGATTATAGAAGTTTAGGAGTTCTGGATATTGTATAAAGGCATAACTGAAACATTGGGAAGATGACTGCTGCATTGATGGCTAACAAAAGTTATACAAGTTTAGAAAGAATAAAATGGTTGCAAAAGGAAATTTAGGAATTGATACAGAAAAACATCTAATTGTAAGAACAGAAGAATCTGTTCAAAACTTCTACTTCACCACTTCACTGACACATACAAGTAAATGTTTTTAGAGAAAAGGAAACAGTTCAACTGGCTCTTTAAAGATGCATCAGAATTTTCAGATGAAATTTATAATGTATTCTTGCAATTCCTCATAAAATAAATCTCAACATTCTGCTACAGAGTATCACTAAGAGATGAAAAGGGGGCACAAAATTAAGAGAAGGAAATTTCCATCCCAACAGAAAGGTGTATATTCCCTTATTCTTTTTCCAAGATTTTCAGGATGTTAAAATGAGTGTAATCAGGGGAAGCAGCATACTAGTTACAGAAATGCTACAAGCAAAATGAAGTGTGGGCGCTTTGCTGATCTGCTTGGAAGACATAATGTTCAAGGAATATATATATATATTCTTTATAAGTATTTTAAGCCAGCCTATGTACAGCATACAGACAAAAGCAGATGAAGCATCTTTCTAAATTAAAGCCCAAGGTCCTGACCAAGTGAGTTGCAAAAGTCCCTTGTTCCAGGTAGGAAGATCAGATATGAGCAAAGATCTCCCTCTTACCATGCATGCAAGACTGTTCAGAGTGCTGTAAAATTAATCTTGTTCTTTCCCTTGAAGAACACCTAAGCTTCCTTTTAAACTGCATTGACAGACAAGACTAAGTAGTGTGCGAATCGGAAAAATTATCTTTAAAACAACCGGAGGATCACCCTGATCATATAGCATAAATATCACTGGTTTCTGACTCACCCAGAGAAAAGGTCTGTGATGGTTTATCCCTTGAAGGCAGTTAAGCACCACACACCCACTTGCTCACTCACCCATAGTGGAATAGGGAAAAGAATTGGAAGGGTAAAAGTGAGAAAACTCATAGGCCGAGAGAAAAACAGTTTAATAGGTAAAGCAGAAGACGCACACACAGCATGATGAGCATGGTGCCATATTGGTATGGAATATTCCACTGGCCAGCTGGGGCCAGCTGTCTCAGCTGTGTCTGCTTCCAGCTCCTTGTGCACTCCCAGACAACTCTCTGGTGGGGTGGGGTGAGGAGCAGAAAAGGCCTTGACTGTGCAAAAACTGCTCAGTAATAATGAAAACATCCCTTTGTTAATGCTGCTTCCATCATAAATCCAAAATATAGCCAAGTAAAAGCTACTGTGAAGAAAATCAATTCTATCCCTGCCAAAACCAGCACAAAAAGCCAGAGATGTCTCCAGGAAAAACACCTATTATTTTATTAAATAGTGTTTTCTATCCTGAAAGTCTACTTTCCTAGGCTTCTTAGAAGAATCTTCTAGGCATAAGTTATTGGACGAAAGAGAAGATAACTTCTTGTCCCATCTAATAGAGATATTACTAATAAAATGTGGTTATTTTTTATGAAATATTCCATTTTACTTGATTTTTCTTTCCTTTTTTTTTTTTTTTTTCTCTTAATACTATTCTTCACTGGACACTGAAAATCTCAGCTATTTGGAACCTCTTGCTACAGACCTACTTTTTAAACTGAGGAACTCATTTAGTTGTACCTCATGCTGAATTTTTAAATGGCCAGAAAAAAATAAATGAAGACAGTTTTCAGTACAGAAATTTCTGTCAAGGTTAATTCTTTGTGAAAACATTTTTACAGGTTTGGGGTTTTTGGTTTCTTTTTTTTCCTTTTTTTTTTTTCTGGGGGTGTTAATTTTTCCAGCTGCAACTTTTTCTTGTTATCCTCTGTTTAGCTGAAGAACCCAGTGAACAAGTGATAAAATAACAGTTGAAATTCAATAGCAAAATGAGAAGTAATGAAACCAGGGAAAAATATCATTATTGATGGATGTAGAGGACTCCACATCAAACATTATAACTTAAAAAAAAGATGAGAATTATTGTGGATAATCCTCTGAAACTGTCAATAAAATACTCAACCAGCTCTTCATGTAGTAACTGGGTGTTGGGGGTTCCAGAAAGAAGAAGAAATCATTATGTCACCTTCTGAAGCCACACAGTTTCATATTGGAATGTTTCATAAAGGTCTAGTCAAACCACTGAAAAAAGGTATACTAGAAGATGCACAGAATTATAGAATATTTTACTAATGACAGCAAACTACAGAGACTTCAACTGTGAAATGGAATGTGATGTTTTTACAGGAAAAGATCTGCGAAATCACCATTGACATAGAAAAGGAAGAAAGAAAGTTTGTACTTCATATGTCATAACACGATAAATGGAGAACATACTAGGAAATTATCAGGGAGTAAGTGTAGATCAAACATGAAATGAAACTGAAATGAAGTAAAATTAAATGTAACTGTGGAATTCATGACTACAGGATGCCATGAAATCTTAAAATACAGGGAGGGCTTCAGATAGGTTAAACAATACTCAGATGTATTTCTCTTTCTAGCTACTACATACATCTGGTTATCAATTACATATTGAACTGCTGAAACATATTCAACAGTTCTTCCAACAGACAGACATGCATTTCATCAGCATGAATCACATGGTCTTCCAATCCTAATCTTATATCCCAACTCAGTAAACTACAAGGGTAATGGCAAACCTCTAGTTAATAACAGTAGCCACTTAGGGTTAACTTAAACTTGGTAGATGAGGGGAAAGCTCTGGATGTTGTCTACCTTGACTTCAGTGAGGTTTTTGATACTGTCTCACATAACATTCTGACAAAAAAAGAAAAAAAAAAAAGGCTGATGAAGTGTGGGCTGGATGAGCAGTGAGGTGGATTGAAAACGACTGCATGTCCAGGCCTAGTGGGTGCTGATCAGTGGTGCAAAGCACAGTTGGAGGACAGTAACTGGCAGTGTACCCCAAGGGCCAGTATTAGGTCTGATCCTGATTTACGTCTACATTACTAATCTGGATGGTGGGGCAGCACATACCCTCAGCAAGGTTTCTGGTGCACAAAGCTGCAAGGAACAGTTGATGGGCCAGAGGGTTGTGCTATCAGCTGGACCTGAACAGGCTGGAGAAATGGGCTGAAAGGAACATCATAAAGTCAACAATGAGAAATGCCAAGTCCGGTACCTGCTGAGGAATAAACCCAGCCACCAGGCCATGCTGGAAAGCCAACTGTCTTGGAAAGCAGCTTTGCAGAAAAGAGCCTGAAAATCTGAAAAGTTCCTGTTGGACACCAAGTTGACTAGGAGCCAGCAATGCACCCTTGCAGCAAAGAAGGTCAATAGGGAGGTTAATTGCAGATGCACTCAAATGTTACAATTGCAATGTCCCGAATGTGCAGGAAACACATTCAGTTGTGATTACATTCATCAGATCAACAGCAAGTTTACCACTGTATTGGCTGACTCTTCCCTTTTTCCAGCAGAATTTCTGTCTTCTTGATGTTGCTTTGGAACACATTTTCACACCTCGGCAGTGTTGCTCTTTGTGTACTTTCTAACATATCAGAAATATATAGATAGAATATACTCATATAATATGTAATTTTTAAGCCACTATGGCACACTGACCAAAATGTGTATCTCCGTAACTATATAAACATACAAAACATTTCTTCACAAAGTCATTGAATCACTGAAGTTGAGATGGGTGTTTATGTTATTATCTCCATTATGTCCACATGCCATGAGAAACAGTACCATTGTGTGGTTTTGTTTTCATTTTAATGGATATTTTGCAAAATAAAATTTTAGTACATGTGTTCAGCCAAACTTTACAGCATAAATTATGGCATAGCTATTACTAGGTCATCAGATTGATTAGTTGCTTGCCCCCAGTTGAAGGTAATCCTCCTGCTCTTACAAGCTTCTTAGGGAATAACAAAGTGAAAGAATGAATAGCATTCATAAGAACAGAAGAATTTAATCCTGAGTCCAATAGTAATGTCAACTTCAAAAAACATTGTTAATTAACCCAGAATTCCACAGTAATGTTTAATACACCAGGGAGCAGGGGGGAAAAAAACCCAACAAAAACCCAAACCCAAGCCCAAAAAAACACAAACACACACACCAACCCCCCCCCCCAAACCAGCCAAACAAAAAACCATAAACAAACAGTGGGCTGTACTGTGCTTTCAAAGCAGGGTTCTCAGAGATTTCAGCTGTGATTTTACTTCAGAAATACTAGTATCATGCATTTTGACTTAAGAATTCCAGAGATATTACAGTTTTTCTGGATATCTGATTCATTATGCAAAGAAAAATGAAATTAATATTAAAGAGATCTTGATAGATATGTGTATCAAAGCAGCAACAACCCATTCCTCCTTTAAAAGCCTGGAAATCAGGAAACACTGCACAGTCAGCAGCAGCTTTATCTATTGAAGATGTAACAATAAGACTGTCTAGTCCATAAAGACAAAAGTTTTTATAGGCAAGTGTTCGTAATAGTATCTGCTTGAAGGAAAAATGCCTGTTTACCATTCCTCAGAGTGCTGCTCCAGCAATTGTCCAATCTAGAAGAAAAAAGAATTTGTTTAGGTATAATATGTAAAAAAAAAAAAAAAAATGGAAAAAAATCCTCTTTGCTAAAAGTATCAGTGGAGTAAAGAGAAAATGTAAATAACAAATGTTGAAGCAGTCAGTCCATTCATGCTTCACTGCCCGAACATGAAATGTATTTGGGCAGTAGGAACAAATACTTTGTCTTGGAGTACCTGCAATGATAGTTTAATCTACATGTTCTGAGGTCAGAACAACCTGATAAAGCCTGAAAATGGACTGGAACACTATCTCACAAGGAACAAGGCAAATCTGAGCCACTGAGAAAAACAGTACCTGGCCATATTTTATTTTTATTAGTGTTGTCCATGAAGAAACGTGAAAGTTTGTGCAGTTTTAAATTGCCTCTAAACCAGGCAATGCCATCAAACTAACAGGCTGCTCAGATAGGTTGTGCAGATATTAAGAAGCCATTTGGACATAGTCCTGTCCCAGGCTGGGAGGATGGACCAGATGACCTCCAGAGGTCCCTTCCAACCTTAGCCACTCAATGATATGATAATTCTGTCAACACCTGCAATGTAACACAGACATATGCAGAAGCACATAAGTAAAACAAAGTAAGAATGAAATTGGTGAAAATGCTAGTTAATACATCAGGAAAGCCATCACCTGAATTGTCATTGACTGACACATAGAAAGAAGGAAGATATTCCTAAATTTAGAGAATAAGAAATGAGATTTAGAGTTTGAAATAGAATAAAACCAGTCAAAATACTTAGTCCAGCCCCAGGCTGCTCTGAAAAAGGTCACTGTCTACAGTACCAGAGATAAAACTAACAGGAGAGGTTTTTCATAGGCTGGCTTGATACTACTACTCATAAGTATTAAAACATGCATTGTATAGTGAATATGCTAGAGTGTAGCTGGCTTCCCATGGAGACTATAGAAAGCAACAAGGGACATTTCCTCAGGACATGAAAAGAAAAAAATGCCCCAGCAAGTTGCACTTCTCCCTTAGGTCCTGTCTTCTCTAGATGAACATAAAGGTAATGGAGAACACAATGGAAGTGTTCAACACAAAGGACAGAGGGTTTGTAAAACTACTTCAGGGTTTTTTTGCTAGCAGACCCAAAACAGCTCTTGGTTAGCACAATTCCATCTTCCATATCATTATGTGAGTTGTCATACTGGGAAATAGCTGGATTCACATCTTCAACCTACTGAATAATCAATTATTTATACAATACACTGCCATTAGGAGACACTAGAGCCTCCCATGCTGAAGTAACCAGCAAGTATTAGGGCATTCCTTTATTTTGTGAAAAATACAGTAACAAATCCCATCAGTTTGCAGAAGGGAATTCTGTCTGTTGCCCACACTGTGTAGGAAGGGGCAGGAATTTGTAACCATCAACACAGGCTTTAAGAACCTCGAGTGCTCCACTCTTTTCTCCCAAAAAGAAATTATTTAGTGAGTTCAGTTGTGCTTCTGAAGCTTCTGGTCCTTTCCTCTGCCCCCAGATATTTCTGTGATTTAGCAACATGACTACAGCAGATTACCAGGTGTTCATTAAAGGGAGGATAGTATAGCCACGAATGCCTGGTTAGTGATACATTTTCTGTGCTACTATAAGCAGTAGGATATGAAAACATACAAAATCCATCCATTTGCAGAGAATCTTATGCAGGAAGCTCTCTTAGACAGGTTTTCAAAATTCTGCACAGCCAGAGAACTTCTTGGCTGCTTGTCATATGCCACACATTGCTAATGCCTAGTGCGAAGGGTTCAAGCAATAGCAGTGCCAATTTGAAGCAGGCCGATTAGAGATACATCCTCTCAGTCACTAGAAAGCTCTGCATAGCCTTTCAGTACTGAAACAGAGCTACTCCAAAAGCTAAGATATGGTGTTCTGGCAGCACCATACACTTATTTAACAGGATGAAGATAGAGTTTTGTGCGGGTGCAGCATGAGCAGGGATATGCACTAGGCAAGACAAGCCTGGGGCCAACAGTCCCTGCTGGGCTGCTGGGCAGTGCTTATGCTTCCAGGGTGCAGTGCCACTGCCCCAGACAGGCAAGCAGGGCACGGTGGTGACACCATGGGGTCCTGTCAGCAGCCCAGTGATCATCAGGCAGTGGCAAGGCAGAAAGGCTTTACTAAAGTCAAGCCAGGAAATCCAAGCAGTAATCCAGGAACAAAAGTAGAGGCAGACACCTCTACAACAGGGTTGAGACAGGGACTGGCAGTTCAGGAGTAGGCTTAAATTGATCCCTCAGTCAGGAGGTGCAGGGATGTCCCAGCTGAAGCTGGTCAGGGCCATGGAGGACTATTTGTGCCTTCAGGACCCCTACATCTGAATGTAAGGTGAACTCAATTACGTGCAAAAGTATTTGTCATTCAAACCGAAGTGCAAATCTCAGAAATGGAAAATGGAAAGTACCGGGCTGTAAAATAACAGCATGTTGCCCTTTGCAAGCTTCACTCACTGCAAAAGAGTTGTTTATACATTTCCCAATGAAACACCGTGACATAGCTAAATTGATTTACAAAAGCTTTTAAAATAGAAATGTGTTGCTGGATTTTAAAAACTGCTTATTTTCTAGTGCTCTCACAAAACAGAGGTTGTATGTACCCTTATTAGGACAATAAGCAATTCATCAAAACAATGGTGTTTCTACAATGCAAGCTGTTGGTAGCACTGTGCAGAAAACATAGAGCAGAAGCAGGTGCCTGAGCCTTAAGGAAAACTCAGCAATAATGCTTCTATCCTGTTTTGCATTTCCAGAATACATGAAACGACCTCATTAACTACTGCTAGCTGCAGTGGTACCACTGGCAAGACAATGACACTGTCTCTGATTTGTAACTCTCACCTATTGAGCCTGTACTGGGAACTTATATCAGCATCCACCCTTTCCTGCTTATGTCACTGGTTTTGTCTTCTTTCAGTACCCCATTATTTCATTTTCCTACAGTAGTGCTCAATAAATTCATTTTCCCAAAAAAGACTAAAAGGTCCTGGCATTCTACCAGCACTTGAAAGCATCATCATACTGTGACATTTTCAAACAATGGTGTTGAGGGTGAATGCATGATCCAGCTCCAGGAGAACACTGACACTTGTCACCAAGATCTGCCCAGGTTACTTACAGTTTATCATATCTTATGCTGGTGGTTTTGATTGTAAGTTGGGATATATATATGAAATCAACATGTATGGAAAACTTTCAGTTTTCTACCAGTCACTGAAAAGGTTTTTATTTCTTTTTTCAAATTATGTGGGACCATCTTATATCGGTCAATTTTGGCCTTCTGGAATAATCAAAACCTCTTTAAAAAACTATAAGCCTGCTTTTAATTTTATGTGTTTACTAATGGAATTTGCTGATCGTAATTGCCTGTTCATGGCTTTCATTACTTTCTTCCTATATTTTCTAATAAAATTTACATTTGCAATATATCTATAGGAACATGATCAAGTTTGTTTATAAAAAGAATATGTACTAGATGGAAAAAAATCAATACTGAGTATTGTAACAGCTAATTCATAGTAGCATTTGATGTTAACTTCATATACTTGCTTCATCATGACTGGACAGCGGTCACAGAGGGGGCAAAAAACTTCTCTGCTGTTAAGGCAGCAGGAACTATATAGTTTTTATCTTCTGCAACTGATAAGTTTTGTTTAAAAAAAGAAGTCTACTAGCCTAAACTTCGACCAAAAATTACTGCTTGTCTTCACTATGTTCTTGAATCAATGACACCTCTAAGTCTTATAACATTAAATAAATTATCAGACAGCATTATTTTCAGGCCTAAAGACAGACTAACATATGGGCAACAATTAACTTTTTAAGAAGTACCATTCAGCAGTCATTTTCCAGTACCACTCTAGAAACTATCTTCTCCTTTTTTTTCACAGTAAAGGTAATTTTCCATTGATTAATTTCATATGATTCACTTGCATAGAGATTTTTCAAATAACAGCAGCTCTGGGACTCACTCACAGTCTTCTTTTGACCCAAGAACAAAATATGTGCTAATGACTAAAAAACCTATTCAACAACATTTCTGAAATTTTAGTAACCCTACTAAGTAAATTACCATGCACCAGCCTCTGGGAAAATCGAAAGGAACGGAGTAAGGTCAAGGGACCTGCACAGGAGATTCAATTTTGGGGAATAAAATGACTGCTACTGCTGAACCCAGGACATTATCATGGCTGTTACCTAAATCTTTTGACTCTATTTATATGAATATATTACTTTGTTCTTAGGCTGAAAGAAAAGTCCAGTAGAATAGGGAAGAAAAAAGAAAAAGGAAAAAGGAGAATAGCAATGAAAAGAACATGCCTGATTACAAGCCACTTTCTTTTCAGTTGTAAACACAAATATTAGCCTCCTTCTGCTCCAGTTTCAATTTTGTTGTGTTATCAGGCGTAACATCATTTCAGATGAACAATACCATCAACACTAAATCTACCACATGTGAAATGACTATATTTATCATTATTGTAACATATCCTGGGAATATCTGCATGTAAATCATAAATCTGAATGTCACATTTTCTATCTTCTCTGTATAGCATCTTTGATCTATACATCTGATAAGCCTAACAGTACTTCTGACAAGACTTTTATAGGTAAATAGATATTTTTAGCTGAAACACCTCAAATTACTCCTAGATATGTTACATAGCAGTACAAGAAGAAAAAGAGTTAATTTGCAAATATTTATCTTTCTTAAAAGGTCTGTTCAGTTTTTGAGTATTTGTCAAAGAATCTGAATGCTGAAGCTTCTGAGAAGATGGTGAAGTGAAAGCAAACCTTTAGTGGACAATTCCCTTTAATTTCCCTTTAATTTCAAACTCATTAACTAACCAAAAATAACATCTTTTGAGCAGGAAGGTGGTATTCCATCACTACATATGTCAGTTATGATCCTGAGATGAGAACCTAGTCCCCAAGGCAGGAAGGAGAGATGAGAGATGGTGCTGGGCTCCATGAAAAGAGGCCTTTAAATAATACACAATAAATACAAATGTAGTCTTCATTTAAAGCCTAGTTCTACAGCTGTGCTCAAAAAGTATGAACCATGAACCACATGATGAATGTGTGTAAATGTTCACTGAGAATTAGAGTAAAGGTCAAAGTATATCATATCAGTCAGTCAATCAGTCAAGCAACTGTTTCCATTGATTTTCACAGATTGCTCTTTGGACACACAGATGTGGGACTTAAACCATTTGCTGCTGTAAGTTATTGAACATCACAATGGTCTTTCACCATACTTCAGCATTCTACTTCAAATGTCACCTTAGTACCTCATTCTTGAAACACAGTGACCCATTCTTCATTATATTAGCTTTGAGTAGCTTTTGAGAGATAATAGAATTATTTGCATGTGAACTTATATATGTGATTAATTTTACAGGATCAAGAAATTATTGCATAAGGATTTGGAACATGCTCTATGTGTAAGATATATTTAAATTGTATGGTGGAACTTGGTCCTGCGTTTGAGAACATAATGCACAAATAGCCAAACTTTTCAAGTTTGCATATTACAATTTTTTAAACTCTTCTTAACACTGATTGATAGCTTGCTTTGATATGCTGAAACTTTGGGATTCATCTTGTGTCAAGAAGGAAATCCTAAAGCAACAGCAGCAAGTCTTGACCATTTGGAAAGCATTGATGTATGTCTAAATCTACCTCAGCTGTCACTGGTTTTATTATTACCTGTCCTCCTTCTCAGTCAGTTCCCAATTCTCTATTTGGCTGGGTTTTGCTTCCTATTATGAACTTTTTCAGTCAACCATCCAAAGCAGAGAACTTTGTTTCCTTCATGTGTACAGTACCTGAAGGAATTTCAGAACTCCATAATGTTAGTAACAAGAACAAATTAAAATATCTTGGAATTCAGACCACTGAATTTCTACAAGACTTCTTTCTTCTTCAGTCTGAGAAAATAGGTCTAAACTCTTGAGAAACATTTTTTGTTTAAAAGTTTAACCAACTCTCTATAAGTTTAAGAGCCAAAGAATAATTATGAAAACTGACACAGTTTAGGATGAAAAGCTACCACCTTTTTCCTTGAGATTTTATCTGAATTTTTTCAGTCTGCTTTTCAGTCTGCTACAGTTTTCAGTAGTTTTGCATATATGAAGATGGCTATGCACCAACATTTCCTCCCTCTCATTACTGAACAGAGCTACCAAGCAAGAAATACACCAGTCTTGGTTTCATGCGCAACAGCTAAAGATTGAAATTGATACCATTTCAGATTTTTTCTTTTCTTTTTTCTGTAAGTTTGGCACATTACAAGACTTTTTATTTTTCAATTTGACCATGTCTTTGTGTTCAGAATTAGCTCAATACATTTGTTCCCTCCTTGTAGCTACAATATATGTCAGTATTTTCACTCGCATGGATCAAGTGCTCTCAAACTGTGAGGTTAGCCTTCCTGATGCAACTTTGATCTCTTCCAGAGCAAGATGTACTAAGCCCAGAGAGAACACCAAAACTAGCATTAATTTTCTCTTATTTTTCTCCACTTGGGATACAACAAACCTAGGATTTTCCTGTTTATGAAGAACAGAATAGGTGGTTCCGTTTTTTGTTGATTTCCAAGTGGAAGCAAGCTGGCACAGCAAGAAACAATGGCACGTATATACATCCAGATGTTGTAAATTATCACAACAGTGTGTTATTTCCAGGAGACTATTAGAAAGAAGTTAAACCACCGGTATTTCCATCTTTGTTTACCGCTGCAGAGGAAACGTACTAGGTTGGTTTTATTTCTCAGGGGTTTTTTGGGTTTTTTGGTATTTTGGTTTTTTTCCCAAAAATTTAATGGCATTTTTAACAATTAGTCCTTAAGTCAACTTTATAAGGGTATGCATTCACTGTCTGTTGGGGCAGGGACTAATTAGGGAGAAAGTTGCTTGATGCAGGATCTCTGGAAAAGCTAAATTCTCTTAAACTTTTAAATCATGCATTTTAAAAAGGACACTTAAGCCAGGTAGGCAGGTATCTAGACATGGGGTGCCTAGACTTACTAAGAACCAAAGCCTGAGAATAAATTTTGCAATCACAATTATTTCCTCACAGTGGTAGGCCAGAAAATACAGATGAAATAAAAGATTAGGAAGAGAAAGGATTACAATAATGTCTCAGTCTGCCTGCTAAAATGAGTTGTCCCTTATTATAAAATATCTAGTGCTCAATCTGATCTAAGATCTTGAAAATTAAGGACATATTTATTTCCTCAAGTCAATGTCCCCAGCTCTCAACTGCCATTTAAATGATATCTTCAGCCAGTGCCAAAGGTCTTGAATGAGAGATAACAAATGTTTTACTAAATAAATTGTAAATATACCTAATATTTACCTATTTTTAAAAACTTAACTGTATTTAATAATGTTTTCATATAAATATTTTGTATTCGGTTGGAATATTTTTTTAAATCTGGATAAACTAACTAGGTATTGCAAATTTTGAGGTGTTCTGATAATTCACTCTTCTGCGCTATAGCAAATCCCTTCATTTCCTCCAGTACACACCACTTTTTCCTTCCTCAGACTTCATCCTGAAAAATCTTATTCTTTAGTTTAGCCAGGACTCATACTGTCCAATAAAAATGAGGTTTCTGAGCCTTTGCATAAGTTCCCATTAGCAGAGTAAATTCCACATTCAGTTAAAAAAAAAAAAAAAAATAAAAGCTTCTAAAAATTTTGTGTAAGACCCTATTAGTGAGTGTGCTCTACTTTAAACTTTAATCATGTTACTGGTTTTAGAGAACAGTGAAATATCAAGTTTTCCATATAGGAAAATATAAATATGTTCAAAAGGCACTGACCATTATAAGGAAAACTGAAGAAAAGACAAGTACAGTTTCCAATATTATTTTGAAGCAAGCAATAATGAAGTTTGGGAATGGTATTTTTTTTATCCGTTTGACAGTCAATAGTTACTCTGTTGGAACAGCTTTTTTACACCCTTCTAGGCATTATGCTACACAAGAAAAAAAAGCCCTGCATTACATGCAGCTAAAATAGGAAAAGTAAAACTGTGAAAATTGAGGAATTGAAGCTACATTTGTGATTTTAACATACATTTATTTTCCAACATGCGTTATTTATCCTAAACTATCATTACACAATTACTTTGATCAACTTCCACATAATTCTGACTCCATGTGTAGCCATTTCTCAAGTGAGTAAATATTTAGTAGTAAACTTCAAGACATCTTTACCTAGAATCATATAATCATAAATTGTTTAGGTTGGAAAAGACCTTTAAGATCATCAAAGTGCAACAATTAACCTAACACTGCTAAGTCTACCACTAAACCATCTTCCTAAGTTGCACATCCATAACCTTTCCCAGCAGTGAGATCAGACTGACAGGCCTGTATTTCCCTGGATCCTCTTTCTAGAGCTCCTTATACATGGGCATTACATTTGCTAGCCTCCAGTCAACTGTAACCTCCCTGTTTAAGCAGGACTTCTGATAAATGATGAAAGTGGCCTGGTAAACACTTTCACCAGCACCCTGCACTGGTTTACATTCAATTCAGTTGGCCTATATGTCCCGACACCTTTTCATGGTGAGAAGCCCTTATTCCAAAGTGGGCATTCTCAGGTGCTTTCATAGTTTCTAACAAATCAACAACCTTGTGTTTTTGCTGATGCATGGACTTTCACAGCAGACCAAAAGACTTCACTAGCACACTGTTCATCAAAGCCCACAAGCTTATCTCTAGTGGGCCTGGTTTTATCCCTTTCCCATCTCAAATCTAGTTTGAAGCTCTCTCAATGAACTCTGTTAACTCCTGTACAAAGACCCTTTTCCCCTGTTGAGACAGGTATACCCCATCTGCTGTCATGTAAACAGACCCATGATCAAAACCCCCAAAATTCTGCTTGTAATACCAGGTTCAGAGGCAGATGTTGATCTGCTGGATCTTCCTATTTCCTCCCTCATCATTCCCTACACTAGAGCTACTCAACTAGCTACAGGTCTTACAAGAACCTTTATGGATGAGGGGATACTGATGAATACACTACTATGATGCATTGGCCAATAATGTTATAACATTAGCTAACACTGAATTTAAATATTCTCCCACATTCCGTGTCTTTGAATATATATAACATTTATTTATATGACTGATCAAGCACCCTTTCGTAGGGCTGCTCTTTCTCCTTCTGGGACTATAATGCAGACTAAATTTCTAAATGTCAAAATATGTTGAACAAAGAAATCCTCCCTGCTTGATGCGCCTGGTAACCCTCAGTACTGCAAAGCAGCCTTTAACAGATAGAAATGCTGGAGACATTTCATCTTGTGCATATGGAATAGCAGTAATTGTTCATAATAAATGCAAAGACATTTTCCTTTAGGATCACTTTCAAAAAATTTGTTCTGTATAATCTAATAAAATCTAGAAAAGAATTTTTAAAAAGGTAGAAAGCCTAATGAGTGTAATGATGAAGATTTGAAGTGGGATTCAGATATTTTTACTGGCTGGAGAGTTAGTACAACCTATATACAAACACACAAACCCTTAATTTAAAAATGAAAGAAGGTGTGAAGAACAGTTAGCAAAATTCCCCAAAAGCCTTCCTAGTAAGTAACATAAAATGACAGATTCTTATATTAATAACATAATTCATGCATTTTTTATTATTAAATATGTTCCTGTTAATATTCAAACTTGTGCAAAAGCTCACACCACAAGTTTTCTTATGGGTTTTCTTTGTAACACTCTCTGCATACCATTAAGTGATTAGCTGTAAACTAGTAAGGTGTCACAGACAAAGCATACACAGATAGACACAGTGGAATTACCAACACCTATTTCCGAGATAGTTTCCTTCACTGACTGTGTCTTGGTCTTGCTGTACATACCTGCTGCTGGTGCCATGGCACCAGGGGCTGCAGTGCAGAAGGAGGGGAGGAGGCAATGGAGCAGAGGTTCCCCTGCAGTCTGTGGGACAGACCACAGAGGTGGCCAGTGGAGACACTCACACTGCAGCCATGGAGCACCTCGTGCCACAGCAGGTGGAACTTTCCTGAAGAAAGCTGCTGCCATGCAAAGCCCATGCAGTCAGGAGAAAAGTGTGAGGAGGAAAAAGAAGCATATTTAATACATGTAATATTCATTATGCATTATCAGAAGTTATTTATATCTTTTCAATTAATAGGTTTTAATTAAAACTCCTCAAATACCTTGGATTGTAGATCAAATTCTAATTTGTGGAAGTTAAAAGGAAAGTTCCAAATTCTCGACTGTCAAGTAGCAGATAATTGCCAGTGAAATATAAAAAAAGAATTGTTTTTTAAACCTCTTAGCACTTTTCAGTGTTCCTTGAGTATCTCTTAAGATGTAATTACAAATAAACTCACATGCCTTGATTTGTGTACACTGCTATCCTAGAAACTTCTGATCTGGATTAGATGTTGCAAGTAATGACTCTTGGAGGCTTTGACTTAGTAAGTTCTGCTTTTTCTAACCCATGACATAGATTTTCAGAGCCCTCCCTGTGTTAATTAATGCTAGCAGAGATATCTGGCTACTTGCGTTTCAAACACATATTTTAAAACTAACTTGGTATGTCTATCCTAGACCAGCATCACAGAAATAACTGCCACCTAGACCTACTCACAGATGATCTGGTTGCATGTGACATGACAGCTGCTGTTGATTTTATCTTAATATCATTAACCTATGAAAATACATTCAACATAACTGCAGCCTGTCATGGTGAACTTCATAAAGTAGTTCAAATCATTGTTTGCTCCAGGTCATTAAGAAACTAGTAAACAGACTATTTAACAATGATGCTAATGTAAATTTTCCATGACAGCAGTCACTGGTATCCTGCTGACAAATGATAATGTCATTGCAACATGTCCTTAGAGCTCAGTAATTACTTCTGTATTCATGAGTGTATTTGGCTGGAAGTTTACCTGATCGGAATGTAAAAGCTCTCAGCAAAGTTTACACATGCTAAGTGCCATCAGATGCATATATGACAGGAATATGTTCAAAATATCTCTAAAGAAATAATCTGTTTACCTGGGGTATTACATTGTCTTCTTCACATCACTCAGGAGTCTTCTGGAAATACTGCTTTACTGAACTACTGCTTTAGCTCATTTCCTTACAAGATAATGCAATATGAAAACATTTCAAGGAACAGAAAGTGAAATACTTTCAAAGAACTGCAATAAACTAGCTTTAAAGGTTTCCTGCCTACCTGTATGAAACAAGCTTTTGTTATTTCAAACACCACTAGCATATTTTGAAGCAGTTTTATGATGGTGATTCTTTCAACTTGCTTTTAAATATTATATACTATTTGAAGGACAACATCTGAATTTTAGTAGTTGAGACACAATATCTAGTATTTATAAATTAGTTTTACATACTGATTAAATTTACATCAAAGTCCATAAAGAAATAAATATGCATTTGAAGCATTAGTGACGACATGTGAGAAGTCATACCAGGAGGTGATAGCCTCAGAGAACAAGAAACTATATATCGTCAAAAGAGGGATAATGGGGAATCCAAAGAAAACAGAAATGTTCACCTAAGTACAGGCTATGCTATGTTGGAATAGATGTGTAGGTGAACTTAAAAGTATCTAAAGAACAATAAAAACAGCCAGTGTGGATTTTTCAAATACAAACTATTGTAGTCTATAGTCTAGTTGGAGGCCTGTATCTAGTGGAGTGCCTCAAGGGTCGGTACTGGGACCAGTATTATTTAATATATTCATCAACGATTTAGATGAGGGAATTGAGTGTACTATCAGCAAGTTTGCTGATGACACTAAGCTGGGAGGGGTGGCGACACGCCAGAAGGCTGTGCTGCCATCCAGGACCTGGACAGGCTGGAGAGCTGGGCGGGGAATAACTTGATGAAATATAACAAGGGAAAGTGTAGAGTCCTGCATCTGGCAGGAACAACCCCAGGTTCCAGTATAGGCTGGGGAAGACCTGTTAGAGAGCAGTGTAGGGGAGAGGGACCTGGGGGTCCTGGTGGACGACAGGGGGACCATGAGCGGACACTGTGCCCTTGTGGCCAAGAAGGCCAATGGCATCCTGGGGTGTATTAGAAGGGGGGTGGTCGAGAGAGGTCCTCCTTCCCCTCTACTCAGCCCTAGTGAGACCTCATCTGGAATATTGTGTCCAGTTCTGGGCCCCTCAGTTTAAAAAGGACAGGGACCTGCTGGAGAGTCCAGCGCAGGGCAACTAAGATGATTAAGGGAGTGGAGCATCTCCCTTATGAGGAAAGACTGAGGGAGCTGGGTCTCTATAGTTTGGAGAAGAGGAGATTGAGGGGTGACCTTATTAGTGTATATAAATATATAAAGGGGGAGTGTCACGAGGATGGAGCCAGGCTCTTCTCAGTGGCAAACAATGAAAGGACAAGGGGAATGGGTACAAATGGACACAAGAGGTTCCACTTAAACCTAGAAGAAACTTCTTCTCAGTGAGGGTGACGGAACACTGGAACAGGCTGCCCAGGGAGGTTGTGGAATCTCCTTCTTTGGAGAATTCAAGACCCGCCTGGACACGTTCCTGTGTAACCTTATCTAGGTGTTCCTGCTCCGGCAGGGGGATTGGACTAGATGATCTTTTGAGGTCCCTTCCAATCTCTAACCTACTGTGATACTGTGATACTGTGAAACTATGCAAAGCCAAGCTAATCTTCTTCTTGGACAGGATAACTGGAATACTGGTCTGGTGGTTATGTCTGGTGTGGGTTTAATTTTCTCTACAGTATCTGGTATGGGGCTGTGCTCTGGATTTGTGCTGAAAACAGTGCTGATGAAACCGAGATGTTTTAGTTATTGCTGAGCAACGCTTACCTAGAGTCAAGGCATTTTCTGCTACTTATCCCACCCCACCAGCGAGTAGGCTGGGGGTACACAAGGAGCTGGGAGGGGACACAGTCTGGACAGCTGACCCCCAACTGACCAAATGGATATTCCAGACCATATAGCATCATGCTAAGTATATAAAGCTGAGGGAAGAAGGAAGTGGGAAACATTTGGAGTGATGGCATTTTGTCTTCCCAAGTAACGACTACGCATGACAAAGCCCTGCTTTCCTGGAGGTGGCTGAACACCTGCCTGTTGATGGGAACAGGAGAATGTATTCCTTATTTTGCTTTGCTGATGTGTGTGGCTTTTCCTTTACCTATTAAACTGCTTTTATCTTAACCCAAGGGTTTTCTCACTTTTGCTCTTCTGACTCTCTCCCCCCATCCCACCAGGGACAGTGCATGAGCCACTGTACGGCGCTTAGCTGCCATCTGGGGTTAAGCAATGACACTGGGTAAGAAGCAGAAGAAATATTCTCTATCTTGAGTACAGTAAGATTTTTAATATTCTCCATATTAAATTCTCACAGGAAAATGAGGGAAATGTCTTTTAGATATTAAAAAAAATAACAATAATAAAATAAAAGACTGCGTGTGTCTGCTCTAAAAGCTATTCTCAAAGAATAGTTATCAGTACCAAATGGGGATTTTCTTTCAGGCTGATTCCCTCAGAGATTCCAGGCCCAACTCTGTTTAATATTTTCATTAAAAATATTCATTACAAAGTAAATGGATAAAATTTGCAGATGAAACCAGGATGTATTAGGATTACAGAAGTGTGGAGAACAACTTCAGAATTCAAAACTTTCATAACAAATATATAACCCAGAATTGAAAAAAATATATTATTTTTAAGAAAAACTTCAGACCATGATGACTAGTAAAGAGAAATGAACACATAAAATGCCAAATGAGGAAAAGGACCCGCAAGTGTATTAGAAACAACCTGTGAGTCAACAGTGCACTATTGCTGTAATGGAAGGAAAGGGAAAATCTCATGTTTTCAAGAAATTTTTTTAGGAAAAATATGGCTGAGGATCATTTTCTTCTGCTAGTTTCCAGGGAGAATGTAGCTGAAGCAGTGTGAGAAGTCTTCAACTCCATACTCCCAGACACACGTAGTCACTCTGGAAAGAATACAGCAGAAGACAGCATGAAAGAGAAGAGGGCTCAGAATGCATTGTCTGTGAGGGAAGACCACAGAAAAAAAGTTTTCTTTTAGTCTAGGAAGGTAAAGGCTTGATAAATCTTCCAGTATAGGGGACAATTGTTCATAGTAAAGACAATGATTGACTGTTACCAATTGTTCACAAGAAAGAAAGACAAAAAGAATGCAGTTTAACTTGCAGTAAAGACTATATAGGTCATATATTAAGAAAAAAAAAAACAAACCCAAGGAGAGAAAAAGCCCTTGAGCAGGACACCCTCAGAAACAGAAATTCTAAAAAATGTACCAGATACAAATCTCTGTGGGAAGCTGTAGTGCATTTGATCCTTCCCCAGTGCCAGGGGACTGGACTATGTAACCTTTGGAAATCTATTCCATCCTGCATTTCTAATTCAATGACCACATGATGTGCTTTAGCAAGGACCATTTATGGATTTTTTAAGAGTGCTGTAAGTGACATCAGGTTAGATAATTCCGTCCTTTCGCACAGTAGCATTTTCTTTCCCAAAGGCACCCCTGCTTCCCTTGTGTTTACTTACAGATTACAGCAATATTCAGCACAGCCAAAGATGGAGAAGGTGCCATAACATGTATTTTGGATAATATTTATAAATATGTCTACGTGAATGATTACGACAAAATCTGACCTGTATTAAAGATGCTGAATTAATAAACTATATGAATAATCCCTAGCTTCACAGGGCATGAATCACTGGATTAAATATTAAATAAATTAACACTTTTAAAATTAATTGCTTTTAAGGGGTTTTGGTGCTAGATGAGCTCATTACAGCACTGATTTGCTGCATATAACTTCACCTAGTAATGTAACAGAAATACACACCTTGATATTGGATAGAATAATGTATTTTTTGAAGAAGAAATAACTGGATAAGAACAGACATGTCTTGACTACCAGAATACTTGTAGGAACATACACTTTTGAATAGATACCAGCTATGTTCACAGCCCTTAAAGCGTCAAAGACTGTTCTGATTTTCTAGGAAAACAGATTCTAGTTCTACAAACACATAGCACATGTCTATAGCTGAATGGCAGCAATTATCTGGAGCTGAGGCAAACAGACAGATTTATTTGAAACAAACTTTAACCTTACCATAGACAGAATAATACAAGTTTGAATATGGCATGGCCAAAACTGTGGGCTGAAAATTCATCTTCTAATGCAAGCAACATTGTATGAGCTCTAATTAATGTGAAAACTAAGATGAAAACTGTGTGTGTGTGTATGGTGTGTATGTGTCTGAAAAGCATGTGCGTGTCTGCCTGTTATGAAAAGCATTAGATTGCTTGGTCTTTTTTTTTTACCCAGAGCTGAGAAACAGCCTCATGCAAGTACCTAATGCTTTGATACACAAGTATAGATGGCAGCATATTTCTCTCTCAAAGATACAGATACGGATCTGTTAGGAACTGGAAAAGCTAACATGAGATCACAGAATACAGGTGAAAATTATCACTGTTATTGGCAATAAACCTCACTAAAACTAATTTTTATGAGCATTTTAGTATATCAAATTTCAGTTACATTCTGCAAATATGATTTTGTAGAAGCAGCTTTAAATTTTTCCTGGTTATTATGCCTGAAAGATTTTTTATCAAATTTGCTTCACTTGAGGATTTAAAAAGACAGACCAGAGGCTTCTCTAATTTCACCATCCCCCTTCTCCCTCAGGATCTGGAATTCAGACTTGTCCTTTCTGCTCATCCAGCATCATCAATACTGAGGCTTCTGCATCTGCAACTAATGTGGCAGCTCTCTGCTAGTGGTGTGCACAAACCACAGAGAAAACAGCTCACCCTTCCCCATGGGTGGCAGCACTGGGAAGGTGAAAAAGAGAAATGAGCTAAAACCTTCAAACAAAGGTGAAATTTGCAGTGCTTTTTACAAGAAATGACAATAAGGTCAATACAACAGGATGGTCTGGGTAGTGAACAGATGCCATTCTTTATACTGTTCTAACATCTTCCTCACTGCTGCTTAGATTATGTCACAGAGGTTACGGCAAAACATTGTAATGAGAACTGGTAAGAAAATTAAAAATATTTTCCATCAACTGTTGGTAGAAAAAAAAAGGATGAAAAAAGGGTTGGAGGAGGTAAATCTTAAATTAATTTAATGGAAACAGTGTGATGTTCCGACATGTTTTGTCTGGTTGTTTTGTTTTGCTTGGGGTTTTTTTGTGTTTTTGTTTGCTTGTTTGTTTGGGTTTTTTTTTAATCTCAGTAGAACCCAAAGAAACTATCTTTTTGACTTAGGGAAAAAGGAATTTTATTCATAATAATTAACATTCCATTAACATTTGTAATTATCTAAATTGAGTTTCTGTCTCCTGATGATTTTCTTCTGGATTCTTCCCATCTTATTCCACACTGCATTCAGTTTCACTGCAAAGTTTTCATTATTGGGGGGGGGGGGCCCCCCAGGAAATTTGTATCACTGTAGATGTTGTTTGCTTAGAAGACATAGAACCAACATCCTACTCCCCGTTCAAAAAAGGCAATTTTTAAGTACTGCATGATACAGTGCATGCATCCAGTTCATAGCAGAGGGACAGATGGGTGAATAGCCTTTCTTGACCTGTACCCTCCCTTTCAGGGAATAATCAGGCTGGCCAGACTTTGCAGTGTAGGTGATTACCAGCCAGCCACCTCAAATATACCCAGGGGAATCTTTCATTTGCTACTTTAGAAAAGTTCTCAAATGAGATCAAAATGGGTATGAAATACATTTATTTTAAAGGCTGTTATATGTAAACTTATTGATGGTTGGTCTAACTCATACAGTACCTAGAAGACTAGAAATAACTAACTTTGAATTCAGGAATTATAAGTGATGGGCAGAAGCCAGCATTAGCAAAAGTTGATTTTTTTTCACTATATAAACAAGGCCAGATGGGCTCAGGTGGAATACATTTAAGTTGGTTCATTTTCCCCACATGCACACCTCTAAATGATGAGGAAATTGCCCCATCCTTCAGAATTGACTGGCATTTGCTACTGCAATAAGCTGTATTTAGGAAAGAAACGTGGCTTCAGACTTTTGTAGTTTCTCAGGTACATCCTATGTGCAGCCCCGATTATAAGTCTGGGCCTGAAGAAACATATTACACCATTAAAAATGTAAAAAAATGAGATCAAATTTAAAGGGCATAGATTCCAGTTTTGCTCTTGTACCAAATTCTCTGGGACTGAAGCTATCTGGGAAGCATTGCAGAAGAATCTTACAATACTAATTGATCAAGCAATAAAATGGCAGATGAAATTTCATACCAAAAATACAAAGTGATGCACATGGGAAAAATAACCTTAACTATACACACACGATAGGTTCTAAATAAGCTATTACCACTCAAGAAAGAGATCTTGGAGTCTTTGTGGGTAGTTTCCTTAAAACATTGTCTGGGAATGGAAAATGGCATTTTAGGAAAGATTAGGAAAGGAAAAAACAGAAAAATGTGTCCTATTCTGTGTGCCTGTTTTTCAGAAAGTCATAAGAAGCAGCATAGAGAATAGTGCCAAGAAAGACTGATATATAGATATATAGTACAGACTAAAGGATATAGGAGGACAGAATAGATGGAATAGGATTCTTCACATTTGAAGAGGTGACAGAAGGGTGATATTATAAAGGTGTACAAACCGTGGATGATGTGACATGGTAAACGATTTTTAACTCTTGTTTTCTTAGAGAAATGAAAGACTGCTCAGTTTCTCATACCCTTCCCTAATAAACCTCCATCAGTTAACACAGGATACTGTTCTAAATGGACATTAACATACAGCAGTTAATTACATCAGTGTTACTACATTACTCTCAAATTGAAATAATCCTAACAATGCTGTGACAATCTGCATAATCTGGATATTTTGCTTTCTGCAGGATGACCTCTATAATCTCTCCTTTCCTGGTCAAGGTCTCTTACTGTATCATTTTAAGGTTGATAAGCCAGCAAAGAATGATATTAGCATACAGCATGGTGGAAAGGAGTGGAACCAGTGGATAAACACATTCAAAGCCAAGTGCATGGTACTACAATTGTTGCAGTCTCAACATAACACTTTTAATGAGAAGCACTATTAAAAATGATTACCTGTCCTGCCTATCCCAGAATTTAATGAATGAAAAATAAGCAATAAGAACAAAAATGCAAGAAAACTCTGTAAAGTCATTTCCTGAAAATCAGTTCTACTACTGAAAGAAAACTGCATCTTCTTTTGGTGCACTTCTGATCTATTCAGTACTGCTAGTATCACTTCAAACGGTGATGTGAAACCATGCCAAAGGGTGGAGTGTAAAAAATTCTACATAGATGATTTGTATTTTATTTACTTTTTATTGCCCAGAAGTGCAAAGCACTTCACAAAAGACATAGCCCTGTCCCAGAGTTTACAGTCTAATGGATCTATTTGACAGATATGTGAGCTACAACATTTCATAAGGCAAGAAAGGACTAAGAAAGGACAGGGTTTTGAGTCAATTGCTTTCTCCATCATTTATTTATTGCCAAAACATTTCCAGTGACCACACACTGAAAGCTGCAATGAGAACTGCATTTGAAGCAAGACTAATCTAAATGACTGAATCCAGTTTGGGGATGGAACTCCACGCCCAGATGGTTGTGCTATGGGGAACCTTTGTAGCACAGATATTTGCCTGCTCCAAAAGAGTTCATTTAGCAGCATGGGCACACACGCCAGGGTCAGGGTATTGTCTGTTTTCACAGACAGTCACTGCCTCAGTGCACCCAGAACCTGATGGTGGATCTTCATTGCTATGTCTCTTGATAGTGAAACTGGCCTCCTCCTTTCCTCCTCTCTGTACTCCTAATTGTCTCAACCTGTCCCTGACAATTAGCACAGCTTTACTTCCTTCTTTTCTCAGTCAAGTCCTGTTCTCCTCACAAAGTTACATGTCTCCAGACACATAATGACACGACTTTGTAATAGATTCTGTAGCTGGGATTTGCATTTTGGTTTCAAGAAGATATAAATATGAACCAAAGTTGCTACTTCAGTATGTGGGTTTACCACTACATATGCACCACAGACTCTGTCTATAGAGCAAAGTGTCTGCCTCCTTCATATCCTGCTTTTCCTCTGGGATTCCCATAAGGTAAATGCCTCTGGTACCTTCTTTGCAGTTTTATTCCTCCTGTCTAGCATATAGCCTTCATTTCTTCTCTAGCACAGATCTTCTCATATTCTTCCAGTTCCTGAAGGGTCTTTCAATAAATGCACCTAGTCCAAGCACAAGACTATCTGACCAAGCAAATAGCCAAAGGCTTTCAATCCTTGCCAGAGGGAAAAAGCATCATATTCATGCATCATCTGCAGCAGGATTCATTCCACAGATCATTAGCTTATGTTCTGAAGAGCAAATCTTCTCTAGTGGTGGCCTCCAAGCACAGCCAACACAAGCTGTTACATGCCCTAAGGCAAAGTAAGAATTCACCACCAATAGCCAGTGCCTCTAGTCCATCACCTACCACAACACTCAGTCTGCCTGAGGGGAATTAGGGGGAGCCAGGGACCCCAGTTCCAAAGCAGCTTCATGAAGCACCTGTCCAGCAGCAGCTGGGAGAACACCCACACTTTCCCTTCTGGTCTCCTCTTGGTTGGCAGTGGACTTGGTATTTTGTGTATCTGGTTTCCATGTCAAGGCTGGGGCTAGGTGGGCGCATTGCAGAGGTGGACTCTAAGAAGACACAAGAAACTGACACCATGTTGAACAGAGCCAGTTTTATTGAGCTCCAAAACAGACCCACTGCTTCCCAAAGCTGAGCACCCAGTGATGCTGGTGGCATCTCTGCAGTAACATATTTAAGAAAGGGTAAAAAAATGCTGCACAGCAGCTGGATGAGAGAGGAGTGAGAAAAATGGGAAAGTAACAACTCTGCAGACACAGTCTGTGAAGAAGGAGGGAGAGAAGGTGCTCCAGGCACTGGAGCAGAAATTCACCTGCAGCCCATGGTGAAGACCATGATAGAACTGATGACAACACTGCAGCCTGTGGATGACCCCACACCGCAGCAGCTGGAGATGCCTGAAGGAAGCTGCAGCCTGTGGAGAGTGAAGCAGGAGCAGATTTTCTGGCAGGAACTGTGGCCTGTGGAGAGCCTATATTAGAGCAACCTGCTCCTGAAGAACAGCACCCCATAGGGCAGACCCACACTGGAGCAGGGGAAAAGCATGAGGAAAAAGTAGCAGCAGAGATAAAATGCTATGGACTGGCTAGAATCCCCCACTCCTCACCCCCCTGTGATGCTCAGGGGGAGGAGGGAGGAGTTGTGAAAGGTGTGAAGTTGGGCCTGATGAGAGGGGTGTGTGGAGGGTACTTTATAGATTTGTCTTTGTTTCTCATCCTCCTAATTTACAAGAAATTAAATTAATTTTTCCCAAATTGAGCCTGGTTTGTCTGTGGTAGTAACCAGTGAGTGATCTCCCTGTCTTTATCAGGAACCGTGAGCTTTTTCATCTTATTCTCTTCCCCCTATCCTGCTGGGAGTGCAAGAGCAGCTTGGTGGGCACTCGGCAATCAGCCCAGGATAACCCACCAAAGTATCAGTGAATCTAAAAACTGATCTCACCTTTCTTCCCTTCCAGCCTTAATCTTAATTACAACCCTGCTATCCTTCCTATTTCAGTTTTTCTGTAAGATAAACATTGTGATCAATTACTTGATCATCTGCCATTCACTTGTCAAAACTTACTGAAATGGGATTTTTCCCCTCTGACACTGCAACTCTTTTTTTCCCTTCTGTCTTTTAAACAAAATTGCTATGGTGGCCTCTTACCCTTTCTTTCCTCTGCTTTCCATAGCTGCAAAAATGATCCTGAGATGTCTGAGCAGGGGAGTGTCAAGGAGAGGAAGGGATTATTTCCAGGAATAGCACTGAGTGATACCGTAACAGGAACACTGGGTTCATCAGAAACCAAAACTAAACAAATGCAGATTTCAACAAATTAGAGTAGGTAACAACTGGTACAACTTACCCAGGGAACTGATGGATTTCCTGTCTCTTGGAGTCTTTAAATCAAGGTTGGATGTTTCACTAAAATACATGTTCCAACAGAAATGGAAACTGCAGGATGAGACTCCTGGTCAGAACAGATTAGACCACTGTATGAAATGGTTCCTTGTGGATTCTCAAATTAAATTTAAATTAACATGCTACTGTCATATTTGAAAAAGGCATATTCCTCAGCTCAGTTGGTTGGCAGCAATTTGCCTGTAATGGACATATTTCTAAAATCATAATCTTTTATACATATTTGGCATGAATTCACATGAGTATGTGTCATCAGGTTAACTTAATATTTTACCTGTTTCCAAGTTACTTGCTCCTAGTGGTGAAGAATCAAACAGCCATTATGGAGTTGAAATATTATTCCATTTTCATTACATTTCACTTGGATTTACAAAGTCAAGAAGTTAAACACTAAAGGATGTAAGAAAGGAGGAACCAAATTTTGAGGAGAATTCAGGGAGACAAAGGAAGCAAGGCAAGGAAGATGGAAAGAAAGACAAGCAAGAGCAAAAGTAGAGGTCACAAAGAGCCATGGGTAAATAATGTGAAGCACAAGCCTGCAGATTGAGAGGAAGGATGGGAATACGTGACAGGAAAGTAAAGGGAAGTAGAAGAGTTACTGAAAAATAAAGGAATGAGTATTCTGAAATGCAGGTGAAGTCTGTTTGCCAGTGATCTGCAAAGAAGTCTTTCAAAGAGTGATTTATTTACAGGAACTCCACACTTTCCCAAACACAGTCACACACACAGTTGCACATGCCCATGCAAACAAGTTTATATATATATCTGCTCTCAGTGTTCTTTGCTTGCTCTTTTGGGTACACTGAGGAGCCCACAGTCATGCTTCAAAAAGCACTGTCACCCACTGCAGCAATTAAAGGGGATGTCTTTTTTACCCCAGAGCCTGGAAACACAGGATGTAGTAACAAACCAAGAAAGTAAACCTTCAGGAAAGCAGGCAAAACTCTGGTCTTGGAGCAAATGTGTGTGTTTGAGCACAGAGCCACAAAGCTCACCTTAAAAATAAAAATTCTTTCATATTGCAAATTAACATTTTAAAATTAAGTTATTTGAGCTTCAATCGTTCCCTGTGACTGACAGAAATCTCTCCACAAAGCCACGTGTAAAACTAGAAGCTCCCCTCCCTGACATACAGCTATTGTTGGGTGATTTCATTACCTATCATTTATTATATATATCTTTTAATAATTAACTGCAATATCCCCAGACTTCTGGCAGCTGCTGTGGGGAACTTCCAAAGCTTGTAAAGAAAAATCTAACGGCACCAAAGACAAAGGTCTAGGAAAAAGGAAAAAAAAAAAAAAACAACAAAAAACTCTATTAAAAAGAGGGGGATATAGAAGGGGGGGGAAGAAAAGGAGAGAGAGGAAAGGCGGCAGCACAGGAGCAGCGAAGTTTTCCTTTTATTTGCTTTCTCCTTTTGGCATGAGTGCCCACAAGCGCTGAGCGCTTCCCTAGTCTCGTCCCTCTGCTCCATCCTCTGCCGCAAACCCCGGCAGCGAGGCGGGGGTCCCGCTGCTCCCGTGCGGCACTGAGCCCCCCCGGAGTGGGAGGGATGTCTGTCTAGCTGCGTCCCCCCGCTCCGCAGCAGCTCAGCACATGCAGAGCCGCCCTGCCACCTTCATTAATAATAACCGGTACTTAATAAACGCCATCCCCAGCCGCGCGAATGATGGGCTGCAGCGGTCGTGCTTCTCCCCATACCCCGCGCAAAGCCCGGGGCAGTGACCTTGCCTGGCCCTCACTCCCTCCGCCGCACAAATTTCCGCGCCGCTGCGCGCACGCAGATGTGCGACCGGCAGAAACGGGGGGAAATAATAATAATAATACTAATAGAAACCCCAAAGCAACACAACCGGCCTCGCCGCTGCCGCGGTGGCTGTAGTGCGCGCAGAACCCGCGGGCAGCTCTGCGGGGCGGCGCAGAACAGGGAGCGCTTAGCAGCTCCGCGCCCGCGGCGGTGCGGGCGGCGGCGGCGGCGGCGTGGGGGGTGTCTCACGGCGCATGTCCGCCCGCCGCGCCGCCACTAGCCGCTCCCCCCCGCCGCCAAACTCACCACCATCTTCTGCATGTGCAAGGCTTGCAGCCGGACAGAAACCGCTCCCCGGCGATGGAGACTGCGGGAAAAATCCGGCGCGGCGGCATGGCTTGCTGAAACGGCAGCGGCGGCCGGAGAGAGGCGGAGCGGCAGCGAGAGAATAGCGAACAGATACTAAAACACAAGAACACGCTAAAAAAAAAGAGAAAAAGAGGGAAGGAAGGGAGGAAACCTCTCTTTTTATTCCCCCTTCCTCTTTTTTTTTTTTTTTTTTTTTTAATTCTTGATTTTGTTTGTAGCCACCTCGTCCTCAATGCCTCTCTGAGCAGCACCTAGCGAGCGAGCGGGAGAAGGCGAGACAGAGAGGCAAAAGAGAAGATGAGGATAATTTGCAGACAGCTTGTCTTGTTGTTTTCTGGCTTTTGGGGACTAGCAATGGGAGCTTTTCCTAGCAGTGTGCAAATAGGTAAGCGCTGCATTGGGCTGTGTGCGTGTGTCCAGGGGTTCAATCCTTTGCAAAGTGAGTTGGGAAGGAGGCTCTTGAGGCAGTTTAAACATTTCTCCTCCAACACCATCCCATTTCCCTGCCTTCGCGAAGAAATCCGCGTGTATCGGTGTACGTGTGCGTCTGTGTGTGTGTACATCTGTGTGTGTGTGTGTGTGTATACCAGTACGTGTGTGCGTTTGCGTGTGGAAGGGAGGATGCTTCTCTTTCGCAGAACTCGCTCTAGCTCCGGGGGTGAGCAGGCTTGGTAGGCAAGGAAGGGGCTCGGGGATGATGCCCCTTGACTGCCTAAACTCCCCCTTCTCCTCCCCTCTCCGAACCCCCCGCCTTTCACTGACTCCAGAGGGATGTGGAGTTATATGCACCGGGAGGATGCGGTAGCCGGCAGGGCTGGGGGGTAAAAGCCAGCGCTACCCTTCTTTCCCTTCTAGTTGGAAAGTTTAGGGGTTTGTAGGTCTGCCCTTGTAGCTCAATGCCCCATCCTCACCCCATTCCCATCTCCTCCTGCTCCCCTCCTCTCAGACGCGTTTCGTATGGGACGCAGCTAGCTGAATTCTATCCAGCTCAGCTCCATCACTGCATCATTTCTCGTGGACTTCTAAAGATGCTGCTAACAAGGCTGAGCTGCTCCCTGCCTGCACATGGCTGCAGAGGAGCAAAGTTCATTATATTCTTGTT
Source organism: Neopsephotus bourkii (assembly GCF_033783945.1). Classification (NCBI taxonomy): domain Eukaryota; kingdom Metazoa; phylum Chordata; class Aves; order Psittaciformes; family Psittacidae; genus Neopsephotus; species Neopsephotus bourkii. The sequence continues at coordinate 4,234,703 of NW_026902113.1, forward strand.
CAGTGCAGATTATCCTACACTGAGTTTGTTATTTTCCCTTTTTTTTTTTTTTTTTTTTTGTAATCCAAAAAGCATCGTTCCCCTTAATCAGCCCGCCACTTAATGTAAGAGGCTGTTGAGTAGCTGATTTACCAGTGTGTTCCGTATCAGGGAGATGGAGGCTAAACACTTTAAAAGGTCACTGTAATCATGACAAATCTGGGTATTTATGTATGAAAGGCTGGAAACTGAGAAGTCAGAAGAGAAGCATGAATGCATCAGGGAGGTTAAAATCGATTGAGGACAGCGATTTAAAGGCAGTGGTTGTGATTACGAATATGTTTAGTTCCTTATCCGTTAAAGTCGTAGGACTAGACTTACTGTGCAGCTTTGGGAGAGACAGTTGCTTGGTGCTACAAGATAGTAAGTAGCTTGCAAATAATTCACGCTGTTTCCTTTGCTTTTTGCCTTTCTTTTTTCTGTTTTTTTTTTGTAGGTGGTCTCTTCATCAGGAACACAGATCAGGAATATACTGCTTTTCGATTAGCAATTTTTCTCCATAACACCAGCCCAAATGCATCCGAAGCACCTTTTAATTTGGTTCCTCATGTAGACAACATTGAAACAGCTAACAGCTTCGCTGTAACAAATGCCTGTAAGTAAACATGTGGAAATAACATCATTATCTTGTATTGAAAAAGCATCAGTAAGTCTGTCTTCAGTATAGATGCCTTGTGCAGAAGAGCAAAAGGGGCAGCAATATGTGCTAGTTTCTAAGTGGAGCAAAGTCCCCTCTCCTGCCTTCTGCTAACTAACCTGATGTGACATTTACTTTAGTGTTATTACTGTAGTTTCTTGCTTCCCAGTTTCTATGGAGATGAATTTTTGTTGTAAAAAAAAATTATGAATGTCTCGATCAGTCTGTACACCCCCAGTTCCTCTTTGTTGCTTTTGGGTATGGTGTGCCTTACGTGTATTTGAAAGCATACGATAATACTTGTGCTCACAAATGCTTTTCTAATGGCTGGAAAAGAGACAGGGAAACAGTGGTGTGCAGGATAATATATCTGAGTTGTTTGACGCTGCAGTTGATCTGGTGATGTCACTTGAGGCAGCCCTGCTCTTATATTCTAGGTTGTAAATGTCTCTTATCATTTCGTAATGCATACATCGTGTGGATATGTCTCTATGCATCCATACATTGGTGCCAAATCACGTTAGTATCTGATTTACTTGATTTCACAGACCACCTCAACTGGAACAAATATTCTCTTCCTACTATATATTTTATACACACTCACCTGCACACATAGAGATGCACATACACCAGAGAGGAAATCAGAAAAAGAAATGCCTTTACCAAATGAGGCAACATTTACTTTTTCTTCCTCTTCTTTTTTAAAAAAGCAAAGTATAATTAGCTGAACTTACTATATTTGAATCACCTCAGGGTCCTTAGCGGTGGTTAAACATGTGCTGGATACCGCTTAATCTTCAGTAGTGGCAAAACATTGTTTCTATTTATCTTCATGTAGGTCTGGCTTAGAAAAAGGAATTCATGTTATTATGTAAGACAGTGAGACATAGTGTGGCAAAGCTGAAACCATAGTAGCATTGCTACTTTGATGTTCATATTTTAGGACTTTATCGGTTTTCTTCTGTAGTCTTTTAAGTTTCTGAATTCCTCCTCTTCATTCAAGAGTGAATTGCCTCTGGAAGTAGATACCCTAAGCAATATTGCTGCGTGAGTGTAAAATAGAAACATACTGGAGGAGGTCTTAGTGTTCATCGTGCCTTTAAATTAAGTTCTGTGTTTCTCTCCACTTTATCACAGCCATCTCTGTGTCACTTTTTAATATGTAAACATACAATGTACTGTGCATTTCTCATATATAATTTATTGAATGATTGGAAAATTTATTTATATGAGTCTTTGGTACTCTAAGTTTCAGGATGACCTTGCCACCTTTGTTAACAGGAAAAGCTTCTGAGCTGCCAAAATGGCTCCATTCATTTTATGCAGGAAAGATTGATGTCCCATTAAGTGTGAATTCTATATTAAGCAATGTATCTAGTTGTGTTTAGCGTGAAAATCAGTATCAAACTCCATAAGGAGAAAACATTTCAAAAGGTGCTTTAAAACTGTAAGGAGTAAGATCTATGCAGCTGTATTTCATTGAGAAAATAACACAATGCATGTCAACTTTTGCAAGCACTGATTATGTATTCCATGAAGACAAATGACACAGTAGCTTTTTTAAACTTTCATTTTCTTGTGAAGAGGAAAGGACTAAAATTTTTGCATACTGAAATCAGTAATTTTAGGTGAAGTCAATTATTTTAGATTCTGCCTACACATCCAGTTCTGCCAGATAATTTCTGAGGCTATTGTTACTTTCTGGATTAAGGGCATTGCACAGTATTTCTGTGTGAACATTGGTGGATTAATTCTGTCTTGCATAAATCAAAATTGTCTAAAATTGAGCCATTTCTCTGTGTAAGTCTAACACCATAGATTCAAAAAGGGTTTGCCCCAAACTTTACTTATTTATACTATTCACAGCAGATTCTTCTCTCTCATACCAGACACTTTAAGTTGTATTTACCATGCATTGTTTTAACTGAGGAAAACCTGTCCCTTGATGTTTTTGTCATTTATAGAAATAGTGATTCATAACCTGATTTTTTTTTTTTTTTTTTAACTGAATCCAGTTTCAGTTCCAAAGAGTTCAATGACTCAGAGATGATGAATCTTTACAGTATGGGGGGAGGCAAAGATAGAGGAAGAAAGTAAATGTTTACATTTATCTGTGTGCATGCTCATATAACTCTGTACATCTGTATTAAATAGGTTTATTTAAGCCCGTACTTCCCACTTAAACCAATGTGTATGTTTGCATTAGTTCAAGTTTGTATTTATTTCAATTTTGCAGTCTTGTGCCAGTAATCCAACTACTGCTTCTTTTTTGAAGCATTTTAATACTGAAGAGTATTTTTTAAACAACAGATCTCCTAATGAAATCTAGGCAAACTAACTGACAACTGAATGCACATATTGCATGTCCCTTAAGCTAAATATGAGCAGAATCCTGCAAAAATCAATTGTCTGATAGCTGGAGGACACTGACTTCCGTGTGATTGAATTTGCTGGCTTGACAGAGGCTTCTAAAGCACAGATGTGTGAGATTTTCTAACCTAATTAAAGAACCCCCACCATCAGCTCTGAATTAAGTCATTTCATGGCAATATGAAATGATAACTCTTTGCTGAACCACTGTGAAACAGCGGCTTTGGATCTTGCCATTTGTGTAGAAATTACTCAGTGTACACATCCCCAAATATACAGTACAAAAGCCTTAGAGCTGCTGGGCTGCAATGAATATTCATGTGAGTTCAAGCATAAAGCTCTGAGACATGACCGGTTACCTCTATTTCTCTTCCCATTTACTGCAGAGGTTACTTGTGAAGATTCAGGGCCTGGCCCCTTGCATGTGTTATGGACAGTAAACAGAGTATTTCAGATGATTGTGGGTGGCATATGATCAGATAATTCACTACAACAGTGGAACTTGGATATTTTTTTCTTTTAATTAGATAAAACCGGTTATCCAAATATTCACGCATGTACTTTTGAAACTGGAATAATTTTGGATGTTCAGTTTTTATCTATTTTCTAATGGTTATCTTACACAATTTTTGTTTTCTTCAAATGGGCCCAGAACATTAGTATTTTTATTCTAAATCATGAGTGTATATGAAATGGGTAGCTTAAGCAGATAGACTCTGTTGTAAGTTAGCAAAATTGATCTGATTTATGAGTTTGGAGATAGTCCTCTTCCTTTTCCCTTCCCGTTGCCTATTTTATTTAAACTTTCTTCATTTCTTTTGCACAACATACATTATTCAGAGTATCTCTCTTACTGACAGGGAGAGCTGAAATTATTGTGAACATGAGTAGTACAAGGTTCTTACTCATCAGAGCACAAGACACCAGAGCTGAAACATTTGACTATTGGTGTACATTGGTTTACACCTCATTAGCAGGAAATCCTGCTTGTGATTACAAATCTACCTTCAGCTTGATTTCAGATGTTGGAGCAATGCATTGATTTTTGAAGATGATTGTGTATATTTATTCTTCAGCTGAATGCAAAGTAATTTTCTCCTCTCCATTCACCATCTATATTACATTAGTATACCTCAGCAACGCAGTCAACATTAAACCTGCTTGCATACTCTTGAGGTAGATCTATAATTTTACAAAGAACTGTTTGCCTTCCAGCTCTTGTCTTGTGCTTGAGAAATTTTCCATTGAAGTTTCAAAAATCCTTAATGTGTAACTAGTCTTGCAGTTCTTGTGCAGGATTAGGCTAAATGAGGAAGAAGAGAGATCAATTCAAGTCTTTCATCAGTGTTTCATACTAAAAGTAAAGCTTTTCCTTTTGAGTCTGTTTAACTACATTTGTATTCTGAGATGACTATATTCCTAATAAGTGTAATTTGGGGTAAATCAGACACTCCTTTTGTTTCACCTTTTGCACAACTCAGTTCTTTGTAGATTTTAATCCCAGTAGATACAAAACCCCCCAAATCAAATTTTGTTTATTATATGGCACATGGATTAGAAGAATAAAAGCATAATGGAATTAAAATTTTGTATTTTGGAATAACTTTCCTCTTTTCCCAAGAGTTTTTATTCTCTTTGAGTGTTATTCTCTCTGGACTAACATGGGGTTGATGACCTGAAATTAGATGGCCTGGTTCTGCCTCACCAGCATGAATGCAGTTTCTCAGTGAGCTCCACCAAGGTTGGAGGCAGCCCTCCCGACAGAAAAGAACTTCTCTTATCACCCTGCCATCTCTGTGGTCTTGTCTCTAGGCTTGTTCTTGCTATTGAGGTGAGAGGCAGTGTCATTTTGAAGTTAAATTTTCTGCCGAGGCATCCCGAAAGCTGAGGAAATAGGCTCAAATGTAGTACTGCCTTTATATTGTGACTGTCATTTTACTTAAAGCAGTTTCAGATTGATTTGCTAAGCTACATCATAATGGGATTTTCATTAAATTTAGTTATTAATTCTGCTTTATAATTACAACTCAATTTAGCAGCAGGAATGTAACCTTAGTTTAATAATGAGTGTAATTTAAAACCATGGTATTCCTTATTTAGGAAGTGAGGGTTTCATGGTATTTTGCTATTGAGAGCAGTGCAATATTCCCAAGGATGCAGTCTAGAGTATATTGAGAGTTACCATAAAGGCATACCATACGGTCAGGTTTGAAGTGGAAAGCAAACAGTGTGCCAGTTGGTTAGAAAAATGGAACTGGATTAAATTGAACCCTTCTAAAATAGGATCAATTTCAAAAACCCATTTCAAGTGAGTGGTTTGCTTTAATACAAGGAGTTTATCTCAAGCTAGAGTCCAATTATTGAAAACAATTTCTCTTAAAGTTTCTATTATTAGCACTTGCTGATGGAATCAAAGGATATATGTGTAGTTGGGTGTCATTTGCCATAAGAAGGATTCTGTATATTTTTAAGATATATGAAGACCCATATTCAAAGTGTTTCGCAGCTGTAAACGTGATACTTGTAAAGAACTGTACAGCAAAGAGAAAATTAGCTATCAATAGATCCCACGTATCAGAGTCTGGGTTTAATTTTCAAGGTTATTGTTGGGATAATAAATGATGAGCTTTTGCTGAAATATAGCCAGATTTCTTCAATGAAAATTCAGAACATGGATTTCCCTGGCATGAAACAAGACTTTTGTCCAAGCATGTTACTGGACTGGCTAAAATGTAGACTCAAAAGCATTATTACAGGCTACAGAAATAACCTAATCTTCGTTTTAGAGGATTAATAACAAAGACTTTGTTCCTTCGTTCTTTCTGCAGAAGCTAATGCAGAGCAGTACCTCTTGTGTAGGACAGAGCACTTAACAAGTAAATTAAGTTGATTAATATCAGCTTTATCATTGTAATCTAAGTTTGTATGCTAGTCAAAATAGCTCATGCATTTCATTTTTAGGTCTTGATTGTTTTGAGACTTGCCTGTTCATGAGAGAGGGCGACTTCTGCTTTGATTTCTTAACGGTTTAGATCCTACCATGAATTGTGCAAATTCAGGTAGTGAGCAGGTGAAGTTCTTTGGGTTTAAACATGTTGGAATGAATAATCTTTTCTCACAGTTCTTATTCTTTAATATATGACTGATTTAAAGGGGATAAAGCTTGTGCTTGCGCAAAAGTGAAGAACTCCATATGATTGCACAAGTATAATTAGAAGGAAAAAATTGGCCACCTCTATGGATTTCCATTAATCTGGCTAGTTGGCTTAAGGCAAAGGTTTGGGACAAGTACAGCACCAGTCTGCTTTTGTAGCTTAGGTGGGCATACTGAAGTAACATGTTGGGACACAAAGTCAAGCCGGATAATTTGTTCCTGTGTTAATCAAGAACTGTTGCTCTGAATTTGGGAAAATAAATTTACTCAAGACTACATGATCACAGTGTCTTCTTTGGAAATTTTTACTGTTGCTTTTCTTTTAACCATTTTTCTCAGGAGTTTTATTATCTTCTTGTATCTAGTTTGGGTTTTCACATAACTAACATATTTTTATGTCTTTATTTAAAAAAAATAGTGGCTTTTAGCAGTGCTGCTATGGATTTAGTTGTTCATTAATGCAGTTATGGGTTGAGTATTCTTAAAACTTCCGTATCAGAGATACCTGGTTTTATGCACCCAAGTTCAAATACAGAGGCTGTCTTACATTTTGGCATTCAGAGATGTTCTAGTATTTTCCACAGTTCTCAGCGGCATCTGCATTCCAACGGGAACTGCTTACTGCTGAGCACTTAGGAAAATTCGTCCTTCTCAGTGCGATAATGCATAGGTCAACTGTCTTGTTTCAATAGTGTTACTTCATTGTGAGGACTTTGTTTCTTCCCTCTTCTTTTTCCCAGAGTGACTTGTTCAAATAATCACAGCTGGGTTTTGCATTTCTAGTTTCTTACGATAAGAAGGTGGAACCAGAGTGTCACATACCTATCACCTTTGTCTTGACAGTGCACTGTAAAGACCCAGCCCATCCTTCCTCTTCACCACACTCCTCAGAAGCTGATTATAGATAAACTTTATGTTGGACTAAAGGGGGAATACCTGGTTATTTACTGAAAAGCTACTGTTCTTGCTGGGTTTTGGACAGCTACACTAACATTAACAAATTCCAGTTCAAATATTGGCCTTTGTCCTGCAGTTTTTTTTCCCAGACAGAGCTGTCTGTGATTTAAACAGGGACTCTACCTGAGCACGGATTGCAGACAGCAACCCATTAGAATGAAGGAATAGAAGGAATCGGCTTTTTTTCAAGGTGAGCAGGTTCTCATTCTTTCATGTCATAGCTCGAACTTTTAAAAGTATTAAATTGCTTAATTCCTCTTATATTAAAAAAAAAATCAACAAAAAGCAATTTAGAAATCAGACCCCTGCTACATAATTGCCTAATTTAAAATAATGTAATTCGGACTACTGTTTTCTTGTGTTCCACAGGCTATTTCAATCTTCTATTTATATACAGCCATAGATCCTGAAAAATGCAGTCTTGTGCAGCATCTATCTGTATTATTCTAAAGTCCTGGACAACATAACCGTGACTACAGGTTTTTTTTCTGTACATACAACTAGAGCACAAGAGAAGCAAAAAGCTCTTACACTTTTCACCAGCTTATTTGTTAGATTATTTGCGGGGAAGGGCTTTGAACACATTTTGAAGACTGTTCTTAAAATACATCAGCTTTTAACTATTCATTACAGTTCCTTGCAGCCCCTCTGTGGGTTTTTTTCTGTTCCATTTCTGCACGCATGCTCTTCCAATTGGTTTTGGGACGTATTTGTGTAGTACACTTTTACACCCACAGAATTTGGACTTCATTTTTATTTGCAGATCACCTTTCAGTACAGTTTAGGTATACCCAATGGGTATCCATCAAATACATGTTTTAGGAGTGTTCACAGGTAGTGAGAGTTAATTGCTGGAAAGAATTGAGGATTTTACACATTTCTTGCCTCGGTTCTCAGATCCATTTCTAAATGGATATGGAATTTACATTTTCATGTTGTGGTGCAAAATGCGATGCATATGTTAGTATAAGAAATTATGATACAAAGTCATTTGGAGTAATTGTACAAAATATCCTGGGTTTGATAATTGCTTTCAAAGTTACATGTTATTCTTCATTTCTTCTTGTTAAAGATTTTGCTGATACGACATGGATTTTTTTTTCAGTATCAGGGTCAGATGTGTTTCCTTAGTGGGTAAAATGATTCATGTAGTACATATTCAAGGTAGAGACAGGGGAAACAGAGGAAATTCTTGTAGAACAAAGAGTACAAAATGTAGCATATTCTTTGCCTGCAAAAGCTTCCTGTTCTACTTTAATGTTTCTGATTTACAGTAGCAGTATTTCACACTACTAGTTTATGTGAGATATGGGTCTGGATGGTGCTGTGTTCAGGTCTGGAAAACATTATTGAGGATAAGTGAAAATCACTTTATCAAGCACAGATACATTAATGTAAAATTCAGGAGTAAAAAGTTGTAGTGTTTTTAAAAAAGTGCATGTGCATCAGCACATTTTGCCCTTTTTTGCTCACATAAGCTGATGGAACAAAAAAGAACAAGACTTTACAGACCCACAGTCTTAGCAGATTCATGTAGGACCTTCAACTAGTGATTTCCTCCTGGTTTTCAGTGTGGATCTCTCCTGGAGATGCTTGCTTATGAAGGCCTCCAAGGCTTGTTCATTTCCATCCATTTAAACTGAGAAGAGTGTTTAAGAATGGACTTTTAAAAACCACTGCAGCTGGGAGGATAATTTCCTTTGAAAATCAATAGTCACATGCTCTTGGCTGACAGGATATTTTCTCACTTCTCCTCCAAGTAGGAAGTACAAGCCAGGTAGGAAGCTGACTCTTGCGGCTGCTTGCACACCCTGTTAACACAGTCTCTGTTATCTAGCTATTTGTGTGGCCTCCAGTTGCGACCTCACCAGAGGGTTTTCATTCTCAGGTGCTCTCTTTTTAAAATAGGTTCCCTTATTCAGTGCCTGTCTTGGGTGATAAAAACAACAGGATAATACTATAAGTAATACGTTACTGTCTGGAGACACAAGTAAACATGCAAGGAAAGGAGCATAAGAGGACATTGGTGTATTGGGACGACATACGTCTGCATCTGTTGCAGGATTACATATGCCCCATGAAAGTGTGTGGCTGGCAGGTCAGGAGTAGTGCCATATGGAAGTGTTCCAAGTTACAAGACCTTATAAATGATACAGAAAAGATGTGAAAGCAGTCTGGGGGATGAAATGTTGTGTGATGGCTCTGAGCATCATTGCTTCAAAGAAGAAAAAGTAAAGGTCACCAAAATAAATGGGAGAGTGGATAGCATGTAATAGTGTTCACAGGTTACTGTGTTCTAAGGCTAAATGGCACGATTTTGATCACCCAGTCTGACCAGTGACATGCTAGTCACCTAGCCTCAGCTAATTTCTTTATCCAACCTGTAATTTCTTTCCAAATAAGTCCAGTCTTGAACTAAAGACTGAAAGAATCACAGGTAAATTGTCGTGCCATCAACACATCATTTGGACATATCACCTACTGTGTGTATCTGCATTAAATGTAGTAGTGACACAGAGTAGGCAAGTAGAAAAAAAACTTGCCTACTGGGTTTGTTGTTGGTCTTTAATTTAGAGACATACCATGAGCATATGCATGATTTGCATCCAGTCATCACACTTGTGCAGTTCCCAGAGCCCCCTGAGGTTTGTTCTGGCTGGTTGGTGCTGTGTCTTGCCTGTGCATAGGGGAAGTTTTGGACACCTTTAGTAGCCAGGCTTCTGCCACAGCAAGACATGTAAGTTCCCGTGAAAAATACCATCAGTGGACACAAATGGTGGGTTTTCCTCCTCTCCTAAGCCCACAACAGGGAGTATGGCTTGAAGCAATAGTAATATAAGCTTGGTAAATACATTCAAAGACCATTAAGTAAGATTTTGCTAAGAAGCATACACTGATCCCCATTATTTGTATTATCAGAGTCATCTACCTGCAAATGCAACTTAATGGTCATGTGTGTTACACATATTTCACTTTCTGTGAGGCACAGAGGATGTGAATCTATTACTGCTTTCACCTGGAGAGTTTTGGCTGTTACCTTAAGCTACCAAGAGTTATGAATTTAGCTTTAGAAGTCCCTGGTTTCATCTACTTTGTGTGTCTGAGGAGATGGCAGCCTGAACACAAACATGATGATGAATGAGATTTAATACACAGGAATATTTGCAGAAAGCAAAAGCCTGAATAAAGGAATACAAGAAATTCTCCCATAGCTGTCTTTGATGATCTGTTGCACTATATCGAATAGCACATGTATATGGGAAGATGAAAAGAAGGACAAACCTTTTATTTCCTTATACCGCAAGTAATTAAAAGAGAGACACATAGCAACACAAGACCTAAGCAATTAATTTATGGTACACTAATAGCCGTACTTGCAGTATCCTGTGTACTACTAGTCCATCCATTAAATTATTTGCTTAAATGATTTATTATTCCATTATTATTAAAGTCAGATGGAAAATGACAAAGTGTTTTTATACTAACTTGCTCAGATAACTAACCCAGACAAAGAACAATCACAATTAACGCAAATGCGTGTGTGCAGAGTGTAATTGGTAAGGTTTGTCCAGGCATGTGTGATAAATCAAGATCCCAAGCAGGAGGTGGGTCTGCGCCGGTTCTTTGGGGCCCCTTCCTTCAGGGACCCCTGGGAAAATTACAGATTGCTTGGAGTAAGGTGTTAAATGAGTTTGAGACCTTTCACCTGAAGTTGCTGTACACCTTCTGTTCACCCCCTGTTGGATGGTAGAAGGGGTTCAAGATACAGTAGGAGCTGTGTATTTATAAACCAGCATTATTCAGTGATGGGGAAGTAGACTCATGAGAACAGAGGAAGGACTAACTGCTCACTGAATGGGGAATTCTATGCCTCTGAAAAGAAAGCAGAAAGGTGTGGCTGGTACTTGTGAGGTAGGGATTATAGCTGGTGTGAGCTAATGTGACTGAAAAACTTTAAGGTTGTGCTAAGCTAAAAAGTTAGTACAGAGGGAGAAGTAACAGCTAGTCCATGTGTTCACTGGAGTACAGTAAGAGTTAATAGTCATGGAAGAGCATAAACTAAAAGATACTCTTCAGAGACAGAGGGAAAATTCTCTTCCATCAGCTGTCCTCCTCCCCTCCCTGCTTGTCATGAGAAAATCAGAACAGTCTGCAAGAAGCAGTACCAGTGAAAGCAGTGGACATGGTACTTCCTGAGCTCTGCATCGCTGGAGAAGTGTTGTACTGGAGGCATCATGGGGCATCACAGGGAATGAATCACACATGCCCTTCCTGCCCCACACCTTGGGACGGGCTGCTGTGGCTTCTGTGATATGTTGATTACAGATAGACATCAGCTTAGCTACTGCAGGGACAGAGGAAAGGGAGAGAACATAAACCATTGATTTCTTGAACAGCAAAGATACAACATCCTATACGACCTCAGAAAAACTGTGTCCATTTGCATCTCTGTCTGTCTTACCCCAAGTCTGCCTTGGACTCCATCATGGTCAATCGCAGAGTCAACTAGGTTGGAAAAGACCTTTAAGATCATCAAGTCCAACCATTAATCCAGGACTGCCAAGACTTAAATATTTGAAGGAAATGAATGGAAGGAGGGAGTGGTGGTGTTAAAAAGACAGTTTATCAGATGAACTAGGTTGCTTTCCTCCATTCTTCTCTGGGTCTTTGACAGATGTTGAAGGATGATGACAGATGTTCCTATATTTTTATTTCCTGATGAAAGCCCCCAAAAGCCTATCATTCTTCCAGTTACTGTCTATGATGGGAATCTTTTGCTGGCAGGCACCAGAGCTTCACACCTTAGTCACATATTCTTTGTCAGACTTTCAAATACTGTGCTAAATGGGAGACTAGCAGAAATCCTTTGGGCAATTACAATAATCGGATAATAATAATTATTTCAGTTCCTTGTACTTACAGGGTCTGTGAGATTAAAGTGAGATCCGGCATAACATTACACTTTTGAAAGGTGTGGATATCCCCTGTCAGCAGCATCACCTTGCGAAACAGCTCTCCATGGCCTCACATTCCTGCTCCTTTATATTTGGTATGGTCAAGCAGGGCTGTACTGCCACCTTCCTATTAAAGTCTGTGAGCAACTGACTGCACAAATAAAGAAATGAAAGAGAATATACATGTGGGGAATCAGCAGCATGAAGAAAGTCTTGGTTTTGGCCTTGTTTGCTTGTGTCACTGTAAATGACAGGAGAGCATTAAGGGGTCGTCTCTCCAGTTCAGAGGGAGCATGCTTGCATGAGGTGTTTTCCTTTCTTGACTGCATATTATGTAGACTTAGGACCATTAGTGAGAGTTAAATGTGCACAACAAAAAATATAACACAGAGATGTAGCTTTAAGCCGGTTGGTTTCTTAAGATATGCATTAAGATAATGTGCTACCTTCCCATCTGGTCCCATGTATGAAAGTATTGTCTGCAAATGGTTGGTTTATTGGTACAATAAGTTAGCATTACTTGCCTACTGAAATAAAATCCTCTGGGGCCTTTCCCTCGCCCCCCAAAAAAGTGTTCCACACTTAATTAAAATTATGAACTTCAACATCTGTCTTTCAAAGTGTTGTGCCTATTGTTAGTGCTGTGATGATAAGTTCCTTAGGGATGTGTGTGACCATAGTAAGCTGTTACCATAGTTTTTCACCAAGACAAAAATAGAAAAGTGATTTAAAATTCGATTTTTTTTTTAATTTTATTTTTCTTGTGGTGGTGGCAGCCTGTAACTCTCTACATTAAGAATACAGAACAACTCCAGCTTTTAGTGGAAGCCTGCCTCTTTTTATCACCTCTCTTAGTAGATGCAGAGATGGAAGCATCCAAAACCTGTCAGAAGACAGGAATGCATCAAACTATCTCCCTGCATCTGTGGCATCCATGATTGAAAAAGCTGTGTTTGGCACCTCAATTAATTTGGCTATCCTGATGCACGATTTCAAGAGAACAAATTAATGGTTTTGTATCTAATACCCTGGAAGCTATTACACCAGACGGTGGTCCCAAAGGACTGCGGCAGATGTTTGCTGGATTCTGCCTCTCCAGTGTCTACCCAGTTAAGTAACTCCATCTTCATTTGGCTGTGCCAAGGACATGAGGAGAGTGGGAGAGACGATGGCTGACAAACCTGGGGTTCCTGGTGCTTTTTACTCCTAGAGCTACACACCACACAGGAGAGGGGCCAAGTGAGCAAAACTGCATAGGGAGCAAAACAAGGGTGGGACTTATATTCTTCTCCTCTGTGGCTTCCTGTATGTATTTATGACTTATGCCTGCACTCTGGCTTTCTGAGAAGTATCTGTGAGAGAATTTGAGCACAAGTTTGATTTCCAGAGCTCAAACTGCTTGCTTTCTTAGCATTGTTTCTTGTGTCTCAAATTATGCACTTGGCTGACAGTGTTTGTCACCAAGAAAGATTTGGAATGATAAGGACAGGTCACTGAGGCTATGCTACAATGTTTTGGGATGGTGTTTTAGGTTGTGTTGCAGAGGCAGACACATGTAAAAACATCTGATTTGGCTTCTTCCATGTGTGTAGAGGAAGCTTTACAAAACGTTTAAATAGCAAGCGGGTTGGAAATAGATGGTCTTTGAGGTCCCTTCCAACCCTGATCATTTTATGATTGAATGAAACATCTTTAAAGCTCTCTATTTTGGCTTTATGTTGATAACTGTAAACATTTAGGAGATTCTTTCTAAGAGATGTTGAAGAGACTTGATACATCCTGGCAGGGAAATCCCAATACTCCATTCAAAGCATGGATGGGAGTTAATTTAGTTGGACCAAGTTGTTAATTTCTGGCTGAAACTGTTGCCCAGGCGTCTGTGTAAATGTGTATAGCTAACAGAGAGCTGTTTTTTGTTTGGTTTTTTTGTTTGTTTGTTTTTTGTTTTTTGGGGTTTTTTTTGTACATGCGTTTTCACATTCCTTTTAGCTAATTCAGTGATCAAAATACTAAATCTAGCACTCAGACATCTTTTGGATTTATTATAGTCCCTGAAGGACTTTGACTTACAGTTATTGATACAGGTAGTTTTTAAAATTTATGACAGAAATAATAACTCTGTAATGATATTCATTCTATTGCATATTTAGAGCTAGAAATCCCTGGGACAAAGCTTTGCCTCAGTGCTTTGCTGTCCCTCACAGTGCATGGAGGCAAGGGACATTTCAGAGACTTCAGACAGTTCTCAGAACTTGCAGAGGTGTAAACCCAGAGTGAAATCTGTCCCAGAGCAGCAACTGGTATATTTAACTGTATTTCAGGTGCTCTACTTATCACCTAATTACAGTTTTCTGCTATTCAGGGATGTGCTCATTCATTGCAGGAGTGTTTATTGAGTTGACTCTGTCCCACTCCACACCTTCCCAGGAGGATGGTCATCTTCAGCAGTTTGTTCTGCCCCTCTTGCTGCTCTGTTGTCATCCGCAGTAGTGCCCAGAGCACACTCTGGGTGTCAGGAGGTTACAGCAGAATCTCTTGGGTTTAGGCAGTAATGAGGGCATCCTGGAAAAAAGAGAACAGGCAGCTGGAGGCAAATGAAGTCTCAGTGAACCACCTGATGCAGTGCTGTCTTCCAGTACTCAGCAGCGGAAAGGACGTGGAGCATAAGTGTGCAGGGATATACACTGTTTCCTGGGAAGGAGTGGGAAATGGAAACCATGTTTCTTTTACACTTGTCCTTAGGTAGGGTCTTTCCTCAGGCTGAGGTTGAGTTTTCACTGAAACAGTGTAAGAGTTAAGTATTTTTACCTTAAGGACTAAGAAACTGATTTTGGTGTAAACCTAAAACAGCAAAGAGCTTTCTTATAAGGGCAAAGGCTGCTGTAGTCGATGGGTTTTGTTATTTGTGACTAAGGCAGTCTTTAGTCAAATAGACAAACTATAACCTGAAGGAAAGCCCTTCTTCAGTGTGGGCAGAAAATGTCTTTAAATTAGTGTCCTTCGATCATTCACGTCTTTGTTAGAGGAGGGTTAGTGATGTGATCAGGTTTGAGCAAGATGAATGGCTTTCCCATATGCTTGGGGTGATAGTTTTGCTTTGTTGTTGGGGCCTTTTTAATTGTTTACTTTGGTTTATCTCACATTCAAAACCAAGAGCCAAGAATCTCCTGTATGAATCTTAGAAATCTTAAAATCCCTTAAACTCCAAAGTGGGTGAAATGTGGGCAAAGCTGGTGCTTTCCATTTCAGTGAGGCACACCAGGGCAGGCGTTGTGTTGGATTCATGCTGTTTTATAGGTCATTAATAATCTGTGGAGGAGCTGCTGCCTCTCCATCACATTGAGAATTGGCAGTGCTTCTGTGCAGGGCTTTTGGCTCCTCTCCCTGCAGAGTGCTGGTGTCCCTGTCTATCCCAGCCCAGCCCAGTTTGGCCTCAGGAAGGGACTTGCACACACCTGGGTAAAAGGCTTGTTTTAGGATGGAGATCAGGTTAAGCTGATAGGATTGTGCTAAAGCCATGTAGGGCTGCAGCTATTTGAGACTATTGGAGCAAAACTACATTAAACTCCATCCCGTGCCATTGCTGCCTGTGCTGAGCAGTGCCAATCTCTGTGGCTGGCTGCTAGGGTCCAGATAAGGAACTGCCTGGTGCCTGCCCACCCTCATCCTCAGGCAGCAGGGCTGGAGAGGTTATTAGCTGCTCTTCCATAGAGGTAAGAGCCTGTAAACACTTGATTATCAGCCCCAGGCTTACTGCAGCCAGTACCATCATTAAAAGCTCAATTGCAACCACTAAGGTGAATGTAAATTACTCCAAAAATAGGGGATTTCAGAGGGAGACTTCCAGACTTTTTAATAAGCAAAATAGCTACTGCTTGTTTGTACACCTTGAAATTGTGGGGAGTTTGTTCTTACTCTTCAGAGTTAATACACCATGGTTGTGTCCTAACAGCATGTCTGCTAAATGTTTCTAGCAAGACATCTTGAAATGCAGCCAGAAGACCTGGAGAGCTGCATACCTTGCTTTTAACAGAGTGACAGCTTCAAGTCACACACCATGCCACAGCATAGCCAGGATTGTAAATAACAAATTTTAATTACCAAGTATATTTATAATTCATTAATAAGAGGTAGACAAATAGACCAGTCTGTCTTTGCAGTAAAGACAAATGGAAGATTGTGAGATGGTAATAGATGCTGGAACAGAATGTGTGGCATTTTTCTTTCCTCCATTTTGTCTTGCTGCAGCTATTTTGCTTGAACTCTCAAAGTTGTTCTGGGAAGAAGGGCTGGAAATAGGACAAATGTACATCCATCATGAATGTTCAGAATTCTGAAACTGAGCTTTAAGTACAACGTGAACTGCTAGGCGCAAAACCTGGAGGAGCAGCCTTAATGTTTTGTTATTTTCTGCGGCAAATATTTCTCTAGTTGTTTAACAGCACTCATTTAAAATCTGGACATTTTGAATAAAATAGGTCTTAATCACATCCCTTCCATTTGTTCTTGCATATATAATTTTAATTGACTTCATGATAAATATTCCAGGAACTGCTTATCTGCTTGGGTGGTATGATAGACTATGTCATTGATTTAATGGCATAAAACCATGTTTAGGTAATGAACTTTTCACAGTCTTTCTTTTGTAAACATATAATCATCTACTTCAGTGATTCTTTTTCAAGCTAAATTAAAAGTAGCATGTGAGAAGAGTAATATATATGCAGTGTATCACTTATTCAGCTGTAATGTGTGTCTGTATAGCAGAGTACACTGTTGCCTAACCATCGGGCTGGCTTTGGACAAGTAATCAGCTATAAGAAAATGATGAGTACCTAATTTTATATCATTAGAGATAATTATTGTAACTGGGAATGCTTTTAGCCTAAAGGTGAGTAAATGACACCTGTGCAATATATATATCCATGGTTTGAAATGTCAGTTTAAAAGAAAAATGTAGTGGGACATAAAAAAAGGAATTTTTCAGTTTGTTCATAACATCCGATTTTTGTGTGGAGGACACTTACAATGAAAACGGCATTTAATAAAATGTGCTAGTTGTGTGTAGGTTTAGAGGCGGAAATGTGTTACAGTGCTCCTGAACGTGGTGGTTCTTCGACTGATTGGACCAAGGCTCCTTGGCCCCCACCAGCCCACTGACTTACTTTCCTCACTCTGTGTCATGCACGTTGGGAACATAATTCATAGGTGAGAAGGAACACTGTTGAATGAAAAAGGTTCTTGTCATTTTAAAAAGTCAAAAAAAGGCAAGGGCATGGCATACATGCTCCCCAGTGAAAGCCACATACCCCACTGCCCACTGTGAACATACCTACTCATATATGTAAGGTTCAGAAGCATTCCTTAGTCTTTTCTTCACAGCTAGTATTTTTCCCAGTTGATGGGGAGAAGAAGCTTTTGGCTTCCTTGGTGTCTCTCACCAAAGGGATTTCAGAGGTGTTTGTATTTTCCTTTAACTAAGTTTCTGAATGGTCCATGATTTATGTGGAGTATCAAACTATTTTAAGTGGCTGGTCAGATTCATTTGCTTTCTGTGTGCTATGATGGGGTCTTGAGAGCTGAGATCCAGAGCAGGGCAGGCCTCTATTGCAGGTGGTCCTTGCAGCAGGATCACTCCCCATGACTGCTGCCAGAGAGAACAGAAGCAGTCTGGGCTGTTTTCTACCAGTCAGGCATCTGGGGCCTGATTTCCAGCAATGGTGTGCTGAAGACACCTGCTGCTTCAGCAGCTGGATAGCTAATGGGAGATGCTGTTCCTCACTTTTCTGAAAAATAGGGCTCAATTTTTCTCCCGGTTGAGTCACTGTGTGTCAAAGGCCGTTTGTTTTGGTCTGGAAAAAAAGGGGTCAGAAGGGTTTCTGCTGGAGCACATACACGGGTTCACCCAGTTACAGAATCAGTAATCACGTGAAGTGACTTTACCATCATCTTCTGTTTCCATTTTAATTTGTAAAATGAATAGAATCAGACAAAATCCCCTTCTTTTATCACTTGTATAAAAAATTCAGAAAGATTTGATATGTGCTGTATGTGCAGAAGCATCTCCTAGGTATATGTGTGTGTCAGAATTACTCTAGATCCTTTTTCCAATGGTTTAATCATCTATGTGCTGAAGATGGAAGTTTCAGGTTTTGTAGATGTTCTTGTCCACAACAATCTGTTTGTTTAAAAATCGAAAATGTACAAAAAGTCAAAGAAAAAGAAACGGTATAAATTGGCGCTATTCAGTGCCAATAATTATTTCAGGGCATGTTCTTATTCCACATTTCTGAGAGTTTAAGGGAACACTTTTGCACTTCACAAATAAGTTATCCTCTACCAATGAAAAGTAAATGCACTGTACAGACAAGCTACAAGTAAAAATAATCATTGCTATATGATCCATCCAACGTGCATTTAGCAATTCTGCTTTATAAACAGGGTACAGATAGTACTGTGTCTCAAGGCCCATCTCAGAGAAAAATTTGTTTTCAGGCTTTTTCACATAAATCTGTTGAAGTCAAAGTCATTGCAATTCTGTGTGTGCATAAAGTTAAGCACAATTCTAAATGCTTAGCTGAGTATTTCAAAGCATTTCAGTGTTCTTTAGGCCAATGCACAAATATTTAACAATTGGGAAAAGTGAAATGTTTGCTGGAGGCCAAGGAATCAGGACTGGGAGCATGGAGTACACTTTTAGCCAGCAAAATTAATTCCCTGATTGTAAAGGGCAAGAACAGTCACTGAGCTATTGCTTTACTATTCTGTTTTAATAATGTATTAAAGATGTCATCTAAGCTTCTCACACATTAATCTTTGCCTGAAAAATAGGTCTGAAAATAATTCCTCTGTTTGGTTTTGGGCTGTTGTTTAAGGAAAATTTATGTACATGCAGAATTTTTAATAACAGTTGAGGTATGGAAACAGTTGTTGCCAGAGAGCAGGGTGAACTTTCAGGCTTTTAGAAATAATGCTGTAAGTTAAAGTAATTTATTCCATATATTTTTACTGCATTTCTTCAATGTTTGTATGCAACAGATTCAAAACAAACGGATGTGTTTCTGCATGGTGAGTGGTAGACCTATGGGACTGTTCTCTGAAGAAAACTGGGGATGCACAAAGTTTGTATGGATTCAAGTACAGATTAGCTGCACACTGGGAGAAGGCCAAACCACTTGGAAGCACCCAGTAGCTGTAAATAGTTGAGTGATGGGATAATATTCAGGGGAAATATTTATTTCTGGCCACTACTGGACATAGGTGGATGCTTGCCTGGGGCAAAATTATCATTCTTATTTTGGGAGCTATTTCCAATCCCATTGCAATTACAGTCTTTATGTAGTGTTGTGCTGACATAAGAACAGGCAAACCATGGTGGCAAACCAGCATCTTTGGACTGGTGAGACTGATCCCCAAGTGTGGTTTCCTCAAAGTGGGGACCACCAGAGAGTGCTGCTCACACTGTTGAGAATCAGCCTTGTACAGGTGTAGGTGGTAGCATGGGATAAAAGGTGAGGGAGGATGGGTCCCAGTGAAGTAATTACGTGTTCAATGCACACACTGGCACTAATGAAAGCCTCACAGGTATTTCCAGAAGAGAATGTACCCTTTCTACTCATGAACATCAAAGGATCCATAGGGTTACTGATTAGGAACTGCAGCTTCTTTTACTTAAGGAAGGCATGGATAATTAATGATTTTGCGTTCTGATTAGAAAATTAACATTGCTAATGCTGTTACTAGATAACTGAATTTTGGTATCATAAAAGCCTTTTGAAATGCAATTTGACAGAGCATATATCAGATTAAATTGGATTGATTATGGGAGTTTTGAAGTTGTTGATTTCTTTGAGAGCTCTGTTAATGAAGCATTATATTGTAACAGAACCCATTAATAGCACTGTTCTACTTAGCTAACAGCCCATTACCCTCAATAGGTAATAAAGTACAGATGCAGGGCACCACAGCAAGCAGGGTAAAACAGGGTGCTCCACTGTGTCCATTATAGATCTTAGGGTACAGTTCTAATTTTGTGGTATTAACCAGGTTTGGTTTTCACTGTCAACTTGGGCTGATAACAGTGAGTCTCGCAGACCACTGTCACAAAGCAAGAGCATGGTTTTGCACTGTCTATTAACTTCAGTGGATTGTTGTAACAGTATGACGTGGCAGGATGGTGCAGTTACAATATTCCATCTATTTGAGGAACTAGTGAAAAGAATTGACACACTGGTATACGCACTGTGACCCTCCCAAAATAGCAATGAGGTAATTACCTGAATCTAGTTTTCCTCAGTTTCTTTTAGTCAGGATACTTTTCTCCCCAAAGGCCAAAGAAGCTGGGTTGTACTCTGGGGTACTGTGCAAGAAAGGAAAAATGTGCATTAAATATTAAAATGAGGAAGTCAGCCTCAAAACTAGTCATAACTAGAGGCTTTGGCTGCATACCAGAAGCTCTTTCTAATTCTTTTACAAACTTCCCTGCTTTGAATCTTGGCCAAAACCTGATTGTTCTATATAGTCAAAACTGTGGAGAGAAAAGGACTTGGCGTCTCATTTCTGAATGTTAGTGCAGCATCTGTGGAGTTCTTTGCCACTTTCCTATGCTTTACTGTAATGGAGTAAGGTAATGTAGTAATTTACTCATGGAAGGCAGCGTCAATGCTGACGTGCAACTCAAGAGCATCATCCAAAGTACAGTGGTGTGTAGGTATGACAAAGAGTTATTTTTCATCTTCTGAGCTTTTTGATAATTGTGATGATGCAGGGAAAGATATTTGCACAGCTAGCAGCTGAAATCTGCACTTTTTGAGGTCAGGAAGATAGGAGGTCAAAAGATAATAAAACCCATGGTGCTGTTGTTACTCTTTGCAGTAAAATTGCCCTTAATGCAGATGTTTCCAAGTCCACAGTTACCTACTGTGGTTGTCTAAGAGCCCTAAAAAGGAAGCAGCCTGTAGAAGAAACAACTAAAAGGGGAAATATGTTACACTCTTCTAGATAGATAGATACAGTTCTGTTGGCATCCTGGCATTCATGGTCTACTTCCTCTCAGGAGATAACACAACATTTTTCTGTGATGAGAATTTCGGGCATGGCAGGAAGATCAGAGATGTGAGAAATTAGGTACTTTCTGGAGCTTTCTTTTTATTTATTTGCCCCAAGCATCCCTGCATGATTTTGACTGTAAGAGGCAAAATCTGGGCTCAGTAGAGGTTAATAGGTCTGAGAGCAATAACCCAAGTAAACCTAAGTGCACCTGTCAAAGACTGATAAGAGCATGGGTCTGTCAGCTGCATTTCTCTAGTTCTGGAATTGTGTCAGTTCAGTTTCCTCTCTATTTTATTACCTTTTAGTGACACAAATTTCTCAGGAGTGTCTGATTCCTTGCAACCCACAAAATATAATTCAAATTATTTGCCACTGTAACTGCACTCACAGTCCTGGAACATTTAAATTCTGCCTGCATTACAGGGAGAATTGCAGAAGGCAGTTGCTAATGTTTTTAAAAGCCCCAACGCGACAACAGTAAAAAAGCAAGACAACACTGCTGGCTTTTGATGTTAGACTCCTCTTTTTTAGACTAAGGGTTTTTTAAAAATTAACATGGTTTTACACAGATGTAATTAGATTGAGTTCATTGGCATTCACCTGAATTCACATTGGCTCTTACCCCTTCTTGTTTAGCAAGTTTTCGGTTTCAGTGATTTGGATTTAATTTTGAAAAGTATTCACCACACCTGAGGTTGGAGGCTTGTGAAGCAGGGGCTAGACTTCTAGGACCTAGAATTTTAGTTTCATTTAGAGAGAAATATGTCAAAACCAAAATGAAAGTAGGCTTCTCAATCAAGAAGGCGTTTGTTCTGCTCTACTTAAAAATAAATAAATAAAAAGTTATTTTACTTTCAAGAGGGGCAGGAGAGATGGGGACATGAAAAATGGTTAGAAGGAAAGGGCCAGCAGATGTGGGAGAGGATGAAAAACCTGTTGTTAATATAGTCTCTTTAAGTCAAGTTAACAAGAGAGTAAGGAGCAGACGGAAAAGATTTACTGTCATGAGTCAAATAGGAAAGCAAGAAAAGCAATTCCAGAGCACTGCAATGTGGGAATAGTTGTGCAGCCTGGACCATACTCCATCTAAGTGTCATCCTGCCTCTAACAATTGCTACTGGAGAATATTTATAGAAAAAAGGCCTGTACAGAGTGATCATTGCTTTGTGACCTGTGCAATTTCTGGTAGAGTAGAAATTTCTAGAGCCAGTGTGTGTATCTATGCCATGCTGACTCATTCCATCAGTTTATCTGTCCTTCATGACTGTGTAATCCCTTCTGAATTCTGAAATCCACACCATCCTGTGATGGGAAGGGGGCTGGGGAGCTCATATTCATGACCTACAGTGTCTTTTCTTCTCTGAGTTATTAAATGAATGGGAAGGAGACAAATCTTCAGCTGCTGGCAGTTGCTTTTGGAGAATTTATGCAGAAAGCTGCATCAAGCTGACTGATTAAACTAGACAGAATGTTTCCTCCAAAATATCATTTAGCCAAACATACAGATTTGTTGAAATTGAGACATTTCATTAATCCATTTAAATTTTGCAAGTACGTTTGGCAGCTTGCTCTCTCTACCTGTCTCACTTTCCCCATCTCCTTAGTAGTCATTATATTCAACTTAGACATAGTTAAATACTAATTTCCAGTTTCACTATTTTATATTTTTGTTCTGAAATCAACTTTAAATTCAGTGTAAACTCTGAGATTCCAAAATTATGCAAACCCAGAAGGAGATTTTGCTACCTTCAGTTATGCTTCTAACCGTTAAGTTGTCCCACACACATAGAAAAGGGTTTTTTAATCTCTAGCCACAGTCGATGTTGATTTTATTTTCAGAATTGCAAGCAAACTGAAAAATAAGTTGTTCAGGCAGTTTTCCTTCTGCACTTTCAGGAAAGTCACCTAAAGTTTAATTTTGTTTCAGAAACCTCAGTTAATAACATTTATATTGTAGTATTCATTTGTGTATGCCAGCCTTTCAAATAAAATATGTATGTCATTGGTACATGACATGTAATAATCAAAGAAGTAGGACTGCAAGACTGGGTCATATTAAATTCTCCCCCTAAAAATGTTAAACTTTATACTCTTTCCTCACCTATGAAGTTGCTGCAGTACTCTTTGTCTCCTAATGATTTTTGTGACTACTTGGTCAGTCAAAATCAAAACAACTAGCTTTTGAAGACACTCCAGACTTGTCAGACCCCTTTGAGTAGGTGGGATTTGACTAAAAAGAAGATGAAAATGACAGAGTAAAATTGTCTGAAATATCTATGACCTCTTTTCCTGAAACCATTGCAGTAAAATTTTGGAACATAGAAGTGCATGAAGACTTCCTTTTGGAAACTGTTCTTTTAGGATAAGTAAACCCAGATCAACCTTAAAAGGTATTACAAATCTGTAAGAATGATCAGAAAAAGCAAATGATTCAGTAAGTGGACATAATATGCTAAGCCAGTGCACTAAGGCATTTCAGTGAGCAGGGACAGTGCTGAGATAAGTCTAGAGCTGTAATGTTACAGGTAGCTGTTCCTTATGAGAGTTATTAGGTCTCTACTTTCCTTGAGAAAGAGTAGATATCCCTTTGCTTGCTTTAATATCAACCTTATACGACACTTAGTAGAGAACAAAAAAAAAAAAATAAAATCCACATGACAGTATAATTAGATTCTTTAGATTTTATCTTCCCCTATTTTATCCCAATCTTTTTTTTTTCATCATTTTCTGAATTAGGAAGACAACCAGGATTGGTGAGAAAATTGTTGGATCCTGGGATCCATTTTTTGTTTTATTTTGAAGCAGCAGAAACCAACTAGAATGTTCACGAATGTTCATGTTCAATGCTAAATATTAATATTTAACAGTAATTCATTTTGTAAAAGCCATTTAAAAAAAAACCCAACCCAACAAACAAAAACAACTTTTTTTTTTATGCCATTCCAAGTAATAAGACAGGAGAGAACTTCTGCTAATGTAAATTGGTACAAAGCCAGGGCTTTGTCTTAAGCAGTAAAAGTCCTATGAACCATATAAGAAAATCTACTAGGATACGCAGGTTTTTCTCCTTTCCCCCCTTCTTTTATTACTTATAAAGCTAGCACATGTCCCTTAGTGGAATTTTAATTTTCAGAACTACATTTGCTGATCTGTGAAATTAAGTTGTTGGGTAACTATCACAAACTATGAACACAGCACAGACAGACTGCTCACATCCTTTCCTCATTACCTCTAGATTGTTTAAAAAGATTTTTTCCTTCCAATTGGACAGGCTTCTGGTTGTTCAGACAGTGCATAAGTCTGGTTTTGCATCAATACTCTCAGTAAAATCAGGCAGATGTATTAGTAATCTTGCTCCAGTCTGTGTGCTGACAAGCAGTGCATGAGTAATGAAGAGGTCCTTCCAATGTGACCCTACTGCAGAGCACTAATGAACAGGGATGTGCATTGTTAGTTGATAATATATACCAGAATTTGAACAAAGAAATGCAACTTAAGGTGCTGTTTACATATATAATGTTCTAACTACTTTACTTCAGGGAACAATAAGGAAATGAGTCTTCTGTGCTAGACCCGTGTAGCTATTGGTGTTTGGGTTGTTGGGGGTTTTTTTGCTTTTTAAGGGGTTAATGCTCTTATTTCTTCTTCTTTTTTTTTTTTTTTTTTTAATGTAGAAATTGTCAAGAAATTATTGTTCCTGGCTTTAGAGTCTAAAAAGAAAACTATGTGACCTGTGAAAGTATTTCCATTTAAATTACAGTATGGATGAACAGATAAATGCTTAAAGAATGAACAGTCATGTTCAATTAAAGGATTTACCTAGAAATACAAATGCATTTTTGTTTTAGGTGTTGTCATCCAATGCTACCTCAGAATTAATAGTCAAAACAAATAAATTGTTTTCTGTCTTCTTTACTAATATATGCTAGCAGACCTTGTATTTTGCTTAATCTTTTGTGATGTGGTAGTAATGGGCAATAATGCTTAGATGATAAAATACCTTTTTGGCTACTTTAGACTGCAAGTTAACCCTTATTGTGCTTTGAAATCGCAATCAGTTCCACAGCAAGAGAGAAAAAAAGATACGGGATAAAATTTCACCTCAAGAACACTGTGATCCATAGGTGGACAGTCAAGGAAGACGAATGTCATGGAAATTTGCCACGGGTCCATGGTTTCTAATTATGATGGCACATTATTTTAGTTTGGCAGTACTGACATAGACGTTCACGTCTGCATTGCTAACAGCCGCAACACAGCCATGCACTAGGGCGAAGGTACATACCACCAATGCAGACAATCTTTTCCTGTGGCATAGTGACTGGTGAGATGAATTTTCCACTCCTAAGGGCTTCCACCTGTGTGCACAGGTTTTAACTAGATGGTAACCAGGAGAGTAAGTTAATAAGAAGAGGTGCGATGAGCTGCTCTTTGGAAGTACTGAGTGGCAGGCAAAATAGCTAGTGCTGTGTTCATTCAAGGAGTCCTTGGCCCTTGGAGCAAAGATATTCAAAGACAGAGCTCCAAAGGCATCTAAAAAGATTGCAAAATATTTCATAAGCCATGCTACTGTGGACAGAAATTTACCCCTTTCAAGTTTTAAGTTAAAGATAGATGAGAATGATGGCTTAAATGATGGTGCTCAGAGCTCTTTTGAATTGTCATCTTTATTCTAAACTTTTCTTTGCCCCAGAACAATTGGAAGCTTTGGGGCAGTTCAGGAAACTTTTCTGGCATAAATTCCCAATGTTTATTGTTTCACTTCTCAAAGATTCTTTCTAAGAGCAAACACAAATTGCTTTCTGTAAATGCTGGCTTCGTAATTCGTTTAATCATGAACATAAGGCTTTCCATGTTACTGTTTTATTGGTTTAGAGTTTTATCCTTACACACATAAGTTACAATGTTTCATTAAGTCTCTTCAAGCAAATAATATTAAAAATCACTTCATAAATTGAAATGCTTTTTCATTGTTATTGAATAATACATGTTCACAATAAGGAACACCTAGTTATTAACAGAGCGTGAAATCATCAATCAGTTTCAGTTGACCAGCTAATTCGAAGAAACATCTGGTCTGTGGTCTGCATGTCCCTCAGATGACTGAGAAAGCCAAGAAGTGCTTGGAAGACAAGCAGTCTTCGAAATCCAGTACACTCTGAAGTGACTTGTTTTTGTTCCACTGAAAGTGGTAGCAGCTTGGTCTATCAGATTGCCTCAGAAGTAGTTATGTTTAGGTTACACAGGTATGTGAGGAAGCTCAGTACTTATTTGGAAGCACAGCAGATGGTATTCAGATCCTTCTGTCAAAAGAAGTCTTTTGAAATGTCATTGCTTTCATTAAGAATAGAATTTAGACCCTAATCTGTATGCTGAATCCTGTAAAGTTGTGGAAATAATAGAGGAGGCAAGTCCTTATTTTATAGATGTTCTGTTCAATTTGCTTAGTTCGGTTTCAATGAGAATTGCTATTATATTCCTTTCAGACTAGTCCTAAGAAAAGGATAAATTCTGTTGATGTCTCTTCCAGTTTGTGGAAGGGCTTATCTCATGTCATTACCTGTTTTCTTATGGGGTTTGATTTGCTAATTCAAGAAGTAACTTCCAGGTATTTATGTGTTTTCCTCAGATTTTTAGAGGAATTTATGATTTAAACCACAGCAGTGAAGATGTACAGTATGTGGAAAAGCTGCCTAGCCCAAACAAACTGGATACCTTTTTTCACCAATTTGGCAATGTTCCGGGCAATGTCTGGTAATGTTCCTCTCTCTGTATTGGAGATTAACTGACCTAGTGTCCTGGCTCTCTCTGGAAAAGGTGTCCTTTGACAAAGGAAAACTGATGGGATAACCTTAAGGCTTTCCTGATGGCAAATGTACTCTACTGGTCAAGTGCCCACTCCCACCTGTAGCAGCTGAGTGAGCTGACAGTCCTGCTGTCTTTAACTGAATGACTCATGAGCTTAAAATAATTCAGGGTCATGAAATACGTATGTAAAACCTATGTTTTCACAGTATAAAAACATTGCAAGTATGTTTTGTTTTCCAAATAATTCCATGTTCTAGTACAACAGGCAATTTGTATAGTTTTTGTTGTGCGGTCGTTATATGTGATTTAACTGTATAAATGTTTTGACAATAATCTGAGCAAGTTATGTCCTTAATTAGCAAGCGCTGCTTTAAAAGAACAAATAAAATATTAACTAAATGTAATAGTGCCTGATAAACATCAACAATGGATTTTAGACCATTCTGTACTGATACTCTTCTTTGGCTGATTGTCCACAAGCAGTTTTAACCATCAGAGTACTCTACAGTCTCACGTGCAGAGTTTCATGTAATTTGCCATTATGCATCATGATTTTCATAGAATGAGCAATAAAGCTTTACTTCATGTTTCGTTAAAGTCACAGTGGTTGTATATTGAGGATTTGTCATTCCTGACGTATCAAATAATAGGTTCTCATGTATTGGGACCAGTGCCCTCCGGTAGACTCCAGTTAAGCCATGTGGGGTGTACTTAATCATATTGATTAGATGAATACAGTTAGAAATGTAGGGGAAAAAAATCAAGTTGAGTGAGTCTCACAGGAAAAAAATGCACTGTAGAAGGGCAGTGCCACGCTGCAGACGTCATACCTGGTAAATGCCTCTGCCAGGGCCTCATCCCTGTGTTTGCGGAAGAGAGATACAGCGGAGCTGCATGTCTGCCTGTGTCCCTGCCAGCACAGCCCAGATTCATGCTGAATGATGCTGCGGGTGCAGTCACTGTGACTGCTGTGGGCTCCTACCACTGCACTACTACTAACCACTGCTAGAAATTAGGACAGTTGGTCTCTAAGTAATATGGGGCTCCTGTAGAAGGCAGTTGTCATATACTATTACAGATTGCATCTCTGTGTGCTCTGTTAACTAAAAATAATAATTTAAACCTTTAAAATATACATCACAGTGTCTGTAGACTATAACATTAACGAGCTTGTACAATGCCAAGTTGACTGATGAGATAATACATATTTAAATAAAAAATGACAGTGGGGCTCCACCAGGTTTCTCTGGAATTCAAGGAGCAAAAACGTTACTCAGTCTTCTTTGCACCACAAATTAATGAAGATATAGAACAATCAGTGAGGAAGCTTAGAGCCAGAAAATACCATTTACGTGATCATTAGTAGGAAGTCAATATTTACTTCACTGTAAATATGCAGTCTTTCCTCTTTTTGTAAAGTCAAATACAGGGCCATGGTGCATGTCATTTCTTTACAGTATGACTACTGTAGCTGCAAACTGCTATCAAATAAATATACTGCCAAATGCTATTAGTACTTGTGCTTGCCATAGAAATTAAAAAAGCTTTCATACAGTTCTTAAATGAGGGCAGCATAAGTAGCTCTGGGCAATAATTCAGACTGTCCGATCGTGTCATTTTTACAAAAGGCTAACAATAGCTCTCTAGTACCAGGAACAACGAGAGCAGCTTGGGATGGGATGCTGGGTGTGGAAATTCAGGTTATGGATTATCTCAGTGCTGCTACTTCAGGTGGAAGCATCTTGCTTTTTGTAGTGTTAAATGTAGATGAAGAACCCTGTTAAAGTCACCTAAGCCTAGGCAGCATCAGGGAGGTCAATGTTATGAGGAATCTCTTACCAGGATGCTGGGTTAGATTTGCAATATGCAGTAAAGACCACATATGGCAATGTTAAGCTGCGTATGTGGCAGTAACTGAGGAATTGCCACTAATGCCAGGAATACACTGTTGAGGAAAACTCATACCTCAAAATTTAAATTGGTGATAGATTTTAAAAGCATAAAATTAAGTGAATAAAATAATAATTTAAGTGACAGTATTTATTAAAAAAAAAAGAAAAAAGAAGTGCTCCTATTGATTGACCGGAACAGGGACAAAATCTCACTAGCTTAAAGCGTAACAAAACTTTTTTATTCAGTACCAAGGTGGAACTGCTTGACACCTTGTTTCCTCAGTTCGGTAAAACACATGGTGACTTGACAAAGGATAAAAGAAAAAATCACTGTCTTAACACAAATTCGTTATAGTACTGGAGTGATAACCCTTTACTTAAGGTTGAATGCCAGATTATTATAGCCAAGAAATAACACTGAAATGACAGCCATGTTTTTATTCAGGCAATATTCAAAGTAACAGACATTCATTAAAATTAATATTATAATTAGTTATGTAAAATATTTTATGATTTCAGCTGTCCTAGCAAGCATTTGCCTTAACTGGAGGCGACTTCTCTTTGAATCTAGAATAAACTCTGAACAGCCTAGACATTTCCAGCTATCTAACAGTGGGTGTTTTCACATAGGATAATGGATGACAACTTCTATTTTACACTTATAGCTAAGAAAGAGCTTAATTTTCAGTCCTTATATTTAACGTGCATAGTTTATTCTTGAATTAAGAAATATCTGCTCTGTCCTGCTTGAAGATTATTTTAGTTCGTACAAGAGCTATTAGAACCAGATGGAAGTCAGAATGTGATCTGTGAATTCAGGGTTCTAGTTTTGATTCTGAAATGGAGTAAGAAGGGTATATGTGTTTCAAAATGAACAAAAGTTTTGAGATAGATTTTTTAAAGCAGCATAATGCAATGTGTTTCATATAAGACAATCATAGTAAGCTTTTTTTTTTTTTTTTTTTTTGCTAGGGGTTTGTAGAAAAGCAAGATTTTTTTTTTCCAGATACTTCATTTTTGACAAGAGACAGAACAGAATGCATGTTTTTTTCAAAGGAGTTCTGTGGATTGTTTCAAAAAATGAGTAAAACTAAAGTCTTCAACTAAAATTGATGATTTTTACTTTGGATTAAGAATTTCTTATGCTTTTATTTTCATTTTTAGGAGCTAAAAAATTTAAATTTGTACTGTAACCTGTTTTCAAATACTATTTTAAAGAAAGAAGGGAAAGAAAAAGGATTTGCCTTTGAACAAATCAAAACTTTTTTCCAGAAAAAAAATTGCAAAAATACCTGCCATTTCTAACCTGCTTTGTGGTGTATGTTTCCAAGTAGGAAAAGCACAGTAAGCTAGCACAGCTAGACTCCTTCACTGACAACTTTCTCAGCATCAGTTGCATAAGAATGAGCCTGGAGAAGAGAAGGCTGCATGGAGACCTCATAGCAGCCTTCCAGCATCTGAAGGGGGCCTATAGGGATGCTGGGGAGGGAGTCTTCATTAGGGACTGTTTAGGGACTGTAGTGGTAGGACAAGGGGTAATGGGTTCAAACTTTAACAGGGGAAGTTTAGATTGGATATAAGGAGGAAATTCTTTAGTGTGAGGGTGGTGAGGCACTGGAATGGGTTGCCCAAGGAAGTTGTGAATGCTCCATCCCTGGCAGTGTTCAAGGCCAGGCTGGACAGAGCCTTGGGTGGCATGGTTTAGTGTGAGGTGTCCCTGCCCATGGCAGGGGGGTTGGAACTAGATGATCTTAGGTCCTTTCCAACCCTAACTGTTCTAGGATTCTATGATTCTATGAGTGTTTTCTTGTGGCAAGGGAAGGTAATAACACTTGCAATTAAAAAACCCAGAAAGCCCACATTTATTCTGGAGAAACAAATGTATTATTAGAGAAAATGCCTTTATGATCTGCGTAAACCCATGACATTATTAAAGTTACCTTGCCTTGTGTAATCTCTATTATATATGTTCTATAGAGAGGTGCTCTCATGTACCTGGGCATACTATTCAACAATATGCCTAGGCTTTTTTTTAGTGTCTTTTGTCCAGTCTGTATTTTGAAAAGATGTAATATTGTATCATTTGGTCTTAGGAAAATGTCATTATTTAGTTACAGCAATTCTAGTGGTAATATTAAAAATGGAATATTGCCTCCTCGGAAGAATATGTCATAATAGTAACACTAAGCTGTAGTTCTGGAGGAATGATACAAACCAGATGACCTTTGTGTCCACTATTGATTTGATTTAATCTAATTAAAAGCCAAATGAAATGGTCTCTGATGAAATGCAAAAACTCAATATTTTGGCTTCACAGTTTTTTGTCAGCAATGGCTTGCTTAGCAGTTAGAAGTGTTATGAAATCTTTTTTAACACCTGACATGCTCCTGATAGGAGCCACTTGCAAGGAGGCTGCAGACTCCACCCCTGAGCCTTGCCAGGGTGGACTGTCTGTCTGCTGTGAGAAACAGAAACGTACTTTCCTGATTGAAGTCCCAAAATATCCTGATGTGCCTTCTTGGCATGTCACCTCAGATCCTCATCAGGCTGTACTATTTTGTTGCCATAGACAGACATGAAGGACAAGCTTCTGCACTGCTTCGTACAAGCACTGTCAGAGCCACATCAGTGGTATGCAGCTCTTTCTGATGTTGTTTTGGGGTCTTTTCTTGACCAAATGGGAGTGCATGTAGGAAGTGCAAGGCAGGGAAGTGCCAGATTGTGTTTCTGGTTTGGAGACTGTAAGATGGGAGCTTGGGTTCCTTCTGTTTTGACAGGGAAGACCTAAGCTGGTCCTGGTAGAGGTGTCTGGGTAAGCTCCTGTGGTCCAAATTGTTAGATGGTTAGTTATCTGTATTACAATAGTAGCTGCATGCCATCAACACTTACTTTGCATGCAGCATACAAGATTGTGTTGTGGAGGGTTTTGGGGGTGTGGGGAAACTGATGCTTTGATTTTTGTTGGTTTTTTTTTGGAGCTAAAGGACTAATCCTTACAAATCAAACCTGTGTGATACTGAGCTAGAAGACTTACCCCTTTTATATTTCTGTTTCTGTTTTGTTTATAACAACTTTGTGAGTATGGCTGAGACTACACCTGGTAGCTCTTGATTTATATGTGCTTTGAAGTTTTGGTGGCATGGATACTATGTGTAAATCATTATTCTTAAGAACCAGTAACTTATGAAAGGAGGTTGTCATTCTCCATAATCTGGCTGCCTTGTGTGTTTTCCTCTTTGGACACTAAGTTCCTGAAACCATTACATAGATTTATGACTTGTTGGATGTAGAGCAGCTCAGCAAGTTTTTTATGTGCCCATTTGCCATCTATTTTAAGTGGACTTGGTAGACACCTTTTATACCTGAGCCAGTGTATAAATCCCTGAATATTATTCATGCATGAGTTCTCTTTTTATAGTATAACATTTATCATGCATTTAACTTTTCATTTAAACAGAAGTGTACTGTTAATATCAAATGTTGATTTAGTAGAAAAATATTATTGTGTATATAATATCTTGAATTTAGAATATGAAGTATACAGAAAAGCAGATAGATAGCTGAGAGCTGCTTATGTGAGTCATCAAAGGAGATTTAGACTGTGAGGTGTCATTCCATGAATGTGTCATGATCTGATTTTCTAGTTCAGTTGTTCACTACCAAAAAGTCAGTCTGATGGAAGCATTTCACTTCAAGTCACAGATTGTGGTCACCATGTCTACTGTATATTATTATTTGTGTTTATAATTTGAAGGTGGCAACATCTAAGACACTGTGCTAGGCACTATAGTAGCATATGGCAGTCAGTCCCTGCCCAAGGAGAGTTGTAATCTAAAACATGAGAAGATTGATGGAGAGATTAGGAATCCAAAAAACCCCAGAGTATAAATCAGCAGTGCTTATATGGGCTGGTATTGTTAAGGTAGTAGTGATACCAAGTGTACAATATTTATGGATGCAGCTGTCATATGACACAAGAAAGGAAGAAAATAGATATTTTAACCTACATTTTCAACTGCAGATGTCTAATATCAAGTATTTAGATTAATATCTTGGGATATGCAAGAATCTTTTACCATTCCCACTGAAATTAATTGGTGTCAGGGCCTGGGGGCAGCTCTCACATTCAGGCCTGACTTTATGAATTCATGTTTGGAGATGTTGGCCTTTATATCCTCCTTGTATGTAACTGTGTTTCCTAGTAGTTTGTATCTAAAAATTTATTGTAAATATTATTTATTTACTAAGTAATTGTAATTCTAGCCATTTCTCATGTTCCTAAGAGTGCAATAGGAAGGCAGAGCAGGATGAATGAAACTATCCAGAACAGACCTGTATATACCCACAAATAGAGATTAAACAGCTCAGTTTTGCCAGGAGCATGAATATGTATCCCTATGCAAAGATCTGTAATTCTCTTGCTATTTAAGAGCAAAACTCTGGCTTCTCGGAACTAAACTCAGGAACAGTTTTCTGGTATTCCTGATGTTGTAATGTTCAGGATTGATGCTTACAACAATGAAGACTTCAAAGCTGTCCAGTCCGCTGAAGGATGCACTGGGAATTGCCCATTATCACTTACAAAAAAGGAGAATCAAGACAGACATAAGTATTCTCGGGTATAAACTGTTTTCAGTACTGTTAGCAAAGCTGCACGCTTCTCATTTTCTCCGTGTTCCTTTCTGCCTCTTCTCACTCAGCTTTCTTTCATGCATTTATTAAATATTAATCACATGATAATGTACTCTATTAAATTACAGGAAACATTCCTGTGATTTTTATGCTTTGAGTTTTGCAGAATCTGTAAGGAAATACGTTAAAACACTAGTACAGGTGTAGTGTAGTTACATTCACTTTTGCCATGCAAGTCTGTGCTGAATTTGTCTCATCATCATAAAACCTCTAGAAAACTGACATTTTTACACAAATCTGGTAATAAAGAAGAGTCATAACAAAATTGAAGCACTTGCTCTTTCTGCCTTCTTACTTGGGTAAGTCATCTTCTGAGGGTGAAAAATATCCCAGTAATTGAAAAATAAATGCAAACAGAATAAAATGGTATAAATAATGCTGCAAGGTCAAGTACCTGTTTGCAAATCTAGTCACTTTATCCATCTCCTGTGTGCCCACAGGGATTGAAAAAGGTGCTGTATGCTCATGCTGAATTTGTGAAGGGCAGAAAATGGCAGATGGCTTCCAGTCTCAGTAGTTGTTTTGTCTTGGTTTTTGTGATCAGCCTTTTGAAAAGACAGTTTTGGCAAGTTGTCTTCATTAGAATTTGCTACAAAACTAGAAACACCTCATTTACAAAGGTAGCTTACATGTGCTGATGTTGGCTGTGTGGTAGCATTGTTCTGGAAGCTCCTTAGGTGGTGGGTTCTTATGCTGTGGCTGCAATTTGTGCCAGCTACAATCACTGTGTCTGGGTTGTTGGACCTAGGGGCATTTCCTGCTTCTAAGGTCCAGCTGATATCCTACCTTTGTCTCAAATCCATACTCTAACACAAGCTTTCTTGTGAAATTGTATGCTTACTTGTGTGCTCCTAAATTTATTTAATTTCTAACCATAATAGCATATAAGATACGAAGCAAATAGACAGATAAAACTCACTCTAGGTAAATACTGAGATACTGAGTGGTGTAAACATGCTGAGAATGTTGCATATTCCTTAGCAAGCTTTTGCTAACAGCATATTGCGACGTAAATCGGCTTTTTTTATAGCTAAATGGAACAGGACTTTGAAGAGATTCTGGTAAATCCTCAGCCTTTCAGGTTAGGCATCCTGTCACTTCTATGTCTGGAAAAGATGTTTCTATGAAGTCAGCTGCAAGAGTTTGCCCTATACTTAGATAGTTCGACTCACTAAGGGAAGTGCCGTTAGAGAATAAAAGAATCTACCGTTTACATTTGTTTTGGCACTTACTGTTTTATACATTGTTAATTTAGAAGATGCTTGCCATGAAACCTATGCTCATTTGAAGCATAAGTGCATATTATTTGCTTGAACAGTTACAATATCCTTTCTGTCATATATACAAGTTACTAAAAATGTTAGTTCAGTTTTTCATTACTTATTCTTTTTGCAGCTGCTAAAGCAAACTCTTTGTCATAATCCTGCCTACACAAGTTTCTGACACAGAAGAGAACTAGTAGCAGGTTTCATTAGGATCCTAAGAGAATCCAATGTCCATTTTGCATTGTATTAATTATAAACTCAGAATCTTGTACAACAGGCACCCCACTTCATGAGCTTAATTCCATAGCCATCCATGAAGGTATTTTGACTTGCAGAAAGGCTTTTATTTTGGTTATTTTTTTTCACTTCCTTTTAGTGTTACTGTAATGTGTGTGCAATCTAAAAGAAAAAAATGGCGTCCTGCACTCATAAGCTGAACATGATCCAGAATCAGGGAGCAGGAGCTCTGGAACAGGCAGAAATACTATTGAGTTGCATTATATCCTACATGGCATTAGTGAGCATATGAATTGATCTGATGTTACCTTTTTTCTCAGTTGTCACCAGATGGATTACCACGTTTATAAAGTGCCAGTCACTGTCTTATTTCTCTTTTATATAATCCAGTGTGAAGTAAACAGCAGATAAACAGACGGGTTCCATACCCTGTTCTGATTTATGCACACATGCAATACAGCAATGAAGTAAGAAGCAATTATACTGAAAATTTAAAAAAATGTCATTTTTGTGTACACCAGGAAACCTGAAATTGTGCTACTGGTTTGGAGTAAACATGCAGTGAAGTCCTTTCTTATGAGAGGATGTTGGTATCTAATTAATGATGCTGTTTCTTGCTCTGATTTGGACTCCTAACCTGAGTGAAATATTAGGTGTGTTACGTACTTGCTTGAGGGAGTGAAGGCTGGTCTAGTCAGCAGTTCACCTGCATGACCTTTACATTCCCCTGGCAAGCATGCAGGATCTGATCATGCTGGGTTTGTTTCCTCTCTTGGCTTCTATAAGAGGGAGGTGTAGAGTATTTCCTGCTTAGCATGCATGTACTTAACTCCTGTTAATCCTTTTGGGCGTTACACTGTGATATCAAAATAAGTATATACTTCTGATCCCTAAAGCAGCCCTCTCAGAGGTAACTGGAATTTATAGGTTTTATCAATTTGCAGCAGTGCAGGTGAATAAAGATGGTCTTTAAAATAAAACAACTGCTGATTCAGCCTAGATAGAGGCTTGGGAGTAAAACTGAAAATTCAGCAGTGCTAGTCCTTCCTCATCTATCAGCTGATTGAAAGTATTACACTTTTTCTGCTAATCTCGGAGAGTGGTGTAATGTAAAGAATTGGAGATATGGGTGTCTAAATAACAGGAGATCGCTACTGTTTGGAGGCCCTTTAAAGGATAGCTCCTCAGGGTATTCTCCCACAGCTGACAGGGAGAAACTCAAAATATTAAGGTTTATTTTACATCTGAAAGCTAACAAAACTGAATAAATTCAGTAGAATTCTCTAACATGAAGACAGTTCAGCTACATTTCCTTTCCTGTCAGAAAGTGGTAGGAGCATCTGCACTTGATCATTTTTGTATTTTGATTACTTGAGACAACCTAATATGAATACCAGATATCCAAATAGCTTTCTGCCAATACATGTTGAATAACAGCATCATTGTGTAACATCAGATTTATGTAATATGGCATTGTCAGATAATAGATAATAGAAATGCAAGTTTGTTATATGGTACTGTGGTTTTGAGTCCCCATTTGAGGGCCATCCTTAATTAAGTGAAAAATAATTACTTCACCTTTCCAATTGTCCAAATGGCTCAAATGTCTGCTTAGTGTTTGTAAATATGTTGAAAAATAGTTCCTAATGTACAGTTTAGGAATAAACAGCAAATTTGGAGATGCTGTTCCTACTTACAATTTAAAATAAACATCCTTTCAGATGGTTATATTTATTTCTTTAGGTACTGGTGATACAGTGAGTAATAGGAGAAAGTACAGTGGAATAAGAGGGCTGATACGTAGTAAGTAAATATTATTTCATACAGTTAATAAAAAAGGGCTGAAACCATTCAGCGGGGGTTCTGATATTGTGCTGACAATTTGTTTCTAATAGCTGGTGCTTAATTAATTATTTCTAGAAAATAATGGACTTATACTTGTGTCACTTAATATATTTTTCTTTCTAGTTGGCTAAAAGCATCCTGGCTCTTAGACATTACTCAGGGTGCCCTAAGAACCAGAAGCCTGTCTTAGTTGTTGAACAAGGGGGTTTTCAAGTACCATTCACAACTGTTACCTCCTGGAAGAGACTAACTAGATTCAATTTTCCATGACCATATTGCAGCCAACTTCTTAGTTTTAAAATGATAAATAACATTGAAAGTTATATTTTAAGAATGCAGACATTCAAATATTTCTGTGTGTTTTTCATAACCTGTTACACTTTGCTTTTGAATAAAATGTACACCTACCTACTAAATGCTTATTTCACTAAAATGCAATAAACAAGTACTGTGAGTAGAATTCCATAAAGTAAATATTGCCTGTAGTTGTAGTGATGGAGACATTTTGAAATTGCAAATGCAATGAAAAAAAAGCAAATAAAAACTCTGTGCTTGCAGATATTTATAGAGAAATTTCCTGGATCATTAAATGCCTCTTTTCATTCATAATATGGAAACGTAGCAAGATGCACCTGGTGTTTCTGATGAAAGAAATCACATGCAATTTTTTGAACTTCCTGAAGCTTAACACATCCGTGATCTGAATAACAGCTTTTAAAACAAAAAGCTGTATGGGTTTATCCTGAAGGCTGATGGCATGAGATAAAGTATC
The DNA here is from genome assembly GCF_033783945.1 of Neopsephotus bourkii. NCBI lineage: Eukaryota > Metazoa > Chordata > Aves > Psittaciformes > Psittacidae > Neopsephotus > Neopsephotus bourkii. The sequence goes on from NW_026902113.1 coordinate 4,272,377, forward strand.
AGAACAATTAAGTGTATGCATATGGGGGACAAAAAAAGCCTTTGAAAATTTCTATGAACGTGGGACATATTTTGGTTACTGTTCTATATAGAGAAAATACATTTATAAGAACTCATGATTATCTGCAGTTAAATGCAGATATACAAATAAAAAGATTAAATATAAAGAAGATGACATTACACAAATAAAGAAACATAAATCTGAAGTTTATTTTCACGACTTCAGAGATCTGTATTTAATCTCAGAAATGAAACAAAAGAGGAACCCCAAATCAGCTGTTTGTTGTAATTTACAGACATTAATGTAATTACAAATGAATGAACCAATAGAAAATTATGATAATTTTCTGTCTTGTCTTAAAGAATTGTCTGTAAACTTTTTGTGTCTTAACTTAGAGTTGATGCCCTTCAAGGACTAAAAATTGCAAAACAGGTCCTGGCATGGGTCAGGAGTCTCCTCTAGAACATTGCTAATGTGTATCATTGGGAAGTTTTGGCGTCATAATGGTGTTAAATGAATTCCCAAAGACAGCTGTCCTTTTCTGGAGCTGGATGTCGATGTTTTTAATGCTGGTAACCCAACTCCATGTTACAGCCTAAGACTGCTGTCATACAACTTAGTTGTGCAAGTCATAGGTGACTGATGCCTTCCCTATGCACTGACCTTTTCCTTGTTTGAGTGTGGAGTCAACCATGTTAGATTGAAATGCCTTCACTGTTGATTTAAGATTAAAAAAAGAGAAGATTTTGCACTGGGGCATTGAGTTTAGGAAGCACTTGTGGGCTCCATTTAGTTCGCTTTGCTGTTGTCATGGTGATCTCCAACATGGAGGTGGTAAAAAAATGGCCTGAGGTAATAACATTTGCAGCTCTTCCAGCTGCCTGCAAAGTAAATATGTGTCTGTGACCTTAGATTTTAGGATGTAGTTTTTTAATAAGTGGTGAATATCAGTCCCTAAGATAAATGTAAATTTTAAAAATTAACCTCTGAAATGTGTATCTGTTTAAGTTTATAGATAATATTTTAATACCAGTGTAGCTAATAGTATGGAATTGTAACTGCATATTTATGGTTTGAGAATGTGTATCTTGGTTCTTAGCTTTCCTCAGGCAGATTCCGTAATCCTCTGAGGTCCAGCAGTAGAGACAGTCTTGTAAACATAAGAGTTTTCTCCATAAAACTGTCCTTGAAAAATAAATCTATGCAATTAGCCTCCTATCACTCTGTTCACCACTTACTCCTGCAAGTATGATGTTTCACTACTCAATGGGTCTAATTTAGATTATGTCTTCAGATCAGGGCTGTAATCTCTGTCCGACTGCATGTGTGATGCTATTTAAAGATGTCATATTATTGACCTAAATCATAACTTACCAGGTGTTTTTTTGTACAATAAAGCTTTGGGAGGCTGTCTGATTACAAGGTGAATGGAATGGGGAGAAAAAAAAGTGCATTGCTGGAAGGGCTGCAGAGGTTTTTAAGTCTTTGCATTTTCTGAGATGCTATGTGAGTTAACTGTGGAGGATAAAGGAATCATGTAGTGTGTCCAAGGCCTCCAGTTTCTTTTGCAACACCTTAGAGGAGCGTGGAAAAATACAGAGTTTCCCTAGATCTCTTCTGTTTGAGAGCCACGCTCAAATACCCTGTGAAGAATATTCTGTTGGTAGCCAGGTGCCAAGATAATTGGGGATGATTCAGAAGGCCTCAGATTTCCTTTCTGCCTACTTACATTGCTACTTAGGCATGTGAAACTACCTCAGTATGGGCATAGTCAACAAGATGACTTGTGGCAATATTCACTGGGATCTGAGGTCACATCTGTCACTGTGCATTGCACTGCCTGATCTCTCTGCAGATCAGAATAATCCTTCCTTTAGGTGATCTCTCTGTCTTTATCTAACATTTCTTACATGGCTTTAATCTTCTTAAAATATGAAATACATTCCTTCAGCACTGGAAGAAGACCTGCAAATGTATCTGTCACTGGCCTTAATTCAGACAGTGGGAATGTAGGAGGCTGGTTGCTGCAGTTAAATCTGTATCTGTCAAAGCTGATGCTTCGTTTCTCTATACATTTTTCTGTTCACATTTCCAAACGTGGAATCTGAGTCTTAAGAGTTATATTAATCTGTGGTCACAATTTTGTACTTTGGACCTGAAAGCTTAGGACAGTTCTGGACTAAGCTCTTCATCTTGAACAAGCTCTATCCAAGACTTACATGGCTAGTTGTGTTTCCTATCTATAACACTTGCACAGCCAGCAAAGCTGAAACAAATTCTAGTTAGTGATCACCAAGTAGATTTAGTACAGAACTTTGTACAATCAAGATTTTAGCTATACTCATGCATGTATGTAAATTATCTGATATTTTATCACTTGATATATAAGCCAACTTAAATCGATGAAAGGAGTAGTTGTGTGGGAAAACAGAACATAAATTTGGACTTGAAAGCAAGATGGAGGCCCTCTGTCTGCATAATGTATGCATGGGGAAGACGAAGGTTTTGCGAGCGCAACGTGTGGGATTTCTTGGCAGGAGATGTGGATCCTGAGTTTCTCCTGAAAGGTTTCCCATAGCATATGTGAATGTGGAGCTGGCCAGATATCCTGTAAGAGTTAAAAAGTTAATGGAAGTGCGTTAGGATAGGGTGAAGGGAAATAGATTTAATTAAGGCATATAGCTGAGGGTGCCTTACAAGAATATAAATTTGTTCCTCAGAGCAGCACTGAACAGAGTTTTGTAATTTCTTTCATGTGATTGAGAATGCCATAACAGCATCTGTGGAATTCTAAGACTTAAACTCACACAGAAAGACTGGATGGCAGAGTCAAACAGTTGTTTGGTATGCATTTATAAGCTGAGTTTCATCCTGATCTTAAAATGAAGTTGTAGCTAGGTACACTTAACCATACATCAGCATCTTTGGGAGCAATAAATGAGGTCTGTCATTTAACAAAATATTTTTTTTCTTCAGGGCAAACGATTGCATTGGAATAATCTGCTGCCATTTTATTCTTGCTTTCCCGTGATAATAAAATTGTGAAAGGGGAGGAGGGGGAAAGCTACATTTTTAATTCTCCCAAAAAACATTGAAGGATGAACTAAATTAATGGTTTAGTTAACTGATGCAAACCTATAAGAAGCTGGGTTTTCACTATTTTTTGCAACTGCTTTGCTTTCAACTATTTTTTGTAATTCAGTAATTATAAAACAAGTATTGTTGATGATGGCGTTAAAACAGGAATGTATAGTACTTTATTTAGCATCTCTTGCTTTTTGTTTAAGGTGCCGTGAGCTACTGGAAAAATTATTTACTATGTCACAAAATTTTCTGCCTTATTAGTTAGAGGAAAATATTTCCCTACAGATATTTTCACATGTAATGCTATTTCCCATATTTCACAAGCTGTTTGCAGTTTAAATTTAATCATATTTGCCTCTCTGTCACTGAGGCTTTTTAAAATTACCTCAGAGATCTAGATCTTACTTGGATATTTATAGCATAATTAGATTTGACATATCATAGTTTGTTTATCTCAGTTAATGCCTAAAGGCTTGATTCTGATCTCAGATCTGCAGAGGCATAGCACCAAATTTGGAATAAACTGTATCAGAGATCCTAATAGCAGTCTCTGTCCAAAATAGTTACTCTGCTCTCCTCTTACATATGTTAGGTTGGAAAGATGTAGTTGTGTTCTGTTTAGGATGAGATAATGGCAGGAAGTGGAGCCAGTTTGCAGGATTTTGGTCTTTTGTGCTGGTGCTCTCCATATATATTAATGTACATCTGACATATTGCAGTGGATTGATCCTGGCTGTATACCAAGTGCCCACAAAAGCTGCTCTATCATTCCCCTCCTCAGCTGGACAGGGGAGCGAAAATATAATTAAAGGCTTATGGGCTGAGATAAGGACAGGGAGAGATCACTCAGCAATTACCATCACAGACAAAACAGACTTGACTTGGGGAAAAAAGTTTAATTTATTGCCAATCAAATCAGAGTAGGATAATAAAAAATAAAACTAAATATTAGAACACCTTTCCCCCAGCCCTCCCTTGTTCCCAGACTCACCTTCACTCCTGATTGCTCTACCTCAACACACCGAGCAGAGCAGGGGGATGGGGAATGGGGGTTGCGGTCAGTTCCAGCATTCCTGGAAAAAACAGCCTGAACTGGTCATGCTTCCCAGAGAACTTTATTCTCATGAATCAATGAATTAATCATCACCTGGAATTTGTAGTTTACCCCCAGTAAATGAAAAATATTTTTTGTTTATCATCATGTGCATTTTCCAGCAATAACTCTTGGAAATTGTTATGTTTCATTGTCTTGCATCATCCTTTGCTTGGACACATATTTTCATCAAGAAATCTGGTAGTGTGTTATCTATCACCAAGCTGGTTTATGAAGGGTGGTTATATCTGAAAGCAGGAACACTTAGCTGGCTTACAGTGGTTTGCCCACACTGAGTAAAAGGCATGGGGAACCTTTCTGTGTTCAGCTCTGAGAATAGGGTATAAAACACAAAAAAACCTAGTGTAGATAGGTTCACATTTGTATTGCTTTTGGTTGAAACCCTGAAATATATTTGCCAGAAAAACAGAGCTGCTAATCCGTCTCAGAGCTGGGCCATTTTGTACTCTAGTCAGGCTATGCTCATCCCTAATTTGGGTGTTGTATAAGGCAACCTATGGACTCCAGTTGTGAAGAAATCTATTTCAGCTTCATAATCACCTGTTTGTTGTATTTGAACCCTGATCATAGTAAATAAACTCAATGGCCATAGTCAGGCTTTGTGTCTGCTGTCACTTTTGTGAAAGAGGCCCTTTAAAAAATGTGTAAGGCTCCCACAGTTTTTATGTATAGGCAGTCTCTTTGGAGAAATGTAATGCATTTGTGGATTTCCTGAACAAGATAAAGTAGGAGAGAGAAATTTTTTTAATTATCTGTTTTAACAGTTCAAAAATTTGCAATTGTGCTTTGAGTGTTATTTATAATATTATTGTTTATGGAAAAAAACTATATGCTAAATTAAAGTTTGCTCACATGCAATACAGGTTTGGGTTACACTTCAAAAAAACCAGTACACGTACTCTGTAATTCTCATAAAAATACAGGCACACAGACAGATTTTTCTGGGCTAAACTTTAGGCGAACAATGCTGGTTTAATATTCACAAGGCAGAGGGTAATATCTTGCTTTTTGAGTTCAGGTGCACTGCAGAAAAGATGAATATTGCTGAAAATACTATTCCACAGAATTTAATTTCTTACTAGACTGTTTGTTTTCTAAGAAATATGGCTTTATTAAGAAAAGACAAATGAATATCCTTTACTCCTTAGTCAGAGGTTCTGCATATACTAATTAGCACTATGTGATTTCTCAGATATTCAAATTATAGTGTACAAATAAATTTTAATTGCTAATTATTTATACAAAAGTTATTAATTTCATTATTACAGAATATTGATACTGTGGAAAATTACTAATGTAGTAAGAATTTGAGACAAGAGCAGGGCAATAATTATTGTTACTATTAGTATTCCAGTATTATCCAAAATTTACTGAGCCCTTTAGAAATGCAGAGGGCAACACAGCCTGCATCTTAAATAATGTATAAAGCAGCAAGAACAGATCTAATACGCAGGGAGTCAGATTGATGGTAGGCGAGTGACTTATTTACAGGATTTCTCCTTTCTGAAGCTGAGTTCAACACATTCGTGGTGTTTAGGCCACTGGTGTCTGCACTCATCCAAGTGGAGTGACCAACCTGTGGCTCTTGAGTACCTTACAAGCAGCCCCCTGCCAGGATTGTATGCAGAACCACGGTGAGGTGGTTCAGGCATCACTGGATAAGTAAATCCTGCAGCTGTGGTAATTAGCGGATGCTGCTGAGGCCAGCCAGCCACTCCAGGGCCCTGCTTCCACCCAGCCTGGCTGGTCTGGGGTGGGAAATGTGCCTTTTATGGTAATTTCACCCTTTGGGTATAAACTGCTTCAGAGATTTGCACTAGCTTCCTTACTCCACTGCCTCCTAGCACCATCCAGGGATGTGCTGTCTTCTACTTTCACCCTCATGGAGCTCTGGATACATTGCATGTAGCATCAGGATGTAGTGCTGCTTTTAGCCTTTCTCCTCCAACACTTCTGGCTAGATGAATGAGGACTTTGTACCTGTGCCCTCTGCTATGTGTATCTGAGAGCTGTGCAAAGAAAATGCTTCCAGAAAAGACCTGGCAGGGAGCAGGGAGGGAAGTGAGGATGTATCTATGAGAAACGTAACAAATGAAGTGTGAATTACTGCCTTCATGTTTATTTGCTTTCAATTTGCTGCAGCTGGAGATCTGAGAAGTTTAAGACTGGTGAGAGCTCAGAGCTGAGGCTGTGATGAGAAGAAGCAAGGGAGACCTTCTCAGAGATGGTTCTTATACAGATGAGAAAGAATGTGTGTCATTTCTGTCAGGCCAGCGTGAAGGCATCTTTGTGAATCGAGCTGGGAACGATGCAATAGGAGGACAAAGAAAAGACACATTTTAGATGCAATGTGAGAAAAAAAGGTAGTAATTATAAGACATGGCTTGTGTGGGTAAGTGAGGAAAAGGGTCAAAATTATGTTGGGCTCTATCAGAACTGCAAGGAGACACATAAGTCATCCTGGAGGAAACAGCAGAGCTCTGTTTTGCCATGTTGAGTTTGAGCAGGTACTGTGAACTTATCAGTTACTTTGATTTATGGAATTGGGTAAGTGGAGACAGGCCATCACTGGAAAAGCTCCTTTGCTACAAAAAATAGAACAACTGTTCTCAGTTTTTTCCAGTTTCTCAGCTGATGCTAAATTAACAGATGTCAATTGGTCTGAATTTACAACAGCTGAAAATAAGACCTTCAATACTGAATATGATGGCATATGTAAAATGGACAGAGAGACCCAATAAATAACTTATTTGACCTTTATACATTATTTATAAAGTTCTATGCATGCAAAGTGCTGATCACCTTCCGTTTTCAATAACCAGCCTGCAGGAGCTACTTGTAAACGCATTGCTTCACTCCAGCAAGGAGGGAAGCCAGGTTAATCAGAGGATTTGGATCAGTCAGTAGGATATGGTATGTTCTGTTGCCTTATTGACATGGACCAGCTGTGAAGAGGTACCCAAGAGAAGATTTTAAATAATTTTATGCAAAAAGTAACTGTGCCTGTATGGAAGTGGTGACAAAATAAAATAATAATAATAAAAATAAATTTGAAGTCCTCTACTACAGATTAATTTAAATATGGTTTATGTTTAAGGCTTTGTCTGTAAGATTAAGGAAAGCGCCACAACTGTTAGGCACATAAATCTGAAGTTCTTCTTTGTGTAAGGGTGTTAACTGAGATTAGGCCACCTAGGAAACTTAGTGTTGGTCAAACAATTATTTATATAAGGTTCTACATGCATATCAAAGAGCAACAGCACATGGAAGCTGTTGCAGTTGTGTAATTCCTCACAGGAAAAAGGTTTACAGTCACAGTCAGGATTTGTGGATTCTACTCTGGGGCATTTATGCAGAGGTTCCCCAAAGCCTATGGGCTAGGTGCTGCAAATTGTTTTGGCTCAGTAAAAGTGTCTGGTACCGAAGGTATGACTCTAGCATGTATTACTTTAAATGCAGGTTTGAAAACAAGAAAGACTTTCATAGTTTTATAGCCCCTTCTTTCTCTGAAAGTATCATAGAATCGTAGAATAGTTTAGGTTGGAAGAGACCTTAAAGATCATCCAGCTCCAACCTCCTCACCAGAGGCAGAAACAGCTTCCACTGGACCAGGCTGCTCAAAGCTCTGTTCCGCCTGTCCTTGAGCACTGCCAGGGATGAAGCACCTACAACTTCTCTGGACAGAGCTGATAACACTGATGTTTTGGTTTGACCAAGGACTTTGTGAGCCTCATGCTGTGCCAGGGAGGAGGGGAAGCCGGGAGGAAGCAGAGACACTCCCCCACTTCTTGCCCTCCCCCTACTCCCAGAGGGACAGAGAGGAGAATCAAAAAGAATGAAACTCCCATGGGTTGAGATAAGAATAGTTTAGTAACTAAGGTATAACACAAATCACTACTGCTACCACCAATGATAATAATGATAAAGGAAATAACAAGGGAAGAGTATACAACACCTCACCACCAGGCGACCGATAAGTCGCCCCCCCCAGCCTGACCAAGCACCGACCGATACCTCCTCCAACCCCACAGTCTCCTAGTCCTTTCAGGTCCCTCCCAGTTACATCCCAGGCATGACGTGCTGTGGTATGGAATACCTCTTTGGTCAGTTTGGGTCAGGTGTCCTGTCTCTGCTTCCTCCTGGCTTCCCCTCCTCCCTGGCAGAGCATGAGGTTCACCAAGTCCTTGACCAGACCAAAACATCGGTGTTATCAGCTCTGTTCCCAACCCGAAAGTCAAAACAAAGCACTGCATCAGCTACCAAGAAAGAGAAAAAATGACTGCTACTGCTAAATGCAGGACAATGGGACAGTGAAATAATGCTTTGCAGAGGTCCAGGTATAAGACGTCAGTCGGTCTTCCCTTATACATCAAAGATGTAAGTCCATTGTAGAAGACCACCAAATTTGTTAGACACAATTTGCCCTTAGGGAAGCCATGTTGTCTATAACCAATCACCTTATTTTCCGTGTGCCTTAGCATAGTTTCCAGACCGATCTGCTGCATACATTAGCAGTATCTCATCTTTTAGATGGGCTGATGCACACTTCTGCAGTTGGAAGAAGGCAGTATTCAGCTATAGACAGTTTTTGGCCTTTATGAGAGTAGCAGCATATTAATCACTTTTACTATAAGCTTTACTAATACAGAAAATTATGTATTTGGGGGATTATCTGAATTTACTGTCAGAACTGTGTTTCTTGTACAAATGACTTAATGGTGTGCTTTTTTTCCTGCAAGTGTTAAACATTTTTTGTCTTAATGAATTTTACGTCTAGTGAAATAATTCAGTTTAACTGCCCTTACAAATCGGGGGATTTTCTCCAGTGCACAGATTGGATCTTCCACTGTATTCTTGCATTTGGTTTTGTATTACCCCCACATCACAGAATTTCTCAACATTCATTGTGTCTGAGGCAGCAGAACTTTTGCCTCTACTTACGGAGCAATTCATCTACACATTGCAGAGGCTAGGTAGGTCCTTCATATTCACCTGAAGTCATGTGTTACTTTAAGTCTGTCCCACTTGATTGTACAATTTGTGAGAGTTTAAGTATTTTAGTGTCTTTCTGTTAAGCATGTGCAGGGTAACAGCTATTACTTTTCCATCCTTTATACATGGATTTCTGATTGCGTATGGTTTGAGAAAGCAAATTAAAACTTAATTTTCTTGTAATTTCTTTCTTTCCTCCTTTTCCTCTTTGTACGTTTGTATTGTTTTTTTCTTAAAAAATGCATAAAGAAAATCTCATAGATAGTGTGATGAGTTGACCTTGGCTAAGGGCCAAACACCAGTCTGCCACTCTCACTCCCTCTCAACAGGACAGTAGGAGAAAACAGAATTTAAAAGTTTTGGGTCTGGATAAGGAGAGGGAGATCCCTTACCAATTGTTGTCCTGGGTAGAAGAGACGTGACTTGGGGAGGATTAACCAAGCACCTTTTCCCAGGCTTAGCTGCAGTCTTTCCCTCCTGAGTCCTTTCCCCCAGCCCTGGGTGGTGCAACTTGGCTGTGGGACTCAGCCATGCCCTGTGGTGGGGCTTTTGGAGCCAGTGGAACCGGCTATGCCCAGCAGTTTCCCAGCAGTTTTAGGCTAAAGATTTTTCCTGTGTGGATGTGTGGGTGTGTGCATGAAAGCTCACACTTTCTTTATGTAAATAAAGTTTATATTTTTCAAATTACGTTGTCCTAAGCTGCTGCTTCTTCTTGCATAAGTTTTTCTCTCCCTCACAGTGTTTCTCTCCATATTTTATTTCCTCCACAATAAACTCTTAAATAAGTTTTATTGCTCTGCAGTCATCAGAATTACTCTGACTTTTCATGGACTGTTATTTCTTCCCCATAGATTTTGTTAACCATGAAAGATCTGTGTCACTAGGCCCATTCACTCCTTCCTCTTCTCATGTGCTAATGAGCCTGGTTGATGCCTGAGTCCTTGCCCAAACCCTGATGGAGCCTCTTTTACTCTTCTGGACTGTAGTACCAATTGAGCTTTCTTGCTGTGCTTGTCTATTACCTTCAGGAATAAATTTGCTTTTTGGGGGGGGGCTTCTTTTTTTGTTTTCCATAGGCAAGGTTGCTTTCTTCAACCTCAGACACTTGGTTGTATGCTATATTGCCTGCTTCAAAGTTTTCAGTTCTTTTTGATGAATATTTATATCTTAGAGGTTTTGCCAAATATATATGTATAACATTTAGTATGTTTATTTTGTGGATTACTATATATAATATAGTACTATTTCCTCTCCTTATACTTTAACCACCTTTATAAATGGCTTAACAGCATAAGAGGTCTTTCCCAGACACTGGCACTGTAGTCTTGATTGAAAATTATATTTCTCCTCACTACATGAGCTATCCTATATTCTCATGGTTTCAACCTTTTCCTCTTCCACGACCTCAGATAATTTTATTATATTGGGGTCTTTTGAGACAACTGTGTAGAAAATGGGAATAGACTCTGAATCTGAATTTGGGGGGCAGGTAGTTAAGACTTTCCTGATCTGAAAAATGCTTAACAATATAAATATTGTTAATCTTATGCTGTATCTTGGTCAAGTCCATCTCTGGACAGCTTGTGAGCAATGATACAAAAAAAAAGCTGCTTTGCAACGTTGTCTTCCAAAGTCTAAAAATAGAGCCATGTCAGGGCCCTGTTTAACAGGTTGTTCAAACCTTAATTCACTGAAGCTTAATCACAGAACAACTGGTATTTTGTGGAATTCAAGTCAACAGTTTTCATCTCAAATAATTACTTCATATTGTCATCCTTTGAAAACTACTCTATATTTTGATGTACTTATTTCAACTTTTCATGATGATGAAGTTGTACGTATTATTTATGATCAGTGAATGTCAGGTGTATTTTCAGTTGCACAGTTCTCAAAGATAGAGTGCTCCATTCATATCAGGTTTTTTGAGTAGCACTAGTATAGTGTTAAAAATCCTGTTTCTGCTTTTTTTCGTAGAGATTTGTTTTTTATTCTGTGAGCACACTAATCATTGTAGATACAGTGAAGAGCAAATAATTGCATTAGATGGCATATGCTTAAATCTCTTTTGAATAACTTAGCTGGAAAATGAAAAAGATGGATTCCACTGATCCTCTCCACCCTGGCTTGAGTTATTGTAATGACCCTGGTCAAGAGACCTGGAGAAATGTGTTCCATCAGGGGAAATGTAGTCTGACTAGACAGCTCAGTCCAAGTGAGAATGAAAAGTTGACTGAGGAAGGAAATTACTAAGGATGGACAGTAATTAAACAAACCTGAGTAGGTTTAAAAAAGAAAAAAAAAAAAAAAGAAACATTTTAACTTTATTTAACATGTAAAATTTTGTTTTGATTTTACTGATGAAAAGATAGAAGATTCCTGGTAGTTGAAGTGATTGGTAGAGACTTCGAATTTTATAGAAATTATGTGTCCCTGATAACATTTCTATTTAGAGATGTCAGAAAAAAGGTAGCATTTTGATCACACTATACACTGTGACATTACCCTGGTGCCTCTTTTATTGCGATTGGTTCTTATTAGATATTTTTACTGGTTTGACATTCTTTAGTAGTCCTTGGGTTTTGCCGCCTGGAAGCTCATGAAATGAACAAACCAAAATTACAGAAAATAAGGTCAGTAAGTAATCATCTCTGCAATCAAAAAAATCTTCACGTTGTTTACAAAATCCAACCCAAACAAATGTCACAGTTTCGAATAACTTTTTTCTCATGTTAAGTATACTGAACAAAAAACAGTTGTAGCAGATCATAATTTTAGTGTGTGTATATATACATATACATATACATACACACTTTCTTTTTACCTCATTATTTGTGTTCTGTGTCATTTTGTGTCTTTTGCCTATTACACGTCTAAAAATATATATAATATAGTAAATGTAACTGAAAGATGTTAGTCTCAGAGAAGATATATTGTCATTGTTTATGTATGTGATGCAGTACATACAATAGCGCAAGGAGAAGAATTGGCAGCATTTTGACTGTGAGAGGACACTCCATATTAGAGTCCACTTAAGGCATGTATCACTATCTATCTGCTTGTTCTCATAATTGCTCAGCATTTTGCAGAAGACTGAAATTACATGAAAAAATTTACATGTTTTGTACAAACTATTCACTATTTCTTTGCTGTGGGGCTATTGCAGAACACAACTTGAATTTTTCTAGTTTTTCACAGAGGAGCTTTTGTAATCAAAGGCAGTGATAGCCTTGTTTCAGCTGATCAGGTGAGCGTAAATCAAAACACTGTGCTCAGTGCTGAACACCCAGCGCCAGAAAATCTTCAGCATTGTGAGGACTCTAAGGTGCTGGTGCTCTCCTCAGTAAGAGTTCATTTCTTTATTTCCAATAAAAATCATTCCTATCCATCACATACCTCATAGTGAAGTGCTCTGTGCTGACAGAGTTTTATCCTTCATGGAGATATCCAAGTCACTGAGGCAAGAAGCTCTGATGCGAGCACAACCAGCAGTGGAGCACACTATCGAGTTGCATGGTGGGGTTTACCAAACCAGGGAACCTCAAGGGTAGCAAAAGGAGCACCAGGAGCCCACAGCTTGTGTGACAGCAGCTGATGGGACCTGGGCAAGGCCAGGAGCGGCAGTGGCCAAGCCTTCCTCCCCTCAAATGAAAGAAGCTCTTGGGTCATGCTAGTGACCAGAAGTGCTGCCAGCCAGGCAGGCAGAGAGGCTATGGCAGGTTAGCAAGGGCATGGCACAGCATGGACAAAGAGCAGCATGGATGGCATGGAAGGGCATGGACAAAGAGCATGGCAGCCCTGCCAGCTTGACCAGGGAGCAATTGTACCATAGCCTCTCTAAACTCTGTATCCACCATGACTGACACAGGTGCCCAGGCCGCAGGCTGTGCCATGCGCTTGTCTGTGGGACAGCAGCAGTGAGCAGAGCTGTGGGAGGTGTGCCCAGGTAAAGGAACTCCTCCACTTAGGGACAGAGCTCTGTCAGCTATGCTGACTTTGCTTGTACTGATTAATTATTGCTAGCAGTGGGCAATGAAAATTGTGATGTCTTACAGGTAATATCTGGAGGGAGTCCAGATACTATCTGCAATGAGAACAGTCAGGCGGTGCCAGGGGATGCACAGAGAGGTTGTACAGTCTCTCTTGTTGGAGGTTTTGTTTTCAAGCTGCGACTGGATGAGGCCCTGAGCAGCCTGGTTAACCTCAGAGGTTAGCCAGCTATGAGCAGGAGATTGGACCAGAGACCTTCTGAGATCCCTCCCACCCTGAATCATCTTTTCATGCTGTTCTGACCCTCCAGCCAGGTCACTAGAAATCTCTGTTTCTTTTTTCTGAATTTTGATCTCAGTTAAACTCAGGGATATAAAGTAGCATGGTGAGGAAATCCTGTGGGGTTCTGCTGAGTCTGTCAGCATGGAGATCACAGCATTATGGCAAGGAACGTGATGCTGAAGGAGATTTCTTTAAGCCTCCAGTGCAGTCCTTCCTGTTCTCAAAGGCTCTCAGATGGCAGGCTATCCCTCTTTTCTTCAGTCTAGAGGAAAGGAGACAAGCAAATCAGGAAGCTAATTTCTTTAAATTATCTCTTTGTAGTATTGTACATAGAGGAAGAATTATCCAGAAAAGCATGGATGTGAAGTAGATAACCCAGACGTTGAAACTCGAGAAAACACAAGGTGTACATTAATAGGCCTGGAATTTTTTGTAGCTTCTCAAAGTGATTTCAGTGAGACAGACATTAAACCTAGTAAAACCTGGAAGGAAGTAAAATGACCCTACCTAGATTATATTTGATCTCGTGCAAAAGAGCAATTGGTGCATCTCTTTCTTTTCTGAGCAGTGTAGATAATAGAAACATAACTATCGTGGCCACAAAAACGGGCCAGGAAGGAGACTGTAGAGAAAGTAAAAAAGACAAGTTTTTTCTGTGCTTCTATGTATTACTTCTTTTTCACAGCAACTCTTCAAATCAAGCTGTGAAAATTATTTGATTTTGTAGCTGTAGTAACATCTATGTTCCTTTGTTTACCCATCAACAAAACAAATTCATCAGGCTGAGGGTATTCTGCATAGCTGTGTAGGGGTGAAAAATGTTTATTCTGTACATTGCTCTTGACTGAGTTTAGGTATACGATGGCAACATTTCATTTAAACCTTTTGTTGCTTTAAAAGGCATGCTCAATATTTATTAAAGTTGAAGAATGATTATTTACAGGAGTTGGTTTTGGCCAGTAATTGCATGTTTGTATAATAAAATCATTGTGGTACCTAATTACTAATGAGTTTTTTTTTGTATGGCAATGAAAAGTTCATAAACTATATTCCAGACAAATATAATGTGACTTTTTTAAAAAAATACATGTTGTGGTACCATAAATAAATGTTTTATTGGTGGAGTTACTTTTAATAAATATGATAGTATGTATGCATTTAAAAAAATGTATTTCAGCCCATAGTCAAGAAAAATTACCATTTCTGTTAATTATTTTTTTTTCTGAAACAGAGCATAAAGTAAGCAAGATAGTCTCAGAGAAAAGGGAGGAACCTGCCTTATAACATCTGGTTTGCCAGTCTTGCTGGAATCATTAAAAATGTGGGAAACTGTTTTTAACATTTTACATCTAATTTTATAATGAAAAATAAATGATTTAACATAATTTTCTTAAAAACTCTACTTGCATATCTTTCTCCAATATGCATATAAGCAATACCAGTCTATTATCCTTAGGCAGTTAGTTTGATCCTGCAGAACACTGCGAAGAAAAGCAACAGGTACAGAGTCATTTCTGCACTTCAGTGTTTCATGTGATTGATTTGGTTTGGGTGCACATTACCATAGTTACATTTTATCCACCAACTCTTCAGCCACTGTTTATTTTTTGTCATTTTGTCATTTTTCTTTGTAGCAAGACTTTCTGGAAATTATGAACGAATATGTGCTAATTAAGACAATAAAATAGTTTAAAGATACACAAATGTTAATAGGATTTGAACTTAAGAGGTAGCTTGAGGCCACTGCTGTAACTAACAAGCCACTTAAAAATTATTAGCATCAGGCCCAGGGGACCAGTAGTAAAGTACAGCTGCCTTTTTACTACAGTACCAGATCCAGCGGCCTCTAGACCCTGAGCTTTACTCCAGTGATCACAGCTGTGAACTGTGCTGAAGTAATTTTGCTTATTCCTGCAAAGGCCAGCATAGGAGCTACTACCCTTATGTAATGCCTAAGGTGATATATATAATATGTATTTATATGTAATATTTATTTATAAAGCAGTTTTTACAGCAAATTAAGTATATCACACATTTCCATCAAACAGTTAAATGTTAAATTAATTTTCAGTGGTCTCCTTTTTAGACTAAGATTGATATTTAAAAGAACGCAGAGTATATTACTCACTTTGTGATCAAACAGTTCAGCAAAGTGGAGGACTCTGCTGTGGTGAGCCCTAAAGTCCAGAAACCCCCAAGGGTTTCATTTGAGAAGGCTACTTTTGAACAGCAAAAGAAGTTTACTTGACAGCTGTTTTAAATCTCCTGTGATAACCATGATGAAGAAAAATATTTTGTAAAGGCATATTCTTTTTAACAGTCTGCCTCTTTTTCCCCCAGACCCTACAGTACACTCTGCTTGGTCTATTCACAGAGATAACAGGGTGCCAGCCAAACAATCTCAGCTCCCTTATCTGTCTTCTTTTCTAAAACCATCACCAGCTCATTTCCCAGCTCTGTAGAAATCCCAATTATAGATAGTCCATTTCAAAGTGTCTTATGGATGGAGCCTCATGCCTCCCAAAGATATGAGAGAACAAAATGAGAGGGCTTCTGCTCCTGTTTTAAATTAGTGAAGTTGTGGAAATACTTAAGACGGTGCCTGAAATCCTTGCATAGAAGAAACCGGATTAGCTGAAAACTCAGGAAGAAGCAGATAACTGAAACTGCTGTTACTGCTTTCTTTTTGTTAGATAGTTTCCAGCAATCATGATTGCTAAGCTCAGAAGGTAAATTTTTCTAAGAAACAAAGAAAACTCATTGCACGTAGAAAGATGTGAAGTGGTGCATAATACTGAATATTAACAGCAGGTTTAGACTTTGACCAGCAATGCCCTCTCACTTAAGTGGTTCTGAATGCATTTTGCCATCTTTTTGTTATGCTTTACAGATTGTTATTCTCATTTATAAGCTCACAATCTGACAATGTCATAGGAAGGGAAATGGAAACAGCATTTTTGATTGTTGTGGCAGGACACCTGCATCACAGTGCACCTAAGAAGAACAGTGGACAGCTAGTTTTTGAGGTTGTTTGATTTTGGGAAGTTTATGATTTTAAGCCAGTAGGTTCTTTACTGCAGTCTTTTTGTGTATTGAAAAATACCTTGAAAGAAAACCTATGGCTGCAGAAAGATTCTGGTATTACTGTAGTCACAGATGTAATAATGTAATTTAGTGACATCAACTGATTTTAGTGCAAGTTAGCAATTTTGCTCTTAAAAAATATGAGATATGCTAAGCAATTTCTGCCTATTGAAAAGTTGTGTTGTGTTTCAGAATGGCTACTTCAGTCAAGGGGAGGTAGGTGATGCCAAGCATTCAAAACCTTTACCTACATTCTACAGGCTGATTTTAGTCTGGTAGCCTTTAGGAGCTTCAGTTTTGGATAAAGACATCCTTGTATAAGATTTTTTTTACAAATACAGAGTTACAAAAGAGATGTTCATTCATGACAGAACTTACAGTGTAATTATTTTCTGTGAAGCATTGTTCTGTGAGTGGTAGCAATGCTTTATGAAACAACATAAATATTTTTCTCTCATCAGCCATTAGGCTTTCAGACAATAGCACATTCATTTCTATAATGTATCTCCTGGCCCAGAATTGAAATTAATTAATCTCTTGTTAAATTGAACATGGAGAAGTACATAAGACAAATATGTTAGCCACAGTGACAAATTTATGTATTTTTACTTGGCTTATCTGCCTCTTTCTTTTAAAAAAGTCTAAGTTAGCATCTATCCCATTTAATAGTAGAGATTTGTGTTTAGAATAAGCAGATGTTGAGTTTACTAGAATAAAAGAATTTGTGATCAACAGAAATAGAAAACATGCACACCTATCATTACAATATATACACAGATGAATTTATAGATGTACTACACTTCTTCAGTCTTGTTTTAGCTGAAAAAAAATATTTAGAGTGCATATTCCATTCATGCATTTGACACTGAAACCTGCCTTTCATGTCAAGCAGTTAGAGTTTGAAGCCATTAAACACAGGGGCATGGCCAGAAGCCATCTTCCACTCAGATTCGATGAGGCTACTCTTCCATTTAGAAGGTGAATGGCTTTCACTTTAGATAACCTTGGTCAAATGGTTCATTTATATGTAAGTTTTTGGAAAGGTAATTCCGTTTTCTCATCATTTTAATTATTCTGAGACCCAAAGCTATTTAGAAATGACTTTTATACATTAAAAAAAAAAAAAAAAAAGAAAGATTAGTTTTTCAGTGAGAGAAGAAACAGCCTGGTGATAAAAAAAGGAAAGATGCATTTCAGTAATCCATGCCGAGCTTTTGATTCTAAAACAACCCAGCTGAATTGTGGTCAATTCCCACTGGCATAACTGTGGGAGGCTAAGAAGAAACTCTCTCTTAAGATGAATAGAGAAGAAACTGCAAGGCAGACAATGGAGAAAAAGCGGGGGGGGAGAAGGGAGGTAGCTCAGGATATCTTAAGCTTTGACCTTTGTCCCTCCACAGAAAATAATTCCCTAGTGTCATTTGGACATGACATGTCCATAGTAACAGAATCTATGTCTGAAAAATCCCTTAGCAATGATCACTACATTATCTGGTGAAAACAGGCAAGCTACAAGATGCTGAAAAACTTCAACTTCAGTGCAGTGAGATGATCAAAACAACAGGAATTAGAGACCAGTCAGTCTCATCTCTGTGCCTTGCAAAATCTCGGAGAAGATTTTTCTGGAAGACATGCTAAGGCACACAAAAAACAACAAGGTGCTTGGTGACAGCCAGCATGGCTTCACTAAGGGGAATTCCTGCCTGACCAATTTGATGGCCTTCTACGAAGAGGCTACAGAAGTGATGGAAAAGGGTAGAGCAGTTGATGTCATCTACCTGGACTTGCGCAAAGCGTTTGACACTGTCCCACACGACATCGTTGTCTCTAAATTGGAGAGACATCAATTTGATAGGTGGGCCACTCGGTGGATAAAGAACTGGCTGGATGGCCGCACATAAAGAGTTGTGGTCAATGGCTCAATGTCCAGCTGGAGACCATTAACGAGCGGTGTCCCTCAGGGATTGCTGTTGGGACCAGTCTTGTTCAACATCTTTGTCAGTGACATGGATGGTGGGATTGAGTGTGCTCTCAGCAAGTTTGCCAATGACATCAAGCTGTGTGGTTCGGTTGCTACGCTGGAGGGAAGGAATGCCATCCAGAGGGACCTTGACACGCTTGTGAGGTGGGCTGATGCCAACCTCATGAAGTTTAACTATGCCAAGTGCAAGGTCCTCCACCTGGGTCGGAGCATCCCAGGCACAGCTGCAGGCTGGGCAGAGAAGAGATTCAGAGCAGCCCTGCGGAGAAGGACTTGGGGGTGTTGGTTGATGAGAAAATGAACAATGAACCGGCTTTAGTGTGCACTCGCAGGCCTGGAAGCCAACTGTATCCTGGGCTGCATCAAAAGGTGTGTGACCAGCAGGTCAAAGGAGGTGATCCTGCCTCTCTACTCTGCTCTTGTGAGACCTCACTTGGAGTATTTTGTGCAGTTCTGGTGTCCTCAACATAAAAAGGACACGGAACTGTTGCAACAAGTCCAGAGGAGGGCCACGAGGATGATCAGGGGACTGGAGCACCTCATGTATGAAGATAGGCTGAGAAAGTTGGGGCTGTTCAGCCTGGAGAAGAGAAGGCTGCGTGGAGATGTCATAGCAGCCTTCCAGTATCTGAAGGGGCCTACAATGATGCTGGGGATGGACTCTTCACTAGGGACTGTAGTGATAGGACAAGGGGTAACAGGATAAAACTTAAACAGGAGAAGTTTAGATTATATATAAGGAAGAAGTTCTTTACTGTGAGGGAGGTGAGGGTCTGGAATGGGTTGCCCAGGGAAGTTGTGAATGCTCCATCCCTGGCTGTGTTCAAGGCCAGGTTGGGTGGCATGGTTTAGTGTGAGGTGTCCCTGCCCATGGCAGGCGGGTTGGAACTAGATGATCTTAGGTCCTTTCCAATCCTAACTATTCTATGATTCTATGAATAAGGAGCAAGTAAAAGTATTGGCAACACAATCTGCTATGGCAGTGTGAGATCTCCTAAGTAATCATAATTTCCAGATATATGTTACCCAAACAGGCTAAGACCCAAGTTTCTGGGAATAGCAGGAGAGAAAATACCTTTTCTTTGTAAAGTTAAGAGTAGCAATGCCTAGGAAGTTTAAAGAGGGCTGAAGTATGACATACAGAATGATAAAAGAAATCTCCGATTATTCTTGCTGCAGGCCAGTGATGGACAATAAGGGCATGTACATTCATCTTAGTGATTCTTTGAAAAGATTTTATTCATTACTTCAACTAAGTTAGGAAATGTTAGAATCTTTGGTTTTCAGATTGGAAAAGTCAGAAAAGCTAAGTGACATGTCTACAGATAGTAGAAATTAAAACAAATTTACCAAGTTTTGCCTTTCACTTAGACTTTGTCTTTTCTCTCCAGGTACCATTTGCTATTTCATTAGATTAAGGCTAGGAGAAACAGTGAAAACTGTAAGATAACACAATTTATGGGGCAGTTCTAGGCTGTCAGAAGCACCTCACTGTTCTGGGAAAGTCATCATTACCAATGGTGACATGTAAGAGAAAGCAGCCCAACCAACCAAAAAGTACATATTGGATTTTTTTTTTTTAATGTATTTACTCAGCAGAACACACTTGCACTAGCATATACAAAAAATCAATGGAAGCATGAAAATCTCTTATCCACTGTAAATAAAACAATGGTTGTTAAATGTGAGAAGACTAAGAACAATTAACAGCTTCATGTATCTTGATCCCTGAGATGGTGGCTCAGAAGATACTCCTTGACTGGGAAATTGCATCAGCAGAGCCTTGTGAACTTTGTCAGCAACTGCTGTTCTACCAATGTACAGTCACAGACTGCAGAAGGCATCAGCAGAATTATTTTTCTGGATCTTGTGAGGAGTTCTTTCCCTCAGACCAAGTTGTATGTAATCGCATCATGTGATACCATGTTCCATTTATCTGACAGTAATAGTAGTTTTGAATTCTGCTTCATACTATCAAAGGGAAGGAAGTAAAGGAAAGGATGAATGACATATTACATCAGAAGTACTCAGAATCTCTTCTTATGGAAGTCCCAACTGTGAGCAAAAAATGACTGAAAAGGGTTTGATTATTTTTTTTTTCAAGTTAGGATGTACATAATTAGATAATACCTCTTGGATTTTATGAACCCATGGAAACTTTGGAAAAACAGGTAAGATTTTCATCACATAGAATCTCTTAACATTGCTTTCAAAAATTAAAAACCATGTTTCGTGGCTCTTTTAAAGATACTTAGAGACCAAGGCAGCAACGTTGTATATTAATTATATTACTTAACCAACATAAAGGTGAATGTCTGTTTATCTTACTGAGGCCAAAAGAAATCCATAGTTTAATTCATTCTAAATGGTAAACAGCAAAGTAGAAAGAATTATTTAAGATTATGTCCTTGTGCAATAGAATTAATCAAAGTAAGCTGTGATTTAAGTTGGTAGTGAGGGGACTTTTGATGGTCCAAACTCTGTTAATGAGGGAAAAAAAGTAGTAAAAATCCCAGCTTCTCTCCTGCTAACATTCAAAAGCCTGAACTGGACAGAGCACGTCACGCTTCATTGGACAGGATGAATTGTCTGGAAAATTATGGTGTAAGAATTAAGAAATTGGGAAACAGACTCACCAATGAAAGAAAAATAAGAGTTCCAGCAATGGATCATATGGCATCACTCCCCTCAGTACAGGCTTGAATTCTAAAAATAAAACTACAAAACAGACAAAAAAACCCCAAACATCACCATTTAAGTTTGAATGACAACTGCCTAAAGAACCTTCATCTTCATTCAGTTAATTCAATGACAGTTTTACTGGCAGGAGTACTGCAAAACTAACATTTCTCCAAAATGAAGAAAAAAATTATTGTTGCCATTTTTTTCTGAAAACTACAAATAGTCCTTCTTTTGCGTAAGAAAATTTGTAATTGTGTAGCTATGTATAAAAAGCTATTTTTATGTAATCAACCGCACATTTTATAAGATACCCTCCCATTTAAAATTGTACTGATCTTTTTTCAGTTCTTCTGGAAAGAAAAATGGCTGTTTAAATGTGCTTATTTTCTCCCTTTTCAAGATAGAAAGAAAAAAGAAAGCTAATGTTGTAGAGAAATGGGCCATCAAAGGATTACTTCTTAAAACAAAATTCAGACTTCTCTTTGTTCTGTTTCAAGAAAATGGGATAAGTTTTATAAAATCTTACATTTAGGGGGTGAAAAACAAGCTGCAAAGAAACTTACTTTCCCTACAAAGGAATGTTTGGATGAAGTTCAAATTTGGATTGAAAGAAATAATATATCTCACAAGGAAATGAATCAATCCAAGAACAGAAAAAAAATATTTAAACAGAGAAGCAAAAGATGTTTAATCACACAGGCAATCTAGATAAGTTATAAAGCATGATTTCTCTAAATATTCATCTAATGAGCGTAAGCATTCTCGTAGCTGGCAAACTGAAGAGGTGATATGATTTTCCAAGAAGATCTCTAACTACCACATTCGTATCTGAGTTTAAATGTTAACTTCAATTAAGCAAATGGGAGTTTTACCATTGATTCAGTAAACCATTTTTTTACTATAGTCTAGTCTAATTTCTATGCAATCTGTTACACTGCTCTATGCCATCTATCCTGATAGAGGAAGGGAAAAAAAGGGGGAGGGGTGGGGAGAAAGAAAAAATTGTAGACATTTTGTCCTTGAGAAGACCTGCTAGCTTCATGGGAACTTTCTCCCTAACATTCATGTTTAACTTGTTTAAAACTTTTATGGTTTTGAAAAGCTTGGCAGTCTCGTGGTGGTGATATTTTTATCAGTTTTTAAGAATAGCCAATAAATAACTTCTGTACCAATGTGGATTCTCATTCATATGACTATGAAAGGTAAATGCTGCATGTGGATTCTCTATGGGAGAGTGTTCAAAGAGAAAGTTTTGGCAGAGTTAGTGAAATGCACGTGTATATGCACTGCCAGACAGCTATAAATACCAGATCCATGGAGTGCACAGGACTGGAGGACAAAGGCACAAAGACTAGATAATTTATTGCAGAGAGAGCTGTAAAGTACTTTTAAAAATGAGAAGAGATTTGTTAGCATTCAGCAAACGTGAAATTCATGAGACAAATTCTATCAAAGAGTAGCCAAGGCACAGTGGAAAGAGAAATTTTATAAATAAACCCAGTGGAAAATGTTTTCTTGTTGTGTAAAAATGTTCTGTTGGATTTAAATTATTCGGAATTATATATTAATGAAAGTAAATACTTCAGTGGTGCTGAAATTTTCAGATGAAGAGTACTTGATGAAAATAGTTTTTCTCGTAGAAATTTATGAAATTTACTTTGTGTTCTTCATCGAGAAATGAGAATTGTCAGCACTTTTCAGGAGAACAGCAATAACCTACTCTGTATCTGAGAAATACCTACAACTGCTGGCTGGGAGGGATGTGTGTCCACTGTATGAGAAGAGCCTCAGAGAAGGGCAGCTCCAGATTGTGGATGGCAGGGAAGAAAAACTAAGTTTCCTGAAGTGAGACATTTAAAACAATTTATAAAAGTAGCTGCCTAAATGCAGGTGCCAGGTTTTTCACAGTTGCATAGCCTCTTTTTACAGCTAAGAAGTACCTCTAGTGGATGAATCAGTACACTTAATTTTTTACCCATCTGTCCTGGGTAAGCTGCGATGCTCCGTTTTCTGAACATATCTTTTCCTGGTTTAGAGTCAGGCCAAAAAAAAAAAAAAAAGAAATCTAAAATTCCAGCTTTCAGGTGGTAAGGATCAGGTGATACAGTACCCTCCAGTCTCCCTGCATGCACATGTACACACACTTGTGTGAAAGTTCACAAGTACTTTTGGGGGTTTGTGAAGAGCAAAGGTTGTTCCATATGAAGCATGGAGATTTGCTTAGTAGCTGGATCTACATGTCAGTCTTGTCTGGTTTCTGTGGCCCTCTTTTTTCTGTTATTTTGGGTATCTCTCAGGGTAACCTTCTAAAGTTAATGTTCTGTAACTCAGTGATCTGGTATAAGACATTGCACACAAAATACTATATTGCAGTGTTCAAATTGATTTTAAAAGAAGAAAATACTGTGCATGTTAATTAAGCAAATTCAATTCCATTTTCCATTCCATAGGCAAGAAATGCGCTATCACTTTCTGCTATTGTTTCAGGAATTGACTTTGAGCAGAAATAGTCTTTTAGAGACAATTCACAAAAACTGTTCCTGGAAACTTAATTATTAATTAAAAAATGTAACAAGTGTGTATTTTGCTTTGCAATATGTTCTCACATCTGCAGTTGCACAAACAAAACTGTATTTCCCAAATTGCCATTCGATCTAGCACATTAAACCAAGGTTTTCATTGTTCCTAGGAGAATATTTTTAAATGAGCTGGCAAGTCAGTGCTAGAAGTAACCCATTTCTGTGGGTTACACATAAAAGGCAAACTTCAATTTTCTGCACCTCAAGTTTGATGAATCCATCTGTTGATCTCCAGATAAATACTCCTGCACACTCTTTAAAACATGCTTAATTTCACGCAAGCAACTAAGCACACTGACCTTTAATGGCAAGTGCTTACGTATTTTTAGGGTTGTGGAATTTACTATAGAATTACAAGATAAAACTCCACTCAGTGTAATGTTTATACACGTTGGAGTAGGACTTGAAGCCACACCAAAGGCAGTTGGATCATTGTGCTAGGAGACTGGCCTTCCTGTCCAGTGCTTATAGTCCAGAATAGACCAGAGAGTTGAAACGTTGAGAACTGAGACATGGGAATGTGAAATGAATTGCTCCAGAGTACGAACTTAGTCTGAGATTCAGTGCCAGACATACTACATTTTGCACAGTGTGGTAAATGTTTGAGAGAAAGAAACATTTGAGGGGATAATGTTTGTGCTTAATTTTTATTTTTTTTCACCAGAAAGATCTTAATTTGGTCTCTTTTTGTTCACCTCCAGCATTAATACTGTATTAAATTGCATATCAATGGACTGAATTTAGGTAATGTAATGATGTGGTGTTATTTCTGGTTATAATGATTTAGGTATGATGCATGTCAAAGTGTGATGCATATCTCTTGAATGCAGGGGAAGATAATTCTTTTGCTTGAAGAATTCTGTGATCAAACCGCAAAGGTGGATGATGATTTAGAAGGTACAGGGTCTATAAATAGAAAATTAATAGGGTTGTGATGGATGCATGTTTCATTAGGCATGAAAAAAATCTAACCGTATAATAAGTAAGAAACTACTTGTTTCCTTTTTCCTCTTTTTGGGATAACAATGTTTAGAAATAGCCTTCTGTATTCAAGACAATTCTTAAGATAGTAGTAAACTGGTCCTAATACATCTATAATGTTCTTCATCTACACACTTTATGTAACACTGTTTTCTCTCTTATAATCCTATCTGTCGTATCAGTGATTTAATTTGTGAAGATACCTAATTAAATTGATCTCAGTGCTGGGATTTTTTCTTAATGCAACAGCATAATTTAGTGTAAGATCAACAGTCTCAAACATAACCTAGAGATAGAGTGTATTTGTATCAAATTTGTGCTGGATTTGGGAGCAAGATAGTTGAAAAATTACATAGGAATTAATTTACATCACTTGTCTTGTAATTCTAGAGACCCAAATGGCCTTGTGTCCTCTTCCAGGAGGTGGAGGCCAGTGGAGTGATCAGGAGGAGGTGGATCAGGCAGCACAGAGGAGAAAACTTTCCAACCCTAACTATTCTATGATTCTATGCATACTATTCTATGATTCTATAAAAGGAGTGTTAGGGTGTTCTTGCAAAATGAACAGAAACATGTTTTAGTATTTTAACAGCAAATTCTTATCTCAGAGATCTTTTAGAAATATTGCTTAATCTCCTCTCCAGTGCTGGAGCTTTCAAACATATAAATTGATAAATGGTTTGGCCTTGGGAGGAAGGTCCTCAGTTTTAAAATGATTCTCCCTTCTATGCTTCATCTCATTTGTAGAGCTTGCATCTCCAAATGGCTAAGCTGTTCTTTGGGCTCGATTTTTAGGTTCTTTAAATTTGTTTCTTAGGTTTTAGAAGTTCTTTAGGTTGAGAAAATTTGCCCAGTACTTTTAAATCAGTGCTGGCAAATGCAGGTGCACAGCAGCTGAACAAAATAGAGAGTATGTGACTGTAATCCATGAGCATGTGGTCTGCTCACAGCATTGCAGGCACACCTCAAATGAAAGCCTTAATGTACTATTGTGGTAGCAAGGAAATGTGACTCATAAATGTTTTTGAAATTTATTGCTCTCTGGAGTTTACCAGGTGCATTGGCTTTCCAAGGACAGGTTTTGGTCTAGGGGGGAGCTACAAGGGTAGCTTCTATGAGAAGATGCTAGGGCCAACCACCATGTCAGAAAGAGCCAGTTTTCAGCCAGATCCAAAACAAACCCTCTGTTGCCCAAAGCTGAGCCCATCATTAATGCTGTGAGGCCTCAGAGATAACACGTTTAAGAAAGGGTGTAAAACACTGCATAGGATCGGTGAGAGAGAAGAGTGAGAAAATGTGAGAGAAAAAACTTGCTGACATGAAGGTTGAAGGAGGGGGAAGAGGTGCTGCAGGTGCTGGAGAAGATTTCCCTGCAGCCTGTAGGGAGGATAGTGGTAACACAAGTTACTCCCCTGCAGCACATGGAGGACCCCATGCTGCACCAGGTAGATGTGGCCTTAAAAGAAGCTGCAGCCTGTGGAAATCCCACACCACAGCAGGCTTCTGGCAGGATCTATGACCCACGTAGAGGAGCCCATGTAGGAGCAGGTTTTCTGGCAGTAACTGTGGCCCATGGGGGTACCTGCGCTGGAGCAGCCTTTTTCTGAGAGACTGTACCCTAGAGAGATTACCTCTGTTTTAGCAGTTCTTGAAGATCTCTAGCACGTGGGAAGAACCCTTGTGGGGCAGTTTTTGAAGGACTGTATGCCATAGGGGAACCCCACACCAGATTAGGGGAAAAGGATGAGGAGAAAGGAATGTCAGAGACAAGTTGTTACTGAACTGACCACAATCTGCACTCCCTGTCCTGATCTCCAGAGCATAGGAGGAAATGAAGAAGGACCAATGAAAGAGTCCTCATGTTTGGAAAACTTCCATAACACAAACTGCTCCAAGTCTTTCAGTTTTGGTGCTGCTACAGTCTGTCAGGTTTTGGCAGATCAGTGGTTCTGTCAGTGTATCTGTAACAGACAACTGTGCCAGGGCATCCCATCTAGGAGCCTAAACCCAGGGAAAAACTTTTTTAAGTGCTCATGTCGGAGCTTGTGTCCTGGAAGACTTGGAGGCTGCGAGTCATGGCTCTGAAGCATGATCTACCATGTTATCTCTCTGTTAAGTCTGTGGGTCTTCCAGATTCCTACCTATATATGGTGTAGGTACCAGATAGGCTGCTGAGCAAAACTAATGCTGTTATTTGCTTATCAGACTTCTTTTTTTTTTTTGTCTCCTGAAGAAGCTATTAAACTTTTAGGTGGGACTAAATAATAAAACAAGACCAGTATGTAATACGTGTGCAGGTGTATATATACATGTATGTGTATTTGTACATACACATTTCACACAAACTTTCGCTTGACCTCTTCTATGTAATTCCCATGGTTGTGATTACATGTATTTGGACACTGACTTCCCCTGTACCTATTTAGAGAATTTAAATTAAATGAGTATAACTTCTGGAAGTCAATGAATAAGAAGTTGGGGTTTGATTTTTTGCTTTTTGTTTTTCAAAACAGATTTGTGTTTAAAGTGTGGGGTCTGTCTTCAGACAATAACTGGGACTTCACAGTCTCTCACAAAGAAGGAAGACTGGATGTGGCTTGACTGTACATCTCAGTAAACCCTGCAGCGTACAATTTTTGCCCTTTTGGCATTATGATTTCTTTTTTTAACAGAAGGTCCCATAAGTCACCTATTCTTTTAAGGTGGTAGTAGTATCACATAGTTCAATCTTCTAAAGTTCATATTACATCTACTGCAATAACATTTTCTTGACTATGTAAGTTGCATTGCAACGTCTTCTCTGGAGGCCTACCTCTGCATTCATCCGATCTTTGGTGTCATTGCAAATTTTGCAGGAGAAAATCACATGTGTAATACCAGCATTAAGCTATCAGCTATGAAGAGATGTCTCATTTAGAGATGAACTATTATTGAATGTATTTCAAAATATACTTATGAAAGTGTATTTGTCACTGCTTTACATTTATGGGGAAAAAAAAACTCAAACAAAATTTTCTTAGAATTCTAATGTGAGACAGTGTTTTACCAAGCATAATTTAGTCCATTTATAATAAGTAAAATGCCTTTAGAATTGTAAGAGAAATAGATAAAGAATTGGGAAATCCAGGTAGTCGTGTTTTCCTGGAGGCATTTTCATGAGGACAGTAGTGAGTCAGAATGCAAATCCTCATGGATTTGCTGATTTTTGTGGTTGCTGCTGATTACTGTAAAATTGATTCAGGAGCGTTGCAGCATTTCTGCATATGCTTAAGCCTAATCTCCATAGTGTCATAGGCACTTTTCCTCTGTGGATATTGTACTGAGTAAGAAAAAAAAATTCATAAACTTCATCTTAGTATTTTTTTCTTATCAAGGAGCAAAGGACACTATTCAGTAACTTCCCAGTCTTGTTCTCAACTACAGTAGTGCAAATTTTCTTTGATTATTTCAGACCTTTAATGATAGTCAGATAATGTTTTATTGCATTTTGATCTGGGCTGTAGCAAAGGCAGTTTGCTTTGAAAATGTAAAGAATTATTATTATGTTTTTTTAGTTAAAAATATTTTAGGGTCATATCATATTATTTAATGAAATTTAAAGCTTGACTTGTTTCTCTCTCTCTTTTTCTTTTTTTTTTTTTTTTTTTGCTATCCTGAGAACGAATTTGAGCTTTAACTGTACTATGTCTACAATCTCTGTATGGACCACATGCTATGTAAAGTACCATTTGCTCATTTAAAGCTGCAAAGAATTAAGGCAACGCAGTGCCTTAACAAGGATTTTCTCAAAACAGAAAACACATTAAGTAACTACCACTTGCATACACAAGGTTTACATTCAACTGTTTCAGTTGGCAGAGTTAACTGGACTGTGTTTGAAAATAGAGGAGGCTGGCTATTTCCTCATAGAAACACTTCTAAAACACTGAGAAATCCCTTTGTAGGGGAAAGTAACATGCAGGATGTGACTCCAGAACTGAATGAATAATTATACAAGAAATGTATAAGAAATAAGTGTTTTAAAAGGGTTGTTAGTAAGACAAATTGTGTTGAAGAAATCCAGAGGTATAGAAGACATTTCCTGCAGAAATAAGAGCCTAAGTTAAGACTGCCAATGAAAACTGAAACTTGCAAAGGACATGAAAACAACAGTAGAAGGTCGTTTACATCTTTAAATACAAAGACAGGAAATAGGCAAATAATTGAAGCTGTTATATATTGGTGATGGAACAGAAAACCAGGAAAATATGGTTAGAGACATAAAACTAATAGATACTTCACATTGATTTTCACTCAAGGAGGATGTTGACCTTAAAACAGGTGTGATGTCTAATGGGAACAGCAAAATCACCTCTTTCTTCTGCGGTTCTTAAAGAATTGGTTTACTGAAGGGCAGATGAAATAACATGTGCTTCTTAGTAGAGCTGTTAAATGAGTTATGATATGCGTAATCAGTGAATAAGAAAAATAGTACTTACTTTTAAAGGGGGACATAGATCCTGGCAACAATGGACCTAGCAGCTTAACATCTATAGACTATAAAGTTATAGACCAGATTTTGATGGAAAAAAGACTTAAAATATGGCTATACACAGAAAATGGCATAAAATGAAACCAGAAGTTATTGAGGTAGACAGTATGGGATTAATCCATGTGTTCGAGTTGCCAAGAGAATGAAGTAAAACTGGCATTCTCCTAAGAGAAGTGATTTATGAAAATAGAGACAAATAGGAGAGTTAAAAAGACAGCATGAAACTAAGAGGAAGGTACAACAAATGCTAGTAGAAGAGGAGGTACCAGCTGGAGAAGCATAGCTTCAGGAGGAAGATACTAAGAAGAGACTGATTTTACAGTAGACACAGAAATAAAAAGTCTGAGTGCCCCGATGGAATTTGCTGGTGAGGCAAATACAAACATTGGTACGAGTTTAGAACAGGCTAAGAATGTAATTGTGGAAGTAAATAATTTTGAGTACAGTAATAAATGTGAAATAATGAAAAATTAATAATAGTGACAAAAATATTATGCTATAAGCATAAACTCACCATTTGGAAATGGGCCAGAAGGAAGAAGGAACAGAATTTTGATCCTGAAGTCACTGTCAGCCATCACAGACATGAAGATTTAGAAAAATGCAATGTGTTGTTATGATATGTCATCAGAAGTATTTTACAGTAGAGATGGGGAAATAATTTAAAAAAAAAGGCAGAAAGCATTCAACTGAAATTCTAAACTTGTTGGTCATCTTTATTCAAGAAATATGAGATAAAACTGGAATAGCATAGAACAAAACTTTTTAGGGTTATTAGTGGAATGGCAAACCAGTCATTTGATGGGTTTGGAGAATGTATGCTGTGTGGTTCAGCAAAGAAAACACTAAGAGGCTGTGTATCAACATATTGAATGGGGACTTACAGGAAGAAAGAAAGCTTTCTAAAAAGCTTTATTTATATCTAATCTGGCTATGAAAATCCTTAAGTTGGGATTGTAATAGTGGGACAACACATAAAATCACAGAACTGTCCTCAAGCCACTTACTTCAGTTCTGCCATCAGATCTGGAGTCTGAGGAGGAAAATGCACGGTTTGTAATTTTTCCTGTCTATGCAGTAAATGCAATATTAAGGAATTAAAGCTGAACTGAGTCACCGTGTTTGCTAAATGTGTATTGTACCCTAACTGCGCTGCTCTCACAGGATGACTGTGACCCCCAGGCTAGAAGAGAGGAGGCATCTAAAGGATGTGTCTTAGGTATTTCCATCTTCAGCCTACATGAAAGAACAGGTTGCAAGGAAAGAGGTTGTGGAACAAGAGAGCACAGTAAATACATAGGAGAAAATGGATACAGTGATCCCATAACTGGCTATTCCTTTCTCTATTTTCTGTGATTCTGGGATTGGTAACACTTAATAATCACTCAGTTTCTAATAAGTTGTATTGTGCTTGAAAAAAAGTCAGGATGTGTTTTCATTGAGCCCTTTGTGAGTTCTAGAGAGGTAGTATTTTCTCAAGAAAATACCCTTATATCTGTTTTTATGTGTATAGATCAGTAAAGCCCTTATCCAGCCTGTTGAAATCAATAAAGGTCTTTATGTCTTAAATGAGTCCAAGAACAAATCAAAACTCAGGCTATGTATTCAGGACATTGTTTTCTGGTTTTGTGGTTGACAGAGTAGAAATAAAAGATTTGGGGGAAAAGTCTGGTCATGTTGACTTACTGTGTTTCCCTTCCACTGCTCTCTTAAAGTCAAGGAGATTCTTCATGTAGGATTTTACTCTGTCTGTAGTAGACTTCTAATGCAATGCAAGAACTCCCTGCTTAAATGGGAGTAAAGGTTCTACACTGTTGCAATTTGAAATGTCTACATTTCACTTACGAGGTTGGTAACATTTTTGTGATAATTGCACATTTCAAAATGTGAACACTTTTCATCTTAAGATAATGGAAATGATCAACACCTGATAATATCCAGAGCTATAGTTAAAACAGCATATGTTGAATTTTCAGTCGTGCAAAAGTACATGTTATTTATTTTATATTTTCTTTAGAGTGAAAACATTACTGATAATGAATGGGATCCAAAAATGACAAAGTGTTATTTGGCTGTTTATTGGCTTCCAGAATGAAACATGTGAAAAGTGAAGTTAACTATACAGTTAGAAGTTAAAATCTTCAAATTAAAAAGTTTGGGATATTGGAATGCCTAAGTACAGATTTTGTCACCAGATGAACTTCATGGTTTTGTTTTGTTTTCCTTTCAGTTTGCTCCCAGTATTCTAGAGGAGTTTTTGCCATTTTTGGACTATATGATAAGAGATCAGTACACACCTTGACCTCATTCTGCAGCGCCTTGCACATCTCCCTCATCACACCAAGTTTCCCCACAGAGGGTGAGAGTCAGTTCGTGCTGCAGCTGCGGCCATCTCTGCGGGGAGCCCTCCTGAGCTTGCTGGATCATTATGAATGGAATCGTTTTGTCTTCCTGTACGACACAGATCGAGGTGAGTTGTAACCCGGATTTCTTATATTTTTAGTTCAAATGACATTTGCAAGAGCTGTGCATTATTATATCAGATTGAGAGCTTGGGGAGCCAAATTATAAAGGCCCGTTGAGGTGAAATACCTCTGGCTGAATAGCGGTGTGGTTGAAGGAAGAATCCTTCGTCTGCAAAAATTGGGTATTGGATGCGCATAATATGTAATCAGCCAGCTCTGAAGCCTGTGCTTTAAGTCTAGAATACTAAAACATTTAAACTAATGTTAGTGAAACAAAGACACAGATCAATAAGCAGAATTTCGCAGTTCTGCTCATTCTTCAACTCACTTCATAAGTGACAGCAGTACAAAGAAGTTGAGAGGGCCAACATCTCCTCTGCATTGATGTAAGCTGAGATGCAAGAAAGCCCCTTAGGGTTTCCATGCTTTGAAAGGTCAAGGCAGATTGAGAATCGCTCACTGTGAGGCTGCGACAGAGAAGTGGAGGGAAGAGGCAATACCTGCCAGGCAAGGGGTATCCATGGGGGAGCAGAGGGAGGAATGCTGCAGTAGTAGCCCATCTTCTGCTCTTTTCATCTGGAGTTATCTCTGTGATGGGCTATACTTTTATAAAATGCATAGCACGTTACACAAAAGGCTTCACTTTCTATCCACTTTCTCCATTCCACATCCCAGAGCATCTCGGAACCTTTTAAGTGATAAAAACCTGCAAGTGCATCACTGCACCTTCCCACTCAGTGCTGAATTGAGAAGTAAAATCTGCTGTTCTCTGTGTTGTGTTCATTGTGACGGCAAAGCCCTTTGCCTTTGTTTATGGAATAGGATTGAGCCAACATGGCTCAGCTTCTGTGAAAAAGGAAAGATTTTTATGTTGATGGCTTGCTTTCAGGGGGAAGCAAGTGGTATAGCTGTAGTCAAACAATTATTTTACTACAGCTGGTTCAGTATAACTCCCCATGTGGACAGTCTATTCTGGAATTAAAGTGGCTTTATTCCAGTATAATTGTTCCACACTAGAAATAAAGAAGTATACTGACTTAACTAAATCTGTTTAATTATTTGATTTTGGCTATAGAAGTCAATTTTCTCATGCATACAAACTCTAAATTTTACTGAGTTTTTAGCTTGATATACTGCCTAAATTCCTGTATTTAAATCAAAGTGAGTAATGGAATGAAAATAAATGGCTTGTATTGTTCCATAATTTTGTTTGGGGTTTCATATATATATATGTGTGTGTGTGTGAGTTTGCTGAACCTACAAAGTTCTGAGAAGCATTATAGATTGTATTAGATA
The DNA here is from genome assembly GCF_033783945.1 of Neopsephotus bourkii. Lineage (NCBI taxonomy): Eukaryota > Metazoa > Chordata > Aves > Psittaciformes > Psittacidae > Neopsephotus > Neopsephotus bourkii. The sequence continues at coordinate 4,305,435 of NW_026902113.1, forward strand.
ACTGGAAGGAGAAAAAAACCAGCAAATTTAAAAGTATTCCTACTCAAGACGTAGGTGTGAGTAATGAAAATAAGCACATAATTACAGATGTGGTCATATGAGTTCAACAAATTTTAAGAGAAGAAATGCACAACCTGCAGTCACCTTTCTCATCTAAATTCACATGCTTATTTAGATTGAGGTATCATTTTTAAGCACGCAGTATCACACCAAGGGCAGTTTCAGGATGTCAGCTGTAACAGTGTAATTAATGAATGATTCTTATGGCACTGAACTCAGCAACTCTGAACTCATCAGTATGACTTTGATAAAGAGATGTCATTTGCCAGCTTGGATGCAGGGAGTGCTCCTTTGGATAGTCTCTCAGATTCTAAATAGGTCTTGTGACTCAGTTTAATGCAGGAGAAAATAAGGTTCAATGTATCTTTAGGTATTAAGATGACTCTAAACATACATCATTGCTGAATAATTTTCATTACCATTACACAACAATTTTTTTTTTTAATGTGGAGCTGACATAAGAGTAAATATCATGTCTTAGTGTAACCAGAAAAAGGAAAAAAATATCATTAATGTTGAGTGATAGGGTCTCTCAATGAGGCCAGAACTTAACTGTTTCCAGGTTTTTGCCAGCGATCCTTCATTTACATGCCAGATATTTCTATGTCCCTCAGAGCACCCCCATACCACCAAAGTGAAGGAAGGGGAACCACTATAATCTTTTAGTTTTCTTACTGGGTCTGCAAGCTGTTCCTGCAGCTTAACCAGGAAGCTATAAATAAGCTCTTACGGGAGAAGGTAAGCAAGAAGTGTAAATTCCAGCCAGATACAGTAACTGTTAGTGAAGGCAGCATTTAGCAGCTATCTTTATTGTAAAAGTCAGAAGTCCTTGGCGGAAGGTCATATGACAGAATAAACTTAGGCAAACCTTCACCACCTTCAGCAGTGGTGACATGCTGTGGTGGGCAAATGTGTGTTGTTTCCAGACCTGTTTTCCCAGCCTTTCCATCCTACTTGTTTCTCAGTTCGGCAGCATGCAGCTCAGTTGCTGCTCACTCTTAAGAGATCAACAGTTAAACCATACTGTTAAGGTAGGTGTCTCAGCTTCATGTGGTCATTCATCTCTTTAACAGTCTCTCAGCTCTCTGGAGAGCCCCAGTCTCTTTGCTACTGGAGGCATCTATGTTAATATTTTAGTTCAGGTCAGAAATGCACTTTTGTCACATCTCTCCAAGACATTCCCACATACCACACTTGGGTTTACACCATGGAGCAGTCTTGGAACTCACAAACTCTGATGAGGTGGTGGCTTCAGCTGTTATGTTGTATCTCCCTTCCTAGTGTTCTGCCAAACTTGCAGTCTGGAAAATCACTGTCTTGTGACAGGATGAAGATACTAGAAAGAATGACAAAGATGCAGAATGAATTGGATCTAGCAGGGGAAATTATAGAAAAGGAGAACAAGTTTTGGAAAAGACATTAGACCTAAGAGAAAAATGAAGGAAAATTCAGCTTCTTATTTAACAGGAAAAGTGAGCGAGTGAAGAGTGACACTAAAGCCTCGAGGGTCCTTTTGTTCCAATACATTCTTCTTTCTCTTACCCTCCTTCCATAAAAAGGTTTAATTATGACCCAGTGCTTAATACAATTAATATTAACAGCAAAGTGCCAGGAACACAGACAGGATACGGAAAAAGCAGTCTGAAGGATACTTACTGAGTTACACAAAGCATAGCGGGAAAGAGCTAAAATGAAAACCATGTGTCCTTGAGATATCTAGAAGAAAGGGCAGTCCAGCAAGGGTGAAGTATTCAGTTAATGTTTGATGTTACCTCTAAAGGGAATGAAGTGAAAGAATCAGACTAAAAGAACGTTCAGTTTCTATATGTTGTTTCATGGTGATTGAGAGGTATTTCTTCTAAAAAGAGGCATATAGTCGAGTGGAGCTGTGCATCTACAAATCCATGGTGTTTTTGACCTACCACAGGTATACCTATTTTGCTACTTGCCAACAGTGTTTTTGAGCACCAGAAAGCAAAAGTTGCACCCCGAAACCACAGAAGAATGCTGGACAAGTTCATGTGAGGTGTGAGAAGCTGTTTAAGAATAGAATCACAGAATTGTTTAGGTTGAAAAGACCCTTTGGATCACTGAGTCCAACCATTAACCTAACACTGCCGAGTCCACCACTAAATCATGTCCCCAAACACCACATCTACATGTCTTTTAAATATCTCCAGGGATGGTGACTCCATCACTATCTTGGGGGACCTGTTCCAAAGCTTGACAACACTTGGGGGAAGAAAGTTTTTCTAGTAACCAATTGAGACATGAAGGAATTGAGCATACCGGAGTCAGGTGTTAGTTTTCCACATTGTGTGCAGCCTTACTGAGAGCTGGGATGGCTGAAGTTGTTCATGAAACTGCAGGGATTACCCAGAGCTAAGGGGTCCCAGGGTGGGAAGTGGTAGAGGGGCTGCAGAGCTGCACGGGACACCAGGGATGATGGCAGCCAGCAGACTGGAAACTGCTTTCACAGAAGTTCAGCAGCTATTTGAATTCAACTGTGTTTCCCAGCAAGAGGTTTTAGTCCCTGACTGTGACTAAAAAGCGGTAGCAGGAGAAGCAGACGTACCAGCTGGCCTAGCAGTTGGCTCACCAGAGGTGAGGACTATAAAATAGTTATAGTTCTCTAGAAATTAGGCATCGTGTGTGAGTCTGCTTATGTACCTTGTTGATGGTTTTTTTCCCCTTTGCTACTCGTAATTATATATTGTTCGTTAAGCCAATACAGTCGTGGTTGCAGGTGAGGAAAATTGCTTGCTGTGCGCAAGGCAAATTTAATTTTTCCACTTTTCTGGATAGCATTTTTATAACAACCCCTTTAAAGTTGAAAACATTCTGGTTTATGGCAGTCTAAACCCAGCAGAAAGGTTACACAAGTCCTGATGGCCTGTTCAAATTGCAGTACATAGAGTAGCAATCTCCAAGATTTTCTCTTTGAGGACTTGTGGAGGATAGATGGGTCCCAGCTGTCTGGAGAAAGCAAAGAAGGGTACAGGAAATTTGTATCTCTCCCTGTTATTTTGAGGCAGATTATGAAGTTGGTTATTTACAATCAGTTTATCAGGCTAATCTAATTTATTCCTCTGGTGGAGTGGCTGGCCCAGCAGTTAGCATTAGGTTTGATGTATCCATTATTAGTAACTCCAATGATATTGCCTTATGCCTGACATTCTCCCATAAAAAATAGAAAATAGAGATTCACCTATAGCATGGCATCCTGAAAATTAGTAACCTTAGCTCCCAAATTGTTATTAATTACACATTTTAAAAGTAAGAGAAGGTCTCAGGCGAGGTGCAAGTTATTTGTGTTTGCTCTGGTCTAGTGTACATCCAGTATGAATTCGCATGATTGCACAAAGAACAGCCATTGTTGGTACCCGGTTGGGCTGAGTTAAGAGTGATGCAAGACAGGTTCAGAGTTGAAAGTGATTTTGCTAAATAGATAGACCAAGACTGTGAAATATGATAAAGGTGGTACAAAGGGTAAACTTAGTAGGGAAGAAGCAAAGGTACAAAGTGCAGAGTGACTGGCTCAGCCATAAAAGTAATGTAAATCCAGAGAGACATGCTGTTTCCAAGTCCGAATTCTGAAATTTAGGAAAAAGAATGCTGCATGTGACAAATGAAAGCTGAATATTGGTACCTCCGACATGGCTCTGCTGCTGTCATGTGCTGGGATTTCCACTGCAACAGAGAAGATAAATTTCCAGTAAGATGAGGAAATGGAATGGGATTGAATGGATACGGTACATAGAGGACATGATGATGGCAGCACTGTGACCCACCACTTTTTCCTTGTTCTTTGATAGCATTGGGCACTGTTTGTATCAAGGGCCTTTGGTATGAGAATGGCACAAGGATAAGGTATATGTTGTTAGAATGGCACTGTGTTCACATACAGATCTCACATATTAAGTTTAAAATGTCTAGAGGAGAGAAAGAGTGTTAAAAAATGACATAGAATTAATTGTGACCTTTGAGGAAAAGCTTCTGGAATTGAGATCTTCTTTATTTTAGGTCTGTTAAGGATCAAAGGCCAATTCTTCGTACGTCCTGAGAATTAGAATTGTTTTGCAGGAAGGGAGATTTAACGTGTTACTAGGAAAAACTGTTTCAGTAAGGTTAGAATAGTCTGAGGAGATTCTTATCACTAGAGGTTTTAAAGAAAGTTTGAATATATCGGCAGTGGTGATCTGCTTTTCTACCTCCTGCCTCAGATGATCTCTTATGTGTCCTCAGGTTTTATATTTATGTAATTTTCATGATAACCCTAGGAAACTGGGAATGGCTGCTTAACAGTACTTGGGACACTGAAAATATAATTTTCTACTATAAAGCAACTTTCAATAATATATTATTGCTGTTCAATTATATATATAGCCTTTGTAAAACATTTAGTATGTTCTATTATTAAAAAATCAGATAAAAACCATCCTAAGTGACTTAGATAAAACCACTGTAAATTAAGGCTGAAGGACTATAATTAGAATATGGAACTCAATAAGTTAAGTTATTGTTAGCTGGACATTTAGGAACTGCAAGAATTGGCCCTATATCAAGCTTTACTTTATATTTTTACTGCACTTCTGAACAAATTTGTCTACGTCTTAACAATGAAAAGAGCAATAATATAATAACAAGTTGGAAAGTTATTTCAATAGCTCAATTGAAAGAGCTAGAAATACTAAAGCTAGTAGTAATACAGAAATATAGCCTACGTGTTTATCTGCATAATAATACTGAGTCAAGGTTCTTATTCATGAAATAAATTTAAAAGACAAATTGTTTCTAATAAAAGCAAATTGAAGATTAATTTACAGCAGTTTTGCAAAAAAAAAAAAAAAAGCTTTTCTACCAAGTGCTTTTTAGTTATTAAGTATTTTCTGTATAACACTGTTAAGCGCAAACCTACATCACTCTTACCCTAAACTGCTATAATGTCACAAGGTGTTTCAGGTAAGCCTGAGAAAGAGCAGTTATGTGTTTGATTGTACAGAAGATTATGTTGGGAATCTGACTTTGTTCAACTACGAACCGCTTGGTTTAGGGCCCTTTTTTTATCATTATGATCACGAAGAAGAATTTGTAAGGATTCCCACCATAAGCATTTTTTATCCTACTGACCTTTGGCAAAATGTCTAAGAATAAAAGGGAAACAGAAGCTCATGACTGTGTCCACTAAAATGAAAGGTGTTTAACTGCTTATGCAGTTGTGTACCATGCAGTTTTGTGAAACAAAGAGTCCGTTGTGACATTGCAGAAATATTGATATGATATATTCCAGAAAACAAACAGCATCCAATACCTGGTCTCATAATACTTATTACACTACTTTAACATCTGGTCTGTAGGTTTGAATTTTTTTGTATTACATGTCTTCATAATTGCTGAGATCAGAATCATCACCTATTTTAGAGTAGTTCCGTCAAGTCCAATGGTCAAACTGGCTTAGAGTTCCAGTAGCCCAAATACATCCCAGTAATAGGACTGCACTTATGCTATAGGTGAACAGAAAAAAATCCTCACTAGCTTCATAAAAAAGCTGTTTGTCTTCAGCAGACAGTCTACATGGGCAGTGAGCTGTGCCATACATATTGGGATCCAAGTACCAGTTTGTTTATTGTTTACCAAAGTTGTGTTGTAATTTTGTGCAGTCCAATCTGAACTGGTACACAAAACAGAAAAAGTTGTTTTATCAAATATCTGTGAATGTGGACAACTATAGTAAGTTTATCAATCTCCTTCATAATGTTGATGTGTGAACACTAAATTCTGTGTTTTTAATGGACTACTCCAATGTCATTTATGCATCAATAACTGGTTTGCAGGAAATTTTGCTTTCCAGTGTTAGCTCATTAGTAATTATACTGGCAACATGACTGCTTGTCCTCATCTTCTCAGCAGGCAGTAACAGCTTGAAAGTGTAGGTAGTAAATGCACCGGTGAAACTAAGATGCAGCTGGTTCCTAACATCAGCATCAGTAATGATGTTGTGATGTTCCACCTCTCCTTTGTTTTACCACGAAAAAGGAAGCAATAAAGGTAAACCAGCATGGTCATAATGCAATTCACTACGTATGAAAATCTTCCAAGAGCTTTCAGACAGCTTAATTAAAGTACTCCTCTTGTTGACTGAAACGATTTCACATTATATAAAGGTAGACATTAACAGAAAATACAGATATTGAAGTCAAAAGCTGGCAACCAGGTGTACAGATGATTCCCGTGACTTTGCTATTCCATGTAAGGTGTGTATCAAACTAAGCTGCATCAGGACTTTTCGGGGGGTTTGGTCATCTGGCTGACAAATGCCATGGAAATATGTAAATAAGAAAACATTAAATAAACTGCTGCTCATTATATTTCTGATCTGAAGAATTTGTATTCCTTTGTTATGGGTTGGTGGATGCCACAGAGAAGACAAGAGACTTGGGATAGTTTTGAATACTGCTTTTCAAGTTTCATGCCCATGAATCAGCTTTGCCCTTTTTAATAATCTGTTTGTGACAGTGTTGCAGAATCCTTAGAGCTAAGTTCTTTTCTCAGTAGCATTTATCACAGGTTTGCACATGTGTAACTTGAGAGTATGCCTGTAGCTTCTATATGCTTTTATATTCCAACATCCTAATGTAAATAACTTTGCTGCTTCAAACGGCTTGTTCTAATTTTATCAGAGCAATTGCATTTACAGAACCTGTCACAAACAGTTGATTTGCTGTTACCTGCATATATAACACATTCCTTTAAATGGAAGCATGTAATTTTTAGCTATTTATACACACATTCGGTATTTCCTTGGGAGCAGGGCAATGTGGTCTGTAATTCTGAATATCTGTTTCCATTTGTTTAAGAGCTTTCCCACACAAGGTTTGTTGAAAAAAAAGCTCCTGTATTGGCATTTTTACTCTAGATTGTCTAGATTGATAGCAAAGTTAAACTCAGATGCTCTTATGAGTCATGAGTAACACCTCTGAGCACTTTTCTGAGGATGTAGTGTACATGAGTATATGAGTATACATTGCTCTGAGTAGCAATTTTATGTATTTGTCCTACACAGATAAGCCATACTAAAAGGTCTGCATACTGTATTTTAGGAACTGTATGCAGTAAAAATTGATTTTATGATTATTTGATCCCAAATGAGAGCAGGTGATATATATACATGCTAATGGGACTTATATTCGTCTTTTCCATTAATAAGATAATTCCAGAGAAAAAAGTTCTAAGTAAAAATTTGTGTTATGGTTTGCTGATACTTATTTTTCATATTAATCTTCAGGATAGATTCTGCCCTTCCTTACATATACCTGTATCAGTGGTATCACAACTGACAAAATCTGCCATCTTTAGTAAAAGAATGGTAGCAGCCTTACATCAGTATAACCAAGATCACCTTTGCTAAGTATGAGGCTGTCTTATGTTACCACTACACATTGGTCAGTTGTAACACTGCAAACACTTGATAGATGCAACATCCAGTAGTGTGGACCTCCAAAGAACGCCTTGAAAAGACTCAGACAAGGAAGTCAGCCACACATCCAAATGCTTATGCTTTAGAAATTTCTTTCAGTATGGACATCTGAGTCCTGCAGCTGCTGTACATAGCCCTTTATATGGCCACAGGTGTTGGCTTCTGTGCTGGAGCACAGAGTGATAGCAAACAAAGGGGAGTATAGTCAATGCTGCCAGAGACCAGACATAGTGCCAATTTAATACTGAATGTAAAACAAATAGTTGTGCCAATTTGTTTCTAAATGCATTTTTTTAGTTAGAAAAATTAGCTTGTCTTTTGAGAGCATTATCTATGTGTGGATGAATGTTCCAAGTTTAAATACAGTATAAAGCAGGTTGGTTTTTTAATCAAAATAAATAAACAAAATATAGACTTAGAAATATCAAAACCTGCTGTTCTATAGTTTATGTTGTTATTGTTTAGAAAAATAATCAAATTGTATTAGACTAATATAATTCTTTATGATGACTGTCATATTTTGTGAGACATTTATCCCTTATGTAGTACAAATTACCTCTCTGGAGCTGCAGCAGGACGTAAAGGTAATTCAGCCTTAGAATATGTTGTGAAGTAAATCTGTGTTTGTATTCAAGGGCATTTCAGTAGTTACACATTCTTAATTCAGCTGATTGAACTGCCATGGAAACATGTATGCAATCTATAATTTTAGGACATTTTCTGCTTCTGTGAAGAATGTGTATCCCAATGTCTTCAGATTTTCACTATTTTGAGATGCATTTTGCCTGTAAATAGAGTATATTTTAAGCATTTCCCTCATTAATTTCAGCTGAATCCTGTTTACATACATACTTATACAAATAATTTGACTTCGCTTGATTCCAAAAGGAGAGGTGGAACTGTAGAGATCCTTTTAAAATGATTGACTACTTATCACAGTACTACAGATGCTATTTCTGCCTCTGTACAGGGATTTCCTGCACTAGTATTTACAGATAATAGCATTTACAGCTGCTTCTGTTACTAAAATTGCAGTGAATGTTTGAGGTATTTAGCATTTTGCAATTAGAAAGAGAGTTACCAAAGGGTCCTTCAATCCTAAGGACTCAAAATCCCTCCTTTATACTACTGCCTTGGTGGGGTTTAATATTAATGCACACCTGGATGCTGCAGGAATACCATGCTACAGGGCATGGGACATGCATCTTGTTCCAGTTTGTTCCAGTTCGACTTGGACTTCATTTGATTTCAAATAGCAAACAGAACATTTAATATAGTTCGAAAATATGGGCATAATAAATTATGAAAGTGTTGCCAAAGAGGAGTTGTGAATGCAAATCTGTGGTTGCTAGTCTGTATTCCTGAACAAATACGCATTTTGTGCTAACCTATCACAGGGAAGAAGAAAAGAAACTCTCCTGGAATGAATGACTTGTATCTTAGATCTTCCCAGTGAGCTCAGTCAGCATGGGATAATTGTTACATTGAAAGGTGCCTTATAGACATCTTTATTTCATAAATGCTATTGGAACTAATTCTTCCCTGTAAAGAGTTCAGTGTAAGAAAACTAAATTAAAAATGGCAAGTGTAGGAATACATTACAAAAAAACAGACAGCAATAAACAAGTCTTGAACACAGAAAGATCATAAGCAAAATTTTCTTAAGTGAACTATTCAAAGTTCCTCATAACAGAGAAATGTGTTTGCATGTGCTTGTTATCACAGAATCATAGAATAGTTACAGTTGGAAAGGACCTTAGGATCATCTAGTTCCAACCCCACTGCCATGGGCAGGGACACCTCACACTAAACCATGTCACCCAAGGCTCTGTCCAACCAGGTTTGATTTGTAAAAATGAAATCAAGTGGAAAGGAAGCAGTTTACCCTGTTAGTAAACTCGGTAAAAGCAAGGCATTAAGATGTCTGTGTATTTAAACATATCCTTCCTGTAAAAGCACAGCACTGTGTTTTATTTAATGGGATAAGTGTAGTTTCAAATAGGTCTAAATTATTCAAAATACTCTTAAGAAACTTTATTGGTACTGAAATAAGGCTGCTTTGCCAAACTTAAATCGTAAACAGTGTTTGCAATTAGTAGTACAAAGCAGGTAATGAGCCTGACCCTTAAACACAAGTGACTGTCCCAGTCACAGACCTATCAGTTCTTTTTGAGTAGGATCTCCCTTTGTGTTGGTGGTGTTATTTGCTTTATATCATTTTGTATACATATGTATGTATATGTACGCATATATATGCCTAATAATAATTATACCTCCTAGCTTTGTCTGGATGCAGAACAGTTGAAATAATTTAAATTTCAAAAATCATCTTGTCTTCGAAGTTCACATCATACCACTGAAAAATCTTCTAGCAGTAGTTTTAGATTATATTTTCTTTCCTTCTATCTGCTTAATTTATATTTATCCTTCTCAATAATAATTATTTTCAAACCAGTCTTTTACTATGTTCATCTAGTATGTCTCAATATCTTCAGTTTTTTGTTTCAAAATTATTCAAACCAGGAAATTAATTCAAACAAGCCTTTTCCTATGAAAAATATCTTGAGAAGATTTTCTTCAAGAAATAGAATTTGTGGAAAAAAAAATCCCAGCTAATTTGATCAAATAATTGTTTTACTGAGAAAAGAATAACCTTCTCTGAAATGTTTCTCTAAAAAAAGTTTTTAAAGATCAGCATGTCACTGTATATATCTTTTAAGTCGTGCCTTGTGATAGATTGATTTAATGTTCAATTTCTCCTTAAGTAAGCAAAGCATTCTGCTAGGTGTCTTCTAATACAATTGCATGCTTTTTCAACTTGAGACATGACGAAAATCCCTGTCCGTGTTCTGTGAAAAGCCAAGGGTGATGTTCACAGCCTGCCTTTTTGCACAGGACTTCTATTATTCTGTGAACTATCCCCAAAACAGCCCTACTTAATGCACTCTTCTCCTTATAAACTTCTTTTCTCCTTGAGAGAAGAGGAACTTTTTCCTCAGTATCAGAATATCCACTCATGGGTTGCTAATCCATTTTCTGAATTACGAGCTGTTTACAGAACTGCAGCAGCTTTATATTCTGCTGCTTCAGAAACCTAGCTTGTCTATTTTGTTGCTCACATTTCACTACTGCAGGGGGTTCAACTATCTTCAACTGCATTATCTCATGAATCACCTCAGGATCTACTTCTGCATTCCTGCTTTCACATATTTTCCCAATTTTGTTTTCATTAGTGTGCATTTCTTTTCCTCTTTAATCACTTAGTACTGGCTTTTTATCTACACTTTCTGCTACTCCTGTTTTCACACTTCCATGTTCTATGAGTACATTCCAAAAATGCTGATTCATTTCCAGCCCTTATACATTATTTGAAAACCTCAGAGCATCCTATTGCCTTCTGGTTTTATCTCTGCCATTCACAATTGTCACAGATGATTTTTTAATTTTAAAAAATTCAAAACCATATAACATGACGTAAAATAAGTGAATGCCTATGGCTGCCATGGAGGAAAAAGTTCAGTTTTGATTCCAGGGTGAATAAATAATTATACATTTATGCATCATCGCTGCAGTTTGAATGAAACAAAAGACATAACAAAGAAAAATATAGATATTGATTTATTTCATTCTAAATCAGTTTAGAAAGTGAAAGAATTCCAGTTTTGATTTACTTCACTGGTGCTAAAAGCGAGTCTGGACTTCACGTTCATGTGTCAACAAAGAGCAAAAAGCAAGGTTTACCAAGTCCAGTGTCTTGTATCCTCAAATGCACTTCCAGGCTACCAGACAAGACTGATAATAGGAAATGCATAGAGGTGCAGTATTTTGTCTGTACCAAGAGCAGAATTCACAAGTAGCCTAAACACCAAATTACGTAATTTCTCCTCTGCAAGTCAGACGGGATGCAGTGGCCACCGCACAGCTGCTGGCCTGGGTGGCATCCAGGCAGACACAGTCACAATTGTCCCGCTCCATCTGGGTCATTCTGAATTCCCCCAACAGGAAATGGAACACAAGCAGAAAAGTTTTAAAAACATCCCAGACATGAATCAACAAAAACCCCGAACATCTGCTCATCAAAGCTCATCAGAAAACAGTGTGTTTTATTTACACTACTCTTCTGGATGTACTGAGAATGCCTAATGAGGTTAGAGATCGCTGGAAAATATTGCTGGTATGAAGTGTCTCATTTCAGTTTCCAGATTACTGGTCTAACGTACCCAAAATATGTGAAGTATCATATTCTGCAGTTCTGTTACTTTAACATGAAGTGATTTAGCTTTTTTAAATTCACAGTTCACATCAAATCCAAGCTGGCTAAAAAAAAAAAAAAAAAAAAAAAGTACTATATTACACTTTATTTTGTAGATAAAATAGTGCTAACAAAACCCAGGATAATAGCCAGTTAATAGAAGCAGATTCAGCAGAGTGAGGAAATGTGGGCTCAGATCCTTAGATTATGGCAGCTCATCATAACCTGCTGACTCCATCCTGCACTGCTGAGGAATTAGGCCACTGTGTTTAAACATCTAACATTGTATAGTTCTTCTGATCCATGGGACAGATCCATACGCTGTCCTTATTCAGGATTTATAAACCCAAATGTCCTTGTGAGAAGTTTTATTACAAGGGCAGGTCTAATTTCAGCTTTATCCAAAGTAAGCACTCAGATACTTAACTTTCTTTTCAGTGACTGGGGTTTTTGTGGATCTATATTTAAGCTGTTACACAGGGAAGTACTTAGCTCAAAGATGGATACTGAGTTACCTGAGCTATTTCTGCTATTTCAGGGAGATTCACCTCATCTACAGTGAGGAAACATTGGTTTATGGTGGCTGTGATCTTGTCCTTGCAGACATCCTTGTGCTTATCTCTGCATATCAAAAGGGAAACAAAACCTTCTGCAGGAGTAAAGTTTGTTAGGGAGCAAAGGGGGTGTTTAACTGTTCACTGATTCTTGTCTTTTTTTTTCATGCTTTTTAAAGGGTTCCCATCACCTTAGCATGAAAACGCCACACAGTATTTCTTCTAAAGCTTTTTTGTTTGTGTTCATAGGAAAGCATCTTCCTTAGAGATGAGAGCTTTTAAATGGAGCCAGTGTAGCACCCTGGTCACTCTCTTTAAGAGTCAACTTGGAGATTATGCAGTTTTCTAAGTAAATTCCAGAAGAAGCAATACTTTCATAGTGTTGGTTTGGAGAAAGAGGACAACAGCACTGATGAATGACTAGAGCAGCTGTAAGTCACATAAGGGGTAATTATTTTTTGCAAGTGTGGAAAGGAATTTTATTCTGCATGTCTGCTGTGTAGCTACAAAATATTGCTGTCAATGCCAAAAAGGATAAACACCTGCTAAAAGAACTGTAGAGAGGATTATCTCTTTTCTTACACATACACTTATGAAATACGTACTACAGATTGGACCATCTCGTTCTTTTTTTTCTCTCAGCACTTTTCTAGCCAGTGAATCAATTGTTCTCTGCCTGACCTATGAAAAATATATTTGCTATGTAGAGAGGCCAAATATCAACAGATGACATGCTTTGGTTACTTTGTGCCAACCTGCTAGGACAGAACACTTGTTTGTTCTTTAACCAGTCTGGTTTTGAGTTCTCTTGCATGGTATTTTTACTGGGATATGGGGCTGCTACTCCCTCCTGCTCCTGTGCCTCCTCACCAGGCTGGGAAGAGCTATATACTGATTTCTGTTCACCTGTGCAGCTGTAGTAATGCTCTGCAAGCAATGCTAATGTTCCCTTGGCAGTTTTTAAACATTCTGCCAAGTAGAGAGAATTAATAACAAGATCTGAATCATCTCTAAAGTAACCCTAATGCCCCTGTGTCCTATTCCTCCAGTATTATGTCATTTTTCAGCTCCTGTCCAGGATAATATAAAGGATCTCTTATACCCCCAAAGCTGAGAAGTGTGTCAGGGCAGGCTGCGCCATTTATTCTGGCTACCCTTTTGCCTTTGTGGCTCTAAACATTTAGAAACCTTTAGGTCAGATTTTACCGTCCCTGTCATGCTGCTCAGCCAGTGCAAAGTGGGTGGACTCCAGCCAAAGCTGGTGAGCGGCCTTCCCCCCTTGTCTGTGAAGGCAGCAGAGAAAGGGCACTGCGGTTCATGTCCTTGTGTCCCCTCTGCCGGTCACATGCGAGGCAGCCCAGCCCTAGACCCTTATCACTCTGACAAAGGAGCCTTGGACTGAGTTGAGCTGTGTGCCTGCATGTGCTGGACAGCATGTGGGCACATAGCTGACATTCCCTCACCTGAGGGTATCCACATTTAGAGCGGAGCTTTTGATTTTCAGATTGGAAAACAAAAGAGTTAAAACAATTGAAGGGTTTGAGTGGAGGTTAAAGCAATAGGGAGAAACTACTAAACCTGAATCATAGCTGATAATGTCTGTAATATGCATGCCTACTATAACTTCAGCAGCAGCTTCCCACTGTGATGTGGGCTTAACTTACTTGATTCTCTTCCTTTCATTTTGTTTCATTCTTTTTGCTCCATTTGCAAGCAGAATCAAAGACAGTAAAGCATCTAAATGAACTGTCAAAAGTGAATAGTGGAAGATGCTTGGCCCCTAGTCTCCAGAGACCTCTACCAGATGCATGATGGTGTGCCGAGCAGGGGCAATGTGCACTTGCAGCTCAGAAGGCCATTTGGGCTGCATACAAAGGAGCGTAGCCACCAGGTCAGGGGAGGTGATTCTGCCGCTGTACTCTGCTCTGGAGAGACCCCACCTGAAGTACTGTGCTCAGCCCTGGAGTCCTCAGTACAGGAAAGACATGGACCTGTTGGAGAGAGTCCAAATGAGGTCCACAGAAAGGATCAGAGAGGTGGAGCACCTTTCCTGTGAGGAAAACCTGGGAGAGCTGGTTTTGTTCAGCCTGAAGAAGACTCTGAGGAGATGTTATTGCAGCCTTTCAGTTCTAGAAAGGCCTATAAGAAAGATGGGGAGAGACATTTTTAGTAGAGCCTTTTGCAATAGGAAGAGGGGTGATGGTTTTAAACTAAAAGAGGGAGATTCAGGATGGATGTGAGGAAGAAATTTTGTACATTGATTGTGGTAAAATAGTCACAGGTTGCCCAGAGAGGTGGTGGATGTGCCGTCCACTTAAGGGCCAGGCTGGATGTAATTCTGGGCAACCTGATCTAGTTGAAGTCCTTGCTCATTGCATGGGGTTTAGACTAGGTGACCTTTGCGGATCACTTACGACCCAAACTATTCTATGATTCTATGAATGCATCTTGCTTCAGCAAGCTGTGGTGCCAATTTCTTCTAGCACCTTACATTACTGTTGCAGCTACTGGGGGCTTACTTCGGCTGGGTGTCATGCTTTCCTTCCCTGGTGCTCTGGGGATTGGCTGCACAGCCACAAGCATAACCTAGAATGCTCTGAGCTTCTCCCCTCCCTTTTCTCCTGTATCTCTCCTACCACATGTTAATCATAAACTTCATATTTGGATGACATCCTTGATTATCTCAAGCTTTCTGCGGTGCATTTGGCTTTCCTCCAGGCATGGAGCCTTTGAGGCAGCATTTCTGCAGCTCTTTGTTTCTAATTCAGGAGCCTACATATTCTACCTACTGTTCAGAAAGAAGAGTGACACTTAACTGCTTCTAAGGGCATCCCTAAATACCTGTATGGAGATTCTGACACAGTACTGTTAGTGTGGTAAAAGGCAAAACTTGTTATAGAAATGTAAACATGCTTAATACTTTGACATCCACCCATCAGTGGCTGTGCATTGGCCTTGTTCTGGCCTGAGCGTAAGAGTCGCACATATCTATACACCACATCACAGTCTCTTTTATCACATCATATACCCACTGCTTTTATTAATAAAGGGTTACTCCACAGTGGCTGTGATGATTACAGGGTGGTTGGTGGTAATGAACTGACCTCAAGTACTGCTTAAAACCTTGACGGGAAGTGTGAGAGAAAGAAGATATCTTTAGATGAGGTACCATGTGCCTTCTTTGTCCTGGCCAAAAAGGGTTACCTGTTGAGAGACTCCTTTTTTTTCTTAGGCCCTTTTCCATCTATTTAACTGTTAATACCTTAATACAACATATTAATACATCTGAAAGAGCTACATGGTACCAGCCACTAAATTCCTTTTGGTTCTCTTCTCTGTTAGTAGTAAAGGGGCAGCTTCTGAAGACCTAAAAGTTATCTGGCTTGTAAAGAAAAATCCAATCTCTGGTAGAGACTGGAGTTATAAAATTTGACCTACTTAACAAAAATCCTATTAGATGGATTTACACATGGCTGCCTGAGATCAGACTGTCCAATATGAAGAACAGAAGAATATGAAGAATGTTCAATGCTGTCAGGTATATTTTCCAGGTTACTTCTCCTTGCTTCTTTCAGAATCTAGTGCTAAAAACAATGCAAGATATAATCTGTCTCATTCATATAGAACTTATAGTTTGGAATATCACTGTGCCCAGCCACTGTATCTGTTACATTGTTCCAGCATTGCTGTAAACCAGAAAAAAAGCACTTTACGTTTTTTGGTTGTTTTTGTTTTTTTTTTTTGCCACAACTATTTACATGGCATGGTGAGATGGCCCTTCTCGGAGGTTATACTGAGCTCTGACAAGTCAGTCTCACTTTAATTGCTGTAGTGAAAACTCTTTTTTCTTGACTTCATACCACTTCATCTCACCCCATGCTGCTAAGCCATGTGACTTTATTGCAAAGCTAACAGTACTGAGTGTTTGTTGTTTTATGTTTCCCTTGAGTCCCTTTCTTGAAGAGTCAGGTGCTTTTGTGAAGCTCTCAGCACTTCTTTCTGTCCAAAAGGAAAACAGAAAAAATGGAATTTCTGTCCCCTTTGGCTGTAGAAGAGTTTGTGACCCCAAACACTACAGTGGCTCAGAAACTAGGGGACAAAGCAAAGCTCCAAATATATGTTGTTGTCTTTAAATCCTTGTTTATATTAGTCTTGTAATTTTGTTTTGTTTCAAGCAATGTTTTTGAAATTTTACTTGTTTAGCCAAAATTTTGTTAGCAAAGGTCCAACAGAGAAAAAAAAAAAAAAAGAAAGACAAGCCCCCAAAACCAAAACTCTACAAAAGGTCCTATGAACTCCACAAGTGCTAGTAGTTTGATTCATTGGGATCATCCCCTGCTCCCTTGATCGCTTGACTCCTTGCCTATTAGATAAGAATGTTCTTGTAAGTGGGAGGCACGTTTGCCAGAATCCTGGTACCTCCTTTGCATAGTTGTCAAAATTTCCATGATCTGGGCAGAAGAAGCAAATGCCAATGCCAGCCTGGCATAACCAGTGAATTTGTTTGCTTCATTCCCAGGAAGAGGCACTCGGAGAGTCACCCTTGGCAAAATTGGACAAGACGTTTTCTCCAGAAAGTGTTGGGGCTGGTATTTCTGGGCCCTGAGTGAAGACCTTTTTTTCTTCAGCATCCTACAATCTAAGCACAAGGAGAGGACATTACTGTCTTGGGCATATTGAGCTCTTACTGGTTATGAGCAATATTCATACAGCATGTATTGCAAAGCAGAATAGCTTCCTTTCTAGGTAATAAAGTAAGGATTTCAATTCAGCATTGTCATTTCCTATGTTCTTTATATTAGAGCTTATGGGGAGTCTTTGACAGAGAAGCTATATATGTAATTTAAAAATCTATAGTAATAAATATATGCTGGCCGTAGCAATAAACTTTCTCCATCCTTTAGCTTTAAAAGATGGTTATGAATAACTCTATAAGAGGACTAGATTCCCAGCTGTCATCAAAAGCTACACAAGAGTCATTTATGCATTTATCCTCTGAAGGCTGGCTCCCAAGGCTCCCTTTTGACAAGACTACTGTGCCAGGAGCTTGTAGCTTTTGCTAACCCAGGCTAGGGAATTCCCGTTGTAGGAAGGCTGGTTTCACAGACTTAGGATACAGCCCAGGGACTCTTTTACTTATCATTTTAAAAGTATGTGTCTATATGTGTGGGCATGCGTTTTAAACTTCGGTTTACCCTGTGTCTGCAGACAAAAGTATGCCATGGAATTTCACCTCATCTTAGTTTGACTTGGCTAACTGAAGCTGAGAACATACCATTTTTCCATCTGATACTTCCTGTATGTTTTAGTTTCTATAGTCTTGAACAGTAATAATATCTATTAGAATGAGTGCAAAGGGAAGGTGAAATAGTATTGGTCTGAATGTAAACACTTTATACCAGTTTTGCATTTAGTTGTCCTAAATAATCATGAAAACACAAGGCCTTACATATCGATTTTTCATTCTTCAGCCCACTGAGATCTGCAGTACATTTGGCAAGAAGTAACAGGCTCAACCTGTGCCAGGGGAGGTTTAGGTTTAATATTAGAAAAGATCTCTTCACAGGAAGGGTGCTCAGGCATTGGAACAGGCTGCACAGGGCAGTGGTGGAATCACCATCCTTGAAGTGTTCAAAAACTATGTAGATGAGGCCTTCAGTGACATGGTTTAGTAGTGGTCTTGACAGTCCTGGGGTAGTGGTTAGACTTGATCTTAAAGGTCTTTTCCAACCTAGTTGATTCTGTGATTCTGTGACAAGTGGGTATTGACCATCACACAGTGTTGGTTAATGTTACCTCTTAAAACACTAAAATCTTAATCTGTCTAAACAGAAGTGGATGTCTTTCTATTACCTCTTCTTTTTCCACATGGGTTATTATATTATAAATAGCAATATATTAATTTCGCTTGGATTTACTTTGAATCATACATATACCTGAATTTTCAAATAGGTTATTTGAAAAGGAAATAATGTATCAAAGATCTCTGGTGGGACCTATGTATTTATAAAAATAGAAAAATGCAAGTACAAACACATAAATGTTTATGATTAATTTTCTTATCCCTATAATATAGCATAATCTTTCTTCCATAGGATTAGGTTTGATCTGCCTCTGGTTTGTGTGACAGAAAATTTAGAGCAGCTCAATCAGCATAAAACAATATGCAATGAGTTAATATCAGCACTGCAAGCGTGGAATTTTTTAAATGCATGACTAATTTATGTGCATGTCTTGTCCTTCTGAATTAAAGGACCATTTGGGGCTGAAAATTAAATCCTAGCTGAATTGTTTTTCAATTAACAAAATAAGGGGAACAAAGCTTTAAAACACTTTGTGATTCATAGATACACTTCATAGAGTGCACACAGCAGTGGCTGTTCCTTCAGCCTAATTCTGCTTTCACTGACAGAGATGAAAATCAGGAGCAAGCCAGCAAAGTCAGTGGAGCTACCTGGGGTAAGATGAGAACAAAATGGGGAATTTATATTGTCACAGCTGCAGAGCAAATATATAGCAGTGATGGATTATTTCTTTATGGACTATGACACAGCTTGAGCAAAGAAAAAATAGTAGTGGCCTATAAGCAATTGATTTTTTTTTTCTTTCAACGTTGAATGCAGGTAGAGCTACTGTTTGCCATTGTTCTTATGCAGTGAAACAACTGGAAAAGTACAAAGAACTTGTACTGGATGTGAAGATCTTTTACAAAGATATTTTCAATTTAGTGATTGGAATACAGTAGTTTGCCTTTTTGTAAAGGAAAGTATGTATCTCAAGCCTCTGACAAAGTCTGCCTGGTAGAAAACAAATTGGAGAAATGTATAAATGTATTCTAGAGACTTCCTGGAATAGTCATTATTTGCAGCTAGTAATCATTGAGTAAACTCAGACTTATTCAGATTAAGGTATTTTATTTTATGTCAGTTTGAACTATTGCATCTTTCAATGGCTAGTAACGTATTTCATTTTTTAGTTAATGATAGGTGACTTTGGGTTAAACAGATCAATATAGACTTTAATTTCTAATGTTTCTTTCAAACCGCTGTTAACTCCCCTCAGCTTTACATTTATACAGGTTAATCTAATGGCTATATTTGATTAATAGTGAACATTGCAGCTTACTATCTGGTGCTAGTAACATGTAATAATCCATTTAATTTATCTTTTCCTTACTGTTTCTTCTCCTCTGTTAATTATCTAACGCTCGGCTTTGATCCTTAGGAAACAAAAAAAAAGAAAATACACTGTATTTCTCTCCTAAAGGATCAGATAATAAAAAATACAAACTGACACTTCTAACTGTTTAGAATGTAGAGGGCAGAAGTTTCATGACAAAAGGACTTCAATAAATTTAGTGAAAGGAAAGCAAAAGAAGGATGTCAACCTATTTTATTTTTTATTTTTTTGTGTAAGAAGATTCAAAATGAGAACTACTAATAAGATGATGAATTTAAGAATCAAAAACTCCTAAAGAAAATTACTTAGAACACTACTTTAAAGTATCCAAAGAAATATTTTAAGGAGCAAAGTTCTAGGCTCTTAAAATGCCTAGTGGGATGAATCCAGGCTTTGGCAAGTGTAAAACGTAACTGTGGGATTATCAAGGTTTCAGTAAAGGAAAAGGAAAATACCAAGCAAATCACAAGGGATAGATGGCTTTAGATTTTATTCAATGCCTTTGAAATGATTCAGAGGAAATATAGAAGCTATCTAAAAAAAGAGAATAAATAAAGCCGTTATTACAAGACGTATGCTCTTTCTTCATGTGAGTGCATATGAGCAAAGATACAGTAGATCTATGCACCTATAGATATTATCAATTGAAATGACCATGGAAAGGTGGTTATTTCAAAACATATGAAGAATTTTGTATACAGGTTTGAAATTATACCATGAAAATGACACATAGAGGATATTGCTGAAGGCAAAAATACAGCATACTTCAGTTATCATTTGGAGATTTCTATGAGTAACTGTATCTTCAGTTATACTATTAAAGCAAAAGAATATGACAAGGAAGACAGTCATGTCAGATTTTAAGTCTGGACATTAGCAAATATAAAACTGGCAGAGTGTAATACATAGCAACTGATTTTAGGCCATTTTGTGAAGCAGCTGGCATTGCATATGGTAAGAGGTAGGATCATGGATGGATTGAACTTTGTTTTGTTCACTGTCAAATACTATATGCTGTAAAGTAAAAATAATAGAAATGAGTCTCAAAATGATACAAAACCTGACTCTCAAAATTCTCTGGCCAAAATTTCTCATGGATAATTTGTGCAATTGTATTCAGTGTGGTAGGACTGTAGTAATTTATCCCAGGTGACAGTAGGCCTTAAAGCTTTAAGATAAGCAGAAAAAAAAAAAAAAGATTTCAGCAAAACAAACACGGAGAAGTAATCAGTCTTTAACTCCTGAATGAAAAACTACCATAAAGCTAATAAACTGTTTTTAAAATTAATGAAAACGTAAACTGAAAATCTCTTTTCTGAGGGGAAGCAACATTTCATTCTGATTCTCAAGTTGAATCACATAAAGTTTCCTTACAGGACACAGCTTGTGTGGTTTCTTCTGTTAGCTTGTAAAACTCACCTTCAAGTTATTCCATTGAGCTAGTACAGGTGGCTAATGTTTGTGTGGAAAATCGAAAAACTCACATGCTTCAAGCTAAATATTAAGCTATTTTTTGAACAGCTAAAATTATTGGGTTTGGAAGCAATGAAATGATAAATATAAATGGTGGAATAGCAGAAAGAAAGATGCAGGCATTTTTGTGTCATTTGTTATTATGTTGCCTGAGCAGTACTGGTGAAAGAGGCTTGGTTATCTAGTGCTGTGACAATCTAAGTTGCTGAAGCCTCTTTTACGATAGAGTGAAACACTTATCAAAATATGTTGGGAAAAAGTAATACCCATATCATAGAAAATATTGTTGCAGTTTCTTGCATAATCAATCTTTGGATGGCCAACACCCACCAAAACCCACAAAGAAAGACAGGAATAATAGTTCTGTGAATACTGTAGCAAATAGTTAAACCATCTAACTTAAACATAAAACAGGCAGACAAATGCTTGTGCTTTCTGGTCACTTAGAAATGCTGAAGTAACAAGACTTAGATATAGCTATAGGTATATAGATATATAAAAAGAGGCAAATGAACAAAAAAATCTAAAATACCTTTCATTTCAGTTTAAAAAAAAATATTTTTTTGTAGCGCTCTGATGCCTTTATTATTCTTAGATATCTGCATTGTTTAGAAAAGATTATTTGTGCTGTGTTCTTAGCACTTATGTAAAAGACTAATATTTGTGATAAAATGGCATTCACTGATTACCAAACTGCTTTGCGAGACTGTCTCATTTGGAAGAGACCTACTTAAAGGTATTTCACTTGAAAATTTTTAAGACATTCCAGAAGTATTACCATGTGGTGAATTCACACATGGTAAGCTGGTCATTTTCTTACCTCTTCCTAAGATGAGAAGAAAATCACTTTCAGTTCAAAAGTCTTCACATCATGTACTAGTGTTTATCTACTGAGTTCACACATATTCCCAGTGCACATCTGGTGGAATATAAAGTTATGAGCCATAGGTTTTAAAATGTTCTTGTTTTATTATCCTATCATTTTTATGCAAATTTGAGTATATAAATATATTACATAAATAAGAAAAAGAGAGGAAAGAAACAAAACAAACAAAACCACGAACAAACAATACAAGTGATGTACAGTAAACACAATTGTTCACCACCCACTGGCCAATACCCAGCTCGAGCCAAGCAGCAATCAGTCCCTTCCAGGGAACTCCTGCCAGTTTCTATACTGGGCATGACGTGCTGTGGTATGGAATACCCCTTTGGCTGGTTTGGGACAGGTGCCCTGTTTCTGCTCTCTCCTGGCTTCTTGTGCCCCTCCTCACTGGCAGAGCATGAGAGACTGAAAAGTCCTTGATCAGAGTAAGCTCTACTGGGCAACAACTAAAACATCGGTGTGTTATCAGTATTGTTCTCAAACTAAAGCAGTAACACAACACTTCACCAGCTACTAGGAAGAAAATTAACCCTATCTCAGCTGAAACCAGGATGACAAAATTATTTTAGGGTGTACAGGTAAAAAAGAGTTCCCCTTAAAAAAAAAAAAAAAAAAAAGATTGTCTTTCTGGCTTGTCTATTGCCAGTAGATTATTCACAATAATATTAAGTTGCTGATAGTTTTAGGAATAATGGTGTGTATAATAAAAGCATCAAAACAAGTGAACAGAAAATTGGAAAGAAATTACAACCTCAGGAAACAAAATGTTTCCTGCAAACCTGGCTAGAGAATTAAATTACTGCAATATGAACTAGTATGTGGATTTATAGCAGATTCATTATTTCACAGTAACTACCTCACTGTGAGAAATGTTGAGTAAGTGGAGTGACACAGACTGCAAGCTCAGAGCCTGCACTTCTTTGCTTGGTGTTGACCTATTAATTTATTCACTTAATAAATATTTTTCAAAGCCTAATAATATAACACATCATAGCTAGCCAATTAAATGCAGTAGTCTTGCCTAGCAAAAACATTTAGGGCTCCAAACCCAAGTATGAGACTGGAAATGTGTCTTTTGGACTTCAATGGAAGCCTCAGTAAACTAAAATGAATAAAGCATGCAGCACCTCACTGACTATAGGTAGCAGTGTTTAAACCTTAATTTTAAACTTTAGAGAATTTAGTGAAGATCAGTGTTTTGATCTTCTTGATTTCAGTTGAGGTGACCAGAATGCAAAGCTTCCAAATCTGTCATGGAACCCTTAATTTACAGAGCAAAACATCCTGTGCAGCAGTCTTGGACATTTAATACACTTGGTGTATTCACGCATAGATGATATACTTTATAAATAATATTGAATAAAAGTGAAGGTGTTTTTTTTTCTCTCCCTTTTACCTTGAGATACTGATCTGCCTTATCCTGAGATTTTAATAGCTTTTTTTTTTTTTATCGGATACCTTTATGGTATTGCTTTGTTCCACTTTCAAACTCAGAAAAATTTCTAATATGGCCCTCTATAATAAAGGACAGGAAAGGCTTTGCTGTAGAAGTTGTACTTCAGGCTATTTCACAGAGAGATCTGTTATTGCGCCAGTGTGTGTCCAAGCCGTGGTCTGAGGTACCTACATAACCAGTGTGTGTGGAAATAGGAGATTCCATAAGCAGACATTCTGAGACAGGAATCATTAAAGCCATATGCTAGGATGTACAAATAGGGACAAAGTTTTGCACACCCTGAATGCTTAACATTACATAATTAGATCCTAGAGATGCAGCTGTTGAAAGTTCATAAGCTTCCCTTCGGAATTAATCATCAAAATGTTTTTCCTTTTGACAACCTTGCCAAGACAGGTCTCTTTTTCCCCTGAAAATGTGTGTGCCTAAGTGCTATAGCAGGTTTCTGAGCATGTCCCCTTAGATTATAGGTGTTCATTCTGTCCCTGTCCCTGTCTTCTACCTCAGGGGCTGCAGTACCCTGCATAACCTCATGACATCCTTGTAGTTCTCATGAGTTGCTTACCCCTTCTTCCAAAGGTTATAAGCTCTCCTCTCCTTTTTTTTCCTAAGTTCCAACCAAAGCTCTCTGTTCAGCCAGGCTGCTCTTCTTCCCCACCACCTCGTCTTTTGGCACATGGGATGACCTTCTCCTGCACCTTTAGGATTTCCCCAGTACGGGCCAACTTCAGCCTTAGAGAAGGTTGCCCAGACCCTTGTCTAATCAGATTTTCATACCTCCAAGTATTACGATCCCAGATGCTCTCTGGAAAATCTCTTCTTTTGATCACCTTCATTCTGAGAGCTGTAAATTCCAGTTTTGGAATTTGTGTTTGTTGGGCTTCTTTCCCTTTTACTGTGCATCACCAATAGAGAGTGGCTCCATCCCCTGTATACCCCCCATTGCGTAGTTGAAGAAAGAAGTAAGATTCCCCTTAAATTTCCTTTCTGGTGCTGCCTTCTGTCTTGTGTGAGGATTGTGAAGGATGTAGTTATAACAATTTAAATTGAACATTGTGAACCAGGAAAGGCTTTGGCCCAATATATTTAGCCTCAGATAGGTGAAGCAATTATCCCCCAAAGAGTTAATATCCTTCTGATACTGCATTTTTGAAATACCAATTTGCAAAGTCTAAGGAACCTTATTTGGAGTCATTTACACCATTAATACCTTTTTCAATCTTAGTTATGGTGTCAGTAGTATAATATGTAAATATGTAAAATGAGAAGGTTTCTTTTCTCTGCCTTAAGGTAAAACTAACTGCAGAGACATTGTAGGTTAGACTGCTGGTTATATGCCCTCTTAGCAGGGGGCAAACAAGCTGTGGCATTGCTGCATTATGTATTCTGTAAATTATCATGTCCCCTCTACCTTAGCCCATCCTTTTCTGAGACATTTGATGCAAAAGAGTTCTTAAAAATTAATGAGTGTCAGGATTGAAATTGTTCCTGACTTCAGTGAGTAGCACATGAGGAACTGGCCACACAAGGAGGAGGGATAATATTGCATGGAAATATCCCCCTTTTCCTTAGACATGCAAACACACAGTGCTAAGCACTGAATATCTGGCTTTGATGCCTTTTAAGATAAGGGCTATTTGCCCAGTCTGCTGCAGCTATGTGAGCTAATGGTGGAAGGCTAAAGGAGCAGAAATAAGAGGCCACAATTCCTCTGACCCCAACACTGTCTGCACAGCAGCAGGCTGTCAGGAGGGCATGTAAATACACCTGGTGCATGCCTAGCTCTGGCTGCTCCCCTTGCAAGGAGGAAGCAGGGTACTGGAATGTGACTTTCTGGGTCACAGTGCACACCCAAATCTGCCCCTGAGCTATGCAATTACACATTTCCCTTATTCAAAGCTCATGCTGACTCTGTGATCTAAATAAGTTTCAAAGCTGCTATTCATGTAACTGTGATTAGATAAGGTGGCACAATGGCTGGTTTTATACAGCTGCAGTGCACTCTGTCTCTGTGGGTGCAGGGTCTAGTGAAATGCTGAAAAGAAAATTCTGAAATAATACTTTCTTCCATTGAAATTTGGTTTTCAGGTTGTAAATGGTGCTTATAAAGGGTTTTAACTGGATATTTTTGTCTCCTGGGAGATATGTGCAAAACTCTGTAATAGATAAAGCAATGACAAAGATAAATATGATGCAGTAAATATCATACTTCTATGTTTTCTGGTGGTATACATTGTAATGATGTTTGCAACATGAATCAGCATAATTGTTCCTGATAGTTTCCTTGTATCATTTTATCTTTCCAACAGAGAGTCTTTACCTCCTTTCTTTGAAAATTTGAGCATCTCTTATACAGCGTAGGGCTTCATAATTGAATTTAATGTTTTAATAAACTCCAACAGAAATGCATTTTATTGTCTTTGTTCCTGACGGAATTTTATGCAGGATGAACATTTTTTATCTTGGTATAGCTCCTCCAAACCTTAAATATGTTAATGCAAAACATCCAACATCAGATCATTCTAAAAGTACAGATATCAGAAAATTAGAAGTTATTGTTCTCACACAAATTGTATTTTCTTTTTCCTGGTTATATGCAGTACCTAGGGTTTCTCAGTAATGCTTTACTGTACTTAATTTTTATTTCAAAGCCACCTTATGATTATTGAATTAACATAATTACATATGTTAGTTCATTTTTTCTAGGTTTTATATATTCACACTGTATTTTTTTCCAGAGTGTTGTATGTGGAAAAGTGCTGTGGATCCTTATTTGGGGGACTGGAAGGAAGGGAGAATCAGCACAAAGGCAGGAAGGAGGGAAGATAATTAGATAAGTTACAGTGTACATTCCTGTAAGATACTACATGATTCTGACAGAAGTCTGTCCCTGAACTGGTGTGTGTTTCAGGCCTTGTGCTGTAACTGAATCAACATCTGATTTGGATGTATTTGTATTGTGACTTCACAAAAATGCACATTATGATAAGGTAGTGTAATGAGAAGCAGAAGCACCTGTAGCCAATGAAGTCTCCCCTTGCCACTGCTTGTGTGCAGCTGTTGTATGTAAAGACTGACAATTCCGTGAACTCAAGATGAAACCACTAGAGGGAAAGGAAAAACAATTACATTTATTCAGTAATACATTGTCAACAACAGCCAGGCTAAAATTTTAAAATGGATATATTTGTTCTAGATCTGATTTAGAGTCATTCTGCCAGGGCAAAGTTAAAAACTGAAAGTGAGAGAGATTGAGAAGTAATATTATTGTCCTGACTCCTTTGTGGAACTAGGCTAACTAAGGTGTATACTGAAATATGTCAGTCTGGTCTATCACAGTGACTCCCACACACTATGGAAATGCAGACAACAGTGATACAGCATCAGAATGGGATAAACTTCATTAATTTACTAAAAATAAAATTAGTAAAGATTTTAATGAAGAAAAAAGTATCAGAAAGCAAGATGTTTTGCATGAGTTTGGAAAAAAAAAGAAAAAATATGAACATAAAAAGAAATTATGTTATTAGTGTGATTTATACAGTACTTTGATTCAGTATTTTTAAACAGTGGTCAAATGATCACTATCCTGCAGAGAGGAATATATTTGCTCTATTGTTTTGAAAAACAGAATAATGTTACTTTCTACCTGTCCTTGGATCACTGAAATACATCATCTCTAGGTGCCTACCATGGACCAGGCTTTAGCATCTAGCTTCATATGTGGAAGGTTTATATTGCATGAAGTGAGTAACGGCTGGCCAAGTTCTTTGTAAAAATGGGGATATCTGGTGCCTTGCAAAAGCAAGCACAATAAAGTACATTTTTGAGATTATGAGATACAGTAATATTAGAAACTACTTGAATGCTATGAAAAATTAATCTGAAGATTATAAAATAAGTTATAATTAATTGAAAAATATACTTTATTTTCCTAATTTCCTCCTTTTTTGTGATTTGTCAATTCACATGACCAAGGGCTTTTTGTTTATTGAGAGAATAAAATTAACGTCATCAGTCATATTTCTGGAGCAGGCAGCAGCCAGTTTATCTCATAAACTGATTTTTTTTTTTCCCTTTTGAACTATTCATTATGCTATAAGAGCTCACATGTTTATTTAAAGAAACAAGGAAGGGAGTGCTGGTGAATTGAGAAGGTGGAAAAAGAAGGTGGTAACAAGAAGGCCCTGATACAAAATGGCTGAGGACCATTTCACAGTGTTCTGATTTTTCTACTCTTCAGAAAATCATTCAGTCCCTGCAATGGAATTAACTTACAAATGGCAGAATTGCTGAAAGGAATTCATGTGGGAGTGTGACACAGTCATGACTATTTTTTGCCTCCAGTAGGATGGAAGAGCTACTAACAAAATATATGGGTGATCATTTCAGTTAGTGCTATTCAAAATCTGTGGTTTTAATCTTCCAACTTTTCACATATAGAATTCTTGGTTTGCATAGCTAGCTGACAAGTGATTCATTAAACATAATTAAAAATGATTCAAGATAATGTGGGCTATACCCTCGCTTCATGTTATGCTTTGATCAGGAGCCTTGTTTTTTGGGCTCCTTGGTCTCTAGGACCGAATTACCTTTTTTTTCCTTGCATTAGAACAGAATTAACAGCAGAGCTACACAAGGGCAAACTGTACTGCCAACATGGAAGTGTTATGTTCATTTGAGTATTATTTCTTGGTATCATGGTAGCACTTGAGAACCATAGTAACAGAAACTTACTTACACGTTGAAGTACAAAAAGAAAGAGAAGATCATTACCTGAAGTGATTGCACCTATGTATTAAGCAGGACAGCAATGAGGAAGAATTCAGTCATACAGGAGATGTGAAAAGTATTCTTACCATCATGGCAATCTAATCATTGTCAAACCTTCTTGCAGATGTTACAGAAAAGCAGTTTTTGAGGGAGCGTAATGAGGTGACTAAGCAAAGGCTCACAGGAAGCCACAGAACCACAAAGGAGAAAGCAGATTTGAATGCTGGATTGTCTAGTAGGTGGGCATGAGATTAGCATCATTGATCATCAGCATCTCTAAAATAAATAATAATATGGTGGAGGTAGGTTAGAAAGGGCCTTGAAAGTGGGTAGGAATATGTAAATTTGAATACAAAGAAAGGAACATTATTACCAGAAGAGTGGGCTAAGAGGCATTCATTAACTAAAATTATGGATGGGTATGAGTGAGGAAAAATTAAATTTGCCAGAAATTAATATAATAATGTTGAAATAGCTGAGAACAAGGATGGAAGCTATGGTGAGTTTGCAGGATGGATACAAAATGATAAATATTAAGGAATTTAAACTGCAAAAGGTTTTATGTTAGCATGTTTAATCTGATAACTTAGTAGTGAGTTCTATGTGTAGGTTAAGAACCTGCCTTACAAATAAGATCATGTGTTTATGTTATTACATTATTTAAGAAAGTAAATAGGCAGTTCAAGAAGAAAAATTACTCATGTTGATCCTGAGCTCATGAGGAAACAGTGGAAAGACAGAGGACAAGTTGCTTTCTGTTAAAGGGACAGACTGGAATAACAAATATATAGGTTATACATAGTGATAAATATGGCAAAATACCTAGGAAAACAGAGACAGAATGCAGTTTTGAAGGTTTGAGTAAAACTTTAGCTGGTACAGACAGGTAGGTGGGAAAGCAGACAAAATGGTCTAAAAGAGACCTGGCAGAAGTATGCTTAAATGGGTTATAAGCAATGGATTCAGAGAGCTTAGAGAGAAAGCAGAATTGCATAGTAATTGTAAAAGCAAGTGGAACTAGAATTGGTACAAATTCAAGCTCTGATTGGGAGGAAAGGAAAAGTAATGTGTGCATTATTGAGTATATGTCTGTTTGTGCATATTTGTAAGCTTATGAAGTAAAGGCTATACTCCAAAGGGAAGCACTATTGGTTTTGTGTTGTTGTTTGTTTTTTTTTTTCCTGTGACCACATTGCTGCGTTATTTTTATAAGAAGTATGTGGGCTGGTTTTAGAATTCAGCAATTCCTTGAGGGTAGAAAGGGTTTAACAGTGGCTTAATTTATGAAGGGTCTCTATTAAATTGTTCTATTAAGAGCTTTGTTCCACTAATTATATAGGTAAGTGCTAATATAACTGGTTTATATTACAATTAAGAGCATAATATGCAAGGGGATGGATGCTGCTTTTCTAAACCTCCTCTGTTGCAGAAAAAGATAATGAGAGCTATATAAAGTCCTGAAATCATAGCCAATCTCTCAGGCCCCCTATGTGAGCTAATGCAAGACTAGAGATATACTGCATTGGCTGCTGCTGATTTTATGCCACTTTTAATGCCTAGAAATGAAAAGAGATAAATTAATGGGGAAATCAAGAGAGAAAATGGAATAGAAAGGATGTATTTTTCAACATTTTGAATCTTACCCTATTATTAGTCTTTTTATATGGGGAAAAAATCCAATCAAATCAGACAAATATTCAGATTTTGTTCTTTATCCCATATATAGGGATTATAGAGGATACTTGAAGAGGTATTGTAAATAATATATTTTTCATAAAGATATAAACTGAACAATGAATGGGAACTAACATAAATGCAGTTTTCCTACCTATTATGCTTCATAATATCATATTATTTGTTGTTCATATACAGTTAATATTTTGACAGCATTTCATTCATAATATAAGTCTAAAATTTGCTTATGAGGCCTTGCTTTAGTCTAAGAATTGATTTCTAAAATGCAAGCTAAATCTTATTTTAGGTAAAGGAAGGAAGACAAAGATAAGAAGGAGCAATGGTAATAATTTCAGGTACATTTGTGTTCTGATAACATAAAACTAAATTTGATTCCTTGTCTGAACTGTTGCATTTAGGCCTAAAAATCAAAATTGTCTGGATATCTGTTTATTTAGGCTGACGTCAGTGGACTTGACCCGGTGGGGAATGGGAGGCCATTAGAAAGCACCTGGGGAACACTGATGGGAGTGGCTCTTGTGCTCTCACCTGATGAAAACATTGAGACTGTAGTCCCATCCCAAGTGTCCATGCTTGAGTGAAGACATCATGGGGAACAAGCAAGTGGGATTAGACATTCCTGTAGAGCCATAGAGCAAAAACTCTTTGTGGGATTACAGAAAGGGGTGGGATGTCATAGGATGGGAGTGCTACAGGGCATGGAGGAGGTGGGCACAGGCTCTTCAGGAAGAATGGTCTGGGAAGGCAAGGAGCAGGAGCTGTGCTCTGTGCACAGAGACAGCTGCAGTGTGGAACAAGTTGCCTACAGGGCAAGCTGGCCCATGGGGGACCAGGAGCAGAGGCCAGATAAGCAGGCATGGGGTGGTGGTACATTGGCTACACACTGGGTAGTCAAGAAGTGGAAACAGAGGAAACTTCAAAAATGTAGTCTCTGGTACACACAGGGGACTTCAGTTGCCGTGATACCTGGCCAAAATGCATTAAGGAGGAGTACAAGCAAGGGAAAGGTTTTCATGGTGAAAGTGACGAAGCATTAAAATAGGTTGCTGTGAGAGTTTTTAGAATGTCCATCAAAATTTAGATGTTCAGATTTCAAATTGACATGCCTTGAACAACGTGCTCTAATTGGCTCTACTTTGAGCAGGAAATGAAGTCAGTGGTATCCAATCTAAATTTACACTCAGTTTAAAAACATTTCCCTTTGTCTTGCCACTACAGGCTCATGTAAAAAGTCTCTCTCCATCTTTGTTATAAACCCCCCTTTATATATAGAAAGACTGCAAAAAAGTGTCATCAGAGCTTTCTCTTGTCTAGGCTTAACAAACACAAGTCTCTCAGACTGACTTTGTTCCAGCCCTCTGATCATTTTCATGTCCCTCCTTTGGACCAGCTCTATCAGGTCCATGTCTTTCTAGTACTGGGAACTCCAGATGCAGACACACACTCCCGGTGGGGTATCAGGAGAGGAGAGAGTAGATGGTCAGAATCACCCCTCTTGACTCGCTGGCCATGTTTCTTTTGGTGCAGCCCAGAATACGATTACCTTTCTGGGTTGCAAACATGCATTGCTGGCTCATGTCCAATCTTTCCTCCAACAGTGCACCCAAGTCGTTTTCTGTAGGGCTGCTGTCAGTCCATTCATGATCCAGTCTATATTGATACTGGAATTGCTCTGACCCAGATGTGGGACCTTGCACTTGGCCTTGTTGAGCTTCACGACGTTTGCATGGGCTCACTTCTCAAGTCTGTCAAGGTACCTCTTTATGGCATCCTATCCATCTAGCAAATCCACTGCACCACTCAGCTTGGTGTCATCTGCAAACTTGATGAGGATGCACTCAATCCCACTGCATACATCATTAGTCAAGATATTGAATAATATTGGTCCCAGTCTGGACCCTTGAGGGACACCACTCATTACTGGTTTACATTTGGACACTGAGCCATTTCCATTGGGACTATGAATCTTAGAATGCAGCCATCTAGCCAATTCCTTATCCATTTAAGAGTACATCCATCAAATCCATATCTGTTCAATTTAGAGATAAGAATGTTGTGGGGGACTGTGTCAAAGGCCTTAGAGAAGTGCATGTAACTTTTTCCATTTTGAGCATTTAGAATTTGGGAGACAGAGAAAGGGACACATTGAGTGCTGCTAATGAGATTGTGCATTGTAAGCATTACTGTTTTCATTCCTTTTCTTCCCCAGAGAACTGTATTAGAAAGACTGGAGTAGTTTGTGTTAAGCCCATTAAAATATTTTCCTGGGTTTTAATTAACCTCTTAATTTACAAATGTGCACGTTTTCCTTTTTAAATAATTGTTGTTACATTTTACTCTCCATGCCTTTTATTTTTTTGTTATCAGAGCATGAATGGAGTAAACAATTTGGCAATAGTAGGTTTACTGTAAGCCCAATGAGTTTCAGACCCTAAATAAAATGGAGCTCTGTGGTGTGGACAAGGGGAAAAAAAATGTGATTTCTTGATCTTTAATGTTCATAATGTTCATAATATCATAATATTTTTTAAAAGAGCAATCTTAAAGACCTGCCAGGCATAAGGAAGTATTTCTCATGCATGAGGCAAACCTTTCCCTACCATCACCAAAAATGCTGTCTAAATGGCATTTTTCATCCACTTGTCATTATTACTAAACATTTTAAAGAGTGTCAGGTTACTGTGTGTAACTTACAGTGTTCATTGATTCACTGGAAGCTACTCTTATGCTTTCTGAACTCCATATTTCATCTTTCTTCTTCTTAAGTATCATGGGGCTTTTTACATACCAGAGATTTTTCAAACAGCACTGAGACAAGTCTCAGGGGAATGTAGTCCTAATGAGGTAATCATATCTCTGGAGAACTCAATTTACCTGGCTACTACTCTAGATTCAAGGTGCTTTAGGATACAATTACTTCATGAGATTTCATGCTCAGTTCTGGGGAAGTTACCATATAGATAGGGGACAGAGATGTTTGTAAAATAATAATGGTAATTATTAATTGGCATTAGTTTTGTAAAATAATAACGGTAATTTTGGGACAATCAAGACCATTTTTATCTTCAAACCTATAGTAATGATAATAGTACAGAATGCTTTGAAAAGACTATAGAGTATAAATCAGTCATTATGAATAACCAATCAGGAAGCTTCATAGTACTGATTGATAGTAAAAATAGGAACTTTTTCTGTTGTACAATTACCAAACTTTTTTTCTGCAGTCCTAGGCTTTATATTGTCTTAACTTTGAAAATGTCAATGCCATTAGGGAAAAACCAACATTATCTGAATAGTCCAAGAAGAATTTAAGTAAACACAAAGTGATCCTGTTCAAATTCTACATGAACATCTAGGATTTAATTTTGTAAACTGAGGGTAATATTGTCCGTTTAGAAAGAGCGCTAAGATAAAAGAAATCAGACTACTCAGAAGATAAAACCCAAGAACTACCAGGATTTTATGTACTTATCAAGGAAAAGTAAGTTTCTGTAAACGAGTCAGCTGACCTTTTCATATGGTCTGCCCCTCTGTTTCTTTCTGTACCTTCCTGTCTGGAGGAAATTCTTCTGCCAGCTGGAGTCAAGTAACTCTGCTTCTTTATTAGATATACCAGTCTTTGACAGGGCTTTTAGGAAGTTAATCCATTTCCCTTTGGATTTTTTCCCATTCCCAGTACCTAACCAGTATTTTCAGGAAGACCTTTTCTTCTCTTGCTGTTCCTCTGGGGTGTTACATTTCACTTGTCAGATAAAAAAAAAAAAAAGAAAAAGAAAGGTTTAGAACAGCAAATTGCACCAGGTTACATTAGGTTATATGTTAGTTTCACATTTTTTTCAACTATAGTGTGCACAGGATCCACATACCCTAGTGGGATGGTGACTGGAGTATAAAGGCCTTCTCTGTAAATTAGGAAGAGGATGAAGCAGGCATCCTGGAAGGATTGGGTCACAGGACTGGGCCCAGCTGCTTACTGATGCCAGAAATAAGCCCTCTGTGTTTCTGCAATTGCAAGCAAAAACACCAGAAGAAATTCTCTGTTGAATTGTTAGAGATGAGGTGGGACTAAATAGCATAAAAAGGTTTAATTCTGTTTTCATAATTCAGCATATTTGAGTGCGGGCAAGAATAACAATAATAACTCTCTAGAGAACTGAAGGAGGTTTAAACTGAAGGTAATATACCCGTGCCACATAATGAGGAGCAGTCACAGTTCTTATACGATTATCATCAGTATCTTAGAACTTGATTACTTCGGTCTTTAGCTAATTCTTAATCTCAGCCTTGGAGTGGTGAGACACTTGGAGTAGCTTGGCACTCTGTTCTCTGAAAAATGAGGAAGAAGTTACTAAATGTGGTTTTGAATGTCTTTAACCCGATTGTATAGAATGTAGGGTTATATCCCAATGCAGGGAATTAGGGAATTATAGGCTTTTTTCTATTGGACAATTCCCACATCATTTTTACTTTGTGGTGTGAATACATCAGATTTGTGACTTAAGTCTTTGTTTCTGTTGAAAACAAGCTTTAAAAAAAAAAAAACAACCCAACAGTAAAACAGATAATCAGATGATAAGTGTATGCATCTGTATTCCTGTAATTTTGCTGAGATGACCATGACTTTCTGTGAATACAGTGAAGTACTCAAATGCTGCATGGATTTGGTCTTCAGGAAGAGTCCAACATGAAGATGATAGCTTGCAAATCCTGAAAATACAAAAGGAGTGATATCATGAAAAGAAAATCCCATGATGTTTACTTAAAGGATGTGCTCACTTTACTGCCTGTTCTTTTGAATACCTTGTTTCCTGCTTCTTTTTTTTTTTTTTTTTTTTTTTTTTTACTGTATTGGCAAACCCAAAGAGTGTCAATCTAGTACAAAATTTAATTTTTAAGCGAATTCAGGTATCCCATACATGTAGTAACTTTTACTGCAAGTTGCATTGTTGTGGAATTTGGCCTATGACGTTTATGGGAACTAGCATTTGGACATGTCTGCTGTTATTAAGGCTGCTGTGCAAAAGCAGATTCTTAGGAGCCTTTTTAGAATGTAGATAGAAGTTCCCAAGGATGATGTAGGCATTGGCACAGGCCTTCTTAACATTAGGAACACATTTTAATTATGCATCTTAAATGCATCAGTGTAGGATATCTGTAGCTGACTTTGTAAAACTTGAATGTAATAAAGCTGCAGGACAGAAAACCCTTGGAGTGCAAAGACACAGTGTAATGGAGAAGCGTGATTTCTGTGTAAGAATGTGCAATAAGATATGAAAAGTTTTTTTTAAAAGAGCACCATTTTCACATTTGAGTATTACTGTCTTGCAGCATAAAGACCTTTTCTGGTACCAGGTTTTAGTGGCATGAGACCACAAGTTCAGTTTCTTGTGAGTTTCAGTAAACATGCAAGCTGGGAGCGTGCCTGGAGCAAGTTACAGTACCAATGAAGAAAGTTGCTATTCAAACCGAATGTCACAACTTATCCTTAATAAATACTAATAAATTTTAGTCTATTTCCCTAGTAAATATTTTATAGTCTTTGTCACCATGTTAGGTTGTTGGTTTTTTTTTTTTTAATTCTTTCTTACACAGATACTGACTATCTTGGATATTAAGTGATTGTGATCATTCCAGGGTGGAACAGGGCTTTTACTCTTGCAGTCCATTGAATATGTCATACACTTCATCCAGATAGTTCTCTTCTGCCAGGAAATAGCTAATATTGACATACTGGCATCCTGATAATGAACTATCAAAAATGTCATGAATTCTAAAGGGAAAAACCTATGCTTAATCTATGGTAAGCATGTTTGATCATGTTTTACATGTTCAGTTGGCAAATAAAGCATGCCATTTGAAAATTAAATCTGTCACTTCATATCATTTGGAACTGATCATAAAACATATGCAGTAGCTTTTTAAACCATACTTTTGATGTGCCAAAACCGTGCCATACATGTTGTGACCATTCCGCAGTTGTGAAACTCAGTGTATATGAAAGATATGCAAGAAGTTGCAGAGATGAACATTCAGCCTGAATGTTCAGCTTTTACTGTAACTCCTTTTTTGTGAATTACTTTTTCATTTGGTACAAAATTAGTTGTTGTACGCTTACAGCCCAGTGAATGTATTAAAAGTTTTTTGGAATTAAATGGTCTCAAATTTTAATTACATCAGATTTCAAATATTGGACCAATTTCCTGTCCCATGAGTAGTTCCAACTGAAGTCAATACAAATATTTTATGAATTATACAGCAGGATTTGTCCTATCTTTTATAACTAGTCCTGAAAAAAAAAAAAAAAAGAAAAGCAGTATTTCTAGAATTTCTCTAGTTCTTACTCTGTGAAAATGCAATATAGAACATGGACCCTGTAGTGACTCATCTGTAATGTTTCAAAATAATGACGGAAAGGAAAATGTCAAATAAATTAGCTAAATCTTTTACTCCTAAGTATATTTTAAAAGAAATAATTACAGAAATAAAATTTAAAATATATACATATTTAAATATATGTCTAATTTGGTTTGTATTGTATATTTTTGGCTGTTGTATTTTTAAATTAATTACTGAATACCCATCTGAAAGCAAGCTGAATTATTTTCAGACTGGTAAGTATTTTGAAATGTCTTGTTGACTAAATTAAAAATAAAAGTAGGAATAAAAAACTCTCCCTACCTCCAAGTCTTTTTAGTTTCCAAAGACATATTTTTGCAGACTTTTTCTGCATTCATACTTTGTACTGTACCTAGGACAATGAGGCCTTTGAGCCCAACATTATTTCTTTAAATAGAAACAAATATTCCTAGTAGGGTGCCTAAAATTTTACCCACATTCTCTACCATAGGGTGTATTGTACAAGCCTATCTCATATTTCATGATAGTTGTCTCAGTATCAGAATAACCTTTTTAATCATGAAAAGGAATTAACACCAGCTTCTTGATGGAAAAGGACTTGTTCATTTAAACTACCATGCAGATGAAAGCTAAATAGTGAATATTAAAATTTTCCAACAGAGATAAAAACTTAAAGAAATATCTGTCAAGTAATTACAACTTTCTTTCTTGCACAAATACATTCCTAAATTAAGCCATTAAGGTTTTTTTAAGTGTTAATTCAGTGATACACAAGTCAAGATGCCATTATCAATAGAATGCTAAAGGTAAGTAAAACTGGTATCTTGTATTCTTCCATTAATAGATGTTTTATGTCTGCTTTGTTATATTAAGAAAAAATCTCTTCTTTGTGTCTGTCATGAACAACCTTGTTAGACACTTACAACTTAGTGCTTCAGAGTAGTTCCAGCCCACAGAAGGAGCCTGGCACTGGGACAGAGGTCTCTGTGGAGAAAAAAACACGCGTGAGCACTTTGCATATTCACACCCTCCTTCCAACTGCAGCAAGGTCTACATACAACTTCTCACAAGGTTGTTTGGTGTAAAGGTCCTGCAGTGTGCAAATATTGAGGTTTTTGTCCTTGTATCATCTCCAGTGTTAACAGCTCAGCAGGGAAACTCCTGCTGCTTATAGCTGTGCAAATTGTCTCTTATGAACCATCTCATAACGGACACAGGCAAATGTCCAATTTCTGTAATAGTGATGTTTGCTTATTTGTAATTAATTAGTCTGAGATCTGACTCAGTGATTTGGAGCCTGATTTAGCAGGTAACTTTAGCAAGAGAAATGAGGTCACCCTGTCTCTCATATCTTGGGACATCATACCATATACATCCCAACCTGGAGTCACAGCCCAAACCTGCTGTGTGAGTGTCCCTTCGGGGTGCCAGTACCCATAACTTCTGTAACACAGGAAAAACACGATGTGCTTAAGGAATTTTATGAAATTTTACAGCTGTAGCCTGGTCTCCTGGAGACACTTAAGGAGCTGGGTGTGCTGTCTGCTCCCTTCCACTCTGCTTCCGGGGAAAATGCCCTCAAGTATTAATTGTAACCCACTGACCTTTTTGAAATAAAGTTTCAGCCTCAGTTTGAAAAGGCTGGACATCAGTGTGTGAACCAGACTGGAAAATCCAAATCTGCATTGTATGTCTTTAGGAAACTAAGACAGTTGAGATAATTTATAGTGTTCAAGATGCTCTGTTATGAAATAATACCTCATCGGTCACATTGAAAAGGGCAGTGGAAGCAGAAACCAAAACATACAAAAATCATTAGTGGGCATGTCGTGGTTTAACCAATGCCAGACAGCTTGTCCACTCACTCCCCCCTCCCCCCCTCCCCCTTCTTGCCCTCCCCTATTCTCGGAGGGACGGAGAGGAGAATCAAAAAGAATGCAACTCCCACGGGTTGAGATAAGAACAGTTTAGTAACTAAGGTATAACACAAATCACTACTGCTACCACCAATAATAGTAATGATAAAGGAAATAACAAGGGAAGAGAATACAACACCTCATCACCAGCCGACTGATAACTCGCCCCCCAGCCCGACCAAGCACCAACCGATACCTCCTCCAACCCTGCAGTCCACCTCACCCTTCCGGGTCACTCTCCCAGTTACATCCTGGGCATGACGTGCTGTGGTATGGAATACCTCTTTGGTCAGTTTGGGTCAGGTGTCCTGTCTCTGCTTCCTCCTGGCTTCGCCCCCTCCCTGGCAGAGCATGAGGCTCACAAAGTCCTTGGCCAAACCAAAACATCATTGTTTTTCAGCTCTGTTCCCAGCCCGAAAGTCAAAACACAGCACTGCACCACGTACCAAGAAAGAGAAAAATGACTGCTACCGCTGAACCCAGGACAGGGCAGCAGTTTTTTCAAAGTAGTTTTTGAGCAGTGAGCATTGGCAGAGCTGTTCCAGACATCAGTTTGTAAGAAAATTCAAGATAAATTGAATAATACTATATACTTAGATGGATTATCACCTCCTATGGCTTTTTCAGAAATAGATTTTAATTTTCAAGTACAGCAGTGGGAACTTCAAAAATTTGGTGAAAGTGGGATTTTTCTAGTTTTACAGCAGTACAACTGAAATCAGGCCCTATTTACTATTTTATTTTCCAATTAGGTTACAGTCTAAAATTCCAAACAAATATTCTAGGACTTATAAATTATTTTATATCTGTTGAGCAGTTACTGGGTTCTCACTTCTCATTCCTCTGATATGGGAAGTCCTTCTGTTGCATTTTGATTTTTCACCTCCTTAAGTTTTGGCAGCTAATTCCCTCATCCTCTGCAGCTTCTTTGGATATTCTTTTATAAACCACTTAGCCACTGAAGGAAAGATTACGATAAAAGTTTCCCACCTCTTTCATAAATATTCTTTTTACCATGCTGCAGAGTCAAATTCTCTGTCTTTTTCTGCCTCAGAGATTATTTTAGCATTGGTTTTATGCTGTGGAGCTGCTCCAGATAGAGAGATGAGGATCAAACCACCCAGGGCACTTTCAGTCCTAATGATCATGACACAGTGGACTCAGGGGCATCCAGTGACACACGCAGAAGTGCTGTGCTTTCTTAGAGGGGTGGAGGGTATCTTGCTACCGCTGCTCTCCTGGGTAATAGGCAAATACCAGACCATGCCTTTTGTTTCTATTCATGGAGATGCCCTAAACAGAAATACTTAAGAAATGTCCATTTTCATTAGAAGCTGCTTCTGCTTTTTTGAAACCTCTGTCATTTTTTCTTCTTGTAAGTCCCACGCAGAAAACCTCATTCATGTTCATTGAGATTCGGGATGTCACCAGAGTGCACTTTTCTGTGAATAAACAGCTGTTCAGGGAAAGAAAAATACCCAGCTCTAAAATGAACAAAGTTCTTAAGACCATTTGCTTTCAAAATGGTCAACGCCAATGCCGTTGTATAATGAAACGTCACAGGCACTTAACTTTTATGGAGCAGTTATTGACTGGTCACTGTGTTCATTTTCAGACATTAATGCCAAGGTCAGTTAAAACTAACCAAAGTCCAGATCAACATATATTGAATACAAAAATCTTGCCAGGATTTTATCACTATTTTCTATCCTGGCCTTCTTTCAGACAGGCCATCTACAGCTTTTAATGTCTGTATTATTTTACCTGTTATCTTTTCATTATACCTTGCCCATTTCCACATTTCCAGCTAAATGTCAGTTCCTACAGCTGAGATTTAATTTGAATTGTTAAATATATTCATTCTACCAGAGCTTTGAACACGAGTTTATGATTACTTCTTGGAATATAGCTTGCCTCAGTGGGATGTAATAAATTAGTCTAATCATATGGTGAGTACTTACTTCATCCTGTGTTTGTTCCTGCTAGGAACTGAAATTGTCTCTGTAATTGTATGCAAATCCCTTCACCAGAATAATCAAAGGAAACCTATGTGTAGCTGCCTATCCTTCACAAGAGAGGCATAAAAGTAACCTAACTTTTAATTCTACTTAAATGAAAAGTTGTATCTTCACATGTAAAATGTAGATACAGAACAGAAGAACGCGAATTAAAAGGCATGTGAGTAGCAGATATTTTGCTAATACTGCAGGCTGCTTTTTTAGATATGCATATATATATATAATATATATATATGTTAATAATGTTCATGGCATCATGGTTTAATCCAGAAAACAGAACACCCGGCATTGAATGTGAGAAATAATACTGTGATATTTCATTTTAAACAAGGGGCAATTTCTTCTCCCCTGAAAATATATGAGGCAGATGATAAGAGGTTTTATGAATAGCCTTCAGAATGTGCCTGTTTCCCTCTACTGCCTGCAGAAGGATACTGGGGTAACTAGCTCTGATATAGCCATCAAAATTTCAGTTGAGATAAATTCTTCTCCAAGTATCTTACTCCAAGGCATGTTTTATATATTGGCCTCAAATCATTCTGATTTGCTTCTTTGAACTCTGCCAAATATTTTAGCCTTAATTTTTAAATGTGGACACCAAGAAGAGATTCAGTCATGTAGGAGCAGTCTAGTGTCCTCTGTAAAGATCACAGCATTCTTCTAGCCTTTGTCTTCCATGTTTCTGTATTCAAGTATCTAGATGTTCCATTAGCTGTCTTACTCATAGCATTGCTGAAAAAGATCAGTTCTGTGTATCTATGACCATCATAGGAATGTCTGTGAATGCACTCAACTGAGGCAAGATTATTAAGTGCCTTTTGCTTCATCAGTTCTTTTCAGAGAAGGGATGAGAAGTGGGAGAAGGGGGAAGAACAAGCTCAAACAATCTCTGTTCATTTTCCTGGTTTAAAAAGTATGTCACTTCCTTGCATGCTGTTTTGCACAGATTAATATAAAGTATTTACATATATACATACATATACATGTCTATTTGTATGTCCATGTATGTGTGTGCTTGTGATGTCTTAAAGCATTTAGAAGAACTTACTAAAATGTTTTCTTAAATATTTTTTTTTTCTTGTAGGATTATGTTCTTTTAAAGAAACTCTGATTCTATGCCATTTTCAGGATTTAGTTCAGACACTTGCAGTCCCTCAGATGAAGTGCCGGGGAGATGCAAGATTATCCAGTGTCATAGGATCATGGAATCATTTAGGTCAGAAAAGATCCTTAAGATCATTCAGCTACAAACCCAACACTGCTAAGTCCCCCACTAAACCATTTCCCTAACTGCCATATCTACACATCTTTTAAATACCTCCAGGGATGGTGACTCAACCATTTTCCTAGGCAGCCTGCTCCAGTGCTTGTCAACCCCTTCAGGGAAGAAATTTTTCCTAATGGCCAATCTAAACCTCCTCTGGTGCAACTTGAGGATGTTTCCTCTTGTCCTATTGCTTGTCACTTGAGACTGACACCCACTCCACTACAAGTTCAGGCAGCAATAAGCCTCTTTTTGTCCAGATTAAACCCGGGTTCCCTCAGCTGCTCTTCATCAGATTTGTGTTTCAGACCCTTCACCAGCTTTGTTGCCCTTCTGTGAAAACGCTCCAGCACTTCAGTGTCTGTCTTGTCATGAGGGCCCAAAACTGAGCACACCCTCTAAGGTTCAACCTCACCAGTGTTGAGTGCTTTAGTCTTAATACCCTCTGGTGTGGTTCTTTTGGATGTTGTTTACACAAAGGTGTACATACAATTGTATACCACCACAGGGCAAATAAAATCCTATTAAATTGAGAGTAGAGAGGTGATTTGTTGGGAAGTGAGCAATTTATAGAAAATAGCTTTGTGCCAATTAAGATATTGTGTAAGAAAGATAATTTATTAGCATCAAAATTACAGACTGTAGGTGCTGTTGAAATAAATTTTGGCTTTAAGGCATTACACTAGAGAAGAAAGTTTAAGCTACATGTGTGAAAGCAACAAATATTTACAACCAAGTTGGATATTTGTGAAATAAATAGAAGAAGAGAGAGAAAAAGAGTAGTAAGTTAAACATTTGAGCATACTGTATTTTCTTCTAAAATTAGTTCACTTATTCCTGTTTTTTCTCCTTTTCTAAAAAATGCTGATACACATTAAACCTAATGATAGGCCCAAGATGACAGATAATTGGTTATTCAGAGAAACTGCATAGCCTCTATAGTTCCTTTAAAATGCTGGCCTGACAGAGAGCAAGCCTAACACCTGCTTCCCTCCCCCTCCCCCCATCCTTCTTTTCCACTCAGTGGCTTAACTGTGTTTGTTTTAAGGCCGTAGGTTCTCATATTGCTTTAATTACATACTGTTTATGATTTAGCATTGAAGGTTCTGTAGGAAAAGTTTGATAAGAGTGTGGCTTCCTTGCTGCTTGTAAACTTCAGAGGAGCCAGAGGCTCCACACCTGAGTCAATTCTAGCTGAGCTCTTTGGCGGAGCCAAATAATAGACAAATAAAAGCAAAGAAATATAGAAAGCTTACAACAGACTATAAGTTTGGACTATAGGTATAGACTATAGGTATAGACTGTAGTCTATAGTTACCTATATATAGGTACGTGTAAATATACATTTGGCACATACATATATAAATATATATTGTACATGTGCGTGGATGTATTTATCTCTATGCATGCATGTCATAAGAAGACTTATTGGACTTTGATGTTAGTTACAAGGCATTTAGTGAAGAAGGAAGGGTATTGGTATCTGAGAACTGAAAGCACAAGCAAAAATATTAGACTGCCTTCAAAACTAGTGGTTTTCTTCAGTCCCTCTCAAGTTTACACTTATCTTTATCACTTAGTATTTTGGTGAGACACCTTTACAGCATATTTCCTATGAAGGTTTCAGACTCTGAAATGCAAAGAAGGGGAAAAATGTTGCTGCAGAGTGAGTGTAGAATAAATGGGATCTGACATAGCCTGAATCTTTGATCATGGATTCCCACTGTGGAGTAAGCCAAACCTCCTCCCATATGCTCACTGAAAGCACGTAACTTACATGGCATTAAGACTTTTTTTTTTTTTAAGGTAATAATTGAAAAATATTGACAGCTTTTTCCTCCTAGGAAAGCAGGGTTATTAAATACTGCAGATGAAGTTGCACAGGTACCAGTCTCTACAGGATTAAGGGAGAGAAGAACAGAAAGTCTGACCATAAACCTTGTTTTGGAGCTCTCGCAGCACTGCGAAAATATTCAAGGTCATAGATCTCAGGGAGGTGAGAAACATGAATTCAGATCATAAAGGTAATTTCCTTTATCACCAAATACTCTGAAAACTTTGGAGTAAAATAGTGATAGAGGAGATGGCCAATTGCATCCATTTTCCCTACAGTTTTGTTTCAGAACCATCTGTAACAAAATTATCCTCATGATTTATAGTATTGGTGACAATTCACAACCTCCATCATAACAGACATATTTAAAACTACATAGACTTTGGAAAGCTAACTAAAATGAACCATGGATTTTTTTTTCAGTAAAAAATATGTGAGAAAGCAAATTTCCTTCTGTTAAAAGTAACAGTTTTTGTAGACATTGGGGGAAAAAATAGGTGCTTCATTCTAATATGATTTTTTACACAGCTTGCATGATTTTTTTCTAAATGAGTGTATTAGGTTTGCATGGCAAGCTTTGGTAGCAAGGGGCTACAAGGGTGGCTTCTGTGAGAAGGTGTTAGAAGCTTCCCCCATATCTGATATAGCCAGTGCCAGCCGCTCCAACATGGACCCACTACTGGCCAAGGCTGAGCTCATCAGGGGTGGATAGCATAGTTAAGAATGGGGAAAGGAGCAATTGTAGCTGGGGAGAGAAGTGAGAATGTGTGAGACACTGCAGACACAACTGCAGACACCAAGGTCAGTGCAGGAGGCAGGAGGTGCTCCAGGCGCTGGAGCAGAGATTCCTCTGCAGCCCATGGTGCAGCCCATGGTGAGGCAGGCTGTGCTGCTGCAGCACACGGAAGTCCACGGTAGAGCAGATCTCCACCTGCAGACCATGGAGGACCCCATGACAGAGCAGGGGGATGCCCCTGTCCTGTAAGAAGCCAGCACTGGAGCAGGTTTGCTGCAGGACTTGTGACCCCACAGGGGACCCACACTGGAGCAGTCTGTTCTGAAGGACTGCAATCCATGGAAGGGACCCACACTGGAGCAGTCTGTTCCTGAACGACTGCATCCCATGGAAAGGACCTACACTGGAGCAGTTCATGAAGATCTGCAGCCTGTGGGAAGGACTAACGTTGGAGTTCGTAGAGGATTCTCTCCCATGGGAGGGACCCCATGCTGGAGCAGGGCAAGAGTGTAAGGAGTTCTCCTCTGAGGAGGAAGAAATGGCAGAAATAACATGTGATGAACTGATGGCAACCTCAATTCCCCATCCCCCTGGGCTGCTGTAGGGGAGGAGGTAGAGAAATCAAGGGTGAAGTTAAGCCCAGGAAGAAAGGGGGCATGGGGCAAAGGT
The DNA here is from genome assembly GCF_033783945.1 of Neopsephotus bourkii. Lineage (NCBI taxonomy): Eukaryota > Metazoa > Chordata > Aves > Psittaciformes > Psittacidae > Neopsephotus > Neopsephotus bourkii. Next base: position 4,350,034 of record NW_026902113.1, read on the forward strand.
GTCTTAAGACTTAGTTTTTATTTCTCATTATGCTACTCTGATTTGATTAGTAATAAATAAAACTAATTTCCCCAAGTCAAGTGTTTTGCCCATGATGGTTAACTGCTAAGTGATCTCTTCCTGCCCCTATCTCAGCCCATGAACCTTTTGTCGTATTTTTCTGCACACAAACACCATACAGTTAAGGACAGAAGTGATAAGGATGATGGGCACAAGTGAAGCCATCACAATGAGCTAAAGAAATTTTGTCTTGATGAAATTTCTGGATTCGTAAAACGTTGGTCATGCACTTGAACTGAGAGAGAAATACATGAGGTGCACTGTCAAATGAGGAGGTACTAAGTAGTGATCTATTCTGGCTGAAGTTTTTCCCAGCATCTTTTTTGATGACTTGGATGAAGAAATACAGAATACATTTGTTAAACTTGCAGACGATTACAAAAATTGGAAGGATTGTGTGTACTTTGGAATACTTTTTAAAAATATGTCACACTTTCACCAATCCACTTCAGGAAGGACTTAGATCAATCGCAACATATCCAGAGGAAACCAAGGAAAATTGTCAGAATCTAGACTAAAACATGTTCCACAAGGAAAACCTGAAAGAATCATGTTTCAGCAAGAGAAGAACAGACAGAAAGGAAATGAAACAGCAGCCTTCAGTTATGTAAAGGAATGTTTTAAAGAAGAAGGGAACAAACTGTTCTCTAGGTCTATTAGAGATAGGACAAGAATGAGTAGCTTTAAATTGTGCCAGGGGAGACTTAGGCTTGAGTTTAGGAAACATCTCCTAATGATAATTAAGCCATGAATATATTACATAGGAAGTTACAGAATCCTCTTTAGAGGTTTTTAAGGGCAAAGAAAGATACCTGTACAGAACAATTTAAATATAATTTATCTGTCTTGGGGGATGGAGGGATAGAGGGGAATAGATGGGAGTATTTCTTGAGCTTCCTGTTTTATTTCCCAATCTATGTGTCATTTCTGTGAATTAGACCCAAGTAGGACTCAGAACACAGATATAGTTCTAGCTTCCATTTTGTTGTCTAAATTGACCTGTTTGTATGTGCTTTTTGTTGAATATTCTGGGTCCATCTCCAAATGCAGGGAAAATCGGGCATGTGAATGAGTTATCATATGTCAGTTATACGATGGAGCTTATAAATCCTATTGGTTGTGTTTGAATTCTTGAAGCTCTTCAAAAATTTGAAGCAAAAAAGGATATTAATTAAAAATGTATTAATCACAAGGAAAGGTAAAATATGCTTGAGTTTGAGTGGTTTTAGTTATTGGCTGAAGGCAAAATCATGCATCACTCATACTATAACTTTCTTGTATGTTTATGATCACTGTAGTGTCTGGATTCATCTTGCCAAGGTTTGGCTAGATAAATAGTAGGTATTTTTACTAAGCCTCATGTCTAGACTCCTTCGATATTCATTGGAGAAAGAGAAAAGCACCTCTGCAATAGATAATCTAAGACAAAAAAAAATGCCTTTTTGTGGGATTTATGTCTCTCCTTTTAAAGTTTGGATAATAACTTAGACAACTAGTTTACAGACAGCTAGAGCTAAGTGACGTTAATCCAATGCTGAATGTCAAATTTATCCATACCAAATGATTTGATTGTTTATTCTTCACTTCTGCTGTGTGTTAGATTTAAAATGAATTTATTTCATGTACTGATCCCAGTATGAATTCAAATAGATGGAAGTAGATTGAAGAAAATAGCTCCACCATTTCAGTGTCTGTGACTGTTGGGATCATGGCTATTCTTGGGAATGGGATCAACTCCTATTTGAAGGTTAATTGGCCCATAAGAGAAGAGAAATAATTTGCATTTCAGTAAAATACAGTTGCATCCTTTTCATCATAGAAAATTAATAATAAGTTACTTCCTGCACAATAGTTCCAAACCAGGAATTATTACTGGGAGTGCTGCTGTTTGGAGCAAGCAGTCACTTTGCTATCTATCTCCTAGCAAGAATGTCAGGAATGATTGCTTGTGCTTAGAGGAGTGGGGAAAATTATTTTCCAGAGTGAAAAGACTGCTGGAAGATGAAAGTAACTGATATTTAATTACAAGTCTGTAATTGATCATTTTAATATTTCCAGTGAAAGCAAGCAAGAGCAAAAAGTAAAAATAAAAGGAAAGAAAAGGAAACGAGCCAACCATGTGCATTCCATCTGAAAAATAAGTCAAGAAAATGGTCCTCTACCTCTTTAGTTTATTCTGAACACACTGAAGAGATTTGGATATCAGATTTTAGTTTTCATTTAAATGGAAATAAGTGAAATTAAGTCATTGACTGCTGAAACAAAATTGGATAGGGGAAAGCCTGGCTGGTATAACAGAGGACAAATAAAAAAACCTGAAGGGGCACTGAACTTTTAAAATCAAAAAGATTATTCGTTATTTTGGTTACTTGGGTGAGGGATGATTGTATAAAGGGTCCAATTACAGCAGCGTTGCAGTGACTAGGAAGAATCCTAGTAAATGCCTGCATTTACAACGTATTCTTAAATACCAAAATTGCTCAAGTGATTTACACTCTTTGGCTTCCAGAAGACACCTAAGTTTCTCTGAAGAGGTACTAATATCTCTCTAAACAGATATAAGACCAGGTGCACATCTGGCATTGTTTTTAAGTGGCTGATGCATTTTGCAATGGAAAAAAAAAAACCTTTGGAGTGTGGAATGAGGGGAGGAAGGTTAAAAAATATCTGAGAATTTATTTGTAATGTATTTAAGTGTAGTATCAACCCAAATATGTGGACTTTCTGCAGCAGACATCTCCAGCTCTCATTTTACAGGAGAAAAATAGAGTAAGTTTTCATTTTTATATTCAAGTTTTGGTTTTTGTTTTGTTTTGATTTTACAATATGGTGACTGTGTGGTATTTTGGGGGGAAAAAAATACCAAAAATTAAAAACCCCCCAAAACAATAGCAGTGTCAGATCATCACAATTCCACATGAGCAGAGAACAGAAAAGCAAGAGAAGGCAGACCCAGGGAAGTGTAAAGAAAATAAAATCTTTTCAGATTTTGACTGTCTCTGCTTTGGTTCCAGTGTATTGAAATGGAATCAGTACTACTGGTCCTGAAGCAGTTGTCAATCGTATCTACATCTGAGCAATTGTAGTCTTATAAACAGGAAAAAAGCAGCTAATTCTTGCATATATGCTTGCATATAGCATCCTTCAGGGACTTAATCCCTGTTTTCAGGCAGTCATATTGGTGTTTTATCTTGCTTATAGATTTGCTAACAAAAACCCTGAAACTCTTTTATGCAACAAATAGCATTCCAACGTACATGGGATGGAATGTATTCCAGAAAATGAATCATTCATCTGTCCATAGCACGACTGAGGATAAATAACAGACAACCAGAAAACAAATAACTTTTAGGCAACAGCTGCAAGATTTATGTCTGTTGTCTTGGGCAAGCATCTTTCTGAAGTGTAAGAATTTTGTCTAAATAGACATCCTGCACTCAGTTTCTGAGAGTTACCCTAGGTTAGTTTCAGGAATTTTGCCTTATGAAATGTTTGCTGCACTACATACAACTAATGTTTTCCTCTGTCAGCTGTAGCCAATTATTTTGAGCAAATAAGCATTCTTCTCAGTATGTCTAATTTTTGTGCCAAGCCTATGAATGCCTTTATTCATTCTGTGTAAACTCCATCCTTACCAGTCTCTTATATTAAAAATTGTTCTTGCACACTAAATAGATGACTATGCCACCAATGGCTTGCACAGCAATTCTGAACTCTTCTTATGGAGATGTTGCACCATATCCAGTTAATACCATTTAGCTGTATTATACTATATGTGAAAGACATGCTAACATGAAAAACCACATCCAAGTGCCAGCTACTGACTAGATTTTACAGCAGCTTCAAATGCCTAAATGAAGGCAGTTGCTAATGAAATGTGGCAAGTGAAATCTTGATCCAAGGTAGAAGAAAAGTTTTTCTATTTTGTTGTCTGATATTTGTCATGCTTTATGCTGGGATAAATTCCCAGTTTGATCAAAACAAATATTAGTAAAGTTGTCCAAGCAAAATGCAAAAGGAATGAAGGGATGTCAATTGCGATTTCAAACTCCATTCATTCTGAATCAAAGAAAATGTTAATTTATGTCAGGAAGCTGAATTAAGTAAACGTTGACTGCCTTTGTAGCAAAGATCAAGTCAAAGTTACAGTGTAAATGAAGTAGGAACCCCTGTAACACTGGAGTAGTTTTAATGCCTATCTATATATGGAAATGAATAGGAAATGAAGCAAAAAATACAGTGTTTGGGAAAGAATCTTGTCATGATTTGCAGAGATAATTACAGTCAAAAAGGAGATTGAATATAGCAACAGGAAAAGCAGAATAATTATGCAGCAATTAACAGGAAATCTGTATGGTTCTTTGAAAAAAAATAACAGTCATTGGGTTAAAAATATATGCTGAGTACAGAAATGTTTTAATACTCAATACATCAAGCATTTTAATTCATTTCCTAAGATAAACTGTTACATAAAATAAATGTCTCATTTATAAGATAAAATATGTTATGCATTTTACATATTATCTATAAATGTTTTTATTTTTATCTTAAATATGTCATCTGCATTGAAGAAAAATAATAGATGTTCATTTTGGAGTGCGGGTGTATCATGTCATAATGATAAGGAGATACAGATTTTAAGTTAAGTTTAAGGGACTGCAAATGCTATAGGAGTCAGCAAAAAAATAGCTACTCCTAAATTTCCCCTCATGTGTCCTAAAATCTTCATATTCTGATAAAGCTATTGTCTGCTTTTATTTCACTGGAGGCAAAACGGGGTTTTGTAGGTCTTCTGATAATTAGTTAGTTAGGAACAGCACACATTCCTGAAATTTAACTTAGAAAGAGTCCTCTTTCAGTCTCTGGGAATGCCTGGTAGTGTTTTTTACAGGGAATCTATCACACAGTGGTGTATCTTCAGGTGCATTAGAATGACAGCTGGAGGTAACTTCACTCAGGCATGGGACCCTCTTGTTGAAGTTATGTGTAGTCTCATAACTAAGGATAGTTTTCATGAGGTGAAATTTTTCCTTTAAAGCTACTGGAGAAAATTCATCCCGATAACGAGTAAAAGCCACAATATTTTGTGGTTGTGAATCTAGACAGGGGGACCTTGTTTGAATTGCATCATTTGCATAAATAAATGAAAAATTAATTCTTTTTAAGAAGCATTAAAAACCCCTTGGGTTAAATGTTGTTAAAAAAAATAAAATAAAATAAACCCAACAACAACAGCAAAGCATCTGAATATCTAACATGATGTTTTTTAGTATGCAAATACTTATGATGAATGAGTAGGCTCATATTTTTTCTTTGCTGTGTTGAACTGCCTAGATACAGAAACCTGTACAAAACCAGTCTGAGAAGCTGAATGCTTGACTGGAAGAGTTTGTGTTTGTAAGTCATATGAAGATTATCCATAATGCTGAGAATCATTCTAAGCAATGTGATCACATCAGTGGTAATTGTTGTTAACTGCATACTGTGTGCTGATTATGGCTAGCAGCATAGGTAGTGATACAAGCAGTGTCTTATTCTCTTCCCTGCAGGAACAAATATTAAGAGACATAATATCGATTAAGGACAGTTCCTATTCAAAAGAATGCATTGATTGTGTTACTAGTATATTGTATCCTTTTCTTTTAGGTTATTCAATACTTCAAGCTATTATGGAAAAAGCGGGACAAAATAGCTGGCAAGTCAGTGCCATCTGTGTGGAGAACTTTAATGATGCCAGCTACAGGAGGCTTTTAGAAGATCTGGACCGAAGGCAAGAAAAGAAATTTGTAATAGACTGTGAAATAGAGAGGCTTCAGAATCTCTTAGAACAGGTAATACCTACTTTTAATGTCACTGTAAGCACATTACTGAAACTCCACATGAGATACCGTTGTGCATTTAGTTTTGTTTATTTTCTCAATGGAGATGAGATTGCTTGCTCTTTCTTTTTGTTTTTCTTCAAGGGCCTATATTTGTACATCCACTTGCCTGCTCCGTTTTCTTTTCCTATATAATTCTTATCACCTCGTGCATCACTGCAGTGAACGCCCCTCCCTTTCAGACTCATCAGGTCTGCAGGCAAAGGGTGCCAGCAGTCAGGGCAGCTGCATGTTTAGCCCCACATTGCAGCACCTACACACCTGATACATGCTGCATCAGGATCTCAGGGCTGGCGGAGCAACATGGTGTTGCTGAACTGGCAAGATGCCCTCAGTCCATACCTTCATGGGGTAGAGGTTTTTTTTGATGGAAAAAAGCATCCCGTTTTTTTGTGAATAGAGAGTAATACTGAATCCAGTATTACTTTCTATTCACCGAATAGAACATACGGTGAACTGCTTAACATCTTTGTCAGCAACATGGGCAGTGCACTATGTGCGCACACTCAGCAAGGCTGCCAGTGATACCAAGCTGTGTGGTGTGGCTGACACACTGTTGGGAAGGGATGCCATCCCAGGGAACTTTGACATGCTTGAGAGGTAAGCCAGTGTGAAACTCATGAAGTTCAGCAAGGCCAAGTGCAGGGTCCTGTATCTGGATTGGGGCAATCCCAGGCATGAATACAGGCTGGGTGCAGAATGGATTTAGAGCAGGCCTGATGAGAAGGCTGAGGGGTTGTTGATTGACAAGAATCTCAACATGAGGCAACAGTGTGTAATTGTAGCCCAGAAAGACACCTGTATGCTGGGCTGCATCAAAGGAGTGTGACCAGGAGGTCAAGGGAGGTGATTCTCCCTTTCTACTCCAGTCCTGTGAGACCCAACCTAGTGTACTGCATCCAGCTCTGGGGGCAACAACATGATAAGAAGGATGTGGACCTCTTTGAGTGAGTCCAAAGGAGGCCACAGTGATGATCAGAGGGCTTGAGCACCTCTCCTGTGAAGACAGGATGAGAGACTTGGGCTTGCTGAACCTAGAGAAGAGAAAGCTCCAGGGAGACCTTGTAACAATCTTCCAATACCTAAAGGTATTAGAAGGAGACCTACAAGAAATCTAGAGGGGTACTTCTTAGAAGGGTATGTAGTGATAGAACAAGGGGGAATGGCTTTAAACTGCAAGAAGGTAGATTTAGATGAGATATTAAGATATTTTTTTACCATGAGGGTGGTGAACACGTTCCCCAGGGAGGTTGTGGCTACCCCATCCCTGGAAGTGTCCAAAGCCAAGTTGTATGGAGCTTTGAGTAACCTGGTCTAATAGAAGTTGTCCCAGCCCATTGCAGGGGGGGAAGGAAATAGATGAGGTCCCCAAGCCACTCTGATTATGTGAAATAGCATAGACCATATATTTCTAGGCATAAAATGCTTTAAAATTATTACTGCACATATTTAAACTGATAGTTTTATTACCTTAGCAGACTATTTACAAACATGAAGAACAGCAGAATAAAGGTGCCATTGAACTGGGAAGAAAGGTCAGGTTCTTCCATCAGTTATTTATGGAAAGCTGCTATTAGATAACAAAAATATTGGGCCAGACAGACTGGCTTGTGCTGGGTAGTACCTACTTGAGTATATAAAGTGAATATAAAATCCTGCTGCTGTGATGTGGCAAATCTATCTATATAGTGCTTATGTACAGCTCTTTCTTAAATGATGGAAGAAGTACCTTAATGCTTTGAAAGGAGCATTTTGTCAAATGACAGGAAAATAACTTGGGGTTAACTAGCTGCTTCCTGCCTGTTCCCACATCCTGTGCTGATGTGCTGGTGCAAGTGCCAGTACCTGCTGCTGCTGCTGCAGAAATTGCAGGGAATGAATGCCATCTGCTGGTGGTCCATCCTCCACCGCCGCTCTGCTTCTCTGCTAGTGCGTTAATTTTGAGGATTTTTTGCAAAAAACGGTCATGCTGCATCTGCTACCAAAGTCACGGAAATACGAAATGTCTTTTGTGGTACAGAAATGCAAAAATAATATTTATAGAAACATACACGTCAGTTTTGCCTTCGCTGGCAGAAGATAAAGAGGGAAACTGAGAATTAATGGCATGGCTGATTTAACAAGGACTTTTTCTATGACTGCTGCCAAGAGAATAGATGACACCATATTGCTATAGACATTCTTTTGGCCATTTTTTTGATTCAGAATGCCATTATGTTTTAGCACATGCTCTCTACAGCTTAGAATGAGATCCTCCTCCAGTTCAGCCTGTGTGGTAGTAAAACGGAACACCCACTTGAAGGTCTTTTAAAATACATTGAGAAAAATAATTTCTCTCTCAGGTCTATGTGTGTGTCCATGTGTATGTACTTGATTTCTTTTACATGGCATACAAATGTGACTTAGGTAAAGTATACTATATTACCATAAGACTTGAGATACACCTATCATCCTGCATAGGTGTATCTACTGAGGGTCCACTCAATTTCAAAGCAAAATGAAGCCATACAGGACACATTTACTTTTCTATGATCTCAGCTGTACGTTTTATTTGCTACCAGGGGCTCTCACTCGTTCCCCTTCCAGATTGGCATCTGCACAGTCAGCTCATACAGGACTGGATTTTGCATGTCTAAAATAGGAGTTAAATGCAGGCTTGAATCAGATGTGGTGAATTTGGTTAACACATCTACAGGGCAAGCACAAAAGTTGAGAACTTTCCATTAATTGTGGCAGGAGATTGGAGGGTAGGAGTGAACACCTAACTTCAAGGCATGGTTTGAGTTGGATGGGACCATAAAGATCATGTAGTTCTAACTTTGCAACATACTTGTATCTTTGTTAGTCGTACAAGCAGTTTTTGGAATTGATTCATCTGACGACTGTCGAATTTTGGGCAGGATGAATTTTGCCCAGGAAGCAACCTCTTCTGTACTTGTGCTGGTGTTTATTCACACCTAAGTGTAAAGCCTTTGCCCTTAAATCTATGCTAATGAAGTGAGAGAAACTGGTTTGTGCGTTTTTTCTAATAGTGACTGCCCATATATATATTTATTTACACTTTAACTAATTAAATTGTAACTCATATATTTCAGAATATTTTTATAATTATCCCAGATCATATGAATTCTATTCTTCCCCAGCCTGCATGGGGATCCTCTCCATCCTTCCAAAGAAAGGCCACTGTACAAGCAGGAATGGCATTATAGCCAGGCTACACAAAGTATGCGTAAGAGCTGTAGCTTTACTCTCCACTGCGAAGGTCCTGCTCTTCCTAGACAGGCTGACATCCAAGGGTGCTGTTCTGGGGCTCCAAATGAAAGCACTTTGCTTTCAGAAAGAAAATACTTCTTAAGGATGTGTAGTCAGAAACAGTCTCAGACACAAAAACACTTAGTCTGCCAAAAATGGGATTGAAGGAAAAAGAGTCTAGCCCAATGTAAAAAAAGCAAAATAACAGCCATTTTAAAATATCAGCTATTGGCTTTTTCCCCTTTGCATGAAATCTTTAATAACCTGTATCAGACAGGTAAGGTGGCTTCACAAGTGGACTAAAAGTTGGCACGCTCTTCCTTGCATACACAGAGGAGCTGATTAAGCTTCAGTGATTCTAATTAACTCAGCTTCTTTCCTGCCTAGTTCTCCTGTAATTGAAAGCCTAAGTTCTGACTATACTGTAATACTTTGCAATGTACAAGTAAATGTTCTGCAGAACATTTAGGAAAAGTAATTAAATCTCAGTAATGAGACCGTAACTCAAACTGCTTTGCCCTTAAATCTATGCTAATGAAGGGAGAAAAGCTGGCTTGTGGGCTTCTTCTCAAGTGACTGCCCATATATATGCACATTCACACTTCTCATGACTGTGGACCTCAAGCAGTGAAGATTGGAGACTTTTTCACTGGCTGTGTTCAGAAAGTGAGCTCATATGCTGCTCTCCTACCCCCACCACTTATCTGACCTGGTGTCTTGTGCTCTTTGTCCTCTCCTGGCTGAGAAAATCAGCAGCTTGCTGTTTTCTCACTTCTTGTGCAACTCTGTTTTCTATTTCTTTTTGTATCCTATATTTTAAGTTCATTAATTTTCTTCATTTATTTTCTCCTCTCTATGTGCCTTGTGTGTGTAACCTGCCTTCACACTCAATACCTGGGGCTTGTCTTCAGTGACAATTTTTCATCTGGAATGCAGTGACTTACCTGAAATCCAGGCTCCCCATCTGCACAACCCAGGATGATCATTTTTGATCACATAATTTTTCTTTTGGGTTTTTATGTTGCCATGGTGGGGTTATGTTTTGGGCAAGGGCCAAACCTGTACTTCTTTTAAGGGTGAAGTATAGAAAGATGGAGTTTCATTTTCAAATTTCTGTTGTAGAAAGGAAGACTAGGGCCAGCATTAAATTCAAGACATGCATTCAGCCCAAGTGTTTATATGTGATTTTCTTGGATTGCCCCCTCCTGTCTTAGGCTCAGAGAAGGTTTCAGAGCTTAATTCTCGGGCGATGCAAAGACTTACAAGGCTGTGATGGTTTTCTTAATAAAGTTATGCTCCTCTTCTTTGGTCATGCTCACTCACTCATGACAATACAGTCTCCAGTAGCAACTGGAGATATTTGGGGTGATAGAACAGTTTCCAGTAGCAACTGGAGATATTTGGGTGTAATAGGATAACTTTTGATTGGATTCTGTATTAGTACAGAGTTGGCATGGCTCAGCAGCAAGCCCTGTTTAAACACAGTGCTGGAGCAAGACATTGATTTCTGCAGGATCACAGAGTTGTTGCTTCAATTCATCAGTAAGACAGACAGTGTCTTCAGCCTATCTGAGTCAGTAATCTCCACCTACTCTCGAGAATCTGATGTAACTTAAGCATGCCAAGACAATTTTAGCTCTTTTTCGCACTTCATTCTCAGGATGGAAAGAACACCCTGCCTCCTTAATATCTTAAGGAAAACCTTTTTGTTAACCTGTGAGTGAAGTTCCTCTGTACTCCTCATGTAGACTTTAACATCCTGCAATCCCAGGCTCTGAAAGACAAGCCACAAGCATCAAGACTTTTGCCATTAAGTGTTTTGTTTATTTGACACAAGGGGCTGCGATGTTTGACATGACCACTGCTGCTCAGCCCCAGAAATAGCTGTGCTGCAAAACACAGTTTACTGCAAAAGCAGTAAAATAAAGAGGGAATGTGTCGCTGCCCATGGCAGGGAGGTTGGATGTAAATGAGCTTTATAGTCCCTTCCAGCTCAAACCATTATATGATTCTATGATTTTATGAAGGTTTACTTCATGTCAGCTTTATCCAGAACTTGCAGAAGATGTGTTTCCATTTTGGAAAAATCACTTCTACTTAGTTATGTAGGACTGCTTATGCTTAACAGAATGTTTTCTAGAACTATGTAAGCGATCTCAATAAATCTGATGAATTGTCTCCCCAGTTTACTTCCCCGGCTCTTTGTTTCCTCTGCTCAAGCACAGACATTATAAAAATAAGCCACATGGTTTAAGTAAATAAATAAATAAATAGAAACCGACCAAAACCAAGGATAGTCCTTTATTTGTATTGTATAAATGACCAGAAACAAGACAAACAAGATAGAAACAAATGAGACAAAGCTCCATTTTCCTACATGCATGAAATGGTTTTACCATTCTCTTTCCTGCCTACTGGGACAAGGTAGAAAAAAAAGGAGATAAAGCAAAGACAGAAAAAGATAAAATGACATCTCCACAGATTTATGTAACAGATATTGCTTATATAGCAGAATGCATTTCTAGTGATTCATACTCTTCTGTCAAGGACTGTTATGTCCTTGTTTATCAACATCCCTTTTTTCATGGCAGTTTCAGCAGGTGGTCTTTTAAAAGCACGAAAATATTCTGTTTGAATCAAAGAATGGAAGTTGGTGAGAGAGACAGAAAATTCTCTGCTTGTGCGTCTCTTCTTTGCAAGTTGTGTTTCTAAAGTGCTCCCCTGAATTCAATGCAAAGAACTTTCTGCTTAAGATGAAATTAAGACTTGAAACACATTGTAACACTGTGATTTCCATTTCCTACCAACTAATCTGCTAGTACTGGCAGCAAGCAGTAGAGCATCTGAATAGTCGAGGCCAAAGTCATGTACTGCATATGATGCAGCAAGAATCAGGCCCATGTCTTTCTCTCACTTTTTACCAGTTTCTTTCCCTTCTTACTCTTTCTTTTAGTTTAATTTTTCTTCCTGTATTCTAAAATAATGTATCTATTTGCAGTTCTGACTTGTTCACTAAAATAAAAAGTCAAGTCAGCCTAAAGATAAAGGGTATAGATACCAAAATTAGAAAATCCTTAATCTTATTATGCATTTACTGCATTTCTATTTGAAATGCAGAACACGTTTCAAAATAAATATGGCTAAAAAAGAAATGTGGCTTTTATTTATTACTGCGAAAGCCCAAACAAAGTTAATTACAGATGCCTGTTTAAGCTGAACTTATGAAACCCCAAGTCAGGCTTCCAAGTTAACATTTTTTTTTTCTCATATTATTTCTTCTCATTATAATTTATTCACTGCTTCATTTGTACGAGTATAATCTAAAGCAATCCATAAGCATCTTAAAACAGTAAGAAGTAAGGACTGATACACCCTTGGATTTCATAGGCTTTGTTCTTCTCTTAGACCACCAGTACTACCACAAGCACCATAAAAATCTCTTTCCCAAAAATGTACTACGCAATCAAGAATAGAAATTACTATAACTAATCCAGAAAGATGTGCAAGTTGACAGTACCTGTGCATCAGATGGAAAATGTAGTGTCTGGGTGCTTCTTACCCTTTTGGTGGCTCTGTTCACCCAGCAGCCAGTATTAAGGACTGTAGAGACTTAGTGCTTTAGATGCCCTAGATGTCCTAGATGTCTTAGATGCCTTAGACAATGTCTTAGAGGCACTGTCTTCCTTTCAAATAAAGCTGAAGTTACAAAATATGTTAAAAACTGTTTTACAGACAACTCAGTAGCACAAATGTGATTTCCTTAGGAAAGAGGACAAAAAAGCAAAACGCACATATTTAAGGAAATGTCATGTCACCCTCGTCTGTTTTACTTGCATCTAGTCAGTTGGAATAATTTACCTTAGGTAAATGCGTGCCATAGATTTCTTTTGTTGTTCCTCAGTTTGCTAACTGGCAAGCAAGATTAAAGTGTTATAAATCAATGAAGCTGAGGTCAGACTTGAAGAATATCACAGAGAATGATTTTGAAGATTTCAGTGAAAACATATGTTACTTGTTCAACCACTATATTTGTTCTTTTTCCTTCTTCAGACACTAATAACACTTATTACTAGAGAAGCGGACTGTCATTTGCTCAGCCAGAGCGGATCTCACAGCTATTACTTAAGTTTTTTCAGTGCTCAGAAATATGCTCAGATAATACAATGAAGTCAATGCTCCAAATAGATTTTACAATTAAGCTGAAAAGCGCAGTATAAGAATCATTTAGATAATGATGGGTAGTGTTGTTAACTGTAAATACTTTTCTTTTGGCCCTTCATTGGGTTTTTATTTCTTTCTGTGTTAATCTCTATCAAAAGGACATTTAAAATCATAGAAGAAGCTTTCAAAAACATAAAATGCTGAAGTTGGAAGTTAACAGTTACGGTCCTTTCTTTTTCTGCCAGAATTTTCATTTTTCAGCACATATTAAACACTGCCAAGCAAATAAAGCACCAGAAAAAAAAAATACTGGAGTCTTGGAGTTCTGAGATCTCTTTTTAGACAGATTTTGGACCTAGTTTTGAAATTCAGACTGTGAAGTACTGACATAAACAGTTCTATTCTACAACCTAAGTAACAGAATAATTGGGGTTGAAAGTGACCTCTGAGGGCCATCTGGATGCTCCCCCTGCTCACAAGGGCAAGCTTAGATCAGGTAACTCATGCAGTCATACTTTGAACACTTCCAAAGATAGAGATCCCACCACTCTTTTATGCCCTGTGTCAGTACTTGTCTACCTCATGGAAATTAAAAAAAAAAAAAAAAAAGAAAAATCCTTATATCTAGCTGGAATTTCTTGTGTTGCAAACTGTGTTGTCTTTTGTCCTATTCTTGTGCACCTCCAGGAAGAGTCTGATAACCTCTTCCCTATCACCGTCCCATCAGATATTTATACATACTACTAAGATCTTTCTGAGCCTTCTCTCTCCAGGCTGAGCAGTCCCAGCTCTCTCAGCTTCTTTCATATAGCAGATGCTTCAAGCCCAGTCACCTTCATGGCCCTACTCTGGACCCACTCCAGTATGCCCATCTCTGTCTTGTACTGGGCAGTCCAGCACTAGATCCAGCATTCCAGATGGTGCCTCACCAGAGATGAGGAGAAAGATATTTCTCTCATGACCTGCTGTCAATACAGCCCAAGAGGGTGTTCGCTTTCTTTGCCATGAGAGTACATGACCGGCTCCTGGTAAACTTGTCTACCAGAATCCTCAGGAGCTTTCCTGCAGAGCTTATTCCTTTACAGCATGTACCCAACCTGTCCTGCTGTGTTTGTGGAGTCATGCTGAGCATCAGGCCACAAAATAAGCCATAGATCTACACAAATGAGCTCATTTGTTTCTCATTGCTCCATTGGCACACCTATATGCTGCTCTTGAGATAAAAATACCTTGTGAGTGGGTGAACCGTGTATCATCTTGTATTGAATCTTGCAAACCCATAATATATTTGCATCAGAAACAGCTAGAAGGAATACCACAGTGACTAGATCAGCCTCTGTGCTACTTGAAGTGACCAAATAAAAAAACAACTTCATTAAACTGGACAACATGCTTCTCCAGTATTTTGGTTCCTCATTCTCTGCTACTAAAAATTCTGATACTTCTTCCTACTTCCTGATAGTCCTCTTGGGCAAATTTTTAACAGGAATTTAATTTAACCGTGTCTCCATAATGACCTTCATGCAAAGCTCAGCAAAGCAAACTGAAAAACTCAAACTAAATGTAATTGCATTTGCCTAGGACCCTTATGTTTACTTCTTTGTGAAAGAGAATATCACTGCTTCTAATTTCTGTTTTCTCAGGCTTTTTTCATATGCAGTAACATTTACAGTGTTTATATTTGTACACACAAATATGTACATAAACACATGCACATGGGCATATACAGGACTATGTAGCAAAAAATGTTTCTCCTTTATCCAAGAATGGGAATGTATTTCCTTTCTTCCATCTGTAGCAGCTCCATCCTCTCCCACCCGTTTCCACCTGACAAAGTTCAAACCTCAGTGTTCTGTGTGTTAGAAGTCTTGCAAAGTGTCCACTGTGAGCAGCATTGAATTTTGCATAGTGAATCAGTTTTGCTGTCAGTCTGGCTCCTGGTCTAGCAGACAGGCTGATTCCAGACTTTTTTCTGCTCCCTGCCCTCCCCTACCCATAAGAGTTAAATGGGATGTTTCCCAGTAGACCGGAACTTTTCTCAGCTCCATCAGTGTTCTGTATCAGCAGGATCAAGCTTTGATGCTCACCAAGGGCTGTGTTTGCCTTTAAACATAGAGGTGAAAACTGCTATGCAGCATCTGGCACATATTTAATGCTTCAATGTACACAGCTGAACTGATACATAATAATAAAAAGTACATTGTGCTTTGTTATATTAAAAATTAAACCCATTGTGAAGTTGTCACATAGCAAACTATTATTACTAAAAATTACAAGCCAGTAAACTCTAGTTAATAATAGCTGACAATACTTATTAACAAGCATGATAGGCAAGTAGCTGCACAGTGTCTTGGATGTTGTTCATAGTTGTCTAACTCAGTTTTTCGATGTGTCATTTGACATCACTGATCCCCAGCTTCTCCATCTTTGAAAAATGTAGCTGAAAAGTACCATGTATGTGTTAGCATTGAAAACCAAATCTCTCTGATGGGTAAAATGAAGAAGGCTGTCACAAAAAGATTGATTATTATTATTACCATCAAAATGAATGTAAATAAATATGTGAATAGAGAAGAATACAGAAGCTGACATATTCCACTCCTTCTAGATCTGCTCTTAATATTTTGCCAGTGGAGTGCTAAACCTGAAAAAGCACGTTTGCTGAATTTCTCTAAATTCATAGAGTTGTAAATTTTGCTGGTTTTGAAAACATTTTTTTCTGACCTTGGTTTCCAGCAGGTCTACTAACTGAAGCTACCAACTGACAGTCGAAAATAATATTTAGATCACTTGCATGATTAAGATAGTAATAATAAATAAAAACATAATACTTTAATAAGTTACATCATAATGCAGAAAAGCATAAATTAATTGAACACATTAATTAGAGTATTAGCTTAATCATTCCTCCACAATTTCTTCTACTTTTTTTCATGAATGCAGAAGTGCATTGGCACAAAAGATCACTAGCACAAGACAGGTAAATACTCAGCAAGAGATTGCATTGCTTTCACATGTAGATAAGTTGCATAATGAGGATTTCTTTGTCCCTTGAGTCAGAAACAGCATGGACTGTCTCCAGTTGTCCTCTATATCTTTCTTATTTTCATGAACAAAATGCAAGTTTAGTTCTGCTTACACACAACCATGGGAGCAAATCATTAGCCAAAGAATGTGGTATGTGCATGGCACACAGTAATTTGGGCTTGTAGCAGCATTGTTGGACTTAACACTAATTCAGGGACATAGTAGCAGCTCTCTGTGTATCTCTTCTTAGTCCCAGGGTGGGTGGGAGATTCATAAAGTGCCTTTTCTTCATCGTTCCTTTCTCTCCATGCTTTTTTTTCCCTGAAGGTCTACGGAGTTGCTTCTTAGTGACACTGTAATGTCAATGCAAGCTGATAGCTGTTCTCCTTGAGGGAGCCAGCTGCCAGCACTGCCACCAGCATTTTCCTCACCCCGCAGAGCCAGGAAGGGCTCTCTACATAGGCTCATTTTCTGTGAAGCAGCTGGGGTTTTGCACACAACAATAGTCCCACACTGCACAGTAATAAAAACACATTTTGTCACTGCACCACACAACTGATGAGGTTTGGACCCAAGAAATAGGTTATTTCAGTTACTGAAAGAACAAATAGGCCGTAGAAGACAAAGGGTGAATACAGATGGTTTGGAGGTTTGTAAAATGACCTTCTTACACCCTTCCTCTCTTTCCTCCCCTCTTTTTTCCCTACAAGTCTGCACACCCCATTTAGCTCTGAGTGAGCCTTTTGCAGGATTAGGCTTCTGAGCAGCAGAAGAAAGCAACCAGCCATGCTCAGAGCACTGGTTAATGGCCTTTGAGCCATCTCTCCAAGTTTTCTTACCCAGCAGCTGCATGTGCTGTGCAGGGCAATCCCCTGCCAGCTGGTTGTGGGCATGGGGGCTGTGTGGGAAGCATCCTTCCCCTCTGCTCAGTGTGCACACCACTGTGCTGGCTCAGCGCCTGCCTTCACAGCAGAGAAAGAAATGCTGATCTGTACAGAGCCACTTCTGCTTTGTGTATTGCCTACTTTAACATCCTCTCTGGTGGCTGTAGACCGTTAACAGTCAGCCTTTTCCCCAACAATAGTGCCCTTTTGCGAGCACTAGCTGTTAAAATTAAGCTTGTTTCTCAATTGCTTTTTTATGGCTTTGTAAAAGATTTATCCTTGCTTCAGATATTGTATAAAATCTCATTTCAGTCATGATTTACATCATCACCATTTCTACTGCAATATTTCAGGTCAGGTCTCAATCTTCCGTCTTTAACAAGTCTCCACACTTTTTATATTGTGTTAGACAGACTTCATTTTATTGCAGGTGTTCTTTTTCTTAAGGCAGTGGATTGTTACACAGTAGAAAAGAGGAAAACCTTTGTTAAAGTCCCATTGGTAATGCACAGCAATCACCCTTTGAAGAGATTTAACTGAAAATAAGTCCTTTTCACTCCAGCTGTACTGACCTCCATCTCCTAGAAATCATAACGAGGGATATTTTATGCTGCTGAAGTTAAGCATTCTTTTAAAATGGGTTATATGCAATATCCATTTCATAGTAGTAAAGAACAGAGGATGACTTGGGGCCTGATTCTCTGTTCAGATGCTGATGTAAGCCTGGCAGGACTTTTATCAAAGTCAGTGAACTTGTCACTCCCGGTAAAACGAAAAAAGAATCAAAGCAGACAGTGGTAGCTCTTCTTTTCTATAGTGGAATTCTTTCTGAATTTCCTAGGCCAGGCCATTGTCCAGCTAACTAGAAAGAACAGTATTGTATGATAAAGTCAGAAAGTTCAGAGTTGTGTCTAAAGCTAAGCTAGATTCAGATATCGCTGGCCCTGCTTTACCACACATTAAAGTCAGTAGTATAATTGTAATTATATCTGATTACCACTGGAATCACCAAAATAAGAATACGTCATTTTCTTTATCGCAATATTACACTTCACTTCCTTTGGTTCTCTCTTGTTGCATTCACTGAAATGAAGGATTCACTAACAGTGTGACCACAGGATAATATATGGAATGGCTGTTGTTTTTTGGTTAATGGCAATTTGGGAAGCAGATTGTATTCTTCCTCAAAACAGTGTTGATTACTTAACAATTTCTTTAGTTTTACAAACAAGAATATAAAAGAGTTCAAATTCTAAGCACTAACCACCTTAGTCATTGAATTAAAACATGCAAATCAGTATGCAAAATCCAGTGCAGCATCCTGCTTTCCCCTGCTCTCAGCCTTCCCCAAAGAAGTCACAACTCAGTTCATCCTTCCCAACACTTTCTTCCCGAAATCTCCCTGAGAAAGCTGAGGTCACCTTAAACTTTCACAGTGACAAAACTTGGGTGCAGTGTGTGGTGTTTAAGGAGAAGTCTTTAAGGAGAACTGGTGTTTAAGAGTGGGAGTACACTGCAAAAATAAATGTTTAGAAGGTGTAAGTGAAGAAGTGCTACATGAGCATGTAAGTGAAGAAGTGCTACATGAGCGGGGAGGAATGAATCTCATCCCACTTACTCAGCTTGCCAGCACTAGGGCAGCTTTGAATCAAAGCATCCTTAAGCAGTGAAAAGGACAGTTACACATACAAAGGGTCCTCCCTGACCTGCTATATCAGCAGTTTCATGGTTTATCACTGCTTATGTGACTGGCAGAGCCCACCTTTGATGCCTAGCTCTGCCTCAGGTTTTGCAACCTGCCAGAGTGAGAGCCAAGTCAGACTTCCTGCTTCCTGGGCAGAACAGGTGCCTGTGGCAGCGTTGCCCTCTCTTCACAGCCTTCCTTTTGAAATGAAGACCTTACTCACTGCTCAACCTTGTGATATACATGGATCTGCTACATGCCCCACAGATGCTCAGAGCCTGTCTAAGAGAGTGGGGCCCACAGGCACAGAAAGCATCGTAGTGGGTTTCAGGAACAGGCTCTTTTGAAGTGAATCTCCTGATTCACTGCATTTTCATAAAGAGCGGAATCAAAATACATGAATTGGCTTTCTTTTGGATGATGCCAAACAGAAAATGTGCATAGAAGCACCTCTGAAGTATAGCGTGAATTCATTCTAGTGACAAGGGTAAAGATAACCCAAAGTAAAACCCTGAAACATGCATGTGGTGGATGTGAGCTCCTTAGTACCAATGGTTTTGCTGTACAGATCCTATCCTACCAACTATGCTACTTGCTAATGTAGATGTTAGGCAATGCAACTCTGCCCTTTCTCAGGACTGTGACTCAGATTGGCCCTTTGGTCTGAATTTAGGGGTGGTACAAGTTTTTTTTAAGGCACCCCCATCTTAATGATTTTCTATAGCAAAGGCTTTCTGAAACATGGTCTCACCTGTCAAAATCTCAGTCCTGTTTCTCTTTCAGAATACATCTGCTGAATCTTCTACCCTCATCTTCATTCTGACGTAGAAGAAAAAAATTCTTCCTTCACTCACCAGCACTCATCTGTTTAGTTTGTGGTTCTGGGCAGTATTTACTGTTATGTGTATGGACTGTTTGAAGTCTTGTCTCTGTTAAAGCTCTAGTAACTGCTAACCTTTTAAAGAAAGGAAGAAAGGTGTGAGAGTTCTCATTCCAGACTGAGTAGCTGTCAGAAACTTCTCTTGTTATGAAGGATTTATGTGCATTGCCTCAATTTCTCTAGTGCAGAAGCACAGTATAGAGAAAGATGGTTCTTCAGGTAGCAAGAATTCATACCCTCTTTTATAGATCATAATCTGCAACTTTGATCATTTGAGAGAGAAAGGTGACTGTATTTGTGTTGGGTATTCAAAAGTATGAATTGCTTACTGCATGTTTCACTAAACAGGCACTTTTTCCCAAATCATAGGCAATTTCTGATTTGCAGACTGTATGGTTAACAACCATAAGCATTTTCAAATTCAAAATCAAAATTGTATCCAGTCTTGGTTGGGAATACAAGCCGTATAGCACCATTTCTCTTCTCTGTCTTCATGATCAACATTCTTACAGTGAAATTTGTCTTGGTTAGCATTAGGGATATAAAATGTAGGTGTCTACATCAGAACTAATCATCATCAACTCTTTTTCTTGTCAGTGTAGAAAAATCCACACTTTCAGGGCACAAGCTGTCTAATTAATTTTGCACATGTGCTTTCGGATAAGATGAATCATTTCCTCAAAGTGCCTGCTCTTTCCACTGACTAAAAAGGAAGTTAAGAAAATTAGATGATACATAAATGCATACCTTTATCACTCATCCTAAGAGTCAAGTTTTGAGAGAATACACTGAAAAACTCATTTAAAAAAAATACAGGAATTGTGCAGTAACATATACATGCATTTGGTAGGAACAGGCACAGACGCAAATCTGGGTAATCATTTTCATTATTTACTTAGTCTGTGACAACTGTGGACTTGTATCTGACATACTTCACCGGTTACAGATTGATCATGTTGCTGTTTATTTGACTGATAATGTTGCAATGATTATCACAATTTGTGTTATGAAACCAAACCAGGGAACAGATCACTAAGGGTGTTAACTGCCAAAGAAGGGAGCTGCAGTCATTTGCCCAAGCTGAGGATCTGGTACTTAGTTATGTCACATACATCTTAAATCATGCTAGTCAACTTACATTCAAACTGTCATACTGTAGTTATTTAAAAATGTAAGTATTTAATCTATATCAACTTCCCTATAATGGGTAGGCAAACATGTTTTCATTATCATGTATTACTGAAGGAATAAAGTGGAAGCATTCTTGGTGTCAGGGATCACATCCCTGTTGAAGCCATTGAACCAGCAGGAATTTGAATCTTTTTATTCAGTGAAGAAAAAAAAACAAACCAACAACTTGACAGCACCCTCCTTACATGTGTTGGTAGGGAAGTGTGATATCTCCCTCTTGCTCTCTGCCACCCCACCCAGTAAAATAGTAGCAATGGTGTTTAATCACTGATCTTAATGGGTGTTTGATTGAGTCCAGTGAAGGGTGACAATCTGGTCATGGCTTTGGAGAGGGGAGGTGTTTTCTCTAAGGGTTTTTTTAACTTATGTTTGCTTTTAAAGAACGATTTTTAAAAAGTTAAAAAATAAACTATATTTAAATAGTTTTATCTAAAAATATATAGAGGTTGGGGGAAAAAAGAACAAAAGGATAACAGACAGACTGCTTATTTACTTTGGTACTTTACAGACATGATGCTTATGCCACACCCCTTTGATTTTCCCTTCCACTTTGCTGTAGAAACAAATTGACTTACTAGAACAATAGAGCTGGGAATCAAGCATTTCCAAGTCTTAATACAGATTTAGGTCCTGGGTCCTTAGATGTCTTTGGCAGGATTATTTAGTCCTTCAGCAACTTGCCTCTCATCTCCAAAATGTGATAATTATTTTTTACTGCACTGGGAAAAGGAGCTGCAAGGCTTAGTGAATGTTTGTTCTGTCTTTTGAACAGGAGGTGGGATCTTTAAAAGCAACAAGTTTCCAGTTTTTCAGGACAGGGACTAGAACTAAGATATCAAAGCAGGCAAAGAGGCAGATCTATAAGCTTCCCATTAATTACTAACCTGCACTGCATGGAAAACTTCTGGCTGTATCTTATTTATTCATTTGGAAGGATGATAAAATGCTTTGTGGAGATGAGTACATGAGGAAAACAAGCAAACAAATAAAACAACAACATAAACTTGGGCTGCAAGCAGACTCTTTCTGAATAAGTGGTGCACTACCAAAAGTGAAGAGTCAAAAGGACTCTTGTACTCTTTACTGGCATTAAATGCAAGCTGCACGCTATAGCTATTACTGTTAGTTTCTTTAGTAAAACCGGTTTAAATTAACACCATTTTCTGTTGACAAAATATTCTATTCTCAGTTTTGATTTTCAGCATGTTAAATGAGATGCATTCCATCACAGAAATGGCAATAATATTGATACAAGGCACAGGATGACATAGATATTGTCTAAACCCTGTTGCTGGTCTTGCCATATCAGGACTATAGTGGCTGCACATCATGCTGTTGCTTGTTTGCAACACTTGGTGTTATGTTTTGGTTAAACACTCAAGGGTAGCCTTGCTGCCCATTCTTGCTCTGTTCTCACTCATGCCAACTCCCAAGACTTTCGCGTATCACTAATTGCTGAGTAACACTCATAGCATGTGACCATCTCAACGGCAAACAGCTTTGATCCTAAGAGGTGAAAACCCAGTCTGATTCAAAAATTCCCCATTTATTAAAACATAAAGAACATCAGCAGGTAGGCGTTCTAGCTAATGTTTGACCATGTGTGACCTCCTCCTTATGAATTTGTATCCCATAGTTAATTGCTCTGTTTGATAAAATGCTATATTACTATTACATTTTCGATCATACAGAAGACAGATTGCTGGTTCATTACTTAGTCACTTTCATTTTCTTTTTCCTATGATTAAGTACCTGGAAAGTTATAGCTATCTTATCAGAGAAAGACTCTCAACATAGTACATGTTACATATTTGTATCTATCTGGCTATGAAAACACCTTTCTAGAGAAAACAATGTGACATTGTTTTTTCTTTCTCATTTCTCTCCCACAGATTGTGAGCGTGGGAAAGCATGTTAAAGGATACCATTATATTGTTGCCAACCTGGTAAGATACTTTTCTAGAATTATACCCTTGCTCTGTAGGTGAAACACTCAGCTTTACTTTGAAGTTGTAGCACTTCACACAACATTTGCCATTTGTCATTAATATGTGGTTGCACATAATACATTCTTTATGGTGCGTGAAAGAACTTGGTTTTGTTGTTACAGCCATCTAGACAAGAAGGGCACAAGGTTTCTCTCAAATTTTATCAAAATCGATGTAGCACAAAGGACTGCCAAGAATATCTTGTGGCTAAATTAGAATTTACAGAACCACACTATGATTTTTGACTCATCTTTTAACATGACTAGCATAACAATTCTCAAAGTAACTTTTCTACATTCTCCAAGGAACATTCATTTTGCTGTAAGATCAGCTATTTCAAGTCAAATTACTAGTTCGGTATTTTCATTCCAAGTCTAAACTGTATATTCACACAGCTAATGTCCAGGAGAGGGCAAAACAACAGGAAGAGTAAATGCAGTATTTCATTATTAAAATATCCTATTCTTTAAGCCCAAATACTTGCCTGGCAAAGAACAGTGGTTATAAGACAGGGTCTTATGTATGGTCTAAATTGTTTTCTTTTTACTCTCCCTCAAGGAATTTTAGTTGACATGAAATATTTATTGTGCTTTGCTGTACTTGTACCTTAACTCAAGATCACTTCAGATTATTTTTAAGACCTCCGGCATTTTAAATGAGATATGTCTGTTCTCTTAGGTCTTACAAATTAGATTTTCAGAAATTTATAGTTCCCCAAGTAACTTTTCCCATACAAGAAACCTGAACTGCTGGTGGAATATATGGTGGAGACAGGCATATCTTCCCATCTGCTTCAGCAGGGGTACATGTTGATATCTGCTGGCTGTTCAATAATGTAGGTAATACAACCTCCTGATGTGTCCCCTTTTATACTTGCTGTCAGTATCCTTTAGGACATGAATCAAATCTCCATCTTTAACAGTTTTTTTGGTTTTTTGGTTTTTTGGTTTCTTTTTTCCCTGGGATATTGGGTCAATAATTCACTTTCCCTCACAACCCCCCAGATCTTTCTTTTTTAAGTGTGACAGTGCTTATCTGATTGCACAGATAAATGCCAATCTATCAGAGAAATTTAAGAAAATAAAAATAAGATAGTTCTGAGCTAGTGTTAAAACACAACAGCTAGGAAAGGAGCAGAATGATTCATGCTAGCTTTTTAGCTTGCTTTAGCGGTTCACATTATGCAGTTTCTTGAGGTTCAGTTTTGTCTCTAAAGGCAAATTTTACTAAAAGATTTGTCTTTATATATGCTGAACAAATTAGCTTGAGAAACTAGTAAATGAGGAAGCATATGTACTTTATTGTTTCTTTCAATATTGTGGGTCACTCTAGAATTTCAATATATATATATATAGCAGATCTGAAAGCTACCACTATCCAGTTTCACAAAAGTGTGATTCTGATGTTAGGTTTTCCTTCCACTAATGGTGAGATCCTCATGCACTGTATCTGCCTTCTAGTGTCTACTACATTACCTCGTTATCCCAGGCACCTTCAGCCTAAACAGTGAATCCTGGAATAAACTTATTTGCATATTGGTTCATTTCGCGAACATGCAAAAAACAGGCATATATTGGTTAAAGCACTAGTGCAGTGCTCATTCAAATCTGCAGGCTTTGATGGAAATTGGATTAAGGATTTAATATTCTGCAGGCACTTTTCAATTGATTCAGCAAAGGCATTTCTTCAAAAACTGTCTGCCATTCCCAGCAATGTGTTGCTTAGCCATCAAGACCACACTAGCAATAATGCTGGAAATTTATTTCTTGGTTTTGTTTCATTCTTTATTACACAATGGAAACCATCAACAAAGGTTCAACATTAGTGTCTAATGGAAACCTGATGCTGTACCCTCTTACGCTGCCTTGCTGGCCTAGATCAGATTGGACCCACAGTGATGTTCAAGAACAAACAAAACCTTAAATTGATTTTCTAGGGATTCAAAGATATTTCTCTGGAGAGGTTTATGCATGGAGGAGCCAATGTAACTGGATTTCAGCTGGTAGATTTCAGTACCCCGATGGTAGCTAAGCTGATGCAGCGCTGGAAGAAACTGGACCAGAGAGAATACCCAGGATCTGAGACCCCACCAAAGGTACTGGCTGAAGCACTTCCAAATGTTCTATCACTTAATTGTTCTAATTTCTGATTAACATTGTTGAATACATGAATGAATACCTTAATATTTAGGCAGAAGAGAAGGCAGTTGATCTTACTAATACTTGCTAATAATCATGTCTATCCTTATGTTTGTATGGTAGAAACACAAACTGCAACACTTTTCACTGATGTACTTTTATGTCCTTTGTTACGTATTCTCCAACTTCACCCCTTTACTGACAGGAATTAAAGGTCAAAAGCTTAACTGACAAATTAATTTCAACCAGTTTTACATTAATTAATTATCTGGATTCACTTAGAGTGCAGAGCTTTTCCAGACAGCTGAACTCTTCTGTAAATGAGATACAACTGCAATTGTAAATTTACTACACTGAAATTTCATTTGGCGTTTCCTCTGGAAATCCTATCCACCTCAAAACCTGGTGTAGTAATCACCTTCAGGCACAATCTTACAGTGAAAATACATCCCACTGTTCCTCTCTCTTAATCCTTCACAGATGGATAACAAAATATCTCTCACCTATAATTTTCTTGGCAGGCACATCACAGCATAGTTGTAAATATGATTTCATCTAAGTAGTTCTGGTATTATATGTACTAATGCATATCAAACCTAGTTGAAAATGGGATCCTTTATGCTGGGCACTGTGCAGAGATAAGCAGTCAGCCCTTCCTTGGATGGGAGAGTGGTGTGTTAGCGAAATTTAGAGAAAGTATCGACATAGATACAAAGCACAGCTACATAATTCAGTGAATATTCAAGAAATTTATGTCTGGAGATAAAACAAACAAGCAAACAAACAAAACCAAAGGTGCTCTGGGCTATGGAGTGCAGATATCCCCAGGTACTGGTGACAGGAATGATTTAGTCTATATGGCTCCTTGCCACAGGAACAGGATTGTGCTGCCTCCTTCTGAGAATCATAGAATGGTTAGGGTAGGAAAGGACCTTCAAATCATGTAGTACCAACCCCCATGCCATGGGTAGGGAACACCTCCCACTGGATCATGTCATACAATGATTAATCTAGATTGCACATAATTCACCTATGGATAACTAAAATTTGAGATTATAACGATAAATAGCGAACTAAAATTTTTGAAGTTCCAGGGCATATCAGTAGCATCCCTGGGCACGTGAACAACTTCACATGTGCAGTATGTTCATCAGAGGACCATACTGAGAAAATGCCCCTTTGTTTATGTGGCTCCAGGCTAACATCTGTTGAAGACTTGCTTTACACATTTAGTTTGGCATGTTCTCAACCTAAAGCAGTTACTATAGTTAGTGTGGAAACATAAACCATTCAGTCCCCTTTATAATTCAGAGAGCCAACACAGGTTTTCTGATAGGAGATACAATACTCTTAATCATTCTTGACAATTCCAGTAGCCCGTATGTCTGCTCATTAGCCATGCATTTTTTGCATTTATACTTTCTCAGTGAATTAGTGTTCTTTTCTTTTGAGTAAGTTGGATGGGTTGGATTATCACACAGTATCACAGTATCACAGTAGGTTAGAGATTGGAAGGGACCTCAAAAGATCATCTAGTCCAATCCCCCTGCCGGAGCAGGAACACCTAGATAAGGTTACACAGGAACGTGTCCAGGCGGGTCTTGAATGTCTCCAAAGAAGGAGATTCCACAACCTCCCTGGGCAGCCTGTTCCAGTGTTCCGTCACCCTCACTGAGAAGAAGTTTCTTCTCAGGTTTAAGTGGAACCTCTTGTGCCTCTCAGCTTGTGACTCCTGCTTGTACTACAGGATTATGCCTTAATACATAAGACAATTGGAAAAAAAAAAAACAAACAAATCTCCAGTTCTTTTAACAACTCTTCAGAGGCAGATTTCTCCACCTTAAGAAATACAGTTTCAAAGCTGGGGCTACTGAAATATACTCTTCTCAGTCCTGCATTTGTCCCTTAGTCAAAATTACTTTTGCTTTTGAGGAGAATTTTTTAATAAATGAAGGTGCAGAAACTGCTGCACAATGAATCAAACTATAAATATCTGAGACGGTTCATCTTTGTAAAGACATGACAATGCTAAAGTGGTGTGTTTGTCCATCTATTTAGTATACATCTGCGTTAACATACGATGGAGTGCTTGTCATGGCTGAAACTTTCCGTAATCTTAGAAGGCAGAAAATTGATATTTCAAGGAGAGGAAATGCTGGTGATTGTCTTGCTAACCCTGCAGCCCCATGGGGTCAAGGAATTGATATGGAGAGGACATTAAAACAGGTAAGGGAAGGATTTATTCTGGTGATCTTTGAAATACTGCATATAAGTTGTACAAGATACGGTTTGGAAGATACTATACACAAGGGTAGTAATGGGAGATTGAAAGCTTATTTTTCATTTGTCGTTTGCAAACAGCTGGGGCTATTCTGGTTGTTTTGGTTTATAAATTGGAATGAAGAAAGAGGGCTGCTACTACTATTTGAAACTTCTGTTATTTTTATTAAGACAGTTGGACTTTCCTTCACTGAACTGGTGAGATTATCTGTTAGTTTTGCATATAACCTGGATGTACAGATACTGTCATTTAAGGAAAATGGTATAGCTACATAGAATCATAGAATAGTTAAGCTTGGAAAGGATCCTAATATCATCTAGTTCCAATCCCCCTGCCATGGGCAGGGACACCTCACACTAAACCATACCACCCAAGACTCTGTCCAACCTGGCCTTGAACACTGCCAAGGATGGAGCATTCACAACTTCCTCGGGCAAACCATTCCCGTGCCTCACCAACGTTACAGTAAAGAACTTCTTCCTTATATCCAATCTAAACTTCCCCTGTTTTAGTCAAAACCCATTACCCCTTGTCCTGTCACTACAGTCCCTAATGAAGAGTCTATTCCCAGCATCCTTATGAGCTCCCTTCAGATACTGGAAGGCTGCTATGAGGTTTCCATGCAGCCTTCTCTTCTCAGGCTGAACAGCCCCAACTTTCTCAGCCAATCTTCATACAGGAGGTGCTCCAGTCCCCTGATCACCCTCGTGGCCCTCCTCTGAACTTGTTCCAACAGTTCCATGTCCTTTTTATGTTGAGGACACCAGAACTGTACACAATACTCCAAGTGAGGTCTCATGAGAGCAGAGTAAAGGGGCAGGATCACCTCCTTTGACCTGCTGGTCACACTCCGTTTGATGCAGCGCAGGATACGGTTGGCTTTCTGGGCTGCGAGCACACAGTACCAGCTCATGTTCATTTTCTCGCCAACCAACACCTCCAAGTCCTTTTCCGCAGGGCTGCTCTGAATCTCTTCTCTGCCCAACCTGTAGCTGTGCCTGGGATTGCTCCTACCTCGGTGTAGGACCTTGCACTTGTCATGGTTACTCTTCATAAGATTGGCATCAGCCCACCTCACAAGCATGTCAAGGTCCCTCTGGATGGCAGTCCTTCCCACCAGCGTACCAACTGAACCACACAGCTTGGTATCATCGGCAGACTTGCTGAGGGCACACTCAATCCCACTGTCCATGTCACCAGCAAAGATGTTGAACAAGACCGATGCCAACTCTGATCCCTGAGGGACACCACTCGTTACTGGTCTCCAGCTGGACATTGAGCCATTGACCACAACTCTTTGTGTGCGGCCATCCAGCCAGTTCTTTATCCACTGAGTAGCTCACCTATCAAATTGATGTCTCTCCAATTTAGAGACAAGGATGTCATGAGGGACAGTGTCAAACGCTTTGCACAAGTCCAGGTAGATAACGCCAACTGCTCTGCCCCTGTCTTTCAGCTCCGTAGCCCCATCATAGAAGGCCACCAAACTGGTCAAGCAGGATTTCCCCTTAGTGAAGCCATGCTGGCTGTCACCAAGCACCTTGTTGTTTTTCATGTGCCTTAGCATGCCTTCCAGGATTATCTGCTCTAAGATTTTGCCAGGCACAGAGGTGGGACTGACTGGTCTGTAGTTCCCTGGTTCATCCATTTTCCCCTTCTTGAAAATGGGGGTTATATTTCCCCTTTTCCCGTCATCAGGAACTTCACCTGACTGCCATGATTTTTCAAATATGGTGGGCAGTGGCTTAGCAACTTCATTTGCCAGCTCCTTCAGGACCCGCAGATGGATTTCATCAGGTCCCATGGACTTGTGTACCTTCAGGTTCTTAAGATGGTCTTGAACCAGATCCTTTCCTACAGTGGTCCCAAGGTCTTCCTTCTCACAGTCCCTGCATCTGCCTTCCAAGACTTGGGTGGTGCAGTCAGAGCCCTTGCTAGAGAAAACCGAGGCAAAGAAGTCAGAACCTCAGCCTTCTCCAAATCGTGTGTAGCTAGTTCACCTGAGAGCTTCCTGAGGGGGCCTACGTTCTCCTGATTTTTATTTGCTATGTACCTGTAGAATCCCTTCCTGTTATCCTTAATATCCCTAGCCAAGTTTAATTCTAACTGGGCCTTAGCTTTCCTAACCTGGTCCCTAGCTTCCTGGACTACATCCCTGTATTTTTCCCAGGCTGCCTGCCCTTGCTTCCACCTTTTATAAGCCTCTTTTTTCCCTTGAAGTTTCCTCAGCAGCTCCTTATCCACCCAAGGAGGTCTCCTGGCCCTCCTGCTGCACTTCCTTCTAGTTGGGATGCAACATCCCTGAGCTTGTAGCAGGTGATCCTTGAATATCATCCAGCGGTCTTGGGCCCCCCTGCCCTCTAGGGCTATATCCCACGGAACCTTAACTAAGCAAGTTCCTGAAGAGGCCAAAGTCTGCGCTCTTGAATTCCGGGGCAGTGGGCTTGCTGCACGCTCTTCTCACTGTCCTGAGGATCTCAATCTCAACCATCTCATGATCGCTGCAACCAAGACTGCCCTGAAGCATCACATTTTCCAACCATCCCTTCCCTGTTGGTGAGTGTGAGGTCAAGCATGGCACCTCTCCTTGGTGGCTCCTCTATTATTTGGAGAAGGAAGTTGTCTTCCACACAATTGAGGAACCTCCTGGATTGCTTGTACCAGGCTGTACCATCCCCCCAACAGATACCAGGATGATTAAAGTCCCCATAAGGACAAGGGCCTGTGAGCGTGAGGCTTTTCCTATCTGTCTATAGAGTGCTTTATCCAGAGTCCTCTTGATCAGGCGGTCTGTGACAGATCTCCACAGTAACGTCTCCCATCACTGTTTTCCTTTTAACCCTGACCCACAAACTCTCTGTTAACTGCTCACCTGTCCCCAGACAGAGTTCCATACTCTCCAGCCTATCCCTAACATAAATAGCAACTCCCCATCCCTGTCTGTTGGGCCTGTCTTTTCTAAACAGTCTGTAACCTTCCATTGCAACACTCCAGTCATAAGAACCGTCCCACCATGTTTCTGTGATACCAATGATACCATATCCCCCTAGACATGTGCACATCTCTAATTCCTCTTGTTTGTTCCCCATGCTACAGGCATTTGTATAGAAGCATCTGAGCCTCCAAATGAAGCCCGTCTCATTGGCTAGAGTGGCTGGAATATATCTATGTTGCTCTGAGCATGTATTATAGGTGCTGGCAACTGACTGTGTTGGGATACAATGATTCACCCCCCAACATATCTAGTTTAAAGCTTCCTTGACCAATCTGGCAAGCCTCCTACCAAAACCGATCTTCCCCTTCGTTCTCAGACAAGCTCCACCAGCCCCCCAGTAGACCCGGCTTACTAAATTGAGTCCTGTGTTCTAAATACCCAAACCCTGACTATGGCACCACCGTTCTAACCATTTGTTAAACTGGCCAATCCTCCTAGCCTTTATAAGGTCCCATAATATAACCTTTCAAATATGTTTCTATTGTCTTGATTAAAAGCAGATTTTTCCCAGGGAAATCACATAGGTAGTATTCTTTTTCCTTAAAAAGAAATTATGAGAGGTATTTTTCTCTAATGTCAGGATTTTGAATTCCCAATGAATATGGATGCCTAGAAAGTTCCAGATTTCTGTCAGGATGATTTAGCCTTTCCTTTGAATAGGGCAGTAAGAAAATCAAAATCCTGCAGTAGAATTTAAATCATTGCAAATGAGCAGGCTCCACTCAGGAGAAACTGCTGAGGAGAAGTGACTGCTGACAGAGCTGGCAGCGCTGTGCCTGGAAGCCAAGGTTTGAGTCCTGGAGAAAAATCCACAAAGATAGAAATGCACAGAGGGAAAGAATAAGTGGTTTAAATCCACATCCTGACTCTTAGGGAGAGCAATAACACATTTTGTATGCTTCACATACTCTGTACAGATCCACAGATCTGTGACAATTTGAGAGAAGCATGAAGTCAGGCTTCTGTGTCCAGGGAGCTAGCATGAGCCTTTGAACCTGGCCAAAGAGGTTTGCATGGCCAGATCCTGATACAATCAAAACCAGAAACAGTATGGTCATGACTTCTTTGGGATGAGTACCACAGTTTGGGTATCCCTTTGTGAAGCAGTGTAGCACTGACAGAAAAAACAGAATTCTGGTTTCAGCTGAGACACAGGTGGTAGAAAATTGCCACAGCCAGTCTTATATCTGTCCTTCGCTCTGAAGCTTTGAAAACATTCTTTTCAGGCCCTATGCATGTCGTCCATTTTCTTTTATAGTAAACTGCTTTGCTGAGGCTGTGGTTGCTGTCAGCTTTACCTTAATGAGCAGTATATACTCAATTTGTACATGTAATCCACCAAACTGTGACCTAAAAAGATACATGAGCTCAGGCCAGTCATCCTTTGTGTTTATTTTATGTGATCCAAAATATTCTGCAGGAGTGGTGACAATGGTAAAAAAATGTACTTCTTTTTAGAACCTGCAGCTGGAAGGTGTTGAGCTGCACAGCATGCAAGAGAAGGTCCATTGCGTGTCTTTGTTAGCGCTTAGATACTGGCATATCTAAGCCTATTTTTGAGCATGGTGTGACAGGAAAAAAGAACACATGCTTTATAATGACTGACTATTCTGCAGTAGTGTTGTTACAGTAATCTAAGGACATAGCCAGGGCAACTTGTGCGGCTCTGTGACATTTGGAATAAAGAATATAAGGTTGGGTCTTCATGATACATTCTCTTCCATTTATAGGTTCGAATACAAGGATTGACAGGAAATGTTCAGTTTGACCACTATGGTCGCAGAGTCAACTACACCATGGATGTCTTTGAGCTGAAAAACACGGGTCCTCGTAAGGTATGTGCTGAGAGCATTTACTATTCTGATGTCATCTGAGTGAGTTGTCTATGATGAAATGATTATGCAGACATATTAATCTGCACTCTGTATGATTTAAAAAAATATATTGAATACATGGATGATATTTCTGGTGAAAGCATATTTAAACTGCATTTTCCACTAGATACTATTGTTCAGTGCAACAAATGGGGAGCATAAAAACAAGTGTGCATCTTGGAGTGGTGGGATGTCAGTCAGTCAGGCATACTAATGAAAACCAGCTGGATGGCATGTTGCTGGGCTGCCTGGTAATGAAAAATGGTCAGAACTCTGACGAATATATATTTCTTGTGTCTTATCCAAAGATTTCTGTCTTGAAAATTGCTGGTATTTTTAGGTGGGGTAATTTGTATGTTCTGTGTAAACCTGAATCATAGGGCGTAACCAGCACAGGGCTTTTAAGGGGGAGAGGAGACAAGAGGAGAAAGGAGGAAGAAACAATACCCTGAATACTTATATTTTCTGAAATTAATTGCAGTGTGCTTGATTAGTTGCTTGTAAGCAATTTAAGCAAGTGCACATTAATATGTCTAAGCAGATTCTCTGTGTCTGAATGCACATAGCATATCACTCACCCTAATCACTTTGAAAAGATAAGCCTAGGTACTTTGTTAACCCTTTCTCTTCCGTGTTGAAATTTTTCCATTTTTCTATAGTATATAAAACAAAGAGCAGAAGATGTACTCAGGCTCAAGGATTTTATTTCCTTTGGAAGAACTGTGGCCTGTTTTGTTGGAGAGGTCATCAGAACAAGAAAAAGTGAGAAGCTGATGTTGAACAGGAGAAGCATGGCCACTTCAGTGGCCAAGGCAATCAAAATTGCAGGAAGCAGTCCTCTGCTGTTGGGCTACTGGTGACAAACCCAGGAAATGGTACTACAGGTGAACTGTGTAACTTAGAAGACAGTTACATATCACAGTGATGAGGAGGCAGTGTTAAACTACAGACTTTGAGCAGTATTACACATTGGGATGAAAAATTGCCAGTATGTCACAGAATAGAGTGGTAGACCAAAGCAAAGCATGTGCCTGTTGGTGCAGTTGCCTTTTAAAAGTATGACAGATGGCTGAAGAATAAATTGGGAAAGGTGAATCTGTCTTCCTTCTCTCCTGGGAAGCCAGTGTCTCCTGCCAGGCAATGTGTCTGACCTTGCTGCCACTCCTGCTCCTTTCCTGGCTCCACACTGCACTATCTGCAGCCAGGAGGGTGTACGGGTGGCTGGGGTGCATCAAACGCAAGTGGTGAAATATGACCTTTCCATCCTCTGTTCCCAGTTGTACAGGAGGAAAAGCAAGGTGGAAAAGATGTGACTAATTAGGTCATAACATCGTTAACTCATCAGGCAATTTGCTGGGCAGCAAACTGACAGAAGTGGCCTGTTGTTTCTGTTACAGTATTTGTCATCTGTTATGGGAGAGGTGTCTGGCTGGCACCACTGCAGAGATGCCCCCACCCTCTCTTCTTGCCTGCAATTTAAGGGGAACGTGGCTGCAAATAGACGAGCTGTGTCTGTACTGTACTGGAATCCTAAGGTGCTTTTCTTACCTTTTCAGGCATGCCCCTCTGCCACTCTTAAGCCATTACCGGTCCAATATAACAAGCTGTAACAACTTTGACAGATCTGGCTGCCCACAAGAATTTACTTCTCATGTATTACATAGTATTTTTTATGTGGTCATTGGACCAATTCTGTGCTCTAGCCTGACAAATCCTATAAAATATGTGAGAAATGGCTATACTTAATTGAACTA
This sequence comes from Neopsephotus bourkii, assembly GCF_033783945.1. Classification (NCBI taxonomy): domain Eukaryota; kingdom Metazoa; phylum Chordata; class Aves; order Psittaciformes; family Psittacidae; genus Neopsephotus; species Neopsephotus bourkii. The sequence continues at coordinate 4,384,082 of NW_026902113.1, forward strand.
AGAGGACTTTGCTTTTAATGTCTTCTTCTTGAGTCCTATATAACATGATTTATGAGTCATCCAGCAATATCTTCTCAGGACTAGCCTTTCCAGTCAGAGTAAAGCATGCCTCTAATCTTCAGAAAAGTCATTTTTGTTGCACACAGCTCTAAGGATGTGAAGAGAACATTACAAACTGGCACAGCTAGTCAGAGGCAGGCTTCCATATAATTTCATAAAGGGAAACAATAGCCAATGTTCATATTAGGGTCATTTATGCAGCACTTGGTTCTTATCTGCTGAACAATAACAAAACCTGTTGGTGGGGGGGAAAGGGTGTGAGAAGGATCACAGAGATGTAGGGAGATGGCTCTTGTGACTGGAGTGTTGCTATCAAAGGATACAGGTTCATTAGGAAGGACAGACAGGAGAGATGAGAGAAGGGGCTGCATTTACATAAGAAAGCAGCTGGAATGCATGGATCTCTTCCTGGGGATGGATGAGGAACCTGTTGAGAGTTTATGGGTTGGGATTAAAGAGACGACAGGTCAAGGTGGTATTTTAAGAGTGTCTGCTCTAGGACACCGGAAGAACGAGTGGATGAGGCCTTCTACAGACAGGTAGGATCATTATCATATTCATAGGTCCTAATCATCGTAGGGAGCTTCAACTACCCTAACATGTGCTGGTGAGACAACACAGCAGGATATAAGCAGTCCAGGAGGTTCCTGAAGTCCATTGACAAGAATTATTCCTCCAAGATATAGAGGAACCAAGGAAAGGTGCTCTGCTAGACCTCCTACTTACTGAGGAGGGTCTTTCTGGGGACATGAAAGTCAAAGGTCTGCTTGGAAGATAAAGGATAAGGCCCTAGAGGTAAAAGAGTCTTAAGATACCTGCTTAATTTTCAAGGGTTGCCTTCTCCAAGCTCAAGAGAACTCCATCCCAAAAAAAATGAGAGCTCAGGAAAAAATATTAGGACACTAGGATGTATGAACAAGGAGCTGCTAGCCAAACTCAGACACAAAAAGTATGCATACAGAGATTGGGAGCAAGGATGAGTAACCTTGGAGGAATACAGAAACATTGTCTGATCATCCAGGGATGAAGTTAGGAAAGCTACAGCCCAAATGGAATTGAATCTGATAAGAAGAGCTGTACACATGTGGCAAAAGGACAACTAGAGAAAATGTGGGCCCTTTGCTTGATGAGACAGAGGACTTCAGTACAGAGGACATGAAAAAGGCTGCGATACTGAATGCCTTCTCTGCCTCAGTCTTCACTAGTCTTTGGGAATCCCAGGTCTTAGAGACAAAAGAGAAAAGCTGAAGCACAGAAGATGTACCCTTGATGGAAGATGACCAGGTCAGGGAATACTTCACCAAAATGGACATACATGCATAGGTCCATGGGACCTTATGGGGTGCACCTGCAAGTACTGATGGAGATGGCAGATGTCATTGTGAGGTCACTCTCGATAATCTTTGGTTGATAATGGCAGCTGGGAGAAGAGCCCAAAGACTGGAGGAAAGTACTCATTTATTCTAGGAGGAGAACACAGGGAACTGCATGTAGATTCCTGGGAATGTGATGGAGTAGCTATTCTCAGAAACCTTTTCCAGGCACGTTAAAAACAAGAAAATAATCATGTAGTCAGCATTGCCGAATTCTCCAACAGGAAGTTATGCTTGGTCGACTTGATAAATTTCTACAACAAAGTGACTTGTCTCATAGATGAGGGGAGAGAGGTGGATATGGTCTACCTGGACTACACTAAGGTCTTTGACAGTATGCTATGTGGGAGACTCCTAGAGAAGCTATTTTTGTATGCACTGGATAAGCAGACAGTGAGGTTGTTTGAAACCTGGCTGAAGGGCCAGGCCCAAGGGGTGGTGATCAGTAGTCTGAAATCTAATTGGAGGCCAGTAACCATAACCCAGGGGTCAAAACTGAATCCAGTCCCATTTAACATTTTCATTAATGATCTGGATCTGGATCAGAATGTACCACCAGCAAGTTTGCTGATGACACCAAACTGGGAGGAGTGGTTGATATGACGGGGGTTGTGCTGCCATCCAGAGGGATAAAAGGGCTGACAGGAACCTCATGAATTTTATCAAGGAGAAGTACAAAGTCCTGCACTTGGGAAAGAGCAATCCCAGGAGCCAGTGCATGCTGACAACTGCCCAGCTGGAATGCATCTTAGCAGAAGGGCACTGGGTGGACACCGAGTAGAACATAAACTAGTAATGTGCCCTTGCAGCAAAGAAGGCAGATGGTATTTTGGGCTGCATTAAACAAAATATTGGCAGCAAGTTGAGGGAGGTGATCCTTTCCCTCTCCTCATCATTGCTGAGGCCACACCTAGTTTTGTGTCCAGTTCTGAGCTCCTCAGTACAAGATAATTGGATGTGCTGGAGAGAGTTCAGCAAAAAACCACAAATATGATGAAGGGACTGGAGTGCCTCTTCTAGGAGAGCTGAAACTGTTCAGCCTGGAAAAGACACAAGAGGGATCATACTGATGTGTACAAATACGTGATGGGAGGGTGCAAAGACAATTGAACCAAGCTCTTTTTATTGGTGCCTACGTACAGGAGCAGAGGCAGTGGGCACAAACTGACACACAGAAGGTGCTTTCTGAACATCAGGAAACACTTCGTAATTTGAAGGTATCCAAATGCTAACAAAGCTTGACCAGGGAGGTTGTGGAGTCTCCATCCTTGGAGATATTCAGAAGCAATCCAGACACGGTCTTGGGCAACTAGCTCTAGGTTGTGCAGCAGGGTGGTCCCTTCCTTCCTCAGTCATTCTGTGATTCTCTCATTCACCATTCATCATGTCACCAAGAAAAAAAAAGTAAACAAAGTATATGCACATATATATATGTACATATATGCATGTATACGCACAAAACAGTCTAGGATGTGGATTCTATATTCCAACTTGGGCAACTAACACGAAATTAATTATCCAAAATTTTGAGTGTTCTTTTGCTCTTAGTGACTTGTGTGCAGGAGCACCCCACTGGTTGCTACAAGGCACACAGGCCTTCAGAAATAGCAGTATTCATCCAAATGACAAACCTGCCACAGACTTAATTTGAGGCTGAATTTATTTTTTTAAATATTGCTTCCTAAGATACAAATTCAACCTCTGCATAAGTGTATGTGACTGCTATACATTCCAGTTGCAATCCAAATAGAATTGGATATACTTTAACAGCTGAATTCAATCCTATCCTTTGAGGAATTTTTTTCCTTAGGGATTTGATGTATTTATAGGAAGGCATATTGTTATTTAGTGCGCCCACCATGACTGTGAATCTATATACTTACACAAGTGTCATGATGTATCTTCTGTATATTTACACAGTAGTCCAGTTCTGTAGCTACTTTAGCACAGATTTGAGATGTACACATGCAAGCTCACACCCTTGCACACAAACTAAAATTCTTTTTAAAAATGCCTGCCATTCCTCAAAAGCCTCCTCTATCTCTGCCTGCATTTTCATATGCTACTTAGTTTTATAACACAACGCATCATTCATTTTCTACTTTCCTTCTGAACTTTCCAGCAGCAAGGAATTGCACAACAGAAAACAATCATTCTCTACTATAATGGGCTTCCCAAACAGACAGGTTTTGGTGTACATATTCTGCATTTAGCTGGTCACAGTTTTTGACAAGAACTTGACATTTTCAATTATCAATTGTATCTGTGACTCTGTGGTTGTCAGGATGAAAACCAATATTTGTAAGTGCATCTTACTTAGAAGAAAACTTCCTCTTCACTCTAACAGCAATGCAGAAGCTTCTTGTTAGCTGCAGACACCTAAATCAAGGCTCCTGTGCTGTAACAGCAATTGCAAAGAGAAAAGGAACATTCAACTAAGTATGACAGAAGTTCTGATCAGGAAGAATTTGTGCTTGTTTGCTTCACTAGTAAGAAAAAAACAACAACCCAAAACAAAACCAGAAAAAAACTCACTTGTATTCAATCTCACTCACACATAATGAATTACTTCATGCATTTGTAATTCTCTGTGGTATTTCTGCACACTGCTCTAGGGACTGCTGAAATGACTTGCCTCTCCATATTTTTTTTTTTTTTTTTTCAAAAAAGGAAAAGAATGAAACAGTAAATGTAAAAATTAGGAGGAAGGTTGGCTGGTTTAAGAATATACAGGGTTCTTTATATAAGACCTGGAATTAAAATTACTCCCGTGCACTTCCAGTCTCTCATGCCATATCGCTGATGTTTCTCCATGTCATAGAGGCAGAATCCTGTGTGATGGTGAATTTTAGTTTGGTTACACAATGTTAGAAACAATATTGGCTGTATAACTGATCAAATAATTTAGCCAGTTCCCATCATACTGAGGTCTTTTCATCCAAAGCACAGACCGTCCATTTGCTCTGAAGTTACTCTGGGGATTTCTGCTAAAATTCCCTTTCTTTTTCTGGTAAGATGGACAAAGCATTTCTCTCTCCCCCAGCTCTTGGTCTCATGAACTCCTGATTAATCAAGGATGAAGGGAAGGGGCAGTTGCTGCTGACTGGTCCCCAGGTGCTTCTGGAAAGTGAGCTGTGCCAGGTTGAATTGATAGGAACCTTTCAAAATCACTACTGCTGTCTGCATCTTTCCTGGGGAAAAAGATCAGTTTCTTAATTCATTAGGTTCTCAGCAGCTTGGAGAGTCCCTTTGGCTGGGATTAGAGCACTGTTCTCCTGACATGTTTGTGTTCCTGTTGTCTATTTGACATGGAGCTGAGTGCTGTCAGCACTGGGTCAGAGGAACAGCCATTCCCCAGGAACCTCTCAGAGGATCCACAGATAACCATGATCTAGTTGCAGAAAAGAGAATGGCAAAAAAGGGAAAGGGGAGGGTGGGATTTTTCTTTCAATGGAAATACAAGAACTAGTGATTCAAACCTGGCCCTAGTTACTGCCAGCAATGGAAAAGGCAGCTGTGTCACCATACGGCTGCTCTGGGGAGAGTCATTGCAGCCTAAATGCTTCCAGGGAGAGGAAAAGCTAATTTTTTCCATATCCCTTTAGGCACTTAGCATAGATATTTTTAAAGTGAAGTTACTCTCACCATGCTTTTCAGTCAATGGGGAAAGCAAGCACTTTTCTAGGAAGAGTACTTATTCCTTGTGAGCTGAGTCACTGTCTGGTGGTGCCTGTCAGTGAGTGTAAAGAAAGCTTTAGTAACATGGCTTCTAAGGTAGGTACTAAAAGGTCAACACCAACAGTTAGGTGGAGCTAGCCTTGTGGAAGTCCGTGGGCTGGGGTCTCCTGAGAGGCCCATCACGGAACAGGGAATTGAGATAAGCATTTGAAATGCAAAACTGTCATCCAAGTGTCTTTTGCTCCTCCATCTAAGACCTCAGATGATTTGGACAATTAAGGAATGAAGATTTTTCTCTTGCAAAGAAAAAATTATCGTCTCAGGAAGGCATCAAACCAGTGAAAATGGGATTTAAAATGTGTGTCTAGTTGTAATAAGTAGCTCAGATCATTCAGGAACAGCTGAGTGGCAGTGGTACCACGTCCAACTGTGCCGAAGTGATGCAAGATACTACACCCAAAGTGTTAATGCATACCACCCGGCTATGAGCATGACAGCATTTCCCTTGATTCTTCAGATCACTCTGTTGCTCTTATAATAATTTATATTTGTAATTGTAGAGAATGTAAACTTTTCTGCTATAAATTATATACATCTTGTTTTGCAGGTTGGTTACTGGAATGACATGGATAAATTAGTTTTGATCCAGCATGAACCTACACTTGGAAATGACACTTCAGCCATTGAGAATAGAACAGTAGTTGTCACTACAATTTTGGTAAGGTGTTTCTTTTTTTTTAATGCTTATACTGGTGTGTGACACAATCTCTTTTCTATTTATGGTATAATTTAGTCTGCCAGTTCCTAGTCTAGTGGGAGGGTGAAAGCCATATATCTTAATTATCTTGACTGTCATATCTGTACAGATTTTTTTTTTGGTATGCATATAATATAGTGATTCCCTTGAAAACAGAGTTTTACAGTTGAGTTGCGGTGATTTTTTTTTCTGTATTCAGTCTTTTCCATTTTTTACTAAAGTAAGTCTCAGAAATACAAGTGAATTCTTTCAACCTCTGATAAATCTTGACTCACAAGAAACTGGGAAAAAGGAAAAACACAAAACCTCTAAATGACAGAATCGAACAGAGCGTATAAAATGAACTATTTATACAATGCCAGTGTCACTTTTTATTGATTCATTATAAATTCAAAATTAACATTAGCAAGAGCGAATCTTCTAAGTAGTATAGTTCCATCATCTATTCACAACTGGATTATGTGTTTTTTAATTGTGAATGAAAAAATGAATTTAGTAGATGCATTTGAACATATTTATTACTATGCTTATTCAGCATTTCAATAGAATTCCCATTTTAACAAAATCAAAATAGACTTGGGGGTTGATTTTCCAGTGTTACTGGTGTTTTTGAAGACTGGTTGCAGAGGAGAATGCAGTTGCTTCATTCATTTACATTTTTAATACATAGTTTTTAAAACTACTGTTTCGTACAAACCTGTATTTTAAACAAAATATTAACAACTTTCCCTCTGAAGTCTGACATGCCCTTTTAAGCCAATGTTTGTCAAAGTCAACTGACAAAGGGTGACCTTTACCTGACCGCTTTTAAGATTTTAAGTCTCAGTTCACTGCCCTTTTCACCTGCTTCATTTAGACAAGACATTTTAACCCTTTAGAATAAACTGTGTCTCAAATGGGAAGGAACATTCTGTATGTGTTGTTAAGCAGTAATTTTTCTGAGTTAATGCAGAGTTGAAAATGATTCAAAGGAAATGTCAAGACATTTCATACTCAAAAATGCAGGTAGTTACCAGATTTCTGGCAGGTGTATCAGGATTTATACATTAAGTATATTATCATTCCAGGACACAAATCAACCAAACTACTATGCAGGAATTCAGAATGTAACTTCTAACCAAATTGTGTAACTTTTTATTTTATTTCATTTTTTTTGCATGGGACATTTAAAATATATGTATCATTTTCCTAAGAAAAAAAAAAAAGACTTGGTGATGGAAAAAATATACTTCAGTACAGTCCTCCTCTTTTCAGCCTCTGATGAAGAATCCTATTTTAAGAAATTGATCAAGGAAGAAAAGAGTCCCAAGATGCTGCGAACATTCCTAACTAAGGCTCAAGTATTAACCACCAGTCTAGTAGCATTGAGCTAATTTTTCCATATGGATTACTGTTCCTCTGACTGGATGACCAGGCACTGAACCACCAAGAAAAGTTCTGTGGCTAATCTGAAATGTCTAGAACAGATGACGTTATGCTTCAACTTTGCCAAGCTGAGAAGAGAATGATGTGAATAACAAGCTTTCAGTCGAAATTTTCCTCTCATACCAATCCTGATATCTTTGACTGAAGCTACCATACATGAATACTGCAATTTCCATAAATAGCTCCAAGCTTAGGAGAAGCAAGTAAAAAATAATAATGAAAAGTAATATAAAAGGTTCCTGTTTGCTAGAAAGGAAAAAAGGAAAACAAGAAAGCTTTTAAAATGTGTTATCTTGCCTGTCCTGTTTGCATTGAAGCATTTTGATGTGCATAATAAATGTTATCTTCAAAAGAACTTTTCCAGTTCTTGCATTGAAAGGACTGGTGGGTTCATTTTAAAAACCAAAAAGCTGAATTAATATTCCAAAGCATGCCCTATCTTTATGCAGCATGTCACTTTGGGATACATGCAGATATTTGAAAGCAGCACTGCTTCTTGACCACAAATGTCCCCTTCTCAGTGTTTCAAAATCACAGTGCAAGAGAAATATATCAGAATTTGGTTTGAATAAGAATATATGGTGAATTCTGCCTTCTCATGCTTGTCTCCTGTTAACTCCCCTGGGAGCTTCACACATGATGCTGATGGCAGATGAGAGCCATGATTCTTAATATTGGACTGCCAGGACAATGTATTTAGTATCCACAAGCATATGATCACACACACAAAGAAAAGATATATTTAGAATAACTGAGAATCCTGTTCTTTTGCTCTTCTTTGTGTTATAGTCATGTTGCAAATACCAGACAGCAACTTTTCCCCTCTTCATTGCCCCCTTCACACTGAAGGGAAGTTGAACCACTGTAGATGACATATGTAATTTCGGTTGCATGCATATTTTCCAACATTAAACAGAAAAGCTTCTGCAACCAGTGCTGTCAGGCTTTTTAGTCTTTGAAGGCAGGTGTCGTGGCAGCATAAGATTACAAGTTTTCAGCATGGCTCACTTTAATTTTTGCCTGAAGCCAAATAGCTCAAGTTGATTTGCCCTCTGTTTCTTCAGTTTTTATGTGTCTGTGCTTACTGTGCTGTTATGTGGCTCTATGGCTACTGCATAGAAGGTGCATTATAATGAATTAGCTCTGCACTCATAGAACTTAGTACAGTGTTGTCTATTTGGCAAAATATTATGTTCATTTGTAACACAGTGAAAGTGTGTAGAATTTACTTTACAGTTTTGGTTTAGCGCATAGGCACTAAACTTATCTCCAGCTAAGAATGTGGTGAAGGAGCAGCCCAGAGAAAGGTGGCAGTAGGGGCAGCTGATGTTGTGTATTCCATGGGCTGCAGTGCAGCCCTCCTTTTTGTATTTCCTGGGAGAGACCTGTACCCTGCATGTATGGCCCTCTGGGAAGGACAGGTTTTCTACCTGTGTGCAGAAGTATTCCCTCTAGGGAGGGCTTGGGACCTCCAAATGCACAGTAGGCTCACTGTACGGCTGGACAAGGGATGTTATGTGCAGCCCGCCTCTAACAGTGAGTGATTTACCCAGCTAGGAATAATTATTATCTCTAGTTTAGTAAATTAAGAAATACAGTGACAAGTTGCTAAAACAGAATGTAAGGGAGTAGGGTGGGAAGACTACTCCAGTCTCTCTGATCCCATTTCATGATACAGCCTTCAATTCTACCTACTTTGAGACTGCAAAACTTAAAAAGTCATGAAAATCCTTTAGAAAAAAAGCTTGATGTGCATGAGCTGCATCTGTGTTGTGGCTTACAGCTCAGTATTTTAATGGGATGGTCTGGCAGAATCCAGTTTCAAGGGCAGAATCCAGTTCACAACCAAGTCACCTAAATGTAGATGCTCTAGGGTATACTGCCTCTCCCCCATTTCTTACACTGGCAGGAGAACATTTGCCTCTCTCGTGCCATATAAAATCACTCCATCTGGATTTCTACACTTTCAGGCATGTGGAATAAATTGTGCCCCAGATATATAATTTTTCCTGAAAGCCCATGAAGATTTAGAAATTGATTCAATATCCCATAAGTGGATGCCTAAGACAGAGGTTATCAGACCTGTCCATAAAGGGGCAGGACAAAGGACCTGCAGAACTGAACTTGGAGGTCAAGCAGTTTACTTTAGGGCATCTCAGATGACAGATAACGTTCATTAGGTAACTGAGAATCATCCTATTGTTTTGACAGATAAACTCTTGATGGAGTCTTACCTCAAAAATTCTAACTATGAACTTTCTCATAATAGAAGAATATTTTTTCATTAGAAATTGTTAATTAAATCCTTTATTAGACTGGAGAATACAGTGAAGTTTGTTGCATGACAACAAGAAAGACTTCAAACCGAATCCTGGACACTTTATTCAGAAAAAGGAAAAAAAAAACCAACCAAAAAACAAAACCAAATCCACAAAAAAACCTTCCACTGACATCTACAGAAGTTTCTTTCAGAATAAAGTGTGATGATGTGTGCCACTCCTGTTCTGAAAATGAGACATTTCCTTGCACAAGTATTTGTCACTTTTGCAAATTATTTTTACAGTGTTTAAAGACTTTGAAATGAACTTTAGAGTAGGAAAGCCAAACACAGATCTATTTGGTATTTGAGTTAGTTACTTTCTCCAGCTTCCCTTGTAGTATGAATCATCAGTTGTGAGCATATTACTGTACAAATGAATTTGTGGCAATGTGGTGGAATGATTTGTTTTACATCTATAAAGGTAATTGTTGCAGACATCAACTTGTATTTACAAATGTTAAATATTGTTATAAAATTGTGAATTATATAAGTAAAGCTTGCACCATTTCAAATATCTGATCCATGCTAGTTGTCGATCATTTCAGTGTGGACTTTTCCTTGATTCACTACCCTATAGAATACTATTAAGCAGCTGAAATCTTGCAAATATTGCTGTGTTAAACCTCATTCAGCAGTAAGTCAAACCTGCACTTTACGTCAGTAGGTTAAGTGCTTATAGATCAAAAATGTAATAGATACAAAGATGGTGGGGAGAAGTAATATTTTTATTAGACAAGAGGCTAAAACTAGAAACATTGAAAAAGCATACCTACCATTCTCAGATATTTAATCTGATCTGATAGAAGATACTACCTCTCCTGAGATGTCTTCCATCTCTTGTATCTTTAGACTAACATGGTTACACTAAGATTAGTATTGATTTAGAAAATGCTATTGTAATTGTATTATACCAAAAAAGTCACTTTTTTCAATGCCACAGATTAAAAAAAAATCATTAAGATATGGCTGAGTGCATGCTATTGATCAGATGTTCTGTGATTGTATGTTCCTATGATTCTGCTTCATGACTTTGCAGGCTGACCTTGCAAGTTCAGCTGTGTAAGTTAGCAAACCAGTAAAGCATGTCTTGCAGTGCCCTGATGTTCTAATAATAACATCTGCATACCTCATTAGTTTGAAACAGCCCCAAATCCTGAAATGGACAGAATTTAGAGCTCGTGCTACTTACTGATTTTTTTTTTTATTTTTTTTTTTTTGCAAACAGTCATTATCAGAAAGTCACATTCAGTCCTACCTACATTCCCCATCAATTTCTACTTTGAAAATCCATCTCATTATCTGGCAGGTAAATTAGGCACAACAATTAAAGAAACATATTTATTCTGTGTGAAATAGGAGGGAAAGGACAACATAATAAACAAAAGGTAGTAGGTGCTCCCATTATTTTTTATTTTATTGTTTCACTCCAGCAGATCGCACTCTGTTGTTTCTTCTTTTATTGTTTCTTCTTTTAAAGCAGTCACAGCAAGAGGTAATACCTTATTATACAAGAGAATTGCATTCTAAGAGATTTTACTTGCTGTGTTTTCCTCTAAATCAGTAAGATGAGAGGTCCACACACTTCTTACTATGTTGTGAGCCCCAGAGCTGAATATGGTGCACCAGGTGGGGTCTCATGAAAGAGAGAGAACCACCTCCCTGGACCTGCTAGCCACGCTCCTTTTGATGATGCACAACATAATGCAGCAATGGCCTCTAACACTGAATTACTGGTAAGGGAATGGGGCCTCAGGAGGCATGTCCATAGCAGAAAGTAACGTAAGGAGATGATAGGAGAGGTATTCTGGGAATGCACCTGAAACATTCCTGCAATGCCTGATTCTGGCTTAAGGAAACATTAGGACTTCCCCATTCCCAAACCATGTTGAATCTAATCAGGGACTTTCTCTCAAACTAAAGTGAATGTACCACACAACTTTCGTCATTCACACTACACAGTGCACAATTCTACCATCTGTATATGGAAGTGGGTCCTGGCATACTTACTACAGGGAGTAAGGTGCCTTTTCACCTTATAAATTAAACATGCTATTCCCGCTTGCCTATGAAGTTCTTCTATTGTGTCGATACACACCCCACCAATAGGAGCTACATTTTGGTGTCAGAAAGGAAAAAAATTACCTGACATACGGAAAATTGTTTTATTCAGTCCCCCTATCTCTCATGTAATGCCACATATCTGCCAGTGTCAAACACCTAGTAAAGGTGACAAAATTGCTGTTGCTTACAGCTGATATTGATGACATTTCAGTGAAGCAGATACTCTCAGACTACACATTTACATTTATTTCTATTTTTTTATTAATTACATATGCAGGAAATATGCGTTTGGTGTCAAAAAAACAGCATTTGCAAGGTCCAGCACAGAAGAAACTTAACATGCTCATATTTTGTGCTGTAAATTCAAACAAAGGGTGATAATTAGTGTTTTATCTGGAACTGGGTATGAATATAAATAGAGTGCAGTAATTTAAAATACCACCGGAAAGCATAGTTTTACATAATGATTGCTGAAGTCTGAATCCATACAGAGCAAAAAAAGAAAAACATGACCTTGTTTTTCCAGTGTCACCTTGATTTCCCAATCACAAAATGTTCACTATTGTCATTGTATGGTTTACACAGGGAATGTAGGATCCACTTTTTGAGACGTTTTACTTGTTTTCAATGGCGCTCACCATCCAAAAATATTTTGGTACGTCTTTTTCATGCAGCATGTAAAGTCAGTGTCAGCTTAGTGCCATTCTTGTTTATGCATATTGCTCAGATTCATCCTAAAAGACCTTGCAGAATCTGCACTGTTTATTCAAAGGGGCAGTTACGTGTTTCCGCAGGAATGTATCGTTATGTTCTCACTAAAATGTATGTAGTGTCTTAGTAACTATGTGTTCTAAACCTCAAGAAAGCAGACCATTCAGGCTGTGCATCTGAAGTTATACAGACAGTAGCCACACTATGTTAGAGAGTATGCTTAATTACTGAAGTCAAAAGTGTAAATCATACCTTGCATTATCCCACACTCATTTTTACTGTGTAGGTTGAACCTTTTTTCACGCTTTAAATTTAGCATATACTGGACTAAGGTCTTTCATTTAAAATGCATATGCATTTTTTGTATAGTTTCTGTGTTCTCTAACTAGTAAGGTTGATAAATCTTGTGAAATGTATAACCCAAATTGCAGTGTAAATACATAAATGTAAATATTTACAGTGCATATATAAATACACTGTAAAATAAATAGTGTAAATAATGTATATATCACAGTGGAAAGTATACCTTTCCAGAAGGATTTCTGTTCATACTTTTAGTTTACATGTACTAATACTATTCATGAACTTTTGATAAAATGTCTGTCATTCAATGAGTAGATGACGTTACGTTTCAGAGGATGTTCAATATACTTCTCCTTTACAGTTCTACTTCTTTCATTATAGGAAGCCCCATATGTTATGTTCAAGAAAAACCATGATACATTTGAAGGGAATGACAAGTTTGAAGGATACTGTGTAGATCTGGCATCAGAAATTGCAAAACATATTGGTATCAAGTACAAAATTGCCATTGTTCCTGATGGAAAGTACGGAGCAAGGGATCCAGAGACAAAAATCTGGAATGGGATGGTGGGAGAACTTGTTTATGGGGTAAGCATAACAATTTTTAAAGCAGGATTTAATTTATAATAATCTTAGTCATAAAGTAGGAATCATATGTGCATTTCATTTAACCTTAGTATCACAGAAAGGAAACAAAGTTCTGTTTCAGATGTCTGCTTTCGTTTTTAAAAGAATATCAAATAATTTAATGCAAATTCTACTGTTTATTCAGCTAGTACCTTATAATATCCTTAGATTGCACGTTCCTTAAAAAATCATTACTATTAGAACTAATGTTAGAGACCATCTATTCCTAATATATTGTAAAATTTATTTTGAAAGTATATCACTCATACTTATTTTCATGTAACAGTGAAAAAGCTAGGACTCTGGGTCTAGTCTGAGAAATGAAGAATCTGCCATCATATATTAAAAGTATTAAAAAAAACCCACTACAGGCAAGTACACAATTAAGTCAATTCAGAATTAAGAAACACTTTTAAGATGAACACTGAATATAAAATTTAAGAGCAAATCTGGTGAGAGCAGCAGCTAAGAGCTTTATGCTATACACATGTGGAGAACGATTCTTCAGAATAGCATAAAAGTTAATAATTCTGTTGACACGTGAAGTTTAAATATTTACTGAAAATAGTTCCAACAAACCCAAAGAAATATTTACAGTAACTGGTGTTACCAAAAGCAACAAAACTCAGAGCTGTGCTTGCTGAAGACCACAGTTGCTAGTATTTACACTAAAAATAGATCCGAATTCCTAGAGAAACTTTTCATTTCAGTGTTGAAATAGAAATATTAAACTCCTAAAACTATTCAGATGAGAATATTTCCATCCATGAACCCCTAACATGCCTCAACCTTCCTGTAAAATACTACTGCATACGAGCTGGTCCATTGTCAGTTGCAGTTTTCACAATTCTAGTGACAGTTAGGGCTATATGTGGCAGAAGCCTAATGGCTTTCTGTCAGCCCCATTTTTGTTCCCTTCTGTCAGCTAAATACAGGTGACAAATTTTGTTGAAGTCTCCTCAACTAGCAGCAGCTCAGGGAGCTCCTCAAAATGAAACAGACAGTGTATTTGAGGAGTGTGGGAAATGATGCCCCAGAGTTTTGTTGATTTCCCCTCCACATGGGAATGGGAAGGCTATACCAACCTCACAAAACTGTTCTCAGAAACTCCTGGAGGAACCAACCTCACTTGTCTTTAAAGAGCAGAAAAGCTGCATGATGACCAAGCATGTATATCCATTTTAGTGGCTTGGAAGCAGCTCAGCTATAGGGGTATTAGAAGTCAAGGGTTTTTCCAGCCATTTTTATCATAATGGAGATGACCCCTTTCCTGGCTTTCAATCACAATAGCAAACACATGAATGTCAATGGCTGTGCACTGTTTTATACCAGTAGGGTTTATTAAATCCTCTGAGAAACTTTACGAATTGTGAGAAAATTCCCTTGCCCATATGTGTAGTTTCAGTAGCCTATCATCTATTTGAAAATTGTAGAGAAACTTAAAATTGCACTTTAGTTTTCTCTTTGTTGTTTTAGGGTTTTTTTGTTTACCGGAATATGACCCACAGCTATTAACATATCTGAAAGCAACAAAACTTGCAGGCATAAGGAACCTGTTGCAAATCATCTGCATGAAGATAACATGCCAAAATACATGGTCAACACTTCATTTTTTGTAATGGAAAAGAATGAAGTGAAGGCTCTTTAAAGGACTGATTGCCAAGTTTAAAAAATCCTGCTGCAGTCTAATTGTGAATCTGGGAATGAGCTGCATCAAAGCCCTTGAGCTGCCTTTTTCTTGGAAGAATTACTGGAAGTCTGCTATGGCCCAATATATTTGCTGTCAGAAGGCTCCTTGAGGCTATGTCTATCCCAGTATCAGTGGCACCAGGCAATGTTCCTGGGCACTGAAACTTGCCTGACAAATTTGTTAAATGGCAACAATAGTCCCTGGTATTTTCCACCCATAATAACTGTCCAAAACAATTTCTGAGCCCAGCTAGACACTAGGATGAGGAAGAGACCATTCCCTGTAAGCAGCTTAAATGAATCCATGCTGGTTTAGAAGTTAAATGACTTTTATGGTAGTGACACCAGACTGTCCTTTGCCAGCTGGCCTTAAGGCTAAGAGCAAATCCAAACATGTTTAATGTACTTTTACAGGTGTAGCTTTAAAGGAAATTGATCTTTCTGTTTATTTATAAAAGTTTGCATCTTAAGATTTTCACAGGGAATGCATGAAGAGCATCCTCCCTGCAACTTCCTTGTGTCCTTGCCAGATGATTTACAGAGCATCAGGTTTCCTGGTCTATTCCATATGAAGAAAGAAAAAAAAATCAGTCAGCCAGAGACTTTCCTGCAAATCTCTGCTATAAGAAGATGTTTGTCTTCTCTGACAGAACTCAGATTTGGAGATAAACACAAGTACTCTGACTAGTTGGCTGTGCTTCAAGCTTCAAGAAAGTCTTTCTATATCCAGCCAGGATTGAGACAGAATTTGCAATTAAATTAGCATGTTAACAAGATGATCTGTCTCAGAAACATTTTACAGCTTCTAATTCCCAATCACATTAAAGGATTTGTGCTGGCCAGTGAGATTGGACCTTGCTTGTGCCACACAAAAGGCTCCCTCTCTCTTTACAGGGTACCCCAATGCCCCAGTGCCAGCAATGCGACTTAGCCCCATCCATGTTACTGAGAGTGGACATGTGCCAATTTTAATCCATGTCCCCTCAGGACCTATATGCACTGTTGGTCATTCTGGTACCTGGACACTTGAGATACTGCACAGAACAGCTTGGTTGTTAAGTAAACTCTGTGGCTGAATTTTCCATCATGTCCCAGGGGAAGCGGTTTATAAAGTGCTGTGGTGTACAGTTTTGCTATGACTGTACAGAAGGTCATTGTGGAGGATTGTTTATTTTCTTGTTTTGTTTTTAGCACTCTACTAAAAACTACCAGAAAATCTTGGTCGTTTGTCCCTGATATATCCAAATGCTTGCAGTAGTCCCTGCGGGACTATATAGGCCCTGATATCTAGCTCACAGGAGAAATGCTGTCTGGGGATGAAATACAATTAAGCATGTACAACGGGCATTTCCAAATGCTCTAAAGTCAGCTTCAATTAAATATTCATTTTTCTGACACAGGGTGCTATTCTTTCACTGATGAGCACAAAAGGTCACAACTCATTTCTGTTTACAATCTGAGAAGCAGTGAGCTTCTTGAAGAAGTTGAAACACTTTCTGCATTATTTTACTCACATAGGTTTACCACCTTAATACAACAAGCACAGATTTTATTCACAAGGTTAAAATAATCTATTCCAAAACAGTAAAAGTCTCTTACAATCAGATTTAATCTTGTCCAGTTGTATAGTACCGAAAGGATCCAGAATCCATCCAAATTTGGTAGTGGTACAGCCTTGATTAAAATGCTGTTACAGATGCAGTTAAGTGTGAAGTACCATTAGTCTTTGTCAAAACAGATTTCACTGGCAACAAAATCAGTAATTATTTTCACTATTGTTATATTGTTGAGCATTTAAATCCATAATTATATGGTGTACATTAGCTGGGCAAAGAACAAATGGTGATGATTATCATGCACAGCTATTGTCATTACTTAGCTGTCAACAGCTAAGAGTTTATGTAGGCCTTTTTATGTAGGCCTTAATGTGGCATACACTAGTCTCAGATAATAACATGATCAGATTGGGGAGGCTACATTATGAATCATCTGATGTTAGATCACTATCATAATAAAATGGGATAAGTTTCTGTTTCTCCTCTCTAACTCCTTCAAGTGGTGTAGGCAGCTAGTTCTGACGTAGTTCCAAGTTCAGCTTGTACTCTTTGATCATTTAAATTTGGTAAGATAAAACTTATCTAGTGTTTTACATACAATATGCAGTGTGCTAATTAGGTCTTTAAAATTAACACAGTTCACACTGAAATGATGCCATCACTTTTCCACCTCACATTTTAAAAACTAGCATCCCTCAAGGATCCTTATCCCAGTAGCAATCTGCAGACACAGAAGTGTTAGGCAACACTTTTGAAGACCAGTGACCAAGTCTACCATTTACACTAGGTTAATGAAGATACCACTATATCACAAATACAGAGATTAGCAGTAATAGATCACAGTTTCCCTGAGTCTTTTGGTTAATTCATTTCAAGGACTCAACATTAGGCATTCACAGTAGCTGAAATTTAGAAATATAAAAGGCATTGACTCTAAGGAAGGAAACCATTCTTCTAGGAAACACAAAATGATGAGTGAGATGAAAGACAAAAATATGTAGCAATGCCAGTAGTCCAGACCATCCTACAATATTTAGACTACAGAAATCAAATTTACTTTACAAATTTGGGGATATTTTAAACTGTGTTTTTCTTCATGTAATACTAATCTTCATAAAATATCTATTTCAGTCAAACTTATGAAATCACAAGATTTCAAGAAGCCACAGTTTTTTTGCATTACAAAATATGTATCTATAAAATATATAACAATGTTAATACAAATTTGCATTTTGAGGCCATTGCACCTGAATGAGTAAGTTCTTTTGAACTACTCAGAATTATACAGGTACCAAAATAGGTTTAGATTCTAGCTACAATAAATTAGTTTTAAATTAAATTCCGTAAAATATGTATCTCAATATAACTTGGTATATGAAATAAAAAATATTATTTTAAATGCATATACCTGATTCAAAGTTAAGAGATGACAAAAAAGCCTACATTTCAGTTTCTTTCTTTATTGCACAATTTACTTATATAACACTTGAATTAAACTATTTAAGTACATCTTTAATTTTCAGCATGCTTTACTCTCATTGCAATTGATGAGATTTTAATATATCCTTGTATATTTTATTGAGTATGAATGTCCTTAAGAGCATCCTAAAAGGCAAACATGCTTCAATGCTTTGCTAAACTATGGGCTGTGTGCTGTATCTGAAAATGCTACCCCATGAGATGAATTCAGGCTAACTAACTAGAAAAGCAAATTCCCACAGTGCTAGGATGGAAGTTTATGAATACCTCTTAATTGCGCCTCTTATTTGTTACCTGGATGGGTTAAATTCAGGCAGATTATCTCATATATTGAAGCCTGAAGCACAGTAAGACATTGCAGAAGACAGATTTTGAGTTTACCTTATTTACAATCAAAACAAAGTCTTCTCAAAATATGCCCAGTTACTCTCCTTAGCCCATAAGCTCTATAGCAGTCCATGCTGGTCACAGAGCACAGGCTCTGCTCTCTGAATCCACCTAGTTACAGCATCATGATGATGAACAGGAGAAAGGCTTCAGCAGCTTCTGCATCAGTTCCCTTCCCACTGTTGCATCTTCTGTCCCAGTTCCTCTTACAATTCTTTTATTAAGTTCTGCTTAATGACAGCTTTAGCATACAAGGCAATGGAAAACCAGGCAAGGCAAGGAGTAAACTTTATGTATTGTTGAATCCCTAATGACAGAAATGACCCATTAGCACAGCTACAATATAGTTCATGCAGACACCACTGTTGGCAGCTATAATCACCACCGATAATGCTTAATTCAACAATTCATTCATTCTAAAAACTTATCAGAGAAACATACTAAAAATTATTCCTGTAGCGAATTTATCCTTTTATTGCATGATTATGCACAGCTTTCTTTTGTATACTTGTCTTTTTTCGCTGTCTGAAAACTGATTGGTTCCTGTTGAACTCTTTCGCCCAAGACGAAATGACATACTGCTGCCCACCTCTATAAGATTGAATAGTCTTCTCCTTAGCATGAATATCAAGTATTACTATAATTCTGTAAAATAAAAATCTGTGGTATGTGTCTTACTAAACGCATATTGAGAGTGTAGACTGTGATAGAAAAAGAACAGAAAGATGTTCCAAGGCGCCTTTAAGCCACAGTGTCCTGATGTTAATGACATACCTTTGGAATTAGCTGCTGAGCTGAGTGTATAAGCCAACTCTAATTAATCTATACATCTATATTTCTTTTTTCTTTATAGAAAGCAGAGATTGCTGTTGCGCCTCTGACCATCACTTTGGTACGAGAAGAGGTCATTGATTTTTCCAAGCCTTTTATGAGTTTGGGGATATCCATTATGATCAAAAAGCCCCAGAAATCTAAACCAGGAGTGTTTTCCTTCTTGGACCCTTTGGCGTATGAGATCTGGATGTGCATAGTCTTTGCCTATATTGGTGTCAGTGTGGTCCTGTTCCTAGTTAGCAGGTTTAGTCCATATGAGTGGCACACAGAAGAACCAGAGGATGGGAAAGAAGGACCCAGTGACCAGCCACCCAATGAGTTTGGCATATTCAACAGCCTCTGGTTTTCCCTGGGTGCCTTTATGCAACAAGGATGTGATATTTCCCCAAGGTTTGTGTCAAATCTTTTTACATTTGCATTTTATCTTCAACACTGAAGCATAAAATCTTCCTTCATTTATTTTCCTGGCAGTGTTTTGAAGTTAATTCTTTAGGAAGCCTTTTCTTTTTTTCCTTTTTTAATAGTTATGATGAGGGCAACAGAGAAACTGCTTTGAATTTCTGTCATTACTATTATTTTATGTATGTCAATGTGCATAAACAGCTCTCAATCAGATCACAAACAGCTCTCAGAAACAGCATGTACACACTGGCAATTCCACTGAGTTGAATTCAGAGGAACTGTGTTGCTGCTAAATTAGTTCCATTGTATTATAATTATGAAAAGCACACTATTGTGCTGAATATTTGCCTTGCATGAATGAAAGTCCCATTTATGTTCCCTATCAAATTCTACAACACTGCTTCTAGAATATTAGTATCTATGAGAGGGAATATTTGACCATCTGTTCCTGAGAAGCCAAACTGTATTACTAAACTATGCCTTACAGGGTGGGTGCCTCAGATGTAACGTATGATCCCATTCCTGAATTTCTCAACCTTTTAAGCTGCCTGAACTTTAGTGTGCAGTAACTGCAACATCTCAGTTAAACATTATGACCTAGTCTTTCCAATTTGAATGCTATATTTTAGCCACTTACAGTGAGATTTTGAGAGTATTCAGCATTGGCCTAACTCTGCTATTATTGAAGCTAGCAATAAAACTGATTAAGACTGGATGTACATTACTCCTTAGCAGCTCTCTCATCAAATTACAGGTGTTAAAATGGAAAGTGTAACTTTTTACTTAACATCTCTGCTGCCACAAAGTGCTTGCTTCTTAAAGAAAAATGTAAACGTTCAAAGGGTTGCAGAGCTTGTAGAATATTTGATAAGGGTGACAGGAACATTTTAATCCTAAAGCCAACATAATCCATTTGCAAAGTCTTTTGTCTTTTTCTTTAAGAGGAAACAGAGAAAGCTACTGATCCGCAACTACCATGTTTCACTTTTGTCTACAGAAAGAGATTACCTATCCAGTATTTCTGGCAAAATTTTTGCAATGTTAGGCATTTCCTGAAATAAGAATGGGATTACTGCTCAAGAGAATTAAAAATTGTGTATGTGCGTGATACGTATTAATACAGTGGACTCAGCACTGTAGGCCTTAACATTCAAGAGGAAACATTTTTAAAATGCAAATTATGTCCCTCCCATTGACTGTTACGTAGTGATAAATATTCAACAATAATGGTGCCTTCTTTCTTTCTCTCTTCGTGACTTAAGAGACAGGAAAATGTGCATTATCTTATTCATGTTTAGATCCCTCTCAGGTCGCATTGTTGGCGGTGTCTGGTGGTTCTTCACGCTCATCATTATTTCATCCTACACTGCTAACCTCGCTGCTTTCTTGACTGTTGAGCGAATGGTCTCACCCATAGAAAGTGCAGAAGACCTTGCCAAACAGACTGAAATTGCTTATGGGACACTGGACTCAGGGTCAACCAAAGAGTTCTTCAGAGTAAGTTGGCATGTCCATTAGAGCAGCTCTCCCTAGTGACTGCTCTTATAAGATGCTTGGAAGTATGAAATAATGTTACTTTACAATTATATGTAATATAGTTTTCAACTATTGAATACTTCAGCTGTGTTTTTACCCCCACAACATCATTTGTCGGAGTTTTCAGTTATATTAATTTGTGGAATGCTTATTGATCCTATCACATTGGGCAAAAGAGGTGCCTCGAGGTATTCTGAAGCCAATGATAATTAAAGCAACATTTCACTATTGATTCATCTGAAGCTACAGGACTGAAATTTTGTGTAGTAATGAAAGCCTATGATGGTAACATGGAGTTGTGCAGATTTTGTTTCTGCTTATGGATTTGCCTGTGTGGATTTTACTTTGGGTCTCGGATGTAGGCAGGAAATGCACTTTTTAATTTGCTGACTTTCAGATGAATACTAAAGAAAAAATACATCTTGGCAGGATGTGGTTGGAACATTAGGAAATAGCCTAAATACCCTTTCATATGTCTGTACTGCCGGTATTGATTACTTCATTTGCTTTCCTGTGTTAATGTGGTTCATATGTAATCCTCATCACTTGTCAGATGGAAAACAGGGACCCTCGACATCACAAGGAGTACATAATAACCAGTCCTCCCTGCTTTATTTCATGTCTCTCGCAGATGAAAGTTAAGCCTAGCTGGCTGAACATGTGTGAGTTTACTGTTTGAACCTGGCTCTGAATAAATGCTGTGAGCCAGTCATTCTTCCTTGCAAATTACACATTTTAGGAGCATTATTTATCTGAAAGGTGCTGTTTAAGGCATTTTTAGAAGAAAGGAAGATAGAGTGATAATTTTTTCTTATTGTCTGTTTGAAATGTGACTGTTTTGTGTTAGGTACTCCAACACACCTTGACTGTTCTCAGTTTGGCCAAACTGAACTCAGTGAATCATTAACAGAATTATGGATGGGATTTGTGAAATATAGACAGTATCAATTCAAGGGCAGATGCTCAATGAAACAACCTTTTAATTGTGAGAGATATCCCCATAGAAGACCTTGCAAATATTTTCCAGTAGTTGTAAAAAGATTATGCCTTATGAAATATAAATGGCACTTAACCAACACACAGTGGTTGAGCATTAACATAATGAAGCTGTCCAAGGAGTTCAGTATAAGCCACAGTTTCGAAAAAAGTCAAAGTCAGCTCTTGCGACCAATAATCAGTCTGGGTCACAAAAAAATCATTATTCTTTTAAATCATCCTGTAAACACGGATACTTTTTTTATTTGGATCAATATTCCATGAAAGATCTGTCCTTAAAGAGAAGATTCTTTGTCTGTCTACAATGACAGCCATTATTTCCCATTAATATTAAAGGGTTAAGAAAAAAAAAAAAAGAAAGAAAATCAATGTTCTCTTTATATTTTTTCCTTTGTTTCAAAACACAGAGGGAAATGTGGAAAGTAACTACAAATACTAAATATAGTCGTATATGCAGAATGGGTTCATCTGTTATTTAATGATTCCTAGTGATTGTTAGTGATACTGTATGCACTGTTTCTAGAAATATTTGTCACAAACCATTTTTCACAAAATATCATTGCAGACAATATTTGCACACTGTTTGTGTAATAAAGGAATTAAGATCTAGACTGAAACAATAGTGCAAAAAGACTTGTTTGCCAAGTCTAACATTTTGTGTGGCTGGAAGCACTTTGGGGATTAGGGTCATGTATAACTTTTTCAGTGATTACTATCCGTCTGAAGATGAGCCTTCAGGACATTTTCTCATCACTTGATCATTTCTGATCCAAATGTCAGAAACTCTGAAAAGACATGCAGCCTGCTTTGGTTCTGTATTGAAAACAGAAAAGGGAAAAGGCATTTAAAAACCAACATTAAAAAAAAAAAAAAGAAGAAGACTTGGATACTGATAGCTATTTTCTTTTATTTTCTGTTTTGGACAAGTGAGAGTTGCATTTTTTTGAGTAGCATGCTCAAGAAGGAAAGAATTTCGTTTTAGCAGTTGAATGTTAACAAATGAAAGTTTGGGAGAAGAAAATGCTCTTACAGATCAGATGCCTTCTTAGACTTTCCATAGTTTTTTGGTTTTTGATGGTCACAGGAAACTAGATCCTAAGAAAATTATTTAAATGCAACCTTTTCAAACTCATTTAGGGCATTATTTCCTCTTAGTAATAAATCAATTTTATGTGTTGTGTGGTTTTAGTTTAAAAGAAAGTGGACTATTATATGCTTTTTTTATAAAGAATATGATGATATGGATGTTTAGATATAAGAAATGATTGGAAGTGAAAGCAGACAAAGGCAAGTAAATATTCTTGCAATTATGCCTGATTCATTACTGCTTTCTTCCATTTTTTTTTTCTTTCCATAATGTAAATCCATGAAATTGCATCAGTGTAAAGCAGGAGGAATTCTTAGGTGGCTTAGCTTACTCTCTGCTCTCAGCCACTATTTGTAAACAGAAAACAGTTTCCACTACAGAGGAAAGAGAGGGTGACAAGGCAGGATGTGATTATGGACATACACAGCTGTTGTTAATTTAAATTCTATTATATTTGACAGAAAGATAAAATCATGCATATAGACAAGCTAAAAAAGCAAGGATAATTTATGATGTTCTGCTATATGGTATTTTCATTGAACATTTCTGGTTAAATGCCACTTACTTTCAAGTTAGACCTACCTCTCTAACAAATTAAATTCTAAACAATTATACAGTCATTCATTAATTGGTGAAAAGAAGTGCTTCAGGGAAAATACCTATACAAAAGCTCAGTTGCAGCCTTTTAAATCTATTGTCAATTCAAATAATGCCTAGATTATAGAATTTGATATTTGTTTGAATGTTCTAAAGTCCTTTGTTTTGGGGCTTGATAATAATGAATGTTTTCCTGTAGTGCTCAGCACAGTGTGGAAATGGGCTTATAGACCAAATTTTGCTTAGCTAGAAGCTCCTGTTGACTCAAATAAAAGCTGACTTGAGCATTGGGTTAAAAATTCCTGTTTGCAGCATGCATAAGAGAAGACAAGTGCCATCTGTTATTAGGTAAAAACACTGTATAGTGTTTGGCTGACGCACTGCTGGTTTACACGTATGTATCCCTGTTGCTTGAGGAAGTAAAGGAGTTGTTGTCTGAATCTAATGAGCATGGGAAGCTTCTGAGTCTGAAAGCATTAAGCATTTCCTTCCTTCCTTCCTTCCTTCCTTCCTTCCTTCCTTCCTTCCTTCCTTCCCTCCTTCCCTCCTTCTTTCCCCCCTTCCCCCCCATCCCCCCTCCCTTCCTCCCTCCCTCCTTTATTTTTGCTAAAGTTACACTATGAATTCCCAGACAGGATAACTTCCACCTGATGCACTCTAAGCCACAGATTCTTGCGCATTCCTTGGCCAAGCACATGTATTACTCAATTACTGGCAGGATCAGAGTCTTTAAAAAAAATCCACTGGTACTGTAGTCCTAAAAACATGCCTAATATGTCTTTAAGACAAATGCTTAGGGCATTTTGTTCCCTTTAACAGTATATTTGGTCCAGTTTGCTATTTCCATCTTTTTATTGTAAACCATGTCTTGAAATGGTGTGCAGCCTTTCTGAGTGTCAATTAAATGAATTCTGGACTCTGAATTGTGAAAGCAGAAATCTTCCTTAGGCTACTGTGGTTTTGGTGGTGTAAGAAGTAGGTGTTATAGAAATGCTTCAAGATTCAGCTCAGTATTTATGGGGAGATTATTTTATTGTTTCTCTTTTCCATACAGGTTTATTGTGGGTTTCTGTTTCATATGTAAATCCCTAAAATGCACTTTACAACACTTTGATTATATGAACTGCCTTTATCTAACAGTAAATTCAGATCTAAGCTTTACAGGGTTTATTTTTGTGACTGGTAGAGCCTAACTGGATCTAAAAATAATAATACCCAATTTTATAGTACTGATGTCGATACTTCTTGTTTCTTTTAAAATAATCATGGAATTCAAAGAATATTCATACCCAAGTATGTTTTTCCCAATACCAGTTGTTTGAAAAATTAAGTATGATCGATTTTATTTTGAACAGTGCCATTCTGGAATGTTGCAACATTCTTTTGCTCTAACTTCTTTTTAATTTTCTCCAGAGATCAAAAATAGCAGTGTATGAAAAGATGTGGACCTACATGAAATCAGCTGAGCCATCAGTGTTCACTAGGACTACTGCAGAGGGAGTAGCTCGTGTCCGCAAATCCAAGGGCAAGTTTGCCTTCCTGCTGGAGTCCACCATGAACGAATACATTGAGCAACGAAAGCCATGTGACACCATGAAAGTGGGAGGAAATCTGGATTCGAAAGGCTATGGCGTAGCCACACCGAAGGGTTCTCCATTAAGGTGGGTGGAATAGTATAACAATATAAAATGTGTTGTTATAGTATTCCACCTTCCCTGATGTCCCTGATATAGCTCTTTTTGTTTTGTGTGTGAACATGGTATGTTACTTTTCTTTTCTTCCATTTCATATTTTTTTGATCAACAAAGGTAACCAATTCTAATTGCAATATGGATTTAGCAGCTATAGTTGGCATCTCTTTTAAGGCCATATAAAAACCAAACTGGTTGAACACTAGCTACTTGAAGTCAGCCTCTATAGAATTAACATCAGCTATATTATTTCATCAGCTTTTTTCACCAAATTCAACCCTTTATAGCAGTATTATGCCTACATTATCTGCATCAGTATTTGCACCAATAATATGCGTACATTTTATGTTTTGTTTATTGATCTTGGCTGCTAATTTCTGAATAAGAAGCTGCTTGTAACATCTCTTTTCAGATGTCATTACTTGGAGGAAATTAGTCCTTCATTAAAGCAACTTCATTAAAGTACTTTTTGTAAAGCACCTTCTTATTTAGTAAAAAAAAGGTTGTGTTTCTAGCATTATGCATTTCAGTACTGCCTTCAAACTCACCAGTATTTTCTTTATCATGATATCAGATGCATTCAGTCAAGTAGAGTTTTTGATTCACAGGCAAAACATCATTTACTTTTCATTCAGATTGTCAGGAAGACAGAAGTGAAGGTACTTGTACCATGTTAAAATTGGCAGTATTTACCACTGTGTTGTCTTAAGGCAAACAAATCTTGCCTCTTTCCTCTGGTAGACTTGCCAATTTTCTTCAAAGCAAATGAGCAACTAACAGACAACCGATGAAGTGTGTCTTGTGGAGTCTTAGAGCAATAGGGCACATGCAGGCAGGGGAGAGGGAATGGCAGTGGAACAACCAGTAAGTACCCTGCTTCTCAAATTTTGTTCTCATCATTAAGGACTACAACAGACACTCTGATGAATTAGATTCACAAGGGAGATGAAGTGAGTTGAAGGGAGGAGTTGCAAATGCAGGGAGCCATAGTTCTGTGCAGGAAGTAACTAAAGAGGTGTCTACATCCATGACTGCAGAGGAGATCTCATTACCACTATAGAGATAACTAAACTCACCCTTAGTTCACTAGTTTAACCTGTTCATGACATGAGAAACATCAGTAACCTTAGCTGTATTACACGGATGGGAATAGGCATATCATCATAATCATTTTCATCTGCAGCAAAAGTTGTTTCAGTGATTGAATATGAGTATTTGGTCCTTAACATTCATTACCTGTCAGATTTAAAAACAATCATTACCTCTCAGATTTAAAACCTGCCACCTTCACCACTGAATAAAGTAGTAAGAAAACATAAGGAGGTGAGAGAGGGACAATGACAACAATATATTAATTATAAAAAAAAAATTCCCAGGGCTCAAAGGGTTGTTAAAGATAGAAGGCAACAGATAATACGTGAGGCTGATCTATTGCCTTGGTATATTATCAAAACACTTATTTTTTTGTTTTATATTTCTTATAGATTGCTATCTGCTTCTTAGTGTTTCAGACAGTCTAGAAACGGTAGGCAGCATTGCAGTTTACAGGAGCTGCTTTCCTGTAGTAAGGAAATGCCCATTGCTGGCGCAGTCATGTTGTACTTTGCCATAGCTAGGGCAAATCTCTCTTAGGAATATCTTTAGATGCTGTCATATATATCCTAGCAATGGGTTGTTTGCTCTAAGCATGCATTGTGGTGGTTTTTAGTCCCTCTACCTTTTTCTGCAGAGAAATATCAAGAGACAGACTGTTATAATGAACACCAGTAGGCAGTGGAAGTTGTTTTGTGTCAAATTTGGGCTTATTTCAGGTTTGGTCAGTTGGCTACAGAAAAATATCTAGCAGTAATGGGAATGAGATGTAAAGGAGTTAGAAGGAAGAGGGTCCAGTAAGAACACAGGGGAAAAGCACAACCATGACTGTAAGGATCAAGTGTGAAATCCTGGTTCCAACCCAGCTAAAGACCAAGCTCCTGTATGTTTCAGTGAAACCCCAGTTTGGTCTAACCGGGAGTTGGCAATTGTCATTAGGGTGATGTGACCAAAAGCATTCAGTTTTTCACATCCTACCTTCAAATGTGTTTCAAACAGAGGAATAGGGGAATCCTACCCAACCTGAAAACTGAACCAAACCTTCTTTCAAGCTGTCTCGACTGGCTGTCTGTGTCCATGCCTTTCCTGAGCCTTTCTTTTACATGTGCTAATCTCCTTGTTTTCCTGCTGCACCCCATTCCCTCTCCAGACCCAGTGACAAACCTCAGGCAACACATCAGTGCCATTAAAAACATTAAGGAACACGCTTAATGTTCTGTACAAAAGGAAAGAACAAGCAATACTTCACATCCATACCACCTCTTCCACGTATGTCTATAGACAGTAGTGCTTTATGAGAGGGAAAAAGCTTTCTACCGCTGTGAAAAGACTCAGTTGTAAATTTTAACTGCATGCTTCAGTATTGTCTGAACTGTTTGAAAATAGAATATGATGGTTTTGCTGTTTTGACTGCATCCCATGTGGCTGTGTTTCTGGTACTGATCAGATGACTTACATAACTGCTGCCTGCACAAATAATTGCAAATATTGAACATGCAGTTAGAAATTCATGAAGGGCAGACGAGCTAAGCTCATTACATAAATTAGTCAAAAGACATAATTTGCTATGGGAGTTGTAAATTCTGTTTTTTATTTAATAATCATAATTTCCTACTTGAGTTATGTGTAGAGCACAAATTACTTGATGTAGCTCACAAATAATTGCAAGTAGCATATAAATGTTAAACATACAAGCTATTCTTGGGCTGTTCAGGACTAGGGAAAAATATAATTTCTTTCAAATGAATTATTCATATTAAATTATTCACTAAACTGTTTGAGCACCTATTTTACTAGAGATATTTTAGTTGTAATCCTCCTCCTACTTACAATGATTATAAATCAGGAATTTTTCACTGAAAATGTAGTAACAGCTGCATAAAAATGTGAGAGTATGAAGAACCAGGCCATATATTTTCACCTGTCTAATACTGTCAGAACGTGGAGTAACAGGACTAGTGATAGTCCCCTGCCATCAAATCACCAGGCTCATGTTCATTACAGAGCACATACTCATCACTTGGCTCATGCAGATGAAATCCACCTGTCAGAGCGATCCAGGGACTGGTCTCTCTGTTGCTCATGACCCTACATGAGCAGCGTAGTGGATTTTAATTTAACTCTTCTTTACTGGGTTCCATGCTACACTCCTGCAGTGTTCAACCAGTACCTATTGGCTAATTGGAAATATTTATTCTCAGTGCTGTTGCAGTATCAAGATTCATGCATATCACTGGATGGAGGAGAATGGGAAATGCCTGATGTGTATTTCTTTTACGCCCACTGGGTCGTACCACATTGCACATCATGTGTGTCTCCTTCCTTCCTTCCTTTTCAGTGGTATTCATTTCTATATAATATGTAAAAGACTTGACATATTTGAGAAGGAACTTGGGATTGAGAGCAAAGGCTCTCATCACAACCAAGATTGAGTTTCTCTCATGGCACTACCCAGCTGTCCTTACTGTTTCCTTCTCCTGCCACGGTAGGTATCCTTTCAAAACTCCTGTGTAGTAACCAGTGTGAATTAATGGGTTTCTTTCTTCAAAGGTGGTGTTTTCAAAGATGGTTAAGAGAGTGTTGCCTGTCTACTTAGCAAGACCTTCCTTTGTAAATGTGTTATTAGAAGACATTGTGGCCAGACTTCTGGCCATTGTGGAGCACCCCTGGCTCGTCTGCCTTGCCACTTGTAGTCATCTGTGTTTCTAGAGGGCAACATCTGGAGATCTTCTGCTACACAAATCCTGTGCCTTGCATGCCTCAGCTTTCCTATTGTAGACATGCAGGCATCATAAACAAGTTTGAATAGTGATAAACATGGAAGAGTTCTCTAAGAGGTAATGAAAAAGGAACTAGGGTCAGTATTGTCTTAAAGGTGCACTAAAAGCTTTTTCTACTTTTTGTATCTTGAAGTTGATTGAAGCAAAGGTGAATGACAGGTTGAGCTAAAAAATAAGAATTTGTCATCATTGTTTCTGTGACTGTTTTAGCTAAGGGAATTTGGCTGTCCTGTCCTGCAGCTGATGTTGTGCAGTGTGGATGAGTGAAACCTGTTCAGGTCATGAGTGTCTGGTGAGATGCTTTGAGGCCAGTCAGAGATTCATCATGGTTGTTCACCAAACTGATGAAATCCAGGGCTATATTAAGTTCCTGCTCTTGCAGTTATGGTTAATGTTTACAGATATGAATCTGGGATTTGATGTTTCCTTATTCAAGTCTCTGTTCTTTTCATATAAAAAAAATAACTTCAGTTTGACTTTAGGAGAAATCCTTTATGTTCTAGAGAGGAAGGCAAAAAGGTCCACATAGTGATGTCTGATGGTTCTTTGTAGTGTGACAGCTGGTGATGTAAACTGTGTCTTTACACTGACTAGGGTGCCAGTTCTTTATCCATTCTTTGCTGTGTTTATAAAGGTGGGAAATGCAGGAAGTGCATCAGTGAAGTGGGTGATGCAGATATAATTTTCTGATCATTCTATCAACTAGTTGTGAAGTGCAAAGAACAACATGAGTGGAGCTATGGATTTTAATTTCTACCACTTGCAAGGGAGCAATGCGCCGGAGAGTGTTTGAGGTGCAAAAGGCATCCCTGCAGTGCCTCATCAACATTGTATGGATTCTTCTGTTTTGTATAAGCGTGCAGTACCTCAAAGAGGTTTACTCCAGAAAAGAGGGATCTGTGGTGCAGGTAACCACATGATGAAATGTGTGAATTTATGTGAATAAGTTAAAGATCTGTTACGAAGGGAATCTTTTTGTGCAAGAGCTTTATAAACTACCATCTTGACCTCAGTAACTTCATCTAGCCTTTGTATTCCTGAGGCAAATATATAAAATTACCATTCTTTCACTGCCTTGTTTCAGTGTGGTGCTGCATCTGACAGTGTTACCTTTGCTTTTCAGGGATATATGCAGTATGGTCTGTTAATTAGAAATGTAGTGCTGAAGGAAAACTTACTTTGGTCATGCATACAAAATTTTGGCAGACCTTACATAGGATGGGATATTCCCTAATCTTTTTTGGATGTGTTTTTCATTGCCCTAAAACAAACTTGGAAAAATAAGGGTAAAATCTGATAGTATAAGTTCTTCCAATGGGACAGTTAAACTTTTAATCAAGTTCTTTCCTTGTTGGTTTTGGAGACCAGATTATAGAGAGCTTATTGTGGAAGGAATTCCCAGATCGTTATTCACTGTCAAAACTCTTTACTGTGAACTTAATATATTATTCCACTGTATACTCCAGTTTATTTTTACCCTTATTTTGCAGATTGACAAACTTATAATTCACACCAGGCTCTGTTGGAAAAGAATCAGAGTCATTACACAGTAGTCACCTATAAGGATAGATATAACGGAGGATAGATTATCTAAGGATAGATAAAAATGTTTCTTCCAAAATCTCTTGCATTCTCTGATTCCTTATGACTTTTATGAAATTGGATTTGCGTGTACACAGAATGGGTATGATATTCACAAATACCCTCTGAGAAGGAGGAAGACTAGGAAAAAATGTTTGAGCTGACCACACAAATTTATTTACTACAGAGGGCTTCTTCCACTAGTGTTTATCAAAGATTTTGTTTTATGGAAATCCATAAATGTTTGCAAAAATAGACTTTTTCTAATGAGTGAAGCTTCCTTACGCAAGTTATGTTGTATCATAAATCAAGCATTCCCCTGACCACTCTTCAGTGTGCCCTATGTTACTCAGTTTTCAAGGGACTTAATAGATTTTTTTTATTTTTAATCAATATCATTGATATAGCTATTCTAGTTTGTGGTGTTTCTATGCATCTGGGCTGTATCTTTTATTCAATGGTGATTCCTGTTCTAGAAAGGTATAGAAATAGGCAAAGGTGACATACCCTTGTGTCACCATGCGGAGGTCTGTGCCCTACGTGATTTTAAGCATTGCCTGGCAATTCAGAGAGAAGAATGGGTATTTCCTCTCCTGGCTAGCTGTCTTCCAGCTGGCACACTGTCATCCAAAGACCTCCCCAGGTCATTCTGGAGACAAGTGTCCTTCACAGTGAAGAGAGGTGCAGAGGAAGTAGGTTCCATATTTTTTGTGTTTCTTGTCTCCGGCAATAATGGCCGGTCTTCCCCATTGTCAGGTGTTATGCACAAAGGCAATCGTTCCAACAAAGCACTGTGAGAGCTAGAAACTGCTATTATTTATGTTTGATGTAGAGAAGATATAGAGACAACTGGCAAATAATGGATAAAAATGAGTGATGTGAAATTGCCAAGTTTGACCTCTATTCTTTTCAGACAAGGAGCAGTGGAGAAAAAAAAAAAAACCCTGCATAGATACAGGGTGGTTTGTTGGTATTTATAAGAACAGGATTTTAGTAATGAGTTTCACTTACCAAGATTTTACAAGGTCATTTCTTTCTGTGATACAAAATTATTTGAAAACTAAAATGCGATCTATAGCATTTTATGCTTTTTGTAAACACTGTCCTGTTTGATGGTATATATAGTCATACTGTATGACTTTGCATAATATTCTTCCTTTTGCTGTAGGCATAACAAGGCTTGAATTACCACCCCATTACCCATTCAGTATCAGAACTTAGAGCTTAGATATTTCTCAAGCAGGTCATATCCTTCAGAGCTTGTTAGGTTTTCTGTCAAGTAAAAATAACATTTACTAGGTAAAAAGGCAGAGAGTGTGCTGCTGCTTAGCAAAAAATGTAAAAGTCAGGGGTCAAAAGAAGATCAGTGAAGAGAAAGCCTGGCAATGAATGTTTGCAAGTTGTTCTGTCAGCTGAGCCTGAGAGGTATCCATAGTTTCAGTTACCTGGATTATTTCTGTCTAAAACCGGAACATCTATTTTAAAACAAAAAGAAAGACTTGAGAACAGACACCAGAAAGCTAGCTTGCTTGGTTCCCTAGTGATGCCTATTGAATAAATTTTATAATTCTGATCAAGATTAAAAATCTTCCCTATACAAAATAGTGCAATAAAAAAAAGAGGAAAATTTGATGATGGCTAATAAGTGCCATTGCAAGATATATTTGTGCAAAATCTTCTACTTGGAGGAGTTCTGCCCTTTCTTTCAGCTTTTATATATAAAGGCAGGAAATTGCACTAATCCTAACTTAAGTCAGTAAATTGCAGTGAAGAGCACTGCTATGGAGAGAGTTTCTGATATTTTTATCTTTAGAAGAAAACAACTCATTAGTGTCCATTAGTGTCCCCTGGATTTCGTAGAATCACCAAATCATAGAATGGTCTGGGTTGCAAGTTCCAAACCCCTGCCACAGGATTTCAACACTAGACCAGGTTGAATTTTACTGTCCTGGCAAAAAAATCCCCACATCAGTATAGCTTTCAAATACTTCTGAGAGTCATCTTTGAGCTACCTTGCCCCACAGAGCCTATTTCTTCATTGCTACTTCAGGAAGTTTCTATCCTCAGACTTCAGGGGGAAATCATAACTGAACAAAGCTCTTCATGGTCTGGAGAAGAGAGCATGTCACAGAAAATTGTTCTGTTGCCATTTCTCTTTTCCTACACTACAAAAGATGCTAGGAGCAACTGATGGAAGGCAAAGCTCCTCCAAGAAGTTTAGCACCCATTTTGGTCACACAGCCACATTCTGGTACCTCTCTGCTAATACCATCCTACTCCTTACTCCAGAGCAGGTCCCAAGATTTTAGTGAAAATGTTTGCAAAATGGAGCTGCTTCTGAGCAGGAGTGAAAGGACAAAGCATGGAAACAGCAGCAAAACTATTGCCTAGAAAGGTAATTTTTTATCTAAACATTACAATGGCAACAGGGTCTTTTAAATTGGCAATATAATCAGTATAAAAGGTGAAACTACTGTTCTGTCTCCAGCTTTAGCACTGGTGCATCAACAGTATGATGCATTTTTTTTATTTGTGTTCCTTTTTTACAGACATTTATAAAAGAGCTTTACCCTTGTGATATTTAGTGATTACTAAAGTGAAATTTCTGTGCTGCCATATAGAATCATTGCTTTGGCCAGTCCGTGATAGTCAGCACCAGAACATGTTTTATAATGGTCTCATTTTTTAGAGTCAGAAAGAAATCAAAGCATCAAAAAATCAGAGGTTTTTTGTTTGTCTTTTTCAGAAATATTTGAATGCAAACAGAATAGTTGCTTCACGATATCAGCTCTATCCAAATGACGTTTTTCAGGCTGTTCCCTTCTCTGTCAGACAAAAAAGGGCACGTATTTAAGGATAAACCATGAACTTCCCTAAAATTATCAGTGATGACCAAAATGTCTCAGAAATACTTGATACCATTGCTGTGCACATGTCTTACTGACTTTCTGGACCTTTGCCAAGGTTTGATAAGCATTAACCCCCAGAGTAAGCCAGTGGGATACAAAAGGGTTATCATTGTTTCCAGTCTGTAGATCCTCTGAGGAACAAACTCTGCTTCTTGGCACTTCAGAAATAAATTTCTCCTGCCCTTTTCCCTGCCATTTCCCCAACCCCTCATAAAGCAGCTCAGCAGAGGGCAAGTAGCAGCCCATTATATTTTAACAATGCAGCTCATTATTATTTCTCTCTTTTCTTTTAATTACAACCCTCTGGCTGTTTAGGTGTCAATTCCCAGGAAACTGCCAGAGTTCAGAGTCTCTATTCATCAAAGGTACAAACCAGCTACCCTTTGAAGTTGATGGTACAGTTGCCGCCAAGTAAAAGGCCTATCCCACTAAGATAATAATTGTCCAGGTAAACTGTAGATAGACTAAAGCAAGGGAGCAGGCCACTGAAAGGCATCTCAGCAGCTCATAACAACACCTCTCTGTGGAACTGACATTTGGGAAACAAACAGCACCTGAAAACCAGTTTGCGATTAATCTGTATGATAGCTGCAAACCTGCCTACTTCCAATTGTAAGCAAGTACAGGATAGACTCCCAAGAGACACAAAATCTCTATTTAATTTTTATGCAACTTTGGCCATTGTGGAAATCCCAAACCAAAAGTAAGGAAAAAAGTTTATTTCCTTTCTCCTAGCTCATTTGAGCTGAGAACAGACTGGCACACTGCAATGGAGTAGACATTATGGAGGGAGTGAACAACCCAGAATAAAAGGTGAAAAGATGTTGCAAATAAAAAAAAAAAGGCAGAAAACAAGATTCAGGAGGTTTAATAATATAATTTAAGGTACTCTTTGTCTTGGCACAACATTTTTTGGCAAAACATCTCATTCCCAGTATTGGGAAGATGTTCCCAAAGTGTATGCGTTCCAGATAAAAAATGGCCATCTGTGCACTGGACAGTGCAAGTTTAAAAGGTTGCATGGTAGCATGGTGGCTTGTGGTTGATGAGTGATTATTTCTCTCAGCTGGTCTACCTTGTCTGTGGAGGAAGTATGGTCAAAACTACTGCTCTTTTTCTCAACTATATCTAAACATCCTTTGCTGAAGTGCCTTACTCCCATTTTCTTCCTTCCTTCCTCTGCTTCCCATTCAAATTAAGTCATGGCGTAAGAGCTTAAATCAAAGCTGAAAAAGGATTTAGCTCCTATTTAACCATATATTTTAGCAAACCACATGATACTGAACAATGCTGTGTGCTTTTTTTGCTGAGTGATTCTCTTTTGTCTCTGTAGTCAAAGTTTGACTACAATTTTCCCTGACCTTTTCTAAAGCTAAATGTCAGCTGAATGAACATGGTCCGAGCTTGACCTGATACAGACACCTTTTTTATTGCTCCACTTCAGTTATTTTTTTTGTACTCTAAAAGAACATAAAAGGAATGAACTGCCTCCAGCACCCAGAGAAGATAGAGCTTTTTCTTTTCACCCCCTTCCCCATGGGCAGGAATAGCATCTTTGTGCAAGAAGATCCAGATACCTTGCATTTTCCATTAATAGCAGCAGGGGTGAATGAGGCCTGCAGGTGAAAGAAACCCCAACATCTGGAAGCCCATCTGTTACCTCCAGAATAGTCTTTCTCTGTACATAATCACACATAAGACTCATTCCAATCTGTTGTTTATATGATTCCATTTAGTGCAACCAAAATTTGCAGTTGTGTCTGAAGAAAGGTGTTTACATCAGGAATGAGACCTTTGACTTCCTTGATATGAATGTAACCTGATTTTATGCACAGCAATGTGGAAATGCTTTATATAGCGTTTTACACTGTGTCATTTG
The DNA here is from genome assembly GCF_033783945.1 of Neopsephotus bourkii. Classification (NCBI taxonomy): domain Eukaryota; kingdom Metazoa; phylum Chordata; class Aves; order Psittaciformes; family Psittacidae; genus Neopsephotus; species Neopsephotus bourkii. Next base: position 4,419,892 of record NW_026902113.1, read on the forward strand.
TGTGGTTCAGATCTACTTTGGAACTTAAAACTCTGAGTCTACAGAAAAACTCATTGGACTTGACTGGAAATCTGTGAGGAATTAGAGACTATCTAGGTAAGTTAAGTCGCCCAAATTTCAGATGCCTAATTGTTAAAATTGCTAGGCAATTTTTCAGATTTTTACATTTTCAACAACAGCAACAACAAGAAAAGAAAAAAAAAGAATTTGAAGGTTTCCACCTTCAAATTAACCATTTCCACCTTCCACCAGCTTTTTACTGGTTGCAACACAAAGCTGTAGGAGCCAGGTTATAGACTAAGGTTAATTTTTTATTGGTTTTTATTTAAAAGATTATGTCCTTGTACATGCAAAGCTGTGGGACTAGCCCACATTCAGGTGTTCTGCACTTTCTAATATCATCTCCTCAGGTTTTAATCAGCAATGAAACTATTTTAATTATATTCTATACTTGCTAATGATATTTTTTCATTTAAATCTACATGAGCACTTGACAATTAGTTCTGGTTATGCATAATATAAATAATGTGAAATTAGGCTATGACAGTGTACTTGAAAGTGAACAGAAAGTCATCACAGTTTGTTGATGATTTAGGAACTTTTCCTATCACAGTTAAATAAGCAGGCTGCTACTTTTGGCATCTCTTTCAGATAGTGGGCACTTATCCAAGGCAGTTTCCAATTAGAGTGCTTTTAGTTTATCCAATTTGTAGACCACAAGAGAAGATACTGTGGCATCAAATTAAATAATTGCAAACACTCAGACCACATCTAGAATACGGCATCCTTTTTTTGGCCTCCTAATTGAGGAAAAACATCAATAAAATGAAGCAGTTTCAGTGGAAAGTGATCAAGAGGGAATTGGAGTAACTGCCTTGTGAGGAGAGGCTGAGGGAGCTGGGCTTGCTCAGCCTGGAGCAGAGGTGGCTTTGGGAGAGCCTGCCCCGTGCCTGTGTGGAGGTCTTTGAGGAGTTGGAGCCAGACTCTTCACAGCAGTGCAGGGCAGGAAGGTAGGAGACAGCAGGTATAAGAAACAGAAGTTTGGACTGGATGCAAGTAGGAACTTTTTCCCTTGACTGCCAAGGGATAGTCTGACAGTGATACTGGTGGTCCAGAAAGGTTTTTTTTACTAGCAGTGGCATGTGGGCCTGTGTTCAGGACAACAGCAATTACATTATTTGGATTTCCATTGAACATCTATGAGTAATTTACATACCTTGTTTTGTCTACAGCCTGGCTGCGCATATTGAAACATTAAAAGCATGAGTATTACTGTACTGATGTGACTGTGTTTGGTGTGAGTGGTATGAGTGATGGCATATTTGCATTTGCTGCTGTGTACATGGCTGTACCGATGGTGGCAACATTATATAGCTGGTTGCCAGAGGGATTAGCTTGCCCTTGACTGATAATTTCACCTGATCTTGGACTGATGTTCAGCTGGCTTCAGGGCATTTTAATTATCAGCACACTGGCTATTGGACTGACCATCTTGTCGGGTTGCTGGCACCGTTTATATGTTTGTCTCAGCCTATCAGATCTTCCTCATTAACTTCTGCGATAATATTCGGACAGAAAGTCCTAGGAACACTTCCAGCTAATCCTCATTTTGGCTGCTGACCAAATAAGGCTTTATATAACAGAACTGTAATTGCTTCATTTGTACGGTATTGATCTGCCATTAGGCAAAACACAAGCCAGTATTTCACTAAGGCTTAAGTTATGCAGTATTATTTATTGTTTGAATTGCAGTTGCAGCTAGAATTCCCACCTGGGGAATAGGCCCCCTGTTTTTTCTCTCAGTCTCTACTTCTAATTAAAGTAATGAACTTCAAAGCGTTTGCATTATAATTAGACCAAATCTTAAGAAACAATCTCATAGCAGGAATCTTTCAAGTTATCGCCTTTCTTCTAATCCTTTATGAAAAACATCAATATGGAGTCACAAAGAAGCATGCGGAGCCAGTCTTTTATGCCTCTTCCAATCTAAGTTTAGGTCTGATAATAGCGTATCAGCTGTGCAGATCTTATGAAATAGTGGTCAGTTTCTGCCAACAGTAAAAACCAAGCATCCATCCTGATTTCTTAGTGTTGCAAATAGCTTTTGGCATAGTGGCCATGTTATATTAATAACTTTATGAACATTGAAACATTGATGTCTGAATGAACTCCCTCAGAAGCAAACTGATGTTTTGCCCTATATTTTCCCATGTAGAGTTGCTTTCCTTACTACAAAAAAAAAAAAAAAAAAAAGGATGAGCAGACTGCTTGTATTACAGCACTTTCAGTACCATACAGTATGCTGATGGTATTTGGCTTTGCAGTTATTTCATGCTTCATTCTCATTAAGGTGAGACTAGAGCTAACAGGACAGGCAAAAAAAAAAATGGTGTTTATTGGAAACAGCACCTAAACTAGTGGTTTTGTCTGTAAGATAGAATCATAGAATTATAGAATAGTTTGGGTTGGAAGGTCATTTAACACAGCCCTCTGTAGTGAGCAGGGACATCTTCAAGTAGATCGGGTTTCTCAGAGCTCCATCCAAAATGACTCTGAGTGCTTCCAGGTTCTACAACCTCTCTGGGTAACCTCACTGTAAAAATGTCTTCCTTACATTTAGTCTAAATCTACCCTCTTCTAGTGTAAAACCATTACCCCTTGTCCTACCACAGCAGGCCCTGCTAAAACATTTTTCCCTGTCTTTCTTATGAGGCCCTGGTAAGTATTGAAAGGTCTCACAGGAGCCTTTTCTTCAGACTGAACAACCCCAGCTGCCTCAGCCTGTGTTCATAGGAGAGGAGCTCCATCCCTCTGATAATTTTTGTGGCCTTCCTCTGAATGCATTTCAACAGGTACATATCTTTTCTGTACCGGGGACTCCAGAGCTGGACACAGTACTCCAAATAGGATCTCATGAGAGCAGAGTAGAGGGGGAGAATCACATCCTTTGACCTGCTGGCCATGCTTCTTTTTATAAACTAAACAGAATTTGGCTACTTCACGAATTCCTGAGAACCCCAGTAGCAGTAAGTTCATTTTTTCCCCCAGTTGCAGCTGCTGAGAAGATGGCAGGAGGTATTTTCTCTCACTGTGACTCTTGCCAGGTACTTATGTCTCTGTCACCCTTAGAGTGGTTAAATGCAACTCATTTTGTATGACTTTTCTCGAAGGACATCTCAGAAGTATTATGTAGGATAGAGGACTTCTGTAATGTTTTATGGACCCTCTTAAGCTCACAGCAAGGTGGTTTGTGAAAAAGGCATGCAGAGATGCACAGTTGAGCATTTTTAGATGCTTGTAGAATTCACTCTGTTGCAACTCCTGACGATTTTTTACCATTTCTTAAACTGACATTTTAAACTAATCAGTTGATGATAATGAAGTCTTGTTGCTTGCAAGAAAGAAAACAGAGGAACATACCATAAGGAGTAGAATAACAGGAGACCATGTCAGATGATACAGATCCTCTTGCCCCTCTTATAATTATATGTTTTTAAATTGTGAGATTCAGCTTGGAATAAATGAAACATTGGAGAAGTCTGATAGTGAAATCTCCAAATACTACCAAATTTGAGCCAGTCTCCAAAAATGCCAGATACATTAAATACTGTTTTAAGAAAGATCTTAGGTTTATCATATTAGCTGTCCAGCTACCTACTGAATAGAATATACATTTATATAGCACACTGAGCCATAGGGCTTGTTAGGAACCAGAAAACCTAATTTTTGCAGTGAGTCCAACAGGATATTTGGCTTTGCATGATTTGTAGCGAGAGATAGCAGTGAGTCCTGACTGGTTTTGGAGATCATAGTAACATTTCTTCTGGGGATAGGTGATTCAGCCTAGGAATGCGTCTTCCTGTGGATGAAAGCTGTAAAATGCTCAGTTGAAGGTAACAATATTTCTCCCACTTCTAGGGCATGTTGAATGGAGTGAAAAATTAGTAGCTGCTGAAACAGCTGCCACCTGCTTTGTGCTGGAAGATATTGATGTATCAAATAAAATGTCCCTCTGTGTAGGCTGTCTAGTAATCCATTGGTGATATGAAATGGATTGAAATGAATATAAAGAAGCAACAACTTTGTAAGTTATAAGGAACTGCACCTCTTTCTATTCACTAAGCACTGAATTGCATCCAAAAGAGATATCTTTTTCCTAGCCTCAGTTTGGATGAAAATAGTCACTCTGCGGAGTTTAGAAGCATAAACTTAAAAAGCCTTACAAATACGGCTAAGTTAGTTATTACATAAAGAAAATTTAAATCTACTGGCCAACATCAGTAATGATGAGTAATGTTTTCAATACTGTTAAAATCAAGTCATCCATTTGAAAAACAAGCAGATCATTTGTGCAGACAGTAAAATGCAGTGTTTGTCTTTTTCTTGAGGATGGAGTGACATAAGGAATCTCAAACAACATGTGCCTGGATAACATAACATAAGTTCATTTAAAGAGACTTGCACTAATGAAGTCTAGGTAGGAGAGGAGAGGGACAGCATGAGATGTAATAGAGCTTCGCTGCTGTGGGCCCCACCACAAGCTATTGCTCTCTGCCTTTCAAGCAGTGCAGATGTAACACGGATGGAACCTCTGCTTGGCACTGAGCCACATTCGGTGCCCTGCCATGAAAGCTATACCTTTCTGTGCCAATACTACCATTTTCTCTCAGCTGAGGGTCCATAAATTCAGGAGTTATTGGAGAAGCAGGTGAAACAGTTTCCCAACACCCTGCTGCGACAAAACTGTGAGTTGCTTCAAATACAGTGTAAAAAGGCAAAAGGCTTTCTGCCAGCCATGGCAGAGGTGAATCTTACCCCATCTGGAAGCATTAGGTATTTTGGGGGCATGTATTTTAAAAGGCGCATTTTACATGTTTCAAATATTCAATTATTATTGTTGAGTGCTTTCAGCAATATCAAACATACAAAACTAGTAAAGGACTCAGGATTCCTAATGTTTCTGAGGTGAGAAAGAGTTTCAACGTGGTTGGCAGCACACTAAGTTTATCCTCAGAGCAATTCCTGCAGTGTGGAGAGACACTGGTGCTCAGAAACTTTTGAAAGATCCTACTGAAGCCTTTAAGGCATATTTTAAATTGCAGGTGTTAGACTGCAGCAACCTATTCATATAATCCTGCTTATGCTGCAGCAGCAGGAAAAAAAATGTACTTTGAAAAGTGGTACTGCTCAGTGAGAGCAGGATTAAGTAGTTGCTAGCAAAAATTAAAACAGCTGAGACTAGGGAGAAACTAGTGTTTCTGCTGCTACTAAAGACTATATACCAAACCAATATGAACATTTACTCTAGGGACAATTGTATGTGGTTTTTATTTTCAGCAAAGCTTTGGATAAAACAGAGAAATGAGTGGAGTTGCCTTCCCAGGTCAACTGATACTGTTTTTACACAAACAAAATTGCTTGTGCCAATAAGTATTTGGATACTGTAACTGGAATATCTTTCTGCAAAACAGCTTTTAATTTATATAAATATTTTAAACTACAGTCATAAGACCTCTAGCTAGTGTAAATTGCCAGAAGTTATTTGGATTTAAAGTAGCTGTGACAATTCTTAGCAGCAGTGGGTATCCCATTAATTGGAACTCCTGCTGATCCTCAAGGTGTCAGTTTGGCTTATATTTGTTTACAAAGCTCCGTGCAAGTAACTAAGCTGCCTACTTCTGATATACATAGAGGCTGTGAACACTCGGTGCCCCTGGAAGTTAGCCATCTCATTTGGATAGCTAAAGGAAGAGCATTATACTAATTTCAACTAGACAGAATTAAAAATTATTTGAGCAGTGCTTTGAATTTCCCTTCTCTAAACAAAGAATAACAATACATACACGCTCCTGTACAGAAAAATTATTTTTAGTGCTTGTAGAATATTTTGAGATTATACTCTTCTAGTATTGGACAAGGTGTTTTCAAATAACATTTATAAATACTATGAGCTTCTAATGCAGCACACAACTTGCCCATAGCCATTTTGGCAGGCTTTTGACTTTCTACAGGCCAGTCGGTTCCTCAGGGGTATGTGGTGTTTGCAAGATGGACTTGAAGAGGCATCCACTGTCCTAGTGCATGTTCAGCTGAGCCCAGGCACTCAACTGAGATGGCTGGTCTCATCCTTTCTCCAATAGGCTGGAGACCAGTAACCAGTGGTGTCCCCCAAGGATAGGTGTTGGGACCAGTCTTGTTCAACATCTTTGTTGCTGACATGGACAGTGGGATTGAGTGTGCCTCCAGCAAGTTTGCCGATGACACCAAGCTGTGTGGTTCAGTTGATACGCTGGAGGGAAGGAATGCCATCCAGAGGGACCTCGACACGCTTGTGACGTAGGCTGATGCCAAGTTGGCTGAGAAAGTTAGGGCTGTTCAGCTTGGAGAAGAGAAGGCTGTGTGGAGACCTCACAGCAGCCTTCCAGTATCTGAAGGGAGCTCATAAGGATCATGGGGAGGGACTCTTCATTAGGGATTGTAGTGATAGGGCAAGGGGTAACAGGTTAAAATTTGAACAGGGGAAGTTTAGATTGGATATAAGGAGGAAGTTCTTTACTGTAAGGGTGGTGAGGCACTGGAATGGTTTGCCCAGGGAGGCTGTGAATGCTCCATTCCTGGCAGTGTTCAAAGGCCAGGCTGGACAAAGCCTTGGGTGGTATGGTTTAGTGGGAGGTGTCCCTGCCAATGGCAGGGGTGTTGGAACTTGATGATCTTAAGGTCCTTTCCAACCCTAACTATTCTATGATTCTATGATTCTAAGCATGTACATAGCAATGGAAGAGTTAAGCAGAAAAGTCTGAGAGAGTGACTGCAGAAGAATTGACATTGTTGTGAAGACTCACATCTTGAATACTAGCAGTTCCTTCTTTAATATAAATGGTCAGCAAGCTATCAAAAGAAGTGCCAAGGGAGGTTGGAACTAGGTGATCTTAAGGTCCAACCCTAACCATTCTATGATTCTATTACTTTATTTAGTTTAAGCTATCAGCTGAACATTAAAAAGTCATGATATGTGCTGGTCTTCAAGACTTGAATACATATTTTTCATACAAATAGCATTACAGCATGCAAACCTTTATATATCCCAGTATAAAAATTATTCCTATAATTTTTTTGTCTTTAAAAAAACATGATTTTGAAGTTCTCCCTTTGTCATTAAAATTTAGGTTGTTTTTTATTCTAAAAATGCTCTTGCAGTAGTTTTTTTTTTTTATGTTTGCATTATTGATCCTTCAAGCCTTCTGAGTATAGAATGATGTAAGCTTTGGCTACATCTTCCTCATTAACGCAGTGCTTGTTTCATTCCTAATTTATTAAACATATTCAGCCAGTGCCATGCAGCTTTACACTTAATTTCTCTTGATGAGTTGTCAAACACCCTTAAGCTGCACTGCATTTTGTGTCGTATTACAATCTGCCAACAGCAGTTTTCAAAACATGGCTAAAATAAGAAGCTCAGGAGATGGGTAGGTTTTAATTTTTTGCTTGTAAGGTTGCATTTTCATTTTTTCCCATTTAAAATCATTTGAATAAATGTTATGAACATCCAGGAAAAAATGCACTTGCTTGTCTTTCCCTCTGAGACTGATCCTCAGCTGCATCCAGGAAGCACTAGGTTGTGCATCAAGGGGAGTCTCTTGGGCAGCTGTGGCCTCCTCTTCCCAAGCCACCTGGGCTGGATGCAGATTACAACATGAGATAATAACTGTGATAAACAGCACTGAAATAAGGGCACTGAACTTGGCTTCACTAGGGTCTCCTTCTGCCTTGTCCTGAGGGAGGAGCCCCTCCAGTCTGCACCACAAGGGTCAAGGGGCTTGTCTGGGAGATGGCTGCATCAGAGATGTCCAAAGTCTAAGGATGAAAATGAGCTTTGAGTTGGTTGAAATATGTCATCAATTGCCACCACATTGCTTGCTGGCTGTGACATTGTGGTCTTAGGAAAGCTTGATCCTTCAGTGCACTCCTCCTGTGGGTGCACCACTGCATCCATGGCTTCACTGATAGTAGCTTACTGATCCCCACTTCTTTCCAGGAACTACTTATATGGGAGTATATATACAACAAACACCTATGATAAAGTAGTCATGGATTTTACTGGAATAAAAAGCAAATCCCTGTAATTTGCCAGTTGTTCCATATCTCGTGTATGGCCTGCCTGTGGTGCTTTCATCACTTAACATCCAGATACTCTTTGTTTAAAGTTTGCTATATTTCTATGAAGTTTCTGTACTTCTGTAGCAAACTGCATATAGAAAACTATATAGCAAGCTATACTACATAGTTCAGAGAACCTAAGACTAAAGAGAGGTGGCATCCCTCTGCACAACGTGACTTCTAAGTGACTGAGCAATTTCTGAGGCTTTCAGATCCTTGTGGGAAGGATTTATGAAAAGCCTTTTAGAGGTTCAGGGTCTTGGCTTCTGCCTCAGTAGCTGCGGTGGTGGCACCAGCAGTTCTAGGACAATACACTCTGCAATATAGCTGCAGTTTAAACAAAGCTGTCTCTGTGTATGTAGAGTCTCATTAGTGAGTCATGTTATTTTTGCGTATCCTGCTTCTTCCTTATTTCAAGTGAACAACATCCCCAACACTAAGCAGTGAAACAACAGTGCTGCCGGCTGTAAATTCAATAGCAGAATTTCACCCAGAATCCACCCAGGATTCAGGGAAGTATTTTGCTATCTAACATGCCAGTTACACAGAATTTATGAGACTAAGTTCAGGAAAGGGATTCGGGAAAATGTCAAAGATGTTTAAATAAATAAGATATTTAAGTTTTCTTGGCAAAACTCTACTGTTGGCCTAAAAGATTGTTATTAAAAGCTCCCAGGGCAGACCCTGCTTTTGTTTTAATGAGTACTTAGGGATCTGTCTGTGCCTTTATGCCATTTAGTACTCAAAATCAAGTATGCTGAGACCTGACTTTGTGGAGGAGATCTCCTTCGCTATGTGCTCAGGCCAAGGCTGAGTCCTCCGAATTGCCGTTGCGGATGGTGCTGAGCAGTGGTGATGGATGGTGTTTTCCACCAGCTGTGGAACCACTGTGCATTCAGGGATTTGGGGAGCTGAAAGACTTAAACAGAGAGCGGCTGGGGCTGAGACTGTGGGTACTTATTCAAGTCTAATCAGGCTGGAGAGAGCCTTTTCTACCTGCTGCCTGTATTCAAGCTCTGGGCATTAGGCTGTGGAAAACAGGGCTGATCTTACTGTGCAGGATGCATTTCATGGCTTAGTTTCTGGTTTCTTAGAGACAATGAGCTGCTGTGATTAAAAAGGTACTTAAAATGCGGCATTAGGCAGAACTCGTTGCCCCCTCCCGTGCTGTTCCCCTGTGGCTGTCTCAAATTATGCTTAGTGCTTGTGACATTGGCTGCTGTGGTGCCTAGCCTGGGCCCCTGTCTCATTCCCTCATGGTGCAGAGATGTTCATGTGTCTCAGTCAGCCTTCGAAATACCCCTCCTGTGGTTGAACATGTAGTTGCTAGGTACCACAGTGTTGTATGCCATAGTGTTCAGGTTGTTTGTTGAATACCTGCCTCACTGCTTCCTGTCTGATGGATGGGTTATCTGTTATCTCAGTGGAAGTCAAAGGAGAACTCTCTGCTAGCTTCCCTAGGATTTGGGCAAGCACCCTATTGTGATTCTTTTGGGGTACCAGATGAGGTGTCACTGCCTGGCACCAGAGATGTTATTTTGCAAGGAACTGGGTAGTTGCAGTGTCGTGTGTGTTTACAGTTTTATCTCTTGATAACTGTCAAAGGCAGATCTGCAGTTGGCACAAGCAGGCCTTTTTAAAAAAAGAAGTGACACTGATTTACTTTTCAAACTGCTTATTACTGTTTATTTATGGGGAGGTAGAAGGAGATTTGAAATAAGTAAGAATGACTTAATTCTCATCAAGTTTTTCATACTGTAATTCTACAGGCAGATTTAAAAAAACTGTGATCCATACATTGCAATCACTGCCCATGCACTCAGGTAACTGTGAAGTGAGGTATCAGTGTAGCACAAGGGCTGCAGTTTTGGCTGAACTGGCTTGATTATCACATACAAGGACTCCGTTTTCTTCTGTGTAACAGAAAAGGCAGGATTGTGCAGTGACAGCAAGGATTAAGAGTCAAAGCAGTTGCCTGCTTTCTGCTTTTAAATCCTTACTCTTGCAAACATTTCAATTCCTTTACTGAAGAACACATTGTTCTTCAGTGGGAATTTTGACTAAGTGTGGCATTGAGGATACAGTCCTATTTTTTAATGATGAAGGAACAATTTCTGCCATGGATATTCCAGGTGCACAATGCTGTCCTCTGTGGCAGAATGGAGCACTGTCTAGGATGAGTGATCTAGCCTGGCTGTTAAGATCTCAGATATATAACTTTCAGCGAGTCACCATCGCACTTATCAGGATCTCAGCTACAGCATTTCTGTAGGAAATACAGCAGTGTTGAGCAAAGGTTCTCTGTGTTTTGCTGACCAGAAGGAAATTACTTATTTCCACATGTTGAGGTGGACCTGGATAACAAAGCAACAGAGAAAGCAGTGTGAAACTAACCTGGTTTTACATGGCCTACTAGACATGATGAGGACAATAATGTGTTACATTTCTAAACAATACAGTTTAATTTCAGAACAATGATTGCAGCTTAAATCAACATTTACTTCATCCTTTTTATTTTCATTTCTCTATTGTGCTGTGAAACTGTCTATGGATATGGCTAATAACCCAGCTAAATAACCCTCTCATGAATGGGTTTCATTTATTTATTTATTACTTTAGGATTGCTATCAACCAGCTGCAGCTTCTTTAAATAATTGTGGGAAAATTTTCCTTCAGAATCTTTAATGCTTCGAAAGAGAAACTCAAACATTTGGCTCTTGACATTCAGTACAGAAATTAAATGTGAAAACTTATATCAGTTTCCAAAAATGTCACCTAGTTCCTTTTTATTCTTCTTAGAATAACCAGATAAAAGGTCTAAGTAAACACTTGAAAAGCTTCAATAAAAAGTTATCAGGTAACATAAAGATTAAGAAAATACCTTTTTCAGGATTTTAGCATAAGGACTTTGCCTAATTCAGTGAGCTGTACTGTTCATACTTGAGAGACTACAGCTTAGAGGAGATAGTAGGAAGACACTTTTACAGATCGACTGATTGATAGCACTTCACATCTGCTTCAGAATAACACCGAGCTTAAGTGGCTTTTTCAATTGAGAGTTAGTGGTATTCCTTGAGATACATTTCACTTTTCATGGGAGTGATCACTCCTATCTGCATCTGTAGCACTGTAAAAGCAGCTGTTTGTTATTGCTACCCAGAGTGACAATTAGACATAGCAACATTAAATTAGACCTTGGTTTGTTTCCTGTTGAAGGAAGGAGTTTTGACATTGACTATGTAGACAGCAGGCTCAAGCTGTATATCTAAGCCATTTTCAGAATAAGTAATGTTTCTCAATGTAAAAGAAATAGTGTTTCTAGGATCATCTTTCATCTGTGGCTCAATCCCAATATCCTTACAAAGGTAAAATTTACATTTAGGATCCTGGAAATTTGTCTGTAAAGTGGCAAGGCTGGCCGCAGTTACCTTTCTGAATGAGGCAAACAGGCCAAAAGCATAGGCTTTGTAACTTAAATCTGAGTAGGAAAAATCTGTAGCACATATGACTGGTTCAAAAGCTGTTGCCTCCAAGAACAAAAGAGACAAATGAACAATTTCATTCTGATTTTGCAATTGCTCCTCTCCCTCTGGAGTGTGAATCATAATTAAAGCACTTACTCAGAATCAAATTTGTCAGCTTGGCTGCTAAATTCTCCTTAAAGATTTATCCACAAAGAGCAGTCTGTTATCACTCCCACTACAGCCTACAGTTCTCATTTTCACTTTCAGGGACAGACAAGCAATTACATTATCTGTATTGAAAATCTTGTATAAATGTAACTACTGAAAAGCTAGGTAAAGTCAGATATACAGACAAGCATTTCCCAGACCTCACAACTGGTCTCAGTTCTAGAAAGAGCTATGTGAGAAGCTGTTACCAGAAGACAGTTATGTCCTGAAGCTGACACTTGTCCCACAAGCGAAGGAAGGAACACTCCATAAGCTGTGATATACTGTTGCCTGTACCTGTCTGCCAGGAAGATCTTTCTCCTGATGAGTGAGAGAAAAAATTCCATTCTAAGACCAGAGGGAACCCCCAGAGACCTGATGTCTCTAGAGAGGGTGAGTCACAAGCCCCAGTGGTTCCAAGTGCCATAAGATCTGATGGAGCCCTGCCGCCAGAGGATCTCTCTTCACCAGCCCTTCTCTGAGTGCTTTGAAAGTGTTATATCCTTTCATAATCGATGAGGGGAAGATGCCATTGAGAGACATAGGTCTTGATAATTCCCACTCAGGCCTGAAACAGATCTTGACAGCATCAAAAAATTCAGAGAGATGATCTCCATCTTTCCCAGCCACATGTTGTCCCTGAAGAGCAGCAGTTGAGCTGCCAGCATTTCACAGGTACTTTCTCTTTGGAGATGAATGGTGCTTCAAGCATGATGCCACTGCTCCTTATGCCTCTGCAGGAAGCTTGGGCAAACACCCACCAGAAGGTGTACATACCTGATAGGCACGGATGCATGAGGGACTCTGAACATGAAAAGAGGAAAAAAAGTTCATTATAAATTTTGCATAAATTCTCATGTACTTGTGTACCATTAGGATGTATGACTGTTAAGGATCTTAGTAATAAAGATAGGAAGTCCTACACTTCAACAAGTGCAAAGGTTCCTCAGGAGGTGATGAAGGTTGCATAAATGCCTTGGAAGATTAGTTATCAACCAATCTTAAAATGTCTGTAGTGACTGTAGTTCCTATCATAAATCCAGATGCCTTCCATTTGGGTTTGTATATAGATATATATACTGTCTGTTCTGCCATCCAATCTTAATGCTTTCTGGACACCTGAAGGAAAACTCTGAGCAATGCACAGAAGCAACCCCATCCTAGGACCAGCTGTGTCCCTTTCTTGCCTGAGTTTCAGTGCACACCCAGCAACCTTGAATTTATGCAGAAGAGGTGATTCTGTTCTTTAGCCTTTGTGTTGGCAACCCTCCTCTGCCTGTGAAAAGTCTCAGGTATTTCTTTCATCTGGAAAAACATGGGATGAAGGACACCAGGGTCACGGAGCCCCTTGCAGTCTGTTGTGCCTACACCACTGTGCTGCTAGCAATGCAGGATTCATCTTTCATCCAGTGGTAGCATAACATGTATAAATCCTCCAGGCCAAAGGCCTTAGGATGTCCCAGCTACCTGCTTCTATCTTAACACTGCCCCTGGTTTCCTCATAGGAAGGCCTCCACCACTACATTCCTTCCGGGGGCACCCTTCAGACTGGGACAGGGGGTGCTCTCCCAGGGTAGCAGGGCTGTCCCTGGAGTTACAACACTAAGTTAGACCCCAGGTCTTGCATTTCAGCTAAGCCTCTACTGTGCAAAGGGAGCAGGACTCTAGAGCCTACAGCCTAAATGCATGGATGTACCTACAGCAGGTGATGAAGCTTGAGATGGGCAGGTCTCCTGGCATCATTTTGTACACTGTTTTCTATTGTCTGGCTGTAGACAGCATCATGGTCAGCGTGCCAGCTGTTAGCACTCCTCTTCAGCTCTGCCTCACACTGCCCATTTCTGGAGCCTTAGCCCATCGGTTGTGCGGGATCACTCTGAAGTGCTATATGTCAAAACTGTATGTGACACAGTGATTGGCAACATCTAGCATAGGCTCTCTGGATCTTGCCTGTCTAATATATGGGAACATATTTTCCCATCTGCTTGAAAAATCAGCCTGGGCCCACACTGGCCCAGTATATAAGTATATATTCTAAGTACAGATTCAAATAAATCTATTTGAATAGTTTATAATTCCAGGCAGAGTTTTATCATCATTTTGCAAAAGTAGTTTGGGTTGGTTGATAGAATTTTCTTGTTAAAATCCAAGTCATTCTGAAAATCATTTCTACTCTGGAAACACATTTTTCACATTTGAAAGTAACCACAATTATTTGTGCTGCCAAGGGCTTTGAATATGGAAATGAGAGGTTTATTTAGTGTGTGGATCAAGCTTATAAACAGCTTAAGTCCTCATTCCTTCTAACATCTTAACAGCTGTGCAGTTTCTTACAAAATATGTTTTATCGTTTCAAGAAATGCTGTTAACCTCGCAGTTTTAAAACTGAATGAACAAGGCCTCTTGGACAAATTGAAAAACAAATGGTGGTACGACAAAGGAGAATGTGGCAGCGGGGGAGGTGACTCCAAGGTTAGCCTCAATGTCACCAAAAGCGGGTAAACAGTATGTAAAGTAATTGGTGCATCTGCTGGGGTTTTACCTGCGACAAAACAGCTTCATCAGTAGCACAGCACTGCTGGTACTTGCAGTTGAAATCTAGGTGTATGCAATTACTGTCAAAGCAAAAATATTCGCATTTGTTTAAGCACCCCAAGGGGAAGTCGTAAACAGCCTCTGCTGTGAGATCACCAGTTTTTAGAAACCTGCATCTTCTGAAATGATGATGAGCCTTTTTCAAGCTTGCTCTTGTGAACGAGCAGTTCGAAACCTTCAGGACCAAATTACAGCCCAGACTTTCTTCCTACAATATGGTACTACCCAAAATATTTTTCAGTGACAGTACAGGAAGAGGGTGATCACCAGTGTGACTGCCTCATAGCAGTAATCTGATGCATGGTCCAGGCTCAGGATCCACTACTGACACAAACAATAGTAGTACAAATCACAATTTTCACATGAGCATCTGAAATAGGAGGACAATTTTCAGCTAAAATATCTTCACACTGACATTTCCTGTTATCTTTCCTGAAATCCATGGTGGCTCCCTAGGCAGAATTTGTCAGTCAGGAATTTTAGGCTGAGGTGCTGACAGCTTCTTAGTCTTCCTGCATTCCCGTATCTTCCATATGGCCAGTGCCACTACTTCCTTGCCTCCACACGGCTTCCTTTTGGGAAACTGCCTTGTGCTGAAAAGAAGCAAAGATATGGAAGTGGAATATGGTGAAGTGGAGGAGGATGAAGCTATTAAAAATATGCCTTCTGTGCCATGCAGCATGTAATCATATTTATTTATGTGCTTGTGTGTAAACAATATATAAGAGAATGCTGCACAGGTAACTGTGCAAGCAGAGGTCTAGTCAGATATAGAAGATCAAGTTTGATTTGTTGCACACAGTTTATACAGTTTTCTTTACAGTTGCCTACATATGTTTTTTTTCTTACTATTTTCTCCTTCTTTAGTCCTCCTGCTCTTTCATGCTCTGTCCTGGCCTCAGGGACCATCCCTTGGGCTGTTCTGCACTCACCCAGAACTGCTCTCCTAATCCTCTTCACTTTGTCTTCAGTCCTACTGCTCTGCCTGTTTTCCCCCCACCACTCTGCTTGCCAGCAGTCACAGTTTCAAAAATGGTCTCTAAAAGTGCTTAGGCATATTAGACCTGATGGCACTTACCTGAAAGTGGAGCAGACACCAACTTCTTGTGAGAAAATTGACAAGTGAACCATAAATCTCCCATGTGCTACTATTATATGCTCCACACAAGCCTGAATTTTGGATTATTGAGGGAGGTCTTTTTATTTTTTATTTCTTTTAGTGTCACAGGCAGGGATTCATATCATTAAAATACCTCAATTTTCTTAGAATACACACCTCACAAACCTCCTGTGGTTGCAAGGTGAGATAAAAGCTAGGTAGCAAACTAAGGATGCTTAAAAATTACTTTCCCCGATTACCACCCACTGGTGCTTTGGGTCATGGAGAAGGGGAGCAGCTCATGGCAGAGGGATGGACAGGGCTTCAGCAAGAAAATGTCTGCAAGTTCTGAAGGAGCAAGTTTGGAGTGATGGCAAGTGATAGAAAAAGAAGTGGAAGAAAAAAGTATAACAGAAAGCCCAGGAGTGTGGTCCATGGAGAAACAGGGAGGACCTATAGAATGGAGGAGAGAGGAAGGAGCACAATGCCAATGGAAATGAGCAATAGGTGCCACAGGCAGTTCAGGATGCAATAGAAGTAGTGGGCAAGGCAGTGTTGGCAAAGGATGTTGAACATGCTGGAACTCAACCTGTGGTCCTGTGACTGTACACAGCCTGCCAGGAGCATTCATCTGACCTCAGGGCTGCTTATTGCCACACTTCTTCCCAGGCACAGCTGTGTGAACAGGCAGTACCAGTGCTCCTGTGCAGCCCTGGGTCTGTGTGCCCCTGCAGTAACCATATTCATAGAACCACCACAGCATGAAGATGAGCAGGCATTACCATGCTTCTCAGATTCTGCATTGCAGCAGCATCTGGTCTTAATTTTTAAACTACAGCTGCTCTGACTTCCCAAAGTGTTAGCCATTTATCATCTACAAAATCCATTTCCTTGTTCAGGAGCAGTCTTGTACAATCTGATCAATTAAAG
Source organism: Neopsephotus bourkii (assembly GCF_033783945.1). NCBI lineage: Eukaryota > Metazoa > Chordata > Aves > Psittaciformes > Psittacidae > Neopsephotus > Neopsephotus bourkii. Next base: position 4,436,344 of record NW_026902113.1, read on the forward strand.
CCAATAAGACCCTTTCTACTGAATTAATGGAGCTCTAAATATTTTAATTTTATATGCTAGCAAATGATCGTTAGTGGAATAACCAGGACACCATGCACTGTTGTTGTAAACGAGCTAAGCTCTTAAGCACCTATAGCTAATATTTCCTTTCACTGTATGGATTTAAAGAGAACAAACCCTAAGCTTTGTTAGCAGCTCCAGTCCAAACTGCAGGGCTCCCTACGGTCATGAACAACAATAAGAACATCCTCTTGTCCTGATTTGACCTCAGATTTGACCTCAGATTTGACTGATAACTGTTCTGTTATTATTTGAGATTCATTAGTCAGAATAACCCTTCATGGTAGTATAGAGGACTATAGAAATATGGGAGTTTCGTGGGAGCCCAGCAGTTCTCTAAAGCTTTGTGTTGCTCTGAAAAATAAGATTTCTCCTACCTCTATTCAGTGCTCTTAAAAGGTCATCTCTAGCCTCCTGATTTGTTGTTTCCTTTAAGGAACAATCATCCAAAATTCAGACAGTTCAGAGATCTGCCCTGTGTGAACCACCCTGTGGTTTAGTGACCTCAGTAATTAAGTCACGTTTGAAGACAAAACTGAGGTCCCCAAGTCCTTTGAGTGCTTTTGAAAGTATTACCTCAGATCTTAATCGAGGCAATCATCACTTCATGTGATTCATGGGGCAGTACTTAAACCCAGTTTCTGCCAGTCTGCTGCAATTGTATTTATGAAGGTGTGAGTGGAAGGAAGCTGTGCTGATATAGCTCTCCTCCATTTTCTGCTAGCAGCCCTCAGGAGAACACAACAGCCCTTGTTTTTCATTCAGTGGATGAGACTGACCTTACACTTAATTAATGGCTCGGCCATGAGTGGGTAATGAAAATGCTCCAAAAGCATATTCGTGATTGCATTTTTAAAATCCCAATCTACCAGAATTCTGCATTGGCTTCAGAATCACTCAGCATTGTAATTTAAATGCTGTAATTGCCCATTTGTTGTCCTGAACACAACTATCTTAGAACTTCATTAATGCCATTTTAAAGCACTGTGATTTCACTGATGTTGCTGGCACAAGATCCAGCCAGAGCCACTTGAAACCCAGCACTTCCAATAGCAAGTGATTGATGACAGGGATTGGAGGAAATGAGTAAAAAGATGAGAGGATGTAGTACAGCTGAGAACATGATGAAAACATAGAAAACCAGTGTCCTCATGCCCAGGTCATGCTGCATCACCACTGACTTCAGCACATGGATGAAGAACAGTCTCCTGTGCTTCCACACAACAGTTTTGCACTGTGGCTACATGGGTCAAATTCTTCTACATATATAAAGAGTAATTTTAGTTATTATTTCTTATACATTATCCTTGCATGAATTTGAGGCAGATGGATCCTGTTTATATATAACAGTGAAGAATCTAGGCAGATGTACATTGGAAAAACTACTCCAGTTGAAGATTAAACCCAACATTAGTAATTCAGGAATCACTAAACACTTTAAAAAATATACAGTCATTTTACATTGTAATATTAAGTATATAAGTATAAAAGGCTGAACTTGATGGGTAATTTTAATTCTAGATGCTGTATTTATCATCTGTATATGACTTAGTATACTGCTCTGCAAAGAAGAAAAAGTCCCTGCCTGTATCAGTCTTTATATTCCTAAACTGTTAGTGCTGAAAAAACAAGCAAAGGACTGGGAGACATCTGTTTTCTGATTTGCCCCAGATTGCTGCTGGTCTTGATAGCCCATATTAAGTCCTAATTATCACTTTATTTATCTTAATCTGCAACAACTTCAAAGGCTTCTGATTTTCCATGTGAGAACAGTACCTGGATGTCCCTTATCTTTGTCGTAACCAACCCTGTTACACTGTGGGGATTTAGAAGCACCAAAATGTGTCCCAGTGCCCATGCATGCCATGTTACAGATGATAGCTATCCAAATAATATTCATTATTTCACGCTTATACTAGAAGCAAACATAGGATCATGTTGTCAGGCAGCTTGCCAGCATCTGAAACTGCTACCCACTCATTCCACAGCTGTGGGACTCTCAGACTGCACTATCAACCTGCACATCCTGCCAGGGAGCCTGAAGACAAAATGTAATCTTGAATACTGGCAAAGATCAAGGAAAAAGCATGTTCTGTACCAGAAGCAGAGTGTTCCATATGAACTGAATGTGTAGGCTCTGGAAAGCGGATGAAGCGTTTTCCCTACATAAAGGGATCATTGAGAGTACCTGGGAATCTTCTCACTCAACAGTGGCTGTCAAAAATTGTCATTTCTCCAAGGCACCAAGGCTTCCTCAGTATTAAAAGAGGAAAGATGGGCATTTCAACAGCATGTTTCATCCTTTGTTAAAACTGGTATCTAAGCCCACATTTTGACACATGCTATTTCTGTTTATCTACCTGCTTCTCTGATATATATTGTATTTCATGCACACCTGCACATAAATAGATATCCCTATGCCTACCACATTAAGAATTGGACAGTCAGTGATTCAAAGTGGAAAGTACATACAAGAAGTCTGTTAATAATTTCCTAGATTTTTAGAAAACAAATTGGTACAGCTGCTTGAAATGGTGCATTAACATAATATTCTGAGATTATTCACTAAGATTATTTCCTATTAAATAACTTCAGTACAAACCCATAGTGGTTCAAGGCTCTGAGGCATCAGATTAGGTTTCATCTCAATATTAAACTCTGCTACATCACCCAGCAGCAAATACCACTAGTAAGAGAAGATATTCCAAGTAGCAATTTATAATGAGCTTGGGACCCTTAAAAGATTTATGTGAATAAGTGAGATTTAAGGAAAAACTTTGAATTTGAATATGTTGAAACAGGAAATGAAAATAAAAGACTGACTGTCATGTTCTTCTTAGCTGAGAATAAGGCCATCACAGCTCTCCCCCGAAGTTCTCTGCATGTAGACCTCTTAATTACAGGTCTGTGCAAAGTGGTTATGAGCAGCAAACTGCACGAAGCATCTCCTTTCCCTTGCCAGGATAATTTTGAGGGCAGTAAATGAAATAGCTATAGCCAAGTCATATTATTAGTTTCTATGCATGCAAACTAAAAATAGATTGAAAGCAAGGAACACAAATGCATATGTTTCTTAAGCCATATATCCAGTTGTATTATATATATCTCTGAAGGGTATGTTGTTAATATGTCTTAAGCCAATAGTTTTGGGTTAACAGTAATTGCATACTATTTATTTACAAATCTTCCCCAGCAGTATGTGCCTGTTACCTAAAGCGATGGAGCAGGTCCCGGTCATATGTCTGTCTCTAAACCTGGGCCAACAGTACATGACATAGCACCCACTGTGGCCTCTGCTCTGTCACTTTGCAATGCGATTCTATGTAGTTTTACTTGAATAACATAAAATAACATATATAATGTTATTTATGTTATTTTCCACGTGAAGAACTCCTGTAAACCTTGCCGTTTTGAAACTCAGTGAGGCAGGCGTCTTAGACAAGCTGAAAAACAAATGGTGGTACGATAAAGGTGAATGTGGACCCAAGGACTCTGGAAGTAAGGTCAGTCGCTGCAGTTCGGGACCTACTATCGTGTTCACAAAGCAGTAAAGGAAGTAATAAGCAAAATGACTTAGAAATAAAATAAGCAGCTGTAGACACAAAATTAATCAGCTTCACCCTGTCTTGATGGGGGACACACTTTAATTTAAAGAAGCACTATTGCTTTTTAAAGTCTTCAGTGATACAAATTACCAAACATCCTCCTACATATTCAGGGCATCTGTTGAAGAGCTACAAGGCAGTTTGGGGTCTTAGGGGAGGCAGGCTTGATTGTTTGTTTCTTTCTTGCTGGGGGAGTGGACTTTCCCCTCTGCTGAGGAAATGTCCTTTCACACCTCTCCTTTTGGAGCTGGCATCCCTCTGTGGTTTTCTGAGAAGGAGGAAAGCTAGCAGAAGGGTTGCCTTTCATCACTGCCTGGGGTGGCAGAGCCTGGTTGCCTTTGGGAAGGTCCCTGGCTCCATGAGGAGCCAAAGAAGACTTAACTTGAGCTTTGAAGTGAAAGGCTTTGATAATTAATATCTTTCTACAGCTCCCAGTGTTTACTCTCATCCATTCCCAAACATTAATCCTGACAGCTCCAGGGAATGGGGCAATACTTGAGGACAAACACAGAAGCAGGTATTTTCTGATGGCTGGGAAGCACCAAAGGCAGTGCCCTGTATTTGGGGAGTCTGAATTTTTTTCACACTGCTTGTCTCTGTGCCAGCCTGTGCTCTCCAGAGCTAAAAGGAAAGCATGACAGGCAGTGACTCCTTGCTGTCTGAATAGTCTGAGGGTTACTCTGATGTACAGTGGGTAAAATTAGCCTCAGAAGCAAACTTCCAACACATTTGGCTTTTTCTGGCAATTGCTTTGGGGAAAGGAGTGAAAACCAATTAAGAGGATGACAGAACAACTGTAAATGAAGCTGAGAATGGCTTAACACACCACGGACTTTAGGTCAGGTCTTTCTCAGTCCTGCCTCCTCCTTGTCTGCAAGCACCATGTTAGGAGTTGCCACCAGAGGAACACAGTCACCTCTAAGATATTTTGAGTCCTCTTAGAGGACTCAGAGAATGCAGAACCTGGCTGAAAGACCCAAATAGTTCTATACCTCCATGGGAATTGTTACAGTGCTAATCTGCTGATTACACAATAAATAGTGCCTCTTTAAATTAAACATCCAAATATTTTGCATTCTAAGTTTAAATTTCTTAGAGGTTACAATCAGAAGTTAAGTACTGTCCTTACTTTAGGTAAAGATTATATACTCTGAATAACAATAAAGCTTTATAAGCATCTTAAGGTGCACTATGTAGTATATGAAAGTCAATCCTGAGAGAGTTCCTTGAGAACTGTGGATTTCAAATTAAAAAGTACAATTCATAACTAAACAGTAAAGTACAGAAAAATGTAGAATAGTTATTTACTACAATACATCCAAGAAAATGAATATTTATACAATTATTTAATTGTATATTTAAGAATTTGCTAAAGTTCACATTTATGTCTAAATTATGATTAATGTAAGATTTCATGTGTAAGATTTCATAAAATTGCTATTTAAAATGATGCGATTACTGAGCCTTAGTAGTCCATGGGCATGTTGCAGAACTGTAACTCTAATAAAATAAGAACAAAATACAGTAATCGGTAAGAGGCAAATATAGCACGATGTGTATGGTACAGTGTGCACTTTCAAAGGAAGTGTCTAGTCAAAGAAATAAGTCTCACATGTTATTTTCAGCTGTCATTTAAGTATCAGAAAGTCAGTCTGGATCTTTTAAATTAACAGCAATGCCTACCACAAGTACAGTTACTGTTTTCGTAAAGATCAAGCAGAGTCTTATCTGCTATAAGTGGATTTCCAAGGCTTTTAAAAAGCTTTACATAAATGCATTGCTAAAATGTCCCCTAAAGAAGAGCTAGACATGTCATTGTTTAATTCTCCACTGCGTGGAAGTAATGCTTTGCCATAAGCAAGCAATGACATCCTGATATGTTGGCAATATACTTTTAATATTTTGCATGCCATCCAGGAAAACTAGGCACTTAAAATGTATTTTATAGATCCAGATAGGTCAAATTTTGAGAGAAGTATATAAAGAACTGTCATTTAATTTCAGCTAAACATTGTTATTTATTCCTATTTCCAATGTTTTAACGTGTACTTTGTGCTCTTGTCAGCTGTTTTCCAGGGTTAACTGTGTCACTTCTGTTTCCCCAGGACAAGACGAGTGCCTTGAGTCTCAGCAACGTTGCTGGAGTCTTCTACATTCTGGTTGGAGGCCTGGGCTTGGCAATGCTGGTGGCTTTGATAGAGTTCTGTTACAAGTCCAGGGCAGAGGCGAAACGAATGAAGGTGGCAAAGAGTGCACAGACTTTTAACCCAACTTCCTCGCAGAATACCCAGAATTTAGCAACTTATAGAGAAGGTTACAACGTATATGGAACCGAAAGTATTAAAATTTAGGGGTAGGACTTAGGGCCTACTACAGTGAGTGGGTGATGCATTTTGTAACGCAGTGTTGTGACATGTCTGTCTAGTGGTGCTTGCTTCTGAACAGAGCTTTATATTTTGGAAAACTTCAGTGCAAAGTGGTTCAGTTTTTTTTGGCTGCAGATGTACAGTATACTATTCTATGTTGCTAATAGACATCTGCATTGCAAGGAGCTTTTAATATAAAGAAATGCATTTTTAATAGTGTTGTCGAATCAGTTGGAAGATTAAAACTATTTGAAATTGTAAAATATATATTTAGAGGGCCAGTGTTTAATTACTTGATTGGCCAGCCTGTTTTCCTAAAAATTTGCACTCTACTAGTGACAAATTTCTGCAAGCCTTTATTACTCAGTGTTGGCCCTAACTGGGACTTCATTATAATCAAGATTTATTGATTATATCAATAATCATTATAATCAAGGATAGACAATGTATCATTATAATCAAGGATAGGCAATGTCACTGAACCATAGTTAACCTAATGGAAGACAAGGCACTGTTACCAGAAGTCTAAATGTTGTTTTACCTTCTGTTCCTCCTCCTCACCCTATTCCTTCACCCTCCCTTTGATACATGTTTTCTGCTAATTGTGTGCCATTTCTTTCACAATATCCTGCTTCAGGTCAATCTTTGGCCATTATAATAATCACAAAGAGTCACTAACCAGTGAATAGACCGTGATTATTGCCCTCAGCTTTCAGTAACATGCCCCCTTACCTAGCTCAGGACTAGTGTATTAGATGTTTACACAGTGATTTCAGAGACTGAACTGCTGATGTTGCCAAGCTGCATCCTGCATAGTTCCCCTGAGTAGGTATGCAGGGATGGTTTACTAATGCACTTGTTCTCACCTGTGCAGTGAGTATCTTGTCAACTAATCATCAGTCAAATCAACTCTTTGACTTTTGATAATGGCACATAGCAGCAAATTTAGCTTCTAAATATATCTTTTACATAGCTCCCAAGCTATACTGTCTGCTTTACAAGTGAAGGTGCGGGTAGGCCCCTGCCCTTTCATGCTACCTAAAGCTCCCTTGCCTTTGAAAATAGAAAGCCACATGTCTCCTCTGTTAACAAAAGGCTTAAGCTGCATTTTCCTGAAATCACTGAGCCATCCCTATAATAGAAGTAACAAACAAAAAATTTAGGGAAAGGAGATAAAGAATATATATTTTTATGTTGCCACCTAGAAAAACATTTGGAGGAAACAACTGGAGATGCAATTATTATTTTTTATTTATTATTTATATAGCGCTGGAGTACACGGCGCTGTACAATAGGTGAAGTGTGCCAAACACATAACAGGTCCCTGTCCCGAGGAGCTTACAGTCTAAAGGCACAGCCGGTACAATACCGAACCATACAGTACAGAGCAAACACAGAGTGAGCAGAGAATGGTGTTTGAGCATGATAGCTGGAGCGCTACAAGGAATAGGTGGGTTCTCGGGGGGCGAGGGAGGGGGCTTGGCGTATACTGGCTGGGAAACTATCCCAAACATGTCACTGTGTAGTTTGGTTCTATTCTCTGTTGTACAAGAAGTCATGACCTTGGGAATACTTCAGCTATAACAGAGCTGCCTAATTTCCCCATGTGAAAAAAAAAAAGTCTTATCTGTACACTTTGTTCACTAGTGAAACTGTGGAGCATAATAGGTGTCAGAAGGACCTCAGGAGTATAAGCTAGCCTTCATTGCTGTGAACTGGGGATCAGGAGACTTCCAGGTGCTAGTATTAATCTCCCAAATTCACTGCTTACTGTCAGTAATAAGGGTCTTAAAAAGAAATAATCCTGTGCAAGTAATTGTGCAAGGTGCAAGTAATTGTGCAAAATGCAAGTGAAGAGATCTTGTTCCTTTAAATTCTTCAGTAATGCGCCCACAGATGAGTGTCCCCAGGCTAGTATAAAAGTAAGAGTGCTAGAAAGCATGTTCCTTATCAAATTCACAGAATACAATGCATCCAAAATGTAGTCTGAAAAAAGCAAATAAAAGCCCAAAGTTTCCTTTCAAATACTGACCTGACCCAAACTGGCTTAGCATGCTAAACATGGCATGACTTGGCAGTACCCCAAGTTCCCACTCAGTGATTCCAGTGCAACAAACACCATGGTTAAGCTTGTAGAATTTATTTTGGCCTTACTGTTTTCATAAAATAAAAATTAGGGGTGAGTTTTATTTTTAAGGAAATACCATTAGTACTTCCCCTAAATTTTGGATTTTTGTGGGACTTGATGCAACACAGATAAATTCGTACAGGAAAAAAATGTATAAAACATGTTTACGTTGCATTTATTTTTTTGAAAATATGTTTTTGGGTCAGTCAAAACTTCTGATATTCTCTTAAAAACATAGTCTTAAAAACTTAAAGACTTTTTAAAATTTCACAAAGAAAAACCAACTAGGATTTAAAACAAACAACTATGGAGTTTTGAAATTTTTCTTTCTACTTATTTGCCATAATATTTACCTAAGAAATTTCATCATTAGAGCATCTTATAAAAATGCTTATGCTTATATGTGGAAGACTGGAAAGGTCCAGTCATCCTCTCCTGGCAATATTTGGCCATCCCTAGCCACGCAGGCAGCAAGGAGTTATCTATATACCATGCTCTGTAGAGAGTCACTTATACCAGCTGTTCATGCACATGCTGGTTGTAAGCCCCTGTTAGCTGGCAGCAATAGAGAGCCCACAACGTGGTTACACATAAATCTGCAGAAATATGTCTGTCCTGCACTTCAAAACCTTTGATGTGTTTATTTATCCAAGGAGTAAAGGGATTGTAGTGGGACTAAACCTTGCTAGTATGGAAGGATGCTTGACAGTTCTAACCTGCATGAGTAACCAACACACTGACTTTTTTAAGCTAACATCAAATGGTTTTTATAGTATGTTTCAAACTAATATAAAATAGGTTAAATAATCTGCTTGACAATTAATATTCATTGACATGTATTTTCTTTTAATTTAATCCAGTCAAAAGCAAGTTGCCTCAGGGAAATTCACCTGCCTGTGAAGCAGCAGAAAATGAAAATGTAGGATTAGTCTGTATGTTTGGACTAGTTTGTATGATAAAGGACTAGTCTCTGTGTGTGGGATGAAGACATTCAGAAGGGGTGACAGACCACTGCATCTGTTGAAGGCAGGGAAGGAAGTTTGCTTTAAGAAGGACACAATCCCTTCTTCTTCCCCTAGGCAGCAGTTTTCCATTTTTGCATATCAATAGTAAGCCCTTAGTACACTAATTGAGTTGATGCCCTGAGAACAGTGTGGAGCCTAACAGCCTTCTCTCCAGCTGCTCTAGGGAAAAGCCCTAATGGGATCCTCACCCCAAGTCCACAAGCTTTCCAAGAGATTTTCTCAGTACCCAGCCAGCCACCACCACCGCTTCTCCATCCCCTTCCCCTTGATGCTCATAAACCAGCTTCCAGTTCAGCTGCTTTCTCTTCCTCTCCCATCGCATGCTGTTGTTTATAATTACTGAAATTGATTATAGAACTAAAAAAAAAATTTAAAAAATATGAAATTAATTACCAAAAAAAGGCACAGTGCTACAGGATGGCTCAGTAAATGTGTAATGCATTTACTTTGATTGTATAGTCCCAATTTCATAGTCAAGATAAAAAAAATTCATTAAAAGCTAATCTTAAATATTTATGCCAAAGACACCTCCATGTGACCCAGGCGCTAGAGGAACCTGGCTAACAAAAGAACCCACACAGACTAGGATATTTGTATTATATAGACTGAGGATATCAGTTTCCTAAGTTCTCATTTCCCAATAGGAACAGGGCAGTCAGTGTTTTCACGTGATTAATTCCATAACTAATTTAACCAAAACTAATGACAAATTTGAAAATACATTATCACTATTAACTGCATACACTTACCACACAGAGAATTCCACAATCTGGTTAATATTCACAGTAAATGCCAAGACTTTTTCCCTCTTATCCCAGCCACTCCTAAAACTGCTCCCACAGCCAGGCCATAAATCTGAAATTGTAAGAGTACTGTTAAGCAAAGTATTAGCCTGGCTTATTACCTATATAGTAATAAGGTAATTTTAAACTACCTGTGTAATTTAAAATAAAACACAGAAGCTTACCTGGTTCCTTGGCTTTATGGCACCTTCCTGAGTACAAGTTTGACCTGTTCCTCCTGGCTTTGTTAACTGTTTGGGTTGTTCCCGTGGTGTGTTGCTGAGCTGTTGTTAATCTCTGCTGTGAGAAGAGTTGTTATATTGCAGCTTTTTCTGTTATTCTGTGGAAGGCTGCTAAGAAATTGTTTGTTATTCTCATTTGATTTTTTGTTTGGTGGATCCCTTTTTACTGTCTTTCTGTCCTGAGTGTGTTGTCAATGGCCAGAAAGCTGTATAGACTGAGCTACCAAACCCACAATTACACATAACTGGAATATCCCATTTAAATCTGAGCTCTCTCTTGGATTTCCCAGCAGCAAATCCTGAATGGCCATGAACAGATAGCTGAACTAAGTGATGGAGAAATGATTGTACGTAATGATGACTTTCAGGGAAATTTAGCACATCTGGAGTAAGCTGTCCATTTTCAACCCAGGTTTGCATTCTGATCTGGTTTGGAATCTCATCCCTCGCCCAAAACTAGAGAACCTTTGTTTTTTCTTGCCATTGACCAAAACATGTTCTGTGCATTTCTGCAGACAGTTACCAGTCCTTGGCATCCATTTGCAATGGGACTCCAGACGTGCACTATGTGGAGCTACACCACATTGCATTGTGACCATCCTTTGCAAATGCATAGTTTTTGATTTGCTGCTGGGGAGTAGTTGAGGTTTTTGGTACTGTATGGGCCCAGGTCCCCACTCTTTTATTACCTCTGCCTCCCTTTTTATATCTAGGTGTTGAATCAAGATACATTTGGTAATGGTCCCTGTCACAACGTACCGTGGCTACAGGGAAACTTCTAAAAGGGCAACTTTGGACATTGCAATTGATGATTATCAAAGCCAAGGTTTTTTCAACATAAGGGGAATGCCATAATGCTCATGCTTTTTTCTGAATTCAGCTGCTTCTGAGGACTAAGGTTTTAAGGGTAATTGATTTAGAAAGTTGTTTTTACATCCAAGCTCCATCTGTGCCACGACAGCAGCTGTACTTTTGAGAAGTCTTTTGAAGGAGCTACTGATAGCAATGCAATATTAGACTGGTGTGCTTTCCTACAAGTGCACCCAGAAACAGTAGAAACATTTGGGAGTTTTAATCTCCCTCATCTCTGTACACACATACTCATGTAAAATTAACTTCAGCATACCAAACACCAGCTCAGGATTTTACTGCTACCTCAGAAGGAGAAACCGGGCTCTGAGGGACAAAGTTCTAAATGCAAAGATTAGTAATAAGGCAAATAAAATTATTTTATGATGTTTGTTATCCCTTTGCTCCTATGTGAATGCACCCTCCTGTCTCTTTCCAATTGGTATTTCAGATTGCGTCCCTGCACACCCAATTACATGAGTTAGTTGCACAGACTATATATTCTGCTGACTAGAAATCAGATTTCCCCACTAATTAATGTCTTAACATGGTATCATTGAAATGTGTTTCAATGTAGTATAGTTTAGATGCCTATTGTTCCAGGTGTCATTTCTGCATTGGTTGACTTTGGACACCTCTACCGATTTTAGTCATCTGGAAATCATTTAGTCTAAACTAGTTATCTTGGCTTTTTCTGTCATCACATGAGAGAGCTCTTTTAGATTAGGTTACTGATTTTGGATGACTAAAGTTAGATGGCATAATTACAAATCTTTTTTTATTAATGAAAGATTTTTTGCTTGAGTCATTTAGTCCGTAAACAAGATAGTTTGTTTCAAATTGCCTGAAAGTAAATATTCTGAGGTAACAAAAATTTAAACCTTCATGTGGAAATTTAGACCTAATGTAAAAAAGTACAGAAAATTGTCTTTTCTCTCAATAAACTGCATTTCCTTTGAAAGTTCCCACTTCTCTAATTTTATGAAAATATATATATGAAAAAAGATTTGAGGACAGTTCTCAGATTTACTGATACAAAATATGTGCATTGTGAAAAGAAGTAAGAATTTATTTAGATTGATGCAGTAAATTACAACAGTGATAGCTGATAGTGATATTGCAATTTATTTAAGAAATGTCAGTAGTTATATTTTGTCTTGACATCCCTAGTTGAAGGTCTTTATTCACAGATGCTAATGCTTTCAGATTCATAAAAAGTTTTGATTCTTATTTCACTGCATATAAATGTAGTTTGAAGAAGATTAGATGAAGGTATTTCCTCTTCTGTTAATTTCTTGATCAAATTCAGATTTTATCTTTAAATCAGTGATTTATTGTAATGAAATTTACCCTCAGAACTGATAGTATTTTTCCCCTAGTAGACTTAAATGCTATGTATTATATTTATAATGATTACTATTATTGTATTTAATGTTAACATGAAAAAATGCAGATGTCTAGAATTTTATATTTTGGTGTTTGCTGTGTCCTGGTTTGTTGAAGGACAGAAGCATCCTAACACTTTCTTCTTTTCTCCTTTTCTTTTTCAAACCTAGCTTACCTTTTCTGAAGCCATAAGAAACAAAGCCAGATTATCCATCACAGGGAGTGTGGGAGAAAACGGACGCGTATTGACTCCCGACTGCCCAAAGGCCATGCATACTGGAGCTGCAATTAGACAAAGTTCAGGATTGGCTGTAATTGCATCGGACCTACCATAAAAACCAAAAAAATAATTGAGTGCCTTAATCAAACTGTGTTGGTGACTGATGGGAACACAGCACAGACTGTAGTGACATGGGAGCATCATTGATGAACTAATAATTTGGCTGAGAAAGGGAAGTACGTCCAAATGCGCCAGACATCATCAGCAACAATGTGTGCATGAGCTCAGCTCGGAAACCCAAACTCAGATTTTATATCAGGAAAATTCATAATTTAGTTTTGTTGGGGGGAGGGGGCTGGGAAGGGTGTATTAACAGCAACAAATTTCACTTGAGTGGACTTAAAACTAATAAGACTTGCCAATTTAGCGCATTAAACTGTGAAGAACATGCTCAGAATTGACAACATTTTGGTTATTGTCTTGACAAAGAGAGAAAAATAACTATAGAAGTCAATGAACATGCTAACCTGTGTCTCCAGAACATCAACATATACAATGGAAGAACACTCAGCTGTTCAGCTGTAGAAATGAATCACTAAACTGTGATAAGAAAATAATAAATATGTAAATCCTGTGAAAAAATAAAGAAATTATTTACATTTTCTTTGAAAAAAGAGGAATACTGAAACATGCTTGCTTTTTAACTGATGTAAATTCAGTAGAGGACAACACAATTCTTTTTTCTAACCATCTTAGGGAACAATTCATTGCAATAATTGATATAAAATGCCATCACTGTAATAAAATTCAGAGACTTTTTTTTTATAAAAGGTGTTGGTCATCCTCTTGTTTGCTGTTACCTTCATTCTGTTCCATCATTCTGTGTTCCACAGACTTGCATCTGTCTAATACAAGAAACAAAATGATAAAATGTTTAGAGTATGTCATCAGTCTGCAGTGTAGAATCAAAAGAGACTACGGGTCACTCATGTTACAGATATTATTTATAATCTTGTTCTGTGTAAGAAACTGTGGTTTTTGTACCCACCAAAAAGAATAAAACAACAAACGTTCTTATAATATTGACAGAGCTTGAGTTGTTTTCTGATCATTAGGGATGTTGTCACCTTGAAAATAGAATAAGGTGGTTCATTTCTTACTGCTGGATGCAGGACCCTCTCAGAGACAGTCTGAGTCCTTACACATTTGTGAAGAGCTTTTAAGTCCTCGGAGAGGAGGGACCTGAAGCTGACAAATTACTGTCATGGTTATTCACTTGGTGTTTTAGTACTAGTCATTAAAACTCCTTCTGAGAGGTTAGGGAACCATTCAGTGACAGTTTGTTCTCTAGGTAGGTCAAGTGGTGACATACCAAGGAGCAGGAAAGTACAAATGCCAGTCTTTCACACTGACATGATAGATACAGCGTGCTTGGCATCCAGCAACCTGGTTTTCATCAGCCAGCCTTTCAATGGCACACTAGGAAAAGGCTAGCATCCTGTTTGAATATGCAATAGTAATTGCATAATATGCAATATGCAGTAATATGCAATAATGCAAGAGTCTTCTGCAATATCATTCTCCTTGGCCACACTAGACCCTGCAGTGATTTCCAGATTCACAGTATTGCCATCAGTGTAGCAGCTCCATGCCACAGCCCAGACCACAAAGCCACAAATCAGTTCAAGGCTGGATTAACCATAGCTTCTAATGCCCTCATGATTTTGCCAGTCACATGTGGGGTCATGTTCAGATAGTTTACATTTCAACAAAGCCTCTGTGGCTGGTGCTTTTTTCAGCCCCCAAGGTCCCAGGCCTTCATGAAGTGCGTGCAGGGTTGTGCTTAACACTTCCAGACCATGATCTACGACTACTGAGGTGATACTCATACGATGAGATACAGACATCTATGAAGTAGCAAAGCAGGCCTTAGCTTCAGCAGAGGTATCGACATTATAGATGTGAATTCCTTACCTCAGACAGTCGAGACACTCTTTATAGTTACTGGAGGGAAATAACCAATGAGGGTGAATGACTTTGTCTTAAAGTAGACATTAAGACATCAAACTGCTGAATCACAGCAGCAAGAGTCTGGATCTTTCCGCTGACTATAATTTAGGCTGAGGGCAACTAGCTCTTATATAGAGCTTGACAGTGCAGGCAAAGCTGAAAATGAGGTGATGCTTACCCCTAAGACACCATAACTACAAAGTGTGCAGGGGTCTAAGAGAGAAAGACAGCACTGCAATAAATCACTGTGATTAAACTTACTTTACACCCTTGTTTTATTAGCATGTTTAGCTCATTCATGAGATAACTGTAAACTGTTTGTGTTTCTGTGGCCAGAATGGTGAGTTTGGTTTTATTCTTGTTTGAGTAAAGCTGGGAGCTCCATCTCAGACTTCTTTTTACAGCTGAGTTTAAAAAGCAACTTCTGGGTTGTTTAAAAAAAAAAAAGGGAGGGGGTTGGGAAGAGTGTTTGTCTTGATTTTTTGTAAAGTAACATATTGGAGGCTGAACAGATCGGGAGACTGAGTGTGGTGGATGCTGTCTACTTTGTTATACTGTGTATGTCTGTTTTTCCAGGAGTTCATCTTCACCCTTTCCTCATTCAGGACTGTGAACAGTGCCAGTGCTGTCCTGGGATATTTTACTGTCTTCCAGTGTTGCTCCTCTTACATTCTCCCCTGTCTCTTTAATGTATTGCATTTATTTTTCACCTTCAGTAAACAGCCCATTGCTGCAGTTAGGAATGTCACTCCATGGAGCCTGTTCTTGATTGCCAAACTTAGATTTCCACTTGGCAGTGAGACCCTCAAGTCCTTTGAGGTGTTTTGTCCAGTATCAATAACCACTGAGGATCCCCACCAAGAGGATTCGCAACTGAGAAGCATGAACTGTGCAGCTGACAGCCAGAATGACAATGGAGGGTTGTGACCCATAAAAGGCATGCAGCCAGCAGCCACCGGGGGGAATTGCCACATCCTCTCACCATTTCCAGGCCTTGTTCTTTGCAAGGGAATGCTTTGCTCAAAGAAAACCTGGTCAGATGAGGTGAAGAGGAGACTGTGACTTTGCCAATGACTGTCATAAAATAATAAAAACATAAAATAAAATTTAAAAAATAGATGGGAAAATGCTACAGCAGAGAGTTGACAAGAACTGAGATGGCTGAGAAAGCAATCTCAGGGTACCAGTCGGCTACCTCCCCAGTAGCTTACTTGTTTTATTCCAAGGAGGTAACTGTCACATGACTCCTATGACCATCTTTGTACATCTGTCTTAGTTGCCTCACAGAGATCTTTTCTTTTGCTTTTTCCCCTTCTCCTGAAGCTTGAACTTCTCACCTCTTTTCTGTATCTTACCCCAATCCTATTGAAGATCGGTGCTAGAAGACACTTTCCTCCCAAGTGTAGGAACTAAGACCCAAAGGAGGAGATCCCTTCCTCAGGTCAGGTTCAGGAATGCCGTGGTCTCCATCCCTAGGGGTATGAGGGTCTGAGGCTCTAAAGCAGCAGAACAGCTCCTGGCAGCTGCTGGGCTGTATACCACCCTCCCAGCATGGTGTTCTCAGTTCTCTTTCATTGACCCAGCTCACTCTTTCTTCAGCCACATCCATCCAGCAGCTTCATGGCAATGACAGACTCAAAGGGAGATAAGTGGAGGAGGCTATAAATTGATATTGAGACATTTACTCAAATATGATTTACATTTTTCAAAGATTTTGCTCTCTAAAAGAATGCAGACAACAGAACCGGACCCATTTTCCTTCAAGTGCGGTGCCCCAAGCTGTGCTGCCTGGCCACCAAATGATGGTCTAGAATCTAGATCAATATCCATCCACCTTAAGTCATACCTGCCAGTCCCAAAGGTATCTGAGTCACCACAGAGAGTCAGAAAGAGCACAGGATAGCTGTATGGGGGCCAATGAATTAAGGGTAAACAGAAGAGTGATTCTGGATAACTAAAGACACATTTTGTCTGCATAAATCTAGGCATTTGGGGTCAGTCGGGATGCCTTTGAAAATCCCTTCTACAACAGTCCAGAGAAGCATGAGTCTCCTGTAGATCCTGGGACAGACCTAAGAGCCCTGTGCACATGTCTCAGATGGCCTAAGGCATCTCAAATGGTACCACGCACCTGTGGGAGATAACTGAACTGTGTCCTATAGTCGCTTCAGTTGAGTCATTTTCAAGCCTATTGACTACATCTATCTCCATGAAGTATGAAAAGAGCATAAATACATATTTTGTACATATACATTTGTACATATACATTTAGATATCTTAATAATTAATTGAATGATATATGTATTTATCTGCATTTAAAATAATTTCAGTTTTGATGTAATCAAGTGCAACTATTACCATTAACACTGACAGCAATATTAGACTTACCTACAAAATAAGCACAAAATAAGCTGGTGTGAATCATACTGTAAGACAAACCTGCTTTGATGTTCACTGCTATATCAGCTGGGTTTTGTTCTATATATTCAGCTCTCCTATACTAGCGGCATTTTCTATTAAACACCTATTAAATTCAAGATCAGTACAGACTTGCTAGGCTGTCTGAGCACCTCACATGCAAAGCTAGTCTCACACAACCACTTGTTGATAGAGGCTATCCTGGGAGGGGACTGTACATGTTCTGAACTGAATTTGCCTCAGCGCAACTGAGAACAGAGCCTGGGGAAAGGAATACAACTTTATAGAGCTGGTTGTAATTATGTGTGATGAAGGAGACAAGTGGCACCTGTACACCCCTGTTCCTTAATGATTCTGTACTGGCTTCTGTCCTTTTAGGGTGCCAGAATGAAAAGCAAATATTTTTTAATTTAGTGTAAAAACTCCACTGTTTTTCTGCCATCTTAGAGTGTAAGCAGACCTTCATCCATGACTAGACAATTACAGCACAAATACGCTCCTGAAGCTCCAAACTGGCAGAATGTACCTGCTACACTAATGCCAAAAGCAAGAAAAGAAGGACAGCATGCAAGGAGCTGTGCAGATTTGTAGAGCCATGGATTAATTACAACAAAATGTTGTTACAACGAACTGTGTCATTTGCATGCAACAGCTAGTTAAACTTCAGCTGGAATGTCTAAGCGTAAAAAGACACCAGTGGGATTATAAATAAAAGTTTAGAGTCACTTCCTTTTCTAAATGATAGGAGTGTCACAGATTCCAAATATCTTACTGATTTCATAACAATTGCATTGAATGTAAAGTCAGGCAAGCTGAAACTAGTAAATAAGAATCATGGAATAGTATAGATTGGAAGGGACCTCTGCAGGTGATCTGCTTCAAACCTCCATTTAAATCATATTCAGCTTTGAAGTTAGATTCAACTTCAAAGTTTGAGAGGTTTCTCAGGGTTAGTCCTTTCAAAATGCATCTCCAGTGTTGAGATTGCACAACATCCCTGGGCAACTTCTTCCAAGTTCTGACCACCTTCAACATTTTCCTAAGTAAGTTCAACATTTTCCTAAAATGTTTTTTTTTTATTTTGTATTCAGATTGGGTTCAAACATAGCAGCACATATTCCAAGGTATTTACTTACATGCCAATGTGTGTTATTATTGTGAGCTCAGAACCTGTTAAGTGAGATTAAGGCACACTGTCACCACACCTCAGAGGAGTGTGTATAACATCAGCCTTTCCTTATGCCTAAAATAAGGATTCATTCCTAGCTCACTAATCCATCATTTTCCATTAGCACCAATCATCAAAAAGTTATAAAGGCTATACCTTGAATGTCTTTTTAAAGTGATATATGTCTAATAGGTCTAAAGATCTACAATAAGGCTAAACTGTTGGACTTGAAAGTGCTTTAAGATTAATTATGTATTTTTGTAAGGCTTTGCAAAAAATTTTATGTCTTTTCAAGTTATTGTGATTTTAGTTATTCCTTTAAGAATTCCAGTACTAAAGCACTGATTCTGCCTAGTCTTATGCCTGATACTAACTGCTTAAACTGATGCAAAATTGATGTCAAAATGCAACCATTAGGGTGGATGGGAAGATCTGATCTGTTGAGATTTTCAAACCTATTTTGGACTAATTGTACAGAAGCTTCAGGGAATTTGGAAGGCACAAGACTGCAGCATTTTAAATTCAGTAACTCCATTAAATGTCTTTTTATACATTATAGTAGTCATCAAGTCAATAACTATATAACAGAGGTGGTGTCTTCCTTTCTTCTGCCATTCCAAGGTATGTGAGACTTTCCATGCTTTGGTGAGCAGACTGCAAGCCTTGAATATATTGTAAAAGGAATACTATTACAGTCTGGTTAACTACAGTACTCCCAACTGCTAGAATTTCCCTGACACTTGATTCCAAATCAACTATGAGAGGAAAAAAGAAATAAATAAAAATAAGCTCTTTTGGCTGAAAGACAGAATCAATATTCTTTAAAAATTTCATCTGATAAAGGCTCCATCACAGTGATTAAAAAATAACTTCTGGAAAGCCTTTAGAAAATTCAATGGCATTCTGAGAACATTTGATGATATTTGGGGTGTCACTCGTTGACTTTAAACATCTCCAATGTAACTATCTGGGAATTTGTAGGTTGCAGTACATCTGACTGGTTTATGGATGACGTAGTCATGCCCTACCAGTCTTTTTTGAGTTTGCTGGCAAAGACAACCAAGGGTGACTAATTCAAATGTTGACATTTATCCTACAGATGCCTACTGTAGCAGATGACACCTACTCATGATGACCTAAATCCAGCCACCATATTGTAAAAGACTGAGACTAGCTCTGATTACAACGTCAACAAGACAGGGAGACAAGGACACAGTTGCTACCATCACCTCCAAATTGTATGTTTATGACCTTCAGGTTCACAGTATCTGATGCCTGGTGGTTGCTTGTTTGCCACTCCATGTGTAAACACACTACTTTGGACTCTCTGCTGTTCTCGTAGTTGCTGTTTAGATACCACCAGCCCCTAGAGATGACTGTTTTTCCTCAACTCCAAAAGATTGTGTTGGTTGGTATATTTAACACTGGTGAGAACCCTTCTTACAGCAGCAGCTGGATATCCTGAAATCTGAATTCGCAAAGGAATGGTGAGAAGAGGTAGGAACAGATCTCCCTGTTGGGGCCTGATGTATATGTATCCCTAGCAAAACTCAGGCATGACACTTTGGATCAAGAGGGCTAAAGGCAGCTCAGCACAGCCATCTTGAGGACCAACGGAGGTACAAGGCAACCCCCTGTGCATTTAACCAGGTACATTTTCATTACAGCAAGAACTTGAACCTGTATCTCCTATGGCTTGAGTGAGTTAACTAACTGCTGGCACTACAGACATTTCCATGTTCATGTTACTCTATTAATACTTAATTCTTCACACAAAGTGAAGAATTCTACAGAAGATCTTCTACAGAAGAAACCCCAGCTAGTGGAGGCCAGTTTTGATCTTCATCACTGGAAATATTCCATGGATCAGACCCAAGATGGTAACAAGTAAATTGACAACACATGAAAATTAGATCACTTACATGGAGACTATGTGTAAAAGTTCACTTAATTTCTTAATACAGGGAATATTTAAAACTAACTCCAGTACAAAGCAACAAAATAAAGTCACTGTGTGAAACACTGAATTGCATAATTCCCAATGAAAATGTAAAAAAAAAAAAAAAAAAATATCTTGCTTTTAAAACAAGTAATTATCACTCTGAATAACATTAAGAAGGAATGCCTGCTGTTTCTTTAGAGACATTTTTGAGCAGAAGGGAGCTGTAGCAACCCTCAGGACAGAGGCTGTCAGACAGGTTCAGTTACATTGACAGTCGTGTCAGAGTAAGTTAGTTTTGATATTTTCCAAGTGTGAGATCAGCTGCTGAAGGCTTTGAAGTGGCAAACATGGTGCAGTTGAGTCTGAAATTCCTGCAGAGCTCTTGAACAGAATGGGAGGTTTCTTTCTTCAACATGTGGGCACAACTTCTGTGCTTTCTCCTCTTACTCCACATCAAAAAGAATCAGGCTCAGGAGAAGGAATGCAGTTAAGGTCACTGTTTTCAGACAGGTTTCTCTGTGATTAGAAGACATGAGATGGTGTAGAAATAATGCTGCTTCCTTCTTCTCCCATTTTATTTGCCATGGAGAACATGGAAAGCGTGGTCTATAGCCATTAGCATGTAGACCTGATAGGATTTGGTCCATCATGCTCATCTACTCTCCTGTCCATTCAGATCTGACCACCTGATTATCACATCCTCTGTTAGGAATTGAAAACCAGGAACTACTGTGTCATTAAATTAATCTACAGGGGAAAAGGAAAAAAAAAAATTGACAAGCATTAAACTATTTCTTCTACTTTTGGCAAATTCTGTGGCATGTTTCTACAAATAAATCATTGGAGTCCTGGACCAAAGAGGAAATGGGCTGATGTTTTCACTCAGCATTGCTGTCACTGTGTTATTTCTGAAGAACAGTGTGTGGTAGTACAGTATTAGCAACTTCTGGTCAACCTGAGAAAAGGTCTCTGGAGATTTAGCATTCCCACAAGGCAACAGAGGCTTTTGACATTCCATCAGCATAGTGGAAGTGAAGTCTACCCAAAGCAGAGTGATACCATCTCATCTTATTACAAGTCTCAGTAACAGTCACAATCCACAAACAAATCACTTTGTGAGTTGTTCGTCTGCCCATTTGTGTTCCAGCAACCCAGCAAGCAGACAGGCTTTTCCTCGGGTGCTTTTCTCCAGCTCCTGCTTTTGGCCCCATCCTCCCTGCTGGGCCATTGTGGACCCTTTCCTTCTCTATGGGATTCTAGACTCAAGTCCTGCCCTGTTGGAAACAATGGGCAATCACTACTGAAGAGAAAAGGGACTGATGAAACGGAAATTTGAATGTGCAAGCTGTAGACCTGCTCTGCTTGCTGCTTTCCTCCTCACAGCTCTCCTGCTGTCCTGTACACCCTTTCAGCTCTTTACTTATTTCAAGCCCCACAACAGTTCTGGTCTCTTGCATTTTCCTTTCAGAGCTACCTCCATCAAAGCCCAACTTATCCCTTGGTCATGTATCTCCTTCCCTGCACCAGGTTTTTCCACCTTTGCTCACCAATACCAAACCCCAAGGCTTTACCCTGCCCAGTGGGGTTTCTTCCACTGTTCCAGGTTTTCCTGGATTCAACCTTGATGAAGTTTGTGATCTCTTCACCAACCAGCCCACTCTTCCAAGGCAATATAGTATCTCCAGTCCTCCATGACAGGCAACTTTAAACTAACTTCTAAACCTCAAGGTGGTTACACTGTTGTCCCCAGGACTCTTCCCAACTGAACCATATCCATCACGAAAGCTACCTCCAGATCAGGCCTGATGAGTAGTTAAAGCACAAGATTTCCTTCATGTACATTGCAGACAACCTTCCTAAATTTGGTATTTAATTTCTCTGCAGGAGTATGAAGATCTTAATGTAATTTCCTCATAATTTTTTGCAGTAAAGCTGCAGAGCCACTCATGTTTTATGCTTCATTTCTGTAGTAGATTACTCTTACTAAAGTATGCAGGTTTACATTGTCCATCTTCAATTGCATTAGATTTTTTTCTATACTATTTATCCAACATGTTAGTTTCATGCAAAACTTTTCAACAGTTCATAGAATCATAGAAACTTAGAATAGTTAGGGTTGGAAAGGACCTTAAGATCATCTAGTTCCAAACCCCCTGCCATGGGCAGGGGCACTTCAGACTAGACCATGTCACCCAAGGCTCTGTCCAACCTGGCCTTGAACACTGCCAGGGATGGAACATTCACAGCTTCCCTGGGCAACCCATTCCAGTGCCTCACCACCCTTACAGTAAAGAACTTCTTCCTTATATCCAATCTAAACTTCCTCTGTGTAAGTTTGAACTCGTTACCCCTTGTCCTATCACTACAGTCCTTAATGAAGAGTCTATCCTCAGCATCCTTATGATCTCCCTTCAGATACTGGAAGGCTTCTATGAGGTCTCCACACAGCCTTCTCTTCACCAGGCTGAACAGCCCCAGCTTTCTCAGTTCAGAGTTCAATCTATATGAAAAACAATAAGGGAAAAAGAAAGGAAAGAGCATGTTTTAATCATGAGAAATATTATTTCTTTATGACTAATTACAAGCTGCAGTGTGATTTGTATTTAATATAGATGATTCATTTTCAAAAGTTATCTTGCTAAATGGTGATTTCCTGAAAAATGTATTGCAGAAAGGCTGCACTTAAAGTCATCACTTCAGGGTTATTTTCAAAATGATGGCAATGCGATGTTTTTCTGACATTAGCAACAGTCAGTGTTAGGTTGTTATAGTGACAGAAGTGATGTGATGACTTTATGGAAGTGAGTGACATTATGGTGACAGCTTGGGAATGGTTGTTTCATTTACAAGCTTCGCTTTGAAGAAAAAAGACTGATGAAGATTTGTAAATCTGAAGATTCTCTGTGTGTAAAATGCCAAATAGCCTAACTCTCCTCTGACTAAATCTACAGCTGAAAGGAGATAAATATTTCAATAGTACTTCCTCAGACCCATTTACTTTAATATCCATTAGGAAAATAAAATTTATACCCATACATTAAGTTTGTAATATGGGATAAACATCACAGTTCAGTAAAGGTGATACATCTGAAGGTTTCCGCAGTAGGTAGAAAACAGAAGTAATTTCTAGGCAGGAGAAAATATTTTTCTTTTCTGTTTAGGTATGAAGTCATCAGAAAACTTTATCTTCTGTTTTTAAATCAGCCCTCTTGGATAAATGCTAAAATTAACTTTAAAAGAAATTATTCAGTAAAATGGTGCTAGGACAAGAGATGTCCCTTTCTAGAACATCCTTTCTTATGTTCTTTGTCAAAAGAAAGAAGGGGAAAGAAAAAGATATGTACGTTTTCCAACTGTGGTATTGAAAATTTATCCAGGGCATCAGCACATGAATAAATGCCACTGAGCATCATTTCAGTCAATGTGAAGACTGGTGTCAGCCCACAATAAAAATAATGAAAAACTGCCAAACTCTACAGTTCCAGCTACTATTAATGTCAAACAGAAAGATGTGCAAATAAAACAGAAACAAAGAAAGATCCACATTAGTATTCACAAAAGTGGACAGTACTTGAAGAAAGTCTTTGGAATGAGACATAAAAAAATCTTTTGTACCAAGCTGCTCATAGTGGTCAAGCAGAAATCCAAACATCCTGTTAGAATGGATCCAGTGGATGACCATTCCAAGGAAATAGAGATCATCTCCGGAAACATCAAGAGTTGCCTACAAAGGTTTGAAGAGAAAATACAGGCAGTGAAAGGACGAGGAGCTGTGGACAGAACTTGCATCAGCAGAAATTCAAGTTAGACATTTATAAACCGCATTTTCACAGAGAGGTTGGTCAAACACAGAGATGGGCTGCTCAGAGGGGCTGTGGAGCCTCCATTCTCAGAGATACTTAAAAGTTGTTGGGCATGGTCCTGAGTAACCTGATCTAACACTGAGGTGGGATGTCCCAGCTTTGAGTGGGGGTTGGGACAGAAAATTGCAGTGGCCTTGAGCTTCATGCAAGTTAAACACTATTCTGAAATTGTTATTCAGTGGGGGACTGTTTCCTTCCTGACAGTGGCTCAACAGTATTGTTCCTACATCGGACAAGCTAGAGGGAGAGAGAAACAGTTGTTTGGCAGCCAAGCCAAGTTCAACACATCGAACTAAAGAGAATAAGGAAACATAACTGTTCAATATGAGACTTCGGGACCACTCTAGAAGTACATTTGATGAGTGCAATTTTCTGACTTTCAAATACTTTGTGGCCAATGTTCTAGCAATGAGTCAGAAAGATGAGGGAAGCAAAAAGTTTCCTGAGACAGAAGGAATAGGTTGCTAAGCAGGAGGTTCATGATAAGCACGTGGTGCAGCAGTATGTTCTGGGAGATGATGTGGAGGGTGCAATTTAAGGTGCTAACCATGCACAAAATTTAAGTTACCTGCCCACCCGCAGATCCTGACTCATCCATCTCAATGCGGAGCTGGTGTCCTCACCAAGACTTTTTCATGTCTGGCTAATGAATACTATTAAAAAGATAAGACCATATATTAACACCTTGCTCCTTATAATGCCCTGCTTCTCCACAGCCTCCTTGCTCTCATCTGCTCCTTTAATGACCAGGTACCACATATTTCCCAAATCCTCTCCACTAGGAGACTCCCCATTTTGCAAGACCCATGTGTAGTTGCCTGAACTTTACTGTCTGTAGGCACACAGTTCTATATATACAGGAAAGAGGAATATTTTCAACTCTAGAAAAGATTACTGGAAAAAGAACAAAAGAACAGGGAGAACAGCTATAGCAAAGTCACAGCAGAGAAAAGGAAATGTGAATAGATGCAGTGCTGGGGTGGTTATCTTTGCTGATGGGAGTGAGCATTTGTAGCAGAATAAATGCAGACTGTTGCAAATGAATTACAGAATCATTTGGATTAGAAAAGATTTTTTAAATCATTGAGTTGAATTGTAAATCTAGCACTGTCATGTTCATCACTAAGCCATGAAGCCCATGGGATTGCTGGTTTCTGGTTTTTGCTTTGGAAAAAGACAAAACAATGGAAGATCTATAAGGAGACAAGGAGCATCTATCAGATTATGATATAATTTGCATCATATAAACATGAGGGAGAAAACACTGATGCTAATGGGTACACCTACCCTGGGGTGTGGGCTGGTCATTTGGTTTCACAGATCTTTATGCAGTGCATGCTGACTCCCATCTCACAATACCCACCCTACCACCTGGAGTCTTTATCTTATTGAGAAACTCAGACTGTGATAATTGATTAGCACAGACAGTTTGGGCAAGTCCTTCCTCACAGGTCTACAGTCCTGAAGGGAAAATTACAAGCATCTCATCAGAGGGCACATATGCTATGTGGCCCACAGCACTTCCCATGCTGGTGCTGGACTTTCAAACACCACTCAGAACTGACTTAAAGATGCTGGATTTAAAAAAAAAACTTAGATGCCTAAGTATTTTGTTGCAAGCCCACAGGGGTAAAAAGTATCTTTTTTCAAGGTTAAGTGCAGCTATTTTCTGCATCCAGGAATTTGACTGTGTAGGTTTGCTTTTATCTGCCATAATACTCTACCCTTGGAAATCTCCCATGTAGATATTTCTATACCTTAATCAAGTTATGTCTCCATGACCTGTTCTCTCAGATAAATTAAATTGATTTATTATTTAAACATATCATTGTATAGCAGTTTTTCCAACCTGGAGTCACTCCTGATACATGTATCCTTGGTCTGTGTCAGCACAATCTTTAGTCAGTCATATTTCATACTCCTGAAAGCTTTTTCAAGCTAAGACCACTCTGGCATGAAGGAGGGAAACTTCATCACAGCCCTGTAAGTTCCATTCAGATGTGTTCAGGTGAAGACAGGAAACTCATCTGACTTGCCTTTATTCAGCTGTAGATCTGCCTGTTTCTTTCCCCATGTCTCTCTTGCCTTCCCACCTGTAACCCAAGCAAACAGATGCTCCCATCTGCTACTACCTTTTCCTCATCAAGCAGTCAGTGAAGGCACCTCCCAGGCCCTACCATGGCCATCAGCCTTCAGTGGACATCCAGGGAAGAGAAGGATGAAGCCATGTTCCTAGACAGGATCCTTAGGTCAGGTTTTCTCCCCAGAGATAATCCTGGAACAACGCAGCCACCCAAATTGAGGGCAGCCACAGACTGTTGGAGGGAGGACAAGGTGGGATGAGAACCCAACCACGCTTGGCAGTGAGTTACTATCATATGCTGCAGTGAACATTTGGTGGCTTTTTCCCTGCCTACTCCTTGTGGGCCTACGACCTTATTCTGTTAATTTCAGTTGGAAATGTGATGAGTAGGTGAATATGTCTCTGAATTGGTATTTCAGACAGAAAAGATTAATTTATATATATTTGATACTTGGTGATGCATTTTGTAGTTTGATTTCTTTTGGATGATTTCCTATATACCCACACATACACCAAAGAAAAAGAACAAAAAGTTTTTGGCTCCTGTACTTCGTATGTATCAGTAGTATAGTACATAGGGGTTGGCGTTTTCTTTTTTTCAGAATGCATGACAGCTGATAAAACTTATCAGACTCCCTTTGAAACAGAAATTTTTGTGTAACCCTGGGAAAAATAGTGCACATCAACAGCAGTGCTGGCTACCGTGAGATCGCACCATTAAGTCTCCACATCAGCCTTTATTTACAGAGAAAACCACATCTTTGTTATCATTCTCCTTCAGTCTTTGCATCCTCTGTTGTGCTTCCAGGGATGAACCGTCTGGTATTTTTGGATAATGTTGTCTGTCCATTTGTAACCCCGTTGAGTTAACTTGGTAATGTAGTCTAACTTGGGTGCAGACATACAGGAAGCCAGTGAAGGCAAGTGTGCTGAGAACTGATTTGAGCCATTCTTTTTGTTGCTGACATAAATGCTTAGCTCTTGCAAACCTATTTGGCCCTGAAGATTCCCACTGCCTATCAAACAGCATCTCACAGGTTGGCAGAGGTTCACAGTAGTGTTGTTGGCAGTCAGATTTCAATAACGAACAAGCCAAAAATGCTACATTTTAATAGCCAGACTTTGAAGGCATTTGGGGTTAGTTCTCACAAATCCCTTGTTATAATTTCCTTTAATTTAAATAATTCCTTTTTGTAAAACAAGTTACTACCATTTCTTCTCCTTTTGCTTGTCTCTATTATTTCACTTCCTTATCCAGTGTAAAAAAAATCTGTATATTTGGCAGAAATTATCCAGGCCACCACTGTAACTGAGATTTGGGAAATCTGAACAGGATTCTACAATTTTATTCCCTGTTTCACTACACTGATTTAAACAAGAATTTAAACCTTCAGTTTAAACTCCCAGTTGATTGATTTTTTTATAACAATAGCAAAGGACAGAGATAAGGCTAGAACAAATATTTTCAAAGAAATAGCAGAATTAAAAAGATCAGAGTGGAATGCCAAGAAAAGTGCTCTTAATTCTCTTACTTGTGCACTACCTTCACCTTCTGCTGAGGTATCCCCTTGGTGAAGGGAGGTGCTCCTAAAACTGACGAGGGTTTAAAAGGCCGCTGTAATGCTAATGGGTCTGTATTTATAGGCATCTGTATCTTGGAAATTTTAGCGCGTTCTTCAGTTAATTTAACTTCTTCTGCAACCCCAGTTACGTGACAGTGGGTTTTTGGGCAACTCCGTCCAGAGGAGCAGTTCCCTTTAGGACAGTTTCAAGTAAATTGAACGGACCTTTGCTTTGCACCAGCTGTTCTTGGTGAATTTTCTCAGCTTGTTTTACTGCTCAAACTAAAGA
Source organism: Neopsephotus bourkii (assembly GCF_033783945.1). Classification (NCBI taxonomy): domain Eukaryota; kingdom Metazoa; phylum Chordata; class Aves; order Psittaciformes; family Psittacidae; genus Neopsephotus; species Neopsephotus bourkii. Next base: position 4,464,342 of record NW_026902113.1, read on the forward strand.
CAAAAAGTCATTTTTCCCACTCAGAATCTCTGTTTTGTTTGGTTCATTTAAAAAAATTTGAGCTGAATATTAAAGGTCTTTTGGGTCCTTTAGAGCCAGTTTGGAATAGGGTATAGAAAGTACCACGTTCAGCAAAACCCCTTTTCTACTATGAGAGGATTGCAGGGGTATACAGGCCCCAGCGATTGATACATTTTTAATTATTGTGCTAAAGTATTTATTGCCTCCTCATGTTTAGGATTCCATTCCCAGTTTTCCTTTTCATAAAAGCGAGTATAGTGTGTGAGAAATGATGCAGAATCCAGGTACATTGCCTACAGTAACTTAGAGTACCCACAAGCTGTTGCCATTCCTTCCTAGATTTGAGCATCTCCAGTTGTTCTGTGTTTCTTAGAGTGTCTGGAGGAATCTTTGCACTGCCTGCTATGCACCAGGTACCCAAAAGTTCTACCTCTCTACTTGGTTTCTGACATTTCTCAGGTGGAACTTCAACTTCTGCATCATGTAGGGCTTGCCACACTGCTGTTGCTGCTTTTCCTACCCCACCAGGGAATCTCCTCTGATTAAGACATTATCTATGTATTGGTACATTTGCACATTCCAAGGATGTGAGACTGCAGGAGTTCAGCAAGTGCAGCATGAGCTACTGTGGGTGAACGTTTATACTCCTGTGGAAGCCTGTTAAATGTATATTGTATACCTTCCCAAGTATAAGCAAATTTTTCTTCATCCTCTTCTTGAAAAGGAACCATAAAGAACATATCCTTTACATCTAATGCGGCCATCCACTGGTATGCAGCTGCTTGCAAAGGAGCTAAGTTTGCAACGTTTGGTACCGCAGCTGTTAGGGAAGCTGTATTAGCATTTAAATGCTGTTAATCAGTTGTTAATCACCACCTTCCACCTGGTTCTCCTGGCTGGCCAAACTAGTGAATACATGGCGAGTGAGTTCTGGAGATGGATTTTCACTTTTCAGAAGCGGTTGTGACTTCAGAGATTGTCTTTCGCGTGCCACAGAAATTGGGTAATGTGGTGCATTAGTGACATTTGAAGTAGGGAGCGAAGGTGCAGCACAGAGCGCACAGACTGCAGCCTGCAGCATCTGTTAGGGTTAGCGTCGGCAGCTTTAGAACTGAAAGGTGCTGCCATTCAGCAGGCTCCAGGTTCATCCGCTCAAAACACCGACACTCAAAATACTTTCATTATGATTTCTTTTTTTACTGTGAATTGAGTAGATAACATACGTTTTTCACCCAGGAGCCATAAATTAACCTTTGCAGTTTGACATATAGTGCTCACTCTGTTTACTCCCGGTAATTTTAACTCTTTGCTGTCCTGGTGGTATACCCAGTTTCTCAGCATCCTGTTGTTAATATTGAGATTTGTGCTCCCGTATCTATCAGAAATTCTATTAATTGTTGTCGAGGACCGACTGGGATCAAAATATATGGCACATTTCCCCTCATCCACTGATAAGTTTCTCCTTCCAGGATGGATGGACCCAGTTTCCATCCGGGCACTATTAGTTTTTTGATCTTGCATTTTGGGAAGGGAAAGGGTTAACATTCCCTTTCAGGACTAGTGAGAGTGTTTGAGCATTTTAAGTGTTATCTATCTCAGCATTCCCATGATACAGGTCAATTAGGCCCTGTAGAATGCTGATAGATTGCCTTTGAATTGCTGCTCTTGGAATACCTAATGCCAGTGCTTGGTTATATAGTTCTCTCCACCTCTGATGATTAGCAGGTTCCAATCCCTGGGAACTATTTTGTTATGACTGACTTGTGGGATGTTAGATCTGAGTGTTTCATTAGGTAAATCATCCCATCCCATTTCTCACCCATGATTCATAATGTCATGCCCAGGTAAGGAGATCTCTGCGCATTAGGGCTTCTTGACCATAGTCAGCAATATTTCTCATAGCCATAAGGCATCAAAGTCTGAATCTCTCTTAATTTCATCTCATCTTAAAATAAGATAAGGTTTGAGAGCAGCAGGAGCTCCCTTAATTAACAGCTTTAATATGTCATAATCTACAGTGGCCAATATGGGAACATCAGTGGGTTCAAGCTCATGAATGGCCTGGATACAGGCAGCTGTTGTAACAGCTATGGAGATCTCATTTAGTGATCTAATAGGTATTAACAGAGGTTCTCCTCTTTCCAAAATATCTATTGAATTCTGCCCCACCCCAGGGCCCACTAGTTCCTTCTGTTTTTATTATAGGACTGGCCTGATATATAGAGGGGAATTTTAATTTAAAAGGGATGAGGAATCTTTTACTCTCTGGTTGTTACCATTGTAGTCACCCCAGATGTTTCTGTCCCAGTCCTCAGGTGATACAATTAACTTTCAAATCTGTACAATATTTAAGGGTTGGGAGCTGCATAAGCATCATTTCAACCTTTTCTCCTAACTTCTGTCTTTTCTCTTTCTGAAGCCACATAAACTGTACCTTCTACAGTTCTGGACCTGCTCACATATCTCAGATACTCATCCCAGTACAGTCAAATGTCCCAGGCCTTTGACAACACGTATTCCGGCACAGAAACGAGCATACAACTGTCACACAACTAAGTGTTTAGGATCAGTAAAAGATACTAGTAGATAGTATCAAAGATACTAGTAAAAGTAATTTTAATGAAAATTTATAAATGTGTGATTCAACAGAATTTGATGGCAAGGTTCACTCTGTTACATACTAAAAGAGACAATAATTTTAGACAGGATTGGATTAAAGTGGTTTATACAGAATAGAATTGAAATGATATGTACAGACAACAGAGGTACAAAGGCATAAGAGAGACCTTCCTATTGAGTCATGAGGTTCACTACTACACGCCCTTGATTTCTAAACTCCTGGCAGAGCCTAGGTGTGCTTGGACCTAGTCCTAGTCTCAGACTTGGACAACAAGTGCTGGTCAGGAGAAGGGCCAGTGCCCCTTCCACCATGTGTGCATGTAGAGGGTCCTGATGACCCCAAGGGGCTGTAGCAGATCATCTCTCTCTGGAGGTTGCTCCTTTCCCTTTGGTAGTGGCAGGTGCTTGGGAGTATGTTTTTCAAAGTCTGCTCCACTTGCACTGTTTTTATGTTTTCCCTAACCTCTTTCTGAACTCTTGGATGAAAAGCTGTGAACTTGAAGCTCACAGAGCTTGATTTCTGTCCCACAAACACTTTTGTTCTACAGGAAATAACTCTACAAAATTGAATAAACATAAACTACTCATACTTAACAATGTTCATATACCAAAAGGGACAGTGTGAAGAGGGCACAAGGACTTATTTTCTGAATGGGTTTGCTCATCCTGAATAAAAGCTGGCACTTTCTAATAGGCTGAATTTTCTTTTCTAGCAAAACTGACAAGCTTCTGAGTACAGCCTCCTAAATAAACAGCCTTGTCTCCTTCTTGCAGAAACATTGCAATTAGTATAAATACTGCAGATGGAGAAACAATCTGATGGCAGGGAAGCTGGCAGGCATCAGGAAAGAGGAGGAGCTGGCATGTGCACTTTGATTCACAGGAAGGGTCCTTTTGTGATAGAAATAAAGTAGAGCAAGTATATGTGTTCACTTCTCCCTCTGAAAGAATTGCATCCAGAAAAAGAATTTTGTTATCATGATCTGTGGCTAAAAAATTAGATCATCTTGAGCTTATATATAAGGTCAAATGCAGATCAGTTCTAAGAAAAGTATGTGACAACGCATATTTGACTCAGGCTGATTTTTCAGCCTGAGACAACCCAGAGGTTGTTCATAACCCTAAGCTTGTCCATTAAAAGTAAGAGCTTTCCTCGGTACTGGATTAGCACACAGTTTTTCCTCTATATTTCTGAGCTAAAAGATCTCTCCAACCCCACCTTGTAAAATAAACAGCGTTAGTTCTTTCAGCTATAGTGTGCTCTGAATGATTTTGAAAGCCATTAGTGCACCAGCCACCAGCCTTAAAGCGGACTATGTGCCAGTGCACTCGGAGATACCTACAGGGAGATCTTCACATGTCTAAAAGCAACTGTTGAAAAGCAGCAAAATACCCACAAAATCAAACAAAACCAGATTTTTTCTGATGCTCTTATTAGATTTTTTTTTTTTCCCCTGCCCTTAGCTCAGGTATTTTTTTCTCAGCTAAAACCAATATGAAAGAATATTGTCTTGTATTTATGTTTTGATGGTTTTTTGTTTGGTTTGGTTTGAGTTTTTTGTTCGTTTGTTTGTTTGGGGGTTTTTGTCCCCTTCTTCCTTTTGTGCAGTTCTTTAAAGATTTGGGCATTTGGAAGTGAACAGTCACAGCTCAGGGGGAGGCTGATCTCCCTCACATCCTTTCCAACTGCTCAAACACAGACTGGCCCCTGTGACCCCAGGTTTAAGGACCTCATCTTCCTCAGGTCTCTGTGCTGCTGCCAGCAACCGTTCTGCCTTCATATCCTGGAATCTCAAGTTCTCTCCAGAAATCCCATGGCATATTCCCTAGGGAGAGATCACCAAGTGACCCTTTGCTCTGCAAGTACTCAAGGTGCCAGTGGGCTAAAACATTCTTTTTGGTGAACATATCTGAATCCTGCCCAGAAGATTACCAATTCATCTTTGTGCATTCCATTTTTCCACTTTCTCCTTTGAGGAAGAATGATATACTAAAAGGATGGCAGATAGGAAGACAGACAAGTCTGAGGTATAGCCTTGAACAAAAGTCAAAGAGCAGTGAAAACAAGAGAATTTTGTTACAGAAATAGAAATAATTTCATTTACAGATTTTGCTCTCTCATCATGCAATTCTATAAAGATATGCAAGAAGATAAGCATTGCTTTACTGAACTACAGCAATAGTCCATCTGGCCAGAAATTACTTCCCTGAAATTGGCGCCCAGCAGGTGCTTCTTAGAAAAGCATAAACATGTCCCACAAGGATAAAACTTTCTTCTGCTGTAACCTCAGGGCACGAGGATGTCACTTGTCCATGAAGGCTATATCTTCCTCCGCTCCACTAAATTGGGGTGGTTGTGTTTGTTGCACTCTTGGACTCCATAATTGCAATTCTTCCCATTAGGAAAAGGTAATTCTTATATCCTACAGCTGTTTGAAAGTTGGCTGCCAATTCAGGAAGCTGTTTGACTCACAAACACTCCTGCGACTGAGCAGAAAACCTTTGGGAGTATTTTTTTTCACAGGCCTAGTACTGAGCAGTAGCAGTAAGACCATCAGCTCATTTCACATAATCTTTGGAATAGTTGTGAGAAGCAGGTAATGGTTTTCTCCAGTACATTAAACAGGTGAGTAAAAGATTTGCACTTCATTAACAGAGTAATATACAATAGCTTTCCATGGAAGAGTGTCTAATTTATATCCTTGCTGTTTTGCAAACCAAAACTTTAGAAAATGCTTTTCAGATTTCAGTTTTCTCTTTTAACTTCTCATTTCTGTAATCTCTTCCTATCTCAGTGAGATAAATATGGGTCTGAAAAGGAGTGTTCAGGCAGCTGAACTGACAGAGGAGCAAAATTAAAAATTTGCGTCTTCCTTTAACTCTTATACACTCTGTGATGGGGCTATCCATCAAGAGTGAGCTATCTCAGGATTGATCACAAGTCTGGCACAACGTAATTACTGAACCAGAAGCATTGTATTATATAGCATGAAATGAAACAGCAACTTTGCCTTCCACATTATGAACCAGTTGACTAATGATGGAGTGTTGCAATTAGAAAATATGGAAGCAACAAGGCAAGATATTCCATGGTCTGCTAATGTACAGAATAAAACTACTGATAGTGTGAAGCCGGGAAATTAAAAACAGTAAAACTGTAACAGAAAATAACAATGGTATTCTTAATAAACTCTAAAAGGAAAGGACGTAAGGGTCCTCTAAAGCAGATCAAGTTTAAAAGGATTACGTGCAATGCATGAAAACAGCTGCTTCTAGTCTTCTGTCAGTGGACCTATTGTTTTTCTAATACGTTTTCTAATGGCTGAAAACTTGCATTCATTGGCATAGTAACTGTGACCTGGCATCAGGAGATTTTGCTCTAAGAGACCATAAAGGAAAAGACATGAGTTGGGGATGACAGCTGCTTCAGTCACACCACCCTGTGAGCTTCAAGTTCACAAATGGCTAGATCACAGCATTGCTGCAAGCTCACCTGGTGACACGAGAGCCAAAAGCACTGCTGGCATAACCAGTGGTTTGGAAAAAAAACCAACAAAACATTTTTTGGTATAAATTAGCCTAAAAGAGAATGAGAGGAAATGATGAAGTACTGTAAATTGCCCCAAGACAGTACTGAGGGCATGTTTCCCTGCCCTCCTCCTCTTATATGCCTGGAGCATGGTTCTTCAAAGTTGATTATCTAGAAACCAAAAATGTTGGGCATTTATCTAAAATGCAATATTTTTTCTTTACTTTTTTTTTTTTTTTTTGGTCTGGGCTAAAAACCAGCTACAAACATTCTGAGTCACTGATGCAAAACAAACCCTCTAACATATGGTAGAATCTGGCCCACTTACATTTCATCTTTATGTTAACTGCAAACTTAACAGTGCTTGAGTGATTTAGGGATTTAAACTCCCAGTGAAACCCAGGTTTGCTGGAAGCCATACCTGCTGCTTCTTGCTGCTAGCTTTTTTAATCAGGTTTATCTGCCACACACATAGCTATTTGCCTCCTTTTTGCACTTTGGACTACTCAAAGGCTACTGGTTCTCCCTCTTATTTCTGGATAATGTGGTTACTGGATAATGTAGCTCTTCACAGACCAAAAGCCTAATGCTGAATAAGAGATCCATGAAGACAAATACACATCTAAAGCAAGCAGCTCCAGCCTTTCCTGTGTCAAAGCACTGGCCCACCAAGCCCCTTCTGCCATCTGCGGGTGATCAGTCACAGCTGGGGCAGCAGCTGGCACAGCTGCCCCTTCGACAGACATGGTAGCCATGGTGGTAGCACATGCAGGAAAACATCCCTTGGTATAGCTGTGCCAGTGGAGGGTCTGCTCATCCATCATTCTTAGCGTCTGGGAAAGAATGTTGCCAGAAAGAGCCCAACATTTAGACTGTGTACAGTCATGTGTACAACCCACGTGATGGAAAAGATGGGTGAAGAGTGCCAGGCCACAGCTTGTAGCATGAGGTGCTACTTGAAAGATCTACAGCACTGTCTGTTAATTGAGAACTGAGCCCAGGACTGATCATTTTCTTGCCTCTTGTGGGGTGTGTGACTGCCCATGGCCTCGGAATGCAGGTTTTCCAGTCTGGAAGCTCATGGTGTGCACAAAACACAGGAGATGGTACAAATCTGTCAGAGAAGCTCTCAGCTGTGAAAGAGCTAATGGATGTTTTCAGAAGTGAGAAGATGCCTGGGACTCAGCTAAACTGCCATCCTGTGTCAGACACATGATGCTGAGGAGGACCAGGCCTCCTGGGGCAAAATGCCTCAGCCCTGAGCCAGATGGCCATGCTGGCCACCACCCTTCCTCTGCTGGCTGATGCCTGCCTGGCTAGTAAAGACACTTTGAGGTGATGACAGTACTGACAGAAACGGCACATTTCAATTAGATATTGGGAAGAAGTTCTTCCCTGTGAGGGTGGTGAGGCCCTGGCACAGGGTGCCCAGAGAATCTGTGGCTGCCTCATCCCTGGAACTGTTTTAAGGACAGGCTGGATGGGCCTTTCCGCACCCTGGTCGAATGGAAGGTGTGCCTGCCCATGGCAGGGGGTTGGAACCAGATGACCTTTAAGGTCCCTTTCAACCCAAAACCATTCTATGATTCCATCACAATACTAATGCTTAGCATGAGAGCTTATTAAATCCTAACCATCCCTTGTTCATCAATAAATTTTATACATTCTGTACACATTGTTTGCAGCACCTCTTTATGCACAGTGACAGTTGCTCAAAATGGCCAGAAATACCAAGGAACCCCTGTGCAAGGAAATGAAGTTGCCTTTAAATCCTGCTGTGCTTTCTCAGATGTGTCCTGTTGGGAGTAAGGCTGCTGTTAGTCTGGGCTGTTCTTGGGGACCACATTGGCAACCTTACTCTATGGCCTTCTCTGGGTGACTGTTAGGAAATTGTTAAGCATTAGCCGTCTGTCTCCAAGCCACATTGTGAAAACACCTGTATAAATGTTTGCTCTTCACCCATCTCCTTTTCTTTCCTCCAAATACTTGACTCTTTCTCCACGTGTGTGTTTTGCTCTTGTCTTAATACTCTTCCAAGTCTGTAAATGCCACTCATTACTTATAATCACCAGCTGTTGTTTTCAGCAGGAGCCCAAAATCTCACCCTCTCTTACAGAAGGACTGAGTTCATGCTTATGTCATGACTTCATGACATTTACGTGGTTGAAATCTTGCCCTTAAGCTTTGCTGTCCTGATCCCAGGTTGGTAAATCAAGCAATTAACATTGAAGAGATTGCAGATTAGTATTTAAAGATATGACATTTAAATTCAAATTACCACAAAATGACTGCAATTTTGGTATGAAAAAACCAAGCTATAAAATTGATGTATTAAACTCTGTAATTTTCTCTAAATTTTATGTTGAAACTGTATTTTCAATGATTTATGACGATACTTAATTTAATCATTCAGCATTTTCCAAAAGGTTTTGTATAAGCAAAGGATGCATCATTTCCCCAGGAGGCTGAATAGCTGTTAGAAGAAATAATTGCTTACATACTGCTCTATTCACATTTAGAGAAGTGTTCAAATTTCTGAAACAAATCAGAATTCAGAAATGGTTCAGATTTATCTATTTATTTTCCCCAAAACATTTATGCACTTGGGGCATAATTCCCAATATATACAATGTAAAAATACAAACCATTATCCTAATGGTTAAGTCATTTAACTGGAGTAAAATAAGAAAATAGAGAAGCTGGTATCAAGTAGCAGTGTAACTACCTGTTCAAAATGGGAGCCAGACTCCATACTGGCTCCTTCCTGGCCAAGCACTTCTTACAGACAAGACCATAGGAAAGTTCTTTGCCCTGGCTTGGTCCTTCTGGTCACTACCTCTTGCAAAGCTGGCTATGTTGCCCCTTGTTGCTATTTACCCTATTTGGCAGTCAGAACAGCTATCTATAAAGTTGGTCACCTCAGGATACAGTGATTATGAAATCCAAGTTACCCCTCAATGGGCAAATGCTGTATCACAGTATCACAGTATGTTAGAGATTGGAAGGGACCTCAAAAGATCATCTAGTCCAATCCCCCTGCCGGAGCAGGAACACCTAGATAAGGTTACACAGGAACGTGTCCAGGCGGGCTTTGAATGTCTCCAAAGAAGGAGATTCCACAACCTCCCTGGGCAGCCTGTTCCAGTGTTCCGTCACCCTCACTGAGAAGAAGTTTCTTCTCAGGTTTAAGTGGAACCTCTTGTGCTCCAATTTGTACCCATTACCCCTTGTCCTTTCATTGTTTGCCACTGAGAAGAGCCTGGCTCCATCCTCGTGACACTCCCCCTTTATATATTTATATACACTAATAAGGTCACCCCTTAATCTCCTCTTCTCCAAACTATAGAGACCCAGCTCCCTCAGTCTTTCCTCATAAGGGAGATGCTCCACTCCCTTAATCATCTTAGTTGCCCTGCGCTGGACTCTCTCCAGCAGGTCCCTGTCCTTTTTAAACTGAGGGGCCCAGAACTGGACACAATATTCCAGATGAGGTCTCACCAGGGCAGAGTAGAGGGGAAGGAGGACCTCTCTCGACCTACTAACCACCCCCCTTCTAATACAACCCAGGATGCCATTGGCCTTCTTGGCCACAAGGGCACAGTGTCGGCTCATGGTCACCCTGTCGTCCACCAGGACCCCCAGGTCCCTCTCCCCTACACTGCTCTCTAACAGGTCGTTCCCCAACCTATACTGGAACCTGGGGTTGTTCCTGCCCAGATGCAGGACTCTACACTTTCCCTTGTTATATTTCATCAAGTTATTCCCCGCCCAACTCTCCAGCCTGTCCAGGTCTCTCTGGATGGCAGCACAGCCTTCTGGCGTGTCGGCCACCCCTCCCAGCTTAGTGTCATCAGCAAACTTGCTGATAGTACACTCAATTCCCTCATCTAAATCGTTGATGAATATATTAAATAATACTGGTCCCAGTACCGACCCTTGAGGCACTCCACTAGTTACAGGCCTCCAACTAGACTCCGCCCCATAGACTACAACTCTCTGGCTTCTCTCCTTCAGCCAGTTCACAGTCCACCTCACTACCCGATCATCCAGACCACACTTCCTCAATTTAGCCGCAAGGATGCTGTGGGAGACCGTGTCAAACGCTTTGCTGAAGTCAAGGTAGACCACATCCACCGCTCTGCCATCATCCATCCACCGTGTTATTTCCTCATAAAAGGCTACGAGATTGGTCAAGCACGACTTCCCCTTGGTGAAGCCATGTTGACTGCCCCTCATAACCCTCTTATCCTTGATATGCCTTAAGATGGCTGTATACACCAGGAAACCTTGATAGACTGCCTGAATTTTGCCTCTTTCATGTTTTAAAAGGGAAAGATAATTTCTCTAAATCACAGAAGGCTATTTTTAATTATTTCTGGTATGTATCGGGGAGCTAAAAATTTGTCATTGTCTATTGGGTTTTGGTAGCGGGGGGCTACAGGGTTGGCTTCTGTGAGAAGCTGCTAGAAGCTTCCCCCATGTCCAATACAGCCAATGCCAGCCAGTTCCAAGACAGACCCATCACTGACCAAGGCTGAGCCCATTGGTGATAGTGGTAGTGCCTCTGGGATAACTTAAGTAAGAAGCAGGGAGGGAGGCAGGGTGGTGGGGAAAGCTGTGCAACAGCAACTGCAGCCAGAGAGGACAGAGTACGTGAAAGCAACAGCTGCAGACACCCATGTCAGTGCAGGAGGCAGGAGGCCCTCCAGGCACCAGAGAAGAGATTCCCCTGCAGCCCATGGTGAGGCAGGCTGTGACCCTGAAGCACATGGGAGGTCCACCGTGGAGCAGATTACACCTGCAGCCAATGAAGCACCCCAAACTGGAACAGGGGGAAGCCCAAAGGAGGCTGTGACCCTGTGGAAAGTTTGCGCTGGAGCAGGCTCCTGGCAGAAGCTGTGGTCCATGAAAAGAGGAGCCCACATGGACCAGATTTGCTGCAGCACTTGGGACCCCACAGGAGACCCACATGGGAGCGGCCTGTTCCTGAAGGGCTGCACCCCGTGGAAGGGACCCAAGCTGGAGCAGTTCATGAAGAACTGCAGCCTGTGGGAAAGACTCATGCTGGAGTTCATGGAGAACTGTCTCCAATGGGAGGGACCCCACACTGGAGAAGGGGAAGAGTGGGAGTAGTCCTTCCCTGAGGAGGGCACAGAGACAAGGTGTGAACTGACCACAACTCCCATTGCACTCAGTGGAGGGGTAGAGAAAATGTGAGTGAAGCTGAGCCCAGGAAGATGGGAGGGGTGAAGGGAAGGTCGTTTAAGATATGGTTTTATTTCTTATTATCCTACTGCAATTTTGATTGGCAATAAATTAGTATTTCCCCAAGTTGAGTCTGTTTGTCCAGTGATGGTAACTGCTGAGCGATCTTCCCTGTCATTACCTTGACCCATGAGCCTTTGGTTGTATTTTCTCTCCTGTGTTCAACTGAGGAGGGCAGTGGCAGAGTGGCTCTGGCAGCCACCTGGTGTCTAAGCCAAGGTCAACCCACCCACATTCCAAAATCTCTGATATCCTTTCCCTTGGGCTACTTGTGTCCAGCTGGTTTGTGTCTCCTTCCTGTTACCTTTCTCAGAGAAGTACTGGTTTGTTTCAGCCCTACTCTGAAGTGCTTCATCTCTCCATTTACCACTGAGAACACAGGCATCAGCAAGTTTAGGGTGCTGCAGCATAGAGTATCCGGGTTTGTCTTCATATGCAGCCCAGTTTCTCTTTAAACAAACAACATCAAGATCAATTTTGGATTGTAGCAGTCAAATTTATTTGCACTGTAGAAGCACACTTGTTTCAGGAATAAAAAAATAACATTTTCTTTGCAGAATAAAAGTAATCCTGTAGTGGTATAAATATATTTACTTGCACAAGAATCCACGTAAGTCACTCAACATATATTCAGATTTAGTATTCTCATATTCCTAAGTTTCAAATGGAGTCAACAAAACATAGCACCTCACAGAAAGGTAAGAAATGTGAAGTCTGGCTCAGCTGGGATTTAAACACGTATGAAATAATAGAAAGCTTCATTTTTTTAATTATTCAATGACTACACTGCTTATGAAAAACAAAAAAATACTGACAGCCTTCAGCACTGACCATCTGTCTAATTAAAGCATACTATATGGTGTCAGCCACAGAAGCTTCTTCTGGCTGCCTCATAGACATGATCTCAGTTCTGGCCAGGCAGAACTAACAAGAGTGTTCTGTCTCTTCACTCCCAAGACTCCCATCACTGGGTACTGTCTTTCAAAGAACAAAGCAGATTTAGCAATTTACTCCAGGGGGCCATCACAGACGTCAGACACCATGCCTCATCAGTCAGTAAGTCCCTATGCTATGCAAACCCAGGTGCCGTGTTCCAGCCTGGTACAACCAACAGTCCAGCTTGCAGTAGGTATGGTTGATATGTAACTTTATCTAGTATGAGTACTTCATGCAAAAGGAAGAACACTGTTTTCTGCACTCCCGTTCAGGCCATGGAACAACAGTAAACAGTGAATTTATCTTGTACTTTAACTTGCTCATAATTCTTGAACTCTTTTTCCAATTGCGAGGGTGGAAAAAAAACAAAATGGAGAAATTAAGTTTAATGAATCAATCTCATCACAACTCTGTTGTTGTGTCTAACTTGCACTTACTGTGTGGTGTATCATCAGCACCGTGTCCTCACAACATATGTTGATTTGTTCTTATCCTTTCTTACTGTTAGCACAGTGAAAAAAGTACAGTGTTCAGCCTTGCTTCTTCTCAATACACCTATGAGAGGAGGATGGAGGACACCAAACTAATACAATACAATACTGAAGACAAGAGAATATAACACTTATTCTGATACACTGAAAAGCAACTTCACACATAAGCTCATTTATGTAGGCACACAGACATACTGAGCACCACTCTTTTTAGGCACACAGACATACTGAGCACCACTCTTTTTCCTTGCCTTTTTTTTCTCCTTTTCCTTTCTTTTTCATTTTAACATTAACATTCAACTCTGAACAAAAGAATGTTTCGCCTCTAGGACAATCTCAGTATTAAGAAAAAAACTACCTCTATTTTACAAACATCAAAACGCTAACGTTGACACTTCCATTGAGAAGTTCACTGCAAGTGACCCTCTCTCTGAATTCGAAGGCGCTCCTTCTCCACTTGCAAGCGTTCCTTCTCGATCTGCAGCTTCTCTGACTCAAACTTTAGGAACTGCAGCCTCTCTTTCTCTAACTGCAAACGTTCTTTTTCAAGTTTTAACTTCTCAGTTTCTAGATCCAGTGGCTGCATGATGGGTTTTTCAGTTTGGGTGAGGTCATTTTCCAGGGCAGGTTTTTCAGCATTCAGTCTCTCTAGCCTCAGCTTCTCCCATTCGATCTGAAGCCGCTCCTTCTCAATCTGAAGTCTCTCACGCTCCACATCAACATGCCGCAACCGCTCTTTTTCTATTTGCAGGCGCTCCTTCTCCACTTGCAACCTTTCCGCTTCAATATCTAGTCGCTGCTTCTCCAGCTCCACCTTCTGCTTCTCCAGATTTATAAGCAAGTGAGAATCTTCATAGGCTAGCCTAGCTTGAACAGAGTTTATACTTCCAAACTCTTCAATCTGGGGGAATTCTGGTAGGTCATTTTCCTTTTTTGAATCTGGCAAAACTGATGACAAAATTTCTTCTTCTTCCTCAATAGGAAACTGCAGAGAGGAATGCAATGGAGAAGAATTATATTACAGTCTTCGTGCCAGAATAAATTTTTTACAAACAACCAAAAAGAACATACTGTTTTTTCCCATCTTAAAAGCTACTCAGAACTGTTTAACTCACATGCTGAGAAATAACCATGTTAGATAAAATAAGGGTTTCCTACCATTATACATGTAGAGAAACACACTACAAGTTAGTATCTGGTAATGAAAACCAGTATATCAGTTTATTAGATAAAAAAATGGATCTAAAAATGTGTATGTTGTTCTTGCTTTTCATATAGCTGAATGGCATTTATGTAAGCCACTAGGAATTTGTTCTGACTAATTATTTATAAGAGCAGCTGGATCCATAAGCTATGCGCAATGTAAGCTAAACCAGCCTTCATTAATTTGAGGATTCCATTTCTAAAAAACATTTAACACGGACATTTTTTACAGGCTCCTAACCCTCCCAACTGTATTATGTGGGTCAATAAACAGAACATGTTTAACCAATTTTGTATTATCACATTTACTGTAAAGCTATTTATGACACAGGTGACTACGTGGTAAGGACCATTGCTCTTGGCAGAGTGTAACAACTTGTGCAGAATTACAACCCTTATGTACTACAAATTCATAGCACACAAGGAATTATGATCTCCCACGAAACATGTTGCAAAGAAAAAGGTAAACTGATGAAGACAGTTCAGAAAAATCTTAAGATAATGAGAGGTGCAGCCAGTCCTCTAGCATTACAGCAGACATTGTTTTTCAGCAGTTGTTAGTCAGTAGTCTCACTACCATTAAACAGCTTACGCTGGTTTCTTCCCAGCACACATCTCAACTGAGCTGACAGTAGTTGCTATTTCCCACCTCCTGTAATGTCCGTGTCATGTCCCTGCCACCCCCAACCCCAATTTTCCCAAAACAAAACCCAAACTCTTTGAGCACTACTTTTCCAAGTGAGACCCGTATATTTGTACAGGTACAACAAAACTACCCAGACATTTGACTTCACTCTAGCTGGTTGCCTATCTCAGGATCATGATACTGCTAGAAGTAACAACTTGTCTACATGATCCACAGCTGGCTGTCAAGTTCATACTAAAATCTGTCAGGGAGGAATGGATGACTGACATATTCAAGTAATGTTTTAATCTCCTGTGGGTTCACTTTTAAAAATGCAAACAGTATCCTATTTCTCTCTGTATGCTATTTCTTTCTGTACCTGCAGATATCATATACTTTCATTTGTTAAAGAGGTGCATTTCTCTGGATATTCACCCACCCAGACAGCCTAAGTATTAACCAGTTTCCTTCAACAACGTATTTTCATTCTATTGACTTAACTAATTCTATCTATGGCACATACAAATGGAAAATGTATGTGCAAAAACATATTCAGAGTTGAAGTATATCAATTTAATAATCAACATCTAAGAGCTTACACACAATTGCAAGTTGCTAGATTTGAATACCATCTCTCTGAAACATATTTGTTTCTACAGTTTCTTTAATTCACACATTCAGAAAAAAACAGGAACAGATGCTATGAAGAAACACAGCAAAAAGCCTTCTGCTGAAATGAAATGAAGGCCATATTGCATACAGCTAATGTATGTCAGTCACTCACTTCAAAATTCTGTGGATCCTCCTCTTCCTCTTCTACTTTGATTTCTGTTAAAGATCCACCGGCTTCTCTGAAGTCAGTGATATTTTGCCATTCAAAACTAGATTCAATTGCAAATCCCATTTTCTCATCCATGTCTTCATTGAGAGAGTCATCTAAATTGGATGAAGGAAGGTGAAACCCAGCACCTACTACTTTGATGTTTGCATTCAGACGTTTTCTCTTCATAAGTGCTCTCCAGTCAAGGTATCTCCTTTTCACTTCTGTCCCTGTTCTTTGTTCTCCTTCACCTACAGCATTTACACACTCTGCTATATCCTCCCAAGCTTTTCGTTTCAACTCATTAATTGTTGTATTAAGTTGCTTTGAAAAGAGTACTTCTCTCCTTTTCCTGATTTCCTTAAGGAGTGTTTGAGTTTCCTGAACGCTAAAATTGCTTTTCCTTTTTCTTTTTAATTGTTTCATTTTTTCCAGCTTTAACCTAATAATTTCACCACAGTAGACTACAGAGATGATCTGACACTAATCAGTTATTAATATAAATAAAATTTAAAAGCCACTGAAAGCAGAGCTCAGTTCTCGTGAATTTTCTCTTCACTTTGTAGTATTTTCCTATTTGTCAGGCTTCCTAAGAGAAAAAGAGCAAACAATATAAATCTGCAAAGTGTACACTGTATATCTTCATTTAATGAACTTGACCCCTAAGTCCCCATTTAAAACATGCTTATTTCAAACAGATCATTCATTCAACAGAAGCAAACCATTTTGTTAAATTGTGGATATAAAGTAGCTACAGATACCTTCTGTAACCTCTGATGAATTATAAATCCATTAATATATCCATGTACCAAACCCTTAAGGGTGAGCTGGTATTTCCATTACAAAAGTACAGCTATTCCTTCAACTCTTACAGTTTTGCCAGTCAGGATTAGCTTAATGCTCAAATTTGACACACACATTTCAGTTTGAATGCTAAATGATTTCCAAAATAAGCTGAAACTGTTGTATTAGTATTTCAGAAACATGAAATGTTATGAGGACTGAAATTTCTGAGATACATTTTAAATAAGACACCATATCCATGGAAAAAAAAAAAGGAAAAAAAAAAGTAGATTAATGAAGAGTTGTTCTGAAGACTCTTCTAACTCTTCTTAATCACAAAAAAAAACCAAAACCAAACCTGGAGCAATTCTGCGAAGTGTCAGAAAATAACTACTAGTTCAAACACGTCATCCATTAGAGAAACAGATTTAGGAATAAGTTACTTGACGTTCATGGTAAAGCCCTCCTCTACCCTTCTCACACTGCGAAACACCTCATGTCAGATGTGATGGCAAGTTGCAAGTTCTTCCAGGCCTCTACCCCCAGCAATAGCTGGCACTATGCCTGATGCTGAAGAGAAAGCTAAACCCCATAATGATCCAACTTAGCGTTTATTTTGCACTTTCTTTTGTACCACATTACCTGCCACTTTAGGTAGGTTTAAAAGGCTTTAAACAAAGTAGGCCAACCATTCACTATACAGTACTTAAAAGTTTCAAGCTGTTATATTCGTTCGCTATTAATCTAGTATAGACTTCTTGTCCACCTGAAGCAAATTGCTCGAATATTACATACTTAATAGCTACTAATTGGACTTAATCCTTAACTCCTCCCCAGCTATACAGGATTCTTAAATTACTATTTTTTTTTCTCCTGATATTCTCCTAAACTTGGTTAAAACACACACATCAGCAAATTACATAAAACCTCTTCATTTTGAGGATAATGCACATAATAGTTTAGACATAGTTCTTGGCCTCCTATGTGCTATTGACTGTAAATAAGCGTCTCGCTTGCAAAGTTTCGCGTATCATGCAACATTCTTTCACACGTAACACATATGCATATTGGCATTAAGTTTTAAAAGTTGTAGTCAGGAAATGGTTTCACTACTTTTCCTTGTTAAAATACTGCCCTCACTGTGAATCCATTTACTTCTGATGGTACCAGCTTGCAAATTTGCAAAACCTAGTCCCTAGATTTCAACTGCATGAAGCGTTGCATGAGCTTGTAACAGCATGGACCGCTCTACATGCTCATATGCACTTTTGACTCCTCAATACAAGTTGGAAGCTGGATGTTGCTGTTTAAGACAGATGAAACTTCCTGCCCCTCTGAAAATAAAATACTAATTAGTCTTGAGAAAAAGGAAGTATTAAAAAAAAAAATATATATATAACCTACTGTTGTAATGTAGACCCTTGGCATGACCAGAACTGAGAAAAACAGCTGCTGTTTAATAAGTCAGATTTATGCCAGAACAGAGCACTGTAATTGCTGGAATTAACACCAAATTTTTTTGAGATCTTTAGTCTAATCTTTATGTGTCTCCCTTAATGTCCATTATGATAAGTTTACCACAAAAAAAGATACCTGGTCTTTCAAGGAAGCAGCATCATATTTACTCACCTGGCAGTAAATCAACTTATTTGGTACTTGCTGTTCTTTTCAAATGCAAATACAGCATTAATACTTCTCTACTATTGCAGCAACTGAATTTCTTGATCTGTGTATCAATTACGTTTTTTTTTTTTAAAAGCAGGTAAATTCTTTGGAGAAGTTACCTGCACACAGAACGAATTAAGAGCCCTTTTAGAAGCTTCACTGTTAATAAGACAATTATTCTGGACTGACAAATGCATAGGTTTAAGCCGCGATTCCTGGTTACTGAGGAATGACAAGTATTAACCAGGTCAATGACTCTGATCTTCACTGTGACTTTAGAAACACACGTATTTGCACCCACTTGTTTTCAGGGTGGGGAGTGTGTGTGAAATAGAGGTATTCAATTTGTCTTCCAGGCAAAAGAATTACATAGAGTTCTTGCACATAAGTTTCAGAAAAATTACAGTATTTTTGACTTCTCACTACCAAGACACTGAACTTCTGTTTATAAGGTCACATTTTTACTGAAATCAGTAGCATTTCATATTTGATTTCAAGCCATAAGTACATACTTAAATGAATATTCAAGTATTTTGCTAATACTGAAAAACGAATAAGACTTGCCAAAGTAGTTGCCGGTTGGATATATCAAACTCTAGGAAGTACTAGTAGATACTTGTCTCTTAAGGTACCTAAATGTCAGACTTTTGCTGAATCACAGCCATTTTCAGCTCAAGATATACACTGGCTAAGTCCTTTACCTAGCCCCTGCTGGGATGAACAAGGCTCTGGTCATTCTCCAAGTAACAGGGAACTACAGCATTTTAGAGACTCATATGGTATCTCTATTTGGCCTGGCCCACCCTGAATTTCACAGTGCTAACACAGCAGGATAAAGTGGGCACAAACACAGAGCAAAGTGTTTTCAAATAAAACTTTAAAGAGCACTATTTTCTAAATACAATTCTGCACAAATGCAGGAGACTCAGCCAGCCAAGCTTTCACCTTGGCTCCAAAGATGGTTCAGACTTAAACCACATAAATGTCAGGTCACCCTGCGGGTCAGCCTCACTGCTCCTTGTGCAGGTGTTGTGCATCACCTGTCTGATTTACCCAGGCGCTCTTTGTGAGGTGCCTAATTGTGGGTTTGGATTTTATGCCATAAGCCAAGCACATAACCTTTAAAGAATTATAATGCTAACGTGGAAACTACTGGAGTCCAATTCCTTTGTTATGTGAAGTTTTGACTTTTTTACCCCCCCCCCGAACATGTTTCCCCTAGAACTCCCAGTAAAAGGGCAGCAAAATCTTCCTATTTTAAAATTTACGACTAACTTCTAATTGGTAAGGACATCTCACCTTTTCTAATTCTTTCTTTTTTGAAAGCATACTGCTTCATTAAAGACAATTCCTTTCTTATTAACACAAGCAGGTGGTAATGAACTGTCTTAACAGTATATTGACTCTGTTAGATAAACTCCACTATGGGCCTGTTTGCCTTTCTAACATATTAGCTGAAAAGCATTATTACGTAACTAAGGCTGAGGTTTGCGGTATCCTGTTTTCTGACATTGCTAGATGTAACCAGGATATTACTCCTAACATGTGCAAAGTATATAAGTGGACAGAAATAGTAATAAGCGAGAATTTGTATACATTCTAGCTAAGTTACAGAAAAAAACCCCAACCTAAACCCCAAAGCAACAAAAACTATTACCATGTCTAAAGATGTGATTTAAAAAAACATGACATAGAGCAGTGTTCTGAACTTGGCTGGGACAGAGTTAATTTTCTTCCTAGTAGATGGTACAATGCTGTGTTTTGGACTGAGTTTGAGAATAATGCCGATAACACACTGATGCTTTTACCCTAAGTCAAGGACTTTTCAGTCTCTCATGCTCTGCCAGTGAGGAGGGGAACATGAAGCCAGGAGGAAGCAGAGACAGGACACCTGACCCAAACTGGCCAAAGAAGTATTCCATACCACAGCACTTCATGCCCAGTATATAAACTGAGGGGAGTCACCCGGAAGGGCAGATAGCTGGTCAGGTCCATCTGGGTATCAGGCAGTGGTTGGTGAGCAACTGTATTGTGCATCATTTGTTTTATTCATCTCCCTCTTTTTGTTATTGCCCTTTCCATTATCCCCCCCCCCCCCCCCTTTCAATTATTACAGTTCTGATCTCAACCATAGATTTTACCTTTCTTCTGATTCGCCTCCCCAACCCACCAGGGGGAGTAAGCAAGCAGCTGAATGGTACTCAGCTGCAGGTTAAACCATGACAGCATATTCAAGTCTTGCTTTGATATGAAGTCTAAAACATGAAATGCATACAGCTGGGAAAAACAAAACAAAACAACAACACAGCAGACAGACATTACAGGTTTTCTGAAATCAGAACCATAACTGCTGTACAATTAAGTGTCTTTAGCTGAAGATTCCACAGTATGTATCTGCTGAGAACACCAACTGGCAAGATGGGCAGTTCACTCAGAAAAAGTATGTGAAGATCAGAGCAGAGATGCAACAAAACAAAACAAAATAGCAACAACAAACAAACAAACAAAAACAAACAAACAAAAAACCTTCACTATGAAAGCAAGAGAACACATCTGCAAGAAAAAAAATCCTTCTCAACTATACAACCAAAATTACTTCTGGTACACAACCAAAGGTATCAATCAGCCGACAAGGAAAAGTTACAGTCTGGTCAAGTGAGAAAGAAATCCATGGGAAATAGCAGGATGCAAACAGCCCATTACATGAGACACAAAGCGCTGGCAAGGAAAACAGAAACAATTTTGATCATGTGATAACAAAGATTTCAAGGGTCTTCCAGGAGAGAGCAACATGCAGCTATGAGCTTATCTGCCAGGCCAGAAGCAATCTGTGGCCAAGAAGGTCCTCACCACTGAAGAAACACAAAGCATTTGTCAGCACTGAAACAAAACAAGTGTTGCAGAACTGAACAGAACACTCCATAAACACAAAGAACACATATATACACTGAACAGCTTTGATGTACTTAATGACACAGGCATCCACATTCTGCCTCTGTGTCTTTTTGTACAACCACAAGCTGGACCAACAAAACATCAACAAACTAACCAAACCAACAGAAAACAAGCAAGTAAACAAATCCATGCAGTCACCAAGACTAAATGTTGCTAGCATTAAACTGGAATTATTCTCTAGAAAAATCATGACTTTTGTTTTTCAGAAGTATGTATTGATGGTTTGCCTTTTTCTTTAGAAGGCCCCAAAACCTCCTCAAAAAAGCCTACCAAACCTTTTGAAGCTTATGTTGATGAGAAAAAAACTTCAAACCAGGAGGACCTGTTACCTCTATTTCCCTTAAATGATAACAGATTCGGATGATCTCTGCATGATGCTAAAGCTTAGGGCTTTCTGGAAAACTTTGATTCATGATGGATGACTACTTGGCTTGGCAAAACTTCTGCTTTTGTACTAAGACAGGCTTTAGTACAGGAGGATCTGGGTGCTGCCAAGCACGCCACTCCTTGGACAGTCCTTTCTGCAAAAATCTTGCGTTTTGAGAACATAAAAAGCCAAGCGCTAAACGGAACAAACAACACCTAAAGGGTAATTTAACGAAACAAAGAGAAGGTACCGAGGCCGGAAAGCCGCTCCGGAGTCAGGTTGGTCAATCCACAGATTCATCAGTCTAAAGTGAGGAGAGATGAATGCGGGTACAGCCCCTGGCGGCCCAGCCAGGCGGGTCCCGCCAGGAGGCGCACGAAGCCCCGCTGCGGAGCAGCGAATACAACAAAACGGCGACGGCTCGGCGGGAGGTCCCCCCGCACACTCCCGACCCTGGCCCGCCCCGGAGAGCCGGGTGGACCGCTCCCCACTCCCGGCCTGCAGACCAGGTGCCCCCCGTCAAGTGACTCGCGGGCGGCCTCCGCCTCTCTCGGAACGAGGAGGAAGACCTCCCCGCGGGGCTGCAGAAAACAGTGGGCAACCGCCTCACCGCCCCCTGGGCCGAGGGTAGCGGACACCACCGTTCTCCCTACAAAGAGGCTGGGGACTGCCTGAACCGCAGGCAGCGGCTTCATGGAAGAAACCAGCGCTTCAGACCCCACCACAGTCCAGACTCCATTCAGGTCCCCGGGGAGAGGCACGAACTACTCACCTGCACCCAACTCGCCCCTGCGGGTCGCCGAGCCTTTAAAAGCCACCGCCCTCCCATTGGGGGAGCAAGGTGCCTGTCACCCCTTTCCCCACGCCTATTGGCGGCCCGCCACCGCCCCTTCTCCGTCGCCCCGCCCCCCGTCTCCCCGCCGCGCCAGGCGGGCCGGAATCCCCCCCTTAGAGATTCGGGGCGCAGCAACTCCTCTCCCAGCGGGGCCGGCGCCGCGCGTAACCCCTAGCCAGCATTGGCTACAGTGGCTGCTTGTCCTCCTGACGCCTGCAGGTGATTGGCTAGCGGCTATCAGGGGCCACCTCTCCACTCAATTAGCTTCCGGCGGCGGGGACGTCGCCGGGTTACGGTGGAGCGAGATGCGGTGGTTCTGGTGGCGCCGCCACGCCTGCCGTGTCTGACGGCGAGGTGCCTGGTGGCGGTGGGCAGGGTTAGCCCTGTCTGTGGAGGGCTGTAAGGGAGTGGGGAGCTTCGCGTCGTGGTGCTCGTCTTCTGATGTGCCCAAAGGCCCGGGTTTGGCCAGTGGGCCCTTCCACAGCCGCTCAGGAGCGAACAGAACCCCGGAGCCGGTGCGGCCTATGGTGGCTGAGCTAACGCATAGCAGTATGCATTTTGCTTCCCAAACTGCGTGGTTTTAAGTGTACGATGGGGCTTGTGATTAAAAGTGTGAAATAACGTTGTGAAAAAAAGTGTGAAATAACGATGTGGTGATAAAATCATTCGTGAAAGTGCTGCCTGTGTAAGCCACCGTGTCATTAATGTAATTAATACACGTGCCAAGCAGTTTTGTGGAGCCTTCCGTTCTTGGTCTTTTTGTTTCAGACATACGGGAAGTGCCTGGCACATACTCTTTGTATTGCATCCCGTTGCTTTGGTGACGTAACCTTTGTGCAGGCTTAAGGCAGTGCTTGCAGGTAGATAATTCAAATTCAAATACTTTCCCCCCCCCTGAAGTTTGCTACCTCTATTGTGTCTAACCTCATACATGTATGTATTATTTTGCGTATTTATTAAATATTTCCTCAGTCCTTTTAAATCACTATTTAGACTGAAGCATTTTCACTGGACAGATAGGTTGATTAATATAGCTTCTGGTGACCACAATTGTGATGATGAAACCACAAATCTGCTTTAAAACGGTATTTTCCAGTTTGAGCCAACAATCCTTGTAGTGAACTTCCTGAAAACATTTATAGCTGCTAAATGTGGAAAGGCTATGAATTTATTACTTACAGGGAGTGTTTGTTTTGTTACCACTCTTGCCTATTCTGCACTGAATATCATAAAAATTTCAAAAGGAAAAACGTAAGGAGTAGCAAGACTGTGCCGCATTGCTGGCAATATATTATACAGGCATATTCCTTACTAAGTTGCATGTATGAACAAGGCTTAATTTACCTTACTACCAGTATTGTGACAGTGCTCAGAAATAAGATGCAAGTGTGCCACAAAGGTCTTGCAGGATAGTTCAAACTACGTTCAGGTGCAAGTAGGTAGAAAAATGATGGAGAGTGAAAGTCATCAACACTCTGAACCTCTTCCAGTCTGCAAAATTAACTAGTGCTAATTATACCACATTGAATATCTTTATTGTGAAGTACAAAACCACACAATATGATTGGTGTTTATTAGGATAATTTGAACTAGGAAGCATATGATGTGAAGCATCTTGGTATATACCAGCTTCCTCCAACAAAAGTCCTTGGAACTCCTTTGTTTATGTGAAGTGTCTTGAATTTATGTGTAATCAATGTGTATTTTATTCAGAAAATCGAGGCTCTCCTTCCTTGCTTTTGATGACAAAAAAGCCCCACCATATGGTGTGCTTCAGGTACAAAATCTGCAAGTCTGTGGTGAATTACCTGGATCTGTATAACATACATGTGCAATTTTCTTCTGATTGTGCACAGGGTTACATAGGCACAGCTCTAAAATTTGGTCCATGAATCCCTTCATTGGTCAGTATCAGATTTTAACATTGTGAACATTGTTGGAACGCTTTGTACATGTCTCCAAATGGCTTTTGCTAGCTGTGAGACTGTTCTGGGTTCAGCCTTGGAGTGTTGGAAGGTTAATTTTTATTGCTATAACTCTGTTGTATCTATACAGAGGACTAAAGGTCACAGAATTTTGAATTCTGGAAGAACACAAGACAACACAGACCTCCGTTAGTTTGTATTAATGCCATTTCTGCACCCTTTACTTTTAGACTAAGTAACTTATATCTCCTTTTATTTAAAGCCACTTCTAGGTAGTAGTTCAGTCATAAATAAATATGTAATCATTTGCAAGCCTTAAACTGTTACTAAAACCCTTTGTATATCAATCTGAACTAGAGGATTCAATTAAAAATTAAATGAGTACTTTATAACAGTAAACTTACAGCTTTTCAGCAGACTAAATAAAATTTAATATGGGGTAACAAATTGATATACAAAGGATATACAAATACAGGGTCCAAGGATAACAGAAAAAAACCTCCCTCTGCAATGTTCACGCATGCTAACTGCATTCTTGGTTATAACCTATCATTCAAAATGTTCTCCACTTGTGAAAAGAAAGAAAAACCAAGTAGTTAACCCCACTGGAAGCATAGTAGGTTCACTATATTTTGAAACTGACAAAAAAAAAAAAAAAAAAAATCAAACCTGAGAAGGAATCGGTTGCTTCAGTGCTTTTATTTCACAAAAGAATGAACATCTCGGCAAACATGTAGCACTGTACTTTCCACATAGCAGCAGCGCCCGGGCAGCAGCAGCATGTTACTGGTCTCTACGCTTTACTGGATGTTAAAAGGGAAAAAATGTAAATTGAGCATAATGTTCGGCTATAGTGAAATAACATCCCCGGTTTCAGCCTGTTTTAGTTAAAATAGATCTTATGCTGCCTCCTGTTGGTCACCTACGGACAGAAACATCTAAAGACTCCACATTATGAGCTTGCAGACAGCACATTCTATAGCCTCTATCTTACCTACTATCTACTGCTAATCAGAGGAGATATACAGCTTTCTTCACGGAGTAATACCAGAAATAAACCTGACCCAGTAAATCTACTCCATTTTGTTAATATAATGAATTTTTAACTGCAGTAAACTGATATACTACTACAGATGTATTTAGAATATAGAAAATAAATACATTAATACATAAATAATAGAGTATCAGGTCTGTGCAAACATAATCAGTATAAACACCTGAAAAATTGATATTTATTGTAACAACTAAACCAGTGTGATAACATTACCAAAGTGCCATAATATTTTCATAGCATTCTTTAAAAATTAAGATTATCCAATATAATCATTACTGGATATTAAAATACCACATACAATATATATTATCTTCATGTATATTATACTGGTCATGCTTATAATGTGTCCCATGACATAGAATATTATTAGGAATGTTTTGGTTACATCGTTTAAGTGCAAATAGTGGATTATAACTTTGCATGCAATTTGTATGTTTTAAACATCTAACTATATTTCAGTGAGAACATAGGTAATCATTAACCTAGTCCTGGACTATTTTTAGAGGAAGATACCTTTTCATAAAATAATAATGTGAGCTTTGAAAAGTCAAAAAATATGTAGAAGAACTTGCTTTGCACTAATTTTGTGACATTTTTGAAACTGCGTAACACCTGTGTAGACTGAAAAATCTATCTGATCCAGACTTACAGCAGTTATTGCAAGTAAACCGTATTCTTCCTAGTAGTGTAGTTGACTTTGCTGAGATTTCTCACATCATTAGCAATTAATCACAGAATTTGGAACAGAGGCCCTTAATTCTATCATAAAGCCTTGTTTTTAACCATGACTTTCTAACACAAATTCTGCATTCTGTACTGCTATGAGATTTAACTCTCTGTATGTGGAATTCTGGCAAAATGACATTTTTTCCTCTATGAGAGCTGTAATACAGGCTTACCTACGTAACTGAAGAAAATTAGTACTATTTCACAGTAACTTTTCTGTAAGCAACTGTATAAAGTGACTGACACTATAGCATTATTTCCTGATTACCGAGTAAGAGAGGTCAACTCCATTTGAAATCCATGAACGATTTGTCAAACTGGGAACTGACATTAGTTCCTCTGCAAATATAGCATAGGATATTAAAGAAGCATGCCTGTTTTCCAAAGTAAGCATCATTTATTTTTCACTATATATACTAATAATGAGTAATTTACCACATACGTCATAAATCTGTCTGATGTCATGTGCCAGAGGCTTCTACACATAGCAACTGTAGCTGGAAGACTGCCAGAAAAAAAAAAAGAATTGCTCTAAGGAAAAACTGGAAAGAACATCGCCTACATTTATTACTGATTTGTTGTTTATGTGGCTCAGCAATTTGGTCATGATAATGGCAATTAAAAAAACCTTAATTCTCTTGCCTCTTCCAATTTGCATAGCTATTTATACCCCTGTGCTATGGGTATAACTTGTTACTATTGCATAAATTGTATACTACTACGAAGGTCTAAAAATAACACAAAAACACAAACAAAGAATTGGGCCTTGTACTGCAATGAAATGACACGTTGCAGTAATTAATGGTTAATGAAGTTTCTGCTGCTTTCAGTAGATTTATTAACGCTGAAACTATTTTCCTGTAGGTCTGTTTTTCTCCTACTGTTTCTGCAAGCAGGAATAGTATTCTCCATCTCTCCTATATTATTCAATACATTTTCTTTGCAGTAACAAAAAGTAGTTGTGTTCCAATATAAGAAAAAAAATTGCATTTCAGTATGGTGATTGTAAAGGTTACTTAGCTAACTGTAGTTATGATTTGGAAACTCACTGTGAAAAGAGCAAAATAATGTGGAAGTTACCTGAAATACTGTAACAATAAGCTATTTACTTCTATAGAACTGACACATATCTTAATACAAATAAATTATTGAGTGGGAGGACTCTATTAATATGTTCTCCAAACGTGCATCCTTTTCATTTTCATCCATATGAAAATATTTACGGTGAAAGTTTCCTAAATTTATAAAGGTATCTGATAACAAATTATAGTTTATCACACATTTGGAACCTTCCATTGTTTACTGTTTAAAAAAGCTTTAAGCATTAATATTGAGCTTGAGTTTTGCAAAAAGTACATGAAGCAGTGAAGTGATGATGAACTTACCATGGTCATCTCAAACCATACAAAAGATGTTTTAGATGCCTCACTAGATTTTGTTAATTTTTAAACTCCTTGGAAAAAATATGCTTAGATGTTTAGAACTACTATGTTGGAATAAGATTACCTTACTGCTTAAACAGTACTTATATGAAATATAAGGGCTCCCAATATCTTATTCAAATAGCTGGTAAGAAAGAAAATTTTCAGGCTGTGGAGATTACAGATGAATTGAAGAAACCTAGCTAATTTCAGTGTCCTCCTGTCAGACATAGGTCCCACTCAATGCAAATTTACTTCACACTGTATGCCTACACTAATATTAATCCTAAAAGTCCATTACAATTTTAACAGTATAATAGATGAGTACTGAAGATTTATCAAGCAATATATTGTGTAGTGTTTGCCAATATTATTTTAACTCTTAAATTTACCATGGAGTACAAGATAAAATATTTTGATTCATTTAAACCACTATAGAAGTTAAAAATAAAAAATTAAAAGGAACTATTTCAACTCAGAAATACTATTTACTTTGTCTTTAAATATGGGGATTTTTCTTTGGTAACTTTGTACTTGATGTATCACAAGATACAAATTTTTCCCATAGGTAACCAAAGCAACCAACTGAAGTTTATATACAGCTTGCTGCTGTAAGCAGCATAGTGGCTAACTGGAGACTTCAGAGATGGAAGACTGCTGTTAGAAAATATCCTGAAGTATTTTTTCTTTACTTAACAGCATGACTGAAGCAAAACCACATGAATCATCCATCCTGTAGAAATCTTGCTTACTGTGCAGTATGTTATCAAAGTTTATCTTGCCACACTTGATGAGATGAAAACAGAAACTACAGCTACTACTAAGGCACAAGGATGGAGAAAAAGTGGTAAAACCGAAGAGCTGAAGTAAGATGACAGGAATTATCAGTCTCTTCAAGTTAGATACCTGGGTTTAATGTTCTGAAGGTCACTTTGGCTCTTGACCTTGCTAAGGCCATTCTAATAAGATAAAGCTGACGATAACTTCCTGAATATGAATATATTCATGAATATAAAACCCCTAACTAAAACACCACTAACATAAATTTCTTTTAAACTTCAGTTACATAGGGAAAACAGTATCACAGTCAGTTTTCTCACTCAGTAATTTGTCTACTTGGAAAACTGTGAATATTACAGAAATAGTGGCACATATTACACAATGAATTCCTCATGACTATGCTTCTTTAAAAGTAATATAATTTTGCAAATTATTCAGATAATTACACAGAAGACTTGCATATAAAATTCTTTCTATATATTGACTAGCATGAATGACAATGGACTCTTCCAAAAGCAATTCTATAGCATACAGTTTAAACTGAAGATTTAAATAAAATAGTGCATATTTTTCCATCTGTAAGTTAATACCTAAATATCTGTTTTAAAACTTGTGCATTTAAATAGATTCTTTTGACTAAAGAGTTTCAGAATTCTCCAGAGCAAATTGTTAATACTGATGACCAGGGGTCCCTGTATTTATTAAACTGAATGACCTGACAGTAAAACTCAGTTAAGGCTCGTGGCATTGGTGAAACTTCTTCCCACTCAGACCTATTACTATGGTAGACTTGAACTTCATCTGTGATTTCTTCTGGAGCATAATCACCACCTAATATGTAAATTTTGTCTTCTGTCCCAACTGCTCCTGCATTAAAGCCAGCACACTCAAAAGATCCTTCCCCTTTCCAAACACAGGTTTCTGGGCAAAAGCTGTAGACCTTGTAGGTGGAGAGATCACATATGTATAATGTACAGTTTACTGGAACGGCTTTGATTAGAGTTGC
Organism: Neopsephotus bourkii; assembly: GCF_033783945.1. Taxonomy (NCBI): domain Eukaryota; kingdom Metazoa; phylum Chordata; class Aves; order Psittaciformes; family Psittacidae; genus Neopsephotus; species Neopsephotus bourkii. The sequence continues at coordinate 4,493,368 of NW_026902113.1, forward strand.
ATGGAAAAACTGCCCAAATTCTGCTACAAGCTCAGACCATTGATCAGTCATAGCATTATACTTAAAGAAACAGTCAAGAGATGGATTGAAGGCATCAGTAATCTCTACTTCTGAGCCAAGGACGTAAATTATATTCTGACATGCGCTTGCTTCTGGATAGTATATACCTCTTGGTAATTGACTTACAGATTTCCAGTCTTTGGAAAGAGGGTTATATGATTCTACATCCAAAAGGCTTCGGGTTTCTTGAGCTCCCCTGGTCTTTCCACCTATTACAAACAGCTGATTTAAGGTTACAACAGATGTGTGCATTGTCCTTGGTTTTTTCATAGCTGACACGATGGAGAACTCATTACTGACTGGGCAGTAGCACCAGGTTTGGTCAGTGGCATCATGAAATGGTTCAGCAATATGAAGCCTGACAGTCCTATAACAATTCCCTTTGCATCCTCCAGTTATAAATATTTTTTCTCCATAACTAGATAAGCTTGACCCTGGAAGATCAATCATGTGAGTATGTGGTAGTTCTTTCCATTTATCTGTTTTGATGTTGTAGCAGAATGTATGTCTGTTTTCTCCATCTTCATCAGTTTTATGAACAAATATGTATTTTTCTGTTGTTGAAGGACGTGCATCTGGAAACAGTCCGCTGAAGTTTTGCACACTTTTAACTGCATCATTGATTATTACTGAGCAATTAGCACTCTTAAGTAAGTGTTCTTCAGAATGTAGAAAGTCCTGCAAAGTCTTTTCAGGTAACTGGTGCAGTCTCACTTTTTTAATCAGATTAGGCAGATATTTCTGTCGTGTTTCGATGTTGTGTTTGGTCCACTGAAGGACAGCTTTCAACACTGATTCTTCCTCTGGGACATTTAGTTCATCAGCCTCGAGACATTTTTGTAGTATCTCAAAATTCATCTCCAAAAAATCACTTGATCTGAGCAGCAAGGAAAAGTGGTGCTGTACAAAATCTAGTGCATGATCAAATAAGCGGACGGAACCATAACTTTCTGATAGAGAAAGCAACTGTAAGCAATTCACAAGATCAATACTTTTTATTAGAAAGTCACTGCAAGCTTTGGAAAGGAGTGAAACCTGAAGAAATGATGATAGTTGGAAGAGCATTTCCACATTATCATTTGTTATCTCTGTTTTTCCTGTGTAAGCATAATCAAGAAAGGCTTTCACTGCCTTGGGTGATAGATTACTAATAGTAACATTGCCATCATCTCGTTCTTTCATATTAACTTCAAACATGGCTCTGTGGATAAAATAAAGAAGATATACATACACATTAAAGATCGAGCAAACAGCAGAGAACATTGGTGTGAGAGGAAGGAGACAATCAGGGGTGTATAAGGCAGGCTGTATAGGTCTAAAATGTGACAGTTCTAAGTGAGAGTAATGAATGATTTGCTTGATATGGTTGAAGAAAAAAGGAGTGGTGATAAGAACATATTCAAAGTGATTGCTCAGAAAATGATAGCAGCACCTGTGGTTTGTATAGGTTTTCACAGTGTAGTGAAGTCTGCAGCACTCTATGAGAGAAAACGTGAAATTGTTTGGGCAGCATCAGTTTCAACAGCTTAAGAAAGAAAGGCTGATTTAAAAAATACATAGTAGAAAAGCCCCATGATTTAGGTCATGCACTGTAGATTAATACAGGAAATTAAGCGAAAAAAGGCTTTCCAGATTGCAGGCTGAGCAAATGGTTGGATAGATGATGGGTGCATTCCTAAGTAATGAAAGTAGGTGAGGGTGAAAGAGGAGAAAAAAATGTAAGGAAACTTAATTCTTGCTTTATAGTTGACAGATAGATGTATGGATAAAGGGAGATGTCAGGAAAAAAATGCAGTTTTGACATAAAATTTCGTGACACAGTGAAGCTTGTGCAGAAAGTAGATTATGACTGAATACAAGGCCGATGGTTGAAACAGTGGAACAAGCTACTGATCAGTAGATTTGTGCAAATTTTATTACAACTTTGATTATTACAAAATATAATAATAATAAATACTAATAATATTTATTTCACACAAGCTAACATGCCAAGATAGTTTTTCAAGCCAGGAGGTGCTGGCAACAGAATTGTGTTGCAACATCACTTGCCCTACCCTCTCAGAATCTAAGCATCACGCTGGGATAGCGACAGCTTCTGAGTTTGACAAAGAATGATAGTGGAGAAAGATTTAGATAAATCAACAAATAATAAGTGTATAATCTGGATTATTAATATATATAGTTCCTATTAAAAAAAGTATATCATAGTTCAGGTATACAATTAGTATTTGCATAGTATGTGATTTTTAAAATCTCACACTTTTATCAAGCTAAAAAGAATCACTTTGTATAGCATACTTTCTGGGAAATGAACATTAGGTAAAGCATGAACTTGCCTGACCTCCTGAACAAGAACACAGAATTGCAGTAAGATACTTTTGTCCCAAAGATCTTTGTGTGTACTAAATGACAATCATTAGTATATTTTCCTTATTAACCCAAGAGCTGTGATACACATCTGTAATTACAGTATAAAGTAGCAACTGAACAATTCTAGTAGAAGGAGAGCAATGTGGGCAGAGGCTTTGATTCCAAAAGCTAACAAGGAGGGAGCAAAATGTTGCTGAATCTTGGGTTTACACAATGAAAGCAAAACTAGGAGAAGTTCAAAGATCAAGGAAAACAAAGGCATTTCATTTAAAAATTTATCTAGTGGACTTAGGTACTTTTTATTCCCTGAAGGTAATAGAGGGGCCTTGTATTCTAGGAGAATTCATGAGTTTCTACCTTTCTGCTGGGAAATTTCTTACTTTATACCAGAGCATCTCTGTGCTGTCAAGCTGTAAACACTTGAAATGCTAGAAGTTGTGTGTCAGAGAAAAAACAAAACTGCTGATACAGTGGAGAAATAGCTTATTTCATTGGCATTTCTTCTTTTTTCTGGAGTCCTAAGAACACGTCTAGCCTGTATACTCTGCCATATGTGAGACTCCCACAGGCTGTGGGATGCTCCAGGACATTTGAAAATAGCATTTGTCACCTGTGTATAGGCAACTTGAATCAAGGTCATTAACTTATTTCTAGGAGCCCATTTTTTTATTGTTACAGCATCTTAGCTTTGTGTTTTAGTAAACAGTGTATTTAGAAACAAACTTTCAGGGTGAAATCACAAGTTTGAGTCTTACTAAGGCTCTTCATAAATCGGTATATATGTGAATGGTCTGTCTGCCCCTTAAAAATGCATAGCTTTAAGCACCAGAAGGAAGATCACAGATCCATTTCATGCTGAAAGGCTGATATCTATAGTTTAGAAAAAATATGTTTAAATACCTCTGAAGACAAAATATGAACAAAATACTGTGCTGACTACTCATCTTAGGCAAACAAAATCTAGCACCTTTCCAAACCGCGTACCATTTATCCAAAATTGCTCAATGCAAGATATAATTAATCTGTCATGTTTCACAATACAAATGTGTCAAAGTACGTAGACTGTCACATACAAAGTCAAGCAATACCCTTGAAGACCTTTAAGTACAGATACAGGCAACAGGTACGTCTTAAAGGTACACAACTTGTGTCAATTCTACCTAACAGCAAAACCATGAACTCACGGTTTGACATTTGTATTTCAGAGTCTGAAGTACGTATGAATCTCAGATTCATAGAGTCCTTATGTCACTTTGGAAATAAAACCAGACATATTTGGAGTATGGTTAGGCATCTAACACTTTTGTGTTGTTTTTTTCCTATCCTTAAAATGTTTGAATGCTTTCCTCAAAACTCTGCAGGCATATATTCAGCTGATGATTTCTTTTCTAATTTTTGTAATTATATTCTTTCCTTCCCTCCCAGAGAATTTACAATCCATTTCCTGAAAACTCATGCCAAAATTAGGTTTACCTGAAAAAATCACTGCACGCTGCCAGTACACAACGATGACAAGGAATTATTTCATCTTTCACAAGAATTTTAAAGTCAAAAAATATATTTTGTTCTCTGAACTTTTGTAGTACTTTCAGAATTTGTTGTCCATGACCTTCAGCCACTAAGGAATTGATTTTATTTTCAGGAACAGAAATTCCATTGCATATAGGTCTGCTAATGTAATCCCGTTGGTTGGCCATGGTTTCTTCAATCTGTTCCTGAAACTGAAATGGAAAGGTAAGTAGTTGATTCTACAGTCTATTTAAAAAATAAAAATTAAAAATCAATATACCATAAACCAAATTCCCAGCATTGAATTTGGCTTGTAAGTCCTATGCAGAGTTATAAATTTGGGTTATAAGTTACTTTTAATTTAATTAGATTTGATAATACTACTTCTACTTTGCAAAATATATACACGTAGCATACTTTGAAAAGTAAAATAGTTGACATACATCAAAGAACAACTCTACAAATAGTACCCACCTGTAGGAATTTTTTAATAAAATCCACAGGAAGCACACCCAGGAATGTGTTAAAGTTTTTAACAGTTATTGAAGAGAAAGACTAGTCCTAGGCTTACTCTCAAAAAACCCCAAACTCTTACAGTTTCATGTAAAATGAAGATGGAAATGAAATATTTGTTACATATTTTTAGATTCCAGAAGGTTCATCTGTATACTACAAACCCCCATGCTCAAAGCAGACCAATGGTCTTTCTACAGCTTACAGTGAAAGGAGATAACAGGTATTCTAAGTAAATTCCCATTAGGTACTCCAGACCAAAGGAACAGAATACAAACACTGACAGCCTGGCCTAATCGTTGCTGGGGCTGACAAAACAGGCTCACTTATAGATGCTTTGGTGACAGAGGAACTTTGAGTGTTCAGTTAATTGGTACTGATTTTATCTTTTACCTCTAGTCCTGCTAGGAAGCTGTATGTTTGCCTATAGCTTATGCTGCACACGGTGAACTTAATTTACAGTGGCCTAAACTAACTGGCTTCAGAACCGTTTAAGACATTGCAATATCCCTTTCAGCAGACAAGTTTTTCTGGTGAAAATCCCCATCCTGAAGTGCATTGTTTGTATGGTAAGTTGGCCTTCTCTTTTTACAATAAAAATATTTTACTCCACTCTGCCAACATAAAAAAAATCCCTGAACTTCAAATGTCAGCATATTATTTTACACCTATTTAAAGAAGTTTTTATACTCCTACAGATGCATTAACTGCCCTTACTGCAAATTTCAAGCTTGCCTATTTTAAAGCTTAAGGAAACACTCAAAAGTTTTTTCTATTGCAGGATTTTGCTTTCACAATTCCACTTAAAATTAACAACAGGTAATGGCCCACCTGAATTGACAAAGAAGGGGATAAAAATTTCCAAGGAAACCCAGAAATCAGAAAAATACTGGGTTTGGTTTTTAATTTCACAGAAAGGTTTATCTGTTAACATGATTCAGAGGAAACTAAGCCATCAGGCAGTCTTCTTCATGGGAGGTACTTTCATAAGCAGACTGATCTATACTTTATCTAGTCAGGTTACTCCAACCACAAATAGACCTCCATGTCTCCTGGAATAGAAGAGATCCATTGATCATGCTGCCAGCACTGGCACCCTTGGAGCACACATCTTCTCCCATGGCCCGACAATCTCACGTATTGACTCTTTCCATTCTAAGCCTGAGGAACTAGGAGATACAGAAGAACAAGACCACCATTTATTCTGATAATGTATGGCCTCATAAACCCAACTCCATAAATCATAAATATCCATAAATCATAAAGTATGTCAGAATTCTATACAATACCCTTTTCTTATGAACTTAAAAGCCTGTTCCTCAAACGGATGAATCTTCAAAAGCAGAGTTGTTTCAGTACAGTAAGTTTCCTGTATTTGAATGAACTTTAAAAAAAAAGTGATTGAATTTCAAAATTTATTTGCCATCATGTAAAGTAACACTTCTAAAGGAAATTTAAATCTTTTCACAAAATTCTGCTATTGATAATAGATAGTAGGTGTTTTTCTCCTTTTAAATGAAATTTCTTTAGCAAGCTCCAAGCTACAGCTTGCTTTTTATTAGTAAAATTACCAATTTCACTAATATTCTCCTTTGAACAATAAACACAGAAAAATGTCATCAAGTCCATCTCTGCTAGTTTAGTCAGACACTTTTATAAAAGCAAGCTATGTTTCAGTGAGTTTTCCTGTATTGCCACTATTTACACAGAAAGACTATCCCAGTACACTGGTGCCAAGACTGCAAACCTTTTAATTACACAATCAATTTATTAATGCTTACATAGATCTGTTCTTCTGTCAAAACTGCATTTGACTTAATTTTCCTTTGTATATTTCGTCTGTATGTTTTGTCACTTTTCTAACTATCAAGAGTGTTGATATCCTCAACTTTTATTAAAATGAACTGTGAAACTTTCTAGGATCCATTTATAAGACTGACTTTTTGTTTTCCTTATTACTTCTTGCAGTTTTCTCTTCTTCCACTCATATGATTTCATTTTTCTTTCACAGACATCAAATTTGTTGTACAGCATTACAGTTAAGATCTTGTGACTGTCTCACTACTCCAGTCTGCAGGTCATCCACTGCATTTAGTCCTCATCTGTAATAGCAGTGTCTTCTTATTTTTATTAAAAGCAAATTTCAACAGTGTACCTCTTTTTGTCCGTCATTAAGGAAGATACTAATGAATACTGTGCTATGGCTTAGCCTTATTTATCCTCCACTCCATTAAAAAAATAAATCTAAAAAAATTCAGTTCTCATCTCCCTTCTAGCCAACCCCTGTTTTATTTATTTTTGGTACTAAGTTACCACTTTACTGGATCTGTTGATGATTTTGAAGCCTGCCAAAACATCTTAACAATTCAGTGAAAACTTGGTGTGCTAAACAAGGCCAACAATCATTTATAATTATTTCATGCTAATTGTTTGGTTTTTTTTATTCTATAAAGCCATATGAATTAATCAATAGCTATATTTATAAGTATTTGATCAAGTTGCTGACAAAAAAGTAGAAAACACAATGGGTGCAGATGTATGCTGAGTAGGTCTGGAGTTCAGGAAGGCTGGGGAATGACCGTCTTTGTATTTGCTTCACTTACTCCCATACAATTCCACTTACAGTCTGTCTCTTATGTGGATTACCAAGAACCAAACTCCAGAGGATAGCTCACTGGAACTAGGATTTCCTACTTTTGTTTCATAACATATGTCTGTGTGCCATACAGCTTCTCATCATGTCAGGCAAAGGCTGTATTCCTAAGCCCTTGTCCATCATCTGACCCACTTGGTGCCTGTCACACAACCAGCCTTCAAGCATCTGAAACATGATGCATCAGACCCTGTGTACTAATGTATGTGACTGGGTATTTCCTGTGTGAGATGTGTTCTCTGATATGACCAAATTCAAGCAACCCTATCACTTGACAGAACTCTGCTCAGATACTGAACCTTTATACATCTTATACTGCTAAATGTCCGGTTAACTATTAGACTGGTTTAAAAAAAAACCCACATCAACACAAATCTCTAAACCCTCCCCCTTCCCACCCCCTTAAAGTTAATGCATTTCCCCTATTTTTCTGCTTGAAAGTCATATCAAACAAGTGGCCTGTTGGCCATTATAGTTACAAGGTACACCCCACATAATACATGCTTGGGGACATATGTATACCTCTCATACCTATCCGTGCAGATGTCCATTTGAGGGACAAGGCATTTTGCACACTTGACAGTTAAGTAGCAAGAAATGGCCAGCCTACGTAGAGCAATAAAGCAGCTAGCCCTTGAAGAGAAGGAGCTTGGGGATGGTAAACTAATTTTGGTCATTACAGGGGATGAACAAGGGACCACCTGGGAGCTCGGAGAACAAGAACATTCTTCTGGTCTATCACAAAGTTCATTAATAAGGACCCAGACCTCATTAGTTCTGCTGTTCACAAGACTCCTCTGTTTTAACACTGTCCTTTTCCCTAGGTGATAAGGGATAGAGCAGCCTAGAACATAATGAGCTCATTGACCTAGATGCCAGGTAACCACATTGAAAAGTCTGATAAGCACATAGTTGAAAAATGAGACAGACACACATTCCTTTTAGTAGTAACTAAGCTATTATTAAAAAGCTCCAAGAAAATGTTTAACTGACCTTAATACTTAGATATCAAAGAAACAGCTGCCAAAACCATTCACTGTATTTCTAGAGGAATTTTACTTCACCAATACTAATACTCCATTTCCAAAGACAGTTACAAGACATAATGTATTTATAAAGATTTTCTTTTGGCACCATCAACAGTTGGCACTATAAACAATCCTTCTTAGATGTACTTACAGTTCTGTGTGTGGATGAATTTGAAATGTGTACTTTATTTGGTTATAGTTATGCTTATCCTTCAGAAAGTCCAGCAACCCTTTTGAGTATCAAACTCATATTTGCTGAATCTTAGATACAACACTAAAAGACTGTAAACACAGCATACTGTTAAACATACAGGAATCCAAAACCATCCAGGACATCCATTTTCAGAATATCTCAACAGGCACACACAAAAATCATAGCCACTGCAATGTGATTCCTAGAAATGGCGTTCACATCCATTCTACCAGATTTGAGATAACAAAGCAAACAGAAATGTGGAGGGAACTTTGAGCACAAATTTCTGTTTGTGCAGGGTCGATGGCAATTCTCACCAGAGCATCAATCAAAACATACTCGTGTAAGGTACACATATTCCTGAACACTTTTGCTGAAAAGATTTTGCTAAACCAACAGTCAAAACAGCCCTACTGCTGCAACTGACAGATAAAATGGTTACGGAAGTTTAAATACGCTAATGAAGTTGAAAATGGTATTAGACGTGCAATTAATTCTAAGTGAATAACAGATCAAAATTACTCAACAAGGGAGGATAAGCCTGTGTAATGATGGAGCATGAACGTCCAGATGAGGACACAGGGTACAGAATGACACTGGAGAAGACTTACACCAAACTGTTTTGATCATTTTGTAATAGCAATAAAAATGTATATACAAACGTGTGACTTTGTAATAGCCATAGGGATGTTGTCTTGTGAAAGTACTGAGCATGCCTTAGTATCGTGTGTAGGGAAGTTAGGATTTTGTCAGCAAAAGCATGTTAGGGCCAAGCCTGCCTGCTAATAAACATGACCGAACCCCTTTAAGTCTGGGAGCGTTCCCAGCACAACAGAAACCAATCTCACATGAGGCATGTATGTATTCAAACAGCACAAATAACATTCTGTGTGTAAATGTTCTCTCCTCTACCAACACAGCTGGCAAAACCAGTCTAAACTCAACCTATTTGGTACTTTACAACTGTAAGGCAATTACCTTTGTAACTCAACCTTCTCCCAGCTTGAATAGTGTAAATTACTAAGCAGCAGTATTTAAAAAAAAAAAAAAAAAACTTAAATGCTGGTATTTTACAGCATACTTTATGTACCTAGGAAGAAAGAATTAAGGAGAAAGGAAGAAAGCCCAATGAAGATACAGAAATCAAATACATTTCTTTAGAGAAGTTTTTAACTTTTTTTTTCCCCAAACAAAATGTAACTGTAGCTAATGCAAGTTTTGAAAAGGCCAAGATCAGCATTTAAAAAGTCTAATATTAAAACCAATTATTATAGAGTTAAAGTCTACTATATAGCCATCAAGATGATTTGCTATTTCCACTCTACCTATTCAAACAGAGGAGAAATTAGTAATTTATTAATAATTTTAAAGACATCACTTTCCATTACATATCTAATTTAAAAGCACCTAATTTAATACTCAGCAATATGAATATGAGTGGAACAGATATATAAAGGGTTTGGTGACAGCTTTAATTTGGTGACACTTTAAATTGCCGACTAAAAAGACACGAGTAGATTGAAATATAATTAAAATATAAATACTGTCTTAAGATTGAAAGCAGATAGCAACAGAATTCCAGGTTCCTGTCTGTGAATTTCAATGCAACTGAATCCCACAGCTTTTTCATAAATAACTGAACTTCAAAGAAAATGAATATCCAGTCAATCATTTTTAGACAACCAGAAAAGATGCAATTGACATTTTGAGACATTTAATCCACAAAAGTGGCATTTATCAATAATACATGTGAGACAGTATTCTAAGAAGGAAAGGTGACACAGAGACTTTAAAGCTTTGGGTTCTTTAGAAGTAACTGAAAAAAAAACCAACCAAAACCGACCAAACAGCATGGTACCAGTAGGAAGCAGTGAAACTGCCTGGAGGCATCCCAAAAGTGAAAGATTTCCTCTTTGGAAGCAGTGATCTTTAACTGTGTATCTTCTCACAAACACATGAATCCATTAAGATAAAGAAAATAATCATTTAGGAGAACTCAAGCTGAGTGGAATTTATCCTAAAGCTGCATTTCTTGAACTCATCAAGTTCCTTTGGAAATTATTTTCTTAGTCAAAAAAGTTCAATAACTGTAATTTTAATTTTCAGGGGAAAAAGAATTAAACCGCCATGCTGTACTTCTAATTCTGACAAAAATAATAATTGCACATTTGGGAAGAGTAAAAGACTGCTTTTACTGAGTTCTGTAGTCCGTCATTTCTGTATGTGATTAACGTGTCTTTTTCAAAGCACACACACAATATTGAGCATACTTATAATTTAGCATAGGTTATTATCATAGCATGTTTTTCTTGTAATAAAAATGATTTTATCTTGAATTATTCATAATTACATATTGCACAGTGCATCTTGAATCTGCTTGCACTCATACATGATGTACATTAAAAAAACTGCTAGTGAAAAAACTGCTACATGCTTATAATCTAAGTAGAAAGAATGGACAAATCAAATCTATTAATAAAACGTGAGAGTTTTTCTAGAACTAGGCAAGATCCACATTGCATTAGTGTTATCACATATCAGTAACTAAATACATGGCCACAGTTTCCTCTTCGAAGTGTTCAGGATACAATGCGTGAAACTTAAGCCTCAGCTACAGTTTGATAGTGGTAAATAATTTTCCTGGGGGTTCGCTGGTTGGGTTTTTTGGAGATTTTGTGTTGACTGTGCAAAAATTCTCCTGCTGCCAGTCTACTTAGTCTCTGTCTTTGGTTTATGCATAAGAGAGTATGTACACATCCCTTGCTTGACCAAGTCACAAAACAAAATGGGAGCCATACTTAAAAATAAGTGAATTAACTTCTGATTCCTTGCTGCAACATTTGTTCCCCCCCCATGTTACTTTCGTGTTTAAAATACTTTGCAAACACCAACCTATGCTCAGTGATAACTAAGACTTATTTTAGATTCAAAGACAGCAGTTCTGGCTTATGTGGAAATAAGTGCTTTTTCACATTTAGGAGCTGGGAATGCTAAAAAAAACCAAAAACAAGAACAAAAAAACAGCACCCAAAAAAACAACCCCAAACCCCCCCAAACAACAACAACAACAAAATATTCTAAGAAATACCTGAAAATGTAATTTCTGGTATTTCTCAGTTATCCATATGCAGTCAATGTAGAATATTTAAAACATTAAGTATTTCTAAACGCAAACAACAAAAAGGTCATAAATTTTAAAACAGGCCCTATATTTTTAGCTTCAAAACCGAAGGGTAAACAAAATCACCATCTTTCGATCACTTACAGATGGCCTGCAAGAGCACGGCATAATTCCACTTCTGACAACTACTACAGCCCTCAGCAAAACCAAAAGCACAGGATATAGAAGGCTTTTGCTTGGACACACACATTAGAAGCCAGAACCACGCTGGGGAGATGCAGCGTATCTGCTGTGTGAACAACCGGCTCCTTTAGCCAACACCCAGCATAAGCGCAGGAAGGCACAGGCCGCTCCGGACCGGTTATGCAGGAGCATGGATGTTCTGCTGGCAAAGATGAGGCCAGAGGCACCAGGGAGGGAGGCATCGTCAATCGTTAACCAATAACAGTGCTATGAAGAAACCCCGACGGACGCTATCACCGAAGGCATAAACACGGCCCTGACTCGCACCAAGCCAGGGGCAGCCAGAAAGGACGGGGAAATCACATTTCGCAATGAGGCCCCAGCCGGCAGTTGCAGCCTTATGCACAGCCACTGCCACCATTAACTCCACCCCTCGCCCCGCCCCCCAGAGGGAGGCCGGGACCTCAGCGCCGCTACTGCGCACGCCCAGACAGCCCGCGCTTGCGCCCTGCGGCGGCTCCGTTTATTCTAAGGACGGACTAATCCTGGGGGGCAGAGTAGGACGAGGGAACGGCCTGCCCTCCTCCCGCAGGGCCCGGGCACGGGACGTGGCGGTGCCCGGCGCTGCCGCCTGTCCGCAGCCGAGCTAGGCCCCCCTTAGCGCTCCCTCCGAGCAGCGCGCACCCACCTGCAGCCAACACCAGCAGCTCACCGACCGCTCTGGCCCACCCTCCGCAGCAGCAGCGCCAGCAGATTGGCTCCTTCCGGTGTCATTTTCCCGCTTCTTCAGCTCGGAATGGTTCCCCCTGCCGTCAATCCGAGTGAAAGCCCGCCCATCCTCCAGAGCGGTTCCTCTCTGGCGACAGCGCGGGTGCAGCTCAGCCGCAGGCTCCGCCTTTCCCCTGATACGCCGGTACCTGGCGCATTCCCCTGTCGCTAACGGCGCACGTTGGTACCGCATTGGCAGCCGTCCCCCGGCAGCGGGTCCCGCCCCCCGCCGATTCGCGCGCGCGCGGTTTGGGCTGGGTGGACACGGCGGCCCTAAAGCGGTGAAGGGAAGCGGGAGGGCAGCGCTGCTGTCTGACGGCGTTGGGGAGCGTGGCCCGCCCGGCTCTGTCGCTTTGCGGTGTTCATGGGCAGCGTGCGTTGGGCCTTTCCCTGTGCCGCCTGGCGTCCCTGCCGCCAGGAGTGGCTGCTGGCCGCGCGGTTGGTGCAGCCCGAGGAGAAGGACCGCATCGGCCAGTTTGTCTTTGCCCGCGATGCCAAAGCCGCCTTGGTACATGCGGGCGGGGGGACATGGCGCGGGGCGGGTTCTCCTCCTCAGGGCTGGCGGAGCTCGTCCATGGGCGGGATGCAAAGCGTCCGGGGCTCTCCGCTTTGTTCTGTCCCGCTGCTGTGGGCGCTGCTCGCGGGGATGTGGCGGAGGCTGCCCGGGACCACTCCACTGGGAGCCGTCTCTGGCGCCGCTCATGGCCCCGGGACCTGCCCTTCTCCCTGGGAACGCGGTTGTCTCAGTGAATTCAGTACTTCTCATAGGAAAATACACCCTGCAAGGGCATTTCAGAGCAGTAACTGCTTTACAGAGAATGTTCTACTTACACCTTCACTTAGGAGGAAGAGAGGACGTTTGCAGTCTGCTAGCTACTGTGAAAGACTTGACAAGGTTTATGTCATGATACCAAGTTAGGAGACGAAACCGGTGTAGTAGGAGACATACACGAAGACAGTAGTGCAATGTGTAAGAAAGTAAAGCTGTTTTACGTAATTCAGGTTTTAAGCCTCGCATAACAGCGTGGCATAATACAGACTAATGCTACTTATCTGTGAGAAATTCCTTGTCACTTTAAGATGTTGAGCATTTCATTTAGTGCCAAAGTGACTTAATGAATGTACTGAAAGCTGTTGAGACAGTTTTACTGTTCAGTGTGGTATAAAAAGTATTCATCTGTGCAATAAAGTATCCTAAATAAGGTTGAGAAGGAACTATTTTATGTGATTCTTCTAGGCTGGGATAACTTTTTTTATTGGGTTGTCTCTGTCCTAATAGTGATAACAAATGTATTCTGTACTTAGTCTAGTGAACTCTTTTCGTTAAATTTACTTGGCGCAGGCTTTTATTAAAGAAATCTAAATGATTGGGCTAAAATATACTCTTAATTTATGTTAGCAATAATAAAACTACTTATAAAATAAAGTGTTTTTTGTAGCAACCACAGATATTTTGCAGGTAGCATAATAGTTCCATATGAATTGCTTCCCTTTATTTCATAGGCTGGTCGCCTGCTGATGCGGAAATTAATTGCAGAGAAGTTGTGCATACCTTGGAATGAAATATGCTTGCAAAGGACATCGAAAGGAAAACCTTTCCTGGCAAATAACGTACTCAGTATCTATTCGAATTACAACTTCAATGTCTCTCATCAAGGAGATTATGCAGTTCTTGCAGCTGAGCCTGAGCTTCAAGTTGGCATTGATATTATGAAGACTAATTTGCCAGGTAATGCATTATGGTGACCAAAGTGGATTCTCTAGTGCTTAAGTGCTGAATACTTTAGCGTTTTCCAAAGAACCAACCTGTGTCCTAGGAATATAGTGTAATTAGAAGAGAGAGTATGAACATATTGTATATTTGCTATTTTAATTATTAAATGCACTCCTCATAGATTATTTTGGGTTTTCTGTTACACCAGATATGAATATATTTCCAGTTTAGGAAAGCAGAACTCTGGAAAAATAAGGTCATGTATCCTGCTATGATATTGGCAGGATTGGCATCTGCAGCTATTTTAATTACAGGTTTGGTGTCTGTTGGGTAGAAGCAGGGACAGCTTTCCAACTAGGGACAGTGGGACCAATCTCTGTGAAAATTTATAATCTCTGAGTGTTACTCCTTTGTCCCATAAGTGTGGACATTGCATGTGTCAGCACAAGGCCCAGTACTGTAAGCAGACTGGCATCGGAGTTTTGTTGTGACTGTGTACTAGTAATTCCCAGTGAGAGGAGATCATGAGGAGGAAACATCTGAGGTGCCCCTGGTGAAAGACTAAACTCCACTAACTAGCTGTTGGCCTATTTACTTGTATGAAATGTTTCACTAACGTAACTTTATTAGTGAACTTCGGGACCCAAATTATAAATCAGAATTGTAGCAAAATGTATTTTTAAGTACAGTGTTATGAAGATCATTTAGTTCACAAATATTCATCAGTGTATGGCTGGTTTAAACAACAAACATACTGGGATTTACAATTTACTGTAATTTTAGTTTTTGAGACTTCCACAAATGTTTAACCACATATGACCATGAGAGCTGTATTCTTACAAAATCTCTCTTCATAATACTAAATTTCCCAGCATTTTATGCTGTGAAATAATTTGTATATTAGGGTGAAGATTCAAATAAACCTTGACAGGATAACTTCCTTTTTGGTTGCTTTACACTGTTTTAATGATTATTACAAGTGTACATTTTTGGATTGGCATGTTTAGCTAAAATGCACAGAAATTACTGGTCTAATCATCTGTTATGTCTACTACAGACCCCCAGTCTAAAGGTGGTGAGCATGTGAGGCCACACTGTAGCCAGTGGAGGACTCCACATCAGAGCAATTGTATATTTCATGGCAGGAACTGTAACAGCCTGTGGGTAAGGCTATGCTGGAACAGGTACACTCCCGAAGGGACTGCAGTAATGCAGAGCCCCAATATCAGATTAAGCTCAAGGCTGGTGTTTATCATACCTCTCCCAGGCAAAACAAAACATAGTGATGTCCCAGCTGTTTCTTCTCCTGTTGTCTTACACACCCTCAGCCTATTTGCTGATGGAGAAGGCCTTGACGCCATGCAAACATTGCTGATACTTGTGTGGCCTCAGTGCTGTTCTAGGCAAAGATTTAAAACCCAGTGCCATGCAGCCTACTGTTAAAAATTAACACCCAGGCCCAGTACTCTGGAAACACTTTAGGCTTGCCTTAAGGCCTTACCCCAAGATTTCGTAATCATAGAATCATAGATTAGTTAGGGTTGGAAAGGACCCTAAGATCATCTAGTTCCAATCTCCTGCCATGGGCAGGGACACCTCACACTAAACCATGTCACCCAGGGCTCTGTCCAGCCTGGCCTTGAACACTGCCAGGGATGGAGCATTCACAGCCTCCCTGGGCAAACCATTCCAGTACCTCACCGCCCTAACAGGAAAGAATTTCCTTATATCCAATCTTAACTTCCCCTGTTTAAATTTTAACCCGTTACCCCTTGTCCTATCACTACAGTTCCTAATGAAGAGTCCCTCCCCAGCATCCTTACAGATCCCCTTCAGATACTGGAAGGCTGCTATGAGGTCTCCATTCAGCCTTCTCCAGGCTGAACGGCCCCAATTTCTCAGCCTGTCTTCCTACCGGAGGTGCTCCAGTCCCCTGATCATCCTCGTGGCCCTCCTCTGGGCTTGTTCCAACAGTTCCATGTCCTTTTTATGCTGAGGACACCAGAACTGCACATCATACTCCAGGTGAGGTCTCACGAGAGCAGAGTAAAGGGGCAGGATCACCTCCTTCGACCTCCTGGTCACGCTTCTTTTGATGCAGCCCAGGATACAGTTGGCTTCCTGGGCTGTGAGCACACACTGCTGGCTCATGTTCATTTTCTCATTGACCAACACCCCCAGGTCCTTCTCCCTGCATAGCAGGACTCAATTACTCAATTTAAAAAGCTTTCCAGTTTCAGTAGGTGAATAGTGAAAATCAAAACCTTTAAATGTTCCTATTTTAAGTTTTTCTTGGGAAATGAAAAATTTGGGAAATGAAAAAATAAAGTCACTTATATATGAGGTAGGGATAGCTCATCCTCTGCTTTCATTTTATGCACCTGGAAGCGTAGCTGGCAGTTTAGACACATTGCCAATATCCAGCTGACAAGTCTTACGAAATGTGTTACACTCTACTTCTCAAAGTAGGAAACAATTGTGAAGAGTAGAGGTTTAATTTTATGTTTAGTTTTAGAGTCCTGTTTTTTTTTTTTATTGCTTCTCCATTCTCTCCCCTCTTTTGTTCTTCTCCATTCCATAATGCATTCAACTTTGTAAGGGGACATATTCTTAGTTCTTTGCCAATTAATAGAAAAAAAAATCTTTTAACTTCAATATTAGCTGGCTTTATTTTAAAAATATAATGTCTACGTCTTCCTTTTTCTTTTTTTTTAGTATTTTTTAGTTATTTATTCATTATTCCTTTCTCATTTCTCTCATGTGAAATTAAATAGTGAATAACTCAAATATTCATTGATCTACTGCTTAATCTACTGGCAGCATCAGAACAGATCAAGGTTTTTCCACCTTGTGTCTGTGTGTACTCTTTGTTCAGTGTCCGTAGTCACTGCTGTTGTAGAAGGTGTAGAATCAAAGGCTGTAGGTATATACGTCAACTTTAGCAGGCTAAGTTTAGGAAAATGCTCTTGAGTTCATCCTACCAAGTTTTGGTTGCTATTTTTGCTTCTGTCATGTGGCTTTTTAGTTGCCTGTCCTAGGATTTCCAAATAACAACATGGATCTGGACAAATAACTGTCATAAGTGTGTCAGCATCTGGTCATGCCGTTCTTTTCCATATTATGTATTTTAAAGAAATATTTACAGATTAAACAATTCCTGGTTCCAATTTTTAAAGAGGGTTTGTTTATGTCTATACGTATTCCTTTTTGGAATTATAATTTGTATTTTTGGAAAAGAAGTAGAATAGTAATAAAAATTAGTAATTTTATGTGTGAAAGTGAGCCAGCAAATTAACAATATTAGGGATAGAATTTTAAATGTTTATAGTCTTTGTAATATGAACTAAAGCTAGCAGTATTTTCACCTTTTTTTTTTTTTTTTTTTTTTTTGAGAAATATTTTTGTCTTAGCAAAATTACCTGGACCTCTTTTTACTGCTGTGCTATGAATATGAGGCTGACAATATTGTTTTATCTGATAGTTCCACTGAGTGGTGCTCTTGCTCTGTAGTTTCTAAGTATATTATATTTTTGAGAGTGAGTCCACTATAAATCTTTCTCTGGACAAAGAGTTCCCTTTGCACAGAGTACATTACAGTAGATCTGTTTTGTTTTGTTTTCAGATGATTGTTTAAATACACTTCATCTTCTGATGTTACCCAACAGAATCTTGATTGAGGTTTCTAATATTCTAGTTCTTACACTCCTTTATCATTCATCCAGTGAACAAAATACGCAGTGCGAATATACAAGACAGTATCATGCAGCTGGAAGTTTTGAGAAATAGGTTATTAAATTGTGTAATAGCAAGTAACAAGAAGACCTGCACATAAGCAATTTACACCACTTCTTAATCTGTGCTGCCAATTTTTGTTGTACTTAGGAACAGTAAGAAGCCATCTCTTTCTATATAACTTTTGCTGCATTATTAAAATCTGAAAAATGAAATTACTATAAGACATAGCCTTCCTCATAGGTGAAGGCAGACCACACAAGAAGCTATTCTTAGCAGTGCAGATAGAGACAGTTCTACAAAAGTTCCACAGGTATGTAACAGTTTGTCACCTTTTTTCTCTCTATTCAGATATTAAACTATATAATGTAGTGATGATAGAAAAGGAAGATGTCCTCTTTAGGTATTGTGTGTTGTTGCCTTTTGGTCATCTGGCAGGTTAGTTTTGTAGATTTAAATCTGGCTTTCAACTTACTTGGTTTTGAAGAATTACTGAGATCAATGGTTTTGGGTTTTTGTTTGAGGTTTTTCTGTTTGGCTTTTTTTTCTCTTTAGATCAGTTTAAGATGAACTCTTGAGTCACTTGGGAAAATGCACACTGTATTGTAAATTTGTCAATGAAGTTATTGTGGACATAATTTAGCAGGAGATATAATGCATATGAAATTATTTTAACCCATTCAGGAAGGAGATGAGAAGGATTCTCATAGTACTATTAACTCCGGTGGGGAAAACTCAGCTTGTGCTAATGTATTTGACCTGTAATTTATGGACAAGCAGTTTTGCAACCTATCAACTTGATTTGAATGGTGTGTGGGATGCTGATTTGCCAGTCACTTAAACTCTGTAAAGGAGGACATTTTCAGAGACTTAGGATATAATCATAGCTTAATAAAGATTGCTGTGAGAATTAAAAAAAAAAACCCAAAAATTTAGGTCTTAAGTTCAAGAGTGAATTTCTTTACAGTAATGCATTTTTTAACTTGGATGGAATTAGAAAAGCAAGTAAATCAACAGTTCATTCCTGATCTTTCATGATCAGCCTGCAATCTTTCTTACCTATTGCATTACAGTTGCTTTGATCCAGTCATCTCCAATCTCAATGTCATTCCAGAATTAAATAGTTGACATGCAATAAAATTAGCTTTTCTCATTAATCTTTTGGGTGTATGCTAGGTTTGCTTATTAAAAGACACAAAAGGATAAACTTTCTGCATGTGAATTGTGCAGAAAATTAATTCAATCTAAAAATAGTTCCCAGGATGCTTTTTTAAGAAAGTAGGTTATCATGTACAAACACTGGTTTGTCTGAAAAATACTTGTTTCGGGTTTGGGTTTTGTTTAGTTTTTTTTTTGTTTTGCTTGTTTAATGTTTTGGGGTTTTTTTTCCTGAGGCAAGGAAATATAAACAGAACTTGATTCACTTTTTTCTTTTTATTATTATTATTTCATCATTGAGGTGAGATAATAAAAGATAAGAGATCTTCAGAGAGATGTCACACATGAATCAGAGTATGCAAGTCCCACGAGTATAAGCTAAATACCATGTTTCAGTCTAGCTACTGGAGGATAGCTCTCTCTCCCTAAACTTTGTGTGTTTCTTTTTGGTAATCATAAACTGTATTTGAGAGATAGGCACACCTACATCATAGTCAAGATATTTGGCATGTCTTTTATCCAGCAGCCACGTTTAAGTATTTTTGAACTTTTCTTAATTGATGCTTTTTGTTTTTTTGCAATAAGAATTTCTTGAGCTAGAAAGAAATGCTGAAAGAGATTATTCTTTGTGGTGCTTTTGTCCTTATATTGCCTTAACTTCACCTTACACAAAGTTTTAATTGGCTTTGGTTTTACTGGTGTATTTCAGTGGATCTCTTGGCAGCAATCAGCATCTAATCTTCTGCTGCAAGAGATAATTGCCAAATTATTAGCTATTGTACAGCTTTAGCTATGTAGATGCAGTGTTTGGGATGAAGAAACAAAGGATTTAGGTTAAA
This sequence comes from Neopsephotus bourkii, assembly GCF_033783945.1. Taxonomy (NCBI): domain Eukaryota; kingdom Metazoa; phylum Chordata; class Aves; order Psittaciformes; family Psittacidae; genus Neopsephotus; species Neopsephotus bourkii. Next base: position 4,513,209 of record NW_026902113.1, read on the forward strand.
TGTTACTTTTAATTAATTATGGAAGTCAGAATTTATAAAGACTAATTTATAAAGACAAAACCATCATTTTTAGACGTTACGTAGTGTTAGAACATCTAATTTCCTTGTTGAACTAACAGATCACAGTGATTATATGCCCTTATACTGAGCTAACAGGGAGGAATTTCTTTGTTCTTGTTCTACTCGAAAATGGGGAGAAACAGCCATCTTAAACATGCTCTTAAAGAATACATATTATATAGGAGTTTCTTTATTGTGCTTTATTTAGTCACAATTACAACACTGTGTTAAGCTGGAATTGTGCCATATTTATAAAAACACTGGCACATTCTGGTAATTGATTAAATATCAATGCTTGATAAACTGTGAAAGGAAAATTTGATACTGTGTTTTTTTTGAGATGAAATGGTCTTTTTAGAAAGAAAAAACTTGATGACTGTTTTTTAATAGGAAAACATAAACTCATTGGGATTAACATAGAAACTGATAGCAAAATGTAGAACAGTGAACAAGAACTTCTGGTGAATAAATATGTTTAAAATGAGGGATAAATTAACAATAAAAACTGACAAAGTAGGAGCTTTTAGTAAAAATAAGAGGTAGAACAAAAGGAAACTATAAGAATGCTTCTCTGGGTTTGGGATTTCTTTTGGTTGGTTGGGAGTGGTTTTGTTGTTGTTTCTGTTTTCCTGAAATATCCTTCACACTGAATTTACAATAACCACAATTTATTCCTTAATTGGTGTTTGGGAAATGAAGCTATACGTTCAGAATGAGAGGCAAAATAGAATTAAGTTTCTGGTTGGTTGGTTTTTTTTTTTTTTGTTTGTTTGGGGCTTTGGGGTTTATTTTGGTTTGGGGGTGGGTTGGTTTTTTTTGTTTGCTTGGTTTTTTGTTTGTTGGGCGTTTTTTTAACAGAACTAAGAGCACTTCTCAGCCCACACTAATTACAGTCAGCTTTGGCTTTCAAATTAAGGAAGTCTAGGAGAAAGATGTGTCAGGAGGCCTGAAGTTATTTTTCTGTACATATTAGGAATTTGCTTTTTGAGGAGTTTTTTTCTAACACTGCCCATTTGCAATAGCTTCAGCTCTACAGACAGAGTTGTTGCAAAAGCTGGAAAATAGAAGCTATCTTTACTCTGTGTTGTCAAAAGCTTGTTTGGATGTTGTCTGTGCAAGAATTACAGTTTGGAGCTCTTGTTAGTTTTTAGGTTAGAAGGCAATGTTTTAGAGACCTGCAGATTTTTAGTCTGCCTTTTGAAGTGATAGAAATATGCATTAAATATTTAACATCTTCCCTTCGAAACACCAAAAAAGGAAAAAATGCCTGTAAAAAACCAAACCAAGCAAACGAAAAAACCCCACCCCTCAACTGGGTTTCCCTGATGTATTTCTTTTCAAAGAAAAATTCTGATTTTTAAGAAGGTATTTTTGTATTTTCCTCACATAAGGTGAGGTTGTCATGTCAGGTTTTCAGGAAATTTTAGTACCAGGAGACTTTTGCTACTTCTGTCAGTAGCTGGGATTTTGCCTTCTATCTGGTTGGTGCTGTAATTTTTAGGAGTTACGTGCTGTGTTGCATTTTGATGAAAAATCCCATCTTCTACTGTATTAAAATATTGTTCCATGCCCTGTATAGTTTTCCTGTCCCTTAAAATTTTGGGATTTCTATTGAATACATAGATCTTCTTCCTAGCAAAGCCCTATTTAATAGAACATAGTAAAAACGATAAACACTTGGAGATGGTGTCGACAAAAGTAGATATAACTGATACAGGTCAGTGGACAATTGAAGTTCATCACTTTTTCAGTTATGGACAATGCTTTGCTTTTGTCAGTTACAATATATTAATCTTCCTCTGGCATTTCTTCTTATATACCCTGTTAGCTGGGTAAAAGCTCTTGCAGTGGCTGATCTGGAGCTATGCAACAATTTAATTGTGTGTTGATGGGGAGAAGGATGTGTGAGGACATGATGAATGACTAGCTGACTGCTCTCTCTTCTCTGTGGGTCTTTCAGCTGCTGACAAGCCAAACAAATGGCTTTACAAGGGTTTTTATAAAGTATGTTCTTACATGGTTGCTGTCATTAGATAGGACACTGATACTTATGTCAACTTGCAGAGGTTTTTTTACTTCATTTTGAAGCTGAAAGGGGGGGCAGTCTATACACAGAAGTGGGGATGTTTTAAGTGTGAAAATAAGGGACATTTTTACAGCATCTGGCTGTGAGATTCATGTTCTGGGACATACTTCTGCACAGTGTCCTGAGTTTGGCCATCACGAGTAGCTCAGTTGTTCAGTGGCTTCATTACTGCAGCAGGATATCATGATGTGGAAGAACATAGTGCCAGAGTGTGTGTGTCTCAATACTGAGGACCAGTTCCACACCAAACACCTAATTTAGTAGAGAGATCTATCATTGGACTCTTTCAGAGAAACCATCTCGGCTTGAATCAGCTTGTTTTCTAAGGTCACACAGCTTCCTGGGGGGGGGAGAGAAGGTGGGAAAATTGCGTTAGTCAAAGCAAGGAGGTGTTAGGAAGTGGGAATCACATAGTCAAATTCATGTGGAAGATAAAGACTACTTAGTTACTGAGCACTGGCATTTCTCCACTCCCCCTCCCTCTCATTTTTTGTCCAATATAACATTGTATACCAAGTACCAAGCAGATCCCCATGGACCCCCAGGTTCTGCAGTGGTGCTAGTTTCTTAGAGATGGGAATACTCTCATATAATCATATTTCCCCTAAAGTATCTACCCTTTTTTCCTACTATTATCTTAATACTTTTATTGTTCAGTAGCAACCATTAGTGATACCAGGAGGATAATTTAGTTTTAGTGTACCTGATTCAATACAAAGATAGAAGGTGGGCATCATCTCCTTTCTGCTGGAATTTCTGACTATGCATCTAACAGCAACACTGAATATATGTATGCATATATATATATGCAAATCACGTGTATATATACACATGTATATGCACACACATATATGTTGTATCGTGTGAGAGTTAATTGAACAAAGTTAATGAAGTGATCCAGTTTTGACATTGAGTGGTCATCCTCATAGTAATGGGGTTTTGCTTGTCTTTTTTCTGGGAATAGTAGATGATATGAAATGGTAGATTTCCTTTAAAATATTTATTTTTAAGCAAAGGATTAATTGTCAGAGGTGTCAGTCAATGTAATATTTCTGTGCAGAAAGGTCCTCTAGTAATTCATTTCATAAAATGTTTGAGATCTGCTGGCTTGATAATACTACTGTAGTGTAAGGCTATAGGTGGTCAAGCATGTACCTTATATCTAGGTGCTGTTGCACTAGCAACATCTTGAGATATTTGTTGTAATTTTAAAGAGCAACAGAAGATCATTTAGCTCCATTAAAACATGTTATGTTCCTAAATGGCTGTTACCTTTGAAGAGATCTGAGCAAGTTTGACTTTTTTGACATTTTCTTTTTAACATCTGTAGTTGTGTCCTCACAACCCTAATGGCTTTATAAAATAAAATCTTTTTTGATATTTATTTAGATTTTGGGGTTTTGTGTTTATTTTTAGTGTGATGCATTGTAACCTCAATGAATGTTGAAAGGGATTGGAGTTCCTGCTGCTCTGACAAAATGGCTTGCTTTAACTGTTTCATATATTCTGTAATGAAAAACTGATTAGAATGCCATTTCCATGGGGTAATTTACCTCTTTGCTGAAATACTGTGGCTGTTTTAAGCTGTGCTAGATGTGGTCATACAATGTCTTGGAAAGAGCTTAAGCAAGTAAAAGGTATAGCTGTTCATGTAGACAAATTAAGAAGGGGTTTCTTGTTTTATTACTGCTCATTATATTTTTTGCCATTACTGTTTAGTTATTACTAAGTACATTCCATCAAAAGGACTCGAGGCTCCTGAATCATCTTAGTGATTAAGACCTGTTTATTTTTAAATATGTTTTTTCCTCTAAAGCAAGCTAAAACCATGCCCTGGCACGCAGGTGTGATGATGTCAGTAAGCCCTTCAATGGCAAGTGTGTATTACAGTTAAATGTTTGGGATAGAACATGTAAGAGTGTGCTGGAGTCTGGACAAAATTTGAGAAGATCTGCCTTTTTTTTTTTTTTTTTTTTTAGATTCAGAGCAGTGACAAAAAGCAAATACCTATTTCAGATCATATACTACCTGTCTGTAAATAGAGCAGGTGTGAGGTATCCACTTAATAGCTTGTGACTTTTCTTTGTCAAAACTGTAATTTCTCTAATGCAGTTTTGGAGGTAGAGCTGTGTAATCCATTCTGATTCTTTACTTTCTTTTGTTTAACACTGACTGTCAGGGCAGGTTGTGTAGCTATGCATCATTGCTGTTGGACCGAATCACAGTAATTTGATTGAAACCTTAGCAGTTTCTCTAGTATTGCAGAGATCTAGCAATTCTAACTGCAGATTAAATATCAAACATTACCAAATTATGTTAGTCTGTTTATGACTTTTCAGTTTTTACAGTCTGGAAAATGTTGAGCAATTCAGCAAATCGCTGAACAAATTCAACAAATTGCTCAACATTTTCTGACACTTTAAAGTTAATGCCGCTTCTCTGAGGTATGCCAAGATAGAACATATCATCAGTCCTTAAATGGCAAGCATGGATGTTGGAAGAATTGCAGGATACTGGCTGGAAGTGGAGGGGACCCAGAATGAAAATCCAAGCTGTGTGAGATAATAGATTTTAAAAACATGCTTCATTCTGTCTGTTTCTCCTAAGAGAGTAATTTATCTAGCTAATTATTTGTCTTGTCAGTTTCTAAACATCTGTACAAGGGTTCATTGATATTAATAAACAGTTAGGATTTGGGCATCTGTTGCAGAAAAAAATGTTTTCTCTGGATTAGTTTATTTTGGTTTCCCCTAGAGATAGTAAAATATCGTAAAATATGGCTTGTGTCCTACACCAAAAGGACTGTCAGCCCAAGAGTCTGGGACTCAAAACATATTAATCCTGTGCAGTTTGTTAGTTTGCAGGATTTATAGCTAGCCCATGTTTCACATGATTAAGTAGATTGATCTGTTCATACTTCAGTAGCTCATTTTGCTTCAGTAGCACATTTCACATTGTCGCTTCACCAATTTGCCATCTGAAAGTAAATTGATATATATTGATTAGGTGTTAGTTCTTGATCACTGACCTGGTTCTTTCATGCAGTTCAAGCAGTCGGAGTCTGTTAATATTCTGCGATTGAGGTTTCTTTTTTTCCAGGGGCTTAGTTGATCAATTAACTGCCAGTAGTAGCTTTTAGCTTTCCATATCCATAGTTTTGGATGTATGTCACTATATAAACTTGTTAGTTTGTAGCTGACCAAAACAATTTTTACACTGTAAAACTGGCAAAAACTAAGTGAGGAAGGTCAGTCATCTAGTCACTATATTTGAGAAGGTATATAATGGTTATGGTAACTTCAGGTACAACAGGAAAATTATTACCTTTGTTAGGTACACGTATTACCAAAGCTGACTTATGCTAGACCTGATGTTTGTAACACTGTAAAAAAACCACCAGTATAAAGATATTAGCAGGGAAAAATACCATTATATGGGTAAGAAATCAATTGCCTTCACCACTGTGTTAATTTTACATATTTTTATTCCTGTGAACTACTCTGACTTCAAATCTGCATAATGATGTGATGGGGTGTGAGGCATAAGTGTCTGTAAATTAAAGAATAATCAATGAAAATATATCCTGGTCTCACGGACAAAACCTCTACCTTGTGAATATCAAACTAATTTATACACTAACTGATCAGAGATTTGCTGGATGCTTTTCCTCTATGGCTGCTATTCCATAAGAAGCAAGTTACTGAATGTTATGGGGTGGAGGCAGAGCTCTGCATATTCTAGGGAAAAAGGAGTTTTAAAGTTAGGCCATTGAACAGCTAAACCATTCAGTCAATTTTGTTCTAATGCAAATGAACATAAAGGCTTGTATTTGTTAGGCAGTCAGATATTGGGACAAATTCTTGTCAGTTGATTGGGTGTTATGAAAAGAAGCTGCAGTACATTTTGGTCAAATTTAATAGAGTTTTCTAGTTGACTGTCTTGCTTTTCAGCAAGATGATCCAATGTAAAAACAAAACCTGCTTCCAATATTTAAATGATGTCATGGTCTGTAACAAAACATTTTCAAGTGTGGAGTTTACAGTAGACTAGAGAAATGCTTCCAGAATATTATCTATTGTGAGCAAATGCAAGAAGAAAGAATGCATATGTTTAGTGTAAAGGTGAGGAGTGAACTATAAAAACATACAGAAATGAAAATGTCCAGTGAGAGAAAGGGCAGTATAGTTCTGATGAGTATTACAAAGAATTAGTTTCCCAGTTTCTCTTTAAAGGAAGCTATGTACAGTTTGAGCAGTATACTAACTGTAAGTTAGGAAATTAAGTGGCATATGCAAGTAAGAAGTATCTATACAAAGCATTGGAAGTAATTTTAAAGTTTACAGTGGCAGGAATTTCCACATTAAAAATTCATAGTTGTTAACTTAGATTTTCATAAGGTTTATCGTAAAGTTATTTGGTTTATGACTGAACAGATATATGCATTTCTGAAAAGGAAAAAAGCCTTTATTAAAAAAACTTTTATGATTAGGCTTCTATACTAAATAAAAATCTTATTCTTAAGGTATTAATAGAGGGCAGTTTCGAAAAGAGATACTGTTAGATTTTTGACAGAATACTTACAGTAGTCAATACAATAATTTTGTAGTCAATATAATAACTTTAAAAGCAAGAAAACTCTCAGTCACCATGGAGCTTATTTTCTTTAGTCCCCGCAACCCAGGCAAGTTTGATTTCATGTTTAATTCAAAAATCTCATCCCTACCCTCCCACCCTTTGTCACTTTAATAACTTCTGTGCCATTGGCTTGTTTTTTCTGTGTGCTGAAATGCACTGTCTCAATTCCCTATAGAATCTAAACCATTAATTAAACACCACTTTTTTTTTAAATGATTTATCCACTATTTTCATACATCTACTCCCATCACAATTTTTATTCTCTTAAATAAGCAAAAGGTAAGTGACTTATTTTAAAGAGTTTTAATAGTTAATGGGGTACGTATCTTTTCACATTAATCATAAGCCATTTGTGGAACAAGCTTCCTGTTTTTCTGTGCTACCAACTCTGCTTATTTTTGAACTCTCATATGAAAGCATGTCTTATCTCTTATGTATTCCTAAAATCACAAAATTTAATTTATTCTGTTTCAGTGATGAACCCCCACCTGGTTAGATGCTCAGTCAGATAAATATTGTGCAATTTCCTGGTGCTCACCAATTTAAATGAGTAATTTGCATACATAAATATATTTTTTCTGAAGTAAGCACATTGTGTTACAGGAGTCTCACTTTGCCACTGAGATCGGCAAGATTAAGTATATTGGATTTATTGGAATTAGAATCTAAATTCTGATTTTTCAGAAACTGTGAAATGGCTTACAAGAAGGAATGCTTGAAATGCACTTTTGAGTGTTTCAATTACATTTTACCACATCGTTGTATCCCCTGCTAGTTTTTTGGCTCAGGATTTAAATGTTTCTTGGAATAACCCTAAACACTGGGAAAGGAGTGCTGGATTGGTACTGTGTGTACCCAGCTGTGTGGCATCTGCTCTGGAGCTTGTTAGTGTGTAGATGTTCAGAAGCACAGACAGATCAGATGTGCAGTTTTCTACAACCTGCGTAGGCATATCTAAAAGGAATCTTTTTCTTTACCATTGCGAGTTAAAAAAGAAGCAGTAGTACAGTTGCATAAGTTTCAATGAGTTCCTGGCTTTATCATTGATCATTGACAATGTAAAGACAAAGTATTTCTGGAAGTATTTGGATTGTGTGTGTTCATCACAGTAAAAGCATTTGTTCCTTCAGAGAATCTTTTTTTCATGTTTTTACTGAAATAAGTTTCATCATGCTTGTCCTGTTCATACTTAATTTTTCCTTTTTTTTGAGAACTTTCTTTGAACTTAAAAGTACTTTTTAGGAATAATTTGTTTGGTTGATAACCCTTACAAATACTTCTTTGTCTTGCTTTTATTTCCTATCAGAATTCCAAGTTGCATTGTAGTTTCTTCTGTATTCTGTTACATGATCTTTGTATGCTCCTTGTAGAAAACATTGTGGCTTCACAAAAATCATTGAAATATTAAGGCATATCTTTTCTTTCTTTGCTTAAATTTTACAGAGTAGGCAATAAACAGCAGGAAAAATTGTTAAAAAGTTCTTTGAAAGTTATCATCAGAATAGGAAGTTTAGTTGTCCAGTGAAGGACCCTGGTCTTGCCCTGTGCCTCAGATGATCACCTGTAGAGTATACCGTGCATAATCCACATTAGAACAGTTTCTCACTGTGAGAACAAGAAAACACTGTAGTAAATTCCCCAGAGAAGGGGTGAAATCTCTGCTTGACAGCCCCCTGGGTAACCTGACATAAGGGTCTGATTTCAACAGAAGGCTGGACCAGGTCATCTCCAGACATCCTTTCCAACCTAATTTTTTCCATGATTCTGTGAATCTGTCTTTGATACTGAAGCAAATATGAGGAAATGGACCAGGCAGGCTGCTGTACTGCTTGAAATGTCTGGAGAGTAGTAGTCCTGGCTACTCTAATCCATTCCTGAGAGAAGCAATTGTGCTGTATTAATCAGAAAATGAGAGGGGAGGGCATTCCTGGAGTTTTTCAGAGGAGGGATGTAACGGATGGCTAGAGTGGGGGGGAAATTCCTGTGCAAATTTGAACATAAGTATCAAGGAGAGTAGCTGGACAGTTGAAGAAACCTAGGACAAAAAGGGGGTAAATAAGGAGGGAAAAGGCAGAATGGTTTGAATATACATTTGGTATACTAAACAGTTTTCAGTATTGAGTGTATTTACTATGTGTGATAAGGTTTGGATGGCAGAAGGGCTGATAATGCAAGAGCCTCTGGATGCTGAAGGTCGTGTAGTTTGGATAGTCTTCTTTGGGTTATTGAAAGAGGAGAACTCTGAAAGTAATGGAGGAGAAAAGGTACATTAGGACATTCTTAAATGTTCTGTAGTTTGAAGCCCTTGGAGAGGCTGGTGGCTCACCACTGCTGTCTTAAATACTTGAGAAAGAGAAAAATAAGGAAGCGAGTTGTTTGGAGCAGGTCTCGGCATAGTTACTTTTTCATAAAATTGGCCATATAAACTCAGAGATGAAAGACAGTGACCCTTCTCTAAGTTGAAAAATTTCTTTTTGTTATTTTTCATTGCTTCAGGGAAGTTGGATTATGTAAGCAGATGGGTATTTTGTTTGCCTTTGTAATCGATCAAAATATGCTTGACATTGTGATTGCTTTTCTTTTTTAGCATCATCATTTTCTTCAGAGAGTAAGGTTAATTCTCTCCTTAGATTGTTCTGGATCGTTCCATTAGCTGGCTACTGCAACTGTCAACAAAATACCTGTCTTAAGACGCTTTCTTCACTTTAGTCTATAGATGAAATCAAGGGTATCTCTGAAATGTCACTGCCATGTCATGTGTGCTGTGTATGTCAGATTACACTTTGGAGTATGATACAGAAATTGTCAGAAAAACCTGAATGTGTGCTTTAGTGTGACATTAGTTTGATCAGACCAGTTACTACTGTTGCAAATGCCTGTTTTTTGTATAGTGCTTAGGTATCTGTAGAAGACAACCACATTGTAGAGAAGAGTTAATACCCTTATCCTTGTCTCAAGATGGGGAACGTTGCTGTGAAGAGAGAAAGTTCCTTGCCCATAGTCACACACAGAATCAGTGGTGGAGCTAGGGTTAAAATCTGCATCTCTGTTAGGCAATCTCTTAATGGTGGGTTCTGAAGAGTAGTGTGGTATCGGAAGGGGAGATTATGTTTTGGATTGAATACACCCAACATTTTAATAAAAGCTTTGCATAACCTATGAAAAATTTTGTCTCAGTATGTCGAACTGTCTCTATCCAGATTTTTATTATCCCTACTAAATAAAATAGATGGCTTTTTGCCACTGTCTGTTTAGCTAGCTGTAAGCCCTGTTGGGCATATTGCATGGTATGCTGATTAATGATATAGGCTGTGGGTGATTAGCCATGCATGTAACAAGGTCCATAGGTTCCAGTATATTGTAGAAATACCATGCATCGGTATAACCACACAGTCTGTCATGTCTTCTGCAAAGTAAATTTAGACTAGTGGTGTAGCCCCTGAAGAGCTGCTGCAGTGCCACACAGCCGGGCTTGTTTTTAGAGGAGTCTTAAATTTAGTCCAAAGATTTGTAGGTTTGGTGTTTCGTGTTTTTTGTTTTCCTTGGTATCTTTCTCACTGTAATTATGGGCATCTCCCTACCCCCATTTTTCTTTCAGAATAATCCAAAAGACTTAATATCATGTGATAAGTGTTGGATCTTGTATTCTATATGTGCTTTAAAAAGTTTCTTATATTCTCAACAAGCAAGGGCAGGAGACAGAATAGCTTGATGAATTCTGACAAACAGCATGCTGTTTTATAAAATTTCACTAGATCAAGCTGTCAGATGTCAAAGACTGTATGTGCTGATTTTGTGGCTGAATGCAATTTTCTAATATATTAATACTGGTTAAATACTTTGTTTTTTAGCGAATGCTGAAAATACGTAATAATTTTTACTTTCATTTCACACTTTAATGCAGTAATTCTGTTATGGGAGTGGAGTTTTTTTTATCATGTCCTGAACAATCATCAGGATCACAGCTTTGAGGCTATATAAATTCAGATTATTCATAATGTTTTTTCTTCTGAGTTTTTTCTAGAGCAATAATATGAGGTAATTAATTTGCTTTTAGTTATTAACTCTTATTATTAGTCTTGTTAAAATTTCTGTAAATAAAATTTCTGTAAACTTATCTCTGAAAAATTTACAGGCAGTAGCTCAATTCCAAATTTCTTTCATATCATGAAGAGACAGTTTACTGAAACAGAGTGGAGTGTAATCAAGTCTATGAGTAATGAATGGATGCAGCTGGATATGTTTCATCGGCACTGGGTAGTGTTTCTTTTTCTCTATTTAAAGACTGTAATGCTATAATCTGCATGTTTTCTTTTGATATGTTTTGTTACTATTTTCATTATAGTAAAATTGTATACTTTTTATAGTGTCTTGTTCTTTTGGAGATACTATTTTAATTTGATATTTTAGTGGGTTTTTTTAATGTTATAATAACTTTGAGAACAATTGTACAGCTGAGTTTTCTAGAAAGATATATGACTATCATTTTAAACACATACCCAGAGCAAGGTAAAGTGATCATATCTGTGTGTACAGTTGGTAATTTTGCTTGCGTATTCATTATAATGCAGCAAAGTTAGGCAAGGTATTAATAACACTGGTAACTTTTTCTTTTGGTAATTTCATCATTCTACCCTCACATTTACAGTAGTATAAGTCTTAAATTTATTTGGTCTTTAGTGCTGCTCAGAACTAAAACAGTTTGAGAACAGCCAGTATGACTAAAATACATTTATTCTGTGTTCTAGGCCTTGAAGGAAAGCTTCTTAAAGGCTATTGGAGTAGGAATTGGCTTTAACTTACAAAGAATTGAATTTAATGTGTCCCCACTACAACTGGAAATAGGGAATGTGTATAAGGAGACAAAAATGCTTCTGGATGGAGATGAAGAAGAAGAGTGGACATTTGAAGTAAGAAATACTCGATTTTATTTTTTCAATAATAGGAAACAGTCTCAACACCCATATGGTTGCATCACACTTTTTTTTTTATTTATTGCATCTTTACACCTTTGTTCTGTATCACCACGTTGAACATACAGCAATAAAAACTTGGGATAGTAATCCACAGCATTTTAAAATATTTTTGATGATTGCAAAACCACCAAGGTTTGTTTGTCGGAATGGCTCTTTATTTTTTATGTTCCTCAAATATACTTCTCGCACTCAACGAAATTCATCCTAGGGAGTTCAGGAAATTCACTGAAGCATATGCAGACCTGATTTGTGAACAGTGTCTAAGATTTTCAAGTTCTTCAACAGTTGGTCTAGAATGGGACTAGTGAGTAACTAACCCCATTAGTTAGTGTTTATGTTAAATGTTTGAAGTAGAGGAGCTGTCTTCAGCTCCTTTGGGTTTCTTGGTACTTGTCCATGCAAACTGGTAGAAATGTACTTTTGTGGGTATGAATCTCTAGTGTGCTGGTTAGCTGCTGTCTGTGGGAATGGAGAGATGCAAAAATCTTGTTTTTGATTAACTGGAACATTGGTTTGAGCTCAGCCTTCTATCAGAACATTGGGTTTATTTTTTGTGGGTGTTTTTTTTTTTATTCTTGAAAGTTATTAAGACATCACCTAAACATCTATCCTGTTAGATTTGGTAGGAAATGATCAATAGCATCTAATTCAGTTTAAAGGTTAGAGAGAGAAAGAACTAACAGGAGCAATGTTTTAGTGGTGGACTTGATAGTGTTGGTTAGTGTTTATACTTGATGGTCTTGAGACTCTTTTCCAACCTTCTGATTCTGTGATTCTGTACAATGACCTCAAATTACTTCATTACCCTAAGGAACCAAGCTTAAAAAATTTAATAAATCATAATACCATTTCTCTACTTTCCAGAGGTGTTTTAATCAGCTGCTTAAAACAAAGGTTGAAATGCAAAAGACATTCACTTAAAATTGTCCATAAAGGGCACCTTGTTCCAGTCTGCTGCAAGTTTGTGCTGCTGGTGTGTAGACAAGTGCATTTTCCAGAAAGAGTAATTTACAATACCTGTTTATACTTCAAAAATATCTGCATTTTTGTAGACAACAATTCCAGTAAAGCCTGTCTAAATGACAGATTTCTGCTGTATGCTTGTTCTGTGTAGGAGTCAAAACTATGTGTATGCTATGCATGTAGTAAAAAAGAATTAACGTACCAATAAGATTTAACTTACAGCATTAGTTGAGCTGTTCACAGTTCATTCCTTTTAGTATTTCTTAGCCACATCTGGTTTTATGCTATTTTAAAAGCCTACCCATATTAAATCAGCTCTCTCACTAATATTGTCATACTCTCTAGGAATTGAGTATGTCATGAAATTTGCTAATGGGGAATTGCAGACTGGCAAATTGGGAAAGACTGTGACATGCATTTTATCAGAATGCTTTCTGTATTGCTGCTAACAGTATGCCATTGTCAAGGAAACATCTACTTCTATCAATTGAGTTCTAGAAATCCTAATTTTGGTCTTTGATGACATGCCTGTGTCTGGTTGACTAAAATAGCCTGAAGATGATGATGTAGATAGCTCCCTACATACTCAAATGCTTTATTATTATTTGATTTTTCCTTATTACTTTGTAATTACTGCTAGAAGTTTAATTTAATTTTTGTCTGAGGAATGTCTCCTCTTCCATGCTTGCCCTTCTGCTTCCCAAGAGTGCAGCCTTATTACAAGGCAGTTTGCAGTGTTACAAAGAATGGATTTATTATCAAGTTTCATTTAATACAAGCTCAATTAGAATATAATTTAATCTAAATATCAACAATTATTAACCTGAAATTGGAAAAAAAATAGTTTTTCAGTTACCAATCCCCAACCTAAAATTAAGCATCACTTTCCTTTTTTGATCTTCTCCCAAGTTTGTTTTAGTTTTGTGCCCATCAAAGACAAAGGTCCTTTCTAATTTCATCATTAGCTCTTGAAACAGCTTCTTATCTGAAAACAATAATTTACTGATTTTGAGAAATCTGAAGAGTCACCAAGAGAAATCTGTAAGAATCACCTGTAAGATTCCATATTACTGGTATAGTGTTTTCCTTGTGTTCCCTGTTGTTCTCAGTTTGCTTGAGGGAACATTTTTTACCAAATAAAAAAATATAATGACCTCACTTTTCAGGTCTTCCTATATGTTTATAATAGGAGGTGATCAAAGAGAGCAAGGCTGTTTAAAAGCCAATTAACACATGGTTTTGGATTGTCTTATTTGAGTTTTAAAAATACTCTAATTTACCAAAAACAGAACAGGGAAGCAAAGGGGATTTTATCCATTAAAATTACATAAAAATTCTGAAATATCCTTTAGAATGTACTATGCAAAGTGGAAAAAGCAACTTAGAAACATTAAGACTAGAAAAAGATCTACCATATTATACTTGTCATACTAAAAGGTCAGGAGAAGTACTAGTGAATCGAAGCAAATCAATGTTGACACTGTTCAGACACCCTAAACTGTTCACAAGAGCAAAGCATGTTCATACCAGAGAGAATTTTCTGTGAGCATGTAAATAATAATTTTCTGCTATTTCATTGTAAACACCAAATGAACTGCCTTGTTGTGTAGTTGACTGTGACCCCTTTTCCAAGGAGATTTTTTACCTAGTTTTGTTCGAAGTGTCTTTCCCCTCCTTCGCTCCTCACGTATTTTTGAGCTTGGATAGACAACAGTAGCTCAGAAACAGTTTCTTGCTGTTTGATCTTGTTGGATCAGTTTAGCTTTAGGCACCTGTTTTCATGTAGTACTCTAGAGATGGCTAGGCAGAGTCCCTGCAACTGTTTTTGGAAGGAGAAGGAAACAGTAAAACTTCATTTAAAAGCATAAATCTAATTTTAAGATGTGTTTAATATGTTTTATTCACATAGGCAGTGTGCACTTTTCCTCGTTTTATTAAGGTGAGTTTGTTTAGTAACAGAAATTTTGCTAGCCCAGTGAAAAGCAATACAGTATTTGTGTCAGATTGTTATTTTAAGATGCAACAATGATGATAATAATGTAGATTTGGGGTAATTCTGCATGCTCTATTTACTTCCTTTGAAGAAAATAAACTTACAGAATTGCCCTAGTTTTTCTGGGATAGATTTCATTTTTTTCCCAGTACCTGGTACAGAATTGTCCTTGCTTCAGCTGGAATAGATTTAATTTTCTTCCCAGTAGCTGCTACAGTGCCGTGGTTTGGATTTAGGATGAGAATAATGTTGATAACACACCGATATTTTAGTTGTTGTACCAAGTCAAGGACACCAGCTTCTTACACTGCCCTGCCAGAGGGGAGGCTTTATGATGTTTCGTGACTTGCTATGTTAAACTGCAACAAGAATGAAGTACCAGTTAATTTTAATAAAGGTGAAAGATAGGTGTCTGTAGCACATCTGATATATGGAAAAAAAGAATCCTAATTACTGATTTGCAAAATATTAAGTACTCATGATTTTTTCTTTATTGGTCCCAGTTTTGCGCCATTAGTCAGGAAGAATGACTGGATAACATTTACTGGAGTCTATATTAAAGAAGAATCTTAAATGAGACATAAGACCCTTCTATTTGGGTCCCTACCTCAATTTTGGATATAGCCAGTTTATAAAGAAAGCACCTAATTTATCCTAAACCTCATTTGGTTTTAAGAATCACCTGGCATCAGAGCTGCTACACAAGTAATAACAAATATTTGCTTTGTTTGCCTATATGCAAATACATTACTTTCAGAATATGTATTTCAGATTGAGGTTACCTGGATCGATTTGAAACATATTTAGTAATTGCTGTTGGTATGCAACTATAACAGAGTCTTTCAGCCTCAGTAAGAGAAGTTAATTCTGTTGTATTGCCAGGAATAAATATGAATGAAAACTTTTACTTCTAAGACCATTTAATCCAACTGGATTCACACAGCAATCAGTTCTGCTTGCTGGGAAGGTACAACTTCTTCATAAGCTCTCTGTTGTTGAGCGAATCCAGAATGATTTGAATCCCAGACACATCGCTTTGCTGAGCCTTTGAAATGAGGTCATATGTCTTGTGCCTGTAGCTTGAACAGCTCTGGTAATACTCTGGTTATGTGCAGAGCAAAACGAATTTTGATCAGTTATGTTTGCTGGTTTATAGAGATGAATCTTAACAAAACAAACTACCTCAGAGGTATTCTGTATGATTGTCCTCTTTCTCTTTTTTGTTTAATCGTCTGTTTCCACTTAGAAGTTGGATTTATTGTGTAAAATTGGTACAGCAGTATCCCCAGATGAATAGGTAAGCAAGCTGATTCGCTGGTTTTTGTGGTTTCAGGATGTTTCATTAACTCCATGCCTTGAGGCTTTTGCCGGCTGCTGGTGGGGACCAGGAGAAGTCTCCTTCCCTCCTGTATTTGACTGGGCTTTACATTTATTTCTCTGAAGCAGCAAAGATAAGATGAAGAGCATAGTTTGTTATATTTTATTGTAAGATGCAAAAAACCTCGTGATCACAAAGGATATCTGAAGTGAATGAGGTGGAACTTCTGACTTCAAATGTAGGGTGCTGCTGAATATGCTGTATTATATCCTCTGTTCTGATCAGTCTTTACAGTCTTGGACATGCAGGAAATGAAAGGAAAGAGGGAAATACATGACCAAAAACTGGATGTAACAGTTTTTCCACCTAGATGAACACAAAGCACTGCACCTTAGAACTGTGTAAATTGTTCAGCTGCATTTGATCAGACATATAATTTTCATAGTCTGTTTTTGAGGAAGTTCTAGAAATGTGCATGATGTGTAAAAGTGGTTAGATTTCATCAAACCTGAGGTAGCATTCTTTATTTTCAGTCTTCTACCCTAGTAAATTAATAGAAAACCAAGTAAAATATTTCAAGGTAAATACACTGCTATAAAGGACTATTGCTATTTGAATGCAATTACTTTACAGTATTTTATATTATGCTCTGCTTTTTTTCTGAACCATACTCTAAGCATTTGTAGTCTTTGCTGGAAACAGAGTAAAGAAAACACATTTATGTTGCTATTATTCATCTTTACTAGGAAACCCGGTTAGATGACCATCATCACGTTGCAGTGGCCCTTGGGAAACAGGAGGGACTTGTACAGAAGCATTCTGATGTAAGAAATTACAAAATGTTTTCAGTTCTTGGTAACTAATCACTTGAACATGATCTTAGTCTGATGCTGTAGCTAAAAGTGTGTTATCTCAGATGTAGGGCCAAGGAGAAAGCTTATCTTAAGCATAGTATTAACCAGAGTTAATAGAACCTCTAGTTCTGTTGTGCCTTTTTTCAGGACAGGTATGAGAAGGAGAAATGCTTTCAGAGGACAGTGACAGATAATGTCAAATCTGGAATGTGTATGTTAGTGTTTCAGCATGTTCACTGAACAGTAAATCAAGTGATTTTTGTCACAGCGTGATAGTACTTACGTGGGAAAGATGTTTTTTGCAGAGGGAAATGGAGACAGTGAACCAGCTAACCTGTCACAGCACTTCACCAAGTTGATTTTACAGGGGACTTGTCAGTACATGTGTCCCAGAGCAGAGCCATCTTTCAAACACCATTATCATAAGGTAACCCCTGAGACAAGCAACAACCAACAGATGGGAGGAACAGCAGTGCTAGTCTTCATTCGATGTGTGTGTCTACTGAGAGAAGCAACAAAGCTACTTACAAGCTTTTCAGGATTTTCTTTGTAATTTAACAAAGACCTGGATCATGAAAATAGCCATAAAAGTCAAATTTGAAGCAGACTTGCAAGTTGTAGCTGAAATAGCCAGTCAGCAAAGCGAAGTGTGACAAACTGCCAGTTTTGTCTGTAGTGTTCTAGTTGCTCACAAGAAAATGGGTTATTGTTTTCTGTTATTTACATAAAAAGATTCTGTCAGAAGCTAGAAAACGGTAATTAGTATATGCATGGATGAAAGAAAGAAAGTGGTCATGTACACATCTATCGTGGTCATAAAGTCTGAGTCTGTGTTTATGGGTAGTACAGAGAGGCAGACCTTTTAATTAAGTATTGGTTAGGTTGAAAAAAACAGGTAAAAACTACCTTTGAGGATTTCTTGTAGTACATCAGTGCTGAAATATTCTTTAAGAAAGTATGTGCATTTTGTTTGAGGGGACATATTTAAGTTGCCAGTGGTGCTGCATATCATCCTTTCTACAGGAATACTGATAAATATCTGTCTGAGGTGAAAAGAAGGTGGCCATTTTTTCTAAGGACAATTACCTAAGTCTTCTACAAAAGTCCAGGTGTTTTGTTGACTTTCACCATCACTGTTACACACCTTAAAATTATCGAAGAAAGAACAGTCATCCGGAGTTAACGATGAGAAGTCTGAATCAAGAAGAGTCTCAAAGGCATACTTGTCCACTGACAAATTTGTGATGGCCTAAATTTCGTTAGCTCAAATCACTGAAAAGAAGGTCATTTTAAATAGGACAAGTGAGCATTCTGTAATTCCCAATATGGAAATAAAATACTTTTTCATGACTCTGACATGAATGTGGAGGAAATTAAAAGTGGCCTTCTGTCTTTCTAAATTTTGCAGAATGGTAAGAAAGGATTCTCTGTATTACTAGATGTGTCGAGAGGAAAAGGTGTTCTTCATCTTAGTTAAAAAAAAAAAAAAAACAGTGTGTAGACATCATGCAACTATTTCAAGATGTCAGTACTTGTTTCTGTTCCCTCTGTGCCATCAAAGGAATAATTTGTGATGTCCTATTTATGGACTTTCAGAGCTTTCTTCCCAACCTGATAGCAAGTGGCTACAAGTCACAGGAAAGACCAATTGTTACTTTAACATACTATAATTTAAATTCTCTAGTTGTCAAGAATCTTGACAAAATGTCTGCTGCTGACTGCTACATGCTTGAAGAGACGGAACATTTATCTGCACTCTTAACCTAGATCTAGACAGTTACCCGAGGCAAGTCTCAATGAAAGATAGCTGAGTTTATAATTCTTTATAATTCCTATGTAGGCTACAAGGCGTTCTTTTTGTCACAACCCTGGACTGAAGGATCAGCTATATGCATGTTGGATTCATGGAGCTTTGCTATCTGGAAAGAATTATGCTTACAGATAGCATACAGCAGGCAGGCAGCAAAGTAACATGTGCTCACAAAAAACAGACCCTTTTTTCTTTGAAATGTAATTTTTCTTGAAGTGATGGCACTAACACAGGGACTGTGACACACTCATTTCTCATATCTCAGTCTACATTTAATCTGGGTTTAACACAGGGAATTGTGTTGACTGTGACCATTTTTTTCCTTAAATAGCAAGAGTTTGAGAGATGTATGCACAACCACAGTGATTGCTGGTATTAAAAGAGTATGTATAGACACACTTCTAGTGGAATAAACCCTCATGCTATTATCTCAAATAATCATGTCTACTGGAGAATGAAGTAGAGTTTGTTGAATGGTTTTCTTCCTTTTTTCTGAACTTAAACCACTTGCTCTGTGGTATTTGCAGCATTCTGTATCTCTCATCTTTCTGCTTTCTGAATTGAGTTTCTAAGAAAAGCTTGCTTTTTCTGTGTGGCCTGTTACATACTTCCATTAGTTACTGTGTAGCCTAAATTAGAGACAGTGACATTGGTCTCAACTGAATTTTTTTTATTTTTTTTTTTCAGTAAGCAATGTATAGTTTAAACTGGACAGGGAGTACTGCAGGAAGAAAACTGAGATGTATTGATTCATGTAATACTAATATGTATTTTCTGTAGGTATGGTCCATGGAGCCTAATCAGCCTCAGTTCACATTACTGACTTTTGAAGATTTAGTCTCATCTGGTATTCCAGTCACACCTGAGGATTCTGGATACTGGGATAATTTTTGTTCTAAGCAGGAGAGTCCAGTGAAACAGAATTCACTTTCAAGACAAGACTGCTTATAAGAAGAAAATTGTCAAAGTTATCATGCTGTTACTCTACATAATTCAGTGTGGGAATAAGTGCACATGTGTAAATTTTCCTGATTTAAACTGACAGTCTGATTTTTCACCATTTTAAAATTTATATTCTTTATCAATATCTTAAGGAAGATGCATCTTTCCTTGCTGAAGGAATTCTGGGTGAATAGTCTGGAGCTGGCCACATACTTTTCTGCTTCTCCATGTTTGTGCTGCTTACACTGCAGTAGTTACCCATGCAAGGAAGAGGGAGCAGAGCTACAATAATGTTGTTGGTTAGTCAACAAGTGTTTCATATATAAAAATGTGTTTCTATACTTCATTTATGCTGAAGCTTAAATTATGGTACTGTCTTTTTCTCACATTTGAAGACAATATTTTATTGCCTTACAGTGAATTAAAATTTCTGGAGAAGAGACGTAGATCTTGAGTGCATCTTCTGAATATTCTGTATTCTTTTTCAAAACAAGTCCTAGTTTGTACCATTACCTCCCAGTTTTCTTTCTAGAAGTCATAGATAGAGTACGGTCCATCTTAATGTAAGGAAATGTACTGAACAGAATGAGTCATACTGAATGTAATGATTTTCACAACTAAAGCCAGTTCTTTTCTGTCATACAGTTAAGCATAGATCTTCAGTGAATCTGAGTTTGTGTGCAACTTGGCTGCAGTCTGTATTCTGACTAAATAAGAATCTACTTGTAGTGTAACCATTGGAGCCATGCCTTGTTGCAATAAAATATTTAAAGGGAGAAGGATACAAGCTTTATGATATTATACAAGCTTGTGGATTTTTGCTGTAGATAATTCAGATATGCTGTTAATTTTTCCTACTTTTACCGGTTCTTTTTTTCTGTTTTAATGACAACCTCATCTTCCATTTTAATGACACCCTCATCTGGCATACTAATTATAGCTTTTGATGTTTGGCTTTTTTCCTCCAAAACTACAGATCAGTGAAACAGTGACTCATCTCTCCAGACTCCACAGGGGTCAAATTTTGAAGTGAACAGGAATACAGAATAATTTTAATACAAGTTTTAAGTCAGATATTGTAGACTGTTTTTTTTTTGTTGTGGTTTGGTTTCTGTTTGTTTGTTTTTAATTAAATACAATTTTCAATAAATAAATGGCACTTTGGAGGCCAGAAAAGGCTAGTCAGTGGATATGTAATGGTGTCACTTACTGGGGTAGGATATTTTAAACTGAGTCATTGACTGTGTCTCTGTTCTACTTGGAGTGTACTGTAATCCCAGATGGGCAAGTGCATGGTGGTGTTTAAGAGCTGAGATAACCAGAAGCTTTCCTATGCTGAAAGAAAGAAAGGAAGGATGTGTTCTGCCACAGCTTTTGGAAGTCTGCAGAATAAGGAGGCCTATTCAGTATGAGGGTCTGGAGAGTACAGGGTTCCATGGCTAGCTGGCTGTTAACTGATCAAGTATATGCCAGTCCTCAGCAGTCATTGATGACCCCATCAATTGCATCTGTACCAGCCAGTTTAAATTTAAAACTTTTTTGCTGGGATAATGAAATTAACAGCAAATCCGAGGTGAGAAGAACAGAGATTTTTCAGATCTAGATTTCTGGGGATAAAGGAATTAGTTTCATATTAGAGATGAATTATTTTTGCTTGGTGTCAGTGTCTCAAAACAGAATTTTTCTCTCACTGGAAAGAGTTTAAAAATGTTCATGGAATTATAACACTGGGTTTGCATGTAGGTAAAGGACAAAACGTTTTTGTTAAATTAGAAAATTATACTTGGTTTGCTTGCCAGCAATATGACAATTTTCAGGGCTATATCTAATTAGAAAGGTTACAAAACCAAAGGGGTTTGTTTTGGTTACCTTTCCATGAAATAAAGTTATCATTTCTAATGGCCCAGGCAATCATCTAGAAGACTGCAGTTCCTCACACCATGATTTTTTTTCTTAAGTAGCATTTTTAAATCTTAATTAGGTAGCAGTAAGGCTAGGAGATGGTAATACAGGGTGAAGAGCCACTTGAGTGAGGTTGTTCAGTGTCACTGCAAAAGAACTGAAGTTTTACACTTGCTTTTACCACCATGGGAGTGAGCATCTGTATAGTTGTGGAATTATCAGCTAAAAGCATGCTTCTAAAAGGCCAGCAGGACACTGACTCTTTATGAATGTGAATGATCCTTCTTAAAGTCACCAGAATGTTTTTCTGGGCATCTGTGTAGTGTGGAGGCACATATTAAAATAAATGCTGCTAGCGTGCACAGATAAATTTATGTGATCTTACTAGAATTTCATTTTCAAATCAGTTTGAAGATTTGAATCAATTCTAGGATGTTTTACATTTTTATTATTATTTCATCATCACCCATTCCCTTATATAAAAAATTGAGCCCTGTATCCACACATGGTCATAAAAATGCCTTCCTTGCATTCCCTCAGAATACAGTCTTAATGTCTGTGGAGTATCTCTGCCATTTTCAGCAATACTGATCCAGCAGGGCTCCAGCTTCCCTCATTAATTCAAGTTGTTGGCCTGGTGCAGATGAGCTGACCTTGGCTCATCTCCCATCACTCTTCTATCTGCAAGAAATTTCCCGGTTATCCCTAGAAGCCCCCTGGCCTTCAGGTTCCTTCTCCAGAGCTACATTTCTTTATCTGTTTCGTTTTCTGTATGCTGCTCTAGACATGGCCATGGCATGAAGCTGGGTCCTAGAGGATAAGTGTTCAAGGTAAATTTGCATCTGTGACAAAAGACTGGTGCCATTTGATGTGAAAATCTGTAACTTTGAGAAGTGGATTGTGTGAATTCACTCAGGCTTTCACAAAGTATATATAATATATATATTTTATATAATATGCAAGATGTATATTGTTAGTATATTACGGGATCAAGTGCACTGATGTTGATCAAACGTACTCAGACAAATAGTAGAGTTAACAGCAGAAGCAGTGTGTAAATGAGGTTGTAATTTATAGGTTCTTGGAAATATTCAGGCAACAACTTACCTCTAAACAATCATCTTTACCCAAGACATTGCAATAAATTCATGATCTGCAGAGAAGATCAGGAAAGGAAGGCAAAGATAGGTACCTATTCAAGTGAGCAGAGACTGTCTCTTTGTCAGAGCTTTACAAGATCATAGTGCCGTATTCTACAACGAAAAGCGGTTTGTGGGCAGAACTGATACAACCAAGTCTAAAAAGGTAATTCAGACTTCCCTCCTTAACTGCTGCTCAATTCTGCAAGTGGCTGCACATGCTAATTTGCACATCATGTTCCTCCATTTTAAAACTTTTTTTCAAAAAGTCAGTTTTTGTACTGTGGTATTTTCTTGTCCTGTGCATACAGCGTTTTTTATAGCCAGATACTGTGTCTAACTCCTATTTCTGGTAAGATTGAGTTTAATTTCTTTATTGGAATAAAAAGTGTGTTATTTTGTGTTTGTGTTCTGATTTTGTATTGTCTATTTGTGGTTCTTTTATGGCTGATTTTTAATCTCACTGTTATTTAGATCCAGATGTAAGCGGGATTTCTGAAACACCTGTCTAATACTTTTTGGTTATTTTTGAAACAGTTTATGGGAACATAAAACTGTATACTCTTACTGGCATCCTTCGGATGACTTGTGAAACAAAGGGCTGGACCAGTTGTCCACGCGCCGGTATTCGTACAAGATTAGGTGTGTTCAAGTCTTTCTTTCCAGACAAAGACACTCCCTTGTTTCTTCCTGTAATTCCAATTTAGTAATGTGCAGCCTACTTTCTTGACATAACTATGACATAATATTGGTGTATAATATGTGTTAGTCACTCATCACTTGGTCCAAATTGCAATAGTGTGGGGTTTAATGCTTGCGGGAAGATAGAACTTCAAATGCAAGGTTACAGTGTTGCACAGTGTTACTCATGCAAGAAAATTTCTGGCAATTATTTTTTTGGAGCTATGTTGTAGAACACAAATTTCATGTTGTAGGAGGTTTTTTTTGCACAGGAAAAGGTGGCATGTGCAAGCAAAGGAAAACAAAAGATTCATTTTCTATTTCCCATCAGACAGCGATGTCCAGCCACTTACCAGGAAGTTTTTGGTAGCTCCAAAAGACAAATTAAATAATGAATGCCCTCTCACCTCCCTCCTTTCTCTTAGCTTTTATTGCTGAGCAGGTGTCATACAGTGTGGAATATCCCTTTGATCAGTTTGAGTCAGCTGTCCTGCCTGCATCCCCTCCCAAGATCTCACCCACCCCCAGCCTACTGGTGTTGGGGAATGTTGGAGGGACAGCCTTGATTGTGTGTGAGCACTGCTCAGTGGTAGCCAAAGCACTGGTGTAGTACCAACACCTTTCTAGCTACCAGTACAAAGCACAGTGCTATGAGGGCTGCTGTGGGGAAGATTACCTCAGCCAGACCCAATACAAGTTTGCATTTGAAACAGCACACAGGCAAAAGTCTGAAAATACAGTCTTGAAAATGTTTTCCCTTTAAAGTGAATGTTTTGTTTTTTCTCTGCTTCGTTATCATAGCTTTCTGTAATTTATCACTGCTGCCATCAGGTGAGTGGATTCTCAGCCTGCGTTATCAGTTGATTGTTCAATGTGCTTCTCATGCTCATCAAGAGCTTTTGTGAAAGGTACAGTGAATTGCTTATTCAAGTGAGGTTACTGGGCTTTTTGCAAGAGAAATGGAATTTTCCTGCATATATTAAGTTCAAACACTGTCGACTGAATAGAGTAATATCAAGCAGTGTTTACTACCTACATAAAAGCATTTTGTTAATCTTGTGACAGCTGTGTGATCTACAATTGGTTAGCTACCTGTACAACATTAGGAAAATACATGGGATTATTTTGTATAGTAAAATTGTGTGTGGTAAAGGCTGTACTTAGTGTGTACTTTCTTATAACATAATTAATATTCTCATGTGACTGAAAACAGTGTATTGTAAAGAACTGATAGTTCTGATATCACTGTTTTGGCTTAATTGCTTGTTAAGATCTTCAGATGATTTGCCTTGTTAATTTAGAATGTTTTCCCTAAAGTGCAATAGGATCTTTATTTGCATTTAAACTGGGGCAAGCAGACAGCTTCTGCTTGCAGAAACCATTGTTATCTCTCACCTTTCAGAATAAAAAGAGAGAATAGCAAGCTGCTCATTGCAGTGCAAGCACATTGGTTTCTGTTGGCTTGGGTAAAGTCAGATACCCTGGCTATAGAATTATGTAACATCAGTCACATAAATGTCTTTAAGTAATCAGGAAATAAGTTTACTTTCTGAGATCAGTCTTCAGTTTTAAAAGGGAAGAAAGTAATCTCAAATGAAGGCAATATTTTTTCCCAGAGTAAAGGGCTGCTGAAATAGTGAATAAACCTTGTATGTGCCAGGAATTTTAAAGTATATCTGATTTATTTATAAAGGACAATTTGAGGGCTTCTGAAACTGCTAGAATGATTATGGTTTTCGGGGGGTGGGGGTTGTGTGACAGCAGTTGAGTGCAGCATTGGCTGGGTTGTTGAATTTGTATAAACAAGCTTTTAAAGGGAAATAACAATGCAGTTTCATTAAAATTTAAATGTGTTAATGCAAATATATCTGTTTCAGCCACACAATGTTTTTTAACTCGTTTCTTAGAATACAGCCAGTTCATTGCTGGTAGATGTATCAGTTTCTACAGGTATGTAGCATTTACACGTACATATAAATGTATAAGCATTATATGTATATATATGATATATACATAATCAGCTTTAAAAGAACTAGACACTAAACTCATCTTTATGAACTCAGTAACCAGGAAGTGTAGGAAAAGAGCTTCAAGAGTGAGTAATATGAATGGTACAAATGCATTTGGCTGATTGAACAGACAATTTTAAGGCCAGGTAGGGGGGAAATTTGAAATGGTGCCTTGAACAAAAAGGAGAAACAGATTAAGACATAATTTTTTTAATCTGTTGGAAGCTTATATTAAAAATACATTAATTAAAAATGTGGAAAGTAGTAAAGACATTTTTATTTCTGAGTTGCTTCACGATTAGTACTTTGTATGAGGGAAGTTAACAACAGAAACCCAAGAAACAAGACTGCATTGAATTTATTCTGCTTTATCGCATAGGTCTTAAGGGCTTTTCTGGTTCAACATCCAGTGGACACAGGAAAATCCACAGTATCTTTACAGTATATGCTTGATAAATGTTTGAGTTTTTAACAGGACTTCAGAATGCTTCTGAAAAAGACTCTTGACATTGTGGGTTGGCAGGTACAAAAACACCTGTTAATTAGAAAATCTGATGGGCATATCATAGCCAAATAGCTACTGTATCCTTCTTTGAAGAGGTGATTTCCTGGTCTTAGTATAAGACACAGTACCAGAAATGCTGCCTACATCTTCTCCACCACTTAGTACAATATAAATAGGAATTACACAAACTCACTCTTGGTGTCAGTAAAAGGAGGTTATTGGTAAAATAATGATCAAGAGCATGAGTTTTAACAAAAAAAAAAAAAGAAAAATCTAAACTCTCATGAACTTTTTAATAGATTCTGTAGATTTATAGATTCTAAAATAAGATTTCAGTCCTTTTTTCCTTAATGGAAATCAAAACATGCACTTTCAGTTAGAAATGGTACAGGACAATGGCACAGCTGAGAGGTATGAATTAAGGACTCTGCCAGTTCTGGTGGTAAAATATTTTTCTCCATTCCTCAGCTTCCAAAGTGTAACATTTCTGTATATCTAACATACGTTTTCTTGCCATTTTGTATGACTTTTTATTTATGTTACAGGCCTAAATTGGCCTTGCTTCTATTTTAATCAATAAAAGGCATATAGAATCACAGAATCCTGGATACTCTTTAATATAAAAGTGACATTTAGAATTAGTCTCTGCCTGTTGGGTGTATTTCTGTGCAACTGTAATAAAATCACTCCTTGGTACCTCTGTTTCCCCTCTGCCTGCATATTGTCTGCTGAAATTGCAGGCCCCTTTTGAGAAAGAAACTGCTCCTAGTACTTCATAAAGTGGAGTTCTGGTCTTAGCTGGAGTCTCTTTGCATTAGTCTTAGACAAATAATACAGGAATAATTGAATCCCACAAGTGACAAACCTAATAATCCAAGAGCAGCTCCTTCTACCTCAGATGATGCTGTTCTTGTATGGGGAATGATCATGAGTCGTGCTGGTACAAGGCAGACTTGGCTGTTTGACTGCTAATACACTAAAGAGATGGACACAGACCTTGGGTGGCTCCTGTGAGCAAAGGTATCACTGTGCGACTCTTCCACCTTAGCATGTTGTTTTTCTCTGTCTAGCCTATAGGTGATTTTCAGTTGAAATTTCTATCTGGTTTCATGCCTGCCTGCTCCTCCATTTGAATTAATAAGTCTGTAATGTAATTACATATGTATGCCAGTAATGTTTATACAGGAGGCAGTGTGCCAAAGGCTTGACAATATCATAATTAAATGTGAGTGTGTGTATGTACGAGCTAAAAGATAATTCAGTTGGGGTATATGGCCTCTGCTTGCCATGCTTTCCTGCTTAACCTACAACTTCTTGGCCAGAATATTTGTATCTTCTGCAGGCCAAGGTCTACTTTGTGATGCTGATTACATCCCAAGCCAATTCACAAGTACTCTATGATCACAGCACACTCTTCCACACAGCACTCTCCTCCTCCTGTTTCTGCTCTTTTGCACCATTCCAGTTTATTACCATCTATGGGGAAACAGTCTGAGTCCCTTGTGTAGGGGAGATTGCCCTTCCCCTGTCTGCAAACCCACTCAGTGCAATGGACTCCCATATTGCACAAGTGTAATTGAATACCTGCAGTGTGCATCTTTGCACATTTCTCCCCACACACTTTTATAATTTCCTTTTCTCCTCAGTTGATTTTTTCTCCTGGTACACTTTCCTACTCTCCAACCCTTCTGCTTTTTTTTCCTGATAAAATAAATCCATATTTACTTCCCAAGTTGCACCCTCCCCCTCTTCTTTCCTGCTACATGTCCCTTAGATCTCACACTGTTGTGTACAGGAACTAACATCCCAAAAAGACAAGAAAAGTGTCAGGTTTGTGTCACATGGGTCTTACTGGCATTGTTTTTCCATTTTTTACATAGGACTTTCAGCAAGTCGTCAGTCCGTTTGCCTTCTCGTTTGTAAAATGGGGTAATACATTTGTATTATCCAGTGGTTTGCCTTGTTTAGTGCCTGAAAGCCGCTGGATTCAAGCTTTTACAGAGATGAAAAATACTGAAAAAATTGCTACTCCAACTGGATCTATGGGTTTTGGAAAGACATCAATGGATTTTGGAGGCTTTAGTAGTATAATGTTCAAACAGAGATCAGCATAATCCACTGTGAAGGTTCCTGAGTACATCCACACATACTTACTGCCAGCAGAATAGCTTTTATCTATAGACTATGCCTGAATGGATTTACATGCCAACCTACTGCTTTCCTTACTTCTGGCAGCTCAAGCAGAGTGAAGGAGTCAACTACAGAGCTGCTGTGAGCCCTCTGTGGTGCATTATGGCTCTGCCTCTTTGGACCTACCAGGCAGGTCTCTCTATGTCCAGTTCTTACAGTTAGCTGTGAGTGAATAAGGCAGTTCCTGGGTTTGATAAATCTATAGCTGTAAATTCTGTCACCAGATAACACTGAAGTCATTCTTGCACTGAATCAATGGAAACAAAAATGTTCAAATTATCAGTTTTATGGAAACGGTGAAATCACACACAAGACAGTTAAATCTCCTCATGGAGATGGTTGATGCTAGCCAAAAGACTGCAAATAAAAATTAACCCAACATTGTGGTCAGTCAAAAAAGAGAGCTGTTTCCCAAGGTATCTGTGAACAGTCCAGTTGCAACTGGAGCTTTTACTATTTTGCATAAGGGGAGCATACAGTGTAATTTTTATTCTTAAGCTATTTTGAAGCTTGTCAGGATAGAGCCATTTCTCAGAGATATCAAAATGTATTAAATAGCTAGAGGCCACATGACTAAGCTGTAGTACTTAGATAAATGTTCATTTAATGTGACACATTAATAGTTTCATGTTTACTTAATGCTTTCAAAAAATTGTTTTAAATTGTAATTGCTTATCAATGATTTATGATACACACCACAGGAACAAAAACAGTGACTAGCTTAATTATGCATAGAAAGTAAACTGCTTATGATTTTGTATTTTCTGCAATAAGGAATTTCCTATGATTTCTATTCTGCTGTAAAGTTTTCTATTATTTCCCCATGAGAGTATTCTCTTCAGTAAATATAAACTGAGCTTTTGCTTCTCTTCCATCTTTGTCCAACAGAATTATGAGGTCCAAATTGCTCATTATGTCATCTGTGATAGAGGATTGTGTATCTGGATGCTGACCTTCTGGCAACTGACTTTCACTGGACAACAAACAAGGGCGTAATCAAAGCCAAACTTAGGAGATTATTTTTAACTTCAAAGGCCACAGTCTCTTGACATACAACCAATTTGCTGTTTCTCTTCCAGTGGTTATGTAAGATCTGCATGGAAATCATAAGCAATGAAAAAGGTTATAACTGTAGGAATTGGAAGAAAATGATCTAGGATACCTTTGAGCTGTTTCATTATTTGCCATTTTGATGGGTTTTAAATATCTTGGGACAGCTTCAAAAAGATCTCGGGAGCTATGTCCCTCAGAGCTGCTACATCCAAAAGGTGGAAGTACAAACCTGTGAAGGGAATCTACAACCAGGATGCAGGTGCCTGAATTACCTTTACACTGAGCAGTGAGGATTAGGTACTTTAAATAATGTTCTCAATAGCAGACATTTTAGGACATAAGCAGTGAAAGAAGAAGTAGTATTTTTTCATCCCAGCAGGATGGACAACAGGGCAATGGATCATCTGGAACATCAGCCCAACAGGCAGAGACCCTACACCTCTTATGCCTGCAACCATATGACATATAGAGCAGTAGAGGCAAGACAATTCCAGGGCATGCTGGGCACCTAGTGAATCTCTTTAACTATTTTAGTTAGCAGGATAATGGTTTTGAACTTTTATATTATGGTAATTTTGTATTATGTTCATTTTTTTAATTCTTAATTTTATATTGGATAAGGGAAGGAAGATATAATAAGTTCTGCCTTTGCTGAGCTCTGGTAAAAGCTGGCCAGTGTGTTATGCAGATATTATGTGGTGGAAACTTGGGAGAAGCAGACTTCTGACTCCTTGCAATGCTTCAAGGTCTCCCCAGTGAGGGAGGCAAAATGGGGTTATGCCACAAAGAGGATGAAAACAAAATAATTGGAATGCACTGGCTCTGCTAGAAAATACTTCATTGCAGCCGGGGAAGGTGAGATGGAGCGAATATGATTGCCGTTTGCTTTTCTCCCTTTATTCTGCTGTATGTCTAATATAAAGACACTTCTCTACCTTCAGACCCTCTCCCTAAGGGATGTGACATGGGCAGTTGCTGGACGAGAGCTGAGCAAGATACACAGCAGCATGGCCCCAGCTCTCCCTGGGACAAGGGATGTTGTTCAGACACAATCACACTAAAGCAGTGTCTGCCCTTGTTGTCTGTTGGCAATGACAGCTGGCTCACCTACCTGTGCCTAAAGGCAGCTGGGCTTTGGGTGATCAAAGAGCGGTGCTACAGTCAGGCAGGAGCATCTGGAAAGCTCACTATGCACACGGGATCAAGAGCCTGTGTTGGCAATTGATGCTGGACCATTTCTGCAAATGCCTTACTGGCCCACATTTAAAGAATCAGGTTAGCCTGTGGTTTGTTTTTCACTCCTACCTGAATGCAGGAAAGAATTAGCTAGAGCGGGCAGAGGGATGTGGAATAAGCAGCAGAGCCATTGTAATTGGTGTCTAAAGGTGTCCTGCAGTCTTTGACACAACAGCATCTGATTGACAGATGAGCCAAGAAACAGTCAGAGCCAAGTGTGTGAGCTGCTGTGTTATATGGGAGTAGATGACTTTTTATTCCAGGCACAGGAAATCTCCAGCAAGAACCAGGAACCAGAGTTCACACATAAGCTTCTTTAACCCCATTTGTGACTTTTCTCAGTGGCAAAATTGAGAAACAATTTTAAAACTGACCCTAGGCTTTTGCTCTAATTCTTATTTTGTACTCACACAGGCCTATCCTGTCCCTCATGTCAGATATTGTCATAAAAATGTTACAGAAGTTCAAATAGCATTTCAGAATACTTGCTGGAGGAGAATGTTTCCCAGTTACTTTTCTTTATTCTATACACTGCGTTTCTGATTAGTTTTCAATTTATTTTTATTCTTTTTTTTGTTATAAAAAATGATGTCCTGTAAGTTTGATCAGACCAATTAACTTTAACTTTCAGAACTTCTATGTCATCTATTTTACTCTTCAATTTGTAAACAACCGACAAGATAGGATAAAGGAATAGGATCATTCCTCATGTAGCTCAGTCTGGGCTGGACAGCCTTTCATATAATCCTATTTGCAATATAAATTTACCCTCAAATTGTTTCTATAATGTAGTTACTATTCAAATTCCTGCAGGAGAACACATTTGCAGTGCTATTGCCAGACAGCTTGCTAATTTTGATGGATGTAAATGAGGTTTGATTTACCCTGGATCAGCAAGGACAGCTGTATGGGCAGACCTCTCTCTGCTGCTAAGGTCCATCAGGCTCAGAGGCTGCGGGTGGGAGTACTGGGATCTGCCCTGCATTCTGGTTTCCAGAGGATCTGGAGCTAAGCCTTGGAAGAGCAGGAAGCTGTTGGGAGCTGTGTTGGGAGCTCTGTATAGGTCTGTGTTGTGGTTTATAGATTGTATGAAAACCTCTCTAAAGAAAAAAAAAAACAGTAATTACCGTAAAGTACAGTGAAACAAGAACCTTAGCCCAGGCCCCTGGCTGAAAAACACTAAACCAGCAAATACCTGCTGTAAGTAAGGTACGACATGCTGAAACTCTGAGATCAAGAGCAACAACTTTGAGAGCCAATAAATCAGCACTGTGACAGGTGACTATTAATCTGAAACAATGAATGCTAATCACAAATACAATTAGATATACTCTGATGAGATCTGTCATTATCTCAACCCTTCGTGCCCCACGTTGGGCACTACAAGGAACTGTCATGGCTTAAGCCCAGCTGGTAACTCAGAACCACGCAGCCCTCGCTCACTGCCCCGCCTTCTTCTCTCTGCTCTCGGAGGGATGGGGAGGAGAATCGAAAGAATGTAACTCCCATGGGTTGAGATAAGAACAGTCCAGTAACTAAGGTATAACACAAATCACTACTGCTACCACCAATAATAAGAATGATAAGGGAAATAACAAGGGAAGAGAATACAACCACTCACCACTCACCTACCAACACCCAGCCTGACCTGAGCAGTGATCTGGCCCAGGTAACTGCCCCCAGTTTATATACTAGGCATGACGTGATGTGGTATGGAATACCTCTTTGGCTAGCTTGGGTCAGGTGTCCTGTTTCCGCTTCCTCCTGACTTCCCCTCCTCCCTGGCAGAGCATGAAGCTCACAAAGTCCTTGGTCAGACTAAACATTACTGAGCAGCAACTAAAAACATCGGTGTTATCAGCGCTGTTCCCAGGCTGAAAGTCAAAACCACAGCACTGCACCAGCTACTAAGAAGGAGAAAATTGACTGCTACTGCTGAACCCAGGACGAGTCTGTTGCATGCTGGATTTAACTCTGTGATTTGAATTTACCTTCAAGTCAGATATTTTGTACATCTTCTGGTTTATTTCCATCAGCCCACAGAGGAGTCCACCTCAGGAGCTGAGCCATTACCTTGGGCTTGCTAAGCTGTTGAGTTGGTGTTTGTAGATTTCCATGCTGTGGCTATAAACTGACTGATTTCTGATGCTATTAATTTCACTTCTTAAAAAACATATATTTTTTACTTAAATAAGGACAGATAAAAAACTGTCAAAGTGTCAATATAAACGCTTTATATTTTCACTGCCTCCTTGCCATCAGGTAACATTTAGTATTCACAGTTTTGTGGTACAATCAGACATTCTGCTTTGTGCCTTAGGGTTTGATGGGGGTGCTGCTTGTAAACCGAACTGGATTTATTTTTCTTTTCCAAATAAATAAATGTTACAGGCCAGGCTTAGCAGGTCCAAATCAGTTTCATTCTGCTAAACTGATGGAACTTTGTACACCAAAATCAGTTTATAGTTTGGCCCAATATTCTTGAAATAACGATCCCATTCAAAATCCACATCCTGCCTGATGTTTTCAAGGCTGGCCTTGATTTGGGTGTAGATGTACAGGATGTCTATTGCAAATCTAATGATGCTTAGAAAATAACGAGTTAAGCTAAGGTAAGCATTGCTTTTACTACTGGAAGCCATTTAGGAATTCTGAGAACCACTACTACTGAAGCTGTGTTTATAATGTTTGTCTAAATACAAATGAGAACATTGCTGTTTATATGTGTTTGTCCTTTTCTTTTTTTTTCCAAATAGTTGGTCAGGGAAAAAGCCTTTATAAACTTTCTGATAAAATACTTAAATATTTCTAAAACAAAACTTCAGTCAATGCAAGAAACATAAGGGTGGGGGTTTTCTTAATGAAAAATGTTAGCTTAAAAATCCTGCGGAAGTTTTCAGTAAATGCTATCTCTAGTAGATGTTTAGAAGAAGGCCAGTACTTTGATATATTGTGAAATAATAAATAAAGCTGAATAAATAAGTATTCATCTGCTTTGCTTCTCTTTGCTATAAAAGAATGTCTGCCTTCAGCATATTAATGATTCATACACTTATGCTACACCCTTCTTTTCAGTAGTGCAGTTCAGCAATCAAAAGGTTGTATTTGTAATAGTTCAAAAGAATAGAAATACGAGATGCTACTCCAACAGATGTTGCTTGACAACACAAGCTGCAGTTAAACAGAAAATGAGAAGAAGTATGCGGACTTCTGAGGACTCAGTTTTCATCTAGCTTAGTTCCCTTAACTGGCTGACTAGTGGCAGTGCTGGTGCAAAGGAAGGGGGAGGTTCAGTGGCAGAGGACAGGGCATGTAAGTAAGGGCAGGATGAGATGACCTCACTCTGAAGAGAAGCCAGGTAGCTCTACTTCTCTACAGCTCAGCAGTATCTTCCCCAGCTCCCTGGGAGTACACGTCTCTTCATGTCTTCAGCTGATGATCTTCCTTCTGAGAACCTTCAATTCCTCTCTAGGTAACAGTCCCAGTCACAGCCTCTCACTGCTTCTTCATTTATCTTGTGCAAGCTACCATATGGCAAAAAGGCTTACTTTTAAAGCCTGGAATTTATTTCAGCACTGAACGGTGGCAAACTATCCCTGCCTCTTACACGTGCCTTTGGTTGCAGAGTGGCTTGTGGGAAATGGTCAGCTACACCTAAAGCTGAGGGATTAAACTCATGCTTTCACTGTTGTCAGTTGTACACTCAAACTACAAGGTACGTCCCTGCAGTGGTTTTTCTTGGCCATGGGTACAAACCGCAGAGAGGAGGAAGGTTTTAACCATTCTTACAATGTAAGTGATGTGCCCTTTTGTTCAGCAGTGCTGAATACATGGAAGTCCTTGGGGAGGACATCATTAAAGGGAGTCTATGGTGCTCAGCACTGGGAGCCCTATGTGCTAGGCTAGGCTTTAAATGCTATAATCTTTGGTATCCAGAGCGATAACAGTGGCTGGAACTTGCTGTCTGCTTTTCTCATGAATACAGTGAGGAAGGTTAATTATTTGGCCTGAGTTACCAGTATTTGGGGCTGAATTAATACACAAAGACTTGTTTCATACAACTCCATTAGCTTTCCCAAGAGATGTGCCACATTCTGTTTCCACAGGTGTTGAGAAATATCTCAGAGTTTCCTGAGTATTTTCCATTCCCCACCCAAAAATCCCACACTCAGCTATTGATTAGCCTCAGAGCAACACCACTTCCCAGGTTATCCTGCCCTTTTCATGCCGCTCAGTTTCTAGCCACATTAGTATGCAATGTGTGATACGGGCAAAGGCTCCTCTTACTTATTTGAGACACTTTGCTGTGTTTTGGTATTATTCTGAATAAAAGGTGAATGTTGATGGTTTTGGCTTCAGCAGTCTTCACCCAGCCTCCTAGATAAAAAATTCAGTATTGACTTACCTAAATAGGATAGTGTCTTTTCTCAGCAACTAATGATTAAGAGCTAGCACAGCACTTTGAACATGTGAAAGCTTTAATATCAGCAACAAATTGGGAAAACGGTTATTTTAAAATCAATTTTAAATGGAAGGGTTTAAGTGGCTTTCAGTACATTAAAATCTATCACCTCATATTATACATTCTTAAAAAAATCAGTAACAGCTTGGGCAATGGATGTCAGGTTATTATATTGTCATTGGGATTTTAAGAGGTGATGTATAGCTTTGCACAATGCACAATGCTGCACTGGCGACAGCTCAGAAAATTACTTCAAGAATGCAATTCCATTGATGTCACTGATAATTGCTTTGGAAAGAGTGCAGTGACTTCAGTGAGAATGCCAGCTTACAGCCAGCTGTGGTGCTGGCAGAGGGAGCATGGGGCTATTTTGCCCTCTGTCCCCAGTGCAAACACCATGCAGGAGGCAGGAATAGATTCTGCACTGCTGTTTTGAGGGGTCTGCAGCTGAGGAGTCTTCCATCTTAAGCAGATGAACTGTAGCATTTTCCTTCTTTGTTTCTCCAACCAAAGAGTATTTCAGAAGTCTGTCTAAAAATGAGAGGAAAGTAGAACAGTAACTTCATTTGTCTTTGCCCTTGCCAGGAGAAGGGGAATAGGAAGACTAATAATTATTAACAGTCCTTGGAAAACTGCTTGTCTAAATAGCTAGAAATGTTGCAAGTCACTATTAAACCCAATGACCAAGTGTTGCTATGGAGATACTGTTTCGTGAAAATCTTACTTATCTGCTTTCCATTCACTTTTAAGCCATCATATGTAATTGCTTCTATTTCCCAGACCGAAGCTACAGAGAGAGCTTAGAGGCTCATTGCTTTTCACAGTTCAATCCTTACAGAGCTAAACCTATTGGAACAGAAAACATCTATGATTGTACAAACTAGATAAGGGGCAATTATTTCTTTCTTATAACACTGGAAGAATTTTTTAGTAAACCACTCTAATTCAGCATTTTTGGATGAAATTGTAAAGGTTAATAGGAGCTGTTAAGTCAGAGCTTGTGAAAAAATTGCTTCTTGATGGTTATTTGGAAGCTGTTAGCTACAAACTGCACCATCAAAAATCAAAGTTACTGTAGGCAGTCTGAATTTTCCATTTCTTGAACGTTATTGACAATTTCTAACAAGCACTAAAAAATTATGTAACATTTGAGAGTGCCAGCAATAGAAGCCAAAAAAGAAGGATCATGACAGTCCAGATTTACTTGTTGCTCAGAAATAACTGCTCTCCCTCTGCTAATGAAGAAAAGATCACTTCAAAAGGTACAAAATATTATAATAAAGGAAGGAAAAAAAATCAGGTGTGAAATCTTATTAAAATAAGATGGAAACCAACTGAATTTGCTGATTTATGAATAACTTCTCCAACTTGCAGTGTAACAAATGAATGGCTGTGCGTCTTGAATCAGCATGGAAATTCTGCAGCACTTTCTGCCAGATCTGGACTTGGGCCGGCTGCTAGTTTGCTTTGTGTGCCAATTCAAAAATGTAGAAAAGAAAAGCAATGACATATCCAACATAAACCCCCAATATTAGAAAAACCGTGCACTTGGATACAAATTGTGCCATCTGGAGAAGGGTGGTTGTCAGCAGGGAGATGGTGCCTTAAAGACAAGACAGAGGATGCAGTCTCGCAGTTGCTTGAGTTCAGTGACAACCTCAGAATGACCAAGTGAGCCAAGTGCAGCAGCCAGGCTACAGAGTATTTGAAACTTTTAATGCAAAGCTGCTTATGCTTAATGTCAAGTAATGAAATGCTGTACAAATATAGAAGAAAACAATCACCTCTTTGCAGAAACTCAATCCAAGCATCAAGCCAAAGACAGAAAATGATAAAGGGCAGATGGATAGAAATGATATTTTATTTTCCGCATGGGCTCACTATGAAGTTTCCAAGGGAAAATATAAGGAAAGATGTCTATTGATGGCTCTAAGTACAGTGCAGTGCTAGCACCCAGTCTCCTGTTCTGCAGTATTGAGCAGCTCATCCCTTGGCTGCTGAGGGGGCCTTCTCCTAGTGACATTTGCTAAATAGTAGCAGATATAAGGAATAAGTTTTTCTTTACTGTGAGGATGGTGAGGCAATGGCACAGGTTGCCCAGAGAAGCTGTGGCTGCCCCATCCATGGCAGTGTTCAAGGCCAGGTTAAACAGAGCCTTGGGCAACCTAGTCTAGTGGAAGGTGTCCCTGACCATGGCCGGGGGTTGGAACTGAATGATCTTAATGTCCTTTCCAACTGTAACCATTCTATGGGTCTATGTTTGTATAGAACAGAATAAGATTATAGAACGAGGCACAGAACAAGATTATATTTGGCATTAAGCAGGCAAATTCAGTTTATCTGAGGAAAATAGTGGCATATAATTTTTTTTTGTTATCAGATAATCACCTATAAGATGATAAAGCGTTAAATAATCTTTCTGTTGGAGTTTGAAAGAGCACTCCAGTACCTAGGCATTACTGTCTGATCATGAATGAATGTGATACACAAGTGGGGGTTTTGTGTATAAATCAGATGTCTGTGAAATGCAGAAGACTTGCAGAAGCAGTTCTGGATCTATACTGTTCTGCCATCTGCCTTCCACAAATGTGGATGTGGGCCTGCCAGAAGCAATTCAAGTCAGATAATGCAGTTTTCTACTTGGCATTTCACTTCATTGAACTCCATGAGGTCCTTGTTGGCCAATTTCTCCAGCCTGCCCAGGTCTTGCTGAATTGCAGCACACCTATCTGGTGTATCAGCCACTCTTCCTGATTTTGCATCATCTGTGAACTTGATAGGTACAGCATCCCATCATACATGTCTTTAATGAAGAAGTGTTTGCCCCACTATTGACGCCTGTGTCACACCACTGGCGACTGGCCTCCAGCTGGACTTTGTGCTGCTGGCCAAGCACACACAGATTTTGTCAGCCAGTTTTCACAACCCACCTCAGTCCATTTGTCTAGTACCTCCATCTGTTGCTTTATGTGAGACAGTGTTGAAAGCTTTGCTGAAAATGAGATAACATCACTGCCCCCTCATCCATGGCACCTGTATGTTCATTGCAGAAGGCTCTCAGGTTTGTCAGGCAGGATTTCCCCTTTGTAAATCCATGCTTACTACTCCCTTTCACCATCTTGTCTTTCATGGATCCAGAAGTGCTTTTCAGGAGGATTTGCTCCATCACCTTCCCAGACATTAAGGTGAGGTTGGCCCATCTATAGACCCCCAAGTCCTCCTTCTTACCCTTCTTGAAGGTAACATTCGCTTTCCTCCAGTCTTCAGAAACCTCTCCTGATCACTACAATCCCTATGAGATAATTAGGAATGGCCTTGAATGACACTGACCAGCTCCCTCAACCCTTCTGGGTGCATCCCACCAAGTCCCATAAACTTGTTTATGTCTAATTTGTTTAAATACCCCCTGGATAGCCTGAAGTTGCATCAGGAAGTTTAGACTGGGTATTAGGAAAAGTTTTTTCCCAGGAAGAACAGGCTGCCGAGGGAAGTGCTTGAGTCATCATCCCTACAGGTATTCAAAAGACGTGTAGATGTGGAGTTTAGGGACATGGTTTAGTGGTGGACTTGGCAGTGCTGGATTAGTCATTGGACTTGATGATCTCAAGGGTCTTTTCCAACCTAAACAATTCTATGGTTTGAACTGGATTCTTCTCTACTGAGAGTAAGTTGTCCTTGTTCCAGACTTCCCCATGGCTCTCATGCGTCTGGGATTCCTGATGGCATATGGTACCAGTGAAAACTGAGGTGAAGGCATTGAGTACGTTTTCCATATTCTCAGCAAGTAGCCCACATTTCCTCTCGCCTTCCTTTTACTGATGATGCAGCTTTAAAAACCCTTCTTTTTCTTTTCATATCCCTCATTCTCACCATATTCAACTGTGCCCTGTTCATATAACCCAGGTTGCCCTTGGCTGTCTTTGCAGCCAGGACTCACTGCTGGCTCATGTCCTGCTTGTTCCCCAATGGGACCCTCCAGGGCCTTTGCCACAGTAGTCAATCTGGGCTGGGTTTTTACAGGGGTCTTTCATTCCTAAGGGCAGGATTCAGCATTTTTCCTTGTCAAGTCTCATGCCTTATTCCTCCATCCTGACTCAGTCACTCTGGATGGCAGCCCTTTCACTAAAATTCCCCTTGGTTTAGCGTCATCTGCAAGGACAGCCACCTCCACCCTCTGGTAAAGATCTTCAGCAGATGGATCCCAGCAGAGCCCCCTGTGGAACCCGCCTGCTAGCTTTTTACCCACCTGATTTTTGCCAAGCCACATGCTGAATACTGAGAGACAGTGTCAAAAGCTGGAGTCATGGCACTTGATTTTACCACTCTGTACTGCTTTCCTCTTGAAAAATCTGGTCAGTTACAGAAGGCAATCAGGCTGATCAGGCAGAGTTTATCCTCAGTAAATCTGTGCCAGCTGTTCCCAGTTAGCTGCTTCTTATGCTCAGAAACACTCTACAAGTGGCCTCATTCTACGCTGTGCCCAGAGGATGTTTTCATGTGAGGCTGAATGACCTGTAGTTCCCCATGTTGTCCTTTTGACCTCTTTTGAAGATGGGTGCATCCTTTGCCTTTTTTGACTGATTTGCACTCTTGTGTAAAGAGACAAGTGACAGGAAATGCATATCTGCAGGTACAGATGTCTGCAACAGACTGTTTTCTCCAACTTTGGAGGAGCATCGGCTATTCTAGGACGTGATTCTTATCAGCTTAATAAAGGTGTTTAACTACTGAGATGAATTGCTGACTAAAAGTAGTATCCTAGAATCATTCCTATGTGTCTCCACTAGCCTGGGCAGTCTGGGGATAAGCTCCACAGCAGACTCATGAAAGGAACCTCAGCACTTCAGACAAGCTTTGCTTTCTTCCATTACACTTGTGTTGACACATGCTGTCACTAAAGTGGCAAGTAATAGCTGCATGCTTCTGACTTCTGAGCACTAGATATGCAGCATAGTGAGACCACTCATTGCTCCCATCATCTGCAAGTGAATGATGACCAGGATGGAGCTAATGCACCATCGCTGTTGGAGGTGAGGTTTCTCAACACTTTCTTTTCACCAGACTGTCGTTTCAGAATAGACTTTTTGATATCCAGCAGTGAGAAAAAATGATTGGTGAAAAATTAGGGAATAAAACTATTATTTACCTGGGAGGGTTTTGTGACAAAACCAGGAAATTAAAACCTTTGTATTCTTTTTATTTTGATTCTCCTTTATAACAACAGAATATGTAATTTCTAGTTGGTAACATCAGCAGCAAATACCCCAGAATTTAAGCCTAGACAAAGGAATAGCATTTGTTGTTTTTTTCGCATATGATACTGAAAAAATATGACCCTTTATCAAATGCACTGTGTCTGAGACATTCAGCTAAAGGACCTTTTGTGGCACTGCTGCCATTAGGAAATAATCTAAACCTTATTTTTCTCCTAAGGCACAGAGGAAATAATTGAATACCTTAGAACAATTGTAAACATCTATAGAGGATGTGGAGGTCACAGACCAT
Organism: Neopsephotus bourkii; assembly: GCF_033783945.1. Classification (NCBI taxonomy): domain Eukaryota; kingdom Metazoa; phylum Chordata; class Aves; order Psittaciformes; family Psittacidae; genus Neopsephotus; species Neopsephotus bourkii. Next base: position 4,553,528 of record NW_026902113.1, read on the forward strand.
AATCTGTGTGTGTTATTGTGTATATTTTGTGAATTGTCTATAGTTCAGCATCTTATAAATCCCCTTATGGGTTCCTCTCACAACTAATATTTGTTTGAAGTAAGAACTAAACCTCACAGAAACTCCATATAAATACACAATTCTTTCTAGCAACAGCTTTCAGGCCAAAGTTTTCAAACCAGTTGCAGGTGTGCAGATGCACATGCATGGAGTGTTTCCTTTTTGGAATGTCTCCAGCTTGTACTAAGGTCACACTGGTGACAATCACCCAGCTGAATGAACAGCCTTCCATCTTTGTGAAAGACAGTATTTAACTGTCTCCTTGAGCGCTGAGGAGATCAGTATCTGAAGAACTGGGTTTTCAGTTCACTCGATTGGATAATTTCTGACGTGCTGTCCCGCCACCTTGCTTTTAATTACTGTTTTTTGAAGATTAGGATCTGACAAACAGTCACTATGTATTGAAGGTTTTAAAAATCTATTGGTTTATTTTAGCCTATTGTTTTATTTTATACTACATTTACTGTCAAGGCTGCTGTGAACATTAATTAAACAATACTTTAAGTGTCAATACAAAATACGAGTATAGAAACAGCTGATTTTCAGGCAAAATCACCAAATAGGTTCAAATCCTGCTTTCTAAGTAATCTGCTTTATCAAATTGAACTTAAACACCTCAAAGCTTAGAAAATCGTAATAAACTATTGCCAATGTTCTTTATATACTGTAACATTTTCCTTAAATCTTCCACAACATTTAGTTTTCAGTTTCCAGACCCCAAGAACTTGGGCAGATTTTGCTGTGGATTTTCAGGATGACCAGGGAACAGACCTTTCTGGTCCTTGAAAGGAGTTGTAACTTCCCTGTTGGTGAAGGTTCTCTCCATGTACAGAACTGTAAACACCTCTGACACAAATGTGCAGTATGCACATTTCCTCAGAGAATTAGAGCAAAATCAGCTGTTCAAGCTTTAGATCTGAAATTGTCTGTGTAAATTGGACACTGAATGAAGGAGAGGGACTCTTCATCAGTGACTGCAGTGATAGGACAAGGGGTGATGGGTTCAGACTGAAACAGGGGAAGTTTAGATTGGATATAAGGAAGAAGCTCTTTACTCTGAGGGTGCTGAGGCACTGGAATGGGTTGCCCAAGGAAGTTGTGATTGCTCTATCCCTGGCAGTGCTCAAGGCCAGGTTGGACAGAGCCTTGGGTGCAACGGTTTAGTGTGAGGTGTCCCTGCCCATGGCAGGGAGGTTGGAACTTGATGATCTTAAGGTCCTTTCCAACCCAAACCATTCTATGATTCTATCATGGTTTAAGCGCAGCCAACTACTAAAGTACCACACAGCTGCTCACTTACTACCCTCTTGGTGGGATGGGGAAGAGAGTTTGGAATAAAAAGATAAAAACCTGTGAGTTGTGAAAAGAGCAGTATAATTGAAACAAATAATAATATAATCATAACAACAATAATAATAAAAGGAAATAGGAATAAAACAAACAAAAAAAAAAAGTGATGCACAGTGCAACTGCTCACCAAGCAATGATTGGTGCCTTCTGGGTAGCACCCCCCTGTTTCTATACTGGGCATGATGTGCTGTGGTATGGAATACCCCTTTGGCTAGTTTGGGTCAGCTGTCCTGTCTCTCCTGCCTCCTGGCTTCCCGTGCTCCTCCTCACTGGCAGAGCATGAGACTGAAAAGTCCTTGATCACGATGCTGCTGGGCAACAACTAGAACACTGGTGTGTTACCAGCATTGTTCTCAGACTAAAGCCAAACACAGTACTGCACCAGCTACTAGGAAGAAAATTAACTCTATCCCTGCTGAAACCAAGACAGATGCTTTGTAACATTATCTGATCCTGTGAGTAGATTATGTGTTATTTGAATGGAGGGAGAATAAAAAATGTAATTGGAACTGAGCTGAACTTTGCAGAAATGTGAATATTTATTCAAAGATGCTGGACCTATGAGGGATTTTCAAATTTACACTTCCATAGTATAGCATGTAAAGTGTTTGTATCATCCTGAGGAGTAAAACCTCTCAAACAGCTGGTACACGCTTAATGGTGGTGTTTCAGGTCTGTGTCATGATGTAAAGCATTTTAATTTTCTCTCACAAAGTCAGGATGCTCATCCAGTCCCCTCTCCTACCAACATTTTCTCCGAAACTTGAATTTTTGTTTTGAACTGGAATGAGGCCATTCTGATCCTCATCTAGCACGGGTGGGGAAATTCATGTGTTTGGTTTGAATTCTTGTCTTCATTCTACCCTTGAAGCAGTGTTCACCCTCAGGTCCATCTCCAGTGCAGAGCTCCATAGGGAAGCCCTATGACAACTCTGCAAAAGGTCTGCACTTCCTTATTTCAGTAACAGAGTCCTGGTGCCAGTCTTGAGGTGTTTGGAGGAATCCACCTTCTACTTCTCCCCCTCTCCCAGCTACCTCCCTCTAAGGGACCAGCAGGAAGCCACAAATCTTCATCCCTTGCCCTTAGTGACCTCATGCTGTTCTCACATGAAGGGAGGATGTAGGAGAAAGAAAACCCCAGTCCTCTCAGACCTAAGTATTCTCTCTTTTCTGTAAAGGGAGATGGCTTTAAAACCTCTGAATACGCCTTTCCTAATGCAAATACATTCACAGGTCTTACTGAATGTAATAGATTAAAAGTTAAATGTGAGGTTTGGAACGGAACTGCCAACCTGTATTTGCTTTTATCAGAGTATTGCATAGTAACCTGGATGACAGATTTCTCTGAAGACCATGTTTCAGCTGAAGCTTTGTTTTAAAAAGGCCTCATAAAAACCATGCTGGTTTGATTTCTTAGTAGTATTTTTCCTTGCTTACCAGTTTCTGTAGCAGTGTATCATCATGCCTTTTCTTGGTGAAAGAACACTGCAGCATGGAGTACCTGTCTGCAGTATGTTATCAGAAATGTGGGTCAGTCAGAGTTTAAAACGAGAAAAAGAGAATAAATTACAAGTCTCATGAGGTACAATTACTTGACTCACTTCAGCAGTTCAGTTTCATATAACTGCATAGATAATCCTGCTCTGCCTAATTCTTGAGTAGTCAACTCAAGTGCTTTAGCCTCTTAAGATCCTTTAATGCAGCATTTTTTGTATATAGCGTATGTAAATATATATAGCCTGCTTCTTCACCTACAAACAGGAGATACTGTCAGAATTTTCAGGTAATAGGAGGACAAAATACTTTTTTGTAAGCCTGATATAAAGATGATGCAGAGCAGGAGAACTGTAAATAGAAAGGAAAAACATCAAGAGAAAAAAGCCTGTAGTGCATAACCTTTGGGCCAGCAGCTCTGCTTGCACAGCCGGTCTGGCATTAGCATTGCCTCAAGGGAGGCCTCAGTTTGTTTGACCTGGAGATTCTCACCCTTTCAATAAGCAGAAAATGGGATAATACTGAGGTAATACTTTCCCTCCTGAGAGAGGTGAGATTTATTAGCAGTTTTACATGTTATTTTGTTTATCATGGAAAATAGTCTCAGAAAGAGCTTATTGCCTCAGTTCCCTGAACACAATTATACGTTAAGGGACTATGGGAGCAGCAACTTAGGAGAAGCAGACCACAAAAGTAAGGAAGACAGTGTTTCATTAAAGGCACAGCTCATATTAAACTCAGCAGAGCTCTGCAAGCATGCTGCAGTGAGGAGTGAAGGTAGATTACCTCCCTGATGTCTCCAGGCACGAGCATCCTGATGTGCTGCTCAAGCAGGGGCAGCATTGCTGTGCAGGTTGCTCCAGCTCTGCCTCAAGGCCAGAGGCTGTCAAGGGTTTTCTGGTTAAACAGTTCTCTGTTGGAAATAGCCACTTCAGTGAAACTGATATGTTTACTCGATTTTGACATAATTCATCTTTGAAATGAATTTTGGTTATGCTTTGAAAAAAATCTTTTTGTTTTGAAAGCAGCAAATAAAATATTTAAGCAATGATGCTTTGTTTTACCACTTTTAAAAATATTTTTGTTTTTAACAGTGCTTTCTGACTTGCAATTTGTTGTCTCAGACTTGTATGTATAAATAAATCAGATATGAACCATAATCAATGATCGTGTAAAAATAATGGGGATTTTCGTAAATTTGCCCTTGATTTTAAGGAGGAACTACTGTAATTATCTACAGCCCAATTCCAGCACTTCTGTTTTCACTCCAGTGCTTGAAATAGGAACCCTCTTAGTAAAGCACCTTCACACATCAGTACTATTAGCACTGAGTACTCTGGAAAAAGAACAGTGCTTGGATATGCAGAAGTATATTTTTCATTGAAAAGGTCAGCTGCTCGTGGGAATGATGCAAGGCAATTCTGTTCAGCTAATACAAACTGCACCATTAGAATATTAACTGCAAATTCATCAGAACACTACTAACTCCAAAAAAATGCATAGGAAAATTAAAGGGGCAGCTTCTCTAATACAGTAAGTAGATATAAGGTGGGCAGGTGGTTTAAATTACAGCAGTCTAGTCATTCAATGAATTTATGCAGAAATGGAAATGTGGGTAACACAGTGCAGCTGACTAGGTTATACCAGCATTAAGTGATGCTCTGAGTACATCAGTACAGTAATTTCCCATAAAGAAACAAGCAAGCTGTTTTCCTTACAGGAAAAAATTGAATATGACAGCACCAGTAGGCATATTTAGAAAGGGCTTTTTCAAAGGAGTCTGACAGATAACCATCTATTTTCTGATTAAAATGTGATCTGAGTGTCTCGTTTTCTTGGGTTTCTATCAAAATCCCAGCAAAAATGTGTTATTTTCCTCATATAGACAAGTATGAGCATGTTTGGAGCATTTAAATTAAGTCAGTGGATACTGAAGATTATCCATAATAGCAATCTGAAGCAATTTTTTTCATCTTGGGAAAACATAAGTTTAAAGTTGTAATCCTCCTCTGATTAGAGTTCCCCAGTCCCTGCCCTGCTCCAGGGCACACAGAAGCTGTCATTAGGTTCAGCATTGCTGCAGATGGAAACCCTTTGAATAGGTAGTTGCATATGACTGTGAGTTTTACAGTGTGGATCAGTATGGAAGGAGATCAGCCAGGAAAACTGATGTATCAATGTAAACCTGAAATAAGGCATGACAAGAACATAGGAAAATTCTTGTGTGCTCCGAAACTGGAAAGACACTGGTGAAAGAATTACTGAGCAGAAGTGATTACCGTTGGGCAGAAATACCTGGGCATCATTGTATACAACACGTCTTCCTAAAACTCTTTTGATTATCAACATATGCAAATTCTTAGTTTTTAAACTATAATTTCTTCATGGTTTGGTCAATTCAGAATATGTGGAGGGTTCATCATATTCCATGTATTCAGCACAAGAACTGTGCTGTTATCTTCAGCCCTGAAATCATATGGAAAATACATTTTCAGTATTTGAGAATTGCTCCATTCCTACCCCAGCCCTGCACTTTCCAATTCAAAGGAAAGGGAAGCAGCAGAAAGATCTTAAAAATATTTTTGTAAAAAGATAAATGATTTCTTCATTTAAGTAATATGTGCAGGGCAGAGATAAGGCAATGTTCACTCATTCCAGCACTGATCCATTGTGCAATTCAAACTGTGATCTTGAAAGTTAATCGATGAAAGCCCTTTGATGTGGCAAAGTGCAAAGCAATTTCCAACACAGACTTGAGGTGGATAAACTGTGCTCTCCAGATCTATGCTATAGAATAGAATAAAATTAAGATAGGACGAGCTCTCAGAGGAAGTAACGGTAACAGTGGAAGAGTTGTTGTTTTTACTCAGAAAAAGGGTAAGTATGAGACTCAGTTATGTACACAGTGAAGATTTTAAGTACTTTGTCAGTCACAGGCACTCTTTAGGTTAATGAAGATTTGGTACAGAGAGCACTCTGATCTCCTGGTTGCCTGCATGCTGCCTCTCCAACTGTTCAGCACCCAAAGGTTTCTTTTCCATGGAAAAAAGAACTTGGAGGAAAAATAAGAGATGATGAATCACATGTCAGGGTTGCCCCCATGGTGGAGCCTTTGTGTGCACCCAGATTCAGGAACTCAGACCATCTTCTCCCCTCTCTAAGTTTAGCTGTTAATATATGAAGAGTCGAAGTAGACAAATGCTGCTTGAAAATCCCAGAAGGTGCTAGGTTTGATGTTTTAAGCTATTTGTATTGGAAAAAAAAAAAAAAAAAAAGGAAGCATCACTAGTACATTAAATCCAGAGTTTTCAAGTCATTCTGGCAGTTTTCAATAATGTTAAAGTAAATTCAATTTATATAAATCTCAGGGTGCTTCCTTTAATTTTATCCATTTACCTTCATCCTGAGCAAGCTAACTTATATTTGAGTAAAGCATGATGTGTTTGGCTATAGCATATTTCCCCAAAAGACATCAAAGCCTTCCTTTGAAGATAAATAAAATCTTCAGCCAAGGATATCAAATGACGGGAAAGCTACCACCTTCACAGGTGCTTTTATAATCACCACTGTTGTTCATACCTCATCTTTTCATTATTCTCTATGATTTCATTGCCCACATCAAGCTTTACCACTTGTCATCTGCATATTGTCTCCAGTAGATATTTACTGTATACTTTCAGATAATGGATAAAAAACACTCAATAGTGTTGGGATTTGCCGTGATTCCTGTGAGCCTCTAATAGGCATGCTTATATGCTGCAAGCAGTTTGGGTGACCCTGTTGTTTATCACATTCTGTCAGTCAAATATAGTATTTATTTTTTTCTGCTTTCAATTTTCATTTTGCTGTTGTCTTGGAAAAGCAAAGTACATTCTGTTTGCTCTAGCAGTTCAGTTTTCTCTCAGACCTTTACATGAAGACAAACTGTTTGACATAGATGTTTATTATTTATTTTTATTCGTTAAATATTTAAGCTGTACTTCTGAGATCACATTACTCAAAAATAATACATTTTGGGAAATAGCTATTTCCTACCTTTGATTCAAAGAAAGAAAAACGTAACTGATGTTTGCATTAGAGTTACCCTCTTATTGTATGTATGTAAAAGTTGCAATTACAGAAGACTGGGCTTGTTTATAATTTTTAAGTCAAGAAATCTATTAACCTGCTCAATACAAGACTTCCCAAATATGGATTAAAATCATCCACAGAGTACAGGGAGTGAGCAAGTGGCTGTGTGGTTCTGAGTTACCAGATGGGCTTAAACCACAACAGGAGACATTTACACCAGCTCCAATTCAGAATTCTACCACAATAAACTCTGGAAATGTCTAACATTGCAAACAGTAAGTTTTGAAAATGCTAGATAAGTTTGACCTCCTGATGATGAACTGTGCTCTTCAACAGCTGGATTTCAATGCTTCATTCCTGTTTGCCAAAACCGCTCAGAATTGCCATTCCGCTGAGGAACACACACCCACACACTAGAAGCCTGGGGTGTCATGATGTCATTTGCATGACAAGAAAACTTTGGACAATATGATTTGGGTATATCTTCAATTGTCAGGTCCCAAAATAACAAGCCTAAATTCCCACAAAGAGTTGTTAGCTTAAAAAGGACTTCATGTGCAGCCAACAGGTAAAAAAAAGCTAGGAAACAAGCTGCCAGTCATACTGCATAATAATTCACTATTGACTTCAAACTTTAGGAGTTTTGGTATATAAGACAGTCATGAGGAAAATGTATGTCTCCCTATTAAGCCAAATTCAGATAAAAACAGATTTAATGATCATCCAACTGCTGAACAGTTTTGAAAGTCAAATATACTACATGCACCCTGCTCAGTAATGCTTATTTTTCAATTTTAGAACAGAAAATGGAAGGACAGTAGAAATTCTAATTCCTGAATGCTCTTTGTACTTGAAATCAAAAGTCCTCTGCAGACTTTGAAATTGTTTGGACCATCTGCTTGTCATAGAGCAGCAGAAGGGGGCTGCTGCATGAAAGATGAGGAGCTGAAGGTCACAGGCAGGGCAGCAGGGCAGTCACCTTACTGACAAGGGGCAGTATCCCATTGTACCCAAATAAGAAGAGCACAGTGGGTCCTGTGTTCATAACCAGCATCAGCCACAGCCCAGTGATTGCCAGACAAGTCTGCAGTGACAAGGAAGGAACAAACTAGGAAGTCAAGTCATCAAGCTGTGATGGGAATTGTGGTACAACACTGGGTGTTGCATCAGGGCAAGCTTTGAACACAGGCAGAGTGCAGAGTTGCAGAGCCTCAGTCAGTGCCCTGACACTGCTCACCTTTGGATAACCCAGTTGAAGACCTGGATTAATGGCAACTGAGAACTTTCAGAGACCTGGAAACTTCCAAGGATTCTTCCCAGTTTGTGTTTGCTATGCTATCAAGCATATGCAATGAGTCAAACTATTTTCTGATATCCCCTCTATTGTTAGGCTTTGAATATCAGAATATTCTATAAAAGCAAGTAATTCTTCAGCAGATAAGACAGCGATGAAGAAAAATTGGATAACTTGGGTAGTATGGTTTAGAGCAAGGTGTCCCTGCCCATGGCAGGGGGGTTGAAACCTGATGATTTTAAGGTCCTTTCCAACCCTAACTATTCTATGATTCTATGATTCTATTGATGTATGAATTGCACTATTTAGCAAAGGATATACATCTCAACTTTGCATCACCCACAGGTCTGATCTGTCTTGCTAGCGTTTTAGTTAAAGTATTCGGAACTCTACAAAAACAGTGCTGCAGAGCTGCCTATTCCTAACAAGCTATTTTGGCAATACACAACAAATACCTGTAAAAAGCTGGTAAGTCAACAGTATCTTAGTTCACTCTGTGCTGCCATTCACATTAACCTCCTACGCTTTGATTAACCACTGCCTTTTTACTCATAGAAGATCACCAATACAGACAACAGATGCCTCAGTCTACCAGCATGGTCTAGTTTGAATTCTGACATGACAAGGATGGTTGAACACTGAATAAAATAGTATCTTCTAATGAGTCCAACAAGATGACTTCCTACTTGCAGTCAGTGCAAACATTTAAATAACATTCCAAAGCGTGAGCTGCATCCAGCCTTCTTTGGTGTGAAGCTAGATCAAATATGTGCGTTAGGCACACATGCCAAAATTAAAGCTTGCAATACACTTTTGTACTGACTAGCTGGCTTAGCCTGGGTTGCACATGCTCACATACTTCCCCAATCTGCAAGTCATCTGCAGAGCTCTGCTCATCTCATGTCATTTGTCAGAGAGAGCTGATTGGAGTGTGGTTATATTTCACTCGGTTTACCACATGAAAATATTTCTCTTAACAGTTGCTGGTGTTAAGCATATGTATTCATCACTAGGATGCAGCTCATTAACTATTAGGGAAGATCCAGGCTCTTGCTCATCTGCCATTGCATGCAAATGTTTCCAATATGCTTGTAGTTTCACAGTCTGAAATAATCCCTGTGGTGTAAGTCTGAGCAGATAGCCTGGAGTCAGGCTGGTGAGAAATATGTTCCTCATCGGGAACAAAAGATTCAGCAGTCCTACAATCCAAAATGAAGACTCTTCAGCAGAGCCAGCTGAACAGGTTATAAACTGGCCAGCCTGCAGTCAGCTTGCAACCTGTATTCACTGGTGTGGCCACTGTGTGTTACAGAATGGATAAAAAACTGTGAATAAAGAAGACAGAAGGCAGAGTACTGTTGGGAGTGATGGCAGTTCCTCATCATGAATAAGCACACAGGGAGCTGCTGCTGGATTTGACAAGGGGAATGTGTTTGTTGAATGGCTGGTCTGCCTAGAAGACAGAATTTTGCAATTCTTTATCTGCAACTGTTCAATCTTGCAAAACTTCTGTAGAAGCCACAACAGTGGGCAATTCTGCATCCACCATTACGTGTGTGACCACCACCCATGGACTACTAATATGCCTTCTGCCTTGGATAGATCCTAATGTGGTCAGGACTTAACTGTATGTCCACCTGTAAGGACTCCTTGTTGACAAACACTTCTAGTCATTACAGAAGCTACAAAAGCTCCAAACTTCCAACACCTGAACATTTATGTGCTGACTTTGTGTTGTCTAGTTTGGAGAAGAGGAGGCTGAGGAGTGACCTCATTGCTCTCCTAACAGCTTCCTGAGGAGAGGAAGTGGAGAGGGAGTTGCTGACCATTTCTTGCTGGTATCCAGTGACAGGACATGGGGGAAATGGTGCAAAGGTGCACCAGGGGAGGTTCAGACTGGACACTGGGAAGCATTTCTTTACTGAGGGGGTGGTCAAACACTGAAACAGTCTTCCTAGAGAGATAGTCAATGCCCCATGCTTGTCGGTGTTTGAAGTGTTTGGACAGTGCCCTTAAAAACATGCTTTTTGGTCAGCCCTGAACTGGTCATGCAGTTAGACCAGATGATCACTGTGGGTTCCTTCTAGCTGAAATCCTCTCTCCTCTCCTCACCTTACCTCTCCTCTCCTCCTCTCCTCAACTGTGGCCACTGATTTAATCCATTAAAAACATATTTTAGCCATGTTGGCCACTTCGAACCATCTTACATTTTTATGCTTTTAACTGCCAGATTAGAGTCCACTAATGTATTTGTTTACTGTACTAGAAGAGCAACGAGAGAACCAATTTGAAGATCAAAGAGGATTAGATAGATACAGCTGCTTAATTCAATCATTTGAGCTTGTTTATCATTAAAACATATATTGCTTTGGTATAGATGCTGCAGTTTTAACTCCTGTTGATTTTCAACTCTTAGAATTAAATTTGAATGGGCTTATTTAGAATAAACTCAGGATTGGAACTGCCATGACTAAATTTTGCAGGCAGAATCAGTACATTTCCTTCCAGAGAACAAAACTCCCTCTAGGCTGTAAGAATTTTTCTTACACAGAAAAGATCGTTGCTTACAAATCAGGCTTCGGGGACAGCCTGCGAAGACTTGTAGCACCAAGAAGAAACCTTTATATTAAAAAATCACTTCTCACTCCTGCAGTAGCTTAATAGCAACATGTCACATAATGTCAAATCTCATGGCTGAGACTGTTACCTTTTGACTCCACTGAGTATATCCATGCTCACAGAAATCACATGATGGGGAAGAAAGTCTAACACTATCGAGCCAGTCTCTGGGTAGTTTCAGAAGGTTGGCTTGATAATTTAATGAATTAGTATTTGTGCCTGATTCCCTCCTCCTGAGCATGTTCAAGTGCACTGCCTTTTATTGCATAGGAATGAATATTTCCCCCCTTTCTGGTGACCCTAACAAGGACAGCTGACACAATCAGAGAGGAGATTGAAGGCGTCTGACTTGCCCGGCTCCGGTAAGAGGCTGAAGTACAACAAACAGGCCCTTATTATCAAAGGGCAAAGGAAATTCATGGCACTTGTAGCCACCTAAGAACAGTTACAAATCAAACTAGACAAAGGTACAGAGGATAGTCATGGTCCACATCCATGTAATCTTAAAAACGTCAAACACTGCAAGATTAATAGAGAAGAACATAAGAAACCAAAGCCCCAGATTACTTCTTTTGGTAGTCTGAATGCTAAAACTGCAGATTTAACAAGTAGCTAAGTCCAAGTATTCATCAAAGCCAGATTCCCTATTAGCAAAGACCTCAGCACAGAGTGCTGAGTTGTAAATGTGGTGTCCTGGCATAAATATGGATGATGTCTGGTCTAACCCACTGGTACAGCTTCAGAGGCTGCTCTGACCTGCCACAGTCATCTGCAATGCATACACTTGACCAACATGGCCATGGAAGGGTCACGCTGTTCTACTTAAATAGTGTCCTTGTTTTTCCCCTGAGACTGAATAGCAGTGCCATGTAAGACACTCTGTCTACTGCACGCTGTCAGATGTACTGCTTAGAACCTTGTTGCACAGGCTTGCAGATCCCTGCAAGACTATGAAGGGCTGACTTGGGAGGATCTGACCATACTGTCCATAGCTGCTTCTGTTTGGACTTCTAATCCGACGTTTGTCATTTTCCCAGGAGCATCCTCTCTAGAAGTCACACAATAATAAAGTATTCTACACTGCAGAGGCTGAGTATAATGACATTTAAGATTATCTTCCCACGCAATAACATAAAGATGTCTCTTTCCTTTATGCATTGAACCCTGTAAGCGTTTTGGCCATGACTGAGGGAAATTTGAGATAACTTCCTATAGATCCTAATTTCTAAAGCAAAGATGGCAATACTTCCAGTATTGCCACTGGAATTCCTATATATTCCTCTCTGCATGAGAGAGGAATATGTACATTCCTATATTCCTCTCTGCATGAAGACATCTGTGGCACTATATTCCTCTCTGCATTAAGACATATGTGGCAGAAAATGAGACAGCTGTGTGCTTTATCTTCTATTAGCATCATGTGGCAGATATCCAAAGACTTTTGCGTGGCTCTGCTGACTTTGAGGCACACAAGGATCTAAGACCATGGTTAAGGGAGCCCCTAGTGGGTGCAACAGGCTGTGTGGTTCATGCAAGCTCCCTCTTGAAGCAGTCGATTTAGAGTTGACTTAGAGTTGATTTCACAGAGGAGCTTCCTCTCTGGAACTACTTGGATTCCTTGTGCAAACAGGCAGGCAGTCATCCTTGCTTTGAGAAGCTTGCAAAGGCTGTCATGGTGGCTTTCTTTGCAAAGGCTGTAAAAAAAGAAAGAGGAATTATCACGAAATCAAAGGCACAACTAGAGCTAAATTTGGCAAGGGAAGTGAAGAATAATAAGGGCTTCTTAAAGTACATTAGCCAGAAAAGGAATTAAAAAGAAATTGTAACCCTTCATGATAAATCAGACAGGGGATGTGGTAAGAACTGACACAGAGGATGCTGAGGACCTCAACAATTTTTTGCCTCAATTTTCACTGGCAACTGATCTTCTCACTGGCAACTGATCTTCTCACTCTTCTCAAGTCCCTGAATTTCCAGAAAGATTAAAAAAAAAAAAAGAAAGAGTATATATTCAACTGAAATGTTGCCCAAGCAGTAGACAAGCCTTCTTGATCAGGATAACACCTCCACAAGGATCAGAGATGATTAAAGTTGAGAAGAAGAAGAACATAATATTAAAAAGATTTTAGTAGTAACTTCAGCAACTCCCTACAAAAGGTTTTTCTTCCAGGCATCTGAATAGCAATAGGCGCCCCCAGAAGCATCTTGCATCTCAGTATGCATAAATCATCAGAACTCACAATCAGAAGGAAAGAAAGAAAGCAAAGCAAAAAAAAAAAAAAAAAAAAGAGGAGATAGCAATCAAGGAAAAAATAAAACAAAACTAACTCTCCCCCTAAAACCTTAAAGAACAAAGAAGACCTTAGGGCAAAAGAAGCCTATGTGAGTCCTGGGGAGTTGAAAGGCTGTATGGGAAACCTTCTAGCTAAAGCAGTTCTGCTGGTTTCCAGAGGATACAGTTCTTCCTTCAGGGGATCAAGAACAAAAGCAAAAGCTTTTTGGAAATGACAGTTCATCATCTGTCTCTTCAGTTTCCATATGTGGAAAGAGTTATCATTTTCATCTTCCCCATGAGGAATACTCATAGCTGCTAAGAGGAGAAGCAGGAAAGTTAGCTAAGACAAATAAAGGTTTTAAAACTTTAATCATTTTCATGTCTCTTTGTTCCTGAGAATTAAAAAAAAAAAAAGAAAGAAGGAATAGAAGTCTTCTAGAAACATCCCATATCTATAAGTACACAGATGCAAACATAGAGCACAGCAGAATGGTCAAGGGAACAGCACAGTCTGAGTACATAAAGACTTTCCTGTAGCACGGTACTGGACCCCAGATACTCCCCAAGTTTAGCACCACCTGCAATTTGCAGAGGGCAGCATTCTGTCTCTTCCTTTAGGTTATTGGTAGAGATGTTAAACAGACAGATTTCTGTGTTATTCCCCTTGTTCTTGGCCTTTAGATCAGGTACAACCAATTAAACATTGCTCTTCACTTGTCAAATAGCTTTTTACCCACCTGCTTGACCACCACAATGTCCTCACATGGGTACCAGGGTATTAAGAGACACTGCTCTTCTTTCATCCAGAAGCCTAGTTACTTTATTAAGAAAGGCCATCAGGCCAGGTGGATCCCATCTCTCCCTACTTATCCTATATCCTCAAGGAGGATCCCATGTTTTATAAAGCCCTGTCAACAAAACAATCCTTATGACAATTCCAGCTGTGGAACTGGCTGTGGACCTGAAAAATTTACTCTGTTTTCCCTAAGCTCTTCCCCCTTCCTGACAGGATCAAGATAAAAATCACCCGAGATGTCATGGACTTGACCATCACTCTTAGAGCCATGTAGCCACTCCAGAGACTCTCCAGCTCTTCCTGGTAGTATTGTTTGTGCCCATTTGGAGGAGCAATGGGGGTCATAGTCCAAGGGTTGCATGAACCTCAGCAGCCCTTCTGCTGGCCTTTAAAACTTAGTTAAGCCCTTTTCCTCATCTTTGGCTGACTTAGTTGTGGTCTTGCTTCTTTCCCACAAGAAAAAATACTATAAAGCACATCATCTGTAGAACGACCTTTATTTCTTAAGACGCAAATCTAGTCTGCACTTATTTTTTTGTACTGTCATTACCTGCCAGTTCTCCAAACTAAAAATGCAGAATTTTAAATAGGTGTTTTGGGGTGGGTTTGGGTTTGGGATTTTTTTTGTTTTGGGTTTTTTTTGGCTTTTTTACTGTTCATTTGGTTTGGGTTTTTTTTCTGTAAGATGAATTTTCATTGTCTGAGTTACTGGTTTTTCAGATAAAATAACAAGTCCACATGATGTAGATGACTGATTACATGGCACATATTTCAGACTTGTAGCAGTACGTCACTGCTCCCGTAAATCCAGTACATTAATGGAATAAATAGAAATAAACAAACCTGAAAAAATGTTGGAGACACCATCTGCTCAGAGCCCTTTGACAAAGAGGAAAAAACATCTGAATTCAACAGAAGGAACCACAACCAATAACTCACAGAGCCCGGAGAGGGAGAGCACTGCATCATTTGCTCTGTTCTTGGATCTAACTCGTGTGTTGGTGTGTCCTGTAGAGGGAGCTGCTCTGCCTTGTCCCCATGTCTCCAGGAATTTTCCACAGCGGAATTTCAGTAAGATTATTAAGAAAAGGTCAGGTTTTTATCCCTAAAAAATAACCATCCATTGTTCAGCAGCTGCAAAATTTTTCTCAGTAAGTTAAGAGCAGAAGGATATTATTTCTTACCCGTGTAATAGTACCTGTGTTGCACCCTGAATATGCTTCTTAACTTAGGTTAGGGAAGGCAATATTTTTTCTCTTAAATTACCTTAATACTGAAGTCCGCCTGGTTTCTCATTTGGGGAAAGTAGTATAGCCACCCTTAAGGGATAGAGACCACATACTATATGTTTACTTCTCTTGACTGAAAACATCCAGAGCCTTCCATAGGGTGAACTTGTCAGCTGATGATTCAGTTTGTCTGGGACTGAGACTAGTGTTAGTCAGGACAAATGGTCTTTCCTTCCTGTTTCTGGGACTGTGGGGGAAGTTTTGTCTCTGGAACAGCTTGGGTCAATTGTAAGAGTTAACATCTCTCAGTTGTGCCCAGACTCCTGAGCCACTGCAGGAGCGTGGGCCCACTAGGGTAGAATAATGCTCAGCAATTGCTGTCCCCACTCCTTTTCCTCTCAACACTGAATAGCCCCAAAAGCAGCAAGCCATCTTTGAAGACTGCAAAAATGTGCTTGAACCTGGAACAGATGCCCCTATATTGTATGGGAAAGGTCAATTCAGACTCCAAATGTGTTTGCAGAACTTAAAAGCTTCAGTAGAGGACTGACTACTCGGCCTTGTCACTGTTCCTGCTTTCATTAAAGCTAATGACCTCAAGGCAGCACAAAGTCATCGGAAATTTAGTATGTAAGTTGTAAATAATTGAATGGTTGTTAAGTATGCTGAACAAAAAGTGAATATTTAAATGGATGCCTTTCAGGCAGCACTGAGCCCTGCAGAGAGCTGCAACCTCTTCAGTAGCCAGCTGGCCATGCTTGCCAGGAAGGGAAGACAGCAACTGGGAAGTATTCCTCGGACAATGCCCTCACTATAAAATACTCTGTGAAGAGCTATAACCTCAGTGATGTCAGCTATCCTCTTTTTTTAAGGTTTTCTTGTCTTTAAAGGGAAAGATTTATGGCAAGTAAAAATTGCATCTCACCAATGCTAGTTGCTTTACACCAGGGCCAAGCCCTTGGTTTCACAGTATCATTCAGCAGAGAGCCCAATTAATCCTTGTCAGGGGGTAAGGTTGTTGCCTCAGGTCATATACAACACTGCCAAATAAAATAGATGCAGACAGGTATTTCTGCTGGGAAAGTACTGGGCAGAGGTGGAAGGGAGACTCAAGTACACACTGTGAGGTTTCATATTCTTGATCCTTCCTTGAAGAAGCGAGATCATTAAGAGTGTTCAGTGTTCAGCTTCTGTTTCAGCAGACGTTCATGGTAGAGGATTTTTGGCTGATTATTACCTATGTCCAGTTTGGCTACATGAGAAGGAAGAAGAGCTCAAGGATCAAGACGTCAACTTGGCATCCGTTGTACAGAGATAGGGTTTGATTCAGGGTCTCACTGTGGTTTTACAGTTTATAGTACACTCCATTCATAATGCCACTGGGAATATTACAGTATGAAATCAGGAGGTGGGTGGGATTACTCCTGGTATATTCTAGAGGATGCCAAAACAAGTTCAGTAACTGCTTACTGTAATGCTCTGTCTTTAATTGTGGGTGGTTTTGATCCTATTTAATGCTCTGAAATCTTTGTTTTCAGGGCCTGACAGAGGCCCAAGATACAGGGTGTCAAGTACCTTCCATAAACAAAGTCTTAATGAACTTCTCAACCCCCTCCTGCTTCACCAGCGCACTCAGATTGCTTGGGAAAGAATCCTTGTTTCACATAGACATTGTTTATATTTTTGATTGGTTGCTTTGGTAATTGCAAGTCTGTTACATCATTATTTTTTTTCAGTATCGTGTCTGGGCATTGTTTGCTGAGAGGACATCTGTGGTATGGAGTGAGGTTCTCCTGGGCACCAGTACTTCCAGGTGAAAACAAAAGCTGCTGACATCTGTTTATCACCACCTGGGATGTGCTAAATTCCTTTCCGACCCTAAATACCCAGCAACTGGCAAATGACCATTGATACTGTGCTCCTGTTATGTCAGACAAACCAGTTTCATGAGAGCACATCCTGCTGAGTACCTGTACCCGCTTCAGCTGGGCTCTCAGTGCTCCTCCAGACTGTACTTCCTTTAAAGAGTAAAGATTAAGACAACTTCTGGTAGCTCACTCTGAGCCTATTAGCATTTTGATTACACTAAACTCGATCTGAAAATGAAGAAGTGGTTATTTACAATTGGTTTGTGTTTCTCTTGCTACAGAAGGTTTTCACTTACACTCGGACAATATAATGAACATTCACTTTTGGAGCTGGATGATATTGAACACAATGAGAAAAAATGGAAAGGCAGGGTCATAGGAAGTTCTAAGAACATCTAGATAGCAATGCTTCATAGGGGGAACATTTTCTCCTCAGAAGGGAAAAGTTTTAGAAGTCTGACCTTTAAGCATCTTTGAACAATATTATTGCGCATAATTTTTCAGTCTTTGCTTTTTATGCTTCAGACAAAGGCTTTTTTTTGACAGAATGCATCCCTTTTCCAGTACAGTCACTACATTTGCAAAGTTCAGTGGCACATTAACATTTACAGAAAGTTTTTATAGGAAAAGTTTGAATGCCAAAATCACTGTGGCATTAACTAATTAATATTTTGAAGCACTTTGAAGAGGAAAAGCGCAAAAGGAAAATACACTTTTTTATTTTTTATTAAAATTAGAGCTCCGCTGTGCAGATTTGCAATTTATCATAATGACAAAATGGTCCCAACAGGATTCAGCTTAGTCATGCTTTTGCATTCAAACTTCTTCAGTAGGGTCCTCAAACATCACTGGACACTGTCCTGAATTAGGATTGTCCTTGACAAAGAGTACAGCATGTAGGAATTCACCTGGACCAGTAAAGCCAACAGCAACAGAACAAGATATATCAATCACACCTTCGTAAAGCATTGTCTTGTCTGTACTCTGCTTCTGACTGCAAAAGGAAACTGAGTCATCTATAAGGCTCTCCACACAGTCCTTCAGAACAGGACAGGACAACTAGGAAAACACAGGTTGAGTTTATCAGACAGCAGCACGATCACACTGGTGAGACCTCACAAAGAAGCGTGTCTCCAGGACACATCAGGCTGAGTTTACCCATGGTATTTAGATCAGTAAAGAAATACAACTTGGTTGGGGTTTTGTGTGTGTGTGGTTTTGGTTTTTGTTTGTTTTATTTTGTTTGGTTTTTTTCCCCCCCAAGGAGATTCAACCATTAGTTTCTGAAATGCTTTTGCATTTGATAAAGTTTTTCAGTCGTGTTGCAGAAAGATCCAGACTGAGGCAGAAGCCCAAAATTAGGAATTGTAATATCTAAGTGTGGGAGCCTGAAGAAAGGCTAAATGTCACATATAATCACTGCAGGCATCTCTGAAAGCCTTCAGAAGGTAATTTAGACCAATTAACTAAACAGCTACCTGTCTTCACTGATTGTGTGGGGAAAGTCAGCTTTTAGCTGCTGCTACAGAGCCAAGGAAGCCCTCCAAAGCAGTCAGTGGCAGATGTCATCTCCAAATGAAAGTACTCACCCAAGATAAATATGGTCCATCATCTGAAATGCTATTTTCTAGGAAATGTTTGTGCATTGCTAGCAGAAAGAAAGTCACAGTCCTGGGAACAAAATCCTTTGGGTTTGCTCCTTCTTAGCTGGGTGAGGTCACTATGGGTGCAGTCAGTTTGCCTCCCGTGTGTTCTGCTGTCACCCTGTGGCAGTAGAAGAAGAGGCCAAGTCACTAAAGCATTAGGTTATTATGAAAAAGGAAGGTAGTACGTCAGTGTTTTGTGTTGAAATCAGTGCAGTGCCATGAAGTTACTGTGTCTAAATCATTTGTCCTCCCTGGGAAGTCACATAAAATGTACAGGGAATTTTTCCATCCTAGTTCTGGATACTTTTAACCAAACACATGCACTAAATTTGTGGGTAACCGAGACATCAGGGATAAATCAGTAAGTTCTTCATGTTCCTTGAGAGCTAGCCAGTGCTATAAAGCAGGATTGTCTTTGAGGGCTGGGTGTGATTTTATCTCTTTATGTGGCAAAGCTTTTGGACTTTTCTAGAGAGGTACAACCTCACTTTCTGAATATGGTGTTTGACTAGAGCATCCTGTTCAGTATGTCTGCATTACTGTCCAGGCCATTTATTGTTTCCTTCAAATTATCCCCCCATCAATTTTGATTCATCCATGCTTTCCTTTTGGGACAATGGTAGTTCTCTTGTTAAGCTGCATGAAATATTCTTCTACTACACTTTTTGCTGAATCATTTCATACCAGTGAGATGGTATGAAATGATTTGGCAAATGATAGTATGAAAGAGATAGTATGAAATTATTCCCATTCTCTCCCAAAGAGAATGGGAACTAAGACATGTAGGTAATATATTTGGTAGTGGGCATGACAACAGGTAGAAACCCAGGGAATAATCAGTTCCATACAATCAAATAGGTAGTTATTAAATGTAACTCATAAGCTGTTTTATAGACCAAATAGGGGCTGCATATATCTCTGTGGACAGATTGGATACTGTCTTTAGGTGCCTTGTTAGCTAGTTCTGTGAGATCAGGGGACCTACACCAGACCTACTGCAGGGACCACAGCAATGGACAGGAAGAACTGTAAATGCCTGGGATGGGGAGAAGGACAGCAGGATCCATCCCAGAGGCTTCAGAGCCAGAGGATGAGCACTTGTGCTGAGTGGTGTCAGAAAGCTTTGGAAGAAGGAGGTCATCGTTTCCATTTTTCCTTGGCGCTTTGGAAGAAGGAGGTCATTGTTTCCATTTTTCCTTGGCTTCTCACAAGAGCTCTTGAATCTAATGAATAAAGCATAAGATCTGCTGACTGGAAAGTGAAATTAGGTAAATTCAGACTATAGATAAGGTGCCATTTTCCAGAAGGAGGGTAAGCATCGCTGGGCAGCTCCCTGAAGCTCCTGGTGCCTATCCACCACTGATGCTGGAAGCTGTGCTTCACAGCAGCAGATTCAGAGCAGGTCTCTCTTCTACAGGCTGTCACACTAAATGACCCATCCTTTCAGTAGCTAGAACTTACTGTTTTCTGACATCTCCACATCATTAGTAATGCCTTCCTCAGATCTTCTCTTTAGAATTTCCTTCCATTCTTGATCACAAACCGTCTGAGGAGCCACCTGGACAATAAACTCTGTGGTGGAGGTTTTCTAATCTCCCTCCATATAAATCCCAGGAAATTTTCAGAAAACTGACTGTCCAAAATCCTTAGTCACCTTTGAATTTCTCAGCATATATTTTTAAGTGCCATGAAGTTTGTAAGTGTTCACTACTAGGAAGCACTTTGTCTATCTAGTAACAAAGCTGCGTTACTAGAGAAACTTTAAGTATAATTTTTGACTTTCCTTCTTTTTAATCACCACTTTTAAAGAACTCTTCCAGAAAATGTGTTACTTACTGCAGTAATAAAGGAAGTGAAACACCACTGCAATTTAACAGTGGCCAACGAGGAATGAGCTGTTTCAATGTGTTGTTAAGCACCAGTATTGTTCTTAACCTTTAGAAAAATCTAGTTATCTGCAATTATGTATAGCAAATCATGTAAGCCTGCAGGACTAGCCTAACGACTTGCCTACCAATGATCCCCAAAGGATGTCTCTCAGTCTCTGATGCAGTAAATTAAAAACTGAATTCCTTACATCTGTTTGTTCATCATTCTACTGAAAACAGTTTCTTACTGACACAGTAAATAAGCATGACTACTGGAATTTTCATCAGTGCCTTGTGCATTGCAATGTATTGAAATGACTGCTAAAAACAGTTTTTCAGAAGACACTGCATAAAATTAATAAACAAGAAGAGACCAGAGAGGTTGTGCAGATTCTTTCTAAGTAGGTGTTTGGAGAAATGAGATTTGCTGCTACATTTTGCTGATACAAGGATCTTGTCAAAGCTTGATACCTAATGCTTCTTTTTATCCACCAAAGCTATGTTTAAGCATTAAATCTTTCACTGTGGTTCTGTGGTGCAGAGGATGGCATATAACTCAGAGCTCTGCTACCTAGCCTGCCAGGGGTTAAATTCCCTTTCAGAAGTAGTTATCTGTAGTTCTATAATAAAGCACTGCTCTAACGAAAAACAAGTATGACAAAGCTTCCCTAATTTATATCTTCAAAATTTTAATTGTACATACACAAGAATATAAGGCTAAGAATTCATTATAAAAAATGTTTGAGATTATTAAACTAAAACCAAAAGGTGTAATACAGGATAATTCCATACATTATCTGTCAGTACAGGGGTGATTCTCTGAGCTGCAGCTAAAATAGCTGGCTTGGAGGTTGTCTTGTGAATTTTGGAAGTCAGTGCAGAAGCTTAACTCTGCAGAAACTGCTCTGATTTAGATCTAGAAGCAGCATCCACCCTTACTTCTGAGAAAGCTCAGATTTAGCTGTGAAGGTACCCTGTGAGAAAGATAAGGACAAGCAGAATGCAAGTAGACTAAATATTCAGGTATTTGGTGGTCAAGGAGAAAGGCTGCATGACCTACACTTTCATCTCACTTTCTGACTCTTCTTATTGAAAAAGACTGCAGTGGTGTTTTGTTAAAATTTACAAGTTACCAAGTGATGAGAATTCCAAGTTTTTATAAAATAAGAGAAGCTTGAGATGAAACTGACACATAACAGGTATCACTACCCACCTTCTGAGTCACATTGGACACCTTTAGCTCTGCAGAAGGAGACTCTGCAAGAAGGGTATGCACATCTATGAGTATGAAGCAATTATTTATTGGCTAACAAACACAAAAGATACCTGGGATTTAAGGAGGGTGACGCTAACCACTCCACAAGGCACCCCAGAGGTTTTGCTGGTGGGGCAGGAGGGAAACCATTGGCCCCTGCAGCTCCCAGGCTCAGTGCTCAGATTTTGCAATCTTGTGCTGACCCAAACCCTTATGGTCAGGCACTTCAGACTGGTGATACAGTTGGTTGAGTTCCTTGATGGAGGGAGGCTGCAGAGGGGCTTAGACAGGGAGGGGTTACCTGTGGAGCATGGAGCAGCAGTAAGATGGCTACAGAACCCCTGTACGCAGCCTCTATCCCTGTCCTTTTTCCTAGGTAAGTCCATATGTAATATTCCTTGCAGCAGCAAGACTTAGAACCTTACTATTAATTATTAAAATTCATATTTTCTGGTTATGACATCGCTGCAGAATTATTACAGATATTAAAATGTTTATTTAATGTAACAGTTCTTGCAAGTATCTGGTTTCCCAGACTGTGAGACCACAGGCATTCTGAGCCTGGCAGAAAGAGCAGAAGAGGTGTTATTTAACTGTAACAGTTCTGATCACAGGAGACAAACCTCCTTCTCCTCACTAGCATAGTTGCACTTCACGTTCTTCAGATATTTCTATCGATGGAGCTCTCACTTGATCTTGCTTGGGGCCTGACTTTGAAAAATACTTGCAGCCTCCTACAGAGTAATGCATAGTATCACTGGAGCTTTTCCCACTGTAGCTGCCTAAGGCACCTTATTATGGAAGTAGGTATATTGAATGAGGCTTCCAGAAATTGGGCTCAAAACAAATGAGAGACTTTTGTTGCAGGTGGTATTGCAGTTGGGAGGCAGAATTCATCGCAAGTTATGGACAGTAAAAGCTTTCGTGGCTTCAAGGAGAGGCTGAAAAAGTTCACAGAAGGGAAATAAGCCAGGAGTTGCTTATTTCATAGAATCGTTGAATCACAGAACAGTTGGAAGGGACCTTAAAACTCATCTAGCTCCAACACCATGCCACAGGCAGCAGCACCTTCCACTAAATAAGGTTGCTCAAAGTCCTGCCCAGCCTGACCTTGAACACTGCCAGGGATGGGGCAGCCACAACCATTTCATAAAAACCTCTCCCAGCTCAGGAAATGCTGCAGTGCAGGTACTAAAGGGCTAGGAGAATCATCAGTAAAATACCATGTAATTTTTTCCTGCTCCCACTACGGGAAAGCAGATAATTTGATCCACTATAGCCATTCTTCTGTAAAATAAGCATAAACACACCTACTTGATTAATGGTGACGTAACAATCATCATTGTATATGCTCCACTTTTCATGAACTTTTTAAGAAAGGTGAAAAAAATTAGACTGAAGAGGAAATGTTTATGCAAAACATATATGTTTCTATCTGGTTAAAGGTATAGACCCTTAAGATATTTAACTTTCTGATTTCTGTGCCTATTGTCAATATTTGTAATGGTGTGTTCTACATCTTTAAAAGGCCATCACTGCGGTCTCCATTTATGATCTTATAAATCTCAGGTTCTTGTTTAATTGTGGATAAAGTTGATGCTCAATTTGATTCAGTTGAAACATCACAGATAAAAGTCATCAAGATCCTCAGATCTGGGCTTGTCATTCATGGACAGCTCTGATGCTTCTTTTTCTCTTCCTGCACACCCTGCAACCTGCAGGGACCTGGGGAAATAGCATGGTGCTGCTCAGCTCTGCCAGCCTGGCTCCTAAAGTATGACCTTGATAGGAAGAAAAAATGAAAACTAAAACTTATGCCCATCACCAGACCTGGGGTAACCTGAATCAAAAGACAAAGATGCTAGCAAATGCATTGCATAATAGACTGCTAACAGAGCTGAAAACTAAAATAAGTAGGGGCCAGAAGTTCACAAAAACTATTAAAACAATTCTGAAATAGGTGCCTTTGCTGTATATGCAGCATATGATGATGTGTATACACCAGTGCAAGTCCTGTGAATTGTCCTCAGATGTTGGTCAAAAATGAATCTTCACAAGTTGAGTAAGAAATCGCATAAAAATAGATTTAAGTGAAACAACAATGAAATGTTTGGAAATGCATTTAATGAGGCAGTTTCTGAAGTACAGCACAAAACAAAGATTATATAATGGGTGGCAAGATAATAAATCATAGTCAAATTCTTCTCACACTTCTGAGTCATTTTGCCTGCTGTCCTTTTGAATTTTCACTTGAACAAAAGCATCTTAAATGAACTAATTTGGTAACTTACCTCATTTGCCTTTCTTTGGGAAACATTCTTTTTCTCCAAAAGTCTCTAACAACAGGCTAAAATGAGAGACAAATATAAGTGAAATGCCAGTAAGAAAGACAATTATGTTTTTCCATGAGCTGAAACTGTGAGATGGCTATTTCAAGCACAGTCGCTACGTACACCACTTAACCCAGATGTTCAGCTCAGCATTTAAAGAAAAGTCATAGAAATGATCTCTCTTATCTTTGAGAATCCAAACCTGCACCTGCAACACAGCTACAGCACAGCACAACAACGTTATGAAAGAATACCCAAGTGTCTTGGCTATCAGAAGCTGTACAACTGACCTAGAGTGATTCCTCCCTGAAACATCATATTCTGCTAACAGCATTTGTCCTTCCTTCAGTACCCAGATTTAGCTCTCCAAGTGCTAAGCCACATATATCCCTGTCCCAGACTGAATAAACTGAAGAATAACCCCCCCCCCCTCCAGAAGTTAGAATTTAGGCTCATGATACAGTTTGAAGGAGGGACTGTCCTCATGGCAGATCAGCACCTCCTAAGCAGTGAGTCCAAGCTTGGCTCCACTGTAGATATACGTGCCAAATTGCAGAGCAGGTTGTTTCATCTTTGGATGCGTCCTCTCCTTGCCCACATGAGGATAAATGCAATCATTTGCTCCTCTCTGACCAATGAGGCTGGAAATATGCTGAGACCAGAAGCACTCTTCCGCTGTGCTCATGTTTACCACAATGGTGCTAAAGTCTCAGCAGGAGGCTCCTGGTGCTATTTAGCATGAATAGATAAAAGTAACTAACATCTCTAATGAGAGACTTCAAAGTCTACAGAGGCTGCCAGGCTGATCTATTCCTGTGTGCCTATTAGCCTACCTGTTGGGTTATTTTTTTCTCGCATTCATAGGTAACCCATGATTGTATTTTATTTTCAAACAGCATTTTGTTATTCTTAAGGATTTCTTTTCTTAGCAACCACCTAGATTAAGACAGGCACTTAGAGAATTTAGTAAGGCTGTCTTCATTACCCAGCCTGCATACATTCATGTTTCCATCATTCAGAAAAGGTCTAACCGATGGAGGCATGTATGAAAATATCATGAAGCCCTGAACCTCAAGAGGGTAGGTTTTAAAAACTCACATAAATACATAGAATATTAGTTGGCAACATTATAAACCACAGAAAGAGTTACAGAAAAACTGAGAAGTAGCAATATTCTCAAACACTGTTGCCATCACTCTATTTTAACATGAAACAAGATTTAAAGCCATAGCATTGGTAGTCATGCTATTCTGCAGCATCTCTATTGCCTCTCTCTCTCTCTCTCTTTTTCTCTTTCTTTTTGGCATTTATGACTATTTCACATTTTCCATAAGGCTGTAGATCAAGTCAGTGAGTTGCAATTCTCAAAGACTTAAAAACCATGAAGCAAAAAAAACTTACAACATGTGTTTATTGATCTCTTCATTTTAAATAAAAACCTGTTGATTTCCTGAAATCCCAATCATGATTTTTGAATACTTACGGTGCTTTCCTATTGATCTGACCTGTTTTGTAATTCTGCGGGAGCTGTAGCTACAGGCCTGGAGCGCAGGGGACCTGTACTAAATCACTCAAAACCAGTTGCACAAAACTAAGTAAAATTTTTTATCAAGCAAAAATGAAAGTTAGTCAAAGCAGAGAAAAGAGGAGAGCCAGTAAGAACACAGATAGTTTAATAAATGTGTTAATATTAGGGTTACTCTTACCAAAAGCAATCTAAAGCATGGGTAAATAACAGTAATAAAGAGAACAATAATATATCAATGGGAAGGACAGAGATCAAATGCAAAAGGTCTTCAAAGACATCTGTGGTAGTAGAAAAAAATAAAAGAAAAGAAGTTGATTTGGTAAAACACTTGCTAATATAAAAAGGAAAAATTAGCTTTGAGGGTGAAATTAATCTTGCTTAATTTCAGCCATTTAAACCATTCAAAACTTCAACTATTTAAACTTTAAGCATCTCATTTCAAGATAATTGTCTGGTTTCCTATGTAGTCAGTGGACAGAAATGTGTTACAGCCAAATTTAATTCATCTCACCTATTTGAACAATGCTTTACGGTGGGCTAATTTGGAGAAGCTTTGGTCTCTTTTCACAATAAGAAAAGTTGGGACCACTGCCTTAGCAAACATATATATTTTGGACAATGAAGATTAGCTGAGATGAACTGCACTCTCACACAGGGGAAAATTATGGGGAAAAAATGAAGCCAATACAGATTTAAGAGTTACAAAACCAAGAAAAACAAGTTAATGATACGTAGCTCTGAAGAACCTTATTTGATTGAAGGTGTCCCTGCTTATTGCAGGGGGGTTGGACCAGATGACCTTTGAAGATCCCTTCCAACCCAAACTATTTTATGATTCTATGGCATAAATTGCATAAAATATTTTGATTCTTTGAATGAAGTTTTAAATGTTATTTAAAGACCCCTGTATTTTACCACCATAGCATACATCTAACTGGAAGGAAAGAAGCTCCTAAATCAGTAACGCCAGTCCCCTGCCTGGACAGTGTCATGATTGTATCATCTTTTCCAGAAAACAATTGAGCTCCATCTTGAAACTGGTTAGTTGTGGTTATAATTAGAAACAGACACATACCACTGCAATTTTCCTTTCAGAGACTGTTATAAAACAGTAGGGCAGTTTCCTTGGGAATTACACATATTTGCATCTAGGGTATTCCTACAGGTGTGAAATGGAGTGCAGTTTGTAAAGCAATAAATTAACAGATCCCCAAGATCATCAGTTCACATGGGAAAGAGTAATCTTGAAGTTAAGTTGCTTTGAAACTTGAGCTGTCTCTTAGTGTGGTCCTGCCCATGAGCAAACCAAATAACTGCACCTTACCCTGAGCTGACTCACATCTGGTACCTGGGCGTCTGCCCTGGATAACCCTGAATACTTAGGTCTAGAGAGAAGATGTATGAGGCCATGTGTAAATGCAGCCTTGAAGTCATCTTAGACCATAGGGACACTTTATTTGTCAACATGACTCTGGCTTTTTTGCAGGGTAAATTTGGACTATTCAAACAATCTGTTCTAATACTGACTTTTCAGAAGTTTGCCTTAGCATGCTCGATTGACAGTGAAAAGGGAAACATCAGTCACAAGCTGAACAGAAGTTACTTACTCTGAATTTGATGTGTAGATGTGCTGTCTGTTCAGATTAGCTGTTTTGTAATTGCCTTTAATTGTGTTTCATCTGTTTGCAAAACCATGTTCATTCTAATAGACTATTTAATAAGTTTCAGTGACAGATGTACATAAATATATTTCTGTTAATCCAAAGAAATGGAACTTTGTAATCAATTACTTTCTCATTTTGTTAACAAGAAGTTGCCAAGTACAAAGGAGATTATCCTGTAGTATATATGTATATACTGCTGGATGACCCTCACCCTTGACAACTTCCCAGGTTTAGAAATTAATGCATTTTACAGATTCTAAGGAAAATATTTACAAAAATAACAAAGCACAAATTTGTAGCCTGAAATGTTAATCAATCACCTTCATATTTATGAGACATAAAGTACAAAGTATGTATATTGTTGACACAGCAAGTTTGGATCAGGTCATCAAAATTCCTGAATATGAATAAAACAAGCAATCTAGTAATAAAGCCCTTTCAATAAACTGTTTTATCCCTCAATAGTCTTATCTTAACAACCGCAGGATTTTCAATTATGTTAGTTATCCATTCCTTTGGCTTTAACCCTTCTCAGTCTCTGAGAAATGGCACACAGCTTGAAAAGGAATAAAGACAATTTTTTTTCAGAAAAACCCATGTAACATTACTGGGGGATATAAAATACCCCATAATCCATTAGACATCTGTATTGCTAGAGAGGATGCAGTCCTGCTATAAAAAGCCCTGGAAAACCTGTTAAAGAAATAAATCCAATCCCCCTTCCTATTTACAGATGAAATTTACTGTCCTGGTTGCAAGCTTTGCTTGGCATGAGGGTTAGGGCTAAAGAATGTAACAGACTTGACAGGGAGTAGCTTACTGGATGTTAATTATTCCCTGTGGATAGAAAGATCGGGGTTTTTTTGTTTATTATCTTCAACAATGAGGATTGATCCTCTAAATTTCTGAACATATCAAGTTAGGACTGGAACTGTAATTATGGCTGAACTAATTCATGCTTTGGGAAGACACAGGACTGTGAACATTAGACAGCTTTTAGAGAAAGGAAGGGATTGGTACTGGTGCTCATATTGCACTCCATGGTCTTTTACTACACTGTCATGCTCATATTCATGAATTTAGTCATTCTGGGTTAGGCTTAAGGAAGGCTCAGGCAGGTAACAGATTGTGGGTCACAAACTGATTCACTGGCAGGAGGTGGAGTGGATTCTTTCAATGTTACATGTCCTTCTACAATTCCAGTACCTCTGGGCTTCAGAGCACAGAGATTCAGTGTTAGGCAGTTATTGGTGAGAAATCTCATCTAGGGAGCTAGCATATTGTGTATCACATCCATGTCTGAATGCAAAAAAAAAAAAAAAGAACTGAAGCTGCTGTAAAAAACCATGGAATACCAGTTAAAAGGACCGATTCTTACCGTCAAGAGCTGAATAACGTCTTTAATCCGCTGTCTTCTTAGCCCATTATGCTTCTCATGGTCTTAAATATATCTCATTTTTGTGATGTACAATCCAGATGAACCAACCCGAGTCAGCATGACCTGAAATCCTGTGAAGAAAGCAGAAGAAAGAGGTAATAAATGAGAGCATCTGGCTGGAGTGGTCATGCCTGTTCTGAGGGAAGAAATCACCACACATCACCTCTGGGCAGAGGCTGGGGCAAAACGCTACGGACAGCAATGAAGGGGTGCAAGAGTGGGTAAGGATTAGGTGAGGTCTGTGCTGGAATACTGTGCCTATAAAGGACACTATTCTCTCTCACTATTCACCTCACAAAGCAAGCTGAAAAACAGCAGTAAGAGTCATCTGTCAATTTTCCTGTCTCTGATCATTGCCACTGGTAGAGCATCTTCTAACGCTTTGCCTAGATGCCTAAAGACAATCTGACTGAAATTAAGGGTTGAAATGGTCTTCAGTAACTGGGTAAATAAGAAGTATAAATACAGAAACTCATTTGTGTACACCAAAAGAATATTACATATTTTGCACTGTCTTCACTCCAGAATTAAAAAATAATAATAGTTTCATATATTTTTTCACTTTGACATTTTCTATGTAAGTTATGTTTAATTTGGATGTTCACTTAAACTTAATTGATGGAGAAAAGTAAACTTCTCATCAAAATAAAGGGAAACTTTCAGTGAGAAAACAGAATTTCTGTTGTTTTTAACAGACTTGAAATTAGACTTATTCCATTTTGATTCCTATAACAATTATTTGTTCAACATTAATATAAAGCTAAGACTCCCAGGGCTATTTTTTGAGTCTGTCCTGCAGTCGAGTATTGTTTCCCTGAAAATTTGTTTGCATTTTAAAAATCCACTCATTCTTCCTATTGCATCTAAGGACATTTCAATGTACTCTTTCAAGCAACTTCATCAAACAATGTTTCCCACAATTTTTGATTTCAGTATATGTATTTAGCCTTTGAATTTTCAACAGCCTTCTGGAAATTGGTCTTATTCTTCTGCAGTCTATGTTTTCTTTTACACAGGTATATTGCAATTATTTTTCCCAATGCAATCTATCAACCCTTAGATCTTATTTTTTCCAATTCCCCCTAACCATTTCTTTCTCTTTGGATATCGTTATTTGTTTTGAGGTGAGATGCAGGATGGTCAGAAGACTTTTGCATCAGAGTTTGATCACAATCTGCTGTATCAGAGCATTGTCAGAACTAATTCACATATGTCTACCCAGAGCAAATAAACATCCCCCCAGCCATGCTCTTTTACTTGCACTTCAACTGGAACTGTTTCATACTGGGTAAAGGCTTAAATATTAATTGAGCCAGAAGCTGACTATAGCCTCAGTTCTTATGAGAAAATTTTTGGCAGAGCAGCTCCTAATAGATGCCACAGTCATAGAGAATGTTTTGCCATGGTTTTGGGTACCTTCATTGCAGTGGTGTGTGTGGATTAGGTGACCTTTCAATGTCCCTTCCAAATCAAATTATTCTGATTCTCTTGCTTCATGATAATGTTGATTCATTTGCAATATCTACTGTTCTGAGCAGGAGAGTCACATAAAAACACACACTACAGAGTTAGACATTTCTACTAGTCAAAATTTAAACAACAGTGCTGCCTCCAAATGGTTCTAGTATTCTTAAAGCCAAAGATTTTGGCTTTAGTTCTGGAGGGTTTTTTAGAAGAATACAGCTTTAGGTATTCTCACCACCAGGAATGCTTCTAAATGTGCTCATCAAGGAAAGGAACACAAGGCCCCTGATACTTCTAATGACAGTATTTGAGAGCATAATGTGTATCTGTTAAACTGCCTGCTCTCAACAGAAAGAGAAGTGTATGGACAGGCAGATGGTGCATGTTTAAAACACTTGGCCAATACCCCAATGAAGTCATTCCAACATGCTCTCAGATATGGAGCATTTTAACACCACTGACAACTGACACATCCAGACGTAGTCTATCTTGCCCTTGAAGATCTTTTTCCCCACACCCCTGAGTAATTAAAGTGCTTTGAGAGCTCTAAATTTCAGCTGGTAATGGCATTATCCAATTTGTTTTATTTATCTGCCTTCCCAGACATACTAGGCTGGGTATGGGCCCACATGTGAGAGGCTGCCAGTGCCCACATGTGCATGAGGGTGATGGGGCTGAAGCAAGTGGCAGAGATACTGGCTGATGCTCTCTACTGTGAGACAAGTTGAACAGCAGTGGAAATACTGAGTTGTGTCTCCTCAAACACCACCTCACATTCGCTGTTTCTGTTCCTGTGAGGTGAGTACACAGAAATGTGACCAGTCCAGGGAAAGAACACCACCAGAAAAATTAAGTTTGGTCACCATGACAGCCTGAAGTATTTTCCATAAGGCTGGTTTATATGAATGCAAGGCAGTGAAATGGGGTTTGTCATTCATCAGAGTTAAGATAGCTTCCCCCTTGAAAAGGTATTATCAGTATCATAATGAAGACAGGATCACTTCCTGAGGCATTCCCCAATGGGGAAAAAAAAGTGATGAAACATGCTAAAAAGGTGAAATGTGGAGCTATTCTCTCATAGACCATTACTTCAGAAACACTAAAAAGGGTTTTCCTTGTACAGATCTTTCACGGGTTTAGATAACTGCATGCAGGGGTACTCTGATACCAAAAGTCTCACTCCTGTAACTGCTGAAATAGCCATTAACAGTGATTAGTCAGAGTTGACACTCTTGGGATCTTGTAATCTGGGCTGAAAGTTTCATCAGTTTCACCACAAGGTAGCTTGGAGAGGAACTCTGACATTTAGGCTAATGATTATAGTTGATGAAAGTTATTGGTTTGTGAAAGCCATTGATGAGTGTAAACTTAAATCTGCTGTTCAGCAACAACATAGAATCATACAATCATAGAATAGTTAGGACTGGAAAGGACCTTAAGATCATCAAGTTCCAACCCCCCTGCCATGGGCAGGGACACCTTGCTCTAAACCATATCACCCAAGGCCTTGTCCAACCTGGCCTTGAACACTGCCAGGGATGGAGAATTCACAACCTCCTTCATAACACAGTCCTAAAATCAGTCTTGTTTTAAGATGTAAAACCACAGAGACATTTTCCTCTTATGTGAATTCCAGGTTGTTCAAGTATCTCAAAAAAAAAAAAAAAAAAAAAAAAAGAAGAAAAATCCAAAACTCGTAAACTATGAACTCTATTTAATTTCGTATATTTCGTAGTTTCATCCTTATCTGAAAAGCTCCTATGTTCTTAGTAAAAAGATTAAGTTATTTTTTCTTGGTCACAACACTGAAATCTTCCTTTATTTATTTTTTTTTTTCCCTCCCCAAATGATCACCATGTTAGTAGAAGAAAACATACAGTTTTCTCAGCATTTTTGAACATGAACTCATACTACAGATTACCTCATTGGGGCAGGTACTTTCATAGATCTCCACCAGAATTAGTGGGGATCCAGTCAGTAAAACAGTCTGGGCTAGTAGCATACACTGCAGACTCAACACCTTGCTTTAATGATATTACCACTGACCTTGTTGTGACCACACAGTTTTTCCATGAATGAGATTGTTGAACAGGACATAAGGTAAACAAAAAAGTACTTTCTTACAGATGGCTTAATTAAGCCGTGGGATTGATTTTCACAGAATCATAGAATCATAGAATAGTTAGGGTTGGAAAGGACCTTAAGATCATCTAGGTCCAACACGCCTGCAATGGGCAGGGACACATCACACTAAACCATATCACCCAAGGCCTCGTCCAACCTGGTCTTGAACACTTCCAGGGATGGAGCATTCACAACCTCCCTGGGCAACCCATTCCAGGGCCTCACAACCCTAACAGGAATTCCCTCCTTATATCCAATGTAAACTTCCCCTGTTTAAGTTTTAACCCATTACCCCTTATCCTATCACTACAGTCCCTAATGAAGAGTCCATCCCCAGCATCCCTATAGGCCCCCTTCAGATATTGGAAGGCTGCTATGAGGTCTCCACGCAGCCTTCTCTTCTCCAGGCTGAGCAGCCCCAACTTTCTCAGCCTATATTCATATGGGAGGTGCTCCAGTCCCCTGATCATTCTCGTGGCCCTCCTCTGGACTTGTTCCAACAGATCCATGTCCTTTTTATGTTGAGGACACCAGAACTGCACACAATACTCCAGGTTAGATCTCACGAGAGCAAAGTAGAGGGGCAGAATCACCTCCTTTGACCTCTTTTTGATGCAGCCCAGGATACGGTTGGCTTTCTGGGTTGCAAGCGCACACTGAAGCCAGCTCACATTCATTTTCTCATCAACCAACACCCCCAAGTCCCCAGATAATGTGAATGTCTCAATCTTATTTTGGAAATGCTGTAATCCAGGGCTGATAAAAACAAAAATAAGACCTTTAGCTAGAAAGTCCCAAGGTTTCAGATTGCTCAAATCTGGATGCCAGCACTACATCTGCTTTTGTGTTCTGCTCTATTCCTCTACTGCTAGCTATTGTTGAGCAGGAGAATTGCTTAGATGGATCTTTGTTTCAACCCCATAAAAATGCCCTAATGTTTTTACATTTTCTTCCCCTTTTTCCTAGACCATTCTAGGAATAGAGCACAACAGAAGATGCAGAGTGCTATTCAAAGAATAAAAATAAAATTCTGTTTTCCAAGACCTTACCATCCAAGACAAGAGTCAGTTGGAGAGTACAAGGAATCAGTGACGTATAACATCAATCAATATTAGTGGCAGTAAAATCATTCCTGCAGCACTTTTACCATTTTAAGGTTTGTCCCTGACATTAAGGCAAGAAAGTTTTTAAGAAGAGGCTTCCATTGTTCTGTTACTCAAAATAATAACTCAAAGTAAATCCCTTTCCTCTTTTGTGTGATTTTTATTAAATCACTACCATGTTAGTAAATTAAATCCCTTCTCTTCGATATCACACTAGTGTATATCTCACAGATGGTGAGAAAGCAGGGTTGATGTGGCAAAGCCTTCATTGGATTAAGAGATTGCACCTCCACAGTGCTTGGGGTGTAAAAAGAAAATAGGAAAGTAGATAAAATAATCAGAAAGGAAGGTCCTAATGTAACAACTTGGAGACAGAAATTGACATCAAAAAGAATCACAAAGAACCAAGAGAAAGGACAAGAACCTGAACACCCTTGAAGCAATATATGAGTGAATCCTGCTCAGCCATAGATCTCATTGTCTGCAGCACATGCTCTTGTGTGATGTGGTCAACCCAGGATTGATCTTCTGCACACTTATGGTGTAGCAATTGCTGTCTGGCCTTCTGCAAGGGTCTTTCAAGGCCA
This sequence comes from Neopsephotus bourkii, assembly GCF_033783945.1. Lineage (NCBI taxonomy): Eukaryota > Metazoa > Chordata > Aves > Psittaciformes > Psittacidae > Neopsephotus > Neopsephotus bourkii. The sequence continues at coordinate 4,587,591 of NW_026902113.1, forward strand.
GGTTGGGTGGGGTTTTGAGCAGCCTGCTCTAGTGAAATGTGTCCCTGCCTGTGTCAGGGGCTTGGAACTAAATGATCTTTAAGGTCCCTTCCAACCCAAACCATTCAATTATTCTATGATACTATGAAGGGTGCCCTTGCACACTTTCTTTCCCAGAGTGTTTTGTGGAGATTTATGTGCTCTCTGCAATGAAACCTGAGGATGCACCTGTGTGTTACACAGGGATTACCCCCTCACTTTGCAACCTCAGCTAGAGTAAGCTGCAGAGACCCACCACCAAGACTCTGTTTTCTTTCTTGCTAGTAATGTCTCCCATGCTGTATCGTAACAGAAAACATTAACAAGAAAAAACTAGTGGGACTATCTCATTGGAGACAGTGGGCTGTGTACACAGTACATGGGCAAGCAGGCCTCCTTCATTAACTTCTCAGACTTGGGGAAGTGGAAAGACCTGGGGGAGGGCAATTTAGAAATTCCCTAGCCCTCGGTACTCAAGGATCTCAATCCCACAGCCACAGAGGAAGCTCTGCAGGGAGTTGCTGTACTTGCCACCTGCATGGTCCACACATAGCTTTCAAACAATGTGTGGACCCCCTCAAGTTTGCAGTAGGTTTGCTAGACTTAACTGTGTATGAAGCGTACTTCTGGTTTATTTTCCAGATGCCCTTATTAGTGGCATAGGAATCATCTCATACTAAGATGCTTCTTGTCTGCTAAATCAATGTGCTACTTTAGATGTCCTTTATTCCTACTGAAATCAAGCTTATGCCATTTAAAAAGGAAAAATAAATCAGTTCTAGCCACCTACTGAGCTGCCATATTTCATGCCTAGAGGATTCATCAAGCACCAAGTGATTTTTCAGAAAGCTAATGAAACCCACTTGTGTTTTGCATCAATTTTGATGTAAAAATCACAACCCTAAACAGTGGAAAATCTATGTCCTGAGAAAGAAAAAGAAGCAAACCACCAAAACCATGAGATAGTTTTAAAGGCAAGAAATCCTAGTGCACTACATCTCCTTAGTAAATTCTCACCTTCTTTTATTTGTGTTCATGTTACTACTTTTTTTTAGTATCAGTGTGAACTTCCAGGAAGCAGGTTTATGCTTACTTCTTCACTTAGCAAGAAAAAAGAAACTGAATAAACCCCATTTTGCTAATTCATTCCTCCAGGTTTACAGCCAGGATGTTACGAAGCTTTGTGGTCTCCAAGCAGGAGTGAAATTCAGAGCTAAAACCCACCAGTTATACCCAAAAAGGCTTTTAGAAGCTACTTCAGCCCTTGTGGGAGGTGCTTTGTGCCATTAAGCAGGATGCTTCAGCAGAGCTTCTCTTTGTGCCCAAAAGCTGTCCAAACCTTCATGCTTCAGTAGCTGAGTGTTTCTGAAGTTGTCAGTCAATGGGAAGCCACAAAGGGCAGATTATGCAGATATAGTAATTTGATATTTCTTCTTGGTCCTATGGACATCTCTCTCTTATTTTGTACAGTCTGTTTTCATTTGGTGTCTTGTGATAAATGGCAGCATCTAGACAGTGATCTGTCATCCCTTAATGATGGCAGAAATCTCTCAGCTCCATGTCTTCCTAGCACAAAGGTTTTAAATCAGAATTTAGGCTGCTGGCCTGTTATGAACAGGGCTTTTCATGCATATTAAGATACCTTGAGTGAAATATTTGCAAGTATATTGTTAGTTTATTTTTAACTTTGTGATTTCCCACAAGTTAAGCAGCAGATAAGGTCCATCTTATTGATTGTGAATTAATCAGTAAATTGATGCATACTAATTTCTGGGTAGGATTTATTAGTCAACTTTTCCCCCTGATTTGCAGTTTTGAAGGTCAGAAAGGAGTAGTGTGATTCTGGGGCCTTTCTATAAAGCAGCTCAAAACATTTTAGCTGTTAATTTGGGTGGATAATTCATGAGAAAGTCTGAGTCACCCTTTTTTTTTAATGACTTCAAGTAATTAATATCCACTAGAGAATCTTTCACCATCTAGGTAACAATCCTCTCTGTTAAAGATGTATATGCCATTTCCACTCTCAATTCGTTAGCTACAGCACCCAGCTGTTTAATCTCATTATGGTTATACGGGCTGAAACCCTCACAAGCCTTTGTTCCCTTTTGCCCACTAAGGTATTTTTAGATAGGGTTTAGTCACTGTTTCTTTTTCTCTCTTGATAACTAAAGTTATTCAGTTCTCTCTGTAATGCAGATCAATGTCAAAAAGTCAACAGCAGAAATGGCTCTACACTGCAGGGAGTCATTTTCCCCTCAGGTCAAGAAAGGGAGCAGGTCCATCCCGTATTAGGTTGCCTAATAGCTATCTGTGCAGGTCTATTCATTACACAGGGAAGATGACTGCTGCAATGTTGCCCTCAGTTCTGGAGGCTCCTATCCAAAAGGATGGGGTAGGTCACAAAGGGTGCAAGCACTAAGGATTCTAAAAATACAGCTGTAGTATTAAGGTTTCCATGTATTATGCCTTTTAATGACATGAAGGGTAAGAAATTATTTTATTGTGGTATCAAAGTACCAGTATGAAGGAAAAGGTAATTTGACAGTGTTGTTAGCTTTTTTCTTCTCTCTGATGTGCAAAGGAATAACAAGAACCAGCATCTTAAAGCTGAAGTCGTACACATTCAAACTTGAAATCAGACGTAATTTTCTAGCAATAAAGTTAATTTCCAGTTGGAGAGATTTTGCAGTGAAAAGATATGTTTTCCATTGTACTGAATTCTTCAAAACGGGATTAGGCATCTTGAAAAGAACACACAACTCTTTAATTTGGCTTCTAGGAAAAATATACATGCATGGATTACGTATAAAAGAAACCAGACAAAGTATTTAGAACAATAGCTTCTGATCTCAGAGTTGAGGAGTACAAATAAATTGTTCCATTCCATTTACAAAATAATGGACCCAGTTGAACTAACTTCTTAAGTAGGGAGCAGGAGCACAGAAAAATGTGTGGTAGTGGAAGTAGCATACAAAAAACTGAGAAGTAGTGTGAAGGAAGCAGTGCTTGGACCTGTTAGGCTTTCTTTACTTCATCTTTAATTTAGACTTCAGTGATATTTGAAGTAGCTGAATAACAAAAACTGTTTTCAGACTTTAGTGCTTGTGATACCAAATATGACTGAACTATTTTTTAAAGACAGATACTGTAATTCTTTATAATTTGTTTTCTTCGGTCTAACTTTAGACGGTATACTTAAATTCCTGGAGTTCTTCAGTCATGAATCCATACACTTCAACATGTTCAATCTTTTAATTAAAAAATTATTGGTTTCGGAAAGCTACTATATTCTTGAGGCCTGTGTCCTACCTGAAGTTACTGGTACATGCTCTCAATTCTTTAAGGTTTTGGTTTTTTTTTCTGGATTGGTTTCTTTTTCTCAGTTACATCTCACTGTAGAGATGCATGAAGAGTAAGCTGTGAAAAATTCTGCAATGGTTCTAGTAGTTTTACTTTCAAATAAATTATATGAAGTGTTCAGTTGTGTAGCCCTCTGTGTTTGGAACTGATCTATGAAAGCAATGCAATCATATTTTAATTACTATTTATAAAAAAAAGAGATTTGTTGCCCTGTTTCAAGAGTCTAATTCTAGGGCCTTATTAGTAGTCAGTTTTGTTTGCCCAAGTGCTGCTGAAGTGTAGTTTCTTTTCTACAGCTCCATTTTTCTCTCAGGTACTTTCAGAGACACACAAGTCCCTAGTGCTTCTTGCTTCTCAGTCACCCCTAAATAGCAGTGTACTATGTAAGAAAAAATGATTTTATGTCTCAGATCCCTAAATTCCATGGCAAGGTGTCTGAAAGCTTTTTAATTTCCTCCTTTTTCACTCTTTACTCAAAAGTATACTGCAGTAATAGGTTCTGTGTCCATTCTGCCAGTTAATGTTTCACCCCCCTCAGTTTCTTTTGCCCCTTTAAAACCAGACATATTGTGGCAGAATCATCTGTCTCCATAAGTGCATCATTGATAATGAGCACCCAATTTTCAGAATGCTATGCAGCCTTTTAGCCATATCATATCCATTAAAACCAATTCCTGAATAAAAAAAAGTCCTCTTACTGTCAGGAAAATTCTTATTGAGTGATTGTTCTGGATGCACCAACCTGCTACACTAACTCTACTATTTGAGGCATTAAAATCACCTGTAAATGATAATGCACTCACAGACTGTTATTTTCCCCTCTCCTTTCTGTCAACACAAAGGTTTCTTATTTAGCTTCATCAGTGCCTTTTAAGACTGCTGCTAATATTTGATATTTTAGGGGTTATTTATGGTGCATTATAAAGATATGTATTATATAATATATACATTAAACCCACATATTGATAATAACCACACACATATATACATAAAAATTTGACCTGACTTAAGAGGCAAAGGTTATCTCTACTTTCCTGAGACTGCTTAAGGGCTGTGAGTGCTCAGTGTGACAGGAGATGTTTGGAGAAACCTTGGTGTTTAGTGCCTCCTGCGTTAGCACTGCAATTTAACAAGTCAAAATGCCAAATCCTACACCTAGAATGGAATAATGCCAGGCACAAGTACAGACTGGGAGAGGAGCATCTGGAGAGTAGCCCTGCGGAAAGGGATGTGGAGGTGCTGGTCACCAACAGGCTCAACAGGATTCATCAGTGGGCTCTGGCAGCCAAGAGGGCAAACTGCATCCTGGGGTACACCAAACACGGTATGACCAGCAGGTTAAAAGTGGTGATTATCCTGCTGCATTCAGTGCTGGTGTGTCCCCACCTGGGTATACTGTGTGCAGTTCTGGGCCCTGCAACCTAAGGATGTGAAGGTCCTTGAAGGTGTCCAGAGGAGGGCAGCAAAGCTGGTGAAAGGGGTGGAAGTGCTGTGAGGAGCAACTATGAACTTTGGTCCTTAATTTGGAGAAAAGGAGGATGAGGGGTGACCTCATTGCTCTCTGCAGCTTCCCGAGGAGGAGAAGTGGAGAGAACTCACATACAACTAGGGTGTGAGTTCTGGATCCCCCACTGCAAATTAGAGGTTATAATGAAGGCCAAAAGCATCGAGTCTTATTTTAGGACATAGCAGTAACTATGTAACTATGACTGAAACCTGCCATTTGAATAACTATTCTAGAAACTCTCATTCTGAATTCAGGAAATCTAGACTTAAAGTAATATTTAAGTGAAATTCACACATATTCCCAGAAGTAAACCTGCAACCAAGGTATACAAACACCTTGGATTTTCTTCTACTGAGAGAAGCAGAAAAAGAAACAATTAGTTTTTCAAAAAAAACCCCAAAAATAATTAAAAGTCAGGCAAGGTCAGAGGAGTTGTTCCTTAGCTTTGATAAAGGTATCAAATAGTAGGCTTTTTCCAGGGGGAAAAATCTACTTTTTTGAAAGAATGGAAGGATTTTAAGGCTCAGACTTGTGAAGCACCATTGATGCTCAGATACCTCAGCAGAAATAAGTGTTAGAGACTGAGTTAATGTAAAAAAAAAAATAATCCAGCTTTCTATCTTGAATTTTTATTTTAAAGGTCATCCTCTTATTACTGTTGCTTCAAAGAAGTCACCATCTTGAGGCAATGCCTCTATGCCCCTACCTGCCAAGTCACTGCACTATTTAAAAGAAATTCTATTGCATGATACCTGCTGCATTAATGCATATCAGCTGTACCTCCTCCTCCCCTGCCCTGTGATGTTCTGTGTATGATCTGCTACAATTTCCCCACATCCGTCCCATGCCTCTGTTACTTATTGTCTTTCAAAGGCAGTGTGGAGGAGCCTGTAAATCTTTTAATCTTCATCCTGCTCCTCTCCAGCATACATCTTACATTATTGGCACACTGAAGTACAGGTGAAGGTACACCCCTTGTTTTTAAGGTGGGAATGTACAGACTGACCGTGAAAAGGCCCCCCTTCACCTGCATCCACCCAGATACCCACCGGCCAAATCCTGAAACTCAGAAAATGTTGGAAATGCAAATGCTGGAAGGAATAAATTTGCATTGTATATTTTGACAGTTATAGGTACAAAGCAAAATTAATGTATGCATCCAAAAGAATAATTGCTAAAGTCAACAGCAAGACTCCCACTGACTTTGGTGAGCCCTCTGTAAACGCCCTTTTTGCTTAACACTGTCATAAAAATAACATCTCCACAAATGCACACAAATAAGATACTTGCATTGTATTGACTTAAAATTGCCTGAGAACTATTTCCTTTTGAATCTCAGTGCTGGTTATAATTATACTATACTTTCACGCTGTGTTTATTTCTGGTATTTCAGCATTGCCATGGCAACCCCAAATTATGACAATATATATACACGTTTGAGCTAATTCTTTATTAAAGAATTAAAAAAACAGAGTCAAGAACAGGGCTAGAGATCACTACCTGTGTCACACAAGCACTATATCATCTGTACAAACCTCAGAGCATTTTTCCCTGAAGTTGCAATAAAAGACACAAAATTTTATTTATCTTTCTTTTTTATTATTTTTTTTTATTCCATATGTCTTGTATGATTTAGCTGAAGGAAGCTTATCTGCAGTCAGCTGTATTGCAGCACGACTGGATTTGGCTCATGGAGAACGTATCTTTGCCTTTACACTGAGCAATCAAACCTGCCAAGCTTGTCTCTTGCAGCCAGACAAAAGGCTGCAGTGCCCTTGTTCAGGAGGAGGTACAGAGACAAAAGCTCTGAACTCAGCACTGATATCTCTCTGTTCTCTGGGCTGAGTAGATATGATGATGTGGACCATCACTGTTCTTAAAAGAGTAGCATCACCGGTGAACTTAATGCAAAACAAGCTCTGAGAAGAGCTTTGCACAAAGCTGGATGAAGCAGTGGGCTTAGTCTTGGTTTAGGGTGTTGGGGGCTGCACACGTATTGCTGACATTTCAGACTCTTTGCAGAACACAGGAAACAATCTAGACTTCATTATTATTATTAATAATATTTATTAAGAGATATTAATAATTATATAGTCACAATATTAAAAGCTTGCTTTTAATAATGCTCTATGGAAAGTGAACACGTTGACCTTCAGTCTGATTTTGTAATAGCTGGCTTTATTTGACTCAATAAAATGACTAAACAGCAAGTAGAGGACTGTAACTGTACAATAAATTGGGAGGAAAAAATCAAATGTCAGAAAGAAACTGCCTAAGCAGAAGAATGAAAGACCATCTTTTAAGTCACTGAAACAGTCAATGTTAAGGTTACCATGGAAACCTTAATTCTGCTTTTTCTGTGTGTTAAATTTTATTGGGGTTTTGGTTGGTTTTTCTTTTTTTAATTATGAACTTAGCCTCCTCATTGTGTCAAATCAATGGGAATTTTGAACCCTACCAATTAGTTTGTGGGTTTTGCCTTCTTTGTCTCTGTTCATTTGATATATGATACAACAAAATCTGAGCCTACTTTCCTGAATATCATTTATGCCATGGTCAGGAAAAATGATCTCTCAACTATCATTTAAAAGAAGAGAAGCTCTTAAGAAATGGAAGCATGGTCACTTTGCTGTACAGCTTTGAATAACATCCTTGCCAAGATAAAACCCTTTTGACTGGACTGCTTGTAGATAGATGGCTTTGGAGCATCATCTGCATGCAGACTGAGGCAGTCTATGATTGTAATTATCTGGGATTGCTATTCAGGCTGATAAATTGTATTAACGACTCTCTGTTCCATTAAGCTATTCTTTGTTCAGCACTGATAGCATGAGTTAGGTGGCAGTAGCTGGCTCTGAATGTGATAATTCATAGGAATTATTTCTAATAAACGAACAACCTAGAATGTATTAAAAAACAAAAAGGAGTTTCTTAAAACAGAATCTCTTGCTCTATGTACTGCTCCACTACCTCTGACACATCCTAATCAGAAAAAAACAGAGAAGATATTTCCATGTCTCAGCCTTCCTGTTCTGTTAGCTTTGCTAGGGAATGTTAAACATATTGAGCAAAGATGCCTGTTTGCCTGTTCCTTCTTAACAAATAAGTTACATACTGTAGGAACACATGGAATGAAGATAATGAGGACAGTGGGAAACACAGACTGGTTGAGGTCCTACGTAGCAATACCTAATCAGTAATCAATTTATCATGAACTGTATCAAACATCAACACTTGGCATTCATTTTGTGTGATTAAAGTATTTACTACAAAAGGTAGTAGAATTGTTCAATGCCAGATACACAGGGGATCATTGTCTCCATTCAGTTTCCAAGGGCGTAACACAATAACTGAGTGGGAAGTCCAGAACTGGCTGTTTGCCAGCTCCCACTCATAACAACTGTAGACAGAAGGAATTTAAAAGAATAAAATACCTTCTACATGCATTGTGCCATGATAATTTCACACAGCTTTCAAGGGCCATTAAATGGTCCTCCATTATGAGGTAAATACCGGTGTTTTGTGCAAACCTCAATAAACAAGACACTATGAGATTGTGGGAAAAGATCCTTGGTCTGTAACATCTATGAACCCTAGCAGTGGATGATAATTTTTTTCCTTAAGGGCCCTGTTCAAATAACAGGTGCAGTTTATAATCACTGTGTGCGAGACTGTCTTTTATGAACTTTATAGAGATAGTGGATTTTCTGACTTTTTCAACCTCAAATGCTTCCTGGCTTCAAAATCCAATCATTAAATAAGGAAAAGACAACATGCTTGGGAAGCTTCTATAGCTTAGGCTTCCGTAGCCTTTTAGCCTAAATAAACTTAATGCTTCTAAACTACTTTGCTCTGAACTGTGTGTATTCAAGTCAGCAGCACATACTCACAAGCTGTTTGTGTTGATCCAATCTAGGAGGCAGTTTAGGACAGTGAGTTGTATCCATATTTGTCATACTTACATTTATTCAGCTAATTCTATTGGAGAAAACATTGACTGTATTCAGCCCTACCATTTAAATTTGATCTAGCTGAATAATAGTGGATATTATGTGGTTATATGGTTTCATGCTGTAAGGGTATTAAATATAATTTATTAGATTACTATACATTTACAGCAAACTGATTTGAAGCTTACCATTGTAAATTGCATACAATTTTTTCTACAGTGTATTAAATGAGAAGAGCTCCTTTCTTTACGTAAGTGTGAATCTTATTTTTCTGCTTAACTTCTCTCCCCAGTTTTTAAAAACAAACAAACAAAAAGCCTAAAGAAGAAAAGAGAAAATGTGTTTGACTTCCTTTATCTTTTCCTCCATGCAGGTAGTTTGGGACTTTAAACGAGAGACTGTCATTTCAGCTAGCATTAATCTCATTAAGTAGGTTCTCAAAGGATTGTTTTGTTCTGCAGAACATATTCCATTTTCTACCTTCATTAGCGAACTGCTAAATATTTTACTTTGTCACAAGACTGGAATGTATAAACAGATGTACCTTCCTTTCTGCCTTCATCTCTTCGAAACATATTCTGAGTATCTTCAAAGAAATCCTAGATGGATTTCATCAATTTAGTACTGACAACTGGCAGAGAAGATAAGAAGAAAGAGGAAAAAAGGTTGTTTTTAAAAGGAAGAGGTTGCATGAGTATAAATGTTGGATCTTTGGCTGCTGGTCAGGAAGGAGCAAACCGAACTGATATTTCACCATGGCTGTAGTAGTACCAGGGATCTGCAAGTGTTTCTCTGAAGTATCATGCAGAAGATTTCTCCTCCCACCCGATAGGCTGTTGAATGCTGCACCTTGCATTGTGTCACATTTCCTTGCGATATGTAATATCTCATGATAAGTTTCAGTACTCCAGGTACAGAGAAGAGTAACTAGGTATAATTCACATACGAAAGGAGATGAATTAAAAGTCCAGTCCATATTCTACTTTAAGTTAAGCTTTTTTAACTAAAAGGGCTTTCTCTTTATTGAAAAACAAAATTTACCACATATAGTATGATTAATGCCAATGTCTGTGTCTGCTGGAAGGGATTCAATGTCTGACAAAGCACAGTACTTGATTGAGAGGTAGTTCTTCACTGGTGGGCCTGGGTGAATGGTCTGCTCCACCTCCAATTTACAGGCAGGACCAACTAATCACTCCTGGTCAGGTGGCACAGGAAAAAGGGCAGCACAGATAGGATGTGATTTCAAACAGAATGGTTGAGTACAGACGTCAACTAGAAAAAGGGCTTTTTTACATTGTGCAATAGCTCTCCAAATTTTGTTTCCTGAAATGCTGCTAAAGGGCTCTGGAAAATAAAGATAGTGCTTATGTCTTCTTCATTAAAGATAGTGCTTATGCCTTCTTCATGATTTTTTATACCCTGGGTTTATTATAACCATATGTCCTTCAAAAGTGCATCAATCACATTATATATGTCTAAGTGCACACTGACCTTTATTTGAGATTAGTGTCCACAGCCCTCCATAGGTGACATTTCTAGCAATTAGAAGTTGCAAAAACAAGGCTCTTTCTTTATGTCTCTCTTCATGCTTAACTAGAAGGTTTCTTAAGCTTTTTCTGGACATCTGAGAGACCGATGTTCCTGGCCACCCAAGCAGCTATAGTGTGTAAGCAGCTTGCCCTGACAAAGGGAAGGCTATGTTGGACATCATTATTCTGTAAGGGCTGGAAGGCATCATTGTGGGTCCCAAGCACAAACACAGTTAACCACAAAAGATTGGGAGAATGAGCCATGTGAATCAAATGTGTCTTTTAATTCCTTCATTAAGCAAGCTCTTGGGAAATTCTTTTTGATTGCTTAAGGCTAGCATTTGATTCAAGAAAACCCACTGAGGCTTTTATTATCAGGTTCATTTTAACTAGCTTTTTGTTTCAACAGTACTCCAAATGCTTTATTATTCATTTTTATTAAGCATTACAATGAGAAGGTAACACTGATTACTCCTCTCCCATGCTCTGGAGATTGGTTTGCTGTTGTAATGTACTCATTCTGCCAGCCCTCCTGTGGTGGCTGTGGCATTGCTAATGATGGCAGCCAGAGTGGGTAACTTTTTCCTGTTCTTGCAGTTTGATGTCATAGGATCATAGAATACCAGGTTGGAAGGGTCCTCATGTTGCTACCAAAAGCTGGAATGAATTGTTATAAAGAGGAAAGAGACACTGAGGAGATTGATATCAAAGTAGGATTCAAGCTGATTAAGTCTTAGATTACCATCCTAACAACCTCCTCATCAGGGGATTCAAAATATTATGGCCTGAGAATTAAAAAAAACAGCAGGATTGAATCTCCACTGATTGTTACAGCACTTGTGACCTCTGTGATAAAACAACCCGTTTTGTAAGGAGAATCTGCCCTGCAGTCATATCACAACCCCTTACTCTACCAGTTTCAAGGAAATACATATTTAAAAAAACCCCTTTCAATGAATGTTTTTCATAGTTGAAATAGTTTTCTGAAGAGTCAGTTTTGACAAGTTTTATTTTTCAAAGCTGTATCATTTTTATTCCCCATTGATGATGTGCAAATCTTCAAAACAAGAGACAGGGATTTCCTACCTGCAACTTAGGCTCAGTCGGAGCTGGCCTTCTTGGGCTGCAGGGAAAAGTATTGCAGGTTTGTTTGCAAACACCATACCCATGTGTCTGTGCACTGCAGCATGTAATGCAGTTTGAAGGAGGGCAAATTTGGTAAAATCTTTCTGAACAGGAAAATATGTATTTTGTAAACTTGAAAAGGATACATGCAAATATGAAACAGGCTGCACTGCTTGCCATACTAGCGGTAGGTGTCAAACTTTTTCGCAAATCTCATTTTTGCAGAAATAAAAAGGGTGTTTTCAAGGCTACATGACTGCAATTTCTCAAAGCAGTCACGAGAGTTTTTCACTTTTGTTTTTTCTGCATTTTCTGCAGCTGTAAATAGAGCTTCCTTTTCTCAGGTAAACTCTCATATATGCCTAGTAAAAAAACAGAAAAACACCTTCAAAAAGCCTTTTGATTAGAATTGAGTGAAGAAGGTGATATAGAATCATAGAATCAGAGAACAGTTAGGGTTGGAAAGGACTTTAAGATCAGCTAGTTCCAACCCCCTGCCATGGGCAGGGACACCTCACACTAAACCATATCACCCAAGGCACTCTCCAACCTAGCCTTGAACACTGCCAGGGATGGAGCACTCGCAGCTCTCCTGGGCAACCCATTCCAGTGCCTCACCACCCTTACAGTAAAGGACTTCTTCCTTATATCCAATCTAAACTTCTCCTCTTTAAGTTTTAACCCATTACCCCTTGTCCTATCACTACAGTCCCTAATGAAGAGTCCCTCCCCAGCATCCTTATAGGCCAGCTTCAGACACTGGAAGGCTGCTATGAGGTCTCCACGCAGCCTTCTCTTCTCCAGGCTGAACAGCCCCAACTTTCTCAGCCTGTCTTCATATGGGAGGTGCTCCAGTCCCCTGATCATTCTCGTGGCCCTCCTCTGGACTTGTTCCAACAGATCCATGTCCTTTTTATGTTGGGGACACCAGAACTGCACACAATACTCCAAGTGAGTTCTCATGAGAGCAGAGTAGAGGGGCAGGATCACCTCCTTTGACCTGCTGGTCACACTCCTTTTGATGCAGCCCAGGATACGGTTGGCTTTCTGGGTTGCAAGTGCACACTCAAGCCGGCTCATGTTCATTTTCTCATCGACCAGCACCCCCAAGTCCTTCTCCGCAGGGCTGCTCTGAATCTCTTCTCTGCCCAGCCTGTAGCTGTGCTTGGGATTGCTCTGACCCAGGTGTAGGACCTTGCACTTGGCATGGTTAAACTTCATGAGGTTGGCATCAGCCCACCTCACAAGCGTGTCAAGGTCCCTCTGGATGGCATTCCTTCCCTCCAGCGTATCAACTGAACCACACAGCTTGGTGTCATCGGCAAACTTGCTGAGGGCACACTCAATCCCACTGTCCATGTCCCTGACAAAGATGCTAAACAAGACCGGTCCCAGCACTGATCCCTGAGGGACACCACTCGTTACTGGTCTCCAGCCAGACACTGAGCCATTGACCACAACTCTTGGTGTGCGGCCATCCAGCCAGTTCTTTATCCACCGAGTGGTTCACCTATCAAATTGATGTCTCTCCAATTTAGAGACAACGATGTCGTGTGCGACAGTGTCGAATGCTTTGCACAAGTCCAGGTAGATGTCATCAACTGCTCTATCCCTGTCCATCAGTTCCATAGCCCCAGTTTATCAGGGTCAGGCTTAATCTGCATGTATTCTCTGAAACTTTTCCTCTCAAAACATTTAAGGGCAAAACTCTTGGAAGTCTGAGGTAAATACACAGCTTTCAGACCAGATCTTTTTTTTTTTTTTTTTTTTACAGTATCTTTGTATTTCATAGATACGTTATGCCTGATAGGCCTTCATGTTAAACTTGTGCCTTTGTATCAATGAAGGCACAAGAGAGGTGGTAGGTGCACCATCCCTGGAGACATTTCAGGCCAGGCTGGATGTGGTTCTGGGCAAACTGATACAGATGAAGATGTCCATGCAGGGGCTTGCACTACATGACCTCTGAAGGTCCCTTCCAACATAAAGTATTATATAATTATGTAAGAGTCGACTTGCTTCCGTCATTTTCCTTAGCTTATACCACTCTTGTCATCTGCTGAGTGATATCGGTGTTTCAGTCCTGTATACTCAGTTAAATATTTATCATCTCAAATTTGGCGTGCTCTCTTTGCATATAATAAGATTGCTGTCATTTTATTATGGCATCTTATTTTACTTTGTATATTTAATTTACCACATGCCATTTGCTTTTAATCACACCTTGCACTCCATTCTAATACATTCTGGGTGTGTTCAGCCTCCCTTTGAAAACTAATTTTGAATAATTTTGTTTCAAAACTTTGAAACATTGAAACATTATATAATGTACAAAACCATTGTACACTATACATGTCTCAGTCGAAACATTGTATAGTATACAGTGTCTCCCATGTAGTACTTGAATTAAAAAAAATAAATAAATCACAATGTATTTTAAATGCAATGCATTTTAAAAGCCAAGCTCTTAGCTTCCCTTCAGTTGTGCCACTTTCAGCCTGGTCTCAGTACAGGTGCATACTGAATGTGAGTAAGCAGTATGACATAAAAATGCCAATAAATGGTCCCATATTCCAACACCAGACATTTTCCTAGTGTATTTTATGAACAAACAGGGAAGGAGCCTGTGTATCTGGCTTTTTTCTTTTTTGGGAAGATACAATGCTACTGGGAAAGTAATGAGACCTGATGGATGGTAGTAAGGGAACAGTGACTGCTCCTGTTTGCTTCTGATCACACCATTGTGAACAGTGTCTTCCCACCTCTGAGCAGCACAGGAAAGAAAAAAGAGTTTTCAGATGCAACACAGAGTTTGTTGCTGGCACATTAGCATGTGAGCTGAACTTTCCATTGTCTCTTCTGTAGTGAGGATTGGGGTTGAGGTGCCCACAGCTGAATCTGGTTATTCCTGAATCAATTTGGTCTTCCTGTCACAGAAATCACTAATAGAGATGCAATTGCTCAGATACTGGGAGCCATCATTCAAAGTCGTTCAGTATTGCCTCAGCTGCCTCAGAGAGCACTAGCAGGACAGTCTTTGCTGCCATGGGAGCCACGTTTTAAGAAGCACTCTAGGTATGGCAGTTCACACTGTTATTCAAGTAATTCTAGTGGTAGAAAGTCCCAGATAAATTGGATACAAGCCACCAAAGGTATAACCTCTCATTTACTTACTCTTATAACACCTGCTGATGTATACTAAGGTACTTTCCCTAGAAACTTTGGACATCTGGTGTTCTTAGTCGAAGCACATTGACTAGGGCATCTGTTGTCCAGAATTTTTTGGCCTTTGGAGACAAAGTGAAACTGATATGTTTGTTATTTTTGTTTGTTTTCAAGGTTGGGTTTATAGGAAAAAAGTTGTACTAAAGATACATTTCCATAATATTTTCAGGTGAAAAGATGGAACAAACATTTTCTTGAACTATGGCGAAATCTCACCTGAGACACAACAGAGCAGCAGACTTAGAAGAGGAAAAATGAATCTGAACAACTGGCAAGTATGATCAATCATGCTATGGAATATTTTACCAAGAAAATGTGAGTCCTGGTACCTCCATTATGGAAATCAGATTTGACAAATAATATTAAAACAGTATTGCATATATCAATCCTTCTCTGGCCTTGGGGGATGCGGTAAACCTCAAATCATGAGTGCTGTTACAGCTCTATGAGTAAGGTCTATTTCCTGTTCTGTTTTATTGCCTTCCCAAATTTCTAAATTAACATGATGCATGTGAGGAGAGCTGAATATTCTTGGGGTTCGGTACTTTTTTCAGCTTTTTTATTTTGTGGACATTTTATATTGAAGAGGGAAACAGTAATTTGATTTTATATGAACACAGTGCTTTATAAATCAAAGCATGTTGCAAGCTCTACACAGGCACTCATCACAGTTCCCTCCCAGCTGAGATGCAGCAGGCTCTAATACTGATGTGGGAAGCCTCATACAAAGCTCTACCTTAATATACCAGACAGCAATAGGAGATTGATAGGAAAAGGCTGGCTGCCACCTATGACAGTAGGATAGTTCACAGCTATTGTGAGTTTTGTGTCCAGGTGCCATCATCTCAAAGTTTAAAGGGACACTTGTATATGAATCTCCTCAGGTCATAAGACACACTTATTACTGTGGTACATGCTGATCTATTTCTCTACTCTGTAACTCAGTTCTCTATTGTCATAGAATCATAGAACAGTTTGGGTTGGAAGGGACCTGCAAAGATCGTCTAGTCCAATCCTCCTGCAATGAGCAGGGACATCTTCAAATAGATCAGGTTGCCCAAGCCACATCAGGCCTGACCTTGAATGTCTCCAGGCATGGCACATCCACCACCTCTTTGGGTAATCTGTGCCAGTATTTCACTACCCTCATTGTAAAGAATTTTTTCCTCACATCCAGCCTGAATCTCCCTTCTTTTAGTTTAAAACTATCACCCCTCATCCTATTGCAACAGACCCTGCTAGAAAGTCTCTCCCCATCTTTCCCTTTTTAGAACAGAAAGGCTGCAATAATGTCTCCCTGGAGTCTCCTCCAGGTTAAACAGCCAAACTCTTTCAGCCTTTCCTTTTAGGAGAGGTGCTCTATCCCTCTGATAATTTTTCTGTGTGTAATTTAGGGATCGTTTTTCTTACAACTTAAATTATTGGAGAACAGTAGAGTCAATACGTGATAACAAGAATCTTCCGGGAAGTTCAGATCATTGCTCTACATATTAGTTGTTAAAGGGAAAGGGAAAAAGGACAAAAAATTCATCTGGATGAAAAATGGCTTGTCCCACAACGATCAAAACCAATGATAATAAGCAGCATATAGGTATTGAATTTCATAAATACTTGTTTACACAGAAGCATGTAGTTAGGGTAAGATTTCAGTGAAAGGGCTCCATTAGGACCTTACCCAGCTGTGGAGTAGGGTAGCTGTGAGGGAGGAAAGAAGTCTCAAAATCCAAAGGAAACCTGAGGGACTTTCAGTATGGCAAGAATAGGGTAGGACAGATGCCCCCTCTAGTGGATTTAGCATTTTTACTAGAGGCGAGGAAATCTGTCTTCTAAGGGCACAATTCAGAGACAAGAATGCTTTGTACATTATGAAGGGAAAAAGATGTATGTGAGAGAAAGATGCAGTTTAAGGACGTACCTGAGTAATACAGAAAGACAATGCATACTGTGGTTAAATTGTCTTCTCTTTCGTTACAAAAGAATGAAAAATAGACAGATACCCAAGCCTCCAGACTGACTCTTCTGTAACTTGGCTGTTGTCCTGAAATATTTAGCAATTCATGGGTGAAATAATTTGGAAACTTCTTGGAAGCACTTGGTCTTTGCAGGCTTGGAAAGACCACCAGAAACCCTGAACATCACTTCTTTGTTGTGCTGTTTAGGGAGCTATTAGTAACTCACCTTTCCAGCAATTTCCCTCCCTCCCAGGCTGAAGGGATAACTATGTCAAACAGTCTATTGCTGCCTGTGTAGAAATCCATTATTAGATAGATTCTCTCTGGGTAACCATGCATTCAACCAAAAGGCTGGGGGATAGGAACCATCCTGCTTCTCTTATGTGTTTTCTGAGGTGTTGGGAGATGTAGGACAAGTCAGTCTGTGGAACCATCCTGCTTCTCTTATGTGTTTTCTGAGGTGTTGGGAGATGTAGGACAAGTCAGTCTGTAGAGAAGCAGCAGTCATGAATTTTTCCTACAGCTTTCCCAAAAGATGATGAAGCAGCTGTCAGCACCTGAGAACAAAATATCTCAGTCTTTGTCATATCATCTAGTTTCACCCTTGTCGTTTCCATTTGGACCTCACCCTCCCTTCTCCAGGTATTTCTGGCTTTCAGTCCTGTCATTGTAACTACCACAGATCCTCTGTCTGACCAGTTCCTCCTTCAAGCAGCAGAGCTCTCCAGTGCCTTTGTCCATGTACCTTTAATATCTTCTTGTCAGCTTTTAAGTTTCTAAACCAAAATCCATTACTAGCTTTTGTCTTTTTGATATTTTATCCAACTTCTTCCTCCATTTCCCAGGTGCCCATTACTTTGCTTAGGCAATCTCCATGTCATTCTCCCCAGCACCACAAAACCATGACTAGTTTTATTCCCTATCACCATCTCTTCAGTAGATATTTCTGTGCCTTCTGCTGTATGTACTCCATTCATACAAAATTTCTGAGGATTTTAACAATCAACTATAGGCAACATCAACTGAGTGGTTACATAATGCAGGTTTTGAAAGCTGCAAAGTGTGGCCAAATGTGGGAGGATGCAACACAAAGTAAATCACTTAGCTGAATAAGGCACCTCTTCTTCAAAGCACAAAGTACTGAGGGCTGGTAAGTGCTCTTTTTACTTCATTTTATTTCGGTACAAGTTTGTCACTCTGACACAGACAGAACAGTTCAGGACAGAGGGGTAAAAAGTGAGTTTGAAATCTGAAGTGTTTAAAAGCCATTCCCCATCTTTCCTGTATCCAGGAAGGGGGAGCAGAAAGCAGCTTGAGGGATCAGTACATACTCATGGAGGCAGCTGGAGAGGGCAGTGGTGGAGGCCTTTTGGCACCAAGCATCTTCTTGAAGCTCTCGGCTACGTCAGCTCAGTAAGGGCCCCACATTCTGTTTCCAGATCAGTGATTTTACCAGATCTCACTCTTTCTCTGCTCCCCCAGTCACATGTAAACTTCCAGTCCCAACCAGTTACACTAATCAATGAACATCTTATATGGGTACTACAGCTAAACCCACATTCTGAGATTTAGGGACCATTATTTTTTAAAACTGTGGATCAGATCTTTCAGCCCATCTGTTACCCTTCCAGACTTCGAAATAGAGTGTTTCTTTGGTTTTGAAGGACAACCATTCACTGACAAGGTTGAGCACTGTTGACCCCTGAGTCTCTCTGTGCAGAGGATGGGAAGGATCAGGAATTGAAGACCAGTGCTCTCAGAAGCTGACAAGCAGGAAGGCTCTGTAAGGTATTGTGCAGAAAAGCCAAGGGCAGCAGATCTGCAGTGATTATCTTAATGACTATCTCTTTAATCCAATTATTCTTCCTCTCAAAAGGGAATTAATTCCTCAAATTTCTAAGGTTTCTCTCACAGGCCAAACAAAACATGAATTATATCTGTCTGGACTCCCACACAATGAGCCACATTGCCCCAGACTCATGACAAAACACCATTAGGTTGCCAATTAGATTAAAGAAAAGAAATGAAAATATTTTTTATGTAGCTACTCTGACCCTCCTCAGACAGGATATCACATGCAGCTGGCTAACTTCACAATTAGTGTAATTCCCAAAGAGCAAATCAAGGCAGAGGTCTCACATCAGACAGTCCCCTCTCATGAGGGTCTAACAAGATGCTGGCCCCAGTCTGGCTTCATTTGTGGGCTCAGACATAGGGCTCTGCTGGCATCCCAACCACTTCCACTGGTGCCTTGCTTATCTGCATCCCACTTTTGGTCTTTTTTGTCAACCTCATTCTTAATGCAGGGACCAACAAGCCAGAGCTGAGTGAATTCTGGTCTTTCTAACGCTTTTCCAGCTGTGCTATGTGTGAATTACAGACTCTGTTGTCTTTCCCTGTCAGCTAGGAGAAGAAATTTCAGAGTATTCTGCATCCCTACCACACCTCAGCAAACTGAGTCTCAGACAAAGAAGGAGGGTGGGAAACAGGGAATGTATGGGTTTTGTTCAAGGAATAAAGTTTTTGCAGAAGGGGCAGAGTGAGCAGGTTTTGAGGAAAAGAAGAAATGTTCCTATAGTCAAGCCTTCATTTTCTATAAATGTTTGCTCTCTCCTGTGGGATACTTTTTCTATGCTAGATAACAGTCAAGCTTTTGTTCTAGCGATGGTTTCCAAATACACTTTTTGAGGCATCAGAATAAATGATTTTCATGGCTGTAGCAGAGTGGTTATTTAATGGAATCTCTTTAGAGACTCAAGAGAGCTGGCAGCTGCTGCATGCTAAAAGCAACTTACAGATGCTGGGGATGAACAGGGAACTATGAGTCCCAGGGAAGAGACTTAAAGAGAAACCTGTCACAGTGTCATAGTTTAAGTGCAGTCAGTAACTCAGACCCACACAGTCTTGGCTCTCTTCCCAGCCCCCCCTTTCCTTCCCCCGCTCCCAGAGGGATGGGGAGGAGAATCGAAAGAATGTAACTCCCATGGGCTGAGATAAGAGCAGTCCAGTAACTAAGGTATAACACAAATCACTGCTGCTACCACCAATAATAATAATGATAAGGGAAATAACAAGGGAAGAGAATGCAATACCACCAGCTGACCTATACCGATACCTAGTCCAACCCTGCAGTGAATCACCTCTTCCGGGTAACTGCCCCCATTTTACACCCTGGGCATGATGTGCTGTGGTATGGAATAACCCTTTGGCTAGTTTGGGTCAGGTGTCCTGTCTCTGCTTCCTCCTGGCTTCCCTCCTCTCTGGCAGAGCATGAGGCTCAGAAAGTCCTTGGTCAGATTAAACATTTGAACAGTAACTAAAAACATTGGTGTTATCAGTGCTGTTCCCTGGCCGAAAGTCAAAAACACAGCACTGCACCAGCTACTAAGGAGAAGAAAAAATGACTGCTGCTGCTCAACCCAGGACACACAGACTAAGGGGGTTTGTTGTCACTCTGTCTTACCATTTTCAAGTGGAAGATTTTTCCTCTCTTGGCAATGGGAGACCCAGAAACAGGAGTGTTCATACTGGTGATGCTCTGCTACATGCAGTTATAAATACTGTTTACAGTTTTTGTGTTAAATGAATCTGCATTTGCAGGTAAGAATTTCAGATGCTGACAGGAAAAGGCTGTAAACATCTTGTCTAATACCTCATAAAGGAAATGCTACTCCCCAGAGGGGCAACCATGGCCCCATTAAGGGATCTTGCATTGTTAAACTCTCTGAAGGTATCCTTTTTCTTTCTGGAACTTTTTCTCATTAGGAACTTCATTCTGGGTCAAAGAAATGTTTCATTGATTCTTCACACAGGATCAGGAAATGTTTGCTATATTTCACCAGCACGTTATAAATAGTTTGATCCCTATTTGTTCCCTATTGTTCTCTACTGCATGGGGGATGTAACAATGGGCACTGGTTTCTCTGGAGTTCTTCAAATGCTTCCTAAAACTCTATGAAAGCCACTGAACTGGAATGTTAGCCTATTATTGCTTTGTGTATTGGAACATCACACAGTTTAGCAATACGTTCAGAACAGCTGGAACAGGAAAATCCAGGGTCTAGTGTATTGTACACACAAACTGTGTGGGAAAAAAACCCTAAACAACCCCACAAAGAAACTTAATCTTAAGGATGTTTTATAGTTTCCCATCATTTTGTTTTGATTTCCAGAAAGCATTCTATAGGTATAAAACTGAGCTGTCTCCTGCTGCCTTTCCAGTTACCAGCTCTGCCACAGAGTTGCTCTACTGCTGCTCTGCCCAGATTAAAATATTCTCTGCAGCCACCTATTTATGCTTTCTTATGCATATAATGTTTAAAGAAGATCCACAGTACCCATAACTAGAAACTTCAAGATGTAGTTATCTCCTTCTTCCGTGAGGTCAATTTTGTTACACTTTTCTGGGGGAAAGTCCAGTCTTCGTGTTTGATTTGACCTCAGTCACTTTAAATACCTGTCTCTAGTGTGCTGAATGAGGAGCAACAAACGCCAGGAGAGGAGGCTTTTTCCTAAGACACAGAAACGAGCCCCAAATATGACTGGGTTTCTCACAACTCTTGCAAGCTGCCACAGCAGCAGCAGGAGAAGAGGCTTGACTAATTTTGCTCCCTCTTTCTCTCCTGTAGCAAGTGTTGGTTATTGCCCATGGCAGGCAGGGGTGGAAGGGGGAGCTGTGACTTCATCCTGAGTAGCTTTGTTTCAGCATCCCAAGCATGCATAAATGGGGAAGAAGCAGCCAAAGTTTCTTGATGGGACAGAAAAACTGGTAAATTTTGGAGCTTGTGGAGGCTTTACAGATAAGGTCTGACAGGACACCAAAAATGGCCTGATTTTTCAAAGCTGGCAATGCGTTTTCACGCAAGTAGCGACTGCTGGTATCCTCATGCTGGTATCCTCATGCTGGTATCCTCATGCTGGTATCCTCATGCTGTGTGACAGTTTTGGTTTTCTCTTCTCTGTAAAAAAACAAGCCTTAGCCTTTCAAGGTAGCAGACACAAGTTTAAAATGGGTGTAAGCTAGAAGATGAATGAATTGCTGGATCATTTATTTAGTCTTTGGGTTTATCAAACTAGAAGATGGCATTGCTGAGCTTCAGATTTTCCCCCAGATTTTCATTCAGTCTCTGACCATTTCTGTGCCAGGTTCTCTGTGCTGAAGCTGTGAAAGCTGTATCAAAACTTACACCACTTTAAAAATAATGTTATGGGAATATTTCATTCTTGTACAGGGTCTAGTAGAAATGCTGGCTATGAAACAGAAAGGAGAAATGGCTACTTTTCTGGAAAAAGCTTTGTTTTATCCCAGAGGATAGTGCTAAGAGAAAGGAGAAATTTGTAGGGATATTTGAACTACTAAATAGAATCATAGAATAGTTAGGTTTGGAAAGGACCTTAAGATCATCTAGGTCCAACCCCCCTGCCATGAGCAAGGACACCTCACACTAAACCATCTCACCCAAGGCCTCATCCAACCTGGCCTTGAACACTGCCAGGGATGGAGCATTCACAACCTCCTTGGGCAACCCATTCCAGTGCCTCACCACCCTCACAGTAAAGAATTTCTTCCTTATACCCAATCTAAACCTCCCCCGTTTACGTATGAACCCGTTACCCCTTGTCCTATCACGACAGTCCCTAATGAAGAGTCCCTCCCCAACACCCTTATAGGTCCCTTCAGATACTGGAAGGCTGCTATGATAGTTTTTACCTTTCAAGTTATGCAGACAGAAGAGGTTTATGTTTTGTTGTTTTTTATTCCTTTAGAGAAAAAATGGCACAGAAAAAATGAAAAGTAAACATCTAGCTTCTCTATACTGGAGATAAAAATAACTCTTCAATCCTTTCAGCAAAGAGTTCTGATTCTGCATTTCAAGGAAATCTGCCTTGCTCCCTAGCAATTTGCCTGAAAATGACACACTGGCATTTTTCTTCTAGCATTTGAAATCATCTATTACCATGTAATATATATACTATGGGCTAGATTTGCACATTATCAAGCAGTACAATTGGAAGTATGTCATCTGCCATGCTGTTACATTTGTCTGTGCTTTCAGACATTCAGAAACCACCTTTTCTTATGAGGTCCTGATCATGGACTAAATTTGGGAGTGTTCTTCCATGGTTACTGTCCAGATACTTAAAGTCAAGCTTGAATGCATGCATCTTCTGGACCAAATATCAGTTCATACGCTTCTTGTGCCCTATTGTGACTAATTCATGTGGTCTGCAGTGCAAAGGTAAAAGGCCAAGTTTAAGCTTAAAATTAAGAACTAAACACATTCCACATTAGTTTCTTTCTCTTATATGAGGTATTAAAGTTCTGAGAAGCACTGAAAACTCTGTGACCATACAAAAACAGGAATGTAGCAAGCATTGCACCAGAAAATTCCCTAGCATTTGGTGCAAGAACCAAAATTACATCTAACTTTGAATGAAAGAGAAGGGTTAAGACCATTTCCACCTCTAATTCTGCTTTCAAGTCAAATTGCAGCTAAAAATCTGATGAGATTTAATAATAGTGGAAACTGTGACAGTAACTGCTCTCACAGTTTTGTTTTATAAGAGCTGCTCACTAAATTGTGCTGCTGTTTAATGTGTTGGCTACAAGCCCAAACTTTAGCAGTATTGTTCCAGAAGTTGACTTATCTGTTCACGAAACAGTAACATCAGTAAGATGTCTAATCATTACCCCCATTCTTAAATTGGTTTCTTTCCCAATCCCACCTCCTTTCTTTTCTGTAAGTCAGAGAGCGTTTTGTTGCTCAACACTACAGACTTTGCTATTGAGCAAGGATGATGGATTTTATTTCTGAAGGTAAAAGCACATATAGGGTAGAAAGGAGGGAAGAGAGAGGAAAATGACAGAATGGTGTTTCAAAAGTAACTCTGGCACTTTCAGTTAATCTCCAATTAACCAGTGAGGGAGAAACATCTTTCCAACTCTTTCTCTCAACTTGCAAGAGCTGCTCATTTCTGCACCCCACTCTGCTCTGCACTCTCACTGAGATGACCTCTATCACATCTCCTCCCTCCCACACATCCAATCTCATTTAAAAGCTATTTAGCCATAGCTCTGCCTAGTTACTTCAGTCGGTTTCCATTATCTGTAACTACATTCCTTTGGCAGCAGTCTGAGCTGCTTGCTTGAAATGCAGACTGAAGAGATGGGTAGCTTTGTTAGGGTCGCCAATTGCCTCTCATCATCATTAGCCAAGTTATTAAATGAATGTTGATGAATCTATCTATACATTGAACAGCCCATGGAAGGCTTTATAGGGAAAGTACCTTCTCAACAGAGTGCTAATAAATAGCATTTATATCAGGCATGCTTTAGAATCGCATTTGCTGAGGCTACTCCATGTGTCATAGTATTTGTTCTTGGATTTTTCAATATTGTTTTTACTTTCCACTTTTTGTAAAAAAAAAAATTAAAAATCTCCATCACATTCTCTATTGCTTTCATTTGTATATTTGTTGGTATTCTGTTATTTGACATTATTTACTATACACTTCTTGGCACTATGTATATGTTAGCACTGGCTAAAGGCAGCTTTATTTACTATACACTTCTTGGCACTATGTGTCTGCTAGCACTGGCTAAAGGCAGCTTTATTTACTATACACTTCTTGGCACTATGTGTCTGCTAGCACTAGCTAAAGGCAGCTTTCCCTTGATATATTTCTTTGTGGGGTTGACAAACATCCATGCACTTATCTAAAATTTTACTCTCAATCATAGAATCATAGAATAGTTAGGGTTGGAAAGGACTTTAAGTACTTTAGTTCCAGCCCGCAATCTGAAGCAATGATATATGCATGTGATATACTTCGCTCCTGAATTTTGTCAGTTAGCCTCATGAAAGTTATTCAGAAATTTTTGCAATCTGTTGCTCTTATTTGTTTTACCTTGACTTAGTGTATGAATTAAGAGGTGAAATAATTTAGCCATGAAGACAGTTTCCCGATCTTAGACTCTGTCCTAGTTGGTGTGCAGTGATAGTATATGTAAGAGAAGCCCCACCAGAAGTTTCTAACATAATATACATTCACCTGCTTTTCCAGACAGAAGGCTGCAGATCATTACAGTGTTTTCCAGCCTGGAGAATGAATGAATAAAAGCCCACACAGAAATGAAATATACAATATCCAGTAAAGAATGTCCTGAGGGCCAACTGCAGTTTCAATACAGACTGGCCTTAATTTCAAGTGACATGCTTCAGCATGCTCAGAAAGAAAACCAACATATTCTGTGATAACTGGAAAATTGAAATTAAAATTATTTTCAAGAATGCTTTCTATACATTGTACCCCTAATTTAAGATTATTGGTAATTAATTATTTATGGTACAGCTCCCACTGTGTTTGCTTGCCTGGTATGGACAGTTGTGTTCAAGTTGGACAGCTGGTAAGTGAGACTGCTCTTCATCTGCTTCAGCATCTTAGTTAGCCATCTTAGTTAAAAAAAGGCTACTCCAGAAAAAGATAGGTAACTGCAGTAGGGTGGCTGAGCAAGTTAATACGCATAAAATGAATTGTTCTCTTGAATTGTTTGTTTCTCTCCAGGAGCCATGATGGTAATGTTGGATATTATAAAATGTGTAAGGAGGTAGCTACAAGGTTTTCTTTTCTCTAAAGGCCTCAAGCACTTGTACAAAAAAAATGAACATATAGTAAAATAACTTCAGAAAGAGACTTTAGAAACTTTACTTATCTCCCAGTATCTGAGTACCTGCAGAGATTTACACTGAATAATCTGGAGTTTGATTTTTTTCCTGCAGATTTATTGATAGCTTTCAATGGTTGATGGAAAAGGTAATCTATGATTTCAGTGAATGTGGCTCAAATATTCAGTGACTTCTATGAGCTTGTTACAGCTGAACATCCTTCCTAGTCATCGTTGCCCAGAAATGGTCATTAGCAGAGTTCTGAAAGTCTTACCTTGATTAGGCCAAAATAAACTAGTACTTCTTCAGATACAAAAGAAATGCATTGGAAGTTTTCTTCTCCTTTGAAGATAATCTGAAAATTAAAGTATTTTTCATCTTTTGCCCATTAAATCGCAGAAATCACTCTTAGCTTCCTGAGTTCTTATATGTGGTTCAGTGTGTCACCTGCCACATCTCTGTCATTTTGCAAAAAACAAATGGCAGTTGGACCCAAGCTCTGATTGGAGTTGCCTCCTTCAGAGGAGATATCCTGCTCTCTTCTCCTAGGGCTAGCAATATATGCTTACCCAGTTGTCAGTGTCACCTGCCAGAGAACCAGTGAGCACGATCAGGGAAAGACAGAGCTGAATTTGTCTCTTCTTTAAGTAGATATCTGAAAAGAGAATGGAGATAGCCTGTGTCCTAGAAGTGCAAGTTCCTCTCTATGAACTGTGCAAAAAGCTTATAGTGTTGTCACACATGCCAGCACGGCTGGCACTGAAAGTTAAATGAGCTGAATCCCAGCATGACTGTGATTCTGCTATAGCTAGCTGTGAACAGACCTCCAGATATTTTTCCTTGAAATGCTCCTCTTATGCCAAGGTCAGAGTATTTATTACATTCAGCCAATACTCTAAATTAATTTTACTTCTGGTAAAGTTGTGCACACAAGATAACACAGCAGCTCAGTGTTTGTTGCCAGCTCTTTCTGAGACACACTAATTTGTTTTTTTTGCCTCTGTTTGGAGGTGCCTGTGAAGCCTAGAGCTGTCTAGATTTAAAATTAATTCTAGCACCTGAGACATTCCTGCCTGTGATGTCAAATTAGGTTGTGTTTATAATATGTCACTGTCTTCTTGAAGATGGACTCACATAAATATTTGCTAGTAATCTTGGAAGCCATCAGGTATATAACACTAGAATAAAAGGAGATCAGAAATCAGGCTGCATCTAGCATTACTATCTTAATCTAAAATAAAACCAAATGGTCAAGAAGGGATGGACCAGATTCAAAGTACTTCTGAGCAAGAACTGTGTTATTTTACTGTTGCTATGAGATTAAATAATCATAAAACATACAGTCCTTTTATTGTGGTAGGCCAGCATCCTAGTAGGAGATCAAGGACTGTCAGTGCTTGACACTGTACCTGTATGTACAAAAAAAGTCCACAAAGACTAGGCTGTCTGTCACTTAACATAGGTGTAATTGTGTTGAAACATAGCAAATCATCATAGCATTTTAAATATGATTAATTTAATAGGTTGTCTCATGACATTTGTAAGGTATCTTGGAGAAGGTATTGTCCCCTCATTTGGTTAACTGGCCAGCCGGTCTTGTTACTCCTGAATGCGCTGCTTCTTACTGTGACCTTTGAGAAATCACAGTCAGTGCTGTAAACGCAGATGATCTGTTGGTGGAGAACAGGAGGAGCACTGATGAAGTGCTGTAGCATTTAAGGTCAAAGCGAGTAACAAGTTTCTTCAAAAAGTGAAAAGACAGGAAATGCAAGAATCTATAGGCCAATTAATGAAGAAATTAATTGATAGATAAGGAGAGAAAAGAGCCTGAATACTTGGCATTTGCCATTAACCAGTACCATATAAATCTGCTATCCTTTTTGTTCACCACACAATTGCACTTGGTGATAAGAACATATTGATGATTTCCATTAGATGTGAAAGGTCAATAATAAGAATGTAGGGCTGAATTTCACAGTACTTTGTAGCTATATTTGCCATTATCCTTTTGGTTCCTTCATTATGAGTAACTTTGTTTTAAATTAATTATTCTAGACCTCATTAGGATGAAACACTGTTTTGGTAAGAATAATACAGTGGAACATTTAGGATTAGTTGTGACTTTTCAAACTTTCTGCTTCAGCAAACTTCTAGGTGTCCATTTGAAGCTGAGAGAGAGTAAAAGCCGCTTAGCTACTCAGGCATTTGCATTGAGGTTGGTAGACTGAGTTTCAGAGAAGCCTTGCAAGTGGCTCCTCGGGACAACCTCACATTCAGCAGAGTTTACAGCTGTCTCAAACCACCGAGAAAAAAGAAAGAAAAAGAAAGTGCTAATCATGATACTGACAGAAATAGAATATATTTCAAGAGAGGTTGAACTAGTGGATCAAACACGTTTGTTAGAAAAATGGGATCTGGTCTTACTTTCTCCAGGAATCTAACAGCCTAAGGGCAATACTGATGATAAATGTACTGAAACTGTCCCTTTCCCAGTTGTCAAGTCGCTGTCATAGAACTGCAGCCAAAAGATCCAATTTAATGAGCTCATGGGAGAAAGCTAACCCTTATCTTAATTTTTGATTTACACACTCTCCTACCTCTCCCCATTCATTTCTGGATGTAATTCAAGTTTCTGACTCACTTTGTTATCTGTGGCACAGAGCTATAATGAGAATGTCTTTTTGGAGCTTGATATCATTAGGAATGTTGATGTGACATTTGGGGTTTTTTTATACCATCCTATGTACTGTGATGAGCAGCTATGCAAATGCCTTTTATTTATTTGGATTTTTTTTCATTTTGCTTGTTTAAAAGAAAATATTTCTTCTAAATAGGAAATATTCCTCAATATAATAGTAGTTTCAGATAAAAAAGTGCACCATCCTGCCCTGGTGCCTGAGATTATTCTTCCCCACGTGCAGTCCTTGACATTTCCCTTTGTTGAAATTCATGAGGGCTCACCTTTTCAGAAACACAGTTGCCTAGCTAACAGATACAGCAGCTTGTGCAGAGCAGGGTATAGAAGTGTCCCAAAAACTGCATAGGAGAGCAAGTGGCTCCTGAAAAGCCATGAACATATCCTGGGCTTCATCAAAAGGACTGTGACCAGCAGGTCGAAGGAGGTGATCCTGCCCCTTTATTCTGCTCTCGTGAGACCTCTCTTGGAGTATTGTGTGCAGTTCTTGTGTCCTCAACATAAAAAGGACATGGATCTGTTGGAACAAGTCCAGAGGAGGGCCACGAGAATGATCAGGGGACTGGAGCACCTCCTGTATGAAGATCAGCTGAGAAAGTTGGGGCTGTTCAGCCTGGAGAAGAGAAGGCTGTGTGGAGACTTCATAGCACCCTTGCAGTATCTGAAGGGGGCCTATAGAGATGCTGGGGAGGAACTCTTCATTAGGGACTGTAGTGGTAGGACAAGCGGTAATGGCTTAAAACTTAAACAGGGGAAGTTTAGATTGGATATAAGGAGGAAATTCTTTCCTGTAAGGGTGGTGAGGCACTGGAATAGGTTGTCGAGGGAGGTTGTGAATGCTCCATCCCTGGCAGTGTTCAAGGCTAGGTTGGACGAGGCCTTGGGTGATATGGTTTAGAGTGAAGTGTCCCTGCCCATGGCAGGGGGTTGGAACTTGATGATCTTAATGTCCTTTCCAACCCTAACTATTCTATGATTCTATGTCAAAGGGCATTGTCTGCATCATCAGGTGGAGAAGATACCTCTCTCAGGGGCATCAACTGTGTAGGAGGTTCAAAGGGAGGATATGGCCACCCAACGCTCAGGCTACAGAGTGTGTTTGGTGGAAGAATTTTAGAGAAAACAAGCAGCAGTGATGTCTTAGGCAGGCTGGGAGCTGTGTTTATAGACTGCCCTGTTAGAATAAGGTATCTGTATTTCAGCAAGTATTACACACCTAGCATCTATTTTAAGACATGATAGCACTGGTCACAGCATGCTGTCATTCAGACATCTCTTTCCCATGTGTAGCCAAAGAAAGTTGGTCAGGCTGGTCATGTTGGTTGTGCAAGACGTGCTTCCCGAAAAGAGCTCTTTACTTCTCATGCATAAAAATGAAAAGATGTTCTCATAAGAGGAAGGCTATATGCTAAAGGTCAAGTCATGTCCTCTTCCTTGATTTTCCAGTGCAAAGCCAAACGAATCTGGGGGTTTAGAGTTGAGGAATGTGACTTTGCTATCAGTGCAGCCACAAGCAGAACGTACACAAACCCTGGGAACATCTCAGAGAACAGAATTTATCAAGGGAACATAGGAGTCATAACAACTCCCACAGGAGGACCAGTCACCATTAAAGTGTTCATGTTGTGACTGTTGAGTGCTGATGATAGAGCATAAGCTTTTGTTTTTCCCATCCAAAGTGCAAAGCCCTTTTAAACTTAATCAGTCCTCATATATGCCACAGGAATATTTCATTTAATTTGCTTTATTAGCTTACCACTCTTTCCTGGAATGCTGTACATTGTAAACTCATAGTTTCTCTGTAACCATGTAAGCTCTGTTTACTTGAAAGTGATATGGAAAATTACTCAGATGGTTTATCTCTTCCTGGCACGTCCCTTTCATAAGATGATACTAAGTAGGAAAAACTGATAGAGTCGTCTCCTGCCCTATCTGGATCTTATCCAGCATTCTCTGAAGTGAATGGAAAGATTCCCATCAGTTTTCAGGGTACTTGGACTGTTACAAGAGCTGTGAGGGACATGGATCACTCTCAGACTTGGTCTGCTGTTCTCATAGCAAATGAAAAGCCAGATTTCTGTGAATGCTGTGCATACCATGCAGACTCTGTGAGCCACTTTGATTCCATTGCTATTTATAACAGCTGATGATTATACTTCATTTTTCAGCCTGTTGGTCTCAAAGGACATTGCAAACATCTGGCTGAACAGCAATCCCTAGATCAGCGATTGTTGCAATCCAGCTGCTACCAACTAAGACATGACAACTGATTAACACTCAGGAGGCAGGAAAAACTATGGCATCATTTATCATCAAGCCACTCTTTACTGCTGCTTTGTCCAGTACATCTTGCAGAATTTCCAATACATTTTCCTGGATTTCAGACATCAGATAGCTCAGCTGGAGCAGTAGTTCTAAAAATCAAAATGTCCAAAAATCACAGAAGAATGGCTGCTCTGCATCAAGAACACAAAATGAGGGATCTACACATGGGCAGGCATTTTATCACTGGTCATCTGTTCACCTGGAAAATTCTAGGGAGAGAAATCCTGAAGTATGCACCCAGGTGGACCTGACCATCCTTGTTGGGGTGGCTTTATTGTCAGCACTGAATTCTCTGATCTTTTATGTGACTCAGAATTCTATCCAGTAACTCTTGTATTTATCCCAGACAGCATTTAGAAAGCTGTCCTGTGTTGCTTTCAAGTCCCATTGATGAAAAACACCCCACAGTGGCTGCTGTCCTGTCCCAGTAATTTATTATATTTTTTTTAAAGGCACAGCTTATTCTTGCACTAAATTTTGTTAATGTTTTCTTTTAGTCATGAATACACAGCTTTCAGCATAGATTTGCTGCAGTAGTAAACTGATATGTGGTTTGCTTTATCTAAGGAAGAGATTATAAATCTGTTTTTTATTTTAATTTATAACGTATTCTGAGGTCCTGGTCTTAAATAGGTTTAACACTTTGAAAAAGGGGATCTTTCCCAACTAATTTGATTAACTTGTGCCCACGACATATTTGAACTGATTTATGGCATCTTTGGCTATGTCTATGTAAATCTATGTCTATATAAATAAAGTGTAGAGCATCTGTCCTTGGGCTCAAGCGCATT
Organism: Neopsephotus bourkii; assembly: GCF_033783945.1. Classification (NCBI taxonomy): domain Eukaryota; kingdom Metazoa; phylum Chordata; class Aves; order Psittaciformes; family Psittacidae; genus Neopsephotus; species Neopsephotus bourkii. The sequence continues at coordinate 4,618,737 of NW_026902113.1, forward strand.
AAATGACCACATGTGCTGTTAGATGTTTGGCACTCTCCCTTGCATGTGTTTGGCCTGAGCAAACTGATTTTCCCCCCGAATAGGCTAGGGAATACTGATATTTCAAAAATCCAAGGGAGGGCACAGGGAGAACATCCATAGTGTGTGTTTGTTTTGGAAGTCACTGAGATGCACAACAAGCTACTAGGCTTATTAAGAAGGAAGTGAAGGGTCTGAACACCTTTCCCATGATGTGTGAATACCTGCAGCCCATCCAGAACTGCTGGTGAGCATCTGGGTAGGATGTCTGGTAGATAGGTAGCAGATGCATGGTTTATTTTTTCTGCTGAATGAGTAGTTTTGTGCCTTCGGGACAAATTAAGCTTTCCAGCTGTGTACTCAGTGTGCTTCATGCTTCTATCTAGATGGGAAATCCCAGCCATGTATACAGTAGCCATAGGGATCCGTGCTGTTGTTACTGTCATGTGTGTTGACAGAAACAGTCAAAACATCCATTATGTTTCAGTGTTATGCTTTATATATAGCACTCTACCCAGCTGAGTGCAGGAGACATATCCACAGAGGTAGGTGCTTCACCATTTTTAGAAGCCAAACTCCCCCAGTTTCATAGGGAATAGGTACCTAAATGCCTTTGTAGAGTGAGTAAAGAGCCCTAGAGGGAAAGTGGGCTTACGTTTTTTTTTTTTTTGACTCTTCCTACTTTGTTTCCCTGTTCCTATTGCATTCTTCTTACATGAAGCAGCATTAACTTTTTTCTAAATTTGAATGAGTATATATATAATGTTACTGTTGTATAACATTATTGCTATAGAGGTTACTTTGGCGAGTAAAATTGCCCTCTACACACTGTAATGAATATATAGACCATTTTAGAATTTGTATGAATCAGATTTAATTTCTTAACAAGTTATACATTTGAAAAAAAGGTATTTCATAAAAAATCAACATAGTGCTTATTCAATCATCTGTTGCAAACATCTGCTGCTGATAAATTGTTTTGATTTATCATCCTTGGCCTGTTAGTGTCTGATCCTGTCCCCAAGGAAGTCAACTGCAATTTTATTATCCCTATCTACTCAAAGAAGGATAGAGAATTCATTCAACTTAGTACTCAATTTCAATTATAATGTAATCTTCTTCCACTAGTGTGCAGTTAAGTATTTTCTTTATACACCAATAGTATTGTGATATTGTATTTTTTGCCAAGTTCTATTGGAACATAACATCACTGTCATGAGCATTTTTCAGTCTCCTATAGCCCAATGATATTTTAGAATATACAAGAAAAAATAGTACTTATGTACAAAAGTATCTTGAAGGGTGTTGAATTACAGGCAATGACCTCTTTCAGGTGTCACTTATTTGGTACATCAGCCACGAGGTTCCTTAAGATTTTTTCCTCAGTTTTTTTTTTCTTAAAGAGACATAGTTAGTTTATATTCATGCAGTTTTCCTCAAGTATGCTACCATCTTTTGTCTTCTTATGTTATATAAAACAACCATGTATTATACAGTAATTTGAGTTTCTAGTTGCTACCTTAAAAATGTATCTGATGTCTACTTAAACAGCAATATTTTCCTTAAATCTTGTTTTAAAATCTAAATCTGGCTGCAGCCTATAATTAGAAATTAAAACCTTTTGTTTGCAAGCAGATCCTGTCCAGATATTTCAGATGAGATGTTTCAAGATTAGCTGCTGATTTTTCTAATAAACCAACAGCAGGATATTTTCTACTTAAATATTTTTAAAATACTCATATAAACATACCCTTGTTCTATAGAAAGAAGAATTCTTTTTTAAAATAATACAATACTGCTTTAGGTATTCACTTACATGTATGAACCCAGCCATATTACAGACATAAACACATACCTGCCTGAACAGATGTTATCATTAAATGTCTAGATGAGTATTTTAATTTTAACAGCAATACATATTTCACCGTAAAGTACAAAATCAAAAAAGATGCCTCCTGCCTTTAGGGACAGCTTTTGAGGGATCTAACTTGAAAGAGGACATGATGAAAACAAAGCTAAATGTATTCAAAAAAACTGTTAAAGCACTCATCTACCCATTGCAATATTAAAAATTACTGTCTTCAGTCTGTCCCACTTTCCTACAGTGGGAAAAAATGAAGTTGATAGCTGTGTATAAAATAATGGTTATTTAAGTAGTTTTTGTAATGTACACACAGAAATTGGCTGTGGTTTATGATCTAAAGCACAGTCTAAGGGTATGTAACTAAAGCTGCTGTTGTCTCAAGTGAAAGTCCGTGTATTAGCCCTAATAACTGTGTATTTGTATTTAGCGGTTATGACCAAACTACACAGCTCATATTGAGTGACAGCAGCTGAACACAGCAGGTTACCTTTAGGATTTGTAAAGTCCTTGGAAAAAAGGTGTCCTACAGCAAAGAAGATGCATCTGAATTACTGTAAGAGACATTATCTAACAGTGAGATTCAGGGATTTCATGGAATCTGCTCAGTAACTGCATTTATTGTGCATAGTCAGACATTCAGTCTGCACTTCCAACCCTGACCTCTCCCTGGGTAAAGTGTATGTATAAGTAAAATAATTATAATAAAGTATTTCTACTCTGAAGGGAAACTAAATGAAAATAAAAGTTATCATGATTCCTGAGTTTGCTGATGAACCCTGACTGAGCAGAGGAAGGAGCTGTCTTTTCATTCTTTACAAGTTTTCTTCCCACTCTTTCCCATGTTTTCTCCATCTCAAAAATTGACATTTTTATTTACTTTTCCAAGGAAGCAGTTTAAAATATATTAGTCTGTTGGAAAAAAACAAACAAACCCTGTCCGTTACTCCTAGATAGGAACCTCCTCTCCACTTAATAGAAAGAGAAGACTGATGATCAGGGTAAGCCTGTCAACCCCAACAATCTGTATCTGTCAACCCCTACATCTTCACAGAGTGTGAAATTAAAGTGTGACACTCACTGTCACAGGTTGTTGGAGATGCTAGCTGTTTAATTAGGCTGGCAAATGCTGCTAGAGGCATTATTGCAGGAAAACATACCTTAAAGCTGATCAATACAAAGATACAATTTTGACTCAGGAAGCCTCAAACCCCAAGTGTGATCGAAACTGGAAGTGCATATAGGATAGGTGTGACTCCTTGCATCCCCTAACTGCATTTTCCCCTGAGCACAAATTTCTGTCCCCTTGGAGCATATTTCTGAGAACAGATGGGAGAGGAAGATGACTGGGAACAGTCAGCATGGGTTTGCCAGGACAGATCATGTCTGACCAACCTGATTGTCTCCTGCAAAAATATGTCTGGATTTACAAAGAAGGAGAGAACACAGGATGCCTTTCACCTTGTCTTTGCCAAGATTTTTTGTACTTTCACCCACCAGAGTCAGGCTGAGTGAGTAACCAGATGTGTAAAAAACTGGATAGGCAGGCTGATCAATACTGTAACAAAAGGTAGAGAAAATAATAGTGGGTTTTTTTTCTTCAGGTCTTTCTTCCTTTTATATTCATACTAGAACAGCAAACTGATGAAGACTGGGGCAGTCACCCTCTAAGAAGAGGCTGGGGCAGCTGGACTTGCATAGCTTGCAGCAAAGATGGATTCTGGGGGAACCGAACATTAGCCACCAGTGCCTATGTGGAGGTCATCAACAGTATGTAGCTGGGTTCATCACAGCCATGTACATTGTAAGGACAAGGGACAATGAGCATTAACTGAACAAGGAGAGGTTCACCCTTGGTATAAGGAAAAACTTCTTTCCTAAGACAACAGGCAGAGGCACAGGTTTTGCACTCCTTGTCCTTGGAGGTTTTCAAGCCTCCACTGGATGAAGCCCTGAGAAACCTGGTCTGACTTCAGATATGACCCTGCTGTGAGCAGGAGGTTGAATTAGAGGTCTCCTGAGGTCCCTTCCAGCCTGAAATATCCTGTGATGGAAGTTATCCTGTGATCCTATGACTCTCCACTGTTTGAAATAAATAGCAAGGCAAAAATGAACTTTTGTATGTTGTGACACAATTATTCCACTAGTCTTCACTAACAGGTGAAGTAATGAGCAAATAAACATAAAGGTAGTTTTTGAAAGTCATTAGTTTTCCTTGTTGGTTTCCTAATCCATGTTTCTTACTCCACAGCATTCTACCAAATTCAGAACAATATGAGGAAATGTATTTTGTGTCAATCACAAAGTCTCAAAATAAAAGTGAATTCTTATTGTGTGGTTTTCTTACACGTCTGGAGAGATGCTTACTATTTAGCCTAGGAAACATTGTTAATAAGAATAATTATAGAATTTTAAGAATGTTTTTAATTTCTCTCATGAAAATAATTATATAGAATCATAGAATAGTTAGGGTTGGAAAGGACCTTAAGATCATCTAGTTCCAACACATCTGGATTGGGCAGGGACACCTCACACTAAACCATATCACCCAAGGCTTCGTCCAACCTGGCCTTGAACACTGACAGGGATGGAGCACTCACAGCCTCCCTGGACAACCCATTCCAGCACCTCACCACCCCAACAGGAAAGAATTTCCTCCTTATATCCAATCTAAACTTCCTGTTTAAGTTTGAACACGTTACCCCTTGTCCTATCACTACAGTCCCTAATGAAGAGTCCATCCCCAGCATCCCTATAGGCCCCCTTCAGATACTGGAAGGCTGCTATGAGGTCTCCACGCAGCCTTCTCTTCTCCAGGCTGAACAGCCCCAACTTTCTCAACCTATCTTCATATGGGAGGTGCTCCAGTCCCCTGATCATCCTCGTGGCCCTCCTCTGGACTTGTTTCAACAGTTCCATGTCCTTTTTATGTTGAGGACACCAGAACTGCACACAATACTCCAAGTCAGGTCTCACAAGAGCAGAGTAAAGGGGCAGGATCACCTCTGACCTGCTGTTCACACTCCTTTTGATGCAGCCCAGGATACGGCTGCCTTTCTGGGCTGCAGGTGCACACTGCGGGCTCATGTTCATTTTCTTATCGACCAGCACCCCCAACTCCTTCTCTGCAGGGCTGCTCTGAATCTCTTCTCTGCCCAGCCTGTAGCTGTGTCTGGGATTGCTCCGACCCAGGGGTAGGACCTTGCACTTGGCATGGTTAAACTTCATGAGGCCGGTATCAGCCCACCTCACAAGCGTGTCAAGGTTCCTCTGGATGGCATTCCTTCCCTCCAGTGTATCAGTCGAACCACACAGCTTGGTGTCATCGGCAAACTTGCTGAGGATGCCCTCAATCCCACTGTCCATGTCAGCGACAAAGATGTTGAACAAGACCGGTCCCAACACCAATCCCTGAGGGACACCACTCGTTACTGGTCTCCAGCTGGATATTGAGCTGTTGACCACAAGTCTTTGTGTGCGGCCATCCAGCCAGTTCTTTATCCACTGAGTGGTCCATTCATCCAATTGATGTCTCTCCAATTTAGCAACAAGATGTCGTGTGGGACAGTGTCGAACGTTTTGCACAAGTCCAGGTAGATGACATCAACTGCTCTACCCTTGTCCATCAGTTCTGTAGCCCCATCATAGAAGGCCACCAAATTGGTCAGGCAGGATTTCCCCTTAGTGAAGCCATGCTGGCTGTCACCAAGCACCTTGTTTTTCATGTGCCTTAGCATGCCTTGCAGGAGAATCTGTTCCAAGATTTTGCCAGGCACAGAGGTGAGACTGACTGGTCTGTAATTGTCCGGGTCATCCATTTTCCCCTTCTTGAAAATGGGGGTTACATTTCCCTTTTTCCAGTCATCGGGAACTTCACCTGACTGCCATGATTTCTCAAATATGATGGCCAGTGGCTTAGCAACTTCATTTGCAGCTCCTTCAGGACCCGCAGAGGGATTTCATCAGGTCCCTTGGACTTGTGCACGTTCAGGTTTTTAAGATGGTCTCAAACCAGATCCTCTCCTACAGTGGGCACAAGTTAAATATGCATCTCTTCCAAACTGCCTGAGTAGCAACAGGTATATAGTAATGATCTACCTGAATAAAATGTATGGTGCCAATAAGAGGCTGAGATACAGATTTGAGGAACACACTTTTCTGATATCTTTAATCAGAAGTTTTAAGCTTTTTCGAGATCTCTTTATGCCCTTCTTGAGATAAAAGATGAAAAAATCCTTCAGGCTTAACAAAGTCACATGCTTGCTGCTTGAATAAGAAATGTAATTAGAATTTAGCCATTGTGTATGAAGAGGACAGAAAGAATTGGAGCCTCAGATTGCTATTTCAAATGTCAGGAAAGGCTGAGTGACTCTGAACTTTGAACGCATTAGGCATGTGAGACCTGGGGATTTGTTTAAGTTAGACAGTGGGAGCTATAATCAGTTGTAATGTAAGTGGGTGTAATTTCATTTCTGTAAATGAAGCCAGAGTTGTACTTAGCTCTGTAACACATTCACCTCTATATTATAGGCTATGTTAAATTAATGTGCTGCTTTTTATTTCCTGTTTTCTCTATGATCTTTGACAAGTACTTCACCTTTGTAGGTTGCATTTATTTCACCTCATTTTGGCTTTAAAAAGTTAGACTTCTCTCACAAACTGCATTCGTATAGACAATGGAGACTGCAACTTGAGCAATTGCTTTTTTCCCAAGCACTGAACTCACCTGCTGGGATTGTTAACCCTTGGGGAGCAGCAACGACTCAAGCCAGCCACCACAGACCCTCTGGTCTGACCTCCTTTCACAAGGTAATCACACTAGTTGTTCCTGGGTGACCTCACCTCTTTGCCAGCCATTTCACACACTGATGTTCCAGTTCTCGGCAAGAATGCTAGCAGCACTGATAGTTAAATCAGTTTCGAGCTTCTTCTGTCTCTCAGCCCATGGGAGATCTTTCAACAGCTTTCCCACTGACTTTCTCCTCCCCTTAGTGCCCAGGCTCCAGCTTTTGCTTTCTGAATGTATTATCTTATTCCAGAGACTTTTATAAATATTTAGGCTTATACTTCAAAGCATCATTGCAGTCGGAACTTTTCTCCACTTAAGCATAGAATCACAGAATAGTTTCAGTTGGAAAGGACCTTTAATGGTCATCTAGTCCAACCCAGTTGTCATGGGCAGGGACATTTTCAAATACATCAGGTTGCTCTGAGTCCTACGTGACCTGGCCTTGAACACTGCCAGGGATGGGTCATTTACCACCTCTCTGGGCAACTTGCTCCAGTGTTCCACCACCCTCTTTGTAAAAAAATTCTTCTCTATATCTGATCTGAATCTTCCCTCTTTTACTTTAAAACTATTACCCCATGTCCCATCACAGCAGGTGGTCTTAAAAATTCTGTATCCATCTTTCTTATAAGTCCCTTTTTATATGTACTATTCCTAATTTAATAGGAAAACACCTGATGGGAAGGTACAGCGTGAAGGAGGAGAGACAGCAGAAACACATGACAAGAGAAATTTCAGTTAGGTACAAGGGAAAATGAGTCACAGATTTCCAAGGGAGGCCATGGAGCTTCCATCCTTGGAGATATTTAGAACTTGATATAATAAAATATGAAATACTATACACATAATCTCAGAGCTCAGTAATTTTGCATTGGACAAACAGTGTTGGGTGGGTTGAAAATCATCTGGTTGAATTGTAGTAGTCTGATAATAGTCAATGGGACAATATTCAGATGATAACTAGTATCCAAGAGAAATGTGTTAACATCATTGAAATCTGGGTTGAAAGGGACACAGAGTTGTTTCCTACTAGCCACTTCAAAGTAGAACCCACTTCACTAGGATTAGTCAGTGTGTAAGATAATCCAAAGCAGTCATTTCACTGAAAATCACTGTCTTTTGGCATTAGCAAAGCATTTAACAAGGCTAAGAGGCACTGGCCTTTCTCTAAGTATAGCACTTTTCTCCTTGCAGTGTAATGCAATCACACAGTGATGCAGTCATTAATGTCACAAACCCTTCTCTGAGTCAGAGACTGTCTTTTTCTTCATGTTTATACAGTAACTATCAGTGTCAGATACCAGCCTGTTTTCATCTATGAAACATCATAGATGTGTACTACATATATGTACCATACCATGATTATATGGTCAAACATTTCTTCCTCCAAACATTTTTTAATCGATGTTGCAAGCACTTTTTTTCCCCTTTCATGCTGTTTTTGTGATTTATGGATTTAGAAGTATGAAAAACCATATATATATATTTTTATCATATTTTCCAGGAAAATGTATTTTAAAATATAAAAAAATGCAGTGTACCATTAGTCTGTTTCTCTTTGTGCATTACAATTTGCTCATTTTAAGTGTACTTTCACCCTGATTGAAGTTAATGATTGAATCTTCTACTTTAATTACATGTGTCAGAAGTAATTTATCAACAGAGAAGTAATTAATACTGTCTTTAATAAGCAATACCTCCTATGATCTGTAAAACAATTTTTAATCTGCTTTTCTGGCCCTTGGAAATCCCAAGGATAATCTAAATGAGATTAAGTGAGAACTGCATTTTCTTAAGTTATTCATGATCAGCTGTTTTTAGCTGTAGCTTATTAAAAGAAATATGGTAGGAAATCAAGTCATTTTGATAGAACTCATATATAGATTTCATTCATCAAAACACCAAGAAAAGGGTTTTAAACCTCTGAATACCCAGCTATTCATCAAGTTTTCAGCAGAGCAATTTTATATACAAAACCTCAAACAGCAGTGGGGCTATAGACATCTTTGTTCATAGAAGTGAAGTAAGAAAGACATCTCCTAAAATTTGAGAAGACTGTTCCAAGCTAGTTTGGTCCGATCCATTAATAAGATTAATGATAACATTGCATTGAAGATGTCACTCACAAGGCTTCCAACGAAAGCCAATAAAATGACAGTTTTGCATGATTACAGCTTTGTTAACCAACAACATACAGGGCTTTTATATTGTAAAAGAGCAATAAATTAAGGATTGGTATAACACACATATGCCTTTAAAATATAATGGCAACCTGCTAGGAAATTCAATAGGACTGCCTAATAACTAACTGCAATGAATAAATCAGGGATAATGAGTAATACTCATTCTGTTGCATGGCTCTGCAGAACAGAAAATGTATTTCTTAGAACAGCAGCCTACTTATTTGCTTAAATATTTCAGTGTTACCTTAAAATAAAACCTTAGATCTGGCTAGAGAAGTATTTTGACAAAGCATTTCTAACACTGAGCAAAACTATATAACGTTGTTTTATACCATTTGCTTGCAAGAAACACTTGCAAAACATGCCTTCCCTGCACTTTCTTGTCAAAATGTGATATTGAAATTTAAAGGGCACTCATTGACTGGATATCTGCGAAAGAAAGATGATGATGATGGAAATCATGGAATCATAGAATAGTGAGGGTTGGAAAGGACCTTAAGATCATCCAGTTCCACCCCCCCTGCCATGGGGAGGGACACCACCACACTAAACCTGGCATTATGCCACCACTTTGGTTCAGTTTTTGACACACTCTGAAAAGGAAAGAACATGTATCATGAAGAACAATATAAAGCTTCTTGCATATTTAAGGAAAAGCAAGCAGTCCTTAGGTAAACTGTCCTCTCCCATTTACTGTCTATGGCTTATGTACCACAAGACTGCAAAATGCTGCTTTAGGAAAGATGACCATGCATCCTAGCCAGACTTAGACATGGTTAATTTGTGCCAGACTTTTACACATCCTGACATTATAAACCTCACTCAGTTTTATGATACATTTTCCCTTTCAACAGAAATATAATTCAAAGTGGATTTAAAATACATGCAAACTGAACATCTTTTCAGCATACATATTCATTTATTTCCTTTATTTCTTCTTCTTTCCATGAGAATTTAATGGACTAAACATCTGAAGGCTCCCCTTCTCACTGAGATTACTAGGAATACTACTTAAGGGAAGGGTGTCTCCTTTTTTAAGGCGGAGGCTAACAGAAGAAATAGAAAAACAGGCTGTGAGGAATAAAGAAAGGATTATCACATGAAGACTAGAGAGAATAGAAAGAGAAGCAGAGGACAAGAAGGAATGGGATCATGAATTGAGAGAGACCTTAAGAAGAAATGGAAGTAAAAAATGAGTTGGAAGGTGAATTTTAATTATCAGCTCAGATGCAAAGCTGCTGTGGAGCAAAAGCAAATCAGGTTAATGTGAGTGAGATAGGAAGAGGGTAAAACTGAGGTTTTCAGCTGTTGGAAGAAGGGAAGGAAAAGGACTAGGGGGAAGATTTAGCATGTTGGAGGTGGGGAGGCATTCAGAGGTGGCTCTGGGATGGCGAAAGAGAACCCTGAGATAGTGGAGGGACCAGGAAATACCTGGAGCAGGGGGAGAAGGGCAGGGTGCATTGGTGGAGGGCTGCACAGCAAAAGTGATGAGCTGGGAAGAGGTATGGGGCTGAAAAGAGCAATATTCAAACAGTGTAAGGCAGGAGAGGGGTGATCAAGGCAGACATAGGCATTTGTACCCCTTCCAAAGAGTGTATGTTTGTATATTGTGGACTCTGCTTTTGTTCTTGTCTTCTTTTTTATGCTCATTAAAATAAATTTTAAATTACACATAATTAATGAGAAAAAATAGCTCCACATCTTAGAAGATCTGTTGTTTTATAAAAATAGAAAGAAATAAACAAGGACTCTCTGTCTTGCGAAAATAATATTTTGCAATCCAGAGCTGGTTGCTCTGGTAACTTTAAAAGATACTTTTTCCTCCTGAACTGAGAAACAAGCTGGTTTCTAAAGCTGCTCAGCCAAGTAGTTCAAGCAGATGGTGAGTGAACCCAGCAAACAGAAAAGTGAATGGGTTATTGAAATTGTCTCAGTATTTGAGCTACAGCACCTATCTTCCAAGGGGTGTTTCTGAAGTACTTGGTTTACACCATTCAATTTTCCTCCCAAGTCTGTGAGTTAGGTCAGAGAAAAAGGATCCTTCGACATCTTCTTGAAATGGTCTTATCTCAAATATCTGACAGAATTGCATGGAGATTTCTCTGCATGGTACAACCTTGTGTTTCCACATTTGTGAATACAACAGAGAATTAGTTTTGCTCTGAGATTTGTAGAGGAGAACAGAATAGAATAGAATGAGTAGAATAGAGTGTTACATATATCTTGAAAAAGATAGAAGGAGAGAAAATGATTCCTTACGTAGCTCCAGTGTGTTCATAAGAGTTGTATCAAGGAAGATGAATAATACCCAGTTCATTTTGTTTTCATGTTAAAATCCTGCAAAGGACAAAGCCAAATTGAAAAGAAAAAGAGTTTTGTATTTGCAATTAATGGAGGTGGAGATCAGTGAAAAAAATATTAAATACCATTTCTACGATACTTTTTTAATAAACATTCAGAAAAGGTGGACAAATATATGTTCTTTAGGTAACTCTCAGATTTCCCTTATGCCTTAGCATTCAGGCTTCCATTAAGAGAGTTTTAATTGACACAGCTGCTGTAGTTTCCAGTGCATTTCTAAATGCTACATGAAGTGTGGTGAGAATGGTTAGTGCTTCATCTTCCCTTTCCATTTTGATGTCTCTTCCTGGGCATTATATGGAAAATCATGTATCACAGAAGTAAATCAGTATAGGCATTTGCTTGCATAAAACACTGATCTTTCTCTCAAACCTTATTCTGTTGCTGTACTGGGTCTGACTGAAATGGAGGCAACTTTTCCCCACAGCAGCCCTCATAGCACTGTGCTTTGTACTGGCAGCTACAAGGTGTTGGTACCACAACAGTGCTTTGGCTACTGCTGAGCAGTGCTCAGACAGCATCAAGGCTGTCCCTCCAACATTCCCCATCACCAATAGGCTGGGGGTGGGTGAGATCTTGGGAGGGGATGCAGGCAGGACAGCTGACTCAAACTGATCAAAGGGATAGTCCACACTGTATGACACCTGCTCAGCAATAAAAGCTAAGAGAAAGGAGGGGGGCATTTGTCCTTGCAATGTTTGTCTTCCAAAGCAACCACTATGCATACTGAAGCCCTTCTTCCTTGGAAGTGGCTGGGCATTGCCTGCTGATAGGAAGATATGAATAAATCTTTTGTTTTCCTTCGCTCCCATGCATGACTTTTGCTTTACTTAACTAAATTGCCTTTATCTTGACCCACAACATTTTCTTCCATCTTATTTTCACCCCCTTCCTGTCCTGCTGAGGAGGGCAGTGATAGAGTGGCTTTATGGGCACCTGATGTCTAGCCAAGGTCAGCCCACGACATCAGCAAAAATATCAGCGATGCAGAACAGGGAAAATCCTTCCTGTTATGCTTCCCCTGCTGGTACCTGTTTCTCTTTCTTCTTCATCACCAAACCACTACTTCTTCTGACCCAAGCATTCAAAAGCACAACAGTTATACCCCTGTAAGTGGCAGTAGTTATGGCACCTCAGTAACCGGAAGAATAAATCGGACATTCCTCTTAAGAACTTCTGATGGTTCTTGGATCAGGAGTGGCCTATCAACCAGCTGAAATGTACAGTACTTTCTTTTCCCTGTAGGGATTGACCATTTTATTAACTGTTCCTCACTACAGGCAGTTACAGGATTTTTTTCTGACGTTTACTTTATGCTCAGGCAGCTTCAGTTTTCTTGCATCTGACAATTAACAGGTTTTGAGTTTGTTCTTAAGATTCTTTTATGTTTGAAGTTTGCATTGGATTACAAAATTGAAAATGTACTCTTTGTTCTCTTGAAGAATATTACTCTGACTAGAAAGCTGCACAGAGTATTGCTGGTAAACAATATTTCCCTGGAAAAGAGGAATGACTTGTTTCTCACCTATATCTACATTTCTCTTAGCTTGCAGTCATGGCTGTCATATGTGACTGATGATTTTAGTCCACATTTAACTTTTTCACCAGAAATGCTTTGAAGTGGTCTGATCATGCCAACGTGTTAGCTAATTCACTGCTGAAAATCAATCTCCTCTAGGTTACTCTAAGTAGGAGACTTCAAGAGAGCACTTCTGAAATACCATCTAACTTTGAGTATGTCTACAGTAGCACTGCAGTTGGGATCAGGACTGTGGTCTGGAAGCAAGTAGCCTTTTGTTCCCACTTTGGTTTGTGATCTTACAGCACACAGACTGATTCTTTCAGCTAAGGCTAAACCAGAAAAGGAGCCCGCCTCTGTGCCATTGGTGAGCCCCAAACAACATGGCCAGACTAGAGCAAGGTAGTCCAGTTGAAACTGCTCTGGAAACACAAAGATGATACAGATTTTGGGTCATCAAATATGTTTTTTATTCCAAATGGTTCCCATTATGTTGCACGACTTCCTAGCCTTTACTTGGCTTTTGACAACTTTCAGAATCTTAAAGAGCTTGAAGGAATACCCCTTTTGGCAGGAAGGGGAAGAAAAGTTTAAAACCAAGAGCATAAGCTTGATGTTGAAGACTTACCCTAGTTTTGACTAGGTCCTTTCAGGCATGGTTCTCTGGTGGTTAACTGGAATCTGAGATGACCTGAATCATTTCCCAGCTCCCAGCTGTTTGCATTACTGGGAACACCATCACTGTAAGACAAACACAGCCTTTAGACACATTGGTTAAAAAGACACATCTTTGTGGACATGTATACATTTCCCACTGACACCAGCATATTAACAGCACTACAGTTAGCTTGATGGGCTACCCAAGTGTGCAGTTAGTAACTATTAGCCATGTTTTGCACACAGTATTTGGCATGTTGTTAAATATCAGCAGCAGTTCCATGTCAGTCTACTGAAGGAATTCAAACACTGCTAATGTCACTGGTGCTGCTCTGAGTGAGAACAGGGAACTCGACCTTAAATAAATACTACCCCAAGTAGTCCTTGAGGATTTTCATAGTGCAATGCAATTTCTTAGCTAAGTGCAATCTGACTGTCACTGTGGGACACGTGACTCTTCCACAGACAGAACTGACCTGCTGCAGACCTAGCCCAGGAAATTACCCTTTTTTCTCCAGAGGCTTGTGCTTTTCTGTGGACATCCCTCATTCCTGTTTCAGACTTTGATGGAAATAAAAATAATGGTTGTTATCTTGTCAACGTTAAGGTCAACATTCAGAAGTGGTGTAAATTATACTGCTGTAAATTAGTTCAAGAGAGTGTCAGATATGTTTTGATAAAAATTGCATATTAGAGAAGCAAAAAGGTGGAAGTGAAGAAAAGGAATTGAGCAAAGTAAGATAAGTGGGCTGTTATCTCAGAGATGGCCGGAGTATACATCCTTGAATAAAGACAGCAACATGTAGCCAGAAAATTGTCTCCTGCGCAATCACTTGATTGTTAATGCAGAAATAGGTAGCCATCATTAAGTTGGACCTTTTGCCATGCAACTTTTCTTCATACTCTCTTTTGAAGACAAAAATATAATTATGGAGTAAACTTTTTATTAATCATTTCCTTCCATACTGCCACCGCTGACCCCTCTATATTCAATTGTAACTCTCTAATGTTATTAAAAAAATAAATGCTGGTTTATTTCTGCTTTCTCATATAATATTTTTCTGTACAAAAGAGAATAATAAAATTCAATTTTCTCAAAAATATATCAAAACAGGACTAGCTGGTATAGGTAGGTTTGCTCTGAAGAATTTGTACCGGAGACAAATTTTCACCCCAATTGCTCAGTAGCACCAGGCTAACCAGGACTGCTGTGAAAGCTATTTGAACATCTTTCTCGCTGTGTAGAATAATCAAAAAGGGCAGGCAAGGAAAGCAGAGGGAGCTCTAGATGTCACATTAGACTGAACAAATCCAAATCTGCACCACAGCTTTGTCTTTTGTTCTCTGAATCTTCCAAATGAGAGCATTCTCTGGAGCAGATTAATTAAAATTTCAGAGCCACATGTGTGCACATTTGGATATATCACTTAGATACCCAGCTGTCAGCATATAGCACCCAGGGCTTCCAGTAGTTTGTTTGTGCTTTGAAAGGGAAAAAAATAATCCTATCTTTACCATCTCACCACACATGTTTAGCTTCTCTCAGTACCTCAGGCCTGCATCATTGGGTGTTTGTTTCATCCAGTGGAACTCTGACAAATCCTGATTGGCAGAGTGAAATCCTGAGGGAAAGCACCAAAAAAAATCTGAATGAAAATTTTACAGAATTTATAAATACTTTTTCTGCAGAGACATCTCGTTGCAAGCTTACTTTATACACAGGGAACAGCTGTACCTGTGGGCTTCATTTCTTGTTCTAGGTCATACAGATGATTTGTCGGATGTAAATAGAAGAGCTTGACACCATAGAGGTTTACACTTTTTAATCACCTAAAAATGGAAAGAATAAATCTTGTCTGAGTATTATTATATTTATTGCATAAAATTATTATACATACTTAATTCTTGTTATTTAAAAAGTTTTAACTAAAATGGATGTCTATGATCATATTTAGCTGTAAACATTCAAGAAGGAAAGTTGTTAGTACTTTACAAGTGGCTTTCCTAAGAACTTTTTTGTTTCGGATGTAATTTTATCAATCAAAATGCAGCATTGTGCAAGGAATTTCAATAGGAAAATTTCCTTGTTGGTCTTATTTAGATTGCAAGCATACCTCATGGCTTTTACATATGCAGCATTTATTGACCTTATCAAACATCATTGCAAGCATCATTTTCTGCTATTGTACTAATTCATGTCTGAGGAGTTTGCTACTGTGCCTACAGACACGTTAATATAAAATCCATGTAGTGGCTATGCTTCCAAATTTTTTCCTCCAAACAATCAGAAAAAAAACACAACATATTTTATATCCAGGCTCTATGGGCAATTTTGGAATCCCAGGTTTCATTAAAAGCTTCTTGAAGTCCAAATGATTTTTATTTTACCTGTAAAGGTGCTGACAGAGGTTTGATTGTCTAACTTGACTTCACATCCTTGCTGAAATGCTGTTAGATAAGCTTCCTTTAATGTTTTAAATACATATATGGAGAGAAGGTGATAAAACTTCTACTGCATTTAAATTCCTTTTGACTTGAGGGAAGTAGATGACCAAACACATAATTCTGACCAGAAACTTTTTCCACTGTGGAGGAGTTTGTCATCCCTTCAGTCAGGGAGCTGTTGCACTGGAGAACATCAGAGAACTGGAGATTAGAGGAGCTGTGAGGTAATGTCTGGGGTCCCTTCATGCATGAGCGTGTTGACTGAAGAAAATTTGGTTCATCTTTGTTTTTATTTCTGATCATGCCTAGTAAGTTCAGGTGCCCACAATTAGAGTTTCCCAGCCAGCAGGTGCTGAATGTTGCACTGACTGTACCGGAGTGGGGAGAAATTGCTCTAAAATTTGCTTTGAAGTTTCTAATGAAACCATCTGCCTCCTATCATATTGATTAAGTGTAGCTTTATAATACAGCTTTAGTTGCCAGATGTCTGTACAATGGCCTTTCAATGCCAAGAGAAGAACTGAAAAAAAAAATAAAAAATACCACCATCACATAATGATAATCTTTTCTGGGTGCATTCAAAGTCTGATTTGTGGAGTGAATCACAAGGCTCTACCAAGAGATTAGACACCTCTTTTGACCCACTCTTTTAGCCTCAGCTCACTCAGAAATAGTTGTGAGCAGGAAGCTTGGAAGATCTCATTTTGGTTTTGTGTTGGGTGTTTTTTTCTCTCCTAGACAGCAAGGAGCTTTCTGTTTCAAAATACAGTAAGCGTTCATTGTTTTAAAGTTCCACCTCTTGAAGTTTCTGCCTGAACTGTGGTAAGTGAAGATGATGGGTTAGCTTTCAGTCATTTGAATTTCTCTCCAAGACAAATGCAGGGAAAGGAGACTTAAAGAGTCATTTCATGCTCTGTTAGTAAGCTACAAATGAGCTCATTCTAGCTGAAGACCTGGATTCTTTTATGGAAGCATCTATACCAGACAGAAGAAAGCAGGCTTTTAGGAGTTTACGTGAAAAACTGAGGACTAGAAAAGTCAAATTAGTTTTTGAACTGGAGTAAAGGAGCATGCAAAGCCAAGAGCTTGCAGGCTTCTAAAAAAAAGACATGGAAGTCTGACCTTGGTACCAATGAATGTATTAAATAATGTCATGATCTACAAATGACAAGAGGACATTTGTCCAGGAATGAGACAAGCACAGTCAGAGACATGCCTCTGAGCAGAGCCCTGGGGCTGTACCCTCACAGAAACATAGGTCCTGCAATACCAGCTTCCTACATATCACAAACTACCTTCTACGTATCCATGCAGATCCCTCAGCTCTGGTCATGTTAATCAGCATAAGGAAATAGTAATTTATTTCCTACAGCAGACCTGCCTGGCATACTTATTACAGTGTGATCCAGGAGGGAAGAATGATTCACATGATGAATTCATTGTATGTAAAATATAATTCTATATCTTAACCTGTGTTCAACAGCAGTGGGAAAGAAAACCAAACAAACAACAAACAGCCATAGCCTTTGTGGTTTATATACTGGTCTAACAGATGTTCGCAGCCTCTGTGTCTTTTTAATCCCATCTGAATTTCTGTACCACCACATCCTAATTTGTCATGGCATGTGTAGTCCAGTGGCTGGCCAAAATAAAATACTACCACTATTCAAGATTCCTAACTCCTATTATAAATATTACATGGCTATTTCTAATTTTAGTGGTAGCTAGGACTGTTGAACAAGGACTACTGCACTACACAAACAAGATCTACTGCATTAAGACACCAGAGGAAAAAGCCATACTGACAGTCCTGCTACCTATAGTGCTGGCAGGTGATAATGTCAGATAGATGAATAAATAGATAAATGTTGGGCAGAAGGTGGGAAGATCTGCATAAATGAGTTGAAACAGCACAGATGTCACATTCTGCAGTAGTCCATTCCCTCTAGGAAATCATGCTTCTTCACATTGCCGAGTCCCATCTCTCAGTGGCACAGAGTATATCTGCAGATTTACAGAAATGCTAAATGCAGCTTCTGTATTATCTCACAACAGTTTCAGTTCTGAAGCATCTTCATTCATTAGAAATATGCTGGATTTCATCCCTCCTTATATCCCACTCTCACACACAAAATCATTCTCATTTCTGCAGCTTGAAAGTACAAAGTTGCCTCCATCCTAACAAAGATGAGAGTGTTTTCCCAAGATCATTTTTACTGCAAAACTGACATAAGCAACAAAGAAATGTAAATGAGCAAGTGTATCCAGAAGTGTCCCCCAAGACCTCTGATCTTCTTTCCTGAAATCAAAGCAAAGAAACTAGAAGGTGAAGGCTATTCCTGACAACCCACAGCAGATATCATGATCTGAATTGTTACTGTTCAGCTACAGGAAAAATCAGTGACGCAGGCACATTTGTGCTCTCAGTGCAGCCTAGGCTGAAGTCCAGAGGTGTGTTCAGCTGCACTGGGGACAGAAAATTTGCATTATTACATGGTTGTCAGGCAAACACGACAATCCAGAGTCCTTTCTCATGTGGTCCTAGAGGTGTGTGCCACAGGTTACCTGGGATTTGTAAACAGATTGATCTTTATCTACTTTGGTAAGGGAGTGATTGGTGATTTAGTTACCAAGGATTCATGGGCCTGTATGTGGGAGCATGCTAGATATGGGCTACGTTCTGTCTGACCTGTGTTCCCAAAGGCAGTGCAGTGGTAGCATTGAAGTTATCTCCTTATTCAAACCAATTCATTTAGAGTTATATACTTCTCTTTAATGTTAATGGTTAAAACCAGTATTAAAGCAATAATTAAACATTTGTAACTCAAACGCAGACATTAAGGCTGAGGGAGGCCACCTTTTATGTTTCCTGTGGTTTGCCTCAGAGCCCACAGTACCACCATACTGAGATTTTGTTAAATGAGTTTGACTAAAGCTCACTATCTACACAAAAGACTTTGAGTGATATGAATCATCATCACTTAGCTCTTTTCATAACATTATGTTAAATTAAACAAAGAAGAACAATGAACTAGATTAGACTTCAGGGACCACTGAATTGAGTCTCCTACTTTTGCAGATGAAAGTTTAGATGAGCTGTTCTGTCTGAATATAAACTAGTGAGGAGATAAGCTGCAAGTTCCAACAAAAAAGATAACTTCTAACTTTTTTTAAGAAAGGAATATTACTGTACAAGAAAAAAAAAATCTCAGTGACTATAAAAATGCAGTTGCAATTGTTGCCCACATATTTCCATGTGTGTATACAGCACCCCTTTTCCTGGTGCTATGGTCATGCTATGACTGCTCCTCTCACCCACGCGTCAGCTCCAGTCTGTTGGGGAAGAGGAGTAGTGATGTTTTCTCTTTATTCACTCTAGTATTTACTTGGGGTCATTTTCATATGATTTTTATCCCACCTACAGACATTTTTTCTTCATTGATCTACAATGCCATGTTATGTGTAAATTTACTGTATATATTGCATTTTACGTATGGAAGGTTCTTGCTCTTTGTTACCCCTAAATTCAGTTTTGTCCAGATTTACATCTGCAATTCTTTAAATAACAGTTGGTGACAGACTCCATTGCATGGTGTCAGCCATGGTGTCTCTAGTGCAAAGCTTGTACTCCATCTCTTAGAATCTCATTCTTGCAATCCTCTCTATGCCATCTGAAAACCCATTTTTCCAGTTTTGTGCTATCTGACAGACTGGAATGTCTCCACACCACATTATTAAATTATAATCATAAAGATTTCGTTCTACTCAGAATGCCTACTTGGTACTACTATTTATATAGAAATGAGAGTTGCACCATATACAGGTAAGCAACATAAAACCAAGTCAGACATGACTAGAAAAATTGCTGCTGTGATTAACTGAAAACAAAGCTCTAGGCAAGTGAAGTTCAGACAAAGCCTTGCCAACTCAGTACAAACTCTGAGGCCCCTTACTAATAATGGCAGTATTGTATAACTAGGCTTATGGGCTACAGATGAAAAAATCATGATGGGACTTCATGGTGGGTGTGGAGCTTTTATTCTTTTGCCATTTTGGATAATTGCACTGTTCTTCAGCTGTTAATTCTTTGGTTGCTTTTTTACATTGATCTAATTGTTGGTGTGGTATTGGGTTTTATTTTCTTTTCATAGCGTTTCAGATATACATATGTATATATGTAAAATGAATAGCAGAGTAATGGAAGGGTTTTTAAAGTAGGACCAAATGAATCCATTGCCAATGAAAGAGTTACACTAGTAAAGAATTTTGCTGCACAGGTTTTAATTTCAGAATAAATTATTTTGTATTAAGTCCCACTAGAAATAATATTAAAATTAAAATGGAATAATAGATCTTGTAGAAAGATCTAGGAGAGGAATAAAATTGAATTAAAAACAAATTAGTCAGTCCAGCTTCAATGAACACATGGATTTAATGTGATGAGTAAAGATCAGTGGGCTAATTCAGTGCTCTCATTTGAGAGTTAGAGAAAGGTTTCAAGCTACATTACATGCAAGTCAATCCAATCTGCTTATGAAAAAAGTATAAAAATGTTATTCCATTCTGTCTGTTTCCCTGAAGGAATAGATCTTGAAACTGTTTAGTGTATATGTACATCTCAAGACTTAACAGAGAATGGAAAATGTGGATAAGTAATTTATCTAGGTGCAGGTTATTAGGTATGCTATTTATATGAGGAGGAAGAAGAGAGAGGATGAGTAGAGACTTTTTGTCTCTGCTTCTGAGTCTTTGACCTGGAAGGGTGAAAGCCCACTCTTTGCGGGCATGTCATGAAGATATAGGCAGAGAAGCAAATCTGCTAGGTTGCTCCTAGCACTGACTGATAATCATCTTGAAGTTCAGGGCTTTCTATGACCTGCAATAAAAATGTTGGTATTCAAGCTATAGCAGCATACTTAGAAGTAAGCACAAAAGAACTCAGAAAGTTCCTATTTGAAAAAAAAAAAAAAAGGACATGGTATATCTTTGCCAGATTGCCTCAGGTCATAGTGCAGATAGAGATTCTGTAATGAAATACAGATGTGCTCCAAAGAGTGACTCCTAATAGACAACAAGCTCTTCAGCAGCCTCATCCTTATTTCAGTTGACATTTGTCCAAACAAATAATCAAAATCTCAGTTTTATTACTGCTGGCAGAGTAGGCTGTGGTCTTGTATTTTCATAGCTACCCACTGAACATGGAATCATTTTATTGTAGAAGGTACTCATATGGGTTAGGCATGGTTTAACCTTGGCAAATCCATGCTGACTGTTCCCAGTTATCTCCTTGTTCTCCATGTGCTCAGCAATGTCCCCCAGGAGGGCTTATTCTATGATTTTCTCATGGACTGAAGTGAGGCAGACCAACCTGTAGTTCCTGAGACTGATCTGTTGGCCTGTTCTGCACATAAGTGCAACATCTGCCTTCCTCTTGTCACTGGGAAACCTTCTCCCATCTCCATGATCTTTCAAAGTTGATAGAGAGCAGCCTTGCAAGGACTTTATCATCTCTCTCAACACCCTGGGATTCAGCCTACTGAATGAAATGGACCCATGTGAATGAAGTCCTTGCAAGCATTCCCTGGCTGAGGCTTCATCTGCTACTGATCATTCTCCTCTCTGAAACTCTACACAGTAAGCTTTGGAAAAACTTAGGCAAAGAAAACATTGAGTACTTCAGCTTTAACAATATATTTAAAAGTCTGCTGCAAGGTTGTTGCATGCTCCACTGCACACAGTTCCTGTTAGCTCTGAGAACACTTAAGAGATCATCAGTAAACATCATCTTCTCAAGACAATCAACTTGTATGATGTTAGTTCATGCATACAAATTGTATAGATTTTTCACTGCCTGGCAGAAAAATAGGTAATGAGTTCGAAAGAAGCATTACAAGGTACAGGTGAACCAGTCACTATTATCCATTTTCTTAGACACATATTTTATAGCAAAATAAATAAGAATCGTAGAATGTCAGAATGGTTGAAATTGAAAGTCCCACCTAGCGATGATCTAGTCCAACAACCCTGCTCAAAATAAGGCCTCTTAGGGCAGGTTGCTCAGGGCTATGTGCCGTCACACTTGAAGGTGTCCTGGGATGGAAACTCCAGAGCCTCTCTGGAAAGGCTATTCCACTGTTTGATCTCCCTTGGGGTAAAAAAGTTTTTTCTTATGTTCAGATACAAAAATCAGGTTGAATTATCTTTAGTCTTATTTTATGGGATTCTTTGTAGCTAATTTTACTCTGTGAGAGTTGAGCATCAATGTAAGATGCATTTGACCTACCACAGAATAAAATGAATCTTCTTTCAAATATCCTCCTTTCCACTGGTTATGGAGTGTCACAGACAGATTACTTTAAAAATATAATTCAGATAACATGAATCTTATGAATGATAATTTCTCCTCCATAGAACCACACAAAGTCAAAAATGAAAAAAATCTAATAACCATGACACTCAAATAAAAAAATACTCTGGATTGAAAAGAACAATTTCCAATAGCTAGGATTAAAAGTATGTATCTATTCTGCTTTGTTTCTTTGCTTTGTTATGCTATGGCCAGTCAGTGCACTTGTAATTCCTATTTAGCTACAGGACATGATAGTTTCTTGCCTTGAAAATGGAAAGCAGAGGGTAAACACAGTGGTAAGGGAATGACATGGGTATAAGGTGAACAAAAGAGATACTGGGCATGTGATAAACTAGATGGTATCACAGGTAGTCAGGGAATATAGATAAACTGGGGATACTGCAGAAGGAGAAGGTGGGCAAGGATATAAGGCATAATATAAGAAAAGTGAATTTCTGTAGCTCCACATTAATCCACACAGTACCTCATACAGATAGGAACTGAAATGCAATTGGACAGGCTTCAGCCTGACAGAAAATGCCCTAGTAGTCAGTTTCTGCTCTCAGTAATAGCACTATAAAAGTGGAATAACTCCCCCATTTGTCATTTCATTCCTAGTTATCACAAGGTGACCCATCTGTTTACAATTTCTCATGCAAATCATGGTTATGGCAAATTGAAATTCCCATCAAATCACAATACTTTGCATATACTTAGCAGCATCTAAGAAACCAGGAGTTTCACAATGTCATATTCCTACTTGTCAATTAGAAGACTACCATCTAATTAACATTTTAAGTGTCAGAGTTGCTTGGATGACACATGCAGCAAGATGCGGAATAACTTCAGCCATATGCTTCAAAATACTGTAAGAGAGAAAGGAGAATTAGCCATAAGTAGGAACCTAGTCTATGGCCAAAATAAAAAGGGTGGGTATTTACATTTAGGTTCTGAAATCTGTGACCAGCAAATTTCTCAAATGAATTAGTTTTTGAAAGAACTGGCAAATCCAGACTACTCCTGACACTCACATCTGCAACTGTAATGCAATGAAAGCAACCTGATTTGGGATCAAAATTCTTTCTTGAATTAATTTGTCTGGTGCTGACACATGAAACCCTGGTGTAATCCCCATGCTTTTCATCAGACAACAGGGAAAAGTGCTTCATCAATCCTTCCCTCTAATGTGTCACCCATGCCACGCAGCTTGGTGTCATCAGCAAGCATGCTGAGGGTGCACTCAATCTCTCAGCATGTTGTTGGCAAACATGTTAGACAGTGACCTCCCAATACCAACCCCTTGTATCCCACGAAGCATTGGACATAGAGTCATTTAATGAAACTCTTTGAGTGCAACCATCCAGACTATTTTTTTATCCACTGAGTTGTCCATCCATCACACCCATGCCTTTCTAGTTTAGAGTCAAGGGTGTTGTACAGGACATTGTCAAATGCTCTGCACAATTCCAGGTAGACAATATCATTTGCTGTCCAGGTGGGCTTGGGCTTTCCTAACCTTGTCTGTGCACTTTTGGACTGTGTCTTTATGACCCTTCTGCATCACTTCTTCCTACTTCCACATATTTCATGCTTTCTTTTTTGTGTTTGGGTTTTGTCAAGAGATCTCTGTTCATGCACACGGTCCCACTGCTGTCTTTGCTTGACTTTGTACACGTTGGGGTAAATCAAACTTGACCTTGGAGAAGAGAATCTTTGAAAATCAACCAGCTGTTCAGGGCTGTCTTCTCCCCAGGGTCATATACCAATGGGCTTCCAAAAAGACCCCCAAACAGGCCAAAGTCTTCTCTCCTTAAGGCCAGAGTTGTGATACCTGCTATTTACTTTGTTTCTTCATCTTGGAATCCTGAACTCTACCACTCACACTAACTGAAGCCAAGGCTACCTCTGACCTTCATATTCCTGACCCGCTCTGCCTTGTTTATAAGCAGATGGCCCATCTCCTCTTGTTAGATTCTCTACCACCTGTGTCAGGATGTTGTCATAAATGCTGTCCAACAACTTCCTGGATTGTCTATTCCCTGCTGTATTCTCCCTCCAGCAAATAAAGGGGTGTTTAAAGCCCTCCATGAGGACCAGAGCCTGCAAATATGAGGGCCCAGCTACTTCTTGTTCAGGCAGCCTGTAATGGAGTTCTACCACACTATAACCCATGTCACTCTACCCTTTAAACCTGACCTATGTTAGTGCATCATCTATCTCAGTCCATGTCTGTTCTTCTAGTGCTGATGCATGGGAAGTACCTATAGCATAAAATGTGTTATTCCATTACATTCAAATTTGTTTTCTGCCACAGAGTCAGTTAGAGATACTATATGGATGAGAGATGGAAAGAAAAGCCGTACAGAAGAGCAACCTCTACTTTAACAGTATGACTGATGTGCACATATTTAAATTGCAATAAGAAGGAGTAAGGTAGCAGATTAAGGTGTTGCTTTCAGTTCATATTCACTTTGGAGGGGACAAACCTGACAGCTCCTTTATATCAAGTTCTTACTGTTATCTCAAATGATAGCATAGTATCGTGTCCAAGCAACTATATGGACTCCCTCTGGGTTAATGGCTGAAATACTATCTCACAGATAACATCTGGCAGAATGACACAAGTTCCCTTCAGCCTCTTACATTTAGAATGAGCAGACTATAAGTGCTCTCCAGACTTGCAAAGAGTAGCTAAAAAAAAGCTTCAAAAGACATCTTATAAAAAACATGGTCTATTGGTCATTTATTTCATTTCCCTACTAAAAGGACTACCAATTTTTCTATCAGTTTTGGGAAGAGATGGTTGTGACATAATCAGGAAAGGCTGGATCTGAAATATTTTGTAATAAAGAATTTAGCTGAGTTAAAGCTGAACCAGTCACCAAGATAACTAAGGCTGTGTTAACTAAGGCTGTTTTAGCTAAGAATGTGGTAACATCCTTGGTCATAAGGACACAGCGAGGCATGAAACTTTTCTCTGGTGTGTGTGTAATGTTAAGCAAAAACTTTATTGTGGCCTCAGTCTGGCACTGGGCTTCAGAGTGATCACACTCTGAAGTCCAGTTATCTTTGATATCCTAATTTGTCTGGTGCTGACACATGAAACCCTGGTGTCTGGACTGGACTTTCAGAGAAACTGAACTTCAGAGTGATCACACTCTGAAGTCCAGCACCAGACTGAGGCCACAATAAAGTTTTCACCTTCTCTTGACTGCCACCTCTGCTTGCAGATGTCAAATCTAAATCCAGCGCTGTTCAGTGTTGGTAAAAGCTGCACTGATTCAAGAGGGCATACTCAGATGAAGAAGTCTACTTGTATGAACAAAGGTTGAAAGCAGATTTCCCCTTATAAAACAGGGAGTATATCACTGCCTTCAGAAAAGTATTCTGTACATTTGTGATGCTTAACAAATTAGGCAATTTTGTTACCTTAACAGTGCTTCCCTCTTTGTTTCTTTAAATTTCAATTTTTTTTCATTTGTATAGAGCTTACTTTCACCTTGGAGACACTGCATCCAAGACGGCTGAAGAGGAGCTAAATCTAGCTTCATGGCCAACATAATGTCACACCCTTCAACATCTATTCCTCCTGCTAGAGAAGAACACAGGGCTGCTGCCATTCTTCCCAGTAGTTACATGCAGCTAAGCAAGAAACTGAACTCAGGCATTCCTTATTTCCTAGGGACTTAGCAATCCAGTCATGTCTGATCAGGTTTGTTGAGCTCTTTGGAAAATAAATACATAAATCTGATCACATACTCATGTAATTCCTAGGAAAATATTCCAGTGTTTCAGTGTAAGTCCAATAGCATATTTGACTGTTATTTCTGCAGATATGTAAGTGTGCTTTTTCAGGCATTTGAACAATAATATCCATTACAGTGTTCTTCAGAGTTTTACAAGGTTGCACTTATTCTTTTTCTTTCTGCTGTCATGTATTTAAGTGTCCTTAACTGTAATAGAC
Organism: Neopsephotus bourkii; assembly: GCF_033783945.1. Lineage (NCBI taxonomy): Eukaryota > Metazoa > Chordata > Aves > Psittaciformes > Psittacidae > Neopsephotus > Neopsephotus bourkii. Next base: position 4,644,883 of record NW_026902113.1, read on the forward strand.
ATGTTGCACCATATTAGCAATATTTCACATCATTATTTAATAAACTGCCAAAAAAGAAATGTCAGCAGGATGATTATACTTTCAGATTTCACTTTGCCAGTGAGGAGCAATTACACTGCAATCCAATAAATAAAAAGTGCTGCAACAAAGAGTTGAAAATAAAAGGTGGCAGCCCAGAAAAAAATGTACAGCTTTTCTGCAGATAGTATAGAATCACAGAATTACTTGGGTTTGCAATACTTTTAAGATCATCAGGTCCAAAATTTTTCTTAGCATTACCATGTCTCTAATCACCGCATTTACACATTTTTTTAAATACCTCAAAGGATGGTGACTCCACCACTTCCTTAGGCAGCCTCTTCCAACGCTTCATAACCGTTTCAATGAAAAAAAAAATCCTACTATATAATCTAAATCTCTCCTGGTGCAACTTGAGGCCATTTCCTCTTGTCCTATCACTCTTGGGAAAAGAGACCAACCGGCACCTCACTACAACCTCCTTTCAGGTAGTTCAGAAAGTGATAAGGTATCCCTTCAGCCTCCTTTTCTCCAGGCTGAACAATCCCAGTTCCCTCAACTGCTCCTCATGTCTTATGCTCCTAGTCCTTCACCAGCTTTGTGGTCTTCTCTGGGTGCGGTCAGGGTTGGAAAGGACCTTAAGATCATCAAGTTTCAATCCCCCTGCCATGGGCAGGAACACCTCGCACTAAACCATGCCACCGAAGGCTCTGTCTAGCCCTGCCTTGCACACTGCCAGGGATGGAGCATTCACAGCTTCCTTGGGCAACCTATTCCAGTGCCTCACCACCCTTACAGTAAAGAACTTCTTCCTTATATCCAATCTAAACTTCCCCTGTTTAAGTTTTAAACCATTACCCCTTGTCCTGTCACTACAGTCCCTAATGAAGAGTCCCTTTCTGGGATCCTTATATGCCCCCTTCAGATACTGGAAGACTGCTATAAGGTTTCCACTCAGCCTTCTCTTCTGTAGGCTGAACAGCCTCAACTCTTTCAGACAACAGTGCAGATTTTGCTTCTAAAAACACAGTGGAAATTTCTATTTTTCTAAAAAAAAATAAAATTTTGTTGCATCACAGATCTGAAAAGAAGAGTTAAATCTGTAAGCAAAGTTCACCTTCAGGAAATAGCTGTTGACATTAAAACTGATATGCTTCTCTTTTATGGGAGAAGCAAAGTGATCCCTGTGGGTAGATGGGACAAAAAGTGACCAAAAAACAGACCAGTAAGAATCAGGTTAAAAAAGAAAACAGAAAAAGTGTCTGAATGCTTTACAACTGAAACTCAAAAAGAATGAAAATAATAAAAGGGCAATTGAAGTCACAATTTATTCACCTGGTGAAGAAGAGATCCAGGGGAAGAACAGAGACAAAGCAGGACAGTTCCATAAATGTTCGCAGAAATGCAAGTGCAAAGAAACAATGGATTTTGCAAGTATGAAAGAAATATCTAGGATCTGATCCCTCTTTTTTTGTTGACTCTTCAGTTTTGCATGTATGCTTACAGCTCCGGTTTATGTAGGTTTATGTAGGTGATAGCTGTCTGAAAGCAGGACTCTCTGATGTTACCAAAATCCTTTACCTATTGTGTCGTGGTTTAAACTCTGTCAGCCACGCAGTCTCACTCACTCACTCCCCCCTTTCTTCCTTCCCCCCCTGCTCCCGAAGGGATGGGGAGGAGAATCGAAAGAATATAACTCCCATGGGTTGAGATAAGAACAGTCCAGCAACCAATGTACAACACAAATCACTACTGCTACCACCAATAATAATAATGGTAAGGGAAATAACAAGGGAAGAGAATACGATACCACTCACCGACTGAGCCCAACCAAGCAGTGAGTGCCCTTCTGGGCAACTCCCAGTTACATCCTGGGCATGACGTGCTGTGGTATGGAATACCTCTTTGGCTAGTTTGGGTCAGGTGTCCTGTCTCTGCTTCCTCATGGCTTCCCCTCCTCCCTGGCAGAGCATCAGGCTCACAAAGTCCTTGGTCAGACTAAACATTACTGAGCAGTAACTAAAAACGTCGGTGTTATCAGCGCTGTTCCCAGGCCAAAAGTAAAAACCACAGCACTGCACCAGCTACTAAGAAGGAGAAAAATGACTGCTACTGCTGAACCCAGGACACTATGCTCTGGAAAAAAATGGTGTATACTGCAGGGAAAAGTGCTTTTTATAATAATTTATGTCAGCATGTCTATTGCATAAGTAAATGTCAAACACATTGCAGATGATTACCAAATTCAGGAGATTTACCTAAAGGTTTAGGTACCTAAATTTGGGTATCTGTACGAACCAGAAATTTAGCTTTTTATGGTAGCCAGTGGAGACCTGACCAGTAAGGATACAGGCTCTGGAGAGCAATTTGTCTCCTTTAACAGCAAACACCTACATTTGGTCAGGTAAATAGCTCTCTATATTCTGTTGGCTGACTTGATTAAATCTCCCTTGATTATGATGGGAGCTTAGATGCCTGGCTTGGAGGTTAATGGTGTTAATAGCAGTGTTCTCATTATAATTAGAGAGAAGCCCTTGTATGTGGCAGAACTGGAATATACTAAGTTGTTTTAACAGCTTTTCTAATATGGCCCCCCGCTGGACTGGCACATATCTGCAGATGTCTGAACCGTTACCTGAATCTTACCCCTAAATACAGAAGTGAATGAGAACATTGCTCAGTTCATCATTTAGAAAAAAAACAAAGCAACAAAACACAAACAACAAAAACACGAATTTTAATCTTAGAATTTCAAAACCAAATTAAAAAAAATCACACCTCCAATCCATTATGACCATGACTAACAGTAAGGACCTTTGACAAAAGGAGAAAGGGAAAGTGAAAGTAAACAGTGAAAGACTGTTTTAGATCCAAGGCTATTATCAGACTTGGCAATGAAAAATCATTATTCTGTGAGGATTTTGATTAATTATTTTTTTTCACCAATTGTATCCATTTTTTTATGTCTCCCGTAACCAGGACCCTGTATGAAGCTTTCAATACGTAAAATGCTAATAACTGCCATGATTTTGTTAATTAGCTACAGGTATGACTGACAGCATAGTTTGATTAGAGCTCAGCAAAGGCATACATGTAAACAAGACACAAAAAAACACACACAATGACAGTCCAGCTATATATTACTTCAGAAAAGCTAGTAAAGCAACTCAGAACTGCTTGCTATGCAGTGAAGTATCTTCCTTAATTGTAATGCAAAGACCGCTGTAAATTTCTTTCCTGTTCCTCTGAGTCAACTGGAAAATTTTTAAAGTAATCTCTGCTTTAAAGTAACCTTTAATAAATTGCTATAATTATTTTTCTAGCTGAAACAATTAGTTAATAATTGAAAATTCCTTTTTGATGCCTTTCATCATTTAAATTATAAATTCATAACTGCACTGTTAGTTCTGGCAGCTTGTGGTTGTTTTTTTCCTCCTTTCTCCCTAAAATGGTTAGTGCTCCAATAGGCATTGCATGTTAGTCAGGTGTGAGCAATCAAGAATACTAATTTGTCAAAAAATAGAATATATGAGTATGGGGGGCTCTCAGTATTTACGAGTGGTGTGAAAAAACAAGGACCTAAGGTAAGTCTTTTTCCTGGTTCATCACAAGCTAGATGCTATTTGAGTCAGGCCCAGCTTCATTGCATTCTGGTCATCAGACTTTTGTCACTGTATGTCAAGCAGGCATAAGAATAAACTAACAAGGCAGTGGTACCATCACAGCTGTGACATAACTGCAGTCATGTCAAACTGAATAATATTATATGAGGGAAAGGACCTCTTTGCATACCAAGCTGAATTTTGTCAGGTTGTTTTCACTACCCAGAATACTGTTTGCTTCCTTGTTCAAACAGGTACATTAAGAAGTTTCAGAAAATTATTTCTAGCATGTTTTCAGAAAGAGAAGGTAGAGGTAGGCAGGTAGGCAGATAGGCAGGTAGGTAGGTAGATAAATGAAGCAGACATTCAGCTGGGAAACAAGATTTCATTGATAGTTAAAATTAAGAAAAAACTATGACACTTTTATACTTTGAATAAGCTTTTTAAACTCAGCCTTGTAGCAACTCTGGAGTGGAACAATAATTTATTTAGGGGGTTTGATTTTAACGATAGGACTGTGAGATCTAGGTTCAGCTTGCATAGCAAAAGTTTGATAGTCAATATGACTGCAGAAATCCCTCTGCTCATAAACAAATCAGGCTATTGGAGTCTATGGTTTGCCACGTCAGAGTTAAAGAAATTGCTCCTTGAAAGTACTTTTATTTCCTGTGTTCTTGTTGCAAATAAGAGAGAATCAGAAACATTTGGACCTCCTGACCAATACTTCTGGATCTAAAGATACCTTATTTTGAAAGTTAGAGGAAATACTTTTAAAAAAAATCCCTATGAAGCACAACTGCATTGAAGGCATAAATGTTGCTACAAAAATATCAGTTCAAAGGGTATTTTACTGTGTCTCTTTTTATGTGCCTGTCTTCTTTGTTCTCCCAATAGTGGATGAGCTCATAAAATTAAGGAAACTCTTTTCACATCATTTTTAAACAGGACTCAACAAGAAAATCCTAGGAATCAAAGGAAAAAGGTTCTCCCAGCTCAGCAGATGCATAAGTTTCAAATCACCAAGGGTAAGCACTTAGGAGACATCAACATCTAAACCTAAATGGGTATTGCCCAAGCTTCATGTTACTGAGCTATTGGCAGATTTCTTCATCTTATCTTCAGAAAGACAAACCTTTTAGTGTTGTCATTTCCAGTTTTTTACCGAATTCATAACTTTCTTGTCATAAAAAAACACATAGCCATAAAAAAGCTTACTCTTGTTACATATATATTTTAATATTTATTTCCCCACAGCTTTTCCAGTCTAGGTAAGGTCAATGTCATCACTCAGCTTAAGCTAAAGTAAAACTTCAGAGCAAATATTAAGTAAACAAATCAGTGACACTTCATTATTAAAGAAAAGCTGATGTAGCTTCATCTATGTCTTCCAATGTCATTTCCACAACATGGAGCCTGACATTTTCGAAACAATCCACATACATTATGCTGGGGTAACCTTGGGGTCTGGTGAGCTGGCACTTCCTTCCCGAAAAACTCTCAGCCAAGCAGCCTCAGAAGTGTGCAACTCATGTCTCCTGTGCAATGTAGGAGGCAGCTCCATTACTGGTAGCCAATTCAAAAGATTCCTAAGGTGTGACTCATTAGTTCTTCTTTCCAAGTTTTATGGAATCAGATTATCTTTCCATATGTACAAAATAGTACCTTTTTATCCATGCTGCAAACATTCCTGTAGGCTGCTTGTTTGGTAGGGAGTCTTAGGAGGAACTTAGAAGTAGCTGAAGAACAAAGAGCTACAAGAAAGGGGGCTGCAACTTTCTTCCATAAAAAGAGGGTTTCATCAATTTCCCTGCTGTTTTCAAGATACCCAAGAGAAACAAGAGCATGGTAGGGCACCAATGAGAAGCTAGTTCAGAAGACATGGTCAGAAGGCATTTGGGGGAGGTGCCTACTAGTGTCTCCTGTCAGCCTCTTCCTCTGGCCCATCGAAGAGAGTCTTGGTTGATCAAAGAGACACCGTCTTCCAGAAGTGTATAGTGCTAATCAACACAGCTTGTTGTAAGGGCTGTCTTCTGATGTGAAGGCTATCCTTGTCAGCTCCACTTTGGCTGGTACTTGTTCCTCCTGGAAACTTTTATTATGTGCCTGAGAATGGGCACAGTGCCACCCAACAGATGGTCATAAGTGTAGGCACGCTGGAAACCTAGTATGTAGAGATCTAAAGCCAGATTTCTCCTCCAAATAGAAAAATTTTGTAGAGCTTCTACATTCTTCACTAGCTAAAGTCATCTCTACTTTAAATATCCCCAAATATTTTCCAGCACAGTCAGAGTGACTTTTGGGCTCTAGTATAGAAACATAAATTATTCCTGAGAGTGACGGATGTGTCTGTGCAGCAAAATGAATCTCTATATAATGTGCATTGTTAAGTGGAAAATAAGTTTTCTATGGTTTTAAAGTTTCTCTACAGGATAAGTATACATAGAGGGGACGAAGAGTCAAATTCAGTTATGTGAAAAGCGTCACATTTATCTCAAGGTTTCATCCCTGTCATTTTTATACATTCCACTACTCTCCCTCTTGCTATAGGTCAGAAGGCTTTTTCTTCTCAGAACAAGTTATGATATTAAACAGATTTTTTTATGCATAGCTCAGAAGCTGGAATCTAATTTATACAACACGTACAAAAGAAAAAAATACTGTTAGTTTCCAAACCAACAAAAACTATAGACCAGGTTTATCAATACAAACAGCCACTGTAGGGCAGTTCATAGATCTTCTCCACTGCTAACATTTTGCTTAGAAAGAAACATTTTCTAGGAAGCTAATCTAAACTCTTTCCTTCTTTCCCTGGACTTGATTTCACTTTTTCCTCAGCAGCTTATAGCTCAGAAAGTGATTTTCCTGTTCACTGCTTACTGCCATCAGCCTTGGCTCTTTTATTGCTTTTTTTTTATCTCCCTATTTCAGTACCAGTATAACATAGCTGCTTCAGCAGCAATCACAGGTTCTACATGCCTTACAGGTTTTGTTTTCAGTCAGAATGCCCTTTTTGTTCTGCTAGCTGTCTACGCTTCACGCCACACATTGCCTTTTTCTCAGATGGAGCTCTGTGATTTTATTTCTTCTGCTTTGCCACTCTTCTTTGTAGCTGGTCTAATCTAATGTCAGTTTCTCTTGGTGGAAAATTGATTTTGCCAGGCTGCTTTGTGGCTTTCAAGAAGCTCTGAAGAAATGAGCATGATCAAAAAGGGTAATAGAGGAAGTCAGTACTTCCAAACATGTGTATCCCAAATTTTTGTTCATACCATTTTAAAGGAGAAGAGGTGGAGCTTCTGTCCTTATGGGAGGGTCAGATTTCCATGGTCAGGTTTTAATATTTGCTATTGAAAGTATGCTTTCAACTGTCAGCTGATCTATGTAAATGAGGGCACAGCAAAGATACTTTCTTGTCTCACTCAACCTCATTCTGAGATCCCTGACCTCTTCAGTGTCTGGAGCTTCTGAACAGTGCGATCGAAAAGAAAGCAAAAGGTGTTCTTTAAAGGTACTTCTAGAAGGTGTTAAAAATCCTGAGTATCATCAGGTGAGGCTAGTAGCAGCCAATTTCAGCAGCAAGTCATCTGCTGAGCAAACAGAAAAGTTTTCTATCATTTAGGACAAAGAGATTCATGTCCTGGAGCCTTGAAAATTAAGTTTCTTTCAGGCTAATGGGCCCAGTCATCTAGTCCCTCTGAATCTGAAACTCTTGTGGGTTGGCAACTTCTCGGACAGACACAACTTCAAAATAGAAATGATTGCACAGCTGAACATGACATATGAAAAGATATAAAGTCATACAAAAAGGAAAAGCCCTCTTACCTCCTACATATCCATGACTAGAAACTTTTTATGTCTCTACACAAAGGCCTGTTATACCTAGCAGCAGGCATAGGGCACTCAGATGCAAAGTATAATATATGGAAGATTATGCTTCTTTTTTTGTGGAAGAGGTTATGCATGGCAGATTTGCATTTGAATATAATCACTGAGTGAACTGAAAATCATGTAGATTGTGAAAACTATTCTCTATTGGCAAGTATGTGATTGGTAGATGTCAAGTTTGTTGACTTTACAGAGACTCTGTGGTGGGCTTGACCATGGTTGTCTGACAGACCCTCACCCATCCGCTCTATCACTCCTCAACAGGACAAAAAGAGAAAATAGATGAAAAAATCTGGTGAGTCAAAATAAAGACCAATTACTGTCATAGGCCAAACAAGCAGAATTTGGGAAAATTAATTTAATTTCTTGTCAGTTACTGAAAGGTCCCAGTATTGCAGAAAACCTGCACCAGTGTGGGATCCTCTCTCCATGGGGCCACAGGTCCTGCCAGAAGCCTGCTCCAGCGTGGGCTTTCCATGTGGTCACAGCCTCCTTCAGACATCCCCTGCTCCCACATGGGATCCTCCACGTGCTGCAGGTGGATATCAGCTTCACCATGGACCTCCATGGGGTAATTTCAAAATCCTTCCACCATTTCTTCAAAAAAGAATATACAACTGAAATTTTATGATCTTAAGATACTGCATAGTACTACATATAAAATTATTATAACTGCAACCGCTGTTTTTTAAAAAGTGTTTTCATTCCCTCCTTCTCTTAAGGACACACTGATGAGCTTCTTGTGAACCACGGATCAACAACTCAGAAAGTATAAACAGTTGAATACGGTGCTTGAAAAATTTTCTACACTGAGATTCTCAGACCTAACTTTCATATGACATTGCCTAGGTTTTCAGGAAAGCGTTGTAGCTCCACATCTACTTCAAGCCTCCTTCTGTAGAGAGGACCATAGGGATGTTTTCTCCTGAACACTAGCTACACTGTGCCTGCTAGAAGAGACACTATGGTACTTATTTCAGCAGGTCTGGGACATGCTGTATGAGTTCAAAGGGAACCCAGACTCCCCCAGTCTAGAGTTTCTGTTCTCAAGTTTTACAGTGATACGCAGTGATGTCACACAGTATCTTTTAGGTGTTATCCCTATACACACAAATTTAGATATGGGGAATGGTAGAGCCATGGCAGCATGATGTTTTGTTATATGGTCCTGCTTCCCAGTCTGAGAGGAAGGCTGCACTGATGCCATTGTCCTGCTTTCAGCAATGAGCTAGTTCCATTATCAAAACAATACACTGCCACACCGCCATGTATTTCTTCTCCCATGAGTATTTTGGAATGAAAGAAGGAAGAAATGTAAGTCTCACTAAGTCTTCTCCTGTATTGCTGGGCACACAAAACAGGAGATCTGCACAACTAGCAGGTGAGTTCTTGTTTCTTTTTTTTATTTTTTTTGTAAACTACAGATATCAACAAAAAAATGTTGGTTTGTGGTTTTTTTTTTTCACTTTGTAAGTTATACTTTGAAATTATTAATGTCCCAGTGTGCTGGCAATGTCTTTGAATGGGCTGCTCACTACCAAAACAGTTTTCAGAATATTTATTTACACTAGAGGTAAAATTCTAAACTTTAAAAAGCTTTACAAACTTCAATTTGGTCTTTGCTGGTTTTCTGTGTGGTAGGAGGGGACAGGAATGGAGAACAGATGCTTTTATAGACAAGTCCTGAATTAATGTATTCTGCATGATAAACTGAATATGCAAAGGACTGAGCTGGAAATCCATTTAGTTCTTTTCTTTATCCCTTTTCTTTCTCTATCTATGACTTGTATTATTTGTGAGTGAATCTGAAGAAAACAGGAATTTGGTAGGTCTGCTTTCTTTAGGAGGAATAAAATATTCCCAGCACAAGGAAACAAAACTGAAGTCTCACTAAGCATAAGAAAAATGCATAAGAGAGTGATTGTCTATTATCTTGTTCCATGCATTATCATGAAACACGAACAATAAAAAAGAACTGGCAGAATTCTACCTACAAAATCTGTTCACAAAATCTGAAATATGATAAAGTCATTTAGGCTACTCATGACATAAAAATAGACAAAATTTAGACTGCAGAACAGACAGTATTTGGACATCTGAAATGTAAAGTTGGTATGTACAGAAAAACCCATAAAACTACTTTTCCTCCAACAGTTGAATCAGAAGTCTGTTAGTTTTATCACCTAAGGAAAAGAAGCTGCATATCATTACAGATAGATTACTGGAACCTCTACTTAATGCATCACAGTGATGGAAAAAACCAAATGATATGTCAGGCTACATAAAAAATCAATGGGGGAGAATACAGCAAAAGTAGTGCAATTATGTTGCTAGTTCTACAATATCAGCCACCATTTTTTGAGAAAAATTGCACAGAATTATTGAAGGCTTGAGAGAAGGGCATAATTATTAAGAGCACAGAAGAACACAGATTGAAAAGAGTGGAATTGTTTCCTTTAGAAAGGAGATGAATAAAAGGAGATGAGAAATAGCTATACTAAATAAGGAAATGTGGTAAGAAAGGTAAATGGGGAACTTCTGTTTCCTTTCTCTTTCAATGCAAGAACAAGAAGATATGCTAACAAAACTGAAAGCTGCCAAAATGAAAACTGATAAAATCCATTCCCCACAGCAGATAATTAGGCTGTGGAGCAAATACATTGATAGAGGTGCAGCTGGGGTCAAGGATTCTGCAAGGTTGAATGAAATTTGAATGGTTAGATGAATTAATGCCAGCAGAAATATCAGAAAGAATATAAAGCCTCGGTTTTCAGGGCTAACTCCAGTTTGTAACTTCTAGCAACAGGTAGAAGGTTCTCAGTATCAGGCTTCGTTTTTCATATGAATTATATTTCTTGTTGCTATTAGTAAGATTCCCATAGTACGGTCAGTAGAATTTCTCACATAAGCCTATTTTGCAGTGTTGCTTGGATTGCATTTTAGGTCTGTTCACAGTAACATGACAGCATTGCAGATGGTGTAAAAGCCCATCTCCAAAAAAACAATCCAGTCATCACTTCCATTTCCAAAATCCAGAGATGAGTCATTCCCCTCCTCCAGGTAAATGTATCTCTATGAACATCAAGCTCTACAAAATTCTATGTATATCCTCAAAGTGAAAAAAGCCCCAACCAAGGAGCGGAGTCCTTCTCTGTATTGATAAAACTCAGGTTTCAGCCCACTCTTAACCACTCTCCAGTTTAGCAAGTGCCCTGTCAAGTAGATGTATCTGAGTACCAAAATGGGTACAACACTGAAACACTAGATTATGGTAAAGGGAATATAAGAAAAGGATTGTAAGTAAAGGAATTAAAAAAGGGTTCCTTGAAGGCAGATAGCAGCCATGCAGAGAGTAGCCACACTTCTTAGAGGATCACAGGATCACAAGGTGATTCAGGTAGGGAGGAAAATTAGGGGTCTCTGGTCCAACCTCCTACCCACATCAGGTTAGCTTTAAGGTCAGACCAGGCTGCTCAAGGCTTTATCCAGTTGGGACTTGGAGAAGATTCTCCTGGAAGGCATGCTTAGGCCCATGAGAGACAACAAGGTGCTTGGTGACAACAAGCATGGCTTCACTAAGGGGAAATCCTGCCTGACCACTTTGGTGGCCTTCTATGATGGGGCTATGGAAATGATGGACAGGGGTAGGACTTGTGCAAAGCGCTCGACACTGTCCCACATGACATCCTTGTCTCTAAATTGGAGAGACATCCATTTGATAGGTAGACCACTCGGTGGATAAAGAACTGGTTGGATGGCAGCAAGCAAAGAGTTGTGGTCAATGGCTCAATGTCTGGCTGGAGACCAGTAACAAGTGGTGCTTGACACGCTTGTAAGGTGGGCTGATGCCAACCTCATGAAGTTTAACTATGACAAGTGCAAGGTCCTGCACTGGGGTCAGAGCAATCCCAGGCACAGCTACAGGTTGGGCAGAGAAGAGATTCAGAGCAGCCCTGTGGAGAAGGACTTGGGGGTGCTGGTCGATGAGAAAATGAACATGAGCCGGCAGTGTGTGCTTGCAACCCAGAAAGCCAAACATATCCTGGGCTGCATCAAAAGGAGTGTGACCAGCAGGTCGAAGGAGGTGATCCTGCCCCTCTACTCTGCTCTTGTGAGACCTAACTTGGGAGTATTGTGTGCAACTCTGGTGTCCTTAACATAAAAAGGACATGGAACTGTTGGCACAAGTCCAGAGGAGGGCCATGAGGATGATCAGGGGACTGGAGCACCTCCCATACGAAGACATGCTGAAGAAGTTGGGGCTGTTCAGGCTGGAGAAGAAAAGGCTGCGTGGAGACCTCATAGCAAGCCTTCCAGTATCTGAAGGGAGCCTATAGGGACGCTGGGGATAGACTCTTCATTAGGGACTGTAGTGATAGGACAAGGGGTAATGGGTTAAAACTTAGGGAAAGTTTAGATCGGATATAAAGAAGTTCTTTCCTCTTAGGATGGTGAGGCACTGGAATGGGTTGCCCAGGGAAGTTGTGAAAGCTCCATCCTTGGCTTTGTTCAAGTCCAGGTTGGACAGGTTGGAATATTGTGTCCAGTTCTGGGCCCCTCAGTTCAAGGACAGGGACCTGCTGGAGAGAGTCCAGCGCAGGGCAACTAAGATGATTAAGGGAGTGGCGCATCTCCCTTATGAGGAAAGACTGAGGGATCTGGGTCTATATAGTTTGGAGAAGAGGATACTGAGGGTGACCTTATTAGTGTATATAGATATATACAGGGGGAGTGTCAAAAGGATGGAGCCAGGCTGTTCTCAGTGGCAATGATAGGACAAGGGGCAATGGGTACAAACTGGAACACAAGAGGTTCCACTTAAACCTGAGAAGAAACTTCTTCTCAGTGAGGGTGACGGAACACTGGAACAGGCTGCCCAGGGAGGTTGTGGAGTCTCCTTCTCTGGAAACATTTAAAACCCGCCTGGACACGTTCCTGTGTAACCTTATCTAGGTGTTCCTGCTCCGGCAGGGGGATTGTACTAGATGATCTTTTGAGGTCCCTTCCAATCTCTAGCATACTGTGATACTGTGACAGAGCTTTGGGTGGCATGGTTTAGTGTGAGGTGTCCCTGCCCATGGCAGGAGGTTTGGAACTAGATGATCTTAAGGTCCTTTCCAACCCTAACTACTCTATGATTCTATGACTTGAAAACCTCTGAGTACAGAGACTGCACAACCACTCTGGGCAGCCCAGGCCACTAACTGTCATCACAGGGACGAAATGTCTCCTTATATCCAGTCTGACAGTCTGAACAGGAGAGCTGTTTCACTTTTAGCCTGTTGTCCATGCTGTGTCTGTATGCTACTGTGAGGCTGGTGAGAAAGTGGCACAGGCTGCCCAGAGAAGCTGTGGCTGCGCCATCCCTGGCAGTGTTCAAGGCCAGGTTGGACAGAGCCTTGGGTGACATGGTTTAGAGCGAGGCAACCCCGTGAAGGGGGGTTAGAACTAAATGATCTTAAGGTCCTTTCCGATCCTAACTATTCTGTGATTCTATGATTAATAGTTAGACCTAGTAGGGAACTATGTCTGTCCTGTAGAACTCTACAGAATCATTTGTCAGCCTGTGAGGAAGGAAAGTGCCTACTATTGTTTACTAATACTTTTAAAATGAACTATTTTAACATTATTATTGCATCTCTCAAATATATCAGTTATTTTTAGAGCTCTGCCATAAAGACTTTATTTATTTTTTATGGCTTCTGCCTTAGTGGTGCAGACACAGAGAAAGTTTTTTAGATAAACTGGTTTACTGAGATCTCTACATAGTATAAAACTCACAAGGGAAATTGAATTTCTCACATGGGTTGATCGGCTGCTGTCTGATTGGTGATGTGGGTCTGCAAGAGTCATTGCAGTGGCATCTTCAGCTATATTAGGTGAGACACTCCAAACTCTAGCCATGGGGATTTTTTATATTCAGCTGTGCTATGGTCCTGCATGTTCACACCCACAAGCAAGATCTATTGCTACTGATTTTCTTCAACCATGTAAAAGCTTTTCCTATCTTAAGTGTGTACAAAGGACTTTCCTCTGTGACCATTCCAGACGTGAACATCTGCAGAACCAGTTTCTACTGACCATTCAGGTGTCATTTATATACAGTTCGGTCAATTATAATGCAAGAACAACCTCAGAGCATCTCTGGAAAGGCCTGAGTCGCTACCTGGGATGTTACTCAGCATGCTGAGGCGAAGCAGCTGTGTCTATCTGTTGGTCTATGCACAGCAGCAGCTGCCCAGGGGGAATCTGCAGATCTGTTCAGAATCCCCCCTGGAGAGCAGCTGTCAAAATTGGTCGAATGCTTCATAGCAAAGCCAGTAGGAGTTCAGCTTAGCACTTTGTTGCACATCAGCTCATTGAACCAAGACAGTCCCATGTCTCATATATGCAGAGACTGGCTGGGTTGTTCCTGGAACCCCCAGGGAATGAGTGACTGGGAAACGCAAGCAAGCAAATCCATGCTATCACAGTTATAACTACAGGGCAAACTCCAATCTCATTTTTATATCAGACTAACCAGTTAAATCTCTTAACTTTTGCCACAGTGGATGTATTTGGTAACCAGAACTTCAAAGGAAAGACTGAGATCAATACTTGAGTCTTCTGTCAGATGCACTCTACTAAATTAGTGATGCAAAGGAAAATCAAATAAATACCTCACAGTTTTCATGACAATATAAGGTGCTGTTTATTTCCCTGCATAGCAAATCACTACTTCTTTTCTCTCTACTTTTATTTGCCTTGTTTCTTTTGTTCTATAGCTCATGCATAATTTCACACCTGTGTAATTTCTGAAGAACTAGGATTTTGCTTATCAATTTAAACAATAAAGACAGACCACTCCAAGAAACACACAGACAGCAACCTCACAGGCTGAAATAAAGGGGCCTGGGTTGTTTATGCCAGCAGAGATTTCCTTTTTCCAGCCTGCTGGGAAGCCTCGTACTCTTAATAATAATGTTAAGAGACTCACAAAGCTGAAATCAAGTGTATAAAACCCCAAAAGAGATAAGAGGAAAAGTACAAAGAATTTAATTTGTTAGAGAAGCACAAACTGTGAACAGATCCTGTGATGAATACCAGGCAGTTTGAAGCAAAGGGCCCTTCTAAGAAGTCCTTCAAGGGTATGTGTGATGCATGTTTTCACGAGTCAAGTCTGCACACAGTATGGAGTTGGTGCCCAGTCAGACACATCACAGGCTACATGCAGACCTTCCTGATCAGATCTTACCAAGATGCCTAGTAGTAGTCCTTTGGGAAAGCAGCCAACATACAGACATGGAAGACAAGCTTTCCCTGTGTCTCATGACACTGGCAAGCAAGCCCTGGTGCACATCCAGTGATGGATGATGATAGATGGTTAGGAGATTCAAAGGAGAAGGATCACTCACAGAGAATGAACAAGGGTGCTCTACAGTCTCTCCAAAGATTTAATATCACATAAAGAGTCAGACATGTGCTGTCTTCCCTTTAGAAATAGGGGTTATGTCGCTAAAACAGGCATTGTCCCAGACTGAATATAGGGTACATCTGCCCACCTCAGGTCTGGAAAATTATATTTTGGGGAGGTACTAGGGAAAAGGGGTCTGAAGCAGAAAAGTGATAGTAGGAAGCAGGAAAGAAAGGATGCTACAAAAAGCAGCTGTGCTCCCAGAGATCAGCTAACCTGACATTTGCCTAACAGCTTGCTCATATTACACGTTGTGTGCAAGACCATGCTCTTCGGTTTCCAGCTGAGTATATTTGATGCCGTGCTGTTTTTCAAGGGCTCATGCCATCTCCAGGAACTGAGTTTGCTCCCCCAGATTCAGGGTTATTGCTAAAAGGCGTTAAACATCTAAGCATCTTTGGGCAGAAAAGCATAGCCTTTCAGACACTCTCCTGTCTATCAATCTTGTGAAGCCGTCTAGACTGTCCCAGGAGAGGGGGTGGAAGTGTAAATCAGATATATGTATAAATCTAGAAGTGTAAATCAGATTCTATAAGCATGCCTATGCAATGTGATGTGGGGAAAAAAATCACACAAATTTACCAAGACAAAACCCCAACAGCCCTCTTGAAGCTGTAGTACGAAATTATTCTTTCTTTGGTGCTCAATAAATGGCTGAAATCTTCTAGGATCTGTGTTCAACAGTTCTGTGGCTTTGATACAGTGCAGCTTATACCATGCTGAAGTAGCAGCACAGCTCACCACATGAGGATAGGTCACGCTATTGCAAAATAATTTATGAGAGGAGAAGCACTGGCTGGTACCATGGGGGTAATAATGTTTATTACCTGTGAGCCCATGGTGGCAGCAAATGTGCGCTGCAACAGCTGTACCTCACCAACACAGGAGTCACCCACACTGCTGATACAGTCATGGTCATTTTAGGAATTACAGCAAAATAATATTGGAGAAAGCCATAAAACATGTCCATGTAGCAGTACCTGGTGCATGGTTTTAATATTCCATTATATATTATTTTGTTTTCTTGCAATAAAAAGCCTGAAACATCATTTCCCTACCAAGGTTCAGCTGTGCCTGGCTTTACTGTGGTCCTGCTAGGAAGGACAATTAAACTTTCCAGTTTCACACTTGACTGATCCAAGAGCTGTTCCCTGTGTTGAGACCACAGACTGGCTGCATTTTTTTATTTTATTTTTGACTTCTTTTTTCAGAGATCCAGTGTCATCTTGCAGTTTAGGCAGTGCAGAAATTAGCCAGATGGACTACAGGTTTGGGATTATTGTGGCTGTCTGTGCTTTCTAGAAAAATGCAGTTGAACCTGCAGAGCTCCATGCCAATGGCTTTAAACCAAGCCTAGTTTGCTGTAAGGGGTTTTCTACTGAGAAGAGAAATATGATCCTGATGAAAAAAATATTAGATAAGGGAGTTTTTTTACAGTTATGAAGGTCAGACTAAGTGATATGTATTCCTCTGGGGCAAGAATCAATGAGGATGTAAAAGCATGTGCTGTTTTGGGGCTGGGTTCACATCTCCTGCTGCTGAAGCCACCCACCAGGGAGGGCTGCTTCTCAGCCTCCTGGCAAAGAGCAGGCAGTAAACAGGCAGGGTAAGGAATTACAAAGAGCCCAGATATGTTTCGAGAGCAGATAACTTCCCTTCTGGTCTAGTGGCAATGCCAGAGGGACAAATGAGTCTGTTTCCTAAGGCATCAAAACCTGTGATGCCTCTTGTTACACGTTAGCAAGTGGATTTGTGTCCTGGACCTTATTTTATTTAGGGTATCTTCCCATTATACAGTTCAGCTCTTCGGACAAGATTTCATGAAGTGCTGCATCAAACTCCAGATCACATACAAGGCCTTTAAATCAATAGCCTGTTTGGCACCTCCTGACTTGCAATACTATTTTGAAAGCAACCAGTTGTGATGGAATTCTGTTTTACTTTTTTTTCTCTTCCCATAGTGATGTGGTTTGCTCCTCATTGCTCAATTATCTGTGGGGTTTTGTGCTATATGGCACTTATAATTTTCACTGGCAGAAGCCATATCTGTTTGGATCTTATTCTCTAGTTCTTTTTCACTTCATCCAAGTACTTCCCCTGTGTCTCTTTTTCTTTCAGACTCTGAGTATGCCAAGAAATTAACCTTTATGTTTTACCACTGTGAAAACAAGTTATATATGGCAAACTTTCTTTGTAACAGACATGGCCGCCAAATGTGTCAAACTAAAATATGGCACTCATAAGCCATTAAAAAAAGATATCAAGGATGTTCTTGGTCTGATTGTTCAGTAAATAATCAAGAAGTCAACATCTAAATAATAATAAAATAATGTATCTATCTGGTGGAAGTCTCTTCAGAGAAATCTGAAGAAAATTCAGCTCAATCCAATCAGCACCATGCAGAGAAAAGAATTTAAAAAAAGGGAGCTAAATTATGAACTGCATTTTTCTGTGTGAAATGGCAAGTGAAGCTGCATTAAAGAAGAATGAATCTACACAAAAGATAGGAGCACATTTCCTTCCACTAAGAGGGCAGCCTTCCCTGTTTTTATTTCATCCTCCCCATTACTTTTTCTCAGGCTGATGTGACAATGGGCTAGTCTCAGCGTGGAACAGGCTTTTCCTCACTGACTGCACTTCTCCCTGTCACCCGTTGCTTTCCTAACCCCTATAGTAGATGCTATTAAAATAGTTCTGAACAGTTCTGTATACTTTAACCTTGGTTAACTGGATCCCTCATTCTTTTTTTTCCACAACTCTTTTGTTTTCTTAGCCTTTACGTAAATATTTACTTCTTATTGCATTTCTCCACCACATTTTCCCTTCAAAAAACATTTTCTTCTAGGTCTATTCCTCCATTTACACCATAACAACTACTGAGGTGTGTGGGGAGGGTGGAGGCATTCACAAGCATGCCTGAAGTGCAATCAATGAGTCATTTCACTCGTCTATTAATTTATGAGTGAGATCCCACATTTTTCAAAATTGAGTATGTTGGAGCCTAATTAAGGAATTAAGTTCCTAACTGTATGGAGTGACATTGAAAATTGCGGCACACAAATTAAAGAAGGAATGCATTTTTATGGCATTCATTATTTACATAAGGAAAGAAAAGAGCAAGGGTACTGCTATGATTAAGGCAGAGAAGTTCTCACTGGGCAGTGAGATGGGTAGTGAAATCCACCACTGTATTTCACAGTGACCTCTGAGTAATAGCTCCTTGAATCCTCTTTAATCAAACAAATGCTGTAGCATTAACCATTTATTAGAGAGGAGGAAAGTGGAGTGAAAAGTGGTTTTCAGGAAGAAAAGATCTGTTTTTTTTCTCAGTGACTCCTTTTGCACCCAGAAGGAGCAGTGCAGCACAGTGCTGCCTGGGAGCAAGCAAGCAAGCCATCACATTGCCTCTGCTTTTCCTCCATTACTCACCTGTCCTACTGGTATGTGTTGCAACGTCCTTAAGGTCCTTCTAAAGCCCTAACAGGTCTCTGGGGCCTGTGGGGCTTGTGACTCTGCTGGGCGCTCTGGGCAGGCACATATGAACAGCTTTTCTCAGTCATCCTGTAGGTTTGTGTGGAAAGTACTCTGCCCAGAGACATGCCATGTACCGAGCTGTGGTGGGTTGATCTTGGCCTGACACCAGATTGCCACCAAAGCTGCTCTGTCACTGCCCTCCTCAGCTGGACAGGAGAAAGAAATAACTCCTGGGTCAAGATAAAGGCAGCTTAATTAAACAAAATCAAAGGTTGTGCTTCGAAGCAAAGGAAAACACGAGATTTAGTCTCTACTTCCACTCAGCAGGCAATGTCCAGCCACTCCCTGGGAAGCACGACTTCAGTACACATAAAGCTTCCTCTGGAAAGCAAACATTGTGACAGCAAATGCTCCTCTCCTTAGCTGTCGTACAGTGTGGAATATCCCTTTGATCAGTTTGAGTCAGCTGTCCTGCCTGCATCCCCTCCCAAGATCTCACCCACCCCCAGCCTACTGGTGATGGGGAATGTTGGAGGGACAGCCTTGATGCTGTCTGAGCACTGCTCAGCAGTAGCCAAAGCGCTGGTGTGGTACCAACACCTTTCTAGCTACCAGTACAAAGCACAGTGCTATAAGGGCCTCTATGGGGAAAATTAACTCCATCTCAGTCAGACCCAGTACAGCAACAGAATAAGGTCTGAGAGAAAGATCAGTGTTTTATGCAAGCACATGCCTATACTGATTTACTTCTGCGATACATGATCTTCCATATAATGGCAGAGGCATCAAAATGGAAAGGGAATATGAAGCAGTAACCAGTCTCACCACCCTTCATGTAGCATTTAGCAATGCACTGGAAATCACTGCAGCTGTGTCAATTAAAACTCTCTTAATGGAAGTACGAAACTCATTTTTTAAATGAATTGGGTGTTACTACTACTATCCCACTTTGAGCATCATAAATTCTCTCTTCTGGGGCTGCTCCACACCTCAAAATACCTGTAAAGAGGCCTAAACTAGACAAATACAGAATAAACAGATAACTCCAGCTGATGTTTCTTCCTGATGGAGAAGCTAGCACTAGTCACAGCCCGCCACTGCCACAGAGGGATGAGAGCAGGAGTGGGCACTGCCACAACCTGCTACCTAGCCCCTCTCTGGGGCAAAGCTATAACCACTTTGTTGGCTTTGACATTCCACAGAGCATTTACCTTTGTCAACACTGTTCGCTCACTTTCTCATACTATTGACCACCTTCTCCTTCCCCATGCTCCACAGAGCAGCCTGCCGTTGCCATGTAAATGTATAGCAATGCGCAGTGAAGCCACTCATTAGCAGGTGAACACCGTACGTGGCTGCTATCAAAGGTTGCAGTTGGTGATTAGCTGGCCATTTTAAAACTCCAACAGGCATTTTCTCTTGCAGGCTTTGTTCTGCAAGGAAATTGTAATGTCCTCAGGGATGAGGATATTGATCAGTGTCACCAGGGTCTCTGCCATATTAACGCTTAGAGCATGGTGGCTCACGAGTGACAAAAGAACCCTTACAAAGTCTCCACCAGGAATGTCCTAGTTAAATAAGCAGTATGGGAAAATCTCTAGTGGATTTTTCTAATGATTTAGACAATGAATTTATCAATGAACTAGTTAAGTTTTTATAAATTATACTAAAGCTAAATATGCCATCCTTCCCTGACTACTGTATATTTGCCTCAAGAAACTGTAATTAGGATGATATTGATTTACCACACACTTCCAGTGTCACAGATGAGTTATGCCACTGACAGTTACACAAACTCCTTTTGAACTGAAGCATTCAGCAAATACTCAGCCAAGTGTCACAGATGATCTATATTACACTTCCTGCAGGTAATGATCTGCTATATACAATTAAAATTGATTAGGTCTTGATTTTCCAGAGTATCTGAAAAATTCATAGCTTTTTCTGAGATAGTGAGAATTTTGCCTGATTACAATATAAAATAAATTTGAGCCTAAAGTGAAGAATAATCCTTCCCTTTTATGCCAATAATCTATTTACTGGCAGAAAAAATTGTCTTCTTTCCTTGAATGCCAGCAACGACATCAAGAGATAATTATTTTCTCCTTCTAAACTATAGTCTCCAATACTCAATCTTATTTTAAACCCCCACTTATCCTGGAATTCAAGGTTATTATTACTGCTATTGATGGGTTTTCAACAGCATGTTTGTATAATGGGCTACAATATTATTCTTTCAGGATTTAAACAGAGTCTCAGCACCAAGAAGTAATAGATTTCTGAACAGTTTTCTAAAGGTAACAGCAGCATCTCTCTTCCTTTGCCCTTAGGAAGACATATCTAGCTTAACTTACACTCCATCTCCTTCCATCTTCCATTTATTTCAAGACCTATTTCAGATGGATTTGTGCTCATTTCAGTTTGAGCTCAGATTCAGTTCTAGAAGCTAGCTTTGAACCATGAACTCTAGCTTGAGTTCATAGAGTCATAGTATGATTTGGGTCTGAAGGGACCTCGAAGATCATCTAGTTCCAACCTCCCTGCCCTGGGCAAGGACACCTTTCACAGATCA
The DNA here is from genome assembly GCF_033783945.1 of Neopsephotus bourkii. Taxonomy (NCBI): domain Eukaryota; kingdom Metazoa; phylum Chordata; class Aves; order Psittaciformes; family Psittacidae; genus Neopsephotus; species Neopsephotus bourkii. Next base: position 4,665,884 of record NW_026902113.1, read on the forward strand.
GGCTGCTCAAAGCCCCATCCAGCACGGCCTTGAACACTCTAGAGATGGGACAGCCACAGCTTCTCTGGGCAACCTCTTACAATGTCTCACCACTTTCACAGTAAAGAACTTCTCAATATTTAACTTAAATCTACCCTCTGTCAGTTTAAAGCCATTCCCCCTTGCCCTGTCACTACACGCTCTTGTAAAAAGTCCCTGTCTGGATTTCTTGTAGACCCATTTAGGTACCGGAAGGGTGCTCTAATGCCTCCCTGGAGCCTTCTCCAGTCCGAACAAGCCCAGCTCTCTCAGCCTGTCTCCATTGGAAAGCTGCTCCAGCCCTCTGAGAATCTTCTGGACTTGCTCCAACAGGCTCATGTTCTTCTTATGTTGAGGATCCCAGAGCTGAATGCAGAACTGGAGGTAGGGTCACAAGAGCAGACTAGAGGGGGAGAATCACTTCCCTCCACTTGCTGGTTGTGCAGTTTTTGATGCAACCCAGCACACGGTTGGTTTCTGGGCTGCAAGCACACACTGTTGGGTCATGTTGAGCTTCTCGTCAGTCAATATCCCCAAGTCCTTCTCCTTAGGACTGCTCTCAATCTGTTCTCTGCCCAGCCTGTATTTGTGCTTGGGATTGCCCCAACCCATGTGTGGCACCTTGCACTTGGCCCTTTTGAACTTCATGAGGTTTGCACTGGCCCGCATCTTGAGCCTACCAGGGTCCTTCTGGAAGTCAATCCTTCCTCCTAGCATGTCACCCATGCTGCACATCTTGGTGTCATGTCAAACATGCTGACAGTGCACTCAATCCCGCTGTTTGTGTCACTGACAAATACGTTAAACAGCACTAGTCCAAATACTGAGCCCTGAGGATCACCACTCATCACTGGTCTCCACTTAGATATCGAGCCATTGACCACAACTCCTTGAGTGTGACCATCCAGCCAATTCCTTATGCAGCAAGTGGTCTATTGTCACATCCATGCCTCTCTCTTTTAGACACAAGGATGTCATGATTAACAGTGTCAGTGCCTTGCACAAGTCCAACTAGACTTTGAAACATGATCCATGATACATTTAATGCACTATTCTTTTTTCTCGGCCACGTACTGCTTTGTACATAGACATAATGAGCAATAAATCCTCGTATGTAATACAACACACAGACATGCAAATTTAAATTTGACACGTCTGCATGTTTGCATTGAATAGCAAAAATTTACTGTGTAGGCTTCTCAAAGACTTCAGCTATCCCAGTGTTTTCTAAAGTACTTTGAAATTGAGATATTTGGTATTTGTACAGCCTATGGCTTCAGTACTTGAGTTTTATAAATGAAGACCTAGAACTCTTCTATGGGGAACTTACTGTATATGTACTGCTTGTAAGAATATTTCACTTGGAAAAAATGCTGTTGAAATAATAGAGAATAAGAGCAAAATACAGCTCAGTTAAGCAATATGCTTATGAAAACAAAGGCTTTACACAACATGTAAAAATACAAGCGTTCATGTCATCCAAAACAGGACAGTTGCTGTTTTGAACAAATAGTCAAGGATTTTAATGGGAAGTCTTGTCCATCATAATAGCCAGGTGCAATATATGAAGTTCTTATGAAACATCCTTTACAAATGCTGACAGCTGACCACAAGTTTGCAATGAAGGAGGCAAATCATAGTATGGCAGGGGGATATCAGCCTGCAATCTGAAAAGGTATTAATGTGAGATGAAAATGTGGCTCTGACTCCAAAGTGGGTTCTCTCACCTCACATGGTGATGTTTCTATTGTTGGAGAAGAAGCAGTGTTAGATTTCAGAGCTTTTTCCCAAGGCATTGAGCATTTTTATATGTGTTAGTGAGAGAGCTGGAGAAGCTCTGAATCCATTTGGGGGAAGAATTATTAGAGTCTGGGATATCTAGAACAAGTTGTTTTGTTGGTATCCTGATAACAGAGTGCTTAGTAATGTAAATGGAAAATCAACTTCTCTAACATTGCTGTCTTCAGACCTGAAATAACTGGACAGGTCAGAAACTGTAAATGCATCTGGCACTCAGGAAAGAGAGGTGAGAAATGAAGCTAAGCACTTTGTCATAACTCATTATAAGGCTTAGCATTTCCCAAGGCAAATACCTGAGAGGAAACAAAAATAAAAGAAAGAAAGAGATATGTAGTATTCTGTCCCAAAACTGGGAAGAAGTATTTATAGGTGTATTGGAACAAATAAATAATATCAGTAGCAACCTGTATGACCAGTCCTGTAATGACTCTGGTGTGTGACAACATATCTACTTCTTACCTGACACAGGCTGCTGATGGACTATCTAAGGTTTAAGAAACTCAGAGCTGAGCAGACACACTGCCAATCACAGGGCTCTGTGATGGGGAATTAAAGATTGCCAATAACATCACCAAAAGTCTTTTTGGCTGAAGAGGCTTGCACTCATGCTCTCATATTGCTGCAAGGGTGTCTGAATACCACCATTGTCATGCACAGCATAATAGACTCTGACAGCTGCAGACAGACAACTCAAAGGCAGTATTTGTTCTTTCACCATCACCATGGGGCAAGTGGTCTATTGAGATCTGTGCACTGCAGGATTATATTGATTTTTTGAAAGTAATTACAATGAAACATGTTATGCAAGAAATAACAGCTAGAGCAAGGGACTACTATTAGCAGAAATGAGGAGGGAAAGATGCAAATCATATATTAATGGACTTAAAGAAACATTTTCAGGGTCAAATGAAATAAAGCAACTCATAGTTCTGTTTTACTTGCTCATACAAGTCCTCAATTCATTATATTACCATGTTGAGTATATTATTAAAACTCCATTTAATATTTCTCTGGACCATATTCAAAGCTTTATTTCATCATTTGTGAATGAACTTTAGTAAAAGTCATCTTGTATGCTGATTAAATGAAGAATTCTGATATTAGTCTGGGTAGCTAGTTTTCCCTTCACATAATGTGATTTTTTTTTTTTTCTTGGAAATCAGTGATAACCTCATCATGACATAATTAATGCAGTTGTCTGAATACAGTGTCATTTTATGGCATCTAAGAGATTGATGTGGCATCAATGAATATGGTCCAGGATCCAGAGAGGTGTATCAGCCACTGAGCTAGAGGCCAAGTGGTGTGAACTAGGCATCTCAAATTCCTGTATTTGGGAAATTGAATCAACACCCCTTGCACAAATACTGATATGTAATTTTCATTCCCCGATGGACGGCCAAACCCAAAAAGTGTTGGTGGAATGGAGTTAAATCCAGTCAGAGGCCAGTCATAAGTGTTTCCCTAGTGCTTAGTACTGGGGCCAGTTCTGTTTAATACCTTTATTAATGATCTGGATGAGGGGATCAAGTGCACCCTTAGTAAGTTTACAGACAACATGAAGCTGTTCAGAATGTTGATCTGCTTCAGTGTAGGAAGGCTCTGCAGAGGTATCCAAACAGGTTGGATTGATGGATCAATGGGCTGAGACCAATTGCGTGAGGTTCAACAAGGCAAAGTGCCAGGTCCTACATTTGGGGCACAACAGCTCCATGAAACACTACAGGCTTGTGGTAGAGCTGGGAAGCTGCCCAGAGGAAAAGGACTTGGTGGTGTTGGTCAACAGCCAGATGAACATGACCCATCTTGTGCCCAGGTGGCCAAGAATGCCAATGGCATCCTGGTTTGTATCAGAAGTAGTGTGGCCAGCAGGACTAGGAAGGAGATTGTCTCCTGTACTGGGCACTGGTGAGGCCAGACCTTGAATCCTGTGTTCAGTTCTGGGCCTCTCACTTACAAGACATTGAGACGCTGAAGTGTGTCCAGAGAAGAGCAGTGAAGCTGGTGAAAGATTTGGCACAAGTCTCATGAGGAGTGACTGAGGGAACAGGGGTTGTCCAGCCTGGAGAAAAGTAGGCTCAGGGGAAACCTTATGGCTCACTATACCTGAGAGGAGGATGGAACGAGGTGCAGGTTGGTCCCTTTTCCCAAGTAACATGTGATAGAATAAGAGGGAGTGGCCTCAAGTTGCACCAGGGGAGATTTAGATTAGAGATTAGGGAAAAATTCTTCACCAAAACAGTTGTTGAGCATTGGAACAGGCTGCCCAGGGAAGTGGTGGAGTCACCATCCCTGGAGGCATTTAAAAAATGTGTAGATGTGGCACTTAGGGACATGGTTAATGGTGGACTTGGCAGTACTGGGTTAATGGTTGGACTCAATGATCTTAAGTCATTTCCACCATAAATGATTGCATGATTCTCACATTTTAAGAAAAGTACTGGAGGTGGCTGAAGGTCCTTCACCTGGTGACTCTAGCATCACATAAAACAGGAAAAGGGTACAGAGAATCACAACCTGAATCTGTCAAAAGATACACTAGATGGCAACTCAGCCTTTTGCATCTCCTGGCTGTATTCTTAATCTGCATCACATTCTATCTCCTTAGTCTAACAGAGCAGCAAGCAGTATGAGCACTTTGAAAATTTGATGATGGTATATTCATCGCTCAAAGAAATATTATCGCATCAGACACACTTCAAATGTTTTTTTATATGCTTTTTAAATTATGCACAGTCCACTGTAAAAGAAACAGGTTAATTAAATAATTATATTTTCCTTAGACTTTACCTTGCTGTCAGTCAAGGAATACACTAATTTCCTGAATACAAATAATCAGAATTACATACAGTATTCCAGATTTGATCCCATGAGTACCTTATGCAATGACATTGATATTTCCCTGTGCCTATCACAAACATCTCTCTTGTGGTTACATTTGATTATTTCATACGACATTAGTAGCTATAATCATACACTTCTCAGACAGTACCCTTCCATTTCTTTCTTCTTCTGTCATTTCTAAATTATGAGCTTCCAGTTATTACAGGCATACCTGCAATTAATCCTGGCACACATTATCTTTTCATCCTACTTCTCTTTTATGCGGTCTGAAGACCACTCCATTCTTCCCTTACTTCATTTGGCTCTTGCTGTGTTGATAACTCCCAGTTCTATGTCAATAGCAGGTTCCATTTCTTCACCTCTGCACTAAGGTCTTGATTGAAAACATGGAATCAAAATGGTCCTCAACTTCAGTTTCTGTTCCACTTTGTGCATCTCACACATGGTTACATCTTAGGAAGCTAGCAAAGTAGAGTTGAAGTATGTGGTATGTTCATATACAGAGTAGGGAAAATAACTGGGCTGTGTAGACCTAGAGAGCTAGCTGCTTTATTCAGTACTATTATCTAATTTTCTCTTCTCTGCACTGAAAGGAGAAATATTGCATGTTAGAAAACTTAATATGTTTTGCTTAAAGCTGTCACTGACAACATCACAGACTTAATCCTGCAATGCCTATGCTCCAGGTACTCAGGTAGAGTCAAAATACAAGGGACTGTTTTCCCCATCAAGATGATGAAAGACCCACGAACATTTCTCGTAACATCAATTTTGGCCCATTGCTGGGTCTTCATTTATTTCCTTGGTCCACATGTGCTTTTTTTTCCCTAGGAATGGGGAAAGTTCTGTGAAAGATGAAACCTGTTTGTGCTGAGACATTTCATCAGAAATCGACTTTTTTGATTTATCCCCTGGTGAAGAATCACTAGATGGCCTTTCCTGCTCTGCCCAATATCCTTTTCAGTCTAAAATCCTTACCATGTATGCTTGCTCCTAAAAGACAGCCAACCTTTTTCCCCCCTGAGCAACTCTGATGTCCGGCCTATTTCCAGTGCATTACACTATCTCCTGATTCTTCCCTCCCCCTTCAGATTGACCTGGAATCTCTCCTTCCAGTGTCTCCCATACAAGCCTATAAACCCAGAACTTTTTTGGAAAGATCCATGTATCCCAACACCTCATCTTCAACAATATCCGTAGGGAGTGCTACACAGGGGAGAGCATAAAAAAGTGTTGAGACCTCTGGCTGGTACACTCTCTCAGACTCCAGCAGCAAAGGATCGGTGGTTTCCTCAGCTGACAACAGCATGCAGTTCAACATGTTTAAAATCAGCTGATAAATCTCCCCTCCATCAGCTTTTCTAATTGCTTCTATTTTAGTCTCTGAAATGTTCTGTTGGCACTGAGAACCACAATTTGACTACACACTCTATAGAAAAAGAATGTACTTTCTCTTGCATTACTTGTTTTTAATCTGCTGCCTGTAACTTCATTACATGCCCTTAATCCTGCCATTGTAAGAAACACAGAATAACAATTTTCTATCCCCTTTTACCATGGTATTCAGAGATCATTATCATAGCAATGTCATTTCAAATCTGGCAATTCTTGCCTTTTTATTTTCTGGAAGATATGCAACAGTTTTCATAATTGTTGCCCTGCTATGTACCTTCTTTTATTCCTATTGTATCTTTCTGTGCTTGAATTATCTGAACTGCATATGGGTGCTAAGATGAAGGCATTCCTACATCCATACAGTCACATAAATAAGCTTTATTGGCCAAAGTGAGATCTCAAAATGTAGTGTTGTTTTAATAGAAGAGTAACTCTCCCAGCTCCAGAGACTCCAAGAATTGTCTTTATCACAATTTCCTGGTTGACACACAGTATTCCCAAATCTATTGTGGTCCAGAAATGACTATCACATTCCAGAATTATTCAAATTTCCATCTAAAAATTCTGGGATAATCTTCTGGAATATTTTTGAAGACAGGAATAGACAAAATATCAACCTCTTCTTGGAAAGCGTTCACCAGACAAAGCCAGTTGTTGGAAGGCCAAAAATCCCCAAAACTTTAGGATAAGCTAGATCTTGCTTGGGTTTAGCTTTAGCCACTTAAAAGGCAAGGACATTCCGTACTGAAATCAAACTCTCCTGCCAACATTCTGAATTAATTGAAATTCCATTTTCTCCCAGTAACACATTCCACAGAAAAATACTGCAACCAATTCTAGTTAATGGGCTTCTGAAAAAAACGGCAGAGCAGAATGAGTCATGTTCTCAGTTGGGGATATAGAAAAGATGAAGAAGCCATGAAAAAATGGGCAACACAAGCAGCATTTGTAAGGCTGACAACATTACAGCATGCCAGCTGCTTTTGTTCTTGCGTTGGTAGCAATGAGCTAGTATTGAGATTTCATTGTAATGTCATCCGTTTTGTAAGTCTGTTCTCCAGGACTGAAATCTGGTTCTGCTCTGTTGTTCTACAGAACCGAGAACTGAACAATCACTGGAAGAAACTGGCCATTATAGAATCATTGAAAGCAGATGTTTTCTTTCCAACAATCTGTTAAATTTAAGAAGCTCTGCCTCAAAACTCCAAAAGTTGAATCAAGAACAAAGGCTTTAGTAAGGTTCTTACATGCCAGCAGCTATGAAAACCAAAGCTTACAAATCAAGGGATGTATAGACGACATGTATTTAAGCATCTAGCATTTTAACACATCTTACTAATTTATTTTTAATAATACTTTTGGATTTGTGGTATAAGTTGACATTTGAGAGCTAAGAGTGAAAAAAGGCTCTTTTCCACAAAGAAATTCATTGCCATTCTGGACTGTTTCGCTAAACGGGTTTTTAGTATGGTTTAATTCAGTTGTCCACAGGTAAGTTGTCCACAGAAAAAGGGGAAATTTAAATGACTCATCATGACTTTTAATAGACTTTTGCATGATTTATTGATTCAAATATACTGGAAATAACTGGTTGGACATTAAAGGGCAAATGAACTGTTTTTTCTTTAACAGACAATTTGGAAATGAACAGTATAAACAGAACATAATCATCACCACTTTATTTTATGTCATTCCAATATACTGTCAATTTCTTTTCATATACAAATTCAACTTTTTTGTAATCTTGAATACCTAGAAATCTTGTATAATGAAATATGTTATTTACACTGTGTATGGCTCACAAATAATTACAAATAAAAAGTATACAAAATGATTAAAATGTATCATTACATGAAAAGCAAGGAAGATATAGTAGATGTTCTGATTAACTATAAATGCTTACATATTTGTACATATATTTCTAATCTGAAATTGCTAGATGATATATCCAGTGATTTTGATCAGGAATACTGGTTCTTATGCCTGTGCTACTGGAGAGGAAGCAATATTTTCAGACATAATGAGCCACTTATTGAAGAAACATTTATGAAACTTCAGAGGGTGGATGTAGTCATTTTAAAAAACAAAAATAAAATATTTAACATTGTAAAATATAAGCAATTTAGTTCATGCCATACAGGTACATCGTATATTAAACCAATACTGTAAGATGGCATTGCAAATAAACCATAACAGAGCTATAACTTTTAAAAAATAAGCAATTCACATGGCATTTGCTTCATAAAATAGCAGATGTACAGTATTATTTACATTGCAAACTGAAGAGATAGTAACCCCATGAAACTGCAGCAAACAAATTGTTCAAAACATTGATCACAGACCTGATTCATAAAATATGTAGGAATGTGTGTAGAATGTGTGGAAAAATAAGTCCTTAGATATCTGAAATGCTGCATTAGATACTGGGTGTGCGACTCCCATCTAAAAGCACCCGATGAGGTATGGCCACAGTCCCACCACCTTTGCTCACATTTGCAGAAGGCCTGCCCAATGCACACTTTGTGTGAGACCCCTGCACGCTTTAAATAACCTGTTCGACAGACCACACGCAGGACCGCAGCCTGATGGCCCATGTAACTAAGCTTTAAATCCAAACGCAGGTCAGGGGAAAGTGCTGTCTTTTTCCTACTTGTTACACATCAACGTGCCAGACTATGGTTCTGTTTACAGACTGAGCGTTACCCAGCAAATAGAACTCTTGCAGAATCAGACCACAGATGTTTTTGTATAGCAGGGAGTGTAGGATATGGTTTCAATGCTCTTTGAAGACTTCTGTCCCAAACAAGGACTCTTATTAGGTATAATAGGAGTCACACTGTTCCACTTTGCAAGCATTATCAAGAGGTAGGAAGCCTGTAACTGTTCAGAACACTGGGTTTCTGGCATAGCAGTACCAAGGTTTTGACTGCGTTGCAAAAGCCTACTTTGTGAAGGCTTAGGAGTGCCACTGATCATTCCTGATTCACAAGAACATTCAAAGTTCCTACCACAAAACCTTGCTGGAAAGTGAACTTTACTTGCCAAGTCCCAACAGGGTATTTGGACATTGACCATTTCAACAACAAATCTTTAAACAATGGTTATTAGTAATCTCCTGCCCCATGGCAGAATTATAGCTACTCAGAATTAAATTTACCTCTGGAAATTCAGATACAACTCCTACGAGACAGATGATAAGTGTTGACCACTGTAATTGAACAGTGCTAGTTCCATACATAACAATGGCAAAGAAGGATTAAGAGAACATTAAATTTGATAAATGAGCTCTACCTTACAATCACCCTCATTTATCTTTTTTCTTTTTTCTTCTTTCCTTACGCTCCAGGTAGTTTTCATGACATGAGAGAGTAGGTGGTGCAAATCATGTACTCCTGCTAACATCTGAAATTCCAAATGCTGCAACTTCCATGTTTACCTCAGAATCTGCCAGACTGAAATGCATGACCATGTGTCTGCATCGCTGAGCAATGTGTCAACATACGTTGTGCCTACACACATCAACTCTTCAGCACGAGATGAGTCCAGTGCACTTGTAAAGCTGGTCTGCGCCTACCAGTAAACCCAACATATCCATAGGAATCTTTTCTCACCTGAAATACAGAATTATTCTGTACATGTTTAGTGTGGCTTTTTATCCAGGTTTTCCAGACATTGGGCAGCCCACTTGAAGCTACCAACATGGCTGAAGGAGTGTTAAAATATTCCAGACTGACAAACAAAGGTATCATGAAAGGATACAAGAGCTATTCCTTTATGGGAAAGCAAGTCTGCAACATGCTACCAGATGCAGCCTTCACATATGAGAACTCAAATAATGCAAAGACACAGACTTAAACTAACTTTTGATCTTATCTTATTTAGAGTAATGAATACTGTCTGAATGGTATCTTCAGCACCCAGGAGTTTAATTGAACTGGTACATTTCATGTCATGTTATTGCAGTGCTTAGAAGCCCAAGATCTATCAATGACTCTCAGTGGCAGCTAAATTAGTGAAAGTCTGGACAGACTTGCCAGCTGGAATGTATTTACTAAGTAATCCATTGAAATAAAGCAGGAACATTTTTTCTTTGAAGTTGTATTGGTTTCAAGTTAGATAACGTGAGGGAAGAAATAAGTATTTTATGAGAAACTGTTACATATATAAGCACAGTTTGAGAAAAAAACCCAAAACTTAAATTACTTCCCTGATTTATAACTTTTTTTAAACCAAATAAACATCTTTATCATGGGTAAAATTTCTGAATTTGTCTTCATATTCTGTCTTTTTTTATCACCTCTTCAGTGAATTAGCTCTGAAGTAGAGTTATCCTCGACACAATCAGGAACAAAATGTTCTTCAGTGGAATTTTTCTGAGGAAATATTTTTTTCTGAATATTGTGTTAATAATATGACAAAATTTAATTAATGTGAGCTACCTACCAGAGGACTTTATCAAATAAAGTGAGAACTGTTTTGAAGGGAATCTGTAAGACTGTTATTATTATTTTTAATCCAGATAATTTCTTCATTACAAGTAGACTTCCAGATAAAATAGGAAGCAAAAAATAGAACAATTTTTGATGAAGGCTGGTGCCAGTGTCTATGCAAAAGCTTCATTAAATAAGTCTATTACAATGACTCAAGAAACTTTGTGAAACTGAATAAGCAATGCAAGATCTTCAGAACTAACTCAGCTGAACCTCAAAGAGGTTTTGCTGTTTTGCTGATCACTAATAACTCATAAATGATATTTTGGATATATTTATCTTTATGAATCAGGTACTGCACAAAGGCCATGAACTGAAACATCTCATTATTTTTCCCTTTCAAATGCATTAATGGGGAACCAGAGTATGATGGATCCCACCACACACTAACTAGAAGCATGAGCAAAGATTATTTGTTGAATATAGATGTTACTGTTAGTATTTAGACAACTGTTAGTATTTAGACAAGGCAAAACTTCTTTTCTTGGTCTTGTGAAGAACAATAAAACCGGTATTTTGATTATAAACATTTATATGAATACTAGACTAAAACTAGAGGCATTGAAATAGAAGATGCTGAGTATATTGCATATTGCTTTTCTTAGAGAGTGTACCTTATGTTTCTAATATGGTGACAAACAAGTAAAATCTTTTAAGGACAAACTCAAAGGATCTCATTGTAACAAACACCACTAGAGCAGGTTGCACGATGAAAGCAAGATGTCAAGTCACAAAGCAGTTCAGGCACACCGTTAAAAGATAATTTGGACTACTCTTAAGAAGGTGGGTTTATCCTTCTGCTACCTCTTAACAGCATGCCTGCATGAGTTTTGTAAAGTTTTTTCTTCTTGTTTGAGGCCTTCAGTGGCTTTAAAACAGGCAAACTATTTGACTGCTGTTACACTTTGCAAGAGTCATATCACCAAAATCTACTCAAAAGGAGGCGGAAATGGAGAATTTAGAAGTATCAATAAAAGCTGAACAGAACAAGGACATTTAACACATGATTTATTTCTTCTGAAGGTGGTCCAGGCTATTGGCACTGTTTGCATTTGCTAAAAAGAGGAAGCAGCTTAGCAGGAGGAAATTCAGTAAAGGGCTTCACTGATCTTTCCAGCCTGCAAGATTTACAGATGGCATCTGCTTTCACATTTCCCAGCAACACATGGAGAAAGACCCCTTGCTGTACGGAGGCCTATGTAAACAGTAATTCACAAAACAGTGATTTTAAAACAAGAAGAATAAACTTTAGATTATTTTTTTTTTCCAGAAGCTTATAGGGTCACAGCTATCAAGACACACATTCTGTTATAAGAAGAGCAGTACAATTAAAAGCTTTTAAGACCGCATGTAGTTCACTGCACACACAATTTTCCCATGGCCTACACATATGGCACATCAATTTATTACATAGACTCTTGTTCCCATAGAGGGATTAATACTGAATTCTGCTGCGTGATACTGGTGCTGCAGCCTTGAATAACTTGCTCAATGACACAACACAGGCCTGGTTATTACACATATTATGCATTTCAACTGCTCGCAGTCAGAGACATAAATAATAGAAACAAACTTTACTGTTTGTTTTCAAGTAAGTCAGTCTTTGGTTAATAATAAGCTCAGTTGGCTTGGGGAAGCAATTATAACAGAAATAGTAGTTTTCAATCAGAGGTACTTACTGCAACTTCCAGACCACTAAGACTGCCAAATGAATCCCCAATTAAAAAAATCAAAATGCACCAGGTGATAGTTTGTACGGACTTTGCTTCTGTTGGCAGGTGGATTCCTCTGCTGAATAGCTAGGACAAGTAACCAGACTTTATTTTGCAATTACCCCCTTGGTTTCAGTGTGGGAAGACATTGGTTTATATGCTTTGCTGAGCTGTTCTGTCCATGATAGCTCACAGTAAAACTGTAACGTGCAACATCCCTTCTCAGTAGATTGCAAGCTGATGTTTTAAAATAATGTTCAGATTTACATAGCACTAAAATTAATCTCTTAACCATTATGCTCACAGAAATATCTAGGCACACCACCTTCCCTCTTCAGTGAATTACTAAAATGGAAATTAATTATCCTTGTATCTGCAAGAAATTTTATATTAACTGCTTCAGTTCACAAATATCGTAGTGCTCTAAACCCTGCAGAGTTCTAGTATTATTTAATGGCAACTGATATTATTTTAATACTAAGCATTCTTTGTGGATAATACAAGATTGTAATCTTATTACTTAGTGCAGAATGTACAATTCTCTCCAGAGAAGATTTACAGGACACATAAGAGTACTACAGAATTACACAAACAGCATTTTCACCCAGGGGAGATAGATTGGTCCACTTCCACAGGAGTAAAGGCTTTGAGGTGGGCAATATTCATTATTTTAGGAATAGCAAAGATTTTTATCCAACTTGAGAACAGAGAAGTTTGAAACAAGACACTCAGGAATTCTCAGCATTCATAACGCTGAAATTAAAACTGCACTGCACTGAACTGCTCCTACCCTTTGTTCAGCTCTCAATAAATGACAGACCACCAATATAGGCTCATAATTCCTACTAAAAATTGCCACTGCTAAAACTGAGCAGCATGAACTCAGGCGAACATCCATCTTCCTACAATAATATGTGTTTTTTACTCATACCTAACATTTACCCTCACGTATGTCTGATCCCATTATTGCAGCTCTTTTGTCACCACCTTAGACAGGAATTAGACCTCAGTTTTTACATTGGCAACACTGAAATCAAAGGGAAAACTCCAAAGATACAACACTTAGGCATCAAAGATTAATCATCTACAGTTCTTTGCAGAGGAAATGAAGACGATCTGAATAAATTGCCAGTTAGATCACCAATTTCAGAATTGCAACAGGCTCCTGGAAGAAAGTGTTTAAAAAGTATCAGCACTATGAGATTTTCCATTCATGGTTTCATGACTTTCATGGGGTTTCCACTAGATGGAAGAGTCAGGATCACAATGACAGACAACTGGAGAATTGTTACCAGTTCTAGGCAAGATACTGCATGCAAGGATCAATTTGTCCACAAAGTCTTTGCGAAGAGACTGAACTATGACTTGATAGGCTCAGGCTTTGAAGTTCATGCCAATAAAACTAGCTTGTTTTGCAAAAGTTTCTCCTAATAATGGACTTATCCCACTGAAACAAATGTAAATGACCAGAACATTTTTAGTAACATTCAGTTGCTTTTTAAAGTTGGACACGGGCAGAGCAAAGTGGCATAGAAAATAAGGGCATTATGTGTGGCTGTGAAACATGTGCTGGACTCTCTGGGATGGTGGTCTGAAACAGATTAACGTTTGTGTGTTGCACCAGTGGATTGCACAATCAGACTACACACAGCCTCTTCAAAATATTGCTGAAACCTGCAAAGATGAATTGCAGAATTCTAGTAAACTGGGAAAGGTTAAAATCAAATCAAGAAGGATATGAAGTAAATCCTAGCAGTGGAGCCCTGGGCTCTAATATAACTGAGTTGTAGTGACTAAAGAGATAATGATGATCATACCTCTCACTGAAGCAAGGATGGATGCCAAAGATGCATGATTTGGTTCAGTGCAATCCCAAGAATAGGTGACAATATATCCATAATATCTCATGATAGCTATTAAACACAGCAGTGTCCACAGATTTTGTATTTTTTATTCCTATTTTCCTACATATTTTACCAGTCATATTATGTTCTATAGATGTATGCCATGAAATGTGTACATAATGCATAGGATGTGCCAAGCAGATAACTGCTAGTGCTGCTTACCCTGACATTCCTATTTCACAAATGAGCACTGTAGTAATAATGGTATGTGGTGAATGGCAGACAAATGGTATTGCTGCTAATTAAATCCCAAAATCAAGATTACTGTTGACCTTTCTTACAACGATAACCAAAGGCTTCTGCAAGAACTGAATATGCAAAAATGAACTCTATAAGATATCTGAAAGACAATGAGCATAAATAATTTACAAATATTTTTCACAGTGATTAGATTTGCTGACAGTTATTATTTACACCCTACACTTGTCAATGCCTCAGATCTGAAATGCAGAGATTTTATGAAAGATGCACAGAAAAGTCACATACTATAGAAAGAAATTCTAAAGAAAATGATGAAGGTTATTCCTGAGTGATATATAGGTCTGTTTCTGAATATAAAAGTAAAAAGAATTACTTAAGTCATAGTATAAACTGCATCCAACTACTATCTTCAGCTTGCAGAACTTTTCACCACACAGGCTGAGGCTCCCTATCTGCAGTGGAGTGCTGCTCCTTCAAAGTCATACACAGTACAGTGGAATTGCTCTGCTATGGAAAATAAGTTACTGAAGAATAAAGAAGTGTTCTGTGGTTTTCTTTTTTTTTTTTTTTTTAAGCCTAAGCAAGTAGTAATACAAATCCATAAAAGGATGGCATAAGAGAGAATTATTTAAAATGCAGATGCTTGGTCTAATGAAAAATAATTACCCACTTCTTAGTAAACATATTCTGAGGTCTGAAAACTTGTTTTTTGCTGTAGCTCTGTTATTAGATTTGGTCTTTGGGAGTTTAGTTTTTATTTTTCAGTTGAATTAAGTTTAGCAGTTATCCCTCTCCCTCCACTCCCCCACTTGCAAAGATTAAAATGTTAAGCCAAAGACTCTTATTTTTCAGTATTAAGATAATGGCTTTAAAATAATGGCATTCACTGCCTAACTAGAGGTACATGACTTTGAAAAGAACTGCAGCCAAACTGATTCAGTCAATTAACCAACAGCTGCAAGGTGGATCTGGAAGGCAAATAAAACAGAACAAAGACTAAACCCTGTCATTCTTCCAGTTGCTGATTCAGATTATTTTTTAATGTAATATTACAGGTAACTTGCTTTGAGTTGAGCATTTTTTTGTTGCTTTTTCTCCAGATATTATGTTACTTTGATATACCTTCACCTATGTTACTGAATTCATCCTTCTCTGTCAAGTGCATAATGACTATTTTAGCTCTATGAACTACTAATCCAGTTTCTCTAACTGCAATTTGTTGGAAAAAACAACTAGTGTTACGTTGGCTCAGAGCTATGAGCCCATTTGAGAAATTAACTTCTTAGCTGACCTTTAAAGCAAGCGAGGATAATGTGCCTGTGATTCCTCAGGGTTTGTATTTCTTTATTACAGCAGTGTGTATGAGACGGGGTGCTCCTGCTGCACAACTTTGCCTCTCTATTTAGTTTTCCTGGTAATTATAGAAACTGTTTACTCTATATGGAAAATCTGCAAGTTTTCTCAGCTCTTGAGGACAATATTGTTTCTAATTCCTTTTCTCTGGGGAGAGTGACAGTTCACAGTGTGGAAAGATTGCATACTATTGCTTCTCCCCAAGAACTTTCCCACGGCCTTCCTGACCACGACTGTGGTGAAAAACACCACAGATGTCTGAGGATCAGAATGGCAATTGCAAACACAACAGAGAAGAATGGGTGCAGTATAGCAGAGTGGCTGCCCTCATCCTTTTTGGTTCAGAGCCCAACCCAAGATTCTGTAGGAGAATCTGGGTACTCTAAGTGAGTAACAACACATGTACAATTTAGGACAGGTCAGGCAGAAGCTGCAGTTACTGTGATTACAGTGAGAGAATGTTCAGCCAGCATCAACCCTTCTGTTACCCTGCTCTTTCCCAAGTGATTGCAGAGGCCAATCTATACACTATTTCAGACAAAAAAGAAAGAGGAGAGGAAAAACAACCATGCCAGTGTTAAGAAAACCATTCCTGAGAGGCATGGACTCCTCATGTAGCTTGCTAATGGCCACTATACTGAGAAGAAATGAAGCAGTAAATAATGTGAGATAGGCTCCGATATGGTGAGATGGCTTTTGGTGGAGCTTATAGGAGCAGCACAGCAGTATTATCTTAGATCAGAAGTGGGGAGCTTGAAACTATCACAGATTGTTAGCTTTTAGTTGAAAGGAATATTCTTTTAATTAGGAAGACACATTAGGATGAGCATTTAAAGCCTTGCTTTGAGATGCAGTTTATCTCTTCATACAATCTAAAACAGCAGAGTTAAACCTATGCCTTACCTAACACGATCTGTTTGGCATTTTTTTGCAGAAGGTGCTTGGTACAATACTGGTCTCCCTGAAATTAACTATAAACAACTGCTGGATGAATGTGCTTCGAAAACTCGTATATAGGACTGTATGAACTGTAGGTTGTATCATAGACTTAGTATCTTTTTGTTGTTATACAACAGTTGTCTAAGATTTCTTTCAGTTTAGGCATTTCTCAACGATATTTACTCACAAAGCAGAAGACATTCATTTTTTCTTAAAGTGCTAACATTTAAGTGCTGTATCCCTGTATACTTTTTAAAAGGCATTCTTACTATCCTCCAAATTTCTACCAGCTGGCAACATGCCTCACTTGTACTGTTTCACATCCAATTTTGTATTGAGTATCAAAATTCCAGAAAAGTAAAATGATAAAAAAGTGTGACATTCTTCTTTGCATTTTGTATTTAAAACTTTTAGACTTTCTCCCCCCTTCCTGAATTTTCTCCATAACTAGACATTTAAATTTAATTTAATATACAAAGCTTTCACTCCTCTGAAAATAGTGCATTCTCACACAATTCCACTAAAACTCTAAGCATTATGGATTCTAAAGTTCATCCTAATGCCTTGAGAGTTCATGACATTACCTACAGAGCTTTCTTGCATTTTGCGTCATACCCAGAATACTCTCTGGGTCATCCAACTTTTAAATATACGAAAGCTGAGAATCAGCAGCATATCTGTGTACACCAGCTCTCTCCTTCACACATACTTCACTTTCTTCAGATGCTTTCTCTCTGTTGGCTTCTTACCTATATACTTGCAGGACCTGTGAAAACTCTCTGGAGAGGGATGCTTACACACCTAAACACTGGCAAGCATGTGGGACTTGGCTTTGAGATGTAATGTAAAGAAAGTAAAACTTAGACTCAACTTGACACTCCCTCAGTAGGTCACCTAATATGGATGGAGGTAGCTGGACAGTGCTTTCTCACTTAGGATACCCAGAACATTATAAAGGCAGCCGAGTTTCATTCCTATTCCACAGCAATGCATCTGGGACCATCACCTTGGAAAAAAGGTGTAAAAACCTGCACAACTTAGATATGATTCCACATTTCATCATCCAGCACAGGCTAGCACTGTGAAAACGTACCTTTGCTGCTGGATGGATATTTAGAATTCGCTTTCATACAGCATTTCAAGGGAATATGTCGCGAGCAAAGATTTGGGAAGGGCTTTAACCACGCTTACTACAAGCACAATGACCAAAGGCAAGTGGGATACGTAAATCTGGAAGAAGGATGCTGAGGCAATCAGCAAGTGTCCGATCACGACTCTCGACTCCTGAGCTAACTCAAGCTACCCATGCGCTGGTCTGCCTGCATTCAATGTTGGATCTTGCAGCTTCCCATGCACCTTGTCACCTACCATTTTGACCCTCACTCGTCTGTACAGACAAGTGAGAGTAAGCCCTTCCAGCCTGCACAGTGGATTTTTTAGGTGAAGCGCAGCTTGCGCAGAACTGGCCCCACCCTTTAAACCTGAGGTTTAACTGGCACGGCCTAGTTATCTAGGACAGTGACAGCAAAGTCCACAGGTCGTAGGTTTTGTAAGAGTGTCCTTCTCTTTGATGGAAGACCATGCGAGGCTAGACAAGCTCCATCAGCCCGGGTTTGAAGACAGGAGTTTTCCTTCTCCTATGAGAAAGGCCTGACTTCACTAGTGAAGATTTGGCAAGACCTTTAGCCATGCATTCTGAACAAGACTGTCATCTCCTGGGTCAATCACAAGCAACAATGATGCAATAGCACAAGTGTCTACGCAGATCCTTAGAGGCGTTCAGTCATAAGCCCACACAAGGGAATATAAGTAATAAACATTATAACCCACACTTCCAAAAATTATTTAGTCATGCAGAACCTCAGGATCATTCTGCAAAGTTAAGTTCAACCCTCAGAAAGAGGTTGTGTTTAAGCAGAGAAAACGGGATTGAGAAGTATGCCTCTTATTTTGAAAATTCTACCTCCTCCTTCTTAGCAAATACAAATAACTGAACCAGGCAGCTGTGAGTTTTAAATGTACAGTTTTAGAATGATTTCAAAAAGCCAGAAATGCCATATAAACTTTTAAAATAAATATAGCTCTCCATACCTCTTTCTTTTTTCCATATGGTTTTCTTTCAAGCAATGGCTCATTTTTAAAAGAACTCTCCATAATTATTTATCCATAACCATATTCTTCTGCAATAACTACAGAAATTCTAATATTGATTTAGTAGAATGTTCCAGTCCCATTAGGGAAGAAAAACCCAATCTCTTAGAGGTATACTGGTAATAAACAATTGCCAAAATGGATTAAACATAAACAGTATTCCTCATTACTGAGTATCAATTACTTTTACCATATATTTACTCTTGAGTATAAAGCAGAAGTTAACCTTTGTATATATCTGCCTGTTTTATGCCTCCTATTTATCTTACATACATTACTGGTACTGCTGTTTCTAGGATGCTACTTCTACTGCTGCTTCTAGTCTTAGTGGGCAGCCTTTAAAATACTCTGCTTATAACTAAAAATCTTTACTAATTCTGATCTACAGTTCTAATTTTGCTCTTCATTATTTAAGTTAGTAGCAACACATATTTTTAGAAAACTAACAGAAACATAACACCTCACAAAATCAAATTATTCCACGACATACTCTTCTCCCTATGGGGAACAGGATGGAACATGACAGGGTCTTATTCTGACATTTAATTTTCTGCTAAAATGTGGTTTGTTAAGGTGATAGGTGTTTTACAACAATCTACACAGAATAGATTAGCATGACTTATGGCTTCAAGAGTCATCATTAATGAGTATTGGAATGTATGCAATAATTATCTAGAAAACAAGCAGCTCAATGTGAGACTTCCTGCTAATGGAAAGTTAATTTTGGGCTTACAAATTCACAAAAGTACAAAAATGTATTTAAATGATACCCTGGCAACTATCTCTTTGCTCTTTAGAATTTATGTATTTTATTACCATCTTTGGTACAGGATAACAAGGTTTATGTAAGCATTTCAGCATATAGTTCACGTGAAGGTGGCACACAGGTTTTGCATAACTGGGCTAGGAGCTCTAAGCTCAAAAGCTTTTCTAAATCCTAATGATCTAATGGCATCCAGGAGTTACAAGGAAGAGGTTTCCAGAAGGAAGAGATTTCCAGAACTGCCTCTGCCCCTGTTCTCAACAGTCCCCACGGCTACTCTATAAAACCTTTATTTATTTTGGAATATGCTTATCTATCCGTGTGCCACTTAGTTTGATTCAACTTATTTTGACCAATGCAAATCTCTGAAAAGCAGCAAGACTAGAAGATTTGAGACACAGCACTTGAGATGTTAAGAACTTAATTCAGTGGGATCAATCTCATTTATCTTGGCCATCTTGAAAAATAAATATCTAATCTAATCCTTGAGTTCTGTTCCCCTAATCTAACTTTCCATCTGTGATCACAGAGGAAGTTACAGTCAGGGATTTAGGCAGCCTCTTGCTATGTCTAGAGCAGAAGAGACAAGTGCCTGAAGCACTTACCTGTCCCTGTCTTCAGATGAAACTTGGTTCTTGGAATGCTTAAGCCAAAGTGGGCCAGAGAACAGAAGGCAGAAGCAAGAACTGCAGCCGAGGCAACCAGTGTGTCCCTCTTGATCCCCTTTCACTCCACTGCCTCCCTGCTTGCCATAAAGCAGGGAAAACACTTGTTTCTCTGAAATCCTTAAGAATGACATGGAGCTGTTGGAGCAGCAAGGAGGGCCACATGGATGATCAGGGGGCTGAAGCAGGCTGAAGACAGGCTGAGAAAGTTGGGGCTGTTCAGCCTGGAGAAGAGAAGGCTGCATGGAGACCTCATAGCAAGCCTTCCAGTATCTGAAGGGGGCATATAGGGATGCTGGGGAGGGACTCTTCATTAGGGACTGTAGTGATAGGACAAGGTGGATGGGTTTAAACTTAAACAGGGGAAGTTCAGGTTAGATATAAGGAGGAGGTTCTTTACTGTAAGGGTGGTGAGGCACTGGAACAGGTTTCCCAAAGTTATAAATGCTCCACCCCTGGCAGTGTTCAAGGCCAGATTGGACAGTCTTGGGTGACATGGTTTAGTGTGAGGTGTCCCTGCCCATGGCAGGGGGGTTGGAACTTGATGATCTTAAGGTCCTTTCCAACCCTAACTATTCTATGATTCTATGATTCCTTTTTTGTCCAAAATAAAACACATTCAGCCTCACCCTGCCTTGGAAACGAAAATCCCAGGAGCAAACAGCTGGTTTAACATCTGCCTCCTTTGATCCTTTTGTTAAGGCTGCCAGCAGTTGCCACTTTGCATCACTGACTGTATTGGCCTCTCTAATGTGAACCCCATCCCGCAGGGAAGCAGACTGAGACACCTCATGCCATTTTTCAGAGGCCATTTTGTTGCTATAGTGACACAGTGATACTAACCCAGACCACAGATAGCTGGAGGTGAACCCTTCCAAGCCACAGGAACAAGTGTCTGCAGAGGTGAGCGATCTGTTACTTGTGACTGAGATGTTATATTTCCTAGCTTCACTGTTTTGCTTGCTTTCCTGCACGATTAACAGCAAAGCCACAAAAGATCAATCCTGTATATGAGGTTAAAGAGTTTACAGATTTTTGTTATAAGGCTGTTCATGCATTGCAAATTAGTAACATGGTTAAGGAGTAACTCCTAGCTGCACAGATAGATCTAGTGCTTAGGAAAGTTAAAAAACATGCCACAGTCTATTATTTTACTGACTTCTCCACCCAAACCCACCAATGACAACTTGCATTATGGTCTTCTTCTTCTCTAAGGATGCGTGTGTCTGCCATGTCACTGAAACAGTTTTGTCTGTGCTGCAACGAGAAAGATCAGTCCTTTAATCCCTGTTATTCTTTAGATATAAGCACCCATGTCAAACACAAATGCTAGTAAGAACAATAACAGGAGTTACTGTCTATGTCAATACAGGATGCTAAGGGCAGGAAAGTGGAGGTCTTTTGAAGAGCAGAAGCTTGACCTAGAGCAGGAAATAGAAGGCAACACTAGCAGGGGACAATCAGCTCCTGTCTGACAAGTCTTCTGCACACTCAGAATCCTCAATCCTTCCACAGCCTCTACTGTCACTGGCACCCTCAATACAACTAAAGCACCGTGGATAATGTATTATCCATTGAAGGAAGGGAACCAAATGTTTCTGAGATTGACAACCTATTTTATGCTTCTTTTATCGTTAGCATGTTGCTATTTCCAACACTACATGTTTGATTTTGCAAAAGATAACCAGAACGTCAAACAGAAGCCAGAAGCTCCAACACTGCATTAGGACAGCGAATTAGCTCTCCTCAGAGAGCTCTGAGCACTCATCAGAGGTGAGGTAGTGGCCAGGGACTGGAACAGGAAAACCCAGAAAATGACAAAAATTCATGATGCTGCTTTTGAATTACAGACTTTGTGACAGGACAGTTTTCATGCAGTCAGTGCCAGCTGAAGAATCTGAAAGCCATTCATCAGCTAAACCTGCCCCAACAAATGGTGCAGGTTTCATACTCATTTGAAATTCAACACAGCGGTTCTGGGTGTTTGGGTTTTTACCATTTATTTTTAAATCATCTGGAAGAAGGATCTATTCAGTGGAAAAAATATACAATGTGAAATTGATTAGCACCAATTGAGTCTGAGCCTCAGTGCAGTGCTGATGCTCTTAAATGCATGCGACATCATAGTTCTGCACTGCTTGCTTTATAAAGAAAAAAATTAAAGAGGGACGTTAATGGAAAACAGATAAAAGGTAGTTATGCACCTCATACTGCTGTTGGGCTTCATAGGGAACACTGTATGCACAGGAGGAGACAGCATTGTGAAATGGCACATGAACTGCAGTAGGACTGGCTAATGACTCAAGTACAAAGATTTCTTTTTTGGAATATGCAATTTCCATACAAGATTTCCAAGGTTTTAAAGGCTTTAGCTTTCTATTTGCAGAGGCATGTTTCCAGGCTCCAAAATGCCTTTCCAAACAGACTCGGTTCTGAAACTGGATGTGGGAATGAGTAGTGAAGCCAAAACCACAACCACAGTTAATGACTATTATCTCTTTGGAATTAAGAAATAAATATCCTGTGGGATCCTTCAAGAAAACCACACTTCGACAGTCCTGCTGGCAGCAATTCTCCCATGCATATGCTTTTGTCTTTGAATGCTAGATATTACCAGAGTGATGGAGAACAAGATTTATCTACCACTCTATCACTTCCATCACTA
Source organism: Neopsephotus bourkii (assembly GCF_033783945.1). NCBI lineage: Eukaryota > Metazoa > Chordata > Aves > Psittaciformes > Psittacidae > Neopsephotus > Neopsephotus bourkii. Next base: position 4,688,784 of record NW_026902113.1, read on the forward strand.
TTTCCTTCTTGCTCTGGGTTCCTATCCTCTAGGCACTGCATCACAGAAGAGCCTGTGTGATAGGGAATTCAAGCAGCTGGAAAAATCTGACACATGATCTGTAAAAAGTGCTGGGGGGGGGGGTGAAGAGAGAGGGAATGACTGGTGCCTCTGCTTACTAAGGCATCATGACTTCTGTATGAGAAGTTGGCCACTGGGTCTGCATCTGTGGTCAGTCCATGGTGTCTAGTCCCTGCGAGCCTGGAGCAGAGGGAAGCTGCACAGAAAAAGTTTGCAGCAAAGAGACTGATGACCGCAGGTAGCATTCTCATATCATACTTCCTTTGCCTTGTACAGGTAATATGCAGATCTCCTTCCTCTATCTTCAGAGAGGGTAGATTTGTTTTGTACAGAAACTCAAGACAGCAGATGCTGCTACTTGCAGATACATGAAGAAAAACAGAGGAGTGTAAATTCTACATCAGAGAAACAAATGTGTTGCTCCCCTTCCAGTGGTGAAACATGAACTTTGTTCCATTTGTGATTCTTGCATTGTCTCACTGATGTTCCCAGGGAAAAAAATGCATGCTACATCCTGTGAAAATACAAACTAATGGCTATAGGATGTGTCATCCTACATAGAAAATTCTCAGATCAGTAGTTTGGATGGAAATTCTGCAAACACAAGCTCAGTTTTTGTTAAGTCATTTCTCAGATAGGCAGTAGAGTTGCATATGTTGTTTATCGAGGCAGATAAAAGATTAATTCCTCCAAACCCAAAGATGCACTAATATCAGTGGAAGAAATCTTTAATATCAGTGTTCCTGTAGAAAGTAAGGGAATTTCCATTCAAGTACATTCCTAGGCTAATTCCCATGCATCTGCGCTCTTCAGGCAAGAAAAACACCACCCCTACATAATGCATTCATATGTTCTCTACATGCTGAGGTCTGTATAGGTTCAAGAAAATGCTTTCTCATACAGAAAGGCTTCAAGGAAAGGAAGCCTGAAACATGTTCTGCACAGGCTAGCGGTGTCATTCTGACTTGTTTCCACTCTGAAATGGGCTACTGCTCAAAGGGAAGAAATACAACACTGTAATTCCCGCCACAGAAAGGCATAATTGGATAATTTGGACATGTGGTGCAACTAATTTACTTATTTTCAAAAGATGCCTCAAGTTATGACTACTATAATTTCTGTTCTGGATTACATAAATGCAGATCTCACGCCTCCTAGTGCTGTTCAAAGTCTTACCTTAGATTTCAGTGAGCTTTGATCAGGTCCATGTAAAACTAAGACACTTTGGAATCACTGCACAAGTATCAACCAACAGTCTGCAACAGCAGAACTACATTGGCCCACTTTAGAATGACTGTAAGGAAGAATGCCTGCAGAAGAAACCTGGCTGCTATTAGCTTTGAAAAGGAACACCTAAGAAATAAAAAATGCCTGAAAATGTGCCTATTAGGAGACAGATCCACATCTTGTTTCTTCAATGAATTCATTGAAGAAAATAAAGCTGTATTAATTAAAATTAACAGCAAAGAATTGGCCTCTTTTTTTAACTGATATGGACTCATCTAAATCTTGAACTTCCATTTGGGTGAAACCTGAGGAAGTCCTGCCTTCCCCTTTTCACAATTTTTTTGGTCCACATTAGATAAAGTAGGGGACCTTTCAGCCAATCCAGTAATAGAGGAAATTTCCAGATGAGCATTATTAATAAGAGATGGGATTTTTAATTATTATTTTAACAGGAACACAAGTCCTATTAAAAAAAAATATGGTAAACCAGCACCCAGTGAGCTCCCAGTGTCTTCTGGAATTCCTCGGAATAAGTTTTCACAAGATCAGCTTTTTAAAAAGTCCAGGACTTTTACCAAAATTCAATTTGGCTGATAATTTCATGGGAAACAAGCTCCACTGAGCAGAACTCTGTCTGTCAACACATTGACCTTCTACACTTCGTTTGCATTGCCCTGGAATATCTGGACATACAGCACTGTAGGACAAATAAATACTGAACATTATTTTATATAAGCAAGACAATGCTCACCTAAAGCTTTTGCACAATCAGGTAAAGAGACTTACCAAAATGGTGTGTTTTGTTTTTTTTTTTTTGTAAAATATTGTTATTTTTGTTGCCAAAAAAAGTCAAAAAATGACTTTTCCCACTTGTATAACAATAAGGTTTGATAAGTAGAATGTATGAAATATACAGTAGCTTCTTCTGAAAGCTATCTAAGTTCACTCATCTTACAGTATGTGGAATGTAATAATCCAGAAAGTGAAATATGTATAAAAATAGGTAAAATTACTACAATATTTGTATTGAGTTATAATTCCTCCTGACAGGAAGGTTACAACACGTTTACAGTATATGTATGAAATGTTTGTTCATAAAGTTAAAAAACATCATTACCTTACTGAGGAACACATTAAATGTAGGAATGCATAATCAGAACTGACTCTCAATTCTGCTTAGCTGGTGCAAATCTACAGAGAACCATCTTCCTTTCTGCACAAAACAAAACCAACCTCTGATTTGAGAGCTGGGATTTTTCTCTGTTTTGTTTGTTGTTTGCCATAGAGGGGCCAGACTGAAGTTTATGAAAGAAATTCCTCTGGAAGTGGAAGCATGTTGTTTAATTTTTTTTCCCTATCTCCACTTTGTTACTGACAATGATCACCCACCTTTTTAAATGATTATTGCCTGACATTACATGGAGCTTTCACTGCTTGTTCAGAGCATGGCAGTGAAACAGAAAGAACCTCCAACTCCCCTGTCATGACCCAGTTCTGGGCTTGTGCTTTTTTGACAAGTCTTTGATCTGCAGCAGGCCTCATAGGCTAGTCTCCCGGAGGAACATGGTGCCAATGTTGTAAGAAACCTTTCTCATTCTGGCAGATGAGATGGAGGGTTTTGGAGGCTTCTGACCACTTCTGACCTCGAGGAAGTAACAGATCCCAGGAATTTCCTTTGGAAAGTTTTCTGGAAGCTCTTCACGGGAACGAGGGATGAAAACAAAATTTTCTTCCTTTTTCAAAAGCCTGGAAAAAAAAACAAGACAAAAGGACATAAAACCTGTAAACCACAGTAAAGAAACATCTCTCTGGAAGAGACTGATCCTATGCATTCCTAAATAAAAAATTACTTGAAAGTATTATGTTACACCCAAAAAAGGCACAGGATCCTTGGCTGATACATAGTAACCTTGCATCACCAACTTCAAGGAGTTTTGTTGACTGCAATAAGCTAAGGATATGGTCCAAATAACCACATTCTCTGAAAATCAGTGTCAGGATTCAGAAAGTTGTATATCAGAAAGGGAATCAAATTTATAATTATTTTTATCCATAATGTGCATTTGGCTCAGTTAAAACACACCAGTCTTGGGTAGATGTGCAGAAATTAACATTTCAGGGTGATGACTATCACCACATCTCCTACTGGAAAGAAGGGATGAAGGTGATGGTCCTTGGAAGCTCTCACAAGGTGGTCATTTTGTGACCTTCTTGTACTCAGTAGTATTGTATTTCATAAATTGGTGTCAAACACAGCAAATACAGCTTCAGTAAAAACCAGAATCAAATCTGACACTATTCATCAGAGGTACCCAAGGGTTTAATATGGGATTCCCGGCTGGGGTCAAAAAGGGATACAGGTTCACAGGAGCCATGAAGCAATGAAGTGTCTGGCTAGATCTGGATTGTAAAATAAATAAAATAAGTCTATACATTTTCTTTTTGTTTCCAGTAAATTGAGTAGGCATATTCAATCCCTTGCAGCATTGAAAAGAGCAGTTTTTAGGTAATGGTAAATTCTGAGCACAGTTGGATATACAAAAGTATTCATCTTATTTTCCACTCCCAAGACATTTATTCTTTCTCTCAATCAATTTGAAGACCAAAAACATCAGTGGGAAGGTCTTTATTAGGTTCAGTGGATTTTGCAATAGGTTGCTTACTTAATGTCTCAAAAGATTACTTCTGGAAAGTAAATGAATGAATGAATCCTGTTGCCAGGCAAATTTTCCAGGATTCTCAGCACATCTAAAGGCACTACTTTACTGAATGTTTTTCATAAGTTTTGGCTGAGACAATCTGTGTGAGCTCTTTGAAATACAAAGTCATTTTCTTCCCAGCCTTTAAATAATGTTACTTACAAATCCAACAATGTTTCTGCCTTTGAACTTCTGTGGCAGTCTTTGTTTAGCATGCAGTTTGAATGTCATAATCTATTTATGATGAAAATACTGTAATCTTTTCTAATTTGCGTGAGTTTGTACAGGCCTCTACAGAGAAGCTTCTCTTATTTCTTCTTTGCAACACTTGCAGTAAATATTTTGAGTTTTAAAACTACAGGCTTAATAAACTGAAATAACTCTTTGACGCTTCCCAAATTAGTTTTCTGCAAGCAACAGTTGAACTTTTACAACTTTCTGAGGTGAATCTGTAAGCTTTTGCAGTAGTCATTCTTCTTCAAACTGACTCTTTGCTATGGAGCATCTGGCCTTGCTAAAAATCAATGGTTTCCTTTTCAAAGCCTAACATTACCTAATTGTAATGATAGTTACACAAGTCTGAAACTGTAAAATATAGATATATTCTTTGATTCAGTTCAGGGCTGGCACTGAGTTTAGTTGATATTTCACGCTATTTTCCTCATGGAACAAAAGTGCAAGTTATTAACTAAAGGTCTTATGTTCACTTGTTTTGTGAATTGTAAGTTGGTTGCAATTAAATGCTCCGGGAGGGATGGGTGAGTAAGCAATTATTCCTTTGGAAATCCCTTCACTACTGTGACTTGTGATAGAATCCACATTCCTATATTAGACATATTGTTTGAATCAGCCTCATACCATAAGAAATTGGCTAGTCAACCTTTACCGGGATAACAAGCTACCAACCAAGCATGACAGGAAACCTTCTTTACCAAATGCTAATGGAAGCTACTTATGATCATACTCTATCCTAGTAAGTTTAGCTTATAGTTTTAAGAAAAAAAATAATTTGCTGTCTCTTGTAATATTGCTATTAGAAGGACTTTAATCAGGACAAAAATGGCCTCCTGTTAACACTCTCCTAAAGAACAAGTTCTTCAGATTCCTTAAATATATTGGTCCTGACATGTGGTTTCCTAGGTTGAGAAAGAGGTAATGGCTCAGATTTCTTATGCTTTGTGTACGCTACAGAAATAAGTTATCTGCTAATCCTCAGTGCATAGCAGTGAGGACATTTTCTGCAGGTACCTTCCTTCCTAATTTTAGACCAATTATTAGGTTAAAAAAGAGAGTAGCAGTGAATGGCCATGGCCCAGATCAACAGCCCTTGCTAAGTTTCTTGTTATCCTTTTCATGGGTACAAAGAACCACAGATACTTCTGCCAAGGAGCTGAATGAATAATGCACATTCTCAGTGAGGGCAAGGCTGAGCCGCACAGTTTTATTATCACCCCTCTGGCTCAGGGGAAGAGCCAGTACAAAACCTTCTGGTCTGGAGGCTTTACTGGGTGGTGGCACCCAGTTCTGTTTGCCTCACCCTGTGGACCATTAGCAGAATACTTTGTTGTGATGAAGTCGGATTACCTGTTTTGAAAGTCTGAGATCATAATCTATCCTTTACCTTGAGGAAATTTTATGGCAGCTTCAACTCTACATAATGTCCCCAGATTGTCCTATAGTTGTAGAGCTTAAGTCGTAGTTACACAACCTCCACAGTTCAGCAATATGCATATAAAAACTATTTGGAAAATACTGCAATTTATATCAGCTGTATTTCCTGCATCAGTTCTATTGTAAAGGATATGCTTATAGTAGGTTATTCAAAGGCTCAAAATTCTATGTTCCACTCAAGTGGTTGGATATACAATTTACAATTCAGTGCTTAAATTGTGAGGATTGGGATACCTAAGCATTCGTATAAATTGCCTGGAACCACGTCTGCCCTCAGCTTGTCTTCTTTGTTGAAGTTTCAGAAGAAGAATTTCTTAAAGCTGATTTGTTGTTAACACCTTCCCTCCTAAGCCAAAATCTTCCAGAACTGTTTAAATTCTTGTTCTGTCCCTTCCCTGCTGGAAATACTGGAGCTTTTAGACAAAAATAAATGGTATCTGAGAATTATCCCACTGCTTTTATCATTTTCAGTTTGCTCATTAAAAAAAAAAAAAAAAAAGTGTTAGTACAGAAACAGAAAATGTGGCTATTTTCTAGTGGAAAAAAAGAAGCATTTCAAGGTCAAGAGGTCTGTGCATGAGTGAAAATTGTGATCATAGTGGGAATCTTGAAGAAGCTTTTAAAAGCTGTAGCTCATTTTTGCACGGCTGGTATGATAGGTAATTTTATTTCAAACTATTTTGGCAAGAAACAGTCACATCTACAACACTGAGTTCCTATATTCAGAAAATGGACTAACAAAGACTTGTTACTGAAGAATAATTTATTGCAAGGACCTCTGTGCTGAATGCATGCTTTCCACATGGTTCTTGCTCTGTCCATGCCCATTGGAAAGCAGTAAACCTCTTTATCTCTCCATCTCTCAGAGACGTCAGAACTTTGTACTTATCACTGTGTGCTGTGAAGATTAACTAAAACTCACACATAAAAAATATTCTCAGACTCAGTAGGAAGGATGGTTGCAAATGGTTTGCGAATTCTTTTGTGAAAGTGGCATAACTTGCTCCATCTTCTCCCAAACAAGATGCAATCACAAATTGGATCTGTTTAAAGGGAGGAATATGACAGTAAGAGGAGCAGCTTCTTAGCATCCTGGAGTAGCAACTCCATTGGAAATACAAAAAAGACAATACAGATTGAGAACTGTATTTTCACTGCTGAAGGAATAAATGATTACCACATGTGCTAACTCAGTTCTAGCACCGGTGCTGAGGAAGTATTCACCAAGCTTCAGTATGCTCCGATAGCCGGAGTTACACCATGAGGGCTTCAGAGAACATGTTGCCTGCACAGTGCCTAGAAACCTTTGAAACCTCCTCCCCACTGCTGTGACTAGTGCTTGTAAACTGCAAATGCCATCAGGTTTCTCCAGCTGCAGAAGCCCAGCACAGTGCATAGTTTGGAGTGCTCAGGGGCCTGCCTTTTCTCTTGCCCTTAACACCAGGTTTGTTTTAAAGGCCACCTTTAGGCCATGCAGTCAGGCAAAATCTTTCCAGAATCCACAGATAGTAAGGAGGAAGCAACTGATCCCCATGGTGATGCTTCCTGTCCTCAGTCAGGGTCCTCCTCTTGCTTGCCAACCTTGCCACTTGCTGTCACCTGACTGTAGGAGCAGTTCAGGAGCATCAGCTTCCCCAGAACGAAGTGAGGTATCTCCACCTGCACAGGTTGCTCCCTTCTGTCTTCCTCAAGCCCTCCACAACATGTACCTTCTACCACAGTTCCTAAGTGCCATAAACTGATACACATATATGTATATAAAATACATTATATATAATAAACTTCAAAACCATGTTCATATCTAATTAGATATGTAACATGACAATTACAGCATTTGCTGGTTCAATAAACTGTGTAACATGAACATTATATTCAAGTAAGATTTTAACAACAGCTAAGTACTTATTCAGCTTTGTGTTTGCATATATAAATTTTAAGCTCTGTAGAATGAAGTTCCACATACCTTAAATAATAGTCATGTTATGATGGGATTTGGCAATTTGCTGAATCTGAGTTTAAAAAGCACCCACTCAGAATAGAACTTCAATGCAAACTTCTTTCAGGAAAATTGTTTTCTATAGACAATTTGAACAGTATTTCTGAAAGAAATACAATGAACTTCAATAAAGGAGCATGCGCACCGCCTTCCTAATTATAGTGTACACCAAGAAAAGCAAACTGGCCAGGTCAATATTCTATAAATATTACCTTTCACAGGGATAGCTATCAACAGAAAAAAGTTTCTTTCCACCCTAACTCTTAAAGAACTGTGAAAACTGTAGCTAACCATGTTCACATACACCTATTAATTGGTAAAATTAGGAAAATATAATGAATGGCTTCCCAGATGGGTTATACACATTCTGTCTCCTGATGGAGTGCTGATCCTTTTCTCTGTGGTGACAAGCATTGGTCACTTCACCAGCTGGGCATCTGGTTTGATAGCATATAGCAGCTCATTTCTTTCCATATGAATTCATGTTATAATTATTACGGCATTCATTAGAAAAATTGGCAGACTGCTCATAAAATACACTGTATAAAGGTACAAATGTGCTATTGTAATGCCAAAAATCAGTGCACTTCTTTCTAAATCTAGTAGCTTTGAATTTTTCCCTCAGTTTCAATACAAACCAAAAAGATCAGGAAACTGATAAAACCCTGACTATGTCTCAATCTAATTAATATCAGATTGCACTTTATATTTTTTAAAAGTATGGAAGTTAATATATTGGTGGTTTTCTTCATACACATCAATTGTAATAAGATTATGAAAGGAGTAGGTATGACATTTTTAATGCAATGCATTGCATATCAAATGAAGCTGAGCATGGTGGATGTCAATCAGTGACTTTTAATACCTTTAATAAAACTTCTTCCATACAACATTCTGTGATAACAGTTTAAAACCTATTCAAAATTCTGCAGGTTTTAATCAGTTTTAAAAGCTGAGGGGCAATTTTTTGCAGATAAACCAGCAGTAACTTCACCCAGCTCAATATGAAGGTACGCTTGGTTGCTTTCTCTCCTAAATCACATAAGGATGTAGGACATAGGCTGTTCATTGTTGCCTAAGCTCAGGACCCACGTTTATTGCCCAGAATGTAATCATGGAAAATATCTGCACCCAACACTTGATGCCAGAAGAACCTTCTCCACAAGAGAAATACATGCTGGAAAAGACCAGAGACGGAAAGAAGGAAGAGAATTCATTTTAAATACAGTTACTTGACAAACAGCAACAATTATGTTTACCTGCTTTTGATAACTGCTTAGAGATCCCAAGGCATTATGTTGTAATGCTATTAGGGAAACAGGATGAATGTAGGTACATTATATTAATATCTGATAAAAATCATTATTTAGGCTGAAATAAATAATTTTAAAATATTTAATCTCTCTTCTGTGCTAAAGAAGAGTCTCATGAATCTCACTGTCCTTACTTCCTGAGTACGGAAAATAGTGCAATTTTATTAAGTTCAGATTAATTAAATAAACCTTGAGCTGGATTTGCCAGTTTGCTAAAGGAACAAAGAATGTTTTATTCTTCTGTTATTCCTTCCCAGCCACATGTTTAAACTGGGACCAGTCTGAGATCCTCCACTTCCTCTCCAGTTTCCACATGTTTCAGTGGAAATTTTACTAGTGCTGCTCCAGAACTTTCATTTTACGATGCTCAGTGATTCAAAGCAATTGGGGATCTGTAATCCTTCAATCAAAAGACCTGTCTGAGTCAAGAGAACAAGATATTGTGAACCGAAGTCAGCTCTTATCCTCAACAGCTTCAAAGGCTACCTCTGTAGAAGGTGCTGTTTCACACCGCAGAGCTTTGCCCAGGCAGGTGTAACTGGAGCAAGGCTGCCCCAGGTTCACTGCTGCTGCTAGGCAACACCAAATCTTCTATTTATAATTTTAGACTGATTCTTACACAGGCTGATTATGGGCTCACAGGGAAGTGTCTGAAATCTATAACAGGCATTCTGAAGCGGCATTATAATTTGAACGCTGATGATGGTTTATAATGCATAATCTGTACTGTAAAATGAAAATACTGATAAGTATTAGATGTGTTCCCAGTAACTGCATGCTTTGTAAGCACAAAACTTTATATCACAGTTTGCATTGGGGGCATGGTAGACACAAACATACATTGATAAATGCCAATAGGTAATTGAAAATTCTGCCATTTTCATACTGATTGTAGAGTTGTCTACTTTGGAAAACACCGCTTCTTAGATAATAAAAATATTAACTGAGTACACAGCAGCACAGTATGATCAAATAGAAGCATTTGATGAAATATATATAAGGTCAACTATAAACACATCTAAGTTTGCAATGAATCACTTTATTTATACTAAGCAAATTATACACTCCTACAAATTATATTTAAGCAAAGTTATATACAAATGCATGAGATCCTTCTTTATTTAGGTAGTACATGATGTTCAAACCCCCTAGATCACCTTCAGAAGCCCTGAATAATACTGCACAATAGAGCGTTTTGTAATTGCAGTCTCTCCTGACCACTATGTCAGCATGTCAGCAGTGTCATTTCCTGACTTATTCCCTGTCCTTATGCTTACAACCATGCCAGGAGCTATGGTTTGAAATACCCTTTCTAAGTCTCCCTATGCACATTTATTTTATTTTCTTACATAAATTCTGAAGCATGCAAAATAAACTTGTTCCTTGCCTTTTCATCACTACTTTTAGCCATTCACAGAATCATAGAATGGTTTGGGTTGGAAGGGACCTTAAAGATCATCCACTTCCAACCTCCCTGCTATGGGCAGGGACAACTTCCTTGAGACCAGGTTGCTCAAAGCTCCATCCAACGTGGCCTTGAACACTGCAAGGGATGGGGCAGCCACAGCTTCTCTGGGCAACCTGTGCCCTCATAGTGAAGGATTTCTTCCTTATATCTAATCTAAACTACTCTCTTTCCATTTAAATCCATTCCCCATTGCCCTGTCCCTACATGCTCTCATAAAATGTCCCACTCAGGATTTCTTGTAGGCCCCTTTAGGCATTGGAAGCTGCTCTAAGGTCTCCCCAAAGCCGTCTCTTCTCCAGGCTGATCAAGCCCAACTCTCTCAGCCTGTCCCCAAAGGAGAGTGCTCCAGCCCTTGGATCACCTTCATGGCCTCTTTGGACTCACTTCAACAGCCCCACATCCTTAGGGGGCCTATAAGGACACTGGGGATGGAATCTTCATTAGGGACTGTAGTGACAGGACAAGAGGTAATGGGTTAAAACTTAAACAGGGGAAGTTTAGATTGGATATAAGGAGGAAATTCTTTACTGTGAGGGTGGCGAGGCACTGGAACAGGTTTCCCAAAGAAATGATAAATGCTCCACCCCTGTCAGTGTTCAAGGCCAGGTTGGACACGGTTTACTGTGAGGTGTCCCTGCCCATGGCAAGGGGGTTGGAACTTGATGATCTTAAGGTCCTTTCCAGCCCTAACTATTCTATGATTCTTACACTGGGGCCCCCTTAGCTGGATGCAGGACTACAGGTGGTGTCACAAGAGCAGAGTAGAAGGGGAGAATTACCTCCCTCAACATGCCTAACACTGTGCTGGGTCTGTGTTTCTCCCACACAATAACAGACGATTGTGTGAATATGTTTCTGCCCACTTCATAATTCAGATTTTCTGCCTCTTCTTTAATTAGCTATACTTGCTCCTTTCTGTAAATCTGATATCAAGTGAATGGCCTTTTCAGAAGAATGTAATTTTATTCACTAATTTGAATTACTTTTAACTTTAACTTCTGTCTCATTTATATTTTAGCATATCAGGCACTTCCATTCTTGGATGAAGAAATTCCATTTTAAACTTTAATTTACATAGATAGGTATGGGGATAAAATGAATACCGAGATTCACAGTTCTGTATAAGAAAAAAAAAAAAAGGAAAAAAGGTACTGTCTGAGCAATTGCATGCAGATTAACAGAGAAACAGTCCCGACACCTGAACAAAACCACACATCAGAAAATTACTTCAGATACAGAACACTGGAAAAAAGAGTAAGATTGAGATCTCCTGCCAAAAAAGTGAGTAAATCAGTAACAATGCAAGCAGCAGAAATTCTAATAGTCAAGCTGTCAAATTTGAACAATAAGGAACACCTCTTTTTATTTAGGAGGTGCTCCTCATAACCAGATTTAATCAAGCCTTGTCTCTATTTGCATAATTTCTTCAAAGTTCTAGGGCTGGTGCTTTGCCATTTTCAGTCTTTTTTCCTACATTAAAAACATGCTTCTATCAAGTGTCTCTTTACAGTGCTACATCAGAAATTTTGTTTTCAAGAATGCATAAAAACTCTGAAAGCTTGGCTTCACTGGTAAATTAAAGACTTTCTTCTGAGCCAATGGGAATATGCTTCCTTCCATGAAATGTGCCTAGCAAGTGGAACTCAAATCATTAGGCTAAAGCTGTAATAGTGCATAAAATTATGGTGCCTTAGGAGACATCTCCCATTTCTTTCTGTTACATGTTATTTTAGGCAGGAATGGTTGGCCTTCCTGTTATGTTTTCTTGCCTGCACTGCCTGACACCTTTGTGCATTCTGATGCAAACCTACAAACTAAAGACTGACAGCCCCATGCAACACCTCTTTCCAGTTGTCCTGGTGCTCTGATAACTTTCTATGTGATGAGGACAGAGCGAGTTACAAGATGTAACTCAAAGCAGGTTGAAATAAAAGAGTATGTAAAGGCTAAGAGGACTTACTGGTATGTGGTTGGACTGACATTGATGCGGCGTGGGTGACTTCCTGACTCGAACTTGCTTGCAAGGGTGACATTGTTCCCAAAGAGACAGTAACGTGGCATTCTTACACCAACGACACCAGCCAGCACTGATCCTGAGTGAATGCCTATCCTCATCTGGAAAAACATGAGAAGCATGTCAGTCTGTTTCTCTTGTGCTGCTCAGGGTAATGTCATTAGCACTTATTGACTAGCCAGTCACAGCAACCCTTTCAAAGAAATAATAAACCAAAGAAGAAAGAGTGAAGGGGAAGAAAACATGCTCTCCCATTCCTCTAGCTTAAATCATATGCAGTTAAAAGAAGAACAAAAGATGGTTATCTTTTCAGTAAAACTATTGTCTTCTTTGCTGAAGACAAACAAAACAGGGATCATAAACAGAATAGGATAGGATCACCAAGAGTTACTGCAATATCAGCCATCAAATTACAGAAATAGATACATTATAGGGGGGAATTTTTGCCACTTCTTCTAACACAGGCTTTAAAGACTCAAATTTTCTCAAAATGGCAGAAAGAATAGCAAAATAGAGTTAATGAATATGGCATTTTTATCTTCTTCATACTTTTTTTTCTTTCAAATTACTCAAGGTCTAGTGTCTTTCTCACTTTGTCAGGCTGAGATAATGCAATGGGGTAAAGATGCTGAAGATTAAGGCACTAATTAATGAAATAATTGAATTTACCTCAAAATAAGGAGGAATAGATCCCAGCAAATAAAATAAAAAAAAAAACAACCAACCAAACAAAAACCAAATGAGACGATTTAGCAATTATCTGCTGTAACTGTCTGAGATGTAGCAATTACATAGATGTGTAAAGTTTGGAGTCAGCAACCCATTTTCTTTCAGAGTGAATAAGCAGATTTATTCTGCACACATTTTAGCAACCAATTGTGTTTGCCAAGAAAATAATTTTTACAAATAGGAAGTCATCTTTTCTCGTTAATTTTCTAACATTGAAAAATGAAAGTAAAATATTTATACCTTTCGAGGATATTCTAACTCATAGCAACTGGACTGCTGCAAAATATGAAATAATGTAAAGAAAATAAATAGCAGCTACTAAAACAGAGGGTCTGAAGGGGTATTAATGAGTGATTCAACTAATACTATACTCAATATTGCCATTTGACATAATTCACAGTTATTGCACTGTGCTTTTGTCTTTCAAACCCCATTTTTTAATAACACAATACATACTTACTCTAATACAATTTTTTTTTATTTTATTTTTTATGCTAAGACAAATGCCAGCATTTGATAACCTTGGTGTGCATAAAGTCCTATAAACATGTGGGACCGCACATCATGCCACTGAATAGATTTACTCCCATGTGTTCAAGGTTTCTACCATGAAGCTAAGCACCCTTTTCATTTTGTTCCTCTATGTCACAATGGGTATAGCGTTATATCTGCTATATGCTAAGCCCATGTGCAACCTAAGAACATGTTCTGCGTTCAGTGCAATACTACTTACAACGTTCTCACAGGTAACATAAAATCTTTAAAAAAATGCTGTTAATTACAGACTAGGACTGTATTATGTTTTCTGTTTTAATTTGTGAATAAATAACACTTGAATTTAATTGAACTTTCAAACCTTTACTACAATTTGGAAGGCAGCTACTGAAATCCTTCATATACTCTACCCTATCAGACTGAGAAGAACTCACGAACTTGCTTTGGCTTTGAACATCTGTGCAAACTCATCACACCTACATTATTATGGTCAGGTTTTGGGGCATGAAGATTTCCTGCTTTTGCTACAATGTACATTTAAACTCTATTGTTCATTGCCAGTGAAAAAGGTGTTCCTGCAGTCAAGAAGTGATCAAGCAGCCTTCTGGGTATTAGTGAGGTCAGTACCTGCCCTCAGCAAAAGATTACAAACAGAAGGTCTTGCTCACAGAAAAGCTTTTCATAAATAATAAAGAACTTATTGACAATGCCTTGGTTTTGAGAGACTGGAGAACAATCAGTTATTTTGCACACAATTTTAAGAACAGAGTTAATACTACCTATCTGTTCCACTACTACTGCACATTTATTTAGGAATCATTAAAAAATCACTTGTGACCTCTTCTAAGGTACATTCAACCACATGTGAAGGCCTGATTGAAACTATAAGAAAAAGCACTAGCTATGTTTTGCTGTGGAAATGACACTATACATTAGAGTGGAAGGAAAATCTGCTACCAAAAACCATACTATGAAAATAAAATCTATTTTTGCCATATATGTGGTGAAAAGTAAAGTAGTTGCTTGTTTTTCTGCTTTCATTCCTGAAGTGCTTTTTTGTGTCTGCATAGTTTTTTATCATTTATTGTTTCAGTGACAGAGGACTTCCCAAGGATTTCTGAATCCATGTGTTTTTCCAAATTCTCTGTAGCAAAAGTTTAGGATCTCTTGAAGAACCCAAACCGCACTCACACAGTAAATACTTTCAAGACCTTTTCTCATGATTTTCTTAAGAAGACACTGGGGAAATGGCCTTTGTGGTTAATACTTTTTAGGATGTGCCAAAGAAACCAAGGCATTACACTGTCAGACTTGCTAAAAAAAAATGCAATCTGATTTACCACCCTAACAGAAAGTATTTGCCTTTGCAAGTTTAGGTGAATGAAGCTAAAGCCATGCCAGCTGCTATCGAAAAAACTGAGGCTAGGAGCAAAAATAAATGGATACTGAAAATTTCATTCAGGAGTACCTAGAATCATAGAATTAACTAGTTTGGAAAAGACCTTTAAGACCATCAAGTCCAACCATCTACATACATTAGGTCATTTGTGAACTGAGTGACTTTCAGTAGGAATGAGACAGCTTTTCTATTTAATATAGTGTGTATCTAAAAAGATTTAAGAAAACCCTTGGTTTGGCTGAGTACAGAGCATTTTGTGTTATGTAGGTTTTTTGACTATTTTAAAAATCATTCTTCTGCAATCAGAAATGCAGATGTTCTCACAAACACAGGTTGAATTAAGTACCACATACAGCAGCCAATGAGGGTGTCAAAACCTGAAGTTTTCACTGGGTGCAAGAAAGCTGATGTGGTTTTCTCATTAAACCATAGCGATAAATGCCTTATACAAGACAAAATAACACCACAAATGGCTTGCAATAAGGCCTTACTTCTGCTTCATTATATGGTTCGCTAAAAGAAAAAAGCCTGCAACAGTGGTGCTATTGCCATGAAGTATTCTACAGTATGTTTTCTTATACTGAGAGTAACCATTATATTGCTTGTGTATAACCTTTTAGGGAAATATGCTTTTCATAAAAATGTCTTTTCAAGATTTTACTTCATCTGCAGGTAAATTATTCTGGCTTTTTCCTCACTGAGTTGAAAAGTGTTGTGATAACAGTTTAAGGCCTTTTTTATGAAGTGAGAAAATATGTGATAAAATTACTACCAAGACACTGGGATACATCAATCTCTCATATTTACTTTGCAGCAAAAGAAAATATGCCTAGACTTAGAACGATAATAACAGTTATACATGTACACTTACAGTTCCCAAGCTCTGTTGTATATGCAGCCCTTATCAGTGCTTTCACAGAAAAGTTTATTAGTTTAGATTAGTAATTAAAGATTATTAAAGATTATTAATAACATATGAAATGCGAATTAGGTGGAACACTAGGGTGCATTCTTTGTCCATAATAACTATATTTATTCATTTATTCCCTTTAAATATGTGTAACACTTTATGCGTGTATTATCTTAAATTGAGCAGTTTTAATAAAATTTATGCTCTTAATCTGTGGCAATGGCTCCTTCATCTGCCCTTAGTTATTTGGCAAAATATAAAAGGGCAGCATACAACTGAGATGTAAAGTTCAGAGACATTATGCATGCAAATGGAAAGACAGCTCTTTGGAAACTATCACAAAGACAAGACTGCCATGACAAAAATAACAACCAACCAACCAATCAAACCTAAAACAAGTAAACCCAGAAAACACAAGATGGACAATACAAATCCTATATTTACGGAACAGTGAAGAGATGGACAAAGGCAAATGACATTTCTAGAGCAGAATATCAAAAGTCACAATGGGAAATGAAACATGAAGCCACATGAATGAAAGGCCTTTAGATAAAGAGGAAGAACTTGAATTGGCTGCAATAGAAAGATTTAGAGTGGAAAATGACAGGGAGAATAGAGATTAATTAATTTTGTCTTTGCAGCAGCTGCAGTAATAGTAAGGTGGAGAAAAGCTGATGTGTCAGAAGCATAAAAGAAAAACAGCCTGCATTGATGAATGGAGGCTAAGAGGAAAGACATAGCCATGTGGAAAGGAAAAGAAGCTTCCAAAAATTTTAAAGAATATGTAGCAGTATTTGGATATTGCCTATAGGATAAGGCTCAGGGAGCAGAAATGGCTAAAACCTGAGTGACATGAAGGATAGTGTTTTTGTATAATAGTAATAGATAAAGAAGGTTCATAGGGAAAGATAAGGAGCACTGGAGCTATGGTCATCCTCTGATGGGGAAACATGCCAGAAGCAGTATCAGTGAGAACTATAGTCCAGGCTGGGCTAAAACAGGAAAGTCAGAATGCTCTGTTCTGTTTTTCTGATGTACTGAATCTTAGAAGAGTTGTTTGTAACCCCTTTACCTTATTGCCAAAGCATGATTTTTAATTTTTATAAGTAAAAGTGCTGGGGTTTGTTTTTGCTGTGCAATTTCCATCACTTCCAATAGCCCCAATGGCTTCTTAGCCACAATACTGAAGCCAACATTCTTCCATCAAAATAAAGCCTAATCCAAGTGAAATGCAACACTGAAAACTCACAACCCATCTACACTCACTGTATGGTGAAGACACGGAAGTATTTTATGAAAAATAAAGGAGCAAAGTGGCATGCCTGAAGTAAATTTCATCTTTGCTAATTTATTCCTCAACAGTTTTTTCTGTTAACCACTATGTTCACAATAAGCAGATCCAGTAGTTTGCTTTATCTTCAAAGCTCTTAAGCTTTTTTTCTTTTGAAACCCTGTTGAAAAATGCATTCTCCTTTCCCTCTCATTTCCCCACATAATTTTCAAGGAAAAAGCTTTGACATAAAAATGCAAGTGGCAAGACACCATTCTGCAGTCTGAGACGTAGTACTTGTCTCTTCAAGAAAATTTCATAAAATCTCCTCAAATCTTTGATTTTTGACCAAAATATGTCTGCATGTTGGTAGCTAACAGAACACATTAAACCTCGTGTTTCCCTTCAGTCAAAACTGAGATACTGCATTGCAAGACTTAAAAATTTTCCTTTATTAGTTAGACCATAAGACGATGTTTCAAGCTGTAATGATTCCTGAAAGGAGAATTAGCTGCTTTTTAATTACTGTTCAAGCTTCTTATGTATATGATGCTGTGCAAAAGTATCTGCAATCTTGTTCAAGGGCTTACAAACTGATTTTTAAAAGCATAGCCTGTTTAATTCAGAGAAAGGACTCATCAGATACATCTTTCCTGATAGGTGACAGCATGAAGAACTGGAAAAGTACATGACAGTGAAGACTGGTTTCTGAGCTGAAAGGTTCTTTGTGGACAGTATTGAAAGGCAGAGTTGGAGAAAGGAGTCTGTGGGTACCTCTCTTTTTGTCTTCCAGTAAAGAGTAGCTGATGTTCCAACATGCAAGCACACATTCCAATTCAAACTTAAGCTATGTGTAACCTGTGTTCTGGTAAGCACAGGGCAAAAATACATGCTCATTTTCGAAATTATTTCTGCCACTAGTAATTTTTAGTTCAGGGATTTCCTGAGCCAAAAGAAATCCTTTTTGTAGAGGAAAGGTGTTTGACATTCACGCCTCCTCCTGAAATATAAGCTATCATAATATTTCATGGGAGTGGTAGCTGTACACATACTTCACACTGCACACACAGAGAGAAGGACCTTAGTAAACAGTTCTCAGACTCTGAAAAAAATAATCCCATGCTAGAAAAAGAAGTCTGATTGCTTCA
The DNA here is from genome assembly GCF_033783945.1 of Neopsephotus bourkii. NCBI lineage: Eukaryota > Metazoa > Chordata > Aves > Psittaciformes > Psittacidae > Neopsephotus > Neopsephotus bourkii. The sequence continues at coordinate 4,707,183 of NW_026902113.1, forward strand.
CAGGTTAATAGCATCCATAAGGACTCAAAATTCATGATCACAGACGTGCCTGCTTTACACAGATGTGAGCTGAAGAAGTGTTGGAAGGCTGGGAATTAGGCGACACAGTCTGGAAAACCATCATGGGCAGAAGTAATGCCCCACTCAGCCAGCCTGGAGCTTTCCAAGCCTTAATAACATGACTGACTGGCAGAAGGTCAAGTCTTTGTGCTGAGCTGATACCAGAGCGCAGGGCTGACATGAAGTAGTAGGTGTATGAAAATACTTCCAGACACATGGATGCCCTAGCAAAACGCTGAAATACAATAGGAAATATTCTGCTGGATCAGGACTTTTGACATCAGTTTCAATAACATACACGGATATCTACACTACCATTTCTCAAATAAATTAAGCACTCCTCAGTTTCTGCCCTAACATACCCATGATGGTCTGTGTCTCAATAAAGGCCTTCTCCCTTCTGCCCTTGCAATGTCCTTCAGAAAGGAAAAAGTCACCTCTCATGGCTGCCAGTCCATGACACCCTGCCAGATCCTTTCAAAGAGAATGCACCAAATTCTGTACAATGTTATCTGCTCTAATACTTTGTAGCAGCTTCTACAGAGGTGCTATCTCTAAATCTCAGCATACACAACACTTGGGCATTTATTTGTAAAATTTATTAATGTAAAATAGATTCTACAGAGCTCAGAGGTCTGAAATCAGGGCCACACGCTGGTGAGTCAATGTGCCTTTCTGCTCCTTCAAAGAACTGCAAGTAGACAGGACTGACAGCTTTGCCCTGACATATGCTTTAGTGTGGGGGTTATCTGTATTCTTAGATAGATTTATAAATATCACAGTGTCTTTCTGGAAGGGGACATATGACAGTACAGCTCACTACAGAATTGTTGCCAAGGAACAGACCTGCTCAGAGGAAAATATAGATCACTTTGAATTTCACAAGGTGTTCTATAGAACTAAACTACAGGATATATTTCCCCCATATTTGAACAACATTCTGAGAAATGAACATTTAGCTTTTTTTTTTTTTTATGAGAATTTCCTAGATTTCTTACTCATAAACTTAGAATTATTCACCCTGCCTGATGTAAAACACTCAGCAAACTATACAAGGTCAATGAGAAATACAGTAATAAACTAACAAACATTGAACTCCTCATGACAGACAAATAAATAAATAGCTATTGGGTAAAGCAATCATGTGATTTGTATAAAAGACATACAATTAAATCATAACCAATGTGATGAACATTGCACATGTGCATCCCTGTGCATCCCTGGACTATAGCCTTGGCATACAGTCACCTCTCCTGAATGTGGAACAAGGTGCTACAAAGCATTTCTACATAAAGAAGTCTCAAACTTGAAGGCTGAAATTCCTTTTCTCTTTCCATTTCAGGTCTTCCACTCTGATCTAAGTTAGTTCTGATTTGAATAGTGGTTGGATTAGATGACCTCCAAAGGTATCTTGCAAATTCTTTTATTCTGTGATTCTGTGATTTTATACCTCTGTGAGTCTTCATCAGCAAAAGGAGATAGAATTAGATGAAGTAAAAATGAAAAACAAAGATTCAGACTAGTTTTCAATCCAATTTATAATGGGGCCAGGTTTTGTGAGCCGAATTCTGCCCTGAGGCATCACATGAATTCACTTTGGCACTGCTCAGGGTCTAGGTTAGAATGGGTGTCATTTGTGAGAAAATGTCTAACTTGAAGTGTTTTACTGGGGGTGGGGGGGTATAAACCATGTAAACAGGAATTTCTAGAGTTGCTGAATAGAAGAATAAACCCTGTACCATTCCTCTAAGATTCCAGAGAAGGGATATTAATGTTAATGTTAATGTTAATATTAATGTTAATGTACTTCTTCATAAGCTGCTGTTCTCTCACCATTAAAATGCTGCATTTTGTTGCTGATGCAGCATTTAATCAAAACCATTTTTTATTGTTTTCTTTGAATAACCATTTCCAAAGCAGGGGTTTAATTACTGTGTGAATCTGTGTGTTCAGGTACTTTAAAAAGAGCTAATCATTCAAGCAAACCCACATAGCAGTGGAGGATTTTTCCCAGCCTCCTCTCCACTGACACACAAAAAAGAAAAAAACCATCACAAAGTTCTGTTTGATCCTTAGTGTAGGAGGACATCTTTGTCTCACAATGCCATCATATGACATATACTGAATGGATTGGGTGATACTTTAACAAGGGTAAATGACACATGCTCAAAATATTTAAGAGAACAGAAAAGCCGGATCTAAAAAATAAGTTGGTCACAAGGGTTTTAACCCTAAGAAACAGTTTCAAATGTGATTGCTAATTTAGTCATTTAAGGTAGATTTCACCTAATTTCAACCACCCATAAGTTAAGCAGCTCATTAGAGCTGTTAGATTTCTAGACTCTTCTAAACCAAGAAGGTAAATAACGTCAGGCTGCAATTATTCACATTCCAAAATCTGCACCTAGGAAATGCTGGATCAGTCACTACCAAAGGTGTCCAACCCTACTGGTGAAAGAGAGCGGGACATTTAATGGTAAGTTTAGCCTCAACACGTCATGCACAGACAGCTAAAGATAGGTGAGATTAATCCAACCATCAGACTGGCAAAGTTGACAAGCTTTTACCTTCTTGGCCTAAAAAGAATGCGTAAATTATCAAAGAAACAGGTGCTGATGAATAGGACCTTGTCAGAAGATCATTCTATTTGTAGAATAGCAGAAATTTCTTCAGGTATTTTAACATAATGATCTTTGAATCTAGCCTGCAAGCCTTGAAACTGTAAAATGAAATGACATTCTGATCGAAAAGTCATAATTCATCTTTTGATCATAGTACATGCTTTTATATATAGATGAAATGCCTGTTGCTTTGCTTTGAGAAAAGCTTGGCACTAATCAACAAGGATCTGCTGCCTAACAGCTTTAATATCTACAGAAACCATTGACATACAAGAATTTTACAGTCTTACTATTAGAAGCAACCTTATCTAGCCTATATACAATAATGATACATCTGTACATATCTTTATACACTGATGAGACCTAAATTGTTGACTATGTCATTTAAGTCTTTACCACTGCAAAATGCTTAATACTTTTTGAACAGAGGAGATACATTTTAAGTGTGTAGTTGCTACTGGATGCCCCAGCTTCTTGCAATCAACACCAAGGCAAACATAATCAAGATGAAAAATGGATTAATCCACCTCCTTCATATGGGCACAGTAGACATGACAAAACAATGGGCCAGATTTTGTAAATAGGCCTGTTCATAAGTTTGAAGAAGTGGAGAGACTATTTCCTATCACATTTCTCATTCTAACCATCAATATATCCAATTAAATATAGACAAATGCCAAAAACAAGTCACACACAGTATCACACACAGTATGTTAGAGATTGGAAGGGACCTCAAAAGATCATCTAGTCCAATCCCCCTTCCGGAGCAACATGGATCCCCTTTTGAAATATAGTAAATAAGGAATGACCACATGGAAAGATAAAAGGCTAGAAACATCACAATCTGTGCATAAAAACCAGTTAGTGTTGCAATTTATGATAGGTAAAAAATAGTTTGCTTCCTTGTGAAGAAAGCTAGGGCACTACTCCCATCATAGAGATTTGAATACTGAAAGTCCAACATGACCACTAGCACTCTTCCTAATGCTTAGCCTAACTAAAGGACAAATTAGATTGTAAATTACAGAAAGTTTCCATACGACAGATGGGTGTGCAGATAATTTATACGATGTATGTTCCAAAATTTGAACAGCTCACAGTATTAGACCATCCTTATACATCTCACTCATCTCTAAAACAATGATGATGCCATGTTCATTTGTTTGTTCATCACTTCATTTTTAAGAATTTCAATTTCTATAGACTTAATGTAAGACTATATAAGAGCTAGGTGATGACAATAATTTTTATAGAATTCACCCTCCTCTGGAGTAAATCTCCACAAGTCTAGAGCAAGCTAGTAGGCAATGGCAATTTCATACAAAGAGAAAAGACACTGTGATTGTATGAATCCTATAAGCAAGAGTGTAAGAAGACTTCAGCTTGGCTATAATTGGGAATGGGTTTATTGACACTCCTAACTGGCCTTTGTACTTCACTGTCACAGAGCTTCAGATATATACAGGGAAAGTGAATTTCCTCCTCAGTGAAATTGGAAGTCTTTCAGACAACCAAATCTGATGAGTAGAGAAAACCTACTTCATACAACAAAGTAAATGAGCATGAAGAGGAAGGGTGCTGTTTTGCACCATTTTTTAATTGTTAGAACTGAGGATTTTAGCAAAGCATTAACAGACTTTCATGATTCATGTATAGCCAGCACTTCAGCAAGTCAAACTTTCTTGACACCACAAAACAAGTATACCAAAAGCTAGCATCAGAACTCAGAGTATTCTGTACAGCTCTGTTGCCTTCACCAAAAAAAAAAACAGATTAAAAAAGAGATTTGTAAATAAGAAAGCTAATGAAAAAATCACCTGTAACTCACATAAAATGTAACATTTTATTTTCCTAGATTTAAGCTGCCAAACTGCAAGGAGTATCTAATCATTATTGCATGTCAGATGTGCCATGAACGCAAATGAGATAGTATTTTACTGTTTGTTTCAACTCCTTCCGACAAAATTAACTGCATTGCAATTTTAAGAAGAATATTTAAGATGAACTTGAATGTTTCAGTGTTTTCCTGACTAGAAAGATTTCAAACTTTTTTTCCAAGCAATTAGCAAATGAAGACCTGATGATGTCAAGAATATGACAAAATCCAAACAGATGAAGACAAATTGCTCTCAGATGAAGGTGAAACCTGTGGGAAGGAAAGAGTACGATGTTGAGTCTATCTGCTTTCTTTCACTTCATTCAGTGATCTCTGCTTCTGTGTCTCCCAGTCATCCCCCTCCCAGAGACATATTGGTAAAGAATAAAGCATGGGAAGAGATACATCTGTTTTTAACTTGTGCATTTTGTAAAAAATTGCAAATATAAAATATATTTTAATTCCTTTAATATATATATGCATTTTACAACCACAAACATTCTAACATGCTAACAGGCTTAGCTGAGATTCCTTTGCCCATCTTCACAAGCTTTTACCAACTAATTTATTTTTCTATAATCCACAAGCATATACACATAGAAATGAAAGCATACTTCTGCTTTTATTTCTGTGAGTGAGAAAGACCAAAAAAGAAAGAGACTTTAAGCCTCCATTATCCTTGCATGTTCGTTTGAAAATCACTAGACAAATTAAACACTAATTTAGCTTTGGATGAACTAGCTGATGACAGTATGGCATATCTATAACTTGATTGTCGCTGCTGCCCAGCCAACCTTTAATACTGTTAATTGGTTGGATTTGGTAGCTGAAAGACACAGATGCCTAGCCCTGGATTTTGCTTATCCAGCATTATCATTACTTGCCTCTTTCCTGCTGTTGTTCTTGTCCAGTTGTGCTTTACTTGGAACTTGTCCTGTCAACTTCTTCACCTAAAGCTGTCTCTCTTGGTTCAACCTTTTCTTACAGGAGCTCACAAGTCCTTTACATTTTAGTCTGATTCTTTACTCCTTTCCTCAGAAATGCATTTTCATGGAGAGAGTCCCTCTATTCTCTGGTGCACTATATTTTTCATATCCTAGATACATGTCACATATGTAATTGGTGTAACTGAAAACCAGGAGTAAAATACACAAATTCTTCTCCTCACAAATAAAAAGAACAACAAACTCAACAATCTTTTTCCCTTAAATTGCTAACAAAACCACCCACATATTTACCTTTAAAAATTAATTCAAATTTTATCAGATGATACATGATCAAGTCCATGTGACAAAAGAAGAAAGAAGGAGCAACCATTTGAAGCACCTGAAATAAAGTGTTTTCCCCACTGTAGAGAAACTAAAGAAAAATGGTAAGGGGAGAGGGATCTTTACATTAATGGGCTTTTTAAAATGAACATTAAAATTTATGATACTAATACGGACTTTTTTCTAAGATGGCATTTATTTAGCAGGTCATCTGTGGAGAACGTGCACCCAAGAAAAAAACAAACAAATTAGCTACAAACCTTACTAATAAAACTATAGTTCTTTTAAAATCAGTAAACAAGAGAAAATTCACTGGAAAGCTACATATATCTATGATTATCTATAGAGGAAAAACAATAATATTCTTGATATAATTGTTTCAAAGTCTAACTTGCAGCCTTAATAAGTCAAGGGAAAGCAGCTGGAGAGCAAGAAATCATTAGACACCATTACAAACTCTGGCTGTGGTTTTCTGAAGATTTAAATCATGTCAATTTAAAAATTTTTATTTGCATTTAACTTGAAATGAAATTAAGGGATAAATTGAATAAAGTAGATTAAATATTCCTGAACTTCATTTCACCTGTACTTGTACCTAGTAAATAAAAAAAAAAATATATACTGAATTTTATTTACTGTGCTTTTTAATGAGCTGCAATAAATAACAGACTGCAATAAACAACAGCTGCAATAAACAACAGACATTTCAAGTTAACTCATCACACAAACTGAATACATCTAGAAATACACTCCAAACTAAAAATACATGATTTCAAGAGAAAAAAAAAATGGAAAATTCTATGCAAGGTCTCCTGAATAAAGACCAAAATGAACTTGAGTTAGCATACAATCTGGTCACATGAAAAGGAAAAAAAATGCAACCTGGGGCTATGAACATCATATAACAGTCTAAGTCATTCTTTCTTACAGAATTCTATTTCAACTGCACCAAGAATATTAAGTTAAAATCTAGGTACTATCAACAGGAATGATTTCTGAAAAGATAAATGATACGTTCAGAACCTTGAGAGGGTTTGTTTAAGGGAGAAAATAAAAAAAACAGTGCAAATACTCACCGCTTGGCTAAATATTACTCAATAGGGAGAACATGATAATCATCTACGAATATCTGCTAGTTGTCAAAGAGGGAGATACAGCAGATGGAAACACAACTAGAAATCATGAAGTGGAAATAAAGACACAGGCGAACATCCAGCTTCCCTAGGCCTAAACAGGCTATACTTATGTCCGCGACAGACTCCTGAGGCAAGGTGCTAAGTTCCATCAAGAAAGTCTTTTCTTTAAAGCACTAGTAAAACACTTGAAAATATATTATAAGGATGTTGACAGAAAGGTGGAGAGGATGCATTAATACATGTAGGCCTTTTTTAAGTCTAACATCATACTGCATTTAAGAATAACTAATTAGAAAGTGGTGATACATTTGAGGGTTTCCAACGACTGCCAAAATGTCTGCCTTCCTGTTACCCTTAATAACACATGGGATAGGTGAAATATTTTTGAAGTTCTGAAACCACCTAAAGAAACAGAACTTTAAACTTCTGTATTAAATTTAGGGGACCTATAAGGATGCTGAGGAGGGACTCTTCAGTAGGGACTGTAGTGATAGGACAAGGGGTAATGGATTAAAACTTAAACAGGGGAAGTTTAGATTGGATATAAGGAAGAAATTCTTTACTGTGAGGGTGGTGAAGCACTGGAATGAGTTGCCCAGGGAGGTTGCAAATGCTACATCCCTGGTGGTGTTCAAGGCCAGGTTGGACAAAGCCTTGGGGGAGTTGGAACTAGATGATCTTAAGGTCCTTTCCAACCCTAACTACTTTATGATTCTATGAGTCTAAATTAAGTAAAACTTGGTTCTTATTTTCTTTAGAATTTTAGAAAATAAACTTGAGCTGAACTGGATTTTAGCATTTTGAGAAGACATCCAAAAGAGCTTTGAGAATCTGCCTTATCTCCTTGAACAAATCTATACAAATGAAGTTGTACTCTGCACCTGCTACAAGCAACACTCAAAAGTAATTGAAAAGTCACTGACCTAGAGAGTTGTGTCCAATACTGAATATCTATTTCTATGATAATAGCAGGTGGGAGAAATAATCAAAGGTTGTTAAATGCTAGAACTCATGTGGCATCCACTGCACATCAAGCAAGCTGTCATTAGAGTTCTTGAAACCTGCATTTCCGGAAAACATCTTTTGTGTCATGGAATCAGAGCCCTGTTTTGTCAAAAAACTTCATATCAGAGTATAGGGTATAAAATTAACCTAGTTGCTACAGGTGAAAAATTAAGAGCACAGCAATTATGTTGAATCAATTTTACTTACAAAATAAACTTGTATTTTTAACTTTTTTTTCATAAAGTCACAATGATCTATGTCTAACAACATACTTTGCGGTATCAAGTACACCATGCGTAGCAAATCAGTGCAATCTTCACAGGGAGAAAAGTAATTTGATTTTTTTAGATAGTCATCCCTTAGGACTGTGACTGTCAGTTCTGTTAATATACTGCAATCATAACTAGTCATTTTATTTTGGAATTGGTCTGTTCCTCATCACAGATGATCACAGCAAAGTTTCCTGTGCATAACTATCAAAATAAACCCTTTCACAGGAAATACTTTGGCAGTTGTACATTCAGCCTCCATGAGGATGAGAAAAAGGATCATTTCACTAAAAGTGATCCAAAGTAAGAAGAAGCCATGTCCTACAGTGGGTTCAGAAACAGTGCAATTTTGAAGCACATGCCCCAGTTGTCCCTACTTATTCTACATTGCTTCACTTTAAAAAGTGGGTTTGGTCTGCATGAGCTAGACCCCTGTCTGAGGAAATTAAAGAAGTAGCTGTGCTCAAGATGTACACCAAAGTCAAGGCAGACTCTTATCAGCATAACAAGATCCATATCAACATTTGGTCTTTCGGGTCACATATGGTGGAAGCATTCAAAATCAGTCCAAGTGAAAGCCTCAGAATGCATTAAGTGTAGATGCAAGGGGCTCAGCACAAACTCCATCAATCCACTGATCCTTTTCTGTTGCACTGATCTACTTGATGAGCAGGCACATCTAGTAGATCATCAGTTACAGGCGCAAGAGAGCAAAACTAATTACCTAACATCAGCCACCCAAGCCAACCAAAATTACTTTCTAAAATTCTAATCAGCGACTGATATTTTGTAACAATAAATTCATTACTAAGTAAAAATGTTACGGCTGTATTAAAAATGCTCAGAACTGAAATGTAAAATAAAACAATGACATCTTTAATTAGAGTGGTAAGGCCCATAAAATTAAGAGATTCACTTACATAAAAATGTTGTAGCTGAGCCTTGAATGAAATTAGTCAAAACACATTTAAGTTTTTCATTGCAAAATTGTTTAAACCCAGAAGCTTCCCATATTAAGGTCTTGGCTTTCACACATTTCAAAGCTGTAGCACTTTAAACTCCAATTACTTCATAAGAGGTAGGCAGTGCATGAACAAAAGGTACTTGCAACAATAGACTGCATTATGGTATGTCTCAAGGCTCATTATAAAGCAGCTACTACAGTGGACTGTGTCTGATATCTCACCACAATTTTTCTTTGTTTAGTCTTACTTAGAAATTTATCTTGGTTTGTAAGCAAATTCCAAGAATCTTAATGCACTTCTAATAAACCCTATGGGAAAGATGAAAAATGCCCTGACTACATGTTCCACAGATACCATTCCCCATTTTAAAAATGTGGGAAGAGTAATGAATACTCCTTTCCTCTTCTCTGAAGTCAATTCATTATTTTCTATATAAATAATCATGGGAATTCTTCACATCAGCAAATTCACATAGCTGAACTTAAGCAAATTTGAGCAAAGGGAAGCAAATCTTTGTTAAAACATGCATTTAATTAATATCTGTCTAAATCACAGAACAGTGTACCTCAAAAAACATGTGGATTTTTTTAAAAGATATGCCTACATGTGAAGAACCTGTCAACAGAGTTCACTTTCATATTAATCATAAGGAAATGTTGCCAAGTAAATGGAAGTTCTTTGTATCTCTAAACTTGTCAAATGAAGAAAGGCTATTTTTCTATTTGAAGGATCTTTAAAGCTATTACCTGCACTGTAAGTCTCAGTGAGGCATATAGACTCCAAGCTATGTTAAGACAAGCTTGTCCAGATCTGACCCAATGCAGCCACAGAAGCGCAGCACTGCTATAGGGCAAGCCCAAGGGGCCATAATAACTACTGTCTTGACTCAAGCCATAGCAGTTGTCAACACCTATGAAAAATTATCAGAACATGACAAGTACAGAACGATACCTTTCCAGCTTTCCTTGCTTCCAGCCAATTGTGACACTGGGTTTTCTGAGGTAAAAGATGCTCAGCCCCATGTCCTCTGATGCCCCCACTAGACTGTTATGGCTGCTTGAACTAACTGGTGTGAACCTGATGCAGATAACTCCCGTATTTGCCTCTCCCCTAACTGCCAGCATATTTCTGGTCTTCTTTCTTTGCTAGATTTTTCAGATCTATGCAGTGGGTAGATTCCTCAAAGATTCAGTTGGACTGAAGAGAGGCTTTTGTTGTAACCCTCAGCACTAATTAATGACAGCTTACTTGACTGCAGCTCCTTTTCCCTTTGTCTGCCTTCCTAACTATAAGATCAAGGTGATGATAAAACTGTCCTCTGTCTCAGCAGCAGGAATTTCTGTTCTCCTCTACAAATCCTTGAGCTTATTTGAGCAAATTAATTCATTAGAAAATTGGCATACAGTAGATTTTGAAATATTTTTCATTGGAACAGAACAAGTTCTGCTTAGCCTGGAGACATCTGGAAACCACCCCAAAAAATGATTTCTAAAAGTTTTGATACGTGGAATTTCTGTGGAAGTCACAAGTGGTGCCTTTGACATCAGCTCAGTCCAATAGAGTCTGAAACAGAAGGTACCATCAAAGCCCATCTTTTGGCTGACTGGATTTCCACCCAGTTTACCCTATGTTGACAATACCTGACAGCACACTGCAGAAGGTCTGGATTGCACAGAAAATAGTGTTTCAGCCTTTTTAATGAACCCTCACTGACCCAAACTCTGCCTGAAAAAGGATTTGGATCAAAGGCAAGGTAGGACTGCAAAGGGCAATGCAAGCTGGTGAGTGGGCAGTATGCTGTGGGATGGTTAGGATGTGTGGGTTTAAGAAGAACAGTTAGAAGAATAGGGAAGGCAATAGAGGGTTATAGCAGTTAACAGCATGATACAAGATAAACTACAGGCCTCTTTCAGGGCATTTTTGGGAAGGTTGACAATGCTGTTTATCCATATTAGTCCAAGGGGATTTTAAATGCTGTCACTGTCAAATCCTAAAGACTACAACCAACATGCCTGGGCATAATCACATGGAGTAAATGAGAATCTTACTTCTAGAAAATGCCTTAAAAATGAAATTCCAATAAAAGAAAAAACAAAGGAATGGGAGAGGAGGGATGTGGAGAGAGGGGACCAGTGTAAATTAAGTTTTGATAGTGAGATATACCAGCAACAAAGGTGTCTATCAGGTTTTCATGCACAATTAAGATTTCCAGATGTGTCGCAGCAAACATGGGAGAACTATAATTTCTGTGACAGCACTGGACTATAATGGTATCATCTTCTGTTACTCCAAAGTAATGACAGAATACATGAGTCACGTTCTCATTTTGGAGCCCTATCCCATTAAATCAGCAGTACGCTCAGGAAGCAGTTGCATCAGAATGTAAGGGCGTTATTCCAAACATTGTCATTACTCTGCAGGACTCATACAGAGATGGACTTAGGAATGTTTGCAAGCAGAATTTAATTAAAATGAATGCTTTATCTAGATAGCAAAATAAATTATATTCACATCTGCATAACCCCTGCATCCTGCTGAGGAAATCACAAGTCCTGTTAAAGAGTTGCTTTTTTTCTGGTGTTCTTGGAAAGGAAGCAGCAGAAAAACTGACATTACAGCCCTCTCTCATGGAAGTTTCCACAAATTTTAGGGCTTGTAAATCTGCTGTTTGGTTCTTAGGCACACAGATTTGCTGTTTAAAGGTGTACAATCACTTCTACTAATTTATTTGCATTAGCTTTTTTTTTCTTCTTTTCTTTTTTAGCAAAGGAGAAAGGAAGGATACGGAGAACTTTTAGGAAGCTGTCAGGGTTCCATGTTGTTTTCCTTTCTTCAGAAGACCAAACTAAAAGTAGTCATCTGTTGCAATTTGGTCATAGCTCCAGAGGCATTTATAAAGTAACTGAGGGGGAGGGTCTACTAAATGTAGACAAAGGTCTAAAAACTGCATTTATTTCTCAATTTATAGCTTCTTTAAAAGAACTTTTTGGCTCTTCTTGCAAAACCTTGTGTAAAGCTTAGGTTTCATTTTAATATTACTGTTATGTGGGCTGTGCATGGTGATGCTTGTGTTAGCACGAAAAACATTCAGGTTTGTATACACTGCAGGTTTTAAGCATCTTTTCTGTGAAACAAAACTGAGATCTTTGAAAATATGAAATGAGAAAAGGATGAAAGGCTCAAGAACAGCCACTGTGCTATTCTGGGCTTAATGGTACTCACTCACCTGGAGTGTGGGACGTTTACCTTTGTCTAATGTAAGCTACAGAGACTAAGCAGGGTTTTCTATACTACACTTAACCACTGGCTGCTCTTAATGCCTTTTTATCTTTTCAGAAATGCCATCCTAAACCATAGAACATTTTGTCCTACTAAAAGGTCATTAAAACTAATGTATTTCACAAGAAGTTTTGGTTTAATATGTGCAAAACATTTCACCAAAAACAAAGAAAAAAGAAATCTCAGACGGTTCTACTTACAAAAAAACAGCAAAAAGCGGGGTATACCTGACACACATTTCTAAATCAGGTAAGTTGAGCAATATACTTCCACTGTCCAGGATGAAACGGTCAGCCTCATGGAAAACTACACTGGAAATTCTGCATTGCCTTAGAGACTGCAATTTGTAGAATGTGGTTCCATAAGTTTGTGTAGACATAACTGGAGAGACAATTGTACTACAAGAATAATCTTTCTCTGCTCTGCAAAAGATACATTTGCAAACAATCATTTTGATTCTGAATGGTTGTTCATTTCTTTCTAGTCATGAACAGTCAGACCAAAAAACTTTCTGTGTTCAATGGGAAACAGATCATTGCAAAATTAACCTCATCTCCTGTAAACAATAGTCTTCATGTATGAAAAAGTGTAGGCTTTATTATTTAGTTATTTGCCATTCATTCTCATGCATTAAAAGCTTTTTTTCTGTCCAGGGAGCAAGAATGTCACATAATTTAGGTAACCAATGCACACAACACAACAAATGGCAATAATTGAGGAAGAGAAAAAGGGCTAAAAATCATTCAGCAAATGCTCAGAAATAATGACAGGTCTGAGAGCAGAAGAAGGATGTTCTAGTCTCCTCAATATGTTTATAACTAACAATTTCACAAGCTCCCTCCGAGCCCATTGAGGAAGAAATGGCAGTGCATAAGCAAACCATGAGGACACAGTTTAATTGTGGATTTCGCAGTGCTGGGTTAATGGCTGGAGATCTTAAAGTTTTTTCCCAAACCTACCAATTCTATGATTTTACGATTCTCTTCTATAAAATGTTGTAGGGTAACCGGGCTGAAATAAATACGATGACCTCAGCCATAGCAGACAGAATTTTTGCACTCTCTTTATTGTTGTTATCTGAGCAATCCTAGCTATTAAATGTGCCATTCCCTCAGAAAAAGAAGTCTGACATTTAACTGCAAACGTCTGTGACTCAAACAGGCAATAAATTAGACAAGAATGTAAGAACAACTGTATCGTATCACACCAAAAGACCATCTAACCCAGTACTGTGGCCCTGAAAGCAGACATACCCCTGGAACACAGAGGCGAATACACAAGGAATGGTACCCTACATATTTGTCATTGGAGCTGATATAGATTAGTCAAAAAAATTAGAACAGACTACTTTAAGGTAAGGTTTAGTAACAGTTTGCTTCTTTTGCGTAAATCACATTGATGATTCCAGCAGAAATGGTAACTCTAATTCTGCAAAGCGTTGTTTGTGGCTTGTGGCTACAGAGTGGGACCACCCTGCAGGACCACCCACCCTGCAGTAATAGCAGTAGTACAGCAGTTACTTCCTTTCCCAAAGAACTTCAGAACTTATTTGTAACTAAAAATCTTCTTATTTTTAGGTTGTTTTTTTCTTCTGGTAAAGGTTTTTATTACTTTTTTTGCCATCCATTTTCAAAATGCAGCACAAATGGACCTACTACAAAGTAAGTTGTCACAGAAAGAAAAACAAGTATACTACACAAAACTGACAGAAAAGACTTCTTTTTTTTTTAAGGCACATTAAGGATTTCATTACTCACTTTCCATTAAAATTAATGTAAGAGGTGTTATGACTTTCCCAGACAACTGAAAATGTACTCTTTTGTAAAGAAGATGTTGTGTCTCCCAGATGACCATCAAATATTAAAAATACAAATATATCATCAAATTACCTTGGTCAGAATAGCTAAAGAGCCTGGTGCAGTCTAGGATCTGTGTGTCTGGGGAGCAGCCTTGCTGGCTGGGGTCCCATTGGACAACTAGCTGTGCAGGGGTCAGCAACATGCCACTGCAGCAACAAAGGCAAATCCAATGCTGAGCTGCATCTGCAGGGGCATCGCTATCAGAGATAAGAGAGGTTATCATGCCACTCTACTCAGTGCTTGTCAGGCCATGCCTGGAGTACTGTTCTAGTCCCCACTTTCCGAGAAAGACATGGGCAAAATGGAGAGTGTCTGAAGGAGACCCACGAAGATCATCAAGGGGTTGGAGAACCTGCCCTGTGAGGAAAGGCTGAAGGAATTAAGATTTCTTCTCCCTGGAGAAGAAAAAGCTTGGTGGGACCTTACCACAGTATTCCAGTATTTAAAGGGTAGCTACAAAAAGGACAGAGGTTCCCTCTCCACAAGGAGACACATGGAGACGACAAGGGGCAACAGGTACCATTTGCACTGAGCAAGGTTTCATGTTGATATAAGAAAGAATTTTTTTTTACACTGAGATCAATCAATCACTGGAACAACCTCCCCAGGGATGTGGTAGAGTTCCCATTGCTGAATGACTTTTACCCTGGTTTAAATTTAAGGGAGACATTGAATACAAAAGGCTGTCCCAAGTTCCTCTGAAGCATTGGCATTTTTTTCCCAAATACTCTATGATGTGTCATATGAAAGGAAGCTGAAATACCACTAAACATTTAGTTTATGGATTTATTTATGACAGGAAATGCATTCTTCCTCAGGGAATGAAACTATTCTGAAACAGTTGAACAATGTTGCTGAACTTGTCAGCGTCAAACAGAAGGCCAAGTATAATCTTCCAGCATCCACCCCCCATCTAACTGTTCACTCAAATATAGCACAGTGTAATGACTCACTGTTTAGCATAGAATAATTACAACAGTTATGTGATAGAGTTTTTAAAGTGATACTTAAAACTGCAGACTTTGACTTTTCTTCTCAGAAGTGTGCATGTTGGAAGAAATGGGGAAGAAAAGTAGAGAATTGCCATTAACAAGTATACTTTCTTCTTACTTTTGCAGAGATGCTGGCAGCCGCTTCTAAAAATCCCATAACTGTGGATGCCAGAGTGTGAAGCCAGATCTGCATAAAGGTTAATGTATCTACAAGATTACCCAGCAGGGCTGAGTAAGACGCTGTTCTCCATGAGACAGCCCATAGGCAACTCTTCTCGAATTCTGTGCAAGACTCTGTTTGCAATCCAGCATCAGATAAGACAAGGACTACTGAGGTCTCTTCCTTGGAAAATAAAAAAGCTTTTGTGCCAAGGCACCTCTTTCCTCAAGTAAGCACAATCCACCCAGCAAAATTATATTAAAGGGACAACATAACTAACAGGTCACAGAGAGGAGAGCTATGCCATTTCAAGGTGTAACACAAGGCATGCAATATAAAAAAGTGCATGCAGCTCAGATCTGGGTTTTTTTATTTGCTGTTTTTTTCATTTCCACTGCACCTTACCTAAAACTATTCATGCAGAAAAAAAAGGGAGAGGGGAGAAGGAGGAGATGGCAATAAGCCCTTTCCTCAATCTTTCTCAAGCCTGCATCAGAGTGAAAGAAAAGGGAGCTCTGCTAGCACTGTCACCAAGGACATAAGGGCCCCAGCTGCATTATCCAGAAGGAACATAGAATCATAGAATAGTTAGGGTTGGAAAGGACCTTAAGATCATCTAGTTCCAACCCCCCTCCACACTGGAGGGCTCCTGAATGCATACCCCCATTTCTTTCTTGTAGGGAAAAGTCAGATTAAAGGAGGAGGCAGATTTGCCTTATTTGCTGCCAAAAACTGCAATTTATGGAGTAATCATGCTCCCAGATAAAGTAAAATGTTTGGATTAGGAGATTTAACTGTTTGGACTCCTGGAAGTGAAAGAAAGAAAATGAAGGGACAGGTCTGACGTAATGGTGGTTCTGAAATAAACATATTGCCCAGTTTAGAAAAGACTGTCCATAACTGAGATGACAGTAATAAAATGTCACTAGCACTGGACAGAAGAGGCTTCCTCAATTTCAAAGCAAGCAGACTAAAAGGCAGGTGCAGACAGCTTGGTCACTGAAGGGGGAGGCAGATGTTGTAGCAATGCAGCACAGGGCAGCAGCTGTCTGACAGCATCTCAGCAGCTGGAAACAGATGCTCAGGTAGCAACCACATCTACAGCTGCAAAGTGCAAGGCATTTTTCCTTCTAAATCCCACTCAGAGGCTTCTGGGATCACCTGTGCCGATTAACTCAGCGAGGTGGCAATTCAAGCATAGCAGCATATTCTGTTCATGCTTATGTGATCAGACTGCATAAAAGCCAATAAAGCACTATTTTAATGCAAAATCTGTTCTTGTTTATCAGTGTATTACTGCTTAACTTCTGTGAGTCCTTGTTTAGTGTATTATCTCATATCACTATTTTTATTGATTTTTTGGTTAATATTTTCCATCTCTTCCCTATCTCAGGAGATATGAAAAAATAGTCTTGTAGTTGACAGAAGAAACCTGACTTCTAATTTTCATATGACAGGAAGGCACATTGAGGGAAGAAGAAAACACTTAGGAGAAATGTTCGTCACTCAGCTACCTTGGGTTCCCTAGCCTAATTCTTTAAACGTTCATGGATAACTTTAAAATATATGGCTTTATGTCCTTTTTATATAAATACATAACATCATTATACACATGGCAATCCTCACTTTCTAAGGATTTTTGTCCATTGTTCCCTTTGTAAAAGAGGTAACAACGTCAACCTCCTGGAACTACTGTGTACACCACAGGCTTAATTATTTATTCACCAGGTGAGCTGCATTGCCATTGCTCTTGTTATTACTGCTTTCTTTTTGTCTGAATGCAGAGTCAAGTTTAACAACAACAACAGAAAATTTCAGCTTCAGCATGGAAGCTCTCCGGTGACTGGAACAGTCAGAACCAGAATGTGAAGTTTTGGCAGCTGCACAAAGTGCCCCAACATAAGCCCTGAGGCAAAACAGTATCAGAGAATATCTTCCATCCTAGATAATTAAGAATGAAGGGTTTGGTGGGTTTGTTTTGTTTTCTTGGTTTGTTTTGTTGGGTTTTTGGGGGGGTTTGTTTTGCCTTTGTTTTGTTTTGGCTTTCATAAAGGACACAGCTTCAACACTTTTACTCAAGGTTTTTGGTTTGGTTTTTTTCCTAGGTGGCTGCCCTAGCAACTAATATATTAACTATTCTGGTGCAGGTTTTTCTTTGATCAGAAATTTACCAAAATCTGGTAAATTTGCTTGATGACAATGTGGCAAGACATTTCTATGGAAGTTTTTGGGTTTGAACATTCAGTGTTCACAGCCATAAAGCACTTTCCATGGAAAATTCCCAATCAGCTCTACTACTAGTCAGACATCTGGAGTATTACTTGGAGGCATTTGTGTCTGGAACAACTGCTGAATCGTGAGAATCAGACTAGGGAGACATGTCACACCATGACCTTAAACCTAACCCCACAATCCAGCTGCACATCCTGTGGCCACAAGTCCCATGTAGGAAATCAAGATCTTAAAACCCTTGCAACTTTTCCCTGTGCATGTATATATATCACCTGAAGAAGGAAAATAAAGTATGTGCTTACTGGAAGGCATTAGTACAAAGTTACAAGCTAGGTGCTATCATCATAGACAGGTTATGTCTGCCTTAGGGAACAGGCCATATGACTGAATTACAGAGTCACTAAGAGTTGTGATCCTGTAATAGTTACTATGAACTATAAACAGTAGAAAAGTCCACAGGATGCCCTGGGTAACTACCCTGGTTTCTACAAACATGCTTTATCTTTGCCGTAGAGACAAGTACAGATAGAAAGGTGCTTGTGCTTCTTACTTGCAGGACAATTATGTCAGAGAAAGCACAGCATGAGAGGAGAATGGCCAGCTCCAAATACAAAACTACTTCTCAGTGGTCCTCAGATTATTAATTAGTTCTCTGCTTGTCTTTCAGGTCTCTTCCTGCCAGCAGTTAGAAAAATATCTTCATAGTCTTCTAATTAATTCAAGTTGGGGCTTACAGTGGGCAGCCAGTCTTGATATCATGCCCCTACCCTGCAATAGTGTGCACAACAGGCTGTTATGTTGTAGCTGTTAACTGTGAAAATCTACCTTTATCATCTACTGCAGACTATACCTGACTAAACCAAGAAATGCACGTTACCTGAAAGAGCAACCAATCCTTTGGGAAACCTCCCTGTTTTCAGAATAAATATCAATCTAAATTTTCAGACCAGCCTCTTACACAAAGCTGTGGTTGTGCACCCACTGGTCATATTAAACCCCACTTACCCTTGTTATTTTAGCACAAACACAGCAACACTGTCATACAGTGGGTGTAACATATAACTGGATAAGAAAAAGTTCTTTCAAAAGAACAGAAGTTGAGAATCATGGGTGTGGTTTTGTCTTTTTAAAGCAATTGCTAATTTTTGAAATCACACAAAAGGAAGCACTTGAGTAAAATGACTGGAGGGCTGAAGAAAGTGAATTTTCACTTAGGGTAGCCTAAAAAACCCTGCAGTTTTCCAAATGCCTTGCAATACAGATCAGCTCCTCTCATTTTGCATTTTATAGAATCATAGAATAGTTAGGGTTGGAAAGGAACTTAAGATCATCAAGTTCCAACCCCCCTGCCATGGGCAGGGACACATCACACTAAAACATATCACACAAGGCCTTGTCCAACCTGGCCTTGAACACTGCCAGGGAGCATTCACAACCTCCTTGGGCAACCTATTCCAGTGCCTTACCACCCTAACAGGAAAGAATTTTCTCCTTATACCCAATCTAAACTTCCCCTGTGTAAGTTTTAACCCGTTACCCCTTGTCCTATCACTACAGTCCCTAATGAAGAGTCCATCCCCAGGATCCCTATAGGCCCCCTTCAGATACTGGAAGGCTGCTATGAGGTCTCCACACAGCCTCCTCTTCTCCAGGCTCAACAGCCCCAACTTTCTCAGCCTATCTTCATACATGAGGTGCTCCAGTCCCCTGATCATTCTCGTGGCCCTCCTCTGGACTTGTTCCAACAGTTCCATGTCCTTTTTATGTTGAGGACACCAGAACTGCACACAATACTCCAAGTGAGGTCTCACGAGAGCAGAATAAAGGGGCAGGATCACCTCCTTCGACCTGCTGGTCACACTCCTTTTGATGCAGCCCTGGATACGGTTGGCTTTCTGGGCTGCAAGCGCACACTGAAGCTGGCTCATGTTCATTTTCTCATCAACCAACACCCCCACGTCCTTCTCCGCAGGGCTGCTCTGAATCTCTTCTCTGGCCAGCCTGTAGCTGTGTCTGGGATTGCTCCGACCCAGGTGTAGGACCTTGCACTTGACATGGTTAAACTTCATGAGGTTGGCATCAGCCCACCTCACAAGCGTGTCAAGGTCCCTCTGGATGGCATTCCTTCCCTCCAGTGTATCAACCAAACCACACAGCTTGGTGTTATCAGCAAACTTGCTGAGGGCGCACTCAATCCCACTGTCCATATCAGCGACGAAGATGTTAAACAAGACCGGTCCCAACACCAATCCCTGAGGGACACCACTCGTTACTGGTCTCCAGCTGGACATTGAGCCTTTGACCACAAGTCTTTGTGTGCGGCCATCCAGCCAGTTATTTATCCACCGAGTGGTCCATCCATCAAATTGATGTCTCTCCAATTTAGAGACAAGGATGTCGTGTGCGACAGTGTCGAATGCTTTACACAAATCCATTTTCAAAGGCACTGGGCTGAACTGAGGTATGAACTCTCCTCACGTCCAGGAAGCCATCACCAAGGCTGACTTTAGCTCACCACCTCCCAGGCGTGCTTTCAAGAAAATGTACCAAACTTCCTTCTGAGACATGCAGCTCTGAATGCTTTGAATGCCCTCTGAAGACCTTGTGCTGCCCTAATGTTGCCAATGAAACTAAGAACTCTTGCACTGGTTTGTTGGCAATTTTTAGTAAAAATTCTATTATTGTGTTTTGTGGAACTGTTCGCCATCTTTTAACACCAGGAAATTTCTAATTTGAAGTTATTCAGCCTGAAATACAATATTATATACATTCCAGAGTCTGATGGAGACATTAAGTACAAGGCAAAGTTGCTAGGAGACTACAAGTGGAGCAAGGAGCATTGCAGTAACGCAGCAGCTTTTCACACAGGACTGCATCAGGAGTCAGCCTTTCACAATTTAAAACAAAGCAGACAACCTTTTACTGCTTACATAAAGATGTACATTTGTGAGGACCACTAAATTGTTATAAAACCAACACACCGCAATCTGAATTAGAAGCAAGGCAAGAAACACTGATGAGGATTACAGAGACAACACTCACTAAACCATTCTTCCTCACTGTATGTTTGGAAATGGCCCCTTCATTTCAAAACTAAAAAAACCCATATATTCAAGCAAATTTGGGCACATTCATTCTACTTGTATTCTGGTCCCAAGTGCCACATTACTGTAATGCAAAGGGAAATACTTAATGAGTTGGCAGAAGATGCTACATGCACTAAAATTCATCAGCTGTTTTCATGTTACTTACAGAAGTGTGTCACTCTCATTGTGGACATGAGCCATTACAATCCACAGAGCCCTTTTGTCTCTTCTGTACCCTTACTCATGAGGCAGAGTCCATGCTTATTGAAATTTACCACTTGGCAAGCAGAGTTTAGATGTTTATTAAAGTCGGGCTTTCATTGTTGCAGTCATCAAGAGTGCAGTTATTTAACTAGACAACACAAACTGAAACTAATTCAGCTGCATGGCTGTAAAGTCACACAGCTGAGACATGCTACAGAAAAGGTTCTATTTGTAAAACATTATTTATCACTTATATGTGGGAAGTTGAAGCATAGAAAGTCTGGATCACATCTAAAATAAAAATGAAAAGGCTGCAACTGAACAAAGATTTGAACCTGTATTTTAGTTCAGCTCCTTCCAGTAGGATCATCCATCTGAGAGCTTATTAGCCTGTTCACCCCTGAGGTAGGACTTATCTGGCAAATATTCATTCAAATATTGCATTATAAAGTAGACACTGAGAGCATGTCAGATGAATACAGACTAAAATAGCTTGACGCTCTAGATTTAAAGAGGGAGCTACAGTAACAGCTTTAGATGTAGCTGTTCACACTGCCAGTGTTTGAAATTAGATGAGGTTAATCCCTCACAGGAAGTGGTCCCTCTACCATGCTGTTCTTCCTCTAGCTGATAGATGAAGACCGGCTCTTGTGTTGATAGCATTAATATCAGACTACACTGTTTGAGTGCATCTTATAATCCAATAATGAAATAAGTTTAGCAATGCATATTTGAAAGTTAGAAGCTGCAAGTGCATCAAGCACTCTATGTTGATAATAAAGAAATAATTGAGCCAAGGACCACACTATATGCCTTGCAGGCATACAGCCAAGGACTTGACAAGGTCCCATCTAACTCAGCTGAGAATAAATTAACTGAATGTATATCACCTAGATATTCTCTGAACTACTGTTTATATTATTTCATGACTTAGTCATTATTAGGTGAGCAAAAAGAAAGGTGAGGGTATGTATTTGCTTGAGTTTTTGATTACAGTGTTTACAGGCCTAATTTTAATGTCATTGTAACATAATCATTTAAAAGACACAGGACATTTTTCTGATGCAGAGGAACATATTTTAAACATGCTTTGAATTACTGTGGTAGGGCTCAATCATTATGTTTTGGACAGGATCGCCTTTACCCAACAAACCTACATAACTGTAGTTAATTTCAGCAGCTTCATGTAAACTGTTTACTTCTCTCCTGTGTATTCCCAACCCTGTATCACTTCACAACTATTAGGGCACCTTCATGAACTATAAAAGTAAGCAGATAATCTTAAAGAACAACCTCTTGGGAAATCTCATTAGTCAAAACCAGGTATGTTCTGCCAGCACAGCCCTTTTAACAATAAACTGAAAAAGAAGCCTTTCTGTTTCTTTCTGATATACACTGCACATTAATTAGACAAGATTTGAAGCATGATAAAAAGTGATGCTTGCAACAATATCCTGAGGGTTTTAGCACATCAAATGCAATCTACATTTTGACCTTTTTCTCTAAAGTTGAATTAGTTGAAAGCTCTGGGGAATTCTTCTTACAGTGTTATCTCTTGCTATTAAAATTAATGTACCACCGCTTTACCTAAAAAAATGTAGTAAAATTGGAAGCATATCCTAAATTCAAGTAACACTCACTTAAATGTAGGAGGTAATCATAAACCAATATTTTCAAACCACATCCATAAGGCAGTATGTACAATTATTTGTACAGAACCTCTACCAAACGAGCGCCTCTGGACTAAAGAGTGTTTCACTGAAAATATAGTCATAGAATCCTGGAATGCTTTGGGTTGGAAGGCATCTTAAAGCTCATCCAGTTCCAACCCCCTGCCATGGGCAGGGACACCTTCCACTGGACCAGGTTGCTCAAAACCCCACCCAACCTGGCCTTGAACAATGCCAGGGATGGAGCATTCACAACTTCCTCAGGCAACCTGTGACAATATCTCACCACCCTCACAGTAAATAATTTCTTCCTTATATCTAACTTAAATCTCCCCTGTTTAAGTTTGAACCCATTATGCCTTGTTCTATTGCTACAGTCCCCAGTGAAGACTCCCTCTTCAGCATCCCTGTAGGTCCCTTCAGATACTGGAAGGCTGCTATATATATAAATGTACATAATAAATATAAATGTACATCCAATTCTATTTGCACTGATGAGTCACAAGCCCTTCCTTTGTACTAAGGCCTTAGCTCATGCCAAAGTAATAGGATTTTGCCTCAAATAGAAATGAGTTTTAAAACATTCCTACAGAGAACTGAAGATTTCTCCATCACTCACAGAAAAATGATCAGCCCATTATCTGTTACAAATATTTCTTTTGAAAAGAGCAGACTGATGATAGAATTTGCGGAGGCTGCTATATACCATAGCTCACTTTCTGCAAAACAACATTTTTTCAGCACCTTGCAAATTGCAGGCTATTCACACAAGTACAAGGAGTGTAGTTTTGGTCTCCATTGTACTTGTGCTTTTCCACTGCCTTTGGCTCTGCTGGAAGTGTCAAATGACTGAGTACATGTCAGCTGCAGACCATGGTGCCCTCAACAGCACACCGTGAGCTCTGACTCAGGAGTATCACCTAGATATAAACCAGAGCTGCTTCATACACCTTGTTGCCATCCTGAGGTCCATCACTCTTTACTGGTTGCAGAAGCATGGCTCTAAGGAGCAGATTTTCCATCAGGTGCACATGGTTGTACAAACAAGGTATTTTTGTGATTGTTAATGAACGCTTTCAAAAAAACTCTGTACCTAGATAAAAACCTTAATTTGATCATCTGCAAATGCACTTGATAGGTGAAAATCTTAACCTAAATTCCTGGTTGTGTGATACGGTATTTTTTAGTTTGTTCATTTAAGTTTTTTCCCGAGCTTTTTGAGTCACCAAGTGTCATTTAATAAGACATACACTGCTATCACAGGGATGAACACATCCATAACTACAAAAAGTAAATAACTGCATTCTGGTGAATTTAGTCCTGAGATGAGAACAAAATATATCCTAAATACTATCCTAAATCTGAAGCAATTTAGAAAACACATATATTCCATAAACCATAATCATAAAGCCAGATACATCTAATTGAACAATCATCAAACACAAAACACTAAATTTCATATTTGCAGTTAGGTTTCCTTAGGGCTCAAGTCTGCAACCAGGAAAACCCAGATTCATTATGACATTGTTTAAAAAAACGTTCCCCCTAAGTAATGAGTCTCTTAAACATGCACTGAATCAGTCACACCTCGAAAACCTAGGGAATAAAACTGACCTCGTGGTTTCCAGTGCTGACCTCAGAGAGCTTAAACAAGAGATACGCCTCTGGAAAAGATATCACCTGCAAACACTAAGGAGAGTTCAGCATGTTTGCCTCATACTAGAAAACACAATCAGAAACAGAATCACTGTGCTGTAGCTATCAGCCTAATAACAGAAATCAAACTTCAAATAACTGTGGTGTCATGTACTGCATAAAATGGCTGATAATCATTTCTTTGTATTTAATCAGGGCTTATCAGCCAGTCTGGGAGAGAATGAGTAGAAAACAGAACCCACTTTTTCAGTCCTGATGTCAGAAAGTCCCTTATTTTCAGGAATTATGTTTTGAAAAATTGCATCAAATTTACTGAAGTAATTTTCTTACTTTTCAAAATAGCTACTAGACTATCCTGAAGAATAAAGCTGGAATTTAGTCACAGAAGCTCATGAATGCTGTCAAAGATACCAAATCTTGGGCATGAGGAAAACTGCCCTCTGATTTCAACTTCTTTTCAAATATTCCAATACTGATGTAGGTCTTTCAGTACAACAGAACAAAAGCTGTGTCAGCATTCTATATTCAACCCATTCAGCAAGGACTCAGGAAATACGACTTCTGCTTGTTTAACATGAATCACAGATAAGAATTAAGGTCAAAATATAGTCAAAACACCATGCTTGTTTTGTCATCCATATCAACAGGACCAGCCCAAAGTAACCACATTATAGTACAATTTCATTGACTATTTAGAAGTCAGGCCACTTATAAATGTCTTATAGTCTACATTGTGTATTTTGCATCTAATGCTAATGAAAATTTAAATATTTTAATAGAAAGCTTTAATTGCAAAATGTGTTGGACAGTAAGTTTCCTACTATTGGTTATGAGCTGAGTCCATAGTAACTGTTATACATACTCAGGGGTTTCTTAAACTTCAGGCAGTTTACAGAACCAAGTCAAACTCCTGACTTCATATAAGGCAACCCAAAAGTTAAATCATGTATCTAAGAGCATTGCCCAAACACTTGAACACCAATCTGAACTGACACAGCTTTGCGACATTCTTATACACACCGAACATTTGTTAACGGGAATCTATAGCACAATGGGCATCTTCACGGTTTTTTAAGTGAAAACCTGGCAGCTAGCAAAAATAGGGATCACTGAGATCTGAGGTAAAGTCATGCCACCTCAATTTAGAAATAATGCATATGTTTTGAACTGTGATGATCATTGACATAACCACTAAGAAAAGCTATGCATTCTTTGCCATTTGTAGGAGGACTCATCTGACAAAGTGTAGAAGCTTACGCTGTAGACATCCACATTTAGGCTAAGTCCATAAACTTGCCTTACAGACAACTGAGAAAACACATTTTTAGGGCGTGATTCATCTCATCCTAGAGTAGACACCTAAACTAGGACAAATTGAAGCAGACTTCTCCAAAAGTCCTTATTTCAATTGTTTTACTGGGCAGACATACATGAGAGAGGAATACTAGACTTAATAGATTTTAAATCAAATCAAGATGCTGCTGTGAAAGACAAACTTTTAAACACAATTCACCAGTCTAGGTACAAAAGTAACAACAACAGTCTACGATATCACCATCCCTTGTCCTGAAATCTACTGCACCTAAAATTTAAGACAGAACACCTAACACACACTGAGGAGCTTCTCAGTACCTCTACTTTCAGCTTAAGTATGATGAACTAACCTTTTTCTTCTGAATTTTGAAAGGAGTTTATTAGTACTTTTTGATATTTTTTTTTTGGCATTTTATTCTCTGCAAGCATTTTTCCTTTGCACTGTCCTTATTGTCTGTTTTTATAGGGTTTCTTATGCAGCCACTGAAATCAGGAGAAATTTTCTGAAAAGGTTACAGGTGGTAATGAAAACAGTCACAAACTGTGACTCTCAGATTAAAGCATACACCTTCAAAATTTCCCTGTATTTGCAGCAATCACTCAAAAGGAAGTGAAAAGATGGAGAAGATCTGGAAGACAGCTCTCCCAGAATGTGACAGTGTAGCTTGAATGTATTAATCAGCTATAGACACCAAAAGAAACAGAGAAATCATCAAGCAATCTAGAAAATCTATTTTAATAGGATTAAATTCATACCAGCTTGAAAATACTATGCCCTCTGTATCTTCAGACATTTGTCTTTTAACGCTTATTCTGTGCTTGCTGAGTGTCCACATGAAGCTTTAAAAAAAGTTTCTTCAAGATCCATAGTCCCAGACATTTTTCAGTAAGCTATTCTTTTGAATATGTGGACATTTTTCAATAATCAAGCAAGTATTTTATGTTGACATTAAAAAAATATATCAGCAGCAGCACTGATGTATAAAATAAAAATATTTCACACAGAACTCAATATATTTGCATTCAAATATTGTGCTTCCATACTATACTTCATGGAATTTCTAGCTTGGTTGCCTTGCATCCACATTTTCCCTTCTGGGCAGAACAATTCATTTGGATTAAATATTTCTTAATTCACCATACATAAAGAGTTCAAGGAATATAGTTCAAGATACGACCTAACTAATAGAAAGAGTTTGAATGCGGAATTTGATTGCTCAAAGAGCAGCATAGCAACATCCCTGAACACATATTTAAAAAAATTACCTTCTTTCTGTCAAGTTTTAAACCTTCAAAACAGTCTTTCAGTATTTGGAGAAAAAGAAAAAAAAAAAAAGAAAACAAATCAGCACCATCCTCATTTTTTTAGCAGACATGAGGAATATCAGTTTACAAAGTGCATTTGAACTATGGTGTAAATCATCCCATGGGAAATCTGTCCAGCCTTCTCATCCATTCTCATATGGCTTTTGTTACAGGCTTTAGACAGTGTTGAATAATTGTTCTACATAATACCCACATTTTCCTTGAAAACAAAAGGGGAAAACAATTTAACCACAAATAGGAGTACACTTAATGAAAACAATGTGTAACCTAACCCTTGAAAAAGAAAGGCACATATGTATCTCCATGGTTCTTCTTCCATGCTGAATCTCCACCTCCGACCTAAACAATACCAATTTCAAATACTAGAGGCTGCAAAGTTGATATAAGATTAAGAAAAGCAAAACACCAGTGTAACTTTAAAATGGTACAAACGGACATGTTGTTTTCCACTTCCTGCTATCTCCTATACCAGATTAGGAGAAGGAGCTGGAGTAGCATGGGAAGGAAGCACATTACAACTGAGAAAAAGAACCCAGTCTACACATTGTTTGTTCTTTTATACAGGTCAATAAGTATTCAGAAAAGAGGCATGTGGTCCCTTAGAGCCACAAAACTCTGAGTGCCCCTACCCTAGTACTGAAGTTCAGATCAGGAGGCGACTTCCAAACTGAATTTCCCTATTGGCATTGCATGCTGTATTTTGGCTTGTAGCATGAGACAGTCATGGATCATGTGAATTGTCTTCTCCTACTAAACTGAATTGGAGGCAGAGCATCGGGAGTGCATTTAATACCCTCCAGCCACAAACAGGCATTCAACACATTTGACAAGGTGACAGCTAGTCTGTGTGGTCCACTGTGCTTACTAAAGTAAGGCATATCTTACATGATTGTTGATGGGCACCAGTGAAATATATGCCCATAAGAAAAGACTGTGATATATTGATACAATTTTAAATTCTCCTATCAGTAAACAAATTTCAGCTGACAGAACATGACAGAATTAATCAGGTCTATGTACCTCTGACTACCTAAGATTAAAGAGAAAAGCTGTTACCTTAATAGGGCTCCCATCCGGAGTAAGAACCTCTTCTGAAAGCTCCATCATCTTCAGTGCCATGAGGGCAATGGCTTTAGCGTGACTAAGGCTTTTCTTATGAAGCCCTGCTGCAACACAGTACGCATCACCTATTGTTTCCACCTGCAGTAATCAGACAAATCAAATGTTCAAGTATGATAATAAGAAGAAAACCCTATGATTACTTATCTGCAATCAAATATCATTGCTTAAAATGTGTGAGCAAAACATCCATAAAATAAGCAATTAGACAACGGAGCATAATTACCTGAGTTTGCAAACAGGTGTAGTCAAAACCTGACATGTGATTGCATAGTGGTTCATCACCATTATAACCAAGGAAGATCATTACATCTAGAACAGTGTATGCCATCAGCTGAGAGATGACAACATTTTCCCATAGCAGTAACACAGAAAACTCTGTTTTCCTAAATGAGAAACTGCTTACAGCTTTGACACCATCCTGGCTGATTTTGCTGTTGGGTTAGAATAGCACCACATGATTATAATTCATAATTATTATTTGCTTTGCTTGAAAAATATATCAGGAAGAGAATTAGAAAAAGCAAAACATCACCATAAAAACCAGTGAAGAGTCTATAACTTCTCATTAGCAGGTAGCTTTTCCTGGTATAGGGATAATTTTCAAATAAATAGATGCTACTGCTACATACTTTTGGCTGTACCTGTCTCTGTTATTTTCAAATAAGAATTGTGACCTCTCTCTACTACGCAGGCTACCTGACTGAATTTCCTACCTTCAGGCATCAAGTTCAGCAGTATGATCCCTCTGGTCTTTTCAGACAGGCCTTATCTCTCTCTTATCCTTTATTTCCTTTGAAGAAAGCTGTCCCTCAGGAGCAAGTGAAAGCAAAAGAAATTACAGAAGCCCACTGGATCTGGTTAAAGTCAGCCTGAGAAATACTGAAGCCCTCAAGTTCTGCAGCTTTATTATCAGCATTGTTTTGCACTCTGCTTGCCCACACAGTTGCAACATGTTCTGCACACAGTCCGTTAACACATGCCCAAGAAGACCCAGTCCTCGCAGATTCATTCCAGTTTAGCTGTGCAGCTAATCTGGCTTTCACCCTGCCCACAACGCTATAGGAATGCCAGTAAAGGCTTCAGCAAAGACTTGCGTGAAAAGAAAGGAAGGAGTTGTTCAGGGAACAAATACAGCTTCTTCTTCTTTCTGCAGGGATTCTACTTATATTAGTAGATAGAGCTCTTCTCAGATTAGTTTCGAGAACTGGAAATAGTATCTCAAAAACTAAGCATTACAGGTAAATGTAATCCAGAGCATGAATCTAGAACAGCAGTATGAGCAAATATTTCCCATCATCAAATATATAGAACCTGCTACAAGTCCATTGCCAAGTTTGGCACCTTATCCTTTCCTGCTGACTGTGCAGGAGGATATATATAAGAAGCTGAGGGTTTCTCAAGAGCTGAGAGCTGAGACAGCTGTTAGCACTCCCTCATCACTTTTGGAAGCTTCTCATAGTACTTGTATATAGAAAAAACATATAGGAGCAATCAATACTGCTGCCTGCCACCTGTTTTATACATGCCATATCTCAGGATCTCTGTCCACAAGAAGTAGAGTTGCCAACTCCCTGCAGTTTAGGAGGTTGTCTTTCCAAAGACAAGTGGATGGGCAAATACATTGCAATGGCTGGTGAAAAATGTAGAACTAGGGAAGTAAACACACGGGCATAATGAGAAAAGTATCAGAAGTTAAAAAAACACTCTGGATGGCTAAGAAATAGATGCTAAACATATCCCTAAATCAGAAGGAAGAGTACTGGAAATCCACTGTCATTCTTAAAGGTTGTGGACAAATATAACCAGTTTGAATAGAAATAAAGCAGTTACTACAAAAAGAGCTGAATCTATGATGTGAAATACAAAAATTAAATACAAATGTTGAATGATTTAATTTCAGAATAACTTTTCCACTAGAGATAGTTGTATTACACCACTGTAAGCAAGTACAGACCTGGGTCCATATCATGTTCCTGAAATGTTAACGTGAAACAACTCGTCCTCTTAGCTTGTTCCCATTTGGAAATTTCCATAGCTGTGTAAAATAATTTAACAGCTAAACTGCATGCACTGAATGAGTAACATGATTGAAGTTTCATTGTACGTATCTGTGTACTGCCAGAAAAATTGGACCTAAGCTGCCTCATGACTTTAAAGTGCTTGTCCCCATGAAGTTCCTCTGACAGTAATACTGGAAACCAGGGGAATGGTTAGGACAGTTGAGACCAACCTGGTAGCTGAAACTGGGTGTGAAGACAACTGATAAGGCTGTCCAATGGTTTATTATTCTGTGGCCCTGTTTTCAGCCATTACTAAGATTTTTCCCAACTAAGCATTTAAGCTGAAAATTCTATGCTGAATATCCTCCTTTAAAATTAGATTTGACAAATTTTCCAATTTTTTCCACAACTGCTTTTTGGGGTCTCCCTCTTCGCTCTTCTTATAAGCCCACTTTATATATTGGAAGGTCACAATAAGTTCTTCCTGAAGCCTTCTCTTCTCCAGGTTTAACAATACCAACCCTAAGCATTCCCTCATAAGAGAGGTGCTCCATCCTGCTGATCAGGGCTGTGGCTCTCTTCTGGACATACTCTATCAGGTCCACACCTTTCTTGTACTTCAGACCCAAGAGCTGGAAGCATCATTCCAAGTGGGGTCCCAGAGTACAGGGGGAGAATCACCTCCCTTAACCTGCTGGCCATACATCTTTTGATGCAGTCCAGAATATGGTTGGCTTTCTGGGCTGCAAGTGCACGTTGCCAGCTCATGTTTACCAATATCCGCAAGTCCTTCTCTGCAGGGCTACTCTTAACCCGTTATACCCCAATCTATATTAATTTTGGGATTACACTAACTGGGTGCATGACCTTGCACTTGGCCTTGTTGAACTTCATGAGGTTATATTAGGGCATTAAAATAGAAAGAGCAATGAGAGCAATATAGATTTTCATTGCACTTTAGGATTTCAGGCTTGGCCTGTCAGTGAGTCAGATGTGCATGCTCCTTGGCTTAGGAGCAAGAACTGGACCACAAAAACAGAGCACTGATGATAGCTCACGCCCAACTATCTTCTGGGTAGATCCTGGAATCCCTCTGTGCACCAGAGAGCAACTTACTCCATAAATAGTCAAGTAAATGTCAACAGAATTAAGAGAAAAAGAACATACTAACCAAGGTGGCTAAAAATAGCAGCTGTCAGATCTGTTTGATGCTCTTTAAGATGATGATAGGCAGCAATGAAACTCCAGAGGAAATCTCTACCATGTGATAAACTAAATTCTGAGGGTTTGACATTGCAATGTGACTATTATAGTGCATTATTAGTGATATATTTGATTTTTATATCCTTCCTAGATACCTATGCAGGAAAATGTATTTTGCACTAAGGCTGGAAAACATTATCCTGCTTTTTTTAAAAAACTATATATTGTTTGGAATATTTCAACAATTTTTGTATACCATTGACAGTTTTAAGTTTACTAAGTTTTAGTACTTTTTTGTTCTAGTTAAATTATCATTTCTTACTGCTATTAATATTTCTAGCCATTCACTGATAGCCTGATATATTCTTACCTACTTTTCATTCCCTTTTGCTGATTTACCATGTCCAGGTTCACTGGAGCTTTTGTTAATTGGGAATTAATACTTGCACAGTTGAACAGAAGTGAGGATGAACTTAGATTTCAAAATTAGAATAATCTATTGAAAAATGTAGGATATAAGTTTTATTCTTCATTAAAAAACAAGTCAGGTAACAATGCAGTTACTTACACTGCTATAGAAAGGCCTTCTCTAAAGCCTTCTATAAAACCAGGTAAAGCCATTGGAAATGCCCGAAAGATTTTCAGTCAGGCCTTCAACAAATCAAATATTAAGATTCATAATCAATTGAAGTAGTTGTGTGTACTCTACAAATCAGAAAAAGCTTCTTGGTAGACATCCTGATGCTGCTGAATACTGTAAAGTGACAAGGCTTAAGACTTGCAGCAGGAAGCAAACAATAGTATCTTCTACTTTTGAGAAGTCATTTTGTGTTATTCCTCAGTAGATACTATACGTCTCTTTTAGACATGAACAGTACTTATTATAGAATTTTAAATCTAAAGTTATTGTATTATAGACACATTCTTATTTTATACCAGTTTTAGTTGGAATATAATTTTCAGATGAATCTGGTAGTCAGAATGCAATTTCTCCATTTCCAATGTGTATAGAAAACAGAGGTTAATAAACTTTCCCCTGGGCAGCTCCAAGAGGTCTCTTCTAATTACCAGTAGCTAAACTGTGTTGTGCTGTGTTACTTAACTGAGAAACTGGAAGTTGTAGTTCAGTGATGTGCTCCGGGTACAAAGTCAGGGTGTTGACTCAGTGACAGTTTAGAAGAGAAAATGTGGTGTATCAAAATAACATCACTGCTTCTTTACTCTTCCTTGTGAATGCATGAATATGCACCAGTCATTATGTATATGAACCTCTAGAAGTAATGAAGGAACTGAAGTGTCACACTTCATTTCTCAGGGCTGCACAGACATGGGGAAACACCATTTTGTAAGTGAAACCTGCAATGGCAAATTTAAAGATTTTTGTTGAAAAAGTTCAGGAATCCTAGAAGTCTCAGGAATCTTGCTAGCAACTTTTTCAAAGCACAACTTGGAAATAAACATAAAAAAATGTAACCATGGGGGTCACTCTTGTGGCAATTCTAACCTGAAATTCCTACTGCAATAAGAAACATTACATCCACTGAAAGAAGTAGCTGGAAGGAGAACTGGCTCTAGTTTTAGCCCTGTCTCTTTCATCAGGTTTGCTGTAAAAGCCTGATACATAATTTGTGTTATAACTGTTACAGTGGAATACTCATTACTATTACTTTCTTTTTCTTTTTTTTTTTCCACATAACAGCCATAAATGTGTTTAATTTATGGGTTGCTCCTTTTTTAATGGGTTAAAGTATACCCATCTCAAGAAGGATTCTTTGCTTATGATCAAAACTAAATACATAAAAAAAAGACTCCAAAGGGTTTAAAAATTCAGAAATTTATGTCTTCCTTCAGGGAGAAAATCCACCCTTAACACCCTTGTAGATTCTTCCCCTTCCTCTGAAGGCTACTTGTGTACTCTTGTTCCCATCTCCAAAATTCTCACGGCAGTGCATAGGTGTTTATTATCTTACTCCTAAGGATTATAATATTTAGTAGCTATTCACCCTAAAATATTCTATGCCACTGTTTCTATGGACTGCTAAATGCTTTTTTGTAAAATAAATAGATTGGCAATAAAAAATTGTATTGTCTTCACTATAGAAATAAATACCATTAGAATATTGTCATACATAAATAAGAGCCCTTAATACAGGTTGCACTAGTGATTTTAGTTTGAGTTGGCTGTCCCATTCAGATAAAACTAACTGCTAATGGAGCCCTTCTCAAGCCAAACCCATTCAAGGGACATTCATCATTCAGCACCTATATATATATATATATATATAATAATGACCAGATTTTTCTTTGTTTTTTTTTTTTTTTTTCCTCACAAGGCACAGGAAAAGAAAAATTACAGTGCAGTTCTGGATGAAGAACTACATGACAGTCCTGTGTACCCTGATGATATAAAAGTGAATGCAGGATTACTTCGGAAAGTAAATACGTAAGTATTGCATAACCATCCTTTGCTCAAGGATGCTTTTCCTTTAGAAAAGAAAACCTTTCAGTGGTACATGTATGAGGAAAGACATTATGCTGTCTAAAGTTTATTTGGTTTATTCTATTAGCATGTATAGATTGCCTATATCATACACACAGACTTCACATAGAATAACTAAACCCAGATATTCTTCAGCCATGTCTTGATTCCTTATCCTTCTTTTATAGAGCAACAGATATTTCTTCAAATTCAGTTGATTTTTGACATGCATCAAATCCTGCTTGTGGTCTGAAATGTTTCTGTTATTATAATCACCAGAAACATCTATTTCCAAAGTAAGTACTGGTTCATAATCATTATATTTTGAAGTTGGCAGGAAAATTTGGAGTATTAAACTGTTTCTTTTTGCTCCACACCCTGTTTACAGCCACAGTATACAAAGTGTATATGCTATATTTAGCTGAAGAGAAGCTTATTACTAGACTGCTTCTTATCACTTCTGAGGAATCTGCCAATAGCCTGAAACTCTGTTAGTGCTGAGAGATAGTCTATAAAATTTAATTTTATAAAACTGAAATAATAACAAACAGCAGTTGCAGTGATACGAGTTTCCTCTTAAAAAGCTTGAGACTGATAAAAAAATAGAAATAAGCAGTAGAGAAAAGAACTTAGCTATCACACTTCAGTGGTCTTCTTCCTTAAACTTTTCCCACTGAGAAAACTATTTTTCTGGTTTGGGTGTAGGTTTTTTCCCCACAAAGAACATTATTCTCCACCTTAAAATACCTACCTCTCCTTTCACCTGTTGCCAATGCATGTTTCCCCTTTTCCCCACAAATACAAGACACTGTTCCAGGTGCATGCAATCTGAACTGATTGGTTAGCACCTTTCAAAATACAGTATGCAAGGAAACTATCTGGAATTCAACTGAGTAAGTATGCCTCTCTTTTCTAATAAAATCTATGCTTCTTTTCCTGATAATAACATTATTTGCACTCTGATCAAGCCCGCAGTTGATACCACACTGGGTGGGACAGTCTGTTTGCCATCCTAAGGGACATAAACAGGAGGGATAAGCTGGCCAGCAGGAAACCTAAGAAATTCAACAGGGATATGTGCAAAGTCTTCCCCCTGGGAAGGAATTTCCCTGGAACTGATACAGCCTGGGGCCAGCTTCTGAGGAGCAGCTCTGTGGGAAAGACCCCGGGGGTTCTGATGAGCACTTGGGCCAGCAGCACATCCTCAGAGCAAAGATGGCCAATGATAGCCTGGGCTGTATGAACAGAGACTGGGGAAAGTGGTTATTCATTCATTAAATGCATTCATTAGATGACACCTAGACATTGCACCCAGTTTAGGGCCCCTCAGTACAAGACAGAGATCAATAAACTGGATCCAGCCCTGTGGAGGGCCATAAAGATGGTGGGAGCTGAAGCACCTGCTCTGTGAAAAGAGGCTGGGGGAGCCTGGGCTTGTTCAGCTTCTGGACAAGCAGAGACGGCTTCAGGGGAACCTAAGAGCAGCTCCAGTGACTGTGGGAGGTCTTTGAGATGACAATGTGGGCTCTTAATCCATAATCCTTATGGGTTAGGAAAGAGGGAAGCCTGTGAAATTTACTGACCATAAGGTCTCAGATAAAAAGAACTTTCCAAGTTTTTAAAGAATAATCAAACCTTTCTGCAGACAGCAAGGATTTTAATAGGTGCTTCATCAAATACAGTGATAAAGAACATAATCCTTGTATTTTAGGGCATAAATCTCAAAATGACAATGCTAAAACAAAGTCTGCTACATGTACCTGACATTTCATAACTAGCTCATGGGGCTTTTTACTTCTTCAAGTATCCATGCTCAATACTGTCAAACACAGACCATTATAATGCACTAGCTACAGCAGTTTCTGCTATAATCCAGACTTTAACTATTTGCTATTAGCTATACTGATATCTTTTTTTCTTTGTATTTTATTATAGATAACTTTACTGCTCAGTTGAGTCACAGAGTTGCGTTGTTTGGGGCTGCAACACTACAGTTTCCTTGGTGATTATCTAGCAGATTAGTATCTGCCAGAATGTCAGCTTTTCTTTATTGTTCTCCAGTGATCATCAGTAAAATTACCACCTCAGTTTCCATGGTTGATGAAATGCTGTTAATATTCCTCTTCTTAGCTAAAAGTGAATAGAATCAGCAGTAATGTTGAGGACCCTTGAATACTCCATTGCGTCTTACAGTCAATCCTACATGTTATTGATTATTTCAATGGAAGGGAGTAATACATAGTTTTTTTGACCACCATCATCATATCCATTTGCAAAAGTCATGGGAAGTCAAGCTTTGAATTAATCAGTAAAGTATTCTAAGGAACCCTACTGAGAGACAGCACAATACTCCTGTTCTGTGGTGATGGGAGTTACTCTACTTTCCATTATAACAAAAAGCAATGAAATTAGGAAAGAAATAACTTGGGTTGATGCTGATATTATGAGAGAAATTAAAATGCAAAGAAACTTTATTTTACTCAACCAAAATGCACTCTGCGTTAAAAAACATAACATGGCATAAAACTGTAATGTGATTAAATAACTAAAACTAAAGGATGCGAGAACTAGATGGCACAAGCAGGAAAGAAGAAATATTTCAACCATATAGGCTGCAAGTTATTAAGATGTAGACTACACGGGTGAGTTTCAGATCACCTAACCAGAGATATCTCTAATAAAGTAATCTGAATATGAATTATTCACTCTTAATTCTTTACATAATCCGTGAAATGTAATGAACTCTAGCAGTCATCTGACCTATGCTAAGCATCTCCTTCAGGAAAAGATGAATCTCAGTCTAAAAATGATTAACACTTACCCTATAAAACCATACTTACCTCTGCTGACTGTGAGAATAGTCTAGATGACTACTTCTATGTTATAAATAGCATTGTTTCACCTCTGTCCCAGAACAGCAGGAGAGAAAGAATGAACAAAACCATGTGAAGAGACATAAGGCAGACTGAATATGGAAGTTCACTGAGGCAGGTAAATTTTAGAAGTAGGACAGTGCAAGTTTTGGGAAATCAAAGAGTCTTTCTGGAAAATTAATTTTTAGATGGACAGATGAGCCTTTCTACACTCCATATGACAGTTTCCTTTCCACTCTTAGAGATTAATCCAGGTTCAGAACACCATTTATTGGAGAATATGAAGTTTAAGTGATTCTTATGATTACATTAACAAGAAAATCAATGTCTTCTAGCTTATTAATTTTGCTCTGAAGACCTGGAAATAGTTTCTTAAGCAACAAAGTCAGGCTATGTCCCCAGCTGTCTCTTGGAACAAGTGCCATCCATATAGTCAACCTGGACTTAGAAAGCATATCTTAGCTTCTTGTACACCTAGGTTTCATTTCCATGGAGCATATGAATATTTAAGGAGGTGGTTTCTTAAGTCTCATCCCAGAATGAAGCCAGGATTCAGGATGGGAATGCACCTGGAACTGGAAGCCACAGACTGGGAAGGCTTAGTTTGTGAAACTCTCAGAAGACTCCAAGTGAGCTGTTACCTTCTTATGGATGGCAGACCCTGTGATTTTGGAAGTGCACTACAGAGTGCATGTTCCTGCTCACATTAAGTAACCCCATACAAAAAAAAAAGATTGAACGAGTGTGTTGACTGCTAGTGCTAAGATACTGTTTGTCAGCACAACAGCAGGATTCTGTTTAGCTCAAAAAATCCTGTATCTTGGCATGCATATTTTGGCATGCGGGTCAGGAATGTTATTAATCACTGAGAGGAGGGAGAGCAGACGTGAACTATTTTGGGCGGCTTATGTTAGAAAGACTTGAACAAGTCACATAACCTAAAACACACATTCTAAGGAGAGAAATGTCAAAGAAACATGCTGGATAGAAACTAGGTAAGTTATTCCACTGAGAGATGAAGTGTGTGTGTCCTTTCTCTGGAGGCAGTAGGTACAGTTCAGAAAAGCCTCCTCTGAGCACAGCCTAAGTATACTTGACCCTGAAGTAACTTCCAGATCTACATTTGTCTATGTAACAAACAGGGAATACTGACTTTTTTCAAATTAATAAACATCTGTGGTTTGGGTTGTTTTGTTTTTTTTTTGGGGGGGGGGGTATGTTGTATGAATAGAAATTGAAGCTTACTTCTGTTTGCATTTTGAAGTATTCTGTATGTTTTTCCACTGCACAGATTTGGCAGAAAAGCTTTGAAATAGTTGAATTGTGCAACACTTTAAAGCTTAACATCTGTCAGATTAAATTACTTGCACTTTTTGCTGAAATTAATTCTACTTGGATACAATATTAATTACAGATTCCAAAAATCTCTGGGATACCTTAAAAAAACCTCCTGGTTTTTAAAGGTATAAAAGTTTTCCAGATATAAATTGAGAATAAGGCTATCTTCAAATGGATCAAAAAATCTCATTCCATTTCTACCACACTATTTGATTCTCTTAGCTTCTGTGTCTCAGCTTTTCAAAATTAACTCCTAAGCAGTGAAATCGTAAGCCTGAGTTTCAAGGTAACTCTGCAATGCTTTTATGACACTGCATTCTGCTTTTGGAAATAGTCCAGTGTATAGAAAATCCCTCCCGTTTGAGCAGGAATGGATTCCAAGTGTCCACCTATGAAGTTCAGAAATCTGTTTATGTGGTAAAACTATTTTTTCAGAAGGAATGTCTTACTATAAACCTCAGCCCCTTTCCCAAGAGCCTAATTATGCAGCAATTGCTCTCACTAGGCCTCAGGGCATTTTATTTTTAGTGAGTTTAATGATGCTATATACTGGCAAATTCAAGAGGATTTTGCAGGAAGACCTATATTCAAACTCTTTCTGTAGCACCTACTTAGTCTTAAGCACAAACCTTTGAGTATCCAGTATATGGAAGAACCCTTTCATGTATGCTGTAATAATGTCAGTGATTTTTCCTTTATGAAATGAACAGAGACAAATGCTACTTACTGCACAGAATTATTATCTAGTATTTTAAAAGGGGTTTTTACTAATTCAAATAGCGACATGTTATAAGACTTACAGTTCACATGATGTCAACATCAGGTTTGTTTCTAGTCACAGAATACAAAAGTCACGGTGAATAAATGATTTCTCTGTGCCGTAAGGAAGTATGAAATTGGAAAAATCACACCAAATGTGGCTGATGAACAGAAAATGTCCTGACTGGCATTCT
Organism: Neopsephotus bourkii; assembly: GCF_033783945.1. Taxonomy (NCBI): domain Eukaryota; kingdom Metazoa; phylum Chordata; class Aves; order Psittaciformes; family Psittacidae; genus Neopsephotus; species Neopsephotus bourkii. Next base: position 4,746,129 of record NW_026902113.1, read on the forward strand.
TCCTTGTGTGAGTTAGTTGCAAAGCCAAGCAAAGAACTGTTTAACAAAATAAGCAAATATTAAATATGCATAACGTAAGACACATGTTTCAGTTTAATGTGACTGCCCTTCTCCAGATGTAAGATTGGTCTCAATTTGATATAGGTATACCCGCTATGAAAAGACCTATTGAACAACATCTTCCTCAAGGTTACATAAGTTTTAATATATCTATCTTGAAATTCATATGTTGGCTATTTTCTCTTAACTTACCTAAGTATCCTTCATGTTTATTTATATCACATAAGAAATTAAGGTGCAGTCATGAACGCTATTTGAATGAGTGAGAAAAAATGCTGCATCTTGGCATCCTCAGGTATATGAAGGACAGCCATATGCTGCCACAGTTGTGCTAGATCTGACACAGTACTGGACTGTTTAGATGGAAATAGCTTAGGCTGATGGAAAGTAAGATCAATTTTCCCCAGTCCCTTAGAGATACTAAAATTTAGAATGTACAAAACTTGACCCAAGAAAACAAAGGATTTAAGTATTAATGGTGGGTTTTATAAAACATAGCATGGGGGAGATGTGTGTACTGCAACAGGGCATGCTGTTAGCCATTGCTCCCATCCAGCCGCTATGCCTGGGCTTGCTCCTCAATATGCAGCGGGAAGTCCCAGAGGAGGATCCCCTTCATGGTCCTGTTCGAATACAAAGACAAGATATAGCCAACATATAACTGAGGACTTGGGAAGCACTTCCAGGACCTACAAATTGGTTAATAGGCTCTAGGCCTCCCAGGCAGATTGAGGGAAATGGAGAGAGATACTTTAAACAAATGTGTGCTCTTCAGGTAAGAGAAAAGTGCAAGGAGAAAGACAAAAGAGAAAGAGAGAAAGAAATAGATACAAGCATGATATTCCTGAGGAAAAAATTATATACAGAAGCAGAAGTCCTATACTCTTTAGAGGATTCCTGAGTGATGAATTACCTAAAGCAGGGGAACACGCACAGATGTTTTAGTGCTTTGTACAGGTCTGTATGCATATAAAGAAAATAATAACTCTTCTGGACCCTGCGTGTCTGTTGGCTTCATTTGCACATCTCACTAAAGACAAAAAGTGCAAATCCTCCAAAAGGCTGCAGAAAAATGAGTGCTTAAAGTAATGGGAAGTCTTAAAATATCCTGGAGCTCTTGGGTGGCGATACAGCAGACCTGCAGGGCAAATCCAAGGAATCTGTGGTGGGTTTTGTTTGTTTGGCTGGCTTTTATTCTTTTAGCTTAACCCAAAAGTACTTCTGAGTTTCCCCAAAAGATAGGTGCCCCAGCATTCCCCCAAAAGATAGGTGCCCCAGCATTCCCCCAACTTCATACTGCAGTGCAACACACCTTCATGTCAGCAAGTCCACACACAGCCGGAGAGGTTAAGGAGAAAGTCAGTGTTATAGCCTGCTCAGAGCAAGAAAAGGAGGAAGATTCAGGAGCCCTCTATGGTGGGACTTCAAAAGAACAGCATGCTGAAGGCCAGTTCTACCAGGCTGGTGGCACCCGGGAGAAAGCAAGCTCCTATTGCCCATTTTATTCTATTACACATTCAAAACCCACTGACTTTAAATTAACAGGAAGAAGCAACACCTAGTCCCTAAAACACCTGTTCATCTTAAATCAGGCATATTATGGTATTTTATGTGCATCATACTGCTCATATAAGAGTACCAGAATTGTTTACATATTTTAATTGCATTTCATAATAACCTTCATAATAATCTTACAGATGCCTAAGCTGAAGTTAAAAGAATCTGAAAGCTTCTCATAATGTTTATGTAGCTGCACTGAATTTAGAAGGTTAAAACTGCAAAAGTGATGGAAAGAAGATAAAAATAGTGGCGATCGATTTTACATGAAAACTTGAAGACTGTGGTTTTTAACTGATAAAACATACAGCCTGAAAACACTCAGAATAGCCTGAAGCTCATGACTCCTCTAATTGCAGTAATTCTTAGTCATTATAGCACTGATAGTAAGCTAAAGAACATATATATGAATATGTACAAATATCAGTTCTCAAGGAGGGATAGTCATAGCACTGACAAAGTACTGGTATTTTCTGTAGAATTATACTGATTTCTGAAACCTCAACTACCAGTGTAAAAATGTAAACTAGTATTTTTAGAAAATGTGAATTTAAAATTAGGTTCCTGAAAACATTATATCACAAGCCCAGTATAAACAGTGTTTTTCAGAACTGGTATCAGTCTGCAGTGATTGCAGAGCAGTCCAGACTTCCCACCTTTTTTTAATCTCAGGTTTCTAAAGCAAGCAAAAAATAAGGCTGTAGCCAGAGTTAGGTGTATAAAATCAGAAAAAGAAGATCCGACAGGCTAGCTGTATCATTCAGGAAAAGTAAAATATCGTTCAGTGTAAAGTAAGTGAAATAATGCTGCCAGCAATAATAGCCAAAGAGAACTCCAAGGAAGCTGGTAAAGGACTTCAAAGCATGTGTGCGGCACCACTCAGGGAGTATCAATTTAGTGATATAATGAAAACAAAAGAAAGAAAGAAGAATTTCATGTAACAAGTTTGTTAATTATAACCATAAAATTAACCTGCAGAATTATGTTGTCTTATTCAAAAACTATTCAATAAATTTTCAATTAAAATGTTGACAACAAAGATGCATGGCAAAGACATTTTGGCAGTTCCTTAACAAAAACATTGAGGACTATCTGCTTAGACATGGAAAGCGGAACTCAGCACTTCACAGAAAGTGAAGTTTACTGTTATGAGAAAATGTGCAAATGTCTTCAAGGACAAATGCTGCTCTGTCCAGAGAAAGGACAAAGAAACTAACACCTACACAAGGGATCCTGGTTCTGCCCTATGTGGCTTGACGTTAACCAGCCCACATACAGTCACCCAGCTACTGCATGCGTGGCCAAAAGAACAGCTGCCAAAAAAAGTACATGCTGCCTTCACTCCATGCAGTAGTGAAAGGGTGATGGAGGAAAACTGGGTTGTTTCAGAAAGGAAAGTGAGGGGGAAAGAGCTAACAAAGCAGGCCTACATAGGCAAAAGGATTCAGTAAGAAAAAATATTTAAAATGTTTCTATGTCAAAGACATATTACTGGGAAGGAGAAACAGAAGCTGCAGGAATCTTAAGCAGGGAAGATTTCAATCTGCATGGTTAATTTTTAAGTGTTAGCAGCCATGGCTGCAGCATATCTAAATAGCTTATTTGATAAAAAGATGCTTTAGCTGAAGCATCGTTTTGCAGCACTTGGCTCACAAACAGGAACTCACATACACAGAAAAACAGGTCCAAAGAAAGACAAATAATCAGGCCAAACAGTATTTATTTTATGCAAAACAATTGCTTTCAAAATTTACTGACCTCTCTCTCCCATTACTTCGCTCCTGGAATCCATGTTTCTATTTGCATGTCTGCAGACACTATCTTACCAAGCATGTCCCCTGCATTACTCTGATTTGCACTCCCTGCTAAATAGCATCTTTCCTCCCATTCCCCAATTCCAAGCCAAATACAATTAACTCAGATAGTCAGCAGCACCAGTTTCCAAATGCACTGCCAGGTCTGATTTCTCTCACATCCCCTCCCTGCTGTGATTACCCCAAGATTTCCCTCTTGTTTTTCATCAAGGCTATATGTAAGCAAATTTTTTCCAAAGTTTCATTTTCCAAAACACAGATTCTTCCAAATTGCTCACACTGTCACCAGGCTCATATCATCATGCATATCATTTATAGCAATGTTCTACCTCAGCCTGGACAAATGTGATGTGTCATCTTTGATATCCATTCAAAATGTTGCTATGAAGTTCCTTTTCTGAGCCCATTATCTCCATGTATCGTTCTTACCTATGCATTCATCTGTTGGTCATCCTTTCTCTACTTCATCAGTTACAGCTATTTACTTTCCTTTCCAAGATTTTCAAAGTCTAATTCATTCCCCTTCAGCCCTCCAAGAATTTCTTATTCTGTATCCAACAGCTCATTATGTTTGCCCTCTGCGTCTGACTTGTTAAATGCAAGGATCTTTGCTCTTCTTTCTGTGCCATACTTCTCTGTAAACATCCCTGAATGAATAGTACGAGACAATTGAAAATACATCCATTGTCTGAGTCCAAGATTAGAAGCACTGAGGTTCTGAATTCAAAACGCTGTTAACAGTAAAGCTGGGTGAATAATTTACAGCATAGGATTTATTTAATGAATTTTGCTGAATTTTCTGTTTACAAAATGGTGAATTTTGTATTCAGAAGTACTCGCCAAATAATTCTTGCTGCATTGCTTAAAACCAAGAGAATTTGAAAACTAATCTGTTTTGATGTGTATATAGATCACATGATGAATTTCTGTAGCCTGGTTACAGGAGTATATCTTAGAGGCAGGCTGTGGGTACAAATCCTGCTGACTACGTATCTAAAATTCACTGCCTGACAATAACTTCTAAAATTACAGTTGTGGTGGTGGTGATCAGTCCTAGCAATACACTTACCTTCCAGAATACCATATGAAACAAATGAAAAAGATATAAACACACAAGCTATTTTTGTTTTAAAAGTGCAAATGCTTTTTCAAAAGAATTGTCATTTTAAGTCTGATTCTCTAAGGAAAAGAAAAAGGGTTCATTGCCTGAGTTTTGTCTTTCTGTAATGTTCAACTGAGTCATTTTCACTCAACCCCACAGCAGCTTTTTTAGACTTCTGCTTAAAAAAAAATACGAAAAAAGAGATCTGGGTAGAGAAAAAAATATACACAAGCTCCAAAATAGCCAGAGTGCACACTGCCTTGCTCACGAGTGGGCTGTGGAGAGAAGCAGGGGATGTGTAGGGAGGCCGAGGGGACATGTGGGAGTAGGGAGGTGGAGGAAAACCCAGGATAAAAGGATCTGGAAAATAACTGGCTATATTAAGGTAGTAACAGTGGAGAAAAGGTGTTAGAGGTGTAAGAAATCCTTCCATACAAAATTAGGTTTTGTTTATTCTTCTGCTCATAGACTTACATGGGGGTCTTAACTTTCTGGAGTATTTATTCATTTTCTGAATGCATAGATCTTACACTATTCCATCTCAGCAGCCATTATCTTATTTCACAGGTCAGGATAGTACTTCAATACAGTTAACATCTTTTTATCATCTAAAGCAGCGCAAAGCTAGGTGAAAGGCAAAAGGTCACAGCCTGAATGGTATAATATTCCTGACCTATGTATAAATATTCCTTGTTAGTGTTCTCACAGGACTCAACCAACCTTTCTTCCAAACAGGTCATAGAGTTTTACATACTTTATTTCCTATTCCCATGCAACCATGGTTTTCAACAAAGAATGTCCTGAATGCCTCAAAAAAGATGACTAAAATTATTCATCTGGGAAAATACTAACTACACCCATGTACCGGATACAGCATGTGAAACAGGGTCACCAGATATCACTCTTGACTGTGGATCAGAATTTCCTCAAGTCCTGTTCTCACAGCTGGACTGAGATCAAGTGAAGCAACATCGCATCGATACAAACTGAGATCAAACTTCCAATCTTTTCTGACTATATCACTGATAAAATTTTCAAACAAGGGTTAGTACCTTCCATTGCAGTCCTCTCCCAACATGGCCTTTTACTTCTGAACATTAGTAAAACAAACCACTAGCCCAGGAGCATAAAACTTATATACAGCTAGATCTTTTACTTTGCTATACTGTCCTACCAACGTGTATCTACACCATGTTCAGTTCTATCTGTGGTATGTGTTGAAACTTTACAGTTGTTTGTTAAGTAGGTAATCAATGTTTTTGGGTGCTTTTTGAAGTGTAGTAGAGGCTAAAATGTAAAGATAAACCTTTTCTCTATAGCCTATCAACAAATAGTATTTGAAATGGCTTGAAAACTGGTGATTTGTTTTGCAAGCATCAGACACAAAATGAAGTCAATATATAATTTTACAACTACATTTTTCTCCTTTGGCGTATTCAGTTATAAAAGGAAATTTGCTTTGCTTTTCCATACAAAAAATAAAGGTATTCCATATACAAAATATATTCTCTGTAGATTTCACAGGATAGTTACACAGATAATATCTTAACTGCATTTATTAAATTCTACCTGCCCACACATAATGGACACCAAATCCATCGAAGAGAAGTGAAGGTGATGAGGTTGTTAACAGAACCAACCCTTGCAACATCTCCTTTTCTGAGGGTAGTAAAGGAGCATGACACTCAGTGCCATGTCCCACTTGTTCCATTTACTATGAATGGACATTAGCTGTCCTCTTCAGTTTTTCAGTGTAAATGTAAACCTCATAGCATTTTATTTTTAGTGAATGTTTTGCTTTTTATAGAAAATTTGAATTCTTTCAGATAAAAGATACCTACCCAAACACTAAACCATTCAACTATCAGCTGAAACAGAATGCATTTGAGCATCATCCAGGAGCTGCAGCTTCTGCTAGGATAATCACTGTGCACTTCATCATCCATAGGACATTGTGGCTGATGTGTCACCTAAAGGAAACTAGGCTATAATACAGAAGGAATGCCTATAGAAAGATAGGAATATGAGGTATATATGGAGGAACCATGATGACAGCTCAGCATCAAAGTATTTGATTTTCATTATGTGATTTCAGATTTATTTTTTTCACACAAAACAAAAACATTGCCTTCAAGGTTTTACAGAGAAGGTCCATGACTTAGAAAGATAGCTACTGGGGTGTGTTTTTTTCCCCCTTTAGTTTCAGTTAGATATTGCTAACTTAGGACTTGAGCTATTACCTTGTAGATGTCCAGGAATCCACACTGATGGTCAAACCGCGTGTAGAGCTCGTTCAGCATGCTGATGACCTGCATGGGCGTGCACTGTGCGCAGATGGCTGTGAAGCCAACAATGTCCGAGAAGAGCATGGTAACATCATCAAACTTCCTGGCCTGAACCTGCTGCCCCTGCCACAGCTGCTGAGCCACTTCTTCAGGGAAAATAGAAATTAGGAGATCTACTGTTTTCTTCTTCTCCTCTTCCAGGGCTTGATGTGTGCATTCTAGTGTTGCCTTCAGCTTATCCATTCTTTTTTTCAAGCCATCCTGGGCCTTTGCTTGCTCCCCAACCAATATGACATCACGAGTAGCATCATGGATAGGTATATCCGAAAGATGGAGGCCTCGGCCCATCAGTTCATCCAGCTTGTCCACACAGGGGGAACCCAGAAACAGAATTGAATTTGATTCTGGCACATGAATCATTTGTCCTTTAATTTCCATCACCTGAAAATCAAAAGCAGAGATGAGAAAAGGAAAAATAAGCTGATAGAAGTGTATCTCCATTCCACTTTTCCCATCCTTCATCTTCAGCTAAAATTATAAATGTAAATTGTAGCCTTTTATACAGAAGACTCTTACATGCACATGTTCAAGCAATGAGACTTGCATAGTCTACTCACCAAGGTGTCAGAAAACAGCCTATACTGACACAAAAGTATTCTCAAATCAGATGCTGGTTTCTATTTCAACCCAGTAAAATAAAGAAGTAATCACAGGAACAGGTAATTCTCATAATGGTGTCTAAATAATGCTTCTAAAATTTGCCCCTGGAATGTAACTAGCCTTAAAAGCAAATTCCAGAGTAGCTCATTCTATTTAACTTAACTATAAATTACGAAAACGCACAAAATTAAAGGTAAATTATAACTATGACCACAGGTTAGTGAAACGGTGGAATAGCTTCCATTCTTTTTCAACAAAACAACTACTAATTTAAATGTGGCCAAACAGGATAGGACAGAGTGTAGATTTAGAGTAAAGATTAGGAAGAGGCTTTTTACTTCCTCTGTGAGAGTGGTGAGGCACTGGCACAGGTTGCCCACAGAAGCTGTGGCTGCCCCATCCCTGGCAGTGTTCAAGGCCAGGTTGGACAGGGCTCGGAGAAACCTGGTCTAGTGGAAGGTGTCTCTGCCCATGGCAATGGGGTTGGAACTGGATGATCTTTAAGGTAAGTGTGAATGGCATGGAAAAAGTTTATCAGTTCTCCTGTTTCCTATTTGCTTTCTCATACATGCAGCAGGGTTGAAGGCTGACATTCTGCTAGAGTCTGCAGACTTCTTGGTGATAGAGATTCATGAAATCTGTATCTGCAGAACAGAAGAAAGAACAGTAGGAAAGGAGTAGCAGGTGGTTCATCATGCTGGTTAATAGATCTTCCATTTGCCTTTTAAATGGCTTGAGAGCTGTTCAGTGGTTGATACCACTGAGGCCCTGGCTTGTTCTCCCTTGCTCCATGATGGTAATCAAGCACAAAATCATCAGACTGAAACAAACAGTCAAAAACCAATTGTAATGATGTATCTGATATTTGGGGCTACATGCATTCTGATTTCTATTCATTTCAGTTACACAAAAATGTCAAATACTGCAAAGGAATATTTCTCACTTGAATATTGTATTAAAAAAAAAAAACAAAAACAAAACAAAACAAAACAAAACAAACCAACAAACAAACAAACAAACCCAAACAAACAAAAAACTAACCAAAACCCACACAAAACCCACAAAGAAACAGAAAACTAAGATGAACATGTTTTGTTTAAGCAGAAGATAATTAAATCAGATAAACTTTGTAAATTCAGCCTGCTGTAGTCTCTGCCATGAAAAACAATCATTGTTAATGTTTTCATTCCAGGACGGCACAAAGATCAGTGCAATCCTGTGCTAGGTGATCTAAAACACCCACAGCCCTTACCCCAAGGATCTCATAGTGAAACCAGGCACAATGCACAAGCTTTGTGCGTGCAAGAGCAGTGTTAGGCACCGTAATGCCTTCAACCTGTATTTTCCCATTCCACACAATCCACTGATATAAAAAAGTCTCCTGCAGTTACCCTTTCTTTCACCATGTAGGCATTCCCTCACTCTCACAATGATTCACTTTATCATTTAATCCTCCTTCCATCTATAATCCTTCCAAGCAAAATAAGAAAACCTTAATCAGAGAATCCAGAGGTGTCTGTAATTATGATGTGATTTAAGCATCCAGAGGTCTGGATGTTCCTGCTGAGCTGACAACCACCCCTACATGGTTCCTTCCATGTTTGGGATGCTGGGAAGCTCCTGTTCCTATTAAGGCTTTTTTACATCAGATACTAGGCTATCATTGCAGATCCTACTGTCAATGCGGGGACTTAGCTTATCCTGTCCCCATGCCCCTCTGCCTCTATACCCGATTCCACTAGCAACTCAACAGATGTAGCTTCAGATGTCAGCCTGGGAACACAGCAAATGAAAGTCAATGAAAGCAAAGAAAATTGTCAATCTTTCTAATTTATGTTCCTGCCCACATACTAATATATAAATTTCTAAGCCTTATTTCCTCAGCTTTGTTCCGGGAGAACCATCTCCATAAGAACGCTGGTCAGCTACCTAAATGGGCAGTACGTAAGGGCAATGCTTTCTTCATGCATGCAGCCTCACAGCTCCAAAGGCCACATTAGAAATTGTTATATTTCCGAAGTACAAATTGCCAAATGTGGAATACATGGTATGGCATTTCTAAATTCTCTTCTTATTTTGTTCCTCTTTCGCCGACAGTTTTTGTTTTCTGTTCCTAGAACCTCACTGCTGTGCAAAGTAAATGTATCTCATATTATCACTTCTCTCTTCCACCTCTAGGTGAAAATAGGGTGTCAGCTCAGGGGCAGAGAGTCAGCCTGACCGGGGGGGGGGTATGCTGCTTGTCAGCAAGGCATGGCACCTGGCTCGGAGCCACGTTTCTTCTGTTAACCTGCTGTGAGACTAGAAGGAAATTAATGCATCCCTCTGTGCTCCTGCTTTGCCTTTGGCAATTTGAGGTGTTAAACTCTTTGATGTGATCTCTGTCCATGTGAATATATTGTGCCAGCCCTCCCCGGGTGGATTCTTCTCAGGAAGCACTGATTGAGTGAATAACGCATTAAAGAGGCACTCTGGAGTCCTCCATTCTGCTTCAGGCAAATTATCAACTCTGAGTGCTTATCTGGCCTTTCAGCACAGCAGGAACAACAGTATTGACCACCCCACAACACATGTTGAGGCTTCTTTTTTTTTTTTTTTAAATGATATTCTTCCTATGTAACTCCTTAATCTCCGAAAGTGTCAAAGGTTCAGTGCCATTTTGGCTTTATCTGCTGAATATTATTATCATTTCCTCTGCTCAACAGGAATTGTTGATGCTGCCTATCACACCTTTCACGTTACTTTACTGATTCTGATGTCCTGCTCAGTCTTGATGACTGAGGAGTGTTTCAGAACAGCCTCTTCAAGTTGCCAAATCAGGAAAGTGGACAGCAGAAGCAAAGTTGCATCAGGTTTCCTGGGGAGACAATAGAAGAGCTAAGACTGCACAACTCTTCTCAGCTTTTGAAAAGCCCTCTCCTAAGAAGTTTCTGAGATTATTTGGACTTCGATCTGCAACTTGGATCCAGCATAACCTCCATCAATTTCTTTGGACTCTTGCCTCTTAGATCCTTCTCTGTATCTTAAAGTATAACTAAACGGAACAGGACATTAGATTTGCCTGAAGCTTGCCATAGCAAGTCACACTTCTGAGTAATTTCCCAGAGCTCGACTTTTACACATGGAAAATAAGCATACATGCAATCCAGATAATATAATCTATCTTTCTTATAAGCAGGGAAAGACCAAAACCAGTTGTATTTCATTGCTGCTACATTTATTACTTTCTTCTTTCTTTAATTATATTTTCACCAAATAAAACAACTCCACTGTTTTCAGAGGACGTTTTCCTGATCTACAGTAGTATAAGAGAACATTTTCAAACATCCTGATTTATGGGATTTTGTTTCTGTGAACTGATGGTGCAGCCTAAATTGCTCTAGGATAAAAAACCAAAAAACCTACCACAGAATTTTACTTTCACTGCAAACCCACTGCAAAGAAAAGGGAGCAAACAGAAGGGGCCCTGCTTCTCAGGAGCCCCTTCAACCTCTTTCTCCAGAGACCCACCAAGGAATACTGACATTCTCTATTGCTGCTGTTTAAGAACACGAGAGAATCCCCTACTGAGCCGTACACCAACAGCTACTTCATTAGGTACACAATATCCACCGCTCTGCATGCTCTGGATGCAAGCCATCCTAGGATTAAGTATGGATCAAAAGCTTATGAATCAAATACCAACTCCACTGCCTAGTCTAAGGAAAAGCATGGGCAAAAGCCTCATTTATTGAGCTGATGGAAGACAACACTTCTTTGTACAAATACAGGTTTATAAAAACCATAACAAAACAGCAGCTTCCATTACACCTATGCTTTATTGAAAAAACTGAGAAATATAGATCATCTCCACAAAAATTAAAAAATATATTTTCAGTCAATGCCTACTGCAACTGAATAAACTAGTCATCATTTGCTCAACAAAACTCAGAATGCGCTCAGGTTCTTGCGAAGTATAACTCAGAGCATTTGCTTGCAAGTTTGGATTTACAGTTCAATGCATTGTCAAAAGAACACTATTACACACAGTAGCAAAGTGACTGTTACAAATTTCTGGTTATTTATAGAAAACCCTGGGGTGTTACATAATATGCAACAGTTTCCAGACCAAAGAGACCAAATTTAACATTTTCTGTATACTTCATAAGCATAGAATGTCAGCATGAATATTGCAGGGAACCCACCAGGAATATTTTCATATTCTATAACATGAAAGAGGGAATTATAATGACAGAATCATTAAAATACTTTGGTTTTAAGCTTGGACCTCCAAAGTGATTTCTTGATATCAAAAGAGTTAAGAGTGTGACATATTAAAAGCAAACAAAGGTTAGATAGGACCTTCTTCACATGAAGCATAGGTATGCATGTCAAATCAAAGCATGCAGCCATCTGTAAGTAAATGTGCACTGGGAAGAAGCAAAGGACAAACAAAAAAGAAGCAACTAGACAAACAAAAGGAAAAGGTGGTTACACCTGAAAAGATGATGATGATTTATAATTCCTCTTTTGTTGCTTCAAGACACAGAAATTGCTTTTAAGATGGTACTCCAGACTGCTCCTTATTAAGTCCAAGATAAGTCCTGAAGCATAAAAATAATGGGAAAAATGATTTCTTGGAAGGAACCTCTGTCTTCACAAGGTAGCAAAGAGTCATAACTCTACCCTACGTGTGCCTGAGTCATGTCCTTCATGGATGCTCCAAAGCAGAGGAGTGTATTAACTCAACATGGCAGATGGGCAGAGGTGCTGGTGCCAGGCTGCATGTCATGGAGGTACAGAAGATAGTTGCTAAAACAAGAGGAAGAAACTTGCTGGTGTTTCCAAGATCATTTCAAAACCTCTTTTAACATCAATACACTGAGATTACATTGGAATTTTTTTCCATTAATAATAACCTTCATATACTTAAAAATGATCTGTCAGGGTCCTGAAGGCACTATTGTCCTGACTGTCCTTGCCGGCCCCACAGGGCTCCCTGCACCCTGCCCATGGCCCAGGACCCCATGTCAGCCCCTGTCTCAGCAATACTGATGTGGGACTGATATCCAGCTCTCGCAACTGTCTGGATGACGCTTTTAGTCACATGGTTTAGTTTCGGGTAGTGCTGTGAGAAGCAGGGATTTGGACTCAGTGTTCCTTATGGACCCCTTTCAACTCAAGATACTCTATGGTTGTCTGATTTTCCTTTCACTGCAAAATCTATTTAATCCCTTAAGACTGCTTTCAGGTCACACACATTTATATTAGTGTAGATTTTTAGGTATTGATAATACAGTTCACTGCTGCTTTATTAAAAGCCAGGATACCCTATGCAGATGTACAGCTACTCCAGCAGCACCGAGTTACAAATTTACAGCATCAGGGTTTAAAAAAAACCTACAGGGGCCTCATGCAACTTCTCTGTGAGATTTGTATTCTTGACAAAAGTTTAAAATGGACAGCTCTGAGAAGCTGCAGATCCTGCGGACATTCCAGCTTAGGGGATATTTCACCATTCTGTCACATAACTTTCATTCAGCCAAGAGCCTTATTTTAAAAACTCCTGAAAACCAGAAGCCAGTTCCTGCTGTGTGACACGAGCTGTCAGAATGGTGGTAGCAATAAACATGCTCCAAAAAGGAGGTCCCCAAGCCACACACTTGTATCAATTTTCATTTCAACCAAAGCAAAATGCAAAATGTCATCAAACCCACAGTTCGATTACAACAAATGAAAGTGTAAGGGAAACTTTCCATATTTAATATTCTTTTTGTGTTTGTGAACAAATGGAAGATAATTACATTACGTTTACAGAGAATGTATGTTTACCACTGCTTATTTTAAGTCTTTCCTGGGAAAAAGAAATTGATTATTTTTATTGCATTTTAATTTCCATTTTTAAAAAGGAATGAGGAATGAGAAAACAAGAATGTAACATTTGAGAAAGTCAGTAAAGCTTTCTGAAAAGTTGGTTCTCTGCTTCAAGCAAATCTCCATTAGCCTGACAAGGCAGCGAGGTGAAAGGTGACACAAATGCACATTCAGATTGCCAACTTCACAGAGGTAAAAATCATGCTTGTTAATTGTTAGCAATTAAGTTACCTGAAATAATTATGCCGAAATAATTATGCCAAAATAATAGGCATAGTCCCTAAAAAAAAACCACTTTTCATGTCTCTTTCTGTACCTGCTTATATTTTAGGAACATTCATATGCATTATCATTTATAATATCATTTATAACAGTTATTCCTTGGCTTCCAAAGGTTTCTTCTGTGCACAACTGTTACAATGTACTTAGTTAAAAGAAAATCCTGTAAATCCTCTAACACAGTTATGAGCCTCAAAGCAACACATTTTGCTTTTGGTTGGGTGGGAGCACAGGGAAGAAAGAATCTATGAAAAAATGAAACCATGGTTTCAGCTCTTGATTCCTGGAGAGAAAGTGAAGAACCCACAGCTCCTGCCCAAAAGCAGATTGAAGGGTTTGTACCACAGCCCAGCCGCCAGCTAGATGTCTGGCTCAACACTGGCTTTACTGATGCCCAGGTTGGTCCCTACACAGCCTGGGCACAGCCTTTACAAAGACAGCTCTGAACATGCCAAACTACAAACAGAAAACTCCACTTCTGAATAGAAAATAAAGTACCATCATTAAGTACCTTTGTCTGCTCAAATGTTGCTTTGAAACCATGTCCCTGGTTTGGGGAATTACCTTACAGAACAGAACAATGACCAGCACCCAAAGTAAGGTAATATTTATCTTATTCCACTAGACCAAAGTTTACAAAAAGTCAAAGCATTTGCATGGACATATTTTTATGGTATGTCTTATTTAAATTAGTAACAATAATTTAAGATTGCCTTTAAGTTATGACATTTTGTAGTTTAAAAAACCCATGTAATTTTATTTTTACTTTTTGTTTACATCACTCAAACCCAGTATCAGAGATTTTTCTGTTAATTTGAATAATTGAACAGAAAAGAAAAGAAAAAAAGAACAATTGAGTTATGCAACAACAGTAGCAGCTGATTGAAAGACACCAAAGGATGGGCCCAGTCCTTCTTGTAGCTGAAAATTCATCCTGTTCCATTGGGGGGGGGGGGGGGGGTCGGAGTTTTTTGATGCATCTGTGTGCAGTCATGCCAGGGCTAAAAAAAATACCCAGGTCTGAAACTTCCCCAGAGACACTACACTGAACTTGGCCTTGGCACCTTTCTCCTGCATGTTGTACAACCACACCAAATCACGCTTTTCTACTGAGCTTGCACTGTAACATTGTCGACTTACTTAACACTCAGGATCATGACACGAGTGAAATCACCAAGACAATCTATCTGGCTAAAAACAGATGGATCAAATCTCCAGTTATCTCATGCCTGAAAAAAACTGTATCATTGACAAAGATAATTTGTTCATTTGTTAAAGACACTGTTAAGGATATTTTTATTTATTTCCATCTATGTCAACCAAGCAAGATTACAAAGGAATGTGCCAGTACACGGAAGACTCCCATTTTCCACAGCAGTGTTACTTTTTGGATTAGCTCCTACTTTTTTCACCGCAAGATTTGTGCAGATGCACAGATCCATCTTGCACCTAATCCTTCCACTAGCAGTATTCAGCTCCTAGCAAAAGCTTGAACACAGTCTGTCCCAGCTGCTCAAGATGACCTGCTAGCAGAAAGTACTCTGTCATTCTGTGATATTTATTCTTAAATATTTTTCTTTCTCAGATCCAGGTTAGTTTCTTTGTGAAAACTGCTTTTACCCAAAGGTAACAAAAGGGTTAACTGAGAGTAGGTTTATTCAGGAGAACACCAGGCAAAGAGCAGCAGCAGAAGCTTTCCCCTTTGATCTGTGCAGAACAGATATATACAGCAGTCATTAGGAAATGTGACATTTCATCACCAACCTAGGTATCTTAAAATTCCTGTGATTAAAAGATCACTTAGCCCAGGCACTAACTAGCTTGAAGACATTTTTGTCCTTCAGGACTTACAGGCTCAAACTCTCATCTTAAGTATATAAATCTGCTCGAAATTCCTGCCAGCACCACAGCAAGGAAACTGATTAGATGTGGAGTCCTTTGTTGGTACTTTTGCTTTGTTTTTCTCTTTATTACCCCATATATCAAGTTCTTTTGCAGCTTTGATAAAAGACTCTATCATTAGAATTTGATCCTGAGATTAATCAATCCTGATCTCTTAGTGTAGTATAAATTTTCAGAACACCAGGAGAAGAAATTTCTTTTCCCAGTCCAATCATTCTTAAGTTAGATATAATTAGAAAGAGCCATACTACCTCTCACCGAAGTAATTGTAAAGATATCCAGCCGGTATTAGTGGGAACTTTACCAGGCCTTTAAAATTAAATTTCCTGCATTTTTCTTTAAAAGGTTTAATTTCTTTCAGCATGCTCAACACAATACCTTACAGCACTAGGAGACCTTGCATCCATAACTTTCTCTTTGCTACCATATTTGACATGTACAAGTAAAAGACAGTCTTCAGCTGGAGTCTCTTACAGGCCATGTTAAACACCTGAATTTGGGAAGAATGCACTGGTCTGGTTTAGTAGTTAAGATCGTCATTTTTAACAAATTCCACAATGTATGCATTTTGCAATCTATAAGAAATGAAAAGCAAAAAAAAAAAAAATCATTAAAATGCCTTTAACTTAATTATAAATGGAACATATGGAGTATGAGAGGGAAAAGCCATGTGTAGTGAATATTCACATTTCTATATGCATTAAAATACCTGTTCAGCTTCCATTTTCTTCACTGCAACTAATTACTTTCTCCTTCAAATGATAGCAAAGGAAATTAGAAGAATAAGGTGGAAGGACATATTTTGAAACCTGGTGTCTGTTGTCTTGATCATTCTAGCACAGATTGAAGACAACACTTAAAACAAGCTGCTTCAGTGACCCAGGTTGCAAGAAGATAGAAATATGAAGTGGTCCCCAAGATCTCTGCTGCACAGCATTGCTGCCTATGGTCTAACAAAGCCTGGAGAGAGATGGGGAAAGCGTGAGTGTGGATGCAAACAAGAAGCCCAGCTGTTATGGCAAAAAAGGACATGGGAAGTAGTCAGTGTAAAACTGATCAGGCTTAGGAAGCTGCCCACTCAGACTGCAGATTTCTGCCCTTGGATACCTTAGTGGAGGTTTGTACAGCTCCTCTGTACTTGCTGTGGATGGGCAGACCATGAGCCAGCCCTGCCCCAGAAATCACAGGACTGCTCTAGCACAGTGCTCTGCCTTGGCTGAAGCACCCTGCTGAGGAGCAGACAATATTTGCTCAGGCACAGCATGATGCTAACACAGCTACCTTGCTTTTGGATCAGGCCCAGCTTACCCATGACAGGCTGAGAGATGTAGTGAAGCTAATGAAATTCTGCCTGTACACACATGAGCAAAACCAACTTCACCTAATTTTTGCAAAGACTGACCTGCAGCTACTTTGGAGCTGTGAATTCCCACTTGGTGGCTTCCCAATTTTCAGCATTTTGACTCCTATGATTCTTTGAGTATTAAAGCTTTTAAACCTAAAATTCTGGTTTCAAAAATCGGTTTTAAGAAAAAGATCTGGATGCCTTTCAAAATTTCATGCTTTGTCTGGTCCCTTTGGAAGAGTCAGAAGCATTTTCCTTCCCATTCATGACTGCTGAGTTCCCTATACTATTAACTGGTGAAGTTTTTCAACAGTTCCTAGGGTATTTTGTTGTAAATATACAAAAACAAGGAAAAACAAAACACAGAAAAAAAACAAACCCAAAAACATAAGATGATCCTTCTAAGTCTAAGTTTGTGAAAAAATCAGACAGGAATTCCTTCAGGAACTGAAGTCCTTCTGCCGCTTTCAAGAGCAGGGCATTGATTGCTCTTCTACATTCACAGCCTCATTTCATATCATAGAATCATAGAATCATAGAATAGTTAGGGTTGGAAAGGACCTCAAGATCATCAAGTTCCAACCCTCCTGCCATGGGCAGGGACACCTCGCTCTAAACCATATTACCCAAGGCCTCGTCCAAGCTGGCCTTGAACACTGCCAGGGATGGAGCATTCACAACCTCCCTGGACAACCTATTCCAGTGCCTCACCACCCTAACAGGAAAGAATTTCCTCCTTATATCCAATCTAAACTTCCCCTGTTTAAGTTTTAACCCATTACCCCTTGTCCTACCACTACAGTCCCTAATGAAGAGTCCATCCCCAGCATCCCTATAGGCCCCCTTCAGATACTGGAAGGCTGCTATGAGGTCTCCACACAGCCTTCTCTTCTCCAGGCTCAACAGCCCCAACTTTCTCATACAGGAGGTGCTCCAGTCCCCTGATCATCCTCGTGGCCCTCCTCTGGACTTGTTCCAACAGTTCCATGTCCTGAACTGTACACAATACTCCAAGTGAGGTCTCACGACAGCACAATAAAGGGGCAGGATCACCTCCTTCGACCTGCTGGTCACATCTCAACAAAGGTGACTCAACCCAAGTAACAGTCCTCTGTGCTTTCTGATCAAAATAGGAAGCTGTGTGCTGTATTTGCAAAGGCAGTAGTTACACAGCATGGGTTAAACAGGAAGGGTCTTTGGCAAAAGTTTTCCAGACACACCAGGCTGCTGCTGAGCCTCCCACTCATGACATTGTTTGAAACGGACACCACATCTGTATTGGGTTTGTGTGGCAAGGTTTTGGTAGCAGGGGCTGCAGCAGTGGCTTCTGTGAGAAGCTGCTAGAAGCTTCCCTATGTACAATAAAGCCCATGCCACCCGGCTCCCAGATGGACCCACCGCTGGCCAGCGATGAGCCCATAGGGATGGTGGTAGCGCCTCTGGGTAACAGCCAGGAAGGGGGGAGTAAAAAGCTGTGCAACAGCAACTGCAGCCAAAGGAGTGAGAATATGTGAGAGCAACAACTCTGCTGTAAAGAAGGAGGGGAGGAGTTGCTCCAGGCACCGGAGCAGAGATTCATCTCCTGACAGCCCATGGTGCAGACCATGGTGAGGCAGGCTGCTCACAGTGGAGCAGATCTCCACTTGCAGCCCTTGGAGGACTCTATGCTGGAGCCTGAAGGAGGCTGTGATCCTGTGCGAAGCTCGTGCTGGAGCAGGCTCATGGCAAGATTTGTGACTGCATGGAGAGGGGAGCCCACACTGGAGCAGATTTGTTGGCAGGACTTGTGACCCTGGCTTATGGGCCTATCAATACACAGTGTTGTCTTCAGTTATTTTGCACCAATTCCAGACATTGGTAGATTTTTGTCTAGAAATGGTGTCCTCCGGAATCTAATTTTTCATAATCTTTTAACGAAGTATTGAGTATATAGAGCTCTTTAAAGAATATTAAATGTTATCGTATTATCAAGGTGATGAATCCGTGAAATAAAATGTTAACCCTCAAAACTGCACTGGTTGATTTGCTGAGAGTACAGAATAGAGGACTTCAGCTTCTCATGTGTGTTCATATGATCTATTTTTAACATTAAAATAAGTAAAAATAAGCACTTTTCCCAAATAACCTGTTCTTGCACAGTATCCCATCAGAAGAATAATCACCCCCCCAAAAAGAACAGTAAAATTTAGCAGTTATTAATCACACTGGAACACTCTTTAATTTAAACCAATGGGATTATTCACAGATCAGTTGATTTCTTTAAAAGAATAAACTATTCTTGTATTCACTGAGGAAATGAATGAAAATGAAGATGATTACCCAGCTTCAGGTAAGAGGAAAGGGCACAGAAAAGCAGACTGTTAACTACCTATTTGTGTGTTAAGACAAAATTCTCTCACAAGACAATGTTATCTTTTGTTTAAAGAAGTTTTCCAACTGCATTAAAAATGCATGGCTCTCTGGGATGGATGCTGCTGAGCTGCAGAAATGGAAAGGCCTGATCTGAAGCTGTATAAAGTTAATGGGGAGGCTGTTTCTGACATTACACTCCAGGACAGAGGGTCACAAAAATATACCTTCTTTTTCAAATGATCAGAATACATTCATCTTTTATTGGAGGAAACAAAAGATTCTAGGTTATACCTACCAACATATACTACAAGTATACTTTTTGTTGGTTTATTATAATAAATGGAAACAGTCTGGCATAAACAATTCTCTGATGACATTTGGTATTTCTCAGTCATAGCCAAATAGTGTAACTAGCCATTTTCCCCAATTTCTTCCCACACATTTGTAAAAGGAAATAACACCCTTTGCTCAACAGGCAAGAAAATAAGGCATTGTTTACCGAAAACCATTTTGATGTACTGGTGGCTTGTGAAAAGATGGAAGAATGAAATCTCTTTCTCTCCTTTCTGCTTTGGTTTATGGCCCCTCAGTCAATCTAAAACACTTTTGTATTTCACACACAATAACCCAACCGATATATCTTAAATGACCACATATTACCAAGGCACTTCAATTATATTTAAATCCCTAGAATAAAAATACTGACCTGGTGAAATAAATGGCTAAACAGCTGACTTTATAGAGAACTCCACTGCAGCTTCTTTTCTATGTTATGAAATTATATACTATTTGAACATTTACAAGCGTACATAAAATACATTCACAACATTAAGAAATGCTTGTATTTCACAAAAGCAGCTAGCAACTGAAGTCAACAGAAACGTTAAATCAAAGCTTATTCTGTGAAAGCTTTGCAGAGAGCAGCTTCTGTTAAGCCCAGAGCTGTCTTGCTCACTTCAGATCGAGAGAACCCTAAATTCTGCAGAGCTTGATCAAGTTTGAGTTTCATGTGTGTAAATTATTGAAGTCAGGAGTTTTGTCTCACATTCACACAATAAGAAATTTAAAAACAAAACCAATCAAAAACTGAAAAACCCACCCCTCAAAACCCCCTGTATTTTCAGATATATCAATACTATCAGATTGAAGTTAGGTTTATGTTTTAAAGCTCTCTCTTTGTGATACTTGAACCAATGAGAACAGAGCAGCATAAAGGAATTCCAGTCACTCCAGCCAGTAAATTGGCTTCATCAGGGGTCTAATTGAAATGCCTCTATGCAAATGCACATAGCATGGGGAATAAACAAGCAGAGTTAAAACATGGGCACACCTGCAGGGCTATGATCTTATTGGCATTACAAAGATGTGGTGAACTAGCTCCTGTGACTGGAATGTTGGTATGGAAGGATACAGACTCTTCAGGAAGGACAGGCGAGGAAATTGGGTGGGGGGGTGGGGTGTCACCTTCTATGTGGTTTTGCAATCAGTATCACCTTTACACACTTTCTGATGAGCCAGGCTAAATTCCTAACATAGAAGTAATGATTTTCCTATGCTTATTCATACATCAACCTTGGAATACAAAGGGGGGGGGAGAGGGAAGGGGGTGCAGAAGTGGTTGGGGTGAGGGGCATTTGGTTTTATTTTCATTTTGTTTCTGTTGGCTTTTTTATTTGCAGTTTGGCATTTTTTTTCTGAAAGTTATCTTGAGGAAGTCTAAAAAACTGCTGCTTGAGTTGAAGAGGAAGAGACCAGGACTTCAGAATCACCTAGCTAGAAAACCAAAATTACCATGGGATGCTAATGACAAAGTGACACTGGGAACTCTGAGACAGCAAAACCAGAACTTCTCTCCCAGTTAAGCAGATTTGCTGTAAAAGGTTTTCAGCCTTGCTTCAATGCAGCTAAATTTTGGTGTTTTGTAATCTGGTTCTGATTTAGATGCTAGTTGCTTTCCTATTCTTATAAAACCAGTTAGAGGACTCTTAGTGGGATTACTGTTGTTAGCCTTTGTTCATCAGTGGGATTACAGGATTCCTAATGCCTTCAGGGAATCTAGTTTCATCTCTTCGCTTACTGAATTCTCCAAAAGATCTGAAGCCAATTTCCAAATGACTCCTCCCTCATTATACTGGTAATCAACAACAATCTGTTGTCTGCATCATCTGGCAAAAACATCTTTAATCTGGAAAGGGAGCTTGCCTTTGTAACACTCTTCAGTCATCACCCTCGTCGCCAGCCTGCTATGATTCTGTTTTCCTTCTTTCATATCATTCACAGTAATCATAAACACATCATCCTAATGAAATAAGACTAAGGACTAAATATGAGTAACAATCCTCATCTATTTACTGTAAGCTCTTGACATTTGATTTTAACATGATCTTTTCTTCTTTTTCTGTCTTCTTCCTAAATAAACTCTGTCTTTCCTCTTAATTTTGGCTAGTGATTTCAGGAAACATCATGCTCTCATTTTCAGTAGTACAAATTTAAAATAATGCCCACTGCAGTAAACTAACTTATTCCAAGTGTGCAGCAGTCTAATAAAGAAACACTTGATTTGTAGCTGCTTCCACAAATGGACTACGTTAATTGCCGCTAAACTTGATGCATTTTCATTTCTTCATGAAACAGCCAAAAGGAAAAGCATTTTTTTGCCAAGTTTCAGTTTGATTTTCTTTAATCTTATCTTAAGTGCTCCCATAAATGTACATGTATTTCAGAACTCTGACATTTTACAGGATTCTTCAACTTCTTTCTACTTCCAGTCATGGAACATGGAAAGTCCTTTAATTTGATGGATCAGAAAATAAAATACACAAAATCTGTGATTCTGTTTTTATTTACTCTACAAAAAAAGTCTCATCTGCCTCCAGAAAAACAAAAGCTTCCAAAAGAAAGGTGGTCACAAGAACTACAATGACAAAAAAAAATAAAAAGAAGAGTGTACCATTAGTAGACTGAAGCTTCCTCAAAGATACAATTTTTTTAATGATGGATCTCATTTTGAAGTAATGTTACATTATTACAATAAACTATTCTGGATGTGTATTTCACATTCATATTCCTTGTAGAATCTCATTTCATTAGTGAAATGTTCACAATAAGGTGTATGAAAACAAAGATTAGAAATTAAATTCACTCCATCCTTCCTTTCAGGTAGAAAGACTGTCTTATTCATTTACAAAGAGAAGATAAAATTAATAAAATGGATTACTATTTCAAAAGAGTGAATAATGTTTCAATATATATAACCTGTAACATTATTTGAAGTCAGTAACACTTATTAATTTTCAGCAGCTCTGGGTGTTTTAATCTGTTTGCATGGAAGAAAAGCTGGTTCTATGAAGAGAAGAGCATATATTATCTTTAACAGAAATGGAAGTAAAAAATTGTTAAACACAATAGAAGCTTCATCTTCATGTGGCTAGGAGTCCTTTCCTTTCAATACTGGATGATTTAAGACTATATTTAGTTTGTTTTCCTAATATTCTAGCGTAATTCCTCCTTTTCTGGAATTTGTGCAATATCAAGTGTAAACAGATACACTACTAAAATGCAGTTTCTGACGCACATGTACGACCACATAACAAATCTAAACTTGGCTTGATCATCTTTTCTTGCCGTATCTTTGCGTATCTTCCTAAAGCAGTCTCAGTAATTACTGACATCATGTGGCACAATTATGGACTTTGAATCAAAACAAAAGGCAGCAGATTGCAATAATTTTAGATGGTAATGAATCTAACATTAGATTACCAGAACCCTAATGAGAACGAAGGTGGTTTGAAATGGCATGCTCAAATCAGAATTAAATTTTATATTCCTTTTGTAAAGATTAATAATTTAAACTTCCTGAAAGTGCTATAATCACTAAATAACAAGGTGCAATGATTCTTGCCTCACAAATAACGTATCTGACAGGAAATACATGTTTAATTTATGTTGCATGAATTCTTGGACCATGTGTACATAAATGAGAAACAGCTAAATACATACATACAGAAATCTGCCAAAATATAAAAGAGGAGCCAAGTACAGAAATCAGTGCCACCTTTAGCTATTTCGCATACCAGAATTTACGAGAACAAAATTATCTTTTTCTGTCTTTTATTATTTGAATATATTCCAAATCTCTACACACAGTATAAGCATGGTCCCTTCTTGTTTGGAAGAACTGCAGCACAAATAAGTATGTCAAGGGTCATATTAAAAATCCATGCCAAGTAAATTTTTGGCTCTAAAATGTAGTAACTCAGATTGCCTGAGAACTCCTAGATTATCACAGCACCCACTCAAATTATTTTTCCACAAAGTTAAACAATATAAAGGGTCCTTTCAAGATCTCATATTGACACCCCCTCTGTTTAGAAAAGTCTCCTCTTTTCTTATGACTATCTAAGCTACAACTTTTTCAAGCTAAAATCCCAGCCTCAGTGCAACTGTATGTGAATTTTGTCAGAATTTTCCTTTCTTTCACTTGTTATCTTCATATTCTTCACTTTAATTATCCACAAGTTGTCTTGATTCAAATTACATGTTTCTAGATTGTCTATCTATAGCACTTTTTGAGTGCTACAAATCACAGAATCATGGAATGGTTGGGGTTGGAAGGGACCTCTGGAGATAATCTAGTCCAAATCCCTGCTAAAGCTGGTTTACCTAGAGCAGGCTGCACATGATCACATCCAGATGGCTCTTGAATATCTTCAAGGAAGAAGATTCCACAACCTCTTTGGGCACCCTGTTCCTGTGCTCAGTCACTCTCAAGGAAAAGTTCTTCCTCATATTCAGGTTGAACTTCCATTTTTTTAAGGTTGTGTCCATTGCTCCTTTTCCTATTGCCACGCTCCACTGAAAAGAGTCTGACCCCATCCTCTTGACACCCGCTCTTACAATATTTGTATGCACTGATAAGATTCCCTCTCAGCTGTCTCTTCTCCAGGCTAAACAAGCCCAGCTTTCTCAGCCTTTCCTCTTAAGAGAGATGCTCCAGTCCCCTGGAGCATATATAAACAGCATAATAAACAGCACCTTCTGAGCTTTTTACTTTAGGATCAAACCCTTCAAACGGTTATGATTCTGGCAGCTGTCATGATGTCCAGGAGAGTTATAACTGGCAACAAAAAAAAAAGCAGTGGATAGCAATAAATGTCATTTGTTGCTATTTTTAAATTTCAGGATAAAAGATTGAAAACTCAGCCAAATGAAACTATTTTTTTCTGAGATACTGTGCCTTTCATATCTATTAGGTCTAAGATATATTCCATCTGTTTCCATACATATACTGAAAAAGAAGTTAATGCTGGGAAATTCTTATTAATAGAGCCAATTATATAGTACATTGCCTCACTAACAAGAGGCATGAATGCAACTGGGATAAATCCTTCTCTCATTTATACCGATCTCTACAAAAACAAGCACATTGAGTCAATGCAGTTAGACCAGATTTACAGCACTGTGATTGAAAGCAGAACTCTTCACTGTCTTGGATGAGTGAAAGAGGATTTGGCAGAAGAAACAATCATGAAGCAAATTCCAGCTCACTTCCTACTAAAGAAGTCTCTCTAACTTCAATGGAAATAGGATCAAGCCAGTGCTCAAGCTCGATCAAACCGCTCTTTTTATAATCTAGCAATTATTGTCACATTGTCTGGAAAAAAACATCTATTAAAAGATTACAAATCTTCAAAGGAAAATTATAAAATATAATCTCTGCAGACACTGAAAAGGAACTATTAATTTTCTTGAAGTCTCTTTAAAAAAATGACTAAAGAAGAAAAAGATCTGCAAATAACAAATACACTTTCTATAAAACTCTAATATTGTCAATATTTTTCCTCTTGGCTGAACTCTGAAGGTAAATTTGTAACTAGGAGACATAATAAAGAAAAATAAGGAATTATATCATTACTGTTATCCAACTATGTCCAATTTCATACTAGTCTTCCTCCAGCAGCGTGTGCCCCTTAAATTAAAAAAAATGAAGTTAATTTGGCACAGCCTGTAGCATGTCTTTTTCTCACAGGACAATGCTGAAGCCATCAATTCCATTAGCCAGGAGGTTTAAAAATCCTGTTTTATAGGATTAAACAGGAGACTGTTGCATATGGAGTTCAAATTGAATAGCCAAATTAGGGAGTTAAAATGCATGACAACATGGAGAATGTCTGTAGTAGCCTGACATTTATATTAGAGAGTGCAAGAAGGAACTATATTAAAAAGTACATTCTGATTTTATTGTAATGCCCCTTAGTTGTTCTGTTGTCACTGATTTACAGAACTGAACCAGGAAGTTGGTTTTCATCAGCATACATTTTCTCTCCATTTCACAAAAAACATAGCTTGAGAAATGATCCACACAAAACCATCATCTCTGTTACCTCAATTGTTATTGCTGGTCATTCAGACAGAACCACGGGACAGCTCCAAGGATTGGAGGATTTGGAAAGGAGGAAAGGATTTGGACATCTACGACAGGACTTCAGCAGCCTTTTGGCACAAGTCTTCGACTGCAACCAAAAAAGCCTCACACAGGAGTTACAGACACAGAAGCTCCCTGAGCATCCCCGTGCAGGTCCTAAACACACTATAGGTGCCTGCATACATGCCCCAGAGGTGCTCCAGCTGGGCCCATTAGCAGCCAGCCACTTGCCTGAGATGTAACAGAAGGCAATAAAACACCAAAGCCCAGACTCTGTCCCTACAGCGCCTCACGGAGTGAGCGCTCTTCAACTACCCGATGTCATGCACAGCACCGATTCCTCACTCACAGACTCCGCTATCTTAAAAGGTTGCTGAGGCAGTTGTTATGCAGTGTTTTGCACAGTACTCTAGCTGTAAATACACTTGGGAGAAGAACAGATGTGGGCCCAAGCTCTCACTGGACATTAGATATTAAACTGACATGTCTTTGGGAGCAGATTCTATTTTTTAAATCCTAATGAGGCTCCACCTTTTCTCTTCCTGCCCTGATTTATGCCTTTGTTTCCAGAAAGATGAGGCATTTCCAGTGACTACCTTGCTGTCTGTGTTTCTTGCTGCTTCACAGGAACGAAGGTCTCATTTTGGACCCCAGTATGCCGCCTCCTCCTGTGAGCCAAGGCATCTCTCCCAAGTTTGCTCTCAGTCACATTCAAGAAGAGAGGGATTCAGGCCTGGGTTTTTAGTCCTCTTCAGCAGCTCAGAGCAGGCTGGGGCTCTTCACTACCTGCATGAGTGTGCAGCCAGCCTAATCCCATGACGGACACTGCAGGATGTGAGGGAACTCACTCTGGATTCTGGCTCTGCTCTCACGTGAGTGTACAATTGAGGATACATACCACATGTGTGGGATACACAATACAACAGAGGGAGATCTGGGTCATTTCATGTTCTTGTCAATGATATACTCTTTTTAAACTCACTAATGAGCTGGTTATCATTATCCCAGATGTGAGGTAAATAAATAAATTATACCTGTTCCTAGCTGATACACCTGCTAATTCCACATATGAATCAATCTGTAACGACTCCTGAGCATGTCAGCATCTTCTTATATTTGAATCCCACCTAATCTGAATATTAATTTTTCCAGAGCTAACCAAGGCAATTCATCAAACTGGGCTGTTACAACAGGAAAATTAAAAACCCTGGTAATAGTGCTTTTATGGTACATTTAACAAATGTATTTCAGTTTATCTCCTCTGAAAGAAATATGATATTCCCACAGATAATAATAAGTATCCATTATGACCTCTGTTATTCATATGAAGCCTAGATGGCTTCATGATGGTGTTATTGCAAAAATATATTTTTTAAATGTCACCGTTATTAGGATATGCTAATGGAAGTGGAAGTGAAGTATGCTGCAAATAAGTGTCTCGTTCTATTTGCGCTTTACAGATAATGAAACATGCCAGGCTGATGCTTTCCAAACATGCAGCACTATTTGATTCTGTCATTAATAACAATGATTGACTAGTGATTGGAGCCTATCATTTGTTACTCATAACAAAAATTGTATTATCTTTTCTGTAGGAAGTAATTTAAACATGTTCTGATCTGTCTGGTTGATGAAAGAGTCAACACACCTCCTTTCCATACCAACTGTATATTTGGAGAAGAAATAATATTATCTGTGGTCAAACCCTTGAGTTTTGGTGCATTCGTGACATTTCATCCCTTTTCAGGGAACCATTTAAGCATATCCAAGGTATATCACAATGCTACTGTGAAGAAGTAAGACAGTAAACTAGTAACTTAGTGAAGAGAAAACAAAGAGAAGAAATTTCCCTAAAAAACTAACAAACAAATGACAACAACAAAACAAACAAAAAACCCAAACATAAGTTAATGGTCACCAAAAGAGGATGAAAAAGGAGTAAGAAAAACAGACACTTCAACAGTCACTAATAGGACAAATCCCTGCTAACTACTCATTTGAATGCATGATGGACCATCATCACAAAGTGCTATTTTATACTACACTAAGAAATAAGTGCACCATCTTATTTCATAGTGGAGCACCAGTGTCTTCAGTATAGCTAATAGTATGAATTTTAGGGTTACACACAAATAAGGATTTATACATCTAATAAGCATGGTGCCACAAAACATGAAATGTAGGTATTAAATTCACTGATTGACACACTAGTATTAATAGAATTGAGGTGCTCTGTGGTACCACTCTCTGCTTCCTACTGCTGCTCCAAAAGAGCACAGGACTCCCACACCTCCTGCCATCTCTCTTGTGAGGACCAGCTTTCTCTTGTGCTTTAGGGCATCTTGGTCATACCACATGATACGGTATAGACGACTGAATAGAGAGCCCTGGATGCCTGTTTTCCTGTATGCTGCATGGGGAGCTGTGCATGTCTCAAGAAGGTAATTGAAAAGCCTGTATGTTCAGAATGTAGCCAGACTGATAGAACAGTGACATACTTGAGATTTAAGATTTTTCCTATTTGCAGATACTCCAACAAGGTATTTTCAGGATTCAAAACCAACTACTACTTCTTTAAAGATCACAGTTCATTTGAACTAACTTACTACAACTTTCACATTGATATTGGAGCCTGCACAGAAAGGAATGAAAGGTTTATACGGCTCGTCACACAATAATTAAGTGCAGAATGACTGAATCATTTAATTGTGTCATTAAAATAGTAGATTCAGATGAGACAGCATTATAGTGCTGTAATTTGGATTGGGATCACACTTCAGAAGCAAAGTGTGGCAGAGGAGCCTTTAAGAGCAGACTGCTCTCCAGGAGTTACCTGCTCAACTCCATATTCCAAAGGGCAGCCAGCCAGCCACAGGACCAGACTAAATCCTGTCCACAGCAAAACCAACAGAAATGCAAATAATGTAGGTGCTGAGTACTCAACAGTTATTGTTTTGCTACCCAGACCTGTCCCTAGCACTCCACAATGCTACTGTAGATACAGCACTCGCTCATGCCTGGGTCTGTTTCTAAACCAATATTTATATAAAGTAAAATTCATGAATAATCCTGGGAGCTAATTTTATGTCTGCCAATCTATCTGACATACCCTTTCTGGCATTCAATTTAGGGCTCCTGAGTTATGCCAGTTTAATTTTATGCCAACCTGCCAGCATACTTGGAAACAGCTTGGAAAAAGCTATGAAATTGTCATGACCCCAATTCTTCCTTGCCTAGAAGCTCAGTCATCTAATTCAATTGGTAAATGAATGCAGCACACTTCTGACAGACTGAACGTCACTTTACACAGGTTTGAATGTCCATGAGTGATCTGCAGCAGCGGGGAATCAGGCCCTGCGTCATTTCTGCTTGTCAAATAATCATGCTGTCAGTTGCAATTATCAAGTGCTGTTTACCACAAATATGTAACTGCTTCAGAAAACAATCTATTTCTGTGATTAACAATTTCTATTTGTTTTACAACAGAGACTACAGGTAGAATTTTCAAAACCACAGACACTCTTTATGATTACAAATCCTGTTAAACATCACTTTGGTCCTCAAAATGCAGTTGCATTGCCGTACATCATGTAGGATTTGGTCCTTAACTCAATATCAGTTTGACATACCATGTTCTGTCATTGCAAATAATAAAAGTACTTGCTATTACCTCCTCAAAGCCAGCTACTTCTGCAATTCCTGAATTATAATGAAGTCCATTATGAAACTGGTATTCAGTATTTAATGTTCCAGCCCTTCAGCAAGGCATTATGTTGAGACATAGCAAAATATTTTTTCCAGATCACATACAGGTTTATATTTCAGTAATCAAAGTTAAAAAAAAAATTTTTAGAACAGAAGTTATAATTCATCATGAGTCCCATATGCTTCTTTGCATGGTTATGCAGACTTAACCCAAGACAGGCTAATTCCCACCGTGCCTTTCACTAAGTCAGAGTGGATATAAAATGCTCACGGCATGTTATGTGCACTTTTCAGTCCCTTTCATTAGTTTGCGTCACAGGTCATTAAGGATCTGCCACTTAATTTTGCCCAGTTCCCTGCTGCTAAAGACAATCACACCACATAGTTCATTTTCCTAAATGCATGAATTGCCATTTTTGAAGCAGATAGTTTTCTCAACACATGCTACATGTGAGCCACATGTGCTGTATCCCCACAGGACACTCAGATGAGCACAGGCATGATAAGGATTCTTGCCACCATCAAACCAAAAGCCAGCTATGCCCACACCAGATGGCAGGCAGCTTTCCCAATCACCCACTTCTATTTGTGGAAGGAGCAATGAATTCATAGGTCTACCACACTGGCATGTGGTGTAAAACATATAAAACTCTTCACCAAGGAGAGTAAGGATATTTTCAGGGAGGTGAGATGATGCCTTTGTAGTAATTTTCTTCACACAAGGAGTGCTGAGAAGCTCTGATTAAAGAGGCACAGTCTGAGAAATATATGTCAGAACATCTGGTACTAAAAAAGAAAAATGGGTAATTAAATAGCCACAGCCAGCAGCATCCTAAAGTCCTCAGTCTGTACATTCTTAAGATACCAACTTTCAGCTGAGTTAATAAAGATATTGCATTATTTTTTGTCTTTCCTGTTACCAGCTCAGTCAGCTAAAAAGCTTTATGCTGACCATATGAATTCTAGGCAAGCAGAACTTTTACTCAGTCCTAGCCAGTTCATCCATGATGGAATGACTGATGGAATGACTGAGATGACAGAATTATTGCACACCTTGAGAGGCATAATAGAAAGCAAATAGGATGGCTTTTCCAAAGAAAATTAAATCCTTTTGAAAGGAGCAGTCGGCAAAAGGTGACAGCATGTATAACATTTAAAAAGCCCTTGGTAAAGTTTTTCACAAGAAGATAATAAAGAAATATAACTTCTGGATAGGCTAATATTTTGTCAGTTCAGAAGGAGGGTAAGGGAAGGAATGGAGAAGAGTGATCAGTTTTTCAAAGGAGGGCTGTTAAGATGAGGAAATTGAAGGGAACTGCATTTGGGTTTTCCTTACTTATCTGGAAAAAAAACCCACAACAAAACAAACAAAAAGCCACCAAAAAACCCACAGTGATACTGCGATGGCAGAACTTGTAACAGCTGTAAAGTAAGGAGATCTGCAATAGGGACATTAAAGGTATTGAGCTTTTAAGTTTAATAATCCTCTTGCATAATGAAGGAGGAAGGCAACATTCAGTGCACGAAGAAAGAGAATAAAAAGCAGGAGAGGGCATATGCTTTTTATTTAAAACTGAAAAAAATAACCCTGTTCGACTACTGAAAAGAATCATTCAGGCAAAGGATTTAGTAAGAGTTATAAACCAATTAGTCCCTTTATAGGGATAATGAAGACATACAAAGTTAATTCATGAAAGATAGCCTTCACACCTCACATCAGATAGAAAGTCAGAAAAAAATGCCCCACCAAATATGTTAGTGTGCATTCCACCTCTTAACTGTCTCCAGTTATTTTCTGCCAGGCACAGAGAGAAACAAGATACTGGATTAAATCAGTCAGTCATATGGTACAGACAAATGATAGAGAAATACACCTCTTGCTGTTCTTCAGACCATTATATTTCCCTGAAAAATGGGTAATGCAACCTGAAAATAAAAATGCCTGGTAATCTTTACATTCCAGTAACTCAGATATCTTCAGGCATCTTGTTTGTAGTTAGAAGGCAGATTTATGGCAACTTTGGCATTACCCTCATTGGTAGCAGAGGAATCTCAGGAATCTCAGATTGGAAAGGACTGTCATGAATCTAGACCTCACAACCAAAGACCTGTGTGACAGCTGCATGATTCAGAAAGGCCCAAAGAACGTGCGTCCCACCTCACAGTAGGCACCTCATAACATTGCCTAGCATTAGCCAACAGACTTAGCCCACCTTACACCTGTCCTAAAAACAGCAATGCTGCTGGAAGAGAGCCATAGGGATGGAGTCATCACATTTGGCCTCAGCTTTTTTGCCTTCCTTTCTCCTCAGTATCTAAGTCATACTAAGCCAGTATGTTCTAAGCCATCTTTCCCATCCCAGACAGACGTTTTAAACTAATGTCAGAAGCACTGACAAAGCCACCGTGGACTCAGGTATAGGGCTCACTAAGTAGCCTCAGAGAATTAAGGCATCCCAGTGAATGTAGCACATATATACATCTATGCTGGTTTGCCAGTGCCTTGTGGTTTTTTTTAAGTGAGGAATTTTAAGTATGAATGTAGTCAGTAACTCAAGCTGTCAACACACAGTTATCCGTGTCCTTACACCGCGAGGAAAGCATTTTTCTCATAAACATAACTTAAGCAGATGGCAAAGGCCATAATCTACTTTATTAATTACACCTGGAAAGAATCATTCACTGCCATAAACTAATACCATCTGAGTATTTCAGTTACATTACCCTTCATATCCTGAGAAAGTTAAAAAACACTGTGACTAAAAGCTGTTCCTTCTGCATCATAAGCAATATTACAAGCCTCTTTCCCTACTAAAGGTGACAAACATTTCCCATTAACAGAGCTCATTTTCCATTGCTCATAACTTTGTCATATTTGAACCATTCAGGCTGGAATTTTCCATTTCCAGTGTCTCCCTCAGGCTATCATGGTATTAGAGAATTTACACCAAAATGGTTTGGGGCCATTTAAAAAACCAACCAACCAACCAACCAACCAACCAACCAACCAACCAACCACAGTCCTCATGGTTAAAACAAATCAATCCCAATAAAGCAGGAAATAACAGCCCTTACACTGGTGATTTCTAGTATTTTTGTGTGTAAGACAGTGAATTTGAAACTTAGCATCTGTATCAGGCATGTGGTTATGTCATTCTGTCAACTCAACCAAATTAACAAATGCAGATACCCTTCTGCTAACATATTTAAGGAGATACATGCCCTGTGTGTGCTATAGTTCAGGGCTGAACAGACATCCTGCAATTCCAGATCCTGGGTTCTACACACACTGCTGGGTGAAAACACAGGAACTGAAATCGCTTACCTTATGTCATCATTACCTACTATTCAAGACTGAATAAAGAGGCACAGTAAAAACATAATCTGCTTTACCAGTATATAGATAAGATAAAATCTACCTCTTCCTAAAGAGATATTTTTAGGCATATTTCTAACTTTTAGGGAGCAATGTCATCTTGGTTTTCCTCAACAGCAAGCTACTGTTCTTACAAAATACAAATATCATTCATATTTTTGGTAGGTAACAATGCAAAGCTCTAGCTTTCAAATTTCTATCATGTCACTGACAAAATCACTCCATACCAGAAGCATGACAACCTTTATAAGCAAAAGTATGCAAGACTTTCTAGCAATATAAAGTTAAAAATTAAAAACTATTAAGAATATTACTGAAGATGTAATAAGGACCTACGTTACTTCTATTTTGCCTTCAATTTTTAACAAAATTAGGTTAATAGACTTTATAGCAAAGATCCAGCTGAAAGCACCAAATAAATGACAGTCTTTGAGAATTTTGACAAGAGTCCTGTATTTTTGGAGATTTTCAGTATGTTACATACAGACAGTGAGCTTTTCTGTACTAAATTCTCACCCTAACCACAGAAATAATAAAAAATATCAACTTTGCATTAATTGTGAAAGTGGAAATTACGCAGTGAGCTTGGAAATTACCTTTTCCAATTATCTACAAAAGCCACTAGCAATTCAACCCTGAAGCAGTGTTTATGCAGAGCCTCTTCTTCCAACTAGACCAGAATTTAATCACTGATTTCTATAATGCAAAGTCTGCACATTAAGATTTTTCTCCACATTTCATCTACTGTATTGAGTTTCAACAAACACACATACAAAAAAACCCTGAAAAAAAAATCCTTTAAATTGCAAATCAAGACAGATTCTTCACTGAGAAGTTAACTGTGTTGCACCTGAACTATTCCAAAGCTGTTACAGAGGAGTCAGTAGGAATAATTATTTACGTGTGCAATTCTGTTAGAACCACAGTACATCTTCAGTAGTAGACATGTACAAAAATTGGATAAAGATACTGCCAGAATATTTGCATTGAAATGAACAAATAAAAAGAAAATGGAAAATCTCAAATCGGTATAAATACATCAAAGATTAACTTTTCCATGTGAGAAACCAAACTAGCCTGTAACACTTCACAGAGCTATGGCACACTTGTATTTAACAATCCATAGGTGGACAAAACTGACATGTTATTATCCAGCTGAAGGAATATTCATTCTCTCTTTTAAAATGCATATAGAGTCTCAAAAATAATAGATTTGGAGCCAAGTCAGATATATAGAAATGGCTATAGTAAAATATTGCCATGAGAAAAGCAGCTGACATGCCACAACCTGCGCTGCAGGACATGTTTTACCTTGCAATTATTCTAAGGTATGACACTCAATATAACTGTCCAAGCTACTTTACGCTTCCCAAAGAGTATGCAGGTGAAATGTTAGGTTGGCATAGTGCATGCCCTATAAATAATACTGGCAGTCCTATGGAAGCATTTTCCTGAAGCTGATAGATGACACCATGTAGCTGATCCTTGTACCTTTTTACCATGGTCTCTGAAGTAATATAAATATGCATGAGTGCAACACTCACAAACAGGAAGGCATTTACTCAAATTGTAATAAAGCCTTGAAAGCACTTTAAAAGTCAAGAGCATGGCCATCTTCAGGAGGGTGCCCTTTGCATTAGGGATGTCAGGTGCTGCAGGCAGAGAGCAGTTATGAAAGCAAGCTCTACAGAGAAGAAGAAGAAACATGGGCAGTGCAATAGAAAGTGAGTAAGAACTGAAAATTCATGCATACTGCTAAAGATCCTCAATAAGTAAGAAATGTACTGAAAATGCTCTGTAAAACAAATATATGCTGTAAAATGTTGGTTTAACATTATAAAAGCAGTGTGGATGGGATGTCATGATGCCACCTTTTCTTCTGAAGGCAAAGATGACAGGGGGCAATGCAAGGCACATGGAAAGGTATTTAGCAGTGTCACCATAGGAACCATTTTGCAGAAGTGTGTAGGAGTAGAAGAGCCTGAGTGATAGAAACATTCAGTGAAAAAAATCCCACCAAAACAAAGCCAGTAACAAACTCCTGAAATGTACAATCAGCTACAAAGTACCATGACTGGAAGCCAGCTGAATCCGTCTGGTGCATGATACATGGGTAAATCAAGATAAGAAAGAAAGCGTGGTTCAATTCAATGCAAAGACACTGCAGATGCAGAGTGAAATATGCAGTCATCACAGAAGGAAATTTTAAAGCAATCCAGAGGACTACACAGTGAGAAAAAATACATATCTTCCACACATGGTGAAACCAACTGGCAGAGGAAGCAAGCTGTGTTTCCTTGGAAACATCAAAACAAAAGTTACGTGACTTTCAGTCAGCAATATTTTTGGAGACAGCAGTAGGACCTATATTAAAGGCTTGATCTCAGTATTATGTACCTTTTATCTAAACCAGAATAACTGCTCTGAAGTGAGCAGTTATTCTGGTATAAACTCAATATAAAATAAAAAAAATGTTCTTGAGATTGTAATTGCGATTGTATGGAATTAGTTGCATAGAAATTGTTTTGTATGGAATTAGTTTTGCTCACAAAGATTAATTTTTATTATTATTTGGGTCTGACAATGCATCTATTCAGATCCTTAAATATTGTGGCTAATTACATC
Organism: Neopsephotus bourkii; assembly: GCF_033783945.1. NCBI lineage: Eukaryota > Metazoa > Chordata > Aves > Psittaciformes > Psittacidae > Neopsephotus > Neopsephotus bourkii. The sequence continues at coordinate 4,781,468 of NW_026902113.1, forward strand.
ACAAATCCAGTCTGGAATTTTCAGCACATACATACAGCATACCAAATCAAACTTTACTGGTTCTGAGTTATCCTGAATCTCATAGACTTAAAATGTTAGGGCAAAATGTTTAAGCTAATTCCTAGCAACAAAAAACAAACAAACAAATACCAACCAAACTGTGCATGGAAGATGGCTTTTAAATAGCACAGCAGCAGCAACCAAAGAAACAACAAAATCAGTCACACACTTAAAGCAAAGCACCTAGAAAGGCAAACACACGCAGTGAATCTTAGCTTTCGCTTGCATCATCTCAAAGCTTTGAACTTTGAACAGGCTTAATGGGTTGTGATATAAAACCAGTAAAGGCTAAGCTATGATTAAACAGAAGAGGGGAAAAAACCTGATCACTCCCATTGGTCTCATATGTCAGTCAGTCTTTTACATTAATGAAATCTTCATCTGCCTAGGGTATGGCCATTCATATTTCATATCTCATAAGAGAGTTCCCATCAGGACCTAGATTACTGTGATTCAGGAATACCTTCAATACTCTCTGCACAACAATAAATGTGCACAGGCTAGCAACAAAATATGTTTAAACAGGAAATTAGAGAATGTCTCCAAACATCAGGGGAGTAAAGTATTGTGAAAGTCTTGCAAATAAGAGAACTGGAGGCAAAATAAAATCTAACCGATTTAAAACAGCACTTGATCATGTTATGAAAAAGTTGCCTGCAATCACTGGAAATTGGACTCTTTAGGGTCCTAAAAATATGTGCTGTTACTGGGATTATAATGAAAAACAGTCAACACAAAATGAAAAATTAATTTTAGCAAAGTTAGAAGTACTGAGGAAACAGAATTGTTAAAGAAGAGGACATGGGAAACAGAAAATACCTAGAACAGTAGGGAAGAAGTATATTACAGATTGGTGTAATAGGAAGACTACATAAAAGTACTAAAATAGTTGAATATAGCCAAAAGCATGAAGAAATGAACTGAACACAGTGCTACAATCTTTTAGGTATGTTACTTACCTCATAGCTGTGAGCAACTAATTTACTCTTTCAAACTTACTTCTTTGTTAAGCACAAATGGGACTAATGCCTATTTTACTAGACAGAGATGATGTGAAAAGTAGCTAATGTCTCTAATGTGTCCCATCAGTCTCTAATTTGCTAAAGAGAGACTGTAACCCAAATCTCCAGATTTGAAAAGGAAGTTTTATTAGTTCTGAGGTTTTTTGAAAGCTTTTTTTTTTCCCCCAGAAAAGAGAAATATGGTGGCATTACTAAAACATTAAACACAATTTAAATCATAAAGATTTCCATGGAAAGAGTCCTGAGTGTTCTACCTCCTAGAAAGATGGAAAATACTAACTGCGTCAACTGATATTACTAAGAGCAAGGTAGTACTCGGAAAATGTGAAAGGATGAGCAGGAAAGCTAAGATATTTTTTAAATGTTGCCAGGCTGTATAGGTCTGCAGATGGTGGCACCAGGGAGTCATAAATACTCTTCTGAAAATAGATTCAAATGCAGGTGTATGTGTGGTAAAATGAAATCAGAATGGGTGCCCTTGACAGAGTAGCATGACCCTCATGGACAGTAAGAGTCAATGAGGCTCAATAACAGCTGCTTCACCCAGCACCCCAGGAAACTGCTTACTGATATCAGCAGTCAAGAAACATTTGTGTTGCTAGTATTAATGAATTTTGGTATGAGGATCAAAATTCTGAGGAACAGTCTATGGATGAAACCTTTGATTCTGGCAGAGATGTGGTTTTGTTCATTAAGTTTATTGTTTTAAAGCTTTAGTGTGCCCAGAAAACCAGCTAATTAGACTGGTACTTTGTTGTGCTATGTAACAGAGAAAAAAGATGGTCCTGCTGCAAAGAATATAAAGTCCATATTAAGTTTAGGGTTTTCTCTCTGTCAAATACGAAGGTCAGTGTTTTATGTTAAATTCCATTTGTTTCTTTGTACTCTGTCTGCACTGGATCATGCTCCACACAGTCATTAATTACCATCCACAAATATTCTTTATTTCATTAAAACAATTTAACTCGAATGAAGAATTAAAGAAGAGTTTTCAGTTCCAGCACTTCATACTTATATGAAGTGCTATAAGTATGAAGTGCTATAAGCTTATATGAAGTAATAGCTATAAACAGAATATGGTTTTGTGCCTCTAAGACTCAATTTCACTGTCAGAACACCACAGACCCACCTGAGGGGGTTGTATCTCAGCAGGTCCCTTCCTATAAAGCTTGCAAGGACCTAGAATTAGTGACACCCTTTGCATCCTCAGTGTAGTCTGAAAGGTGAGCTACTTTAATCCAAGAGAAAAGTTATTTCTGTGTCCTCATCTTCTTCACCCCCATCGAACAGTACAGTAGTTAAGAAAAATCCAAGATCCAGACAAGCTAAGCATAGGTTAAGGTAATATTTTTATACTGCAGAAATGGTAAATCTAGACAGTGGATTATGAACTAAATTGTCAGAGGAGACAAAAAGAGATGCACATGTGTGCCCCTCCACATTTTCAGTGCCTCTCTTTAGAGCAAGAACACAGCATGGCACACTGTTATGCTTTTCATGATTTCAGATGTCATTTCTGGTTTTAAAGGATTGCTCTTGCAGACAAACCTGCAAATTCAAAATACAAAGGCCGTTTCTTCTTTGGATTTCAGAAACATTAGATACAATTTTATGATACATTTTATTTAGTTTTTTACTGGGTTTTGGTTTTTTTACAAATTCAGCTCTAAGGAATGACTCTGGACAGCTGCCACTGCTATGCTTACAGTTAAGAATGCATTCTGCCATTGTCATGTCTGGCTGGCTGAAACGCTTCTCTACGTCCTACTGATTTACACTTATGCTTTCTAGTTCTAGCATTGTCTTACAAGAGGTTGTGGGGTTTTCTCTGATACTCATTTGCCTTACAGATTAAAATAAATAAATAGATCTTACTGGGTTTAATCTTATAATATTGTCTTAGATATTCTTAAAGGTTTTTATTGGAAGGGCTTTCTACTGTCCCAGCAGAAGGATTCAGTTCAAAGCCTTTGTTGACTGCACCCAAGAAAAAACTATAAATGGTTTGGACTGTGAAAATCATATCAGGACTGATGGCTTGGCCTTATGTCAACACATAGCATGGCTTACCATGTGATGTTGTATTTAGCCAACAATTTCATACCAAAGCAAAGAAAACATTTTGTACTTATTGGATATCTGAAATGGCCAAACACATCAACTTGCTTGAACCCCAGCAACATATTTATTACTATAGCTTATCTTCCCTGTGAAAGAGTCCATTAATAAACAAATAATACTTGGATAGTCACATCATAACTGACAAAACACATAAAATGTCAAATGTTATAACTTCACTCCAGTTATCAAGTTATATGAAAAAAACTTAAAAAAAAAAACATTTTCTTGTACCCTTCCTACTTACAGTGTCCATAAATGCTTTACTTAGAGTCAGTGAAACTTCAAATATATATAACACAGTACAGCAGCTTTTGGCAGACCTGTAATGTGGTCACAAAGAAGCAAAAACATTTCACATTCAATAGCCTTGGCTTTCTAATTTGTGGTACACTAGCAGGTGTCTGTAGCCATACCGACAGAAGTATCACTGAAATGTTAACAACTCATCATACTTAACACCTTACAGAACAAGGATCACCCAGAGGAACGTGGGTGCTGAGCTTCATGAGTGAGTCCAAAGGGCTAAAGCTCTTCTTGTTCAGAAGATGGCAGGATTGCCACTGAGAAGTATATAAAGGATTCAGGACTTGCTCTTCATACAACAAACATCTGTTAATACCTTGCTTTAGATTTCAAGATAGCATTAGAACAGCTCTACTCAGTACTGAACAGTGTCTAATATATACAGCCTCTTAATGATTTATGCATCATTCTATGAAGACTTTGAACTTTACAAGAAAATCACATGCTACATGGAATTTATATGACTCAAGACACTCGTATTTCCAAAAATATCAGAGAAGAAAACATTTAAAATCTCTAATTAAAACTAACTCCCACAAACATTAAAGAAATTTGGCAGCCAATAATAACAGCATTACAAACCAGTCTCATTTCCCAGGTAACAATGGAACTTCCAGTGCAATTTGACACTTCAAGGGTGCTTCCTCCAAGGCTTACTTGCCTGGACAAAAGTCTAAATTACTGGGAGGTAAAATCTTCTTTCATCTAAAGAACACTTCTAATGCAGTGTATCGCAAATTGATCTTCATGTTTTAAATGTACACAAAATAAGGTTTAATTCAGCAAGATGGATTCAAGGAAAGGAACCTTTCATTTGACACTGGCAGGTAGACACTTCAAAAGTAAAATCTTGCAAATGCCAAACAGGACACAGGTACACTACACACGCTTGCAATGTGAACTCCTAAAAGCTATGTTTATTTTTCATTTATCAGTGCTTTTCCTAATAGTATAAGTATATGGAAATAATTAGATACATGGTATCACTGTCCAGAGTGCAGTATGTCCATGTCTTATTAGAATATTTACAGAAGGTGAGCTATGTCGTGATGTACACATTATGATTACCTAAAGAGCATCATATAATGATTATAGATATTACACTTTTCTAAAAGCCAACAGGGCCACATGACATATTTTAGATCAATTAAGAGACCATTTTAAAATGTTATATTATTAATATTATTAATTAATTCAGAAGTTGGGAAATTCTGATGACTGTATTAATATATTTACTCTGCGGAGATCTTTGAAGTAGAAAATGAAAACGCTTCAATGAGAAATTAAAAAAAAAATCAAGCAAACTAGCATGCTTAAAAGTAAGTACATTGGTGGGTTATCAACAGCATTACGTTGCACAAGTAAAAAGACATTTCTTCACCTCTTCTTTTCAGACTCCTGTGCAAAGAAGACAAGAAAGGCTACCACATAACTCGTTCGTTCTCTCTTAAACAAAATGCAAGATAACAGAAAACCAGACTTTGTGAATTAGAATTTGATTTTAGTTATACAAGATGGTGCTTCTGTAATTCCAGCAATAGGCTACTCAATGGAATACCGTTTTGGGTTTTTTCACCTTGTCTAAAATATGCCTCTTTTATAGCTATTTGCCCAAATGCTGATGAATTTAGTGGAGAGAGGACTTCTCTTGAAAAGAAGATCAGTGTTAGCTAAACATCTGTGTACCAAGCTCTCGTGCAAGCGCAGCAAATATTCTGTCTGGCTATCGCAGCCTCTCATTTGTCTACATAAGAACTCATTTGTTTCCTATTGCATTTTAGCTTTTCCCAAATCACAGTGTTTTAGAAAAACACATTTGTAACAAACGTATTAGCAGTAAATGGGTCCCAGTAACTAGGGCACTCAGGTAAACTTTTCAGGATTTTTCTGATCCCAGTTTAAAACAATCCTTCCCCTGTCCTCTGGGAGAAGCTATTTTAAATCTAGATCACTTTCATGAACAAGAACAGAGTTATATTTATTAGGTTCTTCTCACAGATCTGCAGTAGCAGATTGACAAATATCCCTTACTGGTACATTTCTTCAAAGGGAATAAACCTACAAATTAAACTCATTTCTCAGTCCTACTTCTGCTAAAGAGAAGACAGGTTTACTCAAGTCCTTTATAATATGCTGTGGGATGTCAGTCTTGCTCAGCAGAATGCCTTATTCCTGTTCATTTTCTCTAACTAAACTGGGAAACCTCCAGACAGCCTTTAGGTAGATTACTACCTACAAATATAAATGCTGGAAGAATTACACAGGGGAAGATCTGCTAAGCTTAAACTCCCAAGGCATTTTTTTTATGATTCATACAGCATTCCTTTCAAACAAGTAAGCCTCATGCTTTTTAATCTAGGCAGGGATCAGAAACTATCTCTTTTGTTTTTAATTCCATAACATGTTATCAGCTATGGATCATCTGTACAATTTTCACTCCAGCAGCCACAATTCATACACGCAGATACCTTAAAAATGTTAGTAACCCTTCAGCTTGCTAGGAAATGGGATCTGTTTTTCCTTTACACGTAATCCTTCTGCTTCCCCAGTCATGTGCAAAAGCTCTGTCTGAACAGCAGCCACTACTGTTTGCTGTATAATGCACCATAGAAAGCAATTAACACTTGAAAGCATAAGGCCATCTCTAATCTGGCAGTTACCTATTTCTGACATTAATCAGAATATTGCATAGCCAGGAAAGCGTGACAATAAAGTCTCCTTTCAGAAAAGGACCCTAACTAGGAAAACAGCCATGCATCTGTTTAAAGAGGCCTCCTGAGTGTCAGCCACTGTGAAAACTATTCATGGGGCTAAACATTTGCAGTGGTGTATCCATTAATTTGCATGCTCACTGCCACAATGGTTTCCAAATACCAGGGCTAACACAGCTAAAGGGTTGAGGGTTGTGGGCTCACCAGGCAAGAACCTGAAGACCCTGAATTACCACAACTGTGCTTTGTTCCAGGAGAAACAGATTGGCCACAGAGAGGGAAGGAGGACTTTCCCCACTTCAAACTGCTCACGAAATGCAAACAAACTGAAGGAGATTATAGACAAAGGGATTAGAAGGTGGTCAAACACAGAGAGAGGAACATGTCCCAGCATATTTTATTCAAAAGCATCCAGTAGTCATAAGTGATACCAAAAAGAAAATCCTTCTCTGGAGAAATTCTTATTTCTTTCTCAAGAAAATACATTCCATGCATTTCTGTCACATCCTTGCTGAAGAAATTAAACCACAAGCCCAGAGGACCTATGTCTTATAGGCTCCTTCAGGTAAGCACCAGGATGCAAGATGGCTCAAGTATAAGTTCTGGGAGTTTCTCTCATGGACAAAATCAGGTAAAAATTACTTGGAAAGTAAGGACAGCGACATTCATTAAAACAAGATAACAGAGTAACAGAGCATATGTAACAAATTTAATGATAAATGGATATTTTATACACAGGATCCTAGCAAATTGGGCTTAAATTGCAAACTGAACATATATCATGACATACCAAGATGTTCTTTTTTTCCTACACAGTGCCTATCTGCTTAGATTCTGAGGAATCCTATCTGGAGACTATGTCACCCTTCATATCTGCATACAGACATGAACTATAGACCCTTTTGGGTAATGCGTAAGTATAAATATTAAAGGCAAACAGAAAAGATACCTAGGGAACTTTAGCTGGAGGACTATTTGGGCCTCTGCCAAGATCACGTCCACTTGCATTCACATTAAGGATCCTACATTCAGACTGCAGTTTCAAACCAAAAACCTTATCTCAGATACTGTTTCCAGCACACAGTTTGTCAGAGGCTAACTGATCAACTCCCGGAGAATGCCACAACTGATTTAATGGTGTTTCACTGCAGACTTAGAAAAGGTATCAGGTACTGGATACAAAATAGGACAAAAGTCCACAAACAAACATTTTATTCATTTTTCAATTTTTTAAGAATAAATATAGTACTGTGATGGGAAAACGGTGCTATGAAGTATAATGGACTTCTGTAACTGTGGATGAGAACCAGCACTGCTTGGCTGCAGCACAGGCAGCAAGGTGAGATGGTTAGGGAAGAAAGGAATTAGAATACAAAATTCAACATACAGGCATCTTCTTTGAGTGAAGATTCAATATCAAGAGCTTTGGTGGCAGGGTATTTCATAAAGAACATTTTTATCTGTGCCACAAAAAAGCCAACAGATCAAACCTTCATGATCTCAGACATGCCACTTGGGTGTTGCTTCTTTTGGCAGGCTGCAAGTTAATTCCCTGCATATTATGATTTTGTAAAGCTACGCCTGCATTAGATGATATTAACATTCATTTAAAGATCTCAATTTTGACTAAAACATCTTAAGACAAAATCTTAGATCTGTCCTATCCTCTTATTTAAGTCATTTCTTGAGCAAAATCTCCTTGGTTTCATATAGAATTTATTTATATCCTTACCCAGCAGTTACCCAGACCAACATCCAACAACTCCATTGTAAGATCTGCTAGTGAAAGGAGCCTAGGGTTTGGCCTACAAATAGCCATTTGTAGTTGAAAACAAACCCAGAAATAAACACTTGGGTAGGTGGTCAATCAGTTGTTTCAGCTAGTAATTTTGTACAGGTGTACTTTGACATAGGTGGGAAACAACATGTTAGTCATTTCTTGTTATTAATTCACTAGTAATTTTGTGGACATTTCCCATAATGAATGCTACAATCTCTACTTCTACAGTTATTATAGAAATGAGTCTTAAAATGTCAGTCAAATTAACACATGCAGAAAGATAAAGATTATACAATTCTTTGAGTCACAATTTGTTGAATGGTAAACTAATCTTTTTTTTCTAAAAAGAAAAAACCCAAAGATAATAACTTATAATTGTGTCTCTCTTAAACTAAAAAAAAAATACAGCAATACTGTTGACGAAGTTAACGACTCCTATTTAGAAATAAAAATTTAATTCCCTGAACATGCCATATGGACAGCTTCTGTTACCAAAAGAGTTTCATGCTCAAGACATTTGTAGGAGCAGTCACCAAATACTGCGTTTAATGTCAAATCAGAGTTTATTTTGCACTCCTTACTCAAAATAAGCACCTTCTCTCAAAGTAAACCTCTTGAAACTAGGTTGATGCTAACTGGTGAGGCAAGTCAAGAATTAGCATCTTATTTATCCTGAGCAAAGGCACCAGGGTTTGGGATGATAACCCACCAGGATTTCATCCCACAGTATCAGGATGATATCCTTAATTTAGAACTGTAACTCGATTTATGTTATCAGTTAGGGGTCAGAAGATCACATCTGCTGGCACTTCTCTTGGCTTTTATACTCCCACATCTGACTACACCAATGCTCACAAAGTGAATGCTTTTTAATTGTTACAGTTGTATCACAGAATATGCTAGTAAAAAACCCTAGAATTTCTGGACAATACAAGCAGTGGGCTGCTAGGACAGTCCTTCAAGTCCTGCTAGCCCAGTATAGTACCCTGGTGTGCTCAACACATTGAGTAAGCCCATGTATGATTATATGACACCATGGGAAAAACAGAATGAGAGCAAATAAGTCAGTTATTTTTAAATACTGTCATGGATTTGTCAGTGTTATTCCCATGTCCCTGGAATTCTCTGTGGAGTTCCCCATCACCCAAAATGGGTCTAAAAGCTTTTCAGGACCCCTAATGCTGCTGAACATACTTAGCAGACCTCTCAGATGTTTATGCATTTTTGCTGACAGAAAATTTTCTCAGCTATTTTATCCCATATTCCCAGGAACAAATGCCAGAAACTGCACGTTCAAGACTCAGAAGTTATCCAATAACTGAATTTGAAACCTTCCTGAGCAAAGAGGAAATAGACTGAATCAGCAGTCCACTGAGACGAGTGAGAAATTTCGATGCCCTTTTAATGGTATGATCTTCCACTTGAAAATTAAACAACACTGCCTATCTGCACAGGACTCACATCATTGCTGTAGACAGCATTTTTATTGCATATTTTCCATTTCAAATTAAAAAAATAAATAAAGTTCAATGAAGCTTAGGAATTAAAAAATTTTGAATATGAAGTATCTTTTTTAATATTTGCCAAGCACTGCTATTTTTCCCCTTGGGTTTCAATGGACTTGAAATAAACATAGCCTTTTCTGTTCTTTTATTGGTAGCTCTCCTTTATTGGCATAAGAGAACTTTGGGAACAGGGAGTCTCTTCGTTCCTTTTGCCCGACTTTTACCAGGTGCAGTGTCCATGAAGGCAGAAATGACTTTCACAGGGGAGTCATCCAAAAGTCCTCACTGCTAAGGAGCTACAGCAAGCACAGCTGAGAATAATCCCCATGCTCTGTTAACCCTTTCAAACATTCCCTCTGCTGGATGCCTCGGAGCAGAAAATACTGAGGGTTTTACAAAAAAAACCCACAAAAAAACAAAGGCAATAACTCTTTTGCTTTTAAGATCAACATTTAGAATATCATTAATTTAGAATTCACTGGGCATTCCCCACAAAAGTTTTAGGTTTTAAGCTTGTATTTTATGAATTTTCAGAAGCAGTTCTCTTTGTAACATGTCAATGTTAGCCATCTCTTTTAAACACTTCAATGATGTTATCTGTACTGTCTGAAGGAGGGTTCTCTACACCTGTATTTTCAACAGAACAGTTATTTTTCAAGCTACTTGTTCAACAATTGAGGAGTGAAGTACTAGACTGAAGTACTGAGATGTGACATAATAGACCCTACCAACTCCAGTCACAACAGCAATTCACTAAAGAATCTGCAGTATTCTTAGGAAGATGCTGTCAAAAAGACATAGCAATTAGTAGCTAAAATCCTTATTTAGACAGATCAAACTATATGTTCACAGCACAGTTGCACAGACCTGCTCTGACAGTAGTCCTAGAGAAGAGAATCACTAAAGAAAAAGCTGCTGTCCAGTGTGAGCAAGATCAATTACAGTTCTTAGAAAGAAGGAAATAGAGTAACAAGGGTGTAAAATATATAAAACTCACAAGGCAGATGGAAACTACATTGGTCAAAATGTTCAAAATAATATTTAAATGTTTCTTCATCTAGGACTTAGTTTTAGAATGTTTACCTCTTTCTGAGGTGTCAAAGTACAAGATGTTTATTACTCATTTGCAATCTGCAAACAGGAACAAGTTTATTCTGTTCTGAACAAATACAGGACAAAAATTATGTGCTATGATTATCTTAAATGCGTGTCCCACATCTGTGGAAAAACAACATCTATTTTTCTTTACAGATACTTATTCTAAATCCGCACTTACAAAAGCCAAAGGTTAGTGACAGGAACAAATAATATAAATATTATTTTATGGGTTAACTCATTTCACTTTATTTAATCATAATGATACGAAGGGGTTGTTATACTTTTTAAAAGGAAATGTATCATGAATAGTTTCAGATGAAGAGAATGTGAATATATACAGTTATAAAAGGCATGTTAAAAATAACAACAAATAAGACAAACTACTTGAATTCAACCATCCCAAGAAAAATGGCTTTTATTCACATCATGCCTAGTCAGACTATAGGACTGTGATGCCATGAAAAGCATGGTCATCAAGATCTCACATAAGCAAACAGGGAAAAGGATAAAAATGTATTTTGAATAACCAGTACTTAATTTAGTCACTTGAAGAGAGAGGTAGGAAAAAATGCTTCCCTGAAAATCAAACTAAGATGTGCCTGTAATGTAAAAATTAACAAAATGTACTGTTTTGTTCTGGTTGTGACATAATTTAGAAACTCACTCAAAAGCTTTAAATCCAATAGAGAAAGTTGAACATTTTCATGTGCAAGCAGCTTCCTTATCATAAAAAAAAAATATAAATCATAAGAGGGGAGAGTTCAGCACAGAGTCAAATTGTATTAATAGCCACTTAACAAAATAATTTCCAAACTGCTTCTTTGGTTTTCAGATAATGGAAAAGAGAAGAAAGTGTTTTATCTTTAGACGGTTACACTTCTCAGCCCTATCATTGCAAACATTTTAAAAATGGCATTTTCATTGGCCTGTCTTAAAGAAGAAATATTAAAAATTCTGGGCCACTTTCTCAGTGTTACTAAAGTTCTGTGAAGCACAACCGTTACTGAGATAAGAAAGTCATGTCATCTATTGTTTCTTATAACCCATCACAGCCTCTAGAAGCAGTCAAGCCAGCCAGACCAATTCATCTTGAAAACCATCAAAGTCCAAACACATTTTTGACAAGCAAAGGGTAGATAATTAGCATTAGCGGAAGCAGAAGAAACACTTATTTTGAGAGCTCCAGGAGTCTGCAAAGCAATGGGAGTTTAGTGTCAAAGGCTGACTGACTGTGAGTAACTCAGCTCTGGGGAAAATTAGAATTCCTTGATCATAAGTGACAGATGTCCCTCATGCTAGAATGACTTTCACGCCACTTCATTTGAATTTTATTAGAAAAGGACTAAAAACACAGTTACAGAGCAAAAGCAAAGCACTTCAGGAATGTGCGTGGTGGGTTTTAAATTAGTCTGCCAGCACCAGGGCTGCTCGTTTCATACAGTTGGTCCAAAATAAAAATAAATGTAACAGATACAGAATAGACTCTCAATACAGAAAAGGAGACAATGTACCTGCTGGATTTTAACAAGTGTCATTTTTATGCACTTTTTAATTTCCAGTGGTTAACAAACACAATGGGAAAGTCCTTTGCTGAAGCAAAGGGTAAGCACGCTTCCTCATCAGCTGCTCTACCCTGCACCCTATGACCCCACAGACCTGGCTGCAAGCAGCCACAAAGCAGAGAGTTCTCATATTCACATGTTCTAGTAAACACTAGACCTCATGTCCACAGGATGCCACAGAAGCCAACTTTCCCTGGTTCAAGAGGTGCTAGAGAAAATTATGGAGGAGTAGTCCTGGATGCGACTACCAGGTGCCACATCCTGCATGCCACTGCAAGAGGATGTGCTTTCATTTTGGAAGAGGTAAAAGTTGGGAGGGTATATTACAGAAAAGAGCACTAAAGGCTTAACTTTATCTTATCTTGTTTCTTAAGCATTGTCTGTTGGACACTGTCAGAGCCAGCATGCTGGACTGGATGGACTTCTGATCTGATCATGCATGCCAAAAACACAGTTGAGTTACTGAAAGGAAATACTTAACCCAGAGATGGCACTTCCTCGTACCATGGAAGAGGAACTACAGGAATAAATGCACCATAAAAACAATGGAAATGAACAGAGGAAATTCCCACCAGCTTCCACTGAATCAGCCTGCATTGTAAAATGAACAGTTGTTTATTACTCATCATTTAAAAAAAATACTGCCATTTACTATGCTTCTATCTATACACTTCAGAATCTAACTTTCCAGATATAGTTGGGTTTAATATTGGCTCTGCACTGGTTTAATTTTACTTATTTTGCATTTATCTAAATCATACACTGGGACAAATTCCTGCTGGTGCTGTCTAGCTCATCTACTACAAAATTCTCTTACCCAGTGACGAGGCACTGGCTCAGCACGTACAACCAGGAGAGCTATAAAAAGCTGACACTACCATTTTGCTGGATATTTTATCGTTACAGAGTTGGTGTTTCTTGAAAATCTGCATTATATGTTGTGTTTGGAACTTCTTACAATATAAAATTTTCAGAAGATTCTTTTCGTCAAACTCAGTGTTTCATATTTATACGTTACATTATAGCCTATAATCAAAACTTTTTTCCTAAAAAAAAAGTATTTTGTATCTAAAATTATTGAACAAAACTGTTTAACACAATAAAAGTAAATTATTTTCCAGAACCATTTTGCCAAACTACTGCAGAATTTGTGGGTTTGATAAAACGGCATGTTCAGAGAGAATACATCCCAGCAGAAAAGATCTGGCCACCCTCAGTAATGCAGTTTTAGGTGCCAGCTTTATTCTTAGACAAGTTCTCCAAATTAAAGAGTTCACAGAGCTAACAGTAAGTCAAAGGCCAGTAAACACCCTCATAAAAACTGATTTATTTCAAAGGTGGAAAAGGGCTGTTAGTCTGAGCAGGAGAGTGGTAGTACAAGGAAAATACAGCTGCAGAGTATATGGCAGGGAACCAAATAATTTCTTTCATAATTCATTTTCAACTTTCTCGCTTACTGCTAAGTCACAGTTTCAGAAAGGTACCACAAGCCAGTGCTGGCAGGGCTCTATCTGTCAATCTGTGCCCTGGGGACACACGGGGTCCCTGTAAGAGCAGCCCTGTCTCCTCTAGATCTGCCTAGCACTGATAGTGCAGGAGTGGCACTTGAGGAGGACATTAGCCAGGGAAGGAAAACCAGGAGGGTCAGTCCTTGTCTTCCTAATCTAAAAAGTAAAGCGGCTCTAGCCATCTTTCTGTACTCTCAAGGAGGCAAGCATTTACATCATGTCACAGGTGGCCTTCTTCACTAATATAGTCAAAAAATACTGTTATTTGGAAAATCTGATTGCATGCAATTGAAGCTCTCCAGTTAAACACAAAAATAGCCCTGAATAAAAATCAGTGTGAAATGTGAAAAACAACAGAATGTTTGTAGAACTAGAGCAACAGGGCCTAATACTCAGCATCTGAGTGGTATCATACTGTAAACAACAAACAATAACAAGAATTCAGCTTCATGGAAAAAACTGGAAATCTCAAAGGCAGATCATATTCAGCTTTTATGCATCTGAAGAGCTGTATGCATACCAGGAAACCTGATCTAAAGACAGTCATAATTGTGCACATAGACAACTTTGAACGTGCAGAATAATCAAGAAAAAAACCAAAGAATCAGTGTGGATGACTTGATCAATGCAGAAAATAAAATGGGAGGACAGAAGGAGGGAGGAAAGAAAAGCTGGAAGCAAACCATCACCTCCTGCTTTATTCTGGATTAGTTTGCACAATTTGTTTCTTATTCTCCACAGACTTACAGGTGTGTTTAGTTGCAAACTTCTGATAAATTCAGGTAACATCAGTGAGACTGCTTATCTATTAAATGTATTCAATTATTGCTTACTATTTTGCAGAATAAATTCTTGCATTGTCCACATGTCCGTTGCATAATGGAGACTGAAATATCAGCCAAGTAAATATGAAAACATTAGAATTATGATGCAGGAGTACAGATAGTGTTGAAAACTGGGATTAAAACTACAGAGTCCGTGTTCTTTGGGTAGGGAGTTCTTTTGCCTGTTTGGCCCCTACAATAATGGGATCCTGTAAATGCTCAAAGCTCCAAGGTGACATTTCAACATTAAGAAAAACTTTGCTGTGATATTTGTTCATTGACACATGAAGCTGTGCTTTCACGGACGTGTACATGCATATTTGCAGGAACTGCCACCTATCACCCAGTCCTCATAGGCCTTACCTCAGAAATTTAGAAAAGTGTTATAAAGCCAAGTCATTTACTCCAGTGATTCAAATCCCAGTAAATCAAAGCACACCAGGGAGCCTGTGCATAAATGTGAAAAGCACTGATCACCCTGAAAGTCAGGACGGATAGTTTTTATAATTTGCTTCTGGGTGCTGAGTTAAGGTAATAACATGATTTGTGACTTACTCTCATCTAAACACACAGCTGGTGTCAAGACTAAATGAAAACTGTTTTGTTATTCTTTCTCACTGCAAGCCTGAAACATGATCTAATTTACGCATTGAAGATAAAAGTGCTTTGAAGAGAGGCTGAAAGGTCCTCTGTTCTTTTCAACGCCTTTTAAAACGTCTTTTATTTCTTGACAAACCACTGAGATACTGAAACAGCTTCAGAACTGCAGCAGAGTTGTCTGGGTTGCATCCCTTCAGCTGCCATTTAAAGCAAGCAAGTCTGAAAAGTGTTGAGGTTATTGCAGAGTGAGAATTTGCTTTCAAAAATAAAGATAAATAGTTTTAAACTGGATGCAATTCCAAGTTTCTCTGTCACACACCTCTATTTATAGTGTGACATATAGAGGTGTGTGACACCTCTGAATAGAGGTGTGTGACAGAGACACATGGAAATACCGAAGTCAGTTACTGCTGACTTTTAAGTAGGGTTATACTTACAGCCACTGACCTACCTGCCTATTCTACTTGTAAACAAGTGCTGGCAAATAAAACAGAATTAAAAAATGAGCTACATGAGTGACATGAGTCCTGGGAAAATAATACAGCATGCAGTTCCCAAGGCTCAATCTGTTTTTTTAATCCAAGAGATATTAAGGACTTGAGTATGACATAACAGTATTGCCATGTTGCTCCTCTCAAAATCTATGTAAGCAAGACAACCACAACCTCTGAATCTGTGCAACCTTTCGTCTTAGGAAAAAAAAAAAAGGAAATATCTAGCAAAATTCATCACATGCTGAGCTCCATTTAATTACTCACAAAGCTTTGTTTAACTACTCATTAACTTCAGAAAGTGCTTATAAAAAGGGTGAGTCAGAAAAAATACCTCTTCAGCTAAATTAATATTCCCAAATGAATTCCTGTGCCTGCAGCAGAACATTTACCTCAGGTCCTCTGTACCTCACCATCACCCTTTTCTCTCTCATTTACACCCTACTGTTCAAGACAATTTTTCTTCTAACTGCTGGCAGACAAAGTATTTCCTTTACTTCCATTCCCTTTTATCTGCTTATCAAGAAATTCTAAATTGCTACTACAGTGCTAGTGCTGATACTTGTTCAGGGTCTGACTTCAGGAAAGACAGGGTCATTCTCCCATGTGAGGGTGATATAGGGCCACCACTGATACGAACCATTACGTACTGTAATGACACATGATACAAACCACAGCAATAACACAAGGATGCACTCAGAGCTGCACAGACTGATGCTACAGAACAGGCTTCTGAAATTGGAGTTGCTTCCCAAGCTGGATGTAAAACTTGCCTCTAGCAAGCTCTGCCCCCTGCCACCCCTCCTAAGAGCAAGCCACAAGCATATGAAACCTGCCCAGGTAAGAGAATGTTTTGTTTGTTTAACTTGTAATTAGATAAGAAAACCTCCCCACAAAACCTTTCTCTTCAGAGTGATTTACAGCAGATTCATACAGAGCAGAATATGGTCAAAGGGCTGTGCATCTACCCCAGGACAAGGAAGGTGCTCAAGATGGATGGGCAAGCTTCGAGGGAGGAAGAAGCATGGCACTAGCCTCTTTTATGGAGGAATGATTGTGCTGAAAGGTAGCTGAGAGTAAACACCTCCAAACTTTTCACATAACATTTCCTTTTCATAATTAAAGACTAGGGTGACTTTGAGGACAGATTCTGAAAAATAAAGTCCCCTTGGTTTTAAATAGGTTGAATTCCACCAGTTCATACAAAATGAGAAGCAGTAGTTTGCTTCTTTTGGGGGAACATGCCATTTCCAGGGGAAAATGCAGCAGAAACAAGTTTAGTGGTGCCAAAGAGCAGTGCCCAATTAGGAGATGAAAATATTGCTGCTGTCAGAAATGGCTATATTTTGAATCATCATAGAATCATGGGATGATTTGGGTTGGAAGACACCTTAAAGATCATGTAGTTCCAAGCCCCCTGCCATGGCTAGGGACACCTTCCATGAGAGCAGGTTGCTCAAAGCCCCATCCAACCTGGCTTTAAGCACTTCCAGGGATGGGGCAGCCACAATTTCTTTGGGCAACCTGTGCCAGCCTCTCACCACCCTCACAGTAAAGAGCTTCTTCCTAATATCTAATCTGAACCTACCCTCTTTCAGTTTAAAGCCATTCCCCCTTGTCCTATCACTACACACGCATGTAAAAAGTCCCTCTCCAGATTTCTCATAGGCCCCTTTAGGTACTGGAAGATGCTCTAAGGTCTCCCTGGAGTTTTCTCTTCTCCAGGACAAACTCTCTCAGCCTGTCTACATAGTTGAGGTGCTCCAGCCTTCTAAGCATCCTTATGATCCTCCTCTGGATTTGTCCTTTTACACTGGGGGCCCCAGAGCTGTACGCTGTACACAGTACTCCAAGTCTCACAAGCGCAAAGTAGAGAGGGAGAATTACCTGCCTCAAAATGCTTCACACCAAGAAGCCTCCCCATATTTCAAGGATATGCAATGAGACAAACTCCATCCACCCTTTGTAAAGGTCCACTCTAGAAGACATGTTCACACCCAACACACCTGGTATGCACTGAACTCAACATAGGGATCACTAGTTAAGGTAGGTCTTTTCTAAAACACTGAGGGAAGAGGCAGTATAGGAGGACAAGTGCCTATTTAAGTGACTGGAAAGCACTGAAACTGGCATAAGCGATACTTGGTGCCACTTATAGCTCTGGTTCCCTTGAGTGCAGGGTGAGAGATAAGAAACACAGAGGAAAGCAGCATTCTGAAATAGGGAAGTAGGCTATAATAAAGTGGCAACGTGAATCCTGCTGTGAGAGTCTTTCAGAAAACATACTGAAACCTATTTCCTATTAAATGGCTTAATAACTTATTTTTATATCGTAATATAGCTGAAGTGAAATTAATGATTAGATATGGACATTTTGTAAAATTCCTCACCTTTTTGATTTAAGCATTATTCAGATCCACAGAGCAGAATTTTCTGAATGGCAATGTCACGATTGCTACATCACCGGTAAAGCTTATAAATAATTTAGGAAAATATTCACTTGGCTGGGTAATACCACTTAACCCCTGTTTGCAAGGCATAAGTGAGCTTTCCAGAGTACATAGGACTTGCTTCCCTCTGAGTAAATAACCATCTCCTATTGCACACATATACACACATCCCCTTACAAATCAGTGTTCTTACCTTATCTTTATTTTCAGAGCCAGAATCCTCAAGTTTGGTCCGAATGACAAATGGAGTAGATAATCTTAGGAGAACTCGTTCAAATGTGGCACTGATTTTAGGAGAAACTATGTCAAAGCAGTCTTGGAATTTCAGAGTTTTATGAGTGTCGCATCTGAGCTGCTTCCTAAGACCTTCTCCAAGCTGGAGAACCAGCATGTTTGGATCAAACATCAGGTGAAAGGGGAAAGCTCTGCAAAAGGTGCTGATGCTAATCCTCAGGTCTAAGGGAGAACGGGAAGTTCCCGGTGGAAATGCTTTTGTGATATTTGCATTTTCATGTTCTTTGATCAGGAAAGTCAGACAACTGCAGTTACCTGTGTTCGTCCCCTCTGAACACAACTTATCATTTGTGACCTGTTCTACTTCAACTTCCAAGTGGTATATCTTCTTTGCTGCTGCCTTTATCATTCCTGTCATTGCAAATCCCACAATCTGATGTGGGTGAAAGTAATGAAGCATGAGATTGCCTTCAGGGAGCTCTTTGCATAGGAAAGAAGGGGATTCCAGTGTGGCCTGTCTTCCAAATGAAGTTCTAATGTGCTCCAGCAAAGCATCAAAGCCATTGAAGAAATCTTGAAGGGTTCCACCTACAGCTCGAAGAACTCTTTCATTCTCATCAAAGCAGATATTGAAGAATTCCTCCCCAAACTTTTCTTGCATTTCCTCAAACTTCAAACCTATAGGACGAGACACTGACATTAACAACATAGTATTGCTACTGTACGACATTTTCATAGAATCATAGAGTTGTAGAATGGTTTGGGTTAGAAGGAACCTTAAAAATCACCTAGATTTTTAGATCCATGGGCAGGGACACCTTCCACTAGACCAGGTTTCTCAGAGCCTTGTCCAATCTGGCCTTGAACATTTCCAGGAATGGGACATTTTTCCTTTGCACTCTGTTTGCACAGTATTCTATTAAGTCAGTGAGAGTCACTTTACTGGATACCTACCCATAGGACTTCTGTTTTCTCTGGTGGTTGGGATTAACCCTAGGAAGCCATTTTTGCCTGTTATTTGAAGTACTCATGCTTTCAGTTTGCTGTCCTAGGTGACTACTTGTGGGATTTACACTAGTCTGTCTCCCTTTCCCTGCTGAAAGACAAGATGCATTACAATTCCCCTGACTTTTGCATGCCACATACAGTCCACTGTGTGAAAAGGGGGGCATCCCTTGAACTGTTAACCTAGCCACAAACGAGGCTTCACTTTTACAGCCCCTCTGTTCACTGTGTTTGTGAAAGATCCAGCTGTCCCCAGCCCGAAGAACAAGCTACTGAAACTGCATCCTTTGGCTTTCAATAAGCAATGTAAAGCTTTGCAGTCAGATGACAATTTCATAGCTGGGGGAGGTGGGTGGTGTGTGGGTTTGGGTTTTGGTGTGGTTTTTTTTTAAACAAAATACTTTCCTCATTACAGATATTGGGCACTGTCAGAAGATACAAAAGAATAATTACTCTTTTGTTGTCTGTAAAAGAGCAAAGCCTTTCCATTTTAGGTTTTTACACTCACCCATCTTTAAAAAAATCCCTGCCTCTTAGAGCAACCTACACCGCTAGCAGATGGGACAGCTCTGTGATATCTCACAATGCACTTCGAGACCCCATCACAGAAATTCAAAAGCTTTGATTTACACAGGTGATAAGGTTTGTGCTGCTGAAGGGATGAAAAAATATCAGTGATAAAACCCTTGGATACAAGTGTGTATCAAATCCTGATCCAGTTTGTTATTTACCATTTTAAGGATAACCATAAAAATTAACAACTTAGAAAAAATAATTTTGAGATTGCTGTTAAATGTTTTCTTCTGTCTTATTTAGGAAAGACATGCTGTGGTAATTTTCATCTATATATAACCCATATATCACATAGTAGAATTATAAAATTATTCAGATATGTTTGCATTGTTCTCAGCTGTAATAAAAAAAAATAATGAATCAGCTGTATGTGAATTTGTGAATTACAAATATCCAGCAAGATTGTTCAAATGAAATTAATACAGGAATTTACAACACAGTTCCTTCAGTTTATTGAAATCAAATCAAATCGCAGTTCAGTCATATAGTCAAACACCTTAAAATTTATCTTTAATTCTAACAGACACAAAGGCGATTTCATTTCCTAAGTGCACAACAGGTATTTAAAATAAAGTAATATGTATTAATATGTATTCAGCGTGCTTTGTAACACTGATAACATTTCAGTGTATCACTGAACTTCTTATTGTTTGTTTAGATTGCTTCTACACTCTCAAATTTAGAACAGTGTGATTAGTGACTTTCATGCCCAAAAGGTATAACAAGGGACAGAAGAAGTCATGCATCTGTTGCCCACAGACAATAACCTTTGATCATCTCAAGGCAGCATCTGATCTGCCAGTGCACACAGGCATGGTTATAATAATCAATATTTAAAAGGAATCTGAGCGTTCCACAGCTTCGCAATCTGCAATGATAGTTTTGTTTGGACCTTGAATATGATTAATAGCAGATTAAAATGCATAAAATTACATCTATAAACAGCAAAACATGACAACATGACAAAGCATGTTTTATAAAAGAAGTAATAGTTATAATTTGGGAAAGTTCATTCAAATGCCATTACTCATAATCAAATTTGGGCACCAAACTAGGTTATTACAAAAATATTCCCAGGATCTTTTATGACCACAGATGGTCAGATCTGCGGTTAAGCCAAAAGAAAGTACCACTGGTACACAATGCCCCCTAATACCCTGACTCAGAGGACAGTGTGCCAATTCCTGACTCATTACCTCTATGTCTACATAACATAGAATTGTAATATCTTCCATAAAAATACTCAGTATAGCCCAGAAAGAATCAAATTCTAACCCATACCCATAACCATTGTCCAACTAAGACAATAGTCGTAGTTGGATATTAATAGCAAGGAGGCAAGAAATTATCATATTTGTATGTGTACAAAAACACATATGCATACTTTTAAATCTTATTGTTCCATAGAGGGAACTGTGAGTAACTTTAGAGGCCTGTGTGAAAAAGTGAGCAGTCTACAAAGGGCACCCAAGGCTGTAAGATTGCAGAGGCCCTGAAAGTACAGGAACTGGACAGTGTCAGAAATACCTGGGCTGTTCATAGAAATGACCAAATACTGTTATAGAACTACATAACTCCCCACAAAGCTGCCCAAAATGATAGCATAGACAAGCTGTCTTTAAAGTGTATTATAAAGTTACAGTAAAGCAGTCAGTTGACCTGGAGCCACTAACTGAAAATAGAGTATACAGAACTGATCACTTGTGCACTTTGGTGCTACATATGTAAGTATTGTCTCACTATCAGTAACAAGAGCTGTATCTCAGTATTCAGCCTAAGGTTTTGTGATTATCTTAGATAGGTCTCGCTATCCACCCTGGAGGACTGGCTCTTCGACGTGGACACAACACACTGACTCCAAGCAACATGAATTATACTACAAAATTCAGGTCAATGAGCTGGCTCACGGACATCCCACTACTTTTTAAAACATTTTAGCTTTGCATTGAGTTTACACAGTACAAACAGAAAATCAGATTAGCTCAGAATATAAAAATGGGTATGCTTGAACAAACTGCTGGTCCATCTTAGCTGAGAATTTTCTCTCTAATAATAGACACCATGAGACAATGATAAAATCAAGCAAACTGAAACAACTTTCTAAAACAAGTATAACATACCTATCAGGGAAGTTTCTTTCTAACCTTCATCAACAAGATGTCAATTTCCGCTTGAAGCATAATGGGTTTTCTTTAAATCAAAAATCTTTATCACACAATTTTTTGGTACTTCTACAAAGCATTTGCTTTCAGTGACGTGCATGTCCGAATTTGCACAAAATACTTAATCTGTATTTTAGCTGTCTTATTCCTGCCTTTCCTATTTCAAGAAATGATGAACAGGATCATATGTTTATCTAACACTAGTTCTATATATTTCATCATAACTTTTTCATTTACTGCCACATAAATGATCCCAATCTTTTTAATATCTTCCCTGGAGTTTCTCTATGCCCCTTTCTCTATGCTTATATCTGTTTAGCTTTCAAGAGACAACAGAAATGACTATCATCATCACAGGGAGAGAAAATGTCAGACTGCATTACATTGCTGTTCAAGATGCTCTGAAATCTTGTCTCAACAGTGACTAGCATCAGATGCTTTAGAAAAACTGTAAAATCTGACGGAAAATCAAGGAAATACATGGGTTTGAGAAAGCTTCTCACTACCTGCTACAGTAAATGCTTGGCTTATTCGCTGAAATGGATGGAAGTGCCAGATCAGGAGACAGTTTTACCACATGTGGAAAAACCTGCTTGCTACAAAAATTCCCAGAATTCATTGTCTCTGCCGTGCATACTTTACTACATCTGGAGACCTCCATGGGCTATTTACTATCGTTAAAAATTACATTCAGTATGATTTCAAATTCCAAGATATTCAGTATTTCCTTTGGGTTTTTTCTTTTGAGGAAATGACCAATAACATCTTCAAAATAATCTTCTTATAGCCTTCAGGTAACACACATATATAAACAGTCTAATCATTTAAATCTTGTCTCTTTCCCTGAGTCATACTTCTTTTTTTTGTTATTTTGATTTTGCAGTGGAATAATTCCAACTGAATAATTCCAATAATTCCAAATAATTCAAATTCACTGAAAATTTAAGTCCATTTTTAGTCATCAAATCAATGATCTGCTATTCCTTTCTGAAAAGCTGGAATTTCCATTCTCTTTTTTCCCACTGTGGACACGTAATCAAAATTTTCATTCAGTTGCCCATTAAAAAAAATAGCATTTGAGATCTGTATGTGTGCCCCAAACTTTCAAATGCAGAGGCCACTGTGCTCCTATATAGCCTCACATGTGACCTCAATAGCCATAGACAGGCTTCCTAATGGGCGCTAACTTGCAGTCAGTAAGTAGGAAAAGGTCCTCCTTAGTTCACAGAGTCATAGAATAGTTAGGGTTGGACAGGACCTTAAGATCATCTAGTTCTAACCCCCTTGCCATGGGCATGGACACTTCACATTAAACCATATCACCCAAGGCTCTGTCCAACCTGGCCTTGAACACCACCAGGGATGGAGCATTCACAACCTCCCTGGACAATCCACTCCAGTGCCTCACCACCCTCACAGTAAAGAACTTCTTCCTTATATCAAATCTAAACTTCCCCTGTTTAAGTTTTAACCCATTACCCCTTGTCCTATCACTATAGTCCCTAATGAATAGTCCCTCTCCAGCATCCTTATAGGCCCCTAGTTTCACCAAGACACTTCATTAAACAGTAGCAACACTAAATAAACCAAAATTTATCCCAACACTCTTTGCTGTTGCCCAAGTGAAGTAACTTGTTATTTTGAGCTTCTCTTATTTACTGACTTTTTACTAATATAATGAATGATAGTCTAAAAATTCATCAGTCTTAATTTGCTTTCTTCTTGGAAAGTGATCTACTGTATTCCTACCACTTAATCAACCCCTTTGAGAGAACAAATCACATGTCTTAGCTCTAATAAGTTTGGGAGTTTTCCATAGTAGTTTATTTTTTTTTTGCTTTTTTCTACAATGCTGGTTTTATTGTAGCCCATACTGGATAGAAATTAAATATGCACATTGTGGAAGGACATAAGGCAAAGCAACCACAGAATGAAAATATTGCTATGGGCTTCCACTACAAAGCACTTTGGAATCTATGACAAAAGTGCTATGTAAGGACTGTTATTATTCTCTGAAAATGTGTACCAATGACATTTAGAGAAGAGATCCTATACTTATGAGCCAGATCCAAAATTACCAAAGTCTTTAAGCATAGGCTCAAATTGAGTATTTCACTGAACTGGAGCAGAAATAGATGACTTCATTCTGTAATAACATGTTAGTAAAAGGTCTGCCTTCATCTTTTCAGCAGTTCCTGTAAACTGCGAATCCCCCACAAAATGTCAAGGAACTAATACAGTTTTCTAAGAATTTTGTACATTACTAAGTGGACAAATTAGATAGGAATTTGTTCCCATAAAGAAAATCATAATTCACAGGCTCTTCAGAAACAAACAGAAGATTAAAATATGTGATAAAAACGTCAAAGTAAACCATTAACTTGCAGAGCACGCAGAATCAGTTACGAGCTATCCAATTCTTCCTTCTAGTAAATCATGGAGGAGATGATTGCAGCGTGGTCAGCATCTGATTCCTTTGGCATAGAAAAATACCTTTTTTTCTGGGATACCATTAAGTATCTGTAAATGTCAAACATTAAGGGGATGAGACAATTCAATATGCAATTCCAGAACTCACACTGTGGACGGAAGCAGAATTTGCCATCTTCAATTATAGCAAATATCTCTTAAACATTTCTGGATTATCAGATTTCTGGCGTGAAATAGCTCTTTTCCTTACACAGCCTTTTGAACAGAAAGACAGGTGGTGGTTCAGAGTTCCAAAGCATAGTTTAAGATGGTAGGGAAAGCAATGTTTATTCTCTCAATAAAAAAGGTTTTGATGTGCACAGCCTAATGTTGAAGGTACATTAGGTAAATCATTTGGTTTGTAAGTGAGCCTAGTACCAGTATCTAATTACCGTGTAAAAGACTTGGATCTTACTTCATTATGATGGTGAATTTATAGCAACCTGGGAATATAGATAGTATTTTTGTATTACTCTTTTCAGTTTTTTTTATATACTTACAATAACATTATTTTATACCTTTACATATGGTTTTGACACAACTGTAAAATTTGTACTACGCCTCTCCTATAGTGCCATACAGGGCCTCCATATATTTCAAGATTTCATATAATAAACATGAGAATTGCTGTTAAAAAGAATTCCTCACGCTTGTTCACCTATAGTACTTGTTTTATCCAATTATAACGAGGTCTTTTCTTTCCTTGTTAAAGTGCGGGTCTGCTGTAACAAATGATGCTTGGAAATACCATTGTAATTACCACCTCTTCGTGAGGACCTGATCACTTGTGCTCAGCATACATGTAAAAGATTCTATTCCAAACTGCTGACACAGGAAACTCAGCTGAGATATTAAGAAAAGGCAATGTTCTTTCACACACACACACACACGCCCCTTTCAATAGCATCCAGTTCTTCAGGCAAAGCCAAGCTGTCTGAAGCAAGACTACCATCATTTTATGTTGCACATCACATTTCTGGAAACTCACTTCTTCGTTTTGCATAGGGTTTATTAAATGAAAACTGCAATAACTAGGTTGATGATTCTTAAAAATAAGGCAGACCCATTTTGCTTCATGTTCACTCTAGAGATCAAACAGCAATAAGAGCAGAGTTTTTCCATTTGCTTTTGTATTAAAATAAGCATATATGTCTTTGAATTGACATAGGGGGCAGAACTTCACTTTCCAGAAAGAATAAAATTGCAGTGAAATTTAAAAAACTTTCCCATGAACTGCGATATCATCTCTCGTAATTCCTGACATATATAAAGGGCTCAATTCAGATAAATATAAAAATCTAATCCTACTTGAGTCTTTGTAAGGCATCCAAGACATCTACAAAAGGACTAACAGATAGCTACATTTGCCAAGATATGGGACACAAGGGAGACCTACACATTTGTGAAGGTTTGACAGAGGCCACACGAGATACCTCACAGCACCTAAAATAATGGCAAACACCTACATTTAGTCAATGAATCATGACCAGAATGTCTACTGCTTTATAAATAGACTTCTACAAGATGTTATTGCACATTGTAACTTCAAACTGGTGACTATCTACTGGTAGCTCATTTGCTTTCTAGCAGTAAATAGCTCCAATATGAGAAGAGTGGATGTCAAAGGCCACTTGGTATAAACATTTGTCCTATTCTAATTTAGATTTCAAATCACATGAATTATGTTATTTTTGTTTAGATTACTCTTACATTGTCAGTGCACTGTAACATCTGCTAAATAATAGGAGTCCTGTGTGTATAGCTTAGACTCCCCAGGATAGAGTTTCAAGTATTATTAAATTCCATTAGTATTGCAAGTCCTCTGGGCCATGTAACATTTCCTTTTATGCCATTTGTAAACCAACAACTTTAATTATAAATCAGGCCATGTATCCTAAATTAGTTGCGTCCTAATGACTATCTGCAGTTCTTAGCTTAAAGGAAAAGGAAAGTGATAGTAATTTACATACCTTCAATATATAAGCATTTATATAGAGTTTCAGACACTTGCTGAACAGTCAGAGTTCCAAACCCTTGTCCATCTTTTTCAGTTGTATCACCTGGTCTAATCTCATTGTAGTCTAAGATCTGTCCTGGCTTCTCCTTTTCAACATATATCCTGCCTCTTAAATTGTAGTATTTCTCATCAGTGATGTGGTATTACTATTTAATCCTTACTAGAATGATCGCAAATTTGTTCCTTTTTAACTATACAACATGAGTAGAAGCTGAGATTTTCTTACTTTCATGACATACAGTTGTGGAACAGCCCTGCAAGATACATTTAGGCATGAATTACTTTGCTCTATATGAAGTAGCCTATAGCACATAACTTCTTTGCTGGTGACAAGCTAATGTCACCCAGATTAAGAGGTCTCTAAACCTCTACACCAGTGATGGATTCCACCTTCTCCTCAGTGTCCTGGGGAGGCTGAATCCAGAGACATGATCGATCTCCCTGACAGGACAGGGCTCTAGGCTGGGATTCCACATAACTTTTTACCGGGATATTCAGGAATCCTAGCTACTGTGCCATATCATCCTCCAAATGGAAAGACATTCACTTAGAAATGACAAAGAAGCAAAGTCCTCACACCAGTCTCAGAAGCAAAATCAAGAGGACTAGCACTATTATTAACCTGTAAGTTAAGAAAGCCTAACAGAAAAATTTCTTACAATACATCTGAGCACCAGGCAGAGCTGACTTAGCCACTGATGCATGTTGTGCATTTTTAAGGAAAACCAGATAAGTGTAGTAAGATTTTAGGACCCGATATCACAGATGAAAAAGAATTTTGTTGTACAAGTTAATTTCTTGAATAAAAAATGAAAGAGAATGTTTCTCCATATCTTAAGCAATGGAAAGTCAGATAGGTGCAATTATTTCTCCTCCTTGTTGAAACAACTATTTGGTATAAGTGCATTTGCAACTTTGGGCTGTGTGCCCAACGTTTTGTAAGCATTATTTATGCAGTATATATAGCATGGTGCTGCAGTACATGCAATTTAGATATTGTAGTCTAATATACAAGTAAGCTTTCAAAGACAACATTTCTTCCATATGGTCCAAGGTTATGTACAAGCACCTATCTCTGCTTTGCAAGTTTTACATAACAGATTTTTTTTATAGACATTTATGAATTTAGGCGACTTTTCATTAGTTTTATTGGTAAAGTTATAACAGATCATAGAGTTCCTTATCAAGATGCAAAAAGGCTCCAAAGGAAATACTGGTTCCATGCAAAGGAAAACAGGTAACTCCCTTCATGAAACTCCCTTTCTCTTTTTCTGTGAAGGATTGAAATAAGAGTGTGAAAAATACTTCATGTCCATAAAGGACACATTAATTGTGTGCTGTGTTTTAAAAGAAGGTTTGGAGGAGGGGAAGTGAAGGCTGTAGAGTTTTTATCTAGTTTGTGCATTTGGGATGGGAGAAGCAAAATTTCATATATCAGAAGTATCAGTGGGTTTGAAAAATGGAAACTGGGCACTTGAAGCAATGGCAGATGAAAGAACAGATTGCTTCATAAAGCTCAGTAGCACAGACCTGCTTGGAATATCTGACCAAAAGATAAGCAGGAGACAGGTCATGAAGGCTTTACATCACAAAATAAATTCCTTACAGTAGGAATTACTAACAGAAAAAGTTTGCATTCTTATTTTCCTCTTGCCAAAGTTTTAACGTGCAGCTAACTGGAAGTTTTCTCCTATATTCTGACTACCTGTAATTAAGTCTATTATTACTTGAAGTCAAATAATTTCAAAATATGGGGACAAAAGCAGTCCCAAACAGGATTTTCCTGCCATTGCTCAAAATGCTGAATGTACAAATGGTACAAAAACACCTTCCCTTTGAGAAGGTTAAAATCTGAATACAACTGACATGTTTTAAAAGATTAACAACCAAAAAAAAAAGTTATCTCCATTATGCAGATAGGAAATTGAGGCACAGAAAGAATAAAAACTTTCCAAGGTCAAATAAGAAGTCTCTTCAGATACTATCTTTCTCTCTAACATACCTCATTATAAATTTATAGTTATTTGGAGAAATATGGTAGTCATCAAAATAATATACTTCATCATCGGATTTTTTTTTTTATCATTATATCTAAATTCAGACCAAACTAACACCAACAATCTGCTCTGAACACAGCTTAGTGAGCCAGCTAAAAGCAGTATATGTACCAACAGGATAAAAACAGCCAGCATTTAGTCTTTGAAATACTTTATTTCCAACTAGGAACTTCATAAAGACTCCCTGTAGAAACAGATTTCTCTTTTTTTCAACTTCAGTATAATTTCATGTGCTTTTCCTTTGGATGATAGGACGAGGGAAGTGATCGTCCCCCTGTACTTGGCACTGGTGAGGCCACACTTGGAATACTGTGTTCAGTTCTGGGCTCCTCACTCCAAGAAAGATACTGAAGTGCTTCAGCGGGTCCAAAGAAGGGCAATGAAGCTGATAAAGGGTCTGAAGCACAGGTGTGATGAGGGACAGCTGAGGGAACCAGGGTTGTTTTGCCTGGAGAAAAGGAGGCTTAGAAGGACCTTATCACTCTGTAAAACTACTTAAAAGGAATTTGTTGCAAGGTGGGGGTTCAGTCTTTTCTCCCAAGTAGCAAGCGACAGGATGAGAAGAAACGCCCTCAAGTTCACCAGGGAAAATTTAGATTGCATATTAGGAAAAATTTCTTGTCTGAAAGGGGAAGCATTGGAAGCACTGGAACAGGCTTCCCAGGGAAGTGGTTGAGTACCCATCCCTGGAGGCATTCAAAAGATGTGTAGATGTGACACTTTGGAACATGGTTTAGTGGTGGACTTGGCACTGCTGGATCAACAGCTGGACTCAATGATCTTAAAGATCCTTTCCAAACTAAAAAAATCCCATAGCTCTATTATTCTATAAGCTTATGAAAGACATTGTAAAAGTGTGTATGCACCAAGAAAACTGAGTCCATCATAAAGCTGTCTGGACTATATAATGGAAAGGATACAAAGTTAAATTAAATATTCCAGCCCCAGAAGCTGTCACTGCAAAGGAAAGCTGTGTTATTGATCTGGTATCAGACATGGTTTACAGCAGGTGAACATGATGGACGTGGCTCCCTTAATCACAGTGAATCAAAGCAGGAAGAGTTCTGCTGGTGTCTAGACTTGTAGCAGGAGCAACTCAGCAGAACAACTCAGCAAGGAGACAAGGGAATCAGGTCCTCCCACTTCAGGAAGACAGTGTCACACTTTAGTGACGATTTGACAGGAGGAAAATTCCAGTATTCATACATGATAAAACACATGCATTGAGCTGAGCATACAGCTTGCAGTCAGCACTTTCCTGTGAGCAGTGTAAGCACCAGAACCATGCGGTGAAGCATCTGCTCACAATTTTCCAAGCTTACTAATGATCTCAGCATTTGCTGTCTTCAGATGAATAAGGAATGCAAATGACTATTTTAGAGTCAGTTAGAGGGTCAGGAGAGGTAAATCATGTTGGCATTATCTAAGGTAAGAGAGCAGGAAGTTGCTTCCAATCACCTTTAAGAAAAGACTTTCTTCCAGCCCCAGACAGCAAGTCCTTGGTACCATTCATATAAATAAACCTGAGAGCCAGATTTGGTTCAACAGTTTCTCTAGCCTCCATCACAGTCAGATTCATTCTTGTCTCCTGTCTTAGCAGTGCCAATTGCTCTGGGTACACAGCCGACTGGTTACATCCTTTTGCATAGAAGCAGCTCCCACTAACTCTTATACAACCAGAAAAATAGCTGTGTATGGGAGAATTAATTACACAGCCTCCATTAATCATTTACCTGTTGTGACAGGAGGTGCCATTAAAATTAAGAAGCTGGTTTTACTGCTCATTCCTGTGTGCTTTTTTCCCAGATAAGGAGAAGGAAAAAAGTACTGCTTTTAAATTGTCTCAGTATTTTGGTCACATTGATTTTACCTACTTTTTGCTATGAACCAAAATTTCGTATTGAAAAGGTAAGCTTTCCCAAGAGTAAGTCTCTGCAAACTTATTTTCAGCAAAGTTGACTTTAAAAATTCCCCAAGACACTATCCTCCAGACGTTATCCCTACACTGTGATCCCAATGGTCTGGTCTGCCTGACACACATGCACTGCATGGATAACACTGAAAAAAGCAGTCTGTACATTAGTCAGCCATGCTATAGGGCCAAGACTAACACATTGATTTAAAAGCAGTCTGAAGATGAAAAAAATATTCATAACTCTAGGACACATATTTTGTATCATGGTGAAATAGGTACTGAATAATTGAATTTTTGTAATAATATTAATATGCAAATGATAACATGAAAAGTCTTTGCTTTCATGAGTCCTCCCTTATCAATCATAGCATTTTTTTCTGAGCATTATCATTCAATTATTTTAAAATGCAAACAAAAAATATGGCAACTAATATTGGGTGTATTTACAATTTAATTTGTTCTAAATTCTCTCCATGACCAAATGTGCCAAGTACCGTCTCTTCCCAGCTGCAGCTAAAGGCAGTCAGAACCTCCCTGACAGCACCTAGCATCTTGCAGAACACAGCACCTGACACCAAAAGAAAAACCCAAGGCATTTTGAATGTCAGTGAAACACAGTGATCTCTCAAGTAGAACGTGTTAGCTGTTTCACAGAGCGTGCCAAGTCTGTTTAACAGTACAAGACAGAAAAGACAGACATGCAATGCATATACCTCCAGAAGGATTTTGAAGTCAGCAGGATACAATGGTCCAGACCGAAGAATATCACCTTACCATATTCCCCTGACATGAAAGGTAAATCATACCTTTAATTACCATACAACATCTGATATCAGAGTCGTGCCTCCTGTTGAAGAAAGTCTCTCTAACTGCATAATCCCATAAAATTATCATGCTTGTATTGTATATTACCAGCTGAAAGGAAACCTTTATTGAAGCAGAATGCCATATTTCATGCCATCCACCCCGACTTCAGCAGCCTACCAAAACCTCAAATGGAAGAGCAAAGAGGGTTTTAACATTACAAAAAATACAGCCCCAAGTGTTTTAAGTGCTGTATAAAAGTTTAGAAAGAAAAGCCTAGTACTCAATTAGCAAAAAATGTCACTGTGGTATGAACAGCTGCTTCGTGTTAGCTGGGCCAAAATCAGAGAGGCTTTCAAGTTGAGTTGCCTGGTCGTTCAGGCCAGGTTGTTCATGGCTTTACCCAGTCGGGGTTTGAAACCTCCAAGGACAGAGACCACGCAGAGGTTGCTTCTCTGGGCAAACTGTGCCTCTCCCTGACTTCCCTGATGGGAAAAAAGACCCCACCTGAATGTCTGCTGTTTCAGCTTAGGGCTGCTCTCTCTCCTTGAGGACTTCCCCACAGGCACTGGGGACTGCTGGTAGATCCTTTCAAAACCATTTTTGCTCCAAGCTGAACAAGCCCAGCTCCTCCAGCCTCTCCTCACAGGGCAGGTACATTAGTCCCTAACAGCTTGATGGTCTCAAACAAACTTCCTCTGGTTTATCAACTTCTCTATGGGTTTTGGGCTCCCAATATCAGACTCAGTAATCTAGATGTGGTCTATCAAGTACTGAGCAGAGGGGGATAATGAATCCCTTCAAACTGTATCTCTGCCACTGTCCACATAGCCCAGGCTGCTATTGCCACCTTTGCTACCAGGACTCACCTCTGACTCATGTCCCATTTGCTAGCCACCAGGACACTCAGGGCCTTTCCCACAGAGAAACAACTGGAACAACTCTTAATTTGCAAACTCCTTGAAAGCAGCAGACAGCAAATGACAGTGCTCCACAGGGGACACCAGACAGCAGCGGGCACACATCTATGCTAGCTCAGCCGCTGTGCTGCAAGCAGTTGAGCTGTGGTTACCTGACCTCAAGCCTGAGCCGAAACACAAGTAATACTGGTAAACATACCTCAACCCACATGTCCATGTTAGTATGACTTTCCTGTTAGCACAAAGGCATAATTGCATACAATTAATATATGAGAACACTTCATACCTTAGACCTCACTTAAAGACTTACTGTCAATTGTTACAGTCCTGGAAGTAGAGCTGTGTAACATCAGCTTTGCTACTCTGCAAATGATTATCACAAAGAAATCAGGAATTACCCATTTGAAAAAAAGCAGTTACTGCTTTTTCTCCTCATAGTTCCCTGTAAAGTATAGACAATCGCCCCCTGGTTAAAGTTCAGTGTGTAAAGTTTACTCTAAACCAAAGTATATGATCAGTTTCATAGAAGTGAAATACTTAAAACAACCCCAATCAAAAATTAAGTTCTCAGTGTCAAGCTATGCATTTTTATTTATTTGCTTGTCTTTTTTTGGTAGATTTGTATCAGCAACACAAGTTTGACTGAAAAGCAGTAAAGCTTAGATGATAAGAGTATCTCTGGTTCTGCAGAACCCCTATAAAACCACTTCAGATAACTCCAAGACCAAGGCCTGCACAGATGCAAGTCTGTCACAGATGCAAGTATATTTGGACTCAAAGTCTTTGAAACTTTTCTAATCACTGGGTATTGCACAATAGATCTCCACTGCAGTATCAGGCCAGAATGTCTCAAAGGCACAAAATACATATAAACAAATGTAGTAACACTGCACAGTTATGTAGCTGCCTACATCCTAAATTACATTTGTTGGAGCAAGAATTCCTTGGTTCATTAGGATGGTCATTAAACTTTCCTTTCAGCTAAAGGAAACAAAGTCCCTCAAAAGAGCACATACCAAGTACATTTGCTGTACACTGGAGAATTCCTGAGACATCTTCAGTTTCTTCATTGCCGGAGCAGTCTGTATAGGAGCATCTGTTTGATATATTGTGAAAGTTCTTCTCTGCATCCCTGTAACTAGTGAAAAAAAAAAAGTTAAAAAGTTATAGTGTCTCCTTATACAAATGTAAGGTCAACAAATGTCTTTCAGAAGCAGTGGTAAAGGATAACTTTAGCTTCTTTTCTCTCCTCCTCCCTTTCCTCCCTTCCGTTCATGCATTATCACACATAGATGACACTGCATTAGTAGCCTGGGTACTTCAAGTATTATACTAGAATCTGGAATATCATCTGTAATGCAAATGAATACATTAGAACAGAAAGTGCCAAAGGGCTGACATATGAGGGAAGGGCATTATACATGTCTGTCCTGTATATATCGTTCTGACTGGGGTTTTGTGTGTAACAAAGTTGTACAGTAAACTCTAAGCAAAGTGTTTGTGAGGCAGTGGTGAGTATCTAATAAGAATAATAAATCCTCCACACCACATTAGATTAGCACTTCAAGTATAAAACTTAGCTTTCTCCATGAATGAAGTTCTGAAAAGATCTCAGCAGAATTAAGGATGTCAAGCTGCAACTCAATCTGCTATCAAGAATAAAGTTTGTGTTATAGCCTGCTTGAGAAAAAGTTAAAAAGAATCCCACCACTGATGAAAGGTACAGAGCAATGGTCCAATCAGCAAGAAAGCAGCTGCCATCTAAATTATTATATTTTACTTGGTTTTGCTGGATTGTTTTTCCTTAATTCAACAGAAACAAAACAGAAGCTGAAACTATGTTTAGTTATCATTATCACCTGCTTTATGAGATGATAATAAGGAGAGAAGAGGGAATACAAGTGAAGAAAATATTGCACCAGAGTGATAATGCACTAGGCAAGATATACAATCGATTTACCTCATTACACAGAGAAAAGCTTGACTAATAAGTATTTTATTAACATTTTTGTTATTCTTTCATACTTTGTTTATACTTCCTAAATCATGAATAGAAGTTTTAAGGATTTTACTCTTCATCTGGTTAATGTCTGGTGTCTCAGCACCTGGGTTGCCAGCACCTGTGGAAAAGGACTAGAAAGGCTTCAGAGCTGAACAGCACATTACCCCCAACAGGGAAAATGGTTCTCCACGGGGGTTAATGTATACTGGGAAGAGTGGGCTCATATTAGACACGGAATACCCAGTGGTAAGAGCTCGTGCACTCTGCAGTAAGCTGCACGATCAGCTCTGCTTTCCAAGTCCCCAGTGATGCCAGACCACATACCTGACACACTGTCCAAACTGGTCCAGAGCCCAAAGTCATCATCCAACCCCACCACCAGCCAGTGTCACCACCTCCATGAATAACACCACAGCCACTCCTCTCCTCTGATCTGGAGGTTCTACAAGCCTCAGTGCTGTGTCCTGCACTTGGGTCACAACAATTGACCATGCAATGCTACAGGCCTGGGGAAGAGTGGATGAAAAGCTGCCCAGAGGAAAAGGACCTGGCGGTGTTGGTCAACAGCTGAAAGAACATGAGCCAGCTTGTGCCCAAGTGAAGGCCAACAGCATCCTCGCCACACCTCAAATCTTGTGTTCAGTTCTGGGTCCCTCACTACAAGGAAGACATTCAGGTGCTGGAGTGGGTCCAGAGAAGGGAAGTGAAGCTGATGAAGGGTATGGAGAACAAATGTCATGAGGAACAGCTGAGCTTTCTACAACTACCTGGAAGGAGGCTGTAGCAAGGTGGGGGTCAGTCTCTTCTCCCTCTTCTCCCAAGTAACAAGTGATAGGATGAGAGGAAATGCCCTCAAGTTCACCAGGGAAAATTTAGATCAGATATTAGGAAAAATTTCTTCCCTGAAAGGGTTGCCAAGCACTGGAACAGGCTTCCCAGGGAAGTGGTTGAGTCACCATCCCTGAAGGTATTCAAAAGATGTGTAGATGTGGCACATTGGGACATGGTTTAGTGGTGGACTTGGCAGTACTGGATTAACAATTGGACTCAATGATACCAAAGACCTTTTCAAGCTAAGAAATCCCATGATTCTATGATTCTATGGTTACATCTTGACCAGGACAGATCTGATGAACACTTATGTGTTACCAGGTGTCAGTGCCCAGCTGCTGGCAGAGTGGCTGCAGGGGCTGCTGTGAGGAAACCTGTGGGCTGCCCCATGCTGAGCACAGCCAGTGCCAGCCGCTGCCTCTGGGGAAATGAAGACAGGGCAAAACACTTCATGGAGGTGTGAGGTGAGAAAGAAACATCCCTGCAGACACTCTGGTCAGTGCAGAGGGAGAGGAGGAGGTGCTCTGGGCGTTCGAGCAGAGATTCCTCTGCAGCCCATGGTGTAGCCCATGGTGAGGTAGGCTGTGCCGCTGCAGCACATAGAGATCCACGGTGGAGCAGGTGGATGTGCCCTGAAGGAAGCTACAGACTTTGAAAAGACTGTGCTGGAGCAGGGGAACAGCAGTTTTGTTTCTAAGTTGGAGAAATATCAATCTCATAGGTGGACCAGTCAGTGGATAAAGGACTGTCTGGATGGCCGCACACAAAGAGTTGTGGTCAATGGCTCAGTGTCTGGCTGGAGACCAGTAACGAGTGGTGTCCCTCAGGGATTGGTGTTGGGACCGGTCTTAACATCTTCATCGCTGACATGGACAGTGGGATTGAGTGCGCCCTCAGCAAGTTTGCCGATGACACCAAGCTGTGTGATTCGGTTGATACGCTGGAGGGAAGGAATGCCATCCAGAGGGACCTTGACACGCTTGTGAGGTGGACTGATACCAGCCTCATGAAGTTTAACCATGCCAAGTGCAAGGTCCTACACCTGGGTCAGAGCAATCCCAGGCACAGCTACAGGCTGGGCAGAGAAGAGATTCAGAGCAGCCCTGCGGAGAAGGACTTGGGGGTGTTGGTTGATGAACATGAGCCAGCTTCGATGTGCACTCACAGCCCAGAAAGCCAACCGTATCCTGGGCTGCATTGAAAGGAGCGTGACCAGCAGGT
The DNA here is from genome assembly GCF_033783945.1 of Neopsephotus bourkii. NCBI lineage: Eukaryota > Metazoa > Chordata > Aves > Psittaciformes > Psittacidae > Neopsephotus > Neopsephotus bourkii. The sequence continues at coordinate 4,817,713 of NW_026902113.1, forward strand.
CGAAGGAGGTGATCCTGCCCCTCTACTCTGTTTTCATGAGACCTCAGTTAGAGTATTGTGTGCAGTTCTGGTGTCCTCAACATAAAAAGGACATGGAACTGTTGGAACAAGTCCAGAGGAGGGCCACGAGGATGATCAGGGGCCTAGAGTTCTCTACAGTAAGTATCGTGAGGCACTGGAACAGGTTGCTCAAAGAAGTTGTAAATGCTCCATCCCTGGCAGTGTTCAAGGCCAGGTTGGACAGAGCCTTGGGTGACATGGTTTAGTGTGAAGTGTCCCTGCCCATGGCAGGGGGGTAGAACCAGATTATCTTAAGGTCCTTTCCAACCCTAACTATTCTATTCTATAACAGCATGAGGTTGGAGCAGCAGAGACCAGTTCTTACGGATTGACCACAAGCCCCATCCCCCTGCACCACTCAGGGCAGGAGTCAGGAATGCTTTTATATCAACCCAAAAGCTTTTTTCATCTTATTATATAGGACATCCGCTAGAGACAGATACTAATTTAACCAGCTCATACTGATGTTCACAAAACTTAGTGTACTGTAAATCACAGGAATTCTAGGTTTTCAGTGCCCCAGTTTTAAAGTTTGTCCATTTAAAAAAAGTACATCTGAGCTACATGTGGCCATAAATAAAAAGCCGCACTGTAATTGCACACATGCTTCCCTCAAGGCACTGCATCATCCTCTGAAGTATCCGAATGTGACACTTGAAGCAATTTCTTCAGCAACTGAAAACATTAGCAGCCAGAAGGCTTCTCCCCCTGCCTTCTCCTGTCACAGCTACCTGCCAAGAGGGCTCCCTCGCTGCCCCCAGGTGCCACCAGGCTACTAATATTGCAGGTATCACCTCCAAGCTAGGGCTCCCTGAGAATTTTAACCAAACATTGAGAAACCAGAATTGACAACTCCCTCCGGTGCACTGAGATCTGAAACTGTGTCATAAATGCTAAAAAGACCCTCACTGTAGCTTGAAAATAAACCAAAAAACAAACAAACCACAAAACCTTACATCTGTGTAATTAAATTCAGAGGACAGCATTCATCTGTCATACGGCACAGTCATTGAATGGCTACAGACATACAGCCATTCTATTCCGTCTGTTAGGAAAAGCAAGTTATCTGTGGCAGTACAATATTGTGCAGGTAAGGAAAAGGTTGAAAGGAGATTATTTTAATCTGTAAGGTTTTCATGCTGTTAGTTGCTATTACCTTCTTATTCCTCAGTCATCTATTAATTTTCTAAATGAACTCTTAGGAGGTGGCTTTAAGCCCTGTTTCTGCAAAAACCTGGAAGTATTTAACAGTGTATGTGTACGACAAGCACTGATTTGGATCCTCAAGTCATGGAATAAACAACATTCTCAGCCAGCTCTGTGAAAAGCAAATCGGTATAGATCTTATACTTTTACAAAAAAGATTCCCTATTTTCCTCATATAAGAAACATTGAGCTCTGATGCTCTGAGAATCTGGGAGAAAAAGTAGAAAGCTTGGCACGCAAGGCTGTGACTTGGGAAGTACAGAGCGAAACATTACCACACACCTTGCATTACTTCACATTAACACTTACCCAATAACTTGATGCTCAAAATACTGCAGTGTCCTTTGAAGAGTTTGCCGAATGGTCTGGGGCTATGGAAGAATAAGACAAATTGTAAGATTAGGGAAGTATAGTACAGTTTAATTAACAGATATTTTAGCACACTGTTTTTCTACAGTTTTACTCCTCTTCCATCTTCTACCTGCCAGAGGCCCACCACAACCATATTCATTTCCAAATGAACTATTTTTAATTCCTTGTATGTTACTTCACCATTTAAATAGAATGAATTTTGCAATGTGACATAATTAATAGTGCTTACAAGACTAGTTGTGTGTAACAAAGGAGCTGCTTCACTATTAGCTCTCAAAACCGATCACCCACCAATTATCTCAGTTATTAGAAAGAATTATTTTTAAATAGTCTTCAAGAAAATGCTATTATTTTGTGATGAAATTATCACCAGGAAAAGGCATTTGGTTTTTAAACTTTGTATGCTCCCTAGAGCATTTTGTACTAAAGAATATGTCATGGTTTAACCCCAGCCAGCAACTAAGTACCATGCAGTGATGCGCTCAGCCCCTGTACCCCTTTGTGGGATGGGGAGGAGAATCAGAAAAAGGTAAAACCCATGGGTAGAGATCAGAACAGTTTCACAAATTAAATAAAATATTATTATAATTATTATTAAAAGAAAGATAACAAAACCAGAGAGGAATAAACCCCAATAAACACAAGTGAGGCACAGCAACCACAATTGCTCACCACCCACTGACTGATACCCAGCCTGACCCAAGCAGTGATCTGGCCCTTCCAGGTGACCCTCCCAGTTTATATACCAGGCATGACATGCTGTGGTATGGAATACTCCTTTGGTTAGTTTGGGTCAGGTGTCCTGTCTCTGTTCCCTCTTGGCTTCCCGTGCCCCACCTCATTGGCAGAGCATGAGACTGAAAAGTCCTTGACCCAGATAAGCATTATTTAGCAAAAACTAAAACAAATAAACTCAGACTAAAGCCAAAACACAGCACTGCACCAGCTACTAGGAAGAAAATTAACTCTATCCCAGCCAAAACCAGGACAGAATATTATAAAGATGTGATTTATTTTGGCTTACATTCCTGACAAGCTCTGACTTTCCAGTAATATTTTATTTTATTTTATTTTATTTTATTTTCCTTCCTACTACTGCCAAGGCTATACTTATTGTTTTGAATTAATGCATGCGAGATCTCTGGGTAAATAAAGCAAATGGGAAATCCATGTAATTCTATTTTGAATTTTCCAAGTCACTTATGGCAGAAACATCATTCTCTCAAAAAGACTAGTCTGTACAATATCCAAGATTTTTCACATGTCCATTTTGTTCTGGTGCCAGAGTTTAGACAAAGGTACACAACCGGAATTTATAAGCTTTCCTTTTGTATCAGAGGCTCACAGGGATATTTTGATCAGGCCTGCAGCAGCAGACACTCAAATATTAGAGATATTTGGTACTTCCCTACTTTTTGGAAAGGACTTCTAATTGTTTTGGAAAGTAATATCCAAAATGTCCCTGAAATAGACTAGAGGAATTTAATTCTAAAACTGCAATCATCTCTGACAGTCTCAGATTTTGCTTAGTGCTATACAAATTCTGTACAAAAGTGTGTAGTTCAGGAGGTGAGCTTTCTACCTACTCTTCCTTCTGAGTTTGCAGGATATTTTGATGACAGCAGGAATGAAGACGTGTACAGTAGGCTGCACTAGGTTTGTACAATAGTAAACATTTCTTTTTAATACCAAACTATAAGAACATGTCTCCCCTTTTGAATTCAAACGTGTAGAAAGGCATGCATTTAACAAGTGCATGAGGGGACTCCAAGAAAAAGTTTAGGCCCTTCTTAATCATGGCCTGTAATGACAGGAAAAGGGGTAGTGGTTCTAAACTAAAAGAGTGTAGATTTAGACTAGATATAAGAAAGGAATTTTTCACTATGAGGGTGGTGAGGCACTGGCACAGGGTGCCCAGAGAAGCTGTGGCTGCTCCATCCCCAGCAGTGTTCAAGGCCAGGCTGGACCGGGCTTTGAGCAACATGTGCTAGTGGAAAGTGTCCCTGTCTGTGGCAAGGGACTAGGATTAGATGGACGTTAAAGGCCCCTTCCAACCCAAACCATTCTATAACTATATGAATAAAAATATAAGAAAGAGGTTTTTTCTAATTCTGGGTTTTTCTAATTCTGGGCTTTTTTCTAATTCTGTATCAGATAAATACTTCTCTTCCCTGTGGGAGCTAAGTTTCATGTGCACAAGGCATTGAAAGTTACACATCCTCTTGGAAAACACAGTGGAAACACCATATGACTGAAACCATCATGTCTATCTCCCTTCTCAGTGATTCAGCCGGTTAAAAGTCCTTATGCCTGATGGGCTACTAAAAGAGATTCAGCAGCTTTCCTGTTCTCAGCAGGCAGAAAAATCCAGCCTTCACATACAGAAAAGATGCCTTTTCCCTCACTAGCAATGAAGGAAATCCAAATGGCATTAAGCAAAGAGGTCCATAAAGCTGCCATCTCCCATCTCCATACAGCATTTTCCTCAGCCCCACTCTCTACACACAAGACATTAGTACTTCACCAGCAACTCCTCTGACATGAAATAGGTAATGGTAGAAATGTTTGATTGTTAAATTAAATCTCCCTTCTGGCTCTCCCTTTACAGCATGAGTATGGAAGGCAGCAATACCTGCTACCACAGCAGAGAGTAAATAAATAGCTTTTTATCTTCTCAGGAGTTTTGGAGCTTACAATACCTGAGAAATCTTCCAAGGACTGTCTTTGCCTGACACACAGATGTTGCACTCCTTACCCAGGGAATAATCATTTTGATTACCTCAGGATTTGACCATAAAAGCAACCCAAACCCTGAGCTTACATCATCAGTAGACCTCCCTTCTGGTGCAGTGCTGAATGAAAGCATAAAAATACTCCATGCTAGCTCCCTCTTCTGAAAGCCAAATCAGCTGCCTAGCTGTTTTGAGGCAATATTACCCCATGAACTCATACCCCTTTTCACTACTATCTCCTATCAAATCTTAGAAATGAAGTGCAGACAAAAAATAGGATTTATGATTAAAACACTGGTCATAAACAGAGCTCTATGCAATGTGCTCACAGCCAGTATGAAAACTGACCTGAGGAGTCACAAAGTCTTTCTTCACTTCTGACAAGAATTATGACGGCATGTCACTGCACAGTTCAAAAGCCACTGCGCTCACCTTTCCAGTTTGCTGTATTTCATCTGTGGTGAATGTCATTTTGCTGTAGATGTAATTCTGTAACTATGGCCATGACTGACCAAAACCGAGACAGAAGACATGGCACCTGCTCATAGGTGCATACAAGAGTAGTTTGCTGTACTACTTCTCCCATTACTGACTATGCATTGCCCATGAGAGAGAAGGTGAGCAAGAAAACACTTCCACCTCTTTTCTTCATCCAGGGGCAAGACTGGATGGAGGAAAACAGCTAAATCTTTTCCTAGTAGCATGAAACACACCACCTTTCCAAGAAGAATATTTCTGCTGTTCAGGGAGCTAAAAGATAGCTTACAACAACTTTCCCCACTGCTATATAAATGCGCTATACAGGTACCCAGCGGCACTTATTTACTGGAGAGGTTTTAAAGCTTCATGACCACTTAAAATGAAAGACTTAATATAAATAGAAAATAGCAACTGTTGCCTAAACTAGTAAATGTTACCAATTCATTTTGATTATTCAGAGCAGCCCTGCGGAGAAGGATTTGGGGGTATTGGTTGATGAGAAAATGAACATGAGCCAGCAGTGTGTGCTTGCAGCCCAGAAAGCCAACCGTATCCTGGGCTGCATCAAAAGGAGTACGACCAGCAGGTCAAAGGAGGTGATCCTGGCCCTTTACTCTGCTCTTGTGAGACCTCACTTGGAGTACTGTGTGCAGTTCTGGTGTCCTCAACATAAAAAGGACATGGATCTGTTGGAACAAGTCCAGAGGAGGGCCACGAGAATGATCAGGGGACTGGAGCACCTCCCATATGAAGATAGGCTGAGAAAGTTGGTGCTGTTCAGCCTGGAGAAGGCTGCGTGGAGACCTCATAGCAGCCTTCCAGTATCTGAAGGGGGCCTATAGGGATGCTGGGGAGGGACTCTTCATTAGGGACTATAGTGATAGGACAAGGGGTAATGGGTTAAAACTTAAACAGGGGAAGTTTAGATTGGATATAAGGAGGAAATTCTTTCCTGTTAGGGTGGTGAGGCACTGGAATAGGTTGCCCAAGGAGGTTGTGAATGCTCCATCCCTGGCAGTGTTCAAGTCCAGGTTGGACGAGGCCTTGGGTGGTATGGTTTAGTGTGATGTGTCCCTTTCCATGGCAGGGGGATTGGAACTCGATGATCTTAGGGTCCTTTCCAACCCTAACCATTCTATGATTCTATAATGATTTAGTAGTATTTGGTATGCATTACAAAAGGAATAGTCACATCAGCTCAATGTTTGTAAGGGCAAATCAAATTGTGACATGCCAGTATTGCTATAGTTAACTGTAAATTAATCCAAGAATTGCTACACCAAATCATACCCAAACTCCATCTGCAATGATGATATACAAGGTAGAAGGGAACACTGGAGATATCCAGACTGATCTCTTGCATGGCAGAGGCTGTAGGACTTCCCTGAATTAATTCAGAAGCCAGACATTATGCCATAGTTAATCCTAATGTGTCATAATAAATAGTAACACATCACCAAATCAATGAATCATACAGGTTTCATGGAACTTCTGGAGGTCTTTCCTGCTCAATGTAATTTTGCACCCCTGTGAAAAGTCTGGCTCCATCTTATCTACACACCCTGATTAGGTGGGTGCACATTACATTAAGATACCCCCAAAAACTGTATTCTCTTAAAAGCTGAACAGACACAGCACCCCCAGCCTCTCCTCAGATGTCAGGTGCTCCATTCCCTGACCATCCTGGCTGCTGGCACCCGTAACAATCCCTGAGGCATATGCAGAGGTAACTAGTTGCTAATTCAACTTTGTGACTGATGGCCACCTTATGAGCCATCAGGTCTAGTCAATATCCTACACACCACCCTAAGCAGGCCATATCTCACCAGTCTGGCTCTAATGACACTATGGGTGACCATGACAGACTTTTCTAGAGTCATGGTAGACAGCATCCCTCCATCCACTGAGCCAGTTATCTCAAGGTCTCCCCTGGCTGTATCACTGGTGCCCATAATGCGTGAGCAGCAGGGGTCGTAGTCTCAAGAGACAAACAAGCTTTGGCAGCTTCTTCGCAACGCAATGTCTGAGCTCTTGGCAAGCAACGAACCTCCTGAGGCAGCAAGTCAGGCTGGTGAATGAGTGCCTCTGGCTCTTTAGGAGAAAGCTTCTGATACCTACCACCCTCCTTTTCTTGAAGCCTCTAAGGGTTGAGGCTTAGATGGCTCTGATGCCTCATCTCAAGGGAGGTCACGTCTCCCACTTATTTCCAGGGTAGTGTAACTGGTGAACCACTGGTGGAAAAGGGGGCTTAGTTGTGTTGTCAGAAGTAACAAACTTCCAGCCTTCTCCATCTCAGAACTTTATATCCTTCACCCTCAAGGGTTATCTCTATTTCCTTTCAACATGGGGCTCAGGTTCTTGGCTCTGCAAGGCCTCTGGAAAGACCTGTCCACCCTCCCTGATGTGTACAACCTGCTCACCGTCTACCACAGCTCTTCCACGTGGCACCTCAATGCTGTTATCAGAGCACGCTGTTGTTGCACACCAGCAGGCAACATCCCTGACCGTTGCAGCCCTGCCATGGCAGTGACTGTTATTCTACCAGCCACTGCTATTTGCAGGATGCACTCATGGAGAAATCTGCCCTTCTTGTTAGATCTCACTCTGTTCTCCAGTAGTGCAAAACTCATCTAGAGATCCTGAAACTAGAGGAATAATAGCTCTTCAAAAGCACTTTTATGACTAATTGGAGAAAATCCTTATGAAGATACTTGTCCAAATGAACTTAAAATATTCTTTCTTTTTTTTTTTTTTTTTTTAAATTCAGACAACTTCCTTTTAAAATGGATTCCAGTTTAAACACTATGTACAACTGGGGGGATTTTAGGGGGTTTAGTTTTGGGGTTTTTTAGTTTAATTTTCCCAACTTTTAACTTCATTGCTGCCAGTTTTATAGACAAAGAGAAGGGGACTTCCACTTTAACTGCGTCTTTTGTTTTAAATGTCTTTCCTAAAGCAATCAAAAGTAAGCTTTCCAATCTTCTCAAAGGACAAAGATTTAAGCCTATTCCCTAGCCATTCTCTGTTGCTTCGGAAATGTCTTTCATTTGATTGCAACTCCTTCAGAAATAAATGGTAGGGCTCATCTGCCCAACTGTAGGCACCCAAAGTGATTCATTTCATCCTACGGTTGGTATCTAATAGATGTCTGAAGACTCAGTCTTTAGAAATACCCGTTTCTTTCTTCTGTCTAGAAAATATGGTGAGTGATTGCTTTGGACTTAGACAACTTTTAAATGTTTAAGACAGACAAACCCCATCCAGAGGTGGCAGACCAGCACACAGTGCCTTAGATGACTCAGTCTAGATTTACATAAATGCAGTTTCAAATTTTCCATCCCGTTCCTTCTGCATCCTAAGATAACCAAATAGAATTAGAAAACAAGGGGACTGTACAGAACAGGAAGGTCTGAGCCAAGAGAGCAGCCAGGTACAGGGACAGCTTCTCCTTAACCCTAACAAGGCTTCAGAGACCTTCAAGGAAAGCTAAGTGGCTCCTAGCTGAGCCTCAGAAGTGCTTCAGCAGTCAGGGTCATGAAAAATCGAATGCTTAAAATGTTAAACATGGAAGTTGAAGCACTGAAGAGCGTAATAGGCTCAGCAAGAAACCACTTTGCTTCTTTCGCAATTTCTTTGCGGAAGTCCGTTGGGTCAGGGGGCTCCTCTAGACTCTTGTGCCCTGGGGAGCAGCAAAGTCCTTCCTAGAAGAACCCACACTACTGCATATGGCAGACACACATTAACACAGACATCAGCCAAAACAGCACTTCAGTGCTGGAAGTTTTACATGCTTCAAATCTGTAGTGTTCAATCACTAACTCAGCAGATGTGCAAGACTTTAATTGCCAGCTTCACTGCTGGTGATCATTCACTAATGAGTAACATTACTTTTCCCATATTGCAGAACCAATTTTAGTCAAGTCTTCCTGCACAGGTGATTACAGATCTCTAAGCACACATGAGTAGGTGTGCACCTGGCTCATCCAGAAGAGATAACTGGCAAAAATAGTCATTTTCACATCCAGTCTGGGGGTTTTTAATATTTACCCCATGATCATGAAAGCAGTGGAAAATTATTCTTCCCCTGTCCTTCTGGTCACCAAAATAATGGTGTTAATGGCTGTAAACAAAGCCTCCAGCTGAAGGCAAAGAGTTATCACATTCCCAAATGCCAGGAGTGGGGAGATAAGCACTGAAATTGATACAACTGGGGAAAAGAAAAACTGAAAAGAAAAGAAGGCTCCTTTGGCATCTGAGAATTTTCTGATGATGGAGAAAGAAAGAAGGCTCCCTAGCAGGTCCTTCAGATCCTGCACAGCCAGGATCCCTCCCTGTCCCCTTCCCAATAGCTGAAGAATGGTATGAAAAGGCACAGACATAAATCAGAAATGCAGAGGCAGACCCCCAACATAATAAAATGAAAATTAAAAAAATCTTCTAAAAAAACTGTTTTGGGGTTTGATAGTGCTTTTGATAATATCAGGAAAAGAAATATTTTTACTCTCTAGTTTCTGAACCTTTAGGGTGCAGTCCCTTTTTTCTCTGTAACTGTATAAGCTAAAAATGTGTTTTTCTTCATATAAACCAGCTTCCTGATTCCAGAAGTTTGTGCTTTAGATAAAAGCACCAACTGCTTGCAGACCATGACTAGTGCCAGATTTGGGTGAGATGCAGAAGATGCAGAATCCCCAGGAGCGGACTGTTTGGGGATCCAAAGCGGGATGTCTGACAGCTGGAGGCAAAACAGGCTGCCTTGCAACAGCTCACAATGATCCAGACACGTCCAGACAAGGGACCTGAGCTCAGCACCACCTAAACCTGAAACCATTTTGCTCCTCAGTTTAAGTAAACTGGGGTACTCCTCAGAGTACATACTTGCGCACATCACAGAAAATGCCTTATTAAATAACATTAAAACTAAGAATTTTATCCCATATTATTCTATGGCTAGAACAATGCAAACACTGAAGAAATAAAGCAGAACTGAATAATAATTAGAAATTGTAACTCCTGCATTCCCAGCTGCCTTTCAATTACAAGAATCAGACATTATGGATAGAAATTGACTATTACAGCATCTAGTCTAACTTGTTGACAGCGACGGATAAATATCTAGGGTGCTATCCATTATAATACTGGCTGAGATCACTTTATTCATCTTTGAATTTCACCATGTCTAAAATGGATAGAAGATATTGTCTGTGCTGCAGAAAGAATCTATTCAGTATGTGAGAATATAATAGATGATCTATTGCTAACACTACCTGTTCATGTTTTGATGCAACTCGCATCTACTACATAAAATCATCGGTGCTACTCTAGCAGACAGATAGGAAATGAAAGGCTTTACACATCAGTCCTTCTCAAGGAATTTATTCTTCTGGGGTAGAAAATAACCAATTTTCTCAGTATGACTGAACCTAATTTCATATGCAGAGCTGCAAAGTTGCTTATCCCTTGAGACCTATAGTCAAACCACAGATTTTTTAATCTTCATTTTGAAACTTACAGTTTGAGAGTTAGCAAGCAGACGTGTCTAGAAAGAATTTGGATATGAGATGGAACAATTTTGTTTACTCAAAGCATTTTATAACAGCCTTTAACATTAGCACAAGAGCTAGAAGTAAAGAGAGGAATTTCCTCTGTGTTAACATTACAGTTTCCCCAAGAGTATACTGGACCGCTGCGAAGTGGAAACTTGTCTTTGCTCAAGCATCTGCAAATCAAAGACATTCACTCTCACAGTGATGCAGCCATGACTGCACGCTGCTATTAGGGCATATACTGATGATTATAACATTCCCTCCTACTTTACAACATCTTTCTCTACTATTTGTTCTAAGCACTAAATGTCAAATAAACTCACGCTAAATAAAACTTCATCAGAGTAAATACAATGGCTGCAGGCTGTTGGATGCAGCTTAACTCATTTGCTTAATATTTCATTTGCTGAGGTTAAATGAGATGTCAAACTATCAAACAAGACAAACAAAGCCCACCATGGTGCTCATATTGATAACATTTTCCAGAATGTTGCTGTTTAAGACACCTTAAACAGCTCTGTTCCAAGGTATGAAACAGCAGATTGACTGGCTGTGGACTGCTTGTGTGACCTTGTGTATAAATGTTTTTCTCTCTGTTAAGTTGAAAGATACTCAGCAAAAGTCTGATTTTATTATACTTTATCAGCAAGATAGCCGGAAGTTATTCCTACAATAGTAGAACTGAGATATACCTGATGGGTTGATGTGAGTCATACGGAGCTCAGAATACTTGTGGAAAATGTTTACAAAATCTCATGTAAAATCAATTTGTTATTTCTCCTGCTAGTGGCAACAATTTGTTATCGCTACTAAAAAGAGTAGTTATCCCTCAAGAGTAAGTGGTAGAGGTTTATGATAGAGCCAAGTTCAATTTGAGCTGCTATATTGCAACTTCTCTGCCAAAATTGCACCAGGGCTCACTGGAGAATTCACTTGCAATTAAACAATTCAAAGTTACAGCAGTCCTGTGACATAAATAATAGCCTACATGCTAACATAAGCGACTGTCTTCAGGTTCGCTTTTCTTCCACTGTCAGGAAAAAGGTTCCTGTTCAATAAGACAGTTCTTAAATTCAAACTATTTGGTGGCAGCCAGTAGCAGCTTTGTAAATTAAACAGGAAAAAAAATGTTCTTCCTTTAATTTGTCTCCAACTGGGCCTTTAAAAAATAGCAGGAATAATTCTGAATGAACAGAAAAGTATATTAGAAGCAACATTCACTTAATGCTTCTAGTTCAAGCAATGAGCTACATAGGCCATTCAGAAAATCAAACAGAAATGTAAGTCAGTTTAATGCTGTGTGATGTTGTAATTCTCTTTCCAGAATGATCAGTACAGCGCTCAGGGGGACGCAATCTCCTCTGAATGCATGCCCAGTCACTTGCAGCTCCTTCAGGGTAGTCCCTGCCCCTTAGATGGGAGCAGAATATTTGACTGTTCAAATCAGTGACTTTTTTTTCTTTTTTTCCCTAATTTTGATTCTATTTTCAGCCTGGTATTGGATACAAGTCAAGATAGAACTGGAGCAAATGTGAAAATTGCTGCAAGACACTAAAGAGTAAAACTGTGGCCATCGATGCCAGGATATCATTCCTATACAGTGGAGCTCTTAAAGGCAGAAAAAATATGCTGATAATGAACAGCATATACTGTCATCATCTTTAGTTATAATTAATCAAAATTTCTATCACTGTGGGTGTAAAATTCATCCTTTAAAGTGGAACACAATAACAAAGCTAGAATTAAAAGAAAAATTTATCATTAAATTTGCTTGTGATGTACATATAATTATTTTAGTATTTACCTTCAAAAACACTAAACCCAGCCCAGTGAGAAGAGCACCTGTTTATTTTGACAGCAGCAGGATCTAGCTCCAGATTCATTTGATTGAGAACATAACCAAAGACTCTTTGATGGTCTTTCAGATGAAGGAGGACAGAAGGGACATCTGTGCCCAATCAGGAACACGATTTAGGAACATGTTAGAGTGGATAGGAGCTGCCTATGCACTTACAGGCTCAGCTTTGTGGGAACATCACAGGGATGAAGGGCTGTGAGAAGTCAGAGCCACACATGGGCAATAAGCATGGAGCACCATTGTGATCTTGTGAGCTAAAGGAGTCACAAGAGCTGAGTGTGTGCAATGCCAGCATTATGGCACTGAGTAACTAAGTCTGGTGCCACAAAACATCATCTTCACACTCAGATGCCGAGCACACCATGGCTTGGCACAGTGTCCCTCACCCTTTGGACTGCAGCACCTGGCTATGCCCTGCTGCTGGGAGACCCTCAACCCTCCTGCTACCAGTGCTCTTGCTTATTCAGCAAAATGGTACTTGAGGGGGCAACAGGGCAGCAGCTTGATGTGACGTTCAGCATACACATGGTTAGTTTGTTGGGTGTGGCTGTGACCGACAGTTGCCTCTCTTCTTGCATCACTGCTGCTCTGCCTCCCAGCCCAGCACACCCTGCTTCCCTGACCCTCCCCAGCAAACACAAATGCCAGCGGTAGGGTACATGTGGAGATCTGCTCACACTCCCCATCACCACATGCTTTTCCGCAAAATATGGGGCTATTTTCGTGGGAGTTGAGCCCTATAGGAACTAGCCTTCTGGTTCCAGCTGTTAAGAAAGAGAAGGTTTGGGCTAAGCAAGCTCCAGATGAACAGTGTCCAACCTTCAATCATTCAGGCAACACCAGGGAACATTTACAAACCCACAGGAAAATAAAATTACCCTGTGCTGATTGAGGATCAGGACCTAACATCCTCTAATATAACAAGGTATTTAAGAAGTAAGTTGGAAAATCATGTGTGCTGGAAAGTGCTAGAAGCTGTTCTCTGCAAGTAAGCAGAAGGGGTTGGATTCAGTGCTGCAACACAGCAAGGTTCACTTTTCAGGTTTTGTCCACAGTTCCAGAAAAAGTAATATTTGTGCAAAATACAAAATGCAGTAACTTTTTTTCACTGTTTTAGCATACGACACCTCAAATACTGCATTACTGCATATTACTCTACAGAATTACTTTCCATTGATGATTAGTACAGTTGTACTAACTCCTGAATGCATCGTGCTGAAGATATTAATATTTTCATACACATTTGTGCACTACCACTCATCAGGCCTAGCCTGCTTGCACAGCTTTCTTGCCATTCGGCCCCATGGCCGCCTCTCTTGCTCAGTTCCTTCACACTTTGGGTGCTCCTTCTGCTCAGTTCACGACTCCCCACATCCCTAGAGCAGATCTTGTTAGCCCCTGATACTGCCACACTGAAACACCACCAGCCTAGAGACCTGTCTGCATGCCATGGTAAGTGTTAAACACACACAGAAATTTTCCTTGGTGAAAACACACAAAAAGTATTTTCGTCAGTATTTCAATCCTAGCTGTTGCTGAAAGAAAGCACAAAATTAAGGCTAAAGAACCTGTAGCATCCTTCAACTTTGAAAGTGTTCAGCACTGGGGTGGGGACAAATGGCTGCTGCATTCCTGCTGGAAAGGAAAACATCAAGCCATTGCAGGCAATATAGGTAGTATATACATTCACACACACTCCTATGTACATATATGCATGTTGATATAGTTACTGAAGACCCATATCTATAGCATCATAGAATGAAGATATAATTAGAGCTTTTTGTTCAGAAGCAACATGTCAATGCAACCTTCAGGCTTGCCTTTCAATTTTACAAATAATGGAAATGAGTCCCATTTGACACTAATTTTATAGGCAAAGTATTTCTTTTTTTTTTTTACTTCTGATTAAAGTTATTTCTGATTTTTTATTAGCAGATATGCAAAAAATATCAAAGCACTAGACATATGGTAACTTGACTTGTTGCAAGAAGGCATCTATTCCGTATCACAGAACAGATTCTTAGTAAAGAAAAGATGCACCAAAATAATAATGCACCTGAGCTGTGATTTATCAGAGTGAAAAATGAAAAGACAGCAGACTGATTCTCTTTGTGTACCAGGACTGTGACAACATGACTTTTAGACTTAATCACATTAATTTATGCCAAAATGTGTAAGATGAGAGTGAAGCACCAGTTAGGATGCCAAGATAAAAAGGGAAATTTTAAGCAATATGTATCACATTAAAATTTAAAAAGAACACAGTTGTTCAGCAATAAGGATTGCTATAATTAGCTCCCAAGGAAACCATGGAAGCTGTTGTTTGGGATATCAAAACCAGGCTGGATGAAATTTTTGCATTCTTAAATGAGATTTCTCTGATAGCAGGGAAGAAAGAGGACTGGAAGATCTACCAAAGTTTTCCTTTTAATTCAGAGCATGCTTATTTTGAAAACACATTCAACGATCCATCATAGCTGGAAAACTGTGGTTGTCTTTTATAGCAACTTAATACAGGTGGTAACAGTCAAAGCTGAGAAAATACAAATACTCAGGTTATCTAAAAATACTGCACTGAGCTACTTCAGAATAATTCTAATATTTTGGGTAACACATGCTCTAATTATACTGTTGCATTATTATAAAATTAAATAGCTTCTTTTTTTTTCTTTTGTACTAAAACAAGACGGGTCACCTGAGATATCATCTATTAATACTAGCATTACAAGACCAGATTCCCAGTGGCAAGGGAAAAAATCAATGGGAAAGAAAAGTCCTCACTGAAGCTGGATTACCATTAGCTATGTAATGCTCTGCTAACTTCTCTCATTAAGCAGCTTGTCTACTCCCACCCAAACAGGTCAAGAAACACCCTAAAAAAGAAAGCCTTAAAACCAAAGCAAGGTGACAGCTGATAGTGAGGAGACTCTTAATTTCCAAAGCTGGACAATAATGATCCAATGCCACAATAGCAACTGGTTTACAGATCAAGACTACTTGTTGCCATTAATGTTTTACACCTAAACACATTAAAATATCTCAGAGACCAAAGAAACATTCAGGTGCAGCTGAAACTTTATGAGGAAAATGTAGTGATGATCATAGAAGCATTTACACAGGTGTAGCACAGTCATAACAGAAAGGCTGGAGAAGGACCTCCTGTTTTACATTAATCTAGCAGAACTCCTGAGCCACTCATTTCAGTCACAGAGTGATACAAGCGTACATTACGGGTCCTATCCAAATTCACTTCTTTCAGCATACGCAATGCTTCACTGATTCTCAAATACAGGTGTAGCTACCCAGATAAGCGTTAAGTCACAGATTTCAAACTACATTGTGGATACACTGATCTCTCAGAATGTCAGCACATCTGGCAGGCACAGAGAAATCTGTTGCTGAAATATTTCTGAACACAAAGTCGAAACTTTTTTATCTCCCCTACTGAATACAGAAAAACCCTCCCAATGCAAGAAGTTGACATCTCCCCTACGCTGAAGGAAGAACGTGCATGCCATGTATCACAGAGATGCAACTTTTTATATTAAAACGTTGCTAGCGCCAGATAGAAATAAGCACTTCATGATTTTACGGCTGTAATTTAGAGACTCGGCGGAAACCACAAACCCAGCTAAACCGGCAGCGCGCGTATTTGTGCCTCCCGACCCGATTTCCAGCACCGGGCTGCCGAGATCGTCACTCCCGCAGGTTTGCGGGGCCGGCCGGCAGGAGGGCGCGGGCACCGCCGCCTCTGCCCCGACGCACACCCGACCCCCGGAGCTGCCGCCGGCAGCACGGGGGACCGGGACGGAGCCTGGCGCGGGGCACTCACCGCGGGGGCCGTTAGCCGGCGGATGCTCTCGC
Source organism: Neopsephotus bourkii (assembly GCF_033783945.1). NCBI lineage: Eukaryota > Metazoa > Chordata > Aves > Psittaciformes > Psittacidae > Neopsephotus > Neopsephotus bourkii. Next base: position 4,833,828 of record NW_026902113.1, read on the forward strand.
CCAGCGAGTCCAGGTTGACCCGCCGCCGGCGAAGAGCGCGGCGGGCTCCGGCGCTGGCCGCGGCGGCGGCGGCGGCGGCGGCGGTAGCGGCGAAGGGGGTGTCGGGGTGGCCGGGGGGGCTGCGGCTGCCGTTCCAGCAGAGGCGGGACAGGGGACACTCGCCCTCCTCCTCAGGGCTGGTCTCCGGGCAGTCCGAGCCCAGCGAGCTGAAGGACTCCGAGGAGATCTTGCGCCGGGACATGGTGCCGCGGGGCGGCGGCGACGGCGGCTCTGCTCAGCGCGGGGCGGCGGGCAGCCGCGGAGGGCAGCTCCGAGCCCTGCGGCCGCAGGGACGGCCGCCTCGCATGGCCGCGGGTGCCCCTGGGCGGGAGGCACAGCCCGCGCCGCTGCCCGGCTCCGCGCTTCGCCGCGCCGGGCCGGGAGAGCAGTGGGTGCTGCGCGGCGCCGCGCCGGGAGGATTTAAAGCGGCGGCGGCGGCTGCTGCCCTCCTCTGCCTCTGCCGCCCGCCCTCGCTTCCCCTCCCCCGGCTCCCTCACTGCTCCGCGGGAATCACGTGTTGTTCGGAGCCCTTTCCCCCTCCTCCTCCTCCCTCCGCCTGCCCCCGCCCCGCTCGCCGCCTGCCACGCTCAGCCCCGCTCGCCGCGGCCCGCAGCCGCCTCCGAGCTCCGCTCCCCGGCGCCGGGGGGGAAGCGGCCCCCGGCAGCACCGCCCGGGAAGGCCGACGGCCGAAGCCGGCTGCGGGGAGGGAGGGCAGGGCGCTGCGCTCCTCTCGTTGAGCTTTGGAGCCAGGGGAAGGGGAGCGGGGAAGAGGACAGATATCCCCTCACGGCTCCGCGGGGAGCGGTGCTGCCCGCGCAGTGCTGGGGCACCCGGGGGTCCTCGAGGTACGGCCGCCCCGGCTTCGGCTGAGCGCGGCCGCCGCCCGTCCCGCTGGGTGCTGGACAGCTCCCTGAGCCTGACGCCGGGAGAAGCCGGTGCTCGTTTCCCGGGCAGTTGTTGCCGCCAGCGAACTTTCCCGACTGGCGTTCGGAAGCTTAACCTTAGGAAAAAAATGGTTTTAAAAGCAGGGAAGTCATGATGCTGCCATCGGTTTTCAGAGGCAAAAGTTCTTATCTTTGTGATAGCACTGCTCCCACGAAGTCATGTCCGAGAGAGAAACATGGACATGCGGGTCATGTCCAAAAAGGAAAAGAGGAAACTGATTTCCTTCTGCTGTAGCAGCCCTGTGCTACAGCCTTGCAGAAAGAGAAAGGATGTGGGTAGAGGACACACAGCAGAGGAGCTTGGATACAGGATGGCACCCTTGAAGACAATGCGAGGTGTCTCCTTCCCAACATTCCCTACCAATGGAGGCAGTTTAAAGACACCTGGGGAGTTTCATGGCAATAATGGAAACCCACATAGTCCTTTCTCAGCAGAAAGGCTGCCAGGAAACATGATTATAGCTGTAGTGGTTTGTCCTACCTTCAGGGAAGACAGCTTGCCATTACCGTTGTTCAAACAAAACTTATTTTAAAGGGCAGCAATTTTAAGATAGCTTTTACTGTACCTATCCCCTGTATTATGTTTTACAACCTTATCCTGTTAAATGTCTAAACAAGAACCCACTGGAGAGACTGGGAAGATTTGCGCAGGTAGGAAGAAGCTTCTGAGTGCGACCCTAGAAACATGTCTCCTTTCAAGAAGGGACACAGGTCTGCAGATAAGCATGCTGGTTTTAACAAGGGCACAACATCCCTTTGCCAGGGTATTGCTTTCAATGTTGCCGTCCTTGTTTCTCTTGGCTCACCCAGTTTCTATATTTTTTTTTTCTTTTTCTTTTTTTCTTATAGAAATATATATGGAGTAAGATAAGCAATGACTCTCCTTTCATCTTGCCATACTTTCTAGGACTTGAAGCCTTTGGCTTGAAAAGATGTATAACAAAGCCAGCGTGGTCCATACTACCTTCTGTTGCTTTAGTAAATATTATGCCTGGATACAGAGATTTTCTTTCTGCAGTCCTGGTGATGCCCTCAGCAGCTCTAAGACAGGAACCAGCCATGACTTCACCTGAAAGTTAATTCACACATGAGCTTCCAGATCTAATGCCTTCCTCTGTCTTTCCTCTTTTAGGGAATAAACAGTATTCGTCAGTGCCTGAGTGCAGAGAGATGAGACAGTTACTCTGTCTTCATCTTCTTCCCTCTGAAGAAATCATTTTAACAGTTTCTTTGAGACCTGTGCCATAAGCCCCTGCCTGCTCTTCAGCCAAGCTCCTCCTATTGAGGGGATTCAGGAATTAAGGGGTCTGGAAGGTGTCCTTTGGTGTTGAACACTTTCCCTATCACAGGTACTCTGTGTTATTATCTCTCTTTACACACTTCAGTTTCCATTAAACGCCCTTCTCATTGATCATATCGTACAGTCCTCAGTGAAGCGACTTCAACTGGTTTCCTTGCTGATGCAGTGACAGCGACAACTGGGTAAGAGCTACATAGCTTAGCACTGAAAATGCAAATACATATTTATAAGTCTAAACTGCTAAACTACCAAAGTGTCAACTGGTTCCATGTGCAGTACTTCAGCTGTAGGGTAAGCAACTCGCCTGTGGGCATATTTGCATTTTATTCAGCACTAGAGAAAAATGGTTTCGAGATGACAAAACCGACACTTTTTATGTCTTCAGTTTCCTCTTTATCTTAAAGTAGCACTTTCCAATGCAAGTCATCATTAACGTTTGACAGAACTCTTGAGTCACCCCTGCATCATTAAAAATTCATGCCCCCATGGCCGTATTCATCTTGTGTCTGTAATGTATACACCTGAAATAGGAAGGTAAGTTCTTTGCCTCAGTGACTGTTTCTTGGGTCAGAATCATTATAACTGAATGCACTCATAGCAAACTAACTCTTTTCAAGAATGTAAAAGACATTATCCTTCAGCATGTAGATGCTGAAGTTCACCATGCAGAGTAAAAAAACCCGATTGAAGGTTCAAGTCTTCTATTGCCTCAGCTGAAGCACCACTTTGAGTAAACCCAGGCACAGTGTCACTATTCACTGGCTATTAGGTTCAGCTATGATCTTTAAAACTTGTGGAAGCAAGCGTGATACCTGCCTGATCTGGTTACAAAGATGTAAGTAGTTTGCATACTGCAACTGTGTTTGGGATTCATGATACAGAATACACAGAAATGGATAAAGGCATTAGCTGTAAAAGTAACAAACACCTGCACAAGATGTCTTGAGCTAAATAGGAATGGACAGGAGAAGATCCAAGATGATGCAGGTCTGGAGGCCAGTCTCGTGAGCCAACAAGTCATTCAGATCCTGGTTAATTATTCTGATTTTGTTCCCCCTGATCTAGATACAGCCTTGGCGAAAGCTAAATACCACAGAGGGTTGGCTGCTTCATCTGACAGTCAAATGATTTTGACAGCACATAGACATAGGCAGTTACAGCACATAAGACAACAAATGTTCTTTCATATATGTTTCATCAGCACTATTTTTTAGTTGGCACATTACTGGATGAATAGAAGTGTCTGCAAAATGTATAAGGTTCACCAAAATAGTGCCTATGTAACCTTTCAGTCATTAAAACAGAATGCAATGTGTGCATGTATATGCATACTTTGAATTTTTTTACCATCTTTAATGCATAACTGCTCTTCTAAGAAAATTACTTTGAAACACACAGGGGAAGTTTAGATTGGATATAAGGAGGAAGTTCTTTACTCTCAAGGTGGTGAGGTACTGGAATGGGTTACCCAGGGAGGTTGTGAAATGCTCCATTCCTGGCAGTGTTCAAGGCTGGGTTGGACAGAGCCTTGGGTGATATGGTTTAGTGTGAGGTGTCCCTGCCCATGGCAGGGGGGTTGGAACTAGATGATCTTGAGATCCTTTCCAACCCTAACTATTCTATGATTCTATGATTCTACGATTTTATGCATTTTTATCTGTTTCCAAAACTTTGTCTTGGCGCTTGTAAGCAAAACTCACAATACTGAGTTCAGACAGAAAATGCATGGTCTTTACTTGCCATCATTATATTATTATGTTATTACTTTTATTTACAAATGCTGTTTCTCTGCAGTTCATAGAGCCTTGGAAGATTAAAATAACAAAAACAACTTCATCATAGTGCACTGCATTGCCCTGTCTGCATGTGTTGAGAAAATGTTAGTCTCAGAGCTGCTAGAAGAAACTATTTGAATTAATCCCTCTTAGGAATTAGTTGCATATATCTCATACATCACATATATATTTGATATTATTTCACCTATTACATGGCATGGCTTTTTATAATTATCTTTTTATAGTACTGCTGAACCTATAAGTACTTAATTTTCCTTTAATAGAAAAGATTGTTGTCCCGGGATCAATGTCTCCCACAGAGAAAGTAAACATCTGTTTTGCAAAGCTTTTCTAAAGCAGCAGGAGACCATTATCCTGTGACAACATTCTATTACAATTACTTTATTGCAGTCAGGCAAAAAGAGTGAAGTGTAGCAAATTTATTCTTTTTTCTCATTCTGCCAAACATTCCTGTTCTTTATCCAATGACTTCCATCTGGAGTATTGTCTGGAAGGATGGCTGGGGCATTCTGCCATTTGTCATTAATGTTTTGTTGAATTATGATTGGCTTAAGGAGCAGATCAATTTTGTGTTTCATCTGCTCAGACATAAAGTTTATGTGCAAGATGCAGTAGATTCACATTGCCCGGCGTTGATGTGCCAGTAATCAGGTTATGTTTGAGTCCATCACGTTGCACGGTGTATTACTGGAGGAGTAATGAATCTATTTTGCACTGCAAGATATTACTTAATGAAGGCAGCAGAATCTGGGTCTTAATGCTCAAAAAATCTCCTTAATTTGCAACCCTCAGCACACTTTTAAAGTTTGGTTCTTGTGGATGAGAAAAGCAAAGCAGTGGTGACTGATACCACGAGTCTCACATTACATAGCAGATCAATAGCAGCATCAAGAATTCCTTGTTGCCTAATATAAGTTCAAGACAGCTTTATTCAGAATCAATTGGCTTAAAACATGAATGGCCAGCATCAGATCCATTCATAATTCCAGGGATTTCACTGTATCAGCTTCTCAAAGAACAATTGAAATGAGATGTCAAGGCTGTGGAAGGAGATATGTTGCATTGACATCACTATTTCACAAACAAACAAACAAACAAAGGTGGAGGAAGCTTTGCTGAGGGAATGAAAAAAAGAATAAATAAAAAATGCCCAAATACCAGTGCTTTGACTCAGATGATTAGGCCAGTTTGAGACTGCAAATCTCACGAGAACTTCTGACTGCACACAGCTTCAATTAATTGTCTAGAAAGAACACACAGCTGGCTAAACACTCAGATTTAAAAATTAAACTGTAAAAGGAAATAATATAGCACCACACTCAAACCTTCTTGTTTCCATTGCACTTGTACAGAGAGGCAGATTTACTGAATTCAGCACTGGGTGAGGTAAATTGAACCTTTTCTTGATGAGCATTTGTTCTGTGTCCTGAGTATTTTACACTGAGGGCAGCAGGTGATGGAGGCCTCAGGTAACAGAGGTCACAGTATCACAGTATCACAGTATGTTAGAGATTGGAAGGGACCTCAAAAGATCCCATGAGGTCTTCCTCAGCTACTTAGAAACCTCACCCAAATCCATTTAAAACCAAAACAAAAAGATGCTGATGGGCATCCTATATGATCTAGATCTACCACACCACAGCACTCTTCACAACTCAGTCAAGCCACTGTTTATAGAAGAACAGTTCTCTACAGAAGCTACTTTGTTTTCACTCTAGCAACCATATATATCCTAGATAGACGTCCTGTCTATGAGCAGTTTCTGCAAGGATATTGATGTCACCAATAAGGTTAATCCGAAGAAAATACACTGGTAGCTACATACAGATTCAAGTAAATATTCTTTCAAGCATTCTCTGTTTTCTCTAGACTCCTGTAGGAGCTCCCTGCACTTTTTATACATCACGAGAATCCAAGATGGCAAGGACTTTAAGAGCATCTTATGTCCTGCACAGGAGGCTGAGTTAAACCAGGACCCTTATATCTCTGAAATGGCTTCTAGGACTGCCTCTTGCCCCAAGAGAAAGCAGATCTGATGCCCATGAGGCAGGATGCTCCTCATGTCCCTGTGTTCTGGCTTGCTTGTAAAAATTCTACTTGGTGGTCTCTCACATAGTGTACAATGGTTTCTAGGCAGCCTTGTGGTGTTCACTAGGCTGGGAATGGGCCGGGAAATCATAGAGCAGCACCTAAAAAAAAGGAGTTAGCAGATAAGTCTGGGGAAAACTAGGGTAGTCATGAAGTACTGACCAGGTTTTTACCAGGTTTGCACCTGACCTTATGGAAGAGTAGTTTGCAAGGCAAGCAGTGCAGCACAGCATCTGGGAGATGACCAGCCTGCAGCAGAGATTGTATGAGGAGGGTTTTTCAACCAGCTCATTCAGGACCTATCTGGGAGTGTGATAGCAGGTTCTACCAAAGGAGGCCGAACTAGTGTGTGTAGTAGTAGTAGTAGATGTAGTACTGCATCTTCTTCAGCGTTATCTGAGCAAGCTGGTCTTTTCCACAAATATACTTTTACGACAGTTCATCTCTTCACAAATTGACACCTTCTACCCAATGTTTTCCAATTTAAAAACTTCAGAATTTAAATCATTGTCATTAATGTACTTTTGCCAACTGTCCTAAGATTAACTCACACTGACATCTTCTCTGATTACCTTTTTATTTTTTTTTATTCTTAATGACAGGAAATCCCACAGTAGTTTACCCAGACTTGTTTAAAAGTGAGACCTCATATCATATAATGAGTGAGAACACTTTCTTTTAGAAGCTTCTTTGCATCCCATAATGGATGAACTGGTTAATAAATTGTCTACAATGACTTGCTCCCATGAAGCACTAAAAGGAATAAAGAGGTTTTACTTATATATAGTATCAGAAACAAGAGAGAGAGAGAACATGCTCATACCTGTGGATGAAGATAATAAGAAACCATTAAGATAGTACTTGAGCAGATAAAAAATATCTACAATATCTACCTACAGGATATTATTCATAGAACACAGAGTCAGCCAAAATGCTGTCCAAATGAAAGATTCTATCGAGCTTCTAGATAAAATCAATTGTAATAAAAACTACTCTATTTCACCCAAAGATGGCAAATGATCTTGTTGCAAAACCAATTTCTGAAAGCAGGAAAATGTACATAGCTCCTACAATGCTAGTATGACTCTCCTGGCCCCTTTCACTAGTTATACCTTCAAGTGAACTTCAGTCTGTCTCTGCTTAATAACGCATAGCAGTTTTAAGTATTTAGTAGTGTTCGGGAACCTCCCCCGATGTTCAGCTATTTAACTCACTGATGTTGTGGCTACTTGTGTAAAAAGAATTCTAATATTCTAGAGAAATTTTTACAAGAGTTGCAAAAAATTGTGACTTTAATTTTTAGCATCAGTTCAGAACCCACTTTTCTGTTTCTTCCATTCTTCTATTGCGTCTTTAGTCCTTGAAAACTTCACTGCTCTTTTTACCTCATTCTTTACTTTCTCTTGGCTCCTTATTACAAGGCTATAGGCAAATAAAGGAAAATTTTTTCTGTCACTTGGTTCTTGTCATTTTGTTTTGGTGAAGGAATACAAATTTCAAATATGAGCACTTGTGCTACTGAGAGCACTGTCACTCTTGCTGATGTTACTTATTACTACTGTTTCACATTCCAAGGTTTCTTGTGTTCTTTGCAAAACAGATCATTGGTTCCCAGAGGAATATATCTGTGCAGAGAGTAGCATGAATGCTAATGGGAAAGCTTGCACTGGTAGTGTTTAAATAAGTATATTTTATAATGGTAATGCAACTAGAAACAAACAAACAAATATAAATACATGTATGTAATTTCAGCTTCAGAATTTGAGTTGGCCCCTGTGTACAAAGTTCTGTTGAAGGAGAGTGGGAGGAGACAACATACAAAAAAAATGAATATATAAGGAGAAAAAGCACAATCCTTTTCTTTTTGAAATACTCAGGTGCACTTTCATGTCCAGCAAAGGCAGGTTACTGTGAGGGAAACACGTATCTGGAGGGGGCTGCAGTGTGTTTGCTGTAACATTAATATTTCACTTTTGTGGCATGTTTCATTCCAAACTTCTCAAGGCTATTTGCAGGCAACTACAGAACAAATGTCTGTAAGTGAATAAGCTTGAACAAACAACTGCATTTTCATGGTGGACTTAAAAGCACTATGGGCCAAATCCAGTAGGCTTTGTCCCTACTATTACTGGCTGAGAAGCTTGTCACCTTACAGGAATTCCTCAGGACTTCTGTGATTCAGGCCCTGGGTGAATCAGTCTCAAAATCCTTTACAAGAAAATCCACAGGAAAGGTACATACTGCTGTAGTAGGAATTCAACTGCTGTAGCAACGCAAAAATGAATTCTAGATACCAAAAACATTTGCTGTTAAAGGAATTATGTTTTGAAAACTGGTCTCTAGATAAATAAAACAGATATGCAAAGTATTTTTACAGGAAAGTACCATTAAGAGCCTGAAACAATAGAACTAAGCCTTAAGAGAATGGTATTTAACACAAGCTGGTAGGTAAACCATACTTTGGTAATGTTTCTCTTCAAAGACAAGGTAGATCTAAGCTGTTACTGCATTGGTGAAGCCTGGTTTGCAAAGGAAGTGAACATTGCAGTTCAGGTCACTAGTAAAGAATTTTATAAAGTGAGTTTTTCACTTAATTCTTCATTTAGCAAAAGCTAAACCACAGAAGTGAAAAATACGTTCTGTAAAGCAATGATAATTTGATTTCAAAGAGGTGAAAGTGCTCATACAGTTGAACTACTTTTAGTAGTAACCCATGCACAGTACAAAGTTCCTGCAAAATACCATGCCCTGCTTTTACCATGAATTGAAATGCATGCCTGCTCTATCAACTCAAACTATTTTCCCTTCATTCAAGTGGGTCATCTTCAAATAATGTCATACTTTCCATCCACTCACAATAGTTTAATGCTTTACATGATTAAAAATGAACAAGGTGTCAAAAATGTTAAAAAAGAATTTGTTTGTTGGTTGGATACAAATCAAATGCGTGAAAATGCATTCCAGCAGAAAGAAACAGGTTAACACTGAAAACATCCCTACTACCATACATCCCCAGATTCTGAGAAGCACCTTGAACTCTTTGCAGGTGAAAAGTAGGAAGGAGTTCATGGCATTACAGAGTTCACCTATGCAGTTCATCGTAAAGCAGAGTAATTTTCCTTACCACAATAAAGTTAAAATGGCTTAATGCATACAAGATTTGAAAATGAAAGAGAAATATGTGAAACCATATTCAGACAAATTAGAGAGACACAAATAAGAAACACTGATTTTATTTCAAATTATGTGAAAATCAAGAATCTGAGTTGTTCTAAAACTAGTATAACCCACAAGTGCCTAAATAAACAACTTTTTAAAAGAAATCCAGAAATATATAACAGAAGCACTGTGCTACTGTCTACGGTAGCTTCCTCCCTGTCCATCCTTTCCTGTTCTGTTCTGCTCTCCCTTATTTATAAAAAGAAAATCAACATATAGGTCATTAACTATCGGAAACAATAACATTTCTATTCAAGCAGACCTGTATAAGTGTACAGATATATAAAATAAAAGCAAAAGCTATTATTCTCCTATTAGTAAGGCAATCGTACCTATTATTATCAAGCAAAGCAATTTCATCATCATTTGAACACTTGAGATATATATAAATTTTCAGGTTAATTGGGTTTCAAATAATGTGTAGGGTCTTGTGAGGGGTCTCTGTACTGAATAGTTTCAGCTTTGGTGGAATATAAATACAGGTGTTAGAGACAAAGCAGAGAGATAGATTTAATGTTACAAGGGTCATGTTAGAAATGGAGAGGTAACTATAGATATAAAACTTATCAAAGGAGAAAGTTCTGCCAATTAAAACTTGCCAGTCTTGAGTGAACTTCTCATGTCTTCTGTATTTTATTGGAAGATGCCAGATTCTGACTTTACATGAAACAAGAAGCTACACCAAGGAAATCCCTACTTCCTGTAAACAGCCCATCATCTTTTATGGGCCCAACCAGAAGATGAGTAGCTGTTTGTAATTCCACATCAAGAAATCTACCAGTATAAAACTTAACTTTGCTAGCAAATTCTGGGAAAGAACTAGAACACAGTAAACTTCGACGAGCATTGCAACTCTTAGATTCTCCTTAATTTCTTTCACTTAAAATGAGAAGTTGACTTAGAAAGGGCCACAAGATTTGTGTTCTTCATTTCTTCTTCTGAAATCTTTTGGATTATTTTAAGGCTGTTGATGGGAGAGCAATGTGCATAGTGCATGCATAAGAATCTATATTGAAGACAACACTAATAATAGAATTTCATTATTTTAGAGGACTGGAATTTATGAGGTTGGAGTGTGTTTTTTCTGGGTAAGAAAATAAAGATGACTAAAAGAAGGAAAGCCAGGCTCTACTGGGAACAGCTGAACCATTAACATGAAAGAAACAGGATTTTAAAAGATGAGGTGATAAACATTTTAATGCTATGGAGGTTTTCATAATCTTGGTGGAAATGAGAAGAGCAACAGGCCACAATTCTTGCAAGGAAAAGTCAGAGGCAGCAATATTCATCTTCAGTCCTGGAGAAGTAAAGTTGGTGGATAAAGGAGATCCCACTCCTGCAGTATCAGGGAGCACCACTGCTCAGCTCAGCATCACAGCCCAGGGCTGGGGATACAGTTTGGAGCCAGGTCTCAGGAGAGGTAGGGGTGTTCCTGCTTTATCCTCCTGGGATGCAGACCCACCCATGACTACCACAGCACCCAGCACCTTCCAGCTACCCACCCAGCGCCCTTACAGGTGCTGCAGCCTCAGATGTCCTGCTCTATGGTTCACACTGCCAGGCTTGGTGCAGCGGAGAGAAAGGAGAGATACCACTGCAGCTCTAGGGGAGGTAGGGAAAACATCAGGATCCCTCCCCATTCCTGCTCATCAGCTATTCTGCACTTTGTGGCTCTCAGAAGATTTCAAACCCTGTACATAGTATGGCTCTCCTAGGAGGGCTGCACATCAGTGTGAAACCCACAGCCTTCATGTCTGTATATGATCCAATAATGATAATATTACTGATTTCAACAGAGAAAGACATCTTCTTTTCAGACCTCACCCTTCTTTCTGAGAAGAGATTGAAAACTATATAAGTAAAATGGGAAGGGCAAGAAGGAGGACAGACCGGTCAGCCTCACCTCCATTCCTGGGAAAGTGATGGAACACCTTATCCTTGGTGCCATCTTAAGGCATATCAAGGATAAGAGGGTTATGAGGGGCAGTCAACATGGCTTCACCAAGGGGAAGTCATGCTTGACCAATCTCTTTGTAGTCTATGGGGCGGAGTCTAGTTGGAGGCCTGTATCTAGTGGAGTGCCTCAAGGGTCGGTACTGGGACCACTATTATTTAATATATTCATCAACGATTTAGATGAGGGAATTGAGTGTACTATCAGCAAGTTTGCTGATGACACTAAGCTGGGAGGAGTGGCCGACACGCCAGAAGGCTGTGCTGCCATCCAGAGAGACCTGGACAGGCTGGAGAGTTGGGCGGGGAATAACTTGATGAAATATAACAAGGGAAAGTGTAGAGTCCTGCATCTGGGCAGGAACAACCCCAGGTTCCAGTATAGGTTGGGGAACGACCTGTTAGAGAGCAGTGTAGGGGAGAGGGACCTGGGGGTCCTGGTGGACGACAGGGTGACCATGAGCTGACACTGTGCCCTTGTGGCCAAGAAGGCCAATGGCATCCTGGGGTGTATTAGAAGGGGGGTGGTTAGTAGGTCGAGAGAGGTCCTCCTTCCCCTCTACTCTGCCCTGGTGAGACCTCATCTGGAATATTGTGTCCAGTTCTGGGCCCCTCAGTTTAAGAAGGACAGGGACCTGCTGGAGAGAGTCCAGCGCAGGGCAACTAAGATGATTAAGGGAGTGGAGCATCTCCCTTATGAGGAAAGACTGAGGGAGCTGGGTCTCTATAGTTTGGAGGAGACTGAGGGGTGACCTTATTAGTGTATATAAATATATAAAGGGGGAGTGTCACGAGGATGGAGCCAGGCTCTTCTCAGTGGCAAACAATGATAGGACAAGGGGAAATGGGTACAAACTGGAACACAAGAGGTTCCACTTAAACTTGAGAAGAAACCTTCTCAGTGAGGGTGACGGAACACTGGAACAGGCTGCCCAGGGAGGTTGTGGAGTCTCCTTCTCTGGAGACATTCAAAACCCGCCTGGACACGTTCCTGTGTAACCTTATTTAGGTGTTCCTGCTCCGGCAGGGGGATTGGACTAGATGATCTTTTGAGGTCCCTTCCAATCTCTAACATACTGTGATACTGTGATACTGTGACCTGTGTTGGCTGGGGGAGGGCGAGGCCCAGCTGTGGCACACCCTGCCACACTCACATCTATGAAATACATTTCCACTAAATACTCTTCCCTCTGCTGTCTCCTTTGCCCTGTCATATTTAGTACATAGACTAGAGCCCTCAGTAGACAGGAAAAGGACAACACAAGACATAATGTGACCCATACTCATAACATTTAAAAGCATATGTCCCTCTAAGCGGGGAGCAACTAAAATCTAGGTCCAGAGTCAACTCCTATGTGTTTTGGCAAAGCCAGGATGTAACCTCATCAGTCATCAGGGAAATGAAGATACCCAGACTATAGCAACTGTAAAAACACTGGAGTAAAATGTGATGTTCTACAATTGACAATATTGACTTTATTGAGCAAACACACCAAGCAGCTCTTCCCTGGGATACATTTATGTGAACATACATCACATTTAGTGTAATGTACAGGACTCATTCAGGTTCTGAACAGGTTAAGCTTTTATTTTACAATGCATATTTCCATCTCTCCTGGCTGTGAAGATAACCTTCAGGCCTAGCCAACACTGGAGTTACAAGAGTTATGAACTCCCCCACTTTCCATTACTCCTACTGGCATACTGCCTTTAAAGTCTCAGTAATATTTTAAGGACTTGTATTAATTATTTCGTTGAACAAAATTTCAGTAAATAAAAGAATACTAGAAATTGCTGCAGAGAAAAGGAAGAGGCATACACCTATGGGAAAGAGAAAAGAGAAACAGAAAATGAAGAGATGAAAGGCAGAGATGAAATGCGCAAGAACAGCAGTCCTTGATGTGAGCATCCTTGTGTCCCAGACCCACACACTATAATGTAATGGTCTGAGCCAGTAACAGGTAAACATCTAAACATCCACTGACTCATTTGGCCAAAAGCAAAAGCCTTCAATGTAGGCATTTACCCTTCCGCTGGTAGCTTCCCTGCTCTTTATAGTGAACGCACAGAAATAGGCACTTCTGGGGGAAGGGGATCATGTAATCCTGAAATAGATGGCTACAAATAGGTCAAGTGAATCACTTCTTGAAAATACTTACATCTCTTGATCAACTCGAAAAGAGACCTAGGGTGACTCCTTTCATTGTATATGCATATACCAGAGATGGCTGTAACTGGATGAAATGATCCTACCTACAACCACTATGCAAAGACAAGATCTTTATCTTTACATGCAGCCTTCTCAGGACAGTGGAAGTTCCTTTGTGGATTTTTATTGCAGGTCACAGACTCATGCCCTCCACCAAATAAATAGCATTAAGAATATTTATTAGGTAATAAAAAATTATATTTACTGCAGTCAGATACTAAATTAGAATCTAAAAAATAGCATAATGCCTGAGAAGATGTTTTAGATCAATGCAAATATAAGTAGCCAAGCCTCCGTAGTTCACATATGGTTAGCATAATGTAAGCACTACAAACACACAGGGAAATATTATGGTCGGTATTAAGAGAGGATAAGATTTGGGGCACACATATTTAAAATCTCTCTGTGGATGGAAATACTGACATTTTGTAAGAAAACCAAACATTTGACCATTGGTAGATGCTGCATTTTGACAGTGACACTCAAACAGAGAGACTGATGAGCAATATGAAAGGGAAGGCTGCTGGGGTGCTCCTACTCCCATTAAGTACATTAACAATAACAATAGCCCTGCTGTTTTCTGCTGTTCTAGCAATTACTGGGAAAGGGGAAGTTGTGTCCAACTACTGCCACTTGGTAAGGACAATACTGCACATCATTTGAAGCAGATCAATAACAGTTTTGAAGCTGCTTTGTCATTAGATAACATATGGTGGCAATCAGAATCTCTGAAGCAAAATATTACCATTCAGCCTTGCAGCCTGGTGTCCACACAGGTTGTTTTGGAAAGGTCAGCATGCCACAGCCAGTTGCCAGAAGCTTTTCTGCTGTCTTCTGCTGATTTCATGTGCTCTGATAGGACACAGCACAAGTTCCTTCTTGCAGCAAAAAGGAGCTTCCAGGGAGCCTGAGACATCCACATCATGTTGGTGCTGCTGCTCCTGGCACCTGCCCAGGGCAGGTGGGAATGAGGATGGAGAATTACCAGGAGCTGTGCTTGGCCAGACTCCCACTGTGATGCATGCACTGGGGATACTGGGGACAGCCAGCTGAGGCTGGGATAGCCCCCAGACCTGTGACCTCCACCACAGCCTGGCAAAGGTGTCCCATCCTCCTACTCTTCTCCCAGGTGTCCCCACAATGCTCTCTGATGTGGCGATGCTCTTGCTAAGTTTTCCCCTAAGCTGACAAAGAGCCATTTACTGTTTCATCCTAGTGACAGAGCATATATCAGGTAATATCAAGTAAGGATACAAGCAAAGGACCAGCAGGCAAAAAGAGGGAAAAAAGCATGCCTCTTTCCCTTTCTTCAGTGCAGGTAGATGCAAGCAGCTGAGAGGAGGTGCTGTGTCGGGCAACAGCCATTTTCCTTGGCTCACATTAACCTTCCTGCCAGCTACTTCCCCGCACATGGGGGAGCTGCAGAAAAAGAAACAGCCAAAGAAGCAAGTCACAGTTCTTCAACAGCCTTCATGTTAGTGGGAACAAGGGAATACTTGCAGACAAAACAAGACAGGGTTTGTGAGCAAGAGGACAACAGGTGACTATGGGAGTATTTGGCTACATGATAAACTGTGTAAAATTAAATGGATGGAAATGCGTGGCAGGAGGAGCAGAAAAAGAGAGTAAGAATCCCTAGGAAACAGGAATACTATTCCTCAGTAGGAAAGAGAGGTCTTAGTTTCCAAACCAGTGTCAGGGAAGAATCAGAAGTGAAAATACAGCTTCTGATAGACAGCAATACTTTTAATTTCAGAGTTTCAAGTGAACTGGAAAGGGGAAATATAATTTCCTGGGGGGTTTTCCTATAATTTTCTTTTAGGATATCTATTGTAATTCCCACCATCGTGCCAGGTAAAGTCCCAAAAAGGCTTTATTTCCTTGGTATTTTATTGTACAATTACACTTAGGATGACGTAAGCACATGACACAAAATCTTTTCTGCTCTAAATTCATTATATTCTGGGTCACCTCATATAAAAGCTCAATCATACATGCATCCAAAGCAAAGATTCCCATGGATTTGAAAGGTCTTCTGGATCAGACTCCATGTATATAAACTGAGCTGGGGAAAATAAAGCAATGACAGAGATGATAAGCCTGTTTGCAAAATGAATCTCATCACAGGAGTGTTGGGAGCATGAAGGCTGAGCAATGGAGTGATTTTGTGTTATAACTGAAGAGCCACAGAGAAGCAAAGAGGGGAGGGACATGACAGGGAGGGAGCCACAGGTTTTCTTTTCTCCTCCCATAATCCAGTAACAGGTTTAAAACCTGAGTTTTCTGCAGTGTGTATGAAAAAGGAATTAGAATAAGTAAATATTCTGCACCTGTGTATCATGTCTTTCCATTTAAGGTTCCAAGATCAATCTTAGAGCTTCAGATAGAGCTGTGAGTATCACAGGCTAGTTAAAACCAAACCAAGAAGCCTAAACTTCAGATCTTATTAAAGTAACTAATGAATTATAATGCCATTTTCCAAATGAGTCACTGACACGAGAAAGACAGAAAGGTACTCAGGGTTTGTTTAGACCGTCATTCCAGCATCATAGGGCACAGTGCAAGTTCCTTCAAGGACAACCAGGGCAAATGGCAGAATATCCATATTAATAAATACGTTTCCCACTTAATGGAATTCCCAGCTACAACTCAAATGTGCTAGGACCAGACCTGCTTCTATGGTTGTATTGGAGCCACCACATGTTCTGTCGTCTTCCTGGGTTGGAGAGCTTCTTGTGTAAGATGCAGTGAGGTCATGCACAGAATGGTCATGCCATGCAGTCATAGTGGTGGAAGATCTTGAGAACTGGTCCTTACCAGGCAGGTTATGTCTTCAGCACTGGGACATACTAAAAGGATATGACTTTTGCAGGATTTAGATGACAGCAGCCCATTAACTCCAACCCCTTGTGCATAGATGTTTCACCTTTCCACAAGTGTCAATGGGGGCAGTCCCTCTATAACAGTAGGCTTGCTCTTGTACAATACCAGTGTTAAGAGCAAACTAAACCTATTACATCTATGTTAGAAGGAAATCAGATTGACTTTTACACTGTAGGATTATGGTGCAAAAAACTAAAAATGTTTTGGTGAAGTTTGTAGATGTTGTAAAAATGGTTATTTTTAACTTCATAAAGTCCTGAAACAGAGGCAGAAATTTAATTTGTCCTAGTCAGCTGAGGTTTCCGTGAGGAAATAGGAGGTATTCTTCACATGTACCCAAAACCTGCTGCGTTTTCCCCCATGCCTTAGTCAGGCAGATAACACATGCTGGTCTTCAAGAAATGCTCATGTATTTGCTACCTCTTTGGGCAGAGAAGTGCTCCAAAATGCAAGTGATGTCATGCTTGTGGATATCTGCGGCTGACAGAGATCTGACAGACTGCAATTGCATGGAAAATGTGGATACTGTGATATTTGCCTTTCTAGTTAGGCAGTTCCATTCTGTACTGCCTCACACAGCCCCATCTGGCACCCCATAAATTGCCATCATCTGTTTGTCCCTGGGTGAGCGTCCCCTGCCTTTGTAACTGACAGAGCACAGAATACCAACAATGAAACAAACACCTAAAACAGATTGATCTGGCTTTCGCTGGCAGCAGTTAAAAGTCAGCAGAGAGCTGTGAGCCCATCAGCAGTGCAATGAGTAACAGTGAAGCTCCTTGCCGCTGGGAGGAGATGCGGCTTTTCCCCCTTTTGTGCTTGGCTGCTTTTTGCATGGCAGCTTTCACCTGTATCTGTTTTTTTGTCATGGATTTACTAAAACACAGCCAACCGGCCACCACCAGCAACCAGCAAACTACCCTGGCAATGATCTAAGGGCAAACGTACAATATTGAGGGAGATGTTAATATTGAAGGAGACATCCTGCAGCTCACAACCATGCATTTAGGCTGATGCCACGTTTTCTGAGAAAGGGTATGCCAGGTGAAGGCAGAGCTCTTCACCATGTGGTGCATACAGCTGAGTGTGAAAAGCCCCCAGGTAACCTTTAACTATCCACTGGCTTGCTCTGAACATTAAAATACCGTTTGACAGTGTATGAGACCAAATGGGGCCAGCCAGCTGGGGGTCACTGCCCTGCCGCAGGCTGGCTCAGCCCTGCTGGCCACCGAGCATGAGATGCTCCTCATTGCACTTGTTCCAGTTTGTGCTGGGGGAATTCTTCCCTGAGCAAAAACATGAAATGTTCTCTCCACCTTGGTTTTACCTTCCAGCTGTTTGCTTTTCCCTCCTCTTAACAGTCAGATCCCCCCAGGCTCCTCTGTGATCATTTGCTGTTCCTCTCACACCTGCCCTCTCTTCCCACCTCAGACTCCCCCTGCAGTGAGACGCTGCTGCTTCCTGCCCAAAATCCTGCTGTCGCTCCCCTACCCTCTTGTCATCACCCCAGGCTCTTCTCTGCTGCTTACCAGAGCAGAGAGTCTGGTGCCAGGGAGGAAAGAGGGCTCTGCCTGCCACAGGCTGCAGGGAGGATGGAAAGCCCCCACGTCACCAAAAGTACTGACAACCTCAGCAAAACAAAGTAATGCCAGCGCCCTTCTTCTGCTAATGGCTTTGTCAAAGATCCCTCCAGAAGACAGATGGAAAATGTCTTTTGTGAGTGTCAGAATGGCACCAGGCACCCAAACCCCAGCACTCCCCTCTTTTTTATGGAGCCACAGCCATGGACTAGCCTCTAGAATGGCACCTTTCTCTTGTCTCTAGGTGTTTTAAGTACCCAAACATCTGTTGGTATCTGACTTTTGTGCTGACACATCAACAAAACATGGATTGTAAGGGGGACACTTCCTCTGCTGAAGGAGAAGCCTCACAAAAGAATACAGGGCTGTGGCTGACATGAGCTCTGGTACCAGTGAGGAAACTGCTCTGCAGTTAATTCAGCCTGCAACAGCATTTTATAAAACAAGTCTTGGGACAGGAGGTGCTTAGAGAGAGTGAAGAAAGCACAGTCCATACTGGTGGTGCAATAGAATGTTACCTGCCCACACGGATTATGGATCTTCAAGAGGATTAATTAAATCAGACTAGAAGGCAGATCCTGTGGATTTCCAAGTGAAAATATCTACCAGCTGCTAGTTATATATGACTGAAAAATGTCTTACACCCTGATTTGCTGTTTGCTACTTCTGCAAAAACAGGAAAATTGTTTCCGAGCACATTACTTGGCCAAGAGAGAATTTTGTCTGGGCTTCCTGAGACCAAAAGTCCCAACACCTCAAGAGTTCATGCCCTGAGCTGTGTTTGAAATAGATGGAAGAGTGAGCAGAGGTGATGTGGGGGCTAGTCTCTCCTTCCAAGTAAATCTTAATAGAAGGCAGGTAGCAGTCCATAGCAAAACACATTGAGAGCAATGAGCTGCCCAGCCATCTCTCAACTTGGGAAACAGACCATGCTGCCAAAATCATTCAAGCAGTAAGGAAGAAGCAGTCATCGACTAGAATCTTACCTCTGGAAACCCATCTGAGAGCTTTGCTTGTTACAGCAATAGCACTTTGTTAGCCTGATTTTCAAGTAAGGTATGTCATATACTATTGCACTGCCTGCGTGAGAGTGTGAACCTCCCTATGTCTCCCAATAACCTCTGAATGCAGTGGCTATCTTTTGACAGACAGGAAATGGAAAGGGCACAAAGATGTCATGATAAAAGCAGTTTGGCAGAGGAGGGAGACTTTCCTGGTGCCCTGACCAAGGCAATGGGAGCTCTAGGGCTCATGAATTACTAGTCACCACCAATTTATAAGTTAGCCTTCCTCTGTCCTTCTGCTCACACTATTACTTTTTTAGATTCTGTGGCTAACTGTAATACACAGTCTATGCCAAAATGCTGCCTTCTCTATCACCCTTCAGGGCTTTAGTCAACCTTCTGGTCAAGTTGTGCTGATACTTTAAATGTATTATATCTGATCAGCATGTTTAGATGAGTCCCTTACAGGCACAAAGTTACTTGTAATGCTGATGTAAGAGCCGGGAATGGCCACATGCTAGGAATATATGGAGACTTGTAAGAGGCATGCATGAAGACAGCATGGTAGAACAAACTTTGAACATTATGCGTGAGTTCATGGAAATGGGCTTTGTGCAAAAATATAGCTTTTGTGCTCATGAGGGCTACACAAAACCCCTGGAGCTCCTGTCCTGTGTCAGGACAACTAAATGCTCTGGGGGTAAAGGATGACTTTCATTCTTAGGCAGGCTGGCATGTCCTATGCCTATAATTATAAGCAGCAGTAGGGCCAGAGCTGGTGCAAAGCCTTACCCAACAACCAGACAAGACCTGCTTTTTTTGAGTCAAAGTTATCTGTGCACTACTCCTTGTTACAAGGGTAAGGTGAACCTGACAGCATCATATGGGTGTTTCTGATACCTGAAGTTGTCTAAATTGTCTATGTTTAAGGAACGGAATCACAATCCAAAAACCACAAACACCAAAAAACACAACACAAAACCAACCCCAACACCCAAACACACAACCCCCCAACCACCACCCACCACCCAACAAAAAACAACCAAACCCCCAAAAAACAACCACACCAACAGCCCAGAAAGCCAACCATCCTGGGCTACATCAAAAGGAGTGTGACCAGCAGGTCAAAGGAGGTGATCCTGCTCCTCTACTCTGCTCTTGTGAGACCTCACTTGGAGTATTGTGTGCAGTTCTGGTGTCCTCAACATAAAAAGGACATGGAACTGTTGGAACAAGTCCAGAGGAGGGCCACGAGGATGATCAGGGGACTGGAGCACCTCCCATATGAAGATCGGCTGAGAAAGTTGGGGCTGTTCAGGCTGGAGAAGAGAAGGCTTCAGGCTGGAGAAGAGATAGCAGCCTTCCAGCATCTGAAGGAGGCCTATAGGGATGCTGGGGAGGGACTCTTCATTAGGGACTGTAGTGGTAGGACAAGGGGTAATGGGTTAAAACTTAAACAGGGGAAGTTTAGATTGGATATAAGGAGGAAATTCTTTCCTCTTAGGGTGGTGAGGCACTGGAACGGGTTGCCCAGGGAAGTTGTGAATGCTCCATCCCTGGCAGTGTTCAAGGCCAGATTGGACAGAGCCTTGGGTGATATGGTTTAGAGCAAGGTGTCCCTGCCCATGGCAGGGGGGTTGGAACTTGATGATCTTGGGGTCCTTTCCAACCCTAACTATTCTCTGATTTCTTTGATTTTGTTTGCAAAGTGGGAATAAAAGTAAGTGCAGGCTGTAATGGGCAGACCCTCGTTACTGAAAGAACTGAAATATTACTGTTCTACACTATATTGTCTTACTTTCTTTGTGCATTACTTATAGAGACTCAGCTGCCAATAAGTTATAGTTTAAATTCAACAGCAGCAGTTCAATAGCTATTTTGTTCCTTCAGCTCTGATTGGCTCCTCACTACAGGCCTTCCCTACTCTCCTGAGGTCCAGAAAGGCCAGCAGAGCTTGGCTGGCTTCTTCATCAGAGATTGATAGAGCGGCTTGGCAAAGTGGGAGTCCCTCCTGCAATTTTAGTAAATGAAGCTTGCTACTGTGGAAGATCTTCCACAAATGAAACATGATTTGACCTGAATGCACAAACTCTTCAACTAAATCCCACCAGGTTTGCATACACTACCCTATGGGAGCCTCATTCTGAAAGCAGAATGCTAATACAACATCATAAAGAGTTGTCTTCCCTCTCGATTAGTCTATGTTTATTCACACTTTGGAAGCATAAAGGTTCATGGAAATAGAATACATAGACCATTTCCAAATTAATCTCCTGACTCCCATTAGCCTTTAACTTCAGTTCAAATAATTGATCAACACTATCCAACTAATGCAGTTAAAGTATTCCTCATTCCTAAGTCATGTCATTGCATCTTTGTAAATTCATGATGATGCTCCTAGTAAGAACTTTAATACTGCCATCTAAACGTGAATAGGAAAATGGTCTTTGTAGGAAAATACAAGTGTATTTGTTAAGAATTGCTGTTAGTCCATTCTAAGAAATGGTGACATGCCTTGTGCCAGAATCAGATTTATTCTCTTTAGTAAATTAAAAATTTCTGCACTAATAAAAATCAGCAATAACAAGAATGATGGAGAATGTTGAAGAGAAACGCACAGGATACACCAGACTCAGTTATCACCTCAGCTGAATATAATTAACCTTGGAAAACCCCTGTGGGAACCAGCTAGGTTATGACAAGGCTGTTTCTGCAGTCCCCACACTTCACCTGTAGGGTGAAGCAAGCAAGGAACGATAAGCAGCATTAGACTGCTCTGCCAGCCTCATTCTCTCTTGTTCTTTTCCTGCAGCCAAGAGCAATTCTGTAGAATCTCTCAGGAGACACATGGCTTGCCGTTGGTGAGTGGAGGGCTGTAAGCCAAGCCAACATCCTTACAGTACTGCATGCAGTATCTGTATCAGACTTTGGATTTGAAACTAATAATTAGCCTGCCTGCTCTTGGCAGATGACTTCAGTGGAAGTCCTGCAAACTGGGAGTAGTCATGCATAACTTGAGTGAAGTTCTTAAGTTGACCTCTACTGAGTTGTTCACAGAGACAAGGTGAAACTTGTGCTGCAGGAGCTACACTTGCGTGGTTGCAGGATTTGGGACCATACGAAATCAGAAATTGGTTCAATATTTTCACAACGCTTCACATTTTTACACACACACACACAGACGTACATATGCAACTGCTATCAACTTCAGAGGATTTAATAGTGGTTTCTTGTCATGGTTATTGGCAAGATAATAACTATAATATAAAAATACCAATATAATTATAGCATAAAAAGTACAAATCTCTGTAGACTTTTTGTCAAACTTTCTTACAACCCTGCATGTTTTATTTGTGTTAAATGTGAAACTTAATTAGCAATCAGAATTCTAGGTCTCTCTTTTTAATTCTAAACTTCCAGTACAAAATATTTTTAATATCTTTTGTTTCCTTCTTTCCAGCGTGCAAAATGAGCCATTGAAAATTCAAGCTTATACTTGATAGATCTTTCTTAAAAGTATGCTGAGAAGCCTATAATTATTTAGATTTTAGTTCATAAGTATTTAAATTACTGAGACATAAAAGAACGCAAACCTAATTAATCATATTTTGACTAATAAAATACTGTAAAATGTGATTTATGATGTCTGCATATAAATGGGTATACTGGCAATTTAGGGTAAGTGAATGGTTTGCTATAACAATCAAGCTTAAGAACAATAAGCAGCTGAGAAAAGGAAAAAGGTTAACACTCTGTAATCACCAACAAGCCCTGCATTAGTCAGGTCTGCAACAAGGGTAGTTCAGCCCATGGGAGTGTTCTTGTACCTGCAGATTGTTCCCATGCAAATGCAGAAACAACAGCACCACGGTTAATAACAGTGTCAGTGTGACCCAATGTGAGCAGATACTCACAGGCTGGAAATCACATCGAGTTCATGAATACATTAGGGTAAAAATATGTTCTAACCTGCATAAATTCTTGCCTTACACTTTCCTTAGTTATCCCTTCACCTGTGCTTGAATGAGGTGACAGTGATCACGACAGCTAAGCAATTCATTTGGAATACTCATTTGTTCAGAGAGGAAGATTAGAACACTTTTAAGTGTCATTTTAAAAGACTTACTTACATTCCTGTGTCACAAAGCAATGGCTTGTCAGGGAGCTATGGCTGGAGATCCAGGGCTGGGTGACTGCACGGAGGGCTGTTCCACTGTATGTGGGGCAGACGGATAGACCCTGTTGCTCAAGCAAGGCAAGAAATACCTAACTCAAGTTGTGCAATGGAATAGGCTGTCTACAGAGATTCCAGGGTCTCCCATCAGGAAAGATTTTTAAGGGTAGGTTGGAAGCCCAGCAGCCAGTCGGCGTTTAGGAACAGCTAGACATGCATTGGGGATGGAGGCTGGAGAAGATGACCTCTTAGCTTTCCTTAGAGCAATATTTTTTCTAACTGTGTCACAGTGCTGCTGCTCAGGAAACATGAGAGGTGTTGCATCCCACTCAGAAATATTCTACACAGATGCCTAGAGCTCTGCAGGCCCTCGAGGGAACATGAGCAGAAGAGCATCCCTGTGAAATAAGAGAAGGGCTGCTAGTAAAATCAGTTGCTAACCTACATGTAGAAAACCACAGAATCATAGAATGGTTTCAGTTGGAAAGGACCTTAAAGATCATTAAATTCCACCCTTCCCTGCCATGGACACCTTCCACTAGAGCAGGTTGCTTCAAGCCCCATCCAACCTGGCCTTGAACACTGCCAGGGATGGGGCAGTCACAGCTTCTCTGGGCAACCTGTGCCAGTGCCTCAGCACCCTCACAATAAAGAGCTTCCTCCAATATCTAAATGGGGCCTACAAGAAATCTGGAGAGGAACCTTTTACAAAGGCATGTGGTGACAGGGCAAGGGGGAATGGCTTTAAACTGAAAGAGGGTAGATTTAGATTAGATGTTAGGAAGCAATTCCTTACTATGAGGGATAGTGAGGAATGGTTGCTTTCCACACAGCTTCTATTGCATTTACTAAGAGTTAACACGTTAACATCAGGCTTTATCACTGCGTTCCTCTGATATCAAAATTGCCTCTTTTTCATCCTTTTCTTTGGAGGGTACTTGTTCCTCTGCTTAGGCCAAAGGTGTCCCAAGCAATTAATTCATATTGTCCTCCAGACATCTTTCTTGTCTCCTCCTGCCTTCCCCTGTAAAGCAGAGGTCATGCGACCCCTTCTGCTGGTAAGACTAATGTTCCCCAGGCACCATACTCATTCCAGCATTGACACTCCTCACTCCTCACTCCTAACCCACCTTCCTCATAGGCACAGACACAACCAATGAATGCACAAAGCAAATTCCACTCTGTCAGAGCAGTAACATAAAACACATTTGTGTGAGAAACAATAGAAAAGACTGAGCAGTCTATCCAGGTGATGTTTTGTACTTTGGTGTTCTTGTCCTCATATGGTTAAATGCCTGGGAAAAAAAAATAATCTGTTGCTGCTGCTACTGACAAATGATTAATAGTCATTTCCCCAGTGCTCCTCACAATGGTATTTTGAAAGAGAGATAATGAAAATTCTCCATTAGCTTAACTGCTGGGGCTGCTCTTATGGGATCTAAAGAACCATTGGTCAACTCTGTCTTGGCAAAGACAAGCTCTTTGTAAATAAACTCACAAAAGAAAGCTAGAAGACAAGTAAGAGTAACCTGTTCAGCACTAAATTCAAGTCATGTCATTATTTTGTCATTTCTGATTATAATCTTCTAACATTATAAACTTGTGCAATTCTTTTCTTTGGGGGGAGGGGTGGAAAGGAGGAGAGCTGTAAGTAGACTACTTAGCAAAACTGCAGTTTTGTGGTTTCATCAACATAGAATTATGTGCAAACTGAGGGTTGGGTGGAATTTTCTTCACATTCCCCTCCCTCTGCATGCATTTTTTTGCTGCAAAAGAGGGAAAATGTTTTGAAAATGTCTATATTTGGGAAATGGCATTTTTTAAATTAAACATTTCAGATTTCCAGGAGCGTGTAAGTAACTGAACACTATTTGAGATTTAATACCTTTGGGGGGGGGGGAGGGGAAGTGAGAAATTGGAGGTGGGTGGCAAAATTCCTTTTATAATCCCTTTCAAAAACACCCTCACATTTCAGGACCTTTGGAATTTAGAATACATGGGAAGTTTGGCATATAATTATGTAAATTCCACACATAACTGATCCAATTCTTTTTTGTTGGCTGAGATTAACACCGGAATTCTTCCTTCATGAATTGTAAGAAACAGCTGCAGTGAGAATCAGCGTTCTGAAGACAGATGTTATGGGATCTTCAACCACAGATGTTACAGGATGTTCTAAATTGTACATAGATAGATGCCTTAGAACACAGGGTGAACACAAGTTATTATTCCCTTTCCCACTATCTGAGTGCCCTATCTATGAAGTTTAGTGAGTTGGATATTCCGGCTTGTTCTCTGGCCCCAGAAACACTAAAGCACTGACGTGAATTGGAACACCTTCACCAGGACACATGAGAAAAATCCACTCCCAGTTCTGACATCGAAAACATTTCTTAAGGATGTGGGTGACCTACACTGCACCTGTGTTCTGGCTCAAACACAAAGGAGTCTTGAGCTCAGGTTTCCTCACTCAAAGCCATGGCCATCCTGTCTTATCAGGGCACTCTGTTCTTACATGATGTATGTTTAAATTTCATTTCTATATGTTATATCCATGACTCCAAGACTTCATAATATTTAATCTAAGACTGGACGGATGTGAGCGTTGATCTTTGCACCAGGGAATTTTTAGTTTATATTACGTAATTATACATTTACCCAGTTATGTGTAAATAGTAACAAATACCCAGTTACTGGGTAAATTGCTCAAACATGCTTTAGTGCAATAAAAAACAACTCAAGACTTCTCTCTGTGTTAATGATGCAACTATTTAGCAATAAAATCATCCTTATTTTCATACTCTAAGATTTTGATCCAATTAAGGTTCAGTGCTCTCCTATAGAGAGGTACACATCTGCAGGGAACAATGGAAAGTAATTTTCGTAACTGAGCTTGTAGTCTGGTAGTTGGAGCAATCACCTGTAAAGGGGAAAACGCAGATTGGATCCCTCTCAGGCATATCCTTTCTGCCTCCCCCACCATGAGCAATAGATCTATGCATAAAGTAATGGCTTAAGTGAAAGCTATTCATAGATCCAGAAAGAAATAGTGATTGCTGCTGAATTTTATATAGGATGTAATTCTGATGATCTTCATAGACATGATAGATTCTTCATTAGGGTCTGTAGTGATAGGACAAGGAGTAATGGGTTATAATTTAAACAGGGGAAGTTTTGATTGGATATAAGGAGGAAGTTCTTTACTGTAAGGGTGGTGAGGCGCTGGAATGGGTTGCCCAGGGAAGTTGTGAATGCTCCATCCCTGGTTGTGTTCAAGGCCAGGCTGGACAGAGCCTTGGGTGGCATGGTTTAGTCTGAGGTGTAACTGCCCATGGCAGCGGGGTTGGAACTAGATGATCTTAAGGTCCTTTCCAACCCTAACTATTCTATGATCTATGATCTGAAACATGGCCTGAAAATCTTGATAAACCAAGAGTCTTAGGGAAGTCAAGCTAAGGATTTTCTATATCACTTCTATGCCTGTGCCATTGCTATACTCATGTTTAGATTCAAGTTTACTTAGGCACTTGGCTTGACTTACTCTCCTCTAGCCCATAGCAGTTCGGTCTCTACCACTTTTTGATAGGAATAAAGTTGGCTTCCGCGGCTCTTCCAACTACCTTTCCATATCACTTTGATAAGCTGTTCCACTTTGCTACCTGTCTACAACCCAACACAGCTCATATTTCCCCTCAGCACACTTTATACAACAGGCTCCAACTCAATGAAATGACTGGGAGATTTCAGTATCAAGGCTTACCAAGTCTAGCAAATAGAGATAATCAGGAGAAAGGACTGGCATTTTAAACAGTCACTGAAATGATAAGAGAGAAGGTCCATGTGTTTGGACTTCTTACAGAAGTCAAGATGGTCACACTAAAGACTTCCCTCACACAAGACATCTGTTTCTAAACATCATGCTCTCCCTATAATCAAATAAGATAAAGGCCTAAACATAGATGCCTACTACCATTGCAGATGTCTCAGGATAGGCTGGCACATGTATTGTAGGTCCTGTGGAGCACACATCCTGCTGAACTGTCAAGTGGAGGCCAAGAAGGTTTGCTTAGGGTATTTCCAATGGTGCTAGACATCTATTGTGCTCAGTCACACTTAAACTGTACAAAATTGGTGGCCATTCTTCTCCCTTGACAGTAAAGTCAATCTATACCTCAGACTTAGTTGCAGACTCCTGTCCTGTAGAAGTGAACCTCTGATAGATGAATTCCATCTATTATACGGGTTGCCAAGAAAAATACAACATTTAGATCTCTCTTTCTTTACAATTGTCAGATTACATGCTAAGAAGCCAAGAAAAAGTTATAATCCAAAATCAAAACAGGATACTTAAGCAGCTTCTCTCTGATCTATCCCATATACCATCAGGAAGAAAATACACTGCTTAAGAGTATTTGCCTGTAGTAATGAGAGTTTGCCTGTAGTAATGAGAACAAGATGACTGATAAGTTTCAAACATGTAAAGTATTTGGGTGACATTTCAGACAGTATAATGCCACACTGTTAGGCAAGACAAAACTGAGACCATTTATGTACTTTAGAACACACTTTTAGTATGAAAAGGCTCTTTTGAAACTCTTTTTGCAGTGCTTTTTCTTAAAGAAAGCTCCATTAAAAGAAAGGTGCCACTCTGCTGGATGAAAGATCATGTTTTCATGCTGAGTCAAAAGCAGACTCCACAGACCTTACTACCAGGCAGTCAGATGTTTTCCTTCAACAGAAATAGATATAAATGTACAGCAAGTATCATGGCTCGACAGTATCTCAGAAAGAGGCATGAAAGAAAAAGTGTAGAGCTAGAAGTATCAGAAAGTACATATAATTGTGGAATCACTTCCACCATCTGAATGGCTGCTCATATTATGCAGCCTGACAAGCAACATTTCAATTTTTCAATATCTGTGTCCCATTTATCATCTTCTGTCCGTATGCTACTATAAATTTAAAGAGCATCAAAAAGTAAAAGGCCAAACATGAGAGAAGATATACAACTTCACCATGTTTTATAGCAATAAGAGGGTATTTTTAATTTAACCTTTCCTAACTCTGTTCTGATTTTACACTTATGTCATATATTAAGCCAAGCAGTTCAACCCAAAGGAACTGATCTCAGCCTTTATTATTACAAAGATCACATGTAAAAGGTGCTAGAATTGTTAATCCAGTAGAAATGTAGCTTGCAGCTACTCGCAGAGGGGGTAAGAAAGTTATATCTCCCTGTTCCTTGTTTTCTATTTTGGAAATTTTCAACCCAGCTTGTACCAGTACCTACTCCAGAAAGTGTGATACTAATTAAGAGAGCTTATCCTTCTCTCTGCTATGTACCCAATGCAACACAAGCTCCCAGTAATTCAAACACACCACCCTTTACCAGCACAGTGTGAGTCAAGGACTGTGATTTCTCTTTCCTTAGGGACCAGTAAGATTCCCCAAACTGAACAGACTGACAGTCAGACTGATAGCATGTACTCTATTTTGCCTGTTTTAAATAATTTCCTACTCAATACTGTTCTCTAGGGGGAAAGAAATCATACCCCGCTTCATTCATTGCTAGAGCTTCCATAATCACCTTAAAATGTTCCCCAAATCTAACATTTGATAGAACAGGGACTCTCAAATGCTTGCGTGCCATGACTCCACCCACATTTGGTTTTAATTAATCATCTTTTTGACACTCAATTAATTTTCCTAGGGCTTTGTAGATTCTTGACGCTAGAAGTTGGCAAATGTCCTTGAGACAGGTACCTGGTACTTCTCCAACACACAATGAGAACTAACTCCAGGATGTGGTGTGCAGTGTGAAAGTAAAGAGCAAATAAAGCTAAACTTGAACTCACCCCTTTTCCAGCACCTGACTTGACTTATCATCAAGTAGAAGTGTTGATTCTGTAGGTGGCACTATGAACAAATGCTTCCACACAGCATTGGCTACAGTGCCACACAAGAGACCATCCTTCGGAAGAGGTGCATGGATGAGGTCCTGACTTTGTGGGTATCAGTAGTCTCAAATACTTGCTGAAAGAAGGGACTTGTTTATACAAATGAATTTTCCAAAGTGAATCAGCTGGTAGCCACTGGCAGACATCCAAGGGAGTCCAAGCCTCTTGCTCATTTCTTATTGGGTGAACCATAATCTCTCACATTTTTCTCAGAGCTGAATATGACAAGAATGAGATACGGATTATAGCCCTTTCATTCACTTTTTACATTGTGCAGATACTAACAAAAGAAGATTTATAAATATACAGATATAGAAAAAAAATTAGGTGGTACAGAAAATAAGTTTCTTTTTTCTGGTATCTTCAAGTCACAGTCGCTGCTCTTTGTTATATCTGGAATAGATACTTATACTCTATTCCCTTGGAGAAGATCAAGAAAGAAGCTTTTGCAGAGAAGAAGTTTTCTGATTTCTTTGAGTATTGATTTTGGTTTCGCTATGACAGGAAAGATCTATAGGGAATATCAAAGGTTACTGGGGCATCTGTCTGAAATAGTTCCGGCAGTTGACTTGGGAAAAAAAGGCAAGAAAGTCTGTGTGGTATGAAAAAGCTAAGATTGCCGGGGAATGTCACCTATTCCCATGCTGCTCGCTTTTCCACGCATTTTCCTAATTTATTTATTTATTTATTTAGCTGCTTGCCTAAGAATGGGGCTGAACCATGGAAGAATTATGCCTGTTTAGTAAAAGAAACTGTTATTTTGTCAGGATTTTTAAGCAAATTCAGACACATTAACCTGGTATATACTATGCAAGTAGATATTTTATAACCAAGCTCTCCAGTGGGAAGGTGCAAGAGTGTCATTTGGCCAGACATTTCCTTTTGCAGAGTAATGGTTGGCAGTCATGTGCAAATCAAGGATGTTAGAACAGCTGGCCCTGTTACAGGTAAATAAACAGAAAAAGATGTTGTATCAAACGCAGCCTGAGCTGCTCTTGGCATGTGTCCACTCGAGAAGTAAAGGCAGATTTAGGAGAAGTCAAAACATATTCACACTGATTTGACTGAGAACTGTCACAGAGATTGAAAATTGAAAACTGCTGCTGTTCTCCTTAGAAAGACCAAGCATTAAAGAAACCGATGCTCCAACCATTCTCAAAGGACTCTGTCTCAATCAGCTGCCTGAAGCACATGAAGAGTCTACACACACAGCACTAAGGTTACCAAAACTGAAGAATTTCCTTAATTTTTGTCATATTACATTGTTGGATTTTCAGGGGATGCTGTGTGGTCTCCATGGGGCACTTCACACAGAGGCAAATGCAGGAGAAGTGCTGGCATTTAGCTAGGACCAGCAGGGAAGGGCCAGTGAACTTTGGAGACTGCCCATTTAAGGGGCATTTCCTTAGACAAATGAACAGGCTATAGCTCAGGGTACAATTTGCTAAGGGTTGGCTTTTCACTAAGTACTCACTGACTGTTCTGTTAGGGAGCTGGTCACTTGACAGAGAAATTAAAGGAGTCTGCAGCAAATGGTAACTGAGAGGAGCTTCAAGTCACCAAGGAAGCTCGAGCAGGAGAGAAGAGCTGAGGGGTCCACTTCTGAAGAAATTAGGTCATTTTCACTGTGGAAGCTCAGGAGGGAGGAGATGGGCTACAAAAGACACATGTGTGACTTGAAGAATAAACCATGTGCAGAAATGCATTGTCTTTCCTAGAGGACTCGTGAACAAGGAGGGAAATGGGGCATTGAATTGTGTACAGGTGTTTCACAACTCAGTCTCAATCTGCACAACTTTGAGTTAAACGTGGGGCTGTTTGTTTGAAAGAGCTTACAAAGCTTGGGCATAGTTTGTTCTTATGCAGCTGTCCCTGGAGAGAAAACTGTAAATTCAGACTGCTCATGGTGCAATCTCTTGGGAAAAAAAGTACATTTAAACTTCTGGCAATCTGAAGAGATGGCTTCCATACAGGTGTCTGGGGCTGCTGGGCTGCAAACCCTCATCTCATGAGAAGGAGAAAGGCAAAAAGCGTAGTCTGGGCAGAGAAGCCAAAAGGAGCAGGTGAGCCACAGTCCAATAAAATGAGGAAAAACTAAAAATATGGATCCAGTCTGCTGTGACCCAAATGCAGCAGCTGAGGAAGATTTCCCCGGGCACAATGATTTTAAAATGCAAAAAACCCAGCTGATTTTTCAACACCAATAAGTAAATGTTCCTAATGAATCTAGCCCTTATCTCAGTTAGCAGTTTTGCAAAGCAATCCCTATAATCCATTACTCCTGAGTAATTTTTAACTGGCTGATCATCTGTAATGCGTCCCAGTGGATTTTTGGACTCTGGCTGACCATATAGGGCAGGTGATGCCAGCTGTGCTCTCTGCATGACACAAGGGGAGGAGAGCAATTAATAATGACTAATGGATACAAAAAGTAAATATTCTTGTTCAAAAATAGATTTTCTTATTTTCATACAATATACAAAGGACATATGCAGATATGTTCTTTCAAGGTATGATTCTGCAACTTCTTATTTCTATTTCATGGAAGGGTATAAAGACATAACAGCTTGGACATAATCTGCAGAACTACAATAAAACCCCCCACAGTTATTGTTCTGTTCAATGCAGCTTTATATTAAATAAAAATACAAGAACTTCCACAGTAGGTCAGGTCAAAGTTCCTCCAAGGCAGGTCTAACTAACATGGCAGAAATACTGATATCCATCCAGTGACCCTTATATACTCTTCCGGCTTTCTGCAGGAACAGGCTGAAGCATTTCTCTTCTGGATGACAAGTAGTAAACAAAAATATTGTCTTCTGCTGCAAATGAGAATTTTTCACTAAAGGTTTTTACTGGAGAAAGAAAAGGGATGCTGAAGGCAATATCTTTTTACTTGGAATAACTTTGACTTTTATTTAGTTCTGAAGAGCCAGATAGCCCATAAATGGTGAGATAAACATTCTGGAATTATAAGACATGCAAAATAAAACCTGTAACCTTCTGTTCTGCTTTACTGTTAGAAGAGTTCATAGAAACTTCAGGTGTCAGTGGCTGTTTTCTTGTCATGGGCTATTTTCTACAGGTCATTAAATGTCCAATTTTACTGCTTGAAAGGTAAAGGAAGTGCTCACGAATATTTATTTTTTTGCAGTTTCCAAAGAGGATAATACAGCTGTACAGACAACACACTTCATTTAACTGTGATGGAAAGAACCTGAAAGGTTTCTTGTACAAAACCTGCAGTGCCTGAAATAAAATAACTTCTTCATTCAGGCCAGTCAAATCCTTACAAGTGATCTCATTTACAACAGACACACACTCACCTACCATATTCACCTGGTTTTGATAACCATCCCCAGTGTACACCACAGTTCTAGGGTACACATCACAGGATGCTTCTAATTAATTCAATACAGACTCCTTTTAACTTTTCATTGAGAAGACCTTGGGTGAGTCAGAAATGTGCACAGTACTAGAAAACACTTTTCAAAGAGAGACAGGGAATGAGTGTTTCATGTATTGATCTTAACTGTCTAGATTAAAAAGTAATTTTCATAGAACTGTAAGGGCAAACAAATCAAATGTAGGCTGGCACTCAAAGGAAAGTTCTTCCTGTTGAAAGTCTTTTAGTAGCTGGTCATTAGGAGAAAAAATTCACATCCACAGCTGAAACCTGCTGCATTTACGTTGTATAATCTAAAAATCTGCTCTGCATTCTCTTTGTTTCATTTTTCCTAAAACACAGTCCAGCATCCTTAAACTTCAGAGCTGTTGCGTTAGGCAATCTAATTCTACAGTTCCAGATTTTTAAGCAAAAAGCACACAACACAAATGGTTCAGCTGTCAGGCTTTGCTGTGATCTGCCTTAGCAGTTCTATCCAAAGGTGTTTATGAGACATGCCAGTGTGCACAATAGACACAATACTTTCATGCAAGAACAGTTGAATCCTGCGTGCCATTGACCATTTGTTCACTTGTGTTCTTCTATTTTCATCTCTGGAGCAGTTGCCTGTCTCTCAAAGAAATGACCTAATAAAAGATCAAAAAAGACATTTCAAACCCAAGATTAAATAACCATGGGACAAATTTTGTTCATTCACAGTTCTAAACTACCATTTTACTCCCCAGAGTTACACAGTTGAACACAAGAGAAGAATTTAGTGTTAGGTTGGCAATTATAATTACCATTAATTAAGGATTTATTATCACTAATAATTGTATTAAGTGAGAATATACTTACTATTTTTGGAGGGGTTAAGTAAAATTTAATATTGTTGCTGAAAGGGTCTCTACATACAAAGCAAATGCTGTTTAAGAAGCATAGCTGGCATGCTGTTCGCACATCTCAAATCCTTTACAACATTCCTCTGGGTGGGGAAACACTGCCAGATCTGTTTTACAGGAGGAACTTGGTGTTAAACTGGGGATCTTGATTTCAGCTGCATGAGAAGGCTTAAAGAACCTCTGGCCACCTGGCTCAGGGATACAAACCTGGACTGACCTCTTGAAACTCCTCAGCAGGGAATAAGGAAGAGAGGAAAGCACCTACAATACTCCTTGTCTCTTTTGCAAGGGCTATGGTCTAGTCTGAAATAAATTTAACTCTGTTGCCTCTCTACTGGGGTGCCTAAGGGAGCCTGAGATGCACCCTCCAAAACAGACTTCTGCTCCCCAGTTGTCACCTTTCTGCTGGATACAGGACTGCCTCATTCCCTGGTTTTAAGCTGAAGGTGATAGAAAAGACTGGTGGTCAGAGCAATTACCGAGGGAGGGGGAGACACAAATGCGAGCTCTCTTGCCAACAGAGTACCCAAACCCTGGGATGACATCAGGGCTGCCACATCACTTTTCCATTCCTCTTGATGATTTTTTCAACCCTCTTGATTGCCTGGACAGATTTGAAGAATCTAAAGGTAAATTAACAATGAGGAGCCCTTGCAGTGCATTGAAGAGGGAATAGGATACAGAGAGAAACCTGGATTTCAAGATCTTATTCTTGAGATGCTTACCTGGTTTCACATTAAACTATCAGCAAGTGGAATACCAAATTTAATGTTGGGAACAGTCAAGCATCAAGCTCTGTATCTAGCAGCAAGAGATGCAGCTTCACAGTTTCTGAAACACAAGGAATGAGGAGTCAAAGAGCACAAGCTTGAGAGCAGGGTGGTCTTGCTGGGGATGGCGGCAGCAGCAGCACAGAGAAGCAGGCAGCAGCTGGCAGCTCATATCACTCCTGTTTGAAGAAATTACTACTGGAATTATTTGCTCAACTCAAGGATCTGACAAATAATAAGACATTTAAAAAAAAATATTAATTAAAATAACTTGAGGGCTAGGGAGAATACTTCACAAAGCTTAGAGCACTCAGTGTGGTTCCTGTATCAAAGAGGAGGCTTGAGGGTGACCTAACTGCAGGGATCTTCAGTACTACATATCTTCATCTTGCACAGAAAAGAATGTGTTGCAGCAGCTAGATACTGATTTCAGATGCATTTCAATGAGAAATAAGGCGTACAATTATCAGAGCAAAGGTGGCTAACCAACAGAACAAATGACCCAGGAAAACGGTTCTCTCCCCCTTTGTAGTTTCACATGAAGATGGTTTTTTTTTAACATTATTTGTGGCAAAATGTTAAATCTTACTGTGATCAAATGCAAACTGCTGGGTGCAAATCAGGGTGATATGTCCTGCAGTATGCAGAAGGTCATACTCATCAGTAGTATTTATTGAACAGCAACAACTGTTAAGTGCATATGTTATTAAATGTACCTAAGAAGATAACCCCCACTGGCTTCCTTTGTGAGCAAACAGCACACAGCAAACAGCACACAGCATTGTGCCCTGCTGTTGAAGTCAGGCTTTGTTGGTATGAAAATCAGAGTGCAGGGATGCCCTTCCCCTGAGTGGGATGTGAGGTGCAGTCCAAGCAGAGGCCAGTGTCTATCACCCTGGAAGCTTAAACATAAACACTGAAACTACAAATGTTCATGACACAGTGAACGAGGAGAGCTCAGGAGGCCCAGCCCTGATTATTTCTGTGTTTGAATATACCTCTTTGAAAACAAGGAGGAAAACCAAGCAGGTGTTTGCACAGGGAATATTAAGATCTACATTTGCTTATTCAGCTTTCATGTGGAAATGTCCTTTCTGTGGGATGTGTTATGGTCAGTGAGGATACCTGCTGGCTAATCAGAAAAGGTGTGCTGACAACAGCACTAGCAGGGAGAATTGGTGCCTGAAAAGGGTAGCGGTGTGGCAGCTGCAGTCCTTGTCGATCCTAGCCACTTTCTTGATAAAGGCTGTGATATCACAGAGAAAATGATACCACTGCCTCTTGGGGCTGTACCACAATGACTCTGGCAACAACACACTGCCAAAGCAATCTGAAGGACACGGGAATCCATCCTTACAGGCACAGGGTACTATGCAGCAGCTAGACCCTGAAACAAGTGTTCCAAGATTTATTATTGCACGTGTGAACAGTGACATCAAAACTGGTGGCAGAAAAAAGAAAACAAACGATAGAAAAGCAGTATCCCACATGGGTGTCTTCCCAGCAAAAGCAGCACAAAGGAGCCCACTTTGGAGGGAAATGGTTAGCCATGGCTGCCGTGTAAGAAATATATGTTTTCCTTTGAGTATTTGTAACATTTTCTTCGGTTCTTACAAACTAACAACAATCAATACATGCAGCAGTCACTAAAATATAATTCAAGCAATCCATATGGGATATGCTGGCTTCTAGCAGTGACGTCTGTTGCTTCACAGTAAGCAGGAAGAAATAGCTCGTCATTATAATATTTACACCCCATTTTACAGTCTGTCTTTATGCTGGTTTCCAGAACCATAAAAAATCCTCAGGCTCTCAAGACAAAACTTCATATCATTACTCTAATTTGCCTTGTTGAGAAATATAATGATGTGTCAACACACTAACACAAATGTAATGCCTGCATTGCATACAAGATAGCTACTTAATGTCACTATCCACAGGGTTTAAAACGTAGTTTGAAAAGATAACTTTGCATCCGTGTTGGCAGCTGGTAGTTAAAGTTACGTACATGCTTAGTCTCAGGGGCACATTTTCATCCCACGCTGTACTAGCTTAATGCAGATAATACAGACAAGAATATGATGGATAAAATCTACGGCACATACAGTCAGCTTGCAAAGAAAGGGAGGTATTTTTCCTGTGTGCTCAGGGAACTAATGCAGCCACCTGGTATTAGCCTCCTCCTGTGCAGGTTGTGCTATGCTAGGGGATTCTGCTGTGGTTGCTGCAGTGTAACCTCCAGCTGGGAGCGCACGAGGAGGATGGGAGAGCTGTCAGTCAGCTGGGGAGGTCTCTCGGGCAGCACAGACCATTGGATTTCATTGTGTGTGCAGGACTTCATCTCAGCCAGTAAAGCACAAGGGGTACGGGCCACTTCTCATCTGTTGCAGGTAAACTGAGCTTAAAGAGATTTGAAGCTCCTCTGTGCAAAAGTAAATGAGAAAGACTTAGGAAAAGGCTCAACCAACAGCTACAGAACAGGCTGCCTGCTCTCATGGTTAGGTTAAGCTCGAGGCAATGAGAGCCCTATGGAAATGTAAGCAGCTTCTCAGCAGGCAAAGAGAAATAGCAACCACTATCTCTAAATCTTTACAGATCCTGGAAATATCTGGTTATGGTATTCTCCTGAATGGGACATGCAAAGAGAGTTTACTATGTTTGTACTCATCTACACAGAGAGAAACCAAGTGATCCAATATGCAGAAATCTCTCATTGAATATGAAAGTACCAACTTGAGCCTCCACAGAGAAGGAAAACACACTGGCGAGGTCTTGTACAAACAATCTCATGTGTTTTATGTGCTCTGCAGTAGATGTGCCTCACAACAGCTAATGGCATGGTCACTCATGTCAGACCAGGATGTACCAGTGACCTTACCCACTGCCTGTGAGCTCAGCTGTACCTGGCATGGACATCTTCCTGTTGCAGCTGAACAGCTCAGAGAGGGACCTTTCACTCTTCCCATTCCCAGTGTCCTGCAGGTCATAGGGGCTGACAGCTGGCCAGCCCTCCTGCAGTGGGTTTCCTTCTAAAGCATCACCATCTGAGTCACAGCTGGAATTCTGCTGTTTCTGGCACTTCTGACTTGCCCGGGCAATAGCACAGATGAGCTGCAGGTCTAAGGATTTGCTCCCAACCAACACTTTCCATCTGATGTTCTGAGCAGAATATGTTATTTAGGGGGTAAATTAATCATGCTGCAGCAGGACAAAAAGGATGCAAAGACAGACCTGCTCACTACTTATCAGCTCCCAGATGGACTTAGTTAAAGTCCCCTGGCTCCAGCATAAGCTGAAACTATCAGTGGCTGACAGACTGCAACTGTCATCAAATCCACAGTGTGAGTTTAGTGATGGGTTTTTTGTCTTTGCAGAGTTTGACCACTGACTGCTCTGGAGCAATGAGTGTGACTGAAGTAAGTCCCTGCTCAGCAGCCCTTGGGTTTTTAATTAGGAAAAGCAAAGCTTTTCTGGAATAATTTCATTTCCTTAAAACCTCTTTTGTCAATATTATTCTCCTGCCTTCCTATCCTATAATAAACCAAATTGGTTACCTCTATTTGATGGCTGTGCTGCCCTTCACCCAGGTAGTGAGACTGAAAACCTTTTCTGCATCCTGCACAACGAAGTCGATACAAAAGCAAACCAGACAAACTCTCTCCTGATGGTGCTTTGTGACACCTGGCACCTCTCATTCATGTCTTTGACCCTCAGACAAAGCAGACCAAACCCTGTACTCACATAAGCTCATGTAAGTTTGACTACACTTGATGCTGTTCTACAATGCATGGCTGAGCAATTGTGCTACCTTGGAGGAACTTTTTCTATTTCTGTGGCTAGGGTGCTTTTTTTCCAGTCTAATAGCTAAGACTGCTTTTTGCCCCAGTGACAAACACCCTCTAAATAGAAAATAGAAGCATTTGTCCTCTTGAAATTAGAAAGAGAGGTCATATTAACTTAAAAGGTTCTAAACATAACTTAAAGGTTCTAAATAATGACCTCAGAAAAGGTGTTAGTCGAAAATTAGTTTCCATTTCTACTGATCTGGGTGAATTTCAAAGTGCTATGTTCTTCATAGCAGCCTCCATATGCTCACCCATAGCTTGAGCTTTTCAATCCACTCTGAGTATTGATTTTTGGTCCTAGAATATTTTTGTTCCTCACAAACACATTATCCAGCAACTGTTCAATACAGTGAAATTTTATTCTTGATTCAAATGCAGAATTTTGTAACAAGTTATGGAAACATTTAAATCGGAGGGATGAACCTTGTATAATTGCAAATATCTCCCTTTACGCGGCTTTGGGTTTTTTTGCCATTTTTCAGGTTTCTTCCTCCTCCTGATTTTTCTTATGACAGGTATCTCACATCTGAGCCTTGGCAGGTTTGTGGGCTATGATAGTACAGTAAGGAACACTTTTTCTCCTTGAAATGTAGCAAGCAGGAAAGAAAACACTGCCAACAGCTATGGACCCCCAAAGGAGGCTTAAGTACCATTGTGGGTAATTTTGCCTGGAGAAATTTATTGAGAAGCAAAGGCAATCTTAAATATGATTTTATTTGTATGTTGCTCATTTGAATAACATCACTGTAAACACTCCTTTTACTTCAGCGTCTTTGTCTCTGCTGAGAGATAGATGGGGGTTTTGGGAGAGGCAGGGGAAGCACCATGTTGTGGTACACTGTGCAACATTCAGGCACACCAAGAGACCTTTTTCTCTTGGCACAGTATGTAGCAAAAAACATCACTATAAGCATCATTGGGAAATGAATAAGATAGAGCTGCTTTAGCCAGATCTTCAAAATCTGCATCCCCCACAATGGGCTAGTGGGAATCTCACAGCACAAGCAGTGTTTTCCTGAGCAGACTGCTGGTGCTGAGCACACAGCAGGAGAGCACTTTCTAGGCACAGAGCTGGGCTACCGCAGTCTGCTTGATGCTTACGTCCATCAAAGCCTTTCCAGGTTGACATAAGAAGCGAATAGATTTAGAATAGTTTCCTTCTGAACCCAGTATCTTCAGCTATGCCTGGAAGTTTCACACCCCCTGCCTTTTCCATTAAATTCCATGGAACACAGCATCTCTTTGTTCCTAGAAAGGTTGTTACCATGCAGGGGGCAAAACCCAACACCGCTGCACTCATTCTTTGCCACTATGAGCAGCAGCAATCATCGCCCACTGTGATCTTTTCATTTTTTCCAGATGCAAAAGGAGCCCAATCCCGCAAGACAGCAAAGAGTGTCCTTAGAGGGCTTGAGCACTCCCATTATTCATCCAGCTCATCTAGAAAGATTTTTTTATATTTCACTGAAAAGTCAATTACTGTCATTCAGCTATGAGGATTCTCTCTGATGCCGGTGAAAATACTATGTTCAAACAAGGGCTTTCTCCCATATAGCCAGATTTTTATGATCTCACCTTGTAAAGAAATCATAATCCTTTGCTACAATTACTGGTCTGCTGCCCTGGTAGCTATAACAATGTGCATTTTACTCATTAATAACAAAAAGCAACCTTCAGTAAAACTCAGAGGAGTGAAAGATGCCTCCACTGTTGGAGGAGAAAAAGACATGGCACAGACTCCTGCTCAGAGAGGTCACGTTATTGCAGCATCTGTTTGGAAGTTAACAGATGAAATGGACAAAGTTAGAGGGATTGGGAATTTGCCAAAGAAGACGCTTTTTGGAAAAGAGGCTGCTTTTGTGTTGTGTAAATCATCATTATCTCTCAGCATAACTGTGAGATCAATAGTGCCATAGAAACCAGCAATGGGTAGTGCTCATGCTGCAGCTCATTAAATGCTCTTAACGTGTGTCCACACCAGTGTTTCATTTCCAACCAAGAACACACGCTGCAGTTGCCCCTTTTCCTGCACTTTGGTTTACATCATAAAGTGGGTCTCAGTGGATGCAAACTGGAGCCACATAAAGGATCACAAGGCCGTGCCTCTTCTTTCCTCCATTCATAGTGCCTAAAGGACCAACACTCTCTTCTGAGAGCCCCATGATGTCCTTAGCCTGCCAATGGGGGCAGAGAAGTGGGACTGCAATTGTATTTCTGCCCCACAGTAACTGGAATTAAAGGGTACTCCAATAAGCATACAGAGGGTAGGATTGTCCTTTGTCATAGGCCACAGTAGGGAAAGGTTTCTAAAGCTACTAACAAGTACCATGTCTGTATCAGGAAGAAACAAGTTACACATCCTTTTTCTGCCCTTGGACTGTAGGAGAAACCTACGGACTGACTCACATATAAATATCTAAAACTAGGCCAGATAACTTCTATCTTTTATGGTCAGACGTGCAGAGACCACAAGACAAACTGACTTGCCTTAACATTTAGCTGCATCTATGAATAAAATGTTTTCCTGGCAGAGAGCACAGGGACAACCACAGCCACGGAGCCAATGCAGCTGAAGGTGCTCAGGACCCCTGAAAACCTGGGGGTCCCTGAATCACAAGATGCGTAATGCCCATAGCAACCTCAGTCCTGACTTGGATGCTGTCTAAGAAGGTGTATGGGGTACTCCAGCTGCAGGCTGACAGTAATTATGAGCAGGAGGTTACTAGCAGGAACAGGCTTTAATGCACTGCAAACAGGTTCTGTTGAATGGAAGGGGCAGATTGCTTCACAGCAGTTTTGAAAAGTATGTATTTCATGGTGAAGCTAAGTTAGCACTTACATTGTTAGCTGGGCTCTGGCTTGCCTCAAGTGATTAGGAAAAACAGGCTTGATTTAAAAAATAGCATTGTAGTTCAGCAAAACCTTTGTGTTACTGGGCAGAATGGGAGCTTGTGTTAGGAAAACGGCTGTTTTTCCAGCCTCTCAGTCAGTGAACCCTAGGAATGCTCCCTTAGAATTCTGTGTTGGTTAGGATGACATGCTTAAATAGCAGAAAATAAAGTGTTTTTCATTCAAAGAAAGCTGTGAGCATCTGCCACAAACCCTCGCAGCAATGCAGCACCGCTCAGAAATGGCAAATTTACTCCTGGAGGTACTGGAGCAGCTTTCTCCCCTTTCTGAATGCATTCGTTTTCAATGTGTTGCTGCTGGTCCAGGCTCACCTGCCCCCCCGCAGATTGCACCCACGTGGGTGTCTCAGGCTTCCCTCCCGACTGAAGGACAGTGAGGTGAGGGAGGTTTGGGCAGCTGGATTGGTGGCTGCCAGTGAGGCTGCCTGCGTGGGGACAGGGCAGAGCATCTCTTCTGCCGTGGACTGCATTTACAAGGTCGACTGTACCAGACAGTCATTTGTTTTTCACCTCATGCAACAGGCTGTCACGTACTTGGTTCAAGGTCACCGGTGTCCCGCTCCACCTGATTCTTCTCATCAGAGGAGAGAGCTGAGGAATTCTGCTGTGATTTATAACTGCATCTATCCCCCTGGGCTCAGTTTTTCCCTCCATTTTTAATTTTACGTTCTGCTTTCCAGCTGTTCTTGTTCATTAAAAAAACAAACCTTCCCTAGTTCTCATTAGCACCATATGTCTTCTGGTTATTTGAGAAATGAATGCAAAATATATTTAAAGTATTTAAATAAAGTATATTAGTCAAATCATGATGGGCAAAAAGATTGAAAGGTAAAGCTGGTGCATCTTCTCACTGCTACTCATGCTGTCCACAGGTAAACCCCAAATCACATCCCACCAGTCCTCCCTCTGTTCCATTTGTGCCTTCACAGCTGCAATGAAATCACAGTGATGTCTCTGGCTCTCACCTATTCACCAGCAGAGATTTTTTTTCTCCTCGCTCCTTGTTCAGGCAAGTTACCACTGACCTGAAACCAGCTTTCAAATGGGAGCCCAGAGCTAGAGCTAATTGGAGACAGTTGTTCCTAAAACACTTGCAGAGTTTCACAGGGCTGTTATGAACATTCAAGAACCTGTGCAGCACAAAACACAGCAGGCTGCTGTTTAGTGCTTTCCTCCTTACAACCCTCAGCATGTGATGTTTGAAGCACATTTTTCCTGAAATCTACTATTCCACATCCAAACATAGTTATTTCATTTAATCTGTGAACACAGAAAATCAGTTTTCTCTGGGACAGAATAAGGCAAAATGTCTAACCTATTTCTTTTCTCCAAGAGCTTCTGTCATGCGACAAATCCTATTCCAGTATTTATGTATTCAGTCCCCATCCTGACATCCTGATTGGTAAAGGAGAATATAAACAGCCCAGAATTTGGCTTGACGCCTCTGCACTTCTCAGAGTGTGACATGTTATCCGATGTGCATTACCTCCAGCAGCACACAATCCCTTGGCAAAATGAACGTGTCCAGATTTCTTAGCCAATCTATTACCATCAGACCCAGAAGCAATAGAGATGCTGACTGACACCTTTACATCACTGGCATTGAAATTCATTGCTTAATGCAGATCTGCAAATGGCTATGCTGACAGGAATGGAATTCTATATATTTATATATTAATATATAGAGAAATTTTCACATGAAAATCAATGTATTTCCTCTGGTAATTGAACTTAGTTTATGAACATCATTGTTGATGATGGTCCTTTGTTTGTTTGTTTGTTTGTTTGTTTGTTGTTTTTCCATAGGGAAAAAATAGCAAGCCATTAATACTCTGAGAAGAGATTTCCTGCCCAGAGGATACAGGGAACAGGAACAGCCCTAAGTGGATCTTCCACAGTAGAAAATCTTGTTTAGAGTAATAACAAAAACTTGCAGTTTCTCCTGAGAGGCTGAGCATATGCTGGAGGTGGGTTATTTTCATTTTCCCCTGAAGCACACCTGGAAAAAAATGAAGCACATGAGTCACGAAAGATAATGCATGAAAATGTTGAAAAGGCAGGAAAAAATCCAATTCTTCTGATCACTCACTCAGCATGCTGCACAGAGGACTTCTTACAATCCATTACAGCAACTTTAAGCAATAGATGGATTGCAATAATTTAGAGGAGTGAACAAAAACAGTAGGGTAGAAATGGCTTACAGTGGGTGCACCGTGATTAATAAGGTGCTTATATTGGGCATGGGGGGAAATACATTATAATATTTGGATTTAATGGTTTATACCATCAAGTCTTCCAAAGGTTCCCATAAAAAGTATTTAACAGCTGGTTTGTGAGGGATATGAGGGAAAGCTCCAAGTGCAATTCAATTGTATTCAAATTATTTCAGACCATACAGTTAATTTCTGAGGTACATGATTTCTTCTTTATTGTTCTATTAGTCTCAGCAAGGTTTCACTACCCCTGCTCCAGCCCAAGGGTGTGGGTAGGGACCTGACCCCTGACTCCTGCATCTGACAATGTGTGCAGGAGCAAGAGCTGTATGGACTTAGATCTGCACCAGGCTCACCCTCAACACTGCACTAGGGCCAGGTTTGCCTGGAGCAGGCTCAGGAAGCATCAGGAACCCCAGTGCTGTGCCGCACATCCACTCATTCATCCCTGCTCCTGCCTCTCTCCTGGGCCTGGGACTCCCTGTGCATCCTGGGGAGCCAAATCCACCTGAACATCAGGCTCACCAATGTGAGCCCCAGTATCATCCATGGACACAGCACTGCTCTGTGCATGCTCTGGGCTAGCTAATATTTTCATCATAGGCAGCAAGGACATGTATACTTTGCCTAATTACTCCTCTTGGTAAAAGGATTGTTGCTTGCAGGAGGGACAGCAGCTGTATGTGATGATGGTAATTGGTTTATTAAAATCAACATATTAGGGCTGAAGTTGTAGAGATTTTAATTTGATCTATTTAGGGGGGAATTGATAGACACTTTGAAGAATGTGCTGGATAACTACAGCATCAGTAACAGA
Organism: Neopsephotus bourkii; assembly: GCF_033783945.1. Classification (NCBI taxonomy): domain Eukaryota; kingdom Metazoa; phylum Chordata; class Aves; order Psittaciformes; family Psittacidae; genus Neopsephotus; species Neopsephotus bourkii. The sequence continues at coordinate 4,877,815 of NW_026902113.1, forward strand.
TGTGGTTAACTTATGGAGATCTGCCTGCCCTTTGTTACTTTCAAAACTGCATCTGATGGTTCTCCCCTGGGAAAACTGCGATGCAAAAGGAAGTCTGAGTTCTAATTTTTTTGCTTCCCAAATTAGACTTTCAAGCCTGGATTCTCAAGGATACCTAAGAATGACCAGTTCCCTTCCGGATCAATGTGGACAGGGACTTTGAGTAGCCATGGCTCAGTATTTCACGAGCAGTCTTAGTTCCTGAGTGTTGTCAATTCAATTGGCTTCCCTTCAGCTTCCCTTCCCCTCCGCTTCCCTTCAGCTTCCCTTCCCTTCTCAAAGCATTTCCTACAATAAATTTATTCAGCATTTCCCAAAGCACAAAGTCATTGGAAAATAGAAAGCTTTTGAGACTAACATTTCACTCTCCCAAGAGAATGATGGTGCATTTCCAGACAGTCAAGGCTCAGGGAAACTTTTCCATTGAATCTTTGAAAAAGGAAGGGTGGTTAGGATAAAATTAGCAGTGAAAGGCACCAAGTGTACCAAAGCAGTAGAACTCTTATATCAGAAACATGATTAAATACCACTATTAGCATGTGTCAACAGATATTACAGGAGTTTGTAAATTAAGCTGCTGTAGCTGTAATTACTGCAGAACTGTTCTGTCTTAAAACATTCTTTCAAATTGACACAAACCCACTTGGAAATAAGATTCAATACCAAAATCCTGCATCACCACTGCCTGCTGTACTAAAAGGTAGTTTGGGGTCTTTGTTAAAAAACACTTCCACATGCCAAGAGTGAGGATTTAGTGCAGATTTCTCCCATGATTCTTACACAATTGAAAGCATCCAAGCAAGACTGCAAGATGCTGTTGTGACTCCGTTCGTAGGACACTGATGGAGAGAGGGCATTATCATGTGAAATCATTCACTCTCTGTGTAACTGATGAGCAGAGTGCTTCTTGGCATCCATACCAATAGACAACACTGGCAGTTTATTTTCTGACCTTGTGGCTTGGGTCACCCAAAATCCTTGGTTGATTTTCTCTATAAAATAAGCAGAAAACTTAGCTTTACTCTACAGAATGCCAACATCATTTGCATCAGCTGCATGCTAAAAACATTTTGTATTCATGTCCCAGAGAATAGCTGTTTACCTCTGATCAGTCTGCCCTATTTTCTTCATCTGCCGCTCAAACCATTTCTTGATACGAGCAGGTATTTGGTGGGTGAGTCTTTGTAAAAGGCACACGATGGTGATTTTTACTGGAAAATGGCAGCTCTGACAGCAAGTTTCCCTGCTGAAAAGCCAGACCCGTCTGTCTATTGACACCTCAGTAGGGCTCATTTAACTTAATGACTAGAATTTGCATTTCTGTAACTCCTGTAGGGGTCCAGCTCAGTGCAGTGACAGGCAGTGTATCTTTCCAGCCTTTTTTAATGTCCCTCTCTTGATTCATATGTCTAAATTAGAGAGTTTCAAAAAACAATCAATCACTGCTGCAAGACAAAATGAGATCCTAATCCTTTTGGTCACTGACTCAGAGAGTTTAAGCCCCTTAGGGAACAGCAGGTTCCTTCACCTCTCCACAGGTGTCACAGCTACTACATGATATTCTTCATCCTTAAGCCTAACAATCTCTGCTTGACCAGACAGAAGTGTCCTGTTGCGGGGAGCCTGCCTCTTCCCTGACTGCCTACTCCAACAGCTACCCATGCCAAGTTCATATTAGCACCTCATTTTGATTCACTCAGATTTTCCATCTTCTGCATCCAGCCACTGGGTCTCATTATGCCTTCCTCTGCCCTGAGCTTAATGAACCATTCGCTAACTGACATTTTCTTCCTGTCTTTTCAGGATATTTTCTTCCTCCAGGTCATTATCAGATGATGAATGCCAGTTTGGAGAGGGCCTTAAGCAATCTCATATCATGGGAGTTGTCTCTGCCCATGGCAGGGGGGTTGGAACCAGATGATCTTAAGGTCCTTTCCAACCCTAACCATTCTATGACCCTATGATGTTTCATTTTTATTTCCAGTAGTATGAACATACCAAAACCTTTGAAGCTCATCAATTTCAGTGTTTACTCTAAATATTATGCCCTTTTTGTGGGTCTTTTCTGTGTCTTCAGCAGCCTTTCTACTTTTATAAAGCCCACATTAGGATGCAATGTGTCACTCCCCAAAAGCACATCCAGTGACTCAAAGGAAAGAAGGAGAGCCTGGCTCAGATGCTTCTAATCACCTGAATTCTTTCCCTGAACCATTCCCAGGTCCTCAGTGTGGTCTCCCAATGCCATGCATACGGAGAGAAAATCATCGACCCAGTCTTACTTGTTAAGCCCCTTCTTCAGGCTCACAGAAAATGCCTTTTTTCTCAGTGTCAGATAGGGCTGACCCTGCATCCATGCTCACCATAACCTCTTCTCAAGTTCCTTCGTTCTAGGGCACAGTCCCCTTTCCTGTGGGTTTGGTGTGAAAACCTTGGCCCTGATCAGCTGACCAGTACTCGAATGCACCACTCATCTCCCTTCTTTTCTTCATGGACAACCCTAATAGTTAAATGCTGGTTGCCTGCAGATCCTCTCTGCTCCCATTGCATCTCAGCAAAGGTTTTTTCTCAGTGGGACCTTGTGTGAAGAGCCCAAGTCATCCGCCTGCTCAGCATCATCTACATGACACTGCCTTTCTGCACACTTCACCATCCAGGAGGCAGACAGGACTCCCCACACAGCGAATACTCCCCAGTCCTTCCCAAGATGCTCCAAGCATCCACAGCTACCTCAGCCATGTGGGCTGGCTGTACTTTTGGCCAGCCTCGAAAGGCCAGTCCTGCACAGGACAAGGTAAATCACTCTCCAGATTTCTCTGAATGGCTGCACAGCTCTTAGCTGTGCCTGATATTGCACCAGCATCATCTGCAACTTTTCTATTACGAGAGGTTTTAGACTTGCTTTGAGAACACTGGCAAAAACATTGTGGCATACTGGGTGCAGCACGGATCCACGGAGCATCCCACCAGGCACAGCCCACACCGTGACCATGCCCCATTCCCTGCTGTTCCTTGCAGCCTGCCAGTAAGTTGGTACTTCATCCATTTAATGCACATATTCTCCATGAACACTGTTTAACCTCCATGCTGCAGACAGGATATTACAGATCCCCGAAATACTATATAAGAGTTTGCTATGTACATGCAGTTAACTTTTTTTTTTTGAGCTAAACTTAGCTTAAAACAAGATGATGACATTTGCTTAATAGGAGAAATTAAACATTGAGCTGTTAGAGTCCACATGTAAGTACATGCTATTTCAATCTGTGGACAGGGTAATGGCTAGTAAAATACCCATGACTGAGAAGCAGAGATGTAAAATACAGGCAGAGCATCATAGAATATTTTGATTGCTCCACATATTCATCTCTGATATGGGGCCTTGATGTCTGATCGATAGCAGGGCTTTTCCTGTTGGCCTCAGTGTACAGGGAGGTCTGAATAGAGCAGGTTGCACAAAAGAGCAAAGGTGAAGAGTGACAGCCCTGCAGGTGGATGACATGGCAGTGGGGCAAGAGAGGAGTCTCCTTGCAGGGCAGCAGCAAGGTGCAGCAGTCAGAGTTTGCTGGAAGAGCAAGAGGGGCACGGGCATGGTTGTACATTCAGTGAAGACTGACAACACATATCGAGTGTCAACGCAGCTCTCCCTTGGTAGCGTTTTCAGCTAGAATGACCAGAAGGGAAGCTGGGTCTTCATTAAAGGGAGAAAGGGCTGTGAAGTGCATCACAGAGCAGAGCACTCTGCATGCAGATGAGAGGTAAGCCACAGTGCATTTTGAAGAGATAGGCATAGACCATAGTCTATAAAATCCTTGCTTAGTGCCAATCAGGCCCGATCATGTCCGAATCAGGCATTTCCATACAATTTCCATTCCTTCAACTTTTTTGCTCCAGTCATATCTTACAGGCTTATTTCACACCATCACCCTTCTGCAAAGGAGCTCTGTGTTGGTAGCCAGGCAGTGACAACGATCTGCAGCATGTCACCACTAATCAGAAGAGCTGCTGAATTGAACTGATGTTTTCATCAGTTAATACCCTGTTTGCTTTCATGTTTCACCCTGGGCACACAGCTCCGTCCTCCATATGTTCTATTTTATTATGTCTTCTTGTTGTGACTGTACATTAGTAGCGCTGGAGCTTCTTAGTGGGGTGGGGACAGCACAGCCCAGACTCCTGCATCACTCAGACACCATGTAAAGGGCATGTGGATACACAAAGAGAAATAAAAAGCTGTTGTTTGTTTTCACCTAATATGATAAACCCAACTAAAATACAAAAGAAATAGCACCTAAGGGAGCATATTTCCTGAGAAGAGATGCTCGCACATACTAAGACTGGCTTTTGGATGGGACAGAATTTAACAATCCTCTAAATATAGACACATGGAAATAACCCTGCAGCTACCAGTCATATAAATCATGCTTGTAGCCAATATTCAGAAGAAATTGTTACAATTCTTCTTTGGTATTGTTGAACTAGTGAGCCTGGCAGGATCGCTGCTTGCAAGGGTTATGTGCCATGTAAATCGTCAGTGCCGGTTTTGTGCTTCATGCTCTCAGATAAACCAAAGCAAACTGATTCAAGACAAGGCAGGGATTTTGAAGCATGCTCTGTTTGTTCACAGCATTTGTACATCCTCTTTCAGGATCCCCTATCCCCAGCTGGAAGGAAAATAGAGAGGAGTCTCACTGTGGGCTGGGAAGTTGCTGGAAGATACTTGCTGCTTCTCTCCTGTCAATTTAAACAGCCAGACTTCACACATTGACAAGGCAGCTCATAGGTCACAACTGTGCTCCGGCAGTCAGAGTCACTGCTGACAAATGAATCACAGCTGCCAGCATAAGGGATCCAATGCTCCTGTCTTCAAAATACCAGTGCGTGGGGTGGAGGCAGCAACCTGGCAGAATCAACACATCACAAAGATGCGCCTGCAGATAAGGTTGATTTTCAGGAGGTTTTTTCCTCCTTCCCAGCAAGACATTCTTCTTTCCTGCAATTGCATGCAGAAAGTTTGGAGACTTTTTGCCTTTGCAGTACCTTGGTGAATACACATGTATCTTACAGCCCCTGTGCTCCATATGGTGACTAATGGCACACAGCAATCGTCTTGTGACTCAGGGCTCTGAGGGATAGTAAAGAGGGTACAGGGTGAGTGGGCCAACGGATAGCATATCTCAAACTCCAGCTATGGGCAAATGATTCCTTTTCTGTGAGTGCTTAAAAGGACTGGGAATACAGTTAGCAGTGTTTCTTTTGTAGATCACCTGGAGGTGATTTTCAGCATCTACAGGAGAAAAATGTTATAGAAAAGCTCTGCTGAGTTTGGCACAGGACTTGGTGCCCTGATGGTGATTGACAGAAAGAACTCGAGGGGTCTGCTGAATAGATGTCCAGAGAAAGTATCCAAGCTTCAAATCTTCCCCAAACTAAGCTTTAATCCAAAGCTAGCACTTGTCTCACAGGTAGTTAGAGAAAGGCACTTGATGACAAATCAAAAGTTGGTCATAAAAGCAATATTCACTTCAAGCCACAACATGGTAAATAGTCATATAGGCTGCCTGTATAGAGCTCTGAACATGCCTTTCACAAGATGTTTAACTTCTAGAGGCCCTTTTCCTTTAATATACATAGAGACTGGGTTTCTTTGTGCTTGTCATTGCTAAAGAGAAGGAAAGAACACATCCTTAGCACTCTGGAAGTACTTGATATGTGCGCCCCAGTGTCTAGGGGGTTTTAAGGAAGCTGGAAAGTACTGCTATTTCAATCTCTGCAGTTGGGACAGTAATTTTCCTTTCTAAGGTGGATCAAGAATTTCCCTTTTCACTTCTGAAGGTCCTGACCAGCACCTCTCACCAGATCTTGAAAGTCCTGTGATGGGAGAGCTGGTGGCAGTGCCTCACCTCCAGATGAGATAAGTGTCAGTCAGCTTTGGCCATTTAGGTCAGCTGAAGGATGAGATCTAAACTACAGCTTACTCTGATTAATAGCTTTTTCTCAGGAGGTAGCTCAAAAACTCAGGAGTCAGTGGCATTGGCATCTCAGCCTGCATGCCTCTGGTCTTCAGCAAGGATTTAAGTGCTGCACATGAAGTTTGTTGATGCTTTTTCCTTCCTTTCTTTCACATCCGAGGAGGTGGCATGTTCTTGCAGTGATGCTAGAGAAGCACTTTATTTCTGCTGAACTTTCTGTTCTTGTTCTGTTCCTTGTTTAATTTGAATATGTATTCCACACGACAGTGGCTCCTCTTATTTAATGCTGTGTAGCAGAAACTGAGGTAAAGGTTCATAAGGCCGTGCCCCTGAGACATACTTTTTATCAGACATCTCACAAAGCAGTCACAGTCCCTGGCTGTGGCCGGCACTTAGCTGTGTTCAGAGAGGATGCTGGCAGGCAGCGCAGTCTCACCAGCCTGTTGCATGTCTCTAGGAGCAGCACAGAGCCTGACTGTCTTTATCAATATCAGTTTGCTCCTGCTCCTGCAGGATCACTCCCAGTGTTGAAATCAAGGACACAGCTTCCAGGGCTAATGGAAACAGGACACTTGTTATGTTTCTATGTGAGATATATATATATTGTGCATCATACTGTATGATGTACTATGTACTATTATGTAATATACTATATAAATTACATCATTGTACTACTGTTCTTTATTCATCTCTTGAAGCTTAGTCCCTCAAAGGACAATTATAATGCAGATTGCATGTTACAAATACCGATGTGAAAAGAACTTAGGCTCTCCTTGGGAAAAAACATGGGTAACAAGGGAGTTTAAATTATAGTTGCCTGGTTTGCCTTCCGAAGGATTCAGCTTTTAGGCCGCAATTTCTTCCACCAATTTGCTGGATACCATCAAACAAATGAACTCACTCCCATCACTGGTCCATGGTTTCCTGTATTGACTCTAGGCTATTAGAGATCATGATGGTTTCTCACAGTGGGAGCATCTATAATGGTTTCTTCAAGATACCTGTAACTTATGAAGTTGGAGCCAGGTTAGCTTCATATTAGGGAAGCCCAGTGCTACTAGGAGCAAAGCCACAGCAGCAGGAAGCTCACCAGAAGTGACAAAAATCACTTGAGAAGCTCAAGACACCTCAGACATGTTTCCCCTCCGCCTGCCTCCAAAGCTGGGCAGACACTTGGCTCTCCAGCCTGTGCCAAGAAGGAATATTGACTGCTGGGATATTTTGATATGTCTACAGCTAGTTGGGCTAAATCAGACCCAAGCTCAACTAGGACCTGCTCCACTTCTAGCACAAAGCAGCAGCTTTGGCATATGTATGCCAGTTCAGTGCCCGTGCCAAAATACTGCTTTGTCTGGGTGAGATATTTGTCAAATTCTGATGTAATGTCAGGATTTCTAATTGTCATTGACATTTTGAATAGCCACATAAATTAAATGCTCTGAACATGATCTCAACAGGCTTCAAGCTGCCATTGTGCAGTGGAGGTTGACTCATCACACACATTATGGGACAATGTTTTTCTATGAGTACTTCACCCTTGTGAACTTCTTTGTCCTGTCAGTAGGACTGAGGCAATTTTAATTCTTATTTTGCAACTTCATTTTATTTTTGTATAAAGAGAATTTTAAACACAGGCCAGATACTTGATGGTGTCTGTTGGTGTTTGCCTATTTTCCTTTCATGGTTATTCCTTCAACTGGAGGCAGGTAATGTATTCGTATTTATTATATCAAGGAAAAGAGTGATTGATAGCTCACCTACAGCTGTATTAAATATGGAAAACACATTTCTTTCTTCTTGCTATGGAGATTTATGTGGCTATATTTTTTTCCACTGTTTCCTCTGCAATTAATTAATGAATGACTTGGTTTCTAAGGAGCCTAACTCTTCACTCTGTTGACCACAGAGAAAAGGAAGCAGATTCTTTTTGTTCTTTGCCAAGACATCAATGGGAATTTTACATAAAAAAAATATGCTGGAAAGCTGCCATAGGTTGCAAGGTAATGGAATACTTTGATGTAATAATACCAGCATGGACCTTGGAGTACGTCAGTTTCTGCTTTGACTTGTTATGTGATCAAGGCTAATGACTTTGACTCAGGTGCTTGGAAACATTCATATGCCTACCTTTCACCAACAGAAATACAATGGAGGCAGAACTGTGTGGGTGCTCTAGGCATGCCCACATGTCAGTTTGCAGAACTTCTGACTATCACATGCTTGGAAGACAGCACCTAAGGGTTGTCTTTGACAGAGAGTGATTTCTGCACCCAGGCAGGCATGGGGTGGGGACAAGGAAGGGAGTCTGTCTGACAGAGGGCTAGCATCACTAAGCTAATTGGCTTAAATACATTAATGGCAGTTTTCAGCTTCTGGCACTGGTAGGCAAAAATGCCTACTGCCTGCCGTCAAAAGCCAGTTCTAATGGCAAAACTCTGTATTATTGCCCAGACCTAATTCCCTTTGTTCTTCACTCCTGCTCCCCTTCGTCCCTATCGAGTAGCGTGACTGGCATTAAGGTAATTAATTGCTGGTATTGAATTCTCAGGCTGACCTTTAAAACAATACTTTCATGTAATGAACATGAAACCAATGAGATGGGTCAGCCATACCCCTCAGAGTTGTTAGATGATTTTGATAGGCAGCCTGAGAGTTAGGTAACACTTTCTATGTCTTTACAACCACAATAGACATTTGTCTCTCTCTCTTTAACAGAAATCTATGATTTTATTGCACCTGAATGTCATGTGTGACACATAAACAGATTATACCAATCAGATAGATTTACAACTTGTAGTCTGCATGCATGACCATCTCCTTCCTCCTGCCTCAACAAGATATTCACAGAGAACACAAACTCCTTTGGTTATGCATGTGAATTCTGGGTTAGATAATGGGGATTAAAATAGTGAAGCTCTTGAGCTGTTTCATGTCTGGGACATGTTTTCTTGAGATGATGGCTGCTGACATGGGGGTGACATCCCACAGTTACTGTCTGCAGCATCACTTTATTTTGCCAGAGCATATCAGTTGCAGTGACATCCAAATGTTTCCTCCTTTAGCCTTACAAGTAATCCAGAAGCTTTGTAATTATTAACTACAGATTATTCAAACTTAAACAGGGGACGTTCAGGATAGATATAAGGGAAAAATTATTTACTATGAGGGTGGTGAGGCACTGGAACAGGTTGCCCAAGCAGGTGATAAATGCTCCGTTCCTGGCAGTGTACAAGGCCAGGTTCAACAGAGCCTTGGGTGACATGGTCTAGTGTGAGGCAACCCTGCCTATAGCAAGGGAAATAGATGATCTTAAGGTCCTTTCCAACCCAAACCATTCTATGATTCTATGGTTCCTCATTCAGAATAAGAAATGCTCATTTTAAGAAATAAGACTGAAGGTAAAGGTATTTTAGGCATTTCAGTGTAAAACAACCTACTAGTCTTAGCTCCTTCCCTTCCCTGTGTTTTCTAAGAACCACTGGGCTGGGTGCTCAAAAGGACCCTCTCCATCTTTCCAGAAGGAAATGCTTACTTCCAGGCTCAGCTTTTATGAGCCAGTTCATTCAGATTGGGAAAATATTCTGAATTCACAAGATCATACTTCCAGCTCCTCTGGATTGGTATTGATAGGTATTGGCAACTGATAGGTATTACAGAATTTTTGAATTTTAGGGTTGCTTAAAGTAATGTTTAAAATATTGTAACTATTTTTACAACTCAAAGTCAAGAGAAATCAGTTCCACATAGTTCTTATGGCTTTACATCCAGAGTAATAAATCAGAGCTACTTGAAGGAGTTAAATTGCTATTGGCAATAAAAGGAACAATAATAACAGACTGTGTATACCTACAAGGTAACAATATACATAGAAAAGGATATACATAGTCTCAGAAGCAAGAGTTAGCCAGAGCCTCGAGACAACAAGTAGTAGAAGAAAGCTAAACAAGGTAAAGTTGAGGTAAAATACAAGGGGTTTTGCTTTTCATAAGTACAAATAAGCAGAAGAGCAAGTTTTCTGATGGCAGGTAACAGTTCAGTCATCATGATAAAGGGTTATTTGCACTCTAAGATTTTCATGGCACTTGAAGACCATTGTGAGGTCTCACTATAAACAGACAAGTCACCTTTTGTATCTAAATTGCAGAGACATCAATTTGATGGATGGACCACTTGGTGAATAAAGAACTGGCTGGATGTCCACACACAAAGAGTTGTTGTCAATGGCTCAATGTCCAGCTGGAGACCAGTAACGAGTGGTGTCCCTCAGGGATTGGTGTTAGGACCAGTCTTGTTCAACATCTTCATCGCTGACATGGACAGTGGGATTGAGTGCGCCCTCAGCTAGTTTGCCGATTACACCAAGCTGTGTGGTTCGGTTGATACGCTGGAGGGAAGGAATGCCATCCAGAGGGACCTTGACACGCTTGTGAGGTGGGCTGATGCCAACCCCATGAAGTTTAACCATGACAAGTGCAAGGTCCTACACCGAGGTAGGAGCAATCCCAGGCACAGCTACAGGTTGGGCAGAGAAGAGATTCAGAGCAGCCCTGTGGAGAAGGACTTCGGGGTGTTGGTCCAGGAGAAAATGAACATGAGCTGGCTTCAGTATGCGCTTGCATCCCAGAAAGCCAACCGTATCCTGGGCTGCATCAAAAGGAGTGTGACCAGCAGGTCAAAGGAGGTGATCCTGCCCCTTTACTCTGCTCTCGTGAGACCTCACTTGGAGTATTGTGTACAGTTCTGGCGTCCTCAACATAAAAAGGACATGGAACTGTTGGAACAAGTCCAGAGGAGGGCCATGAGGATGATCAGAGGCCTGGAGCACCTCCTGTATGATCATAGGGTGAAAAAGTTGGGGCTGTTCAGCCTGGAGAAGAGAAGGCTGCGTGGAGACCTCATAGCAGCCTTCCAGTATCTGAAGGGGGCATATAGGGATGCTGGGGATGAACTCTTCATTAGGGACTATAGTGATAGGACAAGGGGTAATGGGTTAACACTTAAACAGGGAAAGTTTAGATTGGATATAAGGAAGAAGTTCTTTACTGTGAGGGTGATGAGGCACTGGAATGGGTTGCCCAAAGAAGTTGTGAATGCTCCATCACTGATGGTGTTCAAGGCCAGGTTGAACAGAGCCCTGGGTGACATGGTTTAGAGTGAGGTGTCTTTGCCCATGGCAGGGGTGTTGAAACTAGATGATCTTAAGGTCCTTTCCAACCCAAAATATTCTATGATTCTATGATCTTTCCATTGACTGAGGAGAGTAGGTTTTATTAGGTGAGTGCCATGTTCACACCCTGTTTCTCATTGCAATCCAAAGCGTCCTTTCTTGAAAGACCCCACATCCTCCTTGCATGGCACACCCAGCCAGCAATGGAACCCTAGTGCCCACCTGAAGTGCAGCTCCTGTGAAACAGCAACTACCTCATGTGGCTTCCATTATACCTTACACAAAACTAACTGTACTTATTATATCAAGAATTGCCAACATGATGAAGCCCTCAGTGACATGGTTCGTGGTGGTCTTGACTTTCCTGGGGTAATGGTTGTACTTAATGATCTTGGAGGTCTTTTACAACCTAGCTGACTCTATAATTCTATAAAAAACAATTAGTCTTCCCTAGGCACTGCTCTAGGGAGATAGCAGTAATGGAAACAGTCTCATAGTTAGGCTCCTCATGGACATTCTAAAAAGTACAGGCTAATCCTGTCTGAGTTAAATGCTCTTCTCACTGCACTTAATAAAAGAAGTCTGTTTTCAAATAAAAAGATGCTCATGTCTTCTTGTCATTGACATCTACCAGGCCTGAGCACCCAGCCAAAGCAGTGTTCCTGCTCAAAAGTGGAAATACCATAACCCCCCAGACTAGCAATGACACGGTTACTACATGCTTCTGCAGACAACATCAACTTCCCCATTTATTGGCCTTACATATTTGCAGATGATCTGTGAAAACTCTATTGGGTATGAACTCTGCAGCTGAAACCTTCTCGTGACAAATTAGTTAACTACTTTGCAGGGACTCAATGAAAAACATACAGAAGTATAAGGAGGATGGGAAGACTTTATGACAAATGGCTCAGGATCTCAAGGTTCAGTCAAACTGCCTTGCTACATAAGATTTAAAATACAGAAAATTAACTCTATCCCAACTAAAACCAGCCCACAGGGAAATAGGATTCCGGAAAATATTTGAATGCTGCAAGGCAATTCTGTGATGTCAGATTTAAACTTGTTTTGCCCCACGTGAGAAACTTGTCTGGGTGACAACTGTGGCATTCTTTTTGTCAGCATAAAAAATGATTTGATTATGCACCACGTATTTTCCAGGTCTGTGAAAGCTTTTGGGATTATGCTGGAGGAAAGATTTAGTTATGTTTCTATGGAAACCGTAACACTTATATAAAAGCCTGTTTAACAAGCAAGAGTGTGACACTGTATCTCATTCAAGGTGAGCCACCTCCAAGAGAACTCATTGATAAACTTCCAGCTGGGTTTTAAAGTCTGGGAGGACACCACTGGATTTCTTACACCTCTAATTAATAGAAGTGAGACTCAGCAGGTACTGCTGGGTAACTACTTAACACCATAGCATAGGCGTGACAATCTCACTTGGAAAGTTGCAGTCATTTGGCTAGACTTGAAAGGACGTTTTTTGTCAGGTAGATCATACAGTAATGATTTCATAAGTTTATGTCTTTCTCACTTACCCCCTATTTTATACATGTGTAACTTCACTGACTGCAGTGTGACACCTGGAGAAGATACACAGTTATGGGTTTTTTTCATAAAACACTGAGGTGTTCCCAGCTGTTTGTTTGCAAACACCTAGAAATAGAAGTGGTATTTTCTTCACTTAGTTACTGCTATTCCTGAGATGAAAGTCTCCTTTGAAATTAAGAAGCGCTTTGTCCCCTCAACACTGCTCTTCCCAGGAAGCACACAGAAGCTGCTGTTGCAGTGAAGCACAAACTCTGTAGCAGGCAGCAGTCATCATTTATTTTTGTCTTTTCAGAAAAAAAAAAAAAGTTCAAATAAACTTTTAGAATTTATGTCATGTTTTCCCATTGACAGCACTCCCAGTGACGCTGCGGATGCTATAGCAGTAAACTAGAAATAGCAGAGCGGGTCTTATTTGATAACCACAATATTGGCAAAAGCTGAGAAGGAAAGTTGCTTTCTAAATTACTTTTGGTTATCTCACCACAAAAAGTTCACTGATATGAAAACAGCACTGGAGCAAGGATTGAAAGGCAATCCAGATACAGCATCAGATTGCGGGATTAATTTTTTAATCTACTACTACTATTTGAAAAAGTGCAATGGCTTAAAATACTTTTGGTAGCATTGAGAGACATTGTCCTTTAGGGCATGAGCGACTCTTTCTGGGTTTCAACAAAGCCAGACACATATGGTTTTTGTCAATGCACTAAGTTATTCACAAAACAGCTGTTTTCTCCCCCTGAGAAAAGAGAACAGCAGGAATACAAAGGAGATATCTCAGGCCAGGGTCTGATCCTGAAAAGACTCCTGCAGTGGCCGAACTTCTCATACTGTCATGTACCTTCAGAAACATTCCTTTCCACAGATGAAGTTAATAAGATCATGCAAGTTTTCTGGCAGCACTTTCACTTGTTTTCTAAGCAGCCACTGATGGGGCCACTGATGTCCATTGTGGTAGTTTACATTCTTCAAATAATGCACCAAACTGCCACTGCTCCATTACTGCCATTGAACTGCTTTTGAGGGATCAAACAGAAATGGTTATTTTGTGCTGGAGAGGCCCAGTTGTTAGTGCAGCCTAACATCATCCAGCTAGCTGAACTGTTGCAGAAGCCACCTTAGCAAGCTGCACAGAGTCAGTCTGTGTTGTGATGTGCTGTGCAGTGACTGAGGTTTACCGAGTTTTGTTCTGCCAGAATATAGAAATCACAGGAAATATGCACCACAAGCAAAAGTCTCTAAGAAAGGTTACACATTATCTGTTCAGGAGAAGCATGGGTGGGTCTTAAACATCTGGTCTGAACTTCCAGACAGCTCATTCGTGCTCCCCAGGTTCCACTGAGACAGAGAGGTACTTTATACCCCCACTTCCTGCCAGGGCAAGTTTCTAACACCGCTTACTAGAGCCCAGACTACCTTGGGTAGGCTCCATTTCTGCAGAGAAAGAGGTACAGGTACAGGTACAAACCATGGTACAACCAGGCAGGTACAAACTATGCAACAACTTCTCAGAAAAAAGTTAGGATTTAATCACAATACTGTAGATATGTAGTCCAGTAGGATAGGGGCTTGCCCACAGGCTCAGTGTTGTGGAGGAGGATGCAAGCCAGAATTCAGTCCTTCGTGAATTACCTCTCCAAAGCCCTGCTGTTTTAATTTCCATGACCCATAGCTTAATATTTTCTCCTGCTTACATTCTATTACAACGTTTCCAAATAATTATACTCAGAAAATTCTAAAATAGATGTTTTGAGTTGTTTCCTCACTGGCAAACATGCTAGTTAATTAGGGTTGGCTTGAAGGACTAGCAAAGATAACTGTGACAGATTGAGCATGAGCTGCATGGTGCACATCTCCATCATGTAAAGCGTTAATAATCATTTCTAGCTAAAGCATCCTCTGTGCCTCACAAAATCTAGTAACTTAAGCTTCAGAACACACCTGTGATGAATGGAATCTTTATTTTCCTCATGCAGCAGGAGCAGTGCAGCTATAAAAGCTAAGATTTCAAAGATCAGCTTTCTAGAAGCAGTCTCAAAGCTTGTTTCACTGGGGCAGCTCAGGGTTTGCTCTGAATCTGATTCAGTCTTATTCAATAGAATCGGCTTTTAAATATCACTTCTGAAAAGTTACAGACCTGCTGCTTGTGTTGGCCTCCCTGGCAGCTGTGCCACATGTGCATGGATGGGTGGAAAACTCCTCTTTGCCTTCCCCAAGCCTACTCATACTCCAGCCCCCAAATTGCCACGTTATCAATAGATGCAGGGATAATTCCTGCTTGGTCTTGCCACTGGCCCCATTGTAATCTCAAAGAAGTGTCTGTCAGTTCTTTGGCAATGTGTTACTGACTCCCAGATGTGTCAGGGACACACAGTGACTTTCTTGAAGTCATGCAGATGTAGCTACTCACACTTTCCAGCTGTGTGCAGATTCAGCCACATCAGTTCCAGCATATGTCGGTGGTGCTTTTACATTTTTACTTCAGTTGAAAGTTTTGATTACTCCACCCCGATTGAAATAAATACCTGAGACCTGTTCAGGTCAAGGTTCTAAATGACAGACCCACCTTTTCTGTATATGAGCCATGTTTGAAAAGTGGACCACCAAAGGAAGCCCAGATGGAGGTATTCCATCAGTATTCAGATAGCAAAAAACATACCTATTTGATTATTAAGTTGGTGATAAATACACAAGAGAGTACGTGATGAGGAGGCAGTATTCTGTTTTCTGAACATTACTTGGAACAGCTCTGGAATGTTTCTATTCACACACCAGTATGAAGCTAGGTTACGCATGGCACAAGAGGGAAGCATAAAAGGTCAGTTTTTGTGATGATGTGAATAATTCTTCCCCAGTGTAGCCTTAAAATTTAACTGAATCATTCATTTGCAGAGAAGCAGCAGATGTTCAGAGTCGTCCAGCCTGGCCTACCCTCTGGAGAAGAAATGTGCAATAGGAAGTTCAAGTTTTTCAGTTGTCTAAATACACACACACATACATATAAGAAAACAAGCACTGCTTCTTGACTAAGTCACTCAAAAGAAATTAAATTCCTTCTTTTGGGCACTTCACCTCAGCAATAATGGCCATTTCAAGAATTAACTCTCTTAGAAACCAGCTCTACCTGGAGAACAGAGAAACCACCAAACCTCTTTCCCCATGCATAGATGGTTGCATTCACAACTTAGATTCACACAGCTTACTCACATGCTGAGGAAAAAAGCACATGCAATGTCATATTGCTGGATTTCATGGTGACACTGATCATAAAATATTGTAATATAAAATACGTGGTGATTTTTGCTTGTCCTACTTGCTCTGGTAGGAAGGTGACCAGCAGCTGGACTTCTAAGCCTTTTGTGAAGTGGATAGAGTTGCCTCAGCCTGAGCTAAATGATTCCCTGGGTTTTGCAAGATGAGGCAGAGGATAACCTTGCCATGATTCCTGTTCACTTTCACTGAAGGAAGTCTGTTTTGTTTAGTTCAGTGCAGCTATTTTTATTTTTATGTCTTCAAATATCACCTCACTAACGATACTAAACAGTCAGTTTGCAAGCTTAAATCATTGCTGCCTCATAAGGAAATGGAAGTCAAGCAACTAGATGCAAATAAAGTTGTGTCCCTTTTGGGGTTTGAAAACGCAGTCATTTTGGAAGGTAAGTTTCAGTGTGGTCATTTTTCACCCCACTTAACTGTGAGAGCATCAGAATTTAGTCTTAATTTTAGTTTAGTTCAGCTTGTTAGAAAAAGGTGCTACTGGGGCGGGGGGTGTAACTAAGTAGTAGAGCTGAGGGATTTCAGTGTTTACAGAGAGCTGATGTCATGACAAATAAGGATTTTTTTCAAAAACTTCTAAATGGAGACAGAAGTTATAAAATGTTTCCTTGAAGTTAATAATCACTGTATTTCAAGAGCTAACTGGGCTGGTTTTGCTAAATAAGAGTTTGTTTAAACAAAACCGAAACATTTGCATGCTTGAAATGTCTGTAGTCAAGAGGAAGAAAAGCAGTTAAAGGAGCACTTAAAAAATAACAAGCCATTAAAAAGAAAAAAAGAAGGTTAAGAAATAAGTCAGAACCTGAGATTCAGTAAAGCAGAGCTCTAGAAATTTTCAACAAAATGTCTGGCTGGAACGTATAATATTGGGGCTTTTATAACAAAATAATTCAGGAATCTTTCTAAGATTTCTTCTTGCACAACTGAGGCTTTGGTAAGTGCTTCACTGGAAGTAACTTTGAATGATGTCATTGGGGATGCATCAGTTTACCCCAGCTGTGCCTCAGGAAGCAGAAGATGGGAAGCAACACCCTCTATTGTACAGAGAGACCCAAGAGAAATGGCTTTATCCTCTCTCAGGCTGCAGTAGATGCAATCAATCCTGACTTCTGTAGGGCTGGCTTCTCTACTTATCACCCACCACTTGGAAAATTCCTGTATTGTCAAAAATGGGGACTGGGAGAAAAAATCACACAAGCATCATGGGAAATTGCTGTGTGCTCGAAAGGCCAGCACTAGAGAACATTATCAAACACCAAACATCCAATATTTGCTGTTGGCTTTGCTAATAAAATTCATACTCATCACTTCTCTGAATCATAGGAACTTTTATTGCAGCAAGCATTAGATATTGAGCACCAAAGACAGCACACAGAGACAGAGCAGTGATCTACTCAAAAGCAAACCCCTGATTTTTTTATCAAAACCCTTTTATCTAAAATACACATCATGTTTGTTCTATTCTTTTGCCTGCTATATTCTATTTCTGTTAGAAGATAATACTGATATTATTCAAGTATTATTCGAGGTAAGTGACAGGGAGACATTTTCACATGTATGAAAAGCTGGTAGTGATGGCTGCTGTGTATGTGGCAAGCAGGGAACGCGAACTGGCAGAAGGAACCTCCATCCATCAGCTCTGTGCTGCTCCATATGGCTGTCGCCCTGAACATGACACCCCCACAGGCCAAACAGTGACCTAGAGAATGACAGCACCATGCCCTTACCTTGATTCAAGTACATGAAGATGAAGAATTCATTGCTTTGAGGGAAAGGCAACAGCTACATTTCCTAAGAGCTGCTCAGAGAGGCAATGACTTTTCTTGAGCTCTTGGCACGGAAGCCTGGTGGCTCAGACATCAAGGTACAATAATGATCTCCAGGCACAATATTTCCCTAAATCAAGAGTACATTCTTTACATCTAGCACATCAGGACAAGATAATAACTTTAAGCACATCCAGAAAATTGGATCATAAAAAAATGGATGAATGACATGAAGTTTATTTTTAGTTTGGATTCTCCCCATTCTATTTAGAACATAAAGGCCAGAGGCAACAAACAAAAAACAAGGCCTGCGAAAATGAATTTTGTGTTAACAGCTAGGACAGCCAGTGGAGCACACTACAAAGAAGGAGCAAGGGAGATTTAGGGTGCTACAGCCCACCCAGATGGCACCGTAGCCACACTTAGGTGAATGCTCAGTGTAAGCATATATTCCAGCCATGTTTCCTAAGGCTGGAGCACAGGTATGAGATAAAAGATTGCTTGTAAAAAACATGTACAAGACTCGAAGCAATTAAAATTAGGAGTGGGCAATGTTACCAAACCTTTGATGCTTCTTGTGAGTCCATCCAAATTTCCTTTTCATCCCATTTAGTTCTCATTGATCATTTTCTTTTTGGTCAGAAATCCCAGGTAAACTCAGATTAACACCCATTCTTCCCTGTCTGTCATGTCAACAAGTTAAATATAGTTTCAAACCAGAGAAACATGGGCAGAGGAAACCTGAAAGAAACTCACCAGTGAGAGAAAAAAGAAGTTGAGAAATCTGTTCCTCAGCTCTGAGCAGTTGTCAGAGATCAGGAATTTTTGGTTGTCTGCCAGCAGTTAGGTGGTGTGATGATTCTTGAGAACATAATACACTTCAATAACCATGAAAAGTTATGCTAACATAGTGGTAGGTGTTAAAGACATCATCATCTGAGGCATTAGCCAGCTCAGCAAGATGCAAGAAATCAAACGTCACAGGTATGTCCCAGTGTAAAGCTAAAGCCAAGCTTTACTAATGTTTCCTTAGCTGTGGGATATGGGATGTGTAGGCAGTGATGAAGATGAAGCAAGTGCTCATTTACAGCAGAAAAACTTCACATTCTTGAGTACTGGTCATTCTGCCACCCTGTGAGGGCTCTACCTTGGTCTACAAACCACATATATTGCAGATTTTGCTCCATTTTCTAGGCTAAGTTTTCCAGAAGACTCATATTTTTGTGTACAGAGTGCCACAGTCAGGAAGAGGAAAACCGCTGCAGAAAGCCCTCAGACTCTGGACAAGACCATCCTGGGAGGTGGAGAGCTGTAGACCAGGGCACAGGGACAAGAAATTCTGGGAAATAGGGAGAATTTTACCTTCAGCTCCATTGGCACAGCCGTAGTGGCAAAATTGCTGACTCCCCCAGTTTGCCTCAGTGGCCTCCATTGTGCACAGTGAGGACAGAGGTGTGCTCCTGTTCCCCTGTGCCTGGGGTGCAGAGAGGAACAGGATGAGGGTAGCTGGCATGAGGAGCTTCATCTCTTGCACTCTGCATCTGCTGAAAGAGAGTTGGTATATAGACAGGGGAATTTATAACCTGCCAAGGCAGCTTGCCTTTCTCAACAGTCCATTGACAAACACCATAGGAACAGTAATCTCCACTCAGGCAGCGACAGAGCACTTGCTGACCCACTCACAGTACCCAAGAGGAGCTCCCTTGGGAGTTCAACAGCTGACATGAAGCACATACTGTAGCTGCAGGCATATGGACCATTGCTGAAGGGCTATAGCAAGACCTATGTGTTCCATGCTGTGCTTATGGCAGCGGCTTAATATAGATTCCTGCTTCTACCTGTGCAGTCACTTGGCCATGGGGATGTTTCTTATAATATGAAATCTTCTTTCTGAGCTAAAAAGAAAGAATTTGCATCTTAGATTGAAGTCCAGGGACTACATCTGCTCATAGACCATCTGTTAAGCTGCCAGCAGGTCCTCTGGGCTGAAGAGGGGGAAGCAACTTCTGGTGAATTAATTTTGTCTACAAGTGAATAAAACCTGAAGGAAACGCAGGTGGGTTGAAAACTGGATGAACATTTGAGCCCACAGAGTGATGATCCTTCACTGGGCCCAGAGATAAAGCTTAGCTGGAAGCATACAACTTGCAGTGTACCCACAGGGTCGGTACTGAGTGCAGTCCTGCTCAATATTGTCGTTAATGATCTGGGTGATGTGTCAGAGTGTGCCTTCAGCAAGTTTGCTGACAACACAAAACTGGGAGGAGTCCAGAGGAGTGTGCTTCCATCCAGAGGGACCTCAACTGGCTGGAGAAATGGGCTGACAGGAACTTCATGAAGTTCAACAAGGAGCGGTGTAAAGTCCGGCACTGGGGAGGAGCAACTCCAGGCACCAGCACAGGCTGTGAGAAACCCAGCTGAAAGCAGCTTTGCATGAAAGGACCTGGTGGTGTTGGTGGACACCAGCTTGATCATGAACCAGCAATGTGCCTTTGCAGCAAAGAAGGCAAATGGAATCCTGAGCTGCATCAGACAAAGCACTGAAGCAGGTCAGGAGAGGTGATCCTTCCCCTATACTCAGCATTGGTGAGGCCACACCTGGAGTGCTGTATCCAGTTAGGGCTTCTCAGTACAAGGGACAAGGGCAACTCAGTACAAGGGACAAGGGACAAGGGACATTCTGAAGAGAGTCCAATAAAGGGTCACAAAGATGATTAAGAGATTGGAACAACTCTTCTATGAGAAGAGCCCAATAGCTGGGACTGTTTAGCCTGGAAAAGAGAAGGGTCAGAGGGGTCATTATCAAAATCTGTAAATACCTGAAGTAAGTTTGCAAAGAACATGGTGCCAGGTGTTTTTCAGTGGTGCACCGTGACAGGACCAGAGGCAATGGGCACCAACTGACACACAGGAGCTTCCATCTAAACATCAGGAAACACTTTTTTGCAATGAGGATGACTGAGCAGTGGCACAGGTTCCCAGAGACACTGTGGACTCTCCATCTTTGGAGATATTCAAAAGCCATTCGGCCATGGTGCTGGACAATCAGCTCTAGGTGACCCTGCTTAAGCAGGGTTGGACCAGACAATCTCACTTCAACTTCAGATATTCTCTGATCCTTTGATTCTGTTAACTGGAAGAGAGAAGTCGACAGAAAAAATATGGCAGAATAAATGCTCATGAAGATATTCTCAGTGACGTGTTTTGAGTGACCCATAGAAAAGTTGAAGGCAGCAAGTGCCCAGGAATTAAGTAGAGGTGTGGAGGTAGACGGCATCTACCAAAGAAGTTGAAAAGTACAGAGGGACAGTTTGGGCTGAATGACTGTGTTCCTGTGTGCTCCAAGCCATTTTATACTCCTCCCACTTTGTTACCAAGAGACTGCTTGCCACTAATCAGCTCTCAATAGCCATGCTCCTCAGCAGATCTAGTGTCAAAACTGGTCATTACAACTAGGTGCAAAGCACGCAGTCTGGCTCTGTCAAACCTCCCTCATCTGCAGGTTAGGATGACGATGGGACACTCACAGGTAACCGCTTCCTGCAAAAGAAAACATCATCTCATGAAAACAGTACATCAACAAACCCAGAAGTCACACCTATTGCCAAAGAAGCATGAAAGTGCATTAAATAAACAAGAGGTGTGATTCTTAATGAATGCAGACATCTAACACGCAGATATCTTCATCTCAAATAATCACCATGGGCTCCCTTTATATCTGCTGAGAGAGGCAATATGACGACAATAGAGAGAAACAGATACCTTCGCATGAACCTTTCCCTAAAAATATCCATTAATCTCTGCTGACTACAAGAAGGCATGATCCCATCTGGACTAGTCTTATAACCTCAGTCTCTTTTTAGACTTTAGTAGGCTAAAAACGATAGTGCTGAATTAGAATTAGTGTTCAGTAATATGGGCAAATGTTTAAGAGAACATGAGTAATCCAATTATGTGCTGTCTATTCCTCATTTTCTCATTTGCTAAATTGACTCAGATTAATAGAAAATAGAACAGGAGGAAAAATGCAAGTGAGAGACGTCAGAAGTGAGACAAGATCCAGGATTTTCTAGATGCATGAGCAGAGAAAGACGCTTTATAGCAGACAACAGACTAAGTATAGCTATTTCTCAGATGTAGGAGGAGACAGTTTTGCATTAGTGATGGCATATAAAGAAGACCCCACTCCGAGGTGGTGTTCTTCTTGCTGTGAACTTGTTTTACTTGTTTTCAGGCAGTTTCCTGCTTGTCCATGACCTCCATCTTTCACATAAAACTTTTCCTCGGAAACACAGACAACTTAAGTTACCTAATAGGCTTAGCATCATTATTGCTTTTCAATGCATAAATCACAATCTTTACAGGTTCTCATATTTTTGTTTCTGTGTTAACAATAGAACTAACTTTCTCTGGGAATTATGCATGTCTTCTTTCTACAGCCTTATTCTTTATTGGCTCATTGTAATTTTTGTTTACAATGACTAATGCTGTTTTAAAACAGTCTTGTGAAAGCCTAATTGCCCTGCAGTGGGAGTTTTCAGTTTCTTTTGGTCCCCAATTCCTGACTGGGAGTCAGCATGCCAAAACTCTTTATTTTTGCCAGGCAATGCCACAAACCAATCCTGTCTATAAATGAAGTAAAGACAGAGAACCTGAAGAAACGTAACAAGACAGCTCACCCATGCGTGCAGCCCTAAGGCAGGATCAGTCCACACCTAAGCATTCCTGAAGGATGAAAGATGATTGTCCAACCTGTGCCTAAAAATCTTCAGGGATGAACACATCACAGATCCTGAAACAAGATAGTCTAGTGCTCAGCTGTCCTTATTATTGAACTGGCTGTCCTAACATCTGCTGAAATGTAAGACTACTCTTTTTTCTTGTTCATAATAATATAGTTTATTCATGTCTTCCTTTCACAACCATTTACACACATGAAGACATCCCTCTTCAGTCTTGTCTACTACTAAATAATCCCAGTTCTTTCAGTCCTACTGCTTACATCATTTTGTAGGTATGGTGTTTCTGGGGTGGTTTGGAGATATTATTTTGCTCTTCTTTATCTGCAGCTTCCTTGAATTTCATTGTCCAGAACCGTACCCAACATCCCAGCTAAGATAAACCAAAAAAGCCAAGGTCTGAAAAAAGATTATTCAGCATGGCTGGACGTTTCTGTTTAGGCTTTACAATACAGCTCACATCATTTTCACAATAGTGAGACATGGTTGTGTTACACTCAGGTCATGATCTGCTACACTCGGAGTTGTTACAGAGGATCCATACTCTTTTTCTTCATACTAAATTAATGTCAGAATTACTTGCTTTCCATCACGCCCACACAAGAATAGAAAACACATAGAGGCCACTCGTCATTAAGAGCTCATTGTGGTTTTCACCTGCATAGGATGGTCAGCAAGTAGCTCAAATATCATTAAGAAAGCTGTCAAGTAGAAAGAGAGGCAGAAACCACTGCCAGTAAGGAAGAAATCGTTTTGCTCTTGTCTCATGGTTGCTTACACTCTGTGAATTGAGACATTCATTTCGTTTCCATTAAGGGCCAGAATTGGCAGGAAAGGAGGTTCACAAATCAGGATCAGAGAATAGTAGCTAAAAAAGTAGGAATATCTGCTCCAGCAGAATTGTACAATGGGAGCCAGGGATGGAGAGGGGTGCTATCTGGCAGGTATGCTCAAAGGAGGTGGAGGGAAGTTGCAAATAGAACAGCTGGGTCTTGCAGATAAAGCCACAGCAGGCAGCTCAGCCCATTTCTACCCAGGGTACAGGACACCACTGGGTGACAGAGAAACCAAGGCATTGTCTCCTTTGGCATTGACGCTTGACTCTGAAGGCTTAATCCTGCGTATACTGTTTTCTAGACCTCTCATCATTTTTGCTGATCTCATCTGGTCACACCTGTTTTGAACAGCATTTCAAGAGACCTTACCATTGCAGCACAATACTTGAAAGGTGGAAGCTTTCTACTTGCTTAGTTAAAATGCCCCACTAGGTAGAAGGGAGGGATCAACACCTCTCTTCCTGTAGAGCTGCTGCCTCTCTCTCTACCCTTTGAAGGTGGCTATTCTCACGTCAGTGTAACACTTTGCTTATTTTGAATTCTATCCCCATCTCCTAGTGTCTTCAGCATCTCCCACGCTGATGCCATCTATAAATTTAATAAGCAAACTTTCTATAAATTTAATAAGCAAACTCTCTTCTGCTGTGAAGTCATTAATAAAAATATCGAGTAATTGCAGACCCAGAACGGTCTCCTGTGGAACACAGCTCAATAAATGTTGCTACAATTGGGTCCAGCTTTGGAGATTTTTTACCATTGATTCAAATTGCTAATTATAAAAAATAAAGAATGAAAGGAACAGACAGACTCTCCTGTAGTGCAGATTTACTGACAGCCAGAGACCAGATGTCAATTTACACCTACTGCAAATCCATGACTGTATCTTCAACTAAAGATCACTTCACATATGAAAACTCTAGCAACCTATTCTGAAAATACACTGGGAAAAGTTCTCAGGATTAGCTCTAACCTCAAAGCCTTATCTCAAAGGCAGGTGCCAGGAGGATGCTGCCAGACTTTTTTCAGTGGTGCTCAGTGACAGAAGGAGAAGCAATGGCCATAAACTAAAGCACAAGAAGTTTTACCTCAACATGAGGAAGCACAGCTTTACACTGATGGTGGCAGAGCACTGAACAGGCTGTCCAGGGAGGTTGCAGAGGCTCCCTCTTTGGAGACATTCAAAACTTGCCTGGACATGTTCCTATGTAACCTGCTCTAGGTGGCCCTGCCTTGGCAGGGAGGTTGGACTAGATCATCTCCAGAGGTCCCTTGCAACTCTAATGATTCTGTGATCCTAACATGAAGACTCATGGGAGAGCGCTCATGCTCTTACAGGAAACCCATATGTGGAATTACAACCCCCTTCCATTCTGGAATGTGGCAAAAATACTTCATGGTCATTAGGAATTACCATGGGCAGTTACTGCTGGCCACTGCACTCTGAACATTAGCACTGATGGGACAACTCAAACAAAAGACCTCTCTCTCAAGAGCTTTCCACAGGCAGTCAAGCTGATCCAGAGAATTTACTGTGAAACAGACCCTGTCATTGACAGCCATCCACCTCTGGAATTGATGCTACAAGGTATATTGATCCAGCAAAGCCTTTAAGCACAGCATTAATCTCCTGGACTTCATTTATATTCTTAAAGTTCAGCAAGTGCTAAAGGGCTTTGCTGTACTTGAGCCTGCGGCACCTTAGAAGCTCATACCTTCAGGTAGCAGCCTTCAAATCAAGGTCCCAAAGCCCTTGCTGCACACCAGTGAACAACTGAGATGGGAGGCAGCCCTGATCTTGACACTGCTTTGGTTCTCTTTTGTCATGAAAAGGTGTGAATCGGCTGGACCCAAAAGCTTTGCTTGGGATCTGGACTCACACCATGTGGGAAGCTCTGGACTAACTGGGAGATAAATCATACATGATCAGCAACTTCCCTGAGGAGCTGCTCTGGAGTCTCTGTCAGGAGCGGATAATAGGGGGAATGCTGGTCAGGCACAGATTAACCCCAGATATCCTATACCTGGGTGTAGTTTGAATTAAAAACATTAAGGTATTCCTTCCAAGTTAATAAAAGGCATTTCTTCTATGGTCTCAAACCTATCTGGTTGGCTTCAACTTCTGCAAACACACTGGTCCAAAATTCCATCTCTTGCCTCACCTCTGTCATAGACATCAAGAGCAAGAATTGGTCACAACCTGCAAACAACGGTAGCTGTCTGGGGCATGGTCTGCTTATTATTTACACTCTGTTAAAAAACTAATCTGGAAAGGTCCGGTTATTTGCTTTGAGAGTTTCCATAGTGTTCTTCACTGAGAAGGGCTCCACAAATATTAGTTGCTCTTGCGAAATGGTGGAATGGCATTTCTCCATGTATTAGTCTAAGCACCAAAGTGCGTGGACTACAGACAAAAGAACCCATTCACTCTGAGTGACAGATTAGCTTGAATAGATTTCAAGGTTTCAGGTATTACATATGTAATATATATGCAAAATAAATCCAAGGCAGAGCTACGACTGCTTGTAGAAAAACTCCATTCCACATCTGAGACCCTCATGCCTCAGAACAAACAACCCAGAAAATAACCAGTAATCAGGAAACCGTCTATGAATGACTGAAGTGTTCTTCTTTGAACGACTAGAGACAGGGCAGAGGTGCCCTAGGCAGCATTCACATACAGCCGGAGCTCAGGCTTCACTCCCCAGGCCTTGTTTTGCTGCTCAGTCATCCCAGACCAACCATATGCAGACCCTTGCTCCCTGCATGTGCCAAGATCCAGCCCCCCTTGCAACATTTTCTGCTTTTTCCCTTGCCCAAAGACTTAGAAATAAAAGGAAAAGAGGAACAACCGCATGATTAAAAGGGTAGCACTAAACGGGGCCACCTCCCAGAATATAATTCTCGTGTTTAGATTTCTCCCTGCAGGTCCTGTAATTTTGTGCAGTTGAAATATGGGTTTTATCCATAGATATTCCTCCAGAAAATCTTTCACAAAAATAGAGTAATCCTGTCCGTGAAGGCATGAACCCTCTGAACTTCCTATACAAATACCCTAGCTGTTGGCTTCTCAAATGCTCTGTTCCCGTCATCTTTACCCACCCCTCAAAGTAGGAATGCACTTGGTCTTTGAAGTGCTTTGAACGCTACAAATGGTAACTACACACGTCACTTGAGTAACACTTGCTTTAGGGAATTTCCTCAGTGTTTTGATCCTTTTGTCACTTTTTTACCCGTGGCCACTTATGGAAAGGCAAAGCCCCTGTTTCTTGAAATACAGGTCCAAAACATATTGGCCATAATAGCTTTACCAGTGGCGCTGAGGTCTTCTTCATTTTAAATGTGTGTCTACATGAGATACAGTTCTACAAGCCCAAAAGATATCAAAAGAAAAATAAATAAAAGGATTAAAATGAGACCTTTTTTCCCCTCCAAACTGGGACGAGCCACTGTGGTAAAATACTCTATTAACAGAGTGTGCCTCTTCTAAGGGCACATCTGCACAATTTTATCATGTAATTAGACCTTGGCTCCTGCCAATGAGGGACCTATTAGCTAAACGCTCCTCAGACAAAGGGAAAGCTTAGCGCATAAATCAATGCAAATCAAGCCTGGGCTCTCCCCTCCCATGCTGCTTGGAGCTGTTACATTCTCTGTGTTGCTGCATGAAATGAATGTACTGCTGGCACCTGGGGACAACAAGCTGATGAAAGTGGAGACAAGGGCAAGGCACCCCCCTCATTTTTTCCAGATGAGGTCCAGGACCTCAGCTTTGCAGCCTGGATGAGAAGGAAATGCTCTGGAAAGAGTTGGCTTTGTGGATGGGTATTAAAACCATGCGGTGTGTCAGCTTCAGTTTTAATGGATTTCTTAAGAGAAACACGCACCCAAAACATACAGAATTTTATTGAACCCCTGGATAACACTGAGGTGACATTTTCCTTTTCTTCAGTCTCCTGTCACTACATCTTTGCTTCCTCCCAGGTGGAGTCTGCTAAAAGTAGAGGAGATGACACAGCCCTGAAAAGCACCCTTCTTTGCTGTGCAGGTATCAAAGCCATTGAGCCATTGCTGTGGGTCTCAGTTTGTTTTCTTCCTTCCTGCCATGCAGCAGCTCAAGTACAGTCGTGGCCTGGTACATGTGAGTGGTGCAGCTTCTCTGCAAGGGTGGACAATCCTCATCTCTCCAGGGGAGAAACAGAGGTTGAGTTCTTCAGGAAAGCGGTGGGAGGAAAAGCAGGAGGAGAGTTTGCACCAGCAAAGAAGCAGGCTGGGTTACCAGGAGGACAAGAAAAGCACTTGGGGATGGTGCTATGGGAGTGCAAGAGAGGAAAATGGGAAAATGTACCTACTGTAGTTCCATGTCCCTGGGCTAAGTGATGTTTGCAAGGCAGTGCTGCCTCTGCTCTCTTGTTTTCACCTCCAGCCCAAGAGACCTAGCTACTACTACCAGGATTTATCCTGAAGGAGGTTTGTTGTCTCAACAAGCAGAACACAGCTGCCAATGCAGAGCTATCAATGCACCTGGCTTTGGATGGGCCTCAGGGACAATGATGTCTGCAGAGGCTCTGCAGAACATCTTTCCCAGAAGGTGAGTAATGGCTGGCTGAGACCATGTCAGGAAGGTCTCACCTGAGACCATCCCATGGGATGGCTGAGGAGGAAAGGGATGGGGACAGGAAGGTGTAGGAGGAAAACCTGAGGCTTCAGCATCAACCACAGTATACCTTGTGCAGAGTATTTCAAGGCATTCAGTTTCACTTGGAGCTAACACAGAACTCAAATGTTAGTCCCTGAAAATGCCTTCTTCAGATATATCAGGAATAATGAAAAATGAGAGAAGGCAGGAAGAAAGAAAGAACAAGTATAGTCGCAGACACACTTCAGATGCGATGCTGTGATGCTCGGTTTGATACATTAAAGAGCTTGGCTTCAGAAATCTTTCCCCAGGTGTTGAAAGCATCTTTCCTAGACAAGCTGTGATAATAAACTATAATAATAAATCATCCTTGTTTTTTATCCTTTTTCAGGAAATCAACATGTATTGGTAAGATATATCAGAGATGGCTCAAATCTCCTCAGCAGCACAGCAGTTCAACTCTGAGACCCCAAGGAGGAAGATATAGTGTGCTTTGATGTTTACCATGGGAAAAGAAGACCAGCATGAAGAGGCAGAGCTGGGAGAGAGAGGAACAGATGAAGGTTTGTTATTCTTGCTGGTGCAAGGGCAGATGGACACTTGGGAACATTGACAAGGGCCATGCTTTTCCCCACGATAATTGTCACTTCCCCGTACCTTGCTGCTGGCAAAACATGACAGGATGGGACAGGCATGGGCCAATAAGGTTCTGCGCTTGTTGCCAGAGAGGATGGGAAAGATGGAGGTAGTATCAACAGAAAGACCTATCCTCGGCAGCAGCCACCATCCAGCCATCCTACTCTTCCCTCTGCAACAACCACAGTGATCCCAGGCTGGGGACAGAGCCATCTTGCCCATCATGGCTTTTGATGATGAGTTATTCTACTTTTACCTGGCATGTCCAGCAACAAGTTCCTGTGCAGATAGCTGTGGGTGGCAAGCCATCCTGTGTTCAAAGTACTAGCAGACTCCTTGTTCTTGCCTACAAGGTCTGAAGAAGCTTTGTCCCAGTAGCTCTCTGGGTTTAGAGCAGCCTCACCAAATAAGACATGCAAGTCCTTGCAGTTGGTGGCAGCACAAGGATTTCTCTGGAGGCTCAGTATTACTTGGCACTTACATGGTCCCAACTGGAAAATCCACCACCTCATTAGAGGAGAGCAGTGGAGATGAGCTGCCATGACACTGGCTGCTACTGCTGCATTGCAGGTTTGCTGCCCCTGCTCCCATGCTGGTTCTCACCGCTGCTGCACCACCAGGCACACAGAGTGGGGAGGCCTTCCAGTCCCACAGAACGGCTGCATAAAAGTGAACATTCTCCAGTTCATGCAAACAGTGCAAGTCCTGCACTTTCATTCAATTACTCCAGATCTGGCAAAGGCAGAGAAACTCAGCCCAAGTAAACCACCGTTTCTACTCTTTTCCTGTTGTCCCTGAATGTCCTTTCACGTCCCATCCCTACCTTAGAAAAGAGCTGCTGTCAGTGTGAGAGGGTGTTTCCTAATCACAACCCAGGCCAGACCTGTGCCAGAGCTCAAGCAGGCACACGTGGGCTAACCCAGCTCCATGAGCAATGCAGTAGCTGGAGGCAAGTGCAGAGTTTCCCTAGAAAATTGGCTCTGCAGTACTTCTTGCATGTCAGTGCTATGCAGGATTTATTTCCTTGTTTGTTTTCTTCACTGCTGCTTGGGGAATATTTACCCTTTGCTAGGCTTACATTATTGGTCAGGGAAAGGACCCCCCAGGCAGCAGGAATTTGATGTCCAACAGTTTCTTATCTGCAACTCTCATCCAGCTTGTATCAATAAAGGTTCAAGATTATTTAGTACTTCCATTCTGCGGGCCAGCTGAAGAGGAGCTGGGAAATTTGATTCAGTACAGGCTTACAGTAACAGTAAAACATAAGGCATGTAATAATACGTGATGTAATAAACGTTTTAATATCCTTAATCTAACAAATGCTGTAGTGTATATATGACCCTGGTTGCTTACATTCCCCATCAACACTTTGTGTAAACAGTTAGATCCCAGCTGTCCAACAGCCTTTGCTCATATTCTTTTTTCCCCCCAATTTTACCCTGCAATTACAAAGAAAATAAACACATTACAGCGATGCTTTTGGCAGCAGCCTCACCCATTTGCTGGTGTGAAGCTCCCACAAACGCATATCACTTGCCATTTCACACTCCTCTTTGTGGCACTGATGGAGGCTGTGCTGCCTGGGAGCACAGCAGTGCAGGGACTGAGGCAGGCAGCCAGGCAAGGCCCCAGAGAAAGCTGTCCCCAGCAGGCTTGCAGACAAATATGACTTGATCATGCATGGCTGGGGGGGAGAACTGGCATCTCCCTCCCACCCCAGTCCGTTCGCTCACACCTTCAGCAACCAATGCTTCAGCAAAGAGCCTCTTGCTGCAGAGTCCCTGTGGTGAGCATGGACAGCACGTTGGGTCAGGGAGCAGAGCCATGCCTAGGATAGCTGCTCTGCTCCCCACGAGGCTCTTCCCTCATGCTGTTCTCTTCTGGGTCCCACATGCAGCCTGCAGAGGAGCAAGCAGCTCCTGGGGCACTGCCTCTGCTCACCAGCTGAAGGTCAGGATGCGTTCCCTGTTCTGAGCCACTTGAGTTGTACAAAAACCAGTCAGAGGAAAGGGGTCTGGAAAGATGTTCAGGAGGTCTTGTAGTGCATTCCTACCCCAAAGCAGTCATTGCACTCTAATCACCCCTGATGCACATTTCCTCAGGCATCACCAAAAATCCTCCAGTGACGGAGATCTTACAACCTACCTAGGTATAACAGTTATTATCAAGTGCACCCCAGAGTCCCAGAGTCCACCTGCTGCAATGCTCATCCATTGATCTTTGTCTCGGCCAGACAGAGACAGGGTCATTCACTTCCTCTGTGTATCAATATTTTGTACTATTGCAGGTTCTTATCCTGTGTCCCCCCAAAGTGACCAAGAGCTGTTTGCAATGACTGGCACAGGCACTTGCTGCTCTTCTCATGTTCTGCAGACCCCAGGTGACAGCATTCATACTGTGAGATGGTTTCTCAGTCCCTGAATCAATGCCTACCTCCCCAACATGCACCTTACATCTCTTGAACAGGGGTTCCCATACAGTCACCAGAGACCTCCATCCGTATACTGACCCTCCTCAGCCCACCTTGGCACCCAGTCTGGCTCTACATGGCAGGAAGGCAGCCCAGTAAAGAAGGAGACAGGAAAACCTGGGATAGATTTTCTCTCACTGCTGCCTGCTCTGCCTTCACACATCCTCCCATAGCATCACTGGCTGCAGATCCTTGACTGACTGCTCTTCCCACGACTCCCTTTCCTCAGTCCTCCCATCTCTCAGTTATATGGTCCCAGCTCTCACGCTCGTCCCTCACAGGTCATGTTTTCCACACTGCTGACCATTTCTGTTGCTTTCTGTTGGACTCTGTCCAGCTGGGCCACATCCTTCTGGAAGTTCAGTGCCCTCAGCTGAGCAGAGCATTGCTGCCAGGGCCTCACACATGCTGAGAACAAAATTCACTCCATTTGTCTTGCAGGCTGTAATTCAGTTCATATATCTTGGCATGGAGACGACCTGACGCCGCTGACTCATGCTTTGCCTTTGATCCATTGTGACCCCAGGCCCCGCTCTGCAGAGCAATGTTAATACACGTTTTCCTCATGCACTGCTCATTTCTGCGTAAGGTGGGAGCTCACACGTGTCCCTGCAGAACTGCACCCTATTTTTCTCAAATTGCTTCTCCAATTTGACAAGACCATTTGTCAAGCTCAGTCTGTGTCCTCTAAAGTACTTGCAGCCTATTCTAGCTTGCTGTGGTCTGCAAAGTTAATAAGCTTGTTATTTATTTCATAGCCAGTCATTAATAATGACCTGGCCTGGCATTTCCCTGCAACTGACTTTCCCTCCAGAAGCTACCTTGGTCATTCTTCATCAAGCTTTTCTGTAGAAACTAGACTTGGTCAGGGCAAGAGAATTCATGATAAGAACAGAACAGTAAATGAGACCAAGCAAGAGATGCAAGGAAACAAAGCCAAATGTGAGTTATTACTTGATTCCCATGTGAGAACCAAAAAAATCAGTAACACATAATACATATCATCTGCTTCATCTTAGTGGTCCTAGCCAGCTGCAAGTCAGAAATTAGTGTCCTTATACCACAGGCATTTCCCATACCCATCAAATCAAGGTCAACTTTCATATACCAGTGTGTCTCAGACAGATGCTGAAAGATGGAAGAGGTTGGTGCATGCAGTGGCTGGTGGAGCCCACACAAAAGGGGATACTGCTGACATTAGGGGTCAGGAGGAAAGAGCCATCAGTCCAGAAAAGAGAAAAGCTCTTTGGCCACACCTTTGCTTGACCAAGCAAGGACCCAGTTTACACTCAGTCTATATCCAGTTCTTCTATCAGTGAACTTCAAGAAAGTGCCCAACTGTCCCAGTTCATTCTCAGCAAACATGGCCAGTTTTCCTGTCTTGCTGTTAATACTGAGCAGTGGCTCTTGTCACCCTGACAGCTGCTGTCAGATGGCACAGGAGCAGAAAGCAGCGATGGTTATAAAGATTGTATCACCCTATGTTGCTGGAATATGAATTGCTGGGAGCTACCCAGCAACTACCCCTTCAGTGGGCTCAAGATGAACAGTCATCGTGCAACCCTTCTGCAGCTGCCTCTGCCTGCTCTCCTTCTGTCCCAGTCAGGACAAAGGGGCTCAACAGCACAGCTCTGTCCCTGCTGTGGCCATGGAGGTTCCTGGGGCACAATACCCCCTGCAAGAGGGATTATGCATTGTTCCTTCTGTGGCTATACCAAGGGATTCACATTCACAGCAAAAAAGCTCTCCTTTTCCACGATCTCCCTTTTGCCCTTGTACTTTCAATACCCAGTCTCACAAGAATTCCTTTGTGGCTGATGTATTTTCATTGTTGGTTTTCTTCCGCTTGTTTGCCATCAGCAAACAGGCCCTTGTTGTAAATTAGCTTAAAGAATACCTAAAACTCATATTTGAGACTGCAGGAATGTTATTAAAGAAGAATTTAGAGATTGCAGACAACACTTACAGGGGGTTAGTTCTTCAAATGTCCAAAGACAAATATCAGAAGGAGGTGCAAATGAAGAGCTCAAAAGGATAAATCTGTCTAGTGTAAGGAAGGGAAGGGATGAGATAGTGTCTGGAAACTGATGCAAGTAGAGAAGTCACTGTGTAAACTGGAAGGAAGAGCATAAATCAGGAGAGAAATGTGTTCAGAATTAACTTAGAGGACAAGTCGAGAGAAGAGTTTTGGCATCGCAGTTAGGTCAGTAACACTGTAATATATCTAGTTTTATACCAGTCCAGTCCCAGACAACATCTCAGCAGGCAGCTTTTTCACAGAACCTGAGCACCCTGCTCAAAGGAGAGCCAGCTTCAAAGAAAGATCAAGTTTCCCATGGTCATATCCAGGAAAGGTTTTAAGGATATTTTCCCCAGGAAAAATTCTTTTATCAAATTTGTGTGTTTTCACTCTTCAAAGTGAGCAAGAGCTGGCAGCAATACGTGGAGCCAGGATAGCTATGGCTTTGCTTGGTATGTAATACCAGCAAAACTCAGCTAGTTATGAGGTCCCCAGGGCTCACCACCTGCAAGGCATTTCTGAGCAGATTTCATACACAAAGAGAAGCACTTAATTCCCAGTTAATTTCAATTCACTTTGGCACCCTCCCCTCTCTTCAGATCTTCAGCTCTCTGTGGGGGCATCTCTCCCTGCCCAGCTGCAGCCAGGATTTCTGCTCATGGATCGGTTGGGAACAGCTGGGTAAGACGCAGACAAGACCCCAGGAAAGCCGTTGACCTGTCTTCCTGCTTCCCCAGGCAGCAGCTGTAACTGTGTTATGATGTTCCTCAGTGGCATGTTATTTCTTAAAGATATTCTGAGTAATCTAATAGAAAGTAGTAGAGACTTCTGTTGGGCCAAGGCAGGCTCACAGCTGCAGGATGCACATCTGTCTCTGCCATCTCAGGGCTGAGGTGCTGCTGCAGGTCTCGGTCACCAAGTCCTCAGGAGTGCTCAGAAGAGCTACTGGCTCTCTGTCCCTTGCCCACAAACAAACCATGGACACAGACCCTGCAGAGGGTCCTTCTCCACTCTTCCTGACAAAAGGCAGTCTGCAAAGGAAACACTAGAGTACATGACCATACAGCTTATGAACAAGAACTTGAGGAAGGGTAAAAGGAAATAGGCAGTGTTAAACCATAAGGTAACAGGAGAATGCAGAACACACTGAAAGCCGAAGTTGTGGCCAAATGGAAAAAAATAGAAATAACATATCTGGTGGCAGACTGCATGTAAAAACACAGCAGGATAAAAAGCACTTTGAGGAACAAATGGCAAAGGGAATTAACACTAATAATGTTTCTTCACATCAAAGATTCAGAAGCCTGTCAGAAAATCTGCAGGGCCATCTGACTGTACAAAAGAATATCATAGCACATGTGGCCATTTTAAAATTATTTATTTACATCAGTGCTCATAGTGGAATAAAATCTGTGCTCAGATGGTTCCCACCACTCTTGGGGGTTGAGAATCTTAGGAAAGGTTAGGTAAAAGTCAAAATTACTTTAGAAGAGATATGAAAAAGAAATCGGAGTGTATTAGCAGTAAACAACTAAAACTGATAATAAGTACTCAAGAGGTCTAAGATATCTGTAAACTGGAAGTGCTGAGGTCATAGCAGTGATGGGTAACATGCCGTTTAAATTTACTGGAAGACCATACTTCTGATTATCTTGAGCACCTGCATTGTTTTCAAAGACCTTTTTATCATTGTCACTTGCAGTTCTTTTTTATCCTAGTGAGGAGGATTCAGTTGTCAAAAAAATAAGCGATAGTTCTTTTTTGTTTATATGTTCGCAAAAATACAGAACTGGTCTTTGTCCTACACTGGCCATCATGGCTTCACTTCTGCCGAGTCTAAGGCTATCCTGCCTTCCAATAAAAGATATGCCACATAACATGACCCTACAACTGGCTGTCAAAGCCAACCAGCTAAGAAGTTGCCAGACTCACCGAGAAGTTCAAACTCCAACTTTTCAGTCTAACATAATGAAAAACTCATTCTGGGTTTGCAGGCTGGTACCTTCCCTGCCTGACTGGAGGACTGCACGTTAACAGAAGAGAAATAGAAGCAGGGGGTGAAGAGAAAGAGTTTTCAGAGATGAGAAAATGCTCATTAACAAGGATGCTGAAGGCATCACTGGATACTCAGGGAAGTTCAGTGTATGAGTGCCTTTATGCAAAAGTACTCATTGGCCTTGCACCCCAGCAATACAAATTTAACTGCTGGTACTGATCCCAACATTTTCATTCCAGTCCATGCCTTAGTCCTAATGCTGGGAAGGTTTTCTTTGACTCAGGAAGTAGGTCCATCACTCCATAAGGGTTAAAAGTTAATAAGAGGCAGGAGAGGGAACCATAAAGCTGAGATTAGTTCCTTGTTTGTTTTCTAGCTCCCCAGTCTGAAGTTACAGAAACACATAAGGCTTCCGCTTCTTCCCCCAGGCAGAGTTAATTACTAGTGTGAATTGTTTTCACTGCTTCCTGCTGGAATATCACCGGACCACTGACCTGGTGCCACTGCCTCTGCTGCTGCATTCTCAGGCAGCCAAAAGGAAGCAACAAAAACATCAGGTGAACAGTGTTTTTTGGCAGCCAGGATACACCTTCTCTTACTGCAGTGTCAGGATATCTGGGGCTAGAGCTCAGACTGATCGACAGAGAGGAAACAGGAGAAGTTGTGAATGTTCAAGACAGAAAACATACCCAAGATTCAGCTCTGTGGATATAACTACGCACTGTAAAGCATCAGCCACTTTCATACCTCCTCCCCCCACTACACCCTCTTCACTTCTATGATTGCTACCACTCTTATGAGGAAATCCAGTTGACACCTCAAGCTTAGAAAGTCCTGTCTCACCAAGACTGGCCAATTATCCATGAACTAGCCACTCTCGAGAACAGGAGACCACGAGATCACACAGCCCTTCATCCCTGTTGCCTTCTTTCTACCGGGTTCCTGCTGCCTATGAGATACAACAATACCTTTATCCTCATTATCTCCTGTTGGGTGCTGTAATTGGGGATCTTGATAATTTACCCAAGGGTAACATCATTCCAGCTGAAAGCAACACTTCCTCCCTCACCTGCACCTGATTCAGTCAGAGAAGTGCCAATGGAGTTACACTGTAGTGAAGAACTGCAACAGGGAATAACCCCAAGCTAAAATCTTTGTTGAGGGAACAGGTAGTAAAGGCAATTCAATGGTGCCATTTACACCCCAGTGAGTGAAGTACGAACCATGAAGGTCTCCACAGAGCTTAGACATGCACCAATTGGAAACATTTCCTTGAGAGCAGTGGCACATTTTCCATAGCTATCCAGCCATGAGCTAGCTCTGCTGTTGTGGTTAACAGGGCATTGAGCCTGAATCCACAGCCATCACCTCCCAGCAGTGTCACGAGTCCAGCACCACATTCATCACAGCTGTCCAGTACCCAGTCCAAAGCAGAGGCAGCACTATGTTCATACCTGTCCAGAGCAAGTCTGCAAAGACATAGACCTACTTTTGCCTTCAGCCCTTGCTCTCTACTCTCAGCACTGCTTTGCCACTGCTCCCACACTTCTACACTAGACTTTTGTGCAGAGTTTTCTACTTGATCCTCTTTCTATGCTAGATGCAGTATAATGCCTGCTGTCTCTCAAACCTCTCATTCACAAAGTGCAGGGCCACATGGAGAACAAGAGTATGGCTATGACAGCTGCTTAAAGCAACATTTATACTTTATTATTTCAGTCTGATAGCACATGTACTATTAAGGGAGCTTTTTATCTCCTTTTAACTGTCTATTCTGCTGACAGAAACCCAGTAACAGACCAGGACCCTTGTGGCACTTGACACTGAGCAACCAAGGAGCAGAAGGACATTCCATGCTCTAATCTGTTGCAATTCAAGCACACACATTTGCAAGCATCATTTTCACATGCTAAGTGAGGTGACAGTGCACTTAGAAGTCATAGGTCTGTCTCCCAGCTGGGTGTAACAACACCTATGACACCCTTCCTGGAGTGAGAGAATAAATACAAGTCATAAAACAAAGCAGGATAGAAAACACCTCGCAAATTTTCCTAGTGCTTCTCCAGAGAGTACTGAAAGAAGACACAGATCATTTTGATCCTTCCCATTCTCATTCCAAGGTTTGGTTCCCCCTGTGCATTAGCAGCCTTGGACATCACTGCCACATAATACACGTGGTAGGAGCCACATTGCAGACTCTGAAATGAGTGGCTTTAAATCTGCCTATAGATCATATAAGCTGAAATAATTACTACTAATCTGGAAAACAGCAGTCTTCAAAGCTTTGCAAAATATGCATGTCAGATATAAGCTGAAATAATTACTACTAATCTGGAAAACAGCAGTCTTCAAAGCTTTGCAAAATATGCATGTCAGATAGCATGAACTCATCTCTAGGCACTGGGCATTTCAGACTATCTCCATGACAGCAGTCAGCCCCAAAACTGCCTTCTTGTTTTCTCCTTAAAAGTAGCAAGTGTTGGATTTCAGAGTAAACTGGAAAATAAGCCGCACTGGGAGACTTTGCACCCTGGGAGCTCT
The DNA here is from genome assembly GCF_033783945.1 of Neopsephotus bourkii. Classification (NCBI taxonomy): domain Eukaryota; kingdom Metazoa; phylum Chordata; class Aves; order Psittaciformes; family Psittacidae; genus Neopsephotus; species Neopsephotus bourkii. The sequence continues at coordinate 4,915,460 of NW_026902113.1, forward strand.
CTTGTGCTTATCAGCATTCTGATCCTCTGAGCCCACCACATTCCCTTCAGAAAAACTATAATGCATCTCCAGCGGCAAAAGTTTGAACTTGGCTCCACATTAAGTAAATGTCCCTGAAGTTCAGAGCTCTTCCAAGTCTGCTTATTTCCTCTGAGACAACTTTAATGAAGTATTTACTTATGTTTTCCTTGAAGTAGAAATACTGTATCTGATGTTATCTGTTATTTTTTATTTTGGTAGGAGATTTGTTTTTGCTTCCACCATTGTGTCTTTGACCTGTAATAAAATCTGTACTGAAGTAATGGCTAATCTGAACAAGCAAGTAATTATCCCAGTAAATCCAAGGGAGGGTACGAACAGCTACATCTCTCTGACCTGTCTGTGCCCCTTTGCAGAAACAAACATGTACTTTGAGTAACAGAACAAAATTTCTTGTGTTGTGGCTCTATGGGGTCATAGCAGAGTGTTGTCTATATCCACGTAATTAGAAGGGAGGTTAATGAATTGCTAATGTACATTTCCAGTGGACAAGCAGATAGAAAGCATATTTAAGTGGGCTGAACAGTTTATTAAATGAGATTATAATAGGCACTTTTCCCCCTGTCAAGTGTCATTTCAAGACAAATTGATGTAATTCTTTACCTCAGGAAAGTTCATTAGTTAAAACAGGGCTGTAATGTCTACTGATGCAAACCAGTGTTGTCCCTCATTTCTTTTGGCCTAAATATTTTCTCTGTTCTTCTTTTCTATTCCTTACCTTTTCTGTTCCTTTCATACCTTACCCTGGGTTTTCTGGCAAAAGTAGAGGTCAGCCTCAGCTGGGACTTCAGATCCATGCTTTCTAGCACTCACTGATGTATTGGAGGTTTCCTTCTTTTGCCCTTCTTCATGAACCACAGTGTTTGCAGGGATATTTCCATGGAGTACAGCTGCTTTCCCTGTGCAGGATTCAGAAGCTGATTTAGGGATACTCAGACTCCTATGTAGCTTTCAAACACTGATGTCCTTAGGAAAGAAGAGTGGAGGGACATCACACCATCCATGCCACTCTACCAACGCCTGAAGCAGGTTCCTTCGTATGTGTATGAAGGAGCTGATCCCTTCCAAGGTCTGGAGGTGGCCTTGCTGAAGGAGATGAAAGGACATGTTTCTAGGGAAGCTGCCTGCTCACTGACCTGTGGAGGGACCCGCTCCAGCACTGCTGCTCTTTACAGCCATTCAATAACACATTTTAACCAGAACATTTTAGCAAAGCAGTTTTTCTATCTAAGCTGTGATGTGTATGCATCTGGTGGTGCTGGGGGAGGATGGGGTTTCCTTTTGCCATTTCAGGGGATAAGGATGCCTTCAGAAAGCTTCCCAGTACCAACCTGAAGTAGTAGTATCGTTGCGGGAGAACCTTAATGGAAGAACAAAGCATCACAAGGCTCATTCTTCTTCTCTTTGGCATGATTTTTAAGTACATTAAAAAAAATAAAATAGAAAATTGATTGTATCAAGAAAGCAGACAGCACCATTTGCTGTTCTCACTGTGCTTCCAAGCCTCACATTTGTGGAAGTAACATCTGGTTTTACAAGAACAGGATGCCAAGAAAGTGCTACAATTTCATTCTCTTGCTAAAATCTGTGTCTCGACTGCAGTTGTAGTACATATTCCAAAGTCTCATTATGCAGCTATTTTTTTCCCAGTTCAGTGCAAAGGCCTGTCAAAAAACCTACTGTCTGAGCACTCAATTCGCCTTCTTCTCTAAGTATTTTTTGTCTGCTCATACAGATTTGTCTATATGCACTTCCATCACATCTAATAACATAATAGGCCTAAATATTACTTAGTGTCATCTTGCATCTTCCACTTAGGTACAGAAGATGTTTTAAACCTAAACTGACACCTTTATTACACCTCTTTTTGCTCCTTGTTCACTTTCAGATACCATCTCCCAGTAACTGCAACAGGGAGAAAGAACAGAAACCCCTTCTGATACTAGCGTCATTGTCTTGGGCTGAAAAATCCAGATGCAAAGTTCAGGGTCAATATCTCCATGCAATCTGTCATTTGTATTTCCTGTACTAATTAAATAGCCCATAGAATTCCACACGGTGCAGTCTGGTAAGAGCTGGTGTCCAGGCTGGATTACCTGGAGCCCAGATAATGAAGCAGCCCTGCTGGCATGACACATTCATTAATAGCTGTAGTTAGTGTGCTGAAGCTGAGAGAAAAAAAAAAGCAATAAAACCATGGCCTGACAGGAGAGAAAAGCAGGACATATCACCAGAATATGTGCCACTGAGGTAATCCATTGCCCTGAGCAAGACAACAAGGTCCCTGTGCTGCTCCGGTGAGGCCAGCCAGGGTCCTCTCACAGCTGCTCAGTGTTGGCATGCCTCTCCCACTCTCTTCCTCCTCTGCTCATATACATTTGAATGTGATATCCCTGGAGACATGCCCTTTTCCTTATCCAGAGCAACCTCCCAGCGAACTGTCAGTCTCTAATTCCAGCGTGCTCATCTGTCCCACCTTATAGTGTACTGCCCGCCTGGTTTTTGTGTAAACGATGTTGGCTTATGTCAGTTTTATATACATCCTGAAAGATCCGGAATGCAGACTGATTTTGCTGTCCAGTAAGCATGAAACCCCCAGTCAGTTTACTGAGCACATTTCTTATTGAGAAATTCAGTTTAAAACGAAAATGAATCAAAACTGTTCACTATTCACTTACCTCAAACTGTGCTAGTTTTGCTTATACCTGTTAGGACCACTTACGTCAAGCCTTTCTCGTAATGGGGACTAAAGACCATTACTTCTCTATTTGTACACCAACAGAACGATAGCAAAAAAGATACAAGCACCTGAAGTTGCTCCAGGTTATCAAGAACAATTCTGCAGTTGAGCAAAGAGGGTTTGGCCTGGTACCCACAAAACTCAGTTTTCCCTAGATCTTTCACTAGTTTATGCCTCTCTTTCTTTGGGCTGTAAGATGTTCAGGCAAGGCACAGTCTCATTATGCACCTAGTGTAGGAAGTTACCTAGACCCTCGAACTACATCAAGCAGCTGTGGGGCTTCTGCTCTTGTCTCCTTCCCCAAGGATTTTCATGTGAACTCCAATAGCTGTGAGAAGAAATGTTGTGTCTCATGAGAGCTTACTTTTGACTAAAGCATCTGCATCTTTTTTGACTCCTGGATAATTTTTCTAACCAACATGCTGAACGTAGAACATGAGGTTGATGCAATTTTCAAAGAGCTAGTGGGAAATACCTCCAAAATATGTGACTGATAATAGCACTGAACCAGTGACCACAAAATAGCCACAGAACAGCCATTAGGAGTCGTGGGCCTCCAGCACTGATTTTCATGCAGTAATTTATTTTAAGCTGCCACAACAGCTACAAGAACCTGAGTTAATCCTTTGCACAGGAGGAATAAATTATGTTACAGATCAAGATGCGCTGAAGCTTCTTAATATAAAAACATAACTGATAGATTACCATAAGTCCTTGTTAGGTGATGCTGTCCTGAACAGCATGGAAAAAGCAAATTGAGAGTCTATGGACTTGCCAGGAAACCTTTATTGCTGGGCTGCAGCCTCTGTATTGGGCAAGCCACAGCAGCTTGGTTAAAAGGCTGGTAGAAAACAGTCACCTCCAGCTCCTTGGGCTGAATGTGTCAGTTATTTCTTTATGCAGTCTTCAGTTAAGGGTCTAAAAAACTCCTCGTGGCTCAGTTCCACAAAGAAAGGTTGTTGTCCAAATGAGATTTTCAAAAAGAAAATGAGATTTGATTTTCTTGCAGAAAATCACATCAAAGAAGCTAGAGAGTATTCCCTGCCAGGGAAAGGCAGCCTTTGCTGTACCCAACCCCACTGTTAAAATCACTAATTGGTGGAGAAAAAGCATTTCAGAGGCACTATGATCTGTAGGTCCAGATTAATTAAGATAACACTTTATTCAATGCTAATAAGTGCCACTTTTGAAACCAAAAGCATCAAAAATGGGAGTTCACAAGCTCAGCAACCTCTGCAAATGCATGTCCTTCTGCTTGTAGTAAGGCAGCAAACAATGCAATTGCAGTTTTCTCTGCAAGGCCTAAAGCCACCTCAGTTAGGCACACTGACTGCCAGAAGCATACCCCAAACAGGAGAGACGACTCTGCAGAAGAATGTTTCACCTCAAATTAGAAGAAATGACAGTCCTGTTCAAAACTCTTCTGTCTCTTCTAATTTTCATACAGATCAGGAGTGAAACTAAAAGGGAAAGCATTCACCTTCAGCTTCGTCTCCGAATTGCTTTTCCAGTTTTCCCTTTTCATCTCCACACACCATTTTTGTACTTTCTCTGTACAAGCTCACCCTGCATGTTGTTTTCAGGACCCTCAGAGGTGCTCCTTTGTCCCCTCTGAGTAGCTTTCCCAGCACTCTTGAGACCAGCTTAATGTTTTTGCCATGCCTCTCTTTCGGGATTAACTTCCCTTTGGGTTGGCAGGACCTCCTACCACACATTAGGCTGTAACTAGAGGCAGTCAGAAAAACAAGGTTATTTTACTAAGCAAGTTTCAGCTAAGGCTGGGCATCACTAGCGTGGATAATTACAACAATTCTTTATGGCTTTCAAATTACACATTGTAAACCAGCATTATTTTCAAGAGTCTGGTCCAGCAGCACTGTGGGAAGGGCATGATAATGGAACATACCTGAAAGTGGTGGCCTTTTGCTTTATGTGGCTCTGTCTGTATCACCATGCATCACTCAGCTCTGCCTTAAACCTTACAGGTTTATTGCTTATCCTGCTTGGCATCTACAGCAGTATCCCCAGAACTTTCCACTCATTCATCCTCAACTGTGAGTCAGGTGGTGCTGAAGCTATGGATGACAGAAGTTCCAATCACTGGAAACCCCATGGTACATTTTGCCCTGAGCCTAATCCCGTGCCATGGAGCAGAGTCATTATGAAAGTGATGGCAATGAGATCTGTTGTCATAAAACTGAGACCCCCACATAGGAGCTTTGTAATTAAGGAATAAACAGAGGCAATGAGTCATCGCATGTGGTGCTGTGGGAGCTCTAGGAAAGCGCATTTTCTGAAACTCAGGGAAATAACACACGACCTTTGACATGACTTTGGTTTTTTGTTTTATTGTTAGCAGATGTCATTGCAGTCAAGGGAAGCAGGATACCATATGGCCACTGTTTTAAGAGAGTCATTTAATTAAGTCCATGCCTTTGATACCCTATACTTGGAGCCTTCTGGAACGCCAGTCAACTACAAAGTAGTCTTCAAATATCTCAGATGCTTGAAGGTTTGGCCAGTAGCAGGGCTGAGAGTGTATCCTAGGCACACACAGAGGACACTCACATAGTCTGTCATGCAGGCTGCCACAGACAACACGGCCTTTGCCAGCATGCCCCCCAGCCAGCAGCAGTGCTCACACACAGGCACGGGTTGCTCAATCCCATCCCTCCTCTCTGGCTCGTCAGGGTTGAAGCCTGCTAATGAGAACACACATGCCTTTGCTGCCATTCACAGATCCCTCAGATGTCAGCACAGTCCCTGAGTCCACCTCATGTCCATTCCTGAGCCTGGCCCCATTACCATACACAGGACTATTCCCACCCATCAGCTCACCCGGCTGCTGCTATTAGCGGAACAGACACACACACTCACACATCTCACAGGCACCCTACACCCACTGACCCCCCAAGAGTCATCACAGGCTCTCAGTCAACTTGACACCTAAGCCCAGACCCCACAACCCTTACCCAGTCCCCAGCTCAGATCTCGAGTCTCCTCCAGCTAGTCCAGTTCAAAGTTTGGTGGCAAGTATAAGCATGTATGATCACAGGATTAAATTCACTACGGTAATATTAACACACTCAGGCTTTTCCAGTTGCTGGCATGTAGTTTTCTCATACACAAGGTCTTTCCAGTTGATGACAGCTAAACCCCCAGGACTTGTGACCCACAGTCCCTTCTCCAGCTGCTGGTGCTTGGACCTCACAGCTCTGACACAGCATGATGAGGTGGTTCAGGAAAGGATTTAACAAGATAGGATAGATGTAGTGGTCAGGGACAGGGCTCAGCCCGGCCTCTCATTGGGAAAAAAAAAAAAGCCACAAAATGGTATGCTGCTTTTTCCATGCTGTTTTTCATTAAGGGCAGGGGTACAAGGGGAAAAAGGATGTGACTGTTTCTGGCCAATCCTTCATTATTTTCTATCACTTCGAATATGTCACCATGATTTTATGTGAAAGAATGCAGAACTACCTTCCAGTAGCATCACATGTTGCTACTCACAGTGCCTCATCCCATCTTGAGCAAAATGGTCCTTTGAGGTTCTTTGTCTTGACTGAGAATTTGAACACAAGTTGAAAACAACTTCCTTTCTCCAAAGTTACCTCCTTGCTGTTCTTCACTTTTTCAGGGTTGTGTTAAGGCTTTACAAATCATGTATCCTAAACCTAACGATCACGTGACATTTAATAGCATCATAGGAATCTGGATTACACTACTATATAAGACCAAAGAGGTGGATTGAATAATGGAATGAACCAACTTTTTCAGGTTTTCATTATCCTCATAGGTTGTATATGGAAGTTACAAAATCATTAAAATCCCACACATATCTATTGCTTTCTCTGCAGGCCATTCAAAGAAAAAAAATATGTCTTGAGAAACTTCCAAAATTCTTTGGGTGTTTTTCCTTACCCATGTATATCACCCTTAGATGCTTACTTGCTTTCTTTCCCGTTCCAAGGTACAGGCTAGAAGAGCGTAGGTCCCTGGTTTCTCTTTAGTCTGCTTTTTGAAACATTTTCTTCTTCAAGTCCTTGGGATGCCAAGAAGCCTTTGACTTCTGAAATATAACCACTGGTTTATATGAACACTTACCCTCAAGTTAGTAGGGGCTGGCCTCATTTAGGATCCTGCACCTTCAGAAAGAGGAGCCCTTGGCTCTCCCTGCAGTCCCCATCCCTCATTAGAACATTAAACCATATCAATAAACATTAAACATTCAATACATAAAACATATTAAACTTCCCCATCTTTTTAAGAAGACACAATTTGGCCAGTATCTTAGAACAAGAAATTCAGTCCTATTCAGATGCCTTTTACGAAACTCATGGTGGCAAAGTTATATTCTATAGGATATAACTCTTATATAGCAGAACAAAATCATTATTATATTTTTCTGCATGGAAATACAGGTTACAACCCAGCCTTTGTGGATTTGAATTTCTACAATGCAGATGTCTACATGTAAGGAAGGTTTCCAGGCTCTCATTACAGCCCATGGAGAGCCAGTCAGGACACAGCTTAGAGTCCACTGACTCATCCCAAAAATACCACAGGCGCTCAGTGGGCTGAATCACTCTCTTGACTCTGCTCACTGTACTGATAGTAACAGGCAGACACCTTCTCTATACTAGTGCTAAGTCACCCCCCTAAATTTAAGGTGACATCTCACCACTGAGCACTGAAAAGCCTAGACTTTTTGCTACTCTTCTTAGGGAAACTGCAAAATTCATTTCCAAAAAAGTTCTGGAAGTTATAGAAGAAAAAAAGGCTGAGGGTTACTTACTAGCACAGGTAACACTGTCTTCAGCGGCTTTGCAGAGAAGGAAAGGTAGATTGTTTGTCATAAAAACTAGGCTCAAGAGTTGCCTTGTCTGAACTGCATCTACCATCCACAAATGCACACCAGGTTCTCTTCCAGAGGGTGCTGATGGGCATTTGAAAGAAGTTTCCTTCCACGTATGGACAGTGTATGTACAACGTTTCAAGCAGCTCTGTCATTTAGTGGGGAACAAACACACACACCTACTGAGTTATCCAGGCCTGCACTATCTGTCACTGATTCCTGCCTTGGAAAGAATACATACATTATTTCAGTACTGAAGCAACTTTTCCTCTCAGAGGGCTTGTCCCAGCAGAAGGAACATGCTTGAAGATGCAGACACAGAACCGCAGCTCAAGGTTTTTTTAATTCCCAAGGACCATTTTTCTGTGATGCTCCAAAGCTTGTCAAAGGTGACAAGGCAGCCCTGTAGGACTCCTGTCTGCCTACGGGAGCTGCTCAGCATAAACTGTCACAGGTGAGATTTATGTGGGAGCACTGTGGAAGGAAAGAGAAGAAAATCATAAAAGCACAAAATTATTTGAATATATCCTTTTGGAAACTGATGTGGATTACTTGATTACAGGGAGAGGGCGCACGGATGACTTTCAGGACCTGAGTGTTTCGCTTCTGCAGAGAAGTGATTTACCTACTCCAGGGAATTTAGGACTGAAAAAGGAGCCTCATGGCCACAAGAGGGTGCAAAATTACCCAGCACAAAGCGCAGGTTTTGCGCATGTCCGAACAACTTTTCTCCTGCCCAAATCACGTGGTAAAGTGGTAGTAAAGCTCCATCTGAACTTATTTTTTCACAGATTCATTTTGTTTGGACTTCATAATGACAACAAACTCGAAAATACTGCAAGCTTTGCTCAGAGGGAAAGGTAACTTGAGGAAGAGTGAAGATTCCCATCAGGAGAATGTAAAATAATTCACTCGTTTTGAAAGTTTGCTTAATTTTTTTTGTTATTGTTATTTGTTTTAAAATGTTCTTGACCAAAGGAACCAAGCTATGGCCCATCGCCCTAGGCAACTTTACACATACCGTAACTGTGTATTAACTTGAAAGTCCCTGTAAATACTTATTAGGCCGTGGTAACAGTATTTTTACATCTCCCCAGATACTCCAAACCACCCAGTTTCTTGCTCATTTTTCAGACTGGCATGCATGCAAGTTATTGAAGTTTGTTCTACCTCTTCTTTCCTTACTCCTGACAACTATTTTCTCCTTTGAAAACTTAATTGTGTTTATCATCTGGACGAATTAAGCTTTTTTACAAAGTTAGAAGCCAATAGTACTTAATCTGTCTATGGCACCATCCGTTATTTGCTGTTCTTCCTAACTCAGCACTGGTGCTATGGTTTTGATGCCTTCCTCTTACTGTAGGTGTAGAAGCTTCTCTCCCTGTCTTTTATGACCCTACAAGTCACTAGATCCACTTCACATCTCAGCCCTTCCAATTTTATCCCTACACATTCCTGTTATGTCCTTACAGATATCTTTATAATCATTTTCTTTCCATAATGTAGAAGTGGATCATCATCCCTCCTATTAAACGTTGCTCTGTACTGACCACACCTTAGCAGGAAGGGCTGCACAGTGTCCAGCAGAAAACCCCCACAGGCTCTAATCACTGGGTCATTAGCAAAATGGGAGTGAAAAGCATGAGTTTTCCTCTGCTCCGTGTTGTTGTTGGGGTTTTTTGGCTAGAGCTTGAACCCTATGACATGGGTGGCCCATTTATGTGACTGGGCAATAGCACAACGGCCAGTTTGGTCTGCAGTGTGCTGATAGCAATACAATTTCATAAATTCTAAACCATAATATATTTGTTGCATTTGAGAAAGTTTCAAAATGCCAATACTATTAATTTCCCATTACAATGAGTAGAAAACCATATCAAACAGAGGCCTGTGACAGTATTTTTCTGTTAACAGTTTTCAGTCTTCACTATAAGCTGCAGATACCCAACTTTTCTAAGCAACCAAAAATTCTGAAGTTCAGAGTATTTGCTAACTTCAAAATTCAAGACCAGCTCAATCAAATCTAAAAAATTCTTTCCCAAGCTCCATTACACATCTTTGCATTCCCTGTTTTAAATAACAAGCCATCAGGAAGGCATCCTTCATACGGATCAACCCCTTCATTATGGCAAATTGTGTCACTGGCCATTCATGGCTGCTAGAGAGAAATACAGTCAACTTTGGCTAGTACAAGCAATAAGGTGGAAGCAGGTCTTCAAATACAGGGAGATCAGGGATCTGCACGCCAGCCTGGCAATAGGAAGGATTTTGCCCAGAAGCATGACTGCTCATTACCTTCACCACAAAAGCGGTATCTCCACACCAGTGACTATCAGTGGGGAGTATGAGTCAGTGGGAGAGTCAGACTTTGATATCTCCAAACAAAATAAAACTCTGAATTAATTTCTTCAATCAAAGAATTGAAAGGAATTGAAATTTTCTGCCAGGCATGCTGTCAAACTGACAAAGTGACTCAGCAAGCAAAATAATTGGTCTGTAATGTGATTATATTTGGGGATTCAGGTTGGGGTTTAGACATGCTGTTAAAGGCTGAACTGAAATAACAGATTTAACACAAAGTTGTCAGGCCTGAAGTTTTAAAAGGTCCTGCTGTCACTAAACAAGCAGGAACTCGATGCAAAAAATAATTGGCTGCTGTGTAACCACACTAGGCCTTCGTTAGTAAATATCCTTAATAAGCTGATCCAGATGTGGAGCACGCTCCCTAAGAAGGTAATTGTGTTTAGATTATTTGCAAGACCTGTTCTCTGTCATAATTCTCTTCTCTGAGAAGAGGAAATGATCAATAACCACAAATCCAGTCTCCAATAAGCAGGCCCTGTCCCTAAGACCCCCACCTATTAGGGAAAGGGAACAAACAGTACAAGGTCGGCAACGATACCCCAGGAACAGGCAGTGCCAGTCTACTTCACTAAGTGGAATTCACATATAGAGATGCAAAGCATTGTACCAAGCAGAAGCGTTCTTAGTGGCACCCTCAAAATAGAAAATGTACTGCAGGCAACATGCTCCCTGGAATTGGTGACAAAAATACCCCTTTCCTAATCCTATGCTCCTGACAAAACAACTGAACTGTCAAGCAAAAGAGGTGCACGAATTCCCTAAAAACCATGGGCCACGGGGGACTCAGCAATGTGTACTCCAGTGCTCCAAAACACAGTCATCCCACTCATGCCATTCCCAAACAGTGCTCCTCAGCCATTCTGAAAGCCTCCAGATCCTGGAGCTGTGGAGCCCAGAGAATCCAGGCTTTCTAGCACTGCCGTTTTGTTAGGTAGGGACTCACTGACCTTTTAAAGGTTAATTATTTAATACAGCAGAATCATATTACTGTTCTCATCTACCTGTATTCCTGTTTGATTTGTACAGAAATGTTCCAAGGAAGACAACTGCAGTTTAACTACAAGACTGAACTTGTTTTTCATTAGTGGAGAAGAAAACAACAAAATTATCACAGACCGCAGCTCCCACCAAGATTCGATTTGGAAGCTTCACACAGAAACTAAAAAGACTTTGCAGTCATAAATCATTTAAAACAGTGTTTGTGGACAAGGAGCACTTCCAAGTGGATGTGATCAGCTAAAGTGAATGGGATCTCAGTGGTGGTCATGGAGCTGGGATCCCAGAGGACCTTCTGGGCACTCTCAGGAACCCAAAGCCCAAGCACTGGGTTGGGGCAGGGGACGTGCCCAGGTCTGAAGACAAATTCACTTGGTTCAAAGCAACAGCAGTTTTGCAGCTGTCAGAGGGAGCTGTGTCGGTCAAAGCCTTCAGATATAAGAAATTAATGTTTGCAAAGAGCTGTGAAGATGAAAATCCTGAGGATTAAGATTTCCTTGGAGGGCTTCACTCTTTTTCAGTTTTAACCAAAAGCTTTAAAAGGTTTTGCATTCAGTAGGAAATGTAAAATGCCATTTATCCAGAGTCTTCCAGACAGCCAAATAGAGAGACAAGAACTATTCACACAGATGTGAGGTGAATTCTGTATCATCTGTTTCTGGCTTGCTCTAAAAGGAAAATAACCCCAAAGCTTCCCACAAAAGACTACACATCAGGAAAAGTGGAGAGCCGGTTCAAAGAAATCTCTCAAGAAGCGTGTGCTGTTTGTAAAAGAGAACAGCCAAATTCTCTGCTCTCTGCTTTTGTAGTAACTTATTTACAGCTTTTAAAATCCTGAATCTATGCTGTAATTACAGACAAAATTCCCCACCCCAAGTTCTCAGGAACTGCCAGCAGTATATAGCTTTAAATTCAACCAACCTGCCTGGAAATCACTGCAAGTATTCACTGTGCACAATTTCAACCAAGTCTCTCAAAACTGTTGCTTGAGGTGGTCCTCTCACTGTTTGCCAAGAGCAAGGGGCAGATAAAGCAGGTAATTTGCCCCAAGACCAGCATGGGCCAAGCTAGGACCCAACCTCAAGCATTCCAGACCTGCTTTACACGGGCAGTTGTTTAGCACTCACTCTAAATACAACTGGCTAAAAATATTAAATAGGGGAATACCACACTAATTTTCAACATACAAGAAGCAAAGAACTATTAAGAACATCGGCCACAAAAATTAGTTCAGTAAGTTGTTTCAATAAAGCTGACCTTTTTCACTGAAATACATTGATTTTGACCAAGTTTTCTTTGCTGGCTGACTAAAGTTCAGTGCTCTGATCCCTTCTGATTAGAAATGAAAACCCAAGCAAAAGAAACCGCTGATCTCTGACTGTAAAATCACCATTCAACACAAAAGTACCTTGCAACATTTGAGAGATTCCTTGCATCCACATGGAACAAAGACAAATACAATACAGGGATAGCCACGTTGATGGCTAAACCTCCATCAAGCACTTCTCTCAGCCAAAGTTAGACTGCTTTTACATACTCAAATTAATAATAGTAGGTATTGCTCTCTAACCAACACAGTCACTAGACCCTAGTGAATTATTCAGTTAACCTATCAGGTCATCTACTGTAGCATAAGAGGAATCACTATCTAAAGCTCCATTTACTCTATTGACTAGGTCAACAGAGAATATTATGTGAATGTTATGCACCAGAGCCATTTCAGGCCACCAGCTGCACTCAGACCACACGTACAAAGGCACATGCAGCCTGAGCACTGGGGAATGAACATTTTACATCTACCCACACATCAGACTGTGCTTTCTCTAACGTAACCAACATACTCATTCTGTGCTGTGTGATGTGCCTCTGAGCTCTCTGTGTACAGTGCTTAGGTCACACCCAAGAGGCCGGACACCAAGGAAGGGGATGATGTTTGTAGTTGGAAGATAACCTGCAACCACAAAGTACTTTTAAATTATAGCTCTAGTACTTCACAGACACTTTATCATAAGTCTCAGAACAACCAGAAGTAGCAGGGACATTGTGCAGGATTGATCACGGAGCAGGACACAGTGTTCAAAACTATAAATTCATCAGCTCCTACAATGACAGGCAACTCTTTTTCAAAGATTTCCCTTGGGCAATCCTGGGACTGTATTATTGGCTTTGCAATCTGGGACACAAAAAAAAGCTTAAATGTTCTTTTAGAACCAACTTCTCTGTAAAGGGGTGTAGCAGCATGACTTTCCTGAAGGAAGCATGCTACCCTTCCTTCGCGCTTCTAACAACGTAAGCAAATGCAACATCCAGAAAAGTAATGTTACCATACAGCTACATCAATGTGCATTTGAGAATTACGACCTCAGCAAGGTTGGATTTCAAGTATGCTCCTTCATAATGGATTAGACCGTCTTGATTTGTGAGCGTTAAAAATGGCACTTTTAGCTAGGATACTAACAATCTTGCTTCCAAAACAGCAGTATCTTTTCATCCAGCAATCCAGCTGGAATTAGAAAGAGAAAATACAACTTAATGATAAAAATACAGATGTAGAAGACAGGAAATGCTGAAGAAATTTCAGCTGAAGACAGAACCCTTTAAGGGACCCATCAAAATATTTCTTCTTTCATAGATTGCAAGAGATTTGTGATCTCTTGCCATTAGAGTTACTGTTTATTTTATTTTCCAATCAAAACTTGTATGAAATTTAAACCAAGTTACTTTAAATCAATATGTAAAATCCCACTAAATCACATTTGATTACGACTCAGAATAATGCATTGTTCAGATTCATGAACAATCTGAGAATAACCAGCCCAAATAAACCTATGATTGAATGTTGCTATTTTCATTTTATAGCAAAGCAATACAAATCCACATTGTTCTGTCAGGTATTTTAACAAGTACAAAGCAACAATCCAACATTGTTACACCAAAACTGCACTAAATGCAGCACCTCTGAGTCTTATGTCAAAGGAAAACACAAAAGAAAAGCAGGTGGAGTATGTACAAAGGGTAAGAGCTTTAAACTAGAAGAGGGTAGATTTAGATTAGCTATTAGGAAGTCTTTTACTGTGAGGGTGGTTAGACACTGGCACAAGCTGCCCAGAGAAGCTGTGCTGCCCCATCCCTGGCAGTGTTCAAGGCCAGGCTCGACAGGTCTTTGAGTAACCTAGCCTAGCAGGTTTCCCTGCCTGTGGCAGCAGGGCTGGAACTGGTTGGGCTCTAAGGTCCCTTCCAACCCAAACCATTCTATGACTCTACTATAAATGAGAGCTACCTGTCTGAAGAACACCAGCAACTAGCAGAAAGCCTTACTTTAAGAATACAATAATGATACGATGGCAGCTTTCACACTTACTTAATTTTTTAGCTAATGTAGTGGTGCTTTCCGTCAATTTAAGCAAAAATAGCAACTTCAAAATGTGGATCCTTAAACAACTGCCTCACGCTTCAGGCAGCTTTTTACAGCAATCACATAAGCCTTGGGAATACGAGATTGAACAGTACAGCCTGAGAAAAAGCAAACAAGAAAGTGAACATCTCACAGGAGCCTGTTTATCTCATTTTCCCCAAGACAAACCCAGGCTGGGAATCTTCAGGTTATCAGGGCCTGAGGCAGATGACCCACCTGACTATAGCATCCATCCTGGCTCTCTCTAGAGAACCTGATGGCAAACATAATTGACTAAAATGCTCTGGAGTCTAAGTTCCTGCTCAGACCTCACCCAGGCCTTGATGGACCAGCAGTAATGGTGCTATGCTGCTGCAGTACCACACCCTCCCTGAAACCGGTGCCAGACTCAGCAGCTACTATTTCATGTCCTATTTGTGCTGTAGTTTCCCCAGTAGCCTAAGATCAAAACTTACTGGAGGACAGTAGAACTGCCCCTTTTATCCATGGCTTGTTGGTAAAAAATAGTATCAATCAGATATTAAATCACTGAAATTATCATGTTAGCTTATTTTTAAGTTATTTCTCTTGCAGTGACACAAATTTACAAAACACCTTACAAAAGATGCTACAGAAAACAATTCACAGCATAGTAGATTTCTATCTCTACCAGACTTATTTGCCAAAAATGGAGAGAAAAAAAAGAAGAAAAAATAAAGTACTGTCTCTTCAGGAAAGTTGTAAAAGGGACTAGAAATGAACACTTATTCAACCACGTAATATTTAGTGATCCACTTCTTAATCTGAACAGTTCACAGTAGTTAACAGCTGTACAGAGCAATGGTTCATCAGGATGCACATTGAGACACACATTTCTTAACTTCTCCTATGCTATGGGCCTTCCACTTGCTATCTGGAGCCTCTCCCTGTAGCACTGCAGTGCTTTGTTCACAACTCTGCACCCTTTCCCTTATGCACTGGGAGGACACTGTGGCAATGTTTTCATCTGCGTCCTTCTGTCCTTCTCCTTTTCTCCCAGTTCTGCACCTGCAAAGCCTGAAGCTGCTATGTCTGGTTTCCCACGGAAGTGATTAACACTGATGCAAGAAATCATCCTTCTCACCCTCATGCTTCCCTACCCCCATTTGCTAACTTTTAGACAAGAAAAAGAAAAGCCTAGGGAATAACACCGTAAACAGCAGTCCCTTAAACAGTGGACAGGCATTTCCCAGTGATATCCATGCACAAAGCTTAACAATCAATTAACAGGCAACTCTTGCCTTTGATGCAAGAGTGCTCCAATCAGTGCTAAGAGCATCACAAACAGGAACAATCAGCAGGGAGTTTGAGCAGGTCCTGATGAAAACGATATAGTTATTATTGGGAAAGTATTATGGTGGACCACCTGCCACACTGGAGGGGAAGCCTGGGGGAGAAGAGTCACCTGGGGATATCCCTGTGATTATTTTCTTTGCAGGACATCGGAGAGTTTTCCATTAATGTTATTCCACTCTCTTTTTTTATTTTTTTATTGTCATCAAAAATAACTGTTACCATTAAAGCTGTCATTTGCCACAATTAGGGACTGTCTTACCATCCTGTGAGCAACAGACAAGCTTGAAAAATACTACTTCATATTGAAAGTACAAAATACTGAATTCATTCTTGTCCAGGGGGCAGCAGCAGGTGTATCAATGTATTACTCCAATGACCTCAACTTAAAGAATACAAGGACTCAAAATCAAAAATGTGTTTCTGTTCAGCTTCATTCTGCAACAATGTATTTGTATGCATCAAAATATTTGTAAAATATACACCATTTTCTACAAAAGGACACCTATAATTGAGCACTGGCTCTATGCTGAATACAATATAGAAAAAAAATCAGTTGCCTCAAAGATTGTAAAACTCCAAAACCAGAATCTTCCTTCTGGCCACATGGATTTTATTCTTTTGGTTTCAAAATGAAAAACTAAAAAACACTGTACACTTGTGGTTTGTCAGGCTTGCAGGTTCATGAGACCCACAGTGTCCAGTGTCCAAACCAGGAACAGGTAATCAGCAGTTAAATATCCTGAGTTTTAAAATATATTAGCAATACATAACACACTGGTGTTATTCTTAACATATGTTAACATATGTTATTCTTAACATATAATTCGTAACATTTATGGCTTATATACGGTCCTTGACTGCAGGGATGCATTCATTCTTTCTTCTTGGTAAAGTCATATGGTTTCCACCACTGTGCAAACTGCAACACCTTCTTGCTCTGATCCTCAAAGTTCTGTCTGACTCCTTTTCTCCAGAGCCGTGGCTCCAAGTCCAACATGCCGCCAATAATTTCCTTCACAAGTAGAAGAAAGAGAATTATAAATACAAAATTATCATATTACTTAATACTAATTTACCATTGAGTAAAGAAATAAGAGTTTTCAAAATGTGAGATTATTTTTCATTGTTTTCTTCATGTGTGGGTCATTATAAATTGAAATTCTGAAAAAGTACCTATTAAAATATTAGGACTGCAATTGTTAGATAGTTGCCTCAGCAAAATTTTTGTAAGTAGAGCAGAGCAATGCACTGAATAAATATCCTAACATTGCAAGACTGCTAAGGTATTAGTACAGTTGTAAGAAAAGTTCAGAAAAAAGCTGCCCACTTTGCTCTTAACTCCTGAAGTTATATTTTCTCGCAATCACTCTTCATGTTTTTGCAATATTAATTCTGTCAATAAATTATAGCTGTGACATAATAAAGGAAGAATTTATTGCAGCTCTTCTTGTATATACTATACTCTCTATACCACATGGAGTAATTTAACCACACAAATAGTTTACTAGGACTTGTCCATGAGTGTATGTGTGTAGGCACCCTAATTCAGACAAGCAGGAGCTAGGACATGAGAACACTATGGCCACGAAAACTCTTAAACAGATGCAAGTATTTTCCATTTATCAGATCACTCCTTTACTCATCAATGAGCAAAGTTATAATGACTTAACAAGAAAAGCCAGCTAATGAACCAGGATAAGATATATCAAAGTGACTGTTCTGGCAGCATCTGCTTTAACTAAAGTAAACAAAACAGAGTATAATTGGTAAATTGATCTTCTACATGACAATACCTTTCCAAAGTAATGAGGGAAACTATGTTGATCTTCAATGACATGAGCAAATCCTCCTTGAAGACCAAAGTCCACAGAGAAGTATGGTAAGCCTTTAGGAACCTATACATGCGAAAACACATTTTTAGACGTTTGAAGACTGCAGATATTTAGTTAACACCCACAACTTAATGAATTTGAAAGTGGTTTTACAGTATCACATTTTCTTTTAAAACATCTTTCAAATGAAGGACATGTAGTATAAAATTGCAAGAGATAAGCAAAAACCAAGCCGGTAAGGGGAAAGGACACACAGAAACTAGATGAAAAGACACTCTAAAGTGAGATGATGACAAGGTGGCAGAATCTCCAGAGGCCACCACTGCAGCACCAGGTAAGAGACAGAGAAGGACTGGACAGCAGCATGCGCACTGAGTAAATGCCTTCCTGACTTCACACTTGTATGATGAATGGGTTGAATAGAAATTTTAAGACAACCACCAGCAAGTCGCATTTATTAAAGATAAGTGTTCCGTGATAAGAGGAAATGTTTAGCCAGGGGAAGCACTGACACTCAGGGAAGGGAAAACACCACTACATGACTGGAAGTTATCATTAACTTGCCAAATAGGATAATTCAATAATTCAGTAGGCCTACAGAGGAGATGCTGGTTATCCTGCCACAACAAAAGACCCTTCAGTCTGACAGAGTGAGAAGCGGATTCGTTTATTGCTACATATTTTAAGTCATTTCTGCTTTTCACTGCAACATTATTTTCCACTCTTTTAATTGTTAAGGATGTTCCTGATAAGATTTACAAAGTCACAAATTCATAACCATTTCCTCTGCTACAGTCCAATTTTCACAAGACATGTTCCATCTACTGCTTGAAAATTCACTCTAAAAATAATTCAGATTTAACACAGAGGGGCGATGTAGCAAGGCAAGAAACATAAAACACTTTAAATGAACTAAAAAAGAATCATAAATAAGGAAAAATGGGTCAGCAGCTGACACCTTAAGAAATATGTCAGCTTTATCTGTGTCTAGCAGTGTCAGGTCTGGCTGGGATAGTTCATTTTCGTCATAGCAGCCCATATGGCGCTGAGATTTGGACTGGTGACTAAACCAGTGTTGACAACTTGCCAGTGTTGTGGCTGCCACAGAACAATGCTTGCTTCCAGATCAGCTCTCCTGGCTGTGTCCCCTCTCCCAGCCCATTGCCCAGTTCCCTTGCTGCAGGGAAGAGAAGGAGAAGCAGAAGGACTTGATGTTGTGCAAGGGCTGAATGTTTAGGCTCTGCTTCTGGACACCAGTCTCAATTTCTGCACACAATCCACCCATTAGATGACATCTCAGCCATGTCTGACCCTTCCTCTATGCACCTCTATATCCTAATACAACTATTCAAACTTCCCAAACCTTACCTCCGTCTCTTAAGCTATACTCATATCTTCCTGAAGGCTACAGGGATTTCTTTTACCCTAAAATAATGTTAAAATCACACAAATGTATAACAATTTACACTCAGATGCATTTAAAGATGCAATTTAAAGAAACTGTCGTACCTTAATCTTCATGTGGTTTACCACCAAATGGCAATACAGTAGTCACATTATGTATAGCTAAGAAACTTCTAGAAATCAAATGTCTTGATGCCCTACCATGTGTCAAAAAATTATACCTTATTTTGTGACAGATGTTGGCTTTCCCTGTTCTGAAACACCAATGAGAAAAAGATACCCAAACCTTACTATTTTATGTTTACATTCACCTTAAGTTTAAAGTGTTCCCTAAGTCCTTGCTACAAATTAACTCAATTCCTTGTTGTCTGCACCCAATAGTGCTAGAGATCAACTACGTACTATCTTCTTTAAAACAATCTCCTATATACAGAAAGCTATCACATCCCATTTCAGTCTTTTCTTTCCTAGTCTGTACTAACCCCTAAACCAGCTTCTTTAGTTCAGTTTTCTAACCTCTACTCTCCTGTAACAGTCTTAAAATACTGTGCCCAAAATCACACCTGAATTTTCCAGCTGAAGCCTCACCACTTTGAATAAGGTGACCCATAACTGACACCCATTACATTTATATGACATTCAGCTTATGTGGCAGAAGAAATTGTCTTTTTGCTACATTTGCTACCATTGTCAGTTTAGTTCCAGACTCATCACAGTATAGAAAATCTCTCCTGCTATACAGCCACTATGTAGTAATAATACTATACAGCCACCCAATCCCTTACTCTTTAGCATCTAGTCTCCCTCTTTGTCATATCAAGCTTCGTGTCTCATAATTAAACCCATCTCCTCTTTCTTCTAAGCTAGGATTTCTTAGTACAAAGGTGCTGTATTTACTAAAAGACTCTTTCAGAAATAAAGTTTTATTGCTACATAGTAGTAAACTATTTGTGGTAAAGCATACGTACCACACATCTTTCACTTTAGTGTTAAAAATACGGAACAGTTTCAGCACTAGACCTTTAACATTTGAATATACACAGATGTTTCAGTTTAGTATCCAGGAGACAGAGCTCTGTTCTCTTGTTTTAGAAAGAAAAGACTTATAATGCTATTTATATTTTTGCTGCTTAGACTTAGCAACAAAAAAGGCTGTTTCAGGTCAATGAAAAAGACACATCAATGTGGGTTTTTTCCAGGAAAGTAATTTGCAGATCTTTGATCTACCTTAATTCTTAATCAAGAAAATTATGCTGGTACAAGTCCTCAAAGTGCCAGCCTTGTTCTTAACCAATGCTTGCAGCTCAGTTCATCAATTGTTGAAATAAATGGGATTATTTTCCCTAATGTCAGTTAGGAGTTCAGTCAGACTCTTCATACTCATCATACCTATGCTATCTCCTGATGCACTAATCTAATTGTGTTCCTCTTCCTCTCTTTTTGAAACAGTTAACAATGAAAAAAGATTAAAATATTAAAAGAATTTGCTGAGAAATTCAATGTTCAATACATTTCTTTACTTACAGATTTCCGAATGTCTTTTGAAGAAAGATCAATTAACTTCTTGTTCATGGACCACTCTTCATCAGATTCCATTATAGCTTTCTGTAAAATCATTTTATCTAGATGTGAAAATAGTCCTTCATACAGCAAGCAAAGAACTAACTTCTTAATGTAGTCAAGTCCTTTGCACTGCAAGTACCAATTATTTCTTAACAAAGTAACTTTATTTCTGGAAACCTTTCAAATTTCCACAACTTACTTAAAAAGGCATCATATAATATCTTCAAACTCACTTAATTCTGCTTTTACTTTTTTTTCTGAAAATTAACTTTTGCCTGACATAAAATATTTCCAAAAAGTTCCAACTAAAAGGTCACATTCTCTTTTTTCTAAGCTCATACAAATCCTCCTGTGAATTCATTACACAAGATTAGTCTTTTTTATTTTCCTTTTTTAAATACCAAAAGGAGAATCCAGCTTAGAAGGCTGCACTTAAAAACCTTCAAAGTCTGCCTCTGTAGTCTCCGTAGTATGGGAAGTGGGTTTAGTGTAGGTATCTTTTAAATTTCATTTTCTGTGTATTTTAATAATGGACACTTCTGAAATAAAGTTTTATGCAAATGGCATTGCATTAAGTCTTCTACTTTGTCCTTCCTTTAGCTAAACAAGAGTTTTACCAGTGCTTGAAGCATAGCAATGACATCTACCAGCTGGAGAGTTTCAAATACGGTAAAAGTTACTACACTGCTGTTCATACTGACTCCTCCGCTTCATCAAAATCCAATCACATCATTTCCAGAAAACAAAAATAATATTTCAAAGAACCAGTAAAATAATTTACTTATAAAAGGCAAATCAGGATCCAGTTACTTAAAGCCAAAAGGCCTCAATACCAGGCAAAAGCTTTCATGTAACCTTTCACAGTATGCAAGAGATTGGACGGGACCTCAGAAGATCATCTAGTTCAATCCGCCTGCTGGAGCAGGAACACCTAGATAAGTTTACACAGGAATGTGTTCAGGCAGGTTTTGAATGTCTCCAGAGAAGGAGACTCCACAACCTCCCTGGGCAGCCTGTTCCAGTGTTCTGTCACCCTCACTGAGAAGAAGTTTCTTCTCAAGTTTAAGTGGAACCTCTTGTGTTCCAGTTTGTACCCATTGCCCCTTGTCCTATCATTGTTTGCCACTGAGAAGAGCCTGGCTCCATCCTCATGACACTCCCCCCTTATATATTTATATACACTAATAAGGTCACCCTTCAGTCTCTTCCAAACTACAGAGACCCAGCTCCCTTAGTCTTTCCTCATAAGGGAGATGCTCCACTCCCTTAATCATCTTAGTTGCCCTGCACTGGACTCTCTCCAGCAGGTCCCTGTCCTTCTTAAACTGAGGGGCCCAGAACTGGACACAATATTCCCTACAGTCAGGGGCAAGAGATCAGAAAAGCTTTAGAGAAGATATCTACCATGATGTTTAATGTCACTGGAGACCTAAGACAGGTGTAACATGTGGGCTTACTGAAATAAAATGAGGGTGGAACATTATATATTGGTATTTCTTAAAACAGTTGACATCATTTTCTCATTTTATGCTTGCCTAGGCACATGTATGGTGGTTTTAGTTTATACTACAGGACTTAAGTGAGAAGTACTGCAAAGCTTACAGCACCTCAAGAAACTACAATCCTCTCATCTTCCTCACCTATTTGTCAGTGCAGTCAGACTGGAGACAACTGCACAGTGACATACAGCTCTTCCACTGAATAAGTGAAAAACTTGGGAAACAGAATCACCTCACAGGGCTTGTTTTAAGATCAAGGACTATGATCAAAGAATGGATCAAGAAATAGGATGAAAGGGTCTATCTTTTCAAAAAAAGTATTTGAATATCAAAAAGTTTTCCAGAAATAGATGAATTATGATACATACATTCAAATGACCTAAGAAAAAAATGTTTTCACATACCTTGAAGTAGATTGGAGCCATATCTCCAACTTCTTTTGGAAGAGGAATGCATTCATATACCATGTGATACCGTTTCTTCAGACTCAGGTTTGTTTCTAGGAAGACACAGTCCAAGTCTTTAGCTTCAAACATCTTCACCAATGCATTTCGGAACATCTGTTTAAAGAAAAAAAAATAATTTGAATTAACTTTTCAAAGCTTTCAGGTATAATATTTTATATTAATTCATAGACTCAGAGAATGGCTTGGGTTGGGAGCGACCGTAAAGATCATCTAGTTCTATCCCTTCTGTCATGGGCAGGGACACCTTCCATTAGAGCAGGTTATTCAAAGCCCTGTCCAACCTGGCCTTGAACACCGCTAGAGACAGGGCAGCCACAGCTTCCCTGGGAAACTTCACAGTAAAAAATTTGGTAGTATCTAAATATACCCTCTGCTAGTCTTACGCCATTCCCCCTGTCCTGGTTTCAGCAGTAGCAGTCATTTTCTCTCCTTCTTAGTAGCTGGTGCAGTGCTTTTTGACTTTTGGCCTGGGAACAAAGCTGATAACACCGATGTTTTTAGTTACTGCTCAAATGTTTAGACTGGCCATAGGACTTTGTGAGTCTCATGCTCTTCCAGAGAGGAGGGGAAGCTGGGAGGAAGCAGAGACAGGACACCTGACCCAAACTAGCCAAAGAGGTATTCCACACCACAGCACATCATGCCCAGGGAGGTAACTGGGAGTTACCCGGAAGGGCACTCTTGGGCAGGCTCGTTTCGGCAGGTGGTATCGTATTCTCTTCCCTTGTTATTTTCCTTATCATTATTATTATTGATGGTAGCAGTAGTGATTTGTGTTATACCTTAGTTACTAAACTGTTCTTATCTCAACCCGTGGGAGTTTGTTACATTCTTTTGATTCTCCTCCCCATCCTTCCGGGAGCTGGGGGGGGGGGGGGGGGGGGGGGTGGAGTAGAAACTGTGTGGCTGACTGGGTTTAAACCACGACACCCCTTTGTCCTATCGCTACATGCCTTTGTAAAAGCTCCCCTTAGGTACTGCAAGGTTGTCCTAAGATCTCTCTGAAGCCTTCTCCAGGCTGAACAACCCCTCTCAGTCTCTCTTCACAGCAGAGAGGTCATTTAAGCTTTCCAAAGCCCTTGTGCCATGAATTTTTCCTCTCAAATAAGGTGCTCCATGCTCTGACAAGAAAACACTGCCACCATCCCCCTAACACAACTGATGAAACACAGCTGGAAGATACTGCCTAGTTAATAGATCACCGTACCCCAACTAATATAGGACTTAACTGTGCAGAGTGACAGGCAACTCTGAATTAATAGCTCTGGAGCCCCTCAAACCTGCCCCCCAGAACTCTACATCTGAAGTACAAGGAAGCAAACAACTGTGGTAAGATAAGAGAAATATTAAACCAAAGGTTGGGAAAGACAGTTTCTACCCTGCAATATCAACTGAAATTCAAAGCCACCTGCAGATGTTAGCTAACGTTTCCCAGATTGCATTTTGTTGTTTTTAAATAAATGGCACTCTCCTCCAAATTCTGAGTGGACCAAAACATCAAGGATAATTAGCAATGGAAACGACAAAATCATTCATAGGAGCAAATATGAATGTTTGGATCATGCTCAGATGCACACATTGATACACGTAACAGTTCAGTCAAAACAGGATATGCAAAGATTTATCTTTTCATATTAAAAATTTACATGCACATTTACTTTGGCAAGTGACCCAAGTCTAAAACACACAAATGCTACATTCAAGCGCTTGAAGGCACACAATATAAAGGAACCCTTCTTGCTTTATTCCAACCTATCTTAAAAAAAATCCCAGCAAAAAAAGTTAGCTGAAAGATCTGCTCAATACAACATTTTATATTTGAAGTGCGATAATTTTTTCCGTTCAACAGCAGCATCAAATATGGCTCTGGCATCAGAACATTAGTTTTGTCACTGAATAACTGCACGCTCATAGTCTTCCTGAATGCTAAAGCCTTCCAGACTCCTCTTACTGAAATAAGAAAAAAAAAATAAATTGTGTCCATCAGCTTCCAAATTATTTTGTTTCAAAGAAATGCTTAAACTGCCACAGCGTCAATGGATACTGGTTGTACCAACCAGCTACACTTTTTAGCAAGGAAAAGACTAGTGCTGAATACAGAAACTGCATTTGCTTATCTTTTCTTTATGCTATTTTCCTTCTCATATAGATTTACAAAAATTATCATTTATTTACTTAAAAGAAGTTGGGATAAATAGAAGATGTAGAAGAAACATATTTATCACTTTTTCCCATGCTCTGTTGCTCCTCTTGATCCCACTTGTTGAACTTAACTTGCTTCTTACCCAACTTTCTTAGGCATTTCTGTCATATACAAAAGAACTCCTTTCCCCTCCTGCTTAGGTGAAGCATAATTTACTAGGAAACAGTGGATAAAAATTACATCTGCCATGAGAATTAATGTAGGCAACAAATCTGGAAAGTCAGAGAATCCATCTGCCAGTCCTGAGGCAAGACCAATGTTACTTAAATAATTTCAAACTCATGAATTACTCTGTTTTTTAAATACAAGCAACTGCAACCAACAACGTCTTTCTGTAGTCTGAAATAGTCTCCAATATTTTGATATAAAAGGTTGCAAGTTGTTTTCCCCTTGCAATAATTCTGACTGGGGGCAAAGAAGATTGACAATCACGATTTCCTAGGCAGAAGTTTGTTACATTCCTCCCCTGATTTTCCTCAATAATTTCAAACTGCCTTCATAGGACAGTTGGAAAGCATGACCCATCATTCTTAGCACTTCATTCTAATATTT
This sequence comes from Neopsephotus bourkii, assembly GCF_033783945.1. Lineage (NCBI taxonomy): Eukaryota > Metazoa > Chordata > Aves > Psittaciformes > Psittacidae > Neopsephotus > Neopsephotus bourkii. The sequence goes on from NW_026902113.1 coordinate 4,940,700, forward strand.
CCTTTCAAAAATGTTAGGACAATCTCACTGATTTGAAGAGGAATGAGAGTTTTTTCCTCAACTGACATCCAGCTAAACCCAAGATTAGCTTAAAAAACCTGAAGCTACATAAACAACAGACCTCCAGCTTGTATTTCATTATAAGGACCTTTCTGTCCTGACAATCCTTTTCTTTTCCCAAGGAAATCTTAACTGTGAAGCCAGTTATTCCACTTTCTGTAAGGGAACAGCTCTATCTACATCATCTCTGGTAAATATTCCGCTAACCTGGTTTCAAAGGCCTCCAGTGACAGAGGTTCTGCAGCATTCCAGGCAACTTTATATAGTGTTTATAAATGGGAACTTCTGTGTTTACCCTGTATCTTCCCTTTTCAGGATTTGTCCGCTAATATCCATCCATAATGCAAGAACGGAATTTGAGAAGAGTGGAATTCGAGAAGAGCTGCCAGGCTGGAAATTATTAAAATAGATACTCATGACAAGTCTACTATTATTTAAAATAATATTATTTTACAAAACTGTTAGAACATGAGACAGTTTCTGAGCTCACCTGGATTTCTTCCCAGATGTCTTCATCCAAAAGAGTGGCTGCAGTATGGTGCTGTAGAGGGGCTATCAGGCAGTGACCTTCAGTAAGGGACTGGTTGCTTGGTAGAGACAAGTATACCTATGAAAAGTGAACAAAAACGAAGTGCTCATTTCTCTAGCATAAAAACCTTCCCATTGCTGAGGTACATCATTTGCTAAATTCAAACCAATAGAAGTTAATACCTTCTAATTATAACATGGTATTAGTAATTTCAGTGCTTTTAAAAAGATCCCATTATCCATCAGTAGCTCCAGTGAACTAGTAGTATTGAGAGGCAACATCAAGACAGTAATATCAGCCTCATAGACCAACTGGTAACCTAACTATTATGAAATCATACTGTTTAATCCACTACAATAATTTCTGAATTTAGATGTACATCCAATGTATTTTTAGTGAAATACATACACACAGATAGAGCTCTGTGTTGTGGTTTAACCTGGCAGGCAGCTGAACATCACACAGCTACCATTTATGCGCTCTCCCCCACAACCAGAGAGATAGGGGATAAAACCTAGAAAAAAGTAAAATTTTTGGGATGAAATAAAGTCAGTTTGATGGTACAGAAAAGAAAGGGAATACAAATTGATGATGATGATAATAATAGTATTAGAATACACAAAACAAGCGACGTACAATGCAACTGTTCACCACCTGCTGACCGATGCCCAGCCAACTCCCAGCCCTTGGCCAGTTCTCCCATAGATTTTATACTGAGCATGATGTCATATAATATGGGATATCCCTTTGGGCACTGGAGGTCAGCTGTCCTAGCTGTGCTCACTCCCAAGTTCTTCTGCTCCTGCAGCCTGCCTGGCAGGGCAGTGTGAGAAGCTGAAGCATGCCTGATCACTGCTTAGCAACAGCTAAAACACTGGTGTATTATCAACATAATTCTCACCCTAAATCCAAACCACAGCACTGAACCAGTCACTAAGAAGAAAATTAACTCTATCACAGCCAAAATCAGGACACTCTATCAATCTATCTATCTATTAGATATATAAACACATATAAATACACAGATTAGTGGTAGAATTGGCAGTCCTGGGGTAAAGGTTGGACTTGATGATCTTCAAGGTCTTTTCCAACCTAGTTGGTTCTATAATTATACACATACATAGAGACAGATATACATCTATGCACATTATACATATCTATCTATATAAAAATACAAATGCAGTACATTATAATATGTATCTATGCAGTCAATTTCTTTGCCTATAAAAAGCCAAATGAAAAACATCAATGATAAAGGAAAACTTTGGAGAAACAAAGACAAAAAAACCTACACTGAATCATTTCAGATGTTATAAATCCAAATTCTTATGCAATTCTTATTCTTATCCACAGACCACAAGTGTGAAGTTCTGGTATCAAAGATTACCTTTAAAATTCATGACAGATTTATATCTTTTTCTCCCTCACCCTTGAGGAATTTGTGAAATCAACTGGAAGGGCAAGGAAAATAAGGTGAAGAAAAATAAATCATTTCATTCTTAATCTTAGGCACTCCAGCACCAACACTGCCTTTCTTTATTTCTTTTTTATTTTTACATTTGTGCTAAATTGCTATTTTCTTACCTTTGTGCCAATTGCAACAATAAGATGTTTAGAAAGTTCACTACTATCGTAGCAGTATGGGCATTTTTCCATGCGTGCAGCAAGCTGCTGGTGCTCACGTATTGCTTTTCTTCGTTGTATTTCTTCCTCTTCCCCACTGCGCACTCTTTTGGCTGCTTTGGAAACAAACATGTCATCCAGAGTGTAGTACTCCCTGTCAGTTTTATCCATGAGCTGAAAAGATACACAGAAAAATTACGTGGATAAGAAAATAAGCAAGAAAAAATAATTAGCTCTTTGCAGTATCCTTTACTGAGACAAGCATGAAATACGTAAGCAGTAGGACTGCTTCCTTCCATATGGCATCTGTAGCATATGCAGTCATCAGGTATCTCTCCTGAGAGCAGTCATACACAATCTCAGACAGCATATGTATTAAAATACAGATGTCTGACAGCAGTGAGAAAAGTAATTACTATGTTCCATATCAAGTTAAGGGCTAGACATATCAATATTATCTTGGCATAGCTTCAGCTTTAAACAGATGCACCATTTTTTAAATCATAGATAATCGTATATTTTACTCCAGTCTTCCCCCCCTCCTTCTCTTCTATTACGATTATCACTATCCATTAAATCATCTCTTGTGAAAGAACTAGACCCTGACTCTTCACCTCATTCATATTCTATAAAAACAGGCCAACAGCTACTCTTACCAAGTGAACAAAACTAAGCCATTTTGTGAAGAAAACATTCTTTGTCTTCAGTATTTAGTCTTTCTTCAATGTACCTGTTGCTACATATGGGTAATGAACACAATTATCACATTACCAGACACAAGGCTGAATGATCCAAAGGTTTTTTGTTAATTGCTACATTTTAATTAATTGTGCCACATTTAAACTATGAAAATACCAGATTTCTTACGAAGACATGCTTGAGAGTCAGTGGTATCTTACAAGATCTTAATAGTGGAAACCTACACAAACTGGCTAAGTCTCACCTGGACAATATTTAGAAGGGATGAAGTCAGTAGACAGGAACTGGAGGAGCTGAAGGTGATGCAAGGTGACAGAGGACATGGTAGGTAAGAAGGCTTACAGCAATAGCAGCAAGAGATATTGAATAGAAACCAAGAAAAGTATGGGGGTCACAGGACACAAATGCAAATGACAGTAGGTTTCACTAAGCTTCATTAACTCATAGAAAACATATATATGTAAGTATATATATATTGCATTAGGCTTTATCAATCTTTCAGCTTTATGAGAAACGAACCCCATGACATTTTGTCTAAATCAAGACTCCACAAGTCATGGTTGTAAAGATTAACTTTTTAAAGTACTTAAGAAAGCATTTCTCCATTTCCTGCTTTGGTTGCTCTACATGACTTTAAAATTATGTGTCACTGATACCCTAAACATTCAATGCATACCTCTAAAGCAAATGCAAAAAAGCATTCAAAAGGGTTTTTTTTTTTCAGGTTTTTATCTTGAAATGAAATCCCACTGCTGCAATACTTTTATGATATATTTGACTGTAATTTACCTTGAAGAGTTTCAGTAATCTCTTTACTAAAATGACGGGTAGAGCTAGTACGCTATACAGATTTCTTGATATTAGAGGTGCTGGTGCTTTAGAGTCTTGGCAGATTCATGTGCAAGTAGTTTTGGTCCAAAAACTGTTAAGGAAATGGTAGAGGAGCCTTCACAGCAAATCCTAATGTATTTTAGAATACCAAAAATCTCATATTTTTTTAAAAAACAATACCTTATTTTGTAGGACAGATAAGTAACTTCCCCTCTCCAAAACCACAAACAGCTCTCGCTTTTCCTGGATACTGCAATCCTCTAACACAGACCAACAGCTTATTTTGAATATCCTTGGTACTTTCATTAACAAACAACTGAGAAGCAGCCTCCTTAATATTACTTTATGTAGCTATAATACATTTAACTGCTTATGCATTTCCTACTGGAACCCACTGCAGACTAAAATCAACAGTTCAATAGTTCAACTCCATTCTTGTTGTGTTTTATTATAATACTGTAATTCTATATTTAAAATAAACAGGATTCCTGAGCTTTAGAAAAAATATTTAGTGATTTGGGCTCCAAAAATGAAGTCTCTGCTCTCTTGCCATATAAACATAAGAAAGGTAAAATTAAAGCTTTGATAGAAGAAACACATATAAGACCACTTTGTTACTACCAAAAGCAAAGGTTTACTATTTGCTTTGGGTTTGCTTTGGTGGTGGTGTTTTTTTTTTAATAAAAAGTCTGCCATGAGAATGCAAATACACATGAAAGAAGACAGCTGGCAGACTACAAACAAACGAAGGAGTGGAATTCAAAACACCTTGGCTAACAGGAGTATCATGTGCAGCACAGAATGCCATTACTGTTTTGCTCTGATTGCACTTAGAACTAGTCAGGGAAATTCCTGGTTTGTTACCCATGGCCTCTTTTAAATAACAGTACTTTTCAAAACACTCTGAAGTTTCTCTTATTGTGATGAAATAAGTATTCATCTTATTAAACAGGCTGGATTATGCCTTTCTTCAACACTGGGTAAAACGCTGTATACTATTAGACATCTGGGATAAAACTCAGAATGCTCATCACAAAAGCAGTAAACTTTAATAAAGGAACTGCTGTCTAAAGACCAGATTTGGTTTCTCATGGTACAGTCATGACCAACTCATGATCACTACATTTCAAATGGTAATTCAGTAAGACCAAAATGTTGCTGTTCTTCAGGAGTTGTACTGTTCTGCATTGTGTTTGATGCAATATGAAAAGATACTTATAATTCAATGACTCAAGAATAGGTCAGAAGGTCTAATACATGATTTCAGTCCTCTTAAGAGGCTTAAAAAAACAAATGTAACAAAAAAAAAGGTAAAGGAAAGAAATACAGACAACCAGCTACTGGCAAAAGTTGGAGTCACTCAAAAGAATGGTGAAAAAGATTCCCCAGATGCACCAGTATTCTCTTAGTCCTTCTTGGAAATCCAATGGTAGCATTTCAGGATTCAAAATTAAAAGTCCTCAAAAACAAAGGAAAACAGTGGAAAAAATTAAATATCTTTACTTCTAATATTACTGAACAGGCTATATACATGAGTGTAATCATGCGCATTATTGCCCTTTCAATTTAAGCTCCTAACACAGCCCGGATCCCACCTAAGGTACATGCATCAGGCTACAGAAGTCAGTGGAAATTATGTTTCCTAGAAATCCGAAGATGTGTACAAGATTTCTTCATACAGCTAGAGTCCATGGCAGCCAGACAATACTGCACTTCTGGTTTAAGATATATATTGGCCAACACAATCAGATGAAGCACGCTGGGGAGGGAAGAAATTATTGGCAGAAGTAAAGAAACAAGAAAAAGGTAGGCAGCAGTGCAGCATTTGGGGGAGAGAAGCCATAGTAAAGGGACATTTAGAGAAGCACTCACAGATCAGACTTAGTTTACCTCTACCATAGAGTCTCTACAAGCAGCAAAAATTATAGATCCTATTGCAATACCAACAAAACCCAGAAGTTAATAGGGAATGCAAGACCGTTCAAGAAAACAACACCCCAGGTTCAAAAACATTAAATAAGCACTTGAAATAAGCAGGGTCTAAGAAAAAACAAACAAACAAACAAATCTTAAGCATTTCAACCTGCTTGTGCAATAAAAAAGCCTAGTCATTTATAACTCATGCTCAGCTGGATGCTCTTCAAGCTCTATACCTTTCCTTTGCTGAAGAAAAACAGAAAAGGCAGAAAAATGAGGGGTTATTCCTTCCCCTTTTTTCATACCTTTAAGGAGAAGTTTACGAGACCTTTATTCAAGTCATACAGTCTAACACATCAGTGCCCAGGGCCATTATATTGCAGTTCTGAGACAAAGAAACCAAGTTACAGACAGTCACCCCATCCCTGAATCTTCATTTCATGCCATGTTTTATCACATATTTTAGATGATGTTAAAAAAGTGTTAAAACAGGAGTGTTAAATTCAGCTCTATTAACAACAGCCATGAAAGGAGTAAGAATTTAATTGCAACTCTCCTATTACCACAGTGTCCTTCCAACATACCTCAAGACAGTTCAGGAATACAGAAACCTAAGAACAGGCAAAAATATCATCCAGCAAGAATTGAGTGTTCCTACTGAAATAAGATATGATACGAATGCAAGTAGGAAAATCCACTTACCAATGTTTTCTGCCTTAAAAAAACAACAACAAAAAACCCACTAATGACATTTAATCTGCAGTACTGGAATAGTAGCAATGAATATCACTAACACATTCCTTGTCAGTAACAATGCAAAAAAGTCAGATGATTCTTTAAGGCCATAATTCCTTGAATAAGATTATCCCTTGAATCCTACAAATGCCAAACATCAGCGTGTCACAATTGAAATAAAATAAAATGTAGCTGCTACAATGGCAGACTAGGGAATACTCTTCAAGTGTTACTCTAAATATTGACCTTTTTGAAAAGTTATTCAGGAAGAAAATGGACATTCTCTTTCAAAAATTACACTCTTTTACAGTAAGGTGCCCAGCGTGTTCTGCCAATTGCATTATTTGGCTATAATGAAATTTCTCAAAAAAAGTTAAAGGGGAATTGAAAGAACAAGAAGAAAGCATTAGCCAAAATGCCAGAAGGAAAGCAAATAATCACTTTAAAACTGATTTCTTTCACACATATCATTCTCCATACAAAAGACAGAGCTAGTACAAATCCAAAGATGGAATTATGTTAATCTATTAGAGTTGCTGGAAAGCTACATCAGCTGAAGCCTCACACCTGTTGTATGTGGAAGCCAATGCATTCTGGAAGTTGTGTATTTAGTTCCCTTATCATGCTTGATATTGCCCAGTATTGCCCTCACTGTATTTCAAGTGCTGCAGAGATCAGAAAGAAGCAAGAAGTCACTTTGATAAATCAGTTTTAAGTTGCTATATCCTACAAAACGTCACTGAATTTTCCTAACACAGGAAATTCAGACATCTATAAAGGCAATGGACCTGCAGTCCTTGTTTCTACCAGACACTGGCCAAAATGAAGAGCTGAGAGAGGCTGGTGTACTCCTAAGACAGATCATCTCTATAGTCCCTTGTCTTCTCTTTCCCATTTAAGTCTTTTGTTCTGGGCTCATCTGCCACATTCTCCTTTGTATGCACCCTCTATTTTCTAACTTTCCCTTTTCTTCTGGCAAGCACCAATTAACCAGAGAAGACACAGGTGGCTTCAGGACTCAAAGCACCAGGCAAAATTAAAATTACATAGCCTCCTACACCTCAGTGTAATTGTGCAACTGTGAAATTTCCACCATCCATCTGACAGGGACCATATTTTCCAAAACCAGGATGCAGTTTTGGTTTAACTAATACAGACAGCATCACAATTTTGCTTGCTCTGGCCAAGACAGGTCTGAAATACACAAGCATTTAAAGAGCAGTCAGGGAAGGCATCCAAGCTTCTCTCAAGAGCAGATAAAAATCAGCCTTTGGGCTCTCATGTGGACAGCTCAAATACAGTGCAAATGTGGCAAAACCCCAGGAAAGGAGAGCGATCTCTAACCATTCAGCACAGGAATCCAGAAACAGATGAGCATCTGACTATGGATAAATGAGAATGATTTGAGAGAGGGAAAAATTACAATGTTGTATTTGCCAATTAAATCCTTAACATGATAATTACCATGAATAATATGAATATATTACATGAATAACTTAACATTTTATTCAAAAATAATGGGGGGGTTTAATTTTTTTTTTCCCATTACTGAAGACATTAGGCACCTTGGCACGGCTAGCTCCTAAGTGACTCTTGTAGACCTGTGCAAGGCACACTCCAGGGTCAACCTCATTCTTCTGTCAACACGTGTGCAGATCACTGGAACTGTGTCTCATGGCTGAATTTTAAACCAGTTCTGGTTTTCTTACTCCAAAGTAAACCCCTGGGGTCTTATACATCACTGGATGCCTACACACTCCATCTGAAGTGTGCTGTGTGTTGTATCTCTTATCTCTCCCTCAGCTGCTATTACTTGTTCTTTGGGTGTGCCTTTTGGAAAGAAAGCCCTACTAAAGAATTTAATATCATTGTAATACTTAAAGGAAACCTCAAGAAACAGAACTCCTAATCATCAGGGATTAGTACAATGTAATAATACCCTTAGTATACTTTTCCCCTCTCTTCAAATTTTCTCTGAAATTTGGGGATGAAACAGGAAATTCCATTATGCACAATTAGCACAGTAGCAACACATACCTGCATCTTTCTAGCGTGGGTTATTTTCAGCTTTTTTTGTACGTTTACTTTTCTATTTAATTTCTTATTCCATTTTGTATGCAACTATTGAACTTCTGCTTTTCCTGTTTTCTCGCTAATGCAATCACAGCTGAAGTTACTTCCACGTAAGCTAATAAAAGTGCATCTGCTTGGCAAATTTGTGAAAACAAAAAGTCTATAGATTTTATAAAACGTATCAGTTTGGTTTTAAATTGTCATGGCAACACTGACGTCTTCAACTTGAAATGACACTGTTAATATTTGTGGAATGTTGTACTCATAATATATTTTGGGAAGCTGCAATAAAGAATAAACTATTATTTTAGAATATGAACCTGGGTGACATGAATACACCTCATAACAAATTTATTTAGCATTTAGCACCTAGCGTTTACAATAAAAATCACCTAAGAAAAGTCTTTCTGATCTCAAGTATCATTTGCTTAAGCCAAAACAAGGCAGAATTTTATCATGCTAGCTTTATGGTAACTCCAATCTCTGTATGAGCACAGACATCTGAATTCGTAGGTTTAATTCAACATAAAATTCAGCATATAGGCATATCCCAAGCCTATCATCACAGTGAAATAAATAATACTTTGAACACATAGTACCAATCCACAAAATGCTTTAAGGCTTATGGCACTGACAGCTAAATATTATGAATCATGTTGATGAGCAAGGTAGTTCAGGACTACCTTTGAGCAGCCGAAGTCAAGCAACAAATGTAGAGCAGAGTACTGCTCAATGGCTACGGACCAATCTCCTTTTTGTTTCAGTTATTTGAAATGAAAGCTGTAGATTTAGCTATATCTAGTTATTAGAACAGACAAAACTTTATCTGCAGGTCAATGAAATACAAGCCAAACAAAACACCTTCAGTCACACAGTTCTGCTATTAAAGCTCTCATTAGCATTTAACTTTAAAGTTATTCCTGGCCATAACTTTAATGCTTAGAAAAGCCTGTCCAGCACAAATCTTCATTTGTAATTTCTCTTGTAATTTTAACACAATTCAGGAAGAATGCCAAATGCTCATGCAGTCATTTGTTATGGGCTGCATCTACACAGTTTCTCCTGTTCCAAGGTTTTCTTTCCTAATCCAGCTGTCACTGCTGTTGATTTATTTCTACATGCAGGAAGAACTTTAACTTTGTGTCCACACAATATACACAGAAAGGTGTTTTGTGCATTGAACTGAAATGTAGCAGAAGGCAGAACAAGGACTTCAGAATTAGTTTTGTCTTGGGTGTTCATATTCTTTCACAGCAACAGAGCACTAGAGCTTTGTTAGAGTTTTATCACATTTATCACATACTGTGCTAGAACAGCTTCACCATGTGAAAAAATAAAAAAGGTTTATTATATAATAGGAGCAGCTGCAACATGCTGCATTTTTCACTTTAGTTTCTGAATGTTTCTAGACTATTATTTTGGGTTACGGTGTTGGAAATGCAAAGATGGAGAGGGCCTCTTCATCAGGGATTGCAGTTATAGGACAATGGGTAATGGGTTTAAACTTAAACAAGGGAGGCCCATGTTGGATATAAGGAAGAAGTTCTTTACTGTAAGCATGGTGAGGCACTGGAACAGGTTATCCACAGAAGTGGTAAACGCTCCATCCCTGGCAGTGTTCAAGGTCAGGTTGGCCAGAGTACTGGGTGACATGGTTTAGGCTGAGGCACCCTTGACCATGACAGGGGAGTTGTAAGTAGATGATCTTATGGTCCTTTCCAGTCCTAACTTTCTATGATGTAACAGGTAGGTTTGCACAGCAAATAAAAATAATTAAGGCTTAAAACAACCTTCCATTTTACAGCCTTCAAAACCAAAGAAAGGCAACACGCAAATTTGCTTTTTGCAAACCTATAATACCAGCATATCTCCTTACTAAATTCATAAATGAAGGCCAGCGTTACTAGCACAGGTCTGTATTTTTTCACTGCTTAAATTCATGTTATGGATGACTTCAGAGATTCTTAAATAAAAGCAGTTTATGTACAAAATTTAAATGGCCTGATGAACAACACCAATTAGTCTTTCTTGCTTTCTTTTAGAGAAATGCACTCAACAAGAAGAAAAAAAGCCTTAGTAAAATTTATCCGTACAAATAGAAGGTAATTTCTATTGAAGTAATGTTCTAGAAATCAGTCTTTGTACACCCACAAGCATCTATTGACATAAGTAAAAGGATTACGTAAGTCTTAACAGCATTAATTTGGGAAAATTGAACTACTTACAACAGTCAAGGGCAGAAGGAATTACAGACAGGGTACTTAAAGCTATCAGTAGTGAAAACCTAAGATTTCACACCCATTTTGTACTCTAAAAATGGCAGGAAAAAAATATCAGCTTTCAAATATTTTGTTGACTTTTCTTGTATCCTATAGTCATGCTTCTGCAGCACTGATTTCAAGCTGAAGAAAGTAAAAAGTAGAATGCAGTAACTTCAAAAAGGTGGGTTTTTTTTTCTTTACGCATAACAGTGAAGTGAAAGAATCAGATTTAAGGCCTGGGTTTTTTTCCCCATATGTTAAAAAGATTAGTGTTGGGCTTTTAATTTTTTCTTTAAACTGGGGAAAAAAAAGTCTTTCTCACCAGTGAAAATGAAAGATTTGGTGCTTTTTCATGACAGTCATAAATTTGACATAATAGCATGCATAGGATGCCTGTTGGAGAGGCTGTATTTCAGAATGTCCAAGATAACTGACATCCACATCAGTGTGCTTTGAACAGAAGCCAAAAGTAACAGGACTCAACAGCATCATGTACCACAAGGTTGTGTTTGAACCACAACTAGAAAAAGAACAATGAGCAACAGGGGAATGGTAAATCTGAACTTGCATTTCATATAAATTTAAAATATTGGCTCAAAAGGTACACAGATAGCTAGGAGGTGGCACAGTGCCTCCATCTGATCTTGTGGAGCTCTTGAGAAAAGGAAATTTTACAAGTGGGAAAAAGACTTCTAAGGATGAGAATGGCCTGACCACAACAGAAGTTTAGTCTGTGACAGAGAGCAGGAGTAAGGCATGAGGTAGTATTATACAGACCTTCATTTGCCAATACAATTAGACAGAGGTTTCATGGATCAAGATTTTGGGCCTACATACTGACATTTCCTCCAAGTCCCGTTTAAGAAAGTAAATTTTTTTCTGAATTCTATCTTCCTATTTCAATATCCCCATCTTGATACTGTCCCGCACAATGTCCTTGTCTCTAAGTTGAAGAGACATGAATGTGATGGGTGGACCTCCTGCTGGATAAGGAATTGGCTGGAGGGCCACACACAGAGAGCTATAGTCAAAGGTTCAATGTCCTTGTTGAGACAAGTGATCAGTGGTATCCCTCAGAGATCAGTGCTGGGACTGATCGTATGGTGCAGTTGACATGCCAATGACACCAAGCTGTGTAGCTTGGTTGATACACCAAAGGGTTGAGATGTCATCCAGAGGGACCTTGACACTCTGGACAGGTGGGCCAATGCCAACCTCATGAAGTTCAACAAGGCGAAATGCAAGGTCCTGCACCTGGGTCGGGAAAATCCCATGCACAGCTACAGGCTGGGCAGAGAATGGATAGAGAGCAGCCCTGCAGAGAAGGAGCTGGGGGTGTTGACTGATGAGATGGTCAACATGAGCCAGCAGTGTGCGCTCGCAGCCCAGAAAGCCAACCGTATCCTGGGCTGCATCAAAAGGAGCGTGACCAGCAAGCAGGTCAAGGGAGCTGATTTTCCCCTCATCTTTGCCCTCATGAGACCCCACCTGGCGTACTCTATTCAGCTCTGGGGCCCCCCAAATAAGGATGTGGACCCCTTGGAGCGAGTCCAGAGGATGCCACAAAGATGATCAGAGGGCTGGAGCACCTCTCCTAACAGAGACTGAGAGAGTTGGGTCTGTGGAGTCTGTAGTACAGAAGGCTTAGGGGAGACCTCATAGCAGCCTCCCAGTATCTGAAGAGGACCTACAAGGACGCCAGAGAGACAGTACTCATAAGGGACTGTGGTGACAGGATTAAGAGACAATGGGTTCAAACTTAAACGGGAGATTTCGGTTAGATATAACGAAGAAATTCTTCATGAGGGTGCTGAGGAGTTGGTACAAGTTGTCCAGAGTTGTTGTTGCCCATCCCTGTCAGTGTTCAAGGCCAGGCTGCACAGGGTTTAGGGCAACCTGGTCTAGTGCGAGGTACCCCTGCCCCATGGCAGCAGGGCTGGAATTAGATGATCTTAAGTCCTTTCCAACCCAAACCATTCTACGATGTCCCTTTACAAAACTGCAACGTTGTAGAATTCTTCAGAGATTCATAACAACTAGCCTTTATATAATTTAAAATAGCATTTAAACGCAAAATATTGGGAACGTATCATTCACATGGAGCTCAGCATTTGGCTGCATAAAAGCCAGAAAACATGTTGGTCCATCTTTCTCCTTCCATTCCCATTTGTGAGAGCAGTGTCATTTCCTCCACCCTCAACAACTGTGTTTCTGGAATTTTCTTTTTGGCATAGCTGGGAAAGTGATAAAGCCCCACGTAAATCCATGAAGGAAGTAAGAGTGCTGTAGTCTACATGCTTAGTGACAACCACAGCCACAACTGCATGGGGAATTACACTGCTAGCTGGCACAGGAGAAGGAGCAACCACATCACTCAAGACCGAGGTGATGAAGGCAGAGAGCATTTAGGCTCCTGCTCAAATTGATGGATTCATATTGGATTAAAGGTGGCAAAAAAGGGTGATGACACTGCATAACCAAAGAGCTGTAAGCACTGGAGAGCCACCTTGCTGCCAAATGCTGACCACTCATTGGACTGAACAAGATACAGTCAGTATGGAAAAATACCATCTGATCGTAAGATAGAGGCTCTGAGACAACAACACAGACATATTTGGCTATATTATGACAGCAGAAGCTCCTTAAGTTTTTAGTCTAACTCTTCTTTTTACTTGATTGAGCAGTCAGCAATTTTAAGAAAACTAACAAATACAATGGATTTTTAAAAAGAATGCTATTTTCAGCAATTCAAACAAATTTTGTTTTAGTTTCCACTAAGCTGAAAAGAGGCATCCAACTGAACCTAAGGAAGAGCCACCCATTGAATATCTGTTTTGCCACAAATTATGTTGCCACCAGATTTGACATTAGCATTCAGGGAAGCAAAACCACCACTGTAACAAAAAGTATTAGTGCAGTAGAGATCCTTACAAGAAGACTGGTAAAAAATATACCCTAAGTTTTATTCATCAAAAGCAACTCCCTCATCTGCGGTAGATAACTTCTATCCCAGCAGCCACTCCCAATCATAACAACCACTCAACAAAAGCAGTTCAGACTGGGAAGATAAATTAAATTGTTCAACAGAATTTAAGGGATAGGGTCTCCCTTCTCCTATCCTGGGTAGGATATCGTTTACAGACGTCCAGCAGTTTTCTCCCAAAGCTCTTCTGAAAGATGGCAGATTCATTTTTTGTGGATATTTTTTCCACTTCTCAAATGAATACACAAAGAGAAAGCAATTAATCTGTGTCAAATTTGTGTACTGTTATCCAAGTAAAACTGACAAAAGAGGTTTGGTTCAAATAAAATAATGTAATGTAACATAAAAAAAAAGAACACAAAAAAGAAAAACAGTACATATGGCACACAGCATCTGGCCCGAAGTTTACCGAAATAACTAGGAACCTTCAGAGCCTTCCCAAACTACAATATAAAGCAGTTGCATAAGCCAGGAAATACAATACATTCTTGTAACATTAATAAGAAATTTTATCTTTAAACAATATTAAAACAATATTAAAACAATACCAAAACCAAACAAAGGAAAGCCTCTAGAATACAACATAACTGAATTCAGCTGCTCACTCCAGCCACTGTGATCATTTTATGTTACAAACTCAATCACAAGCAATGGCTAAAACATATGGGGGAAAGCATAAATAAAGCAGGTAGAACTGACACTTCTGCTACACACTTGCAGCTCTCAGCACTTCACTGTGGAAATCCTGCACCAAAAGCCTGTCTAGATCTCCCTGTTTAATGAAACTGTACTTCATAGTCAGTGTATCTTTTTTTCTTTCCACCTCACAATCCAGGTCTCCTCTGCACCTTATGCTCTAGCTACATTGCAAGTTCTACAGTTTCCTCCTTCAGTGAAAAATACCCCAAACCCTTCATGTTAAACTCTGCCCTGAGAACACTTCACATATGAGAAACAAAAATACTTGGTTTCTATCAATTTTTTTATGATAACTGTGTTTTAGTGTACCAGCTGTCATTCCCCCCTGCCAGGCTGAAGAAATGTTGCTTACTTAGGTTTACTTCAAATGGCCACCATTCCATGACAAGGGTATGCTTTACAGGCTTGGGTAGCACTAAGGCTATGGGTAGCATATATGTTTCAGATTGGTCCTAAATTTCCTTTTCCCACAATCTCCAAAATTCCATTTCTCCTTTTAATTACACCAGCACTGAGATGATGTTAGCAGACTGGCAATGACTCTCAAAACAACAAGTCTCTTGTGGCAGATGCGCAGCTATAGCTTCACTCAGCTTCATGATTATCATCATTCTGCATTTATTGACCCTGTCTTTCATCTGAATTTATTGCCTCGATACCTATGGTGGGATCTCTTTCTCCTTATTTGAAAGGTCTATAGCATAATCTCCTGTGTCTGAGCTAGACATCTTAATAACTTTTATACCCATAATGTCTTTCAGACGGCATTCAAAATGGGACAGATGACTCATACCACTAAAATACGTGCGTGTCTCCAGCAACTCTCTAAAGTTCGCCTTAAGAATCAATTCAGATATAAGTTTCATAGTGTTAGAAAAATCCCAGCTTTCTATTCTGAAATTCTACAATTTAGAATGACGTCTGTGTCTGACAGCCCTAAATAATTATGTTATTAACCCACTGGCAACCCTCTTTTTAAAATAAAAAATAGCTATTTACTTCTGCCCTCTGTTTTCTTCTTAAAGATTGCCATTACACTTGCCATCTTCTGTTCCTCAGGATGAATAAAGATTACATTCAGCAGTTCATGTCACACCTGACTTCTTTCAGACAACTTAAGGAGGAGGACCATTCAGTTTTAGTCATCTGCTATTATTCATCCCAAATTCAAGTTTCTTTTAAGTTAATGGATTTCTGTAAATCTGGACTAAAATTCATTTTACTGACACTGTTAACTTGAGATAGTTTTTTTACTTATTCCCCACAAATAATTGCTCATTTATAGAGGACATTAATACAAACAGTTCATTAGTTCTTCTTGTATGCACTTATTTTTCCTAAATGCTCTAATTATGCCTTGTAGGTTTTTTCAACACCACATTCCTGGAGGCTTTTTGCTTCCAATGAGTTTAGCTCCTAGTTCCATGCTTTTAGCAAACTCAATTACTTAAAGCAACTCTCTCCAGATCATTTTTCTTATGAAAGCTTACTTCTAAGCCTGCAATGCTCAAACTTTTCCATTCTCCTTACTTGGATATGACAAGTACTTTTTAAATAATGTTTGGGTTCTGGATTTGATTTTTCTTTTAACCTCCAGAAATTCTTTATTCTTCTGTTCACTCACCCTTCAGTATATTTTTTATCAATTAAATACAGTTTTAGCCTGTTTTGGGAAGGTGTCCACCCCCTTAGAATGTTTTCCCCAGTGTCATACATGTGCAATTAGCACTGAGCACTGAACATGCTCTAGAAGTCAAACATTATTTCCAGTGTGAAGCTTGGAATCAGCAAATACATGAATACACAAATAATACTTTTTCACAAAGTTTAGAAATTTCAGGGGCAAGCCAAGTACATAAATGCACATACATTTCTCAGAAAAGACCCAATGGGCTATCATTTCAGTTTGAAAAATCCAAGCAAAAAAATATTCCTCTTTTTGAGACCAGTCTCCACTGTGTATTCATAGGGGCACAGCAAATATTTGCCACTGCCAAATTCATGAGCCTCAAATAAGCCTGGTTTTATTTTCACATCTCTGAAAAGAATCAGAGCACAAAAAGCAATCCGTAAACTGCTCATTGGAAGCAGTCACATGAAAACATCAGACCAAACACAGGACAGATTAAGCACATTAATACTGATTTCAGAAAGACACATTAATACTGTGTCCTTATATTTTCATTTACTTGTAAATTTTTGCATGACAGATATGCTAGTTAATTCTAGTTAATAGTTTGCACTATTACACATGTCGTGAAGCAAAGTTTTATGTGTTTGGACTTTTTTTTGGAAGGGAAGGTAAATCAGGAAATCAAATACTGCCAAGAAGATGTGTTTATTTAAGGGCATCATTTTTCTGAGTATGCCAGTGAATAAGACCATCTCCCAGAAGCACCTGAATTAAAATTCATAAACCACACTAAATTCTGATAATCTCTACAGAAAGATTTCCTGCCACATGGTTTATAGCATCAGATTAAATATTTTTTACTGGGCACTATCGTGGTCTTCCTGATTGTTCTAAGTATTGGCTAAGGGAGGAGATTTTTACAAAGAAAAAACAACCAACCAAAATCTACTTTCTAGGACTCTGTCTGCCTTCTAAATAAATGGAAGAAACTAATTCTGTCTGTGATGATACTAATTCCACGCTAATAAGGTTTTTCAAAACCTGCTCAACAGTGCACAATATACTGGATCAGTAAACCCAGGAAAATTTGAAGCATGCTAGAAAAACTGTGTTGTAGCTACTGGGAATCATCTCTGTCAAACACTTCCATACCAAGCACATAAAGTGTATTTTTATTACTCAGTTTGGATGACAGAAATTAACAGTTCCATTTGCATTGCACTATCTGTGAGTTGGACCCTCTTTTAAGTAGAATCACTGATGGTGTATAAATCTGTGTGGCCTGTGAGCATAAATTATCTCATTAACCAGGATGCCCTGATGGAATTTCACATAGTTTGCTTCAAATCTCATTGATTCTTATAACTCCTAGATGGAAGAGTTATTCTACATGCTAAGAAAATGCTTCTTGTATTTGTAACTAATTTGGGGAAAACCTGCTTTGTTGCACGTAAGTAACCTATTGATGTACAACACTCTAAGAGTAGTCACCTCAAAAGTATCAAATTTTACAGGCAGAACAACACAATCACCTCTGTGAAGGCGCATGCAGGTTGCCACCACTGATAACATTTACCAGGACCATCTTACAATAGACTTGATTACTACTCAAGACAGAGCTCTCAACCAAAAGCAACATACCTAGATCACTGAGGCCTCAGGTCCTCCCTGACATTTCTAATAATGAAATATTTAATTAAAAAGCCAAACACACAACACCTTACCTTTGATGCCATACGCATGAACAGTGAGTTTTGATCCTCTGCTGTCCTCATCTTCTCTTTTTTGACCAAATCCTTCAGGTTCATACTATCATCATCCTGAAAATACCTTACTCTCTCTTTATCTACATGAGTAGGGATCTAGAAGCAAACACATTGAAAATAAATATTAAACTAGTGAGAATGATCAACTATAAAATTCAGATCCTAATAATTTCAGGAATTTTAAAGAATCACGAATCAAGCTAAGCACACCTGAAACAACTGGGCTTGCTGCTTCATTTCACTTAAGGAAAAGAGCATTTCCCCCTTTCTTCAGTTGCATCAGTACACTGAAATAAAAATATAGCCTCTTTCTACAATTGCTATATCTATCATATCCTTAAGCTACTAGAGGTACAATATTACCATTCAGGAAAGATGAAAACAAAGAAATGTGAAACAGTCGATCAGCTCACAAAAACCAGACTATTCCAAAAAGTAATCTTCATTATTTACAGAAGCTTCTGAACTGTCAAGTCACAGACACTACTGAAACACAGCAATCACAGTACTGAGAACTTGATAAATGTGGTACTTCTGCTGGGAAATGTTATCATCTTTGAGCGTACAAAAGAACAAGAGTTTGTCCTTTAGAGCACGACTAAATGAAATCCTGAAGGAGCATAGGGAATGGTCATTAACATAAAACAAGATGATACTTTCCAAAACAGAAAATAGTAGGAGGATGGCAAGCTACTCCTCACCTGCTTGTGCCTTTCACTCCTCCATAGCAGTGTTACAAACTGATCTGTCCAACTAATCAAGAACATGCTTGCTAGAAATACAGAGTATTGTTATCTCCTCTTACAGCAAAAAGATTGAAATATTGGGTTATTCACTGTTGCAAGCAAACACTATTCCAGTTTCCAAACTTCTCACTGTTCCCCAAACCGCTGTTACAGAGATTGGGTAATAATTTTTATTATCATCAGTAGCAGTATTTTTGATCAGAAGCAAATAAAAGCAAAAGAAAATTAGCCCCTGAAACTTGAATATTTCAATAAAATCATATTTTGGAAATGCTCACCTCTGCTAATCTTCATTATTTACATAACTTTACGTAATAGAAACGCCTTGGCTAAGAGACTGTGATAGCTTGAAAAACTACTTTTTCTTGAATGTGCATTTAAATAGGTCCTAAAGTCATCTCTAGGGAAACACAGCCTGAAAATAAACTTAATATATGCTTAATAAATACATACTCTAACACTTAATTACAATCATCTTCTGACAGGAACATTTTAACTACCTATTGACATTCTGGTGAGACACTCATTACTCATCATAAAATTATAAAATTATTTTAGAGTTATCCTTTAATACATTTGTAAAACTTACCATCTGTCTCTTTCTCCTTCCTCCTTTGGACTCCTGTGGTTCAGCTGGTGCGGTCACAGGCCATGCCCTTCCACTTTGATCCGTTCTGACAAGGACCACTTGTTCTGTTTCTTGATGTCTTGAAGGCTGTGTCAGGTTTTAAAATATATTTTAAAACAGTTGACATAGACAGCACCAAAAGAAACACCTAATCCACACTAAATTAAATATTTCAAATTCTGAATGGTAAATAACATTCTTAAAATTTTGCGTGTTGATTATAATTCAAAGCAGACACTATTACCTCACACAAGGTTCCTTTTCCACTTTCAACAAGAACAGAATATTAAACATATATTCAGCTAGTTAAGTGCAGAATTAACAAATCTTTTCCTAAAAGAACCAAGTTTGTATTCTTGGTACTTTCTCATATAGCCTTATCCCCAGAAGAAATACAATGCTTCTGAAGACTCAAATAGATAATACTGAATTAATATACACTGCCACCATTATAACAGGATATTCCCAAAAACCACTGTAAATCTGCAGCAAGTTACCACTTCTGGGCTTTTTGTGGTCTGTGGGTGTTGTGTTTTGTGTGGTTTGGTGTATTTTCTTCCTTTCAAAACTTGGCTAACAAACAAAACATTAGCTATAGATTTTCAACAGATTCCACTAGATCTGACTTTTATTTCCTATACTGCACCTACCACTTATACAGATTGCTTTCATCACAATGTAATAATGATAACATTTTAATCTTGATTATAGGGTATGCAGAATAGGAAATACAAACAGCTCAACAAGTATATCTCTCTATGGTGAAGAAGAGATGAGTAGATGTACACTTATTATTCAGGTCGAATTAAATTATAGACTGAGGCAGAAGTAACTGCATTTAAATCATCTGTTCATGTGCCAAAATATACAGAAATAAAAACAAGTGTTTACCTGATACAGAATCATAGAATAGTTAGGGTTGGAAAGGACCTTCAGATCATCTAGTTCCAACCCCCCTGCCATGGACAGGGACACCTCACATGTATGCCAAATAAGTCATTTAAATGTCTTTGGATGGCAAACACATTGTCTCATATAAATTACCTTTATATGTAATTACTGCTTCTACATACCAAAAAAAAAATTTGGAATTATGAGGAATTATCTTCTAACCCTGACTAAACCAATCTCTTGAGGTGCTGGAGATGTAAGAGGCATACTCAGGACATGGCAACAAGGAAAGCTTTCACACACCAATCTTTGGTCCTCACGGTAGAATGGAACCACCAGTTCATCTGCCAGAAGAGCAGCACAGTAGGGCACAAACAATCCAGATTTTGAGTGTATTGAGAGCAAGTACTGATACAAATGCTGACAAACTTGGCTAGGAGTGTTGCTCTCCCAGATCTTCCACTCAGAAATTTAAAACCAGCCTCATCAGGTTCAAGGAAATCAGAAGCTACCCTGGCTGCAGCAACCAAGAGATAGTGGAGCTTAAGATTCTAAGGGAAGTGAGAAAGGCAAGTAACAGAGCAAAGAAAACCCCCTAGATTATAGGAAAATGCTCTTGTTTATTCAGGGATCTGCTTGGCTTGATCTCATGAAGGATGGTCATGAATGACAAAGGTGTCCAAGAGAGTTGGTTGATCTTCAAGGACAAATGATACTGAAGCTCAAAACCAAAATGGAAGCTTCCAGAAGGTGTAACCTGAGGCAAGTCACCCAGGAGGACCACAGAGATAAATGTAATGAGATAAACAGCGCTAAACGTACACTTTACCATCTTACAACTGGTGTAAGAGTTCAAAAACTCTAAATAGGAGCCACCCAATCTAGAAATAGTGCAATCAGTCAATGGAATCCTTTGTCTGAGATACATCTTTTATTTAAACTGAATAAAGCCCAAGAGGAAATTAATGATAAATGGTGTCATTTTCCTTATTTTCCTTTCATTATCCCTGTCAGCATTTTGAACATAATTTGGGGGGGATTTTTTTGCAATACTGGAGTTCACAAAGTACCACATCCCACCACCCAAACTCGTAGAAGACAGGACCCAGAACTAGTCTTCTGCCTTAAGTTTTTTAAATTCATTTCAAACTTGATTTCAAGCAGATTGTTAACTGAAGAGGTATCGTAAGATCCATGTCACAACTTACATGAAAAAGTGTGTGTCCATTCTGCATTATGCTCCTAAGCTCTACTTCAGTTGAAGGGTGAGAAAGAAAAACACATGCACAAAACCCCCTGACAGCTATGACTGACAGCTCCTCTTGAGATGATATTACAAAGATGAAAAACAGAGCAGCTGTGAACATATTAAAAGCTGGATATCAGAAAGAAAGAAGTTCACAGCATGGTCTTTACCAGTAGGCAGAGATACAAAAGGTCAACATAAAAACTCCTGATAATGCTGATTTTTCTTTATCAGAACCCAAGAAGCAAGCTGCCAATTGCTTGGCTTCAGATCAATCTGTCAGCCACTGGCAGGTGAATGGATAGTAAAATCATCACTCATCTGAGCACAGAGAAGATCCCTCCATTTCCTTGTACAATAGCGTCCTGGGCTAAGCACCCTTATCCCTTCGTTTCATCCCTGGTTGACTTCATTGAGATCCAGGGCTCATTAACACTTCTGAATTTGTTTAAAAGGTCTGCAATCACAGACTCATTTCAGAAAAATATACCCTTTTGTAAAAATAATCTGGAGGAATATCATCCACTCATTTAACTTCACTGCAGCTCAGGAGTATTAAGACTATCTCCCATGACTTCTCTAGCCACCAAGCAGAGAAAGCAGGAACAGCCTGGAACAGCTGTACAGCAGGAGTGAAGAAGAAGGAGGACTCATTAAGGAGGAGGACTCACTAAGCCAGACAGAATTTATCAGCATGTATTAAAATAGAGCATTATCATATAGCTCAGTGATGAAGGCACTCCCATGGATTCCAATCCTTCAGACAAAACACGAGGGAGTAGAATTAATATATCACCCAACTGACTCCTTGAATACTTCATTAAACCTTACATCTCAACTATTGCCAACTCCATTTCTAAGTACTCACAGTTGCAGCTTACAATATTGATACCAGTGAAGTATACACGTGCCACATGCTGTTCCATATCGCTCCCTTTATGTGCCCAGCCCTCATTCATCAGCAGATGAAGGTATGCTTCAGGGCATACCATCCCACCAACTACCTTCTCATTTGGAATGGAATTTACTACCTTTCAGCTTTCAAGCTGACAGACATCCATTCAGATGATGGATGTCAAGAGCCAGGTCAGCTCAGCTCAGCTCCTTTCAAAACAGGAACAACAGTACATTCCTACTTATTCTCAGACTTAAATAAGGATATCTACATATGCCCCACCCCCCAAAAAATAATACTTTAAAAAAAGGCAGAAATTCTTCACCAGAAAAAATATTTAACTTTTTAA
This sequence comes from Neopsephotus bourkii, assembly GCF_033783945.1. Lineage (NCBI taxonomy): Eukaryota > Metazoa > Chordata > Aves > Psittaciformes > Psittacidae > Neopsephotus > Neopsephotus bourkii. The sequence goes on from NW_026902113.1 coordinate 4,963,264, forward strand.
AAGCATATCTATAAAAAAAAAGAAAAACCTTTAAAAAGCCTGAGAGTTTCTTGATTGCACTATAAGATTTGTCAAATCTTATAAACAACTTTATTAATCTCAATTTGAAGCTATTTTCCAACAAACCACTGATGTCTGCTTTACATCTGTTACCCTTGCCTAATGAAAGCTTGTCCCAAAAACCCCAGTGAAGTCTGGGAATTCTATAGATATTGAAATATGCTAGCTTCAACAGCTTAATTATATTTTTCCATGAAAAGTCACATGAAGGCAGTAGTTACAGGCCAAAAAGCTGTCTAGGTAAGCCAAACTTCTCTCTTCTGTATCACCAAAGGCAAATCTCTTCTTACAAGGGAAACCAAGATGTTCAACACTGGTCTGGCTCCAATAACAATAATGGTATTTTCAGTGAATTCACATACAACACTACTTATTTTTTTCTGCAGCCACCAGATACGTGACTCAGATGTTAGTTTTGTACAAGATAAGGTGTTTTCTCTCTACTGAGAGCTGGCGCAGAGGTAATTCATCACAACATGAGAAAAAAGCTGTATGCTTCTACCCCACTCTTGCTATGTGCTAAAGGTCAAACCTGGCTAGAGATGCAGACTGCCAGAGGGGGCATGACTGGGTTTTCATGTTACCACTGTGCTGCTCAGATAGGTGTGAGACCTTGTTATTATTGCAGCACTAAAAGCACTATTAATCTGAAAACATAACAACAAAAAAAAAAGAAAACCTAATCAGCATTAGATAAAAAAGAGGAAAATAGGCTGCAGAAAAAAGTATAATAGGAGCAAAAAGACTGTACAGCACGTTTTTAAATGGGATATAAATGCAAATGGAGTATTCTGGATATAGTAACAAAGAGGTAAACAATGCAATTTGCTAAGGAATTGGTTATTTATTTTGGCACATAAAAAAAAAAACAGCAAACAACCAGAATAGGTAGACTTTTGTGAAAACTGTTATGCTTAAACAACCTGTGACTTAGCAGGGCTCGGTAGTGTGACAGACAGTAGAAACAATTTTAAAGGTTGAAGGAGATGGGGAAGAGCAAAGTCAAAGAAGCTGCAAAGTGCTTCCATTTCTCCACATGCAAGACTTCAGATGGCCTTACATCCTATTTGGGGCATTACACTTCAAGAAAGATGCAATGTAACAGAAGAGAAACTGGAAAAAAGCAAGAATTACTAGAGGTCACAAAAAAAAGTGAGGAGAGAACGAAGACAAAATTAGGGAACACACGCTAGTAGGTTGAAAAAAAACTGAAGAGGTTTTGTCAAAATATAGTATGTGATGAATAAGAGGAAAACAAAAAGGGTTAAATTGCAAAAGAAACGCAAGTTGCATATTAGAAAGGCTCTTGAACATTAACGACTGTTGAACAACAGTACAGTTGCCTAAGAAGAATATGGAATCACCATCATGGGGGGATTTCAGGTTTGGTTTTTTGTTTTGTTGGGTTTTGGGTCTGGGTTTGGGTTTTTTTTCTAGCCAAGATGAAGTAGAAGATAAGAACCATGGATATGTACAATGGAACTATAGAGGAAACCAGTAATGCATTAGAAAGTTCTAGTGAGGGATTTCAGCAGCCTCTCAGTTACTCAACATGAAATCACACAGAATAAAACATCTGGATACAATACATATTAAATTCTTTGAGTCAGAACCCTACAAGAATTTTATGAGTTTTGTGAGGGTTTAGGTTTTTTTCCTAATTTCTAAGAGCCCAACGTCCTGGCATGAGGCATATGAGAGTGACCATAACATATTTAGATTTAATACTACAGAAAAAAAGGAAAAGGGAAAAAGAAATTATAGTAGTATTTAGCTTTAGAAGACAAAGTACAAAAAGAGGAAGTGGTCTATCAAAGCAAAAGTAAAAAGGGCAGATAAAAGGATAAAATAATGGAATATGGACAGCATGAAGACTAATGTTGAAAGCATACTAGAGATTAAAAGTAAATGAATACTACAAACCAAAATGAATCCAATGGACCAAACGCTTCAGGCATGATTATTCAGATTAAAGGTGTTATTAGAGGTAACGTCATCCTTCAGAAGTAAAAATCCTGACTAAATACAACTGAATACAACACAGCATAAATATAGATTTAAATGTATTCATATAAAAGGGCAAGACAAAAGTTGATTTTGAGGAGGATCTTACTATTATAACTGAAGCTATTTCTAAACACATCAGAAGCAGAGATCTTTCTAGTAGAAAAAAAACCAAAACAACCCATGCTCAAATGGTTACAGCAGTATCAGAAGATGACATTTGAATAATAAATTATTTGCATTCTAAATATAAGATTTTCCTATCCAACAACATTCCCCTCCCCCCCTTCTTTTTAAAAAACAGCTTTAGGAATCTTCTTTAAATTGAAACATCAGTAAAAAGAGTTTTGAAGCAAACTGCCATGAGAGATGATCTTCACTAGAGCTCCCAAAAAAAAAAATTCCAACACATCATGTCCAAATCCTTCAGCATGCAATGTATCACTTAAACAGGTCTCATTACAAAAATAACGGAGGGTTGCAATTACAACAGAAACCTTTAACATGTGCCAAAGGCTGCTTCTGGGAATTACAGTGCAATGGAGCATCTAACATTTGTAATGGACAAGCTCACACAAGTGTAATAAAGACCAGTATTCCTCCATAACTGAACAAATGTGGCACACGGGGCAAGAGCCTTTGCAGGGAAAAGCCATAACTGACCGAAATGTCAGACTTCTCTGAACGATTTTCAGGGATCGGTGTTGGGACCGGTCTTGTTCAACATCTTTGTCGCTGACATGGACAGTGGGATTGAGTGCGCCCTCAGCAAGACTGCCGATGACACCAAGCTGTGTGGTTCAGTTGATACACTGGAGGAAAGGAATGCCATCCAGAGGGACCTTGACACGCTTGTGAGGTGGGCTGATGCCAACCTCATGAAGTTTAACCATGACAACTGCAAGGTCCTACACCTGGGTCAGAGCAATCCCAGGCACAGCTACAGGCTGGGCAGAGAAGAGATTCAGAGCAGCCCTGTGGAGAAGGACTTCGGGGTGTTGGTTGATGAGAAAATGAACATGAGCTGGCAGTGTGCGCTTGCAGCCCAGAAAGCCAACTGTATCCTGGGCTGCATCAAAAGGAGTGTGACCAGCAGGTCCAAGGAAGTGATCCTGCCCCTCTACTCTGCTCTTGTGAGACCTCACTTGGAGTATTGTGTGCAGTTCTGGTGTCCTCAACATAAAAAGGACATGGAACAGATGGAACAAGTCCAGAGGAGGGCCACGAGGATGATCAGGGGACTGGAGCACCTCCCATATGAAGATCAGCTGAGAAAGTTGGGGCTGTTCAGCCTGGAGAAGAGAAGGCTGTGTGGAGACCTCATAGCAGCCTTCCAGTATCTGAAGGGGGCCTATAGGGATGCTGGGGATGGACTCTTCATTAGGGACTGTAGTGGTAGGACAAAGGGTAACAGGTTGAAACTTAAACAGGGGAGGTTTAGATTGGATATGAGGAGGAGATTCTTTCCTGTTAGGGTGGTGAGGCACTGGAATAGGTTGCCCAGGGAGGCTGTGAATGCTCCATCCCTGCCAGTGTTCAAGGCCAGGTTGGACAGAGCCTCGGGTGGCATGGTTTAGTGGGAGGTGTCCCTGCCCATGGCAGGGGTGTTGGAACTTGATGATCTTAAGGTCCTTTCCAACCCTAACTATTCTATGATTCTATGATTTAAAGGAACATGGATACCAATGAGTGTATATAAAAGTCATGTTATACCTGTTGATATTATTTTTTTACACAAGAATGGAGTAACTACCTTATTTACTACTACCAAACTGTAAAATTGCCCAGGGAAACTACAAACATTCCAGGAATTGTTATAATCTTTCATAAAAGAGAAAATAATAATCTTTCTGGTTTATGTAGAGATTCACTTGAACCTGGCTTTTTTCTTCTGTTTAACTTGGTTTTCATAACTGGAGAATGCAGCATTTTTTCATGTAGTAGCATGGCATTACATGGCTTACTTTAAACAAGTTTCTGAATTAATGACTTATTGTATAAATATTATTAAATATTAAACATACTAAGCTATTTTATAAACAGAAATGATGGTGATAGTAATCTAATTATCCATTAATAAAGATAATCAGATAAATATTATCTGTGCTGCTGTAAGCACAACATAGGTATCAAAATGTACTTTAAATATGATATATATTATTAAACATTGAAACTGGAGAAAAGGCTGTCATCTTGTGATGACTGCTACACAAACAATATAATTTACAGCCTGAAACGAACAAAGACGGTGTGTATTTACAGAATGATAGGGGAATTGTTTGTTGCCATTACTTAAGGAACACGAATTTTCACTTCAGGCCAATTAAATATGCAAAGTACACGGTTCTCACTGAACATACAAACCCCTATACAGCAATTAACACCCAACTGAACAAAACAAAGCAGATAAGTCTGGTTTTAAAAGATAAATGCTTTAAATTAAATACATAAATAAATAAAATGCAGTTCTGAAAAAGATTTTTGAACTCTCCAGAGATGATGCCTGTTGTATAATCCAGCAGGAGGAAATGGAAAAGCTCTGCCACCAGGTGCACAACTTAATTTGAGGAACAGACACTGGAATAGCTGAATACAGAGTAAGCAGGCCAAACATCTGAGGTAGGACCTAGTCAATTGGAACTGGGTTTTAGTGTTAATAGCTAAAGATAATAAAATATTTTTAAGAGTCAGTATATTGTGGGACAGCAACTAGAGCTAATAAAAACACACATATCTTTTTTAATTACTGAGCCAACAGAAAGCTGCATGCCATGTGAGTTGAGAGCTGTCTGTAAACGTTTAATCACAGCTACACCAAAGTGGTATAAGCCAATGAAGGAGTAACAAAGTTCAGCAACTGTCTTCAGCAAGGAACAAACTTCTACAATCAAATACCAGCTATGGACAAATTAGAAGCTGGACCAGGCATACTGCCTGCTTCCTTTCTCTTACAGTCTACGGCAAATAGAAATGCCTGGAATACTGTCTTATCCTCTACTGGTGAAGTCCACTCTTATAATATCAAGTAAGTGCCTAGAAGAAATCTAGCACTCCTCAAAGTGTCACACATTGCTATTTCCTACATCCACTGTCTCCTGTTCTCTTCCATTATTATTTCTTCTCCGATTTCAGTTACCCTCCTGGTAGCTTCTCAGGTTGCATTTACACATGACCATCACCGTTATCAAAAGGATGAGCCAAACTCATCTAGAAGGAGCAGTCTGCCTCCTTCAGTGCTGATATAAGGGCATGTCTCATCATTGAGAAGTCAGTGTAGTCACTATCTGGAATCCCCATGTAACATCAAAGCATCTAAGATATACTTCAGGTTCTGCCCTTTGTTGTGAATAATGGAACTGTCAACCTTGAGGTAATGCTTCTAAAATCAGTAGGTAGACCATTCTCTATAGCAAGACCAAGGTTTAGCTCTCACAGCAAGGTGAAGTTAAAATGGTCGCAAGTCTGTAGCAGCAATCCATTGTATAAAACCCGTATCTTTGATTTGCAATGAAAATTAAGAGACATAGAAGCATGTGGAAGGGAAGCAAGAGTAAACTTCTGTCTAGGTTAAAAATTGTGTATTTTCAGACTCAGTAAACATAGTAATAAGCATCACTATTACAACATCCAAACATATTAAGGTAACATAAAAATGGGATTAAAAAAAAGGTTTTACAGGATCAGAAGGTTGGTCTGCCATAATCAGGACCTTGTGCTTAACAGTGAGGAGAAGCATTAGAAAATCTAATGCAGGCTGTAACACAGAAATGAACTAGTTTACATAAGAGTATCTTTATCAGGTAGTGTTAGGCTTATCTATGAAGCATGAGACTAAAGAAAAATAGACACCAAAAAAAACCCCACATTAGTTACTTAGACAACCACTTGTTGTTTAGGCTCTACCCTTTTGTTCCCCAGGTCAGTGAGTGACACAGGTTAGTAACATGTTACGTAAACAATTTTGTCTTATTGGTATAAAACTGGTTGCCCTTTAAATTCAACAATTCTTTTATTCTTGTATTACAAAAAAAGGGTATTTAGCTAAATTGCTTACTATTCAGAATACCCGCATTCAAAAATCTTTCTTAGAGCATCTCTGAGACAGGGTGATCAGAATAGGATCCTGAGCGTAGAACAGCCACACACAAAAACCTGAGATCAAATTCACTAAAAGTTGTATTGCCAGCATGTGGAATTAAGACTGGAACTGGTAATGTGTAACTCACAGGAGCTTGCAATGTGTCCAGTGATCCGCCTAGCAATGGAAAAAGTCTAACAATAATAATATTGGATGCCAAGAAGCCACATAACTTTGCAAATAAAACTTTTAAAAAAGGTCTAAACATGCAGTTTGATATTTTGTCAGCTACACTTCAAAATGGATAGTCATTTAACCATATCACCAATGAGCCATGTAGGTATGGGGTGTAAGAAAATCTGTTAAATGAGATGATCAAATAGCTTGTTTATCTAGCAAGAACATCTGATACACAACGTATATGCTCAGACCACAAAAAAAGAAAAGATTGCAGCATGTTGATTCTTAAGTCCACAAATTCCTATTTCATCTTAACCAAGACAGAAATGTAATATAAAACCGAGAAGGTAATAAGAAGCAGCTCTGGTATATAAAGTGTTTTCAGAGACTGTAGTATCAGAAAAACTGAAAGCAACAGATTAACCCAAATAAAAATACTAATTCAGACACATGAGGGAGCTGCATTTTTATTAGAAAGTAGTCCACCCTGAAAAAATATTATTAAAGGAGCATATGTAAAAAAAGGTTAAAAAAAAGAAAAGAAAAAAAAAAAGGCAGAGGAAGAATGTGTACAATTAGATGTTGCAGAACAAAGATTCACTCTGCATCCTTTTGAGCTTCTACTCACATATATCCACACCCTCAAGCCATTATCACTCCTATGTATTTTGGGAGACAGCAGAAGAAAGTGGAAGACTTAAAAAAGCAAGGAGCCTATAACATCTTCCTACCTAGACACGCAGAACAGAATGACAAATTTAATACCGATGGCACTTTCATTCCACACACCAGTGGAGAGCCCCCACTCTCTACAGCTGTCCATGCAGAACCCATGAAGAACCTCTAAAAGTCTCACACATGCAACCTCACAAACCGTATCTCATTGCCTAGATGTGCTTGGCCCAAAACCAAATACTTTATTCCTTTTGAAGGATGGGTGCATAGTTTAAGTGCTCCTCTTAAACAGCCTATTTCTATAAAATACTTCTGCTTTACATTGGTAGCAACAGCTAATGAGACCTAACATGTAATTACACTGAAGACCAGGTGGTCTGAATAGTCATTGGTTGATCAAATTCTCCTTTCAAAACCTAATTTTGAACACAATAATTGTGTTTTATTGCTTACACATACAAAATAAATTGTTAATTTAAGGTTCACGCTTTTATAAATGGCTTTACACGTAAACTATTTTAAGTCCATAAATGTTTAATACCATTTATTTACCAAGGCTCTGCCAAGAGAAGAATCAGTGAGGTTCTAACCTTCCATTTCAGATTGGAAGTTTCCACTGCACCAGAAAGGCTTTGCAGAAATGTTTTTGCTTTTGTTTTTTCTTGGGTTTGGGGAGGTGTCAAATTTGTTACAAAAAACAAAATTTACTCTGAGGAAGCACAGTGAAAGCGTAGATACAGCAGTAAAACTACACAGAAATTCAACAAGGTATTAGGAGAAAAATAGAGCTAGACAAAATGGTACCACTAGCTACAAGTGCTGTGTGGCACTTTGATATGGCTTTTGCTTCTAGTGTCAAAGCCTACTCCAAAGACTTTATCAGTTTGAACTCTTAAGAGGCTTTATCCACTCTGTCCTTTTATACTGTTATATATACTGAAACTAAGAAGATATTTTACGGCATTTAGTTACTGATACAATTTCTCCAGTACTTTTTAAATTGTGAAAACCAATTTCTTATAAATTACATTACGGAAGTTAAGCCACTTTGTCTTAATCTGGTTTTGTCTTATAAATAATTGTGTAATCTCCTCTTACTGACAGCAACAAAAGTATGCACTGATGATATTAAAACTGTTCTGCAAAAGTATACCCACTTTATTATTCCCTGTTCCTGTTACAGCTAGTCAACTCTTTGTATGGAAAACATGCTTTGCTGAAGAAAGAATGGTGCAACCATCCCTCAGACAAGATTCAAGTGTGATGGAACAGCCGGAATTAAGAAATTATGATGAGCTGAAAACAGCTGAGAGTAAACAGGCCATCTGTTGCTGTATCTCCCCACCATCTGAAGTTCCAAATGAAAGCACAGATTTTTATTGTGCATTTAGCAAGGATCATTAATCCTCAGCATTCCATTTTTCATACAAATGTCTCAGCTGTATTTTCCTGAGAAGCAGTTTTAAATAATTTTGTATATTATTCTTTATGTATCAAAGGTCTAAAAACATTACTACTACTGCAGTGGGTATGTCTGTGAAAGGCAACCCAACCATGTGTTATTAATATATATTACAGGTAAATTTCAAAAGCCAAATATTTTTATTGCAGAAAAATATTTGTGTTTATAATCTCAGTTCCCAAACCTTAAATTGAACATGTGGGAACACCTGCAATTTTGAACGTTAATTTTCAGGGTCATTTGGTATTCTGTGATGTTGGGTATGGGTTTTGTAAACAAAAAATATATATATATATATATCAGAAGCACTGATTATTTTTCTTCTTTCACTTCCTAATCCAAAGTATTAATCACTATCTAAATTCTACATGCATACGTACATATACATCACCACACATGCACACACATATACACCACTTTTCTTTCAGGTAACTGGCTCTTTTTCCAAGAAATCAGTCATTTTTAAGCCATTTTTTGGAAAGGCAAATGATGAAAATGTGAAAAATAAATATTCTTATTTTTCCCTATTATCATTATTGGAACCAATAGAACATTATTTCAGGTTTGTTCCACAGTAGATTCCTCTCAGCTATTCTTCATGTCATGAGGTTTACTTGTCTCAGGTAATAACTGTGCTGCAAATACTTTCTCTAGATAAAGATGCTGCGTGTTCCATCCTATCTCTCTTAATGCAGAATTATATACAATGGAATGCAATGAATGATATTTTAGCGTAAATAGGATATGAGGTATAAGCCAAGCCACTGGATTCAGTTTCCTTTCTGAAAAACGGTTAGCATTACTTCTTCAAAAAACAAGAAAAAACAATTTATACTAAGCTTGTTCTCTAAAACTTCTCTCTCAGTCTGGACTGTAATGCATCTTAGGGATCCAAATTAAACATCAGACCTTCAATACATTAAAATTTGTGTTCAGATGTAGTTTGTACGAAGAGGTGTTGGAAACCTAATCATCATTATTATTTATACTCAGGAAGAATAACTGAATAAAACAGAAGCATTTGAAGTACATGAAACACTTGATATTATCAAGGTTTTTATTAAAAGATGAGCCCTACTTATTCCATAAAACTAGCTAAATTGTATTTTCCTTGCACTAGAAATCTTCTCCACCCATGTTGCACAAGCAATGGATTGAAGAGTGTTAATGCTTACAGATGGAACAAGTAACCTAGAAAAGGTTTTCTCCTTTAAAGCAGCATCACATCAGTCCGATGCCTACTATAAAGTGAAATACAGTGCCTACCAAAATTGAATACTATTGCACTACAGGTATCTTTCATGACCAAGAGGCTTCACAGAAGCACTCCATAACCTTCAGGAGATTTTGTTCTGATCTTTTTGATCTACACTGAGGAATGTATAGATCCTGTAGAGTATATATTTATATTATTTTTATTTTTTGTGTATATATATATGTATCTCTCACAATCACTGTTTTATTCCTTATGTTTCAAACATATTTATTAAATGAATCATACTAGACTGAATGCTGATGAACTTTCATAGAGAATTCAGTTATTCATATGAAGATTTGCTATGCTGAAATCATTCTTGTGTGCCTTACAATTTCGCAAATGCAGGACAGAAAAACCTGTCTTTGTTTCTTTTAACTTTTTCAGAACTTCGCTCTCTTCTTTTAAATACCCTATGACAATACACCTCTACCGTGTTATTTTGCTTAAAGTACTACCTTCTACCTTTCATTCAATTTGGTATTGACTTTTTATTTTAAACACAATTCATCATTATTAAGAACTGTCTCTATCAATTTCTCAGCAGAGACTACTTTCTGTTTCCTGCAGACAGATTAATTGCTATAGAAAACAGTAACAAGCTTAGTGTTGAGTTTTTTTCTAATAGGCCATACTTCATTTGAAATTGAAAACAGTTTTAAAAGATGCACACACTTATACTTTATTCATCCACCACTATTGACTGAGCGCAGATTTACCTAATTTTGCATCATGTCAATATACTTCCTGATTAAAAAAATAAACACAATTAAGTCAGTTTGTAGCAACACAAAAGCAAACTCTTCTTCATTTAGCAGATTTGACTCTAATTCTTATGCAACGACCATGAAGTATAAGATATAAATGAAGTATAAGACGAATGAAATTCTGGGAAATTTATATATAAGATATAAATGAAGCATAAGGCGAATGAAATTCTGGGAAAAAAATGAAAAAGCAAAGCATACAAATAATGCACATCATAAATTATTTAGAATTGACATAAAGAACACTTTCTACATGCAGACTAAAACATAAAAGCAGTTATGCTGGATCAAACCAAAATCCAACGTCTTCTCCAGCAGCAGTCAAAGGTGAATGCCTAATGAAGAGTACAAAAAGAAAGGATGCCTCCAAGCATTTGTAACTCAGCAATTAAAAGCCAGACATCATTTCTGTGCAATTCTCAAGGAATTTGTTTTTCATGAACATTGTCCAATCTCTCTTTGAACCTACTTAAGCTCTCATCACCCATAACTTCCTGGAGCAACCATTTTTTGAAGAATCACCTTTTCTTTCACTTGTTTTCAATCTGCCTTTTCAATTTGGACTAAATGACTGTCAGATTACATGATCATTATAGGTCCTTTCTAACTTAAATATTCTGTATTCTGCCTCTTACTCATTTAAATTTTACCTCCCATCTGTTGTACCCCTAAAAACCACTGCAAATGATGGGCCTCAAAGGACTATTAATGTTCAAGATATATTCGGTTAAGTAATAATACACAATAAAAACATAAATTACATCAGTTATGACTGGTACTGACAATGGTAGAGGTGACATCCTCATAACCAATGCACTCATATCAAGAGTTGTGTAACACTTTCAGATAAGAGAAACACAAACTGTACTTAGAGGTAAGCCATGAACACATGGAAGGTTTTTTTAAATGCTGCAATCTCCACAATTTTCTGTCTCCTTAAATTCATTAAATACTCATTTTCATCACCTATCCTAAATCAGAAACCCTATGGTGCAGCAGCCAACTCTTACACAGCTTCACTAAGGCTCAAAGTGCAACTTCACTTTTCTCAAAATGCCCATGACATAAGCATCTGAAGATAACAACCATGTACTCCTACCTATAAAAATATTTCATTCCGGTTTGGGCCTTTCAGACATCCCAGATGCCTCTTTTGCACATGACCCATTTTTTTTCATTTCAATAGACTCTGAAGGTTGCCTCCTGCCCAAGCGTAAAGGCAAAACAAGCACAATCTAGATATTAAATCACCCTTGTGACAACATACAACTCAAGTGTGTAGGTAGAGTAGCCATTAGGGCCCCAAATTTCACTTAACAGATAATATAACCATAATCATATTAAAATGTATAGGACTACACGCTTAAGGTAACCTGCAGTGAACAACAAGGAGGTCTACCCAAGCTGAGCCATCCAGGCAGCGTGCAGCAGACACATCATGTCGGTTAACTTCTGTCTGTGGACTTTGTCAGGGTGGTACATTCAGGCAAGATGACGTCTTTCACTAGAGCTGAGCACACAAAACCAGCTGAGAGACCTGTGCACTTGCATTAGTGCCTTTAGTCACAGACTTTCCATTTACAACACAAAGAGAGCCTCTATCCCATGAGAGCAATCTAATCCAATGTGCCATAAGTCAGGCTTGTTCAGTGTCTAGAGCCCTTAAACTTTTGTTCCAATCGAATTTCATGTTTCAATATAGAGATATTAGAATCAAAATGTTTACTTAGTAATACAGAAAATAATCTATGATGAACTTAAGGACATCAGATATTGACACACTTAGAGGTGTGAAGAAATATTAGAAACTCTACCTCGTGGCCCCAGTTATCTTCTTGTTTAGTCTTGTGTTCTGTTTCACAAAGCCTTGTTGTTGAGGGCCTTTCCCTCAATAGGGAAAAACTTAGGGTAACCTGATACATACCCGTGTCCTCCCACAGTCCCTCTGCTTACTGTAGAGCAGAAAATTTCTATCTTCTTAGACATTAAGCCTGATAATAGCAATGCTTCTTAGCTCTCCTAGCACAATTAACTAAGAAAATACTTACAATAGCACAACAGTTCAGAGGCTATTAAAAATCACCTATCTTCCATTTAGGTTTCATGTATATGTGTATATATACATACGCACACACACATACATATATATATATATACACACACCTTTATTTATTTATAGCTATTTTATTTAAAAAACAGCTACAGGAAATAAGTAGGGAAAAGTACAATTGAGAATTTAAATATTTAAGATGATCTGGAAATTGGGGGCGGGGGGGGAATAATGTGGAAAAACTTCAGTGAGCTAATATCCCCAAAAACATTCCATAGTACTTCTTGTGAAATACCAAAAAAAAAACAAGATACCTTCAAGAGAAATATATATAAAACCTCTCTTCAAAAAGATTTAAAACTAACCTCTTCAAAACAAACCACCCAAAATTTACTGAAAAACTCATCTCTCAATTCATGCAAGAGTTCTATTTATGAAGCTACTCAAAAGCTGCAAACAAGTTAAGCATGGCTAATAAATTTTCATCTTTTCTGCACTTTGGGCACATGGAAGGCCAGCAAATCAAATGTTATACAGGCAAAATGGTTCGTAATGCATAAAAGAAAGACTTCAATACCACTGAAAATGGTTCAAGGCTAAAAAGTTACTATTTTCTTTCAGTATCAAGAGAATCCAAACATCCTTTAGCCTGCGCGGAATTTTAATCTGGGATACTTTCACAGGCAGAAAACCTGTAACTCTATTAGTCATGGGTGCTCACTTCATTTAATAGAAATATGAGCCTAACTACTAAGAACAAAGAAAAAAAATAAAAAAGAAAACAACTTTTCCTCAAGGAAAATTTTTGCTATAAAATTACCCAGTGGGGCTCGCTCACATCGCAGCTATGGACTTCTGCTTCAGTATCTTTTACTATTTTCTTGTATTCTAGGTTCAGAAAGATGCATACATCATGCTTTTTGGCTTCTTTCATCTCAAAATACCTGCTTGCAACATCTAAATGCATCATGAACCGCAGGTCTTCAAACTACAGAGAACTTTAGCCAAAATGTAAACTAGTAACAAAGTGGTCTTACCAGGATCTGTAACTGGTGAAATATATCATCTGATTAATGTGAAGTTTTTAAAATCAAACATCAGTATCTGAAAAGCTGTACTTAATACCAACATTTTTCAGCTTCCTTGCTATAGAATCCTTGTCTAAATCAAACTAACTATAAAAGCTAGATTTGCCTCTGTTCTCACTTACAAACAAACAAATAAATAAAACCAGGATTTAAGCTACCACTTGACAGTCCATCTGTAGTTTCTTCATCACTTTAACACAAAATAAACCAGCACTGCTGTCGAAAGAATTGATCCTGTCTCCTCTGTACAAGCCCCAGCCACGCATGCACACTCCCTTATACTAGCATGGGTCTTCATTCAGTCACAGCATGAACTGAATTGGAAAATTGATCCACGCTCAATTAGTCAAGAAGGAAAAAAACCTTCCTAGGGAGATGTATTCAGAATTGCCTTCATGCTTCCTGATTCATCTCCCCAGATCTCCCAACAGAATTGAAAATAAGGCAAAGCCACATTTCAGCACCTTTCACTAGAGACAGACCTACCTGAGACAAAATGCTTCATATTTGTTATTTGCAGCAGAGGCAAAGCTATCAAACTTCGGGATCAGTGAAACATCCATTTGGAAAACCACTTCTGTGGAAACTGTTCCAAGTATCTTACTGGCAACACATTTACCTGAACTGACTGAGCCTATCACTTGAGGGGTGGGTCAATGTTACAGAAAGACTCATTCATACAGTATCAACGACATCTGCATAAATCAGCCCCTGGTGTTACAGGATGGTTTTGGAACATCTAGGTTGTTCAGATACACAGTGTTATGTAATTGGCCCTTAATACACATTCTGCTTGTGTCCCAGTATTCCAAACTCAATTAGATGCTGTAAAACCACTAAGACTGCCCTGGCAACTATCACTGGATAGGATATCACATAATACAGGCTAGAAGTAGCCATGAAACAGGCACAGACAAAGCATATTCATAAAGCCAGTAAGCCTCAGAAATATACAGGAAGACCCTCACCCTCTGGAAAGCAAGCCCTAGCAGTAATTAAAACCCAAATGACTTCAAATAGACTTTAAGGATTTCACCATGGTTTGAGGAGTCTCCCAATCTACCACAAGCCTAAGAAGTTAAGCAACTTTACAGCAAGTTATGAAGAGGTTGATACTGTTCTGCATGATGCAGTTCAAGAGCCAGGCTTCACAGAATTACAAACATAAACCACGCTGCTGTATCTGTTAAAGGAATCATAGAATCATAAAATGGTTCAGGTTGGAAGAGACCTTAAAGGTTCTAACCCCTCTGCCACAGTCAGGGGCACCTTTCACTGGACGATTTGAATTGGCAAACCATGGAAAGTCCAAAACAGCAGGACTAACACCAGCCCTGGTTCTCACAAAATAAAGATTGTTAAAACTTTAGTTTTTGCCTTAAGGTCTCTTCTCCATCTTGAGGACAGAGTTCATAAATGAAGATATTAATCCTGTTTCCTTGTAGCTATATCAAAGTTGGTATGGAAGAAGATTACATTTCTTGAATACCACTCTTTAAAAAGAACAATATTTGAAGCACCAGCCTCTTCAGAAACATCAGAGCTAGCACAGTCAACACGACACATACAAGGTTTATTTTTAATGGAAGATATAGCATTACTTACAAAATACTACCAGTAAAAAAATTGCTATGGAAGTTGCTAAAGAACAATGGAGAAGGTTTTGTTTACCACCAAAAAGTACAATCCAATTTGAAAAGTAACTCACCTAAAATCACACCTTGTAATTTTCCTAAGTACATTTTGTGTTCTCTGTAATTCAGCTACTACCTGTACTATACCGTTGTGTAGCGCAAAGAAAAGAAGAGTATTTTCCCCTTACCTCTCTGCCAGAATTTGCTGGAATCTGCCCTTGAGTTTGTCTCAATTTGCGAGCGTTCTGAAGCTCTTCTTGAAGTTCTGAAGCTAACTCCTTCAAAGAAGTGGTAGTACTCCATTAGTTTGACCATTCAAAACTTACAGAAACCTTGTATCTGAATTAACTACTCATTCCATTTCTTTGTGTTTTGGTTATTTTTTTTAAACTGTAATGACACAAAAGACTGAAGAAAGCATCTCAATGTAGTTCACACAATTCTTTACTGGAGATAAAAAATAATGTTCAGAACAGAGGCATTTAAAGTACAGAAACACACTGTCATAAAAATACCCACCAAAATTATGCTTCAACATTATTCAGTTATACTTACAAATGCTTTGCATAGCTAAGCTTAGGTGTATAGGAAGCAAAACAAGGAAGCCAGAACACATCAAGTCAATAACCTTTCCAGGTTATGCTACATAATCCTTTGTAATGAGACTGAGGAAATATACCTCAGACATTTTTGCTATGCAGTTTCATATCTCTTGACACCACATGCCCAACTTTGGCACTTAAAACCTTACTTTAGGTGCTAAAATGGACAAGAGCTAGAAAACAAGAACTGTTTACGGTCTTGTGTAAATTGTTTTTCATCCATCTGTTTATCAAGTAAATAAAATCATTTTAGAATACCTCGGTTTGCTAAGAATTGCTAAGTCACAACTTATCAGCCTATATGAAATACAACCATTTATACTCTGACCACTTTGCCAATTTCATTGCTTGGACTCCAATAATCAAGCCAATACTTGCTACCCCAAAATTAAATAACTTGGGCAACACCAAGCAGCAAGTTGGTAACAAAAACAGATTCAGAATTCATTTGTCCCACATGGTCAACCAGAATCTCTGGCCATCAGGACATGCTGTTATATCACCATCTATTCTAGTGTGTGTGGTTGAACTTGTTTAAACAAGCTGCATTTCAATTTGGTCAAGGAAAGACCATGAAAAAAAATATTTAAGGAGCAACAAGGCACAGATTAGTTAATCTATTATGTATGTTATGATTACTGTTTGTGAGGTTTTGTTTAGGGTTTTGTTTGCCTTTTTTTTTTTTTTACATAGGCTAATTCAGAGTGCGTATGTTGAAAAACTGCACATATAAAATTAACAGTATTATTAACCATTGTTCTCATTGCAGAGCTGGATGTAATGGCCTTTGTGGTTCCTTTCAGTTGTTGCATTTCCATATCATAATTAGTAACTATACTTATACAGCAGATCTATGGACCACAAACATCTACTTGTGACAAAGCTGATGAAACAACAAAAGCTCCAGACACTGTCTACGACACAGACTGGGAACTTTGTATTTTTCACCTGCTACCTGCTTAACGCATTAAATACTATAACAAAGTTATGGCTATGCTGCCTAGCCTACAAAACCTGGGGACCTGAACCTCTATTCTAGTCCGAGAACCACTGCATTTAAAACAGAAGTTACAGTAAAAGCAGTATCTTCAAGTCCTAACTGATAAATTTTGCAGGACTTTATTTGCTTAAATACTTTTTTTTTTCTTTAAACAACTAAATCACTATCAGCTTTCAAGAAAAATTGCAGTAAATCGTGAAAATTTTTCATAGGCATTACCATGTCTCCCATGAGTTCTGCTTTCACAATCCTTGCTCCCAGTTTGTTCATCTCCTCTTCAGTAAGGATCCGAGGTGGCTCATCATTTGACGTGTTTCTGTAAAACACCAGCAGCACTAAACCCATAGAAAAACAGTCATATTTACCTGTGTAATCAAATATTATATGCCTACTGTACTGATATATATGCCCCATCCCTGCAAGCCAGGTTGCATGGGGCTTTGAGCAACCTGGTCTAGTGAAGGTGTCCCTCCCCGTGGCTCAAAGCCCCATCCAACCTAGCCTTGCACACTTCCAGGTATCATCCTTCTTGCATACTCTGACCAAGAATATTTGTTTATCCAGCTTTCCCAAGCAACTAAATAACACCATCCTAACTATAAAATACTTTTGCACATGCATACCTATTGTTGGGAAGATCTGAAGGAGAACAGTCACAGTAATAATCCCACTGTTCACATCATTGGAAGAACCAGCAAGCTGGTAATACTGGAAAACATGAGTCCTTGAGTAGACAAAAGCTCAGTTCTCTACCACTTACTTTCTTGACAACCTCTCCTTACTACTCTTGGTTGTATTTCCTACCACTTGCTAGTTTGCATGTCCCTTCCCACTCCTATTAATCTTCCCTCTTTTCCACAGAAATGCATTTTTGTAGTCAATACCTTCTACTATTTTTCAAATGCTACTACTTTAGCATATGAGCTCATATCACAGGTGGCAAACCTATCCCTGCTGCATTAATTATTTCAGGTTATAGTCAGCATTTTCTAACATTTCAAGTTCAATTTTATAAATTAAACAACAGTTAAGATAGCAGTTTGTAGGCTTTTTACCTAAGAGATGAATTTACTGCAGTGTGAACTGAAGGAAGCAGAAAATAACCAATCATGAGCAATTCTCAAATATGCTGAGACAAGTTAAGTAGGGGTCCATCACTTCTACAGTGGTCCATTTTAGCTGTCTCAGCCGGAAGGCTAGCCTCTTCCTAACTAAAAAGATCTCATTTAATCAGATCTAATACTGTCATAAAGAAGACAGAGTTTCTGGTACACCTTGCCATGAAAAATACAGCAAAGACAAGTAAAGATGTTTGTCAAATACCTAGAACCCGATGCTTTACTGTCAGATAATGTTTGTTTCTTCCCGGAGATATCGCTTGGGTACTCCTGATGCAACTTCTCTTTTACGTTACTTGGAGTTCTTTCCCTGTTATTGTCATGAACTTGTTCCTTAGTACCTGATGATTTTTGATCAGACATTAATTTCTCATTGTTATCTTCTCTGTGTGTTTTATTCCACAGTGCAGTATCCTCACTAGGTTTTTGGAAACGGCTACTCAAAGAGCTATGAACTGTCAGTTTGGAAGAGGACTGCTGTGAATCGTGGACTCTAGGTGAAGATGATAAATCATCTTCAGAGGGTTTCAGAAATCTGTGTTTCATGCTGCTTAGAGATGAACTCTTTCCTTGACTTCGTCTTTCATGGGAATATTGTTCTGCTTTGGAGCCTCTCAATACTGAATCTGTGCTACTGTGTCCATGTTTTTGGTCTTCTCTTGGTGTGTCTCTTTTGTGATCTTTGTCTTCTTGCGCCAATCCCTTGCCATACTTCTCCCTAGTATAGCTGCCAAAAGTGCTCCTGTTCCTACCATCTTCATCTCGTGTCTCCTTTTTCATATACTGTTCTTTCTTCTCTTTCTCACTTTCTGAATAGTAAGGTTTCTTCCATCTTCCGCTTCCATAGTAATTTTCCTTTCTTGATGCAATTTTTTCAGCTTCATCTAATCGTGACTGAAATATCTCCATTGACTGCAAGAAAGAATAGAACAGTCATACTGCTTTTCAGATCATGGGGTGTTGTGAAGCTTCCTACGAGTATTACAAGCAAGGCACCATTCTGTGAAAATGAATCAGAGTGCAATGGACAATGCATGGAGTGGAAAGGAAGACCAGCATGAAAAAGGGAGTTTAGAACCTCATGTCTAAGATACTCTGCTGGGAAGGCTTTCTGATTAGACGATTTCTAACTTCCATCCCATGGCTCTAAAGTAAAGTGCTAAAGCCCTCCTGAGAACAGGGACCAGGGCCTCAGAACTGTCTCCTCCTGGCAAGCTGGAAACTTGGGGCTTCAGCAAGGGAGAAAGGATTCCTCTTTCTTACTCGGGAACTTTGCACTTATGCTCACTAGATGCTCAGCTTCTACAGAAGCAATGGTTATTCCCACTAAACCACTTTACAATCTGTTGAAAACACAGGAAAGTGGGTGCAAAATCTTTAGCTTCAGTCTTTGAACTGTCTCTGGCTTTCTGGATAAATATTCTATCCATTAGGCAATTATGCAAAATATGGACTGTTCCTCTTCCCTCTTTTGAGCTGAAAATCCACCAATTAATTTTTTTCCCCTCAAAACATTACAAACCAAAGCAAGTCAGACAGGGATCTCTTTTGATCACTGTCCTGCACTTCAGCAGACAGAGTAGCTCACACTGTTTGAACTCCAGCTTCTTGAGAAAGATTCTTAAAATTAAAATTCTTTTCAAGCACTGGTATTGAATAATTTCTACCAGCACTGACTATGTTAGGTTCATCACTCAGGAGTGACTACAATTCAGTTTGAAGACAGTAGTATGGAATCATAGCATCTTACCCAGGATTTCTACAACCAACCTAGCCTTACCAAAAAGCCCACAGAAAAGTCAAATGTAACACCATGGCCAAAATTCAACACCTCACACCTTCAATGAATGCTTTAAAAAACAATACTATAATATGTAGGAAGGGCAAGTTTGAAGACTTAATATTGTTATTGCAGACTGCTTTATTAAAAATAAATTTTGAAGACTTTTAAGCCCTTCAGAAGCAAGCAGCTTTTTCTGTATATCTGGTCTGAGCAGAACACAAGTGGCCAGAAGAATCACATTCGGTAAAACCTGACACAGCTCTCCAAATTACCCTGGCATTATTGTTATTCTCAATGTGCATTATTATCTGGTAGGTGCACAAGAACAAAATATGTTTTCTAGCATATATAATAATTTTGGAAGCACTCAGGTACTTTGTAACTGGGATCATTTGAACCTCCTAATGTAAAAGATAAGCGTTTTAAATTTGGTGTAGGATCCCATACATTAAAAAATATTTAACAAGAAAGATAAAATGGCTGGGTAGCTTTAAACTCTTCATCACTCAAGAGAAGCTTCAGAAGCTCTTTTTTCCTGCTCCTTTCCATATGTGTTATACTACATGTTAAGTATTTGTACCTTTAGATGAAAGCAACCTTTTCCAAGCATTTCATAGTATGAAAAAAGATTTAGCTGAAGATTCTTACCCCGTATCTCTCTGCTACAATTTCCTCAACATTTCGTTTCTCTCTCTCAGCCTGCTCCTTCATCCTTTGGTATGATTTTCGTAACCAGCTTAATCCAGCGTCTTCTACCACAGTAACTAAAGTAGAAAACAATGAGAGGTTGTAGCTTTATATCCCCACAGTTACTTCTATTTAACCTTTCTCTGTACAAAACATTAAGCCTTAACTTAATGTAAAAATTGAAGGGGTGCAAAAGAAAAATAGGAAGAATATAGTAATACAATTACATGTTTGTGTAAGTTAATGCTGGATTTACTTCAGCAATACACTGATTTAATTTAAGCTTATGCTGGATAGATGTTAGTAGTACACCGAGTTAATTTACGCTTCTCCATTTTATCACAGAATGCAACAAGCAGTTTCCAAGACAGGAGTCTTATCTAGGTGTTCCTGCTCCAGCAGGGGGATTGGACTAGATGATCTTTTGAGGTCCCTTCCAATCTCTAGCATACTGTGATACTGTGAGTGGCATAGGAGAAGTTCGGGGGCGTTTCTTCTATCCGTTCTTTGGCTTACCCCTTACTTAACAAACATGTGCATTCCCCTTCTCAAAAAATTTGAATAACACATTGCTTTCCATTTGAGAAGCTAGCAGAGGTCTTAACATTGGAGCACATATTCACTGATACTTGTCACCTCTTACAGATCACTGCTCTCTGTGACTCCTAGAAGTGGGCATGAGGCTAATAGTTAGCAGGACAGCCTATCCGCAAGAAAAGGCTCCCAAAGAGAGAAAATCCAGGGACCTCACTGTTCCCTGTTGACAGAATACAAGCACCCTTCTTATCACATACTAAACACTTCATGACATTATAAAAAATATTTTTCTAACTGCTCTTGCTGGCTATAGGCAGAACAGCCCTAGGGTAAGGAAAAAAGTGAAAAGGTTACAGAAATTACATTTTTCACAAACTGAATCAGTAATATACTTCATTTTAATGTGACTCAGACTTCTGTGGATGAGTATCTTAAAATTATAATTTGTGTAATGGAATGAAAGGAACCAAATGAGATGACAACAATTTATCTTGTCTTGGTTAAATCATACTTTCCTTTAATTAGTTCAAAATGGAGAATTTCTGTTAAGATGTTGAAGGTCAAACCACTCAAGATGAAAATGCAGTGAAAAGTAATTCTGCAAAACAGCATACTATGATATTAACCCCAACATTCACTACGGAATTTTCACCCAGATTTTATTTTATAACATATTATTATAATTCCTTTACATTAAGATTAGTAGTAACTTGTTAGCAACACAGAGATTGGAGACAAATTTAATATTCATAATAAAAGTTGCTGTTTACCTTTCTTAACTGAAGTTGCCTCATCTTTCACTGGTGGCAAACCTGTACCACCATCTTTCCAATAGGGATTGAGTTCTCTCTCAGACAGCATGGCCTAAACAGAAATAATTTTAATGTGTGCATAGCATGTATTTCCTAGAATATTTGATAACTGTTTGTAAGAGACAGTGTGGGAATAGTGCAGCTTACTCATATCTTCTGCTGTCTGAAGTCAGTGGAAATAAAGCTAATTCTCCACCCTGAGTCAAAGTTCTCAAACATGTGCTTAGTTGGTACCCTTACTACACAGAAGTAGTTTTACTGTTTGACGGCACTGCCAGTGTAGCACTTGCATCTGAAGGACCACTGTTATGTGGGCTCTTAGTTTTACCTCAGTTCCTGCTTTTCACCCTCAAACAAGTTTGCTTATTGTGATTCTGTCAACTGATTTCTCTGGAACCAGGCAAGGAAGTCCACTGAAGAAGTGGATTAGGATGAGGCATTCCAGCACTAAATTCTGAATTTGTCTATGGTCTATCTTCAATTCATCACCACTACTGGCATGCTGCATGCATGTGCTCTCACATTGGTTTAGGTATAAAAAAAAAAAAAAAAGAAAAAAGAAATACATTCTGGTGAAGAAAGCACAAAAGTATAAACCTGCATGGAGAACAAGTAGTTGGGTGGGAGAGTCTATAAAAATCATATTCTTCCATGATGAAGAATACATATAAACCATCATTAACCATATAATACATGCTGACATTTTTATGATTTAAGATCTCCACATTCTTTCATCCTTCAACAATTCAGAAAAAGTGCTCAGCAAAAACTTATGTAGGGAAAAACACCCAAATAGATTAATCCATACTCAAAAGACAGTGCTGTGTACTATACAAGAACAGCATACCAAGTAAACCTGGTTCCTAGCCACAACACAACTAACTGGATAATCTAAGAGTAACAAATGGCCTACTATAAGATGTGAGGACAAGTAACTATTAGATAGTGATCAGCAACTGTTTTCCTATCAGACTGCATTGCATTTAAGGAGCTGAATGAGCAAATGAAGCAGCCAGCAACTGTATGTAAACAGAACTAATTCAGTGACAGCAATCACTTCCCCATCCAGACCCTGATCTCCCCACATGTTCATGCACAACTGCAGCATGAAAGGTACACCAACTGCTCTGAATTCTTTCTTCCGGAAAAAACAAGCCGCAGCACCCTAAACTTTAACACAGTACATTAGGTAAGCTTTATGACACAAAAGAATGGTGTTCCTTCCACACAACACAGAGATAAAGCCAGAAAAGCAGTCTGTCACTGTTATTAAGTAAAAACATCTTAAAAGCCCTTCAGATATCACAGAACTTAGTACTAACAAAACCATCTTTTTCCTGACACAGAAGATAGTTCAAAGGCTTTTCTCCACAAGAGAAGCCTGTTTTATGAACCCCTCCCATCCCAAACAGAACAAATAACTGACAAATTCAATTAAAAATCACTACCACACAATGCATCAGGCATTTGTCCAGAAACTATACAAAGACTTACATATTTGTACTAACTCATTGGTTCATTCATCACACAAAATTTAGCAAGATGCAGAAAAAAGCTGCTCTATTAATTCTTCCTACCTGCTCAAGCTCTTGAGTTTTCTGCCGTTCTAAGATCTTTTCTTTGTGCCGTTCCCCTCTGACAGCTGCTGATGAAGTGGTTTTCAACAACATGAAGTCTAAATTCATCCATTCTTCTCTCTTTAAAATAAACACAAAGAATCAGTGTTCATACTTCTAACAAAAACATGGCTTTGGTACAAATCAAACCAGTGCAACTGCTGACAAATGTTACTTAAAGTAAACAGCATAGGTTTTACAAACACAAATACTTCAATGAAAAGCAAACATGATTTTAGGAAGCCAAACCTTTAATTTTTCTAATATTCACTTACACAAATTTCATAAATGTCTTTCTGTAATTTGAAATACATCTTCACAATGAAGATACCAGTAAACAAGCAAACCATATAAAAGCTTACTATTTACTTAAACAGTGTACGTCTAGATCAATTCCTTTTCATCTCGCTAATTCTGAGTTCATGACCTCTTCCATCCCTTCTAGCATATACAAAATTTACAAACAGTAATTGAGCATAGTTCATACCTCAAGTATCTAGGCACTAACTGCACCCTCAAACAATTACACATCTGAATTCTGTGAACTGTACCCGTAATAACAGGTACAAAACTGCATTTACAAAACCAATGATATTTTAAAAATGAGAACCACTCTCTGAACAAAAGCAACATATAAAAAGCCTAGATATTCCTACTACCTTTATGCACACAAAACCTGAAGCCTCAAAAGAAAGCAGTGACATACACATACTCTACAAAAATAAGTATTTGGGACAATTCAGTGGATAGTAAAGCAAACAAAATGGCAAGATTGCATCAATTTTGAAATATGTCCTTGCAGAAGACTCTTCATATCTTCAGTAGCGTTCAAATCTGAGTTGTCAATCCAAACAGATGATATATGTCACACTCTCTGTTATTTAAAAATTGTATTAGGCAAACACACCAGAGAGTTTCAGACGTGAAACACAACATTCCACTTCTCACATGTCCTCTGAGAAGGAACTGAAAAATAATCTATCTTCAAGTGATTCAATACTGTCTATGCCCACATGAGTAAGCAACGTGGATAATCAGAAGTGGATGTGCATGGACCTCTTGAGGTCATCTGGCCAAACTCCCCTGCTCAAACAGGGACACCCAGAAGCAGTTGCCCAGCACCATGACCAGACAGCCTGTAAAAATATCCAGGGCTGAAGATTCTACTAGCTCTCCTGGCAATCTGTGCCAGTGCCTGGTCACCCTCACGTTAAAAAACTGTTTCCTGATGTTCAGAAAGAAACTCGTTGAGTTTCTGCCTATTGCCTCTGGTCCTGTCAGGCATCAATGGAAAGAGTCTGGCTGTGACTTCTACATAGGCCTCAGATCTGCAGTTGGGAGGATGGGGAATGGGGTGTCTGTGTCTCTCTCTCTCTCTCATTTTTTTTTAAGTAATTATTCTGGACTAGTCTGAGACTGGTCCTGTGGAGCATCTTGGGTGCACTTTGAGATCGTATCTTCTAATTTAGTTTAATCCAACAGAAAATGGATTTATATGCACCAAGAATTCTTCATAATGGGAGCCAAAATACAAAAAGGAGAAATGACCAGGATATTCTTTTCAAAAGCAAACTCTTTATGCAAAAATAGAAAAGCACAAGGCACACTTTATACAAGAAACGCTTGGATAAAATTGTTTTTGCAGGATAAATTATCGTGACATACAGAAGGATCTGTACTTCATTACTTTATACTTTTCCAAGAAGACAGATATGATTCAGAGATCCTTTTTATTTCTTTCAACAAGTTGCACAAATACAGAATGAGAAAAGGGGACTTTTTTCAGGAGTGGAATTGGACACTAAATTAAAAATCATAATTTCCACACAACTGAGAAAGTCGTGATATGTGACTACATTTATGTCACTAAAATCACAGCACTTCATTTCAGAATGACTCCATTTTCCAGAATAAACACTGCTTACTGGGCACAGGATTTACCTAGGATGATCAAAAGAAGCACTGATTCCATCAATATTGTTGCTAAAAGTTCTAGACCTCTCTTCCTTGTATCTGCTTAAGCATCACAGAAGCAAAAATTTGTTCAAATGTAGAACAGCCACTGAAATTTTGCAGAAAAAACAAAATGCTCATCAAGGTCTTTAAGTGGACCTCTTCAAGGAAACCAAGCTCAGTTGCTAGGGCCTCAAAACATGATGAAAGGCATTGGTGCAAGGCAACTTTAAGTGTAGTTAAATACAAACCAACTATTAGGTAAAGAAGTCATCCAATAAATGAAATGTAACATTACCTAGCTAAACAAAGACATTTGTCTATAAAATATGTTTTGTTCAACAGACTGCAAAACAGCTGTCAAGAAACCTAAGCACGTTTCACATTCAGTCATGCTGGATTTATTTCTGGAGTACTTATCAGACTGCTTACCTGCAGGGAGGGCTCATTCACAACATCTGATTGTTTGTTGACCTTCCAAGCCTTTTCTGTGTTGCATGACTGTGACACATTTGACTCAACCCATTCAACTGAAGAATCCTAAAAACAGGGTTAAATGGAAAGAATAACACCTTAACATATTATTATATGTTGATAAAGTGCAATACTTTACCAAGTATACTGATAATCAATATTGATCCTGATTAGCATTACTAATATAATTCTGCTTATTATTTAGAAATACCGACAAGCTCTGGGGATCCCAACATAAGAAGGACATGGACTTGTTGGAGTGAGCCCAGAGGAGGGCCACAAAGATGATCAGAGGACTGGAACACCTTTGCTGTGGAGACAGGCTGAGAGAGTTGGGCTTGCTCAGCCTGGAGAAGAGAAGGCTCCAGGGAGACCTTAAAGCAGCTTCCAGTGCCTAAAGGGGCCTGGAGAAAGTACCTAAAGAAAGGTGGAGAGAGGCTTTTTATAAGGACAAGGGGAAATGGCTGAAAGAGGGTAGATTCAGATTAGACATAAGGAATTCTTCACTATGAGGGTGGAGAGACTGGAACAGGGTGCCCTGAGAAGTTGTGGTTGCCCCATCCCTGGAAATGTTCAAGACCTGGTGGGACAGGGCTTGGTACAATCTGGCCTAGTGGAAGGTGCCCTTGTCCAAGGCAGGTGGGGTGAAGCTACATGATCTCTAATGTTCCTTCCAACCAAAGCCATTCTATGATAATAAAAACAGAATATTGATATTCCCATAGGAGATTGATCCTTCATGATCAAAACATTCCACCATATATATTACAGTACATAACACTAGCTTATACTGACCTTTTATTAGCATAACACTGCCAAAGTTAAAGCTGTCAGATTAAAAATAAAACCCAAACTAATTGCTTTTATGACATTACAAAAAAAACCCAAAATTTTAAAAATCTAAATTCATTACAAAGTATATTTTACATTAAAATGTAAAATCAGTAACAGTACAATATAAAGCACTGTACATGCTATCTCCTGTTTTCATATCCAACTTCCTACACTTGCAAACTACACTGATATTTCACACTAGAAGCAAATAGGACTCCACTGAACAGTTTCTTTGCTATTCACATGAACCTGTCATGGGAATAGCAGACTTTGGTTTGAAGGTATCAGCCAGTGACAGCCTAGAACTCACTGACGTGATCTGAAGGATTCTGATGACTCCAGTGGGAAATGTGGGACATTTGTGCCTTAGGTTACTTCCCACACTGAAAAGCATAGTTAACCTCTGATACCAGTCCCCAGAAAATAGATTTCATACTGCATGTTCCTTCACTCAATAAGAGAGACTGTCTGCAAAGAGAAAAAAAAAAAAAATAAAATAAATAAAATAAAATTAATAAAATAAAATAAAATAAAATAAAATAAAATAAAATAAAATAAAATAAAATAAAATAAAATAAAATAAAATAAAATAAAATAAAATAAAATGAGATAAAATAAAATAAATAAAATAAATCACAGTGCTGACTTGCACAGAAATACTGGGAGGGTGCTCGACAGAATGCTGCCAGAAAGCAACATCCAGATTTCTAAAAGTCACTGTAGCGTTTTGACGGAATGGCTCTCCATATGAAGGTACCTGCTTACAGATTCAAATGCACAGGTTTTAGCCTTCCTTCAGATCCACATACAACTCCCATGTTGCTGAGTGTTTCCATGGAAAAACGCAGCAGTAACTCATGCTTAAAACTGAAGTCAAGTGCTTGCAGTTTTAGACACCTCGTTCTGCCATTTACCACTGACTACAAGAAACCCACGAATTTTTCCACTCGTACCTTAGAATGAAGATTTTCTTCAATTTCTCTCTGCTAAAAAACTATAAATTCCTTAGATCCTAATGAATGAATAAAGTATTATAAAATTCACAAGCACTTATAACAGCAACTTTTAAATTGATTAAATAGTACATTAAAAAGACAAACTTTACCACAATTTTTCCCAAAAGAAAATGGTAAGAATAAGGAGTAATTTTACTAACCATGTGTGCCCACAGAGGCTAAAATGCCACAGGTTTTAAAAACGTTGTTTGAAGCATTTTAAAGTGTCTTACTTACCGAAGAACTATCGAGTACGTCATCCTTCTTTTCAGATTTTTGTTTCTTATTTTTTTTCTTTTCTTTCTTAGTTTTTTTTGAATGCTTATCCTTTTTCTTCTTTTTCTGCACAGAATGTTCCTACAAGTAAATATTTGTAAATAAGTTAACCACCCAGATGAAAGAAAATCAGCTTGCCCGGAGAAACTGTGGCTGATCCACCCTGGAAGTGTTCAAGGCCAGGTTGGCCGTGGCTTGGAGAAGTGTCCCTGCCCATTGCAGGGGGTTGGAACTAGATGACCTTTAAGATTTCCTCCAACCCAAACCATTCATCCTAAACAAGGGTGACATGAAGACAGCAAATTTCTGTTCTTCATTCTGAGATGTCTTCTGTTCTTACAACCCTGTGAACTGCATATGGTACGATAGAGTGAACTTCTGATTTTCTCATTGAAAAAAATTCTCCAGGCAATTACTCCACTGCAAAGCACAGTTCACTACCTGTTAATCTGAGAAGTTAGCAAACCTGCCTTAGTGCACATTCACCTTTGAAAGTACCTCAGCCAGTGCAAAACATGGAACTTCTGTATAAATACTCTCAAGGACTATGCAAGTATAAAAGAATTAGCATTTGGGGCTGCAGAATGTTCTTTCCTTTCTGAAAAGAACATTATGAAGCTAATGACCAGAAATACTTTTGCTACTACTTCTGAAAAAAATAATACTCGCTGCAGAGAGTTTCAGTTCCTGAAAAGGATTTTTATAAACCACATAAATAACAAACTTTACAGTCTCTGAAGCCCCCTCAATTACTTTCAGCAGAAACATGACTTTCTCAAGTAACTTTAATGCTTTAATATAACTTGCCATTAGAAAACTCTTTATCCCACAGTGCAATAATCACATCTGATTAAACAGGAGAAAAGTTACTTTTTATTACTACAATCCTAATTTTGTGTGAGGAGTCTTGCAAGATTGATCTTAGTTTTGATTTTTGTTTGTGGTGCTGTTTGTGGGGTTTTGAATAACTAAAGTCAGAGCAAGAACTAAAGGTACAGTTTGTTTTTCACCCTCAAAGTCCAAATTTTACCAGAAAGTGTGCTCACTCATAAGCCAAGAGATCAGATGCAATTTTAAAAAGACCAATATTTAAAACAAGCAAACAAAATCTGAGGAGATTAGGCAACCAGTTGAAGTCTTTCCTCCTGGTCAGCTATTACCTGTCTGCAATAGACTCTAGATGCAAGCCTGTGCACAGCACAAGACAGTTGCCTCCCTGCCACAGGCCAGTTTTCTCTTTTTGACACAGCCAAGAAGGAAATCTGCAGCTTTTATATCAATAGAAAGCAAGGCTTCCAGGAAGATGACCAGTACACTCTAAGGGTTCAATGAACAGCAATACATACTAAAAAATAAGTTAAAAAAAGAAAAAAAAAAAAACAACAAAACATCTATGCCCAAACAAAGCAGCTACTTAAACCCTCATCATCTACTTTCTTAGAAGCCTCGGGTGATAAACTAATGCACTGAAATGCAAGCAAGGCTGCTACCCAAATGTCTTCATTTTAAAAGAAGGGACTTTGAAGGGAATACACACCAAAAAAACACCCAAAAGTTTTAGTTCAAAAAAAGAGGCCAAGACACGGACTTCCATCTCTAGAATGAAGCTGAGAGTCTACAAGGGTGAACACTAAAGTTTAACATTCAAAAGGCAGGGATTAAGAAAGACTGATTTAAGAGCACATTGGGACATTTATTCCAATATCAGAACAGTTTTCCAGTTTATAAATAAACAAAACAACAAAAGAGTAAGCAGGACCTTAATTCAGTGAGTGAAATAGTAGTTGAGCATAACATAGGGTCACCAAAACCACACAGGACTCCAAAAAATACAGGTGTTTCCTGCTACCTCCCCATGATCCAGAGAGCTCACTGGCTAACTCTGGCCACCCTAACACATCTATCCATCTGGGACAACAAAGTTCATGTGGAAATCACTGACTGATATCCTCTGTTCTAGTCGGTACAATTGACAATGGCCCTTCTGTCTTAAAAAATACATTCTTGTGACTAAAATTAGGTAACTGAGCATGAAACATTCATGTGCAAGTGAAAGGTCACAACCCTCACAAAATACCTACAAGCCACACATACACAAAACCTAAGCCTGTAACTGCACAGAGATGAAAGAGTGGAGATAAAGGGAACTTGAATATAGCTCTAGATGGGAAAACGCAATGAAAACAGTCTCCAAAAACGTTTGCTCCGCAAGTAAATGCAAAGCACACTGCCAAGAGTTACACAGGGTAAAGGGCAGGCTTTCACTGCATACTGCAATGCTCCATTTCACTTCTGGTTGAGAAAGACTTGCAGCTGGATCAAACAGCTCCCTTCCAGCCCTTTAGCAGTTCTTGGGTATATACATCTACTAACACTTTAAATAAAGACCAAACTCAGCTTGTCTACAACTGATTTGCTCTTTGCCTGCCTAGGAAGATCTAGGCTTTTATCCTTCTCTATAATAACAGGATATTTTTTTTTTAATTACTATTTCCTTCCTGTTACTGAAGTTACAAACATATATTGCAGAAAATGAAATTAACATTATAAATAAGGTAGAAAAGGAGATTTTATACCTTTTATTAGATCTAAGGATACACAAAATAGGCAAGTATTTAGGTAATTGAGATACATGATCCTAATAAAAGAGGTGTATCATCATTTTGGCTGAAGTATACAAACACATATGCAGAACACAGAATGATCAGAAATCATCATCAAACTGCAGCCTATTGTCTCCTGAATAGCAAATGAAACAGGACTGGGAAAGATGAATCTGTAGTGGCAATACCACCAGGCTGTTAATGACAGACACAAAAGCATTAGGTTAAAATTTATTTCTTCTTAGACAAAAATACAAAGTATAAAAGACTCCTAACAATATCTGTATGCAAAATTAAACAAAAAAAAAGCTGCCTAGAGATTTTAAAAGGTGAAAGAAGCTGTATTTTCATCTAAATTATCACTTATACATGAGACTAGAAAGTTATCAGCGATACTGATCCTTCCTATCTTTAAAACCTATCTAGCTCCCTCTACCATCAAATTGCAATATTCATTTGTTATTGTAGTGAATACTTTTCCCTCACACACACACACACAGTTATTTCAAGGGGGGGAAGGGAGGAAAATCTGTACACATTACTAGCTTCAAACCTTACCTTTCTATTCTATTTGTCTTTTATGATACAGGGCTTGCTAGCATCTTACGCTGAAAAGGAAGAAAAACTACTTAAGTTCCCTGTCAGATTTACTGGTTTATGCTATGAAGGCCAACTCTCATAGTTTCACATCTCTCAACCCATAGGAGCTTAACAATTTAATTCACATTAAGGCTCATTAACACTTTATGATACCACAAAAATATCCAACAAACTGCTCAATGGCTACCTGCCACTGAAGGCCCGGGCTCCGTTCCCATAGCTCTCCTCTCCACACTCCCCCTCCTGCGTTCCCACCACCTCGCCTGCACCAGCCTGTCCCTGTACTCCAGCCTCAGGGGAAGCCACTTCAAGGACCACCCTGACACCGTGAATCATAGAATCATAGAATAGTTAGGGTTGGAAAGGACCTTAAGACCATCTAGTTCCAACCCCCCTGCCAGGGGCAGGGACACCTCACACTAAACCATATCACCCAAGGCTCTGTCCAACCTGGCCTTGAACACTGCCAGGGATGGAGCATTCACAACCTCCCTGGACAACCTATTCCAGTGCCTCACTACCCTAACAGGAAAGAATTTCCTCCTTATATCCAATCTAAACTTCTCCTGTTTAAGTTTTAACCCATTACCCCTTGTCCTATCACTACAGTCCTTAATGAACAGTCCCTCCCCAGCATCCCTATAGGCCCCCTTCAGATACTGGGAAGCTGCTATGAGGTCTCCACGCAGCCTTCTCTTCTCCAGCCTGAACAGCCCCAACTTTCTCAGCCTGTCTTTCATACAGGAGGTGCTCCAGTCCCCTGATCATTCTCGTGGCCCTCATCTGGACTTGTTCCAACAGTTCCCTGTCCT
This sequence comes from Neopsephotus bourkii, assembly GCF_033783945.1. NCBI lineage: Eukaryota > Metazoa > Chordata > Aves > Psittaciformes > Psittacidae > Neopsephotus > Neopsephotus bourkii. The sequence continues at coordinate 4,995,219 of NW_026902113.1, forward strand.
TTTCATGTTGAGGACACCAGAACTGCACACACCAACAATAGGGTGCAGCCTCCTGCAGATCAAGCTTTTAAGCTACCCCTCTGGCAAGGTCATCAAGGCTGCCAGTTTAAACACAAGGATCAAGGGAGAAAATGTGCACTTCAGGGAGGAAAAAGCATGGGGAAAAAAACTCATTTTGGCAACAGCTTACTGCTAGACAAGTTCAAAAGATCTAACACCTGATGTCAGTCAGACATCGACAGAAGGCACACAAAATTTAAACAATTAGCTTTTCTTTCTAATTTCCCATGCTGTCATACAATCCATTCTACTCATTTACCAGTTCAGCTACCAGAAAGGTTGCTGTGGCCTGTATTACCCTCCCAGCTTCCATCACCCCAAAGCTTAGGGCCAGGAGCCCTGGCTATATGAGTGCTTACCTTCAGAATACCTTAGCATACTCTCCCTTCCAGTTCTGATGCTCTTATACCAGTTCTCTCAGTAACACACTTACTTTTGTGAATGCTTAGACTGTTTTTCTACCCTCAATATGCCCATTATTGTTACATCTATGAAGGAGGATAGGAATGGCAATACAAGTAAGGGCTTAGCTTCCACCTGAATCACAACAGAGTGCTGCCTGTACCTGCACCTCCTCCAGACACAGCTGTGCCACCACTGTCATTTCCACCTGCCAAAAGGCACAGAACACAGGACACTGAAATGATCACCGCTTAAATTACTTAAGCTTCTTGTGACGAATAACCATTACAGAACAGTCAGACAAGAGCAGACTGCAGGAGATGTCAGCCTTCTGTCAGAAACATCTGGAAGGCAGTAATTGTTTCTGCTGGTATGCCTGCAGACGCAACAGATAAATAGATACACTGTGATAGCTACTACTGCTAGGAAACTGTTGATAGATACTTCACATTAATGTAGGATGTCTCCATTCCTGTGGCAGAGGAAACTGTAGTGGAAGGACTCACAGAAGATAACAGTGAAGACATGTCTTCATCACTCACCTTCTAAAATTACCTATCTGTTAAACCAAACGCGTTGCTTACAAAAATGCACACAGAGGTGTTCTGTCAGAAGTCTGAAAAACTGCAGTATTCACTTCTCAGGGCTGTTATTCTCCTAACATCACTCAAAGATATGCGTATAGTAATACTAACATGCGTATTCCCTTTGACAGAGAGAGTCAAGGATGTAACACTTCATAAAGGATTTAAAAGGGAAAGAACAAAAAGGAAGGTGCTTAGTATTACAGCACAGAAGCAATTTCCACAAATACCAGCTCTATAACCTTTACCAGTGATATATTTTGCTATTAATTTCTGTATTTTCCACTGAAAACTGAAGTGTGAAACACTGACAAAGCATTCCATCACCTAGGCAAAACTGATCACTGCATCAACCCAATGGTTAGGCTTTTACAAGGAAACACCTGACAGTACTTCACCAGGAAAACCTGTTGACTTCCACAGCTTGTTTAGAGTTCAAATACAGTGAACTCAGTGATGCTGATACACTCTGATGTTTGGGGGGGTTTATTTTATGTTGTATTTTCAAAGAAAACAAATCAAAACATGTAAACTAACAATAAAGGAAAAGGTCTAAGCCAAAAGCATCAAACAACACGTTCCAAAAAATAATGACTTGAAGATCTCTAATCAATTTTTTTCAGAAACCTAAATAAGTAGAACTAAACACACAGTTTCTTATTTGTGCAATGATCCTGTTTCAAGGTATCATTCCATTTACATTGTTTCAAGAATATATTTTATTCATTTGAAATACTGAGTGAGGTCTTATCTACCTACACTCAGCTTTTGCTTCTTTAAATCAGTATGTACTGCTATCAAGAGAAACTTGCAATCTATCAGTAATCCCTAACAAATAAAGACAGGATCTGCTTCACAAGCAATGGTCAAATCACATCACCCTCAGAGGCCAAAGAGTAAAAAATATCAAGTGAAAAACGAGTGAAAGTGTTGTGAAAACCAACAAGTAACAGAAGAGCAACCCCAATCGAGAAAAATACCATGTCATAGCACAGATGCAAGAATAATTCAAAATTGAATTATTAGGGGTTATTTTTAATTAAAAGCATTCATGTCTAGGAAAAGCACACATCTGTGCCCTTACCAAAACACCCAGCAAATTATTTTCTTGTTCTAAACTTGCAAACTAAAACAGTAGTGTCATGAGCTACTGCACTCATCAAAACAAGACGCTATTTCTAGAGCTTAATAGCAAATTACATATCAACACCTAATTATTTGATTACTAATCATTATCATAAACGTTACCAGCTGCTGGGTTCTACCAGTGCAGTTGGGAGGGCAGACGATATAAATAAAAGAACATGTTCCCAAAATTTAAAAGAGAAATCTCAATAACTGAGTTGGGGGGTATTTTGGTTCTTCAGAAGAAGTGGAAGATCATAACTGGTAAAAAACATGACTAACAAATAAAACAAAAACAAGCAACTCTGTTCAGCTTGTTTTAAAGGTAAAAGATACTAAAGAAATCTATTTCTATAACTGTTTCAAAATCTACTATAAATTTAATCTCTTGATTATTGTGGGTATGGAATCTGCAACAGTGATCTAATCCGATTCTTCTGTTGGTGACTGGGTAAAAATTACTTCTGAAGAGATAGTGAAGGTTCTCTCAGACTCCTCACTGTCCTACATATCAAAGACACAGATAAAGCGCTCCCTTTTATCTTATGCCCCAAATATACACTCTATAGAACAGAAGACAGACTAATGATTTCCAATATTTTATAATAAAAAGGTCCCTTAAGGCAATTTCATTGAACATCTCATCTTTCCAGAAACACAAGTACGAAAGTCAGTAATTTCTGCAAACTTCTTGGATCATCAGAAGCAAAGACCTATGCAGATTCCAAAGCATCTCTCCCAAAGCAAAAAGCAGGAGTTTCCAAGACTGCAAGCACCAAGTAACCATCTTGACGACGTTAGCCACATATGAGAAGTCCCTGCACACCTCTTTTTTTGCCTTTGCAAGCAAGATGATCAAAAGGCAGAGATAAAGCCTTGCAGTAGTTTTCTCCCAGTTCTGTTAACCACTATAGGCAGGCAGTCTAATCATAATCAAAGTAACCTAATCAAAGCAGAGAAAATGAATACACTTAAGACATTAACCCATTCTCACTTACTGATGTTATCGATAATATACATATTTTAATGAGCAAATTAACATCCTTAGGAGTTCATAAACTTTAGAAATAGTCTATTTTATTCAAATGAGGACTGGTTTTCCTTCCTCAGGAAAAAGTAGGGAAGAAAAACCCCCTACCAATACATTTGCAAGTTTTCTCCTGCATAAGAGTTCAAGCAGAGTACCCTCAAGGCGAGGTTGTTTGCATTTGTTTACTGCTTTCTTCTTTTTCTGAATGCAGGGAGGAAAAGACAGATTTTCATGCCTGCTTGTGTTCAGAACATAAAAAACAAAAATAGAGTTCAAACTTAGCTAAGTACTGACTATTGCTAACTGCGTGATACTTAAACCGGGATATCAATTACTTAAGCTAAATACAGAAGATTTAACCACTTTATCAAATCTGGTTTAAATGGTACTATGTCTGAACTATTAGTACATATTACATATATATCTATACCCTATATATTTATACATACTAAAAATATATATATTCATCTCTAGGCCTACAACATCTTTATGCTTCCATGCTACAAAATTCTAAACTGATTTTGACAGAAGCCTTGGAAATGTTTCTATTTTACACAGTTTTGTTCCTAAAATTCTGTATCAGCCAAAATAGGGAAAAAGGAAACACTATAGCCTCCTTTATCCCCCATGGACTTAAATATTCCGTGTAGTGCTTAATACACTTGCTAACACATTCTAAAACTCTGGTGCAGAAATGGGGGCAGGAGGGAAACTACCAACCTTCAGCATGTCCCTTCCTTACTTCAAATTTCAGTTCCTACTGCAAGGAAAAGAAACAGTTGAAGGACACATACACAATTGAAAAACGGATGACCCAGGGAACTACAGACAAGTCAGTCTCACCTCTGTGCCTGGCAAAATCTTGGAGCAGATTCTCCTGGAAGGCATGCTAAGGCACACGAAACAACAAGGTGCTTGGTGACAGCCAGCATGGCTTCACTAAGGTCACTAAGGTCACTGCCTGACCAATTTGGTGGCCACCTATGATGGAGCTACAGAACTGATGGACAGGGGTAGAGCAGTTGATGTCATCTACCTGGGCTTGTGCAAAGTGTTCAACACTGTCCCACACGACATCCTTGTCTCTAAACTGGAGAGACATCAAGTTGATAGGTGAACCACTCAGTGGGTAAAGAACTGGCTGGATGGCCGCACACAAACAGTTCTGGTCAATGGCTCAATGTCCGGCTGGAGACCAGTAACGAGTGGTGTCCCTCAAGGATTGGTGTTGGGACCGGTCTTGTTTAACATCTTCGTCGCTGACACGGACAGTGGGATTGAGTGTGCCCTCAGCAAGTTTGCTGATGACACCAAGCTGTGTGGTTCGGTTGATACGCTGGAGGGAAGGAATGCCATCCAGAGGGACCTTGACACGCTTGTGAGGTGGGCTGATGCACTGGAATGGGCTGCCCAAGGAAGTTGTGAATGCTCCATCCCTGGCAGTGTTCAAGGCCAGTTTGGACAGAGCCTTGGGTGACATGGTTTAGTGTGAGGTGTACCTGCCCATGGCAGGGGGTTTGGAACTAGATGATCTTAAGGTCCTTTCCATCCCTAACTATTCTATGATTCTATGATGATAAAGACAACAGTTTCACAAGCAATAGTAACAAAAAACAACTGATCATTACTGTGCTTTTCAGTGCTACTCAATGCACCCAAGAGAATCCCTGGAAGTCATGGAATCTGACTTAGCTTTAAATTGCGTAGAAGTAGAAAGATAATACCATGGAAAAGATAATACCATGGAAAAGTAACGCGGAGTTGTAGAGTGCACGCTTCCAGTAAGAAGCTAAAAAGTAATACCGAAGAAGTTGCTCACTGACAGGCTGAGAGAGCTGGGGTGGTACAGCCTGGAGAAGGCTCCAAGGAGACCTCAGAGCAGCCTTCCAGTAACTAAAGCAGACTTACAAGCCGGAGAGGAACTTTTTATAAAAGCAAGTAGGGATAGGACAAGGGGGAATGGCTTTAAATGAGAAGAGTGGAGATTTAGATTAGATATTAGAATTAAGTTATTTCCTGTGAGGGTGCTGAGGCACTGGCACAGGTTTCCCAGAGAAGCTGTGGCTGCCCCACCTCTGGCAGTGTTCAAGGCCAGGTCAGATGGGGCTTTAAGCAACCTGTTCTAATGGAAGGTGGCCCTGCACTTGGCAAGCGGTTGAAACTGGATGCGCTTTAAGGTCCCTTCCAACACAAACCATTATATGCTATAAGGATACAGGGAGAAAGCACCTCTAATGATTAAATCCCATAGAAAACCATGTCACTGCCTCAAGAATCTTTCCAACACTCCACAAAAAAAAAAAAAAAAAGAATGAAAAAAAAAGGACCTGTAAAACCATAGTACCCAGTATTTCACAAATTTTCCTCCATCACACTTCCTTGTATTGAATTTCTCAGTGCTCTGTCATTCTCAGAACTTCACACACTAGTATCCCAACTCAAAAGTGTTTAGTAATATCCAGAGAAGCTGATGAAAGTGGATACAGGGTTAAACCCAAAGTAAGATATCTTTAAAATATGCCCGTATCCTCCAGCAATTTGATCCTCACCAGTTTTTCAAACAGTAAGTTTTAACATATATTTTTTTCTTTTAGCTTATTCTTGTTTGGATAAATGTGAAATGTCAGTATTTGCAACATACTGGACAAGTTCACTGTGCATCATCTCAAAGTACCTTTACTTCATCTGCTCTAAGCTGGCTACCTGCAAATTCCTTAATATGGTCTAGTTCTTGTGTTGACAGAGACAGCAGAGAGCAACTCCCTATTCCCTTCTCCGTAATACTTATGATTTTACACAACTCTCTCATATTAACTTTTTTCAGCCTATTTTTCCCCCATCCTAAAACCTTTAGTTTCCAGGACAGTCTGTACCAAGATCATCTCTGACACCTTTCTTCCCACCTTCTCAAGGCTGCTGTGTTCTCCTTGCAATGCTGGTACATGGACTGCATATGCTATTTGATATTATACAAAAATCAGTAATATATCTGTGTAACCATTTTCTTTGTTCTTTGTTTCTTTCCCAGTAACTTCTAACACTTGATTAGCTTTTGTCTGAGCAATGATGTAGCATACTTATGCAGCTATTTACTCCCCAGGTCTTAGCCTTGAGGGGTAAAAGTCAACTCTGAGCCTACTGCTACATACAGAAAATTAGGGCTGCCTTCCTCCAGAAAATTAGGCTTCTGCATTTGGTTTTATTCAGTATCATACAAAAGTTGCAGATATGGTTTTAAGATTTCCATCTGGGAGTAATTTGTATTCACGGCATTTTTAAAATATGCCAAACAATACAATGATGGTCTGTTTCTTGTTCAAACAAAATCACAAAATTCAACACAGCTCCCATATATATAAGCTGTAATCAAGCAAATCCTGTTCATAAAAAAACAAGCAAACACACCAAACCACACCAGACTTAGTTTCATCCTAACACCTCCGAACCAGTTTTTTTAATATTCTTTAACAAGGCTGATGAGCAGCATCTAAACCTGCAAGAACGTATTAACACTGAGAGTTAGGGCCTATGAAGCCCTATTACCATCAAAGAGCTCTTGAAACATAACCTAACAGGAAGAAGTGTAGCCCCCACACTCAAGATACCATGCTTTCTAGTAGCAATTCAACTCTGCCACCACCAACCTTCACCCTTTTCCTGGCACACCCTCTGCATGAATAAGTGCTCTCAACCCCAACTTCAACCTTTCTCTATGAGAGTAGCTCTGGCTCACTGTTGCAGTGTTTCTCCAACATACTGTCACCAAACCTCCTTTCTCAGGTTTACTGTCTCCCCAAATTGAGACCTACCTAAACATGATGAGAGGTTAAATGCAAATTGATTGCCTTTTCCATAGATTGCAGCATATTTTATACCACAATCCAGTTACTATTAAACTATCACAAAAGTGTTTAATGCTACATCTCTTATTGCAAATTAATGCACTTTAGAGATAGTAAGAAAAAAAAATCCACAAATATTTGGAAAGAGGAAGTTATACCAAAATTTTTAAATATCATCCTCAAAGAATATTTTTGTTTCACGTTAAGCTGTTCATGCAAATAGAAGCAAACAAGAAGAGAGAAAAATAGTTATTTAATAAACTACTCAAATAACTTCTGACACTGTAAAAAGCTTTTACGAAAAGCAACCATTTATCAGTGTTTTTTACTCAGGCTGTCACAAATGGGGTCCCCAAGGATGAATACTGGGCCCCAAGCTACTCAACATCTTCATAAATGATCTGGATGATGGGACTGAAAGCAGCCTCACCAAGTTTGCTAATGACACCAAACTGGGTGGCACGGTGCACACATCAAAAGGGCTAGACATCTTACAGGCACATTGATAGAGGCTGAAGAATGGGCTATCAAGAACTGTACAAAGTTTAACAAAGACAACTGCAAGGTCCTGCATCGTGGATGACACAACCAAAGAGCACAGTCCAGGTTCAGATCTGTGTGGCCTTGCTGAAAGTAGCTTGGGGCCCAGGAGGACTACAAGCTGCGTAGGGGTCAGCAGCATGCCACTGCAGCAATAAAGGCAAATCCAATCCTGAGCTGCATCTGCAGAGGCATCACTAGCAGAGATAAGAGATGTGAACTTCCCACTCTGGTCAGTACTTGTCAGGCCATGCCTGGAGTACTGTGTCCAGCACTGGTCCCCACTACTGAAAAAAGACTCGGGCAGGCTGGTTTGAGTCCAAAGGAGAGCCATGAAGATCATCAAGGGGCTGGAGAACCTGCCCTATGAGGAAAGGTTGAAAGAGGTAGGTCTTCTCTCCCTGGAGAAGAGGCATCTAAGAGGAGGACCTCATCACAGTATTCCAGTACTTAAAGGCACTTATAAGGAGGAAGGAGGCTCTCTCTTCACAAGGAGGAAGCCACATGAAGATCACAAGGATTGAAATCCCATCACTGGAGATTTTCAAGACGCAACTGAACAGAGCACTAGGTAATCTCATCTAGGGTCCCTTTTCCACAACATGTAGGACCCAGTGATCCTCAGAGGTCCTTCCAACCAGGGCTATTCTATGATTCTAAGAGAGTTACAATGCCCCAGACAGCTTGCTGTTCAAGTGGCACCAACTGAGAAGAAAAGGTTAAGTAGGATAATGGCATCCTACATACTTTTTGCTTCCAGTTAAAAGTATTCTCTGAACATCCAAGAGACTGAACTGACCAAAGGAGTACTCTTAAACGTATCATACGGCAGTTCACATAAAGCAAAAGACATCTTAACAACAACAACAACAAACTTCTGCAGGATAGTATTATTCACTAAGTTAGAGAAATTTCCCTTTATCTGCTTCTCAAAAAGTGGGGAAGCACAGTGCAGCAGGATCACCCCACACTTCTGAAGTCACTGAAGGGAAGTTCTATTGTCAGGAAATGGTTTTACAACTGTGCGATACTCTCTCTGTCTTCCTGTGTTGCCTTGACAAAAGCCACCATTACCACATAAGCCTTAGATTGTTCAGGTCATTTTGCCATTGCTTTTTTTCTGAAAATATCTTTGCCCAGTAAAATTTGGTTGCTGCTTACTTTGGCCTTCTTCACTCAAAACAAAATCAGCAAAACGTCATACTTTTTCCATAGCCTGTCCTTCTCTTATACTTTCTTTCCATATAGTTCCACTCCTTAAACTTCAAAACAAGTCACATCATCTAACCGATATGCCATTTCCTATATTATCATTCATTTTACCTATGAGTTACAGCGAGAATCATCAGATTACTGCACAAGTACCAAACATAGCATATAGGCAGATTTTAAATACAGTGCACCAGGGTTAGCACAAGTCTCCAAGTTAACACAACTCTACCAACAAAGTACCTCTCAGTGAGGGCCTCACAATTCTTATCTAATTCTACAGCAACATATAACCAAGCAAGTAACATTCTGCTCCACAAAATCCAGCTGTCCTAATTGTGTTCCAAGTTACAACTACTCCGTGACTGAAGAGCTGTAATGGAGGGATGCTGACTCTTTAGAAAAGACAGGCCCGGACGACAAGGAGGACAATTTACCTTTTATGCCTCGTTTAAGGAAAGGCTGAGAGCTAGGGCTGTTCAGCCTACAGCAGAGAAGGCTGGGCAGTGGGGATGGTGTCCTCAATATATATACAAATAACTTAAGAAAGGGTGTAAGGGTGATCGACCCTGGCTCTTTCCAAAGGTGTAAGCACAGAAACACACTGTAAGTAAAACACTACGCGGATCAGTACCACTACAAGTGGCAAAACACATCAGCTCGGGTTAACTCAAAACTAAGCTCCCGTTGCTCTGTGCCGCCCGCGGTATCACAGCCCAGATCCGGTGGGGCAGAAGGGGCTCTGCCCAGGGCGTCCCCTCTGCCAGCTGCCGGTGCGGGAGGAAGGCAGCGGCCAGGCCCGCCCTGCGCAAGCCGAGACCGCCCCACCCCCGGCCCGGGGGAGGTGGCGCCCGGGGAAGGGTCGTGCCGTGCCCCCACCTTTGCCCGCTGCTCCCTGTGCGCCGCCGGGCTCTGCTCGCTCTCACACCCGGACGCCATCGCTGCCCCACACCGGAAGCCAACCGTCGTGCAGCAACCCCGCCGTACAGCGAAGCCGCAAAACTGTCGTAAACGGCGTCCCGGACAACGGCGGGGCGGCAGCGACGGGGGGGCGGAGCCATTGGCCGTCCCGGAAGCAGCGCTGAGCGCTCAGCCCCCTCAGGCAGCGGCCGGCTGTGTCGCTGGCTGTCTCATGGCGTAGTTTCCCTGACTTCGTTCACAGCTTCAGTACCAAAGGTAGCTTGTGGAGGGTATCACGGCCTCGCAGGTGAAGGTCACAGCGGGTACCGTGTACCTTAGTACCCTGCGCAGCTGCAGAGATGTGCCCGGCGGGGAGGAAGGGAATTCAAAGTCACCTTCAAGCACTTGTAAGTTGCAGTTGGCCAACAGTGTTTTTGACAGAGCTGCTGTATCTTGGGTGAAGCATGTGTTTATCTTTATGGTTTCTTTGGGATGAGATCAGAGCATTATTAATGTGTCTGACACCAAATGTGTTCACAGTTGGCAAGAAACTATTCAGGTGAAGGTCTAGCAAGTGCTTGGGTAATTTGTTAGCTGTTTGCATGGACAGTATGCAAACAAAGTGTGTTTGCAAAGGGATAATGGTAATTTGATCACCATCTCCATGGCAGTATTAAATATGTAAATTGCATTTACATTTTTGATCAATTTATGCTATGACAGTTAACATCATCTCAAGAAAAACCTGCTGTAGATCACCACTAGGTAGAGCATGATAACTGATGGAGCTTCGTAGGCACCATTTGGAGAAGCAGCATGTGAAGCCCCTCTGGGGAGCCATTTACAAAGCAAACAGATGGATATAAAAGACATTCCATCAGGACTGACTAATGCTATTCTGTCCTTAGCTATATGCAGCATTTGGTGTTATTCTTAATATCTGTAACCTTCCACATCTTAATAAGGCAGTACTGTAAATTTCCATTTAAAAACACATTTCCAGTACTCCTGGTTTTAGGAGATAAACCATAATGCAGGTACGCTGTAGAATCTCAAATAAATGAAGAACAAAAAAACCCAGAATGCTATTTTATAAACATGATCATCTGCTGTTGGGGGTTTTGAGAGCTGACTTTAATTTTGAAGTCAGCAAGTAGGGAAAGGGTGACAGAATTTAATACTATTTCCTCTCCTCTTTTCTCAGATGAAGCAGGCAGATCTGAAAGTTCAGTCTTATTCCTTTGAAGATCTTACGATGTATGAGAATTCCTCACATGCTCAGAAATCTCCAGAGAGCCTAGAGAACAAGTCCTTGGTATACCACTTTTAATGGTCAGCTGGGCACCTCTGTTCAGTTGTCTCATTGTCAGTGCCAACATTAAGCACACTAATAAAACAGCCATGCTTCAGAGATACTGATCTCTTCTGAACTCCAGCAGGGAGGCACTGACCTAGCAGAGTCAGTTATGGTTTCCTATTTAATGGCATATTTTACACTTCCTCTGACAGAAGCTGGTGACTCTCCAACTGACCTGTGTTACAAACCTGCTGCTTAACCTTCACTGCTTGCCTTCAGCGCTCTGTAACTAAATACACTTGACCAGCCTCTATCAATGTCTTTATAAGATATCTCGCCCTTCTGCCATGTCCACCTTATCACCCAGTTTGGTGTCATCAGCAGACTTGGTGAGGCTGCTTTCAGTCCCATCATCCAGATCACTCATGAAGGTTTTGAGCAGCTTGAGGCCCAGTATTGATCATGAGGGACCCCACTTGTGGCAGCCTTAGTAAAAACCATTGTGTCTGAAGTTAGTGCCATAAAATGGTAGAACACCTTACTCAAAAAATCAATGCAATGACAATATCTGGGCTATTGGTCATGCCTGAATTGTGCAATGAATACCTGAGCTGAAAAAAACATACAACTTTCTGCTGTCTGTCATAAAGAGTGCCCTGTCAGCAATAAAAAGCCCCCATGACATTGACGATCCTGACAGCCTGCCTTGGAAGAGAGAGTTCAGCTTGCAATGAAAACAAATATAAGAGTGCTGGATCGAAGAATGGTTCACCCATTATTCCATGTTCAATAGTAAGTCATGTGTTGTCTGCCCCTAAGAGAGGGTTATTTTGTTAACTTGCTCAGCTACTCTAAAAGTGAGTGCTCTCTTCAGCTGTAGTTCAGCAGACCAGGGGTATGGGGGTTTAAAACATCCATTTTCCTTCTCCCCACCTCAGCTTCACAACTGTACTAAAGAGACTCTTTCATTGGGGAAATTCTTCAGTGACAAATACTACTAATAAATGTTTTGTGAGGAGGCTGTTCCACATGTGAAATGACAACTCATTCAGTTCATTTCTTGTGGGGTTTTTACATGCTTTGTGTTCCCTTTGAGAAGTCAAAACCAAAGACTCATCAGATAGGAAGCTGACAGCAGGGATAACACCCATCCTGACCTTGATTTGCTGGATAGATATAAGGAAGAAGTTCTTTACTGTGAGGGTGGTGAGGCACTGAAATGGGTTGCCCAAGGAAGTTGTTACTGCTCCATTGCTAGCAGTGTTCAAGGCCAGGCTGGGTGGAGTCTTGGGTGACATGGTCTAGTGCGAGGTGTCCCTGTCCATGGCAGGGGGATTGGAACCTGATGATCTTAAGGTCCTTTCCAACTCTAACTATTCTATGTTTCTGGGAACACACCATTTCAGAAATCATTTCTTTGAGGGAAATGAGTGCCTCCTCAACCTGGGAGGTCCAGAGGTGCGTGTGTCAGGGAGTTTCAAATCTGCTGTTTTCAAAATGAGACATAAATACTGACTCAGATCACCTGACTGGAACAGAAATTAAAACTCTGGGGCTTTAGTTTGTCAGTCCTTATGCATCAGATGAATGCAGCAATAACTCAGTCTTGAGCAGAGCTTCGATGCAGTGCAATATGCTGCTTTTGGTTTTAAAGTGAGATTAAAGCATAGTTTCGCTTTTTAAAGGTAGGTCACTTCCAGAAGCCACATTGTAGCCTAGTCCCACAGGTGGTTGTATCAGTCCATTATTTACAAGAGCAGCAATACCTTAAGCTGAAATAACAGACACACAGTACAGAGAAACCACAGCCTTTGGCTGCTCCAGAGACCTTGGGGCTGTCTTTGCCCTTTTCTCCTGCTGTTGCTCAGTCCAATGCACACTTGCATAGGCAGCACTCAGCAAACTAAAGGAAGCTGCTGCAACAGTCCCAGTTGGACTCCACAGGTAAAGTGTAATAGGGGAGTCTCCTCCTTTAATTTCAATAGAGAATCTAAAACAACATGGGGATGGGAGCATGTCTTTCTCTAATGAATTTGTGAACACTCATGAGAAAAAATCATTGGGACCAGTGAGGTCTTGCTGCATGGAAAGGGCTCCAAGGCACTCCAGCACTGTAATGATAATTGTAAAGAGAATTTAACTGCCACAGAAAGTGTCCATAACTTTGGGCAGCAACTTGAACAATTCTCCCCAGTTTTCACCATACAATTCCTCAAATTACCTTTCATTTTTCTCCTGTTTTCTTTTTGTTTTTGTTTTTTCTGAATACTACTGTGTTAAAAGGGAAGGGTAATTTCATATCCAATCCTTGTCTCAGCCCTTGACCCAGAAATAGCTATAAATACTGAGTAATGTGGCTGACATCCCAAGCCACCTAGGTGCAGCTGAATCAAATCTTAGTCTCAGACTTGGTCAGTGATTTATGTCTAATAGAACAAATATAGGAATATGGAAGTCCTTTTGTTGAATCATGAGTTCAGACTAGATCCTCTTGCTTTCTAAACTCCTTAGAGAGGAGTCTAGGTTCAGCTGGATCTAGACTTAGCCTTGTACCTGGTCAGTGGTACTCACCTAAAGGGTTACAAGTATCATTTTAGCAGCAATTTGCAGTTTTAAGATGAATCACAAGATTTCTAGCAACACTTGGTTATTAAAGCTAATATACATGCACTTGCAATCAACTACCTAAACCAACACATGCATGCACACTAAGATAGATATACATGTGAATAATTATGCATATAAATATATATTCATATTTATGCATTTATATAAATGACCCTGTCACACAGGAATAATGCCTTATTAATAAGGCCTTTATGCCTTATAAAGCCAAGCACATATTAGACAGGGTAGATGGGGGAGAAGTGACTTCTGCCCTGTATTTCCTCCTACCTGTTCCTCCAGGAGACTACCTTGCTTGGCAGCCTGGCCACACATATTGACTCATCTGAGAGGATTATTTGGGAAGAGCAGAGATGTGGGAAGACCTCTTGCCATCCTGAGAACACTCCTAGGAGGGATCCTGGTGTAATAAGCGTAGCTGTGGCCTGCAAGCTGACTCCATGTCTTTCAGGTTTTGCAACACAAATGCAAGAGAACAGGAGCAGTGCCATAGACTGCAGAATTATGTTTATTTAACCTGCAAGATATCAACAGAAAGAGACTAATCACGGTAATTCCTCTAACTCAAAATATACAAATAAGATAAAACTTCATAATCAACACTGATTCATTAAAAGGGATTGCTGGAAACGTCTTTCATTGCAGATCAGCTTCTAATTTACATCCTTGCTACATACAGCCTGAGACCCAAGAAATGTGCACAATGAATAAACATGGGGTTTTTTAGTGCATTGTTCTCAGAAAGAAGAGTTAGATATTTTCTGTAAGACCAAGAAACAAAACTCAAGCCCATGTTCAAAAAATATGTCTCCTGTTCACTGACACAAGAACTATTCATGTGAGGCCAGGTTCGCTTTTAATGAATGGCGTGCTAAATCACTGCTTTCACTGAACATGTTTGCAATGCAGAATAAGGTGATATGGGCTAGGAATATCTTAGTATGCATTTAAGTCTCTTTCCATTTAATTTTAATTGAATACAGACAATATGATGCTCTAACTCCCTTAGAAACGTCATTTCTTTTCTGAGGCTTCATTTAATCTAGACCAGAAGGAGATCATGTTACTTTGTGAGTAAGCAGAACACGAAGTACTGTAACAGTTTTCCTCTGGCCCATGTGACACCAAGTCTAGACCAGGGGCAGGATTCTTGGTGACAGCTCTTGCCAGTGCCAGAGGTCTTAAACCAAACCACGTACCAAAACCAGATGCCTTTTATTGCTCTGTGTGCAGCTCTCTTTACAAATCCCAGTTCACAAAGGCCAGAGCAGAGAATGTTGATACTGGCAGAGAGTCTAATTCATTTCTTGTTAATTAAAAACTAGACTGGTAGGAGGACTCAAAAATATTTCCTGTGTTCTGAATATAGATACTAGTTTCCAGTGTCTTTGCAGTAATTTAACTTCAAGACAATTTGAGAGGCAGCAATATGAGGGGAACAAAGATATTTGGGTCAGGTAACATATATCCTCTCATTCTGGTGGTGGGGTGAGATGAACTGCAAATAAAATATCCTCTGATCCTTCCTCAGAATATGGGATGCAGAATGAAGTGAGATGTGAATTTCCTGAGCAAAAATCATTAGAGTAGCAATAAAAAGATGAGATAGGGAGCATTCCTCAAATAAATTATATTTTCTTGAAGGGCAAGACCTCTTCAAGAAAAAGGTCATGCTAGAAACAAACTTTTCTGGTAAATTAAAACCAGCATAAGGTTAGTTACCAGTCAGGCTATTTACTAAAGGGCTAAAGAAAAAAATAAAAAAGAATGAACAACCTCTATTTCTCATAATTGCCATCTTTAACTAGAAGAATAAGGCAGTGTGAAAAGCTGAGGAGCTTTGAAAATGGAAAACTGAAAGAAAGATTTGCCTTCCAATAGCAGGAGTGCAGGATTCACTGTAATTGTTCTAACAGAGCTTTAGTTGTTGTCAGATTGCAACTTGAATGATCGCTGATGAGAACTGCAGCATACTGTAAAGGACTCTGTCTCCCTGAGATGAATGCTGTAGCAGTTCCTTGGCTTAAAGCTTATACTTTGAACTCATCTAAGGGTATGAGAAGTCTGACATTAAGGTCTGATGTGTAAGCAGATCAGTGTGGTGAGAAACGTACCTCTCCATCTTCTGCTGTGCACAAGGTATCAAAGATGAGAGAGCTGAGGAGATAGGATGGCTCAGCAACAGACTATGAGCTATTTTTAATGTTAATAATTTCTAAACTCTGTCTAGGCTTCAGAATCACAACGTCAATTTTGTTCCAAATTCTGAACATCACATGAAGAGCACAAAATCATTTACAAAAATATATATTTTACACTAAATTATTCTACTGTCTTACGCTTTGGTTCGGTAGTTCCCCTTTCAATTGAGATTTCAGTAGGAATGTCAAAGACATAATTAAGAATAAATACATTGATATCATTCATTGTTGTGTTAGAAGACTGCAGCTTGTCTGCATACCAATGAGAATTAGTTTTGCGTTTGTGGGGACTACATCAAGTTAAGAAGACAGAAACAGTGGCAGACCTTATGGAGTATATTGGGAGGAAAGAAGGGGAAGAGACAAAAAGGGAAGGAGGAATAAAAAGGCGGGGAAGGGGAGGGAAAAGGAGGGGAGCAGGCCAAGCAGGAAGGCAGGATCACTCAAGGACATACACAAAGTGATTAGAAATGCAGGAAGCTCAGGGAGGAAAAGCATCACAGGAGCAAGGGGAAGACAAGATTTCAAAACAAGAACAGATTACATTCTCAAAGGTAAAATGAAAGTCAGTGGAGACAAGGCTTCAAAACCTTGGCTAAGAATAAGTCTTAATTTTGCAACTGTCTGATAGGAGATGTACTGAATATTTTGCTGCTGACCTGAGATGTGGGCTTCAACATCAATAGCTTTTCAAGTTAGGTGATATGTCTTAGTCTAGAAATCTGTATCTAGTTTGTCAATGAGAGCACTATCAGGCACTGGAAAAAGCTGTCTGAACTCAACAGGCATCTCTGTAGCAAGTATCTGGTGAGGAGGCAAGCGAGAGAAGGAACATGATTCATTTGTGGCCACGTGAGATGTCAGGTGTGCACTTTCAGAGCAGTTTGGACAAAGCCATGCAATTCCGGTTCTGCCCCAGGAGGACACACATCGGTTAATGCAGGGCAAGTTATCTGCATAATACATTAGGGTCCAAATGCTGCTGTCATCAGTGTAATTACTTCATATAAAGCACATTAGCACACATGAAAGAGATTTGCAATGATGAATGAAATGTCTTTCCCTCTTTTCTCCCCAATAAATTATAGAAAACTATAGTGACACACAGAAAGTGATAGTGACAAGAAATCCTCAACTGCAACAGCAAAAAGTATACACAAAACAAAGCACACTGGAGACAGTAACTATTAATCTTCTTTAGTATTTCTAGACAAATCTTTACTCTTTTCTCTTTGCAAATGGAAATTGTTTCTGTGATATTTACAGGCATAACATATCTGAACTGGAATTCTGAGAGTGAAACTCATCCAGATTCTGCTAAATCTGAAAATCTTGTAACATACAGAAATATTATTTTAAATCTCTCATAATGCTTGGGATGGCTTACCATCAGAGAATGTTTTGGGTTGGAAGGGACTCTAAAGCTTATCTAGTTCTAGCCCCCTGCCATGGGCAGGGACACCTTCCACTAGACCAGGTTGCTCCAAGCCCCGTCCAACTTGGCCTTGAACGCTGCCAGGGATGGGGCAGCCACAGGTTCTCTGGGCATCTTGTGCCAGTGCCTCACCACCCTCACAGGGAAGAATTTCTTCCTAATATCTGATCTAAATCTTCCCTCTGTCAGTTTAAATCCACCCCCCTTGTCCTGTCACTACATGCCTTTGTAAAAAGTCCCTCTCCAGATCTTGTCTGCCCCTTTAAGTACAGAAGCCGCCTCTTCTCCAGGCCAGACAAGCCCATCTCTCTCAGCCTGTCTTCATAGCAGAGGTGCTCCAATCTTTGATCATCTTTGTGGCATCCTCTGGACTTGCTCCAACAGCTCCACGTCCATCAAGGGAACACGTACAAATAAGAACATTTGGTGTATGCAGTGATAGCTGCATGACATTAATTTCTGGCACACAGCTCCCCAAACATGCTTATTGTCATTTACTTTATATAGTGTATGTCTGAGCTCTGCTAAGGGAAGATTTACCTCTATAGCTGACTTTCAGAGGTTCTCTTCATCCTGTACGCACACCAGCAGCTTCCTATCACTCAGACTAAATGCTGTTCTTCTTCCCTATATTCAGTATCTCTGACAGACATTTACTTTAATTGTTACCACTGGGATCATGCCATTTAACCAATCACTGTTAGTCTCCACCCTCTGCCATCATGCTCTACTGATAGCATGCCATAGTTTCTATTCACCAAGTTCTTCCGTATAACATATTCTTATAATCTCTCTGCTTTTGCAGCTCCTGGAGGCTCAGAGATACCTTGATCAAATCATGAACCAGCCATAGCATGAACAGATGTGAGACACCTTGCTCTGTTCAGGCTGGAGATGAGCACCCTGTACCAGTAGCCAGGCCCAATTTGGACTCATCATGCAGGTGCAGTATAAAGAGTGCCACTCTTCCCAAGAGATCCATTACTTTCAACCTGAAGTACCACTTGCTTCTCTGTGCATTGGCATTGGTTTACCAATCTGTTTGTCAAACCCTCACTAAAGTACTGCCCCTCTAAACAGGTATGCAATGTCTCTGAGGATGAATTATGCTCAGCTCTACAGTCTGTTCCTGTACTTCTCAAACCACTGAGACCATAAATTGGGATAAAAGACCTTGACCTAAATTCTGCTTCTCCTGTACAGATTAATTGCTTTCTCTGCTAAAAGCAGGCTGATGGTCTGCAGAATTAAGGGCTGAATACCTGGCAGATTCTTCTGAACTGCACATCTTCCTACGTCTCCATCCTGCTATACATACCATCCTGCATCCTACCATGCAATAGCTTTTCCAGAAGAAAGAAACTGGAATGCTGTTTGCTAATGCAGCAATGTGTGAATTCTCTATCTGGATGGTTTGTAATTCAGCTGTCACTTCTTAAGAAACTTATTATAAACATGGCAATATACTTGTAGAAAATATGGGGAGATTAGGCAAAGCAAAGCTTGGGAAGAGTACAGGGAAGTTGTCCAGGAAGCTAGGGACCAGGTTAGGAAAGCTAAGACCCAGTTAGAATTAAACTTGGCTAAGGATATTAAGGATAACAGGAAGGAATTCTACAGGTACAGACTGGGAAAACGTAGGCCCCCCTCAGGAAGCTCTCAGGTGAACTAGCTACACAGGATTTGGAGAAGGCTGAGGTTCTGAATGACTTCTTTGCCTCGGTCTTCTCTAGCAAAGGCTCTGACCGCACCACCCAACTCTTGGAAGGCAGTATGTACTATTAAAGCATACAAAAGACAAGGCAGGTGAGTTAACCCAATCCATTTTGGAATTTGAAGAAATATGGACCCCAGTAACATGGGAAAATTGTAGGCTGTACATTGAGACCCCTCCAGATTCACATGAAATGGGAAAAACCAGACTAACCAGCCAGCCCAGAGGATGAAGCTTGGCTTGCCTTAAGGGACAGTACTTGGGATGGGATCTTTCTGTATTGGCTTTTTATTTTTATATTTGATAACCTGTAGATATAGGACAAGGGGTAAGGGGATCAAACTACAACAGGGGAAGTTCAGGTTGGATACAAGGAAGTTCTTTCCTGTTAGGGTTGTGAGGCACTGGAATGGGTTGCACAAGGAAGCTGTGAATGCGCCATCCCTGGCGGTGTTCAAGGCCAGGTTGGACAGAGCCTTGGGTGAGGTGGTTTAGTGGGAGGTGTCCCTGCCCATGGCAAGGGGGTTGGAACTAGATGATGTTAAGGTCCTTTCCAACCCTAACTATTCCATGAAACAACGAATTTAATTAAAATGAAAGTTTAAAGCTTTTTGTATTGTTTCTTGCACATGGATATTACTTTTTTCCATATGCAGAACTTCACTAAAAACATGCACAAATGTTTCATCACAGATGTTGTCGTGCACATAAAGATCTCAAAAAGTCACTAAAAATAGAGAAACACTTCTGGGGAAAAAAAAAAAGAAAAAGAGACAAACACTAAATAGAAAAAAAAAAAAGGCAAACAAAAAAACAGGCAAGGATCAAACTTGAGACTTCTGTTGCTTGGTAAAGACTTGGAATGATCACTTGGAAGCTTCACCAGGAATAGGTTCTTAAGTAGATTCTGATGCTTTGATCAAGGACTGACATATAAATCTATCAAGAATTCTTCCATTATATTAAAACTGTTGGAGACTTTCCAGAACAGGGAAGATTGCCTTTCCTACTGCATTCTCCTCTATGGTGACTTCATACAGCCTTGAGGAGCAGTACAAGAGTTCATCTTTGCTCACTCTTCCAAGACCAGTCCTCCATGCTTTCTGAAGAGAGCTTGTGGTCTCCACACAGCTTTTCGAGGCTGTCACTCAGGAAAGCAACACATTGTTTTGTCCCTCACCAACTGCTGTCCTAAGACTCTCCCTGTTAAGCTGAACTTGAGCACTTTCAGGGAAATCCAGCCCCTCTGAGGTCTCAGGACTTTTGTCACTGGCAACGCTGCACCAGTGTCAGCCTGAAGGTCCTCTATGAAGTTAAGCCCTCAGTGCTTTGCAGGTTTAATTTTTTGCCTGCCCCCAGGACAACAAGTTGCATTGGTTTATACCTGGCTTTAAGCCCACAGATGCTCTGAAGCACTTGTTTTGTCAGGGCAGGACAGTGCAATGCATCTGTCTGATGGAGGGTCAAGTAGGGTGGCCTAGTGGTCCCTGGAATAGGAGGCTGGGATCTAGGGGCAGTGACCGCCAAAGAGCCACCTCTGGCACGCCATCAGATGTTTGCCTGCATGTGTCCAGTGCTAAACCATGGGTCATTTGGACCAGAGCTAAAATTCCCACCTCCCCATCCTGGGTGCACTAGGCACTTTGGGGATGATGGGGACACATGGAAAACTGGCACAGGAGAGGCACTGGCATTCATAGCACAGGAAATGGCACAAAGAACTCTGCTTTCCCTTTATCTTCTAGATTGCGAGTGAATAACCATTTAAGCACATTTGTTATTTAAGTAAGGCCAAAAAGGAACATAATTATTACAAAAACCACCACACTGTGAAACCTGTAACATTTAAATCCAATTGTTGACCTTAAAGAGTTTCAGCTCATTACACTTCTAGGAGGTAAAAGGGATGAGTTCTGCAGAGGGCAGCTGTGGTGGCAGGTAATTCTGTGTTGTAATGAGGTCCTCAATAAACCTCTGCAATAGATTTTAACATCTACCTTCTGTCCTTCCTTGTAATTTTCTCCTTCACCACTTGATTCCTCTCTGAGCATCCTTTGACTTCAATCAAAGAAATAGTTCATAACATTTCCATGCCTTGGAGAATGTCAGTTCTTTCAAACTCTCCTAATGTCTCTGAAGAGCTGACGCACTCCTGGACCAGTCCCTTGCTCACAGCTCTTAGGAATGCAAGGAAAGCCCCTTTTGGTTCAGTTACATACTGCAAATTCAACCCACACATCAACATTGCCCAAAGCCGGTGTTCTCCATACCAGAACCTCTTTCCAGAACCAGGACCTGCTGAAATCCATCTGGGCTGCCTGGGACAGGGTGAAATAGGAATGGTGACTGGAAGCCATGTGCCAGCACAGCTGCCTCCAATCTGCAAGTCTGAGGCAGGCAGAAGGGCAAGTGCATTCAGCTGTCCTCCAAGCCCCCACATGATTCAGGATGGGGACTTGTTTAGATGCCATAAGTTAGAGCAGCAGTGCCCTGCCTATACCATAGATATTGCTGTAACTATGAGCAATTATCAATGAAAAGGGCAATGAGGTGTAGCCCAGCAGTGCTGGGTTCCAGAGGCACCAACAGCTGCTCACCCTGCAAAAGCCAGTCCATTATACTTTGATTTTGGAAATCCATTGCAGGGGGCACGCTGCTTTGACAGCACAGGAGCTGTGTTAAATTCTGCTGGTCATTGCAGACAATGGCAAAAACAGCCACTGTGAGTCAGCCAGCCCAGCATCAGTTGCCCTCTACTCCAGCTCTTTGTTCTTCTGAAGTACAGTAAATACAACTTGTTCCACTGCCGACATTCCAGGGTGGAAACTACCCTGCAGGAAATTTGCATCAATACTGCCTTTTCCCTGTTTTTCTCCAGTGGCATCTGTGCTAACACCCCTGGCATCCCACGAGCTCTGGTGCTACAGGCACACAGCCCTGTGCTCACAGGAGAGCAGGCATTCAGCAGAGCCGGTCAGGGTGTTCCAGCTGGGCAACCTCACACCTCAAAGGAGCTGTCAACACTACAGTGAAGAGCTAGAGAAATCTGGGGAGTGACAGCATGAGTTGTGGGTGCTTCAAGGTCAAGGAAGAAAAAGAGGGCTCTAGTGTCCCCAGCAGCGTTCCTGTTCTCCTTGTGGAAATCACTACTACAACCAAAAGAGTAAATTCCAAACTGAAAGAGATCTGTAACCCCCGCCAAAACAGGCAGGATATAACTTCAGGCAGCATTTTGACTCTTCAGCTAAACTGCTCCCTTCACATGCCATTCATTCATTCAACTGGAGCAAAAGAAGGGAAAGGCAGGCCCTCTGTCTTTCAGAAGCTCAACCCTGGCTTTACTGATTTCCACAGCAGGTATTTTCCCAGTTAATCCTCTTCACTGTAATTCACATAAGTAAAATAAATACTCTGCAGAGGAAATACCTGAGTTTGGCCATTATTTAACATGCACACAGTACCAGTTACAGTTACTAAGTCAATAAACAATCTTTATTCTGCTATTTTAAAAGAGGTAATAGCTGCAGCCTGAATTAAAAATATCTTTTGCATGGTAAAAACCAAACAAAACACCACATAGAGTGAAAGAAACACCACAGGCTACAACTTTCCTAGAACCACACACCAGTTTCCTTGATCATAGTAACTCCTTTGAACCCTCACACAATCCAGGGATCTGCACACTGCTTCCAGTTCTCCTTCACAGAACACATGGTAATAGCGGTGGAAAACAGGGCTGAGTTCTTGTGATTCCTTGGAGCCAACTGGAAACAACCCTGTATCCACGCTTTCCCCTTTCTTTTTTGCGCCACTTTTCAGGTGCCAGGGAACCAACAAATCCTGAGAGTGAAAGGAGGTTCGATTAGTGTGAATGGGCAGTGTGGAGTCTGCTATGGGCTTTGCATCAGAGCCTTTGTCCTTCAGGTCACTAAGGAGTCTGTCAGAACACACTGAGTCTTGACTGCTGCTATCAGGGAGCTGATCACTGAGTGGTCTCTGGGCCCTGCCAGTGTTAATTTCCCCCTCTTTGTCTTTACTACCGTTCTTTTCCTTAAGGTATTTAGACTTCTGGTTTTTGTATTCTTGTTCCATTGCCCAGACATAAATGAGTGCTGTTCCACCAGGTCTCAGAAGCCGGGCCAGTTCACGGATAGTAGCCAGTCTCCTCTCCTACAAAGGAAAAGTGCAAGTATGAAGCTAGTATGTAAAAGACAGAACAGAATGGCAGCAACTTTGTCTTACTGTCCTCCCCAAGATATAATAAAAATTAGAGGAACTTTTTTCCACTGTACATTTTAATTCATAGCATAATCCACCATGAGGAGCAAGCCAGGCCATTTTCCTAAGCACAAGACTAGAACTCCATAGTCTAGAAGCTTGTTACAATGGAACAGTTCCTGCCAGGAGAAGCTTACATAGCCCAGAGATACATCAGACTAGTTGAGTACTGTCCCATTTGTTTGAAGATGGACAACGAAGGCAGAGAGAAAAAAACCCACATACGAGATCTGCTTAAAATATGAGCTGGGAAGAACATACCTCTGATTGTCAAAGCAGAGCCCCCTTCTCTAGTGACATTAATTGTGAGCAGAGGAAAATAAAACACAAACACCTAGATCAAAGGGCATCTGCCAAGCAAAAGAAGAATGTGAAGTCTTAAGAAGCAGCAGCACAGCAGCGTAACTCTGCCCTAACAACTGCTTATACCAAATGCAAACCTTTGATTTCTCCTCACTTTGTTCTTCCCTTTTGCTTTCATGAGCCCAAACCAGCAGTTTTTAGTAGAATTAGTAGGTACGCACAGCCATACAGTAGTACAGCAGAGCACAGAGAGGGGTGACTTACCGCAGTTGAGAAATGGTGGATTACAGCAATCGAGATGCAGGCATCACAAGAACCACTGCGCATTGGCACCGACAGCGCATCGCAGACAAAAGCCTCCAGATTTTTCTCTCCACAAATATCCACCAGGTTTTTGCTGCGGTCACAGCCCACCTATAACAAAGTGTTTCATTAGGCTTTTCGTAAGAGGATAATTACAAGACTGGAAAATGCTTTTCACTTGATGCTTACAGTAATAGAGTCATCACAGTCTCCTACTGAGGTAACACAGTTTAAAATAAAAACAAGAGCAAGTGTGAGAAAATGGCTTTAAGAGGCATATATGGTTCCCAGGTGTGGACAAAAAGTAAAAACCCTGATGCTTTAAAACAAATGTGGCAGACTGGGTATTAGACAGCTCATTGGAGCACCCTGATTTTGAACCAGCTTAAGACAGAACAGGTTTCAACCCAACTTCTCAAAGCTGTCTCTTAAGGTATCCTGAAACCAGCAAAACAAGAGGTGACCTAAACTCAGCATTTTCTTTTCCTTCCAGTTGCCCTTTGTAACCTGACAACACTTAAAACAGCCAAATACTGAACTCACAAAAGCTGTATGTGCAACTTCAAAGGACAATCTGGTGACTTTGGTGGCATCAGTGCAGTATGTGGCACAGTTTCACCATTTCAGTATAAGTGCTCAGGTACAGCCCTGTTTGCCTCAATATCACAACCCACAAAGATGTAAGCACAGTATCATTTTCTGAGGTTCTGTATAGCCGCAATCAAGTAATCCCTAGAAACCACTCCAGAACACCTCATAAAACATTTCTTCCCCTCCGGGCCCCCTTTGAACATTGCCTGTGTCCAGGTCAAAGAGGGTGAGAAAGTTTTTTTACATGCTTGAATAAATCCACTAAATCCAAACTGAACAAAGAGCGAGGTATGAACCACCCTCATTTTCATTTCCGTCACACACAATGAATACTCAAACCAAACCCCTGCTAACGAGATGTATACTGAACTCAGCTTGCATGAGAATATTAAATTTATTTTTGTTTTCAATAATCAGCAACAGGCAGACAGCAGAAAACAGATTCAGAATCCTAAATATTTACTGATGACAATATTTATTGCATTTGACACAGAAAGAATACTTGATGCAAGAAGAATAGCAACTTCATCCTTCCAGGATCTGAAGGGGGCCTACAGGGACGCTGGGGATGGACTCTTCATTAGGGATGGTAGTGACAGGACAAGGGGTAATGAGGTAAAACTTAAATAGGGAAGTTTAGATTGGATATAAGGAAGAAATCCTTTACTGTAAGGGTGGTGAGGCACTGGAATGGGTTGCCCAGGGAAGCTGTGAATGCTCCATCCCTGGCAGTATTCAAGGCCAGGTTGGATAGAGCCTTGGGTTAGTATGGTTTAGTGTGAGGTGCCCCTGCCCATGGCAGGGGGGTTGGAACTAGACGATGTTAAGGTCCTTTCCAACCTTAACTATTCTATGGTTCTATGATTCCAACTTGCTCTGGTAAATCAACCCAGCAGAGACAACAGTACTGCTAAAATAAAAATTCTGGTTTGCAATGATTAATGAAAATATATTTGTTTTCCATTATAACTTTTCATATTACCAGTCCAAATCATTCTAGCTTTTAGTCTTCCATCACAGTTTTGAAGAGAACCAGGATTCTGTTCCAGTCATATGTCCTGAAAGCTTCCAGGTGAGCTGCTTTCTAGTCAGGTCCCTGACTTCTCTTTCAAAGTAAATGAAACAGCTGTGAAAATGCCAACCTGACAACCCAAGATAATCCTCCACAAAAGCAGTACTATGAATATGCACATATTGTCCTACCAATTAGCATTAAACACACCTGGGAAGATCAATCCTAGAATTGCTTTCTTCCCATTTATTCCTTGGCTTCTCTGTGTTTACTGAAGCACTGAGCAAGTAGTGTTATTTATGAATTAAAAAAAGGATACTCTTGTTTACTTGGAAGAAAACATAAATCCGTGTCATTTCACACTGGAAGCCAACTGAGGCATCTTTTAATTACTCTCATCATGGAATGGGATTTAGGTGACAACTTGCATGTTAGAGATTCCACACCTCATTACCAGTGCCTTCAACTACTTCAGCAATTAAGACATTAGCATTCAGCATTTAATAAAACTCAAAGGACCGAATTCACTGCTGGCACGAGGGAGAGGAATACCTGCAACTTCCACTGACAACAAGCTTTCCCACAAAGAATTGCTTTGGCCCTGTGCATCTATAGTAAAAACAGGTTGGATAAGGGAACTCAATCATCCCCTCCCCTCCCAAAATGACCTTGAAAAGGACTACACTGCATGTTGATGAAAATCGGTGAATTGAGAATGAGAACACAGGCATGGCTGCCAGAACGTGAGCTCCTCATTTGCATTTAAATTATATCAAATAATTACAAAGTCAGGCTTACTTGTATTGTCAGACTTATTAAAGTGATGCTGCATCCAAAGCAAAAAGATTCTGTTTCATGATGAAAATGGCAATCTTAAAATGGATCACTTTGAACACTCGGCTGCTCTAAAATAGGCATATTAAGCTAAAACCTAACATAGTTTTAATGTAAACATCGTAATAGGTGCTATGCATATATACATAAGTGCTGAACACAAGGAGTCACTGCAGATCTGCCTGGTGCTGAAGCTAAGCAAATGTAACATCCTCACTAGAATTATTTCTGAATATTTTAAAGAATTATCACCACATTCCTGTATTTTCTAGTTTACAAGAAACATGCTTCATTAAAAAACAAAATACATTGGTTTCAGTCACTTAGAAAACAAACTAGCACAAAGCAGCTAACTTTGGTGGCACAGTGCCAGCTTACAGCTGGAAAATGAGCCTGTGATTCTTACGAGTACACAAAACTGGGGCAGAGCCCCTAAACTCAGCTTTTCACAACTGCTACTGATTTCTGCATTCTGAAGCTCACAGAAGCTCTGATGTGATGAAGCTTCATTTGCAGAAAACAGTTCAAAGGACTTTTTTAATTTAGAACACTTTTATCTAATTAAACATGTAATCAAAACTTTATTTTTTAATCTCAAAATGCAACTGAAATCCTTTAATTTTTGCCAGTTTGTAACTCTGATGTTGATGCTCAGCACAGGATAGTGCTGAAGAATGGAGGAAGGTAGACAATTTTTGTTAGTTCATTGTCCAAAACCAACAGAATCAAGTACCATTTCCTGATCAGCCATACATTTTAAGGTTCCCTGTTTCTTATTACCTGCGAGTCCTGTCAATCATTCCTTAAACCTGTTTTCCAAATTATATATAATTATACCTGTTTTCCTTATTCCAGTTTTCTAAATCAAATTCCTTGTTCAACCCCCCGATTTCTTATGTGTATCTCAAATAGCACTGTTTACTATTCAGCTGAATCTACATTTTAGAGGGTCCACCTCCCCATTAACTTGCTCTACACCTTTTAGTATTTCCCCAAAGGAGGGTGGCTTCCCACATTTGTTGTCATTTATTCCAGGCAGCCATTCCCACATCCCTGCCTTTCTGGGGAGTACCTCCATCCCTCTCTTCACTGCTTTTTTTGTGATGTGGATAATGGCTCACAGGAGCTCCAGAGTGGCCACTGGTGACTGTACTGGGGCTCAAAATCCACTTACAATGAAAGTCAGTGCCTGAAAGCCCTGTTAAAAATGTACCTGGATAAACACTTACTACACCCAACTCCTGTATCAACTTTTAAGTCAGGAAATCTGTACTAGTATGGAGGCCTGTCACTCTGCATCTATAACCCCAGCAAACACAAAACTTACAGAAAAGGCAAAAGCATGTCATCATCCTGGCATACAGCACTCCCTCCTTAGGGTGCTGGGTAACACAAACCTTTAGATTAACAAGTATCAAAAAAGACCAAGACACAAAGAGGATAAGGGAAGGGAGAAACAGACATAACACCTGTGGTTTGTCTGAATTTGTAGCAGCTCTGTACTGGCTCCCTGAGAATGGGATAAGGCAAGCAGATAGCCCATCCTGCTCCTTTGAATTCCAAGGCACTTTCACCTCCACCATTTCAGCCAGGAGTAGCTAAACCAAGTTTCGTACAATCTCTCTCATGCAGTGGTTTGGAAGAGATCATTAGGGGGCAAAAGGCACCAAAGAGTTTGCTTTGTAATGGTGCTGCAGATCTGCAAGAGATAAATCATTTTGCAAGCTTAAATAAAAGACCTTAAAAAGGTCAGAGCTGCCCACCATGATATATTTTTTTTCCTACATTATCTCATTATAACTAACTCTACCTTGTAGAATTATTCATTTAAGTATCTGGAAACTTGATTGATTCAGCACATTAGAAACTGATGAAGAAAACGACATCTAATTCTGAAATCCAGCCACCAAATGGAATTCTGTGGCTCCCTGGAGAAACACCTCAGCTATAACTAATAGCACGAGAGCCTCAAGGAATCAAATTACATTCCAGCAAACACAGATATACATAGAAAAAGAGACACCAGCACAGCCACAGCAAGACAAACAAATCTCCTTCTCCAGTTGGTCTGAGTCAGGCCTTTAGCATTCCTTTCACGTAGTGTTTTGCTTTGCAATTGCATACAGTCAGGGCGCCTGTGGAACTGCTATGGCTAAAACCTGAAGTTCATTTCTCAAGAATAAAGCATCAGAACAAAGCTGAGCAATTCAGTGTTCATTCTGATTTTGTGCAGCTGTTGCCCAGTTCCTTCTGAGCTCTTTTTCCACATCTTCCATCATTTTAATAGCTCCAATTTATTGAGAGAAAAGGGCAGGAAAGGTTCTCCTGCTTTGCCCTCTGATCCCTAAGAGCAAATGAACTTGCTCCAGGTGTACCTTTACCAATTAGTTTTGTCCTTCCGGCTTTTTACTCCCTCCTACTAAGTCCTTTGGATAGGAATCTGTTCTGTTCTCAGTCATCAGGGACCCAATGACACTAAAACCCCCACCACTGCACAACCATACTGCAGCAAATATTCACCTTAGAATCACAGAATCAGAGAATAGTTAGGGTTGGAAAGGACCTTAAGATCATCAAGTTCCAACCCCCCTGCCATGGGCAAGGACACCTCACTCTAAACCATATCACCCAAGGCCTCGTCCAACCTAGCCTTGAACACTGCCAGGGATGAAGCATTCACAACCTCTTTGGGCAACCTATTCCAGTGCCTCACCACCCTTACAGGAAAGAATTTCCTCCTTATATCCAATCTAAACTTCCCCTGTTCAAGTTTTACCTCATTACCCCTTGTCCTATCACTACAGTCCCTAATGAAGAGTCCATCCCCAGCATCCCTATAGGCCCTCTTCCCTACACCCTGACACAATCAAACCTGCATACAGTTCCAGTGGATCCCAGTTTAGTACAATAATGCAGAAAACAAAGAAGTATATCTCACAGCAAAAGGGTGTCTTACAAAGTCATGTGAAATACAAGCTACATTACTGATTACCACTGAATGACACACATTACAAAGAGAAATGTCTGTATTAAAGCAAACCATTTTGGTTCCTTCAAAGCCATCACTTTTATTCCTGTATTCCAGTACTCTGACAACGAAGAGTAATTTCTTTATATAGATAAAGAAAAAATAACCTACCCAATGGCATTTTTAATTGTAACTGGATTTCCCACCAGTCTACTGGTTCAATTAAAAACGTAAACCACAAAACTGGAAGGCTTCAATGTCCTTCACTCACACCCTGACTCTGTAAGGGTGCTGAATGTTCCTGTGGGGATTTACCCATCACCACACCTACCTGAAGGCTGGAAACTGTGAGACAGAGCTAAAGCTCATAAAAATTGATGAGATATATTGCAATGATGTCAACTGCCTTGGGAATGAAACCCTGGGATCGGTAAGGCTGAAACTTAGCATTCTGTAAAAGTAAAAGCCCTGCTTATAGATATGAATATTAATCACTTAAATTCACTTAAGTATAAAGTAATTTAAATAAAGTGTTAAAAAAATTTCCCAAATGTGGTTGGATGGGAAAGGGATTGTATAAAAGCAGCCACAAAACCATTTTTCTTTTGCATTCACTCAAATAATAAAAAAGATGGATGCGGCAGAAAAAAAGAAAAAGTAATCTGAAACTTTATTAAATTCAGTCTTTCTCCAGTCTTTGTCCTAATTACATCAGACTTTGATTCCATCCTCACTCAATCTGAATTTGTCATGAAATTGCTGCTCTTTCACTGTGTCAGATAAATGCAGCCATTACAGTGCTGTCATTTCATTGAGCCTAGATGGACTTAACGTGCATTTCATTGTCACACAACAACACTCAAGTAGATCAGGCTATGTGTAGTCATCCAAAGAAACTGAAGCAAATACGATAGTATAGGCCACAGTGGAGACATTTTCAGACAGTGCCTGAAGATGAAAACCATCAAAGGAGCTACCCTAGCTTTGATCTACTATCATTACTGCTGCTACTTAAAGTATCCTATCTAAAAAAGTATAGTAGCCTTTAGAGCATATTGCTTGCCTCCAGGAAGTACTTGCCTCAAGTTTTCAGTATTTCTGAGTCAAAAGACTCTGAGCTACAAAGCTATACTAACAGTGCTCTTCCCACCCCTAAATAACTCCTAATTTCACAGCACTGCTTTATTGCTTCTTTCCCAGCGGGGCCCAGGCTAAGAGCTCCAGTGCACTGTGCATAAAAACTTACCAAGAGCCACAGCAACTGCTGTGAGGGAAAGGCTGCAGTAGTTAAGTTTCTCCCTGGATTTTATGCCCCCAAGTCGAGAAGAGTAAATGAGGGAGGAAACAGATGCCCTGCTTCTAGGGAGCACTACTCTTATCCCATCAGTTTACCTGATACACAAAGCATGTTCTGTAACCCCTCACCCTCACCTCTATGCGCAGCCCACAGTAAATGGAAATAACACAGTCCCCTTCTTGAGATACCTTGTCAAAAGCTTAAAATATCTGTAACGACAATACAGACGCACTCTTCTTTAACCACGCTTTGGCTGACACATAAAAATAAATATAGTAAAAAGAAGGAGTCACATCCATCCTCCTGAGACTCTGTGCTGGCTTGCAGATGAAAATAAGCAAATGCAATGTCTAGACTCTAGCTCCAACCAAGAACAACTCACTGTCACCAGCAGGAAATAAACCATCAAGGCAGGCCAACTGAATGAAGCTATTCCCAGATCCTGTTTTTAAAACTGCCTCAACTGCTTCTTCAAGTTTACTCCCTTTCACTGTTGCTTTTCATGTTCTGGATTTCTCCTGCAGGTAGCTATGAAATTGAGGTAACTCCTAAAGTAAC
Organism: Neopsephotus bourkii; assembly: GCF_033783945.1. Classification (NCBI taxonomy): domain Eukaryota; kingdom Metazoa; phylum Chordata; class Aves; order Psittaciformes; family Psittacidae; genus Neopsephotus; species Neopsephotus bourkii. The sequence continues at coordinate 5,026,327 of NW_026902113.1, forward strand.
AGAGGAGCTGCTTTTCCTCTGACAGTAGATCTTTCTTTCCTTTAGGTGGTTAACAGTGGGCTCCCAAAACAGACTGGTGCTGGTAATTTCTGAACACAACATCTTGCAGATTTCACCCTAAAAACCTACCACAAACCTACAAAACAGCATTTTACTAAATTCATTTTAGGACCTGGTAACCTTCATGGTACCCTGATAAACATTTCTCCTCTCCAGTTAGGTTTGATGATTTTTCTTACAGAAGAAGTGAGTGAAAGAATGTACTGAACATTAATAATTAGGCCACAGCAGCCAGGCATTAGCATGCCTACTTATAAATCAGTTGATCTTGTTCTAACTTATAAGAATAGTAATGGAAATAAATCCATTACTAATACAGACAAGGCTGTATTAGCCATATAAAACTTATGGTTTATAGTGGAATATAAACAGCAGGACAGAAACTCCTGAGACAAACAAGTCTGACTTTTATTATTAATAATGAATGCTTTGCCTTATACAGAAGTTTTCAAGCCTGGTGGATTTCAAAGTGTTTCACAGTATAAGAATATGAAAGACTGAGACAATCCTAGAACAGGGGAGAACAGATACCATAACGCAAACCTCTCAGATGTATATTGGGTTTAAAAAAAATAAATACAAAATTGGGAAGTTTGATCCTTGCAAAAAATTCCTTGAAATATTTGCAATAAAAAACTATCACTTGGTTCATATTTGCATGTGCTTCCTACCTCTCTTGATAGGAAAGAAGTAAAACTGCTCAAAGTACAGACTGAGGCAATGAATGTGATAGCAACATCAGCAAGAATGACATCAGAACTGTCTAAAAGTGAAGAGAGTGAGAGAAAGGCCACAAATCTGTGCTGAAGTTGAGAACCCCCCCATGAATTTTATGTTGTCATATTTACTGGGCCTACGCAGAGAGTCAGAGGTGGGACAGCCAAACACATCATCATTCACAGATGAGCCTCACCACCAGTCAGGAGGGAACTGAAGAGGATATATGAAAAGTAGTGCTGCTGGAGATTTCAGGGACATGTACATTGCATTTCTCATGCCCACCAGTCAAGTGACTAGTTGGAAGCATTCAAACTATTCATCCATTTTCCCTTGTAATAAGTTTAAACAACAACAACATAAAAGGCTAAAGAATCCATTACAAATTTTCAGTCCAGAATACCCATTACTTTTTTTTTTTTTAATTCACAAATTTTGACCTGCAAAGCAAAAGTGGCTTTAAAAAAAAGAAGGGTAATGCACATAGTGAATGTATGCAAAAACCTAACACAACTGGTAATTGATCTTGGGTTAGGAAACAGCTTTCTGTTCCTGTCACTCTTCCCACAAGTGAAGCTCCAAGATGCTACAAATGCATGATGGAATAAACACTAGTACCAATGTAAACAAAGGACAGTAGCTACTACTTACCATGTATAAGTCCTCATTGATGCCTAGATACTTCCCATTGCCACAGCCAACATCAGCCACTATTGAGCCTTTTGGTAGGGACCTGAGAAACTCTACAATCTGGGGCCACGGGCTATGCCTAGTACTGCTGAAGTGTGTGGCTATCTCTTCATACACCTTGTGTACATATTCTTGCTCCAGCTTAGAGGCCTCCATCTCATTGTGAGGAAACGAAGGTTGTACCCGGCTTTGCGGCCCTTTCTGGCTGTCACAAACAGATGGGTAAACTAGATATAGCAACAGATACACAAAAAAATACTTTGTTAAAGTGATTCCTTGTTGATTAAACTTATTTAGCAAAATAAAATTAAAAGTGAAACATTAAAATGCAAAAATAGCTTCATTCCTCCTTTACCTTTTAAAAACTTAAATGCAGGCTGAACTGCAGAAGTGTTTGATTTCTTTAGAACAAGCAGCCTGCCCACATGTACCACAGGCTATTTGCAGTGATCAATCATCCCGCTACGTTAACAAGGTTTACGTTTTCAAAACTCAGATAGTGCCTGTAATAATAAAGATCATGACATTGCTGCAATTCAGCCTCTGAAATTCTCTTCTGAGGGCACAAATGGACTTCAGTTCCATGTAATCATTGAGCCACCTATCTCCTACATTCTGTCCTGCCCTAAGGCACTTACATGGCTCTGTCACTGCAGATCTGACTGCTTCTCCTTCTCTAATGTACTTAATTTCACAAAATTGAAGTCCTCTTCACATACAAACCACTAAAACTGACTGGAACATGAAGAATAGTAGCTATTTCTATTCTGTTGCATTACTGCAGAACTTGAGGTCCCCACAGAAATGCAAGATACCAGATTACTTGCCCAGCTCTGGAGCAAGCCAAATTCCTTCTTGTATAGAGCAATCACACAGATACAAACAACTCCAATGATATAGTATGCCTAACCTCGAGCTGTTCAGGAATGGCTACCACGACTGCCAAAACTACCCAAAGGGATAAACCGGTTGGCTAATAAAATGCTTACATATTGGCAATAAATAACAATTTTGACTTGAAGATTCACCTCAAGACACTTACTGCAATTGCAAGGGCTTCTCCTCACTTTCCTGAATGTAAATGATGTCCTCGTTTCCCTTCGATTCAGTGTTAAATCTCCAGCATCAGCAGTGATTGTTCCAACTTTCTGCCCAAGCTCAGATGCTTGAATGACATCATATTTTCGGGGTGTAATCCTAAAACAAAGTAACACAAAATAAAAGAATAATTCAATTTGCATCAGGAAAAAAAATCCAATCCATCATTATAAGGCAGCAATTCTTACACTCTGTGACATGTGTGATTATAACACTATTTAATGTATGGCTGCTTTTCTATTTTCAACTTACTCACTTTCAGAGAAACAAGAGGAGCTGACAGAAACTAATGATGTTAATTAAAGTGTTATTCGATTGCAAGTAATTACATTTCCCTCCCTTCCTTTCGGTCCATAAAGTTTGACTGTTTATTTTCCTAGGACTTATTTTTTTAATATTTGTTTTCTACAAAAATATGTATTTCCTAAAGATAAAATACACTACTAGAAATGGTGGCTGTGGGTATAGAAGAATAGAAATGACTGAGCTCTACATTAGCATACTGAAGTTTCTTGTTGCAAATAGGCCTCTCCAGTGAATTCTGCTTTGCAAAAGAATACCTTTTCCATTTACTGACAACAGAATGCAGCACTCCTTGAGACTTGCTGAAATGCCTAAAGGGACAAACTCTGCTGTAGATCTTTCTTGACCAAAATCTATCAAGCAAACTGGGAACAGAGGTGCTTAAGCTACTTTTGGATGTGGCATGGATCTTAATGGAACAGAAAAGCAGTTTGCAGGCCAAAATTCATGAGGCAAAAGTGATTTGGAACTTTCCTGGGGTGACAAAAGTTTCAAATAATTTTATTGAAAGTTTTACATAAAAGTACCAAACCCAGGAATTTTTAATAGCTCTAAAAATTAATCTCTCTCTAAATTGAGAAAAGGAAATAGACAAAGTACAGTGTGAAACACATGAGAAAAGAGAAACAGCTGCACCCACATGTAGCTTCTCATCACTTGCACATGGGAAAAAGTAGATACTGTTGGGACAAAATGAAAACTGATCAGGGAAACAGCTTAGCACCTCAAAGCTGTTACTGTCACACTAAAGCACTTCTTGAACTTACGTCATCAAGGAGATGAAGTTTCCTCAAGAAAAAACATCTCAAAGGAACTGGCCTCTAAGTGAAGCCCCTTCAGAGTTGCTGACTCTGGGAGTGAGGTACAAGTACCTAACCCCCAACAGGGCAAGCTCTCACTATAAAACTGACTTCCACATTAGTTAGCCAAGTTTAACCCTTATAGGTTGAGCCAAAAGGGAAGTTGGGGCATGGGGAAAGTGTCTTTATATCTTTTAGTAAAGCAGAGCACTTATCTCAAATTTCTCCTGGAACCTTTCTGCAGGCCACATGAAACTTCTTAACCAAGAAGAATGATCCAAATGATGAGAGGAAGTCTGCAGCCTGATCAGCATTCCTGTACTCTGCTGTAAGCCATCTTTCCTGCTGCAGGGAAACTGATCTCTAGCCCAGCCACAGGGAGAAAGTGTGGAGGTCCTTTCTGTCTTGAAATCAGGGAGCAGCATTTGGTTGATACACTGGAGGGAAGGAATGCCATCCAGAGGGACCTTGACACACTTGTGAGGTGGGCTGATGCCAACCTCATGAAGTTTAACCATGCCAAGTGCAAGGTCCTACACCTGGGTCGGAGCAATCCCAGACACAGCTACAGGCTGGGCAGAGAAGAGATTCAGAGCAGCCCTGTGGAGAAGGACTTGGGGGTGCTGGTCGATGAGAAAATGAACATGAGCCAGCTTCAGTGTGCGCTTGCAGCCCAGAAAGCCAGCTGTATCCTGGGATGCATCAAAAGGAGCGTGACCAGCAGGGCAAAGGAGGTGATCCTGCCCCTTCTAATAAAGAATTGCCTTGTTCATGGCAGATAATGAAGCTATGATGAAATAATCAGCTGAGGACGCCCAAAACTCCCTTTACAGAACTTTAAATACTGAGTTTGCAGGTTCCCTATTCTCCAGACTAATTCCAAAACTGAATCTTTTGTTCTCTAATTGGACTTTTGAGGAGCAGATAAAAGGCATCACAAGTGATCTTAAATACATCCTGACATTATGTGTGCAAGTGAATTAATTGTACTCGCTGGATGATTAATCTTGTGGATTACAATAGGATGCCTCACGGCATGATGGAAAGCTTACTTCAGCTGAGTATATTGACCCACTATTGCTTTTAAAAATATACAGAAAAGCTACTTTTAGGAAAGGTGGATTAGCACTGGGACAGGAACTTACACGTGAGTAGAAAGATCTGGGATCATCATTTAACTCTAGTTTATGTCACTGGTTCTCAAAAGACAACTACCACTTGCAGGTACAAGTAATGACCTCATTCCAGTTGTTAGAAGGCAGGTTATACTACCACAACTTGAACACCTGCTAGCAAGTATTGCAAGTGCTCTGCATGAATCTTTCCTTCTCCTGGAAGTTTGGCTGTCCAGGGCCAGCTTAGGAATAGCAGAGCTGGTGGCCTTGGAGAAAGCTGTTACAAAGACAGCCAGGGGCCTCAAGCAAGGGCTCCCCCTTCTTTCCTTTGAGCTGCTTTTAAACAGAGGCTGTCTTGCTGGGCCAGCCCCACCCACAGCTCTGTGCACAGCCACTGCCCTCCAGGCTGACATCCCAGCCTCCCCCCATAGAGCTGCCTGATGCCCAGGGCTGGGGACTAGCCCCAGCTCCCTTGGCAACAGCAATGAGGTGGAAACCGCAGCAAGTTCTCAGAGTTGCAAATGACCTTTCCAAAAGGCAACTGACAGTATTTGACAGGACAAAATAAGTAGCTTATAACACTGATATCAGTGTTCAGTCTTGTGTACCAAAAAACAAAGGACTTCACTGCCTTGTGCATCTATAACAATGCACATCACAAGGACCACTTGCTTTTTACAGGTATTTCATTTAATGAGGGAATATACAGGTGGTATAAGCCTTCATATTCACCCTTCTTCACAATACAAATTAACCATCAAAATTAAAAGGCAGAAAATCTTCTACCAATAAAAGGATTTGGTGTTTAATTTACACAGAATGTAATCAGTGTCTCCAATTGACTGCTGCATCCAGTGACAGCTTGGATCAAAGGAAGAAACATTTACCAGGGCATTTCTGTCCAACATGACGGTTTCTATACTCTCCTGAAGTACACTGCTGTCACTCACAGAGCTTGCCAAGGTTTTAGCCTTTTTGCCAATGTTAGCACTCCTATTGTAGGTAGCTCCCAGTGCTGCATGATTTAAAAAGCATGCATTTAAACTCTACAATAAGCAAAGCCTCAAGACATATTTAAAAACACCCAAACATGCTCAATACAATACAGCCTTATCAGTAATTAAAAGTGTCCCTAAAGCAGCCCTTCTCTAAAGCCTTTGGTATACCTGATCCAACAGGTGGGCTGAAAAGAAAGAAAGGAAATGGTAAAGCTAATTGCACTACAATCAATTCTTTGCCAGCTCAGACTCATTGAGTACTTTCACAATGCAAACGTGAGAGCAATTTCTGAGCAAAACTTAACTTGTGACAGCAGCAGGAAACTGCAGCTAAGGGACTGGCAATTAACTTCCTAAAATCCCCAATTTTCTCAGTTTAACCTGAGCAGAGGAATGAATTTGCATATTTATTATAAAATTTTACTTGATTTCTTTCAGAGCAATTTAAAAAACAGTGTCATTAACAAAGCAAAGGACATATACTATTCTACCATCAGCAATGCAAGGACTCTTTACACCTACCCATGTGCCCACAGGTATCTGGATTCTCCAGCCATCACCAATAAACTGCATCGGGGCAGCATAATTGCCACTGTATGGCCATCAGGGTGTTTGAAATCCATCACAACCTAAAAACAAACAAAACCAGCCACCATGAACAAGCATGACCTACAGAGCTTCACAGACATGCCAGGCATTCACAAATCCTAGCTCTGCCTCTTTAACATGTTCATCAGAATATTGCCGTGAAACAGATACGTATTTCCTAAGGATGCAAAAATCTCTAGGTTTCTATCCACAAGATCTCTCCTTTTCAGCACTGTGTTCAAAAATCTGAGACAGTCACAAATACATGGGTATAGATAATTAAAACACTAAATATTTAACAGTAATAACTTTCCTTGTGAGTACACAGTAGCATCGTTTAACCTCTGTGTGTACCATATATCTGTGAGGGAGGAAAGGATTACTACCCCTAAGCTAAAGGCAACTGCATCAAAGGAAAAAAGGGCTCATTTGCTGTAACTCAGACACCTGACACGTAGGTACCTGGGCTAAGGCAGTCAGCTGCTTTTTGTTAAGTCTATGCAGAGAGACAAGCATCTCCCCAGAGTGACTCATCCTAGTCTAAAATGTAGAGCTAAATGGAATGACCCTTATGCCCTCTGCAAATGCCTATCCATTCACAGCAGATTGAGCTCAGACAACTAACTCAGCGTAGATGTGTAACATTCAGATTACTAGGAATGGGTGAGAGAAGTAATTTCCAACCTGCCTACATCCTTGGAGGTTTACAGCACAGCAAGCACATGCAGTCTCCCAAGATCCTGACTAAGATACCAACTACCAGACCATCCTTTTATTATTTGCCACCCAGCTTCTAGCGATGGCAATATACCAAGGTAACACTTTCAGCTTTATTCCAATTTCACAGCCCAGATGGCAGTGCTATATTTTGCTTCTGCTTGGGCTAGGAATGTTATCCTTTCACATTTCCCAAATGAGAGAAACTCTCGCTGTGGAAAATAATAAACACGCCGAGTGAGTTACAGAAGACTTACCATAAAAGAAAACTAGTCAAAACCTATTCATGTCAGCAGTTCCAGCTACACTGGAGAATCAACACCATGGAAGTGCTGCCACCTGACTTGTAACCTACTAAGCTTACAATTTAAAAAACAGGCTTACTACACTATGCCAGACTGAAATGAATTAAGCAGTTCTGCTCCTGCATACAGATGCTTTTAACAAAGACAAAGCATTGGTGTAATGATTCAGCACAAAAACCTCACAAGGCAAAGACTGAATAAGCAAGGCTTTTAAACACTAAAACTTATCACTTCCAACATTCACTATTTAATGCTGTACACACTGAAGCAAACTACAATGGCATTTACATTTTTAGGGGAAAAAAAACCCAACAAACCCTATTTATGCTGTGATACCACCCACACAGAATGACACAGTTTCTCCTGTTGAGCTATCTAAATTTAAGGCAAGAAATGCCAAGGGTGACAAACAGTGGGGCTGAAAGGGGAAGAGAGATGGGGAAACAAGAATAAAGCCTACCTATAAGCTCTGATTAGTGATTATGACACACTTCAATAGCTACATAAATAGATGAATGGCAGCCACTTGCTAATATATTCTTCCCCTTGCACTTCACAATTTCTTCTAGGTATCCTCCAAGAAGCATGGGGTAAAGGAGGAGAAAACACAGTGCCTCCACAGATCTGATGGGGAGGCTGTCCCATAAGGCACAGCTAAGTGCAAGCCTCTGTAAAAAGATGTAGCTATCTGGCAAGGCAAAGAAACCAGAAGGTAACCAATCAACACCAGAACATAAGGAAAGAAAAAGCATGAAAAGGAAAGAAGCGGGGAGTGAAGTGGTTGGATGAAATTGGTGAGATGATATCTCAGCCTGTCCTTTGCCTCCGCAGCTCACTGCTGTTGGGGGACAAGTGTGAGGGGACAGTATAGACTGGGTTCCTCAAAATAAATTGAACATGAGACTGAAGAATTCCTTCCTGGAAGCTCAGTCACCCTACTGTCCCTCTTTCTGGGTCAGTAGTAGTTACAAAGCTCTGTTCTTGCAGATGTTGTTCAGGAACCGCACTCTCTCAAATAGTCAATGAGGAGACTTCTGTGAGGTCCCCTACACTTCCAGTGCCCATCTTCCCACAGTGCCCATATGAGGACCTTGCTCCCTTTCATTTCTGCACGTCAGGCTGAGGACGCTACATGAAGCGGTGGGAAACAGTTCCTCAAGCTCCCCTGCCTTCTCTGCAGCTTTACCTCACACGCCTCCAGTTCCTTTTCCCTCATCAACTGCACGGCCTCAGAGTCTCTTCAAAGATGCTCCTCCAATCCTGTCCTGTTAACACCATGTATCCAAACCAGCAGAAGTTCAGAGTGCACTATAACAAGTAGCATGTTGGGAATGAGAGACCACAAAATTATCCTTGGTAGCTGGATTTTCAGGCAAAAGTGGCAGGAAAAGAGACAATAAAAGAAAGTATGTCCTCCTGGCTGAATTTCAGCTGCACTAAGCCAACAAGAAATACACTAAATAAGCTCCTGCTTTTATACCTCAAATTCTGCACCACAATACATTTTATTTAAGTAACATCTGGCAAGTCTAATCCACACCAGCACAGGATCCCAGCTCTGTCCCTCCTCCCTACTTTTCTGTGGAGGTAAAGCTTCTGCACTATTATCTCACATTGTGGCTGCTCCCCCTCAAAATGAACTTCATCCTTATGACAAATAATGATATTTTGGGGAGGAAAATATAAATAAAGGATTCATGTACTTGCAGATGGGCAATGACATTGAGTGGTTATTAGACCAGTCAAAATAATCAAAAGCGTTCGACACTGTCCCGCATGACATCCTTGTCTCTAAATTGGAAAGATCAATTTGATAGGTGGACCACTCAGAGGATAAAGAACTGGCTGGATGGCCGCACACAAAGAGTTGTGGTCAGTGGCTCCGTGTCCAGCTGGAGACCAGTAATGAGTGGTGTCCCTCAGGGACTGGTGTTGGGACCGGTCTTGCTCAACATCTTCGTCGCTGACATGGACAGTGGGAATGAGTGCGCCCTCAGCAAGTTTGCTGATGACACCAAGCTGTGTGGTTCGGTTGATATGATGGAGGGAAGGAATGCCATCCAGAGGGACCTTGACACGCTTGTGAGGTGGGCTGATGCCAACCTCATGAAGTTTAACCATGCCAAGTGCAGGGTCCTACACCTGGGTCAGAGCAATCCCAGGCACAGCTACAGGCTGGGCAGAGAAGAGATTCAGAGCAGCTCTGTGGAGAACAACTTGGAGGTGTTGGTTGATGAGAAAATGAACATGAGCCAGCTTCAGTGTGCACTTGCAGCCCAGAAAGCCAACCATATCCTGGGCTGCATGAGAAGGAGTGTGACCAGCAGGTTGAAGGAGGTGATCCTGCCCCTCTACTCTGCTCTCGTGAGACCTAATTTGGAGTACTGTGTGCAGTTCTGGTGTCCTCAACATAAAAAGGACATGGAACTGTTGGAACAAGTCCAGAGGAGGGCCATGAGGATGATCAGGGAACTGGAGCACCTCCTGTATGAAGATAGGCTGAGAAAGTTGGGGCTGTTCAGGCTGGAGAAGAGAAGGCTGCGTGGAGACCTCACAGCAGCCTTCCTGTATCTGAAAGGGGCCTATAAGGGTGCTGGTGAGGGACTCTTCATTAGGGTCTGTAGTGATAGGACAAGGGGTAATGGGTTAAAGCTTAAACAGGGGAAGTTTAGACAGGATATAAAGAAGAAGTTTTTTTTACTGTAAGGGTGGTGAGGAACTGGAATGGGCTGCCCAGGAAGTTGTGAATGCTCCATCCCTGGCAGTGTTCAAGGCCAGGTTGGACAGAGCTTTGGGTGACATGGTTTAGTGGGAGATGTCCTGTCCATGGCAGGGGGGTTAGAATTAGATGATCTTAAGGTCCTTTCCAACCCTAACTATTATATGATTCTAAGTTTCACAGTTTTTGTATTACCAATAAATTTGATATTGCAATTCAGACAGAGAATCAAATTTTAGAAACCCACTGTGAACATCTGAAGACAATTAGTGCAATTCCTGTGCTTCATTCCTTTTTCTAGAACAACTGCACCTGAATGCTTAAGAAAACCCAAGCAAGAGTACTTCTTCTATGCTTTGCTTACAGTACAGTAAACAACATTTAACTCGGAAGGGGTTTGGAAGAACTCTATTCCTGTCTCTGACAAGCCTATTACTGACTGAAGCAGCTAATGTTCCCACACTCCTTTATGTGTCTTTATCACAGAATCATAGAATCAACCAGGTTGGAAAAGACCTTTAAGATCATCAAGTTCAACCATTATTGCAGGACTGTCAAGTCTACCACTAAACAATGTCACTGAAGGCCTGTGCAGTTTGTGAACCCTTCCATGGACGGTGATTCCACTGCTGCCCTGGGCAGCCTGTTCCAACTGCTGAGCACCCTCTGTGAAGAAATTTTTCCTAATATCCAGTCTAAACCTCCCATGGCACAGCTTGAGGCAGAACATTCTAAATTGTCAATGTCATATATACACACACACACGCACACACACACAAGATTAACGTATTTGGTCCTCTTTTTAATTTACTAAGGACTCAAATCAATAAAGCAACTCTGCCACTGCTGAATCAATCTCTTCATGACAGTTTTGCTCCATAAGAGATATTTCCAATTACTATTTTCAGTTTCACCCATTTTCTTTTCCCTCTCAGATAGCAGAGTCAATAAAGATCAAATTTCCAGCTAGCCCATGGTGCATCACCAGGGATTGCATTCAAAAAAACAAAAATAGAGGATGCTTTTACCTTATACAAGTTTTACCTTCTTTCTCAGTACCACGGAAAAAGAGTGTCTCTAAACATAACAAAAAAAAAAAAAAAAGAAACAAACAGCTAATAATACCTACTTGTGGTTTTAAATTACTTGTCATGATGCCAGGTTATTTAAGAGAGAGTGCTCATGACAATGGAGCACATGAAGCAGTAAACAGCCTTCAAGGATGGCTACACATCAAAGCAAAGGGACACCCACATCCCAAACACTGTTCCTGTGGCATAAAATACAGCGAAGCGCAAAAGCTTGAGAAGAATCCAGTATAAAAGGAAAAGGAAAGAAAGTATGCTTTCCCTCAGGAAATGAGAAGTCTGCATCACCTTTCAGTGCAACGGCACTACATTTCATGAAAGAGCAGGAGGATGGAGATGAAGAACTCGTCTATCAAATAAGCAACAATCCAAAGGCAAAATGACAGTAATTCAGCGGGGCTGGCAGGACAGTGCCAATAAGGATTTCACTGCCACAGCGTGGAATGACAGCACTGTTTCATCAAACTTTGTCTCTGATGCAATTTGTACTTGCTGTTAATAGACCAATTTAGACGAAACATACTCTAAAGCTAAGAAAAAAAAAAAAAAAGAACAATGTGGAATGCTTATTAAGTATTCCTGACATTATTTACTGTATTTCCAGAGAGCAAAGACATAATCAGCCTACACAGCAGTTTCTCACATGTAAAACAGATGAAAAAGAATGTCTACTTCAGAGATAGCTGAGAGGTTTACAGCCCACACATGGAGCTTGAACAACACAGTGGGACTCTACATGGAGAAAAGAGCCTGCTGGCTTACACAGCACACTTCAAAACCCCATGCTAAATCCCAAAATTTAGAATTCAGAAAATGCTGAATTTTACAGGAAAGGAGAATAGGCGTGTCTTTTCTAAATAACCCATGTAATAAGGAAATTTATCTTGTATAACTTACGCTGATATTTACATCCTATATCATGGTCACTAGCCATACTTCAGAAAACGAGTGCAAAGTTGACAATCTCGATGATGAATTATTTCAGTGCTGCCTACCTCAACTCTAAATGCACGCACAAGCCTCCCCCATATCAGAATTAGAAGCATAGCATGCCCCGCTAAGCCTGCTTATCTCTGTAGGCACTATGGTGATGCTTGTCAGATGTTTAATATATTCCTAGGTTTTCTTTCTTCAAAAATTATATTAAATTTTCCATCCATGCAATGCATTACTATCTTCCTAAATTTTCTGTGTCATTTGAAGTATCTATACTTTTTCCTTTTAACTGAAGTCCAGCACAGGAATGCGTAAAAACCATTCCAACATACAGACAGCATTTCACTTTTCTCTCTGAGGCCTCACCTTGTTAGATTTTCTTGATAACCCCAAGGAGGAGAGTGTATCCACTGAACAGCATACCAGTATCTCTCCTAGCTATTATATATGCCACTGACTTCATGATACAAATTCTCTTGTCTGTATGCTGCTTACAAGATTCAGGTACTGCACAAAAAGAGGAAAACTATTGCAGTTTCCAAGCTAACTCCTACTGGATGAAGGAGCTTCCAGTCCTCTGCAGGCCAGCTAGATGGAATATATACCACTCTCATGTACCCTGGGGTGCAATTCTTGAAGTTCACCACGGTATTAGAAATTATTAGTTACTTCATTCCTTGGATGCTGGCTCCTTATGGTGTCCAATGGGGTGGCTGTTCTGCCCAGCCTTGGCAGAGGTTGGGATGCTGGTGGTACCTCTGGCAGCACCACACCAACTTCTGACTGCTGCTGTTTCTATTCCAAGGTCTCTCCATGCTGCTACAAATTTTTATGCTTCACTCATACATCTTCTCAAGCTGACTCTTCTTTGATTTAAAAGCCTCTTTGTAAATCCAAGGTTACTGTTTAATCTTGCTGATTGAACAGCAGACTAAAAGTACACAACAAATCCAATTAATTAAAGACTACTCATCAAATATAGCAGATCTTACTAACTCTAAAAGTAATGAATTTCTTTCATATGTCAAGGCCATTACCTGAGGCCTTTTCACCTTCCCAGATCATTACCTGTGTTAAAACTCAGTGTTGAATATTAGATTCCTATACAGACTTCCAATCCCTACAGTAAAAGGCAATAGTTGCATTATCACTGCTTCCCTTTCTCTGCCAAAACAGGTATAAATTTATCCTTTCCAGAAAATGCTATCCAACCCCAGAATATGACCTTGATCTCCTTTTGTGAATCCAAAGACTCAGTGTAGTTCTCAACAACATCCAGTTTATTCAATTCCACTAATATTCTACTTTCATCCTTTAATAAACTACCTCCCTAGCTCTTAGCTCAAACTCCTTTAGGACACGGAAAGTAACAGGCTAATGCTGTTAGTCTTTATTTCATTTATTTTATTATCTTACCCTCCTCTGCAATACTTTCAATTCTTCAAGTCATGCCTTCCCTTACATCCATGGGTACTACCACACTGACATAAAGGCAATTGCATCCACCCACACCAGGGCACAACACACCTCAAATGTACAAAAGCCCTCATTCTCCTCTCTAAAGGAAAGGAAATGGGCAAAATTTTGTATCACTTGATGTCTAATGGAGTACAGTTCAATGGAAGAGCATAAGAGGGCTCAGACATCCTGATCTTAACGGCCTCCAGAAGGCTTAATCTGTTCAACTTATAATGCCCAGATGTCACAAGAAAGCAGTTCTGCATCCTCAAATACATCTCCTAGGACTTGCACTTACTGTATTACTCTATGTCTTGAAAGCAAATAATCCTTATTTACACAATTAATGCTGTGTCAGATGTCTACCAAGAAACCACTGAACAAGCCCTTACAACAGAAACACAACTGTTGTGCAACTTTCTATGCAAGCATGATGACATTTATAGGATTCTGGTATGCACATCTGGGTGTCTAGTGCTGTGGCATATCCGCAATTCTTTCACACATTAAAAACTTGCAAGTTCTCAAGTTATTGTCAATAAATACTTCGGGGTTCTGTCCTGGGTTTAGCAGTAGCAGTCATTTTTCTCTTTCTTAGTAGCTGGTGCAGTGCTGTGTTTTGACTTTCGGGCTAGGAACAGAGCTGAAAACAATGATGTTTTGGTTTGACCAAGGACTTTGTGAGCCTCATGCTCTGCCAGGGAGGAGGGAAGCTGGGAGGAAGCAGAGACAGGACACCTGACCCAAACTGACCAAAGAGGTATTCCATACCACAGCATGTCATGCCCTGGATGTAACTGGGAGTTACCCGGAAGGGAGAGGGGACTGCAGGGTTGGAGGAGGTATCAGTCGGTGCTTGGTCGGGCTGGGGGGGCGAGTTATCGGTCGGCTGGTGATGAGGTGTTGTATTCTCTTCCCTTGTTATTTACTTTATCATTACTATTATTGGTGGTAGCAGTAGTGATTTGTGTTACTAAACTGTTCTTATCTCAACCTGTGGGAGTTGCATTCTTTCTGATTCTCCTCTCCGTCCCTCCAAGAGTAGGGGAAGGGCAAGAAGGGGGGGGGAGGGTGGGTGAACAAGCTGTCTGGCTGGGGTTAAACCACAACAGGTTCAAAAAGAGCATATCACCTTTTAAAATCACTGATCATTTACAAATATCTGTGGAAACACACACTATAATCAGCCATTTTCATGTTACCAAGGTTGCAAGTACATGTAGCAGGACTCTCTTCAGCCATAATTATATTTCCATGACACCCTACCTCAACATTATTTATCCTGTCATCAACCATTATAACCTTTAATTACAACTTTTCTAGAACAGAAACAGTGTAAGGGACTGAACAGGGCCTCCATAACATAAACAATAACTGATACAGGACAAACTAGGCCTTGGCTGAATAATACTGACAAACATGGAATAAAACACCCTTAGCAATGAGACATGCATTTAAAGGAAGACAAGAAACATAAGAGGACCTGAAACACTTAAGATCCTGGGTGGCACAGACCCAGCAGCTGTTGAACGACAGCCCAAGTCCTTACAGTTTGAGGGTATTTCAAGGCAAGGATAAAACATGCTGCATGTTCATTATCCTGTATAATGGAAAACAGTCTTCCCTCACTCTTTACAAGCATTAGGGTTGTTCATCAAACTTTACTCTCCTCTGGAGGTCTCAGCTTTCTGTACGTAATGCTGTAGTACAGGAATCCAAGCCAACTGTAAGTCATAAGGTGGGAATAGTCAATTCAGTTCAAGATTAAGACATCTACATTTGGGCACATATTTTTTTAAAATCCTGTTAGAGAATTGAAACCTGTGAAAACAGACACTAGAGTCTAATTTAGCATTAGCTGAAACACCCCTTTGGCTGCACTGACTCAATCCCCGTTGATTACAGAGGGGCTCAAGCATGCAGTGCATATGTAGACACCTACTTGTAAGCATTAAAATTTCAGTATCTTAATCCTGGAAGAAAACCACTGACAGTAACTTATAAAACAAGGCACCCAAGTATGGATTCAGCAGATGCTGCAGCTCTTTGAAACAATCCTGCCTTAATTAAAACTTCTTCCTGCACTATTGTCACTATAATCTTGCCCTAAACGCACTGATAAAGTAGTATGTAAACAATCCAGTGCTGAATATCTGCAATTCAAAAGAATGAAATTACATGTTTACTCAGCCTGAGTTTGAAATAAAAGGTCAACAAGCCCTTCTCACAACTCCATCTAACAACTGTCCCAGAAACCATTGCTATGACAGAGAACTGCCAGAATACAAGACATGCAAACTGTGTCTATCCCAGGCACAGCTACAGGCTGGGCAGAGAAGAGATTCAGAGCAGCCCTGTGGAGAAGGACTTGGGGGTGCTGGTCAATGAGAAAATGAACATGAGCCGGCAGTGTGCGCTTGCAGCCCAGAAAGCCAACCACAAAAGGCCACATCAAAAGGAGTGTGACCAGCAGGTCGAAGGAGGTGATCCTGCCCCTCTACTCTGCTCTCGTGAGACCTCACTTGGAGTACTGTGTGCAGTTATGGTGTACTCAACATAAAAAGGACATGGAACTGTTGGAACAAGTCCAGAGGAGGGCCACGAGGATGATCAGGGGACTGGAGCACCTCCTGTATGAAGACAGGATGAGAAAGTTGGGGCTGCTCAGCCTGGAGAAGAGAAGGCTGCGTGGAGACCTCATAGCAGCCTCCCAGTATCTGAACGGGGCCTATAAGGATGCTGGGGAAGGATTCTTCATTAGGGACTGTAGTGATAGGACAAGGGGTAATGGGTTAAAACTAAAACAGGGGAAGTTTAGATTGGATATAAGGAGGAAATTCTTTCCTGTTAGGGTGGTGAGGCACTGGAACAGATTGTCAAGGGAGGTTGTGAATGCTCCATCCCTGGCAGTGCTCAAGACCAGGCTGGACGAAGCCTTGAGTGATATGGTTTAGTGCGAGGTGTCCCTGCCCATGGCAGCAGGGTTGGAACTGGATGATCTTAAGGTCCTTTCCAACCCTAACCATTCTATGATTCTATAACTCACAAGAGCTGACAAGACACAGGTTTTAATCTATTGCTATGGAAACTACCCTATGGCCTGTTTCTTAATCCTCTCATTTTCACTGTAAAAAGGAAATCTGTTGAGGAACAAAGATCTGGGCACAAGTTTGCAGAAATAGCATAAATACATAAAGAAAAATAATTCCTTAGCAGACAAAAGCATATAACTCTCTCAAAAATTACAAAGGAAGAGAAAAAAAGAAACCACAATCAAAAAACAAAGAATGAACAAAAGTCATCTTCTTGGTTAATGATGTCTCCTAGGGCCATAAAGTACAACTCAAAAGAGCATGACGCAGAAAGACATCTTTAAAATCATCTGAAGAAAACTTCTATCAATTCCCACAACTGCCATGTTTCACCCCACAGAAGTAACACATATCTGACGTCTAGGTATTATTTTAAAGCAGGTAAAAAATAACAACAAAAAATCAAAAAAGGAAAACTGCATTTTGAAGTTTGGCTAGGCAGTATTCCAACACTGCTGATTTTCATCACAGGCAATGCCATCTCTTTATTCCCTCATTCCCTCCATCTGCTTCATTAGCGCAATGAGTGTCTTCACATAAGGCAGGCCAAAAGTTATACAAAAGGGCTCCACCAGGGCCTTGGCATGTGGCCCTAAATTTACAATGGCTTGCATGAACTGCAGAGAGATGCACACAGCAACAGAAGAGGAACCCACAAGGAACTCTGAAGTGTCTACTTTCCACTGCTTTCAGCTGCACCATTACCCTTGGTTCCTTCCAACCATTCTTCTGTTGCCCAGCAGAGTGGAGCTTCACCTGCATTGCCCCTGCAGTGCACCAAGAGGCTGCTTGCCTACTTTCTTCTCCACTGAGAGCATACCTCTTCCCCTGCCTTGAATCAGAATCTTTCTATCAAGTGCCTCAGCATCGCAGATTTGACAGCTCTGGCTCCAGCACGCTTTTAACTGCTCTAAATTGCCAGTTCCCCAGTAAAAATTTCCAGAGTCAACTCTTCTGAAAGAAGAGCTCTGTGGAGAACCCCTCCTGAAAAACTCAACACACCTGGAAAGAAACACAGAACACTGCCGTATGCAAAATGTTCAGATTTGTAAAGACAATACAAATGCAGACAGATTTCAAACCCCATTTGCTACACTTCTTGGTATTATAAAATTCCAGATCAAAGCTAAGAGAAAATACATGACAGCAGGAGCTTAACAACTTAAGCTTGTTTCTTTGCTTACGGATTACTTGTAATTATAATTATTATTATTGAATGATGGCTTGTCATTTCTACATGAAATTTGCTACAGTCTTAAAATAGGCTCCTAAGACAA
Organism: Neopsephotus bourkii; assembly: GCF_033783945.1. NCBI lineage: Eukaryota > Metazoa > Chordata > Aves > Psittaciformes > Psittacidae > Neopsephotus > Neopsephotus bourkii. The sequence goes on from NW_026902113.1 coordinate 5,044,288, forward strand.
TAGAGATGACATCACCAGCTAATGAAACCAGATTTCTTTATTGAACTCCAGAACTGAAGTACAGCTGAATGCAACAGCTAAAGATAAGTTTTTAATGCCCCAGCGTTCAGCCTGCTTCTGTTAATTTAATGCCAGGATTCATGCATCAAGTACTGATATTCTAAAAATAACACAGGGAATAGAAATAACTTCCACTGATAAACCTGTTGTGGAAATCAAAAATTCTTTTAAAAATTAGTAAAGAAAATTAGTAACTACTCAACAACGCAGAGGTTTCTATTGAAAAAAGAAAATTAACTCTATTTCAAGAGCAACAATCCAAGACCTGACTCAAAAATAGTTTCAGCTGCAAAAGTAATCAAGATGAAAATTTAAATGCTCTGTTAGTTTTCTGTTATTACAATGATTATGTTTTACACATGAATAAATAGCAACTTCATCTTTAAACCATTAATTCACCTTGTCACCACTGAAAAGTAGTTCATGTACCATAGTGAGAGGGTACATGGGGCAAGTGAAACGGAACAAGAGAAAAAAAAAGGTTTTCATTTAAAAACAGCAATACTGTACATTGCGATCTAACGTTTTCTAAGATTTTTATTTATCCACGTATTTCCTACCACATGAAAACCAACTAGAAATCTCCAGCAATAGCAAGATCCTTTACAGAGAGTACCTTTCCTTCCACTGAAAAATGCAGTATCTGTATTTGTGTGTCACAGTAAAGCCATAACAGCCAGATGCCTGAGAACTGGAAATGAAATGACACTGCCTCAGCAGACAAGGTAAGCACATCACAGAAACAGCTTATAGCCTGGAGACAATAGGTTCTGTTAAAAGAGAATCAGGTTGGTAAAGGAATTATGCAGGAGTTTTCCTTCATTATTTAGCAGCTTGACCACATTAGAATGTTTCACTCACAGTAGGCCTTCTGTGCGATCGTGAGAAAGCTAACTGGAGATATAGGACATTTTTCATAACATCCCTATGTATTTTTCCATGTGATACTGAGTAGATTTCATTTTCAAATTCCTCCTAATTGAAATTTCCTTTGTCTCTCTTTCCATATTCACCTCAGATGTGCTGCTGGTGCAACTGCGCCCAGGGAGGTTAAGAAGACAATGAGAACATTCTTCCCACACTCCTTTCTCAACAGCAACAACTCAAAGAAAACACAGAATGCTAAAGAGCAACCAACTGACTGGGAAGAGTGGTAGAAAGCAGGAGGAGCTGCAGCTCTGCCTTCCACCTCAGCAGCCAAAATAATAGACCACATGCAAGAAACATAAAACTGCTACGCAGAAAGGAGTGAGGCAACTTCCCACTCTAGCAGAGCCAGGAGAAATACCTCAGGAAGTCACTGAACGTTCTGCAAATCAGAGATCCCCATCACTCAAACTAGAGGCTGACCTTCCTTCCTCAGCACTGAAGTAGGATTCCAGACTATTTAGGACTTATTAGGTCTTGCACAGTGGGCAATAGGTTTATGGAAAGGTATAGGAGATGACAAGTTTCTTTCTTCTGTGAAAAAGAAAGGCTGGTATGAATCCAACAAAATGGGGGCAAGAGACAAAGCTCTGCAGAGCTATTTGCCCAGTATTGACCCACCAGTAGTAAATGTCAGGCTTCAGAGACTCACCACAGGTACAGACCACACAAAAGAGGCACCTGTGAAATGTAATGTCTCACCGATATGAAACGTGAGAAGAAAATATTTTTTACATACAAAAATAAGACAGAGGCTCTGTCACAGCTTAGCTTTGATTTTGCTCCTCCAAAATATGAGAAGGTAGTGGAGAAGGTAGGATCTCCTTGTTGCTGTCTTGTTTCTCAATAAATTACTGCTACACAGCTCATAGAAAAATAATGTATCATTCTTCTGTGGTAGTTCTGTTCAAATGCTCTTGTAGCATTTCAGTGCAAATCAAGATTATTTAGCAGATTCCTACAGCACTTGAGAAACACATGTTTATCTGCATTAGTTGCACCCAGTGGGTACCTTGCTGTTAACTTCAGCTAAAACAGTAGTTACCCTATAAGCAACCAAGACTGTGGAAGGAGGTGAATAGGTACCGCAGGACAGGTTCCATCTGAATATTTACATGACAGCCCAGCTCTCAAGATCCTTACAAAGGTTAAAATGACTGATCAAATGGAAACATCAGTAACACTGATAGGTGAACAGAATCCTGCACACAAACAGGGAAGAGACATCCAGCACAGAAATAAAAACCCAGAACAGTATATTAACCTCCCCCCCCCCCCAAAAAAAAAACAGACTATTATAAATATCCCCATGAAGACCTGTGGGCTTTGCTGCTTATCTCAGAGGCCACAATTCAATGTTCAATTACATCAGTAGAAAGTTCGCCCTTGATTTTGATGGGTCTTGTATCGATCCAAGCTCAATGACAAGTTTGACACAGAGAGAAAGAAACACACAGGACATTTATACAGAGTAAAGGCAAACAGGAGGGACAGATTTATGAAGCCTGGTGCATTTAAATTTTGGTACTCAGGATACCTTTCACATGGAAAAGCTCTTCAGTAGTTCTCAAAAAACAAATACCACTTTTAATGGCACAGACCAAATTCGGCATACACATATAAGTAGAGTCCCTTCGGGTTTCCAGCTAAAAGATACAGAAACCATGCCAATCACTGTTCTTCAAGAACTGAAAATCCATGACTTTAAGAAAGATACAGCTAAGGAAATGTGTCTCGCAGATCTGAAAAGAACACTATTGAGCTACAAGAATCCCACTAGACTCACATGAACAAAGTTCTGAGTTCAGCATTAGGTTGTAGTCATTAAAATTAATGTCTTCTATTTGGACTCTACTGGTTCTTGCAACTCAATCTCTTTAAGTACTGATTGTTGTTACTACTTTTTCATCTACTACAATCATGCTTCTAGCATGGACACAGAAAAAAGTTTGGTATAGCCACTGCCAGAGTAATTCCTTAAACAGGTAAGATGCTTTCTGCCCTCCCTTAAAAGAACAATAAAGCACCATAAATGTAGAGAGTAAATTAAACTGAATCAGCAACTAATGTAAGCAAAATAAGAGTGCAACGACAAAGTTAACAAAACTATATCCAGTGCCTGCCTATCTTGTTAGAGCTAATACAAGACATGAAAGAAGTGCTAATGTAAAAGGCTGGGTACAATTTAGACTTTCTAAAGACTTCTAAACATCTCTCAAGCAGCTACAGCAGAAACAGCTGCTGCTATAGCAGCTACAGGTTTTTGTTTGCTAACCAAGAGAGATTGAAAATAGATAAGAAGCAGAAGTGCCAGGAAAAAAAATGGTCAATTATCAGCCTGAGAAACAAGTAATAGCAGTGTACCTCATTCTATCAGTTCTAGGACAACCATCAGTCAGACACATTTCAAAAGGTCTGGTGGATTTATATTTTAACACTACTCTGCTTTCAAGGCTTGAGGATCACAGCTTTCCTTTATAGATAAAGGCACTTGATAGCTGCAGGCTAAAGGATGATGAATATGTGTTCAGATGAAAAGAAGTTAGGCAGAAGTCAAGGATGATCCACACATGGCCCCACTGTTTAACCCTGATCCACAAACCCGGCTCAAAACCCTGCAGCTTCCCTTTCACAGACATTCGGTCAGCAGCCTTGTCTGAACATCACAGCAGGTCTCAGTGTTCACATCCACCTTCTGCCAGCCCAAGGTGGAGGGGTAGGAACCACACTGAGGCACTCAAAGAGAAGAAGCAGAAACTATAGAGAATAGAATAACAACAAGCTTGGGGCTTCCAGATCAGGGCTGGATATTAATAAAATTGGACAGAACAACATAAATCATACTAGGGTGCCAACACAACACACTCGTCAAGAAAAATGTGACTGCACTTCACTCTCTATCATAGGGCTGTGGGTGACCCACAGCAGTCTTGGAACTGGGCAGAGCTGATAAGGAGAGACTGCAGCGTGTCACTAGCTGTTTAGTGGGGGTAAAATCTATAGCCAGGAAGGGAAAATTGTTTTATGGGTTGGATATACTCATAGCACTACTTAGCTCATTAGAGAAATGCTGCCTCTGTATTTCTAAAACACTAATGAATCAAGGCTTACATGACAGCATGTAAAATGGCAAATTAGGAAAAGTGAAAAGCAGAAATCTCAATATTGATCAAGCTCCTGCTGCAAAGCTGCAAAAGAAAATTTGACACAGGCTTTAACTAGGGTTTTTGGAGACAACTGTAAGCTTGGCCAGGCTCCTAAAATGAAATCCTGTAAAACTATATATCTTTAGAGACACCAAATGGAGGCACTGAAAATAACACCTAACTAAAACAGAGAAAGTTCTCAACAGAACAAACTGTTCACTATTTTGCAGTACTTTATTCAAATTCATGGATGGAGAACATAGGGTTTATCATTATGCTCAATAAAAATCACTCCAAACTAAATTTATCCCATTGTCTTTCTTCTCCTATTATGACAACTTCTGAATTAAAGAAAAAGTCATATTTAATAGCACAACACTGAAACTAATATTCCTTAATATTTTCAGTGTATCAGCTCCTATAAAGAAAGGGCGAATGTGGAGATTTATAAAATGCCATTACAAGTCCTAGAGGACTTGTAGTGAGACTGGAAGTCTCACTTGGTTTTGCAGTTTCCCAAGAGATGCCAAATAAATGGATCAAAAACCAAAGAACTGATTAGCCCAAGGCCCTCACTTTTCCTGGAGTATTATGGGATAAGACATCACTTAGCAAGACATCTCACTGCTCTGCCCTCTAACCATTTAGTGGGTTTTATAAGCTAGGAAGAAGTACAAAGTAATAGTGAGATTTTTCTCCTTCAAATCAAGTTTAATCTGTCTTGTAAACACCTCAAAAAACAATGCACTGCATCAACAAGGATGAAATTGAGACACTTGGATTCCCTGTGCCTCTTGACAAAGCTGTTCCATGTGTCTGAAATAAGGAGAATCTCAGAATCTCACACCTACATTTCCACCTAATTTTATACAAGGGTAAGAATTTGGATTGCTGTAGGTTTTCTGATGGCAAGATAAATGCAGTGTTGTGAAGAATCATGCACTTATTTTCTTCTCAAGCTTGTTTGTTCATACTTAAAATGAACACATATGCCACGTAACAATAACTGTTCCTTTTCAACTTAAATCAAGTTTGCAGAAACAAATTAGACTTATTCCTCTGGCAAAGTAGTACAAAGTGCTTTGTTACTGGATAAACTTATTCACCATTGAGGAAAAGACTGATTGTTAATAATGTTATTTAGCTTGCAAGGTATCACTGAAGATGGCAGTGGCATAAACTGCAGTTGGAGATATGCCACCAGTAGAGTACCATAGGAGTTGATACAGGGGCTAACGCTTTTCAACATCTTCATTAAATGACCTGTATGATGGGGCAGAGCACACTCTCAGCAATACAGAAACGGGACAGGAACCTCATGAAGATCAACAGATGGACACAAAAAGTCCCAGGCATCACTGCACACTGAGGACTGATAAGCTAGAAAGCAGCTTTGCCTACCAGGATCTTGGGGGTCCTGGTGAACAAGAAGATGCACATGAGCCACCAAAGTACTAACACAGGAGAAAAAAAACACAAAAAAAATCCCAAATAAACAAACAAACAAACAAAGCCATCAAATAAGATGGCTCTTACCAATGTGCATAAACACCTAATGGGAGGGAACAGGGAACCAGACTCTTCCTAGTAGTGCCCACCAACAGGACAAGAAAAAATGAGCAACATTTTAGTTAGCAGAATCTGTAGATTCTGGTAGTACAAGCATACAAATAGTTGAAAGAAAATCTCTTTTTATGACTTAGTGTAAAAATAAACTGTATGAGGCATTGTGCTTTCTTTTCATCCTCTGAAGTGTCCAGTTAGCCAACTTCCAAATAGGGTGCAGAACCAGTTGGGTTGCAAGGTTATTTCTTTATGGCACTTATTTCAGTGCATGCATTTACTGTTGAGGAGAATAAAGATAGGATAACTTTTTTTATCTGTGTTTTCCACTACACTGCAGCCTCATTTATTCAGGTAAATAAAAAAGGCACAGTACAGACAGAAGAAACGGGTATCAGAGTCTGTTGATGTATATGCATCTCAAATTATTTATTACCAGCGTGTAAATTTTGTACATGGTAAGCTTTACTGGGGGCTTCACTCCTAAAACAGCTAACTTGCATATTACTGTAAACAGTTTTCACATTCTAAAAAAATCAGATGAAGAGCTAAGTGCACAAAACATTAAAAGAAATCAAAGAGTTGTAAATGTACCAGAAAGAAAATCCCTTAATACAGTATTTCATGGGCCACTGGGTTGTTTTACTACATCTGTGAATTAATTCTGTGCACCTGAAAAGTGTATTAATGGCCCACTAGGAAAAGCCACTGAAACTTGGGAGCTATCTTAACAGACTGTGCCCAATGCTTATGTCCAAAATATTCAGAAATTGCCCAACTCTGGCTATTTCCCTGATTGAAATGTACACATTCCAATTTTTAACAGCTTCATAATGTTCCAGGCAGTCCACTTCTGAGAAAGGTTTGTATTTCTCAAGTGATTAAAATCACTTGGCTTTTGGCCATCTCTGAGACTAACACAAAGGTGTGCTGTAATATAATCATCCAGAAACACACTGCTTGTGGTGCTTATCAATGAGGTAATAGAGAATCTGGGCCAAACTCAGCCCTTTAATTGAAATGGAAAGGCTGAGAAAGCTTTGGGCTGCAGACTGAGGCAGAGTATGTGAAATCACAGCACCAACACAGTTTTTACAAACTAAAGTAACTTTTTTTAGTATTTACAAGATCAGCATAGAAGAGTCGTAAGTTGGGGTCATCTACTGTTGCTGTGCTGCTCTGAGTGCTCAGCATGTATTACAATAATTAAAGTTAAGATGGGAAAGTTGCACAGCAGCTCAATTAGCGCCTTTCTCATAGAGAAATTGCTCCCTAGCATGGAGGTACTGGCACTGTTAAAAGACAACACTGCAGCTGAACAGAGGACAACCTTGTCTCTGAGACAAGGTTAAGCACAGAAGCCACATGAGGAAGTAGCCCCTAGGTTAAGAGATTCCAAAACAAAAGTAGCAAGAACTCTACTGCCACTGAGTACACCACAATCCCAGGTGTTCCTGCTCTAGAGTAGATGCTTTTATCCATGGTCAGGCTGAAAGACTGGCAACACTGACAGCTGATTTGCAAGGGACCACGAACACAGACATGCCACTGCCACATGTTAATGAAAAAGGTATTATTTCTCAGACTCACCCCTAATCCCAGGAGCTCCACATGCACCACACAACTCACAAAAAAAAAAAAAAAAAGAGGAAGCTGATGCCAAATCCCAGACTAAATATTCAAAAATTGTCAATGCTCAGAATATCCAGAATATTCTTCTCTCTACCTGAAGCGTGAAAGAAACCAAGAGCAATAAGCAAATTGTTGGTTTGTAGCAGAAGAATGCTATTGGGAATACAGGTACAACTCTATGAACACACACACATCTGTCATCTACACACCACTGCCAGAAAAAAAAGCAAGTATCAGATTAGAACATTCTCTGACAGAATTCATAACTTTTTACTGAAAGATTCAGAAGTCAAACCTTTATTGCCCACTGCAGTAACTTGTTCTCAGCCTTGTTAAGCTTCTAGCTACTCAGTTCCATGGGAATACACAGCAATACCTGTAACCCCCATCACAAAATCCCAAGACAGCAATGAAAGCAAGCCCTGCAGATGTGTACATAACACTCTCAAGAAATGGATAGGAAGAAAAGAAGGTGAGGTGAGTTGACGCTGGCTGGACACCAGGTGCCAGTGACAGTGCTGCTCTGTTACTGCCCTGTCCAACTGGACAAAGGAGAGAAAACACAACCAAAGGCTCATGGGTTGAAATAAGGACAGGGAGAGATCACTCAGCAATTACCATCACAGGCAAAACAGACTTAACTTGGAGAAATTAGTTTGATTTATTTCCAATCAAGTCAGAGTAGAATAATGGGAAATAAAACCAAATCCTGAAACACCTTCCCCCCACCCTTCCCTTCTTCTTGGGAAGAAAAAACTCCACTCCCAAATTCTCTACGTCTTCTCCACCAGTAACACAGGGGATACGGAATGGGAGTTGTGGCCAGTTAATCATACAACGTTTCTGCCACTCCTTCCTCAGGGGAGGACTCCTCACACTGTTCCCCAGCTCCATCATGCAGTCCCTTCCACAGGAAAAAGTGAATCCTTCCCTTCCCAGTTTGTTCTTCACAAACTGTTCCACTGTGGGTCCCTCCCATGGGGTGCAGTCCTTCAGGAACAGACTGCTCCAGTGTGGGTCCCCCACAGGGTCACAGGACCACAGGTCCTGCCAGAAGCCTGATCCAGCACAGCCTTCCCACATGGTCACAGACTCCTTCGAGCATTCCCCTGCCTGCAGGTGGGTATTTGTTCCACCGTGGACCTCCATGTGCTGCAAGGGCACAGCGTGCCTCACCATGGGTCACACCTAGTTAGACACTACTTAGCGCACTAAGAATCAATATATAGACTGTTCTCAGCCCTGCTGTTAGTATGTGCAAAACTTTGTGCTAGTCCCCTGTTGTTCCGTTTCCCTTCTCGTACTTTGTCTACATCATCTGCATGTTAGAAGCTCATGAGATAGGAGTCTACCTCTGCCTGCACCACAACTAGCTTGGCAGGCTCAGACTTTGACTGGACTTTCTACAGGTAATATGTATACTGAATATATAATAGAAGGCTTATGCATACCAGAGGGAACAAGTGATAACACAAGGTAAAATATAAGTAGAAACATAAACAGGAGTGATGCACTTCAAGAGAAATACAAAATTAAAGAAGGTCAGTGGGGAACTGGTTAAAAAGAGGGTATCACTGATAACCACTGGCAAATCTTCCAGGGACAACATCTCATTGCAGTTACTTATTTAATCAGAATATCACATTACCATACATGCTTTATATTAAGTTTAGATGAGTGTGAACAGACACCCTGGAAAAATTACACTGACTTGTATTAATGTCCTGGGTTCAGCATTAGCAGTCATTTTTCTTCTTCGTAGTAGCTGGTGCAGTGCTGTGTTTTTGATTTTCAGCCTGGGAACAGCACTGATAACACCGATGTTTTCAATTGTTGCTAAGTCATGTTTACTCTGACCAAGGACTTTCTGAATCTCATGCTCTGCCAAGGAGGAGGGGAAGCCGGGACAAAGCAGAGACAGGACACCTGACCTAAATTAACCGAAGAAGTATTCCATACCATATCATATCATGTCACGCCCAAGATGTAAAACTGGGGGCAGTTACCTGAAACAGCTTGATCACTGCTTGGACAGGCTGGGTAACAGTCGGCAGGTAATGAGTGGCTGTATTCTCTCCCCTTGTTATTTCCCTTATCATTATTATTATTGGTAGTAGCAGCAGTGGGTTTGTGTTATACGTTAGTTACTGGACGGCTCTTACCTCAACCCATGGGAGTTCCATTCTTTTGATTCTCCTCCCCATCCCTCTGGGAGGTTGGGGGGGGGGGGGAGGAAGGGGGGCAGTGAGCAAGCGAGACAGTGTGGCAGCGAGACAGTGTGGGCTTAAACCACAATAATTAAACAACGTAAAAATTAAAATTCTCAGCAAAGCATCATCAAAACACATACAGACATTAAGTTTACCTCAGCTCCTAAACTGAGAGAGATTATTTCATCCTCAAAAGCGGAATGTGTATCAATATGAGGAGGAATTCCTGCATAAGGAAAAAAAAAAAGTTAATATAATAGAAATAGAGTGCAATCTCTGCTGGCAAGCTCAGCTTTCATGGATGTCCATACAGGAGACTGGGATGAACAAACAGCTGGACAAAACTACCATGAACAAGGGAGTTACCTTCCAAAAGAAATCAGGCCAACCAACTGAAGTACATGCTACAGATCAGATGTACACTGTTAACGCAAGTGTCCTGTATCGTCAGTGGAAATATATAGAAGATAGTTTGGGGGTACCCAAAGGCCTGCTTCACCTTCTGAAGACTCAAAATGTTCTTCTTGCTGCAGAGAGCAGCTAAAAATCATGATGCTCTCCTCTCAGGCAACATAGCACTTAGTACTATGTTATCTATGTTAGGTAATTTTGAGCCCTAGTTTATTCATGATCATTTATTTCTCCTCATTCTCTCCACAGAGAAGTCATCCTAAATACTCCCTCTATTACTAAGCAAATAATTGACATAAGGTTCTCGACTTCAAAATTAGGACCACCACCGCAAACACAGGTACTGCCAGAGTCAAACCTGCTCTGCTTTGGAGCTCCCAGAACTTCCCACCCCACTGCTCAGCTAACCCCTGGGTACCCCATCAGTCTGTGTGTGTGAGTAAACACATAGCTGAGAACTGCCAGAATGACAACAATTTTTTATTTTCATTTTTCTTTCAGATCTGCTCATTGGAAAGAAAATGCCATTCCCTGCAGCTTGTGCCACGCATTTTAACACTAGGTGCTGAAGAGGGAGCATGCCACAGCGAGATCTCACCGCATGGTGGGGAACTGGAGTCAGCCGTGAGCCTTGGGAGAACTGCAACTACACCTTCCTTTGACACCAGAGCAGGCCCAAATAGAAAGTGTAACTTCTATGTGATCCAAACCAAAACAGTCATACTTGCTTACTAAAATCTTAGCCACATTCATTTTGGACACTATCGAATTTCTGAGCTGAAAACATTGTTCCTAACAGTGTCAGCCCTATAAAGCATCTTTATTATACACCAGATTTTACCTCCATATATACATATTCACTATTCCATTAGTTTCAGTGAAAGCAATACAAGAAGCATTTTATGAGGTCAATATTTAATCTGAAAGAAAAATCAGTGAGACTTGAAAACCAAAGCCATATCTGTTTGTGTTTGCTCATAGCTCTGCCTCAGAATAAAGCACTCAAACTCTGCTTTCAGATGCATACGCATGTCAGTGCAATTCACTGTGCAACACTGATCACTCTCTTCAGCATTACCAAGAGAATTCAATCAAGATCCCACTGACCTACCTATCTGTTTATATTCCATATATGAAGCAGACAGACACTCCACCTATGTATTCAGAAGGTAACTTTCAAGTATAATCTACAACTTTAAACATTGCTGACCCTGAAAGAAAACAAGTGCCCTCAAGTAGGAATTAATTTAATATGTCTTAATTGTGGCCCCTACAGATTATACCCAGTCGTATCTTTACAATCTCAAGTATAACTTCCAATGATAATCTGTCTCAGAACACCAATACTAAAGGAGTTAATCTGACTGAACTTTGTGCTCCTTCATATCGTAACAATTTGCACTTAATGAAGAACATTTTGCTTTGGTTTTAAGGGGCTTTTGTTTTAAAAACAAGAAAACCAACCCTGCTTCTATTCTTGATGAAAATCTACAATTCTAACAAATCTCTAGTGTGCCAGCCAGAAGTACATGACTGTATCAATTTAAGAGACTGTCATAGATAAACAAATAGGATCAGCTTTTCAGAACCTTCTTTGGCAGACACTGTATTAGCTGTCAGGCATTAATTCTGAAGGAAAAGCTCTTGTCTCTTCTTCCTAAGGACAAATGAGATAGCCGCTCTAAAAAGCCAGCCAGATACTTACCCTTGATGACTGACCTAAACGAAAAGAACAGCACATCATTCATTCCCCAGAGGTGTGATTAGAAGCACGTTTCTCTTGAGATGTCTACAGAAATAGACTAATTCCTTATTCCTCAGATAAGGAACACTGCTTGCATCATGCTTTAAGAGCTCATATATCATATATATTAACATTACATCACATGTACTAACAGCAAGAGATGTTTTCTGGAGATTGTATGCACAATACAAGGAACAAGAACAGTTCAGCATGAAAAAATCCACTTGAATAAAAAACCAAATATGCCTATTTATTCCCATATCTTTTTATGGTTAATTTCCATATTATGGCCTTGGAGTCTGAAACACCATCAATTTCCATAACAGTGGTACCAGAAACTTCTAAACAAGCTCCCAGGTTCAGAAACCAGTATGAAGATTTCAGTTTTTATTCAAAGCATTTCTGATTACAGAGGAAATACACTAACCAGGTGCTTAAATCCTGTCCCTGTGCCATGTCACATTTAGTAACTCTCTTCTCATCTTCAGCTAAGTTGTACTGGTTTGGCTGGGATAGTTCATTTTCTTCACAGTAGCTAGTATGGGTTATATTTTGGATTTATTATGAAAACAGTGTTGATAATATATTTTAGTTGTTGCTGAGCAGTGCTTACAGACCAGCAAGGTCCTTTCTGGTTCTCATGTATCCTTGCCAGCAGCCAGCTGGAGTGCACAAGTTAGGAGGTGACACAGGTTGGATACCTGAACAAAGGGGTATTCCATACCATGTAATTGCATGCTCAGGAATAAAACCGGGGGGTTATCAAAATTCAGGAGTTTTCTCACTTTTACCGTTCTGATTTTCTCCCCTATCTCAATGAGGGGGAGTAAGTAAGTGGCTGTGTGGTGCTTAGCAGCCTACCAGGGTTAAATTACAATGTAAGGTCAAGATCTCAAAATTTTAGAAGGGCAAATTAACTTACCCTGTCCAGGTTCATACTGATTTACAGTTAGTTGATCAGGTTTATGTTTGATATATCCCTGCTTCAAGCATTTCTCCAAGAATGGATCACAAATTTCAGGAAGACCTAATTACAGAAACAAAACTGTAAGCAAGACAGGATAGCTTTTTTACATTTATTCTTTCTTTTTACAATAAGTATACTAACTGGACAAGATACATATGAACAGCTCTGTAGATACATAAATCCATCTTTGATAACAATCACTTTGAATTTGCTGTAATGCACACACATCAGAACTGGGGGCCTGATCTGCAAGTCCCATATATTAGTAACACCTCACAATTAGAAAGGCCATTCCCCCAAGGCCTCCACACTCAGAAGCAGTTTACTCCTTACAAATGCAAACTGCACTATCCCTATGCAAATAAAACCATATCAAATCAGAGACAAAGTTTCCATAAACTACAGTTAAAACATTGCAGGCAAGAAGCAAAATTATTATGCAGAAATAAGAAGCTGTGCAGAGAGCTCTCTAAAAACTTACCCCTAAAAATCTGTTACTGAATTAGATCATATATCCCAACAAAAAAAAAATCTGCTGAGGTTAAACTGGTCTTGAAACAGGAATAAAAGCTGCAGTCCTTCACTGAATCTTTGGTTTGCTATTTTACCTGAGGACTTCATTGTAAAATTCTGTTGGAGATAACACCCACAGACATGTTAGTCATATCCCTTAGATAAAGCTATTGATTCTCAGTTTTTGTCCCTAAGGAAGTGTTTATACTTCTCACATATAAAATAGTCCAGCTGTAAGCCTAGAAAACAGCTCAAGTATCAATGTTTTACGATTACATAGCTTCACTGTTAAAACCACAATATAACCAGAATCCTTCTCTCAGAAGCTACATCCATCCCATTACACATGCAACACCTTAACCACCTTCAAGTTTTATAGGCATTTAACTCCCCTATTTCACTATTTTTAAATCTAAGTCTATAAGATGACTCAGTTGCTTTGCTCTGACTCACAAGCTCTCAACTCCAAACAAGAGCTATTCAAACTTCTTCAAATTGCTTTTAGTCTAAAAGGAATTTTCTTTTTTGGTGTGCATCCAGCAAGCTTCAAGTTAGTCAAGATAAATATACAGAGCAATATACGTCATAACTCCCAAACAAATGAGTATGTAATTTGTAACACAATTGTTTTATGGAACAAAAGCTAAAAATGAATGACAATTACAATCCCAAAAGCCTCATTAGACTGGACCTCAAAAAAGGTCAGCAACCCCTGGCTGCAACTGACTGGAAAACAAGCTTCAAGCACTTCAGGTATTTTGGAATGGGTCTCATTCAAAAGCACTGTTCAGTGCGTGCTTAAGATATAGTGAAGGCTCTCCTTTTATTCAAATTTCACCTCTTCTTTAACGAGACTGACAACCACATCTCAGGAAGGCTTAAAGGCTTTATATAATGGTTCAAACGTCAGTGCAAAATGAGTTTAATAGGAAAATTCTCACCTCCAGGTAAAGGTTTGTCTTTATCAACATTGTTGTTATCATAGCGAAACTCATAGCCAAAATGTTTTACTCTTCTATGCTTTAATGTCTTCTGGGCTGTAAAAACACACAAGTTTAAATTAAACTACATAAAATAGTATAGGCAATTTGCTACATTTCCCTATTCTATCTGACCACTGTCCTTCAAAGCACACGCTTCTTAAGCCTTATTACCTTTTATATTTCATAAGGCATCACATTCACTGCTGTTTGAAGTCAAACTGATGGTGCTTTTCTATATGCAAGAAGTAGAGGGAATCAATTTTCTTGAGCCATGTTTAATGCATCTTTATTCTTGCCCTGATCTCTGAACTTGCACTTGATTATCACACTACAGATAACAGCAGGATCCTTCACTTTCACCAGTCACCAAGTTACACGTTAGCTAAGGCCAATACAACTCTTTGTGCTGTTCCAAGGAACAAAACTTTTTATACACAGAAACTTTTCATAGATCAATTGTTCTTTTAAGTCACTTGAGAGATTTAACTCCACAGAGCTCAAGTGAAAGAACAGAAGCATCCAGAATGTGTGTGTGCCTGACATTTTTTGATGTAAGAGAAGACACAGCTGCTCAGTTGGACATAAAATACATGGGTAACCTTCACAGAACAGCATTGTGCTTGGCATAAGACACCAAAACAATATTTTAGTTGATTGATTATAGATGCAGGAATATTATTAAAGTAAATCCATACCAGAATATCAGTTTGGACTACTTGCCCCCAGGAGTTTAATCACTTCCAATATAAAGACCTAATTTCTAAAATACTAAGAACAAATAAACAATGATTTGAAGCAATACATTTACCAATATATTGACTTCTTGTAAATTGAACTGTAAGAAAAAACAGCATGAAAAGTATGGAAATTCTGGATTCCTATGGTTTTGCCCACCATTTTGAGTATCTTCACCTCCTATCCAGTCAATACTTTCCAATATTCTCCTTTCTTCCTCTGGAGAAATAATATTTTCAATGACCATTAGGCCTGGAGGCAAGCTTGTAGGAATAGCATTCTTCCAGAAAACTAGGATGTACGGAAAGACAGAATATTGTTACTGTTTCAGAAAGTAAAACCATGTAGTATAGCTGTAAAAGTATTTAATGATGCAATGGAACCACATGGGGGTCTTATTTGGTAAATGAATGATCCTTTTGGGCATGACAAAACAGGATAAGGCCCAAGTTTTGCATCATGCAAAAACCACTTCAAAAATGTTACTGCATGAGATCAGTGAGAGTCCATGCTATTCAAACACAAAACCACTTGTGATTTTCCTGTCAAAATAACAGTAATAAGAATTTCCCTGTCACTTCAGGATTCTACCTGCATTTTAGTTTTCTGTAACTTTACTGATTTACCAAATCACCAGATTATTTCTCTGGAAGTGTAATCTGTAATCATATACAGAGGAGTATATTGCAATGCCTGGGTGAACACAGAATGCTGGTGATTTAGGGACAGTTTACTATTATAATAGATTAAAAAAGCTATGCACTGGCAGAATGTACAGACCAACATCAGAAACCCTTTTCAGTAGACATTATAAGAGCTCATTGAAAGGGCAAAGATTCCTGTACTATATTGCTTATAGTCAGGCTTAAAGAAAGCCTAAATAAACCAAGACAGAAATCTTATTGTACCTACTTTCCTTCTTGGATTCAAGATAGAGATTGCAAAACCAAGGTCACACAAGAAATCTGATGAACTGCCCAGACATCTCCCAGGTCCCATTTTAGCTCCTCAATAACAAAACCCTCATGTGCAGTTTCAAACTGTCTGGAAACTATCTAAATCCTTTTTCCTTCTGCCTCCAAGTAAAGGAGTTCAAATTAAAGTATCCTATCATGAAATACAAAGAGCAAAGATTATTTTATGTCCTGAATCTTAAATTCCGTTTTTCATTCTGTGACTAGATTTACTAGCCTAGGAAATAAAATCAAAGGGAAACAGCACACAGGAAGTTGGATACATAGGACAGAAAAAAAGAAAAAAAAAAAAAAAGGATACCTTTTTCCACAAAATTAATATACAGAACAATATTTTGGCCACAGTCTTCCAGAGTTACTTCTTTTCCATTAAGGGCATCAAAGGCTTTCTTCGCTTCTTCTGTTGTCCCATATTTCACAAATGAATACGGCTTACTCGGTGGCATTAAGACTGTTTCCACCAATCCATACTCTTCTACTATCCTAAGCAGTTGGTGTCTACTCATCCCATTACCAAGACCAGCATTGGCAATAACCAGGCTCTAATTGAAGAAAATACATGGGGAATTAGTGATTAATATCAGTTCATTTAAAACTAACACTTTACACCAAGAGAGCAGGATTATAAAGAAAATGTAAGCCAATGAGTATTCTTTTATTCCACACAACACACTTACAGTTCAATGAGCTTCATATATGAGGCTAAAGCAACCTTTGTTAGCCCAGCACATATTCTAGCAGAAAGGCTTGCAAGCTCTGTTAGAGATACCTCCTCAATTAATGCATGTGGTTATTACTACAAGAGCACTTCAGCTTCAAATCAGAACATGTGCTTCAAGTGTACTGCATGCAAGCAGTGACACTGGCACGTACAATTTTTGAGGTTTCTACAATGGAATTTTTTCCGGAGACATGTTATCACTAACAAAACCAACAAAAAAAAAAAACACCACCAAACCTTTCAGGACTGATTTTTTTTTTTTTTAAGAAAGACTTTCTGACCTTTTTCAAGCACAGAGATTGATATTCCCAGTTGAACCTCATGTCCCCCATACATCAGGCTCACAAAAAAGAAAAAAGCAGAAGCCTCTAGAAACAGTGCATCTAATTCTGCTCCAGAACTCTCTCAACCAAAAATGCTCCCTCATTTTTATAAACAAAATGGATTTATGTCCCATCCTTGGTTAACAGAGATTACTTCATGAACAAGGCCCAACTGCTTAATTCTATGCTATCACAGTGATTTATGTCCAAAATTATTAAGGCGTATGCAGTTTGTGACGACTGTTGCTGGTTTGTCATGTTTGAAAAGTTCTGTTTTATGGCTTCTTCTAAGGGCAATTATTCAAGAAATATCATTAGATTAATACATAGACTTTTTCAAAATAAATGTGGGAGTTGTTTTGACATATAAATAGCTATATGCTATTGGCTATTCAAGCTATATTGGCTGTTCAATCTAATCACGGTGGTTGAAGAAAGTTTAAGTCCCTGTTTAAGGCCAAATGAGGATGCAGTCAAAGCTTGGAATGAGCTTTGGGGACTGCAAACAACCAGCAACAATTTACTCTGATCCCATGTAACACCTTTCCAGAAAGCTTTCAGTTAATCTTTTCCTTAAAGCCTCAAAATGTTCTATGACCTTTTCTGAAGGCAGCTAGGAAAGTGTTCAATTGTTTCAAATAACAGAATTTCACTTCTCTAGAATACAGCAAATTAGGTTTAAAACTGAAGATAACTACTGTTTTTAAAAATACAGTACTGCTATGACTATACCTATTGCAATGTCTCCTTTAACACTTGTTCTTCGTACTGAATCAGGCTGGCTGTTACTGATCACATTTTTCAAAGGTGACCATGTTATTATTGTTATTTTCCAAGCTGTTATTAATGGAGAGGCCCATGTGTGCAGAGGAAATGCAGAGTCAAACCAGTGCTTTCACTGGCTGTAGGTACTTCACCTACAAAGGCTAACTACACAGCAGCACCATCTACAGCAACTGATCATCTTCTCCTAGCTGAGTAATTACAACATAATCAGACTCTTTCATAAAGTCTGAAAGCATTTTCTGTATTCTTGACACATGCTTATCACTAGCACTATGATTTTTGTTTCATTTATCGCTTATTCAAATGTTCCATCATTGATGAGGAACTTGCTGGACCTCAAAATTACTCTTTGGATAGATTAAATGGATAATTTGGTACCTATGCCGTTGTCAAGGGGAACAAGTCCTGGATTATGGTCCCTGCTCCAAGTAGGAGCAACACTACTGTGTTATTTTAGCATATGTCCATGTGATATGAAATCTGAGTGAACACTATTCCTAATTTTGTTACAACATCTAATGGATGTTTTCTTATCTGAATGGGAAGAATTTGCAGGATAATTTACAGGATGAAGGACAAGGATAGAGGAAGTGATGCTGCTCTACAGTGTTTCAAGCTATTAACATATCCCCACACCTGATGGACAGAAACCATACTCTGATGTCTTCCCTTCCTGCCTGCAAGTTTGTGTCATTTTTTGCTACACCAGTATCTGTAAGGTCACCCTCTGATCTGCTACAACTCTTTACTGTAGCAAAATATGACAAATCAAAAAGCTGAGTAGTTTTCTGTTAGGTTAACAAAGTAGCTTATGGCAAAGTTCACTGAGCATCCTAAGAAAGCAGAATTCTTTCTATCTTGTCCCTTTTTGTGCAAGGGAAAAGAATGTTGGCCCCTTTTCAACAGCTGCAAGTCAGTCTATCAGTTCAACTCCCACAGAACCACAGCCTAAATCAATTTAGGTGAAGAAAACAATGTGGAAAGAAGATTTCTAAAATAGACATGTTTTTAACAGGGAGTTTAGATGAGGCAAATTATACCTGACAGAGAATAGAGAGGAAAGAAAAATACAAAAGCTAAAAGCCAAAGAAATCAGAGAAAGAGAATAAAAGTTTATCTACGCCAACAAGGTAATATTTGTCACATTTCCTCCTACTCCCCAACTCAAGGAATTACTGGTTCAGATCAAAAAAACTTATCCAAAATTTCAACAAAGTCTCTCCACAGATGTTAAACTGCTGAAGTACAGTTCTGCTTTGAAATCAGAAGCACAGAAAAACCTCAATATCAGGAAACACATTTTAGATGGGAACTGTATTTTAGACAAAGCATACATGAGAATAGAACACAGATTAGCAGCATTTTCATACTACCATCAAAATCAGAAGTACTAGTCACCTGTGTGGCATGGGAGGAGCACTCAATGCCCTCATGTCTCATCAGTGTGTGCTGAGCTCTGACTTGCTTCCTCAATACCTTCTTCATTTTCTGGACTTTCAGATGCTCTTTGCTTGCTATAAGTTCCATGCTGGTGATCTGGAAAGCAGAAGTAACAACACATAGTAAGTATCCTGCTTGAAAAATCAAATATTTCAGTCTGCTCAGGAAAACAGTCTTCCCATCCTGTATGTCACCTCTAGAACAGTAATAGAACTTTGGAAAAATTACAGACTTTATGACTTACTTGGGGCTGACAAAACCAAGTCTGCAAAATATGTTCTTCCTCAGTCAACAGCACAGTTTTCCCCATCTCTGAGGTTACATTATTAAACTGTCTTATTAAGAGTATCTCTCCCAAAAATAAAGCTTTATAAAGACTGGCAGGATGCTAGGTTTCATTTTACAGTTTTTCTCTTCTTCTTCACAATATCACTAAATCATTTGCAGTTTTTAACCTGTCTGCCCCTCCTGCTTTCACATTGTAGTTGCAGTGTATTTCCTTCTTTTTACAGTCTCTCCAGAGAAGAATGAGAGAAAAACAATACACATGGAACCATCTTATCTCCCAAGTTATTCATGCCTCACCGAATGCTTGAATTGAAAATTAATTGTTCTCATTTGGCTCCTTTTTCATAATTGCCACTTTCAAGTGAATATGACATTTGGCAAAAACTGCTTTTTTTGATAGTAGAAAAATGTGTTCAATAATTAGATGTTCAAGAACTAGCAGCCAGGAATGTTCCCCACTCATTTAGCATACCTCCAAAGGCCAAATACAAATCACATCCCTGTCATTAGGAGGAACAGAAAACTTTGTACATATATTAACTAATAAATTTAGTAGCAACACAGCATTTACCTGCCCATGAGTTTCTCAAAAGTCACTGGCCTTCTCCAGGTTTTGTTGCATCTTTTGTCACTTCTGGTCTACCACTATACTGAGATCATGTAACACCTTCCTACATCCCTTTGAGCCTTGCTTTTCCTTCCTCCCTTCCCACTTCCTTCAGATGCAAGGCAAGAGTCCAGACCTCACATAACACTGCCAAAGCTCCCAGACACTGATGTGATTAAGCTCTGACTTTCCCTTTTTCTCTCACTATAACATAATCCTTTACCCATACTTTAGTGGTTTCTTCTTGTCTTTCCCAAATCCTCCTAATAATACAGCTAGACAATCCAACTGTGGTTGTCTGTCCTTTTCCATGCTTTTATTATCATTGATCTGACAACAATCCTTCTACCTTCTCTTCCCCCAATAAATATTTTTGTTTGTTTTTTTTTCTTTGGGGAAAAAAAAACCAAAACCACAAAAAGCAAAAAACCAAAAACACAAGCCCTACACCAATCAGCACTGTGTGTACTTATTTAAAGGCATCAACTGCTCCAACTGTCCACTTGCATACCTTCTGGCTTGCAAGAGTACGTAGCTGCTTCCCAATACCCACCCGATAGACACCATCATAATAATATAACAATGTACCACTGGAAAATTGCAAAGGTATATTAAAAAAAAGTTACTATTTGATGCAACTTTGTGTTGAACAACTTGGCAAATGTTTCCTTTTAGCCAAATGTAATTAAGCTAGTAAAAACGTTATAAGAATATTGAAGAGTTGCACAGGAGCTGTAAGTACATATCCCCTGTGACCGCTACAACATTACCATCACCAACATGTACAACTATTAATTGTACCGAAAGAGAAAAATCTTTAAAGGGAATCAGAATATGAAAAGCACCTGTGGAAATAACAGATTCTAATCCTCCCAAAAGAAGCAGAATAAATGCTGCCAAAGACAACTCACACAAATCTAGTTCATATGGAAAAGCATGAAGGCTATGTATATGTACACCACCCATACTGGTCAGACCACTGTCAGGCAGCCTCCGCAGAACAGACCCAGCCAGAAAAAAGGGTACTGAACAGAGTCTCAGACCACTCCCATAACATCTGACCTCAGGGGAAAGGAGCTCTGAGTTTAGTCAGGCCTTTAGTCACGCCCTTGCAAAATCTCACATTCTGCAGCCAAAAAGGAAAATCCCAAAATCAAAAAACCAACAAGTCATGTTCCAACATTTGCAAATTAGCACAGAAACTGAAGCCAAAAAGACTTCTTTCCATCTTTTCATAACCTCTGAACTAAACAGAACAAGCAACAGATGTGGTGTGACTCAGCTGCCTTTAAACCTGGCAGAGATGCCCTACCCCACAGAGCCTGGCCTTTCACCTGATGCTCAAGAAGCTCAAGATCTTCCCTACATGCTCTGCCATGCTTACCAGCATCACCCAGATGCCTCCAGCCCTTGAATGGATCTCAAACAGCACTATTTGCATTGTTGAGACACCAGAACCTTCCCTTGGTTTCCGTCTAAACAGGGCCTAAACTCTCTGCCTTGTTTGCTGCACCATTACATGAGGCTCAATTCTGCAGGCACAGAAACCTTGCTTTCCAAGTTAAGGAATCACAATCAGCTGCACAGAAGTGCAAAACTGCGTGGTAGCATCTCACACCCCCATTACAAAGGCCAACATAACTAGAAGAGCACACAGCAGTAGATTAGTCACTACTGCCATCATCCCCTTTCACAAGTACTACAAACAAAACAGCTCCTGAAAACACACTGAAAGACTCTCCCCTTGAAATGGAAGCTCAGGGTACAGCAGGTCACACAACTGGCCTGAAACAACTATTTGTAAAGTTTTAATGCAGTTAAGAACCTTATTTGCAGCAAAAGCCACTTACGAAAACGAAAGTGCATCGGAGCTAACCGGCAGCTGTCAGCAGAGGGAGCGCCGCGCTCAGCTAAGAAGCTCGGCAGCTTATTACTCATTTTGGGCTTGGTTTTGTGCCGCAGACACGTAAGTAGCAGTATACACAGCCGCTGCATACATACGGACATCAAAACTCACGGGAGAAAACGAAATCCAGGAGCCCTGATGGAGATGTAGGAGTTCCAATATTGGTCAAGGCTCCAGTACGCCCCTGCGGTCACCCCTACCCCAGCTCCGCCAGCACTGAAACCTCCCACTGACACGCCTCAAACTCACGGGCTCTGGGCATTCGCACGGTAACAGGAATAACAACAGGAATGTGCGCTTGACGCTCTGCCCTGAGTAAATACAGGAAGGGAGGGGGGAAGGCTGCAAAAGCTGCGAGGAAGATGCAGGGGCTGACTTGGCCCTGTCCGCCTTCACACCACGTCGCCCCGACAGTGCAAGAGACAAGGCCGGGGCCAGGCCACAGCGGACTCAGCTTCCCCGCAGAGGCTGCGCGGCAGGGAGGAAGCAAGCCCTTGCTCCCGCCGCCCTCGCCTGCTCCTGTTCTCCCTCCCCAGCCGGGCGCCAGTCGAGGCGGGCGCTGCAGCCCCACTCCCGGCCGCCGCTACACGTTACCTGGCTGGCGGCGGCCATGTTGGGGCGGGCACATCGCCCGCCTCCGCCCCTCCGTCATGGCGGCACCCCGCCCCCGGCGAGCAGGGAGTCCGGTGAGTCTTTGTATGTGAGACAAAGCGTCTGCTCTGCTGTCTCACGGTGGAGGGAGAGAAACGCCTCCGACACCAACCGGTGCTCGGCGCTACGGTTCCCTGGTGACCAGGCGTGAAAGCGGCCTCTTCTGCCTCAGACACACTTAGTGGCAGTGCTCCTTAATCCTGCTCGCTCTGTGCTGCCCAACTGCTCTGCCCTCCGCGGCCACCTTTTCTCTCCAGGCAGAGCCAGCTCCTGTCATCCTCCTTATCACCAATAAACCCTTCCTCTGAGTCTGCAACAGAAGAAAAATGATGTTTCAACCCCACCCGCAGTGGGGCACCTTCCTTTGGCCACACGACAGGCTCTACTTGTTTGCTGAGGGCAATTTGGGCAGAGCCTCCTCCAGCACCGGGGATCCAAACACAATCTGTGGGAGCCACATCCATGCAGTGCATTAAAGACAGCTTCAGACTGAGGTGCTCACCCCAAGCACCATCACTAAGACATACCACCTTCACCGGCAGCACTGAGCATATATAACCTTTGGTATGCCCCACACTATGGATAGAGGAAGACAAAATAATGTCAACACAGCCAAGAGCACACAAAGACCAAGTCTCTGGTTGTGCATATGTATTTCTCCATGCTACTCTTCAACTTGCTGGCAACCCTGCTAATTCTGCTCACTAACCCCATGCTACTGAGCAGCCTCCCTCACTGAAAGGCAGCATCTACACAGCTCACCAGCTCCCTGCATGAGAAAGGGATCCCTTAAATCAGAGACAGAGCACATAAGTCTTCATTTTTCTTTGCCATCATAGACTAATTGAGCTACATATGATGCCCCTTTTCTCCTTTATCCTAAACACTGAAGTTCAGGTTTACCTACTGCTTCTGTCTTTACCTGACAAGTATCCTGTTTCTCACTGTAGCTTAATTTTTTTTTTCTCCTCTATTTAAATAACACCTCCACCCCCCAACATCCTGTGGGTGTTTAACTTTCCTACAGATCAATTAGATGTGGGATTCTCAGGTGGGTGGTAAGTGAGGTGATTGATGAGCTTTTAAACCTGTAGTCAGAAGCCAGCTCCTCAAATTTATCCTAAATCCACATTCTGGAGAACTCTATGCTATTAGGTAAGGCTGTGCTTACCAAGAAGAAAAAGTGTCTCTCTCTTTCCCCTGGAGCACATACTATGACCTATGCCAGGGTCACAGATATCCCAGGTGTGACAGGTATAAGCACACTAAAGATATGAGGCTGATGGGGCACATCCACCAGTTTGTGAAGTTAGTATTTGGTCAGAAAGATGGTCGTGCTTCTGTCCTTCTACCACAGCCTGTGGCATTATATCACTCTCCATGTTTAACCCATATGGGGGCTGACAAGGTATTGTGACAGCACAGATCTTTTGCTTAAGTTTTTTCATATGTAAAGTGTGACTGTTAGCTGCCTACCTAGTCAGAGTATAGCATGGATCTTGTTAACCTTGTGAACACTAAGCATCATCTTTTTGTAAGCTAGAATGAATGGACGTAAGGAATAGCCAGGCAATGTACACAGTTGCTCTCTTTACTGAAAGATTCTCTGAGGCCCTCAGCCTTAAAAACCAGCAAACCTGAAAGCTACTGAAAGGATGATCCTAATGAAATAAGCCTGTGATTCATTACCAGGTTGTTCTGACAAGGGGAGAATACCTGCCCAAAGGTTGTTCCTGTTAAGCCCTCATGTTCTGGTTCAAAGCCCTGATTGTGTGGGCTCTCTATTCTTCTTCTTCTTGGCTGCCCACGTATGGTTTATTCCACTGGGATGCACTGTTGGTAGGTGAGAAGTAGAACATAGGCTTAGCAGAACATTACCTCTCAGAGCACAAACCACGATGTTCTGGCAGCTGCCTGACCCTGTGCTCACCAGTCAACTTTTGGGTTTATTCTGTGTTTTATTTTGGAAACTGCTTTCTGGGGGAGAACAGATGTGGATTTTTTTTCTTGAAATATCTCTGTATGATTAGCAATGGTCAGCAATGTGTGATGCATATTGCAATAATATTTCCTTTGTAAATGAATCAAGATTTTACTTCTATAAACAACATTCTCACATAGGAAAATTCCACCAACTAAAAGGAAAACAGTTAAAGGCTTGTTATGGGTTTTAAACACAAGCTTATTTGGTCAAACCAGAACTGTTATTCTCTTTATAATTTAAGCACTGTGCAGTCTCTTCTCATACTAGATAACATGGGTACAGACTCCTTCCAGAGACACCACAGTGCTTATTGACCACAAGTAAAAATACATCACCATATGGTTAAGAAAATTGTCACTGACTAACACACTGAATAGTTCACAGAAGTGGAGATTCATATACATTTAATACTAATATAATCTCTCCTTAAATGTGCTTTGGCAGAAATCTCAATATTTCTGAAAAAAAAGCAATTTTTACAATTATAATATTTTATTTTTAAAATTCAGCAAATATTCTAGTTTGAAGTTAAGGTTTCATAGTTTTCTTCAGGATAAAAAAAAGTTTATATCAGAAAATTTTTGCTCTGTTTCTATTGTTTTGGGAGTGTTTTCAAACAGATAACCAGGAAATGTCATCTAAAGCAGAGTCTCATGCTCCCATCTACTCAAGGGTGAGAAATAAAATGTTGCTGATTGCTGACTTTTCCAAGGAGCAAATTACAATACTCACTATTCTGATAGCTATTTTATTCCCAGGGAGAGTGAAGGTATTTTTCAGTCACTGGGAATCAACTTCATATGATAGTGAGTAAACACTTCTGTTTTCTTCAAGAAACTAGAGGCTACTGGTCCATACATGGAAAAACAATCTTAATCCCATTTATACCAAAGCAAGGCAAGCCATGCTTTAGCATACTGTAATCACACTGGATTTCCATCACTTTCAAACTAAATTAAAAGAAAATCACAAGAAGATAGTAGGATATTTTGTATCAAATCTCTTGATTTAAGAAACTGCAGCTTAAGAATCATGACAAATAGGATATGTTTCAGGATATCAGTTTGTTACAGAAATAAGAAGAAACCTCTTAGCTGATGAGAGACACGGTGGACTGTTTTAGGATAGCATTCATGTAATAGTTAAGGACCTTGACAAATATCTGTTGACCTAAATTCAAAATGTGCTGCTGCTGTCGCTTGTGATAGTAAAATTCTCCCAAACAAACCTCTGCAATGCCAAAGGCTTATATTCTTCCAAAAGATAGCAGAACTGGCTCTGTGCTGCATGTCATTTTGATTCTGCATTTGTGCTGTTCAATGCTAGATTTCATATTTCTTTCTAAAAAAAAAAAAAAAAAAATCAGCCAAAAAACAACTTTAAGTCTTTTTTAGCAATTGATTAAGAGAAAAAAAAAAAAAAAAAAAGATGTGAGAAATCTAGGCCCTGGTAAAATCAATGGGATTTTCAAATACTAGCAAACAAAAATCTTATTCTCAAGAGACTTAAAACATCAAGTAGTATCAGTATGCTTTCTGATTTCTAAGCTTTAGGATCTGTTCATAATGCCATGCTTTTTTTTTTTCATGAACATAAGACTTTGGAATACATTCCCCCCCTCCCCCCCCCCCCCCCTTTCCTTTAATAAAAGCAGAAGTTTTCCTGAAATCTCTAGACTCAGGGTACTGGAACTTTAAGGAATACATGAAATAGCATAAATTTCATGATAAAATTCTAAGATCTGGCAACACTGTTTCTGTGGCACATATGCACAATTATTGGCAGGTTCCTGTCCATCGTTACAAGGTAAGACCCTTTTGTGAAGCAAGTTTCTTTAGCATGATGACACAACTTTCTGAAAGGAAAAAGGGCAGATTTCAGTTCTGTGTTTTGAACAGCTACAGGTCTCGTTATCCAGAGAACCAAAACCAGCCAGTGAATTTAGTATTAGGCAGAGGTTAGTTAAATTGGGCACTCCTGCTATGCCATGAGATTTTATTAATGAAACACAAACCTGTGTTATCAGAGGCAGGGAGGAACAGCTTTAATGTCTGTTGTCAGGCATACTGCAAGGGTGTGCAGTGCTGGTTCACCATATTGGCCTAGAACTAGGAGCACAATTCTGTAGGCTTCAATAGACACAAAATCTTTGATCCCTTCCTGGAGATTCCTCAGAATATTCCTGTAAACTCTCAGGCACAAGACAGAAATTACTGTAATTATGATGCGCAAGCTGCAAGTCTGAAGAACTTTCATTACTTAGACCTTTTAGTACCAACTCTTGTGAGATTCCTGCAACACATGCACATAGATGTCAACAGAGAATTTCCTCATTTGATGAAGGAAGAATCTAAGAGGTGTAAATTCCCTAGGCACAATTACTGGAAAGTGTAACCTCCATGAAGATCAACTAAAAGCTCCCCAAGCAGCTCCTGTCAGCTTTTTCTGCTCACATATATCTCAGTGAATGGTCCCCAGCCTTCAAAATCCCACATGCACCAATACTAAGCAAATCATACATTGCAGACAATTATCTTGCCCTCAGTTTTAATTTCATAAATTTTCTCTGGCCATAAGCAATGTTGGAGACTTGGGCCTTTAAATCTTTCCAAAGCCATGCACACTTTGAAGAACAGATGGTAATTCTTTCCTGAACAGGAACTGCTGATTTCACTAGCCAGGTGATTCTTTCTCTGCAATTCAGGCAGTCTAGGGAAGATCTTATGCCAGCCAAGTACACTTCTCAGGATGTCAGAAAAGTAATACCAAGTACTGAAAGAACCATACAAAATATTGATTTCTCTCCCAAAGAGTGAACCCATCAAAACGTGGTTTAGTTTAGCCTTGAAGGCAATCTTGTTAGAAAGATTCAAAGAAAATATTTCTGTTTTCACTGCACAAAGGCTGAAAATTATCATATCCTCTTCAAAGCCTGTGCATACTTTACATTCTCTTCTTGCTCTTTATGCCTGTTTTCCATACCAAGATAGGAATTTTATTTTTCTTTTAGTTACTGATTGAATTATATTACTCTTTTCTGGTCTTACAGTCAAAATCTTCCACTAACCTGGCAAAACTTTAGTTCTGTCACAGACAATTAGGATTTGGTAGGCATTCAGAAAGCAATGCAATCCTACACAGGGATTCTCCCTGGTCTCAACTCTAGGCAGGCATTCTGCTTTCCTGCATATCCTTGGAAACCATCATTTCTCACAGTTACAACTTCAGGGTATAAGTGTGTCATAAGGACAATCATGGAATATCAGGCAGTGAATTTGTCTGCTCCATCAATCAATACGTTTTTAAGGATAAAATGCTTGCAGTTCAGCCACAATCTGCAAAGTTAATTTTTAAGAGCATGGCATTGTTTACAGAGAACTAAATGTTACGTTTCCATCATGAGATCCTCAATTCCTCCAGTAAGACAGAAGAGAATATCATAAAACACTCCTTAGACTGGGACCTTATCCTTTCCCTCCCTTTCAGGCATTATCTCAGAAGGCCTCATTACCTGTTGCCCATGCAATAGATTCACCTTCTTTGGAAGAAGAGCTGTGCAACCACAAGTTAAAATTTTTTACACAAAACCACAATCATTTACCCGGGTCACCCCCCTTGCTCTCTTGAGACCCAGTTTTCATTGAGTTCCCTGGGTCCGCATGCACACTCAACATATCTGAAAAATAGAAGTTGCATATTTTTCAACTGAATAAGCAAAAATATAAAGCATCAAAACTTAGTGGATTTTTTTTACAAGCACTTCTCTGTAACTCAGTTTACCAATTTGTATGACATTTACATGAATATTTACCCATCTCGCAAGGGTTGTGAATCTTTATGCATCATTGTTTGTGTAATAGTTTGTAATCTTTCAATGAAACGTAGCATATGCATTCAGAGTATGGATCTGATTAATGGCGGAGGATAAATGAAAATAAAAATGGATTAAAAACTTACAACATTGCTTTCCCCCCCCCCTTGTTCAAAATTGGTTTGGAAAAAAAACCCAAAACACTATTAAAAATGCAAATCTTCCCTTTTCACATGAGCATAATATGGTTGATACACATCTTAGTGAAGAAGATTAGGCGGTGTTTGGATATAGTATTTGAAATTAATGTCTACATCACTTTATTTTATCTTTCTATATAGAAATATCAAACAGAAGGATTTAAAGAAAACCATTATAACATTAAATACTCTTAATTCATACATAGACAAAGTCCTTTCTGGCAAAATTATTTCTTTAAGAGATGGGTAAGCTAAATGAGCATACTGGCTGCTTCACTTAGCTGTCAGCTCTCTAAAGGCTATATGAGTAAGCCTGACACACTTCAACTCTCATGTTCTCATCACTTAAATACTTTTGTTATTGTCTCCCATGCTAAACTTTACAGCATCTTCAGTCAAAGGAATATAAGTGAAACAAAGTGTGGCACTGTAAATTATCAAGATAACTAGGAGAAAGGTTTAAGAAATTATCATAAAGCTTGTGTGTAGATTGCTTTAGTTGCTATAATATCAGTGCAGGAGAGGATGTAATACGCTATCTTAGGACAATTCTGTATTTAATACTTGTCCTGATCTAGGAACAAAGAATTACCAGTGGTTTGATATTTTGAAGTAGAGTGTGGACACAAATTTGAAGCATCACAATGATTATGAAACCATTTGAAATATCACAATGATTGTGAAATCATTGTGGTACTTCAAATAGATACTCAGACACATCAGGAAAATAGTATTGAATTTGGGGGACAAGTTTTCTTAAGCAAACAAAATTACAGACTTAGAAATTGGAAATATATTTTGTCACCCTATCCTTCTCTTTATCACAGCAAGATTGTTCTTTATGACACACTTCTACAGCATTCTGAAGCTCAGTTGTAGAAATGCATTTTATGGGGGGATATCTGCAAGAAAGTCCCCATCCACCTCTCAGTTGCACAGGATGCTCTTAGGAATGCAATCATCACCTACTTGAACGTGTGTGGAGACTAAAGAGAGGAATCTATGGCTGAATCACATTATTCAGGGTCCTTTCCAACCCTAACTATTCTATGATTCTATGATTCTCACTATCTGAGCACTGCTTGGAATGGGAGGAATGAACTACAAACCCCAGGTCCCACTCAGTAACTCCAAGCATGGATAGATTTGATTATATAGGATAAAAACATATGGCTCCTACATATGTTGTGCTATATCAGAGATGTTCACTCTTGCTAGCACGTGAGTATCCTCAGATGAAAGGCTTCAAAAGTGTGATAGTTCTTATATATAAGCAAATCAGATGTTTAGTACTCCATGTCTAGATTCTGATGGATCCCCAGACATCCTGTTTCCAAATTTTCTGAATTTTTAAATTATTTATCAGAAGTAAACTATAAAGCTCCAGGCAGATATATGTAAGTTTCTGGCCATGCTGATGTAGGAGTAACAACTGTATTGGGTTCTGTTGGACCTGCTGGACAAGTCTAGCAGCTGAAGATTTATTTAGACCCCTTTCACCAGAGAGCTACCTCTCATGACTCCTGCTCCCACTGGCAGCCTCCAAGACTCCAGGTTCCTCCCCTGGCAATGAAGGGTTGGGTTTTTTTCCAGCAACTAACTTACACCACAAATGCATAGAATCATAGAATTGTTTGGGTTGTAAGGGACCTTAAAATCATGTAGTTTCAAATCCCCTGACATGGGCAGGGACACCTTCCACTAGACCAGGTTTCTCAAAGCTGCATGCAACCTGGCCTGGAACACTGCTAGGTCTAGGGCAGCCAGTTCCTCTGGGCACCTGTGCCAGGACCTCAACACCCTCACAGGGAAGAACTTCTTCCTTATATCTCATCTAAATCTCCCTTCTTTCAGTTTAAAGCCAACCCCTCTTTTCCTGTCACCACATGACTTGTAAAACGTCCATCTCCTGATTTCTTGTAGACTTCAGGTATTGGAAGACTATTATGAGATCACCCCTGACCCTTCTCCAGGGTGCCAACTCTCTTCAGCTTGTTCTCATATAGAAGGTACTCCATACGTGCAGAACAGTGACAAGCTGTGCTCAGATAAATGTTGTCTTCCCATCTGCAACTTTACATGAGCATCCCATTCATCTGGATGATATAACATGTTCCAGAAGACATAGCTGGAGGTTTGCTTGATGACATTCTACACCTAAGGTAATCTGAGCTTTATCCTTCTGTGAACAAAAGCTGTAGTTACCATCACACTCAGTAATTGCAGCATTTTTTGTTGTTATCTGCTTTCTGCTGGCTTTGGAAGGGCTCCATTTCACCACATACCAGTGTCTGGTCATTTCTCACAGAGGTCTAACACCAAGATCCTATACAGTTTCATATAAACATATGGGTTTCCGAATGACAAGAGGTGAGATGCTTTTTCTTATGGAGTTAGGGCAAATAGCTATTTAAACTGAAATCAGACTTCATGTGCTCCAATAGATGAGAGAACTAAGAGAAAGGTATAGCCTTTTTAATGCAAAACTTTTCCCCACAAGCAAAAACATTAAATCAGCTCAATCAAAGTAATAAAGAAACACAGCAGCTGGTCTAGCAGTACTTAATCCACTGTTGTTCCTTTGATATCACAAGTATCATTATACTTAGCAGTATGCTGCCATTACAGAAATTTTCTTGAAAATGCACAGCACTGTCACCAGTTGCCTAATGTATTATGGTCTCTTAAATCACACTTGGGCTAACCGAGCCGGAAGATCAAACATTAAGAAATAAAACATAAACATTTTTAGCTGATCCACAGGTATCAGGAAAATTGCTAGCAGACTAAAGGCAAGGGAGTGGTTTATCACACCCTGCTAAGGCCTAGGTGACAAAAGGGTGCCCTAATGCCCAAGGAGGGTGAGGAAACTTGAAAGCAGAAGGTCTTCTTCTATGTTGAGCATAGTTGATCTCGAGTAAAACCTAAACAGATTGGTAATCTGGATGTACAAGAGATTTTGCAGAACTAAAGTAAGGAAGTTCTTTATGCTTATTGCAAATTTTAAGACTATTTTGGCAGTACTAGGATTCTTATGTGAAATATATTCTTTCTCTTGTCTGTTTTAAGTAAAAAAATACAAGTATATCTGAAGTGCTTCTGCCACCATCTGTATTGTCACAAGAAAAATGCTATTTGTTAAAACAAACAAATAAAATACTATAAAAGCTTTAACTAAAGTGTAAGCCCTTACGGTGTATTTAATAATGCTTGGGTGGCATGTCTTCTCAGAGATATGCTGGATGGTGTCAGAAAACATTAGGTTCTTCCCAAGGGAAAGAATGCACATGTGCTTTTTATCAATCTTGCCTTTATCAGTAAATTGTGCAGCAAGAGCTTCTATCCAAAATAACAAGGGACTTCGACTGTTGGGTTTTAACCAATATCTGAGCTAGGTATGTTGCTGTCTGTGATTTTTTGCTGCTTCTGTCACCTTCTCTGCAGTGCTAGATTAATCATGCAGGTGACCTTGCTGGATTTTATTAGGCATAGCAGGCTGTATGAGCTATTGCTGGAAAAGTGTGACATTGCTCAACTAGTGGGGTCCTGTATCTATTTCTTCTAATGCGTTTTTTACTGCCACTTCTAAGGACAGGCTATATTTCTGCTGTCATGCAGAGTTTCTTCTGCTGACTATAAATTAAAAATAATTATGCTGTTAGAAGGAAAGTACAGCATAGTAAAGTGTTCTGTAACTGCTTATAATCAAAAGAGCTGGGGGCTTTTTAATCCATGCCTCTGTTAGTTTTCAAATGCTGGTTTGCCTCAACTTTTCATGAGAACTATGATGCTGAGCATAAGAGGCATAGTAATCTGGGTAACTTCCATCACAGACATTGAGTGAATGCATACATCAAACTGCAATTCAAAAATAAGGATATTGTAAAAATCCAGTCAAGTCTGAAATGGCACTGCATGACTTCAGGATAGCTATGTACAACTGCATGATTCTGGAGAATGGGCAGGAGGTCATTTGGAAACTCCAGACTCCTTGATCTCATCCCCTAAATTTGCCATACCTAGAGTCAGTGAGCCTTTCTAATTTACAGTTTAAATTCCTCCATGTCTGCGGGCAAGAGAAATTATTTATTAGGAAAAAGTCTTTACTGTGAGGGTGGTGAGGCTCTGGAACAGGTTTCCCAGAGAAGCTGTGGATGGCCTCAATCCTGTAAGTGTTCGAGGCCAGGCTGGATGGAGGTTTGAGCAACCTGGTACAGTAAGAGGTGTTCCTGCCCATGGCAGGGAGGTTGGAACTAAATGAACTTTAGAGTCCCAACTCAAACCATTCCATGATTCTATGAGGAGTATGACATCTGGGAAGGTAAGGCTACCTCCATGACATGGATCTGGCTTTTCATGCTGAGGTTGCATCTTGCATAATTAAGAACGCATTGTCTCACAAAACTCTGTTCCCAAACTTATTTTGGGAAGCATAACTGAATTCTGTTCCTGAAACACCTGAGAAGTTCCCAAATGCTGGATTTAGGCTGTTCAGAGGTGTAGCGACCTGTGGTGACTGCTCCTTGTGCTAGACCAGTTCCTGACAGGCTCAGGAACTGAAAGCAAGAATCTATGTCTTGGGAGTGGATATCATTGGGATATAGTAACAGGAAACACTGCTCTAATGTTGGAGACAAGAGGAAGAACTGCTTTTCTAGTTGCATTGATACATGGAATTAATCTTGAAAGCTTACTTCAATGTGCAAAGCATGACACAAATAAGAGATGGGGCAGCAAAGCTGTGGTCCAATACCCATCATTTGGTGGGTTTCTTTGAGCATTGGACCTTGTTTGCTGATGGATGGTGTGGCCATGCTGGAGGCTGCTGAGACCTGTCCACCCATCCCTGCCATTCAACCAGCTCCAGAGATGACAGCATCTGCCAGCTAGGTGCATCAGGCATGCTGCTGTGAGGAAGTGGAAGAAGGACTACATAACTCTAGCTGGGAGGAGGATTAAGTGCCAGTCTGCTTTCCCTTGAGTAAGACATGAACAGTCTAGTCATTAAATGTTTAACTTTGTGACCCTGCTGTACTTCTTGAATGTGACAGCTGATTATAGGATCAGAATAACTGAAAAAGGAGATTCAGAAGAAATGAAACCATGTCCCTTTAACAAGCATGCAGAAAGCTATTTTCAGGTTAGGCAGAGAAAACACTTTGAAATCGAGGTTAATTAGCATTTTCAAAGGACATCTGAAAACCCAAGACTGTTGGGCAATGTGGGGTTGTCAGTGTGGCCTGACAGCCTGCTTACAGCTTCAAAGGCACCTCTGGACAGATGGTACTGATGAACAGCAACACAGACTGTGCCTACTCGTGGAAGTTACAGCACCGAACAACTTTAAATTATTCTGTGGATGCTTCAGACAATGTTGGTTATTATCTTGGAGGGCAGCACCATATAGATAAACTGGCATTGCCTGTGATCCTGACTAGCAGATTTTAACTTTGAAATCAAAAGCCTTTAGTGTATACTGCTGGGAAAGAAAGGATGCAGATCTCCTTGACAGGAGGGTGGGATGGGATAAGAAGGCAGGATGCTGACTCCCTGCCTGGACATCACCCTAGCTAACCGGGACCTTAACCCCTCAGAGACGTTCCCAGCTCTCCCGTAGGACCTGAACTGTGGCTGGACTGCCCTCCAGCGCAGACAGGTATCGCCTTTCCCCGGCAGGCGTGGGGAGGACCGGAGGGAAGGCCTGGAAAGTCCGGCTTCATTCTGGGCAGGGGAAGGTCAGAAAGGTGCATCCTGCGCAGGGGACCCTCACGGAGACAAGGAGCCAACGCACCCGCGGGTGCCGGCCGCGTCCCCTTCCCCTCCCCTCTCCGCGGGGCGGGTTTGGGCCCCGCTGCAGCCTCCCCCCGCGCTCGCCGGTAGGCGGCACCGCCACCTCCTTCCTCCTCCTCCTCCTCTCCTCCTCCTCACCTTCGCCGGGCGCTGGGTGACCCACATCGCGGCGGCAGCGCCGCACCCGCCCGGCGAGAAGGGGTGGCCCGCGACGGCGGCGGGGCTGCGCTGTGCCGTACCGCGAGGATGTAACGGCGCGGAGCGGTGAGTGCGCGGCGGCGGCAGCGTTGGGCCCTGTCCGCGGCCCCGTGGGTCGCCGAGCGACGGGAGGCGGCTGTGGGCATCGCGGCGCAGCCCCCCTGCCCCTCCTCCCGGCGGTGGGAGCGAAGTTTGCCCCTTTGAACGCGGGGCTGTGCCGGGGACGACCTTATGGCGTGAGGAGACTGGGGGGCGCTGGGTGGTTTGTGCCGTTGGGGAGTTTGTTGGTCTGTGGGCTTAACGCCCCATCCTCTGTAACCGGGCAGGGCCGACGGGCGGGCGCTGGGTTCTGCGGCTCCGCAGCGGGGGGCACCGGCTCTGATGGTCTCGCCCTGCTGCCTCTGGGAGCTGTCCTGAGGGCTGAGGACCTCGGTTACACCGACGTGTGGGCATGATAGCGATGTTTTGAGTTTGGGTTTGGGGTTTTTTTTCCACGGCAGTCTCCTCTTCTCTGCCTCCCCTTCATCCCCCTGCACGGTCATTGTGTGTTGAAGTTGCACTTGCTCCTGAGTTAACTCTGGGATTGATGTCTGTGGTCTTTATGTTTCTCTTTGTCCTCACCGTTTCTGCTTTTATTACCATTTCTATGAAAATGGCTAAAAAGAGAGTAGATAAATTGTTGGAGGCGGGGGTGAGAGGGGAGAGGAGAAGGGAGGAGACTGGACAGATCGGCGATGGGGATGACAACACCTTTGTCCCAATTCAGTCAACAGTCAAATCACAAGAAGATGAGTTTTTTCGTGACAAAGGCGTTTGAAACAAAGGAGCCATTTTAGAAACGGAAAATATTATTTTTTAGCTTGCATGCTGTAGTAAATACAGGTTTTCACTGTGTGTGTCGACACCCTCCATTCCCCCCATCCTAATCAATCCTAAAATGAAGTAAATAGAAGAAATGGCATCTCTTAAACCCTGCATCATTCCCATGCACTACAGCAAGCGCATTGGTTGCCTTCTGTTCCAAACATTTCATTGTGCATTTTAAAAGAACGTTATTTTGTACTGGTAGATCTGTGAATAGTTGAAGCAGTTGAATGTGCTTGTGATAAGAAAGAACATCTCGTCTCCCTAAGATGAGAATAACAAAAGACCTGTCATGTGCAGTAATTTGGTAGGTGTTGCATACTGATGTTTATTTAGCAAAGTGCAGGTCAGAGCACACTTGCTGATAGGAGAGCCTGCTTTTCTCTGACTATCTTAGAAGATGTGGACTGCTGCATTTCCAAACCAAACAGGTGGAGTTACATCTAGAAATATCTTTTGACTTGTTTAATTCTCATATATCACTTTAAGCAGTATTTCCACTGAAACAAAGCGAAGCCACACTGCTGTAGCAATTGACTTCTCACCAAGCTGAATAGATGCTCAGAGGCAGGAAGCCTATGATTTTCAGGAGTGAAATCATGTGACAGCATCAGATCATGAATGTATCAATCACAGAAACTCAGCAGAAAATACTTCCAGGAAAAGGACTAAGCAATAGAAAATTATCTAACAGAATGCGTCTGTTCACTGTTCGTGCTGCTTCACTGATCTACAGTAAAACATGTTCTGTTAGTGTAAAAGCCTGCTGGGGATAAGCATGTAAACAAGGTGTCTACAAATCTTTTGCCTGCTCAGCTCTTGAGACAGGGTTTTATTAGCCATGGGACAGCATCATATTAGCTGCACTGATGCTTGTGGATCCAAGAATTTCCTCTGATCAAACAGATCTGTCATTCTTGCCAAGGAATTACAGCCCCTTGAGCTAAGCTATACTTAAGCAGAGAAACTTCAGGGCTATGTTGTATTAGGGGGTTATTTTGTCATCTGTCATCTCCCCTGCACCAACAGAGTCTTGCTGCTGCTTGCAGTGATGGAAGCAGAGAAAATGCTGTTGTATAAATGCTAGTTTGTCAAGACTGCTGCTAGTATTTAAGTGTTCCTGTATTTTAAAGCTGTCTGGAGAGCTTGTACTTACAGCTAAACTGTGATCAGCTGTAACCAATGTTTACAAAAATGTTGGTTAGCTATACAGACAGGGCACAAGTACTATTCAGAGCCAGGCAAGCTTTCTTTTTCCCAAGGGGTCATTTGAAGTGTTAGCAGAAAATTGCAATAAGAACAAGCCTGAGTTGCCTGGAGATCAAATCTTGTTGGATAAAATGCCCTCTGGCTCATGAGACTCTATTTTTTAATTTATTTTTTTATGAACATCTGCTCAGCCTTCTTGGTTGAAAAGCTTGTTTTATTTGACATTCCTCTGAACTCTTTTGCTTGGTGATGTAGTCCAAATGTTACCCTCCTTGAATGAAAGCTTTGGGAAGGAAGCAAAAAGAGTAAACCCCAGGGTAGGGTTTGCTGAAATATTAGGAAGGAAGCCAAGTGGTGAGATTCCAGTCAGGAAGCAAGGATAAAGTAAGACATCATAAAATGAAAAAATTAGACTGATATAGAGGGACATGGAGAATGATTGTGGTAGTGCAGGGCAGAGGTTCAGGCTTAGCATCCTCAGCATCAACATAACATGATCTAAGCTCAGCCAATAACTGAGCTCGCCTGCTGAGCCGTGCCGCACCACAGGACTTGCCAAGCCTGAGTCTGGGGTGGAAACACTGCTTGTGCTTGTTCATACCAGGTGGTGGAGAGAGTAATCTGACAGCAGAGGCTGCAGCGCAGCCTCTCAAGTCTCTTTTCAGTGGTACGTGGCACTGCTGAGCACTCCTTTTCAGGGCAGAGCAAGCATTTTAGTGATGAGCTGACCTGTCTGACTGCCTTGAAACAGATTATGGGTATGTTTACACTTGTGATTTGGCTTCTGTCCAGTCTGAGTAT
The DNA here is from genome assembly GCF_033783945.1 of Neopsephotus bourkii. Lineage (NCBI taxonomy): Eukaryota > Metazoa > Chordata > Aves > Psittaciformes > Psittacidae > Neopsephotus > Neopsephotus bourkii. Next base: position 5,081,732 of record NW_026902113.1, read on the forward strand.
CAGACACATGTTCTGGAGACCTTCTCCAGTGCTTTGTGCTGGTTCAGGTCTCAGAGCAGCGTCACTGAAAGACACCTGAACTCTCCCAATGAAACTAAGCCAGGAGTCCTGCTGTGGGAGCACTCCCAGTCAATTACTGAGTCTTGCATGAAAGAGACTGATTTCTTAAAAGTACCTCTCAGCTGTAATTGAGTGAACGGTTCTCATCCACTTAAGCATGAAACCAGTGAAGAGTCCCACATCAAGTTTGTTATCTTCAAACACTTCTGGCAGTTCATTCTGGAGTGCTACATCCCACTCCCCTGAAAAAATCATAGAATCATAGAATAGTTAGGGCTTGAAAGAACCTTAAGATCATCAAGTTCCAACCCCCCTGCCATGGGGAGGAACACCTCACACTAAACCATGTCAACCAAGACTGTCCTGCCTGGCCTTGAGCACTGCCAGGGATGGAGCATTTACAACTTCCTTGAACAACCCCTTTCAGTGCCTCACCACCCTCACAGTAAACTTCTTCCTTATAACCAACCTAAATTTCCCCTGTGTAAGTTTGAACCTGTTACACCTTGTCCTATCACTACAGTCCCTAATGAAGAGTCCCTCCCGAGCATCCCTATAGCCCCCCTTCAGATACTGGAAGGCTGCTATGAGGTCTCCACGCAGCCTTCTCTTCTCCAGGCTGAACAGCCCCAACTTTCTCAGTCTGTCTTTTACAGCTGATAGACCCTTCAAGAAGATATTTTCTAGTACTTATAGGAGGATTAGTACCTGAGTGGAACCAAGTGGTTGGGCATGGTTTTTTTAGCATGTCCTAATCTGCAGATCCTCGGACTGAGCACTGCATTTTGGTTCAGCCAGCTACAGTCACAGATGGACAAGGGAGCCTGGAGAATAGGAGAAATACAGGACATGCAAAGACTGAATTTGAAAACAGTCGGCAGACTGAGCAGGTGAAATTACAACTTGTTAGAGCAGATTTAGGAGGTACAGGATACTGTAGTCTTCATGACTGCGTCTATAGGAAACCATGTGTACTTGTGAGCTCCCCTCTCTGGTGCTACTGTACCTAGAATTACTTCACAGCATTTTTAGGCTTAATACAGATGTCTACACTAAGTTTTAGCTGAGGCAGACTGTGTTTTTGAAGCAAATGTCACAGTTGTCCCTGCCTTTTTGTTCTTCACCTCACTTTGTCTTGGAGCACCTGAGAATAAATGAGAAGAACTGTTTTGGGGGCACATTAACTGCAACTTAACATTGCTAATGCTGCAGTCACTGCAGCATCTGTATTGGGTGTTTTGTTTAAAAACAAACAGACTTTCTTTTTCACCATCTATGTGGTTTCCCCCCCCCCCCCCCCCGCCCTTATATATTTAAAACCAAAAATCCCTACCTTTCATTGTCCTCCAGGATGCTTTGGGTATTGAGACTTTTCCCATGGTGTGGCAACCATTTGTTACTGCAGTGATAATACTTGCACGATCAGTGGGCATACAGATGGTAAGAATTAGGCACCTTAGTACAAAGCTGTCCTGTGGTCATGGAAACTGTAGTCCTCCTCCATAGCTCTGGTAGGCAGTTATAAGAGCAAATCTCTTATTCTCTCTCCCACTCTGCTTTCACAAAGCCACATCCATATCAACATTGGCTTGGATGCGATCAAACAGGTTGTGCCTCTGAAACACTAAGATCAATGTGGGGTTTGTTAAATTTGGGCTTGCTAGGCCTTCACTGTCAGTGTTAAGGCAGCCTGTGGAGAACAGATGGATTGAAGGAGGAAAAGAGGAGTTCTTGCTGAACCATTTGAGGAAGGGAGAGAAGTGATGAAGGGAGACGAGTGATGATGCTCCCAGAAGAAGATACTGAAGAAGGGGCATACCCTGGGCACAGATTAAGAAAAGGCCATGCAGTCTCCTCCAGCCTTTTGGTGTGGGACAACAACATCTCCAAGAATCTAAGATAATCATGTTCTTTGAACATTGTTTGTCCTGACCACCTACAGTACAAATGTTTTGGGTTAAGGCTTGTTTTTATACAGCATCTTTGCTGTCTTTAGGCTCCTATATGCAAACAAGATTGAGGTTTCACTGTAAAAAGGAAAAAATGTTTTGGTGGGTTTTTTTTATACCATAGGCTGTTTTAGCTAGAGTGGCTTTTCTTGCTACCCCCACATCATCCTTATTTATCATGTTGTAGGGGTTATTTGAAATTTGGGGGCATATTTTTCCAGAGGGGAAGTTGAGTGATGCAGCATGAGCAAGGGAGTGCTTTTGCTCCTGTGCATCTTGAACATCTAGTTAACATCATAAGCAAACCAAACAATTCAGGACTAGATCTAAAGCTTGAAAGATATGATTGTGGTCACCATTCAGTATAAAAACCAACCACAAACAACAACAGAAAAACCCTACTGAAAACAACAAACCCACTGAATCTGGAGAAAATCTGAGTGTGCACATGGTAACCTGTATGATATGGCACTATCTCAAGGATGAGATCAGGTCATGCTAACGAATTATGGTTGTATCTGCTGCAAGTGTTCTAGCAGCTTGTTTTATTTAGTTTCTTTTAAAAGTTTTTCTAACTCTTAACATTTATAGTCCTATCCTTTATCTCATTAAAAAATGAATGCCCCACTATTCTAAGTAGAAAGAGATGTTGAAGGAAGGAGACTTTCACTGTTGCATTGTGTTAAGAATAAGTGTGTTACAGCAATGCTGTCAATCATTCTGTCCTAGTTTGTATTCTTGCTCTGCTTTGCTCTTCTTCCCTCTTGGAAATGGTGTTACAGAAACAGTTTCTAATGGTCTTCATGTCTCTTTCTCTTCTCTTCCCACGTTGTCTTCTCCTCTCTCTCCACTTTTCTGCTATCAAATCTTTGCCAGCATCCTTTTCTGTCTGAGACTAGGTACCAAAAAGAAAGCAAATGCCCACTAGGATTGAGCAAGAAATGGCAGAGCGGAGGAGAGCACAGTGGCACTGCACGTTTCCCTTGCCACTGGCTTTTTTCCTATTTGGTTGAAAAAAAGGCAGTTTGTGCAATAACTACATAAGGATGGTTCCTGGGCAATGTCTGAAAGTGTGTTTCATAAGTCTTGCTCGCCAGCTGGGGTAACTTTATTGACCTTCAAACCATTCTTTTAATCTTTGTTTTGCAGCTTTTCATTATGTTTTCCTTTTGCTTTGTCATGTTAGAGGGGTGTTTGTGTTGCTCCTTGCTATGAATGTCTCTGTATCAAACTCCATCCTAGCTTGCTTTCTCCACTATTTATGGAGCATTGCTCCATACACAGTGCTGCCTATAGTTATCTTAAGCTAATTTAAGCTAAGAAGAGTGAAGTGAGTCTTAATACAGTTTTACAGTTGTTCACAACCCATTTTAATGGAAACTAAAATTTGGTAAGATACTTGGGACTCTTCCAAGCTGAAGACTGAAAGCTGCTGGTACATAGGCCTGTCTGAGCAACGGATTTGGGCTGCATCAAAAGGAGTGTTGGGCTGCATCAAAAGGAGTGTGACCAGCAGGTCCAAGGAGGTGATCCTGCCCCTTTATTCTGCTCTCGTGAGAACTCACTTGGAGTATTGTGTGCAGTTCTGGTGTCCTCAACATAAAAAGGACATGGAACTGTTGGAACAAGTCCAGAGGAGGGCCACAAGGATGATCAGGGGACTGGAGCACCTCCCATACGAAGATAGGCTGAGAAAGTTGGGGCTGTTCATCCTGGAGAAGAGAAGGCTGCGTGGAGACCTCACTGCAGCCTTCCAGTATCTGAAGGGGGCCTATAGGGATGCTGGGGAGGGACTCTTTATTAGGGACTGTAGTGATAGGACAAGGAGTAATGGGTTAAAACTAAAACAGTGGAAGTTTAGATTGGATATAAGGAGGAAATTCTTTCCTGTGAGGGTAGTGAGGCACTGGAATAGGTTGCCCAAGGAGTTTGTGAATGCTCCACTCCTGGCAGTGTTCAAGGCCAGGTTGGACAAGGCCTTGGGTGATATGGTTTAGTGTGAGGTGTCCCTGCCCATGGCAGGGGGGTTGGAACTTGATGATCTTAAGGTCCTTTCCAACCCTAACTATTCTATGATTCTATTCTATGATTCTAAGGTCCCCTAAAGTGATTTTTATTTTTGACTGTGTTACCATTCAGAATTTTACACTGAAGAAGGTCATAAAACAACCAAAGCATGGAGTTTTCAGTATTTACTGCAAAAACTTAAGAAAACTTTTCGGTTTCCACAGGAAAACAGACTATTTCTTCCAGTTTTCCTCACCCCAGACATTGGTAAAATTCAAGCAGTCTACTCTGAGCATGTTGTTCTGGGCAGCAAGCACATAACCAGAACTTCCAGCAAGGTCATGTACTTGGAGCTGTCCTGATTTGCTGCCTCTTGGGTTGCAGAACATCTCACTGAGCAGCAAATTGAAGATTAAATACTAGGCCACAAAGTTTGCAAAAAACCTGCCATGGGATTTTTAGTCCTCTTGTCTGCAGATTAAATAAAATGTTTCATTTATTGTGGTCCCTCTGTAGGTCGCAGGACTGTAGGCAGCAGAGAGCTGGTGCATAACACTTGTTATAGGATGCTCACAGTTTCACAGACGTGATGCTTCATCTAACATCATCCAACAACATCAGAGATCATTATTCTTGACTCCTGGCTTAGGGAACAGCGTGTCTGTAACATTACAGTAGCACATGAAGAAACTCTCATGTACCCTACTCTTGCATGTCTGTCTTGGATATAAAGTTGCTGCTTGCATGCCAAAGTAATCTGGATGCAGTGATGGGGAAACTGGGCACCACAGCAGTTTTCTGTTAGATGAGTATGAATTGTGTCTGATCTTCACCAATTTTCTGGGTAAATAAATTTCTTTATGCTTCTCTAGCCTGCAAGCTTTGTCTGGCCTTTCTCCTGACATGTCTACTGTCCTTGTCTTTTTGTTTGACAGTTAACAAAATAAATATGGAAGTCCTTATTTCTACATGCTTTCTGGCTGATGCCTGGTATGTGGTTGTATTGGTTTGATGGCTGAATTAACTGCGTGGTCCAAACAAACATAACGGCTTTTAGAAAGGTAGAGCAAAGGACAGAGCAAGCATCTCTGGTGTCATTTTATTGACACTGCAGATATACATGTGATCCATTGATAGAATTATGCTTCTTCCCCGCAAATTGCTACGCGTTAGGAATGGGTAGGGCTCTAAAGCAATCTAGACTTAATTTTGGTGGCGACTACTTCATCTTTGCCTTTTACCTTCTGCACTCCTCTCACCTAGGCAATGAGGTGTAAACTAAGAAGAGAATGGGAAAGAGCATGAGTCACCCACTTTTAGAAATAGTCACTTCGGGTTTTTTCCAGGAAGCTTCTGCAGTAATTATTCTGGGGGCTAATCAGGCAGCCTCTTTGGATTTTACTCATCCAGTCTTGTAGGATTTATTCTAAACTTGAAGGAATGTTGCTACAAAGTGTGATGTTTTATGCAGAACAGATTTTCTTGCAGTGCAAGTTGTTGTATGGTGTGTCTGAAAACAGAGCAAGTAGGCCAGAAACATTGCACTGAAAACCATGTAGGCACACATGAGCCACCCAGATGCTGCTGCTGTTCTTCTGGGTGAACTATTCAGTGGTCAAGTGAGAAGTGGCTCTTCTGAAGTGGCTAAAAATTATGCCTCTTTATAATGCATGCAGAGGTGGGGAGGGAGTTGCTATGGGTTGAAGGCTCTTTTCAAGCACAAGTCTTTGGTTTAGGTGATATATCATCTATTTGGGCCTCTTCTGGATAAAATACACTTTCCTCAATAAGCAGAGTAAACTTGTTAAGGATGGAAATGTTATAGACCGAGACAACACTTGGATGCTTTAATTCCTTTTGAAGTTAAGCATCTGCTTACATTTCTAGAGGCTTACAGTACTTTGGGGTGTGGAAAGCTTCCTCTGCTTTTTAATTTCACATTTAGTATTAGAAATAGAATGTACCCAGTGAAGTCTTCACTGGTGACCTGAAATGACTTCATATAATTTTGTCCTCAATATCTTTCAACATTATAATAAAGCAGAGCTAATAGAAATTGGTAAAAGTAGATTATTGCCCAGTTTTGAAGTCAAAATATATCTGTATGCATGTACATCTCCTTTGTTGCATACCTAGGATTTAGTTTGCTGTAAACAGTCAGGCACAGAACCATAGCCATTTTCTTTTAAAGGGCAGAGATCAACAAGGAACTGTAGATATGCTTCTACAAATGCTGAGTATTGGGCTGATGTTATCGTCATCAGCCTTTGGGTTGTCACTGAACAGAAGTCTACTAAGAAATTGCAGTGCATAGGCTGAACTGGATGGCATTAGAAGTAACGTGCCATGTGACAAGTTTTCTTGAACCCACATGCAGTCCTGTGTGACTGTATCTACGACCCTCTTGATGCTTCCGTGTTTGTCTTGTATCTGTGAAGTATTTGCCACTTTAAGGAGGCAGTAATGGACTGAAGTGCTAACTTAGGGACTGTAGAATTAGGGGCTCCTAGAACACTGTTCTCTGGCTTAGGAGAAGTGTGGGGATTTATGCTTTCTCACCCTCCAACTCTGCTGTGATTTTTAAGCTTTTATTCAGAGCTCTGTCTTTGTATTACTTAATTCTGCTGTGTATGCTCATGCTCACAGGCTCTTTTACATGGAACTAAAATTCAGAGAATTTGCCTTCATGCCTAGTCTTCCATCACTCTCCTAGTGAAATACAGAAACATAAAATGTCAATGTGTGATGGAGATTAGGAAAGGAACAAATCTTATTACCTGTGACAGTGTGACTGAAGTCAAGTCTTGCTTATTAGCTGCGTCAGTCAAGTGTGACATTTTGTTCCAAGACTTTCTTCTATAGAATGCTTGAAGTTGAATATAGCTTCGTCTTAAGCACATGGAAATGAAAGTACCCTTCTGTAGTGAGATGAGGAACTGAGCTCACACAAAATAGGTATCCGCTGATGATCTTCCTTTGAAGTAGGTCCTGCCAGTGGCTGCAGCTTTTGGTGTCAGGCGAAGCCACTTCTAAGCGCACACAAACCACTTTTGAGGCAACTTGTTCCTGACAGCCTTTTGTCAATAGAGCGAGGTGTCTCCCACAATGTTTTCTGAGTTGGAGAGGTCTAAGTACTGTTCTTGCTGTAAGATTTGAAGACCTTTAAATTACTATGTGGATGGGTTCTAAATATATCTTTAAGTGACTTTTATGTCACCTTTGGACATACAAGTTGGAAGACGCAAGTAGGTATGTGTCTGTTCCATGGGACAGCCTGCTTAGGGCTGTAATCCTTGTAGGACAAGGGGTGACGGGTTCAAACTTAAGCAGGGGAAGTTTAGATATAAGGAGGAAGTTCTTTACTGTGTGGGTGGTGAGGCACTGGAATGGGTTGCCCAAGTAAACAGTAAATGCTCCATCCCTGGCGGTGTTCAAGGCCAGGTTGGACAGAGCCTTGGGTGGCATGGTTTAGTGTGAGGTGTCTCTGCCCTTGGCAGGGGGGTTGGAACTTGATGATCTTAAGGTCCTTTCCAACCCTAACTACACTATGATTCTATGATAAACAGTGATTGCTGAGAATACGCCTGACCAAATTGGGGTCCTAGAGTTGGTGGGGAGTTATTTGTATTTGGGATTTTGTGTGTTACACTGATACTGGCAGAACTCTTATAAACTCCTTAAATTGTCTTAAACTTCTTAAATTGTATGGTCAAATTGAGGAGGCTTTCAGGCGGGAGAGGTGGGGAGAGGTGAGGTTAAGAGAGTAATCTTATTTCATCTTCAAGCTAAGCTTATTTTCCATGGCAAACAAACACTGCAAATTATATGGGATTTTAGTGAGATGTTGGTAGCTCTTATACGAGTAAAATAGCAAGGACTTGGGCACCCTGTGTGTTGCATAGAGTACTTGGGTATAACTCAAGGTATCTGAGATCTCGTAAGAGTGACTGGGGGGAAGCAGGGAATCAAAGGTGGGAAGGGACCTCAAAGGGTCTCAAGGCCAACCTCCTGCTCACAGCAGCATTATCTCTGAGTTCAGGCTTCTTGGGACTTTAGTTAGCTGGGGCTTGAAACCTCAAAGCATAGAGACTGCACAGCCTGTCTGGGCAGCCTGTGCCACTGCCTGGCTATCCTCTTGGGGAAACATTTTCACCTTGTATCCAGGCTGAACCTTTCATATTTAAGTTTATATCTGCTGGTTTTCACCATCCTACCCTGCACTGCTGTGAAGAGTCCATCTAAGACTTCTTGATGACCTTCCCAAAGGCACTGGAGGTGCTGTTGGGTCCCTCCAAAGCTGTCTCTGCCCTGGGCTGAACAAGCTCATCTCCCCCAGCCTCTCCCTCACCATCTGAGTAGCCTCTGCTTACCACTGTCCAGTTTATTGGTATCCTTTGGGTATTCCTGGGCCCAAAACTAGACAGTGTCTAAATGCGGTCCAAAGTGCTGAACAGAGGAAGATAATCCCTTCCTTCAATCTGCTTACTGGCTTTGCTTGTATTTATGCAGCCTCGCATGCTGCTGTGTGTGCATACTGCTGGCCTGTGGCCAGCATGCTATCCACCAGGACCTCAGGGAACACTTTGCAATCTGTATAGTTGTTCTTCCCCTTTCTAATTCTAGTTACTGCAGGTTGGTATTTAGGCTAGAGAAGCATTAACTGTCCCATCAACAACAACAAAAAAGGAATGTGTAGTAGCAAAACACTTTTGATGATGTAAGGTTAAAGATTGTTACCCTGCACAAGTACATGCACGTAGACTTTTGAGGTGAATGAGGGATAGATTACAAGCCAGGATACTAAGAAAGGTTGCAACCTGAAGTCAGCATCAAGGTAGTTTAGAAGAGACTACTATGGAACTCTTAACAACTAAACCTAAAAATAAATGATTTTTTTCCCTCCTCTGCATTCAAGATGATTGATGTAATTACTGCTTTCTATTTCAAACATATGTCCTTTTTTTTTGCGAGGAGGAAAGTTTGGATGGATGGTAATCTAATGATCCATGTAAACAAAGTCCTATATTCTGACTGCTCATCTTAATGGTTGATGGTTTGTCTCTTCAGCAGAGCTGTTCTTTCATCATAATTAGAATATAAACCTTCTAAAAATGTTTGCAGTATGCCAGGTGAGTCATTAGCTTGCAAGACAAACATTGGGGGGGGAAATACCTTGGTTTTATATTTTACTCTGCAAATACGGTGATTTATATTCAATAATACAATTCTTTTGCTCAGCTGTATCTGCAGCTTTCTTGAAGACAAGAAAGCAAACCCTCTGCTTCAGTAGAGGTGACTTTTAAGGCTTACTCTTGACTTCTTTCAGCTTTCAGCAACCGTTAACCTTTCAGTTAACTGTGCATGTTTTGCTATACAACTTAAAAGAGCATAGTCACAAGGATTAAAATAGTTAATGTTTCTATAAGGAAAGCTTAATTTGTATTTTGAGACAGATCTTGCAATGGTTTTGCTGTTCTATGTGATTGTAGTAGTACAGCTTCTCTTTCAGGAAAAGCTGCAGCTAGTTTTAGGAGGGGAAGTTCCTCTCTGGTTTAAGATAAACTGGATGAAACAATTGGCAGTGAATGGGTATGTGGGTGTGTTGTTGGAGGGAGGAGGTTGACTTGTCTAAGTGGTGTGGTATGGGATAAAATCCTGCAAGCTGAAAAACTTGAGTGTATGGGAGATCCAAACTGCATTCTTGCTCAATCATCCTCAGTGTGAAGCCTTAAAATATGAGTATTTTCATGCCAAAGGGCTAACCTTAAACATTGGGCCAAGAGGTTTTCAGTGGTGGATTTGTGTTCTTCTAGGGGATTAGTGAAAGCTAGTGAATGAAGTCAAACCTGTTTGTCTTTAGGCTTATCCCAGCTTCACGGCTTAATCATAAAAGGCTGAAAAGTTGCCCACAAAAGGAGAACAGGGAGAGTACCTTGCAGGTTGTTCCTCAGTGAGAAAATGTGTGTATAGCTTAAAGCTGGAACACTCTTTTTAGGCTGCAGAAAACCAGCTGCAAGTTCACGTGAATGAAAGCATGTAGGAGTGCAGACAGGCCCTCAGAGTGGTGGGTGGGTGCTGGGGCCAGCAGGCTGCTCCCCACCAGGTACCTGCTGGCTCTGGCCGTCCTGCTGCAAGTCCGGCACTTTCTGACAAAGTGGTATTTCTTAAGTGCAGGGAGTCTTCAGAAACTTGTATTTGAGTCTCCCCAATTCCATAACTGCGCCAGATTCTCAACTAGATCGTGTAGGTTGGATATAAGGAGGAAATTCTTTCCTGTTAGGGTGGTGAGAAACTGGAATAGGTTGTCCAGGGAGGTTGTGAATGCTCCATCCCTGGCAGTGTTCAAGGCCAGGTTGGACAAGGCCTTGGTTAATATGGTTTAGAGCAAGGTGTCCCTGCCCATGGCAGGGTGTTGGAACTCGATGATCTTAAGGTCCTTTCCAACCCTACCCATTCTATGATTGTATGATTCTAACTGTTGTAATTTTTCTGTCAGCAAGCCTGCAAACATGCAGTACCCTGGTTATCTGTCACTTGTAGAAACCATTTTCTCACATGTGTCTTCCTTTCCCACAAGTGGACTTTGAGGGCCTTCCTGACCTGCAGACATCCAACTTAATGAGGAAACTCTTTCCTTAAGAAAACAAGAATCTGGAAACCAAATCCCTCTCTCTGGCCACAAAGCTTGGGGGCTTTTGTTGTGGGTTTTTTTGGTTGGTTGGTTGGTCTTTGTTTGTTGGTTTGGTTTTTGGGTTTGTTTGTTAGTTTGTGTTTTTCTGAGCACACTTAATGACAACTTACTGAAAGTTTTTGACAAACTGAAGTGTTGTCCAAAGCTACAGCTGCTCTTGTTCACTGAGATGCTGTAACAGCTTTTCCAAGAGTAAGATGGAGTAGTGCTTTATTTTGTATGGAATTTTTTCTTTTTTTTTTTTTTTGTTGTTCTTTTGTTGTTGCTTTTTTCTCTCCTCACTTAGAAGAAATCTGTTACACTTTGAGAGGAAAAAAGGTTAGCAGAAATTAGGTCTTGTGGCTCTACAGGTTTATGAATAGTTGAACTTAGCTGTGAATTGTGGTAACAATCTTTTAAAGACTTGAAACACTTTTCACCACAGAGAATCTTTACCAAGCTCCCCCAGAGGATCACTTATGGAGATGTATGGAAATGGGGAATGCTGACCTCTAGTCCTATTTGTTTGAAGATGACTGCAGATTCCCACCTTCTGATTTGGCTTCCCAGTCTAACTTGGATGTCAGTAGCTTACTGCCATGTGTGTGTGTGAATCCACACAAGTGAATTCTTGCAAGAATTGCAGAGTGTGGCATTCATTTCTATCCACGTACATAGCAGATGACAGCATTTACAAAACCATTCTGCCAGACATTAAAGCAAAGTTTCTTTATTTTATGAACCAAGACAGCAGTGTAGTCTGTGCTTTCATTTGTGCTGGAAGTCTTGCCTCTAGGTCTTGAAACCTTCTTGGTAAAGTCAGGTGGAATTTGATTGCTTTGTGCTTGAGTGGAGGAAACTGCTTTTGAGACCGCAGCCTTTCTATGGACCTTGTTATTGGCTGTGCTTGTGCTGTAGGGCAGTAGCTGTTGAAGCCTGCAGGATGAACTATTCCTCTCTAAGCTGGGCGGCTTTGATGTTGACTTCTGTCTCTTCGAGACTTCTGCTGTAAAGTTTTTATGATGACTTCCACTCCTGCCCTCTTTTAATTAAAATAAAGAGAGCGAGGAGAATTATTCCTGTAATTTCAAGGGTGGGTTTTAAAGAGATCCAAAATTGGCATTTTTAACCATTTGTCATGCTTGTTTTGTCAGTTATGCTTTTTCTTTGCAACCAAAGCCAACAACCTACCTTCAGGTTTAGCTTTCTGGGAAGAAAGCAGGAGTTTATGAACAGCAATGTTGACTTCTTAAAAATACAGTTTTTGAAACAGCCTAATTTTTAATGAGCATTCAAAACAAATTTATAATTGGCTCTACCTGGTACCTGTTCTTCAAGGGGAGTATTTCAAAGCTCTTAGCATGCCACACTTGAATGAGCCAATTCTGGAGTTCAGGCAAGTGGAACTTCTCTTCCCTTTAAAGTAGTAGTAAAGAAGCAGCATCACTTTCAGCAAGGACCTTGATCAGAATCGAGAAAGAGATGACCTCAGAGGTTGAGGCCAGCACACATTTTTAGAGGGGTTGATTTGATAGCTCCTGGCACTTCTGGTGTGTTTCTTACACTGCTGCCCTTATGGGTCAAATACTGTGGTGAAGCTTTGCTCAAATTGATGTTAAAAAGCTGAGACTCAGCTGTAAGAGTCTTTCACAAACTGTATCTTTTAAACAGCAAATTATTAGATTGGAGAAGGGGAGCAGGTTACATCCCCTCCAGTTTTCACCTATCTCCTCTGCTTCCTGTGCTTGCTGTCGTCAAAGACCTATCAAAAGCTGTAGCAGGAAGTGCTAGGAGCCTGCCTACTGTGTTCATTAATGAACCAGAGTTTGATGTTACCATCTCTCTGCCCTTGCAAGCAGGTGTCACTGAAGCCAGCAGCAATTACAGCTGTATTCAGGGGACAGCAACATGATTCAGCCAGTCAAAAACAATATAAATGAATGAAGCTTTCACAGTTCAGGGATTATGTATTTTTAGCAAGCTATATGTGATGTAATCCAACAAGATAGCTGCATTTTTCTGAACTTAAATGCTTGTTCTGTTCTTGACAGCAGGCAACAGCATAACATAAAACTTGCAAGTTACAAAAGGGAAAGACTGTAAGAAGAAGGTAGGGTAAGATGATTTTTATCCCATCAGTGCTGGTAAGTCCCACAAAAAGAAAAATAGATCTGAGGTTCTTATAAGCTTGTGACAAAAGAGGCTAGATTTTTGTTTTTTAAGGCCCTTAGGTATTGTTGAGCATGCTGCATGTAGTGCTAGTAAAAACTGGTCTCTTGAATGATTTCTTAACTATGCAGCTTTCAGGCTTTTCAGGCCTTTTGTTCACTTTGAAAGTGTGGTCTTGTTCTCTTCAAGTCTTGGATTAAGCTGTCCCAGTAGAAGATGTGTAGCAGTAGCCTGTTTTCTGGCAGCAAATAAAGATGTTTTATTGCCTTTTACAGGATATGAAGTACAGCAATCTGAGAAGTCTGCATCTCTTATTCAAATGCCACTTGGATGTGAATACCCCCTTTTAGAGATCCGAAGTAAAGAGGTGGTGACTGGTGTCTGTAGTACATGAGCAGGGCTATATTTATGAAGTTTTTTCCTGAATTGTTCCTGTTCCTCCTCCTCTACTGGAACTAAATGTTAATCACAGTGAAAATTAACTGTAGGACCCCAGATTTCAGAACAGATGGACAACCTGATCAACTATGTCTATTGTGAGACCTCACTTAATAAAGCAGGTCACCAGAAAAATTGATTACCTGACATCTGTAGTAAGTTAAATCAGGACTCAGTAGCTCTTTGCTTACATGCTACTTTTAGACCAAATGGTGTTGTAAATTCTGAGAACAGAAGGCTTCTAACAGCAGAGTGAAATTAACATCTCTTGAAAATGCCAATTGGAAGCTGCTGTGAACAAGACAGGTTTTTGAAGAACACAAGAAGTGTTTGAAACTAGATTTTTCTTCAAGCACTCTCGCTTATTTCTGTACTCCTACTCAAACTTTTTGCTTGTCTGATAAAAAAGACATGGGTAGTGTAGTCTGGTCAAAGTATGTGCTCAGGCTGAACAGTGTGAGCAAACCATGATTTTTCACTTTGTTCTTATTGACAGGAGATTTCTTAGCATCCATCCCATGTATTTCCACAGATGTTTGTTTCAAGAGCAGTTTAGCAAACTAAAACACTGCTTTGTTTTTCTCTTGGTAAATACATCTCAATTCTATTTTTACAGCATTAATATCGCCTGCAAAGCAGAGCTCATCAGCGATCAATAGATTACAGCTCCAACAACAGAAACCAAACCGTCACCATGAAACACTTCCTGAGGTAACTGTTCTGTGTTTTTTCAAGTGTTAAATTATTCTTATTACTTCTATGCTGCAGTGAGTTAACAGTTTTAGCTGTTAGCAGTAATACAGAAGGTGTAAACTAGTTTATACTAGATTGCTTTCTGTTGACCTAGATTTTGCTATTTAATTAAAGCTATTTTAATTTAAAATTTCCAGTTTTTATAGAAGCAAATAATGTGGGAAGTGTCTTGTGGGATTGGAGCATTGATGTATCAAATCAGTAGTGCCTGATATGTCAGGGGAAAATAGGAGAAATGGTAACCTGCAATAGTTCTTGAAAAAAGTTGGGTTTTCTTTCCTATTCTTCCCATTCAAAAATGCAGTCTGCTGTCTGTATTCTTGGAGTGTTATTTGTGAAAGCAGAGAAGGGGAGATGGCTGCCAAAAATGTGCAAATGTTTTTGAAGCCAATTGTGCTCAGTTTGGAGGGGAATGTCCATTACTTACTCCTATATGACTTTCAGTTTTTTCTCTATAAACCAAGGTACTATGGGAGACTTGCAGGCACCAGCTGTAGGTGCAGAAAGCCCATGGTTTCTTTGTTGTGCAGTCAGCAGAGAGAGTTGAGGACTCATAGAAACGAACAGAGATAGCAAACATAATTTGTGTATAAACCAAAGAAATAATTTTCTGTCTGGATGGGAAAAACCTTTTCAAGAGAGCTGAAACATAGGCTTCTATATAGAGCATCTGTCACTATATATTTTCTCTCTCTTTAGGCTGCTTATAGTAAATAGTTGTATATCAGCATTATCACCTCTAGGCTAATCATCTCTAATGACTTTACTGCCAAGCCAGCTGTGGCCTAAGCACTTCTGTGGGGTGTTTGGGTCAGTTTTCTCAGGTATCTTGAGCAAGCTGCAAAAGGACTCTATAAATAGGTTATATACAGGTTAAATGTATAAAACAAATATTTATTTGCCCACACCCACAAAAGACAGCTACAATTTAATGAGCCATTAGGCTGTTAGTGTGATCACCACCCTGATGGGCACCAGTCAGGAGGGAAAAGATTGACACCTGCAGCTCTGAGGCCCAGATCTTGGGACTGGATACTCACAAGTCTTCCATAAACTCCACTGGTACTGGTCCAGTGACTGAATGGTTCACTACTAGCCTGGCTAACGTCGCTGTGGTGCTTTTCCCCTTTACAGTTTTATAACATTCCATGTTGGAGTCTTCCTTATTAGATCCTGCTAGTGACTTTCATCTCGGCAGCCCTGTCTCTATAATTTTTACCTTTCTTTCTCTCTGTAGACTTGCTCAGCAGCCTGGCCCATGGTCACAGATTGGTGCTATATGGGGTCTGGGCCATGAATCCTGCATAAATAAGACTCTACCCTCCTGGGACTTGGATGGGAGCCCCCAGCTGGGGTCAGAGAGGGTGTCACAGCTTGCTCCTGTCATGGCCTGGTATCTTTTGAGCATAATGCAATTTTGCTCCCTCCTGATGGAGAAGCTGAGCTTTTGATGACTTCTAAGCTGCCAGCTCTTCCCTGACTACAGTAAACATGTTGCCTCTCCCTTTAAACTGTCTGGTTTGCCCTCCTTTGATGTCCTGGCGCCTTGGTGTTTCCTTCCCATGTTGGAGAAGCCATGTTCCTGAGGCTGACTTGAATAAACTACCTCCTACTTCTTTTCATGGTATTTCTAAAGTCAGTGAATCCTAAAAGATTTTGGAAGTCTTGATGGTGTTAACTTTTCTTAAGTAGCCAAGGTAGATCATCTGAAAAGCAATGGCTTATCTAAATAGCACAGACTAGGACTTTGTTATACAAAGTCCAGTATTACAAAAGCTGAACAGAAAGTCAGATTAAGGGGTCGGGGGGGGGGGGGGGGGTAATGCAGAGCACCTCAAATAGGAAAACACTGTTGAAATAGTAAAGCTGTTCTGTTCACATACAAGCACCTGGATTTTCCTGGTTTATGTTAATGATTTGACACAAACTGATACGAGTAATATAACCTCATATTTTGTAAACATATACGAAATATGGGGAGATTAAGAAATAACTTGGGTTTATCCTCTAAGAGAAGTGCTCAGTGGGGACACTGAGTTCTGTTGTATGTCTTGCAGTTGCAGGTTTGTGTGATAGGGTATAGAGCAGTGAAGTTTGAAGCTGCAGTGGTATCGGGAAGTTCCCTTCCACACACTTCAGGAACCTCCAAGACTGTTTCCTATATGCTGTATTGAATTTCCAGCAGACATCTGGAACATTGAAGTCCTCCATAAGAACAAGGACTAGTGACTGGGAGACTTCTCCCACATGCTTATGAAGTATTTCATCTGCCTCTTTAACAGGTTCCCACCATATCTGCCTTATTGGCCTTCCTCCTGACTGTTATCCATAAATGCTGAACCCTATAGTTACCATCATTAAGCCATAGACAATCAAAACACTCTGTCAGTGATACTTCCACTTTTACTGTAACTTATCTGAAACATCTGAAATAAGAACAACTTGGAGAACCAACTGTAGCAGATACTTAGGGTTTTTTTTCAGTAAATCCTAAAAACTTGACACCTCTTAATCTACTGCAAATCAGTGCATGAGCACTATCATATTTGAAGTGTAATTTCTGTCTTACTGGAGTCAGATAAAATCATCCGACAAAATGAAAATCAATTAGCAAAAAACCAAAAGTGGAGAAGTGTGGAAAGCTGCTGTTAAAAACTACTCTTATGTTTTCCTTAGTTGCCACAGTGACTTGCTTTCATGTCTAAATGGAGAAATAAGATGGATTTCAGTTGTCAAGCATGCAAAGGCACACAGTGAAGATGAATCTCTTGTGTTTTAAAGGAGCTGACAACAGGTTTGTCTAGCAGAAGAACTCATCAGTACATTACTTCTTGTTTGACCTTCTATTCATGCTGTAAGCTGCACAAATAAACAGAGGTAGTCAAATTAATTAGCCCCTAACGGGGTAGTGTCACTTGCTTACTCACCTATTTGGACAGCTTGTCATCCATATCTTCTGTGTCCCTGACTTCTGAAGCCATAATTAGAATATTCAGGAAGGAAATATTGATATGTATTGCTTTCTTCTCTGAGCTCAGTATGTCCTTCAGGAAAAATAGTTGTGTAAGAACCTTTCGTATCTGTAGGACCTAAAACAGGACACATAGGAGAGTAAATGATGTAGAAGGAGACTCAGTGACTTTCATTTCATTTTTAAACTAGTCATTTTGGAGGGTTTACAGTTGGTTTTGGTTTTTTTTACTTGCTTCTTCCCTTCCCCTCAGTTTTAAATGCAGTCACTAGCATTGGGTATCTAGTTGAAGTTTTCATTTTACCCAAAATACTTGTTTTTTTTGTCGCTAGCTCTGAAAATACTGTGGTTCTGAAATTACTGGGGGAGGGAATAAGCACCTTCTAATTTATTAGTTTCAAAACATTGCACAGTAGTTAATCTCTACTTCCTTTCATGTCAGTGAAACACTGCGTGTTGCATTGTGCATACATCTTGCTGTTTAGGCAAATACACCTTACACAGGAAAGAGCTTCACAGAAATATTAGACCACGTTGGAAACCTTTACTGCTGCTGTGTGCTTCCTTATGCCAGGCAGAGCAGCACGAGCTGTGGGGAATAGAAGTGCTGTGATTGCAGCAGCCGTACTCTTACTCTGTGCTCTTTTTGGCTTTACATTTCTGTGTGTCTTGAAAGGACCCTAGCAATTGTAGAACCCCTTTTCTTCACCCCCTCCCTTGTGGAAGAAAGCTCTCCAGAACCTTTGCTGAGCCCCATTATTGCTGATAGAGGTGGGTTGGTTGTTTGGTTTTGCAGCATTCCTGGTAGTCCTTGCAAGGTACTGACTGCCTAATATTGTTGTTTCTATTTTTTTTTCTGTTAAAGCTGTTCTTAGTAGAAAATCAGAGCTCAGAAATAGTGACAGCAGAGAAGATAGAAAAGGCTTAAACACAGAGGAGCAGGGAAGGAGAGGTGAAATAAATGCGTATACCATCCCCTAACTGATGTTTGCTAGTTATACAGAAGAAAACTTTACATTTCTGTAGCTGTGGTGGTAGCTCTAAGCACTGGGTGATGTTCCACAAGTCCATAAGGCAATACTTACTCATTTCAGAACATTTGTGTTGGCTTGATATTAATTTTTTTTTTCTTGGAACCCAAGTAAGAAGTACAGTTTTCTGTAGTATTAATCTCGGAGCTCAGTGACCCTTTCTGTGGGCCAAACTGGGAGAAGTACACTGAGTTGTATTGATGCTCAGAAGCAAATGGGTAGCACTGATGCCCAAATGTTTGTCATCAGCAACTGGGAATGAGTAATCCTGACTTCTTGTGGGAGGATGACTGCATGTGTGTCCA
This sequence comes from Neopsephotus bourkii, assembly GCF_033783945.1. Classification (NCBI taxonomy): domain Eukaryota; kingdom Metazoa; phylum Chordata; class Aves; order Psittaciformes; family Psittacidae; genus Neopsephotus; species Neopsephotus bourkii. The sequence goes on from NW_026902113.1 coordinate 5,100,085, forward strand.
CTCATACTGCATCCTTGGCAAGGGAACTGCCTGTTGATTGGCAAATAATGATGTGCACATCAGCATCTTATTATGCAGTTTTTTCTTTGTTGTACCTGAACAAATGTTTGTATGAACTCATTTAATGTGCTTTGCATGTATAAACACAAATCTGTAGGACTGTGCAGCTGCAAGAAATACAGGAGGAAGAGCTTGTATTGGGATGGGGAAGAATAGAGTGCAAGCTTGAGGAACACTTTCATTTTTATAATACTTCTGTTCTTAAAGCTCATCTCAGGATCTCAAGTACTGCTGTATATGACCATGCAAACTGCTGATGAAGCACACTCTCCTATGCTAAGAAAAATAGCAAAGTCAAGCAGAACAAATAAAGACATAGAAGAGATTAAGTGGAGAGGAGGCTTGGAACTGGACTCTAGAACAAACCAGAAGTTACTGCCACTGTACAGTAGTCAGTCATGTGGCTCATGATTCACTTCCATGTGGGTTCATGTTCGTGGGACACATAGCTCTTAGTGTCTCCACCTTGCTTACATGAACTGACATGCATAGCTGCTAGCAGGTAAGCCAAGTTTTATAATCACTAGTGTGCTTTTATTACAGGACTTCTGCAAGCAAGAATTCCATTTTATAAAGAACAACCCTTTGAAAACCAGATTGTGTTATTTTTCCTGCTGTTCATGTTACAAATGGAAGATTTCCACTGTTGTAAGCTTGAGATGGATGAGTAGTAGAAAATTGAGGTATTGACAAAGGCTAACTTTCTTCTATAAGCTACCTAGTAGAAAACTAGTGTTCGTTGCTTTATTAGCATATTTTAGTGAATCACAGATGTAGTGTTTGAGTGCTTTAGTGACATGTTTTTAGTAGATGCATTTTTATTAGCTAATCTTTGTGCAAACCACAGCTGGAGCAAAACTTTAGTGGGAAGGTGGTTGCAACCATGTGGTCACAGCCCTGTCCCATTTAGAGTTTTTTTCCTTTGATTAGCGAATCTGTCATTGAGCCTGAAGGCAGGAACACATCATTTCAATGCACCTAATAACTCCCCACACACTGCAAAACTTGTCCATATCACATAATGCAGTAAGAAACAAAGTTTTGAGTAATGAAATGGGTTGTGATGCTTTAGTCCTGTAGTCGTGAGCTTTGTGTGTTTTTTATGGGAACAGTCTTCCTCATTAAAAGGAAATCTTACATGGGCTGTTAACATGACATGAGTCTTTCCTCCCCTCTTTTGTATAAAAGAGCTCTCTACTCAGACAGTTGCTCTAATAGAGGCCTAACCTTTGAAAACAAAGCAGGCCAAAAGAAAGCAACTCTAAATTCTATTACAGATGTACGGTGAAAACCCAGAACTTTTGTTTTGCCACACTCTACCTTTTGTGTGGAGTTTGGCATTAATCTCTTGTATTCATTTCTCTGGACCTTCAGCCTGACTACAGAACTGGGTTGTTCTGAGGAGGCTGGGGAGTGGTTGTAGGTTCTGTTTGGATTATTCAGGGATGGTGGGCTAGTCAAATCTGTGAAGGTCGATAGCAAATGTCTGTTGAAAAACCAAAATGCCAAATGTTAGCCTGTGTTTTTTTTCAAGCCACTATTAAAGGTTTCAGTTTGAAGGCATTAGTTGACCTTATATGAGACTGACTTACCCTTCTGACTGTTGGAAACTTAACTAAGAATGGCCACTTGGCTGATGACAGACTTGCCTCCTGGTAACTGGTCTTGTTCTTAATACTAAAGGTCATAACCTGCTGTGAAGCACATGCAAACTCCTCTCAATAGTGTGTTCTGGCACATCTTGCAGGGACAGGGACAGACCAAATATTTCAGTGTCAGGAGCTGAAACTTTTTTGCTTGTCTAAAACTTGATTTCAGTGTAGGAGTGATTCTGCATTCTTTGTTTCACTTTGTATCTAAAATAGAGGCTTCCTGATGCATAAAGACAAGGGGGTTGCCTGCATGCAGATGTTTGGGAGTGTTAAGTGAAGTAACTTAAAGTGTGAAGATAAAGCAGATGCTTTTAGAGCACGTTGAATAGTTATGTGGATACTCTATTTAAACATAAAGTGGCTTTAGTTCTCTTAGCTTAATCTCCCTTCAAAGGCAATTAAGCTAAAGTGAACATAAAGGAGATTAAACTCCTATGTGGACATTAAAAAGAGTTAACTTATCTTCCCTTCCCTGAATGTGCTTCTACACCATGCCCTTCAAGATGTTTTTAGGAAGTGATGGAGTCTTCAAGCTTTATTAAAGCTATCTGGAATTAAGTATTTCAGAATAACCACTGCACTGCATTGAAAAGAATAATACAGAGTCTCCTAACAAATAACTGTCCTTTGAAAACATCAACAGCATGTGGAAAAAATAATGGGCTAATGATGAATATGCATGCACACGGGCTTAGAGACCCAATTATTTTTGACTGTTTAATGGCAAACTAGCATATCAAAGCTGTATTGATGTTTTCCCATAATATAATTATAGACTATAATCACAGAGAGTTTGAAGTTGGAAGGGAGCTCTAGGGGCCATCTAGTCCACTCCCCCTGCTATGGCAGGGCCACCTAGAGCTAGCTGCCCAGGACCATGTCCAGATGGTGATGTTCCAGTTGTCAGGTCTTTACAACTTGCCTTCCTGAAATGTGCTTCTGAATCCAATGTCCCTGGGTAGATCTCCCACACACAGCTCGAGTCCTGGTACACCCCATAGGAGTTGACATGTTGGATAACACAGCACGATCTGTGCATTCATAGCTGTAGAAATGAGGAAGCAAAACTGTGTCTAGGTAAGTTATAGCCCATGAAATCTGCTTTTGGGGTGTGTTATGTAATTGTGGTAGCAGTATGTGGGCTTTGGTAGCAGCTGCAATGCTAACAAACTTTAAAATAGAGTATTTCTCATGTACACAGCCTCTTTGAGGCTTTTGTAGGATCACAGGAGAGTTCAGTCTAGGAAGGACATCAGCAGATCTGTGGCCCAACCTTCTGTTCACAGCAGGTCAGTTCTGAGGTCAGACTGGGATGCTTCAACTTATAAACATGGAATCATAGAATACTTAGGGTTGGAAAGGACCTTAAGATCATCAAGTTCCAACACCCCTGCCATGGGGGTTCACACTAAACCATGTCACCCAAGGCACTGTCCAACCTGGCCTTGAACACTGCCAGCGATGGAGCATTCACAGCTTCCCTGGGCAACCCATTCCAGTGCCTCACCACCCTAACAGGAAAGAATTTCCTCCTTATATCCAATCTAAACTTCCCCTGTTTAAGTTTTAACCCATTACCCCTTGTCCTATCACTACAGTCCCTAATGAAGAGTCCATCCCCAGCATCCCTATAGGCCCCCTTCAGATACTGGAAGGCTGCTATGAGGTCTTCACGCAGCCTTCTCTTCTCCAGGATGAACAGCCCCAGCTTTCTCAGCCTATCTTCATATGGGAGGTGCTCCAGTCCCCTGATCATCCTCGTGGCCCTCCTCTGGACTTGTTCCAACAGATCCATGTCCTTTTTATGTTGAGGACACCAGAACTGCACACAATACTCCAAGTGAGGTCTTACAAGAGCAAAGTAGAGGGGCAGGATCACCTCCTTGGACCTGCTGGTCACACTTCTTTTGATGTGGCCTTTTGTGGTTGGCTTTCTGAGCTGCAAGTGCACACTGAAGCCGGCTCATGTTCATTTTCTCATCAACCAACACCCCCAAGTCCTTCTCCACAGGGTTGCTCTGAATCTCTTCTCTGCCCAGCCTGTAGCTGTGCCTGGGATTGCCCCAACCCATGTATAGGACCTTGCACTTGGCATGGTTAAACTTCATGAAGTTGGCATCAGCCCACCTCACAAGCATGTCAAGGTCCCTCTGGATGGCATTCCTTCCCTCCAGCGTATCAACCGAACCACACAGCTTGGTGTCATCGGCAAACTTGCTGAGGGTGCACTCAATCCCACTGTCCATGTCAGCGACAAAGATGTTGAACAAGACCGGTCCCAACACCGATCCCTGAGGGACATCACTCGTTACAGGTCTCCAGCCGGACATTGAGCCATTGACCACAACTCTTTGTGTGCAGCCATCCAGCCAGTTCTTTATCCACCGAGTGGTCCATTCATCAAATTGATGTCTCTCCAATTTAGAGACAAGGATGTCGTGTGGGACAGTGTCGAACACTTCGCACAAGTCCAGGTAGATGACATCAACTGCTCTAGCCCTATCCATCAGTTCTGTAGCCCCATCATAGAAGGCCACCAAATTGGTCAGGCAGGATTTCCCCTTAGTGAAGCCATGCTGGCTATCACCAAGCACCTTGTTGTTTTTCATGTGCCTTAGCATGCCTTCCAGGAGATTCTGCTCCATGATTTTGCCAGGCACAGAGGTGAGACTGACTGGTCTGTAATTCCCTGGGTCATCCATTTTCCCCTTCTTGAAAATGGGGGTTATCTTTCCCTTTTTCCAGTCATTGGGAATTTCACCTGACTGCCATGATTTTTGAAACATGATGGACAGTGGCTTAGCAACTTCATTTGCCAGCTCCTTAAAGACCCGCAGATGGATTTCATCAGGTCCCATGGACTTGTGTGCATTCCAGTTGTTAAGATGGTCTCGAACCAGATCCTCTCCTACAGTGGGCCCAAGGTCTTCATTCTCACAGTCCCTGCATCTGCCTTCCAAAACTTCTTTCAGTAGGGGGTTAAACTCTGAGGAAGGAGACTCCCAGCCTCTCTGTGCAGCCTGTGCCACTGCCTGACTGTCCTCATGTGGAAAAAGCTTCTCCTTATATTTAGGCTGAGCCTCTTATGTTTCAGCTTATGACTGTGGTTCTTTATCTTCCTGCCTTGCACCACTGTGAAGAGCCTGGGTTTGTCTCCTCCATAATCTTCCCACAGGCACTAGAGGCTGCTGACAAGTCCCCCTAAAGTTATCTCTGCAGCAGGGTGAAGAAGCTTAGCTCTTCCAGCCTCTTCTCCCAGGTTCTGTGCTCCAGTCCTTCCACCTCAGGAGCTTCTACTGGAACCTATCCAGTTTGTCAAAGCCTGTCTTGTATTGCTGAGGCTCAGAACTGGATGCAGTATCTAAATAAGGGCTTTCTTGGCTTACTGTCAGTTCTGCACTTCGAGAAATTGTGCAGCATCAGTGCTGTGTAACAGCTGATCTTGGGGAGAACTGGCAGTCCTCAGGACAGGCTCTTAAACACCTTCTCTCCTGGAGGTGGGGGAAGCTGTAGTTTCCTTAATCATCACTCTTCACTCTTGTGCACCCGAGTGTTGATTCCTGTTCATCAGGATAACCACTCAGCTTGGAGCAGCCGCATGCAGAGCCAAAGCTAAGCCTGGATGTAGTGGCTGCTTGGATCCTCAGCAGCCATAACAGGGTGACCTGTGCTTTCTTCCATGTAGTCCAGTTTCTCCAAAGCATTAGTAGGAACTAGGAACTAGTAGGAACTGGCCTTTTATTTTAAGGGGACAGAGTTTCCAGAAATACCTTTTTGAGAACTCTGGTGCTGACTTATTCTGTGCTTCCAGTTCTGGCACTTTGTGCATGCCAAGAGTAAAAACCATTTTTAACGCTTGCCAGGATAACTGTTTGCAGTGTGAAAGCTGCTTTTGCCTTATAAATGTTCTTAGGCAATGGAAACTTGGCCTGAGAAAGTACCTTCTGCTTGAGTGGTGACCTTGTTGAAGCAAACTGCTCAAAACTCTTATCAAGGCTTCTTCTTTTGCCAGGATGTTTGTCCAGGTATGCCTGTACTTCTACTGCAAGTGCTTGTGGCGCTGCCTGAAATTTGTGGTCAGGAAACTAACTGGTCAGTGTGAATTGCAGAGGATTTGCTACAATACCAAACCTGGAGCTGCCAGAACTATGAAAATAGGTAACTGCAGAATACTTCTGCATGCCTTTTTACCTTTCTGCCTCTTCTAAAAACAGTGTGATTTTGTTCTTATAAATAAACAATTGTTCAATGAATCAAGTATGAACTTGGCTTGTCTGACATGATGCTTTCAAATATTGTTCTCCTACAGAGGCATCACTGAAGGGTTCAAAAAGTAAGGTGAGTGGAAGATCTCGTCATTGACCTTTCTCTGTTGTGTCCTGTGCATTTGGTTTGCTCAGTCTGCTGTTTGCTAACCCCAAAAAACACTTTAAGGCTTGATATGATTTTCTATTAAAACCATCTTCTACTGAAGAGGGTCTTGTGTCCACAACAGCAGGTGATCTTGCAAACTCAAGGAGAGTGTCCTGTGCTCCAGGGACAGGCACACCGTGGCACTGATGAATGAAGGGGGCAGCAAGCTGTGGTGGAGATGATGTGATATACTTTGGGGCTTCTGAGCTTGATTCTTCATCCTGTCTTAGAATTTTTGTAATCTGCAGTCAGTCACACACTTTACACCTCAGGGGTTTTGTGTGGGAAGCAGGGATAAAAGGGGCTGAGGGCAGGAGCTCCTAGATAACTGAGACAACTGTCTTTGCTTTCATTTTAGATATGTTAAAGGAGAAGAGCCTCTTTTGCTTCATCCTTTCAGTGTAGCACTGGGTATGCTATCCTAAATTGTCACAGAGCATTTGTGTATACATTAAATAGCATCATTCAGCTGTTCCTTTCTCATCGGCATGAGAATCAGTGATGCTGAAAAGCTTACCTCAGCATTAGCAAAACCAGTGTCTCATAGCTCATAGTTCAGCATAATGCTTCCAAATATACTTGTAGCACAAACAGAAAGGCAGAATCTTATTTAAAAGCTTCCATTTAGGCAATTGTGTAGTTTTGAGACAAAGCACCAGCAGGTTCAACCTTTTAATTTTTTAATGTTGGTTTTTGAATACTGAACTTCCAGGGACATCTCTACAAAGTGCAGTGACATGCAAGAAAAAGGAAGAATGCTTTGCTGTCCTACTGCAGTGTGTTGGGAGAGCTGTCAAAGGAAGGCTAGCAGTCTCAGTGTAGTCAGGGAGATGATTTTTGCTTCTTGATCAAAGGCCTCGGTGCAGATCACCTTCACTGGCAGCCACCACAGAAATGTGATTGACTACAAGGGCATGAGAAGTAACTTGAATTCTTACAGGGCTAATGCCTGAAACTAGTTAGTAAGGTTGAATAGAGTGAAAGGTGTGTGTGTTTATGTTGAGTTGAGTTTTCTGGGCTGTTAATCTAGAAGCTTTTGGGTATCAAATTTACCATTGTTAACTTCTATTGGATAATATCTTCCATAGGAATTAACATGTGTTTAAAATCTTTTTAGCGGCTGCAAACTTCAGTAAATGTTCACCCTGATGCTATTGAAAAAACAATAGATGACATCATGGAGCTGAAAAGGATTAATCCAGATATAAATCCACAGTAAGTTTATGGTTTCCTTACAAAAGAAATGGGAATTACTGATTTCTTCAGGGCTTAGGTCCATGGAGAACTAGTTCTCTGTAGCTGTTGTGGCACACAATTTGAAGATGAATTTCATCCCTCAGCATGAAACTCCATCTTAAGCTTTGTCAAGAAGCCGATGGAAAAAATGGATAATCTTTTATGGTGACTGTAACAGGCAAGTCATGAGTCTCTATCTGATTTCCTGAATCATGCTGTCTTAGTATATTGTTGATGCATTGATTTATGGGGACCAATTCCACAGAGATAAAATACCACCAAGGCAGGTAGTGCTGGCAGTGCCTGTCATGCTTCTTAGCAAGGCTGTACGTGGCTTTTTGAGAAGGGAAGAAATAATTCTGTTGTAACTGATATAAATAGTATACTCTTTTAAATATTAAAACTGCCTTTAATTATCCAAGCTCAAGTTTTAATGATACAACATAGCTGATATGAGATTGAAGAGACTGACAGCAAACTGTTAAATTTACAAGTGTGTATTGCAAGAGTAACCACTTTTGTGATGCACTGTTTCTCAGCCCATAGCATATGGCACAAGATGGTGTAGGTCAGGAATTTGTGGTTGAGTGTTACATTATTCAGGTGATAAGCCTGAGGTTCACTCTTCTTTCTAAACTTGAAATTGATATACATAATCCAAAATGAGTACCCATACATTGACTGCTGCTTTTCTTTAAGTGGTCAGCAGCATCTGCAGTGGGGAATGGGGGGGGGGGGCCTGGGGTGTGCAAGGTGGTGCCACATACACAGAAACACACCTTGCCACTAAATTGTTCTTTATATTAAATTAATCATAATTCTGCTCAACTTGAAGCATCTGCCCTGCAGTTTTGCTTGTGAGCCATTTATTTTACACTAAAGTTCTCTGGAGAAATTTCAGCAAAAGCAGGTCAGTATTTCTGCAGTCAGGATTAAGGAAAATTCATCGACTTGCCCACTCTTGAATATAAGAAAACCTGCATCCAAACTGTCTTGTTCAGAAGCTCTGGCCTTCTCTTGCATAGCAGCGACTTGAAATCTGTTGTGGTAAAGACTGAGACGTGTGTCATGCTGTATGAGTTTCTGCAAATTAAATGCAGTGATTTTTATTTTATTTTTTTTGTTAATGTAGCATATTTGCAGAGCTGAACTAGCATCCTAGGGGTGTTTGCACTGAGCTGCTCTTGAAAGCTGTGGGCTGCTGTGACCTGAGGAGGAGACCCACAGTAATTTCCCTTTATGAAAGTCTCTCAGATGTGTGTGTGTATTTAGTGGTGGAATGAAGTAGGTAGAATAACCAGGTGACACATGCAGTCGACACAAACTGTGCAGGCAGTCCTTGAAATACTCCCAGTTTTTGAACTCTCCCCTGTCTGGTGGAGCACCTGGAGCTGAACGCAAGCCCTGGCAGGCTGCTCCTGTGCTCTGAGACCTGCCACTGCCAGCACAGGGATGGCAGGGAGGAGGTGTGGGGCATCAGCAGCTCACCTGCCTCCTCTGTTTGGCAAGGAGGAGAGCATTCCTTAATGAAAAGCAGAGTGGGGAAACTAATTCCACCCACTTCCCCCTGCCATGAATAATACTGCATAGAGCATTTGACTGCCTTTAGATAAAGTGCAAATATGGCTTACTTTGTATATGTTGTGCAACTTGGAACTCAAAAATACAATATTTTTTTTTAAGATAAAATTGCTCTGCCACCACCTGTCACATTCTGTTCTAAACTACTCCAAGTTTATAGAGTAGTTAAAACCATTACAGCTGTGGTTTAGTGATGCACTACAACATTTCACATGCAGTCTCGTCAGGCTTTTCAGCTTTCTTTAAAATGCAGCCTTTTTGTACACCTGGAAGGTATAAAAAGTGAAGCATGTTTAGAAAAAAAATCCCCAATTTTATAATCTAAGGAAGGCACTAAGCATTTCACAACCTTGTTTAGTATAATATTGATCTCTGAAATACTCCCGTTGTAATTAAAGTCTTGGGCTATCAATTAATAGATGTAATATTATTCATGTACATTAATGAATTAAACAGGTAGGTACCTAGTAGTGCTGCTCATATGATTGAGCTGGATTATGTTACTTCTTTCCTCTTCTGCTGAGGTTGGGAGTATCTCTTCAAGCATGCCTGCTGCAGATTGTGGGGTACAGAAATCTGATTGCAGAGGTTGAAAAGCTTCGCAGAGAGCCATATGACTCAGAGAATCCACAACATGAGGAAATGCTTCTGAAGGTAGGTGCTTGAGAGGTATTTAAAGGGCAACCCTTTTTGTGTGTGTCAGCTCCAAACAGCCTCTCTGAAACATCAAGAGGCATTGTTGCCTTCTCCATTGTGTACCTGTTTCAAGGTTATATAGCATATTAATCTGGTCTGGGTGTAAGTGCAACCCCTGCCAAGCAAGCAGCTTGATGAATGCCTGTCCTTTAGCTGGACTATATCTAGGCACTGGATACCCAGCACTTACTGCAGATAACAGCTCTGCGCTATGAACCCTGTAAAAGTAGGCTGATGTCCTACTTCAGTACTCTTCTTCAATGTGAGAAGGGTATTTTCCTCTCTTAACTGGAATTTTCTTTTTTCTTCAATTTCTTGCATTTTTGAAGATATTATGTATCACAATGGCAACCCTCTAGCTTTTATTGCATAGGGTGGAAGGGCAAGAGATGATGACTTATGCCCTTACATTTACCAAGTCTATTTTCAAATGAAAACAAAATGAAACCGTTCTTTAGATAATGCATGCAGAGTGATGACAACCATGCCAGTTGGGTTTTACTTCATGCTTTCAGGAAAGCCTTGCACTGGAACAGATGATGGAAGTTATTTTTGCAGGAAGACAGTCTTGAAGCCATAAGAAGAGGGAGAGCTAGAGAGCTCTTGTATTAGAAAAGAATTGAGAAAGGGGTAAAGGGGCTAGAAGTCTAGTAGCAAGTTCCATTACTTCTTCTGATCCTGTTTCTCATCATAGCTAGTGCAAGAGAAATGGCAAGAAACATAGAATAGTAATCTGCAGGAAAATGGCTTTTTACAGTATTTTCAGAGGGCTTATAAAACATACCACCTATTTGGTGGTGTTACAAGGAAGCTGTTTCCCACACTCTGGTTTGCAGCGTAATGCTTCACACAAATTATGGTGGGAGCTTCTAGAAATGTTACCTTATTACTTGGGCTTCCAGTCACTTCCAGAAATCCCAGGAGGCATCTTGTATATAAACACATACAGATGTAAGTAACTATTTCTATTAAATGCCTCAAATGGTCAGAGAGTTCCTGTAGATGTCTGGAAAGCTGTCTTTAAAGTTGACTCCTTGCTGAGAGGTGGGAGTCTCACCAACTAGGAGTGAAAATCCAGATCTGCCCCTGAAGGAATGCTCCTAGCTACCAGGTAGGATGGGTCAGATGGAATCCTCCTGTTAAAGTCCTGCCTCTGTACAGCCAAACATACAAAATTCTAGGGGTAGAGTGGGCTTTCAACTAAAAGGACACACAGATTTACCTAGTGAGGAAGCCTGTGTCGTGGAGGTGAGGGATACGGGCACCAGCCTGTAGTGTTGGTACCTGAAAATACCAGGTACCTGTCTGCAGGTTTAAGGGGGGGCTTTGACTCCAGGAAAGCATCCCTAAATAAACTGGTCATCTACACTGCCCAGAGAGCAAGAATTTGGGTCTGAGGGCAGGATCACAGGTGAGAAGCACAAGGGAGCTGGCTGTGGTCTCCTCCCTGGCCACCCTTGTCCTGTGAGGGCAAGGTCCTGGTTCTTGGATGCTCCTGAGATTCATGTCAGTTGATGATGTGTAGTCACTGATGTGCTTTAACAACATAACTGCATGAGAATGAAAGCAGAATGGAAACTGAGTATTTATCTGAGGGGAGATTAAGCAGTGCAGTTTATGCTGTAAAATTCATAATTTCAAAGAAAGTATCAGTTTTACCATCTGCCTTCAGTGCAACCTGTGTGTTAGCACTTTTTTACAGCAGGAGTTTTGCAGATTCTCATGTCAAATGGAAATACATCCAAGGACTTAATTCTAACCCATGCTGGGGAAGAATAGGCCAGTTGCTTTTCATTCCTTCTAGGTGTTCTGCTAAGTGATCTCTGCAATGGGTAATTCAAGTTCCTAATGTCTATCATTTATTCATGTTTACCAGCAGGGCACTTGAATGAGAGAAAGATTAAGTTAATGTGATTGAACTAATGGATAATACCGCATTTATTGTCAATGGATGAGCGAGAAAGATAGCAAATATGGTTTAAAAAATGATGCTTTATGCAGTCATTACAAAGTGAAATCATCGACCTTCCTAAGGTGCTTTATTTTAAGTGCAGTTAGAATTGCGAAAATTAACACAGTTTCTGGGGTTTTCTTATTTGGGAAATGTGCATATCGTTCCTTCACTTGGAAAGGCCTTGTCTTGTAGCTCTTGAGGCCCTACTTACCTACTCATAGTTTATGGAGAGCACCTGATTTCTTAATACGCTTTGGCAAGGGAGAGTTTGTGAAATGGCACATGAGATGTGCAGAAAGTTATGTATTTATCAGATATGCCAATTTAGGCTGCTTGTAGGTGCCTAGCAATATGATATTTAGGCACTAAAGTTGTTGGACCAGTGCAGCTAAGTGGATTTATTCCAGATGAGGATCTGGCTTGTTAAATCACTTTGTCTTTTTTCCTCTTTATGCAAGATCAATGAATGATTCACCCCTTAGTTAAGTATGGAGGTGGCACATGCTATTCTTGTATGGATTTTTATTTTATGTTCTCTGATTTGCTTTTCAGCACTGTGGTAGCCAAGTCAGCACTCTTGATTTATAACCCTTCCAGAGACTTGCAAAAGATGCTGGAGAAAAGATTACTGCAGGGCCTCAGGGATTTGAGGGCTGATTGCCTGCAGCTCTGACAGTGATTTACAACCAAATTGCAGCCCATTCCTGTCTTAGTGCTTATGGAGGCAGACACTAGTTTGATGCATAAGGTGTGAACAAAACAAGCTCTTCTGAGAGACGTTACAACAGCTGCCAAATAAGGTCAGAAGGGCCTTGTAGGGCTGAAATGTCTGCAGTGCTTAATAGTGGTTTGGGATTTCTCCCCACTTTCCTCACCTCCAGGAATTTAATTTGAGTTGATGTCTGGATTGCTGGGATAGTAATGTTACATAAGAACATAGCTTGGTTTAAAATGAAGAAGCCTTACTAATGTGTGGAAGTTTCATTATGTTTTACCTGTAATTTTCCTAGTTGTGGAAATGCTTGAAGCCCAATTCACCATTGAATGCTCGGATTTCAAAGCAGTGGTGTGAAATTGGTTTCCAAGGTGATGATCCTAAAACAGACTTTAGAGGGATGGGTCTCCTGGGCTTATATAACTTGGTGTAAGTATGTTCCTCTGTCAATGTGTGTCTGAAGTCATGAAAATCAGCATTACTTGCGGGTTTTTAGCAAGTCTGTGGGGATAACATATAAAAGTGTTAGGGACTTGATATAAAAAACTGAAAGAATTTATTTGCTAGCCCAGTTTTTGGAGGGTTTCTCTTCTTGAAGGAGTCTCCTTTGGTTTGGCATTCCTAATTCAACTCAGTAGCACCACTTGCTAAACCCTTTTTTAATCTTAGTTTCTCTGTGACACAGTAATTTAGCACTCTATTCCCACAAGAAAGAAACTGTAAAGTATATTTTCACCAAATATCTAGATCTCATTAAACAAAATGCCCTGCAAGTGAACAGGCGGGAGGGTTATGTTACTGCTCAGCTTTCTTGTTTGGGAATTTCTTGCTGAATTCTTGGCCAAAACACTTGAAATGTGATCTTCATGGCAGAATTATGTGGTTAGACTGCTGCTTCTGTTTCTGTCTATACTCGAAATTAAGCAGTGAGTTTCCATCACTTTTCCCTTCTGCCTCATGCACACCAGGTGTTGGTACCATGTGTGGCTGGTAATTTGGGAATCAATCAATGACTGTTAGTTCCTCCAGCCCTTTTATCTGCTGCAAGTTGTTACATAACTTTGAAACATTTAGGAAAATAACCTCCCCCTACGAGGGGAAAAAGAAATATTTTCTGCTTTTACTGATTGAAGGACATAAATCATCCACTGTCGGTACATCACTGTTTAGGGAGGCTCAGTGGAGGAGCTGGACTCTTGACTCTGGCTTTGAACTTCCAACTGAGATGAATCAGTACTATGTATTTCAATTCTCAGTCTCCTGTGATGACTCTTATCTTGCTTAATGAATCTGCGACATCCAGAAGCCTGAACTGCTTTCCCTTGAGCTCAACAGCCAGCATGCTCTAGTAATAAGCAACTGATTTTCTTTTTTTAGTAGGATGGATAGAAAGGAGACTCTGGTAATGCACTTTCACTAAGCGCTCATGGAGTTGCACTTTAATTTGGGGGTCTAAGTAGTAGCTTAATGAATTTAACACATTAAACGCTACTCATACTGCACAACACATGTAGTATCCTACCATGGATAGCTCAGTATAAGTTAAGATGCTTTTTTCATTGTATTTCTTAAACAATTCACCCTAAACATATATATCTGCAGGTATTTTGCTGAATGGGACACTGAGATAGCTCAGCAAGTTCTCTCTGATTCTCTTCATCCTAAATACAGGTAATGTCTGAAACCAGTAAAAACAGTATCTTGAAAGAGCACTGTCCTGGCTGGAGCTTGGGGCAGGAGGGGGGAGGTGTTTTTTGTTGAACATATGCTTGGGTCTTGCCACATGCTATCTGTTTTCAAGTACTGGATTGATCATGATCATGATCCATCCATGATAACTGATCAAGTCCAAGAGGCAAACTTATATACTGCATCTTTAGAAATAGTTAAACTTAGTGTTAAATGTTTTCATTTATACTTCTAATTTCAAGTGATTTTGTATTTTTATTTACCTTTCTTTTAATTCTTTTATCTTTTCATAATGAAGGGAAGTCACTAAGAAGGAACTAAGGTATTTTTTTTTCTTTTCTCTTATTTTTATGAGACCCTACATGCAAATAAAGATCAAACCATACAGCAAATTTGGCATGTTATAAACTGAAAGTCTTTGTTGCCACATGGAGAGATCCATATTCTCTTCTCTAAAGTTAACTCAAACATAGTTGATGGTGCAACATCTGAGCTTATATATAGAAAATACTTATATATAAAGAATGAAATCAACCCTGCTTGATGTAGCTAAAGCATTGTGGTTTAGACTTATTTAGTACCAGGCTTAAGGAACAAATGTGGGGGACTTCTACATGTAGGAAAAAAAGTCTAAGCAGTGCCACTGTGGTGTCACAACAGCTGTGACTGACTTGGTAATCAAAAGTAGTCTAGGCCAAGGATTTGTTAGGACAGCTGAAGAGCTCCTTTATTTATAGTCACATACTCTGCCTACCCTGACAAAGGGTGGGTCTAATCTGGCCAGCCTGTTGTCCTGACTGTTAAGAAATCAGGTACTTTCAAGTGGCATAAATTTTGTGTTGAGAATGATTTGTGAATAGGAGACTTATTCTCTAATTACTGGGGGTGGAAATGCCTCTTAGCCAGCTGCATAGTAATCATTTGCCTTAAAAGGCATTTTTCTTCTGCTAGTAATATTAGATTGCCCTATAGAAGGTCCACATCTGAATCCTGTGAAGCTTTTAATCTCCTCAGTATTTTGAGTTCTCAATGCTGATTCTGTGACAAAAAGCATTTGGAACACACAAGTGTTCTTCATTTACATGTTTGATTACCAAGGACTGTCTTAGAGCACTGTGTGAGCATGTGCAATTTCTACCCCTTGAAAGGGAATTCAGTAGAAGATAGATACTGCTGGTGGTGCCTCTGGTGTTCTTCCTGGTGTGGTTGCTTAGCAGCCATGCTAGTTTCTGATGAGATCATGATCCATGTAATTTCTATGTCTGTTGAATTGTATTGTTTGTCCACATTCTACATGTGCCACCTTTATTATTCAATGCTTGCTTGGGTTTTTTTAACTGATATTATGGCACAGCCTACAAAGACAGTTAAGGTTTTAGAGAAATGAGTGAAGACTGATGTATTCTTGTATGCTAAGCCATTTAGGAGGTGAAGTTTTCTCTTCATTCATGCCATGTGATAACACTCAGGTCAGAATGGGTATGAACCTAGGTACTTAATAGCAAGAATTCTAAACTACTGTATTTACATGAATGTCAGGGTATTGTTTTTAGTGTAATATATACTAATTGTAGCTCAAGTATAGTCCAAGAACACACTGGTGTCTGTAATTTCGGATCTAAAGCCTGCAAAATCTGATCTGCCTTACCAAGGCAGAACTCCCCCAGGCATGTCTAAGGTTGGTTCCATGCCTGCTTTTAGCTGGTGATAAATGCAGGCAATGATTTCTGCTAAACTTGGTCCATGAGAGTAGATTAAAACCTGGTTAGTGGGATATCAGCTGACTGGTTGCATCACATAACTCTATAAATGAAAATGTGGTTGAACAGCAGAAATTTAGTCTAAAATCAATCTGTTTTCTAACCAATTTTACAGGAGGGACCTTCTGTGTCCTTGAAAAGCTCTGCATTATTGTGCCAAATAGTAAGAAATACTAATCCTTACTTTTGACTCTTGAGTGGCTTCTGATTTGGCTGGACACAAATACTTTCTGTCAGAGGAGCATTTTTCATGTTTGCTTCTTCAGGTGAATCATGCCTCCAGTGATGAGTGCCATGTATATCTTTGAAAACACGAAAGCCTGGAACAGTCTTTGAGTTAAAAGAAATGTAATTTTTTCAACTTCTGTATAATTCAGACTTAATCTAAATGGATTATCTTTATGGCCACTATAGAAATTAACTAGCTTTTACTGAGAGCATTGCCATAGATGCATACTTAGTAAAGATTAAACAAGTTTATCAGCAATGCTATAAAGCCAGTTACTCATTTCAAGTCTTTTCATACCAGTCCATTCAGTCAGAAGCAAAGTTAAATGTGATTACCTCAATGGAGGTAGAATACCATGTTCAGTCTATGTTATGATATCAAAGAAATTGAAAGAAAATATTTATCACTTAGTGATGCGTGGCAACTGCTGGATTTTAATGGTTTTTCTCCCCCCCCCCCCCACCTTAGCCAACTGAGCAAAGCTGAATGGGAGAAGAAAAAGTTTGATAAAGCAATTGGGTAAGTTTAAAAATCCTTTTAAAGTTGCCGCAAGGCCAACAGTTAATAATGCTGCTGTATATTTGAGGGGAAAAAGGTGTTTCCTGGTTACATTTTAAAGGAAATTTTGGTGTACATACTGACATGTATTGTCTTAAGCACACCTTGACCTTGATCAAAGATTACAGGAAAAGCAGTTTAAAGTAAGAATTAGGAAAAATAACCAAAAAGGAGAAGCTTTCTCTGTATGCTATGAATAGTGCAGTGATGAAAACCTGTTTAATTCTTCTTAACGTGTAATGTGATCAAGTCTCAATTCTTACTGTCAGAGCCAGGTTCTGATCTGCTTTCAGGAAAGCATAATAGGGAGGAAATATTAGTTAGATTTCTTTCTTCTTAAGCAGTAGGTTTGGTACAGCTGCCTTATTCATGAGTATGGAACTGGTTGTTCCTTCTGAGTGTATCTGAAAATCCGTAATACATCATTTTAATGCCCATGTTTAATTTCTCTCTGAAAATTGCCGTTAGGCCCCATGTTGCAGTTAACTTCTGGACTTTTATTATTTTTTCTTTCTGAAATGTATCAGAGGTTAAAGAAAAGGAATGTATTTGGTTTGCTTGACAGAGATAACTGAAAATATACCCAGGACAGTCTGCGGAAGACAGCTGTGTTTAGAGGAGGGGAGGAATCATTTAATAACTAAACAAGTTTGCTTTTATCACTAAATGTCAGTGTGGGACATTGTATATTCTCTTGGGAAATAGTCACTGCCAGGAACGTCAAGTTCTTTAGGCAACAGGCTTACAAATCAAGAAATAATGTCTAGTTTCCGAGTTGTGTTTTGCTTAAATGTACTTTCATCGTTGATATCTTTTAGCATGACAGGAGTTTGCTTCATGAGTTTGATTTTGTTATTTCTGTTTCCAGCATGATCTGATTTAGGCTTTTGCCTGTTTTCTGGCCTGTGTTCCTAGTTCTCTCTTAGGAAAACATTGGAGGTGACTCAGCTGGATCTCTTTTACAGGCTCTCTAGCCATGTCTTTGTAGGACTGATTGTTGAAACCTGACGTTCCTAACCGTGGGTAATGAATTCCAGTGGGGCAGATGGGTTAAAATAGCAAATGATGGGTGACTGCAGACATAGACACTGTGTGGAGTGCTTGCCCTGTGTCAGAGGAGAGCTCAGGGACGCCTGGGCTTGTTCTTATTCCATAGGAATGAATTGGTGCTGCTCCACTGAAAATACTGGCACAGTGAAGAAACTCCTGTTTTTCACTGTGACCATATGTTTCACAAGGGAAACACTGCCATTAGAGTGTACAAAGCAGACAAGATAAATATGTGGTGTTTCCCAACCCCCTCACACTGAAAGCTCACAAAGGAGAAAATTAATACACCTCAGCAGCACATAAAATCTGCAGTTTCAGTCATCAGTGTTTCTTACAGAGTAATGAAATAAGACAAACATTCAATAAATGTTGCTGCTTTTTTATCTTACAGCTATTCTTTCGCTATCGTGGGCATTAACATAACAGACCTCGCATACAACCTGCTTGTGAGTGGAGCTCTGAAGACCCACTTCTACAATGTTGCTCCAGAAGCACCAACACTAACTCACTTTCAGCAGACGTTCTGTAAGTGTCTGGGGAGGGGTGTGGGAAATACATAAACTGTACTCCTGGTAACACTTTTGTACTACCCATACTATCAAAATCTCCTGACACAGCACAGGGACTGTCATGCTGGTCTTGTTCTCCTGTCTTTAGGATGACTGAATTAAGTTCTGGGTTGTGATTGATGCCATTACCAAACTAAGGAGTAAAAAAAAAACCCAAAATAATCCCACCAAATAACTCAAAAAACCCCTACCAAGTACCTGAACGAGTGATCTTCCTGTCATCTTAGAGTGCTTTTAAACAGCAAGAAACTAAGGGTACTTTAAAGAGCTTCTGGAGTTCACTTCGCCATAAGTACAGTTGTCTTAAAATATGTGTATCTACTTCAAGTGTCACCCTTCCCCCTTCAGTAGAGTTGTTCCAGCCCTTTCCCCACATTAGAGCATTCCTCCTGCAGCACAGACCTGCTGTGCATCCTTGCACAGTGAGAGCAATGCTTCTAATATTTTTCAGTGTATAGGTAAGAATCTGATAAGAAGTCGAGATGCCACATTTATGGCAATTGCAAAAGTTCAGTTCTCTTTATTTGTTTTGGGTTTTTTTAAGTTTGGCTATTTAGATAACAGATGTTTTGCAGCTATAATAATTTCTTATTGCTCTAACTGGATAAATGGCAAATATTAGTGTCCTGGGCATGTGTTCCATTAAATATTATATAGGCTTTTCAGAACAAGGATGCTATTTAGTTGTTTGTTTGTGGGGATTTTTGGAGGGGTTTTACTGAACTTTTCTTTGAAAGTAACATCTCCTGAAAGTAACATTCCTTTTGCAAATTAATGATTGGCAAAAAATATGACTACACGAATATACCTTGAAATTGAAGTTATAAGTATATGTGTTGTAATTGTCACATAATAGAAATAAATGGGTACAAGCAATTAAACCTTTTTTTTTTTACAACAAAAGCCCTCACTTTCTGGAATACAGAAAACTTACTTTCACATTTCACTGTGTTGGGAAGTAAGATTACACATCTTCAGTGGTTCATCTGCTGTGGAAGCTGGGATTGAGATTGGATTCAGTTCACTGAAGTCCTAGTGCTGAATATAATGTTTTTCCTGTTAGTGAAACTCTGAGTCCAAGGATGGCACAGAACTGAGAGGGTAAAGGCCTTAATCAGAGCCTATATATTAAATCTACTATGGAATCAAGTTTCTTCCTGTAACAGGAATGTCTTACCAAAGTGGTTCTGTATATCATCTTATCACTCATCTTTCCAGGATTATAGGCATAAATGTTAAACAACATTTCCAGCAAGGTCATGCACACACAAGGTAAAATTATGCATGAGGAGGAAGTGTTAATACAGAAAGACATGATGGTGACAGTTATATTACCTGTATGTTCTCTATTTTAGTGAAGGGTAGGCAATGTACCTGTGAGGAAATGTCTGTGAGGCAGAACTTACATATAAACAAAAGGCTCGTGGAGCAGCATCAGCAGCATCTTTCCCTGCTTTTATACTTATTAGTTTAATATTTTAGTTCCTGTATCTGTGTGTCAAGACAACTAATGACTTCTTGTGTTTGTTGTGAGAAGTTCTGCCAATGTATGATACTCATCACATTTGGGGTTTGTCCAAAACTAGTTTAGTCTTGGCCCGCATACTGTTGTGATGTGTCCAACCTCAGTGACCAGGATTTGCTCTTCATAGTTTTGTGTGTAATCTTTACATACTCTGCTTTTTTATTATTCTGTAGGCTACTTAATGCATGAATTCCACAAATTCTGGATTGAAGAGGATCCGCTGGATATAATGGAGTTCAATCGTGTCAGAGAGAAATTTCACAAGCAAATCTTGAAACAGCTCCAGAACCCAGAAATGGCGCTGTGCCCTCACTTTGCTGCATCAGAAAGTTTAATCAATATGTAGTTACTCATTCAATTTCATTTGGAAACACTGTCTCACTCTTGTGTTAGATCATGGCTTAGACCATCACTAGCATACTGAATGACCATGGCAATTGTATGCATGTTTTTGGTGCAATATTCATCTTTTTTTTTTTTTTGGTCACACATACTAGATCCCCTTCTGCTTCTCTCACTGGGGATTTCTCATTTTAAATGGGTGCTCATATTGCCACATTCTGCAGTGTTACATTCTGAATTGATGTCTGGATATCAGAGGTTTTCTATTTTTTTAGACTTTCCTCATAATTCAGCATTGACAATTGAATTGTATTTCTCTAGCTGTGTTTTTGTATATGTGGAATAAGTAGCTGGATCTTGTATTGTGAAAGCTTTTTAACTTCTTGGTATGTTTTAAGGTAACTACTGGCATTTCAAGCAAAATATTTGTTTGGACCTCATCTAGAAGATTGTGTGTGTAACTTAATTGATGCAGGCAAACACATTAAAGTCCAGTTTTCTCTGTGCAGCCATTATATGCTTAATGCAGAATTAATGAGGCTTATGAGACACAAGTTTCAGTGAGAAGAGTTTATGCAGAATTGTAATCAGACTCCACAGCTGCATGAATACCAAATGATCTGGTAATGCTAATGCATCCACAATGAACTGCAAACACACTCACAACCACTGGATACTGGCAGGGGCCAAAACTTCTAGCATCAGGCTGTTGTCACCAACACCACCATGGTGAAACATGGTCTAAATTCCTGCACATTCCTTTGAACATACAGGGGTTAGTACTTTGTGTTGCATGTTAGAAGGCAACATGATCTGGTCACCTTATGCTTGGTGAATTTGGGGGAGCAAAAATCTGTTTTGTTTTTGGTGTGGATTTTTTTTGTTTGTTTTTTTTTTTTTGGGTGGGGGGGAGTTTGGACTACTGAGAATGTTGCTTTGGTTGTCCATTCAGTTCCTAAGAACTGGGAGAAATAATTGATTAGAAGGTTTAGAGCAAAACCACTTGAGTTTCCCAGACTACTTATGAAAAGAATTAAAAATGGCAAACTGCCTTTTTTTCTAAAAAATGAGTAAAAGTGTCTGACATGAAGATTGTGTAGTATATTGAAAAGCATCTACCATGGCATTTCATACCCATGGTATTTTTTACCTTCTAAGCAATCAATTTTAGTATTATATGTTTGTGTAAATCACTTGCATATGGAGATTGGGTAGTGCCCAACTACTTGTGAATTATATTAATAAATTATATGTCATTCTAAACTGAAGCATTGTGGGTTTTGTTTTTGAGATACACACTAATACAGGTGAAAGCTGGCTTACTTTAACGGATGAGATAAAAGGGGTTATAACAGCTTTGTGGTATTTCCCTTGTCCGAAGAGTGATCTGAACATCCTCAGATCATGTTCTTTATACCATTTCTAGTTGTGGCTTGGGCCATCACTTTATAAGTGAAAAGTAAATCAATGGGGAATAGGTAAAGTTCTTGGGAAGCTCCTTGCATTCAAGCCCTCTCATTTGTTCGCTAAAATGTAAGCTGGGCATTAGGGCTTCTCTCCAGGGCTGGAAACTTGCACTAGTTTTGGAGTTAATGAGCAAAACTCTTGGGGTGTTGTGATAATTAGTCTTTTCTGACTAATTCAGAAATATGGAAGTTTTAGCTATTGCCTATTTTGCATGAAATACAAGAAATAAAATCTGCTTGTTGAACTTCACCACTGATTTTGAAAACTGGTTATTGATAACCAGCAGAATCAAGGATGACTTTGCATCACTCTTGAAAATTCTAAGATCAGTTTCTAGCAACAGCTTTTCATTGTTTCAAATATTTGACTCTCTTTGCCTGCCCCACTCTGACTTCAATATCTTCTGCAATTTGTTAGGCTATGCTGGTTTATTTTTAGTTCTCTAAACTGGAGCTCATGGAGTTGACGGGGAGGGAGGCATTAAGGTCCCTGCTACCTCCTTACTGCTCTGATCCTCTCAATTGTTACACCATGTCTCAAGGTGTCAACTTGAAATAAAATCAGAAAATGTCACCTGTCTCTGTCAGATCGTGTCACTGTAGCGTCACTGCTTTGGCTGATTGTTTTTCCTGTCTTGCAGGGAGATGGTTTTGATGAAGCTAAGTGCAAAATTCCCTCTCCTGTGGAGCCTCTGCATGCCGGTGCCTACAGATCTTATCCTCCTGCCCACTCGTGCTTCAGCTGTGTTGCCTGTGACATCCTTGCTCTCAAAGCCCCCGTCAAACCTGAGGCAGAGTGTCCCTGGTGCCTGTCAAACTGGCTGTGCTCTACTGAGGGAGAATGTCTGCCTAACACTGCTTCCCCTCCTCCTCAATAATCGCCCCTTACCACAGTGCAAACCTGAACTTTCATTAAAAAAAGATAACCTCCAAGCTGACCTGTGAGGAGCTGGATGCTGGTTTCCTTAGGGAGGGGAAAATGAAAGAAACAGAAAGAAGAAAAAAAAGTTAAAAATGTGTTTCAAGAAAGTAGAATCAAGATTTATACTCACTGCAGGGTGCAGGTATTAGTTTATCTAAGAGTAGAGGAGACTTAGGCTGGATCTTCTGAAAAGCTTTCCACAAACTGATGTTTGCTGCACTTCACCTGATATCTCCTCTCCTGGAGGCTCCTGTGAAGCCACCCAGGTGCTCACTGCTGGGAAAGCATCATCCCTGGCCCTGCATGGCCACCAGTGCTGCCTGCCCAGCCTGTGGGGCTCTTCAGACCCTTTGTTTTTTCACAGGTACTTTTCTTAGTCAAATAATTTATGCTGGCAGTGGCATCCAACCCAGGTGTTTTTAAAAAGCCCAGCCAAGTTGTTAGTCTAAGATGCTCTTTGGTTTATAAAATACAAGATAGCTTACTGATGCTATACAGAGTATGTCTTGCTTTGGGCAGGCAGATAAAAATATAGTTGATAAAAACATGATATTGGCAGGTTGCATGTGATTCGAACTGTGGAAATGTTTACCTTTGTATGCTTAAAGCCAGAAAAAAGGACCGCATAGTGTTGTGGTTCTTTATTTCTATATGCAAAATTATACGAGGGTGGCCTGTATTTCTCTACATTATAGATTCTCTGTGTCACTTCCCATAGCACAGCACTATTTATGCCAGCTAATGTGAATTTAAATTGTTGCTAGGGCTCCTTCAGCAATGTAGGTGGGCACTGATTTGTCTTCAGTAACCTCACTGCTGCACCAGCATCTGCGAAGCTGGGGTGGTGAGCACCAGCAGTATCTGTGAGCAGGGTTTTGATTACAGCCAGGAGGAGAGCGAGTGCTGCTCCGGCTTTCTGTCACTTCTTAGCTTGTAGCTTTTTTTTTCCTTTGGGGAAGGGAGAATTATTTTTTCTGAGGTTCTTACTGGCTCTTTAGGCAGGTATTTTTTTAAATGCTGGTGGCATTTCTAGGTACTATTTTTAGAGGCAATCAAAGTCCATCTTATTTATGCAGTTTGTCTTGGAGAATCGTAACTCCTGCTGTTTCTTGCAGCAGCACTTAAGCTGGACTGGAAAATTTCCTGTCGTGTAGAAGGTAAAGAGGATTAATCCATTGTCCTTGCTAATGGAAGACCAATCTTTAACAGCAGCTGCATCTGTACTGTGCGCCCCATGGGGCACAGCTGGGTGCCAGTGGCTTAGTGGTGCTGGCTGGAGCACTTTGCTGCAAGCAGATTTTCAGCATGTGGCTAGTTGAAGTAAGTGGTGTTAGTTGGAGCAGGATGTATGTGAACAGAGCACTGATGCTCAGGTTAATGTACCCAGATCTGCTGCTACTGACCTAGAGAATCACTGGTTTCATCATGCACATACTGGTTTCCTTTTGCAGTTGGAATCATCATTTCCTTTATCCTGCCCTTCATGGGCTGTGGTTAGCTTTTAACTTTTCATTTGCTGACTTGTCCATTTTTGTCATAATGTGCCCTAAGATTTTTTACCCTTCCACAGGGGGAGCCAGCACTGCAGGGTTGCCCACTAGTGGGGTCTTGTAGATTGGAGTCATTCCTGCCTGAGCTCTACAGGAAACCTCAATCCATGGCTATGCCACACAGATGTATCTGACTGAAGTAGGAATCAGTTACAGCCTGAAACAGTAAACCTGGGCAGTTCTATAAATGCTAAATTCAGGCATTCCATGGGTTCTGTTGGGAAGTAGGAGAACTCTGTATGTACTTTCCTCTGTCCCCAGTTGGCTCTTGACAAGCTTGACACCTTCAACATGACCATTCTGGCATTGTAGGAAGACTTCTTTGTGAATGGCTCTCATAACCTCTGATTTTTTGAGAACTGTTCTCCTTTGAATCTTGCTAACCACCCATCTTTAACTCTCATTCCTCACTTTGAATTCGTCCAATGTGAGCTGGAATTGTGTACTGATGAATCCTCCAGGCTGCACTCAAAAGCAGTATGGCTCTTTCTGTACCCTTGCATCTGCAGCATGGTGCAGCTAAAAATCACATGAATTATTAAAATAGATATTTTGGAGAAAACAATCCTGAAACAGATCAGAAAATGAATTATTCATTGTTTTCCTTAGTCTGCGGCAGTGCAGGTTTTCTGTAAGGCTTGCCAAAAATTAGCCAGGAGCCTTCCTACAAGATCACATAGGAATATAGCAGGACTGGCTTTGTGCTTTCCCCTCTGAGCAGCACACATAAAAATCAGGTCATTACTTATTCTAGTAAAGGAAACTGTTCTCTCTATAAACCTATAATTAGAAAAAGAGATTTCTCTCTAAAACCTCCAAGCAAGTATTGGGTACAGCAGCTTAGATCAAAATGAACTATGGTGAAGGGCAGAAGGTTTGTTACTTGTGTTGCTGTGTTCCATGACCTGGGTTTCACTGTACTGTGGCTGTAAAAACATGTATTTGAAGGTAGTGTATTCTCCAAAGAGCTTACAGTCTGCAACGAGGGAGGGGAGCAAGACTTGGCTCTGGATCTTCTCACGTGCTGCTTTAAGCTGTTGTGACTAAGCCATCATCTCCTCCTCACTCCTCCATCTGCCTCTTCACTTTCTCCCAGTTTTCCAATCACATTGGTTGGTTGATTTGGATTTAAGCCAACAGACATACACTTTCCTCATTCTCATGTCTCTGCACTCACTGCACCTTCAGCTTCTCTCCCTTTCACCCTTTGTCACACACATTTGGCAGAGCCATGTTGCAGAGGATGTGGATGTCACCTCTCCATAGCTCTGTGGTCCAAAAAGGAGCAAAGAAACAATGGTGGGAGCAGGGATCTGAGCAGGCACCAGCTGACCTGATGAGCCTTCTCCTCTGATCCTGCCCTGGCCCAGCCTGCGGAGGGCCATGGTGGCACCAGGTTTAGGAGGGTTGCTGTAAACTTGGCCATCACAAGGCTGCTGCCTTCAACTGCTTTGCACCTTTCACGAGGGCAGTGGAAAGGGACATGAGCATGTGGCTGCATGGGGAATAAAAAGCTTCTCTAGCTCTTCTCAGCTGCTAATTTAGTGCATAGGGTTCTTCTGCCCCTAAAGTACTCTCAAACTCCTACCAGGCTCTCTCCAGAGAGAACCATCTGATTCTATCTTGCAGAATAGAATTTATTTTACTTTTTGTCCATGCCTGAGACAGGCCCCAGTTAGTCCAAGTCTGCTGTGAAGCTGTGCAAATGTACACTGGCTCCAAATCTGTCCAGAAGAGATGAATACAGCAACAGCAAACAGGGGACCCTGAGCCCCAGAAAGGAGTTATAACCACAGCATGGTGTTCTCCTTCATTTGCTGCATAAAAAGACAGGTCTGAGAGAGATGTGAACATCAGCTATCTACTGAGTGCGTCAGAAAGTCATCCTTGATGAATGGTATGAGTGCCCTTGTATTAAAAGCTAGACTAAGCATTCGTATCCTCAGAGACTATTTGAAAAGCCAGACAGTGACTTTCTTATCATATAGAAATATCAGTGGTTTTGGAGCACTAAACTCATATCTAATTCCAACAGAGATCCAAAAGTTATAGAGAGATTGTGAAGTGCATTTGGGAACCTGCAGCACTTCAAGTCATTTTGGAGCTGTCTGAACTGCAAGGCAGAGAGAGAGATGCTGGCACTTCAACATTTCATTCTATATTCTTACTTTGCACCTGTAAGTGCAAATTTAACATCACTGTCTAGCAACAGTATTTTTTGTGATCCTGCTGAATTTATTATGGATGCCTACAGTCACTGCCTATGAATCTCATACATAATGGTAATTAACTTCTATGCCACAGTTCTATTCCATTATTTTTCAGGCACAGCGATGATAGCTCCTAGACATCTGAATGATAGGACTCTCTTCCTCCCAGAGAGAGAATTGCCTTTGGTCTCCTTACCTAATCCTTTAACTGGCATTCTTACTTGTTGCAACCAAAGTCTCAGTCAATCTTCAAAACTTTTCTTCTTGCAAGACACCCATAATCTAGTCTTTATCATCGATGTCTGACTATGCAATGAATTTGAGGTCATAAGAGAGAAAACCCAAAATACAACTTCAAAGCCGTGAGCAGAGATATCTTTAAGAGCACCCTCACATTAACTGCCTTTTGGTTGACGCTCTGAATTATAACCAAGGAACATCTGGGGGTAAAAGCAAGAGGTTTCTCGCGCAAAACAAACCCCTGAGGGTTTGGACGATCACTTTCCCCACTGTCAGGCCGGAGGTGTCGGTGCAGCACCCTGGACAGCGCCAGCCGGCAGGTCCTGCCCGGCGCCCGGCGCTCCTCGTCCACCGGGCAAAGCACCGCTGTGTGCCAGCTCCTGCTCATTCCTGCAGCTGCCCCTGAGCTGACTGCTGGAGCAATAGTACTATGGATGCTTCTTAACTATCTCCAAGAAAACTGTTAACCAAATTAGTTAATTAGACTTGAGTTTCTGGTGGAATTCAGATCTTGGCAATCACTTTTGAGGCTCTGCCCCTCCAGGGGTTTGGAACTCTATTTAGGAGATTTTAACTCAGTTTGCCTGTCAGAGTTCAGGAAGCATCTGGACAATACTCTTAGTCGTACGTTTTGAGTCGTACTCAATGATCTTTATGGGTCCCCTTGCAACTTCAGATATTCTTTGCCTGGGTAGGACTCACCTGTTGTGAATGCCCTTACCTTGGAGAAAGACTGTCAAAGATCCTGAACTCCAGGTCTGAGAGATTCCAAAGAGGCTGCAGCAGCCTGGAGGGTATAAAATTCCTGTAGCACCCGTCCTCCCTGAGGCAAGAATTTTTCGCACTGGAAGCACTGCTTTAAGTCACCTAAACATTTTCAGAATTCCTCCAAGAGGAGTGCAGATTGACCTATTCACACACTCATTGTTAGGTCCTGTAAGCTAATTGCAGCATTTTTCTTCATTTTAAAATATCTTCATTGAGCCAGGCTGGGGAGGCTGAGGCCTCTCAAAAAAGGGTAGCCTTTGGTATTTGCTTTCATGGAAGCTCCCTAGGAGATAGTATCCCTCTCAAAGCTGTTATAAACTATTCTTGATGGATGTCTGAACCTGTTCTTAAACACTGCCGACAACATCTCTCAGTATTGGTAGCCCCTCACCTTTCAACAGTGTAGCATAGTACTCAACTTCATGCACTAGTCGTTAGACTAAGAAAAATGCTCTGAAATCTCCTTTGCTAACATTCAAGCCTATTACTTGTGTGCAAGGAAAATAGTTCATTGCTTTCTTCTTTGTTACCATGTTGCATATATTTGAAGGTTGTTGACAGTCACCATTTCTCTTACTTGGCCCATTCCCATTCCCAGGGACGTGTCTGATGTCTGCTGCTGGAGCTGCCACTGGTCACCCCTGGTCTGAGCTGGGGTGGCGGAACAGGCCCTGCCTGACGCTATGGGGAGCCCCTAGCTCCTGCACTGCCCTGATAATAGGTAAAACAAGGAGTAATAACTCCTCAAAATATCTTCTGAGTTGGCAGTCCTTAGTTAAGCTTCCTATGGAGCCAGGAAGCTATCTTCATATTTAACAGATCTTAATGTTCTGGGTTTTTTTCCTTCCACAGATTTATCTGAACATTTTTAAACCTGTCTGTCCTGTTTTCTTTCAGGACATCTTGTACTTCTGAGTTTCACAGTCCATTGCTGAGGTGAGGAGCTCGAGAGAGGACGCCTATGAACACCGGAGCGGGGGGGAGATCAGCGCCCAGGAGCCTCAACTCAGAGCGGCGAGAGTCACCGAGGGAGCCTCAAGTCCTCGACAGAACCTGCCCAGGAGCCGGCAGCTCCGCTGAGGCGAGCAGGGACTCACAGGGGGCGGAGCCAGGAGGAGCTGAACCAGCCCTGACTGGGTAAAAACCTGCCCCAGGGAGCGCGAGCGACCGCGGCGAACAGAGCGGGTCGGGGCAGTTTGCGCGGGCAGGCGAGCGGGATGGTGAGCACTCGCCGTATGACCAGGGCCCGGTGTGGGAGCTCTGCTCTGGCTGTCCCGGCGGTGGCCACCGTAGGCACTCAGACAGAGCCGATGAGAGGGGAGGCTGCAGTGCAGACTTCGGGGTGTAGAGAGTGCCTGCACTGGTCTGGTGAGGGAAAGGTACACAATGGGCAGGGCTGCACTCGGTGCTCCCTGGTGGAGGCTCTCCTGCAGCACGGGCTGAGCTGCAGGAAGCTATTAATAGGCTACAAGATGTCAGGGTAGCTGAGAGGAAGCAGGAATGCTTGCTCCCTGCCCAAACTGTGCAGAGTCCTCAAGCTTCCCCTGTAGCTCATGGAGGAAAGAAGGAGGTTGTTAACCCTCGAAGCTGGGAATTGGTGACAAAAAAAAAAAAAAAAAAAAAAGGAGAAAAAGGACAATTAAAAGCAAGGGACTTCCTCCTGAATCTGTTGTCCCCACGCAGAACCGCTTTGCTGTCCTGCAGGGGGCTCATGAGGAAACGCACTTGTGCCAGAAACAGCCGGCTGATGCACTAGTAAAGATTTCTGCTGGTGCTGCCAGGAAAAAGCAGCGGGTCGTAGTGATAGGGGATTCTACTTTGAAAGGGACAGAAGCACTCGTCTGTCAGTCTGACCCGGTCTCAAGGGAGGTGTGTTGCCTACCAGGGGCACGGATCAGGGATGTGGCAGAGAGGCTGCCTGGTCTAGTAAGTCCCATGGACTTTACACGCTTCTGGTGATACATGTGGGTGCTAGGGATATAGATAGTAGTAGCCTGGGGAGCATAAAGAAGGACTACAGAGCCCTGGGAGAGGTGGTTAAGGGCTCTGGAGCTCAGATAGTCTTTTTGTCTATTCTCCAGGATACAGGGGAGGACCTAAAAAAAGCTAGGAGGATTAGCCAGGTTAATAAATGGTTAAAAGGTAGTGTCACAGTCAGGGGTTGGGTGTCTTGAACATGGGACCCGAGTTTGTAGGCCAGGTCTAACAGGGGCTGGTGGAGCTGGTCCGGTAAGGGGAAGAACAGTTTTGGTAGGAGGCTTGCCAAGCTAGGCTTTAAACTAGATGTGCTGGGGGAGAGGGGCATCATTCCATCCCAACACACCCAGTCAGTTGCCAGCACCTATAATAAATGCTTGGAGCAATGCAGAGATATTCCGGCTGCTCCAGCCAATGAGCCGGCTTCATTTGGAGCTCGGCTCAGATGCCTCTATACAAATGCCCGTAGCATGGGGAACAAACAAGAGGAATTAGAGATGTGTGCACGTCTACGGGGGTATGATATTATAGGCATCACAGAAACATGGTGGGATGGCTCCTATGACTGGAGTGTTGGAATGGAAGGTTACAGACTCTTTAGAAAAGACAGGCCTGGCAGGCGCGGAGGGGGAGTTGCCCTTTATGTTAGGGATAGGCTGGAGAGTATGGAACTCTGTCTGGGGACTGGTGAGCAGTTAACAGAGAGCTTGTGGGTCAGGATTAAAGGGAAAACAGCGATGGGACACATTACTGTGGGGATATGTTATAGACCACCTGATCAAGAGGAATCTGCGGATGAAGCACTCTATAGGCAGATAGGAAAAGCCTCACGCTCACAGGCCCTCGTTCTCATGGGTGACTTCAACCACCCTGACATCTGTTGGAATGACGGTACGGCCCGGCACAAGCAATCCAGGAGGTTCCTCAATTGTGTGGAAGACAACTTCCTTCTGCAAGTAATAGAGGAACCGACAAGGAGAGGTGCCATGCTTGACCTCGTGCTCACCAACAGGGAAGGGCTCGTTGGAAATGTGGCACTCCAGGGCAGCCTTGGATGCAGCGACCACAAGATGGTTGAATATGAGATCCTTATAACAGTGAGAAGAGCGTG
Source organism: Neopsephotus bourkii (assembly GCF_033783945.1). Taxonomy (NCBI): domain Eukaryota; kingdom Metazoa; phylum Chordata; class Aves; order Psittaciformes; family Psittacidae; genus Neopsephotus; species Neopsephotus bourkii. Next base: position 5,130,358 of record NW_026902113.1, read on the forward strand.
CAGCGAGCTCACTGCCCTAGACTTCAAAAGAGCAGACTTTGGCCTCTTCAGAAACCTGCTTAGTAAGGTTCCATGGGATATAGCCCTAGAGGGCAGGGGGGCTCAAGACTCTTGGTTGGTCTTCAAGGATCACCTGCTACAAGCTCAGGAGTGTTGCATCCCAACCAGAAGGAAGTGCAGCAGGAGGGCCAGGAGACCTCCTTGGATGGATAAGGAGCTCCTGAGGAAAATTCAAATGAAAAAAAGGTGTTTTATAGAAAGTGGCAGCAAGAACAGGCAGCCTGGGAAGAGTACAAGGATGTTGTCCGGGAAGCTAGGGACCAGGTTAGGAAAGCTAAGGCCCAGTTAGAATTAAACTTGGCTAGGGATATTAAGGATAACAGGAAGGGATTCTACAGGTACATAGCAAATAAAAAACAGATTAGGGAGAACGTAGGCCCCCTCAGGAAGCTCTCAGGTGAACTAGCTACACAGGATTTGGAGAAGGCTGAGGTTCTGAATGACTTCTTTGCCTCGGTCTTCTCTAGCAAAGGCTCTGACCGCACCACCCAAGTCTTGGAAGGCAGACGCAGGGACTGTGAGAATGAAGACCTTGGGCCCACTGTAGGAGAGGAATTGGTTCGAGACCATCTTGAAAACCTGAACGTGCACAAGTCCATGGGTCCTGATGAAATCCATCCGCGGGTCCTGAAGGAGCTGGCGAATGAAGTTGCTAAGCCGCTGGCCATCATGTTTGAAAAATCATGGCAGTCAGGTGATGTTCCCAATGACTGGAAAAAGGGAAATATAACCCCCATTTTCAAGAAGGGGAAAATGGATGACCCGGGGAATTACAGACCAGTCAGTCTCACCTCTGTGCCTGGCAAAATCTTGGAGCAGATTCTCCTGGAAGGCATGCTAAGGCACATGAAAAACAACAAGGTGCTTGGTGACAGCCAGCATGGCTTCACTAAGGGGAAATCCTGCCTAACCAATTTGGTGGCCTTTTATGATGGGGCTACAGAACTGATGGACAGCGGTAAAGCAGTTGATGTCATCTACCTGGATTTGTGTAAAGCATTCAACACTGTCCCACACGACATCCTTGTCTCTAAATTGGAGAGACATCAATTTGATGAATGGACCACTCCGTGGATAAAGAACTGGGTGGATGGCTGCATGCAAAGAGTTGTGGTCAATGGCTCAATGTCCGGCTGGAGACCAGTAACGAGTGGTGTCCCTCAGGGATTGGTGTTGGGACCGGTCTTGTTCAACATCTTTGTCGCTGACATGGACAGTGGGATTGAGTGCGCCCTCAGCAAGTTTGCCGATGACACCAAGCTGTGTGGTTCGGTTGATACGCTGGAGGGAAGGAATGCCATCCAGAGGGACCTTGACACACTTGTGAGGTGGGCTGATTAACAATCAGATGTTCCAGTCCACCCAAATTTGTTTGTAATTAGTAACATTTGGATTTAACATATATTCACAGGTATGGATTTAATGTGTGGGACTTAGTGTTTCAAATCCTATGTTCATAAGTATTAGTTAATAGAGCTTAATACAGGATGTAAGATTTCTTATAGTGAAATTCTTCTGTTCAAAAGTGGGTTTAAGTGAAAGATCTAAAGCTACTTGTGGCATACCTTTTCCATGTGATGCTGAAACAGACTTTTGTAGGGATTAGATCAGAACCAGGGGAACACAAAAGGGCTGATTACTGCCTGATGCAACCAGGCCCAAGTCCACTGGGGAAATGGCTTGCAGCATGCAGCAGCAGATCACAGAATTACAGAGTAGTTGCAAGGACCTTAAAGATCTTCTAGTTCCAATCCCCTCCCATGAGCAGGGACACCTTCCAGGAGACCAGATCAAAAGCCCCATCCAACCTGGCATTGAACACTGCCAAGAGTGGATCATCCACAGCTTCTCTGGGCAACCTCTGCCAGTGTCTCACCACTTTCACAGGTCCTTCCTAACCTGGTTGCGAAAAAATCATGCTCCTGCTTTCAGATATGCCAACAGATGTCTATGGACAAGAAACTGAACATGAAAATGGTTGAATACTGCAGGGAAAAGAGGTACATGAAACATCCATTCTAGATTATTTATTGCTCAGTTTTCCATAATTTTGGCTAGGAATTGGGTCACTCACACTAGAGCTTTTGGAGAATGCATCTAGGCCAGGCTGTCACAGTAATGTGCAAGACCAAAGTTATGCGAAGTGCATGTAGAAAGGTGTATCTCTACAAGTGATTAAGTCCTTCCTAAGAAACTGTTAGATACCCGAGTCACTGTGAATACCCTGACCCTATCAATTTGATCTTCAGGTCACCACAGTCATTCCAAGCTTTCATATACATGGGCAGGAACAGCAGTGCAGAGCAGACACGAACAGGGCACGACTCTGTTGCTGTAGACGGCATCCTGCCCTGGCCATGTAGTCAAGAGGAAAGGCCACTGCCTGCCTCCTAAAAGAAACGTAAGAGATGAAGCAAGAAGAAAACAGCCATTCAGAAGAGAAACAGCTCTGGCTGCTCTTCTGGGTACACAAAGAGGCATATATGCAAAGCCAATGGATCAAGGCACATCCATGCACCATATAAATGCCCTTCCGGATCCTGCTATGCAAGCTGTAGTATAAGGAATCATAGACTTACATTTAGCTAACAACTGCTGCCAAAACCAAATTATTACTCATCTCCATCATCCACCTACTGCAGCGAAGAACTAGCAAGTACAAGTGCAGTACAGCATACACACCAGCACAAACTGACCATCTCTGTTCATTTTGCATGAATTTATGCTTCTTTACACTTCCTCACAGATCAGCTCAGTGTGAGCAGAGATTAGCATTAGATGATAAGCATAATGGAGCTTGCTCGAAAATGCTGTCATCTCTCTTTAGAAGCTGACAGCTGAACTGTTAAGCTAAGAGGTCAGAGTTGGTTGGCTGGAGCACCAGCTGTATACAGCCCTGGGAAACGCGCCAGACTCTTTTCCAGCTCAGACCAGAGACACTAATCTGTGGGTAAACCCCATGCACAGGGGGCAAACCAGCTCAGCTGTGTAGGTGAAGAATGATTTAGGAGCCCCGGCAATGGCAACCCCGTCAGCAGATGTCAGTCTTCTTGATCCCTTGTAGCTCACTGCACCAGCAAAATATAGATGAGTATTGTGCAAAGTTCTTCTTGAATTGCAAGGGCATCTATTGCCTTTGGGACACTTCCAAACACGGTTGTAAAAATAGAACCACACTGGACTTGCTGTGTAGCGAGGAAATTATTTGTGCTCCGCATTTTCTTGGTTTGATGCAGGGAAAACTTCAATGCAAACACAGGAATGCTGTCTTGATAAGGGTGAAAACCACACTTTTTGCCTTTCCTTCTGTTTCTGTCATCTACTGAGCACACACAAACAACACACGCACACACAGTTTACACAGTGTGCAATTTTTTCCCCATGAAACTGAATCTTGAGTGAAACTTTGCAAAATGAAAACTGTCAGCAGGAAATAGTTTGCAATCAACCCACTTAGAAATTCAGCACATGCAGTTCCTCAGTCTCAACCACACTTCCCCATTCTCATCTTTCTCTCACTGCACAGCAGTTTCCTACCTTGTGACTTGGAGGTAACACATCATAGGAATGCTTGGTTACATCACGCAAGATAGAGAACCTGCCAGACCTGGCGCCTCAGCAAGAAAGGAGAAAGGGGGCACACGCCATACAGTCTACAACAGCCAGACATCATTCAGAAGCAAAATGGACACCGTTGGTCTTCAAGCATAGTGTTTGTCTTTGATACATTTTAGTTTTCCTTGATAAAACCCCTTTTCTTGGAAAAAAACAAATATCTATATACTGGTTTCAACTGCAACCACTGATGCTTGATACAAGCATTTTGATAACCCCCACTGAATAATTTTCTAATGTTCAGTCAAAGCTTCAAATCTTGGTGCCTAAAATTTGGTTTCGAGGTTGGTATGCACACACACAAACTAGTGGTCTGTTTTTTCCAAAAGCACATTGAACATCCTGTTTGTGTTGAGTGAAGTGCTGAGTGCTTGGCAATTCCAAATTACCTGGCCTGGAGCCAATCTTTTGAAATCAGAACATCTAAAATTAGGTGGCTACAGTCTGATCCATGGCCCAGGAAAACAAACAGAAAGGATACCACTGAACTTCTGGTTCTGGGTGAGGCTAATTCATCTATCTATACTTAGAGTGAAAAATGCCTTGTTGGGGTCAGGTGAAAGTCATGAGCAACTACTGTTTTACTTGTTGGCAGTTCCTGTGAACTCTACACAGAGTGCCTTTAGCAAAGTATGCGGGATGGGAGAAGCAGCAGGGTAAGCATTATGTCACCTTGGCAATCTTCTCCATGATCAGATACTGTGCTGCATTCATGTCTTGTGCACCACACATGCTGCAGCAGGGGTGACTGCAAAACCCCATGCTGATGATACAGGGCAATGGATCACTTACTAGCAATCTTTAAGCAACACACTCACTTAGCAAGTGGTGCTACTACAACATTTGCTGTCTTTCCTCTAAGCTCAGGCATGAGTGCCAGCTGTCACAGCCAGCATCTCTCCACCTAACCATATCGAGACTGGCCTCAGGTACCTCAGCACAGCCCTGCATCGTTGTCTGCTTCTTGCAGGTCCCTGGAGGGGAAGGAGACCTGTATCAGCAGCATGGCACACATCTAACTGCCTTCCTGCAGAAAGCTGCATTTTGAGAAGATGCTGATTCTCTGAATCCATTAAAATAACAGCCGAGGAATGCCCAGGAGGAGTTACACTGCGGATTTCACAAACACAGGGGCTGTGGGCTCTTCAGGCTGGCTCAAGATTTTTTAGCAGGCGACAACACTATCACAGCAACCCTGCCACACTCACGCCTTGTTCTACCGAAGCTGAGAGTGGCTGTGCCATGGCACTTGGCATGCTGCAACAGACCCCGAGGGACTGCTACCCTGCGCAGGGCGCGCAGCAGGGCTGGGGCGCCAGCTGACCTGGGCTTGTCCCTCCAGGCACTACTCCAAGCATAGCCTGGCCAAAAATAGGGTCCTGGGAATCCCTGCCTGAAATCCAGCTTCAGCAAATGCAATTATTGACAATGCCTCCCTGGGACAGAGGGTCTATTTGAAGCCCGTGTCCACAGGCATCAACGGCATAAGTCACTCTGGACAGAAAAGTGACCTGAACAGCTCATTCTTGTGAGTACCCAGGTGTTCAGTTGCAGGATTTCCACTCCACAGCAATTTTTAAATGATACAAATAAAAATGCAGGTGGGAGGAACAAGCAAACCACCAGACTCGCACATCACCCTATACCATGTTTATCAGCAGGTCTCGCAGTGAACAGCAGTCAGGATGGGAGAAGGATGAGGAATGCTATAAAAAATGGGTTTACATGTTCTTTATTGAAATGAAATGAGCAAATGAAAGTAGAGGTTTCACATTCCCTTCTGCTAAGCGAACTTGTGCCTCTCATACTGGTTAATATAGATGGTTACATTTCGTACTGCAGTTTTATACCCTTGAGTACCTAACACCAACACCAAACAAGCTGGCATGGTGGGCAGGGGGCTACAGCATTCACAGTAACTACTGGAGGAGACAGCCAAGTCAAACAGCTTCTAAGGATCTTGCATTTTACATTTTACAGTGGATCGCCGCAGAATAAAATACTTACACCATCACAGACCCATCACAAACATTAGCACAGGCAACAGATACAAGAGAGTAAAAAAGGTTCACAACATACTTGACTGACTGAAAGCTAATCACAGCGGTGTGTTGTAGGTGCTACTTATCTCCGCAGACACACACTTAAATCACCTCCCACAGTTTCTGATTGTCTTTTATTCCTGGTAAGACTTCACGAGGAGCCACATGAGCAATACAGTAATCAGGACAATCATGAAGTTGAGGAAAATTTCTTGTGTGGATCGCTCCATTTGGGGGGAACACTCAGGAGAGAGAAGAGGTCAGCAGGCAGAGCAAAGGGAAAACTTCAGTGGATTGCCCAGGAGCGTCCTGGAGCTCAACCTTCTGGTCACAGGCTCTTTTAAGGGAAAAAGAAAAATATGTGAAGAACAGACGCATGGAGGTGGCAGGTTCAGCAGAGCTATTTATGTTGCTGTAAATAAATGTTGTTTCAGCAGCAAGGAGTTAGGAGGCACAGGGGACAGTAAAAGGAAAAGCTACACCTGGCAGCTTATCACCTTCTTTGATACCCAGCATTCCTCAGTGTCACCCCAAATACACCATGCAGGGGTGGAAATTAGTGCTGCTTTGTGCAAGCATGTTCAAATGAATTATGCCCAAGCCACGTTTATTACTTTCAATAGATCCATGTTGTACCTGCAGCACTGTTTAGAGCTCTTTAAATTCCTATATATCTTTGCATGCTTATATGAAAAAAAAACCTGGGTGCAAACTATTATGAAGACTGATGAATCTGAATAATTTATGTTACCCCTGGCAGTACCAGGAGAAGCCCAGGTTAAGTATTTCCATTTCTGAAGAACTTCATAAAGTTTGTAAGTAAGTTAATCCTACAAATTAAACAGAACTCTCTCAAGAACCTTCTGACTTTCCTGCAGTTTCAAGCTGCTATAGGTCTCTTACTTCTGAAATCCCATTCAAGTTGTGTTCAAAAACCTTTCTAGTGGTTATTGGTTTTATTTACTTTACCACAGCAAGTTTTGAATTTTGTATGGTTTTGGAGTTCATGCAGAGAAATGAGAACACCTTATCATGAATGTCATGCACTAATCCCACCTGTATCACATGCAAATATAATAGAAACCTCCAAAAAACTGAACTCTAGACAAAGAATTTCAGCCACAAAACCAAAATTTCAGCAGAGAAGCCAGATTAGGCTGTGACACCTATAGTGCAAACAAGAGAATCCCTGGGACTGTACCAGCATGAAGGCAGACACTTTGAATACAAAATGCCTTAGTCTGCAGATTAAACATTAAAAGCCCAGTGCATGCAGTTAACAGATTCCTACATTCCCAAGTTGTTTTGCCAGCCTTGTATGTCCCTGGACAAGAGAAAATCTGACCTAATAAGTAAGCCAAACTTTCTTTACCTTGAGGAGGTAAATGGAGTCCAGTGGTTCTGCCTCTGGACTTTGGGTGACTGCAGGTATTACTCCCCTCCAGGCTTCTGCCTATCTCCCACTCTGTCTGGATGCCGAGTCCCTGAGTGGGAACTGAAGTAGGCTGAGGGAGGAGACCAACAAGTGCATTGGCAACCCAGGTGCTGACATCACCCCCAAAACATTTTAAAAGGGCTAAGCTGGGCTGCGGGATTCGGTATGGGCTGCTCATGCAGGGGCTCTGTGGGCTGATTCGCCTCTCTTAGCTCTTCTGAGGTGGTGCTGTGCCTAGAGCAGAGCAGTGGGCAGCACTTGGGAGTCAATGGGACTTGACAGAGAATTCTTTTTGCTTGGTGTCTTCCCCAGTGTGGGAAAAAGGAAGAGCCACTTGCAGAGGTCTGTGTGCACAATTCAGGAGCATCAAGATCATTGCTGGGGTATGGAGATCTGCCTATATATTTATCTTCATAAATACAACACAGCTGTTGATCCTACATGCCTATATACCACAGCTTCTGGAGTTTATATGCATTTAAAATAAAGTGAACAGGAGCAAAATATTCTTGGCATTCGAATATAGACTACTGAAATCCAGGATCATATGCTGGATAGAAAAGTTTGGGACTAGGAGGTCTGAAAAGCACAGTCCATTGCTTTAAAGAGCCACTGACTTGCCTGCATGCTCTTCTCCCATCGGTTTTCAAAGCTGATGTTAATGCTCCATCTGTCTGAGCATACAGAGAAGTGTTTCTGACACCCTGAAGCATTTCTCCACAGAAAGCTCACTGCTCTGTGGCCTAGATAGCTGTAATCCCCACATTGCCTTATCTTAGCCCAAAGCACTGCTAGAATTTGCTATGTATGTGAACAAAAAGAAATGGCTTTTTGTTTCCTTTTAATCACTACAGCTGAAAGAGAGTGCTGGCAGGGCAGGCTGGACTGAACTGGGAGCAGACTCTGCCAGCCCTGTGCTGCTGTGGGTTTCCCCCACTCAGAGCCTTTGCTTCAGGTGATTGATGCAAGTATTTCCACTGAAGTCAGAGGGGTCACTCCTGCAACGCCGTGCTGCCAGATTAACATGAGGATCCTGATCAGGTTTAAGTGTGTAAGGTTATCCACAACGCTGGCCTTATTCTCCTGCCAAACACCACATGGTGCATAGCATGAAGATTGTTTACTGATTCTGATGCCTTTTGTACATTTACATTCGGACATGCTGGGAGGTACCACAGCTCAGAGTATCCTCGCTTACTGTGACAGTGCCCCTCCATCAGCTCCCACGTTTCTCCCTTTGCACCAGCACTCACATCTCAGTGTGATGTCCCCAGTGAGGAAGGCAGGCTGGAAACCAATCCGATGAAAAACACAACAAAACAAATAGCTGTGGGTAACCAGGGGGGCGGAGGGAAGGGATGTTCTGCCTGGATGATCTCCCTAAATAGTCTCCCCGTGCAATCCCTGGAGGTAGGAGGGGGACCAGAACCAGAGAAATCTTCCCTTTCATTGGCTTGTCTGCCTTGCCACTGCCCTCCTGGGCATCAGGCAGCACATTCACAAAAGCCAACATGCTGCGTGGGAGTCCTGTGCTAAAATATACTGGTGAAAGAGCAAAGGCTTAACCCATGCCTCATTCAGATGCCTAAGCAGGTTTGCAGGCTCTTACTGTAATTCATACTCTGCTGGCTGTGCCACCAAAGCCTGTCTTCTCAAGGAAAACTTGAGCAAACCTGTCCCACACTTAAAGGGGGTTTGGGAAATCCAGATTCAAAATTCTCCCCCTCAGCCAGAGGGAACACAGGTGTATGTCTGCCATGAACCTGACCTAGGCTGTTCCCTTCGCTGGCATATTCTGAAGCAGGAATCTAAGGATTTCTCATGCAACGGCTAATCTACTTCACCTTGAATCACATTAACATCCACCAGGAAAAGCATGAAACATCTGAGTGCCATTGATCTTAATTACCAAATGTTGCACATCAGTGCCCAAATATTCTCCCGGGTCTATGCATCTTAGCGATCTTGAGGTTTATTTTACTCTCTGCCAACAGAACACTCAAAAATGTGTTTCTTTAACGAGAACCCCACAGCTCTGGTCCCCAGGTCTGTACCTGCACTTCCACACCGATGGGGAGCCCCTTCCTGCTCTGTCCCAGCTTACGTCTTTCTTGGACTTTGTCCATGACAGCTAGAAAACTTCCCTTCTTCAAAGAAGGGAAACAGTGCTGTACATGACAGTAATCAGCACACATGGCAAACACCCTAACTCTTTTCTACATGAACAGATGCCTCCTTCATTTTTTTGTGCTGAAGATCATACAGGAGGCCATGGAAGAGCACACAGGGTTCACAAGAATTCATTAGGGGACCAGAACAAAGATTCATCTAACCCAGCATACTGACTGGTAGGGAAATCTGGGGAAAGCATATAGAAACACAATGAATGTAGCATGATCTTTACCTGGATATCCTCATACTTCTGGGATTCAGCCTATTGGAACTGCTAGACTGGGACTACAAACAGGGTTGGGTTTATGACTACCTCTTGCTCCCACTGTCAGTGTCCCCTCAACACAAGGGTCTGCTCCTGTAGCTGTGATGGCTCATACTGTGAATAGCTTTACACCAAGCAACGTGTTCATAGTTGAGCTTCTCTACACAACATCCTACATACCTTTAGCATTGCAAAAATGAAAAAGCAAATTCAAATATTCCATATAGCATAGAAAGAAACTTTCCCCAACCTATCAGCAATTTAAAGGCAGCTCATTTTCTTGAACTGAGACCAACTAGTTAAAAATCACTTTTTGATTTACAGAGATAGTTCCTAGCAACTTTAGAAGAGCCAAATTATGTTACATTTACTTTTGAAGTCATCTAACAGAACACTCCCATATAGTTTTACAGTATATGCCTGCATGGACATACAAAGACTTGGGAAAAAAAGGACTTAGCACTGAACAGAGGTCCAACAATCACGCCTGAGCTGTGGAATGTGCCTGAACTTCTGACCTCAAGACACCATAGATTAGAGTATGCAGTTGCCAGGAGCTGAAACTTCTGCCCCACTCCAAAAACACATACTCCTGCTGTTTATGAACAAAGAGCCCAAAGACACTAAAGTCCGTATCTTTCAAAGGATGGTTTATTTAACCAAGTGATTTAGTTCTGATTAGGAAAGCACAAAGGAGAGAAAGAAAACGAACATGATGGTTCCACTTGAAATGCTAACCCAGAGGTTCAGATACCACACAGAATATTTTTCTCATTGGCACTTTTATTTTTTCTTCTTTTTCTGACAGATCTGGATGTTCTCAGCTTTCACATGGCCCGTGCCAAATCTCCCTCTTCATGCCTCACATACTCAAACTTAAGGCTCTAGTCTATATTTAAAGTTGCTGTGACTATCTCAAGTTCTTCCCAGCCTACTAATCAAGTAGCACATAATCCTTCAAAACCATTCTTACATAACTGGAGCAGCCTATGTTCATTTTTGCTCTCATCATTATCTTTCACACTAAGCAAGTGCAGTACATGTAGTTTTCAAAAATCCTAAGAATTGGCTATTTTTTAAGTTGGCACCTGCTCTCTAGTGTAATCACAAGTGTCTTCTTACAAGACCCACTTGAAGCACTGATGTCTTATCTGTATGAATACAAATTTGCAGCAACATACTGTACTTGTAATCACAACATGTATTTCACAGATAACTACTGTGTGTCTCCGTGGGATCTGAAGACAAACATCACTTAAGCCTGCTCAACAGATCTTAAATGTGATGATCTACAGGACTTTTGAAGAGACATCATCACCTAAACAGACACAATCACTCCGCAAAAAGCTGAAGATGTACAAAGGAGCTTGAATATTGCCACATTGTCCATAGCAGGATTGTACGTGCCAGGGAGGTGTGAGGCCCATGGCTCTCAGCACAATGGCTGCATGACTACAGCAAAGAACCTCCCACAGAACCAGCCAGCATAGGCTCCTCAAACGAGTTAGTGAGGGAAACCCAGGCACTTAATACATGCAAATCATCTGCTATTGTAGATATCTGCTGTTGGGACAGCACCCCTGAACACCACAGATCATACTGACTTCCCCCAAAGGGAGCTTTGGAGGCTAGGAAGGCTGGACTTGGCCAGATGGCAGAGGTCTGTATTTTTAGCATATGAACCTACCTGAGCTCTCATGAACAGGATTAACACCAGCCACGGGATGAGTAAACAGTTACTTGAATTAGCTGATAGAGGATACAACAGGTCAAAACAAGTCTTAAATGCTGTCAGCATTTCACAGAATCACAGAATGGTTTGGGTTGGAAGGAACCTCTGGAGATCATCTAGTCTAACACCCCTACCAAAGGAGGGCCACCTGGAGCAGGTTACACAGGAACACATCCAGGTGGGTTTTTAATATCTCCAAAGAAGGAGACTCTGCGACCCTCCTGAAGGTAGCTGAGAGCCAGCTACCTTTTCTGCAGCTGCAGAGACAGTACACTCCACTCAGACATTGGTGATTTTAGCCTCCTCTTTGAGTTAAGACATCTAGCCTTGTATTTTGAAAGCTAAATGGGTTGGCCCTGTTGTGTTCCTTCCTCAAAGCAAGGAATAGAGCTTTTCATCTTCCAGAGCCTGCAGTGCATGGTGCCCTTGCCCAGAGATGTCATGTATTATTGCTGTGTAAAAACTGGCTATGCAGCAAATCAGAAGAGTCAGAACTGTCTGATGGACAGTTCATATGTCATTTACATTAGCGTCAGCATATCCTTTGAGGCTTACTGAAGCATAAAACAAAACTGAAGGTCCCAAAATTAGCAGGGACGTCAGATCAGCAGAAGCAAAGGAAAAATAATTAGATATTCAGAGCACCGAGTCGCAAAAGTAGCTACTAACTGCATTTGCATGCATCTCACCATCTACAGCAAGCTAGATGCTTTGAACAAATCCTCAGATGCCACAGGCATCATTTTTTCAAGCCACAGTAAATTGTACCTCCATTTCTGCAGCAGGACCGCTGTGATAGACACACATGGGATGTGAAGATTTGGATTCAGATCTGTTCTCCCTCAGGGAAAACTGGAAAAGTACTGCACAGCAATGGAGGCACAAGGTAGAGACCGAACTGCCTCTGTTGACAGTCTTTCAGGTCTTAGGGAGCTTCAGTAATAACAAATATAAGCACCTATGGCTAGTGTCTCCAGGATGAGACACCAGCACAGGATGGCTCTCAAGGACTCATATTTTCTGTGCAGAAAGCAGAAAGAGAACATCTTGCCCCATATTGTTGATGTTTGCTGCTCACCAATCTCCATCCTAAAAATCACTGGGGACATTGATGAATAGGACTTCCAAGCTTTAGTGATCACAGCACTCTCTCTTGCAATCTTTCATTCACATTCAGCTTTGCTTCACACTGACTTGTTAGTGAGGCCAGCCCTCAAAAGGAATACAATAGGGAATGGGTGACAGGCAGAGAATCATCACTATTTTTCAGTGCCTGATGGGTGGGATTATCTCTTCCAAAATCAGCATCACACTACAGTCAATGGGGAGAAAGAGTCCTCCAAATGACAATTTATTTGACAAAAGATAGTCATTTACAGCTCTCTGGAAGGTATTAATCTTTTTTACCTCCACAGTCATGCAAGATGAATATGACCAGAAAAGTCCAGGATAACACAGAAAAATGGTTCAGAGAAGATTACAATAACCCACGTATGGGCCACAGGCCACATGAACGTTTACAGTTGCTGACAGGTCACACTCCCTCCTTCTCTGTCTGGATTCTAGACTTGCTCTTATCATATTTTTATTAGTCTTATTTTATTGTTTTCATTTTTAGTTTTATTAATTTTAGACTTTTCACAACAAGCCTAGAGTCAGAAGATACTCCTCTGATTTCTATACAACAGTTTCAACCAGACAAAAGCTGCAGTAATATGGGTCAAACTACAAACCCATCTGGCAATGCAGTTAGACCAGTAAAAAATTACATGCAACGCCAGACACAAGGGGGAAAAAAGACAACTTGAGATTACTTCTAAGTCACCACAAATGAGAGAAGAATAAAGAGAAGGACACCTCAATTTCAGTATTTAATAGCTGGCTCCAAACTACATTAAATGTCAGGTCAAGCATAAAGAAAACATCAATTCACCTGCAACAGCAGTGACACAGTAATCCTCACAGACAAATAAGATGGTAAATAGCATTTAGGAGATAAAATAGCAGAGGTAAAATCACGCAGAAATGCTGTAGAAAGTTAGTCAAAATCAATGTATTTTACATCTCAGCCAGTACATGCTCCCACTCGTTCTGAATTGACCTGAGTTCTGGAATGCAGCATTCATCTTTCACTGGGCTGAAAGGAAAGGCATTAAAAGGCATCTTCTAGCAGTGCTGCTAAACATCAGACCTTGCAGTTAACGAATTTCTCCTGTAAGATAACTAAAAGTAGGGGGTTCATGGCTGTGTGGTGGGATATGCTCTCACCCCACTCTCTTGTCTAGCCATTATTGGCAGAAACTATGGAGAGGCTTTTGAGCTTAACCCACTGTAAAGCTAATTAATTTCAGCAATCAGGGTCAAGGTCATAGAGATGCAGACTACTGTGGCCACACTCTTCCACACAGTTAGAGTTTATAATGTGCTGCTGAATGGAGCTGTGGTTTGAGCAGACAGAGCAGGCACGTGCAAGATAAATGCCTGTTGCTATGGTCCCCTGTGCCAGCAACATCTTCAGGGGCAGAGCAGGCATGGCCTTTGCCACATGAGTAAGAGTTTCTTATTGTGATGGGTGCCATTTCTGGGCTTTATGCTTGAACCAGAAGACCTCTGCCCACAGATACAAAGCCTTAAGGGAACAGATTAAAAAAATCTAGTCAGCCATTGTTCAAAGTAATCTGCAAACTAGTAGAGAAATACCCGACAGGGATTGATGGTAGAAGCTGTGGTAGAACACGTTCAAAGTCAGTCTTCTTTTAACTCATTTCTGAGTGGTGGAGGAAATTTCTACCTGTGGTGAAAGAAAGACTTTGGTGCAGCAGGGTCAGAGGCATAGGCAGAGGAGTGCAGCTTTCTGTACTCAGGCCTTGATGCTCAGTGCTCTTGTATCAAGACTGATTGATGCCCTTGTAGCTATCAATGTGCTGAAAATCTCCATTAAAGGGTCCAGCCACCCGGGAACAGGAATGGACATAAAGCAACAAGGGTGTCTGAGAACTTACATCCTGTTGGTTAGTCTGGTAACTGGTTGTATAAGCAAAGACAGGGTGCTCATCTCTGCAAAAAAAGGGGTGAGTTACTGTGAAGATATTTCTGAGTAGGTGTTTGTCCAAGAGCTGCCGCTGGTGCCAGACAGGTTCTCCCCTTACTCTATCCCAGAGTGAGATGCCTGTGTGCTCACAGCCCGGCTTAGTTCTCTTACATGAAAAGAAGTGAGTCTTTAATAAACTATGTCCTGGCACCATGTAGAAATACAATTTTTATCTCTGTGAACAACCATATCAGCACTACCGCTATGTGAGAAGCTTTCAGCCCTATCTCATACAGCTGTTGTGTGAGTTCTTAAATCTCCAGAGTCATTTATAAGGCAGCCTGTAAATATGCCCTGCGAGGAAGGTTTGCCTTCAGTTACTAGGTAGCCACCAGCTGTTGTGCCAACACAGCCTGGTGCTTTCAGCAGACTCTTTGTGTGCTTTTACAGAGCTATGGGCAGAAGTCTGCTCCTGAAAGCTCACAGCCCAGCTCTGCGGCAACATGAAGCCATGCGGCTGCTCACCTGTGGGGGTGCCCTTAACCCAGCTGCAGGGTGTGATTCCTCGTCTGTGGGCGAAGAGGTGTCCCTGTCCATTGCAGGGCGTTGGAACTAGATGATCTTAAGGACTTTTCCAGCCTAAACCATTTTATGATCATGGAATAAATGAGAAGTCAGACATAGCTACTCTCAACAACCCAGGTTCTTGCTCCAGGCAATGAAATGCAGATGAGCTTTAACCACTGTCTGGATCTAACCCAGAAAAAAAAAGTCTGAACAGCCAGACTGTGGAACAGCCCAAACCAGCACCTTCAGCCTGAGTTTCCCCAGTGCTTCTTTCCTCTTGCTTGGTTGCTCATTAGGATTAGCCATTTGGAAGTTTGCTAGACATGTTTGTCTGGGCTCTTTGCAAGACAAGTGTTAAGAGTGAACAACAACATTTAACAGGACTACTGGCAGGGGATATATTGGGAGCAAAGTCTTTTAATAATAGACAGCTACAACACTAAGGTTAAGCTTCCACTTTTGTTTGTGATGAATATTCCTTGCCCTCTTCCTCTCTTAGCAATCACAATTTGTGAGTCACTGACAAACAGTTAAGTCCACATTTTGCTTTCTACAGAATCAATTAACACATCTCGACATGAGCAGATGGAGGCTTCATTACCTGCAGACAGATAGCAGTAAGTGAGCAGTACACAGACACCTACGTTTATGCCTACAGACTTGAGTGTGATACAGCTAAGGGGAAAAACAAGGACACTGACTCCCTGCTCAACTATCATACCTTTCTTTGGGAGGATCATATCCTCTGCTAATACACTATCATTTATTCCCTTCTCTGAAGCAGGAAACTACTTGTTTTGCCCTTCCAGGGCTTGATTAAGCATCCACTAATATCAAACCTGGGTGCTACCAAACTGGCTGTCAGCACGACTTTGGATCAGGCCATGGACATAATCCTGCAGCAGTGAGCAGCTGACCTGCCAGCACACAGTCAGTGTTAATGGCAGCTGGAACCAGACAACCCACTTCCCCTCCATCCTTGGGTGTGCTGCTTGGTGCTGGCTATTTGCATGGTTCAAATGCTGCCACAGGTGGCTACAAGAAGCTCTGCTTGCAAGCTCAGTGTTTAAAGCATTGGCTTAAAGCACCTCTGGCTTCTGCCCCTCTGAAGTCTATTCCAGTTCTTCTTGACTGGAAGAGGTGTTATCTGCCATCTTCCAGACCTTATGTGGAACACAAGAGACACTTTCCAGACTGGAGGTCTGGCTAAAATAGCAGCAAATGTGAATTCCTACTCATTGTAACTCTTCCCTGCAAGAGAAGGTAAGGGGGGCAGGTCAGTACACTCTTTGGCTTAACTTGATAAATATATCAAAATCAGTACTTTGCCAATCGGACCTAGGAACATCTGACACCTAACAGACTGCTCAGGCTGAGTGACATGTCATTGACCTGTGTCAACCCTGGCTAACAAAGTTATCTCTTATTCCAGCAGAAACAGCCAGAGATCCATGCTCTGATCCCTTGCAGAGCTCCTGTGGGTCTCACTATGCTCTTAGAGAGAAGCGCAATCTGTGCCAGGTCAGACCAGAAACTCATTATCCCAGGAAACATTTGAGGGATGTTGGTTCATTATCTTGAGCTAAAGTTCAGTCTTTCCACCCCAACACACTGGCAGGGGTTGCTGTTGCTGATGATTACCTAGGCAGTAAGGGCTCATGCTGTTTTCTCTGTGCAGTCCTCCTTGTAATAAGAAAGTACTGGTTCTGAGCCAATTATTTTCTGAGGTTTGCTGGCATGTGGCTTGGGTATGACCAACCTGAGGGAAGGGGAGTTGCTGGGGAAATGTCAGCCAAGGAGCAATGGAGAAGTGTGTGCATGCAAGGGGGGGCAGGATGCAAGGGGTACTCTGAGCCAAGGAACTTCCTGCTCCCCCCAAAGGTATGACTGAGCATGCCCTTGCCTGCCTGCTCTCTCCCAAGGCATTTGACTTGGAAAGAAAAGGTCTTGCCCTGGCAGTGCCCTAAGAAAGAGAATGCATTAAACTTGGTTGCAAGGAAAAGTGGCCAAGCAGAGGCAGAGGCCTCTTCAAATTCAGGGAAACTGGTGACAGACAAGTCGCAGTGTCTTAGGAAATGCTTTTGGGCCAAAGAGCTCAGCAGGACACAGGACCACATCCACTGACAACAGGGGTGAACAGATCTGGAGACAAATGTGGGGAACAAAGCTTTCTGCATCCAGCCACAAGTATTTTTGAGCAGGGTTGAGCTCCCCTCAGTAGTAGTGCCTAAAACAGTATTTATCATTATGTGTGGCCAGGGCTGGTGCTTCCGGCTGTATTGCACTAGCCTGGCAAATCAGTTTGGAAATATCAGGGGAATTTTGTGCAGAAAGCTGCAAGTAAAAACATGATTATATAAATAACAGGGGGGTTCAAACTGATCTCAAAATCTCTTCTTCAGCAGAAATACAGACTATTACAGATTTAAAAATGCAGTAGGTGAGAGCACAAAAAACCCATCCCAGTTTCAGTCTGCAGAGACTGTTTCTAAAATCAGGGTTATTTGGGATGCTTTTCTTCCCTCACAACACCATGATCTGTTCTTCAGGGCAAAAACACTCAGCCCAGATCCAGGTTATCTTAATGGTTCAAGCTATGAATTTCATCCATGCCTTTGGCACTTTAGCAGATTATGCCTGTAAAATAACCGTAATCTCAGTAAGAAATGTTGCTGAGCTCACCTTCAAATCTAACCTTGGGTTTGGGCTGCATTCTCAGTGCTGCATGTCTTGTCCAAAACACATCACAGGAGCCGTGCAGGAGGTGATGAGTTTTCTGGCCAGCCTTCTGAGAGCACCACAGAGATAAAAATTGCAACCATCTGTTTGCAGCATCCTCAGCACCCATCCTGAGGGTCTCCATTGCGCACCGAGCACCCATCAACTCCTGTCCCCATGGGAGGAGATCTGTCCTTCTGAAATCAAAGTCTTTTTTCAGAGCTGGGTGCTCACCAGCTCTACCCTCCTGCCATATTCACTGCTCTATACTTTGTTATTCCTATCTACTGTGTTTGACTCAGAAATTTCAGGTTGCCATCCCAGGACACCAGGCTGCACATGACATAGCGAGTGAGATAAAAAGACATGCTGTATTATTCAGTCTCCATCCCACCAGGCTTACCACAAATCCAAAACTATCCCCTGTGGGAGGCAAGCTCTTTGACTGTGTCATGATCTAAGCGTTTTGGACTGTTGTGATGGCCCAGCCGTTGCACCAATTTCTTTGGCAGGAGGTCTTAATCCCACAGCATAGGCTGGCAACATCAGCTCGGGGTTAGCATCATTTTTAAAAGAGCACACAGCTTGCTGCACCTGACCTTTGTCTTCCCACACGGCTGGGTGCAAATCCTCATTCACTGGCTTGCTCAAACTTTAGCTAAGCTCCAGTTTAAAATAAGAGCGTGGGACAGGATTCACCTACCCCCAGGTTCCTCTAAATGTGTGAGGACTGCATCTCTGTTGCTCCTTCCCTTTTCAACACTCTCCAGGCACACAGGGAGCAGTGCAGGACTCTGCTCCTCATCAAAACCCTGGAGATCTCTCCCCTGCCATAAGGATGGCCCCTGCCTCTGTGCTCCTCACTAGTCCCAAAGGTCCCATTTTACTGCAAAACAAAACACACCCAGGGCACACATTTGGCTGAGCCCCACAGATTCACGTGCTCATGCATGGCTCAGGCAGCGTGACACTGGGGCCCTTCACCAGAGGCACCAGTGGATATGATTGCTCCATTTTAACAGGGAAGTGAGCTTAGCCATGCACATGGCATCTAGGCCATGCCTTCTGCTCTCAGGGCAAAGGACTGCTCCTGGCCTGTTTTATTTAGTAGCACAGACACAGCCATGCAGGATTAACACCACACCAGGCTGGTCAGCTTTGGTGTAGCCTGACCTCTTCTTGCTTCTGCCCAGCTCCCCAGGCCTCCTCCTCTGGTAGACCTCATTGGACCTTTATTTGTGTGCTTTCAGACTGAAATACAAAGCAAAGTGTTAAATTGGCAGCAGCAGCCTGTCTGTGCACTGGTGATGCAGGAGGGCAGGGTTGAGGCAGCACAGCAGAGGACAGGACTCCCAGCAGAGGGGACCTGTGCTATTGACGGTGCTGCAAGGGAGCAGCTGTTCCACGTACGATCCATGAAATATTTATGAAATAAACTTCTGGAATATGATAAGGACATTTAATAGGATGTCACCTCCGGGGATTAATGGAGCACGAGAACTGTAAGGTCGCAGTCCTATGGCAAAGAGTGTCTCTGAAGGAAAGCCACCACCCCCTTTCTCTGCTTTGATTTGCAGTACATAGGCACATAGTCAAGAAGCGCTTTGTGCCAAGTGCTGTTCAGACAGAGGATTAGCAATGACCACATTTGTAGACCTGGGGAAATAGGTGTTAAACCCAACCAGGTCTCACCACCCACTCAGAAGGACAGTGAGAGTCTTGTCCTCTCTGGGGGAATCATTAGTGGTTTG
The DNA here is from genome assembly GCF_033783945.1 of Neopsephotus bourkii. Taxonomy (NCBI): domain Eukaryota; kingdom Metazoa; phylum Chordata; class Aves; order Psittaciformes; family Psittacidae; genus Neopsephotus; species Neopsephotus bourkii. The sequence continues at coordinate 5,149,746 of NW_026902113.1, forward strand.
AATGCTCCTGTCTTTCGTACATCCATGCAGGCTACAGGAACATTCCCTCTTCCTAAACTGGACCTCAGCTTTGTCCAGTCTCACATGTTGATGTTTAATACCCCTTTCCCAGGGCAGGAAGAGAAGACACGCACAGCTGGAGCAGCATAAGATGCAGCATGTCACAGCTCGACCATCCTCACAGCCAGTGCTGCTGCAGTGCATGGCAGGCAAATAACACCTCTGGCTGAGCACAGACAAAGGAGCATCTCAGTGATGCCAGTGCTCATACTATCAACACACCAGCCCAATCCAGGTGTTCGGTAATTCACATGTCATTGCAGTGCTCTTCGGAAGCAGAGGGCAAAAGGGAGCCTTGGGGAATTGCCCATCACCTGAGGAGCCTTTGCTATGTTTTCATGGTGATGTAAAAATCAAAACCTAGTTAGGCAAGTTCAGGCAGCCAAATTACGTGAATCTTATGTCGTTTTCCTGCTTGCAGCGTAGATACACTAATCAATGCATACCTGAGGAAGAAAATCATTAATAGGTCATCTTCTAATTGCAAGAGTCTATAAAGGGTAGCATGCTATACAGGTGGAAGTTTGTTAGGAGGCATAGAGATACTGCACCACAGGAATAGCCTGGCTTCTGCCACAGAAAGCTAATGCAAGCACAATGACAGCTGCTACTTTGCGAATCAAAAAGCCAGTTCCCAGTAGTCATTCAGCCTAGCTAGGACACTACAACCCAAAACCAGCTGAGTGGCAGGAATGCCGTAGGAGGACACAGGTCCATGTGCTTGCATGGCTTTCACCTGGCTAAGGTACATCCCAAATTTCCTCATTCTGCATAATACCAGCTACCAGAAAATGTCAGGATATTAAACTGGCTGCACTGGAGCTTGGATGCACCATTTTCCATTAGGAATATTCTTTCCAAAGTTTTGCAAAAACTATTTTTTTAAATACTGTTTTAATTTGCTAAAACCCATTTGAGCTAAGAAAGCCCTGGAGAAAATCCCTGACACCTTGACTGAGATGGTAAAATATCTCTGCTCCCATCTCCCTCTTGGAAGGAGCGGGGAGGAATTATTCACAGTTTATTTCTCACTGCCTTTCATGAGAACTGTTGGCTGAGGTGATGAACATTTACATGAATTCATCTGGTCTATAAGGTCTGTACCATTTCTTGGGTTTCCTATAATGTATGCATGGGTAAATGTGAACATTTCAGTAGAGAAGCAGTTAATGTTTACTGCAAATCGTAGCTGCAGTGTGCTCAGGGACAAACAGCACAGCTGGCAACATAACCTCCCTCTAGGGCCTCACTTAAACCCTGGGGAAGCCAGAGAGACTCTTCCATGCTTTTTGGTTCAAGCAACACTTATTCTGTTCATCTCTTGCACCTCTTATACACTTGTAAAAATTGGATGGACCTTCGGGCAAAGACATCACAAAAAGAGGAAAATATTTTCAGGTCTGCTTATTTTGTTTGGACAAAAAAATATTTGGAACAGGATGTTGGATGCTTTATTGCAAAGAAGTAGAAAGAGGAGCAATTATTGGAACAATTATTACTTGGAGCAATTATTTCTACCAAAAAAAATGTATTTTTTTCTGTCAAAAGCCTGTTATTTGTTTTCTTTATATACAGTAAGTTCTTGGTTTGAATTTCAAAGCTTCAAGTGTCACTAAAAAACAAGCTGTATTTTTTCTATTCAGTAACTGCCATAGTGAAAAACTGTTTGCTATAAATAATTCATGAACAATAAACAGTTGCACTGGCTTTTCTTTATGCCTAGTTAATTCCAGGCGGTAAGATGAGAAAGATGTATACAGAAAACCAGCAGGATATTTTCTTTGCTCACCTCTGTGTCTGATTAAGTCTTAGGGGTCTACAGTCAAAGTGCATCTTCATGCTAACGAGGCCAATCTTTCTGAGATCCCCATCAGACAATGGGGAGACTCTTTGGACATCCCTCTATGGGGTCTCAGCTGGTGCAGGCCACTGCGGACAGGGAGGTGGTGGGCAGAGGGGTGATGCTAGGGCAGATGGCTGCCTTGGTCCCAGCCACCCCTCATTGGAATGGTCTAACCTGCAGGGTCCCCCTGCAGCAATGGGAATGGGGTTTCTCGAGTGCACCTCATTAGGTTTGGTGCCTGTCCAAACCCTTTCATGTGGCTTCCCCTGTGCCTGGCACTTTCAAGGAAGGGTCTTGCTAGAGTTCAGCTGCCTGCATGGCTGGGAAAGGTTTGGTGAAGTCTGATGAGATTCCTGAGAACAGTGGAGGGCTGGGGCAGCTTTTCCTTGATACAGGTTGAGTTCTCCAGCTTTCACAGGCCTTCTGGTAGAGATGAGTAGGAAAAGGGCAGCTGTATGGGTATGTATGAGACCAAAACATTCACATTTCTGGCCATCCACAACCCATACATTCCCTGCCCTGTCTCTAGGTAGCGACTTTGATTTCCCTGTTGGTACTGTAGCTGTTTTACAATTGTGAATATGGGTCTTTCACCAGAGATTGTAGGCTGTAGGGTAGATGATCTGAAGCTTTTGGTGTTTTCAGAGAGGCAAAGGACAGATTCTGATAACTTATAGAGGGGTGAAAGCTAGCCTTCATAGGCACAGAATTCCGGGGAGATTTTGGCTTTTCAATCATTACTTCTTGCTACAGCAGTATCTAAAGTATTCTTTACAGCTTGCAGTTATATATATTCACATAAGCCCTGTTCCAATACAGGTTTGAAGCTTGGCAGCTTTCCTGGATTGTGGTTGTGTTGTCTCAAACATCCAAGGTACAAGGTACAGCAAGAGCCACTGTTGACTTGGTGGCTGGGGCAGCATCATGCTGCTGCTGCAGTGGAGTCTGGGGCTCTGAGGTTACCCCTGTAGCCATCCCTGGCATGTGCATCCATCCCTGCCACAGGGCACGTGTCAGCTCCTGCTTCAAAATCTCATTAAGGACCGTCTGAGCATTGTCTGATCCAGAAGGACGTGTTTGGATTATTTAGTTCTGCTGTGAGGATCCTGCAGTATAATGTTTCAGCTGAAGTTTGGTGCCTTTACACTTCCGAGCATGCAAAGCAAGAGAACACTTTGAGAAAGATTAGGAGGATTAACTGGCTCTTCACCGAGGGAACTGGTTAAATAATCCACTGTCACCTTCAGGTGAAGAAAGTGCTTATCTGGCAACCAACAGGTAACCCCAAAATAGACACAGCTAATGAAACTGGACTAAACAACACCACCAAAACACCCCTGTAAATGCCAAATAAAAGCCTATTTTTCTAGGCCTGAAAAAATGTCTTCACATAAAAGCATTTAAATGCTCCAGAGGAGGGACTTTCACTTGAGTACTCTTCTGAGAGCTGACACGTATGTGAAGTGGGAGGAGCTGGGACAGCAGAAGGGAAGCTCATCAGTGCCAGTGGCTTTTAGACCCCAACCCCTTTCCTGCTAGTAGCAAAACATTAGTATTAAAATCCATGTGTGATTCTGGGGAGTGCCCATTCCCTACACCCACAGCTGAGGTACCCAGAGGAGAGGAGCCCTGCTGCAGCATCCCATCAAGTATTTAAGTGCATGTTTAGCTGTACTTGAGTCAGCTGCTGATTTAGAAATAGCTCTTCCCACTTCGAGTTGAATGTACTTGAGGAGCTCTGCTGAATCAGGCCACATGCAAATTGTCATGCAGACATGTTATATTCAAATAGTGACCTTCCTAACAAAATGATGGATCTGGTCTTATTCTGGACATTTGAGATTTTGCCACTGACCAATAAAGGGACTTTCTGTAGTCCAAGAAATATCAAGGAAATGCAAATACAGCTGAAGTCTCATCAGTTTCAACATTTCAAAACCTTTTTCCATTTCATTAGCTGGAAGCTGCTGTGGGCACTACATGAAATGCTAATGATGAGCATGTAGGCCTTGCTCTGTATGTAGCATGAAAACACCAGGCATAAAAAAGGAAAACCAGAGAAGAAAGAAGACCAGTTGGGTTCTGAGCACTCTTACCAGTGAGCTCTCAGGCCTGATGACCCAGACCTCGGTGATTCTGAACAACCAAGACTGCAGCCAGCAGTGCAAAATGTTAGCCCCATGATACCATGTACTCAGGCAATTTAGACTGTTTGGGACTAAGAGTTTTCTCTATGTAGTGACAATGCTTAGTACTGTGTAAGAATTACCCATTAGCAAGTGTTGCTAATGAATGAATTTAGACAATTTTGATTTAGGGTTTAAAGTTGGTATGATTTGCCAGTCTTGTAAACACTCCCATCAGTGGTCTGTAAGTGATGTAATGAAAGATATACAAGCAGGACCTACCCAAGCTAAAAATATATCTTGTGTCTGCTATCTATAGGTAAAATTTTATTCCTACATTAAAAGCTGCAGTACAGCCAGTGGCTACTTATGAACTTAACAGCAATATTACTGCCTTTTGATTTAAGGACCTGGAAGGAGCATTTGCTTCAAAGGTGAAACACAAATTGCTGGGTCAGGAAGTAATTTGCCTGATGGGTTTGCACCTTAGGAGTCCTATTTTCAAGTTCTTCTAACTACAGTAGATGCATATTCACTTTTCGGTTAAAATGGAGTATTCTTGTTCACTAAGATGCTTCCAGGTGCTGGAGCTGAAAGGAGAAATTCAAAGATACTGTGAAAATCCTTATAAATCACAAGACTTGGCAAGTCTACTCCAATTAAAACCCCAAGTTCTTAAAGACCAGCTTTTGACCAGTAATGGGAGCCCAACCGTGTCAGAATTTTTTAATCTGTTTTAACAAGGGCAAGGAATTAAATCAGTCCACTGACTCAGTTGAGTTTTGAGGCAAGTGCTCAGACCCACAATTAAGACAGCTTTCTGTCATTTCAGGTTCAGCTAAGCCTCAGTCTTTTACGCTGAGAGCGTAGGAGATGAGATAGATCAGGCTCCTCATGCTGCCCTGCCTACCAGCTTTATCTGGAAAATTCCTTTCAGTGCATTATTTTCTTCTTATCTTCTGAAATGAGAGCAGAAGGGGTTTATTGCGATCAGAATGAGCTCTGTGCTGCTAAAGGCATTCTGATTTGGATTCCTCCATCAAGGTGGCTGTAAACAACTGTAGCACGTCTGCCTTCATAATGAAAAAGGCAGAGAGGGAAGTTATATGAAAAAGATGCTATGCCTATTTAAAAGGCCAGCTCAAGCTATAATTAGGCAGTGCTCAACTGGATGTGGAGGAGGTCCCTGAGCTGTAATGTAATACATGTGTGGAATAGAGTAGAAACAAATTTATAATGCCAGCCAAAAGAAAAGCAAATAAAATATGGAATAAAAATTGGGCAGTTAAACAAAAATAAATGCGGGATTAAAATCTACAGGGATTTACTACCCACATTTTACCCCAAACCTCGTTTTCAGCCTACAAATGAAGTCCCTCCATGTCTGAGTGTTTCCATCCTAGGAAAGGGGAGGCAACAGCACAGACAGAGGAGAAAGCAGTGGCTTTGGGGGAACCAGGACCCTGCTGAGGTGTCCTGCAACACCACAGACACCCTTGGCAGAAGCACAGCCACCCTCAGGAGTCAGGAGCCTCCCAGAGGTGCAGTGCCCTGCAGGGCCACCTCCACTGCCCAGCCCCATCCATCTCTGCTGGTCATCATCCATCCTTTCCAGCCAGCAGCACTACAAGAGCAGCCCACTGCATTTCCAGGAGTCAAGCACCCAGGTGGCACAACCTGAGCATCCCTCTGGTGTCTGGCAAAACAGACAGTGCCACCATGACTGGATTCACCCCACTCACACATACAGTGTGTTTTCTTACAAGCACTAAACACTTAACAAGTTGCAACTTCCTTTTTAGTCCCATTAACTATTTAGTTTTACCTTGGGGTACATAAATAAAGGCATCCCTAAGCTGTACCACTGCCAGGCCTTCAGAAGGGCTCATGGTAACTCCCCCTCCAAAAGGGACGACTCCAGCCACTGATAGCATATGGAGCAAAACACATTTGGTAAGAATGGAGATGAATCAAAAGAACAGGGGGTTGGAGGCTAAATCAGCCCTGTTCGTTTCACCTCGCTGATTCAGCATAACGCAAACTTCTGACCTCGTATTGATTTCTGATTGCAGTGGGGGCTGTGTTTACAAGTACCTATTGTAACTCGACCTACTTACGCTTTCTTGGTCTAAGAATAGCGTGTTCGGGCTGCTGCTGTCTGCCAGGACTGGCAGCTGTTTCTGAGATCACTATCAGACATACTTTAAAGGGTGTTCTCCACTTAAGGAGATCTACAAGATGCCTTTTGCCTTTTTTAGGTTTCACTTATTGACAGGGGAGAAAAATGTTCATTTCAAAGCAATTGTGACCTAAAAACAGCCTTGCAAAAAGCCGCCACTCTCTCCCTGCAGCGCTGCTCAGCATCTCCCTGCCCACCTTTTCGTGGTACTCGGGATTTAGCTCTCACTGGCTCACCACAGCCTTGGTTTTAAACTCATCTTTCCCTTACTCTTTTCTAGATTTTCCCCTTCAGTCTAATGTATTTTTTCCAGAGACCAAGTACACTGTGGGGTTTCTGATGACAGATAAATATTTTTGACATTTTTTCTTTTTATTTCTGACTATAATTTTTCCTACCTTTGGGATTATAGAGCACCTTCCAGGTAAGAGCTGTCAGATTTCCCTTCCTCAGAAACACTTGCAATTTACAAAAAATGAGACTGAAAAATAACCAATTGCAGATATTAGGGGTTATGGGAGGAGGCAGAAGGCACAGAATAAGGCTTGGATTCCTATTTTAAAGATAGAAAAGGAGGAATCTCAGCTCCTTCTCAGTTGAAGGGTGGTGAAGTCCATGTAGTTCCCTCAGTGCATTAACCCAGGAGTGTAAGGGAGGCCACAAGGCAGAGGTTGGTGTGCCCCTGGCTCTGTGGGCTGCCATGCTGGGCAGGCTGCAGCACTGCCCTGCTCGTGCCATGGCTGCAGCCTCCAGGCTGTGTGGCTGGTTGGGCTCTCCACAAGCCATCCCCCTCCAGCATGCCCCCCATGGACCCAACAGCTCTCCCCATGCACCACAGAGCCAGCTCTGCATGGGGAGCTGAGCAGGAAGAGCAGCAGCCAGGGCTGCTGGAGGCTGAGCCTCTGGAGGAGTTATCACCAGGGCTTGCAAGGTGCAGACAGCCCACGCACAGGTGCTAAGCTGCAGCCTTCTGCAGCAAGTCTCCAAGCCCCAGTGAGGGCAAGGCCGGGCATGAGGCTGCAGCAATAATGGGGCAGCAGCTCCCTGGCTGTGTGCAGCACAGATGTATATGTTCTCAGCCTTTGAGACAATGGCAAGAAAGACAGACTGTATTGAAAATATGAACTGCTCCTCAGCAGAAATATGGCTATTAATGTGATATTTATATGCATGATAACAGTGATCTTTATTAATAATTGTGACTCATAATGGACATGTTTTGCAGAAACACATTTTGATCCATCATTCTTTGTCACCTGATTGCTGTTGCTAACTGCCATGGCTTCGTGATTTGCTGCTTTTGGATATCATAGATCACTTGAGTCACATGTGATTGTCATCTTCCTGATGGAGCACTGTAGATTTTATGAACCCTTTTCTCCTTGAGAAATACATTCAGGTAAATTCAGATTTTTAACGGCTACCTCTAATTTATAATCTCTTCACAATCTGGTAAATAAAAGTTCTTCACAACACAAAGAGAAATTTCAGCAGGTGCCGTTCCGAAAACATTATTATCATTAGCATGTCATTACTGCAGTGGTGGTGTCTAAGGATCAGAACACCACCGGAAAGCACCAAGAGGTTAAATAACAACAATATCCCCACCTTAAAGAACTTATATCTATGCACAGCAGTACAAACAGGTAGCCAAATGTACAGATTTTATTTGCATTTAATGCACATAAATGTATGAGGAAACACAAGAAAACTAATGATGATGCTGGGGGAGGGGGGGAATGTTTCCACTGACACAATCAAATACAATGTACTTCATTCAAATTATCCAGCAGAGAAAACTTCCACATTCACTTGACTCACTTGATGTGTACTGATCACAGTATTCTCCATGTTGGTTTTGTTTTGCTGCATTTATCAGTCCTCATCTTCAGGGTGCTTTGTCCTGCTTCGTCCCACCCCAGCACCAAAGAACCCACCACCCTGCTGCAGGGATGCACAAGGAAACCAGAGCTGTGGCCTGTAGCCTCGTCTGAGTTGGCTGGATAGCTCCTTTTTACCCAAGGAAACTATTTCTACAAGGAACTAAAATTGAGGGCTGTTATTTTCCAAGTATGTAAATCATTCCCCAGCAACACATACTGTCGCAGGCCATGACTCCTTCCACCCAAAGCTTCATGGTTTTTTTTAATGTGTTTTCATAAAAAGCACCTCTCTTTGTCTCCAGAGCTGAACCTTGGTGGTTTCCTCTTCAAGGCCAGGTTGGACGGGGCTTTGGGAAACCTGGTCTAATGGAAAGTGTCCCTGCCCGTGGCAGGTGGATTGGAAACAGATGATCTTTGAAGGTCCCTTCTAAGCCAAACCATTCCATGATTCCATGATTCTATGGTTCTATGCAATACACAGCAGCTACCACACCTTTCCTTCCTCCTGAGGTTTCTCCATCAGAGCGCTAGGAAACATGGCAGATCCCAGGGTCCAAACTCATCACCTTATCATAGAATCACAGAATGGTTTGGGTTGGAAAGGACCTTCAAAGATCTAGGCCAAGCCCTCAACCATGAGCAGGGACACTCTCCACTAGACCATGTCACCCAAGGCCCTGTCCAGCCTTGCCTTGAACACTGACAGGGGTGGGACATCCACAGCTTCTCTGGGCAGCCTGTGCCAGAGCCTCAACACACCCTCATCCCCTGGCCCACATGCAGTAGTTCTCCACTATGTCTACCAAGGGCAGCATTCAGTCTTCCCTTATTCCACAAAAGCAAAAGCAAAACAACTGCCATGGCCAAAAGTTCTGCATGTTGATACGACTGCTCAACCCCCAGCACAAACAGGACTCATTCATTCTCCTTCTGTGTGGTGGTGTTTTGAATGCACAGAGTCAAAACACACAGAGCAGGCCCATATCCAGCCCTTGGGTAAGGTACTGGCCCCTCAGAGCAGAATATGCAGGGTACCAAGAAAGATAAACACTCTCTTTACTACTTCTGTCACATCAGTTTTTATGTGGGAGGAAGCTACCTTGGTCCCAGCACAAGAGCCAACTCAGGGAGGGGGAATAGCTAACATGGCTGTCCAGCTTTAGGTAAGCACTAAATAGCATAGCAACCAGAGGACTATCTCACAGGCTGCACACACCATGTATCCACTCTAAAATTACAATGTCCTCTAAGCTATCATACATCTTTAATAGGACGAGGTCTGCACTAAGCTGTATCTGAATGTAAGCTTCCAAACTGTGCTGTGCTTTGAGCCTCATACTTCAAAAAGGCAGAGGAAACCCTTAAAATTAAAACTCTTGCTTTGTTTTATATTAGCAATTAATACAGAGCTCAGTGAATGAAAACAACATTGAAAAATGAAAAAATGCTTCATTGAATTAAATTATGCAAATTCCTTTAATGGAAAAGCATGCTTGCTTTATCAGAGCCCATATTGCCTGCTCTACAGTCGTGTTCTGAACCAGACTAATTGCCCTTGATTCTGCAGTGTAAGGAAAGGCAGGGATGCACACAACTGTCAATGTAAATTACAGATCGAATGAGATTAAAACGCATTTACCACCTCAAAACCTGCACCATGTTGTGCAGCAGCTCAGTGAGTCACAGACACGCAGCCCCGCTCCCGCCCGAGCTTGACAACATGGGGAGAGGCAGGTTTCTTGCTGGAGTGCTGAAGCGTGGTTGTGCTAATGCTGCTGTTCCTTTTCAATTTAACCAGGCTATCCCCTACAAGATGACAAGTAAGCAGGGCAGGAATTGAGGTGGATGTGCATGCACATCTATTGGGCTCACAGCAGCAGTACTGGTCTAAAAACTTGTCCCCTAGATGATAAGGGTCTCTGAAACTAATTCATACATGCGGAATTGCTGTGTATATGCACAAGGTGCACAGTGAATAGAAAGACAAATGACCTTCCTCTCTACTTGTCCTTATAGGAAAGGTGATTATTTGGGAACACAGTGACGGCAGAGAGTGCTGTTCTGGAGTAGCTTATTTGCCTAGAACAGCAATAGTCAACTTGCCATGTAAGACAAAATAATCCAAGAGCTCACATGCTCTATCTAAAAGGAAAGACTTCCAGAAGAACCCAATTCTCCATATGTGCTTTCTGTATCAGAAACAAAAGGCTGCTCAACAAGCATGGATCTTGGCATGCCTCAATATGATACTTTAATGACTATTTATGCAGTAATAATTTCAATGATACACATTTCTGGTATCACCAAAGTAAGATATCTGCAAAATGGCAAATGATTGTCCTTCCTTCTATTCTTTTGGGCTGAAAACAATGCGAGAAACTTCCCTTTTCCTACCTACAAAGTAGATTTGTTGCTAGAAGAGCTGGATTTCAATTCAAAAGATGAATAAAACCTCTAGATCATCAAGTCCAACTCTCTGCTAGTGCAGCATGTTAGTTGGAGAGTTGGAGCTTGACTTTATTTTTCCTTTTGTTTTTTGGTCTCAAATCACCAAAGGTCAAAGGTGTACCATTACTGTGAATTCCTGCACAAATAGGGAAGACTCAGTCCCTGTGTATTGTCAGCACCATGATTATTTTGCTCAGAGCCTATGGACGTTTTAAGTGGAGAAACTTAAAAGTTGAGTTACTACTGCCAGCTTCAAATATTTACATGGCATGAGTCAGATTCCCCCAAATCCAAACAAACAATTCTATTTAAATAGCAGCAACTAAGGAGCTCTCTTGACTTCAGCTGTTATTATTCCTTGGATCAGACTTCCTCTGCAAGCACAAAGGCAAGAAACTTACTTTCTGTAAAAGGTAAGACCCTCACTTCATCTTAGATCTCCAGAACACACAGGTCTGAAAGCTCCCAAGGTGACTAAAAGCAATCACAGGCATACTGCTAAACAAAACCATCTCCAAACGCTGCTTTGGTTTCCAAGTGCATTGACTTGTCACCCGGGTAAGGACTGAGTTTCTTCTTTTCTTCAGTACTCTTCTGTTTCACATACAGGGGAAAAAGCAGTGTTTTTCAGAGGATAGTGTGATAATATCCTCGCAAGTGGGTCTAGAGTCTCTTTTTCCCCTTTGAAATGCCTTAGATTATATTTTCAAGTTAAAAAATTGCCAGGGAAGGAAACTTCTTCAGAAGTGCCCTGAGTCAAAGATAAAAGCGATGCCCAGCAGGTATAGGCTGCCAGTAGTGAAAGAGATGTGCTCCCAGCAGAAGCTGTGAAATTCACTCCCTCTGGTTCTGCTACTGTATAAGACGGCACCATTCTCTACTCATAATCTTTTCTTTTTCTTTTTGTGCCTTCCCCCCCTTCCACTGGCTGTACCAAAAAAGTGCAATAAATCTGCTTGTGAACCTGCCTGATTATCCTGCTGTTTATGAGGTTTTCCCCACAAACAGGGCTTAGACCACCAAACATTTAATGCAGTGACCCAAGCTCCATCAAAAAGTGATACTTCTGGAGCAGATGAAGTGCATCCCAAGGCTGTGGGATCAGGCACCAGCTTGGACCTCAGGAAGGCAATCTTCAGCTTTGAGGTTTAGCAATGATCTTCTGATACATCAGTGAGCATTCAAGATCTTCTGCCTTGGTAAATATGACCTTTTGGGAAAGTTCACTGGTACTCTGTGGAATTACACATCTGGATGCAATGCCATGAATGCAGGAAACACTAAGATTCTTTTGCACAAGGGGGGAAATTGACCTGGAAAGGCAGGATAAGTATCCAGACCAGCTACCAAGAGGTACGCTGGTGGTGAGAGGAGTGTTGCTGAGAAACCTGCTTTTATCTCCTGCAAATTTGTATTACCATTTCAGCCCATATTCCTCATCTGCCCTCATGCCAACCATGCTGATTCCCACTTTAATTTAAACCTGGGGCAAGCCAAGGAGACGAGCTCAACCACAAGTCTGTGTCCCTGACTCTATAATGCAATCTCCAGCTTCCACAAGAAAGCCAGGTATGCAGAGGAGAGCGACACCCAGCCACAGACACACATCTGGTAGGGCAAATTATAATGCCAGATTCACTGGTGCTGCAACATAAAATTAATGTTGCACTTTTAAGGGTCTTTTAATGGACATCAGGAAGGAAATACTGTTCTTGTCTGGGTAGATAAACCAGCTTTTAGAAACTAACTACATTGCTAGCACATCTCTAACCCACAGTCGTTTGAGATCACTGAGGACCAGATCTTCTACTTCTCATCTCTAACTCCAGAAGCATTTACAAAGAAAGCTGGTGTCTTCCTGTCCCCCTCTGAAACCTGGTAAACCTGAGTTTGGAAGATCAAATTATTTTCCCCACCACCTAACAGTCCTGCGGCAGACTGATTCTCCTTGGCTCAGCTCCTGGGTTCCCAGCTACCTGTACCACTGCTCAGACCATGGCAGTTTCATTGTGTTATCTGAGAAGCTGTAATAAAATAGCTTATTTCCATGCTTTCTAAGTAACCTGCGCTTCATGCACCCCTACTGTGCCAGTATTGCAGGCAGAAACCTAATAAGCCTGTGCCAACTCCTGCATACTCAAACAGCAGCCAAAGAATACCATAACCCCTGGATGCAAAGTGCCTTTAACACACTTCTAAGTTAAGTAAATGTTGCTGATGTTTTATGATAAAAAAGAGCCCTATAAACAGTTCCCAGTGGTACAGTACTGATCAGGGAGAAGTGTGTCTCAAGGCAACTCCTTTACACTGAAGTTTTATATCAAGAATATGCTGAAGCTTCACCATAAATAATTAAATATGTTTCTAAACTATTAATGCAGTTTGTTGACAGCTTCTGTTTTGCTTATGGTGGTTCAAAGATGTTGACTGTAGGCAAGTATAGATCTTATCTCTGATGAAAAAAAGCTTTGAAAATAGTCTAACACCTCTGCAGCTGAAAGTCTTTCTCTAGACAGGGACTTCTAACTGAAGTGTGCTGTCTACAAGGCAGCACTCCTAAGGAGAAAGATCTAAAGATCAAAACAGAGAACAGTAACGTCACTGCAAACGAATCTGTTTGGTGTTTGGCCAACTAATGTCAGCCACTTACAAATGACAGAAGTTTGACGCTATCAGGTCACTTCCAGAAATCTGCTTGTCTGGATAGAGATGGTCTGAAGCAGCAATTGACATTATTTCCAAACTAATATCGAAAGTGGTTATTCAAGGCACTTCAGTGCTGCAAAATCAGATAACAGGCTGTAGTACATCACTTTCTTCATTATAGTTCCCCTATATTTAGGAAGAGCTTATGGGTATCAAGGCAGATGGTATCTAATAAATGAGTACTATCTCATTTCTGGAGCCAGTCATGATGTTGCAGATGATTAGAACTGAGTTTTTAAACTTGGAGAAATATGACAAAGCTTTCCCAATCATCTTCCTGTTTGGAAAGATTCAAGGTTTCCGATCAGCTGATGAAGGGCTGCAGAGAGAAGGAACCTGGAGTATTCCAGTCTTGACCCTCCGCCAAGCAGAGGGCACAAATGCCACCACACTGGTGCCAGCTTCATGACTTAAACACCTGTCTAAGCTCACTCCTCCAAGAACGATCCCACTTGGCCATGAGCGAAATTTTGTTGTGAGCCACATGCTCTCTGCTCCAGAGCTCCAAGCTGATCCATAGTTAATAATTCCTGTACTCTTTGTTGATGATGGCAGCCCCGGTCAGGGCAACTGTCCCTGGGGGTTGCACTGAATACTAGGGATTTCATGTCAATAAAAGATTTAAATTAAAGAAAACAGGGAAATTAAAGTACAGAATCAAAACAACAACTGCTAGCTTACAAGCAGAATCCCAGATGCAGAAAAGAACCCCCCATATTCTTGCTTTTTGCTACCACAGCAAAATAACCACTTTCAAATGCCAACATTAAATAACCTCCTGTTGCTGTGGTAAACCTGCAGATGAGCTTTGCTAATCAGTTGTACTGAATGCAGGAAGCTATTGTTTGTGTTATTATGTGATGAGCACAGACTGCAGGGCATTGGTATGCTGGAGCTCGCCTGCTCTGGTGTTTATTTTAAATGACTTCACATAAGTACCTATGTAAACGCTCCAACTCATTATTCCCTCCCAGGAATGTGCGCTCTCCATTTCAAAACAAGAAGGAAGTGCTTCCGTGAGTCCTGCAGCTTCATCAGACACCCAGAGCAAGGTTTGCCTGCAGACCTGTCACAGCAACATGACCTTGAGTCAATTAGGCCATTTCAACGTAAAAAGAGAATATTGAATGTAGCTGGCAGATAGCAAAGATCTGTATGGACAGTTTGGGGAATGTGAATAAAAAAAAACCAAAAACTGAATTTTGCTAGACCCTGGAGCAGAAACATGGTTTTCTGGGAATGTTTTGCCTTGGGTGGGCAGGAATAGCAGAGCAAGAAGCTGTGGCATCAGAGGGGGTGTTCTCCTTCAGCCTGCTCTGAATCACGGTCCTGCCTGCATCACTTAAATTCCCAAGAGCCTCCACTCACAACAGAGATTATGCAGAATAATCGAAGTTTTAAGTGCTTCGTAGCTCAATCCATTTACCTCTATAAATAAGGACATGCCCATCTTATAGAGCACCAACCTTCAGGGGTGTCATGCTGGGGCACAGACCTTATTTCTGAGTACCTGGTCCATCTTCCAGAAAGGGCACTTTCAAAACTACCAAAGCAACTTTCAATTTGCTTTTGTGTAACACTATTGGTCTAGATTCTTATCTTAGCATCTTAGCACCAAAATGTCACCGCCTGAACAAAGCTCTGGAATTCATGCTACTTTTCTGTGCTTGAAGAAGCGAAAGTATTAACTAGGTTATTGGAATAAAATCTGAACGCTGCATGTATTCATAACGTTTTGCTCCCACTAATTAATTTCTGACTGAATACCCTGCCAGTGGATCAGCTTACTACTGAGACAGAGATCGCAGCACACAGAAACTTAATTGGATGGGAAGAAGTCCCAGAAGGACCTAACTCTGCTGCATCTTGATGCTCTGCTGGATCGAAGGCTGCCATGGGCTGGGCAGAGCTGGAACTGCATGACCTTATGGAAACGCAGTTGCAATGCTTTGCCAGTGGCAGGGCTTCCACTGCAAGCACCAGGAGTGTGTATGCTTAATTGTGAAGAGGTGTTTTAATCATCTTTGCATCCCTGAAGCAGGCAGGATTACATCTCAGCAATAGGATGGTCACAAGTCTGACAGCACCGTGCCCATGTCAGCGAGCCTCAGGTCTGTCTATGCAGGGCACAGCACCTGTCTGATGTAGCTTTTGCTCAGGTGACTCTGAATCGCCCTATCACACCATGGCACCCTTGCAAACAACCTCTGTCCGTGTGGCCTTCAGCAGCACAGGGTGAAGCTGGGTGGGCATCAAAGACACGATCCTCATTCCTGGGTTCCACAGGGCTGCTCAGGACTGCATCCCACCTGACAGACCATGCTGCCAGCAGCCACCACGGAGGGACACATCCATAGTCAGGCAGGACTAACCTTGCTATGGTTGACCACAGAAATGGGAGACCAATGCATACGAGTTAATTTTAGCCAGCATTAGTTAATCAAACCAGTAATACCACTAAAATTCATCCAGCAAAAGCATCCATAAGGTGATCCCTTACTGGGAAAAATTAGATTGGAAGCTGTCATCTGCTCTCTCTTCCCTTTTCTAAGGGTCAGCATGTATCCTTTAAGGCCACAATCAGTCTTAGGTTTGGTACATGGCCAGTACCTCACGAACATAAATCCATCAGCTTTGTCTAGAGGATGGGGGTACAATCCTCAGATGAGCTCTTCATTGAGGCTAAAGGCTGATCCAGTAACAAGTAACTCCAGAGGCATCATCCCCAAAATTATAATCAAAACTGAATATTGTATCATTTTAATGAAATTTCTCTGACCCATCACTGCTAACTGAGTATCAGTTCAATGAACTAGGGCAAATTGAGATGGTTCCTCTGGAAAACTCCATCCCAGCAAATTAAAAAGCAAAATGCAGGTCTTGTTTAAACAATCTGAATTCAGTTTGCCACAAACCTGACTTTGAGTTCTGCCGGCAGCCTGATAATGCTACTAAAAGGCTGCTGCACTTTTTCACAGAAATAAAGGGTAACAGTTCTTCAATTCTCCTTATTCAATACTGAGATGAAAGGCCCTTTTTTCTACAAAAATAAAAGTTGCTAGCTCTCAGCAGACCATAATCCTCACGTTGGAGTCTTCAGGTTAACAGCTTGGGTTGGAACATTTGTCTTCTGAAATGCCTTTCATATGTGGATAAATCATCCCCTTCCCTCAATGCAGTATCTTTTTTTCCCAGCAGTCATTCAAAAGCAATCAAAACATGTGTGGAGGAGCTGTAGCTGAGAGACAACAGACACCTTGAAATTACAAGGGGTTTTGAAAACACCTGCAGAAAACCCAGGTGGGTGTTTGATGCAACGTTTTATGTCTTATTAGCAACAGTTGTGTTAGTTCATTGGAGTATCTGAATTGCCTCACTCCTCTGGGTGACTTGTTCCTCTCTCATCCCAAGCACTGCGGCCCATCGTGGTGGCCAATGCTGACTTTGCAGAGCAGCATTAAGGGATGAAGAGTGTGTGCTCTGCACATTCATGGGCTGCCCTCTAACAAAAATAGACCTCACTGAAAGAAAGCAGTGCCCAGGCATGCTCATGGGCTTGACATTTAGGAGACTGTCATCACACCAGCATTAATGAAGTTTGCACTAACGCTTGTCACTGGTTGCTCCTAGATGAAGTACATACAGATTCCTGGCACCCAAACCATTCGTTGCAGAACGCACACAGCAGAAGCAGAGGGGAGCAAAGGATGTTATAAAAGAAGCCTAGACCATGAGTGAGGGGGCCTGGTACATTTATCCCTGCTGGATCTCCTGAAACTGTTGTCACAGCAGGATAACGTTACACATCTAGACCTGAGGACATGGTAGAATTGCTGGGTCCTCCCCCACTGACATCACCTGAGCACAGCTAGCTTCTGCCTGGCAGATCTAACATCACACAGCTAACTTCTGCCATAGCTATCACTGGATGAAGTATTGACAATACAATAAAGGCTGGCAAAACATTGGCTGCCTGGACTTCCCCAGGCAAATTCAAGGAACACCAGCACAGACCAGCAGTGCATCCTGGAAGGCAGATCAATGAGGCCCAGGTGTAGTAGACGTAGGGCTGTGAGCTGTGTCACACCACCTGCATGCTGGGGAATCCACCACTTCCCTGGGGAGTTTATTCCAGTGGCTGATTGTTCTCATTGTGAAAAATTTTCCTCTTGTGTCCAACTGGAATCTCTCCAGGAATAACTTGTACCCATCACCCTTTGTCTTTTCCACGTGACTCCTGGTAAAGAGGAAGTCTCCATCTTCTTTGTAAGTCATCCTTTACATACTGGAACATGGTGATAAGGTCTCTTCTGAGCCTTCTTTTCTCCAGGCTGAACAAACTCATTTCTCAGCCTTTCCCCATACAGCTTCCCAGTCTTTCAGTCATCTTGGTAGCCCTTCTCTGGACTCACTCCAGCCTGTCCATATCTTTTTTTGTATAGCAGGGACCAAAACTGAACACAGCATTCCAGATGTGGCCAGACAAAAGCCAAGTAGAGTGGTATGATGACATCTTTATCTGTGTTGGTGATGCCCTTGTTGATGTAACCCATCATCCTGTTGGCTTGCTTTGTCACAGGAGCACAATGGGTATAGATTGAACTTGGTGGTGTTCTTGTGTTTCTCAGAGCCCTCTACATGTGTTGCAATGAAGCTGGGAATGCCTGCCTCTTTGCAAAAGCGAGACCTCAGCTGGGGTTCAACCTGCAGCCTTGGCTTAGGGGCCAGAAAACAGCCACTTTATTGACCAGTACAGACAGAACTAATGCATGCTTCCTGCCAAACACCTCCCTTAGACTAAGAAAAACAGCCAGAATAACAGCAAAATCTCTCTGACAGAGCACAGTATGCATTGCCGTCCAGGAGCTGGTGCATCCCAGAGATAAGATAGCATCTCCCATCAGCATGCATGAAATCCATAGCTAGTCCTAAGATTATATCTAGCTAATGCAGACATTTCTCATATTAGAAAGACTAGAAAAACACTGTAGGAAGGAAGGAACCATATCTTTGTGCACACTGATTCCTGTTTCACTAAATTCATAACCTTACTATCACATTATCACGGCGTGTGCGTTTATGCTGTAATTGCATTCCAGCTGCCTGAATGCTCCTCTTAATTTAGTCATGCTACTTCAGCTCTGTTGTGAGTTATAAATCATTCTTGCTCTCAAGAAACAAATTAATTTACAGATGTTACAGGAGATAGGGTTACCCAGCAGGATTTCTTTTTTTAACACATGCAATTTTATTTAATGAAAGTCATTTCTTCAGGGAAGTCCAGCAGGCACTTACATTAATGGCAGAGGAGACAAACTACAAACATTTTTGAACTTCAAGGACCATCAGAGTCTCCTTGCAGTGACTGGAAGTAGCTCCTCTGCAAACATTGCAGCAAAGCAAGGACGCCAGTTGTGTCCTGTACCCGCACAGGTTTTCAAGCATTCACTGATTTCTCATGGGCACAAACACTATGCACACACACATATTATCATCAGAGCATGAGATGGTGGCTTGTTTGAGGTTGGTCACATCTTTCTACCCTGAGCAAGTTTTTCAGTCAGTTCAAATTTTGCCATGATTTTGGTTATTTTATTCAAGGTGGGGTGTTTTATTGGCTCAACAGTTTGAGGCTAAACACATACCCCTTTGTTACAAAGATCTGTGTATGGATGAAGTACCTGGTTTATTAAATAACTAGTTAAAGCAAAAGCAATCTTTTCTGGACTATGGGCAAGCAGCCACACTCTTGTGCAGTCCTCTTCCTGTCATTTTTACCTTATTTCCAACCACCACCTTGGTTGTGCATTTACTGAGTTACATTGGTGTGTCATGGAAGGTGCACTTTTGCCTGTCAGAGTGGTTTCTAATTAAAATCATTAGATACGGTGTCAATAGATGGTGCTGAAGAGCAGCAACATCACCCTTGATTGTTGTAGCACCCATAATATTCCTAAAGAATTGAAACCGCTGTCATTAGCTGCTGTTTACATAACCTTCAGTGACTTGTACTGCTGGAGATGTTGCACTGTTTCCAGCCATCAGTACAAAATAAACGTTGGTATTTCTGTAAAAACATCTTAGCTTTCTTAAATAAACATGGAAATTTCATTTTGTACAATAATAATATGTCTCTATTCTTTTTTAGTCATCCTCTTTACATGCCTTCTTTGGAAGTTGGCTGTAATGTACTTTCAGTATACACTGTCTGTTCTTCTGGAGTACTCTGGACACTGACACTGATTTATGAGAACAAAACACACCTTTCACCTGTAGCCCTGCTGATCCTTCTGCATTGCTGCACAAGCTCTGCTCACAGCACTGACAGCTAGGGAGACCAACTGGAGATGAGCTGCTCAAATAAAGTTTATTTTGAAAAGGGTGATGTCATGGGCTTTAGTTTGGTGATACTGACCCCAGGGCATGCATTTAATATGAAAATATCACAGACTGTTCCCAGCTGGTAGCTTAACACAAATACATCAGTCTTGAAGGGCATGGGAACCCGCTCTTGGAGGCTGCATACTCTCAGAAGGCTCTAAAGTCTAACTTCGACTCTTTGCTTTTTATACATTTAAGAGCCAGCTCCTGAAAAAAATCAATTCTCCTGTTTTCAGAAGAGATGAATTTGATATTACTCTGGGAACTTCATATCAAGATTGAGAAGTGATGGCGCAACTTAGCTAAAACCTACACATTTGATTCTGACCAACAGCAGGCAGTGCATTGACCTGTGTTGTACAAGAAATCATATTTTTCCTTCTGGCTTTTTTCTATAAAATCTGTAACTTTCAGTCTTGAATGTTCATGTACAAGAGAAAAAATCAAATTGAGAGGAGGGAAGGATGAACACTTTGGATACCACTACACACAAATTTGTCGAACCAGCCATGGGCTTCCCATAGCTGCTAAGCAAATCTCTCTGTGCCTCTTTCATCCCTCACATAAGTTGTAAAACTTCCAGCTTGGATAATGCCTTACTGCCCGTTACCCATAAGAATGGGGCACTGTGCTTGGTTGGGATTTCTAGACTTGCCTTGGTTCCACTTAAAACTAGGCACTCAGAACAAGAAATCTGAATAAATAAATACTGGCAAATCCAAGGAAGAGCTGAGTTCCTCCATCCAAGGACTGCAAAAAGAGAGCTCAGGAGGGCAAGACTCCTCAGATGCTGTTTGTCTGACAAGTGTAGGTTTAGGTGTAGCCTCAAGTTAAAAACTAAATGCTGTAACATCACAGCTCATCAGATTCTCAAGTCTAACACTTAAATTGCCAGTAGGCTGTATTTTGGTGAAACACCAACACAGCCCCAGGATCCTGCACTTTGCATTTTTAGGTATCTGTCTGTTTGCTCAAAATTGCTCATGATTGATCATGTAGTTTGTGCAGCTTGTCCCTGTCAAACTTCCTCAATCGATTGAAATAGATATTTACAAGACAGATGTGTATAATGTAATGAAATATCCCACAACACATACAGTGTGAATGAATGGTGCTGACAAGAACTGATATGCTTTGTCCCAGACATCGCATCATATAGAACTGAGTATGTGCAACTTAGGAAAGGTCAAAAACATCTTAAAATAGCTGATGTCCAAAAGCTCATCCTCTCCCTCAAGCTCTAGCACAGATAATGTCACCATTCAATTACTGCCGCCCTGATTTTTGCTTTTTCCAACACATCATGACATTCCGATGCCAGATAGTTTTGACATATTGTAGCCAAACCTTGGAGGGAGGTGTCACACATTTTTATTTGGATACTTGGGCTTAATTCAAGTGACAGCTGGATTATTTTTTTCTCCAGCTTATTCCAGTGTTATAAAGATGTATGTTAAACTCACCCATGCACCTTGCTGCGGAGGTACCAGATGATCTGGCATATGCGATTCGTTAACCGAACATTTGTTTCCCCAGGAGCAATACACGCATTGTGTCACTTGTGCTCTGAAGCTATGCATTTTCCTTAATGAATCTGCATCTACTTCCTCCCGATTCACAGGACAGACAGCAAGCAGGGGTGGTATATCAGCCCCCATCCCAGTCAGACCAGGTTCAGGGCACCAGCACCCCGTGCTTAGGACTTTCCAAGGCCAGGCTTCTGCCCAGAGCCTGGAGCTCACTGCAGCGGTTTCTCCTCAGAACAGCCTCAACTTGTGTGTAGAAGCCATGGAATTTCTTCCTTTTTTAGCCATTTCTTTCAGTTGTTCACTGACTCAGGTCCCCGTCTTCAGCATTTGTTCTGCCTCTTCTAAATGCCTTTCAGGCTATCACCTCTTCCCTTGTCCAAGTACAGATTGCTCCAGGTCCACACCACTGCAGATGTCTCACCCTACTTGGTCCACCTCAAACAATCTGCAAGAGCTTGTGTTACTTTATACTAAAGGAAAACCTCCAGGATTGTCCTTGAGTAAGGTGCAATGTCCCCTCCTGTTCATGCCAGCACTACAGGACACCAGCCAAGCATCATCCTCAGATGGAGCTGCTATTACATTAGCTAGTTGGTGGGCCAAGTCTCTTTATTCCTTGCTCTGGCACAAAGGAAAAACCTCCCCCTGCTTTTCTCTGGCTGGAAACTATGCAAAGGGATGCTGTGAACTTAGGAGCTAACTTATCTTTACTTTTTCCGTTTGCAAAGGCAACACTTTCACCCATGGCACCAGCCTTTGACCACACTTTCCATCATGCTTCTATTGTTAACTCCAGCTGCTGCCTCGTGCTTTCTCTTTGTTGCACAACAATTCAGTCATCATCTGTTCAAAGGGCCCTGCTATTTTTCCTGAGGTGCACACAATGAGAGTGATTCCCGTATCAGATGGCATATGGGATGCACAGGCACAACAGTCTGCTTTCACAAGCACTGGACCCACAGAACTGTGTTAGCAAACACCCGAGATGTTCAGATGCCACCCAGCGACCACAGACTGAACATACTGCAGGTTGGCCCATGAACTTCACCTGGGATTCATCTCGTCCAATTTTAGCTATGGAAATGCTAAGCATCTAAACTAATCACAAGACCCTGTGCAGCCATCAAAGAAGCACTGAGCGTCTCAACCATAGGCTGCAGTGCCATTTAAGAGATCCCAGGGCATCTCATCTGTCGTCCATAATCTGTTTTAGGTCACAGGTCTCTCTAGACCCTGGGTCCTATCTGCCGGCACCAAGAGATACCACACTGAGGCAACTGAATCATGCCCCCCAGAGGGGCAATTTAAGACAGGACCATAACTAGCCACACTGAGGAGCTGTATCCCACTGTGTGCCATTAAGTGCTGAGTTCTGGAGCATTCACCTATAGTCCTGTAGGTTTGCTTGCCGTTTGCTTTGTTACTGCACATAGTTAACTGATCACACAGGTTAAGAGTGGATAGGACTTAGCTCCAGGTTATAGGTAACTAAAATTTGGTATGGAGAACTACTACATCCAGATGGTCTTTCTTAGGTATCTACTGCCATTAGACTTCCTTACCCTACCTGGCCTCCAGCTGCTTTTTCAGCTTTAGATGGCAGATGCACCAGACTAGGTGTCTTTGTTCATGACCTGAATCTTACTCCAGTGATAAAGCAAGAGACAACTGGGCCCAAATGCTCTTCATGAAATATCAGCACCCCTTCAGCCTTCCATGCATGAACTACTCAGTGAAAAGGCAATGTTCATTCCTGTAGGAGCTGCTGAACATTTTTCCTACTTGCTATCGCTAAATAAAGTCTGAGTTTTGCTGAATTATTTTGCTTGCACAAACTCCACCAGTACACAAAAACAGTCTTTGTCCTTTGATCACTAATATTCAGAAAAGGTCACATTTACTTCTTATGGCAAAGCTCAGGCTTTAAAATAATCATTTGGTCAGTAACATCAATCAGTATCATTTTGAGCAACAAATTATAGCTTAAAAAATGAATAAAACAACAGGCAGCTCTTCAACTGCTGAAAACTTTATTCTTGTGTTACTTCATACACCTGAGCTATGAAGGCTTGTACAAAAACTAAAATAAAATCCCATTTTACTGATGTTAAAACCGCAGCCTCATATTTTTTAATCATTTACTGTAAATATGAAGAGGGAGAAGAAAGCTGCCAATGAATTTACTGGAAGTATTTAACCTTTCGGAGATGATGTCACTATTGCTGCAATGAAGATTGGCTAATATGCTTTTTTAAGAAATGACAATTTTATTTGAATCTTTCTGTAGAAATGTGTCCCATTTCAAGGAGAAATGCACCAGGAAGTGAACTTCAGTTCAAACCCTTTTGCTGTCTCATCCAGAAAAAAACAACATTCAGGTCTTACTGAACAGAGCAAGGGCCTGATTTGGTCTCGTCCACCTAGTGGGAATGCACCAAACAACAGGCCACTGAGAGAGAAAAAGAAGGGATTATAAAAACACATCCAAACTTCCCTTACTATCAAAATTCAAAATAAAATACTTGTAGCAGTCCCAGCTGCAACAGGGAGTGCAGGAACATGAAGAGATGAACATCTGGGTGGAATGTAAGAAGCAAGTCCTTCAGCAGAGGAATGAAGTCCAGCACGTGGGAGGTGTAGATATGTAATACAGCTTGCAGAACTAAATCCTGTGAGAAGCTGAGCGGCTTTTGCAAGATGCTATTTGAGGGTACCCAGCACTGAGGGGTGAGAATCATGAAGCCCTTAGGTAGCGCAGATTTAGGTCCCTAATACAATATAAAATATATTTGCTCCATTTAGTGACCTGGGAGCTTGCTTTGGCTTATTTTTTCCCCTAAGCATTTGCTGTTAAGTTAATTAAGCATTTAAAAATAAGAGTCACTCACTTTGCAGAGGCTCCACATAAACACTATTCTGACTTCTTCTAAGGGCCAGATTTGCTGCAAGGGTAAATTAATACAGTTTCATTGATGGAGGATCTGGCCTTAAAAGTCTGTTCAGTGCATTAAAACCAGTGCAGTATGGCGTATGCCTTGGCAGTAGAACAATTCTCCAGATTAAAATTTGAGGGAAATTTGGCAGTAAAAAGAAAAAGGGTCTTTTTTGGAATGCTGACACTTCTTTACCCAGTGCTGACCACCACAGCTTCTCCACTTGTGAACTGTACGGTTACTGCTGGCGTTTCACTGTCATTCTCATCAAGCTTCAGCGCAGCGTTGTCCAAGCCAGTGCTGCTGGGCTGTGGCAAGGCAGCAGGTTCTGCTGTCTGAGTTGGAGTGGAGCAATACAAAATGAAGCCCATCATGATGATAATGAAGGACAGGATATAAAGACCTGAAAACTAGCAGGGGAAAGAAAAAGATGCATTAAATCTTGTCTGATGTAAAAACATGTCAGTGCTGCCTTGTTTTAAGAATGTGAAAGCTACCTTTCTTTTTAAAACCATTTTAATGAGGATTATCAGCACGATCTATATTCATGTCCAAAACACAAAATTCAACACCTCCACTCACTGATGGTCAAAAGCTGCTGGCTGCTTTTCTCTGCATCTCATCCTCAACGCTGCTGGACAGCGAATTTCCTTAGGCCTATATAGTAGGATACTGTAGGATAGTCGTTTACATGTGTGAGTATGAAACACTGTACCCCCAAACAAAATGCTTCAGCACAGCCAAGTATTTCAGGTCCTGACAAGAGATGATTATCTCCATCCCGTTGCAAGTCACCAGAGCAGGTCATTCTCTGCACAGCTCTCAACCATCTGCAGGGCTAGATAAATATTACTGGGCTAAAACCAGTTTGCCTTCTACACCCAGCAAGTTCCTGAAGAGAGGGAGACTGGGGCTCATTTTACAAGCTTGGCACTTGTGCCCTTTTAAGAGTCTTGTGAGGTAAGAATACGAACTGCTGAGGCATTTCATTCACTGTCATTCACTTGTCTGTTAGAAGCCCAACAATTGCCAAGATTCATTCACCTTGAACGAAAAATAAATGCTTATTTCATAACACCAGATTCGGTAATACAAAGTGTTCAAGTTATACACAGCCAGGAACGCTTTTTCAGCACGTTTGTTAAAATCTTCCATATTGCCTTTGCCAAATCATGCTGATTAACAGTAGGATGAAGGACATAACACATCGTACATCCCACTATCAATATTCCCTAACCTCCTTAGCTTCCTTCAGCATGCCTGAAAAGTATGTTTTCATTTATCAAGCAGCAGAGCTGGACGAAATGAATGGCAGGACCTGGACAGTGGATTCTGATCCAAAAAACTGAGGCATAGACAGTTAAGGCATCGCAATTCCTAGCTGGCAGTCACTTGGCTCAAAAACCCTTGGACAGCACCATGAAAAAGGAAAAGCAGACTGAAACACAGTGGCCTTATGGTAAGTGCCCTCTCTCCTTACCTTGCTGGCTGTTTACCTGGAGGAGCTTGGACTCTGCACAGGAGAAAGCACCAAGCTCTGAAGATGTCCTGATGGAGGCAGCAGCAGTGTGCATTGTCCTACGCCTAACTGACCCATTCCCATCAAATGGGCAGAGCTTGGGTCTGCATCAAGGCAAGACAACTTCTCTAGAGTGCAACCTGAGGCCATGACTGAACATGTGTTTGTAGCCAAGGACATGTGGCCGGCAGGCAAGACTGGACAGTAACTGTCAGACCCGCTCTCACAGTGCACACAGGCAGTAGGTGTCTCTGATCCTGCTCAGAATTAATTCTTCAATGAGCGGATGAACAGTCACCAAGCCAGGGTGTCAAAGCTCTTGCAGCACAGCTGTGATTCCAGGCCTGCCTGTTTGCAGCTATTGATACATGTGAACCTGAACCATCGTGCTGGTGCTGGGTTTGTTGGGGGGGGGGGGGGGAGAGGTTGGGACGGTTTGCAGGGTTTTTTGTTTGGTTTGGGGTTGGTTTTGTTTTGTTTTCAGATATTGCAGCAAGTTCATTGCTTCAGACCCTGATTCTAGTTGTACCTGTGCAATTTATATCCACATACTCACTATCAAGCCTAATGACCACTTTAAGTGTTACTGGAGGCCTGTAACTCCACCTAGTGTCTGTATTTGCAGTACACTCCCTTCCATAGCAATTCATACAAGAGAAGCATTTGGAAAACTTTTTTAGGATCTCTTGCAGAATTACAGGTATCTATACAATGAGCTCATTAGGAAAAAGCACAGCAAAGTTCCATTATGGAGTAAAAGATTAAAACCAGAGTTCTTCAAAACAGGTATGCCAAATTCACATTCCACCTTCAGCAGACATGGTTGGGGCTAAAAAGTTGTGTCAGCAAAACACTGTGCACAAGTCAAAACCTCATTCATTTCTGGGCCCAGTCTTTGCCATAGCTGCTGCATGTTTGTCCTTCTGCTTCAGAGCAGGCTCAGACCACAGCAATTCAGAGCTCTCCAGAGCTCTTCAGGTCTTTCTCTACTCTGTAGCCCATCCAAGCCTGGCTTGCTATGAAACACCATCTGGTAAAGGAACACAGCAATTCCTTGCACTTTTGTTTGTAGACTCCTGTGTCAAGAGTGTTTTTTAATCCAGGAAATGTTCTGCCTGGTTTCTTTGTCCCACTGATAAAGAAACTATATGGTTAACTTGGCAGTGAGGTTTTCCTACTGCTAAAAGTTATGTTAAAAGCTGTGTCAAAATCAGGCACTCTCAGTTCTTTGTTCCTAAGCTATCTCAGAT
Source organism: Neopsephotus bourkii (assembly GCF_033783945.1). Taxonomy (NCBI): domain Eukaryota; kingdom Metazoa; phylum Chordata; class Aves; order Psittaciformes; family Psittacidae; genus Neopsephotus; species Neopsephotus bourkii. Next base: position 5,176,603 of record NW_026902113.1, read on the forward strand.
CAGAGAATCAACTAGATTGGAAAAGACCCATCAAGTCCAACCATTACCCCAGGACTGCCAAGTCCACCACTAAACTATGTCATTAAGGGCCTCCTCAGATTACTAACCATGTGGCATTATTATTGCTTCAAGGGAAGTTAATGTTTTAACAAAAGATCCGAAATTCTCTCATAGTACCACCCCAAAGCTTCCTCTAATTCATTTTTCCTTGTTGTACCAGAATACCCTGCAGATAGTAATGATGAAATGATCTGCTCCCAGAAAAACCTCTCTCTAAAATAAGCTAAAAATCATGAAGAACAGTATTATACCCCTTCCAAGGCTCTAGCTTACTTCCTCTTCTTTACTACTCTGAACACAAATTTATAATCACTTCTTGATGCCAAAATACATGTTTGGAAGGGAGTTAGTATTTTTTTAGTTGTTAGAATGTAAGTATGGTTTGCTTTCTATATACATTTTTTAATTAATACCTTTGTAGCTTGGAGCAAACACTGGAACCCAGGAAAGGGAGGAAAGCTGAGCTAGAAGATTCTTGAAAACAAAAACCTAGCTGATGTCAGACCCTACCATTACCAGTCCTCTGCATTGTAAAATAAATTGGCCTTCATTTTCAGAAACAAATCTGACCTAAGAGCTTCTGGCTCCCCACAATGATGAACAGAAAGCAACCACATGGAATAACACAAATTAAGCTCTTAAGCAAATTTCACAAGCTTCTCACTAAGCCCTTCCAGTCACTGAGCAACTGACTCAATTATTCCAATTGCTGTAACAAGCTAGGTTCCCACAAACAATTATGGATGGAAACTACAAGGTGGAATGAAATCTCTTTAGCACTATCATTTAGCTTGAATAGACACTACCTAAATTATTTTAGAGCACAATAAAAGTAACTGCCTTCTGGAGAGTGTACAGAGGTAACACATTTATAAGCTGGGTTTTTTTGACAGTTCCTTTAGTCTCTCCTTGGCAGTAGCACTAAGAGAGCTTGACTCTTATTCCAAGATACTGGTAATGAACAGATTACATTTCTAAAAGAAAATACTAATTTCTGGAAATCAAGCCAAACTGCTCCTCTCTCAGTCACCAAATGCCTTTCAGGACAGGGAGATCCAAATCTTGTCTTGGGACACTTGGAGAGATGAATCAAACCTAACGTACACTTCCACATAGGGCTTACAGCAAGAACTCTACCATTTGAACACACCAGGAAATTATTTACTATTTATTAACTCTAATGTATTCTATTAAGTGTGAGGTGGTTTGAAAATCAGTATCTGCCTAATGGTGCAATGCTATGTAATAAAATAGGTATGACTGACATCTGCCAATGATGAATGACACGGGCTGTAGAAGTGTACAAGTGCAAACAACTGTTCAGGGGCTTTTAAGAGCATTCTGCTTTATTTGCAACTCTGGAATTAAAAAGTAACTGAAATTTTAGTCAAAGAATTCAGGTACTTACATTATAATAAAAGAGAAAAAGCCCAAAGAACAGGCTGTAGAGATCCGCTGTCAGAATACCCAGGTTGACCGAGGTTGCACTGGTAACTTTAATCACTACGGGCATGAAGCTGTACAGCCCAAACATGCACAGGGCGAAGACTGTGAACAGCAGTGCTGCAAAACAAGATGACAACTGAGTCCTAAAGCACGGAATAATGATTTTAAAGAACACCAATATTCTTCAGACACTTTAAAACTATGCGTTTTTATCTTTTAGAATAAGGTCTTCTAAAACATATGCGAATGTAAATTTAAGAAAAACACAGGAGAAATACTTCTTTTCCAAGATTAACCTGTATTGCAAAAATTACTGTATCTATACAAGGAAGTTGTCGCTCTTTCCTAGTTAATGTAAGAGCTGACTGAAGAAATTCAGAGGTGTATTTCTTAATAACGTACAATTCTGTTGAGGTCAAAACATGTCACAAAATCCTTTTTTCCAGCATTTCATTTAGGAAGGACAACAGAAAAATGTTCTTGTGATGTTCCAACACCAAACACATTTCTGTAATTGAACAGGTCTGGGTTTTACTTAATTTAAGAAATTATTGCATATTATATGTAAAATGCAAAATCTGAGGTCAAAGTTTTCATGTTCAGTCCTACAAACCTGATCTCTCTGCTGAGCTGCAGTTTGCAGAAAATAAATGTTGCTTAAAATCCACAAAGAAAATTAAAAGCCCAGCATTTGATGTCTAAATGATTATAGCTTTCCAGTGCACAACATTTTTGTCACACACATACCAATTTTCCAGTTCCACTGAATTCTCGTTATCTCCCTATGTTCCACAATGGCTCTAGAGTTAGAGAAAAGATAGAATACAGTAAAAAAGAAAAAAAAATATCATTTACAATTAATAAGACACCTTTTTATTTACGATTCCTTAATTTTTTGTTTGAAATCTTATTGAATGGCACTAGCTGCAACATCTAACAAGCATGAAAAAGACTTTAAAGTGCCTGAAAGTCAAGAGCACTTTTAGTTAACTCTTATGCCTTCTTTCCAGGCTTTTTCATCCTTCAGAGATTCCCTTTTATTTGATATACCATTGAAGGAAATTATTAACTCTAATGATGAGAAATGAGGAACATAAAATTCAACAGACAGATTTAAGTGCATGTGGTCTGTTACTCTTAACATGGTTATTTGTCAGAGTATATATGTTTTCATTTTAAACTGAAGGTTAACATGGAAGACCTTCTACTAACGATTATCTCCTAAACTATACCACAGAGAAAATCCATTAAGAATTTCATTCCTGTGAACAGATCTCAGTATACTGAGTGTCCTCATGAAGATCAACAAAATCAAAATACAGCGTAGTATCATAGGTGTTCAACTGCAGGATTTCAGCTTTAGAATCGCTGTAATAAAAGCAGTGCAAATAAAAAGGATATAAAACAGAGGCTGATCAACAACAAATATAAAATTCAAGTGGAAGGACTGCCATATAAGCCAAATGCAGACATAACAAAGAATTAATTTAACAACAACATCATTTCATGGTAGACAAGCAATCATCTGTAGAACAAATAATTTGTTTTAAAATAAATATTAGATCCTTACAGCTGTAGACCGCTGATAATAGTCCCAAACAAGCCCACCATTCCTAGAAACTCCACTCTGCTCAGATTTTTCACAATGTATTCCTCACTCACATTAGAAATGGCATACAAAGAAGCACCAAGAAGCACTAAGACATCTCCAATCACCACGTCACTACCTGTACAGAAATATTAATCCACAATAAGGGTAATGCTGCAAAAACTGTTTAACTTTGCTTAAAAAGACAAGCAAATTTACCTCCAACATCTCCATCTTCCTAGCACCTTCAAGGGTAAGGGGAAAGGAAATAGCTCCTGTGCGCAGGTTAGTGGATTGGTGTGTTAATACAGACTGCTATCTGCTCACCTCACTCTGCACAGTCTGGAATGAGCTAAACCTGGCATTTACATGGCATCTTACCAAGCCATTGCTGTATAGTCTGGTCCAATTCTACTTCTGCTGACCTAAAGCACTCTAGGGAGTAGAGAAAATTCACCGTTAGAGATGCTCTTCAACTTTCTGAATATTGCTAAAATCAGTCTATTGATCTCAGCAAGACGTGGACTCAGCTTCAGGTTTATGACAGGCCTTAAGTGGGCACTGCAGATAGGTGTATTGTGCATCCTGCTGCGATTTACCTATATGGGACTCCCTGTGATACAGTCACTCGTCAAGTAAATGCTGTTATGCATCAGCTAAACGGCAAAAGGATAACTGTTGTTTAAATCCTTGAATTGATTTAAAATTTCCTTTCTTGAGCCAGTTGGCAATCACTAAGAAAATATATCTGAAATGTGAGGGTAAGCAGTAGTAAGAATACCCAGCTCAGCAAATAAAGCATAACTGTCTTAAAGCCTCAGGGAAAGTAATTTTTCTCCCTCAGGACTGAGATACTTGTATCACACAGCATTAAAGTTAAACCTCAGTTTGTCTTACTGTCTTACCTACAGTAAGGGACAAAGGCCCCTAAATAACACCAAACAGGCTTATCTCTATGATGCCTGATGAAGGCAATGTCCTGAAATTTACCTCATACCCTTTGGCTCTGAGAATTCAGAATTCTTATTCAAAATAATATCACTATGATATGGGTTGATTTAGGAATCTGTCATAAAGAAGACTTGCCCTTATCTGCACCCAGCTGTATCCTAGTCCCCAGAGCCCAGCCTCCCTCCCAGAGGTCCCAGGAACCCCATCATCCTGCCCATGTCTCCTCTTGCTCTCACACAGTAAGTCCCTGCTTTCCAGGCTCAGACCCATGAGCCTTGGGAATATGTGGACCACTTCTACAGGGTCTGCTGAAGGTCACTTAGTCAGCTGCTGTTGAGTAACTTCTTGTTTGCTATTTGTGCTCACAGAAAACTGCACATCAGAAGCCCAGCTGCCAGCAGGTTGATTCCATGTAAGCAAGCCAAAGTTTGGAGGAAGAGGCAGCATCTTTTATTACACCATCTCACACAATCAGTAAAAGTGAACAAGGTTTCAAGAATGAGACCCTTCATCATGCTGCTTGATGAACAGCAACAAAATTTAAGCTTAACACAAGTCTTCCTCTTTTAAGAGATAATCCAAACCTATAAGCAAAGATATTCCACAGCTCCCTATAGAATCAGCAACTCCTTAGCCACTATCTTCTTGGACAAGCAATACAAATAGCTGTGTGTCTTCTCCTCTTCTGCATTCTTCCCACTCACCCTGTATTTGCTACTCTTTCTCCTTAACAAGTTAGCCAGCCACAGGAACCATCTCTCCACTCTTCCTCCCACAATAAAGGACTCCTTACCTTCGCTGTTCTGCCTCCCTGCCAAAATGTCTGCACCCACCATTGTTCCTACACCCAGCAAACAGACAGCAACAGCAAGGAAATGGATCAGCCTGTATCTTGCACGGAGAATGAACCAAGACAAAGCCATCAGCACAGGAATCCCAAAACAGTCCAGAAGCTGTGTGTACAGAGAAAAGTTTGAATTAGAAACCCACCCCAAATCTCAATTGCACTATCATGACAGGAAATGTACAGGATCTTACTTTCTCTCACTATCAGATGTTAATGAAAGCAAAGCAACCCAGTGGATTCATTTAAAAGAGAGGGCAGACCCAAATTTTACTATTAAATGCATTTTACAAGTAAAAGGAGACCTGGGACAGGGGATCCATCCTCTCCTGGTAGGAAGGCACTGATCTAGAAACTCCCCTAATGATGGATCTAATTAACCTTTGCAGCTTCACAAATGAATGCCAGGGTGTTGTTCTCAAACCACATTCTCCCCATGACAGCAACACAAGGAGGTGGTTCACCAACATTTCTGTTTCTACGCAGCAGCTTTTGTCTCCAAATCTGTAATTAGACTTTCAGGCTCCATGACCACAAAGTAAAAATCCGGAAATACTGAAAGATACAAGTAATCTTTTTTACATTGAAGTGATTAGGACAAGAATTTAACCCTGCAGTTTTAGCTTTAATTTTCTCCCCCTCAATTGGATCCTACTAAAAAAAATAAAAATAAAAAATAAAAATGCACATGTGCTGGATGCCATGTACAAAACTGGTAGAAGAAAGATAGGAAGGGAAGAACAGCTTTTCTGAAGTCACCTTCCCAGCCTTCCAGCTTCCCACAAAAGCATGTAAAAGCTACCAATGTGTTTTCATTACTTTCTTAAAGCTGACTCTCAATTAGTCAGCAGCAGGTAACATACTCTAGTTCACCCAAACCTCACCAGCAGAGACTCACAAGGCAGCCAGAGCTTTGAAGCACTTCAGATGTGTTTGCAGACACTGAGCAGACTGAACAGCTATGGTTCAAGGATGTCTGCATTTCGTGACAAGCAGTGACACGGACTTCTCTTTCCTCTTATTTCATATTCCCACTCTGTGTGTTTCTAAATTCCTATGTGCCTTTGCCTTGCTGTTAGACCCACACATCTTCTACCCAATCTCGTTTATCACAGAAAATATCAATGAGTTAGCTGTGTGGTTAATACAGAAAACTATGCTGCAGGGTAAGATGAGCATTATGTTTTAGAATAACACCAAGAACATTAAGATAATCATATTTGGTTAAAAACTTAACAAAATAAAACTTTGTTTCTGAATTTGTCTGGAGGCAAAAACAAAGGTGTATTTTCTGACCCTCATCAGTAGAGTACTGTGAAACTATAGAAGGGAACAGTTTACAGCAGAATCATAGAATCAGACAGGTTGAAAAAGACCTTTAAGATCATTAAGTCCAACCATTACCACAGGACATATAGTCAGCCTTCCAAAGGCTGCTTGTAAATTATTCTCAAATGTCAGCCTTAAAACTTGGCCTCTTGAAGTCCCTACAGAGTATTAGGTCCAGGTCAATAGGACTGGGACATAATCATTACAAGAGCCCTTAGTCCTTAATGTTCATTGCCAACCTCTGCCTGCCTAAGTGCACCACTGCAGTCATCATCTATGCTTGCTTCCATTAGTTCAGCCACCATCCCCAAGGGTTTTAACCAAACTCGCACAACTTTCATGATACATCTGGTTTTATTTGCTCTTAACTACACATATTAAAGTCTTACAAGCATAGCACTAAGGGGAGTTATTACACATTAAATCCTAACAGTGCCTCTATCCTTCCGCCAATTTGCTTTCACTCCTTAGATTGCCTCCAGCTCATCCTGGAGGACAAAAGCACTTGCCTAAGCTGTATTATGAGACATTACAACCAGACAAGTCCTAATATGTAATACCATATAATTAACACAACTTTGCTCTACTGAAAAAATATCATGCTGAGAGTTTCTACTTAGTCACAGGCCTTTTTCTCTTCTTTTTTAAGTCTAGGCTCAAGAAGAACTTCTAACATTTCCTCCAAATTTGACTGTTTTGACAGTTAGAAATATTAGAAACATTAGTAAGCAAAATTTTTACCCTTTTGGTAACAGATGTCTCTTCTACTAATAAGTCAGTTTTTACTTCCCCATTAATTGAGATGTTACTATGTATCTTTTCAACCTCCAAACATTTTTTCAACCCAAAGAGTGGAAGAAAAAACTTTTAAAAAGATTTGTTAATTAGGATGTAAGGGAGTTATACATAATGAACAAGAATCTCTTTCAGTAACACTGGATGGTGAATTGCTGCATCCAGACCAACAACATACTGTACAGCTAGAGTATCCTGGTTAGAGGACTTGCAACCAACACACAGAGGCACCAAATAATGAAGAACATGCCTTGTTAATCTGTTGCAGGTGACAATTATCCTCAGTTACACACAGAAGAAATCTGACTCCCAACTACTGGATCTTGCCTTCCCTTCACCTACTATGTTGCAGAGCATTTCTGTACAGGATCAAGATCAAAGAGGTGCAGAGCAGATGTAATATCACAATGAATTATATCAATGTAACCAGTTAAAAGAATAAAGTTTATTTATTCACTTTTTATGACATTTACAAAAGTACTGTGGCACTGATTACTATTGCCAGCAGAGCCTCAGCAAACTCATCTTACTCAACTCTACCTTTTATTTTTACAAGGCAAAAGACAGATAACTTGGTGATTTGATTTACAGATGTTTTGACTCAAATCCGGCTTTGGCCGTACTGTTTGTAGGAGATTTTAAAGGTCGAGTGATTAAAAGATGTTTTAATACGTGGTTACTAAATTATCATACATTGTTTGTATGGTTGGTTTGGTTGTAACTGCCAGCTCCAGACAGCTTTGTGAGCAAGAAAGCTCAGTAGCTAATCCTGCTCACCTCCCCACAAGGCTCCCTTGGGGTAGCCTTCCGCTGAGCCCCAGGAGTTCATCCTGCATTTTTGCCTGTTGAGGTTAACACTCCCATCCTAATGTTATCACCTTAAACATCTTCCACCCCCTTCCGTGTAATGCTAATATTTGACAAGTAAAGGAAAATCAGTTCTGCTTTTGTATGCATGTTCTAGAAAATACATGGAAGTTCCTTGCTGAGCTGAGAAAACTTATGTTTGAAGATAAGTTTCACAGGGCTGAGCTGAAGCTCTAGCCAGCCAGTATTTTAACAGTGTCTACCCTGTATCCAGGAAGATGACATATACTCCTGCATTGCTTTATGTTGCCTGGGCATCCACTCACAGCCAGCATTGCAGACAGGCCATTCAGGCCAGATGCTCTGAACCACAGGTTCTGGTGTAGCTGCAGAACTGCCTGCTACTGACAGACAGCAAATGTCTAGACCAAATCACAGGCTTTTTTCTGTTCCATATCTTGTTTCTACCAGTGGTGAAACTGGTGACTTCAGAGAATAAGCAAGAAACCTTACAGCTACAGGCAGTTACAACAAATTCCAATTACTGAACTGACAAAAAGCAGTATCAGTCTGAAGGTTACCACATGGGAAAAAGGTTCAGCAAATGCTTCAGTTTGGCAACTGGACTGGACAACCTACTCACTCTAGTCTTTCATAATTTCTATGAAAGAAATCATGGGAATAGCTTTACTACTTCTCGGAACTTGGATCAAAGTCCTGGCTTTTTCAGCTGTAAAGTATATAATCAGACAGTGTCTCAATTATCAGCTTAACTTGATCTTGAGACTGAAATGTGCCACTTTTAAAGCTTTGATTTCTTTGATTTCTTATTTGTACGGAAATTAAAGGCCTAATGAGTTATAACATGTAAGTATGAAGTGGAAATGTGACAGTAATAATCCAACAGGGACATATTGTCTTGCAAATGGTAGTGCAAAAAAAGTTACTGCGGTTCTCTAAATGCAGCCCAGAGCACAGGAATTTATTGCTTTACAGGTAGCTCTTTTAAATATTAACCCTGTTACTTTGACTGCAAAACACCAACATCTAAATACTCCTTTCTAACTAACAGCTAGTTCTGCACAGCACATTTTTTATTCAGGTGAGTGTGGTCATGACCCTAGCCATGGATCCACCATTGGCAAGAAAAGGCATAGGCTGGCACAGCCTCACACACACTCCTCCCTTGCTCCAACAGCAGCTGTGGAGCCATACAGTGAGCTAATTTGGACCTACACAGCTCAGCAATTAGTCCAGCAAAAGACAGGGTTTACTCTCACTTTGCTCAGTGCCCCGAGCCAGTTTGCTCAAGGGATTTGGCCCTCAGCTCAGAAGCATGCAGCTGGAGGCAGGAGGAAGGCACTAACTCTTCCAGCAGCTTACGTCTGTGTAGGATGACAAAGAAAATCCATCCTTAGCCCTCTTGCTTGTAAAGCTTTTTCATAATACAAGATCCATCCTAGGATAGTGACACAGCTCCAAGTGCTGGTGTGGCAGAGGATATCTACTGTCACTTCAGGAGCCTGGCAAGCTTACCTCCCTTCCATCTCTTCCAGAAAGCGGTCTGAAGTGCTATGTTACATCCAAAAGCCAAAGGGCTTTCCCTCAATGCATGGTCAGCAACACCAGCTAACTACTAGTACGTCCTCATGTGTGGAGTTACATCTCACAAAGCCTCCCACAGCTCCTAGGAATAGGCAAGAGATCTGCTTCACTCTCATCAGTAACAGCTTGTGCTGAGTTGAGTGCTACCAGGTCATAAATCTTTATTTTGTGTCAGGAGAAAAACCTGAGTGGCTATCAGCAAACTCTTGCTGCTGACAACAGTTAGAAGTGCTTTCTAGCAAAATAATGAGTCCAACTCTAAAGCTGGCACTGGGTAATACAGGCCAATTTTCTCTGCTTCCTGGAAACGTTATTCATGATGCAGGATGCTCTTCCCTGTACGGCAGAGAGAAAAATAGATATTGGAAAGTTTTTTCAGGCTTAAATAGCTTCCACGTCTGTCCTGTGAATCTCATTTCAGAACCCAGTCCAAAACTGTATAAAAGATACAGTTCAAAAAGAGAGGTCAGTCCTTACCTGTACACTTGTGAGGGTCGTGTATTGGTAGGCTTTTACAATCATGTAATTGGCTTCAACATCAGCCAGACCTAAAATGATGTATTTCCACCACCTCTGTTTCAGAATTTGCCAAAGACTGTCACTCCCTGTTTAGAAAAAAGCAGTAGTCAGTATGTGCTTCTTTCCCACCAAATGTTGTTCAGGAATCTTGCCTTTTAGAATCATAAATACTACCGAGACACTCAATATTGGTTTCCCCTGCTTAAAGAGATACAGTAACAGCAAAATGCAGCCAGGGACAAGACAATGCAAATGCTGAAAAGCACAGAAACTCTTCCACATAAGAAAAAAAACAAGACTAGAGTTGATTAAAGAGTAAATTAATAGGAATAGGAGGAATATTAAATAGCCTCTGGTAAAGAAGCTTTTTATTACAACAAAGCTTATTTTCCTTAATATCACATAGCACTTGAAACCAAAGAGCACATAATTCCAAACAGAAAAGAATTGAAATAAAAATTAAATGCTCATTTAACCTGTGAAATTCATTTCCATGTGTTATTACAAAGCAGGAATTTCAGCAGGAGCTTTAGAAAAACTAGGCTGAGTTTTGAGTTCTTTATTTTCAAAATCTGTAAGGAAAACGTAGAAGAGGAAAAAATAAATTATAAACCAGAATCTTCCATCCCATATTTTACATACCAGTCCTAAATGCCAGCATAGTTGTATAAACTAAAAGAAGCAAAGAATAGTTGATAAAACTCTGAAACATTGGAGTATTCACTTGGTATTTTTCTGCTAGGTACTGGCTTGTAACAGCAGTCCCACAGATAAACAAGGAAAGCATCTGGCCCAGAATTATTGTTTTCAAAATATACCTGTGAATATAAAAGACAACACAGTAAGATTAGAATTAAACATTCAAGTTGTTTAAAAAACATTTGCTAGTTTTTGATGGAAAATGCCATTTTTTAGATAGATATTCCCCACCAGTGCTGTTCTGATTTTCCAGTCAATAGGGTTTTGTCCACACGGAAGATCTAGTTTAACCTCAAGACAGCCATAAAATGAGGCCAGTTCAAACCAACAGTGATGGATACTACAAAAGTTTTCAAGGATCTTCAAGGAGCTTCTCTGGGCAGGCTCAAACCAATGGCAGGATCTATTCTTATCAAGAGAGTTTTTGATACACATGGACTGAGTTGAATCCTTTGTCCTCCACTGAATCTCATTCTGACTTTGGTCAACAGAAATCTTCAAGATCAAGGTAAGGCACAACTGCCTGCAGGCCCTTCCAAGACCTGAGCCTCTGAGAGCGAGCTGAGACCCTACGATGGGCAGTGCTAAAGAAATACAAAGGTATTAACCATAGAATCATAGAACAGCCCAGGTTGGAAGGACCTCGAAAGATCATCTGGTCCAGCCTTTCGTCAGAAAGGGAAATTATCTAGCACCCTGTCCAGTCACATCTGGAAAACCTCCAGCAATGGGGACTCGACCCATCCCTGGGGAGGTTGCTCCCATGACTGGTTTCTCTCGCTGAAGAAAAAAATCTTTCTTACAATAAGAATCCGTATCGTTAATACTTCTTCTGGATTTTTTTCTGCTATATTCCATCACATCCTGCTGTAATAAAGGATGGAGTTAAGAACACACTTTGGCCAAAGATCATGTTAGCATTTACAACTCATTTTAAATCCAACCCTTTCTAGAGGAAAGTTTATCCTCTTTTAGTAGCAATTCTTCAACTAATATAGAGTGAACTATTCCAAATGCTCCCAGGTAAACATAGATCACTACATATCTGTTGGCTTGCTGTTTTTCCTGTCAGTGGAGCTAGGCAGATTTGTACCACCCCAGTCTCTGCCTGCATACTCACAACATACAGTGATAGGGGCTCAGTGCTGTGCTGTCTGTACAGATCTGCAAAGTTCACATCTAATCTGTCTGCTCTGAAAACTACTGATGAGAATTTAGCTGTCTTCACAACTGACCCATTTGTTCCTACTCAAAGTAACTGAGCAAGGGAAGGAAGCAGTAACACCAGCTGTTTTACCAAAGTGGGTGACTTGAACGTACTAAACACCAGCTCACACAGCTATGGTGTGCAATCTAGCTGCCAGGCAACTAGAAGGATGTGTTTAGGGGTGATAAAACCAACTACAACCATAAAGGCAACCCCTCCTTTTCGAAGGGAGAAATATTCCTTGCATGGATTCTAATTCAGCTGCATGAATCTTGTTTTCAATTCTGCCTGACTCCAAGGCTCTTCTGACTAAAAATGCCAAGAGGCACATTTTTCTCTTCAAGTCCATTTTGATGAGACAGCAAACCTCTGCAAAGTTCAGCCATGCTGCACTTCCAAGAGATTCGAGACCCATGTTTTGCTACAGGTTTCTTTGCCAATGCCAGCAACGGTGCACATCCCCATTAGAGTATTCATATATCATGTAAGGTCCTACCCAGCCTTGTGTGAATAACTCTTCTGGTTCACAAAAGAACATTGTCATTTCCAGCATTCTGAATGTTGAATTAAGCAACAGAAACCATGTTTCAAGTAGAAATTTATCATGGCTACTTTGTAGCACAGCATTAACTGTAAACAGTGCTATGAAATACATATAGGAATACAAAATAAAAAGGCAGAAAAAACCTTTGAAGCTACCTCACTTCAGTTATATCGAATTTCTTTTTATTCTGGTCAAAGATTTGATTGTGCTACCTCTTCTCTCAAGCAGGCTTGGGTGACAGCCTCAGCTCACTCTCTGCCAGCCCTGTGAACTCTGGTTCCTCTACCAGAAGACCCACTGAAATTTTAAGGAAGAAGTAACATGGTGAACAAAGCATGAAAAAGGATGCTTCAGGCACTTTAAAAAATGCATATATCCTTTTTATTGTTCAAATAAAGAGTTTCTTGCTCTAAAAAAGCAGAAAATATTTCTTCCTTACCCTCAGTGCAGGAGGCACAGAGAAAGCCTTCAGCAGTTTACTGAACTAACCTCACCTTGTGCTTGGACTAGCTGGGACAAGGGTGTGGAGGTGGGAATCAAACCTAAGTAGAGCTGTGACTGGACAAAACTGATGTAGTTTTACTGGAGCAGAGCTGCAAAGCCTACGTAGTCCACAGAATGAACTGCACTCATCAACACATTACCAGGAGAGACCAAAGCTGCCTTGCTGACACAAGCTCTGCTCTCCTGGATGCAAACTCCCCTTCACCCACTTCTAGGAAGTGCCAGAGAGATGGGCAGAAGCACACGCAATGCTACCCACAAATATTTGGCTTGTTTAGCATAGACTTCTGTGAGGCAAGGCTCCTCCAGGATATGGTATGTAAAGGGTAGCATAAGGTACCATTTATTAAAAACAAGAAAGACCTGGCTGCCCTCTTGCAGAGGAATAATTCCACTAAGCTGATCCTCAGCTTTTCTAATAACTTAAGTTTTTCCAATTTAAAGTACCCATGGCGTTCTCTTATTGCATTTTTGCATATGGGAAAAGGCGCAGGTCCAGAATCCACAGAACTGTTTGATTAGTGGTTATTGCACCAGCAAACATTGCTCTTTAGTTAATGTATGTCTCAACAGACCTGCAACTTTTACTTCCACAGTACCAAAGGAAAGCAGGCTCCATACTGCCTCATTCCCTTCTTCATTTTTCTCTATTGTAATTCCAGGAGTTTTTTCTCTCCTGAACAGATTCAACTATTAAGACCAGAAGAGCCTCATAAAACTGTCATTCACTGACAATAGAAGACTGCCCCCAAAATATGTCCACTATGAATCCCAAACCACGGTATTCTGGCAGTGTTGGACCCTCTGTAAAACTAGAGAGCAAACTTCAAATCCTATTGGTTTCATTTTGCCAGACAATTTCTTACAAGAAAAACACCTCAAAGACATGAGTTTCCATTCTTCCCAGTATCAACATGAGTATTGATGACCACGATTTTCTTATTAATAATTTATAATCTTTTTTAAAAACAGATTAATTATTAACTTTTCTGTGCCAGAACTTGCTCCTCGCTGCTCTTCTTTTTTTTTTAATGTATTGCTAAGGACTAAATCACTTTGGACTCTCAGATGACACAAGGTAAGTGGTCTGAAATGGCTTTTTACTTTTAGAGTTTGGGGGGTTGTTGTTGTTGCTGGTTTTTACTGCTTGGTAGTTGACTACTAAGTAATTATTCCTCCTCTCCCTTCAGCCATCACATCTTAGCTATCTATATCCATGGCTATGAGCAAAACTAGAAGTCATTTGGGGATTTGTTTATAGAATGTTAAAATTGGGCACAAACTGATCTAACACTAATGCTGAACAATGTGCAGCTATTGACATCATGGGGGTCAGGCTGGCTTTTGTTGGCTCCATGTGAAATGCACAAGAAAAAGACGCCGATATTAAAAAGACAATCAGAGTCTGTATCTCAGGAAGTTAAAGAAAACCTAATAAACTCAGAGTTAACAATTTTATTGGCTATTAGTTTATTAAATCCTATAATAGGTATTGTTTCCATGAAAATAAATACAGCTTTTCTAAAATTACATGTATTTATGCAACCAGTTAAACACTAACAGGCAAAGCCTGTTAAACACTCTCCACACAGTTTACTTGCACTTCAGGAAGAGTTCAGTAATTAATGCTGAAGTGGGGGGGAGCAGTGGGTAGCCATTTCATTTGAATAACCTCACATTTTCAGTGAGTAGTTAAAGGAAATGCAGTTTCAGATTGAAGCCATATTCCAACATGATAAGCAGACAGCTCAGGACGGGAAAAAAAAACTATTTTTAAGTGCTAACATTTTCAGAAGTTAGTGTTTTTCAGTGTTCTGCCTTAAAACTGAAATAAATTTAATTTGCAAAACCTAAGAAACAGAAAACAAAAAAAAATAGAAGAGAAAAAAAAAAAGACTAGCTTTATTTCAAGAACCAGAAAGCACACTTCCTACTGGTTTTACTCAAAAACAATCCCAAGAAATCTAGTTTATTACATAGAAGTATTAAACCTTCCTATGACTCTGAAAGGTCTCTAACAAAACTGAAGTGACTGAGCCTCCAGCCACACGAGGAAATAAAAAAGGAGGAGGGTGAGATCAATTCAGTATCTCAGACAATACTTGGCAGAAGTCACTGCAAGCTCTTTATTTGCTTTCAAGTATCATCACTAAAGTCACTCAGTGTAGCCCTCTGGCAACATTTTGGCAAAACTACTAGCATAGGTGAGGTTACTGAACAGATCAGTAAGTTCCTATCTTGCTTTTGTGAGCATTCCCGACAGGCATGAGGAATGAAAACAGAAAAACTTTTAAAACCAGAGCGGGATTTTGCGCTCTGGAGTAAGACTGCCTGGCCAGCATGCACCTACATGCAGTGCACTCCCCAGACTCCAGCATATGAGCTTAGGGCTGGCAGGAGAGCTCCAGCACCTCCTTGTCTGGTGTCTGATGCAACAGTTCCAGAGACCAAAATCAGAGCCAGAACAAAGCCTTTTAAACAGGGCTATTTTCTTTTTCCACAGATGGAAAATAAAGCTGTAAGTGAATGGCAGCTCCTGCAGGCTGAGGTTGGAGGAGGTAGTTCTGCTCTAACAAAGGGCAGTGCTTCACAAAGACCAGTTCTGGGGTGCATGCGATTACTGCCAAAAACGTGGCAGACTTTTTTCCTCAAGTTTTCCATACTTAACCAGTGCTCACATTTTAAGTGATGTAGTTGGTTGGGTTTCTAGCCTAAGCTGATTCAAGGAAGGAGGGAAAGGGGATATTGGTCTTTCTGGATGCCGCACCTCCTCAATCTCAGCTATTTTGCTCTGTTATCTTCTCTGGCCTCCACCACCTGTTCTTCACAGGAATGTTGGTAAGAGTACAGAACAGACAGAATTACAGAACATATATATTTATATATATAAACAAAAATTACAAACTAATAATAATAATAAATTTTAAAAAGTGTATGTGTGCGTATGTGAGATTCCACTCAACAGAGCCATAGAATGGTTTGGCTTCAAAGGGACCTTAAAGCTCATCCTGTTCCAACCCCCAACCACGGGCAGGGACACTTTCCACTAGACGAGGTTGTTCAAAGCCCTGCCCAAGCTGGACTTGCACACTTCACGGATGGGGCATCCAAAACTTCCCTGCACAACCTGTTCCAGTGTTTCACCCCCTCATAGTAAATACTTTCTTCCTAATATCTAATCTAAATTTCTCTTCTTTCAGTTTAAAGCCATCCCCCTTTTCCTGTCAGCATATGCCCTTGCAAAAAGTCTGAACCATCCCAGCTCTCTCAGCCTGAAGTGACTGTTCGCATCACGCCACAGCGGTTACAGGCTGCAGCCCGGCTGTGCTTCACGTCCGCCGGCTGTGCTTCACGTCCGCCCGCTGTACGACCTAAGCACATCCTCCTCACCAGCACAAGACGAAACTCTAAGGGCTGCCGCCCGAACCCACCGGTCTCGTCTCTGCCAGGGCTCGCCAGAAGGATAGAAGGAAAAGAGCCCCGCCCCACTCCCCGCTCCCCGCAGCAACCCGGAGCCCGCACTGGGCCGTCCCTGGCTCTGCTCCGGGCACCGCACGGCTTTACCCGGCGGCAAAGATAAGCCACCATAACCCTGACCGCGTCGCCGGCCAGCGCACCGAGCACAGGCTGTTTGCCTCCCCGCGGAAATGGACACGCCGGCGGTACCCGGCTCCACCTGGAGGGCCGCGGCCGGGCACTCACCAGGTGCAGAGCTTGTCCCTGAGCAGCGCCAGCAACCGGCGCGGAGGGGCAGCGGCGGGGGCGGGCGATGTCTCGGTCGCGGGTGCAGCGGCCACCGCAGCACCGGGTGGCGGTGCCCCGTCAGCGGCCGCCTCCATGCTTCAGCCGTGCGCCCGCCGAGAGGGAGGGACCGAGGGCGCTGCGCCGGTGGCGGGCGGAGTACAGCAGAAGGAAGCAACGCCGGCACAGGGATGTCGGAGCACAGCCCCGCTGACGGCGGTCGCACTGAGCTTTGTGCCCGGAGAGGGGCCGCCCCCGGGAGGAGCATGGTTCGTCCTGGGGCGGGAGGACTGCTGCCTGGCCCGCGATGCGGCTCGTGGTTCTTTCCCTTAGCCAGCTCCAGTCCCGCTCTGCAGGTTTCCTGCCCCCGCTGATGCACGTGAGGGCAGAGCAGCAAAGGGCTGGCTGCTCTAGAAGCGCCCACGTGAAGTTCGTATTTCTGCTCTCGAGCCCAGGCAACCCGAGGAGGTTCCCGGCAGTGGCCCCAGCCGGGTGCCCTGGTGTGGGTCCCTGCAAGACCACCTTGGCTCCAGTCCGGCCACAGGATTCAACCCCCAGAACATATAATCATAGAATCATAGAATAGTTAGGGTTGGAAAGGACCTTAAGATCATCAAGTTCCAACCTCCCTGCCATGGGCAGGGACACCTCCCTCTAAACCATATCACCCAAGGCCTCGTCCAGCCTGGCCTTGACCACTGCCAGGGATGGAGCATTCACAACCTCCCTGGGCAACCTATTCCAGTGCCTCACCACCCTAACAGGAAAGAATTTCCTCCTTATATGCAATCTAAACTTCCCCTGTTTAAGTTTTAACCCATTACCCCTTGTCCTATCACTACAGTCCCTAATGAATAGTCCCTCCCCAGCATCCCTATAGGCCCCCTTCAGATACTGAAAGGCTGCTATGAGGTCTCCACACAGCCTTCTCTTCTCCAGGCTGAACAGCCCCAACTTTCTCAGCCCATCTTCATATGGGAAGTGCTCCAGTCCCCTGATCATTCTCCTGGCCCTCCTCTGGACTTGCTCCAACCGATCCATGTCCTTTTTATGTTGAGGACACCAGAACTGCACACAATACTCCAAGTGAGGTCTCATGAGAGCAGAATAAAGGGGCAGGATCACCTCCTTCAACCTGCTGGTCACACTCCTTTTGATGCAGCCCAGGATACGGTTGGCTTTCTGGGCTGCAAGCGCACACTGCTGGCTCATGTTCATTTTCTCATCGACCAACACCCCCAAGTCCTTCTCCTTGGGCTGCTCTGAATCTCTTCTCTGCCCAGCCTGTAGCTGTGTCTGGGATTGCTCTGACCCAGGTGTAGGACCTTGCACTTGGCATGGTTAAACTTCATGAGGTTGGCATCAGCCCACCTCACAAGCATTTCAAGGTCCCTCTGGATTGCATTCCTTTCCTCCAGTGTATCAACCGAACCACACAGCTTGGTGTCATCAGCAAACTTACTGAGGGCGCACTCAATCCCACTGTCCATGTCAGCGACAAAGAGGTTAAACAAGACCGGTCCCAACACCAATCCCTGAGGGACACCACTCATTACTGGTCTCCAGCCGGACATTGAGCCATTGACCACAACTCTTTGCATGCAGCCATCCAGCCAGTTCTTTATCCACCGAGTGGTCCATTCATCAAATTGATGTCTCTAAACATGTGAAGGCCTGAGTGCAGATGGCCGCATATGCAGCCAGTCAGGTCTCATCTGCCAGTTACGTGAGTCAAGGTTACTGTAAACTCTTAAGGTTTAACTTCTCTCAGGTTTGTGTGCAGCCTTGAGCTCCTCTATTTATAAGGCTTTCACTTCCCACCTTTTTGCTGATGACTCCCACATCTCAAAATTTATCTTGTCCCATTTGTCTAAACCCATATCTCAACTGAACTTACCGGGAGAAACTGGTAGCATTTTGGATACCCTGTTGTTCTTTTTAATTACCCTTACTTTTAGTGATGTTCTGTATGTGTCACAAGTGATGGAATTAAACCACAGATTGGCTTCCAGGAAGAGCAATCTCTGCCCTCGGTGGTGCAAATATTTGTCACCATCCTAGCCGTGTCCGCATCTGTCTGACACAAGGTAGTGTTGCTTTCTGCCCTCGCTGTTCCCCAGAGAGCACAATAGTTTAATTTTTCTCCCCCACCACCACCACAGTTTTTTCACACAATTTATCATAGAATCATAGAATAGTTAGGGTTGGAAAGGACCTTAAGATCATCAAGTTCCAACCCCCTGCCATGGGCAAGGACACCTCACACTAGACCATGTCACCCAAGGCTCTCTCCAACCTGGCCTTGAACACTGCCAGGGATGGAGCATTCACAACTTCCCTTGTCAACCCATTCCAGTGCCTCACCACCCTCACAGGAAAGAACTTCTTCCTTATATCTAACCTAAACTTTCCCTGTTTAAGTTTTAACCCCTTACACCTTGTCCTATGCTGGGGATGGACTCTTCATTAGGGACTGTAGCGATAGGACAAGGGGTAATGGGTTAAAACTTAAACAGGGGAAGTTTAGATTGGATATAAGGAGGAAATTCTTTCCTGTTAGGGTGGTGAGGCACTGGAATAGGTTGCCCAGGGAGGTTGTGAATGCTTCATCCCTGGCAGTGTTCAAGGCCAGGTTGGATGAGGCCTCGGGTGATATGGTTTAGAGGGAGGTGTCCCTGCCCATGGCAGGGAGGTTGGAACCTGATGATCTTAAGGTCCTTTCCAGCCCAAACTATACTATTCTATTCTATTCTATTCTATTCTATCACTACAGTCCCTAATGAAGAGTCCCTCCCCATCACCCTTATAGGCCCCCTTCACATACTGGAAGGCCTCTATGAAGTCTCCATGCAGCCTTCTCTTCTCCAGGCTGAACAGCCCCAACTTTCTCAGCCTGTCTTCATGGAGGAGCTGCTTCAGGCCTCTGATCATCCTCTTTGCCCTCCTCTGGAAAAATTTTCTCTGGTTTATCTCCCTTTGCAATTACCCACATCCATCCTTATAGCATTTGGTCTGGCGCATAAAGGAGGCATTATTCTCCCATTTACGGGTCATCCTTATAACTTCATGTGCCTGCCGGTCCATTACCAGCAGAAGGGCAAACTCTAACCTCTCACTTCCACAGGCTAGGCCCTAACCACTAAGGCTACATGGGAGAGGGCTGGTTCCCAAATCCCTTCTTTGACTCTGAGATTCTGTAATATTAAAGCTGTAAATCAATGTGAGAGAAAAGCCAATTAATTATGTCTTAAAAGACCACTCATAAATATATTTCTACATTTATAAAATGCATACCCATTTCTATATTACATTGACATTTTATGTCTCTTTCCTTCACTTGTATAACAGAATAGTTTATGGAATTGAAAAGTTTGAATTCCTAATCAAATAAAGTCATGCTGTGACTGATTTCCTGCATGAAATCAGTCTGTCAAAATTAGTTTCAGTGTTGTGATACTTATGAGTCAGGTCATGCTGGTCACAATTCTCCATAATCTATAACAATAAGTTTAAAAGAAGCAGAACTATCAGACCCAGCATATTTCATCATATCTGAGCTCCACAACTGTGGTACTATTATCTTTGCCTTTAATTTTATTCATCCTGTATCTGCAATCTGCTGCCGATTCTCCAGAGATGGAGAGGGAATCATGGCTGCCAATTCTTAAAAGGTGAAAAATCATGTTTATGGTGCTTTTCATCTCCATTTAAGCTCAGCTCTTGGAATTCCTCTCTACAGATAAGCTGCAGGAGCCTCACACCAGGAAGCCACTGCCAGGCTGGGGCTTTACACTGGAGCTGCTCAGCTGCAGGACTGCAGTCCCAGGGCAGTAGCTGTCTACTGCAAAAATATGAAAGAAAATAATAGAAGTTAAACAGGCAGGGACGGCCTTTTAATTTAACTAAAAAAAAAAAAAAAAAAGGAAAAAAGTGGTTAAAAAAAAACCAGCAACATCTTTTAACAGTGCCCTCTGTTAGACTTTGGGGACTAAGGTCATTTCAGACGACAAACTTTTCTGTCTCAAATTTTTATGGCTGTGGACAACATGGCCATGAACGCAGAGATACCTGAGACATCTAAACATGACTTTGTGTTCAGCTACTCCTCTTCCAGGCTCCTGCTTTTACTGCAAGTCATGGTTCACCTCAGGTGTGCCCATGGCTGTGTGTTTCTGGATTTTGCCTCGCTGGCTCACCAGTGGAAACTCAGCAGTATGTTCACCCAAGGCTGTGCATTCTCTGTCAAAGATAGAAACTCGGTTACTGGTGCTCCACAAAAGCAACTGGTTCCACTGTAACATGGTTTACGGTGGCTTTTCCAGGATGAGTGAAATAATCCCTTGGAGCAGCTACAGTTTATCTGCATATAAGATGTACTTAGATGCTTACTGAGCCTCTAGACTAGTAGGCCTCTTCTTTGACTCAGAAAAAATGTTGACGAAGAACTATTAGCAATACCTTTGTAGAATTATTTAAAAATGAAATATTTCCGTTCTAAATTTGTATGTAAAATATCAAAACTTTTTTGAAGTGTGATTGAAAGGAACTAAGAGTCCAAATATTTCTTATAGTTGGTTATCTTCTAACGTGGTTGAAGGATAACCTGAAAGTAATGGCAGAGCTTTTCTGCTGCTTTTCAAAAAAGATTACTTTTGAGCTGAATTAAAAGAATTAGCCAAATAAAGAATTAGCACAGCCATAACAAGTGAGATAGGAACACTGTTCTCATATCCTCAGCTGCTTTCAGCCCCATTTTATTAAACAGTTTTATTTCAGTGTGTCCTATCAGGCTGCTCATCCTGAAAATCATAAGTTTGAGTAGGTGATAAAAGCAAATAACAACGATAAGTGAAAGCACAGAACATAATTTTTAAGTTGACAGTACCTGCTTTGAGTTACAGGAAACTGAAAGCGCAGTGCCACTTACACCTGGACACATTACTGTGTATTGCTATAACAAAACTGTATTTTCTACATTTACCTTATCAGCAAAAGAAAAGACAAAAAGTATCATACAAATTGAATTTAAAATCTGAAGCTGCAGAAGGAATTCCTTGTAAAATGATGAATAAGCATAATTTCAGGTTTGGGGTTTTTTAAATTGGAAGTATTTATGCCACTAGAGGTCCTTCATGGTCAGACTACGATTAACTCCAGTGTTGGGGTTTTGTTTCTATTTCTTTATCCATGCTACATACAAGAATTACTGTCTCTAAATAAATCTGTTTTGTTTACTGTAATGCATTCTGTAGAGTGATAATATAGAGTATACACTACAGAGTATAGAATAATAGAATGATTTTTCCTTTATTAATCTTCTGGGAAAATATCAGGATAAGGATTTTTCCAGTAGGATTTCTTTAATAAAAGCTCCTGTTTTATTATGACATAAAATTTTGGGTTTTTTTTCTTTTGTGTGTTTGGTTGGTTTTAATTCAACAATTGCACAATTGCACAATTTTGATTTTTCATCATCTTATACCGCCTCTCCAACATACCCACTTTTCTCACAGAAAAATAAAGGAAGAAAGCAAAGGTCAAACTAATGAGTGAAATCAGGATGAACAACTGGAACAATAAAACAATGACTAAAGTAGGTTTTCACCTCTGCTTCATTAGTTTCTTTTTACTTTTCCTAGTTAAAAGCCATTATTAAAAGTGTTTTAAAACTATTTGGAAGAACTGGGCAGCCTTGGGACTGAGATTATATTTATCACTATAGAACACAACGTCATGTATAGGGGAACCAGTAACAGAGATTTGTGGCATAAACTCATAATTTGGAAATGTTTAGGAACTAAGTGAAATAAACACTTGGTGTTCCCAGAATGGCCATGAGCTGAAAAGGCCTAATAGCTGCACAAAGGGCAAATGTAACCCTAGGATGCATCAGCTGGAACCAAGACAGGGATGTGTTAGACTGTACAAAGTCCTGGGATACTTTTTCTGAAATATGGTGTATGTGCTGGTTATTCAAGGAAAATGTGCAGAAAGATGCAAAAGGGTCTATATGCACCATAACAGCTTGGTTTGTTAGTCTAGCAAAGGACATTGAGATGGGACAGGACTGCTGTCAAAAATGCACAAGAGTAGCAGAAACAAGAAAACTAGCTGGCAGTTGGGCATTAACCCTGATAGCCAAACAATGCTTTCCTGTCCTGTATGTATAGAAAGGAAGGCAATCACAATTTTAAAATTAAAGTATTCCAACACTCTCTAAAATGAGCCATAACAAATGAATCTGAGAAACATCATGGTAAGCTACTCAGTGCAAAAACGTGCTATGGCTGCACTGCCATCTCCTGTAGTGCAGGGGTGGGTCTGCTGTCTCTGCCAAGGAAATGTGAAGCATTTCTGTATCACAATATCAAAAAAGGTATTAACTAAGCAAAAGTGACTGAATAAGGAGGAAGTTGAGTTTCAATATGTGGAGAATATTATGAAAAAATATCAAGAATTGAACTTAGGTACTCAGTTGTCATTGAAAATTCCTAGACCCAACAGAAATGGTAAGACAAAGGGTAGCATTTTGAAGGCAATCAGTATGAGGTTACACAAGTCTTTATACTTCAGTAATTCAGGTCTTGCACACTACCCTCAACTGAGATGTGACCCCCTGACTAGAAAAGTACCCAGCCAAAAAAATGGGAGTTCATTGCAAGTGTAGCGCCCCTGAGACCTAAGTTACTGATGTGGGTGCTGATTTCAGTAATAACTAGTAAAATCTCAAACAACCCTGGCTTCTCACCCAGTCCAAACACAACTCCCTCAAATCTTTAGCCTTCCAGCACTGAGACCAACGTAAATGATACTGATAGAGCCAATGGTAAAACTGGAGATTACAGTTTCAAACCTTGAGCTATGCCTTCAGAAAGGCAGACATAATAAAGCCCAAGGACCATCAAAGTTTCAATCCACTTAACACATGCTGACAGCATGACTTCTTTTTTTTTCACCAAACTCTCTGTCCCTGAAACGAAGGAAACTGTTCTTCAGCCATGTGACAGATTTCCTCCTCTTAAGAGAATCATGTTCTCCCAGTGGTTTCATAGAATAACACTTAACATCTCTGACTCTGCAGCTGCAGCCTAAAACACAACCTCTTCAACAGTCATATTCTGTTCCTTGGACTGAACAGAATAATTCTGGTTTCATTTTTATTTATTTTTTTTAGTTGATCACTCTGATGACTTATGAAAATAATACTTAAAAAGATCCAGCAAATTGCCTAGAGTTTTCTCCATCCAGACTGGGGTACAACCCTTTCTGAAAGCTTTCCATTGTTATTTAGGAATTATAGCCAAGTGAATATTCTCAAAGTTTGGGAAGAGTTTGTGTTTTGTTTTCCAGGGAGAAACTCCTGGAAATACAAATTTGGTGTGGATCATGGGGTGCCCTTGGCTGCATTTCCATCAGACTGGCCAAAGTACACATGATGGTTATTCTGTTCTGCACTGTAGGCCTGGCGTCTGGTAATGCAGTGTGTGTTGTGTGCACCACTCAGTTCACGCCTTCAGCATGGGATCTCTGCCTTGTTCTGGGGTTTTGGGAGTCATACGCTCCAGGGGACTGACTGGCTTTTCTCTTCTGGGGTAAGCCATGGTGCTAAGCCTTCTACTTCTGGCTGTGTGGGCCTGCCCCTTCTCCTCCACTCATCTAATCCTGCAGGGAGCCCATAAAGCTGGCTCAGCTACAAGGAAACACCTTGGGATCTGGGAGGAGTTCTTTCATAAGATCTGTGCTTTATTGACTTGGCTCTCAGAATGAGATTCCTGTCAAAGGGAAGACTTCCAGTTCCAATGCAACAGAAGAGGCATACTGGGTCAGGGGCTGGGGGGAAAAGGGCAGCTCTGATGTAGATCCCATTTGAGAGGATTGGGTTCTTCTTGAAGAAGTAGATTTTACCTGTGCTCCCACCCTAATTTTAATATAACCAGGTGAAGAAATATAGTCTTTAAAAGAAAATCACTAATCAAGTATTCCATTTAATACATTGATCCTATTTTTTTATCAAAATACCCTGTGACACTGCACTCAGCCATGCTATTAAGGGAAAAACACAGTAAGTGTATACTTAATTGCAAAACATGCCATTCCGATCTTTTTCTTAACTAAGACAGCATTGTTTCTGTAGTACTCATTTCAGATTACCTGCTTATCTGTGATGGGTTATTGTCATAATGGTAGACACTAAACCCAGTGTGGTGAAAGCCCGAACCCATGACTGATCTGTCCTGTACATGCATGAATGTCAGACTTCATTGTGTGGCTTTCCTTTAAGTCCTACCACCGTGAAACAGACTAGGACTGAGAAGAGAAAGCCAAAACCAGACTTAAGGGTAAGATAGTATTTTACAAGCAAATGAGACCTCTGTCTCCACTCCACCACAACCTAGCAGAAGAGCTGGGACAGTCCTTCCATGGTTGTTTTTACACCTTACTAGCACTATCAATTTTCCCTCACACTCTGACAAGAGAGGTGTAGGTAAGAACGTCCAAGCATTGCGATGGTCTACCACAAACAAAATGTGGTTTCCAGGCAGAAGGAATTGTTTAATTAGATCAACAAGTGTAATTTGAAGATGATCTAGTCTGACACGTAACTAGTTCATCCAACTGGTTTTGCAGGTTGCAGCCTACCAATGAGGTATTATTAAGGTAGGGAAATTAAGAAGTGGTTTTCTGAAAGAGCTTGCACCATCACATTTTACATCATCAGTGAAAGACTGGATGTGAGGTAGTGTATCATGCAGCTGTACAGTGTGATGCACAGGTAAGTGGTTATATCTGAGAGAAGAAGTGAAGAAAAGCTAGTTCTTTCATTCCTGCCGTATTCTTGTTTTCAAGTATCAAATCCTGTATCTCTATATTGCATGTATTTAAGGCACAACAGGTTCCTTTTAAACAATTAGCCTAGCCTGAAATGTTCTATGTAGGATTTGTGGGTTTATATTCATAAGAACCCAGCTAAATCATTACATTTCCACTAATCACACTGTGAGTCTCTGTAGTCTCCAGTCAGTACTACAAATATTAAAATATGCTCTGAATTTTATTTAGTTTCCACATTAATGTCCTAACTGTAATAAGGTAAGTACATGGATGTAATTCTCCAGCTGTTCCACCCTAATGAACATTCCTTTCAGATTGCTGCTTAGGGTTTATCAAAAGATATTCACAGAAGTCTAGAAGCAGGTTGGACAGGGCGTTCAGCAACCGGGTGTAGTGTCTGGTGGAAGCAAGGTTGAAACTAGATGATCTTAATGTCCTTTCCAACCCAAACCATTCTGTGATTCTATCTCTGGAGGACATTTAGCCCATCCCCTGACTTAAAGCAGGATCAACTAGAACAGGTTGTTCAGGGTCATGTCCTGTTAAGCTTGAATATCTCCAAAGCTGAGGATTCCAGAACTCTCTGGGTCCCTGTTTCAGTGTTTAAGTACCCTCATGATGAAAAAAAAAAAAAAACAAACCAACAATCCTTATATCTGGACAGTTTGTGCAGATTGTCATTGCTGGCCTTTGTCCTGTTGCTGCATGCCTCCAAGAAAAGTGAGGCTCTGTCATCTCTACATTCTCCCATGAGGAACATGAAGGCTGCAAGATCCCCCTCAGCCTTCTCTTCTCCAGGTTCTCTCAGCTTCTCTTTGGATGTTATATTCTGCAACCCCCCGATCATGTTGGTGGCCTCCACTGGACACCCTCCTGTATGCCATTTTCTTTCTTGTACTGGAGAGCCCAAACCTGATCATAGGAATAATGCTTGTTAAGGTGGTGATGCAGGGTGATTATGGTAGTTTTAACATATAAGGTCTCAGAAGCATGGTTTCTGCCACTTCCTTTCTGAAGTCCTACATTGTCTTACTTACCTAGTTTCCTCATTCTTTTTGCTGTTCACGTGTCTTGAAAGAAGTGTTACTTACTCCTATGAAGGACTCTTAAAATTAAAACATGCCTTATGACATTTTAAACCATACTTGGAGGAAAAGCTTTCTGTACAAGTACATTAGGTGTCACACAAGAAAAGGAGAAATTGAGTATCAAGTTTGATGTAGAACTGAGATCAAATTATTTTTTCTTCATTTTAGTTGTTGTCAGTATCAACAAAACACAAATAATACCAGATATTTGAATAGTGTAAAATAAAACTATTCGACACATTAAAAGATACTGTAGAAAACAGATACTGTAAGGTTACATAAATAATGCAGAGGTAAACTGCTTTAAATTCTTTTTCCTAAAATTCCTACATACACAAAAGCCATTTCATTAAAATTTTCTGCTTGAAGAAATGTTAGTTAAATAATATGCTCATGTTTCATATCAATTCCTTCTTTGAAAAATAATTACCTTTTCTCAAGAGCATTCTATTTTGATTACAGATTTAAAGATGGGGGGGGCTTAATATGTCTGTTATTTTATCCATGCTGAAGTTTAGGTCTCAGAACTTTTACTCTGAGCAGTTCCTAGTGAGGAGAGTGAGGAGAGACTCAGAACTTTTACTCTGAGCAGTTTCTAGTGAGGAGAGACAAGAAAACATTTTGTAAAAGCAGAATAAAAGTTAAAGAGGTTAGGTGTCAACCAGACCTGTGGAACAGCATTCCACCCTCTGTTTTAATCCTGGCAAGACATTCCATTAATGAGTAAATGATGTAAACTGCACCTTTAGCATAGCATTTCTTTAGCTGAACTTTAACCATGGGGAAAGATATTGGAAACACATTTTGAGTCTACAGATTAATATACATTCAAAAGGAAAATGGTTGTTCTCATAAATTAACATAATTTAACACAAAATAAGCTATATTAAGTTTGTTTGGGGTTTGGGGTTGTTGGGTTTTTTGTCAACATGAGTTTAAGAAAATATTAATCTTCCAGGCACTTGCAAGGCTTATTTTCCAGGTTAGGAAAATATTAAGTACCCACTAACTTCATGTATATAATTCCATTCGGACTAAGACTGACCACGGAATCATTATTCTCTCTTTATCTGACAGTCTTAATATATATGCAACCTTAGTAAAATCAGTGTTATGTTGAAAAATAAGTTAACGATAGAGGAATTATTCTTGGAGTTTTGTTTACAAAAATAAAATAGGTTCTTAACTGAAAGAGTATCTGTTTCATGGTAAAGTGCTTTCTATGTTTCAAAACCTTTTCTCATTTATAACAGTGTAAGGTAGCAATAAATCTATGAAATGTGCTAGCCTTATTCCAAAGACTTGCAACTTATAACATTGACAAGAATTTTATTTGGGTTCATTCGTTGGGTTTTGGTTGGGTTTTTTTAACAACTTTTCCTTAGCTGCCCTTCAGTCCTAGAACTACAGATTAGGTTTTCCCACAGGAAACACACAGATGAAAAGTTATCTAGGAGTAAATAACCATGTAACAGAGTACTGTGATTCTTGCTTTGTAATTTTGTTTGGGTATGATAAATATAATATCCCATGCAGGAAGATTACTATTACATCTGTGAAAGAAGAAAAAGAATGGCTAGACTGATTCACCGGAAGCACTTGCATGATGTTATCACAAAGTCACTATTGTCACTATTTTATGGAAACTGTAATTTTTGTTGTGTGTCCTGTTTCTTTTGGTTACATTTTTTTCTGTGTGATGTCTCTTTGGCATGTAGATTTTTCAGGAACTCCACTCCCAACAACCACTTGACCTATCAATATCCCTTAGTCCACCACTACCAGTCAGCCTACTTATACCACTAAACCCCTTGCCACCATTACCCACCCTATCAAACCAACAGTGATTTCAGCCATAACTTCAGCAGTCACATCATGATACCTTAGGTTACAGTGACTACTTCCAAGGCATGTTCTGATTCTATAATCGGTATCTACAAATCAATGGCTTTTCAATACTGTCAGCATGTTAAGGGGTACTCTCCTGATACCAACCTTGCATTAACAGTGAGTTAAAACTTTTTTAAATAGCTCTGATTACTTTTGCTTTATGAAAAGATTGTTGTGCTTCCTGGAGTTATGAACAGTACAGTATCTTGGACAATGCATACTTGAGAAAAAGAACTTTCTAAATCTGTAGTCAAATGTGTATTTACTTGTATTTTGACCTGCCTGGGACTGTCATACCTTTTCCCATTCCCTTACAAGTCAGAACTTTAACAAAAGAAAGAACAAGGCATTCTGCTATTTAGAAATCACAAGCCAGATTTTGATTTGAGTTAGACTTGTATAAATTCAGAGTGATTGACAATATATACTTTACATATACCTCTGAACACAAACTTTGAGCTAGTCACTCTTCAGAATCATCACCAGTGCTTGGAGAGAAAAATGATATAAATCAAACGACCAGGTAGCTGAGCTTGTCAGCTGCCTTTGGCTATCTGTGATGCAGGCAAAAAAAGATATAGCAAAAAAATGTATCTACAAATGTTTGACATAAATGCATCTACTTGAATGAAATAGGAAAACCTCAATGGTTGATAAATCTAATGAGGCTTAGTAAGTGTTGACTGAAGTAAGCTAGCTTTTATCTTCAGGTCTGGCTCAAAGAGAACTGATGACTGATCTGCAATGCTGAGGGAAGCTGTGCATGCCAACACTTCCCAGAAAGGGGCCTGTGCTCAGAAAATAATCCTCTTAAAAAGCAGCTGGGCAACTGTCTTCCAAACTGATAGTTTCATATGGACAACTGTTTGTTTTAAGTAACATTCATCATGGTGTTTCTGTTAGGGTATCTGTTAGATACCATCATTTCAGGAGACTGCAGAGAAGACAGAATGCATCTTAACCACAGCAACTGGGATTTATTTCTTGAGAAAATGTTTTTTTTTTCAATAAAAATGATCCATCTCTAAACCTGTCTGTGGCTCTGATCCTAAGAACCACTGACAATCTCAGCACTGAGGGGTTTACCAGGGCCTCAGCAAAAAGTGCTTTGTCAGACTGTTCTTTACATCTTAAAAAGCCATCTATCACAGACATGCAGACACATCTCTGGCATAGCACAACACCACCACCACCACAACACACCATCACAACTTCTTACCAAGATTAATTATCACTAATACATCCACATAAACACTGTGTGTTCTGTAAGACGCAATGGGCTAAATGCAACATGCTTTTAAGGCAAGGAATAGATTTTTGGCAGGTAAAATACAGACTTTTTCTACAATTTGTGTCAAAGAGTTTGTTGTTAAAAAGCTCTATTTGAACTTCATTACGCGTGTTCAGAGCTCCCGCCGGTAACCCCTCACGGAGCCCGGGCCCGCTAACTCCCCTCAGAGCGGCGGCGGGCGCCCCCTGGCGCCAAAATGGCGGCTCCACCGCCCGCCCTTCGCGCTCGGCAGTCACTAGGGGCTGGCGCATGCGCCGCTGGAGTCATGGCGCCGGCCGTGGGGGCCTTGGCAGTAGGGGTTTGTGAGTCGAGGGGTGCGGGCGGCCTGGCTGCTCGATTGGACAGTGAGGGTAGGAGGTCTGTGTGCGCCTGGTCCTGACAGCCCGACCTGATTCGGGCTCTCGGGGGCACTTTGTCTTCCCGCAGGTGTCTGAGGAGGGCGCGGTGCAGTATGCAGCCTGCACACCGATCTGTGGTGTGGTGGTACCCGGCATGGCTGGCCTTGTGCTTACAGCTCCCGGCTCTGTGCAGTGGAGTGCAGTGGTGGGAGTGCGGCTTCCCGCAAGCCCAGAGGAGCCTGGGCTTCGAGGGAGGAGAAGAAAATGTATTGAAAATATCTTTAGGAGCAAAGCCAGACCCATATGCAGGAGGTGCATGCAAACCCTTTTGATATGAAGCAGCTTGATGCTCTTAACATTTGTTCTCTGTTGTTTCTTCAGAAGGTTGAATTTGCTAGGAACCATTCCAGAGCCAGTCTTAGCTCAGAGATTCACATTCTGCACCACATTACACATTTGCAGCCAGTCGGGCTCCTAAATAGAGCATAATCTTAAGAAAGATGAGCGCTTCCCTTTTCTAGGCTGCTCAGTTGCCCTGTCTCATAGAATCGTAGAATAGTTAGGGTTGGAAAGGAGCTTAAGATCATCAAGTTCCAACCCCCCTGCCATGGGCAGGGACACCTCGCTCTAAACCATATCACCCAAGGCCTCGTCCAGCCTGGCCTTGAACACTGCCAGGGATGGAGCATTCACAACCTCCCTGGACAACCTGTTCCAGTGCCTCACCACCCTAACAGGAAAGAATTTCCTCCTTATATCTAATCTAAACTTCCCCTGTTTAGTTTTAACCCATTACCCCTTGTCCTATCACTACAGTCCGTATTGAAGAGTCCTTCCCCAGCATCCCTATAGGCCCCCTTTAGATACTGGAAGGCTGCTATGAGGTCTCCATGCAGCCTTCTCTTCTCCAGGCTGAGCAGCCCCAGCTTTCTCAGCCTGTCTTCATATGGGAGGTGCTCCAGTCCCCTGATGATTCTCGTGGCCCTCCTCTGGACTTGTTCCAACAGATCCATGTCCTTTTTATGTTGAGAACACCAGAACTGTACACAATACTCCAAG
Source organism: Neopsephotus bourkii (assembly GCF_033783945.1). Classification (NCBI taxonomy): domain Eukaryota; kingdom Metazoa; phylum Chordata; class Aves; order Psittaciformes; family Psittacidae; genus Neopsephotus; species Neopsephotus bourkii. The sequence continues at coordinate 5,207,740 of NW_026902113.1, forward strand.
TAAGGTCTCACAAGAGCAGAATAAAGGGGCAGGATCACCTCCTTCGACCTGCTGGTCATGCTCCTTTTGATCCAGCCCAGGATAAGGTTGGCTTTCTGGGCTGCAAGCGCACACTGAAGCCGGCTCATGTTCATTTTCTCATCGACTAGCACCCCCAAGAGATTGCACTGATTTTTAATGTATTAAACCACTACATATACCTATACATAACCAACTATGTATTTTTTAACTACTGATTCAGGAGTACTGCGAAACAAGATAAAAATTAAGTGCCATGGCAAAATACCTCCACTTCAATCCAGACACCTTCTTCCCCTTGGTTTTGCTGGGTGTTAAATTCAGCCCCTTCAGTGAGGCACAATGCAGCACAGGAGATTGGCATCATTTGTAGTCGTTTCCTGTCACTCCACATTTTTTACCCTTTTCAGCTGCCCCAGACTGCTCCCTGCTCCCACAGGGATTTCTTCATGGCCTGCAGTGCCCTCAGGGTGTATCTGCTCCTGTGTCTTCTCTGTGTTGTCTGTCCCGTGTATCCTCACACGTCTCCCGGCAGCCACGCTTTGTTAAACGTGTTTTCACAGAGGTGCTCTATGCTTGTCTGGTTGGTTCAAGTTTCGGCACATGGTGGGTTGGTGGTGTCCATTGCCAAGTCAGCTGGAACTAGCTGTGAATGGAGGGCAGTCCATGACCTTCTCCTACTCAGGTCACTCCTATAGTCTCCTCTGCTACCGAAACTCTGCCAGTTATGCCAATTTTACAGTTTTCTTTCAGCCTTGAGCAACTCGGGATCTTTCCAGTTACGGGGCTTATTTAGGCAGAGGTATTCCCCAGCCTTTCACTGCCCTCCAGTGGATAATGCTGCTTCTCAGCTTTGACTACCATAGCACTTAAAGCAGCTTTAAGGAGCTTCTTGTCCTTCAGCACCATATCCTTCAGCAGATAAAAAGAGAACAACATGCATATGAGTAGCAGAATTCCAGGATTTGAATACTAAGAATCCCTAAACATCTTTGACTCCGGCAAAAACAAAGAGTTTTCTTGTTGAAATCAGACATATTCTGGGGCATAAAAACTGAAGATCTGAGAGCACACATGTGCAAATAGTCTTTGAGAGATCTCAGACAGGTGTGTTAGGGTGAGGGTTTGTCCTGTTGATAATAGTTTTCATTTTTATTCCTGGGATCAGCAGATCTGCTTAGTTCTGTTTCAATTCAAAGTATGTTTTAGCTGGGAACAGGACTTCACTGGTGGAAAGCTTGTCTGTATTTCTTTCTGAAACAGAACAGTTTAGTTTGGAAGCACAGTAATATCCCTGACAGTAATAGAGAATGACTCTGAAGGGGTAGCAGAAGTGAAACCCTGGGAGGGAGGTCAGAGAGCTGGTTCTCTAACGGAGTGCAAGAAAACCCCCATAGAAAACCACCCCTTCTTCCCTCCCTTTCTTTAGTCACTTTTAAATGGCTTTCGGTTCCCATGGGCAGAGGGAAGACTTCCTGCCCTGAAGGCACTCAGTCTACTTCCCATGTAACCAAGGTTGGGCTCAAACTGGATGGCATTCAAGGTGAAAGACCACAGGACCTACTTCCAGCTGCAAAGCCTAAGGCAAGCATTTGCATCACTTTTTTGAAATTAAAACTGTCTCTAATCTACAGTGTGCATCCTATGGTCACGAGGACATTGGTTGCTGTGCTACTGTACTCAGTGATACATGGTCTAGTATTTCTTTGCCTGAGAGAATAGGTTAAGTGGATAATTATTCCTATTCTGCAAACACATCACACAGAGATGAGAGCTTCAGCCCCACAGGTCTAGTTTAGACCAGTCCTATACCAGTAACCCCAGAGGAACAGGTCACTCATTCTGACTGCTTGAGATGGTGGATCTATGGATGACAGCTTAGTTTCTGTGTGTTGAGATTCCTGGGCTTCATCTTCTATGTGGTATCAGATGACTGTGTATGGTGGTTGCTCCCAAAGGGCTATCGTCATAACATTTTATTACCTTTTATATTAGATCACTGATATAATCTGGCAATGGCTCTGCTCATCACATGGCCCAATCTCTTTTATGTCTTCCATCCCTGAAGCCAGTTAATTGTTGCCACCAGTTTCTATAACCCTTCAGTCTCCCACCCAAGTAATTTACAAGAAAAGAAACACTACCTGTATTACCAGCTCATACTGGATTAATCCAGTCTGTTCAAGCTTGCAGGTATAATCACAGCTCATTCATCTGAGCAGTTCTTCCAGGTAGGCTGAACTCAGTGGCACCATACCAGAAAATTCTTTGTTTAATTTTTGCAGAGTGGAGGGTGACTTGTCTGAATTAACTCAGTGATTACATTTACCTATCAGTGTCTTCTCTGCCTTTGTTGCAGGCACTGGACAGGACAGAGAAATAATACTCCTCTTCAGAAATTATCAGAGAATGCATCTGGGACAAAAGTGGGAATCTGGAAAAAACAGATGACCATCACAGGGGGCAATGAATTGTAGGGTTTCCTCAGAGATGCAGTCCTTACAGAAAAAGTACCTCTTTGATCAATGTGCACAAAGGTTCCATGGCACAAAGCTCAAAGAGTATTCTTTGTTAGGGGAAATCTATGTGGTTTCACACATCAGCATTTCCCAAACAGAAAAGAGATGTAGGAGATGGACTTCATCAGAGCAAAGAATGACTAGAAGGAGTCATTCCAAACAACAAATCAAAGTGAAGTATAAGATTGATAAATGACAAGAAGGAGGAAAGGAGAACAAATACTTAACTTATTTTACGTAGTAGAATAAATTGCTGGTTTGGGTTTGGTTCTTAGCCTCATATAAAGGCAGTCTTAAACTCACCTAGACAGATTCTTACACAGTTTAGGCATTAACTCTGAAATGTCAATGTGCATTAATTCAGTTCAGTATTTCAGTGGAGCAGGTTTCATGATCCTGTAATTTCCTGACACTATACTGAGTTAGATATGCTTCTGTAACTGTGACAATATAAGATGCTGTCTTAGATGTCTATGACGGCAAGATTTGCAGCGATACATACCATCTATTACACTGGAGTAAATGGATGTTTGAGAAGGAAATACAATTCTTGTACATCTAATCTAGACACAGCAAACGTCAAGCTAGAAGTCATTGCACTAACATAATACTACCAACATTTTGTGGGAGGAGATAGTTGGCAAAGAGGGGTGAGACTGGATCTGTAGATCAGATATAGGTTGTTAACCTGTGTAGAACAGGGATGGCTTAACAGTTGCTGAGATGTGAGGGAAAGTATAAAAATATTTAATGGTTATAAAATGCTTATTAAGTTTGGTTCAAATATTCTGAAAAGTTATTACTTTTAGTTCCCAAGGTTGTCTTTGAAGTTCTGGTGTGAGTCCTTCTGGAAGATCGGGTCTGAGGAGTTAGAAGATTTCCTTGTCCTATCTGTGTGTTTCTGTTTTTCACTGACTGCCTCTGTGAGTTCATTTTGCTGTGGAGTAATTTCACTTGCATCATCTCCACAGAACTATTTGAATGTCTCATGAACAAAGTGGATCTGTATGTAGATAGATACTTATTTAGATATCTTTTTAGATATTTATTATCTATAAACCCATGGATTTTGATGACTCAGTTGCGCGGCTTTTTTCCCCTAAGGTATATGCTATGCTCTGCCATACACATATCTGTCTTAACATAAGGAACACCCTCATCAAACAAGAACATCTTCTAAGAGGTCAGAGTGTACATTTGAGTGAACAACCATATTAGCACATAGAGATGTAGGACATTATAAAACTACACTCACAAACCATTTATTTGTTGAAATCTATACAGGATGTCATTAATAATAACATCAACTGATAGAAGCTAATAACACCTGCCATGTTTTCGAGAATATTCCTTTCTCCTTCATATGTGAAGAGCTCTTTACTTCTATTGAAACTTACTCTGTGATAAAATTGGCAGCTCTATCAGCCTCCAGACCAATAGCCTAGGCGATTAAAACAGGCAAGGATAGGATCTTTCTTCCAGACTGGTCACTCAGTTCTCTTAGGTTTTTGGGTGGCAGCAGAACACATAGTTTTTCAGTCTGAGGCTGATTGGGGTTGAGAATCAATTAACTTTCATCTGTGTTTCTGCAGACTTTCATTTAATCATGTGTGCACATTCTTCAGGAGCTTCAGGAGTTATCCTTGGTGACCTACCTACTTACCAAAGGTTGATAAAAATCCATGGCAAATCATAAATGTGATAAGAAATAAGGATTTTTTAGATTGAAAGGTCTTGGATTTATGACTTAGTACAGTCATTTAGCTAATAATGCAGTGGGTTTGGAAGTTTGGGTTTGTTTGGCTTTTTTATTGTTTCCTAGAATTCAGAATTTTTTTTTACCCTTCATGGGAAGAGCAGATTCAGGTTGCCAATGCCCAAGTAGTGGAAAGTGTCTGAAGGGAAGTCAGGTTCATGTTGCTGCTTTAACCACTCCACTTTAAATATTCCAGCTCCTCAAAGCATACTCATTTTTGATCGCTGCTTCTGCCTGCTGGTCAGAGACTACTGTGGTGGACTGCATGCTGTCAGGGCCTCTGAACTCACTGCTAAACTAACAAAAACTGAATGACTTGGAGATAAAATTCACCCACCTTGTCCATGCCATAGTAGACACAACAAATGCATGTTCACTAGGTAGCATTTAACATCTGACACTCAAAAGGTCCCAAATGAAGGTATAAGGTTGTGCTTTGGATATATGTGGATTTATATACCATTGGCTTTCTACAATAACAAGCTTAGGTAGACAGAGCAGACTTTGGAAGCCTGGAAATATTTACAAGCATATTTAGTGCGCTTTCAGAGCTGCTGATACCATATAGAGTCATAGAATTGTAGAAAGGTTTGGGTTGGAAGGAACCTTGAAGATCATCTAGTTCCAACCCCCTGCCACAGGCAGGGACACCTGCCACTAGAGCAAGTTGCTCCAAGCACCATTCAACCTCGCCTTGAACACTGCAAGGGATGGGGCAGCCACAGCTTCTCTGGGCAACCTGTGCCAGTGCATCACCACCTTCACATCTCTGTTTCAAACATGCAAATACTTCCTGTATCTAAGTGCTACTTTTGTCAGAACACTTAGAAGAGATCCTAGGAATTACCTGTAATCATCTCTCATGTAAAGCTGCAAGATCTGCGCTTATTTTACCTTTCTGAAGGTTCATTTATCTGAGTTAAGGTTGTTGTTACTCAAAGGAGCAACTAGTCAAGACAAAGCTATGTTCAAGTTATTTTTTACAAGAATGGGTGAAAGTAGGGGGGAGAAATGAGCAGGGTTCAGGAGGAAGCACACTCAGAGACACACACAGACACACAATCATGAAGTCCTGGGAACTGACTGGCCAGCTCAAAAGGTCCCTGTGGAGTCCAGATTCCTGGAGCAGGCAGCATCCTTCAGCTTCAGCTCAGTGTGCACAAGATAAATCTCTCTGGCAGCTCCTGGCTGTGCCTTTTACACATTCTGGGCTGCCAGGCTATTCCTCTGCTGGAAGCCTCTAGGGTCACCTGAGCAAGTCTGTCAGGGCCAGCCACATGTGCATATCACAGCCAGACTCATTCTGGGGCTGGAGGACATGGTCTCCTGACTGGTGCATGCAAACCCCTCTTCTCACTCCACCCTGCATTTGGTCAGGTGAAGGCCAAGGTGCCCTTAGTCTCTCTCATCCATACTGCAAGGTCTAACCGAACTTAGAGGGCAAAACTGACCATGTAACACATTGAAGTAACAACAAAACCAGACTCAGGCAATAAGAATACTCATCATAACAAACTGCTTCTCACAGTTACAAAACAAATGTGGATTCAGGTATGCCCCTAAGCAGCCACAGGCAGTTATGATTTTAGTTGCATCTGTGCCTGACTTTAACAGAGGGAAACAGCAGGCTGTGTGATAAAAAATGTCACGCATCTTCTCTCCCTGTCCTTTCCAGTGTCAAAGTGCCCATTCATATGAGTGTCCACTTGCTGATGACCTGCTAGCAACAACCTACTTCCCAGCTCATCCCAACCTACTCTGCTGGGTTCTCAGGCTCTCTGCCCCCGTGGGGCTCCCTCACCACAGCCCAATCTGCAGAAGCAGCTGCTGCAGTTCTGTTTACCAGAAGTCCTGGGATTTCTGCTTATTTGGCTCTAATGCATTTACCAGCCATCTGAGGGCTGTTAGTGATTGTTATCCCATGTGGTTCTCAGACTTCAAAAGAAATCTGAGGAATCTATTGCTCAGCAGATTTGTCATAACATGATACTTGGCTAAAGCTCCCAGGAGGGGCAAAGACATTTCTCCAGCAAGCATCTCTACTGACAGAATTGTTCTATTGCCATAGATAAAGGTACTTTCACAGAGGCCTGATACATTCACTTTGTTCCACTGGGAAATGAAAAGTGTGTGTCCCTGTCATTTCCAGTATTATGCCTTTTCTCAAGCCACTTTGCATGGTTCTGTCTGGGAGTATCTAGATCACTAACACTTTTCCCTTTCGCCACTTGCCCAGCCCAACTTTACCGTTTGGCACGTTCCTCTGCTTGTTGGTCTATCTGTTTTCCAGCTCGAACTCCAGCAGGCAGCCTCTCCCCATATCCCGGCCCCCGGCAGCTGCCTTTCACCTCCTTGCCCCTTTGTCTCCAGCCGATCTGATTCCTCCACTCCTTCACCAGTACTTCCTTTGGCCTCCCACTTTTCTTCGCAGATCTCACTCTTTAACAGCCCGGTTCTTTCTCACCCGATTTTCCATCTCGGCCTGATCCGCCACTCCCCCAGCACCCCCGTTCTCCTGGACCATCCCTACACTTGTTGCCCGCGGGAGGAGCTGTTCTGCTGGGTGAGCTGGACCCTGGGCACGGGCGGCAGCCGCAGGGCAGCGTCCCCGCCGCAGCTCCCTTCCGCAGAGCCCGCCGCGATGCGGGGCCGAGCTAACCTCGCTGTCCGCCGCCGCGCCGCGGGAGAGGGCCGGGCTGGCCGCGCCACCGCAGAGCGGGAGTGAGGGGCGGGCAGACCGCGCACTCCGCGGCTGGAGCGCCGGGGGCAGCCGGGTCCGGTGGCGGGAGCGGGGCAGCGCGGTGCTGAAGGGACAGCGCCCGCGGGCACCGCCCGTCCCGCCCCGCCCGGGCCGCCAGTGGGAGCCCCAGGAGCGGGGCGGGGGGACCCGGCCTCCGCCCGCCAGCCACCGCCCTGCCCGGCGCGGCCGGCCCCGCGGCCCCGTCCTGCACCCGCGGGAGCAGCTCCCCTGCGCCCGCTGCGCCGATGCCGGGCGTTGGGGCGGTCGGAGCGCGGTGCAGGCACCGGCCGCGCAGGAGCCCCAGGAAGAGCCCCAAGGTGGAGCCGGGCCAGGCCGGGGCCGCCATGGACGCGGCGATTTGGATCTACCAGTTCCGGCTGATCGTGCTGGGCGACTCCACCGTGGGCAAGTCCTGCCTTTTGCACCGCTTTACCGAGGGCCGCTTCCCGGGGCCGCTGCACTCCGACCCCACCGTGGGGGTGGACTTCTTCTCCCGGCTGGTGGAGATCGAGCCCGGCAAGAGGGTCAAGCTTCAGCTCTGGGACACAGCGGGGCAGGAGCGGTTCAGGTACAGGAGCCAGGATTTCCCCCCTCCCTCCCCCCCCATCCTCTACCGTCGCCCCCCAAACCTGCTGGACCCCAGGCACACCCCGTCCGCAGCCTGGCCCGTATCCTCGTCGTCCGGCACACCTCCTGTTCCCAGGACTTCGCCTTGTCCCCGGCACATCTCAGTACATCCACCTGGCTGCTGTGCCCCAACAAGCCCTGCACCACCCCACTGCCATCCAGCCTCACTGCCTGATGGTGCCCCCTCACCCCCAGCCAGGAGCTTCCTCCTTCCCTACCCTTTCCCTTCACACCCACCAGGGAACAGCTACCCTTCCCCTCCCAGCTCACACGAGGGGGTAACAAGTGGCCTTGTCCTGTTTCTCCTTCCCTCCCCCATCTCTGCCCTGAAGCCCTGGACCTAGGGTAGCAATCCCTTCTCCACATTTTCTTCCCTCTTTGCAGCAGGAGGCCCCTGCTTCACTCTGCATTTCTTACTTTGTCATCACCTCCGAACTTGGCCTTCCCTGCAGTATTTCCCTCTGCCATTAACTCTTCCTCCCATGTGATCTGGAGAGAGCAGGTCACCTCCCTGTTCTTACCCCTTCCAGCACAGCCTCCGTGGCCTGGAAACCACTGCCCAGCCAGCTACAGACCATTGTTAGTGCCTTATCTGCCTTCTGCACCTGCTCTGCACTGATGGTTGCCAGAAGCCTTCACTAACACCTCTGTCATAGTATAGCTAAACTACCTCAAATGCTGCACTGAGTATTAAATCCTCTCCTTTCTCCTCACTGTCTCAAACAAACCCTTTTCCTGCTCTCCAAAGAGTCGTGGTCATTCCCCAACATGCAAACTGGTACTACCACTCCCCCACTCTTGTGGCTCTGCTCTGTCTGTGGTGCTTGTCACCTGAGGCAAGTTGTGTGTGGATTTCATTTTGGGCTTGTGGTTCTGTAGATATGAGCTCAGGTGGAAGGCTAATGCGTGGTACCTGACCCACACACTGTCTGGGTGCTAGCAGGAGGGCTGAAACAGGTCTTCTCACTGGCCAGAACTGGTTCTTTCGTGTTCCCTGTGTTCAGTTGCAACAGTTGTTGAACAACTGTTCTCACACTCAGCTGAGGAGGTGGGATTTGGGATTTCACTGTTTTACCAGGGCACTCCAACCTTTTTGTTTTCCAATAACAAGCATTGCAGTGAAACAACAAAAAACTTCCCTGAGCTGGCATGAGTCACAACTTTGTAAGTCTTTTTGTATGAATGCTTTTGCAGACAGGCCTCTGAAGGGTTAGCAAAGTAATGAACGGTGATAATACCAAGCTCTTAGCATTTTTCACCCTCCTTGTGCTTTCCAGCAATGTAAGTAAAATAGTTACAAACAAGTAACTAAGAACATGTGACCTCTTTAGTTTGAATTTGCTGACAAATAGTCGGGGTGGCCAATGACAAGGCACTTGATCGAAAGGAGTTCAAATGTAGAGTTTTGCATACAATTAAAATCAAATGATAGCCATCCTTTAACCTGGGGATGCTCAGGGGATGTGCAGTGATGAGTCATGCAGTCAGTTGCTTTTAAATTTACCATTAGTAAATGGTAAATCATCTGTGTTTTTTTCTAATACCCAGACCCTGCAAACTGAAAGAAGTAGTTTTAAACAATTGTGTTTGTGTTTCTGCCTAGAGTTTCTTGTCAGTTGCTGTATCAAATATCAGCATTTATTGTGTAGTCTGTTTTACACTTAGTCCAGTAAATTATAAAAATTATACTAAGTTACACACCGCAGGTTAAAATATTGCACATTCTCCTCTCTGTTAATGGAGAAAACTACAGATCACCAGCAAAGATGATCTTGGGGAAGAGCTAATTATTCCAAGAAGTAATCTAATTTTGTGGAACACCAGGCATACTGCAGTTCTGTTCCCTGTTCTGCTCTGCTACTTGCAGTGGGACTTCATAGGAGTTAAAAACTGGCTTTAAACCTGCCTGTGGAGTTCCTTGCATCCAGAACAAGCTACTGGCTGCATAATAACTCCCTTCGTTTGATTCCAGGCATTAGTGACATTCCCTGGGGACAATTAAGGTGTGACACACCTGCCATCATGCTCTTGAAAGAGTGCACTTATTTCCTTGGAGAAATTGTTTTGGAAAAATTCTTACATGTGTGTAGTTCATTGCTGGTGCTGTAGTTGAACTTAGTTTGGTCTTAGAAATCATCTTTAACACATACTGTTTACGTTACTTCTCAAACAAGGTCATTCTCACCACTTCCACAAGAAGGATGAGTAAGCTGCAAATGCTGGTGCAGAACAGTTTGTTTATTGTGAGCCCAGACAGGGCAGTTAATGACTGTATTTACTTTGGTATGGGTAGACATCACTAAGCAGCATCTCCCATTGGGCGAGGTGCCATATGGACACCAACAACATAATCAACAACTTAATCAAACACCTTTCTAGAATAAGAACCTGCAGATTTGCTTAGTGCAGACTTAGGTCAGCAATGCAGGCTAAGGTAAATGAGGGGGATACCCTATGTTTCTTTCTGTCTTGTGGTTAGCTGTCATTGAGAGCAATCTACTGCTTTGGCTGTGTTCCACATTTTCTACTTTGCTGTGATTTATTTGTTTGTTTATTTTCCTGTATTTAAATTCAACAATATATTTAAATTATAAAACTCTCCAAAGGCTATGAAGTGCTTGGTAGTGATGCTAAGACTGAGAGCTCATTTCAAGAACACAGGGAAAAAATATTGTGGGGATGCCTCAATTATATTAACTAATAGTAGACTGTGATATTGGGTATGTTCCGTTCTAAAACATGGCTTGAAAGTAAAACACTGTCCTTATTCTTTTGGAGTAAGCAACATGTATTATCAAAATTGTTACCATTATGATGTAGTCTTTAGTCATAGTACAAAAATAAGTCTTCAAAATTAGATAAAGCTTTTAGTGAAAGTTTGATTCATCTGGTAAAGATCAGCAAGGTCATATCAAGAAAGAAACACTGTGACTGGTTTAAAGTCACCCTCAAGCCACAGGCTGATGTGATTAGTACACCTTCATTTTCAGAAACAGTTGTTCAGTGGCCATCACTAAGGCTTTTCTTGAGAGTATTCATTAGGGTCTTACATCTTGAACCTGACATTAAGCTAAAAGGATGACTTCTGTCCTAGACAGTATTTTCCCCTTCCATAATGGTAGTTTAGGCAGAATTAATTAGTGGAACCAACACGTACTCTGCATGGAAAGCCATAATTTACAAAAGAATTTAAGATCTGCATTTAACAAATATTCCCAATTAAAGGTAGAGACTTCAAAGCTGTCCTTTGGAAGAACGTTCTAAGTATCATTACTGCACATCATAAAGTACAACTTCTTAAGGACCAGTCTCACCTCCAGCAATTTCAAATATAGAACCATCTGGAGGAACCTCACAGCATTCAATATCAAAGTGTTGTTGTACCCTCTTAATACTTGGTGCGGTCTTACCTTTTTAGCATGTTGTCATAGGGAAAATATGATTTTTTCCAACCCTTTATCTGTATTTACCTTTCATTTATTACAAGTGCCAAGCATTATATGAAATGAGCAAAAATGTTATTTATACAAGTATCCTTGCTGAAAATAAAAACTTAAGATGGTCTTAAGGATGCTGGGACAGTCCATACTTAACAATATCTCAGGTAAGGAGATTTGTAATCTCTATTTATGTGGAGTAGCAGAGAAGATAAGAATTACCTTTTCAATAATGCTTACGTCAGTGTTTGTGATTTTCAGTCAATGATGTATAATAGTTCACATATTTAGTGTGGACATGCTGGAGGCTGTAGCACACCCATCATCAGTTGCTCTCAGGACAGCTGAGAAGAGGAGCTGCACAGGCACTGTAGGCCTCTGTTTACAGTCACCTCTATTAAGTAGGAGGATTGTTTCCCTTCATTTAGTGTAGCAATGGGAAGTAGGCAAACTCCCTCCTGAAATACAGTGTGCACCTTAAACAAAGGCCCAGGCAGATACACTGGTTTGGGCACTTCCATTAGCTATAGTTCAGGGTCTTCTGTGAAAGAGTGGCTGAGAGAGGAGGCAGCAAGAAAGTACTGGGCACAAAGGAATAGAAGAAAACCAAAAGTTTAGGCAGAGGTGTGAATAAAGACAGGTGCAGGGATGGATTTCATAGCTCAGTCCCCCTTTCATTCCAGGTCATGGACAGGTTTGCCAGGTTCTAAATCTGAACAAAGTTCTGCTTCTCACTTCCAGCCAGCACCTCCTCTGAACAGTTTCTTGGAAGGAGATGGCAGGCTTCATTGCTGTCTCCCCAGTTTTAGAAGAAAGGCTGCTCTCTGACCATTACTTCTTCACCCCAATCCCACCCTTTCCCTAACTTAATGTTTTCCCTCTTTAAAGGAAGTACTTCTCTCTTCCTCCTTCCCCACAGAAAATAAATCATGCTGCTGCAAGTAACACATTCCCTTCCATAACGCTAGCCTAACAACAGTAATGACCTGAATCAAAGGTTACAGAAGAAGCCATTGTTTCACAGGAATTTAGGATCTGCATGGGGATGATTTATAAGTGGAAATTTAAATATCCTTTATGAATATGTTGGACTACATCAAACCTGACCCGTCACCAGTTCCTCATCCTGACTTGAAAACCTTGCAGGACCCTAGGATTGTTTTCCTTCTGTTCAAAAAGGGACAACAGTAAAGGAATTAAATGCTTAATTTTACTTTTAGAGTCCGATCTTGCAACACTTCCAAAGTGTGTATGAAAATGCAAGTAGATTCCCTGCTTGTGAAAGAACACAAGAAAGGCCAATCAGATTTTGTGTATGGTCCATGCTTGGATATCTTGTCTATGACAGGATGTTTGAATTTGTTATCTTCTACTTTCACTTGAGGGACTTCTGGAAATTGATGCATTTTGTCTATTTGCTAGAGTTCAGCCAGTCTCTTGTTCAGGAATTGTTCAGTCTTCCATGGAATAGTGATAAACTCTCTATTCATAACATCTTTCCTCAGGAGAACTATAAGTTTACCAGCTGTTGCATGATGAGCCTTTTACAGCTAGTTAGCCTTTATCTCCCGTTGGCCACCATGCACTCTTATCATCAAGCTTTGCAGTGAAGACATATGCCTGTAAAGTCTATAAAGCTTTACGTCTTCTGAGCAAAACCCCTCAAGCAACCTCTTGTACCATGGGCTCCATGAACACTGACTTGTGCCTTGTGAAGTAGCGTACAAGGAATCTGTGTATAGATTAGAAAGATAGGTACCTCCACTGTGCTAAGAGAAAGTTCTGCATTTTGTGAGGAGCTTGAACCCATCTGAGCGTGCTGACATGCTCTTGGGAAGCCCTCTCAGGCAGAACCCTTCCAGGCACTCACCTGGAGCAGTGGTTTGTTTTCAGCTGAGCTAAGAGGGAAGGCAGGGCTGTCCCTGGTGAGCAGCTCGCAGCCTGCACAGGGCACAGTGCTCAGGTCCCAGCGGAACTTGTTCAGGCACTGAGGTTAGATATGCAACTGAGTGGGGCAAAACTTTAGGTGTTGGTGTTACAGTTATGCCTTGTGGAAGACACTTAAAAGCCCTATAATCTTTAGCAACCACCACATTCACAGGCCCAGATGTTTTTCCCAGTTGATGGGCAAAATTTTCTGCTTCAAAATTTTGTCTTATTTGTCAGGAATATGTTCTTTTAAAAATATATTTTATTATTTTTTAGCAATAAAACTGTTGACATATTTTTCAATCATATTTTAATAAATATCATCCACAGGGATCTGGACAGGCTGGATCGATGGGCTGTGGCCAATGGTATAAGGTTCAGCAAGGCAGAGTGCCAGGTTGTGCATTTGGTTCACAACATCCCCATGCAATGCTACAGGCTTGGGGAAGAGTGGCTAGAAAGCTGCTTGGTGGGAAAGCACCTGGAGGTGTTAGTGAACAGCAGCTGCACATGAGCCAGCTTGTTCCCAAGTGAAAACCAACAGCATCCTGGCTTGTATCAGAAATAGTGTGTCCAGCAGGTCCAGGGCAGTGATCATCCCCCCCGTGCTCAGCACTGGTGAGGCCACACCTCGAATCCTGTTTTCAGTTCTGGGCCACTCAGGACAAGAGAGACATTGAGGTGCTGGAGCGGGACCAGAGAAAGGCAATGGAGCTGGTGAAGGGTCTGGAGAACAAGTCTGATGAGGAATGGCTGAGGGAACTGTGGTTATTTAGCCTGGAGAAGAGAAGACTCGGGAGACCTTATAGCTGCCTACAACTACCTGAAAAGAGGTTGTAGCAAGGTGGGTGTCAATCCCTTTTCCCAAATAACAAGTGATAATATGAGAGGAAATGGCCTCAAGTTGTGCCAGGAGAGGTTTAAATTGGATATTAGGGAAAAATTCTTCTCCAGAAGGGTTGTCAAGCATTGGAACAGGCTGCCCAGGGAAGTGGTTGAGTCAGAATCCCTGAAGATATTTAAAAGATGTGTAGGTGGTGCTTAAGGGACATGGTTTAGTGGTGGACTTGGCAGTGCTGGGTTAACAGCTGGATTTGATGATCTTAAAAGGTCTTTCCTAACCTAAATGATTCTATGATTCTTTTCTCATATTAGACAATCACATAACTGGTATCATAGGTATCGTAGGTTTCTTTAAAACTTGTATGTTTTGCTGGTTTTCTTTTCTTACTGTTTTCTAAGGCCTCTCTAGTTTATCAAGCTTCTTTTTTTGGTAATGAGAAAACTGGGTTCAAATTATACATGCCAAAACCACAGAAGGAAAAACTGCTGTCTCTTACATATATTCATCCAGTTTTTGTGATGTACAACCTGAAATTACAAATACTTTTTAATCATCTCTGTTACAGGCAATATAATGACTTAGATTGTAAGTTAGTGTAAATTAGCATATCTCTGCAGAAGTGAGTTACAGCAGGTGAGGCTACTGACTGCTGTGTATTAGCACCCAGCAACACACGGAGTGCTGTTTTTCAGTACTTCAGTTCATAGATACATGATATAACATTATTCTAGATAGATATGCTTGGTAAACGATGGACTGCATTTTCAATATTAACCTACTTTCTTCCCTGGATAATGCATTTCTTTGGCATAATTGTTTTCAGGATTATTTTTTTAATGCAAATCAGTTGTATTAGCTTCCACTTGTCCAAATTGAATCCCATTTTTGTCACCCACTTCCACTCTTTCTAGAACCACTTGAATTATTTTAATGTACTCAGTTATGTTTGCAGCTGCCCTACAGGAAAAAATGCTTAAGAAAACCCAAAGCAGATATTTATGGCAGCTTTATTTAATACTTCACAAAATGTGACACCCCTTATTTATGGTCTTAAATAATTTTTCAAAACCATGTGTCATTTTTCATATCCAGGCTACTTGGATTAATCTGAGGGTAAGATCCTGTTATCTTCACTTTCAGACTGTTCAGAGAAACACTCCATGGACTTTATTGCTGGGAATGTAAAAAACATCTTTCTAAACATTAGTACAAACAACCCCTCCTGTTATCTAAATAAAACCATTTCAAATGTTGTTTGCTGTGGCTAGATGAATTTATATATGCCAAGAAACCTAAGGCTTATCCAGCTGTCCACTTACCTATCTGTAATATGATGACTACTCCTAATTATATTTCTGTGTTGAAACTGTTATAAAACACTATATGAAGCATGATGAACTATAAATCAGAAGGAGCTACTGCCATGGAAAAGTATGTTACTGTGTACAATTCATCAAAAAAAAAATTTTGAGCCTGCATCTTCTTCATAATCATAAGATGAAATGCTAAATTGGCTAAATTAGAATTTCAAATAATGACTGTAATAGAGACTGTGCATATCATTTCCACTGGAGAATCATAGAATCATAGAATAGTTAGGGTTGGAAAGGACCTTAAGATCATCAAGTTCCAACCTCCCTGCCATGGGCAGGGACACCTCCCTCTAAACCATATCACCCAAGGCCTCGTCCAACCTGGTCTTGAATACTTATGGATACACTGGCTATCTGTGCTAGTAGTGAGTGCTTGTGTCCATTTGTTGGTAGGCTGTCACTTCCTTTAAAATGCCTCTTCTCACGGTAGAGTAATTTTTTAGTCCCTGTATCTCTCTCTATCTCCATTCTAAGAATCACTTTGTCTAGAGCATATTAAAAATCTTTTCAACTCTTCCAAAATTCCTTCCAGTGGATGCTCTGAAATACAGAGGGCTCAAAAGTAGAAAATACCTGTTGCCAGTCCTGGAATTCTCATGCCAAAAAAAGAGTAACTGCAGTTATAAAGGGCTCTTGGACCTCTGTGTGAGATTGATTCTAGAGGTAGAAGTGTTCCTTGCCAATGCTGTAAGTAGTTTGTATTTGCCCAGCTCTGTCCCTCTTGGATAGTTTTGTTTAGGGAATTTCCTTTCTGAGTCTGTTATTTGTTGATTTCTGCAAGCACAAAGAATTATGATCATCCTTACAAGCTTTTCTGTCTAAGAATTTTTCTGCAGGGAATGCAAAAGGATATGCTTGTACATTGGCAAGCTTAGGCTCCAGGTTTCTCATTATCTGCCTCCATATTTTGGTTTGAAATAACTGATTATAACAAAGCAAAGTACACATTTGTATAGAACTGAAGGACTCAGACTTCAACACCAACAAGTATTTGACAAATATATATTTTATTCTGTGAACATATGCCGCAGTTTGCTAATGCAGAGTACTTTGCAGAATAATTCAGCATTCAGAATTTGCACTAGAGGGGTTGGCTTCAAGAACATTTAGAAAGTGACTTTTGAATGTACAAACAAAATGAAAAAGGAACATTTTGTGTGTAGAAGGTAAATTAATAAAGTCAAAGTAGTTTTAAAAAAGCAAAGGTATTCATAAAACTTATAGTAGATAAAACCACATTGCCATTTGGAAAAGTGATCCATTTATGAATAAAGTGAAAATGTAAATCAATTTTCACTTTTTTTTTCTTCACAGATCGATAACACGCTCTTATTACCGCAATTCAGTGGGTGGCCTATTAGTGTTCGACATCACAAATCGACGATCTTTTGAGCACGTGAAAGACTGGCTGGAAGAAGCAAAAATGCATGTGCAGCCCTTTCAGATTGTGTTCCTGTTAGTAGGACATAAATGTGACTTAGTGTCACAGCGTGAGGTTACAAGAGAAGAAGCTGAAAAACTGTCATCTGACTGTGGTATGAAATATATAGAAACTTCAGCAAAAGATGCCACGAATGTTGAAGAATCCTTTACAATTCTTACACGAGACATCTACGAACTTGTAAAAAAAGGAGAAATCTCAATACAAGATGGATGGGAAGGTGTCAAGAGCGGCTTTGTTCCAAATGTTGTGCATTCATCAGAAGAAGCTGTAAAGCCCAGAAGACAGTGTATCTGCTGAATCTGTAGCATGCCAAGGAGCACGTCACGTGTTCAGAAAATGATGCTAACCTAAATAACAGAATAATAATTTTGAAACAATATTAGATCATGACATAGCTGAATCATAGAATGGTAATCTGTTTTTTTTTAATCCGTCTGACTAGATCATCATTTCATAAAACTTTAAGTGCTTGCTTTCTTTTCAGAGTATAATAACTTCGTGTGGTCTTCAGGAAAAGAAATTATATCTTACTAAAGGAAAAACTAATCCTACAGCAAGACACTGAGAAGTGCAATAATCATCATGACAGCATCCTTGCCTGGGCTTTGTATTTTGAATACTGTTTAAAATCAAAGCTTGCTAGGTGAGGATCAGAGGAGCTCATTACTTTTGTTCATCCTGCCTTAGTTTTGAACAAAAAAATACTGTACCTTATACTTTTTAAATGTGATTCTTTACTCAAGTGCAGGGTTGCTAATGACCATTGAAGTTTAGAATGCTGTAGAATTTCATAATAAAGGTAACTCTAAAGAAAGCAAACTGGAAGACTGCTCCAACAGCAAACACTTTTGATATGACTATGAATACGAGCCTTACTAAAGAAGAATGTTTCAGAAAAGATGACTTTTTGTATATGAAAATGGGGAATAGATGCAATGAAATTTGTTATGAAATATTTTCTCAATTGCCAATGAAACTAGATGTAACATTACATATGATCCAACTCTTGTGTGACTCATGCACAGAACAGATTTCCCAGCCACTGGACTGGACTCTCAGCTGGAGGTGGCCGGACTCTCAGCTGGGCAGTTATCACAGCCACACTGATGCCTAAGGGCTTATGTTAATTTACACAAACAAATTCCATATTAGCTTTAAAAAATAAATCTACTTCTAACAAGAAGTAAAAATAAGTCCAAAAGTGCTGCAACCAATGGGGACCCAGGCCTTAAATTTGACTAGAGCAAGGACTTGTTTATTCTCAGGCAGCAAATGTTAAACTGTTGTCTCAAAAATGAAGGTTTTAAAAACCAAAAGTGTTATGAATAGAGAGAAGAAAATTTCTAAGATTATGCTTGGCTACAGTGGGCAAAGTAGGAGCACCTCTATTGTGAGAAAGCAACATATAATAGCTTTTAATAACAATAATAGGAGAAATCTGTGATCATGTAGCATTTTATTGGGCGTGAGGTCATCTTCCTACTCCTCTGAATATAACAAACACTAGCTTTATGCAAACTATGCCCTATATGTTTAGCACTTAAATACCAAATAAGTCTATTTCTTTTATTGTAGTAGTGTAACAAGATGACTTGATCTCCAGAATTGGTAAACATCTACAGTTTATCTGGGCATACTCACAGCCACCAAACATCAAGCCAGTTATCTTCATACTAAGGTGTGTTACCATGTTACAATTCTCCATTTTCAATACCAGGCAACAAGTCTGTCTAATCTAACTTTTTCTTCTTTTTTTTTTTTCCCTACAAGCATGTAACTGGTTTTCCCTGAGGTTACTTTTAGGAACTTTTACAATATTTTTTGTAAGTATTCCATAGTTATTCCAGTTATTTTATTCATTTAGAACCACTAAAATTATTTATTTCAAAGGGAACTGAAAAGTTAATTACCTCTAGCCTGAGTCTCACTTGTACTGAGGCACAGTTAACACTGTCATAGAAGGATTCAAAGGCCTTAATATAAACAGGAGTCAGCCTTAATTCAGTTAATTCTAGTCTCATCATGTGACAAAGCAACAGCTGTGAGCCTGATTCTCTATTAAACTACATATATTAGTCATTTACACCAACTCAGTTTTGATTTGAGGGCATTTTAGGCCCTATTTACAATGTAAACGTGACTACAGATGCCAAAGGTAGTGCAGAATCAGGCTGTGTGCTGATTCCCCCTATGATGCTAGGCTGATGTTGCATATCTCAAGATCTTCTCTTAGTTGACAAGAGGACAAAATGGGTCAACAAATAAATTGGTGGCTGGGGAGTCAACAGCCCTAAAGTCTGCCACTGCTTCACTGTGTGTTTCTGAGCAAGGCATTTGTACTTTTTGTGCCTCACCTTTTTCTGAATCTCAAAAATAGAGATTATCATTCTTCCCCAAATTCGCAAAGACTGCTAAAACCTAATCTGACTGTATGATCTTCAGTCTGGACTCTTTTCTCTGTGTGCAACCTGTTGTAGAGTGTTTAGCATCCTGGGATGTGGATATTAATTTCCTCTGCCACACCAAAAAAAAAAAAAAATCAAAAATATTAAAACAGCTTTGTAAGTATCAGGTATTGCTATTACTGTGAACCTGCATTTCATTACACATTTCAGTACTTTCAGGTTAAAATATTTTATCTTAAACTTTTCTTCCTGAATACTATGGAACCAATGAGCTTTTCATTTTGTATGAAAACAAAATCTGGTGTGTTGAGTGGGAAGGGACTGGGAGAAGAGGGGAATGGAGGGGAGGTACACACAGAGAAATAAACAGTCACCAGAACAGGGCCTTAATCATCTCTGCTGTCAATGTTGTACCTACAGTGTCACATTTATTACACTGGAAACAGAGCTTTTAACCAGATTCAACTGTGTAAGGAACTGGTATTGTCAATGCAACTAGAAGACAAGTTCGTTGTACATATAGTTGTCTTATTTGTAATTCATAAAAATGTAGATTAACATGTATATTCAAACATTGTCTGTCTTCATGATATATTAAACCATTACTGTACCTTTTCAGTACACACTTGCAGTTAATAGAAATATCTGATAGATGGTTTGATAAAATATATCATTTTGTTCTCAGATACTTTGCAGTACAATATATAAGTAACAGCTCAAATAGGCTGTAGAATGGATTATATTTCAGTGCATGTATATTCTTTTTTAACTCAATGAAGGGCAAATACTGATACCAGAATGAAATTTCCAGAAAACACAGAAGTTAGAGAAACCTCTTCAGGCAGTCGAATCAATAAGTAGAAATTATTTATTAAGAAAACACCACAGCTTTGCAAATTAAAGTTTGGTAAATCCCAGTTAGAAAAAGGAAAAGCCTGTTGAAATAGTAAACAGTTTGTATTTGGATTCATAGGCCTGACAAATGGATATTAAGTACTGGTTTGGACTCCTAAAATGTTTATTTTTAGTTTGATAAGAATAAATATCTTCCTCTACTCATTTAAATATTTACACATTAAGATAATATTTGCACATGAAGAAAGTCTGGCTTGCTTATAATTGCATCTGTCCTGTACAAGAAGCAGAACCAAGATAAAAACTTGAGGAGCCTATCACAGAATCATAGAATGGTTTGGGTTGGAAGGGACCTTAAAGATCAGCTAATTCCAACCCTGTGCTATGGGCAGGGACACCTTCCATTAGACTGGGTGGACCATATGTTCGTACTATTCATTTCTACCTTTAGTATGGCATAGATTTACGCGTCAAGCTGGTGACTGTCCTGTGCTCACAGAAAATAATCCAGGTTTGACTGATCATGCAGGTACACTGCAACTGCTCTCTTCTGAGATCCCTTCTGCCACAGCCAGGGTGTTAGTACCCAAGTTGCCTATCTTAAAGCAAAGATAGGTGATGCATGATGCTCACAGGTAGTTCAGTCTCAGTGTGCCTTATAGAATACATGCTTCATTTCGTCTTTTGACATCATTAACATCCATCTGTAGATCAAAGCACATGCCATCAGCTCCTCCAAGCCTTGCCTTTCACCTGAGCTGGCACAGCAATCTGAGCAGCCTTTATTCAGCCTAGGAGAGAAAGAAGGAAGGCTGAGGGTTTATTCTGTACATGAGCATGGAACCATACCACAAACATGCTGGATTGTATAAGAAATCATTAAATACCACCACACAGTTGTCATTAGCGAACATTTACATTGCTCATTTCTCAGAGTCCAAAGACAATCTTCTTAAAAAAATGAATGAAATGAAAATTCTAAAAGAGGAATCTGTAAAACATAGATCTGTCTAAGAGCCCTGATGGGTAGGAGTGCAAACAAAATAAACAGATATGAAAGAAAAAAAGAAGGAATAAACTCCAAGTATTTGCATAATGATCCTTCACTCTAGGCCTTAGCTGTGGAATGATCCTTTGCTGTAGCACACAACTGTATGCAGTAGTACCTATAATGCCTGAGTTTCTTAAGGATAATAATGGTATCATTGAATGTGCTTAAAATTAGAACAATTCAATAAAAAAATCATCTGCCTGATCCTCTGAGGGAAAAAATTAAAAAAAAAAAGAAAAAAAGACTGAATCATATGTACTTGCTTTCCAGGTCATTGCTAGTAGTAATTCTGTGTCTGGGTTTAGTGTTACATATCATGAGCCTCTCCTCTGAAAAACAACCACTACATATGTAGTCATTTTACTCTGCACTATTTTCTTCCCTACGAAGTGAATACAGCTATGGAAAAGCTGAATTTTACTTTTGAGTACAGCAGGATTGTTTATTGCTTTTCATTGCACGTGCAAAGCCAATGAAAGTAATGTGATTAAGGATGTGCCAGTTGAGCATAATATAAAGACTATGGAGTTGTACAGGTTCTTGAAGACAATTTGCCTTGCGTAATACTTCATTAGTGGGAGTGTAGCCTATGTGTGAAGAAAACTAAGTTGGTTCTGCAAACCCAAAAAGTCTTTGCTAAGCAGCACTTCTAACATGGAAGAGCCAGCTCTGAAGACACAGGACTCCATAGAGCAATTGTTTTTCTTCATGGAGTTGCTGCTTCCATAAGCAACCAGTAGACCAGCAAACACAGCTAAAATGAATCCAGGAAAAGAACTTGATAGCACAAATCCTCCAAAATATAATATATGCTCTGTGGGCTTTTTGCCCCTGGGGAAACAGGAACAGTTGTTTGGAAGCAAACACCACCACAGCACTTGCATGACATCTCTTCCCATGACTGCCCTTCGCTCACAGAGGCCAGCAGGAATGGGGAGCAGCAAGCTCTTTATGTAAGGGTAGGTAAATCTTCTTTTAAACTCAAACTGAGGAATCTAAAATCCCAGTCCCAATCTGCTAGAATGGATTTGATATTTCATTCACTCATTTCTCTGAGAAAGTCACGTTTTATGCTGGGCCTGAGCTACACAGGTATGGACAGTCCGTATGTAACCTGCTGAGAGACTACTCCATGGCAGCAATGCTGTAAACCAGCTGACATCAACTTTCAGCAGCCTCCCAGGCAACTCAAACTAAGAATAATCCTGACTGCCTTCACAGGCTGCTAAAGGCCTAATTGCACCTAAAGAGCTTCTACAGAAACGTAGAAGTAACAAAAAGAAATTCTGTGTAGTATGAATGAAATCAATGCTTAGGTAAACAAGATGAAGTTTCAGCTATAGTCCAATTGCTGTGATGCCTTATTGCTGTGGCTTCAAATCCGCCTATGTGCAAACTGATTTTTCCTGCTCCATGAAAATTGTGGAGGGACAAACTGAGCCTCCAGTAGCAATAAACTCAGTCACCAGGGAAATGAATGAAAAAGATAAGGACAAAAAGGAAGACACAGATGATTTCTTCCATCCCTACCCAGCCCCAGGGGAGCCATGAGACCAACCATTGCCAGAGGCCTTAAGACCCTACAGAAATTTCCATCATTGTTATGGGACCTGTGGGATGAAGGAAAGCACCAAGGACCTGGAGTCAGCACAGCTTCTCAGGCTATTGACTCCCCAACTTCAGCAGCTTCCCAAGGGCTGGTTGATTCAGTGGGACAGCTGCAGAAGATGAAGTTTGCTGTACCTGAAGTTTTGCTGGCACTAAATCTACACTGCAGGCTTCCTCCCCTTTCACCTTCTCCCCTGTGTGGCAGGAAGGGACTGCCAGAATTCATATTTGGCACCAAGGTCTGACAGTGAGCAAGGCGATAGTTTAAAATGTTAGTGGTAGTTGCTAAGTATTAAGGTACTAAAACTGAAAAGAGGAATTCTGGAAAATATTTCAGTCATAATCCTAGTAATAAAAACCTTGCAGGGCTGGCACTGCTCTGCAGCACTTTGGAGAATCGTATGTTTTGGTTTTCAAAGCTGAGCAAACACTCAAGCTATTTAGTCATAACTTATATTAATTGGCTATTTTTAAGTAATTACTGATTATTATTCAGGGGGGAAAGCCTCCTCTGTGCAGATCATTTTTCTCATTTCCCTGGCATACACCCAGTGTTACATGCATTAAAAGAGCAAGCTATGCCAGGACATAAGTTTAGAAGATGTAAGTCTCAATTCCGGTCAGTCAGACTATTGACATCCACAGTAACACTGTTCATTTTCTTGGGATTTTCCTCTGCCCAGTTCTCTGTGGAAAAGAGAGTCTGACTCTCAGAGAAACTTTTAAAACAAACAAGAGATAAGACTTACTGCACATGTGAACAAGTGTCAGAAAAGCAGAACACTCATTTTTCATGTTGTAGACTCTTTCACTCTACCATGCTTTGCAGACCAGCTATAGCTTCATGAGTACACAGAGTGAATGGAACAGTAAATTTCTAGCTGTCAAAAAAAGGCTAGAACAGGAAAAATTAGATCAGATGTAATTCGTCGCAGCAGTTCTCTGCAGCTCTGTGCCTGGGCATGGAACAATGGACACATTTTGCCTAATGCATGCCATGTGCTTCTCCGTGTCCCAGGAGGAATTTGGTCTCAGCAAAAACTCTCCTGCAAGTTCTGCCTGCAAACTGTTGCCCTGCACCACCCCTCAGTGGAATTCAGGGCAAAAAGTGCAGTTTTCCAGCTAGGAAACTGTGAGGGAATAGGACTGTTCTCTAAAAATACATCAGAGAATAATAAACACTGGGGAGAGAGAAGTTCTTTAAGCTAAAGGACAATGTTGGCGTAAGAACAAACAGGTCATCCTCAGATGCACAGGATAGGCGGATCTGGTGATGCTAAGATACCAAAACTTTAAACAACTTTAAGTGAAGTTACTGTAATTTTCACTCCCATACAGAGGCAATGTCTCCAGAATGCGATTGTGACTTGAAGTGAGGGTGACATGAAGCCCAGACAGTAAACACCAGAAATTTAGATGTTTGCTTTCTTGTTGAAACAGAAATAAACACAAAAGTTTTGTGTGCAAAGTTTGGTCACTGACAGTGCTTCTTTCTTTAACTACAGGTAGATGTCTGTGTGTCCTCACCCTTTTAAATTGGTTGTCTTTAATGAGTCATGGCATGGTTTGTGCATGCGATCATCATGACTGCCCAGGGCAGTAAATAAAAGAGACTTTAGTGTTGGTAACCCTATTGAGTATATCTAGTTTGATTGGAGAGCAGTCTGAAACTGACTAATCAACTATCACATGATTTTTCCATCATGGACAAAGTGAAGATTAGAATAAACTAAACACATCTTATTTGCACCAGGTGTTTCATTTGCATTAAGAAGATAGCAGCACATATTTCTGTCTGAGGCAACTCATTCAAAGCCAACAGATTTGCGCCCTGAATCAGTTCACTCCAAGACAACCAGGATATTATGCATGGCATTAATTTCACTGATCATCCAATTCTGAATGAGCTGTCTCTTGCAAATCACTTTGAACCCACAGACAGCTCTGGGATTAAATGTACACTCTGCCTTTTAAAATCCATGCAAAGGATATAAAATGTGGGCCAATGTAGTACCATATAATATATGTAATATGCTATACATAACATATATATCTTCATTACCATCACAATTTGGTAATAATCCATTTGCAATAGAATCAAAGCAAATAAAACAAGATTATGTAACACTGTGTACTGTCAAAGCACCCTGAAGCGGTGCTAAAATATTACAAAACCTTGAGGCTCATGGATGTCTTCCCAGAAAACTAATGCACAGATCTTCAGCAAATATTAGAGTCATGCAAAGCCATGTAAAATGCACATTACTTTTAATGTCAGTAAAAAGTACCACTGTTTCCTTGTCTCACTGCTTCTCAGGTGCTCAAGTACCTTATTCCTTGGCTAGCACTACTCACAGATGCTGCACAAGAGCATATTTGGGCAGGATGTAAAAACTCACATACTCAGTACTTCCATTGGTGACACTTCCAGGCCGACTGCACAAATGTTACAGCAGTGCTACTGGGTGCTTAAGGATACTTAGATAAGACCATGAAAGGTGCTCAGGTACTGCTGCGTCCTGTGTATTCTTACATTTGGTAGGTTTGTGTGGAAAGTGCAAGTATAGGTAAATCCATCATTTCTAAACAGCACTTTAAAACATGGCCCAACTTCTTTGAGTTTAAATGCTGGCTAAGCAAAATCTGCAATTATAACGTTCTGATAATGTGTGTTGTGCTTTCGCACTCTCAGCTTTGCATTAAAGGGAACTGAGATGAAGTTCTCTACAGTTAGTTTACTTTCTGGATGAATGATGTCTATTTCTCAAAAGAAGTTTTAAAAAAATCACTGAATTGTGGCATTAACAGCAAGCATATATCAAAAAATGAGTGGATGCAGAAGAATTGAAAAGAACAAAAGGTCTCAAATAATTTGAAATAATCACATTTTTAAAGGGTTTAGGAAAAGAAGGATAAATCAGTTCATAGTGTAGTGGCTTCCAGAAATGACTGCCTCTGTATCATAGTCTATCAAATGTTCACCTGTATCTCAGTTTCTCTAGTAGTTACATACCTGTAACATAACAAGCAGGCTGTGGAGTGGCCAGTGCACAAATACACAATGCACGTTTTCTAACCCTGGTGGAGGCCTTGTAGCTTTAGCACTATTGTCAAATACATACACAATGGACAGTACCTAATGCAATTAGATCCATACTGCATAATTATGTGGTATACATACAACTGTATAACTGCATGCATATTTGCAATTAATAGAAGCATAGAAGTATAGAATGGTTTGGGTTGGAGAGAACTTTATGATCCTCTAGTTCCACCTTCACACTAGACCATGTCACCCAAGGTTCTGCCCAACCTGGCCTTGAACACTGCCAGGGATGGAGCATTTACCACTTCTTTGGGCAGCCTCACCAGTGCCTCACCACCCTTACAGTAAAGAGCTTCTTCCTTATATCTAACCTGAACTTCCCCTATTTAAGTTTTAATTCATTACACCCTGTCCTATCACTACAGTCCCTAATGAAGAGTCCCTCCCCAGCATCCTTATAGGCCCCCTTCAGATACAGGAAGGCTGCTATGAGGTCTCCATGCAGCCTTCTCCAGGCTGAACAGCCCCAACTTTCTCAGCCTGTCTTCATACAGTAGCTGCTCCAGCCCCGTGATCATCCTCGTGGCCTCCTCTGGACTTGCTCCAACAGTTCCACATCCTTTTTATGTTGAGGACACCAGAACTGCACACAATACTCCAAGTGAGGTCTCGCGAGGGCAGAGTAGAGGGGCAGGATCACCTCCTTCAACCTGCTGGTCACGCTGGTTTTTTTTTTTATTATATACTTAAACATAGCATAGAGCACACAATATATAATAACAGCAAAGAAAATTATGAACTAATTTAAGCATTCAGAAGCTGGAAATTTTGTCAACACAGGAAATTATTCAGTACCTCCTTTTTACTGTTCAATTAAGGAAAGTTTTTAATATGGCTAACCTAATTAATTAATACAGCTGCAGACCATATTTAGTCAGCATTATCAAAACTTCTATAGTGTACAGATTACTTTATTGTTTTATTACAGCTTTTCTAACACCTCAGGATCCCTATCCCCTATAACGTGAATTGATCTTCAGACCATGTCCCTCACCGACTACCTAGAAGAGATGTGGGAGCACTGTCATCCCCAGCGGCAGGCAGTAGGGCTGTCCACCCAGGTGACATGCAACAGGGCAGGTAAATTGGATGGCATCACCTTGCAGGTTTCCTAACCTGTAAGAAAAAGCTCCTTGGAATGCTTTCCAAGACATATTTTAGATGGAGGCTAAACATTTTAATAGAAAATTCTTTTTTTCCCTATATAAATCCTGAAAGTTTCCAAATCCCTCCTAAAAAGTACCTAAACCCAAACTTTTCTTACTAAATTGAAAACTTGTGTGAACTGGCAGGAAAAGTGATGTCTTAGCTGGAGATTTGGGTGTAGGGAAAAGACTTGGTGTCACAAAACACAGATCTGTGCCAGTGAGTGTTTGGTGCTTTCTGCTGGAAGCACTCCCAACAGCCAGGCAGATGGAGCAGGTGTGGCATCAGCCGCAGCCTCACAGCAATGGGATCGGTGAGCTGGGGTGGGGGCCATGCTTGCCAGCCTCTGGCAGCGAAGAGATTTATTTCGCTGCTTACAAACAACATTATTCGGCCACACTGAATTTCATAGAATCATAGAATGGTCTGGGTTGGAAGAGACCTTAAACTTCATCCAGGTCCAACCCCTGCCACGGGCAGGGACATCTTCCACTAGACCAGGTTGCTCCATGCCCCGTCCAACCTGGCCTTGAAGACTGCCAAGGATGGGGCAGCCACAGCTTCTCTGGGCACCTGTGCCAGTGTCTCAACACCCTCACAGGAAAGAATTTCTTCCTTGTATCTAACCTAAATCTCCCCTCTTTCCGTTTAAAGCCATTCCCCCTGTCCTGTCACTGCATCCCCCTGTGAAACCTGGACCTCTGCTCACGTCTCCCAACTTCCCGTGTGTTTGCCGGCAGGAGGCACTGGGATCAGATGGCGCCGTTGGCGGGGGGATGTCTCTGAGGGGGGCAGAGCCGCCCCGCACGGTCGCCGCCCGCTGTCTCCCAAGGGCACTGCCCGGCGCCCTCCGCAGCTGCGGGGCTCCGCACCAGGGCGCGTCCCCGCGGGGCCCTGAGGGCAAAGGCCCCCTTGCGGCTGGCCGAGCTCGGCAGCGCAGGGCGGGCCGTGACGGCGGCGGGCCGCCAGGGGGCGCTGCAGCCAGAGCCCTCAGCGCGAGCGGCCGCTCTTGGCGGCGGGGCTGGCTGTGCGGCGCCGCATCATGTGGGCCGGCCCCTTCCATGGAGTCGCGGTTGCTGCCGAGCGCCTCCTGCGCGGACTCCGCCATGAGGCTCTGAGGGGCGGCTGCGTGCGGAGCAACGAGCCGGTCCTGCTGCCGAGCGCCCTGAGCCTGTCACCGGCCTCCTTCTCGGGCAGGGGAGCCCAACGCTGCGGCCGCTGCTACTGCCGCCGCCGCGGGTCTGGCCGGGCGGGCGGGCGGCCCGGGGCCATGTAAAGCGGCAGCGGCCGGGGGCAGCCCAGCCGAGCTCGGGGAGAGGAGCCGCCGCCGGCCGGGGAGGCCCCGCGGGGGGGATCATGGCGACGTCTAATCTCTTAAAGGTGAGAGCGGGGCCTGGCCGATCCCTTCCTGAGGAGGGGGGCGGGCTGCCAGGTCTGCCCCACCGCCGGCTGGGCCCGGCGTGTGGCTGAGGCGGCCGGGCTGGGCAGACCATAGGAGGGGGACAGGCCGCGGGCGCCGCTCCCCGAAGTTGCCGCTCCCGGGAGCGGGAGCCGCGGCCCTCCCTCAGGTGAACGGCCTCGGCCCCGCGCTCAGTGCGGGACCGCCGGCCTCGGCTCGGTCCGGTCCGGTCCGGCCGGTGGGCTCTTGGCTGCCGGCACCCCGCACCCCACCCCTGCGCTCTCCTCCCAATCACGCGTCGTTGGGAAACAGCGTTGCGTCGTGCAGTTAGACAGGGTACGGAGTCGTCCCTTTGTTTATTTAAAAGACCTGGGTGTACGGAAAATGAGTTTTAAGTTTAACAAAGAGTTGAAAAATGTCTTCGCCGCTGGCAGGTGGTGGTGTTTGGAGTGTCACCGTATTCCATCGGTTATGTTAACTACTGTTTTTTCTCCAAAGGAGAACTCCTGGAGGCCTTTCGCTTATGTTAAGCAGCTTTGCTCTTATAGTCAGACGTTTTGAAGCACTTTCCCCACTGTCGGTGCCATATCAGTCACCTCCAGTAGGTTTGAACAGGAGTTTTCAGCAGGACAGTCCAGCACTGGAGCTCAGGACTGCCTGTCCTGGTATTTGTGGCATGTGTGTGGAGAGGACTGTATGTGGCCTTTGAGGCCATGCCGGCATATGGAAGACAGGCCTACTCTAAACAACTGTTAACTAGTGCATGCAGAAAGTGTTTCTAGAACATCAGGTTAAGGTGAAGAGCCTTGGGAAGGCTACCTGCTTCCCTTTATCAGTTAGCAATTTAAAATATGTGCGAACATAGACCTATCATGTGGTCACCACTATGTTTTGTAGTTAAATGTGTGTCCGAAGGAGTGCTGCTTACATTTTAGCAGTCTGACCTATATTGAATGTACAGCTTTGGCCTGAAACTGCTGGTTGTGTTACTCAGAGATACTCAGTGTGAAGAAATGAGAAATAATTGATAACCTTCTTTCTTCCTGGTATCCAAAAAAAAGGGGTTAGTATTAGTAAGATATTAAAAGTCTTTACCGAAATTGAAAAGTAATTGAAACGAATTTAATTTCTCCATATTTTTATGTCTAAGTAGTTCGATTTTTTAGGAGATAAGACTTACATGAAAAAATAAAATTGAAGAATCCAAGAACACTGGTGAAAAGAATAATTTCCCATAAAAAGAAATGTGCTTTTTGTGGAAAAGCATGGTTTTGGAACAGGGAACAGACAGTTTATCTACTTGTTAATGATTTAGTCCATCTCTTTGCTATCTGTTTAAGGATCTGTGGAGACAGCAATGAGTGCTTTGACCAGACACATGTAGTTGTATAGCCCATAGGAGACAGAAGAAACAGGCCTGGAGATATGTCAGCATTCCACTGCAGCTGTTTTGAAAGAATAAGAAGCGTACACTGAGTGAAAATAGAGTCAAAGTCCTTGATTCTGTGAGATTACTCTTGGTGAACTCTTGCCTTTGTGTTGACTAGCCATGTTTTTGCAACTGGCCTTTGAATCATGAGTATTTTATGTTGACAGCAATATATATATGCACAGAGTGTTTTGGGAAAAATGCCACAGGGATACCTATTCTAAAACAGGGCTTCCCGGTCACTTGGGGTGTTTTAAAGCACTATAACTTACTAATTAGTGAGTTTTCTAGCAACATTAATGTATGAACCCTGCATTATAAAAGGAAAGATTTTACAGTGATTTGACTTCATTTATAATGACACAATAAAGCAGTGCATTCGAACTAGATGAAGTCTTTTGTTCCCTAATTCTGCTCATCAGAGTGCTCTCAGAGAAGCTGTTGATTCCAGGTTGGTGTTGATTGGCAGTGCTTCATGTGTTCTGCTTTAATGTTTAGGGAAAAAAAGCAGTGTCTCAGCATGTAAAAATCCCTGGCTGAGAAAGGAGAGGTGTTAAAATCTGTAACGTTTATAATCATTTAATATAAGGTTTAGAATCATATAATTTACAAATGAGCCTGCATAATCAAATCTAAGTTTGGTTTAGACAAGTCTTGGTTTTGCTAGGATAAACAGGAACTAAGAATTTTCTGGTTTTTACCCATCCTTGTTTGACTTCCTGCATAGTTGAGAAAATGAAGTGTAGTACTCTTCTTATTCAGGTAATGGGTACTAGCTGAATCCAGACCTGACTGATGTTATTTTAAAGGGCATTGTTTGAACTCCACTAGTGCGTGACTTTCCTAATTGTAAATTTTTTTTTTAGTGAGAAGCGTATTCTTAGAGAACATTCTCTTAAATGCAAAATTAAAATGACCTATCATATGCTGAATCCTGGTGAGATACAACAAGTTGTAATGTGGTGAAAATGTTGAAGTAGTTAGTAAGAGCTAGCTATGACAAGGTAAGCTAGTGTGAACCCTACTGTGCAGAACTGTTCTCCCACACTGAGGTCATGGCTTTCCTGTAGATGAGCCATTATGAGGTGAGTCCCCCAGAGTTTCTTCTCTCAACATACCTTTGACTTGGGCACTTTTAAAGTGGGGTACTTCATTCTGGGAGGTGTGTTGGATGAGTAACCTGTTGTGTTTGCAGTGGCAAGGTAGTCTAAACCAATTCACTCATGTGATGTGAAGATACATGAGTGTTTCTGCAGTTTGTGGTACGGAGCACCTCAGTTTATCGCAGCACAAAGAAAAGCCATAGTTGTATCCATGCTGGCTGACCTTTACATGTCTGTAAAGCTTTACTGGAGATGCCAGCAAATGGAAGAGTCTGTCCTTGCAAGATGACTTGCAGCTTGAGCCTGGCGTTAGGAGGGAAGCAGCAGAATTTCTGTAGGTTTAAGTGAAATGAGAACAGTTATTTACCTCTGCATTGGTTTAAAGTGGGTTTGGTGGGATTTTTTAAATCTCATATCTGTGTCACTGACAACTGGAAACAGATCTGAAGTTTCGGAATTCTTCAACTTAGAGTAAGTATTCCAGATCTGTGTTTTAACATTGTCTGCTTCTTCCTGGCTCTTTCCAATTAGGATATCTGCTAGAAGTTGCACACCGGTTATTTAAATAGCAGAGCTTTTTCTCTGGAGTTTTTCTGCTTTGTGTAGTAACTTCAGTGCTATCATTACACTGACGTTAAAGGTGCTGGTAGCAGAGATTAATCAGACAGTGATTTTTCATGCTTATTTCAGTCTAGGGCCTCATACTTCCTGTTTCATCCCTCTGGAATTAATCTTAATATAAATCTATCATCTGTAAATGGTGAAGTAGTAACGGTGAAGATGTAATATATAGATAAGATGTATAACAAGAATGTTTGGTTTCTTACAGTACGGTTTAGAGAATCTGATGGGGATCAGGGCTGAATTTGTATGTGGCCTGAAAGTGTACTGTGTTCTAGAGTATACACTGAAGAGACCTGAATGTCCAAATAGACATTTGAAGGTTCAGAGGGACAGTGGCTTAGAGGCCTCATCATACTGCCTTGCTTTATTACATTCCACGTTTATTTAGGCTCTTGTAGCATATTCCATGCCTGCTGTGCTGCTTTTCAACTTGCTTACAGTTAAGGTGAGGAATTTTGTGTTGTGCCATAATACCCAAGTCAGAAAAACTGGTTAGTGGAACAATTCCACTTGCATCATTGTACTAATTCTATGTAATACGCACCAACAGGTTTCTTACCTGCTATCCTAAAATGCTATGTTTAGGTGCTTCTGCATAGAAGTGAAGAAAAGGGGAAAAGTAAGTTTAAAGAGTAAAGTTGTAATATATAGTTCAATGTAGTGTTTTAAGTAGTATGTATTTCAAGTGAAGTTTAGTGTTAAAATTGAACTTTAAATCTCTTTGATCCAACTTAGTGAAGTGACTTTGGAAACATAAAATATTTACTAAGTGGAATTATTTTGCAAAGGATTACATTTGAAACACCTA
The DNA here is from genome assembly GCF_033783945.1 of Neopsephotus bourkii. Taxonomy (NCBI): domain Eukaryota; kingdom Metazoa; phylum Chordata; class Aves; order Psittaciformes; family Psittacidae; genus Neopsephotus; species Neopsephotus bourkii. The sequence continues at coordinate 5,239,961 of NW_026902113.1, forward strand.
GAAATAGTCACTTAGCAAGGGTATGTCTATCAATCATCATCCTTGTTTTCAGAGAAGATTGGGTAAGTGGAGTAATTTTATTTTGTTAAGGTGTGAATTCCTTCCTTTGGGAGCTGCGGTTTGAGGCAACAAGCTAAGAAAAACAAATTACCCAGGAAATACAGCTCAGAAGTTGCATGGGTTTGCAGGAACCCATGGGTTCCTGGTGTTGTCTGTGCCACTGGTGACTTTGGTCACAAGTAAGAGTTACCACTGTTTGAATTCCTCTGCCGTTATAAATTCTGTTTTCTGATGCACTACTAGGGGTAGAATTAATGAGTGTGAGTGGCACACAGTAGGTGGTACTATGCACTCTTTCTTTTGTAATTTCAGCACAAGAATGGGAGGTCAGGGAAACTTGAATCTTATCTAGAAGATGCTGAATCCTTTATTGCCCATAAGTAATAGTTTGAGTGGGATTTTTAATCCATTAGTTTTATTTCCTCTTCTATGTAATATAGAGGGAAGTGGAAAAAAAAAAATATTTACTCCAGTGTATAGAAAACAGTTCTAAACTTCTCTAATGACATTTTCTGCAAAGTTTTATTTGAGGAATTCTTTTTAAGTAGGTACATGCTCATTACAAGTGCACATGGAGTTTTTACAACTGAAACAAAGTTTTATGTGTGCCTCTTTAGAATGAAGTAGAAGACACCCTAATGTCTCCCCCCCTCCCTTCATGTTTTACTAGTCTTATTCACAAAGAGAATTTAGTTTTTATCTTCAGCTCTTTTCAGCAAAGGGCTGGATTGCACTTCTCCATAATTGCAGAACAGGCTTTTTACCTCTTTCAGAAAACTTACGGGATCTACTCTGAAGTTTCACTCCAAAGGAAAACTTTGGAGGAAGTTGGTTTTACTTATTTTATAACGTCTTTTCTACAACTTCTAACTGTACAGTAGCTGGTCTTTCAAGTTCATTATCCTGCAAAAGGGGACTGGGAACAGAAGCATCTACAAGTAGAAACTAACCATCTTCACAGGAATAGGAAAGATGAGAGCAACTCCTCAAAGTTTAGGGAATAATTGTAAAGCTGGCTCTCTGGGGATGAAGCATGTAGTTGAGCATTTTCAAAGATAATGCATTCAAATTTGTTTTACAGTGGAAGGGAATAGGCAAAACTCTCTATTTGGAAAACAATTTATTTTCTTTTTTTTTTTAATGTTAAAAGAATTATAAGCTTCATCAAACTGGGTGCTTCTGTGAAGCCCATGTTCAGTACCTACTGAAATGGTACCATAATGCTGTGAGGCCTCCAGGTGATGTTGCTATAAAAATTGTTACTGTAATGCCTGTTGCATCTTTTTAACTGAAAGATGAGATATCTTTGCACTTCAGAGTAGCAGGGGATACAGTTTCCAAACTGTGCTTATTCTGAATACTAAATAGCAGATTTAATTGTAAATTTCCATGTAGAAATTAATCAGAAGATGTTTGAGAGAACGTGTGGTGCTGCTTGTGCTTGTTTATCTGAAGAGCTGTTAGTGGCAGAACAGCACACTTGTCAGAATTTCAAGTAGTTAGACTGTATTATTTGGTGCCTGTGAAGTGAATTGTGTCAAATGTAGTAGTACTAGCCAAGACAATGATCTGTTCAGAAGTAAACAGTGCATTGGAAGATAACATTGCAGATAACCAGTAGTATTTCTGACACAGAGCTCTCAATCAACTGTTTATTTTTTAATTGCAGGTTTTTTCTTTTAAAAATGTAGAGCTGTAAGCAAATAGTGATTTTTTTTTTTTTTTTTTTAAAGCTGTTGGTTGGGGGGGGTTGTTTATTTTTTTTTAATAACGGAAGCCTGTCTACTACAGTGGTACTTTTTTGAAATACTCAGAATTATATTGGAGCATTTAATTTCTGTAGTTTTGCCTTAATTTTTATCATAAGATTGAAAAAAATCTACCTTGGATTAGAATTTTCAGAATGGTGGAAACCATTTTCATCTGCATCAGCTGTAGTCTTGGCCATCAAACTGCCTACGGCCAGTTAACCCACAGGAAGGGAGTCTGTAATACAACAACTCCTACATCACTCTGCTTACTTCCTCCCCCTTTGCTGCTGATGCCAAATGCACAGCGGAGAAGAAAGGTACATGGCAGCATCCACAGGTGCTATTCCTGATTCCTGGCTGCCATTTTGGCAGTGATAATTTATTCAAGACAGATTTCCAACTCTGCCTCATGACTTTCACTGCATGTATCCAGGCTGGGGCAGTGAAGCTGACTATCGTTTATGTTGTCCATTTATAACTCCATTAACAGGTGAAGAACACTTGCTAGAACTTGTTGCATTGTAGCTAGTGCAGTGAATAAAGCAAAAAGTTGGCAATCTGGCTTCTGTAAGAAACAGGTAATAGCTCTGTCTCATTTTAAAGTAATAAACACCATGAGAAGTGCTGTTCAGCTGTGGTGGTGTAGCTCAAAGGCTGGCTTATGGGAGCCACCTCAGAAGATATTTTTAAGCTTACCATAGGAAGTGCAATCCTTAGAGATAACTTTAAGAAAATGTTTTATTAACAGTTTTTTTTTGTTCTTTCCAGAACAAAGGTTCGCTTCAGTTTGAAGACAAATGGGATTTCATGCGCCCTATCGTTCTGAAACTTCTTCGTCAGGAGTCTGTCACAAAACAGCAATGGTTTGATCTGTTTTCGTAAGTAATTTTTTAGTATTATCTTTCTGCATAACAGGAATACAGTTACGGTACTTCTTCTGATACAGCAGTTAGGTGTGTCATGGTCTATGTGGGAACACACAGAACAAAACCATGAGTTTAAGTTCTGTTAAGTGGTAAGTGTGCCTGCATCACTGTAACTGTGCAAAAGTAGAGTTTTTTTGAGATTCAGATCCTTGCAAACAAGTTGGAGAAAGAACAGCAGAGCTCTTGACTTAAGCTGATCATAGTAAACAAGTTTTGTACCTACCCACAAACCTTTTGTTAGTTTTAGAGAGAAAATGTTGTTTACTGCTTCGGCAGTTAAGTTCATTTAAAGGCAGTTTCCTGAATGTCACATTATTCTGACTTGAATGGCTTTCTTCTAAAATAAGAATGCTACTGAAGTAGCAGGGCAATGCAGTTTAACTGGTATAATTTGAATAGCCTTATACCCTAATAATATATATAATATTTTTCAGACAGTGTTTGCATTATTGTACTTTGTAAAATCCCTCTCATTTTGCTTCTTCCAAAAAGCGAAGTTGCTTCCTGATTTTTTTTCTTACAATACATCTTGTGACCTTTGCCAACATAATGTGGAAATTAACAACATATATTGAAAGAGTATCTAAAATAATCTTTTGTCTCAACGCATAGCTATTTTCCCTCAGATACACTTGTAGCTTAAATCTGCAGCCTCTCCTTCTGCTTTTTAAAATCTGTCACAAAAGTGTTTTTTATTCAAACACAGTCTGCTGCAGTCAGCCTCTTTATTGCTCTTTTTGATGAGGACAGTGCAGTGATTCTTTTTACACCCATCCTGCTGCACCTGTCACGCTTCTATGCCAATCAAAAGGAAAAGTAGTTTATCATGTAATGAGTTTTAATATCTGATGATGTGTCAGCTATAGTAGTTGCCAGGTACATGGTATATTTCAGGTATAAATTCAGTCCTGAGCCATTAGTTTCATTTTTAATAGCAACTTCAGTAATTCTGCATTGGTATTGAAATTTTCAGTTTATTTTTCTTGTAGCTGAACTATTCAGCATAACTGAAGTAACTCTGTGGCTGAATTCAGGATACAGAAGGAAAGGATCCCACTCTCCTAGGGTTTTATTTTTGGACAGTGGTGTTTGTTAAGCTCTTTAATAAAAATTCAAATTAATAGGTGTCTTCTACCTGCCATTTGAGTATCCAGCATTTCTTTTTCCACTCCTGTCAGGAAACAATGACATTCTAAATACAGTAACACCTTCTCTGCATGTGAACATTGCGTAAGTCTCACAATTTAGGTAGACCTCTGTAAATCCTGGGCCAGCACCAGGAACTTTCTACCTTATAAGTTTTGTCTTTTCAATTAAAAAAAAAAAAAGCTGCTTTTAAATTGAAAAACTGTATTGATTTAATTGGAACAAAGTTATGCCTTTAGATTATGTAGTTGCTTTTCTGCAAAGATGAGGCCTTATTATTGAAAGGAAGAATAAAAACCAGAGGAAGGTAATGAGTCAAGAAATGGCTTGCTAGTCCACATTATGTATGATGTGTGGTTAGAAGTGTAGCTTGCTTTATTTAGTCTTTAGTAGGGAAAGAAAGTAGGAATTAAGTTACTCTTGCTGAGCTGTAAGCTAGGAAAGAGATTATTTGGACGTTGTTAAAACTCATAAATAGAATTTTGCTTTACGCTGCTGTTTGGGAGCTTTTCTGCAGTAGGTTTTCACTTTATAATGCTGTCACTGTCATGAAACATTTCAGTGATCACATTAAACTAATTAAAACATCTTTTAAATTACCTGATGCCCCTGAGCTCAGATTTCTTATATGTAAGGTCTCTTTTCCTCTGTAGCACAAGAATGATGTTGTGCTTGGATTGTAAAACTGTGAGTGAAGGCTGCATTGTAATAAAGAGTATTTTAGAATAATACAGGCTGAGTAGTAATGCTTCTACTGGCAAGTGGTTTCTGTCTTTGTCAAAGAAAAGCTTTAGAAATTGTCCTTAATATAAAAAGGAGTATTGAATGGATATTGAAACCAGGATTGGCTTCTACATCTCTTTTGTGATCATACTATCTCCTAGATAGGTTGCTGTTACTTGGTTCAAAGACTTTCAGTCTTAGCTTCAGTCTCTTCTCCAAGCATGTTTTCTAGCACATGTCACTGGGAACTAACTGTGTGGTTTTTAACAATGATAGATTAAAAGTGTATTAATCTCTTAGACATAGTGAAATTATGGCTTTTTAAACCTCATGGTCTACAGCATTAAACTTTGAGTAGCTGTTACTAAAAGATGAATTGTTTTCTAGAGATGTACATGCAGTTTGCTTGTGGGATGATAAAGGTCCAGCAAAAATCCATCAGGCTCTGAAAGAAGACATCCTTGACTTTATTAAACAGGCACAAGCAGTAAGTTCTTAATGTTTCATAACTTCTATTCATATTGTTAGAAAAATAACCAAATAGTTTTGACTTTCATTGGATCTAAATGCATAGCTTTTTTGTTCGAAATTTCGTGATGTCCTGGAGATCTTAATTACCCTGTGATTTTCTATTGACAAAAGTAAGACTTAGCCTTGGGCATTTGCCTTGGCTCATTGTTTTCTCACAATCCTTGAAATTGGGCTGGGCAGTGATTTTTTTTTTTTTTGTGGTGTACTAAAAAACAAAACAAAACCCCAAAATCCAGCATTATTTTTGTTTATCCAACAGTACTTATGGTATCTTCAGCCACTTGAAAGGTCTTGAGGCAAAATTTTATATAAGAAATTACTGTCTGAAAAAGAAATGTTGTTTGTCTAGCTTCAGTGCAATGCTGACATGTTCATGGATGGCTTTAAAATAAGCCATATGTGTGGTGTACTAGAAATAGCCCTGCTATCGACTCAGCAAGCTGAGCTGTCCAGTTTTATGGGCTTCCCCCCAAACAGTTGAAGTTGTCAATAGATTCCAAGGAAATATTTGTGTTTGTAAAAAGTAGAACAAAATATGTTTTCTGTAATAATGGATTTAAAAGAGGGGATTGTTGAGAAATAAAAAATGAAAATAAAAAAGAATCTTATGACATTGGAAAGGAAAAAATGAGAAGTCTGTAAAATCTTTCATGAGGAGACTTACACCACTGAGGCTTTGCTTAAAGGAATATAATTTCTTACAGAGGCCTTTGTATAACCAGGCTTATACATGTTGATTTTTAAATTCCATCAGCTTGCTTACATACATAAATGCTATGCTGAACTGAGGCCTTCGGCATGGTCTGCATTGGCTATTGAGAGGCGTCTTTTTAGGCATTATGATAGCCATTGTACAGTGTAGTTGTAGTTTCCAGGCTTTAATAAAATATACATGTTAACTAGTTGTCTGGGTCTTATGAAAAGTTGGTAGGTGCCATTGAATTAAACTTTTCACTGCATAGAAGAGAATGTAGTGCTTACAGGTTACTTATTTTATTTTTTTGTATACATGGCTGTAGCAGGACATGTTTTTAGACCAAAGGTGTTTCAGTCTTTTTGACCTGCAGATGGCTTAAAAATAAAATAAGGTAAAAAAAAGCAGTTTCATTTAGAAAATTTAAACTTACTACTACTTGTTGTTACCATTCTTTACCCTTTAGAAATGGTCCATAGGGTATGGGTTGATAACTGCTTCCTTGAAATAAATGGTACTTTCTTATTCTGATATATCTGTACATTTGAATTTTATATGGGGAGTTATTTTCACTATAAGCAAAGTATTGTATTTTGTGCAAAAATTTGTTTATGAATTCCATCCTCTTCTCCCTTCTCCTCCAGAGAGTGCTGAGTCATCAAGATGATACAGCTTTACTAAAAGCTTATATAGTGGAGTGGCGCAAGTTCTTCACGCAGTGTGATATTTTGCCCAAGCCATTTTGTCAGTTAGAGATTACTTTAATGGGCAAGCAGGGCAGCAACAAGAAATCTAATGTAGAAGACAGTATTGTTCGAAAGGTAAGGTATAAGAGTTTAGTTGCACGCTCTTCTGCCTGCAGTAGTAGTACAGAAGGGATTCTGTAGCTGAAGATGAAATAGCACCAATCACGGAATATGATGTATCACTTTGCTTCAGTGTGAGGGTAAAAACAACCGTACAACTCTTCTCTCCAGAATGGTTTCACTCTTGTTTCTCCAGTTCTGCTTTGGCTATTAACAATTTTGTTCAGATGATTAAAGCACTTCTTTACTGGGCTTTGGGTTTGTTTGCGGGCTTGCTCAGGGTGTTTTGGTTTTGTCTTTGGTTTTGGTTTTTTGCTTGGTTTTAATTATGCCTTGAATCCTGGGGTGGAGGCAGTTGTATATTCACCTACTGTTTCTGTACTTCTGAGTAGCAAGTACTTGTATATATAAGCAATTAGTTTTCCTACTCCTGTTTTATTTGCCAAGGATATTTTATTTTAACGGGGGCACATCTCTGCACTTTATAAATGACCAATCAAGTGCTGTCGAGTTAAATATAGCTATTGGTCTCTTAATTTCCCCTTTCTCCTCCACATTGTCAGCATACCTATGAAAAGATTGGTCATGTATAATCTTGTGAATATAATCTTTTTACTATTTCATATCCACATAAAGAAAGTCTAGGGTTTTGAGTATGGAGTGCTCAGTGTCCCAGACCTCATGAGTAATGGTCCTTGAAATTGCTTTAGTCTTTATTCTAAGAAAAACGAAGCACATCAGTTGTAAAGTGTTCAGTCCTTTAGTTTAACGTCATTCATTATCCCTTTCCATTGCAGATAGTATCTGTAAGGAAATTAAATTTCTTTAGCAATCTTTCATTTGGTGGTGAAAAGCATCTGAACTGTCCCCCTGCCTCCAGAATGGGAAGAACAAAATAGATTGAGTGCATTACTTTGGGCAAGGTTTTTTTTCTTCACCCTCCTGTTTTGATGTCTGATCCTCTATTCCTGTTGAAGAAAGGGAGGCGAGAATAGCAGCAAAGAGAGGAATCTCCAACTTAGCTCTTTTGCTTCCATTGTTTGTTGGAGAAAGCATGTGAAAAATTACTTGACTACTGAGGACTGTAGGAATAATACAGAATTATGGAATTAATATATGAATCAAACACTGATTAGCTGTCTGGTTACACTGAGTAAGCTTAGAATGTAAGCTGAATATTACTTCCATAACATGTTCAGAGCAAGATCAGGTTCTAAGGTAGTTGAACTGCTGTATATAACCTGAGAAGTGCATTATAAACTGCTTGATTTCTGTTTCTGATTCCCTGTATTTCTTTTGCACAAACTGAGATCTGCATGTACCTGTCTCACAGGATTTTTTTTCTTCCCAATACACAGCTTATGCTAGATACGTGGAATGAATCCATATTTTCAAATATAAAAAACAGACTTCAGGACAGTGCAATGAAGCTAGTTCATGCTGAAAGGCTAGGAGAAGCTTTCGACTCTCAGCTCGTTATTGGAGTTCGAGAATCATATGGTATGTTGTACACAGACCCATCTATGTTGCCTCCTCACTTTACTAAATGAGTTTTCATCATGCAGAGTTGACAGTTGTGGTAGGGTTGGGATGCTTATCTCAGCATTTACATTGATGTTGATATGTGATACCAATTCAGTTTCAAATCTAACTTCAAAGTGGCTTAGCTGTGTATCAGTTACTACAAAATGGGTGTTTTCAAAAAGCAAACTATTCCTTCACCTTTTGGGTTTGCAGATAATGACTTTGTGCTTTGTACTGTTCCTGATTCTTCAGGCAGTTTGGAGAAAAAGTGCTAAACAGGCTGTATCTAAGACTTTCTTCTTTGAAAAACACATCTGTGTATCTGAAACTTCTGTGACGTTTCACCATTGCCTGGTGCTTCTATATCACTTTGCAGCCTGTTGAATTAAACTTGTGGCTAATACTCTCTCAGATGGTTTTATAGTGTCCAGTTCTATTTTTTTTTTTTAACATACTCCATTTAAAGTCTGTCTTTATTCATCTGTAACAGTTGAGAGGAAGGGGGAAACTTTTTTCCAAATAGTTCTAGCAGTGCAGGCGGCTCGCTGTCAACATTCTGGTAAAAGAGGGAAAAAAGCCTTAAGACACTGGGAGTCTAAGAACAGTGTCTAAGAAAAGCTGTTTGCTCAGTCAGGCGGAGAGTTCTCACTTCACTAGGCATTATGCTGAACTGCCCTTATTTGTTTTTTCTTTTCTTTCCTATTTTGCAGTTGTATGTGTATTTCTGGTTACCATGTTTGAATGTCTCTAATGTTGGTGATAACTATGAAGTTCTCTCCAGTTCCTTATCATTAATCTAAGTATTTTTAGAGCAAGGACTGGACAATTTTGGTTACCTTTAGGGGTCAGAGTACGTTTATAGGGTACTTCAAGTTGTTCAATGCAACCTTTTAATACAAGACTCTCCTTAATGAGAGAGATTTGCTTATTATTAGCCACTTAAGTTTCCAAGACTTGAAAGTAAGTTTGGACTTTCTCTTTGCAGTTAACCTTTGTTCCAATCCCGAAGATAAGCTTCAGATATATCGGGATAACTTTGAAAAGGCATATTTGGATTCAACAGAGAGATTTTATAGAACACAGGCTCCTTCTTATTTGCAGCAAAATGGTGTACAGAATTATATGAAATATGTAAGTAAAACTTCTGTTGTAACTTTATTCTGGAAGTGTTAGTACTTAAAATGATTGCTGTTCTACTTTTGCACAGGCAGATGCTAAACTAAAAGAAGAAGAGAAAAGAGCATTACGATACTTAGAAACAAGGCGTGAATGTAACTCAGTAGAAGCAGTAAGTATGATGTGCTGAAAACTTTAGTGTATTTTGTGTTCATATAGTATTACTACATTGCAGGTTTTAATTTTGTGTGTTAAAGTATTACTTAGCAGTAGATTGAGATGAAACTGTTGACTTTATGTTTTCTAAGAATCCACTATTTTTCCTGCAAAAATCTGTATTCCTTTCCAATCTGGCAATTTAAAATTTCTGCAGATATTTTAATAGTAAATGTGGATCAGAAGTTCAGATTGAAAGGCTGGGGTTTAGGTAGGTTGATTTTTATTCTTTCATTTTAAATCAGGTTTGGTTTTCTTTTTCTTCGTACACTTACCAGTGGGTGAGAATATTTGAAAATAAGTTGTCTAATCCATTAAGTAAAGGGTTTTTCAGTTCTCATTTAGAATACCTGAAAGAGGTACTGTTCATTGCAGTCAAAAGGAGCAATAGAAGTTTCACTAAAACTTCTGTAGCTTTCCTCTTAGGCTGGAGTATGTTCATTTAATATAAAGGAGGATGCTGCTTTTTTTAATCCCACCCCCCCGAGCAATATTTTACACAGTTAAGATTCTGGAGAAAGATTTAACTGCAACGAATCATTCATAATAGTGTGTGTTGAAATTGGTTCAGGAAAAGGGTTATTTTAAATACGCTTTAAATCTGGGAGTTTTGTTTGGGGTTTGTTGTTTTTTTTTTTTCAGTGGATCAAAATGTGTTCTATGTCTTTCGTTGTTATAGACCATTCATTTTGAACAGCTATAAATTGTGACCCATATCAAGAGGCTGACAAAAGAGACAAGCAGCTTCTGTTCTAGGTCTAGCCATAGTGTCTTGTTCAAGTAAACCAGCCTGGTCCAAATAGGGTATGCTGGAATGAGAACTATTCTTAGCTCTTGGATATATATTTGGAAACTAAGTAGGGTAGTTGGTGTTCTGAAAGTGGTGGCTCCCTTGAGAGAAAAGAAGCAACAGAAATATTAAACTCATTACTGGTTTGGGAGGGAGTTTACCATATTTACTAACTTATATGTGTTGAAGAAATATGGTTTCCCATATAGATTTTAATCAAAGTACACAGATTTTTATGAATCAGTGGATGAATGAGTTATTTCATAGAGCACAGTTGTTGGGAGCAGGCTAGACTGTGTGTCATGGCAAACTTCAGACAGATCAGACTTTGGTGGTCAGCTGGCTAATGGAGCTAACTGTGTTTAATGTGTTTCAGCTAATGGAGTGCTGCGTCAATGCCCTGGTGACATCTTTCAAAGAGACTATTTTAGCTGAATGCCAAGGCATGATCAAACGAAATGAAACAGAAAGTAAGTGAAGCTGCAAGACCAGTGCAGGATGAACTCAGCATCCACTGTGTAAAAATAGATTTGTTTGTAGATGTATCAAATTACTGTTTTAAATAGATGGTGACAGTGTTACGTAGACAAAATATTACTGCATGTGGGCAATTTATATCACTTCTGAAATCTGTATGTACAACACCCTGATTTGAATAACTGGATAGTTCTCATCTTACTTGAAAGAAAAGAGTATTTTATTTTGTTTTCTTTAGTTTTCTTACAGCTTATTTTCCTTGTGTTGAACAGCTCTGTTAAGTTTTGCATATGTATTATTTTCTGTTTGAATAGTTCAGATACAAACACTGCCCCTTCATTCTACCCCCACTATGCCCCTTTCCATGAAAAAAGTGAAGCATCTGTTTGCAAAGCTGTGTGTGTGAAAAGCAAGGAGAAAACTTTCTTATTCTGATTATTTGTGCAGGACCAATAGGTAATGAACAAAAACTCTGCAAGTTTTTAAGCTGGTTTTATAGCCAGTATGTCAGCTGTGAGTATTAGGGTTAGCTCTGCATGCCTTGGTAAAGTTTCAGGGTTTTTTTAACTCTGCTTCCATAACTGAGAGGTTAGTGTGATTCAAAAGTCTTGTGTTGGTCCTGTATGATAAACCAAACTAGATAAATCATTAAATTGTCATAATTTAAGCAGGGAAACTAAAAACAAACAAACAGAAAAAGCTGAAATCACAGGTTTTGGGGCTGATTTTTCTTTTTCCTCTTTTTTAAAATATCCTGCAGCCAGGGAATATATACTAATGTCTGTATGAAGTTTTCATTTCTATGTAAATGTGAAAATTTTTTTATGACTCAGAACAGTGTAGAAAATACTTCTAAATGCTAGCATTTCAGAAAATATTTGACCTCAAAGCTATGTCCTACTGATCTGTTCATCTAGCAGCGTGATTTCTGGCAATAGTCCAGAGCTAAATCTAGAAAGCCACCAAACTTCTTATGAGTATATGTTACAGCCTTAGGGAGAATACAGGAGGCTTATTGAAATGCAGAGCTTCAGAAAGGTTCATCTCTGTAGCATCCAAAGCATCTGTCTTTAGAAACTTGGTGAAATATTCACACAGTCCTCTCTTTCTTTGTGGCTATGTCTGCCCTGCTCAGTTGCAGAATACTTCTGTTTAGTGTATAAGAGCTCAAACATCAATTTCAAGCCTTTTTGTATTTTCCTAGGCCTACCTGTGCTCTTTAAAATGTTTTAATAGAGGATGCAGGTGCAGGTGATTAAAAAAAATTATTTAAAGATTGGAGATGTACATGTGAATGCATACATCTAATAGTATCCTCTGCTATTCTTCACTATTGTATTAACCAGATGGGAAAACACCTTTGAGATCATCAAGTCCAACCACTACCCCAGGACTGCCAAGGCCACCACTAACGCATGTTGCTGAGGGTCTCATCTACACAGTTTTTGAACACTTTCAGGGATGGTGATTCCACCACTGCCTTGGGCAGACTGTTCCAATGCCTGATCACCCTCTCTGTGAAGAATTTTTTCCTAATATCCAATCTAAACCTCCCCTAGTGCAGCTTGAGGCCATTACCTCGTATCCCAAAGCTCTTCAGGACTGGGTTTTTTTTTTATTAAACAGCATCTGTCAAAAAAAGACTGGTTTTTTTTTGTTTTTTTTTTTTGTTATGAGCTGGGTACTGCTTTAAAATGTTCTTAAATATTAAGGACTTAAAATTTTCATGCCATGCAAAGGAAGGAAGGCATCATGTTTTCCAGCTAAAAACTATTGAAGATGTCATAACTTGCATACACTCTCCAGAACTGGCTTAGTGCATTTTTGTTGGCTTATAGTAATGGGGATGGGAGGCCTAAATTTTATTCTTGAAGTACTTCATGACATAAACAAAAAGTACATTTGGCTTTTTTGAATACAAAATGAAAACAGGAATTTTGAAGTGCCCCAACAACAAACAGGATGGGTTTCTTTATTCTCAGTGTCGTGTTTTCTGAATGAAGTTTCAGTGAAATCTTCCTTTTGCTTTTGTTACTTTGAAATCTGTCTTTGAAGAATCTGGGTTTTTGGGTTCTGACAGTTTTAGGGGAGGCACCTGAAGTCTTCCTTTGCCACCATTTATTAAGAGAAACCACTGAATTATTTTTTGTGTGAATTATTCACGCCATTACTAGTTTACAGAAACAGATGTTGAACCCTTTAATATATCATTTTCTTCTTTTTTTTTTTTTTTATCCCCACCATCTCTTTCTCCTTCTTACCCTTTTTAAAGTACATGTGGAAAGATTCAGTAAATATTGAGTGAGATTTTTGGACTTATCCTGTGGAAAACGGTGCTGCCATCATTTATGGTACTTTTAAATTGCACTGAGAATACCTCTGTCCACATTTTCTGTCTGGTTCCTGAAATCTGAGAAACACAGAGTGGTTTGAGTTGGAAGGGACCTAAAGATCATCTAGTTCCAACTCCCTGCCATGGACTGGGACACCTTCTACTAGACCAGGTTGCGCAAAGCCCCTTCCAGCCTGGTCTTGAACACTGCCAGGGATGGGGCAGCCACAACCTCTCTGGGCAACCTGTGCCAGTGTCTTACCACCCTCACAATAAACAATTTCTTCCCGATATCTCAGTCTCCCCTCTGTCAACTTAAAGCCATTCCCCCTTGTCCTGTCACTGCAGGACCTTTTAAAAATGTCTATCTCCAGATTTCTTGTAGTCCCCTTTAGGCACTGGGAGCTGCTCTAAGGTCTCCCTGGAGCCTTATCTTCTCCAGGCTGAGCAAGCCATCTTCGTGATGTCCTCTGGACTTGCTCCAGCAGGTTGACATCCTTCTTACACTGGGGGTTCCAGAGCTGAACACAATACTGCAGGAAGGGTCTCAAGAGAGCATAGTAAAGGGGGGAGAATTACCTCCCTCAACCTGCTGGTCACGTTCCTTTTGATGCAGCCCAGGATATGGTTGGTTTCTGGGCTGCAAGTGCACACTACTTGGTTATGTTGAGCTTCTCGTCAACCCGTACCCCCAGGTCCTTCTTCTCAGGGCTGCTCTCAATCCATTCTCCACCCAACTTGTAGCTGTGGCTGGGACTGCCCCGGCCCAGGTGCTGGACCTTGCACTTGGCCCTGTTGAACTTCATGAGGTTTTCATTGGCCCACATATCAAGTGTGTCAAGGTCCCCCTGGATGATGGCCCTCTAGCATGTCAACTGTAGAGAACTTGCTGATGGAGTAGTGAGTCACACTTCTAAGCCATTTTGTGTGGTCTTTAGTAGAATTGCAAGTTCTTATTGAGGGGTTTTTGTAGTTTCCATTCTTAAATTTGCATTGTTACATTATATACATTTAGATAAACATAGAGTAGATTTTTTTTTTCTTGTTCTTCTGTGTGCATTGCTTTTCTATTTGATTCCTACAACAGTTGTTGGGATCCAGAAGTTGATAACATCTATTTCCTCTTCAGTGGGTTGCTGAGAAAAGTATGGCAGAGGGTAAAATAGATGGGCATCTGGCTTTTGTCTCATTTCACAGTAGATAACAGCATTGAGGAACTAAGCGAATCCATCACTTTTCTTTTTTTCTATAAAAAAAGAACCAAAGTCCATGATGTGTTTGTTCTACTTCATTAAGCAGAGTCCTTTGCTGTGTTTAGTTCAAATGTCTGCGGTCTTTCTAAAACAATCTGGTGACCTTAATCCAGGTGTTCCTTTGTAAAAAGCTCTTATGAGATGATTATTGATGTTTCAGTACTTTTGAAAGGGTTTTTTTAGCAGTCTTGAAATACCAAATACCTCCACAAAAAGCAGACAAATAAACCAAATCAGTTTTTAAAGTCTTTGAACTGGTAACTTTCAGAAAAACTAAATAAACTCTTTGGGAAAAGAGAAAGGAAGAAATGTTCTTTACCTTAGTTTTGGTTACTTTAGAATTTGGCATGCTTTTAATTAAAACGTTGTAGGTGGCATTGAAAGATATGGAAGACAGCTCTGTTGGCCCTTAATTAAAAAAAAAAAAAAAAAAAAAAAAAAACTTGAATCCATACAATTTCCTTCATACACTCCTGTAGGCTTCCAACTGAGACTCCCATTTTGCCAGGGTTTTTTAAGGCAGTTATACTGAGAACCTGGAGTAAGTCCAAATTGCGATTGACTTTAGTGGGTTTTATTCAAGCTTATGATGATGCATGCATAAGCAAGTATTAATGTTGTAATAAATACCTCTTTTTGCCTTCAGAAGAATTTCCTTGTGGGTCCAGATTTAGAACACTGTTCAAAGCATCTTTCCTTTTAAGGGATGAATTGGATTATCTGTTGTGTACATGTTCAGTGTTCTGCTTGGGAGATGCTTTCAGAAATGCAGTATGTTTGGTTTTTATACAGGTCTTTGACTGGTGGCTTTATCAGTATTTGTATCTTCCAGAGTTGCATTTAATGTTTTCACTGATGGATAAAGTTCCGAGTGGCATAGAGCCTATGCTAAAAGACTTGGAAGAACATATTGTTAGTGCCGGACTTGCAGATATGGTAGCAGCTGCTGAAACTATTACTACTGTAAGTGTATTGGTTTTTAACAAAATAACAATGAAAAACCAACATTTCAGAAGTTAAATACTCTCTATTTTGGGGACATAATGTGAATTGAAATATTTTTTTAAGATTTTATGTTTTAACTTCAGATTTTGACCTACTGAAAGTTTTAGATGTCTGAAGAATCATCCTTTTGTTCTCAGTTGTAGCTTTAAAGCATGAATCAAATTTGTAGTATAGAAAAGGTTATAAATGAAGCACATGTGATATTTACATAGCAGGATCATGTCAGCATCTTAATTAAAAGCATTCTAACTTCCTGATGAAATTTGCAATTTACCTTCAATGTTCGAGAGGTTGTTCAGTGTGGGTATTAGACATTTTTTCCTTCACTGTTCTTTTTCAGCCTTTTATCATCTTTTTGTCTGGGTCTAGGAGGCCTGAGTATGTACAGTAATTAGGATATGCCTTTTATTGGTCTGTGAAAACAAGCTTTATTTTAGAAGTCATTACAAAATATTTGAAAATTACATATTTTTTATATATATGCTTGTATGTTGGAATACTATCCTGAAAGCCTGTGTTGACACTTAGATGCTGTAAAGCTCTTCAATACAGAGAACCAAGATAAAACGCTCATTTGTAGTACGCAGGCCTGAGGATACTACGTTACTACAGATTAGGGCATTATATGAAAGCTCACCCTGAATTCTCTAGAGCTTGTTTTTTTTAATTTGATTTTTGCCACTCTAGGATTCTGAGAAATACGTAGAGCAATTGCTCACACTATTTAATCGATTTAGTAAGTTGGTTAAAGAAGCTTTTCAAGACGATCCGAGGTTTCTAACTGCAAGAGATAAGGTATGTGTTCCTGCTGTTCATTTGTTTTCAGTTTAAGAATTGGTGTAGTTCATATTATGATGTCTCTGAAATCCGTGTGCCCATTCACTGTTAAACTTCATGCATGAAGTTGCATTTGTGTTCAGCTTTGTGATGTTGTAGAGCACAGCAGATGACCTTTATGTTGAGCACTTTAATGTCTGATTCAGCAATATATTTATGTTTAGAACTTACTACATGTTTGGGTGTAGTTTCATGACTTCAGATATGCAACCTGCTCTATGCAGTCACTTCCTAAGTTGTTCCTTAAAGGGAATTGGATGTTAATGGAAATGAGGAAAACACAGAACAGCATTTAATAGGAAATTAAGTCAAAAGATTTAAACTCTCATGTTGAAAATTAAATCTGCAAACTTTGAGCTAATTAAAAAAAAGTAATGTTATTGTAATCTAAAAAAGATATAAAACCTTTGTGATTTGTATATTTAAGAGAGAAATTGAGTGAAGCACTAATAATCTGTAATTACTTTTCAGGCGTACAAAGCAGTTGTGAATGATGCTACAATATTTAAACTTGAATTGCCATTGAAGCAAAAGGGGTAAGACATGCAAACTTCAATTGAATCGAGATTTTAAAGTTGTTAAAAGTTTGAGCTTCTCTTAAAATGCCTTCAGAAAGTAACACTGTGTTTAAAAGTGCTTTGTGGTTTTTATGTTATGGAATTTCAGATTCCTTATTAACCTCTGGTAAGACTCTTCACACAGCAGTGGATCAGTGAATAGCAGCCTGTTTAAACTCAAGTTTATTTGCAGTAACTAGGGATCTATTCTTTTATAGTAGAGTAATAAGTCAGCTTATTAGCTTAATTTAACAATACCTTCCCAAGTTATGAATTCCAAAAACCTGAGCTTTATAACTGCTGCAACTTCAGTAGAAGTCCGAGGGAAAATAGAGGCAGTAAATTTTATGGGAATAAATATAGCTGATAAAGCTGTAACTGTCCAGAAGCTGTTTCCTACCTCCTCTTACACCAGCTGTGAGTGTGGCCTGGCTGGGTGTTACATTTTTGTTTCAATGCAGGATTAACCAGGTTAGCTTAAACAACTTGCAGTAGATTAGCAGGCTCGTGAGACTCAAAAAGGAAAACCATTCATGCTCTGGCCACTCTTCTAACTCAGCCAAGAGAACGTAGCAGATGGTTATTTAATTGTTAACATTTAGTATGTGGTGTGCACTTGGGTAAGAATTTGTACATATTTAGGTGGTTGGGGTTGCTTATATGTATAGTCTGATTTGTTCAGAAATCCCTGGGAGCACAGTGTTTAAATGAGGGCTCTGACTTGTATTAACCAACAAGACCGGTGATCTGCTTTTACTCCAAATGGTATTTAGGAGGGCAGAAGTCACTAGCCTGCAAGCTGCTTCATGAATAAAAGGACAGGTTGTCTGAAGAGATACAGCACTGTCTACACTAGTTGATGGCAGGGTGGGAGAATGAGCAAGAACACCAGTTCCTGAGAATCCCTACAACTTGCCTATGATCTTACTTGCTGCCTTTGGTTTGGGTCCTTGAGAGCAGCAGTGTAGTTGGTGCCATCTGACTCTAGAAATAGTGATTGGTTCTTGGCACTGTTTTATTCACCAGTCTAGACACAGGTGCAGAACACAACCTTGTGCTTGCATGCATTTTGAGGAACAAGTTTGTCTACTGTAGCATCTTCTTGTTTAACTTTATCCTGCTTTTAATTTCCAAGCAGCCAGCCCGCTCTTATACCTGTTCTAAAACAGTTTTATCCTGTTACTATATGATAGCTGTGTTGGGCTTTGCAGTCTGTGAAATGCAATGCAGGAGGCTATTCTTGAGACTTTCCTTGGAGCATACTGACAGCATGATGCGAACATTTCAGTGCAGCATTTGTTAATCCTTTACTGGAACACTTACTACCATGCAATGTTTAGTTGTTTCAAACTGTAATTTCAATGTAATCCCTCATTGTTAGAGTTCTAAAATTAAAAGTTGTCTGAAAATGTTTGGTAGAATTTATTCTTTCAAGAAGAAAAGGGTGTTTTCCCTATTTTTTCATTAGTTTAACAAGGATATTAGTTCACCACCAGGATCCTTGCCAAGGTGATCAGTAAAGAGTGGTCTGTCTTGTTGGCAGTGTGACTACTCTAGAATAGCAAGATTTGATACGTTTTGAAGATATGTTGTTCTTTTTTTATTTAGTGTTGGATTGAAAACACAGCCTGAATCCAAATGCCCTGAGCTTCTTGCTAATTACTGTGACATGTTGCTAAGAAAAACACCACTAAGCAAAAAACTAACCTCTGAAGAAATTGAAGCAAAGCTTAAAGAAGTGGTATGTTTTTGCTTTCTACTTCTTGATTATTCTGAAGAATGGATTTGGGTTATTTCATTGTGTGGGTGGAGGCCTTGATCTTCAAAAACAGTTATGCAATGTGTAATAACAGGGGAAAGAGATTATTATGTCATTCAGCGTATGTGTGTTTAAATCCTGTAATGCAGGCAGTGTTTCATGTTGCTGCCAGTTCACAAACTGAATATGCTAAATTAATGCCTATATCAGACTGTCATGTATTACAGTAACTAATATTAGTCTAGAAAATAATACAGGAGACTTTTACATACCAATGTCAATGTCTTTTCTGATTTAAGAGAAGGCTCTTGATGGTTGGCAAATGAAGAAATTGGAGGTGTGGTGAGAGATTCATAACTGATGTCTCTGAAAAGTATTAACACAGTTGCTCTTAAGGCAACGTCAAGTAGCCTTTTTCTTCATAGTCTACAGTGGCATTAGATCAGCATTCAAAGATTTGTCTGATTGATAACACAAATATATTAAAATCTACTTTTTTGACAGCTTTTGGTCCTTAAATATGTACAGAATAAAGATGTTTTCATGCGGTATCACAAAGCTCATTTAACAAGACGACTGATATTAGATATATCAGCTGATAGTGAAATTGAGGAGAATATGGTGGAATGGCTCAGAGTAAGTAGCCTGACATCTTTCTTTGGTTGTGCCTCTTATTGTACTAATTCCCACTCTTGAACTCTGGATATCCCTCTTGCTTAGGCAAGTTCTATCTTAAGCTGCAGGCTACTTAGGACTACTTCTGTTTCACTGCAGTACTTGCTGAAAGCAAAAGTTTAGCTCTTTTCTAAAATAAATGCTAATCCTAATAGTGGTAGTGATAGATTTTAAAATATTTCACATCTGATTATCTGAAGGCTTTATATATTCTGTATGCACATGAGCAAAATGCAGAGTACTTGTGTAGGTGTGTAAATTAATTGGAGATGTGTTCTAATTGTGAAATTGAATGTAAATCAGAATGATTTGCATGCCTCATGATTCCTTCAAATCTCTGAATTCCTTGATTCCTTAATACATGCAGATGCTTTTCAGCACTTGGATTTCTTTAAAGGAATCATCATATGCCCTGAAGGGGTAACTAGCTATGACCCATGGGAAAAAAAAAGCCCTTTATTTTGCATTTCATTTGTATTTCTATTGTTGATACCTTTGTACTTTCATGCTCTTCATTTTTTTCGAGTTTATTTTTCAAGTAAAGCTTTTTGTTCGTAGTTGTCTGTGTCACAGTTCAGTGTTCTGTTTGTTTGTACAGGAAGTAGGAATGCCAGCAGACTATGTAAACAAGCTGGCTAGGATGTTCCAGGATATCAAAGTGTCTGAAGACTTGAACCAAGCCTTCAAAGAAATGCACAAAAATAATAAACTTGCTTTACCAGGTATGGTTTTCACATGATTTGCTAATTTTCTTTTCTCTTAGTGAAAAATAATTCTGTTGAATATTGAGTTAAAAATTAAATCAACCACAGGTTGACCGTAGCCTTTAGGGCATTGTTGCCCCTAGATTGTGAAAGTGTCTGTAGACTCTACTTTCTCTTACAGTTGACACTAGAGCTATATCATCATTTATCAGTAAGTTACTGTGGGTTTTCATTATAAGCAGTCTTGTAGATAGATTCCCTACTCCTGTAAATAAATTCCAAGCAGGGGCTTGAATCAGTATCAACCAGGTGAATGCCTGAACTACTCCCTTCTTTTATGCCCTCATCATTCTTCATGAGTGCTTCATGCTGTGCTCCTCCTTTATCTGGCAGCAGGAGACCTGAATACATGCTATGAAGAGCTTAAATCACATTTCTGAGATTAAATTTCCCTGATGAGAGAGGCTGAGGAACATCCAGGTTTGGGCCTGCTACTGCTGAAAACCATTGAGCAGTGCTTACAAGCATCAGCTATAAAGCTGCTTCAGGGCTTAAGGAGCTCTGCAGAGGCAAGCCAAAACAACAGAGATTCCAATCAGTGTTGCTGGCAGAAAGCCAGCAGTGATAGATGGAGTACCCTCATGTTTTAAGTAGGTGACACTCTGCGACTTTCTGAAAACTTGGTCCTCCATAATTGTATTTAGAGTAGGAAAAAAATGCATTTAGTTACTTTGTTTTGTATGTCTGTTATACCTGGAGAGTCACATCACCCAATGTTGTCTTACAGCTGACTCTGTGAATATTAAAATCTTAAATGCTGGCGCCTGGTCCCGAAGTTCTGAAAAAGTGTTTGTCTCACTGCCCACGGAGCTGGAGGATCTCATCCCAGAAGTTGAAGAGTTCTATAAAAAGAATCACAGTGGTAGAAAACTGCACTGGCACCACCTCATGTCTAACGGAATTGTAAGTGTGTAGGTTTTGGTTTATCAGTCTCAATGACTGTATTTTCTGTGTATTTATAATAGTAAGAAAGCTTGTGATCCAGAAAGGCTTATGTGTAAAATTGTCTTTCTGTTCACAGATAACATTTAAGAACGAGGTCGGCCAATATGACTTGGAGGTAACAACATTTCAGCTAGCTGTGCTGTTTGCATGGAACCAAAGACCTAGAGAGAAGATCAGCTTTGAAAATCTTAAACTGGCAACTGAACTCCCTGATGCAGAGCTTAGGAGGACTTTATGGGTATTTCCCTTTCTCTTCAAACAGATTGCTGCTTGGTTTTGGAGTTTTTTTCCAGTACTATGAAATACTGGATTAGTATTTTTAAAGCACTGTCAGATAACACTTTGAAACTGAAATGTGAATGCCTTTCATGCTAATTAATCAGTTGTGACAACGGTTCCTCACACTGCTGCTGAGCACACACAGCCTTTACATTAATGTATTTTCTCTACCCAGTATTATCTAACTTAAGTTTTTGGAAACAAAAGATCCTTTTGACCATATGCTGACTAAAGCGCACAGTTATGATTGTGGCTTGTGGAGTGGGACTGGTCTAACTCGGGGAAATCAGCAGCACCTTATAAATGTATGTTGCTTTAAAATAACTTCAGTGTTTGCTCTCTCAGAATTCTAATAATTTAGCTCAAAAATAAAGAGAGAAATCACATAAGTCAGACTTAACACCACTTCTGTAGCTGTGAGTTTCTGCATTTTGCTGCTTTTTGTGATTGTAATTTATGCTAACCTATTTCAGAAGGAGATTGGGTAAGCTGTGTCTGCTGTCTGGTTTTATCTTCATGTTGCCCTCTAGCAGCTGCAAACGGAGTTATGTGGTTTCCTCACTACAGTCTGCACAGCAGTGATCTATTTTCTTAAAAAGTAATTTTTCAATTTGGAAAGTCTGGTGTTTTATTTTCATTCTTTCCCCTTCCCTTTTCTCTGTAGTCTCTTGTAGCATTTCCAAAGCTGAAACGTCAGGTTTTATTGTATGAACCTCAAGTCAATTCACCCAAAGACTTTACAGAAGGAACCCTCTTCTCGGTGAACCAGGAGTTCAGTTTAATGTAAGATGATGTTTGAAAAGTAAAATAACAATGTATAATTTTATAACTAGAGGAATTCACTTAAAGTTAACCTTTGCCCTTGACATCTTCCAAGATTCAGGTAGACACACGCTTTGCTGCCCTGTCCTCGCTTAGTTTTGGCAGTAGTCATGCTTCAAGTAAGTGGCTGGACTAGCTGACCTCCAGCAGCCCCTTCAGACACGTGGTTCTATGATTCTATCTCTGAAATAAAATGTCTTTTAGGGTCACGTAGGGATCAGGTGCAGAGTTGGAGGTTTTGCTATCTTCCTGTTCTAATGAGTTTCCAAAGAAAATGGTATGTTAAAAAAAAGGAGTGAAACTACATAATAATATTTTATGCTGTCAAAAGCCAGGTTTTTTGGTGTGGCTTTCACTAGAGGAGTGTCTTTATTTCGGTGAGAATTGCAGTGCTCTCTTACTGGTGCTTTGAAATCCCTCAGAGCATAAGATAGCATAAAGAGAGAACATCTGAATGGTAAATACTACATTCAGCATGTTTTACTTTGATTTTTGCCTCTCTTTACTATCAGTGACTATGATTAGAACTGGCTCCTTGCTAGTAATCTTAGAATCTGGGCCTCATTCTCAGTAGCAGCTGGACCTCTGGATCTGTGGGGAGAGAAAGGGGTGACAAATCTGCTTTCTTGGGGTTCAGTTTCTTGCCCAGAGCCATTATGTTTGTCCATGTTATCAGGATCATGAGCTTTAGGAAATGATGGGATGGAATGACAGAAGAGACAGGCAGTAAAAGAAAGCTTGTGGGTAACCCCACAAGAAATGGTGTCAGCTCTCTTTGTTACACCTGCTGGGTTTTGGCCTTTTTTTCTTCTAGACAGACAGTTCTTTTGATGGACTGTTAACCAGTTCATTTTACTAAACTTGGTTTTAAAAACTTCCTCCAAAGAACCCTAGTTTTCTATCATTAAATCTAATTCTCTGAAATGTTGCCCTTTAACACAGTACTGGTAACTTTTCCACTTTACGTGCTGTCATTTTCAGCTGATGGATTGATAACTGGTATATTTAGGTTTTATCATCAGAGATGCTGCCATTGAGCTGTGATCCAGCCATCTGACAGTGGCAATGCCGATAACCTGTAAATATCTTACGTGTGATAGCACTTCTTGCTGCTACAATTTCACTTTGACAGGAATTCCTTCATTGAAAATGTATTTTTTGCTTATTTCCATACAATACAACTCTTTTCAGAAAAAATGCTAAAGTTCAGAAAAGGGGCAAGATAAACTTGATTGGTCGATTGCAACTTACTACAGAGAGAATGCGGGAAGAGGAGAACGAAGGAATAGTCCAGCTAAGAATATTACGAACACAGGCAAGTAAACTGCCAGAGGAATATAAAATGACCCTGTTTCTTTCGTTGTGTTATCATTCCTGCATGCTGTCCATGTTTGAATGTTGATGTATGGAAGAAATGCTTTTGAATCCCTTTGGAACTTACCTTTGCCATTTGGCTTAGAGCCTTTGCGAATACCAGATTTTTGCCTGTGTGTTTGTGCACTTGTAGTTGTCAGCCTCTTGCTCTGATGTGTGAGGGCATCATTTTTAAAGAGGACAAAGCAGATTCAAAGCAAGCTGTACAGCTGTGTGTGGTAGTGGGTGTCAGCAGCAGATGGTAAAGTTGACTGACCTGGGCCACCAGCAGGAGCAAACAGTCCTCCTGGTCTTGAGATCTCTGATTGCTCTGTATGAAGAGAGTCGAGTCATCTGAGGGATGGGATCACACTTTATAGTAGCAGTATGAGTCTTTGAGAGGCCCTGTCTTTAGAGGGAGGCTTTACAAGTCCATCTTAGACATAAAGACTGCAGCTTCCTTCTCCGTGGTTGGTTGTACTTGAGTCAGGTCTTTTGAGCTGACAGTTCTAAAAAAATGATTAATTTTTTTTCTAGACATCAGAGATTATTACCTACACTGGAGTCTCAAAAATTCATCTTACCTTCAAATGCAGGTCTAATCAATCAAATCAGATTCCAGGCCATGCACTGTGTGGATTGTACCACCTGAGTCAACAACTTGGCCATACTTGATGGAAATGGCTACTTCTGCTCAAAGAGTGAATTAACATTAGGCTTTAGTTGAGTAATTCACGCTCTAGGTATAAGATTTAACTGCAGATTTGACTGCACTTACATCTCTTGCATCTTGCAAGTGTTCATTTCTTTTCCTTTATCAACTTCTTTGAAAGCATATCAGTATCTACTTAGGCTAAGAAAGGCAGCATATGTCTGATTTTTATGGAAAAAATACAGATTTCCTTGCTTCCTTGCCTTACCAGGAGCTCTCTGGCAGTGTTCAAGGCCAGGTTGGACAGAGCCTTGGGTGGCATGGTTTAGTGGGAGGTGTCCCTGCCCATGGCAGAGGGGTTGGAACTAGATGATCTTACGGTCCTTTCCAACCCTAACTATTCTATGTTGTGGTCACTTTGTCACATCACCCAGGCATTTTGAAAAGCATTACTCATTTTTCCTGTTGTCATTTCCCCCCCCCCCCCCCAGGAGGCTATCATCCAAATAATGAAAATGCGGAAGAAAATTACTAATGCCCAGCTTCAGACTGAACTGGTAGAAATATTGAAAAACATGTTCTTGCCACAGAAGAAAATGATAAAAGAGCAAATTGAGTGGCTTATAGAGCACAAATATATCAGAAGAGATGAGTCGGATATCAACACCTTCATATATATGGCATAATTGGAGGACTCTGCGGGATGCTGAGGACACAGCCGGAAGGGTGCTTGGACAGACAGCCGCACCAGTTGTGCTGCAGAAGGACTTGTTTTGACTTTCGTTACGCATTAAAATCCCTGCCTTACCTTAAAGAGGACTATATTTTGCCAATCTCATTCAGCTAGCATGATGGCATTCCCTTCATGTTGCACACTTTTAACAGCATGCTGTTTTGTGGGAAACTTGCATTCATGAAGAGCCCATTGTGAACTTTTTAAAGTAGATTTGATTTACACCCACCAGGAAGAATACAGGTTTGGGTTTTTAGATGACCAGTACTTGCACAAGGAAAAACTATTCAAATATTCATGCACTGAGGAACTGCTATTAGTTTTGTTTTGGGTTTGGTTTTTTTGGGGGGGTTGGGGTTTGTTTTTGTTCTGTTTTTTTTAATGCAAATAGGACTAGAAGTAGCACTTTCACTTTTGTGTTTGGATCAAGAGAATAATGTACTGTCTACCTTTGATCCTTTTTATGTAATAACATTTGAGAGACACAAACACGTGCATCACAACTGATATGTATTTGTTACAGTTAAAACCTGTTGGCTAGAGCAGTGCTTCAATCTAGTAACTGGATTAAAAAAATTGACACAGAAGTGACATAAAAGTAATTCCAAGTCATGGGTGATGTTTTTCCTTAAGCAAGAGATTGTTTTTAAATTGTTTGCTGTAAACATGTGGATATACATTATTTGTCACCTGATTTGGACAGATATTTGCTACAGTCCTTTTTTGGGAAGGTAAAACTTTTTCTCTTCACTCTAAAAGCAGTTTTCATGGGTGGGCCTGCTATACCGAACAGAAATATTAAGTGTATTTCCTTGTACATTTAATATTTGTATTTCAGATATTTAAGTATGACTACATATACCTGAATGCATTAAAGAGTAATTGATGCACAACTACCCCAGAAAGAAAGTAACACTTGAAGATCTCTGGACTAATTCCTCATTGGCAACTTTATATACATGCAAGGTTAATGCCGTTGGGCTGGTTTCTTGCTTAGAAGTCAACATCTTTATATGAAAAACCCTCTGCCTTTTATTTTTGAAACTGGCAGGGTAGGAAATACAGTTCTAATGGAAATGGTAAAAAAAAACAAGGAAAAATACCTTGTTTAGTGTATGCAGAGAGAGTGCCAAATATGCATCAGGAATTTCAGGTTTTTAATGTTACCTCTTCTATTTTCAATCATCTGAAGTAGTCGTTTGGCACTGCCTTGCCTCTCTGCTCCTCTGAAATGTCCCAGCATGTACTGGACTGATAACACAAGTCACTGGAGCAGAGTTGCTGTCCTGGGACAAAAGGTAAGTTTCACTCTACTCAGTTCTGTATGAATATTCTTCTATAAATCACAAGTGTGCAGAATGTTTTTTAATTAACCAGTTCAAGTACAGTATCTAAAAGTCTCATCTTCTTCAGTGGAAAGGAGGAAAAGGATACCGTTAACTTTAGTCAAAAAGGAAAACCTTCCCGTTGGTTAAGAGGAGTTTTGCTTTTACATGGTTTCATTAAAGTGTACAGGAAGAGTGGTTGGACAGCAGATTCCGCAGGGGTGGCTGTTTGGACCCTTAAACAAGCTACACACTCCACTACTAATGTAAATGCTAGTGTGACTGCCCAAGAGCAGTGTGTACGTGGAGATCTATTTGAGTAGGAGGGGTTTGGTACTGCAGGTTTGAGAGAGTGAGAGATGGAGAGAAACTGAGACCTGGCCAGTTTCAGTTGATTGAAATCCCACAGCTTATGTTACATGCTTTTATGGTTACTCAAAAGTAGATGCTGTTTAAAACTACTGCATCTTTTTATGTTGACCCTATGGTGTTGCAGTTCAGAATCAAAAGCAAGTGGTGCTTTATGTAGTTAACTGGTAAAAACTGTTTGAACATTAGGAAGCTCTAATAAAAGACCCTGCTGCAAAACTTTCAGTCTTTGTAATTTAGAAGTAATAAATGCTTGCTTGGGATTACTGAGGGAAGACAGGACAGTCTGAGCACACTCTTCAACATAAAAATTCCAGCCCTTAACCAGAGAACAAGAGGTGGGAAATTGTCATGCAGAAAGAGCTGCAAAGGGGATGATTCCAATTTTGAAGCCATTGATTTAGATCTGAGAGGTGTTTAAGAGGCTGCATCTCATACAGCTGTCGAGGGAGCTGGAGTGTGTGCAGAAAGCAACAGGTTGCTAAAAGCTAAAGATCTGCATGTTCCCTCAACTGATAAGTATGAACCAATACAACCTAATCTCTACATTTCTCAGCACCTGGGATACAGGAATAGAATTGGTAATGTGCCTATGACAGGGTTGTTTTTCTTTATACCAGAAATAGATGTCGGGTTTTTTATTGACTCTGAGACTCACACCAGCAAATTTGTTCAAGATGCAGAATCATGGTTAGCATCATTCATCAGGTCACTTTCACCAATATGCACTTAAAACTAGTATCACCTGGGGCACAGGAAGATACCTGGGGTAAACTATTCTTTTGGGGAGGGCAAAGTTCAGACCTAAATGAAAAATGAACTATTGTTCACTTGCAATATGACAACAATGCACTTTTAAGGCTGCAATTTTTAGCTATGAATATATATGTCCAAAGACCTAGCTTAAAGAGGTGCTGCATCTGAAAAGCATGTTGCCATGCACACTGCCACGGTGAATAGCTATGGAATGAAATCTGGTGTAGAAGAGAGGAGCGAAAAAAATTATTTTTAATGGGTTTAATTAAGAAATACTGTTAAATCTTTCTCTGTCCCAACAACTTGATGAGGATCTCAGTTTCAATTCTGAAGTCTTCCATTTTCTCTTTCCACAGTCGATGGCCCTCCCTTCTGTTCCTACTCATCTATCTTTCATTTGTTATGACTGTAATGCCATTGCGTTTCCAAAAGACAATGTGACTTTCTCGTTTTCACCTTTTTAACTGATTCCAGATGTTCTGAATGTTCACATGTTGCATTTAGTTGCATTGGGAAGCCATTGTCCTGTAAAGTGCAAATTTTAGAAATACAGTTGGCACACAAAAAAAGATTTGATAGTTTTACCGAAAGATTTCCTATCTTGAACTCTCAACTGTTTTCTATTTTCATCTAAATGACTGGGATGCTATCTTTGTAATTCTTTGAGGTCATATTTGTGAAATAACACCCGAGAGCTCTCCTGTCATATACACTATATGTAGTCTGGAGTGTTGAGCAAATTTGAGTTCCTGAGTTGTAATATCTATCTACGTATGGTATTTCCAATTTTGAATGTGTGCCACTACGAAGATAATAATGCTGTATGATTTTGAATGGTGGTAGTTTCTGTATGGCAGTCCAGCTGAACTATTTTGATGTACTGCTTAATTTTTGAATTTTATTTTTTAAGTTGTATAATTTATTTTCTTGCAAAATAAAAATGTAATATAAAATACTGTTCATTTAGTGAGCTGGTTTGGTGTCTTCCCCTGCAAAAGTTTTAAGTCTAGTTCAGGTGCAGCTCCTGCAAAATGCCACTGTATGAAATTTGCCTGATTGCAAGTCCCTAATGATCAGAGTACTAAAAAGAAAGGTAAAGACTTCCAGCTCCTTTCTTGTTCTGAATCTTCAAGTACTTAAGGTTATATATAGAGCTATTTAGTCTTCCAGATTGTGTTTAAAGATGAGCTGTAGTCTTTCAACTCAAGCATATCACAGCCTGCCGTGCCAGAACAGTAGACAAGCAGCGATGTGAGGCCAGTTGATGGCCTGATGGGTGCTTTCAGTGTAATGAAATGTAATGTTTTTTCTCTGACTGTCCTTGCCTTTCAATGTGAATCTGTTCTTACATTTCAACTCCTTTTCGTTTTTCCAGAGTGCACCAGCTGCCCGCAGTGGTTTGTGCTTTCTGGTATATGCAAAGGCTAGAACTACTTGTACAGGGTACAAAGCTGTTTTTGAGTGACTGTTCCGTTCCTGCAGGCAGGACATTGATGGGAGGCTGACATTATTTTCAAAGGTGTGTTTAGTCTGTTAGGGCAGTGCAGTCTTTCTGAGCAATGGTTTTCCAGGTGGAGTTGTTCTCTAGAAGTACTCCACTTGCCACGGGAGTTCCTTAGCGGAATCAACTCCTACCAGTGTAAATTTATCACTATTTAGGTAGAATCATTGACCTAAGTATGAAAAAAAAAAAAAAACCCAAACCCTAAACCTGCTTCATTCTTCTGACAAACCATGAGCATGGCTCGTTTGATTTTTCTCTTTGCTTTACCTGTCAACATAGAATCATCAAGTCATTTAGGTTGGAAAAGACCTTTAATAGCATCAGGTCCAACCATTAACCCAACATTGTGAAGTCCACCATGTCCCTAAATGCCACATCTGCACATCTTTTTAAACAGCTTCAGGAATGCTAGCTCAGTCACTTCCCTGGGCAGCCTGTTCCCATGCTTGACAACCATTTCTGTGAGGAAATTTTCCCTAATTCCCCCAGCACAACTTGAGGCCGTTTGCCTTTGCCCTATGGCTTGTAATCTGGGAGAAGAGACCAGCACCACTTTGCTGCAACCTCCTTTCAGGAAGCTGTAGAGGACAATATGGTCCCCTCTGAGCCTCCTTTTCTTCAGGCTGAACAACTCCAGTTCCCTCAGCTGCTCCTCACAGGACTTGTGCTCCACTCACAACATCTCTCTCGACTTCTCTCTGTAGGTGTGGACATGGTGCCTTTATTTCACCCTCATTTATTGTAGTGATGGAGATCTGCTGTGTACCTTCAGTTGGATATTGTGCTCCAAGTCCCACATGTGATCTGAAATGCACCTGTAAGGGAGAATGGTTGGGGATGTGTAGGCTGCTGCTTTGAGCTGCTGACTTGGGGCACATCAAAGCAAATCTCCTGAGCTGAGGAAGAGCAGTACAGTGTGCTTGGTTTTAATAGTCTGAAAAACTGAACACTGAAAATTAGTGACTTTGAAATGAGGGCCGTTATACCTTTCTTGGTGCACAGTGCTGCTGAACGCATTAAAGAAGGCACTGCACTGTGGTTTTCGTTTTTAAGACCACAGTCTAATACTATACACACACAGCTTAGGATTTATCCTCTATTGCAGCCATTGATTTCTGCTGCTTGAAGGCACTCGGGAACTTACCACATCTCCTGTAGCAGGCAGTTGAATCGGCTGAGCCTGTGTAAAAGGCAGGATTTATTGCACTGAACAGGCAGGCCCTGGCTTCAGCCATCGCTTCTGAAGGTGTGAAATGAGCTCCTGGCTGAGGTGTGTCCCCCAGTGCTGCAGCCAACCGTGGTGGCAGCAGAGTGTCCGGTTGCCAGCAGCTATTCACTAGCTTCTGCACCAAGTGGCATGAAGGAAATGGCCAGGGCTTCAGCCGGGAGAGAATCCAAACATGGATGTGACTGAGCTTCACAAAGCAGAAAGGTAGAGAATAAGGCAGAAACATGTTCACAGAACCCTGTAACATCACCATTAGGGCTGCTTGGTCTAAAATGCTGACAGAAGGTGTGTTTCCAGGGGACACTGGGGATCAGTGAGGTCAAAAGGGGCTAGGCAAATTCATCACTAACCAGTGAAGGTGGACGCTGGGGAAGTCCAGAGAAACTGTCCGGACTCCTGTGCTCAGCCTCAAGTGGTGGCTGTAGGGGGTGCTCATCTCCTTAGATTCCAATCTAAGATCTGGAAATTCTAAATACGAACTATCCTGAAACATCTTAAAGCCCTCCCAGAGGAAAAGGACTACAGAGGAAAGATGGGGGAGATGGGGGAGCACACCCAACTGAAAACCCCAACCAACTGACCAAAGGCAGTAACAGATGCAGGAGGGGAGGAGGAAGATGTATGAAGATCACCAGACCAGGACTGAAGCTGTAAATCGCTGGGGAGCACCCAGCAGAGCACCCTTGTCAGTGATGACCCTCTCCTGAAGGTGAGCAAGCAGCCCCTGGCCACTGCGTTATGGGGAGGGACACAAATCCTACAGGAAAAAGGGTTTCTTCCCAATTCCTCCTGCCGTTTGGCCAGGATGAGGAGGAGGTTGCTCTGGGCACCCTGCTGTCAGTATGGGGTCATGGGGGGAGCCATGTAAAGAAGCAGATGTGGGGGAAAGTGCAGCCCAAATTGCAGGGAGATGGGCAGCACTGCTGTGTGTCCCAGTGCACTCCTGTGCGCACAGGGAATACTGGTGGCAATGGATTTTTGCCTGGCCTATGAAAGGCATTCTTTACCTCTTGGGGCTTTTTTCTATATGGGATTAAAAGATTTGTACCCTGACATGTGTTTACTGACTCTGGGGAGGGAACATTTCTTTTTTCTTCGCTTCTCTCGGCACTGGAGTTCTTGCTTAGCTTCCTTTAAACTGATATTATTTCAAGAATATCTGCTATCTTGGAGACTCAAAGTTGCAGAATAATTAGATCATTTTATTATAGTGCTGTGTTGCATCTTCTGAATTCCCATGGAGTCAGTCATTACCTTGCTGAAAACTGGTAAATTGCCCCTGCCCTTGCTCACCCTTTAGCCAGGGACAGGATGCTCTGTACGGTAGTCATATTTCAGCAGTATCCTAACCAGCAGACCATTGTACTCCAAGGAGTCAGTGGCCCACATATCAGTTAATCTGGGAAGGTGTAGGCTACCCTAGAGCACAGCTATGCTATGATGTGGCCTGGATGCAGTTTGGCTTTCTGGCCTTTGCTGTGTTATGCCTATCCTTCCCCTGAAAATACGTGGCCAGCTAATTGTAACTACAGGAGCTCCCTCCTGGCACTGGCAATTGCACCACCTGTGTGTTGTCTTTATCTGAAAACGAAGCCGCCTCTTCTCAGGTGAACATCCTTTGGCACTAGGAGAGATGACCAGAATTATTTTCTTCTCAGAAGATCCTACAAGAGCTCTGAAGACCAGAATGCTGGGGAACCTCTTCATGTAGGACCTGCACCACGGGCTGTGCCCCGACTGGAGATGTTGCACATCTGAGGGGTCACAGTGTCTGAAGGGAGGTATGATTCTCTTTACTTGCAGCATCTGCAAAGCAAGAAGCTAAACACACACAGACACACAGCTTGTGCTTACACACCAGTTCAACTTCATTCACTACAGCATGGTAATATATAGCATACAGATACGGGTCTGAGCTACGAAGCCAAACAGAAACCACATCAACCACAGTGACTGTGTTCAGTCACTATAAATTCCATTCTATAAGCAATCACTCCCCAGGCGGTTCTCTAGCCTGATCTTGCACCCATGCACACAAACACTCCTTGGCTTCCTCAAGACCCAGGTGCACTATCAGCAATTCTTCTTTAATTATCCACACAGCAGGAACAGGGCCACTTGCAGCTCTCACATCTCCCCCTTTTTGTTTTGCACAAAGTGGCAAGCACTTTGGCTTTGGTTCTTTGTAAGCTGGCAACAAGTCTGCAGGGGACATGGAGGAAAAGCAAAGCAAAGCAGTGATGTCCAGGCTCCAAAGACAAGATCTCACCAATGTGTTGGCCAGACAGACTGCGAGTCTTGGGAACCTGGAGATAGATGCTGCAAAGGTCCATATGGACTCAGCTCCTTTAAGTCCAAGGTGACTACAGGGTGTTTCTTTCTGCTCATCTTTCGTCATCTTTCCAAGTCTTTGAGGCTGGTGACACCCCTGCTATCTTCAGTGAGTGGTTTTCCAGGCTCAGGCATGATGTTCCCTTCTCCTTACTTCCAAAGACACAGTCATTCGCTTTCCTTACCCCCTTCTCTGCTTAAGGAGTCTTAAATCACACAAAACCAGCTTCTTGACATTAGCATTTGAGGACGGGAGGTTCAAATACAATAGTTACTTATTATTACTTATAATAGTTGCTTAAGCTAACTTTTGCTTTTTTACTGTGAGGGTGAGGGAACACTGGTGCAGCTTGCCCAGAGAGGTTGTGGAGTCTCCATCTGTGGAAACAGTCAAAACTCAGCTGGATACAGTCCTGGACAGTCTGCTTTAGGTGACCCTGCTTGAGCAGGGGATTTGGACTAGATCATCTCAGGAGGTCCCTTCCAACCTCTACCATTCTGTGGTTCGTGCCAACCACAGGCTTCTTGGCCTGCCCTTCCCTCCTGGATGTCCCTCTTGTAACAGTGGAGGCCATCCCTCACATCAAGGTCTGGCATGGCATGTGTCCCCACCGCTCAACACCTGCTGGGTTGCAGCCAACAGCAAAGCTAAAGGTTCTTCTTGGTGACAAACACAGAGGCCAACCCAGTCTTGCCATTTACTATGGTACGGGGCATTTGGCTAGCCTCGGTCCTTGCACCTCGTTGCACCTCGTTTCTTATTAGCAACTGGCTAGTAAATACAGGTGATTTATACACAAAATCACAGCCTCTAATAATAGCTACATTGCAAGCACACATATTTGAGTCGTTAAACACAGTCTGGTTATAGACTTCATTGATTTGCACGTATTTACAGCAGAATTAGCTGCAATGATTGCTAAGTAAGCCAGAAAAGTATTCATTGGAGAGGGCTCCACGCCTACAGCACTAATCATAGTATTTGCAGCTTGATGTAGACTTTTCAGATGCCCCCAGGTGATGTTTTGCAAATCATTCCTTTTCTCTTCCTCTGTCTCATTCTGCTCGGGGTCTTCAAGGTCAGTTCCTGCATCTGAGGCATCAGGTTCTTCAACTTGTCTGTCCAGCTTGTGGTATGGCTTGACAAACTTTGCAGGCAGCCACCGCGGACCTGTAGGTAGGAGGACACAAGCATACCTCCTCCCCCAGGTTATCAGTTCCATATGCCCTTCCTATTTCTGCAGGCTCAAAGGATCACGATACCATACCTTAGCACATTCAGTAGGTGGGCTGTCAGAGCCAAAATGTCATTGTACTGCAGTGACAGGAGTATTCATGGAAGATTGAGTGCAATTTAAAAAATTCAGGGTATAGATGGTGTTGTCTAATTGTTTTTTGAGGGACCATATTCCCCCTTTTTTTGTTTTTGTAGCATGGACTTCAGAACAGCGTGAGTTCATTCCACAATCCCCTGGCCTGTAGGGGAGTGGGGAATAACAGTGACGTGTGTGACACCCCATTGCTGTAAAAATCGTGATAAAGCTAATGAGGTATACACAGGGCCGTTGTCCGTTTTCAACTAGGAAGGAACTATTAAGGTAGTAAATGCACACGTTAAATGTCGAATAACATCACAAGCCTTCTCTCCCTTTTGGGCAGAGGCTGAAATCATACGTGAAATTGTGTCAACAGGCACATGAACATAAAGGCACCAAAGGAAGCAGTGTGTGTAACATCTGTTTGCCAAACCTCATTTGCCTTTAAGCCAGGAGGATTTACACCCATGGCAAGTGAGGATTAAGCCGTTGACTGACAGTCAGGGCAAGACCTGACGATTTGCTTTGCTGGGGAAGGAGACAGGTTAAACTGTTTCTTTAAAGCAGAGGCATTAGGATGAAAGAAGGAATGTGAAGCAGCTGTGGAAGCAAACTGCACAGTGTTAATGGTCAAGGAGTCTGCTATGTCATTACCTGCAGCCAAAGGGCCAGGCAGGTTGGAATGCAGTCGAGCACGTCCAATAAAACCAGAATAATTCCTAGTTTCCAAACAACGTTTTAGCTTCAGCAAAATGTCAGAAAGTGCATGGTTATTGATTTCTTTCAACACACTAAAAGGAAGGTGTGATAACAACTGAACAACCAATATTTAAGGATTTTGCGGGAACAACTGTAGCCCAAGTAAGACTGCAGCAATTTCAGCAAGACATGTAGAGCCATCCACATGTATAACAGAGGATTGCCAGGAGTCATTTTCAAACCAAACAACAGCACCTTTGCCAGAGCCATCAACAAAAATGGTTTTGGCATCCTGAATGGGTCGCATTTGAACTACAAATTGTTCCTGTAGATCAAAATCTGAAAAAGCTCTTAGCAATTTATATTTCAGAGTACCATAAAAAATTTTCCTATAAAGTCTGCTAACGCTATTTGGAAAGACACAGACTGAGCAAAAAGGAACTGAAAATCTGTTACAGTTAATGGTAAATACAATTCTGCAGGGTCATTACCTGGTGAATGTTGAACCCCTGTACAGACTTTGGTGATTAAGCCAGCAATCATATCTAATGGTTCTGTCACAGTCATTATTTGCGTATGTGGTAAAAAAACTCATTCCCAAAAGTAAAGAGTTACTGTCGATTTGACATATAACTCCTAATGGCCTTCATTGCATATGTGTGCACATTGCAGTGTGCGCTTGCAGCCCAGAAAGCCAACTGTCTCCTGGGCTGCATCAAAAGGAGTGTGACCAGCAGGTCAAAGGAGGAGGTTCCTGAGACCCTTGGAGAACACTTGCAGAAGAAGTAGTTTTCTTTCCCGATTGAGGTGCTCGCAGGCAGGCTTGAACAGCCAAACAGGCAGCTTGCTGGAATACCACAGCATTTAGATTAATTTGATTATGAGGGTGCAACCATTGCCTGGAACCTGTTAACATGTCAGCATCTATTGGTATTCCTCCTTGAACATTATCTAATACCTGTAAAGCCACCAAGTCACTATATTCCAATCTCCACACCAAGCATTGAGCGGGTGTCAAAATCATTCGCATTAAAGTTTGCCAATCCCATGGCACCATAGATCCAGCACTAGCCACCATTTCTACCAGACCTAATGTATAAGGACTTTGAATTCCATTTTCCATCACTGATTTTTTTTCAATTCCTTAAACTCTGCTTACAGAATACTTTCATGTACCGGTTGTTGTTGTCCCTGCCCTTCTGTAGTAGCCTTCTGGTTAACTAACAACTGGCCAAATGGTTCTTTATCAAGATCAACCAAGGGAGGTGTGGTAGGCTAAGGAGCATGAGGAATATTCAGTGTGAATGCCTTTAACAGAGTCAGAGGTGGGTATAATTTTGGCTCCTTTTCTGAAACTATGGGGCTGGGATCAAAAGGATTATCAGCCTTCTCAGAAAAGATATTTGCATCGTTCTGTCCTTGCTCTTTCAAATTGTCAGTATTTTGATTATTTGTTTAATCACATTTCTGAATTATATCCTCAGCAGGTTGTAAATTATATAATGCAGAATAGATAAATCACCATGTCACTGTTAAATCAGCAGGAACCTCCATACCGAGGGGATTTTGAGTCTGTAAATGTTCTCCCACTCTCTCCCATATCCGAGTATGAAATCACCCTGTTGCTGGAAACCAGTTGCAATTTGTTTTGACCCATAACAAAAGATTCGTTACTTGCCTCTCAGACAAACGATATCCAGAGGATTTTAAAATCTGTTGTAAGACTTCCAAATATAATTTCTGTTCAGCTGATTCTACTTGTCCAGTTTTTCCAACACAACCCCGTAATCCCCCATTCAACGGGTTTTAGTGACCTGTAACAGGTGAATGGGGGTACCAGAAATTCCCCTTCGGAATGTTGAGCAGTTTAGTGCCTCACACGGAGCACCATTTGTGGTGTCTGTAAAAAAAAGAAGCTAAACACAAGAAGCTGAACACACAAACACACACACACCGTGCTTGAATACTAGTTCCACTTGTTTTGCTACAGCATGGTAATATATAGCATATAGACACCAGTGTGAGCTAGGAAGCCAAACAGAAACCACATCAACCACAGTGACTGTTTTCAGTCACTATAAATTCCATTCTGTAAACAATCACTCCCCAGGTGGTTTTCGAGCCTGACCCATGCACACGAACACTCCTTGGCTTGCTCAAGACCCAGGTGCACTGTCAGCAATTCTTCTTTAATCATCCACACAGCAGGAACAGAACGGCTTGCAGTTCCCAGTTACCGGCCTCTTTCTCTTTCTTGTGTGAGCTCCAGTAAAGGACCTGTTAACATCTTGGAGGGTCTTTGTGCCTTTCTCACTGAGATGGTAGGAATGTTAGTCCTGGAGCATAAGCAGGCTATAACCAGGCCTTATCACAGTAGGGCCTTATACTGCAGGAGTAAAGGCAAAGTTAAAGAAGAGATTCTTTTTTTCTTTGTTCTATATGCTTTTTGGCATTACTTGTCTGAAAAATATCCTCATCTAACCAAGCTGGATGTCTTTCCTACATGATACATATATATTTTCAAGGTAAAATCTTCAGATCTTCCTGAGTCAGTATTTGTGAGTTCCTGTGTTATCTCTGGCTTGTACTTGATAACTTCGGCTCTAAACCAAAGGGCTGGACTAGACTGGTCAAACTCTCAGAACATCAGCTACTGACAGCCAAGGAAGCAGGGTGCAAACACTTCCTCCATCTCTGCCAGTCCCCATCAGGCTCTTGCCACGTGTCCAGAGAAACTGTACACACACATGGAAAGCAAGAAGTATTTTAATTTTGAAAACAGACAAAGTGAAATCTTCTCTCAAAGGGAAATGAATGAGAACAGAAAATGAGCTGAAGCAGTTTTGATGAATGTTGCTTTACAATGTGAAAAGAAATTAATTAAAAAAAAAAACCAGTCAAGATAGCAAGTGGATGGTAACAAATTGTTGAGATACTCCTGCTTTTCAGATGTAATGGTTGGATCTGATGATCTTAGGTCTTTTCCAACTTAGTGGATTCTATGATTCCATGCTGTGTCCAAATGCTTCTTGGTGTTTCAGCTGTGGTCTGAAGTGAAGGGATAAGTAAATGCTGCTTTACTTGGCTTGTAGGCACCAGCTCCAGGGAATGTAGCTGTCAGCTGTGGGTTACTGTAACAGACTCCTTCAGGAATCAAAAGTGGCTGAGAAGGTAAGCAAGACTGATGAGAAACAAATACAGAGCTGCTTGTCCTACAAAGTGTGCAGCAGCACAGACACAGAGGAAGGCATCTTGTCTTTTGAACCTGTTCTTTTGAGATGTAAAGCTCAAGACTAGGAAGGATCAGGCTTTTCCTGGCCCAGCTCTATGCATGTTGGATAGACAGAGGGGAGAGGGACACTGCAGGCAGGCAGCTGTAGAGATTTAATACTGGCCTTCATCTAGAAATCCAGAGGCAGAGAGCATGAGGAGGGAGAAACAAAGTGTAGGACTGTGGAACCACTATGGGCATCCTGAGACCAAGTTGCCGTCAAGCAGGTATCAGCCTCTCTGTAAAGGCAGCTGCCAAGCCAGCTTGCAGCCAGGTTTGAATTCTGGGGTAACAGGTAGATAGTTATGCCAGGGCCAGACAGGAGGAAGTTAATGGGAATTAAGCTGTTGGCTCTTCTGAAGACAGCACGCAGCTACAGCACAAGGGCATGCAAGGGCCTGGTGCACTCCAGGACCTGCAACCCCCAGACCTTGTAACTGCATACGTGTGTAACTGCATAGGTGTGTAACTGCATAGGTATGTAACTGCATAGGTGTGTAACTGCATACGTGTGTAACTGCATAGGTGTGTTTCTGACACGGGTTCCACGAGGGGATTAATTTCTGTGGCTCATTTCAGTTTAACGCTGACACGTGGATTGCCCAAGGGCAGGTACAGGGTGGCCTCAATCGTTGTTTTCCCTTCCCTGGGGAAAGCAGAGAACCCTGAGCGCTGGTTCTCACTCCGCAAAGATCTTCATTCCGTTACTAAGTTACTCAGAACGAAAATCAAGGTTTTCTGCCCCCCACAGGGGGTTGCTCCTCCGCAGGCCCCCGCCTCCTCCTCAGGGCATGCTGCGGCAGCCCCGCTCCCGCCGGTCCCTAATCTGCAGCATCGGCGCCGAAAGAAACGCGCCCGTCACCGCAGAAAGAACCCAGGGAGGGCGGAGGTCCCGCGGCGACGGCAGGAGCTGCCGAGCACCAGCCGGGCACACACCGACATCCCCCCTCACACCGCACGGACTCCCGGTACCGAGCCGCTCGCCCTCACTGTGTCAGGCGCCGGGCCGCGCGCCGCCCGGCTGACGCTAAGGCCTGCCTTCCAGTTCAGCCAATGGCGGGGACGCGATTGGCACCGCCCTCGGCGCCAGAGCCAATGGGAGCCGGGAGAGGGGAGGAGCGTCGCCGTCTATAGGCCGAGGCGGGGGTGGCGGTGAAGGTGACGGGGGCGGCCGGTGGCAGCATGGTGGTGGTGGCGGCGATCCGGGGGTGGCGGCGCCCGGCCGCGGAGCTGCTGCGGGTGAGGCGGCGGTGCGCGCCCTAGCCCTTCCCTTCTCCTTTTCCTCCCTGCACAGCCCCGGCCCCGCCAAGGCTCCGCCAAGGTCACACTGCCCCTGTGACGGGGAGGGCTGCGCCCGCACCACCTCACCCCTGCGGCGCGGCGGGAGAGAGGGCGAGAGTGAGGCCCCGGCGCGGGAGGGAGCGGAGCTCGGACCGGCTCCTGCCGCGGGGCCTCGGGCGGGGCAGCGGTGTTTGCTGCGGCCTGCGGGCCTGGGCGGGCCGTGCTGTGCCGCCCCAGGGCCGGCGGGTCGGTGAAGGACGGCTCCCTCGCTGCAGCCCCGCGCCGGTACCGCGCTAAGCCGACGGGACCTTTAGCCGCGATTTTGAGAGTGGCTTTTTCCACTGCCTCATGACCGGCTGTCGCGCCGGGAGCGCAGCCGCTAGGCAGGGCCCTCCCCCGGCTCTGCAGCCCGGTCCCTCGCAGCCCGGGGCCCTGGAGGTCCCCTGTATCCGGCTGTTACCCGGAGCAGCGGTGGGGATGTCAGAGACTTTCAGCTGTCAGAGGCTTTCTCTAGCCAAGGCCAGGAGAGGAATCGGGTGGGCAGACAGGCTGCCTTGCTGTGCCTGAGGCAGGGCCATCAGAATGGCGGCTGAGGTGCGGTGCTGGGTGCTCCTGCCCACAGCTCCGTGCAGGCCTGCACTGGGACGCTGCTCGCTTCCCTGGAGGTGCTTTCCCTGGAGCGCCGGGGGTCCTGTCAATGTGCTAGGGAGAAAAGGGCAGAGGAAGCATCTGCGTTGTGCTGGATTGCACACGTATCTCCATATGCACAGCTGCAGGTGTGCCTGGCGTGGTTTTTTGTTTTAAAAGCCTGTAACTGACACAGAGCATGAGCACCACCAGCAGATGCCGGTTATGCTTAGAAGACTGTTGTGTGGTTTGTCCAGTTTACAGCAAAGGTGAACTTAAGCTGTTGCCCCGTAGGGACATGTTACTTTGCATTGCCCTTGAAAGCGACGTTATTAAAGCCCTGCAGGGACAGACTTCGTTTACAGGTAGAGGTTTAATTTAAAACTTCCTGCTGGTTATTACAACATGAGCTGGGGAAGGGGAAAAATATAAATCCAAACCAAAACCAACCCAAAACAAAACCAAACACCTCCTAGAAAAAACAACGGTGGTGGGGGGAGGGGGGGGAAATCTGTCTTTTGTCGGTTGAAGGTTGTCAAATGAAGGGAGAAGCAAACTAAATTCCCACACTGTGGGCACGATGGTAGAAAGCATTCTTTGATTTATAAAACTGGTGTTTTTGTGGTGTCCTGAAGTGGTTATTTCTATTAGTATTTATCTAACTGTAGTTCAGTAATAACCAGAAGTTTCCAATGTACTGAAATGTTGCCTAAGGAAGTGGCTAACAAAGTGGTTTAAAGCAGTAATTGAAAGATCATTCTGTTAGTATCTGTAACAGTGCCTACAGATAGACATTTGTATCTTTACACTGCATATTTAGATAAATCTAGTAGCTGGTGAATTAGCCTGCTCAGTTGATTTGTCTTTTTTCTTCATTACATTATCTTTTATTGCAGCATTCCAAGTTCATTATCCTCATTTTTGTTCATGAAACACCAGTGAAATGAAACTGTAGATACAAACTGCTACTGTTTAAAAAGCAGGGAAGTTAATGTTAGGAATGAATAAACCAAAGTCCAGAGAAGCAGACGGAGGGACTAGTAAACTTTTCCAAGACAGCACCACTCACTCCCTGGTTTAGACATCCATTGTATGTGCATGTAACACACTTGGCCAAAATGAATTGGGTTTTGTTTTTAAAGGAGTGCCTGTTTATTTTTCAGAGAGTTTTTTATCACAGATACGATAACACTTCTCTTAAAAGGCATGTTACAATTTTTAGTTCAGTATTTTTCCAGTGTTTCTTAGATATTATTTTTTAAAATAATGACTTCTATGAAAATGATGCATTACTGAAATGTCATGGCATTGCCTTTCTTGATGTGAAATTCTGAGGATTTTCTTCTTTTCAGGCTTTGAGGTGCACAAGCCGTGGCTATGCATCACAACGTACTTTAAATGTAAGTACAAAGCATCTGACCTACATTTTGACTGTTATAAATCACTGGTTTAAATTTGTTTCTTAATCAATTAAGATTTTTTTTAAAGTTACCACAAAAAATCCCTGTTGAAAACAATGTGACTTGTGCCCAAGTCACACTTTAATGCAAAATCTGGAATAAAAGTCAGATTTATTTTTTTATTATGGCTTGCTAATAGTTGGATAGTGTGGGACAACATTGGCTAAAGTGTGTCAGCTAACTTCTGTGTGATGCAACTATTTGCCTGTTCCTGAAAAACACAGCTGATGCCAGCTGACCCCTTTAGGTTATTTGAATGTTGTCCTGGAACTTGCTGGTACAATGTAAAAGATGAGGACAAGTATGTTACTATCACTGAAGTCAATCATGATGAAGAAGGGGTTACAGAAACAGACAGCCCTTCTTAGTTTACAACAGGTATAATTTGTCCGTTTATTTGGTTGATGCTTTTTGTAGTTTTTTTTCTTGGCCTGTCTCTCTAAATAAAGAACTCATGGTGAGATGCTGTAAAGTTTTGTGTCTAACTTCCACAGAAACCAGCACAGCTGGAGGTCTTCATTGCTGCTTCTAAAGAGCTGTCTGGAGCAGCCAGAGGTCAGAAATGTGCATCATCTTGGTGCCAGTTTCTCATGCTGCTCTCACAGGGTTAGCAGGTAGACATGTGGATGTAGCAAAAAAGCTAAGAAGCAAAATAAGAATAAATCTGTTTTGTGGGGCTACTAGGTATAGAGCTGAATGCCATACCGTGTCTTAAACTACTGCTTATGTGTTATGCTGGGATCTGGGCTTTTGGATATCTCCAAGGATGGAGACTCCACAACCTCCCTGGCAATGTGTATTCAGTCACAGTGAAATGTTCATGGGGAAGCTCATGTGTGTCAGTTTGTGCCCATTGCTTCTGGTCCTGTCACTGGGCACCTCTTCCTTCAGGTATCAGTACATGTGGATGAGGTGCCCCTGAGCTTTCTTTTCTCCAGGCTGAACAGTCCCAGCTCTCTCAACCTTTCCTTGTGTGAGGAATGCTCCAGGCCCTTAATTGTCTTAGTGGCACTTGGACTCTTCTCCCTGTAGTATTCCCAGGTCTCATACCCAGGAGCTGAGCACTGGACACAGTACTCAGGTGTAGCCTCACCAGGGCTGAGTAGAGGGGAAGGATCACCTCCCTGGCCTGCTGGCAATGCTTTGCCAGTCCAGGATGCCATTTGCCTGCATTGCTGCATGGGTCCTTTGCTGCCTAATGGCCTTGTATGCATGTTGGTGGCAAGGACTCATGGCTCATGTGTCCACCAGGACCCCAAGGACCTTTTCTTCCAAACTGCTCTTTCCAGCTGGGCAATTCCCAACATATGTTGGTGCCCAGGGTTGCTCCACACCAGTGCAGGACTTTGCTCCTTGACAAACTTCATGAGCTTCCTGTCAACCCATTTCTCCAGCCTGCTGAGGTCCCTGTGGATGGCAGCACAACTCCCTGGTGTATCAGCCACTTCTCCCAGTTTGGTATCACCAGCAAACACTGCCCATCATTCGGATCACTGATGAAGATGTTGAACAGGACTGGACCCAGGTTTGACCCATGGGGAACACCAGTAGTTACTGGCCTACAACCAGACTTTGTGCCATTAATCACCACCTCCTGGGCCCCGATGTGCAGCAAGCTTTCAGTCCACCTTACTGTCTGCATATCCAGCCCATGCTTCATTACCCTCTGTATGAGGATCTTCCAGGGGACAGTGTTAAATGTGTTTCTGTAGTCTAGGCAATGTCCACTGCTCTTCTCCCATCTACCAAGCCAGTCATTTCACTGTAGAAGGTTATTGGGTTGTTAAGAGTATGGCTTCCCCTTTGTAAATCCATGCTGATGACTACCTTCTTGTTCATGTTCCTGGAAATGATTTCCCGCATTAGTTGTTTCATCACCTTCCTGGGGATCAAGGTGAGGCTGACTGACCTGTAGTTCCCTGGGTCCTCCTTTGTGCCCTTCTTGAAGGTAGCAGTAATGATTGCCACTCTCCAGTCCTCAGGCACCTCTCACAATTGCAGTCGCCATTCCAAGATTATTGAGAGTGACCTTACAAAGACATCAGTCAGGTCCCTCAGCACTTGTGGATGCTGCTGAGCAGGGCCTGTGGGTTTATCTATGTTCAGTTTGCTTAAGCATTCTTCTTAAGTATTCCCTGACCTGATCCTCTTCTTCCAAAGGTACATGTTCCTTGCTCCAGCCTTCTCCCTGGTCTGTGGGGCCTGGGATTCCTGAAGGCTGGACTTGCCAGGTAAAAAAGGCATTCAGTACCTCAGCCTTCTCCATGTCATCATGTCCCCTGCCCCACTCAGCAGCAGGCCCAACTTTTCTATAGACATCCTTTTACTTCCTTGATCCTTATGGAAGCACTTCTCATTGCCTTTGACATCTCTGGCCAGTTTCAATTCCAGCTCAGCTTTTGCTTTCATAACTTTGTCCCTGCATGCTTGGACAGTGTCTGCCAGGTTTCCTGTCCCTGTTTCCACCTTCTGTGTGCTTCCTTTTTGTGTATGAGTTCTTGTCATCCATGCAGCCCTCTTGGCATTTTCACCTGACTTACTGCTTTTTGGAATGGACTGCTCTTGAGCTTGGAGGGGTAATCCTTGAACATGAACCAGCCTCTTTGCCCTCCCACCACTTTGCTCCAGAGCCTTTGAGACTCTTGCAGGCATGATGTATCTGAAGCTGAATGCACTCCAGCTGTTCTGTCGCACCAGGGACAAGACCCCACCCCATTGTCTTCTCAGCCTGTCTTTCCTAAAGAACCCATATCCTTGCATGCCAGCACTTCAGCCATGGGAGCCATAGCAGCACAGGTCCATGATCCCAATGTTGGAGTCGTGTAGCTGCACACCAGTCTTCTTATATTTACTTCCCTTGCTGGATGCATTAATAAAGATTTATTTTAGTTCTCTGAAATACTTGCAGGATAAAAAAGGAGTTGTGACATCAATGAAAGAGTAAAAGTTGTTATAGTTAAAAAACACTGGTACATATGTGCATATGTAAGAGATACTGTGACTTCTACTCCATTCTTCTCCTCTTAGGAGGTGGTGATAGCAAGTGCTGTAAGAACACCAATTGGATCTTTCCAAGGATCTCTTTCATCACTGCCAGCCACTAAACTTGGTTCCATTGCAATTAAGGGAGCAATTGACAGAGCAGGTATATGTAAATGTTTTATTTTGTGGCAAAGAAGAGCTCAAGTGGCTCCAAACAGTATCAGTGTGTCTTAAATTGCTTGGTAAACAGAAGGTGCTGGTTTTTTTGATGCTGTGGCACTCTTTAAGTCTTTATCCACAAATGATATTTAAGTAAACTGTTGGGCTTTGTTTCGGTCTGAATTAAGTGCTGCTTCTCAGAGCAGAATATTGTTTAGGGATATCTGTGCTAATCCAAATCTGAATAAGGATGCTGATTGTTTTTCTTGTGTGGTTTTTATGACACAATTAAGCTGATGCAGAGGCTACTTGCTGCTGAAACCAGTGGCCCTTCCTTTCAGTGCCCATCTTTTCCATGGGCACTTCTAGGACAGCCCTGTGAGTATATTGATGGATTCAAATTGGCAAAAAAGCCTTTCTGGGGGAAAGGAGGGCTAACTTTCTATACATTTGGCTCTTCCTGAAACAGCATATTACAGGAACTTGGACACCAGGGTTGTTGCAAGAAATCCAGTGGGAGAGCAG
Organism: Neopsephotus bourkii; assembly: GCF_033783945.1. Classification (NCBI taxonomy): domain Eukaryota; kingdom Metazoa; phylum Chordata; class Aves; order Psittaciformes; family Psittacidae; genus Neopsephotus; species Neopsephotus bourkii. The sequence goes on from NW_026902113.1 coordinate 5,284,520, forward strand.
GCCTCGTGGCAGCTACCTGTGGCCTTGTATTGCCCCTGTTAAAAAAAAAACAAACCAAAACTGTTTCTTTACACGTAATTGTGGCAGGTAGAAAGTTTTCTGCATTTAACCATCCATGGAAATTGAGCTTCTCAGGTGACTAGTGAGACTTGTAGGTGTTTGCTTTTGTTAGCTAACTGTAGCTTGTTCTGTAGGGTAACAAAGGAATTCTTTCCTGCAGGGTCACCAGTTCATCATGATTCATGAATATGAGGGTAGTGTTTTGGGATGCACCTAAAAGGGGCCTGTGTATTGTTAGTACACAGGTTGGACATGCCATGTTTCATCAGTCTTTTGTAGAAAACTTCAACGGGAGGGTTGGTAGTAGGAAGTTACGCCTTCTCTGCAGAGTCCTGACTGGAAACAATTTTGTTTTATAGGTATCCCTGCAGAGGAAGTGAAAGAAGCGTATATGGGTAATGTCTTGCAGGCTGGACAAGGGCAAGCTCCAGCAAGACAAGCAGTCTTGGGTGCAGGTATTCATTCTCTTGATACTGGGTTTAAAGGTTTTCTGTCTTTCTGTAGACAGCATCCATTACTGAGCTGTGAGTTAAAGCAGAGTTGTGCCCAGACTTTTGCCAAAACAGCCTGTTTATACTTTTCAGTCTTTAATACTTCTTAGAGGTGGGGGTTGGGGTTTCAGGAGGAGGAATAGTTCTGAAATCGCTTTGCTGATCTGCTGTCTCTGATTCTTCACTTACTTGCCCCTTCATCTGGAGTCTGTGTTTGAAGGGGGGAAACTGGATTCTTCAGGAAGGATAGTAACTAAGGGTGAGAGTAGGTGAACTGCCCTGGCAGGCTCAATACTGCAAGCTGGACACCCTGGGCTTAAATAAAAATTGGTCCCACATGAAATATTACTTGAACACCAATAAGGTATTAGTCTACCCTTTAAATAATACAGTTGTTTGTTTGTACAACTTCTTTACTCAGGACTGCCAATCTGCACTCCTACTACAACTGTCAATAAAGTCTGTGCTTCAGGAATGAAATCAATCATGATGGCAGCACAAAGCCTGATGTGTGGGAGTCAGGTAGGTGAATTCTTATGCTGGATTATGGAAGAAACCCACACAACTCATGTTGCAGATCCTGTCTTACTAATGAGAGTGATCTTTGATTTGGGTCTGTCTTTTGTCTTGGGATAAGGAAGCTAATTAGGCAGGTTTTGTTTTGCTTATGCAAAACCTCAATTTTATAGACACTTATGTGTGTTTTGGTTTAAAACAGAGAAAAAAATAAAAAAAAAAGGAAATATTAAACTTAGGAAAATGTCAGGTGTATTTTTTGAGCTGAGCAGATAAAGTGGTTTTTTTTTTGGGGGGCTGGGAGGTATTTGCATGTTCTCCCTATTGCCCTTCTCCAAGCCCTCTCCCAACCCCCAAAACATGATTTTCAAGCTTTGTAGTCTGCGAAATTGAAGATATCTTTATAGATTTGATTTTTGCTAATGCACATTTGATCTTCACATTCAGACACTTCTAACACTTCAGTAATTTCAATATACATATTAGAGCAATGTGTTTCTAATTATATTGAAGATGTTTTAGGCTTTTTTTATTGTTCTAGAAGACATTAAATCTATTGTTGCTGATTGAGCATTTTAATTGAAGAGCTTGGTGGAAGAGAATTGCCTGGCTGTGTCAACTGTGTTCTAAGATACTCAATATGATGGGGAAAATAGTCTCACTTAATAGGAGGATGGGAGAATACATCTTGTTCAGCAAGCCACTAAATGCTATGCAGCAAAGTGTGGGAGAAGTGTGAATGTGAAGAAAGACATTGCAGTTTTGTGTTTAATTCCATCCTCAAAGCATCTTGGCTACATCTCCCCTTCCCTGAAGTGAAAGTATTGTCAGTTCAGTATGTATTTTTGGTTTATAAAGTAAGTGGTTTATAAGTGAGAAATGTACTTACTTTTGGTCTTTGTTGTTTAGAACAAAAGTATAGTATTTAAGTTTTCTTGTCCCTTCTGTGAAAATAACAGTATAGCTGAGGTAAGCAGCTGCTTAGTGCTCTGTGGAGAGCAGCCCTTGTCCTGTGTCTGCTGCAGTTGATAGAAGTCTTGTCACTGGACTTTGAACCAGGCCAGCATGTTTATGTAAGCAGCTACACTTGTATTTAGTCATTTACATCCAATACCTTCATGACAGTGGCTGTGCATTTGGTTGGTTTGACAGATGCAGTCCATGAGCTCTGAGGAGAACTGGAGTTTTTTGCTGAGCTGATCATACATGCTGTGCTGCAGTCTCAGCAAAAGCAGAGGCTTGGCTGGGGATTAGTGTCTTAGAGTTATAAATTATGGGGGTCATTTTGTGTTTGTCTTTCCTGGCTGTGGACTGTAAAGTATCTGTGGTAAAAAAGTCAGTGATGGTTCCCATTGGTTTGAGTCAGTGTGCATCGTCATATAAATCACTGTAATTTCTGTCTCCAAGTCTTTCAATTTATGTAATTGAAATGCCAGGGACTCTCATTCCTTTGGTCTGTTGCTGCTTCCATATCTCGACTGCCTTTCCAGTTTGTCTCTAGCATTCTTTCTTTTCTTTATTACTTCATGTCACTGTTCCTGGGTCTAGTTTATAATTTATTTTGAATGAGTTTTGGTCCCTGCTATACAAAAAAATGTGGACAGGCTGGAGAGGGCCCAGAGAAGGGCCACAGAGATGATCAAAGGACTGAGAAGCTATATGGGGAAAGGCTGAGAAATGAGTTTGTTTAGCCTAGAGAAAAGAAAGGTCAGGGGAGAACTTATCACCATTTTCCAGTATGTAAAGGGTGGCTACAGAGATGACAGAGGCTTCCCTTTTTACAAAGAATCATAGAATTACAGAATAATTTGGGTAGGAAAGGACTTTAAGATGATCTAGTTCCACCCCCCCTGCCATGGACGGGACACCTCACACTAAACCATCTCACCCAAGGCTTCGTCCAACCTGGCCTTGAACACCGCCAGCTATGGAGCATTCACAACTTCCCTGGACAACCCATTCCAGTGCCTCACCACCCTCACAGTAAAGAACTTCTTCCTTATATCCAATCTAAACTTCCCCTGTTTAAGTTTTAACCCATTACCCCTTGTCCTGTCACTACAGTCCCTAATGAACAGTCCCTCTCCGGTCCTTGTAGGCCTCCTTCAGATACTGGAAGGCTGCTACGATGTCTCCATGCAGCCTTCTCTTCTCCAGGCTGAACAGCCCCAGTCTTCTCAGTCTAACTTCATAGGGGAGGTGCTCCACAAGACAAAAATCCAGTTGTCCTCAGGGTGGGTTAACTGTCTTCAGCTGTTGTTCCTGCCGTTTGCTTTTCAAATGCATGAAGATTCTTTTCCTCTTTCTCTAAGATTCCTCAGAAATATAAATAATCCGTTTTTAAGTTTTGCTAATATGTGTCTCTACAAGAAGTTATGGAGAACACACTGCATTATTGTTAATTTAAACTTGTTTCCTTTGAGCAGGATGTGATGGTTGCTGGTGGAATGGAGAGCATGTCTAATGTTCCCTATACAATGAGCAGAGGGTCAACGCCTTATGGAGGAGTAAAGCTGGAAGACCTGATAGTAAAAGATGGGCTGACAGATGCTTATAACCATATCCATATGGTAAATATTCCTGTATACTACTGAAGTATCAACTGTAGACCTGGTACAGCTTTAAAGAGCTTGCTTATGATCATTATGAAACTGCTTTATCTAGCCAACCTAGAAATGAGGAATAACTTTATCAGAGGAGGAAAAAGTCTTCCATTTCCAGGCTCCCTGTAAGACCTGTAATGGAGGGATAGACAGTAGGCACTGTGTGTTAATATTCATTTGTCCCTGATTGAAGTCTGAATAGCCTAGAGCAGGGATTAAAACAAAAATAATCTGCTCCTGATATATTGCTGTTGCTCTGCCTTTGGGAGACAGCAGACAAGTTACTTGGTGTCTTTGAGGGTATGTATTTGGTGCAGTTCACGAGGCTTTCATATTTTTCCCCTCCCCCAATGTACATATATCTTCTGTTGGAAGGTTTGAGTTGGCTGATAAGCTTATTCATTACATGGCAGCAACTGCAAGCTTAGGCTGGGTTTGGAAAACAACTGATATGAAGGTAGTGAAGAACAAGCAGGAGGGAAGAACAGTTTGAAAAGAGAATGACTACTTTCAGTTTATGAGTATGTCTGACCTTTACCTATAGTAATTCACAACTGTGGGACATCACTGACTGCTTTGTTAGTGTTTTTGCTGGTGTACAGGAAAACATGTCTTGGAGAATATTCTGCTGTGATCCATACGTTTCATAGAATCATAGAATAGTTAGAGTTGGAAAGGACCTTAAGAACATCTAGTTCCAACCCCCCTGCCATGGGCAGGACACCTCACACTAAACTATCTCACCCAAGGCTTTACCCAACCTGTCCTTGAACACCACCAGCAATGGAGCATTCAGAACTTCCCCGGGCACCCCATTTCAGTGCCTCAGCACCCTCACAGTAAAGAACTTCTTCCTTATATCCAATCTAAACTTCCCCTGTTTAAGTTTTAACACATTACCCCCTGTCCTATCACTACAGTCCCTAATGAAGAGTCCCTCTCCGGTCCTTGTAGGCCCCTTTCAGATACTGGAAGGCTGCTATGAGGTCTCCACGTAGCCTTCTCTTCTCCAGGCTGAACTGCCCTAACTTTCTCAGCCTATCTTCCCACAGGAGGTGCTCCAGTCCCCTGATCATTCTCGTGGCCCTCCTCTGGACTTGTTCCAACAGATCCATGTCCTTTTTATGTTGAGGACACCAGAACTGCACACAATACTCCAAGTGAGGTCCCTCTGGATGGCATTCCTTCCCTCCAGCGTATCAACCGAACCACACAGCTTGGTGTCATTGGCAAACTTGCTGAGGGTGCACTCAATCCCACTGTCCATGTCAGTGACAAAGATATTGATCAAGACCGGTCCCAACACCGATCCCTGAGGGACACCACTCATTACTGGTCTCCAGCCGGACATTGAGCCATTGACCACAACTCTTTGTGTGTGGCCATCCAGCCAGTTCTTTATCCACCGAGTGGTCCATCCATCAAATTGATGTCTCTCCAATTTAGAGACAAGGGTGTCGTGTGGGACAGTGTTGAACGCTTTACACAAGTCCAGGTAGATGCCATCAACTGCTCTACCCCTGTCCATGAGTTCTGTAGCCCCATCATAGAAAGCCAGCAAATTTGATACAGGCCTCACCGCTTCTATGTGGGATTGTATTTGTTTTGCATTATAGGTTATTCTGTCTGGGCTATTTGTTGAAATCCATTCCTGCATTTCAGCTAGAATAGGTATTGATTGTGAGGATTTCTCTAGGTGTGTAAGTAGGGGCTTTGCTACCTCCTGTATGTGGGGAGAGACTCTAGGAGTTGGTTTTAATACACAGAGTTTTAACAGACTGGGGCAATACTTCAGAACCTTTTGTCTTTATAGCAGCTGCAGGTTGCTCAGAACACATTAACAGTCTGTGTGATAATATCCAGGAAGGCCCACCCAGTGGCATGAAGAACTGACTCTGGTCTGTGCTTTGGCAATAGACTCAGCTGCTGGTGCCACAGAGGCTTAAGGTTCTTGAATAACTGCATAGAACTGAACCTGCTTTTTTGAGGAATGTGATACTAATGGGTTTTTTTCTCAATTCATTGAGTTTTCTACAGAAATTAAAGGTGAAACCTTTAAAACATGTTAAAGAACAAATCCGTCAGGTTGACTGAATGAGTGCCTTTTGGTTTCTGTCACCAGGTATTTAAGCAGTATTGGTGATGAATAATGATTGTAAATTATCATTGTGCTTGACCTGCACATAACATAGATTATTTCATTCTACTTGCCTCATTCCAGTGAGTTGCCAAAAGGTATATACATACTTTTATTTGTACAGTTTTTAGAGTATGAGACCCTGAAGTCTGAGCAAGCCCTGTGTGCTGAGCTGTTCTGTTAACCTTTGGAATAGGCAAGCTAATAATGGAACGAAAACACCAGTAAGATGATGTGAACAGACTGTTCTGTGGCTGAACAAAGATCTTCAGTCTCTGAAGATGTCAGCCCCACGCACTTTACAACTTACTTTGCATGCAGTTTTTTAATTAAAAAAAACGGGATGGTTCCTTCATGGAACCAAATCTAATAATCTGGGTCCAGAAAGCATTTGCTAAATCTGAAGATTGCATTCCAAACCCAAAAATTACTGTTTGATTATGGCTATAAATTAGAAGTGGAAGCCAGATTGTCCCATTGAGTTCTGGAAATCTGCTGGTTGAGCTTTTTCAGTTACATTTCTACTTCCCATCTCCAGAAACAGCAAACCTAACATGCCTGGTTTTCTCCAAGGGCAACTGTGCTGAGAACACTGCGAAGAAGTTCACCATTTCACGTGAGGAACAGGACTCTTACGCCATAGGCTCTTACACCAGAAGCAAAACCGCCTGGGATTCAGGAATACTGAAAAATGAAATTGTTCCTGTCACTGTTTCAAAAAAAGGTACCATGGGAAGGTGTGACAGATGAATTGTGTCTCTCATTAAAGGCTGTATTCAGTGCAAATTGTGGTGTTTAGACATGTAGATCCCAGGAGCACTGATTTTGGACTAGCTAAGAGTTCTCTGTTATGCAGGCATTCTGGTGAGCTGCAGGCAGTGTCATCTGGTTTTGGTTTCTTTAGTGTTCTTCAGTGTTATATGTCATATGTCATATAGTGTTATATGCCATATCTTTTTCCTCTTTTATATTGGCGGAACACTGGCTATTGAACATAGCTAATATGGCTTGAGGACATCTGTGGTTTAATTTCCATTGTAATTACCATAAAGATGTGTTCCTTGTCCCCTTCATTCAGCCATCAGGACTTACAAATGGATTTGCTAGGAATAAATAGGATTAAGGACTAATTTTTTTTCTTTCAGTTTTTGACATGCATTTTTACATGTGTTTACGTTTTTTTAACTGAAATAGGTTGTTTAAATAAGGCAGCATTGAATCGAAGTACTGTGTTGGAATGTCTTAAGAATGGATTGTTCTGTAAAATACTAAACCAAATCTGATTTTCAGGAAAACCAGACACAGAAGTAAATGAAGATGAAGAATACAAACGTGTTGATTTCAGTAAAGTTCCAAAGCTGAAAGCTGTTTTCCAAAAAGAAAATGGTAAATATGGTTAAATCAACTGCTTAATTCCTTACTGAGTGCAAGGATTCTTTTTTACAGTCCACAAGAATCCAGTCCACAGAGCTTGAATGCCCAGCAGCAAGTAGTCCATTAGCCTTCAAGTATCTGAGATAACCAGCTGATGCTTCACCACAGCGTTACCTAGTTTGGATTGAAAGGCGGTCGGAGAACTTCAAACTAGTGACAACATCTGTTTTGGACATTCACTGTAACATGATTGGAACAGATTGGTTTCTATGTGGCTATTGCCTTCCCCTCTACCAGGTGTAAGCCCTTGTTTCAGTGGCAGGCAGAGTGCCTGTATAGAGTTCATAGAATGGTTTGTGTTAGAAGGGACCTTAAAGCTCATCCAGTTCCAGCTCCCTGCCACGGGCAGGGACACCTTCCACTAGACCAGAAGTTTCTTTCAAATGGTAGCTCCAAGCCCTTGTGTCCAACCTGGCCTTGAACACTGCCAGGGACGGGGCAGCCACAGCTTCTCTGGGCAGCCTGTGCCAGTGCATCACCACCCTCATACTAAATAATTTCTTCCTAATATCTAATCTAAAACCACCCTTGTTCAGATTAAAGACATTCCCCCTTGTCCTGTCACTACAGGCCCTTGTGAAAGTCCCTCTCCAGATTACCTTGTAGGCCCCTTTTAGATACTGGAAGACTGTTACAAATTCTCTCCGGAGCCTTTTCTTCAGGCTAGACAGGCCCAAGTCTCTCAGCCTGTCTCTACAGGAGAAGTGCTCCAGACCTCAGAGCATCTACATGGCCCTTCTCTGGACCAGTACCGGTTGCCTGGTACTTCCCTGGATCTGTATGCAATCAATCTTTCTGGCCAGATCAAATCTGCCACTTGTTCACAACCATTTTTGAGTTGTGTTAATTCAGTGTTAATGGCAGTAATGCAGCCAACATAGAAGGGATGATCCAAACCACCACCCACGTGAAATACAAATAGATGTAATTTACTTGTTTAATCAATTCCAAAAAAAAAACCCGAACAAAACAACACTCATTTTTAGTCAACTCATTGCAACAGGTATCACCGTATTGTCAAGACCTTGTATTTAAGGGCCTAAGGTTACAAAAGTTGTTAACAAAATGTAAGTTGTATTTCTCCTCAGTTTAAACATTGCTTTACCTGTTCCAGGAACAGTTACAGCTGCCAATGCCAGTACTTTGAATGATGGAGCAGCTGCTTTGGTGCTGATGACTACAGAGGCAGCCAAGAGACTGAACGTCAAACCACTGGCACGGGTAGTAGGTAAGAGGTAACTTTTCCTGTCTCTGAGAACAGTCCTGGAAACAACTCCCATAGTTTACTATCGGACTGGGAGTCCTGCTCAGGTGGTTACCTGATGTCCCTGCACCACAACAGGTGAGCCCTTGGGCATGATGGCCGCATCTTCTCGGTACAGCCCTGGCAATCTCAACTGTTGTGCCAGCAGCTGTTGACCATAAACAGAATTTTCTGTATGGAATAACATTAAAAATCTGAAAACATTATTATGTGGCTCACTTAAGGCACTAAACTTCAGCTGTATCTATTTTTGGGGCCATTCAATTCAGAATTTTTCTATCTTAGCTGGGTTTGCTGCTTGCACGAGTAAAAATCATGTGTGGTAAAAACCAAAGGTTTTGAAACAGCTTTTGCCATTTTTCCAGCTTTTGCAGATGCTGCTGTTGATCCTATTGACTTCCCCATTGCGCCTGCGTATGCAGTTCCCAAGGTAGGAATAAAACTGAGGGGTTTCTGAAACCCAGCAGACTTCCTTAGCACTGATCCTTGGCTCATGTGGATCTTCCTCTAATTAGGACTGAAATTATTACAACATAAATACACAGAATACCTTCTTCAGAGGCTCACTTTATCACTCGCTACAGCTACCTGAAAGTACGTTGTAGGGAGGTGGGGGTCAGTCTTTTCTCCCAAGTAACAAGTGCTAGGACAACAGGAAATGGCCTCAAGCTGCACCAGAGGAGGTTTAAACTGGGTATTAGAAAACATTTCTTCCCCAAAGGGTGCTCAGGTGTTGGAACAGGCTGCCCAGGGCAGTGGTGGAATCACCGTCCCTGGAAGTGTTCACAAATGGTGTAGATGCCCTCAGTGACATGGTTTAGTGGTGGACTTGGCAGTCCTTGGGTAGCAGCTGGACTCGATCTTAAAGGTCTTTTCCAGGTACTCTGGATTCTATGATTCTCTCATTGATTGGTTGATTCTTGATTCTATGGTTCTGTGATTGTTTTATAGTACTTTCACCAACTTTGGGCTTATTTCATACTTTTGAAGCTTTGCAGCTACTGTGGCTAAAAAGACAAAATGAACAGTTACTCAAGTGCAGCCAAGTTCAAAAATGAACTGAAGACAAGCGTGTGGTCTGAGGCAACACTGCACCAGTTTAGATGCACTTTCTGTACCAGTGGTCTTGGTCTCTGTGTGATGAAAGCATTCTGAGCATAAGGTACTCCCCACTTCTTTTGTGAAAGCTCAAGTTTGTGCTTCAGTCTCCCAGTTTTGCTTTTTCTGGCAAAGAGGTTCCAAAATGTGAACATGAATCAGACTATGGGCAGCCTGAGTCACCCACTTCAAAACTGACCTAGTTACTTCTGTAATTACCTTCCCAATCTTTTAATCAGAGTAATTATTTCTGTTGTTATTTCTAGATTCTGAGTGAGACAGGCCTGAAAAAGGAAGACATTGCAATGTGGGAAATCAACGAAGCATTCAGTGTTGTGGTGCTGGCCAATATTAAAATGCTGGGTATTGATCCACAAAAAGTAAACATGAATGGAGGTGCTGTCTCTCTTGGACATCCTATAGGGTAAGCAGAAGAGCACTGGCTGTTTTTCCACACAGAGGCACTGTTTTCTAGCCATACTGCTGACACACCTTCATTTTCAAGTGTAATGGAAGCAGGAAGGGAAACAGAAATTGGCTGTCAAGTATGTAGTGACTTAACTCAGGCATTGAGTTTCAAAGTACCTTGAAAAGAACAGAAGCCTATTTTTCCCTTCACCGTTTGTTATAACCTACTTTTACAAGGAGCTTGCTTGTTACCACAGCTGTGTTGATTTATGAAGTATTAAAACTAAATCACCATTAACATGAATGAAAATGAACCATCAAGTAGTTAATCAAATTTACATGGTAAACTTATGAAAATAGTGAAGGATACGGGCACAGGGACTTGTATTTTTCTTACCTGAGCACAGTGAAATTCCAGGTCTTGCCAAAGTATTTTTGGCAGTGCTCCAAGCACCTGGGGCAGCAGACAGGGTGGTCTGGGGGATGGTGGTGGGTCATTTGAGGTTGCGTCCTCTGGTTAGAGGAGTCACATCACCTGCTGTCTCCTCAGCAGTTGTAACTTTTGACTTTATCCCATTAGTTCTCCTAAGAGTGATCATGCTCCAGTGTCGAGGCCTGTAAGGAAACCTCTAACTAAATATAGGTATGAAGTAACTGTTATACATCAGGAACAAGCAGGAGTACTTCATGGTTCATAAAATGCTCTGGCCACAGCCTAATCCCGCAAGACATAATGACACCTCTGCAATATCAGTTTCTGAGAGAGGAATATGTTTTTGGGTTTTTTTTTGTCTTAAAAGCTAATTTTGTCAGTCTAATGACACAATTTAAATATCTGATTTTGCACATTAAGAGGATCAAAGTAGGGTGCTGCAGTGTATCAAGCGAGTAAGAAACTGATGTTCATTATTACTATTGATTGGTTTTTGTGGTACATTCATTACCTTCCTTGAATGAGCCTTGCTACCTGTAGAGCTCCTTTCATAACATATGGTGGTTTCCTTTTCCAGACCATACTTTAGATAAACACAGTTTTTATTTGTGTGTATGTAACAGTCTTTCTGATACAGCTTGAGAAAAATAACCTCTATTGCATCTGAATGGAGGTGAAAGGGGTTTTGTGTATTTTTTTCTCCTCCAGTGCATCACTTCTATGTTCTGCCAACTGTCCTGCAGGGGTCAAATTAAGAATTTCCTTTAAATTAAGCTATATGCATTTTTTTTTCTTTTATTTAGAATGTCTGGAGCCAGAATCGTTGTTCACATGGCCCATGCACTGAAACAAGGACAATATGGCCTTGCGGGAATTTGCAATGGTGGAGGAGGTGCTTCTGCAATTCTGATACAGAAGCTTTAGGCACAACCAGTGTCAGAAACAAAGCTGTAAATGCTCTCGGATCAAAGCATGAATGGTACCTGTTACATCTTATTCATAAATAAGTGGATGAATTCCATAACTGCTACTCTAAAAATTTCTTAAGCTATCATTCATACAGATGACTGAGCTTTTACACTGAGCTAAAGCAGTAAGTTTTTATACAGGCAAAAAAATGCCCAATTATGATAATGTTTTGAGACCTGACAATAAAGAATGTTTGTTAACTGTGGCTCCCTGTCACTGATGTATGGTTTCTCAAGTGCCACTGAAAAGGAATGCTCTTGGTAACTCAGTTTGTGCTGTTACTGCTTTTTTGCAGTTTTGTTGCTTGATTTTCTTAACTACTGAGTGATTCTCATGGAAAACGTAAGTTTAGTCAAGGGTTAGGTTTCTACTGCTATGTACCTTGAAGCCAAGTCAAAGAGCTCTACTGTAACGCTGCCCTGGGGGCAGCAGCAAAGCAAGTAGGAGACGGTGTTGCAAATTACACGTGCAAGTACTAATAATGGCTGAAGATGCTACTGCTCCATATTTGTTCACATAAACCCCTGTGATGTCAGTTCTCTCAGCTGTTTTCAAATAGAGGCATACAGGGACTGGAAGAATACAGTTGCCCTTACTACTGATTCCCTAGGCGCTCCCCAGCACCTGCTGTACTCCTGCATCCAGAGATGAGTTACGTGTTTGTATTGCAGGTGTGGGGAGACAGAGTAAAATACTGTCCTGGAATGAATTGTGTTCAAGAGGTCATTGTCAACTCATGCAGTTTCCTCAGCTGTCTTTTTACCAGAGGGCAAAACTTGACTATTGCCCCAGTATAAAGCCTATTTCCCTCACCTTTTCTTCAAGGGACAAACATCAAACACTTCAAAGTTTCTTAGCTGGGATTTAGGACACCTGCTTTCTTAATTTTCACAGGGATTTCAACAGGAAGTCATCTTCACCGACTTACATTCTCCTCCATGAAACAGGACTAAATACATTGGGATACAGTGGGATCTGTTTTTTCAGGAAGGAACGTATGTGTGGAGGGAGCAGATGAACAGTGGGGTTTAAATGCTTCATGATAAGAAAACACCTTCATTCACGCTCTGACACCGGCTCTGCTGCAAATTCTTTGCCCTGTGACAGCAGCTTGGAACTGAAGATGTTTTTTCCAGTTGAAAGCGAAAGTGAAGGGATAATGCACTTCAGTATCACCAGTTTACCTGAACTGAAAAATACTATGGTGGATAGCAGCTGTCCCATGCACGAGCTATGCCAGGTCTCAAAGAACTAGCAAAGCCATTTACAAACATCACCTACCAACTGGCAGAAAACTATTACTCATTTTTGATGCTTAAGACAGTTTTCTTTGCTCACCTCCCTGAGCCCTCTGACAGCTGCTGTTAGACCACAGTGGTTAATACTGAATTCTTTAAAATGACCGATCAACATGACTCGTCTATAGAGCCTCCTTAGAGCTGCTTCGTGGATGTACAAAATACCAACCAACGCACAACATTGTTATTAAACTAAAAATATTTATTCAAGCTGTGAATGCTATGCAGTATTCAGTTATTGGATGGGTTTAATATAAACATCTACTGCATAATATTGGTTCCTTAGGAATCCTTGTATACTATCTGAACCATTGCCCTGTCGCTGTACAGATCTCTTACGAGAAAACTTGCAACTTTTTAAGACCTCAACAATTTGAGAACAAAGAAGGAAATACCAGTAAAAATCCTGCAGTACTGGAGCAAGGCTAGTGTGGTAATTTTTACCCATGCTAATTATTACTCAAATGTAGGGCTGGGCTTCTCCTGGGCCTGTCTGGAAGACAGTTTGTAGAAAAATTCTGCATCAAACAGAAAGATTAGCTGCCAATTCTTCTGTGTCTGGCTGAAAGCACAAGGGGGGTTAACAAACGCTAACTCACCAGTACAAATGACAGTTAAAAGAACCGACTTTTGCAACAGAACACCCCAAAATGCTTGTCTGGCTGTTGCAACAGGTTCAGTGTTCATACAACTGGGGTAGGCATAGGGGAATTAACCCAACAGCACAGCACACTGTCTGGAAACAGCTTCTGCACTCAACTGCCGCTACTGCAAACAGAGGCTCATCCAGATGAAAGCTTTACCTGGATAACTGGCTGGGCAGAGCTTCATTAGATGAGAAATATGTTTGGAGGTTTTATACTGGCCTTATGTTTAGTTACCGGCATTCTTGTTAACTCATTCAAAGCCTTACAGCATGGGTTTGACAGTTAGGAGGGAGAGACGGTTAGAACAAGGCAGTTTCACCCAAAGATTAAATCACTTTTGGATTCAATGAGACAATGGGAAGTGGCCCCTGTCTCAGAATAGTGAACTACAAACACCGCCTTTCACAAACTGTCTAAGCGGTTTGGAGGGGAAGTAGAGAATGCAGCAGAACACAGACAACGTGGTGTAACAGGAAACATACAACTTTTCTTACAGTACATTTATACAAATTTACAACTTTGCAAATTAAATGGCTCTATAATTACGCAAGTGCTTTTTCAGAAATAAACACAGACCAACTCAATGATATTTACACTTAGCAACCTGCTTCAGGAACAGCATGATTTTGCTATAAAGTGAAACTCCAGTGCACTGAAAGTGCAACTCACCCTTTAGAATTAACTTCTCATGCAAAACCTCGGCAAATACCACCTGGCTTTGAACAGTCACAGCTCAGCTTCTTTATTTTTTCACTCATCATAATGCAAAGACAACAAGAACTTGTCCACATCCATGCCTGCTGGGAAAGAATTCGGTAACTTCTTTTTCTGTAGGAGAGGAAGAGAACAGTTAGGTTAAATACTGAGAGCCTGGGGCTACTGATGAAGCATCCCTTTCTTCCTCAGCCTTCCATCTGTGCTGTAGACATAAATGCACTAAGCTCCCATTGGAACAGACACGGGAATGGCTGTATGCTGTTGGCTTAGGGGACAGGAGTAGCTGCATGCTCTGATCCAGCAGGAGCCAACCCAGGCTTCAGGAGGGCACGGCCTCTGGCTTGTCATGTACACAGGAGTAAGTCAGTGTTTCTCAGTATTTCAGGAGTGTGTTCTAAGCCCGGTGAGTTACAGAGCTATACCACGTTTTCTTTTGGATTCTTTGCATGTATCACCTTTTCTCAACTCATCTTTGCTATTTGTCATTAAATCCTCAAGTCAAATGCATGGTGCTATGGACTGCAGGGACTGGGAATACATAAAATGTGGGTTCCTAGTCCTGATGGAAAATGGGGATGCAAGAATGTATAGAATCCTAGCAAGGCCTAGTTTGAGTTTGTCCTATTTCCTACATTCCACCTGGAAACATAGTTTGAAGTTAAGAATTCAGAAACTCATTTAACAGATTCCATAGGTATGTGCAGCATCAGTAGGAGTTTACTTGTGGGTATCTGAAGACTGTCATAGAATCACAGAATGGTTTTGATTGGAAGGACCTTAAAGATCACCTACTTCCAAACCCCAGCAACAGGCAGGGACACCTTTCACTAGACCAGGTTGCTCAAGAGGGGCTTGAACACTGGCCTTGAACACTGCTAGGGATGCGGCAGCCACAGCTTCTCTGGGAACTTGTTTCAGTGTCTCGCCATCCTCACAGTAGCAAACAACTTCTCAATACTTAACCTAAATCTCTCCTCTTTCAGTTTAAATCCATTCCCCCTTGTCCTGTCACTATATGCCCTTCTAAAAAGACCTTCTCCAGATTTCTTGTAGGCCCCTTTAGGCACTGGAAGCTACCCTAAGGCCTCCCTGGAGCCTTCTCTTCTACAGATGGAACAAGCCCAACTCTCTCAGACTGTCTCAACAGGAAAGGTGCCGCAGCCCTCGGACAATCTTCATGGCCTCCTCTGGACTCACTCAAACAGGTCCACATCCCCCTTGTATTTGGGCTATACTAATCTTAAGAAAACTTAGTTCAGAGGAGGCTGAAGAGTCAAAGTTAGTAAATCTGACAAATATAACTAGAGTATCTGGGATTTGGACTAGCACCTCTGAACCATTTCTTCATAAATATCTATATAGACAACTAATGTATGTTTAGAATTAGCAAGTAAATGCCAGCACTTGCCTTTATTTTCTTCTTTTTTGATGGTGTTGGAGAGCTTTGAAGGTCTTTCCTAGTTGCAGAACGAGAATTTCTCTCACCCTCGTTCAAGTCCTCCAGTTTCCTTTTCTTTACTGCGCTCCTTACGGATCGGAACTGCTGGGTGTTGTCCTTCAGGGGGGTTGCAGTGCTAGTCCTGGCAATGGCTGCCCGGGACAGGATCATGAGCGTGTGAGCAGCCATGCTGACACTGTTCTCACTGCCTGTTTCACTGGCTGGGCTGCAGGCAGGCAGGTCTGGTGTAGCAGGAGGCACCATGATTCTAGGGGTGGTGCTGTCCTCGTTGAAGCGCCGACACATCGGTGTCCGCACGCTGTCTGTAGTATCATCTGTGTGCCTGTCCCCAACTCCAGACGGCGTACGGGGGACAGGCAATTCTCCGTTCTCAACTGTTTTACTAGTGGGGCTGTGCCACTGAATGTCTTGCAGCATTTCCACACACTGCTTAGTGAATGGGCTTGACAGGCAAAGGCCTTGGCTGGAAACTTTAGCTGGTTCTCTCTTTGGCTCCTTCGAAGACAAAGAAACAGACACTGAGGATTTGCCATTTCCACTCGACAGCGACCCTTGCTTTTTGTTCAGCTCCGGCACTGAAGCAACTGTCTTCTCATTCCACAAGCTTACGCTCTGTTGGCCATTTGAGAGTTTGGCAGTGTCCTGGCTCTTCTGTTTTTCATCAGTATCCCTTTGTAATTCATTTTCTTTATTTGCTGTAGTCTTGTGGAAGGGATCTAACGGAAGCCCTGCAGCTGATGCCTTCCGCTCAGGCTGCAGCTCCTTTGCAGATGCGCTTCTGTTGCTACCAACTTCTGGCTTACAGAGAATTCTAGGCAATGTTTTATCTTTCTCTCTCTTTGCTACCTGTGCCTTAGCAGAGGACGATGCAGAGTCAACAGCAAATACAGTATTTTCATTTCTTTCTTTCTGGGATAAACTCTTAGTAGTCTGAATTTGTGTGTTTCCTCCTGGAGCAGGTAGGACGTTATCAAAGCAAAGCACTCTTCTGTGGCTTTCACTTTGCCTTGAACTCGAGCTTGTGCTTTCTACTGGTGCAACAGGTAAGTTCTCCTCCACCTTCCTTCCTAGCTCTGCAGTGATAAGCTTGTCTGAGTTTCCAGTTCTGAAAATGAGATGAAAACACTTCAGCAACATACTTGTTATTACTAGTCAAGTCAGCTTCATCTGGCTGGAAGTGCTCACCTGCCCCTCAAAACACCTGCTTAAAGCTCTCACTATTCTCTAAATGTATTTATCAACACACAAACACCAGGAGTAAGGGATGACAACCACAGAAAGCTCAGAGAAGGTCAAAAGGATGACAAGAGAAGTATGAAATAGAGCCTGTACAAAGAACAAGTAGGTAGACTGGGGCTCTTCAACCAGGAAAGAGAGATGACTGAGAGGAAATGCAACAGAACTCTGAAAAAAAGCCAACTAAAAGGAAACTACTATAACTTCCAATGGAAGAACTAGGAACATCAAGTAAAAGTAGTATCAGGGTCAAACGAAAACAAGGAGGCTTTGAAGTGAATGTAATTAATCCTGGGAACATTTTACCCTGGGGTATTTGTGGATGCTGGTAGTTCACTTGAGTTCAAAACAGAAACAGAGTGCATTCATGACAAGATAGTCCACCCCAGAGTACTGGTTGTGGCTCTGGAAGCCCTTGGAGCTGAAGCTGCCAAGAGGCTGCCAGAATACTCTGGGCAATATCATCATATGCACGGCTTGTACTCTCCCCTGTACATTGCTGTAAGTGACAGGAAAGAGAGCAAGACACAAAGTTTTCAGTGGGCATCTGGGCAAGAGCACACAAACTACCTCAGGCTGAGTCTGCACCTGACAACCAGCCACGAGTGTGGAAAATGCCACCGCTGTGCTGCAGTGACGTCAAGAGAAGGATATTACTGCTCTGTCAGCTCATACCACTATTACGTCTGTGCCCTCTTCCTGCTTACACTGTGTTTCCAAGAAAAGCCTCTTCATATTCATCTCTGCTGGTAAGATAAGCCTGTGCAGATCAGCCTTTATGGTTTGCAAGAGGAAATGGCAAATTAACTTCGGGATGGTAACTCTGGTACCTTTGGAGCAGTAAAGGAAGGACAGGTGGGGACACTTTGTTCTATTCCCGTGAAATTTGAGATGAGGCAGAAAGCATAAAGAGTAGAAATGGGAAATGACATCTCTTTACAGGGAACATTTTGTTCTCTTTGCTCTGCAAAACATATATTTGGAGATTGACTACAATTAACAGAAAGCTGAATTATCAAAAATCTTGCTTCTGTGGCTTTTTAAAAATTGCTAGTTTTTCCAGGCACATATACTGTATACATTGAGATACATTTTTTTTAATAAGCTGACTTTATTGTTCCTGTTTTTTTCACTTTCCCAATATTTGAACTGAGTTCTGAATAGGTAGATTTTTTTAAAGTATGTTTTATTTTTAAACAATAAAAGGATGTTTCACCTCTACTATTTAAACTGAGCTTCTTATCTTCTCGTACACTTTTGCTCATTCCAACATTCTCTTGTTTCTTAAGTCCATGAACAACAAGGAGAGTTATTACTGAAGCCTTACCTTCTCTTCTCTCACTTGCCCAACAGAAAACTAGTACCTATCCCAAGTAGCATTTAAGTGATACTCATCACTCACAAAGTTAGCATGCTGTTCTCCTCACCATCTTTCCTTTGGCTTTTCACTTTAAAGGACCAAGCAGTGCTCTGATCTGCACAGCTAGAACACACAGCTGCAGAACCCAATCTAACAAGCTCTACGGTCTTTGGGCCAGAGAGCAGTAAAGGCAACAAGGCTGTACTACAAAACCGTGGGCAATACTCATCTGAAAAGGTGGGGGGAAAAAAAGAAAAGGTTTTAGTCATTAAAATCTCCCGGTAAATGTAACAGGCAATTGCTCCTTGCTTGCACTCCCCTCCAACAGTTTTTATTTTACAACTGAGATAGAAGTAAACACAAAGCCATACAAAATTAGCCTAGGAACAGTACCACCAGAATTCTAGCATGTACTGCACCAGTACTAGCACACATCTGTACCAGTGCTCCTAGCAGAAAGACAGGAGAAATAAAGAGGGTGCTTGTACCACCGTTAATAAAACTTGCTCTCCTCTCCAGCAGTACTGTTCAAAGCAATTCATGGCAGGAAGAAGAAAGCAGGTTTGAATAGCTGGCTCTACTGACCTTTGTGTTCGAGAACTTGCGTGGTTCAAAGGCTCAGCTGCGCTCGGTACCAGTTTTCCTGGAACAACAGATGAAATGTTAATAAACCACAATATTCCAAGGAAATCATCTCACAGCGAGTACAATGACATTCCACATGACAGAGAATCAATAAAGAAAAACCCAAGACAGAACTCTGCCTTATTTTTGTAATTTTCAAGTTTACAGATTAATAGATTAGCAAAGGTCACCAACTAAGGACAGACAAGAAACTTGCTGCCTACACCTAACAGGTAGTCCTGGCAAGACAAAACCCAGCACACAAACACATGGCAGGGATTTCCAAGTGGGAAATAACTGCAGGGAACTCTCAGTTATCCATCAGCAAAGCAGAATGCAGAACTAACTATACAACCCCAGCTTTTTTCTTCATTTGCAGCTTTGTTCCATTTTATGTGTAAGCCGTCTCTGTTTCAAAAAGGTAGACAGGCTAAAGCATAAACTGTCCTTACAACTCAATTTATTTTCCATTTTCGATTATTTTTCTTTACCCCCTCCCAACACTGAGAAATGAATGGAACTCCAGTCTTGTTTCAATTCCTATTTAAAGCAGCAAGATGTCAATGAAATGAATATACACAAGCACAAAATATACACAAGTACCTGAAATGGCAAAGAGAAAACAGGCAGCAGAGTGTATATGCATCCCTTCTATTAAATATTTTCCTTAATAAATGTTTAGAATTGCTGACTTCCAGTAATTTCTTTGTTATTATGTGGCTTGGTTTCAATGGTAGCAGTCAACAGTACTCACAACCAACAAGATTAAAAATAATCAGAAATATAAAGAAAATTAAACTTTCAAAACTGCATTAGAGCCTTGAAACATTACACTGCAAAATAAGCTTGATCCCAAACTGGAATTATTATTATTATGCTGGGAGTTCTTTGTAAACTGAGCAGATGCAGTTACTAACTGCAGATACAGGCCTCTTGCAAAGCCATCCCAGCAGTTATCTGGCAGAGCAGCAGTGGTATGTATAAAACTTTATTCCTCAGAACTGACATGTCTTTAGAGCCCCCCCTTTTCTTGCACCCTTCTCAAGAAGGCAAGTCAGGTACCTGTATTAGTCTTGTTTCTTGCTCCAGGAATCTTTTGTGATTTGGGAGGGATGGGTAGTTTTGGGACACTTCTGTTGCACACTGTATTAGCCACAGGCATATGTAGAACCTTTAAGGATCAAAATATTCCATTATAATTTATGACAAGATTCCTGATCACCTCAGCTTTAATTCTGAGAAGTTCTATGATATGCTACCTGACGGGCAGGTGCCGAGAATGTATTTCCATTTTGTCCTACTACAGAGAGAGGTATCATTCCCACCATTCCTTGCAAAACAGGCTGCACCGGAGATGCAATTATAATGGCAGAACCTAAAAGACATCAAAGTGTTACAACTGTACAGAAACAAAGAACACTTTACTGAAAAGAAAAGCTTCAGAACAGGTTTTCTTAAAACAATGCATGCTCAAACCTGTGGCAAGAAAAGCTCTGGCTTTTTAGTAAGCCTTCACTGTCCTTACTATACATTACGACCAGAAAAACTAGAGAACATTATATTGAATTCTTTCACTAAAGTCTGTTTTCCTTTTTAAGACATGTTTCAAAATGAAGCTTAAAGTATGACAAATCCATGTCAAGGCTTGAACTTTGAATTGGTTTATAACAAATGGTAACACCAAAATCTCATTTTGCTGCTTAATAAAAACAAACAACTCTTTGCATCCTGCCCTCTACAATTACAATGATTAAATGTTATTACCAGAAGCATGGTTTTTTTTCTTCCAGTGTACCCGTAACACCCTCTGCTTACAAGCACACAACATTCTGGGATAGCTTTGTCCCTATGTATCCATGATCCATCATGGATATTCCTGGCTGGTAGGAAGTGTTAAACATAGTACACAAAGTTTAGTTAATTAGTGGGTTTGAGATTAATTACTGAATTAAAAAAAAAAAAGCATAATAAGACTGATTTGGAATACTGAAGCCAAAGTTCCCTATTTAACTATTTAAATTGCTGTTAAAATAGTTATTTTCAGTTATTCTAACAGGTTGTTAGTGTCTGGCTGCCAGACATACAGGAATTGTAAAACAGGGAAACTATTATAGCACATTCATTGAAAAGTGGAAGAAAAATTCCAAAAGTGAACAGAAAATTCATTCCACGTTGTTCTTCAGTTAAATAAGCACTACCAGGAAAACTATCACATGCAGAAGAAAAGGCAAACTTGTGTTTCTCTCTCTGTTAAAACAGAAGGTAATAGCTGCTTGAAGGAATCCCCATGACAGAAAATGCCTCTCAGTGCTCCAAGGTCTTGCTCATACTGTCACAGTGGCCTCTGAGCACAACCAAATCACTACACACAGAAATTCAAAGATCAGTGTAATAAGTTTTTAGTTTTGGAAATAAATCTAAATGTGTAAACACAGCTGGCTTATAGTTTGGTTTCACATCTTAAAAAGCACTGACATTTTTATTGCTGTAGTAATAAAAATGTTTGCACTAGGAGACATTTAACATTATGGAAAGAAAAAATGTTATACTTCCAGAACATACTGTCTAAACATAGGAGAGGTTCTTGGAAAACGGAACAAAACAAAACAAGTGAGTAATTTTGGAAGGATCATCTGTATCTAGCCAGTTACCAAAGCTGAATATGGATACCTGTAACACAGCATTCTATTTGTAACAGGAAACTTATTAAAACAAAACAAACAAAAATGGTTTATTTAGCCAAAGCAACAAAATCTTTTCTTGTATAAGCCAAAATATGCTTCCTAAATTTATCACTGCTAAAACTGTATCATGTAAGCTTCTGAAATACAAGGCTACTTCTTTCAAAGCAGCCTGGTCGATGACTCTTCGTAGTTTTAATTTCATTTTCAGTAGCAACTACTATACTCACAAGCTACATAACTCCTGGATAGTTTCAACAGGCAGATACAGCAGTGTTTAAAAAACTGGTTTACTTTTCATGCAAAAAAGGAATAAAACCACTATATAAATGCCACATTTTCATTTTCTAACAATGAGGTTACCTTGTGCGAAGTTTGGGGAGACAGCCTGATTTGCTGCAAATGTACTGCTGGATCTAGGAGGAGTCCGTAACTGTTGTACTGCTGGAGCTTGGGCAGCAAGTGGCATAGAATTGCCAGGCAATACAACTACATTTGATGGTGTTACCGCTGTGCCCAAGGCAGCTGGATCAGTCACACAGGTGGCTATGTAAAGGTTGCTTGAATTCCCAAAAGCTGTGCTTGTTGCTGGCATCAACTGTATAAATCCCCCTTCCTTGGAAAGGTTAGTTGTACCTGCAACTGAAAACACAGGGCAGTCTTCATTCTGAGTGTTGACTGAGGTGACCACAGGATCCTTAGGTCTAAGTACAAGAAGATTCTGCTCTGTCAAATCTGAATCCACGTTTTTTTCAGTGTCTTCTGAAGTCAGACATTTGGACAGGCCTGCAGTTTTGGTTGGGGATTTGGCTGGAGAAGACAGTATTATAGTTGGCAAATTTTCTCCTGTGATGCTGGAAACAGCATTATTTAACTCTGTGTCAGATGAAATGAATGGATCATCGCTGATGATGATCTTGAGGGACATTATATTAGAAGGATCAACATCCATCGGCTGACTGCTAGAAGATACACCGCTTACACTTTTGGCCTCAGTACCTGACTCATCTGTTGAGGATGCAGTTTCTGGGAGAGGAGAGTGGCATATTTCAGATGTAGTAAGAGTATTTTCAGTGGGTACTACAGAAATTTCTGTACATGCGTCATCACCAGAAGAGAAATATACATTATCAGCATCTACTTTTGTAGAAGATGAAGGTTCCTGCACTTCCCCTTGTGTTCCCTCCAAGCTTGACAGTTCTGAAGGGAAGCTTAAATATTTCTTACAAGGCTTATCAAGTGTATGCTGATCATTTGAGCAAGTTTTGTTAGAGGTATCAACAACTTCAAGCTGCAACTCTGCTTTGTCAAGATCAGAAACCTTCACTGCAGCTCTTGCAGCACAGTCTGATTGCGTACTCTGCTCCTGATGGACAGAGTTCTCCTGTAAAATACCAGGTAAGGCAGCTGTACCATTTGTTGTGTCCTGTTCCTTTCCTGCATCTGCTGATGGGCTAGAAATTGAGGAATTGGTTTTTCTCAGCAGTACACTGTGGCCAGGGCTCCCATTAGAAGGGCTTTCAGTAAGTATTTTTTCAGATAGTGATGTATCTGGTGATAAGTGACATTTACTTCCAGAATGTGTTCTGTTTTCACTGGCTGTACTTCCTTCTGCCAATGAAATCAAAGAAATCTGTGGACTACCAGAATGAACATATTCTAAATTAGGAGTACTTTGAGCACTATGAATTAATGGTCCTTTTCCAATTTCCATAGCTCTTTCACTTTCAGCCACTAATGCAGGCAACTCTTTTTTACCATAAGAATCTCCACAGCATTCATTACATTTGCTATCAGAACTCTGTCTCTTGTCAGGTTCAGTCAAACCAGACACAGAGTCAAAAGCGATTTCAAGCTCTCCAATATGTTCAGGGGTAATGGTTTTAAGTACTTCAGTCTGCTTCCTTGGTGTACAATTCCCATGCAGCTGGTCACTAGTTGTATTTTTCTTAGCTGCATCATCATTGTTAATGCTGGTCTTCAAGGCACATGATGTTTCTCCTAACTGAAAACCTTTACAGGATAGCGATTCTCTAGAATTATCACCTGTAAAACAAAGAATAAATTAGCTCCATAACTATCAAACAGATGATCCTTTTACAGTGTTTTAGAAGCAACTTAGTTTCATGTGAAACAGTTTTTCATTGAACTGGTAAGTGGGAATAATGCTACTCATCCTTACTTTCAAGATAAGCAGAAAGTATATGAAACAGATAGTTACGTACATTAGGCAATCTGGCAAATCAGTTTGTACGTAAGTAGTAAGCATATAAATAACAAGCAAATGTCTTAAGTCAATAAATCAGACTTCGAGAAGCACAAAAAGCCATGTCAGGATAAAGACCTTTTGGCTCTATTTCTCACAGGCTTTTGCTGAATAGTTGCTGCTGATGGACAGTTGCTAAGAATGGGGTAGACAGACTAAATGCACCTTTTGTCCAGAGCAAGTATCTTTTTGTGTATTAATTAACCAATACATTACAGAATAGAGAGAAAGATTAATATGCTTGGATGTAAGATATTAACTTTATGTGTTCCACAATGAATATTGCAAAGCATCTCTATTCTGAATGAGAAAACAGATTTGCAGGTATTTTGATTTCATTTAGGAGCTTATCAAGTACAGCTTTTACGTACACTGATGGATTACTGTTAAATTTGACAAACTTTCTAACAGAACAGGTATATCCATACGTTCACGCAATGTACAAGTCAGACTGCATATTACCATTGAAAATAAAAAGCTTTGGAAATGTACAAGTTGTCTGAAAATATTTTCATAATGAAAAGAGATTAGAAGACATCTTAAAGGAAAAAAATAACCAAAAAACAAGCCGAACTAAAACACAACAACCTACATATACTAGAATCTTCTGTTCCTAAAGAACTTTCAAGTGTTTCCAGGTTATCCTCATCCACCAGGATTCCATTTTCTACTCCACTCTGACCAGAAATACCAGCAGGTAAATTCTTGTTTACTTTGCTCTTTCCTATTTTAAAAATAAAGCAATAAGAATGATTAAATATGACCTTTACACATAAATGCAATTATTACATTTAAAATGAAGCATGGAGATTTCATATTCAAGAAACGCAATCCTAAACTCGCAGAACTATTTGTCTATATTCATTACAAATCCAGAAATAGCACTAAAATGTCCTTTTTATGCAATGATATTCCTGATCAGACAGATAGAAAAAATTTGCAACAGCATAGAAGACCACGTATGAACTATCATCCTTCAGACCAGAAGAGTCTAAAGCAGTATCAATAAACCGTCACTGAACCAGCACAAACCCAGAATTTCAGCCACAAGAAAACGCTGTACTTTACAGTCATGTATAAATATAAAAAGCTGATTCTGAACTGAGGGATGCAGATGCCCTACAGTCCATTCCTGTTGCAAAAGAGGCTTGCTTAATTACCTTTGCTTCTTCAAGCAATACCTGGGGAAACTCATCATTCATGATGCTCTATGTTAATGGTACAATTGAGTATAATATGTCCTACCATAATCAAACAAGTCAAAGAGTGCCTGAAAAGCTGGATCGGATTCTGTCTGTTCTAGAATGTCCTGTATAGCTTCTTCTGACATATGGATTTCACCCTGAGAAAAGACAAAACATAAAGAACTGTTAGACACCTACTTCCGTAACTTAAAAGGAAAACAGACAAGAACTGCTTTCTTTACAGAGTGCTTTTTGTTCTATTACTTCTGCTGAGCACTGAATCATAAAAACTAACGTTGGAAATATTTCTGCCACAAATTTAACATCTGTTAAACAAAATATTAGTGACTTAGTTTAAGAAATAAAGTCCCTCAAACATCTTCATCAGACGTTACACTCTGCACATGCACACTGGAGTATTCTCTTCGTAATGACCAGCACTGTTTATGAAGGTCGAAATCTCAGGTCACACGGGCAGCTTATGAAGATAGTATGAACGCCGTAAGCGTGCACTAGCCAACCACTGAGGAAAAAGTCCCTAAATTAACCTGCATTTTTTGGTTATGCATGTGTCTAGAAGACAATATTAAGCAAAGCCAAGTTTTGTTTCCTTTATCCATTACAAGTTGTAGAATATAACTTCCAACTACTTTTCTGTGGAATAGAATTGGAAAGCATAACTACACTGGATGCTGCTCTACGGTTCCTTTTTCAAGCTGACTTGTTTGGTAGCAGCCCAGGAGGAAAATGTGCAGAGCACTCAGTACATATTCTAGCATTCAAATACAAAGTTTCTCCCAAATTCCCAGAGATTCTGTACAGTCTTTGATTATGGTGGTTCTAAGGGTGGATATCCCATATGACAGACTTGATTATTTTGTCTCAGCTACTCTTACTAAACCAAGAGCAGTTGATGTCATCTACCTGGACTTGTGTAAAGCGTTCGACACTATCCCACACGACATCCTTGTCTCTAAATTAGAGAAACATCAATTTGATGAATGGACCACTCGGTGGATAAAGAACTGGCTGGATGGCCACACACAAAGAGTTGTGGTCAATGGCTCAATGTCCAGCTGGAGACCAGTAATGGGTGGTGTCCCTCAGGGATTGGTGTTGGGACTGGTCTTGTTTAACATCTTCATCGCTGACATGGACAGTGGGATTGAGTGCGCCCTCAGCGAGCTTGCTGATGACACCAAGCTGTGTGGTTCAGTTGATACGCTGGAGGGAAGGAATGCCATCCAGAGGGACCTTGACACGCTTGTGAGGTGGGCTGATGCCATCCTCATGAAGTTTAACCATGCCAAGTGCAAGGTCCTACACCTGGGTTGGAGCAATCCCAGGCACAGCTACAGGCTGGGCAGAGAAGAGATTCAGAGCAGCCCTGCGGAGAAGGACTTGGGGGTGCTGCTTGATGAGAAAATCAATATGAGCCAGCTTCAGTGTGCACTTGCAGCCCAGAAAGCCAACCGTATCCTGGGCTGCATCAAAAGGAGCGTGACCAGCAGGTCCAAGGAGGTGATCCTGCCCCTCTACTCTGCTCTCGTGAGACCTCACTTGGAGTATTGTGTGCAGTTCTGGTGTCCTCAACATAAAAAGGACATGGAACTGTTGGAACAAGTCCAGAGGAGGGCCATGAGAATGATCAGGGGACTGAAGCACCTCCTGTATGAAGATGGGCTGAGAAAGTTGAGGCTGTTCAGCCTGGAGAAGAGAAGGCTGCGTGGAGACCTCAGAGCAGCCTTCCAGTATCTGAAGGGGGCCTATAGGGATGCTGGGGCTGGACTCTTCATTAGGGACTGTAGTGATAGGACGAGGGGTAATGGGTTGAAACTTCAGCAGGGGAAGTTTAGATTGGATATAAGGAGGAAATTCTTTCCTGTTAGGGTGGTGAGGCACTGGAATGGGCTGCCCAAGGAGGCTGTGAATGCTCCATCCCTGGCAGTGTTCAAGGCCAGGTTGGACGAGGCCTTGGGTGATATGGTTTAGAGCGGGATGTCCCTGCCCATGGCAGGGGAGTTGGAACTTGATGATCTTAAGGTCCTTTCCAACCCTAACTATTCTATGATTCTATGAAGAAACTGCTTTGATTTTTTCTGCTCAGAAAAAATGGGATACAGCTTTCAGCTATGTATTTTCACAACAATCGATCTAAAAATCACCATGCGACAGAAGAATAGCTTTTAAAAAACAGATACCTCTACTTCATAAACAGGCAACTGCCTCTACTCTCCTGCCTTTTTCATGAGGGCTATGAAGATTATACCTTCATTAAGAGCCGTTCATAACTCTGTGATTGCCACACTGAGTGTTGCAGGAGCACAAAGGAAAAATACCAGAAGTTTAGTTTGCAGAACTCCAAAAGCAAGAAAATACTAAATTTGAAGAAAAAGCATCCTTATTTAGGCTCCAAAGACAGTTTCTCTTGCTATACTAGATACTCCATGTTTATCTTGCAGCAAATCAGAGTATCAGATTAGACTAAACATGTTTGGAGACTGCCAAGATATTTTTAATTCCCTTGTTTTTTATAAGGTTGTTGATCAGATCCCCAGTCAGAAGCTGATCCCCAACTGCCAGTGACAAGGAGGCAGCTGGTAACTGTGGGAAGCATACTTAAATTTCAGTCTGAGGGTAATGTTAACAGCTGACCACTGCCAGAAGCAGTCCCACTCCCCGGCTTCTAACCCTGCTGCATGCTTGTGCTGCCTTGTACAGGCACTGGAAATGAATTCAGAGTGCTAAACTGGCTCAAAACAATCCTGTTAATTCAGCTCTTGGAACCTGCCCACTACCAAACAAGATGAGTTAATGCCTATGCAAGGGAAGCTGTGGAACTGCCCCTGGGCAGAAGCTAGACATTAGATAAACTGAGATGTACTGTAAAACAAGCAAATGAATAAAAAGAAAGAAAGAGGAGAGCAATCTCAGATATTAGACAGTAGACAGAGGTTCAGTACAGTTCCCATAATTGATTATCCTCACGTGCCTGGTCTTAAAAAAAACTTTGAGCATGGCAATTTACACTTACCTGGAGTCCAAGGATTTCATCAATTGAAGTCTCCTGTTCCGAGGGACCACTGTCTGTCTGTTTAGGGGCCTGAGCAACGTTGCCATCACTGGAACACATTATTCATTAATTCAGAACTCAAAAATAAATCAAATCAGAATACATATGAAGTTTTCATTTTATTACCTGCCCAGGATTTTGTTAATGTTCTCAGCAAGCTTCTCCTGAAGAGATTTGTTGCTCAAGATTTTTTCTCTGGCATTTTCAATAACCAGTTGCTAGAAAACACAGTTCCAAAGTGGTCAGGTTTCTATTTTTATCATTACTAGAGAAGGAGCATGAATCTTCAACTTAGTGGTAATAAAAAAAAATAAATCAATAAAATCAATTCAACAAAGAGAACATTCTTGGTAACAGAGAGACAGCCAATCTGTGACTGCATGACATTGCTATAGAAACAATACCAAAAAACATTCCTCTACTTCTACTCTCAAAGTACAGCAAGGCTTATTCTGCTTTGTTTTCCATTCTCTACAAAATTACTGTATTGTAACAGTTTACAGGTATCTTAACAAAGCCAATATATCAAGGAAAAAACCCTCTACATAGCCATGCCATTCTTATGGGAATTGCTTGAAAGAGTCCAGCACAGAGCCACAAAGATGGTTAAGGGAGTGGAACATCTCCCTTATGAAGAGAGGCTGAGGGAGCTGGGTCTCTTTAGCTTAGAGGAGACTGAGGGGTGACCTCATCAATGTTTACAAATATGTAAAGGGTGAGTGCCAGGATGATGGAGCTAAGTTTTTTCAGTGATGTCCAGGGATAGGACAAGGGGCAATGGGTGTGAACTGGAGCATAGGAGGTTCCATGTGAACATCAGGAAAAACTTCTTTACTGTGAGAGTGACAGAGCACTGGAACAGGCTGCCCAGCAGGGTTGTGGAGTCTCCCACATTGGAGATATTCAAGGCCCGCCTGGACAAGTTCCTGTGTGATGTAGTCTAGGTTAACCTGCTCTTTCAGGGGGACTGGACTAGATGATCTTTTGAGGTCCCTTCCAACCCTTGTGATTCTGTGATTCGCACTAACTTATTACACAGCATATAGTTCAAATGCAAAAGAATAACTTTATCTTCTAAAGGCAATTTCTATAAAACCCAAGATAAACAACATGTAGAAGACTAGCTCCCTTTAGTCTGATTTTTTTTTTCTTAAATGTAAGTACCTTCCATAAGTATATACTCACTGGGAAGTTACCATCTATGAATTCTTCAAGAGGCTCACTTTCTGTTATTACTTCATCAGTGTCTTGAGAACTTCTAGTTGCCGAAAGAGGTCCAGATGTTGTAATACTTTTCCTCTTCTGAGATTCACTGAAACATTCCAGGAAATTTATGATGTATTTTGTGAGAACATAGCAAACAATAGACCTAATGGTCAATAAATCAAGAGTTTCTCTTCCTTCTTACCAAATGACAAACTTTAACCAACAGAAAACTTACTACATATTGGAAATACAATAAAAGCCAATACCTGATTCACTACGCACATGCATACATTGTGTCCCACTTCACAGAGATTACAAACAAATATGCAGACTGTGGATAAACAGCACAATGGCAAATGGAATTCTAAGCCCACTATTCAGTTAGGATCTTTTTCCCCTCATAGTAAACATGACTAACTGGTGTTACAGGTTCTAATTAACTGCCACTCAAGAAAAAGATCTGGACATCACCATTGAAAAGAAACACCTCTCAAGAAGCAGCTGTTGTCAAAGAAGCAAACAAATGTTATATTGCATAAGAATTTAGATGATGAATGAGAAATGTAATGTTTTTATATGAGATCAGGGTATAGACTCTTCTGAAACCATCAAACAGCAAGGGCACTAAAATCACTTACATACAAAAAAATCATTTAGGAATAGAAAAGGACTTGGAAAGAGTATATATGAGTAAGGATCAGGAAAAATGATACACAAAACCACTACTGGGATTTAGTCAGGGATAAAGTCAACAAATGCAACACAAGAACAGTCAAGTCATTAAAAAGATACTGGAACGCAAAGATAAAAAAAATGGAAAGCTAGCATAGAAACAGGTTTTACACCACTTTTAGTGTGAATATGAAAGTTTTTGCTGACAAAATTTACTGAAGCCAATAGCTCTTCTAAGTTAAAAATAGAAAAAATGCAAATTTATATATTGAGAAATTTTATAACTAATATTTTGGAAGGAACACTAAGTCTCAAGATCCAAGATTATTTCCCTACGTCTACTAATGGAATAATGTAAAGACCAGCTGTAGGCAATAAAGAAACACAGCCTCCTTTCTGTCTGTCCTGGGTTCAGCTGTTAACAGTTATTTTTATCTTTCCAAGTAGCTGGTGCAGTGCTGCTTCAGCTGTAGTCTGAGAACAATGCTGGTAACACACTGGTGTTTTAGTAGTTTGCTCAGCAGCGCTCACCCTGACCAAAGACTTTTTTCAGTCTTTCAGGCTCTGCCAGTGACAAAGGGCACAAGAAGCCAGGAGGAAGCAGAGAGAGGACACCTGACCCAAACTGGCCAAAGAGGTATTCCATACCACAACACGTCATGCCCAGTATATAAATGGGGCTGGGGGGGAGGGGGAGGTGTTTACTCAAAAGGCCCAAATCTCTGCTCAGGTCAGGCTGGGTATTGGTTGACAGGTGGTGAGCAACTGTACTGTGCATCACTTGTGTTTACTGTTTTTTTAACTTTCCTGTTTTATTTTTATATTCTCTCCCCTTGTTATTTCCCTTATCATGATTATTACTGGTGGGAGCAGTAGTGATTTGTGTTATACCTTAGTTACTGGACTGTTCTTATCTCAATCCATGGGAGTTACGTTCTTTCAATTCTACGCCTCATCTCTCTGAGAGCAGGAGGGAAGAAGAGCGGGGAGTGAGTGAGCAGCTGCATGGCTCTTCTGGCTGGGCTTAAACCATGACACTGTCTAATGTTAAGTTCTTTGACTTTCCTTTCCTTAGAGAAACATCACATCACTGGCCACTTTCAGTGGATCTTAAACATGAAGCATTCCAAATAACAAAAAAACCCCCACGTTTACCTTTTCCGTCTTCCTGGAGAGAGCAAGTTTGAATGAAGCTTTCGTTCTTGTGATGCTGGTACCTGAATGTGGATGAAATCTCCTGCTTCATAAAGGGAAAAAAAAACAACCCTGATGCCAATACTTTTTCTAGTGACACTATTAAAGCACTACAGATATCAACACATTACTTATTATGGTTCAACGAATTTTCTTGGGAATTCATAAAAAATAATTTGGTATTACAATGAAAATTATTATTTTTAAATATATCCTGAACAAAACCATGCACTTGATGTGGATCATCCCTATCTACTAAAACAAGTGTTTGGGTTAAGGGTGAGACCACAGGATAGAATGGCAGATTAATGCACTTCTGATCTCTGCACTCACATTAGCAAGCAAGTATACAAGAGCCATTTCTCTTTTGGGCACTCCTTTTTTTTAATCATCTGAACCAGTCTGAAGAGCTAGGGGAATAAAGCATGAATTTTCTGGAACTATTTTGGTGGAAGATGATAAGCCCTGATTTCAGACAACTTCCATCTATATTCATGGATTTTTCACAGAAAAAAAAACAGGTTAAAAATATGAGTAACTTACTGCTGCTCTTGTTTTCCTGGGTTTGTGACTGGTGCACAAACAATGTGTTCAGTCTTGTCTGTGATATGCTTTGATTTATTGGTGGCCTGTGAATAACTTGAGGAGATACAACAGAAGAGGAATTCTGCGGCCCTGATTGACAGGCTACTGATAACAATCCTGAGTTCGTAGGAGCTGACTGCTGAAGCATTCTCTGTCTTTTCATTTCCACAATTCCACTTCTTGTACGTGCTGAAGACAAAAAGACAAGATGGAAATACAAGATACAAGAATTTGAAAAGATTGCTGATTTTCCAAGACCTGATTAAGCATACTCCACAGAAACTTTTTTATGCTCAACAACTAATTCATGAAACTCAAAAAGCAAGCAACACCCTTTTTTGTCTTCTGTGTTACAGGTTTAAGCTTGTAAATAATTCAAGAAGTTATTAAAAATAATTCAAATTAATTCAACAAGTACAGCCAACTTCCATAGACATAACAGGCATGCTTGTATCACTGCTTAAATATTTACAGGCATAAATCATAGCAAAAATACATTTTATTAGAGAATATATCATTCATTAACTGACACTAAATGAGACAGCTAAACCAATAAGTTTCCATTTATCAGAAACAATTTTAGATAAAACAAGTATCTTATAATATTTTTATTAGCTATATGTTTGTATGCATAAAAATTATTTCAAGATTGTAAAATGTTTTTATATTTGCCTTCTACAGAAACGCAACTGCATCATAATTAGACTGATTATGTTTTCAGTTCCTCTAAGAACCACAAATTCAGTCAACAGCTTCAGGACTGAAACAGCAGCTTTTAAAACTTTTAACACTGTAAGCATCTAAAAGATTTTCAGCAGAGAAGACAACATTACATAGAGAATTGATGTGCCTTGCAAAAAGCTCAGCTTTTGTTTTCCTTCTTTGATCACTGCAGTAACCCAGACTGCACTGAAGACATCAGACATGCTGAAAAAAAACCACTGCATAAGAGATCTGACATTTTAATAGTAAGGCTGCATTAATGTAGTATTCCCCCATTTTTTGCAAAACATAATCTGAGCATAAAGCCTACTGATCCCATGGAATCGGAACAGTTACTTACTCCTTTGATTAGCAGAAAATCCTGTGGAATTCTGCATGCTCCTAAAAAATAAAGTAGGTGACATTAATAAAAGAAGCACAACGGAAACACACAGCTACACAAGGAGACAGTATCTATCATAGAATCATAGAATAGTTAGGGTTGGAAAGGACCTTAAGATCAAGTTCCAACCCCCCTGCCATGGGCAGGGACACCTCGCTCTAAACCATATTACCCAAGGCCTCGTCCAACCTGGCCTTGAACACTGCCAGCAATGGAGCATTCACAACCTCCTTGGGCAACCCATTCCAGTGCCTCACCACCCTAACAGGAAAGAATTTCCTCCTTATATCCAATCTAAACTTCCCCTGTTTAAGTTTGAACCCATTACCCCTTGTCCTATCACTACAGTCCCTAATGAACAGTCCAGCCCCAGCATCCCTATAGGCCCCCTTCAGATACTGGAAGGCTGCTATGAGGTCTCCACACAGCCTTCTCTTCTCCAGGCTGAACAGCACCAACTTGCTCAGCCCATCTTCATACAGGAGGTGCTCCAGTCCCCTGATCATTCTTGTGGCCCTCTTCTGGACTTGTTCCAACAGTTCCATGTCCTTTTTATGTCGAGGACACCAGAACTGCACACAATACTCCAAGTAAGGTCTCACGAGAGCAGAATAAAGGGGCAGGATCACCTCCTTTGACCTGCTGGTCACACTCCTTTTGATGCAGCCTAGGATATGGTTGGCTTTCTCGGCTGCAAGCGCACACTGCTGGCTCATGTTGATTTTCTCATCAACCAGCACCCCCAAGTCCTTCTTCGCAGGGCTGCTCTGAATCTCTTCTCTGCCCAGCCTGTAGCTGTGCCTGGGATTGCTCTGACCCAGGTGTAGGACCTTGCACTTGGCATGGTTAAACTTCATGGGGCTAGCATCAGCCCACCTCACAAGCGTGTCAAGGTCCCTCTGGATGGCATTCCTTCCCTCCAGCGTATCAACCAAACCACACAGCTTGGTGTCATCGGCAAACTTGCTGAGGGCACACGCAATCCCAATGTCCATGTCAGCGACAAAGATGTTGAACAAGACCGGTCCCAACACCGATCCCCGAGGGACACCACTTGTTACTGGTCTCCAGCCGGACACTGAGCCATTAACCACAACTCTTTGTGTGTGGCCATCCAGCCAGTTCTTTATCCACTGAGTGGTCCATTCATCAAATTGACGTCTCTTTGATTTATAGACCAGAATGTCGTGTGGGACAGCGTCAAACGCTTTACACAAGTCCAGGTAGATGACATCAACTGCTTTACCCCTGTCCATCAGTTCTGTAGCCCCATCATAAAAGGCCACCAAATTGGTCAGGCAGGATTACATCAGTCTAGTCCCAATCTCACATTACTTTAAAAACCTTCACTCTACTGATTGCTATTTTTATTCTTTCAGACAATGTTCACAGATACTTCAGATGAAGCTTACTGTTGTATGTTTGATCAAGTAACCACAATGGTATCAGACTCTACAGGAGTCATAGTGTATTGTTTTATTACAGGAAGGCATGTTCTCAAACTAATGCCCTCCTTATCTGCTGGTCCTGCCTTGAAATGTCAGCCATCAGCTCTCACATACCTATCTTTTTCACCAGAGGAAATAGGGAGCAAAACAATTTTCATACAACGATAAAGGGAACTGATCAACACAGGGACTGAGAGTGAATTTTTACTGTCTTTATTTCAAAACTATATTACCTGATCTGAGAAAGTGTATAGTCTAATTTTTTCCACAGAGATGACATCATTGCTGGAACTTCACTTGTTGTTTCTAAAACACGCCACAAAACCAAAAAGAAAAAACAAAATTACAAATGCTTAAGCCAGACACATACTGAGAAAAAGTAAAATCACAAGCAAAATCATTATTATGGATACAGTTCCTGGGTTTGAAAGCCTAAACGAAACTGGAGAAGACATTCATGATTATAATTCTCAATGAAATCTGCACACAGTGTCATGGGCAAACACAAGCTAATGTAACCTAATTAACTTCTGGAAAGGGTATTCATATTTCCAAATCTCTTGAGTGCTTTTGAAAACTGTAACCTGGCAGGCAGGCCTTGAAAAGTAATGTTTTATTTTAAGGTGTCCTCAGAACTGGTAAAAAAATAAAATAAAATAATCACTTGCTATATTTGAAGTGGAGAACATTAAAGTAAAAATGAAAAGACATAAGAAGATCAATTTAGAATGTTTTTCAAGGTGCCAAGTACGAAGTATTTTGAAGAAAGTATGTTTGTGTCTAAGCTACCATTTCTATTAAACCTAGTGTGAAAAGAAAAAACAATCAGAAACGTTCCAAACATAAGTCTTAACTTGCAAGTCTTAGAACTAGGCCCACTACAATCTGATCATACAACACGTATCAACGAATTGTTAGACTTGGAAACATATAGAAGCTCAGTACCTGCTTTTAAAACCAGGAAACACTCTAACTCCACCTCAATATTCATACAAAATGGTAAGTTATTCTGCAATTATTTTAGTTAGTTTAAAAACAAGACAAAAAACATTTCACACCATAGGACTCTTCCCAGTTATATCACAGAATACCTCAAGTTGGATCCATAAAGATCATCTAGTCCAACCCCTGGCTCCTTGCAGGATCACTAGCTAAACCTAAACCATATGACTAAGAGCACTGTCCAGATGCTCCCTGAATTCTGACAGGCTTGGTCCCATGACCTCTTTCCTGGGGAGCCTGTTCCAGTGACCAACTGCTCTCTCAGTGAAGAATCTTTTCCTAACGATGTCTGAACTTCCTCTGATGCAGCTTCATTCTGTTTCCACGTCCTGTTGCTGGTCACCAGAGAGAGGAGATCGACATCTCCCCCTCCTATTTCTAAACAGTACAAATTTACAAGCATAAACCCATACCATTTGCACATTTTATTACATCTTTGTACTTTACTACCTTAGAAGTTCTGCTCAAATTTGAAATGAAAATACATGGTGTGTGCTGAAGTGAAAATATATGTCCATATATAGGTGAAGATGTTGCCTCTTCATCAAGAAGTTCACAATGGATCAGTAAGAAAAATAAACCAAAATCTCATTTTCAAGGCTTACCTTTTGTTTTCATGGCCACATATTCATTAAGAATGGTTGTCAAGTTTTTTCCACACAGGGACTGGAAAAAAAATACTGGTCTTAGAACCTTTACTTGCAACTTATATTTCATCTGCTGTACCACATTATATTTAAGCAGCTCATTAGAATACTACACCCTGCTGACACTCAGCACAGGAACTGTAATTTATGCTGGTCTCAAGCTAGGCAGAGGGCAACCTACAGAACAAAATGCCATTATGAACACAGAATCTGAAGTGCTGCATCTCATTGCACAACACTGATACAGCAGTTAGAGCTGCATGACCTCCACTCACCTTCACTGTTAAGAATAAACCCCCAAAATAAGATGATGAACTGCTGTAACAGAATAACGAGCTTGTATCATCCTGGAACACAACACGTGTTAAGATGCAAACATGAAGAGAACTTCTGTCTAATGTAAAATTCTTAAAAGTCACAAAGAATTAACTTTCCTATCATATCTACTTGTTCTGCCAGTGAGAATTTTTTCTTACGAACCCAGGTAATTTGTTTACATTTGGGTTTTCTAATTTTTGCTGGCCATGGCTCAGTTCGCCATTTCCAAATCCCAAAGTACACTAAAAAGTTGTAAATGAAGTTCAGTGGCCTGTTCTGAATAAATACATCAAAACCTTGGATCTCAGAGAAGATTTCCACAAATTTTGAACACTGTGGACAAAATCTCAGATCATATATTTAACTGATATATTAGAGGACTGAAACTGAAAACAGGAAGAAGATGCGCTCATAAACATTAAAAAGTTGATACTTAATATCTAATCCCTGTAATATGCACACTGTATTAAATCCCAATCTGTATATATTAAAAATGCAAAGTATCTAATTATCCTGTAGCAGTATGTACTTATGTACATACAGATAGATACACGCTGTATTTATGCAAACCCAAAGTTCCACATATCACGTGGGACAAAGCAGATGATAATGATCAGAGAGGAAGCTGAACTCAAACAATATTTGCCAACAAAATCTGGTACCCCAAGATAAAGCCGAGGTATCTTACCTCAATATTTAATACGTACTTGAAATGGAGTCTAGGACAGAAAAGCAATCTCTAATAAATTACAAAAGCAGCCTTGAAATCAATAAAACTCTCGAGACACCCTTCCATATATCAGCCTCAAAGCTATAAAGCAGACCAAATATAACATACTGAAACCAATTTGCATATTTTGCACTTAAATGCTTCTTAGATTAAAAACTAGAAATCAAGTAACTGCTAATACCGCAGGATGAAAAAAAAAAAACAACAACAAAACCCAGAGGACATGACCCAACTAAAAAATTTAAGCAGCATTTGAGAAACACTTGTTACACTGAGATATCTCAATTTTCCTTCCCATGGATGCAAGACGATTTAACTTTCTGCTTTGCAAACACAAACTCACCAGCAAGCAGGCTGGAATAAACCCATCCTCTGTACAGTGCTCTGCAT
The DNA here is from genome assembly GCF_033783945.1 of Neopsephotus bourkii. NCBI lineage: Eukaryota > Metazoa > Chordata > Aves > Psittaciformes > Psittacidae > Neopsephotus > Neopsephotus bourkii. Next base: position 5,321,775 of record NW_026902113.1, read on the forward strand.
ATTCTTTCAAATCTGAGCTTTCCAAAATAAATTCACGGCAGGTAGCCAGAAGTTTTTCTTGTTGTAAATACCCTGCAAGAAATCAGATGGAAATTTTTGCTATTTTATTCATCCCTCCTGCTCAATAGGTATCAAAACATTAACATAACAGCTGCATACAGCGTTGAAATAAGATTTGTATGTTGGACAAGGATAGGGAGGTTATTTTCAAAAAAAGAAACATCTTTCAAAATATTTCTGTAATAGTTAAAACCAGAAAGAGCACAAATATATTAGTGATACCACACAGGACTTACAATCTCTTCCAGACTGGAAGTGAGGCAATATGAAAAATTTCTGATTGACCTTTAGCACAAACAATACTGTACAGACATGAAAATGAAAGCTCTTGGCTCAGGAGGCTGACAAACCAACCCTTGCACAGGCTGAACAACTCGGTGTGATAATTAAATGGAATTCTCTAACATTCTGTTAGTAAAGTGCATTGCTATGTAACAATAGCTCTCCACACATCCTCCTGTTTCAAAACAAGTAAAATGTGTGTGGTTGTTACAACAGCACGTAAGATTTATTAAAAAAAAAGCATTGTGCAAAAATTAGTAACAGCAAAATGTTTCCCCCCACTTAAGTGTAATTTTCATTTCAAATAGATGTACCAGCTGCAACCTGTGCTCTGCACACACCCCAAGACTCATAACTTCCCTTAACAGGACATACACTAAAAAGTTTACTTTTCCAAAATTCCATTCCTCAGCAAGTATGTTCTGCTTTAATCAAACTTTTTAAGACCTGCTTTAATCTTCAAATACTCTAAACATTAAAAGATAGAAATAGACCAATCTGAATGAAGGATTCTAGAACAAAGAACCACAAAGGAAAATGTCTCTTCTTTTTTGCTTGTAGCAGAACTGAACATGCAATGTTTTAAAGAGAGGATAAAATATGTGCCTAATTATACAATCCAGGATACATATACATCAGCGTATCTATTTCAGTGGAGCCCCAAAATGACCCACATCAGTTCAGGAATGCCTATAGGAAAATGCAGCATTACGTCTGTATGAAGAGAAATACCCTTCAGCAGATACAAGCATAGCTGGAAAAAGCAGATCATATTTCAGACACACAAGCCCTTGCTCCTATCTTCAACAAATACGCAAACTTGAAAGTTAAACACAGTTTGGGAATAACTACTGTGAGTTTAATCACAGTGTATGAGCTGGCCTATCTGACACAAAGCATTTGTGATACCCGTGGAAAAAGAAGGGCTGTCCTATTTAATTTTTCAAATACATTTAGCTATAAAACTCTCAAGCCACAGATTGCTGGAAGCTGAAAGGGTGTTTTGGGAAAACACAATTATATGCCAGTTTTATGCTTATAAACCATCCACTGCTGGCCAGGATGGGAGATGGGGTGTTAGGCTAGGTGAAGCTTTCATCTGTGTGTCATATTTTTGACATACTGTCAGATCTGTCGTTATCTCAGCGTTTTGTTGGGTGTCACAAAGGACTGTCCTGGTTTACGCCCAGCTGGTATAACTCATAACCACACAGCTGCTCGCTCACTCCCCCACTTCTTCCATTCCACCTCCAGGTGGGATGGAGTAAAATCTAAAGAAATAAACCCCACAGGCTGAGATAAGAACACTAAAGTATAATACAAAACTACTACTACTACTACTACTAAGGGAAATAACAAGGGAAAAGAATATAAAACTAAAAAGGGAAGGGAAAAAAACCAACAACAAAGCTGATTTACAACAAAAAATGATGCACAGTATAGTTGCTCACCACCCACTGACCGATACTCAGCCCCGACCCAAGCAGTGATCTGGGCCTTCCAGGTGACTCCCTCCAGTTTATATACTGGGTATGACGTGCTGTGGTATGAATACCCCTTTGACTAGTTTGGGTCAGGTGTCTTGTCTCTGCTCCCTTCCGGCTTCTCATGCTCCTCCTCACTAGAAGAGCATGAGACTGAAAAGTCCTTGATCAGAGTAAGCTCTACCAGGCAACAACTAAAACACTGGTGTGTTACCGGCATTGTTCTCAGACTGAAGCCAAACACAGCACTGCACCAGCTATTAAGAAAGAGAAAAATAACTGTTACAGCTGAAACCAGGACAATTGGTACAGCTTTCTTACAGTCAAGCCCAGGTAGACACTTACGTAGTGTTGCAATTTTTCTTTCTTGAACCTACTACTACAGTATTACAAGGCATGACCAAATGCTTGCATACAGGGAAAGTTGGCTCATACACCAATTTCTTGCAAAATAAGGCATTCCCAAGTTTAAAAAATGCCTAAATTAAGATCTGTGCAACTGAACCCGTGTGCACACGTCGTATAACGGCATAACAGTACACAATGTTTAATGTCACCAAAAACAAATTAAGGGCACAAAAGGCACAGTACCTTCTGAACTACCTTAAGAAATGTTATGACACATCTAACTTGTAGTACACATTCACTTTTGTATTAATTAGAAAAAGATATATTTTCTTATGTATTTTTCTAAGGGTGAGCTCATCGTATTTTAGTTTTGTTTGTTAAACCAATATTCATCAGCCTTCACAGGACCAGAAAGACTATATAGAGAGGGAAAAAAAAAAGATTAAAACAAAAAGGAAGAATTATTACACTAGGAATCCTGTTTATTCATCCAAATTCAAAGATGACTCCTAGGATGTGAATCCCTATCAGAAGACAGAAAGAGCTACAGTGAATATCCTGTTCTACAACCTTAAATGCTAAGAAGATTGATAGACATGATCCATGCACCATGCCACAACAGAAACAAAATAGGATGGATCATCCTTAGGATACTTAATATTGCTCAGTTGTATAAAGTCCCTGGTAAGCAAGTGAGCAAGGTTTTCTACCCAGACACCCGTAACTTAGCCATATTTTTAATAGAAAAGTACAGCAAGATACCTCTCTTTTATAATTTTAAGTGTTTTTTTTTAATGCACGGGGTTTCTAGCAATCTTCTGTTACTTCATAATAATAAAAACATCACACCTCTTACTAGCCTTGCTTCTCAGGACAGTAGCAAGAAATACTTAAGGTAATATTTAAAACTAAAACGTGCTAGTGGATCACTGAAGAAAAGATACAGTCTTAATGGCTTTGAATTCAAAAACGTGGACAACTGAAAACCGAATCTCAACGCAAGCTGCCAGGTAATCCTGGCAACCTGTGCCAAAAGGTGGATAGAATCACAGAATGGTTTGGGTTGGAAGGGACCTTGAAGATCATCCAGTTTCAACCTCCCTGCTATGGGTGCAGGCACCTTTCACTAGACCAGGTTGTTCCAAACCCCATCCAAACTGGCCTTGAACACTGATTCTCTGGGCAACCTGTGCCAGGGCCGCACCACCCTCACAGTAAAGAATTTCCTCCTAATATCTAATCTGAATCTCTTCTCTTCCAGTTTAAATCCATTTCTCCTTGTCCTGTCACTACATCCCTTGTAAAAATCTCTTTCCAGATTTCTTGTAGGCCCTTTTAGGCACTGGAAGCTGCTCTATGGTTTCCCCAGAGCCTTTTCGTCTCCAGGCTGAAAGACCCAGCTCTCTCAGCCTGTCTTCGTAAAAGATGTTTTGGATCACCTTGTATTCCTCCTGGAATCGCATACTTTTAACAGCTCCTTCACCAGACAGCTGTCTGTACGTGGACACCAGAGACCATCACATTCTCGTAGAGTCACAGCTGAGGAGCAGTGACCGCCGGGCGGGCTCCCCTGCTCCCGCAGCGACTCCAGAGGCCCCAAAGCCCCTCAAGACCGAGCTGCGTTTGCTTCCCGCTGGAGACTGGGCCGGAGGAGAGAGGGGGCAGCCCAGAGACCGCTGCCATGGGGCTACGCCTCGGAGACAGAAGCAACGACAATCCCGGCCTAGGAGAGCCGATCACGGTGCGGTCGAGGGTCAAGGACGCAGGGCTCCGTACTCCTGCCGCGCCGAGGGCGCTACCGGCGGCTGACAGCCCCCAGCGGAGACCCCACGGCGCGGCCGCCGACCTGCCCCCACCCCGGGAGACCCGCCGCGCCTCAGGGGGGAGAGGCGGCCTCACCCGCCCTCGCTGGCTCTATCATTCACTCACCCAGCACCAGCCGGGCCACGTCGGACGGCAGCAACATGGCCAGAGGCGGCAGCGGGAACGGGGGGAGGAGGGAGGTAGTGGGGCACAGCTCCTTGAAGGCACAGCTCAGCCGCCCCGCCACCGAGGCGAAGGCGCGGAAACTGCCTGCTAGCGCCAGCCCAGCTCCTTCCGCCGGAACTCGCTGCTGCCGCTCATTTACTTCCAGGTCCCCCCGCAGCCGCCGCTGTGTGTGCACGCTGCTCTGCTGCGCACTGCTCAGGTACACGCTGCTGGGAGGAGAGGGGGACGCGCACCGCAGCCGCGGGCGCCCCTTCCACCCAGCCGGCTCCCACTGCCCGCCACGCCGCTCGGAGGTGGGCCCGCTCCTGTCCCCCTCTTCCGACTCGCACCGGGTTGCGGCGGCGACGCGGCTCCGGCCTGAGGGGCTACTCGGCCTCCCCTTGCCTTGCCCGGGTTAAGAGCCCTCCCGGGTGGTGAGCCCAGCTCTGCCGCCCTTGGGCAGCTGAGGTGACGGGCCCGAGCTCAGCCCAGCGGCCGTCGTGCCGCTGTTTGGGGGGTGGCCGCCCCGGCTGCGGCCGCGGGGGACTCACGACTGCTGCGGGGATACCCGAGCGGGAGGTCGCCGTGCGGGAGCGGCCTGACGGCGGCCGTTAGAGTAACACCCCGTGCTCTGGCGCGGGAGCATCTCGGGGGGGGGGGGGGGGAATGCCGGGGGAGCAGTGATTTATGCACTGCTGATGTATGCCCACCTTGACCAACGTAGTCTTTACCACGAAGTGACGGTGGTCATAATGGGTAGTTGGAAAACTATGCAACTGGTGAGAGAAACAGTAGATGGATTCTGTATTAGGAGTTTATCGCTGTTGTTATTATCCCTTTAAATGCTCTTAATTACGAACTAGAGGACTAATCTCTTCCTGTTTGATACCCGGACCCTACAACCTTAAAACCCATGTTGCTACAGTTCTTGGTCCACCATTTTTCAGCCCATCGGCTTTTTAGACACTGTTAGTGTTAAAATGTTACTTCCTCCTTTCAGTTTCTCTTTCAGCAAAAGCATCAAGTTTGATTTCATTTCATCATTTAAATGAGTTCAGCTGTACTGTACAGCCAGCCTTCCTGCTTACGTTTTATTTTCATACATACCTATTAGTCAGTGTATCTCTTGATCATACTTAGTCCCAGCCAGATCTTGACTGAAGCCAAAAACAATAAATAAAAGGCAGTAGATACTTCTGGTTTTGCTTGTCTAAATGTCGGTTTTTATATTCACACTGAAGTGCACAAGACGCAGTGCTGTGTGTTGTGAATGCCCATTCTCAGTCGCTTACTGAAGCCTCAGCAGCATGTGCTTGGAGTTACTTTGAGTTTGTCTTATCTTTTTCTGACAGAGTTTCTCTTGGGTCTGCTTTAAAGGTGTAAAAGGAGAAGCATGAAAATTGTGTACAATGTCACTGTTGTGTTCTGCATCAGCATAACTAGGTAAACTAGAAATGCAGGATCTGGCTAATTCCAACCTCTGTTGAGGAAGATGAGGCATCATTTTGAGTGGCTACAGAAGAAAAAGGTTGTTTTCTCTTATGATTGATACTTGAGCATTCTTTGACATGTTGAGTCCAGAGGGATTTGGCAGTGTGGTAGTGCACGCCTATAAAAATGTGGGGTATGAGAGAGGAAGTTTTCAAAGTGCTACCTTCTGCTGGCAGCATGAGATTGACAGGTTCTGATAGCAGCTGGCTATTGAAAGTTGGTGCTGTTTGCCTGGGTGTGTTCATCTCTGTGTCATTTGAATCTTCTTAAAACGTCACTCATATTGCCTGACCAACTCTACTCTTAACACTCAGAAAAAGGGAGAAAGTCACGTGAAGGGGCTCTCTGCTGTTATTCTTTGACCATTGCTTTTGGGAATAGGTTATGTTCTTGGCATGAGATTTTTCTTCAGTCTTGTGATCAGTAAGACTAACCCAGACATGAATGAGATTTTCAGTGAAATGGTACTGCGGTTGTTTTTGATGCTGGAGGGGAGACCTTATAACAGTCTGCCAGTACCTAAAGGGGCCTACAAGAAACCCTGAGGGGGACTTTTTACATGGGCATATAATGACAGGACAAGGGGAATGGCTTTAAGCTGAACGTGGGTAGTTTTAGATTAGATAAAAGGAAGAAATTCTTCCCTGTGAGGATGCTGAGGCAGTGGCACAGGTTGCCCAGAGAAACTGTGATTGCCCCATCCCTGGCAGTGTTCGAGGCCAGGCTGGATGGGGCTTGGAGCAACCTGGTCTAGTGGAAGGTGTCCCTGCCCATGGCAGGGGTTGGAACCAGAAGATCTTTAAGGTCCCTTCCAAGTGAAAGCATTCTGTAATTTTAAATATATCACATTGCCATTTTTTTTTGACTCGTTGACTTGGCTCTGTATAAAATAATTACTGTTTTATCCTTTCCTTATCTTTGCAGATACAAATGACCCTTCTGTTAAACTGAACCATGAGTCTTGCATTACACAATCTGCTTGTTTGTTGTCGTCGTCTTGAAAATGAGAAAGCTGTGGAGCGAAGGGTAACAAGTTTTCTTCTGGTGTGTGTGCCTCAATTAGCAATGAAGGGAATAATTAATAATTCTTTTTCTTGAAATACATTTCCAGAAGGAAATTGAAAATTTCAAGCGACTTCTCTGTGATTCTGAAACAGTTCTCCAGCTGGACCGGAATTCTGATTCTAAACAAGGAAAGCAGCTCAACTGGGATGCTGTATTTAGGTAGTTTCCTTTGGATTTTTTTCCTTTGTTAATGGTTGCAGTTTTCTTATTTGAAACATCATTCTTTTGTTTACTGGGCCTCTTTTAATGCTGATCTTTCTACAGGTTGATTTAGCCTTCTTGTCAGCTTGTAAACAAGAAGTGACTTGTTAGTCTCTGAAAGAAGTGAATTTAAAATAGCCAAAATGAAACACATGCAGAAAACTTAACTGCTAGGAAACTAATCATTAATTAAGTGGTTGTTTTTTCTTGCAAAAAATAATCGTTGCTTTCTTTTATTGAAAATTATCCTCTGCATCTGAATTTCAATGTGTAATTCATATGTAGATTGTAGATAGCTCATTAGAATGTTTTGTGTTCCTGAGTTCTTCAAGATACAGTAGAAGGAGCGTGGCTTGTGAATTAAAGAAGCTGGAATGAGGTTTATAGAGGCCCTTTTCTTATATAATCTGCTTTAGGTGTACTGTGAGACTGGTCTGAGCATTTGTGCAATCTGTTCTTAGAGCAAGTGGGCCCAGTGTTAAATTTCATGTTAAAAGTGCTTCTGAAATGTTAGCTTTCATAGGCTGGTGTCTGGTCAGCTTTCCATTATGTTTTTAATTGCTTAGCATTGGAGTAGTTCTTGTTTCATAGCTGTACCAGTAATACCACAAAAGGTATTTGATAAATTTTATATGTTTCTTTTGAGATGGCCAGAAATACATTAGAAATGCATAGGAGGAATACAGAAATACAGATTCTGAATAGGAGGCCAGAAAATTGACGGTAATTGCTAGTGACAAAGCCAGTGAAAAGTTTAATCTAGTTTTAGATCTAAAATGTAATCATGTTAATTTTTAACAATAGTGAAATAGGACTTGGAAGGTTTTCCCCAGTAAAAACAGTGAAGAATACTTCTTACTGTTTTGTTGTACAATGTTGCAGCTTAAATAGAAAGACTTGTCATTGTTTTTTTTTTCCCTAATTATAAATTGTATGTTTAGCATTATACAAAGTTTAAAGGAAAATTTGGTTTCTATCTAAGGTGCTTCTGGATTATTTTAGAATTTACAGGTCCTTTAATACAATTATTTCTGTCATTCTAAAACTGTAATATATTCCAGTTGGTTTTAGTCTTTGATATTTAGAATTGTGAGAAGAACAAGCACTGACAATCTAGGCTAAAACTGTAATTACCTATTTTGCTTTAGTCATAAATGTGCAGATACTTAATCTTTTATTTTTGAAGTGTCTTGCAGAAGTATTTCCAGAAAGAAATGAAAAACCTGCAGCAGACAAAACCAAATGCATCTACTTCAACCCAAACTACCAGACAGAAAAAAGTGCAAGAAGTTGGAAGCTTGGTCAAATATTTAATCAGATGTGCTAATAAAAGTCAGTAACATCTGTTCATATGGAATTACTGTTTTGTTTTGGTGTTTTGTTTTCAACTTTGAGTTTTTACTCTGATGTAAGTTACCAGGGTAGGGTTCATCTTGCTCACTTCCAGGTGTTCACAATTTAAATATCTTGATGTGAATCAGTCCTTTGTGCTCTTTCTCTGTCCTTGTTGATGTTCACAGTGCCTTTTTCTAATTATTCAATGGGTATGTGAGTGTTGTGTCCTCTCATAAGTAATTTATTTCTTAGAAACTATTTAAGCTGATTCCTAAGAGAACTGTTTCTGAACTGTTGAGGTTTTTTCTTTTAATTATTATTTTAAAATAAACATTTACAAGTAATTTATTTGCTACACTTATTTTTTACTTAATTTGGTACTCAGATTTATTTGGTACACTTTGGGTTAATTACAGTCTCACGTTCTTTCTTCATGTAGGAGGACCCAGGCTGAAATGTCAGGAACTTCTGATTTATGTGCTGGAAATTATAAGAGATCCAACAAGTTGTGCTGCATGTGGATCTGATTGTAGTAGTATACTCCTTAAAGATATTCTCTCAGTAAGGAAATATTGGTCTGAGATATCCCAGAAGCAGTGGTCAGGTAACATTTTTAAGCCTACAACCAATGTCTTGCCATTATAAAAGCATGATTAGGTACATTGTGGTTTTTTTATGCCCTGTTGTGTGAGATGCTACACAAAAAGTGGACTAAAAAAGTGTCAGCCTTGTAAGCTTACAGTTGAATTAAAGCTTAGAAACTTAGGAACTAAAGATTAGGAATTGTTTTTTTTTTTTCTTTTTTCATGCTGTTTGCCTATTGCTTGCTGGAAGCATATGTACTCATATAGAATCAGGTTCTATATGAGTTAATATATAAACACATGGTCTCCACAGGGCTTAATATGTGTAACAAATACATGGAATGTGTGCGCTGCAAATACCCTCAATAAAACTTTACTGATGTGCTCCTGTTCACAAGTAATTAGGTAGTAGCTAGTGTAGTTTTGATAAAGTATTACTATTAAATTTTATTATCAGAGTTTTGTTGGCTTATGAAGGTCCTAAAAAGCCTGTTGTGTCACTGTTATATGCACATATTTCATACCAAAAAAAAAAAAAAGACAACCTAGAAAGCTTAAGATTTCAGTAGATAAAAGCAGATTTAAAAGTTGAGTGATGACAAGGCATGTAGCCTGAACTGAGTGGGAATACAGATAGGATTTTTCACTTTTCAGAGGATTGAATTTGACTCCCAAGATATTTACCTTATTTATCATGGGGAATAATTTTTATGTATTTTGAATCATTTGATGTGTGCTGAGCTCTCAACTCATCTGTTTTTATTTGTTGATGGACTAGAACAGTAATTTGGAAAAAAAAAGGTAATCAGAAGTTTTGCAGTCGTGTTTGCTGCATGTTGCATGTACAATTTTGGAGAAAGTGTAGAAATACTTTATTTGCATGGCATAGTGCTGTAAAGTCAATTTAAATTCCTGAAAAGCATTTTATGAGAAAATACTCTGCTTTGTAGCTTGAGAAACTGATGAAATAGAGAATGGAAATAAACCTGCAAAGAATTCAGAAGAAGGGCCTGGTGATACTGGGAATGAAAGGGCGGGCAAAAAAACCCTGCTGAAGGCTGGTAAAGCAGAGCAAATAAAATGGTTCCATTGAGATTGAGAGGTGTGGTTTGGTAGTTAGAGAGCCTGAGGGTGAGATCTCAGAAGTTAAAGAATTTGGTACCATTTGACCATGGATAACTTGAATCCTCAACTGCATAGGAAAGCTGCCTGTGACTAGGAGCCAGTGAGTGGGGTAGAAGACAAAGGGCTGTAAGCCTGCAGGTTGGCACAGGATGTGAAGGTAGGGACTGGTCAGATAGGGAGACTGGAAGCTGGAGTTCAAAGTACTAAATAGGAAAGGCATTTGAAGAATTGGGTACTTGGGTAGAGCTGATGGTAGGTGGGTAGAGAATGAGACAAGAAACCAGGGTTGTTAAAGACATGTTGAAGAAGTCATAGAAGGGAAGCTAAGACTGAGTGTCACAGGAAGGATACATGCAGGTTGCATGAGGAGCCTATGAGAGTTACTGTGTGCCAGTTAGGTAGGTTAGGAACATGGAAGTTAGCTGAATCTGTACGGATGGAAGCTGGAAGTGTGACAGAATAAATGTTGGCATTAGATCTTAAGGGGCACAGTTGAATTCAGTTACTGAACTGAGGTTGGACTAAAGGCCATAAATCTAGAGGAAGTCAGACTTTAATAAAAGAAGCTTGTTTCATTTAATGGATTTGAGGAGAGATATATGAGCTTTGTAAAGGTTATCATAACCTTTTTTAGCAATTCCACCTTGTTTATAATGCTTGGAGTACAATGGAGAAGTCTGTTTTCTACTTACAAAATCAGTGATCTGGTGCAGCAGTTGAGAGTAAGAACATGGATTCCAGTTCTTGGCCAAAGTTAGATAAACAAGTACTAATTTCATGAGGTGCTCTTATCTGCTGGAAATTCTGAGCTTCTGAATGTTGATAGTCATGTTTGTAAAAATTATGACAAGCTGTCATATTGGCTGCATCATCAAAGGAGTCTTGTGAGGCCAGTAGAAGCTGAACTCAATCTTACTAAAAGAAACTGGAGGCTGGGTGAATTTCCATGTAATGGAAATATGGGGAGCCTTAGTTTCAACTGTTCTGATAGGTTTACCTACTCCTTTTACACCAAATTCTTTGTTAGTGTGTGTGTGGCTGTAAATTGTTTCCAAGTATTTTATTGTGTATTCTGCAACAAATGGAGCCCCTGCTCTACTTGATGTAGAGTAGAAATTGAGCATGGAAGTAGTTGTGCAAATTGATCATGAGGCGATAGGTACTTTGCTCAGTGTAACACAAAGCAGACTATATCCCAGTTCAGAATGAATATAGCTTTACTTCCAGTGTAGACTACATGCTTTATTTCCCACATGCACATTCCCCCTTCCCTGTTAACTTTTGTGAATAATGAAATGCAGCTCAATTCAGAACGATCATTTCTATATATTTAATACAATATTTTGCTTCAAGCATTTTTTATGTAATCCTCTGTAGTATATATGCATATATATGTTTTTATATTTACAACATATTTACACATTACATCATATACACTTTTTTTTTCTTAATATGTTTCCAGAGTTGCTAATCCTGTATGGCCAATTATACCTCAAACCTTCTGGGAAGATTAATAGAGTCTTGGTGGCTAGGATAATTCACACACTTGCAAGGGGGTACTGCTTCCAAACTGATGGGTTGAGTTCTGATATGCTTATCTTCTTTTCAAAAGCAATGCAGTGTGCAAGGTATGTTGCAAGTGCTCCTTTTGTATGCTAATACTTACTTTAAAGAATAACTCATTTTAAGTATTTGGGATAATACTTTAATAACAGCAGGTAATACTTCTTCAGGCATATTTTGTTCTGTCTTTGAACACCAATTTAATAAATTACTGAAAATATTAACTTCTGTATTTAGTGGGCAAATAATATTCTAAATATAGTTACTTGCTAGTATTTGTGTTTAAACAATTCCTGTGAAAAGAAATAAGGTTATTTATTCTGGAAGTTTGAGTGTTAGGTTTATGTTGCAGGCAAGAGAAGAGTGCTGCAGGCCTGGATCATATTGTTGGAGCAATGAATATCTTCTGCAATAAGTTTGCTGTCAACTGTCGCATACGGATTTGTAAATTAGGGGAAGAAATTTTGCCTACAGTCCTTTATATATGGACTCAGTATAGACCAAAGGATTCCCTGAAGGAGTCAATAGTTGAATTGTTTCGTTTCCAAGTTCATATTCATCATCCAAAGGGTGCAAAAGCTCAGGGAAAAGGTACAGCAAAAGTTACCTGGGGTTTTTTTGAGTTTTTTCTATCACTGTATGTTATTGTTTGAATTGTGCCAACTTTCTGAATTTTGATATTGAGTCTTGGAAACATTAATGGGAGTGACGACTACGTGTCGGTAGTTTTATGCTATAGATTGAGTGAAAGTGAAAATGAGTTTTCAAATTGTATGCAGTAAGAGAATATTAACTGTAGTAAGTCCTGTAAGGGTTGGGGTTTAAATCTTTTAAATCAAAAGGTGATTTAACAGAATCAAAGCACACAATATTTGGGAAGGGAAATAATATTTTAGATTGTTTTTAGCTTGTCACATGTGCTCATATCTTACGAGGTCTGTTTAAACCTAAAAATTACTACTATGGTCTAAATCTGACTTACTGTAAAAAATTTTTCACAGAAGATCACTCAGTAACTGTGCTTGTCTGTCATGGCCTATTTCAGTTACAGCATCTTTTTAAAGGTATTGGGTTTTTTTACTTTGTCTGCAAATGGCAAAGAGTTTATAATCAGTCCAAATTTATCCATTGCGTATCATAGTAGTTTTTCCAGTTAGAAAAAAGAACTGTTTATTACAAACTTTGTTCCTTCCCTAATTACTTGTATACACTGATTAAATTCTCTTTAACCTTTTTCACTTTTTTTGTTTTATTCATTCTCCATTATAAGGTTTCTTTTGCATGTCTGCATTTGTTAAGCTTTTTATGCTTTACTCTGATTTCGGCTGTACTTTGCATTGTCTAGGTAGGTGTGTACTTTGCATCATATAGGTAGGTTTGCATATTGTATCAATACAATGTGGTACAGGTTATCTTTTCATTGATTTTGCATGTACAGGTGCATATGACTCAGCAAAATGGCAAAGTATCTTATATAACATGTATGATCTGCTGGTGAATGAAATAAATCTAATCAGTAGTAGAGGAAAGTATTCTTCAGCCTCACGTAATATTGCTGTAAAGGAAAATCTGATTGAATTAATGGCTGATATTTGTCATCAGGTAACGTTTTTATTTGAATATAAAGTTGACTATTTATTTGCTGTGTTGTGTGTTTTACTTTTTTAAAGTAATAGGCTTTAGCATTTCCTCGTAGTCATTTACTGATGTATTAGTACCTTTTGTCTGTGTTCTGTTTAGTTGTTAATTTTTGTGCAGTTTAGAAGCGTGTGGACTCCTGAATCACACTAGGTTTCACTAGTGTTGTTTATTAGACTATAAACAAAGGTTCTGTTGTAGTAAAGAATAATTCTGGTTGCCTCTTAAGAGGCTTTATGCACAGTAAAAAATGGACCAGTTTAGCTTGTCATTTCAGTTTTCCCTACTTTTTTTTATTTATTTGCATACTTCTTGATTTCTCTTTACAAAAGGTTTTTACAGAGGATACCAAAGTCCTGGAAGTTACCCAGTCATATGCTGTTTCACAAAGAGAGCCCAATAATGAAACATTACCAAGCAAGCGCAGGAGGATTGAGCTAGGCTGGGAGATAATTCGAGACAACCTGCAAAAATCCCAGAAGGATTTTGATGTCATACCTTGGTAATACCATCTTTACATGAAACAAATATTACTAGAGACATCTTTCTACATTTACATACGTTCTGAATGTGCTTTCAGATGAAGTATCTGGGCATGCAGACATAGATCTAAGCACTCAGGTTATCATAGCATTTAGAAAGTAATGAGTAGCATTTGTGGCACCCTTGCTGTAAAAATTTTGTATCTTTGGTTTCCTAAGTAATAACACATGAGGTCTGGTACACTGTGTAGTAGTGTATAAGATATTACTGCCTCTGATGTGTTTTTTTTTTCTCGTCTCTTGTGCTAGATATTGCCATTCTTTATGTAAGTGTTGTGTATGTGATCCAGCTTGTTAGTATTAGGAAGCGAACGTGAGATTTACTGATTTCTTAAACTGGCTGTGTCACAAGACAGCAGCCATTAACAGTTTGGGCATTTTGGGCTGGTTCACACACTTTGTCAGAATATCTGGCCTGAAAACTGTTGAAGGGCAAGGCCTAGCACCTTAGCTTGGACCTTGATAGAGGGTTATTTTGTTTGATGAGGGTCTTCTGCTCTCGAGGTATAGCTACATACCATCTTCCACTGAGTGCTGCAGGAGGATTCTGTAGCAGAGAGCTTGACAGGGAATCAAGATAAAAGATCACAGCTAGACTTTTCCAGAACTAACCAGTTTTAGTCTGAAGCCCAAGAATGTTGACTTTTTAGCTGCAATAGATTACACCAGATGGTTTTTTCCGCTAGTGCTCCTTTCTGTCTTTCTGACTTTTCTTGGAAAACTGCTGTACAAGGCTCCACAACAGTGCAGCTGCTAGTGGTTTGAGTTCTGAGCTGGGGTGGCAGGTTTCTGTGTGTGTGTAGGTATGTGTGTTTATTGCTCTCAGTATTGAGGAAAAGTGCCTGTTTTGAGTAATTAACATGCCATTTGTGTGGAGATGGCCATCTCCAAAAAATACTGCAAGTATTGTAATTTGAGTAGAGTTGCAACCATTGCTATGAACAGCATCCTTCCAACATACCATGCCCAGCTTAACATTTTGTTCATTTGATGAATTTTACTTCTCTTATCTGAAGAGATGTTGCTGTAATGTTCTGTTTATGTAATTTCACCCTTAAGGCTACCCCGTGGGCCAGAATGTATAACAGGCCAGTCCAGGAGAAGGAAAAAAAATATTTTTCTTCCTGAAATTTTCTTCCCTTGTGGTCAGAAATCAGTGAAAACAGCTTGTAAGAAATTATTAGTGATAGTGAAGCAAGGTGAGCAGGCTTTACAAGTGAAAACAGTACTAATACAGAATCTTTAACCTTTGTTAGTAAACAAATCAGCTCAGTACTGGAAAGTATAAATGTAAAATGACAATTGGAGAACACTTCGTTCATTTGCTTTTGAAGACACAAATTTACATATGTCTGATATTAATTGCTTCACTTTGTGTTTTCAAGGTTACAGGTTACAGCTCAATTAATATTAAAGTATCCCATGAGTCTTCCCAACAGTGAGCTACTTCCCTTACTCAGTATACTTCACCAGTTACTGCCTCAGCAGCGCCGAGGAGAAAGAACCTCATATGTGCTGAAGTGTCTTAGAGAGATGGCTTTGTGTCAAAACCAGAAGACTGATTTGAAAAGCAGCCAGAAGTTGGAGCTCCAGAGAATCTGGGCAAAGATTTGGTCTCTTACCATTCGTAGTGTTAGTTTCCAGCAAATTGAAGTGGAGAGCTTTGGGCTGCTTGGAGCTATGATTCAAGGAAATCTTGTTGTGACAGATAAAGAACTCTGGAAAATATTCTCAGGACCTGCATGTAAACCTTCAAGGTAAAATGGGAAGCAAGGATAATATTTTTGTGTCTGATTCACATTACTATTATTGTGCAACCAAAATCACTGTATTATTCAAAATAACATTATTGTTGTGGCTGTATTTCTGTTCAACTGTACACATTTGAGTTTTAAGCATTTGAAATGGGCATAAATACAGATAATCATAAATACATAGATTTCAGACATAAGTCTGAAAGCAGGCAGAGAAGAGGCAACATCTTCAAATGTAAAATGACTAAAAACGTCAAATGGAGAGTGAAAGAAAAGTTGATTTTTGAAGTTAAAAAGTATGTTTTCTTCTAAATTTTGATTCTGAAATGAGTATTCAGAAACAGTCTAAAATAGACAGGAAATGTCTGTAATAGCCAAAATGTGGCTTTTGAAAACACACTTAAAAAAGGAGATTTCCAGTGTGTGTGCGTAATAACTTGCTTATATACTTGATGCTCCCTGAGCATGCAGAAGTAGTGACTTTGCTTTAGAGTGCTGATCACTCTCTGTTCTCGGGAGAACTAGCTACACAGGATTTGGAGAAGGCTGAGGTTCTCTGTGACTTCTTTACCTCGGTCTTCACTAGCAAAGGCTCTGACTGCACCACCCAAGTCTTGGAAGGCAGACACAGGGACTATGAGAATGAAGACCTTGGGACACTGTAGGTGAGGAACTGGTTCAAGACCATCTCTAAGAAACTGAATATGCACAAGTCCATGAGTCCTGATGAAATCCATCCGCGGGTCCAGAAGGAGCAGGCGAACGAAGTTGCTAAGCCACTGGCCATCATATTTGAAAAGACATGGCAGTCAGGTGAAGTTCCCAACAACTGGAAAAAGGGAAATATAACCCCCATTTTCAAGAAGGGAAAAATGGATGACCCGGGGAATTACAGACCAGTCAGTCTCACCTCTGTGCCTGGCAAAATCTTGGAGCAGATTCTCCTGGAAGGCATGCTAAGGCACATGAAAAACGACAATGTGCTTGGTGACAGCCAGCATGGCTTCACCAAGGGGAAATCCTGCCTGACCATTTAGGTGGCCTGTTATGATGGGGCTACAGAACTGATGGACAGGGGTAGAGCAGTTGATGTCATCTACCTGGACTTGTGTAAAGTTTTCGACACTGTCTCACACGACATCCTTGTCTCTAAATTGGAGAAACATCAATTTGATGGATGGACCACTCGGTGGATAAAGAACTGTCTGGATGGCCACACACCAAGAGTTGTGGTCAGTGGCTGAATGTCCAGCTGGAGACCTGTAATGAGTGGTGTCCCTCAGGGATCGGTGTTGGGACCGATCTTGTTTAACTTCTTTGTTGCTGACATGGACAGTGGGATTGAGGGCGCCCTCAGCAAGTTTGCTGATGACACCAAGCTCTGTGGTTTGGTTGATATGCAGGAGGGAAGGAATGCCATCCAGAGGGACCTTAACACACCTGTGAGGTGGGCTGGTGCCAACCTTATGAAGTTTAACTATGCCAAGTGTAAGGTCCTACACTTGGGTCGGAGCAATCCCAGACACAGCTACAGGTTGGGCAGAGAAGAGATTCAGAGCAGCCCTGCGGAGAAGGAGTTGGTGGTGCTGGTCGATGAGAAAATGAACATGAGCCAGCTTCAGTGTGCGCTTGCAGCCCAGAAAGCCAACCGAATCCTGGGCTGCATCAAAAGAAGTGTGACCAGGAGGTCGAAGGAGGTGATCCTGCCCCTTTGCTCTCATGAGACCTCACTGGAGTATTGTGTGCAGTTCTGGTGTCCTCAACATAAAAAGGACATGGATCTGTTGGAACAAGTCCAGAGGAGGGCCACGAGAATGATCAGGGGCCTGGAGCACCTCCCATATGAAGATCGGCTGAGAAAGTTGGGACTGTTCAGCCTGGAGAAGAGAAGGCTGCGTGGAGACCTCATAGCAGCCTTCAGTATCTGAAGGGGGCCTATAGGGATGCTGGGGCTGGACTCTTCATTAGGGACTGTAGTGATAGGACGAGGGGTAATGGGTTGAAACTTCAGCAGGGGAAGTTTAGATTGGATATAAGGAAGAAGTTCTTTACTGTAAGGGTGGTGAGGCACTGGAATGGGTTGCCCAGGGAACCTCTGAATGCTCCATCCCTGGCAGTGTTCAAGGCCAGGTTGGACGAGGCCTTGGGTGAGATGGTTTAGAGCGAGGTGTCCCTGCCCATGGCAGGGTTGTTGCAACTTGATGATCTTCAGGTCCTTTCCAACCCTAACTATTCTGTGACTCTGTGATCAACAAATACCACATTGTTTCTCACAGATGCCCTGTGTTCTCTTTTTTTTTTTACAGTTCTGCTGCATATTGCTTATCATTATTGATGACTGCCTATTCAGTGCCAGCAAATTTGGATATAGGAATGGAACAGAATAATTCTGAAAGAAGTCTGGGTTCAGTGTTAAGGCAAGCAATAATGAAATGGCTACTGTCCAGCTATTTGGAAGAAGAAATGGAAGAATGTGCAGAGTTGCCTCCTGTGCTCTGCAGGTAAAGTCTTTGTAGCCTATTTTTATACGTAAATTCACTCTGTGACACAGGAGATTACACAGGAAAAAGTGGATTTGCAGAATTGCATAATATTAGTGCTTTGGTAGAGCTTATAGAGTTTGTAAGCTTATTTTGGAATGTCACTCTGAGGCCATAATTTACTTAGCTGTCCATAGCACAGCAGATACTTGAACTATGTTTAAAATCTTAAGTGAAAACTTAAGTTGCTTAAAAGATATGCAGTTAATCTGGTCAATTGTTGGGTGCAGTTCAGGAATCCCAAGAGCTTGTCTGATGGCAAGAAACTACAAAATGATTTTCTTTTTCTACAGTGATTTTCCTCATCTTATGTTACAAAAGATTCTTGTGAGCCTTACAATGAAGAACTGTAGAGCTGCCATGATTTTTTTCCAAAATGATGCTAAATGGTATGTTTTTAATCAATCTTTATAGATACTTATGCTTCTTATATTTGTCAGTTTAGCAAGCAGAGATAATGAAATGCATAATTCCTCAAGTTCTTTCGCATCTTACTGTATAACACCTTTGAGACCCCATGAAAATAACAGTGCTTTTGTGATTTGTTAAGATGCTTTAAGCATATGTTAAAATAGTCTTTTGCTGACAGTCAAAGCTTCAGGTACTGAACAAAATACCTTATATGGGCTACGTGTATTATTTATCTTCAGTGATTTAGCTAAATATTTGTCTCTTTAACCACCAAGTACGCTAGGTATATCAACTCATTATATTTTTCGAATAATATGTAGTTTTATGGAAATACCTGTTCATGCTTTATAACATTACCTTCCATTCTAAAGGAAACATATCTAAAGATTTTTCTTGAAGATTAATGTTAAGTGAAAACTTGGCTAGATGTTTACTGTCCATATATCCTCATGCCACTCCACCTGTATTTGTGGCCCCAGCCTCACTTTACTTGATTCTGTCAGAGTCACTCTTACGCATGCTGTTACATATTTCAGTGATAGATATGTTCAAGCCCTTGGACTATATCCAGTTTCCTCTTAATAAACTAAAATGTGTATAACTTGTCATGATGAAATATAAGACCTTCCTACTAGAAGCTAAAAATACTATTTTTCAGGGTGGTTTTGGATTTCTGTGCCAGTTGTGTAAAGTAGACTGAGGTTAGCCATCTTAACGCAGAACAGATGCTGCTATATGAACTACAGTAGAATATATGATGCATATGCAGGCTTCACTTTTGCTTGCAGTTTCTTCAGATAGAGCTAAAGTTGTATCCATTGCCAAATCAAAGTCACCTCAGAAATTAGAAATCTACCAGAGTTTGGAAACACAAAAAGATAAAATATTTTATTTTGCTTTTTTTGTTTCTTGTATTTAAATGATAGTTTTAAAGTCTTGTAAGTTGTATACTGACCACTAAAGTAAGAATTATGTCTCCTCTTCAAGTATGCAGCATTTGCAACGGAAAGAAGAAAGCAATTTTTCCGATGTTGAAGAGCTGTATTTGCAGACAACATTTGATGAAATGGATATTTTCACTAACTTTGCAGTAAATGTTGCAGATAAAAATGTGACTGGTTCAAGACTTACTGTCAACCAGAATCTTAGGGAAACATTGGAGCAATGTCTTTTAGCAATGGCAGAAAAGCTTTTAAGCATCCATGCTTCTAAGGTAAGTTGGAAATGACTGTTACATCTTTGTGCTCCCAAACAATGTGTTTTCAAGGCCAAAGTACATAGATTTTAATTCCTTTTGCCACTAAAAGTTCAACAACAGGCATTTAAAAAACTATATCCAATAATACAAGGTAGAAAAATCTGCATTTCTTTATGGATATTTCGCCAATGATGTCATTTTCAAAATTATGGGAATACACAGAAGCTGTATAGCAGTGGAAATGCGTGCAAAGCTGCCACATAAACCACCTGCCCTGCTTTTTGTGATACTGGTTTCAGTTTCTGTGACCCTGTAATGCTTTAAGCCCTTGCCAGTTTTCAGCCAAGATAGCCTGAGACACAGAGGTCTCAAATATTTAGGTTTTGTAAAAAGATGCAGCTTGTGTAAAGGACTAGTTGTAAAAGAAAGCTGCAAGTATGGATTATATTAACACTGACTTGAGGCAGCATCTGAAATACTGCATCAAGTTTTAGGCCTCCAAGGCGCTTCATGCATGCAGAAGAGGCCACTGAGATGGTAGGGGCTCCAAACAATTCTGTGTTTTGATGAAGAAGTTTCATGGTAAACCATGGTATTCATACTGTGTGTTTTAGCCTAAGGTGGTTACAGCAGAACACCTTGTCAGATGTGCCAGTCTCTTGACTGGTGTTCTTGGCTGCTATTGCTACACTGGTGTACTTAAAGAAGAGGATGCCTGTAAATCAGCGCTGTTCCAGAAGGCTAAGGTAAGCAGCAATGCATTAGGGAGCTATTAAAAATGAAATAAACCATTAAATGGAAATAATTTTAAGAACTCTATTCATGTTGTCAGTACACCAATGCATTAGTTTTGCAGGGGAAGGTTGTAAATACTGATACGTTTCTGAGTCACCCCTTTTTAAATATAAATTTATAAGTAACAATGGACATGTAGACATGTCCTTAGGTCTTTCATGCAGGAATTTGTTAAGATCGTTTGATGGTTTAAACTGGTACGAAGACAGCTATTATTATTATTGCTGATACTACTACTACTGCTGTCAGAAGTTATTTTTTGCCTAAATATGGAAACCTCAAACTTACACATCATGGAGAGATGCTATATTTTTCTTTTGTAATGAAAGTGTCAATGTTACAGACAGGTCTGGGCCTTTTTTTGTCACTTCCAGAGCAGAAAGTGCAAAAAAACAAAGAAAGAAAAAAGGTCAAAACCCATTGATACCACACTGTAAATATCAAAGCTATATGAATGAGAATGTATGAATGAGAATCATATCCTTTTGTCTCTATGTGCACTGTGTATGTACCAATGTATAAAGGAATATAACTGGTATTTTAACTGTTGTATTTTTAGTCTCTCATTCATTATGCTGGAGAAAGCATTTCTCTGTCTAAAAACAAAGTAAATGAAGATGCCCAGATCAACTCCCTGAGGACTTTGATAATGCAGTGTACAAAATGCTTATGCAATTGTGTGAAGGTAAAGCTTTTCAAGGAATTTATATTTCTTTCTTCATTAACGGAATCATGAAGTGAATATCACATACATGGTACCTGAAAAAAATGAATTAACCTATCTTACTTTCTTACAGAACAGTGCTAATAAAATGCACTCTGATATATTCCTGCGTTTGTTAACATCAAAATTTATGAATGACCTTGTAGATACTTGCAAAAATCTGGTAAGTATTTTCCATTGTTTCTGATGTCTGCTTCTAAATTCAGTGCTCTTCTGCAAGAGGATTATTTTTACATTATAACAGTTTGGAGGCAAACCAAATGACATACATATTACTAAACAAATGAACCAAAATACATTGAGTTTTGTAGAGAATTTCTAACTGTAAACTTTTCTATTTAGCATTTGAACACAGGCGTAGGGGAAAAATGAGAGCAGGCGGATAAAGTCTGATGAGTGCTAGCATGCCAGCTGACACTGAAAACCATAGAATCATAGAATAGTTAGGGTTGGAAAGGACCTTAAGATCATCAAGTTCCAACCCCCCTGCTATGGGCAGGGACACCTCGCTCTAAACCATCTCACCCAAGGCCTCGTCCAACCTGGCCTTGAACACTGCCAGGGATGGAGCATTCACAACCTCCTTGGGCAACCTATTCCAGTGCCTCACCACCCTAATAGGAAAGAATTTCTTCTTTATATCCAATCTAAACGTCCCCTGTTTAAGTTTTAACCCATTACCCCTTGTCTTATCACTACAGTCCCTAATGAAGATTCCATCCCCAGCATCCCTATATGCCCCCTTCAGATACTGGAAGGCTGCTATGAGGTCTCCATGCAGCCTTCTCTTCTCCAGGCTGAACAGCCCCAACTTTCTCAGCCTATCTTCATATGGGAGGTACTCCAGTCCCCTGATCATTCTCGTGGCTCTCCTCTGGACTTGTTCCAACAGATCCATATCCTTTTTATGTTGAGGACACCAGAACTGTACACAATACTCCAAGTGAGGTCTCATGAGAGCAGAGTAAAGGGGCAGGATCACCTCCTTCGACCTGCTGGTCACACTCCTTTTGATGCAGCCCAGGATACGGTTGGCTTTCTGGGCTGCAAGTGCACACTGAAGCAGGCTCATGTTCATTTTCTCATTGACCAGCACACCCAAGACCTTCTCCGCAGGGCTGCTCTGAATCTCTTCTCTGCCCAGCCTGTAGTTGTGTCTGGGGTTGCTCCGACCCAGGTGTAGGACCTTGCACTTTACATGGTTAAACTTCATAAGGTTGGCATCAGCCCACCTCACAAGTGTGTCAAGGTCCCTCTGTATGGCATTCCTTCCCTCCACCGTATCAACCGAACCACACAGCTTGGTGTCATTGGCAAACTTGCTGAGGGCGCACTCAATCCCACTGTCCGTGTCAGCGACAAAGATGTTGAACAAGACCGGTCCCAACACTGATCCCTGAGGGACACCAGTCACTACAGGTCTTCAGCCGGACATTGAGCCATTGACCACAACTCTTTGTGTGCAGCCATCCAGCCAGTTCTTTATCCCCCGAGTGGTCCATTCATCAAATTGATGTCTCTCCAATTTAGAGACAAGAATGTCGTGTGAGACAGTGTTGAACGCTTTGCACAAGTCCAGGTAGATGACATCAACTGCTCTACCCCTGTCCATCAGTTCTGTAGCCCCATCATAAAAGGCCACCAAATTGGTCAGGCAGGATTTCCCCTTAGTGAAGCCATGTTGGCTGTCACCAAGCACATTGTTGTTTTTCACGTGCCTTAGCATGCCTTCCAGGAGAATCTGCTCCATGATTTTGCCAGGCACAGAGGTGAGACTGACTGGTCTGTAATTGCCTGGGTCATCCATTTTCCCTCTCTTGAAAATGGGGGTTATATTTCCCTTTTTCCAGTTGTCAGGAACTTCACCTGACTGCCATGGTTTTTCAAATATGATGGCCAGTGTGTTAGCAACTTCATTTGCCAGCTCCTTCAGGACCCACAGATGGATTTCATCAGGACTCATGGACTTGCGCATGCTCAGATTTTTAAGATGGTCTTGAACCAGTTCCTCTCCTACAGTGAGCCCAAGGTCTTCATTGTCACAGTCCTTGCATCTGCCTTCCAAGACTTGGGTGGTGCAGTCAGAGCCTTTGCTAGAGAAGACCGAGGCAAAGAAGTCACAAAGAACCTCAGCCTTCTCCAAATCCTGTGTAGCTAGTTCAGCTGAGAGCTTCCTGAGCGGGCCTACGTTCTCCCTAATCTGTTTTTGTGTATGTTATTTTTGGATTTTTATTTAATACTGTGTTGAAGTAAAAATTTTACGCCACAGGAAAAATTTCTATAAGATATGAGACTTTAATGCACTTCTAAACTTCTAAAAGCTTCTGTTTGGTTTGTATTTTGATGAACTTATGTGCCTTAGAACACTTTGAAGGTGTTTATTTTGTAAGTATTGAATTTAACTGTAAATGACCCTTTTCTCATTGAAAAAAGTAATTGGGGTGGACATCATTGTGTTTAGTACAACTCTTAAAATGTCTCGTTTTGGCCTGTCGTCTCGTAATCAGATTTGGTTAGGCAAAATCTTTTTTCAGATGAGAAGAAGCTGAGGTCTTACCTTCTGTTAACTTGTCATCTGGTAGGGAAAGTAGTACTTAATTTGCCCTCGAAAATGTCATATGCATTCTTTTAATTTCTCTGTAATTATGTAGTGAAAAGTTTGAGAGTCTCATAGGGAGAATTGTTTTTCAGACACTGACAATGTCCTTAGCACCATCTAAAACACAGAGACTAGTACCTGGCATAAGAAGCTTCTATGCTAAAGAGAATAGTTCACATCAGAGAATTCACATATGTAGATTTGGTTTATTCCAAAGGCTGAAATTCATTAGTTCAGTGTAGCCCATGTTGACTTCAGCCATTCTAGGTCACTGGGAAACAGTAGTGCGTTACCTTGTCTTATGCGAACTTTAAAAGTATGTGGTGTTTTTGTCAGATGACATTTACTGGAAAACCAAACATACTGGGAGAAGTGGATCTAGTGGGTAATGATCCTGAGGAGAGTATAATGGAAGGAGATAACCAGGTATCTGATGATCTGTTTGATGATCCTGCAGTGACTGGCATCAGTGATACAAGTGAATCTAGTGAGATGCAAAATGTAACAGGTAAGTCTTCTTTGTGTCCAAAACTATTTGCAAAAGCTTATTTTTACAGATTGCTCTTTGTTTCCTTAAAAGACAGCGACATACAAAACTATGTTGCTTTATTGAAGCACATATTGATTGAACCAAGTACTTTCTAAACAATAATTCTTTTGTACGTCATTAGTGTTTTAAAGATATTAATGAATTGTTCTAGCTCATTTAGAAAGGAGTTTATTTTTTATTTTATAAATAGTAGAATGCAAGCAGAGAAGCTGTCTAACTTGTTCAGTGTCAGGCAGAATTGTTGGCAAAGAGGAGACTGAAAAGTGTGTCAGTAGGACACTTCTCTCTGTCATTAGACTGAGCTTAATTTTCTCAGAAGTATTCCTATTTAACTTTTCTCCTTTTCCTGATAAGTAGTTATTGACAGGATTGGATTCTTATATCTCTGGACGTGCAGAGGTACAGGAGCATGAATCCTGTTAGGAGCTACAAGTTTTGATGTTCTTTTTGTTTTAAGTTCTTTCTTAAAATGGTGTGTATCTTAGTTTGTAATCAGGACTATGTCTTCCAATTATTATTGAATGAGAAGGAAATCAGGGTGTTTGTTAATGCCACAAACAGCAGCTGGTCTGTTTTCCCCATCATGTTGAATTATCTTTAGAAGTATCTTCCCAAACCATCTAATAAATCTAATATATAAAGTTTGCAATTGCAGAAAGTTACAAGAGTTCTATATGTGACAGAAGAATTGCATTTGTAACTACTTTGTTTAGGTTATAATTGACATTTCAGTGAGGGTGTTAGAGTAGCATTCATTATAATAGTTTCAATTTTGGGAAAGCTTTGAATCTGTAGTTTAAAATATATCCTGAGTTATAGTTAATAGCACAAAAGAGCACAGTTGTAGATAGTCTGATGAGTTCACTGTAACCTTGATGGAGAAATCAGCCATATATAAAAAAAATTAAAGCCTTTGTTTTAGAGAAGGCATTTGAAAAAGTGGTAAACACACTCAAGAAGCTGTTACTGATACAGTAACTTCTTAATAACAAATAAACTTAAAGGTTTCTAGTATTTTATTTATTCTGGAAATATAAATTAGTTTTGTAAAGACCTGAAATGTTACCAGGTTGTTGTTGTTTGTTTTTTTATGGTCCTTGGGGAAGCATTTCTTACATGAAAATCTTATTTTCAGGTGCTTTGAGCCCATTAGCTGAAGAACAGTTGACAAAGCAGGATTTACTTCTCCTTGAAATCCTGAGATTCTTATGTATTTGTGTAACTACAGTCCAAATTCAAACAGTGAGTTTCGGAGTCTCTGATATACGGAGGAAGCTATTAATGCTTACTGATGGTAGTGTCTTTGACAGTGCTAAGCCACTGCACCTGCATGTGGTGAGTGTGAGCTTTTTCTTACAGCCGACCCATCTCTGTGTTTGATTGGTTTTAAACTTGCATATTCTCGTCAATTATATATTCTTGTCTTTGTCTTGTTATATGTCCCCTGAGAAGACATTAAACCAGCTTTTAGTGTTTTGAAGTGCATTGTAAGCCAGAAAATAGAGTTGAGAAGTGTAAACATCCTGTCTTTATCATTAATTAATTGTTAAATAGAAATAGTGGTACAATAGGCTCTGTGTTTTAGTTTACAAAGAAAATATTTTTGACTACCAAACCAAAAAATTTCATGAGCCATATTACTGTGTGACAGTCTTTGCATGAAAAGATGGTCAGAGTGTAACATGTAAGAGCTGTTATACACTAGGTATCCTTACTGCATGATTTCATGTAAGAGTTACAGGAATTGTGCTAGAGTTTTTGCTTATTTTCCATTTTGGTTCTTTCTTTTTTTTTTAATTCCCCAGTACTTGGTCCTTTTGAAGGAGCTCCCTATTGAAGAACACCTCTTGCCTGAAGACGATGTTCATATGCTTCTTCAGCCTCTTTCGTAAGGGAGAAACTATTCAGCATGTGTTAGAGCTATTTTAGTTCAACAGCTAGAGGATTTGTAAACAGCTGTTTAGTGTTTCAACATGCTTTTTCTTTCTTTCTGTCACAGTTCCCTGTGTTCTTTGTACCGCCGAGATCAAGAAGTTTGTGAAGTCATTCTGAATAATTTGCTTCCTATAGCAGTACAGTTGGCCCGGTCCAACACAGATGCTGAAAAGACAGGACATGCGCGAGGACAATTTTTGACAGTTGTTGGAGCCTTTTGGTATGTTTTGTCTATTTAATGCAGAAGTCTGTTGGACATAAAAATTTTAACTTTTGCTATCAGTGTGAAGACTGTAGTACTATTGTTTGTCTTGCTGTTGGTATCGTATGATATTTTTATCTAGCATTTAGCTTTCTAGATTTTCTGTGTCATGTTGTATTTGTAGCAAGGAATCGTATTGTCCTTAAGATAGTGTTAGAACAGTAAATTCTGCACTGTTGTATATTGACAAAGACTGCCTATTGAGCACGAAAGACTGAAATGTGAGCAGCAGAAACTTGTCAGACTTATTTTCAGAACTGCTTTTAATTTATTTAAATATTTTCATTTATTCAAATCTTCTTTATTTTAGGCATTTATCTCAAGGAGGGAAATGCACAGCACCAGTAAGAGTGGCCCTTTTAAAGTGCACGAAAGCCCTGCTTGAGGTAATCCCATATTTTCTGGCATTCATTAGCATATCAAGTATATACTCAAGGTGTACCCAAAAACAGTATCTGAAGATCTTTTGTATACATCAGTGTATATTCCATTGTGGATCTTCTGTATATTTTAAACCACAATGTTAATATTCTTCAGGCTGATCCTTACTGCGAGTGGGCGATCCTTAATGTGATAAATGAAGATCTATCTGTGAGCGATGCTTTTCCCCATTTTCTCGCAGATAGCCACCATCAAGTTCGCTTTCTTGCTGCAAAGTCAATTACCAGGTGATAATGTAGCTCTTTTTTTCTGATGATAATGATGCTTAATTTCACTTAACTATATTTATGATAGCAAATTTTGCACTACGTTTATTATGCAAAACTTGAATAGGAAATAGTTAATCCTCTAGAAATAGATTATGTGCATTGCGTAGCATAAAAAGCTTTTCAAAGGATGTTAGGTTTTGAATACTGTATATAGTTGTTCATACATAAAAAGGGATATAACTGAACTGGAATAGGAGTAAAGGAGGGATGTTCAAAATAATGAAAAACTTTATGCACAGCTATTGGTTGCATAAACTAGAGCTCTTTAGCATAAAAAGAGTTGAAATGCAGGAGGTATAATAGAAGTACAAAATCAGGAGTGGAACAAAGTGAGGATTGGGAGTCTTTTCCAGTTTAAAGACTAGGGGACATCAAGTGAAGCTAACAGGTTCAAGATGCTAAGAAAATATGGTTTACTTCTTCATACAACATTCAGTTATCCTGAGTGTTATCCTACCTCCTTCAACTCTCTGAATGTTTTGAGGGATTCAAAAAGCAGCAAATTCATGAGAGAAAATCATAATATGGTCTGGTTAGAGCATCTCTGGACAAATATTATATTCAAGGAATTATTATGCATACAAGTCAAGCATATGGTGATCTTTTTTAGGTATCTGCTAATAGTCATGTAGAAATAAATGGCTAGAGTAACATTTTGTCCAATCCACTGTGATGTTGCCAGTTTTTTTGCAAAGAGGAAAGTGGGTTGGGCCTCTACAAAAAAATAATAATAATTCTTTCAGACACTTTTTACATATTCCCAAAGTAATTCATGACATGAAATGTTGCATTACAATGGACATCTGAAGTTTGGCTTCCTGCACTTGGCAGAGGTTGGGAGACTTTTATAGCTATTTATAGACTATATTTTCAGGCTATTCTCTACCATTTTGGCCTAACAGATAGTGTTTGAGGCAGAGGAAGGAAAGACTGCTGTACAAGAAAGTTAAGAAGAAAATGATGATATTCAGAAAATTGGAAACTTTTTTTTTGACGTGCACAATATGCAGTAATTCTGTGGACTGAATGTTATGCTAATAATTATTATTCTTTTCCTAAAGTTTGTTTCAAGATGTGAAGCAGAGAGATTCTTCTGGAATGTCGAAACCTCTTCCCTTGAAGCTCCAGCAAAAAGCTTTTGAGAATGCGTATCTCAGAGTTCAGGAAGGAATGAAAAATCTGGTACCAACATCTAGTCATTAGTTTTACCTAGTTTCCGTTTTATGAATAAGACGATCATTTTAAAATGATCATGTTTTATTTTCCAAGAGCATAATTTGTTCTGGACTTACGATATCCTGAGGTGCTGTTGAAAAAAGATGGTAGTGAGGAAATTCCTTACACATCCAGTCAGTCACTATTTGACACATATTAGAACTTTCTGAACTTTTTTACTGTATGTTCCAGGCTGCTCTTTTGTATCATACTATTTCTTGTTGCAGGTTTGTGTACTGTAGCAGTTGAGAATTAAATTAAAATGGAGCCTCAATATTCTAGACGACATATAGTGAATAAGAGGCAATGTAAATTAAAATTATGTGTTCACATAATATAAAAACAGATTTATAAGCTCCAGTAAGATCATGTTTCCAGTGGTATTAAAAGCAGTGGTTTTCACAAGACCAAAATTTGCTTAAAAATCTAAACTAGTCAGAAGAAACTTAAGATGAAAGAATGGTTTTACTTCAGTGCAGTCACTAGAAGTGCCATGGGGTATGTTACTGTGGAATTTCTTTAACTGTTAATTATTCTATTAGTGTCTTAACTTTTCATCCTTCCCTGCTACCATGCTAAATCTTCTACATCACCTACATTTTCGGCTTATTTTCTGTCACACTATCATATGACTCTCTGCTGTGTTTTGTCTCTGTAACATTTGTCTTCTCTCTTGTAGCTTGGGCTTGCTGCTGAGGCCTCATCTTTCTGTCATCTCGTGTCATATCTGTACTGTCACCTCCAGTTCTTTGCCGTCTTGTCTCTCTGTTGCCTTGGCTCCCTGTTCTGTCACCTTAGCCTGCTGTTTATTAGCTTCTGCCCTTTCATTGCCGTTTCTTGTTACTTTTCAATGTTTATCACTTTGTCAGCACCTTGCTTTAATAAGGGAAGGTCTCCATTTGAATTACAACGCAGTTCATTCCTTTATGCATCAGGAGCAGAAAAGAGGCGTGTCTTATGAGTCTCTCCATCATTTCTCTTCCAAGTGCAACATTTTCAGCAGTATTTATGCCAATGCCCCTATTTTTAAATTATTTTATGGTGTTGGGACCAATCTTATTCAACATCTTTGTCAGTGACATGGACAGTGGGATTGAGTGCTCCCTTGGCAAGTTTGCCAATGACACCAAGCTGTGTGGTTTGGTTGATATGCAGGAGGGAAGGAATGCCATCCAGAGGGACCTTGACACGCTTGTGAGGTGGGCTGATGCCAGCCTTATGAAGTTTAACCATGACAAGTGCAAGGTCCTACACCTGGGTTGGAGCAATCCCAGACACAGCTACAGGCTGGGCAGAGAAGAGATTCAGAGCAGCCCTGCAGAGAAGGACTTGGGGGTGCTGGTCAATGAGAAAATGAACATGAGCCAGCTTCAGTGTGCGCCTGCAGCCCAGAAAGCCAACCGTATCCTGGGCTGCATCAAAAGGAATGTGACCAGCAGGTCAAACGAGGTGATCCTGCCCCTCTACTCTGCTCTTGTGAGACCTCACTTGGAATATTTTGTGCAGTTCTGGTGTCTTCAACATAAAAAAGGACATGTAACTGTTGGAACAAGTCCAGAGGAGGGCCACAAGGATGGTCAGGGGACTGGCGCACCTCCCATATAAAGATAGGCTGAGAAAGTTGGGGCTGTTCAGCCTGGAGAAGAGAAGGCTGCATGGAGACCTCACAGCAGCCTTCCAGTATCTGAAGGGGGCATATAAGGATGCTGGGGATGGACTGTTCATTAGGGACTGTAGTGATAAGACAAGGGGTAATGGGTTAAAACTTAAACAGGGGACGTTTAGATTGGATATAAAGAATAAATTCTTTCCTATTAGGGTGGTGAGGCACTGGAATGGGTTGCCCAGGGAGGTTGTGAATGCTCCATTGCTGGCAGTGTTCAAGGCCAGGTTGGATAGAGCCTTGGGTGGCATGTGAGATGTCCCTGCCCATGTGTCCCCTTAGTGCGAGGTGTCCCTGCCCATGGCAGGAACTAGATAATCTTAAGGTCCTTTCCAGCTCTAACTATTCTATGATTCTATTTATTAATTAGAAGATTGCTTTAACAGAATGTTTGTATGAGTGCATTATTTCTTCTTGAAGATCAGGGGTGATGCAAGTCCTGAAGATCTTTTGGACAGACAGTGTAATGGAAAAGCCTCTTTGCTGATGCTTATAACCATGGTTTTGTGCTGCAGTCCAGTTTGTGAAAAGCAAGCTTTGTTTGCTATTTGCCAGTCTATGAAAGAGAATGGATTAGAATCTCACCTTGTGAAAAAGGCAAGTATAAAATTCCTTTTTATACTTAGGTTCTAAATTTAGGTTAGTTTAAAATTGGAATGTTAAAATACGCTTTTGTCAGTACTGAAAGTTAAGTTTTGTAAAAGTGTGACTAGTGTAGGACTTGAATATCTGAATGTATTTGTCATTATATTTAATGACTTCCATAGAAATAATGACATCATAAAAGGAATTTTAACTGTAAATCTTCTATGTCAAAATCTGTATCTGAAATACTGATTTTTATACATTGAAGATTGCAGATCTCATTAAAAAAAGAAATAAATCTTTCTATCCAGTGGAAGTAAAATGAATTTTCCAGTGTGAAAACATGTAAAATAAATGCAGTGTATTGGAAGATAGTATGTATCTTGTGTACTTTAATTTTGAAGTTCATAAGGGTGTGCTGAAGTAATTGCTGTTTATATGTCAACCTTTCATGCCAGTCACCTTTTAGTGCACTTGTCCTTTTTATGCTTTCTTTCTATTTGTTGCCTGTTGTTTTTACACACAGTCTCTACCCACAAAATGTGTACTGTCCTTTGTGTACCACCTCATACTGGGTAGTTGTAGTTTCTTAATTGAACTGTTTTGAGATACAGCAATACAAATGATAAATTGCTTATGCTAAAGAGGAGCTGAGTTATAAAAGCAGTCATTAAAAGGCTGGGGAGGGCATGGAGGTGTAGTACTGCACGTTTGTCATAGTGTCACTGTGTACTCTGCATGCTGTTTCTGCAATCCTATTTCATGCACAGGTTTTGGAAAAAGTGTCTGATATTTTCGGCTATAAAAGTATAGAAGACTTCATGACTTCACATTTAGACTATTTGGTGATGGAATGGCTGAAAATAAATGACAGTGGATATAGCCTGTCTGCTTTTCCTTACGTTCTTCTGAACCACACTAGCCTTGAGGAATTCTACAGGTAAATTTGTTACATGAAAGCATTTTATTTAGATTTATTTACAATTATGACAGAGGGTTTCAGATTTCTAAATGTATTAATACATGAGGTTTTTGTTGAATATAACATATTGAGACCTTCTAAAATGTATTCCAAGGATCTTGTATTATATTTGTGCTGGCAGTATTCAAATTTTTTTGTATAGTAGTAGCTAGACAATAATCACACAGTTATGCAGTAGAGGAATGGTATTTGCTGTATGACACTTGAGACTTCTGAAAATGTACTACAAGGACACTCAGGAAATGTATTTACTGTGTGTAGGTCTTGTTACAAAGTTTTGGTTCCACACCTGGTGATTAGAAGTCAATTTGAAGAAGTGAAATCACTTGCCAACAAAATTGAAAAAGACTGGAGGCAAGTTCTAGGAGACTGTTTTCCGAAGATACTTGTGAATATCCTCCCATATTTTGCCTATCAAAGCCATGGAAACAGTGAAGTAGCAGAGCAAAGAAGTGTGGCTTCTAAAGTCTATGACATGCTTAAGGATGAAAACTGCTTAGGAAAACAGGTATCCGTTTTAAATGTATAAATTGAGTGCTCTGGCATTTAATAGATTTGAAAGAAACTTCTTTATATTCTGTAAAAGTACAAATAGCTCAAGTTCAGAATTATTATTTTAATACAACCAAGCTAGCCACATTTTTATCCCAGGGTTCTCAAGTAGCTCTTCAATAGAAACCTTCAGCAGACAGTTGACTTGAAATATGATTTTTTTTCAGAATGTAATAACAACTTTTTTACCATTCATTTACAACCCGGAGTTTACTGGTCATATATCTGTTTAAGAAAGTCATGTTTTCCTCATACAATATTTTATTAATAATGCTTTATGAGGAGTCATCCTCTCTAGAGGCAGACTATATTCAGAACTATCAGGTAGTAAAATGGTTTTTCTTCTAAGTACTGTAGGAAAGTAAATTGTTCTACCTGTAACTGCCATAGGTAAGACTTAACCAGGCTTAATTTTTTTATTGAATTGTATGTCATGAATGATTGAACAAATAGAGAATCCATACAGGAAAAAATGGGATTTCTCAGAAAAGGCATGTTAAATTATTTTAGCTGAAATGGTTTTTTTTCCTTCTTAAACCACTATTTTTCTTCTTCTAGCAAATTGACAATTTGTCTCATAGTAACTTACCAGAGATTGTGGTTGAACTGTTGATGACCTTACATGAACCACCTGATGCTCCAGAAGGAGGAGCTCAGCTAAGTAAATATGTAAGGTATGTGTTTGTATATTTTCTAAACTGTGTTTGTATAATATAGTGCATTAAAATGTGCCCTCATGTATAAGAAGAGGTGGCCTTGAAGTTGAGAATTCATGTATTTTATTGTCATCAGTAATGATGTATCATAGCCATGGTTTCTCACATCATTATTCCCCAGTAAGAAGAACCTCTGTAATACTACAGCTAGGTTAGATATTGGGAAGAAATTCTTTACTGTGGGGATGGTGAGGCACTGGAACAGGCTGCCTGGAGAATTTATAGCTGCCACATTATTGGAAGCCTTCAAGGTCAGGTTGGACAGGGTTTTGAACATCCTGGTCTACTGGAAGGTGTCCCTGGCCGTGGTAGGGGAGTTGGAACTAAATGATCTTTAAGGTCCCTTCCAACTCAAACCATTCTGTGATTTTATAAAAAATGAATAGGTGTGCCAGGGAATGCCATTGTATGTTGGTGAGCTGGACATGTGGCAATGCCAATTTAAATTAGTTCAAATTTGGATGTAAGATTGGTCAGCTTTTAATGTCTAAATTTATATGATTCTTTTAAAGGCCTTTAAATGTTTAGAAGTCACTGAGAAGTGAAGTGAAACGTTTCTTAGCAGTTCTTGTAGTGTCTGCTCTTGCCATTGGTAAGGAGATTGCTTAAGCAATGTCAAATAAATGATAGAAATATTCTAATGCCATA
Organism: Neopsephotus bourkii; assembly: GCF_033783945.1. NCBI lineage: Eukaryota > Metazoa > Chordata > Aves > Psittaciformes > Psittacidae > Neopsephotus > Neopsephotus bourkii. The sequence goes on from NW_026902113.1 coordinate 5,355,300, forward strand.
AATATCTTCATTTTTTCTGAGCTTTTCAGGCTTTGTTGTTATGAAAATACCACTATTTGCATAATTGCAAATTGCAAATAGTTTTACGGATTTTTGTGTTTAGATACAAATGAGGTGGAAAAATATCACATTTTCTGAAGCCATTGAAGAAGATACTATTATTGTAGAAACGTAAAGTTGAAAGAAACCAAAGCTTTTCTATAAGATTCTGCCAAAAGTTAAATGGTTGAGGATTTCAGAACTTTTTGTAGAAGAAATTTGTTTCAGTGAGTTTATTAACAGACTGTGGTGTCTGCTTGTAATTGAAGTTTTTCTTTCCAAGAAGTGAATGGTAAGAATGAGAGCAATGAAACTTAGATTTTGCTGGTTTGTTACTATCATGTTGCGTTTCTTTTTGAGGTCCCAGCAAAGTCAACTACCTTATTCTAATGGGAAGATTCATGGTTACTTTTTTCTCAAGCAAATTGTTCCCATAATTGCAAAGTGCAGAAGCCTTTTTCCATGACTTTCAGTTATAATTTTCTACTAGGTGGCTTAGATGAGATGAATATGTGGGGTTTTAGAAATACAGTTTTTCAAAAAATAGTAGAATAATGTTAAGAAAGTGCAACTTATAAAGCTGGCATAGAAGGAAACAGCTAAAAATAAGATGTAGTTCACTCTGCTGGAGGCTTTTGGTTACTTAGTTACTGAAAGCAGAAAAAATTTCCTAGGAGTTATACATTTATTCAGTGAGACTTGTTAACATGGGGTTTGATTTTGGGAAGGAAAAAAATAGTCTCTTTCATTCATTTAGGGAACTGGATCCTGCTCCTAATCCTCCTCATTTTCCATCTTATGTGATTAAGGCAACCTTGGACTATATTAATAGCTGTCATAAAGGCAAATTGAAAAATCTTGTAGCAGTTCTTTCTAAAAGCCCTGTAAGTATGTAATGATGATTTTGTTTCTGTAGAATGTAACATTTCTTTTATGGGTACATTTTGGTTTAACTGGACATTTTCGTCATATGTATAGGTGGAAAAAAATACAACCTTAGAAACCTTTCTGTTCCTTTGTTTGCCTTCTGAAATGGAAGAAATCCTAAGCTCAGAGACACAGCAACCTTGTACACATCACATGCTTGAACTATTACATGTGTTATATAAACATAAAAAATAACAAATAATGTATAAATAGAGAAAATTACTTTAAAAGATGGGGAAATCTGTGTGCACCAGACACAGTTTAGATGCAAAAGAGCTGTTCAAAGTACACTGTTTTACTGCATATGCAACTTGTTTTGCCTATCCATAAGCAGTCTCAGAATAAGAAAAAAACCCTTTTCATGACCATGTTTGTCTAAATCCTTTGAATCTAAAAGTTAATATTGCCAGCCAGTGGAATAAATTCTTTAAAATTTAACACAACCCACCTACTACTTGAAGATAGTTACTTTTTACAATTGCAATCTGTATTGATATATTCTATGAAATACTGCAATTTGTACAACTGAACACTGAGTTTGAAAGAATATGGATTGAAGCACTGTTCAGGTTTCTAATGTTTTTAATTTGATGTTTTTTGTGTTAGTGAAAACTGCCATAACCGTTTTCTGCATAACCTTTCTTGGGATAGGGGAGAGTGGGAAGCGGGAAGGGAAGGGAGGAATGACACAGGAAAAAGAACATTAGGACGTATGTGGCTTATAGTCCTGGTTGGAGAATGAGTTTCAATCAAGGTCTTTTGTTTGTTTAAAGCAGTAAAAATAATAAAGCCTTTTTGTCCATGTCTTTTAAAAAATCTATATATAGCTATTGCTGGAGGGTTTTTTGTATACAAAGTACATCTGTATTGGCATTATGAATTTTTTTTACACATATTTATTTTTAGGATTCATTCCAGAAAATCCTTCTAGCCCTTTGTAAGCATGCGTCAGATACAACCAACATTTACAAGAAGCACAGAGCTCTTCTAATTTATCACTTGTTTGTTAGTCTTCTACTTAAAGAGATAAAAGATGGTTTAGGAGGAGCCTGGGCTTTTGTCCTCCGAGATGTAATTTACACCCTGATTCACCACATTAATAGCAGGTAAATACAGTAATTATATCTTGTTCTTCCTGACTGATTTTGATGACACAAAGGATCTTTGGGACTTTAAAGGATCCAGGAGAAATACTCAAATCATGGACTTAAGTGCAAAGTAAATGTCAAAATGTGCTTATTGAGTTAATAAAGAGTATTGACGTTTACATTCTCACCAAAAAGTAGCTAATAAAATGAGCAAAAATTGGTACATGTGTGTGTTCAGATTGAGGAAGTACCAGTTTTCTCAATCTTAAGATTTAGATGGAGATTCTTACCTTTCATAAGGACTAGAGATACTCTCTTCCTTGAGGTTTAGCTTTCGATTTCCAAGACAGTTATTCATCTAAATGTCATTTGGTTTGCATGCAAGTTGATTCCTTTGCTTGTTGGAAGCATTTCAAACCCTGGAATATTGAAAAGAGACGTGGCATTTATCATAAATCCCATTATTATGAGATTTATTGCAATGAACCCTGAAGTCTGTCACCTGGGATGGAATACTCCCATGTGTGAGTCCAGGCTTGAGAGCTGACTGGCTAGAAAGTAGCTTTGCAGAAGAGGACCCAGGCATCTTGGAGGACAATCTGGATGAATCTGTAGCATGCCTTTCATCACCACATGTTGATGGTGTACTGAACTGTGCTGGTGAGAGTGTACCCAGCAAGATGAGGGAAATAGCCATTCTCCTCTTTGAGTGTTAGGAAGCTGCAATAGGCCCATGTCCAATGTTGGGCCACTCCAGGCAAGACATGAGAGTTAAATCCTTAGAGCTGATGGATTTGGTATATTTTAAAGTTTAGAATCAGTTCCTCCTATAAAGTTTATTTATATTTCCCCTTTCCCCCTATATTTTCCTGTTGTATAATAGTTTAATACTTGAGACAATGACAATTTGTATTTCTTTAATTTCACTTTTTTTTTTTCTGTTTCTTGTGACAGACCTGTAACTATCAGAGACATATCCATGCGCAGCTTTTCACTCTGTTGTGATCTTCTTCATCACGTTTGCCACACAGCAATTACATGTTGCAATGATGCCCTGGACAGCCACCTTCATGTTATTGTAGGAACCCTAATACCTCTTGCCGTGGAACAGCCTGAGATTCAGGAACAGGTAGTTTTGAGTGGCTGCTTATTCCTTAGCTATTAGCTTTTCAGTTCATGTTCACTGTCGTTAAAGCTGTATCTATACTCCTGTTCACCTGCTGCAGAGTGGGGTCCACCCCAGGCTGCAGGTGGATATCTGCTCGACCATGGACCTCCATGGGCTGCAGGGACACAGACTGCACCATGGGCTGCAGGAGAATATATCTCTGCTCCAGTGCCTGGAGCACCTCCTCTCCTCCTTCTTCACTGACCTTGGTGTCTGCAGAGTTGTTTCTCTCGTGTATTCCGACTTCTGCCTGCAATTGGTACTGCACAGTAACTTTTTCCCCTTCTTACCTGTTACCCCAGAGGCACTACTACCATCACTAATGTGCTCGGCCTTGGTCAGTGGTGGGTCTGTCTTGGAACCAGCTGGCGTTGGCTGTATTGGACATGGGGGAAGCTTCTAGCAGCGACTCACAGAAGCCATCTCCATAGCCCCCAGCTACCAAAATCTTGCCACAGAAAAAAGGCTCAAAAATGTTTGTATTTTTTGGTTTTCATTTACTTTTTCTGTTCAGGTCCTAGGCGTGTTGAAGTATCTGGTGATAGATAACAAGGATAATGAAAATCTCTACCAAGCAATCAAATGCTTAGATCCTTTTCCTGAATATCCTGCTTTTAAAGATTTGCGAGCAACTCAACAGAAAATAAAATACAGTAAAGGACCATATTCTCTTTTAGAGGTAATTACATTTTAAAATATATCTCATGACAGAGTGGTTTTTGTAACGCAAACTTTCAAGAGGAAATTCTCTAGCCATAGATACGGCTAGAGAAAGTAAATCTTGAAAAAGATTTAAGTTAGACATGTGGATTCTTTTTCTTGCCAATTTCAGACACCGAGGTGTTTGTAGGTCTCCATTTATTTTGCGTCTATTCATATCCACATGTGGACTGCTGAGAGCCACTTTTTTACTTGAAGCTTTTATTTGTATGCTGTATGTGCTTAATGCAAAATGTTGCTTTGCAGGAAATCAATCACTTTCTCTCAGTTGGTGTTTGTGATTCATTGCCCTTAACACGACTTGAAGGACTGTATGATTTACGCAAGCAATTGGAACAATATAAAGATCAGATGAAGGATCTCCTGAAAAATTTCCAGGGTACTGACATCTACTTTTCTATTGTATCGTATATTAAACTATGATGGGCAAAACCTGGGAAAAAATACTTACTCCTTTGGAGGCGGGTGAACAAGCTTGATGAGCCTGTTGCCTTGATTTTGCCTTAAAGTCTATGAAGCACTTCTGTAACAGTACTAGAAGTATTTTAGCTGTTAAAAAGAATTTAAAAAACCAGTCACTGATAAAGGCTATAAAATGGTATTCTGAAAGCTGACATTTAAGAGATAAATTATTGCAGTTTGGACTCGAGTATTCATTTTTATAAAAATGCCAACAAACTTGAAGCCTGATTCCATGTTTCCATTCCAATCAACAGGGCAGCAGGATTTTTTTTAAAGAAGTACTGCTTTTATTCTTTTTCCCATTGGTGGATCATCATATTTTTTCATAGACTGTTCCTGAACAGCAAAATCAAATGCTTGTTTAAAAAAAAGAGACCTCAGCCAGGCAGCAAATATGTAGGGAAGTATCCATCTTGGGAGTTTATAAAGCTAGTCGAATTCTGTGAGGTTTCTGGCAAAAACCTTTATTTTGGGATATTCTTTGATTTTGTGTTTAGAACAGAAACATTGATGTTGGCCTAAGTGCTGTCAGTGGAGTCATATTGTGTGATTTTACTTTTTAAGTAATATTTTTATGCTGATACTGATATATCATGTGTTTAACGGTCATTTCTACATCAAAATACTGAAAATAATAACATTTGTGTATTCTAGTTTTGGGTATTCTTTGGCATAGTCAAATGCATAAAAAAATTTTCAAGACATGATCAGTAAGACAAAATGCTTAATTTTTTAATGTACTGTTTTAATACCAACTTCACCATTAATAAGGCATGTTGACATTAGTGGATAAAAGATTCTAAAGCAGTGTGTTCTTCTAATATGTTCACGGTACAAATACACAATGAGACTTTTGGGTTTATTTTTCTTTCTGAATGATAGAAAAGCCAGAAGATTGCGTAGTAGTGAAGTTGGTGGTGAGCTTACTGCAGCTAGCCAAGATGGCAGTTAACCATACAGGTGAAAAAGCAGTGCTAGGTAAGTTCATTAGTGCCACAGGCATCCTAAGGTTGCCATTGCAAACCCCACGTTGAAGGTGTGACCACTTTTGCTGTTACTTCCCACTGCTTTTCTGCATATGTCTTAATTTCTTGACTAATAACTTAATTTTTCATCAGTTTAGAGCCTGGTCTCTTCTAGAGTAAGTAAAGAGTCACCTGCTGTTATGTGGGTTACTTCATTAAGTTGAGAAATAGTAAGCAAAATTTGAAGAGAACTTATCTGAAAATTTGAAAGGCATGTCTTGGAGGAATTGACAATTCTCCATCTTAAAGCCTCTTATGTATTATTAAAATTGTTCACTGTTTACTGAGTACCTGATTAATGTTTGATCCAAAGCACTGCAGCTAATACCCAAATTCCATCTTCCCCAAGTGGGGAGTACCTCCGTGAAGATGATGTTTACTAAAGTTAGATGTCTAAACTAGACAGAAACACAAGTAATGAAAACATTTCCTTAATAGATAGTTGTCTAAAAGACTAATAACTGATAATTACAAATGGTGAGGACCTGAACCTCACAGTGATGTCAGTATGATACGTTCTTCATCATCTTTGCAAGCTGTATGTTTCAGCTTTTTCTGCATTGCGTTTCTTGTTTCTTAGATGATTTGTTAAATTTAGTTAAAAATACAGCCTGTGTATCTTCAGTCTGTTCTTTATTTGCTTTGGTGGCTAATACAATGTTGTAGAAAATGGAAACATTTTCAAGACACTTGCCAATTATGGGGAAAGAGCAGGGAAATAGATTTAGATTTCTTTCTGACAAACATTAAAACCTATTTTTTAAAAATGTTTTTAAGGTCAATTTTGTTTTATTTTTTGTTGTATGTAGTCGTGGGTTTGTACACTATTTTTTCTGGAAAACAAGTGAGGAACACACCGATACATCATTTTATGTGAAATGTAGGTTAATTCTCACTGAGTTTACAGGCTACTGTTTATATTTCACACAATCATAGAATAGTTAGGGTTGGAAAGGACCTTAAGATCATCGTTTTCCAACCCCCCTGCCATGGGCAGGGACACCTCGCTCTAAACCATATCACCCAAGGCCTCGTCCAACCTGGCCTTGAACACTGCCAGGGATGGAGCATTCACAACCTCCCTGGGCAACCTATTCCAGTGCCTCACCACCCTAACAGGAAAGAATTTCCTCTTTATATCCAATCTAAACTTCCCCTGTTTAAGTTTGAACCCATTACCCCTTGTTCTATCACTACAGTCCCTAATGAATTTATCATATCCTTAGGGAATGAAAATGAGTGTCTCTTAGTGGCCTTTTGCAGTTACCTGTTTCTGGCACAGATAAATATAAAATCCATATGTGATACAAACTGCAAAACCCAGAGCCATAGGCACTCCTAGAAAATTGAGTTAGAGAGCATAACTATATTAACTGAGTCGTAAGCTGCAAAATTTATATGCATATAATTTTAAAGTTCCCTAAGTGATTATAAATGTTTGCAGGTTTTACCCCATAATAATCTTAGTTCCAAAATTAGTTTGTATTAATTACAACTTTTAGGGTGGGACCTTGTTTTAGCATGCTTAAGATTATAAAATTACCTGCATTTACAGAGGCTGTTGGAAGTTGTTTGGGAGAAATCGGTCCAATGGATTTCTCTACCATAGCTCTTCCGCATGCTGAAAATGCACTGGATCCTAAAGCAGTGGACTTACTTGAAGATAGAAAACTTCAGTGGGTCTTCATAATGTTAACTCAAATAAATATTGCTTTAACAGATAACTGGTGAGTATACTTGCTTCATTTATTTTGTTCAAAGCTTAATGGGAGTTTCTAAGTTGTGCATTGCTCAGATCACCTCAGAGTTAATGTCCAATGGTGTGTGTCTTCAAGGCTTAGATTAGTTATCCAGTCAAGCTCAGATGTTTCTTAGACATTCTCCAGTAGGGCTGGAGCCAGAGGATAGCAGTGCTGTGGAGTAAATACCGAGGCTTTGCTTTATAACAAAATACGCAGTGGCATAACCTAGCCCACAATTTTCTGATTTGATGGACATGTTGGATTGCAGAATTACTTATTTTGTGTATTTATAAAGGTGATTTTAAAAGTAAAATATCTGAATGAAATTAATGACAACATTTTGTACTCTTTCAGTATTGATGTTAGAGCTGCTGCTGTTTCCTGTTTGAAAAACATACTAGCCACCAAGTCTGGCAGTGAATTTTGGGAAGTTTATAAAAATAAAGCTGATCCCATGTTAATCTATCTACAGCCTTTCAGAATATCTAGGAAAAAGGTACTTCTTCTGATATACCTTGTTTAGATAGATGTGGGGCAGAGAAAACTTGAAAATATATATTTTTAGAAAAGAAAATTTGAAAATGTTTTTGGGATAGGCTTTGCTGAATGTAAAATTCAGATTGCAGTCAGATTACAAATGGGATTGTTTGTGTCCATCAGTTTCTCCTTTCTGTTTCAGCATTTGTGGCTTCTTGACGTAGGAAATTACCAATTTGGCATTAGAAAGCTGTGTACTTTCATTATGAGGCAGACAATTTTTGGTTATCTACTCGGTAATGTAATACACTCTTTCTGAGGATTCCAATATCATTTCTTACAAAAAGTCAGTGGAAGATAGGTCAGAAAGAACCATAAATAATGAATAATTAAGTTTTCAAACTTGATTTATAACTTAAATGTGGTGTCTAGTGTGGCCTTATTGATGTTAACAGTAAAATTTTATTTCTAATATTTTCACATTTCCTTGGAAAACTCTATATGGACAAAATTACATTTACATGACAAATTATGTTAAATTTACATGGAAAAATACTGTCAATCGGTTAAAGAACAGTTAATATTTAATGTTTAATCTGTGCTGATGGCAGTATCTTTTTTCGAATGTGTAGAATTTGTTTACATTTGCAATTTTTTCCTTTTTTTTTCTTTTTTTTTTCTTCCTTTTTTTCTTCTAGTTTTTTGTAGTACCTGCTAATGATACAGAGGCTCCTTTAGAATCTTTGGATGATGCAAATTTATGGATTCCTCTCGGAGAAAGTCATGAGACCTGGATCAAGCGCCTGACTAGGTCAATACTGGACAGTAGAGGTGTGCAGAATGAAGTTCTGCAGCTAATGAAGCCACTATGTGAGGTGAGCTAAATTATACATATATGCGTATGTACATGCATGCGATATGTGATGCATAAAAGTACATTATTACTCATCTTGATAGCAAATAGTAATTTCTGCTACTGAGGTACTACTTTTTCTTAACATTAATTGAGGTGTTTTATAGTCAGATATTGCAGATACCTAAAAAATACACTCCTGAAATACAAGATTTGAGACAATCGTAAACATAGATGAACTTTACATGACTGTTTAACTCAATGCCAGCATAGCTCCACTGAGTGGTTTACAGTTTTCATATTACATGTTCTTAAGCAATAGCTGTTTGAGTAGTTGTCAGTTTGATTATAACCCGAGAAAGAAAGTCTTTTGGCTGTTTTTCTTAGCAGCTGCTGTGCATGATTGTTTCCTAGGTGAAAACAGACTTGTGTCAAACTTTGCTTCCATACTTGATTCATGATATCCTTCTTCATGACTCGGATGAATCTTGGAGAAATCTTTTGTCAGTTCATATCCAGAAGTTTTTCACAGCCTGTTGCAGATTTGCCTCATCTACTAGATCTACACCTCCAAATTCAGATTCAGGTAATGTCATAATATTTTTGTTTCATCTGAAAGAGGGATTCTGGTTGTGAAAAGATTATTTTCTGACATTGAACATGATGATTGCCAGCAGACAGGATTTTGGAAGCTTCTGTCCAATTGTTTGATCTTTTTTTGGTGGAGATACCTGTTCATTGGCAGCACCTAAGTAGTTTCTTCTGTATGACTTCTTTCCTTATTGACCACTGCATAATGTTTTTACTTGCTGAATTTAGATATGATCCAATGTTGTGTGCTGCGAGACTGAGTCATGGACTGCTGCTCAAAATGACCAGTTGGCAGTTAAATTCCTCTCTGACTCTGAAGAGCAAAATGTCATGATGCTTTAGGAGCTGGGAGTCACATGTCCCCACTGTATGTCTATGTATGTTAAGCAAGTAGGAGATGATGTACAAAGAAGGAGGTGATGTTCCTTCTATAGGGTCTTTGGTAGCAGTGAAAAGTAAGCATTGTTCATTTCTGTTTATTAGAACACAAAAAATGCCCAGATACTTATTTTTTACAAATTTGTAGTTCTACATCTTACTATAGTGTAGTACTAATCAAACCTTTGCTTATGCATTCCCTGTTTCTAGCTTCTTGTAATTTATTAATTAAAAATGTCCATAAAAAGGAAAAAACTATTAACCCAATAATCAGAACACAGCTTGTAGCCATCTGTTTGTTTGGTATTTCTGAAAACTAGGAGCAAGGCATGGGAATATAAATTCTTTAAAAGTATGTGTCTGTATGTGGGAAATTGTGGGTTTTGTACAAGCATACATGTTATAAAGTCTATAGTAAAGCTACTAAAAAGTATTTCTGTGGCTTTGGAATAAATTTACATGTCTCAGGGAAGAGCTGTGCAATGATGTTGGATGGTCTCTGAATTCTATAAGCAGCAATAGGATATATACATTATTAACGCAAAGATAATTTGATAAAGAAAATTGCAGCATAAACTACCGTAATGTCACTAACATCATATAAGGAGAGGAAGTAATTTGGTGACAAACTATTAATTTATTTGGAAATGTTGTCCAAGGAAGTTTTTTTAGTGTTTTTTTTGTACGAAATACATCTTTTTATTTTTTAAAAGGATATGTTCTGATGGAAGTTCATTCTGTTCTCTTTTGAAATCTATATCCCAGATCAAGAAACCCATAATTTTAAAACTTTGGATAAAGTATCTCGACGAGCCATGCTTGCTGTTGTTGATTACTTAAGAAGGCAAAACAGGTAAATTATAGCTTTCCAAAATGTTGCTTTAATTTAATTATGACTGTTCTCAGATCAGTTGACACTGTAGATAAAGGACAAAGTTGTGGTAGAGACAGTGTCATTTCAAAGAACTGAGGATTATAGTAGTGACCTTGCATTTCTTACAGAATTGATATGGCTAGCCTTAAAGGCTGAAAGATTCCTCTAAAAACTTTTTGTCTGAGAAACTTTTTGTGGTATGGGTTTTGAGGGGACTAAGATAAAATTAGCCTTCACAAGGCTTTATAATTAGATTGGATTTATTTTGTTTAGCGTCAGAGAGAAGGTCTGTTACAGCAATCATGACCTTTTTATTTAATCAGATCTGTTTCAGGTACAGTTTTTGATGACAGCTTCTGGCTAGATCTGAATTATCTTGAGGTTGCTATAGCAGCACAGTCTTGTGCTGCTCACTTCACAGCCTTGCTCTACACAGAAATCTATGCGGACAAGATAAATAGAGACAAACAGCAAGAAAGGTACAGTGCTTGAGAAATTCTCTTTTTTGACATTTTGGGTATAACGGATCATGGGTTTTGTGTCCCAGTAGTATTCTATTACATGAGAAGTCAGGGAAACTAAAAATATTCTGTAGGTGTGTTTATTGACATTGAAAATGTTTCTGCCAGTGTGATCCCAGCCTTGCTAATTTGCTAGCTTTGACACACTCAAAATAATGTCATTTTGACTTCTAACCAGAATATCTTCTTAGTAGTGTGTATTCTGGAAAACTTCACTAAAGGTAATAATGCTGAATACTAAATGTATTGAATCTCACTTTTTATGTTGAACACTTTTCAGATTCTGTTTCACATCATTAATAGTGTGCCAGTAGTTAAATTATGGCCAGAAGTGAATCCACAATAATGACCAGAACTGTGTGGGTAGACCTGAATGATCCTTGTAGAAGGAGATTTCTTCTGTAATAGACAGTTATGTTTGTCTTCCATTGTAGAAACATTAAAACATGGAGCTAGTTTGCTAGCTTCACTTTGGCGACAAATAGCTCTAAGGCAGTGAATGTATTACGAAAGTATGGTGATAGGCATATATATTATGTAGTTGCTTTTATTCTTTCCCAAAGGAGGGCATTCTTGCTTCAGGCATTCACAAAAGCAGTGCGATTTAATAAGATTAGATATTATAAGGTGGGGTGGGATTTTTTTCTCCCCAAAAACGCCTTGATTTTGAAATCCCTTGATGTTGATAGTTTAGCTGATTATTTTCTTATTCTGGTGGAGAGCCATTTTGAATAACCTGAGGATACAACAGGCCTGATCTTGCATTTTGTGTTTGGGCCCAGTGTGTTGGGTTTGGGTGTTGTTTCAGAATTTTAGTTCTTTGTATGGAGTTCCGTTTAACTTTACTGGTTGAAACATTTCTTTTAGGTCTTCCTTTAAAGCAGCTAAGAGTTTGGCATTTGAAGAAGAAAGTCAAAAAACAACTATTACTATGTTGAATGAAAAAAGCAAAGAAGAAACTGGCCTAAGTTTACAGGTAAATGTGTGTGCTTCATAATCTGAAATCAGTCTTCTCATAGAAATACAGTTATCAGGTTTCATCTGAGCTGAAGTCAGATCTAGTTGAACTTCAAAAACAGTATTTGAAAGTTCTCCTAATTAAAAGTGGACTCAATGGCCTTTCCAGTTAAGTATTTGTTCTTCTGAAACTAATTAATTGGTGCATTTTCAATGGCAGCAAAGCAGACTGTTCCTAAAAAAACTGACCTCGTGGTGGTAACCAGCCAACTAGTTTTCAGTGTGTTTTGTCAGAGATACTTACTTAAAAAGTCAGCAAGTGGTGTAGCAAGTTGTAATAATCAAAGCCTAAGTAGTATTATCCAGTTTATTGGATAGATAAAATCTGATATTCTTGTCTAAGTTACTGCTTAGTTCATTATTCCAGAACTGTGCTTGCATATGTTTAAAGTGCATGGTTAGCTGGTATGTCAGATGCTCATTCAGTGTTACTGCCTTTTGCTTTTGAACCTGCCCACTTAAGGTCAAGTGCTAGGTTTTAGTAACATTGCAGAAAAGTTAGATAGTCCTGAGGAGTTTTGCTAGACGACAAAACTTGTCTTCCTGTGGTGGTACCAGGCTCAAATAAAGGAAAACAAGCAATGATAGCAACATGTTACATGGAAGGACTAGTATTTATAAACTCGTATGCTATGTGTAAAACTCACTTGAACTGATTGCAGAGAGGTAATTCTTTGGTTTATGGCACATGTTCTAGGACCTTCTCATGGACATATATAGAAGTATTGGAGAACCTGACAGTCTGTATGGATGTGGTGGAGGAAGAATATTACAGCCATTAGCACGGTATAGTTTATTAATGTTCTTATGTTCTGTAGAGTCATTGCTTTCATTTATTAGTAAGGAACTTAAATTGAGAACTTCTCGTTAACTTACAACAGGATAAGGACGTATGAGCATGAAGCAGTATGGGAGAAAGCCCTTGTAACACATGACCTTGAGGCAAGCATCTCACCGTCTACTCACCAGGCAGGAATAATAGAGGTAATTTTATTTTATAATAGGAAATGAATGTAAGAATTGATATCCATCATACTGAAGAGTCATTTGTAGTAAATGCAAAATTCTTTTAGGACAAAAAGAGCCCACTGTCATAGGCATCCAAACCATGTAATATAAGGCAATTTAATATTTGTCCTGAAAACCTGAAGGCTTCTGGTCCTTTTGTCATTCACCCGTAATCCCTAGTTTAGGTAATGAATTTTGTGAAATATTTCGAAATAAATATATTTAATTTTATACAGAATTTGGCCAGCTCCTAAAATGACAGCATATAAACAGTAATGTAATTGGTTGTTTTTGCCATCTCATTCTTTAAACCTCTCCATTATGGCAACTATTGTACTGAAACTGTGGTATTTCTGATAAAATAAATACATGAAATTGATGTTGTCTTGTTTTGAGCCCTTAAAAATATGTTGACTTTTTATCCTAAAAATATTTACACCACTTCTGTAATAACATTGCACAGATATATCGTATTTCTCCTCATTTTCCTAAGGTACTTTTCCTACCCCTTAATAATTTGGTACCATTGCAAAACTTCCATTGTGTTCTTCCTTCATAATGGCTGCACACATTTGGATAGGTGGTCCCAATTATAGTCATTATGGTCTACAAACAGCTAGTAGTTTTAGAGGGCTGGGAAACTTTTTCAAGTCCCCCCCAGGAAAAAACAGTTCATTAGAAATAAAACCAATTTAGACTTACTGCCTAGGAATGATTGAATGGAGAAATGTGAGCAGATACTTCATTTGAAACTCAGCATGGAAGTTTATTTCAAGAAAATGCCAGCCACAGTAGTAAACAAAACTCTTTTTCTGGGGTTGCAGTTACCAATAGTGTGATTAGTAGTCATTCTTGTGTAAAAGCTTTCACTTTATATAGCGTTGAGTTTAGAAATACTTATGGTCCTGCTTTGCCCCCAAAGGCTTCTTTTGTTTCCAAAGTTAAAACAAAGCCTTCTAAAAAAAACAGTTCATTTATTAAAGGAGGAAAACCAACTTTCAGTAATTTTGTTAATTCCAGGCTTTGCAGAATTTTGGCCTTCGCCACACTCTTTCCATGTATTTAAAAGGACTGGAACATGAAAACACTGAGTGGAGTGCAGAACTACAGGAAATCTGCTATCAGGCAGCATGGAGGACTACACAGTGGGACCATATATCTTCTGTCAAGTAAACTGACTTACTTTTTTGCTAGTTCTTTAAGTGAAAGGCAAAGGTTTCAGTTCCAAACAAAAGGATAATGTAGAATATCATTTCTATGAAGCAGGTCACCTAATTTATCTTAATAATTGAATGGAAAAGTAGTCTTTTCTCACTTAGACCTGGCTGTCCTTTAAGCACATCACTTCTCCTTTTCTTGGGAAATTGTACACATTAATTCTTCCTTTTGATTGTCCATAACTATAAACTGAAATTTTTCCATTTTGACACAGATAGATGTGTCTTAAGTACATATGAGGGAGAAATAGTTTTAAATGTTTAATTTATAAGCAGATGGGGAAAATATTACTGGGTAAGCCACAAGAGGTTATCAAGACCTGAATAAGCAAACACCAGCGTTGATTCATGGCTCCTCCCTCGTAAGGAACAATCTCCTCTCTTGTGTAATGTTGGATCCCTGGTGTTAGTTATTTTGTATGACTGGCCAGGATCTAGTATGAACTCTTGAGCCTTCCTAATACAGCTACATCATCACACATTTTAGGAGGAATACAGAGATTTGCTACATTTTGCTAAAAGCAGAAGTTACATGATGGGTTCTTTAGTAACTCCTTCTATGTTAACTTTTAGTAGTTAAGGAAATGAAGGATTTTTTTTTCGAAGACTTGTACAAAGAGATGGGTCTGGGAAACATGCTTCTGGTGTGTTCATTCTTTCCTCCTGCACTGTCTTTAGATCATTGTTTAGAAGCACTTGAAAGACTTCACAGACATACCCTGTCAAATGGCAGGTGTCATGCCACAGTCACAACCTCTTATGCAAATAGAATATTCAGTTTTAATACAGGATCACAAAAATAACATGAATGAGATGGCAGGGAAGAGGAGGATCAAGAGAAGTGGAAAGAACAGAGAGAAAATTGAATTGAACTCTGGGTTCACTGGAGTTTTTTCAGCCTTCTGATTTTCTTTATTTATTCCTTTTATAAATATTTCTGAAGTTAAACGTGAAAAATTGTACATCCTGAACTGAAGCAGCATACATACCATTATATATGTCTTTTAGCATAACATTGTGAGAAATGTTACAACTGATTTTGTTTTTTACTGTGCAGTTGGTTTTGTGCCATATTTTTGATACAACCTTGAACATCTTGTATGTATTACGAACATTCTCAGTTCTTGTTTTTTCTTTGTTTTAAAAGCACATCTTGAATTTGTAAAATATTAAATTTATTTAAAATTTATTATTGATTACCATGCAAGACAGCAATCCATCCAACTGCAGAAAATGTACTACTAGAAATATTTGTCATAAAGGTAAAATGGACTTCTTTTCAAAAGAACTATAATTTTCCTTTTATTTTATGTTACTTTTATTTCTAAGCGATGATGCAGGAAGACGAGGCTACCATGAATCACTGTATGATGCTCTTCAGTCTTTACGAGATAAGGAATTCTCTGCTTTCTATGTTGGTCTTAAAGACGCCAGGTAACTGCATGCAAATATTGTGCTCTTAGAGAGAGATGGAGTGTGTGTCTGTAGTCACAAGTTATGTTTAAAAAACTGTTGTGGGATTTTATGGGCTTAAATAAAGACTTGTGCATAGAATTAATGAATATTTCTGTAGTGCAGCTTCATTTGTAAGCTTTTTTTGGTTTGGGTTTTTTGGTTTTTTTTTTGTTTTTTTTTTTTACTTCAGTTTGTCTTCTGTGCATATACAATTTGTGTGCTAGTTGAAAATGCATTTCCTGTGGCGTACATCCCTTACTTCATGGTCCTTTTAAGTGGATTTGATTGCTGACTACTCTTTAGCTGATCTGTCACTTACGGTTTGGAGTTCATACATGCTTACAGTGTTTTCATTTATTTAAAAAACTAATGTTTTGAACTCTTATGGTAATATGAATAATTCTGAACTTAATAGTTTTGCTGGTTAAATTCTGTTCACTATAAGGAAATTATGTTATGGATATTTGGAATTACTTCTGAATATTATAAACCCCTAATTTAGTATTTCTGTATTAAATCCATAGAGTGAATGAAGTAGAAGAGCTGTGCAAAGGCAGTCTTGAGTCTGTTTATTCATTATATCCGACTCTTTGCAGACTACAGCTAATTGGAGAGTTGGAAAATACAGGTCTGCTGTTTTCCAGGTATTTTTTTAAGCTTCTTTCATACTCCTGAGTTTTCAGATTTTTGGTAATCAAGTCTAGCACAAAAAATAAAATCACCTCAACAGAATTTACTTATGAGCATTTCAAACTTTGTCTTTAAAATTATACAGATTTTTAGCTTTACTATGTGAAGACAAATCTAGATTCTCTTTATTTCCAGACTCGATTTATTTGTGATTTAGTTTTAATTATAGTGACCCGCAGGTTGAAGGAGGTGATCCTGTCCCTCTACTCTGCTCAAGACCTCACTTGGAGTATTGCATGCAGTTCTGGTGTCCTCAACATAAAGAGGACATGGGACTGTTGGAACAAGTCCAGAGGAGGGCCATGAGGATGATCAGGGGACTGGAGCACCTCCTGTATGAAGATAGGCAGAGGAAGTTGGGGCTGTTCTGCGTGGAGACCTCATAGCAGCCTTCCAGTATCTGAAGGGGGCCTGTAGGGATGCTGGGGATGGACTGTTTATTAGGGACTGTAGTGATAGGACAAGGGGTAATGGGTTTTAAATAAAACAGGGGAAGTTTAGATTGGATATAAGGAAGAAGTTCTTTAGTGTGAGGGTGGTGAGGCATTGGAATGGGTTGCCCAGGGAGGTTGTGAATGCTTCATTGCTGGCAGTGTTCAAGGCTTGTTTGGACAGAGGCTTGGGTGACATGGTTTAGTTTGAGGTGTTCCAGCCCATGGCAGGGGGGTTGGAACTTGATGGTCTTAAGGTCCTTTCCAAACCTAACTCTTCTATGATATGATATTATGCCAATACTGTATATAAAATAATTGTTTTATTTCCTTTTTTTTTTAGTATACTCCAAGGTAGCCATCATAGAATCATAGAATAGTTAGGGTTGGAAAGGACCTTAAGATCAAGTTCCAACCCCACTGCCATGGACAGGGACACCTCGCTCTAAACCATATCACCCAAGGCTCTGTCCAGCCTGGCCTTGAACACTGCCAGGGATGGAGCATTCACAACCTCCCTGGGCAACCTATTCCAGTTCCTTTGGTTTACTAAAGTAACTGAGTTATTCTCTTCTAGTTTCCTTTATAAAAAATGTTTTCCATTTCCTTAGTGATACTCATAGATCTGTTGAAAGTTGTTTCAGTTTGAATCACTTTCTTCATGGAACACTACTACTGTCAGTATTGTACCTGAATTCTTAATATTATTTTTTAATCATAGGAGAGTATTTGTATCTCTAGTGCTATTAATGTTGGACTTTTTTCTGCTGTAGTGGTATTGGTTTCACAAAATTACAGAATGGTTGAGGTTGGAAAAGACCACTGGAGGTCAAGTCCAACCTCTGTGCTCAAGCAGGGTGATCTAGAGCACATGGATCAGGATTATGTCCATATGACTCTTGAGTATTTCCAGGGAGGACACTCCACAACCTCACTGGGCCACCTAGTCCAGTGCTCAACCACCCTCACAGAAGCGAAGGTTTTCTTCATGTTCAGGTGGAATTTCCTGTGTTTTAATTTGTACCCATTGCCTCCTCTTCTGTCACCTGGCACCACTGAGAAGAGTCTGGCCACATCCTCTTGGCACCAGCCTCTCAGATACTTATATATATTGATCAGATCCCTCTGGAGCCTTTTCTAGGCTGAACAGCCCCAGCTCCCTCAGCCTTTCCTCAAACGGGAGATGCTACAGACCCTTAATCAGTCTAGTGGCTAATAGTTGTCCTGCAGTCCTTTAGCATGTCCAGGACATTATGAGCCGTTGCTATTTGCAGTTAATGAATTGTCTAAGAAAATAATACATATAATGACAGCCTACACAGCTACAGTGTCACAGTCTAGAATATATGCTTATTTTAATCCTACATGACCTATATAATAAAATAGGAATCTTGCTCTCTAATATTTTAAGTAGTCCTGTGTTTGGAGGCGATTCCCCTTGCTGATAGACCTTTAACCACAACAGTTTTTGATGCATTATCAAGAATGTTTATGGTGGGGTTGTTCACCTTACAAATGTTGATCTCTTTTTAAAACTCTTGATCAGTTTTTAAAACTGGAAGCCTGACAGTTTATTCTGCATATTAATCTTGTAGGGTTTGATGGACTGTTTCTTGGTTTTGAACTGTAGATTGTGAACTACCTCAGTAATTTACTTTTGTTACTTATTTGGCATTTTACTAATACTTAGCAAGAATTAATAACAGGTCTTGTATTCTTTTGGTGACAATTACAGGTCTGTTACTACTCAACAACTGAATGATACTTATTTGAAATGGCAGAGGCAGTCCCAGCTTCTCAAGGACAGTGACTTCCGTTTCCAGGAACCTGTCATGGCTCTGCGCACTGTAGTTTTGGAGGTCTTGCTTGAAAAGGAAAACGAAAATATGAAAAGAGAATGTATTAAAGACATCCTGACCAAGCATCTAGTGGAGCTGTCTAGATTGGCAAGAACTGCTAAAAATACACAGGTACAAATTGCAGAAAAGATCAGTGATGGATGTTTAGTTTGTTAGTTTTCCAAAGAACTTCGTTTTTCAACAGTACCAAAGATGAACTGTATTCTAAGTTTATTTAATAATCAGTTAGTTAGAGACTTAAACTATGTAGATCTTAATTCATTAATTGTATTTATGGCTTTGTTGTCCAAGTTTTGTTCGTAACTGTAAGCTACTCTATGAGGAATATAATATAAAAAAAAATAGTACTTAATTTTAGTGCAGCTTTATATATCCAGCTTCCACTTGCATCATACTGCTGCAGAAAGAATGTGATACATTATTTTATGGTTTGTAAAGTTTAATTCCATAGTACATTTTTGTTACAAATCAGGATTTTCTGCAAGTGTAGGAAAATAACTTCATCTCATTGCTGCAGATAAGTTCTTAGCATTGGCGAGGCAGAATATGCTGCACAAGTAGAGCAAAGGAAGATGGAGTTTAAAAACAAAACTTGCTGTGAGATACATGTATTTAACTTAAAGAAATGATTATAGCGTGTTTTCAATTTCAGCTTCCAGAAAGGGCTATGTTTCAGATCAAACAACACAATCCAGTGGGATATGGAGTTTCTGAATGGCAACTAGAAGAAGCTCAGGTTTTCTGGGCTAAAAAGGAAGAGAGTCTTGCACTGAATATTCTTAAAAGTATGATAAAAAAATTAGATGCAAATTGGTTTCAGGTATGTGTTATATAATCTATGAAGTTATGGGAACTCTCTTTCCCCCTTTCATACATCACTTTCTTTTTGTGCTTGTAATTTCATCAGGTTTTTTTTATTCCATTTATTGTCCTTTATTTTTTGTCTACAGTTCTTCATCTGTCCTTGTTTTCTAAATAACTTGTTATCATCATCAGTGTTTGTGTTCACTGTTCATTGCCTCCTCAAGATTAGTATCTTTTCAACAGCACAGATGACTGGAGAGATTCCCCAAGGAAAAGCCACCAGTCACAAAGACCTCAATAGTTTGGAAAATCGTGCCAATAGGAGTTGCTTTAGATGAGCAGGAAGTTCTTCACTTGAGATAGAATAATCTCAAGCAGCATTACAGGGAGGGTTTTGATTGGCTGGAGTGTAACTGTCAGAAAGGACCTGCTGGTCCTAGTGAACAGCAAGCTGAAATGATTCAGCGTGTCTTTGTGGCTATGAAGGTAAACAGCACCAAGAATGTAGCCAGTAGATTAAGATATAGGAAGAAAATTCCTTGCCTCTAAATACTGTGACTAGTTTGCCCTGAAGAAATGATGGAATCTCTCTTGCTGGAAATTAATAGTCAATAGTTTTTTGCTAATTTGTCCACTTCTGATTAAAATTTTACTGATGTGTGCTTTCCTGGAACTTGCTAAAATACTGGTGTCAGGTCTGCCACCTGCCACTCATATTAAGGCAATTTTAAGCAAAAGCTTTTATACCTCTTTTAGTAGTTCAGCTATTTAATCTGTGAATTCATGTAGACCTTTTGGAAAAATACTCTTTGGAAACCTGCTCCATCATCTTTCTGGAGCACTTTTAATCACGTTTCCATGTGCCTGAAAAATTTAATGATCACACATAGTTACTGCAATTCCTGAATGTTTCCTACAGAATGCACTATGGTATTTCAAATTAAATGGGGATATTGGCAAATACAACCCTGGAAACGGGCTGTGAATTTATTTATTTTTTTTTACATTTTATCATTGATTTATTCTAGTTTTCATTGTTCAAACTGTCAGGTATTTAAAAATATATTCACTCTTTTACTCACATAGGATGTGAATGTGATTTAAGGTTATTGACTACTGTAGATGTGGATGGTAAATGACTCTTTAAATACATTACATTCAGAGACCCAAGTGATTGAATTATATTAAGGGTTTAAAAGCTTTGTAAATTGCTTACCTCATATGTAAAAGATATTTTTATTTGATGTCTCCCTCTTTTTTTCTTTTTTTTTTTTTCCCCCAAACTTGCTTTTCTAAAGGTTGAGAATGATCCTTGTCTGAAATTGATATACACAGAGTGTCTGAGGCTATGTGGAACCTGGTTAGCAGAAACATGCTTGGAAAACCCTACGGTCATCATGCAGAAATACTTAGAAAAGGTGCGTCCAGTCTTTGAAATGTACAGTCTTGGAGATAATGCTGTGCTAAAATATGGTGTTAAATACATTTTTCAATCCAGCCTTTATTTTTCTGGATTGAAAATACGTCTTCTTATAAAAGTATTCACATAGTACTGCATAACACTGAATCTTATAAAATATTTAGAATATGGCTTTATAAAATTCACAGAAAAACTTCTGTGTAATATTAGTTTAGAAGTGCAGTCATTACAACTACTAGTCCCCTTTTCCTTTCCTATTCCACTCCATCCCCGTCTTTTCCCTTTCAGGACAGATCATTCACTTACTGTATTTTCGGTATGGGTATTGTATTTGTAGTGTTCTTTTGCCAAGTGCTGGAAAGTTGTGTTCTGGTATTTCTATATACTGTATTATTTTTTTTAACTCTTAGCAATAGAAATATTTTTATTAATATTTGTCCACTCTGAATTTCTTTATTTCGTGCTAACTTGTGAAACTCTCCGTAGTTGCTGTTCTCTGTTACTCTGTACATGCTCTCTTCACTCTGAAGATTTGAATCAAAGACTTTCACGTAGAATTGCTTTTCAGTTTTGGCACTTTTGGGACTGCCTTTTTTACCATCTTATGATATAAGTTGTAAAATTATTGTAAAACTATTGTAAAACCTCATGCCTAGTTACTCTAAAAGATAACTGTAGGAGACTTCTGTATGGTTATTAAAGCTGTTTCATACGGCATTATCTTTTTGACTGTTCTCACTGAAACACTCCTCAAAGATAAAATTCAGGTAAGAGAAAAATACTCAGCCTGGTAGGTTTATTTTATATGCATACATATTCCATCATAGGCAACATTAAATAACCTGTTTGAGCAGATGACCCTGCTTGAGCAAGGGGGTTGGACACAGTGACCTCCAGAGGTCCCTTCCAACCTCAACCATTCTGGTTTTCTCTGATAATATGAGTTAAATCAAGTATTATGCAGTATTATTAATTTGATTATCAGTCTCATATTTACTGTAACCTCCCTTTTAGGCTGTGGAAGTTGCTTCAAGCCACAGTGGAGACAGGTGTGATGAGCTGAAGAAAGGGAAGATGAAGGCTTTCCTGTCTTTAGCTCGTTTCTCAGATAATCAGTACCAGCGAATTGAGAATTACATGAAATCCTCAGAGTTTGAAAATAAGCAGACATTACTGAAGAAGGCCCAGGAGGAGGTCTTTCTCCTCAAGGAGTGTAAAGCTGAGACAAATAGGTGAGCATTCAAATGAAGAGGTGGTGACTAGGGAGCTATCAAAGGCTCCATCTTTACTAATTCTCTGAACAAGTGGTACAGCATGAGTCACATCTCTACAGCTGAATTTTTCCTTCTGTACAAAACAGTGGCCAAATCTGTAGTGCTTCTTGCAAATAGTTTCTAAACTGTGCTTGAATATGGTCTAGGAGAGTGCTAGGTAGGTAGTGTGGGCGAAAACTAAGCCAAGGAGAATTACAACAGTAAAACAGCACGGATGGTCGTGGCCCAGAATTCACATTTATTCCTTGGATCTGTTCAGTTTATTTGACAGAGAGAATGCTACAGAGTAAAAATAAATAATGTTGAGATTTTTCTCTATTGCGCATTTGGTGAAAGAGTAGAATTCATCTTAATACAGAATTCTTGAAGATTTAGTAAATGCAATTGCAAGTGAGCAGAAAAAAATGAACTTCAGCTGTTGGAAACTAAAGTCCTTAGAGAAATAATCGGTATTGGATATTCACATTTACAACCCCGTAGAGAGTAAATCATTAAAAAGAAAATCAAAACCAAACCACTGAAAATTTACTTAAAGTGGTGGGTCTGTGTGAACAAACATTAAAGGAGTAGCTCCCACAATTTGGTTTCTCAGTTGTCTAATTTATTGTGCTTGTACATACAAAACAAGTTAAAAAATGTTAGATTAGTGAGAGAACTTGTGACAGACCTGCTGTAAGTTCATGAAGAGGTAATCTGTTGCTTAAAAATAATTTCTGTTTACACAGATATACAGTGAAAGTTCAGCGAGAACTTCAACTGGATGAATGTGCCATGCATGCCCTAACTGAGGATCGTAAACGTTTCTTGTGTAAAGCAGTGGAGAACTATATCAGCTGTTTACTAAGTGGAGAAGAACATGATATGTGGATCTTTCGACTCTGTTCTCTGTGGCTTGAAAATTGTGGAGTTGATAGAGTCAATGAACTGATGAAGGTATATGTCTGTTGCTTTTCCTTATGCTTTGACATGGTATTATCCATGTTCCTTCTTGTCCTCCTTGTTTCTAGAAGATGAAATACAGTGATGTGCAGTATGCTTTCCTGTGTATCTCCTTAACTTTTCCTTCAAAAATTAATTTTTTCAGTCATTGCTCATCAGTTTGTTTTTCATCAAAGAGAGAGCTGTAATTCACAGTGTATTTTAAATTAACTCTATTTAAGTTAGCATTTTAATTTAACAAGTCTGTATGGTTAAGTCAGTATGACAATCTCATGATCTGTTCACTGTTATCACCTTGTTCTTTACAAACCTTGAAAGACTGTCTTCCAGCATCCTTTAGTACTTTGTTCTAGCTAATATTGTACCTAATATTAGGTGAAAGGATATACTTTCAGAGTGCCTGTATAACACAGTAGCCAGGGACCAGCAAAGTTCCTAGTTTAGAACCAGTTCTCAAGCTGGTTCTATCATTTCTAGAATCACACAGGAAATCTGATAATTCTTAACCTGAATGATTGTTTATAACAGAGGTCTGTATAATTGCTTTGTGTTACAAATAACTTTGAAAAATAGAAAGTGTTTCTTTACTCAGATTTTTAACAAACAATTATTCCGTGTCTTAAACTAGATTGTACTTGTTAATTAGGATTGTTTCTTGCCACAAAGAATCTGGAAATGAATTCTGAATCAGCATATCTAAGCTCTGCTCTGATAGAATAGAAAATAATTTTCTTATGAAGGACTTGCAGCATTTAGGAGACACTGACCAAGATGGTGTGATACTCACTTGATTGCCATTTGATCATACAGCAATAAATATTCCCAGTTTAAAAAAAAGCAAGACCAAAATTGCTAGCCCTTACCTAGTATTTTGTGATTCCAGGGGTTTTTGTGTTTCATACAGCTTTCTAACTGAATTTTTTCTACTACAGAAAAATGCGAAGAAGATCCCTTCTTACAAGTTCTTGCCTCTGATGTACCAGCTGGCTGCTCGGATGGGAACCAAGTCGATGGGTGGTCTAGGATTTCATGAAGTTCTGAATAATGTAATTTATGCTTGTTGTAGCTAAAGACAAGTTAATTGGCTTTATCATGCATACTTCTAAATGATATGTGTCTTCCTTTGTGCAATTACAGCTAAAGGAGTCATGTACGTGATAAAGGTGTATTAACAATGAGTACTGCAAAACCAGTATAGAGGGGAAGAGGATTGGGAACTTTTCCTTGCTAATTGATTTCCTTGTTGTTTAAGAATAGTCTTATGCAGGTATAGCATTATGCTATGAACATATTTTAGCTGTGGAAATGCAATCTAAGTTTTACTTTTTATTTATTATTAGGAAACTTAGAAGTTCAAAAAAATTGATAATTTTTAATGGTTTTTTTTCTTTACAGTTTTCAATAATGGGATCTTACTGTTTTTCTTCACAGCTAATAGCTAGAATTTCACTGGATCATCCCCATCATACTTTGTTTATAATACTAGCTTTGTCAAATGCTAACAAAGATGAACTCTTCACAAAACAAAATGCAATAAGAAGAAATGAGTTAATGAAAAATGCACCAAAAGATATCTCCCAGCTTGATGTGGTAACTACAAAAATTTCTATTCTATCAGTCAGATTCAGTCCTTTCATTTTGTTTTTTAAGAAAGAGTCGTAGGAGGAAAAAAGTGCTTTAATAATAAGAAAACCTGCTTTTATGCATACATTGGTCATTATTGCTGAAAGAAGTAATTATGGGATTGAACAAAACATATTTAATATTTCCTGAAAAAAAACAGCAAAGAGTTTTGTGATAAATGTCCTTGATGTGTGATTCTGTAAAAGGCATTTTAGATGCAACAAAGACTTAAGTGTTAATATTGTTAAAATTACACAAAATAATACTGAATTGAGTATTTTTCCTGCTTTGAGTGATAACATCTGTTCTATCTAAGTATTTAATCTAGTGCAGTGTATCTTTCATTCCTTTATATGACGTTTTTATGTTAAAAGCCACGATGATGGGTTATAACAAAATATGGCTTAATGTTAAAGTTGTTACTGCTTAATTTTTGCTGGAACCTGTCTTTGGAATCATCTCATATCTAGATTAATGCCCCTTCTTTACCCCATCTCTATAGACCTGGCATGGTTGTTTGTCATTACCTTTTTCCCTGCTCTGATACAAATTTTCACCATGTTTTCATGTGGCCTTTTTTCATGTTGCTCTCAGATTTGTTGTTTTTTGTGGTCCCACTCTTAGGAGTAGGATAACAGTCATCTCCAACAAGTGTCTCAGAGTTAGGCACAGAAGGGACACACAATCAGATTTTTGCCTTTTGTGTACAGGCTTTTTCTTCAGTTGGGAGGAAACAATAGAAACAGAAAGATGGTGGAAGAACATCCAAAACTGCCTGTCCCTCTTCCTGAAGAAATTTTGCAGGTCTTTTGCACATTCTCTTTACAGATGTGCACTGTCTCCATTCCCAGTAGTATTTTACTTATTATCTCAGATCAGACAACACAGAACATTTCTTCACTTTATTCCTGTTCATATCACAAAGGGCTGCCCATTATTACAATGTCCTCTGTTTTTATGGAATGTGTCTCAATTTTACTTGTTTGCATGTTATGATGCATCTTTAATATTACAAGGTATAGTTTGCAAGATCCAATGTTTGTATTCCATTGGGGTTTTCTAGGACAGAATGGAAGCTGCTAGCAATATAATCAATATCGTAAGAAAAACAAGAGCTCGTATGGTTAGACATACTGAAGCACTTTGTGATGCTTACATCATATTAGCAAATGTAGATGCTACGCCATGGAAATCTGAAAGAAGTAAGTCTTGGAAAAACATTTTTTGGTTTGTTTTTTTTTAATAGAGAAGTTACATTTTCTTGGATTAAAAAGTATATTTCTAAACACTGATATTTAGTTAAAGGAGGTACTGTGCTAGCACTGTGTCCTGTTTTTGGTAAACTTAGTCTGGATTAAAAGTCATAGTAATTACTTGCACTCTGAGGTTCATATGCCAAATATGAAACTCCAGAAAACTCTCGTCTGTGGTCATCTTTGTCAGCTCAACAGAAGTCTGCAGTGAGGTTCTGGGTCTCAAAATCCATGGTATTTGTGAACTTTGATGTATGTTTGTAGTTCTGAATTTAAAAACATGAATTCCTTTTAATTACAGAAGCAATAAGTATTCCTGCTAACCAGCCAATTGTTAAACTGAAGGACTTGGATGATGTTGTGGTTCCTACCATGGAAATTAAGGTAACTGAAGTTGAAATAAATATACACTATAATACCAAATTGTAGAATCAACTTCAGTATTTTTATAGTCGTAGTCAGGACATCTATCGCTTCATCAAATTCCTGTGTTTGTTATAGGGCAGCCAACCAGGGCTACTTTCCTGTCAGGTGGAGATGAGGGTGAGGTGATTTCCTTAGATTTTTAGAATACCTTGACCTTAAATATCCTATTTCCGTAGACTTTAGAATACCTTGACCTTAAGTATCATATTTGATGGATAGTGTCTTACTATGGCTTACTGTATATGAAGATGGCTTTGCCACTATTATCACTGACTAATTTTTCATTATCAGAAGGGGTGATTGGCTATTTGAATCACAGAGACAATTTGGGAATGTGAATATCCTGGTTTGTATGTGCTAGCTCAGAGTTTGTTCAGAAAGGGGTAAGAATTAATAGATACGCTGCTTCTGTTCCTAAACGGCCAGCTTATGTTTTTACCATTCAGTAATGGTAAATAATCCATTTTAAGTGTTTGGTGTGATGGGTGTGTAGGCACTCAGATGCCCCACACTCTACTGAGGATACATACCATTTTCAGGAGCGTAGAGATGCTTTTTGGGCCAGCCACCTAAAATTTAAATGTTATGCAGCTAAACTTCCCTGAAGTCCCTCAGGCTACAAATCGAATACAGATCCTGTAGACTGTAACGGTTTTAGGATTGTAGATTGGGTCCATTTGCAGCCTAATGTAAACCTAATGCCCTCCAACCGTACATGAACATTTTCTTGGGAAAAAGCCAGTTGGGACATGCTGAGATTCTGTTAGAGCTTGTGCTGTGGCAGTCTGCAGCACTGTGTCCTCTCTACCAGGAGAACAAGGAGGAGTCAAGCTCACTCCTTTGTTCAGCATATTTTTGTAGTCTTTGTGGGTATTATCCTTATAGATGGTGCAGTGCTCATATTAATATTTAGCACCTACTGTTCTAATGAGGTTTGCAAACAACTCACTACAATGTTCTCTGAGAGAAATGGAGGTAACCTCCCATATGAAGACAGGCTGAGAAAGTTGAAGCTGTTCAGCCTGGAGAAGAGAAGCTGAGTGGAGACCTCATAGCAGCCTTCCAGTATCTGAAGGGGGCCTATAGGGATGCTGGGGAGGGACTATTTATCAGGGACTGTAGTGATAGGACAAGGAGTAACGGGTTTTAACTTAAACAGGGGAAGTTTAGATTGGATATAAGGAAGAAGTTCTTTAAGGGTGGTGAGACACTGGAATGGTTTGCCCAAGGAAGTTGTGAATGCTCCATCCCTGGCGGTGTTCAAGGCCAGGTTGGACAGAGCCTTGGGTGACATGATCTAGTGCGAGGTGTCCCTTCCAATGGCAGAGGGATTGGAACTAGATGATCTTAAGGTCCTTTCCATCGCAAACCATTCAGTAATTCTATATTAATTTTAAACTAATTTATAATTCCAGGTGGATCCCACAGGACAATATGAAAATTTGGTGACAATAAAGTCTTTTAAGCCAGAATTTCACTTAGCAGGAGGCTTGAATCTACCTAAAATAATAGATTGTGTAGGATCAGATGGTAAAGAAAGGAGGCAGCTGGTGAAGGTAGGTTCTGTCATCTGTATGAATTCTGTACCACAAGGAGGCTTTTCACAGTTCAGTTTTCTCAGTTCAGGAATGCTTTAGTGAAGGAAATTACAAAGTAGTAATAAGTAATATAACAATTTAATATAAATAATCATAAAAGAAGAAGAATAATATTTTTGCAACAATTTTTTCAATAATGTATATAATATACAGTAGCTTACCTGACAGCTCCCAGACCTTCAACTTGTGTGGTCATGTCTCAACTAGTGAGACTTTTTGAAATGGAGTTGATTTTATTCCATCTGTCTTTGAATGTAAGGATTCAGCAGCTGCTTGGAGAATTCTGCTTTTCTGTTTAGTATGGGTAGTTTTGAAAGTTGTCAAGAGAAGCAAGCATCGCTACATCTGCATCCAGTAATCAGAGCTGTAGTAGCAACGGCTGCCTCTTCAGCTGTGTGCTGGATTGCTGAATGTGGTGAATGAAACACCTTGTTTTCAGAAGGGTACCAGGGTATGTGGGGTGACTGAAACCTTAGTCAAATAGCTTTTGTCCAAAAAAAACCAGAAGAAAAAAGGCAATGATTTAAGGTAGTGATGGTTCCACTTAAGGAGCTGAGCACTATTAGAAAACAAAGAGAAAAACCCCAATTGTTAATTACATTTTATTACAGGTGATTATAGTGGAAAAGTAAATTGGGGTTTGTGGATTTTTTTTTTAATAATTCTTCTAAAGTTACTGAACAAGCAGTTGAATGCTGGAAGTGTTCTTTAGCTGCTTTTTCTGCTTACTCTAAAGGGGCATGATGACTTGAGGCAAGATGCAGTTATGCAACAGGTTTTCCAGATGTGCAACACATTGCTCCAGCAAAACACTGAAACACGCAAGAGAAAATTAACCATCCGAAGATACAAGGTAACCCTGGTCAGCTACTGCAGCAGAGGAATAAACACTACCAATAAAAGCATATTTCCTCAGTCTTCTCTTTTTGACATGAAGTGTATTTATTTATGTTATTAACATAGGCACTGCTCCTTAAAGTAGAGAATAAACAATACAATTTAATATAATTATTACAATTCCTTTTTTTCCCAAATCCTTAGAAAAAATTCTGATGCCTAATATATATTTTGATATTTTTCAAAGCTGTCTTTAAATTAACTTATAATTGAAAAGAAATTAAAGCAGGCACTGTCCTTGAATTGTAAATTTCTACTTGAGCATACAAGTTTGTTTATGAATTCGCATTAATTTTAGTCTTGCAATATTCCTTGATTAATTAATAATTAATCTTAGTCTTATGGTATACCTTACAGTTGAATCCAGAAAATCCAGAAGAGCCATCTAGGGTCTGTTCATGCAGAATTTGAATTGCAGAACTGTTTTTATTGCAATTGGGAATACAGCAATAAATTCTTATGGCGAATGCAGAAAATGTGTTTGAACAGGAACTTTCCTCTCCTCCTTCCTTTTTATGTCCTTGGATTGTAATAATAGCTGTGAAGGTGACCTCTGAATAAGTACTCTCTATGTAAAAGCTCTTGAATTCGACAAATGGGAAGTGTGCTCTCCAGAATCTCTGAAGGAGCTATTCTGAATCGCTGGCGTAGTTTTAAGATTTCACAGGTGGAGTTAGAGTCACGTTTTTTGAATAATTTTCAATGAAGACTCAGGTTTCTATGTGTGAAAAAATGAGTGGGGGCAGGGAAAGAGAGAATGGGTGGATGGGAAGATAGAAACCTTCATAAGAAAACTGAAGGAACCGTCAGTAGCTGTTTCTCTGAGGACAGGGGATTGCTTGTTCTGGCCAGTTCTGTTTGCTACAGCAATTGAGGTAACTATTACAGCCAGTTATGAAGGGCTGTAGGTTCTGAAGGGTGGGAAGCAGAGATGAGCCTAGTATGTTCACGCAGGTACCATGTGTTCGCACAATGCTTGTATAATCCCAGTCACAAGTGCCAAGCTCTGGGCACTCTGAGATCATCTAAAATACTGATACAAACACTCAAGTTGAGTAGAAACATTGTAGTCAAGTAGGCAGTAGAAGGTTCTCTGTGTTAGGAAAAAAATGCAAGTATTTGGCAAAAAAGCCTTGAGTATATTTTATATGTGTATACATGTGTATTTAAAACGTGTATTGTGGTCAGCTGTATAGTTTGGTCTTTTGCCTTTTTAAAAAGTCCCAGAAATACGCATCCATGCTTTGCAGTATGTGTATTCACGTGGAGTGTATGACCCTCCCTGATGCAGCAGTGGTTTTGTTTCTACAGGTGGTTCCTCTGTCTCAGAGAAGTGGTGTTCTTGAGTGGTGCTCGAGAACAATACCCATCGGCAACTTCCTTGTGGATGTCAAAGAGGGAGCTCACAAGAGATACAGGCCAAAAGATTACTCCAGCTCTCACTGTCAGAAAATGATGATGGTGAGTCATAACAACTACAAAAGTAATAAAATAGCTAGCTCGCTCTTTACTGGGGGCTGAAGTTTATGGAGAATTGGATACTATTCTTTTAGTGTACTATAATGTGACCAGTGGCATAGATAGACTTAATTAATAGATCTTCAGACTTTTAGTTTAGTTTAGTTCCACAAACCACCTCACCAGACATTAAGAAAATTGCAGACAGGTTTGCCTGTTACTTTATAAAGCCATGGTGGTGCAAGAAATTATTTCCTTTTATATAGTGTATATATATATATATTTCCTTTTATATAGTATAGTATTAACAGGATAAAAATGTATTTAATTTTGGCATTGTGCAGCCTGTGCATGTGAGAGTGACCTTCTCACAGTGACATGAAATTATCAGATAGGCAAAGGTACCAGCAGAGTTGCAAGGGGAAATAGCTCCCAACAAGATGCATTTACCTGCACATGCACATAAAGTACATACAACTGCAACCAAAGAAAAAGGAGTGTGTTGTTTCCATGTAGCCTGTGAGTTATGTATGAAAACAGTTGTTTAGTAAATGTGATAGGTGCATTAGTGATTGCTGTAAAAAAGACAGTAATCCATAGGTCAGAGAAAGGACTGAGAACAGCATTTGATGGAGGGGAGGGGAGTAGAAAAAAGGAACGTATTCCTTTCAGAGGAAGAGGTAGTTGCCTTCCAGAGCAGTCAGTCATGGGGAAAATATTTCTTACATGTTTAAAGGCTGCACAAAAGAAAAGCTCTGAGGAGAAATACGTCATCTTCATGGAACTCTGTGAGAATTTCCAGCCTGTGTTTCGTTATTTCTGCATGGAAAAATTCCTGGATCCAGCTGTGTGGTTTGAAAAACGACTGGCGTATACCCGCAGTGTGGCTACATCTTCTATAGGTATGATACTAGACTTAACACTGGCTTTTTAGATTATGTAAACAAAGGGTTTATACCACTTCCGAGGTAATGGCTGTTCTGCTTTTGTCACACATAAGCAAAAGAGGAGCAAGGGGCAAAAAAAGCTAGCAAGAACACCAGCATTATTTTGGTGATGAAGATTTCTGATTAATTTCTCTCCACCCTCCCTTTCTGCAGTAGAAATACAGAATGAAATTCTGGGTTTCTTGGTTTTGTATTTCTAGTGATTTGTATTTTTAGGTTCTAGTAGGGTTGTACCTGACTGATGTTTCAATTTATCATTTACTGATTTCATCTGTAGCCTCAAATGTTTTAACTGAGTTGAAAAGCTTAATCTTTTACTTTGAAGTAAATCAACAGTTTAGCAGAATTGCGATGAAAGATTTTTGTAGGAAATGTTACTGCTGTCTGTGCCCATCAGCTAGTAGGAAACCAGTAGCAGACATAAACTGCAGTACAGTAATAATAACAAACCCTAATTTGTTGTGCACTTGCTTTATGTCTTTGATTTGTTGGGTTTTTCTGAAAGCTGTGAAACTGCTTAAACTATCCACGGAGACAAATGGGCAAGAAGTCTGTGGAGTAGCCAAAACAATACATGTCTGTATGAGAATAACCTTCTTGCAATTGCATTCAGTTAACCTTTTCTTTTTGGATTTGTGGAATGGCATTTGCCTCTTTACTGGAGTAATATGTATACATGGGTGAAGAAATATTCCCACTTTTAATTTGTTTGCACGTATTACCATTATTCTAATAATCCTCTCAGTTAAATCTTACCTCTGTTTTTTATGGTATGTAACTATAGTTTCAGCACCTGCCTTTTTGTTTTAGTTGGCTACATCCTTGGACTTGGAGACAGACATATTCAGAATATCTTGATAGATGAACAAACAGCAGAACTAGTGCATATAGATTTGGGTAAGTGTAACAGGCAAGAGGACTGTATTTTTTCTTTACTTTAACATTTTTAAAAACAGTTATTATCTTTTCATTTAGGGGTTGCTTTTGAGCAAGGTAAAATCCTTCCCACACCAGAGACTGTTCCATTTAGATTAACCAGGGACATTGTGGATGGAATGGGTATTACTGGCGTGGAAGGAGTCTTCAGAAGGTAAGTCCTCCTGTATCACACAGTGGGGAGGAGGCAGCAGAGTACCTCTGGCATTAGGATTGTTACATGTTAAATAGTTTTGGTGCCTTGGATATCATTCTGCTGATGATATCCAAGCTAAATGCTCTACTTTAACTCATATGCTCTTATTTATATAATCAATTGCAAGTTCATTATTGTTACCTGATTCTTAATATTCTTCACTAGCTAATGGGTTATTGTCACCCTCTTGTGGAATTCAAGGATGGCCCAGTGCTTCCAAAGGTTCCACAGCTAAATTTCATCACTTGATTTAGTCTGCCAGGTTCTTTTTCTTTCAGAACTATCCTATATATTCAGAACTATTTCTTTGAACCATTTTGTTCTATCTCTTATTTCTGTTCAGTTTTCTGTATCTTGCAGTCTTTTTCCTCTTTTGGATCACATATTTGATATAATTTTGCAAGTGCAAAATATAAATCCCACGACAAATTTGATCTGCAAACCAGAAACATCCCAAAAGGGCTGAGTTTTTGTCAAATTCTACCCTATCTCCTGGAAATGACCCAGGAGAGCCCTAAAAAGCAGAACATTTCTCTCATTCAAGACATCCCTGGTGTTCATGAAGATAGTGCTTGCAAACCCCAGATTTCATGTCTTTGAAAAAGTACATAGTGTAGGTATTGTCTTTGTCAGGTAGTAATTACCGTTAATAAGTGGTTATTAATATATCTTTGTCCTGTGAAGGACAGTCACTACCACTTATATTCTAAAGATGATGCTGTCAAATTCATAATTTCATGTTATTTTTGAAACCTGTGTCCCATGATACAGAAAAACATGAATGGTTTGGCTCCAGCTGAAGTAAATACAGTATAAAAGGCACTGGTGCAGATACTGTTTCTGCCTCAGCCAGACTGGCTGGTAACTAAAGGTGTAGGTGTAAGTGCATAAACAAGTCATCTCAGGATTTGGTGTGAACAGAGTCAGTTACCTTTTTTGGGTGTGTTCTTATCCTGAAGTAGACAGGCGGCCTAATCCATCTTTAACTGGAATACCTGTCCCATAAGGCACAGTCTCATATTCCTTCCACAAGTTTAGATTGCTCGGGAATGTGTGTAAAATTTTATTTACCCCTTTGGTAACTAAACTCATTGGAGAGATTTCAGAAATAGCTAATGTCTACCCACTGGATCTGCTCATTTTGGGTAAAGCAACCACACAAGTCTCTCACACACACTTTCCTCCAGCCAAGGATCAGTGTTAAAGTGGTGGTTAATTCTGCAGGTAGAAACATACCAAGATAGTGAAACAGGTAACCGTTTTCCCATAGAGAATATAATCAGTGAACTACCCAGTCTCCTTCTGGTGTTACATTTCTAAATTTCTCCTTTTTTTTTTTTTTCTTTTCAAAAATGGAAGTATCAGAGAGGTTACTCATATGCTAGAAGTCCTTTAAGAAGGGTACAAATATCCGTAATCTAAATGATAAAAATACCGTTCTATTTTGCCAAAAAGAACCTAAAAATACAGTAAAATGTTTTCTAGATGCTGTGAGAAAACAATGGATGTAATGAGAAATAACCAAGAAGCTTTGCTGACTATTGTGGAGGTGAGCATTTTGTAATTCTTTCTGATAGTAACCTGCTAAAGTATCTTTAGTTTCTTCTCTTTGTCTTCATATGCATTGCTATACCAAATTAGGGAGGTTTTATTGAATTTGAATGCAGTAGTGTTGACCAGATTTGTGAGTGCATGTAATCTTTAGTAAAATTATGACCAGTTTGCATTTTCTATGGGAACTCTTTGTTTCAGGCATATGCAGTTTTCCCTGTTCAGTATCTAAATGCTTCTAGCTATGGTGCAACATTCTTAGCATGAGCAGTGCTGACTGAATTAAATCCTCTTTGCATAAGTCACAAAGAGAATTCAAGTAGTTTTTAAAAGCAGCTTATACTATGCATTAAATACTAATTATGATGTTTAGTGTATTAAAAAATGACCTTTTCATTGCTGAGATGGGACTGAGTGGCAAAACTGAGTCAGGGGTGAACACCAATACCTGCAGATGGTCAGATGCAGTTTGTTGGATTGTCTACCAAGCAATTTAGCTCAATTCTATGGGATTAAGAAAAAACCCAAAACACCTCCTAATATTCTGATTAGTATAAGCATTATGAGTGTTTCTCTTTCTGCTGGGGCACTGAACTAGCTATAATGAACTATTTAAATTAAATAGATGTTTATTTACCGTGTAGGTGCTGCTCTATGATCCTCTTTTCCACTGGACCATCAACCCCTTGAAAGCTTTGTATTTGCAGCAGCGACCAGAGGATGAGGCTGACATGAGCTCCACACTCAATGCCAATCCACAAGAATGTAAAAGAAAAGCCAGGTGCAAGATTTTTTTCTTACTGCCTACCCCCTGCCCCACCATCTTGCTTTATGGTTTCCTATTGAATGTTGCTCGTGTTGATCAGGATCTGTACCAAGTGCACTTGTTTTCCTGTTTTTTCATTCTGCCAGCAGAGATGACCAGAGTTTTAACAAAGTGGCTGAGCGTGTTCTGCTGAGACTTCAGGAGAAGCTGAAAGGTGTTGAGGATGGAACAGTGCTCAGTGTGGGAGGACAGGTGAACCTCCTCATACAGCAGGCCATGGATCCCAAAAATCTGAGCCAACTCTTTTTTGGATGGAAACCTTGGGTGTGACTTGGAAGGATCCAGCACGTTTCTGGAAGAAACATATTTCTATGCAGCAAGTGTCATAACAGTTCAAGTTGGTATTTCAAAGTTTAAACTTAGAGCAGGAGCAACCATGAGGCTTATACTCATCAGTGTTTGGCGGATGTTCTGGGTTGTTTTTTTTTCTTCAATAACCTGTTACCAAGAAAATACTTTTTGTCCACTTATGTTCACCATACAGCGCAAGGCACAAACCAGGGGTTTGATGTTCCTTGTGATCTGCAAGGACTTTGCTTGGGCATACTGAATGTGTTATAATCTTAAAGCCTGAGATTCATCACTTTTGTATACTTGTGAAATAGCTGGAGCCTTGTGTGTAATAATTCTGCATGGTTACGTGACCGTGAGGAATGGATGATCTAAAAACCAGGAGTCATGCACTAACTACCTAAAGTACATTTCAAAAGGGGGGTTATACTTGAAAGATAATGCTACAGTGAATATAAAAGAAAACCTGAGAACCAAATGTTTAAGGACCTGAGGGTTCTTGGGGTTGGGTTTTTTGTTTTTTAGCTTGGTTAAATGGATGTTTCTTTATATAGATACAAACTTTGAGTCAAGTATAGTACAGCTGCTTTTTTTTTCCTGTTGTAAATTAAATTATGTTGGTATTTTATTTTTATAATACTGTTAGTAGTACGAAATAATGAATATGTAGCTTTTGTAGCTCAGGCTTCCTTGATAAAATAGGCTGACTGTACAATGAAGCTCAGCATACCAGATATGCCTCTAAAGCCTCTAACAGTCATTCTATATCGGTTGGAAACACTGAAGTTGTATTTTGAGCACAAAAATCCCGTTCTGATTACACAGAAGAGATTACTCCTTAAATAAAAATACCTACTGTAATTGGATAGTCAATGAATACAGGTAATAGGAGAATCCACTCAAGTAGCAGCTGTGCTGGTATGTTTAATAAATCTTTCAGAATCGTCTTTATATATAAAAATTTGAATAAAGTTTGGCATACTCTGACATTACCTTAGTTTACACCTTATGCTTTTTTACAGCAGTATAGTGAAGAATTTCTGTTCTAATTAGCATTTCAGTGATTTTTATTTGTACAGTATTCCCACTTTTTTTTATGCTTTGTTTTATAAGTTAATGTCAACATGGCAAGATGAATCTTTTGTTTTCATGTGATTATGTTTTCATGAAGCTGGCATAAATTTCTGTTGATCCTTGGCACCAAAAGCGCATCCTGGCCCTTTCTGTGGGGAAGAAATATCATCCTGGGATACAGTGATTTGTTCTCTGGAGATGAAACTTAACTGACAGAGCACATACGCTTTTGAATGACACTTAGGAAAGGGAGAAAAGTCCTACCAAGCAATTACACAATAGCAGGTAGGTAAGCACTAAGCAAAAAGCACAGACATAAAAAATATGGTAACATTTCTGGAAATACTTCACATGCTTCTTGTAGAGGAAGTTCTGTAGGCATTTTTGCAGTAATTAATACTAGAACTCCTAGGTGACATATGAATGAATAGTGCATAAAAGCAGATGACAGATCCTTTCCCTCCATCATGAGTTACTGCTGCTTCATTTGAATATTTTGTCATGCTGGGCTGCAGTTTATTTTTTTTACTTCCAGCAAATGGAGAACCATTAATATTAATATGATTGTCTCAGGAAAATCTAACTTCAGAGGAAAAAATTATTCCTCTGCAATGCTGTTAATGTCGTATTTAGTGCCTAAATTTTGAGTGTCTGTACATTTTCATTGTTAAAGCTGATTGAAATGCAAATGAAAATGCAGGTAGATATTGTAAATGTACTTTAAACCTGCTTAGGTTATTTCTAAGCCCAGTTAGCTGACAAACATATGAAAACAGTTTGAACTATTAACAAATTTTAGTGTCTCCAAAACACTGTCAAAATCCATATGACACAATCCTGTTACTGTGAGATCTGTTTTGAGTAATCTAATATTCTTGACATAATTGTCATCAGTCCAAAGCCTCATGTAGCCAAATAGCAACCATCAGTGACTGCTTTTCTTTTTGTTCCAGTAATACCTTAATTTTTAGAAGTCAAAATTAGAAAGTAAATTGTTTGCCAAAACATATCCTCTGTAGGTACACACTTTCCTCTTAGAAGAATAGAAAAATAAAACCTGGATGGAAATGCTGTTAATGCTGCTACTGATGGTAAGGTAGATCAGTATTTGTGAGCCTCGAATGTATTTACTGTAATAGTAAAATGGAAATAAGTGAGACAAGTTGGTTGGGGATTTTTTCTTTATCCTTGGAATGCATCTTAGTAACAGTAAACATTTACATTTAGAAAAGAGAATTTCTAAGAAAAATGAGTCTATGATCCAGTATGATAGAAGAGTTTTTAAATGGGAACATATTTATTTGAAATTGGCTTTTTTCTGTTGAACCATCTGTTGGAGAAATGTCCTTGGGAGTATGAACTGTGAAAAAGTGAAGTGTTGGCAGGTAAATCAATTTGAATTACGTACCTTGACTGAATTTTTCCATCAGCAAGAAACTGTCCCATGAATAGGAATCAGATTGAACAGGCCACCTAGTGAGATACTTACAACTTAAATTTTAAAAGGATGTCAGCCCTCATGAATGCAGATCTGAAAACTCCTTTTGTTCTTACAGATAAAACAACCCAGAATCTTTTTCTCAGTAACTCTGAATTAACTAGGTCACTATTCTATGCTACTGTGAAACTCCTGACTTTATACAAAGCATTCAACATTACTATATTTTATTTTAATGCACTAAAAAGCTAGGTTTCATATTTTCAGGGGATAATGTGCTCTTATACATTGTCATTAATTGTACTCCTCATGAATGTTATTACTCCATTCGTGTACAAGTGGTAATTCTTCAGTGACAAAGAGTTGCTTTTGTAAATGGGCAATTCCAAAATATGCCTGGGGGAATTTGGTTGCATGATTGGGAAGTGATGACTCTTTAGGTTCTGACTACTACTTTCACCCCTGTGAATTCAAAGCAAAACAAGCGTGTAAGGCAGCTGTGTTGTCTTGTGGAACCTGTAGACAGCCTGAAACAGCTCTTGGGGAGAGATTACCTAATATTAACACTTAATGATGACACTTTAATATTAGCATTAAATAAAACTGATCATTTCAGCAGGTAGGTTGAAAAGTGAAACCTC
Organism: Neopsephotus bourkii; assembly: GCF_033783945.1. NCBI lineage: Eukaryota > Metazoa > Chordata > Aves > Psittaciformes > Psittacidae > Neopsephotus > Neopsephotus bourkii. Next base: position 5,393,434 of record NW_026902113.1, read on the forward strand.
AGCAAGGAAGCTGGGAAGTGTGCAAAATGAGGGTTTAGGTTCTCTTCCCAACACAATTCAAAATCTTACTTGTATCCTGATTATATGAGAAGACTTACCATGTTGCTCGCATAACAAATGCTCTCATCATCTCTCCTGCACACAACACTGTTAAGTACATGTCAGCTTTCAGAGCACTATAGTGAATAATGTCAGTGATATCTTTAAAGGTGCACACATCTCTCTGCTCCCTCATTCTTTCCTCACTGCTGTGTATGTATCCACAAAAAACGTGATGCAAAGTGACTACACCCTTGTCTGCCCTGCAGAATTCCTGCTGCTACATCCACAACAGCTCCTCATTCTACACATCCATTTTGCCATACAACAGACAACATGCAAGATCTGAGCTTATTTGTTTGCCTAAGTGCTTTATACCATGTGTGCTTGAAGCAAAGAAGGAAGGATGATAAGAATATGCAGCTATGTATAGAAGAAGGATCAGAGGGCTGGAGGACCTCCTATGAAGAGACTGAGAATGCTGGAGCTGTTCAGCCTGGAGAAGGGTGCAGGAAGACCTTAGAGCAGCTGCCAGTGCCTAAAGGGGGCCTACAGGGAATCTGGAGAGGGACTTTTTCCAAGGACGTGTAGTGACAGGACAAGGGAAAATGGATTTAAACTGACAGAGGGGAGATCAGATTAGACATTAGAAAGAAATTCTTCCCTGTGAGGGTGGTGAGGCCTGGCACAAGTTGCCCAAAGAAGCTGTGAATGCCCCATCCCCGACAGTGTTCAAGGCCAGGTTGAATGGGGCTTGGAGCAACTTAATCTAGTGTAGTTTCCTGGTAGAATTATTTTTTTTGTTTAGTTGGTGTTTTTTTAGATGGAAGTATTTTAAGTAAATACTTCAGTGATATATATATGCTTGTATAATGGATGTGTAAAAATTACTGTACAGGCCCTTGTTAAATGATGCAACAAAATTACAACTGTATGGACTTTGCTCAAGCTTAAGGAACTGCCATTTTGGCATTCCAGGTGCTGACATCTCACACAGCATAAAGGAATTTTTCCAAATACTAAGAAATTAATCCTTCCCTCCAGAAAAATCTATTCCATAATGCTGATCAAGGCATTACAGGCTGAAGAACTTCATATGCATGATAGCTGTCCAACTCTATAAAACTAATTCTAGGTGTGCTGCAGAAACAGAACTACATTTTGGGAGGTTGCTTCATTCCTGCTATGCCATATGTGTTTCCAGAACGCAACATTTCCAGTCCATAAGCTCAATTTTCTCTGCTTTTGTGAAAAAGAATACTGTTTTGCACAAAATCAGTTTGTTGGCCAATTTTCTTCCAGACAGTGCTGTAAGTCCTGAATTTCATCAAGTATTTTTAATTATGTAAGTGCAAATAACAATCTGGCTCTTTATATAATTTAGTTTTGGTTTCTTGACTTGCCTCACTACCTTAATCGGTCGGTAATGTATGTTAACACACTTATACATTGCACAATAGGTAAGTAGATGATGCACACTAAAAGCCCTCTGGCTATGTCAAAACACAGAAGCTGAGGCCTAACTGATGCCCTATCAGCACACAGCAGTCCTACCAGTGTAATTAAAACCAGTTTTAAATCTATTTAGGTCTGTGAAAACCACTGTGGGTGCAAACCTCCATGTGACACACAGCTGTTTATATCTTATCTGCTTATCCTAATTCTATCATTTACATGCAAGGTCACCTTAAAATGATGACTATACATGAGGTTTTAATGCAGACATTAAATAGGGAAAGATAAACAGACCTTTGAAAGTGTGGTTCTCCTCAGGATATATAATGATTACTTAAAGCAGAAGTGTTCTGTCATCATTCAGTTCCAAATTACCAGCTTTACCTTATGTAAAACACAGAAGTAAGCTTGTGGACTCCGTATTTGCACTGTTCCCACTGTCCTCAACCGCTTTCCATCCCAACTTTGAGCCTTGGCTCTAATAGTTTCAAAGTACCTTTTTTTTTTTTATTTCAGAAGCCCTTACTGGATGCAGCTTTCAGCCTGTCTCTCCACTACTTCACTCATTGTTTCCTGTTTTCATTACAGCATCTGCATAACAGATGTAGCTGAGGGGGCTTTTTATATTTTGCTACTGTGAAAGAACTTTTCGTCATTTAATGGCATACTTGAAGCTTCTAAAGTTAAATAATGCTTTAAGAAATCATATGTCTGTAAAATCATTTTAGTAAATTAATCTGATGGTATAAAAAAAATTTCTATTTCTATCCTATTGCATTGTCCAATTACTTTTTATTAGAAATATGACTGTCTCAGTATGCAAGTGATCCAACTGACTATACACTGAAGAGTTTAATGGATTGCTTAGCTGGAGGAGGAGCCTGTTACAACATGTTCCATATATAAAATAGGTCATTTACTTTAAATGCTGCCTGTCACAATGCAGTTAACGTATCCAATTTATGAACAACTCATTATTTTTGACACTGGTCTTCCAAGTCTTTCTATGAACTAATTAGAATTTACTTAAAAATGCTTTATCATCCTCTAAGAAGAAAATCAGGGCCTCCTTGTAGAAGGCTCAATTTTGTTTTTACAGTCAGAGTGAGTTATCCCTGTGGAATAATATGAATCAGCTGTTTTTCCTGAAGGAGTCATGAGATCACTCCCATGTATTGATGTCTGGCCTTTGTAATGTTTTTTGTTATGTGCAAAAAGACACCCATTTCCTAATACTGGAAGTGCTAAATACAGACAGAAGGAAAGTGCTGCAAAGAACTGCATTTGCCTTTATAAGAGTGTCTTTTTCTCTTCAGAAAGTGCAGTCGAGAATAAAACAAACGTAATCCTAAAATACGTTCAGTGCACATACATTCATATTACAACCTTGATTAACTTTTGTTATGCATGCCAACAATAAAAGATGGTAACACCAGTTAATCCTTAGAGTAATTCAAAAGGATAAATAAAGTATACAGAAATCTTGGTGACTGCAAGAGTTGTGTATTTTAAACCACACTTTAATGGACTGCTAAAGCTTTGGGGTTGATCTGACTGATTACCTTGCTGCATATTGCTATAGAGGAAGGCTCACGGCAATAACTGCATATGATACTTCACTATGGAAAGACAATTTTCTTAGGTAATGTCAACATACCTGGTAAGAGTGCCTGGTATTGGCTTATTTTATCAAAGATGAAAACTATCTGTGTCTGGAGCAATGATCACTGAACTTCAGAAATAAATGCTGAACCATGATCAGCAATGACGAGTCCAGCACAAAATATCTACCTTTCAAGAGTACCCTCGCCTGGAGTTCTAACTCATTGCACAGATGATACATTAATTTATTTCTCTAGAAAGTTATGAAGTGGTTCTGTAGTTCCTACCTGCATACTTCTTCCTTACTCCATGCTAACTCTTACTGAAGGGGATCACCTTGTAAAAATAAATCTAACTTTTGCCCTGGCCTCTATACTACAGCTTGAACAGAAGTCCAAGTGCAGCCTACTGCTTTATTGGCCTCATGTATAATTGAGGCTAATGTATGCTAATGATTTGCCTTTGTTCATAAGGCAAACTTAAATAAGGATGTGAAGGTTTAAAACAGAAGCCAAATAATTATGGAAGAAAAGCAGAAATTTAGTAAAAATGCCAGACAGCTGGGGTCAATAATTTTAGCAATAAATTAGCTTCCTTCCAGCAATTTCAGGTGTTGTAACCATAATTCTTAGTTCTTCATTAAATAGCTTAAAAACATGAAGCATGAAGTAGGGCTACAATATCTCAGGTAATTTAAATATCAGAAATCAAGAGGCAAGTATTTTATACCTAAATCGAAGCAGATGCATGTACCATGACATTAGAAATAAAAGAATATTTAAGCATTTCATACCATTTTCAAATCTCACTGTAGCACTGAAGTCAGGAACCTATGCATCACAGGTTCACTCTATAGCTACCAGAGCTAGAAAGGTACTTCCCCAGAGCAACCTTATAACAGCTAATGTATTAATTGTCATAAAAAGATAACGATTTCTTCTTGTTGACTACACAGGGACCTTGATCAACTATACTCCTCTCTGATTCATCTTTGCTAAGTGACCAAAGACAGGTAAAATAAATCTGGCTGCTAAAAGTCTGTCATAAAAAACAGGTTCAACTGAAATCAACAAAAAACCTGATTGAGATGAAAAAGTGCTGTGCTTTTAGTAGGAGCAGACAGCCCACAAGTCGCTGACTCAATTAGTCTGACAAGCATTTAGGACTGCAGAGATTGTGGATTTAGGAATCTAGTTTAATCCACCTTAACTTGCTCTAGTTGAATACATTTAATGTATGCAAATCTGCTTAATACTTTCATAGAGTGGGGATTTTGTGCATCCAGATTGAATACCACAGTGAATATGACATACCATAAAATACTTAGAGCACCTAGTCTAAATGTGATGAAAGCATCTGCTGCAACAGCTAGCAACTCTGCCTGCACGTAGAAAAATAGCCATCTATAATGCTCACATCCCACTGAGAAATTAAGTTCAAAACAGTATGTTACTGTGAATACTGTTTCAATTTCTTAGTAGCACTTGCAGAAACAAGCTCTTGATCAGGTTAGAGAAACTAGAAAACATGGAAAACATAATGAGGTTTCTAGCAAGAAGACAAAAGAGTTAAAGAATACACCATCTACAGCCTCCCAGGAATAAGCAAAGGAAGTCAGCTTGGCCTATAAATATTTTTATAATTATCAAACTGCTTTCAAGTGGCTTGTAAGAAACAAGTTCCAGTCCATTATAATTAACTCTAAAAGACAGACTCCTTTTGTGTCCTTAGTTTCTTCCTTTCTTTCTTCACTTTATTTCACTTGTCTTTACTTTGATGTTCAGCTTTTTTTTCCCTTATAGTTTCAGTTGTTTTCAACCTCACAGTTTCTGCAACTGTAGGACCCAGAAAAGACTGAAGGCAAGCAAAAGTACTGTTTGATTTGCATTGCTGTAATGAGCCTTGGTTTACAACACTATGCCACAAACAGAAAACAATGATACAGGCCACTAGTAGGATGCAAAAAGCCACTAGTAGTATGTAAGTAACTGTGCAGTGTACTGTGGAACTTCAGCCTTTATCTCCTTAGGGTAAATGCTCTTCATCAGAAAAGGAGGATCTGTTCCTCTGAAACTCGTATGTTTTTTGTTGTATATATGCATGTCCTGTAGAGATGTGCAAATACACCCAAAAAGCCCCAGTCTTTGTATTTTACAATAATGGAAAAAAGGTGCAAACAAATTTTCCCATGTCCAAACTTACAGAGTTCAAAATGGTCTGACAAGTTGTATCCGTGTAAGAGAAATTGAACACTGTTAGAAGAAATACTTTATTTTGATATTAGAATAAGCAAATAGTGAAAGAGCTTTTACAGAGAAATACATACCTGTAGACAGTCCCACATTCATTACTTAGGAGGGATGTTGCAACAGAGCATCTTGATCACTCAATTTATTAGTCCTGAAAAAAAATGAGAAAAACTCTTCTTCTTCAGCTTAGATGTACAGAGCTACTCCTAAAAATATTTTAATCCTATCAATCTTTTTTCTTTATTTTTTGTTTTTAATAAAATCAGGTCATCATATCCAGATCCTTCTGTGACTTCTTCTGGAGCCATGAGTAACTAACTTGTAACACTCAAAGAACACTTTCCACCAGCAATACAGCACTGTCCTACTGATGAGAGCTGCCCCTTTGTACCTGAAGCTCCTGTAATGGGTCCTTCACCACACATTATGGACTACATCAGAAAAATACATGGTCCCCACTGATCCATGGGTTAATCTGTGTCTACTGGTAGAAGTAGACACACTGGCTGGGCCTCCGGGGGGGTTGCCGAGGCCTGGGCCCACTTCAGCGCTGCCAGTGGCCGGGCTGCCGCCCTGCCTCACAGGGAACCGACGGACAGGGCAGGCCATAGTGGCAGCGGGAGCGGGATGAGGGCTCCCCGCAGGCGGACCTTCTCCCCCTCCTGTGGGGAATGCTTCCTGAGGGCCTTTCGTCCCCGGGCCAGGGCTCTCGGGAACCGCGGCGGTCCTCCGCTGGCCAGAGGTACGCTGACAGCCCCTCTGGAAAAGGGGTGGTTTCAGTAAGTGCTCAAACCCACAGTAAGCACTCCGTGTCCGTGTCCGTTTCGCTAGCCCCGCTCTCCCGTCCCTGAAGGGCAGCCTGTAGGAACAGCGTTTTCCAGCAGAGGAGGTAAGAGCTTTGTTAGTGTTCTCCAAAGTTAAGGTGGGGCTTGTGCCAGGGGAGCACCGGTAAGACCGGCGTTACACGGAGCAGTATGCAGGGGATGCGAGAAGGAATCTTCCTTTTTCCTTGAGGAGGCGGAGGAGGACGGGGTGACTTACAGGGAGCTGGTGGGGAGCTGGGTGCCTGCACAGCGTCCAGCAGTAAAGCGCTCCCGGGCACGGTGTGCCAGAGGTCCGGGAGAGACCTCAGCCCCCCACAGGCTGCAGCCAGCTGAGATCAGGGCCACAGCAGGCTCCTCCAGAGCAGGGAAATGAAGACATTTGTTTACCAGAAACAGCTACGAGGGCTTAAAGACAATCGTTTCAGACAACGAATCCAGTCAAATGCGACTGCTTTGTGTTTTCAGCACTTGAAAAGACAGACTACAAAGAAATCAGCGTGCTTCTGAACACTGCTGGATGCCACAGGGGCAAACCACACAGTTCCCCCTCCCTTGTTAGTTTTTAAGCATGTACCAAAGTCTGATGACTAAACTGAGCATGTGTGATTTAGGGCTTTTGATTACTCTGTTGAATTCTGTCAAGGGGAGAAGAAAAAAAAAGTGGTGGTTTTGTTGGTTTGGTTTTAATTTGATATTTGTTTAGTATAATACTTCTACTACTGAAGAGTTCAAGAGTTTCTCACTGAATCCTGAACATGCAGGAAGGGAAACATTGGTGAATGCCCTACCTGTCACAATCATAGAATCATAGAATAGTTAGGGTTGGAAAGGACCTTAAGATCATCAAGTTCCAACACCCCTGCCATGGGCAGGGACACCTCACACTAAACCATGTCACCCATGGGCTGCTCTGAATATCTTCTCTGCCCAGCCTGTATCTGTGCCTGGGATTGCTCTGACCCAGGTGTAGGACCTTGCACTTGTAATGGTTAAACTTCATGAGGTTGGCATCAGCCCACCTCACAAGCATGTCAAGGTCCCTCTGGATGGCATTCCTTCCCTCCAGCGTATCAACCGAACCACACAGCTTGGTGTCATCGGCAAACTTGCTGAGGCTGCACTCAATCCCACTGTCCGTGTCAGCGACAAAGATGTTGAACAAGACCGATCCCAACACTGATCCGTGAGGGACACCACTCATTACTGGTCTCCAGCTGGACATTGAGCCATTGACCACAACTCTTTGTGTGTGGCCATCCAGCCAGTTCTTTATCCACTGAGTGGTCCATCCATCAAATTGATGTCTCTGCAATTTAGAGACAAGAATGTCGTGTGGGACAGTGTCGAACGCTTTACACAAGTCCAAGTAGATGACATCAACTGCTCTGCCCCTGTCCATCAGTTCTGTAGCCCCATCATAGAAGGCCACCAAATTGGTCAGGCAGGATTTCCCCTTAGTGAAGCCATGCTGGCTGTCACCAAGCACCTTGTTGTCTTTCATGTGCCTTAGCATGCCTTCCAGGAGAATCTGCTCCAAGATTTTGCCAGGCACAGAGGTGAGACTGACTGGTCTCTAGTTCCTTGGTCATCCATTTCCCCCCTCTTGAAAATGGGGGTTATATTTCCCTTTTCCCAGTTGTTGGGAACTTCACCTGACTGCCATGATTTTTCAAATATGAAGGCCAGTGGCTTAGCAACTTCATTTGCCAGCTCCTTCAGGACCCGTGGATGGATTTCATCAGGTCCTATGGACTTGTGCACATCCAGGATCTTAAGATGGTTTCTCACCAGATCCTCTCCTACAGTGGGCCTAAGGTCTCCATTCTCACAGTCCCTGCGTCTGCCTTCCAAGACTTGGGTGGTGCAGTCAGAGCATTTGCCGGTAAAGACACTTCTTACAGAACTAGAAGAAGGAAAAAACACTCCCTGCCAACAAGGTAAGTTTTGTCATTGATTTCAATGACAGCTGAAGATACTGAATAGAATTTCTCAGTTGATCCCTTTTTAAAAGAATGTGTACGTCCATTTGTATTTTCATGCAATGCCAATCACTTTGATAAGTGGAATCTCTGTTTCTTAAATGAGACTGCTTGATAACCTGACCAGTCCCTTTATTTCTCAATAGACTAAATTGTCCCATGATCAGTTAGATATCGTACGTAAGTGTACTACACTGACTTTGTCAGTAAAGTGATAGATGACTTTCATAATCACACTGTAGGTGCATTCCCAGGTAATGGCAGTTTTAATCGGAGAAAGAAAAGACTTTATTTCATTTTGATTTATTAATCCTTCTTATCATGTATCATATTATCCTGTATTATTTATTTTATCAAGACCAAAAAAAACCCTTTTAAAATATATCTTTAAAGTAAAATTAATGCTGTTAGATCAGCTACAGAGATAAAATCAGATAGGCAGAAGAAAGAATGCCTGTACTGAATAAGCCAGGAGGTACTGTTTCAGGAAAGCTTTTGCCAGTACTCTGACCGAGATTCAGAATCCTTGAATGAAGAAGACATAAAGCACATGCAGAAACCAACCCTTGATTTACATCAGTGACATCAGTTGACATTGCAACTTGGTTTCAAAGACAAAGACTTTGAAATAGTGATCAAAAAGCTGTAAGTAATCTAAATCCCGTTTGAAAGGAGGCCCAACTATATAACCCACAGATACCTTTTAAAAGGTGCTCAGGCCAGTTTTAAGAACCAGATTTTGCCAGAGGCTTTCATCCTCATCAGTGCTCCAAATTAAAATCTATTAAAGAAAGTAATTACATGTAATTTCATATTAAATTAAAATGCAAAACTAAATCCAGGCAAGTATTAGTTTGACAACACAGGAAGAATACAAATGTATGTACATTATACGAATAGGTAGCTATAAATACATGGCATTGTTCACTGGAGGACCCTGTAATATAATAGGTGCCAACCTAACTGAAAATATAGGGACTAGTTTCACTACTGTAAGTGAATTCTGCTTGGCAACAGGGAAATGCATGGAGAGGTGTTGTGGTTCTCAGATCAAAAGGAGCTAACCAAGGGAGTATCTGCCAGCTCCATGCCAGGAACAAGTGTTCCTGTGAAGTCTGAGAGCTAATTTTGCCACTTAGGATTTGTTTGCTTTACTTGTTTCCTCTTCCAAAGAAAAGTCTGTGTCAGCAGCCAATGAACAACTGATTCTTCATGAATAGATAATTTTTCAATAAGAGAAGGAGGATTTTTGCCAGATAAAAGTAAAAGCTAAAGCATTTTAAGTGAGGAGCCCCCAGAAATGTCTGAGTTTATTCACTTATTAAATTAGGTTATTGAAGTGACTAGCAGCATTCAATATTTTCTCATTTTTCTATGGAACTGAGAATTCCTTAAGAACAGATCATTTTATTCTCAGAAACATGTAGCAGACAACAGTCTGATATGATGTAATTTTCAAGGACCAGTCTTCTGAGTTCCATGAAAGTTGATGTTGCTTCTGTTGCCCTGAAAATTACATAGTTATAGCAGCTACATTCATTAGGCTTTTCACATCTGATGATAGATTGTTAAAATTGTACCTGATGGTGTAACAGTAACCCTAACTGGAAAGCAATTAAAGTTCCTTATCTGTAACTTTGCCAATTTTGCATATAATTTTCCTACTTTCTTTAGGTTTTTGGCTAGTCTTGACACATGATGGTGTAATTCAAGGGAACTGATTTAGGGGACAACTTGTCAAGGTATTAAATCCCTAGAAATATGAAACTGCTTAGAAGATAGCCTGTGTCTCAAACCCAAAGATGTCAAAGCTAGTTTTTATTTTGCCAAAGAACAGTAGGTGCATTTCCATCACGTAATTTTTTCACTGGAATAGGTAACCTTCTAGATCTTACGTTTTATTACAAATATGAATGCACTCAGCAAAAATTCTATGCCATTTACTGTAATGGGACCATAATTTGGCCTTTCTATGTGACTGTCATTTGTATTCCTCATTAGAAGTGATTTTATAATGACTTCCTTAACAAGACAATCCATCAGGGAACTGATGACAACTGCATCTAGTAACCTACTTAACAGATCCAGTTTGACAACTATTACACATTAGTGCATGTCATCAAAGCAGGGTGTAACGTAATATTAAATTAATGTAGCAAACACATTTGATAGTGGACCATAGTTGCTTGAGAATATGATAGGTGATAACTTAGGAGCAGAAGAATTGGCTTGGGAGTAATACTGTCTGTGATTAGAATGAGAAAACACCTACTGCTTACAAGGGTAGTTCAATCACTAGATTGAACAGATCTGGTTAGCAAACAGATTTGTGCTTGAATCTGCTAATGATACTTAGAGCAGTGTTTTCATGAAGGACTTCCCCAAGACTTCATTTCATTTGCTTCATAAACAGGTGTATGATAGTAGCTATCACTAAAGGAGACCTCATTCAAGTTGGCATCTTCCAGTCCTCATATTGCCTGTTGATCGGGTTAAGTTTTACACAGTTTTCCTGTGTTGCTATTCATTTTGAAATAAAAGATCCAATTGCTATTGTATGTTTCTATGACTGGAATGGAAGTGTGATGGATGAAAGTTGTTATCCTGCAGAAGAGTAAATAGCAATAACCATGGTCTTAATTCCAGTGAATGATTAACTATACATAGAGTATTATTAATAGTCAGGAAAAAGTTGCAGTTTTTCTGGATCTTGGGAATATTTCTTATTTGACACATTTTATCACAGGAAAATTAATTTTCCTGCAGTCATCAGAGTTTAGAAACTCTTCCATAAGAAATGCTTGGAATTATTGTGCATCTTATATATGTACTACTTGCACTTAAATATTGCCAAGCATTAATGATATGCTCTGAAGTCATATCTGTGTGATTACTACCACCTTTAAATGCCTGTTGTTTGGGTTTTTTTAAGAGTGAAAAGACAAGTAAGTGGAAATGAGGTATTTCAAATTTACACCTTCAGGTTCAGTTACAGGAAGTTTTGGATCAGTGTGGCTGTTGATTACCTTGCAGACACAAGTGGACCGTTCAGGGAATGGAGGACATGCTGAAGTCTATAAAAAAAGTGGAGTGGTTGTAGTGTGAAAAGGCATGCTGGAGTTGGTCAACAGGAGTTAGTCCACATCCAAGTAGCTTTGTTCATAAGGCAGAAGAAAGCAGACTTTATTGGCAGAGATGCATCTTCTATCAGCAACATACATTCCTGATGTGTTTTAAAGAACTCACCAAACAGCATAAGTTCATGATCTTAAAGACACCTGCCAGAATGAGTTTAATCTGTGTATAGGATTTTGCTTGTGTGGTTATGTCAGAAATATGATGTTTCTTGACGCTTCTTTACCTTTATTTTAGCAGATAAAATCTTATTGTATAAACCTGACTCAATTTCACTGTTGTGAATTACCTTGTCTTGGAGTTCACTATTAGTGTACAGTAATGCAGTATAGACTATTTCTGAAGTATCCCTTTAAACTTACTTTGTTTATAAAGTTCATTTCATGCTTTGCCTTCAGTAGAGAGAAAAGACCAAAGTATCTGTAACAGCCATCTTTCTTTAAAAGACTAATAACTTTTACCACCAGAGTGGTTTTGGATATTATTTTTTATAATTCTTTTAAAATTCATTATATAAAATTAAGTGTACTGGCAAAATTACCTTCTTGAGGTAACAGCTGATGGTTTTGAACATAACAGCAAAACCATCATCATTTGGAAGTAAAGCCAATTTTCACTCTAAACCATTTTCACTCTGTCAGCAGAATTAATAAAATACTCAAACCTCTTTCTGTTGCAACAGTGAAAAAATGTGGTGAGAGTAACATGCAAGATGAAACCAGGTGTTGGATGTACAGGACGCTAACTTGGTAGCAAGCATTTTGTATTTTCCTAGCTATCAGCTGTGAGCTGGCTTCTCTCTACAGTCAGAGTGGTGTAGCAGCTTGGCTGGAGATTTTGGGAGAGAAAGAGTAGCTGGAAGTGTGGTTACTGTTGCCCCAAAGTTAAACAACAACATCTGCTAATGCTGAACAACCCGTTCGAGTTACATAAGCTGTAGTGGAAATTAGTCTCACAAATATAGCTTCAATTGCTCAGCTTTTAGACAGAACAACGTATTTTCATGGGTTTTCAGCAGAAAGGTAACCATGCAGAGCTCTGTCCCATTTCATGTGAGCCTTTCTGGTATTCTGCTTACTTATCTTGACTATCTCTATGCTACATATCTGTGGTACAGATGGATCCTGACTAATTTATTTTAGTGCTGGGAGTAGGGTGGAAATATGTCATGCTCACTCATCAGTGACCTACAGAGTACGCTGGCGCTTAAGTGTATGCGTAACTTATAAAGTATATTAATATTCCTATTGACTGCTTAAAATTACTTTGATGGTTCATAACTGTACACAGAATCTTTCATAATTGTCTCATACATATTAAGTGTATACTCAGAATCTTCAAAGATCAGGTCTTGCACTTTCAATCAGTCCAAGCATGTAGTGCCAAATCAATGTATTCTATTTCTGTTGAATTCTCTGTGTACTGCATAACTATGGTATATTGTGGTAATATGTATGTCCTGGGTTCAGCTGTAGTACATATATTAATATATAATTTACAGCCTTGTAAGCCAACATTAAAATATCTGCAAATTCAATATTATTAAGGGAGACATAAACTGCAGTGTCAGAAGCGTCGGCAAAGAAAGACTACATTATCTCTTGGAGACACTCAGGAGCTGGATCCTCCTACTATGTGACTAGATAAAAGCTTGGTCTATGACTGAAATGTAGTTCATAGGATAATGAACATCTGGAGGTCATGTAGGCCAAGCTTCATCTCCTTGGGATTTTTAACTGTGAAGATTTTTCCCCTTAACCTAATTGGAATTTTCCATTTTGCATCTTGTGTCTGTTATTTGCAGGACTTCTGCTGTGTACCTCTGAGAAGTCTGGCTTCATCTTTCCTACACCCTCCCTTTACAGTTCAGCATTGTAATTTTTCCTCTGGCTTCTCTTTTTAAGGCTGACCTAACCCAGCTCACTCAGCTCCTCCTATTACTTTATGTGCCCCAACCCCTTTATCACCTTGGTGGTCCTTGGTTGGATCTGCTTCCTATGTCAATGTATTTTTTTGCATAGGGGAGTCCAAATTGAACACAGTTCTCTAGTTGCAGACTCTCAACTGCAAAACAGAAAGGAAGAAACATCTCCCTTGACGTGCTGGCAACACTTTTGCTAACACACCTCTCGCTATCACAACTCCATGATGGGACTCAATGTATATGCTACAGATGTCTCAAATATCTTCAAACAGACATGCAAAATACTATTTTTTCCCTTATTCTTACAGCAAAATACAAAATTAGTGCCATAACACTCTATAGTACAGATTTTCTTACATTATTAAGAAGTCAAACAAAAGCCAAGCATTAGTATTCATATAGCCTCACTAAAATGCTATAAAAGTATTCAGACAAGAAGATTCTAGTGGTTGAATCCTGTGAACTTAAACAATAACATGTTCATATAAAATCTTGCAGTTCATCACTGCACTTGCAGAGAATGCTTTTGAAAAGCTGAACCAGTAAAGGAGCTGATAATATCCTAGGTTTATGCAATGCTTCTTTTCTTTATTATCATTTCTTTGCAAGCTTCTCAAACATGCTCAAACAGGTGATGTATATTTTCCCTGTCAGCTCTCCTCCCTAACCAAATAATTTACTTTCTAATGTAATAAATGCCGGGCGTATGCTTCCCAGGATGGATGCTTGAATCTAACATTCCATCAGGCAAGCTTTGATTATAGGGGTTTTTAATTATGAATCTACAAGGCAGACCTGGCACAATAGTTTCATGAAACCAGTGTATGAGTTATCTTGAGGTATATCTCAAAAAATACAGTCTTAAAATGTACTGAATTTATATCTCCTTTACGTTCAACAGACCATAATTTATTAATTCTCATTTCAAGGTGAAACTGAGGTTGGGTGAGTATTTCCAAATGTGGGTGCCTAAATATATTAGGACATGTATATGACATAACACAAAAGGACTAATCTTCTGGAGTGTTCAGTGTATGAAACTACTGTTTAGGTTAAAGAGAGTTGAAAGTAAGGAACCTGCAGTAAAGGCTCTGCATGACCAATGTTTTTTAATTCAGACCATTTCTATATAAATTTGTGTTTGAAAATATTGGCCCTGGACTTTAGGACATACTATTTCAAACAAATAAATGTGTCTCCACCACCAGTGATAAGTTCTAGAGTCTGTTAAAAATGACTGCCATTGATGAAAACAGGACAGGTTTTACTCTGACTTAAATCCTATGTTTTGCGTTAAAATCTGAAGTTACTGTACTGTATGGTAACTGTTTTTAAAATTACCATGAACTGCTAGGTGTACAAGAAATATACTCAGTTGCTGTTTAAGAACTACTATAGAATAACAGAAACTCTAGTGTATGTATGTTGCTTAAAAATGCCACGCAATGCATGTATTACACTTTACTTGTACAGACAGGTTTTACTGAATATTTAGCAATTCCTGTAACACACCAGCCTAAAGTGTATCATCCTGTCATCAAACTAAAATAGATCTGACATTTTTCTGGCCTGGAGGGGCAATTGTTGCAATTGCTCTTCATTATAATTTAAATTGCATATAGTACCACCAGTGGAAAGAGGAGAGGCTTCTTTGCCTTACCTTTTATCTTCAGAAGATCTGTAGTTAAAAATTGAAGCAGATTTTCTCAAACGAATAAGCACTTTTAATGAAAGTTCTACTGTGTCTCTACTGTTTTTTAATTTTGGAAGGAAGATGCATATATTAGTATTTTTCAGGATATTTCTTGCCTCTAAGCTATAAAAGCATCTGTTAAGACATTCTGTGACAAACTAGTCTTTGCTTTGAAGTGATGCTTACTAAAAAAACAGGGAGGGTTTTCTGGCAGAGGAGAATTTAGAATAGGTGTTGTTTCTTTCTTCTTAGGAAGGAAGAAAGGAGGGATAAAATCTTCACATTTATTTGAATTCATGACCATTTGAATTTTAACTGATCCTTCTTCCAGTTTGAAAGACTTCTGTTTCAAGACAGTCTTTCCTACACAGATATTTCCAAAGAACTCTGAAGTATGAGTCATGACTCCCCTTGTTCTCTCCCATTTTAAAAATATAAACAGATCATTTTTGGACTTCTGGTTTGAAATACGTGTGTGAGGTAGAAAAAAACCTTGTTCCGTCAACCATCTTTTCTGCTTAATTGCTTATGCGGAGCACACCATTTCCACAAATACTGGTGAATATAAAAGGCACATGGTGAAATAGACAATATCACAAAATGAGATTATATCATACAGTAAAAATTACTGTATACAGAGAAGGGAAGAGGAGCACATGCTCAGTTTTTAGTATCACCTTCAGCAATGGAACCCTGTTCCTGAAATTTGGTATAGAAAATATTATGGCAGATGAGCTGAACATGTAATTATAGCCTAAAATTCTAGGACTCATTGTCATGTTAAATAAAAAAAAAACAACCACTATATATAGTGTTAGAACCAGAACAAAGAGAATGATGGGTAGGGCAACATGTTTCAGGTTTTTTCTTAACTGGCATAATGTAATAAATGAAAGATGGAGAGTTGCATGAACCTCTTTAGAAACCTGAAGTTCTTTCTGTATTTAGCATACTGAAAAATCTAGTCTTTCTTCCTGTTGTAGTGCAGAAATTTTGTTTCATGTATTTTGTAAGAGTAACTTGCAGTGTAGAACCAAGACTAAAGCCTGCATGAAGTGCAGAGCACTAGACTTTGTGCACCAATTAGACAAGTCCACAGACTTAAGACAATTCTCCACAGACTTAAGGCAATCCTATTCCTAAGCCATTATCTGAGTGTACCCAAGTATGAGGCTGCTCAGGCAGGCTGCATTAGCCAAGCCAAAAATGCAGAGGACAGAAATGGGTGCTTGTGGGCATTGGTCTTGGTACTGGCATTGGTGTCTCCTTACAGGACTGTTTATGCATTCTGAACTGGAGAACCTTAGGTAAAAATCAGCAGAGGTACTGAGAGCTGCACCCAGGACTAGCATTTTTCCTCTTCCCCACATCCAAAGGCACGCTTTATTGCAATGGTATGACCAGCTCCTTCTGGTCCTGTGAATTTTGTATCCTTAGCTTCATGGCTGCACAACTTCAGTGGAAGACCTGAAGACCTCTTCTTCAGACTGAAACTAAGGCACTCTGGAAAAATGGTTTTGAATCAAACCAATAAAGACAGTTGGCTTCCCAATTGCTTAGTATGGTCTCTAACACCTAGACTCTTAGAAAATGCAGCATAGTTTTTTTTCTGTCATGTTTGAACCAAAACAATGAAGTTTGATCTGCTGTCTGATCTCAGTATAAGGTTAGGTATGATCTAAATTCAGAAAATGGCTAATATCCCTCTAGGGACTCAGGCACAGGAGAGAGTAGCTCATGAATCCAAGTGAAAAGATGGTTAGCTCTACACAGAAGTTAAACCTACAGTCTACAATTCTGCTAACAAATTTCAGTGTGGGAATATTCAAGTAGCCTAGAATACTGTAGACTGTATTGTTAAACTAAGGCACCAGTATTTCAAGTGGTCTCACCTGAAGTTCTTAAGTCCTTTTGTGGATCTGTGCCTATATTCACAGACATGCTTACTGGCAAGAACAGGTTTTCACAGTGGTGTCCTGGCACTCAAAGCCCTTTGATTGCTACACAGTCTGCTTTAAAGCAGCATTTAACTTCGGTAATTCACAGCCATGGTGCTTATAAAATATTATTCTGATCTCTCCCCCTTGTCTTCCTTTCCCTCTGAAATTCATAAATAGTCTATCATATTCTTTATTCTGTTATCTGTCATAGACCACAAAATAATCTCAAAACAACAACAGATTTGATATCTGTAAATCTCAAATACTTTCTTTGTCTAGTTAGAAAACTGTTTTGTATACAAGAAACAATCTAACACTGAGGTAAACTTTATGAAGAAATCATAACACTGTTTTAGTATGTTGCAAATGCTCCTTTAGAATAACCTCCAGTGACTCATGGAAGATCTTTTGCGGATGACTAGTTCTTCGTAAAACTTTGGTAACTAGGTCCCAGCTGGAACACAAGCAGCACTGTGCTCTTCTTCCTGATGCTGCAGTATATCAAATAAACCCCTTAGATGCTCCTCATTACAGGTTCAGTATCTGTCTGGTGGTGGTCAAGGTTACAAAATTGTGGGAACCAACCTTGTAGAGCAGAGTCAGTGTGAAAAAGAGTATGTTAAGACAAGAAGAATACATAAGTAAGAATGTTTGCTAGTGCATAATTGTCTTAGATTTCACAGCTTAATTCCTATTTGAATTCTTGCATTGTAAGTGGGTGATTTTCTTCATCCGGTACAGTTACAGATCTTCCCTTAAAGGCTTTTTCCTGTGGCAGCTGCATACTGAGTCTCTGTCATCAGGCTGAGGTACAAGTTCCATTCCATCCCGTATTTCAGGTTTGCTGGCTTGGCGTTTGGCATATTTCTGAAATATGTAAACAACATTTAGGGATGCTGTAAGCTCCAACGTATAATTCATGAAACAGAATTTTCCTCCTCCCTTCCACTCACAAGCTTGCCTTTATCCAGGCTCCTTATGTCATTGTTTACAACCTGTGTACAAGGTGTCTTTATAACACACCTACTAATAGGCTACATTACCTCTGAAACCTTCCTTTAATGTCTTCTCCTGTCCTATTATTAATGGTAATTTCAATATTGCCATTATTTGTGCCTCTAACCACTTCATGCAGATAATGCTATCATTTCTGTACACTGAGCAGTTCCAAACTTTGTGCCAACCTGTGGCTGCTGAGGCTGAGATTTAACCCAGCACAGGAAAACAGGAAAAAGAAATTAGTACTTTCAGAGAACAGAAATTTCTTTCACCAGAGATTTGCATCTCCCTGGGAAGCAATGACTGTTTGGCCTGCTTCACGCCTTACCACCCTACTAGTTGTACTTCTGGAATTTCTTTTTCATATATTCACTGTTTTGTAATACAGCACAGTAACTAATGAGTTAAGCATGAAGGCAAAAAGGAAGAAAGCTGTGTACAGACTATCCCCTGTGCCTATTAGAAACCACATACCAAGTGACACTGAAACCAGGTCTGGACTGTGGGGATGGGGCAAAAGAACATAGCATCTGATTCTGTAAACCAACTTATGTCAGTTAATGAAGTAAGTTTTATGAAAGTTCTTCAAACTGATCCATGAATAATATGAACCATGCCTGCTGTTGATTGAATATGAAGTTTGTAGCACCAGTAGTAGTTGGGGAAAATAAGAAAAAGGATCTACTGTGCTAACCTCGAGCACTTTGTAATAGTAGCAGTAAAGCCTGTGAGGCTGAAGTAATTCTCTTGCCATTAATTGTCCTTCTTTAGCAATTCCTCTCGCTTTTTCATCATTTTCCTGCAAAAATTGAGATGAAATGAATGAATAATAGAGCAATCAGCGAGTTACTCAGAGCCTGGCTGGCATTAGAAGTTCTATTAAAGAAGCTACTCAAATCTGTAACTTTATGTGCAATTACTGGTAGACTGTAAAGGCCCACTTTAAATTGCAGATTTTTAAAAAACACCAGACTGCTTTTATGGTCACAACCGCTCCCTTGGGGCTATCAATAACAGCTTTCATAGGTAATTGTACCATTTGGAAAACTAAGTTGATTACTACTGTACTGTTTTGTCCAAGACACAAGCCTCTTCAAAATCAGGTCCAACATCTTCCAGACATACTTAGTTTTGCAGAAGACAAAGCCACAGCATTTGTCCTCTCATACACAATCCAATTTGATGTCTTCCTTTAAAAAAATAACTCCACTTGTATTCATGTAATTACTTCCAAGTTTTTTAGGTCTCTATATCAAAGCTTTTAGTATTCTCATCTGATTCTTTACGAAGAACAACAGTACTCTCAGAATATAAACTTTTCCTATGTTTTTTAACTCAATAGTTAAACTTAAAGCACAAATTGTGTTTTCAATCTCACACTGATAATGGTTTGTTTGGTTACACAACGGTCTCATTCTGAGCATGTTACAGAGCAGCAATTTTTGGTACATTCAAACCAAACATGCAGTGACTTCTGTTCTAGTCAAGACCTAAAAAAGATAATAGAATTATTTAAGTGGTATTTAGGATTCTGGGTGTTTTTCTGAAGATTAGCTGCGTTAGTCAGTATACCAAGACTCTGACTCACTAAACATTTCTGCATATACCTAAAATGAATTCTTTAGCATTTCCCTCAATAGAGGTGGTTACTTGAATAAGGCCTTCCCATCTTACATTAACAGCAAAATGTACTTCCTTTATCCCAAGATCTCAATATCAAGTTCATGCATATGGAAAAGAGAATATTAATATAAATAGTTTACATATTTATCACTTTGAACTTGAATTAGTAATGGAACTTACCTTGGCCCATTTTATTTTCTCCAGCAAGTCCTCTAAGTTTCTCTTGATAGGAACATAATGTTTCCAAGGTTTCAATCCAATATAAAAGTGTTCATAGTACTGGGAATCTTGCTTCAATACTAGGCTGTCACCCAGCAAGAGGTATGGAAACCTGTAAGCTGCTACAGTCCCATCTACATTCACTTGGTATTTGTACTACAATATGAAGATAGAAGAAGAAAAGGTGAAAAGATGTGAATCAGAATAGGAACACTGACTGTATAAAAGCTTATTTTCACAGGCAATGATTAATTGGGTTTATTAATTCTCATCTTCAAACCTGTTTTAATGTTAAGCAGGTGTGGTTTGGCTATAGATAATGTAGTATGGGTAACATAGTTTAAAAAAAAACACATTTGTTTTCAACCCAAGACTGACAGTCAAGAATGTTTGTGTCACACGAACTGCCTCATGGGTATTCTATTAAAGCTGGGAATGAACTAAAACTAATCTATACTTAAATTAAAAAAGTCTGATTTAAAATTATGGACTTATGTAGAGTAATCTGAAACATATATAAAATAATTTGAAACATTACAGTAAAAATAACCATGAATGTACTGCTGTGGCAGTAAATGCTCTTCGCTGTTACAGCATTTCTGATATATTAATCTCTTGAACAGAACTTCAGTTGCCATATATTATAATGGCTTTTTACAGGACTCTGTCCCTTTTACTTTTTTTACCACAGCTGCAGTGGAATTTGTGTGTTACAGTGCAACAAAAACACCCATCTATTTTTCCGGCTTGCTACTACAAGGACTCTGACATCCATAACATACTTGCAATGGACACACATTGTGCATTGCTTTCCTATATACCCCAAAGAAAAGAAACCCTGATGGTGAGAAATCAAATTTCTCAATCTACTGAATAAATCTCCCAAGAACCCTCTTTAAGGAGCTCCAGGAAAAAAGTATAGTGGCTTCTTCTAGAAGTGTGTCACACCATGACTTTGATTACAGGTGGTCTATTTACCCCAGGTGAACCAGTGCTCCCAGTGTAGCATAATTGTTTTGTTTACTGAATGGAATTCACAGAAGTAAGCCTTGTCTTCTCATCTGATAAGAACCTGAAGCAAACTTAATCCAAGACTGTAATTTGTTTGCTACCTTAAAGAAGTCAAAGAAGCCCATCAGCGGAACCTTCCCCAGCTCTTTTTCTTTTTCTCTGAAGAAGAAATACCCTGTTATTCCAGCATCTAGTAGTTCTGGATTTTCCTTGGATAACTTGGCAAGACTGAGACGTTCTTCTCGGCTGTCTCGACCTCTGAATAAAGCTTGCTCTGTTTTGTTTTCCCAGGATGGGCCTACAAGCATTGAGTGGTAAGTTAAAAGCAAACAGTAATGAGATGTTCATGGTATGTTTAGTGCAAACAAGGAAAATGCTATGAAGGTGGCATTATGCTCAGAGACATGGTAAAACAGGCATGATTTCTTGTAGTGAATCCATAATCCTTTATTAATCATGGGCTTACACTCCCAGTTCTGGCTTGAATTTTGGGATGAGAAACCAAACCAGTTACTTAGAAAAATCAGAGAACTGCTTTTCCACTCAAGAATTTTATATTTAAATAACTTGAAATATCTTGCAAGCTACAGAAGGGATTATAATAAAATTATGTAAGTACAATACTAATAATTAAAGTAATTGTCCATCCACAAAGCCTGCCACAATAACTAAAATTTCTTTAGTAAAATTTACTTGTCACTTAGCAATTTAGTTAGGTCCTTGAGAAATCACTTAATGATGACTTAAAAAAGAATAAAAGGCTATATGGTATCCTCAAAATACTTAGCAAGAGCCTGGAAGACTTCATCTCTGCTTACTGCCTGATTTTAAAAACATGAAATATGTTCTTCCTCATCTTCTGCTGGAAATTTCCTTAAAGGACCTACTAAAGTGGAGTACGCTCTTACCATCTTCTAACTGGAAAAGCAGCTGTATTAAATCAGTAAACACAGTGCTTCAAACAGGTAATTGAACTAAATGACTTTAAAAGTTAATAAAGAAAAGAGAAACTGTGAACTAATGAAATAAAAAGAAGTATCTCCTCTTACTCCTTAAGTATTGTTCATGCCATTTATCTGATCCCTAAGTATTCATTAGTTTCCTGAATGGGAGAAAGACACCTGTCAGTAAAACTGACTCTTCCTTCAAAGAAAAACAATTTAGAAGATCCCACTCTGAGGTGGGTTTATTTTATATACAGAGAGTATTTTCTTATTTGAAAGAGGCTGCAGCATAGTACTGGTTTACTTCTTTTGGGATTCAAATTCATTTTTATGTAAACAGGACACTGGGCCACATCGCTGTCAGGAAAAGGATTACTATTTGATTAGAAGGAACATATTCAAGACCTTCACTGAGGAGAAAGGCCTTTTAATTGTATTTACTTTTCTTCTGACAGGTCACAGTAGCTATCTTCTGGATACCTTTAAGTTAAAATTCACCATTATTGTACACTGGACTTAAGTTTTGGCTCTAAATCCATATTAAACACCTGCTTAGTAGTAGCGTTAAAAGTGTTTACACTCTGTAAAGACTGACCTGCCTGTAGTAAGAGACCTCCTAAGCCACTTGTGAACTAAAGACTTTAAAACATTATTTGAATGCAACTTGCTGCTTTGATAGTTTACAAATCCTTTCTTTAACTCCATGATCTCTCATTTACCTGTATTTCCTTGAATAGAAAGGAGATCATTTGTGACTCCACGTAGGGTTTCAAGAGTTGAGTGGGTTACATCATATGTTGGAAGAACTATATCTCTTGAATCCAAAGAGCCACACCATGAAATGACAGGTATAGGACCAGGCGTATCATTAGCTTTCCGATACTCAACTGGCCAATCTCCAACATTAAGATAGAACTCCACATCAGGAAGGTGAACCTAAATGTATACCCAAGAAAGGATAATAACAAAGACAGAAGTTGTCATATACATTCGTCGGGTCTCTAACGTCATGCAGAATCAATAAACCTCCTAGTTAGTTAATAGATTTAGCTGAGTTTAAGGGATGAATTTCAAGTTTCTCCCTGTATGAAAGGAACATTCACAGAGACCAGCAAAAGCCTTGCAGAGTTGGGCCTTACCCCCTGCAGTTTTCCTAGCAATTTCATTACTGTCAGTTCAAGTCCCTAATGTTATATCCCTGAGATACACTCTCATCTTGATGAAAAAAACTGAAGTCAAATCTTATTTCAGGGATTATAGATCTGAATATACAAGAAATGCAGTATTGCCATATTAGAACATGACTCAATAGCCTTACATGATAAAAACTGATACCTTTCTTGCCAGTGACAGGAGCATTTCATCGGAGAACATTTTGAAGTCTGTATACTTCCCTAAGGAGCGACGGTAGATGCGATTATCGAGAATAGTGTAATGAACAATAGCACCTCTTGTTTGACTGAACTTTGTTGGGATTTCCTTAAGCATTCGCTGAAGGTCAATGGTGGGGAAAGAAGTGAAGTCCTTTGTAATCTGAGGTTCTTGGGATGGACAAGACATAACATTCTGCCAGATCTCAGGGTCCTCTTCAGGACAGTCACAATATTCATGATAAACTGGTCCTGCAGAAAACAAAGCACTGAGAGTCTGTATTTGTGATTCTATATCAACCATAATTCCCCAGACACACAGTCATATGCATGTAGACACTATAGTGGCTTGACATTTTTTATTCAAAATTCCCCATAGTTTTCCTGGGAAATCATCATCCCTGTAACATTTCTGGGATTTTGCAGTGTAACTGAAAAAACAGCAACATTCTTCTCTTTTCAGAAATCAAAACGCAATTTTTTGTTCTCAGGGTAAAATTAATCTGCAAAATGAAGCTCTATTACTGTGCTACCTGCCAAGAATGTAGGATATTGTAATACAGAATTGTTCTAACAGTATATAACTACCAAAGCTCAGGTATTAAAGAGTTTCATTTGTAGCCTAATTCAGAACTGTGATACAACAGTCTTTACTTGTGGCATAACGCGTTTTCTTTTATGTATAATCAGCTATTCTTTCTGTCCTTTTTAAGCAGAGGTGTGAGCAAGAGCCCCATAGAGCATGAGAAAAAGCCCTTATGTCATAGACTTCTAATCAAAACAGGTTCTGTCCTGTGTCATAGTTTCATGGCTGCTGGCAAAGGTGCATCAGCAAAAAGAAAACATCCTACTACCTTGAGGACTCAGGACAGTTTCATTTCAGTTTGAAGAGGTTTCTAAGTTTATATTTAGGAAATGTTATTAAAAAGGAAAAATAAAACCATGCCCAGATTCTCCTTAGAGTGGTGAACTGAAATAAGTCTCTCCAGAGAAGTAACTTTATATTGTTTTTTTTTTTTGCTAAACAGCTGTCCAATTGAGAGCAAGAGGAGGGAGTTGAAGAAGCAGATCTGGAATGAGAGAATAATTTGCTCTGGTTTCCTTCCTTTTAAATATTTTTTTCATTGCATTGAATTAAACTGGGCTAATGAAGAGGAAGTTAAAGATTGTCTGGTTAAAGAAATACCGTCTTTGTTGTTATGAAGGATCACACTTTTTAGAAATCACAGACATTTGAAATATAAAATGTTGGGGACAACACAAACTCCTTCCTTTTGCAGGTAGTATTTTCTACCTTAGAAAAAGATAACACAATGTTTAAGTGAATACTTGCTTGGAAACTGTAAAAATACAAGCATTGCTCTCTTATTCCCTACCAAATCTGAAGTGATCCATTCCCTTATGCAAGAGGGAAGAGGAGATGTCCAGACACTTCACCTTAATGTCAGGGGCCATAATCTACATACTTATGCATCTAGGTCCTGCAAGCTGGCAATGTACAGAGATTGTCGCTGCTTACATCTCTGTATAAGAACATTTCTGAAGAGACCACATGAACAAGGTCAAATAAACCTCTAATTTTCCACCTCTTCCTTTAGCAGTAAGTTAATCCATAGCATTTCTGTGGCTGCCACTATATATTAGATAAAAAACATACTCTTACCTTTTAAAATATAAGGAGATTGCGCTACATGCTGATCACCATAAAGTATCTCAATTTTTAACCCTTTTCTGACACTCCCATACATCCGATACCGCATAAGAAATGTGCCATCATTTCTATCCAAAGGCCGAGGAGTATAAATTCTGGTGCCTTCTTTTGGGGAAAGTGCTTTAATTACCACTTTAAACTCTGTTCTTCCTGAAAAGAGTAAAATAAAACCAGACAAAAGCACTTTAAGCTGACGGAATCACATAGATAAAATAAAGGTGAGAGCAAACTCTACTGGATTAAGTCCATGGAATTTTGTTTAATTTTGCACTAGAAATTTTTTGATTACACCAAGTTGGTAAAATAAATTTCCAGTAATGGAAGATCATCCTACCAAATTTTCTTGATCATCATATACCTAATAAATGGAAAACCTGTAGATGGAGATAAAAAGTTAAATAATGATTACAAGATAGAAGGAAATTCTAATAGCATTTTGAAGCAGATTAGGTTTAATACTAAGTTTTCAAGTTAGTGCTCTCTGAAGTAAGAAAGTTAGGAAATCAAGTTAAAATAACAGGAGAAAAGAATACTTGCCAGCTTGTGGAAAGGCAGTTGCAGCATGCGGGAGTCAGATACAAAGTGTTCACCTTTGGGCTGCAGCTGACTGTCTTGCAAATTTAAAGTCCCAGCTACTGAAAAGCAGGGATAAGAGAATGATAGTAGATAAAGATGTTCCCTGGACATCTGTCTGACCTGTGCTTAAAGATCACCAACATTTGATCATTAATGCAACGTGACATTTTAATGGGGCATGGAACACCTTGCAGACAACATGAATATGCATAAATATAAATCTGTTACACTCCCTTATTTTTGTCACAAATGGCCAGCCTGAATTTTATTCTTCAAAAAAAGAAGGGAAAAGTTATTCACCAAATATTATAGTCTAAACCTTGCAAACCAAACAAATGAATGCATGTTACAACAAAGCAGTATACAGAAAGAAATGAAACTGAAAAAAATCCAGATAAAATCAAGATGTTATTAAAATTCCAATGTGTCCCAACAGCACTAAATGACTGAGATGTTACAGTTAATTCATGACTGTCACAGCTTGGGAGCTCTACAGCTTGGATCTATGTCAGTAGAATTGACTCAGATTGGCTCATCTGCATCCTAAGACAGTTCTTTTTCCAAAATGTGATTATATATTACAGAGAAGATGTTTTCAAACTTCAGTCTGATAACATAAGAATTATAGGCATCAAAGTAATTTCTGGGAATCAATTTTCATTCCACATTTGCTTTATCTTCCTTGAATTAGTGTGAATTCTGCAGCCAGTTTCAAAACTGTTCATGAGTCAAGATACCCAGAACTATTCAGAGAGTAGTTAAGTTCTTTCTAAATATATCCTCCAGCTCTTCTTCAATGTGTGCAAGATTGTGTTGTACCATGCAACTTGGTAATGAAACATAGTGGAGAAACAAAGAATAACGAGGATCACAGAATCACTGTGACCTCAAGGTCACCTAGTCCAAACCTCTTGCTCAGGCCAGGCTGCCCAGGACTGTGTCCTGTTAAATTCTGCATACCTCCACAAATGGACACTCCATAATTTGGGTAATCTGCTCCAGGGTCTGACCGCATTCACAGTAAAAGAATTTTTTCTTGTGTTCAGAATGAATTTCAAGTGACTTCTTCCTGTCTTCAGGAACCTCTCCTGTTTGCTGGGATCTTACAGAGATGATCACAAGTGGCCTCACAATGATGTCAGCCAGCTCCCTGAGCACTCCTGGGTGCGTGCCATCAGGCACCACACAAGCTGGGCATGCCCAGATATTTAAGGGTTCCTCAACCAGTTCCTTCTCCACCAAGGGTAAATCTTCTTTGTGCTAGACTTTCCCTCTGGTTTCAGGGGCCTGGGATTCCTGAAGGCTGATCTTACCAGTAAAGACTAAGGCAAAGAAGGCAGATTTATTTAACTATCCCAGCAGGGATATTCTGAGATGTATTTAGTTTATATTGGAAAGCAGTGCCCTAACAAATATTACTAACTGCAGTTCCTACTGACAGTTTACAAACAGAATTTTAAACATTTCAAATCATTTGAGAACTGAAATTTATAGCCCATGTCTGTATGAGTACATTCAACCGTGCACATGTGATGGAATATAATCAACTGTGCCATTATATTGTTAAAGGATCCTTGGCTCCTAATTAATTGCTGGCATGGCTCAGCAGTTAGCATGGCCCAAGCCAGCAGCTCTTCCGTTTTGGCAGCATGCATGCACTGCCTCGGAGTGGAGCCTACAGAATGTCATGGTGTGAATGGAGACCGCTCCTTGCCAGATGGCATCAGGAGCCGGAAACATTCTGAAGACACTGAACTTACTAATATAAATACTAACATGAACATACTGAGGTCAAAGGTAGGTTCTCAGTGCCCATCTCCTATCAAGTTCATCTTGGAGGATTTAAACTAGCACAAGAATCCAGCTGAGCTTGACACCTTTTTACCTTTAGCAGCCTTTTGTTTGAACCCAAGGCTCTCCCCACGTGGCTGAAATCACCCCAACACTTCACTGGCAGTGTGCAGTTGCATTGTTCAGTACATGTCAGTAGTACTGACTTGGTGCTGCAATCCAGCGCAGCAGCTGGAGAAAGTCCAGACCTGAAATAAGTGGGGTTTTGTCTGACTGAATACATAACCTCTATGATAGATGCCTGCTGTTTAACTGCACAAGCAGCAGAAGCCTGCTAGCTGTAAGACAGGAAGAGCCCATGCACACCCAGTAGGTATCTTCGCAGTGCCATCTATACCAATATTAACACAGAGGAAAATAATGAGCTCTACCTTATTACATACATTAGGAACACAGGATTGCCACTGCATGGCTATCTCATGATGAAATCCTCAATGCGAAAGTGGGTTTTATTCTAAATTACAACTACTAATACAGTGTGTGAAATTAACTTGCAGCAGAGAAGAGCTGACTGGCAGCATGCTGCCGGACTGTGAGAACAAACCCCAGTTCCTACCCTCTGGATAACTGTCGGGGCGATTTGTGC
Organism: Neopsephotus bourkii; assembly: GCF_033783945.1. Taxonomy (NCBI): domain Eukaryota; kingdom Metazoa; phylum Chordata; class Aves; order Psittaciformes; family Psittacidae; genus Neopsephotus; species Neopsephotus bourkii. The sequence goes on from NW_026902113.1 coordinate 5,421,164, forward strand.
TTGTGCTGAGTAAACAGGAGGAAAATTGCTCCTTGTTAAAGAAGCAGCAGTAGGATAACGGAGCCCAGAGTGCCGTGCTGAGACAGACACTGTAAGCAACTGGTGGTGTGTTCACCACTACAGCAGACAATTACATCAGAACTGCTGAGCAGGGTTCTGCGATTTCTTTACCAAGAGCGCTGGTTTATCCAAGCTTGCTGCTGTAAATCACACACTTTCGAGCCTACGGGCAAGACGCAGAGCTTTACGGAAGGAGGCACTGAGCTGCACCAAGAGAAAGGAGGGATATGACCATGTGCTCCACTGATCCGACCGCCACCGGACCAGCGTGTCCCGGGCGATGCAGGACCGGGCGGATGCTGAGAGGGGCTGGAGGAGAGTGGGGCAGCAGCGCTCGGGAGCAGGGAGGGAAGGAAGAGGAAGAGGGAGGGGGGGCAAAGAGGAAACACGGAGTGCTGCTCCCGCCGGCTCCTCCGAGGACACCGGGGGCACCCGGGCCGGGGTGCCCATCCCGCCCGCCCGCAGCCCACTCACGGTACCTGGCGGGGAGCGGGAGAAGTTGCGTCCGGTCGCGCTGACCGCCTGGATGTAGAAGTACCGCACAGGCAGGGCGAGCCCCGCCGCCAGCCCTGGGCCCCACGCCAGGCTCCGCTCGGCGCTAACGGGGTCCGCTGCCTCCGCCGGCCGCAGGAGCGGCATCGCGGCGCCCAGCAGCAGCGGCAGCAGCGGCAGCAGCCCAAGCCTCCCCATCGCCCCGCCGGGCCACGCACACCGAGCGGGCGGCCGGGGCCTCCTCCGGACGTGCGCGGCCCCGCTCCCCGCGGGCGGTCGCCGCCTGCTCCCCGCCCCGCGGGCCCGCCGAGGCCGGGTGTGCCCGAGGGAGGTGCGGGAAGGGCCGGGCTGTCCCCGAGCCGCTCAACCGGCGCTGCCTCCCCTCTCCTTCGCTCTTCCGCCTGCACGGGGGGGAGCCTCGGGGAGCGAGGGCCTCGCCCTGCAGAGCCCGTGTGGGCCAACGGCGGGGGCTGTGCCCCGGTGCGGAGTGTGTGAAGGGGGAGCGGCGGTTCGTGTGGTGGAACAACGAGCGCCTGGGGTCCCCAGGGCTGGGTCACAGAGCCATCGGGTCATAGAATCAACCAGGTTGGTAAAGACCTTTTAAGATCATCGAGTCCACCCATTACCCAAGGAGTGCCAAGGCCACCACTAACTCGTGTCACTGAGGGCCTCATCTACACGGTTTGTGAACGCTTCCAGGAGCAGGGATGCCACCACTGCCCTGGGCAGCCTGTTCCAATGCCTGAGCACACTTTGGGGAAGAAATTTTTACAAATACCCAATCTAAACGTCCCCCGGTGCAGTTTGAGGCCATTTCCTCCTCTCTTATCACCTGTTACTTGGGAGAAGAGACCAGCCACCTCCTCACTGCATCCTACTTTCAGGTAGCTGTAGAGAGTGATAAGGTCCCCCCTGAGCCTTCTCCTCCCCAGACTAAACACCACCAGTGCCCTCAGCCATCCATCATCCGACTTGTGCTCCAGACCCTCCACCAGCTCCATTGCCCTGCTCTGGACCTGCTCCAGCACCTCAATGTCTCTCTTGTCCTGAGGGGCTCAGAACTGAACACAGGATTCAAAGTGCGGCCTCGCCAGTGCTGAGTACAGGGGGATGATCACTGCCCTGGCCCTGTTTGCCACACTATTTCTGATACAGGCCAGGATGCTGTTGGCTTTCACCTTGGCACAAGCTGGCTCATGTGCAGTTGCTGTCAATCACAAGTCCTTCTCTGGGCAGCTTTCCAGCCACTCTTCCCCAAGGCTGGCAGGCTTCAGGTCCTCAGACTGCACTCGAGGATGCAGGGAAAGCCCAGTACCGCTGGTGTGAGAGTGGGGAGTGAGTTCCTGAGCACAGGTCTGTGGGAAGGGGTCACTGAGCCCAGTGCATTCATGTCCAAGGAGGTCTGCCTTCCCTGGGCTGTGGGCGCTGTGTGGGTCAGAGTGAGGAGCAGCTGATCTGTGTGTGTGCTCTTAAACAACACATTACCTGTGGTGTAGGACACAATACAGCCGGCAGCTGAACTGCTGCTCTGGAATTTGAAGAGGAAAAAAACAACGATCATGGAATCATAGAATGTTTTGGAAAGGACCTGAAAGCTCATCCGGTTCCAAACCCCATGCCATGGGCAGGGACACCTTCCACGAGACCAGGTTGCCCAAAGCCTTGTCCAACTTGGCCTTGAACACTGCATTATTCATGATGGAGCATTTACTACTTCTTTGGGCAACCTGTGCCAGTGTCTCAGCACCCTCATAGTAAAGAAGGGCAGAGCAGCCCCTGTTGGGATGTTCAGGCACATTCCCTGCTGCTGGGCTCAGCTGCTGTTGTGGGGAGGAGGCCAAGCTCAGGGCTCTCAGGGTGAGAAGCTGGCAGTGGCCCTCACTAGGTGGTAATGCCAAGTGACAGGGAAAGAGGCGTCATAATATTATTCTCTAGAAAATGTAATGGATTTAAAGTACCAAAGCAGTGGATTTAAAGTGATGGAATACAAGTGAATGGGGGAAACCTCCAATGAGTCATCTCCTAAGGTTGTTGTATCATTTTTTCAGAAGTGTTTGCTCTACTAGGAAGTATTTCAGGGTGTTGGTAGATGGGGGGTTCCAAGGCTGTAGGAGAATTAAATCAAGCTTCCGTGTAAGGCTGGATTTTCACATGCAAAGCAATGATCGCACAAATGAGTGCTGCATGGTTTTGAATAACATGAACTTCAAGTCTCTGTACATACAGACCGTGAAAAACAGGTTCCTTGAAAGTGGAATTATCAAGTCTGGTTTCCTCCTTGCTTTTGACTTTAGTCTCCTAAACTCCCTCACTTCAAATAACCACAGATCTCCACTGACATACTGTGTGTGATACTCCCAACAGGCAAGAGAAAATACATATGGAGTTATGGATGTGTCATAGTTTATGCCCAGCCTGGAACTAAGTATTGTGCAGCTGCTCACTCACTCCCCAGCTCCTGGTGGGATGGGAGGGGAGAATCGGGAAAAAAACCACAGGTTGCGATAAGAATAATTTAATAATTGAAATAAAGCAAAAAATACAATTATTATAGAATCACAGAATCATAGAATAGTTAGGCTTGGAAAGGACCTTAAGATCATCAAGTTCCAACTCCCCTGCCATGGGCAGGGACACCTCACCTAAACCATGTGACCCAAGGCTTCATCCAACCTGCCCTTGAGCACCGCCAGGGATGGAACGTTCACCACCTCCCTGAGCAACCCATTCCAGTGCCTCACCACCCTTACAGTAAAGAATTTCCTCCTTATATCCAATCTAAACTTCCCCTGTTTTAGTTAAAACCCATTACCCCTTGTCCTGTCACTACAGTCCCTAATGAAGAGTCCCTCCCCAGCATCCCTATAGGCCCCCTTCAGATACTGGAAGGCTGCTATGAGGTCTCCACGCAGCCTTCTCTTCTCCAGGATGAACAGCCCCAACTTCCTCAGCCGATCTTCATATGGGAGGTGCTCCAGTCCCCTGGTCATTCTCGTGGCCCTCCTCTGGACTTGTTCCAACAGTTCCATGTCCTTTTTATGTTGAGGACACCAGAACTGCACACAATACTCCAAGTGAGGTCTCGCAAGAGCAGAGTAGAGGGGCAGGATCACCTCCTTTGACCTGCTGGTCACGCTCCTTTTGATGCAGCCCAGGATACGGTTGGCTTTCTGGGCTGCAAGCGCACACTGAAGCCAGCTCATGTTCATTTTCTCATCAACCAACACCCCCAAGTCCTTCTCCTCAGAGCTGCTCTGAATCTCTTCTCTGCCCAGCCTGTAGCTGTGCTTTCTTCTTTATTAATTAAATAAAGAAAGGAATAAAACCCAATAAACCTACGTGATGCACAATACAATTGCTCACCACCTGCCAACCGATACCCAGCCTGACCCAAGCAGTGATCTGGGCCTTCCAGGTAAGTCCCCATAGTTTATATACCGGGCATGATGTGCTGTGGTATGGAATACCCCTTTGGCTAGTTTGGGTCAGGTGTCCTGTTTCTGCTCCCTCCTGGCCTCTTGTGCCCCTTGTCACTGGCAGAGCATGAGACTGAGAAGTCCTTGATCAGGCTGCTCCCTGGGGAACAGGGTGAGGAGCATAGAACCATGGCTGGCAGCAGGGCTTCACCAGGGACCTCCCAACATGTGGCAGACAGCCTGTGGGGCAGCTGAGAGGACACATAACCCAGCAGGCTTGTGGGGACAGGACAGGGCTGAGGTCAGGCAGTGACATCAATCTGCAGATCAGGATCAGGCCTGTGAGGGGAACTGGGGTCAGACCCAGCTCTGGGGTGGCTGCAGGGCCCTGGGGACATCAGCCTTCACATGGGGCTGGGCTTGGCAGGGGCCAAGGCTGGTCAGACAAGGCCATAGGGAGATCATAGAATCATGGAGTGGTTCGGAAGGAACCTTAAAGCTCATTTAGTTCCAACCCCCCTGCCATGGGTAGGGACACCTTCCACTAGAAGAGAGTGCTCAAAGCCCTGTCCAGCCTGGCCTTGGACACTGCCAGGGATGGAGCAGCCACGGCTTCTCTGTGCAACTCATGCCAGTGCCTCACCACCCTCACAGGGAAGAATTTCTTACTAATATCTGATCTAAATCTCCCCTCTGTCAGTTTAAAGCCATTCCCCCTTGTCCTGTCACTGCATGCCCTTGTAAAAAGTCCCTCTCCAGATTTGCTATAGGTCTGCTTTAGGTACTGGAAGCTGCTCTAAGGTCTCCCTGCAGCCTTCTCTTCTCCATGCTGACAGGCCCAGCTCTCTCAGCCTGTCTTCACAGCAGAGGTGCTCCAACTTCTGATTGTCTTTGTCACTTCCTCTGGACTTGCTCCAACAGGTCCATGTTCTTGTGCTGGGGTCCTCAGATCTGAACTCCCTGGTGGGCAGTGAGGGGTACATGGGCCACCAGAGAATCCTGGCAGCAATGAAAGCCAACGTCATCCTAGGCTGTATGAACAGGGCAGAGCCAGAGGTCAAGGGGAGTCATTATCCCCCTCCACTCAGTGCTTGCTAGACCACATGTAGATACTGTACCCAGTCTTGGGCTCCCCAGTGTGAGATATCGATAAAGTGGATCAAATTTGGGGAGGCCACTGACAGGGAGTGTCTGGAGGACTGGCTGTGTGAGGAGAGGATGGGCCAGCTGGGCTTGCTCAGCCTGGGGCGGAGATGGCTTTGGAGAGGGGATGGACCTTGCAGAAGCCCCTGCTGCCCTTGGGGAGATCAATGAGGAGGTGACACAGAGAAAAAGGACAAGAGACAACTGGCGTAAGTTGAGAGAAGAGAGGCTCAGCCTGTAACACATGTTCCCCATAGGGACCGTCAGGAGGAGCACAGGCTGCCCCAAGAGGTTGTCTAGGCTCCATCCTCAGACATTTTCAACCCCCAGCTGGATGAAGTGGCCTGGTCTGACCTCAGAGCCAAGCTGCTGTTGGAGCAGAGGCCTCCTGAGGTCCTCCCCAGTCTGAGCTGCCCTATGATGAGACCATGAGATTTCTGTCCCTTCTTTCCAAGGCCACTGAGATGTTAGATGTTAGAAATGTTAGAGGTGACTCGTGTCACCTGGGGACACCTAATGGGTGAACAGAGATCTAGACAGAAACACTGCCTCAGCTCACAAACCATGTTTCCTTCTGCAACCTGGCTGAGGGACTGTGTCACTGAACTCAGGTGCCACATTCACTGGCTGTAGTAATTAAGGTTGAAAGGCAGTGGTGAGTCTCACACCCTGTCACCATGCTGCACGTGGCAGCCAGGCTCCACTCAGGCCTAATTCCAGCTAAAGTGATCTTCACGTGGAGATCACCACCTTGTAAACCTGCTCATCAAATAGTACCTTTGGCCCCTCCATGGAGTATCAGCTCCTCGAGGCAAGTTGTAGGCATACGGCTGGTTAATATGTCTATTGTAAAGATACAGCCACTGATAGGACTGGTGTTCTGGGGACTCCTCAGCTGGCAGGACAGCAGAAGGCAGCAGTATGCACCTGGCTAAGGCAGCACATCCTCCCCCTGCATTAGGCAGGCCTGTGCCCTGCAGGTGCGCAATGGAGCCAGGCTGGTGCCCCCCTTGGAGTCTGTGGCATGTCCAGTAAGTGAAAAATACACACAGTACCGATACATTCTTCATTTGAACGCAGAATTTATTTTAAAGACTTTTAAATATGAAACTCCTATAAATTATGAACATTTATAGAATATACTTTTGCCAAGGAAAAAGCTTGGAAGAGTGAACGTGTCAAACCCCAGCTCTGATGAACAGAATGGAGCTGGTTGCTATTCAAAGGGTATTTTCCTCTGCGTTTTCACACAAATGACTGTTTTACAGAATACCATTATTTGGTGTAAATATTACTTTACAGATCTTCAAAGGGCTGCAGTCTTCACAACTGATATATGCCCAAAAGCAATTTTTACTTGCTTCCATTAAATCAAGGCACCTGATTTGCTGTACTTACATAGCACAGATTGCATAGCAAATGAAAAAAAAAATGTATGCCAACAAGGTGAGAACTTAATCCAACTTCTGTTGAACAGGTAGAAAATATTTCCAAGTAAAAATGTTCTAGACTGTCCCCTTGTAGTCAGGAAAAAGTGTCTGACCATTTATTGCCCCTGTAAACATCTATTTTATTAGTCTTTACCTTACGTAGGCTGCTGTTCCCAGGTTTTGGACTAATGTATTTTGCAGAAACGTACAGCAGCACATATTCCTCACTGATATTCAGCTGGTTTTATTGTCTTATTCTATAGAATCCTGTATGTATAGAATAGAGCTGTTTACAGAAAGACATTTCTCCTTAGAATACCACGTTTTACAAACTGGAATTTCCTTCCAGCTTATATCCTTACAGAACAGGCACGTCACAGAAATCAATTCTGACTATAAAGACATAGTTTATATTAGTCCTTTTATGTACAACAGACAAATTACCCCAGTATAAAGATACTTACATATTGGTACAGATACGAACTATAGACCCACTTCTTTAACGAAGTTTACAGTATAAAAAAATACGGATACCAGCTACCCACTCTAATATTTTCATCATTTACTTTCTTGTGGAGCAGTCAGTGATACAAGCATTGCTTGTTTTGTGTAAAATATATTATTTTAGAATACCAGCATTCTGTCCTTCCATTTACAAAAATACAATTATGTCCTACAGAAATTTTACTGAATTAAAAAGCATATAAAAATATGGGTCATCATTTTAGACCATATGTGAAATTAGAAATAAAGTAGAAGTAAATGTGTAATTACTTAAAAATACTATCTTCTGGCTCAGAGAGCCACTTTGATTTTGCATAAAGAAAAGATCAAAGCTTAGTTAGAAATTTAATGGCCAGAGATGAGTTTTGACTACTGAGTAATGATACTACCTTATTACTGTGGCCAAAGAATAGCCACTGGGAAATGCTTACAGTTGTTCAGTTTGAAGGATAGAAGTACCGTGGTGATGGCAGGAGTGGTTGAAAAATACCGAAAAGGGATGGTAGTTTAGCAAAAGGCAAAGAGCATTTCTTGCTGCTTTTATTCGTGTGTAAGAACCTGCCAGCCTGTTGTGACCCAGTTCAGCCGGTGCTGCCCTGAAGGAGCCCAGCTGAGCAGAAGAGAACCTGGGGACATTGCAAGATGTGTTGGTTATGGTTGTCTCCCCACTAACTAAGACAGCTTAGGATTCAACCCATGAGGTTTATATAGGAAATAGATAGGGCAGACCTTTTTACAGTTTGCATAGTTTGAAGTGTTGGATTATTAATGCAAATACAGGGATCTTGGCTGTTCATTTCAGCCATAACCAAAGCTGTGCCATTAGGAATCTCCCATGTCTAAAAAGCAGACTTCCATGCTCAGCTGTGTTTCTTAACATCCTTAGGAATTCTGGTGAGTTTTGCAGTGCTGTGCCCTTTACTGAGCTGCTTCCCATGCACTAGCAGCAGTTCTGTAACTCATATTGCTCACTGCTCTGGCAATGCTGTGGAGAAAAATTTTGGTGTGGAATCTGCCTCATCTGCACGTCAGAACACATGCCACCAGGGACATTGCTGCTGTGCTTCCAGGAATGCAGAAAAGAGAGAATACGCTGTAAAAATGGAACAGGTTTTGTTCTGCAGGGGAAATTGTTGGGTGGGATGGATTGGCATTATCATTCTTCATCTGGTAAATGAGGAAAAATGGAGAAACAGTAATTTCAGCAAAGTAACCTCTTGGTTTTCTGTTAAGTCCTGTAAGAAAAAGTAGCTCAAGCTAGAATTTATCCATTCCAGCACTGCTTTGCTGGCAGGAGCCTACACCACTGCTTGCTGACTCAGAGGAAAGCCATCTCTAGAGTTACACTGCTCAAAGCTCCACAGTTGTTTACCTTCTATTTTTTTGGGAAGGGATTTTTTAACATTCTTTTCCCTGCTAGAGAAACAACAATGGTGAAGCCACATATTTAATACAAAAGTCAGATGCTCAGCTAATGTAACATACTAACTTCTTAAAAACTAATGAAGTTGTACCAATTTATAGCAGCACAAGAACTGGCTCGAAGTATTTTACATGTTTTTGCCTGCCCAGAAACCGCTGAGCTATTGTGCCATCTTAGTACCATGGGCCCTTCATAGCTCAGATTCCTTATCTACCTCATCTAGGTAGTATTCATCATCAGTGGTGGTATCACTGTCTGAGTCTGAATAAGCTGCTGGGTCTTCCTGATAGATATCGGTTGGTTCTCTTGGGGAAGAAGCAGTCGATGAAATTTTGCTCCCAGCAGAACTTGAGCTCAGAAGCTCAGCCCTGTTTATAGAAGGGGTCTCTCCATCTCTGAGCGCACCAGGATTATTAAGAAGACAAGGTCTCCATAATCGCCCTTCTGTGAGTGACCTCTTGATATTTTCCAGGAAAGCTAACTGTTGTTCTTTGCCAAATATACCGAATTCAACAGAAGGATACATCAGATTTCTAGTGCTGTAACATTTCTCATCATCTGATGCCCAGTTTTCATTTTCATCACAAGACAACAACTCTGAGTAAGATTTAAATCTCTTCCCATGTATGCCCTCTTTGGGTAGAATATTGCTTCCTGAGGCAAAGGTCGCATGGGAATCTGGAGCACAAATACTTTCAGAGAGGTGACGCTCACGCTGACTTTTGGTGTGACTCTTGTGCAACTGAGAGCTGTGCAAGTTAGCATTTCTTAAGCTAGCAGGCTGAGAGGTGTTTTGGCATCGACCAAGCACTGTTTGGGAAGTCAGGTTTTGCTCTGGATATGTGTCTGCCTGCAAGCAACTATTTACATAGGTGTTTGAATTTTTGTCAGTTAAAAGTGGCAAGGGAGGAGTGCAGGCATGACTGCTAGCTCTTCTTTTCTCATCATCCAGAGCATCTGATGTAGTAACACTGGGAGAAACGGGCTGGCCTTTGCTTTCTAACCTGAGATCAAGTGTTTGGGAATTCTTATTTCTTGTGGTTACTGCTTTATCTGGAAAGAGGGTTGTAAGACTTGGCCTATTTTCCACTTTCACTGTAGATTTTTTGGGACTGATGGCTTCCTTCTGGGTGCATGGGCTTGTAAAAGACCTCCAATTGGCATTACTAACACGCAAAGAAGGACCATTCTGGACTTCAGTCTTCTTATTCTCAGCTATTCTTGGCTTTGGCGTATTCTTATCAGAGTCCACACTGTGATCCTGATTTTCGTTGTTCGACTGCAGGAATGGCTGATGGGAATCCGCTGGAATCAGTGAGTCGAGGGACATGTCGGCCTCTAAAGCAGTGGCACTTCCATCATTCTGTGAAAAGATGTTACTTATGTGTGGTTTGGGGGGTAAGTTTTTACTTGAAAATTTTCGACTTGTTTTGTAAACAGCGGCCAATTTATTCTTAATTGAAGGTCTGTTTTTCCTTTTTTCTATATCTTTGACTTTGTCCCTTGTGCAGTCAGAGAGAAGCTTGTTCTCATCTTCTGCACTCTGTGTTATCTTCTGATCTTGTGTTACCCTGAGGACTTTATCTTTACAGGTCATGTTCAGGCTGCCTTCACTGTGCCTCTCTGGTTCTTGCAAACCACTGTAATCTTTACCCATCCGAACACCCTGTGAGCTTAGCTCTTTTTTAATCTTTGAATTCTTTACTTCATCTGTGTCTGTGCTAACCACTTTGTCAAGATGAAGTGATGGATCAGCACTGGGAGCTGTGCCTACCTCAGATGCTTTGCCCTGAGACCCTGAAAGCACTTTGCTACAAGACTTTAAATCGTTTGCATTTTTTCTTGAACTGTCAGCCCTTAATTGTAATCCACTATTTTTATTATTATACAGAGGGCTGGCTTGGTGTCGGAAATTTACTCTGTGTTTGACTTCAGTGCTACCCCTGTACTTGTCTTCTGCAGGAGGAAGCGACACATCAGCACGCTCTGTGTTACTGCTCCTTCCAAGGGAACTTTTCTCTCCTGAACGGATGAGTGAACTGTTCAGATTTTTATTGGTGTTCACTTTAGGGGCCTTAGAGCAGTTTTCAGAGTTTCCCTTCTGTGTTATATATTTATTTGTTGAAGCAGAATACAAAGGATTCTCTAAATGCCTGCCTGGCTTGGAAGGGGTTGATAAAGTGGACGTTAGTGGTGGGGCTGTCTGTAAAATTTCCTTCTTTTCTTTTAGACAGGTTTCTGTATTTTGGCTGCTTGAAGCATCAGAAATGGCCTTACCTGACTTAACCACTATTGCAGTGGATTGTGTCACCATGTCATTTTCTGCTAATGAAGTATCTGCTGAACTATCTTTCCTGTTACGTACTATACCCATCGACTTCAAAGTACAAATCTTCTCAGAGCTAGGATTTAAGTGGGAATTCTCTTCATCACTATCAACAACAGCTCCTAAATTCTGAGGTGTGACCAGAGCTGAAGATACTTGGTCAGAAGAATACGAAGGCACCTCTTTTCCCACAGCACTGAGGGAAAAAATATTTGCTAAACTCACATGACCTTCATTTTTCTTCCTTTGTATTCTTGGTGAATGAGCATTTTCTTTGCGACAAGGTGAATCTGCATCCTCTGGATTATCTCTAAAGATGTTAGAAAATGTTCTTGAATGCCTCCGTGGTAATGTGTAATAGATCGAAACCAGTTCATGATACTTGACATGATCTTCATCAACGCAAACTGTAAATGTGCTTGTAGTTTTGTATTTCTGCAAAAAATTTCCCCTGTCACTACAATCTGAAAACACAGAGGATTCTCTTCTCCTTAAATGATTACATCTCTCTGTCAGTTCAACTGATGTGTTACTACTTACTGAATCATTAGGACTTTTGGTTAAAGGACTGGGGTAATCTTTTTCTTTGTTATTTGTAGCAGCATTTAACGATGCTGATGTTAAAAAGGGATGTTTTGAGTCTAAACAAGACACATCTCTTTGATTAAAACGAAAGGCATCAGCTCGACATGGAATTTCACACCTTAAATAATTGTACGTTGTTCTGCTTTCTCTAGGTAAAGAGATGGGTGTATCTGACATAATACTACCAGCAATGCTAGCTGACTTTCTGGGTAAAGTGTAATAAATAACAAGTGGGTCAGGAGATTTGAGGCTGTTTCTTCTAGGGGAGCCAGTAATGCTGCAGCTACTTGTGTGTCTCAGCAAGCTGTCTTTCTTGTGAAACCTTTCAGTACAAGGTGAATTACTCCCTAGTTTTCCACTTTCTTTTTCAAGGCAAAAATAATTTAAACTACGATCAGAGGTCGTGGCATCTCCATCACATCTGTGCATATAAGTATTTCCAGAATTTCCATTTTGTAAAGAACTAGTAGCGAATTGTCCATTACAGTCCTTAGTAACTAAAGTGCCTGCATTTTGCAGCATTTTCTGTGCAATCTTTTCAGTAACACATACTCTGCTCACTTGGGCTGGTTTTCCACCTTCTGCTTGAGATTCAGTAACTGTGCCATTTACTGAAGAGCTAGTTAGTGTTCCCAAACATTTAGAATTGTCTTTATGAGAAAGTGCATGTGGAGAGCTTTGGGAGGAGCTAGATGAACATTCAGGAGGACAGGACAACATGCCTTGACAGTTTGCTAATTTTTCAGTGGATGGAGCAGAAGCAACATTCAGCAGTGAGGAGCGTCTCTTTGGAGTAGCTTGGTTAATGTCTTCTGCACTCCGATTATCCTGTTTGATACTCTCTCTTTTTGCTGCATCGTGCAGATTATGTTCCCAGTCTTTCTGACTTGGAAGAAAAGGTTCCTTTCTGCTCTCATTAGTTAAAATACAGGCAGGTTGCCTGAACACACTGCTGGGTGGGCAGTCGTTTCCCTTCATTTGTACATTTCTTTTGTCACAGTTTGACATACATATTTTTGCAATATCTCCTCTGGCAGTGACTTGGGTTTGTCTCTTTGATCTCACTGTGTTAAAGAGAGATGCATCGCTCTGTAATGTGGCAGAAGCAGGGCTGTTAGAGGGAAAACTCTGGTTGTTGATGTAGTTTGTATCTACTTGTTGAGACACTGACTGCAGTGGTATGTTTTCATCTGGCAGTTTCATACCTTCAACCTTTTCTAGTTGTGTAAAGTCTGCTTTAGTGCTTCTTAGTGTAATGTCAACTGAATTCCTCTTCAGTCCAATAGGTTTTGTTTGGTCCTTCAACTCAGGAAAGACTGACTCATCAGTTGTGGTACTACATGAAGAAACTGAAGAGTTACAACTTAGGCAAGGCTGACAGCCCTCAGTAAATTCTGAAAAAGTTCTACTTGCACTTCTTGTTATCCTTCTGATATTCAGATTTTCTGGAGAATACATGTGAAAATCATTCTGCAGGCGCTGTGAACCAAACTTGGCATTCTTTGTATGTGCCCACTGCTGCTCATTTAAGTTGGCCATCATCACGTCAAAGCTGGCATCAGGGGAAAGAAATGCTTCATCACTGTAGTACTGAGGAATATCAGTCCAAGAAGGATAGCAGTCTCTTTTTCCATAAGGAGAGTTTTTTTGGTTTGCATACAACATGCCATGAGAAGAAGTGTCCCTATAGTAGGATCTAGAGAGATTGTTTTCTGATTTGTATAGTGGATAATTTTCCCAGTTATCAAAGGGCAATGGAGAAGTAGCTTTGTCAGGACAACTAACTCTACTAAAGCAATTACTGCTTGAAATAGATCTTCTGTAGTGGTGTTTTGTGTGGTAACATCCGTATTTCTTGGTTTCTTGTAAAGTGCTGGAATATCTGCCAGGGTCTGCAGCATGAAACTCCATCAGTGACTGGGTTCTAAACATCTTTTCTTGGGTTGGTATTTGTTCAGGGGAGTCTGGTGTGTTGTTCCATACAATAGAAGACAGAGGAATTCTCTTTGGGTTCTGTCGACCGAATCTTGGTACAAAGCCATTCTTGGTCTCTCTTGCCAATGGATGTAAACTAGATCCTGATAGCTGGTCAGAAGATACTGATGATAGACATCTCCGAAGGGAACACACAGAGTAACTTTTGCCAGCTGTATCCCTGTTCATACAACTCTTGTACCTAAATCCACTGTTGTGAGTTACGGAAGGAGGATATAAGCTACCTTCTGAAGACCGTCCAAAAGAAACAGAAGGCAGCCTGCTGCTTAGTAGATGAGAATTTCCATCAACTGGGTCACTGTATCTGTAGTCATCTTGAAAGGCTGTCTGGTGCCAGTTTATATATGCACTATGTAATTTCCTTGGTCTGATGAAAATCTTGTGTTCATCTTTGGCTCTTAGTGTTCTCAGTCCATCTGGGAAGTATGTGCTAGGCATGTCACTCCAGTCATTTCTGCGTTGCCCCCTACTATCAGTCTGCCTCTTTAGGGTAGGTAATGCACTACTGTATTGGACATTTGATGCACTGCTAGGAGAAACTGTCCTGTTTAATGGGTCTTGGGCTTGTTCCTGGGCCAGCTGGTCATCCAGATCATTGAGAACTGTACAGGGGAAAAAAAAAGTGTTTAGTTTTGTTTAATAATCTTCTGACTATTTCAGTTTAGAAGTTTCATACACTATGATTAATAATCAGAACTAGGTTTAAAAGAGTCAGCTTCTCAGCATTCAAAACCCTCCCCAAACCACACATTCTTCCTCCACAGGACCTGTCAGCAGTCACCCATTATGACTGCAAGGGAAAAAATGTGCTGCTCTGTGACTGATCTTAAAGCTGCTCTTTATGTAAATGTTAGTCTTTATGCTATTTAAAAGAAAACAAAACAAACTGAAGTCTGAATTCTTACTCATGAGCTACACGTGTGTGTGTGTAAACTTTCCAAATCTAGTTTGTAAGCAAAAAATCACTGAAAAGAATTCACTAGGGAGACACAGACTTCTATATGTGTTCACAAAGCAGTGTTATGATGCAGCTGTAAGAAAACACAGAATCCTGAAAACCAGCAAACAAACATATTCAGTTGCCTGGCATATTCACTGTCTCATTCAGAAAAGAAGTTCTCCGCTAAACTGCAGATTATTACTTTAAAATGAGCACTCAAAACCGGCATTATTTGGATAGAAAAGTGTAATTAAATAGTTAGGAACCCATGATTTGTCTCATGAACTGGAATTAAACACTATACAGCTCAATTAACCAAGATGTTCAGTTGTATGACTGACAACAATGTAGTTACTTTATCTGCAACAATTATGCATTTGCTAGTTGTATTCTTTCATACTTTGAAAATAGCATATGTAAGATATAACCACAAATGGATATGGCTGCTTTGCTACAGCGTTTCCTAATGCATATAAATAAAAAAGACTGACTGATCAGTCATTACAGATCTGTGCTAATAGTAAAGAATCATTAAGAAAGCACTGCCAGGTATGTATAGTTGGAATAAAAGGTGATATGAAAGTAGTAAAATTTAGCTTTTTCCTAAGTTTCTCTTTAGCACAGAAGAGAGAAGAATCTTGAGAGAGTCAGCTTCGAACAACAAAAAAGATGAGCAGTTTCTGAGTCTTCCGTTTGGAGGACATCAGCCAAGCTATGTACAGGTTTAGTCTGTCAGTGGACAAGTGTGCACATGACTGACACCCAAAAGCAGTGACAGGTGTGTGTTTCAGAAGAACCACTGCAGTGGTTCACCCTGCAGTGCTCTCTTCTTCCAGCATTGCCAACTCACCCACTCATGCTTCTCAGTCATGCTTTCAACCTCTGATTTCTTGTAATTTTGGGTGGTAGAAAATAATATTAATGGGCATTTGTTTGCACAGATCTGAGAGAGTTTACAGAAGAACACCTCAGTACTCCCACAGGCTGTCTGATCTTGCTTTGCTTCCCAGCAGTGAGAAGACAAAAAAGAACTAACAACTTCTGTGTGGTTCTATAAGGGCTCCCAGAAAGCTAACTGCATGCCACAATACCTTTTGCTTCTGTGATTTCAGGCTTTAGAATTCACAAAACCAGGCCCAGTAATTCATCATTATCAAAACTATGCATGCATGAAACTGGGATGAAATTCTTATGTAATTGTATGTCTGCATCTAAAGGAAGCAATATGGGCTTCTGTCAGAATCAGCAGAGAAATGTACGCTCTTAAGTTGTGATTCTTCTGAACTTCATCAATATGAGATGAAATACACTCTAAGAGTGACCAGTGACATATTCTGAAGTGTCATGATACACTGTACACAACACACGATACAATAGAGTAGATATTATGCTGTCCTATGAAGCCACCAAAATAGCCACTATGGTACAAACTAATAGCCACATCTTTAAAATCTATGTGTTTGCAGAGAATGCCCTGAGACCAATCACCACAGTCACTTCTGATAACAATAATATCAGAACAAAGTAAGGACACACACTTACCATTGAAAAACTCCTTCTCTAGCTGTTCACTCCATTCCTGTGCACTTTTCTCCATCATTTCATTTTGGTTTGCATCAAAAGTATGCCCATCTGTTTCAGTTGCCATTGGGGAATTGCACATTTCAGCCTGTTAGAAATTGTAAGGCAACATGATTTTAGTTCTACATGTGAGTTCAGATCATGTTTCACATGTCACATCACAAATTATGTTACATGTCAGAGTCAGTAAATTCTCTGTGGGTCCATTAAATGTAGTACTATTATAATACAGCACTGAGGATTGTAAAGTTGCATGCATTTTAGAGACTTTTACATATGTAATAAGGAGATTGGCTCATCTTGTCCTCATTCTGTTGCATATTTTCAATACATGAATTATAATGACCTTAAATAGTAACGGGCATAGTTTGCTTATTTTCTCCATATGCATCCTTACTGCACTGTATCTTTTAATTCAGTTTTTCCTAATCACCTGTTTCTTAACCAGCACATTTTAAAGTTCACACACTCGCCTCCCAACAGAGATTTAATAATTTAACACCACAGTCAATTTTTGTATCGCAAGGCAGCACTTTAGGGGGCTGTGATAAATTACCTTAGCAGCAGGAAAAATGGCATCCTATTCCCCATCTGAGTTCAGTTTACATGTTAAGATGGAGAGGTTCCTGTGCCATCCATATTTCTCTCAGCTCACAGTCTCAGATGGTAAAAGTGCAGACAACTGCTGAACTGCTGATTTATTTTAGCTGAGACTCTTCCTCCTTTTTTAAATAAAACCCCTTACTACTTTTCAGTTCTCAATATTCATAATATTTTACTTACCTAGCTATGACAGTCTATTTATATAATAGGCATGATTCTCTGATAAGATCTTTGTTCAGTCATATATTAATATATGATTATCCCTTTGTTTTTGAAATACGAGAGAAGGGAGGTGGCCAATTTACCTCCTCTATACCTTTGATTATATACTGTATACCTTCTTAGTCCCCTCTGTGGTTATACCATACAATTGAAGAGGAGGAAAGACACATTAGTAATACAGGGTAATAAAGTAATTAAACTAACTAATATCATCCTTGGAGGAAATCTGTTTATTTCAACAGCATGCACTTAAATTACATCAGAAATAAATCTGTTTTTTTCACCCTTAAATTGAGCTTGTGCTTATAAAATGGAACATTCAGCCAAAAATAATTTCCTACTGTCAAAATTTATATTTACACAGTAATTCTGCTCATGGAAATGTTGCAGGAGAGGCTCTATCTTATTGCCTGCCTGAGTCAGCTACTTTTTCACCCTTGCACAAATGAAAAGAAACAAAGTAAATACTCTAGATTATTTATTCAGTGTGAGTTTGGACCTATTTGCAGGTTGGTTACAGTTGCCAAAATATGTGAGGGTTTTGGCCTAGGAAACTACCCATGCAATTATTCGGTCATTAAGAAAGAACTGAAATGTGATCAGAGCTAGACTTAGGGCTTACCTAAGAAAGCTTTGCATTTGCACAGTTAACAGAGCAAGGTCATTCTACTCCATTCAACAGGTTCACAACACAGACACTTTACTCAGCATTTAAAACAAGAACTGCAAGAATACCCTTTAAACAGGTGTTATATCAACAGCCAAAACAAAGGGGACTAGGTTTTGAAAAATCTGTGGTTTAAACATTGCTAACAATAAAGTTGATAAGCTACTTACCATTGCCATTTCTTCCACTTTGAAAGATGGGCTAGCAGAACTGTCACATCTATAGGCAGAAGGATTTACATGTTGGCTTTGAAAAGAAACATAACGTAATTTTACTAGGTAGCAAATATCCAGCAGTTTCTCTTTAACAACTACTGCAAAGCACCTGAAAAAAGACTCCTCTATGAAGAAACCATCCTTCCCCCCTCAAAAAAATCCTGCTAACAATAAAATGCAGGGGAAATGTACCATTCAGTTTGGCCTTGTCAGCTTGCAAGTGCTGCAGCTGCACAGCCAAAAATGAACTCAGCCTACTGATATCTCAATGCCTGCAACACACATAAAGTAACTGTTTCAATGCAGCTTTATGATAAGATGCTATTACTTCTCTTTCCAAACAACAATAATTTAGTAGGTACTACAAAGTTAGCTTTGGTTGCTTCTAAATCTGTAAGGGGGGGTGCATCTGCAATTCTATTGCTTTTCTCTTCCATTTCACCATGCTCAGATGCAGAGCTGTGCTCTGCCCCTTCAAAGGAGGACAGACAGCAGACTCTTTTCAGTGTGAACTTTGGAACTTAATGCTACTCACCCAAAACAGCCTTTATTTACCAATTTGTAACACATGGTGGAAGGCCAGTCTGCTTTTCTAAGCTATACAGAACTGCAAGGGCTTGGCAGAGACCTGGCTAGAGAGTCTGTGAGTAATGCCGTGGTTAGAACAAGCCGAGAACTACTGAACATAAAAGGTATTCTGTTCTATGGGGTGACCTGCAGACATATAAATACAAAATAAACTAAAGAAACAAGAACAGGACTTGACTTCACTGAGTCTATTCTAGTCTGCAGTTCCTCATTCTACAACTAAGCAAACCCAGGCCCTTCAAAAGCCCTGAAGGAAATGTTGCTCAGCTTGTGTTTATCACCTGCTCTTCCTGGTCTCAGAAACTGTTTTTTCCCAGGAAGTTAGTTCTTGAGAGAAAGTGAAGTAGAGAAAGACAGTTCTGCTCAGTCCTGTTTGTCTCAAAGTCTGTTTGAATGACCTTGTTCTTCAGCTCTTAAAACTTTCTTGTGCTCAGGTAAGACTACTTTATTGTGCTTCAACAGCAAGTATAAACCGGCTTGTTGGCAGGTTCTTTGTGGCCCAGCCTTTCCTCCTGTAGTGCTTTGTCATTTGTTTGCAATGTGCTTGCAGGCAGGGAAGAACAGTTGAAAGGTGCAATTTGTTTTTACTTCTGTAATTGTGAACTGTAAAACCAGGATTCCTCTCTGACATGGGGTCCAACTGAAACCAAAGGAAACAAGCCTGTTGACCTCAGTGGGCTTAGGATCGGGCCAGACAATGTGAATCCAAAATTCCTCATTTTACCTTGTAGCACTGAATATGAACAGTGCTATGTTCATGGTGCTATATTCAGTGGGTTACCACTCCCTGTGAATGAAGTTTACAGAACCCGGACTCAGAGACCTATGTATAGCTCTTCCTTTAAATTAAAATACTACTGAATATGTTTTAATGCTTCTACAACGAATTAAGATGGAAACTTATGTTTCAGATTTTTCACAATGATTTCCTGCAAACCAAGTTCAAGGTAATTCTGTGGCTTAACAAGTTACCTTCATTTTAATTATATGCATAACAAAAATGTGAAAGCTTTGTTAGAAGCTTTCTTCTCCAGCTTTACTGTGCAAAGCTGCTCTGCAGTTCTCCCCGCTTGATGCTGTGCTTGGTGTTGTGTTAATTGCTCCTTGCAATGAAGCTACACAAAGCAGACATGTTAGTTAGAAATGTCTTCTGATAGTCTGGGCAAAAATTACATTTTCATTTGCATCTCTGTCACTATCCTAAATTCCTCCACCTCTTTGTTGTCACTATTCTGTCAGAAATAACTGGTCACTGCACCCTGCTTTATTTTCCTCCCTGCCAACTTACACAGACAAGGTTATTTTAATCTTTTCCCTGTGCCAATCCCTCCGCTTCTCAAACTGCCTCATTATTTCTTCTGAATTATTTCAAGTTTTTTTCAGCATTTCAAAATTAAAGTTTTGCTTCTTCGAGAGAAATACTGCATAATTTTAGGGAAAAGTAATTCAGTTTCGTTTTTGATTAAGGGTATTGAGCAATGTTTACATTATTTTGCACACACATGCACATGCACACAGACACGCATAGCTGTAAACATTATCTATTGTTCATGAACAGAAAAGAAGTTAAATTAATGCTCAAGTTCAGAAATAGTCACCATCAGAAAAAGACTGCTCCCTACGGAAAACACAAAGTTATATTTTATATTTTTCACTTATATAATATGTACCTTTTTAATGACAACCGAATAGAAGGTTAAAAGTAAACGACAATTCTACTTACGAGTATCACTACTGGTAACAACACTATATATCTCAGAATTAAAATCTACTGTGAATTAGTATTTCCACCGAGGCACCTGTCCTCCCCAGACCATCTCCGGGTTGTCTAATGTTAAAGTGCAATCCGTTTTCTTCTATACTGTTCTCACTGGTACTACATAAGAAGCCAGCTAAGCAACAAACACACGATTTAAACATGCTGAAAACACAAACAGCATTTCTTTCCCAGTATGAATCATGCTTACGTATTAGAAAAGAATAAGGATGAATTCAAGAACCCCAAAAACCTTTAAACCAAAAGTGAGCAAACATTTCACTATCTTCAGACTACAGTTACAAACCTTTTATTAGCATCTTCTGTGTCTCCGCATAAGAACACTCTTTTCTGCAGCTTCCATAACTTATTCTCACGGCAAAACACCACTGCAGCTGATGAAACTGTCTCTCCAGTACAGAAAGGACCCTCTAAACTGCCACTAGTATTTATCTATTTCAAAGCTTCTGCCAGTTGGGCTTACTTACAGGATTTACAGTGCTGCCTCCTATTGTGTTTCACTAGCTCTCCAAAATAACTCTACCTGGTGAGAGGCAGATTATTTCAGTGCTTTGCCTATGCATAAGGCAAACCACATGCCAGGGCAACACCTAGAAGAGGGTGGGGGAAGTTTTCGACAGAGAGGCGTGACTACAAAATGTAGCAATCAGCTCAGTTACACGTCAGGATTGACTTGTTTATTTTTCAAGCCGAGCTCGGTAAGAAATCAAAGGCATCTGAGGCGGAGATACAGTAAATTTTCTGTGGAAAAGCCAGGTAAACACATCAGCCAAGCTGATGCAATGAGGAGGCATGGTTAATTTTTCTTCCTTCTTAATTTACCATTTTGATGCTTAGCTTCCACAGCAGAGCCAAGACCTTCCCTTCTGCACTGGCCACCTCACCTTGCAGCAGCATACAACGTCCTTGAAATCTGATTCTCAGTTAGACAAGTGTTCCTTTATTCTGCAGGGAGGGCTGTGGTATGTCCCAGCATAAGGGGCATTACCATGAACAGGAAAGAGGAGGGAGCAGGTGATATGCAGGGACCAGTGTTACAACTTTGCACATTTCTTTTTCCTAACCTGCCTTGCCTTCCCATGTAGGAGAATCGTTACCAGTAAACATCCACAAAGCTAACCTCATGGCCTCTATTCAAACCTCTCCCTAAATCTCCTTCTGCTTTGATACAAACACTCCACAATGGCAAGCTGCTGGCTACAAAACCTATGTATCAGAATCATCATAATTTCTTCAGAGGCTTGTATTCCCTGTCATTGTTTATTACAAGCTGTTCCTTGTCTTAGCATAATGCCACCTAGGAGCCTCAGGCATGGACTGGAGACTCACAGAGTGAAAATCAGCTATTTGTGCCAAAGATATTGCAGCTTCGTACTTAGATTTCATAGCACTGCACAATGCACCTTTATCCGTGATTGCCAGACCCAAGCATTACCCTAAGATGAACACAAAAATGTTTCATTCAAGTGTTGCTGACATATAGGACTATACAGGACAAGCTAGGAGAAAACAGTCAGCCTAAGTAGCCTCAGTGTAGTCTCATCCCTCTGAACAGCAGCTTTAATGGTCATGGCAAGGAAGAGGGATGCTTTTCAAACAGCAGCTCTGGCACTACATATGAGACAATCTTTGGTTCAAACCCAGCTGAAACCAAAGCCCTGATGAAGCATGGAAGACAAAAGCACTGGAGATACACCCTGTTTGTCCAGCTACAGCCAAAGCTGCAAGCCTGCCTCTAGGCTGCCTTTGGTTGGAAATGGTGGGAACTGATGCAGCAGAGCTGCCTGGGGCCACTACTCTCTGCCATGGCCTGGGAAAGCTACGCTTTTCTGTTTTGTATCACAGCCATAGGGCACCAGATCTCCATACACAGTACACTTTATCCTCTTGAGAGAGAATTAGAGTACATCCACTGCTAAGTCTTGAGGCTTTCAAATGCTTAAAGCCAGTGCAGGGAAACCTCAATCCATCCCACTCCTACCAGTCTGATGCCAGTGCCAGCAAGAGATGACCAGAGCCTGAAGGTGGATCACAGGTCAGCAGGAGAGCACCTGAAGAGCAGCACAAAGGAATTCCAGCCACTTCAGCCAGTAAGTCAGTTTCATTAGGGGCCCAGCTTAAATGCCTCTGTGCAGATGCATGTAGCACGGAGAATAAGTAAGAGGAGTTAAAATGTGTGCATGCCTGCAGGGCTATCATCTTACTGGCATCATAGAGATGTGGTGGGGTGGCTACTATGACTGGAGTATTGGAATGGAAGGATACAGACTCTTCAGGAAGGTCAGGAAGAGTAAATGAGGAGGGGGTGTCGCCCGCTATGTCAGTGATCAGCTGGAGCACATGCAGCTCCATGAGATAGGAGATAGGAGCAGCCCCACATTCATAACTCCTGGTCCTCATGGGGGACTTCAACCAGCCTGGTATCTGCTGGAGGGACAACAAAGGAGGACGTAAGCAATCCAGGAAGTTCCTGGAATGCATCTACGATAACTTCCTTCTCCAAGTGAGAGAAGACCCAAAGAGGAGAGGTGCTGTGCTGGACCTTGTTTTACCACCAAGGAGGAGCTGGTGGGGAACGTGAAGCTCAAGGGCAAACTTGGCTGCAATGCCCATGAAATGGTGGAGTTCAAGATCCTTAGGACAGTGAGGAGGGTGCACAGCAAGCTTGCTACCCTGAACTTCAGGAGAGATGACTTCGGTCTCCTGAGGGATGTGCTTGGTACAGTACCATGGGATAAAGCCTGGAGGGAAGAGGCTAGAAGTGTTTAAGGCCACGTTGGATGGGATTTGAACAATCTGGTCTAGTGGAAGGTGTCCCTGCCCATGGCAGGGGGGCTGGAACTAGATGATCCTTAAGGTCCCTTCCAACCCAAACCATTTTATGATGCTATGATTGTGCAAAACCTGAGTAAAATAGATTGAGTCACAAGACTTTAGCTATTATTTGCCACTTAGTCCTCATTCTTC
This sequence comes from Neopsephotus bourkii, assembly GCF_033783945.1. Lineage (NCBI taxonomy): Eukaryota > Metazoa > Chordata > Aves > Psittaciformes > Psittacidae > Neopsephotus > Neopsephotus bourkii. The sequence continues at coordinate 5,444,098 of NW_026902113.1, forward strand.
TGACACAGAACAAATAATCTCCTATTACATGACCAAGCAAAATCCCAGTCTTTCCAGTGAACTGAAAGGCAAGAGACTGAAAAAATAATTTTAACAAAGTTTTCTAACAAAACACAGAACAATTATTAGACTTTTTAAAAGCTGGAAATAATGTATGTTCTGATCATAGCTCACCGTGGTTGCTTCTGACTCTGGTTTTTCCTTGATTTTCTAAAGGAGAAAAGCCAAGCAAAAGGTGATCTGAACCCCAGAAAGGAAGCCGAAGTGTTCTTTTGTGCTTGAGGATTTGTGCGGGATGGCATTTTTAGTTCCTTATGATCTAAAAATATTACAAAAATTTGATTTGTTTCAAGTTCTCACAAATGCAGTGTTAAAATATACATTGAAAGTTATGGCTTTGTAAAAATTTTTCCTTTGCTTACCTTTTATGCCAGGCAAATCCAGTTTTATTGACATTTTGGACAGACTATGTGACATGCTGGTTTGTAATGACTAACTAGAAGATTAAAAGAAAGATAAACAGGTCTAAAGATTCAAAAAGTATCATCGGTTTTAGGCAATGCATGTGAGATAGATGAGGCTGCCTTTCAGAAAGTGGTCACCACTCAACCATTTGCAAAGCAGAACTGTTTTAAAATACAGGCAAATTAGACATTTGAAAATTGAGGCACCCACCATCGTTAGTCACTTTCTTTTCACCTTTGTGAGAAATATAAATGTGGCAACCTTGAATTGAATATACTGTGGTTTAATAAACCATAATTTAACTACATAACAGTAATTCAGAATAAGGTGTCTTCTTGTATCATATAATTCTTTATGATGGGATTCCCATAACCATTGAAGCACATTTATTCTGCTGCAACCTGCATGTAAGAACTGATTTTAAAGGCAATATATAATGAATGATTTCTTTGGAAAGGTTAGAATTTGATTTCTTCAAATGGAACACAAATCTATCTCTCTGTAAAAGCAGCCGGCAATTGTCTGTGAAGGAGAGGATGAGCATTGCTCACAGATTAGGGGAAGAAACTGCAGAGTCTGCTATTAATACCTGCCACAGGAAACAGCAGGACATAAGGAAAACAAGACTCAGAAATAAGACACTCAACTTTTTTTGTTTTCTCCATCTTTTCACATACCTGAAACAATACAACAGCCTGAAAATGGCTTATCCAGTGACTGGAGGAGAAAGCAAAGCCAGAAATGAGAGCAAAGTGTCACTGATAACAACAGCAAGGGGCAGCATTTTGGACCTAGTCCAAACTGCAGTAATTCATGTCATGCGTTCAAACCCTGTGTGATGCATAGGTTTCTCTTCAGCAACAATCTCTGTGTATTACAAAATGCTGCATTCTTCCCCTCTTTCAAAGCCTAACCTCTTGGTGGCATTGTTTGACTTGGCAAATCAGGAGAGTCCTTACAGCACTCTGCCATGGACAGGATGGTCTAAGGATGTAGACAGAGGAAGGCTGGTGGGTAGAAGTAGTACCTTTTATTAAGCCAACTTACACAGTTGGAAATATCAGACAAGCCTCTGAGGCACACAGCCCCTTCTGCAGATCTGAAATAGAAACAGCATCTTTCAACATTAAATACCAGAGAACAATTACACAGAGTTTAGTTAGCTAATGCATCAATTAGACCATCTCTGAAAGACAAAAATAGTAGGTAGCTGTGGACTAGAGGGGATATGAGGAAAGACAGAGCTCTCTTCTGAGTAGGTCTGTAGTATCAGGAAAATTTTTAGGATTTCACTTTTCTTTTTCAATGCATAATTCTGCTTCCAGTTGCTACGAAGCACAAATAGAAAGAACTTAATGAAGAACATGAAGAAATGTGAATGGAATAAAAGCATATATAAGGCACTAAAACTGTCTGGATGGAAGATTAGAAAGACAGTACAGAATACCCTGCTTGCTATAGAGACACCATGTTTCTTGTGCATATTAATTTTGTATGGGCAGCAGAACCTGTGAAATAAAGTCTCTGGAAGTTACTTACTGGTCAGCCCAGCTTTCCAGGCTTTGTCACCCATCCTGTCATGCCTTTAGCCCAGCATTACCAAGAAGAGTTTTCCACTGATACAGTCAAACCTCTCCCTAAACCCAGATCACCTACTTATTCCAAATGTCGTTTAGGTGCTTCTAGTTTCTTTAGGAAAACTAGATTAAAAAGTCTTCTTGGGTTGGTTTTAGCTTGGATAATTTTGTTCTATAATAGCTGGTAGAGGGCTGTGTTTTGTGATGACAGCACTGTTGTTAACACAGGAATGTTCTAGTTACTGCTGGGCAGTAACTAAAGGGTCAAAAACTTCCCTGCTGCCCACAGCACCTCACCAGCAGTAGGCTGGGGGAGGAGAAGGATTTGGGAGGGGACACAGCTGGGACAGCTGACCCCAGCTGACCCAAGGACTGTTCCACACCATATGGCATCATGCTCAGCATAAAACTCAGGGAAGAACGAAGAGGGCACATTTGGAGTAATGGCATTTGTCTTCTCAAGTAGCCATTACACATGATGGAGCCCTGCATTCCTAGAGATGCCTGAACATCTGCTTGACTGTGGGAAGTGATGAATGAATTCCTTGTTTTGCTTTGCTTTTGGGCATGCCTTTTGCTTTACCTGTTAAACTGCCCTTATCTCAACCTCTGAGTTTTCACACTTTTACCTTTCTGATTCTCTCCCCTGTTCCACTGGGGAGGGTGTGAATAAGCGCCTCCATGGTGCTGAGATGCCAACTGGAGTTAAACCATGATATTTTTGTGCAAAGTAATCATTATTGCTTTGATTGGGAAACCACCACTATATTTACTAAAATTACAGCAACTTCATCTTGATTAAGAAAGAAATCTTTTACAGTGATGACAATCAATCACTGGAACAACATTCCCAGGTACACAGTGGAGTCTCCATCACTGAAAGTTTACAAGATGCGACTGGACAGGGTGCTAGATAATCTCATTCCAGGCTTCCTTTCTCATAAAAGGTTGAACTAGACCATCTTCCAACCTGGGCCAATCTATGATTCTGACTATGGGATAAGAACATCAGGGATTTTCTGTTGTGACTCCCAGCTGTGTTTTTAACAGAATTGGCTTAAAGAAACAGTATTTTTGAAATACACCTTTGGTAAAACTTTGACATGAAAAGAAAACTCACCGTCGTTTCAGAAACTCCTTAGCTACTACACTGTGAAATCCAAGACACTGGCTCGGTGACCATTATGGTAAATATAGATAAGGAAATGGAAAAATGCAACTCACCAGTGTTTCTGCTCTTCCTTAGCTGATGTTCCAGTGGTGGTTTTAGCATCCTATTGACATCAACATAATTGTGAAATTTTTGTCTTTGCATTTCTTGAAACCATTCTCCGGTCACCCCCTGCAGCCCCGTTTCAGACTTCCTTCTCTTCAGAAGTTTGCTAGAAAGGAAAAAAAACGAACAGTAAATTTTTAAGCCATTTTTGATATTACAGGCACATCATTAGGAACTCTCCCTGTTGTTCATTTAAGTATTTACAGTATATTTCTACACGTAATGACTTTTAAAAGATACAGTGGGACATGATACATTCACAGCAATCACACAAAAGTTTTAGTGACAGCAGAATTCTCCATCTTAACAATGAGATTATGTGACCGAATTAAGTGGACTACTCATATGCTTGCAACATTCTCTGCCCTGAAGAAGTGCATCCTTATTCCTTGCAAAAATGAGGTAATAATTCAGAAGCATTATAAGGCTAATTGAAAGTAAGATTAAGTTCAGTCAATAATTGAATTAGAATAAGTAATAACAGTGCAATTCTTGAAATATTTATTCACTCATTTAACCAGAAGCAGTAACAAGAGGAAACTCACTGAAGGCCCTGACAGTGAGGTGCCCACCACACATTTTCTTTGTAAAGGAGAGTATTAAATTGTGAACTCAGCTAAGAGGTATTCATGCAACATGTTCAACAAGTTTATCACTTTTTCCTCTTGCCTTGTTGCATAGTGATTCTGCCTCTGTTTGGTAGCTATGGAAGCAACTAACAATGAATATAAATGTTCTGCCACACAGAGGCAAAGCCTGAACAAATTACATGCGTGTGGCTGCAACTGAAGAAGCTCTTTAATAGCAAGTTTGGGTTTTAGACCAAGAGGTCACAGGAACAAATGGTTTATCTGGACACAAAAGAACAAGGCACAGTTGCGAAGGAGTTGGAACACTGCAACGGACATGCAAAGTTACTTGCTTTCAAATTACATTACACAAGTGCCTGAAGTACAGATGCAAACACAGCAAATCCACGCCCCAAGTGATTGTGATGGCAACAGAACAAGACTTCGTGCACAGCCTGTAGAGGTAATGCCAATGTTTTGGCAAGGCTTTCATGTAAATCTTCCACCTTAATCAGTGGTAAAGCCCATGTCTAGGCATACAGATGCTCTCAGAGAACATAAATTACTTCAGTTATCAATTTAAATTAAAAACATATTCTCTGAGACAGCACTACTTCATGAAACAAACTTAAAATTAAACATCCAGTCTGGAAACTGATGTATTTCCATCTGGAACTGATGCAGGGGATGTTGTCTGTACTAGCACCTCCTATTCATCTCATGGCCTCTGAAGAACACGAGAGCAGGAGAGAGACATTTTTGGTACATGAGTAAATGTTTCCCTTGCAGAAGACTACACAGACACATGCACAAGTCCTAGCCATTTGCAATAAACTTATTACAAAGGCAAAAATGTTAATCATCACAGATATTACCACACCATGGGAGTGACTAAACACCATAAACGCCATCTGCAGCACAGACAACAGCCTAACAGTAATGGGAAACAGCAGGAGGTGATGAACAAAGTGCTCTCAAGCGCCAACTTCATGACCTCACTCTTGTGGCCGTAGCAAAGGAGATCCAAGAGGGGTAAAAGCACACTACCAGGCATGAGGTGCTCTGGGAGCCGCTGCGGGCACAGCCTTTGCCCGGAAAACAAACCCTGGGCCTCTTTGGAGTGCCCACATGGAGACCACCTCGCACAGCCGAGCCCTGCGGTGTTTCAAACCCCACCCGGGACACCCCAGGGCTCCTTCGGACGGGTCGCTCTGGACCCGAGCTCCCGGGGCTGCCGGCGGGGCGGTACCAGGCGCCACCTGACGGCGGCAGCCGGGGTGACACGGGCGCGGTGCGGAGCGGCAGGTCACCGCCAGCACCTCTGCTGGACGGGAAGGGAAACACCAAATCCCACCACGCTTACTTCACCTTCGACCGCATCAGCAGTTGCATGAACATGCCTTTGGCCGAAAAACGTATTAAAAATGCTGCACAAACACAGACGTTAATACTTAAACCCTGTAAAGTCTTTACTGGTACATGCTTGGCATTATCCGGAATTATTATCTGTGAATGTGCTGCTTTGGAATTGTGCTGTCATCCCCCCTGACTCGTGAAATAATGCCTTTAAATTGCTTGTGCATATTTATATTCACACACGCACATGCAAGCCCATGTATTGAGCTCAACAGATGTAGTTATGTGAGTACCGAATAATATTAATACGATACATCCTATGTAATTGTGATATCGCATGACTATTACATATTTCTCATTTGTGATGACTCCCAGCCAAACCACATCATTTCCCTGTATGCCTGCTCTGTCAAGTCTGCATGCCCCCTCATGATATTAAGGAACGACAGTTTTGAACTGGAGGAAAGCCTGTCTCAAGAAACAATTACAGCAGAAGATGGTATCTACAGTCAGTATCGCAATGAGCTTGCCTTTAAGGCAGCGCTATTGTTACTTGGATTGCAAATTGTGTATTGAGACACTGCTCTGTAGGAGTGTCAAAACACCTAATGCCCTCTAAACCAAACGTACTAATCCTGCCTCCCTGCCAGCTCCATCCAACCCTCCTCCTCATTTCTCTACAGCCACTTTGGACACTTGGAGGAACTTCCTTCTGAGAGAAGCCAGCATCATTGCGACTGGGAAAAGCACCTGTAAACTGTTGCAACTTTAACATTAAAGGCAACTCCACTCCCAGGATAACTTACAGAAGACTACTCCACAAACTGGAGGAGGTAGCAATCCTAAGGTAGCCTCACAGGCTACATCTCATTACCTTTTCCCATCTATTATCCTACACTAATCCTTCACTAATGAATCACTCGGGAGCAATTCCTTTGCACTGTTTTTAAAAACATCTCTTCCTTATTGGCACAAGGATGTCCCACTATTTCTTACACAGACATCTCCAGGGAAAAGTTAACCTAAATGTTTGTATGTACTAGACTTTCATGTGGGTTATCATAAATGTTGTGAAAAGAGCTGTAGCCTCCCTTTGCCACTTCCTGTTAAGATTATAAGGAGCTTTAATTGCTACTGTAAGAGGAAAGGTATTTTCTCTACCATCTTCATCCTGAATATAAAGCAGAAGGCAGGTGTGCGTGTGCGAGGTAGCATAAACTGCGTTGCCAGATAGGATGTCTGGGGGCATCTCTGCCAGGGGGACAGGGGACAGAGGACTCAATCCCAGTACGCCAAAGCAGAAATGATGTTTTCTATTGATTTCAGCCAAAGCAGGATCTGGCCCTAAAGGACTCTTAGCACACCCCTCATGAGAGAACATACACACAGCAACCACAGAGCATGAGGAACTGCGCTGGGTGAGCGTGATAAGCAGACCAGTATTTGCTCATTGGATCAAAGCAATCCGTGTCTGAGAATGCAAGTCTGAAAGGACTGCGGATAGAAACACGGCCAAAAGCATAGATAAAAACTACAGCAGGACACATAATTTGCCAAAACAGATACCTAAAACAAGCTTATGTTATTTTGTTAGTATTCTTTACTTTTTCAGTGAGAAAAGGCTAGAGATGTTAAATAATAGTGCCTGAAGAAGCAGTTTGTTCCTAATTTTTTTGATTCAGTTTACCACCTTCCCCCTGCTTTATAAGTTATGCTGCCCTGGTGAAGTGTGCATCTCTATCATTTCTCTGGCCAGTTAATTTTCTAGAAAACTCTGTTATCACAGCCACGGGTGGCTCTAAAATGCATACGCAAGAATATTTTCTTATAGTTCCCTTACGTTTTATAAAAATAATTCAAATACATTCAAACCATCATCTTCTTTGAAAAATAGAAGTATTACTGACAATGGCAAAGACTACCACAGCTGAATTAATCAGAGGAAATTACCATCTGCCATTTCATATAAACATGTAACAGCAATAACAACAACATTCTGGTTTCCAAGGTGCCAGAGATGCTCTTGTGACAGGTTAATCCTACCAGGAAGAAAAATAATGATACATGAAGCTGAGATACTCTTTCCTAGCACATCAGACACACAATAGACCTATTTTCTAAGGCTGACTTGCTCATATATTTTTACTCACATTAAAGCAATATTTGATTTTTTTCTTTCTTACTGTTTTCTTTTGGCTACTGTTAATAAACTAAATCAGCTTCATTATTACATGTAAAGCATTATGCAAAAGTAGGCGAATCAGAGAGGAAAACTGACTCCCATGTTTTGGTTGTGCACATTACAAAACAATGTAAAAAGATCTAACTGAAAGCGCGCTTATTTTTTCTTCAGCTTTTTTATTTATAAACTTAAGAATTTCTCCAGTAATTCTCTGGAAAAAACAAGGTTTCCTCTATTTTGATGAGCAAAATGTTGTGTTGGCAATAATGCTTGAATCTCATCTGCTAGACTGTTGCTAATCAACCACTCCAATTTAGTTTTCCCTTCTACCAAAATACTAATTCTCTATCTAAGTTTTCATCCTTTTCATTAGTACTACTGCATCTGTCATTTTTGTTATTATGCATTGATTTTATAACGCTCATTAACCCACTAAGTTGTTTTCAGAAGATGTAATAGTCTGAGTATGTAACCAATAAAACTAAAATTGCGTACGGGCAAAGAGGATGTGCCACAACAAGGAAGACCAAAGAGTGTGTTGATTCAGTGCTTCTTTCTGACCATGACCCAAATACCAATAAATGTAGTGGAAGGACTTTCACTGTTCTGAACAGGCACCAGGCCAGGCTTCTGGAGAGTCACATAGTGGTGACACCCCTGGATGGGAAGGAGTAATTGGAAGTGTTTTCAATCCCACTTTGACAGGCATATCAAGTGGCCAGCTCACAATTAACCCTAAAGATTTAGAATTAGGAAACATGCAAAATCAGGAGATGGAAGCATGGAGGAAGTGAAAAGGGAATTAATTTTCTCTAGTTTTTCCTCCCAGATGTACTTTTAATAGGCAGAAGTACTTCAAACACAAAGATACCCCTTCTATACATGATTTTGACACCCACCCTTTCAAGCAGCAAGTAGCGCTACTTGAGCAGGTAGCTGCAAACAGTAAATGTAATTTCCCAGAACACTTTTCTGACAATAGACATCAGATTCACACATTAAGTCCCTTCATGTGTGTCAGGGATACAGGTAGTGAATATGTGAGTTAAAGGCTTCTTGCTGAAGTTCCACCTCATCTGCTCATGGGGAATACCCTTCCATTTCCACCTTTCTTCTTTTTAAGTAAAAAGTAGAAGAAATCACAAGATCTGACATTATTACAGCAGCAGAAACATTCTTTTAAATTAAAGCTGATCACCTGCTTTAGGATAGCCTAATAGGGTGGCAATGTGGGTATTCATTGCACACAATCCACAGTCTTTCCACTCTATAACTCACAACATCTTCTGTGTCCACAATTTTTAACTTAACCACCCTCTGTATAGGGGCTAAGTTACCTCTTTTTTCCCCCAAAGCATTAACTTGTCATATTAAGCTGCATGAAATGAATACACTGCAGCTGACTTACTCTAGCTGTTATTTTCCTTCACTGAGTCTAACACTCCATTTCTCCTTGAAGCTTTTGCCTGTTCCCCTGGGCGAGAGCACAGATTGACATTTTCCTTGAAACAGAAACCTAGGGAATGTTGTAAGGGCAAGGATGAGGTTCATTCTCATCCTGACCACATAACCGCTCTCTGCGCTGGAAGCTCAAGAATCAGAGGTTCTCATTAAAGCTCAGAAACTAGGAGCTCAATGACTGTCTTCATAAAATTGAGTTTTTAAAGAACAGAGCATTGAAAACTGGAATCAGCGGATTAACAACCCACCTCAAGCTGTAACAATGCCTCAAAACATTACTTTTAACGTGAAGCTATTTCTGTAGCAGCTACCCTGGTTTTACAGTGAAAACATTATTTCAGCCCTGCTGGAGCAAATAGAAAGGGCTGTAAGTATGCATCTTTTAATTAAGTTTATACATACTTAGAGTATGAAAGCTTATAGTCCTTTGTGCAGCTGGTCAACAAGAGTGAATGAGGTAAAGTACCTCTAGTCATGTCACAGCTGTTGATGACTCCCCAGTTTGGGCTGACTCTGCTATTTCCTCTACAGTGAGTGCAAAATAGGGGGAAGCTCCATTCTGAGAATGTTTTACAGCTGATTTACAAACTGTCTGTACAGGCTGCAAATAACAAGTGAAAAAAAAAGGGTGTTACTTTATTATGCTGTCAATACTCACAAGCTACCTACTAATATTATATGGTAATAACAAAACAAATCCAAGATGCAATGGAAAATAAAGCTACCTATCATTTTGAAAGTGTCACATAGCTTCTAAATGGTAGTAATTAATGTCTTTAATGAGATGACTTCATTAGTAGGAATTTCTATTAGCATTAACATATGCTAATAGGTGCAATGGATATAATTCTCCATGTAAATATTCTGATTTGTTTGCAGGGACAAATATAGTCTAAATCCAAAAACAGGAATAAGTTTTGGGCTCCTGAATTTCTGTCCCGGAAATGGTACACAGAAATACAGATATACCCCATGTGTGCCACACAATGGGTTGGAAGGCTGTGGATCGGGTTTTCTTAGGTCTCTCAATAAACCTGAAGCTAATGGTTAACAGCAGACATATTTACTCTACCAGGGTAGAGCTGCTAGTTGATTGTGAGACCTTTTATAAATATTGATAGCATGCAAAGAGACAGCCATCTACACAAGTAATTCACAGCACAGCATTAAAAATTTAACTGCCTTACAAAGACATACAATACAGATGCCATTTCTCATGTTTTTGTATGACTTTCTATGCGCAAAACCTTTTCTAGGTAACTATAGGAGGAGAAAAACATGAAAAGAGACACAGGCCAGTTGAGAACTCTGAATGAGGGGAATTGGTTTCAGATTAAGACCAAGGTCTCCCCCCGGCAAGCAGGTTCGTGTGTGATAGTGCATGGGTCTAGACAGAGTTCTAAAGCTGAGAGGCTCCAGACTGGCTTAGACATTTATCTGTACAGAGCTAAGCTTGAAGCCTTGGGTTCTCAATTTGCAGTCTCAGATAATTGTGCAGTCTCACACAGAGCTGTGTTAATAGTTTTGCTCAATAGGAGACAGAAGGTCAGAGTGTACCTGCACACAGTTTACGTATTATTCTAACACTACAAAAGCCTCATTCACATTACTTTAAATTAATGTAAGCTCTACAAGCTCACACAGTGGATGTTTCTCATTTGGAAATACAATGCTTATATGCTTACACAGATCCTCTGCTGTAGTATCATAGTATCTCATAATTTATCACAACTCTTTCACTGGCAATAGAAATATTATACCAAAATAATATGTTAAATATAATATTTATATGTATACAATTTTGCATAAAATATGTATATATTTAAGAACATAGAAGTTTATAATGCAGGAGTAAATAGACGTCAGAGCAACCCAGCCACACTGTTGCTTTACTTGGTTGCAGCTCTGCACTCAGGCCCCTATACCTAGAAATCCAAAAGATATGGAAAGCAGAAATACTTTAGTTCCTCAATTCTTCCAACCACAAATTAAGCTGTGTGTAATTTACATGTATTCATAAAAGGTAAACAGACCACACTTTTCATCATTTAGCTTTTGTCTTGTGGTTTTGATGTGTTTGGTCACAGTCTGGTACCGGTACATATACCTATTTGATTCTGTTAAAAAGAATATGTGCAGTTCTTATAAAAAGAATATGTGCAGTTCTGGTGTCCTCAACATAAAAAGGACATGAAACTCTTGGAACAAGTCCAGAGGAGGACCACAAGGATGATCAGGGGACTGGGCACCTCCTGTATGAAGATAGGCTGAGAAAGTTGGGGCTGTTCAGTCTGGAGAAGAGAAGGCTGTGTGGAGACCTCGTAGCAGCCTTCCAGTATCTGAAGGGGGTCTATAGGGATGCTGGGGAGGGACTCTTCATTAGGGACTGTAGTGATAGGACAAGAGGTAATAGGTTCAAACTTAAACAGGGGACATTTAGATTGGATATAAGGAGGAAATTCTTTCCTGTTAGGGTGGTGAGGCACTGGAATAGGTTGCCCAAGGAGGTTGTGAATGCTCCATCCCTGGCAGTGCTCAAGGCCAGGTTGGATGAGGCCTTGGGTGATATGGTTTAGTGTGAGGTGTCCCTGCCCATGGCAAGGGGGTTGGAACTTGATGATCTTAAGGTCCTTTCCAACCCTAACTATTGTATGATTCTATGAATATAGTTTCTGGTGAGTATAAAATGCAGCCACTGAAATACAGCCTGTTACATTTAGCAGTGTTAACAAAATAATCCAGCTGCAAAGGAGGATTAGAAATGCATTTCACATGAACATTTAGATGCACACATCCTCAGGAAAAAGTCCCAATTTCTCCCTACTTGCTTTAATGCATTTCTCACACGAAATATGTAAACTGTGAAACTTTTAGGACCATCAGGCCCAGGAAATGAAGTAATTTTTCAGTTTAACACAAGTACAGGAAAGGCTGAACTGAGTCAGTCCTCAGTCTATATAGTCCTGTGTTAAAGTTATGGAACACAGAAAAAAAGGGGGTCTCTGTGTCCAAAGCTCAAAACTTTGTTGGGCCAAACTCTACTTGATTTGAAAAGTAGATTAAAAGAGCAAAAAGATTTTTAAGGATGATTAAATTCAGTACCACTGGCAAGCCCTAAACTTTACAGAAGAAAAGGAGATGGACGCATGCAACGTTTTTCAGATGCTGTCAAAACAGTATCTGATACAAACCAATGAACATCTGCTGAAGTCTTGACGTACAACCCAACAAGCTTTGCTCTCAGCTGTTAGCCAGGCCTCTCCAAGAGGTGCAAGTGCTGCATGTCTAGATGGACCCAAGAATCTGAAGTACTGCAGGGACCAAACCCAGCAAATGTCCACTGCCTTGGACTACACCACAGAAAGCACATGCTGCAGTCTTTGAGAGAATTACAAGACATGTATAACCTGAGCCCACCACTGGAGCATGGCTATGCCAGTACCGGGGGAGATATCCAGCCACTCTGAGTATGAACCAGACATGCTCCTGTGAAGCATCTTTTTGACTTCCCACCACAACTGATTTCATGTATCTGAAATACGTTCAGGACTTTAACGTGTTGGGTCACACGGTGTAGAAGCTGCCAACACCTGAAAACATTTCTGGGGTCCTCCCAAGGCTACTTGCTGCAGACTGATAGTTATTCCTTTCCTTACAGCAGTGCCAGCCAGTGTGTGTTACACTTTACTGCCATTACCGTCCAGAGCCTCAGAGACTCTACTGCACGTGCCACTGGCATTACAAACACCTTTTAATAGATATATATTAGGAAGCTGAGCTGAAGTGAGCGTAAACATACTTTGCTGATGTTTTCAGCATTTCAGGCAGTTCTCCATGCACCTCCATGATTTTTTGCTTACTTATTATGAGAAGCTGTCTTCTTCCACCTGATGGCCGGTTCCAATTCTCATTAATGTCAATTATTATTTTAACTTCTGCACTTGAATTATAGAGGAGACAGAGGGTGTTGAGAGCAAAGAGACATTACTGTTGGAAAGGACAAACCTGGGAAGTGCACAGACTTCCTACAAAGTGCATAAGTCCTTAACTGGGTCACAATTCCATAGAAGACCTAAAAAAATTGAACTGTTCTGCATTCACTATTCCAGAATAATGTACTGTTGTGTCTGACCTACTTATTCTTGAAGCCTGGCCAATTTATCAACATAAACAACGCTTAAATTAATTCTACTTTCACCTTTAAGCTTGGACTTAGAAAATACCCATGGCCTTAATAGTAAGCCTTGGCTTAAATATCATCAGTCTCAACAAGTACCTTCTTTCTGGCAGCCCCAGTGACATCAGCAAGTGGGCTAGATAATAATAACAATAACAAACATTGTGATTTTAATTTTTACAGTATTTTGTCATTAGTTTGAACCCTGGCAGAAAGGCTTTGTGTTCGAACGAGCATGGGTGAAAATGCACTGTGTCCTTCCCCCTCCTGCCGCTGGGGCCAGCACTGGCATAGCAGAGCTGGTGGCCCTGCAGAAAGCTGTCATGAAGACAGCCAGGGGCCTCAGCAAGGGCCACCCCTCTGCCTCTGGGAGCTGCTTTTAAACAGAAGCTGTCCCACTGGGCCTTGCCCCAGCTGCAGCCCCAGATGTGTCCCTTGAACCCCGGGCTGATGTCCCAGCCTGGCCTCAGCCTGACCACTGCACCCCTGGCCTGCCCGGCCACCACAGGCCTGCAGCTGGCCCCGGGCACCATCACCAGCCCTGACCCTGACGTGACTTCACAGCATGACCCTGGCCCTGCATCATCACCACAGCCCTGCACCACAGTCACCGGACTGTGGAGGTCATGGTTACCCTCACCAGGCCTGATCCCTGCCCTGGCTCACCTCCAGCACCTGGCCTTTGCCCTGCACATCTGCACCTGTGGCCCTGGTAACATGAAGAAAGAAGAAGTGCAGGTAGTGCACAACCAGACAGGCTCTTCCAAGCAGAGCTAACCTAGAACTTGCTTCCAGGTCTCCACCACACACTCCGGTCCCTGCCACTACACACACTGTAAAAGAACCCTGCTCTCAAACATGAAGAAGCTCAAAGCTTTGGAGGAAAGGACTGACCTTTTGTAACACTGAAATGAGTTTGCCATGAAACGATAAGACCAACAAGCTGGCAGCGATGCCAGTTCAGGCCTTGTTCTGTAGACTTAAAACTGGAGTTACACCACAGACTTTGGTTTAGTTAACTTGAATGCACAGGGCTGAAACCAATATAAAAAATGGCATGTGAAGCCCCAGGTCTTAACTCCAGGCCCCACCACAAAATAGGATTATTAAAAACTAACGATGAGGAAAAAACCTGATACTCAACCAATTGCCTTTGGTTACAGTACCCCCATTGGAACAAGTGGAGTCCCAAAGCGGGATCATTTATGACAGAAACCATTTACCAAAACGACCAAAGGTTTTAAAGTCACAATCTTCCCTGACATTTTTTTGTTTCTATTTACATTTCTTTAGCATATTAGTGCTTCAGGGCTGCAAGGACCTGTTTTCATCAGTGTTTACAAACCACTAAACATGCCCTGGCACAGTATCAGCAGTAAATAATAACAATATCACCTCCACAAACAAGAGCACTTGTGCCATGAAACATCCCGGGTGGAGTATCTCTTATGAAAGAATTTCTTTATTAATGCTTTGCTCAGGGAGGCAGCTCCACTGGAGCAACGATGTACACAAGCAGTGCTGTCCTGGTGTCCTGCCTGCTCTCCTCACTCCTGCAGCTTACAGGTATTTGGAGTTGATTCTAAGAAGTCTTTGTCATTATAAGAAGTTGGGCCCCAATCTAGATCTCTACACCCAGTAAGTTATTCCTAGTCTCCAGGAGGCTTCCAGAGGGCCAACAGGACTTCCTGTGCAAATAAACCAAAATAGGCTGCAATATCAGACCCCCAAACTGCAGGCATGACAAAATCACTGAAGCATCAAGAGGGCGCCGAGTATGTCTGCACCCCTGCAACAAATGCCTTCCAAGGTAAAAAAATACATTCCTCAGGCAGTGTTTAATTCCCACCTTCTACTGCCAGAGCCATGACAGTAAATGGCAGTCAAGAGAATACAAGGAATTAATTGCAACAATGGACTCTGTAAATGATCCACCATAAGGCTGTGAGAACAGTAATGTTCCTGTAACAAATAACTGCATCGAAACGATTTGTTGTAGAGGCTGTCTAAAAGAAAGTAAGGAGGGGATTCATCTTTCCCACAAGAATCGTATGTTGTTAATGGGTCACCAGGAGAGGAGTGGTGAGTGGCGCTGACTGTACCTTCCAATTAATTTCTTTTGCTTTTCATCTTTAAATTTGAGGGTAAATTAAAACAAACCTCTCCTTTGCTGCCATCTGTTCTCACAGTCATAAGTCTGTCATAAATCATAGATACTACACAAATAATATTAATAAAAAAGCATAAATCAACCTGGAAATAAGCAAAACAAAGCAAAGGGAATGAGTGCTCTTCTCTCCCAAAAGCTCCATTTCCCTTTCCTCTCTTTTCCAATTCCTAGTCAAAGACAGGGGCTGATGTCTAAGATGTGTTTTAGAGTCGGTCATTATTTTTTTTTTTTTCATATTCTTCCTACTGAATAAATAAAAAAAGGTCCTTACACAATACGGGCATAGCTACTTCTCAAAACATGATCTAGCAGGTAAAGGGCTATTCAGGGAGGTAGGTCCATTTCCCTGTTCAGTGGCTCAGTCTCTCTTATTTCCAGTGTCTCACTTGAAAGTGAAGAAAACAGTAAGTCCCTTTTTCTCAAGGATTAATAAACTGACACAAGGCTATTTTATATAGTCATAATAGGAGCATTATATAAAATAGTCAAATCTCCTAAATTAAAGTTAATAATAAAAGAATTCAGAGCTCTTCTGCCCTTTTAGATTCCCTGTTTATCCACAGCTCTTCTGCTGTTCCCAACTGTTCATTCTTTGGACAACCTGCAAATCTACCAGCTGCCTGTTCCCATATCACAACCACGTACCTGCTGCCTCTTTTAAGTGCCTGGCTCCATGTCTCCTGGCTCCTCTCTTCTCAGCTGCTTTCTCTGTCCTGGTGCTGTTTCAGTGGTGGAGGTACATCTCTGCACCCAGTGCTCTGACAGGCTGAGGCATCGAGGCCCCAGAGCTGACTGGAAAGACACCTGCTTGGGCACTGTCCGCCTTCCCACAATGCAGAAGGAGGAGCTGCCTCGGAGATAAAAGGCAGAAGCTCCACCTCTGTCTCCCACAGCTTCACGCCCTATTGCTGCTGAACCTTCCTAGGGGACTGCCAGTCCCTCTGCTACCTGCAAGGCTCTGAAGTGCTCTTCTGCAGAGATGGGAAGCAGCCAGACTCCCATGTCACCTTTCCCCATTGGCTTCTTGGGGAAAGGACAGAAAGGAGAAGCACCTACAGGTTTGTTAAGCCTTTGGGACCTGGGGCTCTGCATGCAAATATCAGCTGTCAATTCTTTTTTCACTTCTGTCCCTAGCAGCTACAGAACAAAGCTTGAGAGCACGAGCTGGGTGCACCCTGAAGCCTTGAAGCCAGAAATCAATTAAGACCTGAAATGTTTTTATATCATTATTTTCAGGCCCATTACATTACATATGGGAAGTTGACCTGTGGTACTAATAACTGTGCCTACAGCAAGTATTCACCGTGTCCTTACGGAAACTGAATTGTTTGGGAGCCATCTGAACATGATACTACCCTCTGAACATGGATTCCTCTCTATCACCTCCTGGGCATCTAACTTCCTTGTCAATTCCCCCTGGGCGATTGAAATATTTGAAAGAAGGAACCTTCTTCCACAAGCATCTACAAAATCATCAGTTTCATTAACCAGGCTTACTAAAATAGCATTTTGTGACTTGAGTTGGATTTCTGTCTTATTATAATTATTATATGCTATTATTATAATGGAACAGTGCATGTATATTGTTCTACAGACTATATTCCATTTTTAATCTCACACTAATGCTCATGATAAATGAAGTTTTCTCCAAGTTGATATTACGAATGAGGCTGGGTTTAATGAACAAGAAAAAATACTGAAGCTGGGTGTTACACAAGTTCAAAACTAATGTGTATCTTTTCTTTTAAATTATTAAGTACGCTATTAATAAGTTTCTAAAGTATTTTTCAGTGTATATGGCAACGAACACTCATGCGAGTTATATCAAAGCTGACTGTTGCTGCCCCTCTGAATCTGTTTCGTTGGAGGAGTCCGGTACGAATGGTTTGCCGCTGCTCTCCAAAGCTACCGCTGAGGCGAGCCACGAGAGGGCAGTGGTAAGGAGAAAACAAGAGGACGAACGCAATCCTGGGAACCAGCAGCCCGGGGCGCATCCGGAGCTCGGAGCCCTGTCAGTACCATGAGCAAATGAAAGTCCAACAGGCCACACAGTTCATTTCTGCATAAAAGGGAAGGGAAAACTGAAATGTCTTCCCAGCCAGTCTTAGAGGTCTGAAGCCTGCCAAGGGAACTGAGAAAGGACCAACGGTACCCAGAGGATGTGCTGGAGCATCAGGAGAAACAGGGAGAGACAGCATAAAGTGGAGCCCACAAATGTGCACGATTGACCACATAAGCCACATGTTTCTGCTCCACACAAAGGCTATGGAAAGAAAGAGAAAGGGAGATAGAGAATGGTTATATAAAGCAACTGGTCTTTTCCCAGAGAAGGCCCCCAAAATGCATTGAATTTCATGAAGGTGTGGGCTGTCAGTGAAGAGAGATGCAGTGGTTCTATCAGGTTTCCAGTGTAGCTAAGCCGGAATAAAATAATAAAATATATATTTGTCTGGAAACAATTACTGTTACAATTCACTTAAGGAGGTCAGTATTTCACGCTGTGTTGCAACACATTTCTGCTTATGTGAAAATCTGCTCCCCTGAACCATGGCTGTCATCTGTTGAACAACCATGCAGGATGTCAGATTTCATCTTTTGATCTTATTTCTGATTGTGTCTTTCAAAATTAACTGGTGTTAACATTTCTTTATATAACAAATTAAGCTTGCAAAAAAGAGAAAAGCCTCCTCCTGGATTTTTTGTTTTGTTTTGTTTTTGTTATTCTAGAGTTGTATGTGGGAATGAATTTCAATTTTTCATTGATCTTTTGAGAGATTTGCAGACAGGTACGTGCTTGCTCGTATGACATCAAACAGCACACATAAGATCAGTGCAGTCATTAGCACCTGACTTGTGGTCTGCCAGCAAATGCTTCATTCCCTGTCAGTCCAGCCTAGATTGGTCTATACAGGGACATGATATATTGTAAATTAAAATGGTCACTGAACAAACTTGACCAGTGAGCCCACTGGTTATTACTGACTTGCTCCCTGGCCCTGCCCAGATCCAACTAGCCCTTTCAAAACCATGCTCAAGAGCAGTTTGCCGGACAACTCACTTCAGTGACCTTATGCAAAAAAAGTAGTACTGATGAGACTCCTCCTTCCATTCCACAGCATCTCCTATATGCCTCATTTGATTGGCAGCATAAATCAAACAGCTTCAAAATCACCCTTGGAAAGCACCCCAGGAGTAGGCTGCCGCAGTGCTTTTATTCTAAAACTTCTGAACTGAAAATAGAATGTGTACAAAGTTAATTATCAAAATAATAGTAATAAGTGACATAGAGCCAAGGGGCAGGCACATGGGACCAAGAGGAGGAAATGCAATTTGGGTTAGAGTCTCTGAAGCTCACTGTGGTCATATAGGAACTGCAGGATTTGGGCCTCCAGGGTGATCACTGTTGTTATTACTCAGATTATAGTAGCACAGGGCAAATGCACACAGCCTGGAAGCCGTCTGCTCCTGATGAGAGTCCCCTGGCCTGAAGAGCTTACAGTCTAAATAAGACCAGGTAGACAAGTGGAGTGAGAAAGAAAGCATTTTTATTAGACCCAAGAGAGATTAAGAAACTTGCCCAAAGACACACATACAAAGCCTTTGACAGAAACAGGGTTTAACCTAGATTTCACTATGGCGCCTTGATTCATGAACATTTCACCTATCTTCTGCTCGATGTCTAAATGCCTCTTCAACTGAGATTTAAAGTAGACTCCATCTCAGTAAACCATCACCAGAAACATCCTATTATACCATGTTTGACTGTTTTTGCACAAGGAGAGACCACTTTTATTTAGAAAGTCCCAAGTTCACAGACAGAGAAACACAGACAGAGAAACAAGTACAAATTCGGGGGGACGTGAAAGCCTCAAGTTCAAGAACAGGCTATTGTTTCACAAGCCTCTCCATGGCACTAGAAGCCTCACTGCATTTGCTCCAGCTTTAGTCTCTCCCAGGGTTTTAAACTTGCAACTATCCAGCTATGTAATTCTTGATACCCAGCAAAATATTCTTCTTTTTGGGGGGTCATAATGAGAAATTAGCCAAAGAAAGAAAGCTGATGCCAAATTATGGACACAAGAATTTGCCAAACTTAACTCAGTCTAGGTTCACATGCTGCAGAAAGCTAAGACCGAGTTTTGGATTAAAGTCAGTGTTGACATCTAATGTTTAACCATGCCCATCATAAAAGCCACTTGAGTGAAATAAAAAATACACAATATAAAAATCCACTTGACAGAAAAGTTACTCATTAACATTCCTTCTACATCTCACACGAAAGCATTGCTTGTGTAAAGTGCCCACTTGTGAATCTGAGAGGACACTAGCTCTTACTTGCAGACTGCCCACAAGGTACCTCAAGTCTCATTTACAGGAAGAAATGATATCCTTTAATAACAAATGGCTCATTTCCCAACATAATTTTTATTATGTCCTCGACCTTTGCTTTCACTGGCAACACAAAGAGTTTCGGTGACTGCACGCAGAGGAGATAGAAGCCAGAAAAAAGGTCAAGGATGTTCTATTTCTCCGTATGGGTCATATAAGGTGCTGTGACTTGCGTACCTGAATGACGAGGGAATTCAGCTAAGTCGCTTGAAAGGGTCTTGGGAGCAACCTTTCAGCCAGGTGAGTGCCTGGCTTGGTTTCCAAATGCTGCCAGGATCGGCTCCGGGCTCTGTCCGAGGGCTGCAAAGCTGCCACGGCTCCCCCAACGTCCCGCAAAACTCCCTTGCCACTGCTGTCTCTCTCCCGGGTACCAGCATTTAGCCTAACCCTCTGCCAGCCACACGGGGAAAGGCAGGAGTGGCCTTTCCCTCCACATCCTCCTCGGGGAAGGAGAGGAGCAGCGGGGAGCAGCAGCCGTGACTCAGAGCCGCCTCTGTCACAACACGCGTTTCACAAACGTCCCGATGCTGCAGATGCCCCGGCAGGACCCAGCAGCCTCCTGCAGAGAACCCGGCCCTCCTGCCCGCGCTGCCCCCGCGACAGCGCGCCCAGCCCGGCGGGGGCCACACGCCCGCCCGCCCAGCGACCCCTCTGTCCCGCTCCCGCTCCTCTCAGCGGGTGCCCCCCCCTCAGGCTGGGGCCGTGCGCCCGCCGCTCCCCGCCGCAACCCCGACGGCCGGGGATGTTCAGCCTGGTACCTGACTCTGTCTTTCTCAGCCCGCCGGAGCTCCGAGTCCCTCTGCAGCACCTCAAAAATCGCGCGGGCTTCCTCCTCGTTTAAAAAGCTGAGATCTGGCCCCTGAGGCGCTGCGGTCATGGCTTTGCTTATTTCCGGGCGGACGGGAGGAGGCAGGCGGGCAGCGCTGACCCCCCGGGAGCCTGGACCGACACGAGCATGGCCGAGCCCCGGGAGGACCGCGCAGGCCGGCACCGGCGGGACGCGCTTCGCTCCGGACGGCGGGAGTCGGAGCCGCGGCCGCCAAGGCGCGCGTCGGGCAACACCCGCAGAGCGGCAGCCGGGGCGGGGCGGGGCGGGGAGGGGCGGGAGCAGCCGCTGCCCGGTGCCGCCCCCTCGGCCGGGCTTGGGTGAGGCGCTCGCTCTGCGCGCACGGCGCGGGGGTGCCTCGGCAGTGCGAGGCGGAGCACGCGCCCGCCCGGGGGCCGCTGCGGGACACCGCAGATCCCTCCCGGAGCCCGCAGAGCCTCTGCCCGGCCCTGCCGGCGGCACAGGAGCGCGGCCCTTCCGCTCCGCCTGAGCGTCCTCCTTCGCCCCCGCGGGTCCCGCAGCGTCCTGCCGCGGCAGGGGCCCGCGCCGATCGATAGTCCTGCGGAGTGGAGGCAAGGTGGTGACTTTTCCACGCGGGAAGAACGGGGCAGTGCGTTATCTTTGCTATCCTTCAAGCTTCCCCTTAAAGAAGAAATAGTACAGAATGGAAGTCCTTGAGTTGGGTTCTATAACCACAGTTCGGAAGTAATTTCATCCTCATTGCATTCTAACGGATCTAAGGCAGCTCATCTCTGTGCTACACCAACGTGTCTCTCTAAAGTAGGTGTCCGCTGAGTATGCTGTGTTGGTTGTATAGGCAGTAAACTGACCTTTGACAGGTTTCTGCCAAAGAAGGGCTTTATTCAGGACCGAGCTGCAGATGGAGAAAGAAAATAAACCAGAGTTTTTGTTATGGAAAAGTGACTCAGTGTAAATGTAATGTGCAGTGAAAGCGGGGCTAAGCTGCACGCAGCCACCATCCAGCCTCGCAGCAGGCTGACGTGGGGCCCAGGAAGGATGCTGCTCCACTAGGAAGTTGTGTGGTGCAAGTGGAAATAAAGACCTTAGAACCCAGCCGGAATAACGGGTTGCAGGAAGTTTGTTGGTTTGGTATAGCTTCTGGCCCAAAGAGGAACTTGCCTGATTCCTGGTGACCAAACAATAAGAACAAGGCTGTGAGACAACTGATGAAACTGTAATGAAAGCTGTGAAGACCGATGATGTTTAGAAGATGTCAAGAGGAGGTATCTCCCACAAAGACACAGTGAATTTTTAATACAGTATAGGAGATGCTTCTGGGTAAAGTCTAAGCGTGTTGTTTCTAAAGCTGCAAGATCCACAGCTGTCATTGGTGTATCCAGAGGTTACAGAACTTCTCTTTAAAGAGAAGCGACCTGTCCTCTCCCTTCCATTGCACTGAGCATCGTGGTGGGACTGTTTTACCAGCAGAAGCTGAGCTATGGAGTTGTCCACAAGACTCTGCCAGGCAGTGGCTGAGACATTTTCTGCCTTTCTGCTTGGCATCTGCAGGTTGTAGGAAGCAATTGCTCATGGTGCTTCTGCATCACGCTGCATCTGCTCCCAGATCTGAGGGGGAATGTGATAACACTATTTTCCTGTACATCCATTGCAGTGAACCTCATCAGTGCCCACCCTTGCCTTAAAAACAAGTTTTATCTTATTGGTGATGCTGTGGTTTCTTAAGTTTTTGTGCAAACATCTAAGTTGGGTTGGATGGGGTTCTGAGCAACCTGATCTAGCTGAAGCTGTCCCTGCTTATTGCAGGAGGGCTGGAGTTTCCAACCTTTCCAGCCCAAGCTTTTCTATGATAGAATATATACGTACAGAATACGTTGGAAGGATGTGCATGTTCTCATAAGTTTGCAAAGGAATTTATATACTACAGGCTTTACAAAGAAAGGGTGACATTCCTCCAGAAATTTGCTTACCTATAAATGTATTTATCCTGCATGTAAGACAAGAATAGAATTGTATTTCTAAGTTTTTGTCATCCTTTTTCTTTGTTTCTAGTGATTTGGTTAATTGGTGCCTTTTTCATCACCAAAATGTATGTTAAGAGTATTTTTGGTGCAGAGGGGAGCAGGAACAAGATGTTCATTTAATACATGAGCAATGCAGAGTCTTTCAGGTAATAACAAAGAAATAAGTTTTTTTCATTCTCTACCAAGTGATGGAATTATTCAGAAGATTGACAAGTAGGTACTCTAGTGGCTTTAAAGAGATGCTGCCAGACATCATGGTGGTTGTTATTTCAATGGCTTTTATCCAGAATATTTAGGGATATGGGCACAGCCATTTTATATGGTAAGAGGACTTCCATTTTACACAGTGTCTTGGATATGTCGTATCAGTGTTACAAAATGTGTGTTGGATCATGACTAGAAACACCTGCTATCTATGGAACCTTCTACCAGTTTGTTTTGTGAAAGATAACCAGTTCTCTGTTTGTCTCTTCATTACTCCACCCCACTATAAAGTTTATGCCTTTTCCATATACGGATCATGATGGCAAGGAAACACTGCCTCTATTCTAGTATTTAGAATCTTGAGCATCTTACGTGCTATAATTTCTGTTGCATAAGCCTAAGACAGGATACATGCTCTATTTTTTTTTCCCATGTTTTTTAGCTAACAGCTGTTCCAGGAAGATACAGAAGTGTTTTCTTGTAAATAAGTAGCATTTATTCTGTTTAGCAACCTGAAACAGAAGGCCATATGCTCCTAGCATATGAGAGGCTGCAGACATGAGACGTCTATTAGTAATGTTAATTGCCAATGCCACTGAAGGAGGATGCTGACACACATACCTTAATTATAGGGCAACTTCTTCAAAAACTGCATTTCACAAATACTGCTGTACTAATGGGTGGTGTTAACTCCACTTACTCTCAGTGCAGGATTTCAAAGTGTGGGACTCCAGAAAGCCAAAGGGGCTGTTTCTGAAAGTTGATCTGTAGCTCAGGAATTGAGGGGAATGTGCAGCAGGGTTGGCTCAACCTTGTAACAATTGGCCTTAGGGCTCATATAAGCCCTGAGGCTTGGAAGAACTGTAAGGTCTTGTCTGTTCCTGTTGAACTAATTACTGTGTAAGTTGTCACACAGATTAGTGAAGACTAGTTTAATTAACTCCCTGCACTAAGTGAAAAAGGCTTCACGGCAAGGCAAAGAATAAATATGAAGCATCTTTCATTTAAAATATATTAAATCTGTTTACTGTGTTTGAAATAAATATTTCTAACACTAACCTAGGTAAAAAATAGTTTGATCATACTACTGGTAAGAAAAAAAGCAGTGCCTCTCCCTCTTTTTAACAAGCCCATCAGTTATATCTCAGTTTGCTCTAATAGTCATTATTGATTTATGTGTATTAAGTTATCAGCTAGAGGTCCAACTGAGTTTCAGGGACACAGTGTCTTGCTGTGCAGGGTTCCCACTGCCACAGGTAGGCATTTCCACTGAGCAGCGAGTGTCCTCCAGGATCTTTCACCTTTGAAGTGGGGCCTTCAGCTCCCACTTCAAAGGAGCTTTGGACTTTCATTTAGGCTTTTTAACTGTGAAGTGATACACTTTGAAGATTGCTATGGAGGTCAGCATCCAAATGCAGTTCATGTTGTTACAGCAGTTTGTGTGCCATGCAGCCTTTTCTGAGGCAAGGAGGAGGCAGGGCTGGGCTGAGCAGGTTGCAGAGCATGGGCCACTGCTGTCCACCCTGAAACCACCACAGGCGGTAGGCCTGCTCCCACAGGGAAAGACCATATTCAAGGTACACCACACTCACAAGTCACATCTTGCAGGCTGCGTGGCTGCAGACTGCTCCTTTCCACAATTTCCTCAAGCACTTCCTCTCAGTGAGTGTTTCATTCACCAGCTTTTCTTTTCTATCCAATCCCTTGAGTGTGGGCTGCTCCATTCCCACTCTTTTAGACTCTGCCCTACCAACATGGCAGATTTCCCCACAGGTACTGCTTGCTGCTGCTTCTGTGTCTCATCCTAACCCCATACATTGTCTATACAAACTCTTGTGTTTTTTTTTTTTCCAGTAGAGGGTTGTTTCTGCTGAAATAGACTTGTTGATCCCTTAGAATGACAAAAGGGCATCATAGCAAAGTATGATTTGGTTTTTGCCTACCAGAAAAAAGGTAAGAGTGAGATCCTAAAAGCATATTAACACTGCATGACAGCAAGGAAAAGTGAGCGTAAGAGAGATATCTGAAATAGTGGCTGCAGTCTGACCCCTGCACATTGTGATGCTGCTCTCAGTGTGTTTGGTGCTGCTTTGGACAATCACTCCATGACACCCCTTCCTTTTGCTTTTTGCTTATGACTGGCTGGCTGTCCTTCTTTCTCTCTTACTTTTAATATTCAGTTAATCACTAATTTAATTTTGAATACCCATTTTCTCCAGACTGGAAAGAAGACTGTGAGCAGGATCCTTCACAGGGCAAGATGGGTTGGAATTTTATGGGGTTGCTCTAAAGGGCTGTGGCCTGGAGAGGCATATGAAGAAGGTGGTTACCTGTACATCTCTGCAGTATAGGAGCACTGCTTGGGATGGGAGGAGGAATGTGTTTTGTTCAAATGATGCAGGATTTCTGCTTTATTATAGGTCTGATATCTTGACTGTCAGAGCCATAGGTTGACTAGTACAGCATGTAACCTCTGCTCTCTTGCAGAAACTATGTAACCTTCTCTTCCTCCTTAACTAATATATGCACATAAACATAATCACCAGAGGCCAATATCTGGGACACAGCTGAATTATGCATTTAATTTATTAAGGTTATATGCCAGTGCATGCAACTTATTAAGACAGGCTTGAGTAAAGGTAAGAAGAAACAGGCATGACTAAACAATAAGGAAGAGATGTTATTAGAGGCACGAAAGCAGCTTTAGAAACACTGAAGTCATATCCAAATGAAGAAAACAAAAATCCATAAATCCTTGCTGATAACATAGAAAAATAAAATAAAGCAGACTAAAAAAAAAGAACAAACCCCCAAAACCTACTTCTGGGAGGAGCAACTTGCTAAAGAACTCTAAACAGCACCAAAGGTTCTCCAAACCTTCTTGAAACCCTTCAAAGCTCATCTGAGAGTCTGTAGGGCTGATCAGTGATTAGGTATAAAAGAAGTGCTACAGAGAGCAGAAGACCTTTTCATCAGAGAATAAATAGATGTTTACTGTGGAAGAAACTAGGAAAACCCACATGCCATAATACTTGTCCAGAAGAGGAGCTGACTGAAACTGAAATGACTGTGTAGAGATTGTGACAAATTGGCAACAGGAACATTAACAAATCACCAGTACTGGAAATTATTTCATCCAGTGGTTCTAAGAAGACTTACAGTCTGTAACTACTCACTGTAAGGCCAGGTTGGATGGGGCTTTGAGCAACCTGGTCTAGCGGAGGATGTCCCTGCCCATGGCAGGGGCTTTGGAACTGGATGAGCTTTAAGGCCCCTTCCAACCCAAACCACTCTATGACAGTTCTATGATGACTGGTACCTGGGGGCTGGAGTGTGGCAAATAGATACTAGCTGTAAAACAGTTTTCAGGGAGAATCAGGGAACTACAGGGTTATGCATCAGGTCTCTGGGCAAATTTCTGGAAACTATAATAAAGGGCAGAGTGAGTGGTTACCTGAGCTCATACAGGTTACCTTGGAAGAGTCAGTGTGGTGTCTAAAAATGAAAGTCTTACTTTACAATTCTCTTTTTGAAGGATGTCAGCAAATATTAGAACAAAGACAGCCAAGTTGATCTCATCTGCTTAGACTTCTGTAGAATTTTGACAGTACCATCATCAATAGGTTCCAAGGAGCCTTAGTAGTCATGAGATGAAATAAAAGGTCTCTTTGTGGGCAAATAACAGGTTACAAGTTAGGAAACAGAGAATAAGAGAACTCATTACTTATTACAGCTGTGGAAAGTCACCACTGGAGTTTCTCAGAGCTCTGTGCTGAAATCTGTGTTGTTCATTATACTCTTAATTACTTGGAAAAGAAGTGAGCAGTGAGATGAGAAAATTTACCGGTGGATGAAAGTTTGTGATATGAAGATATTTAGGATAGTAAAGGCAAAGACAGACTGTGAGAAACCACAAGAGATCTTTGAAAGACAGAGTGAAATGTTTTTCCTTTGACTAGGAAAAAGAATCCTAACTTCATGTATAAGCTAGCTTTAACATGTAAGCAATGGACTCTGAGCTGACCATTACCATTTGGGAGCAAACTTTTAATGATACACCTAACTTGTGAAAAACATCAGAAAAGCAACCCAAATATCAGAATTTATTAGGAAAGAAAAAGAAATCTATGGTTTGCCTATAGGTTGTACATGAATATGGAATTCTGCATGGAATATAGATTAAATTACTAATTCATATACAATGTGAACATAAATTAAACTATATACTCTGAATATATGTTCACATATACTCTTTATATAGGTGATGGAATTAGAATACGAAATTCTATATATTCTATATTTCTATATGGCATTGAAAGGGTGGAAGGGAATTGACTTCGGCTTTTCTTCAAAAAACAAGAACGAAGGGCTATCAAATGGAGCTAATAGAAGCTGATTTAAGTGCAAACAAGGAGATGAACTTGTGCAACTCCTTGCCAAAGGGTTTTATGGATGCAAAAGACCTCAAGCAGAGACTCTAGAAGTAATTAAAAGAGAGGTTCATTCAAGATTATTTAATAAAGAAACCACTTGGGAAAAACCCTGATCTGAGAATAGATACATTTTGAGAGAGCTTCATGTACTCTTGCCCTGTTCTTGTTCTTCCATATGCATTTGCTTATGGTCAGTCATGGCAACAGGATACTAAGCTAGATGGACACTTGTTCTGAACCATTATGAGCATTTTGCATGTTCTGATGAACATACCTGGAGACCATGTATGTGAAACCTGGGACAGGCTCATGATAGGGTACCATAACTTATGGATGGGATGTGAACTGGACTGCCTCTGCAGCCTGAGCTGGGCATTCTTTAAGAACAGTAATGCCTCAATTAATGTTAGAAATTTGTCCCTAATATCTCACCTGCCACACAGGTAGATCCATAACTGCAGTCATGAGTATGTGGTTTATGTGTCTGCAGAAGGCTTCTTGTCTTAGATAAGACATTCCTGAGGTTTTTTCTTCTTTTATTCCAGAGATGGACAGGATGAGTGGACTACAAGGTTGATGAAGAAATGTCTGGACCATCAGGCTCAAAGAATTCTTGTTAGTAGCTGAAAGTATAACTGGCAGACAGTTAGGAGTGGTATTTCTCCAAGTTTGGTAAGGAACATGGTACTGTTTAACTTCACCAATTACCTGAATGATATGATGGCATGCATCCTCACTACATTAGCAGGTGATGTTCAATGGTGAGGAGAAGGTTATGTACTGGAGGGCAGAGCAGCTATTCAGACAGTTCTCAACAGACTACAGAAATAGCCTGACAGAAACATCTTCAAGTTCAGAAAGGCAAGAGAATAATAACCAGATTATCTGTGATAGTAACTATCAGCAGCAGTGATTGATGTCCTTAGAATCTAAACATTTCCAGTGATGGGTGAAGAAGAAAGGTAGTAAATATTACAAAAAATATTACTTCATATTTAATTAGGAAAGTTAAAATAAATGAAACATAATAAAAAAAGACAAGCTAAAATAAAGTTGCAAATCAGAAAAACTTGGTATCTTTAGTTAAATTGTTTGAGCCAAGAGCATTATCATGCTTTTTTTAAACCCTGAAGCAAGTACAGTAATTCATGGCTTGACTTCACAAACAAAGATTTGGGAAGGGCGAAAACTCTGTTTTTATTTACATGCTCTGTTTTGGAGGACAAGATACAGCAACTATGATATAGCAAAATCAGAATGCCTCTGTGAATTTACCAGGGCAAATTAATACAAATTGTGGAGTGAGAATGCCTTTTGTTCCAGCTAAGAAGCAGATTGTCTAGAACTTAATTATATTATAAATAATTCTGTGATCTTTTTTAGTGCTTAACTCCAAGCGTGCTTTTATTGCAGAAGACTCACTGGAATAAAGAAAAATCCTTACTCTGTTTGGTTTGCATAAATACCCCTAACAGTGGAAGCTGGAGGAGTAGCCCATTCACATTCTTCTTTTAAATATCAGTGGGTATTGGATGTTGATCAACTATGAATATAGGACACCAGAAGAACAAGCATAGAGTATTACTGACTAAAAAATGTTTTACCCTTTTTTTAAAGCAAGCAAATGTCACCTGGTAGATCAGGTAAAAGACACATTTGTGCTTCAGTTCAACACACTAGCTAATCCTCTTCTACATACATTGACAACTTTAAGTATCTTCAGCTGCTAGAGAAAGTATTCATTTTGCTAAATGTAAACACTTGTAGTGTAGACAGCTCCCTTTAAACGAGTGTGCCTAATTACCCTTTTCAATGAAGAAAACCAAATGCTTATAGTACACAATTTATCTCATTCTAAAGTAGACATCTAAAATAGGTCAGATGAATCATACCTTGAAAGAGGCTCTTTCTTTCCATTAAATATAAAGGGAGCCTGGCATGACTAGCTCTGAATTGTACACTGTGTATATCTAAAGTTAGGTGAGAGGAATCCCATCCCACCTGTTTGTACACTTAATAAAAGAAGAATACCAATACAGTATAAAAATGAACAAACTTGCCTCGGGCTTTAAAACAAGTGTTGTAATCTTGAGCAGTTCAGCTCCTAAATTTAGGGTTTGATTCCACTTCCATTGAAGTCAATAGCTATATCTTTGAAGAGGAATTTAATGAGGCTTGTCAATTACTTTTGTTTACTCTCTCATCAAGGATACTTAACTAAACTTACTGAGAAATGGATATCCAATGCTTAGTGAGAAAGTGTAGGCTATAAATACAGGTTACACTTTGAAAAGGAATTTTTTGTAAATTAGGCTTTTTTCTTTCCATCTTTTGAATTAAAAATGTGAGCAGTATAAGGATTTATCATCCTTTCTGATAAATGTCTTTAATAACTCTAATTCAAGGAACACCAGAAACTACAGATGTTTTTCATTCCACAGGATGATTAGCCCTTTAATTAATATGTGTAATATATTAAGCAAAGTCCAGCAGGATGCTACCACTCTGTTTAAGTGCTGACTCCAAAACTTGGTTTGCAGTGTCAGTTTTGTAGAGCTCTTCGCTGCCAGACCTCAGATAACAACAGGAATATTGTACTGCTTATAATACAGAGTACCATGAAGTTGTAGTTGGAAAGTCTGATAAAATCTTTAAGGGCCTACTACAGGTGATGAAAATGAATTGCTATCTAAATGAAACCACTGAAGATTTACAGTGCTGCCTGGGTGTAATCTAGTCCTGATCTCAATGTGGGCAATAGGTATGCATTTACATGACTATGACATGTAACATAGGAGACTCTGCTGGCACCAGTGGGAGAGATGAAGCCACATTATTTGTGTTCTCTTTCCTCCTTGCTGAATTCATGCTAAATATCTAACTGGCTTCACCACTTATATTTACTGAGGTCTTGAAGGAAGGGAGGGAGGGAATTCTGTCAAAGGAATGGATTAGTATCTGAGTGAGATTTACACTTTAGAGTCAGAGAAAACTCGAAAATTCTATTCTCTAATTCAGTTTATATTTCTGCCTGCAAATCTGCTTTGAAGTAACACAGGTTTGAGATTCTGAAGGCAGAACATTATCAGGATATCATTATCATGTGAGCAGCATGAGAGAGAAGGCTTTCTTTGGCTCTGTGCTGAGAACTGTGCTACAGGTTTCCCAGCCAACCCCTTCTTGACAACCCTGGTGCAAAGGCAAAAGAGGTAAGCTTGGAGGGATTCTTTTAAACATATTAAAAACTAAACTAACAACTGCGTATTAATAACAGGATTCAATTAAAAAAACTGGATCAGTATGGGAGTGGCTGAAGGCAAAGGACTCTCTCCAGTTCACCTGCTAGTAAAAGAAGATTTAACTAGATGGGGAAATATAAGCAGCTTTGAGAAGTTAGAAACAGTGATGCAAAATCAATGAGGTTACTTTTATTCTCCCTAACCCATTCATGTGGTATGAGATTTTTGCTAAGCAAGCACTTCTCCTGCTGTGCCATTTCTAGGTTTTACCGACTCAAACATTCTGGCTGCTTTGATTACAGCACCAGATCCAGCCACTTAGGAATAGTCAGTCTGTGTACATGCATAAGGGAGAACTGTGTGCTTGGCAGAGCTCTTCAATGGGGATTACTGAAGATGATAGCATGTAGTGCTAGTAGGGTAACTTCAGCATGTTTGGTGCTCTCCTCATAGGTAAATCTGTGCTTGAATTGTTCTAATTGTGTCAACCTGTATTTAAGAAAATTTGGTGCAGGCTAACTGAAACTTTGTGTCCTGAAGGGTTGCAGAATTTAGAAGTTTTTCCTGTTCCAACCGACTTAACTACATCAGTAGTTTTCCTGCAAATTATCACTTTGTTAATGAACCTTGCAGACTTAGTATTTCATACTGAAAGATGCATCGTTTGTGTGCAGTAGAAGTGACAGTGCTATGTAATCCATTACTTTTTTTTTTTTAATAGAGAATAATGCAAAAGAGGGATATTGTGTCAATAATCCACAGGGGAGGTGGGGAAAGCAGCGTTTCTAGTATGTTGCTACATCTGCAGCATTTTCTGATACCTTTTGGCACTGTGACATGCTGAAGAATTGATATATAATTTTCCTGTAATACAATCCATAAATTCTTATGCAGGTCTACTTAATCAAATAAGAGAATTACACACACATTTAAAACACAATAAAGATACGATGAGTTTCATTTCTGTAACTACTAGCACAAAAATGCTAGTGAAAGCATTTTGATTGCACAAGTTCTGTCAAAATAACTTTGTTTTAGCTTCTTATTTTATTTACCAGCTCACATGAACTACATAAAGGCCTCTTTCTAAAGAGCAAATGAAAAATACAGACCCAAGATGTCAAAGCCTAAGTAATAGCTGGGGCTTAAAGGCAAGGCGATTTGTCCAGGATGTGTAAGTTCAGCGGACAATTGTGTTCATTTGCTGTGCTGGATTTGATGGTCAAACGTTGCCACATGATCAGATGGTAACAGTCATTATCAAATCAGCAAAATTTCACAACAATGATTTTGTGCCACACGTGGCATGGATGTGCTATCTAGTATCACGAGCTAATTTGCAAGGACTTGCCAACCCTGCAAGTCCTTTGATACCAGTCCTATTGCATTAGATCGTATGTAGGAGCTACTGGTATACCTGACAGCCTGGTTTTGAGATCAGTCACTGCCCCAGGAAATAGAAAATGGCAATAGATTGGCTGCCTTAATCTGGCAGTGACTACCTAAGTGTTTTAGCATGTTGAAAAACAACATGTTGCATTACCTGGGTAACATGCTATTACTCAGCAACAGCAGTAGCTGCCAGCAGCAGTGGTAGTAGTTTTATGGCTCCCAGCTTAACAAATAATCAACGTGGGGGAATTTAGGAGCTCCCTATCACCCTTAACTTCTCTGCCCTGTATGGGCAGCCTCTGCTGATGATAGTTGCTTTTTGTATCATCTTAAAAGTCATGATGTTAGCAGCTGGACATGCTGTCCTGGAGATGGGGTTGGGAAGAATTGTAACAAAAAAAACAGGCTGTTTCTAAGGAGGAGCTGAATCCTGCTACCCAGAACGGCAAAATTTTTCCCCCTCTCCTTAATTTGCTTGGTAGAAGATGCTCAAAAAGGAGGCAGAAATAAATCTGTGCCTTTGCAATCAACACTTGTCATAGATTGATTAGGTCGGGGTAGGAAAATTAGGTAACAATATGAGCTGCTATGGAAAAAGTTAACTCTATCCCATCCAGACCCCACACACGGGGTGATCATGTTCTGCTGCTCCTGCAGTGAAAGTCGTCAAGATGGCATATCACTATGTCAACCTACAAATCAATTAAAAATCCATAACATGTTAGAGATCTAATTGATGCTTACCCGGAACAGAAGCATATTGTTGAAGCTCATGTTCTTGTCTTTTTTCAAGCAGAATAAATTATAATTGTACCTATATATATATGTTTTGTCTGCATTCAAAATTCAAGCCATCAGTCACTACATCCTGATGGACCCAGTCTGCGTTCCACTCCTGGGTAAATGCATGGAAGAAGTTGGCAGGAGAAGCCCAGCTCAGCGGGTTGATGCAGAGGTGCTCGGGCCAGGACCAGGAGTGGCTCCACTGCAGGGGTGTAGTGAGGGGTGCGGCTGCAGGCAGGGCTCCAGAGGTGAGGTAGGCAGGAAGACATGAGGTCCAGGGTGGGGCGGGAGAGCAGCATGTGTGCTGGCAAAATGCCCAGGGCTTGGCTTGCTGCCCAGCAGTGATAAAGGAGGGAGTCAGGAAAGCACCTACCAAATGACCTTCTCACCTACAATACCTAATTTTGGCTCCAGAGTGGGCTGTGGTGGTACCTTGGTGGTGCATGGGATGGTGGAAGCAACAGGAAGGACCTAGGGTAAAACAAAACAGGCTCTGAGGAAGGCAAATGTGTGGAGAAATTGGTAAAAGTTGAGAAAATTATTACTGAGCTTAGAGGCTTAAGATAAACCAAAATGTTATATTGGAACCTGCAGCATCCAGACCCAACAACCACCGACATCGATGATCAGGAGGGAGGGCAGGAGAAACTGGTGAAAAGGGTGGTGAGACAGCTGTGGAGAGTCTCACTGATCAATTGCACAGAGAGGCACTGCCTAATCTGACATAACCTACTAGTGTGGAGCTGACCCAGCAACATATTTGGACTAACTTTAGACTGGGAGAATACCTTTGACTAGGTCACTGATTTATATCATGAGGGTAAAGTGTTATTGACCTAGTTGCAGGTGGCTGCAGATTCACTTTAGTGGATGGTCAAACCAGAATGACTTCTAGAAATAGGGTGGTTGCATGAGAATCAGTCTGTGTGAATGTATGAAAGTAACCAGGAGGTTAGAAACAGCACTGGAGAGCACTAGTACTGGGGCATGAAGGGAAACCCAAAAAGAGCAGTAAGTCATAAGTCACAGCGTTCTTCAAATCTTCTAGTGGATTTTTAATTCACATTACTTAATGACATATAATTCTCTATTATCACTGTCATAGAATTTTATACTTCTCATTTAACAGAAGATGGTAAATAGAAAATTTGTGTATTTCACTACAGGAATAAAACAAATGGTAAAATCTGGTACTTGTAGTTCTACGTGGATCAGAAATTCTGAACTCAGACCTCTCTGGAAACAAAGCTAGGCTCCTGAATGTGGAAGTTATCTTCCCACTGTTGTGGGCTGTTACTATAGGTAGGGAACAGGACTTTGAATAGATGATCTGCACAACCAGAATGTGCAGAGAGAACAGATATTTTTCTTCCATTGAAAACGATCAAACAAAACAGTCCTGAATACTGTCCAACTGCTTGGGTTAAGGGTAGATGCAGTTTACATATACTGAGCCATTTGCAAACTCACTGAGTAACTTTGTTAAAAGGGGACCCACTTAACCCTACACTTGATAATTTGTTAGTAACTTTATGAAATAAGATCTTGCTCCAGTGCAAAATGACTACAAATTGGAGGCATTGTTAATAACAATACTAGCACATTATGTTCATGTGGTGATAACATAGACTATTGTTCAAAGTACAAGGCAATGGAGCCACTGAGGGTTTTTCTTATCTTCAGTCTGTTCTCCAGTCCCCTGAATATTGCTGTTACTTTCCACCCACTTCTTATAAGTTGTCTTCTTGATAAAAAGATAAAGCCTGCTTTTCCAGTGCAACTTCATATGCTATTTCTTTAATGCTGGATTTTTGGATGATTTTAATCTCTTTATTGAGTATTCTTGGAGTCAAATTGTTTATGAGGTTTGGGGGATTTTTTTGTAATGTTTATGTGTGTCTGTGGGAAAAGTTTATTTCTCTGCCACGATTACATACAGAAGCTAACGACAGACTAATGACATCAATTAATCTCACTGAATGTGATATTAATGCAGGTATCCATTTAATCATTTGTGAATGATGTCAGTTTAACAGCTGTACAGCTTTTATATAGCAATCTACTATCCTAGTATGTAGCTATGCTATGGATATTATAAGTAGTAATGAGACAAAAATCTACTGTGGTATCTTACAAAACACACTTCAATGTTATTGCTTTAATTGGAAGCTCTGGGAAGGCCAAAATGTCAAATTATTAAATAAGGACATAAATACTTGTAAAAGTACTTAAACCAAACCCAACATATGCCACTGGTTTTGAAGGATCGGCTCTCTAACAAAGCAAAAGTTGGTTTTGTTTACTTTGAAATTCAGAACAGGGGAACTCGTATGTCACCAGTTCTCATCTCCCTACATGTCTCAAAGTCAGACCCTGAGTCAGAAGGAAGGTCTTTAAAGGCATGTAGATGTATATGATATAAACAAACACAGCTTCTATGTCTGTACTCTGCACTGAAAAACTGTTAATGCTGAAGTCTATATGAGAAACTACTTTAATATTGATGTCTCTGTAACTGTTGATAGGAAGCCAGGTACTGCAAGGACCCTTTTGCCTGAATTCTTCAGATAAATGCTTTGCACAGTAAAGATATGATCCAGTAGTTAATAACAGGGTTAGCTTGTAATTCCTTTAAAAGATACAATTAAATATGTCTGTCACAGGATTTTCAAAGGCTTTTCTATCTTTCTACAAAGAGCTTGTTTTTCAACAGCATTTCACTACACTTTTTAAAATTTGAATTGATTTGAATTGATAAAATGCTCATATCCTTCATGAATATATCTCCAAGGTCTTTATTTGGCAAACCACATTTTTCCAGTCCATGTTGGCCAGAACCTGATGCTAAATCTGTTCATTGCATACAAAGATTTTTGGGGGCGTAAGAAAATGCAGCTACTTATTCCAGAGTGTAGCAGCTGCCTTGGCTGCCTCACAATCTTGAGGACTGTGAACAGCTTTTAAAAATCTCTCTGTAACACCAGTCTGTCTTTTCTGTTGCGATTTTTACCCATTGAACCCCTCCCTGGAGCCACAGTAATTGGATTCACTGCAGAAAGGCATCCACCAACAGGAAGTTCCTTGTTAATATTACTGCAAGGAATGGGGTGGAGTGATTAGAATGAAGATGCAAAATAGCTGCTATCAAGGCTGAGGATCAAAGAGAAGGTGATGAATGGGTGGTTTTGGTTGTTACTGCTTTTGAAAGGTGACTGAAGAGGAAACAAAGCAAAACACAGGCATGTTGTTGTTGCTATTGGTCTGGATTCTCAGTCTATCAAGTTCCCTTCAGGTGCACTTTTAAAACAATTCCACATTATGGAAAAGAAATCTTAATTCTCTTCCGTGAGAACGTAAATAGCAACTCAAATGCCTTTTCCTTTTTCTAAATTTAAACTGGAATCTCTCACTGTATATCCTGGGTTTTCTTCTCTGTTCTTTAGTTTCTTTTCAAGCATGTGTTTTTTAAGCAAGACCTTTTGTGTTATCCTTGCATCTCATTCAATAGCATAATATGCCATATTATGCTGATGTGTGTTATGCCAATTTTTATGGCACAACAAACAGTAAACGCAGCTTTACAATAAAACGCATAATGGTAGGAAGAACAGAACCCTTTTGTCACTTCAGATTTGAATTCATACTTGTTTTCCTTTGAACCTGTCAAGACTATCCTGAGCTATGCAAGATGAAAGGACACATTTTTGCCATGGTGTGCTTCTATGAACACTCAGTGTGATTAGATGGGATTCTTACAGTTTTATTCATGCCTAAAATAAACCGCCTTTTTTTCATATCTAAAGTATTGCATTCCAAGTGAAGCCTAAGCTTCATGGACATCTACAGCAAAACTCCAGTGAGGACTGGATTTCAAGCTTTAGCAGTATTTGAGTTGCTGTGTTTGAAAGAAAGCAAGTGTTCTGGATCTTCTAAGAGAAGCTAAGGTACTCAGGTGTTCTTTGCTTTATCTGCCCTTTCTGTGCAGTGAACGTGTTACTGTTTCCCTGATGGCGCAAGGCTCTTGAGGGACAGGATGGTATGGAAAACCCGAACTGACAGATACAAACTGATGTGAATGAATGCATTTAGTTTTCTTCTGCATGAGATGAGGAAAGCCAGAGCATAGCATATTCTCTTTGGACTTTACTGCATGACAGAGCAGTATAAACTCTTCTCAGACCGTTTACAGTCTGGGGATAGAAAGCTGAGTACTGTTATTATACATAAATATACACATATATAGCATAATGACATATACCAATAGTACTGGGGCTTTTCTTGCCTTTACTTTCAGTTGTTCCTATTTGTGCCTCATGGGTTAATTTCTAGCTAGACAGACAGTGAATGCCTAAATAAGAATCTTATAATAGAAACAGTTTGTTCATAACAACCAGATTTTATGGATTGTAAAAACCAACACGGAGCCTGCCATTGGTACATATAAAATTGGAACAATTTTTCCTCATGTACATTACCTCACCTTTATTTACATTGAATCTTCATTACCGTTGTATTACCTAGCCAGTTATTCCCCAGTCTTCACAGGAAACTGTTTGACGCACTGTATAACATGATGTTGGGAGCAGCAAGGCTGCTCTGCAAGGAAAACTGAGCCAAGTGTACAGTGCCAGTGAGCAGGCAGGGACAGTGCCCTCCTCACAGACAAGGCATGATTTGACAGTGCCTGAGCAGGGGGAGCAGAGCAGGTCCACTGGTGGTCGCCTACCTCAGCCACATGCCACTGACAGCCAAACACGCATGTCTGTAATGATCTACAGTCCAAGGTCAAGTCAGGGCATCAACTCTGCATCAGGGTCCATGTCCAGATCAGTGAGATGCATAGCCAGGCACAGGGATACTCACAATGTAGCTCAGATAAAGACCAGCACTGAGGCTTTGCCTCCTCACTCCTAAATCCATTTTCATATCACTTCTGAATATGTTGAAAATCATGGGCCAGAAAAGACCCTATGGATTGCCAGTGCTGCTTCCCCTTTACTCCTCAAAACATTTATTTATGCAACAGGAGCTTACAAATGTAGTTTAAATATTGTTCAGGCAGATTTGATTTGATCCTCTGTGAGCAAAACAGGAGATTGCCAAGTAACATATGCATAGATGAGTGCTGACAGTTGCATGGTTACCCGTGTCCCCTGTGGAATCCATGAACCTGGGCTCTGTAGTAGAAAGTTTATGCTGCCAAACGCTACTGAGCAGCAGAGCCTGTTAGCTTAGGCTGAGCAGCTGGGGCTGTTAAGCTCCTGAATTTGGCAGGAACCAATCTCCTGTAGAAGTGGTAGACCTCCTATGGGTTTTTCTGCTTGTTTGTTTTTATGAGTTGTTAAACCTGTATAATTTAAATCTGAAATAGAGATGCTAATTTCATTAAATACTGAACATTTTGTGAGCCGGATCCAAAAAATAGCCACTGAAAGCCTTGTTTAGTCTTTAACTTTGCCCTTGAATGAACCACATCTGCTGAAACAACCTGTTTCCTGAGTGTTATTGTTGATCCTAAATTGACTTAAGAGATTGCTAAATGAAGTGAAACTGGAGCACTAATCTGCTAGGAGGCTCAGTGAAGCTTTTTAGGTCCATGTTTTCACATGCCTTTTATTGAGTCTTTATATTTGGTAAACATTAAACTCTTTGGAGATGGATGTGGGACAGTCAGTTCCAGCACTTAAATGGCGTGTCCAGATGTCATGCTCCCATTTCAGTGAGTGGAGATCTAGTCAATACAGCCAATGGAGTCCAGAGGGGGATTCAGATGACTCTTTCAAAATGAGCCAAATGGCTCTACAGTTTCCAGTGGGATTAAACTAGGGTGGGTGCCCTAGGGTATAGAAGCATCTGCACCAAGCCTGGCAGATAGGCATGTGAGAGATCTGTGCCCTCCTGGAGAAGCAGCTGTAACTCAGGTAGGATGCCTTACAGCATCTCAGATGACAACAGAGCAACTGAACCAAGCCCCTCCATTTAGATGCCTATATGTATGTGTCTACAGTCTGGAGCAGAATGCCACCCTGGGATTTGATTGTTAAGAAATGTTAAATCAATATGCTGGTTTGTCTAACAAAAGCACTCAGAATCTCCCATAAAAACATTATTTTTCTTAACAGTGTTTCTGGTTTTGCTTTCTCCTGTGTTCTTACAACCAGAATTAGTAGAGAAATGTTATTGGTAGATTCAGAAACCCAACTAGGCACATGGCTGTACTCCACCCTCAGTGAACTGACCTTCAGCAGGGAGCTGCACAC
Organism: Neopsephotus bourkii; assembly: GCF_033783945.1. Classification (NCBI taxonomy): domain Eukaryota; kingdom Metazoa; phylum Chordata; class Aves; order Psittaciformes; family Psittacidae; genus Neopsephotus; species Neopsephotus bourkii. The sequence goes on from NW_026902113.1 coordinate 5,482,860, forward strand.
AAATATGCACAGCTTCATCAACATACTGCTCCCCTGAAAAAAAATCTTGTACCCTTTCCTTCATTAGTGAGTGTGGGGATGAGGGGATTTAGCGTGGCAGCTTTTCTGTCTCCATTTTTCAGAACAATGAGATCTCTCTGGTTTTTGGAGGTCATGTGTTTTGGAGTATTCATGCTACGGTGACAGTACCCTTTTCACCTGAGTCTTGACAACAGCTTCTACTTGAGAAATCTAATACAGCTGAAATAATAAAGAATGAGGATAAATTTATTTTTTATGTGACTTGCAGTTATAGATGGGATGAACATGGTTTGACAACTTTACAGTTCTTGCAGCTGTTATTCATATGGGCCCATGCTGGATTCCTACCAGAGCACAAGTATAGAGACTGTGAGTAGGAAAGGTGGAATGGTATAGATATGGCCACGGGTCTGGTCTTACCTCTGTCAGTGTAAACAAGTACTGCAAAGGTATCTTCCATTTCCTTTTGCCTTCTCACATTGACTTCCTTAACTGATTCTCAGCCCATGTCTCTTCCCTAAAATTGGTCTCAAGATCCATTACTATCAAATATAGGTCTAATTAATATAAACATTTAAACCAAATTTAATCTCTACAGCCAGAAATATGAAGACACAGAGCAGGCTGGGTGGATTACACCTCACAGCCACACAAAGAGGTGTTGTTATATCATAAATATGAGAGAAATGTGCACCACAGAGTTGGGTAATACACCTAGTGAATAAACAACAGAATCAAATAATAAACTGTGACTCTTTCTCAAAATGCAAGAATAATCAAGCATATAAACCCAAGGATAATAAGGGATAAGTACCTGCTGCATAAAGGTACAGTGCCTTTTTTTACATATCTGACAAATTAAATACTGTACTAATGGGCTGGGAAAAACAATACATTAACTGTCTCCTGAAATGACTCTGAAATACATAGAGGCCAAGAACTGTGCTAAATGCAAGTCCTTTTATCCATAAAGTTATTTTCTAATTAAAGGATGACATTTAAGTGTGTAATTTTCATATTATGCTTCAGTAGCACCAGGGTGTATACCGTTCTGTTTCAGAAATGGTGTTCTTCCAAAATGTGTGATCATCTGAAAGGTTAACTAATCTTTCATAATTTGATTTGTCAACTCTCTATCTGACTCAAGAAATCAGTTCAGTTGGCGAAAGAACTGTCAAACGTGCTCAAAATTAAACACGTATTTGTGGAGTTCCCTGAACTGGAATAACAGCCTGTGCCCTGGGACTCTACACAGATCCCAGCCATCACTGAAAAGCAAGCTTGATTATCTAATGCTTCTTTACAGTGTGTCTCTGTTGTGATTACAGTTTATGACTCACTTTTATTTTACAGCTCTGTTACGGCCCCTAGTGGCTTAGATACACCTAAACATCATCGTGGTCCTGGCACCAAAAGCTGTGGGAAGAACCGAGTGCTGTTACAGGGCAAAGGGTTGGAAGCAGTGAAGTGATAGGGCCTGCAGACCCTGGGTGTATTTGACTGTTCTTTGAAAGAAAGCAAGTTTCAGCAAACCCCGTCATATATTTCTTGCGAGATTTGTCACATTGATAATTTTCAATAAAACCGCTTTTTTTTTGGATTAAAGGAAAAATGTCTCAATTTTGTATTTGTTTTAACCTCCATTCAGTGGCTTTATATAACAAAATCTACATATTATAATATTTTGAAGAGGCAGATGGTTTTATTTAAAGAATGAAAGCTCTTTAATTTTTTAATTAAATTAAAACATTTAATTAATTCATTAATTTTTAAATTACTTTTACCATTTTATAGGTGGTCACCTTGTCTGACAATCAGACTGATTTTTTTTCCGTTGGCTATGGAAGTGTTCTCTTTGGCCAGGGATTTCATCACAACATTCCCAGCTTTCAGGTAGGCTTTCACTGGCAAACTGTTTATTTTGAGGGCCCTGCAGACTAAATCATGAACATCAGAATCACCAACAGCAGGCACCTAGGACACAAAAAGTCCTTTGTCGTTCCAAAAGAAATGTGTTTATGCCATCTTATTAAAGAACACTTTAGGGTTGGTTGTTTTTTTTTTTTTCTGAAAGCATTCTATTGTATCAAGCAATATAATCCAGTGCTTTCTGACCAACAGCATCAATATTCCTTGCCATTTCTAGAGACTTGACAAGCTGCTTTTGCTTCTGATTTTGAAGAAACTTAGTTCATTTTCCCCCATTGCTGTTTTCCACATACTTCAAGTATTTTCGAAGCATCACAGCACGAAGTTTAATTTTATTGTATAAATATAAATCTATCCTTTGGAGAGTGATCTGTGTTAAAATATTTAGGAAGTTGGTTGCTGTCAACTAACCAATATAATTGCCATTTAGTGAAAATCCTTGTAATCAACAGAACAGCAATGTGTAAGTACTTTCTCCTCCTCCACTTTTCCCAGTCCGTTTTACCCCAGGTTTTAAAAGGCTAACAGGCTTACAAACTGCATCTTCTAAGAGAATCACAAGTTGGAAACTTTTCAAAGGACAATTTTAAGGAACTGAGGGCTGTCTCCATAGTGGTGGTTGCTAAATTGTCCATGGCCAAAGAGAATGGGTGAAGGACTTGATGAAGACATTTTGAAGTGTCTACATAAAACCAAATTTGTGTAATTTATATACTTGGTAGAAGCATTTTCATTATATTACTTCCGCAGGAAGATCCTGTAATGTAACTCTCCAAAACTGTATTTGTTTTATTGTTGGGAAACAGCTCATTACTAAGAGACGTACAAGCTCTCAATTACACCACACAGTATTCTTGGTCATAACTGAGAATATTTGTTCATCACAGCTTATCCATTTACTCAGACCAGGAATTACTGAAATAGAGTGCTTCTACTGTGTTTTTGAAAATCCAGTTTAATTTTTAACTTATGAAATTTAACTTAAGTCATATCCCTTTTGTTACAGGGCTACCCAATACAGGAAAACCAAATTACATGGGTTTTTTTTTTCATTTTCTTTTTTTCCTATAATTTTTTTTCCCGCTTTCCATTACAGACACCTACTGTGCCTCTCTTTTAGAGTTGCTTGTGCTGGCTCTGCATAAAGGCACTGAAATCTCTCTTTTAAACTGGCAGCATTGAATCTGTTTTTTCCAGTTTGCAGTGCTCAGAGTAATGTATCTAGGTTGAGCTGAAATGGGGTCCTGAGTCCATGGGCAGGGGTTGAGAGAGGCCCTAGGAGTCCAATAATGCCCTCAGGGTTCTGACACCACCCTAACAGCCACCTCTTCCCTGAACAATTCTGGCAATCACACCTAATAATGCTTGTTTAAAGTAATTTTTCTTTTTCCAAGTAGGATCACCGTTTTTCTATGTCATACTATACATCCTTTAGACAGATAAAATGTCATGCTAATTTCTTACAGGAACATTAGTCGTATTAAAAATAACATTCACAAATCTTACTGATACTTCCATATTTTTTTGAAACAGTCTGAAATTACATTATAGTACTCCAAATATGACATTGAAGATTCATTCTTTCACTATGGTTTTGAAGCTTCCATGTCTTATTCTCAGACACTCAAGCAAAATCTTCAGATGCAAATTCTTACATGCTTTTTCTCAAATCTCCTGAAGCATAGCAAGTAAATCTTGGAAGACAAAGCCTCTCAGGGGAGGAAATTATCCTAGCACATGGCTGTTTCATAGAGAAGGTGGTATTTCATTGACATCTTGTGCTACTGAGGTCGCTTCCTCTGATTTACTGCTTACTTCTTTAGATGGGTTATCAAGAATAGATGGAAAAATAGAAAACGAACAGGTTAGTACAAAACAATCAAAGATTTCGTGGAAACCACAAAGTTTAACTTAAGCACACACCATGTCACATTAAAAAAATAAAGTTACATAAAATCAGCCACTAATTATCTTAAATTTTTGCAGAGATTTGCAAAGGTAATCTTTAACTGGTGTAGATGTGAACAAGAGTGTTTGCAGCAGTCTACCTCCCTCTTTGTATAGGGCCAACTGTACTAAGTCCATGCCATGAAGGAAGTCCCACAACACAGATACAGACCAACAGCAGTGTGATACCATTCAGCTTGGCCCTGAGGTTTTGTCAAGAGAGAATATGAAGGATATCAAAGACTGTACACCATTGGCACCATTCAGGATGAACCCAGAAAGTGACGAGGGTTTCACTGTCAGGGCACAGTGAGGGCTGACTTCTCCCTAAAAGCCAGGAGCTAGGTCTGGTCATACAGCTCCTGAGTGAGGGAGCATGCTCATGGATGGCAGTCAGGGTCAACCAAGCCTCCAGCTCATCAGACAGGCCTGTGGCAATGAGGCAGCTTCAAGGTCAAGCTGGAAATCAACTCCCTGGTTGGACTCCCCAGGATCAGGATGATGATGAGTTTTGTTGGCCATAATCAGGGTCAGACCCAGCCACTGATGACTGGGCAGGTCCACAGTGACAAAGCAGGTCCCAGGTCAAGCCAGGAAGTGAGTCTGCAGCTCAGACCCAACCAGTGGGGTCCAAGGGCAAGGACAGGTATGGCTGTGGCTGAGCTGGGGAACAGTATGACATACGACATAACTCAGGCAGGGCCTGAAGCCACAGGGTGGAGCTGGGCCAGGGTGTAATGGGGGGCCTCAGGTGAGGCTGGTCATGGCCATTAAGGTCTATCAGTGCCTCTGGCCCATGACCCTGATACTTGGTGCCCCTTGTCTTCCTTGCCACCATAAATAACCCTGCCCAGACATTTACATGTTTGTGCTTATGCGTAGGAAACACTGTGTACCCATGAGAGCGAAATCTATGGAGAATGACTGCTGCTGAAATAGGTCTTGTTTAAAACAAAAAACGGCAGCCACCTTCTCTGCGGTCTTGTATAAAGCCTTGATACATTTATTATTATAGCTGTACTCCCTTTATTTCTGCAAACTGCAAGTAAACAACCATGCTTGGTTCATTATTTGCCAGCTTGTGGAAACAATTTTTTCTTCTCTCTCACTTTTATTTACTCAGAAGGATCTCTGGTTTTGCCACAGTTTTCAGGATACTATTACTACAAGACAACTGAAGTAGTCTTGCACATCATAAATAAATCAAACTTAACAGGGTGGAATTTGTTCCTATATAAAAGGGAAACTATTACAAACCACTGTGTGTTTCTCAGGCAAGTTCGTCAGGGTGACAGGACAGCAGAGAAAGTAGAAAGGTGGCTCCTGGGCCTTTGGAGGCTCTGAGACCTCCCACATGGGGCCAGGAGACTCTCCAGTGCTGTGGGACACACCACAGGCTGCTTTTGTCTTTCTGGTTTCCTTTCCTGGGACACGGACCTCTTGGGTGTCAAAGAAAGAACTTACTAAAAAGGATCAGAAACATATAAACATAATTGTGTTTTTCATGACAGCAGCATAAAAAATTGTTCTAGAAGTAGGACAGCAAGATATTTTCCATATAACTTTTTTATCATTGAGGATTTATGTCCGTAATGACTCAAAGATCACAGCTGCTGTTCTGTGAGAGAAGATGAACCTATAGGCAAAACATAGACCAGGTGAGCAAAGACAGCATGTTCAAACACAACACTTTCACCTGTAAATTTACTTACCAAAAGGGTAAACTTACTCTAGTGCTGCAACAGCAGGAATTCCACACAGGATGGAGTTTTTTTGTGTGGTTAGAAAATGCAGAAATGCTTCAAGTGGCAGCTGAGCCCTGTGACAGTCTGATTGTGTTAGTCCAGGATGTTGTTTTGTACATCAGTGTGCTGTAACTAGAATCATGGTGTCATAGAATGGTTTGGGTTGGAAAGCTCATCCAGTTACAAACCCCCTGCCATCTCCCACCAGACCAGGTTTCTAAAAGCCTTGCTCAAGGGACTCATTGTCAGAGACTGTAGTGGTAGAACAAGGGGCAATGGGTTAAAGCTTAAACAGGGGAGCTTTAAGTTGGTTATAAGTACAAAATTCTTCACTCTTTGGGTGGTGAAGCACTGGCACAGGTTTCCCAGAGAACTTCTGGATGCCCCGTCCCTGACAGTGTTCAGGGCCAGGCTGAACAGGGACTTAATCAGTCTGGTTTAGTGTGTGGTGTCCTTGCCCATGGCAGGGGTTTGGAACTGGATGAGCTTTAAGGTCCTTTCCAACCCTAACCATTCTGTGATTCTATGACTGTGGGAGATGTGTCACCCGCAGCAGCACATCCTTTGGGGTGGGACAGCTCCCCCTGCAGTTTTTCACCAGGTACTTCTGGAAAAAAAAGCATTTTGTTTCAAGAATGAAACCTTCAGTATCCTTCCTTATACATCTTAACAGCAAATAAACCCCCAGGGAAAACCATTGCAGTCAAAGGTGTACATGGAGAGGAGATCCTATTGGGAATATTTAACGAGGATGTTTCCAGCCCTTCCTGAAATCAGGAATTTAATGTGTTTTAAAGGGAAACCAAACATTTCTATTATCACAGGTTTCACTGATCTCAAGCAGAAGGGAAAAACATCTTCAGTGGTACACTCAACACTTGTATGGCAGAAGTGTAGCTAATGAGGAGACACTCCCTTTTCCCTTGGCTTTCTGGAATGCCAAACCCTCATCAGAGACAGTAATTATTCTGGGAGTCTTTCACTGCTCCCCTCATCAACGTGTTTACTTCCTTCTTGTGACATTGCATAAAGACGTTTGCAATTTTCTCTTCCTGACGTGGCACAATAACCCCACAGCCTGTTTTTGTTTTTAATTCTGTGTGCTGATGGAGTGCTAGAACTGACTCAGCAACCCGCTTCTGACCGTCCAACGCCAGCGGGGCGGTGCGGACCTTCCCCATGGGGATGGGGTAGAATCGGTGTTGCAAAGAAAGCATAATCTAAATTTGCAGGTTGATTAAATCTGGTTACTTGGTGCCTCTTGCAGAGACCGCCCTTGTACCACCTGGTGTGAAACAGCTATGCATGCTTGTGGTTTTCCCTGTGACATTCTGCCAGCCCTTTGCACAGTTTGAGGCTCTCAGCCAAGGCCTTTGACTACAGCTGTGTAAAGAGGGGTCAAACACACACCAAACAGAGCTTAAATCCATCCTCTTGAACACAAGGCACAGTGTGTCTGTCAAGTGCTCTTTTGATTTTTCCAAATGTGCCAGGTTTTCCCTGTACTGAAATAACAAATTTAACACACTTTCATTGGCCATTTCCACCTGATCCCCCACACCACCGTACTTCAGAGGACAAAATGTGCGCCAGTAAGCACCTACTCCTTTTCTATTAAGGCTTTATTGATTTATTTATTTTCGTTGCACAATCTATATCACAGGGTGTATTTTGCATACTGTACAAGGGCTCATTTTTGGGGTTGTATTACACGAAGCGTGATTTTGCTCCGACTCTTGTGCAACCTCTCTACCTCCCCACAGGTGGCGCCGCTGGCAGCCGAGCGGAGCCGAGCCGAGCCGAGCACAGGCCAGGCCAGGCCAGGCCGCCCGAGTTCGAGCCGAGCCGAGCCGAGCCGAGCCGAGCCGAGCCCAGCCCAGCCCAGCCCAGCCCAGCCCATCCGAGCTTTGACAGGCCCTCCCCTGGCGGCGCCTCCTGCTGACGTATTTCGGCCGCGCCGAGCTCCTCCCCCGGTAGTCGTGCGCGTGCCATGCGGGGCACGGCGGGCAGCATGGGCAGGTCCGGCGGCGATTTGGGGTCCGCAGAGATGGACCCGGTACGTAGCTTCGAGCGCTGGAAGAAGAAATACACCCGGCGGACGAAGAGGCTGCGGCTGCAGCGAAAGCAGAGGAAGCGGCCCGAGTGGCAGGTGGAGCGGGAGGGCATCAGCCGCCTGGTGCAACGCTACCCGGAGGTACGGCAGAGTTGGTGGTGCTGGGCCGGGATGGGAGCGAGGGTCTTTGTGTGGCGGTGGGAGGAAAACTTCATATGTGGTGTGTGCGGGGGTAGGGCTGGAGGAGAAGGGATGTGTAGGTCCTAGGCAGGGTTGGAGAGCACCCGTAGTTGGGAGCGCTTTTCCTTTGGCTATAAGCGGTGCTCGTAGGCACCCCTGCTGTGTGGCGGGTAGAAAAGCTTTCACCTCCGTGAGGCAGGGATAATTTTCCTTTCCTTTTTCAGACCAAGCAGAGTTGGAGAGTGCAGTAACCGCAGCCCCAGTGGTTCTGGTGGAGGTGACTGTACAGCCAGGGGTAGTGAGACCCTCGGGGGGAGTGAGAGGTTGAGAGCACGGTGAGGAGAAGGCTAAGGCAGATGGTGAGAACAGTTACAACCAGTGGCACTTGGCCTTCCAGTATCTGAAGGGGGTCTACAGGGATGCCAGAGAGGGACACTTCATCAGGGACTGTAATGATAAGACAAGGTGCAAACTGAAACGGGGGATATTTAGTTAGGTATAAAGAAGAAAGAAATTCTTTACCAGGAGTGGTGAGGCACTGGAATGGGTTGCCCAAGGAAGTTGTGAATGCTGCATCCCTGGCGGTGTTCAAGGCCAGGTTGGAGGATGAGGCCTTGAGCAGCTTGGTCTAGTGGAAAGTGTCCCTGCCCATGGCAGGGGGTTGGAACTAGGCGATCTTAAGGTCCTTTCCAGGTCAAGCCATTCCATGATTCTGTGTCTTACTGTTGGAGATGGGACACATGTGTTTCCACAGAAGATGCAAGAGGCAGACATCACAGTATAAGACATCACAGACATCACCATTCCATGATTTTGTGTCTTGCTGTTGGAGATGGGACACATCTGTTTCCACAGAAGATGCAAGAGGCAGACATCACATTATAAGAGAGTGTTGTTCACCCTAAGTCAGGAAATAGGTATTTGAATATTAGAGCCAGGGTCAGTGGAGTTGGTTTTGTCACCTGGATTCCCTTGAATTTCTCTGGGAGATGTCCAACTTTTGAGATGTACTGGTTAGTGGAAAGTACTGTAATTCTGGATAACGGCTTTGGTGTGCTCTGCCTGGGGTGTTGCTCCATGTCCTGCCTACTTTAACTGAACTTGCAGCTACTGCAGGAGTAGCATGGGAGCTGTACTTGGGTGTGCAGCACTCGATAGGGCTGGTAGTAGGGACTTTGTGGTGGTTGTTCATTGCAGAAAGTAATGACAAGAAGTGTAGAAGAAATGTCTGTTACCATGAAGACATCATGAGAACTTCTTTGGCTAAGATTGAGCAAGTTAGTATTCTGAAGCTTCACACAATCATTGGCTTCTGTGTCACTAGTGTGTATGTCTGCACATGCATCTGTTTCTGGGACATGGGTGATAACTCTTTGAGTATCTTCGGGCAGTGTAGGTAAGGACTGGGTAGTGGGAGGTTCTGTTAGTGTGTATTTATAGAGGCTGAAGAGGAGAAGCTGGTAATGTTGAGGCATGTATCAATTGGAATGAAGACAGGGTAAACATAATGTTTGTGTTGGGATAGTTTTGGGGATTACTGGTCTCAACTCTTATGGGGTTTTGCTGTCATCTAACTCCAGGAGTCTCCTGACTGTGAATATAAGGTAAATGCCTACCTAGCTTCCATCGTCAGTTCCTAATACATCCTTTTCTGGTCCCTGACAAAGTTTTACACTTGGTTTCCTGCATTTCTGCTGTATTACCCTGGACCTGGTTATAGCAGGGGTGGGGAGTGTCAGGAAGTGCCATGTGCGTACATCTTCAGGAGTCTCCAGTGGGTTTTGCATGAAGCAGGGAATCAGCTCTTCAGTATGCTCCCCTCTGTGCGGAGCACTGACTGGGATCTAGCACACAGGCTGTGAGTTAGGTCTTCATGTGCTTTTGTAATCTTGCATGTGGCATGGAATAGGGGTAGTATGGCTTCTGAAAACAAGAGTATCTGCCTTCCCCTCCCTCTTAGAGTATATTGTCTATGATTTCCAGTGTGAGAATGACTGCAATGGATAAATAAGGCAAAATTAAACAATAATGAAGAGATAACCAGGGTACTTTGGCAATGATTTTGTTGTTGTTTTCTTGACCTGTGTTGGCGAATGTGTGGCAGCATAGATGGAAAACATGAAATTTAATTTCAGTGTGTCCAAATCTTGGTACCATTTTCTGTGTTAATAGGTCATCTGTTATCTGTTGATACACTGACTTTGTTGCCTAACTGTAAAGTTGTGATGAAAATTGTCTTCTCTATCTAGTTGCGTTTATGAAAAGCATTAATGGCCTAACTGATGTGCTGGGGAGTGGTTTATTTAAACTCTTTCTAGTCTGCTTTATGTCAAATTAATTAAGTTAGATCAGAATACCATTTTAAGTATTTGAAAGTAGCTGGGTGCTCTCACCTAGAGCAGATTAGGGAGAGCTCACAAGTACAGATTCTCAGCAGATTAGCAGGGGTGGTAACTGTCAGGGATATTGCATGTGATAGCTATCTTCAAAATTATTAACTGAATTTGGAAATTATTGTCAGAAACTCCAGTACGTGAAAGTAAAAAAAAAAAAAAAAAAAAAAAAAATTAATGGTGATTTCTGATAGGAGTTTCCCCACCTCCCAGAAATGTACTAGCTTAAAGTATGTGCATCTCAGCACAGGTAGCTTTTGCAAAAATAATTCACCTGTAAGATTGCTGAGTAATGTGTATGAAAGTTTGATTGTCTGCCAGGACACAGTGAAAGTTTGAAATCTATCTTGCAAGAGCTTCATGTGAAAGAAGTCAAAACTGGGTTTTAATGAAATGCATGGGTTAAATTACTCCTGTTTATTTTACCAGAGAGAACTAGGCTGATTAGAGTGCTGGTGTGATCTGGGTGCTTTAAACAGGTATAAACCCTCAGTTGTCAAATACAGGGTTGTGTAAGCTTCAAATTTGACATTTGGAAATCTCAGTTAATGGATGCTACTCAGTATGTATTCAGAGCTGTGTAGCCTACCTTCCTCTTCATCTGCTTAGGTTTTATAGCTAGTCTTATTTCTTTGAGTTCTGTGATTTTTTTCCTGTCCTGCTGCTATTGGTTGTTGTGAGCTTTGCCAGTGGAAACTGTTAGCATCTTGTAATGATCTACTAGAACAGACTTGAAAATACTATGTTGTTTATAAGATCTCTACTTGACATCTCAACATTTTCGTAAGCCATTGAGGCAACTCATGGACTCAAGACACCTGCTTTTGGGGGTTGTGTGTGTGTGTAATTAACAGTTCTCAAGTACGCTGTAGAGATAGATGCATACAGAGAAGTAATTAGTAGGTGTCAGGGCAATGAAGTACTTTTCCAGTATTTTTTTTTGTACCCTGTAGGGTACTAAAGGTCTGCAGGGCCTTCTGGGGAGGGACCAGAATTAGCCCCATTAATACCTCTGGATTCACCCAAGAGACATGACAGGTCTCCGCCAATGATCACAGGGAGCAGCTAAGTCAGGGGCTTTAACTGTATGTGCAGTGATCATGTTAATGGGGCTCCTTCCCCAGCGTTCTTCCACTGGTTCTTCTGTGGTCTTTGAGGTCACAGTCATTAATCTTTAACCATATAACCTAAAGAAAAAGATCTTGATGCTAGCATTCTAGGGTCAAAATGGAAATGTGGAGGTGGGGGGAAATGTGTTTATTTGGAGCTATTTTCAGAAGCATTTGTTTACCAGGTCTTTACCCTGCAGAGCATTTACCGGATTTTGTGATGACTGATATCATACAGCAGCTGGAATACACTTTATCCTCATTGCTTCAAGGGATCTGAAAATACAGTTGGGAAATGGACATGGCTCTAGTAAGGCTGTAGGGAGGCTGCAAGCAGTGTTTGCATGTGGTCCTTGCAGACGAAGGAGTCTGACTTTGTGAATAGAAGCTGTAAGGGTTCAGTTGCTAGAAGTACAGGTGAGGGTCTCTGTTTCAGGAAGGTAACAGCTGTCTACTTTGGAGTGTAGTAATGTTTTCTTAAACAGGAATGCGTAAAAAAGAAGGGAGGTAAGAGGTTCAAGTTCCCTTTTATGGGATATGACTATCATCACTCCATTTGCAGTAGTCTCCAAAACCAAACTGCTCCTCTGTGGATTTTCCCAGGAAAATGAATTTATGTTTAGTGTGCATGGATTATAAACTCAGTGCTTGTTGCAGCCACACAGAAATAATAAATAATGGGCTAGTTATGTGTTTTGCCATGATGTTTTATTATAGTCTCTGTTGGCAGTTAGTGTGACCGGGATAATTCTGGAGAAAAAGGCTACAGAAATCCATTTTTTTTTTTTTTTTTTTTTTGTTTGTTTTTTTTTAGATAACGTATGTATGTGAAATACTTAGCATGAGGTTTAATTGCAGGTTATGTCTGAGGCTTCTTGCATGCTGCATTGTAGAAAGTTCAGCCCTTGCTTGCATGCTGCAGTATCTTCTTAAAATGTGATTTAAATTCTTTTAAGTTTTTTTTAATTTTTTTTTTTTTTGGACAAGTACTGTGTCCGATTTTGGACCCCCAGTAAGAAAAGAGACCTCACTAAAGTTGATCCATTTCAGTGTTGGGCCATTAAAATGTTGGAGGCTGGAGCACTTGCCCTGTGAGGAGAAGCTGGGGGAGCTGGGCTTGTCAGTCTTGCAGCCAAGATGACTTTGGGATTGGAGGGGGGAGATCATGAAGGAGGTGTTTGGGGTGGAGATGAGAGACAATAGATGTAAGTTTACAGAAGAGACACTCAGTCTGTATTGCATTTTCCTCATGAGGATGGCCAGGCAGAGGTGCAGGTTGACTGAAGAGGTCTTTGTCCAGCTTTTGCCCTTGAATGATTTCAAGATGCTTTCAAGATGATTTTGTGGAGCGCTGAGCAGCCTGATCTGACCTCAGAGCTGAGCTGCTGTGAGCAGGCAGTTGGATGGGAGGCCTCCTGAGGTCCCTTTCAGCCTAGATTTTTCCTTGATTTCGTGATCTAAGCTTTAAATTGCACTATTAGTCTGCATCTCTTATTACTTCCTAAACAGTTCATAGTAGAAGAGTGGTTTGTCTTAAATCAAACCTGTATAGATTGCCTGACCAGCTAACTTGGATCATGTTATACTGAACTATTACATATTTATGTTAACAGCTTTTAATTTCTGCATTATGCTTAGATTGTAAGCACTGATTGAACTTACTTTGTTTCAGATAAATCCTAGTGAAATTCAAAGATTTTCGGATTTCCCGTTGTCAAGGAAAACCTTAAAAGGTGAGTACGGAAGTTTTCTTTGGAAACCAATTTAAGTAAAAATGAATATATTATATATCTGTATCTGAACTTTTTTCCCCTCTAATTTTTAGCTAAGCATTGCCATGTACAGTGTTTTTGAATAGAATTCTGTGCAAGACAAAAATAACAATTGTTTTTGTTTGTTTGCTTTTTCTGCCTTCCCCTCCTGCACTGTCACTTCACACACTGCAAATACTAGGACTGCAGGAAGCTCAGTATCGCGTGGTAACAGAGATACAGAGGCAAACCATAGGTTTGGCTTTACAAGGTAAAGATGTACTTGGAGCTGCAAAGACTGGATCGGGCAAAACCTTGGCTTTTATTGTCCCAGTAAGTAATTTACATCCTTCCGTTTGTACTCAAACCAAGTTTTCTGTGAAGTATTGGTTGTCAAATGGCTTAGGTTAATAGATCCTAGGAGAAAAGTTATAATTTAGCTAATCTAAATGTTCCAAGAAAGCCAAGCAATATTCTGACATTTTGATCCTTACATTAGTAGACCGTGTGATTTAGGAAGTGCTTTATTACTTTTTCTCAGGAATCTGTTTTCCTGGTGCAGCTCCGATTGTCCAGTTCTTTAAAAAATTGAAAATTTGAGTATATGAAATAAAAGGGTGAAATTTCTTCAGTTCCTTAGAGTTTTTTTTTTTTTTGTTTGTTTGTTTGGTTTTTTTTTAGTTAAGTAGTTTTCCCCCATTTAAAAATTTTAAGATCTGGACCTTATTTAGCAAACTTTAGCTTAGTGATTGCGGACTTCCATTTCCTTCTTGTCTTTTCTGAACTCCGTAGAAATCACTTCTAGATGCAAGCAGGAAAACAGGATGAAGATCCCTGTCAGGGGTAATATATGGTTGACTAAACATCGTGTTGTGGATACAAACTGCATCATATTATGATTAGATAAAGGGAAAAATAAACATTGTTTTGATTATGTATTTTTGTTTAATTGTTGTTTGCATTTTTGTGAGCATAAATTTCTTTGGAGCCTATTCTGTCAGTAACTGTGGACCAGTAGTAGGTGCTTTGAATACCCTCTATCATTGAGAAGATTTCTGCTTAAATGCTTTTTAAAGATTTTTTTAATTAGTAAAGAATAAAAAATCATAGTCAGCTTCACAAGATGGTCTCGTGAAACAAAAGTGGGAGAGCTCCATTAGATATTCTAGAAGTACTTTGTTTTACAAACCTTATTTTAGAACACTTTTAGGGAACAAATGTGGTAATTGTACAATTGTTTTAACAGCCTTCAGTATTTCGGGATGCTTTATGTATTCATACCTATGAAACAGTGTTTCTGCAGTGTGAATTTATAAGAGGAGGAATAATTGTGGTCTGAGGTGTATGGCAACTTCAGTTGGAATGATCTGTTAATAGCGTGTGTGGATAGTACTGCTTGAAGGCTATAACGAGAATTAAAGCTGCAATAGTTGACTTTCTTCTAGTTGCTCATTCTGTTTCTGGTTTCCACAAAACTTTGAGCATGAAATGAATCATGAATGAATTATTGTTCCTTAGGTTGACAGGAACAGTGATTTTTCTAAACTGATTTCTATTCATGTATAAATGATCAATTTCCAGAATTTAGCAGAGCAGAATTAGTTGTGCCATAAAATGCTTACGATTTACAACCCATTACTGTCTGTCATAGATTGATACTGGGCAACTTTGCTACAGCATATATTGCCAACAGTTAGGATTGATATATAATCAAACCATGTGAAGTATATACTGATGTTTCTTTAAGTCATTAATTAATGTGGCTTTATAGTTTTTAAATATTTTTGTTACAAATCGCTTGTTACATATTTTGCTTCTGAGATTTTTATAATGGGAATATGGTAATTTTTTTTCCAGGCTTTGGAACTCCTGTATCGCCACCAGTGGACTTCAGCTGATGGACTGGGAGTTTTGATAATATCGCCTACCCGGGAGCTGGCATATCAAACCTTCAAGGTTCTGCGTAAAGTGGGAAAGAATCATGAGTTCTCAGCTGGCCTTATCATTGGAGGAAAGGTGTGTCCTCTCTTGGAGCTTGCTGTATGGAAGCATAAATGAGCACTATATTAAGTGCTAGTTTAGGAAGGAAGCCCTGGAAATGAAAAGTCGGGGAAGAGAGGAGTTAATGGGAAACTGTCAGCCACCTGCTGGTTTTGATTGTCTCTGTACCCTGTGTCTTTTGAAGCTTTTGCATAGCTACAGTCTTTCCAGGTTACGTGACTGGATGGGCCTTCTTGCCGAGCCTTCCAGGACTATCGTGTTAATTTAGATCATTCTGAAATACTTCTTGCTCAAGCCACGGGTGTGAGCGTGCTGAAAAAATTGTGGTATCTATAGAAAGAGCAAAGCTTGACCATTCTTTCTGAAAACTGTGAGGAAGTTAAGCTGACCTGACCATCTCTGGTACTGGGCTTTTAGTGTGAACAACAAGGGCTAAACTGGATTAACTCCTTTTCAGGATCTGAAAGAAGAGTCTGAAAGAATCCACCACATAAATATGCTAATTTGCACTCCAGGACGGCTTTTGCAGCACATGGATGAAACTTCCTATTTCTATGCATCTGATCTGCAAATGTTGAGTAAGTCTTTTTAAGTATTTGAAAGTTGTCAGAAATATTTTGTAACAGTTCATAATTGTGTGGAGCACTTTGGGTAAAATTTTATCCTGGTCATGGTATGTAGACGAAATGGCTTTTAAGTTCACATGTGTACAAATTCAAATAGAAGACAACCAACCCCCGTTTTTACATGTACTTTCTCTGAAGAGTTGCTGAACATGTTTCATGATAATCTGAAACGGTATCATCATCGTTAGAATAAGAACAAGTAGGTGGACAACTAGTAAGGAACCCAAAACTAAATGTAGTGTCCCATATAATCCTTTAGATAGGCCTTGGCTAGTGCTGGCCTCTCCTTTGTGGCTATGGCTCTTGTGGTTTTCCTGACATAATTAACTCTATGGAATGCCTATTGCAATGTGTGTATTCTGGGCCAGTTCTAAAAAACTCTTTTCTCTGAATGTTAAGACAGATTATTGCTCCTTTCATTGTTTTATTAGCATTATTAGCATTGTTTCTTTTTATCTTTCTAACCTGAATAAAAAAATCAGTGTAATGAAATGGTTTGCCTGTCACTAAGAACTGCCTAATCTTTAGCATAGCTTGAGGAACTTAGAAGCAATTAAGAAGCTAATGAAGCTGATAAAATGTGAAATTATGCTTGCTACACTTAGTACAATTCATGGCAGTTAGACAAGAATTGCATTAAACGTAGGCTCTTAAAGCTTTTTTTCTGAGCTACTTTGTTTATGCCCTGTGTTTCAGTGTTAAATTCAGTTTAGTTACAGGAGAGTCTGTTTTGCTCTGTCATGAATGCTACAGCACTGTTTTGTATTCCATACTTCTGTTTCACTAATAGAACAGGGAGTTTGTAATTTGCAGTCTGTATGCAAATTACTAAACTGTTTACTTGAAATGCTTATCTTTCATGCATCAGTGTGTGAAAGTGTGTGAAACTGAGGGCTGTAGTGCATAGATTATGGGAAATGCTTTGATTTTTATTGCTTTATTTTTAAAAAAACATTTTATGGAATGCATGAATAAACAAAGAGAATCCTGTTAATCTCTGCAATTCAAGGAGGCATACAATTTTGTACTGTATGAATGTAATGTATTTTTTTTTTTTTCAAATGAATAAAGCTCAACCCAGATTTTCTCAACTTTCTCAATTCAGTTCTTGATGAAGCTGATAGAATTCTAGACATGGGGTTTGCTGATACAATGAATGCAATCATTGAAAATCTACCTAAGAAACGCCAGACCTTGCTTTTTTCTGCAACACAAACAAAATCAGTGAAGGATCTTGCACGGTTGAGTCTGAAGGATCCAGAATATGTTTGGGTTCATGAGAAAGCCAAATTCAGGTATGTTTCCTGGAGGGATTAAACAAATGGTGATCCTACTGAACTGCTTCTCGGACTGTCAGTTTCCTAAATCAGAAGTTGTGATCTGCTTTCTCCTCCTTCCTACAGTGTCTGATCACGTTGTGTGCCTTTCTGAAAGCAAGGAATTTACACATAAGAGGGTTCTATTTCTGGCTGAATTGTTACAGGGAGGCTGAACTTCCACTTCTCTTGTGGCTCAGACAGCTTCTCAGACTGGAAGCAAGCTCCAGAGTGGGTTATAGCCTGAATGGAGTAGTATCCTGGCTCTAGCAGCACTCATTTCTGAATTGCTCTTTTTTTTGTTGTATGGCTTTCTTGCCTCCTGCATGTGCATACTTACTGTGCAGAACCACCACATGTGTTGCACAAGTACAGTTCTGTGTGCTCTTGATAAATCTGGCTATCCAAGGGAATGCATTAGTTCATGGCTTGTGCCTTCCTTACGAGCTGGGTTTGCTGTGCACGTTGAGGACTCCAGCTCTGTGCACACAAAATAAATCTGTCATGCTATATGATTTGAATCAGGATAGGAGGCCTTTGCTAGAAGTGGTCTGCCAAGCTCAAAAAATCTGTGTCACTAAATGAAAAACTTACATGTTGCCTTTTGTCATATTTTTTTCTTTTGAAATCTAAATGAAGCATATAATTTAACGCTTTGCATTCCTGTGGGCTCAATCATCTAGGTGTAGAATTGCTTATGAATATGTAAGATTCTTTTTCTACTCTTCTGTGACATACGCATATATTTCAATATGTAAAATGCAGGAAGGTGAAGCACAGTGATATACATGGCTTTCCTAAGAGCAAATGAGAAATGCAAACAGCAAAATGAACAGCAGAATCAGGCTGAATCTTGGGACAGTTTATTTGATTTGATTATCTCTGCATTGTACTGCAAATACCATTTTTTAATCAGTAGTGCTATCAAAAGCATCTTAAATAAGCATGATTGCTAAAAAAAAAAAAGTATGGTTAATACAGTCTTATCAGAAGTGGGTGTGCAAGCGTAGTATGTAGTCTTCATTTTAAGGACTGACTATACATCTGTTTCTCAGATCTCACATTTTTTGTGAAGACTATTTTAAAGTATATTTAATTTTTTTAAGTTTTTGAGGGAACCCATCTGAACCCAGGACAGGAGTGCAATTAGATAACAAGCTAAATTAAAAAAAAAAAAAGTATTTGTTTTAGAATTTACTGCTGAGGTGTGTAGTAGGTTATTACCTTACGAAAACGCTTTCCTCTGAAAGATTTACGAAGTGAAAGGTGCTGTGGCATAATTCGAATTCAACAGTAGAATAGAAACTGGAGCAGTGACTTGTGATTTCATCCTCCCAGGTGGCCATCCTTAGTTAAAGTGATTTTGAAAACTGTTTAGGATGTTTAGTATGAAGCAGAGGGACTGTAGAGATGAGTCCTTTGATGTGCTTTTAGGGCAAATATGACAGATAAAATAAAACCCCTTATTTTCTAAAGAATGGAGAGTTAAGATGACAGTTCAGAGCTTTAAAAGGTCACTTTGCCTGTCGGTGTAGTCAGTAGAAGTACATTAGTGCTTTTTTTTTTTTTTTTGGACATGCTTAAACTGTGCTTTGACATTGCTTTAAGCACAAATGATGCTTTAATAGGACTAATAGACAAAACTGCATTTTAAGTCAAGGCAATCTGAATGTTGCTGCTTAGCCGTGGAAGGAGTTTGGCTTGCTAGTAGTAAATGAATTTAGAAGTAATGTCAAAAGCTGTCTACCCCTCCTCATTGTCTTTTAGTGAGGGATTTGATTTTTCTTTCAAGAGTAACTTTATACTGGTGCTGCTAAGACTTGTTCCTCAAAGTGGGAGAACTTTCCATCCTGACTCATTTTCTTTTCTCCTCTTTTTGGGTATTTGTCAGACACCTTTGACATAAAAGAAAGGTCAGGCAGCTCTGTAGATACTGTATGGCTGTACAGTCTCTTCCTTTCTTTCTCATTTGAATGTTTTGGCAACTAATGATATCTGAATGTATTTATTTTTTTTAGTACCCCAGCGACATTGGATCAGAACTACGTTGTTTGTGAGCTCCAGCAGAAAGTAAACATGTTATACTCCTTCCTGAGAAGTCACTTGAAAAAGAAGAGCATTGTGTTTTTTGCAAGCTGTAAAGAGGTATGGCTATTTCCCTCCTTCCTCCATAGCATCTCTGGTCTCCAGGGTGGAGAAAAATGTATTTCATTTGATGTGCTAAGTCATTTGCTAGATACTGGGTACGATCTTAACAAGTTTAACATTGCATGGTAAATTTTATTTTTCCTTGGTTTGTTGGGTAGGTTCAGTATCTATTCCGAGTGTTCTGTAAGCTTCAGCCTGGTCTTCCTGTACTGGCACTCCATGGCAAGCAGCAGCAGATGAAGAGGATGGAAGTCTACACTTGTTTTGTTAGGAAAAAAGCAGCAGTACTTTTCGCTACGGATATTGCAGCTCGTGGTCTGGGTATGTACCCACAGAAGCAATAGCTTTCACAAAGTGATGATCTGACTCTATTGAGATTTGTATCAGACTTTATGCTCTGAAGACCAACATGATTTGTAAGACATGAAGCTGTAGTTCGCTTAAGAGCTCATCAGGGTGTCTTGTAAGACGCATGCTTCTTAAGAGCTCTTTACTAAGAGGCCCACTTCATTTGTGTTTATTTTTTCTTTTTTGTCAAAAAATACGTATGTAGTCTTGAAATTACTTTTTTTAGTAAGATAGTTAGTGGTAGCTTATCTTTTCTTAATTAAATCTGTAGATGATCTAGTTGTTCTAGCCATGTTCCGTGACAAGTATCTGGAACAAGGGAAAATGTTAATATTGATGTATTTACTCACTACATGCCGTAAGGCAAGGTTTCAGCAGTTTTAAGTATTTCTTATGTGCATGTATCCTGGGGGTTATTCCAAAGGATATGAAAAATTACTAACCTACCAGTATGTGCAAATGAAAACCTGAAGAAATTTTTAATGTCTGAACTGTGAATGGCATTATAGGAATGTATTCTTAAGGAGGTGGAAAAACAGAGGAGGGGAAAAAGCAAGAGCATTTGTAGGACCTGTTTTGGCTTGAGTTTCTTCCTCTGGTCATTACCTGCTGAATTCTCATTTAGTGCTTTATATTTTTAGTGGGTACTTTAGACTTTTTTTTTCTTCCTTTTTTTTGAATTTTTTTTCCTTAGTACTTGGGGGCATTGAGGTATGACACAAGACTGTTTTCAGGAATTTATGCAGTCTTCTTTCAGATAGCAAACCCTGTTGTCAGATGTAAGGTTTTGTCATCAGTAATCTATGGAGGGAAGGAAGGTGCTCTAGAAACTGAAGGCAGAAATGGAAACTGTTTCTCATAGTTTCTACACTGCTCAAATCTCACTAGTGAGGATCTATTGCAGGTGTGGTTATCTGGGTTTAGAGTTTAGGTATAATAGTGGACTACAGCATGGCTGCAGTCTTGATTGGGAAGTAACACAAACTTACTCCAGTGCAGAACACACTGCTGCTGAGTGAGGTGCAGCAGGTAGAAAATTCTTATTATGATATCCTTCATATTCAATGTTGACTTGTTTGTGAGGCTTCAGTATACCCTCCTGCCTTTGAGAGGGGCTATGTTATTTTTGTATGTGGACAGCTGAGGTAGAGCTATCTCGCCGCGTCTAACCCAGTGGTGTAGAATAATAATCCCGTTGGTGAAAAGTGGGTCAGATATTATTTAATTATTAAATGTAATGGTGTTTTATCATCTGTGTGACACAAAGCATGTCTGTTCTTATGAAGTGTGAAATTATGTTCCACTCAGTGCACTGTCATGATTTAGAAAATGAAGACAGCATTAATTTTAGCTTTCTTTGAAGAGAATGACTGTTTATGATATGCTAATACATGCAATTAATTTTAATTTCAGAGGTTGCACCCAATGTTTGTAAATTGGTCTAAGTGATGGTTGTTACAAGAATTAATACTTCAGTATAATACGATGCTCTTGAGCAGGATTTTGAGTATAGTGAGCTTAAATTTCGTCCTTTTTTTTTTTTTTTACACAGATTTTCCAGCAGTGAACTGGGTTATTCAGTTTGATTGTCCAGAAGATGCAAACACGTACATCCACAGAGTAGGAAGAACAGCCAGGTTTGTTTTCACTTTTCATAAATATTTTAATGTTTAAAACTTTATCACTGTAAGGACAGATAATTGGGTAAAGACTCATTTGAAAAAAAGTCAAGGTATAATTTGGAAAGAAAGACAGGCTGTTATCACCAGAAGACCCTTTTAATTACGTAAGAGTAATGGTTTGGCTTAATCACTTCTTGGTGAAGCTTCAGGGACACATTACAGCAGCCAGAAAATGTACTCTTAGTTGTTTAATTTGATCAGGGAAGATTAATAGTGAGGAAGCAAAAATCTTTTGCACTTGGCAGGATTAGCTCAAAGGCTGAGATGAGCATGTCTCTGAGTGGAAAAGCTTGTATTGCGACCATCTTTTATAGATAAATTAGGCCTTAGACTGTGGATCCAATTTCGTTGTGTCATAGAAGACTCTTCAAAAGAATGGAAACACATCTTCCTTATTTAACTTGGGAAGGAAGGAATGAAAGTTAATCACAGGTTAAATTTTTAATTTTCTAAGTAGTTTGTAAAATTACTTTAGTTAAAATGTTAGTTAAAATGTTTGTGGTTAAGGCTTTAGTTAAAATGTTTGTGGTTAAGGCTTTATGACAGAAGGGAGTTACCCAGATACAGTGTTGAAAAACCTGGTTCTTGATCTCTGGAGCAGATTTTTAAGAGAAACAGGAGCTGTTATTGCATGTAATTCAGTAGATGAAAACCCTTACAAAATTATCTGAAGAACGAAATGCAAGACTTGGCATTCTGTCTTGTACATAATTTAGTTTGTTTGTAGTAGGGCGTGCAATATAGGGGGTTGTCAAACCTAATGACAGAGCAGTTGCTTAGAGTAGGACTCTAAGGACACTCTGCACTGTAGGGTTTTGAAATCTGTTTTCTTGGATCAGATGGCTTTAAATTTTGGTGACTGTTATAGGAGTGTGTACCTTCCAGCCCTCTTCCAGAGTGTGGAAATTCTAGCCATGTTTTAATTGTAATTAATAACATTTCTGCCCTGTTTTGTTCTGTGCTTTCTATTTTCTTATCTGTTATATCAGAAAGAAGTAATGAATTTTTAAGTGCTTTTGAAAAAAATCCAAACTTGTCTATTAACAAACCCAGCAAATTTCATGTGTAGCTATTTGGCTAAATTCAAATCTAAATGTAATCTCATGCATGCCAGTTGACAGAAATGTCTTAGTCAGAATTCTGGGGGTTTGTGTTTGTGGGGTTTCTTACTTATTTATTCCCAAATCTGTGTGGCTTCCACACAGACTTGTAATATTGTCATTATGGCATATTGTCATCATGGAAAGGAAAACAATATATTTGGCACTGTTTAACTGGCAGTTTCTCGGAGGCTTGGGCTCTTCCTGAGCTGTGTTGCTGGGTTAAAGCACCTCCCTCTAGTTACAATCCTCAGGACTTTTTCTGATTCTCATTAGGCACTGAGAAGATGTATTGTAAGTGGGTTTAGAGAGGGGAAGCAGTTACATAAAGATGAATAACCCCCCTTTTTCCCTAATGCTTTTAATAAAATGTCACTCTGAGGAGGATTTAGCCTTGCAACCTTAAGGGTCCATCTTCAGCAGCTTCTTAAATACAACCTTCTGTGATAGCTTGAGGGATAGATTCAGACAGAAAATGTGGCTAATGGTCTGTGCTGTAAGCCATGGGTTTTGCAGGATGCCTGCCCCTTGCTTCCCTGGGCTGTTGTTCACATTTCCTTTTATGTGAATTTCTCACTAGCCGGACCTTAAGGAAATTGGGAGTACATCTGAGCAAGTTGTTTGAACTGGCAGGGTGGTGACTGATATTGAAAACAAATTCCTTCTGTAGGAAAAGCTTTATGGGTAATCTCTGTTTCTTAATTTGATACAAAGATCAACATACGTACCTTGGGCTTTCATTTTGGAGAAACATATAGGCTCATTTGTCCTCAAAGTAAAGCAGTCCTGGAAAGAGATATGTTTAGTGAACTTAACAGCATGCAATAAATATTTGAAAATAAAACAAAGGAGATATTAAATAGTTGTAAGTAAATACTGTGCACTAAGTAAATACGCAAATGCAGTTTTAAATGTAGATAATTGAGAGTGTACTTCTCGGTGAACTCTTTAAGTGTTGGATAGGAAGCTTGTTTTTCAATAGCTACAGTTAGTGTGAGAAGCTCGTGTTTCTTATAGAAACTTGATAAAAATGAAGTGAACTGCAGTTTAGTAGTCCTCATTAATGAGGTTAGAGGTAATGACAAATTTTCATGGGTTACGAGAGTGTATAATTGCATAGAATGAAAGCTAAATTTAATCTCTCAGCTAATTAAGAGACTGTTAAACTGAAATTAAACCTGGGATTCCAAGTACTGTTTACTTCTGAAAGCAAATTATTTTGTGATGCAAAAGTAAATATGAAAGCCAAGAGAGAAATGATTTTGTGGATGGGGCTGAAAAAACTTTGACTAATAATCATGTATGTGTTCCCATATCCATTTTACCGTTTTTCAAAGCCTTACCTAAGATGAAAGAGATTTATTGATTTTTAAGTGGATAAGACCACCATGTTCCCTAAGTAGTGTTTCACTTGCATTTTATTCTGCTAAAGGACAGAAATTGCAACTCCTGCATTTTTTGATTTATGGTAAAGTAAGATCAAGAAAATCTGGGATTTGTCCAGAAATCCTTTTACTTTACAGCAGAATTGGCATCTTGAGTGGTCTGAGGCTGTTTTTTTTTTTTTTGTTTTTTTTTTTTAACTTGAAAGATATGCTACAATTGGAGTGGTTGGAAGCTTGCTCTTCCAACTGCTGTTAAAGTCTTAACTAGTTCAGTAAGAGGATTTCTAAAATGCTGACAGTGTCATGGCTAAGCCCGTCAGTATTTTGGCTCGTATTTTTGTCACACAATATCTTAGAAAAGTCTGTAATCTAAAATACTGGATCACAGTGTTTACCTAGGATTTTTAGTTTCATAAATTCAAAGTAAGAGACTTGCTTGTAGCAGATGTCTTAAAAACTAATTTCTTCCGATTTTTAATTTCTGTCAATGCCTTCTGTTCTGTAGCCTACGAAGCCTACAGGTAAAAATATTCTTTGATCAATTTTGTGAAACAAGTTCCGGTGCCACTAGGGGACAGCAGAAGATAATAATTTTTGAAGCACATCGATACTTGCTTTTTTTCCAAATGCATTTTGTAAAAGTTGTATGGCATGAATAAAACGTATTTAGGGATGTTTTTCTTTCAGTCATGATTGCATTGAGGAGTAGAAAAGGCACTGAAAAGTCTATTTAAGCTTTCTATTCATGTGTAAATATCTTGTATTTTGGATGTACCTGTATCCTGGCATGTCTCAGTAATTAATTTCTTTTTCAGCATTACGTTCCTCCTTCTGCTTTGTTTTTTTTCTTCTTTCCCTTCAGAGGAGACTATTGAAAACTAGTCTTGATTTTAGTGAGTTTTCTGTCAGGAGTATTACTTTTTACCTTTTTTCTTTCACTGGCAGTGGAAGGTTAAACAGAATAAATCTTTTTGCTCTGTAGTTTTTATTTGTGGTATGTCCAGAACTTCATTATAGGATTTAGGTCTGACTCAGGCTCAGACTGCTGATGGTACTTAATTCAGAGTAGTTGGTTAGGTTTCTTAGATGCTTAAACTGACTTTGGAAATCTGCTGTAGTTTTGTTGTTGTTTTTAAATGCAGTGTTCATACAGGCATGCATGTTCCATCTAGCTCTACTTGTGCTTTTTTCTCTGTGGTAAATAATGCTCTGAAGACAGAAAGAATTCTGTCTTCCCAAAGCAAGGTACTGTTTTGCCTACCATCTTTGTACTGGCTGATGTGATGGTTAGAGCTAAGAAGTATGAATAAAGACTTAAAAGGTCTATGGATTTTTTTGATGCCTTGTGAATACTGAACAATACACACACGTCACATTTTGGAAAGGTGAAAAGGGCAGGTCATATAATGATCTTACTCTGTCATGAAGAGTGCTTTGAAGCATGCTCATTGAGGCTCTATTTAAGTAATGCACAATCTATGTGTGAAAGCGAGACTAATAAACATTTAGAGTAATCCTTGCAAGTGGCAATAAAGCGTTCCAAAATGTGAGGGACTTAATGGATTTTTTTTCAGTGATGGAAACTTGATGATGTTTTTTTTCCCCTTTTTCATTGGGAAGTATATCCCAAAGATACATGTTTTGGGTCCCGAATAAGCAGTACAGTCAATATGGCAGCTCCTTGTTTGATTTTTTAATATTTAAGACCCACTGAAGTGCTTTTACTGATGCTTCTTTAAAAATAAATGCAATATTTGGATCATCTCATATTATATTGCAGTCAAGTCATCGTCCTAACTCAAATTAAGTAAAAATAGCTGCTGGTGGAGGTCACAAGAAATTGTTGACACCACATATTTAACTTGCAATTCACGTTATTAAATTCTCTAAAATTAAACACTGTATCCTAGCTACATTCCTGACAGTGGCCTGTGGTGCTGCAGTCTTACTGGCTGGCACTGTGTTATCCATTAGAATTCTCTTTATAATGGCATGGTATGAATGTTCCAATACCCTGAAATAATAAGTAGCTAAGGTTATTACCTGGTGACATGAAGCCATACTGCAAGCTGTAATAAGAAATAAATAAGCACATACATTTTAATGCAGTAGAGTGGACACAGCTGCTGAGGAAAATTGATTGCTTACAGTCTAGGCTGGAGGACCAGACAACCTCCCAAGGCCTTTTGAATTCACTTTATTCTGAGACTGGCATGATAAGGTTGGTGAGCCACTGCCTTTTCTTGCCTGTTATTTCTTGTGACTAGGTCTGCCTGGCAAACAAGGACACTTACCCAGTTACGACTGAATGAAGGGGATTGTGGTTTTGTGGTATGAATAAAACACAGTCGCGCTGTTTTCTGAACTTGGCAATAGGTATGGATGGGCATAAATTCAGGGGAAGGAAAAGAGTATCAAGCGGTCAGAGAAAGGCAAAATAAACCCCCCCGAATCTCTTACTTCATAGCAATATTTACTGATAAGATTTTGGGGATACTGAACTCTAAAGATTGTGCAATGGTGAAATAGTAGTGAACAAAGCATTAGAAGTGAGCTAAAGCAAAAATAAAAAAATGAAGTCAGTTCGCTTTTTGTTTGTCTGTATGGGCTCTGTGGGATTTTGGGCTGTTCACAACCCATGGGAAAGAGTTCTTCTCCCTGTCTGAATTGAGGAACCAGCAGTGAACACAGGGTGTCTGCAGTGTTTGCTCAGTTGTGAATAACAAGCACTCTTTCTGGTCTTTTGTAATTTTTGTTGGGCTGCTGTGGTAGGACTTGCTGTAGATGATACAGTGCAGTATCAGCAGCACACACAGATCTCTTGCTAAGGATTTCTTGTTTTAAAGAAGAGTATCTATTACAAAAAGAGACCATTGATGGTGTAGATGGAATAGAAATTCTGATTTTCGTGCATTTGTACTCTGTTCTCGTTTGTCACTTGTAAAAACAGAATAACAAATTGCCGTCTTACGCAGAAATCCAGCAGCATAGAAGGTATGCGCAGGAGAGAAAAAAACCTCTTTCTGCTTCTGGGCTTGGAGAAACAGTGTTTTCTTGGTTCAAAGCTTAGATTTCACCAGTCCTCATCCCATCAGAAGGTTTGGGAAGGTAGTGTGGTTGGAAACAAAGTTTTCCTGAATTTGAGCCCAGTATGAAAAATCTAAAGCTGTTACTTTGTTTAAAAATGATAGCTTATATAACAAGATTTAACAGTTGAATTTTAAAACAAAACTATGGACTATTGTATTTCTGTGGATGGCCTTATGGGTAGATATAGATAATTAGTTTTCCTTTGTTGAAGGATAGTGTGTGGGTGAATAAATTTATTCATATGCTATCAGATTGAAATAGGTCTTCTCAGAATAAAACTGTCCATTTTGATATGCTTGGGATATATATTTATAGATGCCTTATTGTTCCTTTACATAAAGAGAGTGCAATACAGACGTCTGAATCAATGAAATGCATTTTCCTTCACTAATGTAGTTATTAACGATTTGAAAATAATTTTAATACTTACATGCCAGAAATAATAGAACTTGACTCACTAACTTTTTTTCTAGTCCCTATTACACTAAGCACAATTGTTCAGTTTTTAGCTAACCTATAGATTGAGTAGTCACTGCTTTACAAAAGCTGGATGTATACTGGCATACTCAGATGGTGATTCTTTTCAAGTACTTCTTACAACAGATGAAGAACTGTAATGAGCAACTTTTTCCCCCCCACCTCTTCCTCAAGTCTAACTTGCACTAATGTGTACAAATACATGTATAATTTCACTGGCATATTCTTTCAGTCTTTAAAGGCCTAAATCTTTGCTCTAGAAGCAGGGATCTGTGCTTCTTTTTGATTTTTACTTGTGAGTTATTCCATGCTATGGAATTGTCTTGTTCTGGATTATTTATGGAAACTAAAATTGTAATCAAAGGTTTAAAGAACATGACTGTTGCAAAATAAAGTGCTCCAGAATATTTATATTGAGAAGGATGTGAATGGTGTGCAGTGAATAAATGATCATCTTACATGGTGAGTAATTTGGCTTCAGAGCAGTAGTAACTATTAAATAGTTTTGTATTAATAGTTTGGCAACAATGTACGATGAACAAATGGTCCAGCGGAAGAAGAGTGAAAGTAACATAATTACACTGTGTCATAAGGCACTTGCAAAATCAGGTAAATTTAGTGGACTTTGCTCTGATGCTACTCCAAATGCTTAACTTGCTGACCTTAATGTTTTAAGGAAAGCAGTCTCTTGGTTACTTCTGGTAAGTCTAGCAAATTTGATCTGGGTGAGAAAGTTGAGAAGTTGATTTGTCTTCCCTGTGCCTGATTTCTTTCCTCTGAAGGGATCTACTGTGGAGAGTTTCTGCAGTACTAATGTATCTGAAAATTGCTTCCTGGTTTGGAAGCAACATTCTCCTGGAATGCAAGACATTTTAGGAATTGGCTTTGATTTAAGCTCACAAGTTCTGTAGTGATACCTTACTTGCTTCTCTGTCTTTTGACAGATGAGATGACAGCATATGTTGATACTATACATCCCGGCCCAGTTAGGCTAAAATTAGATCTTTAATATAGTCAACGTGGTAAAGTCCTGATGAAGTTACAGATGAAAAT
Organism: Neopsephotus bourkii; assembly: GCF_033783945.1. Lineage (NCBI taxonomy): Eukaryota > Metazoa > Chordata > Aves > Psittaciformes > Psittacidae > Neopsephotus > Neopsephotus bourkii. Next base: position 5,511,214 of record NW_026902113.1, read on the forward strand.
AAAACCCCAGGCAACAAACCACTTTTTTTTTTTTTTGAGTACAGGAGAAGATGTGTGACCTCCAAAGCATAAAAGTTACATATAGTTACGGTTCAATGCATGTTCATGTATGGTAAATATCTTCAGAAACACCTCCTTTATATTGAGTTGTTTTGTAATGGGAAATTCCAATTCAGCTGTAATGCAAGCATCTTTCTGTCTGCTACCCGTCTCCAAATTTTACGATTGTCTCATCATACCATTTTCTCCTTTGCCGGTTTTTAAAATAGATTATTTTTTTCTCGCCAAACAAAGCAGAAATAGTGTCTTTAACTCTCTTGAAATTTGGCATCAGCTTGTATCTTCTGAAATACAAATGTTAGGGAAATATGTTGCAATACATCTGTTCAAGACAACCTGTGTAACGTTTCCTGTAGGGTCTGCATATCCATGCAGGGTATCCTTATAGTTCTCTCTATTGCTTTCCCATAACTTTATTTTTCCCTACTGGATGTCTGCCCTACAGCAGAACAAATACTGGTGCCTGATGTCCATCAATCAGATGGTTTACATTCCTATTTTATTCTGATATCACTGTGACTCGTGTGTCACTGACAAATAAAATACAGTGCATTTGACTGCACTGTATGTTATGATGGTTGCAGTAAGGATGTAAAATTACTCTGAATGTAGTTAGAACAAGGTCAACTCTAGCTGCATGGCAAGGTGGAGTTGATTAATAACCATGCTGTGTTTTCATCCTTTGCCTTTGTTGACAATGGTAATATTGTTTGCTATAATAGTATCAGCGAGGGGTATGTGCAGCCTTTGGCTGGATCTGATCAAGGGTAGGTTAAGACAGGTTAAGATTAGCAAAAATTGAGTGTCTGTTTGGCCTGCATGAGAAGCATTTTTTCTCGTCCTGTCCTCACTGAATTGTCACCATGCTATTAGTTTCTTCATGCGCCATTCCAGCTGTCAGTTCAGAGTGATTTTATTGCAGAAGTTTAAGATAGATTCTGTCTTGGTGAATAAATGATCCTCTTGATTTTAGTGCTTTTTTGTTTTTGTTGCTTGTTTGTTTGTTTTCTATGCATGGAATTAGTTGGCAACTCTTTGATTTTGTGTATGGAATTAGTTGGCAACTCTGTGTTTCTCTGTTAGGGAAATGGGGTTCTTTACATTTTAAACTATTTTTCTCTGCTTCTACTTAGCCACTACCACATTGTCCTAAATAATTTATTACACTTTGTTCTTATCCAGCTTTTGGTGCTTGCCTTTGTTTGTAGGCATCCTTTTTCTCATCTGCAGTCAGTGTAAATATATCATTCCTACCCTTTGATTTAAAGTGCTAATGATTTGTTGCAGCTTCCTTGCTTCTAAGTAAGACACTCTCCATTTATCAGCAGTTCTGGTCTAGTGGGCAGGTCCCTGAAGACTGAAGGTTGGCCAGTGTGATGTCTTCGTATAAAAAGGGCAGGAAGGAAGACCCTGGAAACTACAGGCCTGTCAGCAGATGGGTCTGGGCAGCCTGGATCAATGGGCAGTGACCAATGGTATGAAGTTCAGGAAGGCAAAGTGCCATGTCTTGCACTTGAGTCACAACAGTCCCATGCAATGCTACAGGCCTGGGGAAGAGTGGCTGGAAAAGCTGGTTAGTGGAAAAAGACCTGGGGACGTTGGTGAACAGCAGCTGAACATGAGACAGCTTGTGCACAGGCAGCCAAGAAGGCCAACAGCATCCTGGCCTGTATCAACCATAGTATGTCCAGCAGGATTAGGGCAGTGCCCTGTACTTGGCACTTGTGAGGCTGCACCTTGAATCCTGTGTTTAGTTCTGGGCTCCTGGCAAGAAAGATGTTGAGGTGCTGGAGTGGGTCCAGAGAAGAGGAATGAAGCTGGTGAAGGTCTGGAGAACATGTCTCATGAGAAGCAGCTGCAGGAACTGGGGCTGTGCATCCTGGAGAAAAGGAGGCTCAGGGGTGGGCTCTATTGCTCTCTACAGCTTCCTGAAAGGAGGATGTAGTGAGGAAGTGTCTGGTCTCTTCTCCCAGGTGGTGGCATGTGAGGAAATCGCCTCAAATTGTGCCAAGGAAGGCTTAGACTGGATATTAGAAAACATTTCTTAACAGAGATGGTAGTCAGGCATTGGAACAGGCTGCCCAGGGAAGTGATGGAATCACTGTCACTGAAAGTGTTCCAAAACCATGTAGATAAGGCCTTTATTGACATGGTTTAGTGGTGGACATAGCAGTGCTGGGGTAAAGGTTGGCCTTGATGATCTTAAAGGTCTTTTCTAACCTGGTTGATTCTATGATTCTAAGTAAAGATTGAGTTGCAGAGAAGTTACTTGCCTTTTTGACAGGTATTGAAGCCAACAGACACTAGAAAATAAGATAACTGGAAGTATGCATTGGTGGTTTTTTTTGTTTGTTTTTTATCGTCTGTGTTTATTTTTTTATTTTTGCTTTTGTTTTATTTTTTCCCTGAAAGATTTTCTGCAAGCAAGATGCATTTTCCCATAGAATTAGAATGAGTTGTATCTGATATCCTGAGAGACTATCAAATTAACAGTGCAAAGATGTGTGCATGCTCTGGTTTCTTGATCACCTTGAGGAGATGACAAGATGAGTAATATCATCAATTACTACACATGCAAGAAAGTTTGATTACTTTGAGGTTTTTAATTTACTTTTCTCCAGCACAGTTGAGGTGCAGATGTAGTGAATAATAAGTCTCCCGAGTGAATTACCCTCTTAGGACAGATACATGAGTTTAGTGATGATGGGCAACTTGAAGGCTGCAGTGAGTGAGAGTGGAGAAAACTTCTCCTAGTGTCGTCTCATCTGCAGAAGTAGTCCTGCTGAAGAATTTCACTAGCTGAGGTTGACTCTTTTTATCCATAAAGGTTTAAAGATTTTTATCTGTCTACTATAAATGTTCTTTTGTTGGCTTTAGTGGAGAGTTAAATACTTAGAATACTGAGGGTTGCTCTTTTCTCTGATGTTTTATGCATTGTGATAGAAACAAGATCTAAGGGTTCTTTACTGTTTCTGCCAGTTTTGTAAGTTTGCCAGTATAGAAGCTTTTGATATGAAAGACAGCGAAAACATTGTTGAAAACTGAAATTTCCACTGCAACTTCTTTTTGAGGTTATCTTTAAAACCATAATTTTCTTACTACCACATTACTAGGTTGTTCTTTTCTTTTTTTGAAAAAGAAGATAATATTCTATCCAAGTAAAACTCCCTTTTTATAGGTTCACGTTTTGCTGTCTTTGCAAAATCTGTCCATTGGGACAGACACAAACCGTCCCAGATGGTACTTAAGATGGCTTGGTTTTCAGCCTTCTCAATTCCATAATGATTTCATTTTCATATTTAGCCCTACGGAGCAGCGTTAATATTAAACTGTATGGTTTAATTAATTAAATTGCACAATATAAAAATGGGCAAAGACTGTTCCTCCTTAACTTCAAGTACATTTAAAATACTGGCATGTAAAAGAGCAAATGTTTCCAAAGTAGGCAAGGAAAAAGATTACACTGCATCAGTAGTCACCAGATGTCTTTCAGTCCCTTTGAATTTCTGAAGGCATCAGCTCTTAGAAATTTTTAGTGTTGCTTTTTGTTTTCCTTAGTAGTTGCCAAAAGATGAAAAGGTATAGGTGTTTGGAAACCTTTGTGTCTTTGTTTGTTTAAATGTGATTGTTTCTTTACTTGGCTCTAATACTATTTCTGCTTTATAAAGACTTCGCAAGACAATGTAAACATTGAATTAGTTGTTGTCCATAGATACAAAGTTTAATGCTTATTTTCTTTTTCTGAATCATCTATGGAATGTGTCTTCAGTATTGCATCTTCTGAATTTGTACTTTCTGAAAAATACTTGACTTGACATTTAATGTGTTTAGCACTTACAACACATGAGAACACCTTTCAAGGGTCAGGTTGAAGGTTCATCTGGTCCTGCATCCTGTTTTAAGAGTGTTCTTATGGGTACTGAGGAAAAGCTATCAAAGTAAAACTAATGTAGAATGATACTTCCTGTACTGTATCATTCCCGAGTTTGGTTTTGTGGCTTGCAAAAGAGGATATCTTCACTCTCTGGCCCTTAATGGGTATTTCTTCCATGATATGTAATACACAATGGCCTTTCATAGCATGTTGCACACTGAATAAAACAAATATAATAAAGCAACAATTTAAGAATGCCAAGTCAAGCACCCCAGGGTAAGAAATGCCAGAAGCAGCAAAACTACACAAATCACTTCATGCCTTTGACTAAAAGAATCTGCAAAAACATCCTTTGTAGGTGTTTATATAGTATGATCGAGACTTTTTTTTGTCGTCTTGACAAATGAGGAGGATTTTTATTAAGACACAAAACAGACATTCTTTCCAGATATTGGAACATTCACGTAGCTCTTTTAGGAAATCCATTCCTTTCATATCATCTGTTTTGAAGAGAAGAACAGAGGTGTGTGTTACTCCATATTCTTAAATCGGTGAGAGACTGGTATCAACAGCATTATCTCTGTCTTCCTGTATGATACAAGCTTTGGGTAGATTAAAGAGAATATTTTCATCCTTCTTTCCAACAGTGCTCCAAGACCTCAGGTTCTTTTGATGAATAATTAGCTGCCTTGGAACTGTGATCATCAGTTTTTGCTGTAAAATGCAAAGTCCTCTAAGGTTCTGTGGCTCTCCAGGATTTCATTGCTTGTGCAAGTGGCAGTGTCTGACAGGCGCCCACTTCTTGGAAGTATCATCTAGAGTGTGGCTGCATTAAAAAATATAGAGCTTTCTTAGAAGGTATACTTAGTCTATGTAAGCAAGTCATGCCCAACCTTAATTATTATGTGAAGGGTGCAAACATCCATGGGATGTGCGGTCAGCAGTGACTTAATGGCCTCCTCTGCTGTTGGTAAAGACAAAAAATTGTCTTAAACCCAACTTATGTATGGGTTTCTTTAGAACTCAGTTTTTTAGAAAGACTGGGGAAGCTGGTATTTCTGCATTAAGAAACTTTAGGTCTGCTAATGAATGGATTAAAATAAAGTTGTTAAGAGTTTTTATACAGTATCTGTCACCCACATCCCTAAGCAGTATCGTTTGGACAAAGTCCAGATGTCTTACCATTTCTGTGGTACTCTTACCAAAACATATATAACCAGTAAACTTATGCAGTGTTGGTGTGTGGCAGAGGCACATCCTGTGTGGTATCAATGCGATTTTTGTGTAATATATGAAAGTCTGGAATGTAAGTGTTAAAATCCCATGATGGAAACATTTACTAAAATTTTTAAAATTATCATTAACATTCAGTCCCTAAACTCATCATGTATAGCACTGGGAGGTGTGGGGGGAAGCATCCAAGAGCATTTTGTTGTGATATTTCAAATCATCAAATGGAAGCAGAGAGCTGTAATAGAAGCTGTCAGAGTGTTTTAACTGCAGATTCTGTTGCTATTTGCATTGCTTACTATGCTGTGACAGTGTTTATAGTTTTCAAACAGTTCTGCAGTACTGTTTTTGCCAAGTGAGAACTATTTATACTTGGAGAGATGTGGGCTCCCTGTATTCCATCTGAAATGACTTTCATCATATAATGGTATGATTTGTGTTTGGTGTGCCTGAGAACGTCCTTCTGTGTTCTCTGGCCTTCAGCTGAAAACCTCTCTTCAGCCAAAAAGTCTTGACTTTAAGACTACCTTAAATAGCACTTATGTTCCCTTTTCTATGCACAAAGACTGAGCTGGTGTTCCATTCTGTCATTTGTGAGCTTTTATTGGAAAGTTATGTTACCTATCCTGGCATAGCCTTGGTCTGTGTGATATCAAAGAAAAACTAGTAACTCCCACTCTTCTGCTGCTAGTTTATATCTTTGGTATAGTATCATTTCCTTAATGGTTCTCTTGATGGAGAAGAGCGAATGCAACTGGAGTAAAGACCCAGCGAGGGAATATGTGATGGACTAACAGAAGCAGAAGATCTGTAAAATGGCAATAGATTGAGTGGAATAAAGATAAAAGAAACCATTAACTTAACAGAAAGGACAAACCAGATATGCTGAGGATGGATGAAAAGTTTTACCAGGGTGAAAAATAATTAAAATTGAAAAACTGGGAAAAAAATTCAAAGAGAATTTTCTGTTTCAAATAAGTGGAGCACTTAGTCATAGAAGTGTACGTATAGACTTACAATCTGCTGCTGCTTAGGGACTTCCCCATATCTCTTTTCAGTTTAGAGCTGCTTTACATAGTAATTTACCAGTCTCTTAGTTGGCTTTTTCCCACCCATTGCTCTCATCAGTTGGTTGCGAGTTGGATTCTGTCCAGTTTTGTCATCTTTCTGAAATTCTGTTGTAGTTTTTTTTTAGTGTAATGGAGGACTTCATGCAATATTTTCCTATCAATCTGTACTCTTAAGAACTGTTTTTAAATGTAAATGAAGAAACAATATCTGTGTTATGATAGATAAGGGCTTAGATAATGCATACATGCTAACTGATCATTACTGCTTCTTTAGTAGGACTTAAACCCATTGTCTTGTTTGTTTATTGATGCTGTTGGGTCTTTTTTTTTTACTCCATGCATCTCATTAAGTTGCTAAAGGTAGGACCTGTCATTTTTTTACACAAAGAAAGGACAGGTCCTTGCTTTACCCTGTATCGTGAGTAATTGCCAACCTCGGCTATGCTTGATACAGCTGTTCAGTGCACTGAGGAGTGAATACTAGATTGAGATCCTGTTCTTACAGGATTGGTCTGATTATATCTTCTGCACCTAAAAACTGCTCTTGTAAATGGAAGAACTCCTGGTTTTATGCTTTTCTTTCAGTGATGCCTTTGTGACCTGTTAAAAGATTAGCTTTTATTGAATATGCAAGTAGTTGTTTGGGGTGAAGGCACTTATCCTTTCCTAGCTTTTACTTTCTTTGCTTGTAGGATATTCAAAGGAGAATCAATTGTTACTAAGTGTTAAGATTTGCCTGTTGCTAAAGGGTGAATTCAAATAGCCTGATCTTCTAGTATTGTAAGCTTTGGTCAGGTGCCATTTGATTGCCACTAATATTTCTCATCCGAGGAAAAAAAGATCCGCTAATCTGAATCCATGTCTTAGCCCCAGATGTTTAGATCTCTAGATGTATTTTGAAATAAGCTCAGGTGGAGATTATTATCAAGTCACTTAACTGGTTTGCCTCTTCTTTTTGTTTTGTGAAGTGAGGATTTTTGACCCTTTGGGATGCTTCTAAGGAAGCCAATGTAAATTCTTGGATACTGAAAGCATTAACAAAAGTTGTGTTGTTTGCATGTTTGCTTGAGATCTCTTTTTTATTCCCCTCACCAGATACAAAGAAGGTGGTGAAGCTTTGTTAGTATTGCTTCCCTCAGAAGAAAAGGGTATGGTGGAACAGCTGGCACAGAAGAAAGTACCCGTCAGTGAAATCAAGTAAGTGACTAATGGTCTATCTGTTATTCAGCTTTCTGCCTACAGGAATATTGTGTGATGCGCGTATGAAAACCGTGGTGGAATACAATGCTTGAGTTGCCTGGAGCTGGACAAACAAGGGGGATCATTTTGTTTTGGTAGTGTTGTAGAAGGAGGAGAACTTCAGAGGTTTACTATTCCATCCCTTTCTCAAAGGCAGGATGAGCTGCACAAATCATTCTTATCAGGTGCTTGTCTAAGTTGCCAATTAACGTATTCACAATTTCCTGAAGTGATCTCATCTATATGCAGCAGTTCCTACCATTAACATCTTTTCTTCAAGTGTCTGATAAGCTTTGGAAGTAATTTAAGTGACATACTTCCTTTGTCCTGTGCCAAGAATATATGGAAAACGATTTATTCTCTTACTCTTTGCAACTATTTTTTATGTAGTTAAACATGATCATGCTACCTCTTTCTCTTTGTTTGCAGATTAAACAATTACAATTTCCTTACTCTGTCCTTGTATATTTCTTATGCCTGTTACTATTCTTGTTTCTCTTACCTGTTTTTTTCTTTAGTTCTATACTATTCCTGTAATTTGTCATGATCTTTCTAAATCAGTTAAAGAGAGGAAATGGAAGATGTGGCTAAATGGTCATTTTACATACTAGAGAGAGTATTCTGATGGAAACCTGTAGACAGCCAGTGCTGTACAAAAGACTGTACTAAACCTAACTGAAAAGGTTTACATTTAAGGTTTAGTTTTACTTTTTAAAGTATTTTTGATGTATAGGATATGCCATTTCCGAGACACTTGTGAGCTGCATTTACGAATCCTACTTCAATGTAGCAAACTATGTATACAGTAGTTACTGAAGTAAATACACCTTTTCTGGTCAAACGTATGTTAGCAGTTTGGTTTAGAACATGTGTGAACTTCAAACATGAGACAACTCTTTCTGAAACAGTGAAAATGGAGTCAAAGAACTACCAGAAGTCTTAATTGTACTTAACGCTTTCTTTTGAGGTTGCTGTTAAAAAAAGCACACGCAACAGAAAACAACAACAACAACAAAAACAAAAACCAACCAGAAACCCCCCAACTGAATGTGGACAATATCAGTAAAGAAACAAGTTAAAGAAACTGAATTAAAATAAGATACTTTATTTTCTTGTAAGCGTTGTAGAGCTTTAAAAGGCTCTGTTGTATAGCCACCACAGCCTAAGCAAATTGTCTCTTTTTCCAAGCTTCATCTTTTTCCTTCTTAAAATATTTATTAAAATAATTTATTTGAATAAACATCTGATCTCATGTACTTTATAAATATTTCACCTAAGCTCTTAAATTCTTGAGTAACGCAGTTAATTGTTTGAACAGCTTATCACAGAAAATGGTAAAAAAAGCCTTTTTAGCTTGTATTTACCCATGTAAATCCAAATCAGTATTTTTGTACCAGAATAACAATTCAATTTTAATAAGGCAAATATTTCCCTCCCAGTAAATGCATCTTTTATTTATAATACAAGTTAGATGTGTTTCTCCAAACATCCGTGGCTGCATCTCTTAACACATTCTTGCTGATCTGATGGAAAACTCTCTGGTTGATTTTTTTTTTCTCCTTTTTTTCTTAGAATATCACCCCAAAAATTCATTCTTTTACCAAGATACTAAGACATATGCCCATAATAAAAACATTCAAGTAACATTCTGAACTGGAGTCATTATAAGCAAGGTCAGGGCTTTTGATTGACAACAGATTTGAAAAACCTGCCCCGAGATCCAGTTTTTTAATGTGCAAAACATACGTTATCAGTATTTGTAACATCATCATGAAGAGGAATTCTTTACCTAGAATTGTCTGCCTAGTGTGGGTAAGGGTTAAATGGTTTTAGCATCATGCTAATAAGAGGCTAACTAAAATCCTTAAAAAAATATAAATAATTCCTTGTAATTACTTCTGGTTTGCAAACCAGTTTCATCCTCAAAAGTTTTAACCACGAATTTGCTTAGGTTGTTTAATTCTAGCCACTTTCCGAATTAATACAACCATGGCATGATTTATCAGTTGATAAATTAATGAAGAAGTTGCATCAACCCATGGATCATGTTCCAGGTCTTCTGTTCAAGTCTTCTGGTCTGGTTTGTGCATATTCATGTAATATTAGATTCTCAAGAATTTTGAGTCTTACAGTCTAACTCACATGTTAGAAGGTAATGAGCATTGCTCACTGCCAACAGGGTTTAACTTTGCAGGCTTCTGAAATTCATTCTGAAGGTTTTATATTTCTAAAACATCACTGTCAATTAAAGTGTGTGTTTTGCTGTTCTAGTTAGCCTATTATTTTGTGTAAGAATCACAAGAACCAGTCTTCTGTCACTTCCCTTTTTTTGTATTTTCTGAATTGCAAAGAGCACTTTTATTTCATTTAGACAGTTTTTTAAAATAGTTCCATAATTTGACAGGAGAGAGGGGAAGAACTTTTTCTCTTTTCCAGAACACCTGTTCCAAAGGCTAGTGTTTGGGCACTTTCCTTAATTTTGAATTTTAAATATAAGCTCCCTGTGGAGCTTGTTAGTATCCCATTCCTTTCTAATCAGCACAGGCTGTCAATTTACAGCTTTTAACAATATATCTCTTTTTCATTGTTCAAACAGAGCAAGGGAAAATGCAAGTATGCAGTAATACATACTGTATTTTAAAGCATTCACATACAGCAAAAAGCTACTCTGAAATGATAAACTATTATGTACATACTTGTAAGGAGTCTATAACTTCAGAGTTTTTGATGCAAGCTGTAAACTGAAATTATTTTTAATAATACCTTGAGACTACTTAATTGCATTCAGTTTTGAGTAACATGATAAAAGCTGCTTCCTAAGGGGTTACCTTTGAGATCTGTGCTCACAGAGTAAGAAAAATAAACAGCCTAATTAAAATGACTGTCAATATCATAAAATCCCCTTATAGTCTTTACATTGTTGGTTCTAACTTACTGGTTCTTAGCTGTTAGGCAAGCTTGTAAGCTATGGTAATTCATTTAAGTGTTTAGTTTTTAGGTCTGTCTCTCCAAATAGTCCCATGTATGTAATCATAGAATCATAGAATGGTTTGGGTGGGAAAGGACCTTAAGATCATCTGGTTCCACCCCCTCTGCCATGGGGGGACACCTCCCACTACACCAGGTTGCTCAAGGCCCCGTGCAGACTGGCCTTGAATACTGCTAGGGATGGAGCATCCAGAACTTCTTTGGGCAACCTGATCCAGTGTCTCAAAGTGAAGAATTTTGTCCTTATGTCCAACCTTAATCTCCCCTGTTAAAGTTTGAACCCATTGTCCCTTGTCCTATCACTACAGTCCCTGATCCCTGATGAAGAGTCCCTTTCCTCTTAGTATTCGTCCTCTTAGTATTTGTGCTGTTTTTATACTTGTTTTCAGTCCTACTTTAAGCTTTCTTCTTGAGTTTCAGATCATTGTAAACATTTTTATTTCATCTAGCCAGCCTTTTTACTCTTCCTGCTGTCTTTCCTCTGCAGTGAGGTTGTAGACTTTGTACCTTTTTCCTTTGTTAGTATCATAAATATTTTAATTGTCAACTTCTCAGTCTTGTTTCATAGACTAAAATCTAGAAGAGTCTTCTATTTACTTTTTCCATCTTTGGTGTCTTGTGTGCATTCTGTCCTGCTTTGCATTTCAAAGACTTGGTCAGTTTGTTCCCCACTGAATTTTTTATGCCTCTTTCTTTGTTTTCTCTTAAGTCTTTACACTTTCAGAGCAAATTATGTGCTGGCTTGAAACTGGAACTCAGCTTTTTGATCTTTCACTAAAACTGTAGCCACATAGCTCTTGTGCTCACTACAGTTTTCCACTGTCTGTATCTGACAGAGATAAGGAATTGAAATGGTGAGGGAGTAAAGTTTCATTCTTTAAAAATTAAAGTCATACCCTCCAACCCCTTGCATAATTGCTGCTTTCATATTTAGTAAGAATAATAGATGATCATAATGTCTTATATGACAAAAATAACTATAAAATGTTTCTTACCTTGTATTTTAATTGGTTATGTTTTTTTAGAATGACTTATTGCTATGTGAAGAGGTTGTGTTTGGTTGTACAGTGCAGGATAACATGGCACACAGGAGCAAGGACCAGATTGAAAAATCTGTGCATCTCTTTTGACCTCTGCTTGAGGACTAACCTCCTATGATGTTTTGTAGTTTATATGATATACTCGAGTGGTGCTAGCAGATCAAAACCAGAAGTAGGTAAGGAAAGATCTGGGCAAATAAACCTGGATTAGTGTAGGTATCATGGGTGTAAGTGTAAAAATCCAGAGTCTGGAAGAGGAATTGTATACCTTCTTAGTAGGTTTAATGACATTTGCTGTAATAGTTACTCTTCTTTATTCACTTGATCAATGTCGTGAGGACCTCTTAAATTTGTTTAATCTCAGTATGCTTTATTTTTGCTCATCTGGCTGTAAGAAAGAAGTACCTAAATTTCAGCATTCTCAGGACAGTGGATCTTATTTAAGCTTGTCAAAAATGCTGTGAATTTTGTTATGAAGACTATTTCAGTATAAGGTAGCACTGTAATTCATTATGTTTTTTCTATTTGTTTTTTTTTCTCAGCGTTTTTATAAGTTCAGGAAGTACTGTTGATTTTGGCTTCACTGAAAACTGTCTCTGGATAAAAAATCTGAGCTTCCATTTGTCTTTTATATATTAATTGTTTGAGGAGTGTATACTTCATCGTTAATACGGTTCCATTCTAAGCGGTTTCAGAGTTGTAATAACTAACGCATATTAAAGCAGTGAAGAAGATGTGAAAATACTCCTGAGAACTTAATAGGTGCTTATTTTTGCATGTTCTAATAATAAAAGCTAACTTTTTTCTTTCTTCTTTTTTTTTTTTTTTAATTAGAATTAATCCTGAAAAACTTACAGACATCCAAAAAAGGATGCAAGCTTTCTTAGCTCAAGATCAGGAGTTAAAAGAGAGAGCTCAAAGGGTAAGTCATCTGCTGCACTATAGCTCTTGAGGTATGCTAGTTAAATTGAGCTGCTGTTGGCATAACTGACCTGCTCAGGTATGTCCTAGAAACAGTACTTGCAGCTGCTGAATTTTTCTGACTTTTTAACATTTAAACAATGGCATCTGTAGAAACAATAATCATGAATCTACAATTCTGTGTATTAGCAGTTGGTGTAAGTATGCCTGTCTAGCCTGTTTAAGTTGACATAGGCTCAACATGGGCTCATGACATTGGTGTCTGAAGAGCCAGCTGACCTACTGCTGTCCAGCCTAAATTAAGGCAAATACTTGAGGACATATTTATTTTAGAGTCTTGGATATGAAAGTAATTTTTAATTTAGTATTCACTGCTTCTCAGCTGTTGGAGGGGGTTTTAATGTTTTGTTTGAGTCTTTCCCAGCTATTTGAGACCTGAACCTGGGGAGGAGGAACCCCATACACCAATACAGGCTATGACCAAATGGTTGGAAAGCTTTGCAGAAGGGAACCTGGGGCATCAGGTTGTCCTAGTGAACAACACGGTAAATTTGAGCCAGCAGTGTGCCTTTGCAGCAAAGAAGGCCAACTACAGTCTGGGTGACATTAGGCGCAGTCTTAGTGACAGATCAAGGGAGGGGGTGCTTTTTGATGTTTAGGTATCCCAGGTGTTTGAAGTGAACAAAGAATTACTTCTAGCATGTGGAATGCTTCATCCAAAAGTTGCACAGGCCAGATGTACTGGGGGCATATTATAGTCAATTGTAACTACCACAGGAAGTTGCAGTTACACGAATTTGTATCAGAAGTGACAGAGCAGCTGGCTGGAGGATGAGAGTAGGAGGAAGTCAGCATCATCTTACTTGGAATGAAAATACTAACAAACCTCTGTTTCTGGGATTGGCTTTTTAAGATCTCTTAAAAGGCAGAGAGATATCATTCTGAATTGGGCCAAATAAGATAATGCTGAAGTTTCAAAGTAGCACAAGAATCAGATCAATCATGAGCTGTCTGAGAGTGTCACAGATAAAAAAAATAATTTTGAATTCCTTTAAAATAGCCATTTAATTACCCTTTCAAACCATTTTTTGTTGCAGTTTTTCATTTGTGGGTAGCAGTGCTGTGTCATCTTACAGACAAACTTATATACATTCAGTTTTTGAAAATCTTGAAGTATGGACAGGTGGTTTATTATAGAAGTGTTCTCCTTAGTAAGATTTAATTAAGTGTGAGTGTTCAGGCATACTGTGCAAATGTGCCCCAGTAGTCTTAATGTATCAGTGAATAAAAGAATAAAAATGATCCAAGTGAAATTCTAACCTTGGATCCTTATCTGGGATGCTGGGTTTCTCAAAGGCATGGATGTTGTGCTGTTTAGTGTGTCTCTTGCAAGCTGCCAAATTATTGACATTTGTAAGAATTAAATACCTGAATGGATCAGATAGCAGTGAAAAAGCACAGCTACGCTCAGAAGTTCCAGTAGGATGTAGTTTACTTTGTTGAAGGCATGCATCCTCTTAGCTTGTTGATTCACTTCAAGAATATTTTACTTTGTTAAAAAAAAAAAAAAAGAAAAAAGAAAAAGAAGAAAGTAAGTACTTGATTGCTAATTGCTTCAGCAAACTTCGTGTTTCATTTGACAGGACATGGTTCCTCTGCCTTTGCTTGTAGAGAGGATGAATCAGACTGGGGCTTCTTTGAAAACTTTGCAGTTTCTGTTATGGACTGATGCTGCCCTTTGGCATTTCTTGTAATTTTAATATTTAATCAGTTCATCCAGTTCTGAAAACCGGTTTAAAAAAATACGTGTTTTTCTTGCTAGTTTGAATGTTACTGTGTAGGGGTGGTAGGATACTGAGGTGATGTTTGTCTGTTAAACCTTCATTACACCCAGAGGGATGTGCCTGAGATTCCAGTCATACCCTGTTATTTTGAGTTCTGTCAAAACAGCACATAAATTGAATTGGATGGGATTTAATATTTAAAACTATTATCCAAGAAATATATAAATGAATTTAAATATAGAAAACTAGAAGAGCATATTACTTGTTGACTTATGTATCTCTAGTACAATAATCTCAGGTGGTTTTGGGGGCCTTTAGCTACTATGGTAATAGAGCTGTTATATGTTCCCCAACCGTAACATCTTCCATAATGATGTAAGTTAACTTACAGAACATTTTTGTAAAGTTCAGTTATTTAATAAAACCTCTGAAAGTGATTTCAAACTAGCGAAAATAGCAGAGGACAACACCAATTGGTAGAAGAGTAGGGAAGAAGTTAAGGTTGGCTAAACTTGTTCTCCCTCTGCTGTCTAGATATGTGTGCAGAGTGTGACCGAGTCTTACGAGAATTGTATAAAATCCAAGAGGGATGACAGCATTTTAAAAAGAGCTCGAAGTGAATGTACAGAAACCAAATAAAAATCAAAGAAGTCATTTGCTCTTTTTGTGTTTCATTTCTCTTCTTGTAAATTAGGAAATTTCTGTGCTGTATCTAACTTTTCTAGTTTAGGTGTTGAGTGTTCCTACTTTGGTGAAGTGTTCAATGTCTAAAATAACAGAGAATGCGATCAGCTGAAGACTTTAATCATCATACTATTATTGAATGATCTCTGAAGCCTCTTACCTTAATTAAGATATCTCTTTGAACATAGAGCAACACCATCCTGCATACACTCCATGACAAACCTGGTTAAGTGGGCTGAACCCTGTTGACAGCTGGTAGATGCGAGTTAGAACATCTGGCATTTGTTTGGCGGTTCATTCTTAGTTGTTGTAAGGTTTGATACCCATGCAAAAGGTGTGTTTTTTCTGCCCCTCATCTATCATTTATAAGTTTCTGGACCATGTGTACCAAAGATAGACTAGTAGAGTATGTGGATGGCTTTGTAGGTTATCCAACAGGCAGAATGAGATTTCTACCCTGCGGCGTGTAGTGACTCATGTAAATCATTGGATCTGCAGCTCTCAGATTCACAGAAAAGATATTTCTGGTTCAACCTGCTTTTTTCCACCTGTCACTACAGAGAAAAAAGAGGCTCTGTCATTTATTTTTGTCACTTCTAGCTAGACAGCAGTAGATTAATGAGATCTGTCAAATTTGAAGCCTTTCTGGTTGTCTTCCTAAAATGATTAATAATTTAATTTGAGCAAACAGGTGTGTTATTCCACACCTCATTTCAGTAGCAGTTGAATGGATTATGCTAGCACCTTCCACTGCTAAAATTAATTGAAAGACGTAATCTAGACAGGAAACTATCCAACAATTTAGCATTTGGAAAAAGAAGCGAATGAAAATTTACTTCTATAATGAAGTGTTGGGCTTGAAAAGTGTATCTCCTAGCTCTACATATCTTACAATTAATAGTTTTTATTTCAGTTTGCCAATGGAAGAAGTATGACTTTTTGACATTAATTACTGTCTCTTTGTTCTTTTTGCCTTTGGAAATGTTTATTCTCTTTTAAGCATTTAAAGAATCTCCATAAGAGATCAATGCTCTCTAACTGCTGGGTCTTTTCTTCCTCTATCTCAGGTTAACAAGAATTTTATTTTTTTTTTATAATTCCACATGAATTATTAATACAATAATTTCTCTGATAGGCATCTGTAGATAACAGAACAAGGGTGTGATTATAGTATGCTTGAATATAACCCTATGAGCTTAATTTGCTATTGCTACTAGTGTTGCTGATTTAAGCGTTGTGGTAGGAGTTTTGGCATGTGTTAGAAATTAGGTTACGAACAACAGAAATCCAAGAATCTTTTCTGATACTTGAAATATTCCAGTATTTATGCTGCTAATTATAGGCAGAAATAAACTATATAGAAGAACCATGAGAAGATTAAGAATCTCTCCTTTTGGGAAGAATGAACGGAAAGTGCAACACCAGATTAAGTTACGCAGTTATGTGGAGCTTCCAGTTTTCTTGGTTGAAGTCTGGGATTAATTGAAACTTCAACCTTGAATTGGTGTTAGTAGACATTGTACAGTGTATTTGTGTTGGTCAGCTGAGTTGCATTCATTGTGCGTATGTAATGAACTGATGACAAATGCAAGGTAATGATGAATTTCCATAGGCCACAGTGAAAGTTGAATTGCTTTCTGTTAGAGGCTAAGATTAAGTTTGGACACCTCCGATTGATAGCAGCACAGTCTGTTCTTGCTTCCACATGATTCAGATATCAGTGTAGCATGAAAACATTCAGAAAAGCTGGGAGTAAAAGAAAGAACTAGTGATGTTTCCCAATTTGCTTTATGTTATTCTAGGGAAAACATTACAGACTGTTGGGAAATTCAGCCAATTAATGTGCATTAGTGAAATATTTGGATACTTGAAGTTCCATCATTTCTGTAGTACTGATAAATTTTAATCGATGGGTATTGTGTAAAAGAACTTTAGTCAAAATCAGTATTAGACCTCTTCATAGTGAAATTCTATTTTGCATTCAGAGCAACAGCATAATGTTAGTTTAATGTGTTGGAAATTGAATGGTTTCCTTTTTTTGTTGAATACTTTTATTTTTCTTTCAGTGTTTTGTATCCTACTTGCGTTCAGTTTACTTAATGAAGAATAAAGAAGTATTTGATGTTTTCAAATTGCCTCTAGCAGAATATGCCCTGTAAGTATGATCAGCTTGGAAAGCGAATACTGCATAGTGAGTTTTGCGGTGTGTAATAGGTTTAAACAGCTGTTTTGACTATGTTAACATAGAACTGGACAATCTTGTAATGTATTTACAGTTTCATATCTATGCTGTGCTTTTGAATAGTTTCAATGATATTCTTGGTAGAAATTACATTTAAAAATAAGGTATATCTATAGAGAGAAATAACTCTTCTATATTTGCTATACACAATAGAAGACAAAATTTGTGAAGTAAAAGAATGATAGGTTTGGATTTTGTTGTGGTTTTTTTTTTTTGTCATAGGTTTTTGTTTTCTTGCCCTCCCCCCACCTCCCCCTTCACCCTTCAGCCTCATAGCTAAATGCCCACCTGTGAAGTGTAGTATTTAAAAAGAAATGGTCATAGCTAAAGGTCATTGCAGTCTCATTCTGAGTGTGATTTAGACATTGCTTTTGGACATAAATTACTTTCAGAAGATTCAGTGTACTTCGTAAAGATGAAACATCTGCGCTGGACTGAATAGAATCTTTTTTACTATGTCTATTTTTGTATATACATGTGAATCATTCTACATTTTGTATGGGAGGGAAATTAATTTTGACAGGTTGACTTTACAGATGACAACCACCTGAGATTGTTTTAAGAGTGAAGTTTTCAAATAATCACATGGGACATAGGGTAGTCAGAAGGGAGCAAGAAGATGCTCAAAGATGCATGGTAAATTAATTTTATGTCTGGAATTTCATACAGAGAAGATTTAAGTCTTCAAACTTGTCAACATGTGGCATAATGAACTAAAATGTGACAAATTACTAGACTCTAAAACACCTGGTCTTCCTGTGCTGTGCTGCAATTAACATGGTTGTGTTTTTTAAGGTACATAAGCCTATTGTAAAAGAAGCTTTCTTACTTTATGGACTTAGAAGTTTTTTGAAAAGGGGAACTAATAGAAACTTGAAAAATTTCACTAGATACATTGCCTGCCCGTTCACCTGTGTGATTTGTCAGCATCTTTAAAACCTAAAAGCATCTTAATAGGTCTGCTATTCTGGATGTAAGGAGTAGTGACAGAAGATTAGGGCTGAGAGGGAGGACCACACAAATTTAGCCAGTGTGTTAAGAAATCAATTGACAGACGGTAGTAATGCTGAATTTTCAGAATTCCAGTGCCTCTTTATGAGTTTCAGCATGGTGTGGCCATCTTGTATCTGATACTAATGTGGACAGAGTAGTCTACAGTTCTGTTCTTCTCAGGCCTCTGTGCCAGGATTTAATCTTTCATCAAAGTCAGTTCTAATTCCAGCTTTGCAAAGTTACTACATTAAAGTGGAGGAAACCAGACAGTTGTTTGGAGAGAGCAGGAGAGATTTAGTCAAGGGTATGAAATATATGGAAGTTTAATCAAAAAGTCAGAACACAATAAATCTGGGAGATAATTTGGAGATTCTGCTCTAAATGAACAGTTTGTTGGCCCTCTTCTTAGGCACTCTTCAGACTGCTGGTCTGCCTAAATACACTCTGCGGCCCCCTTTTCTATTCAGTGTGCATCCACTTATATAGTGGATCAGTCAGCTTAATTTATCTGAAAAGTCTTCAAAGTCTGGTGTGTTTGAATTCTGCATTCAGAAGCGACCTTGCTTTACGTTCTGTGCACAAACCTGTGGCAAAGCCTGGATTCAGAATCTTCTCTTTTGTGTGTATTCTCTAAAAAATATTTCAGCCTTTCTGTGGAGATTTTCTGCTAACTTGATAGATGTTACTCCACTAAAAATCCTGCAGAGAAAATAGGCTGCTTAATGCCCCTTTCAGGTTTGTGTTTCAGTCTGTCAGGATGTTGTCCTTTTTTTTCATTGCTCTTGCCTGGCATGTCTGTCCACAAAGATTCTTTTAATCTGTGTTGAGTCTGTAGAAAAGCAGTTGTCTTTTTGATTTTTATATGTTATATAGAATTACTGTGTGTTTAGGCAAAATAAAGTGTGTGTGCGCATGTCTATACATTTATACACATATGTATTCTTGAGACTGATCACCTCTAAGCTGTGATACATTAGTATTCTCTCCAGTATCTTCACATTACAAATCGCTATCAAGAATAATGTGCTGGTGGAAGACTTGCAGATCTTGTGTTAATGTAGGCAGCCTTTAAGTTTGGTGAAGGAGAACCTTGATGCTTGCATAAAAGAGAAATTTGTCTTCCCATTGCAAAGAACAGCTTTGAAAACATAAGAAAATGTAAACAGACAACAGGGTGGAAAGGAATAATTAATTAATCTGGCCTGTCGGTTAGGAGACAAGGTAAAAAGGAGGCAGGGATCCCAGGCACTTTGTTAAATCCTAAGATACGTACATACCAGTCTCCAGGGCAAATCTTAGCAAGTGAGCATGCTGAATGGACAGGTTAGTCATAGCTCTATGGGGCTGCAGGCAAAGTAATTTCCTCTGTGGATTTCCTCATGTCTTCCAGGAGGAATGCAGCATATTTTTATCTGGTTATCCCTGTATTAGTACATAGAGAATAAATAAAGTAGGTTGAAGCCAAGTTATTTGTCAAATGTCTGATAGACACAACTTAGTACCCAGCTAATTTTGCAAGTATTGCTTACAGATCAGTGTTACAAAGCAGTGGGTGCTGTCAGGACTGAAGTGGGTGATGCCAGGATACATGATCCATCTGTCAGCATCAGTCTGTCCTCTCACTGAGGAGGGAAAGCACCCACTTTACTCTCACCACAGTGCCCCTGGCTGTGGATGTAGGCCTGACCCTGACTGGATGGCCAGGGCAAAGGGTTTTGTTTGTTACCTTGCTCCAGCTACCATGAGCAAGCACAGGGCTGCCTGTCACAGGCCGCCCTCAGGCAGCACCCATCACAGGCTTTGCACATCTCATCATCCCTTCGCTGGTTCTGGGCTCTCCTCGCTGCCCTTGTACTTCCTCTTCTACAAGCCCAGTCTCCTTAAAGAGCCTCCCCCAAGTTACTGTTTCCCAGTTGTTTCCAGTCTTCATGCACCTGTAGCCACAGTTACTATTTCTCATGCTGTTACCTAGTTAATCTTAGGCTCATATGGTATTATTTGTGAACCTCAATATTCCCTTCAATGATCTGTAGTTGGGGCATTTCTCATGCAACTCCCCCTCAGCCACCTGGAGGTCCATGAATCCCTTTCTGAGCTTTCTGTAACTACTTCTGTAAGCTTCTGAGCATTCTTGATCCTGCCATAGAGATCTCTGCACAAGCTGCAGTGTCCTCTCTCAGTGGAGGGTCATTATTCTCTTAGTCATCATCCTTGTTTCTTCTAGGATCTTGAACTACCTTCTCTCATTTTACAGCCAAGCCAGCTATTGACCTTCACTTACCTTAGAAGTAAATGTACTTGCATATGCATGAGTTAGCAGTTCCAGTAGAATGACTCTCAGAGTTGGCTAATCCAACTTACTTGGAGAAATGCTCTGTAATGCATCTAGAAATACTCTAGAAATCTGTTGCTTATGCTTTGCTGTGTTGCCCTTTGAGCAGGTGTCAAGAGTGGCTTAAATACCAAAAGCACCGGTGCCTGCAACTGCAATGTGGAGGCTTCTTTTAGTTTTGTAAAGAAGATTCCATCTTGGTCTTAGAAGAGATTAGATTCCAACCATGACATCCCCTTTGTTGGCCTTCTTTTTGATCCTGACCCATAAAATGTTGATTAGCTTGGCACTCATTATTAGAATAATTTGAGCTCCCCAAGGTGGAGGGATAAACTGGCTAGTAAAGTAAACAACACAGCAAAAGCAGTTTCTCTGTTTGTTTTGGTTATTAATTAGACCATCTGGAAAGCCTATTAATTCGTATTTGTGTCATTTCACTTGATTTGATTTCCCCTGTTTTCAAATGGTTGCTCATCCTGCCTTTTGAAAACATTTCAAATGTTAAATGTAGATGTAGCATATATTGCAAGGCAAGTAATACACATTTCTTCTGAAATAGCTTGTGGGAGGTTTTAACCTTTTTCAGGCTATTTTCAGTTTTTGTCTGAAGCTGTTCTGCAGTACAAGAAATCACTGTGCTATGTTTTTATGGGTTCAGATAATTTCAAAGAGGTTCACTAATAGAATATATCTTATATTTAGTGAATGTAGTAACCTAGTATTAGAATGAGGCACTAACTTGTGTATAATTATTGTGCAGCAGTTTTGCAGAAGTGACCTCATCTTCCTTACAACTGGCTTATATCTCAAAAAGTGCTGGAAATCCTCTAGGTGCAAGTTAGGAGCTTTTGTGACACTTAAAAATTGAAAGATTGTACTGGTCTTAAATTTCCTGTTTAATTTGTTCGTGTAAGGGCAGAATTTGCTGACAGTGTTGAAAATTGTCCTTTTAAAGAGTTGAGACATTCCCAGCTTCTCACCCCTTCCAGATAGAGGCATAGTGAAGTTATCGTGTTAGTGTAAGTGTACGCAAGGTCTGTGTCTAAGCACAACTAACAAACTTCAGAAGAGGCAGTATTTTAGTCTGATACATCATTCATTTGAATTGATTAAAATTAATTTTTAAAAATAAAATGTTTACTGATATTTGAATTTCCTTATTCAAAAGCAAACAAAACTCGCATTCTTAAAGCTATACAGTGTTCTTTCTTTGGAGTTTTTTACTCTTTTGATGTATTTCCTGAAAATCTTTGTGTACTTGCTTTGAATTGAAGGAGGTACCTGAACACTGCATGTGTGTTCAGTTACAGCTATGCATTCCCTGCTCAATGTTAGGGAATAGCAATGTCTGGCCACCTCAGTTTCTGTTGATGAATAGAACTGTCAACTGTACTTTCATTTACAGTAGTGAAATAATCCATTGGTTTCAATATTGCTTTTAGTAGCTGATTTAAGATGTCTGTCTAAAAGAGCTTGCTCTGAAGAAGTCATTGCATGTCACACCAAAATACGAAATAAGATTGTTTTTTGGTTTCTCACCTGAATTGGTGTTGCTTTTTGAAAGCTACCATAGTCTGAGGACTACATTGTGGTTTTAGCATGTTTTTAGCATGTTAGAATTTATGAAATCTCACTAAATAACTTCCCTGATTTTTGTGTGTCTTTATTAGAAAACCTTGTGTATTTCTGATCCCAGAAGAGTATGTGAAATGCTATCACTAAAATCAAAGAATATCTGTAACTTCAGTTGGAGTAGAATTGTGGTCTGACTGCCGTCTAATGAATTAATGAAACTGATAATTGCACTTCCTAGTTAATGGAAAGAAAATCTAGTTCATATATTCAGGTTTTTTAGTATGACTCTAGATTTGGCAAATTATTAAGAAATAAATTCTAAAGAAACTGTTAGCAGTAATAAAGTATGTTTGCCCCAAGTTCTTCATTTGAAATACACTATGGAAAAGAAGCAATAATGAGACAAAATGCTGACTTTTCTTGGAGAAGTTATGTAGTTAAAAGTGTTTGGGCATTCTCTGCAGACAACTTTAAGCTTCTCTACTGTTACTTTCTTACCAAATTTCACCTTAAAACCTCTTTCCCCCAGGTCTGAGGGCTGTATTCCTTTGGTTCAGATGTCACTTGAATTCTTATTGCACTAGTTTGTTTTTTTTCGTAGGGTTGCTAGGCAGTGTAGAAAATTGGCCAGCACTAACTGATAATTAATTTTATGCAATTATTAAAGTAAGACATCAGTGCAGAACAGCAATCTGGCAGGTGGGATTTCTTACTTGAATGAGAAAAGCTGGGGTGAAGTCTCCTTCACATCATGGGCTTTTTTTGACTTTTCCAGCTTCTCCTGTGGAGAGAATAGTTTCTTCACCTTGTCAAGCTTTTCTCTGCAGCTGTGATCCTGAGCTTTGATACTAGATGTGGAGACATAGAAGAGAAGCTGTGATGGAAATCAGAGTTTGCAACCATGTGTACTTGTGTCTGTCTGCATAAGAGAAGTGAACACAGATTGAGTAGTTGCCATACAGTACTGCTTCTTGCAGTACCTTGTTAGTGGTTGACAGCAACACTTTATGTAGAATAATGTTGTGAAATCTGAAAAAGCAAAAAAGTGGTTTTCTTGCAAATGGTTTTTTTTTTTTTTTTTGCTATTTAGATTGCCTTGCAGAAGCTTTCATTGACATTGTAGCGATCTCTTTATCTGTGTTTCATTGTGCCTGGTGTTAAGGTCCAGTTCCAGGTTTGAATCTCTTCCAGCTGCTGCAGTGAAGCATTACATCTGCTTTGTTTGGTTATTTTTGTTTCAGTTAGTCAATAGGCCAAACTTCAACACATAGTTTCATTGCAGAGGTAATTAGGTTTAGCTGTCAAACACTGAAACAAGTTTAAGGTTGCTGGTTGCTCCAGTTTCAGTTCTCAAATGTGTTGTGTTATCATTGCAGCAGTGCACTGTCAATAAATGTGCAAAATACACTGGATGAAAAAATCTTCTTTGATTTTTTTTTTTTTTTGTTTCATAAAACTCCATTTGCTTTATTACTACTGTTAATTCCTTGTAGAATGGCAGTACTGGTTTATCAAAAATACTTAAGCAAAATGAACTTTACATTAAAATTAAGACAGACTTCTTTGAAAAAGTTGCTCCTTGTGTGAACAGTGTGGGCTGCTTTTTTTGGGGTGTGTCCACTTCTCAGTGCGTTAGCTTGTGGCCACTACCAAACCCACCCTGTTTAACCACAGGTGTGGTTGCGTTTGGTTTCTTTCATGCTTGTTTGTTATCTAAGCAGGGTGCCTCACCTGTTGACTACTCCGTCCCTTGGGCTACCATTAACAGTTCAAGGCTCTCTGGGGCCTACAGTGCACTCTTGCAGCTCTGCAGTACCATTGGATGCTTCATGGACTGCTCATAATGACATTTCCACCAGAAAGTATAGATTTGATTTTTCTCCTGTGATGCAACTCAGGTTTCTTTATTCAGACCTGTGTGGTGAAGAGAAGATATAATGCTATCAACTTGAAACGAGCAGCATTGAGAGGAGAGGTGGTGTAGAACT
This sequence comes from Neopsephotus bourkii, assembly GCF_033783945.1. NCBI lineage: Eukaryota > Metazoa > Chordata > Aves > Psittaciformes > Psittacidae > Neopsephotus > Neopsephotus bourkii. The sequence goes on from NW_026902113.1 coordinate 5,535,234, forward strand.
GAACAATCTGAATCAAGAGACTGGTCTTTTATATTTCTGTGTATATATGTAGCCATTTTAGTTGGTTAAATACTCCTTTGTTAAGTATACATGCAAGCTCTGACTATTATAAACTCACTACCACTTCTGTATTATGTGTTTTGAAATGTAGCTGTGGTCTCTGTGTGTTCCTTGCACAGTGCCAGTGTGCCCTTACATTTTTTATTCACCTGATGAGAAGATTCGTAGTCTCTGAAAGAGGCTTAAATACTGCCTTTTTTGAGCTTGGATTTGATAGGATCAGGTTTGATATGCCATGAAAGTAAAGTCTTGCTGTAAAGGGATGCAGGCAGGAGAGATTCCCTTTGAGGGAGAAATGTCTTTTTCATAGGTTTTTCTGCATCATTCATTTATCCATACTGTGTTTGCTCTTCTGATCTTTCAGTCACCATAAGATGGTGGGGGTAATGTTCTGGCTGCATTTTTAGCAGTGAAGGACATTGAGAAAGGTCAGTGATGTCTCAGTCCTTGACATGACATCCATATATCCTCAATACCAAATTACATCGGCGTTTCTTCCACTCTATTTTACTGTGAATCATAGACAATCTATTTTTGTCTACAGCTTTTCAGGTTCTTTGTTTGCTTTCTTTCCTGGGAGGATTTGTAACTGTTCTTAAGAGTTCTCAGTTATTTCGTCTTCCTTCCTGCCTTAATGTTAGCTTGCAATTTTCAAGCTGGATTGTCTTGTTGTAGGCCAAGTGCTGTTTTGTAAGAAGGTTGGTCAAAATGTATTCATACAAGTTACCATAATTAAAATTGAATCAGTTGAGTCATTGATGAGCGCCTCTAATGTAGTCAGATTTTGTCTCTGCCTTTCAGATTAATTTATTTGTTTTATTTCATACTTTAGATCACTTGGTCTTGCAATGGCTCCTCGTGTGAGATTTCTTCAGAAAGTTCAGAAACAGCTATCTGCAAAGGAGGCAGCTGATGGGACAGATCACTTGAAGGAGGCAGAACAAAATAAAAATTCCCCCTCCTCAATGAATGAGGAAGAAATGGAGAAATGTGGAACTAATTTCAGTGACAAGGTGTCTGTTAGCAAAACAAAGAAAAAAGAGGGAAGGAAAGAAGCTGAAGAATGTTCTGCTTCCAGTGAAGGTGCTGAGGGAAGTGATGAGTCTGAGGATGAATCAAAAGAGGTATCGGAGGATGAGAAGGAGGAAAAAGAAGTTCCTGTACCAAGTAGGGTACCAAACCCAGACTCTGTACAGTTCTTTGAAGGTGATGATGATGACGACGATGATGATACTAAAGAACTTGATTTACTGACAGTGAAACAACGAGATGTTTTTGGTGTGGAAGCTAAAGATAATCCAGCCCTGGTAAGTGCACTTTACAGTAAGACTCGTGCATCTTGCTCCCAAAAGATAAGTGGTGTGACTTACTCTTTTAACATTTTACGTTATTAGCATAAAATACTTTTATTAGCATAATTAATATTCTTGTAGTTGCTTTAATTTATGAATAACATGATTTGAATACCTGTGAAATTTTGACAGTTTTAATTGTCATTACTTGCTAATTTGCTTCTACCTCTCTAAATAGCTGCCACTTTCAGTCATAATTTTGAGGCTGTACTGCAGCTCATGGCACCAGGAACAAAATTGCAATACATGATGAGGCACTTACTGATACAGACCATAACAAACAATATTTACAATAATGTAACCTTCAAACCATGACTTTTACCTTCAACAGGACCTTTGCTATTAGGAATTGAGCCAGTATCAGAGAGTGAGAATGCATGCACTTTCCGTAACGCATGGTTGTAAAGCCTTATTAAAAGTATTCATATAGATCTTTCATTTCCCTGGGGAGAGGCTTTATAATTCAGGATTTCTCTTGAAATGGGTGTTTTGACAACTGCTGCTTTCATTTAGTATTTAAATACACTGTTAAAGTACAAGTGCTTTTAAAATTTTATTATTTCTATAAAACAGCTTTGGTACATGCGTAGTGTGAATTTTTTGTGTATCCTTTGCTATCTAGCTACTGTATCTCTGTAGTAAAGAGATCTAAGTGAAATAACCATCTGGTTTAGCAAGATGTTTTTCTGAACTTAATGCATGTCAGGGGAGCCTCCTGTTAAGCAAAGTGTTTATTTTTCCAACTGGTATTTTAAATCTTTCTTTTCCTGTGCTGTTATTTAACAGCATAGGGCACTTGTCATGAACTTATGCTAATCAACCCACTAGCTGCATTTATAAGCAGTGTCTTTGCTTGTATAAACTAATTTTGTCAGTTAGCTTTGTCAAGGATGAACAGTTGCATGGTAACCTAACGACTGCCTGCACTCTCTCCTCTACTATGAGGAGCCTGCTGCAGATTGCCATCTTGTCCGAGAACTATGGGAAGAGGATGCTCCTGGAATTATCTTTCCGTTCCTGTTATTCTAAGCCTGAGCTGTCCTGCCCTGGCACAATGACTGCCGGGCAGTAGCTTATGCTTACTAATAATTTTTGTATTAATCTCTTTATTAATAAATTTCAGTTTCACATAGAGAAGTGTCCTGGGTTCAGCAGTAGCAGTCATTTTTCTCCTTCTTAGTAGCTGGTGCAGTGCTGTGGTTTTGACTTTCAGCGTGGGAACAGCGCTGATAACACTGATGTTTTTAGTTACTGCTCAGTAATGTTTAGTCTCACCAAGGACTTTTAGGGTCTCATGCTTCCCCAGGGGAAGCTGGGAAGAAGCAGAGACAGGACACCTGACCCAAGCTAGCCAAAGAGGTATTCCATACCACAGCACGTCATGCCCAGTATATAAATTGGGGGCAGTTACCCAGGAGGGCGAGATCACTGCACGGGTAGGGCTGGGTATTGGTCCATGGGTGGTGAGCGGTTTTATTCTCTTCCCTTGTTATTTCCCTTATCATTATTATTACTGGTTGCAGCAGTAGTGGTTTGTGTTATACATTAGTCTCAACCCGTGGGAGTTACATTCTTTTGATTCCCCTCCCCATCCCTCTGGGAGTGGTGGGAGGAAGGGGGGGAGTGAGCGAGCGGGCTGCTGTGTGGTTTTCTGGGTTGCCAGCTGGGCTTAAACCACGAGAAGAAGAAATTGCTGTTTTGAAAGATTTTGGCCTTAAAGAATAATATTGTCACAGCTTTCTTAGTGCTTCCACAATTTTCCATTCTGACATACACAGACAATTTAATGTTGCTTTTGAATGTTGGAAAGTGAATTAGGAAGTTTTGTTCAGAAAATGGTAAAAGGAGAAACTTTGATGTAAAAGAGCATCAAAGAACAAACAAAATTTTATGAAGAGTAGCAGTGATTTAGAAGGCAATTTGGAACCTCACTGGGTAACCTTCTAACAGTTTTTCAGCATTAACCATTTATAGACTAGTTTACACTTTGGCAAATTGGGCATTATTTTCTGTGATTTAGTGTTGATAAACTGCAGTAGGGGTTAGTGGTTTGTACTTGATGTGCAAGTGTGAGTGACCTTGTATCACCCAAAACCTCTTGTACATGGGGGCATAATAATGAAATACTTAGTTATTCTTCTAAGCAATTGTGAACAAAAAGGCAAAAGTTTCAGGATTGGTATCATTAAGAACATAAATATAATTTAACTGATCTCCTACAGAAATGCCTATGGTAGTGCAGTATGTAATTTTTAGACAGTAGAAATGCAGAGCATACTACGCCGAACTGTGGGAACTACCCTTGGAGTCTTGATTGATGTGTATAGTGGGTGTAGTGTTTCTTACCTTATGGTGCTGTGAAACTTTTTGGTAAATCATAGAATGCTTTAAATGAAAGGATTCTGTTTTTAGTAGGAGTAAGAGAATAAAGGTTTCTGTCACTAACCATATATTGTCTTTTAATGTTTTGGTATACAAATACGCATAATAGAAATTACATTGAAAGATTTAGGCATTGTGTGTCTTTTATTTCATGTGTATATTTCAGCACCACATTTTGGGGATGTTAAAACCAAATTGGTAACTTGCAACACCTTCTGTATTTTTTTTTCCATTTATTTTCTGGATAAAAGTTTTGAAGTGATTATTGCTGCATTAAGGTAGATCAGTTAATATCCAAAGAATTAGAGAGAACTGATGCCTTGGGGTGAAGTGCTGAGCAGCATGAGTGCAGTTTACCTGTTGCTGTGTCCTTCTAGGGAGGACTTGGGAACCAGTTTGACGGCAGTGTAAAGGGTCATTGCTGCATGATACAAGGATAAGGCAGTGCATTAATTGATAGTATCAAATGCTGCAGAATGTCTAGGAGTATGAACATAAGAATTTATACTCTGCCAGCTCAGTTAGGTGTTTTTTTTTCTTTTTGTTAAATCTCTTCTGTGTGCTAAATAAGATGAGAGTCCTGTGGAAACATTAGTGTGTAATCATCTAACTTGAGAGATTATAAATATGACCACAAAGGTTAAATTCAGTTTGCATTTATGCTGTTAATGTGTGTGATTGATTTTACAGTTTCGCTATTTTTACATTACGCTTCTTATTGACAGCAAAACAGCCCTGCTGCAATTGTTGAGCTGCAGGATGTTTCTGTAAATGGAAACACTATGCTCAGTTTCATTTTTTGAATAGCTGTTGTTAAGGCACCATTGCATCCTCACCCTTGTGTCTTCCCTAGCCCCTCCAGTGGAAGAAGGAGCAAGGAGAGCTGTTAGGCTGGCTCCAAGTATCCTGTGTGGTGGAGTAGTGCCCTGGCCTTTGATTGCATGTGAGGTGGGCTCGTCTGTCTTTGTAACAAGGGAAGGGAATGAGGCAGAAGGAGCCGGCTTTGTTTGCACTGAAGATGGAGCAGAAGGGGATTTACGTGACTTTCTTAGCATAATTTGCTTTTGTTGAAAGTCCATGGTACCCAACCTAACAGTGAAAGGTAGGTGATGGTGTGGAGTCAGACACATACGATGTTAGTTCTTCTAATAGCACAACTTGTGGCTTCATTCCACTCTTTCCCCTTATATGGCCCATGGCTGTGTGTGTACCCTGTCTCCACCATTTTGTGACAACAGATAGGAAGAAAACTCTGTTCTCTGCATTGCTGCATAAAAGAAGAAAACTTGGGTAAGGTGAAAGACCTTGACAGATATTACAATTTTGTTATGAGCTTCTGAGCTCATTTTTTTAAGAGGTACTCACTACTTGCCCTATTTATGAATTTTATTTAAGCATGTCAGGATTTTTAGCCGGTGATATAACTCATGGAACTTATTTAGAAGTAGAATGTTCTTATGCATAATAAGAAGGTCAGCTGTATGCATAGAGCTGTTAGCAGTTATGCACTATTTAGCTATTGTGTTAACATGGAAATGATTCATTTAAAGTGTATTTAACAACATTAGCGCTGCTGATGTTGCAAAGACTGTACGTACTCCCTGGTTATGAACTTTGTTTTTAATGCTACTTTTATGAAATTGGTTGTTGCATTTGGAAATGCAGAGATTATACTTGTTAAACTTCAAGCATTATTTTGAGAACAAAGATTAAGCCTGTAGTAGTTTTTTCTTTTTGTTTATACTTAATTTTAGTTATCTTGTCAGACTTACCACATACTTTCAGCCTTGTCTTCTGCTATAGTATGTTCTGCTTTAGGGCAGAGAATATTGAACTGTGGAGTTCTGAAGACCGTTGTGACTCCCTCCCTGTTCTTGTTTTAAGGGCCCTTAAAACTTTTCAACTGGGGCGTTTAGTGGCTGCTTGGAACACTGTAGTAAGCATCAGTGTACAGAGGGCTGCCTTAAATAGTGCTTGCAGATTCCTTGAACTTAGTCTGGACTTTCAGAGACCCTACCCTGCTGTTTGAATACTGTGGCTGTGGAGGGAAATTATTTTATATGTCATGATACTATCTCAGCTAGCTGGCTTCCCTTCTAATCCAGTAATATTGCATAAATGAAATTTTCCTACACTTCTCGGACACATGAACACTGCTAACTGTCATATTATGACCTGGATATGTATATGTTATAAAAGCAGGAAAGAACAGGCAAGGGTGAATCTCCCTAACTAGAGATGATGGTGTGACTATACCAAGAAGCAGAGAGTGATGCTAATTGTAGTGTGGACCCTAACCCTAACCCCCCCAATCAAAAATCTGAAATAAATTTTCAGAGGTGTGATTCTTCTTACTTGCTTCCCTTACATTGGCTTTTCCTTCTGAATGGGATTTCTCTCCTCGTGTTCCATGTTATAAGAGAGATTTTCACCAATCTTATGTTTTAAATACAGTTTTTTTCTATGTGTAGCATCTTCTCATTCCTCTTACCAGCTTTTACTAGCTCTTGTCCTTGTGCTTTCATATTCATTAATTTTAAACAGGTGACTTTGCCTCCTTGATGCTTTTGAGGGCATGGCAAGACAGCAAATACCCAAACGAGGAAAGAAACAAGGGAGCAAGCTGGCTGACTAGTAGTGGTGTTGTTTCCCTTAGGGATAGCTGCCTTTGCTCCTGCTGTAGCAGTGATGTGTCCAAGAGAAGAAAGCTGCTCTGGGCAGCCTGCTAGCTATAAGAAGAGCATAATTCTTTGGAGACATGTTGCAAAGCTAGCATTCTGGCAGAGAAAATAAAGAAGTTATTTATTTTTAAGCTAACTTAAAGTCAGTACTGTGGTGCATTATATACCATAAATTCTCCTTTCTCCAGAATGCAAGTGCCTTAGGTTCTCAGCCTAGTAACACTGCTTATGTATTTCTAGTTGAAATACAGCAAGTAATGATTTATATGAAGTACAAAGTATTTGCATACAAGTGAAGTAGGCCTACATTTGGATATTAGCCAAAGTGCTTCAAGAATTGAGTGTTATGAAAAAATATCTTTTATCAGCCATGAATGGAAATGAGCCTTTTTATGCACAGCAGCCAACACAGAATGCATTCCACAAAGTGGATGGAAAATTTTAAAGGAATCATATTTCCTTCCGTGGAATTTCAGTAACTTAAATACAACCAAAGTCTTTTTTTTTTTTTTTTTAAGAATGCCTATGATGTGCAGTTATATGTTCTGTGGAATTTCAAAAATTCTTGTCAATCAGGAGTACTTCTGTAAGCTACGTAAAGGACAGAGCAAAACACATTTCTTTGTGTTCTTGGACGGTTTTTACTCTCCAGACTTGCAGGGTTGTCTATTCCCCTGGCTTTATTATTTTTAAGGAGAGCATTCATGACTTGCTTGCTAGATTAAACTGTGTAACGGACGCTTTTCAGAGAGTCCTATGTAAAAACCTATAATCCACATTAAACTACAGATCTGTAGATCACTATTTTAATCTTTTTTTCATTGCTCTTTCAGCTTAGCTGCTTTAGCATTGTTCTGTCTGTTCCACATCCGTCTTCAAGATTCTCTCTAATGATGTCTATTTAAATTAATCTTTTTTAGCAACTTATTAAAAACTTCTGTGATTTATGAAAATTTCACTGTAAATATTTAGGTTTCTTCCACCTTTAAGGCAGCATTCCGGATATTTGTGCCAATGTCTGATATTCATTAAAATATGAAAATCTATAGGATTAAAAGTCGGAGTTACTGATAAGCTGTATATTTAAAATAAGTGGGTGCTGTGTATCTCTTAAAGTATATGTGCAGTGTAAAATTGTCATAAATATTTGGTTTGTGTTTAGAATTTGGATAGAAAGTATTATTTGGGAATTTTATTTGAGTGTCTGCCCTTATCACAGATCTTAGTTTTCTATATTGTAAGCTATGGAGTACGGAATTCTGATATGCTGGGGTTTGTTTCTGTGCAAATTTTGCATTTCATGGTGCTCTTGAAACATAGTGAACTGTGGTATTTTTCATGCCCGCAGTCCATCTTGTGGGGGTCTGTTTCTTGTGTAAATAAGAATCTTGTATAGAAAGACAGCTGATGTTTAGGGAAATTGCTTTGAATGTTTTTGTTACAGCTCTCTGAAAAGTGCTTTCTCTTTTGAGCCAGGAAAGGCTTCCCCAGGTCTGATTGGAATTGTTCACAAGTCAGCGAGTGGCTTTTCCAGCTGTCTGTAATGGTCTGCTCATCTTCACAAGTTAGTAGCCACTGTATCAAGCTCCTGATCAAAGCAGTTCCACCTTTTATTTCAGTTACCGAAGCTGTGGGTTGAAAAAGAATCCTTAATTCTGTATGCCATCTGAAGCAGCCTCACAAGTTGTCTTTGTTCTGCTGAACCTGCTGAAGTATCTCATTGTTTGCGGCCCTAATCAGAGGAAGCTATTTTGCAAATTGTTTCTTTGGCTAAATTCAGCGAAGTACTTCAGAACTCATGTTTAACAATGCAAGTTTTGAACCTGTTATTTTTAGTGATGTGTTTTTCTGGGGGATTGATGGTTTGTGCAGTACAGTATGATGTGAGCAGGTTAGGCTATTACTTACATGCTCAGGTTTCAGCATCTCATATGAATTCTGGTTGCAATGAGGCATGCCTTGTCTTACCACTGAATAGACCGAGAGTGATGCATGGTCTTGTATCAAGAAATATTAGGGTACTGCATGATATGAAATGATTTGCTAAAATATCATTTGTTAAATACTTCTGGTAGTTACTCAAACCTGCAGTAACACTTTCAGTTTTAATTGTTCTTAATCACTGATTTATACCCTCGTTTAATAAATGATAGCAATTTCATAGATGAGCGTGAGTGAGCCAGATACTCTGCATTAAAATTGCCTAGCTGTAATCAATATTCTCTGGATTTGTAAATTCTAAAACGCCACGGTTTCCTTTAAGATCATTAGTGCCTGAATACTTGCTGAGGGATGGTGTGGGAAGTCTTTATGACAGTTGTGCATAAGTGATTTTCTAGAAGTTCAGTGCCAAAATTGTGAAATGCTACTAGGAGTTATACAGCACTAATTTGTAAAGGAAATGCTGTTTCCTAAAATAGTAATAAAGCAGACCAACAAACAAATGCTTATCCAGTCTCCTGACTACTGTCAGCATAGTGTTTAGTTAAAATTATGAGAATTATTCTTTATTTTACATGTGGATGTCTTCTCTGATGCAAACATCTATTACTGTAAGCATTGCTTTAACAAACTACCCATGTCCATTTTAAACAATATTTTTGGGCAGATTTCTGAATTTGAGCTGTGTAATTTTCAACTGGAATAATTTGATAATTCTGGAAAAAAATAGTGTGGTTTTGGTGATGATACATCAGCTGTTGTCTGAAATGAGTCCCCAAGTAATCCATTACAGTATCACTAACATGCAGAATGTTATTTAATGACTACTTTAAAAACGAAAAAATGTGTGGTGCACACTGATTCCAAATAGTGACCTGCCGATTGACCAGGGGGAGGCCAGAGATCACAGATCTGCTTGGTCACTTGGAGCTGATGCTCCTTGTTTCCATGAGGCTTTGATTTGTCCCAGCAGTGAAGAGTTGTAGTGTTGGCAGGAAAAGCTGTGAGGGAGTCTCTTACCGTCTGCAGCCTGGGCTCTCTGCTCTCCATCTTGGATAAAGAAACAGCTACTGCCTCTAGGGATAAAAATCTCTTAAAGGAGCTTGGCTTTGAATGAATGAAAGGAAATTAAAACACTTAAGGCTATAGCCACTAGCTTTATTTCAGTTAAAGCTAAATGAAGTATAAATCTCTTTGGGCCAGCCTGGTGGGGATGTCTTAGAGGCCTTTCGATCCTTCATTATGTATATCACGCTATCCCTGTGGTAGCTCTCTGCAGGGTGGTTCTCTGCTTTGCCTGAGCTGCGAGTGTTTTCTCCTGCAAGAAATCTTCATCTAGTTGCTGCTCACCAGATCAAGGTAGACTGTTTTCCCTGCTCCTCATGGCCTTGTATGTTCTGTACAGACCCCTGTGAAGCCATAGGGTTGTGCTTGAGAAGTAAGATGTTTGGCAGACATGCCTCAAGAAAATGGGGGTGCATTAGTAAACCCCTCAGAAAAGCATACAGATGAGAAGTGTTGGTGTCCTTGGGTAGGGGGAGTTTATATGTAACTGTGAGGAGCTGAATGGCAGTATAATTTCTCTCAAGTCTGTCCCCTTTGTGACCAAAACTGTAAAGCATTATTTAAACCTGTGTTGGTATTTTTCTGTGGTAATATTGGCTGTTTCCTGCAGACAGACACTGCAGGTAGCAGCTGGAGGAGAAAAGCCAGCCTCGCTAGTAGTGTGATTTTAGAATTAGTTTTATCTGCTAGCAGTGTGGAAGAGGAGTGTGTCTGAGGTACTCGTTCTGTGCTGATCTTACTTGTGGGCATGCTGGGAGGGAAATATGAACTAATATCTATATGAAATAATAGCTAGTACTGCAACTGTTCATTTTAAACTGGAGTTGCTGAAAGTGCCTTCCTTGTTTCCATAATCTCTCCATTGAGGAAATTAGCATTAGTTAATGGGTTTTTCTTTTACATTGACACTTCTTTATTCTGAGTCAGAGTGCTAGAGAGCTCAAAACACCAGCTCTGTGGTGGCAGCTTTCCACGAGGTTCACAACACAAGGGTCTTGCAGAGCATAAAATGACAGTATGTATTTCTCTCTTCATAGGTCTCTTGTTGCCTTGGTGGAGAAATAATGCATAAACCTCGTAATTTTTGAGAAATGCTATTCTTGCAGTCATCAGTCTTCCTCCATATATACAGTACTAATCTGAGCTTTGTTGATTTGTACTTCTGGGTGATGTTTTTGCATTTGGCTTCTTTATATGGAGTAAGTGCAGGGCCAGGTGTTTTTGGGTGAGGTAACAAATCCCAGTGCCATTCATTAACTTTATAAACATTTTTTTTAAACAAAGGGTAATAGAAGAACAAGCTCATAATACTGAAATGCATATGAACAGCTGTGTTAAGCTTTTCTATCTGAAGCTTGTTTACATTAAGATACACTGAAAGATGGAATGCACTTCAGCCATAGCAGTTCACAGACTTGTAATACAGTAGGCACATGTTCTGCAGGATTCTGTTATATTCCAGCCATGGGAAATCACTGCTTTCGGCTTGCTGAAATAGGTAATTCCTTAGCATGCTCATGTATTTTGGGAATTGCATGCTGACCAAGAACTACATCATCTCTGCCAAAGAATAAATCTCTCTGAAGTGCTCCTGTGATGTCTAGTTGGTGTGAGATTGAGCGTGAGGACAGCTTCTTCTTAGGGATTATGTGAAGGTTTACATGTCCTGGCTCACAAGCGAGTACTGTATTTGCATGATGGGTCTTCTCTGTGTTTTCTGATATCCTGTTTCTGGAGGTTTTCACTTCAGGTTGAAATTTGAGACTCAGTTGAATAGGAGATGGGACTCACTTGAATTGGATATGGGAAGTGTATTTGCAGAATGAAGTTAAAATTTTGAGTCTTTGTTTTCATAGCTGTCTGGAGCAGTGTTAGGGTCTCATATAAAATACTGAGTGGTTTTATTTTTGATTTAACAGCTGTGGTTATGGTAATTTGTTACTTTCTCTAGCTTTTGTGCCAAAACTTCCCCAATGTTATGTGAAAACTATGAATAACTTCTTGTTTATCTATTCATTTTTATGGTGGTCACAAAAAGCTGAAGCTTTTTAAAAGTAAGTGTATAATCTGAAATATATGTATTCTACATGTCAGAATGACATGGTGGCAAGAAAATAACGACCAGTAGCAGAAATCAAAAGGTGCTATCAATGAGGAACTGTGGTAAGTCAGTGAGCATTGCTGCAAACCGTATTTTGATTAGTGGACAAAAAAGAAATATTCATCTTATTTCCAGCTTTAGGACACAAATTTTGCATGGGAGTTTTCAGAACTTACAGCTCTTAGACCAGCTTAGAAACAGTGCTGGAAGGAGGTGCATTGTGAAAGAAAGCTTTGTGAGTAGCTGTGACAGAAGCTATTTGGACCGATGTCATGAGGGGATTGAAGGGAGAATGGAGGATGAAGTGAGAGACCAGAGCTGAAAGGGATAGTTTTGTACGGGGATGACAAGTGCATGAGTCATCCTTCCAAACTGATCCTTGAGGACCCCGTAGGATACTGTCAGCAGGTTCCCGTCTCTCTTACATCATGTTTCATGAAAACTTGCACCACCTTTTTTTGCGTTGTTTTTTTGAACATGTGTTAGTGTGTTGCTTAATACCACAGTTTTGAATAGTGACTGCACAAATAGTATGTGATCACTGTGATAAACTAGCATATGATCTCTTTTCCTATAGCTCTTTACTGCTACAGTAGTTGCATTTGATAGGTGTAAAGGGACGTGGTCATCTGGTTTGACTTCCCTGAGTATTATAACCCTATTATTTTACTTTGTCACGCCTGTATTGAATGCAGAAGTTGAATTTTGCTTAAGCATCCTGTCTGGATTTGGAGACATGAAGAGATTCAAAACCCACCACCACTAGTAACTTTTTCCAGTTGTTTAACTCATTTGTTCACGTTGCATTGAAGAGGTGGGTATGGAATTGAAAAATAAAGACAGCAGGACAAAACGAGCGCAACAGCCAGGAATAAAGTTATTCCAGCATATATTCCTTTTGCCTGCAAAAGAGACTTTATTTTAGCACACAGAAGAATGTGAGAAAAAAATGTGATACTGTTATGGAGGAGGTGAATGATAAGATATGATATAAATTTGAAATGCAATGTGCAAATGCAAATTAAGGCAGCATTTAGCTTAGGGACACTTTGTTACAGAATGTTATCAAATGTTGCGAGTAATTTGGAAGGTACCCTAGAGTTGCTTAGGTATGGAAAACATGGTGTGGGAGTTGAAGGCTGAGTATTTTGACTGACTGAACTTAAGTCAAATTTCTGCTCCTTGCTGCTTCAAGTATAATTAGTTTAACAAGGCAAGCCTCAAAGCTAAGGGAAAAGTTTTATGAACCATGTGTGCAGGTAATTTTTCTCTCTTTGCTTTCAAGGTCAGTATTTGCTCTAAGCCAAGGAAATGTTTCTGTTAGCCGGTTTTGTTCTTCTGACTCTACTTGCACAATCCTTTTTTAATGTGAGAAGTTTAAAGCATAAATTACTTTGACTTTTCTCTGTTTTCAGTAAGTATTTTATTCTTTTTAGTACAGCTGAATTTTTCAGTGGGTCATTGAACCTAATCAGGCTTGACGTTTCTGATACTGCTAATCTTTTTATGCTTGGAAAAATAGCATCTTCATATTTTATTTTACTTTACCTTTGGTTGCTATTTAGGCACTTATGAGCAGTAATACTCTTCTAAACAATTTAATGGTGCAAGGTAGAAAAGCTGGTAATGTTTAAGACAGTGATAATGGAATATTGCTATAATGAAATATTTACTCAATAAATTCAAAAGAGTAACAAATAGTGGTATGAGAAATATTAAATTCTTCTTGTGGAAAACATTGGAGACTTGAGTTGTCATTTTAGGTTGAGTCTATCCAGTGTGAGCATCGCATTGAAACACAAATGTTGGCATGTTGTTTTCAATTTTTTCTTTGGTTATTGTAATAATAGGTGAAAGGTATTTCAAATGATGCTGTTGTTATGTATTCACCTTAATGCACCAGAAATGCTGTGGTCTCTGAAATAGGTAGAGCTGTCCTGGCATCCGTGCTGTGTTAGTGTGTTGGGGTAGGTGGTAAATGATGTAGTTGACAACTGATCTCACCTGCTCGTTTTCTATGGGTTTTCAGTTAGATCTATTTCTTGCCTGTGAGGCTGTGCAGGCATCTCTGATTTCCTTCACCTAGCGTCATATTTTCATGTGTTGGAACTTCTTGACCATAATATCTATGCCAGGCAATTCCTCAGATGTTTTTGTGAAGAAGGATGTAAAGTAAATTGGATCATTTCTTATTATACATTATGATTTTATGCCTGTCATTTTTCATTTACTTTATGATTTTTGTGCATTAGGAGGGAATCTGGAAAAGGACACATTCTCTGCTGATGCAAGATATTGGCTACCAAGTTGATAGAGCAACTGTTCTATCAGTTAGATAAGAAAAACCCCTAAGAAGATACTGTCTGCCTATGGTGAAGGATAAGGGACTTAGGGAGGAGGCTGTTCAGGGTGATTGAGTTTTGCTGGCTGAAGTGGGTGACAGACTGGAAATCAGTATTTCCCAGTGGCTTGTTTCTGCTTGGATGGGGTTGTGGCTGTGTTCCGGGGGAAGGATGGGAGGTGGGGAGCTCTGCCATTCTGGCTGCAGGTTGCTGCTGTGAGAGGCTCCTGCAGACAGGGCTGGGGCGTCACTGAACAAGTTATGGCTGCTTCCACCATGCCCAAGGTGACAGTGCTGAAACTGGCACTTGGGCTCTGTCTCTGAAGGGGCTGAGCTACCCTAACAGTAGACATCTGTGCTTCCTTGGTTCTCACCTGTCCTCTGCTGTAGGTTTCTTCAGGAACAGAATGCTGCAGCATTCCTCCTCTCCTGAAGGAGTGACTTTGCTGCAGGGTTCCTGGTGGTAACTCTGAAGATACCCAGTTAGATAAAGGGGTATTAATTTAGAATTTAACATCTGAACCGGAGGAATAAGTAGTTGTTTCTACTCTCAAATCAGAATGTAAGGAGGAAGCTAGGTCAAATCCACAAAAATTTGCAAAAGCAATTTTTATGCATGTATAACTGTGTCTAAATAAAGCTTTTACAGCTAAAGAATTATTAGCTTTTCTCAGTTACTCATCTGAGAAATTCAGTGCTTCTAAGAAACATATTCCCAACTAGATGAGTTCTCATTTTTGCAGCAGGAAGGCTCAAATCTACATTAAAGTATTTTAATCAAAACCAGATTAAATATAAATTCACATGAAAGTTCTAAAGAGGTACATATTCAGCAGGTTAATGTTTATATTAAACATTCCAATTTAAAAATCTGGATTAGGGTTCGTTTCCTTGTACATATTTCAAATAGTCTTCAGCGATATTTGTGTAGGGTTTTGAGAGGACTTGGGTGGTTGTGCTGAGGTGTAACCTAGAGCTCAATACCTGGACAGAAGGATCATAGGAAACAATGTTTGTTGTAAAGAAATGGAGTGTGTCATGCCTAGGTAAAGGGGAGGAGAGTAATGTTCCAGTTTGAGGTGGTAAGGAGGAAGGCGCATTGTAAGTTTGCTGTTGTGGTTTAACCCCAGCTGGCAGCTCAGCACCACATAGCCACTTGCTCATCCACCCTCCAGGAGGATGGGGGAGAGAATCAGGAGAGTAAAAGTGGGGAAACTCATGGGTTTAGGTAAAGACAGTTTAACAGGTAAAGCAAAAGCCACGCACACAAGCAAAGCAAAACCGGGAATTCATTTACCCCATCCTATTGGGAGGTAGCTGTTCAGTTGTCTCCAGGAAAGTGGGGCTGTATCATGTGTAACCGATACTTGGGAAGACAAATGCCTTCACTCCTAATGTGTCCCCCCTTGCTTCTTCTCCCCTGGCTTTATATGCTGAGCATGATGCCATATGGTCTGGAATATCCCTTGAGTCAGCTGGGGTCAGCTGTCCCAGCTATGTTCCCTCCCAGCTTCTTGTGCACTCTCAGCCTACTCACTAGTTGGTGTGAGGAGCAGAAAAGGCTTTGACTCTGTGTAAGCACTGCTCAGCAGTAACTAAAACATCCATGTGCTATTGGCACTGTTCTCAGCACAAATCCCAAACAGAACATCATAGTAGCTACTGTGAAGAAAATTACTCCACCCAAAACCAGCACACTAGGCTAACCATGTTGCCACAAAATCGGTGAAATATGACTGTTTAATTTCCAAATGTCACATCTGCTAAATTTGTTCCAAGAGCAGACCCAGATTTTCATATTCTTAATTATTTTTGGTGCTTTTGATCAGTTCCTTTAGAATTTCATCCTTCTTCAAATGTGGTGGGCATTTGTGATTCACAGGAAAAAGTGCCATATGTTGCTGGAAGCTGTGAATATATTTGCAAAGAGGTGCAAAGCTCTCCCAAGCTCTAAAGTATCTTTTCAGATGTCAGTGACCAGGGCTTACTTTGGGAATGTTCAATGAGGACTCTCAGCATAATAACAGATCAGTTGTTTAGCTCAGGGTGACATGAAACTTTTTTCACAGGTATAGCTGCGTGTTTGAGTGACATTAACATGGGGTGACTAAGTTCTTCAATCATGAGAGATTATATAGCGGTTAAGGAAATTTAAGGCGGTGGGAGAAAACCCGTGTTATTAACTGTGAACCTGTAACTGGTTTGCTTTCCTATGTTTGGTTTGCTTGCTCAGAACAAATGCTGTGAGCTCATTTCTGTGCTATATAAAATTGTCGTTTGTTTGTTTTTCTTTTGTTACTTGTAGGTTGCTTAAAATTCATTGGGCAGTTCTGTGTACATTGATGTCCAGTGTTTGTGAGCTGGTGTCTATTGCTTGCACTTGCAGAGTGATGGGAAACTATTGAAAGTCAAAGCTTCTGTCTCATGGTAGCTTGTAATATGAGTATGAATGAAGACTGCATTTGGGCTTTTTAAACTTACCTTTATTGTTTGTTCTTTTTGTGTATCTTAACAAGAAAGATCAATGAATTATAACTGAGTTTCAGTGTCTTGAGATAGACTTTTGCCGAGGGGCTGAAATTTATTAAGGAGAGCAGTTCAGAGCAATCTCTCATCTGCCTTTTTCAAACTGTCCTTCCTGAGATCCTGCTGAAGTGTATAGCTACTGCACTCGCCATGTACACAGCCTAGAAGAACTTGGTACAATAGAAATTTAGTGATCATGCTGTAAGACCTGGGGCATCTGAATGTCGAACTGATGAAATTTCATTCTTCTCCTACTTTAATAGGATTGCAAGGATAATACAGTTTAAATTTATAGTTGTCATAAGGATAAGGTCAGCAAGTAGATGAGAGATGAATTGGAATTGACCCTCTTTTCTCTGGAGTTAATTTACTGACTCGCTAGCTAAGAGCGCTCCTGATTCAGTGCTGTGTAACAGGTTGGGGTTGTCTTAAACTTCAAAATAAAAAAGATACATATCTTATAAAATACTTAACCCTTACATTTTATATATTCAATGTGTATGTGTATATAATGTATAAAGATAAAATTATTATATAAAATATTAATTTACATGTATTATATATATGAAATTAATATATATGTGTGTGTGTATATGTATATATCTGAAAAATATGCTGCCCAAATATTTCTGTTTCCAGTGCTTTTCCTAGGAAACCTTGTTAGAGTCCGTGAACTCAGCGTGTTTTATGTGGGGTTAATTTCACTGATGTAAGGAGCAAAAGACTGATGATTGCATTTTAATTTTTGTGATATTTCTTAGCCTTGATTAGGAGTGCCAGCTCTTTACAGGAATTTTTCCATGTATTGTTTTGTGATCATCTGGAAGATGCACTGTTTTGGAAAGCAGTTATCAAAGGCTGCAGAGAAGCAGGGTATACCCCCTCTCAGGCAATTTTGGTATTGAAGATATTTTACATGATAATTTTAGGTTAGACATATTTTTGTGCAGCAGTTGTGCCTCAGTTTATGTGCCCTTCTCTCTTTCTTCCCCTGTGTTGTTTTTCTTTTGGTAGTGCTGACTCTATCACAAATGCAGGAGTTAGCTGACTTGGGAGAGAAAATTCCTCACCATTCAGTTTTCTTTGTGCAGAAAGATAAATCTGCTGACTTTTCCGGCCTTGTTTTCAGTCTGAAATGTTGGTCATCATATTTTCAGGAAAGAGAATGAATTAATACCATCTTGAGCTCAGTTTTTATGTGTAGTCAATGCTGGATACAAAGATTGGCAGTTATGGGGTAATGGTTGGACTTGATCTTAAAAGTATTTTCCAATTTAACTGATTCTATGATTCTGTGTTTTCCTGTTCATTCCAGGGAATGGTGGTAGGAGTTCAAAAGCCACTTTCAGGAATAATTGTAGTGTAGGTGTAGATTGAGATGCTGGAGGTTAGGGTTTATGTTGTGGGTGTGCATGGTAATGAGGATCTAGACTTCAGAAAAAACAAGTTATCCCTTCTGGGTTATTCAGCCTACATGACTGCCTTCAGTGT
This sequence comes from Neopsephotus bourkii, assembly GCF_033783945.1. Classification (NCBI taxonomy): domain Eukaryota; kingdom Metazoa; phylum Chordata; class Aves; order Psittaciformes; family Psittacidae; genus Neopsephotus; species Neopsephotus bourkii. The sequence continues at coordinate 5,553,174 of NW_026902113.1, forward strand.
ATGTAGTTATGGTAAGTAGCTTGAACTTTGGTGGTTGCTTCCTCTGTGCCAGGAGCGGCAGGAATCACTGAAGTATTGCTTAGCTTTAGCTCTGATTACTTACATGGAGGGGAGGACTTTTTGCTTTGTTTTGTTTTGTTCTAGGCAGATTTCAGAGACTGTGATGCTCAACCAAAAGTCATATACAATAAAAATATAAGTAAAAGTATATTAGGAATAGTAGATTTTAGGAGAGGAGGCAGAAACACACTGATACTTAAACAGAATTGGGAGCTTACCAGTGGCAGAATTTTTTTAGTTGTTCTGGGACATGTTTTATTTAAAATTATAGGAATTGTTAACACTTCACCTTTTATTGAAGTCCTTATTTTGCATTGAATATGCTAATGGGAGTTAACCAGAGAAACCTACCTCTGTTTTATCAGAAAGCTGCTGTGGCTGTCAGACATTGTTTTGTGAGCATCTGTCACTTCTCATGTTGGATTAGCAAACCCCAAATTGTTCATGAATAAATCATAGGATCATAGAATAGTTAGGGTTGGAAAGGACCTTAAGATCATCGAGTTCCAACCCCCCTGCCGTGGACAGGAACACCTCACACTAAAGCATATCATCCATGATTTTGAAGATCTGAACAGGCTGTGCTTTTATTGGAAAGCTTTGGTGTCTAGCTACATATACAGCAGGCATCACTTCTAAATCCTGGGTCTAGCCCAATTAGGCTTTTCTAGTATATATATCAGATGCAGACTCACGTGTCCTGGAAAGAGCTGTAGTGCGTGGTAAAGGTGACTTGGTACACTATTGCTTGTGACTTTTCCTCGCATAGTTATTAGTGCACCATAATCCTTGGCATGAAGCCCCGAGTAATTTCAGAGCTGTGAGAAGTTACCTGATACACACAGAGTGAGGAGCTAGAGTCTTATATGTAAATGGATTATATACTTTGACAGTAGCTATATGTATGCAAATCTTTGGATCCGTCTCTTCCCTCCATAAATGAAAAACCTGATCATTTTATAGGAATTGCCTTCTTATGGGAAGTTTTGTGAAAACGTATTGTGTTGTTAAGTGTGAATCAGCTCTTGTGACACAGGCTGCAGTACCGCAACTTACTTGGCAGAAGAAAATAGTATCTTGACCTTGGTAACTGGAATATTCATAAATTGAGAAATGAATCTGATCCTTTTTATATACTTTAATGCTGAGGCTGACAGACTGCTGCATGTGCATTCACTTCTGCTAGCGTTTCCAGTACACAAGCATTTCCTCTCTTCCTCAACAGTGTCAAAACCCCCAAAAGCACAGCTAAGCTCTCTAGACATTCTCAGAAAGTGTTTATTACGTGAACTCGTGTCTTAACCTTGTTTGGCTCATGCCCTGTGATTTTAAAATAGTGTCGACACTTATAGATGAAACAGAAAAGTTATATATAAAATCGTAGAAATCACAGAATGGTTTGGGTTGGAAGGGACATTAATGATCATTTAGTTCCAACCTCCCTGCCAGGGTCAGGGACACCTTCCACTAGATCAGGTTGCTTAAAGCCTCATCCAGCCTGGTCTTGAACACTTCCAGGGAAGGGGCGTAACCAAATGGGTGAAATTCTTATCTCAAAAGTGCTTCTCGTTGGCTGCGGGAGCATCCAGCTTGCAGTAGCTGTGATGCATTTCATAGCATTCACTTGATTGTGATGATGTACTTCAAATAACCCAAAGGTTTAAAAGCACTTTGCTTGTGCAAGTTTTTATCAAGTAATTGGATTTGTAATTTTGTAGTTTACTAAGACTCCATCAGTATACTTGTCTCAGCAGGAATTCCCAAGAGATGCTTTTATTGTTTCTTGAATGACAATCTAAGTGCTGCACTCAACCACCCTAATGAGAGGGCTGAGCATGCGACTGGGGAAGGGAGCTGTTACTGACAACATCTTCCCTTTAGATTTGGTTAGGGCAGTAAATAAAATGTCCATAATTTGCATAAGCCTATTAAGTGGTATTCTCAAGTGGAATAACAATAGTTTCCAAGGCTGTTTTCAGTGCTGACAGCTGATCCATATACAAATTAGATACTGAAAAGGGTTCCAGTGGAAGGATAAGATGGATTGGCTTGTGGCTGCTACACAGCAGTGTCAGGAAAATGCAGAATGCGTCTGTCTTCCTGTGAGCAGTGAGTGCCTGGTCTCATAAATTGCTGAGTGAATAGAAAAACAAGGTATACCAGTACTGTTGTCAGAGTAACAGTAGTTACTGGTATACACATTGGAGAGCAAGGTGTTTTCAAGGATTTAAATACAGGTGAAAAGGGATTACTGAGCACAGTATAAATTACATGTGGGTATCTTTTAATCTGAGCATACACGTCTGGCTTTGTGTAAAATAAACCAAAATACATCACAATGAAATCTGACACGTTATTTGCACTGGCTTGTTTAAGTCTGTTTCACAACAAACATTTATTTGAACCACTCAGATTTGTGTGTAGGAAAAAAGCTTTTGTACTTTATGGTGTTTCTTTTGAGTGGCAGATTGAAAGAGTTCAGTATATCATCCTCTTTAAATAAGCTTCTGTGGAGTAACTTGACTTGGTAAAAATCTATGAAAAGGTGAAAATGAACTTTGTGTTATGTCTTTATGTCTTAGTTTCCAGTTTTTCACTTAGGTGTCCGTATAGAAGGCCTGCCATTGTGCTACCTTACTGTTCAAGAGGGTGACACAATGCTAATGTTGGCCAAAGTCTGTGTGTGACTGTGTCTCCCAAAGATAAAAATGATTTTTTGAGAAGCACAGTTATGAAATAAGTGTATTGAAATCCTCCCTCCTTATTCAGAGATGGAAAATGAGTTTAGCCTGGATTGTTGGGATGCTAATACTTGCTCAAAATAGAGCTTTAACATTTGTCTTGGACATCTCAAGCAAATGTTTGGGTTCTGTTGTCTTCCAACACAAATATATAAAAGGGTTTTTGGTTCAAGTAGTTTTAAAAAATGTTGACTGATGTAGAAAAATGAGCTTTACAGACAAAAAGAGAAAAGATTGGGACTGCTTTAAACCCCTTCATTATTCTGAAAAAATATTTGTCATAGCTTCAAAAGCAGATTTTAATTTGTAGAATAGCCAAAATGTTACTGAAAGTCAACATTGGATTGTGCTCCTAGGGTTTGAAATTATGGTTTCATTAATACTGTATAATTAAAATGACAAATGGAAAATTAGGACTTGGCATTTGGGAATAGTTTTATTGATATATTCCATGATACATTTTGTGTGCTTATCCAGCCTGCAAGTGTGCATAACTTCTTAGACTCTTGGCCATTTGTTGAAACTTAAATTAATGAAAGCCTTTTGAGAAGATACTGCAGAATAGTTGGCAGTAGTTATTGACTTTGTGAAAATGATTTAAATTATAATTATCTTTGGTCTCTTCACACATTGTGAAATATTTGCATACGTGTCACAAATGTTTTCACAAATATAATTTATATTTGTTGAATGCTTTCTGATTTGAAAATCTGGTGCCTTTTATGCCCAGAATTAACATGTCAGATTATTGTTGTAGCAGTTTTCAGTTCTGTGCCAGTAAAATAAGCAGCTTTGATTAGCTGTTGCAATGAAGTCAACAGGATTGTAGTTTGTCAGGCAAGACTGCCTTGGTTTCAGCATGGAAGTGTTTGCAGCAGGGGGAGCTTTGCCTGTGTAGCTGAGATTCACCTGCTGTCCTGTGTCTTAAATGGCAGGATCTTCAGGATAAGGGCTGGCATTCTTTTTAAGCACTTGCTTGATGTCCATGGGCATTCTCAAAGCTGCACAGTATCAAGATACTTTAAAAAATAAGTATTTTGAGAATAATCAACAGTCACTCCAAGCAGCCACCCCAGGGACGTGGTGGAGCCCCCACTGCTGATGTTCTCAAGACTGGGCTGGACAAAGTGCTAGATAATATCATTTTGGCTCCCTTTCTCATGAAAGGCTGGACCAGATGATCTTTCAAGGTCCTTCTGTGATTCAGTTTTAATGTGGTTATGTGGCAGGTTGGTAATACACCTGCTGAACAGACATGTAAACTGAGTACCAGGAGCATCTGAAAGTGTATTTAGCATAAGCTCTTCAGTGCAGTGACCTTAACTTACAGGACAGCCAGCGCTGCTGAATGCCTGACACACTCAGCAATCAGCTCCTCAATATGCCTTCTCTGCCACGGCACGTCAGGGTGAAGTAATACACTTTGATAAGCCGAAAACCTTGTGGTTGTACTCTGCACAAATTCCAGAGCTGATGGTTGAACAGCTTTATACATTATAATGTGGATGAGCATGGCAAGCAGCACAGTGAGCCTTTTACTGCTGATTTCAGAAGAGTCCTGGGATGGGTTCTAGGATTACTCTGTTCCCCTTTTTTTCTTGACTTGTTGTCCAGTTTCAAGTGGAAATTGAAACTGGTGCAGACAACTGTGCATACCGGTTTAGATGCAGGTGCAAATGCAGAACTTGAGATTGTACGAGGACTGGAGTTTTGCCTCTTAAGATTGTCATTTTTCCCATATGGAGTGATACTGTGCTGCCTTCAGGAGATTTTTGGGGTTAGTGTGTCTGTGGAATGACTGGACTGCCCCTAGAATAGTAGTAAATACTATAAAAGAGTAGTAAACAATGTGTTCATTTATTGGTTTTCATTATGAAAACACCAACAGAACTTTCTTCTCTTTCAGTGATGTTAAGGAATGACAGGAATAGTCAAATTTCAGAATTGTTTTTGAAGCTGGCTAAGTAAAATATCTTTAAGGTAATTTACTGTTTTTAAAAAGAGAGTCTTCATTCCTGTATGTACTTTACTATTCTTGAATATATTGTTTTGAATTACATGGATGCAGATGAGTTTTTCTTTGGATTTCTTGAAATTGTATGGATTGTATGTATGATTTGCTTGTTCTGTACAGCACAGACACTTGCTAGTGTCATACATGGCTCTGTAGAATGGTGGTTGGGAAAACCTGAAGTGCTTATGATCAAATCTGTGGCTGACTCACTCACTTGAAGGAATGATTTATTGTTAAAATATGGGACTGAAGACTTTTTCCATTCTATCTATGGTGAATCTTCCCTTTGTTGGTCTTAAGCAGCATAACTTACTCTGCCTAACTTTATTCCATATAACAATTAGAACAAAATACTTGCCTAGGTTGGTGTTGGTTTGATTTCCAGATCTATGGTGTGCTAATTCAGTAGGAAACTCTGACTTTACCTGTTCCTGTGTTGAGACAGCAAACTAAGAACCAAGTCAACAGCCTTATACTGTGCTTTGAAGGAAAAATTTTGCTTTATAAGTGTTGCTGTACTTGTTTTTAAGTGGTACTTTAGTGTTTTAGAGGGATACTTCAGAGCTACCATGTAGAATCACACAAGTGTGATTGTATTTTCAGAGCACCCAGTGCAATATGTGTTCACTTACATGATGTCTTTATTTTCATAGTATTTAAATGATAGGTCTTTAGAGAAACCCCCCGATCCCGAAGTTAATTGCAGACCACGAACTGCAGTGTTAAAATGCTATTCTGGTTTTTAAACCTTCTCCCCTCCCCAGTAATGAACTGAGAGATGAGAGAGATGAACAGATGAGACAGTATATTCAAATTGTCTTTAGCTGTATATATTTAAGAAGTAGCAGAATAACCTTCTCTGTAAATTAAATATTAATTTGCATCCCCTCTGCCAGTGTCACTGTAAGCAAGTTGCTGCCTGAGTATATAATAAATATTTAATTTGGGGCCTTTTTCACTCAAATATTGATAATATAGTGGATATTAAATGAGATAGTTGGAAGCTTAACTGTAGAAAACTAAACTAAAAACTAGTTGGAAAGCTTTCTTAATTTGAGGAGAATGTGATAACCTAATCATTAAGTTGTTTTAAATAGGAGTTGTTTAAGAAGATTTTAAACTTAAAGAAAAAATATGGACCTTGTGGTATGCATTCTTGTTTTTCCTCTTCAGCCCGGAGATTTTAATGTATTTGAAAGAAAAATAGGTTCTTATTATTGCAGTTTATTTTTGTCAAGGAAATGATTTGTGCCTATATAAACATATGTTCTAAAAGCTAAGGGATCTTTTTGTTGGTCAAGACCTGATGCATAGCTTAAGTCTTTTACGTGGTTTGCAGATGGGCTGTGTACTTTGTAGTTTGCTTTCTTAGGAACAAGAGCAGAAAACCTGCCATTCTGAATCCTTACACTGATCATTGTCCTCTCAGCTGAAAAAGGGGAATGAACGTTGACTTCAGTATTGAAGTGTCGCATCTTGCATGTGGGAGGGGAGTGGCTGATTTCCACCTGGTATTTCCCTGCAGCTAAAGCTTGCATATCTTCTGCAGGGGTGCACTTTGTAGGTCACCTTGTCACTGTGTCCCTTGGGATCGTGGGGGATGGGAAGGAGACCAAGCATGGTGTCACCCCACAGCTCTGTAGGAGCTGGTGGGTCAGCCCTTGCCAAGTGCTCTGGCTTCTTGTGTGTCACTTGTGCAAGAAGCATCAGTTGTTTCTTATTTCTTTGGCTTTGTTTGCCAGTAAAGAAGTCTGCTGCAAGATCTGAACTGGTGCCTTCTGTTTTAAATAGTGCCAAGCCTTTTCACTGACAGGGACACCTCTTTCAATCTCTACAAGGTTATAAAGTTCATAAACTTTAACAGAAGTATGTTTAATATATAGGATAGTGAGTCATTTTACGAGTAGATTCTAGAGGCCAGTAGTTACCTAGCCGTTCCCCATTACTGGATGTTTGTGTATAATCAGATTAAGCTTTAGAATACTTAATTTGATTTTTTTTTTAATGACAAACTATATGGCGTGTTTTATATAGACAAAATACATATGGAAGACTAGGAGTTTGGTAAAGTCACACTGCACCCATAGAAAACAGACTAGGGGTTTGAATAACATTAAATGCTTTTCTTGCATTGGGAAGAGCAAGACTGTTAAGTACCCAACACCTAGAAAATTTTTAAGCATTCATGCTCGTTCTTTACCTATTCCAGAAGTGCTTCATTTTGTTGGGAATTATTTACCATGTCAGGAACCTGCTTAATCGAGATCTAATAAAGGCATGTCCTAACATAGTTTGTTTAATTTTAGATATATAATCATCCTTTTTGGCAGGGCATCCTGGTAACACAGATGTCTCATTCATGTATGAATGAAATCCATCTCTAGTATATTGCCTTTGTTTCTCCAAAATCCTCTGATCTTGTTTTATTTAGTGTCTATTATTAGTGAGCTCAGCAGGCCTAATTCTTGTACCTAGGGTGAATTTTGTGATGAGCCAAGTGATTATGGATTAGTTTCATGGGAGCTAATGTTGCAGTTGGAAGAAGAATCTTTGTCAGCAGGTTGCAAGGCTTTTTTCAGTGTCTGCATGAATTTAGCTAGCAAATACAGCGTGATGCTGTCAGTGGTCTCTAGCCCTTAAATGATTGTTTCCACTAAAATATAGATCAGTATGTTAACACTTTCTCCCATATGTGACAGCACATAGGCAGGCTGTGTTCTGTAAAAGACTGTATACCAAGCTGGCACTGTGAGGGGAGAACTGAGGACGTATGAACTGGCAAGACACTTAAAATCTGAGAGATCTGTTGGCTCTGTTCTTTCTTCTTGATAGTGGAAATACAGAATTATCTGTGTCTTAGGCTGTGGCTATAGAGACAAGTTGTGTAACACAGTGAGAGTGAATCTGCAGAGTGAATCCTGTGTCTACACTACACACACAGGGTTTTACGATACAGCTGATAACTATCTGCTCCTGTGGACTAACTGTCCATGAGAAGTCAGTGCATGTAAGGTGCTCTCCTAGGGTGCATCTGTAAGTGAAAATGAACCCATCCCATGTGCTCTGAGACTGCTCTAGTGTGCTCACCAAAACATGATAGATAGGGATAATCAGGAGAATAATTTCTAAGTATCACGCAAACTGAAACATCGCTGGCCACACACCCTTCATGCTAATCATATTTTTTTATGGCTTAGTTTAAATGATGGCATTTTTTAGTGCACTTTTTTTTTTTTTTGTTGAGTAACTTTCTACTTATTACTATCACAGATGTTTCTTCAGGACAAAATGCCTGTGATCTACTATATCAATTTACTTCCATTCTTAGAAGAGTATAAATTAGATGAATATGTGTATATGCGTACCCACAGATGTGATTGCACATGCTTCTAGTGAACGGTTTGTATGTCAGTGGGTGTTACAGTCGGTTTCCTCTGGTCCAATATAGTTCTGGTAGTGATTAAGAAAGGCATTCATTACGGAGAGATGTCCACTGAAACCAGCTGTAACCATTGTTCTCTTTAGCTCCATGTTATGATTGCATTCCCCAGGACCAGGTTGCCTTCCTTTGCCTGGGAATGGAGGAGTGTACTGTGGTTGGACAAGCTTTGGGGGACCTTTTTGTGACTAACTACTTTCATCAGTCCCTGCCTTATGAGATTACTTCAAACAGTGGGGCATAGTGACTTCTAAATGTAGTGTTCTGTCTTTAAAGCTCAATGTTTTTTCATTGCATGTGTATGAAATTCTCATTTTTGATACTGAAATGTTACTGTACTGTGATTTCTAATGTAAAGGGGACAAGGATTTGTATTTGTTTGCTCTTATTTGCTTATGAAAGCTTCAGATGTAAATTCTGAATACCTAAAACTTCTATTACATATGCAGTTGAAATTCTGTGCTTCCATTGGAAACAAAAAATAATAAGCTGTTAAAACAAGTGACTGGGATTATGAATTAAAATTGATTTCACAGCATGCTCAGACACAATCAGTGCATCCAAAAGTGGAGGCTTACAATGTAAGGTTAACCTTGAACAATCTGTACCAGTCTGTTTCATGGCACACCAATGTGATTTGTTGCTATTTATCCAGGTGTGTGTGTGTGGATTTTCAGGTGTAGAGCTGATACTGCCTCATGGCATGTATCAGATGTCGGGTTGAGCAGTGATGGGATTCTGGGAGCTAAGCAGTTGGGTTTTAGTCTTTTCCTTGAGGGCTTGTTGGGATCAAGTAAAGCTATCAAGTTGGATCAAGTGTTTGGCCTTTTACTCAGGCCTGTTTGTCGATGCTGCTGATAGGGACAAAACAGGAAAAGTTTCTGCAGCCAGTGCCTCCAGACTGCATGCCAGTTGCGATATTAAGAATTCAGAGAGCTCTCTAAGGTCTTCTTTTCTCTAATACCAAAATCTGCCACAGCTTTTACAGGGAAGATAAGGCAGCTGATGTAATTCCTCTATTCCTTCTTGAAGTATAGGTGCGTCACTAGGGGGAAGGGAGAAATTAAATCTCTGGTTCTGGACAGTGAAGGCAGCTGATGTCATTCCTCTATTCCTTCTTGAAGTATAGGTGCGTCACTAGAGGGAAGGGAGAAATTAAATCTCTGGTTCTGGACAATGACACAAAATTTTAAATGTTGTTTTGTATCTGATACAGTTTCTAAAGTAGTGTAGTTTGAATTCAGTAGTTCTGCAGATGAAATTTACTGTACAAGAAAGTATGTTTCTAGAATATAACTAGAAGGCAAGAAGATTCTAGTATCAGATCTCTGTTGAAACAATATTGGATTTGTCAAGTCTTCATATCCTTATCTCTCTTCTTGTAACTATTATTTCTGCTCTTCAAGGTCACATTGAATCTTGTTTGCCACCAGGATATTTGTCACTGTACAGACCTTCACAGTTTTCTCCATCTCAATTTTTCCTTTAACTCCTTCCTTGTATTTGGTTGAGGTTCATAGATTTGCAGCATTTTCTTTGGAACTGGTGAAATTTGGAAGAGTTTTATTGTCTTAGAAATCTCTTTTTTGAAGAACACAAAGTCTTGGAATGGATTCCTAGTTTTCAGGATTAAGGTTCACACAATTGCATATACAAGCACTATCATATTTTCTTTTATTTCAATTCCATATTGTGTGAAGGAGAGTTTTCTAGTGCATGTATTATGTTATACACCCTTATCTCTGTTTCATGTGGAAGATTTGCTTGTGGTTGCTCTCTACTGAAGCTGCTCCATACCTCTGATTATCTGGGTTGCTTGTTCTGTATCTCGTGTGAAGGGTCTGTATCTCTGAGTGAGGATGATCGGTGCTAATGTAGCAGAGTGTGTCATGAATGTACACTGTTTAGTTTTCTGTTTTGGTTTTTTGTGGTTTTGATTGCACTTAAGTGGTTAGCTCATGTTTGAAAAATGATGCAGAGTGATTTTGAGGTTTTTGGGTGATACAGCTAATGTAAAACTCATAATGAATAGTGCTGTGTAGCTGTTTTTCTGTGTTATTTTGTGTTTTCTGTAATTCAGGACATCATTTTATTATCAAGTTGCTCAGTACTGCTGTGATCCTTCTTAGTAAGTTTGTTGTCTACAGGTTTTCTAACCCAGCTATTTGCTCTTGCTTCAGAATTTCTTGGAAACATGTGGACCTGTATAAATCCTAGGTGAAATTCTTTGAAGATCCTTCCTACATTGCAAAACTTATCCTTCACACTTTTCTGTAAACGAGGTCTTTATCAAGGCATAAGGGTGTCTGCCCTCTCATCCTGCAGTATTTTCTCCATTACGTGCTTTTCTTGTCTTTCCAGGCTGTGGCTGTCTCCCTGTTCATTTTCCTCCAAAAATATCATTAACGTAATCATGCAAGAGTAATTAGAATCCTGAAAATAGCAATGCCAAGACTGATAGTTCTGTTGCCAGAGTGATAAATGTTGGTAGCAGGCAGCTGAGCAGCAAGCAAGAAGGATGCGGGCTCTGACTCCCCTGAGTGCAGCTGCTGTAGGAGAGGTGCTCAGTTGACCCGGGTTTGGGAACCTGTTGGTGGGAGCTCATTGAGCTGTATTGGAGGTAGATAATCCCAAGAGCAGCTGAGGGTCTGGAGATGGGCAGTGACCAGCCAGGCAGATTCTGCTTCTTTAGGTACCTTTACATTTCCTTTTCTCTTGTCACCGTTTACAGTTTTCCTGTTCTTTTTTCTTTTGCACTAGAAACAAGTTGATAGGACTTCATTTTATGTCAGCAGTTCCTTCATCTCTCCTACTCTTCATATTTCCTTACCTTTTCATGGATGATTTTTGGCTTTTCCTTTTCTCTTCTGTTATGCTTAGGGAGTCTCAAATCACACAGTGGCAGCTGCTGGTGTTATTTTGGAAGCTTCATTCATAGGCTACTTACGCTGTCGGTTCCTTGTGCCGCCTACAGGGCTTTTAGACTCTTAAGGGACGTGTAACCTCCTCTGCAGTCCTGCTGTTAAACTTGCAGTAACACCTTTGTGCTATCTTCAGTATTGCTAGATGACTGGTAGCTAAATTACAGCAGTCTCTCCTCTTGGACTTGAGTAGTAATTTTCCATGTAGCACTGTATCAAAAGCTTTATTGAATAACAGGTTTTCCAGCATTTGTGGTCTTAAAACCATTTCTTTGATAACTGAAGAGTATTGGTTCAGCCTGGCATCTTTTGTCAACCCCCACTGAATCTTGTCCTATTTTATATTTTTATGTCTTCTGTTACTGTTCTCACCAAATGTTGTTCCAGATCTTTTCATCCCACTGAGTCACCTGGTGATAGTTGCTCTATTTTCCTTTGGCTGCATTTGTTACTATACTGTCTCATTCTGAAAGCATGTTCAGATAATCTGTAATCCTTTATTCTTCCAGCATAACAACTCCCCTAGTACTTTTCTTACTCTACCTTTATGTGCACTTCTAGGAATCAGATTGAATTCACTTCTGTTAGCTGACTTGTATGATTTCTTTTTCTTACATGAAGCCCTGTTTATGTTTCTTGGAGTGTTCCCAGTTAGTCGGCCTGAAATGGTTATTTATTCAGGAAACTCTATAATTCTATAAAGTTGGTTTTGCTTAGAAATATATTCTTAAGAATTTCACACTTGTTGTCAAACCCTCCAGCTGGTTTCTAGTTGCTTACTTTCTCAGCCTGCCCTTTTGGGGCTTTAATTTTTCATGCTCAGAGTATCCAAGGCAGTAGATGCTGGAGCTCATGACACTGATATTCCACATCAAGGGAAGCGTAAATCCAGAGGGACCAGTTCCGTGGAGAGAACGAAATGCCATCTTCAGGGAATCCAGGCCAAATAAACTCTGTGGGTAGTATCTGCAATTCCCCAAAAATGCTTTACTGAAGTGCAGCGTGACAGTTTTTAATGCTCTTGTTACTTGAGTCGTATTTGTTCAGCAGGTTCTAATAGGAATATGCACTGGTTTTCCTGTCAGCTTTCTGTAGTGCCTGGGGGAAAGGAAATGAGATTTCTTAGTGTCCATTCCATATCAGACCATTAATGGCCAAGGATGGCAATAAAAAACCCCAAACCTGAGAGAAGGACATTCAGTAGAAAACTTAAAATCTATCAGTTCTCACTATAAATGAATCAATCTTTATTTCATACAGCCACCAAATAGAATAATATACTTCATCCCAAACTGTAGGAATTGTGGGCTGGTTTAGTTTATTATTTATTTATTGAAAAGTTTATTTAATGTCATATCCCTTGTGTCTGTCCTTAAATTTTGTTTTGCTCTTCTGTAAATACTTTTTGCTAGTTTAATAATGGCAAACTATATTTTGCTAAAAATTATGCTAAATAATCACCTTCTTTTCCCCTTAGTGTTCCTTCTTGTGTTCATTTTTTTGTGGTATTATTTAGTGATTGTAATAGTTACATCAAAATAGTCCAAAATTCGAAGTTTTTCTCAGACTACCTGAAGAAAACCATAAGAAAGTGGCCATGGTAGTTGCTGGTAACAGTTGAGTATTTACGTCATTGGCTGTGTACACAGAGACAAATACTCAAATTTGCTTTTAACAGATGATGAATCTTTGTGCTACCACCTAATGTAGAAATCTTTAACTTACTGTTTATCTCTCCTGGTGTATCACCTTATATTCAGTGTATTCCTGCCCCAGCTGACATGCCTTTAACCTTTTGTGTGCCTCTGAAGAGCTCATTTGTTTGCCTTTAGCCTAACATTTCTTTTATAACCTTCCTGTATCTAAAACTGGAAAGCCTTTCAGTAACAAATGCTTTACAATTTAGCATCGCACTATTGTGCTGGTTTTAAAAGAAGTTTTTATTTTTCTTTTCATTTTTTGTTGCATTTTCTGCCTCTGGAAGTTACTTGGTCTGTAATGAGGTAAGTCTGTGATTCAGAACACAGCTATACTGCTCTGCACCGCTACATTTTCCCTTTTTGATTGGAAGTTAAATCTTTTAATTCCGTTTTGTTTCTTATCTCTCACTTCTCTTTCCTCACTTTCACTGGGATAAACTCCTCTGATTTTGGTTTGTTGGTTTGTTGTTTTTTTTCTTGTTTTTTCCTAAAAAGTGTCCTGCCTGAGAAGAAACCCCAGCACTGTAAGTGGTATATATAGAAGTAGTAAATGAACAAATGCATGAAGTGGCTTTGGGTAAACTGATCTTTAGAGAATGAAAAAGAATTTCAGAAGATGCCTGCTTGGATTAATGCTTCTTGTTTGGTTGGTTGGTTCTTTTAGATGGCTTTTATTCTCAGAGCTTCTGTGCTTTTTAGTTACTGTGTTATATAACCTCCGATTGCTGCAATTTACATTTCTGCCTTCATGAATACATTACTTTCTCAGTAACATTTTGGGTTGATGTAAAGCTTTATTGAAATCTCTATATATTTATGAAATACATCTCTGGAGGCTCCAGAAACAATACCCTATAGTGTTTAAGCTTTGGTATTTCTGGTATTTATTGCTTTAAGAAGAATTTAAGAGGAGAATAGCAGGATATTAAATTTGCAATCAGAATAAAAATTGCTTTATGGATATAATTTGAAAGAAATGTAAGGTATTAAAGTAAATATTCTTACTATCTCTGCCTTCATTAAATGGCAGGCAAAGACAGTAGTGGATTTTGAAACATGAAGCTTGTCTCAGAGGTTAACAGTTCGCATTTGAGCACCACCCCCCCACCCCCCCACTTAACATATGCAGTTTCCTCTTTAACTGCTTATTAAAACAACTGATCAAATGCTTTTTATCATATTTATTGCTTGCTTTCATCTTGTCTTAGCCATGTATTTCACTAATGCAGGTGGTATTTTAGCAGAATGATTTGGTTATGGCTCAGCACTAAGGCAGCATCTGTCTGATCTGGGCATAAAAAGGCTTTGCATTTGGTGGTGTGTTTTCTTACTAGTGCAGTGTCCAGGACACAACCAACAAGGACTTGTAGACTGTAAAGGTGAAGGTTGGGACACAAAGATGTGCTGCTTCACAGTGATGCAGACTATGACTACTGACATATACCCCTGGAGAAAATGTGGGCAAGGAGCATTTACTGTAATCACAGTGCTGACAGTGGGGAAGCAGCAGGATAAAACTAAACACCATGTATTTCACTGTGCCTTCCATTGCTCTTCCAGTGGAGATTTTTAAATGTCTTATGAGGAGTGGGAATCTTCTGCCTGTGATTATGTTGGGCTGAGTCCATCAGAATCTAGTGAAGCATTTCAAGGCCAAAATGCATCTAAGTTGGTGGTTACTGAGTTTTGGCCTGTGGGCCAACACTAATCTTTGAGGTTTATGGAATGAGGCAAGCTGAACATGAAGTAGTTTTGGAGGCAAGATAATAGAGAGTGTCTGTCTTGAATTCAGTAGATTAGAAGTTTCTCTATTTTCTTTAAATAAAAAGAAATATAGCACATGATTTGTACATTTTAAATAATCCACACACAATCTTGAATAAGTGCAGTTTGTATTTTGTTTAGCATAAATTATAAAACCTCTAAATGCTGGGACTTATTTTCACTGGGCGCTTACCATATTGCATATATGCTGTGGCAGAGTTGCCAGTTTAAGGCAAGAAAACAGGTGGATGCAACACAGATGGGGAAACACAAGGTAATGGAGACAATTATGAGTGTTGTAGTAAGCTGTAGTTGCAGTGTACCATCTGTCCAGCTATGGAGAGAAATCCTGTGATTTTGTTGTTGTTGTAGTGCACTGTTTTCTCATTCTGCCTTAAGAATGTAGCAATGCATGCACATATGTAATTATAAATGTGATCAGGGTTAGCAGGTAAAGTTTATTATGGTGGCAGAGAGTTAAGCCTCTGCTCTGCTGTGTTTGACACCCACATTTCTGGGTGCCTGGGACCTGCTTATTGGAATTAGTGAATACTGGAATTGGGGATATTAGTGAATATTGATCTTTAATGATAATCAAGTAATATTTGTTCCAGCTTTTCAATGCAGTATTCTATTGCTGCATTACTGTTTTGACTAGATTTGATTGAGGTTTTGAAGATTTTTACCTTGACTGCTCAGAGAAGAGTATTCACGTCTCATACAGTGCAAAAGCACTAGGGGCATACATGAGAGCAGCTCTCTCTTATATGTGGTGTTCCCAAGTTTTGCCTGAACAGCACTATTCATGTAATTTTTTTTTTTTTAGCTGCAGTGTTTGTCTTCTCTTGGCCAAATTGTCCTTTAATCCTCGGTAGCCTAACTCAGTTCCATTCATTTAAGTAGTATGTTTGGTTTCTCAATGGGAATTGAATGGAAATACATTAATGAGGTATGTCTGCTTAGGTGGGCAAGCTTAGTATAGTGTGGGGATAGTCTGACAAGAGCAAAACTAGCAAGGAATCAAGATCCTTGTGTGGAAAGACTGATGCTGGTTAAGTTGTGCCATTTGAAATGCAACTGGTGATGTGATTCAGTACACCTTTTTTTGGCAGGGATACAGTAGCAGAGGGCATGTAAAGCATATGAAGGTTTCTGGGGAACAGAATATTTAACAAGGAGCTGGTGCACTTTGGGGGAGGTCCAAGTGAAAATTGCTAGAGCACATCTTGAATGGGAGGTAGGGGTGTCCCATGATAAAATTTCTCTTCTGTAGACTAGTCCTCCTGCAATGGAGAAGGAAGGTAATGCTTCTCCAGGAGTTGATTCAAAGCCTCTAATGTTTTCCTCCTGCGCAAAATCACCTCTTTGATTGTGCACTGGTATCCAAGAGAGAATACTTTTCCTTTGCTTCCTCACTGCTTCTCTGCTCTTGCTGTTTGCTCTGTCCCTGCTTTGTGGGTCTTTTGTATTCTGCACTTCAGGTAAGAAAAGCGCCAAGTCTGTAAAATACAGTCCTGCTTTCTGCAGAATGCCTGCTACTTGCTCCAAACAATATTTGGAAGGGAAAAAATGAATTGTATGTAATCTGTTTACCCTGTACACACTTGATACTTGCATTGCATTGCATTAAGAATTGTGCCTGTATCTTCTAAGAAACAATGGCTCCTTTACAGCTGAAAGATGACATCTTGAACAGTGACTGTCAGTTGGGTTATTTAGAGTAAATGGGCTAACCTGCCAATGAAGCAGTTTGTTGCATAGTTGTTAAAACTCGGCTACAGAAAAGCTTTAGCCAAACTGGTTGGTGAGTCATTGTCCCTTTCAATGCAGAAGCAGTGCAATTGCAGTTTTTTACAGGGTCTGATCTGAAATGTCATGGTAATGCTTTGGAGTAAAAGGACTTTATAATAACCCAGGTGGCAGAACTCATAACAGTCATGCAGGTGCCTGCTGGTCAGTAAACTGCACCACTATATATTTGTCTGTGTTATATCAGTAGGAATTGCTTGTGGTTGGAGGCATAGTATGATCTGAAGCTAGAACATAGTAATGATGAAAATTGTTTTGTGTAGGGTATCTTAAAATGGTAAATATTTTTTTTTCTTCAGCTCACCTTTGAAAGAAGATACCATTCTTGGGTCAATTTTATTTACCTCTGTTTCTTTCTAGAAATGTAGTAACTTTCCAGGTAAGATTTCAGAGCATTTGAAAGCAGTCTGATGTCTAATTCCCTTTAAAATTAAATTAATTTCTCAAACCACCCGAGCAATTGAGAAGCATGCTAATTGTCCAGAGTATTGATGTCCTTATGATCATTTTGAAAACAAGAAAACAGATTCGTGGTGGCTCATTTAGAAATCCAAGTGGTACAGTTTTGCAAGTGAAGGATGTAATATCCCCAAATCTCAAAAAAGAAGAAAATGAGTCTTATGTGAACCACAAATCCAGGTGCAAATGATGAGTCCGTAAAACTGAACAAGAAAACCTGATTGAGCAATATTTGTGGGAATGGAAAGGAAAGAAAAAAATTTCCCTCCCTTTTTTTTTGTTTTAAAAAATTAGTTTACTGGGTGGATTTCATTATTTGTTAGTTTTCAAGTAAAAAAATCCATTTTTCTTCACATACATTGTATTTTAAGCAGTGGGAGTGGAACTTACCAAAGACAAATTCTCTTAAAGCTCTCTAACTCGGTGATCACATGGATTATAACGTTAAAAATTTGTTTTGCCCAAGCTTGTATTAAAGGTGTGTATAAAATATGCTAGAATAAATAATTACTGGTGAGCTGGCTCTGTGTAACATGAGGATTTGATTACCGAACATTCCAGTTTTACCCTAGCTAAAATACCATCTCTTTGTACTGATGGACTGAAGCTGTCTCATTATTTTTCCTGTAGCTGTACTAAATACAGAAACCTACTGATGTTCTAAACAGCAAAGTAGATAAATAAGATAATAAATTATGGCAGTTATCTTCTGGGAACTGCTAAAATGATAGAAAATCTATTATGGTTATGTCCTTGAATGAAGCTTGCTTGTGCAATGTAGTGTGAACTTTTTGTCATTTTTCTTATCATGTCCTGATTATTGACCACTGAATACCCTGAGCTGCTTTTCCCATTTGTTTTTAAAACAAGTTAGTCAAATTTCCTTAATTTACAAGGGAAGTTTCTTGTTAGACAAAGCAGAAGAGGTAGTGGCACACTAGACTGAAATGAAAGATTGCCTTTTACCCATAATGTTTTCTCAGACTTCCTTCTCTACTTTAGCTTAAATTTTGATATGCTTTATGTTTTTCCTTAGATCAGGTGAAAACGATAGATGAAAAGTCTTACCTACATTTCTGTAAATGGCTACAGGAATAAAAACTGTTGAATGCATGATAAAAAATTACTGCACCATAAAAAGCTCTACTGTTCAGGCATGGAAACACTCTAGATAAAGTGCTTGTAAATGCATTTCAGTTTTTTTTTTTCCCTACCAGAGTATGATTAAGCCGTAGTATCTTCTCCCTTTTGAGACAAATCAAAACAATATATATGCAGCAATACAGTGGGATAACCTCAGTTTCTGTAGATGCAGTAGGAAAAACAACTTCCTTGAATTTTCTTCCTGTTATATGTGATCTTTCACAGTCTTGGGGGGAAAAAATATGTATGAAATGCTGTAAGCATTATCTCAAAGTAATGTACTTTGTGGTTTTAAATTGAGCAGCTTCTGTGGAAGGTCAGATTGGCTGTTCTTACAAACTACACTTACAAACTGCTTATGGCTGCAACAGCCGTATCTCCATTATCACAGTTACAGAACTTGAGAAAATACTTCCTTTGGAAAAGAGGGATTTAAATTACTCTTTATTTCAAGTGCTTCCATCTTGGATTACTGTTTGAGTAGAAAAAGATCACTAGCTGTGAGGAGAGCACGGATGTCCTCCTACTCAGCAATGTTTCTTACGTAGTTTATATTTAGGAAAGAATTCTTATTCCGAAAAGTTTTAAGAGTGTGGTTTTGCTTAATCTAGAATAAGATGTGCACACACTTAAAATCGATTCCTGCATTGGCAGTTGATCTACCGTTGTTCCTGATTTTCTTAATTTTCCTATCCATTTCTTTGTTGTTAAAACTCTAGCTGCCTTCATATTCTGGAGTCATGCACTTTCTGGCTAAGTGGGATTTGGGCTTCTTCCAGCTGTGATCAGTGAGTGGCTTCTGGCACAATGTGAAAACCTGTGCAATGAAAATGGAAAACATTTCTCACCATCTTAGAAATCTTGACTTTCAGACAGATTATTCTTGACCGAAGAAATGTCATCTGCCGTACGTAACCCAGGAAACTGCTTCAGAAGCTAGTGGGGTTTTTTGGAGATGGGTGTTTCCCTTTTCTCATATGGTCCCTATCTAGGTATTTTCTTAAGGGAGACATGTAGTGAGATGGCAAAAAGACTAACATGTTAGCCCGTAGAAACTACCTGTAAGGAATAGATCTGTCAGCAAAACTCTCAAAAATCCTTTAAAAAATTTAAAGTGGTGATAACAGATCTTCTACCTAAACCAATTTGTTTCTTCCATTTCTCTCATCTGTTTCGAATTGCCTTTTCAAACGCCTGTTTTTTCACTACACTAGTTTTCTTGAATTACAGTGTGTAAAGTTGCTTCAGCTGAGTTCTCTGGACCTTTGATCTCACTGCAGTTAGAATGAGCATGGGGCAGACCTGCAGGGTGATGTGGGGGTGATCATGATTGCATTGCAGTGGTCCAGTTGCTCTAAGACAAGCTGCTGTGTCCCCAGCTCTACTAGCTCCAGGCTGTTTCCTTTGCTGCCTGGTGGCTTCAGCTTCTTCACTTAAGGCAGTGTGTCAATCTGTGTGTGGGCCCACTCCTGTCTCCTTGCTTGTGCCTTCATATAAGCTGGCAGCGTTGCTGGCCTTGGCATGACAGTGGTGGAGGGATGGGGATGAGTGATGCATTATGGCTCAGTCAGCATAGTAAGAACATGAGTTTTCCCAGAGACAGTAGCAGAGTTGTAAATGCAACTCAGGAGAAGAGATTAATTTGAATGTTAGAATGCAATTAATTGCCTGCCATAAATTTCAAGATAATTAGTATTGTAAATGACAGATGTTTGTTCCGCTTTCAAAACAACTGTCATAAATGAATGTAGAAGTTCTTTCAAGCTTAAAAAAATGCTTTGTCCCAGATGTACTCTTAGTGTTAAATATAAAAAGGCATAGATTTGTTTTTTTTTAAAATCTGCTCTGCTAAAAGGTTTTATTGTTTGTAGTAAAACAGAGATTGGTTAAGTAGTCAACTTCAGAAGTTAATGATAGAACTATCAGTCATGTTTGGTCCTAAGCTGTATAAATTCTGTAAACATATGGGACCTGCGTCTTTCACCTGATAGCACAGAGCTGAAATGCCCTTTTCCTGGTTTCTGTCTGTCCTGGGTTCAGCAGTAGCAGTCATTTTTCTCCTCCTTAGTAGCTGGTGCAGTGCTGTGGTTTTGACTTTCGGCCTGGGAACAGCACTGGTAACACCGATGTTTTTAGTTACTGCTCAGTAATGTTTAGTCTGACCAAGGACTTTGTGAGTCTCATGCTCTGCCAGGGAGGAGGGGAAGCCAGGAGGAAGCAGAGACAGGACACCTGACCCAAACTAGCCAAAGAGGTATTCCATACCACAGCACATCATGCCGAGGATGTAACTGACAGTTACCCGGAAGGGCTAGTGCACTGCGGGGGGCTGGGTATTATCGATCGGCAGGTGCTGAGGTGTTGTATTCTCTTCCTTTGTTATTTCCCTTATCATTATTATTATTGGCAGTAGCAGTAGTGATTTGTGTTATACCTTAGTTACTGAACTGTTCTTATCTCAACCCGTGGGAGTTACATTCTTTCAATTCTCCTTCCCATCCCTCCGGGAACAGGGGGAAGAAAGGTATGGGGCAGGGGGGAGTAGACTACATCGTTCTGATTTATGGCCTGGGCGTAAACCATGGCACTGTCTTTCTGACTTTATTCTCCATGAGTTTGCTTTTGACTTTCTTTCTGAGTAGTTTAGGCAGATACAGAATATGTGAGAGAAGCTGTCTTTTAAGAAGGCAACGTTTAAGGAACACGAAGTGAGAACTTCAGATTTAAAATTTGCAGAATTTGCTTTAGTATTTTTTAATTTCTGTCATTTATTTTGTTCTGTTGCATTCAAATTGAAAGTTTGGATGTTTGCAGCAGTTTCTCCACTTCCATTCTTAATGCTGCCAAAATTATGCTGTCATTTTGTGCAACAGTGGTATGTGAGGAGTATAAGGTACTGCACAAAATACTAGTCATACTGAATTCCAAGAGCAAAATTCATTAGCATCTTGCTGTAAGATTAGTGATTTCTTTCAATAATTTATAGAAATATTTCCCAAAAGCCTGAGATAGAGGAGTGTGATATAACATAAACACACTCTTGTGGAAAGTAGAAGCATAGTTTTATAGCCTCACCGATTGAACTTTGTTTTCTAATGTACTATTTTGGTATTTCTCTTTTGTTTATTTATCTTTAGTACACTTTCTTTTACAAATTATTTGGGAACTATGGAATGTTGAGTATGCCTTTATGGAATACTAAAGATATAGTTTTATTGTGAAGGCATTTAACAAAAAAAGATGATAGTGGAGCTACTGTATGAATTAGAAATATTAGAATTGCAACATTCTGGAACATTCTTTTTTCCCTCTGGAAACAGCTGGAAAGACTGACCATATTCAAAGATTTTTAGACTAAATTTTAGCATACTGGCATTTAATAAAGTGATTGAAGATTTGTCATAGGTTGAAGAATGGATTAGACATAGTTTTTCCATTTCATAATTAATGTTCTGTTGCAGCTTTTGTTGTTTGTAGCTACAAATTGAGTCCTGATCCTTTCAGGGTCTGATGTTCTGATTAGGTTGAGCCTAGCCCCTGGGATATTGCAGAGAGATGTCAAACATGCCTAGTTCTTTTAATAAAATGACTTTAGCTATTTTTATGAAAGGATAGGATAATTTGCCTTTATTATTCCTGTTTCAAGAGCTGTTTTAGAGGTTATTGTCTGTTCTGGTTTATTTACCAACACCTGTTTTCATGGTGAGTTTATACTTACTCGTATTCAAAGTTCATCTTAAATGAAAATTTTTTTTGTCCATGTCCCGTGTTTATCCCAGATGTCTTTATAAGAAAGCTGTCACATTCCTTCTGATGCTTCCTTCAGCTCTTTCCATTTCTTCTCAAAAGGTGGGCTTTTCATCCTGGTACCTCTTCACATGATCAATCTGAATCCAGCTAGAGGTGCACACAGTGTACCATGCGAGTTCACACAACTGCCTTTTGTAGCTGCATTAATCCTTTCTGTCTTTTACTGACAGTGGCTTGCCCAAGAGGCTTTAGGGTGTGTGGTTGTCTCTTCTGTGGTAGTGTGAAGAGCAGGGGTCACAATCATGCTGTGATGGAAAGCGCCCTATTCCTTTCGTTGTTCTTCATTCAGTTTGAATTTTAAATTCTGACTGGCTTTTGCACTTTAAGATACTGAATTTCACCTAATTTTAAGGTGTTTTGCTTTCCAGGCTATCTCGTTCTTTTGAGTAACCTGTTGCTCATTCTCTGAGTTAGGTCACAGCTTTGTGCCACTTTGCATTGATAACTCCTCTGGGCAAAGTGGGGACCATGGGGCTGGCTGGGGAGAATCACTATTGCCCTGGTAATATGTCTTTCAGCACAGATCATTTAGTCACATTTGTAACTATTTTAACTCTTGACCTTTATTTTTTACTTCAGCTAATACTTTTTACTGTGGTACTGTGTTAAATGCTCAGCTGAAATTAAATGAATTAGTGCTGTTATATTGGCTTTGTCCAAAGAGTCAGGAATTTTATTCCCAATATGCCTTTCAGCATTCTTGTGCATTTCCTATTCCAATTTCCATTCTGTTTTTATAATCCATCACTCCTTTAAAACTTACTTTTCTCACTTGCATCCCATTGTGGTCAGACTGAGGGCCTGTAATGATCTGGAGAAGCCTGGGTCCTATTTACTTTCTCTTTACCATTTTTTGAAAGTATTAGTATTTCCAATTCTGTATCACCTGTCACTTCCAGTATGAAAGTTTTATTAAAGAAACAGTCTACCAGTTTTGTGAGTTTCAGAATTCCATGATGGGGATTATCTGATCATTTAATGTCTGAATATCTGTTCAATTTTGGTTTTAATTGCACTTGAGTGCACAGTTTTCATGTTCTAGTTCATGGAAGCTAAGTTCCTGGAAGTTGCCTTTGCTGTCTAGTACCTCAGTAATCTTACTGGGAGCTGGGTTAACATTGAGGTCATGGCAAGTTTATGTTCAGTATTTACCTCACTAGTTCAGCTTAGCAGTCTCACTTTTTTGCTTGTTTTAATTTCATTTTTGTTCCTGAGAAATTCTTTATTGCTTCTTTCCTTCACAAAGTCTTAGGTTGTGACCCTCGCTGTATACCTTCATCTTCTCACAGCCAAAATGTTCCTGGGTGGTGACAGGAGTTTCCCTTTCCTTCTGTTTACTCCTGTTCTCACAGTATCACAGTATGCGGTGATTATTCTTCTATTCCATTTTGCGGTGATTATTCTTCTATTTAAATCTGGACCAGAATTTCTACTCCTCTATTGATAAAGGTCTGAATCCTGCCCAAATATTTTACTAAGAGGACCTCTATACTGAGTTAATGCAATTTTTACATCTACTTGCCTTGTTTTTAAAGGGAAACAAAATAAAACCAAACTGAGCAGGCTGCTTGAAATCTGCACGTTTTCCAGTTGCGTGAAGTGATAAAAGTATTTCTACCTTTGCTGCTGCTGCTGCAGAAGCAGTGGAGAATATCTTAATGTACTTCAGCGTATCCACCTACAACACTTTGGTCATTGCATCCTGGCAACTGGAAGTATTTTTAAATTAGTGTTTTCGGGTTTTTTTTTTGTCAGCCTGTCATTTTCATCAGTCTAAAACTTGTAAAACTGAAACATGACAAACCACCACAGAATTTTAGATGAGTGAGAAGGACTGATAAAATAGTAATATTTATTTCAAATGAAGCATCATCACCTTCATGAGTGCTTTCTCTTGGCAACATCCCTTGACATGCAAGGGATTCAAGACCAAGTTGTATGAAAATTATTGAAGGCGCAATCTCCAAGGGCAGATATTTGGGACCAGCTGACTATGACCATACAGTACACTTGTAAATTTGTTCTCAGCCCTCGCATTCATTCTTAACAGATTCTTAACTCATAATTAAACACTGGGAGTTAGGCAGAGTTTAGACTATCTGGATATATATTGCCGAAACAATTGGAAACTTTTGATCGCTTCTGTTGGAGGCACAGATGTGCATGATTGTAAATAATCTTTTCAAAACAAGGTTGCAAATATTAATTCTATAAAGTTCTACATAAATTTGACCTGTTGTTAAAAGTTGACTCCTACAAACAAAGAGGTGTGGAGACTTTCAGCTCAAGGGCAGAATGCTTCAGCAAGATACGGGAAGACAGTTTCAAACTGCAGGCGATTTTGGAGCCCTAAGACAAGCAGTTGTTAGTGCTCTTGAGATTAGTACCAGTTTGTGTAGGTAGCTATGCTTACAGTTATGACACCTGGATCGAAGCAATCACAGGCACAGCTACAGGTTGGGCAAGGAAGAGATTCAGAGCAGCCCTGTGGAGAAGGACTTGGGGGTACTGGTCGATGAGAAAATGAACATGAGCCACCTTCAGTGTGTGCTTGCAGCCCAGAAAGCCAACCGTATCCACAGGTCCATTCCCAACCCCGAGATAAGCTGTTTCAAGGACTTAAAACTGGCAGAGAGGTAGCACTAAGACAGCTGCAAATGGTATTTCGCTATTTTCACCCACAGGGTCAGACTAGCTCAGCTGCAGGCTTGCAGAAGGGAGCAGATACAGCCCTTTCAGTAATAGCCAACCAGCACCTTTGCCATGCTGTAAGAGGAAAATGCACCTTAAATATATTGAAGAGTCTGGGTAAGAAATGTAGCAAAACTTCCTCTGAGATCTTACAGTACACAATGAGAAGCTTAGTTCATCTACTTGCTGGATTCCTGTAGAGGAAAAAATGCACATTTGCCTACTGCCACTGGCATACAAGTACACAAAGAACATAGAACAGTGCTGTTCTCCAAATCCAGTAAATCATGATTAAAAAAAAACTGGAGGGTCCAACATATTTTTAAACCAGCACAGCCAACAGGACTGAATCAGTTTGCAAGGGTTTTGCTTTTGTTCCACTACAGAAATACCCTGGGCAAAATTCTTGCCAAAAAGGATGGCCACTTAAAGTTACATGTAAGAGTTTGATAACTGTAGAATCATAGAATAGTTAGGGTTAGAGAGGACCTTACGATCATCTAGCTCCAACACCTCTGCCATGGGCAGGGACACCTCACACTAAACCATGTCACCCAAGGCTCTGTCCAACCTGCCCTTGACCACCACTGGGGATGGAGCATTCACAACTTCCTTGGGCAACCCATTCCAGTGCCTCACCACCCTCACAGTAAAGAACTTCCTCCTTATATCCAATCTAAACTTCCCCTGTTTAACTTTGAACCCATTACCTCTTGTCTTACCACTGCAGTCCCTAATGAAGAGTCCCTTCCCAGCATCCCTTTAGGCCCCCTTCAGATACTGGAAGGCTGCTATGAGGTCTCCACGCAGCCTTCTCTTCTCCAGGCTGAACAGCCCCAACTTTCTCATCCTGTCTTCATACGGAAGGTGCTTCAGCCCCCTGATCATCCTCTTTGCAAAGTGACTTTTTTTGTTACTTTCTGATGGTAGATCAGGAGAATGTAGTGAATAAAACATTTTAAGAAGCTTCAGCCTTGGCTGCTGTGGTGTTCCTGGGGCTGCGTGTGGTGGCTTTGAGGGAGAAAGGGAATGTCACACTGCTCACGGATGGTAAAATATATTCAACTTCAAAGGTTAAGCAGCATGAAACTGTGGTCTTGTCATCTCACCTTTTGACTTAAGATTCCTCTGCAGAGTATTTTTAAACCATAATTTTAATGATGCTATGGCATTTATTTAAGCCTTGGCTGATATAGTGATTATGTGGAAAAGTTTGTTGTGGTGTTTTGTTTTTCCTTCTTAGAATAACTGTCTTAATGACTAGAAAATACAGGTGCATTAAAAAAAACTTTATTCTTTAACCAAATTTTCTGTTCATTAAATGTCAGCTCAGCATTGCCTTCTTGCTCTACCATTCAGTGATCAGATTTCTCTGAATATTTCAAATTAACTGCCTTGCACTATGATAGTAAGTGCAGCTTGGGAGAGGAGTGATTCTGGGTCTTCTGGAGACTGAAAAAGTACAGGTTTCTGAATGTAGCATGTTCTCAGCACACCTGAAGGGTTTAAGTGTTCTTTTAATCCAAAACAAGATAGTGTCCCCCATCCCACTTGTCTCTCCTCACCCCATTTAGAGTGAGTGCCTTGTTGGGTGTTGAGTATTAGGTGGTGAATAGGTGCAGTCTTCTACCTTCTGTAAAGTAAGAAAAGGTCCTTGCTGGAGATATGTAATAGAACAGACGGTGCAAAGCAGGTGCAGGTTTTTCTGGCTCCTCACCTTCCCATTAAAGTGTTGTGGAGTTTGGGTTGGTTTGTTTGGTTGATTGTGGTGGTTGTGTTTTGTTATTGTTTTGGGGTTTTTGTTGGAAGTGACAGACAAAAGATGGTTATGTTTGAAGTAATCTGTAATGTGGTTCAATATCAAAGACTTTCAAGCTCTTATTTTGAATTTGCCGTGTTTTGCTGGAAATAACATCTTCATGATGGCCTTTAAAAAAAAAAAATGGAAGCACTGAAATACAGAGGAAGAATAGCAGTCAACAAAATCATTGGGTGTGCTTGTTAATTGGTGTCGTATGAGGACCACCTATTCCTTTACCAAAGTGTAATCTTCATTTTAGGATAACTGCAAGCAGTTCTCTTTGCTGTAGAAGTGCTGGAGAATTTGGTGGTTACTGTGTGTTTCTGTTGGATTTTACCAGAGGAACATTTTATTGTAATGATGCATACCTGTAATGACAGAGGTGGAATGAGAACATCTTATGTCTTGATCCAACACTGCAGTTACCTAGTGGTATTAATCATTATTGTATTCTTGTATTTATTCAGTCTGAGGCAGTCTTGTGTTATTAGGATATCTTGGCTTGTATTTGTTTCTTTTGAAATATAATTTTTCTGCCAACCTTAACCTCAAGAATAAGCAACAGCTATGTTAATGTTTGTTTTTGAGTTACAGTGTTCTGGAATGTCTTTATCTTCATTTATTCAGGCATAGTTATAACTTTACAGTCACTCACAATTCTCTGTTACACCTTCCTTTTAAATAAACTGCATGCGAAGTTGTAGTCTTGTGTTGCTAAAGATCTAATGCTTTAGAAGGGGTTGTCATTGCTGCTTATGCTTTCAGGTAATGGAAATTTTCAGGCTAATGTGGTAGTTGTACTGGAAAGTTAAAAAGTGTATTAAATAGAGACAACTTTCAAAGTGAGATATTATCTTATTACTGTAACACACATTACTTAAATAGTTGTTTTGTTCATATTGCATCTTACAGTGATAAACTTAGATATTATTTCTTCTATGATGTACTTAAAAGATTTGGAGAAGAAGATCTCTTATTTGGCAGATCAGTGACAAAAGTGTTGGCATTTGCAGATACTACAGTTGTGTGTAGAATGACATAATTTATAGTATCGAAATCAAACTTTTGTGGGCTGGGGAGCTTGACTCTTCACTAAAGTATTCTTTAAAATCTTCCTGTTCTGTGGAGGAGTCAGAGATATATATTAAAAAAAAATAGCCCAAACCAAAACCCCAAACAAAACAAAACAAAACAAAAAAAAAAAAAAAAAAAGAAAGCAGAGGGAGAGGGAAAAATAGAGAGAAATAAGCATGAAAAATTTGTTTTGCAATGCTACTTATTTGTGGTTACTTCTGGTATTGTGGGATTTTAAATCAGGGTAATATATTAACATTCTTTTTACAATATAGGAAATGAGAGCAGTGAACGTTTTCTCAGGGATGAAAGGACACAGATGCCCTTTTTACATTATTTTCATGATTTGGCTTAAATTTGTGGATGATAAATACTGCTGTGAGTGTAAAGATGTATTTCAGAAAGCATTTCAGGAATGTGTACCCATGATTTCTGAATTCTGTTAATTTCTGATTCTACAAAAGGGGCCTATAAGAAAGATGGGGAAGCACTTTTTAGCAGGGCCTGTTGCAATAGGATGAGGAATAATGATTTAAACCAAAAGAGGGGAGATTCAGGTGTGGTCTGAAGAAAAAATTCTTTACAATGAGGGTGATGAAATACTGGCACAGGTTACCCGGGGAGGTGATGGAAGTGACATCCCTGGAGACATTCAAGGCCAGGCTGGATGTGGTTCCGGGGAACCTGAGCTAGTTAAAGATGTCCCTGCTTGTTGCAGGGGGATTGGACTAGATGACCTTTGAAGGTCCCTTCCAACCCAAGCAGTTCTATGACTGTATGAATCTAAGTTCACAGTTGGAAATGCAGAGCTACTGATGGAACCCCTAATGCCCTGCAAAGATAGTTTGTGTTGAAAATGCTGGTGTCTTTGCCATTCTTTAGATGGTAAAGTGTTTTAGCAGTATTCTACAGATAGACTGCTGTGTGGTGTCAGAAACAGGAGTAAGATTTATCACTGAAGAACCATTTAATAAAGATTTCTGTAAGTTTAGTTCTTGTCTGTGTTTGGAGAGAAATACTGGGCATGGAGCCATTTACTGGTGCCTCTTTCTCCTTTTTTCTGCTATCGTACTCAATATACAGGTAAAAAAAATACTCTCCTTAATAAATACCTTCATTAAATGCAAGGAGTTGTAGGAAATACCCATCTAAATAATAGAACCAAGCTTATACATATAAACATACTGAAGGAAATTCTGGTTGTTTTTGTAAGTTGTAACTTGGCAAGTTTTTAATCCTCATTTTGCATTTTGTGTTAAAGGCTGACATTTTAAGCTTACTTTTCTGTTTGCATGGCTTAATTTAATTTATGTTATAGAAAATATGAGTGTGTTGTTTACTGAGATGTTGTCTCTAATGAAACAAAAACTCTAAAATTCAGATGTAATCTTTTGTCTAACAGTAATCAAAAACAAAGGCAAGCATCGTCTATGCGTGTTGTTGCCATAGTACAGTTCTGTCTTTGCTATGGTTTCTTGTATCTGTTGCCGTTTCTTTAATATTAAGGGCAATTTACATCGGAATGATAATGTAGTGAACTACTGGTCTTGTGTTCTTTGTCCCTAATGTGGCTATCAATATTGAATAGTAGTATTAGGAGCTTTTCTTAATTCCTTTTTTTATTTTTTTTCTTCTTTTTTGCTGTGACTTGGAAAAGATTCGTATCTGTGCTGTTCTGTATGCTGAGTGCTTCTTCCTTTTGAATACCAACCTGGATTTATCCTTATTGCCACAACCATTACTGTAACAGCTGTGCTCAGTTCTCTTAGAATACTTCACCACAGCAAAATTGGTCTTACATGTATTACATTAAAAGAAACTCAACACATGTTAAGTTCGACACTTTCCCACACGACATCCTTGTCTCTAAACTGGAGAGACATCAATTTGATAGGTGGACTGCTTGGTGGATAAAGAACTGGGTGGATGGCCGCACACAGAGTTGTGGTCAATGGCTCAATGTCCAGCTGGAGACCAGTAACGAGTGATGTCCATGAGGGATCGGGTGTTGGAACTGGTCTTGTTTAACATCTTTGTCGCTGACATGGACAGTGGGATTGAGTGCACCCTCAGCAAGTTTGCCGATGACACCAAGCTGTGTGGTTCGATTGATACGCTGGAGGGAAGGAATGCCATCCAGAGGGACCTTGACACACTTGTGAGATGGGCTGATGCCAACCTCATGAAGTTTAACCATGCCAAGTGCAAGGTCCTACACCTGGGTCAGAGCAATCCCAGGCACAGCTACAGGCTGGGCAGAGAAGAGATTCAGAGCAGCCCTGCAGAGAAGGACTTGGGGGTGTTGGTTGATGAGAAAATGAACATGAGCCGGCTTCAGTGTGCGCTTGCCCAGAAAGCCAACCGTATCCTGGGCTGCATCAAAAGGAATGTGACCAGCAGGTCAAAGGAGGTGATCCTGCCCCTCTACTCTGCTCTTGTGTTGGAACTAGATGGTTGGATGGTCGTGTTGGGTGTTGGAACTAGATGATCGTAAGGTCCTTTCCAACCCTAACTATTCTGTGTTAACAAATAAGCTTGTTTTCCTAGGAAAGCCTTGGGGAGTTGTGTTGTGGAAGTGGAAGAATGGTTTAAAGAACTTTTCTGCTTCTCAGTGTCTTTGGCTTGTTCTGGTGTTCATGACAGTTCAAAGCACCCGGTGGCTTTTGAGCAATCAGCAGAAATCAGGAAGGACTGAAATAGCTGTCATTGCAGAGAAGTGGGCTTGAAATTAAAACAGAGACCATGTCGCTACTACAGATCTTGAAGGAAACCAGCATCTATATATCTCCTTGTGGTCATGCTGCATCCTAGGATTTCTGCTTCTCTGGCCCTTTAAACTCAGCAGAGAGGCAGATGACTGGTTGAATCAAATTGTATTACTAAGAGGAAGCTTTTTGGTGTTCAGAGTTTTGTAGGCGCTTGAAGTAATATGGACTTCAAAGTCTGGTTATTTTGCTTCTCTTGATGTTTTCCTTCTTATGTGTTATTATGTGTAAGGTGTGAAATCTGTATCTCGCTTCTGCTTCTATTGTTAGATATTTGTCAGGAGGAGTGAAAATTTCTCTCACCTCTAAACCTTTTCTTTGCTGTAGGTAATCAAAGCATTGTAGTTTGAGTTTGGGAATTTTATGGGGTTCAGACATAATGCTTGATGGTTAAGGTGCTTTAGGCCAGTGGTTGGAGGATATTCAATCTTCTGAAGGTTTTGTAGTGCCTGCCACATAAAATCCATGTCTGTATGCTCTCTGGAGCATGAAGAAGAAGATGGCTCTTCTCTTTGTCTCAAGTTTGGTAGCTTCAAATCTGGCAAGCCTGTGTCTTATTCTGTGGGGAATTACTTCTAAGTCTGAACTCGGTAGCTTGACACGGGGGTTGACGTGCTTGGTGAGAATAAAAATGTGGCAATACTTGCTCCTGTTGTGGGCAGTTTCTTGAAGAAATACAAAACAAGTGTGTGAAATTGAGTACCACATCAATTTTTGTTTCTCAGAGGTGATTGTGTCGAATTCTGGGTAAAGTAATGTAATAATGTTGGGAGAGATGGGAAAATATTTCAGGTACAGCACCATTCTTCCTGGGTATTTTAAAGTATAAGCAGATGGAAGAAAAAAAACCCCATAAATACCCTAGAAAAGCAGTAATGCTTGTTACAAGTAATGCTTGTGAGTGGAAAATTGTTAACCTTTTTCTACTAATACTTTACTGTGCTACAGTAATGTCCTTTTGTTAGACAGCTTCTGTAGTGAATATACTGTGCTGGCTTTCACAGTCTCATTGAGTGGAAATTAAAACGGAAGTTGCAGTTAGAAATAAAGAAACTTTATGTTTGATGATTTGTAATACTCCAAAGGGCAAAGCAAATGTGATTGTCTTGGTTACTCTAAGATACTGTAAGTGCTTAGATACTGAGTTACTGAGGATTGCGTACTCAGTCGAAACTATTGACTTGAAAAATTGTATTAGTGAGAAAAATAATTCCATATTAGAATAGCAAAATTTTCTGACATTTGTGTTCCTGATGCCCTGTCTTTTGAGAAAACAAAAAATAATTTAAAAAATAGTAAATCTTATGTCTTAAACTTGTCAGTGTCTTCATTTAGAAAACCTTAGTCATAGATTCAGCTAAGAATCTTAGATCTTTTAAGCAAGAAAACAAAAGCTTTCTCCTTGAGAAAAATGGAAAAGAACTTGTCTATTAGCTGTATTGTTTCTGATTATATATCAAAATGTTTGAATTTTCTGTGCTTCTAAGAGCTAGGTTTTGTTCTAACTCATTAAATAATCCAGCAAGCCATCTGGCATGTACACGTGTGAAAGGAAGAAGAAATTTAGGCTTTTGATTAATAACAATAGAAAATCCCCCAAGCCTGCAGCTGAGCCTGCGTTTTATGGAATTTTTATGAACTTGTGTGACTCAGCTTCTAATATTTAACTGTTACATCTAATAGTTAACCGTTACATACCATTCTAAGTAGGCTGATTATCACTTTGGTCTTGTTTGATCAGTTCATTGCCACTTCTTCATAGAAGAAAAGCTGAGCTTGAGGGCCAGTTTTATTGGGCATATGGCAAAATGTGCATGCTGGTGTGCAGCAGGTACCCTCTTCTCATTGAGGAGGCAGCATATGTGTGTGCAGTTGGCTGGTGCTTTATCTTGTGTAAGTTCAGCTGCAGAATCCCTTTGATACCTGACAGCAACATGAAAACCTGTGCCCACTCCATGCATGCAGTCTGTGTGTGTTGGGGGCTTATTTGATTGTATAATTCAGTTTTAGAAACGGATTTGCTTGGGTACATATTAGTTGAGCAGGTTTTGATGCACAGTGTTTTCTGACTGACCCAGTCAGTGTGGGGAGCTGCTATGCCCTCTCAGCTCACTTTAAAACATGCAGACGCATGGCTTGCTCTGGCACTGGGGGCAAGGTCTGGTTATCAGCAGAAACCCTTCTTCCGTTCCTGTCTGCTGATGTGACAGTGCTTCTGCCTGCAAAGGCTGTGACCCCAGATTTCAGCTGTTTACTGAGCAGTTAAGGAGAAGTCACTGCTCCTGCCGCAGTTGAGTGCCTTGCACCACTTGAGGTTAACAGATGGAGACCTTTTGGCAGCCTCCAGCAGCTGGCCGTGTCTGCAGGTTTGGTGTGCTCATTGTGAAGAAAAGAGGTGAAGCCACAGAGAACGTGGGTTAAATGCCAGCCTGCTGCTTTTGAGTTACAGTATCTTGTAGTAAAAGAGATTAAAACGGTGATGGCTCTGGAGATTATGAAAGCCTGAGGTCTGCTATCCAGTGATATGAAGCTTCTCACAGTGGATGAATCAGATTCCTGCTTGATGGGAATTTGATGTTTCAATGTACCCGTTCAAATGTGGGAGCAAAGCAAAGACAGGCAATGGCATTAGAAATTCGAGTGAGGGATTTGGGTATTTGAGTAAGGGGCCACAGGGGTAGTGTGGGTGGGTGAGGAGGCTGTGAGCTGAGATGGATGAAAACAACACATCCTGTGCCAAGACTGCAGCCAGTTAGAGGAACTCTTGGCTCAGATATGTTAAAGATGGAGCAGTAGCCGCTGCTGCAGGAGATATGAGGGAAGGTTCTTGAGATGTGGGGAGTAGATGCTCTAAAAGATGCTACTAAAGACATGTGGAAGGAGTGACTCAGATGACAGGAGAGATTTTAGGACTATATAGTAACTCCAGAACAATGTAAGAGAGGTCCCAGGAGAGGACCAAAGCGTTTTTGGGACCCCACAGTAGCTCCAGCACTATATACAGTACCTGGCTCACCTGCCTCACTTTTCTTCTGGACCACGTAGCCTTCCCCCCGTGGGACATGGAGGCCATGTCAGGAGCCACTGCGCTAACCCACCCAACTTCCCTTGTGGGCTGCACCACTTCTCCTGCTGAACACTGAAGTCATGTGGGCACAATTTTACAACTTACATTTGTGATGAAAACGTTTTGCTGTCTGAGCCCATTTGGTCTTAAACTGTCCCATCAGTCAGGAGAGAGTGTCTGAAGCTCAGGGAACCTTGATAGCTATTGTCTTTGAATAGTGTTTAGTAAAGCAATGAAAATGTCCTAATGAAAAACCACTTTAATTATCTATGGGGTGTGTAGAGTTTATACTAATGCTCTTCCTGTATGATTTTTGAAATTATGATGTCATACCTTGCCTTAATGCTGCAGATTGTAAACCTGCCAAATTCACACATCGATTTTATACTGTACTGTTTAGGTCTGTAGTGAGAAAATTTAGCCTCCCATTTTTTTCTTCCTCGTCATGTTACTCCTTTTGCTTGGAAATTTTGTCCTATCCCATTTTTTTTCCATGCTACTTTGCAGTATCAAAATACTTCTGCTTCTCAACATCACACAGGGGAGGGAGGGGGAAAAAGGTACAGCTGGAAACATTGCCTATGTATGCATAGAAAGACAGCACATTGGATATTTGTGTTCTTTAGTCAGGAAAACTTGTTTTAAACTAAGAAATACAGAAAACCAAGATGCACATTTAAATATAATTTTACAAAATATAAATGTATCAATTTGAAGATTTCAGTCCCTTTTTTTTTTTTTTCCTACATTGCCACAGTATGCTGGTACCAGTAATGCAGAAATGGAAGTTTATAAAAACCAAACAGACAGAAAACCACCCAAATCCAAAACCAAGCCAAAGCAAAAAAAGCCCCACCCAAATCCCCCAAAACAATCAAAAGCACCTGGTGAAAGGAAATGTTAAGTATTATCCTACTACCCTGAAGTACAGCTCTCTTTAAATTCTTCTCCTGGACAATTCCCCTTGTTCTACTAAATAGCCTTTATTTCCAGGTAAAGGTTTTGTGCTTATGCAGACTCTCAAACACTGTATTTGTAGGGTAAGCACCAGGAGTGAGGGAGCAGCAGGGCTTTCTGAGCTGTTAAAGGTGTGCATAAGGAGCAGTAGATGCATAGTGCAACAAAAATCATAGGGCAATACTGAGGACGTAAGTGCTGCTACAGTTACTATTTCCTATAATAGATATGGTCATTACTTGATAACAGCGCAGTAGCAGTCACAAGCCATTTTTCTTGTTACGAAGGCTGTAATTTTTCTCTTTTATAGTTCATATTTCAGTGCATTAGTGTGCTGACCATAATGACAGTGACTTTCTGAATTAATTTTTTTGCTTCCTTTTATAGTGGATTTGGTATAGAACATGAAACTGATGAAAATCACCAAAATAAAAAGTGACAAAAAGCTCATTTTTATTTTTTTATTTTTTTCCTGTGGTTGCTTTGGCCACTTGCTATTATTTATCAGAAGTTTAGGCAGTTTAGTGACTGTTCTTCAGGCACTTTTTCCCGAGTAGTGGAGCTTTGCAGTCTTTGTAGGATGATGGATGATTTGTGGGTCGTGTGCTATGGAGTCTTCATGTATTCCAGCAGAATACTTTCTGCAGTAGCAGTTATGGCTTCAAATGTCGTTTGTCTGTACTGTGCCCTGTTAGATGCCTGAACACATATGGCCTTTGTTCTTGTAAGGAAAGCTCTCAGAAGAAGAGCTGGAGGTTGTTAATCTCCATGTTCATTGGTTCCATGATGTTACTACCAGATGGGTGGCTCTGTGAAACCTATGCAGGTTATCCGTAGATGTGATGATTTATTTTCCACTGCATTTTACAGAAGTTACAAGAATGGTCTTCCCAGAATTGCAGTCCACCTCCAAAATGCGACAATACCGTGGATAAATCCTCAGTCTTTGTCAAAAATAAGTCACCTCCTCACCTCTTCTTTCTAACAGCAAGATTGAACACACAAATAATAAATGTTAACTTCAGTGTCAGTATGTTTTATACAGGGATGCTGTTTTGCTGGTAATACTTGCTCTCTGGTCAGTGTTGCTTTTTCAGGGGTAGCCAGGGAAGAGCCACCTAAACCTGTTGGAAGCAGCGTTAATATCTGGATTCACAATCTTTGCTGACTCATGTATTAGTTTCCTTAGTGTCGTCACCGCTTTGTTTCACTTCAGCTTTTTTTCCTGTGATGCTAATAGCTTTTGTGATTCTAAATGTTACTTAATACTAAGTTTGGTAAACATCAATAACTGATGTTCTATACCCTGATGGGACTGCAAGGGACAAAAACTATGAAATAGGAAGGTTCATGTGTGGCCATTTTTGCCCTTTATTGCCACAGAAGTGACTCAAACTGGTGTGCTGTGGTGCCTGGGGACATTTTGATGACTATTGAGATCAAAGTCGTATTTGATCAGTTGTAGCTAATGGTTCCAGTCAGTTCTACTGGATTTCTTGTCTGATAAGGCTTGCTAACAGCATAAGCTGGTGAATGTAGTGTCTTTGTCC
Source organism: Neopsephotus bourkii (assembly GCF_033783945.1). Lineage (NCBI taxonomy): Eukaryota > Metazoa > Chordata > Aves > Psittaciformes > Psittacidae > Neopsephotus > Neopsephotus bourkii. The sequence continues at coordinate 5,588,939 of NW_026902113.1, forward strand.
CCAAAAGGTTAATGAGATACGAATGAGTCAGGTGTCCTGCTGCTGGCAGGATTTAAATTATGCTGAATTTTCATTAGAGTAAATGAGTTCTACATGATACAGCATGATTAAACCACTTTTATAAAAGGTCTGTGAGCTAATTTTTACTCAAAATTACTCTTACTCATGTGTTTTAGGAATTACATTTTAATATAGCTAATTGCTTTTGAGAAAGTTTGAAGCGCGTACTCTGTGAATAGAAAAAAAGTCTCATTTTCTTTTACACAGAATGTATCAAAAACAAAGCTGAAGAAAAAAACAACTAAAACCCAAGAAGCCAAAAAAATCTTGAAGAAGAAATTTAAAGTCAACACAAAGATAGTCTTTACCGAAGATGGAGAGGTAAGATTAATTCAAAGTAGCTGTATTTTGGTGGGATATGTTGCTGCATATTGTAAATACTTCCAAATCTGTATTGAATTGTAGTTGAATTGTATGTGTAGTTTCTATAAAGACAAAAATAGTTTTACTTTAGATCCATATAAAAAAGATGCACTTCTAAAAAACTGTGTGGTTTCTGTAATTGGTTTAAGTTTTGCAAAACTGTGCAGCTTCCACTTAGAATGCAGTTCCATTGGGAAAAAGGAATGCTGAGCACTGACCTCTTTTCACCTTTGTGTGTGTAAGATACTTGTATGAAAGCTGTTAGTGGATATACAGAACCCTGCCTCTTTTTTGCCCATTATCCTCAATTTCAGGAGAATGAAGAGCCTTTTTTTTCCTTAGAGAAACGTAAACCAGTTTTCCTGTAGCTATTTGCCAGAGCTCCCCTACGTCTTGAGTTACTGTACTGCAATTAAAAGAAGCCCCTGGTTTTCCTTCCAGCATTCACTATTTCTAGATTATAAGTTTTGTTAGGAAAGCTAAGGAAGTACCACATTTTCACCTGCTGCTGCTGATGTAGTGCATTGAAATTTGCCAGTAATTTAATCCGATCTTTTAATAGCCTCTGGAAAAACATATTGATTTTATACTGAAAGGAACTATAGTGGATGCTAGTCACTGTAAGGTTTCACTGTGGTGATAACCTCACTAGCAAGTCTCCATGCTCCATAAACCTAAGATTTGATTTCATTACTTCAGATGCTGTGTGTGTTGTTTTTCCACTTCCAGCGTTAGGAAACAAAATAGTTTTTTGGGATTTTTTTTTTAACTCTAGATTAATTTCAGTAAGACGCAAACTGAAAGAGAGGTCATCTTTGCAAGTATGTATTGCTTTTGTAACCAAATAAACTAAAGCATTTTATCTTGCAGCTGAAGGTAGCATAGGCATGTAATTAATGATGTTTGACAAAATCTGAAGGGTTTTAGAGGTTGCCCCATTATCTGAGAATTATATTTTCAGATATTTTTAGACATTCAGAAGCTCTTGCTTTTATGAAGATGTTTTATTTGTCTATGCAATGAAGCATAAAGGAGCGAGGAGGGAGGAAAAATAACTAGCGCAAAGATTATAGTTAGAAAAGCAACACAATAGAGAAGGGGTGACTTAGTTAAGGAAACATAAAGTTTGCATCTATGGATATTGTTCCTGCTTTTTTTCTGAGCTCTGTAAAACTGTGCTTGAAGTTTTACTGTTCTAGTCCACACACTTCTCTTTGATAAAATAAAGCTCCTTTAGGAAAAGTATCTTTCTGGAAAATACAAAAACACAAACTCCGTTTTACAACAAGAAGGAGAAACAGTAGGTTGGCTTTATCAGTGTCTAGGTGAGTAACACCCTGTGTGCATTTGGAAGTCCTAAAGATGTTTGATTTTGTAATTGTTATCTGAAATACATTCTATATTTTCTGCCATATAGTTTCTTTTTAACAGTTACTACTCTACTAGCCCATAAGCAAGAATGATTTTTCAATGACTACCCCCAGATAATGTCTGCTCATACCATGAGGTATAAACTATTAGGTCACAAGATAGGTGGGGATATTTTTTTGGTGAATATGTAACCTTTTTGCTCTAGAGCTTCAGGTATTTAGGAAGGCTGGATGTGTTCAGCATGTCATCTGCAAGTCAAACTTGAATCATCCTTGCTTCCCCCCAGAACGTTAACCTGCCATCATGGTTTTCTGTGTACTGTGTGATGAAGGCTTGTTTCATTTTTATCTCGGTTAATGTGTTGCAATATTGAATGTCCATGTAAAAACATACTGTTGAGATTTAGCAGTGTTTTGTTTTGTTCCATATGTTCTGGAGAGTCATTTTTTAAAAGTAAGTATAATTTTTCTTCCAGAATGACTAGGAGGATTATAAATTACTTGTTCCATTAGGTAAAGAGAGAAAATATGGGAAGAAATTCAAGTGATTCCATTAAACAGGAATAGGGTGTAATGGAGATTTTTTTTTTCCAATACTGATTTTTGACTGAATGTGATTTGAAATAATGTATCTGAGTTTGTATTGTGCAAAAGTATTGTTTGTTTCCTTTCCAAATGATCTTTCTTAGTCTAGAAAAATAAGGTATTGGAATATTTAGGGCATCAAAACTTTGATAGGGAAAGAATGTTTAACCATTATTTTTCTTGTTGACATGTGTAATTCAGTTAGTGCAGCAGTGGCCACCTGTGCAAAAATCCAGTTTGGCGCAAGCAGATGAGGAAGATGATGCCAGTGGTATCAACTTAGAGAAAGCTAAAGAGTTACTACGGGAAGAAGACAAATTTGACAAAGAAGAATATAGGAAGAAAGTAAAGGAAAAACATAGGGTAAGTTGATTTCTACTTCAGTTACTGAATTGTAGAAATAGGTAATGTGGTATGGATTGCTCAGTGAAGAAAAGTACTTAAATATGTTTGTGAAATGAGTACAAGTGCATTTAAATTTTCAGGAATACATTGCACTCAGGAAGACAGTTCTGACGTAAGTAGCTGGATAACACAAAGTCTTATGCAATAGCAGTTGAGGGCAACATTGGAGCTTAATTTATATGTTTAAAAATCTGCTAAGAGTTTAGTGGGAGCATAATTTTTTTTGAGCACTGTTCAGTGAAAGGGTATGTTTCACAAAAGGAAAGTGTTGTTTGGCATATGTGCTCTAACATGCTGAAGATGTTTAGGGGGAAGGGGAATTGAAAGAGTGTCTCTGAAATGTCTTCAGATACCACTTGCTCAGCATTCAGTACTACATTTCAGGTAGGCAAAGTGCTTAACTTTTTGCATCAGTGTTACTGGGGCTATCAGAATGTATTTCATGGGTTATTCAAATACTGTCATATAACTTTGGCTGTAATTTGAAAACTTCAGTATCTGCAGTTTGTCTTCTCTCTCTATTATTTTTCATGGATCAAAGCAGAGTTTTCTGCCCTTGTCATGTCCCAGTCAAAAGGAACACAGCCCGGTGTCTTTGAATATAAGGATCGCTCTGTTAGTCATTGTGACAAGGGCTTGTGTTTCTCCAGATAATGGATGTGAGATCCCAAGACTACATGTTATTAAAGGCCTGCTTTGTACTCAAAGCTGCTAATTTTCAAAGCATTAAAGGTGGTTTTTATTGCTCTGCTCTGCAAATGCTGACTTTATCCAGTTTGACTTTATCTACTGATTGCTAGGGATTAGTGCTAGATGTTTTAATGTCTATGAAGGTTTGTATTTGAGCAAAATAATTTGGAGGGGATTTGTGAAAGCTTCAGGTTACATTTAGGCACTGGTGTATTCCAGCTGAAGTCAAAGCATACTTCACACATTTAACTTGAAAGTCTACTATAGTCCTGGTACAGTCATTTGGCATCTACAAAAAAATCTCACCTTTCCTTTAGCAAAGTTTTGCATTTGAAAGTAGTTGCAAAGAAATGTTTTCTGTGTTACAGTTGAAATCATAGACAATTTTACAGGAAGCAGTGCTATCAGATTTCAAGGATGCAGCTTAATAAACTAAGAAGAAGAGACTGATTTATGATTTTGCAATCAATCTGCTAGTCACTATCAAAGTAAGACACTTTGAGTGATGCTGTTATATGTTTGACATCAGACTTTGATGATTAAATAAGTACTTTGTTACTTGGTCTGTTAACAGCTTCCTCATTATAATGCTGAGGAGAACAAGTGACATTGATTAGGTATTTGCCTGCATTAAAAAAAAATTAAACTATGGAGATACTATAAAAAGAGTATTCCTCTTTTCAAAAGTGAAGCAGGCAAAATGAATGGGACTGGCTATATCATCAGTATTGTGGGGGTTTTATTGTAATTATGGAAAGTGTCAAGCTTCTTGTAACCTAACTCACTGCATGAGTGTTTTTTGTGTTACACCTAATTATTATTTTTGATGAAATGGAATTAAAGACACGAATGGTAGTATGTCAAAAAGAAACCTATTAAAAAAAAAAAAGACTTCTGATTGAGGTACTGTGAAGTGTGCGTCTGGCTTTTTAGGGCTGCCTTCCTGCATTCAGTCATTGCATGCATGTTCAGATTTTTTACTTGTGGCTTAACAGTTCATATGGTAAATTCTCTCTACATGCTGAAGTATTCAGTTTCCTGACTGTAATTTAAATTTTGAGATGGTATTGCAAACAGTGTAGTAGCCTAATATTCAAACTTAAAGAGATGAAACTTAAAAGGAAAGATGCGGCAAGGCGGCGATAGGTGGGAGTTCAGGATTTACCTTGGTAGAACATCATTTGCCTCCCCATCATCTCACTAACCTTGTGGTTAAATATGTTTCTCCGCCTTCACTTCAGAAGGCCTTCAAGTTTGAGATACCAGTTCACTTTAGCTATTAATTAATACAGGCTATATAAGGGAAGGCTGCCACACAGGTTAAATGTGTTTCTGTTACTCTACCTTATTACTAACTCATCCTTTATGTCTGTGATTCTTGACAGTCAGCTGTGCTCCTTAGGAAATAGCTGTGGTTGGGCAAAATAGTTGAGCAAATAGGTCAAGTCCTGGTCTTTTGCCTTATCCAAGCTGAGTCAAGCATTGCCTTCTTTCTCTTGGGTTGCATTAAGATGGGTTAGTGATCAGAAGATCCACTGTTCCAGTGACCCATGAAGAGGCTACATTGTTATGTGGGGCAGTTATTAATTTTTTTCCTTAACAGAAAATGTGTGATTAGTTAAATTCACACTGCAGGGAGAGTGCTTTGGCATAGTTTAGAAATCCTAGATAAGTGTCACAGTTAATTTTAGCCATTTCAGCCATTATTTTCTCACTAATATTTTTTGGGAATTTGTTTCATTGTCAGTGGGAAGAGTTGTCAGTCCTTCCTTAACAAAAGAATGCTAGGGGAAAATGTGAACTGGCTCACAGTAAAAAGGAACCATGTGGCCACTTTCACAGCAGCTTCCCAATGATGTTTAAGAATTCTCCCACCTCATAAGGTTTTCATTACCAAAAGATAACATAATCACTCAGCAGCAGATACTTAGTTGATTTTGAACCTTTGGGTGGCATCTCAGTGATCTAAAGGAAGAACAACTGCCCAAGTCCATGTATCATAACTGTACTGGAGAAACCTGATCAGATGCCTGATTGTTACCTGAATTTGGTCTTAAAAGTTGGGTTTAGTGATCTAAAGGAAGAACAACTGCCCAAGTCCATGTATCATAACTGTACTGGAGAAACCTGATCAGATGTCTGATTGTTATCTGAATTTGGTCTTAAAAGTTGGGTTTAGTGTGTAAGCCTGCCAGCCTGGTGGTGTAACTTATTTCTCAGCATCGTTTGGAAGGAGAGGTTGAAACCTAAAAGAGATTAAAGTGTGTTACCAACAAAGGATATGAAAGCAACAAAGAGGCTAGGAGAGTTTTTTGAGTTATTTTCATAACTTCAGATTTTGTGGAAGTATGGATGTCTTAGTGTCCCTTCTTGTGTCATTGTAAGGAGCTTTTGATAGTCACGTACTTTGATCCCATCTTACATATCCCCTCACTGGCACTCAGCAGTCCCTTTTATACGAAGTCTTAAATCCATCCCTTGTGACTGTCATTGCGTCTTTTAAATTCCTCCATACTTCACTCTCAGCTAAAATACATTATGGCTTAGCACAAACCCTTGTCATCTGACCTTTCCTTTCTGCAGTAGTGCTAATTATTTCATTCCCATCTTTGTTCTAATTTCATTCCCACAAGCAGACTGCTGTAGATTTTTGTCCCTTTGACATCTTTTGTAACAGCGTATGTGACAACTCCCTGTTTCTTGGTTTTCCACCTTGATTACTGAATTCTCCTACAAGAATTCTAGCTTTTTGAAAAAGCCATGGTTAAATATTTTTGTCTGCTCTTGCTTCAGATTTGTTCATTATTGTTTCATTAATCTAACTTTCTTCTCTTTCTTCACTTTAAGCAAGTTCCAAATGTGACTGTATCTTGATTTGTATTTCCTCCTCTAAATTTCTTTTCTTCCTACTGCAGCTGATACTGCTGGTTTGTATATTTGGCAGTTTTAATTTCTTTCTTCAGATCAGTTGTTGATACTTGCTAAGTCTATTAAAGCTATTATTATATAGGTAGAAGATCATTAGAGACAAATGCATTTTCGTTCTCTATAACCAAATGTAGCAGTCTACTACATAGTTAGCTGCATCAGTAATCAAAAAGTCCTCTGAAGCTGCATGTATGCTAATAACTGAAGTCTCAACTTTGACTTTAAAATTGTAACTTAGAATAACAAAATAATTTACCCAATGCTATGAGAACATACGTTGTTTCATCTGGTTTTCTGTATCTTGCCCATGGATTCAGATTTTGATTTACATTGAGAGTCAATGTAGAAAAAGCAGTGGTTTTATAAAGCTGTTATTTTCTAGGCCATCTTCCATTAAGAATCCCTCTCATACATTTTTTCAGTATAATCTTCAAGATTAAAGGGTTTTTTGGGGGGGAAGAAAGACTTCTTAAAATCAAAACTAGCACAAAATATCTTTTTTACTTGGTGAATATGGCCAACAGATATCAGGGTGATTGAAGTCCCCCATGAGGACAAGGGCTTGTGAGCATGAGGCTGCTCCTATCTGCTTATGGGGGGGTTCATTCACACAGTTCTCCTGATCAGGTGGCCTGTAGCAAACTCCCACAGTAATCTCCCGGGTCGAAGTTCTCCCTTTGACCCTAACCCACATTCATGAAGTGCTTGGATTAGATGTGTGTTGCAGTGCCTTAGGGGTTGTGGAAACTTGCAAAGGAACTACACTATAATTAGGTTTCCTTCATGAGTCTCACAGTTTATTATCCTCTCCTTCCTCTGCAAATGGGGAATATTTGAAAATCAGGTGGATAAAAATAAATAAAAATCTGAGGTATAATTGTGATATAATTAATGCTTATTGAAGTTTTGGAGGCAAAGTAAATTTTAGCAGTTGAGCACAAGGGAAAGGGCAGTAACACTGATCAAGATGATGAAAAAAGAATTTTGCATTAATGGATATTTAATGACAGCCCAGCAAGAGGTATAGGTTTGAGCTCTTTTGAAATGTGTAAAAAGTTATAAACAACAATAAAGGGAGAAGTGAATAAAGTATTCAGAACATGTTTTCACACTCCATTTTTCAGGTGTTCAATTGAAAATGCACTGTTGTTAGGAGAAAAATAGTGGCAGAGAGGGATTCATCTTGCGTCTTAATAACCGGAGAGTTTCCATATTATTAACCCAAGCTCAGAAAAATGCCTGTTGGTGCTGAAGGAAAGGTAAATAGGAGCCTTATGTCTTAGCTCCCTTTCCGGCAAGTAAAGTACGCTGTGAACTTGGCATGATCAATGTAAGAAGATGGCTACAAGTACTTTAAAAAAAAAAAAAGTATTTTATTTGGGTGTGTTAGTACCAAGTACACATAGGTACACAAACTGAGCCTGGCTTCAAGGGCCTGTACTGCAAGATGCAGCAGTTCCCTATCTCCTTGGAAGGCATTTAAACAGCTGCGTTTAAGCTCTGAGAGGAAACTGAGGACATTTTGTGTCCCTTCTGCAGCTGAAATGGTGCTGATATGTGACACGTGAAGTTCAGAGTTATGTGGTCTCTTAGATTTGCTTATGCTATTACTAATTCAGTAGAAAATACAGAACCATTTTAGAAACTGTGTTGAAACTGAGTACCTCTGTTTGGTTTGTCTCCTGTTCCCTAATTTGGTAGTAGGAAAGCGGCTAGTTTTAATGAGGAGGATACAGTGTAGTATTTCACCCTTTGTATACTTGCTCTCCCAAATGTTATTATTTAATTATATATTTCCAAGGCTAAAAGAGGAAATTCTTCATACCATCTTTATGGAAAGACTTTTATAAAATAACTTGCAGTTTCAGGAAGAGCCCCAGTGAATTTATTCAGTAACTTTCTGATTAAAATTCATTCTTGAAAGTGAAAGATTGCATACTGGTAGAGGAAGCCAAATCCCTTGAATTACAACTCTGGAGGTTTCTTCTGCAGGTCTGTTAGATAGAGGCTGCTGCTGCTGTTCCAGGCTACAGATCTAGCCCTAGCAAGGCTGCACACGTATTGCACAGATGCATACACAATACACACATGGGTAGCCTCAGAGACTAGAGAGGCAGAAAAGGTAAATGCAGGCAGCACTCACATAAGCATGAGCAGTACGGGCAGCACAAGCTTATTCCTTCTTGTTGGCTGATTAGGTTTGACATCTGCTAGCACAACTGTGGACATGCTCACTCCCTTGATTCACAAGCTCTCTCGCATTCAGTGATCCCTTATATAATGTCGTGGGCCCTAAATATGTCTGATACTCTTCTAACCTGCACCACAGGGCTCTTACACAGTCACTGGCCTTGATCTTGGGCTTTTCCAGATGCTGGGCTTTCCACACAGTCTCACTCACAGTGGCTTTCAAAAATCTGTAAATTTGCACTTTCTTACGAGACTGTTAAACAGAGGTTGAAGGCGGTGATCTGTCAGTGACTAAGGGTTGTTACTGTCTGCCTTACTGCTCATTAGCTTTAGTGTTGTTTTTCCATTTTTAGAAGTTTTATTAACCCTGAAAACCTCCAGGTTACCTCCATTATTAAAGGACTTTGTGGCATAATCAAAGAGACTACAGGTTCAGTCCCACTTGATAGTTGGTGTTCACTTTATTCGTTTTCATGCTTTGTCTCATCTTTGTCTTCCTGTTAGCAGGATGTCCTTGCAAACCACATTGTTACATTCAAGGTATCCCTAGAGACACCACCCAGATAGATTTAAACATCGAGTTCAAAAGGAGTGTTTTCTAATAATTTTTGCATCGGTCTATAGGAGGGAAGTGGGAGAGTTTAACTTCATTAATTTGTATTAATTCACATATAGTTGTTTAGAATCTGGAAAAGATGCTTCCTGTAAGAACCAAAATGGGAGTGACAATACTAGGGATGATATAACACTCATATCAAGTTTAGAGCTGATGCTCAAAAAGCATGAACATTACTGGTGGCATTTGGGTGAAGTATATCTAGCATGCTTAGGGAGAGTACTTGGAGAACCGTCGTGACCTTGTAATGACTTAAAATACCTATGAATTGAATTGATCCAGTGAAAGATGCACTTGATGTAGGAATTTAAAGAAAGAGACGTAAGTTTACTTGTCAAGGAAGAATTCTCTTTGCATCATGCAAAGATGGCCATGCATGGCCCAGATGGGGAAGTTCTTGGGTGAGAATGCCCTGCACCTTACCTTTGTACCCTTTCCTGTTGCAGCCCTGCTACAATGAGAGCAATAGGCTCTGTCTCACTCCCAGTCCTGCTTTTGCAAATGATTGCTGTTGATGACAGAGTAGTTAAGATTTAAATGTGTTTGGTTGGAGTTTTATAAAGTAATACTAAAAGTGCTTGTACATACTGTAATAGAACACTGAATACTGTGTTAAAAATTATAAAAAATATATTAAAAAACTATATATCCAATAAATAAAAATAGATTATAGACAGCACAAACCATTCAGTATGCTGAAGATAAACGCATCCATGAAAAACAGTATTTGTTTTTCAGTAATATTTTAAACTACATTTGAAATCAATTAATACATTAATTCTGAAGAGAGATTGCATCATATTTCAAGGGCAATAATCTGAAAGGGAAAAAAAATCTCAATGTAGTATTATGCTCTTTATTAAGTGAAGCACTTGAGTAGTCCTTCACTTTGAGGTGAAATTTGTCAGATTTCAGTGTAATTGTACAGTTGGTTTAATGTGGTGCTGGGTGAGGATGATAAAATTCTCTCACTTAAAGTGTGTGCCAGCGTAGGAGCAAGCCATTAAGGGAAGAAGGCTGCTGAGAGGAACGTTTAGCTAAACAGCAAAGAAGAAAAGTATTAGAGATGTGTTAAATAAATCAGGAGAGTATTACTTTGTTAGAAAGCCTGTTTTAGCCCTTTCATAGCTATTGTGCAGAGGCAATGCTGCTGTTACGTTCCAAGTGCAGAGCTATTAAGGTAAGGGGAACGAATAGTGACAAGTGAGTTGACAAGCATCACTTTTCAGTCTTAGAAGCAGCATCCATCCAGCCTCCCTCTGCTGCTGGGGGAGGCAAGGGCTTGCTCATTATTTACTTTTCTTTCTTTTCAACAGCTGGATAAGCTACACTTAAAGCTTGAAGTGCCCTTGAATGTTTTCTAAGAGTTTTCCAGCAAAATTAGAGTTCTTGGCCTCATCTTGTTGATGTGAAAAATAAGAAAATGAAATAACTGAGAGTAGGTTGTTTGTGTACACTCTAATCAGATGAATGCCAGGAAAGCACAGCTGTGGGTGGAGGCTGAAGTAGTGCAGGCTTAACTTCAGCTAAGGTGGAGTTGTAGCCTTAGTGTTGTAAGGGAACTTCTGTGCCAGGCTGCTTCTCCTGGCAGAGGATGTAATGGAGGAGGTAGTGGCTCAGCTGCCCAAAATGCTGACCTCTACCTGTCATGGCTTTTTGAGGCAACCAAGCAGCTTCTCCTGGGAGCTGCAGCCTTTGCTTGCTGAGGATTTGGGTGCTGCTGGGTACTTGAATCTGTTTAAGTGCAGATAGTTGGCAGGTTTTCTTCCTCTCTTAGATCTGGTGTATTGAGAGCTGGGTGTTTCCTTAAGAGTGGCTGCATTAAGACAGCTCAAGAGTCTATGACCTGTCTAGATTATAAATTCCCACTCTTACATGGAAAGCAGCCACAGGATTAGATGAAGTGCATCATCATCGTCCTCTTCCCTCTTATTTTCTCTAGAAAATACTAGGATGTTTTGCGGTGCAACTTGTGCTGAATCTGTCATTAAGATTTTGGCTTGCAGCTTTAAATGTTACTTTTAAACAGTATTAACTAACTTATTCCTGATGTAATTCTGTTAAATTGTATTTTGTATTGATTTAGGGTTGCCTTTTTTCCAACTGCCTCTAAGACTTTTTCCAATGCTTGTTTAATGCTAAGATTGCAGCTGTGCTGTCTTTCACATGCCTTTAATGCCACACTTTTCCTGTGTTGTCTTAAATAAGTCATACTACACCTTTGTGTTTCAGTTTCCCTACTTATAAGCATCAGCTCTACAGATGGGGTTTACATCATTATGTTAATATAGTTTGTTCCTTGAAGAGATTATTTAAGATTTCTAAACCCAAATGCTAAGAGATTAAAACAAAACAAACATAAAATAATCAAAAAGCTTTTGCTTTTTTTTCCCTGAAGTTATTAAGATTTGTTTATTTAATAGTAACCAATTTTGAACTTAATTTCCAGTTTTTGGTCTTGGGTTTGTGGGTTTTTTTTAATAATATTAAAAGAAATGCTAATAAGTTGATTCAGTTTTATCTTTCAGTTGGGAATGTTGATTTATTCTGGTTGCTGGAGCATTGCTTGCATGTAGATGATTTGCTAATCTGTGTAACAAGACAAACACTAAACTGCATGGCATAAGCCAGGATGGATGGAGCTTTGAGCAAACTGGTCTAGTGGAAGGTGTCTCTGCCCATGGCAGAAGGGTTGGAGCTATATAATCTTTAAGGCCCCTTCCAAACTGAACCATCCTAGGATTCTGGGATTCTATGATAGCAGTAATAAAATGTAGCAATGGCAAAAAAGTGACTGCTGAAACAGAATTTACTATATATTCAGTCCTGCTCCATTCTGTTTATTTTCAAGCAATTAATAAATAGTTCTCATTAATTCTGGTTTTCATTCCATCCATCTCTGCAGAGAAAAACCACCACAGAAAAGGGCACAGTTTGATTCTGTGTTGGCTCATGTGTGTGTTGACTGTATAGCTGAAAGTTATTAGTATTGCCAGTTCTCCCGATAGCTTCTGAAGAGGGCCCACGTTGTCCCTAGTCTGTCTTTTATTTGCAATGTAACTATAGAATCCCTCCTGTTACCTTTCACATCCCTAGCCAAGTTTAAAACTGGGCCTTAGCTTTCCTAACCTGGTCCCTAGCTTCCTGGCTAACATCCCTGTATTCTTCCCAGACCACCTGTCCTTACTTCCACCTTTTATAAGCCTCTTTTTTCCCTCGAAGTTTCCTCAGCAGCTCCTTGTCCATCCATGGAGGTCTCCTGGCCCTCCTGCTGCAGTTCCTTCTAGTTGGGATGCAACATTCCTGAGCCTGTAGCAGGTGATCCTTGAATATCAACCAAGAGTCTTGAGCCCCCCTGCCCTCAAGGGCTATATCCCATGGAACCTTACTAAGTCGGTTCCTGAAGAGGCCAAAGTCTACTCTTTTTGAAGTCCAGGAAGTGAGTTTGATGCACGCTCTTTTCACTGTCCTGAGGACCTTGAACTCGACCATCTCATGATCGCTACAGCCAAGGCTGCCCTTGAGCATCACATTTCCAACCCTCCCTTCCCTGTTGGTGAGCATGAGGTCAAGCATGGCACCTCTTCTTGTCGGTTCCTCTGTTACTTGCAGAAGGAAGTTGTCTTCCACACAATCGAGGAACTTCCTGGATTGCTTGTGCTGGGCTGTACCATTGCTCCAACAGGTATCAGGGTGGTTGAAGTCCCTCATGAGAACAAGGGCCTGTGAGCAGGAGGCTGTTCCTATCTGCCTATAGAGTGCTTCATCCAGAGATTCCTCTTGATCAGGCAGTCTGTAACAGATCCCCACAATAATGTCTCCCATTGCTGTTCTCCCTTTAACCCTGTCACACAAGCTCTCTGTTATCTGCTCACCTGTCCTCAGACAGAGTTCCATACTCTCCAGCCTATCACAGTATCACAGTATCACAGTATCACAGTAGGTTAGATATTGGAAGGGACCTCAAAAGATCATCTAGTCCAATCCCCCTGCCGGAGCAGGAACACCTAGATAAGGTTACACAGGAACGTGTCCAGGCGGGTCTTGAATGTCTCCAAAGAAGGAGATTCCACAACCTCCCTGGGCAGCCTGTTCCAGTGTTCCGTCACCCTCACTGAGAAGAAGTTTCTTCTCAGGTTTAAGTGGAACCTCTTGTGCTCCAATTTGTACCCATTACCCCTTGTCCTTTCATTGTTTGCCACTGAGAAGAGCCTGGCTCCATCCTCGTGACACTCCCCCTTTATATATTTATATACACTAATAAGGTCACCCCTCAATCTCCTCTTCTCCAAACTATAGAGACCCAGCTCCCTCAGTCTTTCCTCATAAGGGAGATGCTCCACTCCCTTAATCATCTTAGTTGCCCTGCGCTGGACTCTCTCCAGCAGGTCCCTGTCCTTTTTAAACTGAGGGGCCCAGAACTGGACACAATATTCCAGATGAGGTCTCACCAGGGCAGAGTAGAGGGGAAGGAGGACCTCTCTCGACCTACTAACCACCCCCCTTCTAATACAACCCAGGATGCCATTGGCCTTCTTGGCCACAAGGGCACAGTGTCGGCTCATGGTCACCCTGTCGTCCACCAGGACCCCCAGGTCCCTCTCCCCTACACTGCTCTCTAACAGGTCGTTCCCCAGCCTATACTGGAACCTGGGGGACCTAACATAAAGAGCAGACTCCCCTCTGCAGCTGCCAGGCCTGTCTTTTCTAAAGAGCCTGTAACCTTCCATTCCAACACTCCAGTCATAGGAGCCATCCCACCATGTTTCTGTGATGCCTATTATATCATACCCCCGTAGACGGGCACACATCTCTAATTCCTCTTGTTCCCCATGCTACGGGCGTTTGTATAGAGGCATCTGAGCCGAGCTCCAAATGAAGCTGACTCATTGGCTGGAATATCTCTACATTGCTCCGAGCATTTATTAGGGGTGCTGGCAACTGACTGGGTGTGTTGGGATGGAATGATGCTCTCCTCCCCCACACATCTAGTTTAAAGCATCCTTGGTCAGTCTGGCAAGCTTCCTACCAGAACTGCCCTTAGACCAACTCCACCAGCTGCCAGTAGACCTGGCCCCCTAAATTGAGTCCCATGTCCTAGATACCCAAACCCCTGACTATGGCACCACTGTTCTAACCGTTTATTAACCTGCCAAATCCGCCTAGCCTTTTTAAGGTCCTTCCCTTTATCCTGGCGAATTGATGAAAAGGCTACCTGAGCTTCAGAGACCCTAACCACCTTTCCCAGGGTTCTGTAGTCCTTCTTTATGTCCTCTGGGATATTGCTATCTGTATCACTAGCACCCACATGGATCAGTAGAAGTGTATAATAGTCAGTGGGGCTTACTAGGCCGGGCAGCCTCTCTGTAACATCCCTGATCCGAGCCCCTGGTAGGCAACACACCTCCCTTGAGAACCAGATCAGCCCAACAGATGGGTGCCTCTGTTCCTTTCAGAGTCCCCTACTACTACGACCCACCGCTTTTTCCTGGCAGCACCAGTAGAGATCTTCTTTACCAGTGCATCAGCTGGTTGTTCATGATGAGAGTCTGTTTCCTCATCAGCCCCCTGCAGGACAGCAAAGTGGTTCTGCATGAGGACATCAGATTTAGGAGGAAGCCCCTTGCTTTTAATTGTCCTCTTCCTCATTTTTTTGTTGTTTATTTTTGTTATAATTTCCCAGTTTCCTGGGCAAAAGAGTGTTTGTTTTTTTCCTAAACTTCAGCCACCTCTATGGTCTGTTGTGTGGTAGACCATTACCTCAGCTCTTAAATAGAATGCGTTGGTGGCTGCAGATTATGGCATCAGTATGTAAAAGAAAAAAACACCAATTATTAAAAATGCAGCATTAAAATCTTTGATGAAAACCTGTGGGAGTTTTTGAGCATTTAAATAAAAAGACTTCAGATGACTCAGTTGAACATGAAAGTTTTAGAGGAAGTGGGTTTGCCCAGTACAGGAGCACATTACAAACTAGAGTGGGTTCAGCTGAGGTCACTGAGATGGTGGTCCTGTGAGGAGAGACTGGGGAGCCGGGCTTGTTCAGCCTGGAGCAGACACAGCTTTGAGGGCTCCTGGCAGCAGTCCCCAGTACCTACAGAGGCATCATGGAGGGGACAGAGAGGGACCTGGTCTTTTCATGGGAGTGCAGAGCAAGAGGATGAGAGATGGTGGCGAGAAGTTAAAATGAGATTCAGCATGGATGGAAGGGAAACTTTTTCTGTGTGAGGACAGTCAGGCAGTGGCACAGGTCACCCAGAGATGTGCAGTCTCCAGTCATGGGATTTTGACTCAGATGGATGAAGCTCTGTGTAGCTTGTCCTGACCTCAGAGCTGACCCTGCTGTGAGCAGGAGGTCAGACCAGAGACCCTTCGATGTTCCTCCTGGTCAGGATGATCCTGTGACTCTGCAAATGCCAAGTGGTCGTTGAAGTGTGTTACCTGTGCTCTTGAAAACAGACATGTAGCATGAAACACAGCGGAAGCAGGGCTGATTTTGACCTTGGTTCTGAAAGGCACTCCTAACTCCATCTTGGTGCCCGTGTAGCATCCTATGCAAAACCTGCTTTTGTTTTTCATTGACGAGGTACCAAATTGTATATCTCCCCCTCAAAAAACCCCACCCAACCAAACAAAACCCATTAAAAAAACACAACCAAAAAACCCCAACAACAAAAAAACCCAAAAGTCTTGACAGCGTCTCCTTTGATTGCTTTCTTGGTTTCGGTATTCCTGATTTCAGTCTCTGCATCTATTAACTTTATAATCTTTTTGTGTCTTTACTGTTCTTTAGAGACTTATGTGTATTATTCTGTCTGGTTTACTAGTCTTATATGGCATGTCAATCTCCTGCTTTCATAGCTGTCTTTTGAGTGCTCTGTTTTAAATCCCTTTTGCAGGAGCTTTGACTGCTGCTGAATAGGCTTTAGCCTGTGGCTCTAGTTAAGTCTTTTCATATTCTGTAGAATTCTTCTATCTAAAATTTTTTGGCCTATCCAATTTAAAATCTGCTTTATTCTGCTTTGTAATATATGGTGTGTTACATTCTAGCTCTGTTCTCTTTTACTTTTTTGGTAGCAAAATTTGAAAAGGATCACAGATTTAGCAGAAGAATCATAGGATAGTTAGGGTTGGAAAGGAATGAGAAAAGTGGTGACCGCAGAGAGTGAAGAACACACACTAAACGATTTAAAAACAGGGTGGGTGGAAGTGGAAAACTGAAGTGAAATCGTTAGAAAAGTATTAAGTAAAAATGATCAGAAATGAGTACAAATTTAACTTGGAAGTGAAGGAATCATAAGATCGATGACCGTGTTATGACTGTGAGGTCATGATGCTTAGGTCAATCTTGTTGGAGAACAGACTGGCTGTGTCTCTACCAGACAAGTCTTAGTCCTGGTGGCTTCTTGCCCATATGATGCCCTTGTGGCCTTAAATGTAATTACCTTTTTTTTTTTAATTGTTTTTTTCTTAATTAAACCTGAGGTAAGACATCTGTGTTTTATCTGTCTATAGTGATGGGGTTTTTGTTTTGTTTCATAGCATGTGTTGAAGGCCCAGGCATGTAGCTCTTAGCGTGTGAGGTGTTTGTTTGTACCAGACAGCTTTGCACACAGCACTGGATAAATGTATAAAGCAGAGAGGCACAAACCTTGTGCAGTTCTGTCCCTGTTGGTTGTGTAGGTGGGTGAACTCTGTTTAGTTTTGATTTGGAGAAGGCATTAACTTGCTCAGAGTTTGAAAGTAAGTTAACACTTCTGTAGTTTGGGTAACTGGGAGAATAGAAAATGGCACATGCCAGACAAAGGGCTCAAACAAAACTGGATTTAGACACCAATTTAGAGAATCTTGGCAGCTGTGTTCTTCTCCCAGGTCTGCACTCAAACACACTGCTTTTCCAGACAACTTTGTGTGGTACCTATGAGTATGCTTTGGTAGCATCACTGTTGTGATATGGTGCCAGGACTGTCCAGCTGGAACTGTAGCTTTCTCATTACCCCCATGAGTGAGATGAAATATGTCTGGTGCTTCAGCCTTCTCTGTGCTGAGATGTTGCCCCTGGACTGATGTCAAAGTAGTGTCCTCTTTAATGTGGACTTGGTTCTAAATGTGCTAATGCTAAAAAGGGCCTATTCTAGAAACATTTTTATGCTATCATAAAAAATTTTCAATACCAGTGTCTTCAGCATCACTAAGACAAAAGGAGGGAGCACTGTGCTTTTTATAAGGGACCTCACGTTGTGTGCCCTTGCCTCATGCATCTTCACCTCATTAAATGGGTAACTTAAAGGATGTTCAATTGCAAGGACCTGACAGACTCTTTATTAGAGATAATCCTTCAGTTGGTTTAAAAATAAATTAATCCCAGTAAGAACAACAACCACAAAAGCAGCAATAGATGTCGATTGAATTAAATACCTTGGCTTCTTTTGTATGCTTTAGAGATCTGGTAGGCAGCTTTGAATGAATTTTATCATTCTGTTTTGCTCATTTTCCCATAGCAGAATTAGTTTGGTGGAGGGAACTTAATGTTATGGTTTCTGAATCAATGCAATCACTAAGCAAATGCTATTGTAAAGTTTTTGTTAATAATGGAGGTACAAAAGCTAACCAGAGTATGTTTTCAACTTTCACTCCCCACTTGTTTTAGCAATTCTGAATTTAGGAAAATTACCATTTTAGTTTGTTAAATGATTTGGATTTCTTATTAAACCACTGAGAAATAAAAGAAATTGGATCTCTTGGTGCCATTTTAACTACTTTGGTTTAGAGACAAATACAGACTTTGTCAAAATATTTAGCTGCATAATTCCTTTAAGAGTAGCAAGTCTCAGTAAAGATAAAATGTGAGTTTGAATAATTCTTGTAGTTTTATTTCCATTAAGAGCAAGAAGAGCAAGTAATATCTCAATCAGATCTTTTTCATTTTTCATCAGTAACATGTAGGGTGAATACCACTAGTATAGCATTTGTGAATTAAAAATATCCAGATGGTTCAACTTTAATCTGAAACTATTAAAAGAAAAACAATCAAACAAGAACCCCCCAGCAAAAACCAACTCAGGAGTTTCCTTTAAAACTCTGCATCTTGTTTGTTTTAGGAGAAGAGGCTAAAAGAAAAAGCAGCAAGGAGGGAAGCCAGGAATAAGAACGCACAGGTAAGGATTTTTGTTGTTTTGATGATCGAACTACTGGTTGTGGCCATGAAACTGTTTAATTATTTCATTCCTGAATTAATAAGCAGTGTTGTGATTAGTGACTTTTTAAAGGCATTTTCTGTTTGCTTGCCTTTTCGTGCTCCCTTGCTCTCACGTGGTTACAATGACTTCTGTGGAAGGATACTGAGAAAGCATGAATGTGTGTGTTTGTATATAGAATGGATGGAAGTCTTTTGGAATTGCAGCCTCTTTAATCTATGTATAAAGTGAGTCGCAATTTCAGCTGCAGTGCTGATGCCATTTTTCTTTCTCTGAGTGCCTGGCCATATTGGTAACTTTTTTGGGGGGTGTGGGGTGTCAAATCTCATTTAAACCTGTTTCTGCTGAACTTTTTCTTTAAACAGCAAATATTTACATTGAAGTCTATTCCTTCTTCTTGTTAGACCTACTAATAAAACCTTTCCTATCCTTTTCTTTAAATGTAACTAATTATCTGAAGGCTGTTCTAGATTTTTACGTTGCTTGTGATAAACTGCAATTTCATTCAGCTGCAGTGTTTTCTTCAGAATATGGACATAGTACTGTGCATCATTTCTCATGCTGCATCTCCTTATGTTACACATGAATAGTTACAGTTTGTTCCTGGCACTTAGGCAATAATCTTACTCCCTTTAGAAGATCAGTAATGATCGTTGTCCAATTCTTGCAAGCTGGCCTTGTGCTGGGTGGCTTAAGTATAGGAAGATGCTTCCTTCTGTAGTTCTGAAGTGGAAAGTAATTACAGTTGAAGATGAAAAGCCTAGTTACACTATGTATTAAGTACAATTCTGTCTTCAGGGATGGCAAGCTCTGAGAGCTGTTGGCATCGTGACTCCCCAATCAAGCAATAGAAATTTTCTGCATGTAATTGAATGTATAGAGATGCATGCTTTTTAATGTATTGAGCAAGCATTTTAGGAAAATTATGGACTGAATGATTAACAAACATCTTAATATAGGGAGAAAACATTGATCAAATCAGGCTGTATTGCATTCGTAAATGCTGCTTGTTGATTATAAGGAATAAAAAAAACCCCATCCCAATGTCATGTTATTCAGCAGCTGGAGAAATAAACCCATTCATTTCAAAAGGATGTACTTGCTGATGAAATCCTGTTCTATTGTGTAACAGGCAAATGGATCTCTCTGTCCTGCTGGAAAATTAACGGAGTTGATGTCTACTGAGGATTGAGGGGTGTGTGTCTATAGGTTAAATGGAGAACCTCAACCCCAAAACTGCATAAGAGAAAACCACAATTTGATACGCTTCTGCCCCTCTTCTGTGCACCATTTGCACTTGGAAAGCTGATTTACTAGTCCTTACCTAGTGTGAGGTTGGCATACGCTTTCTGTGAGAGTACTGACTGTGCAAACGTGCTACTACTTTGACTTAATGTTATTGCTGAAGCGCTTTGCTCGCTCTCTGCGAGAAGGTGCAAGCCTCAGGAGCTGACATGTCTCCTCGATGAAAACTGTTGGGCTCTTTCTCTTATTTAGAGGCTTTTTTTTTTTTTTTGCCATAGCTGTGTGCAGCGAGTCCTGGGTTTCATTTCAGGGAAAATGCTTCCACTGGGAAAGGCTGCCAGCTTGGAGCCAGGCCGTTCATGCCTGGAAGTGGAAGGGAACAGTAGACAGTAGATAAAGGTGTCAGTTTCCATCTGCTAGGTGTCTGAGGAATTAATTAAGAATACCTCCCTGCTTCACAGAATCTCAGAGATGAAGCCGCCCGCAGTAGCTGAAGCTCTCCTTAGTCCGTGTGGGATATGACTGAAGCAGCTCCTAGGAGACATGCAGGGGGGTAAAAATAAGGAGGAAATGGTGAAACACAGAAACCATTGAAACCAACTAGTGTAGGAAATATATGCTGCCTAAATCAGGAGTTCAAAAATGTTTGCATTCTCACTAGTGCTTTCAGAATATGGCTTGTGACCCACTTACTCTGCCATGCACAACTCCTCTGGCAATTAATAGCTTTTTCTCTCAAGAGAATTAAGGAGAACCAAAACAGCAGAAAAGGTATTTTTAGCTATCTTAACACAATTTAGCAGCTGGAGGAAAAGGCTAGATCAACAGTTATGAGCAGCCAGCTACTGCAAAGCAGCTGTGGTCATAATTTTTATTCCATGTCTACCTGTTGTTTGTTTTATTAGCTGTCTCTCTTGCTTTTTAAGCTCCTTAGGTTACAGAGTATTACTTATTTTCTTTCAGCCCACCAGGTCTGACATGACCAAAATGGCAATTTACCACTCTAAATATTAAGTGATAATTATTACTTTCGGATCTCTGCTTTAGTATAATTTAGTATAATTATTTAGTTGTCCTATTGCTGGTTGTGCTCTGTTGCTGACTGGACAAAGCCTGGCATGTTGTTCTCAATGTATGCTGGTTTTCTACAAAATGAAAAGGCAGTTTATTTGGAACAAAAACTCTATGGTTTACAGTTATTTATTTTCACCCTTTAAGACATATGCTTGTGGGATTTAATCTCAGGCTTAATTTTACATTCTTGGATTGCAGAGCTCTTAGTTTTAGGATTTTCTGTCCTGTACACATCCATCCATTTCTTGTGCTGGGAATCTTGACTTCCTGACATTTTTCACTTACTCTACATATAATTTTTTAACTCATGGCCTACCTTTTTTAGTAACAGCTTTTCTTCAGTTTTGGGAAGGAAGGGGAATATCTCCATGGGTTTTTTTTCTTTTCAGTTTTAATGCCTTGCACAATGGCAGATTTTTTGTCTCTGTGCCAACGAAATGGAAAGATCACAGGGCCTCCTGCTTTTTCTTCTGGAGCAATTGCTCACAGGAGCAATTGCAGAGAAGGTTTTTCTTAGCCTTCGCAGCAGGGCAGGCTGACTGCAACTGGAATTGAACAACCAGTTTCTGGCATGCTCTGCTGAATGTGCTTGAGGAGGGGATTAGATGAGTAGGTAGCTGCAGTGTTATTGACTCCACCTTGGATAAATTCCCATGCAGTAAGTACACTGAGTAAGAAGTGAAGGCTCATAAAGGATACTTCAGAGAAAGTGTTTATTGGAATTTATGATCATTAATTAAATTTGAGTGCAAAAAGCTGTGAAAAAAGATAAAAGAATTTTTTTCTTGTATTCCTGTTGCAGAATTGAAAGCTTAGATTTTGGGGGATATTTTTGCCATCAGATACGTAATTGTCTCCCAGTTCAGGAGAATCTGATGAGATACTTACAAATGCAGTGTTTTAAGATGACAAAAGCATGTATTTTATCCTCACTCAGTACTGCTGAAATTGCAGTCCTCAAGCCCTCAAATGAATTTTGGTATTGTTTACTTGAAGATGGTCTAGAGAAAATTAGGCACCCATGTTGTCTTTTGACCAAGAAATAAAGTGTAGTGCAGAAGCAGCAGCAATATAGATGGTTGCTCTGAAGCAGCAGCTTGGGGAGGTTTGCTTGGTGAAGACAGCCCCTGTCCTCAAGCATGTCCCTGCGTCATGCGCAGCTCCGCTCTTGACTTCTCTCTTTTACTTCTACTAATCTATCACATACTGTTTTCTTAGTATACATAAAAGACTTATTCTTGGTTTCAACCAGCATTTAAAGGTCATTGCTGTGCATGCAACTGTTAGGTGCAGTGAAGCTGAACAAGATTGTATTTCTCTTTAGTGAGTTTAGTGTTTTGCTATCCTGGTGCCTTAGAGCAGTATCAGTGTCTTAAGAATTATGAAGTAAGGAAGGTTTTGGTTTCTTTTAAAGAAAATTATTTTAGTAGCAAAGGCATTTTCCAGGAGCAGCTGAATAGATCCGTGAGTCAGGGTGGGAATCAGAGTGGGAGTCAGAAGGTGAGGTTTCCTGCCCCGGCACTGACATGCTTTGTGATCCTCAGCTATCAGCTCCCAACATCATGCATGAAATGATAACTAGCCTCTAAAAGAACACAGTATCTACTCAAATTAGTTAAGATAGCATCTGTAAGTAGTGCCAGGAGGTAAAACTTGCTCAGTTGTGAAAGTCTGGGGCATCAATTCAGCCATAGGCAATCCTTTAGCAGTTCCAACATGCTGGCGTGCGAAGCAAAACAGAAAAACCTGAGAAAGGGCTGATTAGCAGACCAGAGGCTGCTTATCCAAGGTCCTTAAGAAAAATGTAGCTTGCTGAAATGCTAAGGAAGTCCAGCTTGAATACGTACTCCTTAGTGAGAGGCTTTTCTGGTTTTAGAAAAGAATGAAGAGGGTAAGTCATTGGAATAAAGTTGAGGATGGGGATTGTTATCAGGCAAGAAAACTGACCTCTTCTGAAAGAGATCCAAGTGCTCAGTTGTCAGGGGCACTTTTTCATAGGAATGGATTCTTGATGAATAATTGTAGGGCATTAAAGAATCGACAGCAACAGCAGGATAGTAAGTATGCTTTAACTTTTCCCATGTCCTCTCTTTCTCCCCTGCTCTCTGCCCAACATATTTTGGCATTCCTAGAGGAATTAGTACTTGTGTATGACATTTTACATATTTTTAAAAATATATTCATGATATCCTTAATATGTATATCATTGAAGATATTCACAAAGTCACAACGAACTTAGGAATCTTTGTACTCTGTTATGGAGTTAAGTGAGCACATCTACAAAATACACCTGAGCGAGCAGGAGGCACGTGCTTGAAGATATGACAGATTCAGAATGTATAATCCTCAATATTGCATTCTGTTTTCTGTACCTTGTGCCATGCTCTATTGATATTTTAACCAGAAAAAAAACCCCGCTTAAACCCACAATTTTCTTTTAATCTCCAGTATCCTCTGTGGGATTTGAGATGCACTTGCTGAACATAGCTCAAGAAATCTTAGCATCAAAATTCAAACAATAAAGGGATAGCATCAGATCTCTTGGATGGCTATTGCTAGTAATCCACTGGGAGAAATACAGTCTTTAAAATATGATGAAAATTTTGCATCCACTCTGTATTGTTCCTGTACTTACTGGACCTCACTTATATTACCCATCAGGGCTGATTCTGCCTTGAATTTCCTTTCCCTTGAGATCTAGCCCATGACCTGGTGTTTAGGCTGTAGGCTCCAGGTTCAATGTGGATGTGAACAGTAATTTCAGTGAAAGGGGTTTATAGGAGTAAAGGAGGAATTTGGTCTGTGCCTCCGATGAATGCAGGTTCTCAAATCCCTTTGATAAGATTATCTCTGAGTGTTCTTGGGAAAGTCTCCTGGGATGCCCTGCATACTGATTGTTAATGGTGAAGGTACTTTGGTTCTGGATGTTGAGGAGCATTTGCTTTAGTTCCGTGCAGTTTCTGGGGCTGGAGCAGGGTTTCATGGCTAAATCCTTCTACCATAAGGTAGATCTGGAGCATGTTCATAAAGACCTAAAGAAAAGGTTATGTTGTTGTGATACAGCCTCAGAACAGGCTACACCTGTTTAATGGTTGCAAAGTACTTAAAGTTGTTCTTCATCAGTAATTAGTATTGATTCTGCAAACCACAAAGAACAGCAAAAAAATGAAGCAGTGATGCTTCTGTTCAGCTACAAAATCTTCCAGTATCTTGTGTGGGGAGCTTACAACTGAAGTTATCGTGTGAACTGGGTCCCTTCCTACTTAAAACAATTTAATTAACCTTAGTTTAGGAGTACCTCTGGTCTGTTATCTCGTGTACTGTATGCATACCCCAAAACTGTAAGTACCTTTGTTTCTTCATTGCAAGTCTGTCTTTGTATTGTTTTGAATTTCCTTGAGAAGCTCTGTGGATAAACAAAGTAATTTGGAATGTCAGCATTTTAACTTACTAATTTAGTAATTTCAAGCAGGCTTCTTATGGCAGAATCATGATTTCAAGTTCAAGTTGCTAAATGGAAAAGAAATTGCTGATTCTGAACTACTTGTATTCTGAAGTATTTTTAAAATCAGTGTATCTTACAATATTTAATATCTGAAAATGGGTGTTATGTTCCTGTATGGAAATGTTGACTCTATTTTGCTTTCTGAAAATGTTGATAATTACAGTTAATATAACACTTAAATTGCTTTAAGTCCTGCTTTTTCTGCAACTAAGAATGTATATGACTAGCCTGATTTCTGTGTCATTCCTCTGAACAGGTAACAAGGAAGGATTCTGATGGATTAGTTGCCAGTTATGCACACTTTTGTGAATCTTTTCATTGCAGCCACCAGCACACAAATATATTTGTCAGATTGACATTTAAACTTATTGGCCATAGTCATAGCAATTGAATTTTGTGAGTGTAATATTCACAATTTTTTGTAATCATACATGGTATGTGATGGCAGACTGCTGCTCTGCACATAGTAAGCTGGTGATTTACCGGTTGCTGGGGCGATTTCTTCATAGTTGTGGCAGAAGCACAGATTACAGGGGCTGTGGACCTTGCACATGCCTCCTTATCCCCTGAGGGTCTGCTGGGATGAAGCGGATGCACGGTGAATCAACACAAATGCATCTTCATTACAGTGTCTGACATTCCTATACTTTGTGCTTTGGTTTCTATTTACTTTCAAATTTATGGTAAAGAGGGGAAACTTTTCTTTTTTTTTTTTTTTTTTCTTAAAATGTTTTCTTATTCTGGGGAGTTGAAGTTCCTGGAGAGTTTTTGATGAAGATGTGATATTGGATTTGTAAGAGCAGGGGAGCAGGATTTCTGGTATGTTAGGGAGGACAAAGGTTAATTGTCTGACTTGATTGCAGATTATCTTAAATTTATAGGACAGTCATAAAGAAACTTCTCCAATAGGTAGGCTAAGCAGTTAAATTCATTATTCTTTAGGGAACTTCTGTTTCTAGAGTGTTCATGTAAGTTTGATAGCATTGGAAACAGGAGCTTTGGAGCCATCTTGGACATCCACTGCTGAGCTTCAGAGTTTTCAACATATTAGACTAAAAAAAAATTGTTTATTTCAGAATCAACAATATTTTGGTATTGTGGAGAAAAAAACCTCAGCATTTTCTTTATTAAAGACTTAGAGTATGAAAATTGCAAGTTTGCAAATTGAAACAAGTATGTCCCAACATATATGCATTCCTCTCTTCTTCTTGACCTATGTGTGTTTTGTTGTAGTTTATTTAGATTGCATAGTTACAAATAACAGTAGTTGTGGGGTTAAGGAGTACTTTGGCACCTTTCCGACCAGGCTCTTGAATGGGGATCAGCAATTAACTGAGTGGCTACTTGAGTTGCTCTCTGAGCTCCCTTCGATCAAGGGAAATACGTATTATTCCACTTCAGTTTTCTTCTTTGCCTGTCTTTGTGGAGACTGAGAGCAGGATTCCACTATCGGGTTCATCCCTGCATACGGGAGTATGATGGAGCGCAGAGAAAACAAAATTAGAGCTCTGTTAGTCCTGCATAAATGCTTTCCTGAGGATAATGATTAAACCCCATTAGCTAAGGTTATATCGTTTTTCCATATGAATCCGCATTTAATTAATTCAGGCAATGTATTTCAGTTCAGTGCATCTTGAAAAACAGTAGGTATGCAAGAAACCAGACAAGGAACTTCTTGCTCATTGCAAAGTATAAGCACATATATTCAAGGGTAAAGACCTTTCCACCTGAGCTTCAGATTTCCATTTCAGCATTTAGTGAATGTTTTCTTGCTAACTATAGAGCATCATGGCCTGTTAACTTAAATAGGGGAAGAAAAGTGCACTGGGACTTTGCTTTGTGATCATTGTCTGTCCATACATTAGCATTTCATTTTTGAATATGCTCTCTTGTAAAGGTGGCACATGTACATTTTAAGCTTAACTAGCCACTTCAGTGTGGCTTGGAGTTTACCAGTAAAGTAGCATTATCTTTTCTTCTTGGCGTCCAAAATTTCTTGTTCCATTTCTTCACTGATTTGACGCCCTCCTCAACAGTCCCAGTCTGAGCAGAACACAGATGTTCACTTTGCACCTGCCTGACTCTAGCCAAGAAGTAAGAAGCAAGGTATGGTCCTGGAGCAGCACATCCACCAGCTTGAAAAGGAGGGGAGTGGCTGGGGAAACACAACTGTTCTAAAGCATTGTAAACCGTCCTCTAGGCATTTTCATCTTAGCAAACAGACTCCTGTAAGAAGTCAATTGTAATGGTACTTTATCTGTTAATCTGCTCTATACTACTGGTTAATAGTGTCTACTAACCAATATTTGAAATTTCTTCCTCTCTGGAGTGCAAAATCTAAAGCTGCTTACACTAGGCTCATTTGTTGTGTTCCATATATGTTTTGAGCAGCAAATCAAGTTGTTTATTAGTGTGGTGTTCTTGTTCTCTTTGCCTCACTGAAGTCTTTTGATACCTTGACCTACACAGTGCAGCAGAATTGCCTGGAACTGAACTTTTGGACATCCTAACCCTCTCTTCTGCCTCTACCCTCAATCCTGAAAACATAAGAAACCCCAAACAAACCACAGGTGATGACCTGAGGCTTGCAGCAGCTTTCACATGGACTTTTTATTTGTGGAAGTGAATTTCCACAGTGAAGTGGAAATTCCTTCTGGATCAGTAGGTCTTCTTTGGTTGTGAAAAGCATGCGTACTCACATGGCTGAATTCTGTCTATATAAATATTATGCAGATGGTTGCATTTCGCAAGTAAGCTGTATCAGACTATTCAAACTTGTTTATTTTGTATCTTTATTTGTTCTGGTATTACTCCAAGCCACTTCCCAGCTTTCCTTACGTGTTTGAAACTTTCTTTGTTTATAGACTTCAGATGCAGGGACTCTGCTGCATATCTCAGGTATGAGCTTTTCAAGAACTGAGTTAATTTCCTTATGAGCAGGGGCAATCTTTTAGATGTTTTTTGATGTTACTGAGATACTCATGTAGTAAGGAATCATAGTTAAATTAAGCAACTCTGTTTTTCAGCATCCCCCCTGTTTATATTCTTGGAATGTGTTGTTTGCAGTATTGTACGTAGTCTGCTATAGCTACTCTCAGCAGTTGTAATTGCTACTAGTAATGAAAATTGATTTGCGCAATCAGAATACCGCTACCTGCATTCTGACTGATAATGCTGCAGTTGTTAACATTTTAAAATTCTTCTGATGGCTGTTTCTTCAGAGTACTCTGGGTTCTGCAGTCACCAGGATTCCTGCTGCTTTATGCTGAATCTTACATGAGCATTGAAAGACGAGGAAAAGCTCTTAATGACTCTCAGTATATCATTTTTTTTCCCGGAGTTTTGAAAGATTGAGTCTTCTGTCAGAGTCCTCCTTTGCCAGATATACTCAATCAGGAGCAGTGCAGTATTCCATGTTTTACCACAGCGTACAGTATTTGTAGTAGGTTTTCTGTTCTTTCTCACTACCACCTTCATCGATAAACCAAGCCGTTCGTTATTAGGAAATGCTTAACTAGTAACTGACATGGATGGTTATTTAAGAGACTGCATGGTGGCATCTAGTAAGCCCTGTACTTCCCTCAAATGAAGTCCCACTGTTCCTTCACTGTAGAGACAGCTGGAGAAGATGCAGTCTCTGTTACTCCTTGCACATGTTTTATGTTCTCAAAAAAACCTCTTTTAGTGAGAGAGCATCAGTAAGGGTTCAAAGCTAATTAATTGTATGAAAAGCCAGAATTAAAGTTGTCAGTGCTTGTCCCTTGCTGTATAAATATAGTGATGCAGATCAGGAGAGACTACTCTGTTTCACCCTATCTGCTTGCCTGCGCTCCCAGCTGAGCCAGATCCTCAACTCAGAGTCTGGTTAGTGTTTATTAAGGAGTGGAGAATACTGTGCATTTTCCAGCTATTCAGTGTTTTCATTTGCTTATGGTGGGAGTGCCATCTGCTAGATAAATGGATTTAATATCCTTTGACAAACAACTATACATAAACTGTGAGATGGACTTTTCCTATCATCCATATTTCTATCATATATTGATTTATTTGATTATTTTTCCCCAAAACTTTTATGTCCAACATTTATTTGCAGAGAGGAGTTGGATCCAGGGAAAGCAAGTTCTTACCTGGACTAAAAATTGTGATAGGTAAATTGTCTTTTAAACTGTACTACAACTAGCAGGGACTCACATGATGCCTAGTTTATTTGTTGTTGTGTTGGGTTTATTTTTTAAGTTTTTCTCTGTAGATATAGGGAGTCTCAGTGTAGTAGTGGAACTGTGTGCTGTTCTGGTCATCCTCAGCTTAAAAAGCATGCAGTAAAAAGATGTCCAGAAAACATGAGGAAAAACTTTTAAAAGCCTGATATTGATAGAGAAAGAAGACAAGTGAGGGCAGATACAAAGACATTTCCTAACTGACTGAAGTAAGAAAGTACAGCTCTCTATTCTTCATAGGGAAAAGACACGGAAGTGCAATTCCTTCTGAAATCACGTTATACTGCACTGCATGACACAGTGAGGATTTGGTCCAACGAAGGATTGAGCTCAATTCCCTCTCCTGCCCCTCACCCCCTCCCTGGGCAGATGCCACTGAAAGCTGTCAGAATGTGATTGTGAAGCTGGACACAGGGAACATGGAACTATAGGGTGCTGTTCTCAAAGCTTACGCTTAAACGTTAAAATGTTACATTGTTTTGTTCCAATTCCAATTAGAATTGGTCTGTTGATTTGCATATGCTTTGTTTGCCAGACATTTGAGATTGGGCTTCTTAAGTTGCTTCTTTTATTTCCTTGGAGTTATTTCTGTCTTTGTTACCACTGGGAAGTGCGGTTTGCTTTATTCTCAGCTGTTACAAGCAGTTGAGAACTGCGACTTGTGTATGAGTTGATGTTCAGTTGGGGTGACTGCGCACATGCTGAACTCTACACAAAGGTCTTGCAAAAGTGTATTGTGGTATTCCTACCCATCCTTTTTCATGGTGTCTAAAATCCCTCAAGATCTGGAAATAGGTTTGCTCATTGGTAATTCCTTAGATGCCTAGATGTTACTGGTGATTTCTGTTTCATAGCTAATCACGTCTGCCTTGACATTTGCACAGTATTTGCCTATAGTCTCATTTCCTCTTTTGTGTTTGTGCAGTTTCTTCTTATTTTGTTTTGATTTTTCCCTTGTCTTAGAACTTCCATTTTAGTGAGGATGGGAGAAATTAGTGTCTTCCCATGTGAGATTTTCTAAATGACTACTGCAGAATTGAATTGCATCTACAGTAATTGAGAGATATTTGTTCTCACGTTGTTTTACATTTGGTACAATGGCTGGGAAGGGGACCTTGCAGTTACAGGGGGTTTTACTTGTTCTGGGCTTCTCTTGTGCAGAACTTTCTGACCATTGCTCGTGTGATGCTAGGTATCAAATATATCTAGCTGACCCTTTAGACTAATGAGAGGTCACCAAGTATCCTTCTGTTTGTGACATGGGATAAAAAAAATGGTTCCATATTTTAAAAAATGGGTTACTGCACTTTCACAGTACATTGACACTGATCTTACTCTTGCTCCGTGGAGAATACTTACAAGTAAGTAAAATTGCCATGTAAGTAGTTGTGCAAAGCAAAGTTCCTACTGATAGAAAGGTGGGTTAAGCATTTGTCAGTAAGGAGGAAAATCTCAGTGAAAACCTAGAAAACATTTCTGATCTGTTTTCTACTTGATTCTTTTATATGTGGTTATGTGAATAGCAACATAGCAGTTTTATGAAGTCCTCTGTTAATGTATGATCTTTAGGTTACTGTGGTAGGGTATTTCAGTACATTACATCAAAAGTCAGTTTTTCAAACGGATGTTCATAAGAATGAATTGATTTAAAAAATCAGTCAGCAGCATGTAATAGGATTAGGCTTAATTTATACTTTGCTTACACAAGTATATCACTCTCCTCTGTTCATTCTTGTTGGACTATCTGCCAAAGCTTTGAAAGAGAGAAATTGTGGGTGGACAGTGGATGGTGATTGATTAATTACAGTCACAGTCAACTTAGGTTTACATGATTTACATGAGTGGCTATTTGAGCTGAAAGCTCATAAAGATCATTAGACTTCATTTTAAATCACAGTCCAAATAGTCCATTTTCTTTGATAATTCAAATGCTATTAAAAATGCCAAAGGTTATTAGCATTTTTTATTTCCCATCACCTAATATTCTAGCAGATCACATATCTACAAAAGTAGTACTTAGGGAATTATTACTGCTCAAGGTGATGCATAGAGTTTATGAAATTCATCCTTCACAGCCACTTGTGTGGCAAAATTCTATGAATAATGCAAAAAGTAACTCACTTCTTTGCTTAATATTCTTCCAGTTTAATTTTTAGAATTATTCATGTGCTACTATTGTCATATTTAGCTTAGAAGAACTCTTAAGGTTCACTGGTACTATTCGTCTGAAACCTGGTTAAAACTTGCCACCATTTCTGTGGTGCTGTTATCTCTAGGGAGTTTTAACTGGAATGATGTCTATTTTACCTTGATGAGAAGTGCACATGGAATCACTATCCCTGAGCTGGTTTGGCCAGTGAGATATTAAACAGTGATTGTGGTCTGAGCCCACAGGCCTGGGAAATGGTTTTTTCTCAAAGCAGAGGCTGTAGGTGAATGCAGCTTTCCTAAAGTCGTAATTTCTCACTTTGGTCAGAAGATACTGTATACTCCTAGAGCTTAGTTTTCAGTTCCCTATGCAGCAGCAAGAAAAGGGGAACAAGGAGATTAATTACGTGAATAACACAGATCTGTAGATGCTGATTAGTCTTAGCTGTAGAATCACAGAATCATAGAATAGTTAGGGTTGGAAACGACCTTAAGATCAAGTTCCAACACCCCTGCCAGGGGCAGGGACACCTCACACTAAACCATATCACTCAAGGCTTCGTTGAACTTGGCCTTGAACACCGCCAGGAATGGAGCATTCACAACTTCCTTGAGCAACCCATTCCAGTGCCTCACCACCCTAACAGTGAAGAATTTCTTCCTTATAGCCAATCTAAACTTCCCCTGTTTAAGTTTTAACCCATTACTCCTTGTCCTATCACTACAGTCCCTAATGAAGAGTCCCTCCCCTGCATCCCTATAGGCCCCTTTCAGATACTGGAAGGCTGCTATGAGGTCTCCACGCAGCCTTCTCTTCTCCAGGCTGAACAGCCCCAACTTTCTCAGCCTGTCTTCATACAGGAGGTGCTCCAGTCCCCTGATTATCCTCGTGGCCCTCCTCTGGACTTTTTCCAACAGTTCCATGTACTTTTTATGTTGAGGACACCAGAACTGTATGCAATACTTTTTATGTTGAGGAGACCAAACTGCGCACAAAGACCCCACACAAGTGAGATCTCATGAGAGCAGAGTAGAGGGGCAGGATCACCTCCATTGACCTGCTGGTCACGCTCCTTTTGATGCAGCCCAGGATACTGTACCTATGGCTTGCTTCTGTACAGCACTAGAAAACTGCTCAGGGCTTGGAATAACTGTTTTTGTGCTCTCTTACAGCTGCACTGAAGATAGTTTGTATAGAAGCAAAGATATCCTAAGAGTTAATGTTTGGTCTGTGTTTTCAAAGACAAGGTACTGGGGTAGGTGCTTAGTGCTGCATAAGTGGCTGATTTAGCTTTACCCTCAATTATTCTGTTCAATTACTCTGTAAAAAAAGCCCCATAAGTTTGGGGTTCTTTCCAGATGAATTCTTTCTCCTCCGAGGTATGAACATTTTATTAAATCACTTTGCTTTGGAGTTTCAGTTAGGCAGTCAGTCATGTATTCATTGTGTCTGTTTTGGACAAATACACAATACTAGGTTCCCAGCTCAAGTCTGGTTTTCCTCCTTATTTATGGTAAAATATGAGCATGTTAACTATCAGTTTGCAATATCTGAAAACATTTGCCAGCATGCTGTCTTAAAAGGTTCTTTTGTGTGGTTTTGCTCTAAGGAGCACTTTTATTTACATATTAGGATTTCAGTAACATTAAATACTTTTATTGTTACTGACTATATTACTGAACAGTTGCCAAATACAAAGTTTATATAGTGGTTCTGTCCATATCTTGGACCCACAAAGATTATTAGGAGCTTGCTAGTCACAGTTATGCAGATACTTCAGTACCTGCTTGCAGCATTCCTTCTTGAGCATCACAGTGGCAAAGTTACTGTAATATTATTGTAATACCCAGAAATAAAGAGCAACATAGAGAAGTATGCTGTGTGATTAGAGGTGAAACAAGTATTGGAAACTGGCTTCATTGAATTCAGGAAAAATAAAAAAGAGCCTTGTTGAACATCTTGGCTCTTGTGCATCCTTCCATTAACTTCCATCAGGACCTCATTAAAACCAGAATGTTCTGGGTATGATGTGGGCTGCCATGATAACAAGCATCATAAAAGTTCAAGTTGCATGTATAAGTAAAAGAATATGGTATAGGTTATTGCAAGGCAACAACTTAAAAATTAAAATAGTAATTTTTCCTTCTTCTTTCTCCCTCCCTATAAGCCATTATCAGTCTTGTAGACCTTGGAGAGACTCTAAATGTAATGGCTGTTCAAGTGGAACTGTCCACAGAGGAATTGGGAAACCACAACAGCAAAAGTATAAGTAAGTTTAACAGAAATTCAGGAGCCTAACATAGTGGAACCAAGACTTTACAGTCTGGGACTTGTTCTCTTGACTGCAAGTTGATCAGCCTGAGATACATGTTAGAGTTGACCTGATGTACTTTTTGGTGACTTCTGTAGAGCATCACTATTAATTTCTGCCTTTGAGAGGGATATGCAAGAGCAGAAGAAAGAAACCTTTCTTCCCAAACAAGAGAAGTAGTAAATGGAGGTTGTTTTGATATTTGCTGTTTTGTTTTGTCTTCACCCCCGTAGCTGGAGCAGGAAAAAACTGAATGCCCGTTCTCCCTCTGTTGGGAAAGGGTAAAGGATCTAGACTTGTTCGCTGTGGTGAAGAGCAGGCTCAGGGACAATCTAATAGCATGTTTAAAGGATAGTTACAGAGATAATGGAGTTAAGCTTTTTTTGCTAGCAGCAAATGATGTAAATCTGCCAAGAATTGTAACTTGAAAGTTTCAGAGTGGCTGCTGGGGAAGAACTTGTTTACAGGTGGGGGGGTAATGCTGATCTGAAGTAGAGTGGGTGAGTAATGCTGATCTGAAGTAGGCTGCCTGAGATGTTGAACATCCGTGCTTGCAGGTTTTTGAGACTTAGATGGACAGAGCCTCAGCTGACCTGATCTAGTGTTTGTGATAGTACCACTCTGGGTGCAAAATCAGCCTGTGAGCTCCAGGTATCTCTTTCCACCTACCTTTTCATCTTTTCCCTTAACAGCGTACACGCTTTTGTTCCTTCCTCCAATCTTTATGCTTCCAGAGTTAGAGCTCGGAGATTTCAGTCAGTAGGAGGTGAGCAGATAGCAAGCAGTAGCTAAATCTGGCACTGAAAAAATGACGGTGCCACCTGCACCATTCCTGCAGAGAGCATCTCTTTAGCACTGCACTACTACATATGATACTTTCTTACTTTAAATAGTTGCATTTATCCCAGTGAAATTATACAAAACTTACATAAAAGTCTGTGGTGAGTTGACTGTGGCTGGATGGCAGGTGCCCACCAAAACCTCTCTTTCACTCCCCTCCTCAGATGGACAGGGGAGAGAAAATACAACCAAAGGCTTGTGGGTTGAGATAAGGACAGGGAGAGATCATTCAGCAATTGCCATCATGAGCAATATAGACTGAACTTGGAGAAATAAGTTTTATCTATTACCAGTCAAGTCATAGTAGGGTGATGAGAAAATAAAACCGAACTTAAAACACCTTCCTCCTATCCCTTGTTTCTTTCCAGGGTCAACTTCACTATGAAATTTTCTACCTCCTCTGCCAGAGGTGCAAGGGGACAGGGAATGGGGGTTGAGGTCAGTTCATCGCACGTTGTTTCTGACACTCTTTCCTCCTCAGCGGAGGACTCTTCACACTCTTCCTCTGCTCCAGTGTAGGGTCCCTCCCATAGAAGACAGTCCTCCATGAACTTCTCCAGCATGAGTCCTTCCCATGGACTGCAATTCTTCACAAGCTGCTCCAGCATGGGTCCCTTCCATGGGATGAAGTCCTTCAGGATCAGACTGCTCCAGCATGGGCTCCTATCTCCACTGGTTCACAAGTTCTGCAGCAAACCAGCTCCAGTGTGGGCTTCTCTTTCTATGGGACACAGGTCCTGTCATGAGCCTGCTCCAGCATGAGCTTCCCACGGGGGTCACAGCCTTCTTTGCGCATTCCCATGCTTTGGTGTTGGGTCCTCCCTAGGCTGCAGGGGTACACCTACTTCACCATGGGCTGCACCACGGGCTGCAGGGCCACCGCTGCTCCAGTGCCTGGAGCACCTCCTCCCCTCCTTTTTTACTGACTTCAGTGTCTGCATGGCTGTTGCTCTCACATTATTAAATACATTACCCCAGAGGTGCTGCCACTGTTGCTGATGTGCTCAGCCTTGACCAGCATTGGGTCTGTCTTGGAACGGGCTGGTATTGGCTCTATTGCACATGGGGAAGGTTCTAGCAGCTTCTCACAGAAGCCACTGCTGTAACCCCCAGCTACCAAAACCTTGTCACACAAACCCAGCACAAGGTCCTAGTTGACAGACGTAAAGTAAGGAAACAGCTAAAATTAGAAGAGGTAAAAATAGAGATGGGGAAGCTCTTTGAATGATGTTAAAAGCAGCAAATTTATCCTCAATTCTGCCAGTTCACTGTGCTCTGCTTAGTAGGTCAGACTGTAGCTCAGAGTTCATCAAAATTAAAAAGAGTGTCATGCTGAAAAACATGCATTTAACATTTTACTGAAGTCTATAAAAAGTCATTGTCTTTAAAGTTGGTTGATACTGCCAGGGTGTTTAGGTTTGGCCCTTGGCAGAAGGGCCAGATCCACTGTGAGAGCCTCAAGAGAGGAAAATTATTTATGAACTTTAAAGATAATTTACTTAGAAGCTTATCAGAAGCATGTAACTGTGTGATGCACTGAGTAATTGGTGAAAGGACTTTAGATGTCATAGCACTGCATCACAAAAAGGAATTTTCCAGCAAGTCTGTAGGGGAATTCTGTCCCATTCCTTCTGTTGCTGGTGAATGGAGAGTCTGTCAGAACTATGGCAGAAAAAACAGGTCCACGTTTTTTTACAGAGTTGATTATGGACACAGACCATGAATAAGCTTAGGGTCATACTTTGCAGCCTGCTGCCTTCTCTGTGAATGTGTTTGTTCTTAAAAAGGCTAGATAGCCATTGTTTTCTGAGAGTGGTCTATTTTGATTCCCATGGGATTAAAAGGTAGTCGGTGAGGAATCTTTCAAGTTCATGCTCTAATTTACCCTGTAGTGTATTTTAATGTCTTCAATCTCATAATTGGTAATGCCAGTGATACTGAAAACATTCAGAAAACATGTAAATGTTAAGAAAGACTGAGAGATTTGTGCAGATAATATTAGTCACTTCTGATCAACCAACTAAAAAAACAATTGCGTTAATTACCTCTGTTTAAAAAGGAGTTGACATAGTTTATTACTATAAAACCAGGAGAAGAGGTTTCCAGGTGCTAAAGAAAATCTGCTCTATTGTTTTTTCTGAGAGGCATTTGAAAGACAATTCCCTGTACAATTCATTAGGCATTGCATTTCAGAAACAGCCTTTGGTTGAAATTGTGCTCAGATTTTTACAGATTTATGGTTTTACAGGTTGCTAATTGCATTTAACTGTCAGACATCGAGTTACTTCAACTCCTAGGAAAAATATGCGGTATTTGATCTCATAACAGGGTCTCATTTGAAGAGTTAAATAGCAAAGGTGAAGAAAATGCTGCTGCAAAGCTCAAAGCAAATAGTCTGGAGGCTCTGGATATGGAGTGGCAGCTTCTGTAGTAACATACGAAGGAGAGGATAGAGGATGGTGGGCTATAACTTGATTGTTTTGCATGGAACTGGGCTCCTCTGGACTCTTCCTTTGGAAGATGGTTCTTTGAACTTCTTCAAGAATTCATACCATTTGAAACAGTGGTACTTTATTCTTGTTTGTGAAGCATTCTTATGAGTCATCTTTTCAAGGAATGCTTTATAAAAGACAGTTGGACAGATCACATAGCAATGTTCTTCATTATAATCAGGCAATATCAAACAGTTTGAGAAACAACTGGCTTTGTTTTTGTTTTTGTTTTTTCTTTCTGGCCATTGCATATTGAATTTGCGAGTTTATTCATCTGCTGGTTACCTCCCTTCTTGTAGCTTACAAAGTTCTTTAAAATGAAAAATCCTGTCCTAACCTTCCATTGGAGCGAAGGTTCTGATACTATAGAAGCTCTTTAAATGCATTTTTTAAAAGAAAACCAGAATATAGATTTTATTCTTTTTGTATATCTCATGATAAACTTTAATTTTACAGAAACCAATAGTTCAGTAATTGGACAGTAGCAGGCTGGGGTTTTGTTGGTTTTGGGGTTGTTTGTTTGTTGTTGTTTTTTTAATAACTCTTTCTGTACAAATAATATTTTTGAATAGCTTAAGACTAATAGCACAGCTGTCACTGAACAAAAATGTTGGTTTCTTAGGTGAAAATGGTCTTAAAAAACTAACTGAAATAATTCATACCAATGACATCTGTTCCCATGGTGAAGTGGTTAGGGAGGCTATCAGAAAGTGTCAGTAAAGTGCATTTAATGGGATCATGATGAGATACATTGGTTTGGCTTCTGTGATCAGGTCATTAAATTAGGGCTAAAATTTAAAGTTGTTTGTGTGTCTTTTACATAAATAGATTTTAATATAATAATGATACATTTTAATGTTAATTTTGTTTGTGACTTCTTTCTGCTTTCTGTGGAAGCTGAAGTTCGAATATATTGCTGATTATGGTTTAAAGTCTGTTTGATGTCTCTTGGGTCCATTTTGCTTTTGGGCTCAGGGTTTAACCAGTTGTCAGATCTTTTATTTATTTGCTTTTTCCCTCTGTTTTTTTAGGGTTGAGAGTTTCTTTTTGTTTTGCTCTGTAATTAGAGGAACGGCATCCTCTGAAAAGGTCCTTCTGCAAATCTCTAGCTTTCACAGTAACTAGGGAAAATTTTCTTTCTGAAGCATTTTAAAATGTAACCAGTTGCTTCAGATTTTCTGTACTCTGTAATCTCAGTTACTTGAAACCATACTCAGAGTAGCTGTTTTAATGTCTCGATTTTTCCATTACATCTATTATCAGATGAGAAAAAAAAGCTGAAATTATT
The DNA here is from genome assembly GCF_033783945.1 of Neopsephotus bourkii. NCBI lineage: Eukaryota > Metazoa > Chordata > Aves > Psittaciformes > Psittacidae > Neopsephotus > Neopsephotus bourkii. The sequence continues at coordinate 5,626,464 of NW_026902113.1, forward strand.
AATCCCTAGATTGTTTTTGTGTGTTGGCAGGTGATTTCTTGTTGGTTTTGAAAACATGAGTACTCTGGAAAGATTTTTTTCATCAGTTGTTGTGTTTCAATTCAGATCCAGTTGAAAAGATTGCAAACCCATCAGGTCTATGGAATAGCACTTTGTAGAAATAGAGAAAACATAGAATCATAAAATAGTTAGGGTTGGAAAGGACCTTAAGATCATCTAGTTCCAGCACCCCTACCATGGGCAGGGACACCACACACTAAACCATGTCACCCAGGGCTCTGTTCAACCTGGCCTTGAACACCACCAGTGATGAAGCATTCACAACTTCCCTGGGCAACCCATTCCAGTGCCTCACCACCCTCACAGTAAAGAACTTCTTCCTTATATCCAGTCTAAACTTCCCCTGCTTAAGTTTGAACCCCTTACTCCTTGTCCTATCACTACAGTCCCTAATGAAGAGTCCCTCCCCAGCATCCCTATAGGCCCCCTTCAGATACTGGAAGGCTGCTATGAGGTCTCCACACAGCCTTCTCTTCTCCAGGCTGAACAGCCCCAACTTTCTCAGCCTGTCTTCATACGGCAAGTGCCTCAGTCCACTGGAGCGTAATTGTAAAGCAAATGGCTTTATGCAAATGCATTTAGTTGGAGGTGTTGCAGTAGCCTCCAGTCATCCAAATGTTGTCCTGAGTATTTTTTAATAAATTAGTCTTCTATTTGCATATGTCCTTATGGCAGCTCTAGTAATCAGGACTGCACTGAAACAGCTGCATGCTGGCAATAGTTTTTCATTTATTTTTCTTGAATGGGAAATTCATAAAAATACCCCCTTTACAGTGTACTTAGGGTATTGCAACATTATAAATGAAATGATATTCCAACTGATTCTTGTGGCTACCTCTTCAGTGAGACACAGTGGACTTTTTATAATAGAAGTAGTGAATCATATTTATTTATTTATTTATTTATAGCCTTAAATCACAGGGGTGACTTAAAGTGTACCTGCAAACATCTGGACAACTAAGGGGGATAGGTCCTCTGCGTGCAGTGTGATTTCAAAGAAAAAAAAACCTCGGAAGCACAGGACATTCCAGATGAGTTAAGTAATTTGAATTTATGGTTTTCTTCTTATCAATCAGTAGTGAAACTGAAACGAAGGAAGTGACCTTGTGATTTATTTTAATTTTTTTTTTTTTAATTCAACACATTTGCAAATGCTCATCATTTGTCGCATTATTTATTTCTAGGAATAGAACTGCTTTTTTTAACCAGGTCAGTGTAAATATTGCTTGCATCAAAGTTTCATTGTGTTATGAAAATGGCCTGTGTGTTTAGAAAGAAAGTGCTAAACTTGAACAGCTTGTGACAAAGCCGTGAGAAATTTGTCCAATTCTAAAGATGCCTGAAAGTACTTTTTAAGTAACTATGAGAAACTGCATACTCTACTAATTAGTATTTATAATTAGGATTTGTTTTCTAAGCCTATACTTACTCAGGTAATTAGCTAAGAACAATTAAGCTTAGTCTTTCTTTTGAGCATCACTAAGTTGGGATGAAAGGTAGGGCACTATAGTTAACCAATTTTAAAAAATTTAAGAGGCAAAATAGCACTACTTGAATAGGCACAGATCAGCTGGAGTTAAATTCTTGGCTTCTCTGTGAGTTGTAACCTGATGAGTGTGGTACGTTTTGAAAGTTGTTTGGAAATCTGATCAGCTGTGTTGTAATATCTGATCCTTAACATGTCCAGTTTAGCACTTAAAAATATCTTTGAGATCCTGAATTGCTGCAAGAAGCTACTCTTGTAACAAGCTAACAGCATTTAGATGTGTGCAATCAGGATTAGCTTCATCTAGGAGAATATGGACTCACAACAGTCAAATTTTGGAACATAACTGTGCTTTATGCTCGCACTTAGAGTAGATTAAAGCAAATATGCCTGTTTCCCCTGAGCTAATCCTCAGGGGAAATTAGCGGCTTACCTTGTGAATGTTGATTACTGATGGAGAGTATCTACCAACTCATTTAAGAATGAGTTGGTAGATACTGAACTAATCTTGTGACATAGAATTGCTGATGACCCATCTCCATAGGAGTGCTAGACTGTCCAGCTGTGTGAAGATAGCTCACCTATTGACTGAAGGTAACTGAAGCAGTTGCATATTCTTTATCATTGGACCACAGGGAATCACACCTTACTGTGGTTTTGGGCAACTTCAAACTGTGGTTTGAGCATTCTGTGAAAATATAATTTCTTGAAAATGATGTTTACATCCATTTGGAAGAACTCCTGGAGAAATAAGCATGCCTGATTTAAATTAGAATGAATAATAAGGTTTAGTTTCTTATGTGTGATTTCATTGACATAATCAGTGTTTCAGCCCTTCCAGTGTAGTCTACTGTTCTTTCTTTTGTATCCTTCTATTAAATGTTATAGTTTCCTGACTACAGGAAAACATCAGTTTGGTGTATCTATGCAAATGCTCTCTAAATACTGATGTATGACAGAGTAAGTCACTGCTTTTATTAACAGACTAAACAGGAATTAGTTGAAATGAAAAGAATAACACAACAGGTCATTAAAGCAACAAAGAAACCTTGAAAATGTCATATACTGACATGCATTAATCTTGTTAAATGGACAAGAAAATAGTAAGGATAATTTTGTAGAGGTTAGTGGAACATTTGTTACACTGCAAAAGCGTGAAAGGGCTCAGTATGTGGGCAGCTTGCTTTGTGTTAGCCAGTTATTTTTCGTTGACATCTGGAAAATTCCTCTGGTCAATGTGCAGAGGAGGAGAGAACGTCAGGCTTCTGTATGGCATCTGTGGGGGGCCAGTGCGCTGTTTATAGGCTATGATTTTTCAGACAGTTTGCACCTCACTTGGCCTTCTCTCTCTCCAATGCTTGATGTTATTCGTAGCGATCCCAGCCTGTGTGTGCATACCAGCGTTGAGTAATTCCTGTTTAATGCTTTGTAAAAGTGAGAAAAAATAATGAGTGCTAAGTCTCTCTCAGAAATGTGTATGACCTGCTGGAAAACACATTTGTAATATTCTTCTTTATGAATAGTATTGTAAATATATATATTTGAATCACAGTATCAGTAAGGTACAGCGAGCTGAACATTCACACAGGCTGATGCTGTTGCTGTTGCACTCAAATCACCATTCAGTTAAAAGAAAAAAGTCACCATCCTCTCAGTGATGGAAAGGTTACAGAATTAACTGCTTTCAACTATGTTTTGCACAAATGTGCCATGATGACTTTTATTTATTCCCCTGAGATGCCAGATTTATCCACCTGTAAAAGTATTCTGTTCAGGCCATTTGTTTAACTCTTACACATAGAATCATAGAACAGTTAGGGTTGGAAAGGACCTTAAGATCATCAAGTTCCACCCCCCCTGTCATGGGCAGGGACACCTCGCTCTAAACCGTATCACCCAAGGCTCTGTCCAACCTGGCCTTGAACACTGCCAGGGATGGAGCATTCACAGCCTCCCTGGGCAACCTATTCCAGTGCCTCACCACCCTAACAGGAAAGAATTTCCTCCTTATATCCAATCTAAACTTCCCCTGTTTAAGTTTTAACCCATTACCCCTTGTCCTATCACTACAGTTCCTAATGAATAGTCCCTCCCCAGCATCCCTATAAGCCCCCTTCAGATACTGGAAGGCTGCTATGAGGTCTCCACGCAGCCTTCTCTTCTCCAGGCTGAACAGCACCAACTTTCTCAGCCTGTCTTCTTACAGGAAGTGCTCCAGTCCCCTGATCATCCTCATGGCCCTCCTCTGGACTTGTTCCAACAGTTCCATGTCCTTTTTATGTTGAGGACACCAGAACTGCACACAATACTCCAAGTGAGGTCTCAGGAGAGCAGAATAAAGGGGCAGGATCACCTCTTGAAGAAACCAGGGATTTAAGACTGATAAGCTGAAATGTCCTTAGACTTATTACAGCATATGCAATATGGTGGTTCTGGCCATTCTACCTACATTGGAAAGAAAACAAAGCTCATAAATAAGGTTCCTGTCTGTTTCTTATTTCTAGTAGGAAGTTACAAAAAAATCTTTGTGGTATATCACGTGGCAAAATACAGAGAGATTAAGACCTCATCTGCTTAGTAGGGAGATATCCTTGGTATCAAAGGACAGAATCTGTGGAATCCCAGGGTTAGTCTGATGCATCAGAGATGTCCAAGAATCTCTTCGCTTTTATTTTTTGGTAATATACTTCCTGATGGAAAAGTGATCTATGCAGTCTATCACCCAACAACCTCATTTATCATCCTGTTGTCACAGGAACCAATATTTGGGAAGTGGAAAGATTGCCAGCAAAGTGGCTGAAGTCTTCAAAGAGGTTGAACATGTTCAGCAGTGGTGCCTCTTGATCACAACTATAAAGAGAAGTTGTGGAGCTTTGACTTGCATTTTGAAGTCCCTTTAAGAAAAGGCATTTACAAATAGCTATTTTATCTTTTTAGTTATGCATAATCTATAAAACACGATTCTGTGCCTATGTAATAAAAATAGACTTAATACAAAAAGCAAGTTTAATTAAAACTCATAACTGGAGATGTCAGCATCCTGATCACAGGTCTGATTATACTTCTTTCTAAATTTAGTTCTATATTCTGAATTTCATGATGGATATTATGTAGTCAGTGCTTTGGGAAGTCATGCATAATGTAACAAGGATTTTCACTCAACAGTACCTTTAGCAAATGTTCTCTGTGCTAATATTGTATGCCAAGTAGAATGTGATATAACAAATGCTTTATTTTCCATAGGTGTGGTGGGTTGACCTCGGCTGCTGCCAGGTGCCCACCAAGCTCCTCTTTCACTGCCCTCCTCTGCAGGATGGAGGGGGGGTGGTAGTGGTGTGAAGAAAATAAGATGGAGAAAGCCTTATGGGTCAGGTCAGGATAAAGGCAGTTTAATAAAGCAAAATCAAAGGTTGTGCACATAAGCAAAGGAAAACAAAAGATTTCTTCTTACTACTTCTATCAGTAGGCAATGCCAAGCCACTTCCAAGGAAGCAGGGCTTCAGGATGCATAGTGGTTGCTTTGGAAGAGAAACATTGCAATGACAAATGCCCCCCTCCTTTCTCTTAGCTTTTATTGCTGAGCAGGTGTCATACGGTGTGGAATATCCCTTTGATCAGTTTGGGTCAGCTGTCCTGCATGCATCCCCTCCCAAGATCTCACCCAGTCCCTGCCTGCTGGTGGGGGGAATGTTGGAGGGACAGCCTTGATGCTGTGCGAGCACTGCTCAGCAGTAGCCAAAGTGCTGGTGTGGTACCAACACCTTTCTAGCTACCAGTACAAAGCACAGTGCTATGAGGGCTGCTGTGGGGAAGGGAAAATTAACTCCATCTCAGTCAGACCCAGTACAATCTGTTGTTGAATTTTAGCCTCAAAATTTTGAAACTTCAGGAACTTGAAAAGGAAGCATAACCCTTTTAAGTTACATGTGTGAAAATATAGGTTTGTGGATACAGTCAAATCACAACTGTATTTATTGATCAGGTGGCACTACTGAAGCTGAAATCCTAAAATGGTCAGTTTGTAAAGAGCCCTGAAGAAAGCAAAAATACTCCTTTCAAAATAAAATGTTTGCCTTGCAAAGATACGTGACTTACATCAAGAGGACCAGGCACTTTGGGCCCAGCATTTCTCAGATGGAGAAATACTACTATGTCTCTAAAATTATAATCACGTTTAGCATAGTTCCAGAGTCACAGTTCTTTAGTTTGTTTGTGTTTGTTTAACCTAACAGATCAAAAAAAGTTTTCTAAACAAACAGGATTGGTTTTTGTCTATCATTTTAAGTATTAAACAGGTCAAGAACTGAAGAATTATGTAAATCTAAATATGTAAATGTAAATCATTGCATGGAAGCTAGTGGAGATGGTAGCAGTTGAGTATGATTTCTGTGAATGAGGTATGTTATAGTTGCTGCCTTTCCATTTTTGTTAAGACTGAAACTGTAAACACCAGTAACCCCTAATTGGTCCTTCATGTAGCTTTGTAGGTTTTAAGAGCCAAATAAATCTTGAGGATGGGTTTTCAGGAGGTCTAACATGGCCATAGGAAATCCTGTTCCTTTCATAAGTTTAGGAAAGATTTCTAAATGTTTGGCTGCCTGTGGTAAAACACTTTTATCAACCTGAGTTTGGTTGGGATTTTTTTTTTTTTTCCTTAAGAAGTAGTGATTTGCCTCAAAACCAGAAACTGGGGTGAAGTGTCATCCTGCAGTCTCGTGCATTGAGTGGATTATTGTTGGAATCCCGTAGGGACCTCAGGAATGCAGTAAAAAGCATGTGTGCTTCAGTAGCTTGCTAGAGGTGCATTGCTTAGCACACTAAAGCATGTACCTATGATTTTGGTGTTCCAGTGGTGGGATATTGCCAAGACCACGAGAACCTTGAGGTAGCCTGAATCATGGGTCTGCTCCACAAAGACCGGAGGGGGTGATCAAGTGCTGCATCAAGCAGAGGAGTCTGACTGAAGCGGGTGGCTGAATTGGACCTCTGCGTGGTCACTGCTTGGTGGCATTTCTCCTCTCCCACACTCTGCTCTTGCAGTTTGCTTGGCTCCCATCCAGTCGCTATGTTTCTCCGCATACATGAGAACATGAACATTTCTTGTTGGACTGATCAGTCTATCTTTGTCCTTGGTTGGGTGCCAGACCAGCTGACAGATGTGGTTTGGTTTTGTTGTTTTTTTTACCTAGTGTTCTCTTCAGAAAGTGGGCTTACAGAGTCTTTGTGTCCTTGAGCAGGACAAGCAGTAGGTCTGCATCTCAATTTTCAGCAGGCCAAAAAAGTGGTTTTCAAACCTGTATCCTGGCTGGGAAGCGCTATGACAGTTGGCATGGTCTAGGGAGAACTTGAAGTAGGTCAAATGCTTAAAAAGTAAATGAACAATCTGTTCATTTAGTTCTCAGACTGTTCTCAGACTAGTGTAACAAGTCACAGGTTTGTATCAGGGAAATTCAGCGTAGACAACTCTATAAATATATTTCAATGGTGAGATTGTCTAAATACTGGAATAAGTCTGTGGGGAACCTGTGGGATCCTCATTACTGAAGCGTTAAAAACCAAAGACAGGAATGATGGAATTACACCTTCTTCACTGGGGAGGGCAATGGAGTTGGTGGCCACCAGCCCTAATTGTTCTGGAAGTCTTTGTTTTCTGTTGATACAGTTGCTCTGCAGCATGTATCAGAGAGGCTTCTGTGTCAGGATTAAAGATGTCTCAGAGACAGTTTTTGGCTTTTTGGAACATGGCCATTCACTGGGTTTTTCCTCAACCAGGGAGCACTTAAAGAGATTTGTCTGTACTGAAATTATCAGAGTAATGGGACTAACCAGTCATCCAGTTGCTGGAAGTTATGTTACGACATTTCAGCTAGTTCACGTCTTTGAGCTCCTTCCAGCAATCTGAAATCCAGAATGAATTAAGTTTATTAATTTAAAACAAGCAAAGGTTCTGGAGGATGATGGTATAATGCAGAGTTAGAACCTCAACTTTACAGGGTGATAATACTCATGAATATTACATAGTGTCAGGCTTATGTTTTATTTGATATGTTTACTTTTATTTGTTGTGAAGATCATGCTTCTCATCAATGTGACCTATAGAGAAAGCATATCACAGAGCTCTACTAAATTCTGTTGCTGCTGGAAGTCTATTAGGATAATAAAAGCTTATGCCTTTCTATCAGTTGTGGCCAGTGAATTAATGAGAACTGGCAATATGTCTACATTCAAGCTAGTAGACCCTGTTTTCAGTTTGCTATTTCTGTTTTCAGTATTTACTAATGTATGACAAATCATAATTGCAAACAGACTGTGTAATGCCAAAAAGTCATGAGAGCAAACAAGCTGTTTGTACTGGAGTTCATAATGAACAGAAAAGTTAGGCTAAAATTATTTTTTCTGACAACTTTCTAAGCATGCTATGATTTATTTTTAAATCAGTGAGATTAACATTTATCCTTCTTGTTTTCTTGTTCCTTCCCTTTACATTCTCTATGTATGTTGCAAGTATTTGGGGGAATGGAGGGAATGGTTGGCTCTCTTATAATTATGAATAACATAATAGATAAAAATGTTAGATCCATTATTTTCTTTTTGATAACTTAAAAACAATAGGTAAAATGAAGCTATTAAGTAATGATCTATGAGAAAAAATACTAGCATAATCTAAAAATAAAGAATTCAAGAAATAAAGTTTCAGATAGCACTGTGATTTAGATAACAATCATTAACTGGAAAACTTAACTGTGTTTTCATAACAAGTTGTATCCTCTTCTGGTTCTGAAATATTTTCTTCATTTAGATATATTCAATTCAATGTGCAGTTAAAGGCTGAAAAACATATTGGGATTTGAGGGACTGATTATCTTTGTTTATTCTTACTGTTCCCTTTCAGTCTGTGAATATAAATTAGGTTTGAGACTGTTAGCCATACCAAAATCTCAAAAGACAGAGTGCTCAGTAGTTAATTTTGTTAGCAGCAGAGAATGTGTACCTTAATAAATGTTAAATTTACAGTACAGCACTCACTTGGATGAACTTGATTTTTCTTCCATGTATCTGCTGTATTTGTTTCTATCTAAACAATTAGTAGTTTTCAAATAATATGCATAAGATATATGTTTTAGAAAATAATTAAAGTTCTGGAGAAAATAATTAAAGTTCTGGTTGAAATTGTTTCAATTTCAAGTGGAATAGGAATAAACTTGACATCAACCATGATTAAAAAATGAATAGTAATCACTTGGCAAATAAATTTTGTCTTTTTTATCACTCGCTAATGTCATTATGGAAAAGAAAAATGGGAAAGGAAAAATTGGGGCTTTAAAGAGTTAGCATGAAATAATATAAAATTTTGTGCAAAGTCCAGTGTAAAACAACTGTGCCTTAGAATACTGAAATAAAACCAAATGTAGCAGTGGTTACTTGGGTAAACCACTGTGTGCATAGAAAGTTTCCTGATTTTAGTCGGGCTTATGATTAGTGATTCAAATCACTGTTTTAAATTGGTCCACCCTGACTTTGCTATGTGATCCCTTGAGTGACAAACATAAAATAGCACTGCTTTGGTACAGTATGAAAAGTTCAAGTTTGTACCTGTGTGCACAATGTTAATAACATTATGTCTAGCCATACCTGGGTTTAATCGTTCAGACAGTTTTACCAAAATGTAATTTTGTGAGAGTCCAATAGAGCCGTATTTCACAAAAGCTGTTCCCACAAGAGCTAAATGCCAAGATAATCAATCATACAGTGTACTGTATCCTGTTGTTATGGATATAATACATTATTTATGCAGTATAAAGATTTTTCAGACGTTGTTGAAATGAACAGGCAAGCAAATGAACACCTGTAAGGTAGAATGTGTTCTTAGCTGAAAGCTGCAATTTCCTAGGTTAAAATTTGTAAAGATGCTTTCAGTGCTTACGTTTGAGACTGATTTGCTGGAAGTATGGGAGTAGCGAGGGAAGTAGCGAGAAGTCAGTTGGAAGTCTATAATATGCTAATTATACCTACAGATAAGTATTTGTATACCACTTACATTTCAGTTATTAAACCTGAAAGTTGTTGCTCAGTCACTGGAAATAGGGTGAGACATCTTGGCAGCAGAATAAAACCCAAGGACAGTTTGAGGTAGTGCGGTGTGCACTCCTCAGTGGTCCATTACATATGATCACCACTGGTACATTTAATGAATATACTTAAGGCACAGGCTTAGGCTTTTGGTGGAAAGTCGTCTCAACTTTCAATTTTCCCCTCATCGCATTGTTTCACATTCTGTTCTTGGGGTGAGAATTAGATGATAATCTTCTTCATCAGATTAATTTAATAAACTGTGATATTTATACAAGAAACCCTAAAAGACTGATTGAAAACAGTATAGCAGTGGGGAAAAAAAATTGCTTCAGATGAAAAAAATAGCTGCCTACTGAAATAGGATTGACTTTCTCCCTTTCTCACTGTCAGATCTGGAAGTTCTTTCTAGCTGGTTTTCAGGAAAATCTGCAGTCATACCTGCAGAGTAGTTTTCAAACTGTGATCTTGTTATGTTCCCTGGCTGAAGAGATTGGCAGCTCAGGGACTTTCAGGTGCAAAGGCACACCACTGCTGTACTTACTGCCCCTTGGTAGATTTTTTTACTGTTACCTACCTAGTTTTTGAGCCCATGTAAACTTCTAACACCTTCTATATTCTTTTGTGGCTTTGCCATCTGCCAGGTGAAGAGGTGCCTTTGGCTGTTTAACCACGCGTTTACTAGTTCTGTTTGCTGTTGTTGATTTAAAAACAACCAAAAACCCCACCCCACCCAAAACCCCACCACCACCCACACCCACACACCCAAACAAACCCCCCAAACCCCAACAACCAATGTACTAGTTCTGTTTGCTATTGTTGATTTAATTCCTATAGCTGCTGCTACCTGTTCTCAGGTACATCAGCCTTGTTTTTCTGCCTCCTCAATCAGCTCCAGTGCCATTCTCATGCCTTCTTACTCCTCCCTTTTCCTATTTTTACCCATTTTTTAAATAGCTTCATCCAGCTCTTCTCTCCGCCATGGCTCTCTTTGTCATCACTGTCATATCTATAAGGTGTTCTCTCAATAGTCTTCCTCTCTTTGGCAGTCTCACTTTTGCCTTTTGTTTCTTTCCTGATCATCTTTGATTCCCACTTCCACACTGGCCTTTTGTACTTTTCAAGCTGCCACATTTCTTTGTGCCCTTCTATTCATTTGCAATGCAGACGTGTTTCAGTTCTGCTCAGCAGACAACATCCATCCTGTTCTTTAGCAATTTTTCACTCATTTCTGTCTTCCACAGTTCCTTTTCTGTGAGACCCCTGACATTAACCAGCCTTCCTCTTGTTCTCTTGGTCGTTCACTTGGCCTTTCCATATCTGCTCTAAGTTTTAGGGCGTTTGCAGAAGTGACCAGCCTCTTCTGGTGTCTGTCTTCTCTAGTAGTTCCTCCTTCCAGGAACCTCACAGTCTTGTCTCCTAGGGCAGTATTTCACACAGCTTTGTCTTTTGCTTTTTTCTTCCTCTTATCTGTGGAGAAATCCTGTTCATGAATACAAATCCATGTCTGTACTAATGAGTCTTATCTCAGGCTCTCTCCTCCAGCTCTACATTTCTGTCCAAATCGAAATCTTAGCTGATGTTATATGAATTAGGCAATTTTCAAGAGAGAAGTCCAACCCTCCTTGCTATCTTCTTTCACAGTCACCGTGGGTATCAGCACTGCCTCTCGCTTTAGCCTGTGCCTTAGTACTGCTGTGGTCACTTTATACTGCTTATCTAAATCCTTCTTAATCCTCCTTTTGTCCCTTCTTTTTCCACAGATAACAAATTATGTGCTCTCTCTTTCCTGAGGAGAACCCATCTGTGGAGTTCCCTGTACTAGCATTCTCCAGCCCTATTGCACACACAATTCTACATTTCATCTCAATGCCCTGAGTAACAGTAACTCTCAGCAATTATTCTTAATTTGCGGGTTTTTTTTCTTTGACTTTGCTGTACATTTTAGACCTGAAAATTGTGGGTTTTTTCAGTTAGTTGGTCTAAAGGATCTTGCCTCATATAAATCTTGTTCTTCCTACTTGGCATTTCTAAGACATATCTTTTTGATTTGTTCATATAGATAAAGACATTACCAAGGGATATTAGGATTTTCTGTCTGCTGGTGGCTGTCTGCCAGTCTACCTTAGAAGCTTTTTCAGTTCCTTCATCCAGGATCCCACTTTTGCCTGTGGAAAAACAAAGAGGGCAGGTCTCCTGCTGTGTCATGCCCATTGCTCATAATCTTCCCGAGGCAGCTTGCTTCCTTGTCCTTCTTCAGGCTGTATTCATCTGTTCTTTCATGTCCTCTACTTAACCCTGACCCTCTTTGAGCCAGCAGCTCTCTCTTGCAAAATTTCATAGAAAGGGGTTCATGGATTGGAAAGGTGGATTTGACAACAACAGATGATTAATAATTAATGACCCTGTAAGTGTGCAGCATGAGTCAGATGCTTTCTGATTTACTGGTTATTTGTTTACATGTTCGAACAAATGTCAATCTATTGCTGCAGCTGAATAGATCCTGAATGAAAGCAGACATGGTCTCATTCTCATAGCAAGCAGTTGAGTTGGCACTGTGAGCAACACTGCTTGTCTTCTTGTCCTCAGTTCTGTACGTAGAAGCAGCAATAGCAGTTAAAATAACTTTCACTGTGAGGGTTTAATTTGATTCATAGCTTTCTCGCTGTAAATTTGCTGTTTTACGTAGGTATTTTGTATGAGCATTTAGAGCATGTGGCTTAAGCAGTAGCAGGGAAACATGAAAGTCTTGTCATAGGACAAGTGCTTAATGCCAGTGTTGCTGTTCCTTGTGTACCAAGCACAGATCAGTTCTTTTTTCAAGAAAAGAGCTAATGAGTTTACAAAATTACATGACTTACAAGATTTCCCTTCTGATCATTTCATGTCACTGCTACTGTTGATCTGTTCATTCTTGAAGAATATGCACTGCTAAGCCAAGTGTGGTCTCTGCTGCCAGTCTCCCCTAAGAGTAGCAGTGGTGGTGGGACAGCTCTGCTGCATCATGACAGAGGGTGCAGTTCCTTCAGGCACATTCAAAAGTGCCAAAAAGCAACAGAGAAAATTCTCTTGTGTAGGCACTGTCTCTGTGGATGTATGCTGAGGTTCCCTGGAGAAGACTGATGTGTCGAAACGTTGGAGCACAGGGACTACTTTGGAGAATTGCTTTCTGTATTTGAGCTGACAGCCATGAATGCTGTGAACCTAAAAGTGGAGAGAAAGAGGGAATGTAAAGAGACAGTCCAGGGATTATGTGTGAAGAATATAAGTCTAAAACGAATGTTCTGCACTGTGGTTTTCTGTTTTTTGGGAGGGCCTTAGTCTTTTGGACACATCTCTGGTATGTTTAATTCTCCCAGAATTCTTTATTCATTTATTTTTAAAAGGCACAGCAAATAACACACTTTTTTTTTTTTTCAGTACTACTTGCCCACTTGCAAGCAAAATAATCCCTGACAACCTAGCATTAAAAAGATTTCAAAATGAAAATTGTTTAGACTTTTCTGGTTTGAAGCCTTTCCATTATTAAATGCTTTAAATCAATTTTGTTTCAGACAGGGCTTTAATGTGTGTGGTAGCATGCTGGCATGAGAGGCACAGGAAACTTTGTACTTTGCCAAAGATGAAGCTACTACTCTGTTAACTCAAGTGCTGGAGGCTTTATGGTACTGAAGATCCCAGGTTTGATCTGCTATGACAAATAAACCAGTTGTTTGCTCATGCCCATATTTCATTACACTGGTACTATTAGCTTCCATTCCTGTGAAATCTGTGTACCAGTAATCTGAAACCAAGAGTGTATGCAGGAAGTTAAACCCTTCTGCTTGTCTAAATTTCATCTATTCCAGTGTATATTTTGCTTCCAGTGCTACCCACCTAGCAGCTTAGTTTCTTTTAAGTTGTGTTTTCATGTCCATAACATGAATTACATTTAAGTTAACAGTATCGTCGGTTTTTATCCTGACCTTTCCACCAGAATGTTATTAGTGTGCCCTCTTGCTAAAATCATATCGATAATTGTGGCTAGTAACAACTTGCAGAAATTTTGTGTATTCCACATGAGTCTTTTTAATGCAACTAAAAAAAAAAATTAAAAGCATAAGATGTACCCATTGCAATTCAAATACAGATAAGAGCAAATGCATTAAAAGAAAAAAGTCTCTAAGTAGATTCAGAAGTTCTTGGCATTCTGTTTGAGATAGATGCGTTTGTAATTGTATATTTATTAAATTATATTATCTTTCTCTATATACATTTATTATGCTGCTGTCAATTCTGGTATGGACTGTAAGTACTTTGTAGCGATCAAGTCTACAGATAAAACGTATACTTACTAGTGTGAAAATGACAGAAGCTTTACCAGTATAAAAAATCCAGAAGTGAATGTTTGGAAATTTCTGTGATTTTTGTGTTTTCAGTGGTTCTGAACTGTGCTTGTGGCAGGAGGCATTTCCAGCACAAATTGCTTTGCTGTAGTTTCAGAACAAAGATTCGAATGTCAGTATATGCACCTCAGTGTGAGCTAGTTTGGAACACAGGCTACCCATTCACTGATCATAAAATGTGGGGCATTTAGAAATGCCAAGAAAGAAAACCAGGTATTTTCATGTACATTATTGGAGACCATTGGTAAAAGCAGCATTCTGCTGGCTAAAATAGGCTAATTGTATTATTCAAGACATTAGATTGCTTAGAAAAGAAAAAATTCCTGGATGAAATTGAACCATGGCTGCTCATGATTGGAACTGTGAATGATTTGAAGATGAAGCTAAGAGTTATCTGTCCTTTCTTCTGAAAACCAAGAATGATCTCCTACAAAAACTAGGAGCTATGTGAAAACTAGGAGCTATGGCTAACTCCTTCCAGAGCCTGAGGATCAGTTAGATCATCATAGTGCAAAGACTATGTCTATCTGACTAACCTGCAACCTTGTTTTCTCCAGATTTTGGCTGCCAGTCTTTCTGGTCTGGCCCATGGAATTTGGCCAGTCCTTCTGAAACAGTAGACCCTATTCATGTCTACATCACCTCCTTTGTGTGTTTTGCCTTGAGTGCACCTGTGTGCTCTAGACCAAGGGAACAGACAGTCCTGCAACAACAACTTGTTCTCTCCTCTTCCCACTCATTTGTGTACCACTTCCTACTTAGTCACAAGAAGAAACAGGTCTAGGAGGAGTGGCAAAACCAATTGTGAAATCGACGTGTATGCCACCTAGAAGAATTAATGTTCAATGTTAATGTAGAAGACAAAGAGTAGAAGACAACAGGAAGAAAGCTCACATGAGTTGGTCACAGTTCATGAAGTTTAAACTTAGACACCACTGCACACTTAGAAATGTGGTCAAAAGGTGCCCTTTCCTTCTTGGTTTTCAAGTTCCTTCCCTCAATGGAAATTATACTTTCTGCGTTTGGATTTGAAGGCTATTGATGAGTTACATGACATGGAATGTAGTTGTCCAATTTCAGGATGATTTAGGCAGTCCTTTATGTATCAGCTCAGCACTTGGTTCACTCCACTGGTGCCCATTCAGTTTTCAGTATTGTCTAAGGCTTTGGATTTGATCTTCAAAGCAACTGTTGGATCAAACACCCTGGCTACATCAAAGGCTGTATTCCTATTTGTGAACTGACAGAAGAGCTGTATTCCTTTGGGGCGCTGTAGATGATGAAATATTGGAGCAACCGTACATCAACTGGGGACACTGTGTTGTGTGTTGGGGGTACAGGCTATGAAAAAAAAACAACCCTGTGAGGCAATCAGGTGAATCCAGAGTTAGATGTTTTAAAGGACAAAACCTCTCTTTATGCATTCTGTCATAAACATGATGCAGAAACAAATTTTTATCTGAAAAATAATTGTCAAAAAGAAGAAAATAAAATCCAAAATGCTGTCAGATCATTAAAGGGATTGTATTTGTAAATATCTTTTTATAGGAGCAGTAATATGCTAAATATTTAGAAGTTGTGTACTTGTGTGGGGTAACCTCCTACAGTATTTAAATCTTACATTTTCTTAGCATCAAAATCACAAACATCACTTACTGGGAGAGGCCATGTTATTAACAAAAGATAAAGAGTGGCAGTTCTCAAAAGGAACTGAATATTGTATGACTGTTGATGGACTCAAGTCTAATCAACTTCTAAACAAACCTGAAATGCTTTGGTTTTAGCTGATTGGAAGTATTCTCCAACTATGCTTTACAAAGTACTGTTGACAGAACTGATAGTGCCTAAGCAATTATTTCTTTCCCTTTAACCTGTTTGCTAGGAACTGATAGATTACTCAGAGGATTATGTTAAATTGCAACATAAAAGGCAATGTAATTGGATAAAAAATTAAACACCTGTTAAATTAGATGTAAATTAAATACTATAATAGGTATGTATTCTATAAATTAAACCTTGGAAAATAGAACATTTTTAATGCAAGTGCAGGTTTTAATCATTTGGGTTTTTAGTTCTCCCTTTTTATCTGATTGTAACAGATAGCTTGCACCGGAGTGCCCAATA
Organism: Neopsephotus bourkii; assembly: GCF_033783945.1. NCBI lineage: Eukaryota > Metazoa > Chordata > Aves > Psittaciformes > Psittacidae > Neopsephotus > Neopsephotus bourkii. The sequence goes on from NW_026902113.1 coordinate 5,642,589, forward strand.
CCTGTTAGAAATCATTTTACTGTTTTGAACTTTTGAGTCCCTTGGGTGTCTGCTTTCTTAAAAAGGAACATCAATTTCTTCATTTTTAGCATCTCTTAGCCTGCCTTCTTTACAAAGAGAGGAAGTTGTCATTATGTATTGTAATAAAGACAATAAGAAGCTGTATTGGAAATATTCTGTCGAGAAGCAGGGAAAAATCTCTAGGGGAATCTGACCTGTTTGCCTCATCTAGTGTGTGTTTTCAAAATGACTGTAGTAAGGTGTAGAGTGTGTTCATTCTTGTCTACTTGGTACAGTGTGGAAGGCTGAAGGCAACAAGGTTTCCAAAACCTCTAGCACTGAAATTTTGTTGAATTTTTCTGAACTGTTGAGTTTGCATAGGAAGAATCTCTGTATGCCTCAGAGGGAGATTATGTGAATGCAGAAATGCCATGTTCAAACTGAAAGTTTTGTGCAGAGTTTCTATGGAATGGGATTGCAAAATGCATGGGACAATCTGGTATTAAAAAAAAAAGAGAGAGCTTGTCACCCATGAGCAGGTGATTGCCACTGAATCCTGTTCTCCTGACCAGCCCGAGCTGATGTCTGAGTAGGTTTCCTTCCACAGTTGAACTTTGTAATAGATACACACTCCAAAACGCATTGCACTGACCTTCGACACAAAGTACAGGTGATCAAAACCTGTTCTTCAGTTAATCTCTTCTTTGATAGTGTTTACTTTAAGAAAGATCTAATCCTTATTCTGTAAATTGTATCCTATTTTTATCTGAAAAACTTCTATGATAGTTACCTTGAACTGTGATTTTACTGTTGGCTTTTTTTTTTTCTCCAGCTCTTGTGGTGCATAATATGAAATTAAGTCACAAGATTTCTTCTTCCTGAATGGCTGATACAAACTTAAAGCAAGAAGGGGAAAATAATGAGTTTCTGTTGTTCGGCTGTGCATGATAAATGCTCATGTTCAAGTTTTTGACAATTTCAGGGTATTATGAATATTTCAATTAACATGTAGCTGTGATACTTAAAAGAAATATGACCTTGTGATTCTTGATGGATTTAAAGAGGTGTCTTTGCCAGTTATTTCTTTTGTTATAGTAAGCATTACCTTGAACACACCTCTGCAAATTTTTACTGGAAAGAATAAATACCAATGTGACCTAAAAGTGAAGGTTTGATCTGTGAATGTGAATTGTCTTATGTGAGCATATATAAACTACAAAACTTAGGAAGCAGTGCAGTCTCAACATCTTACTGTCATAACTGAGAATATGCGTGAACAGCCTAAGTCTTAAATTATGACTGCCAATAAATGTTAGTACTGCAAAAATACTTCGTTCCGTACAACAGCTTTGGATATTCCCTACCCCCACATGTAATTGGTATTCACCACTTGTACTGAAAGAATAGATGCAATGGAAGGGACAAGTAAAGAGCAATATTTAATGTTTAAAGAAATTCAAATAAACTACAATTTAATGCAGCATATTTTTCAGATACGGAAATTCATTAACAGAAAGGTGATGTTCAAAATAGTTTTCTGTTGAGTTATTAGCACTTTGTAATATTGTACTAACTAAGGAGCTAGAAGATACTTTTTGTAAGCAAAAGAGTACTTAAACAAACAAAAACCCCACAAAACCAAAACCAACTTTGTTGTGAAGTAGCATCTGAAGTTCCTGGTAATCAACATGCTTTTCATTCAGTGGTTGTGTTACCTGAGGCAGTTTACAGTGCTACTGAGTGTGACAACGCTTTTGGTGATTTTATATACTCAGCTATACATTGCCTCTATTTGTATTTCAAAATAGTAAAAAAAAAAAAAAAAAAAAGAGTTTCTCTTCTGGCTTTTATCCCTTTTTTCAGCTTCTTTCAGTGCATTGCACAAATGTCCCTGGATAAGCAATAAGGGACTCTTGCATTGGTCCCTAATCTTCCCCTTCACCTGCTCATTTCCTTTCACTTTCTTTATATGCAGATATGAAATGGGCACTTAGTATGATTTTTGTTTTGTTTTTAGTTTATTTTTATTGTGGTGAGGTGTGTGCACGTAAGGACAGTGTTCTTTTAAAACCTGGTGATAGATGGGACTGGTGAAAAATCAGACAAAAATGAACATTAAATATTTAAGGATGTGAAGTTATTTATAGAGGGAAGGATCATTTAGATGAGTACTGTTTTGGGAACTCAGCTGTGTGCATGTTGATTGGTCTATAAACAAAATCTAGCAGTGTCTTTAATTAGAGTTTCTTTGCATTTGTTTTTACTTTTCAGCATAAATATGCATGGATCTAAGGTTCACATTTTCGGAAATACCTCTAAGCTTTTTGTTGGCACTTTACTGTGCATATACAAATGTATATGTCCTTCAGTCCATCTGCTTTCTTTGTGCTTGTTAGCAAATACTCACAGAAGTTGTGCCATTAGTTCAGGACTGCATGAACCAGAATCTGTATCTGCAGAAGCAGTCAGATTTATCACCTTATCCAAGACTTCTAGGGAACAACATCTTCTGTGCCCTCTTTATTAAGGAATTAGCAGGGTGTTCTCACAACCTAGGAAAACTTGCCAAAGCCAGCAGCCCATCCTGAGGAGATGGAGGGAAGCTGGGCCCCAGGGAGGAGGGATAGGGGTCCCGGGGGGAAGCCTGAAGCACATACATCACTTGTGGTGAATGGCTGAGACTCCCTTAGAGCAGTTAACTCAGCTTAAGGAGCTTTTTGGTTTTTAACAGTAGGGACATCCAAATGAGTTTTAAATCAGAGTATCTGGTGAAATACAGCTTACAGCAGTGATTAATGTGCCCACAAGCTCGTATCTCTTTGCCAGTGAGTTTCTGAGAGACAGTAAAGCTCTGTATTACTTAAACACTTGCTCTCAAATACCTGTCAATTAGTTCCTGCTCAAATCTCATATTTGGTAGATTTCAGATGACAATATTGTGAAGGTATAATTTGACTGCAAATCATTGTGCTTTTTGAATAATATTTCTTCAACCTTTAACAAACAGCCTTAGGGGGGAGGGTATTGATAATGACAGAAATTACTCTGTTTTCCTGGTTATAATAATAGTGGCTTTGACTGTGGTTGAGGGCAGTGGTTTTTGTTTCAGCATCCCTATTAAATGTGCTTGTAGCATGTAACATGGACTTGTTTGCTTGCCTTGTAACTCTCCATTTGTCACCTGATAGGCTGAAGAAGAAACAGTGGCCTTTCTTGCTCACAGTGGAAGTGAAGAAGAGTTTGATCCAAGTACTCTTCCAGATCCTGATAAATACAAAGATTCTGATGAGGAGCAGAATTCAGAAAGTGAAGACAGCTATAGGTATGTACCCATCTTCTATGTTCATTTTGAAATGCTCAGGGGTTTTAGAAACTGTTTCATTTAGATGTGAGGATCTCATTTTACAGTCACTGTCTTGCTCCCAGGACTTAGTGTTTTAAGTTTGCTTGTGAGGTGGGTGCTGAAATGAAATCTGTGGTGAAGGCTGTTAATTTTCTTTCATGACGTATGAGAAAGATTTTTGAGTCAGTACTGAAGTGATCTCAGTCAGACTGTTCCATATGCAAAAATCCTAGCTAATTCCCTGGAGGTGTTACATGTTTCTGTGTTGGGTTGACCCTGTTTGGACACCAGGTGCCCACCAAAGCTGCTCTTTCACTGCCCTCCTCAGACGGACAGGGGAGAGAAAATACAATCAAAGGCTTGTGGATTGAGATAAGGACAGGGAGAGACCACTTACCAATTACCATCACAGGCAAAACAGACTGGACTTGGAGAAATCAGTTTGATTTATCACCAACTCAAGTCAGAGTAGGATGATGAGAAAATAAAACCAATTTTAAAACACCTTCCCCCAACCCCTCACTTCTTGCTGGGCTTAACTTCTCTCCCGATTTCTCTACCTCCTTCTCTGCCAGAGGTACAGGAGGACAGGGAATGTGGGTTGAGGTAAGTTCATCACACGTTTCTGCTGCTCCTTCCTCCTCAGGGGGAGGACTCCTCACACTCCTCCCCTGCTCCAGCATGGGGTCCCTCCCAGAAGAGACAGTTCTCCATGTGAGAACTTCTTCAATGTGAGTCCTTCCTACAAGCTGCAGTTCTTCACAAACTGCTCCAATGTGAGTCCCTTCCCATGGGGTGCACTCCTTCAAAAGCAAGCTGCTTCAGCATGTACTGGAGCTCAGAATTTGCTCTGAAAGGCAAAATGACTGAACCAGCACTGGTGCAGTCCTACCTGGAGAAGTGTTGCTGCAGGTAATAAAATAAAGGGGAAATCTTGATATTTATTGATAGTTTGTTTCTTGGAAGGAGTAAACCTAAGACTTTATTGAGAAGATCTCAAGTAAAACTTTGGTAAGTGATTGAATACTGAGCAACACTTGCCTTTATTGGTGTGTAGATTACTGCTGAAAGGCAGATTCCTGAAATCCAGTAAGATGATGGGCAGCTGAACCTGTGGGATGGAGATATCAGCAACTGAATACAGAAAACGTAGTGTCACAACACTACCTATTAAATATTTAATTACCTCAGCATTTCCTAATTCCTGCTAAATTGTTGCATACTTCCTGTAGGAAAAAAGTGGTGGTTTAGTGCCGTGTTTCTTAAACAAGATTTTGCATTATTTCAGCTTGTAGCCTTAGCTAGACTTAGCTATCTTGACAAGATGGTGTCTTGTAGCATAACTACTTAATAAATATTTTGTAAAAGTAGAGGGCCAGTTTGAAGTTGGGAATTTTGTATAGTTTGCTTTCAGTATTATTATATTATTCAGTAACCATTTACACAGGGGACATAACTTGTTTTTTTTTTTTTTTGCTTTATTATTTATACGTCACTTTTTGTATTGATCCTTTCCCCAAAGCTGTCAGCTAGACTCTAGATTAGCTAAGATTTAAGAATAAAACTTGACAGAGATGGACAGTGGTAATCGGTGCAGATTCTTTTGGAATTGATGGCTGATCTGGCCTCTGGAGTCAGAGTGTCTGCTGTCAAGCAGAGCTGAGACTCAAAAGTCTAGGGTTTTGGTCATTTCCCCTTCCTGTGAAGTAGATTGGAAAAGAAAGAACATAAAAACATAAAAAGGAAAACAGGGATGTAGTAATAATTTCTGACAAAATATTTTCCTCAGCATTTTTCATATATTCTGTATGTTTGAAAATATATAATTGATGGCCACTTAAAATCTCAACGTTATTCAGCTCTTTAAAAGCTGTTCTTGCAAAGAAACTTAAAATACAAGTTTTGTTACGATTTTCGGAATGCAGTATCTTGCCACACAAACCCTGCTGACTTACAACAGTTACATTTTAGCATTCATTTTATGACTACAAAGCTGCAGTTTGGTTTTTCGCCCTTAAATAAAATGTTTGTGTAAACCTGTCATGCCCATTTAGATCTCTTTTTGATATCAGTCTGGGGGCTCCCTGGCTAGGAGCAAGACATTCTTGGGGTAACAAACATGTCTCAGGTACTGCCATCACTTGAAGCTTCATAGTCAGCCTGTCAACTTAAGGACACACTTCTTGTCTCAGGCTATCGGCCCTGACATTTGATTGTCTTTTTAATAATAGGAAAGGTCCTTAACATCCTCCAAGGGGATTTTTAAAGGGTCTTGTTCATTTTTCCATCTTTACATAATTGGAATGAGTACTTTCCTGCTTTTCAATCTTGTCTGGGTTTCAGGGACTAGGAAATAGATAGTAGATGTTTTCAGCCTTTGTTAAGAATGCAAGAGGATTGAAATTTGGGAAGTGAGTTAAATTGCTTTAAGTTCTCCTCCAGCATTTAAGCTAAATGGGAGTTAAACCAGGACCCAAAGAGCAGTTTCAAACAGCCTAGCTAGACCCAAAATTCAGAGCTTTCTAGAAGAGGCCACATCAGGTTAGCCACATCTCCAGTGGTAAAAAGCTTTGCCCAGATAAACCTGCAACATCAAAGACCACAATTTTGTATTTATTATCACAGCAGTTTCCCAAGGCAGATAGCAAAGACACTGGTACTGTATTATATTATAGCCAGAGACAGGGCAGGAGTGGATTTGTCAGTCATTGCTAAGGATACTAATTAAATTGAAGTGAGTGTTGAGAACAGCCAGGGCAGGTATGCTAAAGGAAGAGGAGAGTGAAAAACTGTGGGATGCTCGTGAGGGCAAGAGCAGTAGGCGACAATGTACTGATAGATTTGGCACATGAAGAGTGCAGGACAAAATTACATTTCTAGGAGTGCCTGAAAGAAGTGACTTGGAGTTAAAAGCCATTGATGGCTCCAGTGTAGTGCAGCATGTGCTGATTAATCCCATGCTGGCTTGGGCCTGCCTAAGGAACATCAGTCATGTCTTTACAGGCTCAATGGATTTGGCCAGGGTGCAGGCTTGAGTGTTGGGACATGATTGTCTGCATTGTCCACATCTGCTGTGACTTTGAATGGTGCCAGCTAGCCCTCTTCTGGCAGCGTCCCAGAGTGCTTTGGTGTGGTAGGACAGGCCAAGGACTACTTCGAGTAGGCAGTGTTAATGAAGCCACATTTCATTTAGTCGTGTGTGGATGAAATATGTAGTGGTCTGTTCTCTAGCTGTGAAGTCAACTTTGAGGCTCAGTATAGGTATGTCTAGAGACTTGTGAGGTGCTCTGAGCACCCCTTAGAAGGCTTTTGTGAAAGCAGAGGCACAACTGAAAGAGGAAGATGCAGTGAAGGAAATTAATTTAGTGCTGAAAAAAAGAAGAAATCAAGAAAAGCAAGAGAATTTAAATGACCAATAAGCTATAGATAAAGGAAAGTGGTAGCTGAAGAGGTTGATGGTGAGCATAAGACCATGGAGAAATGGTATTGACTTTGCATGAAGGAAGAAGGAGGTGGAGGGGTTGTATACATGAGAGGAGGAGGGAGGATGATGGGGATCTGGTAGATCAACAAGAATAAATATAGGAACAGACAAGAGATCTTGCTGCCAATGGAAAGAAGGGATTTCTGCTAAATCAACACTCATGTCTCAGGCACCTCTCTTACAGCTGACACTGAATTGTATGATCAGTTGTTCTTGGGGCTGGGAAATGCTATCCTGATGATGGTTTAAAAAGTCAAAAAATATTGTCCATCATTTCACTCCTCCAACCCCCAGCATTATTTTTAATTGGGGGAGCTATACAAATTATGAGTTGAATTTGCCTTTGAATAAGATTCGCTTCCAGCCGTACCTCTACAAGCAGAGTAATTAATGACTCCAAGCATGTAATATGAGATTAATTTTTGTATATCTAGCAACATTCATCATATTTGGTTTAAGGCTATCAATATAAATTGTTAATGAGGTGAAAAATTCAAGTGTATCGAATAGGGTGGAAGAAAAGCAGCTGGATTTCTTAAATACTCATTTTGCAGTTATGTTGAGTTTCTGATATTTCTAATCCCTTAAATAAAAATGTTGGGAAGAACCAAGTTATGATTGACCTTACCGTTACCTTCTTTAAATCTTTTAAAAGGTGCATCTGATCACATTAACTCTTAGATCAGCATTGGAAAGATTTTGGACCTCAGGGGAAAGGAGAAATGTCTTAGTTCTGGTACTGTTTTGTTTGTGATTTTATGGCCAGTCACCAGCTGACAGGTATGCAAGTCAGCAGTCAGTGCTGCTTGGTTGGGTACTTTACTATATTTATGAAAATCATGGGCAAATTGCAGTTTCTTACACCTTCTTCTCACAGCAGGATGCTGATGCTGAGCTGCTAAGTTTTATGTGTTTCTTGATAAGGTTCCATTCCACTGTCTTTTGATATTTATCTGGAAATCATGGTGCTCCCTCTAATGTGTATCATTCAGGTCATATCAGTGACTTTTTTTTTATGACTGAAGGCCAGAACTTAATGTTGTAATGTCCAGAAAAGCACCGTAAGGCAGATATTGTAAAATGTCTGCTTAAGGGCTTGATCATGCTATTTAGCTGCAAAATTGGACATTGAGACTTGGGTTGCTGTTGATAGAGAAGTAATACTCTTATGCCATGAAAGTCTTTATGTTATACTCTAGCTTACTATACCAAATAGACCTGAGGGTAGAATTTCCTATTGAAATTTGGTAACCTACACTCTGCAGGTCTCTGTAGATCCTTCCCATGGTTCCTGTAAACTTGCTGGCTACAGAAATTGCCTTTACAAAGATAATACCAAGAAAAAAATAAAAAAGAAAAAAGGAGGAAAAAAAAAAACCAACCAAACCCTACTGTGTCACCAGCAAGTGTCTGTATGAATGAAGGGGAAGTGTGATGGGGATTTATTGAAACTGCAGTTCAGAAATTAACTATCTACAACTGGTCACACAAAAGAAAAGGAGAGGGAACAGGTTTGAAAAATATCAGTGTCAGATGGAGCTGAGGATGATTGAATGGATGCAAGGCTTAGGTAGGTGATTAGCAGCATCTCCAAAGGTCTTGCCTTTTCTCCAGGCAAAACAACTCCAGTTCCTTCAGCCATTCCTCATCACACTTGTGCTCCAGACCCTTCACCAGCTTCGTTGTCCTTCTCTGGACCTGCTCCAGCACCTCAATGTCTTTCTTGTCATGAGGAGCCCAGAACTGAGCACAGGATTCAAGGTGTGGCCTCACCAGTGCCGAGTACAGGAGGATGATCACTGCCCTGGCCCTGTTGGTCACACTGTTTCTTATACAAGCCAGGATGCTGTTGGCCTTCTTGGCTGCCTGGGCATAAGCTGCTCATATTCAACAGCCATCAGTCAGCATCCCCAGGTCCTTTTCCACCAAGAAGCTTTCCAGCCACACTTCTCCAAGCCTGTAGCGTTGTGTGGGGTTGTTGTGACCCAAGCGCAGGCCACAACCCCTCGATCCGGTCTCTACAGATCCAGGAAGTAACACAACACAATCTATTTTCATTATCATTTCTATGTGCTATGGCATTCTGACAAGAAGTAAGAAAGAAGCTGCACTGGACTTTATGGTAGGGACTGCAGTAATCAATCTTTATTAGGATTGCTGCAATTGCTTTGTGAATTAAAATTTATTACATGGAAAAAAGGTTTGTGGCATAGCATGTTTGATTAGCAAAATGCCAATATTTATTGGATAAATTATTCCTAACTTTTCTTAACTGTATTTTTTTAGCAGTTTAATTCTTTATTCCTATACATTTATTTGGGAAGGGGCTTCTGTGCAGTATATTGCAGCCTGGAAACTTGACTCTGTAGTTGAAACTTGGCCTGTAGTTCAGTGGCAGAGCTGGTTTGTTTCCAGAACAGTGCTGGTGAACTAGGCTCCAGACGAAGCTCTGATAAATGTTAACTGAAGCAGAGCCTATCTATAGATCTCACGTTGTTTAAACAACAGCAACTTGGCTATGTGGCTGCATATTTCAAATGCGTGTGACTCTCAAGCACTTTAAATCTTAACCTTAGAGCTTGTCAAGATATACCTTGAAGCTTGCCATTTTTTCCTGGTATCACCTCAAAACACACTTGAGATTTTAGGGGTTTTATTAGCTAGAGTTTCTTGGTGAATAGCTATCAGGGTCATAGTTAAATCCCCTGTTTCCCAGATGAAATTTATATATGCTGGCATTTATTTAAGGGACAGGATTCGTAAGCCGTGCTTTAGTGTTTGAGTAATAAACACTACCTATCAAATGATAGCATTGTCCTTTGTTGTTACAGCTGTGCAAATGGTGACCACAGAAATTACTGTGCCTGTTGATGAGTCAGCTTTTAGTACCTTCTTGCCTGTGCAAACACAGCCTGTCCCAGTAAATCCTTCCATCACACAGCTTCAGACCACAGAGGTTGCTCAGGCGGCTGAAAAGCTGGATTGCACCAGATGGAAGAAGGAAGGAATTTTAATCCAGCTGCATATAGTGCTTTCTAAGTGTTATAAATAGAAGATGAAAAGATGCAGTGGCTTTGGTTTGGATCTCAATTATGGGGTTGCTTTCTGGCTGTGTTGTTCTGTTAGAAAATAGTTCACCTTAAAATAGCTTTATTTTGTTTTGGCTATTTGTGGATGGCAGCTGGTAGCACAGCAGGTTGTATGTTTGTGAGGAATATGGGGCCATTTACGTCCATGTGAAGCGACCAACAATAAGAAGATTGGCTCTACAGGGTGGGCTGAAGGACAGCCCTTTGGACAGTGGGGACTGAGGAAGAATTCATTTGACAATAAATGCAAAAGTCATCCATGTATAACTGCTTTCACACACTCAGCCCGTTTACATGTGTACCTGAGAATTACACCTACTGCATCTCCTCCAAAGAGCTTTCTGTCCAAACAGCTAAGGAGAACCGCCCAGATGGAGTACAGGGTACCCCTTGGCATCATGATACCAGATATCTCTCCTGGTGATTTTCCAGCTTCCTTTTAAAATTGACACTTTCACCCTTCATAAAAGCTACATCTCTGACTTATCCTCCAGAGCAGCACAGCCCCTCTCTGCACCACCCAAACCACCACTGTTAAAAAATCCATCCTGCAGGAACATGATTGGCAGTTGGACTAGGTGATCTTTAAAGGTCCTTTCCAACCCAGACCATTCTGTGGACAGGCACTGTGTCTGCTCTCTGCATTTCAAAATCATTTACATATTATTTGCACATTCCGCTTGAGACTCTGCTGGCCTTCCTAAGTTGCCTTTATAAAAATCCTGTTTTGCCTCTACATTTTGTGCATCAGGAAAACACAAGCCATTAGCTCTCTTCATCACACGGTGGCTTTGCACTGCTGCTTCCTGTGTTACACATTCCTCCTTATTCACCTCTCCAACTTACAGCCCAGTAAGGGTCAAATTAGTGTGAAAATACACTTGCTAATGTGTAGATACATCTTTAGGATGCACTACTAATTGAGCACCATGATCTCTCAGTAATAAAAAGAAATAGCTTGGCTCAGCGTAATCTTCCTACGAAGCTTATGGTGAAAATGAATTATAATTGTGTAGATGTTCTTTTGTTTGTAGAAAAAAACCCCAGAGATCTCACAGTTCCTGCTAAATGTGTTTTATATTTAAACATTGTATCTTGCAGACATCTAGGCCTGTGGGCCTCTGAAATTTCAAAAATGAGTACCTTTTTTGTATTTAAAGTCTCCTATTTCATAGCTTGTGAGATGTCTGCATTGTTTTAATTGCTAAGATGTTTTGAACTAATGTCCTAGATGAAGCATTAGTTAATTATGAATGCAAACCGGGCTTCAGAGTGCATTCAAATGCTGGAAATAATTGGGGTCTCTGCAAACAAGCAAAAATGCTTTTACTTAATGAGGTTTCAGCCTTATGCTTTCAGAGTGAACCCATATATTCTGTCCTGATCAAAGTGAACACCATGAAACTCCAGCCCAAACCCACACTGGCCATTTGGAAAAGTGAGATGTCATAGTGCTTTAGACTATTTTCATATACTGTCTGTATAGCTTCATCATTTATGGAACATCTTGGGCACTACAGAAAGAACTAGAATCTCCGTTCCCCAGAAAAGGAATAAAATGAATGTTGGTAGCAAGCACTGAAAAGCCACCCCCATGCACATGACAACTCAAAGCCAGCAAAGTTGATACATCCTTTGAAATGTCCCAGTTTTAGGAAAAGTATTTGGTGCACAGTCATCAGCTATTCATAGAATCATAGAATGGTTTGAGTCCAACTCTCCTGCAATGGGCAGAGACATCTCTAGATCAGGTTGCTTTACACTATTTCTTTTCAACAGGCAGTGAAGGACAATATAAAGGTAGGGTGTTTGCTACCAAACACCTATCAGATCTGATTTTGCCATCAGATCTCATGTATCTCCTTCATCCTGATGCAGAGGCAGCCAAAAAGCATGTGAGCCAGGAAGAGAATGAAGCATTGTGTTGCCATTCTCTCTCGGAGGGTATTCAGAAACTTTGAAAGCTGTTGTGTTTTGGGATAGGCTGGTTTCCAGTGAGTGGTGAAAGTAGCGTTTCACAGACTGGTAACTGGGCCTATTAATGGAAAAATGAGGTAGGCAGCTGAAGATGGTTTGAACTGGGCATTGGGTTCCTGTGCTATGTTGGTTTGAAGAACAGTATTCCCCAATTTGAGCTATTTATTATAACCCTTGCTTTTAATGGTTAAGTCTTAAAACAGTTTTTCTGAACAAAACATTTCACAAACATTACAACTGCACTTCAGCAATTATTAAAATTAAGGCAATTTAAAAATTTGTGTTGAAACAGTTTTTTAAAGCAAATTGATTTTTTGGGGGTAGAAGTTTGCCAACTTAGAGTTGAAAATCTGATTTTAACCATCTAGTTTAGAAAGGGATAAACTCAGTTTTTGCAGTTCCATTTTTATTTTCGTTATATTCTTTAAATTACAGACATGAAAATCTGAGAATGCCATTTAGTTTTGGTTGATTTATTTGAAGGGAATGGTCCAGGGTGTGAGGGGTTGCATTCTGTGTTTTTTTTTGGTGTGAATTCTACCCTACAACATAGGACAACCAGCTGTCTGTAATCTGGTACACAGATATTGTATCTTAGACAGATTTTGTTTAAATAGATTATTTTGATCTTAGATAATTTATGCCAAATTTTCTGTGTTACAGACAAAAAAACACATAAAGATACATGGAAGCTTGGACTTTCCTGCTGCTGCTGTTATGTGGCCATTAGTAGAAGTCAAAGTATTAAAACAGCCATTTTGTCCAGATTGAAGGCTGCAAAAGGCAATGCATTTAAGTCTTAAGAAAAGCAGCAGAAAAATAGGAATCCATCAGGGAAAATAACCGCGTTTGGGTTTTTCCTCTTATGGCAAAGAGGTGGTTAATAGATTCCAGGGAAAGCTTCTGAAAGAAGGGCAAAGTGTGGCTTGAATGGGATGTACCCAAATCAAAATTCTCTTAAGTGGATTCACCAATGAAATGACAGTTCTCATATTTTTATTTTTGTTGCATATTTATTTCAGACAAGATCTCGAATGCATGCCTAGGTCCACTGACACGTCACTGTATCAGTTCTATCAAGTTGTCTGTCACTCTGTAGGACAGAAAATATTAGAAAAGGCTGATAGCGGTATCTTAATGTACTGTAATCAATAAAGACAGCAGAATAGCCAACACCACCTCGGCCTGAAAGCAGTTCTAATTTAGACATTCAGAGTTTATCAGCTTCTATTGCTTCACCCTTCTGAATTGTAATTTTGTTTGCTCTTATCTTGACATAAATTTGTCTTGTTTAAAATGAATTGTTTGATTACATGATGATATTGATTACCACAGTTGTTAAAAAGACTAATTGATTTGTTTCTGCAGTGAACTTGAGAAGAGTAGAAGAAAGAAAAGAAGCTATAGCAACAGTACTGCAGCAGAAGAAATGCCACTGAAAAGAAAGAAAGCGAAGTTCAGCCAAGAGGAGGAGCCCTGTTTGCCATTAGATACTGGGCTTTCTCTGGCAGAGGATGAAGAGCTTGTACTACATCTGCTCAACAGTCGCAGCTAATTATTTTTCTGCCTATTTTCTTTCTGGGCCATCTCCACATTTTGTCAGTAGTCTGCAGAAAATGAATTTGGCATCTGGGCAGCTGGGTACCAGTGGTCATAGATAAATGAGTTCTGTGTGCGATGGGGTTGCCTTACATCAGTTCATGGATTACAGACAATATTTAGTTTGATTTATAAGTCTTTCTAAATGAACTTTTCAACCTCAATCCCCAGATGTCATTTTGCAGTAACAAGTTTATAATTTTAAATCTCTCAGGTTCTGAATAAATTATCTTTTTTATTTTAACCTTGCTTTAAATAAACCCAGGATGCTCCCTTCTCAACTCTGTCAGATTTGTTATTTTTGAAGATAAATGTGTTCTAAAATTATTCAAGAAAAAATATTGTTGACTGCTCAAGTCATTCCTTCAAATCAAATGCATTTTTATTCTGTGTATCATGCAGATATTTTAAAAATATATTAATGAACATTTCTGAAGCCTTGGTGTAAACTTTTGGGGTCTCTCATTTATTAGTTATCTCGGCTATTGTTTCTGTTATGATTCTGTCACTGGTGTTAGGCACTTCAGGAAACCACTTTTAGAAGCTAAAACTGAATCTTGCATTTGAATCTCATATGAATGAGAACACAACAATGCCAGAAAAAGGTAGAGCATAAAATTGCCTGATAAGATCGGTTGCCAGGTAGATTTTGTGGCAGGCTTACAACTGGAAGTGAGCTATTTCTTGTTATGGCCAAATGTAATGAAGAAAAATAATGTAGTGTTGAACATATTTTCACATTTCATCCCATCAAACCATGGTTGGTTGTTGCAGATTTTGTGCTTACCCATAACTGCTGCACCTTGATAAATAGCAAAAAGATGTATGCTTCGTGGGTCCTTTCCCAGGGAAGGGAAGAAGTGGGCATTCTCTCTGAAGCATAACAAAGAATTAATACAATACCAAATTCTTACTTATTTAAGTTGATATTCTTCTCTTGCTTGGGCCTGAATGCCAGCTGTGAGCCAAATTCACTGTCTTCTTGCTTGCATTCTTGACTACCCTGTCAAGAATATTGGCACATCGTTCAGCAAAAAAGCATGGTAAACCCTTGCAGGCAATATGGAGAATGATGAAAACTGCCGAGAGTTTTGCATATCTCTGAAATGACCGAGGCAAAGGGAAAGCTGCTGTGCAGGAAGACAGGGGAGAGCAGGAAAACCCAGTGTTTGCTGACACAAGTTTTTTGACAGCAAACAGGCATGGAAAGTGATGTCTATCAGTTTTCAGCAGACCTATGTCTAAGTGAAGTTTACACGTCAAAACAGTAAAACACTGAGTAGGTACAAATGCCCAAGGGCTTTCCTCTGTTGCTTCCCTTCAGCAAATCAAAGTATACATCTCAAGAAGTTCTGTGAAGAACATTTTAAAGTAAATAATCCTCTGTTTTCAAGATTACTTGGGAGGGGGGGGAGGAGGGAGGGGGTTTGTTATTGTTTGGATTTTTGGTTTTTTGTTTTGTTACAGAAATCTCACCAATCCTATGCAAGCCTTTCTTCCTCTCCCTGTACCCCATGCTGACTTTCAGCTCAGTTACCCCAGACTGAAAATATGCTGCGAATTCTTGTCTCCAAATGTTGCTTCTGCTGTTGTGCCAACAGGCAGGGGATCATAAAAACAGTATTACAGACAAAGCACATCTGCCATCTGCTCCTTCCTGACAATGTGGAATGAGAAGAAATGACCGAGTTTCACAAACAGCTAAACATGAAAGATGGGACCTGCTTGGCAGCTGATGCACAGTGTTGTTTAGTCTATAGTGTCACAGTGGGCCTGGGAAATACTGTGGTCTGGGAACAGCGTTGCTGATCAATCTGTTAATGAAGAGGGATCTGCTGTGGTGCTGCTGTGTTTAAGCTTCGTGAGGTGAATGGCTGCAGCGAATGTGATGAGGAAGGTTAACAAATGCCCCCGCACTGGGATAACAGAGGTCCTGCTCCTGTGATCATGGAGGAATGCAGTGAACTACAGTGCAAGGAGTATCCACAGCAGGAAGCTATTCAGAGGTGAACTGAGTGTAGATAATACATATGCTGGTGTATGCATCTTAGAGGCATTTGTAAATTCATGGTGCTCTTTGTGGTGAGCAGCTGTCTTGCACATCCACTGATGTCTCTCAGGTCATTGGTCTGAAAAGGCTGAATATAGTTTGTTGGAGCAAGTAAGTAAAAATCCAAAAGATTTACTGTTTCTTACTGGAATATTCTCATTCGTATGCTGGGGTGTGAGAGAAGCATTTTATCCAGTGAGCAGTAAGACTAAAAATTAAATTATGTATATTGGAAAGATTGTGCTGCACTTCTATTCTTGTGATGCTTTCATTGTCTGCATAAAATATTTCTTCAAGTGCTCTTCTTTTGTGCTTTGGGATAATGGAGTTTCTAATGTGTTGTCTGATACAGGGCCATTGTTTCTCAAATTCTTGTGCATCTTGCCTATCTGCTTCAGATGTGGCTGTCCTTGGGTGAATGTGTGTATCTAGAGTGTGACTCCCACAGGAGCAGAGCCTTGTGAAAAAGTAGAGGGAAGTGGCTTAAGGCAGATGCTCTATGTGATGAGTGTATCGAACTGGGAACTGCATGTGCTAGAAAGAACAAGACACATTCAGCATTTGAGGTTCTGGATTATTGTTTCTGTCAGCTGTAGGTCTGGTTTAAGAGGTTCCTCATTGGCCCTGCCTTTAGCTGTGTTTCTGGAGTAAGAAAGTACAAAGCACACAACCGCAGTATTCACAGCTACAGGCTGGGCAGAAAAGAGATTCAGAACAGCCCTGTGGAGAAGGACTTGGGAGTGTTGGCTGATGAGAAAATGAACATGAGCTGGTTTCAGGGCATGCTCACACAGAAAGCCAACCGTATCCTGGGCTGCATCAAAAGGAGAGTGACCAGCAGGTCGAAGGAGGTGATCCTGCCCCTCTACTCTGCTCTCCTGAGACCTCACTTGGAGTATTGTGTGCAGTTCTGGTGTCCTCAACATAAAAAGGACATGGAACTGTTGGAACAAGTCCAGAGGAGGGCCACGAGGATGATCAGGGGACTGGAGCACCTCCCATATGAAGACAGGCTGAGAAAGTTGAGGCTGTTCAGCCTGGAGAAGAGAAGGCTGCGTGGAGACCTCATAGCAGCCTTCCAGTATCTGAAGGGGACCTATAGGGATGCTGGGGAGGGACTCTTCATTAGGGTCTGTAGTGACAGTACAAGGAGTAATGGGTTCAAACTTAAACAGGGGAAGTTTAGATTGGATATAAGGAAGAAATTCTTCACCGTAGGGGTGGTGAGGCACTAGAATAGGTTGCCCTGGGAGGTTGTGAATGCTCCATCCCTGGCAGTGTTCAAGGCCACGTTGGACAGAGCCTTGAGTGGCATGGTTTCGTGGGAGGTGTCCCGCTTAAGGTCCTTTCCAACCCTAGCTGTTCTATGATTCTGTGATTAATCTCAGAAATGCAAGTCACTGAAGGGTGTTTTCCAGGGAGCTTGTTTGCATTTCACACATGTGGACCTCTCAACCTGCTGCCAAAAGGCCCGGCATGTGAGTCCTGCGCGCATGGAGTGGGGGCAGCTGATCCCAGGTACATGTAGCATCAGAACAAATGCCAAGCTTTTACAAGTTTGTACTTCATATGCATTGTAATCCCAGCTTTACACAGGAGAAATGGAAATGTGGAAGTCCGCTGGCATTCCTGTAAGGCTTCATCAATGACTAGTTGAATCCACAGCTCCTAAATCACTTGTGGTTTAGCAAGAGCAGCCTCCCACTTGACAGCTGACCTGCCTTCGTGTGTCATGGTGTGTGGTATTATGAGCTCCCTGGGATGGGTTTCAGGCTTCTCACCCTCACAGGCTGCATCTCCCCATGGGGAGGGGAGCGAATGTCCCCTTCGAGGACTACTTTAGGAGCGGTAGCAAGGTCTGAGTAAGGTGGTGAGTATTTTCTAAGGCCATTGGCCAGGGGACATACTTCAGATTGCTAAGCAGGAAATCTTGTTTTTAAATAATGAATTGTCATATTAGTTTGCATTTGTACTTTATAATAGTAGTGGCTGATTTCCTGCTGCTGCTAGAATGTTTCCAGTGTTTTGATTTATAGCTGGGTATGGCATTAAGACTACATTTAGTACATTTAGTTAATTCTGAAGATATACATTAGGCATTTATATAATGCTGTAATTTAGTGGGCTTTACTCAGAGTCAATTTTTTTCTTCATTGCATACAAAATAGATAATTTATTACAATTTTCTTGAAGCCTCGTTTGGATGGAAACTAAAAGTCAGGTAAAAGTCTGGGGCCTGGGGTTTTTAGATAGTTAAATAGACTGATACTGAATGTGCTAGCTACTGAAGGTGTTTAGCGAGCTGTGTTTTCATGAGCCATATTGTCATGGTTTAAGCCCAGCTGGTAACTCGGTACTGCACAGCCGTTTGCTCACTCACCCTTCCCCCCTCTGGGCGGGATGGAGAGGAGAAGAGAAACAATGTAAACCCCATGGGTTGAGTTAAAAACAGTCCAATAACTAAAGTATAATATAAACTACTGCTGCAAACAAGGATAAGAGAAGTAACAAGGGGAGAGAATATAAAACTAAAAGGGAAAAAGAATGAAAACCCACTAAACCCATGTGATGCACAATACAATTGCTCACTACTCACCAACCGATACCCAGCCCGACTCAAGCAGCAATCTAGGCCTTCTGGGTAACAGTTTATATACTGGGCATGACGTGCTGTGGTATGGAATACCTCTTTGGCCAGTTTGGGTCAATTGTCCTGTCTCTGCTTCCTCCTGGCTTCTTGTGCCGTTCCTCACTGGCAGAGAATGAGACTGAGAAAGTCCTTGGTCTACTTGGCAACAACTAAAATGTTAGTGTGTTACCAGCATTGTTCTCAGACTAAAGCCAAACACAGCACTGCACCAGCTACTGGGAAGGAGAAAAATAGCTATTACAGCTGAACCCAGCGCACACATAAAATGTGTCATTGCAGAGATACTGTTCTGCCACAGCATCATAGAAATTTCTGTTACGTGTTTACTTCGTACAGACCTTATTGATGCAGCACATTAAATTGTGTGAAGAGTGTAAGAAATGTAGGTGCTAGCATAAATGGTTGCAAATTAATATTTACCATTTTAAGTGGGTATTTTTCTTTAAATATATGAACAGGAATACGAAAGAATTATTATTCCTCCTGCAACTGCCTGAGTCCAGCTAGAGCACTGCCTGGTGTGTCCCACTCTCTGACCAGACCCAGTGAGAGAGAGAAATGCCTGAAGCAAAACTGTAAAAACCAGAGAGCTGTGGTACAGAACATTCAATTCAGACTATAACAAATAGTACAAGATCTGAAGATACTGAAGTGATCCTTTGGGTTCCTATAACCCTGAATACATATGACAGATTGATATAAAACACAGTAAGAAAATGTCTCTTAGTAAAGGTTGCAAATGGGTATATTTCCTCATCCTGCTGCTCTCTAGTTTGATCTGATTAGTGCTTATTTCTTTTGAGAGATGGAGTATGCTTCGTGGCAGGGATGCTAAGCTATGGGAGGCTGCTGCTGCAGAAACAGCTGCTGTGGTCCTGGATGTTGCTGCTTTCATGCTGGAGGTCACCGCTCCATCCATAACCTTTCTCTGACAACCTGAGGTTCAGATTAAGCTGGTTGGTTCTGTCCTGAGCCAGGTGAATTCTTCTGCCATCCTTCTTGTTCACTGGACAGAGGGATGGGAACAGGAAGCTGAGGGATGGAAACACTTGTGCAGCAGCCACTTTTGCTGTTAATGTGATAGGGACCTTGAGTGTAATGTAGCCAAACCTTGTACCCAGCATGCTTTAAGTGAGAAGAGCCAGCACACATCTAAACTCCAAGAGAAATACAAATTCCAATCAATAGTTTTAGTAAGAAAATACTTGCCTTCACTTTTGGACCATATTTTGTTAGATTTCTTTGGTTTATTGTTCTTTCCTCTTGTGTTTGCAGCTCCTCGAATTTAGTCTCATCCTTTCAGATCAATGTTGTATTCTCAGAAGGATTTGCAAGTTTTATCTTTAAAAGGTGGAACTAGATGCCAGCAAATTGTATTCCCATTGTCTTTGTAAGTGATAAAAATTGTGATCAAGGCTTTAGTCTATACCATGTGGACACATTTATAATGAAGTACTCCCCAAACCT
The DNA here is from genome assembly GCF_033783945.1 of Neopsephotus bourkii. Lineage (NCBI taxonomy): Eukaryota > Metazoa > Chordata > Aves > Psittaciformes > Psittacidae > Neopsephotus > Neopsephotus bourkii. Next base: position 5,662,248 of record NW_026902113.1, read on the forward strand.
CAAAGGCATATGAGTCAGTCAAGAACATCAGTGAATTAAAAAGCCTAATGCAGAAGAAGATTCTTTTCAGGCCTGATAGGAGGTATTGGTACGATTAAATCAGTAGAGAAGTTGATCTGTTCCAAGAATGCCTTGTGCATTGCCTATTTTTGTGCCTGTCTGGCCAGAAGCCATTTTTCACGAAGAAAGCTATTCATCAGATTCAGTCATGTAAGAATGATTGCTTAAATTACACTGGGCTGTCAGCTAGCGGATTTAGCCAGGAGTGGAATCTCTTGGGTAGATGCTCTCTGTAACTTTTGCACATCATCTGAGATGTGTTTTGTCTATAAAATATAGATAAGTTTAATTAAACTAAATTAGTTTTGTTGAGCAGATTTTGAAATCCTTTCCAGTTGAGAAGTAGCTGTGCTGAGATTTCAGCTGCATTAAGAAGAAACTAATGAGCATTGTTCTCCTAATCATGTATTGGATCCTGGAGGAAGATAATATACCTGGCTATGGCCTCTCCGGTGCTACCGAAGTCCTCCCTCTCATGCACAGCTTGTCCCTCTGATGCTAAACCCAAGCTGTTACAAAAAAGCCATGTGTAACTAGAGGCTGTAGATTGAACTTGCTATTAACAGTGTTGATGTGCTTAAGCTTATCACACTTAAGGTAATTCTTTTTGCAAGTCCATCATATACACATAGTGCTGTGCTTCATAAGGAAGCGAAATGGTTCCTCCAATCTGTAGGTTTAATGGCCATACTTGTGAACCTTCCCACTAACTGCATTTGATTAGACTGAAATGTAACTTGTTTTTATTCCATGAGCTCAATGAAAGCTAATGAATATAGCCTGGGAACTAATTTAAGCTCGTTAGACACCATAAATGTCTTAACAAATTGCATCTCAGCAGGTTGCAGGTTTTTTTAATGCTACTGCCTGAGTACAGTTTGTATTTACTTGGAGATGTTCAAGGAGAACACTGGAATTTGGTTTTGTTTTTAAGAGACCTTTGTTCCCCTCTTAAAGCAGGTAATAATGTGAGTCATTTCCCCTAGCAATGAGGTGAGTCTGTAACACTCTCCCTTGCACTCAGAAACTTGCTGGTGTGCTTCAGACTGATGCACTGACTTGTCAGCAAAAGGGCTGCTCATGCGAGGACAAGTGTGACTTGCCCAGGGTCTGAGCCAGCGTGAACAGTGGCTTCCAGCAGAGTGACACAGAGGCTAAAGCCTGGCAGTTACCCCTCCCTTCTCACGGGTAGCTTCTTTTGTGAGTAACATGAGAGGTGGTAAAAAAACCTCTTGCACCCTCCATGGAGCCATTTCAGGCTCAGGGGGCAAGAGTTATGTGGCTTACATTATAAGACCATCAGGTTGGGTGTCAGGGCTGTGCCGATATGCACACCCAGTGCACTAAATGCCTTGGGTGGTCCAGGCACCCCCAGGCTGTGCTCTGCAGCCATGAGGTAATGGGTGCCTGGAGCCCATGGACCAGCTTGAAATGATATAAGTGACTGAACCTTCACCATTCAGTGACTTCATGAGGAGATTTTGGACAGTGCTTGACATTTTCCCCAAGGCAATTCCTGCGTGCCTGCATTAACATCCTAGGTGAAGTGCCCCAGGGACATGCCAAGGCCATAGTGTGCAGTTAAGTCTCTTCCTGGAGAAATGGTCATGCAGGACAGTCTTCTGTACATGATTAAGATATTTAAAAGGTGGTTTGTATGTAGTTAGGTACATCAGTAGCAGTGAGCTATGAATGTGGAAGGATGATCACAGGACCAAGACTGATTGGATGCCAAGAACAGAACAAAACAGTGCTTGGAGGAGTCTCTCCTGTTCCAGCTGAAGATGCTGTCACAAGGACTTTTGCAATGGAGTCTCTTGCCACCAGAAAGCAGATGATCATCCAGTTGGGAGATATGACTCCCCATGTGAGTGTTACCCTGTGCCAACTTCCCAGTAATTTAGGTTTTCTCCTTTTATCAAGCACTCCGAGTGTCTGTGCATCCCTAACCTGATGGGGTTTGACTGAAATGGTCATTAGGGGGTGCAGGGAAAGCAGAGAAATGCTGGGAATTCAGTAAATGATTTGTTGTCATCCCATGCAATATTGCACACCCCAGTGACTGCAGGTCAGCTTGCAGATGGATCCTGTTCCCTGAAGGGAAACCAGATGTTCTGCTCACAATTCCCAGGTCATGGTAAATGATGCAATTCCTACATGGATGCTGCTAAACTTGCCATCAGTGGTCCTGACCTGCAGAGATGGTTGTGTGATGGAGGCCTGCGATGTAGTTAAGAAACATAATGGGTTAATAACCACTGATGTTATAGTGAGCAGCAAGCATCCCATTTCACTCTATCTGAAATGCCCAGAGCAGTGCACATGAGCCCCTTTCTTCCTCCAAGAGATAAAGAATGATATTTTCTTTATCTGACTAATTTTAGAGTTTTTCTCTGCAATCTCTCCATACTACATAAGGAAAATGAGAACATCCGATAGCCTTCTGGGGAGCTATCAAGCCTGTCTTTGACATCTTCTTGTCAGAGCCCTCTCTCCTCTGTCACAGGGGAGAAACAGACCATAGCAGAAGCACAGGGCTCTGGCTGATGTCCCTTGGCAAACCTGTGTGCTGCAATGTAAGGCAGTGATGAGGTGACACGAGGATGTCAGCCATCAGGGGCTGGGCCAGGAGATTTCTTTCAAGCCTACATCCTCAGTGGCAACTTTTTTTTTTGCCTCCCTAAATTTGTTTTCCCAATCACACACCAAGCAGAAAGCCAGTGGAGCGGATTGCAAGGGAGCAGCATGCAGGGGGAACTCAGCATGCAGGGGCACGGCTCCACTGTTGCCTTCCCTCAGGCTGTGCTCTTGTCCAGCATCTGCTCTGGGGCTGGGGCTGCTGGGGTAGGTGGTCCTTGACCCACACAGCTGTTCAGCCAGCCATCTTTATAAAGATGAGTACTGCAGCATAAGGAATCAACTGCACAGGGCAGGATTAAGAGCTTGCATTTCTTAAATATATGTAAGAATGTGCTAATCTAGTTCCTTGTTTAGTGACTAATTAAGCCCATTTACTATTTGCCTCTTCTTGTAGATGCTGATACATTTTTTTGCGGACTGATTTGCTTCTTCAGCACCTAATTTCAGCATAAACAATACAAAGCTGTTAGTGATGCCGAATTGCCTGTCTAAAAGAGCAGCTCTCCTCAAGAAACTTGCTAAATAAAATCAAGGGAGAGTAAAATTCTGCATTAAGCTCTGTTTTTGGTTTGGGTTTTTTTTTTGCTAAGCATCTGAGGTTCTCATTTCCATCCTCTATTTCAAGTGGTGGAAGCAAAGGATGGGAATGCAGGACTTGCCCACCTTCAGCCTGATGCAAATGCCCTCTTGCCCACGGCTGAGCAGCTGCCTCAGTCTCACCCTGGCAGGACCTGGATAGTAGCCTTGCTGTGCTAGGGGAGGGCACCACGGAGATGCCTAAGCCCCAGACAGTGATGTCTGCAGCAGTCTGGGGTCTGTGTAGAGACAAAAGGCACAGGAAAAACCCCAAGTGCTGTAAGATCCTTTGCAGGACGTGAAGTAAGAAAACACCAAGGAGAGTGAAGCCAGAGACATCAGGATTGGAGGTGATCAATGTTCTCCTGTCTACTGAAATCTGGTGGGGCCCCTCAGGGGGCTTGGGTAGGTTTGGCAATGGGGAGGTGTCCTCTCCTGGCCGTCAGCAGTTGCCTGCTCTGGAGTGTCTGTTCCTGTCCTGCAGGTGCAGTGAGGGGGACAGGCGTGTGCTGCTGTTCCCCAGGGCCACCACAGTGCCCAGTACCAATGTGCTCATTTGGTCTTTTGTGGAAGTTGATTGAATACTCTCTGGTTATTTGACGTGTGATCAGCCAACTATGCTATTTTGCAGGACCGTGTGCTTAGTATAACCTCTTTCATTGCATCAGCTCTTCAGAATCACTTTGAATGTTCAAAATATGACTCTGTGATAATAGAAGGTTTTAGACATTTAACAACAACTCACTCTCACATTTCTGGTTGGGTAATATTCAATATGTCACCCAAGTATTCTTCTCTGTATTGTAAATATTCATCACTTTCCCCATCTACTCCTGACTGCCTGCACAGACACTGAAATTTTCTTTCTGTCAGTCAAGTCATAAAGCATTAAGAGGGGCAGTTTTCCTCAAGCAAGTGAAAATATGAGCTTGTCTATTTAGGTCTGCAGCAGTGTTAGCATCATTCTGTGTTCAGCTAATGTATGTGGCTGCAGCAGCCACAGCTTCTGCAGGAACAAGTAAGCCATGAAATCATGTGCTGAGTGTTTTATTAGGGAAATACAAAGCTCAGTGTTTGATCCTCTGGGGTAAAACATCTAAAATACCCCCTCAGGTCTGCTCTCAGCTTCCCCCTTTTCCTAGTCTGTGTCACTGTGCACTACTGCCCCTTTGACAGGCAATACCTGCTCTGGAGGTGTACATTTCATTCCTGTGAGATGTCTCATCTCCTGCTACAGCTTCTCAGCCATAAAACCTCCATGGACTAGCTGCGCAGTCAGGCCCAATGGGCAGACTGTACACCTCTTCAGCACCTGCCCAGGCTTCTCCTGTCCGTTTGGTTTTGTTCCCTGAGCAACTGCCATGTGCCCCTCCAAGCACAGCCCTAGCAGCCAGGCTAAGAGGTCTCTCTGAGGATGCTGTGTGGGGCAGCTGCTGCTGCAAACCTGCAGCAGTGCTTCTGTAGATGTGTCTGTGAGCATGATCTTTCCTGAAGTGTGGGGTTGCTCACTCCCAGATGCAAAGCTTCCTCCACATTAGTCTTTGCCCACTTCAAGGTCAGAGTCTGTGTCCAGGCAGCTCTCGTGGACCATCTGTGGAGAGTGTGTGCTTATCTGTGCATTTATTTTATAATTACATAAAACTTCACAGATCCATCAGGTGCTTGAAGTGAGGAATATGGCACCTTTTCACTGCCAGCTCTCACTGTTGCCCATTATATGTCATCTGAAAAGTGCATAAGGTTTGATGAAGTAGAGGCTAATCAGTGAAGATGCAGATGTGCTCCCTGACTCCCAGTGTCCCCTCCAGCAGGACCACCATCTCTGGCCCACTGTGAGAGATGTTGAGAGAACATCCTGATTTTATTTTGCACTTCCACCCCTGGTGCAACAGGTACTCTCTGGCCAAGTGGAGCCCTACACAGACACTGAACCTTCTGGATGAGCACTGAGAAGATGGCATGACATCCTATGAGGCTGATGTCGTGCACAGTGTAAGAAAGATTGCAGTGAATGGAAATGAGTAATGATCAGCTTGGAGAAAGGAGATTTTTTTAACTTCCCTTAATGTGTTGTATTGTGTTGCCACATCATTAAGAAAACCATGTTCATAATCAGATTAATGGATGATTGCCCTGTGAAGAGCAACTTCACTATTATGTATAAGCACTAATAAAAGTCTGTCTAGCATGGCTCATTTCAATTAAAAATAGGTGTTTCAGCTGCCATTTGCCAATCTGGGATTCAGCTGTGGCTAATGAAAGTGCACAGTGTCTGCTGAGGGCTTTAAGGATCCTGTTTTGCAGTGTGTTACACTCATTTTATGAGCAGTGCTGTTGACCACAGGTGAATGCTGAGCCAGAAACAAAGCTAGGAAGAAAATCCAGGTCTTGGTGCAATGGTCTTCTAGATGCAAGACCTGCAGGTGCCTCTGGCTTTTGTTCCCAAATCAGTCACCAAGTCTGTTGTGTGCCTTGGGAGAGTCTGCTGTTAATTCCCTCCTCTGCACATCGGTGCTTGAAGAACGGCTGGCATCAGCCTACTACCCTCCTTTGAAAACGACAGGATGAATGAGGACCTCTCTGTGTGTTCATGATAGTGCTTTAAGTGCCGCTTGAAGCAGCTGAAAGTCCCTAGGTGGGCTCTTTGAAATGTTTGGCACTTTCTGTGCCTCGAGGTCAGCAATAAAAGTCCTGCTGATTTGTTAAGAGCAGAGGTGGCCTCAGGGCTGATGTTTCTGAAAAAAGCCTCACTTCTGATCCCAGCTCCAGAGCAATGATCCCCCAGCTCCTGACCTGTCACCTGCCTCATGCTGAGCAGCACTTAACCGGTTGGAGCTCTGTTCAAGGACCTATATTTAGCCAAAGGGTTGTGAAAAACAGCCAGTGAGGCTGTCTCAAGGGCAGCTTTTGGGAACTGCTTTTGTTTTCTGGGTGGTGTTCGGTTGTATCAGCAACGGTAAAGATGGAAGGGAGAGCAGGATTCAGGCTACTGATGTTGGTAATGAGACTTTGGGAGAGCCTTTTTCTTGTCTCAGGTGTCTGACACAGGCACAGTCAGGAGAGTGAACCCAGCCAAGAAAAAGTGGCAGACTGTGACCCAGCAGACCTCCTGTATGAAGACAGGATGAGAAAGTTGGGGCTGTTCAGCCTGGAGAAGAGAAGGCTGCGTGGAGACCTCATAGCAGCCTTCCAGTATCTGAAGGGGCCCTATAGGGATGCTGGGCAGGGATTCTTCTTTAGGGACTGTAGTGACAGGACAAGGGGTTAAAACTTAAACAGGGGAAGTTTAGATTGAATATAAAGAAGAATTTCTTTACTGTGAGGGTGGTGAGGCACTGGAATAGGTTGCTCAAGGAAGTTGTGAATGCTCCATCCCTGGCAGTGTTCAAGGCCAGGTTGGACAGAGCCTTGGGTGACATGGTTTAGTGTGAGGTGTCCCTGCTCATGGCAGGGGGGTTGGAACTAAATGATCTTAAGGTCCTTTCCAACCCTAACTATTCTATGACTCTATAAGTCTGGAAAGGGCAAAGAGCAGGACTGCAGTCACAGACAATGTGGTGATTGATACATGTGGGGCAAAAAGCATTTTTTGTTTGCTTTAGATAATTTTGACTTTTTTTCCTGCATAGCTTATAAAGAATAATCTATTTCATAAACCAAGTTCTGCTTGAAAAGCACTTCTTGTTTTAATATGTTGGTCTGAGTAGCAGCGACAGCTACATGTCTGTACAAGGGCTATTGGAAAGGAAACTGTGTGCTGTGGGAATCGAGCATTGGGAGGTAAGTGTGCTCAGGTCAGGCTGTGTCCTGAAACGCTCTTTCTGTAAGTTTCTCATAGCTTTGCAAGAATTCAGCTGCAATCAGCCGGTGGTAGAAATAAATCTGTAAGTTAGCAGGACACCACTGATTGCTTTCTCATCCCTGACTTGACTGGTGGCCTTGCACAAGCACTTTCTGAATTTGGTGGAGAAATGATTTTTGAAGGAGGCAAAAGTACTTGGCTGTGTTCTGGCACACTTAGACCATAACTGTATGGATGTAAATGAAACTGTGAAGGTGACTGGTTGATTTTACCTGCCTGTACCCTTTGTTTAGGAGCAGTTTCTGTATCTGTTATTCTTTCAGGAATTTGAACTTGATTGATAACATGTGCAATTCAACAGCAGGAATAACTACATAGAGTCACGATGGGGTTATAATTCGTTGTAATGTTATAGATTAGAAACTATTCAAAGGTACCCTATATTCAGGAGAGAAAACAGAAAGTTCCTTTGTCTATGAAACAGATTTGATTATGGACTGAAAATATTCAAGACAGGACCTTGCTCTGCAGCTACTGTAGGCAATAGCAGCATGCATTAGCATCGAACGTAGCCCCTGAGGACACTCCAAGTTCATTTTGCTTTCTATCCTGAAGCAAACAACAGGTTTGTCATCGAAGTTGGTGGCTGGCAAGACAAGGATGCAGCAGCTCTTGGAATGAGACAAGGGACTAATTTTGCGTCTGCAAAACTTGAGCTCAGATGTGAAAAACCCTTCCTAATCCCTGCTCTGGCTCTGGTCTTAATTATTATCTATTAAACACAGGAAAGGCTCTGCCAAACACAAGATACGGATCCAGGCAGGCGGTTTCTGGGCCCATCCTCTGCCTGGAAGACATGTGGTGGCACCAGTGGCCGTTTCCCCAGAAGGGTATTTGCAGGAGTAGCCTGAGAGGAAAGCCTTTTTTGGAAGATTCACAAGAGGACAACCCCTGCTTGCCTGGACCAAGAGACTTCTGTGTTGTCCCTTCTCTGTCCAGAAACATGCTCGGTGGCTACCACCAGTGCCCCGATGGAGCCGTGTTGGTTTAGACCTGCTCTGGGTTTGTCTGCTCAGTGTGTTACTGTGAAATGTGAGTAAAACCTCTGTGAGTCTTCAGATGAGGGGTCTGGAAATCAAAACAGATGGACATTGCCTGGGAGCAGGGGGAGGTGGGGAAAGAGATGCCCTGTGGTGAATGCTGGGCTTTAGGTACTTTGAAGCCCTCTGGGTTGTGGTGATCTGCAGTGTTATTACCCTGCCTGTGAGCTTGCTGCTGCTTCTCAGCCTATATTCAAACACTTCATTCTAATGATCATTTATTGCAAGCAGTAATGCAAATGTGTTCTCAGCAGTGATATGAGAAATCTGCCGTTGTCTCAGCTTTTCTTCTGGGTTGACAAGTGCTTTACAGCAGGCGATAACAGGCCCTGACACAGCCGAGACGCTCTTGTAGCACTTTGTAGCTCTGTCAGTTCAGCTGAGCTGAGTCGTGATCCAGTTTTAGGGCTTTTGAGAGATTCTTCCAGGATTTTCCCTTACTGTGTAGAAGCATTTCCATCAGATTTTTTTCATGGGGCAACAACCTCTCGTTTGATCCTTGATTGTGTGTCCCGGGGGGTTTAGGTCTGAGAGCAAGGCTCTCCTCTGCTGGAGCTCACGTCTGCTTTCCTGGTGCACAGGCATCCCCCACCATCACGTAAGCAAAACTTGGATTGTTCCTGGTTGGGAAACAGCCCCAGGTGAGTCTCAAAATGAAGCATAAATGCGGCAAACCTGGCTCCAAGGAGTTTCAGATGCTGCTCAGATGATCATGAAATACATAGGACGTCTAAAGAAGTGAACATAATAGCCACTCTCTTATCAGAAATATGACACAGCAGAGGGATTGGGGGCAAATGCACATTTTTATTATTTTGGGTTTTTTTTCCTGGTACTGCATACAGATTTCCTCAGCACCAAGGCAGCCCTAGGAGATAGCTCCCCAGAAAAATAAAGGCAGCTTTGGATGTAATGCTATAGCTTGAAGCTCAGATCAGTGGTTAGCTATGCTAGTGGTATTGCTAGTGGTTGTACAAGTGTCGTTTCTCTGCAATGAGAAGTACCAGAAAGAAGTTTGCAACTGCTGAAAATGTTGCTTGAATGTATACAACTGGTTTTTTGAGGGGGTTTGAGTCTTCTTCAGGACTGATAACATTCATTTAGGGACTGGCCCCATTAAAATTGCCATATTGATTCATTTGCCAGGAAGATAAATTGGTGGATATTTCATATCATACAGTTGTATTGATCTGTGGGTAAGCTGATGGGATGGCGGATTTCATCACTGAACAGCACATTAACACCTTATATATTCTGAAAGCTTATTAGAGGCCAGCTGGAGTCCTTGTGGAAATAATATTTAGTTTTGATGTTGACCAAGCTCTCCAAAGCACAAGTCATGTGGTGTGGTTTAACAGTGAATAAAGTCCAGCGGCAGACACAGACAACTTGAGGAAACTGCCAAGCAGCTGAAAGCAGAAAATGTGAAGACCTAGGTGTATATAATCACTTCATGCTCTGCCACATGGACACACATCTCTGCCTGTCTATCAGTCAGTGAAGTATCTGGAGAACTCTTGCAGCACTTTAATTATTCATTGTCAATCACCCTCTAACCAGCACAGACATATGTGCCTGCATGTGCCATGGGCAGCCTTGTCTAGAAACTCTTTGAAGAGGAAGTTACTAAGGTCACGCAGCTACAGGTGAATCAGGAAACCTCAACTCTTCCACCTGTGGTATCTTGCACTGCAGCTTCTCTGATACCGTCATATTGCTCACCTTATAAAGTGTAACAACTACTTTTTCCCATAACTCCTGTATCCCATCTCCCTTGCATGCACTTCCCACTGCTCAGAGGGGAGAGAAAGAATGACATAGGCACCTTGTCCCCGCGAAAACCATCTAGTAAGCGCACAGTGTGCCTGGGATGGTTAGCTCACATGTATCCATCTGCATCGCACCAGATGGATCCCACCACTGGTTTTGTGCTGTCTGATCTTTCACCTATCTGCCTCCCAGTTTGCTATGAAGAATTACCGTTCCAAATTTTCTCCAGTGCTTTGGATGATGCTGGCAAAGAATTCCCTGCATTTTCAGTGTACTGTGTTTGATTTTTTGCTTCACTTCTCTAACGGGGGGCTGTTCATGATAACATTTGAAGGGATTCACTGAGAATTGCAGGGGAGCTTACCCACAGCACATCCGTTCTCCTGCAGGGAGCAAAGTCAAGCAGCCCTGCCTTCTCCTTGCCTACTTCTGCAAGGTCTGCTCTCAGCGTCTCATCCACAGACCGAACCATTTTCTTTTTATTACTGTTGAAGGCTGTGACTGTTTTTCAATTTTCTTTCATTTGTGGCAGGTATGAGCTTTATCTGTTTGCCTGTAATTGATTCCTGTTTTCATTTCTCTCCTCCTTCCTTCAGATGAGCTTTGTGCTCTGCAGAGCTCTGTCAATGCCTGCAGCTGCTGGAGCTCTGCCTTCCCAGCAGCCCTTCTGCCTGGCTGCTAGCGCCTGCCCACAGCATCCCAGCCGCCTGCTGCCCATGCTTCTCCTCCCATGGGACCCACTCATGCCATGAACTGCACTGGTGCTCAGTGGGATTTCTTCATTTGTTTTTATAGACCTGTGCCCTTCTCCTGCCCTGCTTTGTCTTTGAGAGCAGCAAATGTGTGCTCAGGGCACACTGAACCATTTACAGGTATCTCTGATACAGGATGAGTTCCTCACTTTCCAATATGCTCACCTGCAGCAAGCAATTCTAATTTTCCAGGATGGTCTTCTGCATCTCCTACAGCTCTATTAAGGTCACTCATCCAGGTTAAAGAGCCAAGCAGGCACCAGAGAAAGTGCTCACTACCTCCTGTGAGCTCGGTTACCTTCCTGTGAGCTGAACTTACCTTCATTTCTGTGTTGCTTCTGCTGTAGCCCTCTTGATTTTGTCAAATCCCAGCTGTGCCTCCAGGAGCTCATGTCAGGGAGGGGGTCTGTGTCCTGGGTTCAGCAGTAGCAGTCATTTTTCTCCTTCTTGGTAGCTGGTGCAGTGCTGTGTTTTGACTTTTGGCCTGGGGACAGAGCTGATAACACCAATGTTTTGGTTTGGCCAAGGACTTTGTGAGCCTCATGCTCTGCCAGGGAGGAGGGGAAGCTTGGAGGAAGCAGAGACAGGACACCTGACCCAAACTGACCAAAGAGGTATTCCATACCACAGCACGTCATGCCCAGGATGGAACTGGGAGTTACCTGGAAGGGCTAGGCACTGCGGCATTGGAGGAGGTATCGGTCGGTGCTTGGTTGGGCGGGGTGGGGCGAGTTATCGGTCAGCTGGTGCTGAGGTGTTGTATTCTCTTCCCTTGTTATTTCCCTTATCATTATTATTACTGGTGGTAGCAGTAGTGATTTGTGTTATACCTTAGTTACTAAACTGTTCTTATCTCAACCTGTGGGAGTTGCATTCCTTTCGATTCTCCTCTCCATCTCTCCAGGAGTAGGGGGAGGGCAAGAAGGGCGGGAGTGGGTGAACAAGCTGTCTGGCTGGGGTTAAACCACGACAGTCTGAAAGAGCATCACTGACCTGAAGGAGACATCGCTGACCACTGGTGTCAGTCCCCTCCTCTGGCAGGTGGCTGCAGCATCCTGTTAAGGCAATGCTTCTTACTTTCTGCTAATACTTGACCTCTTCTTGCTCTCAGACATAATCTCATCTCCCTTGGTGCTTGGGGCAGCTGCAAAAGGAGAGAGAATCCCCTCAACATTTACAGAAATATTTTCTTTTTCTGCCCAACTGCAAAAAAAAAACCCAACTCATCAAGAAAAGATTTTGTTTCTGTTTGTCTGGGCAAGGAAATTGTTTATAAAACTGAATTAATGTTTTCTCCTGGCAATGCTCTCTCTTGGTAAATCTTCATGAAGCCAGTGTTATCATCCTGTTCCCAGTGGCTTCCTATTTTATCATAAGGACAGTCTTGTAGCAATTGACCTCCAGCACTGACTAGTTCTCAGTGTGGGTAACCTGCAGCCTTTCCTCCTTCTTAGCCCAGAGCTCCTCGTGCTTCTCAGCCTCAGCACAGGGACAATGGCTTTCAGCACCTTTTTTCAAAGTCCTCTGAGACCTGGGGCTCCCGTTACACAAGTAGCTCCTGAGCTGGAGTACATTACCAGTGGCTTCCCCACAGGGATCCATCCTGCCTGGCTGATGGGACTTGCAGGAAGCCTCTGCTGGAGGAGAACCTGGCAGTGAACAGAGCTCCCCAGCCAGACCTGGGAAGGTGGCTCTGGGTGCTGTGGGGCTCTGTCCCTAGGTCTCTGTCCCTGGATGGGGGGCAAGCATGACCAAATCAAGCCTCCGTCTCCCTTGCTGGGAATGGCTTGAGGGATTTCTGGTGCTCCAGAGCCTCTTGGCATCAAACAGCACCATGCCCTGGGGGGCTGAAAGTCTGCTCACCCAAGTGTAAAGCTTAATGGATCTGATGCTTATGGCTACAAATGAGCTATGCACAGATCGAGTCTGCTGCAAAGAAAATGCATTTGTGAAAGTCTGCTTGCAGTGACCGATGGGACAGGCAATGCCTGAATAAATCCTGACACTTGCAGGTTTGCTGGTGTGATTGAAAGCCTGCAGAAGGTGCTGGCCAGGAAGGAGCTTCAGGCTTTCTAGACTGGCTTCATGCACTAAGTAATGAGATATCATAGAGCAGAAATGGCTATCAGAAACCTCAAGAAGAGCCAGACTTATACTCTTCACCTTGCAACAGGTGAAGTACATTATAAAGTATCTATGCTTGATAAAGCTTTAGTATGCAAGCTCCATTTCTGTGCATACTGCTGGAGTTTCAGTGTGCTGCTCTCCATCTCACCTGGGCTGCAGTTTAATAGTAAACAGGATGCAGCACAGGTGACTTAGAGAGCACGAGGCTGTCTTCTGTTAGAAGGAAGCAGCTTTTGTTAATTTCTCTTCTCTGAAGCTTTCCAGGAGAAATGGTGCTGGGGCACAGCAGTAAATAGAACTGCCAACACATGTAGTAGTGTCTTGGTCCTGGGGACAGAAAACAGCAAACACACATGTCACGCCAGACCATCACTGCCTGGACAGGAGGTAAAGCTGAAGTCCCAAGGTCCTGTGACATCTGTGGAGGGGAGGTGTGACCAGTTCCTGCAGGCCCCCTCCTGCCCCGGTGAGCTGTGGACTTGTCCTGGGTTTGCAAGGATGCATGTAGGATTTCTGCTCTGTGTGTGTGCATATTCTGTCTCAGGGAGGTGTCGTGCTCACAGCACATCTGACCTGCTGCATGCATCGTGCTGTACTGGGGCTCCCGTATGACCTTGGAAACTCAGCTCACCTTGGAGACAGCTGGAGAGCATCTGCTTGCTCTAAAGCACTGATTTAGTAGGTGACATTGTGACATTTTCCCCCTCCAGACCACAGAGTTTCTTACCACCATCCTGGGACACAGCTGCTGACCCAGGCTCTCCAGGAAACTGAAAAACTTGGTCTAGTGAGAGGTGTCCCTGCCCATGGCAGGGGGATGGAGCCGGACGATGTTTAAGATCCCTTTTAACCCAAACCAATCTGTGATTCTGCGAATCTACCATGGAGAAGTTAGCTGTTTTGAATTGCTTCTTTTACATCTCTTGGGTTGATGTGAGGCTCTGGAGAGGGAAAGGCATTTTAACATTGTAAGTATGCAAGATGTCCAAAAAATGAAAGAAGCGGTGCTCCTGACAGGGATTTGCCAGGTGTTCAGAAACAGTTATGTGGTTCTGCAGTGCCGCGTGCTGTATAAAATGGTCTTGAACTCATCACAGTTTTTTTATTTTCTCCCTCCTACTGATTATTTTCACATAAATGTGGCAGAGTTTGAAAGAAACTTTTTTTGGGTTTACTGCCATGGAAGGACCCAGAGTCAGTGACCACAACGTTGGTATTAGTTACCAGTTGTCAGGGCTCTTTAAACAGTGCACACTATGGCTACTTCAGCATATTCTCTGTGAACACCAGTAGCTTAATTAGAACATTTAAAAACCTATAATACCTTGGATATGGTTTTGTGCAGAGGAAGAGAAGACCTGCCATTGAACAGTTTAAGGCAATTCAATTCTAATTTGGACTTAAAACTACTTTGCATATTTTTAATGCTGTGTTTGAATAACAGCAATAAATACATATTCCTATATAAATCCATTTTCTCGCCCAAGGTATAAATGACCAATATGAAATCCCAGGGTGAGAAATATGGTTTTCCTTGGACAGAGTGTCTCAATCTAAGTGTTTTATAACTCATACACTGCTCCTGGTGTGGTGGCATAGGAACTGTTCTTTATATACATCTTTATATAACTGCTGTATATAACCTGCTATAGCTTAAGTGCAGCGATTTAAAAAGCAATGACAATTTATTCCCAAGTGTGATCTCTGATCAATGTCAGGCTCTCCATTTTAGGTCTTAAATATTTATTCAAAGCGCAGATCATACATTTCTGGTGCTGTGCAGGGAATTTATGATAAGTCACCATTCCACGTTGGACACCAAAATGTCTTCTACCTCTGATTTTCTTTTCCTTTTCCTTTTCCTTTTCCTTTTCCTTTTCCTTTTCCTTTTCCTTTTCCTTTTCCTTTTTTCTTTTTTTTTTCTTTTTATTTCCTTTCCCTTTCCCTTCCTTTTTCCTTTTCCTTTTCCTTTCCTTCTCTCTTCTCTCTCTCTTCTCTTCTCTTCTCTTCTCTTCTCTTCTCTTCTCTTCTCTTCTCTTCTCTTCTCTTCTCTTCTCTTCTCTTCTCTTCTCTGTCCTCTCTCTTCTCCTTTCCTTTCCTTTCCTTTCCTTTCCTTTCCTTTCCTTTCCTTTCCTTTCCTTTCCTTTCCTTTCCTTTCCTTTCCTTTCCTTTCCTTTCCTTTCCTTTCCTTTCCTTTCCTTTCCTTTCCTTTCCTTTCCTTTCCTTTCCTTTCCTTTCCTTTCCTTTCCTTTCCTTTCCTTTCCTTTCCTTTCCTTTCCTTTCCTTTCCTTTCCTTTCCTTTCCTTTCCTTTCCTTTCCTTTCCTTTCCTTTCCTTTCCTTTCCTTTCCTTTCCTTTCCTTTCCTTTCCTTCCCTTCCCTTCCCTTCCCTTCCCTTCCCTTCCCTTCCCTTCCCTTCCCTTCCCTTCCCTTCCCTTCCCTTCCCTTCCGCAAAGAAATGGAACATAAAATAGAATTAGACCAGTGCTTTTACCAGGACAACATCAGCTAGGTCTCTCCTTTAACTGCATAAGTGTGCTGGTCCAGCAGATGTGGGACGCTGGCTGTGTGCCTCCTCCCTGTGCTGGATCTCCTGGTGCCTCTCCTGGGGTGTATGTGTTGTTGGTTGAAAGTACTGTGGATTTGTTTGGTACTCTTGTCCATGAAAAGTACTGTTTGCTGGCTTTTCCCAGTCACTGTGCCTTGATGCCCCAGCCAAGGACAAGAGATAACCAGTACAAGGTACTGTGATCTCGATGGGCAAAGTGATCAGACACCTTCCCTACGTAGACGAGGAGGGGTGAAGGGTGAGAGATGACACCCCAATGGGAAACCTAAGCCGAAGTGAGATACCTGTCCAAAGTAAGATGGCTGAACGTGGAGGTGTTTTGCTCTCCATTTGCTGTCGGTAGATCCTGGTCAAACAGGTGGCTGTTTGATCGCTGAAGTTGGCTGAACTGAATCAAAGTGGCTGCCAAGGACACACAAGATGTCTGTGTGAAGGTGGAAAGAATAATCCAGGGCTTTTAGCATTAGATCATTTGTAGGTCACCATTCACCTGAAGGAAGATTGTCTTTCTACAGTGCTGACCCAAAGTTCTGGTTTGGGTGAAGTCTTGCCTGCTAGAAGAACTGGGAATAGTGTCTACTGATGTAGGTAATATATCTTACAAAATTATTGGGTTTGGCAGATGGACTCCTTTTTCATAATCCTTCATAATTTTCTTTCTTCTGAGAGCCTTATTCTTTATAATTTCAACCCAATAATACTGAAATGTGCTGTTTGCTTCATATACCATACATTAACTCATTCCTGAAAATGCTCTTTGATTTGCATTTTTGTTCTTATACCCATGACATAGAGTCAGGGAAAAGAAACTACCTGACTTTGTGGTCAATAAATGACTAATTAGCTAAGTGTTGACAAATCAAAGAACTGATAACTCTTGTTCCACATGCTTGTGAACAAATCACAGAATAATCTGTGTTAAAGGGGCCTCTGGAAATCATCAAGTCCCACCCCCTTCTTGAAGTGGGTCTGGTTAAGTTAGATTGCTCAGCTCAGTTGAGTTTCAAACATCTCCAAGGATGAAGATTGCACAGCCTTACTGGGCAACATGTTCCAGGAATGATAGGAGGCAAAAGTGTACATACACAGAGGTGGGAAACACCTCATAACAGTGGGGCAGGACCAGCAGTGCGGTGGGCAGTGACCTCAGCTCAGTGGGCAGTGACTTCAGCAGTTCAGCTATGCCACTGAATAACAGTTACAAGAGATATATTGCATATCTTGTTCCTAGTGATGCAAACCGCCCAATTTAATCCAGGAGTATTTCTATATGCTATTGAACTAACAGGAAGGCATAGCAATTTCCAAGCTGTAGGCATCCTTATTCAGAAGGGAACTTCAAATATTTAACCACTGCATGGCCTCTTGTTAAATAGAGGTCTTACATGTGCAAGACCAAGGGTGAGGGTCATGCCACCTATCTGATGAAATGCCAGCTCTGACTCCAAGGATCAAACCCTGAATGAGTCTGTAAGAGCAATTTATCATCGCAGGAGTGAAACATCAGCTTGTTTCTTACGTAGCAAAAGTTAGGACTCATTGACCTTCTGCAGGAGGAGAACTGGGGCACTTTGGGATTCTGATCACTGTCATGTTGTTAGAAATGGAGAGAAAATCCACTGAATGACACTGGAACAAAGCAGCAATAAGCAACCTGAGAATGAAGCCCGTAATCTCTTTGTCCCTGTGCTGTACATGTTTTCTCTATAGCCTAATTTAAGAACAAAATCCTAATTTGTTTGTGTGGCTGCTGTAGTTAATGTATTTGGGGACACACATGCTGAGGAGCTGGAGGAGGATGTTATCTCTGTCCTTTTCCAAGGAGACAGATAACACTGTGATATACGCAAGAGCCAAACCATGGCATACAGGTTAGAAGCGAGATGGCTATTTTGATTCCTGCAAATCACAGTGGAGAGCAGCTCTCTGAGGATGACTGAGACACAGGGAGCAATGGGAACTGAAGGTTACAGGTACTTTTATCTGCACATTCCCACCGCATCTGCTTGCAACATTACCCATCACTCTGCATCTTCAGAGCTGCCAGGACCAGACACCCATTCTTGTTAATGGAAATGATCTTATTTCTGTGCTCAGAACCACCACCACTTGCCCCCTCAACCCCCTTCTTAGTAGATTTCCATTGTGCACTAGCATCTTTGGTTTAATTTTAATTAATTTATATCTATCCACCTAGGATACTGTTAGCTGATACCGAGATGGAGCCGAGTCAGATATATTCTCTCGCTGCACTTTGTCTTGGTTGTCCTTCGACAAGATGGCTGTAGTTCACTTAACATTTCATCCTACAGCTGACTTTTATGCACAAGGACTTAATTGGGGTTTTTTCTCCCACTTTTTTGGACATAGTGATGCCCAAATTTTTTGAGAATGACTGCAATGGTGGAAATGTGACCTGCTCTGGTGAGCCAGGCTGCCTATTTCATGGCACAAAGAGGATGGATGAGGGAAGAGTTTACTTAAAGGTTTCTCTTTCAGAAGCAGGAAAAAGACTCCAGAGATGTTCAGCTTGTGTCCTGCCAGTTTCTGCTTCCTCATTTAGGGTTTTTTTGTTTCGTATTGGTGCTCTGCCTTTATGTCCTTTGGGCAGCAAAGGAATAGAAGGGTGCAAAGTCATAAGCATATTACACTAAAAAGGCCACTCGCATTAGGCAGTGGGTAAGTGCTGTTGGGACTTGATATAGCTCTTTGCTATGGGAGCGGTTAAACAGAAATAAGCAGGCATTTAGGAAAAATAGCATCAAAGACTCCTCCAGAAGAAATATTGTCAGAGCAGTACTCTCCCCAGGTGATAGGAGCCTCATGTTGTGAGGAGCCTTCCTCCAGTATGCCAAGGGAAAACCAG
This sequence comes from Neopsephotus bourkii, assembly GCF_033783945.1. Classification (NCBI taxonomy): domain Eukaryota; kingdom Metazoa; phylum Chordata; class Aves; order Psittaciformes; family Psittacidae; genus Neopsephotus; species Neopsephotus bourkii. Next base: position 5,680,508 of record NW_026902113.1, read on the forward strand.
CAAGTACTGGAGCTGCATGAACATCTCTTCTGATTTTGCTCCAGACCTCTACAGCCCAGGTTACCATCAACCCTTGTTACACCAGGGTGGGTTTGAATGCCCTCCTCTGTGGTTAGTAGTGTCTGAGCATGCAATTTTCTGGTGGTACTTGTGGAGTTCTGCCCCTGACCCTACAGGAAATCTCTCAGAGCTTCCATTGTGTGAAAACTAGGTATTACTCACCTCTCATCTGTGATCTTTCTTTGTAGGTAGCTGGGCATGTGTGTGTCCTAAATAATGCAAACAGCATTTGGCCTTTACTATCTGCTCTTTTGTTAAAGTCTATGCCCATATGTATGTATTTCCTGTCTATCTGTCCTGGGTTTGGATGGGATAATTTTTTTCCTAGTAGCTGGTGCAGTGCTATGTTTAGCTTTAGTCTGAGAACAACGCTGATAACACACCAGTGTTTTAGTTGCTGCTCAGTAGCACTTACCCTGATCAACAACTTTCCAGTCTCATGCTCTGCCAGTGAAAAGGGGCACAAGAAGCCGTGAGGAAGAAGAGACAGGACACCTGATCCAAATTAGCCAAAGAGGTATTCCGTACCACAGCAGGTCATGCTCGGTATAGAAAAGAAGGGTCAATCACTGCTTGGATACAGGCTATGTATCTGTCAGTGGGTGGTGATCATTTGTATCATGCATCACCTGTGTTTCTTGGATTTTAGCTCTCTCTTTATTGTTGTTATTATTATTATAATAATTATTAAGGTGTTCTTATCTTAACCCACGGGTTTTATCTTATTCTTTTTCTCCTCGCCATCCCACTGGTGGCCAAAGGGCAGGAACGGAGCAAGCAGCTGTATGGTACTTAGCTGCTGCCTGGGGTTAAACCATGGCATTATCACATGCCACAGATGGTTTCTCAGGCTGCACAAATATCATGGACTCGTGTCATAGACTCAGGGTTTGGGTAATCCTACCTCACCATTACCTGAGTGCTTTGGATGAGGTTGGACGGCAACCTTCCCTGGACACTGCACATGGGAACACAGTCAAATGTCCATGTGGCTCCTCAGCCTGGCCTGCTGTCTTCTCTGAGCAAAGCCTGAGGGCTAGTGCCAGGGTGAAATTCAATGCCAGTGTTGCAGCTCTTGTTGGGTTAATTAAACATCTGAGTAAAAATGCCTGAAGTGCGTCAGTGACTTGAGCAAATGGCGGTCTGCCATGGGAACTCAGGAGCCTTAGCTGAAGGGACATGTTTGAAAGTATTATCCTTCATGTTTTATGAGCAAGAAATCAGTACAACAGGACCAGTTGTACTGCTGGAAGGAAGCATAACCAGGATACAGAGTTGAAAGTATCATCTTCTACCTCACCATCACATTGGGCTCAGCCATTCCCTTTTTGGTCCCAGTTTTCTCCCCGTTATGTTTTATTTATTTGTTTGATGAGGACCTCACTCAGTGGAACATGCACTTGCCCTAGGTTTCCAGGTGCTATGGTAGTAAGTATCCCTCTTCCTCTTTCAGTTACCAACAGTCTAGTTTTAGTATGTAAGCACCAAAAGAGATGGTAGCCGTTACTCTTATTCTCTGGCTTTCATGGAGAGGAAACCTGTCACCTGTTCACTTAGCTGGATTTACAATATCCCAAAGACTGTGCACATGAAAGAAATGCCACTTGTTTGTTAAAAGACCCAGCAATTAAATCCTCCCCCACTCATCCTCTACTTCAGATAAAATGACATTAGCCTGCCAGGAAGCATGAAACAGCAAACTGTATAATTAAACACAGTTAATTGTAGCTAATGAGCAGAGAAATGGATAACCCTTAGCAGCATAGAATCAGCCACTGGCTTCCTCCCTTATTTTGTTCCTGATGAAAAAGATAAAGTAGGAAAAAAGTTGTCTTCTGACTTGTGGTCCAATATTTGCTCTTAGTCCACCAGACAGCATATTGCATTGCATCAGTAGAGCATTGGGTTTTGACTGCACATGCCATACTCTAGGTTTCAACAGAAAATAGTCTTGCAAAGCCCCCTTTGTTGTTGCCTTGTTAGCTATCAAGAGAAGAGAAATTCTCACAAAATGCCTTTTTCCACCCTTCTCAATTATTTGAAAACACCTCAACACTAAGTCAAATGACGTCTCACATAGTCGAAGTGGAGCACATGGGCTCAAGGAAAGGAATTGTCCCAGAAGATGTCCTCCTTATAACCAAAAATCCAGCAGAGGAGGGTTGCAAATTCTCCATATATAAAAAACAAGTTGGAAAGTAGAGCTGCAGAAATATTAAAAGTCTATTGTACTGCAATATCTCTTTATCTATCAGATGCAACTCGAATGTCGCCTGTGAGCTTGCTTTAGCTCTGCAGTGATTCTTTTTTGTCGTTCTAAAATCTGTAAGTAATGAAGGCTATCTATTAGGAAAGTACCAAAGATCTTTGTTAACCCACTTCATAAAGGAGTCCTGCAGACTACCATTTGGACAGAGCCTGGGCTGCTGTATCTCATTTTTGCCCTCATGCGATAAAATTAGGAGCTATGAGATGTAAATCTTAACTTCAGTCTCAGTTTTGGCACAAATCAGACAATGAAAGTGTCTGTCTGATTAGACAGTTAAACAGGAAGGGATGACTCAAAATCCCCTTTCAATTTCAATAACTCCTGTGTGATTAGGGGCCCTTTGAGGACCGTGTCAAATTCCCTTTTATTTAATTGAAACGCTGTGAAAGAAGATGAAGGTAGTTGTAACCTGAGGAGTGTTGGGTGCATTCTGGTGCAGCACCGAGACTTTAAAACTGTTAAGGGATTAGGAGTGACAGACTAGTCCCCTGAGCAATTGTTTTTTATACCCCAACTTTCTAGTTTCCAGTTCTCACTGTGTTTCTCCTTCTGGTGCGATGTGTTTTGTGGGTTGGTAAATCCTCTGAGTAAGTCAGAAGTGGTGCTCAATTAGTAGAGCAAAGTGAAGTACAGGGTCTTATGTAGAAGTGCTGGGCAGGAGGTGTGAGATAAACTAACCTCTAGTTTCTCCTACTCCACCCTTTTAGTGATATGCTGTTGTAATTCCCATTATAGAATCATAGAATGGTTTGGGCAGGAAAAGACCTTAAGATCATCCAGTTACAGCCCCCCTGCCATGGGCAGGGACACCTCCCACTAGACCAGGTTGCTCAAAGCCCCATCCAACCTGGCCTCAAACACTGCCAAGGATGGGACAGTCACAGCTCCTCTGAGCAACCTGTGCCAGTGCCTCAGCACCCTCATAGTGACGAATACCTTATATCTAAGGAAGGATACACCTATCCTTTATCAAAGCCCTGAGCTGGCACTGATACGAGCATGTGCTCCTCTGCCTCCCTGCAGGTTGTGGTCTCAGTTCCTACAATGGCTGCAGGGACCACGCACTCTGCTCAAGGTACTGTGCCTCTAGTGCCGTGGGAAGCTGCCCGGTACGTCAAATCCAACTACAAAGGGAGATCATCCCCATCTTTCTGTTAGCGACTATGCTAAATCCGCTGAGCATGCAGTCAGTGCCCCACTCAGATTGGCAATATGAGTCTGGCTGCCCCCTTGGGAAGGTTGACATGCTGGGAGCAAAGTGAATGCAGAGAATGCTTTGCAAAGGAGATCCCCAGCTTGCTTAGAAATATCTCTGTCTTTATTCCTCTGTGTTACAGAGTTACTTGTCCTATTTTGGATAGGGAATAAATTGCTCCTGTTTGCATGCCTTACATTGCATCCTGAACATCTTGTTCTAACTGCTTTAGGCTTCCTATAGTTTCTGGCAGGCTGAGCAAATACAGAGAGTAAAAAATGCCATAAAATCCCCAAAAGATTTTTAGCCAGCTCTATTATGTTGTTTGTGCTTCACTGGGATATTTTATTGCGCTGGGTTATATTACTGTGTGAGTATTCCTCTTCTTGGACAGAGTTGAGTCAGTGCCACTCCACAGCAGCACTTCACACAGGATCAGCGGAGACTGGTGTGCCTGGACAGGGTCAGCTCTTTTAACCAGTTTGAGTTCTGATTTACTTGATTTTCTGGCAGTGCAGACAGTATTCCAGGAAGATCTAGAGAGCATCTGCAGCTCTCAAGCAAAGCCTGCAGTAGACTCAGCTGCAGACACTCAACTGCAGCTGAACTAAATAGACTAGATCAGAGAGGATGAAAAGAAACCAGAGATCACCTCTGAATGCAAATGAATTAACAGGAAGAGTTAGAGATCTGATTGCAATTACAGAGACACGGTGGGATAGCTTGCATGATTGGTATGTTGTCATGAGTGGCTATGTACCTTTTAGGAAAGACAGGCCAGCAAGGTGAAGTAGTGAAGTTGCTCTTTATGTGAGAGAGCAACTGGAACATATTGAGCTCTGTCTGGCAAGGGGTGGATGAAGAACAAGTTGAGAGCTTATGAATAAGGATTAATGGGTGACACTGTTGTATGTGTCTACTACCGGCCACTTAATTAAGAATTTGTTACCACATATTTATTAGATTGCATGAAAGAAATTTAATTAAGCAAATTGAATTAATACCTCCATAAACCCAGCTTAAATTCCAGCTTACTGTGTGATCATCAATCAAAATGGTATTTTCACTACCTTTTTTGATCCAGATGCTGTAATGCTTACTAAGGTATTCATAAAGTTATCTGGAATTTTATCAAAGTTAGGATACGTGAGGTCAAATGCATTGTTATTTACTTATAAAGAAATGAAAATGTGAAGAGGGATGAAAGCATGACACACCATGGAAAGAAGACAAAGGAAGGCAAGGCTTATAATGGAAAGTAGGCATGGCTCTGTGGTTCTGTTATATATATACATTTGCATAAGCTTAATTTCTTGGGATGATGCAAAAGGCAGTAAGTTTTGAGAAGTCATCTGACTGAGAAATGATTATTAAGACCTTTCCTCTTTTGACTCTTCCAGAATCTCTTCTTGGTATTGTGACTGGTATGCTGGCCTGTCTGTAGAAGATACTTTGTCTGAAGAATCATCCTTCTGATTATCAGTGTTAGAAAGTTCTATACTGTGCATTTCTTGTTTGTCTGGTGGATCTTTCAGTCTGTAAGCACCAATGCAGTAGATCCATCTGTGGCTGCAGGCTTCCTTGGGGCACCTCCGGGGCAGGTGAGACATTTTCTGCCTCTGCCCAGCCAGCATGGACCCAAATAATCCTGTCTGAGCTGGATATAACAAAGGTAACACTTAATTTTTCCAAAACTTTGATGGGAGACAGAAGCTGATGAAAACCATGGTGGCAACTACTGGCTTGCACTGGGCTATGTGACTAATGAAGCCATTTGGTGGGTGTACTGATTAACATGGAGAAACAATAATTGTTAAGACAGGAGGGGAAGGAGTGGGGCAGCATACACAGTATTGCAACACCATTTTGAAGCTGAAGCCCAAGGGGAGGAAGCAGAGAAGCCAAGCTGTCATCCCTAGATCTACACATTGACTGGCCAGAGAGATGTCCTGTGCCCCATGTCCTTGCTGCTGGACTATGCTACGTGAAGCTCATGGGACTGATGCTCTGACATGTGGTGTGTGTGATCTGTGAAACAGGAATAGCAGTCCAGAAAGGACTTGTGCAACATGATGTGGAGTGTTTTGTGGCTTTAGTAACTGTCTTGGCAGTAGGCCCCGGAGCGTCAGGTAAGAGGCCTGTCTGTCTGCAAGGTGTAAGGGAAGATTGAAGCGTGGCTGGAGAGCAGCAGCAGGAGGCAGTGTGCTGAACGAGATGTAGCTATGGCAGTTAACAAGGGTAACTTCAGATGAAGATGTGGGATGTGTTTTAGATTATTGCCTTCCTCGGCACTCAGATCTTTTCTCAGATTTAAGGGAAGCACATTTATCAGTCTGGATTTAGAGTTGGAATCTTTTCCTGAAGGGTAGTACTGCCAAAAAAAAGGAGCAAGGATCAAGCTTTTGTTTTACAACCCATTAGTAGGATGAGAGAGATGATCATTCTGTCATGCGGAAGACCAAGACCAATCTTCTTGCCTGAAGAAATTTAGTCTGCTTCCCTTCATTATCAAATAGGGCATTTGTGTTCTGTGCAGGAAAAAAGTCGTGAGATGAGATAACATGCAAGTGAATGCCCATGGCACTCTTATTCTCACTTGAAAGATTTGGATTTCAGTCTTGGCTATATGAATAGTTTATATATTAATACAATGACTGCTTGACATAAACCACCCTAAATATGTCCCTCTCAGCAAACCTAGCAGCTGGGCCCTTGTAGATAAGGCTTTTCCACTAGGAGATAGGGAATGGATTGAATTAGCTTTAATTAAATTTTACTTTCTCTTGTTTGGAATAGCTTCACAGATAAGAAAATGATAGTGATGTTTTCTCTTTAAACTAATCCTCATCCAGTTAAAAATTTCAGGCAAAGTTTCATGTTTCTGTATTACGGCGCTTGCCTAGTGTATCATTAAAGCACACGCATCCATGCAGGGCCGCAAGAACAGTATCTGTGGGACAGCCCACAGGACCATAGCAGTGTATGTGCTGTAGCAGCTGTTGAACGTTCAGCTGGCATGGATTTTTATAGTTTTATTTTTCAGGTGTAACAACCTTTTTCATTACATTTCTAATATAGATAGATTTACCACTCCTCTTTTCTTTGTAATGGAAAGTACAACTTTGATTCTTTTTGTTTACAGCCACCCATATAGATAGCTGAATTTCTTATGCCTAGTTTTGGGTACAACACAGCATTTTTATTTTTGCTTTATTACCCTGAGAAAATAACAAAGTATCTTTTAAGTCCTGTGAAACCATCTCTTTGGTTATTTTTTAAGCACAAGTATATCTGCTTATAAGAAGAATTTTGCAACGCATCAGACACAATTAAAGTATGTGAGTTTAAAGAGAAACTATTTAATGACTTCTTTAAAAATTAGTTGAGAACTCAGTCTATCGTTCTTTCATTTTGACAATGCTGTTTATATTGATTAGCACTGTACTCTACTTCATGTGTGCTGCCAACAAAATTAATTTGAAGATCATGTGTGTGGCTCAGTTCAGCAGATGACACTCTTTCACCCCACTGGGGATTGGAAATGTGCTCCTTCACCAAGCATCATCGTGACCAGAGAAAGAACAGTGAGAAGCTTCTAAGCATGGTATCAACCCAAATACTGTAAAGATGATATGCCAGCTTTCTCTTTTTAATGTTTTGGTGTAGAATTAGTACTCTGTCTAAATGAAGCCTCTTCTTTCTGAGAGTTCAGCAACTCTATGGATGTCACTGAATCAACAGGTTGCAAACCAGTGTCCTTCATGAGGGCACTACTCCCCAGCTTCATTCACTGGGCATCCCTGCAGATAGCAGTACCTCTTGGCTCTGTGCCATGCTGGGGCTAATTTTGAAGCTTACCTTGTGCTGAAACCACTCCCATCCTGATCTGGAGAATCCCCAGGAGATTCCCAAGTCTTAGCTCTCCTAGTGGCTCAGTGCGTAGGTTTGCTTCCTTGAGATTTCCTTTTCTATTTTAAAATGGAAGAAGTCCAGGCGAGCTCTCATCTTCCCTCCCACCAGTAGACTTATGCCAGTTTTAGTCTGAAGCAAATGAGGCAGTTTTGTTCCTAAACACCCATAAACACACTTCTGTGCATTTGACTGTCTTTGAAGGCTTTCTCTGCTTTGTCACTTGAAACTCTGTGACATGGGGACACACTTGTTCAGCAAATCATTATCTTTTCTGATTATAAGATCTGGGACCACTGTTTGAGGGCTATTAGACGAGCCAGGGCTTTATTTCACCTTATGGAAATTATAATCTGTGAGCCTAAATAAGCAGAAATATTTCACCCCACAATTTTGATCCTGAATTTACTTTACTTACTAATCTCTGGTGGCTTAGCTGCTATCAGTTTGCAAAGTTTCCTTTTACATCTTCACCATCCACTATTACCCTTATTTCCTTTCACGGTAAAAAGACACCTGCTCTCTGCTTTCTTCTGCTTCTTTGGCTATAGGAAAGTGTTTCTAGAAAAGTTGGGCTCCAATCTGAATCCTTTTTTCTTGTCTGGCAATGCTTGTGGTGCTGCTGGTGCTGGGCTGGAAGTGGGGATATAGGGTTTGTATTCTTAACCCCTGGACTGCACATGCACTTTTCCATGCTTAGATGTTGGGCTGAATGTTCACCCATTCTCCTTTCACTCTGCAGACCCTTCCACCTCCCTAGCCCCATGGTGGCTGTCAGTATTGTCTCTCGAGTGTTGAAACCAACATCTGGTCCAACTGACATAGCTGGGTCTCTCAGACATTTACTAAACCTAGCCCTAGCTGCTCTTAAGCTCTTGCTTGTCCACAGCAGCAGTGCTTTCCCCTCAACTCTTTGGCTTGCTCTGAAGTCGACCGCATTGCACAGTAAAGTTGTGACACTTTGTGATTTTGTTGATGTTTAGAAAAGCTGCAAAGGTCCCAGCTCCTGGTTTTGAGGCTATAGCAAATGCCTAAAAAGGTATATTTTACTGGCACAGACACAGAGGAAAAATATTTTCTGCTTGTCTATATTTATTATCTCATATGCAAGGAGAGAGCACTGCAATCCTTCACTATGCTGCCCGTGATACAAGTTTCTGCAGTAAGCTCTTCAATTTTCTCATAAACTACACCTCACATGTTTTCCTCCTCCTCAATTTTTTTAAAGGGATCATTAAATTCCCCTCAGGCAGACTCTTACAATGTTGCAGGTTGGGACCCTTCTGCTTTATTGCACTGCTTCGTAATATATGGGAAGAACTACTGCTTACCAAACAGGAGGTGAGATGAAGCAGAGGCTCTGCCATCCAGTCATATGCTGTGGAACCTACTGTGCACCCCTTAATGCAGGGGAAAAAGCCCAGACATTTTGAGTGGATTGATTTTAGTTCAAGTAGAAAGATGAATATCGAACTGTGATGAAGCCCATCAGGTGCCAAGTGTCCCAGCTCCAGAGGATCGCCTCGAGAAGGGGCCAAGCAGCAGCTCCCACTGCCTGAACCCCGTGGTTCCTGTGGACACCAACAGGCATTGCTCATTAGCCAGTCTTTATTTCATGTGAAAGGGTGAAAAATTGGAGGAAAAAAACATTGTGAATTTGAAGATCAAAGCCATCATTTGAGAGTTTTGTCTCAAGGTGCTGTGATTCAGGTCCTCACAGCAGTTATGTCTTTGAGATGCATCCAGGTGGTCTGATGTTCATGTGAAATCCTTTTGACAAGTCTAGACAGATGTGGGTGAGAAAAGTTAATGAAACAAAATCTCCTTCAATGAAATTAGGAAGCTTATTAACTCAGCATCTTTGGGGAAATGCTTCCAATATAGATGGACACCTGACAAGAGCGACATCAAATTTTCATAGCTGCAATTAATTCCTTCCATTTAGAAACACTCAATTAGAAGCTTCCAATTACATTGCAACCTTTATCATTAAAGTGCTATTAACCTCCAAGCCACTGCTACTGACATTAAAGATCTGACTAGGAAAGAGTAAACAGCTTGGTCTGAAATGGAAGCTGCTCTCCTAAGATGAATGTGAACACTCCCTTTTTCTTTTCTAATCTAGGTCATTTATTCACATTGCAGTGCTTTGCTCTGTTAGCAAGACCAGGCTGGGGTGAGTGTGCCTGCAGGCTGCTGAGACTTTTGGGCCCCACTAGCCCCTGGCTGGTGGGAAGCCTCTGCTTGGGCTGGTGTGGGCTTCCCTGCACAGTGCTGCATCCCGCCTCTCTGGCAGCGACCTTCTCAAGCCTCCCAGTTTTATAAAAATACTTGAATTTTCGGATACTTCCTATGATCCCTCTTTTGAAAAAACTGAAGTGATTCTTCTGACTTTATATCCACCTTGTAGGCAGGTGTTTTCCTCACTGTTGGTCTGTGCTTCAGCTAGTAAGTATGTGGCAGACTGCATATTCGGAGTACTCAAAATCATTGTTGTTTAGCAGATTCAATCAAGTTTCCTTGCATATAAGGTGCACAGAAACGAAGGCCTTAACCCAAAGACTAGATGAAAATTGTATCTTCTGAAAGCTGGTGGAAGTGGTCTTTTCTCAACTAACAGAGAGAAAACACATGCTCAGGAAACTGAAAATGCAGTATTAAAAGATGGCTCACGTGCTTATTATTAATGAGCTGTGTGAATATGGGGGAAGAGGGGAGTGGGCAAGAGTCCAGGTAAGTAGTGAATTGAACAAGATACCTTAATGGGCTGTATTCTGCTGTTTCACATCTAGGAGGCCCTGTCCATGTCTAAAACGCTGCTTATTGACCTGTGTAGGTCTTGTCAGTTTACATAGGAAGCACAGGGATCACAGAAAGCCTCTGGTGCACCCAGGGTTTGACCATATGAAGGTATCTGAGCTGATTTTTTGGAAACCTGGATTGCTTGCCTGCCCTGCAAGATTCATCATGGTGCCAATAGGATGGCTTTGACAAATGTACTTACAGACAACTCCATGCTTGAGCTGTGGTGTCATTAGGTCCTCAGAAACAGATGGAAGCTTCGCAGTTTATGCCAATGCTGAAATCTGGTCCTCTGAAGTTCAAAACAAACTTTGGAGAAGTTGCTGATTATACCTTCTAGTAGCTCTTTCAGGTAAGAGAGCAAGTGTTTTTAATGAGTTTTGTTTCCATACACCTAGAGATAGCATTCTCCATTCTGGATTAATGACCTACGAAATCCCGAGTTTAAATACAAAGGTGATTTGTCATTTACAGGAGGGCAGAAAAGAGTCAGCTCTCCCTTAATGCTTCTACTGTTTTTTTCATTCCTTTGACTTCAAACAACCAAAAGGGTTTTTCTTTGAAAAACCTTTTGCTTCCAATGATGAGACTCTGTATGTTGAGTTTCAGCTGTGATTGAATTTGTGCTACAGCCAAGATATAAACCCTTGAAAATAGGATTTATAATGGAAATTCCAAGTGCAATCCTAACTGTAACAGCCAGCTTGATACCACAATAGTACTATTAACATTCTTCAAACCCAATGGTTAGGATGAGTCATATTGATCTAATTCTTTACATAACCCCTTTCCTTTCTGTGGCACAGGCCTAGTCTTGTAATTCCTGCTCATATGGCAATAGATATGCTCATTAAATTTTGGGGGACACAGCCGATATCAGTCCTATAGAAATAAAGTGTTTCCAGCAATCAAGCAGGGACATACCTTGTACACTTTTAAAGGTCAAATTCTGGGCAACTTTCACTAGTCTGACTTATTAACTTGATATTGCACTTGTTATTTGTACAATATCTATGCACCCTTCAAGTTCTGGCCTTCAATGTTTAGATAATCATATAACATTTAAAAATATAACAATAAATAATAAGTTTCAGGAAGCTGTGAGAGTGATGATAGGAGAATTGTAACTTTTTCTGGTTTCTACCTATTCTTTGTAGAAGACAGATGAATTGTCATCATTTTCTGCCCCGGTGATGAATACCACGTGCACTGTCCTCAGTGGTGCTGTGTTGCTATAAGTGCATAAGGTGATCCTAAAAAGGGAAGGCTACTACTGGGGATGATAACAATGCTGATGAAGTCACCTTGCTTGTCCTGGCCCCTGCAGAAGAAGATCTGGATGACCTTGTCTGGCCAGAATGTAAAAATTTTGATTTGTGAGAATTATAAAGGTTTTGCAAGTTGTGTGAATTTAGCAATTGAACAGAACTTAGATTTGGTGTAAAAAGGGGGAAAGACAGCATCGGAAACAGCTCACAGTTTGGGAGGAGAAGGGCAAAAGTGACCATGTGTTCCAGAGTGGGGTTGGTGGGTCAAGCAGCAGCTTGAAGCCCTTGTCTCTTCTCTGCCTCTGCTGCCTCGTGCCAAGGACAGAATGAAACATTTAACTGCGTATGTGAAGTAGAACTAATTGCTCAGCTGATATTAAGAGACTGTCTGGGGCTGTTGGGTCTGATCTCCTTGCCCCACCCATGAGCAGAGGGTGAATGGAAAAAGGAGGTGCCAATGGTTGGCCAAGCTGTCAGCAGCAGAGAAAAAAGTACAGGGGATCTGGACTTCCCTCTCCAAAGGAACATTGATTTATGGAGGCTTGATACTGCAAACAAACAGATGAGTGTGTAGAGGAAATCTGGTAGTACAGGCGTACAGTTCAGTCCTGATGTATCATAGGTCTCCCCATTACCTTTTATCACCTTTTCCTAGGTAGGAAGAGACTTCTTGCAGCCCATTCTCCCTTATTGTGCCTTTGATCAACTAATACAAGTGAAGCCTCCTGATAATTACATCTGCTGCTGAGCACAACTGAGCTTTTCATTCCACCCATGAACTCACCAGAACCTGTGCCTGCATGTGCCTTGGAAATTCAAATGTAAGTCACACTTCAGGCATGCTGAAAGCTGACAGCAAGCTTATCACAAAATCATAGAATGGGTTGGGTTGGAAAGGACCTTAAGATCATCTTGTTCCAACCCTCCAGCCATGGGTAGGAATGCCTCACCCTAGACCATGTATCTCAACTGGGGAAGCAGTGTCTGTCCTCAGCAGAATTTGACTGCTTCTCTTTAGGCCCTTAATTTCCACAGACTCTTTCTAATAGATCAGTAAAAATAAGCAAGCAAAACAAGCTTCCAGTGAGGAGGGTTGTGTTTCCTTTGATGGGATCCTATGCTGTAAATTTTTAAGGGTCTGATAATTGGAGAAGGTTGAAAGCCATTAGATCACTTCTGTAAATAGCCAGAGAATGAAGTGTTCATATTCTTTCTGCCTCTTCAAAACTGAGGTGTATCTGGTGTTTCAGCCCCTTTTGGAATTGAATTTCTCTTGACATAATCATTTGGGAAATTTTAATTTCTTTAATAGGTCATATTATCATAATTTAAATTAGTGTTCTCCTGTTGTTTAAATATATGTCCAAATTTATCCTGTGATCTTTTCAGCAATTTTATCATATCTGGAGTGTCAAACTCTGGGGAAAAGAGGATCACTAGCACTAAAATTCGATTGATGCAGTAAAATTGCCACTTGAATTTCTATTATGTTATGATTTTACGTGGTCCTGAGTACACATTATTAGCTGGTCTTTTGTTTGTTTAAGCTGGGACTCTGCGGGTGTATAGAGTTGCTTTTGAAATGGTAAGCATGAGAAAAAACTTTATGGTTTACTTAACAGTATATCTTTCAGACTGTTGGGTTGGCTACGATGCTGCTATGACCTGGCAAAGAAACAGTCACAATTGAGAAAAAGTGCTTTTACATACTTGTGGAAAATGTTTGGAAAGTGTACGATTAGTAAAGATTTGAAAATCATATTTTAATGTTTTTGGATAGTTTAGGAAAGGCTTAAGCCCTCCCAGACAAGCCTTCTCCATTTCCTAGGGGGACAAAATCTCTGCAGCTATCCTACCCACCACTGTTTGCCTCGTCCCACATCTATGATACATTTTGAACCTCATGGTTGGTCTTAGACAAACTCAGGAGAGGGAGAGACACCTCATGAGCCTCTGAAGAGCTCTGTGGATATGGAGGAGTCTTAAGCCAGGAGACACCAGATGAGATGTGGGCCAGGGGCAGATTTCACCATCCCATGGGATGGCGGGTGGCACATGGGCTCTGTGTAGGAGGAGAGATGTGGCTGCTGTGCATGGGGAAAGGACCTTGTGAACCAAAGCAAAGTACACTGGGACTGGTCTCACACAGGTGATTAGGAAAACCCAGAGGTCTCTGTTGCAGGTGGTGTCAGTTCAGCCTCTGGCAGAGACCACTGACTCCTGCTTGTTTCACATCTGTTGGTCTTCTGATTGAACGGGACCAATGAAGAACAAAACAAACCTGCCTGTAGGAGGCCTTACCTGGCTGGTTGTAGTTTTTGAACAGATAGGGTATTTTGGCTGTGTTGAGACTATGAAATGCCTTTTTCTTAGAAGGAAAACCACAAGTAAAAAAATTAACTATCAATTTCTGAGGATTAAAAGAGTGTACATGAACATTAAAATTGCATAAGCGAAGTCTTCAAGGGGAGGGAACCAGAAAACTTCAGTGAATGGAAGGACTACATACCCTGCCTTTACCCTCTCCCCATGAGTGACATGAGCTTATGCAGATTCCCAAGTGTTGGTGTATTCACTACACATTATAGAATCATGGAATGGTATATCCATAAGTGATTTATTTTGGCTCACCACTGTGGTGCAGCCATAGGAGCTGTTATGTATTTGGGAGGAAAAGGTACTTTGCTCTCTTTGTGATGAAGTCTGTATGACTGGAGGTAGGGCTTAGGTCCAGAGCAGACATGTTCCGCTGCATGTATTTGTTGTTTGGCAGATGCTCTAGTCATCTGGAGACAGTGTTAGGTTTTTGGAGAGCCACACTCTGAATGAACTGCTGTTTGGTCCTTTTTCAGAAGCTATCTTTCTGAGCCAAGTTTTATGCAGGCAAGCTGCCTTTTGGCATCAGTCCCCTAGAGCCCACCATAGCGTTGGGAGTCACCTTGCAAGGGTGCAGAGAAGGAGCAATGGTGATTTCTTCTCCTTCCCCCAGTGACTCTGTGCCCCCTTCCCTGGCTCCTCTTTGCCTGTGACTGTCACAGTGATGGCACCAGAGTTACTGCTGCTTATGCTTTCTCATATATCTTCCTTCAAGACTCTTGATTATAGGTACTTAAGTTTAATTACTGTGGATTTTATAGCACTCTGGGACAAGATAAAGGAAAATGAAAAACAGTGAGGCAAATGGGTTTTCCTCCTCTTAAAGGGAAGACTTTAAGGTATTTTTTTAAGGATAATTTATGAAAACCCTGATCAGATTATGCAACTGTTCCTTTCTATCTCAACATCACCCTCATGAGAGTATTACCAGCAGGGCTTGCCAGTAAGTTTCTGAAGATCTCTTAATAGTATTAGTCTCTCTGCATCCAGGAAAATGTTTTCTGAAGTCAGTTCCTGGTTTTCCTTATGGAACTTCTGTTATTAATTTCAGGTGGTTTCCCTGAATCATCTAAATTATAGCATACTCTCACACTATTCTGCTAAACATCTCTGGCTACTTTCAGCTTGCTATTACCAATTTTTCATAGTTTTCAGCTTTAATAAGTTCAGCTGGAAATCACCTGACTGAACTGCCATTTGCTTGCTGAAAATTTTACCATGTAAGATTTAAAATGGTGTCCTGGGTTCAGCAGTAGCAGTCATTTTTTCTCCTTCTTGGTAGCTGGTGCAGTGCTGTGTTTTGACTTTCGGCCTGGGAACAGTGCTGATAACACCGATGTTTTTAGTTACTGCTCAGATGTTTGGTCTGGCCAAGGACTTTGTGAGCCTCATGCTCTGCCAGGGAGGAGGGGAAGCCGGGAGGAAGCAGAGACAGGACACCTGACCCAAACTGACCAAAGAGGTATTCCATACCACAGCACGTCATGCCCAGGGATGTAACTGGGAGTTACCCAGAAGGGCTAGGAGACTGCGGGGTTGGACGAGGTATCGGTCGGTGCTTGGTCAGGCTGGGGGGGGGGTGAGTTATAGGTCAGCGGGTGCTGAGGTGTTGTATTCTCTTCCTTTGTTATTTCCTTTATCATTGTTATTATTGGTGGTAGCAATAGTGGTTTGTGTTATGCCTTAGTTACTAAACTGTTCTTATCTCAACCTGTGGGAGTTGCATTCTTTTCGATTCTCCTCTCCGTCCCTCCGGGAGTAAGGGGAGGGAAAGAATGGGGGGAGTGAATGAATGAGCTGCCTGACTGGTTTTAAACCACAACAAATGGCAATTTATAATATTGAAAAAAAAAAGGAAAAGACAAAAACAAAAATCACATATTCTATCAACAGAGTCCTGGCAATCTACATGGAAGAAGAGGGAACGCATGGAAGGCTCCATCTGAATTTGCTGTGACCTTTATGAGGACACTGAGTTGCACTCAATAGTGGCTGAGATGAAAGGGAAACTCCCACTCACTTAGCATGGACTGAATTGGGATCCTTTGGCAAGTAACCCTTTTCTATATAGGAAACACCAGAGAGAAAGGTGAGGGGGAAAATCTCAGCTGTATTCTGATCTTAAACCTCTTAGTTAAGATGCTTCTAGTGTGTACTCTAGGAAATATTTATAATTTATAAAAAGAAAATTTGATAATTTTTTTTGTGATTACCAGCCTCATCAAATAGTTTGCTCTGCAGTTGTCTCTGATTACCACCAAGTCAACTTATTTTTTTATTTATTTTAATGGCAAGCACCATTAATAATTAAGAAAAATGTGTTTCATTCCAACAAAAGTCTTTTAGTGGGAGTTTAAGAAAATTATTCAATGGTGCCTAAAAATAACCCTATACCACATTAATCCTCGATCCTGTTTTTTGAGGTGATTAAACTCTTTCTGACGTGCATCCAGAAATAAGCTCTGGAAACAGCCAAGAGACTCCATGTGGCCAGCTGCTCCTCTGACCTGAGCAAGTCACAGCACATAGAAAGTGACTTTGGCTAGGGAGAAACTGCTGTTCTGAAAAAGGAGTTACTGACATTATTATTAGATCAGCTGGGGTTGATCTAAACTCTGTACACCTGCCTCCAGAGCAATCATCCTTACCATTGGCTAGTGATGACTTGTATTGACCATAGAATCATAGAATAGTTAGGGTTGGAAGGGACCTTAAGATCATCAAGTTCCAACCCCACTGCCATGGGCAGGGACACCTCACTCTAAACCATATCACCCAAGGCCTCGTCCAACCTGGCTTTGAGCACTGCCAGGGATGGAGCATTCACAACCTCCTTGGGCAACCTATTTCAGTGCCTCACCACCCTAACAGGAAAGAATTTCCTCCTTATATCCAATCTAAACCTCTTCTGTTTAAGTTTGAACCCATTACCCCTTGTCCTGTCACTGCAGTCCCTAATGAAAAAAAAGTGCCAGTGCACTGGAGGATATCATCAAGGTGAAAAAGCTCTGCCTATGACAATCATGAAGGACAGTGATGTCTGCACAAGTGAAAGTTTGGGTTGGCTGTGCTTCTGATGAGGAAATGAAAGAATGATCACAGCAGCCCAATAGGATGGTGGTTTCCCTTATAAGTAAGGACTAGTTAAGGACTCTTCTTCCTGGTTGCTACAGGAGCCTGAAACTTCATTGTCTTACAGGAAAAGCAAATGGAGTTACCCTGCTCATAAAATAAAAAGAAGAGCAATGAGAAGAAAAACCAGAAAAGGTAAGGCTGAGGTAGCTGGCACTGGAACTAAGATAAGTGACCTCTGCTTTGATGTTAGATACAACTGTGGCCAGGGGAAACAAACAAAAAAAAAGGTTATTCCTACTTGTAACCCACACCTAGGTACAGGGCTGGTGTTCAGTGCTACTTGAATTGTTTTGGATGCCCAGTCCCAAGGAGGTTGCTGCTTGTGTTTGTCAGGAATGTGCCCCGAGCACAAAGGCAGCATATGGAGCACAGTCCAGTTGTACCAAAAGCTGCTCATGTCCCAGAGGGGAAAACTGGTATCACACCAGAGGCTGAGTGTCTCTGCAGTAGGGTCTCACTTGGGCCTCTTGAAGACCATGAAGGCTGTGAGTCCTGGTACAACTCTTACACAGTCCTTGCTGGGTGATAATCCTACAGTAGACCTCCCATGGATGAAAAGAGAAAGCCTGTGATCAGTAATGTTACATGCTGACAAAAGAACCAGAGAAACCAAAGGGAAACCTAACTCTTCTGCTTTTAATACATTATTTAGGAACCTTGAGATGTGTTGTCTCAGCCTATGATGACTACTGAAAGCCTTGCTGAATTTTTCCACAGAACTGAATTAAATGAAGATGAATTTGCAGTGATATTGCAGCTTACTCCTCTATTGATGTGTCAATGTTACATGACTTTTTTAAAGGGTTCACAAATTTCTGGTACGCCAACGCAGAGCTGCAGAGTCCCGTTGTTTGCATGTCATGGCTAATGGGAGAGGCACAGGAAGCAACACCATCCACCCGGTGTGCCACGTGCCCCTGGAATGGCTCTGGGGCTTGCAGCATCGATCTTGCAGGGCTTTTGCAGCAAAAGCACATTCTCCCCTAAGAGACCAATTTGCTAGGTGGGATTGAAATAATTGTTTCAGGAAGTTTATATACAATGGAAGGCTGCCTCATTTAATAGTCTTCTGTAATTAGGCTTCTGCCAAAACTGTCCAGATTTTCAGTCCAATGTGCAGGTAAAAATATGAGCAATGGGATATAAAAATTAACACTTGCAATGACATTTTTCAGGACAGAGTTAAAATTCATGTGGACTTGATCAGCTCCAAAGACAATAGCTAAGTTGTTGCCTGTGGGTATACATAGCTCTGTTTTGTCAGTCAAGGGCAGAAGGGTCATATTTACCTTTTTAATGAATAGTGTTCTTGTACTTGCTTTCTAATGTAGAATGTATATTGAAATTTCTGTCTGTCCTGGACAAATGTTGCTGTGTTGCACATCATTATATCAGCTTTCTGTCACAGTGAAACCCTGTCTATAGCCCTGAAGCTCTCTTGTGGCTATGGGATCATGGTAGTAATGCCAATGAAGTCATCATCTGTGTCCTGAAGGGAACAAGTCAGGTTCCTTGCCTGCTTCCTTATGAGGCTACTTCTCGTTTGGTGCAGCAGGGGAAAGATCATGTCAGATGGAGCCAACGTTTTTTTCATTAGGTAATTGATTATTTCAAAGAGATGTGTCCCTGGACTTTGTTCAGTGCAGCCCTATAGGGTAACTGATTTTTAATATTAGGAAAATGTAGGTTAATGAGTAGGTCAACAGGTAAGTCTTCCTTTGCGTCTCATTCCTCCCACACCTCTAAACATGCTTTTGGAAAAATGTTGTTGTGTTCTATTTGTTGTTTCACATCTGTGTTATGCTCTATGATGTTCTGCTTATGAACTGCCTTTGGAGGTGGACGTGGTCAGAAGCCTGCTTTATTCTTTGTCTAAAGCAATGACCTGGCTTTCTCATTTGAGAATCTGCATTGATTCCCTAGCATGAATTTATCACAGTTGAGTTAATCCCCTGGGATTTGATAAGCACATTAATCAGCCAATTTGTGCAAGTTGATGTGATACTGATCTATCATTTCCACATACATTCCTGTGGGAAGTTACCTTCTTTAGAGGAAAGGGGGAAAGAAAGAAGAGGGAAAGGAGAAAAAGGAACATCTTGGGTTTTCCAAGGTCCTGTCTGATGCACTGGTGATGGGCCACATCAGGCAAAAGCTGTTCAGATCAACACCCATCTCTGACAGTGGCCAGCAATGGTAAGAGCATAAGAAGAGGGCAGACATATACTGATGCTTACCCTAACTCTCCAGCTCCAGCAGTCTGTAGTTGAGGGACTGTCTGAGCCAAAGATAGCACACTTTATATTAAAAAACTCTTGATACATTTTTCTTCTGCACTTACTCAGTCACTTCTGAACCTTGCCGTATTTCTAATTTCCATACTTTGCTGGTGGCAATGAGTGCTCAAACTGGACCACGTGAGCAGTTTTCTCTGTTATAAAGAATAGGGTGATTTCTCTCATCTTCTTTCTTCTCTAATCTGCAGATATTTTGTGGTTTTCTCCCTGTGATCAAAATAATTTGTAGCTGTTAAAATCTATTCTTATTCCCACTTTTCCCTCTTCAGTGTACTCCTCTCAGGCTGAGAAATCTGCTCTGTTGTCAGGAGTTTTGCTTTTTCTCCCCCAGTTTTCTTTCCCTGATTCCTTGCCTAAGGCAGATTCACCGTGGATGCCATGTTCAGGCATAGCAAGAGGGAGAAGAAAGGCAGCAGTTAAAGAGGTCATTTTCCCCTCCATCTATTCTGTGTGCTTTCACCAAGCACAACCTGCAAGATCTTCCTTTTCCCACCTCTCTGCCACACATGGGTATGGCTGATCCTTCTTTTGGAAAACTTTTTCCTGTAGCACATGGTCAGGGACATCTCTGCCATCGCTTGGTTTTCAGGGCTTTCATGGGCCAGGGCAAAGTCAGGCCTGGGCCCAGAGAGCAGAGCTTTACAGAGGGATGCATGGAGGGCCTGGGGACTCTGCTGTTAGAGTCTAAGAAGTGAGGTTGTTTTATGTGCAGAAGGTGGAAATGTGGAAAAAGACATATTTGCACTTTGTCTTTTCTGTTTTTTTAACTAACATCATCAAATGTAGTTGTCATGGTCTGTCTTCCACATATACAGCTTCCATGACATACAAGTATTTTATTTCTGGTGGGCTGCCATCTCCCAAGCCCTGCAGACACTGAGGTCATCACTGCCCTCAGCCCATACACCTCCCTCCAACTCAGCCCTGACCCCATGAGAAGAGTAAAATCCCTCCTTTTCTGACAAGTGTCTTCAGTCAAGTCCCTGAAATGAGACATCCCACTGCTCCACATCTGTTCTTCTCCTACCTGAAACACACACAGTGCTCAGGGCTGCCTGCATCTACTTCTTCCAGAGCCTGGAGAGGGAAGAGGGTAGAGCATCACTTGGGAAGACACCTTGAAAATTTGATTTCTTGTCTATCACTGGAAGAAACCAGAAAGCTGCAGTGATGTGATGTTTGGCAGCTGCAGATAGCATGCACAGAAGCAATGTGATTTGCCTGATTGCAGTAGCTGCCTCTTCACCCTGCACTTACCACTCTGTACCTCTTTCTGCACCATATCTGTCCCAAGCTGAGCCAGGCAGTGAGGCCTGACGCCCTTCCCTCCCACAGGGTGCAATGCTGCATGGGGCTATGCATTTCTTGCAAGCCTCTGGCTGTCCTCAGCCATCACTGATTCCTGTTGCAGAGAAGAAAAACACCAAAAAGCTCAAAAATATAAAGTAAAAGATATTTCCCAGCTTTAAATATATTGGCCTGCTTATAAAGCTAACAGCAGTCATTACATATACGTAGAAAAGCACCGTATGTTTAAAATACTTCATATTTATGTTAGCACAGTGGAGGAGCAGTCTCTGCCCTCCCATTATGAGGTGGGTGAGGAGATGGCAGTGGCAGCTGCTGCCCAGCAGTGAGACCAGCAGGTCCTTCTCAGCTCTAAATAGTCTGGGCACAAGCGGTCACATCTGTGTTGCTTGCTCACTGAAACTGCCTAGCTCTACACGAACATCAGAGCCTCTCTGCTTTTCAAGTGACTAATGGTTCCCTAATGCTTGTGGCTGAGAGCAGCCCCACGCAAAAGCCTGTGGATACAAGTAAAAAAGGAGTGCGGGAGGCTGGCTGCGCACTGGCAGCTACTGGGCAGGCAGCTGACAATGCTGATGTATGGTCCTGCTGCCCACCGCATGCATTTAGTGAATTATTGCATGAATGATTGCAGCTATCCTTGAAGTCAGCAGATTTTGCAGGGTGTTTAGTGATTGGAAGCTCACAGGCTTCCTCCCTCAACATGGCTTCTGGTGGTGAGTGAGAAGGGAGGTGGGAAGGGGTTGTGTTACCAGTGTCAACACAGTGCATCCCCTTGGGGGCCATTCGTCTGCATGTGGGGAGCACCCCAGGTAAGGAGGGGAATCATGTGTGTTTGGGTACAAGCCTAAAGTCAGAGGCTATAGAACATTTTGGCTTTTCTCCTCCCTCCACATTTACAACCAGTTACCTCTGTGTAAGAGCATTATTTTCACTGGGAAGTGAAAAAGCCTCCTGGTGCTGAATGAGCTGAATGCACACACACAAAAAAGTGACATAGTGGTGCTAAAGCAATGCCAAAAGTTGAGAGCTTGGCTCATTGCTTTGCAGAGGAGGACCCAAACAAGAGCCTGCATGGCTCTATGCAGCTGTTCAGGTATAGTAGATGGATTCTTATGCTGAGATCATTACCAGCATGTAGCAGTCTTTCTCTCTCTCTATTTCTTTATCAAATGCAAAATAATTTTGTTTTATTAAGGCAAAACTTGGGAATCGAGAGGTTTTGTTTTTTCTGTTCTTTGTACCTGATTACTGGGAAATGTGCTGTGCACATCTTACAGGCAGTTTGATGCACTGCAAATGCAAATCTTTATTGTGAAGGCAGGCAACAAGTCAGCTTTTGATCAGCTATGGGATCAACTCCTACTTGATGCTTATGATGTTGAGGTGTTCTGATAACTTGGGCTGATTCCTGTAAGTTATTTTTCAAGCTCTCTTTCCTACTTGATGATCAAAGATAAGAGAGTGCATAATTCATGGCCTTTCATATTCATGTTTGTATTTTTGGTTTATAGTAGGCGAATGCATTTGCCATTTTAATGAAATACGTGCCCACCCACTACTCAGTTACTGGAATGAGGACTAACCTGATAAATACATGTACTTATCACAGCTCATCTTCAGGAAGGAGGCTCTTTCTGAAACAGTCTCCCTGCTGTCAGTTCTGCAGGAATTCTGTCTTCTGCACATTTTGGCTATTGGATATCTCTTCCTTCAGGTACAGTTCCTCCGCTACTGCTAATGCTGTTGTGCCTATAGGGTAAAAGCAGGAGTATGTTTTGAAACTGAGCAATGCATGAGGCTGCTTTTAAAGGCTTGTGTGAGCCATAAGGCTGTTTTCAAAGGCTCTGCTCTGGAGTGACTTATAGGTATTCTTTAAAATTTTATTTCTTCTTTTTTTCTTTTTTTTTTTTTCCTTTTGGTAATAAATAGTGTCATAACCCTTGTTTTGGCTACCATAGTCTGTACTTCAGTAATAACACGATAAAACTAGACCTGACCTGGCAGTGTGTGCTCACAGCCCAGAATGCCAACCGTGTCCTGGGCTACATCAAAAGGAGCATGACCAACACATAGAGGGAGCTGGTTCTGTCCCTCTACTATGCTCTAGTGAGACCATACCTGCAGTACTGTGTCCAGCTCTGGAGTCAGCACAGGAAAGACATGGACCTGTTGGAGAGGGTATAGAGGAGGGACACAAAAATGATCGGAGTGCTGGAGCACCTCTCTTACAAGGACAGACTCGGAGAGCTGGAGGTGTCAGCCTGGAGAAGAGGCTTTGAGGAGACCTTAGAGCAGACTTTCTATACTTAATGCAGGCTTATAAGAATGATGGGGAAAGACTGCTGAAAAAGCAGGGCCTGTTGTGATAGGACAAGGGGTAATGTTTTTAAACTAAAGGAGGATAGATTCAGACTAGATAAAAGGAATTCTTACAATGAGGGTGGTGAGACACTTTCACAGGTTGTCCAGAGACTGTAGGTGCTCTATCCCTGGAAACATTCAAGGTCAGGCTGGATGGGGCTTTGAGAAAGCTGACCTAGTTGAAGATCTCCCTGCCCATTGCATCGACTAGATAACACTCAAAGGCCCCTTCCATCAGAAACCATTCTGTGATTCTATGATTATATGATATGTACATGATGTACAGACTCACTGCAAATGAAGTGGGGTTTGCAGTCAAAACATACATAGGGGTAGTGTACCCTTTGGGGTACTTCGAGGGGTTTAGTCAGTCACCACAGGGAGGTGAGGGTGCATGATATTTTTGGCACATGAGTGTGACTGGGGAATGTTCAAGCTCACACTGGCCAGCAAGTCTGCAGAAGTGGAATATGGGGCTGTAGTTAATACTGAAGTGTTTCTGAATGGCCAGCCCTGGTCCTTGGGCAACTGAAAGGGGCTGGCCTCAAGCTCAAGTGGCTCCACAGAGGATGACCACAGGGCACTTTTGGAACCTGTTCTTGGCTTTTTTCAACGTGGTTTTGGTTAGTCATATATACATTTGATATAGGTTGTGACTTTTGTATGAAGCATAATCCTCTGCAGTCTTGCAAGTGTCCTGCATATTATGCCATGCTCAAGACAAGCTGGTCAAAGGGTTGGCAAATATTGTATTATGTCATTCATTTCTGTGCTGGATAATGTGAAGTTTAGATGAATTACTCTGGAAAAAAATGACAGTAATAATGAACAATCATCACACAGAGCTTTCCTGTGTTCAAACAAATCAGTTGCCAATTTCTGCCAGACTCCACAAGGAGTGTCACCAATTATCAGAGCTCCTTGCAGGTCTGTCTGCAACGTCTTCAACTAATGCAGAAATTCCTAAACGCATGGTCTGTTTTCATGGAGGTCCAGACAAGTACGTGTGTTCCTGTCTGGTGTTGTTTGTCTGTTTGTTTGTTTGGTTTGGTTTGGTTTATTTTTTGCTGTTTGGTTTTGTTTTGGGGGAAAGGCACATGCATAGAAATCCCCTTATGAATCTTCTCCAGCTATTGCTTTCTTCAGAACTAAGTTTCTCCAATGCAGCCCATTAATCAATTTTAGCAGTGCTAATTATCCACATGGAACTGTTTTTCCATCCCAAAATTCATAAGCATTGCAGGGATCTGGTTGTCCTTGTGCAGGCTGGCCTGATGACATATTTTCTTAGAAGTTTCACCTGTCTTGGAATTTTCTCTTTCTCTCATGATGACTGGTGGCTTTCTTTTTGCAGACACTAACAACTGTTACAGTATTATATGTCTGTGTTTTAAAGTCTCCCCTCTTTTTAGCATTGCATGAGAAAGAATCTGTTACAAAACTCTTCTTTTGCCTTCTTACTGGTGTTTTGGAACTATAGTATCATGTACTGAAGCTTTGTTGGGAGAGGAGCCAGACTTCTCCAAAGGATATTCCCAAGAGACTTGATACCTGTTGCAATTATTATTACTGTGTTAATCAAACTTCTGCGGCTTCCGGGGTCAAAGAAAAATAATTCCTCTTTGGTTTAGTATGATATGCTCTGTTTTGAGAGATCTGAAATCTGTTCTCCACTGGAGCACTTTCCTGCAGCAATTCTTCTTCAGCCTCTCCTTGCAAAGCAGGTCACTGAAGTGCTGTTTTCATGGTGAATTATATAGCATGGGGTTGGACTAGGTGGTCTCCAGAGCTCAGCCACTCTATTATTCTATTAGATTTCTTAATTTTAACCCAACTGTAACTTGGTTTTGTGGATTTGTAGGACCCATCTGATTATCGTATTGTGTTCAGGCTTTAAAAGAGTGAGAAAAGTGACAGTAGAACACTCAGAATTTATTGGTTGCATTCAACTTTCCCTAAAATAATGTACCATAAATTGTTAGCTTTTACCTTACCCATAACCATACTGTATTGCCAGCCACTGAGAAGCTGCCAATCAAAACATAAATGATACAGTGTTATATAGATCTACTGCACCTCCCTTACCTCTGTGTTTTTCCTGACTCCCATAGATTCTCAGGTATATTGCAGGTACACCGCTCACTTTGGTCCTTGCAGGCAGCTCATGCTGCATTGAGTTAGCGCACCAAGGCAAGGGGAGGGCAGCTAGCAAGGCACGCCATTCCTGTAGCTAGCGAAAGAGCTGTTGCCCATTTTGGGTACCTCACCCAGATCTCCCAGGAGCCTCCTGCCATCCCAGGGCTGGAAATAGCTATCTAGAAGTCTAGCAGAGATGCCAGGGGGCTGCAGGCAAGCTTCTGCCACAGAGAAAAACCTCTCCAGGAGGGGTTTCCAATGCAAAAAATTCAGGCTGCAGTTTCCTGGCTTCTGGACAGTCAAAGGTATGTGTGTTACCTCTAACAATCTGAAGTGATACTCTGTGTACGTAGCTGGACTTATATATGTACATATATATAAATCTCACAATGAGGCATAATTAATGTAACAGGTGCATTCATTTGAGGTAAATTAACTTTAGACCATCAATTCTCTTTTAAGGCACATGATTTGTAATTACTGCTCTAAGCCGTAACAGTGAGAGACATGAAACGGGCCACCTTCAGGACTTTGCTAGCCCTGATGGTCAGACTAGTAGGCTAACCACATAAGAAGAGTTCCTGGAGGATGTCCTTCTTCAATATCAGTATAAGGAAGATGTGTACTAGTGTATGTGCTGTGAGATTTCAAGGCCCAGGTATGAAAATTAAGTGGTAGTAATCAGCTGTATCCTGAAGACACCTGTCTGTGCTGGTAGGTAGCACTGGTCCTTTATGTCTGTTGCTATTTGTAGCTGTGCAGAAGAGTTAAGTAATACCATATAAGAAATGTTTTTCACATTTGTAGGAATTTTGGTCTTCAGAAAAGTTATGTTTTTCTCTAGAACAGAAAATTAATGTTCATCATAAAAGCATTCCTTGCTAGAGGAAAGAATGAATGTACTCATTAAAGTATTAGTTTATCTATATGAAAACTTGTGATTTGAAAAGAATGCTGAGGGTTCTTTTGTTCTTTTTGCTGCTCTCCCCATCACTGACCCACTGGCTAAGACACTAATTCAAAGTTTCTCAAACTCTTTTGTAAAATCCTTGATGCTGTTCTGCAGAGAGCAGACAGCTTGTTTGGTAACAGCTGCCTCCTCTTCGGCTCAGGCAAGCAGCTGTAATTTAAAGAGGACATCTGAAATTTTATTCCTTCTGTTGCTTCTCCCTGTAAGCAGTTGGTTTCACTGCTGTAGGGAAGCTGTACGGCCAGAAAAACACCTTTACAAGTCAATCATTTAGGCAGTAATGTCTGCACCGAGAATAAAAATATGAAAAACAAGATCACCACAAATTATTTGTGATCTTGCCTTTGTGTGTCAGCTGCTGGATGGTAGCAGCCCATAACCGCATTCTAATCTCATGACACACCAAAGGTGAATGTCAAACCCCTTTTTCCCCCTTCAGTGGCACAACCAACCTCTGATACTTCCCATTTTGTGGGGAGTGAGACTGGACACAGACACCTTGCCAGATCAGATGGTGTGTGGTAGCCTCATTTTTTTTTTAGTCAAACTTTTCTATGTGTCATGTGGGCAAAGTCTGAGAGGTGTCTGATACGTTATGTCTGTTCACAGCTCAGCTTGAAGTGACCTTGTGCTAGCACTCCCACTTTTACCTCCCAACAGCAGATAGCTGCCAGCCAGCTCCTCATAAAGCTCCTGAGCTTCTGCTCCCTTCCCCTCCCAACAAATAAACACAACATAAGCCATCAGTGGTAAAGATGGGACTATCTGCAACACTTCTGGTGCTGGGGCAGTGCAAGTGCGAGTGTTGGCAGAGGTAATCAGAAAATCGCAAGTTTTTCCTTCCTCCTGCCAAGGTGGCCTTTCCAAAGGCTTTCCAAAGGCTTTCCAAAGAGGTCTTCCCTCAGTTGAAGATCTCTGAGCATCCTTCCTCCTTTCCTTCACTTAGCTTCACTCTGCTTGCTCCAGCCTCTTCACCTCTAGTTTAATCTCCCATGGCACCCTCCTTCCACCACGCTGGGCTGTGCTGTCAGACAGGGCATCTTCTTCACTCTCCCTAGCCAGGAAAGCTGCATACGGCCCCCTGACTGTGCTGAGCATACCATCACAAGAACAACTTCCACTGCTCCTTGTTTCACCATGTATTTAATCTCTTTTGCTAGTGGAGAAGTTAATGGAGGGTCTCTGGTAGCTGATCCCTGTGTACTCTGTGAGCAGACAACTGTCACCCAGCCCATTGCCTCCATGACCTAGTGGTTGCTTATAGTGTTTAACGCTCACCGGCTGCTTGACTGGCAAACATCTGTGGGTGGGTCCTCTGCAATAATTGACAGGGCCACGTCTTTTAATGCTTTCATTCTTTAAGTACTCAAACAAATCAATTAAAGGGAGAAGTATGAACGGTTTTAATGTAAGGGGAACAGAGCTATTGTTTTTATCGTGGACAGCCTGTGAGGATCACAGGTGCTTTGACAGTATGTCTGTCTTCAGGTTTCATACAACTAAGCAAAAGTTTCCCTTCACACTTTCCCACCCCCAAAAAAGCGCTGTCAAGACTAGTGCTTTTCTGTTTTAATTTAGAAGTTTTGATTTACTTCTCATTTCTTGATAACCTTTTAGAATCCAAATGTTTTCAGTCATTGATACTTGGATGTTTTTGAGTTAAAGCTTTTCAATTTTTCAAACAAACCCTAAAGATGCCAAAGGAAAATTGGAGAAAAAAATGCATCTATCAACTACTTTATGAAAGACCACTTCCCAGATATTGACCAGGGAGCTACAAATAATTTAAAGCAGAGAAAATTGTACTGCAATCCCTTAAGCCTCACATGCAAACAACGTAGAGCAAGGCTATGCCATATCCATCTCAATTTCAAAAAATGTGTAGCTGTTAACAACTCAGCCTGCATTTGGCTCCACTCCCAAACAGCGTATATGATATTTATCATGTTATCTGAAGTCTAGTCATGTTACTGCCCAAGGCTAGTATCTTAACTATAAATAATGAAGGTTTTAAAGTTTTGAATTTTGAGTTGAAATTTGGTAAATAATATAACTGCAGAGCTTTGTTAAGAATGCTTTTTTGTTGTTGTTGTTGTTGTTTGTTCCTGGCCTGTACATGTCCTACATACTGATGTTTAAATCAATCAAAACAGTTCCCAACGGAAGTGAAGGAATAGCAGCTACAGTTCTAAGAGCAAGAATATATCCATTGCAGACAATGTTCTCAGGTCTGTGTATAGAGTTTTTAGGCTCTTATTTATTTGTAAGACCTTAGGAAGAAACTCAGTCATCACTGAAGATCAGTGAAGATCTCCAGCTAATGCAGCATGTGGCTTAAATACTACATCTTACATTGATATAACCAGGCTAGCATTTCAGATACAAGGAGCAGCCACCTGCCCTATATTTGAACTCTAATTACACCACAAGCACAGGACTAATTCTTAAGTGGGTTTAGCAGCCCAGAATCAAAGGAGTTTGGTTTGATCTAGGTTAGTAGTTTGGAAGTACCTGTGCTACCTCCCTAGGTTATTTGTGCTGCAGGGTACATATGGGTTGTGCTTAGCTAATAGAAAATTAATGGGTGGTGTCAAGCATTCCTCTTTATATCAAAGGAAGATGGAGAGCTTTGCCATGGTGCATGACTACAGATATGATGAAGGACAAAGCAGAAATAATAAAAGTTGAGAAAAGGGCAGCAAAATGAATAAGGAATGTAATATTTCAGAGGCTTTCCAACTAGAGAGACTTTTAAAAGATAATGAGAACTTCCAAAGAGAAAGGTTATGTATTGGACAAATGTAAAATATTCATACAATCTTCAGAAGGAACTGGGTGACCTTGAGGACTGCAGTAATCAAAAGGGACTGAAATTTAACAGTACAAAGTGAAAGGTCAGGTTCTCACTGACTAATAACAAAACCTTTATTACAAACTGGGAGCTTATCAGCTGTAAATGACAGAGGAGGAAAAGCTTCTTGAGGCACTGGTAGATCAGAGAGTGCTGTAGTATCCAAAATGATGTATCTATGAAAAGACTGTTCAGCTAGGCTATCTGTCTGCAGTGGTGATAGGAGATCAATGCCGTTATATGAAGAATGGTAGAAATAACCGATCTCAGCAGTAGCATCCCAGGTTGTGTTAGGCAAAGTGGTGCCAGCAGGCAGAGGAAGGTGATCCTTCCCCCTTGCTCAGCCGTGGTGGGACACCTGTGAAGAGCTTTGTCCGGTTCTGGGCTCCCAAGTACAAGAGAAAACTGAAAATACAGAGCCACAAAGATAATGAAGGGCTTGGAGTTGTCGACTTATGAGGAGAGGCTGAGAGAGCTGGGACTGTTCAGCCTGAAGGTGAGACGGCTCAGGGGATCTCACCAGTGTATATAATACCTGATGGGGGAAGTGATGAAGATAGATTGACTCAAGCTTTTCTCGGTGGTGTCTAGTGATGGGACAAGAGGCAATGGGTACAAACTGAAACAGAAGAAATTCCATTTAAATGTGAGGAAACCCAGTTTTTAAATGTGAGGAAAAATATTTTTACTGTGATGGTGACTGAGCACCAGAGGTTGCCCAGACAGGTTATGGAGTCTCAATCCTTGGAGATATTCAAAACCCACCCAAGCACAGCTCTGAAGAACCCATTCTAGGTGACCCTGCTTTGAACAGGGCATTGGACTAGATTACCTCCAGAAAGGCTTTCTCCCCTCAGTTGGCCTGTTCTTGTGTGATTCATATGAGTTATTTGAGGCTCTAAAGAGTGCAGAGAGATGTCACTGGGATGAGAAGGGACCTAGAGTGCCAGTCCTGCTTGGAGGGCTGAAACTTCTATCTAAAAACCACATTGAGTGTAGAGAGGTGAGATATAAGCAGCACAGACAGAGGGAACTATTTATTGCAAAAGGCCATGGTAGCACAATAACAGCTGAGTTTATGTTTGCCATAAATAACTGGGAAGTTGAAGTCAAAGGGGAAAGGGGTTATTTAGCCATCAGAGTAACTGCATTTGCTAACAACCTTTCAGACAGCAGGGAATGCCCCCCCCCCAAAAAAAAAAAAAAGAAAGGGTGGCAAAATATAACTTCTTTTAGACAGCTGCTGGAAATTGTTAGAAAAGAAATGCTATGACACAATGTCTTCATGAAGTGGGGTTCCTTCAGGCTGGAGTACTCAGTTACATAGGACCCATTTGAATGTGAATGTTAAGAAGTTGTTGATCTCTGGAACTCACATTTGTAAGGTATTACTAAAAAAGGATTGTCAGGACTTACAGAGAGTGAGGAATCTAAATGTATAAGAATATCATCTGTAGTTAAAGTGGCTGTAATTTAGAGCCATGATAGAGACTTCAGCAAAATTAGTCATGGAAATAGTAATATTGCTATCAAGATGAGTCTCAAAGGGGTAAGAGGCCTGGAGACATTACTTTGAAAATACCAAACAATGTAATTAATTTTACTTCAAACTTAACCTTTCTTATCCTTTTTTAAGTCCCATTTAACACGTCAGACCAGGAGATTAATGGTTTAAGTTCTTTCTTCAAATGCTTTGCTAAAATTGTCTAACAACAGCTCCAGAAAGGTGTGTTGGAAAGTGCTTTTTCACTCCTTAAGATGAAAATTGCAGCTAATATGCTTCTCGTCCAGTCATTTTTGTTAGAGATGGAATTGGCTATGTCATTTTTGGGCTCTGTTGTATATCTACTATGTGAGAAGGATATCATGTGGATAAGCTACAGTTCTTGTTCCTCTATACTGTTGCCTGGCTCTAGAAAGGATTTTCTAGCACCACTTTTTTCAGATTCCTCCAGAAAATTCACTTCTGTCCCAAAGCCCCAACTCAAATGGACTAAAATGCATCTGGATACCTGCCCTGGGTTCAGCAGTAGCAGCCATTTTTCTCCTTAGTAGCTGGTGCAGTGCTGTGTTTTTGACTTTCAGTCTGGGAACAGCGCTGATAACACCAATGTTTTTAGTTGTTGCTCAGTAATGTTTAGTCTGACCAAGGACTTTCTGAGTCTCTTGCTCTACCAGGGAGGAGGGGAAGCCAGAAGAAAGCAGAGACAGGACACCTGACCCAAGCTAGCCAAAGAGGTATTCCATACCACAGCATGTCATGCCCAGTATATAAACTGGGGCAGTTACCCGGAAAGACTTGATCACTGCTCAGGCTGGGTATTAGTCGGCGGGTGGTGAGTGGCTGTATTCTCTCCCCTTGTTATTTCCCTTATCATTATTATTATTGGTAGTAGCAGCAGTGGGTTTGTGTTATACCTTAGTTACTGGACGGCTCTTATCTCAGCCCATGGGAGCTACATTCTTTTGATTCTCCACCCCATCCCTTCGGGAGCGGGGGTGGGAGGGAGTAGGGAGTGGGGGGGAGGGATTGAGTGAGCAAGACTGCATGGCTGACTGAGTTTAAACCACGACAATAACTTACCCTTTGATGATAGCCTATACATCTGCACTTCCACAATGTGCAGAGGGGTCAAGCTATATAGGCAATTGAACATGACAAAAATACCACAGACGTGGTAACAATTACATTTCATACAATTGTTAATGCCAGTTAATTTCTTCACAATAGATAATGACTGTATTTTTTATTGAAACATCTGTGGGAAAATAGAAGGCATGTGAAGCACTATAGAGCAGTTTTGCAGATAAATAACTCGAGCCCTTGAGTACTGAGCAATGCACAGGGAGCCTGCAGTACTGAGGTCTGCTCCTTCATGGTTTCTGGGTAGTGGATGTGCTGATTACAGCCCTTGCTTCACAGTTCTCAGAGACAAGTTTGATGAGTACAATTGCTCTTACTGATTTGACCTCGTGGTTGTGGCTTTTGTATTGTGGCCTGTGCACTTTTCTTTTTGTCAAGAAAATGTCTTATGTCAGTGCTTGTGCACTGTACAACCTCTTGGGTACCTGCTGATGAAATACCTTCTGTTACCTGAGAACAGCTTGGCGTTGCTGGAGCTCCAGGGAAGCAGGGCTGCCAGAGGGTTGTGGAGATGAGCTCACTGCTCCCCTCCTCACCCACTCCCATGCAAGCACAGCTCAATCCCAGGCATTTTCCAGCCTGGCTGTTGATACCAGGTACCTCAGCCGGGTATGCTTAAGTCACTCCAGGCCTTTCTTCCTACCCTTTTGATGCATTCAGAGCCATCAGCCAAAGCCAGGAGCAGCAACAGTGGCTTTCGTCTCCTCTCAAATAGTCTGGGAAGGGCCTTACACATCCGCAGTATCTCCGGCTGTTTTCTGCAGCACATGTGCAAAGGCTGTTTGCAGACAGCACAGTCAGTTTGGTGGGATATCTGACATTGAAGCTCAACTCCCTTCCAGTTCATTTGTTCTGTTGGACCTACCAGGGTGTGGTGGTGCTCCTGCCCAAGTATGGGTTAATTCCCACTGCTGCCAAGTTTCAGGCTTCCCCATGGTGGCTGAAACTTAGGCCAGCAAGTTGCACTAGGCATTCCATCACATTGCATAAAGGAGGCACACGTGCACAGTGTTAAAAAGCTTTTGCCAGCTTGTAAGCAAGTGCTGAGGAGTAGCCGTGGATGTGCAGTGGCTCATATCAGTCGTGAAGCTGAAGTTATATTCGCAGGTCTGCATACTGTCCAGGCATCAGTGCTTTATCATAGTTTTGTACTCTACTGTCAGAAGCATTACACTGCAAATCTTCCAGCTTTCCTAGCATGCATGACTGTAAATCTTCACCTGTGTGGCTGCAAATTTAGTCAGTATCTCTGAATTTGCTCAATAGCACATGCTGAGAGATGATGCAAGAAACACCAGTAGGTCTGAGTGTGAATAGAACCTTGGGATAAATAGAGACAAAAAAAATTGGCAATGTAGATTTTGCTGCAGGCAGATAACACAGGCCTGATATCCAGCAGCTGAACATGTTTGCCATCAATTTTATCTAATGAACTATCTGAACCATCTGTTTGAACATTCAGGTTGATGAAATGCTTTCCAAACAGATAAGATGGCTGAGGAGTGGATCTGAGCTCAAAACATTCCAGTAAGGCTGTGGTGGCCTCCCTAGCACTCACCAGTTTGTGTCCTCATTGAAATGCAACAACCTCCCCATCATCCCTGTGTGAGGCACAAGCTGGCAGTGCTCCTTCCCACTCCCCTCCTGCCTGCACAGCTCCCTGTCTCACGTCCCCAGGCTACACTTCCTGCAGCCAAGCTGCTTCTCATCACTGTCTTCCTCCTAAATAATGCACTTGCTGGCTCCACCTTGGCCCTGAACCCTTCAGCGATGAACCCTGAGGGTCTGTTCCCCAAACACCTCAGAATTAACACAGACTGGAGCACAGCCTGTAGCTCTCATAGCTGTTTTTTTGTTCCCTGGTGTGATTTGGGGGTCCCCGTCCTCCCCAGTGCAATACAAGTGCACTCACTGTTTGCTCTGTCTCTCTTCTGATAAGGTAGACACTGCCCAAGACTTGTGCTTGGATGAGAAACCAATGGAGAAACAAATGGATGGGAAACCAAATCAGACAATTATCTTTGCTCAAAATTATTATGATTATAAATCGATATAAGTAGAAGATTTAAAGTTGGATCTGATTTACTAGAACTTTTCAGAGTACAAAACTTTGCATGGAATCACTTTCATGTTCAAAATACCCTCTGTCTTCTGATGATAAGGGAAAAGTAGAACAAATGCAGATGGATAACCTTTAAATGGGGGTTGTTCAAACCATGGTTCCTCCCCTTTACCTGGGCTCTGTGACCGACAGCTCTGATTTAAAAAGAAAAATAGTAATTAATTTTGTCAAGTGCAGCAGCAATCACATTGAAATTATTTGCAGTTTCTGTAAACTACCCAAAAGGATGCTGATTCCTTACCAAGACCACAAGCTGATCTGGCCCCACATCCATGCTGCAGGTGTGGAAGGGTATCTGTGTCTTCTCTTGGATCCATCCAGGTGTTTGATCACCCTATTAAGTGTCTCAACAATGAAACTTAACTACCCCTCTTATGCTTTTGTTTTTGGGAATGTTGGAATACTGCAGACCTGGTATAGGAGACTGAGAATAGAGTGATTTAAATCAGAGTTTCTCATTTCAAAGGAGAAGGGCTAAGTATGTAGTGTTAAGAAGCAGGCTGCATTAATTAGTTCTACAGGAATGTGTTTACTCTGTGTCCTTTCAACAGGCACCACTGCAGGAAGGTGGAACCACCTGAGCCGGTTGTTCTGTGGGCTGGTGACTGGACTTCTTTTCCAGACGAAAGTCTTTGGTGTATTGTCTGATCCAAGGGTGATGCTAGCAGCACTGCAAGTATGTCAAAGAGAATATCCACATATTATCAGTGGAGAGACAGTAGGATTTATTGCAAGGGCTTGTTCTGACTGTCTGGGATCAAATGAAAAAGTCTGCAGAAGGATTACTATGGGTAACAAGAGAAGAAAGAACATGTGATATGAAAAAAGGCTAAAGGAGCTTTTCTTGTTTAGCTTAGCTAAATGAAGGCTGGAAGGGATACAGCTGCTGTCTGTGAAAATGCAGTGGGAAGAATGGGGATGTTCCGAAAATAGCAAAAACGTTACAAGAACTGAAGGTATATAAATGGGCCAGGAGCAAAATCAGGCTAGAAATGGAAAGGTGTCTCTCCATCATTAAAGTGGTGAAGTCCTGGAAGAGCTTTCAAACCCAGATACAGTGATTGCTTCCAAAATGGAGCTTGGTGTGGCTATGAAATAGCTTTATATTGAATGGTGCCAGTGGCAGACCTCTGTCACCAGAAAGTCTGTTCCTCTTGTATATCCATTTTTTAAAATTGCTCTTAAGTGCCAGTTATTTTCCTCTCCAAAGAAAGGCAGCCACCGTAAAGAAAACATGAATGCGCAGAGAATACATTAGCAAAGTGGAGAGGGGTCCATTAACCTCTTTGTAACCATGTTCAGTGGCTCACTGAGGTCTCTGCTGAACTGACCATTTAACTGTAATATATTGCTGTCAAAATCAGAATTACACAGGGAAGCAAAGACAAGTTAGCAAGCAACCAATGGAAAATAAGTGCATTCAAACAGCCTGTTGTGCACAGGGACAGGTACTGCCACAGTCTCCAAGGCTGTGTGTTGTGATTCCTCTTGGGAAGTGCAATAGTGAAGCAGCATCCTGTGAATCATGTCATAATGTGAAATATGGCTTTAAATTGTACAGAATAGGGATCTGCTGCAAAAGTCTTGTTTGTTCAAGGTTTTCTCTTTGTTTCTTCCTTTGCCTAGAGGAACTTAGATATAAGAATATTAATATTTGATGTCCATTTACAGACAGGTCTTTTTTCACTCAGGTCTCTGCTAGCAGATGTTCTTTATTTAGAGGATTGCTATTACCCTCCAGCTGTCCCTGATTCCCTTTGATTAGGGATCCAGTAGCAGTTACCTAAATAGAATTTTCCTTCATATGTTGTTGATTTTTTTAAAGAATGTGATTGTCACTCATACCTCCAGTATTCTCCCCAGGGTGAATTTGGCTGGACTTGCAGATGATGGTCAGCTCTAATGAAGGTGACGTTTCCTGTTCTTACCACCTCTAAAATAATGTTATCTCCTATTATTTCTTATTTTCTCAAGCTACAAAGGAGGTCTGTCTGCCACACTTAGCTTCTTTCTGGGACTGCTTTCAGAATTCCTGCTCTGGTTATTAAGCTGGCAAGGCATCCTCAGTGTTTTAACTGTGGTACCTTATTTATGCTGATGGTACCATGGGTGGAAAGAAACTTTCTGTTCCTTTAAGCTAATACAGGAAAAATGAAGACTGTTCATGTTGTTTATTTTCTTTTCTTTTCTTTTTTTTTTATGTGTGTTTTTGAGCTGCTTGGAGTTGAAGGTGCCAAAAACCTTCAGATATTCTGCCTTTTTTATTCTGATAAATGCACTTGAGAAAATATTTATATGTAACAGAAAACACTCCAAAACTCAACACTCTTACGTCCCTTAACAATTGTCTTTCAGTTCTCTTTTCAAGGCTTTTTCCATAGCACTTCTCCTCCCCAGCGGAGCCATATTTTTTGAGTAAGACAAGAACATTATTTTATGCCTGAGGCCTGACTGAAGTCAATGAAAGGTTCTAAATTGACTGTAGTGGGTACTGGATCTAGGTGCCTCTCACAGTTCTCAGGTAGGTTAAGCAAGCTTAGTTAACTAGAAAGTATTTTTCTCAGTAGTGTATTTTATTCTGACTAATATTTTATGTTATGCCTTTTGGGTTAACAGGGCACTAGAAAATGGTCTGGAGTAGGAGATTAAGTGAAAGCAGCTGATTATCCAAGTTAAATGTAGACACGGTCTTTCCTGTGTTAGTATGCTTGCTAAAATGAATTTGGTATGCTTTGTTAGTAAGAAGTCAGTGAAGTAGTTTGTGCATCACAGGAGGTTAAATGCATACAGTTCTAGCAAATCAAACCAGGCCCTGAGTTATTAACATATAGTAACTAGGCTTATTCCATTAAAATGATAATTCCGCATTGTAGCTGCAAAATTCCTGATCCCTTCTTTCAGGCTTGTTTTTTGTGTGTGTGTGTTACATACCCTGCTGCAATTGTAATTACATAATAATAGCAATTATATTATAGCCATAATAAGTTATGGTGTTTTATAATTAGACAGGTAATCTCTAATTTTTCAGTGGACACCGGTTCTGTATCAAGCTTATTTCTGTGACAAGGCATAGTTCTTAATTTCTCAAATTTTGCTCCTGTCACTGTCAGCCATATGAATGGTGAAAAGTGTGGGACCTGTATGTTCTTTGGCAGCCATAGTGCCCACTTCCATCTTTTCCTATTTTGAGGTAAACTGGGTGCAGAAGGACCCTGTCAAATGCTGGATCCTGGACTGTCTCATGGGGAAATCACAAGCAAATCAACAGAGTAGGCTGTTGAGCAAACGGCACTTGTAGAGGACTAAGAGTCAGCAGGGTGGAATCAAAGACTGATCAGGCTGATAGCCAGCCTGGATGAGGTGGGATTAAAATAGTTTGTAGGTAAAATCAGAAATGAAATTATGTGAGAGAGAAATTGAGAGTTGTTTTCTCTTTTGAAGCCAAATTCATCAGATGGAAAGCAAGACGAGTCTGGCTACTTCTTGATGTAGAAAAGGCATCATCCATTCTTCTACCTGTCCTTAGCTAGAAAATTGTGACTTTTTTTTTAGGTGCAATCATTGCTGCAGTGATCCAGGCTGTTTCCTATGAGAGTCAACCTCTGCAATGCGCTCTGCCTGGTGAAGGGCGCAGTTGCATCCCTAGTTAACCTTAGTCCTCAATACCAGTCCTCAGGGAACTTGGTAACATTTGTGCTCTTGAGTCTTCCTGGTCTTCAGTTTGGTTCTGGATGCAGTTCAAGGTGTTGATTTTAAATTTAAAATACTTTGCATCTGCATGCTGGTGGTGAAATTGCTTCTCACTGTCTGACGCTTATGGGAGCTATAGTAACTGCCCTTAGGAACAGAAGAAAAGGCCTGGGTTTTCTGTTTAGGACCTCCTAACCAAACTTTTCACTCTTTTTTTGTCTTACCCTGAATGGCTTCTATTATGTTTACTTTTGAATCTCATCTATTTTTCTGTGGCTTTTTTAAGAAATGCCGTGTTTTAAGCCCAGCCGGTAGCTCAGAACCATGCAGCTGCTTGCTCTCTCCTCCCCACCCCGAATCCTTCCTCCTCCACTCCCAAAGGGATGGGGAGGAGAATCAAAAGAATGATTTGATGGGTTGAGGTAAGCACAGTCCAGTAACTAAGGTATAACACAAACCACTACTGCTGTCACCAATAATAATAATAATGATAAGGGAAATAACAAGGGAAGAAAATACAATCATTCACCACCCGCCAACATATATCCAGCCTGACCTGAGCAGTGATCAAGTCCTTCCTGGTAACTTCCTGGTAACTCCTGGTAACAGTTTATATACTGGTCATGATGTGCTGTGGTATGGAATACACCTTTGGCTAGTTTGGGTCAGGTGTCCTGTCTCTGCTTCCTCCTGACTTCCCCTCCTCCCTGGCAGAGCATGAGACTCAGGAAGTCCTTGGTCAGGCTAAACATTACTGAGCAACAACTAAAACCATCGGTGTTACCAGCACTGTTCCCAGGCTGAAAGTCAAAACCACAGCACTGCACCAGCTACTAAGGAGAAAAATGACTGCTACTGCTGAACCCAGGACAGGAAACCATGGGGCTATGCCTGTGCTAGGAAATGAAACATGTCTGGAACTATTTCAAGCAGAGGGTGGTCCATTTCCATGACATTAAGTTCTCAGCCCTCTGGCACATAGTGTCCAGTTGATGACTGCACTTCTTAGCCTTGCTGTCTCTTGTGCCTTGCCAGGGAATATTTTGCAGGGGAGGTCCTAGATGACCTGAAGCAAAACTGTGGCAGAAAGCATGGTAACAATTAGCGGTCCAAGTGATTTAATTCCAGCAATCACATTTCTTGGGACTGCTTAATTACTAGTAGAAATGTAATAAGGATGACTGATTGGCAATGATTAGGGTAAGGTTTGCAGAAGACCTAACTAATGGTTTTGAGTTCTTGGTAATATTTTACTGAAAATGCTGGTATTTCCAATTATTGATTTAGAGACATTTAGGAAAATATTTTGCACAGACAGCTTTGCGTAAGAGCAGTATGATTCCCCCAAGCAAGAACAATGGTTCTTAAGCATTTGCTCTGGGTGATGACAGAAGAGGTAAGGGAAGATTATTTCACGATTCTGTATGTCTGTGATACCCCCCATGTCACTCAACCACACTGCATGGGGTCTGGTGAGGAATGTTGGAGCACCATGAGCAATGGCTAGTTCAGAAGGCCTTGGAAGTCCATGAAGCAAGAAGGAGCCAGCTGGCTCTGCAAAGAAAGGTCCAGATGACCTGGAGGAACTATTCCTGAAAAGGTGGAACCAGACCGTAACTTCATAACATGTGGCTACCACTGCTCCTGAGAGCTTAAATCAGTTAATCTAATACCTAGGTGTTTGGTCAGGACTGGATTTAACTCTAGGATTGAAAGTTCAGCAATAACACGGCATATATGAAAAATTAAAGGTCAGGAAAGATGCTGTTTCAGTTTATTTCAGGAATCCATCAGGAGCTTCTGTTGTTGTTGTTATTCTCTTGTATATTTTACCTGAGATTTTGTGCCCCACTCAGGGAGTATTTCCAGCTCCATTCAGAGTTAGGAGGACAAGGCTGAGGGAGCTCTGGCTGTTGAGGGAATGGGGGAAGATGTTATGGAAGTGGTTGGTTGGATGTACAGGTGTTTAGCAAAAAAGAGCTTTAAAGATTTAATTCTGTGGGGAAATAAGTAAGCAGCCAGCACAGCTCAACGCCTCATGCTCCCGGCAGTGATCTCTGCCTCAGGCAGCAGATTCCCAGTAGCTTCACATGCAGCAAGTTGTTATATGGTAATAATTCCAAAGTTTCTTTAAAAGGGAAACTTTTCTAATGCCTTAAGGACACAAACTGATTTGTCTTGTGGGTTTCATTAGTACCTAATACATTTTGGTTCTACCATAACATGATGTAAATCCTGGAAATTTAGGTTAAAGTCTGACTTTTATAAATCCAGATGTTATAAAAAAATATTGATTACCGAATGCCTTTCTCTTCCCTGGCCTTGTGGCAGACTGGGGTATGCTCTATGTTTTAGGCAACTTAGGACATCTTTCAAGATTTCATTAATTTGAGATTTGCTTCATAAGAAATTACAAGACTGTCTTGTGATCTTCAACACTGTCACTGAGCTTTCCTGAGCACTGCTGCACCATGCATTTCAAACACACATCTGGGTTACATTTCTAAAAAATACTGCAGTTATAAAATGGGGAAAAAAAGTTATGCTGAGCATAATCTTACTTCTGCTGGCTATAGGTCAGAAGAAAAACATTATTAGGAAGCTCTAAAAAGGGTAATTTGTCAGCAGCTCAATATTGTAGCAGGTTAAAAAACACTTAAAACTCTCTGGACACAGCTTTAGGAGTTCCAGAGCATATTGGCAATTGAGATAATAACAGTGATATCCCATGATTGATGGTAGATTAGGGAAAATCTTGATTGAGAATTGGTGTGCCCCCATTTGTTTCTGTTCTTTGCTGTGCTGCATCAAGACTAGCCTCTGGGGTCTGATTTGGCAGCCGGTTTGTAAGATGCAGCCTTAGATTTTTAGCTCTCTGGAATTAGTGACATCTGGTTGAGTGTGATCAGATTATTTTTTTGTTTGTCTCTGTTTCTGGTGGTTTTTGGTGTTTTTTGGTTTTGTTTGGGTTTTGTTGTTTGTTTGGTTTTGTTTTCTTGTAGGGATTATGGACTTGTTAATTGTGATGTCCTGAAAATGTTTGGGAAATGGTTTCTTTTTCCTATTCTATTACCTCTCCTTGATCAGAGAGGGTTGGCTCAGTTGGTAAGAAATTCCAGGGAAGATCATCTAAGGCCTGAATAAACAGGAATACCTTATATTTGGGTGTGTTCAAGTGTGGTCCTAGGCCTGGGAATATTCCTTATTCTGCATGTGTATTTATTGTAGATTGTATGGATCATGCTCTCCTTGATGTTACAGACTTACAAATCATGTGTTGTATGTCCGCTTCTAATACTTAACCTATTTTCTTCAGACGATGCACAAGTGTTTTTCAAAGCTATGGAGACAGCAGTGACACAGAGCCAGTTCTTGAACTAGGAACTGGGATTGTGCGAAAACACATCACATAGTTTACAAAGCTCCAAAGGGAGACCTTGATTAGGCAGAATTTACATACTCCTTTTGGAACCTGAGCCCTGCAACTACCACAGAGTGATACAGCATCTTTAAGAAAGAAAAGCGTTTTGCTAGAACCTCAGTTATCACTTTTTCAAAAGAGGCACAGCTCATCTCATAATGTTCAAACTGTTGTACTTTTAAAAGAAACTGGGTTTTAATTGCAAGTCTCAACCTGAATACACCCAGTGCTACTTAACTTATCACATGCAGCAAGAATACAGCCTGTGGGAGTAAAGCAGTGGGGCTTGCATTGATTCCAAAGCTTCTGTGCACTAGAATTAAAAACTTTGCAGAAAAACTTTGCGCAGTTGCCTATCAGAATTCTTATTTAACATTCATCCTCTCAGCAGCACAAATAGAAGTCAAGGGTTGAGGGGGTGGTAATAGATCACTCTGTGTTAGGTTCTTGCCTGCTTGGTCTTTTATACATATTTTTGTGCAGAACATTTTATAAAGGAACAAGAAATTAGATAAACGTCGCACGGCACCTCAGATCTGTATGCGGAGATTTGAATTCAAATTGCAGAAGCAGTAGGTCAGAGACTGCTGTTTACACCACTGCTTGATTAGAAGGAGAGACATTTTTCAGAAATCATACAACAAAATGGAGCACTCTGGTACTGTCATCCCTTGAAGTGAGGACTCAGCCCTAATCCTTTCAGGCTGTACTGACAGCAGTTTACAAAATGCAGCCTTGTCAGCGTGGTGCTTGCAAAGGTTTTTTCCTTTCATCTGTTCAGTAATCCTCAGATTTTCATTTTTCTGTAGCTGGCATTTGATTCTGGGGCTTCAGCTTACATCAGACACAGCCTTTCAAACGCAGTCTTTAGTCCCAGAAGGATGAGTTGTAGTGAAGGTCAATAGTGACCTCGCTTGCATCAAAAATAGTAGGGCCAGCAGGATTAGGAAAGTGATTGTCCCCCTCAACTCAGCACTGGTGAGTCTGCACCTTGAATACTGTGTTCAGTTCTTGGTCCTTACTACGAGAAGGACATTGAGTTACTGGAGTGGGTCCAGAGAAGGACAACAGAGCTGGTGAATGGTCTGTAGTACAAGTCTGATGAGGAATGGCTGAGGGAATGGGTTGTTCAGCCTAGAGAAAAGGAGGCTCACATGGGACCTTATCACTCTCTACATCTTTCTTAAAGGAGGTTGTAGTGAGGTGGGAGGTGGTACCTTCTCCCAAGTAATATGTGATTGACAAGAGGTAATGGCCTCAAGTTACACTAGGGGAGGCTTAGATTGGGTATCAGGGAAAATTTCTTGACCACATGGCTTGTCAAGCATTAGAACAGGCTGCCCAGGGAAGTGGCAGAGTCACCGTCCCTGGAGGTATTTAAAAGATTTGTAGATGTGGCACTTGGGGGCATGATTTATTGATGGACTTGGCAGTGCTGGGTTAACAGTTGGATTCGATGATTTTAAAGGTCTTTTCCAACCTAAATGATTCTATGATTCAATGATCACAACCAGTAAATGTAAGAGGAACCAGTCCTTCTTCTCAGCTAGAGGAGGTAAATAAGGCAGTGTTAATTAGCTATGGTCCCTACTTTGCAGCACTCTGTGAATGCTGACATTCTTGATATGCACAGAAGTGGCGGAATACAGCCCTGCCCTGTGGCCAGTGTTTAAAGACTGGTATGGAGATTTAACCACAGACTTACTGTTTAAGCCAGTAACAGTTGTGCCCCTAAAGCTTTCAGACCTTCCTCATTGCTCTGAAAAAAATCTAGAAACATCAGGGTCTGCAGTGAATAACAAAAGAAATATTCAGGATGCTGAAGCAGTTAACATCTGCTCATATATTAGTTAATTTACAAAGCAATATTAATCGTTGGAGAAGCCTTATTTTTGTCAGATGTGAAAAATAAAGGGAGATAGCAGTGCTGATGGAAGGATTGCCCAGGCTACACACTGATCTTGTAATTCTAACTTAAAAACTTGCCTAGAAAGAAAGAGCTGCATTTTGAAGCCTCCCATTGATTTTGTACTTTCTTGACTAAGGGCCCAAGTATAACTTGTCTGGTTTTCTTTAAGATTCAGTTTCTATTGATCCTTTCTAAATGACACTGTGGAGGTAAGGTAACAACATGTTCCACATCACATGAATACGTATATACATTGGCTCTGCATACATATATTTGACAAGTTGTTCCCCCAGATTTTTAGAATTAGCTAGAAAAAATGGAACTTCATTAGCTATTACTCACTGTAATGTAGATGTCTTTAACTCCTTTAGCAGTAGTATCTATGCAACTCTTTCAACACTAACCATTTTTCTCTAACAACACTTCTGTCAGAAGGTGACAGTGTATTGTCATCATCTTACTGACATAGAACTGGGATACACAAAGTGAATTTCAGCTCCAACCACATACAATCAAACGTTGGCATGTCTGCAAGTCATCTAAACTCCTTTTACAGTTAATGCAGATCTAGCCCTAGAGCCTGGAGAAGGGCTGTCTTCACCCTAAGATCAATACCTAGTGGCTTCTCACTGAATCACAGAAAACTGAAGGGACCTCTAAAGGCCATCTGATCCAACCCCCCTGCTCAAGCAGGGCTACCTAGAGCCAGTTGCCTAGGACCATGTCAGATGGCTTTAGAATATTTTCAAAGGCGAAGACTCTAGCACCTCCCTGGGAAACTTGTACCAGTGCTTGGTCACCTTCACAGTAAAAATGTGATTCCTTACACATGAATGAGAACCTGCGTGAATCTAGGACTGACTCAGGGAAAGTGACAGGTCGCACAGGATGCTTCAGCTGGCACCTTCAGCTGCTCAGCACCGCACCATGTAGCACCAATGGCCTGTGCGTAGAGCACCACTGTTGTTCTGGACCAGCTCTCCGGGTTTGCTTTAGGGATTAGCTTGAGCAAGGAACAGTAAATCAAAGACCTCTGTATCACATGTTGTTGGACAGGGCAGATAAAGCCACAGAATGGTTTTGGTGGAGTCAAGAATTTACCTCAGTATCCAAAAGG
Source organism: Neopsephotus bourkii (assembly GCF_033783945.1). Classification (NCBI taxonomy): domain Eukaryota; kingdom Metazoa; phylum Chordata; class Aves; order Psittaciformes; family Psittacidae; genus Neopsephotus; species Neopsephotus bourkii. The sequence goes on from NW_026902113.1 coordinate 5,724,351, forward strand.
ACACTTCTCTTACTGCTGGCCACTTTTCTTACTGCTTTAGTCAGTGCACCAGTCCTGCTCTTTATTTGACTAGAAAAAAAGTGTAAAAAGGGTAACAAAAATATCACTGTATGTGTTCATTCTGTAATCCAAAGGTTATGTCACTCGATGGGAGACGGAGAATAAAACATTCATAAGGCACAGAGACCTAACTTGTGCAATTGGTATCAAATTGTTCAGTAAATCACATGCACATAGAGCAGACTGCAAATATCACTGTATTGACATTACATGCCCACTGGGCCCAGCAACTGAAATGGCAACCAAGCTTTGGAGAGCACACAGCCCAGAATTTAGAGAGAAATGAAGAGAGTCAGCCATGAGCAGCTAGAGCTCAATAAAGACAAATGTTAGAGAGGCTATTCAGATAAGAGAAAAGGGAAAAATGTCTCCTTTCCTGGAAGATAGATGTCTTTATTACATTAGATCTAGAAGGGTACTTTTATGCTCATTAAGAAATCTCCTGTTTTCATAGAAAAGAAGAAAAACAGTAACAAGCAATATATCTTTGAGTCTTCCTGCAAAAATAACCAGAGATGTTACAGAGATTAAGGTAGTTTTAAACAAGACAAATCCCACATCCCCAGAATTCTGAGATGAGATTGGACCTAGAAACAGATGAGAAAAACATACAGGTGTGTATCTTCCTCAGTAGTTTTAGGTTTTGCATCTAGGCACAAACAGAATTTGATGTGCTAACACAGAGAGGGAAAACGTACAGTGAAGTTATTTGTGTCTCAGCTGGACACAAGTGATGCTGAAAAGCCAGTTGGCAAACCTTTTCTCCGCTTTGTATCCTCTTGTTCAGACAGCACAGAAAAGCACCTGGCCATTTCTCTGAATAAAAAAGTGAAGATTTAACTTTTTTTCCTGCTGTTGCATAATACACTCGCTGTGCCTGAACTGAAATTGTGTTGCTACCTAAATCCAGCTAAGAAACTGGAATTTCTCTGCTAAGTTCCAGTTACCAGAAAATTGCTTACTGTAAATGTGCTTATGTGCAGTGTGTTGAAGGCTTTCAAACAGAATTTTTCTTCCTTTCTTCTTTGCTGTGCTGGGGCAATATGAATGAGTGAGCTCAGCAAGAACACTCCTTCGTTTTCGTTATTTTTATGCTTACTCTGTGACATTTCTCTGGAGCAGCAATTTATAGGGGTAGTGAGCTGAGGCTCTCCACTGCTATTTTGGCTGTTTGTTAACTGATGAGAATGTTTAGCTAATTTTGTTCTCTGCAGTACTGGACCTTATCACTGCAGTGATCCAGTGGGTGACTCATACACAGCCTGTGGTTCTTTTTGTGGGTTATGGAGCTTTATTGTGTCTTGGTCTCTGAAAAGTGCAGGCAGTAGTGAAAATGCTAAGTAAGAGGTTCTACTGATATGGAGGCATCACTCTTTTTTCTGAACAGCTGGGCTGCTGAATTTAATATGAAGGTGAATGACTACAGATGCTTTAGTCCATCACCAGGTCCCTTTGGTTTAATTTATTGGGAAGCTGAGTGAACTTCTGACCTGTAATAGTAATATCTGTCTAGCAATAAGCAAATGACATTGTACTGCATGTGCTACTTAGTGCATGACACACCTATTCCAGCTCTTGTCTTGTGCCATGGAACTAGGCAACCTCAGCTCTACCCAGCTGCAGTCTCACGTGTATCAACCCATGATTACCTCAGTAGGTCAAACTTAGATTCAAATGTGCAATTATTTTTCATCAAGGGCAACAATAGTAGTAATGTGACCAAGCAATATCCATAAAGCCTTGTATTTGTTGTTTAGGACCAGTGCACTTCCAGAAAAGAGTATTTCAGGACAATAAAGCATGCTGAATGTATATCTAATCCCTCCCTGATGCCTCTGATTCCTTACATTGTGGAAAGTCCATTTTGCTCACTCCTAAATGTTGTTCTGATTCCCCAAGACAGCTGCTGGCTTTTGAACATCTGTCTTCTTTTGATGTCCAGTTCCTGTCTGGGCTAATATGAAAGATGGAGATCTATGGGGCAGGACAGAAAAGTCTGGTCTGACCAAGTCTCATGGCTTTTCAAAGTAGCTTTGTTATTTAAAAACAAAGATATTAAACTATGTATAGTATATTAAGAGAATATATTTTTTACAAGATAAAATGCTATTTCTGTCACACCAAAGAGAAGGACCACCAGAATCTGTCTTTTCCCAAACCTTTCCATAGCTGTACAGCTAGTAAGACAGAGCAGACCAGGTTTGCAAAACACAGGAATCTTGCTTTCTCCCAGTCCCCTCTTTTGACCTTGCCAGACTTTCAGTTCCCAAGCATGAGCTGTCCCTGCCACCACCTCCACGTCTCCAGCCCCAGCAGGGTTGGGGAGATGCTGCTGGAATGGGTAATTCGCCTGCATTCTTGGTGGGGCAGCAGGGAGGTGCCATATACAGCAAAGGAAATGGGGTGCCTTTGGTGCTGAAATGAGTTTGGCTGGGAAAACCTTTAGCTGACCCTTGTGAAGTGCAATAGAGAACATTTCCGAGTGACAGATACTACCAAGTACATCAACATGCCTTGATGCTTCCAGTTTTGCCTTAAACAAAGCTTTACCATATGTTCCATAATGCTACATTGGCTCTTGATTAAGTTTGTTTGCTATAAGGTTTCCAATTGTTGGGGTTTTTCCCCCTCTCTGTTTTGTCATTTGCAGCATGTACTTGTTTTTTATGACCCTATTGCACATGTGCGCAAGTGTTCTGGCTTGTGCAGAGATTTTTCTGCAGTTGCTTAGTCTGTGATTCTTCTTTTCAGAGCTGCAAACTCACATTAACATCAATGAGTATCCTGTCATATTTGCATTTTGTGATTTAAACATAAATGAACAGATCCTTTCACTCGTGCTCAGAGGCAGTGGTGAGGGGTGTGGCATAGCAGTCTGGATGATCCAGATTTGTTGTAACATTCTTCCTAAATTATTAAATCCATCTTGATCTATGCTAATTAGGTCTCTGTGTTTGGTGATTAAACCAGACCTGGCAGAAAATGGGAACTCGATTAACTTTCATGAAACATTTAGACAATAATAGACCTATGAAACAATTAGTAACTTGGACTTACAATACAAAAGTCTTACAATCTCGTTTATTTTTAAGTAGCGGTAAAATTAGTGCATAAATGAGCAATAAATGCAATATATTTGGATTTAGATAAGTTCATGCAGTATGTTGTGGATTTTTGCAGTTAAAATGTAGTTTGAATTATCTTTATTATGAAGATTATGGCATAATATGAAAATAAGAATGTGTGCTCTAATGAATCTAAATGGATTAAGTTATTGAGAAGCTTGTATGGGATTTTATTTGATCCAATATCATTGAGTATTTTCCTTAATGATCTTGAAGAGGGATGCAGCTGCATGATAATGAAAATAGCAGCATTACTGAGGCCAGAGAATAGATGCAGATAACAGATGCTACAAACGGATCTAGACCTACTGGAAATTTGAGAAAAGAGTAACAAATTAAAATAAAACTAAAGAGATGCTAAGTAGTAAATAAAAAGGCCTGGCATCTGCAAGAGAAGAAACTCTGTATAAATTGAAGAGAATTCAGAAAAGGAGAATTGCCTCATCACTGTAGAGATGAGCACCAAGAAAAGATTAAAAGGGCAAGTCACCTGTCCTGCTTTGTGATGGGAGATCTGGGGTCGAGGCTCGTATTCTTACATATTGGTTCATGTGAAATCTGTGTCAGAGTTCAAAAATGAGCTTTTCTGGGATAATATGAGAGCTGTGTATCTTGCCTGCTGACATGTTTCTGCAACGTAGCTCTGCTCAGATGCTCCAGAGGAATTTCACTTTGGTACAAGCCTTGCATGTGAGGTGTCTTGGGAGGGAGAGTAGATATTTGTCTGTGAAGGTTTGAAAAGTGTGAGCTGAAAGGAAATGCAAGCACCAGCAAGACCAAATTCCAGCCTGTCAGAATCAGCTCAGTTGTTTCAAGACTAATGTAAAATGCAAATGAAGAAGAGATCCAAACTAAAACCTCAAATCCAGATGCTCCACAACTGTTTGGATTCATGTGCAGACTGTGCTCATTTTCCTTCTAAGTAAAGGAGCTACACACTGGATGTGGACACCTCCCAAGCAGTGGTGAAGATCTCTTCTTGATTTCCCACCCCCACCTTATAGTCCCAGGAACTCTCTAACTGCGTAGTGTCAGGTTTTACCCTTTTTTTCTGCAGTGTCTTCACAAGTCCATTTCCCTTTCAGCCCTCCAGTCATTCTAGGTCAGCTCAGCAGGAAGACAAACCTGCTCTCCAGAGGAATTTGTTTGAGCACGATGCTGGTGTGGCACTGTAGTATATTAGGTCTGGGTTTGATCTGGACCACAAATGAGCATCAGCAGGGCAGAAAAATATAATTTTTTTTTTTTTTTTTACCCTGTATCCTTGCATGTCTTTTTGAATTTGGTTTCAAAATCAATGAAGTAGGACATTTCTGTCCTGACTGAAATCAAGATATGATGGTAAACTGGGATTGTTTGTTTGCATCTCCTTTTACTCATCACTCTGCAGACATGGTACCATGTCTGCCCAGACTCCATGCGCTGCAGTTCATCTCCAGAACTGAACAAGGCAACTGTGGCTGGGGACAACTTTAGAGCTGTTCCAAGTTCCTACCAGTGCAGCAGGGATATTTGTCTGCTGTGCACAAAAATGCAAGGTATTTGGATTCATCTTAATATTTAAAAACTTTCTTTAAATAGAAGTAAAAAGATAAGTACAACATGATTCATAGTAGCAGTTAGCCACATCATCTTTGGATGGCCAGGGAATAAACAGGAGGGGAGAAGAGAAATAGGCATCAAATTTTCTGTTCCTGATCCATTATTCAGGTGTGGCAGGTACTGTGTGCCTCTGTGTGAGTGCCTGCTATGGGCTTGAAGTTCAAAACCAGAGACAAACACTTCAGCCTGCCCATACGCAGGTCTGCCTTTGGTATCTGATGGCAGCCTGTGGTTCGAGCATCCCCGCTGTCCCAAGGCAGAGCCAGGGCCTGGCCATGCTGGCTGATGCAGAGATGTAATTGCTTGTCACTCTTTTGAACCCAGATGCCAGTGTCTATTTTAGGCTTTGTAATGGTTGGATCAGATGCAACCCTTTATTTCTGTGCCGCTGACAAATCAAGGCAATATTCTCACTTGTCCCTAGACTGGGGTTATCCTTTGCTGCTTCCCAGAGTGAGGACTTTACTCATTGGGATCAGTATATATAATAGTAATAAAAAGCCTAATATGAGAACTTGCAGCATGCCCTACATAACAGACTTTTTTTTACAGTATTTTATTTCATCTTGTGAGGACTCTCTCTCCCAGAAAGTAACTCAAAGATTAACTCTGCCCTCATGGCCTGCTGTCATTGCACATAAATCTAATTAAATTAAAAGTTCAGATTAACCAACACAAAGGTCCCCTCTGTAGGACTCAGGCTCACGCTTTCTGTTGTATCTCATTCCATCAATTTATTCAGTGTCATGTCTCATTACTTTGCATCACTCAGTACACTCTGAACAATGCAACACAAATCGTTCCTGCAGTGCCCTGGCTCTGCCACAGCAAACAGCACTTGAGGGCATCAGCAGCTTACTTCCAGGACTGTGACGGCACCTCTGCAAAAAATTCAGATCAGAATTGTTTGCTGGGACTACGTGAGAGATTTGCTAATACACGAGGAAGGCATTTACTGCAGGACAGAACTGGAAGTGTGAGAGCATTGTTAAATGCTTTTTTCTCTATCAAAAGCTGACTGAGCTAAAATTTCATTACCCCAGAGAACGCTCTGTGCATTCCATTTGTGTTTTACCTTGTCTGAAAATGGACATTTCAGGGAATAGATATTGAATACATATACTTTGTAACTTAGAAATAATTACTGGTTATTTTCAAATAAGTCTCAGGAACCCTGCAATTTTTGCTATTCTTGAGCTGCACTGAGATAAGATGAGCATTCCTGCTCTTCCATCATTTTACATGTTCATACCATCATATTTTCTGTATTTTTTTGTTCATTTTTTTACTCACTAGTGTATTGTGGTGTCAGGTCCATGCCAGCCTGAACCTTCCATTCTTTAAGCAGATTTACATTTCTTTTGGTGAACAGTTTGTCAATAGCTCTTTTGCTCAAGATTTATGTACGCAGACAAACTTGATAACCTGAACATTTCAATTCTTCTGATTGTCTTTGTTTTAAGAATTCCTCTACCAATGTCTGTTAAGATGTATCTGATAAGAAAGCCCTATAATGTCACTCATGTAGACTGAGAGAGGGAGATTAGGGTTTATAGTTTTAGGTGTATACATATACATTTGGGTTGCTATCCACAAACGGGTAAGAACATCACTTGCAAAAGCAAGCTGTGATGAAAATTGGCAAGTTGCATTCTTGCAATGAATAAATAAATAAATAAACAAATGTGCCCTAACTGCATCTTAATTTAGGTATGAGTCAAAAATATCACACTGTTGTTGATACTACAACAAAATAGCACACATTAAACTATGATGTATGAACAGAATGCCATAGTGCATATGAAGCAAAACTTTGCTCAGCCTGACTGAAATGTTTGTTGCAGCATTTCAGGTAATCTTTCAGGTACCATTCTACAAATCCAATGCAGACCAGCTGAAAAGAAGTCAAGGGAGAAGTACAAAAATGCCTGAAGCCTAAATCAATCTACTTGGAGGGAAGGCTTAAAGAAATGGTTTGGATGGAAAGAATTAGAGAAGTTACTGAAGTGAGACATAATAATCTTAAAATACATAAAACACCTGCATGGAAGTCAGTCAGATGTTCTCCATGTCCATTACAGAGATGAAGTAATTGCCTTAAATTCCAGCAAGGGAGGTTTAACTTAAAAATTAGGCTACGTTTGCTACCAGTGTGGCTAGTTGAGCTCTGGAGTAGGCTGCTGGGCAGCCTGGGGTTTTTTTATCACTGAAGGCTTTTAAGAACATACAAGCATATGCCAGGTTGGCACAGATAGAGCTGATCCTGCCTTGTGCATTGTTATTAGCCAGATGACCTCTAAACCTCTTCCTGCCTGGTTTTCCTCAGTCCCTAGGAAAATTCTGAACATGTCTAACAAGGACAGCAGTGGAACCCGATTCCTTGCTGGTGATTTGTTTGGGATGCTTTTCCTGCAAAAGCTAGCAACTTTTACTTGTACCTGCAGTTTCATACTTTTATGGGTGAGAAAGAAAGGGAGCAAAGGTAGAGGATGGGCTCCAGTTTATTTAGTTGCATAGTCTCGTAGTCATCCTGTCTAGCTAAACACAGTAAAACTGTCAATGTAAGTTCCAACTCTGTCATTTCTCTCAGTCAGAAATAAAACTTGCTTCTGCCAGCTGAGTCACTTCCTTCTGATTGACACAACAGCACTGAGCTGTTCATCATTTTCCTTTGTTGATCAGCCCAGAGAAGCAGCTCATTGGAATTCTTTGGGGTGCTTATTTTGTGACAAGTGCTATAGAATTGCAAATCATTGTTGCTAGTTAATGAAATACATTTCAGCAAGTAACAATATCTTTTGGCTACCCAGTATCTCTCTTGTTGCTTCATCTTATTTCCATTGATTCTTCAAAAAACTGAGGTTTTTACAGTTCTTTCTGATAACTTCTGAGTACTGGCATCTGTTGTTTGCCAGGTGCTGGAGTTGGCTAAATTATTTACTGGGAATACGTAACCTGACGAATGTGCCAGCTTCTATTTGAAAATAGTTTTTAATCAGCAGGGATTTCTGCAAATGTGGCTGGTACTCATAAGTGTTTGATAATAGTTATGAGGAACCCACTGATGGTTGGTAAACATCAACAATTCATTATTCAGATGGTGTAACTCAGCTGTTAAGCCACAGTGTTTCTATTCCCTGACCAGAGAACTGAAAGTTTTTAAATAGGCAAATGGTGAATAACATATGAAGAATAATAGTCTCATGTGCAGGAGAACCCTTCTTCATAAAGGGAAACACAACAGCTTTCATCCTATAAGCAAAATCCCATTGGTATGCATGTTTGCAGACATATGTATACATTCATGCCTATAAAAGCCATTTTGCAGTCTGGTGCCAGCTGCCCTGGTTTTGAGCTACAGACAGAGGAGCAGGGCCCATCACCCCCCTCTAGATTCCCTCCTGCTTCCTCTTGGCCTGTGAGGGATTGCGAAGCTGAGATGTAGATGGTAGGCTTTACATCATGTTAGCCCCTCTTCTACCATAGACAAATGTATCATGGGTACCAAAACTTCTTCAGAAAGTGTTCATGTTGTTTTAGGGGTGGTTTCCAACCCTTTGGAGTTAATTTTTCCCAGTGTGCTTAAAACATCTGCATGGGCTTGGCAAATATGTTATGGAGCCCTGGGTAGGGCCACAGGCTTCAGGATCAGCAGCTAGTCACCACTGAGACACCCTGCAGTACCTACAGTGATTGGAAAGGCTGCTGATTGGATTACTTGGAGCTTTTGGTGCATAGGGGACTGTAAGGGATGAATTCTACAACGTGTCTTGGCAGTGCACAAGCTCAGAGCTTGCTTGAATGGTGCTTGCCAGCTTCTGCAAGAAAGCAGGTAGCAAAACTTTGAACAGTGCTTGCTAGTCAAAATCCACAACTAAGCACCAGTGGTACCTCAGCTGAACTTTTAGAAAACTCCTTGCCTCATTGCTAACTGCACACTGGATGTGCTCCACTCAGCATCTATTATATACTCCTGCTGCCTCTGCTTTCTGAGCATCTTCTAGTTTCCTAGTGCTTACACTTCATCTTTGATTTATATAACAAAAAACTGTGGATCTTTTGATACTGGTTTCTGACACAGTCTGCATTTCTACACTAGTATTTGTAATATTCCTATTACAAGCAATCATCCTTTCTAAGAGATGCAGGAGTCTTTGTCTTTACTACAGAGCAAAAACTTCAATTTTCTTCTTGTCTGCACCATTGATTTCCCATGATTCATATCCTCCAATTGTTATGGAGAGGATGAGGCTTTCAGTTGCTTTGCATATTTTGAGATACTGCAATGTTTTTCAGACTTCCATGAAGGAAGGACATTTTTTCCCAAATTTCTGGGTCAGCTCCTGTTAATAATTCTGTTTCTGAATTATTGAATTGAATTATAGCTTTTACCTTTTGTCTACTATATTTGCACCTTGTGTTTCATTATTGAGTTATACAGTTTGCTGCATTTCTAAAATAGCTTGTATTTCTCAGTAACTTTTTGTACTGGTTATACCATTGCACTCTTTGAACAAGCAATCGGAGCAAAGAATACCCTGTCATCAGTGAATCGAAGGTCACTTAGGATGTTCTGCCACAGAAAATCAAATCCTTCTTTGGCAAGCTTTACAAAATTATGAGAATACTGGGAGATGTTTTGGTCTTCTTTTTTCCCAGGATTGGTGAAATGAAGAGTTGGCCATGTGCTAGCTTACCCTGCCCATCAAAAAGTGCAAGCCTCAGCAAGGCTGGCCCTATTTGTTAATCTTGGCTATGTAAAAAGTCGTTGATTTTTATTTTTGCAAACCTGCATGTTTTCCAGTGCTGTCAGAGATGTACCAAGCATGGAACAACAGCTCTCAGACACTCTGGGTATACTTCATGTCATTATGCTCTGCCTGTGCTATCCCAGAGCAGTGGCTGGCACTGTCCCTGTGAAGCAATGGAGGGTTTGAATCTGTCAGATTAAAAAGGACCTGATCTTTGGTCTCTGTCACCCTAATTGCTGAGTTGTTTTCCCATAGGCAATGTCATGATTGCCGTGGTCTTGTTTGGGGCTGTAGGTTGTGATATCTGATCTCCCATACATTCCTCACTCATGGAGCAAGGATGAAGTCTCATCTCTTGAGAGAAGCACCAAGAAAAATACCTCCTCCTCCGCAGCATTCCCCTTTGGTGGATTTAGCCATCCCACATGTCAGATGTTGGCTCATGGGAGTCCATGGAGCCTCCTCCACCTCCTCCATTAGCCCTTCAGAGCTCAGGGCTCTGCCTGCCACTCCTGAATGAAGATACCTCATATTTAGGTGTGGCAAGTGCCAAAGTCCTTCTGTGGATATAGCCCCTTAGCACTTATGTGAGTTTAGTTAATTATTTAGTTAGTTTTTCTCCATGCAACTTAATGAAAATGTATTATAGCTTTTATTTTTGTGTCCATGCTAATCTGTGCATGTTCAGCTTCTATTTTTCATCCATTTCCCACAAACCCAGGAAGTGTAGGCAGCTTTCTCCCAGCCACACTGAATTTCAAGTGTTTCCATATCATTTGTCACTGCTCATCAGAATGATTCAGATTTTTAAAGGATGTTGATTTATTGCTGTTTCCTGCAAATGGCCTGGGTGAACTTAAATGGAAGGAAGCTCTTAAAGCTTGTATTTGACTCTTTGAAATAAAATTGCAATTATCAAATTGGGAAAGAAATGGAAAATTGATTAAGTTGCTCTCTCCGATGATATTTTCTCAGCATAAAATAACCTGGTCTGGGAGAACCTTCAGCCTTGCTGTAATGTGCCTCCCCTAGTAAACTTGGCCACCAGCACCAGAAACATGTAAATAACAAATAAAAGTAACTCAACAATGGCTGTGGTTGTACATGGAGGTGCTGTCATATCACCTGGCTTAGTCATGAAACGAATGGCCCTGAAAGCAGATTCTGGAATCAAGGATCAACACTCACCACTGGCAAACCTTGATTTCTATCCACAAACTTTCAGTTTGAATACTCTGTTAGATTAAACCCATTCTTTTTTTTAAGGAGGGGAAAAGGTTCATGTTATGACAAGTGAGAAAGGAAAGGTGATGTGACATCTGCAGTGGGAATCCTGTGTTTATTAACTGCCATTTTGTAATAAGCACATACAAAATTGAGGCTAGAGTGATTAGACTGCTTTTTTTTCTCATTTTTTTGGTAGAAGATTTTGCTGAAAAAGCAGGCAAACAGCTTGGAGTAGGCAGCTGAATATGAATGTACTGATTTCTGTGAGTGAACTGATGGGCTCTACTCAATACCTTTAGCATGTCACTATTGCCTGTCCTTTACACACACAAGGCACAGTGCTGCTATTCCAGGATGATTTCTGCCTTTGACAGGGTATTTGATTCGTTTTAATTCTTCTGCATCAATTAGGATTCTGATTTACGTATGCTGGGCAATCGTGTGTTCATGTATTTCCTAGAAATGATTCTCTGCTTTGGGTTGTAACATAATTCTGAACACTTGAGAGAATTGTAGCACTCTGTAAGCTATTAAGCTTACATTTCCCCTATAATGTGCTAAACAATAGCCAAGAAGACAGAATCATTGTTTTTCCTTCATACTTTTTGTTTCCTAGCTGTCCAGGATGTGCCAAGCCAAGTGCACATAGCTGTCTTAAAATTAAATACAATGCAAATGCAGAGGCACATAAAAGATAAGGAAAATTAATTAGGTTCAAAATGCTGGGAGAGCCATTGGGAAGGTTCTTGCCAGGCTGATATTCCCCGTCAGCATTTCCTACCCACTCTGCTGAGTCTGTAAGGTCTGGATGACATCTGACTTAAGCACTCCTTTAATTTATAACACTGACAATTAAATGGCAGTTCTCCAGCCTCTGCCCAAGGGGATAGAGCTATAATAGGCTTTAGAGGCAAAGCTACTGTATTGCAGCATGAATTTTGTATAGAACACTAATGTTAACACATTGATGCCCTTCAGCAAATATAGCTATTCAATAAGTCAAAGCTCTTTATTAGATTCTCCTTAACATTTAACAGTATCCTTTTTATAAGTCAATGTACCTATGTGGATTTTTTCTGCTGGCATCTAGCAAACCAAAGGAGCCCTAATTTGCAGCTGTTATTTGCTCTGTTTGTGACAAACTAATAAAACTAATTGATCAAAGGCGCCAAACACATTGGAAGTTTGAATATTTCTTCTATTTCTGTAATCACTTATTTTAACGCTGTTAAACCAGAGCTGAAACTACACTTGGTTTTAATGCAGAGAGCAGTGATTATACAATTGTCCTCTTGGTGCTTTGAGCAGTGGGCGCTGTTCTTTATGCATCTGTAGCTTAGCTAATTCACTGGGGCAAATTCACCCATTATTCTCAAAGTCCTTTAAGGTTTAGTAGACTGGAACAGTCTAGGGTGTACAGAACGGTTACATGATTCTGTAGCTGATAATGGAAGAAGAAGAATGTAAGATGGAGGGGGTATTCCTATGACAGTATGACAAGTTCTGCCAAGATGCTTAACAGAATGGGAGCCTTGGTGCAAAGCTTTATACATTTATTTGGGCGAAGGGTTGGAGGTGTGAATGGCAAGCTGCTGCTGGGACCTTATTTTTATTGCTTTATTCAGCTAAGAATGTGACCAAATAGTGGTGTTTGGAAAAAAGTTACCACCCCTCTTGTGTGCAGACTGCAAGCTGAAAGGGGAAAAAGCTGCTGCTGCTGTTGCCCCACAGTTCTGTGAAGGAGAGAACAGGTTTAGATTTTCCATATGAACCCTACTGCTAGTGTTCACATCAGGCAAGTGCTGTGTATTACTTCACTGATTTCTTTTAAGGTGTTTCTGCCTGGCAGGCAGACTGCAAGTTGCTTTTCTGAGTACAGCAAGCGGTGGGATTGCAATGCAGTGATGGAGTCTGCTGATTTCTTTTAAAAGATACAAGCTCTAAAATGGGTATTCATTATTTAATTCATGTAGCTCAGAAACACTCATCATTGTATCGCTACTGAGTGTCAACAGGTGGGGTAAGCTATCTCCAAGATGCTCTGTCCTCCAGCACTGGTGTGTTCTGTAATAGGGAGTATTGATGAGACTGAATCACCCTTTATAAAGGCTGGAGGCAAGTATCAGAAGGAAGACAGTTAAGAATTTTTCCTTTGTGCTTTTCACATCCTTTTATCTGATGCATAACTGACAGAAGGTCCTTGAAGGAGTCAGAGGGGCTACCTTTAAGACTGAACTCCTGCAGTCGGGTTGTATTTGCAGCTGGAATTGGTTAGTGTGTGGTCTGACTGACATTTCTTTGGCCTCTTTCTGTCTGATTCCTGCACACTGAACTTTGATCGCAGTACCCTTTTCCTGTTCAAATTATGATGCACTGAACATCTCTTGTGCCAGCCCTAAGCCACACCTGCCTAAAACCACTGCTGTGGGGAGGGCACGACACCCTTAATATAAAGCTTTCCTATTCTGGGGGTCTGCAGAGAAGGCTGCTTCATCCTGAGGTCTAGCTTTCCCTGCTAGATTTAAGCAGCATTAGCTCCTGTTTGAGCTATGCAGATAGAATCAGGACCGAATAATCTTTCCCAACATTTATTAATTTGTCTTTCTATTTTTAACTACGCATATGTGCAATCAAATCCCACGTGTTGCCTCTTATTCAGTCAGCACTGCCCCACAATCAAGTCTTTCATTAAAATTCAGTATTGCAATGCCAAAAAAATTAAATATAGTTCTTTATCTGAAGTCAAATATCCTGGTCAAATTTATTCTTCCTGTTGGGGACAGCAGGAATGGGTGCCAATATTTTCAGTCTATTTCCATTTGCTTTAATTGGGTGAATAATTATTTTTCTACAACTAATCAATGCCCATGTTATAATTGAAATTATCAAATAATGGAAAGGCAGTTTAAAATTTTTGAAAAGCAAGATCATGTTAAGATTTTGTTACAGAAAAATCTCTAAAGTGTTTCAGTTTATTTCATTTCACCCCAGAGGATTTTTGCTTTCTGCCATCCTAAGTCAAGGGGCAAAATGCATAAAGGCAATTGGCAAAGATAAACATCTTCAGGATGATTCATAGAATCCAGGAAAAGGCATATTTTTGTCCAATTTGAAACATTCCCAATATCTTTTTGTTCTGGAGTAAGTGCAGTCTTGTGGACTGTGACTGCAGCTGGCACAGGGCAAGAAGGGGTATCATGCTGACTTTATAAGTGGTGGATAGAGGAGTAGGTGAACAAACCAGAGGGAAATGCCTGAGACCAGTTTCAGAGAACATGAGGACCTGCAAACATAAATCATCTCCCTGGGACATAAAATCTGTTGGATCACAAGAGGACAATATGGTTCTCTCATTCCTTGCACCATTGCTTTCATGTCCAGACAGATTCAAGCACAGACCTCAGGATTTAATGGCATGACCAATAAAAGCATTGACAATAAATACCTAAAGAGGTGGTGCATTTTACTTGGTGTAGTAACATCCCACCCAGCTGAACAGCAAAGCTGACACCTTTTTGGGGCTGCTGTGGTAGAGGTGCTCACACCAAAGACTTTACATTCTTCACATTTGCTTGGTGATCAAGACTTGACATATGGATATTTACATGACAGCAGAGCTTCTGGGTTGTCATGCCACCCCAGGAACTTGCCAGAGTAAGTAAGGGTTCCCAGGGTAAGACCAACAAGGGAATGGAAATGGTGCAGAAGATGAGGCAAGGGGTTAAAACAGCAGAGGATCAGCTGAGCATTTTCACAAACCTACAGCAGAAGAGCTGCAAAGAATTGCTGCTAACTTATTTGCAGCCTCAGACTGACTCTCATGTGGCTCAGAGCTTCTGCATATCCCTGGTGTGAAGTTAGGTTTTGTTAAGTCATATCTTATCAACCAATCCTCCTGTAAAATGAACCTAACAGGCCGAATAGGAGGATGTTAAAAGCATTTGGTCTTTTGGCATCGCAGTATAAGTGAGGCCCAATAAAGAAAATACCAGGTGTTACAAAGTGCAACAATGCTGGTGTTTTCTGTGTGATAATAATAGCAACCCAGAACACAATCCTGCCAGCATCATCTCTATTTGACATCAGACATTTAAGGTGTAGACAGAGAAAAATCTTGCCCATACAATTTGTGTCACAGCTAGCAACTCGACTCAGCTTCTGCATCCATGACTTGACCACCTTGTAATGCATTTTTTAAAAGATAGATCCCAGTCTGCATTTTTTTCTGCTACAAAAATGGTATTGTTTTCTCTATTTCCCCATGGATGCTGTGCTTCTAAATGTATCCCAACAAAACAGCAATTAGCATTAGCACAGACTGACCGATACATACCAAAAGTTGCCAATAGGATAACCTGCATCCAAATGGGTAGATAATAAATCTGTCACCATGGTAATCCTAAACTCAAACAGAGTTTTCTTATTCACAGTCATGAAGACTAGAGAGTCTTTAAAAGATGCGTCAGCTGCATGGCAGGACGGAAAGAGAAAAGAGCAGTTAAATGAAGTTCTGTCTGTGGAGCAGAGAAGCCAGTTATCCATAATAATCTCATTGCCTGCAAGATTCAAAAGCAGGATTTGTGATGGTGTGACATAATAATGAACAAGATGGGAATGAAGGCAGAGCCAGGAGAAGACAAATCCTGCCATTAGGCTCTGGCTACAAAGTGGAACTGGGGAAAAAAATGAACAGGGGAGAAAAAAAGGTCATCTGGAAAGCCAGCAGCAAACAAGCACCATAAATAGCTGCAAATGCTGCAAATGAACTTCAAAGCAATTACTGAAGTAAATTAAGTGGCGGTCAACATTCATATCAATGGGCTGAGACCTTTTCCAGAGGAAACATCTTGGAAATGAACTTTTAATTTGAATGCTTTGAAGTACAAGGCCCTGGCTGTTTCTTCAGAGCTTCATAGCTGGATTTGACTTGATTTGGCCCCTTCCCTAGGCACTGGCTAATCCTGCTGCTCAATGAAGGGGCGATGCATTTGGGCTGGGAAACTGTGGTTGTTTTACATCTCGATCAATTCTCTTTGCAGTGGGTTTAAAATGCTAATGTGAAAATGCAAGAGATGCTCATAAACAAGGCCCTGTGGTGCACTTATGGCTAACTTCAAGCTCTGGTAATGGTGGAGACTCCAGCCATTTTGGCTGGCTAGCACGCCCTTGGGCCCCAGAAACCTCTGCTAGCGATCATACGTGTCAAAGCCCCTTTACATGTTGCCATTCTTTCTGGTTTCAACACAAATAAAAACTTAAAAAATTATTCTTTAAATTAAATGCTTCATAGAATCATAGAATAGTTAGGGTTGGAAAGAACCTTAAGATCATCAAGTTCCAACACCCTTGCCATGGGCAGGCACACCTCCCAGTAAACCATGCCGCCCAAGGCTCTGTCCAACCTGGTCTTGGACACTGCCAGGGATGGAGCATTCACAGCCTCCCTGGGCAATCCATTCCAGTGCCTCACCACCCTTACAATAAAGAACTTCTTCCTTAAATACAATCTAAACTTCCCGTTTAAGTTTTAACTCGTTACTCCTTGTCCTATCACTACAGTCCCTAATGAAGAGTCCCGAGTCCCTCGCCAGCATCCCTATAGGCCCCCTTCAGATACTGGAAGGCTGGTATGAGGTCTCCACGCAGCCTTCTCTTCTCCAGGCTGAACAGCCCCCACTTTCTCATCCTGTCTTCATACAGGAGGTGCTCCAGTCCCCTGATCATCCTCGTGGCCCTCCTCTGGACTTGTTCCAACAGTTCCATGTTCTTTTTATGTTGATGACACCAGAACTGCACACAATACTCCAAGTGAGGTCTTGTGAGAGCAGAGTAGAGGAGCAGGATCACCTCCTTCGACCTGCTGGTCACACTGCTTTTGATGCACCCCAGGATACGGTTGGCTTTCTGGGCTGCGAGCACACACTGAAACCGGCTCGTGTTCATTTTAGATGGATGTCAGGTGAATTTGGTTTGTTGATTTAACCTGTTTTGCCCCCATCAAAAGGTCTGCTTTACACCTCCCTAGCCAGGGCTATGGCTTAGTTTGCAGCATCCACTGTGAGGTTTGGCGCAGGTCTCTGTTAGGCTGTGTAGCAGGATCCTGTCAACTGTCAGAAGGGCTCCAGCTCTGAGGCATGACATGGTCCCTTGCCTGTTCATACAGAAAGAGCATCCTGGGAGGCTGCAGCCTCTATATCTGTGTTCTGCTCACAACTTGTGACCACCTCTTTTGCTCTGTGACATGTGTCTTTTCCCTGTGAGCAGACTTTTTCCTTAAGGAAAAATGAGGTTCCAAACAGCAGCCCAGCTACTGAGGAATTAATCTAATCAAAACCAAGTCACCAGCACTGCACAGAGCTGTGCTGCCTACCTATTAGTTTCTTGGTGTTTACAGTGTTTAGTTTGACCTATGCTATAAATCTTAAGTGGACTGGGGGCTCCCTACCAGTCTTTCCATTTGCTGCCTGTAGCAGAAGCACTCTCCAGAAAGTCCTGATACTCTCCACAAGAGAAATTAAAAAGTCCCAAAATCTTTTCTCCAATTCATTTAATGGCATTATGCTATGGAGGCCATAAGAGCATATGTGTTATTTTCACTGACAGTCAGAACTGCAAAACCAAAGAAATAAAAGTCTGCCTGAAGTAATCAGAACATTTTTTCTCCTAGTGTTGCAGCAGGCTATTAACAAGCCAGGAATCATTCTTGTCCTGTGTCATCTCAGCTGATCTGAAATGCGATTGATAGAAAACAAACTTCCAGTACTGCTAAATCACATAACATTTTAACAACTGCTGTGTTTCATCATAAATCTAAGTATTTGGGTTAACAAGGTAACAGTGTGTGGTGAAATCACATAAGCACTGGTGATTTTTTAAGACATTGTGAGGGCTAGAGGGGTGAAATGTGTTGAGGATTAAAAAAAAAAGCTGATGTGGCTTTAAGAAGTTACTTTGCAAAGCAGTAAAGCAGTATTTCAGTTTTGCTTTCAAGAATTTGCTGTGAAGACTGTGGAAAGGAAAGCGTGGCTCCTGCCAGTGAGCCACAACCTGCTCATCCAAACCAAGCAACCATCTATCCATGTCAGAGGCAAGGAGGAATTGTGTAAACCCACTGACAGTGGTCAGGAAAGTTAAAGTACTGAAGGCTATCCAGCTCTGATGAGAAGGAGTGCTGGTCCCCAGCACCAGGCACCGGTCCCCGGCTAGCCAGACTCAAGAGGTCTTTTCTTTCCTTCTCTAGCTTTGCTGACTACAGTGGCTCTATAGCCTTTGCCTTACTCATGTCCCATTCTGCTGAGCATGGACAGTGATATTTACCTGTTATAGATGTTTTATGTTAACAAAACACCAATCCTTGTTCTTCCTGAGTCAATCAGTAGACCTTCCATTGGCTTTGAAAGGGGCTGGGCTGAGTCCTGAGCAGCCAGCATGTGCGGTGCATGCTAAAGAGGAAGACCAGTATTCTGCAAGTTTATTTGCTTTTGTTGCATTATCCCAGTGCACTACAGCAGGGAATCAGTCCCTTTCCAAACCATGCTGGAGGTAGGAAAGTGTAATTACTGTTGCCTTCAGCACAGGAAACCTTCTGAAAGCTTTTCCATTTCTGGGAACAACGACATGTGCATCTCTCTAGGCTGATGATTAATGCATCTCCCTCTATGCCCCTGTCACTTGATTCAGTCATCTCTTTTTCCTGGAATCTGTGTGTGCACTCAGCCATGTGCATACAAGGTAAGCTAAGGATTGGACAGACCTCATCTGGCACAGACTGTAGGGGGCACCTCCAGGCTGTGTAAACACCTAGAGAGAACTTGCTCAAAACCACTCACTTTGGGGCTAAGAGATTTTTTTTTCTTAGAGAATTTGACTGAGGGAGGGACAAGTACTATTCTTGTCTGCATAAATCTCAGAGCCAAGTGGGGCTTGAGCTTTGCTGAGCCTGAAAAAGTAGGGATTTTAATGCATAAGAAAACAGATTTTCTTGATGACTGATTTTCTCAGAAAAATTCAAGGCAAACCCCATAAAATCCTCAGTATTTTGTGTCCCGAATCAGTGGCAAGAAGTTTCTCACACTGCACCTATACAAATATAATTTTGATCAAATTTATATTGTCTTTTTCACTGATTTGCTGCCAATGTCTGCTCCATGTGGATTTGCTTGGATTCTAACAACCTTCTTGTGCTGTCCTTCAGGGATTCTATTTCACGTAATGATCTTTGAATTAGATGCTGGTAATGATGCTTTGGAGGACCTAAACAGTACTCTGGGACATATGCAGATGTAGACAGAAGGTCAGTACTGATTTTTCCTATGCCATGTATCTATTGGACTTGTCCTAGGAACAGATGTTAGTTACAGGTTTGCATGATGAGGTCATTTGTTGAGCTGTCAAGCCTTGTGAGCCTTTCCCAGGAATAACAACTTTATCACCATGATATTGGATGTGCCAAAAATGTTTGTTAATGCAATCACCTTCTATCAGAGCAATTATGTTTTATGAATAGAGATAATAAAATTTGTATTTTTGGTCTTAAAGCAGCTTTTATTTTATATTAATTAAAGCTGCAACCAGCCCTTTCCCCTCCCATGTGGGAGATCTGTCATCTGCAACAAAATGGCTGCAGCTCCTGTGCTTGGGTCAGAAACCTTGAGAAACGACAGGTAAGTAAGTACACAGACATCAGACACTTCACAGTGTTCTTGAGCATCTTCCACCATACAGGTCTCTGACAAGTAGAACAGGGTGATTTTCTCCACAAGACACAGAGGAAATTACACTGCTGCTAATTTTCTCTACATGTAGCCAGTAATTGGCTGGATTTCAAGAAAAAAAAAGGTGCACAATATAGTAACGGCAATTTCCTAGAGAGGAAAATGGAGAGGGCAAAATCCAGCATCCATGCTTCTTAGCTACTCTTTCCCTCTCTATCTGTGTGAAAATAAAACATACTTGCCCTGCAAACAGCAGAAGTCTGAAGATACCAACTGGAACATTTCTGCTCAAGGCAGTAGACCTTATCATGAGCCGTCTGTCTGCTCATTAGGAGGAATTTTCTCTCTCAGCTGAATTAAGTATTGCACATAAGCATGGGCACAGTATAGTGTCACTTAGTGCTTGTGCTGCATGGGTGGTGTTCTGCTGGGTCTTGTGGTCGCTAGGAGTACAGTGGTTTCTCTCCAGACTACTTCAGCATCCCAAGCTGACAGGCTTGCACTGATGTCCCGTATTTCTCCTAAATTCAATGGCTCTTAGATTCCTAAAGTGCATCTAAACTAATTTTATCTGATTTTTTTTCTCCTTTTGCTTTGCCCAGAGTCAACTATTTTTCCAGGCCAGAGGTAGCACCTGGAAGTTGTTGATTTTGTGCAGGTTGCCTAGACCATAAAATTTTTCTTAGAAACGTCATTATATTGTCACTGTCTCTTTCATAATATCTGGTTTTCTTTTTAGTGAACATTAGCACTTGTTGTTTTATCACATACTTCTGTTCCTCCAAGTCTTCCATAAGAAAGGATCTGTTACAGGAATTTTCTCCACTCAAAGATTTGTACCTTTAGAACTTTAAGACTGAGCAGTGAAGTTTTCATGGTTCTGAAGTTTGCCAGGATATTTCCAAGAGTTTTGAGACCTCCTTTATTTGCTACCATGAAACTGCATAGGTGTTCATTAGACTCTCCCTCTCCTTTTTCAAAGAAACATATTTCATTTTTACTCTGAGCATGATTTTCTGGTGTTTTGGGCTGTCCACAGTGGATCTCTTTCCTAAGGTAAATTTGCTCCAAATGCTGTAGAAGCAGCTTGTGGAAGCATCTTTTGCTCTACTATTTCACTGATTTCATTTTAACTGTTTACTTCCATTTTGAGGAGAGTGATGGTGTCCTTCACATTTTCAAAGTACTGATTCAGGTCACAATCTTGATATCTCTTGTAATGGTTTTGCTCAGTCCTTGGAGAGATGCTGTGATTATCGTGGTAATACGAGCATAAATCTTGACAGGCAGGTCACCAACCAATTTTTTTTTCAGAAGTTTCTACATCTTAACTATTTTAATAACTATTCTTACAGTGAAAATTTGGTCTGCAGACTCCTTTTACTCAGATGTGATTAAAACCAGTTATTTTGTACCAATTTGGATTTTATGTCACTCAGTTCTACCTTTTGCTCCCATTTCTTGTGATAACTGACCTGTCTTGAGAATACCCTATGGATGGCTTCAAATTGCAATTCTTAGCAAGTTTGACATTTGACATAAAACTGTCTCCTCACTCTTATGCAAATCAGTTATTTGCCTCAGGTCTTGCAAAAAATCAACTCTACTAACGCCTTCCACTTATCTGGGTCTCTGCCTGCCTCTTGTTCCAAGTTGTTTTATATCACTTGCTCCAATAGTCTGTATGTTCGAAATTCCCCAAAGGAACACAAAAGCAGACAAGACATCATAAACTAAACAGTTTCCTAATTAACATGCTTAATCTGAAATACCCCAGCATCTTGGCCTGGGGGAGGGTTAGGAGGCAAAAAGGAGAAGGAAAAATTTGCTGTCCTTGAAAATGCTTTTCCTGTGTTCACCTTGAAGTCACACTTATTTGAAAATATGCAAAAATACAAGGGCATAATTGTGTAGGAGTAGCTAGAAGGTTGCTCTAACTTATACCTCTAGCCCTCTGCAATAGATGGAAGTGTGTCTTGCTGTGCTCATAGCCCCTTCGGTCCCCGCTCCTTCCCTTTTCCACTGCACTTTGTTGCTTTCTTTTCAGCCACTTAGGGCCAAGTACTATCATCCACTTTGCTGCTGCTGCAGCAGCACAGCAAGACTTTGGAACAGTCCCCAAGACAATCAGAGATATGCAGCCTGGATCTTAATGGGGGTGATAAATGACTGTGATTGCATCCTGAGGAGCAAGAGTAGTATGTGCTGGTGGTGGAAGATACAGGTTAAACTTGCTGGTCCCTCCCTTCTTTTACTGTGTGTGGTGGTACACGGAACACTCTTTGCTCCACGTATCCACCATACCTCTGTTGCTAGAGATGTTTGCCAGGGGCTGATTTTATCTGGTGTGAGATTTTGAAAGGGATAAGAAATATTAATGGATGAATGATTACAATACCATAGAAAATTGAGCTGAAAGTGCAGCGCATAGAGATAGAAGTGAAACACACTATCTGGCTCTGAGATTTTGGTGGTTATCAAAAAAGGGAATTTATTCCTGCTTTTTAACTTCTTGTTACCTGTGGAATTGAATTCTCAAAATATTAGTTCCTGCTTATTATGGCAGTATATTGTGTTTTGTTCAGTGTTTTCATGTAAAATGAAGTTTTAAAATACAAGATATGCTAGTTTTATGTACATCAATCATTCATACAGAACAAAGTATTCAAATGGTGCAGTTACAGGGATGTTGTCCAGGAAGCTAGGGACCGGGTTAGGAAAGCTCAAGGCCCAGTTAGAATTAAACTTGGCTAGGGATGTGAAAGATAACACGAAGGGATTCCATAGATACATTGCAAATGAAAGAGAGCCTAGGGACAATGTGGGCCTTCTCCAGAAGCTATCGGGAGAACTGGCTACCCTGGATTTGGAGAAGGCTGAGGTTCTGAATGACTTCTTTGCCTCGGTCTTCTCTAGCAAATGCTCTGACCACACCACCCAAGTCTTGTTTTTACAGATACAGGGACCGTGAGAATGAAGACCTCAGGCCCACTGTAGGAGAGGATCAGGTTTGAGAACATAAGAACCTGAACATGCACAAGTCCATGGGACCTGATGAAATCCATCCGTGGGTCCTGAAGGAGCTGGCAAATGAAGTTGCTAAACCACTGTCCAACATATTTGAAAAATCATAGCAGTCGCGTGAAGTTCCCGATGACTGGAAAAAGGGAAATATAACCCCCATTTTCAAGAAGGGGAAAATGGATGACCCGGGGAATTACAGACCAGTCAGTCTCACCTCTGTGGCTGGCAAAATCTTGGAGAGGATTCTCATGGAAGGCATGCTAAGGCACATGAAAGACAACAAGGTGCTTGGTGACAGCCAGCATGGCTTCACCAAGGGGAAATCCTGCCTGACCAATTTGGTGGCTTTCTATGATGGGGCTACGGAACCGATGGTCAGGGGTAGAACAGTTGATGTCATCTACCTGGACTTGTGCAAAGCATTTGACACTGTCCCACACGACATCCTTGTCTCTAAATTGAAGAGACATCAAATTGATGGATGGACCACTCGGTGGAGAAAGAACTGGCTGGAGGGCCGCACGCTAAGAGCTGTGGTCAGTGGCTCAGTGCTCAGTTGGAGATCAGTAATGAGTGGTGTCCTTCAGGGACTGGTGTTGGGGCCGATCTTGTTCAACATCTTTGTTGGTGACATGGACAGTGGGATTGAGTGCGCCCTCAGCAAGTTTGCCGATGACACCAAGCTGTGTGGTTTGGTTGATACGCTGGAGGGAAGGAATGCCATCCAGAGGGACCTTGACACACTTGTGAGGTGAGCTGATGCCAACCTTATGAAGTTTAACCATGCCAAGTGCAAGGTCCTACACCTGGGTTGGAGCAATCACAGGCACAGCTACAGGTTGGGCAGAGAAGAGATTCAGAGCAGCCCTGTGGAAAAGGACGTGGGGGTGTTGGTCGATAAGAAACTAAACATTTGAGCTGGCAGTATCCTGGGCTGCATCAAAATGAACATGACCAGCAGGTCAAAGGAGGTGATCCTGCCCCTCTACTCTGCTCTTGAGACCTCACTTGGAGTATTGTGTGCAGTTCTGGTGTCCTCAACATAAAGAGGACATGGAACTGTTGGAACAAGTCCAGAGGAGGGCCATGAGGATGATCAGGGGACTGGAGCACCTACCGTAAGAAGATAGGCTGAGAAAGCTGAAGCTGTTCAGCCTGGAGAAGAGAAGGCTGCGTGGAGACCTCATAGCAGCCTTCCAGTATCTGAAGGGGGCATATAGGGATGCTGGGGAGGGACTCTTCATTAGGGACTGTAGTGATAGAACAAGGGGTAAGGTGTTAAAACTTAAATAGGGGAAGTTTAGATTGGATATAAGGAAGAAGTTCTTCACTGTAAAGGTGGTGAGGCGCTGGAATGGGTTGCCCAGGGAAGCTGTGAATGCTCCATCCCTGGTGGTGTTCAAGGCCAGGCTGTACAAAGCCTTGGGTGAGATGGTTTAGCGGGAGGTGTCCCTTCCCATGGCAGGGGCGTTGGAACTAGATGATCTTAAGGTCCTTTCCAACCCTAACTATCCTATGATTCTATGATTTGCAATGTAGCAGATGACAGTAGATAATATTATTTTTCTTGGTCTTAAGATGTACAAATAAGCTGCAGGAAGAAAATGAACATTAATTCCCCCCGATTAGCAAGGTGTGACATTTTCAGATCGTCCATCCTAATGTCTTTGCCCATTGTATAAGTGTGATAAAACAGCCTTAGGCTGATACTGGTTTAGTTATAAAATTTCCTCTTCAAGGCAAACTTCTGCGACATTAGTTTGAGACTCTTTTATCAGATTCTTTGTATCACATTTGAGCCAACAAGCATAATCAAAATGTATCCGGAATATGGAAATACTAGACATTTGTATGTTGGCTTTTATTTGACCACATGCAAACAGCCACGTAAAGTTGGTGAAGGTGAGAACTGTATAACATGACATATGGTGAATAAAATTGATAATATTGGCACAGTAATGAGAGCTATGTGATGCTCATGTATCTATTAATATCTGTATCCACATACACCCCCATGTATTCTAAATATATGTACAGTAGCTCTAACTTTCAGCAAGTAAAATGAGAATTCTTAATGCAGTAGAATGGAAAGAACATGAAAATGAAAATAAAGGCAAAGCACAATAAAACTGAAGCAATCAGGGGGAATGAAAGAAAAAACTATACTTATTAAAATTCAGTCTATAAAAGGAGGATTGTGAATGTAGGGAGCTATTTCCAGTGAGAAAATATTTGAGGGAAGCTTCTTGGGTTTTCTGCAGCAGCTGACATATCTGACCTTTCATGTGTATTGCGACCATAAAGGCTGTCTCTCAAGAGAAAGGGAGTAAGATAGGATAATGCTTGAGCATTTTAGGATGAACAGAAAGCATTTTCTTCATCTTCCTTAACATGCCCTACCAATGTCCTTTAGAAAATTCTCCATGTCTACTTTGACCTTGGCTTCACCAAGGTGCTTTGGTAATCTTTTCCAGTGTGTCAGCCCTTATGTTTACTGACTTGTGCCACGACTTCCTCTTTGTATATAATTTCCCTTTATCCCCAGCACGTTCTCTGACACATTTTAATATAATTTTGAGGTTTCATCCATTTCTTTTCACCACACTCTCATTCCTTATTTCATTAAAAAACCCAGATTTACCTGCAAATTCTGCATCTTCTTTTATGCTTGGAAATAGGTTTTCAGAGAATGTCAATGAGGTCTATATGAGAAATATCCAGAAAATTATGTTAAGAGCTTGAAATAATTATGATGTAGAAATTGCTGTAAGTACTGTGTTGCTAGGAGGGGAATAGGTGCTATGGAAATAGGTCTTAGTGGGAGTGAGATTTGACCTGGGTTCAGCAGTGGCAGTCATTTTTCTCCTTCTTAGTAACTGGTGCAGTGCTGTGTTTTTGACTTTCAGCCTGGGAACAGCGCTGATAACACCAATGTTTTTAGTTGTTGCTAAGTCATGTTTAGTCTGACCAAGGACTTTGTGAGCCTCATGCTCTGACAGGGAGGAGGGGAAGCCAGGAGGAAGCAGAGACAGGACACCTGACTCAAACTAACCAAAGAGGTATTCCATACCACAGCATGTCATGCCCAGTATATAAACTGCGGGCAGTTACCCAGAAGGGCTAGATCACTGCTCAGGTTGGACTGGGTATGGGTTGGTGGGTGGTGAGCAGTTGTATTCTCTTCCCTTGTTATTTCCCTTATCATTATTATTATTATTATTATTATTGGTGGTAGCAGTAGTGGTTTGTGTTATACCTTAGTTACTGGACTGTTCTTATCTCAACACGTGGGAGTTAAGTTCTTTTGATTCTCCACCCCCTCCCTCTGGGAGCCAGGGGGAGGAACAAGGTGGGGAGTGAGCAAGTGGCTGCGTGGTACTGAATTACCAGCTGGGCTTAAACCACAACAGATAGTATCTCAAAAAAAGAATATGCACACCTGGCTAAAAGCCAAGAGAGCTGGTTAGGTATAAGGCCAGGGCAATTGGATGAAGAACCAGGACACTAAAAGCTGAGCCTAAGATACAATCAAAAGAGTGAGAAAAATAGGAAGACTCAGCAACCTGAGACTGGCGTGGATCCTTATCCAAGTCCAAGCTATGTAGCTGTTATGTCTATTACACCTATCATGAGATTGGTCTAGAGGTAAAACTCCTCTGGTTCCATCTCAAAACTCTTTTATTGATAATTTTCTGTTCATATTCATTTCTTGCTTGCTGGTTGCAGCTATTCAATGTTGGTGTCATGTTCTTTGTTCACTACTCACCCTATGCATTTCTGATTTAATCACTCCTTGAGCATGAGCTGGTTTAGTGCTCTTAGTTTTGCTGTGGTTCATTGAACCCCCCCGTGAAAATCTCACTAGAGATGAAGCAATATCCCTCATGCATTAAACCTCAGTCTTGTAGACAGTGATTCTTGCTGCTCTGTGTTGCTGCATCTTTGCACATACACATATAAATTACATCAATCTTTTCTCCCACCATATTGTAATCTTGAAAGTAACTTGCTGGGTTTTATCAGTTTACCAAGTTTCTATAACCTAAGAATCTCCCGCATATAGAAACCGTCTTCCACACTAATCTTCCTTTCTCTTCTGCTGATACTCTTCACTGCATTTTTCCAAGGTGATTTCTGTTTGTTATTGTTGGTCCCTGTTACTAATTACTCTAGTACCTCTGTCTTATATCTCTGGCCTCCCTGTTTTTCTTGCCTTCTCTCGCTAATGTTATCACCTGTGAATTTTATTAATATGTTGTTTACTTCTGTTTTTAGCTCATTACTGAAAGTATTAAACAAGGCAAGACCTTAGGCTGGTCCTTAAATATTTACCTGTACTCCTATACATCGGTATCCTGCCATGTGTTTATTAGCCTTGGTTTTGTCCTTCATTCCAGACTTCAGACCAAGTGAGATTCTTCTGGCACAAGCAAGTTCAGTTGATCATTTAAGGATGTTTTTGTGAAATGTAGGAAGCAACCTTCTATTCTCATACTCTTCAAGTTTATGTCAGTGTAGCTGCCTGGCTTTGAGGGAGATAATCAGACTAATTGAGGATCAGACCAGAGGAGCCAACAAGGATAGGTGCCATTCTTGACCTCGTGCTCACCAAGGCAGCCTTGGCTGCAGTGATCACAAGGTGGTGGAGTTTGAGATCCTCATGGCAGTGAGATGGGCAAGCAGCAAAGCAGACTTCGGCCTCTTCAGGAACCTACTTAATAAGGTTTCATGGGATAAAGGCCTAGAGGGCTGATGGATAGGGGAAAGCAGTTGATGTCATCTACCTGGACTTGTGCAAAGTGTTTGGCACTGTCCTGCACAACATCCTTGTCTCTAAATTGGAGAGACATCAATTTGATGGATGGACCACTCGATGGACAAAGAACTGGCTGGAGGGCCACACGCAAAGAGTTGTGGTCAATGGCTCAATGTCCAGCTGGAGACCAGTAACGAGTGGTGTCCCTCAGGGATTGTTGTTGGGACCAGTCTTGATCAACATCTTTGTTGGTGGCATTCTATGATTCTATGACCTGGACAGCAGGATTGAGTGCACCTTCAGCACGTTTGCCTATGACTTGAATCTTATTGCCACATAAGCAATACCACTGATTTTTCAGTTCCTCTGCTACACTGTACATTTAGACCACAACCAAACATCAAATACAACCTCATTTTCAGTGTAAAATCTTAGCCCAGCCATTTAGAAAGTAAAGTAAGGTTGCCTTGCGGGTGGAAGGTGAAGGTGACTAAGAGGCGTAGCTAAATCCTGGATGGATTTGGACTAATATGTGCTTTTTCTTTGGATTATCAATTGGCAGTTCAAAGTTCTCCTCCCACATCAGAAATAAACTCTCCTTGCTACTACTGTAGGGCATATTAACAAAAGGCATCCTTGCAAGGTAACCTTACAGGCAGAAATAGAGTCATACACAGACCATACCTCAGTCTGACAGTCTGCTTGGGATATTTTTCTGTCTCATTTGTGTCAGTGGATTTCCAACTAATCAGATTGTACTGCAGGACTGAGGGGAAAATGCAATAAGAGCAGAAATTGCTCACACTGCTTCTGTGTTTTCACATGTACTGCTTTCTCCAAAGAGGTAGTTGGATCCTAACAAAAACTGGGAACAGGGGTCAAGTCTGTTGTAAGTCTCCTATACAGTCAATGCTATGAGATGATACAGATGTGTTTATAAACTATGCAGTAAGCAGATCATATGGCCCAGACATTCGGTATTATTCTAATTTCTGGAATGTAGATTGTTTTAAAGCATGACATTTAACATCCCTTCCCTGCTAATGTTAGCATTGACTGTTATAGCCCTGGCTATACTTCTTGTGCAAACAAAAATCTGATTCTTCCTTAAATCTTGCTAAGTTGCTTAGAGCCCAACAAATGTGAGTAATCCTAGCATCATAAAACAATATGTGTTTTATAATCAGGAAAAAAATGCATTTTGGTCAGCAAATATATTGAAATTTAAGCTTCCAAAGAGGTTATAAACAACAGTGCGTAAAAGAGAATATATCTTAAGATGAGTGTATAACAGCAACTTATAAAATGAACATTTGGAAGTAACTTCCAATTATCTTCAGAAGTGGAAACAAAAGTGGTTTTGTTTCAGACTCCACAAACCTGAACAGTAATTCAACCAATTAAGAAAATAGCTAGAGGATTGTGAATAAATGAAGAGCCTCCAGAAGCTGCTTTAAATGTAAGTAATTGAGATTATATGTGTTCACATGTAGGAGGACACCCCAAAAATTCTTTTGGGAAAATCAACAGGCAGCATGGTCTCCTGACAGGATTACGTTTCCCAGTAAACCACATCAAGCCTCTGAAATCTAAAAGGCCAGTGACTAGAACAAGGACAAACCATTTCAGGTAAAATGACTATCAGAAAGTGGACTGGGGCATTACCAGTAGAGTTAATGTTGCTCCCAGACAAAGAAATGTGAAGATCCTGTAGCCCAGTATATATGGTTAAGGGTCAACGGCTGAAACTTCTGGCAGTTGGTCACCGTTTGTTTCTCCAGTGTAGCTAGACGTGGTGCCCAGGCTCTGCTCTAAGTGACCAGGGTTCACACTGAGATGCCTGAAACCAAGTGTGTCTCCAGCAAGGTCAGACTTGGAGATGCCAAAAAAGTGGCCCTCTCCCTTGCTCTGCCCATGAAGTACATTCTGACTTGTGGTCCCATCATGAAGAAGATCCAGTTTACAGTATATTCTGTGAGTGTCCAAAATGTGATTGTATATGTTTCCCAAGCAGTCTCTTTTCAGACTGCACCTTGGAGGAGCAAGTACAGAGAAGAAGGATTCCTGTGTTTGTGTTATCTGCAGCACTCCTAGGATTCCCTGGAAGAAAAATAAGGCCTCACCTACAATAGGAAAAAAACCCCATAATCTAAGTACATGTGTTAATGGACAGAGTGAACATGTTTTGTAATTCCATTATAAACATTCACTTGTGGAATTTCTGACATTTGCAGGCAGAAAATGCAACAAAGGCGCCTGCAGTGTTCCCGTTGCTTCTGCGTCACAGTCAAGCATAGACTTTAGCTCCCCAGAGAGAGTGTTCATTTATATTTTCCAGTATCCAAGAGTAAAAGGTTTTACTAAGAAAACTGTATGAGAACATTATATTAAAACCAACGAAAAATGGTAGATTCATGCTGTCTGCCACGTGTACTTCAAGAAACCTGCAGTGCTTAAAATCTATGAAGACCAAAGGATTAGAAATGTAGCCAGAGCCAATCAAAACTCCAAGAGCGCACTTTGGTACAAGACTCAAATTTCCCAATGGAGATTTAAGAAGAGACAGAGTACTTTGCTTATAAAATACGGGCACTAATTGAATGTGATTGGGTCCTGCTACTTAATAAATTACCATTCACCTGCTGAGGCTTCGTAAGTGTGTGTGTACTTGTTCTTAGCCTTCCCTGTCTGTAAGACAAAAAATGTGTTAACTTAAACCACCTTCACAGAACTGAAGCTGGTGCATGTTCGTTTCCCGCTCAGCAAGGAGCATGGGTATGCTCAGTAACAAGTGGTACCTTGTTAAAGCGCTATGAGCTGTTCACAGATCTAAGATTATACAGTGATAGGTGAACTAGAAGCTGAAGATACAGAAAACTTTCACTGGGCTGAAAACAGTGCAGCTCTATTGATCTTATGCCAGCTGAAGACTGAGCCTACTGCACTTAGAGAGCAGAGATACCTACTTGGGCTTCTCAAGTTAGAAAAAAAAGTTCAAAAGAAGTGGTATATACAGACCCTTTTTTTGGCTTTCATTCTAAGACTTGGAAAAGCTGATGAAGGACAAATAGTGAACACTTGGACAGACAGATTAGATAGAGATTCTGAGCACTGAAGAAGTTCAAACGTAGCCATCTTGATTAATCTTTCCTAGCTGGAGAAAGTGAGAATGGAGCAGGGTGAATGTGTGGGTATCATTCACAAGGACTTGTGGATAGCTTTTAATGCCCACTGACAGAGTAATCTGTCAGGTTAACAAATGAACACTGATGATGAAATGATCAGTTGGTTTGCTAACAGAAACCAGAGATGGTAAATGGGACAGCGGGGTAGAGAGAGACAGTGGGATAAGAGTGACAAGTGGCAATATGTTGAGCCTGTTCTGTTTCTGCTATATATAGGAGATAGCAGTTATCTTACAGAAGGAAATGTAGAACAAGATGTGCGGATTTGGAGATGATGTGGAACTGACAACCCGAGAAATACCATCCATAAAGGAAGTAACTTAAAAATGCTGAGAAATCTGCCTTATGTTTAGGATATGACGGATGAGCAGGCAGTCCAAAGTAAAGATGGAAAACCCAGAATATGGTGGTGCAATATGCCTTCATTTACTTATTTGAAATCTTGATCTTGTTGCAGGGTAGCTGCTTGGAAACCAGAGGGATCACTGGGGAAGAAAGCAGAGGACAGAACAGATCATCAGGGCACATCAGCAAAATGCTCAAAAGAAGAGAAATAAGTTAGTTTTCAGAGAGTAACAAAAGTTGTTAAGAGTTGAAGGACAAGTGAATGAACACCCTTGGAGTTTTTAGTCATTTATGCAGAAATATGCCAAATGGCTAATGGTAATTAAAAGTACAAGAGCAGCATGGCACCACCCTGGCAGCTGGCATCAACACCTGACAAGAAGCTAAGACTGCATTTCAGTTGGCCATGATGGGAATCTGAAATTCTGTATCTTGCTCTCAATGTTTTTTTCTTAGATATCAGCATTTTAGGACATTGTTCACCTACACCACACTGTATATGAAAGACGATTTATGCGCAGTCTAGCTGGAAACCCAGTTAATATTCCCACGAGTGCATATATGTAATTTACATAAACTGTGTGACTGGTTTACTTTAATCTGACTCCACTGTTTTGAAATCACAGACCGTATTCCTCTACAGCCTAACAAATCTGAAGTGTAGCCAAGGCTTCAGATACAAAATTTTCAGAGAGGAGAGATTATCACTGGGGTGTGGATGAGATCCAGTGATGGACACATGACACATACAGCCTATGCAGCTCTCTCATTCACACTGCAGGAATTTGGGCTCAGACAAAGGGCCTGGAAACTCCTAGGGAGACTTGGCAGTGGCACTGAAAAGCAGGATGGGAGCAGTCAGGCCAGCTGCCTGGGTAAGGTGAATGAGGCTTGCAGCAAGAAGAGCAGTAATGACTTAGCTGTGATAAGTAAAAGGGGAGCACCAGCATGGACAGAAAGAAGGGATGATGAATCTTGCATAAGGCTTTTTTCATAAAATATTGAATATGGATGTTTGGATGCTGCCCAGCCATTCTCACAAATGAACATGCTCCATTGACACTGATACTTCTGTGCCTCCTACTCAGCTTTTCTCAGACAAGGAGGGTCACAGCAAAGTGAGGCTGAGAAAAAGGAAATCTGCCATTTTTAAAGCTGAGAGTAGCAGTGCCAAGATCAATACAGCACAGAATCGTAGAATTTTTTAGATTGGAAAAGACCTTTAAGATCATCGAGTCCAACTGTTAACCTCACAGTGCCAAGGACACCACTAAACCACTTCCCTAAGTGCTACATCTACAAGTCTTTTAAATACCTCCAGGGATGGTGACAACCAGTTCCCTGGGCAGCCTGTTCCAGTGCTTGGCAACCTTTTGGTGAAGAAATTTTCTTAATATCCAATCTAAACCTTCCCTGGTGCACCTTGAGGCCATTTCCTCTTGTTCTATCACTTGTTATTTAGGAGAAGAGATTGATCCCCAGCTCGCTACAACCTCCTTTCAGGAAGCTGTAGAGAGCAATAAGGTCACCCCTGAGCATCTCTTCTCCAGACCCAGTTGCCTCAGGCGATCCTCATCAGACTTGTTCTCCAGGTCTTCACCAGCTCCATTGCCCATCTCTGGACCTGCTTCAGTACCTCAATGTCTTTCTTGTAGTGAGGGGCCCAGAACAGAACACAGTATTCAAGGTGCAGCCTCAAATAAAACAAATGTTGGACATGGCCTAGCAGCGGTCTCTGTAGCCTTCATCCCAACTCTTCTTTTTCTGGATTGTCTCTGGAAGCAAATGAATTATTTCCTTGTTTTTACAAGAAATACTCATCAAGCTGTGGTTCAAACCCAGCTGCCAACTAAGTACCATGCATTCACTTGCTCACTTGCCCCCTTCCCCAGTGGGATGGGGAGGAGAATCAGAAAAAGGTAAAAGTAGGAAAACTCAGGGGTTGTGATAAGGACAGTTTAATGATTGAAATAAAGCCAAATATTATAATAGCAATAGCTACAGTAATGAAAAGGGGCAGGCAAGGAATAAAACCCAAGAAACAGAAGTGATGCACAATATGATTGCTCACTACCTGCTGACCAATGCCCATTCCATCACTGAGCAGTGATTGGTCCCTCTTGGCCAGCTTCCCTCAGTTTCTATACTGGGCATGACATGCTGTGGTATGGAATACCCCTTTGGCTAGTTTGGGTCAGGTGTCCTGTCTCTGCTTCCTCCCGGCTTCCTGTGCACTCCTCAGTGGCAGAGCATGAGACTGAAGAGTCCTTGATTGGGGTAAGCAAGACTTAGCAGCAACTAAAACCATTGGTGTGTTATCAGCATTCTTTTCATATTAAATCCAAGCCACAGCACTGTACCAGTTACTGGGAAGAAAACTGACTCTATCCCTGCTGAAACTGGGATGCAAAGTGATTTTAATGCAAAAAAAAAACAGAAAAGGCAAAGTGGTTCTGAGGATAAAATTATGTGAACTCTTATCTCAGGTACAAATAAGGGAATTTCTGCTCTTAACACTGCATCAGGGGTCCTCACATGTTCACACAGTCCTCGCTGATCCATGGGCACAAATCCTCCAAATATTGTATTTAGGACAACATCATGAATGCCTCTTTTCCACACACAAAAGTTTTGTGTTTTTTTCATTTTGGATTTCACATCAGCTCTGTCTGGGTTTATCTCATTTGATGTTCTCAGAAAGCTCTTCCAAGATCCCGCTCCCCAGTAATGTTGCTAACAAATCAGAGACATGCAGTACTTTCCACTCTATTAGGAACAGAAAAACAGCCCTCATTCGTGTAGTATCTAGCTTTTCATAAAGACTGGTGCCGAGCAGTTCATAGGGATGTTCAGGAAAGACTACAACAGGTATGTAGAGAATAACATCTCCATAAAACGCACTTCTTCCTGATCTTTGTTTTTCCATGACACACGATCATTGCACAACAGCATTTGCAATTATCTTTTCTTTCAAAGAGGAAAGCTGCAGCAATTTATACGTGTTCTCTTCTATGCAAATCTGAGCTTCTTTTTGACTCTGTCACAAAATGGGATCTTTCAGCAGGGAGAAATCTTGCTATTCTTACTGCCTGTTCTGTTCTTTCTTTCCTCTAACTCTCCTTGGGACCCTATGCATATATTCCCTGTCACCAGCTAACTGTTCTTCATCTCTGAAATATTAAATAACAGCATGGAGATGTACCTTTGTGGGGCCTGCTCTGCCAGCCAGCCCACTCTTGTGAAATGAGGAGGATGCCATACCAGTGACCTGACTACCCAGAGATGAACAGTACGCTGAAAGCTAACACGGCAGGGCAGCCAAGTTGGCTGCAAACTACTCACAGTTTTATAACCTCTTTTAGGTTTGGGCTGGCCTACCAATTTGTGCTGCATATTCCGCCATATTTACAACACAGATGCTGCATTCCAGGGACTGCTATTCTTCTGCCACTGACCCCTTCTGTGGCCTTAACTAAATTGGTTTACCTCACTGGGTCCTTAATTGAATTGTGTTCTTGTAGAGTATGAGCCCTCTTTAATGTTTCAGTACCGTAACATTGACTCAATGAGGACTTCTAGCATTGTAATGTAATTAATAATAATGAAATGTAACTGTCTTAGAAGAATAATAATGAAATGTAACTGTCTTAGAAGAATTAAGCAGTTTTATTACAGCCTTTAGATGTTTTCCATTCCATGGCAGTCTGAGAATTTGCCATGTTTTTTAGGAAAATAGAAATGGATTTGAAATGTCATGCACTGGAAAATCTTTCAGAATACTGTATGCTTATACAAATGCTTTTAATATCACTTCATTCTTCATGCTCCTGTAGTCTACACAAATCTAGTCCTATCTATTTTTTCCTACAAAACAAGCTATTAATAGAAGATGTTTTTACTGCTCCTCTGCACTAATCATTTGTTTGCACACAAAGATTACTTACAGACTGTTCTCTTTTTATTTAGCTAGTTTGTTTTAAAAATCTAGTTGATTACATAAAAGAGACTGCTGCACCTTTTCAGATGTCTTTGACCTGTTTTTGCAGACTGATACTGTGCTGTGGTCTCCAAAGTTCTGTAATCCGTACATTGGCTTTTTCATTATTGTTCTAACTTTGGTTGTTTATATTACCTTTCCAAAGCTACTGTTTCATTTGCTTTTCAGCAAGGGACACTTCACCTTTTCAGAGTATCTTATCCACATTTTTACTAGGTTTCCGTTCTAATGTAATCCATTATTTTCAAAAGAAGACCACCACTGTGTCAGTATCGACATTTGAACTGGTCAGGAAAATGATCATTGGTGTTCTATTTGATCATTTCTATGATTCTGTGATTTTCAGAGACTTTCTCAGGATAGATTTATGGTATAAGAAAATGTAAGTTCACCCACACCTCAGGAATTCAGGTTTCACTAAAGTACTGAATTACTTCTCCGTGTTCACATGCTCATTTTCTCCTACCTTCCACATAAATGCATTGTTACACATATCTACAAAGAGGAGAATACAATAAGACAAGCTCTAGCCAGTAGTCACACTGATGAGATTATTTTGAACTGCTTTTAAAGTTTCTCATGTTAAGGACTGGAAAATAGTTAGGTCTTCTTAAAAGCTGAGGTCCAATACAATGTAATGGCTACTGTGAAACATAATGACTTCTCAAATAAGCTATTAAAACAGAGTTTAGTCTTTCACATATACAGAGTTCACCTGTCTTTAATTTTAACAGCCCAAAGAATGTACAAATTGTGCAAGCTTGTAGTCCCTTGTTAATTATACTTCGTGTTTGTATAGCAGCTCTATCTCAAAGCTCTCTCTAAACATTAAGGCTCCTGCACTTCTTTTATGTAGGTATTATTATCCCTGTCATTAGCATTATCACATTTTCCATTTTATAGGTGGTAAATGAGCAAAATCACACTGTGAGTCAGTAGCTGAATTGGGAATAGAATATTGTATTCCTGACTTTGTCCCTTGCTTTACTTACAAGCACAATTGTTATTTGTGGGATGAAGCGATAGAGATTGTGTTCAGTGTAAAATCTCATCAAATAGCAGGATTCTTTTGATTTGCAAGGTTTATGTTTGTATAGCTTTCATACTAATATTTCTCAGCTATTGGTGTGGCTTTAAGTAGCTAAAAAGGGATGCTGCTGTCTTCCAATTAAATAAGCATCAATAAATTTTGTTTAATATGATACAATTTGCATAAGAGACTGGAACAGCTCAAATGAAGCTTAGCCTATCAAATGACGAAGTATTTAGGTATTTAGGTTGTGTCCTTTTCTGTCATAATAAAAATAATTATAGAAATCTATAGAGAATTGTACTTTTGTAAAGCAGCTCTTTTTTAAATGACAGCTGTTGTTAATTAGTCTTTTTTTAATGTGAAAATACCATATGTGATGACTAAATTAAATTAAAGCCACTTGACAAATTATTATTTTTTTTTTTTTCTAAATCATAACCAATTTTGGCTGATATGAAACATACAGATGTCTTCAGTTGAAACACAATGACACCTTCATGAGCTAGATAGATAACCTCATTTGCTCCCTTCCAAGGACTGTTTTAATCTGGAAAGGCAATCTAATCATTAGCTTAATTAGCTCAAAACTAGGTAGTTTAGCTTCAAACCACTACCAGCATCCCATTCCTTTCTTTCTCTGTCATCAAATGTTATAATAAATAGTAGAATAAAAACTAGAAATCTCTTTCCTTCCCTTCCCTTTTTTTTCCTTTCTTTTCATTTTCTTTCCTTTCTTTCCTTTCCCTCTCTATTCTTCTTTTCATACAAAAAAAATTAAAGGAAACATAGCTTCTTATTCTATCTCTGCCGTGTTTCTACATTTCCCCTCATTAGGACATCCTATTCTCCTAGTACCTGTCCCTGAGAGTTTCTGACATACTTTAACATACACTTTGTGGCAGATGTTCAACTCTTTCTCAAACTTCTGGAGTAAATATGACAGGCTGGAAAGGACTGCATAGCATTGAAAGTGGCAGGTGATATGTGTATCTATATATAAGGAAATATTGCAGCATTTCACGTTTTTTTTTCACGCTATCACGGTTTACATAACTTTCAAATGTGCATTGTCATAAGGATTATTACATATCTCCCTATCTAAAACAACTGAAACTGCATTTAGTGTTAGGTCCTCACAGGACTATGATTGAAATAAAAGGTGGTGTTTTTACCTGTGTAATTTTTAGTTATGTAATTCCAATTTCTTTCAATCTCTCTTCTCACTGTTATGTATTCCTCCCCAAATAAGTGTTATTTATAATTGTTACCTCTAGACTGTATCTTCTATGTTCCTCCTGCTTGTCTTTGTTCTATAAAATGCTTTGTCGTGTTCATTTTTGGTTCTCCTTTTGTTTTCAGTTCTGTAGACTGTCTTCCCTTTGCTTTCCAAGATTCTCTTTTTCACATTGTTGCTACCCCAGCAAGACCCACAAAGATGGTGAGAGGTGGATTAGCCAAGCTATACTTATGGGCCCCTCAAGGCAAGAAAAATTTTTGTATGATAGCAATGGTTTAGACAACTAGGTTTTAATTCTGAGCCATGAAGTCAGAAGTAGGAAATAGTGCTAATATTCCCCTAGTTCTGTATGCTACTGGCATGGCCTATCTGAGTATACAGAGAAAAGTTACAGTGTCAATTCTTTCTTTGAGTATGTGCAAAACAGCTAAAAAAAGCCCTCTGCTATCATGCAAGAACATCCAGATATGTTCTTGGAGGCCTTTAAAGGAAGTAGTTGCTCTTGTTGAGTGTTTATTGCATTGGTATTTTCTTCTTATTTCCAGCTGCTGCTATAGTTGGTTTTATTTTATTTTGGAGAGAGCTTTATGTTCTCTCAGAGCATCTCCTAATAAAAATCAGATAATTCAGTTGCTTTCTCAAAGCGTTTTCAGTCTAATTTCAGACATGACACAGCAAAGAGCATAACAAAACCTAGCTGGAGACAGAGAGAAAAACAAAGAATTTGGTACTAAAATATTACGTGGTTCTCCTTCAGAGTCTATTACACTCTGTGGTGAAGTAAGTTTAAAATGGAAGCACAGTAAACAACTGTGTCTTGCTGGTATCATTGGGAAAATAAGCACTTCTAAAATGAAGTTATTTTTATACAAACAGATTATTCACAAGCACATCCTACATGACATCAGGTAAATGCCAGGAATAACAAAGTGAAAGCCTTGAGCTTGTTTGTCTCTCAGAACCTTTTCTCTTTTAAAAGCTGATCATATTATCACTCATATGATGGACACCCCTCATCCCTTTTCAGCTGGGGCAGCTCCGTTTGCCATGTGGGTTTTTGGGGAAAGAGAGGAAGAAATGCCTGCTAGGGGCTATTGCTGAAAGGTTCTTGATCTAATCCAAGAAATAATTAGTGACATACCTAGTTTTACCTTTCCTTGAGCAGGCGTTTGTATCCTGGGTTGGATCTGAATACAGCGCATGGCACCTTGCAGAATAATACCTTCACATTTCTGATCCTTATTTTGAAAATATGCGTATAAAGGAATGTTATGCTTAAGAAGTTTGGGCATGATCCTGTATTAAAAATGAGTATCCTCTTCCCCCTCCTCCAGATTGCACCCTCAAAACAAAAAAGCTGAAGTGGTATAAATCTAGTAAGAATCAGTTTTATGATTAAATAAAATTTCTAAAATTAATTAAAATTCCTGGAAGAGGAGTGGTACAGAAGGTGGTCACTTGCTAACACCTGGCTGCCAGCAGGGTGACAGACAAATCAGAAGAACAGGGCTGTCCACAAAGGCTTCCAGCTATGCAACAACATGAGAAAAAGGTATTTCCAGCAGCTGGTATCAGGATTTCTTCTACTATTGCAAAAGTGAGAAAGGGGGGATAAAACCAGGGGTCTCTTGAGTGCTTAGGGCCTAGGAAATAAAAGCAGAAAAGAATAATAATGAATGCTACTAACTTCCTTCTTCACACATAGTTGGTAAAAACAGGATTATAAAAGGCCCTGGGCAAAATCTGAGCTGTGTACTTCACTGATGAACAGCGCAGTGAGTCTGGACTTCACTAAGCATGGATTTTTTCTGGTACAACTAGAGGTAAATGGCTTTTTCATCCATTACACTTTCCCAGCTTTCTTAGATTTCCTCCCTGGAAGAAAGCCAGGATGTTACAGGTTGCGGGAGGATTGTTATGTGCGTAGAATGAACAAGAAAATCTCCTGTCTTAGGCTGAGCCACGTGCCACCTGGAGATGAAAGACCCAGATTCAAGTCCCTTCTCTACCAGCCTCCTGTCTGCAGACAACAGTCACCAGACTCCTATCTCGTGTGTCCCTTTCACATTGTTGCTGTTCCAGTTCATCTAAATATCCAGATAGATCGCATGAGCAACCATCAGGACCACTCTCTTCTTAGCCTATGGGATAACCCATGGAAGGTGTGTTGTTTCTTTCTCTCCCTTGGAATTTTCACCCTCTGTTGGGATAAGAGAATGCCCTAGCTCATACAATGCAATGCAGGCTTGCACAAACCCACATCCTCCAGGGCTGGATCTGACTCTGTTACAAACTGAATTTGACTGAACAAGAGCTTTATCCTTTATTAAAACCTGGAGTGAAGGATATGTTGAATTAGCTCTGAAATGCATTCAGTCTGTGGTAGGGGAAGCAGGTGAGGTGCTACTAACATGAAATCAGATTTAAATGTGGATCATTACTCTTAAACCTCTCTCCAGCTTAACTAATCAATACAAATTTGTTTTTTCTCTCTGTGATACCCACTAGTATGGTCAGCTTATGTTTCACCAACCACTAGCCATGTTCTCTATTTAGAAAATGTAATTAAAGCCTGCTTTTCTAAATTCTCTGAAAACTCTGTAAACTACTAAGAAGAGCAAAAAGATTAAATCTGAAAGGCCATTACACTGATTCTGACTTTCTGAAATGTATTGTCTAATGAAAAACTAAACAAAACCCTTACTATACAGTTACAGATAAAATCCTGATTCTTTTTCCCTCCTTTGTATTAATTTTACCCAGATCTGCTATTCATTAGTAGATGCATGTATGTTGCAGGTTTTGAATTCTGTTGTTATAATTAAACGGAAGATCTGTGTACTGAGACAGGCATGAACAATGCTGTCTATTTATTTCCTTATAGTCTACTCCTGGTGCCATTCAACACCCTATTGAAATCACCAAAAACTTAGTAATCTTCTTCAGTCAGCATCACATTATCCTTACTTTTTTTCTTCTCAACATCCCACATGGTAGGTTTCTCCTTTATCAGAATGAGAAAATATTTTTCTAAAGTAAGAATAGAAATTGAATATGTAAAATTTTCCTTAAGCTTCATAAGGAATCATCTCCTGAGAATGAAGCAATTGGGAGCCCACATCGCTCTGACTGCCCTCTTCTAGAAGATGTAAGGAAAAGAGAGAAAGAAAAAGACTATCTGCTTCTGTGCTGGTAGCCTGGAAAGCAGCACTCTCAGCTATAGTCATTTCCCATCAAAATCTCTCAAAGACACTTACAGAATCCTTGCAAGACCAGTGTTTACATGTGTAGGATCTTAGCTGACCTATGAATGCTCATGAAATACAAATCTATTTTATTTGGTTTTAAAATTAATTCTATTTACAGCACTAGGGTTTCAGACCATGTTTAAATCACTGGGGTTCACCTATAGTAGTGGGAGTGTGTAGTGTCCTAAAAGACTTCTACACAGATGGCCTTAATCCCATGGGGAGACTGCAAATTAATATGAGAGTCATTGGCATTCATGGTGTACATGTTCTGTCTGGTGAATGATGACATCAATCTCAGTGCAAAAGGGGTCATGCATTATTCCATACGCAATCAACTGCTAAATTTAAACGGTGGGACAATACACTTTTTTCGAGAAGGGTCATTAGTAGCCAAGGGCCTGAACCATCAAACCTTTACTTACATGACCAGCGTCTGCTCATACAGGTTATCCCATCTGGCAACTGCCTTGGCGAAAAAGAGCCTTGCAATGCAGGGCTTGAAGAATCAGCATCTGAAGGAACAACTTCTCTAATTAATAGATTAAAAATTATCCATGTACAGAAGTCCATCTGTGGGGTTTGCAAGTATGTATGCTGGCTGCTTCTTAACAATGTGATTTCAGAGAAGACTGGGAGTTATCAAGGTTGTAATGAATACAAACATTGTTGTAAAATACAAAAACTATCCCCTTACTACAATATCCTTTACCACACAACTGTCAATCCTACTCGAAGAAGAAACCTAACCTCCATAAATGTCATTCCCTGCATATACTGTTGGGAAGTGCACTATAACTAACAAGCAATTTATTCTTGAAAGAGGGCACTCTTGAAGATACCATATCCTTTCTTTTCTGCTAAATAAAGGAAGGGTTTTTCATGACCACATTATCTACTAGAAATATATTCTTTATTATTATTTTATTTTTATATTCAAATCTAATTATACCAGTTAATCATAGCAAGGAAATTATACACAGCTACTGGTCCATAGCAATACAGATTTTCTCCCCCCTGATTTCTAAAACTTCCTGTATTCTGATCATAGGTACTTGAATCTATGTACTTCGGTTGGCTGGCAGCCAGTATGAACCATAATGCTGAGGTATACATAATTACAGTATAGTTATTTCCCCTCTTCTCCACAATGCTCCTCTTCTGACTGCCTCACTCATTTAAAATTGTGAAATTAATTGCAAGTAAGAGCAAGGACTACCTATGCTTTTCATAACTATTGGATGAAACAGAAATATTCCAAAATTGTACACAGTCACAGACAGAAAGAGGCTGAGACAGCAGGGAAGGAGTAAGACTGAGGCCTCTTCCCTTCTCCACTCCCAGCACCCATCTTTTACTCCCTACCATTTAGGAAAAGCCTTGTACTTGGAATTAATATTGTACCAATACTCATTTTTACTATTTGCTAATCCTGAAAGCAAGGAATAATGTGAGTGGCATTGTGAAAGTATCAAGTAAAACATACATGGATCCTCCTGGGCATTTTAGCCCACTGGTCTGGGTGAAAGTGGATGAGCAGGGACAAGGGTGGCTGAGTCGGGAAGAGGCAGCTTGAGACAAATGGTAAGATGGTGAAAGACAAGTTAAAATAATACATGAAGATTTTTAAATTTATCCAAGGCAATTTAACTTTCAGTAGCTTTGTGTTTCCTTTTCCAACAGGTAAAACCTGAAGACATAATAAAATATTCTGGTACAACTGAGTAGTCCTATTACCTTTTGCAGTAACCACATCATGAGTTAGCAAATTCTTTGGCTT
The DNA here is from genome assembly GCF_033783945.1 of Neopsephotus bourkii. NCBI lineage: Eukaryota > Metazoa > Chordata > Aves > Psittaciformes > Psittacidae > Neopsephotus > Neopsephotus bourkii. The sequence goes on from NW_026902113.1 coordinate 5,766,435, forward strand.
TGAAGTTTATTCAATTCATAATTTGGTTATTTCTGCCATAAACAGGGATAACATCCTAAGTTACTTTCATTCCTGTATTACAGCTGTCAGTGCTGTTTTCTGTGCAAAAGGCTATTCTTATGGGGAAAGAAAGGGGTGCAGACATAATGTCAGTGAGGATATGCAGATGTGGCTGGTATGCAAGAGGGGGTATGCATGTGTGCAGGAAATGTGGCTGAGGTGTGTTTTGGGCAGTGATACTGGGTATGTACATGGGGTTGCTGAATGCGAGGAGCAGTGGGTACATGAATAAGGGCTTGTCTTTCAGCTCTGGACTCAGCTTTCCTCTCTGGGCAGCCCCTGCAGCACCCCTCTAAAGCATCAGACCATGTCATTCTGGAGAGTGAGTAATGGGAACCTCTATTCCTTTGGGTTTAGAGGAAGCCTGAAGTTGCAGTCCCTTTGCAAATGATCGGAAGTATCCCAGCTGGGTTGGATGTTGCTCATCCCCTGTAGTGTAAGTCTTTCTCCAGAACCATCATAGAGTTAGTAGTGACTGGCCAAGTTTCACAGGCTGCAGTGTGTTTATCAGAGGCAAAAGCAGTACAGAGGAAATCTATCTTCAAACAACAAAATGCTTAAATGCCGAGCTTATCAGCTCCTACCACCTCTGAGACAGGTTCTTGGCTGTCATGGTCCACAAATCTGACACATCTTTGTTCTTGAAGGGTTTTCCAGTTTATGTCAGAGCTTGTCTTGTATAAATTTTCCTCTAGGCTTTTCAGGTGGCTTCAGGCCCCCAGAAAAGACTGGTACTTTCTATTGCTCCTTAAAGTCCTGTGATTCACATAGAGGTTTACAGTAACTGCTCCCTGCACACAACACGGGACTGAAGGAACCTTCTGGGACACCAGGTCCTGCCCCTGTTGCTGTGCACAACCACATCACTTTGTTCCTTTCAGCAATCTGAAAAGTTCCATCCTAAAGGTAATGATTATTTTTGCACCATTATCTCTACTGGAAGTATTTTTTTCAAATCATGAATTCTTTTATGTTTAGAAATTGTTAGATTTTTAGCTTAAATGTATTAATGGGCCGGTCATACCCGTTTGTTCTTGAAGAAAGCAGCCGCAACACACCTAGTCTTGGCAAGGCAAGTTTTCACAAGTGCTCCCGGTGATGTCTGTCACAACTTGGCACGGGCGCCTCGGCATTTCTGCTCTCTCTGGTTCCCACCAGCCCCGCTGGAAGCGTGGAAGCGAGCGGTGTGGTGGCTGTGAGGAGAGACGGGCGCTCCCGCGGCTGTGGGGGACCCTGGTGCGGGTGGGACGCGGTGTGATGGCGGTGGGTACACAGCACCCCTGGAGAAGAAGGCGCAGGGGTTGCTTGGCGAGAGGTGGTCGCTGTGCCGCGGTGTGTGGAGGGGCACTCGGGGACAGGGGCTGGCTGGGGCCAGTGCTGGGGTGCCCGGGGAAGGGGCCCGGGCCGGTCCCAGAGCCTGGGGATGCGAAGGACGTGGAGCCACGGGGGGCTGCGGGCGGCAGCGGGTCCCTTGCCGCGCCCGTGGCTGCGGGGCCTAGGCGGGGCCGGGCGGGCGCGGCGTGCCGCTGACGTCACCGGCCGGGGCGGCTGTCGGCTGCTGGCGGCGCTCCCCGAAGCGGCGGTGGCTCCGCTCTGCGCACTCACTCCGCGCTAGCGCAGCACACAGCGCCCGCGGCGCACGGGCGCTCCCTCCGCCCGCCCAGGTAAGGGGCTCTGGGGCGGAGGTTTCCGCCGGGGTTCGCGATTCGGGCAGCCGCTCTCTCCATCCTTCCTTCCCTCCCTCTCGCTCTCCCTTCCCGCGGCAACTAGCTGGGGCGAGCGACCGGGCGGTGCTGCCCGAGATGCCGAGTGATTTGCGAAGTCGGTGTGGCGGCGCGATGGTCCGTCCCGGTCCTGGTCCCGCTGTCCCCCTGCAGCGAGCCGGGGCCGCTCGTCGCGCTGCCTTGGCGGGCGCGGGGAGGAGGCTGCCGCAGCCGCCGGCGGGGTCCTGTAGAGCTGGGAGCTGCCCAGGGTGGGTTCCCCGGAGCGCTGATGTGTCCCGCTCCTTTGCAGGCTGCTCTGTCACTTCAGAGCGAGAGTGAGGCTGAGCCGGCAGCATCCCGGGCTTTTACAGCGAGCGCTCGCCAGCAGCCCGGCACCGGTCGAAATTCAGACGTCTTCGGAGAGGGGAGGAAGATCCTCATCTTCCGAAGCCTCCTCAATGAGTGCCAAGCTCTCCAAGGAGTTGAGGCTGTCGCTGCCACCTTGTCTCCTGAACAGAACATCTGCCACCTTAAACACCAGCAGCACCTGCATCACGCAAGTGGGTCAACTGTTCCAGTCGTTCTCATCCACCGTGGTTTTGATTGTCCTGGTCACCCTCATCTTCTGCCTGATCCTCCTCTCCCTCACCACCTTCCACATCCACAAGAGGAAGATGAAGAAGCGAAAAATGCAAAAGGCTCAGGAGGAGTATGAACGGGACCACTGCACCCGCAGCAGCAATAGCAGCAGCCAGAACCCTGGGACAGGGATGCAGGGAGAGGCACCTCAAGGAAGAGACAGCCGGCTGGGAAGACCCCCACAGGACTCGGAAATCCAGCGCCCCTCTCCCTCGGCAGCCCCAAGCTCTCAGCAAGCACGGGCTTGTTTGGACACAGCTGGTGCTGGGCTGCAGACAGTGATTTTGTCATGATGATTTGGGGGAGACCTCGCGAAGGCGCTGGCTGGTGTTTGTAAATACCTGAGTGATTATTCTAGCCCCCGAAGAAGAAAACATTGCTAATTAAAATTAACAAACAAGCCCATGATCCAAGCGCATGACAGATCACCTTGCGTTTCTCACTGACTATGTGAGGAAAGGATGCTTCTTTTTACTGGAGGAGCTGCACACAGCTCTAAATATCAAGTCGTCCTCCTGGAGGAGAGGGTCAGAGGTGTGGGTGGGTCCCTTTCCCCTGGACATCATAACCCTGAGGACCGGTTGAGTCCCACTCTCTTGGGATTTCCACTTCACCCTGTGTCACCATTGCATGGTGTGGGTTGGGCATGGGTGCATGGTGAAGGGGGAGAGGCAGGTCTGGCGGGTGCCTTGGGATCCCCTGTCCTCTTGGAGCAGGGCAACAGTCCACCCTGGTCTCTGTCGTTTTGTGCTAGGACTTATGCCCCTGTCCCATCCCTCTCACTCCTTTCCAGGACTGGCTATCGTTTTGTGTAGAGATGGCCACCCCTAGTTGGGCTTAACTGCAAGTGCCCTCCAGCCCCACAGCCCTGTGCCCCAGCTGCAGTGCTGAGTAGCCCAGTGTCAGAGGGCGATGGAGCCAGCTGTCTGCACAGAGTGACGCCTGAGCTTTCCTGTCCCCTCAGCTCCCTTCATCTTCAAATGCCCCCCATCCCCGTGCCATGAACCCTGAAACCCAAACCCTTTTGTGTGGCAGGATGAGGTGATGTGCAGTAACTTCCCTATCCTCTCCCAGGGGAGGTTGACCTTGTGCCTCCTGTAGGTCCTGAAACAATCAGTTCTGCACCAGGCACCCTGCTCTGAATGTCTGCATTTACAGCTTCGCCTCCTAGCAAGAAATCCTGCAGCAGTACAGGGGTGGCTTCTACTTTTTTAGGCTGACAGATATTTCTAACCCTCCTAATCTAGTAAACAATTAGGGCGAGACAACACTTAATTTTCTCCCCTTTCCTCTCTTGGGGAAGAAACCATGCAGTTGTGCAAAATGTCTGCTTCTATTTATTTTCGAAGTGGCTGGTATAGTTTCTCCCTAGCAAGCACCCGGAGTTTTTTGTTCATGGATGGCAGGTGTGAGTGGCTGCTAGTGCTGTGTGTGTTGGTTGAAGCAGCATCGGGTACAGAAAATGCAGCTTTGCTTAGTGACTAAGTCAATGACCACTGCTTGAAGGTGCCTTAACAGAGCGCATATCCAAACTTTGAATCATCTTGTGTGGTATCATAGCAGAGGCAGCCCTCTACTGTGCATATTAACGTCTGAAAATACAGCAAAGAAAAAGTGATCCCGAGGGATTTCTTTGTTTTGGTTTTGGTTGGTATTTTTTTTAAAGTTATTTTTTCTTTCTAGCCTGGCATTCAAAGTGATCTGAGGAGATAGTTAAGAGTCCACAGCTTCTAGTATTTTGTAATCACTTACTCCCTCTCTGCTCTACTCTGCCTCCCAGGGTGGCTGTTAGGCTACAGAAATCCCGGGGCGGAGTGTGATACTAAGCCGAGAGTGAAAGCCATTAACCAATTTAAAACTGAGAAAGAAGGTGGCAGAAGTGCTCCATCATCCCCTAATAGCCCCAAAATGCAGAGATTTCAGGGCAGTGTTTCTGTTACATGGGTTTATCCTGTTCCAGTCTTTCCTGGTATGATGACAAATTGCTGTTGCATTTGGATCTGTGCTTCCAGCGTTTTAGGCAAACCTGTATCACCCAGCTCACGGAGCTGCTCCACCAGCTGAGTTTAGTGTGGCAAGTGTTCCTGCGGCCGAGTGGGGTTGTGCACATTGTAGTTTGATGGGAGCGATGGCTGACTCTCGCCCCCAGCCCCGATGATAGGATGCTAATGGCTTCCTGGTTGTTGCTGGGCGAGGAAATTGGCTTTGTTTTGTTTCCCCTAATAAAGGATGCATGAACTTTTGTGTTTAACCTCCTTATGCAACTGCAGCACAGTATTGCACCACAGGGATTAGATTTAGGACAATGAAAAGTGTTCAGTGATCAGTAATGGAGCTTCCTGATCGTCGATCTCCACTAAATAGAGAGATATTACTTTCCCCTTTATTTTGTGCCTTTAAACAAAACAAGACACACACACACACACACACACACACACACAAAAGGACAAAAAAACCCACCAACAGTGTATAATTTTGAGTTTTATAAAAGCAATAAGATGTTCCAAGTCACTCCAGTGCATTTCTGGTTGATGATTCTGCTTCTTCAGTGTCTGAAAGTCAGATACTCTTCTTTCTGCCTTATGCACTCAAGGCATGCAATAATTCCCCAGAAGTGTACTGCTTGTCACATCTCATTGCAGTTATAAAATTGCCCTGTTTTTGAAGAGAAAAAGAAGGATGGAGATATATATATCTTTATATATATTATGGATATACAGGTATATATATTATTTATACAATCTCATGACACTAAAAGTAGTTGCAAAAATGTAACTAGAATTAAAATCTTTTATCATGTAAAACTCTATCCTCTGTTAAGTAGCTTTGATTTAATATTTTAATATCTCTGTATGTAAATCTGTGTAAATTATGTGGTCTATAAGTAAAATTTCATACTGACTTTAATTTTTTCAGAACTGTGAGATTCTTGTGGTGTCATTTAAGGTTGGTTTTTTTTTTTTTATTTCTAAAGTTAAATTATACAAGATACAAGAAGTTGTAAATTCCTGTTATCACACTGAACTGCTCATGTGTACTTCCAGTACACAATCCTATCTTGAAGTACTGCAAGCTTACGAGGTTTAATTGAATGGTCTCAGGAGATCTAGCTGATACGAACAGGACACGTAGGTTTTCACTTTCATGAAACAATAAGCAATCTAGGGAATAGATGTGGATTTTTAAAACAGAGTTTATGCTTGGAGGTTCTGTCACATCAATTGCTTCAAAACCCTACAGCTACAGCTAAACTTCTGCACTTAGCATTCAGTATTAATAAGGCTGATGCTTCTTTCCCCTCCCCCCTCCTACTTAAACTAGAAAAGTGTAGGAAATTGTTCATATTTCTAAAGCATACATTTTCAGCTAACTGTGAAACTGCCCAGAGGGTTTTGAATATACATATTTTATGCAAGTATAATATCTATGTCTCTGTATCCATATATTTAAATATTTTTGTGTAACCTTTTCTATGATATTTGATAGAGGTGCCGGGTAAATGCTTGTACCATTCTCCCACGTAAGAAAGGATTTCTATCCTTTCAATGCGGACATTCTTTTTCCTGTGAATTTGCACTGGTTTCAGCAAGTTAAGGTGGAGACTGGGCAGCTGAGTGCTGTCTGCTGGAAGCACAGAGTCTTTCCTCTGTTCAGGGGCACATCCTTCAGCTAGATTTTCCTGGTTCAGAATTGGAGACAGCTGCCCACAAGCATTCTGCATGTGTAAAAATAAGAAGAGCTGTGGTGCTCGACAGTTTCTGTCCAGTCCAGCCATCATCCTGTGGAAGAAGCACGACAGCAGCGAGTTGGTTTGTAGATCCTAGTGAGAACTGAGAGCCTGCTGCATGATGCCATGGCAGAGCTGGGGCTGGATCAGGCTATTGATGATGCCCTGTCCTGCATTCCCCTCCTCAGAGCCTGCTGCTTCCATGGGTCTTCATCCAGCTCCAACTGTCATCAACAGGAGTGGCTCCCACTGACTGCCAAAGGACTAGGATTCTGTCTGAAGTCTGGAGGCTGGCAGCTCTCCACATGACCACCATGGGCCCTCCTCTGCATCTGCCCCATCAGCCTCTGCAGAGATGGAAACTACTGCATCCCACAAGGTCTGGGGTTCTTCAACCTGGTGGCACCTGGGAACTTGCACTGCTACAGTCAGCTCTGCTTCTACAGATGTTTAGGTTTCTACGTGGATCCTGTGTGGATCATGGACAGGGAATGCCATTTCATTAAAATGTGTCATTCCAGCATTTTTTTCGGGAGAGGTTTGTCTACTGCAAGTGTAGTCTCAGATGAAATTTGCAGGCTCTCCATTCAGATATGTTACAGCTTTTGATACATCTCTCAGATTTACGTCTATGTATGTACAGATACATATCTAAAAAAAAAAGCTGGGTAAAACATAAAGAACAGAGACTCCACATTCTAGACAAAACTGTCCTATGACTAAAACCGGGGGTCGGGGAGAGGATGAGTTTATTTTATTTTTAATTAATGCTAAAGACTATTATCTTTAATGTAAATAGCAAGTTACTCTGTGATTAATGTTTTCCATAACATTTCTAAGTAGTTGCTATCTTGTTTCTGGAAAGCTATGTCCAGTGTTATGAACCAACTGTGCTTTTCTTCTTCTGTTGTTATGAATAGGAGTGTAACTTTTATGTAGGGAGGAGAAAGAACATGGTTTGACTCTTTAGGCAGGGCTGAATTATTTTAAATCCAGTTATAGGACTTGGTTGTTTTTTTTTTCTTTTTAGTGGTAATTTTCTCTGCACGTTTGTATTTTTCTATGGGTACTTGAAGCCCTACATTTTAATAAGTATGCAAGGTATGAAGGGAAACACTAAAAATGAAGTAGAAAACATTGATTTTCCTCTTTTGTGTAAATTGCAGAATTTATAATGACTTAGATACCATTTCATTACATTTCTCATCTCTGTAGAAGTTGGCATGACTCATAAAAACCTTTAATAATGCTTTTATTTATGTTAAAAATTAGAAATACTTTTATCCAGGACTGACTTTTTCATCTCTTTCTCATATCTAGCTCTTTTTTTTCCCCTGAAGCCAAGTTTTCCATCTGATTGCTAAATAAATTTCTAGTAGAACAGAGCCTCCTTATGTTTTTAGTCTTCTACATGTAGATCTCTGGTCTGGATCCAGCCAAATTCAGTAGCATAGGAAATGTGTTCTGAATTTGCAAGAAGTGGATGGTGTAAGAGCCTTGAGGAGAGGTGACTGGCTGACAAGCAAACAGGTGAAATGCCTGATAATGGTGATAGTTTTCCCATTCGGAGCCATGGAAGTAAAGCTTCCCCATCTGCTGGACAGACCTGAGTAAAAGGTGACCCATTCCAGCCACAGCAGAGACAAGTATCCGTCTCTTTCCTGATACTGTTGCTCTAAAACATAATTTTCTATATGACACTAGATTTCATTTCTTAAAATTATACATAATACTTTTCTTATTCAAACTGAAGAAGTTTTCATTGCTTCATTGGTACTCTATGTTCTCTGTGGATAACTAGAAGAATTCATTTTCCAACCCTTTTAATCCAATACCTCCACAAGCATCAATTTTGTATGAGTTAGGAAACAAACAAACAGATAAATATTTGGATCAGAACACTGGCAGTAAAAATCGCCTTTATTTTTATATGTTAGTGTTCCAATTCTCTTTCTCTGTTGTTTTCTGCCTTGAAATGGAGCAATATAATCTGTTCATTATTTTACTTTTCTAAAAAGGACAATGAATTTGAAGCAAGCACTGCAAAATACACATATATAAACAGGAAAATATTCCTCATTGAACAACCGAACAACCTACATTGTGTAGGTTTTGTTAGTTTCACAGTTAATTCTTTGTCCTCTGTTTTTCAGACCCCCTCCAGTCAATTTTTATTCATAACTCACATACAACAGTTAGATTGCTTTTCTTTATGATTTTAGCTTTGTTTACTACACAGTCAATGACAATGTACAGGTTAAAACTTTTCAAACATCTTATAATCTAAAAATAATAAAGTATCCTAGGGGATTATTAGAACTGTAAATAAGGGCTAAGTATAGAAGGTTAGAGGGAGAAAATATTAGCTCCATAGTACAACAAAACCAGCATTGCTGGAGGATGAATTCATGATTCTAAACGCTTACCTTTCCATTTCATTCCTGGCTCTATCACTCCACATTGTGAGGCTCTCAGCTTCCAAGCTATTTATGTAGTAGGTGATACATAACTTATCTATTAAACAAAGACATGGAACCCACAAATGTACAGTCCTGAAATGAATAAATCAAGCAGCATACACATCAAAAAATTACTGATACCATAATACAAATAGAAACAGTCTTTCTGCTAATCACCTGGCTTGGATTGTTCAAGTACTTACATTTGGTAATGAGGTCCAAGGGGCACACTGCACAGCTGGGAGATGCGCAAGATGTTTGAACAGCCACACTGAGAGGCTCAATTTAACTTTTAAGTTGAAGTGGAATATTATGAAGGAGAGCCAAGACAACTAATGTTTATTGTACTGTTTCATCACTCATAACACTTTCTTCAGTGCACAGAACAGCCTTGTGTGGTTTTGAGCAGAGCACTGACTAAGGTAATAACAATACAGGAAAAGACAATTCTTGGGAGTAAACCTGTCACTAATGAAATTTATGGCAAAACCTCCCTGAATTCAGTGGGGCCTGGACTGTGCCCAAGATGATACCAAATCTCAGTCCCTGTTGGCTGTTCATCCCTTGACAGTGTCATCAGACTCTCAATTTCCACAGTTAGTATTTCTAGGGAACATTGATTTCTCTCGTCTTTCGACGCACAGGTCCATACCCTGCTCCTGTGGAGGACAGCAGAGGATCATCTGGGGCTGGCTACCTACATAGAACATGCTCATGCTTTTCTTTAGCTTTTGCTGTGTCCTGCTATTGTCTCTGAATCTCCATGAAAGGTCCTGTCTGGTTAGTCTTTTCCATAGGACGTGCTGTGTTGTCCAGGCTTGCTTCTTCCTCTCAGTGGGTTATCTCAGCCTATCTCTGAGTTTTAAATTTGTTAATTTCAAGTGATCAGTTGATTTGATTTCTGCAAAGATACGGTAGGACTTTGCCCTCTTTCTTAATCCAGCATTGTCACACACACACAACCATATTGTTACGGTATCAAAATCTCTGCAACGAAGCAGAAGCTTTGAGAAAATGCTAGACTTTAAACAGTCTGAGAAATCTCGGCGCACTTCCCAACATGGTCCATTGGCTCTGGAACAGCATCACATTTCCTGATTGAACTGCCAGCCCTGGATCACAGGCTGAAACTGCTGAGAAAGCATCATTCTTTCGTATCAAGAACATCACCGTAAGGAAAAGTACCAGTTACTACAAAGGGGAGATCAAATAAATGAGAGGATGTGGTGATAATATGGGTATTAATGTGCAAATATGTAAAACCTGTGAGACAGACAAGGTCAGTTGAATGTCTGGTAACAGCTGACCACCTGGTCCACAATTTCTTCTTTTATATCAGATTACTACGATCCATTCTTATATTTGTGATGTTGAACACTATTAGACATATGCTTTTCCTTTGCTGCTCAGCTAGAATATTCAGTCAGTAAGCCCCTGGTTCTCTATGAACTCCAGCTGAACTGTTTACAGTCTATTCGTTTTCATTATAGAACTACAGTTTCTATCAAACCACCCTTTTCACGAGCATCAGCAATAGCACAGGGGAGCCTTTACTTCTAGCACATGTGTTACAGCTCATTCAATCTGGCAATGGTCTTGTGTAGAGGACAACTGTCCAGGTGATCATATGGGATCACTGCAAAAAACTGTAAACAACAATTGCATTTGAACAGAAAGCAAGAAACATGTGAACTCTGAGACAGCCATGTCTTTTTACCTATCTACAGTGAAGCGAGTTCAAAACATGTCTGCTCAACACTTGAGTTATTCTGGATTTATAAACCTCTGGAACTGAGCTGGCTATATGGGCCATTACCTATTTGACAGAGCTCCTCTAAAGTCAGTTACTCCTGAGGTAAAGGGGTGATGATGAACCTAGGAAAAGTGTAGAAAAGGTAGCTGAGATGTGATGGGTGGATTTTGGTACTGCCGTTAGCACAGCGCTGTAGCCATACTGGGGGGATAAGAGCAGATTCCTCAGGCCAGTACTCTTGCAAGTGAGAAAATACGACTGTACCACACAACTCCTAATATGAGATCTGGGTGTAGTGACTTTTATAAATGAAAACTTCAGATAAGAACAGCTTCCAGAGAAACTCTTGAGATCGCTATAATATTCTGCTTCCTTTCAGAAAATCTAATGTTCTGGAAAACAGGATCTCAAATTATGTCAAAATAAAGTGAGTAAGAGGACACCATAATCCACGTGAGAAAGACACTAGGCTTGCAAATCTCGATTTCTTCATAGTCTGGGGACTTCACTACCTGAAAGTCTTGCTTCTTTTCTGCTGATGTGCACCAGCTGTTGCTGCAAGGGGCCAGGAGGAGTTCAGATTCCCTGAGCATGCAGTTCTCATTCAGCTCCTTCAGACTGGTGGAGAGAGTGAACTAGCTGTCAAGACGAAAATGGAGAAAAACACTCACCTCCTACCATGCAAGACATGAAAAAACCAACTTTCTGAAATGCAGAGATCTTGCTGGGTTAGCACTGGTGATCTGGTAAGGAAAATTTTCAGGATTTACTTTACACTACCTTGGTTTGAGTAACTTCTCAGCCTGAGGAGGTTTCCATTTTCCTTCCTGATCCTGTCCTCTGCCAGCATTCTCCCAGACCACTCTTACCTGAATTCAGTGTTAGGTCTTCACTAACTTATTTTACTGTGGAGCAAGTTATGGTACACTTGTATGTATGTATAGCGAATGAGTTAGTGAATCACAAGGGAGCAATAACCACTGGGAGGACAGTGGAGTAGCATCCAGCAGCAAGGGGAAGGATGCAGGGGCACTAAACTCTTCAGTACAGTTTTGTGAGGAAGGGCCTATGAGTCTCATTTAGACTATGTGGTGCTTAACATCCATGTGAATATCTGGGATTAAAATACAGATAGCCTGCTGTGGCTGTGGAGCTTCATATGGCTAGGGTACTGTCACAGCTCACTGCACAATGCTCACAGCCTTCTTCACACTCCTTGGTGTCCAGCTGCATTAGCTTGCTTTCTCCTTCTACCCTTTGAATGAGATCCTTAATGTTTCTCCAGATATTCCCCTGCTCCCCTGTATGTCCATCCTCTTACTATGCCTCCAGCTCCCATTCATAACCTGACTGGCTTACAGGTGACATGTACAGAGCTGGATGGCTGAGGGTGAATTGATCAGTGTGCACAAGGTCCCGGTTATCCCTGCCTTCCTCCCCAGATAGCCATCAGCATAGGCTTGATCCCCAACCCGGCCACCCACAGGTCTCATAAGAAGTCAACACCATTCAGCTCTTCACTCTTTCTTCAGACTTAGTTGAAATTAGCCAATGGATGCAAACACTGTTGGGGGAGGACAACTGACAGGCAGTTGGGCAGTAAATTTGACTGCACAATAACGCAGGCGTTACTGAAATAAGTTATTTTTCACATCTCATGAATTGTAAGTAAATTTGAAGACTTTTCTGACGCCTGACTCATAGTTTTGAAATGTTTGGATTTGGCAATGCTGCTCAACAATACTTTTGAAGCCCGTCTGTGCTGTTTATACACTCTTCTTCAACCCCCAGACATTGCTGTTTCCTTTGGTTTTCCAGACTGTAATCTTTCAAAGCAATAAATTAGGGGTTTGTTTGATAATTGTGATGGTTGAGTGAAGCTTGTTCAGAGGGTGAATCATAGATTTCTAAGACTAAGAGTAGATCTGGAGGCATACAGATACAAAATTATCTACAGTCTGTCACAAAGAGGATTTTAATCCAGTAATTGATTCTCCTGCCTGGCAGGTCCAATGGCACAGAAGCATTCATTTTTTAGAAAGAGAGTCATAGCTGATTTCCAGCTTGCAAGTGCTGGTGAATCCAGCTCATACTTTCATAAGTTGTTTCAGTGATTGCAAAAGTAACCTAAAAATGAAGAATTTGTTCCTTCAAGGCAATTTTTTTTTAATATACAGAATGAAGTTGGCATATGCAGTAGTTACTAGGACACTTAAAACAGACATCTGGCAAGGAAGGTAAGCCATCTGTGAAAATACAGTTCCTATTACATGTAATAACCCAAACAGTGCCCCAGTTATAAATTCACAGCACTGAGAGTGTAAACAAAATGGTGTCCTGGGGGAAAAATATGTGAAAGTGTTACATATGCAACCATGCATCTACTTGGAAAGTGTCAGCTGAAATAAATGGGATGTTTGTGGTCTCTGAAATTTTGCCTCACGAAATAAACTGATTTTATAGATTTACCTTTTTCTCCCCTCATTCCCCCTTATTCCAACGTCTCTTTAGTAAAAATAAGTCTTCTTCTGAACCTGAAAATATTTCTATGTTCCTCATTGACAGCAAAGCAAGCTGAGGTTTTTTAACCTCACACCGCATTGAATGGACCAAGGGCTGGACAAAAATCCTACTGAAGTTAATGGGAAGCTTTGTTCATACTGATGGGATTTGGATTATATCAGAAATATTCCTGATGCATACCTCATAGATTTTAGGGCCTAGTGTGCAACAGGTCTTCAATATTTGCGAGTCAGATAGATTTTACAGGTTAAGTATCTGAAAACTATTTTGCCTGTGGATTATACAAATTTATTTTCCAAAGAACAATTAAGGACATAGAATTGTCTCAGTAGATTTCTTAAAAGTTAGAATTAAGCCTGCCATTTTATGGTACTTCATATGCTGCAGTTACAGGGATCTGTAACTGTAGAGCAGAAACAAATAAAATGTACAGCCTCCTGAAGTTACAGACAATCTGATTTTGTTTGATTAGCCAGATTTCTTCTTATCCTTCCTCCTTTGAACAGTGCAGTAGCTGTAGGGGTAGAAACTGCAACTTGTATTAATGGATTTAAGGGGGTTTGCAAAATAAAATCATCAGGGTCTAGGGCTTTGTTGCAAAGGAATGTCCCTTCCTTCCTTACCTCTGAAGACAAAGTAACCTTGGTCTTAGTGACAGGGAGAGGCCCAGCAACAGCCAGTTTGAAGGTCTGGGTAAAAAGCAGGATACAGAAATTCAGGGTGTGAATTTCCAGCCTGTGAGCTGTTGATTTTGGACTTGAATTTGCCCTCCTGAGAGACAAGACACTTGTGTTAGTCCTGGTTCAGAGCGGGAAAATAAACAAGTCTTGTTCTTTCAAAGATGACTGCAGTTGAAAGTTCCTTAGTGGTCTGCAGGCCACATATGATCCACAGCTTTTTTCATTTTTATAAATATATATATAAAAATCAGTAGATGTGTATGCTATACATATGTGTATGTATTATCCATATGCATGTACATATAAAGTCTCACACATAGATTTTGGTCTGATGACTCCTTTTAAACACCAAGATTCAACTTCTAAGTTAATGAGATTGTCAGAAAAAAATGGGGTTGTTTCTTCTTTTATAGCTGCTTTCATCTGTTTTCTCAAATAAGAAAAATCAGTTATTGAAACTTCTGGTTATTTATAAGATTACTGGCAGGTGGCATCAAAACAATTCTCTTGCAGACTAAGCTGAGAAGTAATCTTCATTTGGCTTGTTCTGATAAAATGAGAATAGCATTCATTCTTCTCAATGAGTATTTCCTAGTGTGTCCAGATAGAAATAAGGCAATGTACCAAAGCAAACTGGCATTTTTCTTTTAATTGATAAATAATTCAGGGAGCAGCCACAGGGTAGTGCAGTAAACATGCCTTCTAGTGAAAGTCTGAAAATCTCCATCTGTTCTGCTTACCCAAGAAAAAGCGACAAGGTGATTTGAGCACACCCCTACATCATTCCCATACGTGGGAAAGATATTTTTCGTGGGGAGTAATTGCTTAGAGTAGAACAAAATGTCCTGATGTGAAATGCATAAGCTAATGCTATTACATGGAGAAAATTTTTCCTAGTAGAGATAATGTATTAGGCTATGGTAGATTCTTCTAATTTGAACTGTTCAAATCCATGTTATTCTAAAATGTCATTAATTCCAAAGAGATTACAAGGTTGATGCAAAGATTTTTGGTTAATGATACTCCTCACATGGATTTCTGCAGACCAGACAAGACTTTCTTTTAGCCTCAAGTCTGTCGATCTACAAAATACATTTTTCACCAGACTTTTTGTGCTAAGAAAAAGAAGACTAAAGGGCTGGTTTTATTTTTTTTTCAAAAGTCTGCACAGGAACCATCAATTAAAAAAAAATCCACATTATGTCACATGTATTTTTGTTCCAAGGCTAGCATTTCCTGGAAGTGAGGGGTTTTCTTTCCTTTCTCATAGCACACCTTCACTACTGCAAGACACATTCAACTGACAGAGGACTTCCAATATATTTGACAAATGCTGTTAGGTAATAGTAAAAGTTGCCTCAAAAGATACCCCAGTGTCCTCTCCTACATACTTAATCTCAAGAGATGAACTAAAAGGTTGAAAAATGTGTAAAGAAGGTGATCTGAGGAAAGAGAACAACCCAATGCCTTTGTGCAGAGGGGTGTGGTGATAAGTGGAAAGGAATCTAAGAGATAAAGAACAAAATAAAAAATGGGTGGAAACTTCTTCCAGGCTTTTCTTTTCCCAGGGATCTCTCTGGGACACTGGTGGTGTCTCATGGCTGGGGGCAGAAGCAGCAGTAAACTTGGTGCTTCGGAAAAAACACATCAGCTTGATTCTTAATGGATGTGCAGGGTTAAGCAGCAATGACGTGTGGGAATTTACATGCACTTCTGGGATCATTGCTTGCTTTATTAGATGTAGCCTGATTAATACAGTAGTGAGCAAGACCCAAAAGTTGCAATGCCGAGGTCTTTTATTGGATCTGGCTTTAAACACCTCCCCAGTGTTTGATCTAGTGAAAACCCTCCCCACCCCCACCTTGTTCTATATTATAGTGGATACACTTATTAAAAGAGTCACTTTTATACTTGCATAACCTCATATCCTAGCTCCCTTGCAAGACAGATGTATTCACTCCCCATGGTTTTGTCTTGCTCTGCCTCCTTTTTAGATCCAAATCTATAACAAGTTTATAATGATGTGGTTAGCTATCTGTATAATTTAAGCTATAAGTTCCTTGGGGTAGTGACTGTTCACATATATCAGGCATACAAATGCTGCTGTATAAACACAGAGGATATGCTACTAATTAATAACAGCTTATTTCAGTTTCAAGGGTGACTTATATAAGTGGGGACTATTTTAATGCTGTTTGCTCTGAGGACTGTCTTCTACGTAATGCAAAGTGAGAAGATCATTTGAAGTGTATGGAATTGCTTGTGACATTAATTTAGTCTCGGATGTGTTGAATTGTTCCAATATGCTAGGCTGAGAAGCTGAAACCATTGAAAGTGAATACGGTGGGTTTTTAATATATTTGATTATAATGGAATTAGAACACTTGTTGAAATGTCAGCTGAGTTTAATTTCCAGTGGATTTATGGAGCATGAAACTCACGGATGAGGTTGTATTGTCCTGGATTTTACTTTTCCAGTAGCATTGTATTTCCACTACAAATTACTACTACAGGTGATACTTTTTGCTCACTAAAACCAGCAAAACATTTGTAAATGTCATTGTCCATTGGACAGTGCTGTGCTCTTTTAAAGGTTCCTTTCTATAATGACAGTGACCTCAGCTTCTGTCACTGCTCATAAATGGCACAGCTTAGAAGCTGTCCATTCTGCTGCAGAGTTGCCAGCAGTAGCAAAACTAACTGTATTTGGGTGTAGAAGAACATGGTGTGTTGCCCTCCAAGGCACAGAGTAATGGTGACATTGGTCTGTAAATCACTGAATGCACAAGCAACACCACACATCTTAGTGTGAACTGGAAGCAGGTGACACATTCACAGCTCAGGAGACCGAAGTTTCCAGTCAGTTCACTTGGCTGCTGCTGCTCTGTGGAAACTGCCTGCCAGCACATCTGGTATTGTACAAGGACACACATTTGTGTGGGTGCAGAAAAAGTTCAGACTTGCTTAAAGCCGGTTTGGGCTTACATATTCCACATTTATTTCTCAGACTCTTACCAATAAGTTGTCTGCACCCACTATTAGCCTGATCTTGAATCAGCTGCAGAGGACTAGCACCACTGAGTTCTTGAGCTCTGTTACTGTTATATTCAGTGTTGTCTTTAGCACTGGTCATCTGGCAGAGTGGTGAGATGCAAAAGAATGGGTGCTGTAAAGCCAATTGGCCTGGATGAGTTTTCCCAAGCTATTTAGCTATAAAATAAGCTATTTAAAGACAGGTAGAATCAAGTATGTAACCCAAATAGGAATCCTTATGGACTTAAGAGGCTGATGACTGTGCATGGGACCCATACACATGGGCTTCTCAGACGCTGAAAGAGATGCATCAACCTTGGATGTTGGGAAAAAAAATCCTCAGATATTGCAGAGCTAGTGTAATTTTAACCCTCTGGCCATAAAAATAACTACCATGCTTAAGAGCAATCTGGGAAGGGGTTTCCTCTGCTTTCTTTGTCTGATTATTCCTTATTTTGCATAGTTTAATTCAATATTTTCTGGTCTGGAATGGCAATCAAAGCAGAGTCTTCTGTTGTTTGCATAAGAATCCTGCTCTCTTTCTAGTGTTACTTCTTCTAAGAGATAATGGATTATGTTAGGCAGAATGCAGGGGATTTTATCTACCTGTATGGAAGTGAAGCATTGGGTAGAGTGTCTCTTATGAAATGTCTGTTGGAAACAGTTGCAGATGAAATGTATTAATATAGCTCCTGTAAGAAAAAAATGAGGGAGGCTGTCAGGTTTGGGGGAGATTGCTCAAGGCATTCTTTTGATATAATGGCTCTTAAATCACCTGGGGGATCTGAAGTTGGCCTGATGGGCTCTGTGTCTGTGATACTTTACTGCTGTATTAATCCATATTAGGACTTCTAATGCTTACTTCTAATGCCAATCTGCACTCTATAAGGACCACCAGCTTTCTCTTTTGATGGATATTTGGCTTTTTTTCTTTTTTTTTTTTTTTTTTTCTTTCTCTAATGCATTTAACAATGATCATAGCTGTAAACAACATTTAAGAACAAGGGGAACTGACCTCCTGTGGCTTACTTTAGATATGTTGTGCTCTGTACACATGAATAAACTGATTACCAGATTGGGGTTAGAGAGAAATTTTTCTTTAGGTGAGACTATCATATTGTCAGGGTTGTCCTTACCCTGTTCTGCATAGCTGTCAAAGCCAGTCTGGCAGCTTTAATTAACCACTATTACGTCTTTTTTTCTTCCATTATTCTAGGTCACTGGTGATATACTTGCTTTCCTTTTTTTTTTTTTCCTTTTTTTTTTGTAGCTGCAGTTTAAGGCTGATTTAAGGTGGCAGGGAGTACTCTGTGGCCTGTGGCATGGGGAGGAATTTGGCACACCCTTTTGACCTGGATAATGACTGTGTGCTTTTCTGGGGCTGGAACTCAGTCATCCAGGCTCATATTCTTTTTTACCCCGATCCAGAATATTAATTCAGGTTCTTCAAATTACAAAAGGTATGGACCTGATTGTCTCTCTTGCCAGCTGAATGCCTGCGAGGTGAAATCTGTGTGTAAGGAGTGCTCAGTTGCACTCCTTACACACAGGAGTGTATGAAGGATGCATCAACCTACTTGTGCTAGGGAAAACCCACACTACCTAATCCCACAGCACTGCACTAAGAGGGAAACGTTTAACTGAATCCAATCAAAAAGGCGTGATTTGGGCAGCCTGGTACTCCTTTTCCGTCTTTGCCATCTGTCCAGTCTTACAAAGACAGACAAGGCAGCCACAATGAGGGGAAAGTACAGTTCTCACCTCAAAAGACTGAGAAAGAGGGTTGAACTATGGGAGTGCTTTGAAAAGAAATAGATCAGGATCATGCCTATCGTCTCCTGCTTCCTTCCTACATCGAGTATCTGAAGGGGGGCTATAGGGATGCTAGAGATGGACTCTTCATTAGGGACTGTAGTGATAGGACAAGGGGTAACGGGTTCAAACTTAAACTGGGGAAGTTTAGACTGGATATAAGGAAGAAATTCTTTACTGTAACGGTGGTGAGGCACTGGAATGGGTTTCCCAAGGAAGCTGTGAATCTCCATCCCTACAGTGTCCAAGACCAGGTTGGACAGAGCCTTGGGTGGTTTAGTGGGAGGTGTCCCTGCCCATGGCAGGGGGGTTGGAACTAGATGATCTTAAGGTTCTTTACAACCCTAACTATTCTATGATTCTACGATTCTACGATTGTCGGGGTTGGAGCGTCAGCTTCCTCTATGGCCAATCTAATACTTGTGTAATACTTTAGCACTTGAAGAAAGACATGTCACTGGCTCTCTCCCTCCAAGGCATCAGGCAAGACACTGTGTTGATCCTTGATGGGAAGAATAGCTCCTTGAGGGAGTATGTGTCTATGCTATTAAAAACCTTGGTTACCTCTGGAGAAAAAGATGTTGCATCACTCTCTCTTGTTGTTTCTTTTGTTCCTTGCTACTATACTTGGTGATTCATAGCAACTTCCAACTGGGGCAAAGTTAAGAAAAATGGTATAATTCTAGTTTCAGAGAAGCTTTCAGGTGAAGCCTAAACTTTATTCCTTGAGTTGTGTCTGCATTGCGTGCTGGAGTCCTCAGACAAGCTTCGGCCATGTAGCAACTCTTCTACCATTAAACCATTTCCCTGAAGGAAGAGAGAGGTGAAGATACTCACAGTGGAGACAGGGATGGGAAATAATGGAAGTTGGATGAGTAAATAGCCAAAAAGCTTGTTCTCACAAACACATTGTAATGAAATTCAGAAGCTGATGCTACAATAGTTTCCGTATGTAATGCTAAATACTACTATTTTACTCTAATTTTGATGACATTTTTTCTGTTTCACTGAACACCGTGAAGAAAGCTTCTTAAAATGAGTTCTTAAGTGCATCATGTAAAATTTGAGCATGCCAGAATAATCTGCTCATTTCAGAGAATCTAATGTACTGAGGCTTTTTCTTCCAAACTGATTATGCTGTTCTTCAGATTGCTTATTAGGGCAGTTAGGCATATAGAATATTAATAAGAAATAATTAATAAGAACTAATAAGAAGTATAATGACACTTTAAAATTCAAAAACTTTGTGTTATCTTCTTTTTTGGATTGTGGGCTGCTAATGGAGGAAACATACTCAAGTGATATTTAGATCATTTTTACAGGAGAACTAATGGTAAAGGACAAGAACTTGAATTACTGCATTTCATTACAATGTTAATGCAGATACTCTCCTGGATGGTCATAAAATGATTACATTTATGAAGACAAGCTGTAAGACTGTGGCACTGTAACTGCCAAATTTAAAATCGGCATGGTAAACAAAGGACTTGTTTTAGGCCTTTTTAAAAAATTGTTTTAAAAGGACAAGTGTGATGAGGGCAAGTGCTCATCGATCTGTTCTGTATGCATGGATTTTCCAAATGTGATAGAGGAGTATAAGTGTGGAATAACAGAAAGTAGGCCTGGATGAAATACCATCAGCTCATCAAGCTTCTGCTCCCTTCTCCTGCTGTACCAGAACAAAGGACCTGTCTTTCGTTGGTGAGGAGTTTATTAATCACTGGTCACATGTCATCACGGTTACTCATTCTAATATCATAGATAAATTCTTCAGTAATTATAATGAATAAACTGCAGGGCTGCATAAAAGTTTGAAGTATAATTTTCTGTGTCTTTTTCAAGGACAGTGCAACAGTCCCTGTTTTCAAGCGGCACTCAACTTTGACAGAAATGTCCCTGAGGAACTGAAACCAATTTGAGAGGCAAAGTGTCACAGACTCTTGTCAGAGCTGGTCAGCACAGCAGTAAGACTTTCCTTTTGTAGTTCTGGGGTCAGTACAGCTTCCTGTCAGCTGGGGGGCGGGGGGGGGAAGAGAGGGCTTAAAAATAATTTCTTATTTAGGGTTTTTTTTGAGTTCCTGAACCTGAATACCTGAAAATGAACCACCTGAGCGGAGGTGTACATTTCGCATAGCTTTGGAGGGGAAGGAAAACTGGTAGCATTATCTCTTGTAGATAATAAGAGGTGGGGAATCACATTTGTGAGGAAGACCTGAGGTCTCCACATCCATTTACAGTAAGACTGTGCAGATTTCAGGGAGTGGCAAACTAGATATGCGTTCCTTTAAAGAGTAATGCCAGAGGTGTAAAGACTTTTAATATAAATGGAATTTCTCTGCTCATGGGTGATGCCTCAATCTGTATATGACACACTGAGAATGCATGTGTGGCTTCATAATATGTCCCAGGATAGGTTCTAAAAGCGTTAACTGAGTCTGAAGACTCAGTACAACCACTCTTCGCAAGTCACTTATTTCTTGACTTTTTACCTGCAGATCAGTGGCTTTTGATCACTTCCTAATTGTGGTCCATAGGTTCCACTGGGACTATATGAGATGCGGTATAATAAAAGCCCCTAATCCTATGCAGTATCTTTACCTGAAGCTTGTCTTGCATGCAAGTCACCTTCAGCCATGGGGAGATTTCAGTCCAACGTTCCCTCTAACTCTTGCTCTGTTACTGCCAAAAACTTTCCCACCCAGTCCTCTCTGCTTGCATCCTGTAGAAGAGCCTTGGGAAAGGGCAATTCTTTTGAAGACCCCTAGTCTTCAGGGCATGGGTTTGTCTTGTGACATCTGGTTATTGTATAAAAACACAGTCCTTGCAGCAGAAAGTTCATACTCAGAGCAGACAATAGAGTTAAAAGATGGGCAGAGAGACAGGACATGTAATGGGGAAGCCATCTGTCCAAGGTCCCCAAAATGATCTCTGTTAGAATTGGGAATAAAAGAATAACATCCTGGGCTCTCTGTTCCAGTGTGTAGGTGATGCTAATTACCTGCCAAGGTTTTTACAGGTTACTAAATTTCAAGTACATTTTAAAATGGATTTTTCCACTGAAAAATAGTTTCCAAATTTCATCAAGTTCTTACACTTCCCCAACTCAGGCTTTTCCTTTCTATCATCAAGTTGCAAGATCTAGTCTACTTAACACAAGCACACAACAATACCACAATGTCTAGAGTACCCACACATATTGGTGACTCCTGCTGAAGGAGGTGCTGCAGTGAGATGTCTGTTTGGTTTGGTTTTGACCTAAATTTTGTCTTTAGTCAGTGGAAGGAGATAACCATCTGAAGGACACAATTTAGGTGAGATAAGTTTGGGCTCTGTCTTAAGAAGGGTGCTCTGGATATCTGTACAGTGAAGAGAGAAGTGACTACTTCAGAAAAGTAACAGATGCTTATTACAACAGAGTGTAAATGACTAGTAGAAATGACTTGTATTCACTGGAATTCTTTATAAGTAAAAGAAAAGACTCATGACACCTTTTCTTTCCACCCTCAAGATTTTGTCCTTCCTTAGTGGTGTAAGAAAAAGGAATCAGCTCACCACTTCAGGTACACTTGGCCATAAGAACTTTGTGATATGGTTGGAGCCCTCATCCATTGAAAAGATCCTACCTGGTTTTGTTTTGTTAAAATGTTCAGCCTTGTCAATTGATTTAAATGATAATAAAACTGTTCCTGAAGCCTTCAGTATATCAGCTGCAAACCAGATCCAGTGCTTCTAGATTCATAAAATGGCTGTGTTTCAATGATATACATAGCCAGACGGGAACATTTTGGTTAAAGTGTTAAAAAAACCCCACCAGTGTTTTGTTTCCAATTAGTTGAAATCTGCTTTAATAGGACAGAGTGTTTTTTTCACAAAGGTTTTCTTCCAGTTGCCATCTTTCTTTGGGACTGTTGTGGTTTAAGACCAGCCAGCCACGCAGCTCGCTTGCTCACTACCCCCACCTTCCTCTCCCCCCAGCTCCCAAAGGGATGGGGAGGAGAATCAAAAGAATGTAACTTCCACAGGTTGAGATAAGAACAGTCCAGTAACTAAGATATAACACAAAACCACTACTGCTGCCACCAACAATAATAATGATAAGGGAAATAACAAGAGAAGAGAATATAACTGCTCACCACCCACCTGCTTTTACCCAGCCTGACCTGAGCAGTGATCTAGCCCTTCCGGGTAACTGCCCCCAGTTTATATACTGGGCATGACACGCTGTGGTATGGAATACCTCTTTGGTTAGTTTGGGTCAGGTGTCCTGTCTCTGCTTCCTCCCGGCTTCTGCTCCTTCCTGGCAGAGCATGAGACTCAGGAAGTCCTTGGTCAGACTAAACATTACTGAGCAACAACTAAAAACATCGGTGTTATCAGCACTGTTCCCAGGCTGAAAGTCAAAAACACAGCGCTGCGCCAGCTACTAAGAAGGAGAAAAATGACTGCAACTGCTGAACCCAGGACAGGGACATATGGAGGTGATCTGAAAGACCCCCTCTGTCCTTAGCTGACCATTTAGAGTTAGAGTCAAAATACTGGCAAGTGCTTTCAGCATGTTCAAGTCAACAGAGATAGAAGGATTTGGGGTGTGCTCTGGATTTGCCTTGACCGAGTTTTGCTGTTGGCCAATGTTGTCTAAAGCAGGAAAATGTTGAATATCCCCAGGCACAGGAGCTTGTGGGTTCTGGGAAAGAAGGATTAAGTATGTGGAAACTTTAGGGACATTTGTGGCAGAGGAGAAAATATGGGTTACTTGTACAAAAGGAAGGTGAGGAGTGATGGGAAGTATGGGATTATTTGAGAAGTAACAACAGAGTGTAGCACAGCAGCAACGAGTAGCCTGCAGCAGAAGAACTGAGAGAATGGCACCAGACCACTTATATGGGCAGGAAGGAGAGCAAAGCAGGCAAAAGGAGGTCTTTGCTATTCCATCCAAGACAAAGTACTACTAACCCCCGGACTTCTTCCCCACTTCAGCATGCTATCAGTGCCCTGCTTACTGGTGCTGTCAGTCAAGCTTGTGCCTGTGTGCTCCTGCTGATTGTGCATAAGGGTACACTCTAGTGCAGACTGCGGGTGAGCTCTGAGCCACTCTAGCAGGAGAGAGCCCAAGCCTTCCATGCACAGTAAGGCTTTTGCTCAACCAGCCTGCATTGAACAGGCACAGCCTTGCCAAGACTCCACCTCAAGTGCAGCAGGGGGTAGAACTGTCCCTTTAGATAACAGCCCAGATGTCAGTGAGTTCAAAACAGTTATGAAGCCAGAGCTGGGTCTTCAAGGACTCACAGTCAGGTGGTGGACGCAATATACGTGTTGACTTTTAAGTATGAAAATATTATCTTCAACTATTGCCTATTTCAGTTTTGATACACTAACTCTTCCTTATATAAGGGAAGTATCAGGCATAGTTGATCAATGTTTATGAAATGCCAGATGTCACAGAAATCTGGAGTAAGATGTATCATCTCAGCTTAGCTTTGAATAAAACACCAAGAAAAACATCAAATTTATATGTATTGTATCACATAAGAGTTTCAAGCAACCTACTCATTGTGTGGCAGGTTATAATTCAAATTGAAACTAATGTCAGAAATACTCAAAAAAACCTCAGGGAGGTAGGTGGAGGCTCTCAAAATCCTTTGCAATAACTTGACCGCCCAAGTTTACAGTCTTGTTTTCTGTGTTCCTGGGGTACCGAGCACAACAGGTTTGTAATTGAGAAATATAATTTATGTGTAGAAGCTAGTACAGTGACAGTCATAAGGAATAGTAAAAATAAGCACAGGTTTCTAAAGACCTGCAGACAACAACACATTAGAGTGTGGTAATATACAGTATGTGAAGTAGGAAAATTAGAGCCCTTCCTTGTCCTTATTTTCCATTGTCCTCATGTTCCAATGTCCTCATGGGGGGAAAAAAATCATATGGATTGTGATGTCTTACATCTGAAACACTGGGCTCACATTTTTTGCGGCAATGGTTTAATTCAGTTCTTTTTAAATATGAAGTCATATCGGTGGATGAAGAACCCTCACCAGGTGAGGGGCTGCAGTTGTTGTCTATGCTGTGAGAGTGGTATTTGTGAGGATGATTATATAATGTAAGTATGAGAGTGATTAGATTACATGAAACACCATTTCTTTTTATATGAAATGCTAAACCAGAAAGGAAACCTCCATTTGTTCCTATTTATTTTTTTCTTCCTGCATGTTGAACTCAGACTTTTGGTAACTTCAAGTGTGAAGGTAAACTGATTATTGACATGTAAAACACAGTAGACAAACTGATGTTACCATAGAGCAATAATAGAGGAAAGTACATCTTGATCTTCAAGTCGAGATCTATCCTGTTGAGGGCAAACATGCCATTTCCTCTCTTTCATAAGCATATCAAGCTCAGTTGATTTTGTTGGTGAAAGCAAAGGGGAAAACCAGAAAAAAAATAACATAGCTGAATGTTCCATTGCTCATTAAATCATCACTGTTAATTTCATAGTAATGATCATAATAGTTGGTAACAGGAGTTTGGGAAATATGTCAAAACAGAAATGACAGATGAAAGAAAATCTAACCAAAAAGCAAAATCTCAGGGTTTTTGAAATACCACAGAATGTCTGTGAGATTTTTGTTCAGCTTCTCTCTTGCAGGTAGAATTTCTTAGATCTAAGCATACGAAAAAATGAAAGAGCAATTTTATATTGTATTTATAAAGGTAAAGATTTATTGAATACTTAGAGCTGCTAAAGAAAATCACTTGTCTAATCTAACCGATACACTCTATGATCCTTTTTCCATGGCTAAGACCTCTGGTGGAAAAATAGTTGAAATATAAATCCAGCAGCTCAGATTCAGGAAAGAAAATTAAGGCGCTGTTTGTGGCCTTCTCTTAGTCCCAACTGTTGCCTGGTAACTGTCTAAAAATTAACTGCATCACCTGGCTTCTAAGGTCCATGGTATCACTAAGAAACCTGGCATCTGCTATGTCTTATATGGAAAAGAAGAACTTCAGGGCTTGGTTAATACAATTTTTTTGTCATAATCAGGGAAGTTATTCAGCTATACAGCTGAGATGCTTATGGATGCTTATGGTAAAGTCATTTAAAATACTGTGTAAACTACAAAGAACTTGTTTTAAAATATGGAAATTTCACACAATCAGTTTCTGCTTGTTACTATGTGGTATTCTAGTTTCTTCTTTCTTTGGGTGGTGTAGATACTGCCTTTAATTTCTTTCCTAATAACTGCACCTTCCACTCTTCACACAGGGTTTGCATGAGCCTAGAGCCTGCAAACTGTATTGACAGAAGCTGTGGCACAGATACTCCTGAAATGGAAACCTGGTGGCATACCTAGATCACCAGATGAACCTTGACCAGATTCATAAAAGAAACTGGGTTCAAAAAGCCTCCCAAGATGCTTGATGTACCTGCTAATCTAATCACAGTGCTGAGAAGACTGAAGATTCAGATGGATGTCAGTGGAAATGCATGACATAGGTATTTAGCTGGGTAAATGTGTGTTCTGCAAATCATAGAATCAGAAAATCATTTAGGTCAGAAAATACACTTACGATCATCAAGTGCAACCATAAACAGTTCTGTTGAACAATTAACCTGGGACTGCAAGCTGCTCCCCTCTTTCATGTTTCTGGCCACTGAACACTGAATCTGAAGACACTGCTGCAAAACTTACTTCAGTGCACTGGAAAATCTGGTCTGATGTGAGATTTTTTGCAAAATGCTCACTTACAGAAGCTGTGTCAGGTTATTGTATAATATTCATCTTAACATTAATTTTGCATGCTTACAGTGCTCTCCTTTGCAGAACCTCAGAGAGTCCTGCACACCCCACTTAATTAAACTTCACAATACCCATGTGGGTGAATTGTTTTATTGTCCTAATTGTGCAAATGAGAGAAGAGAATCTCAGAGAGATTAAGCAACCTAGGAAAGGTCACTTTGTTAACGGACATTAGAAGTTTATTTTAAAAAGAAGGTAGGCTCTTCACAGAGGTGAGGAAAAACAAAGGTAAGCTCACTGTTGCTTAGGCTTATTTGCTGTCGCAGAACCAGCCAAAACCCCTTAAAACTAGGGATCTGGTTTATGTAAGTTCCTGAAGGGGGAGCAGAGTCGGAGAGAGCTGACTTCTCTCACTACAAGTTTTACTCAGCTCTCCTTATTCTAGAAAGATCTTGGGTTGTCTTCCTGTACTGCACTGGTCTGACTGGAGGCAGCAGCCTATACAAAGACCAGATAAAGCTGTAGTTATGTACTATATTAGTGTCATTGGACACAGTGGCAGGTGAGGGAGTTACAGTTACTCACTGAGAGACATGAGCACATCGCCAGCCTTTCCCCAGGCTGTCACAGGGGGCCCTCAGCCCCAGGGGCTAAGGGACACCCCAGGGGAGAGGCTGTCCAGAGCACAAGACTTTTAATGGGATATTCAACAATGGAAGAATCAAAGAGATCTGGGGAGGAATGGTTGTGCAAAAATAAAGGGAAAAAAAGGATGAAAGGGGCTGCTGGTGTGGGCATGCCCTGCGCCTGGTCAGCACAGCCTAACCTGACTTCTCATTAAAATGCATTTCTAAATATTTTCTTGATTGAGGGACTGTGTATTCTGTGCATATGGGGTTCTCACTGCCAGACGTCAGTTGGACCACAGGTGAGAGTGTCCATGTGTCTGTGGTGTCATTAAAGGGAGTCAGTGAGGGTACCTAATTCTGCGTGGGATTCCTAGTGAATATCAAGCTGGACAAGCTGGTAAGGAGGTGATGTGATCTGGGAGCCAGAGGTGTTTGTGTGTGCAGAAGTGAAACAGCATGAGGAGCTGGCCACGGGAGGGACCAGGGTGTCCAGGCCAACACACTAAGTATGTGGGAATACACTCAGCCCGGTTGAATTTTGGGGGCATGGAGCTGCAGCAGCCGCACCTCCATTGAGCTACTGATTAGGCAACCTCTGACAGTAAATATGTATACGTGATTATCTGTATATGTGTGTTTATGTGCATGTGTGTGTATGTGTGAGCCACAGTTTTGCTCCTGAGTATCCTGTCAAGATAGCAAGAGGGGAAAAACCTGCAAATTAGGGGAATATGCGAAAGCCAGTCAGCCATCTCTGTTGACACCAGGGACATCCATACACAGCTGGGCTATCTTTTATATGAAAAGTTGGCATCAAAGGACAAAGATAGTAATTTGTTTCAAGTCAAACACCAGCATGTGTGGTCCTTCAGAAAGCTAAAAAAGCCTTATTCTGCAGCACTAGGAGCCAATCTTTTACATGGCTTATAAAGCTTTCCAAGCACTGCTTCCTAGCATTGCAAGTGACACTCGTGTAAATTGCTTGGAGAGAAAACACTTTTGTCAGCAAGCTTTTTCTAACATCAAATCTTTAAAAGCAAGAAAATGGAACATTATAACATTTTCAGGCTTGCTCTTCATGTGCAGGGCAGGGAGTATGCTGGAAACAAAAGAAGATTTTTTTTTTCTCAGAAGGAGAAAGGAAATCCAAATTGTACACATTCTTGAATCTTTCAGCTTGCTAGCTGCCAGGTCAAAACCCAATCATCATTATTGAAGTTGGGATTTCCCTGTGTATCAGTACAATCTCTTTTTTTACATATTATTTGTACAAAACCACCGATAACAAACTATGTGATAGGTAAATTGCATCTACTCATTTTGATTACACCTCTCCATTTCTCTTCTGGAATGACTGCCCCAGTACTTTCACAGGAGTGAACTGAAGGGTTGGAGAAGACAAACAGCTAAGAGGAAAATAACAACGCAGCAGAAATGGTAACTGTAAATTGATACAGTAAGTGAAGAAGGGTCATTACCCATCACTGTGTTGGCTGCTGTGGAGTCTGACTTGAAACAGTTCCAGAAGAAAAGGACTAGGCCATTTCATGCCAGTTCTGTGATACGAGCAAAATTCTTGTTTACTGAGTAAAGCCCTAAATTTAAGACTTCTTTGTGTTGTCACACATAGTAAGGCCTTTATAACACAAGATCTTCTAAAATGAGACTTGTTATGAAACTGATTTAGGGGAACTGGTTTCTGTTAGAAAAAAGTCCCCCTAGAGAAGAATATCCCAAGGTCACACACCAAATCCTAGGATGGAGCTGTTAGAAAATATGGATTGATAATAAAATGAGCAGAGAAGATGTACAACACAGGTCTGTGGGGCAGCACAGGGTTGTCCCAGAGCACCTCATGCTGAATGTGCTGCAAAAGCTGCATGGTATTTACTCATCCGTACAATGCTGGACACTCTTTCTGACTCTGAGCTGTGACTAGGCTGTGTTCTCCTGGCCTAGCTCATGTCCTTGGGAGTATGCCCATGGCACAACACGGGCATCAGGAACAACACCCAGCAGTAACCAGCCATGCCAGATTGTCTCCTTGTCATCAGTTGGCGGAACTGTAATAAGCCAGGGGGACCTAGAAAATCAATGAAAATTAGCATTATGGGATGTCTTTGAAGTGTAGGCTTATTATTAAGTTTTTGATGGTTCACTCCTGTTCTGTCAACACCTGAATGAATCACTGATTAATTTTACAAGTCCCTGTTTTCACCTTACGGTATTAATGTCACCCATCACTGACTTCTGGCAGATTCTTGTAGAACTCTGATGAAAACTGTCTGGTATTAAAGGGGTAGCAAAGCGATAAAATAAATCAGGGCCTAATGAAGTTCCTGCACTACCTTTCTTAATTCTAGCTAGCATTTATGGCCACCTGACATGAAAAGCAGCCTCTGCCCAAATACAGCAAAGTTTGAGACTGTACATGACAAAACCATCTGATAAAAAATTTTTTGGTCTGTTTGCTTTTCAAAACAGGAAAGGTGCCTGTTTTTCCACATAGGCTTTTTGAAATACTGATAATAAATACCAAGTAGTTGTGATGCCATGTGTGCATGGAATCATTTTCCTAGACATTTACCTACAAGCAGTATGCCACATCTTGGAAGAAACTAGGCAGGTGTACGTTGGAAGAACCCACTGTTTCACCTGCCAAGTTTATTTTAAATGTACATAGCATAAACAAGTTTACAGTCCAGCTGGAGTGGCACAGTCAGTGTGGCAAAGCAGGTGACTCTAATTTCTTAAAGAAGCAATAGATGGAAAATGACCCCAGCAGACTAAAGGAAATTTATCAGATCTTAGCCAAGAAAAGTTGGTGACTTTTGTTTAATACACTGAACTACTAGCGATAAAAATGATCATGTTGGTTTGGTAAGAGGCCCATCTTGGGAAATGGTCAAGCACATTTCTGTTCAGCATAGGCTGGAAGCCACACTCTCAGCTTAGAGATCATTTGGGTTTCCTTGAACTTGTCATCCAGTTCCCTTGCCAAGGAATGTCCCATATTGGTGCAGCTTTGTTCCCCAAAACCCGTTTCTAGTATTTCAGTCATACATGGCCCCAGGTTAGATTTATGGACAGTAGGCACCTGGAACTTTAGGGCAGCATCCATATGCTCCACCAGAGTGTGAAGTGATTTTGATAACAAGGTAAGAAGAAAAGCATCTTATTCTAATTTGACATTTCTAAGTACATTCTGTCTACTATCTGTCATTTAGGTTGCACACAACCTGTCACAGGCATTGTCTTTATTCTGGGTACAATAGTCAAACACACTGCTGATGTTATAAATTCAACTATATATATTTAGATGTTCTGTGAGTGCTGCTCATGTGAGGGAATGTCAAGGCTTATTGCTGATTTGATATGCAATTGATTTAATTGTTGTTTGAAAATATGAGCATGTCAGCAATGAGCTATTCTTTGTCACAGCTCTGTCCTGTAGACCTGATGTTCATTTATGAAACAGAAATCCTTGAGCTCAAGCCATTCTATTAATATGGGAGTCAATATGGCTAAGGCCAGCAAGGAAATGGTAATGATAGTGCAATAAACCATGTGATAATACAACTCTTCTATAGACTGTTGTTCTGGATTGTGTGCAGTGTTACCTTTTTAAGAGAAGATATTATGGTCATGGAGATTCGTAAAAATGACAAAATTATTTCAAGGCCGCAGGGGCCTTGCCATCAGGTTACATTAATAAGTACAGCTATAGTGAGGGCTGAGCTACAGTAAGTTGCACCGAAACTGAAGCCACCACTGACTGTCAGAGTGGAAGCAATATCTCTGGAGATTGAAGGTGCTGGTTCTAAGTTCTAGATCTATGTAAAACGGTAATAGGAATATGAAATGGAGAACATGCTTTTTAAATTTTCAGATGACAAAGGTATGTGGGAATTTGAAAGTGCATGGAGATTGGGAATGAAATTCAGGTTTATACAGGTAAACTGGAGAAAAGTTCTTAAGACAGATAGAGGTTCTATATTCATAAAGGACTAATCTGTGGCATAAAAACTGAATGGGGGAAACACAAGTTAAACACCATTTCCACAGAAAGGGATTTAGGATTTGCCATGGTTTATAAGGTAACCATGAGTAAGTATTTTTAGTCTATGACAAAGAAACCCCCAACCAAACAACCAGCATCATATTGGCACTTAAAAAGGGATGCCTGGAAATAATCCTTCTATTCAGAGCTGGATATCTTGTTTAGTTTGGGGCTCTGCATTTTGAGAAACATGGAGAAAATGCAAAAATTTATGAATGAAGTGGCCTAAAAGAGACAGATGAAGGAACTGTGACTGTGATTTTGTATTCTAGAGAACAAAAGGCAAGATTATACGACAGCAGTATTCTAGTATGGAAAGCACAGTTGTAGAGAAGAGTGTTATTTTATGTTCTCTCTATAGGCAGAATAAGGAACAGTGGGCTTTAATTTCAGTGAGGGGAATTCAAATTAAAGAAAGACTCTCTAAGGCCTTTTCTATAGTGAGAATTAATCCCACTTTCAGCAGCGGATAGCCTGCTGATAATGTCTGGTACAGTCCCTGAGCAGAGACATGGAAAAGCCTAATTTCCACCAGTGGCAGTTACTCCTGTTCATAACTGTTGATGTCAGGAATACACCCCAATACAGACAACTAATTTTGGCAACCTTGAACTTTTTTCTTTCCAATTTTAAGCCATTTCACTTTGGGAAAATGACCTATGAAGCAGTCAGCTAGGCTCACAATCACTGTGGTAGCCTGATGTGATTCTAAATTACCATGAACACAAAAGCAGGGTTTTCTCAGAGGACAGCCAACTCAACCTTAATTTTAGTGAAGGTTATAGTGTAATTTTCATGCCAGCATAACATATCCTACATTCTCTACTGAAGCGATGGATCCAAGGCAATGAATAGCTGGTCTTGCTCATAATTATGGCATCCCCGGCCTATACTCGCTGTGCAGGGATGATGCAATCCAAAATGCTATGCTGTATGTGCAAGTGACGCTACACTAAGCTGCAACAAATAACCCACCTTAAATGCCAATTCTGTGTGGAAAGTAAATTTTTCTTTTTCTTTCTTTCTTTCTTTTTAATATTTCTTTTTTGTGAAATCGTGTTGATCTGATTTTTATCTGCTAGGTTAAGGCAAGTCCGGAGGACTTTATTAGTTAATTGTAGCTCATATGTTCTCTTTTTAATGTACAAGTTAACTCAGCAAAGGCAAAAAACATTTGCTAATCTCAGCAGGGCAGTCTGTAACAACACCAGGGACTGTGGCTAACTGGGGAGTTTGCAGTCAGCAGCTCTAGAATGGCTGGATATAAGCAGTCTCAGCAAATCAACCCTTCCCATGAATGCAGTCTCAAATGTTTTGCAATCCTTTCAGACTGTTTTTGCTTTCCCTGCTAGCATCTGTTATGTTATACTGCTGTGAAAATGTGTCACCCTTAAGGCAACTGCAGTCTAGGGACAGTCTGAACAGGGAGAAACAGCGAAAAGATCCCAAACCTTTTATTTATTATCTCTTAAGAACCAGGAGACAGGGCACATTTTTTTTTAATGACTAGGAGAATAATATCAATACATTCATTTTCTTCTCTTTACCTCCCTTCTCTGTTAATTTTAGTTCTGTTTCAAAGTCTGAACGCAATTTTATGTTCAGCTTTAACTGTTTTAACTGATATAGATGAATGATGAGTAATGTACATGGTTAATGGCAATCGTTTGCTCTGGTACTACTCTGAATGCTGGCCTGAAATCCCAAGGCTTTGACCCACCATGCTGCCTGGCCCAGAAGGAGCTCAGCTTATTTTAGTTTCTGGCTGTTAGGTGATTTTGTGCACAGAAAATGCTCACTTTTCATATAGTGCATTGAAATAAGATACAGTAAACTTAATTTTTTCTGATTTCCAGAATACTTCAATGGAGGCAGGGAAGAAACAAAAAAATGAAGACCCCAAACTTAAATGGTGGGGGTTGTATGTACTTTGACACAAGTGCCTACAACATGCTTCTTTTATTTCCCTTTAGTGGTTATGTCTTTCTGTGTCTTTACAGCTAGTTGCTGGGGATAAAATGGTTGATGCCTTGGGTGCAAGCAATATGGATTCAGCAGCAGCTGCATTGTGAACAAGAGCTGCTCACCAGGGACAGGAGCACACATCTGTGAGGGGGCAACTCATGCAGTGTGTCTCTAAATTTCTTGTGGCTGGCCAAAGCATGAGTCAGGTTACTGAGCTGGATGCTAGTCTTTACAAGAAGATATGTTTCCTCCCGGACAGTCTTGAAGCTCTTGATTCATACCAGGGCACTACAGAAACTCAGCTTTGAGTGATGTGGGATGATGAGTGATGAAGTTCTCCTTCATCAGCTACTTTCACTCCTCTTTTTTGGGTCAAATTCTATAAAATCCATGTATGTTGTAATCCATAGTTAGCATTTGTTCGCTTGGAACTGGAGAATGACCTCTATTATCTCCTGAAGTCA
Source organism: Neopsephotus bourkii (assembly GCF_033783945.1). Lineage (NCBI taxonomy): Eukaryota > Metazoa > Chordata > Aves > Psittaciformes > Psittacidae > Neopsephotus > Neopsephotus bourkii. Next base: position 5,799,681 of record NW_026902113.1, read on the forward strand.
CTTCCAACCATGTCATCTCCAGCCTATGCCATGAGACTGTCAAGACTTCGTCCTCAAAAACGCCAGTTTTCTGCCTATAACAAATGCAAAGCCCAGTTCTGCTCCTGTCCTGTAATCAGCTGAAAATCAGCAGCTGCTTTAATACAAAGACTCTGTGCTTTGATTGTGTAATAAGCACACTGAACATATCTTTTTAAACTTCATTAATATAGATCTGAAATTAATATTTTTACTGGCTGCTTCAAAACTCGAAGCTACATTGGAATAAATCTGTTGTCTCGCACCCTGATGCTTTTTATAGAGTGAAATAAGTTTTTTGTTTTCTTAAGGTTTTTATAAAGATTAGCAAATGTTTCCTTTAATAAACAACAAGGTTCACATCATGTAGCTATTCTGTATGCACTGTTCGCTTTGTGTGTGTAGACGTAAATGTTTATTCATTATTTAGGAGACGTGTTCAGTCAGACAAATGAGATAAAAAACGTTTGAGTTTTCCTAATGGCAATGCACGTATAAAAAGCGTATGTTATAATGGAATCAGTATTCCTACAGTCTATAAATCAACATTTAAAAACATTTGTTCTGTAAATATTCCTCCTTCTGCTTGCAATTTGGAAATAACAAGCATTTTTACCTTCCAGGTTGTTGTAGAAATTTTAACTAATGGCTAAATAGTGCTGTGGATTGTGTAGTTTAACTATTTATAAGACACTGCAGGCACAAGTCTGATCCCACTGGGGTCGATGGAAGAAGAACCACTGACTTTAGCAGCAAACAATTTAAATCTTATGCAAGTAGAACTGAAAAAGGATGATCTTGTAAACTGCTGACCACCTTACAAGGTCCCATACATAATCATTTGAAATAATAACTCATAGATTTTGGCTCTGGTTTAGTATCTAGAGATGGCTATCCTGAAATCACTGGTATTTGTTACAATTGTTTTAAAATTTGGAACTATGGTAATGCTCAGTGTTTTAGGCAGACATGTAAACACCATCTGTGCAAAATATTTGTAATTATTTACAAACAAAAAAAAAAAAAAACCAACTCAGGGAAGTTTTTTTCACAGCACCAAGCTGGCACACTAACCTAGCAGAATGTGTCCCCCAGTCCTGTCCGTAATGCTGCTTGTTCTTAGGTCAGTGATATGCTGCAGTTCTGGCTGTTTTGGTTTTGTGTAATTGTTTCGGTTTCATTAATGAACAGAGAAGGTTGAAGGACTGTGCCAACCTGTACAAAGATTGTAGGGATGCCTGGTCGCCCATACATCAATCCACTTTATTGGCCCATGGCGTTCCTAAATCTATTCTCTTCCTGTCTCCTGGCAACACACTGTTGAATGATATGCTTACTCTTGGAGTGGCAGAGGGTCTCCCTCCATCTGACGTGCTATCTGATTGCCTTTTAGTTGGTAGAACTAAGCCAAACTGGGCTTGCAAAGTCCCTAGAAGGCCATGGTGCTATGTTTCACCAAAAGAAAAGTATCTATATGCACCACATATGCTCAAAAGTCAGTGGCAGGGCAACATCTCACCCACAGGCACCTTTAAATACTTGTCACTGGATGGCCATGACAGCATGCTTATAAAATCTTACCTGTGATGGTGTGGCTGGGTATAAATAAGGACCACTAAAGGGCCAGTTTTGTCAGTCCTCCTTAGAGCAGCAGGTCCCCAGTCGGGGACTTTCCCCTTGGGTCAGGATGCCACCCAAGGTAACTCCTTGAGAATGAGAGCCCTTGCCTTATGAGTGACTGCGCATTCTAGGTTACCTTACTAAAAGCCGAAGAATTCTTAAGTAAGTCACTTGTTCAGTACCAATTTCATTTGACACTGCAAACCTGTTATGTACCAAATGTTGATGGAGCTTTAATTGGTTTTGTAAAATAAATTTTGTGCAATTCTATCATAGTTCTTAATTCATAAGTTTCCATGAAAGGTAGTCCAGCCATCCCATTTGAAAGGCTCACTCATGATTTGCAGTATTTTATAGGTGGTTAAAAAAGCAACCTTCTCCTAGAGTTGTTAATAATAACAGTGAAAAGCATCTGCTTGCCAAGACACAAATCTCAACCTGTGGTACAGGTAAATCATGAAGCTTCATCTGTCCATGAATTCATTGCATTGACCATTTCCTGGTGCAGATGGGGAAGCAACCCAGCTGCTGACCTGCCTGCTCCTGCTAGACTGGCTCTGGATCCAACGGGATGCACCAAGTGCCAGCTGGACCACAGGCACCAGGAGGACTGAGGGAGGTCTGCAGCAGTCTACATTGCTGATCCAGTGTGTAGCCCTTCATGTTGGCAGTTCTTTCCCCCCTTTCTTGGTGTCGCCAGAGGTAAGGAGATGTTTGTAGTCCTACCAGCCTCTGCCAGTCTCCTCATTCCAAGCTGCCACTCAAGGAAGGGCAGCTGGAGCCTTTGGCTGCAAAATCATTACTGAATTATACAACTGCCTGCAGTAATTTCCCAGTGCTGTGGGCCCAATCCAAAGCTAGTGTCAGCCAGTGATCAGAGCCCTGGAGTGAATCATGCACCATCTGTGCTTGTGGGCTGACTGTTTGTGTATGTGAAGTGTTGGGTAAATATGTAGCCACAGCACAGAAAGGCAAATCCCCCTCATCTGTGTGTAGAGGGGGAAGTGTTTGTAACCTCTTCATGGGTTCAAACAGGTAGGGCAGGTTATGGTGGAGTATATATTGCTACCTGAAAGATCACAGGTGCTGCTGATTGTGCTTCATGTGACGGGATGTATTTATTGTTCTGGCAGCAGGCATTGCTTTTTCTCACTGAAAGCTCTTAAGAAACAGGAAGGGGATTAGACACAGCCAAAGCTACTTCTGGGTCTATTCTCAGAGTAGGCTGAATGAAGCAGGCAGGTAAGGAGGAAACTCCTGTCTCCTTTTGTGCAGAACATGGATGATATGGAGAGAATATGGAGGAGTAGAGGAAGTCATGTCTGGTCTCTGTCCCCCACCTCTGATCTGCCTGGCCCACTTTCTGAGCATGGAGATGGCTATAAGGTGGTCCCTTCATTTTGGATCATTGTTTTGACACAGAACAGTTTGATGAGACAGAGTCCAGGGAAAAAAGTGAGAGGGAAGGGACCTGCAGCTATCTTTATGGTAAGTGGCCTGTGTCAGCCATGGCATGAGCCAGAGAAGTGCCAAGAGGCAGTGTGTGCTGCCTGGGCTTGTACTGGGTAGATGCAAAAGTATAGGGGATAGCTCTCATGGCCCTGTTGTGCTTTTGGCGACACACAGCACAGATGTGACCATAGAAATGACTTCTGTGGTCCAAAGAGGAACCCAAAGCCTTTCCAGTGTGGAGGTCCACAGGAATACCTGCAAATCTGGGTGACTCTTCCAGAGAACATCACCAAGGCTTTCCTAAGTAATTCACCGCTATTAGCAGTGTAATGGGCCCATCTCCACTGTACAGTAATAAAGCTTTCCTTTTATTCCAAATAAATCGCAGGTAAGTCACCAAAGGTAAATGCAGGTATCTGAACAATTTTGTGTGCTCCTTCACAGTAAGTATATGAGCAGCCAAAAAGGGATAGCAAAATAAGTTAGCTTTTTGAACACATAAAGCAGTTAAATGTATTATTTTTATTTCCATCTGGAGTCTTTTGTGAATTGTTTTATACAACATCCTGAGGCTCTGGATAGCTTTAAGCATGAATGATAGGATAGTCTTCTATACCTAAGTCTTGGGGATAACTATGACTTTTAATACCCAGGCAAATAGGGATTACAAATGACTAACATATCTCAATGACTTTATGGATGGGATGGGTTCTGTCCATTTCCTGAAAAGTGTATATATATCACTGCTCCAATATCTAAGTATGACTTGCATACAGTGAGAAATGACATCTAGAAATGGCACATTTGAGATATCTGTCTTAGGGTGATCATACTGCCTAGATATACAAGGAAGTGTATTGATTTCTGTTGAACTCCTTGGCATTTGGTGTAGGATGAGAATATGGATATGGATTTACATGCCATCAGAAAGGGCTTAGGCAAATTCTAGGTAGAAAAGCCTACCAAAGCATATTAAATACATAAAATCCTCTCTGGCTGAGAAAATAACCCTCTGGAAAGACCACTGAACACACTGGGAAATTATTCTGGGAAAATACCTTCATATGTGCTTATCAGTAATTACATCCAAGACAAGGTACTAGGCTAAATGTGAGTCTCATTCAGTGCAACTACACTTATCTTCTTATGCTGTTAGCCCTCCTGGAAATAGCAGCCTGAGGTTACAATTAAGGCAAATTAGTGGTTTAAGGTAGTGAAACTTTTGGACCATGAAGGCTGCAGGATTTCCATGAGCAAGAAACCATCTCTGATCCTCCCATATGTCAAGCCCGAGTATTTTCACAGCAGGACCCAGGGACATGCTCATCTAAACGCAGTTGGGGATTAGGGGTTAGGAAGGCAGGGAGGGGGGCTGTGGTCTGCTGTGTTCCACCATGAACAGAAGGATGCACCTGTTTAAACTAAGGTGAAGCATGCTCCTGTCTTCCTCTTGGGAGTTTCTCACCTTCTAATTTAATGCACAATTCTTGACCTGCAAAAGATGGAGAGCTCCAGCTGCTGGGGTCTTGTCACTAAACTATTGAAGATAAATATACTGTAGAGGAGAAAGAGCTAAATGCTTATTCTTTTATCTATAGTTTTTTTGCTAGGCTGAATTCTGTCTGACTATAGACAGTAACTGTAGACTTAGGAAAATGGAAACAATAACACAGAATAATAGAAATATGATGTAAAAGACAAATTATGTCCTTATATAAAACTGCCTGTACTATGTTCAAGTTCACTTTCGAATCATTGGAACAACAGAGATTACATATGTATGTTCCTCTGGGAAATTATTCTTCAATCAGGAAAATTTCATCATTAGGAATCTGTTCCTGATTTTCTTTCTAAAATCTTGTTTGCTTAATATCCTCCAATTTATTCTGATGCCTTCTCTAATCAATTTTGAATGCTTCTCTTTGTTCAAATCCTTTGGAAATTTGCAAACATTGATAATAGTGGGGGCAGTTTGAAAACTCACAGCCCTTAAGAGCTGCTTGACTCATTTACACTTAGTTTTGTTAGTGTATTTTTTCCTCATTTATTTTAAAATTGTGACAAACTGTAAAATTCAATAATAATAGATAGCCCCCCCCCCTTGTCTTTAAATAACAAATCACAGATTTAAATTGGAGAACTCTTGTGTCAAATGTCATGGGAGAAACCAGCAGCTGTGCTTTGGAATATATGCCTTGCTCAGCCATTTGTATTAGCAGGTTTTCCATTAGAAACCTTACTCATTAGATTTAATCATGCCATAAATTCCTGGAGCTGTTCATAAATACAGCACTAGTTTCAGAACTGCATCATCTATATATTTTCATAACCTCATGAGTCAGCATATGCTTGCTACCAAAAACAGATGTTTAAAGGTTACTCCTTTCTCATAGATTCATTTCTGACCTGTCTTCTTTTCCTGGACCATATGAAAACAGTTACAGGAATTAGGGCTGTAGAAATTCTGCTTAATGTGGAGATTGTAAAAAGAGCAAAAAAAAAAAAAGAAAAAAAGGTAAGAGAGCTATTCACAGTACTGTTACAAGGACTGGGTTTGTAAATCACCAATTGTACTTTCCGTAAGTGTTTTACTTTGTTCTTTAAATCGTAAATTGAAACTCACATGCCTCATATTTTTCCATCACTGCAACCTTCTACAACCTCTCAACTCCCCAGCGTAAGTCAAAAGGTCATTATTAGGTGGGAAGAAACTACTAGCAACAGGAAGAGGTCTTTATCCTTCACTCCTTGTGTAATTTTCATCTCAATGAACCTGCCTAGAAGTCTTAACATGTAATGCAATATCTAGCAAGCAGACAATAAGATTGTTCAGGCAGCAAACAGGCAAAGAAAACCAAACAAAGATGGAGCTTTTTTCACATGGTACCTAATTCAGCTGTGGAACTTGTGGCTGCAATGAGATGGAATGGAGCAAACTAATGGGGAAAGTCCATTAGAGCTGTAAAACACAGCCAAATGATAGTGCTCCTGTGTTGAAATCAGAGTACTAAGATAGTTGGAGAGAACGAGAGATTTCTACTTTTTATTAATAGTATTTATTTCTGAATTCAGCAGCTTGGATTGTTCAAGCTGATTGTAGGCAGGTGCATCAAAGAGAAGTGTGGGCTAAACTGAGTGCAGAATGAAGCAGTGGGCAGGAGCACACCACCTCCAGAATAAACGGCTTTAAGGCTGCAAGATTACTGAGGCTGGGCCAGGTGGGGTTGTACAGCTGCTTCACTTAAGGCTAGAGGCCTAAGGTCAAAGTTATAAAGCCAAAGACCTCATCCCTTTCCCACCACCTCCATTCCCCTTTCTTATCTCCAGATTTCTTTATCTCCTAATTAATTCTTTGAATTAGGTCCTTACAAGCAACAATACTGTTTGTGCTTCCCTCAAATCACACCAACTGCTGGCTGCAGCTATGACCAATCAGCTGAGAATGCTGCATAATTTATCATGTGAAAGCAGGTTTTCTTGTAGTGGCTGTGGCACTGAGGCTATCTTGCATTAGAGGCAGGAATCTGTCCTGATCTTTTATTTTCACTGTATAGACCATACCTCAAATTCATCACCCAAGGTGCTGAATATCAACTTTTGATCACATAAGCTGGCACAATTTTCTTGTCAAGTTGTTGTTTCTTTCTTGGCTAGAGAAACTGCTTGGGAGATTGTTAATGAGACCTCCTTCTTCTGTATTGTTATTTCTATATTCACCTGCTTGCTTCAGTTAGAGAAATAGCAGTGTATTCTGTACCATCCTTTCAGCTCCTCCTCCTCAGAATTACAGACTGCAGGATGTTAGCTATGTGGAGAACAGCACGATGCAGCAGCTCCTCCTCACTGCTTGCTCTGCTCCAGCTGTACTTGGCATTTACTTTGGGAGCAAGCATGTTGCTGATGCCAGGAAGGGGCACAGGAGATTGGCCAGGGAGGACGCTGCTCAGTGAATCCTACAACAACCAAAAGGTACCTACTGCAATGGCAGGATAATGACACAGAGTTTCCTGTTATAATCCAGATTCTGGCAGAGCCAAGATGCTGATAGGTCAGTCCTTTAGAGTAGCTTGAAGTGGTCCTTGATCTCTGTATTCTTTTCCATATAAGCAGACCATAGAAAAAAAGACCTTGCTGCGTGACAGAGAAGCCATGTCACTCACAAGCAGCAGTATCATAATTTATTATTTATTGAGTGCAGGCATCACACCAACATTCAGCATTTGGAAATGAGACTAGAAAAAAATCAGGCATTATTAAACCTTTTGTTCTTTCTATGACTGAGTAAAGCTGAAGCCTGGCTTTGATCCCTTCCTCTTTATTTTTTTTTTTTTTTGCTTGTTGCAGATTTTTTCCTCCAAAATGTTTCATTATTCTAAGATATTTCAAGATATCAAGAAAAAAAAATATTTTTCCTCAAATAAATGTAAAATTAGGCAAATGTTTTTGATACACATTCAGTAATTCTCATTGCATAGACACTGTAATCTGAAGCTCAGTACAGAAAGGAGAATTAATCCCATAGCTGTTATTTGTCTGATCCCATCCAACCATTGGTCCTGGGACTGCCTATTGGCTTGCCAGTTAGTGCCTTTTTGGGTGTCAGGATCTTTTACGTAAACATTTGTTCAGGGAAGTTTAATAGAGACTATCAACTCTTCCCATGGCTGCTGAATAATGATGCATGAGGGACAAATTCTCCAAGGTGTGTGGGGACCCAGAGCTGCCGACAAGCAGTCTGTGCATTTTCAAGAGCACATAGGTCTTTTTAGGTATCACTGTAAACCTGTAGGACATGAAGTTGATACATTGGAATCAAATGAATTACACTAAGAATTTCTCTCTGAGTTTTAGGTGTTAAGCACCTTGAAAAAATTGGCTCCAAGTAATTTCTTGATGGGATTGAATCGAAGTATGCAGATGTAGAAGATTCATTGCTTTCAAAACCTCTTCTTCACCATGCTGTCTTGCCTGCCTCCAAAGTAATCTGTACAGAGCTAATGGCACTGCATTTCTTTCTATAGCAACGGCTGCTTCTGAGAAAAAAAATGCAAGAAATAAATAGAATAAATTCAGTTATGTTCCACAGATGACCATTCCTGTCATGTCAGGTAACTGAGTCTTCAAACTGTTGAATGAGGTTTCCTGTCTTTATGGCAGAATACAGAAAGCATGAAGAACCTCCCTGCCAATTACAAATAAATACAGGAATATTGGAAGGAATACAAGATGAGATCTGATCTAGGGAATTACATCCACATACCTTCATTGGTGTGCTATGGCAATTCATAAACACCTATCTAAAAAGGCATTTCACAGATGCTTCCAAATATGACCCAAGCTGTTACAGTGGCTTTGTTCATAGTGTCTACTTTTCCAGCAGTGATCACTGGAAAAACCTCTCAGATAATATGAAGATTCTTTAGAAAAAATCTGTGCTGGGATAGTGTCTCAGACTTTCTCACTGAAGCAAAAAGTGTGTTTTGGAAAGAGGTAGATGGGGAAAGCACAGCCTTAGGGTCAACTTCCTGGGGTCTGGAGCCCCATAGAAAATGAAAGTGATTCAAGCTAGAATTAGGGATTCAGTTTTAAAGGGGCTCTTTTCCCAGTATGTTTCTATCAGTGACTGTCAGATAGATAGCCCGTCTTTCCTGGAGCAGTGGATGCTTTTCTCCTCTTTCCAGGCTTAATAACAAAACAGATTCCATAATCCCTGACGATGTTTCCACTCTCATCCTCATCAACTGCTAAGTCAGGAAAGCACAAAGTAATGGCTGGGTTAACTCTACAGCAAAAGGCTAGGCTCATTTTTTTTAACTTGTTTAGAATTACATTTTGTCTTGATGTTAGAATTTGAAACTTGTTTATGTGAGATATGTGTAGCTGGGAATGGAAGCAGTTTCATTTTCTCATGTGGCTTAGAATTATCTCTGAAGCCAACCTATATAGAAAATCTCAGGTAAGCTTCATCCTCTTGTAGAGAGCCAGCACAGGGAACCAGAGCTACAGGAAAATATGATTGCACAAAGCATTACAGAAATCCCACTGATTTTACAAAAATAAGTCTTCTGAATAAAATGCAAAGGGATTTACAGGTTGTCCTTTGCACTTCTGAGATCATCATATATTACTTTCAATCTCCAAGTAAAGTTTTGCCACCAAATAAGAAGCAGGACTCCAGTTCAAGTGCCATGCCACTCATGCAGCATATCTATGACTCCAGAAATGTCAAGTCACAAGAACATTCCTTCCTGTTACTTTGCATTGCAAAGGAAACCAGAATCAGATTTACTCTGGGTATTTTAGCTGCAAACTTAAACATAGAAGTGTTATTATTTCTCCATAGTAAATGTGAAATATAAATCTCTGAGTTACTGGATTCTCACATTCGATCTAGAAAGTTATATGATGCCATTCATTTATTTAATAAAGACCTCTTTTTTTCCTTTTCTACTGAAAATGACTAATTTATCCTTCTGGCAATTAGAAACAGCCTAGGTTTTTCTGTTTTGTTTTTTGTATTTTTTTAATGGCAAGGAAGCTAATAGCAACGATTTCATTTGAATGTTCTGCTCTGCATTTGAAAGGAAGAATCAGTCAACAAGAACTTTGCAAATGTTTTATCTAAAAGGTTTCTGCAATTATAATAATTTTTGCCTGGGATTTTAAAATTATTTTTGAACAGGATAGACCCAGTTTTGTAATAAATTTGAACCCTGTTTCCCTCCAAGTTTTATTTTTGTCTAATCCTTGTTTTGTTGTTTGACTTTTAGAATCATAGAATCATAGAATGGTTAGGGTTGGAAAGGACCTTAAGATTATCAAGTTCCAACCCTCCTGCCATGGGCAGGGACACTTCGCTCTAAACCATATCACCCAAGGCCTCATCCAACCTGGACTTGAACACTGCCAGGGATGGAGCATTCACAACCTCCTTGGGCAACCTATTCCAGTGCCAATGAGAGAGAGGATAGCAAAAAGTTCACAGAAAAAGAAGCATATGAAGAAAATACGTCTTAAGCACTGACGGATGATTTGCTAAGTCTTTTTTGTAGCTCACATACTCAAAGCTAGGGCCTATCTCTGTTATATAATCACAGTATATTGCAATTTGTGCATATAACAGATAGCAGTAAAGGCTATGAAAATCATTACACCTTAGTGAAGCAATCAAAGACTCTATAGTATTCAGTCACAGAAATGTGGCAAGTTAGTAAAAGTTAGGCTATAGCCTGCTATTTGAAAAAAAGAAAATAACTCTCCTTTTTCCCTATTCCTCTCTCTTTTTTTCCAGAGGTCTGTACAATGCTCAGACCTTAGAGAAATATTCTGAATTGTAATGTGTGAATGCAGTAATTCAGTTCAGTAATTTCAAGTTTTCTCTGGAACACTCCCAATTGCATTGTACCATTAGTTTATTGAACAGCTTTTAAATCTTGATTAATTAGCATGTTTTTTTATATAAAGAATTAAAGGCTTCTCTTATAAATCATTGCCTCTAATACTAAGATCTATCTGAACTGCCCATGAAAGTGCAGGAGATAAATTATCTGCCAGCAAGAGTGAGGGGGAATATAAAGAAACACTAGCAGGAAGAAAGATATAGAGGAACCAAGGGAGCGACACCCGAAAGGGTAAAAAAGAACAACTTACTGCACTGATATTCCCAGACTTGATTGGTCCATGGTATGTTAGGGTTGAGAATAGACCTCTGCTTTTGGCATGGCAGAGACTGAGTGAAAACGCTGGTGGCAGGAACTCACGGTGCAGTTATCTCCTCAGAAAAGGGAGCAGGTCTAAAAAACAGTGACCCTGCTGTCCTCTTCAGTCCACTGAATGAGAGAAAGCTTCTTTCCATGAGCCTGGGTATTGATTTCTCCTGTGTGACAGTGGTGATTCCTTTATGCTCCAGTGTGTGTTACAGTTTCTCTATCATGATGGCGTGAAGGAGAGCCTTACATAATTTTTCTTTCTTTCTAACGTTCCCTATCACATGGCTGTAGAGCAAGCCAGTAATTTCAACCTTTTTCGTTTGTGGACAACTTAATGATTTCATGGGAAATATGAGGACTCTGTTCAAGGACTCTGTGTGTGTGAGTTGATGGTAGGCTGCCTTTTCTCAGCTCCTTTCCTGGACCCCCTAGTGTTAGTCCCTGGACCTTCAAAGGGGCTTCAGAACAAAGGTTGTAAAGCTAAGGTGTAGGGTTTTGAGGTGAAGGTTTTTGGGTATTATAAGATTCCAGGAGCCTTTCTCAGGAAGGAGATGCTGGTTCCCAGTGTGCTTCCCAGGTTTGCTGGTAGGCTGCTTTTCTGCCATTTGACACTAAGGTTCACTCACCAAGATTTCCAGTGGGCTGTTTGGCTTATAACCCCCTGTTGTGGGCTCCCTTGAGACATCCACAGGGAAGTATCCAGGAACCTGATTATTTTCTGGTGCTGATCTAAATTCTGCTCAGATCCCCAGACCAGGGGAAAAATACATCTCTAATTTGAATTCAAGAGCAGCTGTGTGAGCAGCTAAATCTCTGAGTGCTGCAAAGAATCTGCTGTTGAAAAGTCCCATGTCCAAAGCTGGTAGTTAATAATGACACAGAATAGTAACAAAAGGGAGGTGGGGGGAGAATGGGGGAAATCAATGTTTACAGAGCTTAATTAGATGACAACAAAAAAGTATAGCCAGCCTATTTTCCCTTTCCCCCTCAGGTATTTTACCAAGTGGAAAGAAATCAGTCATCTACAAATGTACAGGTTTAAGATCTGAATTCAATTTTTATTCTGAATAGTAGAAGTAAAACTTTCTTTGAAATAACTTTAATTCCATTCTATACTATTAGCCACTCTTGCCTCAGCAGAGTCAGGCCAAAGTCATGTCAGACTGTATCCCCATTATTACATCCTTTCTTTGCCACTGGTCACTGTCACAGACAGGATACTGCGATGCGCATATCTTTGAGCCTGACACAGAAGGGCTCCTGTATTACGTTCTTGAGATCCATTTCCTCCTCATCTGGTGTGATGCAAAATATTTCCATTTGCTTCAGACAACCTAGTTATGGATCCCAGGAAAGAGAAGGAAGGTATGTTCTGGATTCTGGAAACACCAGCACCCTTCACATAGGGGACCAGCCCCTGGTGAAGCTAAACTCATGTATTCCATAACTGAACCTTCTATATGAAACACAAGCAGTTGCCCAGAAAGGCAAAGCACTGCCTGCCAGATGGCACCATGTGCTCACTCAGGATAACCTGACTAACAGGATACTAAACAGGATTAAATGTTTTCCTTGCTGGCAGAATACTTCCAAACTGAATAGGCAGTGCTTGGTAATTACAGTCTAGAATGTGTAAGCCCCTGTGGTGAGGACTGCAGTCAGGCATTACTTCACCGTGGATTATTTGCTCTGAAACTCAGCTATTTGCTGAAAACACTCTACTACAGTACTTTACACCAGCCTGAATCTGTCCCTTAACCTCTTATCTCAGTGGAAGAACTTAATCCGTAACTGGCATAAATTTGTTAAATATACTGATTCTATTTGACTGTTCATTGAGAATCTGTCTGGGTCTGTAGCTGTTCTGCAAACAGATCATCATGAATGTTTGCACTCTGAGCTCCAGTACCAGTTGCTCTGATCAGAAGCACATGTCTCCTGGGTTTTGAGCTCTGCTTCTTCCATAGCAGTGTTCAATCACTAAAATCAGAACATTAATGCAAATCTGAAACTGCTATAAATGAGGGGAGAATCCGATGAGTCGGAAAATCCTGTCTTTTTTCTTCATTTGACTGGTTGGCCTGTTCACTGAACGTCTGTTTTTTTTCCTAAGTGGAAATAGACTTATTTTGAAAAAAAGTATAAAGAAAAGAACCAACCCACAAAACCTTGAACACATAAGGCCTGTAAATATATAAACTCAACCTCAAACTAAGTCAGTTTGTGCAAGAAAATAAATAAATCTAAACACCAAGTTGGCATTTCTAATGCCATCATGGTTGCTGGTAAGTGGTGTGGAGACAATAATACATGGGTATGTTACTATGTGGACATCAGTTTGGTATGAACATTCTTGTTTCTATTTCATCAAATGAAGAATCATTGATGGGGCTACGGAACTGATGGACAGCAGTAGAGCAGCTGACATCATATACCCGGACTTGTACAAAGTGTTCAACACTGTCCTGCATAATATCCTTGTCTCTAAATTGGAGACATCAATGTGATAGGTGGACCACTCAGTGGTTAAAGAACTGGCTGGACGGCCACACACAGAGAGTTGTGGTGAATGGCTCAATGTCCGGCTGGAGATCAGTAACAGGTGGTGTCCCTCAGGGATCAGTGTTGGGACCGGTCTTGTTTAACACCTTTGTTGCTGACATGGACAGTGGGATTGAGTGCGCCCTCAGCAAGTTTGCTGATGACACCAAGCTGTGTGGTTCGGTTGATACGCTGGAGGGAAGGAATGCCATCCAGAGGGACCTTGACACACTTGTGAGGTCGGCTGGTGCCAACCTCATGAAGTTTAACCATGACAAGTGCAAGGTCCTACACCTGGGTTGGAGCAATCCCAGGCACAGCTACAGGTTGGGCAGAGAAGAGATTCAGAGCAGCCCTGCGGAGAAGGACTTGGGGGTGCTGGTCAATGAGAAAATTAACATGAGCCGGCTTCAGTGTGCGCTTGCAGCCCAGAAAGCCAACTGTATCCTGGGCTGCATCAAAAGGAGTGTGACCAGCAGGTTGAAGGAGGAGATCCTGCCCCTCTACTTCCATGAGACCTCATATGGAGTACTGTGTGCAGTTCTGGTGTCCTCAGCATATTTCTGGACATGAAACTGTTGGAACAAGTCCAGAGGAGGGCCATGAGGATGATCAGGGGACTGGAGCACCTCCCATATGAATGACAGGCTGAGAAAGTTGGGGCTGTTCAGCCTGCAGAAGGCTGTCTGGAGACCTCATAGCAGCCTTCCAGTATCTGAAGGGGGCCTATAGGGATGCTGGGGAGGGACTCTTCATTAGGAACTGTAGTGATAGGACAAGGGGTAATGGGTTAAAACTTCAACAGGGGAAGTTTAGATTGGATATAAGGAAGAAGTTCTTTACTGTGAGGGTGGTGAGGCACTGGAATGGGTTGTTGCTGGTGGTGGTTTTTCCACTGGTTGTTGCTGGTGCTGGTTTTTCCACTTAAACCTGAGAAGAAACTTCTTCTCAGTGAGGGTGACGGAACACTGGAACAGGCTGCCCAGGGAGGTTGTGGAATCTCCTTCCTTGGAGACATTCAAAACCCGCCTGGACACGTTCCTGTGTAACCTTATCTAGGTGTTCCTGCTCCGGCAGGGGGATTGGACTCGATGATCTTTTGAGGTCCCTTCCAATCTCTAACATACTGTGATACTGTGATACTGTGGTGGTGGTGGTGGTGGTGGCAAGTGCTTTTGGTGCTAGTGTGCATGGCTGGATGCATACCTCTAGAAAGGTAATGTGTTCAGTATTTTTATGTTTAATACTTCGTCTTTCTAATGGTCTGAATACAGTGGTTCCTTGTGGAAATAATGGTATAATCAGTGAATCTGAATCTTTACCTTAAAACCAGTAGTGGATTTCAATGCAGTTTCTTTCTGTGTTTAATGCTCTATGCATTTGAACAAGATGGTTTTAAGTGATATACTCAAATACCAGGCAATAATACATTTTTCTCTGGCTATTTGTTGTTCCTTTCAGTGCTGCATAATTTTCAGTATGCTAAACAACAACATACTGAAAGTCAAGACAGATTTAATTGAAGGCCAGATGAAATTGTCCAAGCTGAAACTTTTTTTTTTACAACCAGCAATAGTAATAACCATATTGGAAGTATTATAATACAAAATAGATTGTGTTGTAAGAGATGAGGCCAGATGGGACTCCAGCTGTCTCCTTAAAAAAGAAAACATAAGAATCCAATTAAAATATACTTAGGGTTATGTTTCACTAGAAGTTTTGCAAGAATTAATTTCAGATCTATACAACTACTGTCAGTTTTACTTTATAGCTTAACTCTGTAAGTTTTCTTTGTGCTTGGTTTTAACTAGTAGAAGGTCTTACTGTTTCTGGACTGCTCCTAATTGCACCCAACCACAGCAGCAGGCTTAAAGTCCTTGTTAGTGTGTTGTTGGATCATGACTATTATTTAGAGTCCATTCAGTGGCAGAATGGAAGAAAAAACAGTCTTAACATGCTTTCGTGCATGAGGGCTTCAGTTTCCTGCTTGGCGCTGAATCTCACGGTCCAAGAGCTTCTCATAGTCCTGGTCAAGTTTCTTGATGGACATTTTCCACTGGAAACTGCTAATTTAATCAAGTTATCTTAGGATTTATGCACCAGGGTTAAAATGTTCAAGCCTGACTGTTGATAGAAAGAGACATGTAAATCCACACACTTAGCACTTAAGTAGGTGACCTCATTTTTGGAGGTACGGACTATTTATCCAGAGGCCATGTTTATTTAATGTTAGGCACCCAAGTGCAGTTTTCCAGCCTTATCTATTTGCATTTTGTGATATCAGAAGAAACAGCCTACCACATTGTTTATGCTAAAATGTACACTCAAATCACCCCGAGAGCTATCCTGTACACAAAAAAAAAGAGAAAGACAGAAACAAACCCATCACTTAGCTTTGTTATGTTTTCATTCTGCTTGGGCTGTCCCCTTGTTCCTGACAGTGAAATGCAGAATGTGATGCTCTGTCTTTGACTGATCAGTGCTTCTGATCACTACAAGTGATGCAGAAGTTAAGTTACTACCAGCTTCATACAAACAATAGGAAAAATGAACAGAAAGTAGAGACAGAATGGCTGATGGAGGGCTATACATATCCTTATCAAGACCAGGTTATGCAAAATACTGTAAACCTGAGGCATTTGGCAGAAAAATCAGCCAAGACTGATGTCTTGAAATTATGTATTCTGTAGGCAAATCCCATTTTTAGATAAGTTTTAATTCAGGGTGTTTCTAATATTGATGATTATTATTTACCATAAAAATGATGATATCACTGGTATAAAATACCAGTGGTGCAAGTAGCACATAAAAACATTCTGTAAAAGAATCCTTCCTTCTAGCTATGTGTGTAAGGCTTAATTTCTTAGTGCCTCTGACTCTTGACTGAAAGATGCAACATAGCTGAATATTATGAGCATTTCTTACACACAACAGTTATAGTCTGCTTTATTTTCCTGTGGTTCTAATGAAGGGGGCTGCATTTTCTTCCCACACAACAAAAAAAAAAAAACAACCAACCAACCAAAAAAAAATAAAAAGGAAAAAGAATAGCTTTCTTCAGTTTCAACGTTCCTTAGTAGTTAATATACAGCTAAAAATAGCAGCACTTACAGTACTAAAAAATACTGCTGTAGTGTGAAGCCATGGAAAACTTAATGCAACACACATTTAAGTTACTGTCTTTTATAGCTGCCATTAACAGTTTTCCTGCAAGGGAGGAAGGTGGAGAAAAGGCAAAAGGTGTTGGTGAAAGGGGGGAATGTCAGCAGGGAAAGAAGCAGGGCTTTTCAGAGAGCTGGCAGAGCATGAGACTCTGCCATCTACCACAACTATTGTGGGCACACATGCTGACTGTGCCACACCAACTATCAGAAACAATCACCTATTTCCATACCGTCACCTCTCAGCTCATTGCTGCTTTATCTTTCAGCTGCTGTGTCACCTCCTGGGAATGTTTTCCTTCAGGCTTCTGTGTAGACACTGGAACCAGAAGTTCAATCAGGTCTTGGGGCTGCTGTACACTAGAACATCACTTCTGAAAGCCCTGCAGCGCTCTGTGCACTTTTTGCCTTCCTCCTAAGAAAAATGGCTTGTAAGTTCTGTCCTATTAAACTACTGTCCTAGAAAGGTTTTGTTGTTTTGTTCTTGATTCAGGGGGTTGGTATGGCTAATCTGTCACTGTTTCAAACATGCTGTGGGCGTATGAAGCGGTAACACCAAAGCTTTAGTATTCAGGGCCATTAGACAGATGAAGCCTTGCAAAGTCCTGAACCAATCTGCCGAAGCAGTGGTAATACACATATTCATCTACATCCAATTCAGGCTACCAGGGTGATGAAGAAGGGAGCATTGCGCTGCTGCTGTTGGCAGGAGTTAAGAATAGCTTTGTTCCCTGAGATTCAGACACATGCAGTGTCACCATACATAGGCTTGTTGAGTTCTGTTTCTGTGATGATGCAGATGCCCATTGCCCAACCTGGAGAGGTTTGTTTATGTCCCTGGCAAATGCATTTGCTTTTCTGCTTTTGCAGAAGAACTAAACTGGCAATATCAAATCACAGACAATTCCCACACAGAGCAGCAGCTTGATGAGGCAAGGCAGATGTGACTGAGACTCTACTTCAGATTTTAACAGTAAATGTTTTTTTTAAACAGAAGGAAAAATGTTTTTCTGATGATCTAGTACAGTGTTAGGAGGACATACATTTTCTCTTACAGTCATCTGTCAGGCAGGCATATTCTGCTCCTACGTGGGCTGATTGTGGTTGCCTAGTAGGATTCAGTACTTCCAGGGACGTTGTGTTGGACACAGGCCCCAAAATCTTGTGCTGGACACAAGTCCTGGTGAAACAGTGACTCAGACTTGGGTTTGCTAAATCCTCCTTCCCTCTTTCTCATGTACTCTGTGCAGGAGAAGTGAAGGGTATGTAGGGAAACACGAGCCCTCTATACTTGCCAGGACAGATGTGGGATGCTGCTGGGAAAGAGTGGACCACTTAAACAATGTTTTAGTGGTGTCAGAAGTGAGCTTATGTGTCCTAGAGAATGCAGATGGGAGAGCATCTTATGCTGAAAAATAATGGACCAAAGCAGTTGAGAAAGGGAAGAGTCAGGGGAAGAAAGAAAAAGAAAAAAAGAGTAACAGAGTGCTGTGGGAAGGACACTTTCTTTTGTAATCTCCCAGTTGAATTCATGACATTTGTAGCCTTGAATCGACGAAACTCAAGGTCCTGCAGTTGTAAAGACTTCTCATGATCTGCACAATTGTGTTGATTTCCCTTTGTTTTGAGAGCAGAGGGAAAGAATAAGCAAAAATAAAAGTCTTATAAGCACTGAGGAATTCAAGCTGGGGCTTGAAGCAGACCACAGCCCTTTCAGGGAGGTGAGCTAGGGGAGGGACATCCCAGCAGCACTCTACTGTTGGTTATCAGATAATTGACAACCAGTGCTGTTTTACTCTCTGGAGGCACGCAGTGTCACAGCAGTCTGACACAGATTGACATTTGTGCTTCTGCTGGCATCTCCATGTCAGAAAACGCCAATATGCAGAAGACATCATAGGCGTTTGTGAATTGTGCTCGTGTAGCTAGTCATGCCACCCAAGAGTGTACCATGCTGACCTGCATTGTAAGTGAATGGAAAGCATTTCAATTGATGTAAACTTAAGTTATCCTGAAAGAGGAGAAGAAACAATAAAAATGAATATACATACATTTCCTGGGAAGTCCAAAATGGAAAAACAACTTCCTGTATGGTCGTTTGAGCAAAGTTTGATGCTCTGTAGAATGGCACTGTGGATCTCCCCAGCCAGCTCATTGCCCAATCTGCCTAAGCCCAAACTCTGCTAACTGGCTGATGAGGGTCTATAAATGATGATGACTTCTCCAATGTTACGGGTTCTTGGAGGGGAATCTGCTGGTGCTCTAGGATGGGAGCTAGCTCCCTATAGAATATTCTGAGTCTTGTTCTGCAAGTGTGGAAAAGGCATATATATAAAAGTGCATGACATGCACTGGGATTAAGCTTCTTCCTTATGACAAGAGGGACAACAGATTTGCCATGCCTATGGTCACACTTGAGGTTCAGGAAAATACCCCAAGAAAGCATTGCTATTACGTTCTTCAGATTCTGTAGCAGCATTACCTCTACATTTGTGTTGGTATGTTCCCTGAACCCTTTTTCCAAGAAGGGTCTTTTTTGTGAAGCATCATGGTCACAGCACCTGAGGAGGGTAAACAGCAAAAGAAGGCCTCAGAACCTGCAGTAAGTAGTGTCTGAAGGTGTGTTTCTGATATGTTTTTTCCTTTTCTATAAAGCACAGCGAAACATGATTTTGTGTGTGTGATGTAGATAAGACTGAGTGTAGAACATCCTATGTTGTGTGCACACAAAGGTTTGTGGAATGCTTATTAATCTTGATAATATACAGGATAGAAAAAAACAGTCTGCTCCAGAAACTCTTAGACTCAACCAGTTTGGGCACAAAAGACTCTCTTATTGATATGGATCACAAGCCAGGGTAAATATATGCAGTGAGACCTGAACAGCAAATGGCACTATTAAAAAATATTGATTTTGGCAACTTAGGTGCTGCTGGAGCTGAAAATTTCAGGAGTTCCTTTGGAAAGGTATAAGAATATCACATACATGCCTTGGTATTTTCCCTGGCTATTTCTGCAGCTGCTTGCCGGTGTTTCACATGAAAGAAAGAAAAAACATGAAAAAAAAACCCAAATCAAACCCTAAAAAAGACTTCTGAAGTCAGTGTCACAGCCAGGCGAAATCTAATACATGAAAAAGCCAGATTTGCTAGGAGGTGCCAAGAACAAGGGGAAACAGCTAAGGCTTTTATTACTGCAGATCACAGTTTTTGCTGAACATTGCATATATAGAATGTTAAAAGAAGAATTAATAAGGGGAAGAATAATTTTTGGCAAAAGAGATAGACAGTTCATCAGCACAACTTAGGCTTAGGCCCAGATATCTTGCTAACAATGGCTTGAGCAAAAGTGATGCTGACCTATATACTGGCAGAAAAGAAGAGATTGCAGCAGACCAGTGAAGAACAGGAATACAAACATAAAAAGAGCAGCTGCAAACACTTTTAATATCAGAAGTAGTGCTCAGTGATGGAGGAAAAAAGAAACCCAAGAAACTTTAACAGGAGATGAAGCAGAGAAGTTGTGAGAAACATGGCAAAGAACCATGACACACAGGCCATAAAGTACCTCTGAAGACTCAGAATGTAAGAGATGCCACAAAGGACATGTTGTAGCTAGGGTAGCAGGGCAATGATAACTAAACCCATGTTGATATTCTACAACCTAAAAGAACTTTTTTAAAAATGCACACTAGATAATCAAAATCCTGCATTTAAAATGGGAATATTCAGCGAAGTCCCTACAGTTCCAGTAAAAGGTTAGAGCAATAGGGTTTGAGATGGATACACGGGAAGACCAAGCAGTATATCAAGTATGGTTTAGACCACTACACAATATTTCTAGCCACTTCTCTGGGAGCCTCAGAAAAGGGTGCAAAGCTTTTCAACAGTTTTTTTGTGGTGCTGAGTCTTGCATTGTGTCTAAGAGCATCCTACTGTTTTTATTTTAGCCCCTGGGAATCTAGAAATGAAGCCATGTTAAACTGTGGCAACGAATCAACAAAGACCCTTGACTTTCCCTTCTTCCCTGGAAGTGCATGAAGGAAGTTCAGCAAAATCATTAATCCTTTCCTCAGCAGGAGGAATGTAGGCCTCTCTTTTACCAGAGTGAAAAACTTCTACCAGAGTTGCTAATCTAGAATGTTCTTGATAATTCACATCTTTTCTATCCAATGGTGTCTGTGTTTTGACTAGCCTTGAGCTGTGTATGCACAGGGGTCCCCACTTTCTCTGTCACCTCAGAAACCAGAGACACTAATGGGTTCAGTGCCAAGCTTAGAAAATATATGCTGGAGAATAAAGTCCTGTGACTACCAATGCAAGTGAAAGAGCACTCCAGAGGCTGTGCAGAGGCTCTGCAAGGCTTATCAAGTTAGGTTTTTTTCTTTCCTGCACTAGGATTGTATTGGTACCCAGTTTGTCCCTCAAACTTCAACAGTAGGTGGACAGGCAAGTCAAAGTACTTTCCATTTCAGTCCATCAGGAGATCACTGCTAGGTAAGCTTTCATATGCCCCTTACTGATACAGAGGGTTTCATGGCCCAACATAGCAATGTGAAAGCAATTAAGACAACTCTGAAAACTCGGATGTTTTGTCCCTGCTGTGCAGAGAACCGTGCAAGCCACCTCCTGTCAGTAGACTCCCAAGCTGTGGGAAATGCAGTTTACCCAGTCATGATAACTGTGTACTCCCCACGGTGGTTAAGGGCTCACCTGTTGGGAGAACAAAAGCCATTCCTACTGAGGTAGTTGTATATGTTGTAACTGAAGGGAATCAATTCAGACTGTGATAGTTAAACAAACCCTTGTCTAGAAGCCATTTCAGGCACCAAGCCCGTGCATGTTCACACTACCATAGCACGTAACTACTGGGAGCCAATTTTTTTGTTTTCTGCAAATATTTGGGATTAAGAAGTGATAAAAATAATAGACTTTCAAAATGGGAAATCTCAAATGCATTTTCAAAGTGCTTGAATGTTGATGAAAATACTAGGTTTTGGTTTGGTTTCGTGAAGAAATTGGTTTATTTGGCCACACTCTGTGCATCATATATGCACTGAGGGTGTGCATGGAAAGTTTCTAAAAATTTTGGGTGTGTTTGCCAAATTCAATTACACTGAGAAAGGGTTAAAATTCCCAAAGGTATTCAGCAATAGTGAATACAAAACATATTTTAAGGTCACAGCTAGCTATTAACTATGTTTTTACAAGCTCTTATGTCAGTGTTTGCAAATACTTTAGTGTTGTCATTGCAGCACCGTGCTCCACAAACTATTAGCCCAATGAAGTCATAGGCCTAGCACAAAACTAGAGCTAAGATACACAGCAAGATGGTGAAACAGAATATCATAAACAAGCAAATGGTGGCAAGAATTACACAAAAACATCTGCATGCACAAGGTTTGACATGAAATTAATTTTAAGAAAAACAAAATGCATCTTAGAAGAGAAGGGGTTTTGTATTTGTCCTTGTTGTGGTTGGCAATGTTTTTTCAGAATATGATCCTGTAACTTTAAAAGATTCTCAAAGAATTAACTCTAAATATGATGTCAGAGAATAAAACTGTACTAACATAAAAGGAAATCAAACCCAAAACCCAAAATGGGAATTTGAACAGATTATGTTTGTAAGTGGGAGTACTTCCCAGGAAGCCAATGCTGCTACATTATTTATTCATAATGTTTTCTAACTGGGTGGCATTAGATTTAGAATGCGCTGTTTTTCCCTCCAAAGAGTCTCATTATTTAACAAACCTCTTTTATTCTGTTTATTTTCCAATTCTGACCCTTGCTACCCAACATAACAAGACTTTGATGGCTAGCATGGGCGTAATCCTATATGCTAAACTGCATTGTAAGATTTTGCTACATTTAATGGGAGCTCTTCTAAGCAACAGACAACTTGTCAAAGTTAAAAAGCACTGTAATGTGAATCTCACTTATGTGATTGTTCTATTTTAAACAGAGTTGGGGCTCAGCAGGTGCTTTCCACAGAATTTTCCATTTCTAATTCTGCTAGTTGGAATGCTATATAGAAACTCTTAAAGTTTAAATAAGCTGTTACACTGTTAAATAATGCTTCAGTGCAACTAACACATTTTCAAGATGGTAATAGTGTTTATTATTTGTAATACAGCATTGCCTTACAGGTCCTGGCACAGTTTGGAGCAGCACTGCATGAAGGCCAAAATAAAAAGGTTGCTCTCTAAAAAATCTTTTAGTCTGAAACATGGACATAAAAATGGGAGAAAATAAATACTTTCACTTTTTTACTTATGGAAATCTGAGACAAGCAAAGAAACAAGATAAATATATTTAAAAACACTGGACATGCAGTGATCTGTATGTATTTATTTTATACGTTTAAGGTCAAATATATGGAGCAGTTGCAGGTTAAATAGGGTGGAAGATATATCTTTCCTAGCCTACACTTTGATGCCCCTGGTTACCTTCTCCACCCTCTCAAACAGATGGTTGCTGTCCCTTCAGATCTGGTGGCATCTTCTTGTTTCACTGCTCCTGAAGTGGTTTATGTCAAAAGATCTTGATCTACCTTAAACACTGTTGTTCAGGTTTATAAAACATGTCCTTCTAATAGGACAAGTGGAGAAAGTAATTGTACATGCAGTTATGCTGCTGTAAGGTAATTGTAGCCTCCATGGAGAGCGCTGATCAACAGTTCAGGAGTGTCTGAGAGCACTGCTCTTTCCAGATATCTGCAGGCCAAACATGTCTTGCCTGTGCCTAACATCCATGGGCCACCACTTGAAGCAGGCAGGAGCTAGAGGAGATATTCAGAAAATTGGAAGTTGATGTTCCAGGAGTCCAAATACACATGACTCCTGGACAGACTTGAAGAGCCTTATTGTATTGTCAAGTAAGGTAGTGAGATGAAAAGCAAATAATAATGAAGGAAAAGACTGCAAAAACACAGAAAAGAATTTGAGAAGGGATGTTAGCAACAAAACCTCAGATGGAAGTACCAGAGACAGAGTGGAATATGCATGAGCTGCAGATCTGGAATGCAGAGCGTGTCCTGGAGTTCAAGTCCTGATTTGAAATTCCTTCCACCTTTTCAGATACAGGGTGATTAGAATGCTTTTGCCACTCAAAATGGATGTATGCATTGCTCTGGAAGCCAAATTGTGTCTCCAAAGCAAGGAGTTATCTTCTTCCAGGCCTAACTACACTTGTGAGAGACTTTAGAGTTTGCATCTCTCCTTTAACTTAGTGAGTCCAATTTTTTAATCCACTTTTCGCTTTCCTACCTATCTGTGAGCCACTTCTCCTCTGCTTAGAAGAACACATAACATCTTTGGTTTTCATTTTGCGAAATATTTTTAATGAGAAATATCTTGTCACTCCTCTCCACCCCATCCTTCCCTATGAGTTTACTCACCGATCTTCTGTATTTGTTTCTCCAGACATTCATGAAAACAAGCTTCTTGAGTGATCAGTTATCACAGTGTGAAAATGTCTGCTGAGGCATGTGACACCCAAATACCATCTCCAGAGTGGCTCGCCAAGCCACTGGGTTGCTTTCAAAATGTGTGATAATGAATCAAATTCCCAGGGCCAGAGACCTCTGCTGCTCTAAGTCTCTCAAATTGAATGCTCCGAAGTCAGAGGTATCTTTAGTTAAGAATAATTTCTGTAAAGACTCTCAACATCAGTGTCTTCCACTGTGTTCCTAGATCAAATATCCTTATTTAACTAGTCATAAGGAAGGAAAGTAAGGAGTAATGCAAAGGAAAAAGAAAGAGGAATAACAAGCATAAACAGTTCTATTAGTCTTCTTCCCAAAATGCATGCACACAAGATGAACAGCAAAGATACCCAGGGAAGAACCACAAACTCCTTTCTTTTACAGCTCTTCCAGGGGAGAAATAAGGATGTTCTTTGTCATCCCTGTCAACCAGCTCTTTAACATTCTGGTCCTGCCAGCATGTCAGATTTATTCATAGCCTAGACTATCTCGTGCAGAATTCAGACTTATAGTAAATGATTTACCCCAAAACCTCTATTTAGCCAAATTTTCAAAAATAAAAGAATTCTTAAAACTTTATTAAATAGAACTGAGATTAAGTAAAAGAAGGAATCCGATTTTCCTTGCCTGAAATGTGGTGGCATTTGGAAAGTAACCCAGCATTGCTTCACGTGAGCATTTCTCAGTATGCATGCAGAACATGAGTGTGAGGTTA
This sequence comes from Neopsephotus bourkii, assembly GCF_033783945.1. Classification (NCBI taxonomy): domain Eukaryota; kingdom Metazoa; phylum Chordata; class Aves; order Psittaciformes; family Psittacidae; genus Neopsephotus; species Neopsephotus bourkii. The sequence goes on from NW_026902113.1 coordinate 5,824,382, forward strand.
TTAAATACAACCAGGAGGCTTCACAATATTTTATGGATACAGAATTAAATTTAAACACTGAAGTAGTAATTAAACTGGGTTTTCAGCTGAGTATTATCTATTATAGCAATCTGATAATTGCAAAAGTATTTAAGGAAATGAATATATTTTCAGGTTCACAAAACCCTCTTTCTGATACATTGCAAAGTGCTGTGTTGCTCCCCCTTTTTATTCTTCATTCTTTGTAATACTTTTTTAGAAATGGAAAAATCCCACTATTTGGGCTTCTGAAATCAAATCCAGACAATAGTCTTGAGGAACACTGAGGGATGTATTACGAGCTCCTCCTATGGGTAATTTAGTCATTAAAATGTGTTTTTCTCATGGTCTGTATCAAGATTTGGTACTCCTGGGTTTATCTGGGTTAAGAGGTTGATTGACCTGTGAAAGTAGGTTGTGTATCTAGCCTCCAGACAAGGCCCAGTTCATGGTCTGAACACAACTTTCTTGCCAGACTGATACTGCAGAGTTGGTCCTCCCTAATGTATTTTCCCATTCATTGTGTTATTCAAACTTGTATCTATTTAACAGTGTTTTGGGTCAAATCCATGTGATTCTTTTAGATCCTTTTTCCCCTCCTGAAATTAAAAACTAAAGCAGGTGAATAATAACTTTCGTTTATTATTTGAATAATCACTTTCCTTCCCTGAAGTGAAATATCTAATTTTGTTTTAGATTTCCTTCATTCCTTTTTTTTTTTTTTTTATTATTCTGCCTAGGGAACTTTAATGCTTAATCATGGGACAATTGTATTTGCATTACCTGAGGAAAAAGCATTTCACAAATTCTTTCTGTTTTATATATTTTCTGAGCCACAGCCATTCTCTAATAAATTCAGGTGTGCTCAGGTTGCATTTGTCCAGATGTAGTCTCAAGCACATTGTCTACTGTACCTTTTAATGACTCAAGAGTCAGGATTTCCAGTAGGGTCATTGGTATCTGTCATATAAAAAACCAAAGAAAGACACATAAAATGAGATTGGTTGCATAAATGAAGAGAAATGCTCTAGCTGAGCCTTGATGATTACAGTGACATCCAGGCTGTCCAAGCTGGTTTTCAACAGCTGCACACCATGGTCTTCTATGGCTGGGTCTATGTATACCAGACACAGGATGTGCACATACACTGCAGGACCTCCCGTTCTTGGGAGATGAATGGTGTTGTTGATGCATAGTCCCACGCATGGTCAGGATGCACCTTCTGATTACCTGGTCACTATTTAATAAAGCTTGCTCCTAGTGGTTCCTTTTCCAAAGGAAAACACGGTATCTGTCAGGAAAATGTCTATGTATCAAATAATGACATGTGCTGGTGTGCCAAATACCTGCCTCTGGCTCTCATTTTCCCAACAACCTCTCCATCCTTTTGCTCATTGCACGCACAAGTGTGCTCCGAGCCAAGGGAATTGCCTGCCAGCTCTTTGCCCACATCTGCAGATGCCAGACTACATATGGTCTATGGGAGGAAGGGAGGGGAATATGGCTGAGCATCCCAAGCCCATGTCTAGGTGACTGAGCAAAAGTGTTACTTCAGATCAGTAGGGAGAAACTAGATGTATTGCAAAACTAGGGAGAAAGGCTGGTCCTACAAGAAAGGATGCGGACTAGAGCCAGGGCCCAGATGTTGTCCCTCCCCTCAGGAACACTGCTCTTTTCACAGACCTCTGATATGTCATTTGCAGCTTCTCTGCTTGGGTTCTTTCCAATGTAAAATGCATATACAATCATATTCAACTTCATAAATCTCACATGTTCTGCATATAAAGCCAGTTTCAAAAGTTCCACTTTATTAATATCTCAAAAACCTCCTAAAATCTTTAGGCATAAGTTATTCTCTTAGTGCTGTGAAGAATTATTAGTTTTGATGCCTACAAATCTGCAAGATATTTAACCCAAGCCTTAAAAAGTAGGAATAGAAAGCAAAAGAATTTTTCACTGAACCCCCCTGAGCTTATTTGCCTATTTGTGAAGGTCAAGTTAAAAATATCCAGCCTTTTCAAGCAGTGTGTACCCAGGGGGAAAGTCTTTCATTCAGTATGTTTTCAGAGACAAGTCTTTGTGTTTAACTCCTTGCTTCTCTGAGGTTGTCCCTAGTCCCTTCATTTTCTTTGTCCAGGCTCCCACGGTTGTTCCTTAAAGCACAATTAAGAAGAGATTTATTTTTCTGTCACTATCCCCTGACATTTAATGTAGGGAAAGAGAATTCATTAAGCACAAACAGTGGTATGCAAAAGTCATGCTTAGGGATAAATTGAGGACATGAGAGGGCAAACTGCTACACCCAGCCAAAATCAGAGCAAGAAGGTGACAGCACCAAAAAGAATGTACAGGCCACACAGGTGGCAAAGAGTGGGTATGCGAGAAACACCCAAAGTCTGCAGATCATTGGAGGGGTATTGGGGACCTCTGGGGAGTAGAGCTGGGCTAGACCAAGAGCCATGCCAATAGGTGACCCTGTCAGCAATGCCATGCAAGGCCAAGATTAACCAGTAAATGAGTCAAAAATACCAAGTTTGGGTATGGGTGTGTCAAAAGTGGCCAGGGCAGGTAAAGGTTTCAGAAGCAGGCTCTGTAACTGTGGGGAGGCTGGAGTCTGAGATGGGAGGTAGAAGCAGCAAAATGAGGGCCAAGAACCAGGAAGGGCCAAGCTGGACAGAGATTTGAACAGCCTGATCTAGCTGAAAATGTCTGCTCATTGCAGGAGGGAGGTTGGACTAGATGACTGTTAAAGATCACTTCCAACCCAAATAATTCTATGGTTCTATAATTCTGTAATTCTATGAAAATGATTACAAGATGCACATATGCCATGATGGGCACCATCTGGGGGATGTGCCAAGCAGCCCTATGTTTGCTCCCTGTGGCTGGAGCAGTACAGCCACCCAAACCTGATGTCCTGACCGTGCCATAAGGGTTGGACTGCAGCTGGGGTGGGAGCAGGTGGGTACTTTCCCTGGCTGGTGAGGGGACAGGCAGATATGGACAGAGGGAGGCAGACATGGGCAGACAGATTGAGTATCCTGGTATCACCGTGTTGGTGTTTGTTTCAGCTCTGTAACTGCCTGCCATTTCATAGCACCTTCCCTTGACAATTTCTTCTCATGGCTGTGAAACTGGTTGCTCTTTTGTGGCCAAATGTATTTCACTTAAACATCCTGGATTCTTTTTTACCTTTATCAAAAGGTTGAAAATTCCTTCTCCTTCTTTGCACCCCTTGCCTGGCAGCAGATGTTTCTGAATGTATAAGAAGCTACCCCCAGGGATCGGGTTAGCTTTGTATTCAATGGACTAACAATGCAAAGGTACAAACACAGTCCTGACATTATACTGCAATACTGCATTAAACAGTGAAACAAAGTTTGTGGTTTGAGTACAGGAAGCTCAGCTCTTGAATACCACCGAAATACTGTGGATCTTCTATTTCAGATCCAGAGAAGAAAAAAAAGAGATTAATTCTATCTATGCTTTATGCAATTCAAACAGTGTTGCTTTTTTACCTTCACGTCAAGGAAGCTTTTATGAGAAGAAATAAGTCCTCATTTGACAGTCTTTTTAATAGCACTAAAGCTTTCTGGAGAAAAGTTCAAAGGCTAACTGAAGTGGGCTGATTTTGCTGTAATATCTTGCTTCCTTCAAGAAAAAAGGAGGCAAACATACACAAAAGGGCAGAGAAGAAGATAGTCATGACATAAGGCTGCTTTATTCTCTCATGCTGTTTCTTTATAATGTTGTTGTTGGAGAAATACAGGTCTTGCACCCTGTTTTACTTGTACCTTATGCTAACTTTGAGTGTTGAACTGCTTAGCCACTGTGTTTAGCTTCTTCTCTGGTCCAGAGCTCGCAACAGTTTTCAGATAGGCTCAATGTTGGCTGGCTGAGGCATAATTCTTCCTTTTTTTTTTATTTTTTCATTTTTTTCCCCATACCAACAGAAAACAATTGGAGAGAGAAGGGGGTAGGAAGAAGAAATAAAGTGAAGAAAAAAAAAATCACAGCAATATACAGATAGAAGAGACTTTAGACAGTCAGCTAATCCACCCAGCTATCCTGACGTCACTCAAGTAGTCTTTAGGCCACCTGTTATCATTTATTAGATACTGATCCCCCAGTAATTGCTTTGCTTTTATTTAGCTCAGTTTAGTTTGTATTTCTCCAGTCTAAATCTCATCTTAACTACTATTTGTATTCCTAACCACCTGAAACCCTGCTAGCATACTAATTACATTGCTCTTACATGTTTATGATGATAGCTGTATAACCTCCCAGTTCAGACCCCTTTACACGTGTGATTAAGGTATTTCCTGCCTACAATGCCAAGCAAACATGTTGAATCAAACTAAGCAGAATTCCCACTGTTGTTGGAGCACTCCAGGCACCTGGGCTGCATCCCCTACAATTTACTGTTGTGTTTTGTTTTGGTCTTTTTGTTGGGTTTCACTTACTGTGACAAAGAGAAACTTCCCCATCAGTGTCCAGACTTGAGCAATCCAAACCTGATCAGTCCAGGCTGTCACTCGTAAGCACCTAGACAGAGAGGTGGTCATTTAACCTGATACATTGCTGATCCATAGAGTCTCTGTTCTCTCATTCCAGCTCTCACTTTGGTGTGGGCATGTCCCAGCACAAAGTGTAACTTCGATCAGACTTCGTGGAAAGGGTAGTAAACAGTTGGTCGGTGTCATTTTGGGAGCCAGTAACAAGTCAAGTAGCTGGGGAATTATTACCAAAGCCTGTATTTTTTAATAACTTCATCAGAGATCTGGATGATAACATAACATCATCTAATAATAGAAGTATAAGCTGGATGATGAAAAAATTGCACTCTCAACGTATTTGCAGATGATACTAATTTAGGTGTGTGGTTGACTTACTAAATGGCAGAGATTCATTCCACAAAAGCCTTGGTGATTAGGTCAAGAAGAACTTTTCAAATTTCAACAGATGTGCAAAGTTCTTTTGGTAAGCAAGATAATCCCATGTATTTGTACAGGCTGAGTGCTAGTTGAGTGCTAAACTGGACTGCTAAAATGGACTGGAGCTGGATGCCAAATTGAGTGTGAGCCAACAGCGTTAATCAGGCAAAGTAAGCTGAATCAAGAGGATCATGGGCAGTAGGCAGTGGCAGTTTATCATTCCTTTCTATTTATTTAGCACTGGTGAGGCTACACCTGTGTCCAGGAACTGGTTCTGCAGGAACTGGACAATATGGGTGGGAGAGAAATTTGAGAGGGCCCATAAAGGGACTATCAAGATAGTAAGGAACCTAAAGCATACAAACCCCAAGGAGAGGTTGTGGTATCTATTCTGTACTACTGCACATGCTGCAGATGTCCAGCTAGATGTTCAGGCCTCCCATACCTCGTGTAGCCATGGTCACGGTAGTATCACAGAGTAATTCAGCTTGGAAGTAAGCTCAGGAGGTCTTTGGTCCAACCTCTTGCTCACAGCAGGGTCAGCTTGAGGTCAGACTAAGCTGCTGTGGGCTTCATCCAGTTTACTTGTGAAAACCCCTAAGGGCAGAGAGCATTGCCAGGGCTCAGGCCTGTCTGCACAAGCCTTTGCCAAACCTTCGTTGCCCGTGGGTTTACAGGAGTAGTGATTTTGAAAACGCTGGTGAGATACAGAAGAATTCCAGCACATAAAAAGATATTTCAGGATGTGGGCTGCTGACTCTGACCCATGTCCTGTTGTACACTGTTTCTTCAGCTCTTGTCTTCCATACATATATCCCGATCAATGCTTAGATCATCACCAAGGTTTTAGGGGTTCCCTGAGTCCTGTAAAGCTAGACTGGGATACCCAGTTCCTTAATGCTGTGCTACAGATCAGATGAGATCCACCTTGAGAAGCACTGGCCTAGATAAATACACCTTTGGTTCATTTATTACTTTGGTTTCAGAGACTGCAGGGACTTTTTTATTTTGCTCTCTTACATTCAGTATCTCCTTGAAACAAAGATGACTTAAAGAAATGTGCATCAACTCTAACAACAGTGATTCAAACCTTCGGGTTTTATATGCTGCGATAACAAATTCTATTAACTTGTTTTGATAACATTATGTGGCACACAAATGTCTGTATTTTTGTGCTTATAACACAGTTTTCCTCCTGGTAACACTATCAGTTGTCCCTGTGCTCTGGAATCAGAACTCCTTCCAAATTTTCCAATTGTTACCAGAATGACCAGCTTCCACTTGGAGAACCTTTCTGAGTTATTTCCCGCTGGCAATCTAACAGGTGAGATGCAGGTGTAGGTGGGAAAAGGAAAGGAAGGAATGCCTCATTCCTTCCATTTGAAACAGTCCTGCCACATGATGCCCCAGAAAGAAGGATCCACCACCATCCCTGATAACCCACATAGTGATAGGGAGGAAGCAGAAAGCACCTGTACCTGTTGGCCACTTAGTTACAGTGTTTCAGACATCCCAGCTCAGCCCTAAAATGTTTACTGACAAAAAGAACAGTTTTGGCTTTTGTAATATTTCAAGACAGGAGCTAGTTTGGCAATGATGTACATTTTTTCAATGACGTACTGAAGCCAGATGGGAGTACTAGTTCCCATTTCTACAGCTTTTGTCTTTAATAAGGTTTTCCAAAGGTCATAGGCAGTTGAGCTCTTCCTGCCAAAACTTCACCTTGACACAGCCTTCACACAGCTTTAACTCAGAGCACAAGCAAATTAACCAGGTTAACTGTCTTGATGCAAATCCTACCCCAGGAGTAGTTTTCCCAGGTCCAAAAAGGTTTATATGGCCCCATAGTGCCAGTCCCGAGCAGAGCTCTGCTCCACTCCTACAAACTCACAGGCAGGCTGGCTGGCTGGCAAAAGGCACTGCATTTCACTGCTGGGCTTTGATGAGGGTAAGACCTAAGTCTGTAAAATAAAGATTGTTCACTTGCAGCATTCCTTTACTTGGAATGACTAAATGAAATGATTTATGCACTCATCAGCATTCTTCATATCTTCACTTGTCGCAAACACTGCCAGCTGCATTTAAACATATTTACTTGTGCATTTAAGAGTCCTCAGGCAGTAGAATAAGGTAAATAGTTTTCTCCTGCCTTCTAAGGTACTCCTGTAATTTTGCCTAATTGACTTAAATAGAATTGTTACCATAAAATGGTTATCGCAGTATTTTGGAAAACAAAAGCAGAGAACAGCAGGATTGTCTAGAGAAGTGTATGTCAGGGCCCTGAGTGCAGTAGTGAGACCCTCCTCAGGGCTCCCTCCACCCTGTACGGGGCCTATGACCCCAAGTCAGCTCCCCAGGACCATCAGTCCCTGCCCCAGTGATGCCGCATCAGGGCTGGTCTCCAGCTCCCAGTGTCCTGTGCTGCCCAGCTATGGGGTCCAGAGAGTCTTACCTGTCCACCTCCTTTAGATGGGTCAGCTAGAACTTGCTATTCTGGTTGCTGGCACACTTTGTGCTTATCTAGACTTATTGTCTCGCCCATTTTTTTCCGCATGCTAACACCTTGTTGCCTGGTTTGTTTTGTTGATTTTCTTTTTTTTTTTTTTTTTAAATTACATTTCAGCAAACCAATTTTCATAAAGAATTTTCTGCAATGGTGTCTAAGGCCTAGGAATATTTGGATTATTCAGATCATGTTTATGTGTGAAATAGTTTTAACTGCTTTGTCAAATATATAGGTATGCATATATGTATATGTCTGTGTGTGTGTATATTTCAAGGACCAGAAGGTGACTGCGGGTAGTCAGTATAAAGAGGAAATCAGGCTTGTCTGGTCTGATAGCCTTCTACAGGGACGTGACTTCAATGGATGAGGACAAAGCAGTGGGTGTTGTTTATTTTTGCTTTAGCAGGAGTTTTGACACCCTCTCCCATAACATCCTCATTGACAAACTGATAAAGCATTGGCTAGATAAATGAACAGTGAAGGGCACTGAAAACTGGATGAGCTTAGAGCTGCAATCAGCAGCATGAAGTCCAGCTGGAGGCCAGTAACTAGCTCTGTATATCAGGGCCTGATACTGGAGCCAACACTGTTTAACATCTTCATTAATGACCTGTACAACGGGACAGAGCATAACCTCAGCAAATTTGCAGGTACAAAAGTGGAAGGACTGGTTGATAGAGGAGATGGTTGGGCTGTACCACGAAAAGTTTCACCACCAAGTCAGGGAGATTGAGAGCCTTCCTATTTACTGAGTTATGGTGAAGCACATTTGGAGTGCTGGGTTCAGTGCTGGGCTCCTCACTACAAGAGAAACCTTAACATGCTAGAGGAAGTTCAGTGAAACCACAAAAATAAGTAAGGGATTGGTGCAAGTAGGGGTCTGAGAGAGCTGGGAGAAGAAAAAGCTTAGAAGCATCTTATCAGGATGCATAAATACCTGATGGGAGGCAGTGAAGGAGGTGGAGCCAGATTTCTCACTGGTGTCCAGGAACAGGTCAAGAGGCAGTGGGCACAAACTGAAGTACAAGAAATTCCGTTTAAACATAACTTTTTTCTTGTGAGGGTGGTTGAACAAATGAGCAGGTTGCTACAGAGATGGTGGAGTCTCCATCCTTGGAGATATTAAAAACCTGGATGGATAATCTACTCTGCAACCTGCTCTAGGTGACCATACTATGAGCAGGAAGGGTAGAATTGACAAACCCCAAAGGTCCCTTCCAACCTCAGCAATGGTGTGATTTTATATATGTGTCCATGTATGAAAGTGTTTGTATGTATGCACTCACATTTTATTACACCCATTTTATTTTATAGCATTCAAATGATTCCTTTTAATGGAAATTATTGTGCTTGTATAAACACTTTTGTTTGCACAGGATACCATTAGTTTCCTTTGGTTCCTCCTAGTCCTAGGCAGAACCTGGTAGGGGAGAGTCTCCTGGTGGAAATAAAGTGTTCCTCATAAAGGGATGTAGAAATAGCTGTACAATTCTTGTGAACACTATAGCAAATAACTGCCATTAAGGCTTGTGGGAATAGTAGCTCATTTACCCTTGCCTAGGATAATACTGCATGGAGAAGGGGAACACTGGACAAAATTGAATTAACATCTGCTGACCTTCAGACAGACTAGTGACTGATGGGCTCAAAACTTTCTTGTGAGGTAGCATTTCCAGCAAGCTGAGTTATAATGTCATAGTAGGATTGGTAAGGAGTGAATTCATTGCAAGCTCTGATGCTGTGGTTGGGTGTGACTTGTCCCTGCTCATGGACTTCACTGAATCTTGGTGGACAGCTGTAGAATAGCTGCAGTGCTCCCATCAGAGCGTCCATCCTGGCACACTTGCTTCTCCAAGAGAGAAGGAAAGCCTCCCGCCATCACACCTCTTCAGCAGCTACAGCTGGATGTAGAGACAAGTTGTAGAGTAAGAGTGCCTGCAGGGTCATACCATTGCACTGGAGCAGTCAGAGAGAGGACTCTGCTGCCTGAGCCCTGAGGGTTCGTTCACAAATCCTCACGGTCCTAAAGACTGCCCCTGTTGCACAAGCACGTGGGCTGGGCAGGAGCTGGTGTGCAGAGCTGTGCAAACAATGGGTTCCTCAGCACTGCACAGCCCCAGCAGGAATAGTGTGATGTTATGGAAAAAGAAGGAGGTTGCAAAGCATAGAAATTCTGAAATTTAAAGTGTGCAGCTTCATTTCACTCCTGTTCTGTACCAGTACCCTGGTAGTTCATCTGATTCATACTTTTTTTGCTGCAGAGACCTGGCCTCATTCAGTAGATACAGTTTATTTAGCTTACTGTATTGGGTTTTTCTGAAGTTTCTTGAAAGTTAAGATCGCACTGTGCCACACTGTCTCAAATATTGTGTATTTCAATAGGTACCTTCTTCACTGTCACTCCAGAAAGTCTAAAGGGACCAAATACACTCAGGTTTTTCAGAGGTTTTAAACCTTACCTGATCTGGACCTGTTTTCATGGGATTGACAGAAGATGCAATCCTGGCAGTGTCTCACATGGCACCCCAGCCTTCATGGTTTAGAAGTGGAGCTCCAGAGCCAATCTTACCTGAGCCATAACTCTAAATGCCAGGTATGCTTCTTCACCAAAGCACAAGGATAAAGCTGGTAGGACCACACAAAGCCAATCACTGTGACACTTGCCAGCTGCTCAGTGTAATCATCCCTCTCCATCTTCAGGTTCTTCCCTAGTCTGTGTTGTGGCTTATTCCACAAAGCATTAAAATTTGTTCACTTGGCACTGACTCCCAAACCATGTTCATACTCTATAAACTGGGCCAGACAGCTTTCCATTGCAGTGTCACTGAAGTTTACAGTGCTAGTAGGGGATCTGACATTCTGTGTCTTTAGTAACAGAGAAGAAAGAGAGCAAGGAGAAGGGATAATGGCTTGTGTGTGATGAAAAGCTGGGTTAAGGATGCTTGAAATTTATTCTGTTATGAGATCCCACTGCCCTTCTTATGTCAGGATGTAAACTGTTATTTAATTGGGTTGTTTTTTTTTTATATAGAAGATCCAGGCTTTGACTCAGCAATATACTAGTGTGTTCATTTCTTTATTTTTGGGTTGCTGTGATGTAAACCCCTGTCTGCAGCCCTGGCTGTCACCTCCTCACCCCAGCAGCAACCACCTGTGCCCAAGACCCCAAAGCCCAGCTCTGATATAGCCTTCATGCTTGTGTAGCCACAGCTCAGGCTGCTGCAGGCATTGCACAGTCATCAGGAGGAGCCACAGGGCATCTGTAGAGCAGAGGCAAAGGACACAAGATGACACCGCAGGCACAGGTAGGGTGGGTTGAGATGGCATCGCTACCAGCTCAAGGGTTCATGAGAAAAACCCCACTGTAGGAAGGTATAAAACCATCAAGCAGAAAGAAAGGAAGGTGAAACAGGGAAACTCAGCACCATTGAGGAGATGCCCCGTGGCTGCAGGGACCAATTATCTTCTCCTGAGGTGGTGCCTCAGCCAGCAAAGGCACTGGGCTGCTGTATTGGAGTGGCGAGTTCCCTGTGCTCAGTTGTGCAGCTCATTAAGCCCCAGTAATCCTGTGTGTGGATGTGCCTTGATCTTTTATCTGTTTGTATCCTCCTTGCAGAACCTCTTTCACACATCTGAAGATGTCTAACAGAGGGATGGAAAGAGGAGAGCAGGTGTTTGTGTTCCTATTTCCCCTTTTTATTTCAAATAAATGTGTTTACTAAGTTTTTTAGAAACAGGAAGCTTATTTTATTTATCCTAATATCTAATCTCCTGTGAGTAGAACCAGATGTTTAACACAACTTCAAGTGCAGCTGACAAAAGTGTGTGACAATGGACACCCACTCCTGTCTTTCTGTGCAGGAGTTCAAAAGCAGGATAGCAAAGCCCAGACTGTCATTCAGTTAAATGTTTTCATTGATATGACTGCCCTGCCATAAGGTCAGTCATTCTGTAGAGAGTATTTCCAATGGGATGTCACAGGACTGTGGCAGAGACATTACTGTCAGTACCTCTGTCTGGGGGAAGGAACTTGAGCATAGAGGAAAGGAAGAACAACATGTCTGGGCAGTTTTCAGTATTTCATGTTTGGCTTGATGCCTGGAAGTGGACAGTAAAGAAGAACTCAGAACATTTTAATTTATAGGCCAAACAAAGGGTTCCTTTAATTAAAATTTAGGAGCCAACTTCAACAAACAATGTTTGGAAGGCAGCCCAGAAGAAAGAAAACATTATGCTAGGACAAAATAAACTTCAGAAAGTCAAAATCAATCGGTAAAATGAATCAAAAATAAAGTGAGGAGCAAATCAGGGAGCAATGGAGGAGACAGTAAGAAGTTATGCTGAATGCAAAAGATTTAATCCCAAGAGAAGTGCGAAATTGCACGAAGTTAGAGCAATGAATCAGATCTTCAGCTGCTCTGGGCCAGCTTTGGGAGACAGAGGCAAGCTCAGTCTTTGGAGACCCCCTATCCATGGCAAAGAATTGACCCAGCTGTTAGCTCATTTTTGCTCACAAACATACTACTTGCTGTGATTCACCTCTCTGGGAAAGGGATATGACACATCATAGCAGGAGAAGAACCCAGACCAAGGCTGAAGCCAGAATTCCTCCCTCTTGTAAAACGTATGGGATAGAGTGACAGCTGAGGGTTCAGACTGTGTCTCTGATACAGGGCTGCTCAAGATATGTTTTGTGCTCCTGGCATAACAATAATAGAAGAAAAAGAAATGCCAACATTTAGGAACAGAACAATGGAAAATGACCAATATTTGAATACAACCTTGTTTTGTTAGTTGTGTGAAGGTTTCTGGGTAACTGAAACTCCTTTGTGCAATTTCCATCTTTTCTTCTCCATCATCATTCTTCCTTTTTTGTGATCTGCTAAATACTGTCTTGCCCTGCCAACACCCTGTCACCGTGGAGTTAAAAAAGAGGTAATTTTCCTATCACTGACCATAGCATTTTGTTTTTTAAATCCTTGACAAACTGCTTCCCAGTACTACAGCAAAGACTACTTAACTTCTTGTCTGGCTTCTTTAATGGACCACTTTCACCCTCAAATTGAAAGGTCAGCTCTGCATCCCATCAGTTACCACCAGCCCTTCCACTACTGCAAGCATTCTTTCCTCACCTGGATACCTTTCAGTGTTGTGTTTTCATACATTTGTCCTGCTGTCCCTTCCCTTTGGAGGCAGTCATGGTGTAATAAAATAGTGTGCCTCCAGTATCCCTCTCTTATGCCCTCACAAGCTTTTCTTTCCCATTAGGCCCACAGTAACTTCGCACTGGCTACTGATGTGTCCCAACTACCTGGCCACAGCCATGATCATTTCTTCTTCCTGTTTACCCATACTTTTTTGCATCCTCCACTGACTCTCACTACTGGTTCTGAGTACCTTGGATATATCTTTACATCCTGTGTTTGTACAGCAGGACTTGGCTCTGTGAGCTCATGAATCGTTGTTAGGCTCTTAGAGACTGTATAAAGATTAAGAGGAATAATCATGAGGAGGAGGATTGGGTTATCTACTGACCAGTATGGTATATCACTGCCATTTCATAGTGGTATGAATACAATGCATTTCGCACCACTAATAACTTTCTCAGGAAAGATAAAACTTGAATACTTGGAGAAATGTATGATCTCTTGAGGTCACTTCCAACCCTTGGGATTCTGTGAACTTCTCAGTGAGGGAGTTTTCTTTCAGCTCAGGTTGATATGTGAGCTGATATGAGGTGACATTTTACTGAGTAGCTGAGTAAAATGTTACCCTTGGGCAGATGGTATTGGATTCCAGTGCTCCCAGTTTCTCACCTGCAATGAAACAGGAACTAAGAAACAGGGAAATAGTTTTTGCATCTGGTGCAGTATATACCCCAAACCAAACCAGGACAGCATCTGTTCTGGAGGGAAGCAGTCAATTTATGGCTTTTCTGCTGGTTTAATCAAGACATGGTGTCTTGTCCTACCCAAAAAATCTTTTAGTCTTGCACTATGAAGAATTTTGCCATAACTCTGATGCATGGCTCACAAAGAGCTGAAGGCCAGAGAGTAACTTCTGCTCACAACCATCTGTATATTTTAACTTGATTCTTACCCGTGAGCTGCTCGTAGATTTCAGAGACTGTTAAGGTCAGATGGAGCCATTATGATTATCTACTCTGACCTCCTGCATGACGCACTGAATGCCACCTAATAATTCCTGCATCAAGCACTTCATGTCTTGTTGAGGCGAGCAAATTTTTAAGAAAAAAGGTCACTTCAGCCTGTGCATTAAGGTGTGAGAAATGGCAGAGGATCACTGCACCCCTTAGGAAGCTGTTCAAATAGTTAATGGCATCTTTGCTAAACACTCCTACCAATCCTAACTGGGAGGACAGCTACTTACGCATTGCTTACTCAGAAGGGGTCAGCCAGTTAGCAGTGACTTGATCCATCCTTATTCAGCCATTAAGTGTTCTTGGTTTACTCCAGAGTGGAAAGAATTACGTGTACATTAAGGCAGCGTGAAACTGGAGGAGGCAGAATGGGTAAATGAAGCCTAAGCAGTGGATGATGCCCCTTGTGACAGTATTTAAACTTAAGACCTCAAAAGATCAAAAGACAGTTAAATGACTGACACAATTCTCACAGATCAGTTATCCTCCACAGCCTGTATTTCAGTTCATCCTAGACATATGAGCATGGGATGTTTTACTTAAACAGTAGTGACTAATGCCACTTGTGATGCCCTGAGGTATCTAAGACAGGTGTCTTAGATGCCACCTTCAGGACTGGCAGCTGGAGGTCAGATGGGGACTCCCCAGTGCTTCAGAAAATGCTCAATGCCTGTGCTAGGCAAGCATTATATCTCTTCTTTCTAGGGGGTAACTGAGACTGTGCTCTGCTACTGACTAGTTGTCAATGATGGTGCATGTGGAGCTATTGAAATTTATTTAAGGTATTGAACTGCATACCTAGCATGACTTCAGTCCAGGATTAGGAGTACTCAATAGCTAGGACTAACAGAACTGAAGAATGTCTAGGTGTAGCAGTAACAGACTTTAGGGATTCAGATATATTCAGTGGTAATAAATAAGGCATTTGCAGATCTTACAGGAAGGATCTATCTCATCACACTTCAGGTGTCGCCATCTGAAAGATGAGAACGGTAGTGGAAAGATGGATGATCTCCACTTTGTAATCAACAGAGAGATACAGGATTCATGCTTAGATTTCTCTATGAAGATCTTCTCCTTCAAAAACCACAGAAAGAGCTGTGTGACTACCTGAGGTGGAGATTTCTACACTGCAAATGTCTGTATGACCAGATTAATTCCATCCTTTGTGCACACCAACTAAGCAGACTTTACTTTTCCTTGAGAGTACATATTCAGGAGATGTCCTTGATACGGGGCAGGTGTGTCCCTTACTGACACCCCCCGATGCTGTCCATATGTACTGCAGGTTACCACAGCATGCTGCAGGGTACATTTTTTAACCATAACACCACAACCAGAGTTATACGAAATATAACTGTTCCTTTTTTTTTTTTTTCTTTCTGTGTAAAGCATCATTTGTTAATCATAGAATCATAGAATAGTTAGGGTTGGAAAGGACCTTAAGATCATCAAGTTCCAACCCCCCTGCCATGGGGAGGGACACCTCTCTCTAAACCATGTCACCCAAGGCTCTGTCCAACCTGGCCTTGAACACCGCCAGCAATGGAGCATTCACAGCTTCCCTGGGCAACCCATTCCAGTGCCTCATCACCCTCACAGTAAAGAACTTCCTCCTTATATCCAATCTAAACCTCACCCGTTTAAGTTTTAACCCATTACCCCTTGTCCTATCACTACAGTCCCTAATGAAGAGTCCCTCCCCAACATCTCTATAGCCCCCCTTCAGATACTGAAGGCTGCTATGAGGTCTCCATGCAGCCTTCTCTTCTCCAGGCTCAACAGCCCCAACTTTCTCAGCTTATATTCATACGGGAGGTGCTCCAGTCCCCTGATCATTCTCGTGGCCCTCCTCTGGACTTGTGCCAACAGCTCCATGTCCTTTTTATGTTGAGGACACCAGAACTGCACACAGTACTCCAAGTGAGGTCATTTGATGTTCAGAGTTTCCTCAGCAGCTCCTTATCAATCCAAGGAGGTCTCCTGGCCCATCACGATCTTGAGCATGGTAAGCAGTGCTTTTCCTTGTAAAGCTGGTGTTCAAAAATTGTGGCTCTGCTGATCACAGTTCTGCCCATAAGAATTAAAGTAGATGGAGACTTTGGATGACAAATTAACTGCTCTGAGGCTCAGTACATCTTTTCACAAGAGTAAGAGAATGACAGGTTTAGAAAGATTTACTCCAGTCTTCATATTTTAGTCAAAACAAGCTGGTGCAAATGGCCTTTTTGAAACGCGTTTCTGTTTCCACTTGTAGTTGAATTCTCATGATATTTGGGTTAAGAATTCATCCCTCAAACTATGTCATTCTGCAGTAATTTGTGCATCTTATTAATGGTTCTTATTTTTTGCCAGTCTGTGAGACATTATAGCCTTTCATATAGCCACAAATTGCATAAACCACAAATTGTATAAATTCACTCATATTTCCCAAAGGCATGATTCAAGGTTATGGGGACCAGTGGGAATTGTACTGTATGGGCAAGGCTGCCTGCCCTAGAGTATGGCTGCCAGACTGCTGCACAAAGCAGCATTCACAGGGATGGGGCTATAGACCCTAGAGATTCCCAATGAATCAATTTCTGAGCACCCTATTTGTTTAGTTCAATTGAATTAGTCAAACTGTGGAAAACAGTCAAGGAGAAGAACAACTATAATGCAGTGCTATTACCTTTTGTGCTTAGTTCTTCTGTTCACAATTGATTTCACTTCACCTACTGTTCTCTACCCACCCCTTGTTATAGGGTTTTAGTTTGGTCCTTCTCTTTCACAAAAGCACTTTATTTTGAAGCATGAGCAGAAAATTCCTGAGCTCTTGCACCTCCAAAATTACCATGATGTCAGAGATGGAATAACATTAAATGATGAGCACTAAAACTATACTCAATGAGTAGAAATAAAATATTTAGGATGTGAGGAAGTTTCCGTTTTAGATATTCATCTTTTCATTGTGACATTTCTATCCAGCTTCCATACACACACCTCATTTCAATTACTGACTTAAAAGGAATCAGACTTTGCATAGCTACTCATAGTAGTAAAGAAAAAGGTTTCAGAGTTTCATGCTTATCTAAGTATCTAACAGACCTTACAAGCTCAACCCTTGCAAATATATCCTCAGTGTTTGAAGACATTTTCTTTCTGGATCATGATCAGCTGAAAAAGGAATCTGTTTTTCATATATCTCTGATGAGAGCTCTAATGCATTTTGACTAGTGAGAATCTCTACATAAAATTTCATAGTAGGCTTCTATGTGTGCACACGTGTGTAACACAAGGGAGGTTTAAGAAGAGAATATAAAACGAAACAAGAATGGTGCAAGTATTCATTATCAAGTTATTACTAGCAGGACTAAAATATTTAGTTATTATACCCCAGAAAGCAGAAATTTTTCTATTGCCTTGTAAATAACCTCTTAAACTTTCTCCTACACGTTACTTACCACACTCAGCCCAAGCTGACATATGTCCATCTCTGCAAGACAGGGGACAACTGGCAAAATCCTGACAGGTCTAACATACAAGTGTGTAATGCAGATCAAAAAAATCATATCCTGCTAATGCTTTTTGCTTTCCGCTGCAGTGGGGACTAACCTTGCTGATGAAACCTACAATGTAAAGATCTAACACCAAGTAAAATGAATCCCACCTGTCCATTCCCAAGGGGTAGCCTTTTATTAACTAGTAAATATAGATGACAGGTAACTATCAAAAGCTCCTAAGGAGAAAGTATATGTTTTATCATTCCAAAGTACTGAAGTCTTGAAGATGTTTTCTGTGTGTATGGCCAGATTTTCAGATATTCAAGCATCTAAATATGCAGATAGTTACCTACTGGAGATCAACTAAATGGACAATTTGGCAAGGTATTGAAAAGCAGCAGTGAAGTGGGTTCCTAACTCATCTCCAGGCTTGTGAATTTCACTAGCTACCTCAATTCATTTGCAAATCTGTTTTTTAAATGCACTTTTGATCATGGACTTCTAAGCTGCTTAGATACTTTTGGAAATCAGACTCAGCAAGCCTCCATTTCCTGAGTGTAAGCCAGAGCAGCATATGATTACATCTGCTACATCAGTTTCCAAAGTCTGCCTGGGCAATATCACATCACTATGCGTCCCTATAAAAGCCATAGCTCTGTGTTCTCTGCTCACCTATAAAATATGCAATCAGAATATGTATCTAGATGCAAATAAGTCTTTCATGCTAATGCATTTGCACTGCAATTCCTTTCACAGTCTGAATGTCTTTAATTCCCTTTACCAGATGCAATTCCTGCAAAGAATTGGCAAAACAGTTACAATTAGAAAGTCACTCTCTAAGCTATTAGGATGAAAAATCAGTCTTCCCTGACTGTCATCTGTAATTCCCAGCCTTCAGGTGGGCAGCCTGAAGACATGTAATTATACATCCATACCACACATACGCACGCACACATTCACACTTTTTCTGTATCAAGATTGATTACTTATGATGATGAAAATATCATTTTCAGAATGATATGAAGCTCAACATTTGTTTCACAGTGAACTAATGAACATGCCCTGTGATGCCTTAAAATACCTATTTGCTAGAGGATGACTGTGTGTTTGAAAATAATTACAAGAATGAATTCCAGATGGTCTCGCTGTCAAGGTACACTAGGTCTTTGTTTGCCTTGACTAGCATGAACTGTGGCAGGGAGAAATCACATAATCACAAAGCTGAAAAAGCGCATACTCAGTGACATGTCTTTTCTGGGCTATTTAAGTAGGATACTTTGAACTTGAAAGAGAAAAAATAAACCTGTGCAAACAGAAAAACAAGTAGTAGAACACATAAACACTTAAACGCGGTGTTGGGTGTCGTATCTGTCAATTATTCATCTATACAGTAGGATGCATCACTGAACATTTATATATAGCATTAATGATCATATTAATGGGTATATCCATTAATATATATATGTATATACTCATGGAATTCACAGCAACCTGGGAAAAAAGGATAAAACTACAACATACAAGATGAGAGTAAGAGCCAGGACAGTCTTTGTAAATCCAAACAGTGCTGTCTGCTGCTGCCAAAATCATGTCTCCCTATTACTGCTGTCTTTGCTGACTCCTCACAAATCTCAGCTGAAGGAGCTCCATGGCTAGGTGTATCCAGCCCCAAAGTGGTTTCTATTATCATGAAGAAAATATCAGTTTAGTCTGGCATGCATTCCTCTTTTTTTATTTTTTATTCACCCTATATTTCCATCATATATTTGGAAACCTGTCTGAGAGTCTGCATAGTTTTGCAGATTTTGGCACATGTGGGAAGTCACAATTCATGGGCTTTTAGCTATCAGAAGGTTCAGTAATCCACTCATTTATCACATGACTGAAGATCACTAAAACAACCCATGCAACATTCAGCAACCTATTAGTGTCATCTCAGCTACTAATCTGCAAAGATGGTGGTCCCTGTTGTACCAGCCTAAAGCTGCTGAGCTCCTTTGATTTGTTTAGCTGATGTTTTTCTATGACACTATAACAGGTTTATGGCACAGGCCCTGATGAACCCTTTTGTTCCCTAGGAGGAAGCTACAGCTTTTTCAGCTGCCCATCCCAGAAATCTGCGTGGGACCACAGGAGAGGGAGAACGGTCCGGAAAGGGGATTTGAGAAATAAAGTGTGTAAAAAAAAAAAAAAAAAAGAAAATAAAAAAGTGTTGGTCTTTGTGTAGATTTGAAAGGATCATAGAACCATGGGATGATTTGCACTGGAATGGACCTTCAAAGATCATGTAGTTCAGCCTCCTGCTATGTACAGGGACACCTTTCACTAGATCAGATTGATCAGAACCCCGTACAACCTGATCTTGAACACTTCTGATGGATGGGGCATACACAGCTTCTTCGGACAACCCTTCCAGTGTCTCACCTTCCTTACCATAAAAAACAGTCTTCCTTATTTTCAATTTAAATTTACCTTCTTTCAACTTATAACAGTTTCCCCTTCTCCTGTCAATACAGGCCTTGGTAGAAAGTCTCCCTCTTTCTTATAAGCGCTCTTTACATATTGGAAGGCTTCAATAAGGCCTTCTAGGAATCTTCTCTTCTCCAGGCTGAGCAATAACAATTCTCTCAGCCTTTCTTCATAGGAAAGCTATTCTATCCCTCTGATCATTTTTGTGGCCCTCCTCTGGACTCACTCCAACAGAATGAAATGTTTCTTACACTGAGGACTCCAGAGTTGTATTCAACACTCCATGGGTGGTCCCACCAAAGCAGGGCAGAGGGTCAGAATCACATCCCTTGATCTGCTGTTCATGCTTCTTTTGATGCAGCCCAGCATTTGGTTGGCTTTCTGGGCTGAGAGCACACATTGCCAGCTCATGCCCAATTTTTCATTCACCAGTATCCCCAAGTCTTTCTCTGCAAGTTGCTCTCAATCCATTCATTCCACAGTATACTGACATCAGGGATTGCCCCAACCCATGTACAGACCTTTGCACTTGGCATTGTTGAACTTCATGAGGTCCACATGGGCCCACTCCTCAAGCCTGTCAAGCTCCTTCTGGATGGCATCCCTTCTCTCTAGCATATCAACTGCAATACTCAGCATGGTGTCATCTTCAGAATTCCTGAGGGTGCACTCAATCCCACTGTCTATGTTGTTGGTGAAGATATTAAAACAGTACTGGTGCCAATATGGACCCTTGAGGGACCCTTGGTTTCCACTTGGACACTGAATCACTGACCATAACCACTGACCACCCAGCCAATTTCTTGTCCATCAAATTGTCCATCCATCAGACCCATATCTTTCCAATTTAGAGTAAGAATGTTGTGGCAGCCTGGATCAAAAGCCTTACAAAAGTCCAGGCAGATGACATCCATAGCTCTTCCCTTGTTTACTGGTGCAGTCATGCCATTGTAGATATCCACTACATTGGTCGTGATCTTGAGGCAAATGTAATATAAATAACATTTGAGAAAAAGTGAGAAATTAAACATTTTCCTTGGTACCAACAAACCTTGGAAACCTGGAAAGATGGGAACCACTAAATAGAGGTGAACACTTCATGAACCGCCAATAGGCTGAAAATAAATAATCTAAACTATTTATAAGGACATTATTAAAATCCTTATAAAGAAGATGAAGAAGAGGTCAAAAAAAAAAATTTCTAATGGGATCACTAATGTTATGGAGAAAAGAGGTTGGATAAGTGTGACGTTAAATAAAATTAAAATGTGGGAGCCTCAAGGTCACCTAAAGGAAATTCTTCACTGACCCAGTAACTCAGCTGTGGAACTTCTTGCCAAAGGAAGTTGTTGAGATCAAGAACTAATCCAGATGTTTTTGTGAGCATCAGAATTACCATAATTAATTATGCATATTATGGAGGGAGCATTAAAACACATGCTTCAGAGATGATTAGCAACTCTTGTACAGCTCAGATGAGAAGAGAAAGGGGAGGAGAAACAGATTGTCTGATACCTGGCTACTGCAATATCTTAATGGCTTACTGTAAATCTTGTCTGTTGGAAGCAGAGTACAACCCATAACCTCAGGTTTAACCTTACAAGGCAGCCTCTGTTTTGCACAGTAGTTTCCTGGCCACAGCCTTCTGAGTAACTGATTATTACAGTGTCAGTTGCATTGAATGTTGAGGACATGAGGAGATTAGGAAAGTCTAGCAGCAGCGGAGCTGAGGTGGGACAAGCAAAGATAGATTTCTAGATTTGTAAGCTTTGCTAGTAGCCAAGTTAATTTACTAGGACATGATATTTATCAAAGAAATATGGTGGGTTTTCTTAATTTTCACCTTCTGATTGTTCATATAATTACACATTCAGATTCATTTATAAATTGCAACTGGAACAGTCAGCAGTTGAAGCATAATTAGGGAGTTTACAAGAGTCAGATCCCTTAGGTACATCTAGGACACAGTCAAGATATTCAAGCAGAAGAAAAGAGAAGTGAAAAATACAGAAAAAAGTTGGAATTAATTAAAAGACAGCCCACTCAGTCACATTCAGAGCATGAAGTTTGCTAATATGTACAACAGACCTAAAGGGCATTAATCTATTTTTGGTTCTTGATATGACTGCAATCAAATGGCTATGGAATGTGTCTTCTGTGTGTTATTTCTATTATCTTTTTTTAATAATAAGGTGGTGAATGATTGTAGGTGGGATGTCATATTTTAGAAGAAAAACTCCTCTTGAATCCCACCTCCAGCATACAATTTTCTTCTCAGGCTGATTCTGCACTGAGCTATTTGAGTTTCACATTAAGTCTTCTTTAGTCTATTTATTACGTGTTTTCCATAAGGTTTTCTCCATGCTGATTTCTAGGAACTGTTTTGAGATACTCATTGCCTTCCCAAAGAATAAGCATGAGCAAAGGTTATGTCGGTTTATAAAGCTAGATATTGCCAAAGATTAGACAGGGTACCCTTTCCTTCCCAAAGCTGCTGATGCAGATTTGAGACATAACAGCTGGGAGTAAGAGACATATAAAATGTTATTTGAGGTGGCTGAAAATAAAGAACATATTTGTGCAGAATAATTGTCTGCTCATTTATTTTACTGACTCCAGAAAATAAGATACATCAAATCTATTAGTGAAAAGGGGGAGGTGCTCTGCTGCTATTTAGTATTTTTATTTAGCAAGGCAATTTATTCTTAAATCACAAGACATATTTTTATTAGCAATGTTTGTCTTGCACAGCTAGGGACCTAGTAGTTAACAAACCTGAATATGAATAGTGTGATTATCTTCTCCATAGCAATGAGAAAAAAAGTTTTCTTTCAGTTCCTTGGAGACAGAAGGAGTGTGAAAAAGAGTAGCTCCCTCTCCAGTCAGCAGGCATGAGGCTGTGGTGGATTTTCAGAGGGTCACTCGCTTAAGTGACTGTATCACAATGATGGATGTTTTATAAATGCTTTTGTAGGTAGATAGATACGACAAGCAGAATAGTTCTAGGTTTAAAGTGAAATGAGGCACTCCATCACCATGTCATCTCTGGAAAGTCACTTCACCTTCTTCTTGCTGAGTCAAACCAGCTGTAAGAACTGATAAAAAAATGATTTTCTCTGAAACCAAGAGCTTAATCCAAAGTTATGGCTTTCCAGGGAAACCTTTTAATTGATTTGGGTGGACCTAAGGTGTGGTTTTAAGCACTTCATATTGACTGACCAAGTCCTGTTTCCTGTGCCTCATCTTGCTCTTCTCCCCTCCTCTTCCTTACTCCCTGCTGGGCAAGCACTGACCGTTATCTCCTAAAGATGGCTGAAAGGCTTGAGTGCTTTCTAGTCTGGGCTCTTCCCTCCACTCTCCTACTCCTCACTTTCTTTTTGTGTAACATGACTTTATCAGTTCAATATTTCAGTGTTTTGTAAATGTATTGTGGAAAAATGCAATTTATCCTACAAGGACGAAGCTGACAGCATAGTAATTAAGACTAGAATAAATGCTAAGGGTAAGAGCAGTTTACAGTGAATGACTGACTATTTTTGATAAGGAAATTGCTCTGCTGGTAACAGAATCCACAATATTTAAGAGCTGAATGAAGATGCCAGAAACAAATACAAACAAATAATGTCTTCAAAAGTGTAAGTGTATACAACCTGTGCTATTCATCTGCCAGTAACTTCCAACTAGTGGGTGACCATCAGGAGAAGCACACAGATAAATTAGTCAGTAAATTCATAACTGCCTATTTATTATGTGGCTGGATAGTTTATTCCATTTTCATTGGTACTGCAGCAAGACAAAGCATGGACTCCTCCAGAATTAGAGATCCGACTCAAAACTATTTGTGTGAAGAATGATGCCTGACATTACTGTTTGTTTAGGATCTTGGAAAGCTTTAGAGGCATGAATGTGTGAATGCCCCAGAAATCCTTGACAAGTAAGTAGTTGTTACTCCCATTTTACAAACGAGTAGAAAGCCAAAGAGATGGTATCGTGACAGGGCTGAGAACAGCCTTCCAGAGCAGCAATTTCTTATATAGGAAAAGATATGGACAAGGCAGGTGACAGAACCAGCATTTGGAACTGTTGTTCCAGCCAGCTGCTACTGAATGTATCCTGGCTAAGTTCATACTACACATATCCACACATCTCTATTAGCCAGGTAGACCTGTGAGAAAACAGGCAATGATATTCAGTTCAAACAGTAGCCTGCTCAACACAGTTGCCAGCCTGTGCTCTAGAATTGTATTTGGGAATCATGTTATTGACGTGCAACTTGTACGTCATGGCTGCATCGCATAGCTAATAGCAGGGACGAGTTTGTCTGTAAGATGCTGCCATGCAACTTTAACAACAGGTTCCCCAGAAAGGTTGTAGATGCCCCATCCTTGAAACATTCAAGTCAGGTTGGCGGGGGCTCTGAGCAACCTGATCTGGTTGGAGATACCCCTGCTCATTGCAGGAGGTTTGGACCAGATGACCTTTAAAGGTCCCTTCCAACGCAAACCATTCAGTGACTGTGATTTTATGTAGATCCCTGGCTTTTGGAGCATTCAGAGTCCTGAATCCAATGTCACTAAGTCCCCCTGCAACCCAGCAGCACACATCCATCTGAACGCAAAAACCTCTTCTCCATCTAATGAAGACAATGTCAGCTCCTACCCTGGAACTGTTCCTCCTGCCCCAGCTCTTCAAAGTGTGTGGTATGTCTTCTGGCTGTGGGCCAGGCAATGCAGCTTGTAGGATCAGGAAAGGTGGCCAGTCTGCTGCTGGCAGAGCCATTAACACCTGCTATCATCACTGAAGATTTTGTCTTTCATTTGATTAACAGGGGGACTGTGAAGTAGATTCCTACAGCCACCAGTAATTCTGGCTATATTATGCTATCTTTGTCAATCTCCTCTGAAATCTATCTGTTCCATTTATCTCTCACTCTTAAGGGGTGAGAAGAAAGAAAAATCAATCTACTGAACAGGGACAGGAAAAACAAGAATCCCTTTTCTCCAACAAACCACACAATGTTAGTAGCAGCATTGTGTGGCTTTTAATTTCAATGAGGGAGAGCCAGTAATTATTTATAGTTTGTCACAGCTGGGAAAGGTTTCCTGAGGTACAAACTAATTATGTTTTTAAATAAACTGATTGTCCATGTAATAAATGATTGCATTTTCTAATCATTGGGAGATTTATGTTACTTTACTCCATCAACTGTGTGTAGAATTGAAACTTTAGTAAATCAACTGGAAGGAAAATGTCTAGATTAAATTGAGAGCACTGCAACTATGAGACATTATGAAATTAACCCAGTAGGAGGAAATCGTTTGGGTACACAAAGCCCCCTAATACATACAGTTTCATATATTAAAAAAATGGGTGTAATTGACAGCCAAACCGGAACTGAAATTCAAGGTCAGGCCTTAGGCTTTGCTGCACAGATTTGGTATGAAAGGATAAAGGCAAAGACAGTCCTGTTGTCTGCAGGGTATCTATCTCAGTCACAATCATTTGTTTAAGTACGATAATTATAATGAATTAGAGAATGTAGAATAGGGGACTGCATATGACATTTCATTTATGGCAGGCAATAAGTGACATGATCTTATCATGAAATTAGTCGTCATCATAGGCTTCTCTGTCTATCTATAAAATGAAATGCTATTGAGAGCAGCATATTTTTCATTGTTATGCCAACATGGCTTTTTCATAATGTACATCATTAAAATAAGCCTGGGAACTGGAACATGTGATCATAGTAATAGCATAATAATGTTTAATTTATGTGTTATGTGCACAGAAACCTTTTGGTGCTTGAAAATAAACAACCTGAAATCACAATTTATCCTCAGAAAGGCAGCATGCAGTGCTGAAAGCATCTGTAGAGTTAGGAAAAAATCAAGGTAAGGTAAGGACTGCTGAACACCACTGAAGCAAAGCAGCACAGTGAGTGGCAGAACTGAGGGCAGAGACCTACTGCAATAGGGAGAGATCCTCAGTTAGCTGATGAACCCCTTTGCAGTCCTTAGCTAGGCAGCACAGAGCAGGGCAGCTGGTGACGTTTTCAGGAGGGCATGCCAGGTTTTATTTCTTTCTTCCACATTCAGAATTAACCATACTGGAAGAAAGACGGTGAGAACCTGAGAGATTTTTGTCAAAATCACCTTGCGTGGGCCTATAGCCATAGAAGATGCCAGCTTAGCTTTTCTTTAACCTGTATTATTTTGGGTAAACAAATGTGTTCACTGAGACGCTTTCAATCATTTATCAGTTGCTGGTTGACTGGAAATTAGCAAATGTGATGCCCATCTACAAGAAGGGCCAGAAGGAAGATCCTGGGGAACTACAGGCCTGTCAGCCTGACCTCGGTGTCAGGAAAGGTTATGGAGCGGATCATCCTGATTGCCGTAATTGGCATGTACAAGACAACCACGTGATCAGGCCCAGTCAGCATGGGTTTATGAAAGGCAGGTCCTGCTTGACCAATCTGATTTCCTTCTGTGACAAGGTGACTCACTTGGTGGATGAGGGAAAGGCTGTGGATCCTGTCTACCTAGAGTTTAGTCAAACCTTTGATACCACTTCCCACAGCATTCTCCTGGAAAAACTGGCTGCTCAAGTTTTGGATGGGCATATGCTTCACAGAGTTAAAAACTGCCTGGGTAGCCAGGCCCAAAGAGTGATGGTGAATGCAGTTAGGTACAGTTGGCAGCTGGTCACAAGTGGTGTTCCACACGGCTCAGTACTGGGGCCAGTACTGTTTAATGTCTTTATCAAAGATCTGGATGAGGGCATCGAGTGCGCCGTCAGTAAGTTTGCAGATGACACCAAGCTGGGTGGGAGTGTTGATCTGCTGAAGGTAGGAAGGGTTTGCAGAGGGATCTGGGCAGGCTGCATTGATGGATCAAGAATAAGTGTAGGTGGTTCAACAAGGCTGAGTGCCAGGTTCTGCACTTGGGCCACAACTCCATGGAATGCTACAGACTTGGGGAATTGTAGCCAGCAGGAGTAGGGCAGTGTTTTCCCCCTGTATTTGATGCTGGTGAGGCCACACTTGGAATACTCTGTTCAGTGTTGGCGGCCCTTCACTCCAAGAAAGATATGGAAGTGCTGAAACAGTTCCAGAGAAGGGCAATGAAGCTGCTGAAGGGTCTGGAGCACAACTCATGAGGAACGGCTGAGGGAACTGAGGTTGTTTTGCCTGGAGAAAAGAAGGTTCAGGGGAGACCTTATCAATCTCTACAACTACCTGAGAGGAGGTTGTGGCGAGATGGGTGTCAAACTCTTCTCCCAAGTAACAAGCAACAGGACAAGAGGAAACAGCCTCGAGTTGTGCCAGGGGAGGTTTAGATTAGATACAAGTGAAAATTCTTTCACACAGTTGGGTTGTCAGGCATTGTAACAGGCTGCCCAGGGCAGTTGTTCAGTCACCATCCCTGAAGGTATTTAAAAGATGTGTAGATGTGGTGATTAGGGACATGGTTTACAGGTGGAATTTGCAACATTAGACGTACAGTTGGACTTGATGATCTTAAGGGTCTTTTACAATCTAAACAATTCTATTATGATTCTATGAATCTGGAAGCAAAAATTAATTTAAAATGCCTTTAACCAGAAGACTGCCCTGATTAAACCCCGCCACAGTGACACCTAACCTTTCAAATCAGTTAAGCTAACTGTTGGCTCATGTTGGTTCATGTGTTGTTTGTACATGTGTCGTCATACACAAAATCTATTTACCGTTCTCTCATTTAAATAAAAATGCAGACTTGTATCCATGGGGAATCAGGGAGGGAAGGACTGTATGTGTGTATTCGAATGAGTACAAATGTGTTCAGTTTTCTTTCCCAGGTGTATACTGCCAGTGGTCTTTGGCAGATGTAAACCAGTAGAGCTTCAATTACTCCATCATAGCTAAACTCAGATTATTTACATCCATGGGGGATTTAGCTAGCTGAGTCTGTGGGCAGAACAGCTCAGTGCTTGGCTTTATGTTTTGAAGATGGCTGTTGGCAAGAAAGCTTTGCAGGCAGGGAAAGAAAACTTTCCCAGCCCAGGACATCTCTGTAATAATATCTGTTATTTACTCAGTGCTGTCTGGTCTATCCGAAAAGCAATGGAGTTGAGCTGCTCCTTGGAGCTATTTGTATGATTTATTTCAGGTGGATAAGAAGCAGAACTGTTCCTTTTGGAAATAAAAGAAACTGCCCAAACCATCTGCAGTGCAGGGCAGCAAGCTCCCTTTGGTGGATCCTCAAGGAACATTTCTTTGCCTCTGTGCTGCAAAGATCGAATTTACTCATCAAGCCTATTCTTGCCAGTTTTGTAGGGTAAGGTGATTTGAGGAAGGTTTGACACAAGACAGTAATTGTTAAGGGCTGAAGTGGGCATAGTAAATCTTTTCTTCTCGTCCCTCAAGAACACTGTTAAACAGATCTGAGAACAAGGTGTTACAAATACCTGCTCCAGGTCAACTTAGCGAACAATGCAGTATCAGCAAATGTCAAATGCCCAGAGAAGAATATATGGTCACAAGCTCCCATTGTATACAATGCCATTAGCTGATCTCTGACCTGACATTTCCTTGCATACTAAACCAAGCCTAAATATTTCTGCTAGCCCAGCTTCAATTCACTGAGTGCTCACCGGCTTCCAGTCAAAGCTCGGAACAGTGAGTGAGTGTGTTTGTTAGACCTCCAAGTCCTGTCCAAAGAATGTGACAGGGACAACTGTGTAGGGAAAGGTGAACGAATAACCAGGAGTTGTGCAGGAGATATGAATAAAATCAATTGGTAAGACTTAAAGGCCCTTTCCATCATACCAGAATTTAAGGTAAAACTATCTTGCTTCTCTGGCACAGCAGAAAAAAACACACAACAGCCTATTACAGTGAGACAGATCTAGAGAGATGCTACAGAGGCAGCTACTCCACTCAGCTACTACTATGGTAATTCAGAAAAGCAATAGATTTTATTGTCCACCAGCAAAACATAGACAAGTAAAACCAGATTTTTGTCTTCTGAACAAAATGCTTTGAGGAAGTACAGTGGGAAGTTTTTGAGTGGAATTATCTGACAGCCACTGGGGGTGAAAATTCATTCTGCTGAAATTCAGCTCTCTAAATGTTAGGTCAAAGCAAGTCTTGCTGAACTCTTCTGCAGTCAGTAGAGAAACCCGGGCCTAAGTATTAAGGAAGTTACTAATGCAAACAAAATTGGAAACACTGCATAATGAATGTAGTCTGTTTTGGTTTGTGAATAGATGATGTAGAAAGGTCATGCCCCAGTGGAGCAGTTTAGATAATGTGTTCCTCAGTAGGTATTTGCAGAATTGCTAGTTCAGATAGTTCCCACTGACAGCTCTGATGGATAGCTGGTGACCAGGCACTCTCACTCAGCAGGGATTCTGTTCTTGCATTGAAGACACTTCTTTAAACAATAACAGGAGCAGCCCCTGTTGAGAAAAAAAAAAGAACAAATACCTGCTCCTCAGCCAAAGAGGGCATTCATATAAAAAACAGCATCTCCAAAACTTTAGAGGAGGCAAGAAGCAGCCAACACAAACATCACTGAATATCACAATGTGCTTAGACTAAAGTTAAGAAAATTTTCCTGAACTCAGTTTGTGCTGTGTTTTACCAGATCCAGCTGCTGCTTGGTTCTTCAGATCTGTGGTTTCCTCAGTTACTTACAATTACTTCTGAGGAATCAATTGTATGCTGCAGCAGCTTCTCCCTGCACTCTTCAGGTGCTTTTCTCCAATCTTCTGTTGGTTCAGGCATCTCAGTGGTTCACAGGAAGTTCTTCCACTTCAGTGCTATTATTTGTCTCCACAAAGAAAAACCTGGAATTTTCTTGAAGGAAAAGAAAATGCTAAGGAATTCATTGAGATGAACATTATGAAGAGTTGACAGAAAGTCATTATAAGAAAAGCAAAATAAACCATGCAGTGACTTGTTCCCTGGTTGCTAATGCCTGAAGAAGCAGTATTTCCTTCTGTTTAGAACCACAGGCTTCTTTTTTATCATTTTTAATTAGTGCAAGTATAGTATCTCTCAGCATTAGTCAAGCCTTAGGAAGCCTACGCCTGAGTCGCCTGAGTCACCTGAGTGACCCTGAGTAGAGGTCCACAGTGAATAGGAGCTGCAGGAGTACAGAGCTGGAGAAGGGCTTCCAAAGCCTGGTCAGATCTGTTCGCCAGCAATACCCACTTCCCACATCTACTGAAGACCAAATCATTTATTTTCTAGGCCAAGATAACAGGGCAGGATTATCAGGCAGATATTCGATTAGCAGCAAGAAGCCAAAAAGGTACAAACAGCCTGTGCCCTGCTGTACCCAGTTTGGAGTTAAGCAGAGACAAGAGCTCTGTCAGAAAACCAACACTTTGTGTTACTCTGTGGTACTTGAGACACCACAACTGATACCACAAGTAACAGGAATAATTATGTGGTGCCTGCCAGAAAATGCTCATTTTCTAGAGTTCACTACTGGAAGTGATTTGCTAATTCATCATTTATTCGTTTTCTACATGTGTTCTTTTCCTACAGTTGACAGTGTTAGCTGAGGAGCCTCAAGTGCACATCCCCACTAACTCTTCAGGACCTCTACTTCTCTGCAGCCAATACCCATAAGACAGAACCACTGCAGAAGCACCAAGCTGCCTCTCACAAGCCACACTCTCCCAGGCCCCAGAGCATTGCAGGCAGTTATCATTAAAAGGTGCAGATAACTGAAATCCTATGCATATGTTGTTACTGTGCAATCCATCTTTGTTGTTTGTATTGGCCTATGAAAAACAGTCTGGGCTTGACTTTAAGAATGTGTACCTGGGCAAGGATGTGTAAGAAATGCATATGCTAGGAAAAACAAGTTCTCTAAAAGCTGGGCTGAAGATAAAGGAAGTCTAGCAATTGCTTTTGTCAGCCCTGCATTTGGTGGTGTGTGCTGTCAGCAGACATGCTGATGTGTTTCAGAAGTCATTAACACACAGTGATCAAAGCTTCCTTGCTCATTAAAATCCCTATGTTCCCTTCTATTTCTTGTGCAAGCTGTGTTTAACTGTGCTGTGCTTGGCTGGGGCAATTTTCTTCGTAGCTGCTAGTATGGGGCTATATTTTTGGATTTGTGCTGAAAACAGCATTGATAACACAGGGATGTTTTAGTTACTGCTGAGCAGTGCTTACACAGGGTCAAGGTCTTTTCTGTTCCTCACCCCACCCTACCAGAGGTAGGCTGGGGGTGCACAAGACACTGGGAGGGGACACAGGTGATCCCAACCGACCCAAGGAATGTTCCATACTATATGGTGTCACGCTCAGCAATAAAAATAGTGGAAAGGTTGGCTGGGGGACTGCTGCTTGGAGACTGGATGGACATTGATTGGTCGGTGGTGAGCAATTGTTTTCATTTGCATCATTTGTCTTTCTTGGGTTTTATTTCTCTCTGTTATTTTATTACTATTATTACTACTATTTAGTTTAATTTCAATCATTAAACTGCTCTTACCTCAACCCACAAGTTTTCTCACTTCTAGTCTTCCAGTTCTCTTCCCTTCATCTCACTTGGGAGGGGGTGAGCGAGTGGCTGTGTGGTGCTAAGTTGCCAGCTGGGGTTAAACCACGACCCCAAGTTATCTGAGTCATACATTTTATTTTACCTTTTCATATAACTAATAATTTTTGAAATGTAGAATATTAGGAGCAGGTGAGAGCTTCTTTGTGGTGGTCCTGAGATAAAATCATCCTGTAAATTAAAATACGTATCTTCCTTCAAATCTCCTATAATTGAGTACTGACATTAATTACAGTTTTTCTTATCTAGCTTACTGTCTCTCCATTGCTGTCTTTTAATACCATTTCTCATTTCCCTTACTCTGCCCATCACCTGACACCAGTGAAGGACATATGGGGAACTGCTGGATTTTCAAGGCAAATTTGGCAGCCTCTTTATTTATTTTGTTTCAGATGACAGTCATAATCTGACAGGTTTTTCAGGAACAGTGTTTGTTAGCTGGATAAATGTAGGTTGGCAGTTTGAGCAGAGCATTTCCATTTTGGCTCAAACCCCTGACAATCTGCTTTGATTCAGTATTGAACATCATTTATCTTTACAAAAACATAGAGAATGAAAAACACCTGGAATCCGAAGCATTTCTCTGTACACCATGTTTTTGCATGCAACCCGCTGAGGCAGTGAAAGTTAGCCTGCAGTGTGCTGCTCACTGTGGTGATCGACTGACACATCTCAGGTAACCAGTATCTTTGTGACCTACACTTTTCCTTGCTCTGTTTTAAAAAAACCCAACCAGATAGTGAAATCACTCTTTCCAAGACAGCTGCAATTGCTCAGTTTTCCATGTCCATGGATAATTAATAAACAACAGACTGGTGGTGGATCAAACACTTCCATCACAAAAAGCATACCAGAAATGATGGCATGGATGGGCACCACTGTATCTTTTAACTGTACAGGTCCAGGTCCTTGCTGGCTGTTAGAATGGGTAGAGGTTGAGACTGGGCTATGAGAGAGAGGATGTTTTGTGTGTGATGTCCTGGATGGTTTGTAGTCCCGTGCTATGCAGCTGTAGAGACTGTTCTCTTTCTGCTTCCTTTGGGCCATTGATGAGGACACCCTAGAAAGAAGATGGAACTGGGAGGGTTAACAGCAGAGGTGTAAGGAAGGTACATGACTCAGGGTCTTTTCTATGCCTGCTCTCTAACTGCCTGAGTGGCAGCAGTGTGATGTTCCATAGTCTCCTTCTACACTTTGCGTTCCATTTCTTCCCCCATGGTGTGCGCACCCTGCTCCCTTGCCCCCGGCATCAGCCAGCCTGGACGTGGGTAGAATGAGGACATGTGTTCATTTATGTATAGGCTCAGACAACCCTCAGCCAGCCCTCAGCCCCCACCCCACTGGCTGCTGCGGAAGGAATGAGGGGCTTCCCACTGTTCCTTGTTCTTCCATGCCTTAGGGGTTCACCCCAAACTGGTGCCAAACTATTGGAACAGGACCCAGCAAAGCAGGAGTGGGAGAGCACTTGTGGTAATGCATCCCCCTTGCCTGCTCTAGAGTCACAGGAATTGCCATCTCCTGACCATATAGGCAGCTCTTGCATGGCTAAAAGGGGAGGCACTGACTGTACCAGGAAATCCTATTCCCTGGCAGAGGTGGGAAGCAAGAGTAGCAATAGTCAGTCATCCCTTGACAGCCTTAGAACACTCATTCCATTGATCATAGCCTGAGTGGAATAGTACCACTGTTACTGGAGTTTTGATAATTTTTTTGACTCAGCTTGTGGTCAAGGTGGAGATTTACTGATGACTACAGATGTTTATAGGGTCATCTTGTGACCCTATAAACCAACAGTGGTTCTGAGTGAGGTACTTCGAGCTTTCCTGTACCACAGTGTGCTGCAACAACATCTCTTTCAGAGTGGGGTGCTTCTCAGAATTCACAAACTCTGAAGTTTGTGGTAACATGAGGATTGACACCAAAAGCTGACAGTGGGATCTGGGCTGAAATCCCAGAGTGTGTGTGTGTATAAATTGCTATAGAAAGTATAGAATCACAGAATCATACAAGAGTTAGGGTTGGAAATTACCTTAAGATCATCTAGTTCCAGCCCCCATGCCATGGGCAGGGACCCCTCACACTAAACCATGACACCCAAGGCTCTGTTGAGCCTGGCCTCGAACATCACCAAGGATGGAGCATTCACAACTTTCCTGGGCAACCCATTCCAGTGCCTCACCTCCCTCACAGTAAAGAACTTCTTCCTTATATCCAGTCTAAACCTCCCCTGTTAAAATTTGAACCCATTACCCCTTGCCCTGTCACTACAGTCCCTAATGAAGAGTGCCTCCCCAACATCTCTATAGCCCCCCTTCAGATACTGGAAGGCTGCTATGAGGTCTCCATGCAGCCTTCTCTTCTCCAGGCTGAACAGTCCCAACTTTCTCAGCCGATCTTCATACAGGAGGTGCTCCAGTCCCCTGATCATCCTCGTGGCCCTCCTCTGGACTTGTTCCAACAGGTCCATGTCCTTTTTATGTTGAGGACACCAGAACTGCACACAATACTCCAAGTGAGGTCTCACGAGAGCAGAGTAGAGGGGCAGGATCACCTCCTTCAACCTGCTGGTCACACTCCTTTTGATGCAGCCCAAGATACGGTTGGCTTTCTGGGCTGCAAGCCCACACTGAAGCCGGCTCATGTTCAGTTTCTCATCGACCAGCACCCCCAAGTCCTTCTCCACAGGGCTGCTCTGAATCTCTTCTCTGCCCAATCTGTAGCTGTGCCTGGGATTGCTCCTACCACAGCACGTCATGTCCAGTATATAAACTGGGGTAGTTACCCGGAAGGGCAAGATCACTGCTCGGGTCAGGCTGGGTAAAGATCGGTGGGTGGTGAGTGGTTGTATTCTCTTCCCTTGTTATTTCCCTTATCATTATTATTATTGGTGACAGCAGCAGTGGTTTGTGTTATACCTTAGTTACTGGACTGCTCTTATGGCAAACCGTGGGAGTTACATTGTTTCAGTTCTCCTCCCCATCCCTCTGGGAGCGGGGAGAGGAAAGGGGGGGAGTGAGCGAATGGCTCCGTGGTACTGAATTACCAGCTGGGCTTAAACCACGACACCAGCTCACGTGGGAGAGATTGGATTCCCACACAAGCTACTTGCTACAGCACCAGTGGGACAGTTGATCACCACACATCTAACCCAGGATGGGTAAAACATCGCTGGCAGAACTGGTGCCCCAGAAGGAAGGATGCTAAATGCAAAAGATCTCATTCTATAATCGCATTTGCAGGCATAAATCAAGAATATCTTCGTTGGTGCAAATGAGGTTACTCCACAACAAATCCTTCAGGGGCATGGCCAACATTGTCTATGATTCCAATATTTTAAAGTAGGATAAAAAGTGTGTGCTGGACGCTGGATAAACAGTGTATGCTTCTAAGCCTGTGGTGAATCACTACACACATCACAGATCAGCAGGAGGAAAAACCCAAACGGATCCTATTTCTCTCAGCAAGTTGTCAAGTCACTTTTTGTTTTTTTTCTTTTAAATACTTCAGGCAGGGTCTCCAAGGTGGGGGAAAAAAACCAAACCCTAGAAGTGTTTCTTAAGCTTGATTAGTTTCATGTCTGTAGGTGCCATTCACCTGCAAACTGACAGAAGATGCCTCCTGGACTTAAGACATTGCACAGCAATGGAGAGAAGTCGGACAGAATTTCTAATTACTGCTTGTCATCACCTCTAACTACACATTTATGTGTCAAGGCTTTTTGACAAGTTACAAGGCAAGTACCTGGTTTGTCCTGTCAACTGCAGAATAACAAATCTCCTGAATCATCCCCTTGAAGGGATGCTCTCAGTCCTGAGACCAGGCAGTGCTTTGGCCTGAGACCGGGTTTGCACTCTAAGTATTGAACAGAACTGTGTCTTTTTGAATGGGTTCCTTGTATAAAAATGTTCACGGGGACTGAAGCCACATGGGTTTATTTTCATAACTCCTCCTTACCCAGCTATGGGAAATCCTTCAGAAAAAAAAGGTAAGAAAAGTAATTGTTTTCATCTGCAAAGGACATGACAATGAGTAGGTGCCTTTAACCATGTATAATTCCTTTTAAAAGGATCATATCACAGTCTTTAAAAGCTTATCAATGCTTTTATGTTGTCTGATCCTCAGAAGCCTTCATCATGGATTCTCACACTCTGGTGACACAGAGAACCTTGTAATACTTCAAAATATTATTTGGCACAGCTGAACTCATTTTCAATCAGGTTTTAAAAGCTATGTATTAGAAAGACGTCATTGCCTTGTCTCCATAACATACATCAAGGGCAGTATCATGGACTGAATCAACTGCTGGTCTCCTGCCGCTAGGTTATGCCTCTTTTCGATGCAAAATCAAGAAAGTCCAACACATGAAGAGATTAAGAATTAAGTGGGATCAGCCTTCATATGGTTGTGTTTTCTGAGGCCATCTGGTTAACAGCATGTATTAAGAGGGTGAGATAGCTGCTCTAAGTGTTACACTGAAATTGATGAATGTGAATTAAAACCACCAGAAGTTTAGCATTTGATGATGTCAGCTTTGGGAGACACTACACATGCCCTGGTAAACAACTTAATGTCATCACCTGAAATATCTCCATGCATTGACTTGTAGAATTGGATCTTTTATATTATATGTTACAGTTTTGTCCAGGCCATCTGGAATACAAGCTGCCAAAAGCCATAAGAATTTTTCTGCTAGCTTGCTCCAGTACACGGAGCTGTGGTTTTTTTAAAGGACAAGAGAAATGCAAATAACAAGGTGCCAAAATATTGGAGGAGAATTTCACTAAAACTTTACCCTGGAAACAGGTGGCCTTTTTTTCCTAAACCTTAACAGATTGAAGTACATACATTAGAACAAGAAGACTGTCTTGCCATTCCTCTTCATTGTAAGAAAATTATCTTTCTTTAAGCTACATTATGATCCTTCTTCACCATAAGCTTCTGGAGCACAGCACACTTCTATTTTGCCTGCTGAACACGTAAGTGCAACTCAGTCAAGAGAGTAAGCTCATGCTTTCCTGAAGCATACTGGGTTAAGTTGTGCGCTTCAATTTAGGCATGTTCAGAATTGCTTCACTGCATTTCAGCCACAATCTCCATCTCCCCAGAGCTGTTTTTTTCACTTTCTTCTTCCAAATTACAGACCTCACAAAGGCAAGAGACCAGATGGTAAGCATCTGATGCAGAATGAAAAGTCATTATTAACAGTTATGTAGCATAGCTTCGTAACTGCTTACCTAGATCTAGCAACAGCAATCAGCTGGCTGAGACTGGGACCCTGTTAGTCCAGCTGCCTGACTACCTGACTGGAGCTGTGGGTCTGCATTTGGCTGATCTGGAGCTTGAGAGTCTGTGCCCATCAGTGTTGACACAGCTGAAAAGGTGTTAGAAGGCAAAGTAGAAAATGTGCCTGTTTTGTTTATCTGTGATGTGTGGAAAACTAAAGTGATTTTTTCTGTTTCCATTTTATCTTTTGTGTGTGTGTGTGTGTTTGGTTTTGGTTGGTTGGCTGTTTTTTGTTTTGTTTTGGGGTTTTTGTTTGTTTTCTGTTCAGGTGACAAATTCAAATTTATTTGTTTTATGCTTCATGAATGACAAGAGAAACAAACCAGAACTTATCACAAACAGTACTCCTTGAAATTAAACCTCATTCGGACAGAAATATCTTCTGATTATTTCTATTCAAGACAATCTTTTGTTCTACCATTTTTGTCATCCATTTAACTGGAATCATTAACTCTATTGAGGGAAGAAGCTTTTGTTAACAACTCTGCCTTCTCTCTGTTTTGCTCAAGGTTGAAATGCCAGGTGGTGATGGGTTGGTGTTGTTCAATAGATCATTTTGGGTTTGTATGCATCCAGATTTGTTGAACCTTCATTACCCTCTCTGAGAGGAAATGTAAAATGACATGTATATTATCAAGACTGAAATAATCAGATGCCCATATTACACTCTTGGAGGCCTTTTCTTTACCATGATTTTAGCCATGGAGATTTTACTTGCTCTGACCAGAGCCAGTTCTGGAAGCAGTTACACTGCAGAGATGAACGTAGGCTCCGGGCTTAATTCCTGGAAAAGCTGCTTGTTTGAACACTTTCTGTTACAGAACTGGTGAATATCTGTAAGTAAGATAAAATACACCACACATATTGCTAGTAACCGTGCCATTCTTCTAGAGAAAGAAACAGGAACCCACCAAATCTGATCGGACATGGTAAGAAGCAAACAATGCTCAGGACCTTTCCTCACCTGAATTGCATATGGGAGCTGTCGTCTACTCATGGGCAGCTCACTGTGTGATTGGGACCACAGTCTGATCGAACTTGAAAGAAATAAACTGGGAAATCAAGGCAGGCAAGTACAAGAATTACAGTGCTGGCTCACCCCAAGAACATAAAAGTTTTCAAACAAGGAAGGACAGCCTCAGATCAACATTTTTCATGTTACTAAGGTAAAAACAAGCAACAGGATGAAAACAGAGGCTCATCTAGAGCTTGTCTGAATGACATAAGGGAGCACAAATGACACATTTTTGCCCATTTGCAGGTAACCTAAAAGAAGTAAACCCTCTACAACAGCAAAAAAGTTTTTCTTCTCTGTTTCTGTGCAGTAAGCCACATACTGAGGAGAACAGGGATATACGCTGACTTTCTCATAGGTAAAAGCTGTGGTGCTTCTCACAAAAGACAAGATAATGGGGGGGGGGGGGGCGGGGGCCTTTGACCTCCACATGCACTTTGTGCTTTGATAACTGGTAAGAAATTCTGTCTGAGTGGAGCAAAACCAGGTAAGAACTTTGAGCACAGACACAAGAAGCCTGGCAGGAGCTCAGTGGTCCATGCAGAAAGCAGAAATAAAACTTTCCATATCAGAGAAACAGAATTTCTTAACACAGCACTCTCTAATCTTCCATATGGAAATTTCTTTATTCATGACCTGTTCAAGAAACTACACTATTTGAATGTTGTAATTCACCTTTGTAGACAACAGCTCCATGACTAATAAGATGTGGTGACAGCACATATTTCTATGGAAACTGAGATTTGTCTCTCTGACATTTGCCTCAACTCACTGAAACTGGACACTAGATCTGTTCATGGATGCAAATAGACAATGTAAACTGTATATTCATCAACCTGAGACACTTGCAGAGGCATTTGAGAGTAGTCAATCATGCACCTGGCTGTTCCTGTACAAAATCCTGGTGACTTGTCATGTAAATAAGCAGTCTTTATAAGAAGAATGGTGTCTCCACATTCACATCTGCAGGACCCACTGGGCTGTGTGTTTTTTCGACGGATGCTCCACAGCCCTTGTCCTCTCTCTGGAGAATGGCCTTTCCTTTAATGACTTCGTTTATGACTGTTATGTTTATGTATGGTTATTCAGCCTTCATCTTCCTGACCAGTACCCACCACAGTAACTCTGTGCTTCATCATCAGGCCCTAGAAGGATCCTGCTTGGCGTCTCTTCTTCAGTGTGCCTTCATTAGTCTAAAATACTGAGTTACCTTTCCCTGTTCCTCGTGTCTCTGGAAAGAAGTTAATTCCTGTGGTCAAACAACAGAAACTATGACATTAAACAGAAAAACCACAGGGAATCATTTATTTCACAAAATTGTGCAGGTATTTTGTTTTCTACCAGGAGTGTTTGCAGAAGCAGAAAACTGGTCTCTACCATTACCAAAGCCAAGCATGTCATGCTTATTTGATAACACTGGTAATTTTCCAGGAAGTATAAAAATATCTATGTTCCTTACATATGGCAATTATTGAGTGAATAAAAAAACAAAGGAAAATAACCTAATAAATAACATTCTGTCACACTTTAGGGACACTCCTCCAAACAAGTAAAGCTGTACAAATATAGGACCTTATCCCATGCTGTGTATAATCTGAGAGAAATTTGCTACTTCAATCATAATTGCCTATGGCAACAAGTACCAGAGGAAGCTGGATTGGACATTACAGATGGCTCTTTGCAGCATTTAGTGCTTCTTTGGCAGGGCTTGCTTCTCCTCTAATGGGTGCACTAGGAACATATTTCCAGAGCAGAGACAAAATCAATTTGTTTTCACAGAATTTTCAGCCATTTCTTAGTGTTGGAGCTGTGTTTACTCTTGATCTTTCTCATACTGATAGAATTTACAATGCATTTCAACAATGTC
Organism: Neopsephotus bourkii; assembly: GCF_033783945.1. Lineage (NCBI taxonomy): Eukaryota > Metazoa > Chordata > Aves > Psittaciformes > Psittacidae > Neopsephotus > Neopsephotus bourkii. The sequence continues at coordinate 5,863,680 of NW_026902113.1, forward strand.
AGCAGACCCTTATGTTAGTTATTAACTCAGTGGTCTAATATAATCTGGAATCTGGTTGTATCTGTGAATACATAAGTGGCATTTTAAGGTAGAATATGTTATTGCTACTTTTGAGAACTAAATTGCAGCTGTTGTGGTTTGACCCCAGCCAGCAACTAAGTACCACACAGCTGCTTGTTTGCACACACACACCCAGCATCAGAGAATTGGGATAAAAAATGTAAAATCCATAGGTTGAAATAAGAACAGTTTAATAGTTGAAATAAAATTTATTATAATATAAAAGAAAAAAACAAAACAAGAGAAATGATGCACAGTACAATTCCTCACCACTTCTGGGTGACTCCCCTCAGTTCATATATGTGATGTGCTGTGTTATGGAATACCCCTTTGGGTAGTTTGGGTCAGGTGTCCTGTCTGTTTCCTCTGGCTTCTTGTGCTTCTTCTCACTGGCAGAACATGAGAGACTGAAAAGTCCTTGATCAGAGTAAGAGCTACTGAGCGACAACTAAAACACCGGTGTATTATCAGCACTGTTCTCAGACTAAAGCCAAAATGCAGCACTGCACCAGCTACTAGGAAGAAAATTAACTCTATCCCAGCTGTAACCTTGAAAAAGCTGGTTATGAAGTATCAGCCAAAAAGCTATAGGTGCATCTTTACAGCAATGACTATCAGATAGGTTTTTGACATATGGTCTGATCTGTCATTCTTTGTCCTGATCTCGCTCACTGATTTAGAAAAATGTGCAAACCTGCCTCCAAGAGATTTAAGTGAGGAGAGAGGAAATCTCTGACAAAACAGAAAAGTTACTAAGAAAAGAGGGACAGTTTCATTTAGCAAAAAGGATCTGGTCCAAAGCTAAATGTTTTAGATCTTCTGAAATATTCAGAAAGACTTCAACTCTGATTACCTTCAGCAGGCTTTGAGCAGAACTATGCTGGTCCTTGGAGGGCCACATATTTGCATTTGCATTTCTATTAACCTTACTGATGCCTATTGACTGTACACCACACTTCACATGCTGTATATGTCCAACTGACCTGATGTCAACATCTGTTGTTCCAACAGTACAAATGCACCTGATTTCAAAATGCTGGACTAGGAGTATCACATTGACTCATATTATTTTTGTCTTGTTTGTTAGAAGTATGTCCTCTTGGAGATCAGATACTGCACAAAGAAAATACATTTTCCAGTAGCTAGTAGCAGCTGAAATTTGAGACAGAGAAGCGGCTGATTGCACCTTATCTTTTGTGTTTGCTGCTGTTCTATGGGACTTTCTGCATCAGAAATCTTCATGAGGCAGATGAGTTAAGCCTGGACATATTAGTGATTTAGGATTATAGCAGCCATGTATGTTGCAGAGGGAAAAAGCTACAGTTCTACATTTGCCAAGTCCTGCCTGTTTCCTCTGCTAAGGAAACAAATAATAAGCATGCCCTAAGGAAGAAAGGGAAGAAGAATACCAATGTAAGCATTGTATCACGCCGATTTTCAGTCTGATTTAATATTAAAGATCCATATTGTCAGGCAGTCTGAGAAAGTCTGTAAATATAAAAGTACATTTAAAGAGCTTTAAGCTTCCTAGCTTGAAGGCTGTTCACCAAAATGGAAGATGGCACCAAGTTAGTGATTAATGGAAATATTAAAAGCATAAAAGAATAATGTGTTCGTATTCAGAACAGCATTACATTACCAATGAGTTGTTTTGTTATAATGTCCCCCAATTATCCTGTTCTGCTAATGCAAATATTTTTTGATCAGTTGAATCAGTAAGAGAATTTCATTATTACAGCCTCTTGTTTGGCTTTGAAGAGCCTGGAAACAATGAGGTCTTGATTAACCTTTGTGTAAATGTTGACGAATCTTACTCGTATTGCTTAATGCATTACTGGAAGACACTGAGATTTTACAGGGATGATGATGGGCCACTGTATGATAAGATAGGATAGGATAGCAGCAGGCATTCCAAATTTTCTCTATTCATCTAATAGTAAAAATCCTGCATTCTAAACAGTGAGCCCAGCTATAGTCAAAGAAACTCACTGAAAAAGGAAAGATGTGGCAGCTCATCATAAGACTTCATACCTCCTGTCCTTTTACTGTTTTGGAGAGCATGATAGAACTGGTCAACATTTTTAACTTGCAAACACTTTTTGGTGGAAAACTGAAAAGACACTGGGAGATGAATCAGTGCAGTAAGAAATTGTTGACAATCAGCTGGCTATCTGCAAACCCAGATGATGGTAAAAATATTAATACAGCTATTTAAAATAGAAGCTAAAAAAAGTAAGGCTATTTTTGGGTGGAGTACTATGTCTGACAGTAAACAAGCAAGTCCAGTCTAAATCTTGTGCTTTAAAGCAAGGAGGCAGGAAAACCACAAAGAGGAAAGGAGAGAGCTAGAGATGATGGCAGTGTTACAGATCAAACTCAGAAAAGCCTGGCTGTTATACTATTCTCTTATGACCACAGCCATGAAAGCTTACAGGAGCTGATCAATAGCTTCTGGGTCAGAGATGTTATCTGCAGGCATGGAAAACCACCACATTTTTTCCTAAATATTATACTTCAACACTTTTTTAGAAGCTCACAATATATTTTTTCTTATTTATTGTTTCTCTTCTGATCCTTAAAGTTCACATAAAAACCCCTAATTCATGTTTTACAGCAAGTTTTATGCACAGTCTCAGGTATGTCAGGGTAAGCTGAAAATAATGTGTGTATGATTAACCCAGTGAATGCAGAGACCAATATCCAGACAAAAGAAACATGTTAGATTTGTGATGATTTTTTTTTTTAAATGAGTTGTTTTCAGGCGTCTATCCAGTCAGGAAGAAAAATCAAATAAAATGCAATAGATTTTACTTGATACTGCTGGATTAGTCTTTCAGTTCCACAGAGCCAAGCTAAATCTGCATGTGAGAGCTGGTGTTTACATCTTACTGTTCATTTTTAATGAAACATACACAATCACATTAATTTTCTGTTCACTTTTTATTATCCCCACTGCAGGAAGAAATGTAAAAAACTTCTTAAAACATATAACTGGAGAGTATTCTCTGGGTTACTTACTGGATGAAAATGGCACAGTAAAGGCAGAAGAGTAGTCACCACAGCTCACTTCACCCTGACAGCACACCACAGGTTATTGCACTATTGTGATTTCTAACAGCTCTGCACTGAAGTGACACTTTAATCTCTCCTTGCTGCACATGTGAGTTTGGTCACCCTTTTTGCTGCAAATGTGAATGCAGTCACCCTTCACCATTTTTACTTTCTTTAGTACACACTGAAGATGGCTTCAAGCAGAATTTTTCATCCTGAGTCCCCTTGGCTGTTAAAGCCAGAAAAGCTGCCAAGCATTCAAAAGTAATAGGCTGCAAGTGTAGGACCCTACTTCTGTCCTTAACTGGCAGATATATTGAGAGCCTGGTCCTTTTTTGTGCTATTATGAGATGGCTGGTGGCTCCCTTGGGAGTGATGATCCCCAGCTCCCTAACCTGGGACTATGGGCTTTCCCTAGCCCCTAAGGCAGCAGGTGGGAGAGGGGACAGGGTGGCTGAGTGCTTGTGAGTAAATCACTGACCCTCTTGGTCCATGTCCCTACCTCCAAGGACTTCAATTTCCTAGATGAGAAAAATATCAATTTAATCTGTTTGGATAGGGCTGCTGTAACAATTGGTTCAGTGGTGGGATAGAGCATGGCATGGAGCCAGGATCTGCATTTTGGTGGATTGAGTGGACAAAACAGGAGGGTTTCTGGCTGTCTGCCCAGAGGAGCACGGCTGGTCCTATCACTCTGCTCACCTGGGCATGCCAAAGGCCACCTCAGCCCTCACCAGTCAGGCCCATGGGATGACCCCAGCCAGGACCAGTGCTTTCATGCCTTGTCCACATAGGCTCAAATAGCAAAAGAAGGACACCACTGTCATGCCAACCTTTATGCTTTAGCAAGGGTCAGGTTTGCTCCTTGAGCCTAGAACGTGCTCTGGACACATGAAGCGTTCCATAACACTATGGATTCAAATCTTGGCAAAGTGCTTATGGCTATATACAAAGAAAGTGTCAGAAATGACACAAACCATGTCCCTCTGGCAGTGAGGCTCATCCAGATGGCCTCGTGTGTGCAGCTGTAACAGTGCCTGTCCCCAGGATGAGCTGTGAAAGCTGATGGCCAAGGAGGGCACCTCCCGGGACCAGGTTGCACATTCTTCCAAAGCTGTTCCTTACAGTCTGTACAAGGGCACGGACTCTGAATTGCACCCGCCCCTCTCTCCCCTCCCCCGTTGCAAGGCACTTAGTACAAAAGAAATGTTGGTGAAACACGAGCAGAACTGTTGTCAGTGAGACATTACATGATGCTGAGCCGAGGATCGTAACTTTAAACATTAACAAGATCAGAGCAAGAAGTGCTCAGCAGAGTGTTTCTGAGTAAACCAGTGTCTCCTGCTGTGATAAGGTCTCTGAAATATTTCAGAATGAATGAAGGAAGCATGTATCTATATGTGCATTCGTCAGAGATGCTGCAAGCATTATATCACGTAAGCTGCCCATGTATTTTCTTACAGTGTTTATAAGCAGGAATACATGTGAAGACTCTGTCACAGTTAGGCACAAATAACTGCAAAAGACAACTATCTTTTAGAAGTAACAGAGATTTCCTAGAAGAGGATGATGTTGACTATACACTTAGGGAGGATTTTCACACTTATAATTCACTTCTAAAGAGATGAGCAGATCTGCCATCCTAAGCACTGTGAGATCCAGCCTCACTCCTCTTCTGCAATGGGAGCCACTCCAACTTAACATTCCCTCCTTGATCTCCCAGGAATTAATGCTTGAAAAGTACCAGTGAACCTAGTAGTGAAAGGCTACCAGAAACCCTGCTGCTCTCAAGGCACATGGAGCTCCCCAGCTCCCCTCTCCTGCACTGGGCTTTCGCTGTAAGCCTGGTTATGAAATGCTGAAGAGCCTGTGAGAAATACATTACAGGCTGACCACCATTGGCCCAAAACATTTGGAAACAACTTCTCTGGCAAGCAGGCAGGGGTGTAAGGGGAATGTAAATGAGGTATAGGAGTTCCTTTCCCCAGTAGTATCACTACCTGGAGCATTCATGAGATACAATAGCCCTGTAGGATTTTGTGACACCGCGTCTCATCCCCATCTCATGGCTGCATCTCACCTAGAAAACATGCGTTAGTGATCAAAAGGAAATAGGATTCAGGCTGACTGGAAAAGGCCAGGTGGAGGGACAGCTCTGGCAATGGCTGATGGACATCATGCCTTGAAATAATAACGAGACAGCATTATCTTTTCATTATTTAGAATTTGAGGCTATTTTTTTTTCTTTTTTTTCTTTTTTTTTGTTCATTTCTAAATGTGCAGTTTAGAAAAAATCTGCAACTCAGTGTCATGGGAGTGAGGGAAGCTAACTATAAAGTATGTGGTTATTCCTAGCAGGGTATTTCTCATCGCTGCTGCAGACAGGAAATTTGGGCTGCTGTGAATCATCAATTTCCCTGTTCATGGTGTCAGGTATGAGTGTCACTTTATATTCAGAGATATCCTTAGCAAGGATGATATAAAAAACACGAAGCACAAAAACAAGTCAAGCAAGAAGAAAGTCCTAAACCACTGAAATGCTGAAGAGGAGCTGCCAAAATAAAATAAAATAAAATAAAATAAAATAAAATAAAATAAAATAAAGTAAAGTAAAAATAACACTAAGCTTTCTGGAAGGAGTTGCCACAGAGTTAATTTAGTTGTAGCAGTGTGGAAACTGGGAATTCAAGCTGAGGTTTTTTTGGAAGACCTCAGTCCATTAGAGGTAGAAAACTTATTAAAATGTAATGGGATTTTGGAAACTAATATGCATATGCTCCTTTTAAATCCCAAACATCATGCACAAATTAGATGCATTTCAAGAGACAGGGTAAGATCTGTAGCAGGTATAAGTCATACAAGATCTATTAGAAAATAACAGCTTTAAACTAAGGCAGTTGTCCCCTGGAAGATAAACATATACATATATATATATATATATTTAAGTGACACCAGACTTGCCTGGGTGATTTTAGCACAATTTCAGTCTGTGAAATAATTTTAAAGGTGTATCCTTTACTTTTTTCTTAAAAGTCTTAATTAAACTGATGCAAAAATGAAGCAAAACCTATGTGCCTGCATGGCAAATAAATCAGGGAAGAGCATCTGGGTTTGTTCTGCATTTGTACCTAGCACATAAGCAGCCTAAGATTAAGAATCTGGGAATTGCCACAATATATAAAATGTAGATGAAGACTTTTGAAACCTATTTGTACATTCAACTTTGCCTAGAGTCCTGTCTCCAAAACTTTTCCCAAGCCATTTATTCAGAAATTCAGCAAGGCACAGAAAGCCAGCAGACTTCAGTAGGTGCTGCAGGTAGTAATTATCCACCACAGCAACAAAAATCAGTAGTGAGACATCATTCCCGCCTGATTACACCAACAGCCTAAGGGCTTCAGCCTTCTAAAAATAGTTATCAGCAGCTGAAGGAGAAGAGAATAGCATCAGTGTGAAAACAGGGAAACAAGAAACCCAAGACAGATATCTTACCCACTCCACAAGCAGACTGTGTTTATGTCTCAGTTCTGCCCTGGTGAGAGAGCTGGCATATGAAAATACACCTGAATAGACAGTCCAAACAACAGAAGAGCAAGTAGCCTCAAGGAGAGTGCAGTGATGAGTTGCTTGCTTTCTTGGACACAGCAAAGTGATTATGGGCAAATATATTGATTTGTTTTGAATGCAAATGTATATAATGAATGTATAACCCTGCAATGCCTACCACAACTAGGGATGCTAGATCAAATCCCAGCACCCTATTCATCCTTCATATTGGAGGCTGTATATTGTCTTTTCAGCTACGTATCTTTACCTGCAGATCCATATATTGTCACAGGGCTGGAGCATTTCTCCTATGAAGAAAGGCTGAGAGTTGGGGTTATTCAGCCTGGAGAAAAGAAGGCTCAGATGAGAACTTGGAGCAGCCTTCCATTAACTAAAGGAGCCTACAAGAAATCTGGAGAGGGACTTTTCATAAGAGCAAGTAGAGATAATAGCAAATAAGTTTAAACTGCAAGACAGTACATTTAGATATTGGGAAGAAATTCTTCATTGTACTGGTGGTAAGACACTGCAACAAGTTACCCGAAGAAGTTGTCCCAGATTTCAAGTGTACAGCCTTGACTGAAAGTCAACAGAAAGTCAACTCCCAGGAGACCTTGCAGCAGCCTTCCAATACCTAAAGTGGCCTTTGGAACAGGCTGCTCAAAGAATTTGTGGCTGCCCCATCCATGGCAGCGTTCAAGGCCAGTCTGAAGGGGTTTGGAGCAACCTATTCTAGTAGAATGTGGCCCTGCCTGTGGCAGGAGAGTTGAACTAGAAGGTCCCTTCCAACCTAAGCCATTCTACAATTTTATGATAACAAGGGAAGGGCCCAGGAGATTTGCCCCCAAAGACCACACAATGCAGAAGAATCAGCCAATGGTTCATTAATCAGAACATTTTATTCCAGGTCAGTTTCACAGAGGGAGGGTGAGTGGCTCGGTGTTACCCTGGTCCATGGCCTCTAGCTGCCTGTGGGAAGATGGTGTGGTGCAGCATGATGCTGGTTGTGCTTCCTTGTGTTAGATCTTTACTGAAAGCTACATAAATCTCTGGCTGAGCAGCTGCGTAGAGATGGGAGTGAGTGCGCCATGGTCTTGCCCTGTCTTGCCTGGGCCTGCATCTGCAGAAGACAGGCGAGCAAACCACACAGCAGCTGCCTTTCTCACCATGGGCAACTGCTGCCCAGGGATCTGCCAGACTCCATCACTTAACTTTGTCTCAGCATCCTTAGGGCTGGTAGCAAATCTCTCCACCCGAGTGGCTGAGGACAGGAGCGAGCCACAGTCTGATCCGGTCCCGTTGCGTGCCTATGGCTGCAAAGGAGAAGATAACTGCAAAGCAGCCACCACTGCTCACCACGCACAACCCCTGAGCAGGGCCCTGCCATACTCCGAGGCTTGACTTTGTGTCCTTGCAGCAGCAGGCGAGTGTCTGGCTGTGTGGCTGGGGTCAGGAGTGCGCCCTCTTCCGGTCCTGTCCTCGTGTGAGCTTCTGGCTGTGGAAGGGAAAGGAGGAGCAGCCACCATCTGCCGCGCATGGGGCAGCCGCTGCCTCCCTGCCCGGGCCCAGCAGAGCGGCCCGGCCCTCCCCTCGCTGCCTTCCTCCTGCCCTCTCACCTGGGCCCTCACTCACCCACCTGCTCGCCTCCAGGCTGGTCTGGCCCTTGTCACCGCACAGCCCTTTATATACCCGTCCTGGTATCTATGCTACCAACCCCTGTGGAATGGAATGGCCACCACCAGCATTCCGTCTTCTGGGACATGGCCACCACCAGCATTCTGTCTGTTGACACATCATTTGGGAGATCCAGGGCTGCTGGAAATCTCATGCCCTGGCTGCTGGTGAAAAAGGGCTATTTCTTTTCATCCCTGTTAAATGCAGTGGGATGGACAAACCCCACAACTCAGGCCCATGAGGAAAACAGCCAACACAGAGAGCCTGCTGTCACTCCTGTGTATGCTTGGACACAGCCTCTTGATCTAGGACTATGTTCCCTCACAGGCCCTCACTGTGCTGCTCACTCCCAGTTTCCCTGGTCCTCCTTCTTGCTGACAGGTCTGGGGCAGAGCAAGGTGGAGCTCAGCGTGAGAGTGCAGACATAGAAATGTAAGGTCGAAACACCAGGAGTAATTCAGGTGTTTGACACACTGGCCTAGTGCCACCTGGGCTGCCTTACATCGCAGCATCCCATGGATATACATGAAACTGGCACATAGGAGACAGGACCTTGGAAAAATACGTGCCTCTTTAGATCAGGCAGGAGCAATACACAAAGGCATCTGTCTTTGCACTAAGTGTTTATTTTAATTACAGTTGTAACACCTAGAATTCACCTGTCTCTTTGAGTTTCTCAAGGATTTTGATTAGGTGAATCTCCATCATTTTTGTGGTTTCAGTTGTATACCCTTGACTGAAAGTCAACAGAGTCTCCTGTGACCAAAGTATTTAGAACAAGACACAGAAGTGGAGTTTTCTCAAAGCACTTGGTACCTAACTTCTTAAACCCTTACAAATCTGACCCTAACACAGAAAAAAAAAAAAAAGGTTGGAAATAAGATTTAGAATGGAAGGCAATATCCATTTTTACCTACTACTTAATGATGACCATGTAAGAAGGAATACAAGGTACACTGTCTGATTTGGAGACAAACAGTAGGATCTTGTCCCATGGAACTGGGATTTCCTTCATCTGGAGAATAAAAAAAAATAAATAAAATATTACTCTTTCACAGGTTGGTTTTATTACTTTTTTTTTCATGTGGAATATCAATGTGCATGAGGCTTTTATGTCAAAACAAAGCTTCTATACTCAGTGATCTTAAATCCCTGATGTTAAGGACCTGTGAGTCTTGTGGAACTCTACCACAACTGTTAAATAAAATAATAATTTTAAACACTCTGGGAATCTGAACACTTTCCTTACTCACTGCATACTTACATATGATAGGCTAAATGTGCCACTGAACTATATGGGCAGAAATAAACCATAATGCCTGTTTGACAGGCCAGTTAGACCATTCTTCTGTTCTTTTCTGTGTAGCCAAATTTTTCTGTTGACTTCAGTCCTACATTTTTTAATATGGCATGGCTGTGGCAAGAATATAACCATGATATAGTCAACAATCATTTGGGTACTTTAAACTTCTAGAACTTCTGCATATTTCCTAGCAGAGAAGGGATGACATAAAAGTATTTTATTATTTTAGAAAACATTCTGTAATGTAGTCTTTGTGAACTGATATAACTAGTCAAACTAAGCTGAATTTCAAAGGAAATTTCTTTCCCCTGCTGATACTACTGCTGAACTATGCAGCTTGTAGCAAACATGCAAGTGATTTCTATTGGAATGAGAAAGGTAGGAAATCCATATATTTTTGTGCTTTAGGGAAGTCTCTGGACAATAACCAAAACTACGACTTTTATCTGGATAAACTCTGAGATATAAGTGGATTGAGAGCAGCAATTGAGGGTCTTGGGGGATGGAAAACTGAATATTAGCCAGCAGTGGGTGTCTGCAGCCCAGAAAGCCAACCTCATGCTGGCCTGCAGATCAAGGGATGTAATTTTCCCCTCTGCTCTGCTCTCATAAGACACCACTTGCAGTCCTGTGTCCCTCTCTGTGGCCCCCAACATAACGAGACCATGGACCTGCTCAAGCAAGTCCAGAGGAGGGCTATAAAGAGGATTAGAAAGCTCAGCATCTCTCTTATGAAGACAGGCTGAGAGAGTTGGGGTTGTTCAGCCTTGAGAAAAGAAGGCTTGGAGGAGACCTTAGAGCAACCTTCCAGTACCTAAAGGAGGACCTATAGATCTGGAAAGGGACATTCACAAGGGTGTGTACGGATGGGACAAGGGGGAATGGCTTTAAACTGACAGAGGGGATATTTAGATTAGAGATGAACAAAAAAATTCTTCACTATGGGGGCAGTGAGGCAGTGGAACAGGTTGCCCAGAGAAGCTGTGGATGCCCCATCTCTGGAAGTGTTTAAGGCCAGGTTGGATGGGGCTTTCAGCAAGGTGTCCCTGCCCATAGCATGGGTGTTAGAAGTAGATGATCTTCAAGGTCCCTTCTAACTCAAACCGTTCTATGATTCTATGATTTACACAGCTACTCCTTCAATGCACCTCTGCTATTATCTGATTACACCCAGCACCAAATGGCAGGGATGCTCTCTGGGGATTCAGATAGAAAAAAAAAAGTCATTCAAGTCAGAAGATCATTATATACTGACTAACAATGCAATGCTGTACAACCTAGAGTATGTAGATCCACCACTGAAGTTGCAGGGAGTCTCTCAGCTAAATTCAAGAAGGCATTAATAAATATCTCTAGATAGCTTCCTTAAAACATACCTGCTAAAACCACTTTTTTATAAGAATCACCAGTATAGCTTGTTTTTCTGCCTAGTCCATATGATCATTCTTTAAAAAGAAGTCTCTGGATTTGCAAAACCTCAAATGCCTCTGCAGTCCAAATGTAGCATAGTTAACAGACTATACTGGATAATCCAATTTCATTATCAGGTTTTTCTTCCACAGTGAAAACTAGAAGAATGCATACTTCTGCATGCCCATCACTTCACTGTACATTGTGTTTTATGAATTGCCAGTGTCAAATTTATATAAACAAAAGTGCTAGATTCTATTGCATCCCCTTACATGTTAATATGCTAAACTATGGCATTAGTTAAGCCTTTGGAAGATGACTGATCTGAGGGATTATGCAATAGTGGCAGTAGAGGATTTCCACAGAAGGTGAGTATTCTCAGTAAGTCATCTCTTACTACCTTAGTTGCTGTGTCTTTAGTTCTTGCAGGCACTTACAGCTTCAGAAGAACTAATTTTTCTCACTTTTCTCACTTCTTTATATCAAAAAAGCCTACAAATGGACTATACTGCAGAGAGGGATCTTGGAGATGTACAAATGCATGTGGTCCCTGACATACCACCTTCACTCAGGTCCTGGGGGCCAGGGCAATGGCCTGCATTAACATTTTCAACTCAGCCCTGACATGTTATAACATCAGGTACATACATCAACAGGTAAATATTGTACCTCTTCTTTCCTGCTACCATTCTCCCTCTCTGGTTGCACCATGTGTTCTGGTTATAATCGAGATGAAACAGAATGATTTCAGGAACATAGGTGCATTAAGACATGCAGTCAGCTGGAATTGTTCTTTCATGCTCTTTTATGAGTAGCTGCTGAGCAGTCAGGGGAAAGTGAATTTAAGCCCTTAATACAGTCAATTGCCTTCTGCATGAGTTGTGTGAAACACTCTCAATGCAGTTATCTGACTGAGGCTTTTTACACTTCCTGTCCCTTTTTCAAATGATGGACTGGCAAACAAAAGCAGTGCTATATATTAGGGTGGCCAGAGAATAGGTACATGTGTGATATATTGCAGTTCTGTAGAGCAGCTAATGTTCCACTGCACCTTGTACTACACAGCAGCTCTGCAATGAGTAGTGTAGATCACAGGAGAGTGCAAGATGGTTTTCTTCTTCCAGTGATATAATTAGATCCATTGCTCATCTGTCATACCAGAGTGCTGTAGCAACAGACACTCAGCCATCTGTGACACCTGCTTCTTCATCAGGGACACTGGCACATCTGCATGTTGCCATGTGCCCTGCTAGCAGGAGCTCAGACCTCTGGCTTAGGGCTATGTGACCTTGGTTCCTACTCACTCATTATCAGAGATGTTATCTCCAATTCTGACAGTGATAAAGGGCAGAGACAGCAAGTGTAAAGCTCTACAGAAGCATCTCCTGTGGATATCTCAATCTTCTTTCTACATGCTTTGTGTCTTGCCATCTCTTTCAGTGTGTTTTTCTCACTCTGGATGCTCTCTGGGGCATGGATATGTCATTAGTATTTAGCTTCACTTGTGCCATCTAGAGCTATAATAAATCCTGAAGAAGGTCACTGTCATCAGCATATTGCAGTACAAGCATCACAGAGAAATGGGGCCTGTCCCTGTAGGTAAGAAATATCCTGAGCCTCAGAAACAAGAACTCAGCTCTTCTCCTATTGCAAAAGCTTCATTTATCTCTAGTGGCAATCCTGTGAACTCCCAGGTCCAAAGCATTTCCTTATCAGAGGTTATATTTTACTTTGCTGCTTCATAGCAATCATCCACAAGGACACAAGGCATAGTGTCCAGTATCAGGAATATTTGATCTGAACTTACAATGACTAGAAGCCAAAAGTGAAAGTGAGGTGTTTTTCAACATTTGCAAATATTCCTGCCCATGTTGAATGAAAAGTGGAATCATAGCAAATGTTCAAAGGCAGATAATCTTAAAATTAATTAAGAATTAAGATTATTAAGATAATTAAGAATCAGATCTTCATGCATCAGTTAAAATGCTTCATTTCTGACACAGACTATTTATTTATGGGTTTTATTTATAATTTATGGCTGTATCAAAAGACTTTGTGACATTAGCAGAGGCACAACAAGGCTCCGGGTTATGGTCATGACCTGCTTCCTGAAGCTGCCTGGTTAAAAATGTACCCAACTATAGTGGAGGGGCTGAGTATTTGATTTAAAATCATCAAATCACATGATAGTTCAGGTTGGAAAGGACCTTAAGATCATCTACTTCCAACCCCGCTGCCATGGGCAGGGATTTCCCTTCCCTGCTTGCAGAGCTAGAGAGTGGTACCTCTCTTTGCTTGGTATCAGCTGAAGCCAGCTGAAATGAGGGCCAGGGGGTGTTTCCCACAAAGTTCCATCATAAAGGGGCCTTAAGATTTTGTAGCTGCTTTCAGCCTTTCCAGCAGCTGATGCAGGCAGAGCGACTGCAGCTGTAAGACACAGCAATCACTGCTTGCAAAGGGGGAGCTGGGGCATGTGGGGCATCCTCATATCCTCCAGCACTATCCTTTTCCTTAGGTGACCTGTACTAACACCAGTTCTTCAGAAACAGCAGCCTCTGCTACTCTTGATAATATTTCAGTCATCTATATCCACACAAAATGTGCAGAAAGCGTTTTTCAGCTGCACTCTCTTGCAGTGCTCTAAAATCTTCTGAGCAAGGTGTTTCCATCAACAGCAAGCTGGGAGATCCAGTGGTTATAAGGCTTTTTTACAGGCTGATTGAAGATGGACGTACTGCTGAAGTCCTGTGGGCTGCATTCAGCCACATCAGCTGGAAAAGTTGAGCCATATCTGAGCTAGATGAGAGTCTCCTGTCTGGTACGTGTCAAAGAAATCATGTTTTCAGGTGATGCCTTGCCACTGGAGGCAAAATGAATAGTATCCAACATCTCCAGAAAGGACAGTTCTTAAGGAAGAAACTCCACATTTTCACTCTGTGTGATGTGTCCAAAGACCTCATTTTCTCATACCAAGACCTCATTTTCACAAGCTGGACTTATGAGTGAAGAGGTTATTAATGTGCTCAGCCCTATCATCCATCTCTTCTCTTGGTGAGGTGAAGCACTTCTCTCTCTTGAGGAGACTTAATAGCAAAAGGGCAAGAATCACAGGAAGCCAGGACAGTTTAGGGACATGATGGCATTGAGACCTGGCTTTGAGGGAAGAGGTGTCAATGTGATTGTTTTATTGGAGAAAGGTTGGGGACCTGACACTGATTCCATGCCTTCCACACCCAGACACAGAGAGGGGTGTCACCTGCTGATAACCACAAGCATTCCTCTGCACTGCTCATGCCTCTCACCACCCAAATCCAGCAGCAATGGGCAAAGCCAAAAGCCATGTCCTTTGCCCGTTCCTAAAGAGAAAAAAAAAATTGACTAGGGATTTCCTTTTTTTATACTTTGCAGAGATGTGAATAAGACCTCCCTGTACTGATAATTCTGATCTTTCAGTACAGGAAAATATAGAATCTCTAGTCAAATATGGGAAATAAAGTCAACATTTTATCTGCAGCCCTCTGCAATTTTAGCTGAGGGAAGATAACATGCTATAATTTTGAATCAATTGAAAACTTGTCCACCACGAAGTATCATTGCTTTGCTCAATTTTTCCACATTCACATTTGTGCTGATACAGCCTCAGTGAAATGTTAATCTTGTCTAATCACTAGCACAGAGTAGTTAGGAGGTCTGTGGAGGTTTTTTGAGTGCATATATTCAGTACACCAACTTAGCTGCAGCAGTGGAAAGCCCCAACAAATATATTTCTTTATCTGTGTAATGTAGAATGCTCTTGTACAGGCCATAACTATCCACCACCCAGCACACAGGCAAAAAGCTTTGTAAGGCAGCTGCTGCTAGGTTGAAGATAAATCAATTGCTTGAGAAATGCAGGACTACAGTGAAGAAAAGGTGATATGGTGTGTAACTGAACTATTACTAGAAAAATTGTTCTAGAGCTCATAGTACAGTTTACTAGACAAAGTCCTGTAGGCAGACAATGAAATGTATGTGCCAGAATCAATTAGGACTTTATGAAAATTTAATCAAAGTTTATGGTAAATAATTCCACCCTAGATAAAGCTACGTTTCATTAATTTTTTATTGTTACTCATTTAAACTGAAGTGATTAGTGCACAGAGCAGAAACTTTGTTGTCATAAATTAATCTAAGCACATTCCAGGGATCAGTTTGGAGTAATCTCTCTGCTTCATGGTCAAGATTCCTGGTCCTGCTCCAAGAAGCAGTTAAGCATTTTAAAGAATCCTTTCCAGTCTGATGTGTATATTGCCTGCAAAGCAGGGTCTGGACCTCAGGTCTCTTCCTGTACAACCAAGTGCCAAATGCCCAGGCAGATTTTAGATTAGTAAATCCCTTATTCCTCTCTGAAGTGCAGGATAAATTTAGCTGAAGAACTGGAGGGTCACCTTGCTGTCTGGCTAGCCCATGCTGTGGCAGCTTATGCACTCTCCATGCCAAGGATGGGGAAGGCTGCAGAGTCTTCATCACAAGCCCTTTCCTATGCATGACTGACTGTTCTTTCTTTCTCAGTCACCTGTGTGAAAACCTAAATGTATCCAGGTATGTTTTCTGAATAAATACAGCAAAACTTACAAGGGACTCTGGCTTTCAGATGATGGAGTCCACACAATTTTCTTAGGCTTTTTTGAAACCAAGAATACCAAAGAACCAGTGGATGCCCTACCTGTGGAAGTGTTTAAAGCCAGGTTGAATGGGGATTTCACCAACCTGACCCAGCAGAAGGAGCTCCTGACCATGTCAGGAGGGTTAGAACTAGATAATCTTTACAGTGCCTTTCCACCCAAACTATTCTATGATTTTATGAAGACCTGTTATTGCTATATGAACAAGATTATCATTACATTGCTCATATCTGTCCCTTGCTATGCTGTCTGTAGACTGACATGCCTGAATTTATTTTTATCTGAAAAAATTCGAAGACCTGACATGAACGCCATAACATATGTGGTATTTGTGTCTGTGCATCATATAGGTTTTAAACCAAGATGGGGGCTTGGGGGTCTGGAAAGTAGTCTTAGAAAGCATTCAGGCAAACCAGAATGCATGAACCTCTCAGTATTTTGTGATAGAAGGAGTTAATTAAACCTTTGGCATTGTAAAGAGGGAAGTAATGAGTAAGGGTGGAAAGGTGGCTTTTACTTTTTTGTACAAAATTGCTATTCTAAGACTAGGGTAATATGCAAGTTTGGAATACCTATATTAAAAGAACCATGAACAGTTGCTGAGAGCACAAAATATACTCTAAAAATTTGTAGACTGGAGGCAATATAATTCCTTGGGAGATAAAAAGAACACCATCACTTCAGCATAGCAGAGAAAAGCTCAAGGTGCCCTCAAGAGGAAAATCAACTGGGAATGGAAGTGTTCTTCCATTCACTCATAGAATCATAGAATAGCTAAGGTTGGAAAGGACCTTAAGATCATCTAGTTCCAGCCACCCTGCCATGGGCAGGGACACCTCACACTAAACCATGCCACCCAAGGCTCTGTCCAACCAGGCCTTGAACACCACCAGCGAAGAAGCATTCACAACTTCCTTAGGCAACCCTTTCCAGTGCCTCATCACCCTCACAGTAAAGAACTTCCTCCTTATATCCAATCTAAACTTCCCCTGTTTAAGATTTAAACCACCACCCCTTGTCCTGTCACTACAGTCCCTTATGAATAGTCCCTCCACAGCATCCCTGTAGGCCCCCTTCAGATACTGGAAGGCTGCTATGAGGTCTCCACGCAGCCTTCTCTTCTCCAGGCTGAACAGCCCCAACTTTCTCAGCCGATCTTCATATGGGAGGTGCTCTAGTCCCCTGATCATCCTTGTGGCCCTCCTCTGGACTTGTTCCAACAGTTCCATGTCCTTTTTATGTTGAGGACACCAGAACTGCACACAATACTCCAAGTGAGATCTCACAAGAGCAGAGTAGAGGGGCAGCATCACCTCCTTTGACCTGCTGGTCACGCTCCTTTTGATGCAGCCCAAGATACGGTTGGCTTTCTGGGCTGCAAGCCCACACTGAAGCCGGCTCATGTTCATTTTCTCATCGACCAGCACCCCCAAGTCCTTCTCTGCAGGGCTGCTCTGAATCTCTTCTCTGCCCAACCTGTAGCTGTGCCTGGGATTGCTCTGACCCAGGTGTAGGGCCTTGCACTTGCCATGGTTAAACTTCATGAGGTTGGCATCAGCCCACCTCACAAGCGTGTCAAGGTCCCTCTGGATGGCATTCCTTCCCTCCAGCGTATCAACCGAAACACACAGCTTGGTGTCATCGGCAAACTTGCTGAGGGCGCACTCAATCCCACTGTCCATGTCAGCGACAAAGATGTTGAACAAGACCAGTCCCAACACCAATCCCTGAGGGACACCCCTTGTTACTGGTCTCCAGCCGGACATGGAGCCATTGACCACAGCTCTGTGTGTGGCCATCCAGACAGTTATTTAACCACTGAGTGGTCCCACGGAGGACCTCCACCAGGGCGCACCGGGTGCAGCCCTGCCCATTGTGCACCCTCCCCTCATGAGCCCAGTGCAGGCACTCTCTACACTCCGAGCTCTGCGCTGGAGCCTCCCCTCTCATCGGCTCTGTCTGGTGCCGACGCTGCCACCGCCGGGGCAGCCAGAGCAGAGCTCCCAGAGCGGGCCCTGGCCATGAGGTGAACGCTCGCCTGCCCGTGCAACTACCTCAAGCCCACCCCGCTCGCCGCGCTCCCTCGGGCAGGTTTTTACCCAATCAGGGCTGGTTCAGCTCCTCCTGGCCCCGCCCCCTGTGAGTCCCTGCTCGCCTCAGCGGAGCTGCCGGCTCCTGGGCAGGTCCCATCGAGGACTTGAGGCTCCCTCGGTGGCTCTCGCCGCTCTGAGTTGAGGCTCCTGGACGCTGATCTCCCCCGCTCCGGTGTTGAAGGCATCATCTCTGGAGCTACTCACCTCAGTAATTCACTTATTACAAATCCGTAATTACAATCATGGACAATGATGGTTCAAAGCAAGGCTAGTAGACAATTTTAAGTGATAAGTAAGGTGCAAATATGTTTTAGGGAGGTTATAAACTATTGAAGCAAACTACAGAAGAAAATGGCTGGTTCTGCATCTGTTGACATGTCCAAATGCCTTTAAAAAGTTTGTCTAAATCAAACAGACTCAGCACAGAGATAACTTAGCTAAAATTTTGTGGTCAGTGTTTTGCCTGGTTTTAATGCTGAAGCTCTAGATTTTATCTTTTTATTAGGTATAGAGGATGCAATTTTACTTTTTAAAGGTGAAGTTTATCAGTATTCTTGCAAAGCATTCATTGGGTCTGTAAACATAATCAATTTAGTATTGGTATGGCAGGTAGTGGTTTGATTAGAAAGGTAAAATATCAGAACATCCATGTGATTAATGAAGCAGTGTAGATACAAGTGATTCTGCATCAGTGGGGCAGGTGTTTGGTCTAAGAGAGCAAGTGGAGTTTTGTTTCGGAGAGAGTAAAATCAATGACACTGCTGGAGCTCCTCTCAGTACAAAGAGCTGCAGTAACATACTCCCACTAGTAAAGGTCAGATTGATTCAGTGGCTGTAATAATTTCCTGCAAATAAAATGTCTACTTACAAAAAAATAAACAGTAGATAAACAGTATTATTGCAACAACAATTATCCTTTACATCTATATGAGGCCTGGAAAAACTTGTTTTCTGATAAAATAACCATGTAGTATGCAAATGTATTTATGTGCTGTGCTTGTATTACCACAAGCTTACTAGTTGTAGTTCTGAAGTGACTGATGAGCCTGTTTGTAGGATACTGAAGACGTGGGCAGTTGATCTGCCAAAGGGAAATCTAATTAAGTAAAATGAAAGTATTGTGCCTGCAAAGAATCTCTGTCAGCACACTGGCTTTGCAGAGCCCTCTGGCAGCTCCCAGGCTGACTTGGTTTGATTGTCCAGCACTGGGGACAAATGGGTATGTGGTCCTTGGCCCAGAGCTCTGGTCTCTTCAGCTCTGCAAACTCGAGTTCCTGTGGCTCTCAAAATTGGCAGATCCAATGCAGTTTGTCACTTACTCACTATCTGCTCAGCTACTTTGCCACACAGGACAGACTCTCAAGCCATGGCTGCACCGATAGGAAGGCCATCAGGTGAAGCCAGCCTTCCTAAAAAGAGTTTCATAGAGTAATTTACCTTCATCTCCCAGATGCCAGAGTGGCATGGTGCACAGTATTACAGTTGCCAAGGTTCATGCGGAGCTGAGCTGCACTGGAGCCCTTACATCAGTCCCCAGGCTGAGACAGCTTAATCAAGCACTTGTTGGAGCAGGAGGACAAAGGCTTCATCAGAAGCATTTGGGCTCTCTACTAAAGCAGATTTTCACTAACAATGCTGTTTGTTCTCCTAAGAGATGGAGGCCTTCTCATAAACTGATACGAACATCCAGTAAAGTGTGAATTTTATAAAAACTGATAAACATATTTTATAACAGAAAATGTCTGGCATCTTTATCAACAGCTGCTCCTGTATCCCCCACAGTGCATGCACACAGCCTGCCACGTTTAGGACACTACAATGTGGTATGTGAATTAGGAACAGAATTTTCCAGAAGCATTCAACTATGTAGATATGCAGCATTCAGAAGAGGTAGTTACATTAGTTATGGGTATGAATATGCTTCTCAGAATGTGTAGAATAGATGTGTTGCATACAGCACATACACAGCATTCACTGAGATATCTGTCCAAAATCTGAGCTAGATTTTGGCCAAAATTATGGATCCAGTGGGACATCAATATGAATCGTAGGTCTCCTTCAGTTTCTGGAACATGTGGATGGTTTTTAAAAAAAAATCCAGAAATGGAATTTCAAAAGTCTCAAGTCAGCATCAGGGATCACTGAAGCTTCCCCAAGCTCTGTCAGTATTAGCAATATGAGGACCCAGAGGGGATTTCTCCTGCAACATTTACAGATAAACCTGGAAATTCCCACATGGTATGAATTGTCCAGAGCAAGTGAAAGCTAGTGTGGGTATGAGCTCCAGAAGAAGTAGCCATTGCTAGGCTTTAGAAAGAAAACAGGTTTGCTTACTGTACAAAATCAAGTAATGTCAAGTTTAGACCTCTTTTTTCCTATACCCTGATTATGCGGATTATGCATCATTGTGACAGTGGTCTAGATCTCCAACTGAGCAGTCTTCATTGACTTTATTACGAAGACTTGATGAGGAAGGTTAATTGTGCAAGGGGCAGGGCCGTCTAGCAGATAGAGGTCAACAAGGCGGTACCAAGCGACTCTCAGCAGAGAGGAACAAAAAACAAATAGGAATCATCTTGGGTGCTGGACCTCATGAAACATGTGCGTGAATGGAGCCATGTACAATGGTAAGGATCTGGGCTGGAAAATAAGTCAGTTACTGAAGCTGGTGAATGAAAAAAGCATGTCTGCAAGTCAGGGTAAGAAAAGAGAGAAATAAACCTCTTTCAGCAAAACTCTTATTTTGGTTTGATTACGGACAGATAGGCAGAAAAAGTATCTCAATGCCAATGAGATTGAAAGTCAGTTAGAAAAGACTTGTGGAGAGTATTAAAGACTGTTATTTTTTTTTAAGTTTCAGTAGGAAAACTAGACAGGAGGTGGACAGTAATTAATGTAAATTGCAAGGAAAAACCCAGGAAATCAAATGTTAACAGCCTCCACAATAAAACAAAATGAGTTAATCATAATTATCATCATTACCATGTGTAACAGGGGAATTAATAATCATTAGTTTGTTGTCAACAGTACCATCTTAACTTTCTTGTTGTGTATTTGCATGTTTTCCACCTCTTATTTGGTCTCCTTAATTTAAAGAGATAGTGTAAAATTGAAACCCGGACTTTTTAAAAAGATAATTAAAAGCTGTTGCTCTTCCCCTTCTTCCAATTACAACCTTGTAGTTATGTACTGTGAATTTAAAAATGTTTTTTCTTCCTTATGTACAGAAGTTGCATACTGTGGAGCAGTGTCAGTCATTAAAAAATATGCCACCAAAGATTCAAAGTAAACAAACTGGAAAATCAATTTCTTTCTGGTCTCTTCCAGGACTCAGAATCTAGAGACCCCAAATGAATTCAGTACCTGATCAGAGCTGTTCTTTCAGGTAAATGTCATACAGAGTTACAGAGAAGAATCAAAGCTTCAGCTATGTCTCTCTCATGTTTCTTAAGAAATATGAACTTTACAGGAAAAGTTGTCTGAGTTTCTTATCAGTAGGGAATAGACCCTGGATAAATGCAGAGATTGCTGTAGCAGATACTTGGGTTGAATTTAAAGTGAAAATTGAACCTTCCTTAAGATTATATTATGTTCCTAGGGAATGATGCTACCAGTGATATCTGAACCATTGTTATTTTTCATTTTAAAGATGGGCCCATTATGTACAAATCGCACGTAATTTGGCTGATGCTGCACAATACTCAGTCTGTTACTTGTGTTTGTCATCCTTTACATCTCGTCACAGTTTTCACTATTTACAATGTTATAATGTCCTTTTTATATATGTACTTCATTACCTTGTGGAGATGGAATAAACTTTTTTAAATGGTTTAAAGTCCATTCTGCAGTGGAGGGATGGTTGTGGGTAAGCCCACACTCCTCCAAGTTGTCCAAGGTAAAAAAACAAAATCAAAACCAAGTAAAACCTGTATACTGCCTTAAATGCTTATAAATGCCATCAAAAGTATTGTAAGACTTGAGGTTAGAGGTTTTATCCTTTTATTAAATGAACTACTAGGCTTGGAAAAATTATACTGTTCTGTCTAATAAAAGATATTTTACCACATAGCAGTTTTTATTACAAGCTGTGGGAGTTGCCAATGCCATCAGGCCTGAAATGAGCACTGACATGGTGATACCAGGGTGCTCAAATTGTCTGTCCATGTCTGTCTGTCTACTTGATGGTCAGGTAAAGCCCCGAACTGCTTCCATTCTGTTGCCTCTGCTGTGAATACAGCCTAACCCTCATGGCATGATCAGGACAATGGGTTTGAGCAGCTGTCATGCTCCATCCACCATCAGCAAACATGGGACTGCCCATCACATCTCCCAGACAGCACCTATCATGGCATTTGCACATCTTGTCATTCCCTTCCTGGTCCTTGGCTCTTCTTTTTAATGCTTGCCCCTCCCTAGACCCCAGCCTCCTCCCACTTAATCAACCTGCTTATGAAGACCTTTCCCAGCTTGGTACCATATCTGCCACATCCATATCCAAACATGATTGATTAATTTACCTGGGTAATCCTGGCCTTGCATGGTATTCTCTGCATCTTTAATAAAAGGTTTTTGATGTTGTTGGACCTGGAATTAAGGATTTCCTTAATGTCTTATATTAACAGGGCCACAGGGACTCCTCACATCTGGATCTGCTCCTCTTATGACAGTGCAGAAGGGTATGAGGGACAGAAACAAGAAAGGCAGAACAGAAAAGAAGACAAACAAAAGAATACATCTGCAGAATGGTTTGGATAGTGGGACAGCTGGTGAAGATGTTGGGAGCCTTTGAATGGAGATAGTCAGTCCCACATCCAAAACTGGAGCTGAAAGAGGTTGGCTGGAACAGATGGTTTGCTCAGTACTAAGCAATCTCCCCTGTGCTTGCCTGGACCCTTCAGCATGAACACCTGCAGGTTGTGGCCCAGGGGCCTTCAGAGGCAGCACAGCCCTTTCATCAGGGGTAGCACACTTCTCATGGCCAAAGTCTACCTGTGGCTGTGGGATGACACAGCCTCTATGCCATACTTCGGGTACTATGATGAGTGAGACTTAGAAGCCACCCAATAGCCAAAACTTCAGGGACACCATGACCACATACACATGAAGGGTCAGCCATGAGCAGAGCTTCCTTCCTTCAATAATTCCTCTGATATCCCTTCATGAGTAAGATGTCACTCTCCCTTGGTGATAAACTTACTCCTCAGATGCTGGCTGCTCACATCAGCCTCCTGAAGAGCTGTGTTCTGAGCCAAACTTTGCAACCTATGTATGGATACCTGGGCTAGTTCCCTGGAAAATAGATGTCAGCAGGATGTGACAAGAGACACTGGTAAGTCTCCCCAAGGCTGGGCTCACCCCCAGTGACTTCTACAGACCGGTAACATCTCTAGGATAAAGACCTGTTCAGCCTGAAGGAATTAAAAAAACTCTTCCAAGAGCAGATAAATGTCCCACAACATGGCTCTGCCTTCGGTCTCCATCCAACCTGCAGACCTGCATGAAGCCCTGTCCCAGAGCTAGAGTTCATATCAGACTGGAGACAGGTTCTCATCAGCTGCTCTGTCCTGAACTGCTTTTGAGACAAAGCAAAGAGCAGTGAAGAGTCCAGAAGCAGCCTGCTTATTCAGTCCACCGCAGAAACAAGGTCAGGCGTGAGTTACTCTAAGTGTAGATTTAATGCACTAGCTGGAGAAAAAATAATGTTATCTGTTCAGATGCACCAAGAACGCTTGTCAGAACCCATGGGAAACATCCTGCTCTTTCTTCTGGGAGACTAAAAAGAAGGTCAAATGTCAGAAAGCTTTCATGGCTTCTACCACAGCTGAAGTTTGTATTTCAAGCGGTTGGGTAGATGCCGCCCTTGGGACTATGGCAAGGTGTCTGCAAGCATTGCAGAAGGAATAGGTTGTGCAAACCATGGCAGCAGTAGAACACAGTATACCTGCAATCTATAAAGCATCTGGGAGAGTGAAAATATATATATTGTTAAAAAACCACTTCATGCACTGATGAAGATCTGTAAAAATAAAAAGCAACAAGCCCAGGGATGACAGAGATGTATAAAGAGGGGGTTTTGCAGGACCTAACCAAACAGGACTACATCTGCAGTGCAAATTGCTTAGACTCCCCCTGTCTGTACCAGCTGCCACCCTAATCCCAGTCTGAAACAGCATTGTCATGGTTCAGCCCCAGCCACCAGCTAAGTTCCATGCAGCCACTTGCTCAGCCTCCTCAACCCCATGGTGGGATGGGGGAAGAATCAGAAAAAAAGGTAAGAATCAATGGGTGAAGGTAAGAATGCTTTAATAATGGAAATTAAGTAAAATATAACAACAGTAATAATAATAATAAAATAATAATAATAATAAAAGGAAATCAAGAGAGAGAAAATGAATAACACCCAAGAAACAAAAGTGATGCACAATAAAATTGCTCACCACCTTTTCCCCAGCCAAATCCAGGAGAAGTGTGGAAGGTCTGCAGCCCTGGGAAACTTGGGCTAGCAGCAACCATTTAGAAGAAACTATAATAGCATTTTTGGCTACTGTTTCTACCCCATCCAGCAGTGGTAGTCCAAGGGAGACAGGACCCAGGGGAGCTTGTTCCTACAAGTTTTCTAAAGCTGTGAAGCCCAGGGTTTTGCAGACTGCACTGAGGGTATTGAGTAGTTTAATGAGCCCACATCTTGACATTTTGTCCACTGGCATCCTCAAAAATGGCTTCCTTGGTCTAAGTTTGCATTGGTTTGATTCATCACCTCTGTGAAACGACTGTGTTTGCTTTCATCTCCAGGTGAACACTATTCACATGAATGCAGAACTGCTGAATTTAATCTCAGCATGTATCAGCTTTCAAAACCAGGGACTCTTGGGAAACATTTTTAATTAAAACCCCCAAAACTTAGCAGTTTCCCCAGCTTTCCCAAGGACATCTTGCTTCTGGAGGACTCACTCTCCCTGTTTCCTGCAATCTATAACCACGCTATGTCTAAAAAGGCTTAGGCGTGCATGAAAAGCAGATCCTGTAACCTTTCCACACCGTCAAACCAGCATCACGACATGCTGGGCGTTGGAAATGTGGCATGGGAAGTGACAGTCGGATTCATCAGGCTCTATCCCTCGATACCCCCCCACTGCATTATACAATCCTCTTCTTAAAAATACCAAATTGCATCTTAAAAGTAACTTTGCCTTTTGCTCACATTATTCTTGTTGAAAAGCTGTTGCCAGGACATCATTCTTAAGGGATTTTCTGCTGAAATCTATTCATGGCTATTTATATTTGTTCTGCCAGCACCCTCCTGCAGCTTGTCTCTTGGTGTCTACCCCCTGATGTTACATATAAATTGAAACTGTTTCTTTTCTCAGGAAGTTTTTACTTTCCTGGGTTAAACAAGCGGAATTCTTCATGTCATTTCTTGTATGATCACCTCTGCATTCCCCACTTTGCCTAAGTTTCTAACTTGGACTTGGGCCAGGCTGAATTTATCCTTCTCTAACATGAAAACCAATATGCACATAGGAAACTAAGTGCATACAGCTTTTTCAATACTGTAACTATTTGTCATTTGTAATTATACTGTATTGACCCTCTGGATAATATTTTAGGGCTACAAAGGTGATGTTCTTGTACAGGAATAGCACCTGTTACACCAAAACATTTGTGTATATGGCGAGGAGTTTAAAACCGCCACATGCCTGGTTTTGCCTTTATTTCCTTACTGTCAAGGTCTACCATAGAGTGACTGCACTAGGTTCACATGCCCATGTTTTCTCCTTAGAGGTATTTAAAAGATGCGTAGGTATGGTGCTTAAGGACACGGTTTAGTGGTACATTTGGCAGTGTTACTTTAACAGTTGGACTAGATGATTTTAAAAGTCTGTTAGAGAGCAGAATTTGGCCTCTTCAGGAAACTGTTTAGTAAGGTTCCATGGGATATAGCCCTAGAGGGCAGGGGAGCCCAAGACTGTTGGTTGAGATTCAAGGATCACCTGCTACAAGCTCAGGGGTGTTGCATCCCAACTAGAAGGAAGTGCATCAGGAGCACCAGGAGACCTGCATGGATGGATAAGGAGCTGCTGAGGAAACTTTGAGGGAAAAAAGAGGCTTATAAAGAGTGGAAGGAAGGACAGGCAGCCTGGGAAGAATACAGGGATGTTGTATTAGGTTAGGAGAGCTAAGGCCCAGTTAGAATTAAACTTGGCTAGGGATGTGAAAGATAACAGTAAGGGATTCTGTAGGTACATTGCGAATAAAAGACAGACTAGAGACTGTCTTTTCTTCATTAGGAACTGTAGTGACAGGACAAGGGGTAACAGGTTAAAACTTAAACAGGGGAAGTTTAGACTGGATATAAGGAAGACGTTCTTTGCTGTGAGGGTGGTGAGGCACTGGAATGGGTTGCCCAGGGAAGCTGTGAATGCTCCATCCCTGGCAGTGTTCAAGGCCAGGTTGGACAGAGCCTTGGGTGATACGGTTTAGTGTGAGGTATCCTTGCCCATGGCAGGGGGGTTGGAACTAGATGATCTTAAGGTTCTTTCCAACCCTAACTATTCATGATTCTATGTTTCTTTTCCAACCTAGAAGATTCCATGATTCTATTAAAAACCCAAAGGTGTTCAAGAGTCTAGGGATCCTACCTACTGGGCTCTGGGAGAAGGGGTGTTGCAGATAGGCAGTATGACTTCTGAGGAAGAAGTTAGCTCAGGACAAAGCCTGGAGACTCATGTAAATGTTGTGCTTAACCCTGGGGGAGCTTGCCAGATGTATTCCACCTGCGAGAATGGGAAACAGAGCAGTTTGAGCAGACAAGCTTGAATTTGCTTGTAACTCATTTTCTCAGTATGTGTTTCCCTGGCCAATTTAAACTGTGGAGGAAGTTTTATTTCTGCTGTAGGCAAGGGGGCTCAATATTGCCATTGCAGGCAGCTGTAAAGATACATTTTGGTTTTATACTTGCTGTATGCTCAGATGATATGGAAAGAGAATAGAAATATTTTACATGCAACTGAGATAAGTCTTTCCCATCACTGCTGTCTACACCAAACCACTACTGCCTATACTCTCCTGCTTCTCTTCCTGGTAGCCTTACAAATTATAATCTGCTGTGTTCATGAGGAGTCCATTAAAATCAATGGACCATTAAAGCCTGCCCGGTAAATCTGGCAGCAGTCAAAAGATTAAGTTGAAGGTCCAGCCAGACATATTAGAAACATTTTCTTGCTGACCACAGCCATTCCAACTGAGACTTGTGTCTGAAAATGAAATATTGTAATCTCTCTGGCTGTCAACTAGCCTGCTGTTATTTGTGCTAAGGCTTCCCCTGCTGTGAAGACAGCTATATTTACAGTGGTTATTTATGCAGCAGCATATTATGTTTAGCTATTAATCATAGGGTGACACACTCTTTTTCATTCGGTTAACTGGAAGACAACACCTCATGTATAAAGCACAACCTTCCACTCATCTTTTCTTTTCCAGTTTGAATTGTCTGATCTTCATATAATAAAATTAAGTTTTAGAGCTTTAAACGATTTTCTCACACCAAGGTCTTTTCTGATGGAAAAGGCACATGCAAAGTAAATTTCCCGCTGTTTGCTATGTATACTCCATCTAACCCTGTGTACACTTATATTTGTACCTCTGTTCACAGGATTAGTTCTCCTGACGTAAGACTGTTTCCAGGTTACGCACCTTCAGAAGCATCTGTAAGATCTCAGCCGCACTTGTGGCTCATATTTCTTACTGTGACATTTACACATTTTATTAATGACACTTTACTCTTCTTACAAACTACTCTTCCTGTGTATAAGTAGAATGTCTTACATCCCCACAAATGCAGTTTGGGCTGTCTGAAAGTAAAGCACCCAGTTCAAGTGAGTTCACCAGGGTTTCCAGAAGTCAGAGAAGAGAAAGAAGCCTGTTTAAATAGCAATGTCTGGTGTTTGGAGAAAAAGATCCTTCTGGAAATACTATATGGCATAGTCTAGGCTGTTGCATTTTGAGGATGAAAACAAGTGGAAATAATTCCCTCCTGCCTCACAGATTAATATTATTTCAGAAAATAACAGCCTGTTACACAAGACAAAATAGTAACACTGTAGAGAGATTGTTTCATTCTTATAGGGCAAAGTAACTCTTCAGCAGGATTTGTTTTCATTTTCTGTGGGTCTTTTTTTAGTTCCCTCAGCACCGGAGAAGACTGGATGGTGATGAACTCATAGTGCTTTCTTAATTTTAACCCATTACTAC
Source organism: Neopsephotus bourkii (assembly GCF_033783945.1). Lineage (NCBI taxonomy): Eukaryota > Metazoa > Chordata > Aves > Psittaciformes > Psittacidae > Neopsephotus > Neopsephotus bourkii. The sequence continues at coordinate 5,891,732 of NW_026902113.1, forward strand.
TTACTCAAAAAAAAAAAAAAAAGAAAAAAAAAAAAAAGAATAGAAGAATTATCTCAGAACGTTTTTTATGCATTTCACCAAAAAGTAATACATGTAAAGTATGGGATAGAATAGAGGTAATTATGACTAAGTAGCAGCATAGTTGAGCCATAGAATAGACTATAGCACTACTAGAAGCAATATTTGATTATTTCTGAAATGCTATTTCTTAAGTTGATCGCACAGGCCTTTGGGTACAACAATTCTTGTTTCTGTTTGGCAAAGATGCAGGTGTAGCCTTATTTTATTACTTAGATCTTACCTAATGTAATTAAAATAGACTATAAAATCAACAATGTGAATTCATGTTCAGCTAGGTGGGAGCAAACAGATTAAATTGATAGTCATTTTTTCCAGTAATTTTCAGGCTGAAACTAATTACTACAAAAGTGATTATAAGAAATACACTATAGTATTAACCTCCGGCTTAGATTTGTTCAGGAGGCTAATAAGTTATTAGTAGCTTCAGATAAGTTAACTGCTAATATAGCTTTTATGGTGACACAAATATAGCACCTGTTCTCAGTTTAATCCTCTTCATTCCAGTCTTTTATCCACAGTCATCAGTGGGTCTCAATTGAACAACATGCATTTTGCATTTAACAACAGCTATTTAGTATAGCATTCATTAACATGCAGCTGCTGGCTGATGTTCAAAGTCTGCACCCTGAAGTATGGTGAAGGCCTTCATCTATTTCAGGCTTCTGCAGGACATGTCTGTGTTACATTATATGCTGACTGATCTGTAAAAGAGATGATATTGCACTTGGAGTGCTTATAGCACCCTGTAATGTCAATCACAGTTTTCTCATTTGTGTTAGGTGAGGGCTTGTTCATGGCGCTACGTATATTTCAGTATGTTTTCCAGAAATTCCAGCATAAATTGTTCCAGGAGAAATGGTATGATTTCATTCGATACTTTTCCTTCCCAGAAGCATATAAGTAGCTGCACTTGACGTTTGCATTTTGCTTTTTTAGTATAAATTTGCAAATTTGTCCCATATGCCTTGCAGTTTGGGCATGGAGACTCATGAACTTCTGTAAAGCTTTTGATGTTCTTTGTCTGTGATTAAAAAACTGTGTCAAATCTACTCACAATGAAGATGTTAGAAAGCTGAAGTTGCAACAGCTTCTTAGGAACTTCTCTAAAAATACAGGCTTTCATCAGACTAAAATTTCTTTGCTATAATTTCCCAGATTACTAGATTTTACACATTTTTTCATGCAGTCATCATGGATTTTCCAAGGGCTGCTTGTGCCTGGCCAATCTGGTTGCCTCCTATGATAAAATGACTGCATTTCTGAGGGGAAAGCAGTAGATGTCATTTTCATTGAATTTAGCAAGGCATTCAAGGTTCTTTCCCATCATATTCTTGTCTCCAAGGTGGGATGCTAGGCTAGAGATGGGAAAGTCAGATTGTTTATAATCTCTATAGCTGGTTGGGTTTAGAGGGTAATGGGTAATAACTCATATTTACCTGGAGATCGGGAACATGGGGAACACCATAGTGGTCTGTCCTGGAAGCTGCCCAGGGACCTGTTTAATATCTTTGCCAGTGGGTGGGAGGAGACAACAGAGTGTTTGATCATCAGGTTTGCAATGGCATAAAACTGAGCCACCACTTGATAGGTTCAAAGGCAAGGCTGCCATCCCAAGGCACTTGAAGGAATGGGCTGACAGGGACATCATGAAATTCAGCAATGACAAACGCAAAGTCCTTCAGATGGATTGAAGGATCCTTTGCAACAACACAGATTCAAGACTGCCCGAGGAGCAGCTCTGTGGGAAAGGCCCTGGAGGTCCTGTTGGGACAGGTGAGTGGGACTTGGGCCAGCAGCAAGTCCCAGCAGTAGCCTGGGTTGCATGAACAGGGACAGAAGTAGAGATGAAGGGAAGAAATTATTCTACTTTATTCATCTTCTGTTATACCGCATATAGATACTGCATCTAGTTTTGTACCCCACCAAATAGAAAAAAAAGATATTGATAAATGAGTCAGTTAAGGTGAAGCCCCCAAGGTGATGGGGAACCTGGGCTTGTTCAGCCTGGAGCGGACACAGCTTTGGGGGCACCTAATAGCAGTGCCCAGTGCCTATGGAGAGGTCCTTGAGGAGATGGTGATGGGCTTTTCACAGTTGTTCAGGGAGCTAGGATGAGAAACAAAAAGGAGAAGCTGAAGCAGAAAAGCTTAAGCCTGGTAATAACAAGAAACATTTTCCCCATGAGGACAGTCAGACAGATGTGCAAGTTTAATAGTCTAGAGGTTTTCACTGGATGATGCCTCTAAGGTCAACCTGGTCTAACCTCAGAGCTTAGCCTGCTTTGAGCAGAGAGTTAGAGCAGAGACTTCCTGAGGTCCCTTCCAGTCTGAGCTATCCTGTGGTCCTGTGACTTCTTACTGAGACAGAACATTCTGTCTTCTTCTTCTAAGATGTTCATTGGCCGGTGTAGACCCTGAACTGGTCTGTCAGACTTTTCAGGCAGACCATCCTGCCATTGCATGATCTTGAGATAGCCTTTGACTGTTTCTTTACTGTGGCCCCATTTTTTTTCACGCTATGTAAGGCCAAAGCCCAGACAGAAGCATTGTCAGATGAAAGGCAGGTGGGCTGTTGAGGAAAACAAACAACCCTAAAGTCACTCAAATCAGCAGGTGGGGTGGTGAGAGGAATATCTATCTCCCATAGTCAGGCAAATGTCACCTGTGGTATCTGCTTTAAACAAGTTTACTAAAGCCAGGTTCCCCAAAACCAGATTCCTCCTGTCCCCACTCTGGAGCTGGGTTTTCACGGGAAATGTTTCTGAGGACATGTTTTAGACTCAGGTCACTATGAATCTTTCACAGTCCTCCCTAATACATCCCTTATATACCGTCACTATACTGACACATGCAGGTGACAGAAAATCCCCACTTAATGCAAACATTAGAGAGCTCCTCAAATAGTCATCTCATTTAGCTACTTTCTGGCTTTCCTTTCTCTCCTGTACATACATTAGCTATTATTTGAAAACGATCCCATCACCTCCATCAGTTGAGATCTGTCCCCAGTCCCATATTGAGAGCTCTGTAAGGAGAAATTCTTATTGTTCAGCTGCTGTTTTTTTAGTATGATGGCTCAAATCCTCACCAAAGTCAAAAGGCCCAGAGCACACTCAGGGGCTTAGAAGAATAAAGGCAGATTACATGTTTTCATTTTTTGTTTTTTTAACCCACCTGTTGTGACAGTGTGCAGTGCAAGGTAGCTCACAGTGTGCTGCCTAGCTTTACATCTGCTTCCTCTAGCTTTAGGTACTACCTCTTATTTCAATTAGACAGGAGGTTCCTCCTTTTCCTTCACCATTCTCTCTCTTCTATACATAAGTCCTTTTGCAGCAAAAGCCTCTCAGCAAACATATGATATGTATGAATTTATCCCAGTTCTGCTGCTCAGTGTGTGAGATCACATTGACACCAGGATGATTGTGCCAGAGTGATGCTGAACATAACTGAGTTTGCCAGTATCCTGAAAGTGAAGTGCAAAGTGTCTGTGTCACCCCTGAGCAGATCAATTGGTCATTCATGTGCACAAAATCTGTTGAACTGAACTGAAAACCTCAGGGACATGAAGATACTTGATTGGGTAAATATTGCCAGTTGTAGTCATAAAACTACTTTACTAAGGAAGTGAAGGCAGAAAGCTTTAGAAAACAACTTATGAAATATAAGACATACAGATTCTGAAAATATCCTGGCTCTTTGGGACCTTTGTTCTGATTCATTACCTGGCGTTTTGTATTTCATGTACACTTACATGTAAGAAGTGATGGTGATTTTGCACATTTATTTGGTAAAGAAATCTTTTTTTCCCATGACTTTTACTTGACTTGTTTGCTGCAATTTTTAATTCTTCTGAGTGTCATATAATTTCCCACCAGCTTTCTTTTCTGCTCGTATCTAGATCTCTCCATCTTTCTGAAGAGGATTTGTCCCCTAGTCTTTTTATCAGGGACATCTTATCATATCCCTTGGTCATAGTTGAAATCTATCAAATTTATTCTAGTTTATCAGTATCCTCCTGTAGTCAAGTGGCTAGAAGTGCATGCAGCTATCCAACTGCAATCTGTCCTAAGGACATATAAGAAAGAATAATTAATTCTCTGGTCTTACAAATGACACCCCATAGTATAATATGCTGAAAGACGTTGTCTTCTGCAGCAAAAATCACAGTGCATACTTGTATCTAGCATGTTTCATTTGTTATCTTATATCAACTCCAAAATTAATAAATTGTAATTTTGGAGCTCCCTGAACCCTCTGGGAGTTTTCCCTTTAAATATAAGCATCAGCCTCATTAACGCCATTATAATTTATTTATCACTTTCTAATGTTCTGTTAAATTCCTCTCTACTCTAAAAGTTGGAATTAAATATGTGTATGAACTGTATTCATTTCTGACTGAGTAGAAGCCCTCCAGGAACATGAATTTGACATTTAGCTGATGAATTACAGTCAGCCCCTTGTAGCAAGCTCAGTTACTAGTTAAATTACGAATTTGGGAAATCATTAGCTGGTTTTCTTTTTCTTTAGTGTGACCTTCAACCACTGACCATAGAAACATAGAAAGGTTCAGATTGCAGGGACCTTGATGATCATTCAGTTCCAACCCCCCTGCTGTGGACAGGGACACCTTCCACTACTGCAGGTTGCTCCAAGCCCCATCCAGCCTGGCGTTGAACACTGCCAGGGAGGAGGCAGCCACAACTTCTCCGGGCAATTTATTCCTGTGTCTCACCACTGAAATTCAGTAAAGAACTTCTTCTGCCTCTGATGTCAGTGAACTGATGCCAGAAATTTGTGTTACCTTTTAGTCTCAGAAGTGATAGAGATGCAGCAGGTCCCATGTTGTTTGGAGGCATTAAATCTGCTCCGACTGGTAACATATCAGACATGTAATTGTTCAGCCACAACTTCTTAGGCTGGACAGGAAACATCCATTGACTCTCCAGATGCACTATTAAGCCACAGATAAAAGGACATAATAATTAATTTAGGGCTAAAATATAACCAAGAAATAAAGTCTTATATTGTTCTGATTTTATTAGGAAGTACTTCTGCACATAGGCTGAAAACAGACCTTTAGCTACCATGGGCTGAAGTCAGTGGCACTGCCCGCCATGGGTCAGGAAACAGCAATAGCAGAAGTCTGTAGAAGTCCATCTGACTGCAGCTTGGATTTCATGGCCAAACTTCACAAGGACCAGTTAATCCTCCTTTTGACCTTATGCCTAGAGACCACATTCAGCAGGCACCTCCAACGGAGAGGAGATGTTGGGAAGGATAAGCTATAGGAAGAGCCTTGCCAGCATCCCCCTGTGATCCATCTGCAGCTGTGCAGTGAGAGCTGCCACAATGCTGGAAGCTGTCAGCATGTGAAGGGCAGTGGCAGGTTGCAATACCCCACAGGAACAAGTTTCCCCTCTGGAGACCAGGACATGCCACCCCATGGTGAGAGGGAACTGTAGACATGAGAGATCTGCCATCTCTAGGGACGTAATTTCTGAAGTGCTGAAAGAAAGAAATTGTTAGCAATTTTCTGGGAGAGAAACAGCATGCGAGTTATTGATTGATTCTTACTGTCAGGTAATCTGAGAGCAAACTTTCTGTGAGGAAAGGCCAAAGTGTCAAATACATATTTCACCATTTTTGAGAATGTCTACATCAAACTGATGACAGGTTGACTAGAGTCCCCTCACTTCATATAATACGTGCTTTCAAAGTTCAATAGTGTTGTTATATGATTCAAGTGTTTCCTTCAATCATTATTCATATCTTCTGTTGGTGCTGGAGTGGGGAAAATAATGAAAATATTATTCATAGAATGTATTAGTCCCCAAATTCCATGAATCTCATTGAATAAATCATTAAACTATTTTTATCTCCCTCTTCCCCCTTACTCCTCCTTTCTGCCCCCAGGGATTTACAGATGACTACCCACAAGGAGGAAGAAGCACAGACGTGGATGTTGGCCCAAGGTGGAGATTCTGCCACTGTCTTGTATGATGCAGGTGGATGGACATGAACATGCAATGCAGTGTGTGTGACTCCTCTATTTCATTTGATGTAGGGGACCCAGAAGATATTTCTGTACAAAAGCCCAAAATGACAGCAGATGCCCAGGCACAGACAACTGAATCACATCCTGGTTAGTATTTAAATAAATGTACTTTCTTCCGAGGCAGATTGTTCTGAGGTGACCCTGCTTGTCGCTCCCCAGGGATGGATGGGGCAGTGGCAGCTTCTGCTTGGTGTCTGCAGCTGAGCTGTGCTTTTCTTGTGGCAGTACTGGAAGCTTATCTGCTCTAATAAATTGTATTTATTCAGATAATTTTATATATTCAGGGCTTACTTTTAGACTATTTGCAGTTATTTGTATTAAAGCCGAATGCTTCATCCCCTCCACTGAAGGAAGCTTTAGGACAGGGCTGCATCCTGCAGGTAGAAGTATACTGGAATTACAGGCTTATGTTTGCAACCAAGAAGATATTTGTAATATAGCATGCCCTGTCTGTACCTGCCAAAAAAGTGTGGGAAAAGGCCTGAGAGCCATGTGTAACTTGTTGGATAGAGTATGGGATCTGATCAAGAGGGTCCTGTCCTGAAACCCCTAGTGCCAGCCTACCACAAGCCAGGTTTATGGGCAGGTCCCAGCACTGCTCCTCCTCTTTGTCTGTCTAGGTGTCAGAGGCTTTAGGTAGAGTCTTCTTCACAGTGTCTTGCACAAGGTGACATACTGATAATTGCACTGAGTCCTGCTCCCTCTCACAGCTTAAGAGGAAGGCAAGACAGCAGGAGAAGATTGATTTTCCCTAAGCTTGTATGTCTACAGGGCAGGCAACTGCAACTTAGGCTCCCTTTAGAGGTTCTTACCTGATGAGAGACACTGGAGAGCATGGGGCTTTGTTTCACCCTTTCTGAAAGGTACAGACAAGACAAATTGCATCCCTGTCACCCCTGTTTCTCTTTGTTGGCTGAGATCAGATCAGACACAGATACCCATTACTGCATTGTGGATATTACTGCTGATCCCATTAAAATACATGGATGTATGTCCTCAGTGGTCCCAACACTACACTGAGCCCTGTGTGTCTGTGAGAGTATTCCCACACTGCAGGGGGCTGGAGAGCTACAGGAGAGCCTGTAGCATCTCTAGAGAGACTAGCTCCATTTTGTCAGGGCTACTGGTGATCTACCCTGAAGGCTTTGCTATTTGCAAATGAACCTTTTTATGTATTTGCCACAGTCATTACCACTGAAATGGAACTGTCTTAGCAGAAAAAGGCCTTATTGCTCAGATAATAGTTTCTGCTTTTCCTTGTCTCTGTCTGAAGTATGTGATAGATGACAGCTGTGCAAGAGCCCTTTCTATCTCCATGTAATCATCATTAGGTACAAGTGTCTGTTCAACGCTGCAGGTGTCAGGCTTACAGCAGCTTAGCCACGTTTGTGGACAGGAGCACCAGCCTGCAGTAGTAACATGTTGTCTTTATTGCTCCTCCTGACCATTTACAATTTACTTCTCGAAGTCTGTCTATAACAAGTGATGTTCACCTTGTCTCAGCTCTCTGTAGCCTGGTTCGTTCCCCGCACCTCTCCCAGTGAGCAGGACATCCTTCCTATGCATTTCCCTTGGTGTGGTAACAAATGAGCATGACTGCTACTCACCTCAGGGTACTCAGTGATTTATCTGAGGGTAAAATGCTGCTGAGGCCATTGTCACCATCCAACTTGTAAAAATGTCTTATTTATTTTTTCCAAAGGCTTAGTTATTCATTATCCAACTGTCACAAACATTCTTAGGCTTTTGTCTCATTGTCTTTCTCTCTTCCTCAATTCTTGATTCTTGTAGGATGCTTTGGAAACTCCCATAATTTCTAATACCAAGCACTGGTTCAGGTCACTGCGGGCGGGGTGAAGCAGTGTTCATATCCAAAGATGCATAGGCATGTCTTTAACTTGTAGTCTTATAAATGTCAGCTTGTAATCTGCATATAATTGCTTTGCAGAAATAAAGCTGTAGGACAAAAGCAAGGTGAAGTGTGAGTTATGAGCCTATGGAGATCATGCAGCAACCCAGGTCCACTGTAATGTACACTTGTTTTACCCTGACAAGATATTTGTTCCAGAGGAAAAGTGAAGCCAGTCCTTCATGTGTTGTGAACCAAAGCACAGACTTTGCCTTTCAAGCTTGCACAGACTAAAATGAAATGGGCAGAAAACACTCAATAGACACAAACTCTTTTGAGATGGAAACATCCCAGTCACTGCAAGTTTTCAAAGAGCTTTTGGTGGCTTTGATGCCTATCTGTCCATGCCCTTGCTGTCAGAGCAGCTCATGAGGACCCTATGGCCAGCAGTACCTTGTTTGCCAGCTGCACAGTGCTCCTAGCTCAAGGACTCAGGGAACCTGCAGCAATCAGGGGGAAACATGTTTCTTACCTCCTTTTTAAATGACTGCTCACCTCACAGTGAACCCTGCAACTGCTTGCAAAAGGTGCACAAGATGAGCAGTGCTTGCTCACCAAGGGGGCTCTTCAGTCATGTCCTGTCAGCACAGGGTACCATTTACTGAAATGCTTCTCTCAGGCACAGCCTGGGCAGCATTGCTCATCATGTTCACTCATTTCAGCCAAAGAAAGGAGACAATTTGTCTGGGGATGCTTTCAGTGATGAATATCTGCAAAAGGAGTTTCAAGCACAACTCCTGGAAAAGCTCCCACCTTTTTATCTCATTGAAACTCTGCATGCTTCAGTGTGTGCCTGTAAGCTTCCTTCATGCTCTAAAACCTACCAGGAAGCCAGTTCAAGCAAATTACAGGTGCTTCTTCCTTCATGAGAAGGGAATTATCCTTTCTAGGGTTGCCACCTGGTCTAGAGGGCTGCATCTGGACCAGAGGGCTGCATCTGGACTTAAGGAGGAGATAAAATCCCCTGGCTGATGTGAATAGATCCATCATCTGGATCATGTGTATGAAAGCAAAGCAAGCATCTTCTCACCCACATCTTCACTGGAGCACAGCACAGGGTACAGTGAAAGAAGTGTTTCCCCCAGCATGGCTGTCTTTCCTGCTGTTATGCAGGCTCAGCATGTGTTGCAAGCTGTGTGTTTGAGACACAGATTTCAGCACTTGTGCCCTAAGGGCCACACTATGGTCCTCTAAGGGGACTCTCAGAATGGTTCCTGGGAGGGAGCTGCAGTTGTGCAGCTGGTCCCATCTATCCACAGTGAGCCATGATGGCTCACTCCCTCATGTAGCCTCACCCCAAGTTGTGCAACATCCCCCCAGCCTGGGACCTGCTTTCACACTGTTTGTGGATCATCTATAGCCTGACAAGCTCAGCTTTGCTGCCCCTGCCAAGTCCTCCATGACAGCTGTGGCAGCACTGGGACAGCTTGTACCCTTTCTTTTTCTGTAAGAGATCTTCTGTCCTCTGTTACAGGGAAAAAACTGCTCAGGTCAAGTGGTTTAAATCTAATCAGGAACAAAGCAATTTTTATATTTTTAATGACATAATTAACTGGCAATCAGTGAACTGTACATGCAGGATCAATATCAGTAATACAACAGGCAAAACACAGCAGCAGATGCCTGTGTTCAAATCCAGGTTGGACAAGGCCTTGGGTGATATGGTTTAGAGCGAGGTGTCCCTGACCATGGCAGGGGGGTTGGAACTTGATGATCTTAAGGTCCTTTCCAACCCTAACTATTCCATGATTCTATGATTCTATGATTGCCTCCACTTCACCCACTAGGCAGGGGACCTTATCGTAGAATGGTATCAAAGTAGCTAAACTGGACTCTCCCTTTGTGAACCCATGTTCATAACACTTGCCAGATGCTGGCTTCTTATGGTGTCCAACAGGGTGGCTGCTTTACCTAACCTTGGCAGAGGTTGGGATGCTGGTGGTACTTCTGGCACTGTCACACCAACTTTTGACTGTGGCTGTTCCTACTCAATGTGTCTGTCTGCTGTTACAAATGTTCACACTTCATTAATAAGCCTTCTTAAGCTGACTCCTTCATTGTTTAGGATTCTCTCTCTAGCTCCCTGATCACTGTTCAATCCAGCTAGTTGCTGTTGTTTTCTTTAATATGCTCATTTTGGGTCAAGTAAAGGCAGTTTTGGGTATTCTGTTCCCACATGTTGTATGCACTCCCATTTCTATCATAACAGCTGTTTTTAACTTAGGCAATTCTGCCAACACTGGGCTTTGTGAGCACACCCATAATCTTGATGGGGGGGGGGAGCTGTGTGAATTTGCCCATGCCACCCATTGCAGTGAAACCCTGTCCTACCCTGTGCCATAAAAATGTTTTGCCTGTTCACTGACTGCTGACATCTGCTCTCTTCTTTGCTGTGCAAAAGGGACTGTGTGACCTCATTGGGTCCCACTTGACATATCTGTCTCCTCCCTTTCCTCCATCTCCTCCCTGCAACGTAGACCTACCTTCTCCCCCTGCGTTATTCCTCACCACCAGACCTCATCGTCATCCCCTCCTTGCCCATAGCTACATGTGCCATTGCCATCCTTCCTGGGTCTTTAGACCCTGATCCTGCTTATTCTCTCCCCTTTTTGGGAAGGATTCAGTCATAACAATACAAAGGCCTCTTGGCAAGGGCTGAACTAAGTATGTCCTTCTCCTGGAAGACGACCAAAACACTTTCCGCTTCCAGACTTACCGCCTTCCAGATTTCACAGAAAACAAGGTGGTGCTCTGTCCTGTTCTGCCCAGAACACCCTCTTTGAAGTTGTGGAAGAAATTACAAACACTGTTAAAAAGTATTCTGTCATAGACAGAGGCCAGGGTCTTAAGGCACCATCAAGATTTGGCAATCTCGGTCAGTTCTGACTGTTCTCTTGTCCTCCCTCCATCCTTACCTTGAGTTCCTTCAGACTGGTCTGATTTTCAGAGGGGGGGTTTGTAGTGTATGTGTGTGTGTATGTTGTGTATGTTTGTGCATTTGTGCAAGTGTTTGCTTTTCTCTATTGACTGCTGCAAATTCAGCATTGAAGAGCCCAAGACTACCATTCAGTTATACACTGCTAGGCATCTGGCTGCAAATATGTATGTGGCCTGCAGTTCTCAACAACGCTTTCTATTATGTTTTCTTAGCCTTATTCCCAACCATATACCTTAATGTACTTTGTTCTTTTCCTGATTTTTTTCAGCAAAACCCCACGAGCAAATTACAAGGATGAAATTGAGTTGGGTAGCAACACTGAACTGAAGCTATTAATAGTGCACAGCTTGGCTTTTATGAGAGATGAGGATTATTTTTTAAGTGGTAGCCAGTGAATGGTCAAAACAGTTTCTTAATTAACAGTTGAGAGAAAATGCTGGGTATTGCCATGTGGCTTGATTTGTATAAATGGAAAAAAAACAACCATGCAATGTTTTTTCTGTAGGTTTCTGCAGCACAAAGCATTTGCTACACAGCATACTGCTCCTCCCCCAGTTTCAAATCAAGCAGAAGACAATTCAAAAGCCACTTTGGGGCTCGTCCTATTTTTGGATGATATACAGTTTCACACAATTTGCATTTAAACTGGACAGATATCTCCTATTTGCTAAGTGGGTGCCATCTATTGTATGTGACCTTCTGCAGCAGACTAACTGCAGCAGACTGCAGTGACTAACTCCCATGTGCACTGCTACCAACTAGGTTGGCAGGCTGGAACTGGAGACTGCTGATGCTGCCTCTTACTATCAGTTGCACTATGTAAGTTTTGCAAAGCATGTGTCTGCTGCATCTGAGCCATACAGCTACATCTCCCTCTCTTTTCATCTCCATCCAACCTTCACCCCAGCCTCACTCCTGGAAGGTATTAATTGCCTAGGGATGGTCTGGAAGCAGCACAACAGAGGTGGTAAAGGTCCCGTGGTGTCACAGAATCATAGAATTGTTTAGGTTGGAAAAGAACCTTAAGATCACCTACCTGAAGCATAAACCTAACACTGTCAATTCCACCACTAAACCATGTCCCTAAGGGCAACATCTACAGTTCTTTTAAATAGCTCGAGGGATGGTCACTCCACCACTTCCCTGGGCAGCCTGTTCCAGTGTTTGACAAACCACTGGGTGAAGAAATTTTTCTTAATATCCAATCTAAACCTTTCCTGGTGCAACTTGAGGCTGTTCCTTGTTGCTTTTTACTTGGGAGAAGAAACTGAATCCCCACCTCCTTACGACCTACTTTTAGGTAGTTGTAGAGAGTGATAAGGCCTTCCCTGAACCTCCTTTTGTCCAGGCTGAACAACCCCAGTTCCCTCAGCCACTCCTCATCAGACTTGTTCTCCAGACCCTTCACCAGCTTTGTTGCTCCTCTTTGGAACCACTCCAGCACCTCAATGTCTTTCTTGTTAGTGAGGGACCCAGAACTGAGCACATGATTCAAGGTGCAGTCCCACCAGTGCAAAGTACAGGTGATGATCACTTCCCTGGCCCTGCTGGACATACTATTTCTGATACAGGCCATTGGCCTTCTTGGCCATCTGGGCACAAGCTGGATCATGTTCAGCTGCTGTTGACCAACACCCCCAGGTCTTCTTCCTCTGGGCAGCTTTCCAGCCACTCTTCCCCAAGCCTGTAGCATCCCATGGGGCTGTTGTGGCCCAAATGCAGAACGTGGCACTGAGCCTTGTTGAGCCACATACACTTGTCCTCAGTCCATCAATCCAGCCTGTCCAGAATGCTTGAAAACCCTTTCTTGGACAAGGCTTTGGGTGATACGGTTTAGAGCGAGGTGTCCCTGCCCATGGCAGGGGGTTGGAACTTCATGATCTTAAGGTCCTTTCCAACCCTAACTATTCTATGATTCTATGATTCTACCATCCAGCAGATCAGCACTCCCACCCAGCTTGGTGTGATCTGCAAACTTACTGAGGGTGCACTCAATCCCCTTGTCCAGATCAATAATAAAGATATTAAGGAGACCTGGCCGCAATACTGGGCCTTGTGGAACACCACTTGTGACAAGCTGCCAACTGGATTTAAGTACATTCATCAAAATTTGGCCATCCAGCCAGTATTTTACCCAGTGAAGAGTATCACCCCATCCTCAGTGGCAGTACCTGCCTGCATGTGTTCTCTCTGCCTTGAGCATTCTCACAGGGTACAACCTCACACTTCACTGCCACTTCTGGACCAGCACCAAGGAGGAATAGTAAGCAGCATGAAAACAGCCCAACTTTACCCACACCCACCTGTGTTCAGAGCCTATGGCCCCTTTACCTCCTTTTCTTCCTCCTTTATAAAGGAAAGCCTTCTTCAGCTATGACAATATTCCAAGTTCAATTCCCCTCCTGGAGTAAAGACCATTACTCCACACAGTGAGGGACAGCTCAGGCAAGAAAGAGCATTTCAGCTGTTAATTGTTTATCCTTTCTTCCAGTGCAGCAGGAAAAACCTATCAGAAGGAAGTTAGTTATTTAAATGCCTCCTCCATTTAAATTAGGATCATAAAATCATAGAACAGTTAGGGTTGGAAAGGACCTTAAGATCATCTAGTTCCAACCACCCTGCCATGGGCAGGGACACCTCGCACCAAACCATATCACCCAAGGCTCTGTCCAACCTGGATTTGAACACTGCCAGGGATGGAGCATTCACAGCTTCCCTGGGCAACCCTTTCCAGTGCCTCACCACCCTCACAGGAAAGAATTTCCTCCTTATATCCAATCTAAACTTCCCCTGTTTAAGTTTGAACCCATTACCCCTTGTCCTATCACTACAGTCCCTAATGAAGAGTCCATCCCCAGCATCCCTATAGGCCCCCTTCAGATACTGGAAGGCTGCTATGAGGTCTCCACGCAGCCTTCTCTTCTCCAGGCTGAAAAGTCCCAACTTTCTCAGCCTATCTTCATACGGGAGGTGCTCCAGTCCCCTGATCATTCTCGTGGCCCTCTTCTGGACTTGTTCCAACAGATCCATGTCCTTTTTATGTTGAGGACACCAGAACTGCACACAATACTCCAGGTGAGGTCTCATGAGAGCAGAATAAAGGGGCAGGATCACCTCCTTTGACCTGCTGGTCACGCTCCTTTTGATGCAGCCCAGGATACGGTTGGCTTTCTGGGCTGCGAGCACACACTGAAGCCAGCTCATGTTCATTTTCTCATCGACCAGCACCCCCAAGTCCTTCTCCGCAGGGCTGCTCTGAATCTCTTCTCTGCCCAGCCTGGAGCTGTGTCTGGGATTGCTCTGACCCAGATGTAGGGCCTTGCACTTGTCATGGTTAAACTTCATGAGGTTAGCATCAGCCCACCTCACAAGCGTGTCAAGGTCCCTCTGGATGGCATTCCTTCCCTCCAGCGTATCAACCGAACCACACAGCTTGGTGTCATCGGCAAACTTGCTGAGGGCACACTCAATCCCACTGTCCATGTCAGCAACAAAGATGTTGATCAAGACCGGTCCCAACACCGATCCCTGAGGGACACCACTCGCTACTGGTCTCTAGCTGGACATTGAGGCATTGACCACAACTCTTTGTGTGCGGCCATCCAGACAGTTCTTTAACCACGGAGTGGACCATCCATCAAATTGATGTCTCTCCAGTTTAGAGACAAGGATGTCGTGTGGGACAGTGTCGAACGCTTTGCACAAGTCCAGGTAGATGACATCAACTGCTCTACCCCTGTCCATCAGTTCTGTAGCCCCATCATAGAAGGCCACCAAATTGGTCAGGCAGGATTTCCCCTTAGTGAAGCCATGCTGGCTGTCACCAAGCACCTTGCTGTCTTTCATGTGGCTTAGCATGCCTTCCAGGAGAATCTGCTCCACAATTTTGACCGGCACAGAGGTGAGACTGACTGATCTGTAATTCCCTGGGTCATCCATTTTCCCCTTCTGGAAAATGGGGGTTATATTTCCCTTTTTCCAGTCATCGGGAACTTCACCTGACTGCCATGATTTTTCAAATATGATGGCCAGCAGCTTAGCAACTTCATTTGCAAGCTCCTTCAGGAGCTGTGGATGGATTTCATCAGGTCCCATGGACTTGTGCACATTCAGGTTCTTAAGATGGTCTCGCACCAGATCCTATCCTAGAGTGGGCCTGGGGTCTTCATTCTCACAGTCCCTACATCTGTTTCAAAAGACTTGGGTGGTATGGTCAGAGCATTTGCCAGTGAAGACTGAAGAAAAGAAGTAATTAAGAGCCTCAGCCTTCTCCCAATCTAGGGTAGCCAGTTTTCCTGATAAAAACTGCTCATTCGAAGCTGCTTCTTACACATCAGTCACCCTGAGGCTTTTTGTGTTTTCAGCAAACCTGTCATGGGTTTTTATTATTTACCAAATAGCACTGCAGCTGACCTCAAAGTTACTAAAGATCTACTGGAGACAAAGCAGCCACTGCATTACCAGGCAATTTCAGTCTTCACAGACTTAAAAATCATTGTATGGTGCTGAAGATAATCGCGTGGAGGACAACTCTAGAAGCTGGAGAGGATCAAAGTCAGAAATAGGGGCATAAAAGGAAACCTGCATTCTTTATATGCTGCTCCCCATGCATGTGAATGCTTCTCTTTCATCTTTCTTTTTACAGACGTTTCGAATTACATAGTAATTACAAATTCAAAAGGATTCTTTTTTTTCCACACAAAGCCATCTGATATTAAGCATTTTCCTGAGTAATCCTGGAACAGCTTCCCAACAAGGCTTGCAGATACGTTATCCATCTCTGCAAGCACAGGAACATTTTGTACAAGATACAGTGTAGTGTTTTCACAGCTCAGGTCTTGACCCAGAGCCTTCTGCAAGGGTCATAAGAGATGATCATAGTGGCTCCTCCTGGTTTTGCTGTCTCTGAAAAGTTATAAGCAATATTTTGGGCAGAAAGTTGAATGATCTTAATATTAACAAAGTATCGTTATAATTAAATCAGTAGTCAACTGAGTGCACTGAAATGTCAAAATAATTACATAAGTTAGATATCATTTATAGCTGCCCTAGAAGATTTGTCTTACTATGTAGGATAAAAAAGTCAGCAACAGTCATTACGGCACAACTTTGGGAGGTGCAAAACAGTGGATCAGTGCCCAAGGAGTGTATGTGGCGGCAGCTGCAAAAATGCTGCGTGAGGACAGGTAATTAATAGGCACAGGGAGAGCCTTCAGTGTAGATCTGAATCAATTCTGCTCAGAATCTGCAGGCAAGTAGGCAAGTCTGTGGAGCACACAGGACTGCATTTTCTTGCATAACTTGCATGTGAAGGCTTCCAAGGGTGCATGTCTTTGCATTATTGGAATTTAGTTCAACAGGCAGATAAGAACAGAGCAATGACAGCTACATTTCCTTGTGAGCATCTTCAAGAACAAATCTGTTGCAAAGGTAGACAAGAAGCTGAGTCCAAATCACCTTGAAATGAGAATTGTTCCGTTTGCTTCAGTGGGCCAAAGCCCATTTATCATGTGCACTGAGAGCCGCTGAAAGTTTGCATCATGTCCTATCCTTTAAACTGAGTTCCATGGCCTCTGAGATATCTAAAAACTTTAATTTGTCTGCCTCTTTTTCTTTTTTTTTTTTCCCTTTAGCATTATTAATCAGGTCCAAGGATCAGCTTTTTGGAGCAACATATTCCATGAAATAGGAATGGCCAAGAACTTTCTGTTCAGGCAGTCTCTCCCTCTGTCTATCTCCAGATGCACATTTATGTTATATGTGCTGATCTACAGACTTCTTAGAATATCATACCTTTTTAAAGTGTAACATAGGCAAATTAATCACCTAAACGGAACAAAACTTTGAATGACATGCTAGTCTTAATTTCACAAATAGGTGTCTCATAATCCATTTTAAATGATGTTTTTGTGCTTCTGATAACATGAAAAATAGATGCCCTTTATGTCTTCTATGATAGAAGACAGTATCTCTAGAAAGGTCACTGGGTATTATGCAGAACATGATAATATACCCGTAGCAAACATCGTAGCAAACAGCAAACATGAATACAGGATGAAGAGCCTTACCAGTATTCAGCTGCCCTTGTACGTCCTGAAGGGGATGGCCCACCAGCTGCTGTTTGGCTGAAGTAATCTTTTTCTCACTTCCCTGAAGTAAACTGGGTGAAAGAATAAAAGGAGAGGAATCAGAATCATAGAATCATGGAACAGTTTGGGTTGGAAAGGAACTTAAGATCATCTAATTCCAGCCCCCCTGCCATGGGCAGGAACACCTTCCACTAGACCAAGTTGATCAAGGCCCAGTCCAGCTAAGAAAAGATAAACGGAAAACCCAACTTTCCATTTTCATGTACCTTCTAGCAATTTATGTTGCCTTGTTTCTAATATTTCTTCCATTGCTAGGAGCTGGCTCTAAATGCTTGCCTATTTCATTAAAGTAACAATCAAGCCATCAGACATTCTTGTAGAAGAGAGAGATTTGGTGGTTTTACTCACTGTAAAGGTATGTGCTGGTCTGAATACATACTCCTATTTATCAAAGCCTTGTGGGCAGAATTGCATTTGAAGATATAAAAGTCATTATATTAATACTATCAGACATGAATTAGGAAAATATTTTGTTTAAAGAAAAGAATCAGAACACATGGTATAAGCTTTTGCAGCTTATGGTCTTCATGGGATGATTTAGTTTACAAGGTGTCTGGGGTTCTTTCATCATCACCAACTATTCGTATTTATGCTGTAATCAATAAATTGTATGTCTCTTTTGCTGTTATGCCACAGAAATCTTGACAATGAGCAGGCAGCCATGCACGGATCCCTTCCCAACAGCCTGATATTGCTGTTTCACTCTTCCATGTGTCGCCTCTTAATTTAGACATAGGTTGTTGCATGTTTGAGGCAGAGGCTTTTCATACTTACTTTTATACAGTACCTAACACAAGGAAGTGATGGTCACACTGGAAGAAGATGCACTGTACCATGCTCTGATTGGAAAAGGGGGCAGGCAAACTAGTAGGCACTATTTTGCTGGGATTTCATGTGTCTGACTTCCTAACGACTCACTTCAATAGGAAATGAGGCACTACAAATACACACACACATGTGAACCCTTGGATTAATAGAGAACGGGTTAGCTGCAAGGTATGTACCAAGGGTGCTCACTGGTCCTGAATCATGGCAGCTGAGCCTGGTTTATTATCATTAAGCAGGGTACCAAAAGGTGTTTCTGACATACTGGGAGCTGTGGACATTCAGAAGAATGAAGAAATAATAGTATGCATCTCAAGATACGTTGTGTGAGAATGTACTTTTGAGCTGTCTGGTGTACATTCTGGTTGCAGCAATGTATTTCTACCAACATAAAATACTCTGGGTAGAACTGGACACTTAAAAGATTCATCTAAAAGTGTTTTAAAAGAAAGCAACAAGGAAAGCACTTGGTTTCTTCCTCTCTCCCTCTCTGTACCACAGAAGAGTGATCTGTGCACAGCTTTCTTAGCCTTTGCTCTGATTAGCATCAGAGGAACTCTGGGGTGTTTCTGGGGACCACCAAAGACCAGTTTGTGTTTAGCAGTACTTATCGTCAGTTCTTTCACCTGTGCTTTAAATGCCTGGGCTTTCAGAGTAGAGACCAGAATCATGGAGATGTGAGCACCTAACTCCACAGCTACGGCTCAGTCAGGCTTTGAATGAAAATGTTAGGGCATCAGATATGGCCCCAAACACAATAGCACCTGAGACACAGTAATGTTGGAGTGTTTCTGTATTAGACTCTAGCTAGGCAAGCCATGTGAGTTATCTTTGTGTTAGGAGAGACTTTTGCAAAATCACTTGGTTGACCAGTGGTTGACCATGGTCAGTGGTAACACTGTCAGCAGCTGACAGCAGTTGACCACTGTCTTCAAGACTTTCCTAATGGATTTGCTTACATGGTGTGTATCTCAGAGTCCATTTCTTTTGAAAATGAGAGCCATCAGCTAACTCACGACCTACTTTAACAGTACAATTGATGTGTCTATTCTCTGTTGTCTCCTGTGTTCTCTGCCCTGTGCTAACAAAGAAATGCATTGATCAAGTTCCTGTGACACCACAAAAATAAGCTGGTAAAAAGCAATGAAACTACCAGAAATGTTCCATTTTCTCTACCAACTTGTCCTGAAGTCAATGTGAGCATGTCATAGAATAATAGAATCATAGAATATTTAGGGTTGGAAAGGACCTTAAGATTTCTGACCAGCCACTAATCAGCTCAAAAAAAACAAACAAAAAAGAACCAATCCAAACCCAAACCCAAAAGATCCACAGGATTTTTCTCCTGTGTTTTCTCATGTCTCACTAGCATACCATGCAGCTCTGCCATCTGCCCTATAGCTTGTGTCCACATGCATGACTGTGCTCATGCCCAGACAAATGTACATCACCAGTGGTGGCATTGAAAAAGGAGGAATTAGTGCCCACCTGCAACATATTCCAAGTTAGACTGGTAATACAATAAAATGGTGGTGAAAGACGCTGATCAGTTATTTAGTGGCAATGCAACTTACATGCCAACTCCACCTGGTGATTAACATCACACTTCCTCTCAGGAAGGAAGGCTGCAGTGTATTTTTCAGACTTGATTAATAATTTATTTCACATCTGGAAGTCACAGCAAAACTGCTCAGATAGAAAGGGAGCAGGTACATTATCTGCCTCTCCCAGGCACTACCGGGTTAGCATTCACAGCTAAAATACTATTTGTAAAATATTTGTGTATTTAATGTTTTAAACAGCAGCTCTGCCTTTTGGGTTGTTTTTAGCATTCTCAAGGCAGAGGGGGTTGTGTGTGTGCTACAGATACTGTCATCTGGAAGATGTGCTCTCATTGCCACATGAACCAGGCAAAAGAGGATTTTAGCATGCAAGGGAGCAGGCACTAGAATAAGGGGAGATTACTGTGAGCTTTGTAATTTTTTTGATGAAGGTTGTCATCCATGGAAGACAAGGGAAACCTTTCCAAGCTCGGACTCCAGTCAGAGACAGAGGGCACATTCTGCTTATCCTTAACAGAACACTGCTGGAGCTCAGGTCAGACCATATTAAATGCAAGAAAGTTTACAGGTTTTACACCTGTCTTTCTGCAAACATCACTCAGTGATAACCTTAATCAGGTTGTGTCAGCTTCCCCAATCATCTAGGAATGCATCTACTAAAATAACACAGTATTTTAACCTTCTACTCCCATGCCACTTACTCCCAGTATGATATCTGCAGTATTTCTTCTCAGAATTGTAATTCTATTTACCAACCACAGATTCTGATGAGTTGATAATAGCTCTCATGTTTTATCAAGAGATTTTTAATAGAGAAGGCCACTTAATCAACTGAAAAGGGAAAGAAACCCTCTAGATGCTGTGTCATATTCAAGCTGCAAATTTTCTTCTTTTTGTGTTTTTTTCTTAAATTTCAGGTTTTTTTGCAAGAGATGGAAGTTGCAGTCACTGAAAAGAGGCAGCTGGTATGCTCATTCTTGGCTTTCAGGACCACAACATTCCAAGAGTACCCAAATTTATATACTTAAATCTACAACTTGACCTACAACAGTAACAGAAACCAGATATTCTCTTCTGTTTATTTAACCCCATGCCCCATGCTCTCATTATTATTATTTACCACTTCCAGGGGGCATCATCCTTTGGGTCTGGTCCAGACCAGCTTATGTTACACTCTGCACATACATAGTACGAGATACTGAAGAACAATTTGGCAGGCATAGGAGGATGGACTAGGTCACCTCTCAAGTTCTCTATGAAGACATGGTGTGCAAGGGTGGTGGCTGGGGACAGTGCTGACCTGAATGGCACTATGTCTAGACACATAGCTACGTTGTATGAAAAAACGTACCTTGTGGTGACAGTCTTAAGGATGTGAGTTACAAATGCCTAACCAAGCATTTGAACCCCAGGCATATCTCAGGAACAAAGACAACAAGGGTGGGAAAACAAGCAGACAGGAGATGAGCAGTCAGTTTGTGGCAGAGCCAAGACTTACCAAGAGTCTCATTGCTATTCATTTACCCATGTTGCCTTTCCTGGCTAACTTGATGGCCTGAGTGAAACTGTCAGTGAGGAAACCAGCGTGAACACGCAGTGTGCTGTGATTAGAAAAGGCAGTGGTGGGGAGAGGAGCATTACAGCAGCCAAGAAGTTTTCTGTGTATTCCCTTTGTGATTTCTCCTGAAAGGTACTTGCTTTTCATTCCTAGCTCCTTCACTTTCAGTTCTGTTGTTGCAGCTTGCACCTCTTCTCTATAGTGTAAAATGCAGTAACTTTCTATGCAATGAAGGAAAAAGGGAGATAATGTTCCTGAGTGGATAAAAAGGTCACCTCACTGATTCTGCATTTCATAAAGGAGACAACCTAGCTCCCAATAAACAAAACAAATCTTACAGTTACTGAAATGAATTCCCATTGAAGGGATGAGCTGTGTTCCAAAACAGACTTCCAAAAGCTGAGGTCATGGCTGTGATTGACTGCATATTAACCCCCTATAAGCATTGTCTAGAAAAAGTGGCACAGTTCAGAAGATATGAAGAGGGAAAACACCCTGCAAAGCACTAAGAAGCAAGCAAGCAAGTAGATACAGCAGAAAATGCAATTATAGTAAAGCCAGCTTTGAAAAGAACCTTACAAGCCAGGGTTACTTTAGCCTGCAGTAAGGGAAGATTAATAATGAACATAGATTGCTCAAATGAATCATATCAAAATGGATGCCCTGAATGTCTTGTGATGGATGGCTAGACAGCATTTAGTGCCACTAATACTTGTGATTGAACTGGAATACAAAGCAGGTAGGAAGGAGGTTTCAGTCAGAGAAGTGCACAGGCAGTGTCTGTCAGCAGGAGTGCAAAACCCACCTCCTAGGGAACAGCCGTCTCCTCCAACCTGTGAGACAGGGGAGAAAACCAATGAAAAGAGAACAGCCATTACTTGGACAAGGACAATAATGTCAGGCAGTGCAGAGACTGATGGATATGTTCAGAAGCAATCTTTAGCACCTGGAGCTTCAGTGCAGATAGCCGCAGAATTACATTGCATTAGAGGCTTGCATGGAAATGGTTTTCTGCCCTGTAGTCTGCTCAAAAAGCATTTTGAACTGATATCATTTTAGTTTGGGTAGAAGCCTGAACATTTCATACTAATTCACTGTAGACAGATTAAACTATTAATAGGTGCTCTGTATATAATACCTTTTTCCTAATACAGCAGTGGCTCTTCAATCCACTGGCAAAAGTAGCAGAGTTTGTTAACTGGCACAGGATAAAAGCTGTGTCTGCCTTCCTGGGACACCTGCCAGTAAATAAAGTCAGTGCGAGCTATTGAAACATTGCTAGGTGATGAACAAATGACATGCAGGGATGGCTGGTTGGACCAGGGAGGGAGTCACAAAGTTTCAGAGACTGCTCCCCACTACTCACTACCCATGCCACCACAAGCTCCACCAGGGACAGTTGTGTTCTTCTCTCATGCCTCCCTTCCCCCAGCCACATCAAAAATACAGCTGACCCACAGGGAAAAAGCCAGAGCCTGGGAAATTGGGAAAAGCTACAAAGAACAAGGGAAAGAAAAAGAAAAAAAAAAAAAGAAAAAAAAGCATGTCAAATTGTTTCCTGCACTGAAAACAGGAACAGTGTGGAAGAAAAAAATAAAACCAGACACCCAAACAGAAAGAAAGAGGTTCTCATTACCCTCCTTGCTGGGTAGAAGCAAAACTAATTAAAAAAGCAGCAGGAGAAGGGGCGTACCACAAAATCTTGCTGCAAAAGCATGGCCCTTTTTTTGCCAAAATTTTTATGTGTTTTCAAGTCCTGTCCATCAGAAGCTGTAGGTGACAAACTCAAACAAGTTGCTAAGGCCTGTCTTCTCTTCTCTTCTGGGACTAATGCTTCTGTAAGTGTGAAACGGAGACTTTCCCAGCTGTACCAGTATTGCTCTTCCCCCTTCTGACTGCAGTATAGCTCACTGCCAACTGTAGCCATTGCCACTGGGGAAAGCAGTTCCTCCCCAGTGGAGGGAGGGAAAAGGGGAGGGAGAGAAGGAGGGAGGAAGGACAGAAAGAAGAAAGGAAGGGAGGAAGGAAATAGCTGGAAATAAAAGTCTGAAAACTTTGATCTGAAAAGGAACTCTACCAGACTACACACTCCTGTGTTCAGTAGATCTGTCTCTGTGTCAGTCAGATCCTCTCTTAAGTGATTAAAACAAGCTCTCACATGCAGAAGAGCTGACACAACCCAGAAAATTATTTACATAATGCAGAAGGAGAAGCATTTATTCACTGTGTTTCTGCTGCAATTAAAACTGTAGTATGAGCTGACCAGTCAAATATTCTCCCCTCAGACAATCAAGATCTGGGCCTTTGCTCTCAGCTCGGGGAAGGGGACATGGTGCCTGCTGCCCCACAAGGTACCATTCTCTGGCTGCAGGACCAGGCCAAAATGCAGAGTCAGGAAAGGGAGAAAGGCCGCAATAAATACCTGCAATTTAGGCTTGGATTTTGTAAGCATAGGCAAAGCAATAACCATAGTGAGCTTCTTGCCTACTGCATGCAGTCTGGCCAGTCTAAGCCCTGTACATAAAGAACACTTTTTATTCCGTATACACCAGGGCTATGCAGCAGCACAGGAGCTGCTTTCCGGGTAGCACTCCAGGCCACTGTCTTTTCTACAGCAGCAAACATGCCTGTTTGCCTCAGGAGAACAGGCAGCAGTGCTGGGAGGGACATGCACACAGCAAACTGTCTCATCCAAATCGTAAGTCTTTATCTGTCTTCAGCGCTGCTTGACAGAGTAGGTGGGTTTCACATCTTTAAAAGCCTTTCACTTCAGTTGTCTTCTATCACCCTGTTTATGGGTTTCCTTGCTCCTTCTGTGCGCACTTAAATTTAATTTATTCCTGTGCTTCCTCCCTTCTTTCTTTCCACCCCTCCCAACACCTTCCACTTCAGCAAGCTTGTCCTGAGGAGACACTCATTTTGAGGAAAAACCCTTGCCCGATTTTATGAGGATATTTGTATGTCTACACAGTCTCCACAAGTCTCAGTGTGTCAGTGTCTTCTACATGTCCTATTCTATTGATTTTTACAGCTGGGTTTCCACATCCTCTTTTGGAATCCTAATAAGCACTCTGAGTTTCAAGGTTGTAAAGCTCTCTATAGATCTTGCTGAGATCTGAAATAAAGCCTCCAGAAGCATAGTCCAAGAAAACAGGCTGGAACGGAACAGAACAGAACAGAATATTGTAAGACTTGTGCTTCAGACCCTTCACCAGCTTCACTGCTCTCCTCTGGATCCTCCCCAGCACCTCCGTGTCTTTCTTGTAGTGAGTGGCCCAGAACTGAACACAATACTGGAGGCGCAGCCCCACCAGTGCTGAGTACAGGGGTATGATCACTGCCCTGGTGCTGGCGGCCACACTATTTCTGATACAGGCCACAATGCTCAGCAGAGGTGTAACAAGATGATATTTTACCTCAGACTCATTTCGAGATTTGAATTGTTTAATTGTAGCTGCAAAACACTGCAGCAGGGCCTCTGCAAGCCTCCCAGCTATATAAAAACAGATGATGCCTGTTAGTGTTGCTATAGAGCCACAGTATCATTTTAGGATTTAAAGAGATACATGATATCACAGACATTTTCTGTCTGCCTTAGCAAGAGACACAGGGCACAGGAGCCCATTGCCAGTGATGGGTGGAGTTAGGGGCACAAGTCTCAGGAACATGCTGATGCCCCCTTGGTGGCTTTGGGGTTTGACTACAGCTATTTGGCAGCAACTTGTACAGAGCAAAGATGAAAACCCAAAGGTTCAGAAGCAGGCTTCTCATGAGAGAGGTCGTGGAAGGCTGTTGAACACACGCCCTAGTTTAACAAAGTGCTTCCTGGCTTTCAGTATCAGAGAGAGCCTATTTCAGCTGTGGGAATGCTGCCCAACAAGTAATTGCCAGGGAACAGAGTCTGTGTAAGAACTTGGCGCAGTTAGTCAGAAAGGAAAGAAAGGATACAAGAGATGAGAAAGGTCACAGAGTGTATGAAAACCGGTGTGTTTCGGCACATGGGATTTGCATGTCCCAGAAACTGACAATGTCTAATGAGCTGAATGGGGGGCTGAAGGTCTCCTTGAACTATTAATTACCAGTCACTGGAGTAGATTCTTTCAGCTCCATTAAAACCATAACTGTCCTTAATTTCATATTGCAATAAAGCTGAGCTTAATACTCTTGTTGCTGACCTACTTTATTTGGCTTTGTTGTTTTCACTTTGTCAAGACTTCATTTCTGTTCAGCAGCGTGTACTCCTCACCTTGTTGTATGCTGTACTAATCATGGTTTTATTATGTATTTTTGGATCCTTCCCACAGTGTGCAGAGATCTGTGGGGTTTTTTCAGCCCAGAATATCAATAAAGCTTACTGCCAAAGCTCCCGGTACTGCATCTACTTGTTCTGATCATCCCTTGAAAAAATTAAATTGTGCAATGTGAGAGCAGAGCATGGTTCAAGGTCCACTGCATATGAAAATGGAATTGATTACTCCCAATGAACAGAGGCGTGCAGCTCTTAAGAGCATTATACAATAAATACGTTGGCATATACTATGCATCTGGCATGCTAAGTAGTTTACTGAACTACTCCCTGCAGCATATTTTAATGAAATGCTGACAGATCAGCATCTCTACTGGATAACTGCATTCAGTGGTGTCGGTCACAAGTGATGGATGCTAAGGAAGGCATGCAAAGTACTCTGAAAGGCAGCAGCTCCTCCATGACTTTCTGCTCTGTGTTGCTACACTCTTGGAATTTATCATTAGCCAGCAATTAGAAATCAACAAGGAGCACATGACATTCCTCCAGTTCATCCCCTAGAAACTTCCACCTTTTAGCTCCCACACGAAAAAATAATTGCACACGGAATATTTTTCCTAAAGAACTCAGCCTTATCTGATATAGGGTTGGCATTAGCATCCCATGTTAGATGTGATGTGAGAAAGAACAGCTTGCTGATGGAGATACTCTGCCTCACACTCGGGTTCTGATTTGCTGGCTGGTGCACAGGGCAATGCAGCTGAAGATAGATGGTGAGAACAGAGGAGCTGCAAGGGCCACTCCTGGCTCCAACAATTTCTGAGCCATGGATGACACTGGCACAGAGCCTGGTATTGCCCTACCTCTTCACTGCTTTTATGTTTCTTTTCTTTTTCTGTGCCTGAGGGGAGGGTTTATTTACAACAACAAGATGGAAAAAAAAAATAAAAGAATAAAAATAAACCACAACAAAACAAAGCAAAAACCAACAAACTTTTAACCACAGCTGGCTTGTTTTTTAAGCTGAAATAGATCCACAGTGGAAGTAATCAAAGTTTACAGACAGTTCTTCCTATCTTATATCCTCACCCGCTCCTAATCCTACCACTACCTGAGGTCTCTTGCTAGAATAATGTTTTTCTTACATTCACTGTGTCAAGACTGTAAACAAGCAAACTGATAGCACCTCACTTCTTCCAGGCTCACAGCTCCCTTTGTACAAGGAAAGGCTAGAGACGAGACGCGGCCCTGATTCTTTGGATTGTTGGTGCCACCCAGTGTTAAAAGCCTGGAAGTGGCACTGCAAAGGCACATGCATGAAAAGTCACAGGCCACCACCACCTCCGACGCAGCCGTGGCCATGTCGGGTCTGAACACCCAAGTGTGAAGAAGAACCAGGATGTGAAGTTTTCTCTGAATTTTGGATGCTGATGGAGATCAACTGGCATGAAAATGCATATGGGTGGTCATCTAGGTGTTAGTGTCTTACAGTAATGGAAGGTGTCTGTAGTTAGTTTCTCAATGTGAAACTGTGTATTGGAATGTCTGGCTGCAATACACCCACTACACGCAAAAACATAGTGACGTGATGAATTCACACATGTGCCTGGTCCTATGTCTTAGGTGAAGGTCTCCATGCTAATGACATCACATCATAGGGGCTGCCTGTTTGCAAGTCCTTGACACCTGGCACAGTCCTTGGCTAAGCCCTGTGGCTTCTCTCCTAGGTCTTCCCATTTCCATGTGTAGCTGATGGGCTCAGGCTTCTGCTCTGTAAGTCATGCTCATTTTGACAACTTACCTTTAAATCCAGCATGCACTGTAGAGATCCAGGTTGAAGGAAAATTGAGAGGATCACCTCAGCAATGCAGAGTAAGACTCCTACCTTCAGTTTTTTAGAAGTGCAAGCAGCATACTTCACTTTGGGGGGGGGGGGCATTCAGTTCACTGAGCAGGCAGAGCGTGGTGCTGCAGATATCAAGTGTAATAGTACAAATACTGGTTGCAAAACGAAATGGCGTGAAAATACGTTATCACTTCTTTGTACAAGAACTGTTACTGGGTAAAGCCTAATAACCCAGGTTATGAAAAAAAAAAAATCTCCATAAAAAAAGGAAGAGAAAGATGTCCTCGTGATAACGTGCTCTTTGCTGCTGAATCAGGTATTGATGATAGCAACAACAGTCCAAAAAGAACCAATCCTCCCTAAATGTGAACCTGCCCCCACACAACACATATTCCTGTCTTAAACAGATTATATCTGGGTTTGGTAGGTACCTGAGGCGTTTGACTCCTTTTCTCAGCTGCAGAAAGACTTTTTCCAGTCCCTTTGCCCAGAAGGAAGCCGGAAGCAGTACAAAACAGCAATAAATCAATCAGCCAGCCATCCTGTAAGTGCATTGCATAACCGGGTAAATAAACAAGTAATAGAGACAATAAAACACTGTAGCTATTTTCACCTGGGCAGGCTAAGCCTTTCCAGATAACCAATAGAGAGAGTAGGAAAGATCACTGACTGATTGAATAAATCGCATGAAAAAAACCCAATGGCCGAACAGCAGTAGCTCCATCTGAGAAGAGAAAGGCATGGCCTTTAACAGAATAAACCCGAGATTACAAACTGGCAGAGGACAAACATTACAGCATAAACACTACAGACTATGGAGATGTTGTAGAAAAGTAGGATATTCAAAGCATTGATCTTTTTCCTTAGCTTCTTGCAGCTACAGAGTTCTCTATTCCTTTTTGACACATGGAAGTGGAGTCTTGGAGGAAAACACTTGCTAAGCTAACCTGATAGATGCACTTGTAAAGTAATAGCTTTCCATATATTTTGATGTTCTGGAGAGCATCTTAGTTAAACAAACAAACAAACAAACCTGAATACTTTTCAAACTCTAAAGATACTGCCCAGATGAGCATGTTTTTATGTAGGTCAAGTGCTGGCTTTAAGCCATTTCAGGACAGATTTCTAAGTCAATAAAGTCACCTTCACGGAAGCAAATCCCTCAGGAATGAATTATTACTGAAGTCAGTCTTCTGTCCAGTGCTTAAGAAAGTTTGGCTGAACACTTATTTCCTGCCCAGAGATGGTGATGTTGGCCATGCAGTCACTTACCTTGGTGAATGCACTTGGGAAAGCTAACATTAACAAAAATGCTAAGGAAGAATTGGAAGGGTAAACTGAGAAAACACATGGATTGAGATAAAGACAGTTCAGCAGGTAATCAAAAGCCATGCACACAAGCAAAGCAAAATAGCGAATCCATTCACTACTTCCCATTGGCAGGCAGGTGTTCAGCCATCTCCAGGGAAGCAGGGATCCATCATGTGTAACACCATATCTGCAAACTTCCCCTCCTTTCTTCTGCAGAGCAAGTCATGAGGAACACCTGAGGGAACTGGGGCTGTTTAGTCCGAAGAGAAGGCTCAGGGGGTACCTTATCACTCTCTACAACTACCTGAAAGGAGGTCATAGGTGGGTGCTGGTCTCTTCTCCCAAGTGCAAGTGATAGGACAGGAGGTAACGGCCTCAAGATGCACCAGGGGAAGTTTAGACTGGATATTATGAAGAATTTCTTCACCTCAGCAATTGACCATATCATTCCCTTAGTCTATGGACTACCCCTGTAAAATGTCCACAAAGGCCCACAAAATCTCCACTCAGTTTATTTAGTCCATGTCTTTGGGCTCCATCACCATATAAGCTACTATGAAGAAATTTAACTCTACCCCAGCTAAAACCAACACACCAGGAGTGTTCAGTAGGGATTTTTTAAATCTTGTTAAACATCCAGGAAAATTCAAGCTAGAAATAAGAAAGAAGCTCTGTACTGAGAGAGTGGTGAGGCACTGGAATGGGCTGCCCAAAGAAGTGGTAAATGCTCCACTCCTGGCAGTGTTCAAGGCCAGGTTGGACAGAGCCCTGGGTGAGATGGTTTAGTGTGAGTCATCGCTGCTCATGGCAGGGGAGGTTGGAACTGAGTGACCTTAAGGTCCTTTCCAACCTAAACTCTTCTATGATTCTGTGATCTGGGGTTTAGTGAAGGGCTTGTGGTAGCAACAGCTAAAGCCTTTAATGATTTGATAGCTGTGGAAACAGGAGTTAGTGAGAATAAACATGACCAAACACATGGCTTTTATTTATGGCATTTCCCCCACCCCTCCTTCCCTTTATTAGCAAGATTATACAAGCAAACGAGTACTTAACTGCAAATTACAGGAGTACACCTGCAATGCACCTGAGGATAACTAGCACTGACAAACAACCTTCACAGAGACATATGAAGCTAATGGAGGTGACCATGTATCACAGGCACAAGGGTTCACTAAAGTGCTGATGAATAAGGTGCTGGTGTAAAGCTTTTGAAGCCTTCATACAAGGAAAGTCTTGATCCTCATTGAGTAACTGATAAGTTTCTTGCTGTCATTTATCAGCAAGCACTCGTTTGTCCCTGGCAACCTGCAGGAAAGAAAGCACTATCAGTATATGTGCAGGCTAATGCCTCCCTGCAGAAAAACTCACTGAGCCTTTGGGCTAACAAAATATTCCACTTGCCCAGACTGAAACCATTGGGTGCAAATTGCTAAAGGGGATGCACCATTATCTTTTCAATATAGAGGCGTTAGAGGTGTAGTAGACCCTAGATCAGTCAGGATCAGGAGCATTTTGCAAAACTTTAGGTGGCATTGTAAAGCATGATGTCAGTGAAGAATTAGAAGAGAAAATACAGACAATTAAATAAGGCTCAGAAGAAGCTACGAAAATTGCATAGCACAGGCTGCACAAGATGTTTCACAAACAGTGTCTAAGAGGTCTGTTTAAGCTTTTGTACTGCTTAAGAGGTGCCCTGGTGTGCACAAATGTGTGCACTACTGTATTACCTGCAAGCGCTGCCAGTCTCTCAAAAGCAATGTGCCACAAACCAGATGCAGGGATGTTTAGTTCCATCTTCTAACCTTACCCAAAGAAGGCAAGAGGTACTAGGATTAAAATGTGTCCTCTGTGCCTACCACGTAACTCTGACACAGCCTGCTGGTACAGCTGTGCTGTGGGGCAGTTGCAAACCTGTCATTTCCTCCTGCAGATGAAGCCCCTGGGACAATTTACAGAGTAAGCAACTGCAATTGCTTTGCCTTGATTTCAGCATTTTGAATCAGATCCTGCCATTGTTCAGCACACACTTTCTGTGCAGCACCAGTCTGATGGCCTGAGGCAGAATTTCTAACTTGTCCAAATAACATTCAGCATAAACTCCCTATGATAATTAATCAGCGGCTAGTAAAGCAAAAGATACTTAGGATGTCTCTGATGTTTAATAAAGTCTTTTCGTGGCATTTTAATCACAGTATTGCAATGGCAGGATTTACTTTTATTTAAAACAAATGTGGTTTCCACAATGTTTCCACAATATTGCTTTTGGTGGTAAGATAAAGTAGCAACCCCTAACAACGTCAGGAGATATCAAACTATATAATCTCTTTTAGCTCAAAGAGCTCAGATTTTTTGTAAGTACCTAATTTAGTCCATCACCAGGACTAAATAACTTTGCACTTTGAAAACCCCAGCAGAAGAGCTCTTCCTACCTGACCGTTACCACATACACACACACAAACAAGAATGATTTCAGTAAATACAAATGACAGGTCATTCGGATGATGTGCCCATAGGCTACCATACATGATACTTGGAATAAAAGTATGGATTTTAACATAATATCTTGGGATATTTGCCTATTCTTAAAATTTGGTACAGTGCTGGAAGATCATCAATGTGATAAGGCAAATACCAATTTAAAGTTAATAGGGACAATACTTCTATAGATAGTGTAGTTTTTGTTATAGAACCAGGGTTTATCTTTACTTTTTTATAAGGAAACAGGCAAAATGTATCCTGTAATATGTGTTGCTCCATTTACAGTATCCCTTGTTGTGAAAAGCTTGTTTAAAATGATGTATTGTGATGCTGATTTCTGTGGTTCTCAGCAGGATTTCGGGTTTTGAACACTGAAAATTCTACAGGGGAATTTTGCTTTTCCAGGGTCTTTTTTTGATGAGCTGGTTGGTTGGATTCTTTACAGAAAAAAAAAAAAAAAAAAAAAAAGAGAAAAAGAAAAAAAGAATGGGACTTAAATACAAGCTTTAGAAAAATGTAAGCCCTAAAATGAAAACCAAGCAAGAGCTTCAATACAGTAACCAGACACATTCAAAGAGAATGTTATAATACTCTGGTTTTGCTTCAAGCTCAGCATTCTTCCTTTCTCACCCTTACAGCTGTATAAAGTAGCAAATACAGGAAAAAGTCAATACTGGCAGTTTTTCAGCTCTGTTTCTTACAGGCTGTTTTCAGTGACGGACTGGCAGCTCCTCAAGAGCCTGGAGATGCCTTTCCTCTAGGCTTGGCTGGCAGTCAGAGCAGACCCCAGAATGGCAGAAGGTATCAGAAGTAGTGATTGTCCTGCCACAGGGCACCTGTGGGTCCTGGGACCAGAAGTGGGTCTCAGCAGCTGGCTCTGCACATGCCTTCCATGATGTGTGGGCCCAAGGGTGGGTGCCGGTCACCCCACACGTGGGTAACAGGTTCAGAAATGCAGAGGAGCTCCCAGGCTGCAGCAAAGCCTAAGGAGCACAGCATGGAGACCAGCCATCCTGCCCAAGCTGTCAGCGCCCTGGGGTGAAGCGTGAGCTGAGCTGGGGGCTGTGGCAGTTTGCCTGTTCAACAGGGCTGGGTAAGGCTGAAACAAACAAGAATCTCTCTGTTCAACAGCTCAAGATGTCTGATATTGTGCAAAGAGGAGCAAGTGCTGGACAGTCAATGTTTTCCCATGGGCTGCAGTCCTCTTGGCCCTGTTTGCACATCTCCTTGGTTCAGTGATATGTCAGCCTTTCCCTATTAATCGGAGGCAATAGTCTTATCACTGTGCTGAGCTTTCATCCCAGTGTTCTTCCTGTTGCTCTGAACATGCATTCTATGGCTAAGGTGCTCCTCTTGGACAGATGAGGTCCAGCTGCCATTACACTTTGCCAGATTTACATATGCCTCATATTTAATTTGCGTGCTATTCTCTCTCTGGTATTGACATAGCTATTTCTGTTTCTTTCTGAGTCACAGAAGGGGGAATTAAGTAAACCTCATACTGTAGTGACTAGGACACAGACTGTCCATGAACAGGCAAGGTCTGGACAAATACTGTATCCTCTGTCTTTTTTAGCAGGAGGCAAAGTTGACTTTTCCATATTCACAAAGTTGTAGCTTCAAATGACCAAACAGGATATTATAAAGGTCTAATTTCAATAGATAACTGGGACGTGTCCCCGGTGGAGCATCCCAGACACCATGTCACCCAGTGTGGGTGAGGATGAGATGGGTCAGCTGCTGAGTCTATCCAGGGCTGTTAGTCAGGACCTCGAGGGACGTGCAGGGGAGGCTGCTGTTCAGGGCTCCCCACAGCAGCATGAGGATCACCCCTACTGCCTACTGCCCTCCTGATGGCAGCCTTGCTGACAGGCTTGGACCTGTTCTTCAGCTGGAACTGCTCCACTGTGCTAGGCAGTGAGGCATTGAGCTCTGCCTTTTGGCTCCATGTGCAAGGACAGAAGGTCATGGCTGGGATCTACAGCATCTATTGTGCCAGTGTTGTGGTTTAAGCCCAGCCAGCAACTAAGTAAAGCAGAGCATCTTGCTCACTCACCCCAGCACTTCCCAGTGGGATGGGGAGAACTGGAAAAAAATGCAAAAACCCCCAGCTGAGGTAAGAACAGTTTAATAATTGAAATAAAAGTAAAATATAAAAATAATAATAGAAAATTAAGAGTGAGAGAAAGACAAACCCCATGCCCCCTGTGGAGAGAAAACAAAACCCGAAAAAGTGATTCACAGTACAGTTGCTCACCACCTGCTGACTAATACCCAGCCTGACCCAAGCAGTCATCTCTGCCTTCCGGGTAACTCCCCCCACTTTATATACCGGGCATGACGTGCTCTGGTATGGAATACCCCTTTGGCTAGTTTGGGTCAGGTGTCCGGTTTCTGCTCCCTCCTGGCTTCTTGTGCCCCTTCTCACCGGCAGAGCATGAAAGACTGAAAAGTCCTTGATCAGTGTAAGTGCTACTGAGTGACAACTAAAGCATCAGTGTGTTATCAGCATTATTCTCAGACTAAGCCAAAATGCAGCACTGCACCAGCTACCAGGAAGGAGAAAAATAACTTACAGCTGAAACCAGGACAGCCATGGAAAGCTGGGGGACCCTCCTGAGCCATGAGGGAATCTATTGGACTAAGGCATATCAAAGATATCTGGGGACTTATATATAAGGACCATACAGGACATGTGTCAGGGACCTCATGATGCTGGGGGCAGCCAGAGCTGGGTGATGGGGAGAAAGCCCCCAGGTCCTGGAGGTAATGTGGATATTTGCAGGGCTGAGACACCCCAAGCATCCCTGGGGCACAGAGGAATATGCATGTGGGTAAGGGGAATATCTATGGGGTAAGGATCCCTGGGACCACTGGAGGATCTGAGGTGTAGAGACACCAGTGAGATCACCGGGAAACCCAGGGGAATGTGGGAGGAGATGGGATTTGTGGGGCTGACACATCTCAGGAGCTCTGGGGTAGGGGAAGACCTGTGGGGACAAGGCACCCCCACAGGATAGCTTTGCCGGGGAAGCCAAGGGCTGCCCCATGGCGTTGCAGGGTGGCCACACACCCCAGGCCGGTGCATCGTGTCCTTTGTCCTGCTGAGGAATTTCCTCCCTGACCCCTGCAACAGGAAACAAACACCACTCCACTGCAGCTTGCCCATTTCTTTGCTTTGCACTGATTCCCCAGAAACGGCAGCCGGCAGATATTGCGACAGCCCAGCCCAGTGTGGAGATGCACTGGAGCTAATCACAGCACAAGGTAGGGCCTGGGGCAGAGTCCCCCAGGCTTTGCTCAGGCCTTCTCAAGCTTCAAACCCAAGGGAGGGGGGAGGTTCTGGGGTATGTTTCTGTGAGTGTTTTCCCACTGCAATGTCTTCAGGGAGCTCTGATCACTACCAGGGCTTCATTTGCTGTCTCCCAGCTTGACCCTGAGGCTTTTCACACAGAGCTGTGCTAAGATGCCACCTCCAGCCTCCAGGAGGAGGGTGCACAAGAAGGTAAAATTACCAGACCTGGGCTTCTCGGTGATCACTGCAATCTTTTAACCCTTTCTTTACACTGTTAACTTCGAAGCTGCAAGTTTAGTTGCTGAAGTTTTCTTCTTGGTTGCCCAGGTTTGAGCTGCCACAATGGAAGGTGCAGAGAGAGAGACAGAGGGTGAAAGCAGAGAGAAATCTCGTCCTGTGCCTCCATCTGTTCAGGAAGGCAGCAGCAACCTTTTACATGGTAAAGGAGGTAACAGGAAATTTTGTGGGTGGAAGCAATGCAAACAGCCACCAACCCACTCCTCAGCTCTAAGCTAGCAACTTCTTCCTTTATAAGTAAGGAAAAATGTACTGTCCACAAGTTCAGGTACAGTGTGAATGAGGAATACCTTGATGAAGCAGAAATGGCTAGGAAAAGCCAGGCAAAAAGAAGATCTAGTCATTCTTGAGGAGCAGAAGGGCATTTCTGCTCTCTCCTATATATTACCTTGCTGCAGCTCCCCTCAGTGCCTGTGTTACAGCATCATCGATTTCCTTCCTGGCTGCCAAGAAGTGACCCTGTGAGACAAAAAATCCTAGCCCTGGGATTTTTCCTTTCAGAGGAGCACCCCTAAAACATGGCCTGGTTGAGACTGCTCTTATGTGATCTTTGCTCTACCCAGTTCTCTGACAAGTTAGTCTGCAGCTCCCTGCAATCAGTGTGATGGGCCCAAAGACTTCCCCTGTGCCTCTCTGCTGGCCAGCTGGTAGCTTTGGATCACAGAGGGGAGCATGAGCACCACTGATGGGATCAGGTGGGAACCTTGATCTCCCTTTGTTCTCAGCTCCAAATGCTGTAGAGGAAGAGAAACTCCAGGCACATGTGACAAGTGCAAAACTCGTGGAAGTTCAAGATGCTGGACAGAAATCACCCCCCAAGTCCGGAGATGACACCTCTGACAGAGATAATGAGGTGAGAGTTTTTAGTTTATTACCACTGATGTCAAATGAACATACACAGGGGAAACTCTTGTGACAGAAGTCACGCAGGGAGAAAATCAGGCTTTACCTAGGGTGCTTCCCTATTATTGGTGATTGAAATCCTTAAAATGAGATATTTAATAGCAAAGAGAGATTTCCTCTTCTGTCACTCAGAAAGCCCCATTAAGAAGCCTGTGTACGGGCCTTGCTGGCTTTTGCAAGCTGGTGATCTCAAAGGGATGCTATGCCCCATCACTGGGGTGCGGGAATGTTTCTGTATAGAAGAGGTAGAAATAAAAGGATGGCTCTGACAGTACCACAGCTTGTATTCTGAAGAGATTTCCATCTTGCTATGTCCACTCAATATCCAGTCATTTTGCTGCTTCAGGATAGTTCTGGGAACTTTTACTTTGCCTTCTTCATCACCATCATCATGGCAAATGAAATGAGATGTCTTGCTTCTTTTTCTTCATCCAAATAAAACAAACAAAAATGTGAAAGTTGAGGTATGACCTGTTTCTTTCCAGAGTAAGAAATCAGTTTGGAGAAGGCCGATTTATGCTAAAAGACCATTTACTTCATTTCACATAAAAAGTAAAATCTTTCCTTGAAAATCCAGGGTTTCCCACTGAATTTGTCTTCCTTCTGCTGCTGATCAACCCCACTACCAATCTATAAAATTTCTGGTCTAACAAACTGTACTGCTTGCTGTATTAGTCTAGGAGCAGGGTAAAAACTAAGTGTAAGCCTTCAAATTTCTTGTGAACATTTGGGCATTACTGGACTGGGCTAAAACAGCCTAAGAGCCTGGGATTTCTGTGTTGTCAATACCCTTACTTTGAGATAAATAGTATTAGGCTGTACACTGTTTATCTCTCTTTTTTACCTGCTTCTGTAGGAATTACTTTGTTTGCCTGGCCACAGCTTTGCTGTGACATGGTCTCAAATGCCAGAGGTCCTCCAAAAGCCATCACTGATAGAGACATGGGCTGATGCAGCACATAACTGGGAAACTCTAATTATGGCCACTGGTGCACATATGCTTCTCCTTTCCATGGCACAGCAGTCCCACCCCAGGAAGACACCCATGCCCAGCAAGTCCCAGCATACCAGCAGCAGTCTGCTGTGTCACTAGAGAGGGAGCATTATCATGAGTTCTGATTTCAGTCAAGTGGTACTATCAGAAACCCAGGAACCCCAGTATCTGAGGAAGCCAGAATGCTTTCTGGGCAGGAATCACACGGTACCTATCAAAGAGCAAACTCAGTCATAGCTAAACTCCTTGGGGACCCCTGGAGACAATAGATGAGGGCTGTATTTTCCACCCTTATAGCATGCAGGATAGCATTGTTCTTTTGGATATAGTGGGTTACTCGCATGGAAGTTGCAAGGTGATGCCCTGCGTTCACTTGCAGTTATGCTTAGATGCAGCTCTGCTCTTTGCAGTCATAATTTCCTGTGTGCAAATGAGAAGGCATGGAAAATTATGTTGGAAAAAGGGCTGAATGGCTTCTTCAGCTCTGCACCCTCCCTGGCCCTGTG
Organism: Neopsephotus bourkii; assembly: GCF_033783945.1. Classification (NCBI taxonomy): domain Eukaryota; kingdom Metazoa; phylum Chordata; class Aves; order Psittaciformes; family Psittacidae; genus Neopsephotus; species Neopsephotus bourkii. Next base: position 5,928,684 of record NW_026902113.1, read on the forward strand.
CAGTTTGAATCATTGCTATGGGTTTCTTTGTTTTTAACTTTAAACCTTTATTTTCCAAGAAAAAGATCCTGGATCACCAGGGGAGAGAGGAGCCAGTGGAGCAAAGAATCTCTAATGGAAGAGGTAACTGATGAGTATGTTTTAGCATTCCCATCTCTGCTCTAATGCAAATATGATGCTGACTATTGTGAAGATCAGGCCTGAGTTTGCAGGGCTGGGCTGAGAGTCAGAGGCTCCTGGCAATGAAACATGTAAACTGATGGAATGCCTAGAGGTACTTTGCTGAACTGCCCATGGAGGACAAAGACAACCGGTAAGAGAAGCCTAAAAGTTGATCATTCAGTATAATTGTATGTCAGTGTTCCACCTATTGCCCCACCCATAAAACTCCACCAATGTAGGGTATGCTAACCACTAAGGGTAAGGGTAAGCCCCACCTTTACCTCCAGCAGCACAGATTTCTCCATTTCCCTATCCCTAAAAGCTGTACCAAGCAATGGTGGAGCTTGGCTAGATGGGAGGTCACACAACAAGTGTGTGTGGATTTTAACTTCAAGAGCTTCTCTCCCAGTCCCAGTTTGCAAGATTTTCTTGTCTTAGTGCATCTTCTGCTGATGTTAATCCACGCAAATGCATGTGAGTGTCTGAATGCTGCCCTGGAGCCCTGAAGTGGATCAGGTGAAGATGGCAACAGACTGGTGGAAGGTTTCTTGATGTAGACCACACAGTATTTCTTTCCCTTCCAATAGCTGCCTGGAGAGCCCATACCTGTTTGATAAAATACTTCAGATGGAACCAAGAATAACCCTAGAGTTTGTTGTCGTGATGTCAAAAAAATTGAAGTTTTCTAAAGAGTCATCCAAGATCTGTGTTGCTTTTTACAAGAAACCTGGACAATACCAGGAATTTGCTGTTCTAAAAGAAAGGTAAAATCATATATAAATGTATGCTGATGTAAATTTTTTTGAAAGCATATAGCTTACTAAACTTTAGGGTCCCAGCCTGGGCTTCAGCTCCAGACAAAGACATCTAAATGTAGGTGTCTATAGAAATGTGTTGCAGTGTTAAGTCTAATTTCCATAGGTCCTGCATCAGATCTGTCAGATCCTCACAGAGTTCTAAAACATTACGAAGCTTCCCAAGTGTGACAAGATGACTTGTATAGGGAAAAATGCAGTGAGCAGTCACCTCAATTCTGGTACAGTTGCAGCACTCATCAGGAATATCTCTAGATGTATTTTCCATTCTTTTTACAAGGCAGCTGCAACTTTGGGTAGGACCAGAGTTGTTCACATCAAGACTTGCCACCAGTTATTTTTATTTCTCTCATGTCTGATAAACCTTAAAGCTCAGGTCAGATTATCAAGTGTTTTCTGCCATCATAAAGCCTTGAAGCGTTTTGCTGAACTCTGCATTTTGAATGTGAATGTTGGTTGCTCATTCTTGCTGCATGAACCAATTTGTACAGCTAAAGTCCTTCTTGGGTTGAACAAGAAGGAAGCTTCTTATGCTGTAGTAACTAATTCTTACTCTTCTTTATTCTGCTCTAGAAAAAAGTATTTACAGGTGTCGTGGTTTAACCCAACCAAACAGCTTGTTAACTCACTCCCCCCCCCTTCTTGCCCTCCCCCTACTCTCGGAGGGACGGAGAGGAGAATCAAAAAGAATGCAACTCCCACGGGTTGAGATAAGAACAGTTTAGTAACTAAGGTATAACACAAATCATACCACCAATAATAGTAATGATAAAGGAAATAACAAGGGAAGAGAATACAACACCCCATCACCAGGCAACCGATAACTTGCCCCCCAGCCCGACGAAGCACCGACCAATACCTCCTCCAACCCTGCAGTCCCCCCTCTCACCCCCTTCCAGGTCACTCTCCCAGTTCCATCCTGGGCATGACGTGCTGTGGTATGAAATACCTCTTTGGTCAGTTTGGGTCAGGTGTCCTGTCTCTGCTTCCTCCCAGCTTCCCCTCCTCCCTGGAAGAGCATGAGGCCCACAAAGTCCTTGGCCAAACCAAAACATCGTTGTTTTTCAGCTCTGTTCCCAGCTGAAAGTCAAAACACAGCACTGCACCAGCTACCAAGAAAGAGAAAAATGACTGCCACTGCTAAACCCAGGACAACAGGGTCAAGCAACAATCCCCATTTTCCACCTACAGGGAGAAACAATTTTTTATAAATATGCTATCTTAAAAAATATGCTCTCAACTGACCATGAAAGATCATGTGATTTAGAGTATATTTATGGAATGGACTCCAAGAATACAGAAGGTCAGCTACATCAAGTCTTGAACATTCTCAACGAAGAGATCAAAGCAAGTGATATGTATTTTACTTTCCTCAACTGGCATGAAGTATGACTGACAAGAGTGGGAGTTACCTCCTCTGTGATGAGCATCATTGAATCCTTTTGTGATGCCCAGCTAAAATGAAGGGAGAGTAAAATACAGCAGAAACCCCAGAACCTTCAATTCATCTCGCATGGCATGGGGAAGCAAGACAGCCAGTAAAAATAATATTGTCATGGAGATTTAGGTTCAATGTTTTTCTTGTCTGGGAGCATAAAATCGGACACAGTCCTCCAGATGTTACTTCACAAGTGCCGGCAGAGTAGAAAAATTACTTTCCAGCTGGCTATATTCTTGTTAAACAGCTCAGTATGTGTCCGGCCTTGGGGAAGAAATAAAAGGGATCATGTAAGGGAACAAAAAAGGTGTCCCTTATACAGGACTAGTGAGAAAACCCAGTGTGAGGATATGGCCACACCACCTCCCTTTCCCTGTTTCTTGCATAAGAAACATCTCCTAATGCCACAGTGGCAGCGTCACAGACCCCATGAAGAAGGGAGCAGGGGATATATTGAGTTGAGTACAGGTAGTTTCAGTGTGCTTTTGTACCTGAGATGGGAGAGGTGGTTGGTGACACTAAGTTTAGCTTTGAGGAGGCCACAACCACTATTTGGGTATCGTTGACAATGCTGAGCAACAGTTGCCCACATTGTTTTCTGATACCACCAGAGATACCCCAGAGATTCTGCCTGGCTTCCAGCTGTAGTGCCCTCTCAGGGGAACCAGTGCAGAGTGCCAGCATTGCCTGCTGAAGGTCATGGGATTTGGAAACCCAGAAGTCCTCCAGACACTTAAAATTGTGGTCTGTCTCACCCACAGGCTAAAGGAAACTTTCGAAGACTTCCTGGTAGACAGGCAAGATGATGCCTCCATTGTAAACCTTACAGGCTGTTTGAGTCCAGACCTTCTACTGAACAATGTTGTTTCTCTTTGGAAGACAGCTCTGAGGACCAGCAAACCTCTTAGCTCTACTATCCAGAAGAGACCAACCTAACCCTTGCTAGGTCCCCTAGGAATTAACTCACCAGCAGCTTCCCCAGTCCAGTTATCAATGCCCTGAGTGCCTTAATTGTCCTGACCACCCTCACCCAGAATTTCTTTCTGTGCACCCACTATCTACTCGTCCTGGAGTTCCACTTAAGCTCAGCTTGGGCCTCTGTCCCTGCCTGAGCTATGCTGTAAGTGTATTGATGTCCAGCCCTGTGCCCTGACAGTCCTGATTCGTTCACAAGCCTTCCTGTATTGACCTTGGACCACTGTCATCACTTCACTTTGTTTGATGATCACTGGCCAGTCAACAGAATCTGGTTCTGCCCAGGTTCTGTGGGACTGTGCCTGGTCAGTGGTTACACTGTCCTGCCTCTGCTGTGATCACCCTCTGCTTCCAGCTCATTTTCCTGTATGGAACAGCCCCACAACTGCCATTCCATGACAAAAATGCACCCACCAACCATTCAGCTTGTTGCCAATTTAATGCATCCGAGATTCAGAGCAGATTATAAAAAAAAAAAAAAATAAAAATCAGATGTAAAGTGTGGAAAGGGAACCTCATTTTAATGCTTAGTAATATATTTGTGCTTTTTTCTAATAGCTGTGATAGCATATTCAAGGCAGCAAAAGCAATGTAAGCAAAAATACACCTAGAAATAAAAGCAAAAGCAGGAAGCTTACAGCAGCTGCAGCACTGCAGCATAGATCAGCAGTGGTACATTCACAATAACGATACACTTCAAAACTGCAGTGAAGACCCATTTTATACCCATTGTTCCAGAGTTCGAGGATTCTGGGTTGAGAGAAACACAACACAATGAAGAATCATAACTAGTTTATTAATATGGGGAAAATATAGAGGTAACAAAAGATACTGTAAAGGATATCTCTGGTGTTTGGTTGTCTTACCACCCCCAAAGACCATGTGATGATGATCAGGAAACCAGCTCTGAGAAACATGATCGCAGTGTGAGGTGGCAGGTGTCCTTAGCGGGTGTGCCCGAGGAGGCAACTTTGACCTGGGTGGTATGAGGGTCTGACTCTCCACATTGCATCAGGCCCGGGCTTTTATACTAACAAAAATGCACACTCATTCTGGCACGGGGAGACAGCCTACATCAGAAGTGACCAGCAATATCTAGAAAGGTCTCCAAGGGTCGGGACTTTTCCAGGGAGTTCTAAAGCAGAACTTTCTGGGGAGAAACCAAAGCTGGACTTTACAGGAGCAGCCCAAGCAGGACCTTCCAGGGAGGAGCCAAAGCAGGACCTTCTGGGAAGGAGCCAAAGCGGACAAACAGTACTTTTCTATCTTTGTGTGTTTCACCGCTGACCATTACCTAGTGTCACTGACACACACATATTGGAGGACTCTGCACCTTGAGAGAAATTGTACATCACTCTTTCAGCTGACCCACAACAAAACTTCAGTTTTGGTCATCCTGACCTAGAAGTATGTTCTGTTCTTATTGGTCCCAACTTTTGTTTCTTTGATATCATAGAATCATAGAAAGGTTTAGGTTGGAAGGCACTTTAAAGCTCATCTAGTTCCAACCCCCTGCCATGGGCAGGGACACCTTTCATAGACCAGGTTTGGAGTGGTCTGTATCCCCAAAATCAATCCCAGTTCCCAAGATTGAATTCCTCTGGTGACGAGTGATTGACAGTTGGTGAGTAGGTTAGATATCTGTGGCTTCAAATACCATCTTGTACCTATATCTTCAAGGCTGTGACTTTCATCCCATGCCTGTACTCTTTGCATTTTTATTTTAAGGTCATACACACTTTTTAATGCATATAGTAAGTACTTGCTACTAGTGTTAATCACTATATATCTCTGCATGCGTCTGTGTATGTTTATGTATATATACATGCATATATTTAGATATACACATATACTGAGGTAAGTGAGTAAAGTTAAAGTAAGGTAGTTCTGCCCCAAAAAGCATAAAATGTAAATCAGATGCTACCAGTGTGGACCATACAGTCAGGATTTAAGACATCCTTCATCTAAAGAATTGTATCAGTAATACCTTAATAGGTCTAAACTACCCAAGTAACAGTGTTAGAAACACTGAATTTGGGTATGAATGTAACAAGCAGAATTGTGACCAATGAATAATTCAGGATTGCTTACTTGGGGAAAAAAAGAGCCACAATGAAGGCAAAAATGTGGGTGCAGGAAAAGGAAAAGAATGGGCAATGAGGTATAAAATCAGGTGGAGAGCAAAGAAGGGTGAGAAGCTTCTGATGGAAGAAGTGCAGATGCCAAAGCTGTGCTGTGGACCCAACACTACCAGGGATGCTGGAAGGAACCCCCCTTGGAGAATACACTGGTCTCTCCACCAGAGAGACCAGCTGTTTCACAAGACTTGATGCGGGAGGATGTAGTAAAGATGCACAAACTTACAAAGAAGGATAGACTTCATACCTTAATACTATGTGCAGGAAGAAAGACAACAGAATTGCATCTTAGTAAGTGCTTGATTTATAAGATTTCTTTGTAGTAATATAATTATGTATCAGTACTAATACTAGTAATAAGAAATAGAATTGTCAGTCCATATTACTTGCAGTGGCATAATTGTGAATTAAGCTACCTAACAGTGCTGTGTTTATAAGGTAGTTAAGATGTCACAAGCTTTTTAGATGTGTTTTGCTTAGTTAATAAATATCATTAGCATCCTAGCTCACCAGCTCTCAAATCTCCAATCGAATGGAGAATAGCTGGACTTGGGGAGTAACTGCTTTCTACCCTTGGAAAGAACAGGAGAGAGGCAATTTAGACACAGTTGGACCTTCCCTCAGCAAATAAAATAAAAAAAAAAAAAAAGAAAGAAAGAAAAAGTGCTTTTAAATAGGTCTCTAAGGAGTTGTAAATCCTTTACAGGCCTTTCTAGGACCTGTGGCCACATACCCCATTGGTATAGTGGAGAAATCAGGGGTGACTGGAGCTGCTTAGCACACTTAAAGGGGTGTGATGGGGATAGATGGTGACTCCACTTTTGAAAACGGGAACAGTGCCATGGTAGGCCATGATTGCCTCTCTGCATTTTCCTCCAACACAAAAGTACAACTGCGTCCAAGTTTAGAGTGGAAAGCACATGGAGTGGTGGGTAAGCCAACATGTTTGGACTGCAGCACTGCCCAGAGAGTGGCCTTGGCATTTGACCAGCCATTTCCCTCTCCACTTGAATGAGAAACTCCTTTTGCATTCTCTCTCAGCACAAGGTCTCCCACATTGGTCAGATTTTCCTTGGATGAACCTTGGTGAAGACAAAGACTGACCATACCACATAATGTTGCCCAGGCAGCCAGCTGGTGGCATCTTCATCCTTGGAGTCATTGAACACTCACTTGGCCATGGCTGATGCTAGCCACACACAGCTGTTGGAGGCCATCAGGGCAATCTGGGCTGGGATTCTTGAGTTCTTCAGTTTAACTCATCCATCCATCCATCCATGGCTTCATACAAAGGTGCCATAAAGCCCTCAAGTGCCACAGGAGCAAGTCAAGGTTTGCCAGAACTGGTTCAGAGACTGGGATATTTCTGAGCCTTGGCCAACACCTATTTCAAGGCTTTTCTTTACAGCCAGATGTGGGTTAAGGAGGAGGAGGAAGAAGAGGGAAGGATGGAAATTTGTATCTTCTGTCAGAGTTCACCCAAGAGGAAACAAAATTCTTCCAATCTCACCCTAGGCATACAAGTTTGATTTTACTAATACATCAAAACACATCAAAACTGCTTTTTGCTTTGTGACACATTCCCAGCAAAACATAAAGCCATAAATCACAGAGCAGTGGGATGACTGATTTAACTTAATAAAGGGACATGGTAGGAGGAGAAAGTAAATCATACAGATAGGCTTGATTTGTGGTTACAAATGCGATGTGCAAGCCTATGTACGCAGAAAAAACATACAACTTACAGTTCTCTCCAGACTACTGCAACTCAGCACTGTTATTACCACACTTCTCAAACATCCTGCTGATACGCTCCAATTACTACCAGTTCTTTTGATTAGAAGAAACCTTTTTGTTCTGCGCAGGAGTGGAAAATCTCAATGACATTCCTAGTATTCACCAATGTAGGTCTCTGCTCAGTGTGTTACAGCCTGCATGGTGGACCCAAATTGACCTTACTCGAATCAGGAGAGACATGTCATGGTCCTGGAGACCTGGTACCAGTGGCACCCATTTCTTCACATGAGCTGTGCAGAGAACCACCTCAGTCCCCTTCCCTCTTTCAAATGCCTGTTCCATCATTTCCAGCAGCAGCTGGGAATGTAAACCCCTCTCTGCAGTCCCAGTCATTAGCTCCTTAATTCTCTCGGCGCCAACAGCCTGTGACCAAGGACCCAAAGCTCATCTCATGGCTGCATGGCCATGGTTTAGGCTGCTGCAGGCATTGCACAGTCATCAGAAGGAGCCACAGGACATCTGCAGAGCAGAGGCAAAGGACACAAGATGACACCGCAGGCACAGGTAGGGTGGTTGGGATGGCATCGCTACCAGCTCAAGGGTTCATGAGAAAAACCCCACTGTGGGAAGGTATAAAACCATCAAGAAGCAAACAGGGAGGTGAAATAAGGAAACACCACTGAGGATGTGCTGGGGCCACAGAGACCAACTTTTCTCCCTGTGAGGTGGTGCCTGTGCAGCCAGCAAGGCACTGGGGTTGTGTATGGGGCTGGTGAGCTCCCTGTGCTCATTAAGCCCCAGCTACCTTGTGTTAGCTAGCAAAAACTAGCTTTGGTCTTTGGAGCTGTGTGGGTCCTGCTTGAGGCACATCCTTGCATGGGCTGAAGGGTGCCCAAACACTGTGACCCCACAACCCAGATGCAAACAGGACTGCTCACAGGGGGAAAGATAGACTCCACAGCAGGGTTTAGGATTTGGGTCTTGCAGTATGAGCCCAGCCATGGCAGCTGGTGAACTCATGGGCAAAAGTGCTCCAGAGCACACAGGGAAAGCATTTACAGTCTGCCAGGACAGCACTAAAGTCAAGACTTATCAAGGTTGCTTTGGGCTTTGTGGAAAGTTGCAGCTACATTAACAAGTATACTAAAAGTGGTAGAGGGAGGGGTTGGAGAGAAAAGGGAAAGATAGGTTTAAAATAAAAGATTGATGAAGGAACTGAGGCAGAAACATGTGTGTCTCTGCAGCAGAGATCCTGCCACCCGTATCAGTCGGGGAGCGAGCCCAGGCAGGATGCAATGAACAGCTTAGAAGAACTGATACAGCAGAAACCTGAGATAAGGATCCAGATCAGCAACAAGCAGCTGTTAGCACAATTGCAAGACAGACTCAGCATCCTGGATCTGATGCTTTGGTTTGCAAGAGGAAGACTGAGTCTTTGGAAGAGCCATGCTGCAGGTCTGCCAAAGGGATTCCCAGGGGAGATATTGACCCCTGAGTCAGGGAGGGAGCTGATCCCAGGCCAGCTCATGTGGGGCCACCAGGTTACTCCCCTCCCCTCTGACTGCTCCACATCATCTTGCTGTGGAGAGCATGACAAAACAGGGCAACTCCAGGCCTGGGAGAAGAGCAGCATCATGCTCCACATGGATGACAGAGTAGGGCAAGGCTGGCTCCTCAGGACCTGTGGAGACCCTTATCCTGGCTGGTGGCTGCAGCCCATTAGGCAGAACTGCCAGGAGAGGCTCAGCCCAGTACCAAGCCCTAATACAATGCGTGGGGATGGCATCCTCAATCAAATGGTATCAGGCAATGGATGCCGGGAGCTCCAACCTCTGTCCACAACCCCAGCTTTCACCTCCACATCTGTGGCCAGGGCCAACTACCTGTACCCATGGCCCCTAAGCCCAGCTCTGATAAGGCCTTTGTGGTTGCACAGCTCCAGAGAAGCTATGAGACATCTACAGAGCAGAGCCAGGCAAGGACACCGTGGTGGGTTGACCCTGGCTGTACACCAGGTGCCCACCAAATCCACTCTGTCACTGCCATCATTAGCTGGACAGGAAAGAGAAAATACAGCCAAAGCCTTGTGGGTCGAGGTGAGGAGAGGGAGCAGTTACCATCACTGGCAAAACAGACTCAACTTGGGGAAATAAGTTTGATTTATTGCAAGTCAGTAAGACAAGGATAGTGAGAAATAAAACCAATCTCAAAACACCTTCCCCCTACCCTTCACTTCTTCCTGGGCTTAACATTACTCCTGATTTCCTTTACCTCCTCCCCGCAGTGGCACAGGAGGATAGGGAATAGGGGTTATGGTCAGTTCAACACACATTGTCCCTGCCACTTCTTCCTCGTCAGGGGAGGACTCCTCACACTCTTTCCCTGCTTCAGAATGGAGTCCCTCCCATAGAAAATAGTCCTTCAAGAGCTTCTCCAATGTGGTCCTTACCAGGGGCTGCAGCTGTTCATGAACTGCTCCAGTGTGGATCCCTTCCATGGGGTGCAGTCCTTCAGGCTGCTCCATCATGGGTCCCCCGTGGGGTCAGAAGTCCTGCAGCAAACTTGTTCCAGTGTGGGCTCCTCTCTCCACTGGGCCACAGGTCCTGCCAGGTCCTCTACCATGGACCTCCATGTGCTGCAGGGGCACAGCCTGCCTCACCATAGTCTGCACCACCAGCTGCAGAGGAATCTCTGCTCCAGTGTCCAGAGCACCTCCTCCCCTTCTTCTGCACAGAGCTGGGTGTCTCTAGAGTTGTTTCTCTCATATACTCTCACTCCTCTCTTCTCTGTTTGCAATTAATATTGCACGGGGTAGGGGGGCGTCCCTTCTTACCTATGTTACATAGAAGAGCTACCACCGTCACTGATGGGCTCAGCCTTGACCAGAGGTGGGTCTGTCTTGGAACTGGCTGGAATTGGCTCTACTGGACATGGGGGATGCTTCCAGCAGCTTCTCACAGAAGCCACCCCTGTAGCCCCCCGCTACCAAAACCTTGCCCCACACACCAGATGACACTGCAGGCAGAGGTAGGTGTTGACATGGTATCACCACCAGCTCAAAGGTTTGGGGGAAAGCCCCAGCATGGAAAGGAGTGGAGCTGCATACGTCCTACTCAGCACCTTTCTCTCTGCCAAATGCTGCCCAAACAGGCTGAGCTGAAGGGATAGTAACTTCAAACATGACAGCCAGGCTGAGGTCACTCGAGTTGAAGCTCAGGTCCCCTGCCCTTCATGGCACAGTAGATCTGGTCCTGGAAGTGTGTTGCTGTGAGAAACCCTTGCACTTCCTTTCAGCCTTGCCTTGCACTGGCCTTTGAGCCTGCCAAGTGAAGGACAGGTTACAGATTTTGTTTGACTTGGGAGATAATTTCAGAATTTCTTTTTTATACTACAGAAGTTTTTTTTTTTTTTAAGTGACATTTCTGCCTCCACACACAGTGTTCACTGTGCCTCTGTCCAACATAATCTCTTTCGAACACATAAACGGCCATGGAGCTTGGGCATACACAAAGGTGCGTAATACATATTTTGCCACAGCATGAAGACATTTTCCAGTTAGCTATAGCATCCATTTACACAATGGCAGCCAGTAGCCAACATTTTAGCAGGTTCAGACAGCCCTTCCCTATTATCTGGGAACTACTCACAGAATTAATTCAACCTGTCACTTAATGAGAATGGTTCAAAAGCCCTGAGACTATCTCTGGTCGTCTCTGCACTTTTGGTGAGCTGTTCACAGTCACTCTCACTCTGTGAAAAGCTGTTGTGTCTTAAGCCCTATCTTGCACTTTCCTCTTCAATATGGCATGTGAACATTCTATATTTATGTGGGGTAAAAAAAACACTGGCCAGCCTCTTTGATCTTTCTGGACCTCGAGGATTCCAGACCTTCTAGCCATGGTGGATGCAGAGCCTGGAGGTGGTGCCTGAGACATCACAGCCCAGGAGGAGCCAACACGGATCACACAGACCTGGCAGGGCATGCTTCCGTGCCCTCTGCTCCCTGCCGAGAATGGCTACCAGGAAATCAAGGGAGTCTGGAGATGCCATTTCAGGAACCTTGGAAGGGTTTTTCACTCTATGCAGATTTACTTCTGCAACAGCAGTTCTAGAGGTCATAGAGCCGCTCTGTGAGCCACAGAAGCACATTGGTAGAGACAGCCCCTGCCTACAACAGTCTGTGGTGTGAGTAGACAATGCAAATTATAGATGAGAAGAAGGAAATGTGATTATCCAAATTGTGCAGAAGGGGAATTGAAGCTATTTAGATACATTCAGGGCAAAATTTTTCAAAGGCACAAGGTAGGATCTAGCACCCAGATTCTAACTGATGGCCCAGTGCCCAAAAATGCTCCCCTGAAATTACTTGCTCAAGGTCACAAAGAAAGTTTGCAACAGCACTTTAATCCAAGGACACCATCCCTTCTAGAGAATGGCCTCTCCACACCACACATGCATTCAGCTGAGCACAAATCATTTCTATGCACATTCTCAGAACACCATTAAAAAGGAGAGTGAATACCAAAGCAAAAGCACTATTTTTGTTTGAGCTAACACTGATGAATAATTTGCAGAATCTGCCAAGCTCTACTATTGGTTAAAAATAATTAAATGATAACATTCCGTTCACATTTATTCTGCTATGGTTGCTGGAGCATTTCTAAGTGGGCAAATTTCCCTGTGATCGTGTCATTTGGTTCTCATAGTGCTGCAGGCTGAACAAGGGTATAAATATGCAAAAGCTGCTCCATTTCACTGTTGCATGGATACTAAGCAGATGGATAGATGAACAAAACCCCTTCTTAGAAAGCGAGTGCCCTTGTCAATACAGACTGCACCCATCTGGCTCAGTTCTGCACCTGGCTTGGGGAAAAGAAGGTGAACATCATATTAAAACCCTAACCCATTTTTCTGAAAAGGGTGATAGTACTAACAGCTTGTTGTGCTGTTTCTCTGCAATAGCACATTCTAAATCCCACTGGACGATCCCCTCTAGAGCACAGAAAGACAGTGTGCCACCACTTGTCTCTATCCCCCTTCTAAGAAAAATGGGTACAGCTAACCCATGCACCATGTTACCACCACAGACCACATCTGCAGTGGGGTGGCTGGCCTGAGATGGCACCATCCAGCCACCCTGTGAGGGTTCAGCAGTCTCGCTCACAGGATGCTGATGAAGGCATTGGTGTCACAAGCAGTGACTGTCCCAGTTCAGGCATTGGGACCAGACCTTCCTCTAAATCCCTACTGCCTGAAGTACCTATCCATGAACTGCAGCAGAGACCAGGACTCAGTGCTCAGAGAGGTGCCCCACTGGCAAGTGACTGGATGTGGTCTGGGTTGTATCTTCCCACTGCTGAACTGACTTAACGCCTGTGTTAGCAGCAGAACCAGTGTGTCCCAGTATCTAGCATTCCCCTCTCAATTCCAGTCACATGGGCTGGGTTCTCTGGTGTCTAATAAGGCAGGACCCCCTTGGTTTTTCCCTCCATAAGAAACCAAGATTCTCCAGCTATTTTCACTCAATACATGATGACATTTCACCTTATTTATTTCGTACATCTACCTTCCTGTCCAACATGTTTGAAACTAGATCCAAAAGTTACTAGGGTGATAGAAACAAAGGAAGAGAGCAATGACATGGTCCCATAAACCTCTCTTCCTGAGGAATTTAAGACAAGAAATTCAGACAGAACAGTCTGTGTGAATAGACAGCCAAGAACAGTCTTAGTCCTGGTGTGGATCCTCTGGCCTGTCTTTTACACCAATCCTCCTCTTACCATCCTGTGTGAAAATAAAACACAAGCAAACCTAGTACAACCCCAAAAGAAAAGCCAAATGCATTCTGAAAAGACAAATTTTGACAAGATGGATGGAAAATTTTCTCATTACAGACTCACTCTAATGTAGGTCACAGCTCTGAAGGAGTGACCAGGATAAGCACCCCTTTAGGAGCTGTGTCAGCAGGAACCAGAGCAGAGGGTGTTCCTATGGCCAGCTCAGCTCCATCACTGAAGTGCTGCCTCCCCGGGAATCAGCAGCTCAGGACAGGTATCCATGTCAGTTTCAGCTCTAAGCACATGCTCCATGGTCTGGGTGTCTTCATTGGCCTACCAGTCCACCAGATCTGACTGAGAAGGACTTACTGATGCATATTCACAAAAATGTGAAGCTCAAGCAAAGGAGTGAGCATAAAGTTGATTTCCTAACAAAGCAAACTACCACTTCTGGGGAAAAAAAATCAGTATTTTTGTGCAGTTCTCACTTCCAGTGGAAAACAAAAAACAAAACAACACAACAAAACAAAACAAAGGTTTCAGCTTTGAATGTTTACTTACAATCTTTTACATCCACCCATTTGGTTCTTTCCTTGCCTACATGAAAACATGTAAAGTCCTTGTGCTTAACTTGCAAAGCTCCAGGACACCCGGCTGGGAAATGCTGTGTTCAACTATACAGATGCTTCCTCTCTTACAAAGAAAAGGAGATCTGCACCTGGGAGCTGGCTTGTCTGAAACCCACCAGCGACAATAAATCACTCTAAAGCAGGTAATTAATTATGGCTCATTCCCAAAAGCAGGGCATCATTATCATTCTAGAGCCCCTGAGTTACAGTTATCCCTTAATCACCTTTTCTGTGGAAGATGTGGGGATCCTGTGTGGAACAAGCACTTTATTTCAGTAACTACTGGCTTCAGTTTAAAGCAATGAATGCTCAAATCACTGGTATTGAGCTGTTTATGAACAGACAGAAAGGCGAAGAGGCGTTACAGTAATAAATATTCAGCAGGTTCTTGTAGAGTAAGAATATAAATATGCAAAATTGCTCCACTTCATGGGTATATTAGAAGGCATGGGGGAGTGCAAATCCTTCGCTTTATATTGCTTTTGAGGGAATTTCTTTTTTAAAAATTCAGTAATTCTGCTTCTTCTCAAGCTTCAAGTTCAGCAGCGCACAGAGGATGCAGGACCTACCATGGGTGCTGGGAACCAGTTGCCATATCATGTCAGGTACTTCCCCAAGCCCCTTCTCAGGGTGCTGCTCTGCCCTGGAGAGCACACAGGGGGATACTGGGCTGGGCACATGTCACCCAAAGGAAAAGCCAGCCACTGGAGACAGGGCAAAGCTGGTGAGGCTGGTAGGTCCAGTGTGGTCCTGCTTTGATAGCCGGTGTGGTCTCACATATAGGCATCTGCTGTGCCCCACATCACATGAACCTCTGCAAAGCACATCCTTTCCTTCCTGAGCATTAATAATGCAGAAATTACTGAAAGGCAAATGTGCTTTTTGTGCCCAGGGGGTGCCATGGCTGTGTAATGCTGCAGCCAGCCACAGATGTGGTCTTTCTCTCAGGGTTTCAGTTCCCTCTCCCCACCTCATACATCTCAGTTATGCAGAATAAGCACAGTGGTGCCTTTTTCTGATATCTCTATAAACTTCTGCATATCCAGCTATTTCCAATCATGCTGTGAAATGGAAAAGAAGCTGTAAACCCCATACCATAGAATCATAGAATAGTGGCACAGGGAAGGAGAGTGGGACTGAGCAGGCCCAGCTCCATTCCTGTTCACTCTCATCTGCTTACACTGATAGCTGTTCGGTCACTGCACCCTCAAATCCCCATGTGTAACCCTGAACCCCTGCCAGGAGATAAAAATCATTGGCAGGATCATTTCTCCAGCAGGGAAGGAAGACAAACAATATCAACCCCACTTTGTGCTCCTAAGTCCAACTGACTTCAAAAATTAACTAAGACTTTGCTCTACATGCTGCCTGTTCTAACAGAAGGCTTTAACTGACCTTGCAGTTTTTCTTGAGAAAGTCAACTGTTACACTGTGTTTCTGGAACATACACTCACAGTCTTTCTGGAAATCTGCACATCTTCTTGCCCGTATGGAATAGCACTACTACTGCAAAATCTGCAGAGCTGGGAAATATCCATTGTGTCCCTCTGCCTCTAATCTAAAATGTTTAATTTCTGCCCTGTATGGATTCAATTTTGTGACCAGCAAATAAGTTTCTCTACGTCTTGAAATATAGTTTCAAGAATGCAGTCAATGGGCAAAGCCCTAATTTGACAGTCAGACCCTGCAGTATAGTCTTTCTTTTCCAAAGCTGTCAGAAAACACCCTGTAATTCCAAGGAAGGACATGACCCCAGTAACATTCAAAATGTGCTCATACTGCAGACAGATGTGTCAATAGTTTAGACAAGTAACTGGTCAGATTTATGATGCTAATTCCAGTAATATGATTCCCAGACCTACATCACCAAAGAAGAATGTTGTTCTCTTAAAATACATAAACAGAGCAAAATTAGAATCACAGAATAGTTTGTACTGCAGTAGACCTCTGCTGGTCACGTGGTCCAGTGTCCACCTAAAGCAGAGACAACTTCAAAATAACATTAGGTGGCTCAGTGCTTCCAGAGTTTGTGTTTTTCAGTGAGTAGCTCTTGTCTTTTCTGTCCTCTGAACCTGAAACTACTATACTATATCTTGCCTAACACTTCTGCAAGCATGGGAGCACTGCACAGGCCTCTGGACTTTAGCACTCCCTTCCATCTGCGGTATCTGCATGGGCACATCTCCAGAATTTCAGCTCCTCCTCTCCATCTCCCTTTTCCTTCTCCCTCTCCACTTCACCCTTTCTGGGGATTAGGGACAGCTTAAAACCCTGAACAAAATACTGCCTGAGGCTGGGGGGAGTAAGGAGTAGCATTAGTAAGCCACCACAGCCAAAAATAAAATTAAGGAAAAAAGGTGTAACTGAGGAGAATTATTAATACTGTCCCATGTCAGTTTGAATGATGGATTGAAATCTCTGAAGAAAGGATACAGGGAGCAGTAATTCATGCAGCATGCTGGGGAGTAGTTCTTGCACTGAGACCATTAGCTGGGTTTGAGGCCACGAAGTCCCCAGGACCAACCGGAGCATCCCAAGGCCGAAAAGCAGCATCCCCGGGGCCGTACAGCAGCATTCCGGAGCCGGCGGCTGGTGCGGACAATGCTGCCGCGCTGGCCGCTCTCCAACCGCGGCACTGAGGGGCCCCTCCGGCAGTCCGCAATGCTCACGGAGCCCGCTAGACGGTGCTGTCTTAAAAGCTGAAAAAAGAAGCCCAAACCACCCCGTTAGACGTTAAACCTGCTTTTCCTGCGCGGTGCCCTGCCCGAGACCCGCCGCTGAGTGGGGGGAGCAACGCCCGGGGCGCAGGAAGACCCACCTAGCCGCCCTTTTGCCCGGAGATGCAAAACAAAGTGACCCAGTGAATTAGAACATGAGGTTTTCTCTCTATACCAGATCTTAACACTAGTTTCTAAAGAAAATCCCCTTTTATGGCTCTTCCAGTCCAGATTACAGCATCACACTATGTCTCAGGATCAGGCAGCATAGCCCACAGCTTTTGCTCAGACAAGGCACAGCCACCTAACATTAACCTGGTCTCCAGAAGTGACACTGACAAAGCTGCATTTCCTGACTTAAGCCAGTATGTTCCACTTGCTTTCCCACTCTTTCCCTCTAATTCTCCTTGGGTCTTGGAGCAGCCACAACCAGAGTACTCCAAGCCGCTGTGTGAACCAACCCTCCAAAGTGCATTATGGCAGTGAGCACAGGGTACATGGGTCTCAAGACAGAGGAGGAAAATAATTGTTTTGCTCAGCCAAGAATCTATCAGTTCACAGCCCCTTAGATTATTCAAAGCGAACTTGGGTCTTACAAGTTGAGCCATAGTTTGTGAGCTCAGAGACCATAAATAAGAGATGAGCTCATCATCAGGCCTCAAAACTGCTTTTCAGGGAAACTGGCAAAATTGGGTCACACTCACTAATAGTCTGGCAATGACCAGCACTGCACTGTTTCAAATGAAGTGTTCACCACAAGCAGTTCAGCCAGTGCTACTGGCAGGTCCAAATGGAAGATCAGCACTCGAGGTTTTGTCTAAAATAATTTTTTTCTGCACTTTAATGGAATTCAATTAACAAACCAAATTAATTAAACCAGTGCAAATCCCTGAGCAGGCCGTCTTAATCTCCTGTGCCTTAAAGCTGTTTACAGACAGTTTTATGCTGCACTGAGCATTCATGTATGACTTCTTTATATCAGTGTAACTCATCTGAGGAGAGACCTCATTATATCACACCAGGGGATGCCCTGATTTAGCTAGAGTGATTTCCAAATGAAAACAATGCAAATATTGTGTGTGAGAATTCAAACAACTACCCATTTGATTTAAGCTAAACTAGGTTTAGATAAAGTTAGTATGTCCCTACGCTATTGTATTAGTCTTGACTCAGTGTACATGATTTCACTTTCTCCAGCTGAGAAACAAATGGTCTCATTAGTGAACTGAAGGACAAGATACGTGTTAGCTCTAAGCTACTATGAGTAGGCTCTGAACACAGCTAACACATTAGCTTAAATTCAGTGTCATCAGCACAAATGTATAAGAACAAGGCAACTTCTTCATGTCTCCTTATTTGAAATCATTCACATACTCACCTGAAGTCATTTGTAGTTCATTGCTGAAAGGTATTATCGTGAAGCAGCAGAACCTCTTCCCTTCGTGGTGACATCCCTCCACCGTCGTGTGCTAACAGCCATAAGCCACTCTGTCTAGTACAACCAGGTAGGAAGATGAATGCAGAACCATGCCAGCTTTAATGAATTCAGCAGGTCAACAAGCTAAATGTGTCTGAATGGTGCTGGCACCAAAGCTATCACTGCATGCCCCAATGATAGACACCACCCCAGAGAGAGGCCTGCCTACAGTGAAGGGCGGCACAGCTGTGTTGCTTCTAGAGAAACTGGAAACTACATAAAATTAGTGTCTACGGAACAGTTTGTTGACTTCTTTTGCCTTGAGTACCAGAGATAAGGCCTTTGCTCCTGGCTCTGCCACCAGCTCTTTGTGTGGCCCTAACCCCATACTGTGGGCTCATTTTCTGCCTTTGTATCTCTCCTTTATGTGGAAGTCACAGGCTTTGTAGGGCAGGAACCAACTCTTCATCTTCAGAGGTTTTCAAGCTGCAACTGAGCCCCCTGGTCTGACCTCAGAGGACCATGCTGAGAGCAGGAGGTTAGACCAGAGGCCTCCTCAGGTCCCTTCCAGCCTGAGTTATCCTGTGGTGCTAGATTCACAGCAAATACCACATGGAGTCAGTGTAGGGCTGGGAGAAAGGGGATGGAAAAAAGCTTCAAAGAACAAATATTTTTGGTTGTCAGATCATCCTTACTACAAAAATACCTTCTGCATACTTATATATATGGAATTTAACAAAAAATAAATGGGAAGGTTTACCAGCAAGGTATTTCTCTCATGGGATGTTGGGGAGCAATATTAAAACAACGAAAGAACCTGTCTTTTGGGAGTTCAGGCCAAAACTTTCAACATTCTCAGTTTAAGTTTAAACTTGTCTGTACAAAGACAGAAAAATGAAACTACAGCTACTTCAGCTAAGTGCAGGTTAGGCCATGAAAGTTTGAAATAAGACCTATATAAATTAAACCATCATGAAGGTCTGAGGTTATTTCCTGTATACAGATGACTCCTTAACACAATTCAGTTTCCCTGAAGTCTCAGAAGAATAGTACCGGTAACCACAGCAACACTGAAATATAAGTATCATTTTTAGCTCCACAATGTAGGCTGCACAAAAGAAGAGAACACATTTTGAAAGTTTTCCTCACAACCTAGTTCAATTTTCATGGATTTATTTTAATAACAAAACATGTATCTGAGGGGTTTTTTTTAATTGTTCTTAAAATTTTCATTGAGAGACGATTGGTTTGCATTCATCATAGCTCGCAGTGAGGAAGTGAGTGGAGCGTGAGCTCTTCTGCCTCTCACTGCAGCCTCCTCATTATAGAAGGACATAACTTGAGTCCCCTGCCCTCACCTTTTCTGAAACCGAAGCAGAGTTTGAAACCCCTGTTTCAACCTGTGGAAGTGGCCCAAACAGTATTTCTGGGCACCGCACCACCAGCCACCCCAAGAGGTCCCAAATACCCAAATCAGTGGCTTCCTACTGCTCCTCCTGCAGCTGGAGGACAGACTGGGTCCACGCATGAGCACTTATCCTGTGGGCCCTGAGGTATCAGAATGGGCCAATTAGTGCACCACGTTTCTATAGCACCTGGGGCATGACTGGCACTGATGAGCACAAGGCTCACCTGAGAGAAATCCTCACAAAGGGATGCTCATTACAACAGCCTCTAAAGCTCATGTATACCAGCATGTTGGAGACCCTTGGGAGACACCAGAGCCTAGGTAGTCTTCATTCAAAGGGACAGAGGCCACCAGAGAAGGTTGCAGAACAGATTTCTATCTTAAGCAGAGCTGCAGAGTTGTTGATCTCTACAGCTCCAGAGGCTGTCCTGCATGCAGGATGCTTTCCTGTCCTGAGATGTGGGACACATCAGTGCATACTTGTTACTGTGATCCCCAGCCAGGTCAACTTTCAGTATTTGTCTTCAACAGCCCAAATTTATCAGTTGTCCTGGCTAACCAGGGAGCTGCTGGTTAACTGGAAATTAGCAAATGTGATGCCCATCTACAAGAAGGGCCAGAAGGAGGATCCTGGGGAACTACAGGCCTGTCAGCCTGACCTCAGTGTCAGGAAAGGTTATGGAGCAGATCATTTTGAGTGCTGTAACTGGGATGTACAGGACAACCAGGTGATCAGGCCCAGTCAGCATGGGTTTATGAAAGGCAGGTCCTGCTTGACCAATCTGATCTCCTTCTATGACAAGGTGACCCACTTGGTGGATGAGGGAAAGGGTGCAGATGTTGTCTACCTAGAGTTCAGTCAAGCTTTTGGCACCATTTTCTACAGCATTCTCCTGGAAAAACTGGCTGCTCATGTTTTGGATGGGCATATGCTTCACAGAGTTGAAAACTGGCTGGGTAGCCAGGCCCAAAGAGTGATGGTGAATGCAGTTAGGTACAGTTGGCAGCTGGTCACAAGTGGTGTTCCACACGGCTCAGTACGGGGGCCAGTACTGTTTAATGTCTTTATCAAAGATCTGGATGAGGGCATCGAGTGCACCGTCAGTAAGTTTGCAGATGACACCAAGCTGGGTGGGAGTGTTGATCTGCTGGAGGTAGGAAGGGTTTGCAGAGGGATCTGGACAGGCTGCATTGATGGACCAAGAATAAGTGTAGGTGGTTCAACAAGGTTCAGTGCCAGGTTCTGCACTTGGGCCACAAAAACCCCATGGAACACTACAGGCTTGGGGAAGAGTGGCCGTAAAGCTGCCCAGAGGAAAAAGACCTGGGGGTCTGGTGGCTGGCAGCTGCTGCACATGATCTAGCTTATGGCGAGGCAGCCAAGGAGGCCAACAGCATCCTGGCTTGTATCAGAAATAGTGTGGCCAGCAGGCCTAGGGCAGTGATCAACCCCTTGTACTTGGCACTGGTGAGGCCGCACCTTGAATCCTGTGTTCAGTTCTGGGCCAGTCATGACAAGAGGGACATTGAGGTGCTGGAGCAGGTCCAGAAAAGGGCAACAGAGATGGTGAAGGTTCTGGAGCACAAGTGTGATGAGGAACAACTGAAGGAACTGGGGTTGTTCAGCCTGGAGAAAAGGAAGTTCAGGGGAGACCTTATCACTCTCCACAGCTTCCTGAAAGAAGGTTGTAGTGATGTGGAGGTCAGTCTCTTCTCCCAGGCAACAAGTGGGAGGGCAAGAGGAAATGGCCTCAAGTCGCACCAGAGGAGGTTTAGATTGGATATTAGAAAAAATTTCTTCACCAAAAGTACTGTCAAGTGTTGAACAGGCTGATCTGGAAGTTTTTAAAAGACGTGTAGATAGGGTGCTTAGGGGCATAGTTTAGTGGTGGACTTGCCAGTGCTGGGTTAATGGGTGGACTTGATGATCTTATGGGTCTTTTCCAACCTAAACAATTCTGTAATTCTATGAAAAGAGTTTCTTTTTTTCAAAATCAAAGCATCTCTAATTACTGAATTAGTCAAGTACACTGGGGGGGGGGGGGGGGGAGCGTGAAGTAAAGTTTTTAAGTTTTTAGATAGCACAGAGGAAGCATGAGCCTTCACAGTGCACAATCACTTTCACTAAAAAACCTGCCTGGACCGAAACTAGAAAAGAGGAAACTGAATGAAATCCTGTGAGGTGCTACTCCTTTTATGCAAGTGAGAGACATTTCTTTCATTTATCACATGTCACTCAAGAAGGAAATCCTATTAAATGAAAGTATGACTATAATCTCCAAAATAGTTACCTGATACTTCCCCACCTCCAGCAAGAGATTTAATAACTCCCACAGAGGATTCAAGTCTTTGCAATACCTTTAAATCTATGATTTAATTTTCCCCCAGTTTTTAATGAGTTATTAATCCATGAGCAAATGTGTTCTTTGATCTTCAGCAACTTACTATCTTTGAAAGTCTTTAGTGATGGATCTTCCTGAAAGCCTTCTGGAAACCCAAGGCCACAAATCAGATTGCCTCAGCTCCTGTGCTTACTGGGTATTAGCTACAAACTCTACAGAAGATCTGCTGATCCTCTCCCAAGCCCATGTTTGTCCATGTATCTGCTGATTCTCCTCATTACTGGTGTACCCTTAAATTTGCTGAAGGTAGTTCATGGATCTCCCTACTCCACCTGTTGTGTTTGTGTGCACGCACATTGTTTAAATAGGATCTTTTTCTTCAGACTGCTTCACTGTTTCTGCTCTGGTTATCATCAGTCTACACTACCACTTATCTGAAGATGCCTTCACCCCAGAGGACATGGCTTTCCAGATGTTATATCTCTTTGCTTTCTCACAGTTCTTATTAATCTCCCATAGTTTTTCATTTTGAATGCCACTTTCCACTTCTGACATTTCTAAATGTAGAAACCACATTTTCAGAAGCTTCCAATGTGTGTGAGCTCTGCATCATTTCTCTTTCTTATTCCCGAAATCACAATCTGAGACTGATTTTCAGGCTCTCTGTACAGCCACATGGCGCTGGGAGCATTTCAGCAAAGACAGCCGTAGGAAAACGCCGACCATGGTGCAGCTACTCCCTGCAAGTCTCTGTAGAAGTCTACAAGACTTCCCACTGTTGCATTCAGCTGGCATCACAAGCTCAGTTATCTATCTATTTGAGAACTAAAGTGTCTTCTATTTTAACTTCCCTCTTGCCATCCATGGGGAGAGATTCCCCATGGCAATCCTAAAGGAGTATATCCAGTGCAAGTGGGTACAGAGTCTTCACTGGGCAGAAGGGACCTAACAGGATAATTTCCCCCTCTGGCAGCTTGCTGTTTTTATGCCATTAAACTGTTTTAAACTGATTTAAATCTGCAGTACAATGAAAGTCAAACTATAACAATTACGTGTTACCCTACAGAAGACTGTTCACATACCTGAACAAAGAGAATATGACAAAGCCCTGGAAGCATTTATCAATCAGATTTGAGAGATTGTGTAACAGAGAGAGGTGGTTGTCAGGTTCCAACTTGGTTTTCACTAGCACAAGGCTTCAATGGTTTCCCAGCCCCGGCCCATGACAGCGACCCACAGTTAACACAATGCAGTCAGCCCCAAGTGGAGCCCGCCTATGGTTTTATTGGTGTGTTCTATCCACCTGCAGACAGAATACACCACTTCTCAAGAATCCTGATGGATAAAGAAATAGATTTGAGATCCCTGAGTTCAGACAAAGCACAATCGAGGCACAGTAACAGTAACCTAACCCTTTATTGTTTTATTACTTACAATCCTCAGGGTAATTATCTAACATACGGAGAGAGAGAGAGAGAGAGAGAGAGAGGAGGAGAAAGCAGAGATGTTAGAAGTAGAAATAGTCACCACCCTGGATCCTGCAGTGTTCCATGGATCTATTGATGGTCCTCAGCGGTCGGCAGTGGGTGCACACATGGGTTCTTCAGTGATGCTCTTTTGTAGCTGCAATTTCACTGAGTCATCCCGCATGAGCCATTTTATGCCAATCGCCTTTGCGAGGAGGAGGGGGCGTTCATGGCTGGCATTGAAGTGTGGTCGATTATTCTTGATGAATCTCCAAATAAGGCATTGTCCCAGTAGGATTTCTTAGCCCCCTAATACACAGTCTCTGCAGCCACAACAGTCCTTGTCTGGTTGGCCATTTTGAGCAGAAGGTAAAACTTGAAATGGCTGCAGATTTTCTGAAGCATCACAAAAGATGGCAGAGACAAGTCCCACCGTGGTAAATATTTGTGGGTAGCATTTCTATGTCCTGTGAATCATAGACTTCTTCAAACTAGGGTTTTACACTGGAAAGTTATCCCAAAAGTAGTGTCTGTTTGTCTTCAGAAGCAGGGAAGGGGTTTTCTTCAAGCAGACAGCTACAGACTTGGTTATTTAATGAAAGAAATGACAGGGGAGATAAAGGAAGAGGCACAATTACTGTAAGGCATGTGAAAATTAGTAGAAAAAAACATAACTTGGACCTAACGGGCAGACAGGCCCATTATCTTGTCAAGATGCTGCCAGGATGTGTTGAATTTGGGAAGTTCATCCCCATGATCAAACTCTCTGATAACAAAAAAGCTGCAGGAGTGTCTCTGGTGGGTGCCTGCTAGTCAGGCACTCATCACCTCCAGGTGACGCGGAGGCTGGTGCTCACATGCCAGACTTACACATCAAAATAAGAATACTAAATAATAGGCTATATGTCTTTCCCAAGTACCCAACAGGTACTACTGTTTAAGAGAGACATTTTTGAGTGATGGGTGGTGGGTTTCTTCTTCATCTCATTGAAGAAAATCTTAAGCCGTGGATATTAAATTATATCATAAGCAACCTTAGTCAATATCGCAACTCTATTCTCTGGACTTGATAACACAGAGGTTGTGAAGACCTGTTTTGAGATAATCAGACTTCTTTACATGCCATTTGGAAAACTGGAATTGCTTTTATTGTGCAAAATTATGCCACTGCAGTTGGGATGTGGGGAGGAAATGGGCAGAAGATCCTGCAAACATACCTATCAAAACAGAGATTGTTCTCTGCCATAGGTAAGATTTTACATATTCACTGAAAAGGAGTCGAGAAATAATTCTGCAATAAAAGACTTCTTGGCACCAGATAAAAGGGACAAACATAAAAATTAAAAAGCTCTTGAAATCCCAAGTATGTATATCTGATTTCTTACAGGTGTTGCTTGCCAGAGCCAACTTTAATATTCAAGGTCAAAAAGAAACTCTATCTAAGCCAAGGCTGCTCATTAATCTGATTGATAGAAAAAATGGCATGGGAAGGAAGAAATGTGCCTTTTTCTTCCTAAATATAATATTGGCACATTTAGCGGTCAATGTTTCTGGAGTTTTAATTCAACTGAATGAAAGGAATTGATGTTTAGAGGTTGGGAGTTGGCACATTTGTTGAATCCAGCAATGTCAGTCAAGGTGTCAAGGTGCGTACTTAAGAAATAAGATGTCTCAAATAATCTGTCAGCTTTGAAAGGTACTAGTCAAGGTTTTAATTTTAGTATTTGATCGTTACAAAGACTCATAAAATGCTTTGTAACCATAATGAAATGTAGGGCACGGTTGGTAACAACTGCCCATTTCTTAGTACTTTCTCTGTGTTTTCTTATTTAAACCAATGACCCTGAATTTGTAAAGAGAACCCAAAGTGAAAATTAAGATTCTTGAATCCATCAGAAAGAAGCTATAGACTCATATGACTGAAATATAAGGTCCTTTTAGGAGATTCAAACTTCACTATAAAATCAGAGGCGATGATCAAAACACAATCCATTATACATGATTCACTGGATGGGATATAAATGTTAAAATCACACTTAGAGCAAAGTTAGTATCAGATAGAAGACAAAAGTGTAAGCTTTCTGCATTTGGCAATCTGATTTCACTATTAAACAGTCTGTAGAGATGCCAAAGTCGGAAGTAGCTTCTTCACTAGCGCCTTTAAAACTAAGACCATTTATTTAAAGTCCTGGAATACAAGATACTGTTACAAGTAATGGAGTACAATTAAGGCAACTGCAGAAAGAGTGGCAGTGATTGATAACAATATGCACAGTAGTACTTGTCAGTCTTGAGTTCTGCTCGAGAGGAAATGAGTAAGATAATAGGCTAAGTACCCTGCTAAACTACGCAGAAATTAGTAACCAGACTGGCATTAGCTACTCAGTGCATGGATAGAAAAGCATGTAATTTTAAATGGTCTCTCTAGGTCTTTCAATTCATTAACACAATTTTAAATGTCAGGCTTATTACTAACACCTCAATTTTACTGACACCTCAATTTTACTGACAATAGGCCTTTACTTAAAATCACAGCCGATGCAGCAATTTTCGAAGTACACAGCAAAAGGCTCCAGAGCTGTTGCAAATGTTCCTACACATTTTGGACTTTGGAGGTATTCACGTCACATAACTTCAGCTGTCTAAAAGTTAGGTATCCAGCCTCAGTTAATCATTAAGTTCCTTCTCTACTCACTAGGGAAAGTGAATCACCCTTTGAAATGTCTTTCTCTGCCTCTCTGGCCATTGATGGAGCCTATTTTATAAACTTGGCCTGGACCTTACTTCTAGATCACTGAATTTAGGTGAAGTCTGCCGGCCATGGCTTCAATGCTCCACAGCTACATACCCCATAGAGGTGATCTCGGAGCTGTGAAGAAAATGTCCCAGGTGACATTGCTCCCTGGTGACATCGATTTCTCCTGCATGTTTGCAGTGTATGAGGAGAGTCTGCCACTAACCAGTCAGCAGTTTTGGGCACCTCATCTCCTATATTTGGCAGTTCACATAATACCATGTTACCAACACTGACTTTTCAGCTGTAACCAGCACATGTGCAAAACCAGATGGAATTAACTGCATAATGGAAATACTGGATTTAGAAATAACTCTTTATTAGAGGAAGCAAAGTTTCAGAGTTATTAATATAGAGGGAAATCAGCCTAGCGAGATAGATCAGATATATAATCAGCAAAGGTGTTGATCACAATAGTACTTTAATAACTTATTTTTAAACACTGTCACAAACAAATCAATGGATGTCAGTCAATTTATCATTCTCTGTGGTTAGAGATTAGTTTGTGGGAAATGAATGCAATATCTTAGCATGACTACATAGTATTAAATAATTATTCACTGTGAAGTTATACTCTTCACCAGCACTGCCAACAACCCTGAACATTCTTTTGGCTGAGCAAAAGTTCTGATCCATAATTGCCACATGTACCAGCCCATGTGGATGTCTTGGATACTCAAGGACATGTTGATCAGCCCGTATGTGCAGACAAATGGATTGAATCCTGAGGAAGTACAACCAGCAGATGCCAGAGAATTAACTAAGTTCACCCTAACATATTTACCTACTGGTTGACTCAGTTTTCCACACACAAGGATTTAGTCCAAATGTCCAAATGTGTCTGGCAAACACCCCATGACTCTGACCTGCTGGAGGCCAGGCAGCTTAGGTGATACTATGTGCAGGCACCCAACCAGGCACAGATGTCTCTAATGCCTGGCTGCTGAGCACTGCCCTCCACCCCAGACATGTCTCAGCTGGGATGCCAATAACTACAATGGGATCCTTAGCACTAACGCTCTCAGTCCCCCATATTCAGATTTTGTAATCTCAAACTGAGCCCTGCTCTGAGTGCTGGACAGTTATGTCATGTCTTGTCTTTTGCTATCTCGCTAAAGAAGCTGGGGTAGCCTCTCTAGAGTTTCATTTATCAAGGGCTTAGCAATAACTCATGGGTCCAAACGGCCTGAAGAAATTCCCTCTTCCGCTCTTTTCACAGGTGCAGGGAACATCAGGGAGACGTTCACAGTGCCTGCATCTTTCATACAGAGGAGTCCAAGGTAAACTTTTCCTGGTGTCACCTCTCCTCCCCTGTCCTACCCTCCTTTCCCACAGTGCATTAACCACATCAGCTCCCACTACCCTGTCCCAGTCTCACCTAAAAGGTCTCTTACTCCATGTGCTTCAAAATTGGGGTGCAGAGAAGGAATAGCAAAATACAAGGAGAAAAGGGACAGCATGTCAAGGAGTTGTTTGAGAGGTTGAGGACTCTGCTAAATTCATCCTTGCTGTAATCCCACTAGATGTAATAAACTACAAACTCACTCCAGTGCCCAGGGCTCTAGTAAATTGTCTCCTATAGGCCCAACCCAAATGCTATAGAAACCAATGCATCTCCTTCCAATGACTTAAGTGATCTTGAAATGACCTTGGCATCATTTCTTCTGCTTCCCATATTTTCTTCTCTGTTTTCCCTCTGCTGCAAAATCTTACTGCCTTAAATCTACTGCAAGGGGACTCTTTCAGATTTTAGCTATAAATGCTAAAATTCTTTATTCAGCTGTTGAACCAGTCCCAAGTGCCATATTCTCTTCTTATTTTGAACTTAGGGTGGTTGGACCAGGCTTATACCTGAGAATTATTCACTTCTCATATTCCTCCTACTGTGGAGACATGCCAGTTTATGCATCCAGCCACAATCTTAGAATCATAGAATGGTTTGGGTTGGAAGGGACCTTAAAGCTCATCCAGTTCCAACCTCTTGCCACGGGCAGGGACACCTTCCACTAGACCAGGTTGCTCCAAGCCCCATCCAACCTGGCCTTGAACACTGCCAGGGATGGGGCAGCCACAACTTCCTTGGGCAATGTGTCCAGCTATTTTGTATTATCCAAACAACCAAGAAGCATGATAATGGCTTTGAATTAGTACAGCTGGGGCCATCACTATGAATTAACTAAACCAAGATGAAAGGTGCTGCGCATCTTTCCCAGCCTCCTGTGTTGAAACACGCTTCAACAAAGACAGCAAAAATAGAAACTTAAAAAAAAAACAACAAAAAACAAACCCCAAAACCAAACAAACTGAAACAAAAACCAGAATGAATAAGCCCAAACAAGCAAACAAATAAAAAACCCCAACAACATCAGAAAAAAATATTCTGTTTTTCCTTAGTATAATGGATGTACTTCCATACTTCTATAATTCCCACTTAAAGGCGCACATATACAGAAAGAAAGATGAAGCACTGCTCAGGAAAGGGTACAGTTAGAAAGAGGCATGGGATGAAAGTCTTGAAAAAACACATAAACCACCCCAGGAGTGAATAAACCAGAAGTCAGCTGCCCAGAAATCTGCAGAAGATACTGACAACCAGCTCAGAGTAAGTGAGGCCTCAGCTGACCCCCTGCCAGTCTTCATTGTCCTTAAGAACATATTGGCATAGTTACAGTTCATTTTACCCTTGGGTAGAAGGATAACTAGGTGACCTGTAAGGAGCCACACAGCCTTGTTTTTTCCAACTATAATTCTCAGCTATGTAGGAAACTGGCACAAGAGGCCATTTTGTTTAGTACCACACCTGGGTTCCCATCTAGGCATTAGGAGTATGGCATGTCCCATGATATCCAAAGCTTTGACACTGCTATGAAAAACGTATGTTTAAAAGGATACCGATTCTGTTTCCATTTAAAATAAATAGCAGTTGGTTTCCTATGCTTTTTTGTATAACCCAACAAGTACTTGTTTAAGTGGCTTCTTCAATAAGGGTATGAAAGGTTTCTTTGGCTGAAAGCTGTTAAATATTACAGTCGATTTACAATGAAAGGCATGACTAGAAAGCAAGCTCTATTGCACTGATTTCTAAGTACACAGCAAGGAGCATCTTCTGTGACTAGGCTGAGTTGGCAGGCTTAAAAACTAAGGTATGCTGCAGAAATAACCTGCTGGATTTCCTATTTGCTATGCCCAGGTAAATTTCACTGACTTCAACAGAGGTTGAAGTTAACCTAACTAATTCATGTTAGAGTTCTACTGCTATTACATGGCAGTTCACTGGAGTCATTTCCTTGTTTTTGAAGGACCATGGGATCAGGCCTTTGTACTCTTTCTGAGTCAGAATCTGGCCAGGAAAGTTAAACTCAGATTTTATACCCAGGATGTTGCAGATGGTATGTGTAATGCACACTGGACATTTGGGATACAATACTCATTCTCTCAGCAGGGAAGAACTGACCTTTTACTGTCTCTTAAAAAATACTGAATCATTTATTAAATTACTGTTATTAGGGCTGTCAAACAGATAACAGTAAATGACTGAGAATTTTTTTTTCATCTCTGCTTTTCATCTCATTGCTGCCATGCAACACATGCCCTTGCATACCAACTGAATGAGGAAATGGTGTAGCAGCAATAAACTGTTGTTTTGTTTAAGGGACACTGTTCAATGGGAGGACCAGGATTTTGTGTGGTAGTTAAACTGTTGTTTTGTTTAAGGGACACTGTTCAATGGGAGGACCAGGATTTTGTGTGGTAGTTAATGACTTTCCCTTACTTTGGGTCTTCAGTTTTACCTGATTGGCTTGGGGAGAGAGTCAACAGGGCTAAAACTCTGCTTTATCTCAATAAAAACATAGTGTGATTGCTGAAAGGCTTAGCTGAAGGGGTTGAGGACTTTCTATCCCACATGATGCCCATTTAAAGATGCAATTATTTTAGAAATGACTAGATGCCTGATCCCAGTTCCATTATTAATGGGAATTTATTTCCAAAAGCTGCCAGCTTCAATCAGCAGGCTGGAACAAAGGGCAAATGGGCAGTACAAGACAACTGTCATGGCTAGCCTGCATCTAGTACCTGAGATGGGTGGCTAAAACTAGCCCACATGTGTACAGCCATCACTCCCGAGGGTGCTTGACAGCCACGTTTTTGGACGGACCAAAACCATCACAGCCCCTCCAGACTCTGTGAAATACATATTAAGCCCTATACATCATCTTTCAGACTACAAATTTGTATTACTTACGCTTTGTGAGTAAACGGAGAACATCAACCGCTAAATTATCGCTCTGCATCAACTCCTGAGCAGTCCAGTGATTTACAGATTGCCACTCAGTAGGTGATCCGATATTGTTCATTATGTTTGGTGGGAAACGACACTACATTTTTCACAGTTCTTGACTGTGACTTATAGCAGCACAAGTACACAGTGAACACTGCACAGTGCTTGACTGTGACTTGTAGCAGGCACAAGTACATGGTGAACACTGCACAGTGCTTGACTGTGACTTCTAGCAGCACAAGTACATGGTGAACACTGCAATTGCCATTTCTCACTAATTATGTGGAAAAATCCACTCAGGGAAAAAGAAACTCTTGCATTAGGTTCTTAGCTAACAAGAAAAGGACATGAAAGATAAATGTACATCTTTAGAAATAAATAGAATACTTTCTTCATCCATTAATAAAGCAGAACTACTAACAGCAAATTGTTTTTCAGCCTTGAGGGCTTTAAAGAAAGCAAAAGGAAGGTTAGATTCACAGCAAAGTGCAGGGTACTGAGTAAGTGTACAGAGCATGACAAATAGTGCCCAAGCCATGCTGCTGAGGCAAAGCTGCTGGTATTTATAAAGTTGATTGAACAGAACAAACAAGGACATGTTCAGGTGCTCTGGTTCTTACAATGGGGTATGTGGGCAAAAGCTTTTGTGGGGTTGCATTCAGTATATTACACCAGAAATGTCAATACTTCTGGTTCAGAAAGGGGATTGAAAATAACATAAAATTAAGGTTTTCGCTATGTTATTAACTTTGTGCCCATAATTTCAAGGACAAAATGTTCAGACTGAATTTCCCCTCTCTTGCCTACTGTTTCTACAAATTATGTCTGAGTATCCCTGCAAGTAAAAACCACAGGAGCATTCAGAGGTGTTAAATACGAGTTCAGCCCTGCTGCTGGAACTGACCCCCCAGGAGTTTAGCTAGTGGAAAATATATTTTGTAATGAGGAAGGTATTTATTCAGTTTTTAGGGCTCACCTATTTCCTACTTATTTTTCACAATTCCATTGGCAAAAAAAACCTAGATGCAAAAAAATATTATTTTATGTACCAATTTTTGACATCTTTAAGGGGCATATTTTGCAGAAGATGAGTAATGAGTGATGAGACATCTTTGGCCCCAACCACCAGTGTCCCCCTAAAGGCACTGCATTCTCTTAAGTTCATCTGGAGTTTATCTGAATGGCCTTTCAGGTCTAGCTAACAGGATGCAGTATAAAGTGGACATGAAGCCCATGCAGGACACCAACTAACAGAAGGTCTAATCCTGGCATACACAAGCCAAATATCTGCAAGAAGCTGACAGCAGTTAGCACCAAAGACTTAAGAATTTTTTTTTTTTTTTTAATCTTAATTACTCTCAGGAAAAAAAAAATCCCAGTCCTGGACCAGTTTTGAAAGTAAGGTGAGTACTTGCCACAGGCAATCCCACTAGCAAGTCAGGAAGGAGAAGATACCACGAACACCTTGATGCTCCTTAAAGCCTCCTCAGATTTGCACAGAGCTCATCCTCATCCCTACCCCTCCAAGCCTCCTAAAACAGACTTTGCTGTCTCTTTTTGCCTTTTGCCTTTGCCCTCTCAGCTCACCTAAAGGTCTGTGAGTTGTCTCTCCGCCTTCAGTTGTGGCTGAAGTTGCCGGTGTCAGCTGCCACGCTGTTACCCCAGCTCCTGCCCATTCCCAGTTCAAAGCCTGGGGCCAGCAGTAGGATGCGGAGCTCGGCCTTTAGTGCAAATTAATCCAATTTCTAACTTTTGCTGTGAGAGAATAAAGTATGGAGACATGGCCAGAGAGTGGGGAGAGAGGGCCCGAAAATACAATGAGACAGTCATTTAAAGTAAAAAACAGCACTGACTGAGGCGGAGAAATTTGAGTTGCAACATTCAACAACTGGTAATTTTGTAAACATCCTTCCCATCCTTATCCCAGCCCACCTCCCTTGAGCTGCCGCCCTTCAAAATAATCACTTTAAAAGAGCTACTAGCAGCTAGTCCCCTCTGCATACCGAGACAAGTACAGATACCAAAGCACAAATACCAATGAAGCCGACAGGCAAAGCCCACATGGCACACAGAAAGCTGGAGCTCAGGGCTGTGACATCTTGCAGGACAAGAGAGAGAAGTGCTTCAGATCCCTGTTCCTCCAGCCTATGCTTAACCCTGAGCCAAGATGCTTCAGATATCTGATCAGTGGCATCTTATTCTGGCTCCTGCAATTCTCTGCTGGCACATTTGACCTTTAATTCGGAAAGGAAACATTCAGCCTGGCCTTATACCTTGGAAATGATGCTGACACCTGCCATGTATTGTCATTTGGAAGTGAAATAATTTCTGGTCTTTTTAATATGGTAGATAGCTGGGGTGTCCCATGGGACAAGGTAGAGGGATATTTTGGGAATGGTGATGCTTAACTAAAAGCTCAGCTTGGAAAGGCTTTCCATGTTTGTGAGTCTGCAGTTAGTTTGGTATTTATTTAGCTGCTAGTATGTGAGCGCTCCTCTGACACTAAGCAAGATCCAGCACATTTACAGCTTTAAATATTCCTCTCTCAGACTTTTGACCTTGAGGGACCTGGAGTATGCCTGGGTATGGCATGAGTCCAGAATGTCCTCCAGCAGAGGGCATCTCCCATCACACACTACTCCAGAAGCAGTGGGTGCCCGGGAAGCTCATGCCAGGGCCAGAAAGGACTCTGAGGGGACCCTGTTCATGAACAGGGCATTGTACAAGGAAGGGAGACAATATAGAGCAGAGCACAGTCAAGAAGCAAATATACTGTACTTGGCACAATCAAGTGTTGTTATTTTTAAGCTGATTGAGACATAGTCAGTTATAATAATGAAGCCATAAGAGCTCCAGTGTACAGCACGTCACAGTTCAGTCTGTCCTCTACAAGAGCAGGGGCAGCCTTCAGACCAGCAGGGATGGAGCAGCATGTTGTATGCTTCCAGTCAGGCCATGTGTTAAAAGTACTGCAGGTACAAGCAGAAGGACACTTTGAATGCAGAAAGAGGTGCTTTTTGGGTGGTAGCACACTGCAGCCATTGTTTTAAGAGGACCTTACAAATGCTTTTCATTATGTCGAACAGGGAAACAACAATGAACAACAGGTAGGAACAACATGAGACTCACTTGCTCCCAACAGCTATTAAAACATTCATATGCTTTGCAATATAACAGTAATACATGCCCTTGATAGCATGGTTACTGTACTCCTATCATTTACTTTGGGAAGGATTCCTTATATGTACTTACTTCATGCTTTTTGGGTGTCATCTATGCTGAACATGCAAGAACATTAAATCAGGAAAAGAAATGGCAGAGATTCATTTAATACAGTGTTCCAGTTAACCAATAGTGTTTAAGTGGTCCTGGTAGCACATTTCCTAAGCATCTCACCACCCTTCCTCCGTGCATTCCTTCTCATAGCACTTCTGCAATACTTTCTAAACCCATATGACAGAAGAATAATTAAAATACAGCTACTGAGGCTCATTTGACTATTTATTACACCACATCTGTACAAGTAAATATAACAGCTCAGGGGCTCTTATCCGACCAGCTGGCACAGCACAGCCTACATGCATGTAGGCACCCCACTTCCACTAAACCAGAGCAACTTCATCCAACCTGCCTGCAGGGGTGTCTTGGGTTTAGCCCTAGCAAACCACATGATACCACAGGGATAGTCCAAGGCCTGTACTAAACCAGGCTTTGCCCCACACAGCATCAGCTGGCCCAGGCCAAAATGATGTAGGAAGCATGCTATGAACTTGACACAAGTGGAGGTGATGGTGGGACACACAGCTCCTGTCTTTACTCCTGCAGCAGCCAGAGTTGTTGTAGTTTACAATAGCAGAATTAAAAAAACCCCAAAACATCCCAAGGCTGTTCCCTAGGCATTCCCCACAACAAGGCAGAGAAGTACGAGCACCAGGAGGCTAGTTGCCAACAGGACAGAACAAATTGATTGAAGTTTTATCAGCTTTCTAGCACACCTCATGGTATCACTCAGGTATCACAGTAAGAAAGCCCTACCTGGGGGACCACAGGGAAAGAGAGAAGTCATGTAGCACCAATAAATATGCTATTGATCCTAAACTCATTGTGGTATCTTCATAAGTATTATCTATAAAGCACCAGTAATTACTTCTATTTTTCACCCTTTTATAAACATAAACATTCTGTCTCAGAAGTGTTACTCAAATAATATATTCACATAAAATTTCATTTTCAGTGGCTACTTTTTATAGTTATAAACTGCACGCCAAAAGACCACAAAGAGCTTTATGGAGGTTCACCTGAGGGCTTCCTTGAAATCTTCCTTGAAGGCTTCTGGAGAATAATGGTGAGGTAAATCTGAACCAAATCAGAATCTATCTCAAGAAATATTTGAGTGTCAGACTCATCAAAGAACTGGATTCAGTGGGCCACCTGAAAGCTTTGTACCTGAACCAAGAAGAAAGAGCCTCACATATTTCTGTGCATTTGACCTTGTATTACAATGCAATGACTTTCTCACATCTTATGCTTTAATGTAATATACTGGGGGAGTAATTTTTTATTTTTAAAAATGCAGTTCTCATACTCCTATATCCATAGTGCTATGAGTGGCTTTAGGGTAGATGGAAAAAGAGACAAAAATTCATCAGAATAAGGGGTGATCCTGAAGAAGACCAGTTCCCTTTCAGGCTCCTTGGAGCCCTCCTAGTAGATAGTTTAGGTAACCATGAGTGGGCTGAGAAACTTGTGTGCGGTCAGACTAATGCCAAAGGTTAGTGGCATGCAACAGAGCAGCAGGGAAACTGAGTCACTAGAGCTTCCCAAAGTCAGACCATCAAGTTTCACAGCTCATGCAGGATACCACACTGGCACATTGAAACTGCAGATGATACTTAAACAGTCTAGTTTTAAACCTCCTCAGACACATAGCTAGACTGAAGTCATGATCTTAATCCAGTCAGAGAGAACTAAACTGGGTATCTTATGAATTTCTGCCATGTATGGATGAGAAACAATTGACCAGAAGGCTGTATCTTCTCTTGTTTTAAACTTTAGCCTTCTTCCAGACACATAACTCTCACCAAGCCCAACATTAAATCACATTAAGAAGGAAATATTCATCTACTCACATAAAATCCCAGGCTATGACATAATTTCCATCACATTTAATTGATTCTTAAAATCAGGACTGATATGGGGAGAGATGTGACATTAGAGGCAAGGACCAGGCATTTTCCTAATATAGAAGATTGTCACTTGCAGATTAATCATACTGATTAAGTGTGATGCAAATATACATGCAGTAATGCTAGCACATTATCCTGAAAATGTATTAACAGAAAATGAGGCAAGAACAGCAAGCTTCATTCAGGCTTGCTGCAAGCTCTGTTCAAATAACAGGATACAAAATTAACCCTAGCTAGTGGAGTATCGTCCTCCTGCAACCATAGCCTTCAGCAACACATTTAGAGAAGCAAAGGAGCTTTGTTCATTCAGTGATGTGCCTAGAGCCAGTCCTGGTACATATTATGATAATATTTCTGCAAGATGCTTATAAATTGCTATCAAGATGGCTAAGCCATGCCCAAGCTCCAAGGTTCTAATCTTTGGTTAGCAATGCCTTGTGCTGAAAGAGGTCAAGACTAAATTCGTGGCCTGACTGACGTTAGACAACTATCTCTTACGTTAAAGTCTCAATGTTACCTACTAAAGAGCAGCAAGTATGAGAACAAGTGATTCTCAGAGAAGGCAGATTGTAGCCTTGTGATTTCAGTACTCTTGGTTACCTCTAACATTACATTAGGTAGTCCAGGAACACCCAGCTCTGTCTCTAAAGAGCAGCCTGGGGATTTGTTTTTTCCATGGTAGGGAACCATTACCCTGGTTAACAAACCAGCGTAGTTTGGTTCTTTGCCAACCAAAATCCCAGTGGAAAGAAACTACCCAAGGATACAAAGCAAACATAAACCTCATGCAGAACACCTAGGTATCAGAACCCTGAATACACTCACTATACAGGACTGTTAGCAGGAGCAAAACCCAGAAATGGACATGAGCTAAAATCAAAGCTGTTTAATGCTGCCATCAAGCAATTCCTGCCACTCCCAACATGAAGGATCCTACAGAGCCACGTGGATCTGGGACACTGAGGAGCAAAATATTTCTTCTATCTGTCCCAGGAAGAAAGTGGTTCTGTGCTCACCCCTCAGCAAATACCAAGACAGTAAAACAAATCCATTGAGGCTTTTGCAGTAGAGGCCAGTCCCAAATTGGAAACACAAGTGTTCTGGTACAAAGGCAGATACATGGCCCAGACTCTTCCCACCTCCCTGCTACCTGCTGGGTTACTAATTGGACTAATGTTGTTTCATTACCAACCTGTATCTATCCCTAGGACACAGTATGAATGTTTCTGGTATACCGTGGAACCTCCACCTCTTGCTGTTGAGTTCTTTCATATACAATCAATAAACAATTCATTCAACTCCATAACCCTTTGAAGCTGCAGATAAGCTTGTTAGCCAGACTGGGTTGTGGCATACATCTAAGGTGTCTTGCTCCTGGGGCCACTGGCACACTGAGCAGTGTGGACCCCTAGCACTTCCCGGAATAGTACTCTTAATAGTACTCATTTTCATTTGAGAAGCTGCTGCAAGCAGTGAGGCAGATGAGCTTCTCCCATGCTGTGCATGTTTATGTATAAATGTAAATCTTTCTTACCTTTCATCTATGAAAGCTGAAACATCACCAAATGTCCTCGTTTACTGAAAATTCATATGCTGGTGCTGATAGAGAGGCAGCTTTCATTCCACATTATGTACATTCCTCTAGACCTGCATGAAATTAATTTTGGATTGTAATAAATAATTGCAGTATAATTTTTACTAGAACCAGAGGGGCAATCACAATAGATTGTAGTTAATGTGTTGTACAGACAGTGAAATACAGGAATAATCTTGGGGATTTCAAGACATTCATAAAAATTAATCGTCCCTTTTTAGGGTAAGTAAGTCTAGCATGTGGCAAGTATATTTGGGTTAAGAAAGCATTTCTGAGCTGTCTTTTCACCTCTGCCTAAGATGCCACCCTTTCAGAATGTGTTTTGCATATGCAGTTTTAATAAATTACACACCCAACAATCCAGCCCCCAAATTCTGCAGTAGGACATATTAAAACATCAAATCGGAAATCATGCCTCTCTAACATGCTAATCTTTCCCACTGTCACTTTTAAATAGATGGTGAGATTTCATCCCCCAGCTGTGTGTCTAAACAATGACAAATCTTCTGCTAACACAGAATCAACCCCACTTAGTGTCACTCTACCTTAAGCTCAGTAGTCTGCAATGCTGAAGCAAATTCAGACCAAGTACAGATTGAACAAACACCAAGTAAAAGCAATAGTGGTAACTAAAATTAACCTGACATTTTACAAGAGAGAAAGAGAACCAGTATGAGGGCCTCTTCCACATCCTACCTAAGCACTGAGCCACAGTTTCAGTTTGTTCATAGCACTGCTTCTCACGGTGCTTCTAGAGGGAAGCTGTGCTTTAACTCAGGACACTTACAGCATGGTTAATGCTAAATTTTGGAAAGCACTAGTGCCATGTTTAGTAATCACTATTAAGGATTACTTGGAAGAAGTCAAAATCAGGGAAATTGACCATAAAATTGCTTGATGTTGATGAAAAGTGAGTACAGTTTACCATACGCATCCTTGTGTTAATGCAGGCTGTGCCACAAGATCCAAAGAGCCTTTCCTCATCCCTGTCCTCTGGGGAAGAGGCAGATGGGAAATCACATTCCCACCTGAGGAAAATTTTCAAGAACTGAAAAATCCCCCCCCCCCCAATCAGGATGAGAAATGCCCGTGTCCATTAAAATAAATAAATAAATAAATAGATTACTTGGGTTTGAAAAGATATTTCAAGTCAGTTTTAATAATTTTGGGTTTTTTTCACCATACAGTTTCAGTAGAAAAGTCACTTTTCAAAGGAGAAAAATTGAATTGTCTATGTATCTTTGTTTAACATCTTTGTCAGCGGTATGGACCCAGCACCTGGACTGGGGCAGTCCCAAGCACAGATACTGGCTAGACAGAGAATGGATTGACAGCAGCCCTGAGGAGAAGGACTTGTGGTGTTTGCTGATGAGAAGCTCAACATGAGCCAGTAGTGTCCGCACACAGCCCAGAAACCAACCGTGTCCTGGGCTGCATCAAAAAGAACATGACCAGCAGGTCGAAGGAGGTGATTCTCCCCCTCTACTCTACTCTCATGAGACCCCACTTGGAGTACTGCATTCAGCTCTGGGCCCCCAGCACAAGAGGGATGTGGACCTGCTTGAGCAAGTCCAGAGAAGGCCACAAAGATGCTCTGAGGGCTGGAGCACCTCTGCTATGTAAACAGGCTGAGAGAGTTGGGCTTGTTCAGCCTGGAGAAGAGAAGGCTGTGGGGAGACCTGAGCAGCTTTCAGTACCTAAAAGGGGTCTACAAGAAACCTGGAGAGGGACATTTTATATGGGCATGTAGGGATAGGACAAGGGGGAATGGCTTCAAACTGAAATAGGGTAGATTTAGATTGTATGTTAGGAAAAATTCTTCACTATGAGGGTGGTGAGGCACTGTCACAGGTTGCCCAGAGGAGTTGGGTCTGCTGCATCCCTGGCAGTGTTCAAGACCAGGTAGCATGAGGCTTTGAGCAACCTGGTGTTGTGGAAGATATCCCTGGCCATGTCAGGGGGGTTGCAACTAGATGATCGTTAAGGTCCCTTCCAACACTATTCTGTGAGTCTCCATAAATCTTGAAATATCTCATTTCACATCCCCAAAACCAGTGGTTGTGCAGATCACATGCCTCTGACTGTGGCATCCATCTATTTTCTCTTCTTCTAAGTTACACGCTATGGAGGGGGTAGAGATCCTCTTTCCATTCTGTGTTTGTACAACATCTAGAACAAGTTCTCAATCTACTACTAATAAGCCCTTAAGTGTAACAATAATATAACAATAAATAATAATTGAACAACTGGAAGAAGCAGGCTGTCCTTTATGTCAGCAAGTTCCAAACAATGTAAAGCTTTATAAAGACAAAACTCATATACAAAAGGCCACAGAGAAACTCAGAAGCAGTCTGTGTATCACAATAAATAGATTCAGATTTGCCTGTAACTTAACTTTAAAACTATATCAAGTACCTGTAATAGTAGTAAGAGAATACTGCAGGATAGATTTATTAATTAATCACTATGAATGCCAAGCACTTTGCAATATATGGCGTGAGTGGAAAATTGTACATATTACTAGAAAATACCATAAAGTAGAGGGATCCAATCAAGATGTTGATTAGTCTTCAATTCCAGAATCACAGACCCAACCAATTCTTGCAAAGTTTCTAACACAAAAGCCTTCAGTCCATGTGTCAGATCACATGTCATAGCTGGGACTCACCCAGGATCTTGACACTGCATGAGAATAACTGATCCAAAAGCCATCTTGAAGCCTCCAGTGGTCTCTCCCCTGAGGATCTCGAAGTGCAAGAACAGTTCAGACTTGAAAATCTAATTCAGCTCTGTCTACACAGATAAACTATGTCCTGTCTTTCCTCTCAGGTGATTTTGGACCCAGAACATCAAAACAGCAGGAGCTAATATGATGTTTCTAGATATAAAACATCATGTTTAAAAATTTTGTTCTTCCACAAATAGGGGAAGCAATATGTGAAGTAAATTTTCTATCTTGTATCTTGTTTTCTGTCCTTCAAACTGGGATGATTTCTTTAAGGCAATGATACTCATATGAAATTCAGAATCCCAGGTTACATGTGTGTTATGGTCATTATTAGTATCATAATGCTATTAAATTCAAGGTATGATCAAAGTTGTATGGATTTACCACAAACATTCTTCGCAGATACTCATGCATTCTCCCACAGGCTACAGACTGATCATTTATATTTTCTTTGTACTTCCTTTGACTTCAAACAACTCTCTCCACTTGAAGTTTGTTCCTTTATTCTCACAAAACTGTTCTGAGTGTCTTATAGACTGATTGACACACGAACAATTAGAAGATTCAGAAACAATTATCCTCTATCATAAGATGTACTAGAGTAATACTATTTTTTAAAGGAACTATTATAAATCATTTAAAGCTGTTTATAAAAATAGAAATGAAAAGTGTAATATTTCTGAACACTGAGCTACAATGGAGCATATTTTTAGATCAGCTTACTTTTTGATATATGCAAAAAATCCTCTCAGTATTCCTCCCCCACATGCAAACTTGAAAATTTACTCCACAGCTTCAAGAACGAAGGAAATACCTTGTTAAACTAGTGATAGAGATAATAAACTTTCTTAAGAGTACTTATGGCATCTTCATTTTGTGAGCATCTTTTAGAAAGCATTGTAGATACAAACAAGAGGAATTAGAGATGTGTGCATGTCTACAGGGATATGATATAATAGGTATCACAGAAACATGATGGGATGTCTCCTGTGACTGAAGTGTTGGAACGGAAGGTTACTGGCTCTTTAGAAAAGACAGGCTCGACAGGCGAGGAGGGGGAGTTGCTCTTTATGTCAGGGATAGGCTGGAGAGTGTGGAACTCTGTCTGGGGACAGGTGAGCAGTTAATAGAGAGTTTGTGGGTCAGGGTTAAAGAGAGAACAGCAATGGGAGACATTACTGTGGGGATCTGTTACAGACTGCCTGATCAAGAGGACTCTGTGGATAAAGCACTCTATAGACAGATAGGAACAGCCTCACGCTCACAGGCCCTTGTCCCCATGGGGGACTTCAACCACCCTGATATCTGTTGGAGGGATGGTACGGACTGGCACAAGCAATCCAGGAGGTTCCTTGATTGTGTGGAAGACAACTTCCTTCTGCAAGTAATGGAGGAGCTGACAAGGAGAGGTGCCATGCTTGACCTCATGCTCACCAACAGGGAAGAGCTCGTTGGAAATGTGACTCTCCAGGGCAGCCTTGGCTGTAGCGATCATGAGATGGTCGAATTTGAGATCCTCAGGACAGTGAAAAGAGCGTGCAGCAAGCTCACTGCCCTGGACTTCAAGAGAGCAGACTTTGGCCTCTTCAGAAACCTGCTTAGTAAGGTTCCATGGGATATAGCCGTAGAGGGCAGGGGGGGGCAAGGCTGTTGGATGATATTCAAGGATCACCTGCTACAAGCTCAGGAATGTTGCATCCCGACTAGAAGGAAGTGCAGCAGGAGGGCCAGGAGACCTCCTTGGATGGATAAGGAGCTGCTGAGGAAAATTCAAAGGAAAAAAGAGGCTTATAAAAGGTGGAAGCAAGGACAGGCGGCCTGGGAAGAATACAGAGATGTTGTCCAGGAAGCTAGGCACCAGGTTAGGAAAGCTAAGGCCCAGTTAGAATTAAACTTGTCTAGGGATGTTAAAGATAACAGGAAAAGATTTTATAGACCATTACAAATAAGACTAGGGACAATGTGGGCCCTCTCCCGAAGCTATCGGGAGAACTGGCTACCCTGGATTTGGAGAAGGCTGAGGTTCTTAATGACTTCTTTGCCTCAGTCTTCACTGGCAAATGCTCTGACTGCACTACCCAAGTCTTGTAAAACATATGCAGAGACTGTGAGAATGAAGACCTTGGGCCCACTGTAGGAGAGGATCTGGTTCGAGACCATCTTAAGAACCTAAATGTACACAAGTCCATGGGACCTGATGAAATCCATCTGTGGGTCCTGAAGGAGCTTGCAAATGAAGTTGCTAAACTGCTGGCCATTATATTTGAAAAATCATGGCAGTCAGGTGAAGTTCCCGACGACTGGAAAAAGGGAAATATAACCCCCATTTTCAAGAAGGGGAAAATGGATGACACAGGGAATTACAGACCAGTCAGTCTCACCTCTGTGCCTGGCAAAATCTTGGAGCAGATTCTCCTGGAAGGCATGCTAAGGCACATGAAAAACAACAAGGTGCTTGGTGACAGCCAGCATGGCTTCACCAAGGGGAAATCCTGCCTGACCAGTTTGGTGGCCTTCTATGATGGGGCTACAGAACTGATGGACAGGGGCAGAGCAGTTGACATCATCTACCTGGACTTGTGTAAAGTGTTAAGACACTGTCCTGCATGACATCCTTGTCCCTAAATTGCAGAGATGTCAATTTGATGGATGGACCACTCAGTGGATAAAGAACTGGCTGGATGGCCACATGCAAAGAGTTGTGCTCAATGGCTCAATGTCCAGCTGGAGACTAGTTATGAGTGGTGTCCCTCAGGGATCACTGTTGGGATCGGTCTTGATCAACATCTTTGTCACTGACATGGACAGTGGGATTGAGTGCACCCTCAGCAAGTATGCCGATGACACCAAGCTGTGTGGTTCGGTTGATACGCTGGAGGGAAGGAATGCCATCCAGAGGGACCTTGACAGGCCTGTGAGGTGGGCTGATGCCAACCTCATGAAGTTTAACCATGACAAGTGCAAGGCCCTACATGTGGACTGGAGCAATCCCAGGCACAGCTACAGGTTGGGCAGAGAAGAGATTCAGAGCAGCCCTGCGGAGAAGGACTTGGGGTTGTTGATTGATGAGAAAATGAACATGAGCCAGCAGTGTGCACTCACAGCCAAAAAAGCCAACCGTATCCTGGGCTGCATCAAAAAGAAGCATGACCAGCAGGTCGAAGGAG
This sequence comes from Neopsephotus bourkii, assembly GCF_033783945.1. NCBI lineage: Eukaryota > Metazoa > Chordata > Aves > Psittaciformes > Psittacidae > Neopsephotus > Neopsephotus bourkii. The sequence goes on from NW_026902113.1 coordinate 5,971,453, forward strand.
GTGATCCTGCCCCTCTACTCTGCTCTCGTGAGACTTCACTTGGGAGTATTCTGTGCTCTTCTGGTGTCCTCAACATAAATAGGACATGGATCTGTTGGAACAAATCCAGATGAGGGCCACGAGGATGATCAGGGGAGTGGAGCACCTCCCGTATGAAGATAGGCTGAGAAAGTTGGGGCTGTTCAGCTTGGAGAAGGCTGCATGGAGACCTCATAACAGCCTTCCAGTATCTGAAGGGGGCCTATAGGGATGCTGGGGAGGGACTCTTCATTAGGGACTGTAGTGACAGGACAAGGAGTAATGGGTTAAAACTTAAACAGGGGAAGTTTTGATTGGATTTAAGGAAGAAATTCTTTACTGTGAGGGTGGTGAGGCACTGGAATAGGTTGCCCAGGGAAGTTGCAAATGCTCCATCCCTGGCAGTGTTCAAGGCCTCTTTGAACAGAGCCTTGGGTGGCATGGTTTAGTGTGAGGTGTCCCTGCCCATGGCAGGGGGGTTGGAACTAGATGAACTTAAGGTCCTTTCCAACCGTAACTATTCCATGATTCTGTGAGTATAAATCATGAAGGAGCAGCCAGCACACATTTGCTGACATGATGCTTGCTGATTTTGATATTCTCCTCCCAGGCACTGTAGCTCACTGGTATCCAGCACTCAGCTTTACAATGAGTATAGCCTGAAGCAAGCACTACAGAGCTGCATGTGCTGCTTTTGCTTCAGTGGTGATGTAATGGAAGAGAGCTTTTCCTCTGATTAAGTTCCCCACCCACTCTCCTAAAAGTTAAGTTGTCGCTCTTCCACCACAAGTTAAATTTCAAGTTCCTTATTATGAGAACTATGTGATCCAGCTGGAAGAGTCAAAAGGGGAGCAAATAGGATAATTTGTGAATAAACAGCATTTAAAGAAATAGCAGACTTGTGTAGCCCACAGAAAATAAGAGGCAACATGATAAACAAGGGTAAAGGGTATGAAAAAGAGCAAAGGAATAAATTGCACTCCACACCTGGCCTATGGATGAGACAGTCCGAATTGCTTTTGATACAGGTGAGATATACAATATACTCTTTCCACCTCAGATAGCTCTGAACATCTATCTGTAGACAACTGAGTAAAGATCCAAATCTCCACTCGTTCTAGCAGAAACTTAGAAACTTGTAGTATTTGTAGATACATACCTGCAAACATCAACACTTAAAAATTAATCCCACATGGACTACTTGAAAGACGTTTCCCAGGGAAACTATTTAAACAGTACATACCAGTCAGTGCTGGAGCATTTTGCCTACATCATATATGATGTCTCCACTACCAGAAATTCCCAAGAAGGACAAACACCTTCCAAACAAATTTAGGTGAAGATGAACCTGCTGTGGAGCACAATGATGGGACAAATGATGTCTCTCCTCATACTATTTTCTACAATTTCTATGATTCTTCTTATAAGAACATACAAGAGTGGCCAGGAATGGGGAAAATAGGCCCCCAGAGACTCGAAGATTGGAGCAGATAAAAAGGTGAGTATACAAAGTCATTGTTTCTTCGCAGCTGAAGTACAGATACTGGAAAATGTTCTGTTGGTACAAAAATCAGAAAAGAAATCAAAGCCATGCAAAATATGAGAACAAAATCTCAGTCGCAACTATCATAATACTGCTATCTCAAATACTACAAATAAATAAATACTGAGATGATTTAATGTTCGTTTGCTTTCAGGGCTTTGTTCAAAAAACAGGGGCAGAATAAATATATAAATGGGAAGAATACAGAAAGCAGAGAATCTCATTTCTCTGGAGAGGAGGTATAATGAATAGCAACCATTAGGAGAGAAAATATTACTGCTATACCATTAATGATATGCAAAATGTAATGTGTAGTCAGCAGCTTCTGGGCAAACTGCACAGTTCCTGAAAAAAAAAAACAAACCCAAAAAGAAAACTTCTCACTGCAGCTGAAAGCCATTTTGCTCGTTTGTGGTAACTGTTGTGTTCACTTCCGAGCCATCATGAAGCAGAACTAGGTACAATATAACGTTCCTCCCCCACCCCCACAAAAAAAGCACACGCATTGATTCTTTTTTTGCATCAGTAAGATCGGATTTTACCAAAATGAAGTAAACAAAATGGTATCACTTCACCTTGCAAAAGCACCGACTACCCCCAGTGCTGAGCTATGACACTTAATAAAAAACACCGCCAGGTGAAACAGCAGAGTGTGACCAAAAGCCAGGCTGGCTGCAGAAGGACAGAGAAGAGCTTGAACTTCCGTAATGCTCTGTGTCAGCTGTGAATAACATAAAAGAGCCAAGGTCAACATTTGATTATCTGAGCATCCAAGTGCTCTTGCATTTTAAACTTTGGCATTTAAAACATCTTCAGATAAACTAAAGGAAATTTCAGAGTGAAAATTTCTTCCTAATCAAGGAATAAAAAAAAAACACAACCAAGCATGGATGGAAACACAAATTGTTTTACTTAATGAAAATTCTGTAAAATTTATGCATCAAAAAGTGCTCAGTGTTTTAAGGTTTTTGACTCAAAAATTGAAATTTTGTAGCAACTAATTTAGTTTGAATTTCAACGGCTTCAAAATGCAAACACACAATGGTAAATAAATGAGATTAAGGCATTTTACACCCCCGTATCTTTCTCTCTCTTAATCATTAAACCACAGTACAGCAGTAGTAGGAAATGAACATATGGGGTAATAAAAACCTTCCTAAAATGGGGACAAAATTCTTTTTCTTAAGCTTACATTGGGTTCTCTTTTACCCCAGGGCTCTTCCCAGTCTGAAGGCGATCATAGGTGTGAAGAATTCCTCAGCACTGACATTCTTCCCCTGGCTATACAATGTCTCCTGGTTCTCCAAGAAGCTGCTGCTTAGGGTGAATTCTATCCTTCCAGGTTTCCAGAGGACAACATGAATACATTCTGCTGAGTGAAAGCCTGTGTAATATTCCTTTCAGTCAAGCTTTCTCATTCTTGCTTTCCTGTGCTCTGTGTTGAAGATTCCCATGCTAGTTTTCAATCATACCTCTGGATATATTGACAGTGGATAATTCTCTTTCTTGATGATACCCCTGCCCTCACCAACTTCAGGGACACGCCTCCCCCCCTTCACGGGTCCCCCAAGTGGTGTCTCTCAGCTGCAGAAAGTGTGTTTGCATCTGCTTGATTCACTCTCCAGCAGGCACAGCAAGGGAATTTCTTCACTGCTCCCCCCATCCCCAGCATTACTAACCCATTCTGTGGCCTTAACGTGCCTTAGGATTTTGCTTGGCCTTTTCATGATGAAGGAGGAGGTGATAATGGAGTCAGACATCTGCCCACACATGTCTGTGTCCACAGATGTGGTAGGCAATCAAAGGGTTTTTACTAAAAACAAAAATTTTAAAAAAGCTCTGATTTATCAGACTTCTGTCTCCTGCTCATTCTTTTGATCATTCCCCAGGCTAAGTGTCTCCCATAGTGCTGCAAGGCTGCATAAGCACAGCTGGGACATGCTCACACTGGGACACATCTCGGTACAGCCCAGGACCTCCCTCCAACAGCATCCACCTGAAGACATCCTCTGCCAAGCACAGAACTAAACAAATGTATAAGGGCTCCAGCAGGGCAGGAACTTGGGGTTTGGGGCTGTCTTAGGGACTTGCTGAAACAGATCTCTAAATAGGCTGGAAGATGAGATCCAGAGTACCCTCACCAGGTTTGCCAACGATGCCAAACTGAATGGGGAATTCGATAGTTTGGACAGGAGAGCTACCCTCAGGAAGACCTGGATAGGCTGGAGAAGCAGGCTAACAAGACCCATATGAAGTTCAACAAGGACAAGCATAAGGTCTTGTTCATGGGAAAACATAATCCAAGAGGGCAGCACATGCTGGGATCTGCCTGGCTGGGGAGCAGCTCTGTGGAGTGGGACTTGGGGGTCCTGGTGGGCAGCAAGCTCAATATGAGTGAACAGTGTGCTGCTGTAGCAAAGAAAGCCAAAGGGATGCTCGGTTACATTAACAAGGGCATCACCAGCACAGATAAGGAAGTCACCATCCCACTCTGCTCAGTGCTTCTAAGGCTACACCTGGAATACTGTGTTCGGTTTTGGTCCCCACTATACAAAAAGATGTGGACAGGCTGGAGGGAGTCCAGAGAAGGGCCACAAAGATGACTGAAGGACTGGGAAGCTGTATGGGGAAAAGCTGAGAAATGAGTTTGTTCAGCCTGGAGAAAAGAAGGCTCAGAGGAGAGCTTATCACCATGTTCTGCAATTTAAAGAGGGGCTACAAAGAAGATTGAGACTCCCTTTTTATTAGGAGTCAGATGGAAAAGACAAGTGGTGATGGATACAAGTTAGCAAGTTAGTCCTGGGGAGATTCCAGTTGGACACAAGAGGAAATCCTTTCACAATGAGAACAATCAGCCACTGGAATAATCTCCCCAGGGAAGTGGTGGATTCCCCAACATTGGACACTTTTAAGACTTGGCTGAACAGGGTGATGGGACATCCAGTCTAGGTCATGCTTCGCCTAGAAAGGTTGGATCCTTGAGGTGGCTTCCTCGTACCTGTGATTTTATGATGCTGAAAATATTGGTAGTTTCAGGGATTTTTTTCCTTTTGCCTCTCTGAAACCTGACATCTGGCAATTTTATCTGTTACTCCCTGACTCCTATAATTAGACAGGTACTTTATTCATGGGGTTTGTGCTATCCATTGTTTACAGGCCCTTCTCATACCCTCTGTTGGCTGTGTCCTTTCCAGGTCAAAAAGTTCAGCACAAAGCAGTCCCATATCCCTTATCATCCATATTGCTCTTTTCTAGTTCTGCTGTCTCTTTTGAGATATGCAGACAAGAGCTGCTTCGCCATTCAAAAAAATGCATCACCCTTAACAGTGGCTTAATGATGCTTTCTGTTTCCTATTCTTTTCTTAATATCTATTCCTTTCAGCCACGGCTGAATGCTGACATTTTCATTACCAACTCCAATGTCTTTTGCCTCACATGAAGCAAATGGCTCTTCATGGTTGGATTTTAGTTGTTATGACTCTGAGAAATCTAATATTATCATGAAATGTTGCCACTTTATTACCCACCTCTTCTTCCACATCACCTATGAATATGCTGATCAGCACAGGCACATGTTCTATGTAGAAAAGCATACTATTAGTCTTTAACAAGAAATCAATACAGGAGGAAAATCCTCATTCTCTGAAAGGATAAAATGACTATACATTTTGCCAAACTTGTCCTTAAGGGAAAAAGGGTAGGTTTAAAATCCTGATGGACATCATTGTCTTTAAAAGCTCAGAAAATAATGTAGTCAGCATTGGCAATTATTGCAACAGCATTTTTATTCTAGGGAGCCCAAAATATGCATGGGTCTGTTCTCAAAGCCATGCTGACTTAAGGCTGTAACAGCAAAAGTTTGCAGAAAGACGTAATACCTAATTAGAATAGATAAGATGGTTGGAAAAATAAAAAGCTATCAGGAATGCTGTCTGTTGCTCAGATCTGGCAAGTAAACAAAAGGCAATTCTTCTTGGTATAAACTATTTTAACTTGAAATGTAGAAGTAAATGATAAACTACATTTTTTTAAAAATATACAATACTTCACGAAACCAAATCATGCCTAGAAAATAAGTAACATAGTACAGTTCATACTAAAAACTACTATAAGTTCCTGACAGTGAAGATGGAAGAATTTAGGATTGTGAGCATTAGGTAGGTCCAGAATACACTAACATTTTATTAATTGAGTAATTTTATCTAGTATATGCCTAAAGAATCTCAGATTTACATTAACATTATGTAGTGTTTATGTAGAATGCCTTTGAATAGACTGACAATGGATATCTAAATAATTTTTATTGCACATTTGACTCACATGAAATCATCACAGTTATCTCAGCAGCTCAGTGCAGTACAACTCAGCAGTCTGTACCCGTTGCAGGCTGCCAGGAAAATGAGAAAGGCTTTGGTCTTTGACTATGTTCAGAGAAAAATGGGACAAAACATTTTTTGTCCTCCAAAGAACACAGGAATGATGAGGGATCCTACTTGAAAAGAAAAAAGAATGTAGAATGGGACTGGATAAAGGAATGATGACTAATGAGAAGCCTCAGATTATATGTAATCACAGAAAAATAGGTCTGGAATGGACCTTGATTAGTGACCTAGTCCATCCTCCAATTCCAATGCCAGATCAATAGTACTTACTATTTGTCCAGTACATACTTAAAGACATCCAGTAATGGAGACACTATTACACTCTCTGTAATATAAAGCTGTGCTTCACTAATGTTACCACTAAAAAAGCTTTTCCTTGATGCAATTTAAGTCCATTACATCTTACCCTACCTACCAAGAACAGATCATTCTTCTTCTCTTTGCAATGGCCTTTTAAGTATATGAAGACTTCTTAGCATGCCTTTCTTCTGCCTTTAGCCTGAACAACTCCAGCTCCTTTAGGCTTCCCAGTCTTCTGCTCATGCTGGTTGCCACCTACTCTGCCTGCTGTTGCTTATGTACTTCTTGAGCTACGGTGCACAAAACTAGCCCTTCCACTGATGTACTACCAATACTGCATAGAGTGCATGGATCACTTCCCACACATACACCCTCCTGGGATGTTTACTATTTTTGCCATGAAAACATACTGCTGACTCATATTCAGCTTGTGACTTACAGTAGACTCCAGATTCCTTTCTGGAAGATTAGTTTTTTAACAATTGTTCCTTGTCCCAAATTTGTGCAAATTTTTACATGTACGTAGCCTCAGCAGCTAAATTTGTATCCCCAACCTGTGCCTAGTATTTCTTAGACCACTTCCGTATTTGTCAGGATCCTAATCCCCTCCTGCAACATGCCTGCAATTCCTCCCAGAACTGAACAGAACTGGATTTAGATTCCTAGGTCCTACCTAGTAAGCACATTTTGCCACCAGCTGTTGATATCTACCCTGTAGGCACATTTGCCTACCTAGTGAAGCTGCAGCTCCATAGTAGCTCCACACAGACTATGTCTTTAGATTTTTACTAGAATATCAAGGTACGAAACCAAACAATGTAACACTACATTTTTGCATGACTCAGTTACTGTGGTAACACAAATTAACAAAATGTACATTGTCATAGCAGCTTTGTCATATAAAGTATGTAGGCTTTTCTACACAAATAACAGCAGAAGCACCACAAGTGGACAAAATCTGGTGGCTGTAAAGGGAAAATAATGCCAGGCTAAACAAAGAACTGACAAATCTTGTAGATGTTTCAAGGATGTCAGTTTGGACCCAGGGACCATAACTGTGGTTAAGTGGAAGGAAAGGATAAGGGTCTACCTGCAAAAGGTACTCAAATGACTAAAGTAGAAAGCCAGCAAGAAGTAGACTTAATGTTTAAGACCTTAAAGTGAAGCAGCAGCTCTTTAAAAAGACAAAAGTAACAGGCACTAATAATGATACTCTGCTGAAATCAGTTATCTGCTTTGGCATATCTGATAATCTCAAGCACAAACTGGATCAAGAAAGCTGTGGGCACAGGTTATCTGAAAAGTGGTCTGGAGGCATAAAGCACAGGTTTCCCAGGCCAAGAGGGTGAGGAGTGGATTCAGTTAGAGAGGCTGACCAGCTCGTTGGACAACTGCAAGAATAAAGGAGGCATTCTTTATGTCACAGGCAAAAAACATTCAAATCATGGAAAAGAGCTGTAGCTTGTAAGGGGAGAGGAGAAATGGCAGATTAAATGCACAATATAATTGAGAAAGTAAAGAAATTTTGAAAATAAGCATGTATTTTTTAATTAAAAAAAATGGTAACTGTGATGCAAATCTGCTAAAGCAAGTCTGACTTCACAAGACATTCATCATAAGGAAGATAGAAAGGTAAAGAGAGTTAGTACGTATGGGAGGCCAGTTTTATAGAAAAAGCATTGTTTATAAACGCTTACTCTTCTGAATTGTTACATTGTAGTTTATTCTGGAAATAAAGGAGGTTCTGGTTTCAGAATGGGCCAGCTGGTCCTGTTTTCCCTTGTCTTGCTTTTAAGTAATGATTAATCCCACAAGTGTCTTCTCATTCATTAACAACAACTTTTTCCTCCGTTTACTGACCAGGAAAGTGTTGTGCAACAACTCCCAGGGAAGCTACGGAAATCCTGAGTTTCAGCAAAACCTGAAGAATGGTGATGTGGGAAAGACTGTGGACATACAATAGGGAACCAAACCCAGAGGAAAAAAGAGATGGGCAAGTCATGGAGGCATATGAGTCCCCAGCTCCTGACTGTCCTATGCAAATAAGTCTTTTAATGCTTACAACCCCTTTTCCGAGGTACTACTGCTTTATTTGGGGTTTGTGGTCACAGAACAGAAAAATCCTGGATTCTGACAACTGAACATGTATTTTAATTGGGAAGCAACTTGCTTCCTAAGGCAATAGAGGAAATGAGGTTTCACCAATGTGCAGTGCAGTGACATCAAGCAGCTTCCTTCATTTTTAGTAAACCTCATGTTTGAGCAAACTTAACTCATGCTTGTAAGTAGTACATTGTAATAAATTACAAAGGCACTATAGGTTTAGAGAATTGCAATCTCTTCTGAAAAGGAGATTAGATCAAAAAGATCCTTTAGGCAAACTTAGCTGGGACTCTGGTATACTAAGGAAAAAAAAAGTTAAATTCTCTTGTGACTTTAAGTAGTTTCAGAATCAATTTCACTCCATATTATTCTGTTATTTCTTATTCTGATAATTGAGAACCATTTTCTCCAGCACTGCAGTGCTTTTAACTGACTCATATGCTCCTCCATCACCAGCAAAGGCTGCCACAATAAGCAGCAAAGTACCACTGCAAGTGTCTGATTATTTAGTCTTGCTTTCCCTGATTTCCTCTGTTAAATTAATATTCATAGTCACATTTGGACACCACTCTGTGTCTCTGGACTCAAACAACACCTGCATGTCTGGGACTGAGGGAACAAGCATTTTTTTTAATAGAGGTCTCAAACTCCTTCTGCACAGCTAAATAACTAACCAAAGGAGAAATCCAGCCTCTTGCACCAAGATGGGGATGAAATACACTGAGAAAATTGACAGACCTTGTACTGAATGAGAACAGAAAAAATGTCATCGCCCTTACAGACTATGTCACCTCGAAGGGGAAAGGTTTATTGAAACATGTATGGGAAAGCAGTATAGCCGAGCTCCTCTACAACCTTTTGTCCAGACAAAACTATCATATTTTGTTGTAAAAATAAACTCTGAAAAGTGGCCCTTCAGGATTATATTTTCGTGTAGGATCTGCATAGACTAGATGCAGAAATTTTGTACATTTTCTGCTGGGTACTAGAAGAGCTTTGTATAAACTTCAGTACAGTAATAGAACAGTAGCCAGCAACAACTATACATACACACATCCAGTCTGCGAGTAGCAATAGCTGTATATAGTCTTGCACAGGATACACCCAACCAGCCCGCCAGCCGTGATCACACTGCCGGCGTTTCATTCATATCTCCTAACCAGCATCCTGGCGCCCAGCCGCCCCGGCAAGAGCACAGAAGGCAGGGTGGGATGGTGTGAGATACGTTCCTTCATCTGCATGAAAGTAACTGCGGGGTGGGTGAAAACATAATTAAGAGCATGGGCCGGAAATTAAGGTTTCTACCAACTCCACCACAGATATAGTTTGTAATCCTTGACGGAAAGATCTCCAGCCTCCCTTTGTCCATCTGCAAAGCCAGGGGCAGTAGGGAGTGGGGAGAGCTAAATAGCGAATGTTCACGAGCACCCACAGATCTCCTCAAGGCAGTAGCAGGACCTCCTCCACGCTAGGCACACTGCTCAGCCCCCCGCGGACGGTAACGTGCGCGCATTTCGGAAGGGTGTTACTACGGCAGCCCTCTCTCCCTGTGCCAGGAACCCATGATACGGAGGCTGACCCGTGTCCCACTACTACAGACCGCTGCCCAGGCCGGGCCGGGCCGGGCCCTCACCACGCAGGGCCGAACGCCGAGGCGGGCGGTTCCTCTGTCAGGCTCCGTCGCGCCCCGGCAGCAGGTGCCGCCCGGCAGCTGCAGCGCGGCCTCCTAGCAGCGCGGCGGGAGGCGGACAAGGCGCCCGACGGACTGGTTGAGAGCCGCACGGAGCGCCCCTCGCAGCGCCGCGGGCATGAGGAGGGCGGCGGGAGGAGGCGCGGCAGCAGGCGAGGTGAAGGCGACCTTGCCACCGCTACTCCGGCCCGTGACGCCGGCTAGGCGGGCTGCCCTCCTCACGGCATGCGGCTGCCGACAGCCTGCAGGTGGGTGGCTGCAGGGCCGAGGAAGATCCGGCCCCGGACGGGGCGGAGTGGGATGCGCGGCTGCCCCCGACGATGGCGGAGAGGGGAATGCCCGCTCCGCGCTTCCGCCCCGGCGCCGCCCATTGCTGGGGCCGACCCGGCGCGTGTGTCAACACGGGGCTGTGGTGCCGGCCCTGCCCCCGGCGCCTCCCCGAGGTCGCCCGGCGGAGGTCGCCGGGGCGGCGGAGGCCGCTGAGCGGCCGGGAGGAGCCGCTGCCGCCCGGTGCTGCGCGGGGAGGTAGGCGGCAGCCCCGTATCCTTGCCCCGCCACCCCAGGGGGCTGGCGCCGGCATCCCCGCTCCTCGGCAGGCCCCGCGGCCGGCCCCGGCCCTGCGGAAAGTTTTCCTGGAGCTGGCCGCTGCCGACCCCGGCGGGAGCCGTGGGCCGAGCCGGCGGGAGCGGCCGTGCCTACCCCAGCCCCGGGCCTGCCCTCGGGGCTGCTCCCGGGGACACGACCGCGACTGTCCGGAGCTGCCGCTGTCCCGGGGGACACCCGCACCCGGAGTACCGGGCACCTGGAAAGGGATTTAAAAGTTATTTCAGGTATTCTACCTACCTCGCTGTTACCCTGCTTCTGACTTCTGGATTTGGGTTGGGTTTGGGTTGGTTTTGTTGGGTTGTTTTTAAGAATTCTCTGAGAATAGTAGATTGGTTCTTCTCACTTTGGGTGAGAGAACCGGCTGTGTTAAGTTGCAGCTTGTGCTGTTTAACTAAACCGTAATAGGCAGAAACCTCTCAAAGCGTTGGCTGCACCATTCTCAGATCTAGCTGTGGCTTTTAAGTTCCAATTTATCTTAAAAATTAATTTTCATCCACCTGTGTGTTTTGGACCTGACTCTGCAGGCATGACTGTGTAACAGCGCTAGGCATGTACGGTTGTATTTGTGGAGCGGTGACGTTATTTTATAATGCCCCCAGGGGAGGAGACTCTGCTGGGCTGTGTTTGTGCAGCACCTCATGCAGCCGGCCGTGGCCCTGTCTGGCACTCCTGTGCCTGGCTGCTTCCGTAGCTTTGGTAGGGTCAAATAGCCCTTAAGCTATGGTGTTGCTGGAAGTTAGGTTGAGTAAATCCATCCCCCTGAACAGCAGACCACACTTCTTTAGTACTGAAATGTCTTGTTTACTTTGTCTTGTCCTCTTGGTCTGTGTTTGCAAAGCGGAGATATAATTGCGGCTCTTAATGCAGTTAACAGTATACTTAGAATAGCAGTAGCATAGTCTTTTGATCTGGAAAGAAAATAAACTATTTAAGTATATTTAAGTTTTCTAAGTGACAGAGTCCTTCGTCTTCCGTTTTCTGCTTACCACTTTGCATTTGCCCATGGTGTGAGCCAATGAGTTCATGGTACTGCTTCTTACAGTACCGTGTTAGATAAATCGTAATGAACTACACTTTCTGTCTGGTGATAGTTCAAGTGAAGCATTACTCTTTAACAGAATGTACTGTAGTGAATAGAGAATTTGTTATGTTAGCTTAAAGCACATTTGTGACTATTTGAGGGAAATAGGGAAAGTTTTTTGTGTTTTCTCTCCCCACCCCCTTCTTTTTATTCATTACATCAGCTAGTGTTGAGAATTCAGAAACTTTTTTTTTTTTCCCTAATGGAGGTAGTTGAACCAGTTAAAAGTATTTTGTTTCTCCACAAACCTTCCTGCATTTATGGTTTTAATCCAACAGTTATTATTACACCTTTATTACTACACTGGACTTCCAAAGGGCAGCATTAACTTAGTGGTCTTAATATTATCTTTACTGTTTGTGATTCTTTTCAAAAGGCAGTTATTGTTGATAAGGTCCTGATAGCCAGAGCTCCACTAACCATATTTCTAGGCATCTGGAAATCAAAACACACTTTAAAAATGTTGTCTTGTACGGTAAATGCAAAGAGAAGTGGAGTTTATTGAAGGCATGCAATTTAAAAACAAACCTCATACTCTCAACCTGACAGAGCATGAAGGAATTATCCAGACTTGACTCATCTGTGTAGATTGTGCATTTCAGGCTGACTGCTGAGCTGAGCACAGTCCAATGGAGTGATTTCACTGCCTGATTCTCTGGGTTGTACCAACCTTTAAAAACATTAGTGGTATTCCAGAGCTGTTTAATCTTTTGAAGAAAACCTAGGCTTGCAGTTGAGATTTGAAGAGATTGGAGATTCCGTTCAATATTTGATGAAGACTGTTTACTGTTCAATTTTATATAGGTAAGTTGAAAGCCTTATGAGATTTTCTTCTGTGAAATCTTATACATCCTATGTGAAGTTGAAAATAGTGTTTAAGCAAGCTGGAAAAGGACAGTTTGAAGTCAGCAGGAGGTGAAACAAGGAACTTGCTTGGCTCAGGTCAGTTTTTGTTGTACTCAGAAATGCCTGTAGCTAAGCAATTCCATGTTCAGTATGAAGGAGATGTATGATTTACTTTGACTTCTTTCATTACAGGAGTCATAAAATCTGTTTTGGTATTTTCTGTATCAGATCCATAACTTCTGGCTTGAACCATTAATTTAAAAACAAGCAAACAAAAACCAAATCTGCCCTTGAACATTTCAGGCCTGTGTAGGGTTTTTTTGCTGGTTTCACTTTTTAATTAAAAGAGGTTTCAGTCATGGATCTCTTTGTAGTTTGTATTTTAAATAATTCTTGAGAACAGAAGTGCTTGAAAGAGAATGGCAGTAGTAAGAAAGAGTAGGAAGGGGTTATAATAATGAAGAGGAAGGTTAGAAAATGCATGGTGTGTAAGGTTATGGTGTAAGCCTCCTCTTTTTCCTGTCCTGTAAACACTATTCTGCTGCTTTTGCTGTTCTGTGAAGCAGTGTCTCACATGTAGCTAGGAAGTCACAGATAAGTGTTGGGTTTTCTTAAGTTATTCAAGAGATATTTCATCATTCAGTGTTTGTTGCCATGGCAGCTAGCCAGTGGCCTTATTAGTGATCAAAGTAATTAATGCTTTGGATTTTGTCTTGTGGTACCGAAAACTGTACATGAAGTAAGAAAAAGAAATTCTGCAGCAAGTTGTTTCTATCAAGAGACTGAAATATTTCTGACTTCAGCCTGAAGTTACTGTATAGTGGTGCTTTGTATCTCTTGTTACATATGTATAGTTATGTTTAAAATGTCTCCTGTCTTCAAGCTTACTAAATATTTACAATAAGTGTACTGCTTCTACCATATGTTTGAAGCAAGAAGCCCATTAATTGAACAAACCCATATTTTTATGCTTGAAAGAATTGACACTTCATTTTAGTTACTAAATTATATGTTAAAGGTTGGATACAACAAAAGCAGATGTGAGATGTGTAACAAGAAGCAGTCATTTTTCTTACCTCCTGGTCTCAAACTGTAGTCATTTCCAGTTAGCATAGATAGAAAATCAATTGTAATCTGCTCATAATTGCGTTCCTGGTAGTTATGAGGCATTTCTCCCACATTATGTGTGTGTATGTATCCTTCCTCCTTTTTTTGTTTGTTTTTTTTTCCCCTCCATATTTTTTCCTCTGCATGTCTTGTGGAATAGGTAGCTCTCCAGAGTTAGAGGAGATTTTTCACTGTGAAGGTTTGCATCTTTAAATGGTTTTATGTAGCAGCTTGAGGCTCTGTCAGAAGGCATGTTCTTCCCATGTTGGTTAGTGGTGAGCAGAAATTGATGGAGGTTTTCATAACCTTGGGGCTTTCTGCTTAGATGAACAAGGCGTTTCTCTTTTACCTGTCAGGATCGATTACTTCAGGTTAGATCACGTTTCTTATGTAAAAGGCTGAGCTTGCAGTACCAAAAATCCAAATTGTATTTTGCCTAGTATGAGGTGCTGGGCTTGACACTTGACACCAGCTTCACCATTCTGCAAGGATATTGTATTCCCCAGTTAAGGAGTTACTTTAGCTTTTTGATAAATTCAAGCTCCATTCATTCTTGAATCATAGCTGCAGAATGAGAATGTTTTGAAAGAGTACTTTAATTTTAAGAATTGTACTTTTGCTGTCCTGACTGGAAAGGTCTGGACAAGACCTTTTCAAAGTCTGCCCTGGGGAGTAATGAAGCTCACCCTCTGCAACTGCACGATTCATCATTGTTCCAGGCTGCCTTGCAACGTCTGTCAGACTACCTCTCTTGACTGCCTCGCCGTTTTAAGGTTGTATTTGCTTGATTTATGATACCAGTATAACACTTTAAAACTTGACATACGTCATCCTCCTCCCTGTGAGATGCCTGTTTATGTGTATATATGTGCACATATACGTGTGTGTGTGTGTGTATGGGTAAGATAGATGCAAAATAGAATGCTAGACCATCCCAGAGTCTGCCATCCTTTAAATGTAGAAAGCCCCTATCACAAATATAGCTCCAAATACCTCTGTTTTAGCCTAAAGCAATTTGGTTCGGAGTTCTTTCGAGATATGTCCTATACGTAAAACTTCTGCAAGATTATACACAGTATTTAAAATTTATTCTGTATTAAAGTTATAGTTTTCTAGAGGGTAGATAGTGGGGAAACTAAAGCTATGTTCAGAAGGAAGGATTACACTTAATAAGAAGTTGGTATAGGTGAAGCACGACGTTATATGGTTGGGAGTGCAGGAGAGTTTAATGGATGTTAATAGTCCTCCCAATTGAAGAAATACAGTAATTTCTTTTGGTATGAAAGGAATGTATTGGGAGGTGGTTGAAAGTTGCAGAGGAGTGCCAGAAAATTGGGGAAGTCAGTGAAGCTGGAGGTGTTAAGCAGTAAATGTGATGCAGGTTATTGCAAATACCTGAAAAGCAGTCTGCTTGCTGCAAGTAGGTAAATCTCAGAGACTGGGAAGAGTCTTAAATCCTTGAGTCCTTTACTAACTGACAAAAACTGTCATGATAGTTCTTAAATGATCATTTGTGTGAATTTCCTCCCCTGTGAGCTGTAAAAAGTAATGTGTTAAGTTGCAAAATCAGTGAATCAGTCCCATCAGGCTTTGAAGTTTTGTGATGAGCTGGAAATTTCTGTTGTGCTGTGACTTAGACCTTTTATCTTAGGACTAATGAAATTTGGTGGTTTAGCAGAGATTGGCTGGAAAAGAAACAGATTACATTTCCTTTGACAGAAGCTACTTTCCTAGTCTCCTTTTGTTCTGCAAACTGTTAATGTAAGTAGCTGGTATCTATAAATCTTCATACCTGTGCTTTCTTAGTCACCATTATAGTTGGTTCCCTGACTCTTGACAGGTTTCTTCAATCCTTCATCATTTGTAAACCTAATGTTTGAGTCACTGAGTTATTTTACTTAATCTTTCCAGTATCAACACGTGGCCCCGTCCTTGATGAGGGACATTTCTCTTGTAAGGACCGTCAACACTTTGTGAAGATCTCCACTTCATATAAGTGGAGGGTCTGAGAGCCTCATAGTGTCCAGCCATATCCCCTAAGCCCTTTACACTTTATAGTCAGATGATTTCTCCTTCAGGAATAATTCCAATAGCTACTATTTGTAATGTCAGATCCACCTCTGAAAATGGTTTGTTCTGGCTAGGGAAGAGCTGAGATGTGCAAGTGCCCAGGGCTGTACACCTGGGTTCACGAGTCGCAGCTGCTTCTGCTGCCATTCTTGCTGGGCTGCCAACTGGGCTTTTGCAACTCTTGCTGAGCTGTGAGTTGGGCTCGTTAGTGTTTCTGGAACTGTTGCTGTTGGGATTATAGTCTGGGTTTCTTGGAATATGTGAGCTACAGCCCGTGTTTATTGCTGAAAGATTTAAATCAGTTTTCTGCTTCAGCTGTTGTTTCCCTGGCCACTTGTTTGCTTGTGTGTTAATAGCTTTGTATTGTAGCCATCGTGTGGAATAAAATAACATCTGGTATCATGCATACATTGATATGACTTTCATCTGGTTCCAGCAAAAGACTTGCACGGCTTTTAAATGTGTTGTAGTGGTACCTGCTAGCTGGAGTTTTTATTACCAGGACTCATTCAATATGGTGACTTTATTTCTTGTGAGCTCTCTGCCACCTTCTCTGAATTGACCATCGTTTATAAGTGAAACTTAGTGTAAACCACCGTTGCCTGATAAATTGGGAGGAATTAATCTACACATCTTCATAGAGATTTAGTATGTGTTTGCATTGTGGAATTACACAGTCTGTCTTTTTCAAGACTCAAAATAAGTGCTTTTTGGCTTTGGTAGTATTGATACCATGCATAGTCTCTCCTTAAAGTTTTGTTCAGTATTTTGTGATGGTCTTCCCTCTAGTTTGTTTCATAAAACTGGCAGCTCCAACATTTTGTGAGGCTGTGGTAGCAGTCTCTATTTCACACAGGACACCTTGCTGCATTTCAGACATTAGTATGTTACAGATCTGTTACCTTTTGATATATACAGCTGTCACAAGAGAGACCTCAGGTAGGCAAATTCATTAATATGAGAACAAGCGTCATCATCCCCTTAAGGCTGATTTTTCTTGCTGTTCTCTATGTACTTCTGTGAGCAGTTTAAATTGTTCATCTGCAGCTTGAATACGCTCACCGATATGCCTGTGGGAGCTCTGGGGAGAGAATGTTCACAGCAGGCAGACTGAAAACAGATGCCTTCAGTGGGCATTGTAAATGGAGTTTAGTTCATCTGCTGACATGGAATCCTTTTGTGGAAAGTAAAGCCTCATCCCTTGATAAGTGCAAGATGATGTTGCAAAAATAGGTAATAAGGCCAAATAGGCTGTGTTAGCAAGAGCACAGCAAGCAGATCAAGCAGAGTGATCATTTGCCTCTTTTTTGGCACTGGTGAGATTGCATTTGAAACACTCTGTCCAGTTTTGGTCTATAAAGGACAGGTAAAAATGCTGACTTCATGGAGCAAGTCAAGTGCACTGCTACCAGGATGATCAGGGGGGTGAAGTACATCATGTGCAAGGAGAGACTAGGAGAGCTGAGTTTGCTCAGCTTACTAAGAGAAGACTAAGGGGGATCTTAATGCTGTCTTCAGCTGCATAATGTGAGGGTGTGGATAAAACAAAGTATTCAGAGGCATGGAGCAAAAAAAAACAAGAGACAGGAGTCGCAAGTTACAAGGAAGATATTCTGGCTGGAGATGAAGAAAAATGTCACCATGAGGATACTTAAACACTGGGATGTGTGCCTGGCAAGGTTGCTTAGAAGCTGACTTGGAAAAGGTGCTGAGCAACCTACTGTAGTTGACCCTGTGTCGAGTTGGGGGTTTGTTGAACTAGCTGATATCAGGAGATACCTTCTAAACTAAATTATTCTACATGTTAATAGTTCTGAATGAAGCCTTCCCATTTGCATTTGTCATCATCAGATCTAACTTCATGTCAAGGTGGGACTCTGAAAAGCAAAATGTGAACTTGGGGGACCAAAAAGGGCTTGAAATACTAACCTTAATGAAGAAATCTACAGGTACTCATGTTACTAAAATTTAGTTGGCTTTCCAACTTAAGAAGAAAAAAGAAGAAAAAATATTGAGGGAGTGGAGACTAAATGTAAGGAAATCTGATTTGTGATACTGATTTCTACTTTAAAAGTTGCAAGTTTCTGAGCTCAGGATGAATGACTTCAGGATTCTGAAGACCTACAAAAATTATGTGAAATCACTAACAGTTTGTCTCTTTTTTGACATATAAGGTTATTAAATAACAGTGAGCAAACTGTTTTAGTAACTTACAAAATACCAGGATTTCAAAGCCAGTCCATAGTACAGTTTGGGACTTCCTGGTGGTATCTCCTGAGTTTAGTAAGTCTGAAGGAAAGCCTTACCTAAATGACCAGTAGTAAGAGACTTCTGTGTAGCTATTTTTTTTTTCTATTTATTTTTGAACTTAGATTTGCAGCTACAGTAACCCACTTCCTGTAAGATCTGGCTATTGCTGCTACTTGTCAGGTCTATTAAAAGCTTTCCAAGAAAGTTAATAAATAATCCTACACTAAGTGTGTCTCGACACACTGCATGACCATCTTTTCTTCCCTGATTCTTAACCTACTAAATCTGGGTAAAAAACTGGACCTTAATGTATTTTCTGGCTCTTTCATCCCAGTAGAGAGTAAATGGCAAGGCTGAAAGTCTTGTGGAAAATCCGCTGCTGGCAGCTCTCTTGCAGACGGCTCCAGTCCAAAATGACAACTGCAGCCGTGTGGTACAGGCACAGGAATTGTCTTTCAAACAAGCATAACCCTATGAAGCCATTTAGGGCGACACAGAGTCCAACCAACACCTTGAACTCCATCCAGGAACCCTGGAGATTATGGAGCTCTGTTGCCAGCAGCATGACCTGAAACACAACCTGGCCATGTCGCTAGACAGTTTGAGAGGCCTATTTTCCTCTGACAAGCCTTTCAAACTCTTAATAATAGTCTGTGGCACAGATAAAAGATGTTAGGTTGACTAGCTAAGTCTCTTAAATTTGTATTTAAATGAAGAGAATACTTTTTTCTTTCACATAACCGTGTTAGTTTTGTTAGAGGATTTTCTTCTGACAGAACAAATTTGAATAAAAGTACTTTGCTAAGCATGACGGCGTACACTTCGTACAGTTGTAGGCATTGTCTGGCCACCCAATATTGTCACAGGGAAAGTTAATTAGACAGTTCAAATTTTCATGCTCAGAAAGCATCCAGACAGCGTGACTCATTCTAGAAGTGGGAAGAGATCAAATTGAACATGTATTGCTGGAAACTCTTTCTTTTCCTAGAGTGCTTTGTATCTTGGTGTCTCTGCTTCAATTCATAAACAATAACATTAAGAAAGAAATTAAACAGAGTGCCCTCCAGCAGGAATTCTAAAGCAAACACCGTTCCCCCATTTGTTGCGCAGATTGGCAGCATGTTCGCACTGCCCTGGTGTGGATGAGAACAGTTGCTCAACAGCCATCTTAGCGTATGACAGAGGGTTTCTATGTTTTCTGGCTTGCAGACCCCTTAAAACTTTCCAGTAAAACTGGAAAGCCCAGCACTGAAGTAGCTGAACTGCAGGATGGATTTTCTTGAATTTCCTTGGCAAAGTGTGTAAAAATAGGATAGACCGTTTGGTGCCTACGGACTGGAATGTGAAAACCAGTGGCTGGTGATTTTATTCATTTTTTTTTTCCCTCTCTTTTTAAGGATTTTTATTTTGGGTAATTTTCTTAATAACTTCAAATGGTTTAGGCTCTTGCACCCCCCAAATGGGCAGAAACACACACAAGGTACTGTATTAAGTGCAGTTTTAAAGAAAGCTAAAAAGACCGCTAGACCTATCTCTCAGTGCTGGTGGCAGCTGTTGTATTCTTCCCTTGTATTTGTATTTTTAATTAATTTATTCTATTTTTTTTTTTCAGACAGGGAACAGTAACTGAGGCCTCGGCCCTAAAAGGAGACTCACAGAATGGTGTGAGTCTTACACATGGCAGTATCAGAGCACAGGCCTAATTGCAAAATCAAGCCTTAACTGGTCAACCTGTGGAAATGGTCACGTTGCTTATGCCCTGGCAAAGGAAAACGTTTCCCTGACTTTGGATGCAGGGATCACAGACATCTGTTCCCAAAAAAACCCAAGAATCATGTGATTTACCATCCTTGGAAACAAGACTTTTGTGATCCTGCCATCTGTGTGCATATGCCCTGGTGTACTGGTGCAGGTATGGTTATAGTGACTTATATGTTTGCGCCAGGTTTTAACCATTCTGGAGTTGGAGCATCCACTTAAAGATGGGAAAATCCTTGAGTCTCTGTCCTTGTGACAGAGAAGACTGGTGGTGTCTTGGGCTGAGTTAGGAAGGGTGGTGCAGCAGGTCAGGGGGGTGATCCTTCTCCTCTGCTCAGCAATAGTGGGACACCCCTGGAGTGCTGTGACAAGTGCTGGGCTCTCCAGCGCGACAGACCTAGGCATGCTGGAGAGAGTCTAACAGAGGGCCACAGAGATGATAAGGGACTGGAGCATCTCTCCTATGCAGAAAGGCTGAGAGAGATGGGACTGTTCAGCCTGGAGGAGAGAAGGATAAGTGGAATCTTACCAATGTGTATAAATACCTGGAGGGAGAGTATAAAACGGGCAGAACCAGGCTCTTTTCAGTGACACCCTGGGACAGGACCAAAAGCAGTGGGCACAGTCTGAAACCAGAAATGTGAACATCAGGAAAGACATTTTAACTGTGAGGGTGAGCAAGCACTGGCATGGGTTGCCCAGGGATGTTGCAGAGCCTCAGTGCTTAGAGGTACTCATACGCTCTCTGGACAGAGGCCTGGGCAACTGGCTCTAAGTGGCCCTGCAGGGGAGTTGAACCAGATGACCTCTCTTCCAGCCTCAGTGATTATGTTGAACTGTGGAAGGAGCATTACCTAGGGATCCATGCCTCCAATGGTGTCCTGGGTTCAGCAGTAGCAGTCATTTTTTCTCGTTCTTGGTAGCTGGTGCAGCGCTGTGGTTTTGACTTTCGGCCTGGGAACAGAGCTGATAACACCGATGTTTTTAGTTACCACTCAAATGTTTGGTCTGGCCAAGGACTTTTCTGAGCCTCATGCTCTGCCAGGGAGGAGGGGAAGCTTGGAGGAAGCAGAGACAGGACACCTGACCCAAACTGACCAAAGAGGTATTCCATACCAAAGCACGTCATGCCCTGGGATGTAACTGGGAGTTACCCAGAAGGGCTAGGCACTGCGGCGTTGGAGGAGGTATCGGTTGGTGCTTGGTTGGGCAGGGTGGGGCGAGTTATCGGTTAGCTGGTGCTGAGGTGTTGTATTTTCTTCCCTTGTTATTTCCCTTATCATTATTATTATTGGTGGTAGCAGTAGTGATTTGTGTTATACCTTAGTTACTAAACTGTTCTTATCTCAACCTGTGGGAGTTGCATTCTTTTCAGCTCTCCTCTCTCTCCCTCCAGGAGTAGGGGGAAGGCAAAAGGGGGGGGGAGTGAGTGAATGAGCTGGCTGGCTGGGTTTAAACCACAACAAATGGATATTGGAAATTATGGTGCTCTGGCAACTAGTTTTTCATTATCCTCTTAGGTAAACATAGTATGTTCTTATTTTGTCTCCTGATCATGGAGTCATATAATAGGGTTGGTCAGGACCTTAAGATCATCTAGTTCCAACCTCTCTGCCATAGGATGAGACACCTCCCACTACACCTTGCCACTGAAGGCTCTGTCCAACGAGGGCTTGAACACCACCAGGGATGGAGCATTCACAACCTCCCTGGGCAACCCTTCCCGGTGCCTCACCACCCTCACAGTAAAGAACTTCCTCCTTATATCCAATCTAAACTTCCCCTGTTTAAGTTTGAGCCCATTACCCCTTGTCCTATCACTACAGTCCCTAATGAAGAGTCCCTCCCCAACATCCTTATAAGCCCCCTTCAGATACTGGAAGGCTGCTATGAGGTCTCAACACAGCCTGCTCTTCTCCAGGCTGAACAGCCCCAACTTTCTCAGCCTATCTTCATATGGGAGGTGCTCCAGTCCCCTGATCATCCTCGTGGCCCTCCTCTGGACTTGTTCCAACAGTTCCATGTCCTTTTTATGTTGAGGACACCAGAACTGCACACAATACTCCAAGTGAAGTCTCACGAGAGCAGAGAAGAGGGGCAGGATCACCTCCTTTAACCTGCCGGTCACACTGCTTTTGATGCAGCCCAGGATATGGTTGGCTTTCTGGGATGCAAGTGCACACTGAAGCCAGCTCACATTCACTTTCTCATCGACCAACTCCCCCAAGTCCTTCTCCACAGGGCTGCTCTGAATCTCTTCTCTGCCCAACCTGTAGCTGTGCCTGGGATTGCTCAGACCCAGCCCACGTGTAGGGCCTTGCACTTATCATGGTTAAACTTCATAAGGTTGGCATCAGCCCACCTCACAGGCGTGTCAAGGTCCCTCTGGATGGCATTCCTTCCCTCCAGCATATCAACCGAACCACACAGCTTGGTGTCATCGGCAAACTTGCTGAGGGTGCCCTCAATCCCACTGTCCATGTCAGTGACAAAGATGTTGATCAAGACCGGTCCCAACACTGATCCCTGAGGGACACCACTCGTAACTAGTCTCCAGCTGGACATTGAGCCATTGAGCACAACTCTTTGCATGTGACCATCCAGCTAGCTCTCTATCCACCGAGTGGTCCATCCATCAAATTGACATCTCTGCAATTTAGGGACAAGGATGTCATGCAGGGCAGTGTCTTAACACTTTGCACAAATCCAGGTAGATGACATCAACTGCTCTACCCCTGTCCATCAGTTCTGTAGGCCCATCATAGAAGGCCACCAAATTGGTCAGGCAGGATTTCCCCTTGGTGAAGCCATGCTGGCTGTCCCCAAGCACCTTGCTGTTTTTCATGTGCCTTAGCATGCCTTCCAGGAGAATCTGCTCCAAGATTTTACCAGGCACAGAGGCAAGACTGACTGGTCAAAACTATTTACTTTCAAAATGAAGTCTTTGCTTCAGAAAATCGCATTTCTGGAGCTGTTTCTCTGTGTGGTAATGACGAGTAATGCGAGTGGCTTTGCTCTTACAGAATGCTGCTTTATGCTTTCTCTTTGCTTGTCTGGTATGGCTCAAGCTTGTTGGGCTCGTAATTTAGGCAGACTGTGCAGTTAGATGCAGCTGCAGGCAGGCACTTTGTCATTTCATGATGAACAGCTCATGGTCGTGGCCTTTGTCTACCCACAGACAGGGAAGGACTGGATCCATTTATACCCATGGTTAGCAAAAAAGTAATCACTGCTTACGATAAAACTTGGGGTTTTCCTCTTCAAAACTTATTAGAGGATGACATGATAAATGTTGCAACTGTTCGCTCAAGTCTTGCTTGCAGTCAGTAGTGATCTAACAGGATTATACTAGAAACTGTAGACATTCTAACCTTTTAAGATGATGGTCTGCTGGAAAATGCAGCTCTGCTTTTTTAAATTATAAGGATGATCACAGAGAAGTGAGTCTTTGAAAGAGTGACAGAGCTCTTCACTGCTTTGTTTCAGTGCATTTGAAAGCGTATATTTTTCTACAGAGAAATTACTTTGCATTTGAAAATATAGTTGATCCTTTTAAAATATGTTTTTTTTTTTAAGGCTAGTTATTCTTCTAGGCAATGAGTTACTGATCTTTACCACAGTGCTATTTTTTAAGGAATTCTAGGTACTTTTTACTGGTTCTTTAATTCACTGTTCTCTACAGCTGTAGAGTGGTGGTGGGGTTTTGTTTTTATGGCTGTCTAGATATAGTCTAGAGCACCAGTTATTCCTCAAAACTAAGTAAACTTGTTTCAAAGTGTTCTTAAAATAGTTTGCATCTCTTAACGTACTAACTGAAAAAGAAGGATTTCTGTTGTATTGTCACTTCCTAATATTAAAGATAAGCACCTCCCTTTCAGCTCCCAAGTCCAACATTGAATGTAGGATATTTTGCAGTGCCACATCAGTGAGATTTGTCTGTAGCATACAATGTTCATTTCTATTTCATAAATGCAGTGGTATGTGATTGATTTAGCTTGTGCAGTGTGTTCTTGCAAATACATCGTTTATTACTGGAGGCTTAACATAAAGTTCTGCAATAAAAGATAATTAAATACTTCAGTGGCACAGGTTGTCGTTATCTGCAATAATACCACTTGAGTTACAGATTGACCATTTTTTGTATGCGTGCATAAAATGATTTCTTTTTAAATAAGGCTTTGTTTGAAACAAGAAGAGTTGGCTGGAACTAGCAGCTCTTTTTTAGGGTGGGGTTTTAACCCTTGTAGTAGTGCTTTCCTAATATCTTCAGCCTACACTGCCCGAATTTCCCAGCTGTCTCTCCTTTTGGCTTTCTGATCCTCCATATGTGCTTTTTATACAAACTGTGCAATGGGAAGAGGGATGCTGCTGTTCCCACCCCTCACCCAGCTGAGAGGTTCACCCATGTCCCTGTTTCTCTACAGCATTCCATCACCTTGCTGTGTGCCATTTGGAAATCTCCTTCCCCCATGGAATCCGTGAGCTCCAGCCATTTCAAGTTTTTGTGCTGGCCTGTCGTTTAATCAAGTGGCATTAGGGACCTGATGAGCACCGAACACAGCGTCCAGTCTCTTAAGAGACTCAGAACCAGGTTTTTGTAGCTTATCTTGCAAGACCATAAATTTGAAGAGCTGTTACTTTTGCTGTACTTTGGTGACTGATGATTCACTGTGTTTGAGATATGGTAATAGCAGATTGCTGAACTAGCCGAGTTATTGGATTTGGAGGTTTCTGCAGAAGAAGTAGAATTTAGTTTGTTCGTTTGTACTGTGTCCATTCTAGTGACAAGTCATAGGCTCTCACAGGTGTGATGGAGAGCCAGTGTTTCTTACTGAGGTTCCTTTGCTGAGCTCATCAATCCCAGAAGAAAGCCTCATGCACTGGTTAAATCTTAGTACAAATGCTTTTCTGTCATCACAAGCATGATTTAATAGGACAGTCTGACACCTTGTAAACCTTGGGCAGTGCAGCTTCTTTTAGGGAAGAGCTGAGAAGATGCTTCCAGAACAAGCATGTGGTTTAAGTAACTGACATTTTGCACAAGGTAGAATTAGAAAATGTCTTCTTAATTCATGCAACTACAGCTTGTTAGAATATTTTCTATAAATTAGACAATATAACTTAAGTCTCCAGACTGTATCTGTTCTGGCCTTGGTCATTGTGCTACAGTGGGACACAATAACCAGCAACTGAAGTTCAAGCCTGGTTCCCTGAATACATGCTCTTGGAGTATGGAGACTTGTTTGGAGGGGTGAGATATTCTTATTGTTACTGTAGAAGACATTGAGGGGGCAGGTCTTCTCAAGTAAACTTCTTATAGCCTTATTTTTAAGGCAGATTTTTAAGCCAGATACGCTTGCCGTAGTTGTGCTTGTAGGGACCTAAGTACATCACTTTTGTGCTATGGTGTTCTCAATTTGTGACAGATGCACATAAAGCATATCATATATGTCCTCTGCAAAACAAACATTTCTTGTATTGCTAAAAAAGTACCTGGCTCTAATCTGGGGGATACTCAACTAATGACGAGCCAAGTGATCCTGACTGCATTTGAGGGCAGTTCTTGGACGTAGGTGAACTGGACTGGCTTCCTATTTTGCCTACAGAAGTTTTAATATGCTTAACATTATCCAATACCAGCAACTGAGGTAGTCTAAATACCACAGCAGGGACTGATTAGCTTTTTCAGATCACTGCTTTTATTTTCTGTTTGCAAAGAGGCTTAATCCAGTGCTGGAGATCAGGCATCCCACTGTGCTCATGGGTAGCTTTCTCTCACTCTTTGTGCTCACAGTGGCAGAAATTAGTGAGGAGACTCTTCCTGCCTCCGACTTCAAAGCTCCAAAATAGTGGTGTTAGTAGTTGTTCTGAGGGGTGTTTAATGGACAGTGCTGAGAAACTACAATTGGGGTTTCTGCTTTGCAGTTTAATATCTGGGCACATGATAAATGCATCAGTATAACAACATGATGGTACGTGATTTCATTTACTATGTTGAATCGCTTTAATATCCACATAAAGCTTGGGAAATTATTCAAAACAGTTCCAACAAACCTGTCCATATTCTTTTCCTCTTTGAAATCACTGTCTACATTTCCCAGCAGATTGCCTGTCCTGCCAAGCAGAGGAGGACAACTGCCTCTGTGGTTCTCAGTATTGCTTCTGGTCATGTAGTGATGCTGAAGTTCAGTGAATACGCTTTAGTAGTCATTTAGATGAAAACTGCAAATACAGAATCCCCTCCTCCTCTGTACTGAGCTGTCTTCACTGAAGCTACCAGCAGGGGCAACTTTTATTTGAAAGTCCACGTTGTTCCACTTTTTTTGATCATTGCTGCTGTTATATCAGTAAATGTGTGTGTTGCAGGGCTTGGTGGTATTAGAAATAGTGGGCAGGAAGGGGAGGTGTGGGCTGAAGTCTGTGTTTCCTTGTGGTTTACTTAAAAATAAAAACAGTAAAAAGCTGTATGTGGCCTAGCTCCTGACTTTTGTTCAAATATTTCATCATTGCAAAGATAGGAAGATCTTGGCATCTAGAAAAGATCTGTGAAATAAAAGGGAAAGAAGTTCTTTGCAAATAAATATGAGTGACAAAAGGGTGGTTCGTAGTTCCTTTCTGTTAAATGCCCTAATGTTTCAATGCCGCTACTTAAAAATATCCATTATTCCTCATACTAATACTATGTGGGTTTACTTTAATCAGTTTCACCTTCCATTGAAATTACCCAGAAGTACTCTGTTAGGGTTGTGTATAAATGCAAGTTTATTACATTTATTGACTGATGTACAAAAGTGTCCGTAGATTCAGAAAGCAGTTTCTGAATACATTTCAGTGTTTAGTGTGGGCTCCTTTCATACCTCCTCACACTTTATACCAGTAAGATTAATTTTGCTAGCAAGAAAAGGGAACTACAATAGCTGCCAATAGATTTCTTTCTCTTTCATATTTTTCCTTACAAAGAACGTAAGACTGATATATTTTAATACAAACTCACAAGTTTTACTACTCAAAAATAATTCCTTTCTTTGTTTCATGAATTAGAAACAATGAGGAGAAGCTGAAGTCTGCCCAAGCCAGGTGTTTCTTGTTGGCAGCCTGCTCCCTAATGACTCTGGCTCTCATACAGCAGCTGCCTGCTAGTCTCTTTTGTATGGCCTATTGTTGCTGCACACCCCTCGTTAATACACATGCTGCCCGGGGCAGACCCTGAGAATGACATCAACTTGCTTATCTTAGAAACCTCCGAACCTGATGCAGGGTGGGGAGGTTGCCTTGCATCTGCCCAGCCAACTAATTGTGAGCTCTGCGGATTGTGATTGGCTCCGCATCCGCTCAGTAATAGGTTAAGCAAAGACATCGTGGGTCCATCTGTTCGTCCATTCATTGTTCTGCTCACTTGCCTGAAGTCTGCAGCTGAAATCGTGTTAAGGAGTTGCTTCTGGAACAGCTACAAGAAACCAATGTCTGTGTGTTTTCCAGCGAACGTAAGTATATGGGCTTCTCTCTGCAGAAATGGGACATTTCACCTTTCTGGTGTTTCAGCATACCGGTTTGCATTTGGACAGCGTAGCTAGTGTGTGTGTCGGCTGAGATTTGCACACTTCAGGTGTCTGTTGGAAAAAGAGGGAAAGTAAACCAGTTTTGCCTGAAGACTTAAGTATATTAAAGAGCACTGAACTCACCTGGTGTGTTCTATTGAGGAACTTTCAAAAGCATCGGTAGGGGTGTATTTCCCAGAATTTGAATATGGTAGGCAATAGCCGTCAACAGAACAAATTCTCCTAAAGTCCCCTCAGGAGAAAGGGAGGTTTCAACTTTAAGTTATAAGTATTTACCCGTTTCTGCAAATGAGCTATTGCTTACATTAATTTGTGACTGGTAGAAAAAGCTTTTTAAAAAAAAATCAAACGTCTTTTACATGATACCATACAATGTGTGCAATCTCCAGTGTCTGTGAAAATAGGAAGAGCTCCATTGCAGGCTATCTGAAGATACTGTACTGCAAAATAGAGCATGAGGATGCTGTTGGGTAGGAACATGTTCCAGTCAAATATTTTGTGCTTTGAAAGCTGTTCTTAAGCGTGTCAGATCTAGCCTGGCTATTTTTCTAAACTTTCTAATCTGCTTTATATTTTGAGTTCAGATGTTAGGCTGAAGGACAAACACTGTATACTCCAGGAGCCTGTGTTCCAAGAATCCTGTAAAGAAAAAAAAAAACAAAACCCAAACAAAACAAAGACCTTCATATATGAGTTGGTAGGGAAAGAGAGCATATAAAAGGGTTAAAAAGAGGTTTGCATTTCTACCACATGCCCTATTGTGTGAACATATGCATGAGTCTATTGAAAGTTTTCAGAAGATGGGCAGGCCACCAGTTGCTGGTCTCCTGCAGTTCCAGTAGACATCTGTTGCCCCAGAGCATTAACCAGTCTGTTCAATGGGACATCCTTCCTTTGTTGGATAGAATGATGCAGACAACAGCACTCGCTGAAATGCAATGGTAATTAAATACATAGAAACTACAGCAGTAGGCATTTATTACGTATTCATTATTTTATTTGCATTGTTAGAGTATCTCTATCATTTGGATAACAGATACAATCAAGTTTTTTAATTTTTTGATCATCTCTGCACTTCTATTTGTGACAAGTAACGCCAGTGTTTCAGCAAACTGCGATTTCAATATTTTACATTTTGTGTTTAGAAGACCAGGAAAAAGTCTGCCTGTGTGAAAATAGGCTGAACTATTTCACTGTAGAATGTATCTTTGGAAACTTTTGACAGTCTTTTGAGAATACACAAGCTCTGTTACACTGTGCCACATGATACTGTTTCACTCTTCGTTATTTTCCTCTGTGAACTAAATTTGCATTAAATTGCTTTTCTTATGCTCAGTTGTAAGTGGAAAATATTCTGAATATTAAAAGATTAGATGATGTACTTGCCCACATCCCTTTGAGAAATATTTCTGGTTTGTGCAAAGGTGAATTAATGGGCTGATTAATGATTAGTGGAAAATAATTGTGACTTCTGAGAAATGGGAAAAGATTACATTTCCACAATGCAGTAGTACAGTGCTCACCAAGAGTATTACATTTATACTTTATAAATGTCTTTGACTCAGTAATACAGTATTTTAGGCCTTTAACAGTGAACCTAGTGTGAGATACTGTAGTTTTAAACAGGATATACTTTAAAACATACATTGTCATACGCATGTCTAAATTGGGACTTAACAGTTTTGTTAATTTTTTCATAAAAACAAGTCCTATTACTCGGCCGTGCTGAGCATAACCAAAAGTTGGAGACTTTCTCAACAATGATTTTCTGGTTGAAGTCTGCCCGAGCAGATTTTTTAATGTTTGTTTGGCTCTCACTTGAGTCGGAATTCATAGCAAATATTTTTCTAAGCTATATTGCATGGTATACTTTAAAACCATATGTGTGTTATGAGAGTCTTTGTAAATAAAGAGTGCAAGGAGTTCTTATCTGATGTTGCTCCTTGGATAAATATGACCTTTTCTGGTTTTCTTGTTCTTCATTGTCTTATATATAGGTACCCTAGTGGTTATTTGGGATACAAATTAATTCAAATAGACTGGCTGGCATGTTGCTGTTCCCTAACCAAATCAAGATAAAATAATCAGTTCCAACAGCATTCAACAGTGACATTTGATTTTCATGGTTCTAATCAATGAATATCATAAAGGACATCATGTTGGGAGCTCCAAAGTGTAGCATTTTTAAAAGATCCATATGGTGTACAAAGTTCACAGACATTCTAAAAAATTGGCTGAAAATAAATGCAGTTTGAATGCAGGGTTTAGGCCAGATGCCAGGAATAGTGTACTGCTCATGCAAAACTATTTCAGAAATCTTTAGCTGTGGATTTACAAGTGTAAACATCATTTCAACTACGCTTTTAAAGCAATAGTATGGTGACTGTATACTGTGGCAGATTGTAAAGCTGCTGCTCTTATTACCCTATTCTTTACATAGTTTCAGAAAAACAGCAGAGTTCTGTACAAAAGAAGCAATTATATATTGGAGCAAGATGGAGATTGACAGGAGACTTAATAGATAGCTGTGAGGCTGATTACGTATACATTCCCAACAATGGACAAAGCTCAGTTTACAGTCATTTTTACTATGCAGTTGATGTGCAGATCATCTGAAGTATGTTTCACATAATGCCTGATCTTCAGACAAATTAATATGCTAGTGACTTCTTTGAATCCCTGGGTGGATTCAGAGGTAGAGGGTGTTGCAGTTGTAGTTGCTGTTCAGCACTTAAACTTCAAGGAAGAGGTGACTGAAGAATGACTTACGTATTATTTTAACTAACACTAAAAAAAAAAAAAACCTCTTTCTGTCTATGCGCTTCAAGCTTTGTTTATTCCATGCTGTTAATCTGCAGCCTCCTCTTCCCCCCTTCCAAATAAACCCCCTCCCTCTACTTTCACTTCAATACTAAAATGACATTTCACAGTACATGGATTTAGGCAGTGACCCATTATCTCCCTGTATTCTGTGGCAGTGGTACATGAGCCAGCTCAACTTTTCAGTCCAGCTTAAAAGTGTTGCCCATTAACTAGACTTCCTCGAGTCAGAGCAGATTGTGGGGTTGGTGGAACAATGATGTCGGGGCTTCCAGATCGGTTTGGCAGCTGCATTGTTCTCTGAGGGGAAACCAGACGCACTTAAGTCCCGCTGTCTTTCATGGGCTTTTGTTCATACCAAATTATTCTTTTGCTGTGCTAGTATTCATGATAGTATGTTAAAGGAGTGCATCCTAGCAACTACAGGCTGGTTGCTTAGCAGCCTCGCTTCCAATAGGGATTTCTTGTTTGAGATATTTTTTTTTTAATTTTTTATTTTTGTTGGTGACAGTGCTGTGAAGGCCACAGTGTTGGTTATTTAACGGTATCCTTTTATTGGGATATTGTTGTGATTTGCTGTTAGCGCTGTGCTATCAAGTGCATTATGTTAGTTAATAAATCACTGTGTGAAAAGGTTCATTTCCTAAATTCTTGTTGTTTATAAGCTGTGGTGTTACTTGAAATCTTCAAGCTTTGAGTTAAGAGAAAGTAATATTCATTGATATACATACGAATTACAGCTCTGCTGCCTTCTAACAAGGTCAGATCAAAATAAAACTTTATTTTCTTTCTGATGAGTCTTGCCTGGATTAAGGTGTTGGAGATGAAAACACTGATGATAGATTTACTTAGCTGGTAGGTAAAGTAAGTTTTTGTGCCCCATAGCTAAAATGCTCCACCACAGCAGTGGTACCTCAGCAGTCAGTGCCAATGAAGTCTGCTTTTACTGAACCACAGACTGATTTTTTTACTTGATTCTCTCAGGTCTTGTCCCTGGATTTATTTCTTGTGTGTGCACTCTCAGATCTTTATTCCAAGAAGAGGAAACTACACTGTATTTTAAAAATACTGGGTCATTCTTATATGCTAACATAAAGGGATGGGAGGGTTGATAAACCTGCTGACAGATATTGGCTGTTCCTGAGACATACCTGTTATTTGTTAGTATAGATCAAGAGATTCTCTTTGACATAGTATTTTTTCTTGGTATATCGTCCTTGATGAAGTTTGTGTCTGTAATGTATCTGCAAGTTCAAGTCCTTTGACTCTGTATCTTACTTTAATATTCTGCCTTGCAAGATGGAAGTGTAAAAGAACTCTTTGTTCCATAGTTTTCCCTTAATGTAAATTCTTCATTTTCATGGTAACCTTGCAGTACATTTGTTCCCTATGGTCCATTTTTATCTATGAGAAATCATTTATCTTTTACTTTCTTTGTTAAAGCAGTTATCAAAGATTCCTGTTTAGAAGAGCAAAAGGGAAAGAGGTAGCAATCTGCCTTTAAATGTAAGTTGTGGAAGTAATCCTTGTGGTGAAATGGGTACTTATGTATATAACTACCGTTATGCAAAATTCCTCCAGAAGAACTGACGTGGCGAGTGTATGAAGTTCAGAAAACGGCAACTTTTCTTCTGTTCTTCCTACATGACTTCTATCTATATATAGTTTTGATTCAGCAAAAGGCTTGCACAAGTCTAGTCGGAGAGTTTAAATCAGGTTTTAATTTTGTTGCCTTGTTGGCTTGACAAATGGTCTGTTAAAATCAGTGCAAAGACTTCCATTGGCTTTATTTGCCATTAGATCAATCCATGTCTCTTAAGTGCTGTGTGTGTTACTAATGCAGTGCCCTGTTGAGTGCAATTAGTCTTTCTTGAATTAATTATCACTTCATAAAGGAATTCAGAGATAGTTTTGAGTGTATTCAGTTGAACTGCTAGTGTCTTTTAGGGCTAATAAGTTTTAATTTAATCATGTTTTCCGTTACTAATTCATTTTATGTGTTATAATGTCTTATGTTTGCCTAATAAGCCTGCTGATCTAGTACTATGCCTGTTCTTCTCTGTTCAACAGAGTTGGTGTTTAGTTAAAAATGCTTTTACAGTACCTGTATTTTATAGTTGATTATTTTTTTTTTTTTAATTCTTACAATACTGTCTTCAGCTAGAAGAAATATCTCAGTTCCTCTAAGTTGTGACATGCTTCTGTCTGCACTACAGTAGGTAAACTTGCAGTCGTTGGTTTCCTATTCTTTCATAAATCCATTTCTACAAATGTTTAAGTAAAAGCATTTGGTACATACGATAAAAAATGATCAGTTGTTTACCCCTTAGCTATGGATGTTCCTTAGGAAAATTTTTTCACAAAAAAGCCACATTTCTCTGCTGGAATGCAGTTCTGAGGAATCAACAACAAAACACAAAACAAGCAATATGAGTAACCAGTTGCAATGTTTTTGTTCTCTCTTTAGGAATACGGAACACTTTATATTCAGGAATACAAGAAAAACAGCAAAGTGGAGTCAAGTACATGCAGCAGCTTCATGGGCTTGAAGGATCATCTGGGGCATGATTTAGGCCACCTTTATGTGGGGAACACTGGCACACAGATAAATGCAATTGTACCTTGGTCAATGGTGGAGAAGCCGACGATGGATAAGGTTAATTCTAGGAAAGAAGATGTGGACAAGGAGGCATCTGAAGAGACTTTTGGAAGTTCCAGCTGTGACTCTGAAGAAAGCACAAACTCTGATAATGATTCAGAGAGACTGAATAATTCTGCATCAGAATCACATTTATTGCCTAAGACTCACCGACTGGTGTGCCGATCTCCTTGCCTAGAGCCTCATATACTAAAAAGAAATGAAATCTTGCAAGACTTTAGGATAGAAGAGGCTCAGATAGTACCTAAGGAAGTCAAAAAGACCCCTGATGTGGTCAAAGAATATCAAACCAAACTGGAGTTTGCACTTAAGTTGGGTTACTCTGAAGAGCAGGTTCAACTTGTACTAAATAAACTTGGTACTGATGCTTTAATAAATGATATTTTGGGAGAACTTGTCAAACTTGGGAATAAAACTGAGACTGATCAGACTGTAACTAATGCTAACACTAGTGTAATGCGTGAAGCGTCTTCCATAGAGTCTCAGAGGTCAGAATCTCCATTGCAGGAGGATGTGACAGAAGATGGTGACAACCTGAGGCCCATAGTTATTGATGGCAGCAATGTTGCAATGAGGTATGTGACCATTAAGCTTTTGGTTTTATATTTAAATGGAAGCAGAATGATTTTGTCCCATTCAAGCGCTGAATGGTGTAATTACCGCTCTCACAAGTGTCTTTGTTGACAACACAGTATGCCAATCTTGTAATTAGGCTAGAGGTCTGTAAGAGTCCAGTAATTTATACTTGCAGTTAGAACAGCCATAGGTTAATGCCATTGTCCCTTTGTAGGCAGCTATCAAATCTTTCCTTCCTGCTGCTGGTCTAGTACTTACTTCATTTTTGATAAGAACCACTGCTATGGACAATTGCTGTATCCAGTCACATACAGGAGGTTAAAGCAAATCTAAGATTCCTTAAAAGAGTGATTTAGAATTAAGTGGCTTAAGGGATACTTCTCCTTGGTAGGCTTACAGTAACTGATCTGTCTGTAAAATTGGTCTTGGTTATCAGATTTGGAGTTAGGTTTTATTGCCATTAATTCCTGAAATTGCTATATGTTTTTACTTTTATTTACATGCCCACAGATAACACATTTACCTCCAGCATTCCCCCATCTTAACCCCAGTTATGTAGGTGCATAGCAAGAAAATTGTCTGTGGGGAGGCAGGATATTCATGCTTCATAGGTGATTAGAGAGAGAAGGAAATGGCAGAGAGACATACTGAGATTTTTTTTTTTATGGCTATAGGAATGATTAAATGACAAATTGATTAGTAATTAATTGGGTAACTCATAAGGAATATCTGATTACTAGCACCATGGTTTAGAAGGTAAATTTTAGTCTTAATGTGGTTTTCATTAGCCTAGTTAATATAAGTTCATTTCTGGGCTAAAGGCCCAGAGTTTCTTAGTTCGTAATCAAGACAATTACCTTTAAATGAGGCTTTTTCAAATTAAATATAATGCAGCTTTCATTTATGCCAGTATTATTGGTTTTGTTTATTTAAGTAGATGTGTTAGCCAATGAAGCAAGGATATTACTTCTTTGGAAATCGGTATTCCTGAGAATTCTTTCTACCTGATGTGTCGTTCCTAATCTTGTTCAATTTGAGCTGGCAAGGAACTATGTCCAGTTGAACAAACACTATTTTGGTACTCAACCAAGAAGTTATCCAGAGACTATAAAATGGGTGTAGATTGTATTTGACACATAAATTCAAAACAGTTGTGTAAATGTTAGCTAACTAGCAGAGCTCAGACTTTGTGAGTAGACTTAGGTTCAACTTCTTCCACAAACTGCAGTGAACACATTCCAGAAGTAGCTCCAGATCAGTCACCTTTCCTTAATGTTTACTCAGTATTAGCATAAATATTCAGGACCTGCCTTCCTATGCTCAATTTGCTTTCTTGAACACCTGCATAAAATGAGCCAAATATGAATGCAAGCTGTGCATGCTACAGGACCTTAAAACAGATTAGATCTATTAATACATCAGTCTTTCTTTGTCCAAGAATTAAACTAACATGTCTTCTACTAAATATAATCACAGAATCATTCAGTTTGGAAGGGACCTCTGGAGATCTTCTAGTCCAGTCCCCTGCACAGCCTAGTGTCAGTTCAAGGCCATGTCAAATTGGATTTCAAACATCTCCAGGGATGGAGGCTTGACCTATTCTGTAGGCCAGTGTTTGAATGCCCTTGCTGTAAGGAAGGTTTTTTTATGTTTAAACAGTATTTCTTGTGTTCCAGTTTGTGCCCATTGTGTTTTGTCCTGTCACTGGACACCAGTGAGAAAGTTTCTGTTCTCTTTATTTACTCCATCAGGTGTTTATACACATGGATAAGATTTCCCTGAGCCTTCCCCTGTCCCTGCTCTTGGCCTCTCCTTGAATGGCAGGTGCTCCAGACCCTTGATTAACTTCATTGTCTTTCACTTGACTCTCTCCATGCCTGTTTTATACTAGGGAGCCCAGAACTCAACCTGGCAGATGTCTCACCAAGGCTGAGCAGGAGGATGAATCACCTGCCTTGATCTGTTGGCAACACTTTTCCTAATCCCAGGAGGCTGTTGGTCTTCTGTGCTGAAAATGACATTGCTGGCTCATAGTCAGTCTGGTGTTCACCAGAACCAAGGTCCTTCTCTGTAGAGGTGCTTTCCAGTTGGTTGGCCCTCAACCTGTACTGATGTGTGGTGTTAGGCCTTCCTAGGTGCAAGGTTGGTATTTCCGTCTGTTGAACTTCCTGAGGTACCTGCTGGGCTGTTTCTCCACCCTGCCAGGGTTCCTCTGAATGGCAGAACACCATCTGGTGTACTGCACTTCCTGGTTACTCCTCCTCTGCAGTCTTGCTGAGGGTGCACTCTGTCCCATTATCTAGGTCATTAATGAAGATGTTAAGCGGTGCTTGTCCCAGTATCAATCCCTGGGTACACCAACGCTGGCTTCCACTTGGGCTTTAGGCTCTAATCGTAACCCTCTGAGTGCAGCAGGTCTGCCTCTCTGTCCCCTTACCTTGCCCTTACTTCGTCAGTTTATCAGTGAGGATGTTACAAGAGACAGTGTCAAAAGCTTTGTTAAAGCCACAATAAAAACAACATCCACTTCTCTCCTAATCCACAGAGCCAGCCATATCACCATAGAAGGCTATGAGGTTGGTCAGGTGTATTTTTCCTTCATAAATTCATGCTGACTGTTCAAAATCACCTTCACCCAATCTACACAGTTTATTATGAAAGGGCTTCCAGGAGCATTAGCAGGAGTCAAAGTGAGTTTGACCAGCCTGCAGTTCCCTGAGTTAATTCTTCTTGTCTTCCTTGAAGATAGAAGGGATATTTACTCTCCTCCAGTCCTTAGAAACACCCCCATTCCCCACAGCCTGTCTAAGATTAACAAGAGCAGCCATGCGATGTCACTAGCGGACTCCCTCAACACTCTTGAGTGCACCCCATTAGGGCCCAACAGCTTGGGAATGTCCCAGTTCAGTGCTCCGTAACCTTTGCTGAGGAACAGTCTTGTCCTGTCACCTTTGCCCATGTTCCTGCACGTCAGGGTGGGCTAATCTTGAGGTTGGTGGAGGTGATCCTTGAAAATCAGCCAGCCCTCCTTTGCCCCTTTTGTCTCCAGGGTCCATATCACATGAGAATCTCCTGAACAAAGTCTGCTCTCCTGAAGTCTGGGCTTGCGATCCCACTTTTTGCCCTGCTCTTTCTTCACAGGATCCTGAATTCCATCAGTCATGGTCACTGCAGCCAGGGCTGCTCCTGACCTTCACATCTCTGACCAGCTCTTCCTTGTTTGTAAGTATGAGGCCTAGAAGGTTCCCTTGTTGGGTCCTCAGTCACCCATCTTAAGTTATCATCAGTACATTCCATAAACTTCCTGAATTGCTTATACCTTGCTGTCTTGGCCAGCCTATTGGCAAAGATACTTTAGCTCTGCATTTGGTCAGCTGGCTGACGAAGAGTTTTTTGTTGTGCTTGGTGAAGTGGATCCCACCTTTTCCTAGAAATCAGTCCTTGATAATGAAAGCCAGTCCCATGTTTGTAAAAGACAAATTCCTGTTGCTGACACCAGCTGTGCAACCAGTTGTTTACCAACAGGATCTGGCCTTTCCCTTTAAAGAAAATAGGTAATAATAAATAAGTTTTATAAATACCTAAAAAAGAAAGATTTCAGCTTTTACATGCAGAGCAATAATGTTCAAAGCAGGGGGGCAGATACAGGAATTTACCTTCAGTTCCGACAGCTTTGTTCAAATTTCTGCCAAATGTCATGGCTCTTGTTATGAGTTACTAACCTATAAATTGGCAGTCTATTCCTGTCTTTCCTCTTTGCATTTCTAAGCTGTGGCCAATGAGTTCACTTTGGAGTTGCTAAAGGGAAATGAGCTTGTGCCCTAAGCAAGACTGTAGATAAGTTTCTCAAGAGATTCTGGGGAGATGCCTCATATGTTCTCACAGAAATGCGTAGACTGTGATCTGTATTCTTACTCCCTTGTTGTAATACACATACCTGATACCATTTATTATTATAATTATTCTAGATAAGAACTGCTATTTTTCCTTTAAAGGATGTGTGTGGGAGGGGAGTAAGTTTTGTGGAGAAGGTTGAGGCGACTGGTGTCAAATAATACAAGTAGCATGAGACAGCTGTCTTCTGGAAGGATAAAACACTCCATGCTGCCCTGTCTCTCCATTGCATGACTAATCAGGGATGCAGTTTCACAAAGCGCCTAATGAGTGATGCAGAGTGACTTACCTTCCACCTTACCTCTGCCTCACTTCCAGGGATGCTTTCCTACCTACATCTTACCTAGTAACAGCGTGGCTGCAAAATGACTTCATCCAGCTTCCTAATTCAGAAGGCGGGGGGGGGGCGATTTTTTTTCGATTAGACCTGTAAATGAAACACAGTGTTTTTTGTGGGTGGGAGAACAGCTAGGTGTGACACAAGGGAAGAGGGATGTATCTGATTATGTGACTGGATATTCATATTTGGTTGTATGACTGGATTTCTGGTGTCCTTGAGGGCAGCACAGAACAAGGTTTGAGCCAAAATAACTTACTCTGGCCAGCTGGAGCTGGCATTTGTGCTGGTCTAGTCTGGTGACTGCTGCTGTTCCAGACAAGCTGTTTTAGCAAACTGTAGTTTAAAAAAAAAAAACAACCAAACAAACCAACCCAAAAACCAGCAACAAAAAAACCCCAAACAACTTTCCCTCATCCAAAAAAAAAAAGAAAACAAAATCAACAAACAAACCACACCACCACCACACACCCCACACCCCCCCCCGTCTATTTATCTGCCTTTTGGTAATGCTTAGAAAGCTCTTTTTATATGCTGAGGTGTCGTTTGTCTTTCATACCTTAAACTGAAAATGGCTGATTAGGTTCATCTTATGTATTTCTAGTTTAAAGCTCCAATATTAGCAGAAGCACATGAATTGATTAAACTGATTAAACAAAGCAAAAGCAGTCTTTCAACTGAATATCAGAAAGCTGGCTTTTGCAGTCTGTGACTTGAAGAATTGCCATTTAATCTGTGGGATACTTCAGATCCAGTCTTGTTCTTTCGTTATTTTAGCTTTGATGGTGTTGACTTAATCCCTTTCCAGAAGAGGAAAGATGTCTACACATCTAAGCCTAATGCACACAAAGTCTTTTGTTAGAATACTCTTACAGATGAGACTGATTTTTCTGTGTATGTAAACTTAAAATCAGAGCTGAACAGTAAATGCCCTGGAGCAGCTGTGGAGCTCTTGGTAAGGCACTTCCCACAGCTGAGGGAGGCTGGACTAGGGTAGGTCCTGGGTTTCCATCATGCCGTACCTGTCTGCTTTCCAGAGAACTGTGTAGCTCTAACCCTTCTTCATTAGGTGAGGTTTATTTGAATGTAGATGATGATGTTGTAATGCAAAATCTTCACTTAGAACCTTAGTTCATATGAGTAAGAAAGGCATTTTTTTCATTGACATTAAAATGCGCATAGGACCTTTGTTTAGTGTAAGCTGCACAACATTGATGCTATGCAGGTAACACATTTCAGTCAACAGTAGTTCTGTATCCCTGTGTGTGAGACTTAAGTTACTCTAAATTTTCTCTTTACGTAACTGAGGTAAGCAGAAGATGGTGATCTTTGTCCATCTAGCACCAGCAGATCATCAGCTATATTTATCTTCCAGTGTGTTCTTGGACTTGCTCTTCATGTACAACCAGCTTCCTCAGCTGAGCCTCTACAGTCTGGAGTAGAGGGGAGAAGGTCCTGTTCCTCTATGAGGCAGCAGAAACAAAGTTTGGAGGTTTTCTTTTGCCCCTTCATTTTAAGACTTCCCTTTACTGCTGAGGCTGATGGAGATCCTTCTAACGAGATAAATACACTGCAGCGTATTTGCACAGTCCTTTTCCTTTGCTTGTCGTTTTCAAGGAAACGGTTGAGATGCTGAAAACGGCCTAAAATTTGTTTATTGAAGTGATATTTTGATGGAATCAAAGTTAGGCTTTTGTCACCAAGAAGTAAGGAGTAAGGAACAGAGTTTTTAGTGCAAAGGCAATGGGAAAACTTTTAACTATTGTATTCATTTGCTTCTGTTTCATATTTGTTAGTTTTTCCTGGCTGCCTTGGGTGCCTTTAGACTTCGCTAACAGCAACAAAAAAAAGTTTCAAATTTTACAGAAATATGTATAAAACTTTGCTGAAAACATGTGGGCTGCAGTTTGTCGTGCTTACAGAGAGCACAGCATGAAGGTAATGCTGATAAGCAAAAACTTGGATATTTTACTAGCTGTATTACAATTTTCAGACAGCCACTTTCAAAATTACATAGGCAAAAGGACTGAATTATCTTGATCATTTGCTATCTGGTTTTCAGGTTGAAATCAGTCTTGTTCTGAGCTAATAGATTCTTCTGAAGACTTCACCCTTAGGATTCCCAGGCCATGGAAGTGATACACGTCAGTTCCCTCTTTCGGAAAACCTTGGCCTATATATTTAAACTGTGCTTAATGGTACTTCATTGCATAAGGGAAAATGCAGTACAAGATAACCACTGCATACTTAATTTTTACTTGTGAGAGGAAGGTGCTGATTTGGGGAGGTTGGTTTTAAGTTTAATGCATTCCCACTCAAGACAGGTATCTTAGTCTTTTTACAGCTTTCGTGCCCAGCCATCCTTTTAGTTATGGATGTTCTGGATGCTTGATGGCATCAAGCATACACCCAAGTCTCTCAGATGTGACAGAGACCACAGTGGCATTCAGCTGCAGGAAGTGTGAGATACCCAAAGGTGCCTCTAACGAGCATTAAGATATCTCTGTTTAGGCAACTCAGTCTTGTCCCTGTGTGTTAACCATGAAGTACATCATTTGGCCATAGTAAAATGTTCGCTGACACCCTGTCTACATAGAAGTTTTTCCACAACTGCAAATAGTGTCAACCAAAGGATGGTTTGATTGTCTTATCTATGCCATATGTAGTTTTCATATGGCAGTTTAATTACTTATGTATTTTAACGAACTAACAATTGAGCTTCATTAACTTCTCAGATTGTGTGTTGCTGAGCTCTGTAGACACAATTTATCTTGGCACCTTGATACAGAAATTCATCTTCCAGTTGCACTGGCTGTCTAGTCTCTTAGGTTATATTGAGAAGTCACTTCAAGGAATAGAGAAAAGTATTTTTCCAGCAAGTAATGATCATGTGGATAGGAGCTTGTCACTGGCAGCTTTCAGTATAACTTGTCTTCCTGATGTTCTCTTTGCCTCTTTTGACCTCTGACTGCTGAGTGCATGCCTTTTGCTCAGCCAGACACCTGCGTGTGTGTCCGGCTGGCAACCACACTTGCCGTACTCCATAGAGTGCCCTGACATTGGAATCCCTACAGACAAAAGATGGACCTCCCTGGACAACCTATTCCAGTGCCTCACCACCCTAACAGGAAAGAATTTCCTCCGTATATCCAATCTAAACTTCCCCTGTTTAAGTCTTAACCCATTACCCCTTGTCCTATCACTGCAGTCCCTAATGAAGGGTCCCTCCCCAGCATCCCTGTATGCCCCCTTCAGATACTGGAAGGCTGCTATGAGGTCTCCACACAGCCTTCTCTTCTCCAGGCTGAACAGCCCCAACTTTCTCAGCCAATCTTCATATGGGGGGTGCTCCAGTCCCCTGATCATTCTCATGGCCCTCCTCTGGACTTGTTCCAACAGATCCATGTCCTATTTATGTTGAGGACACCAGAACTGTACACAATACTCCAGATGAGGTCTCACGAGAGCAGAATAAAGGGGCAGGATCACCTCCTGCGACCTGCTGGTCAGGCTCCTTTTGATGCAGCCCAGGATATGGTTGGCTTTCTGGGCTGCAAGCACACACTGAAGGCAGCTCATGTTCATTTTCTCATCGACCAGCACCCCCAAGTCCTTCTCTGCAGGGATGCTCTGAATCTCTTCTCTGCCCAGCCTGTAGCTGTGCCTGGGATTGTTCCGACCCCCGCAGGTCTTTTCAAGACAGTCACTTGATAATCTAGTTTGGGGGCTAGGAAGGTAACAGAGAAAATGAACATGTTCCTATCAGATGTCTTACCACTTCCTACTAACTCTCCTAGCCTAGAAAATGATTGATTTTTGTTCAGGAAGTGTTGGGTTTTGTTTGTGGTTTGTTTTTTTTTTTTTTGGAGGGGGGGTTGGTTTTTGGTTGTTGGTTTTTTTTTTTAAATCCAGAAATAAACCCACAGCTATCAACAGGCCAAATATAAAACTGGTGACAAAAAGAATCATTTGTGCAAGGTATGAAAGAAAAGTAGATAAACCTTAAGTAATGTACTTTATCTTCTTTCAGCTAAGAGTGGTAGGTAAAACACAGTCAGCAAGCAGAACTAAAGCTATGTGCACCAGGATGCAGCTGTTATCCTGACTGATCTGAGCTTTCACATACTTCTAATAATTGGGAAGAGATTTTTAAAAGAAAGTTTCTTGACAAAAAAAAAAACCCAAACATTTCTCCTCTTTTTTACAACTATTCAGAAGGAAAAAAGGAAAAAAGTCAGAAGTAGCAGCATGATTTCAGTCTTTTCACCATATGATGTATCATAAAGCTGATGAAGCACAGAGATCACAAAAAGGAGAGCATCAGATCTACATGACAACAAAATGGAAGAAAAGAACAAATTCTAATTGCACATCTTCTTCACAGACATTTCTTGGAATTTATATCCACTCATACCAGCTTAGACATGTCTGAAAAGGAGGAGAAAAAGAAGTGAAGATTTATGCAAGCTATAAATCCCTTTGCTCAGCAATGCAGAAAAAATATGGATTGTAACACATTGCCCATGTCTGTTTTCTACAGTTTAAATGTACTTGAAGTTTATGTAAAACTTATGTTCTGGACGAAAGAATTACAATAGTCTGTATTAGGCAAGAGAACTGCCTGATCCTCCCTCCACCTTTAAAAGCGTGGCTTGAATTCCAGCCTGATGGAAAGCAATAAGCAAGTGTCCATTTCTTTCAGAGAGGCCTGGATTTCATTCCTGAAATGATTTCTCAGACTTACGGGAAGAAAAATACTGTTTCTAAAATGTGGTCTAACAAAATACTTGTTCGCTGTCAGGAGTGAAAAGTGGTTTTATCCATTTGAAACCATGGAGATTGTTTAGAGTAATAGTGGTACAGTGATTTCACTGGAATTTAGTAGCTGAACAAGCCCTTCCCAGCTGTTTTAAAATGGATTGCAGTATGATTATGGTTGCACGTGACCAGCTGATAGCATGAACAGTAACTTCTTGTATCAGGCTTGCAAAGTAGGCTGTATGGCTGCCCACTGAGTACTGA
Organism: Neopsephotus bourkii; assembly: GCF_033783945.1. Classification (NCBI taxonomy): domain Eukaryota; kingdom Metazoa; phylum Chordata; class Aves; order Psittaciformes; family Psittacidae; genus Neopsephotus; species Neopsephotus bourkii. The sequence continues at coordinate 6,014,074 of NW_026902113.1, forward strand.
ATGTGCACCAAGTGTCCAGATTCTGTGTTATTTCAGGGAGATGTAGTTAGGCTTGCCATAGCTGGAAATACTGTTAGCTGGTTTTTCTATGCATATATGTGTGTGCATTTTAAATTATAGAACCATAGAATGGTTTTGATTGGGAAGGACCATAAAGCTCACCTAGTTCCAACCCACTGCCATGGGCAGGGACACCTTCCACTCAACAGGTTGCTCCAAGCCCTGTCCAAGCTGGCCTCAAGCACTGCCAGGGGTGGGGCAGCCATAACTTCTCCGTGCAACCTGTGCAAGTGCCTCAGCACCCTCATAGTAAAGAATTTCTTTCTAATGGCTAATCTGAATCTACCCTGTTTCAATTTAAAGCCATTCCCCCTTGTCCTGTCCCTACATGCCTCTGTAAAAAATCCCTCTCCGGATTTCTTGTAGGCTTCTTTTAGGCACTGGAAGCTGCTCTAAGGTCTCCTCGGAGCCTTCTCTTCTCCAAGCTGAGTAAGCCCAACTGTCTCAGCCTGTCTCCACAGAAGAGGTGCTCCAGCCTCTGATGATACTTGGTCTCCACTGGAGTTGCTCCAACAGGTCCATGTCCTTCCTGTGTTGAGGGCCCCAGAGCTGAACACAGTACTGCAGGTGGGGTTTCAGTAGAGCAGAGAAGTGGAAAATCCACTTCTGGAGAGCACTCCCTAAATCTGCTGGTCACACTCCTTTTGATGCAGCCCAACACTGTCAGCTCATGCTGAGCTTCTCCTTAACCAGCACCCCCAAATCCTTCTCAAGGTGTGCTCAGTCCATCTATGCCCATGTGACGTTATCTGTATGTGGTTTTATTTTTTGCTTTTAGAAAGCTATGAAATACACAAAGGAGCTACTCTTTCAGGCAAGCAAGAACACAAGTAATTGGGTAGTATGAAACAATGCCTAATAAAAAAGATTGCTATGTGTTTTATTACTACAGTGTCATTACAGTGTATTGGATGAAAACAGAACATATTATTGCAGAGGCCTATAACCATAGCTAAACAGGATAGTGAGATACATAGATGTCTTGCTCTTTACAGTGTTCCTAGATTAGCTCTATAGGTACAGATCATGAACTGAAACTATCCTTGGAGTTCTTTGTGCCAGCCTGAACGTACAAACTTTTGATTATTATATCCAGCAATGATTAAAATATCTTAATATGTTTCCAGGTCCCAGCTCCAGTGTCAGTAGAAGAGAAAGTAGCACAGTTCCTCCTCACTTCAGTCCAGATAGTGGTGTAGTGGCCTCTTTTTTTTTTCCCCCTCTTTTTTGTTTGTTTTTTATGTTTTGGTTTGGTTTGGGTTTTTTCTTTTTTCCTTTTGTTTGGGGCCTTCAGCACAGCCTCTGCTGAGGATGATGCTTTGTGAGAGGTGTTAGCCATGACTCATTCTCTCTCCACCCCTAGACACAGGTTCACGCCACCTCCTTCACAGGCTTTTGGGATCTGAACATTGTTTTAAATGTTTTCTCACTTTGTCACTTTCTCACTGTGGCGCTTCATCCATAGCACAATTACTCAAGCTGTATCAAGGAACACAGAGCAGAGATGTGCTTTAGAAAGCTGGAAATAGGTACTTCAGAATGGTCCTACTGAAAAAAAACCCCACGACATTTTTAAATAACTTTCTGGTGGTTTTATTTACCTTAAAACATGCGAGTAGGAGGAACTTTTAGGACCCCTGTGCCTATCCATCATCATACTGTCCCCTTTACAAATCACTCCTGATGAAGGAGTTGTCTTTTACCTTTCTGGAAAGCACATGGTGTCATACCTGCTATACCCAACAAGCTGGCCAACCGAAAGGTAGTGGCGTGCTGCCATGCTTGTGTGTTTCTTCTGCTACACAGATCTGTGGAGCTGGGAGAGACCTCACAAAGTTGCTCCTCTCCTCCTGTGCATGGAAAGCCCAGGCTGGCCCCAGAGGAGCCAGCTGATTTCTTCTACAAAGTGTCCATTGAGGAGATCCCGAAATCTATAGACAGACTGTCCCATTGATCAGATAGAAAGCTTTATGTAATGTACGTCTTGCTTGTTCTTTAGTCTAAAGGACTTTTGTGCCCTTACCTGGTCTGACTGTGGTGGGTTGGCTGCTGCTTCCGCACCAGCAGAACAGGAGAGAAAACAGGAGGAACATGAATAAGAAAACTCATGGGTCAAAACAGCGGCAGGGAAATCACTCACCAAGGTCTGTTGCATGCCAAGCAGACTCTGCTTGGGGAATTTAACTTATAGCCAGTTAACATAAATTACTGATTCAGGTTTTGGGAAGCAAGACAAGACAAACATTAAAATACTTAAGGGAGTGAGAAACATGTTTTCCCAGGCTCACTGCACTGCAAACACCCTTCCTCACCACTTCCTCATCACAGTCTCACTCCAGACACCTCTCCTGCACCTTGTCATAGCTGCAGGTGATGCTCAGTCCCTTCAGAGGGGCACTGAGTGGTACACAGTTGGGGTTGGAATGTCATAGTTTATCTCTGCTGCTCCTTTCTTGCACTTTTCATGTTATCCACAGGCTGCGAGTCTCTCTGGGGGTGTACCTGCTCCTCCTCTAGCCATGGTGTTCCTCATTCCCTTCTCCTCAGTTGTGGACCCAGCTAGAGCTGGGCATACCTGGCGTGGGACAGCCCCGCTTCTCACAGTGTCTGCCGTGCAACCTCCTGCTACCGGAACTTTTCTATAGACACCCAATGGTTGATCACTGTCCTCTATTTTAATTATCGTCTGTATATTGTAGATTGTTTTGTTCCTTCACAGGCTGTCTTTTTTCTCCAGATTAACTAATTGTGCTTCCTTCAGCCTTTACCCATAGGTCTTGTTTTACTTTCTTTTGGATTCTTAGTTCATCGTATCTTTTGTAATATGTCATGCCTGAAACTGGCTGTAGAAGTTGGCTGGGGACTCATCTGCCTTTAGAAAATGACATAATTGTGTCTCTTCCCTTACCTCAGACGGTTATTGCGCAACAGATGCACATCTTTTGTTTTGCTTATGTCTGATCAGATTCCGCTTAACTGCCTCTCCACAGCATTTTTAATACACAGTTAATTTGTCCTTCTGAAGCACAGTACTAAGCAAATTCTTGGGTTTGTTGTGTTGATTTTGGACAGTCTCTCCAGTTTGCCTAATCTGTGCTGCAGAGTGCCTGCTATCCCCTTGGGCTTGCAGACCTTCTCTCTCTTCCATTGGGTGGGACCTCCCGGAACTCCTGTAGCAGGGATTTGCTGTCTCCTCCCCTGCTGAGCACACCGGTGCTCAGTAATCATCTGCTGGCATTTCCTAAACACATTACACTCTTCTATGTTGGTATTTCAGGCTTCCTGTTTTCCCTCATTAAGTCTTCATGGTGCCTGTTATACTGTATAGTTTTTATAGAGTCACAGAATCATAGAATAATTAGGGTTGGAAAGGACCTTAAGATCATCTAGTTCAAACCACCCTGCCATGGGCAGGGACACCTCACATGACACCATGTCACCCAAGGCTCTGTCCAACCTAGCCTTGAACTCGGCCAGGGATGGAGCATTCACAATTTCCCTGGGCAACCCGTTCCAGTGCCTCACCACCTGCACGGTAAATAATTCCTTACTTATATCCAGTCTAAACTTCCCCTGTTTAAGTTTGAACCCATTACCCCTTGTCCTATCACTACAGTCCCTAATGAAGAGTCCCTCCCCAGCATCCTTATAGGCCTCCTTCAGATACTGGAAGGCTGCTATGAGGTCTCAACACAGCCTTCTCTTCTCCAGGCTGAACAGACCCAACTTTCTCAGCCTGTCTTCCTACAGGAGGTGCTCCAGTCCCCTGATCATCCTCATGGCCCTCCTCTGGACTTGTTCCAACAGATCTATGTCGTTTTTATGTTGAGGACACCAGAACTGCACACAATACTCCAAGTGAGGTCTCACAAGAGCAGAGTAAAGGGACAGGATCACCTGCTTCGACCTGCTGGTCACACTCCTTTTGATGCAGCCCAGGATACGGTTGGCTTTCTGGGCTGCGAGCGCACACTGAAGCCGGCTCATGTTCACTTTCTCATCAGCCAGCACCCCCAAGTCCCTTCTCCGCAGGGCTGCTCTGAATCTCTTCTCTGCCCAGCCTGTAGCTGTGCCTGGGATTGCTCTGACCCAGGTGTAGGACCCTGCACTTGTCATGGTTAAACTTCATAAGTTGGGCATCAGCCCATCTCACAAGCATGTCGAGGTCCCTCTGGATGGCATTCCTTCCCTCCAGTTTTGGTTGGGCTATGAGGATTTTTAACGCTCCCTACTTGTATTTTTCCCTCCTTACTTTTAATCTGTGTACAGGTGCTAAAAATGTTGGACAGATTCATCATCTCACACCATTTTGCAAGTGAAGGCAGCCTTTGGGGAAGGCTGGGACTGACTCCCAGCTGCCTTTAGAAACCACAGAGCAGCTGTAGGGCGTTCTGCTGTGCTCCACTGATGGTCATAGAAAAGCAAAATCATATAATAAGGAAGTTTTATATGTGTTTCAGCCATGGGAACAAAGAAGTATTTTCTTGTCGAGGAATCAAATTGGCAGTAGACTGGTTTTTGGAAAGAGGCCACAAGGATGTTACTGTGTTTGTGCCAGCATGGAGGAAAGAACAGTCGAGACCTGATGCTCTTATTACAGGTAAGATCTGTTCCACCTTAGTATTCTGAGTCCATCTTTCAGAGCTACTTGTGATCTCCAGATTCCACACAAAGAAGGAGAAAATGCATTCAGATAGGTGGTTGACAGACTGTGTAGGAGAAGAAGGAGCCACATGAAATTTTAAATATGCTTATTTAGCAGAATTAGAGAGAAAACTCTTTGGATTTGATAAGACCTTATATATAAATGTGTAAACCATTCCAGGAAAGATACATTCTGAAGTATTACTGGAGGTAAAAAGAAAAAAAAACAACCCAAAACATTTATTTGCTGTTGGTTATGCAATGACATTGGAGCTCTTTTTAGGGGATGCTGTTAGTATTTCTGAAGAGCCAGAGTGCTTGTTCAGAACGCAGATGTTTTTAGTCTGTGTGGGTATTAGCAGTGACACCTTCTCAGGAGTACGCGTCTCTGTGTGGGCAGAGTAATTCCATTAACTTGAGGTATTGGCATTATTTCAAAAGCTGTTTCTTGCAGGGTACCACAAAGAGAAGGAAGAGGTCTGTCTTACCAAGGAGCTCAGTAACGGGAAATCCTTGGCTGTACTTGGGTGTAGCCCTCCTATTTGCTGAAACATTCCTTAGTGTTTAAAAGCACCCCTTTGTCCCCTTTGCTGCTGCTAAACCCAGGACACCCTTCAATGAGAGAAGTTTTTCAACAGGTATTTTGATAAATTGTGTTTCTTTTGAACCACAGCAGCATGAACAAGGTCCCCTGTGTTAGTCTTAGAGTAATGGTGTGGAACAGGAGGTTTTCATTTCTTTGCGGGCTTTTTTGAAAGTGTTGCCAGTTGACTGCAGACTGTAACTCCACATGCCATGTATCAGGTATCGTCTGCTGAAATATAACCAGTTAAGACACAGAATATAGAATCAAGTGAGTTGAAAGAGACCTTTAAGATCATATTTAGCCCTAAGTGCTTGGATTTTCTTCCTCAAATCTGATGTCTGTGGTGATTAAACAAACCTATTTTTCTTTTCAACTTTCTTATTTCTTGTAGATCAAGAAATCTTGCGTAAATTAGAAAAGGAGAAGATTCTTGTGTTCACCCCATCCCGCCGAGTGCAAGGGAGAAGGGTGGTATGCTATGATGACCGATTTATAGTGAAGTTGGCCTTTGAGTCAGATGGCATCATTGTTTCCAATGATAACTACAGGGATCTAGCTAATGAAAAGCCTGAATGGAAGAAGTTCATAGATGAACGCTTGCTGATGTATTCATTTGTTAATGACAAGTAAGTCATTCTGTCTTTATATGTGCCACTACAGTAACTGAGGAAAAGACAGTTCGAAGACTTGTATGACTTTCCTGTGTTACACCCAAATCATTAGGTACATGTAGGAAAACAGGAGAAATAGTGGATCATAGATTGGATCTTCTAATGAAAAGTACTCAAACTTTGTTTTTTGATTTGGCTTTTTTATAACAATACATTTTTTATGCTATTTTTTCCTCTTTTGGTGTATGCCAATGTATATTTAATGCATGCTATGGTATAATATTCTAGTTCTTTCGATACACTGAGCCAGCATTTCTAGAAAATCCTAGAAAACCCCATGTTGGAATGACCCTCAGGAGGTCTTTATTTCAACTGTCTGCTTAGATACATCTGTGGTGTCTTCCTACCCTGGCATACAGATCAACTGCAGTTACCACTGCACTCTCCCAAGTAGACACTTGGATTTGAGTGCTTAGGTACTGGAGCAAGAGTCCTGGACAGTCAGCAGTTTTGCAGAGTTAGTTGTGGGGTTTCAAACCTGTATTGCTGCCCTTACTTTGATTTAGGAATGGGTTGTGTGCAGCCCTGCTTTTTTGCCACAGAGCAACCAGCTGAGCTAGACCAAAGGTGTCTGAATCAGACTAGGGGTGCCTGTTTCTGTAACTCACCTCTCAGGCAGTACCTGCAGCAGAAAGGTGGCATTTCAAAACACCTCTCAAAATACCCAGACTTAAAAATGTCAGCATGGCAGGTTATGGTGTAGGACATAGTCATGAGGTTCTTGATCATTGCATGAGGAATATGAAAAGGGTTGTTTGCTTCCATAATACTTTTTGGTTTGCTTTATAGATTTATGCCTCCTGATGATCCTCTTGGCCGCCATGGGCCAAGTCTGGACAATTTTCTTAGGAAGAAGCCTATTGTGCCAGAACATAAGAAGCAACCGTGTCCATATGGTAATTTGATTTAATTTGTCAGTTTTGTGCACTGCCAGGGCTGTGGACAAAGTCCTGCTTTATGTTAACACTGCCAAAAATAAAAGCTTTTCAACAGAGGTTTTTACATTGTTGTCTTAGCCTGGTTGAAATGGTTGAAATGCTGAGCTGATGGTGGGAAGCGAGGTGATTTTTTTTCATGTGCCAGTTAGAGAACATTTCTGTCTACTAGTTGAACTAACAGAGCAAATTTATTAATCATTTGTAGGAATAGATCCAAAACAGCACCTAAATTCTACAGGCTCAAGAAAGCGCTTTTGTAATGTGATTTGGTCATAAAATGTGTAAATTTTCTTCCAGAAAATTGACTGATCTGTCTGAACTTTGGCTGCTGAGCATCCCCACAGGCACACCACCATTTCAACTGAGCTGAGACCTGCTGGTCTTATGACTCTTGGGACTTTCCTGTTAAGTTTTCTGCCTGTATATCTCCTTGGCCCGATACTGCAGGTGTGTACAGGCAGACTGACAGTGTCATGTTAAGCTCTCAATGTGTCTAGTTGTGTTGGCCTGCATTCCCAGAGCACTAGCTGCAGCACGCTGCCATTGCCTCTTTTTCCCACAATACAAAGAGAAGATCTTAGGCCTCACCCTGTGTTACACAAAGCCATTTGCAAGACCTTTCAGTCATCAGTAAAACTGTAAATTAGGGACATTTCTTCTGTTTGATTATTGATAGATTTTGGTTGATTATGTTTTTTTATGTTTATGTTTGTATTAATAGGGAAGAAATGTACCTATGGACACAAATGCAAATACTATCATCCAGAAAGAGGAAATCAACCTCAGCGATCTGTAGCTGATGAACTTCGTGCCATGTCTAGAAGCACAGCTGCCAAAACTACAAGTGAAGGAGGACTGGTAAAAAGCAATAGTGTTCCCTGTAGCACTAAAAATGATGGCACTTCTGAGCTGAAACGTGCTGCTCCAAAGAGGCAATCAGATCCTAGTATAAGGACTCAAGTCTATCAAGACTTGGAGGAAAAGCTTCCCACCAAAAACAAATTGGAAACCAGGTCTGTACCTTCTTTAGTTAGCATACCAAGTTCCTCTGCTGCAAAACCCCAAAGTACTGCACCTTTAACTAACGGCCTTCCATCCGGAGTTCACTTCCCACCTCAGGATCAAAGACCACAGGGACAGTATTCTACAGTGATGATGGCAACCAAAAATCACGGAACACCAATGCCTTATGACCAGTATCCAAAATGTGAGTCTCCTGTGGATGTAGGCTATTACTCTATGCTGAGTGCATATTCAAACCTAAGTATATCTGGTCCACGTAGTCCTGAGAGGCGCTTCTCCTTGGACACAGATTATAGGATTAGCTCTGTAGCTTCTGACTGCAGCAGTGAAGGGAGCATTAGCTGTGGCAGTAGCGATTCCTACGTGGGTTACAGCGATCGCTCTTACATGAGTTCTCCTGACCCACAGCTGGAGGAGAACTTGAAGTGCCAACATATGCACCCCCACAGCCGCCTTAACACTCAGCCTTTCCTGCAGAGCTACCATGAGCCTCTTGCACGAGTGCAAAACTATAGTCCTGAAGAACCAAAGCATCACCACAAACCTCCAGTTCCATACATGGCTGTGCATCTGCAGCATCCAACAGTTGGTGCTCGTTCTAGTTGTCCCAATGACTACTCTGCATCTCAGAGTTCATCACACACAAAGACCATGCATCTGGGGAGAGCCCTCGTGTCCACAAGAATAGACAGCATTTCAGACTCACGTTTATATGATAATTCTCCATTAAGACACAGAAAGCCTTATTCTGGCCAAGATGGGCTTGGAAGTTGGGATAGGCAGAGTTATGGGATGGATGCATATGGCTACCGCCAGACCTACTCGTTGTCAAGTAACCCCACGCAGCCGTGTTATGAGCAGTTTGCCTTCCAAAGCTTACCTGAACAGCAGGACCAGACCTGGCGTGTACCTTACTGTGGAATCCCTCAAGACCCTCCAAGGCACCAAGACACACGGGAGAAGGTTTACATTAACCTCTGCAACATCTTCCCCCCTGATCTTGTGAGAATCGTGATGAAGAAGAACCCTCATGTGACTGACGCTCAGCAGCTCGCTGCAGCCATCTTAATGGAAAAATCTCAGCTAGGTTATTGAGAGATGATGCATCTTTGTGGTGTCTAGTAGTTTTCAGCTCAGCTCTAATGCTGAGGGAGGTTTGCTACAATAGCATTTGGGATCTCCTTCTCAGCAAGGAGGTTATATAGTAATCCGTTTATGTGAAATACTGTATCATGGAGTCTGTATGTATAGCCCCATGCATCGGAAGTACCAGATATGTTTCGTGTTCTAGTTTGAAATTTTTTAAATGGCTATTTTCACATCTGGAAAATGTTCCAGTTTAAATTAATATATATAGATATATATATAAAAATAATCTGTGGTCTCTGGTTATAATCTTTGGTGCATCAGGGGTTTATATGCAGCACTTTCTATCCTTGTTACATGTTGTTGGGATTTTTGTTTTCGTTTTTAACTTGCTGGATGTTTGTCCTTGGTCTGTGTGGTATTAAAACAACCTGCAGAAAGGATTTTGCTACTTCTGGCAGGCAATTTTCAAGCCAAGTTTTTGAACTTTTTACAACACCATAAGTATCTATGTTTGTTTGTTTGTTTGTTTTTGTGAGCTTTTTTGTGCTATAATCATCTATTTATAGGAAACAAAGAGTTGCAACAGCACTGACTTTGGTTTTTTAAACAAATAATTGAGTTACCAGTTAACAGTGAAATGGGTAAGAATATATTGGTAATTTATAGTATGGCACTTTTCATTGCTTGCTTTGTTTTGTTTGAATAGTTACATGTTTTGTTGATGCAGTCTATTAGTAAGATCAGGTGCAATCAGAGGAGGAAAAAAAATGGTGGGTTTTTTTTGTTTACTATTTATGGATAAGGTAAAAGCCTTATTGCCTGATTTTCAAAGGTGCTGGGAATTTGCAGCCCCTTTGAACCTGCCAGAAGCTGCAAATGCTCAGAACCCCCCCCGACACCAGCCTCCCCTGTTTCCGTTCCTGTGTGTTGTTACCAAGCTCTGTGTATTTCTGGTGAGGAGAAGGGGCCCTGAAATCGTAAGGTCCCATTTAGTAGTTTTATGTGGGTTTTTCTTTGTATTGCTGCACAAGTGTACTGGATAAAATACGCTTTTCATAAAATATTTACCTGTTTTTAAATGAATTTAATTATCTCAATGCAACTTTTGTATTTAAGATACTGTTTGATTTTTCTTGCTATTTATCAAGGCTGGCCTGAAAAGGTTTTGTGTGTTGAGGATATGCAACATTTATTAACTGCACTATGGTATGATATTGTAGCTCAGAATAATAACTTAAAGTGTTTATTTTCCGTTCTGTTTCAGTGGGGAGGGGGGGGTTGTGGGGAGAGAAGATACTGTATGTGTTTCTGAACTTAGTTTTCGGCCTGTTGGATCGTGTAGGCCTATTCTTGCCACAAATAGTGTAGTTTTAGAAACAGACAAACTGAGTCTGGTTTAGTATTAGTAAGGGATATTTCTGGTTTTAAAACATGGGTTTTACTAGCACCTCGTAAGCTTTTTTAGATATATACGATAGAAATAGATTTTGCAATTGATGTCAGATGTACTTATGTGACATAGTTGCCAAGAGTTTTAGGTTTCCATCCATTGTAACAATGTTCAGTGTTAAAAAACCAAATCACTAGTTTACACTATTACTGCTGATAATTTTGGTATACTTGCTGGAATTTAAAGTAAGGCCCTGAAGAACCAGAAAGTACCTTTTACTGTTGATACAAATTGTATCTTTTTAACTGAGAACTATTCTGATTTGTAGATTTAGTAGAAACACAAATGTATAACTATAACTAGTCTTTTGGGCAACATTTTATCCCTTATTTAAAAAATAGAGATTTCAGACATAGGATAGATGTAGGAAAGTGACAGTAGATATTTATTTAGGTGTCTGTCGCAATTTCACATATCAAAAAGAAAAAGAAGAAACTATTGGCGTCTTCTTCCTTCTAAAATCTTTGTAGTGGGAACTCAACTAAAATAAAGGTAAAATGCTGCCTAAAAATGATGTCCAAGCACCTTTGAATACGAAGACGTTTTCACTACTTGTGTGACACCATGTGTTGCAGCGAGTAGGGCTTAGGTATACAGTAAATGCTTCTAAAGAGCATTGTGCTTATAGACATATCCAATAATCTGAACCATGTTCAGCAAACCAATTCAGGACGTAGTGCTCTTGCAGCTTCCACTGCTGATGCGCTGCGGGATCTGCCACTGCCTGTCCCTGCAGCGATACTGGAGGGGCTCTGTGCCATCTGTCGTGCGTTGTCTGGTTAGGGAGAGGACCTCGTCACCTCTGGCAACAGTTTTTCCCTGGATTTGGTTGGTCGCCACCGGTAGAGCATGTTTTAATGTGGAGATCGATGCAGCACTGATGCTGAGGTTTGGACTGGGAAATGGGTCTCATCTTAGTTGTACACTAAGATTGTTTTAAATTGAATTACACTTACGTACTACACCATAGTGTAGATGCAGCTGTTTTAATAATGCAATTATTATATTTGTGGTTTTAATAGGTTTCTACACTTATTTTTTATGTAGGAATTTACTTGTGCTGAAAGTTGAATTCCTTTAAGCATGAACAGAAACATTGTGTGTGTAACAAACAGAGGCATTTTGTCTTTTTCCCTACCACGTGAGCATCAGAATGCTTCCTACCATGTACATGTAGCAGTACATCTAGAATACTGGATGCGCAGGCTTAGCCACGTTGTCAGAATGGTGCAAGGAGACATGTGGGACTGTGTGCTGCAGCGCCCAGACCCAGGTTGTCAGTATTGACTGTGTACATTAAATGCAGTATCAAATCCCAGAAAGTGTGTTGATTGCTAGAAAATTCTTGTCATAGGTTCTGTGTTTTGTACTCAAGCACTGAAAATGCTTTAAAAGTGTAAGAACAGGGGTAATTTGGTGGTTTTAACGTTGTGCAATGATGTGCTAGTTCCCCTTAGTCTCTGTTTTGTTGGGTAAAGCAGATTTACTGTGGACAAAATACTGGCCTTGGTATTTCTTTTGGTTTTGCTATGATAATGGTGAAATGAGGAGCTGCATGTGAATGCCTCTACAATGAAGAAATCCATTTATATATTTAACAGCCTTTAGAGAGGACACCAGTAGTAAATATGAACACAAAGATACTGGCTGAATACTACATTTGTCAATGTAATTGTGTTGATGCAAATTGAACTGTAACATCCCATGTTACTTAAACAGTACAGGTGGTGCAGTGGTACTGCCTTTGCCACAGCTGAGTGCTAGACTTGCAGCAGAGGATTAAGTACCTCAGAATTAGGCCTATCCCACCTTCTTAAAGAGGGCAACACTTTCCCTTGCCTTCAGTACTTGAGAGTTGTTTTGATACTTAGCGGGAACTCTGTATGCAGTCCTGAGCTATTATAGGTACATCAGCAGTGGCATATAGATTCACAGTATTTTGAATGCGTATTTACATTAGGCATCTGCCCACAATTGTTTTGTATACAACAATGCATTGCCAGTATTTAAGAGTTATTAAGTATGTCCCACGAATACATAACTTGGAGCTCAGTGCACCAGGCTGTGACAGTATTAATCGCTTGTCTTTTTTTTTAAACACACAAATACAAGTGTGCATATAGATACACACTCTCACATATACTTGGCAAGTGGGTTTAAGACTACTGCTAATAGTCAGAGGTAAGACTGTATCTTTTCAGGTGTCCTGTTTTATGTGGTATGTCTGAATTGTAGCTTGGTCCTGCAATGCAGAAGTGCTCTGGAGAGAGCCACAAGCCTGATGTGTTTGTGTGACACTCCAAAAAGAAGGGGTGCTGGTCAGGTGAAGCCCTTGAGAGGGACTTCCGCAGCCTTGGCGTGTGTGGACTGTTACCGAGCTGTTGGTGATCTTCTCTGTGAACATCATAGCTAACGGCGAATGCTTTTCCAACCCCATCACAGCTTTGGGTGTAAACCAGAATACCTCACTGGGAGCAGAGGGCTGGGCACGTCTGCCCCGGCAGGGTGAGACATACCGCAGCATCCTGCCGCAGGAAGAGACTACCAAAACATCTGTCAGCTGTATCGGCTGACGGTCTGACCAAGGTATTTTTGATGTGTAAAGCTTGAAACGGGAGACACAATGCTTTCATACTCTCTGGAGCATTTAGAAAAATGCCCAAATGACTTTCCACTGCTACTGAGAATTTAAAATACTGTGCAATTAAAGAGTCCGTTTGTTTAAATAAAATAATGGAGAAGTTATTTATTTTGATTTACAGTGACTCTTGCTAATTTATTCCTTGCGTTACGAGGCTGTGGTGGAGTGCTGGTTTTGGTTGGGATTTTTTTTTTTTTTCCCTTTTCTTAATCATAGGAACTAAGACTGCTGAGAAGAAAAAACACTAGATTTAAACTTAAAACCCTGTTGCCTTGTTCTGATTTTTATAAAAGGGCTGAGGTTTCATAAATGTCAAATTGTGCATTTTATGTACTTTGGGAATTTCAGAGAAGCACAGTTTAAGAATTGTGTTCAAATTAAATATGCATGTGCGCCCTGTTTAGACAAACCACGTAACTAACCCTAAAATCACCTGTGTTAAATGATTGTTCCAGCTAACCTTTTGCTAGGTAACACGTGAGATGTTCAGACTTCATCTCGAGATATTCTAGAATGCATTTCATGTATCTTAAGGTTTCATCACAAACTGGTGATGTCATCACCTGATCACATGGGACATGTCTGTTTGCATGTGAACCATCCTCCCTTATGCTGGGTTTTTCTTACAGTGCTTTACAAGGTAGTACACGGGTACACTTGAGCTACATGGTAGATCTTTATACAGGCACTATCAAATACTGTGTGCTGCTCAGAGGTACAAGTATGCTTTAAATAGTTTCCCAGCTTCCATTTTCAGGTCATAAAGGGCTTGTGCTTGAAGTGTTTATTACTCTGTCTACACTTTAACCTAAATGACTGCAATAGTTCTCATCCCCTCTCTTAGACTTCATAGTCACTGCAGGGTCCAGGCTCCTGCACACTTACCCATCTGCCTGCCTCCAGCACACTCACATCAGCCAGTCCTGTGGTGCAAGGGAAGCCCTGAGTAAAGCTGGCCTGTGTGTAAGTGCAGGAGGGCTGGGCCTTGAGGAGCACATCTGGAGCCCATCTGGGGAGCTGCCTGCGCCCAGAAGGAGGTGAGATCTCACTGGTGCTGACAGGTTGTTCAGCCAGGATTGCACTCTGTGGTTCTTGGAACACTTAGGAATCAAACCGTGCAGATGTTTAAGCACATCCATCCTCAGTGTTTCAAAGGTGGAAAATCTACTCTTCACCTTGCAAACCAAAACCTCTTGGCTTTTTGTAGAACCCTTTTTCCCGTGGTCTCAGATGAAGCCTAGTTTACCATGTTAGGTTGGCTGGTTGGTTGCTTTTTATTTATCTGAATGACGTTCTTAAATGAAACTGATAGAAACTGTTTTACCAGCATAGTACATCCTGCAAGGAAACAGAAATGCAGCTACAGCAGCAATAATAGTGTTGTGTAGTTCCTTTTCCCCTCGTTTTCCCTGTACTTGTGTTGAGTAGGTGAGATTTTGATACTGTCCTCAAGTCCGCTCCAGCAAAAACATCAGTTAAAAACCATGTTCGGACTAGCTTGATAAAGCAATTGTCAAACTGGCTCTTCCTTCCTGCACTGGTTGGTCTGTGTTTTTTCTGTGATGTGACTATTCACATCTTAAAACCACCTTCTAAACCATACACAAAAACATGTACCTGGATTCTGCTTTTAGAGAAAACAAAAATAAAGATTCATTTCCCTCACTGATGGGCTGGTTTTATTTCATAGAGAAAAATAAATAGATCTCAAGAGCACATAGCAGTGAATTACAGACAGCTTTGTGTTCCTGCCTGCACAATAGAACTGCTCACTTTGAGTAAATTTAAACAGTTTCAAACACAGAAATTATTATAGATTATCAGTTCATTTTTAATGTAGTAAATCATATTTAATAGTCTCTTCCCCCTGGTGTTGCTTACTGAGAAAACTGAAGCTCTGGGGTTAGGTAGCCACATCAGTCAGTTAGAGGCAGAATTTGGATTTAGATGTTTTGCCAGTTGAATCATAGGATGTTTTCGGTGGGAAAATATCGCAAAGCTCATCTAGTCCAACTCCCTGCCATGGACAGGGACACCTTCCACTAGACCAGGTTGCTCAAGGCCCTGTCCAGCCTGGCCTTGAACACTGCCAGGGATGGGGCAGGGGTGGACCTGTCTGCTTTCAAGTTCTGCTACACATTTATTCATCTTCCATTGTGTAGCCTAGCTCCAAATTTTGTGGGGTGAATGGAATTTACAGCAGAACAGAGCAGTTATCCAGAATGTGAAGATACTGCAGTGTTCTCATCTGTGATGAAATGACTATTCATACTACCCAGTGCTGTTGAATTGTATTTTTGCCAAACTGCATTGCCGGGGTAGGGCCACACCAACCATGCTGGGACCCCTTCTCCTCCCTCTCCAGCCCTACATGCAGGTGCAGGAGCAGCCTGCCAGCTGTGCAGCGAAGAGTGAAGTCAGGCAATAAAACTGCAGGCAGAATGAGCAACCCCAAACCCCATAGTGTTGCCCTGGTAATTCGCCTAACGTAAGTGTTTTGCATAGCTCTTGACGTGCTGCTTTACTGTGCCCAGCCTGAGTCTATCCTTATGACTGTGCTGCCTTTCAGGGCAAATGCAGGCACTGGAGCAAGGTGTGTCGGTCCCTGCCCAGCAGCCAAGTGGGAATATGACAATCCCTGGGGATGCCGCTCTTGGAGCTCATCACAGTGTGCACGACCCATGACTGATCACAGCAGCAGCGCAGTGGAGGAGTGATGGGAAGCTGTATGCAGTGCATGGGGGGGGAAGCCCTGGCTCACAGGGTAAGGTGGTCCCATCCCAGAAGCACCAGTGCTGCCTGCACCACCGCTGACATGCTGCTTGGCTCTAGCTGGTGGCTCCTCTGCAGGCTCTGGTGTGAAGCTGCTTGTGCTCCAACAGACGGGCGCCTCTGCTGCACTGCTATCAGGAGCCAGGCTGGGCTATTGCTGGCCCAGGTGCTCCTATCACCTTCAGCTCTGCTGAGCCCTCGCACTAGCAGCATGGACATACCTCATGTTCTGAAGTGCTGTTTGTTTTGTTGCAGCTACTTCTCAGTGAATCACTGCTTGGAGCTTGAGCAAAGAGCATCCGTGTAAACAGAGGGAGGGCTCAGGATGCGTGATCCCATCTCCAGCAGGAAAAGATGGATGCTGAGGTGAGGTTTCCTTGGCTGCTGACAGCACAGTGCTGCCAGTTTTGTTCACCAGCTGGTTAAAGTCTCTCTGTAAAGCACTGGCTTTGTGTCTCCACATAATGGATTCAGGAATCTTCTATTTGCAGTAGATGAGGATATTAAATAGCATCCTCTGCACACTTTGCACTTTTAAAAATAGGATCACATTATTCACCTGACAGCAAAATGGAGGGTAGAGGCTCCATCCTCCAAAGTGTAAGTAGAGGATGGTCTCATCTATGGTCTCAGAAGTGTGACTGACTTCGGCTGTGTTCACCAGGCTGAGCAGAGCTGTCTGAAGACGCTGAGGACCGCACATGCATGTCCACAAGAGACCTGACCTGCAGCCTCCACTCAGACAAGTTAAGTAGAAAAGAGGTTGCTTTTCCTGCAAGTTGCTGTTCTCTTAAAGACATTGATTGGGTCAAGAGGGGAGAAAAACACGTTTCATCCATTTCAGATGTGCACTGCAGGCAGGAGATACACTGCTGGCACAGTGCTGCTTCCTTTATTTTCCCCTTGCAGTTTCACTGGCCAAGAGCAGCAGGTAGGGATGGTGGAAATTAAATGCCACTATTAATTTACATGAGCTGGGTGACACATAAGCAAGAGGAATGTGGGGAATAAGGCGCTGGTGCTGGGTGCTCACCAGCAGGTTCCTTACGTCAGCCAGGCTCGGCTTACAGCGATCCCAACTGTGCCCTGGAACCGGAGCTGTGGCGGTGGTTTGGGTGACCCAACACTCCACACCTTGGAAAGCAGCCTCAGAAGGGGAAAACTGCACTGGGGCCGTGCCAGGGGCGCTTGGGAGGCAAGGGGGAGGAATGAGGTTTTCATCCATGTATACAAGGCTTCCAGGCATGCACAAACCTGGATTTAATTTATACTTTGCCAATTTCAGAATAAGAAATGTTCTTTTATTGCTGGGGAGGGGAAAAAACAACCAAACCAAACCAACCAACTATAAAAAAACCAAACCCAAACCCCAAAAAATCCAAACCAAACAAACCACCACCACCAAAACCCCAACCAAAACAAACCTGAATTGAGTAGTAAAATCCTCATCTCTGGCAGTGTGTTTCATAGAATCACAGAATGCTTTGGGTTGGGAAGGACCTTAAAGCTCATCCAGTTCCAACCCTCTGCCATGGATGGGGCAGCCACAACTCCTCTGGTCTACCTGTGCCTGAGCCTCACCACCCTCATGAGGAAGAACTTCTTCCTCATGTCTAATCTAATCTAAATCTCCCCTCTGTCAGTTTAAAGCCATTGTCCCCTGTCCTGTCACTACAGGCCCTTGTTTCCCTCCCTGATCCTGCACCGCAGCCCCCTTGCACACCATGGCAGCAGCCGGTGACTGGCGTGAGTTGACACTTGCAGCTGACTGCAGCCACCAACCACGGTGCCCCTTGGTGCTAACCTGGATCCAGTGTTCGCAGGCTGAGGCTCTGCCCTGGCCTCCTCACAGTCACTACAGCTGAGGAGCAGCAGATGCTCCAGAGCGGCAGAGGGATGATGCTGAGCCGTTTACTGGTTTATTTCATACAAGAGAAGTGCCCCTTGGCTCCTCCTGAGACAAAGTGATTCCATTACTGCTGGAACTCCGTGCACACAGGGCACAGCACAGGGGCTCATGGCTGGAGGCGGTGTCTACAGAATCATTTCAGAGAAAGGAAAATGTCAGCATGGTAAAAATGGAAAGCATTCCTGTGCCACATGCTGCTGGGAAATGGGGCTGCCACCCTGCTCTGAACCTGCATCAGGCTTCTAATGAGCGTTAGCTTGTTTACCTAACCCTTTCCTCTTGACATTTAGAACTCATGTAGTGGGATGCCACCTTCTCTTCCCGCTGAGGGCTCACAAGCTCTTCTGCGGGAGGCTGCAGGGCTGGGATGTAGCACGGGCTCTTATACATTAACCAAACATCGCACACACATCAAGTATGGAGAGCAGGGCGGCAGCAGAACTTCAGTCACAGAATCTGGGAAAACAACCCCAAAAAGAATGTAGGGTTTTGATACTGCCCTTCCCCATCAGAGCAGCAAGGCAGCCCTGAGCCTGTGGTGTCTGCACCCCAGACACTGCCCTCCCAGGCCAGGCCAGCTGCAGCCCGGCTGGTTTCAGACCCAGGCCCCGCTGCAGCCACAAATGCGAAGGCTCATGATGGACGTGTGCACGCAGCAGGAGAGCCACCAGCCAGTGTGGAGACAGCAGGGAGGTGAGGGGCACAAGGAAGGAAAACACCACTTCAAGTGGTGATCAAGTTGCTTTCTGCTTTACAGACAGGCACAGGTCTTTCATGCCAGCTATTCACAGCATGATGGAATTCACTCTTTCCTCCCCTGCAGGACAGCATTTTTCATCATACAGCTCTGCTACAACAACACTTCAGACAGACCTTTACCTGCAGGTAAACACCAGTCTGCTACTTAACAGCATCATCCTCAGCAGGGCAAAGTCCTGACACCCCCTTCCCTGAGCTCAGCGAGGAATGTCCTATGGTCTCCCTCCAGGCAGAACTGTAGCCCCACATGGAAGACTGATGATTTTCAGCCAAATGGACCTGTGACAGGCAGACCAGAGCAGCTGCATTCTGAACAAAGCTATGACCGGTGGTGAGAAGGAGCCCACAGCTTCCATTACATCAAATACACTTTTCTTCATGGGTCTGTTTTCAGTTCTGGCTGCTCAGGTGCATCACAGTTTGTCTCGCCCAATTCCCCCTCTGCAGGGCAGTCACCAGAGGACTTCAAACACTGACCACAGCAGCCAAAAAGCAGCATAGGCAGATAGCAGCAAAGGCAGCACAAGAGTAAATAAAATCCTTGGGAACATTTTGCAGTTGGACTGAAGGTGTATTTGCATTATTACCTTTTGCTGTTAGTACCTGAAGCAGACACAGCCTTGGCAAAGGCTGCTTCAAGTGGCAGTAGCTGCAGAAACAATTTAAGATCTGGCCAGAGAGAAAATCCATGGAAGCTGCTGTGCCTGGTGCACACGAGGAACATCTTGAACCCACTGCATGGGTCACACAGGGAGAGGGAGGCTGCAGAAACCATTTCAACACTCTGGGGCCCCAGAGGCTGGGGAGGCTCCAGCAGGAGGCTCTGTGGTCACGGGTGTGGGGGACATGGCTCCAAACCCTGCAGAATAGAGACCCCAGTGCCCACAACCCCCCGCATCGGCCACTCCTCCTGGGGACTGCCAGCACCAAGGCTGCCCCAGGCCCACGGGAGGCCTGCAGAGCACCAGCACCGCTCCTGCCTGGGCAGGTACCAGCTGCTGACTCCAGGTACGTGCTGCGATGCTTCGGCAGCCGCTGCGTCAGAGCCACGTCCTCCGGTGGATTTATCCACACAGTTCCCAACCATAGAACAGTTCGGGTTGGAAGGGCCTTCAAAGCTCATCTCGTCCAACCCCCTGCAATGAGTACGGCCACCATCAACTACATCTGGTTGCCCAGAGCCACATCCAGCCTGGCCTTGCGTGTCTCCAGTGATGGTGGATCCACGACAATCTTTTTTACCACCCTAATTGTAAAGAACCTTTTCCTCATGTCCAGCCTGAATCTACCCCCTTTTAGTTTAAATCCTTACAGGTCCTGCTAAAAAGTCTGTCTCTCCCCATCTTTCTTATAGGCCCCTTTTAAGGCTGGGATAAGGCCTCCCTGGAGCCTTCTCACAGCTGAACAATCCCAGCTCTCTCAGCCTATCCTTATAGGAGGTGCTCCATCCCTCTGATTGATTCTGTGGCCCTTCTCTGAACCCTCTCCAATAGGTCCAATGCAGGAGGCTATTGTGCAAGAAGGCACCACAAGGAACTTGAGTGTTTCCAAGGCTGGGTATGTTCCCAGGGGATGCTAGCTGAATTTGAGAATAACACAGGTGTCCATCTACTCGATTACCAGCTTCCTTAATTATCGGCTCCCATCTTTTCTTTCAAGAGCAAATAAAGCCTCCCATGGCTCACCTGATCACAGCACAAGATGTTAACCTGGACTGGTGCCACAAAATGGATCAATATTCTCAGAGACCTGAAAAAAAAATCCCATTCACTAGCAATAAATAACAGTGGCCATCAAATAAATAGTGATTCATGGGATTAGCATTAAAACCCATTTATTCAGGCTTTTGTGCAGGGTGCACAATTGAACGTGGTTACGTATACACAGTATGCGCATCCTCGTAGCATACAAAAAGGCAAGTAGCAAGGGGTGCTTACACTGGAAATGTATGTACAGACATAGTAAATTGGGAGTTTTACATTAGAAAATTACCTGACACTATTCATGTATCATCAAGGCTATTAGAAATTGTGTAGAAAACCAATAAAACTTGTGCAGTATCTCCTCTTATTTCTCCCTACCCAGGCTGGATATAGAGTCCCACAGTAGATCATTTGTGGGCAAAGCCTACAAGCACTTTGTAGGATCACATCATTCACTGTAGCACATCCCATTACATGGCAAGATTAACATATTAGTATTATTTCCTGTTTTTCTGGGAGGAACAACAGCTTAAATACTTCAAAAAGCTCATTTTCTCCTGGGAAGACAACAAAGGAAAGATTTAGAGAGACCATGAGAGAACCAAACATTAATGAAATGTTGTAACAGCGCTTCCTGGTCCTTCCAAAAAACTCTTCACGAACCAGGCAGCACCTATTTAAAGTGCTTCAAATCGTCCATATTCACAGAAGTGCAATAGTAGGCCTTGGCAGACCCCAGGTCTTCTGCTGCTCTGTACTTTGTTCCTATCCTAAGGGCTGCAAGAGATTGTACTTTTGTAACCTGCACAAAAAGACAGAGAGATCAAGCAGATTTAGCAAAAATATACTAAACAAAAACAATGAATAGAAATATGCAGCAACATCGCAAGAACTGTGCATCCCTCCTGTAGCTATTCTGGATTTAATTTCTGACTGAATTTGGTTTTAAGATGTTGGCAGAATAAGGAAGCATCACAAAAAGAATGATTTCAGGAACACATAGTTCTTGTGGCCAAGACCCTCATGGACACCCAGAACCCATCTCCACTGACTTTCAACTCGAAGAACAGGTCCAACTCTTTAATCTTCTATGCCAGAATCAAATTCTTGCACATACCAGTACAGTTTTGATGGAAAATTTCTGCATTATAAAGAACCTACCCTAAAATCCACCCAGGAAGTAGTTTTAAAGGATTAATTTGCTAATGCAGACAACACAAAACACAGCTGAGTGCAACACATGTAAGTGTGTTAAAATGGCTCCCAAAGGTGGCTGAAGTAAGGTGCCTTGTGCATAAATATACCAAATATAGGACATATTTGTAGAACATTCAATCACGGCCAATATGATTTCAGACATCTCTTCCTTTTAGCACATCACATGTGCCCTGTGCTATATAGGCTCTGGGGTTTAGTTTATTCAGTTTTTTGCCTTGCATGAGCCTTTTGGAGAACAGGTGAGGACAGCAGAAAGAATTTGTCTCAGATTTATTTCTCGTCTAAAGTTTGAAGTTCTCTGCTGGAAATCTTTACAATGTGTCAAAATACATTTCAAAAATGTGCATTTTCCATGTTGTTTTTTATGAAAATTCATTGTTGAAGTGGCTTGGAAAGTGTTTTCCTTTTAGAGAATGACTTCCTTAAATATATTGCATTATGAATAGGCAGAGAACGATCAGTATTTTAAATTCAGCTTTCCTATAGTGTGAACTCCTCATTCTGATTTAGAGAAGTACTTCAGCTATAAGTGTTAATAAATCAGAATTCTATTCAAAAGGAACCAGGAAAAAGACTTAATTACCAGATATTCTTTGTCATTCAAGAAGCATAAAAAGCCCTGAGTAACACGTTCTTCTGTTTATGAGTTCAGCTACAGCATGTAACATGGAAGAAAATCACATCAAATTTTGTACCACAGCCTGTTTCCCACACAAATCATTTTCTGGCACAGAAGTCAGTGGGAACTTCCAGGGCTTGAGCATAAGCAAATAAGATGTGTGGTTAAGATTTAAAAGCACTAAAATGACTCTAGTGTTTTAAATGTCTGACAGCAATTCCTGGCCAGGGATGGGGAGGAGAAACAGGCTTGTGGCAGCGAGTGAAACTGCAGGTACCACTGAAACCTGTGAAATACTTCCTGGGACAAAGAGAAACCCAGGAACAACTGCCTTTTTGCAGGAGGATGAAACCAGGTAAATAAATCAAATTCTGTCATCAAGGGCTCAACCATGCTCCCAGTGCAGGCTAAAAGATTTTAAAAATACATTTTTTAAACACAGCTAGCTTTAAGAAGATTGATTTCTAAAATGATTCAACATCAAAGTTTACATAAAAATCAGTAGCAACTCCTGTATCTCACTTTAATACAGCAGTTACAAGACATGATGCCATAATACTGTATTAGAAATCTCCGTTTTAACCATGCTGTATGTATATTTTATATGTGTGTGTATATATATATGTATAAATTACAAGCTTAGTTAAAGGCAAAACAAATTATACTACCATTCCCTCAGAAAATAGTTTAATCCATTAAGGCACAGACTTTTGCAAAGCCAGCTGCAGCAGTGTCACAGGCAAAGCACAGTTTTACAAAATCACTAGGGAGGAAAAAGGCGTTTTTACTCTTCAGTTGAAAGAATAAGCCACAATAGAAGTAATTAAAGGAAATATGACTGAAGAAAGAAGTACAGGTTAGTCTCTTCTCCAGTGCTCTCTAAAGAATCCAGCAAATGTCAATGAATGAGTGAACAAAAAGCCTGCTGGATCTTACCAAAGTACTTTGCTGCCATGAACTTAGTTTGAGAAAAAGTCTGCCTTGGCATAGGAAGCTGCCTGCCTCTTGTTTTCACCCTGTAGTATGAGTTGTCAGCTAATGCAACCTATTTCTTTCACTAAGTCTTAGGGCTTAAACTAAATGTTTTTAAACTAGCAATTATACAACATCTTCCTCCCCTGTCTTAATTTGCATTCTCATACTGAAACAAAGTTAAACTACATAAAAGCTCCCAATGATCTAAGCTGAAATCTATTCTTCAGATGAAAGCTATAAGGAATATATTTTGGATATAAGGAAGAAGTTCTTTCCTGTTAGGGTGGTGAGGCACTGGAATGGGTTGCCCAGGGAAGTTGTGAATGCTCCATCCCTGGCAGTGTTCAAGGCCAGGTTGGACAGAGCCTTGGGTGACATGGTTTAGTGTGAGGTGTCCCTGCCCATGGCAGGGGGGCTGCAAATAGATGAACTTAAGGTCATTTCCAGCCCTAATTATTCTATGAAATAAATGGCACGACACTAGCAAAGACAAAAAAAAAAAAAACAAACCCAAAACAAAACAAACAAAAACCCAATCAAACACCCCAAAACAAATGACCCGAGTAGCAGTAAAGCAAGGTGAGAAGTAAGAACTAGTTCAAAGACTGAGAGAAACACAAAAGAAAAGGGCCACCTAAAGCATACAGAAGCCACCACTAGAAAGAAGGTTCTCCAGAATTTATTTCCTGGCTCAGTACTAAAAGGAATGGAGACAGCTGTGAGATCTTTTCCCCAACACTGACCACTACTGCTTAAAATCAGGATGGGCAGAAGAGCCGCTGGGTATTCAACTCTGCAAAGATGTCTGTGATTATGCTATAAAGGAGTTCAGCTTTACCAGGGTGACCTGCAGACAAGGTTCAAAGCCAGGCAGTATAACCATTGCTCTTCTAAGGAAGAGTCCACAGGAAAAAGGCAACTATTTCATGTGGGGTTTTTTTTTCATTTTATTATTCTATCATCCAGGACAAGTGTTGTGCAGAAAAGCAAAGCCAGAGCACCAAGCAATTGTGCCCGGCTGCTCTGCTCTTTGAGTGTGCATAACCACTCTATTCCTGTGATTTCTCTTGCCTTGCTCAGAGGGACAGAGAAGCTGCACAATGAAAGCTGAGAATTTCTCTCCATGTGCTGCATGACTAGGTCTAGGTTCAAAGTGGAACCTCATGTGTATAAACACTGAGATTCAGATCTTTCTTGGTTTTCTACACCCATTAACATCCCTGCTTATTCTGACATTTTCCATTCTCCAAAATACTACTAGCACTTGTTAACTAGCCAATACTGTTATTTCTTCTGTAAGGTGCCATATACTAAGCATGCTTAATAAGAGAAAATGTAGCAAAAATTAATCCACAGATTATTCCAAGAAGTAGTAGCATTCATTCTAAACTTAAAAGATGGAGTTAGCTGGCTTTGTTGAAAACACCACTGTAATATCCCAAATGCACAAGAAAGAGGAAGAGCTGTGTTTTCAAATGGTATAGAGAAGTACAGCAGCTGGCACTGAGCAGCAAGATGCATGTGCAAAACATTGTTCACAAGAGATCGAATAATTCAAAATGAGAATTCAACTGAAGAAAAGTTATCAAGGACAGGAACACAGCAGAAGTGCTGATTAATGATACAAAGATTTCTTACTATTTTCACAAATTTCTCTGATGTGTGATCAAGCTTGCTGTCCCAAATCCCTAAATGCTAAATGTGCTCAAACATAAATGAATCTGTTCCCAGCAATACAGCCAGCAGCGACAGGATCTGTGTATTCTGTCTATTCCAGATGTTACTTCCACATTCTCAACTTACTTTGTTGAAGATCGAAGTGTGCTTGACAGAAAAGTTTTCAGCCTCAGCCTTGATGCAAATGGATCTGCTTCTGGCAATACAACTGCAATTACCATATTCATAGAGATTATTAATTAATCAGATGTGCTGCCTAAATAAAAGGAAAGTGTGACTATTTCAACTCATCAGTGTAATGATTTTAAGAAAACATTTGACACTGTAGTCAACCCTTTACTGGAAGCTCGGTTGAGTATAATTGAAGTTATAGATCACAAAGTTAAATGCTGTATCATGTTCAGTGAGGAAATCAAGGATGAATAAGAACCATGAAAGCTAGGGCCACAGGGAGCTGTAAATTGATATGAGATCAGCAGAGCTCAGCGTATGTGGTCACAGAGCCTGTCATCCCATTACTCTTTCGCACGGATACATATGGGCTTTGCGTTGCTGGAACAAGCAGTGGGGCAGCTGGAACCATGCAAGTGCATCACTCTTGTCAATGCAGAGACCATCTAAGGCGAAGTTATCAGACTGCAGAGGATGTCTTCTGGTGAGATTTAGCAAGTAATAACACAGAGGCCAGTCTGAGTACACACGATCTTAAGAACTTCAAGACCATTCAGTGCTGGGCAGCAGGCCTTCTAAAAGCCTTCACAGCTAAATATTCAGGTAAGAGCAACTCCTCTCCTGTAAATAAGGTAGTTTAAAAGCAAACAAAACCCAAATAAATAAAGCAATGTAATCGTCCTACCTCTGAGCTTGATCTCTTTTCACCTGATCCACTTATCCAGGAAACATTAACTCTTATGCACGCATGCATTAGGAATATTTGCACCAACCAGGCCGCCTCCTTTGATGTGCATTTCCATCTCCCCTCGTTTCTTCTGCTGCCTAAAGCCTACTGCTGTGAACAGAAACACTCTGACATGTTATTTATGAAAGCCAACATAAACATCTAATGGAATCCCAGCAATTCAAAATGCTCCATTGCCCTTTGCTAACTTTGCCTTTCCCTTAACTATGAGCTATGTGGCACAATCACTGTCTTCCTGAATATTTAGAATATTGCAGGCACTGCTGCTAATATTGTGCTCTCTTCTTGTGAAGAAATGATGGTTTAGGATTGGAGTTTTGGGGGGAGGCTTTCTGGGCTTTGGTGAGTCCACTTCATTCACATTAAATGAAATACATACATTTGATATGTCAGCAATCTTTTTGCATGGAAGGGAGAAAAAGCAAACCAACTGAAAGTTTAACTCCAGTCCAAAGCAACAGTTTATCAGCTTGGAATCTACAG
Organism: Neopsephotus bourkii; assembly: GCF_033783945.1. Lineage (NCBI taxonomy): Eukaryota > Metazoa > Chordata > Aves > Psittaciformes > Psittacidae > Neopsephotus > Neopsephotus bourkii. The sequence continues at coordinate 6,040,210 of NW_026902113.1, forward strand.
ATAGTAAAGTGAACACAAGTGGCGGCACTTCAACAATCAACACAAAGCCAGGTAACTGCCCTAAGCCTGTAGATCTGGGCTCACTCAGCTCAGCTCAGTACAAAGTGCAAGTCCCTCCAACAAATTGGCTGATGAATTTGCTGAACAAATTATTAGCCACACACAGTTAATTTATGGATGCTGCTCTAGCACACTGAAAGGGAGTCCTTAAGTGAAAGAATGGACCTGTTAAGGATTCTAGCTCACCATGTTCATGTTTTTCCATACAGCCCTCTACCATTACTCTTCACCTTTATGCCACCCCTTCCAGCCCTGAGCTGCCCTTTGCTGCTGACTGGGTCCCCAGAGTGGGAAAAGGACCAGTTGTGTAAAACTCGCATGCTTGCAGAGCAGCTGGCTGGGAAGGAAAGGTGCTGCACTGGCAGGATCCGGAGCGGAGCAGAGCAGAGGGACATGCTACCTGGCCAGAAACTTCTCCTAGCCACCACAGCTGAGTAGCCAGCATGGCATCCCAGCCTGGCTGCAGGCACACTCCATCTCTAAGCGAAACAACAGAATATGCTCTGAGAGGGGTCAAAAACCTTTCCACCGTTTGTATGCTGATCAATTGACACTTCACTTCCTGAAAACTGTTATCAGCCAGCTAAGATACATTAAGTTATGTATAATATCTATGACAGCGGTGAGGCAGTAGAACAGGCTGCCCAAGGAAGTTGTGAATGCCCCATGTCTGGCAGTGTTCAAGGCCAGGTTGGACTTTGAGCAACCCCTGGTCTAGTGAGTGGAGACCCTGCCCATGGCAGGGGAGTTGGAACTAGATGATCTTAAGGTCCTTTTCCAACACAAACCAGACTGTGATTCTATGAAAACCAAAAGGTTTGAACTAATAATTTTAATCTTTGTGAAAAACAAACAAACCAACCCAAAAAAAAAAAAAACAAACCACAAAACCCCCCAAAATAGAGGAAAAAAAAAACAACAAACCCACAAAAAAATCAACCAACCCAAGAAACAAACAAAAAAAAAAAAACAAAAATGAACAAACCAAACCAAAACCAAACCAAACAAAACAGAACAAAACCCCAAAACATATTTGAGGTACTTTCTCCTCAGAGATTTAAAATGTTTCATCAAAATAAATCTCTTTTTTCCTCAGTGGTGCTGAAGCAGGTAACTTAACAGCCCTACAGAATGTGTCCTACGAGGGAGGCAAAAGCATAATAATGCTTTCCAAATTGGGTTGAAAAAGGCAGACGTATACAAGAGACACACTCCAATAGTAAAACTAACAATAAATGCAGGTTTTGATGTGCAGATAGGGCTACTTCAAGAAGACAGGGTATCTTCCTTTACATCGTGGCATTCTGGGTAACTGCATTAGTCTCGGCCTGTAAATAGTGTCACTACTTGCATACTGTTCTCTCCACCTCAAGAACATGTTTTAAAAAATTAAATAATCTTTCAAAGCACTTACCTCCCCTTTCAAGCACAGTCTGAAGTTACATACCTAAGCAGAGCACTCTTAACAAGTGAGAAACCTCAAATCTAATGCCTCAGCAGGAGGGGCTCCAACAAGAGGCAGAAAGCTAGAAACATGCATGGTTGAAAGTATCAACTATGTGTTTTAATTCATCATAGCAACTCCACCATATGGGATAACAAAAAGGGTCATGTATTTGGTACTGAGTGCAAGGCTAGAATGGAATGTCATGTGAGAGGAGGTCCAATGTGAGATGGAGGTCCATGGGAGAGGAGGTAGAATGGAATGTCATGTGAGAGGAGGTCCAACTTATGTGAGAGCTGCTTAGCAGATTAATTTGTACACTTATTTATATGGGACTGTTCCTGACTTCTCCAAGTGTATTAAATAGGTGAAAAAGCCCATAAAATTGCCATTATCTGAGACATATGGCTATGCATTTGACAGCACTGTCCACTATAACTTGCAGTATCAAAAAAAAACCCCACATACTGAGGTTTCTCAGTGCTTAAGAAATTGATCTGTAAAACTAAATTTCATTTAACCTGGGGCTAAGCAATATGTAGGCAGTGATTGAAAGTTCTTATGTTACCCACAGAGCTCCTGGATGGCAAAATTACCCTCTCTTCGCAAGAGACCCGATTTGCTCTGATGATTCACATCCTGTTTTGAATTGACAATCACCAGTGCTTCCTCCCAACTGTACATGGTAATTTCTTAAGCAGAGTACCATTCTCTAGAGATACATTTTGAAATTTACTTATTTTAAATTTCATTTTGACCAGAGTGTGAAACAAAAGATGATCAAGATTTGTAAACTGCTCTGGAAAGAGGCTGTTTCAGTGCATTTAGTAAAGCTGTCAGAAATAAAGGGCATCAAATAACAACAATGGACCTCAGAGAAATTAACTGTATCTCTTTATTGTTAACCAATGAATGTTATCCAAAATAGTAGAAGTAATTGTAGCTTAATTGTACAACACAAAAACATTATGCTAAAGGAAAAAACGTGGAAAATTACTTCACCAAGTATCATTAAGTGTATTCTTAGTGTTTCCGCACCAGTAAGTGTTCCCAACTGCTGGTCACAGCAGCTATTATCACTTTGTTCATTGTGAAAATCTGTATTACAAATGGTTGTTCCTGGTTGTTTAGAAAAAAAAAAATAAAAATCCACACAGCTTTATAAATGGACCTAACCCATTCAGCCCTACTCTATAGACTGTAGATTTTATGAACAATAAACTTTACTGGTATTTTTTTCCCAACACTTAAACTGATGTATCAGTGTTAGTGCACAATCTCCAGGGAAAAATGAAGACTCACTGGAAGCACAGTACTCCCGCTGCTACAGCAGACTGTTCCAATACTCCAGAAATTTACTTAAGCTTCGGTGTATGAAGCCTGTGAAACAAAAACTGTTCTTACAATGCACTGCAAGTAGAAACGCCAGCTTCCACCAAGCAGCATTTTGAAGCATGTGCACACCATCTGCACATCGGTCTTCAAGGTCAACCAGGTATGTTTAGCCCCAAAAATATATTAATGTATCTTTATTTTATTTTCATGATGTCACCCCACATAGCCAACCTTTAACTCCACAAAATTAAAAAAAAAACCAAAACACCTTAGTTGGACTGTTCATAGAAATTTAAACCTATTGTGCATGGAAAAAAATGTTTAATAAAATGGCAAATTTTAATAGATAAGTGTAAATTTATGAGTGCATAATACCAAACAGAAAAGAGCTGAACCATCCTCAGAGAAAGCAGGGTTCTTCTGCTGTACATATCTACTAGGGTACTATAACAAAAGGAGTAACTGCAGTTCAAATTAGCTGTAAAGTTACTTCTGGAGTTCAATTTCCAAGCAAATTTCTCAAAAAAAGGTCTCCTTTTCAAGAGGGAAAGGACTTAATAACAATGACTTGGCGTCAGATAGGACAATTACAATACCAGCTTCACTGAAAACTGAAGCTACAACCACTTTTACTCAAATTCTGGGAACTTTCATTTTGTATTTGGAAACCAAAACCAGAACTGACATGCACATTCTACACCCCTCCCAGGAGATAGGTATACCAGTGACAGATTACAGCTGTGAAACATGCAAGATGCTTTCACACTGAAACTCAACAAAAGGCAGTTTGACAGTATTTAGCACTATGAATGCATCTTAAAGTAAACCAAAATCCTAGCAGTAAGGGCTCTTCGTGTTCTATGGTATCACTGTGCAGTCACAGTCAATTTAAACAGTTTTTTTCATGGTGTTTGAAGGACCAGTCATCATGTACATAGTAGTGAGGTAGGATATTGTCCCCTCCCTGGGACTGATGTTTTCATATGCTCCCTTGCCAGAAAGGTCCAGGTCTCCCTACTACAAATAAAATAATGACAAGCAAATTGCACACAAAGCTTTGTTTTTGTTTTCTTTTCTTTTGCTGCATTAGAACATTCTGCACATCTAAAAAATCTCCTAGGAAAAGCAATACTTACACAAGCCTATCAGCAGCCCTGTGCTGCCCACAGGTAGTGTTCCATTTAAAAATATTTCCTGGAACTACCACCTGCCATCCAGACCTTTGTGAACAGGTAGGCAAAGAAAACCATCAATGATGACAGGACATGAAACACCAAAGAATTTCACTCGGGAGTGGGAAAAACCAAAAATGAAAAGAGGACAAACAAAAAAACCTCCTTAAAAGTCAGCAATATCAAACTCTCAGTGGTGTAGCTACATTGAAAAATGTAACTTCAAACTTCACATGGGAAGTTCCCTGGATAGTACCTATCCAGTTTAGGTCCAGTTCCATTCTTGTTTCTCCTTCTTAATCTTTAAGCAATATATACACTTGTCAGTCATATACTTCACATCAGTTTCCAAAGAAAAAAATATGAAACACTGAAACTGAAAACATGACAGGGAAAAAAACCCAACACCCTGGTATCATTCTCCACACCCTCCCAACCAAAAACCTAGGGATGACAGACTGCCTTATTGTTGAATAGCTTCCCCTAAATTTGTCTTCTAGCCACTCTAGTCAAACTGGTATTAAGTGCTTTGGCAAAGTGGGGTGCAATCCATCAAATCTGCAAAGGCCTGCTTTTTTCTCTGTTGGTGGTTCAGCCTTATGAGGAACATATATGCAAAATAACAACTCTCACATTGCTTCAAACTCATCAATACGCTGCTTTGTATTGCCTTGTCGGATTTGTCGAAGAGTCTTGTACTTATCACGGCCTGCTTTAACATTCTCAGCATGAAGGACATCATTTTGTGTTTTCTTGGTTTCATCTCTGGCTTGAGCCAACTCAGAACTTAGAGCCTGTTGAATAAAATATTTGCATTTAAGTGCTCTGCCTAATCTTTCAATATTTCTGGAATTTCTGATAATAACTACTCTGCAACTTGAATAAGGATCTCTTGAATGCCAACCTATGAAATGCTTGTACTGTTCAGAAACTCACACTGCCTATCAGAAAGCCTGCAAAGAAAAAGAAGAAAGCGTAGGTTTTTTCCTTACACTAGAAAAAGTGGGCCTCATACCATATATCCAAACAGAAAGGTACCAGCAGGTTAAAGCAGAATTACCTGATTTTTCGATTTCTGCTTGACTAAAGACAGCACTTATCAACCTGATCGTGTTCAGAGATTGGCCAAGCATAAAGGATGTTACATACACATGCTACTAGCATACTGCTGTGAGAAAAAGCAGTAGCTTTCCATTTATTCTCTTCCCAAACAGATATTTCATAACAAGGCAAAGGGATACCACTAACATAGATTATTATCCTTTGAGGGGTAAGATTAGTCTAGGATAAAATGCTCCATTTCAGGGAAATAAGATTAATCCAAAATAGGCATAATTCAGTTTCTGCATTTACAACATTTAACTGCAAACAAACGCAAATACTATTAAGCAAGTATCTGTTCATAGCACTTAATGAATTTCAGTACTGAGAAAGGAAAGCATTACGATTCAGCATTCAGTGTCCTGGACATTATGTAATTATTAGAAACATTTACTGGCCAATGTGACAAGATCCTAACACTTTTAACCTAATAAAGCACAACTTAACTCATGTTCTGTTTCACTTCCAGAACAGTAGGAGTGATATTGGTTGGTAAACTACTAATAAACCTAGTAAGGTATAGAAAGGCTGTTTCCTTGGCACACTGTCATTTCAGTGAGATTTTGACACATAAAAATGAAAAGCCAAAGCCTGAATTACGTTGATACAACTATGAATCTTCATTACCTGGAGCTGTTTCTTAACACGTTCATTTTTCTGTGTTTCTGTTACCCGTTCTTCTTCACTCCTGTGATTCATGACACCATCAGAAGACAGTTCTGCACTGGCTTCAGCATTGTTCTCATCATGTTCATCATGTTCATTCTCCGTTGGAGGGATAACTGGTGGGGGAGGAGGTGGAGGAGGAGCAGACATCACAGATTTCAGTTCTTCTTTGGTCTTTTCCAAGTCCTCTTGGGCTGCAAAAGCCTAAGTATAATAAACAGTACTTAGAGTCAGAAAAATAAAAATGTATCGGACAGGTCTTCACATCTCACACATGGAAAGGGTCCTTTATAAGTAACAGCTAAGCGTATGCACTGAAAACTGCCAAATAGGAATAGAGGGTAAAAAAACGCAGGACTCAAAACCAGCTGTACTGGAGTCCAGCCATTTCCAGCAGTAGAGTGAGAGAATATGGCAGTCATATTGATCGTTTTCCAACTTTCCTGACCACCTGAAAATCAAGGCTCAGGGACTTCCCAAATCAACGGTGATGTCTTCAAATTCTATATTCAACCAGCATTTCTGAGAATTTGTCCAGTCATTCAATCACCTTTTGACCCTATGCACACAATTACTATTCATATCCCATAGCTAATTACAGATTTTGTCCAGAAATACTAAGAGGAGGAGGAGTCATGCTCTGTTAAGGAGAACCCTGAACATTTAGAAATCAACTATAGGGATTGTTGAAGCCCTATCAAATACTTCTCAGTAAAGATCAGAGGCGTTGTCTCCAAGGCACATCTTACAGTAAGCATCTGCTATCAACTCCCAAACCAAGATGATAAGGCAAACGAAGCAATATTTGGATTTCTTAAGCAAGCTTCAGGACAATAAAACCTGATTCTTATGGGTGACTTCAACTACCCAGTCATTTGTTGGAACAACAATACAGAAGCTCAACATGTCATCCATCAAATTCCTGGAATGCATAGAGGACTGCTTCCTCATACAAATATCAGATGTGCCAACCAGGAAGGATGCACTGCTGGACTTGCACTCACAAACCAAAGAAACATGCTTAGTAGTATCTTGGTCAGTGACAGCCTTGGCTGCACTCAGTGCAGTGATCACAACAGTGTGGAGTTTGGGATCTACCCAAGCATGCTGAAGGTTAGTCCAAAGGCAAAGGTTTTAGATTTTAGAAGAGCAAACTTCAGCTAGCTCAGAGCTCAGCTGGGAGGGATTCTGTGGGAAGCTTCCATGGACAATAAAAGACCTAGTGAGTGCTGGTAGATTTTCAAGAACACTCTATTGGAAGCACAAAAACAGTTTATCCCCTTCAAAGGTAATGGAAGCAGGAAGAGCAAGTATCCCCTTGGCTTAACTAAGAGCATCTGAGTCTGATCAAAACCAAGAGATGGATGAACACCCACTGAAAACTACAAGGGCATTGCCAGGGTATGCAGAGATGCGGTTAGAAAAGCAAAGCTCAGCTCTAATTGAAATTGGTCAGAAATGTCATAGAGTAATTAGGGTTGGAAAGGACCTCAAGATCGTCAAGTTCCAATGCCCCTGCCAGGGGCAGGGACACCTCATACTAAAACATGCCACCCAAGGCTTTGTCCAACCTGGCCTTGAACACCGCCAGGGATGGAGAATTCACAACCTCCCTGGGCAGCCCATTCTAGTGCCTCACTACCCTAACAGTAAAGAATATCTTCCTTATATCCTATCATGTCTTGAAAGGGTTCTTCAGGTACATAAACAACAAGTAGAAACAGAAGGAAAACACTGTCCCACTGTTACGCAGAAGGGAATTAGTCAACAACACTGAAAAGGCAAAGGTTTTCAACATTTTCTTCACCTTTGTCTTTACAAGCACTGTGGAGCTGTAGGCCTTGGGAACAAAAATCCATGTTGATATGAACCTAGAGACACCATAAGTGAAGGAAGGTTTGGTATATGAACTAATAGAGGAGCTTGACTCCTACAAATCAATGGGCCCTTACAATATCCACCTGAAGGTGTTAAGAGAATAGCTAATGTTACGGTGAGGCTGTTCTCCGCAATCTTTGAGAAAGCATGGAGATCAGTGAACATCCCACAAGACTCCAAGGTGGCAAATGTCACCCGCATCTACAAGAAAGATTTCAAAGGAGGATCCAGGAAATCATAGGCCAAATAGTCTTACTTCAGTTCCCAGGAAAGTTATGAAATAAATCCTCCTGGGGGCTATCACAAGTCGAATGTAGCACATGATTGGGAAAAGCCAGCACAATTCACAGAGGGCAAATTGCGCTTGACAAGTCACCTTTTACGACAAAGTAACTTCCTCAGTTGATGTGGAGCAAGCACTGGACATTGTCTACCTGAATTTATCCAAGGCTTTTGGTGCAGGTTCCCACAGCCTGCTCCTGGAGAAACTGTAATGTTACAGTCTGGGCAAGTGTCTGTGCAGTGGGTGCGGAACTGGCTGATCGGCTGCACCAAGAGGGTGGTGGTGAACAGCTCCTTTTCAAACTGGCAACTTGTCACCAGTGGGGTCCCCCAGGGATCAATACTGGGCCCAACACTTTAATATCTTCATAAATAGGCTGGAAGATGAGATCCAGAGTACCCTCACCAGGTTTGCCAACGATGCCAAACTGAATGGGGAATTCGACAGTTTGGACAGGAGAGCTACCCTACAGAATAGGCTGGAAGAGCAGGCTAACAAGAACCATAGTAAGTTCAACTAGGACAAGCATAAGGTCTTGTTCATGGGAAAACACAATCCAAGAAGGCAGCACATGCTGGGATCTGCCCACCTGGGAGAAGCTCTTTAGAGAGGGACTCTGGGGTCCTGGTGGGCAGCAAGCTCAATATGAGTGAACAGTGTGCTGCTGTAGCAAAGAAAGCTAAAGGGATGCTGGGTTACAACAACAAGGGCATCACCAGCACAGGTAAGTCCCTTCCAACCTGGTATTCTATGATTCTGTGATTCTACTGTTCAGCTGCATTTGATGTGCCTTTGTTTTTTCACGACCAGACACGATGTTAAACACCTCCCTCCTGCTATGTTTTCTGATCCAACATGAAGGTTTCACCACCATATGTAAGGAAGCCATTTCAAACCTTTGGCCATGTCTCTAGATGAGAATTTCCCCCTCTCCCACCTGATTTAAGAAATAAGTTAAAGGAAGTATAGGCTGGCTTCAGTCGACTGGAGAACAAAAACCTGTAAGAAAGGCTTCTCTAAAGCCTAACGGAAAGAGAGATTCAATCCCATGGACTTCCAGTGGGATTTCAGCACTCATCTCCTTTAGTTTCTTTGATGTTCTGACTTCACACAGCAGGAGCTCATTACTTTGTGCTGCCATTCTGAGGCTTCTTCTTCTTTCTTTTTCTTGGCCTCCTCTAGAAGTGCAATCTTGGCAGTGAATTCAGCAAGTTCTGCTGCCTGAAACAAACAAAACATGAAGTAGAGGTTTTAACTTGGTATCATTATGGTTCTGCAGTGGAAAAAAACAGAGCCTTTGTTCTGATCCAACTTGAAAAGAGTTACCATCCATCGCTTCTCTGTTAAAAATAGAAATTTAAGCACACATGACAAAGGAAACGAATCTGTATTCTCACCTGACAGAAGTAAGTCAGAAAAAAATCACTTATCTTATGCACTTCCAAAGCTTGCTGGGAAAAGAGCAAGCTGTAGTTACAAATTAGCATTTGGGGCTGTTTCAGTTTAATACAACTTTAATAGTTCCATCAATAAGATTATGATTCTGGATCATAATCTCAGTACTATTAAGCTAAATCTTGCCTTTAGAATTGTGTTCTAAATTTACAGAAGATCAAAAGCAGTTTTATAGTTGAGAAATCATTTCTTCTACTATTCTCATGCCTTTCTCAGTTATTACATGCAAATCTTGAATTTGAAGTAGTCTGGCACAGAATATTAGAAGATACTGTAAATGCTGGAAACAGAAGGGGAGCGGGGGGGTAAGAAACAAGAAAGAAAACCAAAAACCAAACCACAGTGTCACCAATTCCCTACAACCACCATGAAGCTTCAGAACAGACATGCCTCAGAGAACAAGCTTCTCAAGGGACTGCAGATGGAAGCAACTGCTGCTCTCAGCTGGGTAAGCCTGACACCCTTTGAAAGAGAATGTAGTGAGTATTGTCAGTGTTAAATGTCTACTTCATCATTTGATTTCCTATAGCTCCAGAGTTGTTAGGTTTTTTTCTTGCAACTAGTGGTAAAACTAATAGAGTTTTCTAAAAACCTTCCCATAACAATCTGTAATGTTATTTCACATACTTTTATCTGTGTTTCATCATACTTGTCAATTTGACAAAATGGATGTAACCAAGAATAAGGGCTAAATTTTCAAACACCTTTTTCAATTTGTTTCAAAATAGGGTTAAAGCTTCTTACTAGCTGCTCCTGGTTCTTCATTTGATCTGCTGCCTGCTTGGCTAGAGCAGCTTTAGCTTCCTCAGCTGCTCGACGTTCTTTTTCCAGGCGCTCTGCCTCCTCTTTTGCACGCTTTCGTTCTTGATCCAGTTCTAGAGCTCTCCTAGTCTGTTCCTCTAACTCTGCCAAAAGGAAAGTTTGCAGACAGGGTTTCACTTCACAGCTCTTCCTCACACATAACGCAGGTAACAGCTGTAACATGCTCAAAATCAAGTAACTTAAAAAGATGTCAAAGCTTTACAAGGCAAGGCTGTCTGAAGCTAAGAAGAGCTGTTGTTGAGCATGTTACCTGAAGGTCTGCACCGTATCTCATTTTTTCCCCCCTCTAAGACACACTTTGGATATACTTCATCTCACCTGACAGTTCTGACAGCCCAGTATTTAAGACAATTCTCACCTTACTAATAAAATTTAACAGTCAAATGCACATACATATACATGTACATACACATTCAAACTTCTGCAATTGGTAAGGCTACATTTATTTACTAAAATATGACAAGATTCAAATTAAAAATTCTCAAATCTTACAAGAGAATAGGAAAAGGAAGGAGCACATAATTTCCAAATGAAAGGCTAAACTCAACAAAATCCTAGAGGAAGTACTAAAAATTGTTCTCTCCCATTCCCCTGCTCCCTCCAACTCCAGGTTTTCAGCATGGTAAGCATTTCATAATTCTGAGTTGAACTGTACACATTAGCTTCCTTTTTACTAAAGAAAATTGAAACTTTTGCTATATTAGGAATGGGGGTTATATTACAAATATACACATACATGCACACACCAAACCTTAACACTGAAGAAGAGTATCTCAAGTTAAATGGAAACCCTATGCATACCAAGAGGACTGTGGAACTAAACTATCCAACTGAACTAAACACTGTCAACAGACATAAGAAATCCAGGACCAGTAACAGCTCACCTTTCTGAGCTTTCATTGTTTGTTCCTCAATTTGTCTTAAGCGTTCCATCAATTCTTCCTTTTCACGCTCTATTCTTTCTTTTTCCTTTTCTGCTATTTCCCTTTTCTTCTTCTCATTTTCTAATTGTGCCCTGAAAAATTAATAAACGTTGGGGGAATTTTTTTTAACCTCAAACAGATTAAATTCTACTCTACGGATGCTCGTAGCCCATTTTTCAGTTTACTTGGCTACCAGAGGAGCACATAATTTTAAATGTTTAAAATTCAGTTTATAATACAAGACCCACCAAGTTTCTGTTTCAAAACATTGTCCAGAAAAACAGTTTATGAACAGAACTGCTTGGTTATGGTTCAACCAGTTAAATCCACTATTATACCTGTATTTTAGACATGATGTTTCATCTGAGCTATAAATGGCAATGGTATTTTTAAATATACAAAAGGTAAGCCATGACATTCTTCACTGAAATTGCTTTAAAGGTTCACCTGTAGAGTATAAAGGACCCTAAGAATTAACCAACAGCCTATTTCACAAAAACATAATGAGAAACAACTTTAGAGCTACTATTACAATGCTGAAAGCTTAAAAAAGATACGGTTTTCAGGTGAGCCATGACAGTCCACAAATCTGCTTATACATTACAGAAAAAAGGAGCTCTCTTTTCTAGAATACTAAGATGCCTATTATTCTATGACTTCTTAAAAGGGTAGAAGAATTTTTTTGTTTTGTGGAAGTTTGTTAATTACCTTTCCAATTGTTTCTGATGTTTCTCCTCTCTAGCTTGGGCCTTCATCTGTTGCACTTCAATTGTATCAGGTTTCCTCCTCCTCATGTACAATTCATGATTTCCCATACACAGTGCCAAAATTCGCTTGTTAATTCTGAGACGAGGTGCATAAAATACAAAATCCTAGCAAAAAAATAATTGCAACATATCCACTAGTGTGAAAATACAGTTGTGACAAGGCTGAAGGCATTACTGCATGCTTACATTTGTTAAATTTAAACTAACAAGCATTTTGACATTCAACCTCTGAGTAATTCAGCACCATAATCTATAAATCTAGCTACTGTCAGGAACTTGCAAGGCAAATTAAAAATTACACCTGATTCCTCCATGTAGAGGTTACCTAGTTTACACAATTATTTTTTTTTTTTATTTTTTTTTTACATAAAACTTCTAAACCACTTGAGACTATTCCCTACTTTGTTTCTGAAGAGCTGTGACCTAGGAAGTCTCATGAAATGTGGTGCTGCAATAGAAGACAAGAAAAGAAACACGGGGTGTGTGTGGGGGTGTGTGTGTGTGTGTAATTTAGCATCTTAGACTATGGCTTTTCAACACGTCACAAAATATTAGTTTATTAGTTGACTTAAATTGAAAAAGAAGAAAGAAAAAAGTCTTAAGGGTATCAATCAGAATGAAAAAACAAACCAACCACACTTCAAAAAACAAAATTTCCTTTTGATTACTAATAATAATAATAATAAATGTCAAAGTATTTATTCCTGCTGTAACACTAGAGCAAGTCCCAGCAGCCTTATAGCTACTCATATACAAAGTTATACTATTCTACACACTACTTACGGGGGCCTTTTTGTCAATTGGCTTTATGACAAATTTTTTGTCGTTAAAAGAGATGTTTCTTATTTCACTCCAAGGAAAACCAATCTTGGGTGTTAGCCTTCAAAGAAAAAAAATTCTCATTAGAAGCACCAAATATGTGCATTTTATTTATGCCCACTAAGTCTTAACTATTTCTATTTCCACTATCATGCTCAGTGACATTTACAAAACATAACAGTTCAAGAATATTTTGGTAGGTTTTTGGCTTTTTTTTTTTTACACATTATTCCATCAAATGAATAAATACATAATGAATAAATTACACTGCACTGTAACAGAAGGAAACTTCGTTTTGTGACTTCTTCTACTACCATTAGATAGATGCTAAACATCACAATCCTGTACTGAAACAAGCTATTGACAATTTTTTGTGAAAAGAATATTTAAATTTAAGAGAAGTCTGACAATTTAAACACTGAAATTAAATTAACCTTCAGCACTACCATACTTCAGCTTAACTCAGTTGCAAGATACATGTTCAAACATTTTTGAGTTCAGGATAAACTTATTCCCCTTGCATCTTAAGTAAAATAAATTCAGTTCAGGAACCGTTACAGTATATGCACCAACTGCATAACCATAAATATTTTTCTCCATTAGCACATAAAGTTTCTCCAATTCATGCTACGTTAATTACAAGCATTGGAAAATGTTTCAGTATTTGACTGTTAACTACTGGAATACCAAAAATTGGTTGATCATTCAATCTGATCAGAACATTTCCTGAGAATTTCATTCTTTCAGGAGTTATATTGCCATCTAATGGCAATTACAGCTTACAGAATTTTGTTACAGAGTATATACGCTGGAGAGCATGAAGTTTCAGTTAGCTGACAGCTGTTTTCTGGTGTGTGACACGTTTAACTTCAAATCACCATGAAAGGGCTGCTGACATCAGATATTACAAGTGTTTGGAAAGAAACAAAAGATTAAGTCTGTTGTTCTGTTTCATGTTCTTCAAATTTTGTATATTTTAGCTTTATCCCTCTTCAAGTAGGACAGAATATTTGATCACTTTATCAAGACAAAGATTCATTTATTTTCTCTGATGTGTAAAAGGTGCACTTTTAGATACCAAAGTTTTTCATGCTTCAACAGCTATAACAAACCCTGGTCACTGCTCTTAGAAAATGTTTTTCATCAAATATGTTGCTCAGATTCTCAATGTCCTTTTCATCCTGACCGAAGAGGAAGTCATGAAGGAGTGAAACAGAAAGAAACCATATATAGATGGTCTAACTATCATACAACCATATTAAGCAATGTACATTTGTTTCCACAAAACTGCTCTTCCCTCCATAGAATCGTAGAAGAGTTAGGGTTTGAAAGGGCCTTAAGATCATCTAGTTCCAACCCCCCTGCACAGGCAGGGACACCTCACAGTAAATCACCTCATCCAAGGCTCTGTCCAACTTGGCCTTGAGCCACCAGCAATGGAGCATTCACAACTTCCCTGGGCAACCCATTCCAGTGCCTCACCACCTGCACAGTAAAGAACTTTTTCCTTATATCCAATCTAAACTTCACCGTTTAAGTTTTAACCCATTCCCCCTTGTCCTATCACTACAGTCCCTAATGAAGAGTCCCTCCCCAGCATCCCTATAGGCCCCCTTCAGATACTGGAAGGCTGCTATGAGGTCTCCATGCAGCCGTCTCTTCTCCAAGCTGAACAGGCTCAATTTTCTCAACCTATTTTCATACACGAGCTGCTCCAGTCCCCTGATCATCCTCATGGCCCTCCTCTGGACTTGTTCCAACAGATCCATGTCCTTTTTATGTTGAGGACACCAGAACTGCACACAATACTCCAAGTGAGGTCTCACGAGAGCAGAGTAGAGGAGCAGAATCACCTCCTTCGACCTGCTGGTCACGCTCCTTTTGATGCAGCCCAGGATACGGCTGGCTTTCTGGGCTGCGAGCGCACACTGTTGGCTCACATTCAGCTTCTCACCGACTTCACACGATGAGGGGACTGGAGCACCTCTTATATGAAAACAGGCTGAGAAAGTTGGGGCTGTTCAGCCTGGAGAAGAGAAGGCTGCGTGGAGACCTCATAGCAGCCTTCCAGTATCTGAAGGGGGCCTATAGGGATGCTGGGGAGGGACTCTTCATTAGGGACTGTAGTGATAGGACAAGGGGTAAGGGGTTAAAACTTAAACAGGGGAAGTCTAGATTGGATATAAGGAAGAGGTTCTTTACTGTAAGGGTGGTGAGGCACTGGAATGGGTTGCCCAGAGAAGTTGTGAATGCTCCATTGCTGGTGGCTCAAGGCCAAGTTGGACAGAGCCTTGGATGAGGTGGCTTAGTGTGAGGTGTCCCTGCCCATGCAGGGGGGCTGGAACTAGGTGATCTTAAGTTCCTTTCCATTCCTAATTATTCTGTGATTCTATGATTCACTTCTCTTCACTTTCCCTTCACTTGCATCCCTTGTTAATCTTTAAAATTCAAGTATTCTGGCACTTAACATTTCTGTTTTTCTATCTTTCACAAGAATTAGGTCTTTGAGAACCTGTTTGATAGATGTTACTGAACACACAATAAAGTCTTTTTTGTATAATCTCAGAGAGGAAAGAAGTGCAAAATGAGTTTAGCCACTTACTTATCATCATGCTCATAAATATTCAGACCCAAAGCATCAACTCCTAGCCACAGTTCAGTTCCTTTTTTATTCTTTATTTCAAAATAGTTGACTCCATACATTTCCAAGTCTTGTGCTATCTTAAGGTATTCCATCATAGAATCCTCCCTGATGAAAGACGGGGAAAAAAGACAAATCAGAAGTACACTGTAAGAATAAGGGAACTGCAGAATAACTAATTCGTGTAAAATTTAGTTATGAATTAAATCTCTTTGAAATTCATATGTATGTTGACCCAGTTATTTGTAGAATTTGGCACCCCAATACACAATCATCACACTCTGCCTTTTCACCCCTGAGTTAAGGAAACACTAAATGTATTTTAGAGTCAGGCAACTGTAGCAAAGCCAGGTGACAATCTTACCAGAAATCCTGTGGGTAAACCAGTAACCTAACTGGAAACTCAAACCTTTGTGAAGATTTCATTGAAGCTTCTGGTAACTGCCTACCCTGGTCAGAATAAAAGAAAGCCATTTCCAAACAAATATAACCATCTCCCAGAATACATCCTAGTAATATTAAAAAACCCCTTCAAAGTCTTGGACCATTTTTTACATAATTACCTTAACATTCCCCTGTGCTCTTCATGCCAGTTCTGTATTCTTTCTTCCCACTGTTCTTTTGTCAGTTTGTGCTGTTCTAACACTCTGTGAATAGAAGTTGTTGCTATTAAATGACACAACCAATTTGACCTCTTAAAGTTGTACAAAGAAGTTTGGTTACCCAGTGAAACATGTTTTAATTGAATAAACGTAAACATGACTTCCTGTACTCTGCTCATTTCTAACCCAAACAGACACAGAAACTTTGCATTTCAACAAAAACACTTCTTACATAGTATGAAATCACTTCTTTTTTCATAACATTCTGTACTCTTTGTAATGTACAAATCACACCATGGCGTATCTTAACTTTCAGTAAACTCGTAAGATGTAGACCTATAAAATCCCCGTATGATAGTGCTTCAAATTAATCCCTAGGTATGCAGATACACACAAGCTTTCATTCTGCTGTCATCTGAAAAGAGGAAGTAGCAATTAAGACTAGCAGACTAGTTTGTTGGGGAATGTAAAAATAGAGACAAGATAACCTTACTAAGGAAGTCAGAACAGTTGTTTCCCTCCTGTTTATTCAGGAAAGTAAGAACTTACTACTTTTCCCTATATTTTTAAGCAAAGTACAATAGGGAATAGACTGAGTATTGTAGAAGATATGAATGCAGTGTTTCTTTCGGTCTAGTGAAGTGCATTTTTTCAGTGGTAGCCATATGACAGTTTGAAAAATAAAGCCCTGCTCCCAAGCTCCTCTCACAGAATGGATGAGTTTGGAAGTGACCTCTGAAGATTACCTTGTCCACTCCTCTGCTCAAGCAGGATCACCTACAGCTAGCTGCCCAGGACCATGTCTAGAGACAGTTTTTGACTGTCTCCAAGAAGGGAGACTACACAAGCTTTCCAGGCAACCTGTGTCCTCATGGTGACTTGGGTTTTCCAAAATGAGTTAAAATTTCTACTTCTACAGAAATTCTTTGCATTTTCCTCTTTTTGAATTGGAGTTGAAAGACATGAGGCAACAAGCACAAGTGAAATACACTTGAACAAAATTCTTTATTTCTTTGCTGCAGGGATGGTCAAACGCTAGAACAGGATGCCCAGAGAGGTTGCAGTGTGTCTATCCAAGTACTCAAAACCCAACTGGAAAAGGTCTTGAGAAACCTGTTGTAATTAGAATAGAATATTTCAGGTGGAAGGGACCTACAATGGTTATCTAGTCCAACTGCCTGACCACTTCAGGGCTGACCAAATGTTAAAGTATTTTATTAAGGGCACTGTCCAATGCCTTTTAAACACTGAACGTCTTGGGGCA
This sequence comes from Neopsephotus bourkii, assembly GCF_033783945.1. Taxonomy (NCBI): domain Eukaryota; kingdom Metazoa; phylum Chordata; class Aves; order Psittaciformes; family Psittacidae; genus Neopsephotus; species Neopsephotus bourkii. The sequence continues at coordinate 6,057,442 of NW_026902113.1, forward strand.
TCAGGTGACTCTCCTGTGAGCAGGGTGACTGGACTAAATGATCTTTAGAGCTCTCCTTCCAACCTCAAATGATTCTGTGTTTCTATGATATACTCAAAGCTGACAATGTCTTTGGTGATAGCCATCTCATCACCTGGTCCCCTCCTTTCTCTCTTAAAATACAACTGATGAAATGTATACAAAGACTACTGCAACAGAATAATTCAAAAGACTAGGTGCCTTGTGGATACCTAGCTCACCCTTTTAAGCCAAGAAATATTCAGTAATTTTGACAGGTGAACACTATGACTCTGTAAATTAACATGAACTGCAAATATTTTGTCACCTTTATCAGTAAAATTTTGCAAAGCTAAAGCCTACTTTGGGAAACAAGTAGGTATTTCTGACATTATATTGTATATTGTTCTGAAGTGTTATTATGAAGTATTTAGTTTTTGTATTCATTCTAACACAATTATTCCTGGTTTGCCTCCTGTCATCAGCAAATTTGTCAGAAAACTATGTGCTCACCCAGCGCATACTGGCATACGACTAGTTGAAAGCATATGCTGGAAAGTCATCTGAACATTTATCTACTGAAAAAAAAATCCTAAGTATTTGAATTTTTGTCATGCACAAGCACTCCAGTGTTCACAGGCTGTTATCACAATGGAGCAAAAACCAAGACTTGTGAACTCACATACATTAAGTAATGGCAGTTTTACTGATTCTGCATCTCCCCGTCTTCCTAACAAAGGGTATTTTTGCAGGTAAAAGGAGTATAGACTTCAGTGTCACAAGGAGGAAGTAAACAGCCAAAACCAAACTCTTAGCCAGGATTTCTAAAAACCTGAAGCATTTCTTTCAATACTACACCACAATCTTTTGAAATGCTTTTTTGCTACGAATTTCCCAAGCTTAGTTACACTAACAATCAAATCTCCACTTTTAGTTTTCAAACCAAAGACAAAACATATGACTTTTAATGAAACCTCAAATTATTCCATGTTTCTCATTTCTCTGAAGATGCACTTAGGTTAACATACTTAGCACACATCTGTCCATGATACATCTCTATGGATTCATCTGTGCTAACAAAATTGTCTAACTTTGTACATTTGTATTGCAATGTTTCTCTTGGTGCCAAAACACACCAGGAGCAGGGTTTCAGTTGCGTATAAAGAAACAAAATGATCATCTCAGTGCTTACTTTTCCTAACCAATTAGATGAGTCTACACTCAATAGCAATGACAACAACCAAGTTCCTAAATTTTATGTCCAGGCTAGCATTTTTCTGCAATATAGTCTACAATACACTTCACAATTATTTTGCAGGAAATTATTACAATTTAAGTGTACAAAACCATCAAAAACTGAAGAAAACCAAAACCACTAATACAGAAATCACCGAGATGAGTTTAGCAGAAGCAAGCTGCTAGAAACATCGTATCATTTTGGAGTACTTTGGAAATCTGTTCAACTAAATCTGTGCAGATGTTTGTGGATGAGCCAGGAAATAGCTCTCAAGGAACCTATGGTTGCAATGCTTCTTTATTATTTAGAGTCTAAATTAGGATCTCTAAATTTTACTAGCAAAACATGCACTCTTATGAAAGCTACCATTAAATACACATTATCACTCAGTATTTTAATTATAAAAAATGTGCTGTAATCAAGTTTAAATGCAGCAGATGATGCAAAACTAGTCTCACTCACCGCTGAGGGAGAAGCCTGTCATTGGCTAGGTAGCCTAGTTTATGTATCTCCTTACTGTAATCTCCATACTTGGACTGGACAGCATAGGAAGCCAGAAGAACTGCAGTTTCTGGTGGGCAATATATTTCATCATTTAAGATTGCTTCTTTGACTTGCAGGAAGAAAAGTCTCTGAGTTATTTCCTGAATTAATTCTTCAGATACATCCTCTGGAAAAAACTTGGCCCTGAACTTAAACTGCAAAGGATTTTCTTTCCTTACATCTTGCTGTGTTACCTGAAGGAGAGGAATAAAGAAAAAAAAGGAGTGTTAAATGGTGTATTAAATATAATTAACTCAGCAGTAACGAACTCTCTAGCTCCCCTACACACAAAGCCAGTACTTCCTGACAACCTCACTGCGGAACTCACTAAAGGTTCACATGGCACTGAATCATGTACACTGACTTGGATAAATCAGACTATTTTGAAATACTACTCAAAGACTGTTTAAGAGGTTTTTTGTGGGCTTGTGTGAATTTGTACTTATCACAATAAAGATCTGGAAAAAAAGTTGTAATACATACTAAAAAAAAATCAAAACTACATCCAAGAATGCATTGCAGGAAGTAATAAATTAGAGTCTAACTAGGTTTCTTTAACAAGAACTATATCATATTTCTTCAGTGAAGTATGAAGTTGGATTCTTTTAAAAATCTTTGAACTACTGAAGTAAATATATATGCTTTGCTCCTGCACAAAAAAAAAAAAAAAAAAAACAACTGCATTAATCACATTATTTTTCTAGGATGGATAAACCTTATGATTTTTGTGAAGAAATCAGATATGGTCATCTTAAGTGTCTTCTTAAAATTTCAATGAAAACTCATTGTTACGTAGAAATTTCCATTTCATTTGGGCTCAGCACTGATTATGATTAAAGCAAATCCACTCAAAATTAAACTAATTTTAACATCAAGTAATACAGGTACATTCAAGTAAAAAAGGTACATTCAAAGTAAATCTCGAACATCCTAATTCCTCAAGCACTTTATGACACATTTAATTTTATGTGCACCAATAGCCCCTCTAGAACTTCTTCAGTATGCATGAAATGATGCATCTCTTTGGTTGACTCACAGAAAGTTTCAAAAACTGTAAATATAATGCAACCATTTAATCATGCACATAAGGCAGCATAAGGACTATACTCAACACTTCAGCTGTCAATTTTCAATGTTTTGCTCACTTTTCATTATTGTCCGTCTAATTTACACACAGTGCTTCACTTTAATCTTGCCAGTAAACGATTAGTTGTGCTCTTGACCTAATAAAACCTTATTTGCACATCTATTCTGTAATTTATCAGATCTTTCCTGTATTTACCACACACATTTAAATAGTAGCTTGCAAGTTAGAGCCAGTTTATGACAATGCATTTAAGAATCAAATGCTACAAGCTTCTTTTAAAAAAGATAACTGCCTTGTCAAAATTAAAGGAATTAGCACTCCCTTGCCACTCCTGAAGAGCACCAGCAACTTCACTTGCTTAAGACCTTCACTGAGTTTTGCAAATAATGTACCAAATCCTGTAATCTCCAACCACTGGAGGCAAGCCATTAGGGCTAACACATTATTTGTAGCATTACAATTATTGCTTATGAAACAAGACATATATGAAGTTCTAGGAGACAGCTTTAGTGGTTAGCAGGCTTAATTTGCTGGATTTACCACAGAGGAAAAGGAAAGATTATTATTAAATGCAGACAGTGGGACTTGCTCCTAAACCCCCCAGTAATTTACCTCTGAATACTGAAGATAAAATAAGGCATTCTTGATGAGGATGAATTAAAAAAAAAATAATCTCTGTATTCTAAACAGTGCCATTAATAACCTGACAGCCAATATTAAAATAAAACCTGACCATTCAAACTCATAAATAGAATTTAAAGTAAAATGACCTGGTTCCCAATAGCTGGGAGATACAAAGTGCGCAGTGCTACTGGGGACAAACAAAACAAAAATTGTCCTACAATCTACCTACTAGAGATACATAAAACAGCAGTTTATGAGTCTACTATTAGTGCCCTGTTTGAAGATCTATAGCTGTGTACACGCAAATTCTTGAAGCTCAAGTACTTCACATATACCCCCCTCCCCATAACTGTGAAATATTTATTCTTATTATTTTTTGCTAGATGAAAACAGGATAATCCTATCAATGTAAGTTTTCCTAATGTATGCATCACCACGGTACTGGAAATGGCATCCTACTCAAATTAAATGTTGATGCAGCTTTGCATGGTTTTTTTTTTTTTAGAAACAACCAAAATTAACACTATATTTTTTCATTTAAAACAAATGAAAGCAACTTTGCAACTGAATTTGAAGCCAGCTATAGCTCACCTACAATAATAAAGCAGAAAGCCTTAAAAAAAGTACATTTCAAACTGTACACTTGCCTAAATATTAGGAAATTGTTACCTTTTTATTTAGCTTCAGCCAAGTTGAGTAGCCTTTGCTGTCCACATACTGTAGCCCAAAAAACCAGACTTCACGAAGACCAACAGTTTTTACCACCTAAAGATAAACGATCCATAACCATCAGTACATGCCACAACAGGATATTTTTTAAATGGTAACGAACCTACAGAAACGATCTCAAACTGAAAAGTAATAAAGTTTTATAAAAACAACAAAAACCAGGCATAACAAAACATCAGGTACAGGGAAGCATTCATCTCAGAGTTTTAAATAAGCCCAAGCACCATGTTGCGAAACTACCAATTGGAGCGTGCAGCTTACTGCATGTATCAAAAGCAGCATCTGAGGAATATGCGGTAGTAAACAGGACTCTGAAAGCATGTCTGGAACTTAAAACGGAAGCGTAGACAGGATATAAGGAAGAAATTCTTTACTGTAAGGGTGGTGAGGCACTAGAATGGGTTGCCCAGGGAAGTTGTGAATGCTCCATCCCTAGCGGTGCTCAAGGCCAGGCTGGACAGAGCCCTGGGTGACATGGTTTAGTGTGAGGTGTCCCTGCCCATGGCAGGGGTGTTGAAACTAGATGACGTTAAGGTCCTTTCCAACTCTAACTATTCTATGATTCTAAGTGACCTACAGACATGTAAGTCCACTTCAAGAGAAGACAACTGATGAAACTATAATAAAAAATAATACTTGTAGACAAGTATGAGGTAATAAAACAACGAATAACTTCTTTCAAATATTCTGAGATCTTCAAAAAGTTAATGATAAAAGGGATAAGAACAATCTGACAAACCATACATGGATTTTCTGTAAGATTTCTAATCAGGTCTCTCACCAAAGGCAAAAGAAACAAAACTGTCCTTCAATAGAGGGAAGGTCTTTTTATGGATTTGCTAGTTAAAAAGAAATAAAAACCAAACTGTTTTCACAACAGACTTGTGTTAATGACAAGGCAAGCCCCCTCCCACCCCAACTTCACATGTGATCTGCAAAAAAGGATGAAAGTGATGTAACAAAATCTGTCATAAAAAAACTTCCATAAAGATCTGGATCTGTGAATGAACAATAAAGGAAGATGAACCTCAGTAAGAGATGATATTTAATAAAAACAAAATACTGTATGTGACAATAATTTTAATTATGTGACCAAAGATCTCATTGAAAAGGGAAAAAACACACAGCTGTTACATTACTACACACATCTGTGGTATTCTCAGACCTTTAATACATATATCTACTGGTTAGATCATCTTAAAAATGGATGCTGCAGAATTGGAAAGGTTTCAGAAATGTTGAAAAGAATGACCGGTGACATGGAACATTTTCGGCCTAGTTAAGATGAGAACTAAGACTACTGACAGAGAAGGGAGGAAAGGAAAAATATGATATAGGTCTATAATGAGGGTATGGCATGTAGAAGGAAAATAGAGAATGATTATTCATTATTTCTGACAATCAAGAGAATCAAAGGAAATCATTATATAGCAGGTTCAAAGCAAAGCAAAAGAAGCACTTTTATTACACAGTATAATGAATCTGTGGAATTATCTTACACATTTTTTTGTACAGTAAAAGTCCACATAGATTCAATAAGCAACTAATAAGAGATGTCCACCACAGTTTATTAGATGACTAAACTCAGGCTCCAAAAGGTCCAGTATGGCAGTACTTATGTATGTTCCCAGGTTGAGCCATGCTGGCAAGCTGGTTTACTGAAGGCTGTTTTATGGAAGCATTCAGATGTATATGAAGTAAACAGAATTTTACACAAAGCTCCTCCTCCATTTTAAATTAGTACTATCGAGTTGCAAAATTAAGATTTTGAAAATTAGGAAGTGTCACAAGATAGCTGTGCAAACTTACTTCTGATGCCTTGCATACCTGTTTTATTACTTAATCATTCACGTGTGTACCTTTTTCCCTCCTCTCTCCTTTCACCTTCAAGCTCCAGGGCACAGAATGGACAATTTTCATGGATGCAACCTGATTCCTTTAGTAAGCACAGTTATTTTCCCTAGAATTCCTACACCACTGACTTTAGAACATAAGAAATACTAGCAATATTAACTTGTTCTTAGCATGGCTCTGAGTAACATTAAACTTGGTGTCCTGACACAGAAATTTCAGAGCTGCTGCTGCTTTTGGCACAGATCTCCTGCATGATGCTGATCAAACTATTTATGGCTTTATCAGATGACTGAGAATACTCTTTGCTTTGCAGCTGTCCAAGTTGATCCTTGGTACCTGATCAGCTGTCTGAGCTGCAAAAGACAGCAGTAAGAACTGCACATGCTCAACAGCTCTGCCCATAAGGCATAAGGAGACAAGTGTTTATGCTCACAAAAGAACATTCTGCTCTCACCTGCTGACTACGGCCCTTCACATGGGATGCACATTGCATATTTTTTAAACATAGGGAAGTTGTCTACTGCAATGCACAGTTACACACGTTTGTGAACCAACTCTAGAAGAACAGCTTACACATTAGCCTGCTTTACTTCAGGCTCTACAAATAAGGAAAGACCATCATCTATCACTGCCTCTCAGCTCAAAGGAAAGAGAAAAACATTTCTGGAACTTTGTACCAAGATAATATAAGCATTTAGGCATGGCAGTAACGTGATATGAAAAATAAGTACAGAATGAGAAACTTAGGAGTTTGATTCTGCCTCAAAAGATCCATTAAGCAGCTTCAGGCAAGCCTTCATCACAACTGTAAAAGATTTACACAACTATCACATACTTCAACTTGTCTATTAATAGGCAATAAAAACTTCTTGGAGAAGAAAAACAACAGACATTTTTTGGCAAATCAAGATATACACATAAAGAGAACCCAGCAAGAATTTCATTGAGTTAGCTTCCGAAAGTTCTTAAGAGAGGTTTCGGAGATACCTGGGAAGGACACCGGGGTACAGCTTGAAATAAAGGAGACAACGCTCCCATTCTTTCTGAATGGCAACTACAGTAAGCCAGAGGTACTGATGCTCAGTATTAACACCTTATTGAAAACAATAAAATAATCCCCACTATTACCACCAGTGTGTGGAAACATACCCACCACAGGGCTTTTCCTCTTCTAGGAAAGTTATAGATGCCAAACTGGTTGACTACAGGAGAGATTCCCTCTTGCCTATTCTGACCAGTGTCAGGACAGACAAAAGGACTAACAATAAATATGTTAAGACACCTCCTAAAATACAAGCAATTTTTTTTAATGTGTTTGCGCAATAAATAAGAACTTTACTGATTTTCACAATGGAAAAGATAAAGCCAGAGACATCAAAAGCTGTTAGTAGATGAAGACGATGAAAACACATACACAACAGGACACAAATCAACAACTCCAGAAAACACCAGTTAAAAGCTTAAAAGAACCACTGACTGAGGACAAGCTGTTTACCAAAAATGTAGAGGAGCACTAGACAACAGCTAAATTCATGGAGGTCATTTTCTGCATTCAGTAATTAACAAGTCTATGCAGAAATGGTGGACATGACAGTAAACGTTGAAGGCCAGCCCTCTCAGTAACAGTGGGATTTGATTCCCTTTCTGTGAACAAACAACATAACTTTTGTCTGAAAGTTTCATGCTGGTTTTGCCACACAGTTCAGCTGTTGGTGTTACTCTGTGGAACTATGAATTTAAGATTAGGTTGAAAACACTTCTCTCACAAAACTCTGCAGGTTGATTTTGCTTGAGCTAACAATTTTTCAGTTTAAACTTCCAGAAGTTGATTGTAAGAGCTGGTCAGATGTCAAACACCACACAATGAATTGAGGAAGAAATCTGAAAAGAGCATGAAAAAGAATTCGGAGCTGGATCTTCGTTTCCCATTCGTGAATGCCCCAGTGTGGCTGAACCTGATTACCTGGTCACAAGACATTACACAGCGTAATGTCACCCCACCCAACACAGCATGTCAGAAGATAGCAAAGGTTGGTAAAAGACAAGTAACAGCCTGAGGCTTATGTGCCACAGAATATTGTACTTTTTATTTGATGGTGGTGTTGGTTAGACAAAAAGCAGGACAGCGCTTTTCTTCAGGAGGTCTTTGTAAAGAGTCACAAAGTCTGAAGACACACTGCTACTGATGTTACAGAAAGGGGTGGGAGGTAGAATTGTTAAGAGTCAGTCATTTCAAACAAAAACTGCAAATGAACTTTCATTCATCTAAAAAACACACTACCAAAGGAGAATGTGTAGTTCTGGTGGGTCTGCAATCCATAAGAACATTAAAGCCGTAATTTTCGCTATTCCACTTAGCCTTTTCTCTCCCCTCCCCCTTTTTTTTAACTTAAATTTCAAACTGGATCATAGGACAACATTACTTCTCAAATATTTGGGATGTGAAGAAGTATCTTCAGCTTCCACTCATTGAAGCAAAAAAAAAAAAAAAAGGTAACTTTCCTTAATGAAGTTTTATTGTTGCATTCATTATTAAATAGTGAAGGCTATATAAATTACTCTTTACACGAAACACTTCTGCTTTCTCAAACTATGCCTTAATTCCCTCAACAGTTTTATGTGCTTGTACACATACATACACAGAGACATAAATGAGTTACCTGATCAAAGAGCTGCTTGCCTGTTGTACTGGGCTGGATGGCAAATTCCAGCTCTGCATCCATTGTGGTTACTCTGACATTGATCTACAGAAAATAGAAAAATATTTAAAATCATACTGTAACAGTATCATGCTTCTACATTCTGTGATTAGCCTGTAAAAAATAACATATGGTAAGTAAATTCAACAATTTTAATGGCCTTACATCCACACAGAACACAGCAGATATAAAAATGAAAAATTTGAATCCGAAACAAAAAAATCTCATCCTTTATTTAGTATTAAAGCATACTCAGGATAATATTTAACACTAGGTTTGAAGGTCAAAGCAGGGAACAAAGTTCAAAATCAGTTTAATGGGATAACTGACATGACTTCTTAGCACTCAGAGAACACTGGGACATTCAGCTACTGGGCACTATCTTTCAGTGGGCTTCATGTAAAAGTTCCTAGTCATACACATATCGTTTTAAGGTCTTTATACATAAAAAGACAAGCAGCCTCCTGCCCTGCCATTTCTAAAATAAAGAGGTTCGGCAATCTTAAAGTATACAGAACCAGAACTTTCACATCTCAGGACAAACTACTAAACAAGTTTTTCATCAGTGGAAGAGGAACTATATAGAAACTAGCTGCCCTTAATACTGATCCCTTTCAATACTTTACTACAAGACTGAAAACTCACATCTATACAATAAACTTCTTCCTTTTCCTAGGAAAATAAGAGGACCATTTTCTAGATGACTCTTGACGATCCTTGCTTTTATTTGTTCTAAAACAAGCAGTTAAATACTCTAGGAGATAACTGGAAGCCTATCTTACTTGAAGTACAACAGTCTGTTCCGATTTGTCTTCAACTGTTACACACAGAAGTGAGAATTCTCATTAAACGAAGCAAAGTATTAAATGCACTGTTCTGTCTTCCCACTATCAGAAGTGAGAAGTGGCTTACTGTTCCTACTGGCAAGATATCACATTTTATTTATCTTTAGTGAATAGGAATACAAAGTGTTAAAGTTCAAATCTACTTTGCTATAAATGCAAACCCCAGAAACAGGAAACTGAAGGCACACAGATATACTCTAATTTCTTTCTCGCTACTATAAAATATGGAGCAGGAATAAATTAGGACTTGTATTACAGGTTCCTACACTACTTAATCTATGACTGTGTAAACTATTTCCACTGACTATTTTCCATAATTTTGCCACCAGGTGGAATACTTTGAGAAGTGAGAGCCTGCAAAAGTCTCTGCAAGAAACAAATACAGAAGGGAAATCTAAGGTGAAAAAAGAAAACTGAATAGAAGTTTCCCTCTGCAACAGATTATACTTGTTCACTCCTTTCTTTAGTGTCAATGTAAATGACTTTGGCCATAAGCTGGATACACGACAAGAGTAGTGGGAGTCTGAGGACCTCTAGGTTATAGACCTGCAAGCAGGGAAGACAGTGGAGGTTAGCAAACTGTTTTTGTGTGCAAGCACTGATAAAGAACAAGAGTTGAAGGCTTTGGAGTAGAAGACAGTAAACTTTGATGGAAAAAATAAATAAATTAGAGTGTGTGTCAGGAAGAGGACCAAGAGGTGTCTTCTGTACATTCTCTTACTCTACTCATATTGAGAAGAAAAAAAAAAAAATGCTTATTCTCTAATAGAACAACCCATTTTAAACAAGTCTGTTAAAAAAAACCTGCCAGCTGCCCACTGGGTTGACTTGGGGGTCACCCCTTAATAAGTTAATTTGCTAAAGCAGCTTTTCAATTTTATAAAAGAAGCTTGCTTGCTTGTAGCTGCCCTAAAGCAAGTTACAAAGGATATGGCTAAAATGTAACTTTATTAAATACCAAAGACTGTCATTTAACAGCACCACTGCCAAAACAAGCAGCATCGAAGGAGATCTACAAAGCACAGCAAGTCCAACTAACTGCAGCACTCAAGTTCCTAAAGAGTTGCAGCAGCAAATTCCCACATATCCTTATAATAAATGTCATAGTCTATAAATACAAGAATTACTACATGTAAGTCTATATTCTTCACAAGAACTAAAATATTCAAACAGTACAATAACAGATATAATAGAGAGGCAAGCTCAGCACAGTCTGGATTCTGGTCACTTCTGGATGTTACTGCCTCAAATAAAATCTGAATACACAGCTGCTGCATCTGCAATAGATACAAATACGTATCAGGAGTACTGGCTTCTGATTAACAGCCCAATTGCTAATTCATATCTAACACTTCTGGCTCTTCCAAGAAAGTCACAAATTCAATGATAGCAATATTAAAATGTTACCTTTTCTGAGTTAAGAGACTCACAAGGTTAACACTACACTTGGTATTTTCCTTTTGAAGGCATTTGGACTGACTGAAGATTTTCTGGCGTGCAAACACCACGCTTTTACTACCTTGTAACATTGTTTCACAGCTTCAGTTATTTCTAGCATTGGAAAATAAGAAGGTTACTTTTGGCAAAGCCTGAGACTGAGCCCACAAGGTTTACTTACCTAAAACTCAATCACACAGCACCCTCTCAACAAAATCAAACCCCTGCTGTCAGTGATGCTGTCTGTAAAATAAAGCTAATCAACTGCATTAATAAGAGTCATGAGGGAAGTTTCCACATTATAAAAAGGCAGGGAATTGAGAAGACAAGCAGAGAAAGAAGGCCCAGTAAATTAATGGACTGCCACTCATGTAACCTGCTCCTGGGTATTCAGCTACTTTGAAGCAACACTTCTAATGTAACATTGGTGAAGGAGGGAGATTATTTGAACCACAAATTGGGAAGACAGACACTAATCTGAACGTAAGTACTCTGAACCAACTTTACCACATTAATATGGAAATGGGAAGGAGCTCTTGCAATGGTGACAAGAGAAACAGATGAAGGTTTCCTGAAGCAAGCGCTGGAAGGCTACCACTGCTCGTATCACAAGACCCATATAATGCCTGCTTTTCAATCTTGCTCTCACCAGGATCACACATCTTACTTCAACCTTCGGGAACTATGACAAAGCACTAGGCAAGATATAGCCAATACCTTCAGCTGCTCAACTGCAACACAAATCCTCCTCTGCTGTGCAAGGGCTCAGGGTAAGAACTGCAACTAGTCTCATTCGGTATATTCATACATAATTTTGACTGAACTCTTGAGCAGATGTCTTTTATGGATCCTGCTCTGGTAAACTAATCAAGAAACTCTGTAGATGATTCTCCAATTCACAGAAGTATGCCTGAGAAAGCATCCCTTTTTCCTGAAGTTTAAAACTGGCTATATGCAAACATTATCTTTGGTGCCACAATGTAACAGTTTATACTGCTAATTACAGAACTAGATGTCTCTAGCCACATATTAAATACTAAAATACCATGGTAGTCATGTCTGGGAAACACTTAAAAATGCTGTTGCAGTCTTAGTAACTGAGTAACTTAGACTTTATAAATCCTCAGTCAAGGTCCATGTGGTGAGCCAGAGGTGTGGAGGGAGCATGTGGGGTACAGCAGCAACGCAGAGGCAGCTTGGAGGTCCCTGCCTGGATTAAGACCTCTGCTGTGGTGCTGGCAGCAAGAAGGTCCTACACCTCACGGTGATTAATCTCGAAGGGTGAAAATAAATCCACTAAGAACTGCCAAAAATGGGAAACAGGAAAAGTCAATTTAAAACTATTTCCCTTTGTCCTATCACAGCAGGCCCTGCTAAAAAGTCTATCCCCCATCTTTCTTCTAGGCCCCCTTTAGGTACTGAAGGCTGCCCTAAGGTCTCCCAGGAGCCTTCTCTTCTCCAGACTGAACAACCCCAACTCTCCAGACTGTCCTTATAGGGAAGGTGCTTGAGCCCTCAGGGCGCTTCTGTGATTCTCCTATGGACCCTCTCCAACAGATCCACGTCTTTTCCTGTGCTGAAAACTCCAGAGCTGAACACAGGATTGCAGTGGGGGGTCTCACCAGAGCAGAGCAGCAGGGCAGAATCACCTCCCTTGACCTGGCAGACATGCTCCTTTTGATGCAGCCCAGGATACAGTTGGTTTCTGGGCTGTGAGCACACACTACCAGCTCATGTCCAGGTTTTCATCCACCAGTACAACCAAGTCCTTCTCCACAAGCCTGCTCTCAATCCCTTCATCCCTCTCAGCCTATATTGATACCAGGGTTTGCCCCAACACAGGTGCAGGACCTTGCACTTGGCCTTGTTGAATCTCATGAGGTTCACATAGGACCACTTTTAACACTTGCCCAGGTCCTTGGCATCAGAACTAGCAGTCTGAGTTCACCTGTATTTTACCAGAGTTGGTTCAAATTACTTTAGCATGGTCAAGAGAAGAATACATACCTACATGCATGTTATTTTTGTGAAGGGAGCAACTGAAGTTTTGATAACATGTTGCTAATGGGTTATGAGGACATTTGCCACAGCTCACAAAATAGTATTTATTAAAAAAAAAAAAAAAGTAATAATACAAAAAATCTGAAGTAATTTATCTGTGGAGGAATTTATCAAAATCAATGAAGAATACAGTCAATGCAGATATATGGAGCAATAAACATCCATGTACACATATTAAAAGCACACATTTTATATGAAATTATACTTTTGTTGTATTCTTTCACTGTTTTAAGACTTGAAAAAATATAGCTTAATAGTCTAACACTTCCTATTATTGTATTTCAGCCATTGTGTGCAGATGTTCATTGTGGTGCTTCACCTTTCATCAGGAAGCCCAAAACTGAGAAGGTATCAATATTAGAAAGAAAGCCATTTCAAATTACATGGAAGAGGTTTTGCTTTGACAAGCACAGAGTGAATTAGTCACATGTAAAAGCCACAAAAAAACAGCCCAATTGTCAGGTATAAGGAAATTTCATATGGCAAAAAAAGGTTTCTTCACATTAGTGCGGCTGATAACTGTATTAAATTTGCATATTAAATAATCTGTGTCAGGGAGTAGCAATGTGTTGGCCCCACTGTTTTACACACAGTACAAATACACATACCACACTCTGAATATCAACCTCAAAGCAGACATTGGAAGAGATGTAAGAGAAAAGTTAATGAAGATAAGGTAAAAAGATAAGGATTAAACAGCATCAGGAACAGAAGGCTACAGAATAATGGCAAAGAGATTTTACTAATAGAGGAACCAGAGGAAAACAGCCCTCCAAACTGACATCAGTGGTCTATTTATGCTGCAGAAACAAATAATCTATTCAAACCATAATTCAAATACTGCATTAAACATCTCAGATTTTCCTGTAAACCAACAAGGAAACAACTCACTGAAAAAAGTAATTTTACAGTATTCTAATTCAACCACTGTAGAGAAATTAACTTGATCTCGTACATATTAATTCAAATTTTAAATATAACAATATCATATTGTACAATGTTCAGCCTAAAAAAATAAAAAAAAAAAAGACTTCTTTTTTAATCTTAGTAGCTTTGACATCTACCCACTACTACCCAGTACAATGCCTTCTCCTTTATGCCTTGCTGCCTTGTGCAAAAATGCTGCAAACTACCAGCAAAAACAGCTGGCAATTTTAACTCCTCATACACCCTATAAATGTAACTAATATTTCAGACAATTAAACCTAATCTTCTTAGCCTATGAAATGATTAACCGTTACATAACTAATGAGGTCTATTTTTAGTTTCTATGTTTCTATTTTTGGGGTAGATCCTGGCTAAAGGCATACAGCTGAGAAACATTCTGTCTGTTCTTTTAGGAAGAAAACATCAAAAATAAGATTGAACAAATATTCTATTCTTCAGCAAGCAGAGAACTAAACACACTGAAAACAGAACTCCAGTTTTGGGAGCTCCAGCTCTGGGAGCTCCAGCTTTGATTACAGCAGCAAGGAAAAAAAATAGGGGAAAAGCTCCTGAAGATCTAGCATTCAGAAGAGGCAACCAGAGCAAAATCTGAGGTTTCATTTTTACAGATAAAATTACTTAACCTTTGACATATACTACTTCTTCATTCACTGATTACTAATTATAATTATAGCAACCTGGAGTTTACAGGAAGAAATCCATATGACATTTTCCAAGAAACATAATTAATTTAATTTCATTTTTTAATGGTTTCTTTAATTTAGCTTCCAAGATCTCACATGTGCCTATTTTACCAGGAGACATACAAGAACATCCCAGCACATGAGAACTCCTTATATAAAAAGCCACTCATAAAAGGAAAAAAAATTATCTCATCTTCGGCATGAGTCCAGCTTCTCTCCTAAGATTTGGTAGCAAATTTCCATTCCTAGGGTGGATTGTGAGCTCTTCCAACATCTCTGCTATCTCAGTTTTAAAGATGCTGCTTTTCTTCTGAACAACTGCAAAACTGCATTTCCTATGATTTTCTCAGGTCCTAAAAATAGAGGGAACCCTGCCTGCCTAAATTTTCATGGTTCCAATCACAGGAATTAAAAAGAAATAACCTCACTCAGGCCATCTTTCTTTTAGTCATCACTTCTGAGACCTCATTGCTCTGCAGCACCATGGAGTTGGGAGCTTCAGGAAACACATGTGCTCACAGTGACTTTATGCTTCAGTCTTAAAATATAGTTTTCCAGTTGAGAACCTCTATCAAAGATACTATTCAATTATCATAGCCAGGAATCAAAAAGGTCAGAAAACAGTATGCTGCAAATACATTTTCCTGTCCTTAATAGCGCAGCTTTCTGTAAGAAAAGGGCAGAATACAAGTAACTATCTCCAACTTCAGGAAGTGCCAAGATACCGTCCCCAATCCACAAGTGAGAAAAGAGGAAATTATGGAAACTATACTGTATGGCCATTTGGACAGTAGTTCAAGAGCAAATCTCAGCTAGCCCTTCGACAGGGCCATGCTCACATTAGTTAGTAAGCTGTAACAGTTCCAAATGCTGGCATGCAATACAGATTATTTATAACGATAATTTCTGATTAAAAGCAAAAACTTTCTATACACAGAATCATGGAATAGTTCGGGTTCTGTGTATAAGTATGAATATGTCTACACACAATGCACAAAGACATGTTTATTCTTAGTAACAGATCTGCTGCCCTGCTCATAATCTCCTACCTCAATGAAACATCAGAAAACCAAGAAAGCCCGAAGGCTATTACACAAACCAATCGAGTTGAAAAGAAATAACCTGTCCTGACAATTCAGTTCCTTTTCTGAATGCTTTGCTCACTGGATACACGGAGAAGAGACAACCAAAAGTTACTTAACACATGGCAGATGAAATCCTGAGCAACCAATATTACATCAACAGCAAAATAATCAAGCTGCTGAACAATTATCTCTTCAAAGAATTCTAGAACTATTATCAACAAAAAAGCTTGAGGTTTGGGCTTTTTCTTTTTTTCCCCTGGATAGAAAATTGAAGATGAAGTGAGATGAATAGGAGACCACAAACAGTTTATTTCCTCCCTTTAACACTTACCTTCTAGGTTTCACCCTCTACCATGGTAAAACTACCACCTATGTGGTAGTCACAGACACTTTACACATGTTCTGGCTTCCCCTGACAAATCCTGCAGCAAGTTCTTCCACGGATTCTCACAGACATTGAGTCAGGCTCTAATAATGCCTCCATTAACCACTGTATGTCATCTCATCTCAAAGTCAACAATTCTTGAAAAGTCATTCCTCCTGCCAGCCAAATGGGCTCCAAGTTCATTGTGGTTTGTAAGTACTGCCCCATCTCTAAGTAACGCTCCATGTAACTTGCATTACCAAGCTTTCTTGATCTTTTTTCCACGTTGGTATTAAACTACCTCAACTCCAACTGTACGTTATTAGATCTTATGAAATCTAGAAAGGGCAGAGTCAAAACAACTACAACGGTTATAAGATCACAACTCTAAAACATGAAAACCCCGTTAAGATTTTTAGATGAGTGAAAAAAACAGCTACTTACTGGTTTCGGCATTTTTCTTGTTTGCTTTAGTCCCTTGTCCACTTAAGTCTTCTACAAATGCTTTGTCCTCTTCTGCCAAAAACAAAATTGAAAGGGTTGTTTTTAAATTAATCAAAACATCACAGCAAATAGCACAAATTCCATGACAGGTAAACAAGTGTTTTACATGTACAAAATGCACTTTTCAGTAGATGCCATATATAAAAGGCAACTAAGCCAGTACCAGTCTACAGGTGCCTGAGCAGTAGCCTCTTTTCTAGTTTTTGTAAAATATGAATCCACTAATGTTAGAAAAAAGAGACAACAGTTCCCCAACTGCTACAAATTCTTTTAAAAGCTTTTGGTATCAGACATCTTCTAGTATCAAAAACCTTTACCATTATTTACTAGGAAATAAAATTCATACAAGGAACTCCAAAGCTGCAATTTAATCTGTCAACTCTAGTCAAACTTGAAACATCATGAAAACAAAGAAAAAAACCTAACGTAGTTTTAAACCACAGAAACTGTATTTTGTATCTATAAAAGCATGCTTTTCTCTCACTGAAGGGGTGATACGGTTATTTTTCCCAAATGAAGAGAAATGCAAGTACACCACAGTAAAAAAAAAAAAAAAAAAAGAAAAAGAAAAACATGAAAAAAAAACCCTGCTCCATTTAATACAACTTTTCTTCAAAAAAATAAAAATAGAAAAAAAAAGCAGAAAGTCTGTAAGTTACATCCACGTGGTAATGAAGGTATTTGCTATTGTGTTCTGTTCCAAAAAAAGGCTTTATGTCTTGAAAAAATCTGCTTGCCATGATACTGGTAGACAGCATCCTGCCTCCTTTTCAATTCATTCTATCTCAAGCACTTTGTTCCCTTCTCACATGATTTTAAAGTAAGGACTTCCATGAATCAGTCCTGCTGCTGGTCTGCAAAGAATACCAAAGATGGCATTGCCTTCAAAAATAATATTAACTGGAATTACACTTACACTAAGAAAAAAGAAAGTGACATACTAATCAGAATACTCCAAGATTCCAGTATCATAACACTCCATGTCTGCAACAGATGAATAAAAAATTCAGAAGTGCTTAAAAAAAAATAATAATACAATAAATAAATAAAAAAGATACAAGGAACCCCAAAATATTTAGAGCGATTTATTTTTAAAAGCAAATTTTTTTATAAATTCTCATCCATAAATAAAAATGCAAATACGAAGTACAGTTATATATACAAAAAAGTTATTTTTCCTTGCTTCTTGGCAATAATACAATAAATATTAAAAACATTTGCACAGCAACCTAAGGTGTTCTACCACTTAATTTGTATTTCTTTTTGTAATTTGTAAAGGTATGCTGGAGAAAAAGGGCTAGAAAAAAAGAGATAAAGGGTGAAAACAGAATTTAAAAAGCATCAGTTTTGTTTGCTGGTAAAGAAAAATTAATGTTAAGACTAAAGATTACGTACATATCTAACGGTATAATGCAGATACAGAACAAGTTTCATTTAATGAAAAATCAGCCTGAAAAAGAATTAAACCAACATCTTTCTATTCATTATGATATAATTACTATAGCACAACTATACATAATATTACCAATAATATAATAATTGTCTAGTATAAAGACAATTACGTCCTGTAGATGTATTCTTTTTTATTTAATTATGGCAGATATTCTAAAGTATTTGATAGCAGCAGTAAGACTACTATTCTAAGATATTGGTCAATATACTCTTGACAAAAAAAAAAAAAAACCAACTTTTCTGGAATTCCTCTCCTTTCTTTTTTTTGTTTTAATCACAAAACCTTTTTTTGGGGGGGGGGGGGGGGCGGGGGAGGAATAGGTTTATAGGTGCTTACAACACTGGCTTTTGATAAAATTCAACACCACATTTCCAGTTCACAGAAGAGACTGCTTCTCCCTCTCCCCTCCCTTTCCCTAATGTACTCCTCAGAAAAAATTGGAAAGAAAGTAAAACGTAAACCAAGCTTGACTCTAATATCTGCTAACAGTAAGCAGGATTCTGAGCTGTAGTAATCCCTGTGTTCACCTTTTTGACAGCAGAGGCTCACTGCTTGCAAAACTGAACGCAAATTGAAGCCCTAGAGTTAAGACTCAGTTAATTAACGATGCAAAAGCTAAATTAGATTCTCATGCACATTTTATAAGCGTGCCAAGCAAACAGTACTAAAAGGAATATTAAGTAGCATAACTATTCTTATGTGCCTACAGTTATATTAGCATTGAAAAGAAGGGCCATGGTAAGATGACTGATAAGAAGTCCAGTCTCCAGAAGCCAAATGCCAACATATGGCACAAGGCCGAGATCTGTGTTATCAAGTGATTACTCCCTGGGGTCTTTAAGGGAGACCATGTCAATCACTTTCCAAAATGACTGTCAGACCCTCATACATTCTGGCACTGCAAATTCTTCCATCCCAACTTACTGCTTTGGGTTTTACCCAAATAGTTTGTTAAACTACTACCAACCAATTCTAAATTACTTATTTGAAACATATATTAATTAAATTAATAAAAACGTATTTGGAAAATATATTAAAACCCTAAAGTAATTTTTAAAATCTAAGCTGTGACTACAAAGTTTTATACATTAAATCTGCCATCAAATCACAACTGGTAGACATGCAATTTAAATGAGTTTACAGAATTGTTTGTATGCAATAAAACAAAGCTGTAAGCTAAAAGTAAGAATCTTTGTGCAAAACTCAACAGAACTGAAGCCTGTCAGCCCCACAGACCCCATAGGCCTAATAAATTATCACAGTACATGGGCAACAAGAAAAAAAAAAAGGGGGGGGGGGGAATTAACAGCCAAGATATTTTTTTATTGAAGTGCTTGCTGTAATAGCTATTCCTATGATAAATCAGTAAATAAATAAAATTTTAACATTTATTTTTTAAAAAAAGAAAGAAATCTGATAAATTTAGAGGCAACTGTGTTGAATTTGTTTCTATGTCAGATCATAGAGACCTTGTGCCATATTATAATGGAAAAAAATAAAAATCAAACAACTTAAACTCATGGGCCATGGTATCCATTTTATATATAATGCAGAAAACAGCCAATGCCTATGTGCCTTCATACTAAAAATATTATGCAACTTCTAAAGAGTATATTCACACAGAAGCATTACAACGAAGTATTATATGAATATAAAAATCAAGTTCACAGATGTTAAAATTGTGCAAAAGTTGAACTAAAATAAGCGGCTAATAGAAAAATAACACCCTATCTTTCCCAGTTACTGGCATCCGCTAACACCAAAACCAAAACAAATATAAGGAAAATATTTGGCCAAAAGAAACCCAAAATCACTGCCAGAAATATCAAAATCACTGCCAAAATATTGTACATCTCCCTGTCATTACTGGAGTCAGAGTTCATGTCTGCTACTTACACATTTCCAACAAATTCATATTTAGTGGATGAAACCTTATCAGTTTCACTAAATTTTTATCTTTGAAACAATTAATTACCTAATCTTAACACTCACATGAAATGGCCCTGCAAGTAAAACAACCCAGTCAGCTGGGATTGGGAATGACAGCCCTGTCACTTCCCTCATTCTGAAACCAGTTTGTGACCTACTAGACATAAAGGCTCATCACTTTGGTATTTCGATTCCCAAAGGTGCCTCTTCCAAATCAGGATTAGTAGGCTTGCAACTTTGCAGAGTTCCTACTGCTGTAACACTCCAGCCCTTGAGACCTTAACAGCACATGCAGTATCTGGACTCTGGACCAAATCACCAAAACATCAGCAGGCTCCACAACACAAGCAAACAAAAAAATCATCCAGAACATAAAGAATTCTCTTGAAACAAAGAGCTAAGATTTCAGCTCATTTCACTACAAGGCAGTTAGGATTTTTAGATCAGTATTATCCATGTTGCCAGTTATGACACAGAAGCCAACAAATAAAGCAATTGTTGAAAGATGACAAAGCTTTCTTCGCAAGACGATGGTGAATAAAATGCTTCATGCCAAAATTCTGTCAAATAGTTTATGCAGCAGCTGGTTTCAAAGGAGACATTCATACACAGCCATGGGGCTGAGGTCAGGTGAGGATGGGACAAGAGGCAGAAGGCTTGAGCAGGCTGCCCAGCTGGCGCAGAACCAACCCTCAAAAGCGGGATCCCCATCTGACATCTCACAGAAGCCATCTCTTCAGCAGTGTGCCTTCTAAGCTCTAGCAAGAGCTTCAGTCTCTCTTTTCCTACATAGAGATGACAGGAACAACAGACCTTCAGCCACAGCAATATAACTCACTCATTTACAGGAGCTTACTTAAAATTATTATTCTTTTTCTTTTCAAAGTTTTATATCATTGCATGTTTTTGTGATACCTGAAAGTTTTAGCTCTTTGGCAGCAGTAGACAACTTACAGGCCAATGTACCTGACTAACTGGTCTCAAGCTTTCTAAAAGAACGCCTCTGCTCCAGAGCAGCCTGTGAATGCCTGCAGGGCAACCTTCTACACGAACAGCTCCCTAATGACACACTCGCTGCAGTCCAATAACGACGTTCATTTGTCACAGACTTTACTTCTGCATACATCTTTTTCAGACTGACAGAGAGGCTGTCTGGGATGCAAGCAAACCGGGGGGTGGGGGGATGGAGGGACACCAAAACAAGCCATCTAGCTCACAAATTTAAAAAAAAAAAAAAAAAAAAAAAAAGAAAAATAAGAAAAAGAGCTGAATCCCATAAGTAACATGCAATAATTGAGATTCGATGAGTGCTAGATATCACATGCAGTTTTACATACTATTTGAGTATTGTATCTTTACCTTCTTAAAAACAACCATTTTCCCCAATCCTCCCTTCCCTGAAATACTTGATACAGGCTTGCTGTCTCTTTGAAAAATAAATGCAATACAACCTGTAAATTGTTACACACTAAACATATTTATAGTTAATTTATTTTGAAGAGTGAAGTGTTCCTTCTAAACTGGAGTTCCTGAGAATTTCAGAAGAACAAATGAAAGCTTGGCAGTTGCCAACACTGTAGTTAAACAAAAAGCAACACAGACCAGCCAAAATATTCATGCCATATTTGCAGTTTTACCAGTTAACAAACTGGTATGCTATAGCTGTGCTATACAATTTACATACAGTTAATATTTATTAAGTTTAGTAACCTTGACTTCAAGTTTTAGCTTCAAAGTACCCACAACTGCACTACTTAAAATAACTCTAATATTTTGAGGAGTCCTACAATGACAGGCATGCCATCCTTCCCATGTACATCCGATATACCAGCAAAAATGGAAATTAAGGAGTGTGACTGGTGCAGGTTCTCTGCTGTTTCAAAGTGAAATAAATATTTCTCTAAAAATTCAGTTAACAAAGAATCATGACATAACCAAAATTCTGCATATATCCCATTTCAAAACCATGTCTTCTATCTTCTAAATGATGCTGTTAAGTCTCTTAGAACTGGCTCTATAGGACAAAGGTAACTTATAAACCTGAAGTCTCCATATATACTACCTAGTGTTCTTAAATCAAAATGTTCTAGTGTAAAGATTATTAACTCCCTTTTGGGGCCAATGTAATATTTGTTTTTCCTTGTACTACATGACTTGAAGGTTTCATTTCACAGAGTGCTCAATAAACATCTAAAACGGAAAGGAAAAGAAGCTTTTAAATTCAAAGCACAGTTAAGAATTAGCCTCCCGGTAAAGTTAACCCACAGATGCAGCCCTTCAATGTTGAAAAGAAAAAAGTTTACCTAGGCCCCTTCAGCTCTGAAGTAAACTTGCTGAGCATGCAAGATACACAGAGTGCTGCTTTAATGGATCAGTATCATTCAACAATCAGGACTTTCTTCAGATGTTTGTATAAAGCTTTGTTTACATCTACAGACTTGAAAATCCTCCCTTTCCCCTACTCCCACAGACTCCTAATGCAACACAAAGTTAACAGGACAGCTTTGATGTATTCAACACATCCAATAGAAAGTAGTAATACCTTAACTTCCCTCTTTACCTCTGCCAAGAGAAGTACCCCTTCTCAAAAAACAGAGCAAGAATGCTGAAGAAAGGCCACATACTTATCCTGGCAATGGCTAAAGTAACTTTAACAAGAAATGCCTTCTAATATCATAACTTCTGCACTTCTTACCCCTCTAATTTTGCATCTTGTAGGTGGATCCACATTCTCTCTTTATGGCTTTACCTAGTTTTCTGTGAACCAACTTTTTTTCTGGCAATTTATCAAGCCCTGCAATTCTCTCTTCTGCAATGGCAGAAACAGGCCAGAATTCTTTTTGTCATCTCTCCTAACAATTTTACACTGTTTCTTTCAGTCAGCATTCAAGGAAAACTCTCTGGACAGCTCCTGACATGTCACACCATGCCATTTTCCATGTGTTTTCTAAAGCTGTTTGTTGTACTTTTGCTCTCTGGTCTCCCAGTCTGACAGAAGAGCTGTGTCACTTTGGCACAAAGCTTGGAAATATGCCACTGCCTTGCAATTGCCATTTGCTGGGAGGCTGCCTATCTGGGAACATTGCATTCACTTGTACTTTATTTTTCTCATGGCCTCTCTTATGCTAAATCAATAGATCAAAATTGGTAAGTTAATAATCCAATAAACAGTTACTACTTTCTCTTATCTTTAACGATCAAGAAAACTACCTCATCACAGCAGCCATAATGTTACTGTACACCAACTCCACGTCTTCCCTCACAACAGGTATTGCCCAGCAGCACCGTGCCAACACTGTGTAAGAGCTGACAGCAACAAAGGTATTTCTGTGATCCCTGGGTTTGTGAGGTGCTGCAGACGCATGCATCCTCAAAACATTTCTGCGACCTAAACACGATGACAAGCACTTCTGATGATAGCAAACCAGACTAAGATGCACAGACATGTCTGAGGCTTGACACAAACAAGTCACAAAGACAGAATTAATTAAAACTCGGGACTGCCACTCCCATAATTCAGTTAAAAAAAAAAAAACACAACTTTTTAAAAGCCTGTACCAGAAAAAGGAACATGAAATACTTGTTTAGGGTGTTACATATACTGGAAAGGCTTAATAGCACCTTGCAACTGATGTGATTAGCTGGGGCTGGCATAAAGTCCAGAGTTGGTTGGGTTTTTTTCACGTTCAAATGAAGAAAACTGGCAGAAGTGAATGCCACAAAGTTGAAACTAAAGCCCCTTATCTGTGCTAGGCTTTAAGCAGCGAGGTTAATTACAAATGCCCACGACTTGTAGAAAACATTAATCCATTCAAAGAAAAAAAACAATGCACAAAGGCTCATTCAGGGCCGCTGTGCCCATTACGTCGGTGAGTATTTAAGGACTCTAAAACTGTGCATTTGTTGAAAACAATAGACAGCAACAGATGCTTCGCAGCACTTGTTTATGAAGTAATTCCTTATTATTCTGCCACACCGCCACAGTCAGCTGCCCGACCCGACTGCCACATGTCTACGGTAACCTCAAGAGCCGCGACGCTCGGGGACATGAATAATGCAGCGGGGGCTGCGCTGCTCGGGCACACCGGGGCGCGCTCCCGGGGCTTCCCCAACAAAGCGCCCGCAACCCCCTCATCGGCAGCGGGGGCTCGGCGAGCCGGGGCCCCCTACCAGGCGGCGGCGGACGCTGAGCCCCGGACCCGATCGGCGCCCTGCACCGCCGCCGCAACAAGTCTCCTCACTGCGCGCCGGTGTCCACCGCCCCCGAGGGCTGCGGGCGGGCTCCCGCCTCGGGCCGCTGCCGGCGCGGAAGAGGAGCGGCCCCCGTGGCCCGACGCCCCCTCTCTCCCCTCACAGCCGCCCGCGCTTCGCTCGCCACGGCGCCCTACGGGGCCAGTGCGGCCGCTCCCCGCGCCCCGCCTCACCTGGGGCTCCGCTCCCCCGAGAGCGCTGCGCAGCGGAGTAAGGAGTGGGGGACGAGACCCTGGGGTCGGTGCTGGGCACTGCGCTCTCCGCTCCTCACGGGGCGGGGCAGAGAGGTGTGTATCCACACACCCCTCTCCCCCCCCCGCCGCGCTGCACCCCCTCGCAGCGGGGCAGGAGGCGCTGCGGGGGCCGTGCCGTGCCGCTCGCGGCGCCGCCGGGGACGAGGCGCCAAGTGTGGCGGCGGCTGACAGATCCGCAATATGGCGGCGGCGCCGCCGCTCAGATTTTCCCCCCCCTCAGATGTTGCTCCTGCGCCCGCTCATGCGCGGCGCAACCAGGCCTGCGCCACAGGCGGCGTGAAACCCGTGCTCGTAGTGCCGGCACCGGCGGAGGGGCGCGGGGGTTGGTGGTGTGAGTGGTCCGCGGGCGCGGAAGGAGCCGTGCTCGCTTCGGCAGCGGTGCGAAAGCCGTGAGGGGGGCTGCTGGGGAGGAGGGAGGGTAGCGGGAAAAGCACGGTCTGCGAGGCGCCGGCAGGGCATGGTGGTACCGAGGCCTACCCAGAGCTCTTTGGCAGCGTTCTGCACGCTGGGGCTAAGCTGGTGCTTGGGGAGCGAGCGTCCCGCGGGAGCCTCCTGAACCCGGCTCTGCCCGCACGTGTTTACTTATAATAGCTGCTCAGTCGTCATTCGCGTAAGTCAGGAGATGAGGAGAAAAAGAGCCCTTCGGTTAGCACAGCGGGTCAGACAGGGAAAGCGTCAGTAAAGCCTGATCGCGGATAAGGGAGGCAGTTGGTAGCGTGGATGTCTTCCATTTGAAGCTCCGTGAGGAAGTACTGTGTCCTTTTTGTCTGGGGAGGAAAACGTGAGCGTGTGTGCTGGAGAGTGCGGTACGATGCTATAGGCTCTGGCAGGTGATTCTGCAGATACGGTGCAGGGAGCCCGTGGCGTCACCGATGGGGAGCAGCAGGCAGGACGGGGTTCGGGGGTGACCTGGGAACTGCGAGGCTGAGGCTGACAGAGCTCTGGAGCAACGGGAAGCCTTAAGAAAAAGTGCAGAATGCAGTTCGAGTGGAGAGTGCTGTTCTCTTCCATGTCATGGAATCAACTACGTGGGAAAAGATCTGTAAGATCATCGAGTCCAACCATCAGGTCAGCCGTTACGCCAGGGCTGCCAAGACCACCACTGAACCATGTCACTAAGGGCCTCATCTGCACGGTTTTCGAACATTCCCAGATCTGGCAATTCCACCACTGCCCTGCGCAGCCTGTTCCAATGTCTCATCACCCTTTCGGTGAAGAAATTATTCCTAATCAGTCCGAACTTCTCCTGGTGCAGCTTGAGGCCGTTACCTCTTGTCCTATCATTTGTTACTTGGGAGAAGACACTAGCCACCTCCTTACTCCATCCTCCTTTCAGGTAGTTATAGAGAGCAGTTGTTGCAGTTGATGAGGCACTTGCTCCTTTTTCGTCACTCAGGTGGGGGAGTTACAGTGGAGGATGGGGGACACACACACACACCCCACCCTCTTTTTTTCCATATACATATTTTCATTTTTTCATATACAATCCCAACAGGAATGGAGAAGAAAACAGCAGTAAGGAGAATCCTGAAGGATGGAGACGTTGTAGCAGTGCCAGCTCACTCTCTGCTTTTGTAGTTTATTTTTTGTTTACAGGGTGCTTCCTGAGCTTGGTGGGAACATAGCCAGCATGGCCAAACAGCAAAGCTCAGTGCAAAGGGATCCACTTGAGTTACCAGCTCTTGAGTCATGCAGCTACTATTAATACACCTAGCCCTCTGACTGTTTGATAAAGAAAGGCTGGGGAAAGAAGTGAGAGGAATTTTCAATTAAAGCTGCTTCAGAAAGAATAGTAATAACATTTTAGGATGAATGAGAGATGGGGAGAAGGAGAGCAGCCTGGCAAACAAGAAGGAATAATCTCCCAGAGGGACTCTGACTAAGCTGGGTTTTTTTAGATTTGTTTGGACAGAATTTTAAATAACATTCTGATAAACTAGATGACTATGTAACACAAACTGTAACAAAATTAATTATATAAGAATTAGTTTAATTGCTTCTTCCAGGGGCAGTTAATGAGTTTAATCTGTAATGATTTTATACCTTTCACTGTATTTCAAAGAGATGTTTCTCTTGCAGTCATCACCACAGAAACTGAACATCTCAGTCTTATTAAAGGTGTGTTCCATTTCCTCTTAATGGGCTAAAATTTCAATTCTAGCTTTGTTTATGCCATTTTGCTGCAAGAAAGAAGTGACAGTGGCTCCTTTTCTCTTTCTTGTTCGTGAAGAGCATCCTGTCTTGAAACACAGTATTTTGCAGTGCATTAGATTTCTGAAGGGTCCTGCAGCCTCTGCAGATTCATGGTTCCACTCACCATCAGTATGACATATACTCTCCCCTGTTCAGGCAGCCTTTTCCTGCAGGTCAGAGTAAGATCCAAGGGAAAAGAAAAAACCAATAACCCACAGAAAACCAAACCCTACATCCTTTAGTCACCTAAAGAAGTTGTCTGTGGTTCAGTGCACTGCACAGATAAAATGTGTTTACTTCAGTTGACTGAATTAGAGGCTCGCTTTTCTTCCAAAACACTCCATTGTGAACTGGCTCAAATACAGAATTATTGCAGTAGGACATGGTTTCTTTACTAGTGTTGACAGCATGTGGAAGAAAGTTCCTTTCAATCTGTTCATTATCACTGTAGGATACGCATTATCTCTTACCCTGTTAAATGAAGAATATTATTGCTAAAAAATGTCAAGGTAAATAATATTCTTATCTTCCTTGTCAACAGTATAATGTGACTTGCTTCTCACCTTGCTTCCTTAACAGGGTGTAAAATGGCAGTTTGTCTGATAAAACAGGGCAGTAAAAACAAAAGTGTAGTTAGAGATTATATTCTTTTTAGCCGTGAAACTGAAACTATAGCAAGAACTACAGGCAATAAAGAGAGCTTTCAGATACCCATATCAAATTACAAAGTTCTTTAAGAGGTAGGTTATAAAGTTAAGAATGCCATAAGGGCAAGATAGGAAGTTTGTCTTCCAGCAGTAATGCCAAAATACAGCTTTTCATTCAAAACAAAACAGATTTAATTTAAAATTTTGATTGCCCTATTTGAAGAATCAACCCTAGAATCACTTTAGAAAGTAAAGATTTATTTTGGGGGCCAATACTTCTCTTGTTTTACAATGCACCTGCCAAGGCATAAAGCATTAGTGAAGACCCAGTGGTGTGTTAGAATCTGCTTTTATTACAGCTAAATACACAATCCAAGCACATTTACTGGACAAGGCATTTTGAAAAGGAGAACTAAGGAAAAAAAAATCACCTTGAGGAATTTCTGATTTTTTGGCACCTTAAATGGTATGCAATATGTCTTTATTCTATAATTCAGCTTGGATTTATAACACCAGATAGGATAGAAGTGCAGTTCTGCCCTTCATACCATGCCCCTCGCATGAACAGTTGTATGTGGATGTAGTCTGTATGCCTGGAAGCCAGCCACTCTGGCTGGGTATATTTATGCATATGACTCAACACACACGTACTCATCTATTAATATGTTTACAGAAGTAGGTCTAAATAGTCTAAAATTATTTCAGGGTAACTTTGCTATTACTAATTGTATGGTCTAAAACCAAATTGTTTATTTTTTTGTTGGTATTTGAGTAACAGTAATAGTATATGTTACCTTAATGGGCATTAATCGTACTCATTTTCCTAACAAGTATGCTAGATTGCCTTTTAGAGTCTTTGCTAGAAACAAAAGGAATTGAAAGAATTTTGTGGTTATTAGATGAATCCAATTCACAGATATTTTAAGTATTTGGTTAAATTACAATAAATGTCTGAAGTAACAGTTTTTATGTCTGTTGTTAGATTTGTCTGTCATTTAAAAGTAAGTGTATCTAATGCCAAAATGTATTTTTTAAGGCATTATTAAAAACCAGATTTCAATGAAAATATATAAGGGTTCCAGTAGTAACACTGAACAATCCAAGTTGTCTTTACTGCATGTGTATACATAGCCTCAGCTTTGATCAGATTCAAAAGGTGAAATGTGCTATGATGCTGGAGGGATTTGTCCTTTTCCTTTCTGAAGCACCATGTCTGTGTGGAGCTTACTTATGTCCCCCTCAGTACTGTGATCCTGCAGTTGACAGCACCTCCACAAGCCTCAGCTCCAGGGAAGAGAGTCCATGTCCAGGACCTTTCAGCCAGATACTCCCCTGCACGAGCGTTGCTGATGAGGGAGGACAGACCTAGTGTGCAAAAAACTATGTGGAAGGGGAATTCTCCTTCCTCTTCAGGGACATGCAGGAAACAAAGGAAAACACCACGTGAAAGCCTGACCAAAACATCTGAAAAACAGGGGTCAGGATAACCTACTAAAGAACTGCTGTGTTGGCAACTGGCTGGGTGTCAGGCCGTTCTACCTTTGTTTTAATAACCTACCTGAAGGGGCTTAGCCGCTAATGTTGACATTAAACCTTGGCTGGCCAGCAGACACCTTTATAACTGAAAATCCTTAAGGTTGTTTGCCAAAGTTTTGTCCTGCAGTCCAGTGAATTCCAGCTGGTGAAAGACTTCAGGAGAGCATCGCTTCTCTTGCCCACCAGAAGCAGACAAATTGCACTTGCCTAGGGCGTGGGTGAGTGAGAAAGAAACCCAAAGGCATTACCACTGAGCAGCTTGTGCATACGGTGACCTCTTCCAATGACACATATTTGGTTCTCTCTTAGGTATTTAGTCTCTTGTGCTACAGCAAAGACACTGCAGTCATGTCAGCCTGCATCAGGGCCATTTTAATACTACTGCACAAGACAGCAAGTAGTAAAATCAATTGTTGAGGAGTGTGTTTATCTTACAGTGTCAAATATGGATCTTAATTCATTTTAAGTGAATCTATATACATCTCTGTGGTACTAATTTGTGCATTTATTTTTTGTACACAGAGTATGTATTACACAGTCGTTATGTTCCAGCTACTATTTCAACCACCATTATAATTTCATTACTTGTTTTTATAACTGTTGCTAATTGCACAACAGACAAGTCAACAAATGAAGCTGCTCTGCAATTAAGGTGAGGGTGAGCTGTCTGATTTCCCGTATCCGAGATGGGACATATCTGCTCTTGTCTCCTGTTACTCAGACATGCCTGCACTGATACATCAAGTTGTCATCTAACAGCCGACACCTAACTGTAGTTACTGCTTCTGGCCACGTAATGTTTTTATCTCATTCATAGTTACAATTATTATGACAAGCACAAGTTGTTCTGCAGTGACAGCGTTGGGTTTTTAGTGACAGCATTTATTTTAGTTACAATGTGGCGGTAGCTGGGTCACGTTGCTGCCATTGGAAATCAGTTGTTGCTAATCATGGAAGTACTCGCTTCAGCAAAATGATATTAAGTATTTATAATGAAATAACATAGGATGTAATGTACGAGGCAGGTTACAGGCACCAATCCTGACAGCATTTTTGATGAGACTGTTTCTGTGGGGGGAAGAAAAAGGGAATGTGATTATTAAGGAATTGGATGCAAGTTTTTAAGAGCTTGCAAAATATATACAACTTTTAGAGCCGAGCCAAATGCTTTTGTGCTTTTGTTTTGGGTTTTGTTTAGTTTGTTTTTTCCCTAAGACGCATGTACACTGCTCAGAGATACAACCATACACCTTTATGAATAAACAAAATGGTATTAAAAAGTAGAGCTTTTTGCTAGGAATCAGTCACTTAAGTATTCTGTGGTCCTGATCACTTCTAATTATACTGCATTTGCTTGCTTCCTTATTAACAAGCAGGAATAAACAAGACTGTGGAAGGAGAGTTGCAACTTTCCCAGCAAAATGCATTCTCGGCTTTCTGTCATTTCCCTGTTCTACACCCCTCAGAACTGAAGTTCAAACTTTCCCCTCGGCTCTAGCCAAATAGAGTGGTTAGGGCTTCTTTTTTAAATGGGAAATTCCTGTAATATTTATTTAGGAAAAAAAAAGAGTGAAAATTGAAGTAGAATGTTCAGTTTTGTGTTTTCCAGATATGAGATGTTCTTGAAAGGATGCCAGTAGCATCACAAGATCAAAAAATGCTTGCAGAACCAAAGGAAACACCCCATCACTTACTTTAAGGGGATATTCTACAGTGGTCTCCCCAGCCCACTTGTATTAAGAAAACAGAAGAAAATTTTAGTTACAAGAAAACATGTCAATTTTTTGCCAGAGTTGGCTTTAGCTAAACTCTGTGTAATTCTTAATCGTAAAACTCTTCTGGAAACAAGCAAACAAACAAAAAAATCCCAGTAAGAACACGTAAAGAAGTAGAGACTAAATACAGTTACTTTTATTTTAAATGTTATGTCTTCACTGAAATCACTGGCTTATTTCAGAGTTAATTTGCTAGTACTGAGTACGAGGCCGTAAGTCCACAGGCACTCTGGGCTTCTGAAGGAATTGTGGCCAGCAGGTTGAGCAAGGTGATTGTTCCCCTCTGCTCCACTCTCATGAGACCGCACCTGCAGTCCCCAACACAAGAGGGACATGGACCTGTTCAAGCAAGTCCAAAGGAGGCCATGGAAATGATCAGAGGGCTGGAGCACATCTCCTGTGGAGATAGGCTGAAAGAGCTGGGATTGTTCAGCCTGGAGAAGAGGTTCCAGGGAGACCTTAGAGCAGCTTTCAGTACCTGAAGGGGCATACATGAGAACTGGAGAGAGATCTTTTAACATAGAGCATGTAGTGACAGGACACGGGGAAATGGCTCCTCACAAAGGGTAAATCCAGGTTAGACATTAGGAAGAAATTTTTCACTGTGAGGGCAGTGAGGCTCTGAAACAGGTTGCCCAAGAAGCTGTGGCTTTCCCATAACTGGCAGTGTTCAAGGACAGGTTGGACAGAGCCTTGGGCAACATGGTCTAGTGGAAGGTGTCCCTGTCCATGGCAGGGGGTTTGAAACTGGATGATCTTTAAGGTCGCTTCCAACCTAAACCATATGATGATTCTATGAATGCAGGAATAAAAAGTCTGAACTGACACTAGCAAAAGCATGTGTCATTAAAACCAGCCTCAGCTCTACCGCTGAAGTGGATACACCCACAGAATCTTTTTTTCACTTCACAAGCATAGCAAGTGAGGAATGTATCAAGGCATTTTTGCCATTTCATTTGCAGACCTAGGTTTATATCAAGGCTCTATCATCATCAGACCCACAAAGATGCAATTTTGAGTCCAG
The DNA here is from genome assembly GCF_033783945.1 of Neopsephotus bourkii. NCBI lineage: Eukaryota > Metazoa > Chordata > Aves > Psittaciformes > Psittacidae > Neopsephotus > Neopsephotus bourkii. Next base: position 6,089,201 of record NW_026902113.1, read on the forward strand.
GAGGTAATTTAGCCGTAAGAGGGCACCTGATCTTAGAATCATAGAAGAGTTAGGATTGGAAAGGACCTTAAGATCATCTATTTCCAACCCCCCTGCCATGGACAGGGACCCCTCACACTAAACCATGCCACACAAGGCTTCGTCCAACCTGGCCATGAACACTGACAGGAATGGAGCATTCACAACCTCCCTGGGCAGCCCATTATAGCTTCACCACCTGCACAGTAAAGAACTTCTTCCTTATATCCAGTCTAAACTTCCCCTGTTTAAGTTTTAACCCATTACCCCTTGTCCTATCACTACAGTCCCTAATGAACAGTCCATCCCCCGCATCCCTATAGCCCCCCTTCAGATACTGGAAGGCTGCTATGAGGTCTCCATGCAGCCTTCTCTTCTTCAGGAAGAGCAGCCCCAGCTTCATCATCCTCTTCTCCAGGATGAACAGCCCCAGCCCGATCATCCTCGTGGCCCTCCTCTTGGCTTGTTCCAACAGATCCATGTCCTTTTTATGTTGAGGACACCAGAACTGCACACAATACTCCAAGTAAGGTCTCACGAGAGCAGAGTAGAGGGGCAGGATCACCTCCTTCGACCTGCTGGTCTCACTCCTTTTGATGCAGCCCAGGATATGGTCGGCTTTTTGGGCTGCGAGCGCATAGTGAAGCCGGCTCATGTTCATTTTCTCATCGACCAGCACCCCCAAGTCCTTCTCTGCAGGGCTGCTCTGAATCTCTTCTCTGCCCAACCTGTAACTGTGCCTGGGATTGCTCAGACCCAGGTGTAGGACCTTGCACTTGTCATGGTTAGACTTCATGAGCTTGGCATCAGCCCACCTCACAAGCATGTCAAGGTCCCTCTGGATGGCATTCCTTCCCTCCACTGTATCAAACGAACCACACAGCTTGGTGTCATCGGCAAACTTGCTGAGGGTGCACTCACTCCCACTGTCCATGTCACCAACAAAGATGTTGAACAAGACCTGTCCCAACACTGATCCCTGAGGGACACCACTCGTTACTGGTCTCCAGCCGGACATTGAGCCATTGACCGCAACTCTTTGCATGCAGCCAGCCAGCCAGTTCTTTATCCACTGAGTGGTCCATTCATCAGATTGATGTCTCTGCAATCTAGAGACAAGGATGTCATGCGGGACAGTGTCGAACGCTTTGCACAAGTCCAGGTAGATGACGTCAACTGCTCTACCCCTGTCTATCAGTTCTGTAGCCCCATCATAGAAGGCCACCAAATTGGTCAGGCAGGATTTCCCCTTAGTGAAGCCATGCTGGCTGTCACCAAGCACCTTGTTGTTTTTCATGTGCCTTAGCATGCCTTCCAGGAGAATCTGCTCCAAGATTTTGCCAGGCACAGAGGTGAGACTGACTGGTCTGTAGTTCCCCGTATCATCCATTTTCCCCTTCTTGAAAATGGGGGTTATATTTCCCTTTTTCCGGTAATTTGGAACTTCACCTGACTGCTATGATTTTTCAAATATGATGAACAGTGGCTTAGCAACTTCATTTGCAAGCTCCTTCAGGACCCACAGATGGATTTCATCAGGTCCCATGGGCTTGTGTACATTTAGGTTTTTAAGATCGTCTCGAACCAGATCCTCTTCTATAGTGGGTCCAAGGTCTTCATTCTCACGGTCCCTGCATCTGTTTTACAAGACTTGGGTGGTGTGGTCAGAGCCTTTGCCAGTGAAGACTGAGGCAAAGAAGTCATTCAGAACCTCAGCCTTCTCCAAATCCTGTGTAGCCAATTCTCCCAATAGCTTCTAGAGTGAGCCTACATTGCCCCTAATCCATTTTTTATTTGCTACGTCCCTATAGAATCCCTTCCTGTTATTCTTAACATCCGTAGACAAGTGTAATTCTAACTGGGCCTTAGCTTTCCTAACCTGGTCCCTAACTTCCTGGATAAAATCCCTGTATTCTTCCCAGGTCGCCTGTCCTTCCTTCCACCTTTTATAAGCCTCTTTTTTCCTTTGAATTTCCTCAGCAACTCCTTATCCATCTGTTGTGGTTTAAAACCAGTCAGGCAGCTCATTCACTCACTCCCCCCTTCTTTCCCTCCCCCTACACCCAGAGGGACGGAGAGGAGAACCAAAAAGAATGCAAGTCCCACAGGTTGAGATAAGAACAGTTTAGTAACTAAGGTATAACACAAAACACTACTGCTACTACCAACGATAAGATAAATAACAAGGGAAGAGAATACAACACCTCAGCACCCACTGACCCATAACTCACCCCATCCTGCCTGACCAAGCACCAACCGATACCTCGTCCAACCCCGCAGTGCCTAGCCCTTCCGGGTAACTCTCAGTTACATCCTGGGCATGATGTGCTGTGGTATGGAATACCCTTTTGGCTAGTTTGGGTCAGGTGTCCTGTCTCTGCTTCCTCCAAGCTTCCCCTCCTCCCTGGCAGAGCATGAGGCTCAGAATGTCCTTGGTCAGACTAAAACATTTGAGCGGTAACTAAAAACATCGGTGTTATCAGCACTGTGCCCAGGCCGAAAGTAAAAACCACAGCGCTGCACCAGGTACTAAGAAGGAGAAAAAATGACTGCTACTGCTGAACCCAGGATACCATCCAAGGAGGTCTCCTGGCCCTCCTGCTGCACTACCTTCTAGTTGGGATGCAACACTCCTGAGCTTGGAGCAGGTGAGCCTTGAATATCAGCTATGGGCTATATCCCACGGAACTTTACTAAGCAGGTTCCTGAAGAGGCCAAAGTCTGCTCTTTTGAAGTCTAGGGCAGTGAGCTTGCTGCACGGTCTTCTGGCTGTCCTGAGGATCTCAAATTCAGCCATCTCGTGATCGTTGCATCCAGGGCTGCCCTGGAACGTCATATTTCCAATGAGCCCTTCCCTGTTGGTGAGCACAAGGTCAAGCATGGCACCTCTCCTTGTCAGCTCCTCTATTACTTGCAGAAGAAAGTTGTCTTCCACACAATCAAGGAGCATTCTGGATTGCTTGTGCCGGGCTGTACCGTTGCTCCAACAGATGTCAGGGTGCTTGAAGTCCCCCATGAGAGCAAGGGCCTGTGAGCGTGAGGCTGTTCCTATCTGTCTGTAGAGTGCTTCATCTGCAGGTTCACCTTGATCAGGCGGTCTGTAGCAGATCCCCACAATAATGTCTCCCATCGCTGCTTTCCCTTTAAACCTGACCCACAAACTCTCTATTGACTGCTCACCTGTCCCCAGACAGAGTTCCATACTCTCCAGCCTATCCCTAACAACTCCCCCTCCCTGTCTCCCAGGCCTGTCTTTTCTAAAAAGCCTGTAACTTTCCATTCCAACACTCCAGTGATAGGAGCCATCCCACCATCTTGTAGCAGTTATGTTGCAATCAAACCTTACCTTACAAACCATCCTCCATTAAAGTTCAGCAAAGAAAAACAAGGCAGAAAAGGGAGAAAGATAATTCTAGGATGCTAAGAATTTCAGTGTACCGTATCGTCAAGTGACAGCTGCTCCTTTTTCATTTCACTGTGTATGAAGAAGGTCTGAAAGAATTAGGAATTTTTATTTGCTTTTAGAATTAATATTAAAAGACACAATTTTTGGCTATCCTTAAGAGTACCTCAAAGGCATTGGAAGAATCAGGTAGGCTAGAATATTACAAGAATACCAGAGCAATGAAATAAGATTAAATTGAAATGGGAAATTAGTTTGATTTAGTCCCTTTAAGGGTCTAAATTCTGCTAATATTACATGGCATTCATATTCAGTGGCAAACAGAGATTGAAAGGATGGCACATAAGGACAGATTTTGAAATCTCAGATGCTGCTGAAACTGAAATTACAAAAGAGGTAAGTTTTTCCATGAAACTAGATTGGCTAAGGTTGTGGGTGCTTGGTAACTGAGCCCCATAACTGATTTGGTGTAGCTGTAGTTTTTTGCTAGAGGCTGAGGCAAACTTGAGAGCTCTGCCTGGTGTGGATTCCCTGTTGACAGACGTTACAGGATCGCTCAGCTGGTCCTTCCTACTGGGGACACCTCAGTTTTCTTTTTCTTCTTTCCTGATGGCTGTTGACATGAAATTTGTAGGATAATAATTTCTTCCAAGGCCCTTGCCTTTGCTGCCTTTGGTTAAAGTTGGCTGATACGTTTTAAAGATACCAAGTAAACTCGAGACAAACTTAGTTGGAAGACAAAAGCTGGGCTGAAAATAGCTACAAAACTGAGGTCCACTATCAAGGCAGAAGTACCAGTCCAAGTAATTTATCTTGTTTAACAATGCACAATTTTTTCCTATATCCTGAACTCATGTTCAGACTAGACTGTAGATAACACATTTTTAAGTTCACCATTTGGCATTAAATGCTACTCGCAGCATACATTGAAACCAGCAGGTTTGGTTACTGGTTTTTCCATCTGAAAGTTCAAAATTCTATTACATCCTGGAGTCAACGAATTCTGGGAGTAGTTCAAACATGTCTGCTGCATGCATCTCTATAGCTTAGATGTTCATCTTTTGAGTTTAATTAGATGAGACAAAGCATTCCTCCTCCTAAGAACTCTGGTTTGGCCATTTTTTGTTTCTTTTAAACAAAACATTGTCCTTGCTCCCACTTAACAGATCAAGAGGAGAGTTACTCTGGTTGCTCTGCTGACAGCTCATCATTTTCTAAATGGAGTTTCTTCTACATGGAGCCAGTCAAAACCACTGAGTCTTTGCCTGAAGACAGGTTTGGTAGCTTAAAGATCTGCCTTTTCTTGCTTTCTTACTTCATCTCCTATCATATAAGTACAGCTCAGAATGTTTTCCTCGTTGCTTCAGCTGAGCCGTGCAAACTTCATTTCTATTGTCGATCTACAAAAGTCTGAGGGAATTTCATCAGTGTTGGCGTACAGGGAACACAATGGCAAATGAAGTCTGCACAGGGTAGAGAGAAGGTAAAAAATTAATCTTCCACATTATATGTTAACACTATTGTTTCCAGAAAAATACAGAGCTATCAATATATACAGTACAGTACGTGGCTATGATCAACAAAATGTTTAAGATTCATGTCTGTACAGATCATATATCCTCAGCTGAAATCTCTGTACAGCTCTGACTGTTGCAGCCTAGAAGACTGCAGGATTAAGAGACATTTGGAGACACTGAAGGGACATGAAAAAAAAAAGGCCTCTATGTAGTAAATAAGAATATGCAAGCCTGGGGCTTAGGAGAAGAAAAACACCAACCAACCAACCAAACCAAAACTAAACTAAACAAAAGACCCCCAACCCTTTCCTGAATACTGTAAAGGAAAGGAAAACCAGAGGGGGTGAGTGCCCCGTTGGCATCTTGTGAATAGAAAAGTTGCTGAACAGAAATGAATAAGCAGGCTTGAAACCTTCTGTGGAAGTTTATGTTTTATTATATTTCTTATTTTATATTTCTTATTTATTATATTATGCTAACAAGTCAGCCACCACAGTATAAATTTGAAACAGTGATGCAATGACAGTAATGTGTGAAAAGCCTGGGCAAACTAACTCAGCGTAAATGTGCTTGGGGCTAGCAGTCATCTTAATCTAAAACCTCCCTTTCAGCCTGTCATTGCAGCAGGGGAACAGAAAGGCCTATAACAACTAGGTTTATTTGTATGTGATCTCCTATGAAAAAGCACAAAATCACAGAGTGATTAATAAACAGCCAGCAGGATGGTCAGTAGGAAAGGACAACAGGGACTGGGAGCAACTAAAAAATTACATGGTGACACTTCAGCATGCAGCAGCCTAAATTGAGGCAGGTGGTCAATCCACTGTACTTGACACTAAGTACCAGTGAATAATGTACTACCTAAGGAGGTAAGTAGCTATCATCTGCCCTAAGAAAACCACAAGACAACTCTAAACTACTGTCCTTTATGGAAAGTGTAGTTGCTGTCCCATTTTCCTTCCTTTACTTTCCTCCTTTCTAAATTCTGTTTTGGCAAACAGTTTGTAAATGGGAAGTACAGTATTTTTCAGGTCACTTTTTAGTAAATACTCCTTAGAAATTCTGGGTCAAGATCTAGCAAAAGGCTTGTAAACATAAAAATAGAATAGAGAACATGGTTTGTGAGCTTTCATTTTCTTAGTCTTGTAGCACAAGAGGAGGCAGACTGTGTAGCTGACAATTCATATATTTGAAACCAGGTGCTGTCTTTTCATCAAAGAACAAAACAGGTTGGAACTCACTGCTCCAGGATGTTATTGATGTCAAAACACACAACAAGAGTCCAAGAGAGAGGGCAGTCATCTCTTGTCCTGACTTACTGTATTTGTGGGTATTCTTGTTATTCATATAAGAGGTATTAAAAAAAAAAAAAAACAAACAGTTGGAAATACAAAGTTTAAACAAGTTAGCAATTACGATGAAGTCTCCATCACCCCAATTCTATTGAAAATATGTCTGGGTTTGCACATCTTCTCAGAAGCATTTGGAATTGACAACAGCTAGAGATATACAAGTGTGCTAAATGAACATAATGCAGTATGGCAAGTTACATGCTTCGGTGAGCTCAACGTTTTCTTAAAAATAAAACTAGGTTTAGCCCACAGAGAGAGCATGTCAGTGATCAAACTATACTTGCCTTGAGGAAAAACAGGGGGAGAAATCTCTAAGGTTAAATTCTGTAAAGCAAAGTTTCAAAGAGACTACTGAAGAGAAAGTAATTGCTCCAAACTCCCTCTTTCTGAAAGGTCAATTTTCAGTTCCCTTTAGGAGAATGTAAGAAATACATGTTACACAACTGTTCAGAAAATCCTTTGTTACTGTAGGAAGTCATTTCTTCTAGGCAACTTAGGCTTTTGGGAAATTCACTTCTACAGAGATCCATTTCAGGTGTTATTGTACAACTATTTGGGCTCAGAAAACCTTGTTTGCAAATGCAATAGACCATGAAAATGGTGAGTTAGATTCCTCTTTATAGCTCTGCTTAGCAATTAAAATTTCTAACTTAAAATGCAATCACCATTAAGATCCTCAAAAGCACTACCATTCCCTGTAGAAGGGTCTGTCACAATCCCACCCAAGATTCTTTAAAGTTCACAGTATTTGCAAAGACTCATTTTGATGTTTAATCTCCCACATATAAAAAATCTGATGGCAGGAGTCCTGCTATGAAACTCTGTATGGAAGAAGAGAATCCAGCTTTTACTGTAACTTCCTTCTCTTTCAGTGGTAGCATAGTCCACTATTACTGCTAATGCTAGCAGAGCAGAATACATTTGTGCTTACATGTCTTTTACATTAGCAGTTGTATGACAACAGTGAAACCCCGCATCCTGGAAAACATAGCAAGGGAGGCTATTTTGTTAAGGTAGTTTTACAAGCAAAATGAAGATACACCCAAAGTCTGCACAAGGGCTTTTAATCCAGATACTGTGAGTAAAACCAGCAGCTGCATTGTCACCTGCACAGAGATGTAGGCATGTTCTGGTTGACTTCTTCACTTTGCCTCATGAGAAATGCTGCTGAAATTTCTTCAATAAGATTAGAGCCTTCAGAGCAATGCTGTAAAGAAGGTTCAGGCCTTCTTCAAGATGCTAGTGTAACCAGATTTAGTTTGCTTCTCATCACATTTTCAAAATCCTTGGAAGAAATTTTTAATTGCTAACATTTTCCATCAGTTTAAGATACTCAACCTGCTAATCTCTGTCTTAATATGTTCAGAATTCAGTTACTAAAACATTTGTGTAAGTAAGTAATGTTATCTATTACTCAAAAGGCTTGCTACAGTCTATTGAAGCAAAATAAAATATGGAGTAAAGCTCATCTCACAAGACCTATGAGCCTCATTAGTAGTCCTAATCATTTTATTCAAAGAACTGTTCATATGCATTTTGGTTTGCAGAACAGGCGATTTACATTTTTCCAAATTCCATGAAAGCTAAGCCACTGGACTGGTATTTTTCCTAGACAGTAGGCAAAGCCATTAACAAATCTGTGGGACAAGAAAGATAATTCATCAAGTCAAGCAAAGATGGATTACAAGATACTGTTTACCTTAAAATAAGCTGGGACCATTATACTTCTTTACACAGGATGTCAGAGCTCCAGCAAAAATCTGGGAAGAGAACACAGGATTTCCCCCGCTGTTTTCTTCTTGTGAAGCAGAGGAAGATGCACTTGAGAAAATGATACTGCAGAAAAGGATGTGGGTAATTCTGGTTTCATATCTGGTCTGAGTGGGTGTATCTCAGCTGCCTTTTGAGGGATGCTCCACACTCTTCCTCTAGAATAGATGCAGCCTTGTCAAGCATAGACCCTGTGCTCTGCAATGTCAAGCCACCTGCTAAAGCAGGGGGATCTGAGAGGAAGCAAGCACACCCCAGAGTCTGGGGGTCACCATGCTGCATCAGTGTACAGACAGGATACCCATGGGCTGCCTGTGAGCATTTCTGCGGGTGTCACATGGGTTGCTTGAGAGGCTAACATCTGCATGAGGGACAGGTACAACCTGACTTAGGTTGTACTCTGGTGTAAAGGGGGAGGCTGTTACAACCACTAACTTCTGTTGTGCTTCTATAAAAATATAATATACTCAAATAAAAGCATGGAACTTAGTGACCTTGTGTTTGAATTGAAGGATTTTTGCTTCAGAAGAATTTGAATGTTTCATAATAGTACAGATGTAAAAACCCAAGTATTTTTGCTTTTATCTTTTGCGTGATGATTTCTTGGTCTTTCATGCAGTGAGACTAGTCTTCTGAATAAGGCTGTTCATATGCTTGCAGTGCCAGGAGCTTCAGTCTTTCATACACACCCTCTGTCTACCCAGGATGGGTAGATAGAAAAGGAAGCAAGTTCAGTCTAATTAATTGGATGTCCCAGCTAGCAAATGGCAAAGGCACAAGCAGGTCTGCAGTGACTACAACAGTGGTGGCTCAGGAAACAGCCTTCACTTCCCCACTTTCCTTTGATAAACAAATAATAATTTCTGGAAAATCATTTACTTCTCCATTACATAACTGAAGAGTTCAAATTTCTTCCATATTAGTAAGACACCCATCTACAGATACAAGCTGTCAAGTGCAACAAACACCCATCCTGATACCCCAACTGGGTACAAGTCATTGAGACCCAGATGTTACAAAGCCATTTGCTTTTACTAAAAGCAGTCTCATCCTTAATAAAGGGCATAAACACTGGAGCTAGACATTCATTTACTTGTCTTTCACAGTCTTCTGCATTATGATGGCTAGCCCAGCTCTGTGTTGGTGTAACGCAGCATGACTCAGTGCTAACTTCACAGCTGTGCTGGTTTAAAACAATGAATTTGGCCTGGTTTAGAAATTGAGAGCTGCATGATTCTGCAACTTCTGTTTCTATATAGAAAACAGAAGTGTGTAAGAAAAGTAATAGGGTAGAGCACTACCTCAGCAGTTGGAACTACAGTGGTACTGCTGTGGGTTACTAACTCCAGCTTTGTGCCAGCAGTTTGGCTCAGAGCCCTAGAAGCAGTGCAAGAAAAACCTCTATATGATACATATACGCCAGCAGAGTGCTCTGCCTTGAAATAAGAGCCGACAGGCAAAGCCAATGGAATACATTGGACACATTGTTTTATTGCTGCCTTACTACTGAGATTGCGGAACTGTGAGGAAAATGCTTGGTGCTGCTTCTGCACTGTTCCTGCAGGACATGGCCTGCTGTAGGAGATGCCCAAATACTGCCTCTGTTTGGATTGCAGCAGCAGCTCCTGTAAATGTTGAAGAACTGGAAATATCAGACGAGTTCTCTCTACACAACTGAGTTTCCAGCAGCTGGGTTACAGTGCAGTTTAGAACAGTATTTCCACACCAGTTGGAGTGTGCCAGCTGCACTAAACCCACACAGAAGCTGGTCCCAGGGAAACAGATCATGCCCTCAGCTCCTCACCCCAGCCCCACAGCCCACACCACCAGCAGGGCCCACAGCCTGGGGTTATTGTTCATTTCCGATGCTGAAGGGCTCTTGACTGCACACAGCAATCTTGGATTACGAAGGAACATAGGCTACATCTCAGCTGTTTTAAGTGCTGCCAAGAGAAAAGAGGACTTGGGTCAAGCCCAAGCTAGCTAAGCACAGAATTGCCAAACTAAGGCTTTCAATAAATCAGTTCCCAGAAAGTCATGAGGCTGGCATTAAAAAAAAACCCACTCACGAGGCCTTAATACTAGTTTGGGGTTCTCTACTTCCTTTCCATGCCCTTATATTCAGGTTTCTCTTCAAGCTTGGGAAAATAAGTTTGTGCTTCCTTGGGTTTAGGTTTTCAATTCCTAGCTGATTACCTGATTTTGAAATGACAGAAAAAAAGGCTTGGATTACAATACTTAAAACAAACAAACAAACAAAATTTAGCATCTTTGAAAACACCAGTTCATATTCCTGATCTGATATACATGTTCCTAGGGTGTCAGAGAGAAGGATTGTTGTTTCTAACTCCAGTTACACTGTCAGAGAAGCACAGCTGCTAAGCTTATTACAACCTGTATTCCCATGGAGTCCTAGCCTGTAGCTGGTTTTGCAATTGCTTTTATATTTTTAATATATAACAGATACAATCATTCACAAGCCTAAATGTTTGCAGCATTGAAACTTTGTCCTTTTTCATATGTACATGGAAATATCTAATTTGGCATCTTAGACACCTGCTGATGTGTACCATAAAAAGCTGAGCCCTAGTATTGCTTTACACTTTGATTAGCATTTTTATTTTCAGTCATATCAATTATGACTTCCAATGACTCTGAACATCAGCCACATTTATTTGAAATTATAGCCTTTGACCAGAGAACAGAATCATAGAATGGTATGGGTTGGAAGGGAGCTTAAAGATCACCTAGTTCCAACCCCCTGCCATGGGTAGGGACATCTTCCACTAGAGCAGGTTGCTCCGAGCCCCGTCCAACCTGTCCTTGAACACTGCCAGGGATGGAGCATTCACAACTTCCCTGGGCAACCTGTGCCAGGGTCTCACCACCCTCAAAGTAAGTAATTTCTTCCTAATATCTAATCTAAATCTCCCTTCTTTCAGTTTGACTTTTTTTTTTTTTTTAAATATATGCATTTTATTACTTCAGCTTCTTGCCAGTTTTCATGTTGTTCTAGAAACCTCTCAATTTCCTAATTCCTGATGTGTAAATCTGATGAAAACTTTCGCCTCTCTCCACTGCTAGTACTTGCATCGGATTCAGATCCGTGAGGAAGATGAAGCCCTGTCTTGATATGCCTCCTGGTGGACACATAACCCTCCTGCCTTAGCACACTTAACCTTTTGTGCATCACTCTTTCTCCAAGAACCTTACACAAAAGTCTTTGTAATGTGCAACTGAGCTGGTTTCTTTTTACAAACCAATAGGCTACCACTCACAGTAAATGCATTCCTTCATCACAGGCTATACAAAGGTGTATTCTGCAGAGGTAGTAAAAGACCAACATGCAGGACCTCATACATCACTCACTCCACCTGCTACTGACAGGATAGCAGGACTTGCAGCGTCTACAGCAATCAACATCCTTGCTTAATGGAGACATTTTGCTTACATCTTGTTGCGGTGGTTGTTACAGAACAACTGTAAGGACTCTGAGGAAGAGAGTAAAAATGCTGCTGATATTTCATAATTGCGTTATCCAGAGAGAATTGGGTGCAGGTAGGCAACAGAAGTGGATATCAGGCTGTAATTCATCATCAACACAAACCTTCTGCAGTTGTAAAATTACTTTTTTGTTTAATTGGAGACCAGTTACTTTCTCAGCTTATCATAGGAAGGAGCTGTTGCTATGAAATGGTATGTGTAACATGAAGTAGAAGAATTCAAGATGCAAATTCTCATGCAGATTTCAGTCTTTTATGTATGACAGAAATGTGGCTTTGAAGCAACACATTATCTACAGTTAAGCAGAATTCCATGGCAGTAATTCACCTTCCTGTCATAAAACAGACTCACCTCCTCAGCTTTCCTCTCTTGAGTGGATAACACCAGGCTCTGCCCTATTTCCAGAGCACCAATTCTTTGAATGACAGAACTCCAAACATTTCTGTTTTGTGCTGTATTTCAGGTGCTGTAGTGAAACCAGCAAAGACAAAACAATTGCAAACAAAAGACCCTCCTGCCCTTCTGCACCGCAGTTACTGGATCCTCACCAACAAAATGCCAAGTTCCCAAAGCTCCTTTTTGTTGTAGAATCACTTGGGAGCTACACACGCACTTTGCTGGTACTCAGATTACCTGCCTTTTTACAAAAAGTCTTACAAACCACTTTAATTCCCAAAATAAAAACAACCCCATGAGCATTCATTGGCTGATGACCTCTCCTTCACCTTCCTGCCCTATTTCAAGCATGGGTTACTTCAGATGTCACTGCTCCCTAGTCCTTGGCCTCCTGGGCTGAAAGTAACAATAAAGAGCCCAGCCAGTGTGTCCCACTCACCAGTTTCTGACTGGCTGACCCTTCCTATGATCAATAAATTAAACATTTTAAGTTTGATTGCTTGAAATTACACCAAGGTCTGTGTCACTGAACTGGCAGGGGCAGGTGGAAAGCAAGATCTTGGTCTCAGAATACTCAGGTAGAAGAGATGGTATAGTCTGGAGGAACGAACATTGAAACATAGAAAACATTGTGTCAGCAGTTCACATGCCCACTTCTGCCCACAGTCACATGAAGGTTGCCAAGATGAAATAATGTGGCCTGCTGCTCTCCTATCTGTTTCTGTGAGGGCTTAGTTGCACTCTTGTAATCCAAGCGAAACTGTAGCCAGAGGACTGAACTAAAAGCTATGCCAAAACCTAAGGTGGGGAATCCTAGGTTATCATAAATCACACTACCTTAGAGAATAAACTGGGTGAGATGGTTCTGTTCCCATGCTGGTTAACAGCAGATGATCACAAAAGGAAATTTCCACATTGACCATGGATCCTTTCCTTTTTCTGATGTTTCTTCAGTATTTCAACTGAAAGGGATAATGTGGCACAATTTTGCTTCTAAGAAAATCCAAGTTAAAACACTGCTCATACAGAACTTTGATAATGACCAGAAAAGCTAATTGTATAAAGAAGTCTGATTAATTGGTGGAATTATTATTTTCAAAAAACTCTCTAATAAAAATGCTGATCATCAGCATATATATGTAATGTTTTTATCATCCTGAACTTTGGAATTTTATGCCAAATAGAAGAATATGTGGTAACTTTGCTCAGCAGCATAAACCAACCCAAGCTGGGACTGCTGTTGTCCCAGGATACATGGGACAATAAATGCACAAGGGTGGGGGGCTTTAAGTTGGTTGATGGAACTAAAATGGCTGGAAACCACTTTCTTCTCTATCCTTTCATTCCCCGTGCTTTTTTTTTTCTAGGTTAATTTTGGCACAGATCACCTCTAGGAATCCACACGTGGCTTACGAACACTAGAACAGCAAAAGGGAGGGAGAGGCAGAGGACCACAACAGCTTCACCCCAGGTTTCCAGAAATTGCCATAGGACTACATTCCATGGCCTGAATGATGAAGCTAAATGTGAACACTTGTATATTATCTTGCTAAAATTGTTTGCCCTCTAGTGGTTTGATGGACGACGACAAAGGATTATAAAGTTTGTATTAGACCTGTTCCCCAATGTGCAAGAACCCATACAAATACATGGGAAAGATGAAGCAGCTCTCACAAAATGTTTACCATTGCAATGAACATGCCGTGGAGGCAAGCAACAAATACTTGTGCACAACCAATGTGAGATACAGAGAGATGTTAGGTACACACTGGTTATAATTTAACTCTCTTTTATTTCACTCTGCTACTCTTATTTCATCAGTGTGTCCTGACCTGATTTGCTCCACCATTTTCTTTGAGCTTGCCCACCCAGAACCATATGTTATATAGAAACTATGAGGGAATTAGGAGGGTTCTTTGTTTGGCAGTGGGGGTTTCAGGAAGCATCAAAAGTCGACTGCTCTGCAACAGAAGCAATAGCCAAGAGCTAAGCACAATACCAATGCATGTGAAAACAGTCACTTCAGCAACAAGGAATCAGGATGCAAAGTGGCAAGCCAGGGTCAAGACTGGTTTGTGAGACAGTGGTCAGGGTCAGGTACAGTCCAGTGGTCACCCAGCAGGGCCATGGGGACAAGGCAGATCCAAGGCCAAGCTAGGATGCCAGGTCAGCAAGTCTGGGTGAAGACCAGATTCTTGAAGATGTGAGACAGTGCCAATAGCACTGCTGCACAACTGCTCTGTGGCATAGGTGAAGGCCAGCATGAGCCTCAGATTAAAAAGGGCTCTAAAGGGAAAGGTGAAGCATGCCCTCATCATCAGCTTTTTTCACAACTCCTTTTATCAGTGAAGGAGCTGACCTTGGACTTTCCCAAATAAACTTCTGCGTGGGGGTAACATGCTCAGGGTCATGGCAGTCTGAAGGCTGGAACAGAGCTGTGGAACATGTCTAGCTCAGGGATTAATGCTGGTTAATAGAAATAGCTTTCTTCATTAAAATGGTATTTGAACAAAAAACCCACATGAAAGCAAACTGAAGCAAAATTCAAAGAGCTTACTATGTTCTTGGGGGCAGCAAGAACTCTTGTGGTTAATGACAGCTTCATTAATGAGAAATAGCAAAGGACATCTTGGTTATTAACTGATCACAAGATTATTTCAGGCTACTAATTTCATTTGTACATGGGAACAAAAAATCAAATACAATCCTAGGATGTATCAGGGCCATATATTTCTATTAAAGACACTGTACAAGACTTGAAGTGAATGGACGAACTAGTTGCCCACAACTAACAAGGCTGAATTCAAACTAATATACACGCAAATGGTTTAGTGGGATATTCAGGAGAATAGTAAGCGTTTCCTCCTTGTGAAGAGACCTGTAACAACAGAAGCAAAAATAAAAGGGCTTGAGGGAGTACAATAAACGATGGGTGAACATCACGAAGAACAAACCCCCCCAAACTATTTAAACTCATGGGCAACCCCGGGGCAGGGACAAATCAGTATGAATAATCCTATACTAAGAATTAAACTAATAAAATAAATTATTTGAAAATTAATAGATAATTAAGCCTTCTACCCTTCCAATGAGTGAAAATTTGGGCCTGTTTTTCTGTGCAGTTAATACCAGCAAGAAAACTTTAATAAACTGATAAATACTTCTATATTTAGTTACTTGAGTTGCATGTGACAGCACATGTTTACATTAGACAGTCCAGAGGGTCCTTTTCAGACTTATTTCCCGCATTAACCATAAATTTATGACAAGCAGCCATGTGGTTAAAGACAGAGTAGATTATCTGATGTGCTTTTTTGGCTTTACAATATTAGAAGTCCACATAATACTGTATATATTTAGCTATACACTGCCTTATAAGAATGCATATATGACCCTATGATGTAGTGACAATACTGAAATAAAATGTATTATTTGTGGCCACCTTCTCCTGTGCTGTCAAAGAGTGAAACCTAATGAAAAATAGCTTAGTGTGGATGTGTGGGTACCAGTATACTCCCTGAGGATCTGGCACTCAGAGTATTTATTTCATTGACAGCTCTGTGATATATTCATTTGCTAATGTTAACTGCATTTATATTAAGATTTAATAATATTACTCTACAAAAGACATATTTGAAAAAAACCAATTATATTGCTAGTTATCAAAGAACAACTGAAAGCTGTTCTGCCTGTATTTCACAGTGGCAACCTGTGTGAAGTTACTGCAGCCTTTGTAACACTGACAGTTTTAAAGGAATTGCCTAGAAAAAAATGGGTTAGCCTCACGCCAGCTGAAATGTAGAGCTGTACTGTGCATCTAGATAACTAACACTTTTGAAATCTTATGCTAAATCTAGATGAGGACAGCAGTACATTTGATTTTTATGGAAATAATACTGGATTGTAATGGATAATAATGTGAAACATATTTGGTGTAACAGGATTGATACACAGTGTAGCTGCTAAAAAAGCTACTTTGACATAGCAATAATGGAAATAAAGCTTAAAAGACAAGATTCAGACTTTGTAAAATCTTACATTGGCCATAGTTGTAATGGATAAAGGGAATCCCTCTAATGACATTGAGTATGTCATGTGCCACTTAGAAGGTAGGAGCTATATACCTGAAGCAGTGAAAACTGGCACATTCAAGTCACTTGGTTTATGGCCAGTTCATAAGCTCTTGATATTTCCATCACAGGCTTCTCTCCTTAAAGAAAATACACATTTAAGTTATATAGTATAACGTTATCTGTCTCTTTGATCTTACTCTGACACCAACAAAAACACAGTCCTAAAATCGTAAGGCATCAGGAATAATCCTAACTACCTTGAGTGCCTCAGAGGTCATCAACATTTCCTCCTTTCTCCCATTTATTTTCACTATTTGAATAATTCATTTGTAAGTAAATGCTCCCTTTCTTCATCATTCACTCAGCACTCTCCAGTCAGCGTGTGGTAGAGTGAAGGGGATCTGCATACCCATCTAATCAAAACTTGTACAGCAATGTGTACACTGCGGAGAGACTAATTAAGTCAGTATGTGCAGTCTGAAACTGTTCAAGAAATCTCAGTATTTCCTATTGATATTTGAGTCATTCACAGTGAATGCCCACCTCTTGTTAAAATCTCTGATAGCACTGCTGTCCCTTTGCTGGTGCCTGGGGTTTGGAAATTGATTTTGTCATAAAACACAGTCTGAGACCCCTGAGCTGCCATGTCCGCTCCCCTGTGTCCCTGCTTCTTGCCCTGTCTGGAGCTAGAGACCTCAGTTCTTCACAGGCCACGCCATCCAAAGCAACACTTGGGATGTAGTGAGGACTCCTAGGAGTGCTTGGGTGCCACCTCCACCACCTATCAGAGACCCCACCAGCGCCCTGTCAGCGCTGAGCCTCCGTCGTGGCTTGAGCCGTGACAAGAAGCCCCTCATGAACCCAACCGGGCAGGGAGGCAGGACAATGTCGGACTCCACCGGGCCACCTTCCAGGAAGGGTAGGGCTTGGGTTTGAATGAGGGAAGTTGAGAGCTTCCACCGTCCTACAGCAAGGAGTGCGGCAGGCGAACAGCGCCCTGCGCCCCTTCCGTAAACCCCGGCCCAGCCGCTCCGGGCATCGCTGCGCACTTTGCGTAACGCCGCTCTGCCCGTCGCGCGGTCACCTCACAGCACCGTCATAAGGGGGCGGGAAGGGCTCTACGTAGACGGCTGCGAGAATTGCCGCAGGTAGCGCCAGAGGCGTAAGCAGTAGGACTTTGTCCCCGCCCCTCCCCCCGTGCCGGCGCGGAAGCTCCGCGCTCCTGTCCCGCCGCCATGGCTGCCCCGGGGCCGGTACGGCTCCTCCGGGCCGCCGCCACCTCCTCCCGCCGCTGGCTTTTCTCCGCTTCGCCGGCAGCCGGGACATGGCCAGGCTGTGGCACCCCCGCCGCTGCCGTGAGGGCAGCCCGGCCGTTCAGCCTCTCTGCCCGGGCGGTGCTCAGGTAAGAGGGTCAGAGCCGTGAGGCGCCGGGCGGGCTCCTCAGGGCGGCGGCAGCTCTCGCTCCGCGGCAGTGCTGTAGCGGGCCTGGCCGGGCCGCTGCCTGGGCCTCGGCGTTAAGGGTACCCAGGGCCAAGGGCCGTTGGTGAGGGGCGAGCTGGGCTGGTGCTGCGTAACCTTCACCCGGCTTGTCGTTGCCGTGCGGCCTGCGGTGCCCCGCTGTCCTCCCGTGCCCCTGCTTTGGCCCGGTCGGGGCGGGTCTCGGCCTCTTCCTCGCCCCCCCTCAGGGCCGCGCCTTGCCCCTGCTCTCCGGCCCGCCTGGGACTGCCGTGGCAGTGGCACTGAAGTTCTCTGCGGGGGGGCATTGTAGTAGCCCCCCTCGAGTAGTTAAGCCGCAGGGCCTGTGTGATCTTGTGATCTGGAGTCTGGAGCCCCTTGAAAGAGCTTATAATGTTACGGAAAACTAAACTAGGGTTCTTTATGTTTAAACTAGTTTTCTGAAAGGCTGTGACCCTATCAGAGTCGCTTTTTCGTGCAGCGCAGCTCTTCCCCTTTCCCTTGCTTTGGCGTGGTTTTCTTTTCTTGTGTGTGGTTTTTTTTTTTTTTTTTTTTTTTTTTCCTTTTTTTTTTTGGAAGTCTGGCCAGGCCTGTGGTAGAAGTACAGAACATACCAGAGAGCCCAATACTGACAATACTGAAGATCTGAAATTTTATTCTGCCTTTGGTGTAGTTTACTGAAGAGCACTCATGCATCCAAGTGTGCAGAACCCCTCCTCTTCTCACCAGTATGTATGAGTACGTGTTTCAAAAGTTACGACCTTTGTAGATGTTTAATATCCCACAGCCCATGGGTTTGCAGCTTAGTACATGTAGTCAGAGGCTGCGTTTATGTATGGCCTTCTGGCTTGTAGTTTGTATATTCAAAGCTAAGTCAGTGTCTACAGTTAACTTTCAGTATTTAAAATGAAGTTTTAAAAGCCTAATTTACTTGGTTGCCTGAGAAGTTTCTTTGACTCGGAATGAGACCAACCATCAGCTGCTCAGCATCAGGACTGTAGCTTTGCCTCTTTCCATGCCATTGAAGTTGTTTCAGTAGTTTGCTTTTAAACTCTCCTGTAGGTGCTTTTTTTACTTTGTTCCAGTGGATACTTTTAATATGGAGAGACAAACTAACCTTTTAGTCTAGGACCCCTATGTGAGATGGGTAAATTGCTAGTTTAGATCTCTTTGAGTGGCCCAGCAGAGTGGCATTCACTTACTTCAAGGTCTCTGATTCACAATTTTTAATTAAAAAATCAAAAGGTCTTTGTAAAGTATTGTTAAGCTTTCAAAAGTTATTGAAGCTGTTGAGCAGGGTAAATATGGGAGGAAGAAGAATACTAAAAGTGAAAATTATTACCTAATAGTAATGTAAGACCTGTAATCCCTCAGGTCTTTCACAAACAGATTGGAATTTATTCACATGCATTGTGTATGCATACCATCAAAAAAGGTCACACAGGCATTTCATATGGGTTGTTTATATACTCCGTATATACTCACTTAGATGAGTCAAGAGAAAAAGAATATCCTTGTTTCTTTCATATATTACTGTTTTCTTCATTTATGTGCAAGTCACTTTCTCTGGTCCTACCATTTCTGGATGTGATACTATTTGAGACCAAGTTCCTGAACTTATCAGTCACTGTTATTCCAGTAAAAGCATATATAATTGTTTGTATACATAAAATTAGCAGTATTTGTGTCTAGAGGATGAAGACCTAGCTGTACACAATTATTAGCTGAGGTGGTTCTTGTGAGCAGAAGTTCCCAAGGGTTTTAGTGAAGTATTGGGCATTATGTTTTCATTTCCATTTAATTCTTCCTGTTGCTCCACTTTCATCTGTTGTCATTTATTTTCATGCGAACAGTAGTTCTCTCAGAATTCTTTTATACCTGTTCAGGTAGCTGTACATTATTTTTGGTGGACAGCATAATTGCTACATGTTTTAAAGTTTAGTTCAGATTTATAACTTCCATATTTTAATTGAAGCCTGTATAATAGTTTAATTCATTAAACAGGCAAATAGGTAGAGCTGTTAGACTTGCTATTTCATAAAAGATCTAGAAAGAATAGAGTGGGTCTTACTATGTGCAACACCAGGCTACAGTTGTTATCTTTGTGTTTTGTTTGGAGGAATCTGAGAGGTGATTCTTAATTTGGAAGTAATAGCTGAAGATTCAAAAGGATACTTCTTTTAAGGGGAAGAGGTGGCTGTTAGGATTCTTGCAGTACTTACTCTTTTTGCATGGGAGGAACAATGTACAGTGTTTACTGTTCTCTGGTGCTCCTCTGTGCATTGCTAGTATCTTTAATTTAGGCTATCATAATGATAACAAAGCTAATAGTACTGTGGCAGCCATGTGAATAAATTAATTGTATTGTGCATCTGGTGAAAAGGATTCATCTGAGCATGAATTGGGCTATTTATTCCTTATACAGATTACACAAAATAGGTTTTGTTCTTCCTGATAATCCTGAGGCTGTTTATCCTTGCATAGACCTGGCATGTTTTGTGTTAGTTGCCTGTGACTAGTTCGCAGTATGGTGGCATTTGATTGTTGTTTTTTTTTTCCTTCAAGCAAACAATGTCTGGCTAAACAAAAGCCATGTTACCCGAAGTTTTAAAAGTATAAATATTGTTTCATGTAGGTGTGATTATTATTAATTTTTGAATGGTATCTCTGAGTCATTGGAAAGATCTGCACAGTGTGTGCTTTGAATGTCTGACTGGTCTGATTACCACAACACACTTTTGAAAGTATTTTCACCACTCAGGCACATGTGCAATAAATCCTCAGTTATTTATGATTTTTATTTAATTCAACTTTTTGCCTGTGTGGAGAGTGGTAAAAATGGCAATAGCAGAAAACTTGATCCTACTGTAAGACTTAAGAAGGCTATCTCTAGAATGTTAGTTTCAGTTATCAGCCAGGTCCCACAGAAAATATGAATTACTGTAGCAGTCTTTAACAGGAGTCAGTGACCCACTGGTGGTACTGTGGCTTGTCCACTTACTGCATGCCACACCAGCTGGGCATGCACAGCCATGGTGCCGTTCCTCAACTGTCTGATGCTAATGTGAGATTGTTACTACAGAAAAGGGGATCCCATTCCTGTTTCCTTATTTTTATTGTGGGCAGTGGCACTTCTATCAGTTTTGCTTGCTGGTTCAGCTGTGACTTTGTTTTTATGATTGATTTTTCAGCCAGATTAACAAAAGGTAGTTGACTTGTGGTAATACTGCTGTAAGGATGATGGTAATGGGGATGGCCCCAAACCACATTCTTATGTTTAAGCTGATCATGAAGCTTAGCTTGCATTGCTGCATCATACAGTTGCAGTAACACAACTGTTTCATGCAGGTGTACATTTCATATGAGACAGATGTGACTGTGTACCAGTTCTGACATTGGTATGGCCACTGGCCTGTGAAGATAGGGTTTCATCCAGTTTTGTTTCCAGACCCAGTTTACTGCATGGCAGGGTGACTGCTGGAGACTGAAGGAACAAAGGAAGGAGGGCAGGACTGTTGCTCTAATGACACTGTGGTGTTATGCCTGATTAGTGTAATCGCAGGTGAAGGCAGTTTCAGGTGTGTTTCGACAACTGGGAGGGACGTGACTTGTCTTTTACAAAGGTTCCAGTGATCTAATGGATTGCCAGATGTCCTGCTGTTTAGTCCATGTTACTTGTGATCACTTCATCCCGTAATAGAAGAGTGTATTTTGGATATTGGAACAAGTATTTAGTACTTTCCATGCCTATACCTTGGGCAGAGGATGCCCCTAAGTGCAAATGCATCTTGCGTTGTGTCTCCTGTTAGGGTTGTGTTTGTCATGTTGACAGAAATACTTCAGTAAGTGAAACTGTATTTCAGTGAGTGCTGGAAGAGCTTTTTGAAGCAGTTTAGAATTACGCTGTCAGTGGTTTACTTCGGCTGGCAGGAATGTGAATCTGTACCTTTCCAGATGCAATCTAAACCCATCAGTCTTAAACTACCAGTGGAGATGGTGATTTTTGTACTAGTAGATCCAAGAAGTGGGTGCTTGTTTCCTTGGTTGTGCTGTGGGAGTTGTTGGCACAGCAGAGGAGCAAAAAAAAAAGCAGAGTAGCAACTTAAACCCCCACAGGACCCTTTGCTGGAGGTGGTCCTTTGGTGTCACTGTGCAACACTAATTAACATTTTTTAAAGACAGATCTTGAAGATTTCTGAATTTTACAGTGCATGCTTCAGTTGCATCCTGCAGATCAGAAAGGTCAATCCTTCATTATCAATTACAATTTTGGAATGAGTTTATAGTTAATAGTAGCTTGTGGCTGTCTTTAGAAGAATAGACTGAGGGATGATATGACAAGAATTGAACATGACATCATAATGAATCACAGAGCTTACTGCTACCAAGTGAGTTTACAGTTGTAGCAAGGAGATTAAGTTGAGCAACAATTCTGTTGTTTTTCAAAACAACCTAGGACTTGGGTCCTAGCTTTACAAGTTACTTGGGTTGCTTTGATGTTCAGCACTACGGGCTAGAGTTTTCCAGAGAGTGACTTATTTTTCAAGCCTCTATACTTTCCATATGCTAGATCATGTAAGGCCCACAGTTACTAAAAATATTAAAGGGAATATTAAGCATGCTGTTCTTAAACATAGATTTCACACTGAAACAGACTTTTTGCATTAGCTTTCAGTTGTTCTGTTTGTATCTCTAATCTCTTCGCAGGTTTCTTCATTGTCCATTCAAGTTCTTTCTGTTTTGCTTACTTACTGTAGGAAAGAAAACTGTGTAAAAACAAACCAACTATATTTTATTTGTTAGTATATTAAAAGCTTGCCTGTAACATGCATGTGAAATAACATAGATAATACAACACAGGGTGGTTTTTTTCCCCATATTAAAAGCTTTGGTCTTAAGACATTTTATGCAGACTGCAAGAAAAATTCTTAAATAAACATAAATGTTTGAAAAGCAAAGCAGGAAAATAAAAACACCTTCTTTCTTTGAAGCCAGTGTCAAAGCTTTGACCTGTATTGGAATTAATATTTACAAGGTGAAAAAGTAGGAGAACCTGTGCTCAAAAAAATCCAGAATGCGTTTGGAGTATTTCCATTTTGAGGAGGGGACAAGGATTCAATTTTGGAACAAATAAAGTAAAATATCTTAAACTCAAAGCAGAGATAGGAAACGTTAAAATTTGTCCTGGGTGATAATGATGAGAACAATTAAGGTTTCATAAATCCAAAGCAGGTGTCTGTATAAAGCTCTGTAGAGAAGCATTTAAAATAATCTCTTTTATTTTATAAAAATTTAATTATCAGGATCCTATATAGCTTCTAGTGACAAAACACACACCAAGTTTTTTTTCCTTACTTTTAATGGCCTTTGTTCAATGTACAGCAGTAAATGCCTGTACGTGTTACAGATTTCAAAGACTGATAACTTGGGTTTCTGTGCTCTTGGAGTTGATAGTGATTATTGGTTAAGTAGTATTTACTCAACTGTAAAGATCTAAAAAAATCTAGAGTTCTTTCTTTAATTCCTTTATATGCTTTTCTTTTCAGCTCAGAAGATAAAATAACTGTTCATTTCATAAATCGTGATGGTGACAAACTAACAGCCAAAGGAAAACCGGGGGATTCACTGCTGGATGTTGTTGTTAATAATAATCTAGACATAGATGGGTTTGGTAAGTAGATTGACTGAATACTATTCAGTGTTTAGAAATAATGTTCTTTACCAGTTTATTCATAAATACTTGCAGAGTTGTAGAATCATTTAGATAGGAAAAGGCCCTTAAAATCATCGAGT
Organism: Neopsephotus bourkii; assembly: GCF_033783945.1. Lineage (NCBI taxonomy): Eukaryota > Metazoa > Chordata > Aves > Psittaciformes > Psittacidae > Neopsephotus > Neopsephotus bourkii. The sequence continues at coordinate 6,112,482 of NW_026902113.1, forward strand.
CCAACTGTAAGTGAATATTTATTTCTGAATACTCTCCATTCTTTTTATTTTTGTTTTCTTGCAGGGACATACAATATTTTGAGTTAAATTTAAAATAAATAAATAAATAAATTGGGGTGAGTCTTGCTTGAAAGTTAAAGGAGGAGCGTGTGGACAGAGTACTGTCAAGGTGGGATATGAAAGATGACATCTGCAGAGCCTTCAGAGCTGAAAGGTTACAGAGGCAGGACAAAACTGATATATTTATTTCTGTATTGCCATACTGTCTCAACTTATTATCAGTCATTTTGTAGCTCAAGTTGCTGTAGTATTTGAGAGCTAAGTGAAATTAAAAACCAATTCCATGTCAGTTAGTAGAAAAGAGCAAAAAGTTTAATTCTTATTGAAGGGCTGGGATAAAGGAAACCATTGCCCAGTCAAATCCTAACTTGGTACAAGTTTCATAGAATCATAGAATAGTTAGGGTTGGAAAGGACCTTAAGATCACCAAGTTCCAACGCCCCTGCCATGGGCAGGGATACCTCGCTCTAAACCATGTTACCCAAGTCCTCGTCCAGCCTGGCCTTGAACACTGCCAGGGATGGAGCATTTTGTTTAAAATCAAAATAGAAGGATGCTATACTACCTCCCTCTTCCTTCAAACTTTTGCACTTTCCATTGATTGGAAAGTGATTCTGTAGGATCCTAGGATGTAGGATTCTGCCCTTGAAAAGCAGTGGTATTTTGTAATTAAATACCTCAGGACAGGTATTTACATGAACATGTGCTTAAGAATCAGTAGTTACAAACTAAAGCAGAAAGTGGAAGCACAATTTGTATGAGTGAATGCAAGTCAGTTGGTTTAAAAACATAAATAGGATATTATTGCACAGTCTGGAATCTGAGGTGTGTCTTATTTCAGTGCAGATAAATTTCTCTGGTAGTAATCAAATCTTTGGTAAGATTTGAAATCTCAGACTTGCATCTGAGTCAGCTTTTACGTCTGGAGTTGCATAAGCCTGAGGAGAAAAACCGTCTCTTAAAAGAGTGTTGGTATACCTGGCATTATATAGCACTTATTAAATACATCGTACAGGCTTATGGCTAGTCCACTTATATTCTACAGTAAATATTCTCCCAGTTTGTGTAAATATCAGCCATGTTAAAGCATTGTGATAAAGTGGAAAAAATCCCCAAAACAACCAATAATGCTGTTAATAAACAGAAGCCAAACTAAAATTTGGGAATACTGTAACAATCCTTAACTATAATATATGATAGTCTCATTTCAATAGTTACTTGCAAATGAAACAACATACTAGGGCCAAGAAAAATGCAGTGTAAATAGTATAAAAATGTATGTTCTGTGTTTAGAAAAAAGATAGTGAGGGGAAAAAAAAGTGTAAATCTAAACCTATTTGTTTCTATCACTAGGGGGCATCCCATGTGCAGTAATAATAACAGAAATATCCTTACACAAAGACTTACAAAATTGTTGAATTATTATAGAATCATAGAATAGTTAGGGTTGGATTATTCAGTTCCACTCAGTTTGTTTGCTACTGCTAGCTTTACATTTGCAGAAAGACCTTCCACTGTTCATATAGACTGGTTGGTGTTTGTTTTTTCTTCTCTTTTCACTTCACTTCTGCAACATTAAAATGCTTGAACTGCTGATACAACAGATTTTACATTTTTTGGCATTTTGCTTTTTCCCATGCATTTCTATGTACATGAAGACATGATACCATTTTTAAAATCATGGCTACTAGTACAATGTCATGGTCACTTTGAATATATGCAGTCAGTACTGTTACTACATGAAAGCACTGTACTTTCTGTGTGGTTCTTGTGGTCTGGTGATAAATCCCACTGCTACTTTTCATAGCAATGGTTATACATGCAGCCTTGCTTCCCTTTGTTCCATATGAGTACAGAGGTGATGTGGGCACAGTGTTCTCAGTTCTGCTTTCCCTGGAAATGAGTAAATAAATGAAACTTGGCTAATGTGTTACCTGCTTGTCTTTTGTCAGTCTGAATCAGGGAGGGGGATGTGCTCTGTGCCCCAACACCAGTCTCTACACAAATATGAAAAATTCTGTTTTCTTCACCTTTGGAGTTCATAGGATCATAGAATTTTTTGAGTTGGAAGGGACCTTAAAGATCATCTAGTTCCAGCACTCCCCCTTCTCCTCCCCCCAGCCCCCCCAGGCAGGGACACCTTCCACTAGACCAGTTTGCTCAAAGCCCCATCACACCTGGCCTTGAACACTTCCAGGGATAAGGCATCCACAGCTTCTCTGGGCAACCTGTGCCAGTGTCTCAGCACCCTCACAGTAAAGAATTTCTTCTTAGTCTAAGTTTACCCTCTTTCAATTTAAAGCCATTCCTCCTTGTCCTGTCACTACATGCCCTTGTAAAAAGTCCCTCTCCAGATTTCTTGTAGGTCTTCATTAGGTCCTGGGAGGCTGCTCTAAGGTCTGTCCAGAGCCTTCTGTTCTCCAGCCTGAACAGCCCCAGCTCTCTCAGTTTTCATAGAAGAATTGCATCTTCATCTTTCAGCGAAGTGGAGAGCTTGGTGCCAGCCCAGTGGCAGAGACAAATTTGTTAGTGTTCAAACTTGTACTGTTCTGTGATGATCTGATTGCTCTAGCAGGTAGATGTGGTTGATGCTTATTCTGTTCAACCATTGCAAATTCTTAGGTCCTTGGATCTCAGGCTGGATTGCCCCATAATACATGTAGGTCTCCCTAGCCTGACTACCTTTGTGGTTGTGAATCAGTGCTCTGAAGAAATAATAAAATCTGTTAAGTTCTGTTGAACTTCTATAACCTTCTCAAAACTGAGAAAGAGGGAGAGAAGGATCAACCTTGGAGGTAAATTAAGTAGTGTTGATTGACAGCATTGTCTGCTTTTGCATTCTTATAGTACAAAACTTTTCTCTTTAAATGGTAGAAAGGGAATTAGTTAAGTATTTTAATTAACTACAGGATTCAGGTAAATCTCAGGATTGTAGAAACTGTAGAAATGCTCTTGAGAGTTGAATGCAAAGTAGTCACATGAATGTGGGAATATATGAAGCATTAGTTTTAGTAGTTAATAGAGATACTTGTATGAGACAAACACATGAGGAATTTCTTGTGAAGTTCTATTGTAATTATGCTGTAATTTGAAACTTGGATTTTCTGTTGTCTTGACTTTTTTTTCCTTAGGTGCATGTGAAGGAACGCTGGCCTGCTCAACTTGTCATTTAATCTTTGAAGACCACATATTTGAGAAACTAGATGCAATTACTGATGAAGAGATGGACATGCTGGACCTGGCATATGGCCTCACAGAAACGTAAGGGAACATAACACTTTACTACATGAAAAACTGAAAAGCAGGGTTTGCAGGTGGGGCAGTCCATTATTCTTAGAATGCCCTAATTGTCTTTTAACGAATAGGTGGATTCTGTTAATGCAAATGGGACTGCCAAGTTCAAATACTGATTAGCTGAAATTGTACTAAAAAGATGTCAGTTTTATTTCTGTAACTGAAGAGTGGCAGTTGCCAATACTTGCTCTTTTGATGTGTCTGATGCAGAAGTGTCAGATACTGAAGTATGACCAAAAACCCAGTTCCTTCAAGAAAAGCTTTTGCTGCTGATGTCACGCGTGTGATTTTTCTTGTTCTTGTTTCCCTTCCCTTCTGTTGTTTGTCTCCATTAGTCTGTAGCTAGTTAATGTATTTTATAAATGTGTTTACTTTAGTATTTTAGTTTTGGTCAGATCTTCTTTTCACAGAATCCCAGAAGGGTTGAGGTTGGAGGGGACCTCTTGAGGTCATCTGGGTCAACCCCTGCTCAAGCAGGGCCACCTAGAGCCGATGTCCAGGACCATGTCCAGACAGCTTTTGAATATCTCCAAGGATGGAGACTCCACAACCTCTCTGGTATTTATGTACATTGATAAGATCCTTTTCCCCAGCATTCTCTAGGATAAATGGTGTCACACGTGGCAGTGTCACCACTTGTCATACTTTGGCTCATGTCAGAGTACTCTTGGTGCATACAAGCCAGATTCCCTATTGAATAAAACTAAAATATTCTCTTAACTGCTAATGCAGTGTTGCACATTGGACTAGTGATAGTATCTCGCACACCATCATATGCCTTGTAATTATGGTGTCAAATCCTCATCTATTCCTAGTGTGCTGCACTGCTTGTACATGTAGTTTGTATCACAGAACATACCCTACCTGAAGAATGAGTAGCTATGCCTTACAAGGTTTCATAAGCCCTTCCCTTCATGTTTCAATGCGATTGCTTATCAAAGTATTTTAGAATCTTTCCCATGATGTCAGAGGGCCTTTACCTGGCCTGTATAGCATAGGTTTTTTTATGTCTCTGCAAAGCAGTACTCTGAATTAACTTGTTTATCTCCTTATACCAGTAATGGAATCCTGTATCAATTGTTTCTACACAGTAGTATGTTTTTTCTCACTTCAGCCAAACATTAGCTTTTCTGTGAGGTTGTAAAGGCAAAGAAGTTAAGCCATGAGAAACTTGTTTCAGCTTCTTTTGTTTTCTTCTTTTTCCTGTCTCCCCCAAAAAAACATTTTCAATTTTGAAAATAATAGTAAGTCTATTAAGTGTGTCACTCTTACCATCTACCATAATTCTTCTCAGAGTCACTTTCCGATTCTGCACCAAACCAATTCCTAAATAGCTCTGGAGGCCAGCAATCTAAATAAAAACTTTTTTATTTGGCTACCTTTTAATTAAAGATTTAAATCAAGGAATTTTTACTGAAGAGCTGAAACAGTAGAAAGACAGAGCAATTTAAATACTTACTTTTTCTCCCAAAGTTCTTCAGACCAAATTAAGTTTTTAGACCTTTTGAAGACACTTGTTACTTCTGTCAGGTTTTCCTAACAACACATGTTCTTCCTATGGCCAGGGTTCTTTCATATGTGTGAAAAGCTCTGGAAGACTGAGCTTTAAGTGACTGATACTTGCTATAGGTTACCTGGTCTCCTGTGCTGATATAAACGTGTGTAATGGAGATGCACTACTATGCTCTGTTGTAAATATGATAAAAGTTTTTACTTGTCAGTGACTGTATTTGGGGAAGTTTCAGCTAGCCATGGAAGCTCATGGTTTTTAAAACAAGGGACTAAATAAAAAGGCTAAAAGGAAATGGTTTTGAGTAACTGCAGAACAGTAAAGATATTAAGAATGAGGGGATGCAAGCCCTATTATGTTAAATGCTTCAAAAGAATACTGAACTAAAAAATAAGCTGAGAAACAGCTTGCTAAGAAGTAGAAAATCAGTTTTGTTTCTAACCTATCAGAAGCAGGAAGCTTGTCTACATGAAGAGCCAATTGGTGATGCAGAAGTGCACTTAAAATATAAAAAGATGATGAAAAAGCAGTTTCTTTTGCATTGTTGTCTCTAGAGATGTTACAGGATGTCCATGCACTGGAAGATTTCTTTGGAGAGGGCTTCCTGGAGCATTGCAGCAAATATGAATGAATACAGTAAAATGAGTAATGACAAACGGTAATGAGTAGGTAGCATTCACCCAAGAGTTCTATAGGAGTTCGTGATGACATTTCTGAACTTTTGTCTGACAGGCTTAATTAGATGGTTTAGAACCACTCCCACATCAAAGGAATGGAAGGTAGCAACCCACCTTTTAAAATTAGATCATCAGAACTGGAGACCAGTGAGTCTGATTCTATACTGGACATGTTAATCATGTGCCTATGGACTGTTGCTTCTTTATGATTTCTAGCACATAATTGTAAGGAAAAAAATTCTACAAAGCTTTTGTAGATGGATGTAACAGATATGGGAGTGCAGATGAGTCACCGAGTATCAAAAAAGAAAATCTTACAGTTCGTGTAGTTTAGTTAGGTTCAGAAATTCTTTACTGAGATTGAATTGAAGTGAGTAAGAGCAAAGGCCCTGTAAAGGATAAGTAATTGGTTAATAAATAGATTTTAACAAGGTAAGAATATGTGATCTAAAAGTGATTGGTACTAAGTTTTATGTAGTGAGTGGTTTTGTGAGACTTGGGAAAAGAGAATGAATAATAAATTTTGTGTATAGTGCTATGTTACTCAGTGTGTTAAGATCAAAAACTGTCAGTGAAGCCATACACAAGGATTTTGTGCTATTGCATGATAGGAAACAAAGTTTGGTGTTAAAAGCTGCAGATAACGTACATGGAGAGGTGGGTAGAACAGTAGTAACCATGCGGACTTGAAATACGCTGCTAGCTAGCCGGCATCTTCCAGGAATGTGAGCTTAAGGTTTGGCGTTAAAACACCAAACCCCCCCCCCCAAAAACCTCAAAAAAGTAAATGGGCTATTGGCAATATTAGGTAGGAACAGGTAGAAAACCAGAAAATGACCATTACATGACAATGTGGGAGTTCACCGTATCTTTTTACTTCCTTTTTTTTTTTTCTTTTTTTTTTAAGTATTAGAATGAGAGTAAATAAAGGGAAGTGGTTAAAGGAGGGGTGGTTTGCATGCAGGAATTGACTAAATCATCTTTTTGGGAGTCCACTCTTCAGCTTTAAGGAGTGGAGGAATCTGGTTAAATATCTATAAAATTGTAAATGCTGTGGAAGAATTTAAATAAGAGAAGGTTGGTTGTTTCTCACAGTATTATTTAGTGCTGCCTAGGGTTTTTTTTGTACGGCTGTGTAGCAGGCTCAAAACCTTCATGTGAAGTGAATCCATTGCTACACTATAGAATACATAGGGAGTTAACATTGGTCTTTAGTGAAAACAGGCACTTCAGTAAAATTCAACCTTGCTGAAAGTATCAGAAATTGCATATCTAATAGATGTAATTTCTAACCGTATTCTTACGGATGTATATTCAGGAGATTAAATCTTCTGGTAATGTATGTATTTATACATGCATTCTAGTAATTTGAAGTTGATGTATGGAGTCATTTACATAAAAGTATTGCATTTTCATACAGTACTGAATTTTGAGGTTTAACAGCAGTTAATCACTACATGCTTGTAAGGGTTCTATAAAGATATTAATGTAGTATGATATTTTATAGTATCTCTGCCTATATTCCTATATTGATAAAATTATTCAGCTGGGGCTAGAGAACATTGTCCATCCTTGCTGATGTTTAAGTGTTCTATGCTTAAGTACCAAAGCATGGACATTATGTTAGAGATATCCCAGCAGTAAAAGTGGCTTGTGATGTCTGCAGAATTTTGTTGTGGTATTATGTCTTTGTTTTGAAATGTTCAAGTGCAATATTTTCTCCTGCTGAATGGTAGGTAGAAAAAATGGAGGATTGCATCTCCTCAGGTACCATGAGTATTTTATCCTTCTCCTTCCTATGTTTCTTGTCTTTTCGCTCTTACTCTCTGGTATAATGACCTAATCTTGAGTTGTTTAATTTGAAAACATTGGACCCTGTATGACTTAGGTTTTGCTTTTTCTGAGGTTTTCATTCTGATTCATTGCCTTCATCTTTTCAGAGATGTCAAATGTCCCTTGGGACATCAAGTGTTATTCACTGCACTTGACTGAACTGTTAGTGACCCATTGAAAATGGAACGGTCACCCTTACTGTATGTTGCCTCAGGAAGTAGGAAGTACTTGTGTACCACTTTCCAGTATACTGAACTCTGCTACTTAATGTAAATCATTTTTATTACCACATGTATATTTGCATTGATGCATGCAGTTCACTGCTGGTCTTGATTAAGCCATGCACAAGAGTGGCTGATTGTAGATCATAATTTGTGTGGGATGGCTGAATGTTGGAGGCATAGGGGGGTAAATGCTGTTAGATATGTGATCAGGTAAAACTAATGACAATGTCCTATTTCCCTACAGATCACGTTTAGGCTGCCAAATCTGCTTGAAGAAATCCATGGATAATATGACTGTTCGAGTACCAGAAGCTGTTGCAGATGTTAGACAATCAGTAGATATGAGTAAAAACTCCTAAAAGGCAATAACTTAGGGGTTTTAAAGAAGCTTAATTATTTTTATAACTTATTTTTAAATGTGTAATTAAATATGGAAACTTACATAATTGTGAGTTATTTTATATGACTATCAATATTAGATGGATGCTATTTTAATTTTCTTTATAGAACCTCCTATATTTTTACGCTTAAAATGCAATAATACTTCTTACAAGTGATCATTAGGTTAAGCGTTAGCAAGTGCATTACAGGTTTCATATAATATGATTCTGCCAAAACTAATGACATCTGCAAGCCAGATCACTTTTACAAGACTTCTAAAAACCCCTGATCATTTCTAGGTTTCAGACCTAGATATGTAAGAGAACAAAACTTGTAAGACTGAGTCTTTTTAAAGTGTTGTCATTAAAGATGGTGTACTCAGAGCTAGTTCATGTTCTCAGTAAATAGGATCCTTCCTCAGCAAATAGTGGATTTTCAGCGTAGGGTTTTCCAAACTTTTTGTCTTGGCAAAAATACTGTTAAAACCGTGAAATCTAGGGGCCTATGCAGAATGTTGGCACCTACATCTTAATTGCTGCAATGCATCTCTGTGGCCTGAATCAGAAATCGGTAAACCTCAACTTCATTACGTTTGACTACATGACAAATACGGGGATACACAGGGCTTAGAAGAGTAAAGCACTGGAGCTGTCTAATGGGAGGGCATAACCACTGGAGGTAACTGTAAATTCTTACAGTTCTTTGAAGATGGTTGAGTTGGAATTGAAGAGGGCAGTGTTTGTCAACAGATTTGTTCTGAATTCTTCATCCCTCTCTGAGGTTTTAGCTTGATCAGGAGGCAGTATGATGTTAATCAGGGTATTCAGCTTAAAGAGGTTCCTAGGTTCTGGGCCTTCTCTCAGGATCATTTCAGCAGGGTTGATGTGGAATGACCAAGTATATTTATTCCATACAGATGGGCTAGGTTCCACAGAAGGCCTGAGGAGACCCCCATGGTGGGATTGCCTGTGAACTGATGATGAAGAGCTTTCAGTTGGTTCTAGTTTTAGTCTTTCCGAAGTAGAACAAAGTAAAATAATGTCTCTAAGACTCTTCATTATTCTCTCCAGTTTTTGTTGCCTAAATACTTAGATGAAATGGTTGTCACCATTACAATAGTTAGTTTACCCTTATAAGGTTATTTTAATATTTTGAGCATATTTATGTATATATAAAATTCATTTATTTACACTTAAATGATCTAATGCATTTGTTAATGCCTTATTTGAAGTGGTGACAATGACATCTAGGCATCTTTTCTTGCATTATTATATTTATGGGAGAGATAAAAAATATTTTTCCAGTGTCAGATATTGGGATTATTTTGAGCTTCAAAAGAAGAAGAAAAAAAAAAAGAAAAATGACCCTCTTTGCTATAAAAATATTTTCTAGAACTGTATTGAAAATAGATCTGGTGCAGATTATTTCATTTTCTCTCTGAATAAGTATTTGTTTCCTGGTGGTCCCTTTGGACTTCCCCTTAAACAAGATAGGTTTAATGTATTCTGTTCAGAACTTAATCATATATGCTTTTCAGAATACACTTCCTCTCATTTAATTCAAAATGTGACTTTAGAGTTGAAATCTCCTGGCTTTTGAAAGACAGAGCAAAGTTGGGAAGAAGGGTGGAAATAAGATGAAGAAATGTTCTGAAGATACTGCTGTCTTCCTCTACATCTGCTGTGACTTTAATTGTAATTTAGAGGTTACCCTGCCACAGTCGGGCTCAAAGGTAAATGAGTTCTCACTTAGTGTTACCTTTGCTCTGAGTTCATTTATATACATTTATTAAATATTGAACTCTGATTCTTTTACATAAGACACAGCTCTTTGGCTTCCAAGAGAGGGAACATAACTTGAGTCATAACCAGATACACTGTGCATTCTTGCATCGGAAAGAAATCTGAGGTTTCAGTATAGCTGTTTAGGGATAGATGTTGGTGTTTGCTGGGGTTTGTTTTTTTGGGGTTTTGCTTTGGGCTGGTTTATTGGGTTTTTTGTTTGTCTATTTATGCACAGCATGAGGCACTTTGCCTTGTGGGAATCCTGAAGCATTTGATGCTGCATTAAACAAATGTGAAACAGCTCTTGTAATAGTTTCCTTTCTAAGCCAAGGTTGTGTCATTGTGCATTTCCTGTGACAGCTTCTCGTTACAAAGACTTTGACTCTCCTGTAGTGTGCCTGTGGAAGGAATTACTTAGCACAGCAAAGCAAAAAAGTACACTTCAAAGTTTATTTTGAATTCAAGAGGTATCCCGTATTGCATGCAAATGGAAATCTCTGAAGGCAAAGGAACTGACATGTAATCCCAAAAATGCACAGTTCAGAGATACTTGTTTCCTTATTGTCAAAACGATTTGGAAATAAATCTTATTTTTGGCCACTTTCTGACATACCTTGTTTGTATTGATTTTTTTTTTCCCCTCTAAGTTATTGAATGTATTTCTGGGCATAAAATGGAACTTAACAGTTAGTGATGCATGTTCAAGTGTAAGTATGAATTATTGCACAATGGCACACAACTAAAGCATCAAAACTAGTCAAATATATATTTTGCTTCCTTGTCCAAATAAAGTTTACAGGTAACTTGCTTTCTAAAAGCTTTTCCTTTCTCTGGTAAAACAAGGAGTCAGTGGGTCTCTTCTGTTTCACTCCCACTCAAAAATGAAGAGAAAATCAGAACTGACTTTGTTCCCTTTGCCTTCTGAACCTCAGTTTGCAACGTGTGCTTGCAGTCTGGGGCAGAAACAGACCTTTAATTCACAATTATTGGTGGGGTCCTGATTCCTGGTTTTGTGAGGAAGCCAGGCCAAAACCCTCCTCTGGCAGAAGGAAAGGTCTCATCCCCACTCTTCCTTTCTGAGGGTGTGGGGGAACTTGTCTGTGCCTCCAGGTCAAGTCCCTTCACCCCCTGAAGCCCCAGTCACGTTTGTGGTCCTACTGTCTTCTGTTGTGGGCCGGGACACCAACCACAGGAGCCAGCAGTCCCCATTTCTGTGACAGTGGTGTCTGAAGGGGGAAGAGGAAGTGCCTCACACTCCCACCTTGCTCTTCTGCCAGGGAAAGTGTCCATCATCTGGGCTGCAAGCTCTCACTAGGGAGAGGAAAAGGAGTTCTCCAGGCAGTGTGTTACTTTGGACAGAAAAACTCCTATGTCCATTTTTAGCTACAGGGCTCCAGAGGATTTAAGGGAGCTGTGTTCAAACTTAATGTCCCAGTTGGAGGCAGGTTGAAGAGGCCATGTCCAAAAACTAACAGTGGAAGAGGTGATGCAACCCCAGCTCATGAGTCTGGGCTGGGCACAGAGACTGTGTTTTGCCCTAACAGAGGCTGATGTGCTATGCAAAGATTGGGTAGTCCAATATCCAACAAACTCCTCATTCCTTGGGAGGAAAAAGGAGAGAGAAATCTTTACAGGAGATGCTCAAGATCAGTCACTGAGGTATCAAATAGTACAAAACATTGGAAAGGGGCTGCTGGTGATTTCTCTGCAAATGATTTGCAAAGATGTGGAAGGGATCAGGGATTTTGTGCATCCTGGCAGGAGCTGCTGATTCTGAGGGTGGCTGTATAGATCTATGCACTATAGTGTCTCTGCTCCTCTCCCTGTTAACCCTGCCAAGAGAGCAGCAAAAAGTGCGGTCCATACATAAACCAACCAAAGTAACCCTGAGATTTACTTTCTAACCTACTGCCCTCCACTACTTTTTTATGAAGTTAAGCATTTCATTGTTGTGAACCAGTCCAAATTAAAAAATGATTGGTAAGTAATTTCTGGCCAGCAGTGATGGAGCATTTGCAACTAGAGCAAACTTCCACCTAAAGCTGTGGCCTCGCTCTGCTCAGAGAAGTATCTCTGGCATCCTTCTCCATGGCTCTGGAATCTCCCTTAACCTCAGACCAACAACAGAAACGTTATTTTGAGCACTAAAACGGCTTGTGTGCTTCCACCAACTTTTGTTATCTTTGTCCAGCGTAATCACCTTGTTCCTAACCCTTTCCAGCACCTTCTTCCTCAAACAGGCACTGGAGTGCATCTCTCACATTTGCTAGAGATCAGAAAGGATAAAAAGCTTGATATAACCTTCCTTATATCCACTCAGCGAAGCTTTCATCTTCCCATTTCTGCCTGTTTAGAGCACGTCTGTGCTAGAGCACAGGCTACGTGTGAAATTGCCTCCGTTGTGCTGACCCCAGGTGGTACATCCCTGCAGCACAGCGCTGGTAGGAGTGAAATTTGGGCATGGGAACAGCAGCCGTACATGTGAATCCAGCTCGGCTACAGCCCTCGGTGGAGCTGGTGACTGAAGAGCTGCTGCGAAAGAGACGTAGGGTCAGTGCTACAGTGGACAAGAGCTATTGCTGAATTATGCCAGGCTGCCATGGCTGTGGGTATCTGTGCCCGGTCATGTAGTCCGACAGACAGACAGATGCACAGGCACACAGAAACTCCTGAATCAGCCCCCTTGACCCATGCAGATAGAAATGGGGTGCCAGTCCCTGCAGACAGCAACCCCCTCTGTGAGCTACTGGGAGCCTCTTCCATTGACCTGTGACAGCTCTGGGAGCAGCCCTATCAGGGACTCAGCCAGCTCTGCTGTGGGTACTGGGGTTCCCTGCCTGTTGCGGCGCCTCTGCTCCTTCATGTTCACAGGGATGAGCAGTCACATAACCCACCAATGGCAGGGTGGGACATTTGTGCTCCTGGTTTCTCTAGTGCTGCAGCAAGCAACAGAGGAGAGCACATGAGAAATGATAACAGCACTGGACACTGGTGCGAAGTAACCGTTTGTAGGTAAGCCAGAGAAGTCTGTTGGTGCCTGTGGCAGCTGTACCCGGATTGCAGCTATGGCTGGGCTGGTTTTCTTCCTGCTGGCAGCAAACTGCTGCTGGCAATCTCTGGGTTTGGAGAAGTCGGTCCCGTCTCACTGAAGGAAATGCCAGGCCACAGCATAGCACAGTTTCTCCTTCATGCTGTGCTGGATCAAAAATGTCTCTCCTTAAGGATCCAGTTTTGTATCAAACAAGCATCCAGGTAAGTGGGATGTTTTTCTCCATCCAAGTGAACGTGAGAAGGTTCAGAGCAGCTCATTCTCATTTCCCCCTCAAGTAGCAGCCCTTGCTTTGCAGAGGTAAACCAGCACTAGCTGTTGATGTGGTGAGCACTCACAGGCTTCACTGGTAATGGTTTGGAAGAGGAAGGTCATTGCCTTCCTAGAAATCTCTGACTGGAGGGCAGAAAGAGACAAAGAGGGAGAGCTGAGCAAGATCATGATGCAGCTGCAGCCTCTTGGATCCAGGGCAGAGGCAGACTCATACCACCCAGGGAGCCAGCGATGGGTTTTGGCTGTGGATAAAGGTAGAAGGTCTCATCTCAGAGGAATGTTTAACCACAGATGAAAATAGCTGCAAAAGAAAACAAATGGTGTCACAGAGACAAGGTATGTGGTAGCTCAGAGTGCTGGGGAGGCTCATGCAGACTGTGGTTCAGTTCCAGGGAACTGATGACTGTCAGGAGGGAGCACAGCAGGTGATGGCCAGAGCAGCAGAGGCTTTGTTTCAGATTTCAGCACTTCCAGCCTAATTGAGTTGTTGTGATCATCACAGCCAGTGGATTTTTATCAGAAAATTAGGAAAAACACACTCTGTCCTGGCATGGAGAAATAAAAACAATCAATGTCCTTTGCCTTGAAGTTTCCTGCTCTTCTGGGGCTGTCCTTCAAGGAGAAGGGCAGCACAAGGAGCCTCTGGTGCAGAGGTCTGGGGAAGCAGAGCAGAGCTGCCCCAAGGTGAAGGTTCTCCTGGGTGGGATCTCCCTCCACTGAGTGATGTACACAGAAAATGTTGGAAATACAACCCAAACAGCCCCTGTGTGAGCACTGAGTGCAAGCTTCACATTAAAAATGACCTTAATCAAAGCCCTCATTGCAGGTCTATTCTCTACTACTTTTGCATTTTATTAAGCGTTTGTCTCTGGATACGAAGGATGGAAAGGTTTGGCTTCTGAGTTGCCTGTGAGAGTACTTATTTTCAGAGGTAAAAATGCCTAAAGGAGGCAAAAGACACCAGTGACCTTTGCTGCAGCACACAGAAATAAAGGGGTGGGAACAATTACCAGGGAGCAGGAGTTAATTCTTAGGATAAAGGTACAGAGTAACCTCAGGGTAATTGTTATGGTATTTCACTGCTTATATAACAGGTTAATCAGTGCTGTCAACTGGTTTGCCATAAAGCACTGCCTCCACCATAAATAGTACGTTTAATCTATTTCTGCTTCCTTCCAACTGAAGAGCCTCTGTAATGGCTCTAGATCGCAGGAATTTCACAACATTAACCTTCCTCTGAGCATCAGGTACCAGAAATCCTTACTCTCTGGCAAAATACTTCCCCAGATCTTTTTGCTAGCGAGTGAAAACTGAATCCCAGCTCCAAGGTGAACTTGAGCTGCAGTATAATCAGTGCAGGTACCACTGCCCAGCACTTGTATTGCACAATGCAGGCGCAGTTGGCAGCTCATGGTTTCTGCAATGCAATGTTACTTACAAGGGCTTTTTTTGCTGCTTCAAAGCTGGAGTGCTTTCAGAAAGACACAAGAGGGTTCTCTTGCTGAGAACTCACGGTCACCTTTAAATCTGGAAGGAGACCTGTGTTACTTAAGTTCATTCCTAGCAGCAGGTTTGTGTTTGTAAACACTTGACCTAAATCCACAGAGGGAAGAAAAAGTCCCTTTAGCTGATCCATGACACTTGCTGCCACCTCTCCAAAATAAAGAGACCGGTATGCTTTGGTTAAACAAAAATGCTGAAACATGTTCCATTTGGTACAAGTCGCAGCACTATTTCAGAAGTAAAGCCAGCAATATTCCTTCCAGAGCGTGCTGCATATTTAGGTATAACAATGAACCACCCTGCCAGGCCCTGACGGTACATGCACTGAGCTCCCAACCCTCTCCTCTTTTACTGCCTACGCTGCTCCTGCCAGAGAGACCCTGATTTATCAATTGCTTCTCTCCTGCTCTGTTGCCGTCAGGTCTTCATGTCTTCCACTTGCTCCTTGGGTGAATCTGTTTGGTTTGGTTTTTCTGCTCAGTTTCTGTCCTTTTCATGGTGTTTCTTTGACAGAGATGTCAGGTACCTTACAAAAAAAATTCCTTTCTACTGCACAGGTCAGTATTTTCATTAAAAGCAAACTTTGCTCATTTTAATAATCATGAAATTCTTCATCTCTTGTTTTCCAAGAAACCAGGATACCTGCAATCCCAGAGGGGTAAATTGCTGGTAGGAAAAAAGCACCCTCTGGGAGGTGGCAAAGGAGATAGGGAATGGGTGCAGGAGCAGCTCCTGGCTCCAGTGCCACATCCTTGTGTTTCAGTACTGGCTGTGGCCTCTATTCCATCCACGTGAGTTGCAGGGGAAACTCAGGGCTTGACCCCAGTGTAAAGCTGAGGTACGGCTCAGTGCTGCAGAGGAATAGCCGAAGTGAATTTGTGGACACACGTGTTCTCGGAACTATTCAACACCAGAAAACCTCCATTTCTGCTGTGTGGCTTTCACCACAGCACCTCCTGCAAAGTGCAGAAGGGCTGGGCAGCTGGGCATACAGCAAGAGGCAGTTTAATAGTCACTACTTAGAGACCTCATGTCTAAACAGCTTCATCTGGCGCTGTGTCCTTCCTGTGCAATCTCTGCCAGGCATGATGTCCGCTTCTATTCCAATTAAATCCGATAGTCCCCTTAAAAATGAGGAAATATGGTAATTCTGTCTGAAGATGCAGCAACAGAAATCTCGAGCCTGCTCCTGTTTTCTCCCCCGTTATCCACAGCTCTGGCGCCATCTGTAATACAATATGCTCTTCTTCCAACTTCATAGCCCTGATATTAGTGGGTTTGAAAGAAAAATCCCCATTGCTGATAGCTACCCGAGGCCCTGGCTAGGAGCTTTTTGACTTCCAAACTGAATTTCAGGCTCAGTCTTTTGACAATTACCACTTATTTTTCTCGTGGTAAATGTGAAATAAACTGCAGAGTAAAACATTTTTTTTTTCCTTGAAAAAGTGTGAAATTTGAGTATTTTTCTTTTTTTTTCATTGTTACTCATATAGTGAAAGCTGTTAATTGAAAAGGCATGTGCAGAAAGCCAATTCCGTTGGTTTGCACATTGTACCATTTAATTCTGGTAAGCTTATGCGTAAGGCTTCACAAATTTGATAATTACTGGAATTGTCTGTAAGTCTCTCCATAGCACAGGCTCTGAAAGATCTCTTCTAACAGTCCGTTGTTTCATAGATAAAATAACAGACACAGGGCTATAAACCAGGATATTTCATTGGGGAGTGACACAACCACAGAACAGTTGGAAGGGACCTTCAGAGATGACCTCCCATACTTGATGAGGCAGCTGCATAAACTTTGTGCATCTGATGAACTTTATTGTGTAAAATTTGTAGTGTGTCTGATAAGTTTATTGCAGAACTTGTCTGGATTCTTTTTGAGGAACTCGATTGCTTTGAGATTTGGTGTGTTCTCACAGACTTCATTGGTTTAATCTGTTCAGTAATTTCTGGTACATTATAAAACAGTTGACATTTTTTAATTGAGTATGATACCAGCAGAATGTGACGTTCACCTTTTATTTTTCCATTAAAAGCCTAAGAGCTATAACAGGTAAAGCAAAAAGAACGTGAGGTGTGGATCCCATCTTCCTGGCCAAGTGTTTTTTAGGGCTGGAGTGATCCTGAGTTTATGGCAGATGGGCGCTAAACAACCCTTGTTGTAGGGTAACAGAGACCTTTAACAACATGTGAGATGGTGTCTCCAGTGCCCTTGAGAGCATGAACCACTGTGGGGACTTCTTGCTGGCCACAGGCTGGAAGGGGCTGGATAATGATGGCTTGAGATGTTAAGTGGCAAAAGTATCAGAGGTGAAAACAATGAGAACAGGTTTAAAGGAAGGAGCTGTTGGTCTGAAATCTACCAGCAGAAGTCAGCTGGCATTCAGGCAATTTGTAGAGAAAAAGTCAAGTGGCAACTGAGTGCGGATCAGATTGCTGCTTCCCAGGGGTGTTTGTTCATGAAGAGTCAAAGTGCCAATAAATCTAAAGTTTACCCTAAACTGCACTCAGTAATTTTGTCCTCAGCTGTTTGCTTGACTTGGAGGCTCTCAGGCTATGAAAGTGGTTTTGTTGCTGTTTTTTTATGATTCCCAGGAGCAAGGGTTCAATTGAAGAGTTAGTTCAAGTGTTATTCTTCGTGTAGAGCTTCTAGAATGATGTATTTGAACCCAATGTGTCCTACCGTGGGGTGAGTGGCCACCATGGGGACAAGTTTAGGAGGCAAAACTGTTGTCTTCGTGGAAGAAAAATGTCTGACAAAGCTCCTCAGAGATCAAGGTTGAGAAGGAGAAATAAAAATTGTTTGGGAACCGCTCAGATGGAAAAGTAGCTGTGCTCATGGAGTCCGTGATACTTAGTGTCTGAAGCAGTTATGAGTTTCTCTTCCAAGTTTTACCTTCTGAAGGTGGTTTTATCCCTTGAGAATCAGAAGCCGAGAGCTGGAAATGGAACGCTGTGAACATACTTCTCTCACGTGTAACTGCTTACTCTTGGGCCTTTATCAGCTGTCCCAGTCAGTCACTTTTGGTGGCTAATGGCCATTTAGCTTTTCCCACAAAAGCATTTTAGTTGAGCATGATGATCACCCACAGCTTTTGGTGTTTCTATCATGAGGATGCATTGTAGAGCTTTATCAGCCTGTCTTATACGTGCTTTGGCAAGATCAGTCTCCATTTGGTGTCTGTTGGGCAAGAGGCATCTTGCCTCTGGTGATGAGATTGGAATGGGTGGAACTTGCGTGGAGAGAGGTTGTGGGTAAAGAAAGTAGTTCTAAGAAAAGTTATTTCAAGGTATGATCTTTCAGCCAGGTTTTAATTATCCAACGTTTTTCAGGATATACCCAGAAGGAGGAGAAAACTTACGATCCTGGGTGGGAAGATGGGTCTTTCTGTTTACCTGTCAGTCTGCCTGACGTATCTAAATACTCAGATACTATCATTTGTCTTGGGAAATTAAGGAAATTGGAGTGGGAGGATTAGAGACATTTTTAATCACCCCTGGCTCTGCATCCAAGGATTTTTTTCCATGATTCATCTTCACCATGGGCAAGGAACTTCTTTTCTGGGCCTCAGAGGATACAAACCCCACTGCAATTAGGTCCTCCAATACCTTCTGTTTGACAAAGTCAGTAACAGCAATGCAGGGTGGGGGTGATCTGAGGAGCCTTTATGGCTCATTTCTTTCCCTGTAATCTCCGGTGGCAGCATCTCCTTTTTGTCTTTTTTTGAGGGAGACATTAATGAAGGGTGATAGCCAGCTTAGGGCCAGCCCAGTATTTCATGGTAGATTTGTCTGCTTCTGGGGGCTTTGCTGTGCCTGGGGGGTGGGTGAGTGGTTTAGGGTGAGTTTACGTCCTCTGTTGGGTGGCTCTCTATGCTCAAAATATTTACTGATCCCAGCTCTGTCAGGGACTGCATAACCAGGTGCATTAATACACCCTCTCTGCTTCATCTCTGTTGTTCAGATGGAATTTGAAGCCCCACCCGACCTGACCCATGATCTCATGTTTTGTACAGCGTGCGTTTCCAGTTGATTTGTGAGGTGAGTGTGTGCTGCTTTCTGGTTTGCCAGGTTAGGACTGTCCCCTTCACAACAGAGACTCTTGCTGTCTTGTGAATGATCTTTGGAAGGAGATCTGAGAGCATACAAATATGACAGAGTGGGAGATAGAATGTGGCATTTATTTATTGTGCCAAATATAAAGCAGGGAGTAAGAAGGGTAATACAGTAATTGTGTTATTTAAAAGTATTTAGTGGGTAATGCTGATGAACGGCAAGGACGTTATTAGAATGCTTTTGTTACAGGGAAGGATAAAAATGGAATTATTATCTCCTGCAGGGAATTACTCTTAAAAATCACAGCTCGTTCCCTGTCTCAGAAGCTCAGTGGGATGGTGGAGCTCTGGTGTGGGGCCAGAAAGGGTGAGCACGTGAAAACCTGACCCTTGCTCCGTGCCAGGTTTCTTCCTGTAAAATTCCCCCCACCCACCACACCTCGCTCTTAACTCTACAAGAGCAAGAGAAGGCCACTTGAGGGGTTCAGAGGGTACCTGGACATGGTAGGCGCCTCAGTAGTTCAAAGCAGGGTTTATGTGGTTGATGGTGGCTGCTGCTGCCGGTGGTGGGCTTCAGTGTGGCTGCCAAAGGAGCCTCTGGCTTTAGGCAGCCTCTGGGATGTGCAGTGCATAAAACCCCTCCTGCTTCTTCTGCTTGAAGAAAGATCTGATGCAGAATTTCATTTTGCCTTTTTTCGTCTCTAATGTGAGAAGAAAATGGGGGCTTCCGTGGATAAAGGAAACAGGGCTTCAGCACTTTTTAAAAGAGAACAATTAAGCAAAATTGATGTGTGTTTAAGAAAGGTTTGGATATAACTGAACCCTTGTTTTCCAACAGAAAAATATTTTGGCTGAAAATGTCTACCCGACTACAGTATCACCTGAAAAGAGCACAATGTAGCTGCTGAAAACAAGCTGCAATAACCACACAGCACAAGACTCATGCCCCTTTTTCCTTGCAAAGGGCTGCTATCACTACAGCAGCAGTAATTGCCAATTGCCAATATTGCCAGGAATTTGCATTTCTGGTTATCGTAAAGCTTGCTATTTCAAAGGAGAGACTGCAGAGAACTAATTAACACACAGGCTCATTAAATCCTAAGAAATGCTCTCACTATCTAGATAGAGCATCCAGGCCACTAACCCATTTCCCAAAGGCAAACCCATCTCTGCCTCCTTAGGCTCCATTCTGAACAATCTGAATCATTTAAGCTGTGTATGCTCAGGGAATGCCATTTTATTCCATCTACCAGCTTTCCATATCAGTACTGGGAAGTGCTGAGGCTGCCCCATGGTCATCACTGCCCAAGCCTGGTGCTGCAGCGGTGAGGGGCAGGACCATCAGCACAGCCCAGCGGTGAGGGGCAAGGTGAGGTGGGTTCAATGGTGCATCCCCCCGACACAAGGAGCACAGGGATGATGCTGCCAGAGCTGTTGCAGTGAGCCAAGCCCAGCCTGCAGCCAGTGTGTGCCTGCATAGAGGGAGAACGAAAGGGGAATTACGGCAACTCCGTGCTCGTGTTCGCCTCCTACTCAGCACCTAAAGAAATGGCTGTGGCTTTGTGTGGAAGTTAATTAGTGATAGTAAATAATATTCCTTTGTGTAGCAGTGAATAGTGCCCCTTATTTGGGGGTCTCAGTGTGCTTCATGCTTTGTGTTTAATTGAGCTTCACAGCAAATGCTAGCTGAATTATTCATTGCAAATAAATTATCTGAAGAATACAGTCCGGGTTTTTTGCTGTTTTTCAAGCCCAGCCTGCTTTCTTTCATGCCATTTTCCACAGCCAGCGGTGTCTCTGCAGCGATTTGGGCACCCGACCCACAGCTCATTGTGCTGTTTGCTAATTGTGGCAGTGTGCCTGCACGTGGCGGGTGGAGGGCGGAAACCTCCAGGTCTTGCTAATGGTCTGAGAGAACCCTGAATGGGGGAGAAAGCAATAAGCAATGCTGGGCACATAGATGAATACACACATATGCATATGTATACGGAGGTTTTCATACACACGTGCTGGTGTTCATGGAGTGCCATGAGAGACCAATGGCAAGTCTACAAATAAGAGATTCAGAGTGTATCTTTCTTGACTGGTTTTGATATAAAGCTCAATGTTACCTACAAAACACGTCCACTTCCTGATACTCAGGTAAACAAAACCCTCTCCCCCACACCCTCAACCAGTAAAAATCTCTGTATTGAAAAGCGGGGAGATTTCATTACTCAAAGGGAGAATGAACCCAATTGCTTCAGGAAAAGCAGCAGGCTGTATTACAACCCAGCCTCTTGAGAAAGACAAATTCCTGAAGAAGGTAGGTTCAGATCTGTCCACATATGGATCTCAGAGATTTTAGGATGCTCTGCGCCTGAGGACGCTTTGGTTGCAGGGTTAGCCAGCCCTTCATCAGCACTTTGTTGTGAGTGGCAGGACCCAGAATGCCTTTTCCATGTGGGCAGAGCTCAGCTGTGAACTCTCTACTACCGCAGGTTTGAGATGCCAAAAGCTGATGTGGAACCAAAAAGCTTTCTGCTTAATTCACATACACAGAAATGTGCAGGTGTCACCTGTGCAAGGAGACAAAGGCCACCACGTACCCACTGGTGCTCCTGAGGAGGGAGAAGGGAGGCATGAGCCAGCACTGGCTCCAGCCCCAGTGCTGCAGGGAGGCTCTTCCCATGTGAATGGTCCTACTACTGTGTGGGTTTGCAGGACCTCACCTTCCCACCTCCTTGAGGAGTTGCTGGTCTGGGTAATTTTGTCAAAAGCATCTATTCCATCAGTATTTTGTGTGTTTCTGGCAATGACCCCCCCAGATCCGGTCACCGGGGAGCCTCTCAAGGACAGCTGCATATGGGATGCTAGAGCTGCACTGGACAGGGATATTGCCCAGCCAACAGCTGAAACGCTGGGCACATGGCAGTGTGTCACTAAATCTGTAGTTTGAGTCTCATGGTAAATGAATGCATCACTGAAAATCACGAATTCCCAAGTTTTTAACATAAAACTTCTGCTTGCTGTTTCTTGTTGTTGTTTTGTCTGTTTCTTTCTTTCAAAGAATAAGGTCACCCTTGTAAGAAGGGCTTGTTTTCCTGTTTACAAAGATCTTTCTATGCAATTTTTTCTCCTTTGGAAATAGCTAAGCTGACAGAAAAAGAAATCTTAGGTGCATGTTTCTGTCAGTTCCTTGTAATCAATAACTCCCACATATAAAAAAAAAAGCTGACATCAAACATCAGCACGGGAACAGGCCGAATCCGTAACAGTTTTGCTGACCTCTTTTGTAATCACATTTGCTGAGAGGAAAATTAATCAAAGTAATCCAGCCTCCTGCCTCAAACCTGATGCATTCTCTTGAGTTCATTGCGTGTTTGCCCAAACACCCTCCAAGCACTGAGTGAGGGAAGCACTCAGACTGGGGTCCAGCAGGGATGTGATGCTCAGGAGATGTCAGCAGCCACGTTTCTCCATCCTAGGAACGAGACTCCTAAATGTGCCCATTTCATTTTCATTTTGACTTGCAGATGTATGGAAATCCATGATAATGTGGCTGTGTTTTTCCCCATGGATTTGCTTGTTGGAACCAAACCCTGACATGTTCGGTCTGGCGTATGCAGCAATGTTGTAGAGTTGAGTTATTCCAGTGTCACCTGAGGAACCTGAACATACATGGCTGTGGCCACAAACCCAATCTTCTTTAGCAGTGGGAAGGACTTTGCTCCTCCAGCCCCTGTCTCATGGTCCATGCATTCAAGAGGTATGGCAAGAGAGGTTGCCAGTGAAGACTGAGGCAAAAAAAAGGTAGGGTAGACCAGCTGCCTCTTACATCTCCCATGTATATTTAAAGTACATCCAGGGAACAGCCCCAGAGAAGGGAATTGAGCACCAAGATCTCGCAGCAAGGTCAAACGAGTTCCCACCCTGTGCCTGGTGTGAGGGTCCGGGATGGACAGACTGTTTCCTGTGCTGAGATTATATTCTACTTTTTCTTCAGAAAGCAATTCAGAAGAAGACACTTGTGATGGTTTTTGTTGCCCTTGCAAACAAGCAGTGAAAGGTCCATGGGATGCTTCAAGGAGAGAGAAGCAGATCAGCATTCCTTCTGGATCTGGGTGCAGGCTCCAAGTGTCCCTGGCCACCTCTGTCCCTGTCCTGCTCTAGAGGGTTGTCCTTCCCCTGTCCCTCCTCAGGAGGCAATTCACAGCCCAGCTGGGGACACAGATCTGAAGTGATGTGTTGTCCCCTGCCACTGGGAGCTCAGCAGCTGATCCCACCTTCTCCCTTTCATTGCAATAGCCCCCCTCTCCCCAGATAAACTGATTTTAAAACACATAGGTTTCAGGGCCTGATTCTACACCAGACATAGGAGAAAATCAAATTTGGAAGCATCCATCCCTTTATGGGATGAGACCCTACAAGTTCCTAACAGAAATCTAAATATGGGGACTGCATTAAGGTTATAAATACCTTGGAGTGATTGGCCTGGACTAATGAACTGGGACCTGCTCTGCACCCGTATTGTGTGGGTCTCCTGACCACGAGGCCAGGCTGGGATTTTGCTCACAGAGACCCATTTGCAGAGCTGTGGCTTTTATGGCCTTTCTGAAGGTGAGAAAAGTGAACAATTTATGTAGTAAAAATTCTTGGCAAAGCCGGAGCCTCCAGTTTCTGTGTAATAAACCAATCACCCTGCTGCTGAATCCACACAGCTCAGACAAGAGCACTGAGAACTCATAGCCCAAGGTAAAGACATGCAAAAAACTCAGACTTCAGATTTGCCAAACAGTTTATTGGACAAATTCTTTTCATTAAATCTAGACAGGATGTGTAAGAGCTGAACACCTTTTCTTAGCTCTTACATAATGAAAGAGTATTTTCAAAGGCTCTTTATGAAATAATAGGTAGGTCTCTGAAATGGAAATTAAAACTGTAGATGGAAACTTCATAGGAACCCGTTTTACAGTGCAGTAACATCTGGTATGGTTTCTAATTTATTTAGAAAATAGGCAAATGGGCTCCAGCCCAGTGAGGAATCTAAGCTTATAAACAATCTGATTGGACTTTTCTGGGACTATTTACACATTTAAGCTAAGGCCAAGCCTAAGCACCCTGCTGAAGTTGACCTTCCAGGTTCCTCCTCATGCTACCTCTGCGTGAACAGTAGGACATCATTTAGATGCTGCACATTTCTGCAAGTGTTTGGATATGTAGCAGAGGGATAGCAGTGCCATGGGCAATGTTCAGATGGGCCTGAGCAACCAAGAGCATCTTTCAATGCCAACCACCCATGGAGACCAGGTCCTGCTTGAAAAGGTGACTTCAGGGCATAAGCTTCCTTGGTTGCTTGGTCACCTCAGGCTCCTTGAGTCAAAGACACTTGTGGACATGGTGTCAGACATCCCTTTCCCAAGCAGATGTGCCAATAAAGCACCTGAGCACAGCCCTGACTCCTTCCTAATGCCTCCCAAGCCAGCCCCAGCTGTGGTCAATGGTGTTTTCCGTGGTGTCTCAGGTAAAACCGGTTTGTTCAAGCGAAACATTCCGAGTAGGCTGCTTGTGTTAACAGAGCCTGCTGTGAGGAGCTAATGAGCTGCTCTCTGTAGCAAATGGCAACTGACCCCTTGGTGGCTCCAGCTGGATCTGGGGGAGGGGGGATCATCTGTCCTCCCCTCAGTCCTTTCAAACCATTCTACACTACATATCTTACATAAGCTGTCCATGGGGCACATTTAGAAACTCCTTCTTGTTCAAAACTATTTGCTGACCATGGTGTAAGGCAGCCACTCACTCGCTGTGCGTGCACGTACATAAACAGTGTGGGCAGCAGGTGCTGGTCCTCTCTGGCTGGTCAGGACTAACTTCCCCTAGTGAAATACGTACCCACATGTGGAAAATGGGTCCCTCTGGAAGCTGGCATCAGCTACTCATCTGCCTCAGGGCTGGTCCAAGGCCTGGTTTCCCCGATGCTGGCACAGGCACCCTCCAGCCTCTGAGGTTCCTGGTCCTGCTCCACTTCCCACACTTGGCTCTCACACTGCTGTGCACTGGTTCATCTTGAAGGCTGCTGATGGAGTCTCATGTGTGTTCAGAACAGAGGGTGCTCCCACACAGAAAATAGATGGAAAGAATGTAAGAGTGATTGTTATTAGGAGTAGATAACTAATTACATCATTACATATGGATATTTAGTAAGACTGAAGGGCAGGCTGTGGTGATCAGACACAGGGCTGGGCCAGACGAGCACACTGACCAGGCAGCTGTTACCCAGAGCAGCCCCTTTTATGCCTTTTCCCCTCTGTTTTCTTATGCTGGTTCCTCCCCAGTCCACCTTGATCCCTCCCTTTCCCTGCATTTGATCCTTCCTGTAAACATCCAATAACAAGTCTTGCACATTCCCACAAACCCCTTAAAACACCTCATGAGAAGCTGGTAACATCTCCAAATGCTTTTCCCCAAAGCTCCTGTGAATCCCAGGCCCCTGCAGACACTGATCCTGTCAGCCTTAGGACGAGGTGGTTCACCCATGAACCATGAGGTCTCCAGGTGCAGGTGGGGTGACTGAGGTCCTGCATCCAGCATTGCCCTCTGATCCCTATGGGGCTCTCTTGAGTCCAAGCTTTAACCAAGCAGGTGCCCTCCACAGCTCACTCTTGCTTCATCAGCCCTTACAGTGGGGGATCACTGCCCAAACCCTCCTCTGGGATCCTGTAGCCTCCGCTGTGCACACTGGCAGGTGGTCCTGTCCCTTCCCTCCCTGTCTGGCAGATCACCCACCACCCATTGCCCAACCCAGCCCCTGGGGCAAAAGTAACCTCTGCAGAAGCTTACCCCATACGCAGGATGAGAAGAAAGACAGAGGAGGAGGAGCAAGAGGAGAAGGACATCCTTGCCTTCCATGATCACATCAGAATTACAGCTGCATTTGAGAGCAGAATTGTAGAAATAGTAGATGGAAATAGTTTGTGACCAGAGAATCAAGCACAGAGAAATAATTTCTGCACTGAAAACACCTCTCCCATGTAGTGGCACAGAATGGCTAAACTCTGAAATATTTAACTTAATGCAACTGGCAGCAGCTACGGGAGTACTTGTCCTTGAGGAGCTGCTGACATTTGCAGTCTAGCCACTATGAAACCGACAAAACAAGTCCTGGAGCAAACCTAGCATCAGGCAAAAATCATTACAGAGTGCGTTGTGCATATTTATAGAACACAAGTGATGTCCAAAACCTTTAGGCCCTGTGTGGTAGCCGCGTCCTAGCGGAAATACTCAACACCTTTAAGCAAAGAGTCTTCCCCTTTGGACACTAGTAGGTCAATTAGTTCAGCTCGACAGTGGCCTGAATACAGAGGTGTTGGTGACTGATCCTGGGAGTAAGTGGAACCATGCAAGCACATCTCTGAATGGGAGAGCTGGCTTACTTCCTGTGATGTGGATGTAAGGCTCTGCCTGCCCAACAGACACCCTGCTCCACCACCTCTTGCACTGGGCAGGAGCTAAGGGCTCTGTGGAAGGGAGGTGGCCTTGCACAAGTGCCGAGATGAGGCTCAGTGAAGCTGCTTACTCAGCTCTTCCCCCATCAGCCCCCAGCGTGGCCGATGCCTTGGGTCCTCCTCTAGATGATGCCGCAGATTGCTGTGAGTACATGAGGTTGTCCAGCGGTGTCACCAAGGCTACCTCCTTATGTGTGTTCAGTGTTTTGGACCCAGGGTATGGGGAGATATTTAGTATTGAGGGAAAACACCTATCATAGTCTCTGCTCCTGATATAAAAGATCCCATCCCAGCCCAACATTGTGCTATGGGGAAGAGAGTAGAAGGGACTCTGCACATTGAACGTGGGCTTCCCAACAATAACGTAACTAAAACTGCTGCTTACTGCAGTCTTCAGAGTTGCATCTGACACTTTGAAAAGGTTCAGTATAATCCATTTTGGGTCTTAACAGCATTTAATTCCTTCAGTGAGGAGCAGCAGACAGTGATCTCCTCCGTTAGAGCTCTTTTTTGTGATTGTCACAGAACATTCCCTGTGCAGCAGCAGGGCATACACCCTGTAAGACAGAATTGCATTTCAAATTGCACGGGATCTACATCCAGCTTGTTCACCATATGTTTAAAGCTGAAGCACTCTAGCATTAGCTACAGCTCAAGAGCAGACACATAATTTGTTTCCCATTGAAGCACTCTTGGATATACTTTTACTTCAGACTAGCAGAGATAAATGACTTGCTGGAAGATATCATTTGTAGGACAGAACATTTATATTGCAGAGACTAGAGTTTTTTCTAAAGCTTTATTATTGTTGCAATGAATCAGCATTTGCTACTTGATGTAATCTTGGCAGCACAGCAATATGCTTTTTACCGTTCTGAAAGGAACCGCAGAAGAGCTTTTTATTTCAAAATAGCATCTTTTTCTTGTTTGTTTTAAAGGAGGTGCATATGTAGGGCTATTGGAGTACAGGTCTCAAACTACATACCAGTGCAGTCACCTTTGGAAGGTGACTATTACACATCAGATTCTGCATATTACCATTTTTACTAGAATAGCTGAATATGAGAAAGATGAAAAAGAACAAATTGCAGTGAAGCCTTTGAGCCTGCACATAATTGCACATGCTGGTATTCTAAGTGAATGATGGTTTACTGCATTATATGGGTCTCCCCAAATGCAGCTCTGCCTACAGGTACAACTTTCACAGGATTTGAGCCTAAAATAATAGCCCCCTGATTCTGTATGTTCAAGTAAGAATATTTCTAACTTTCTTAACAGACCTCCTCCCCTCCAAACCTGCTGGAGAGTATCCACTTTGTCTGATACAGAGCTAAAAACCTTTTAAGCTGATAATACCTGGAAATGTCTCAGTGCACTAGGCAGTGCTTATGGGTTTTCCGTCACTTAGGAGCACAAGCACCTTTAGGAGAGCACAGTCAAGCAGAATCCGGATCTGAAGCTCCAGTACTGGCCAGTATTAACTGCACTGGGGGAGGCTTTTGAAAATGGAAAGGTAATGACTGAAACAATGCAATTTCAGAAGCACCATATGCGTGCACACACACTCGGGTGTGTTTAGTTTAGCCCTGCTGCTCCTTCTTGCTTTCTCTATAACCTTGCTAATATTAAAGAACTCTTCCTCTCACACAGTGTCATGCTCCCCTCCTTTCCTTACTCCCAACCCTGGTATCTATTGTCTGAAATGATCTCTCTGCAACTCCATATTGGTAACTGCATCCCATTAGCTGAAAACACCCTCATCTCTCTAGATAAAGAGCAAAAGGGTAGGAATTCTTGTTTGAATGAATACTGCTAAAATTTACAAAGTCAATGGGTTAATGACATACAGTATGAGCGATGCCACCCAAAGTGGAGGAAAACTGCTGCAAGTCCTTCCTCAAGCAAGACTTGCAGTATTATCACTGGGGCTTCTGCTTTAGCAATAGCTTGTAGAACTGACACCTAAAAAAAATTACACAGAATATAAACTGAATTTATGACATAACAAATAATATTTAATATATAGCATTGAATGCATACACATCAATACCAGTGCTGTAACAACAAAACAGAACTCGTAAAATTAGCAGCAGTTTTTTGCAAGTACAAAAATACACATTTTTTTTCAGAACATATATAATAGCAAAATTTATCAGGATATATTATACAAACTCAAAGCATTTAGATAATGCATTACTTTTAATATATTATACGATGTTTTAGATGCTGCATAATAAAATTACATGTGTTCTGCTTGCAACAATACATAATGCCATTTACAGCAATGTTAAGAAACTATTCACAACTTAAAACACGAACAGAACAGCCAATGAAGCACAATAAATGAAACACACAGTTGTGAGGTGTTAGTTACAAGCTTCAGCGTTTCTCTTTACATGTTTTTGAGCTTATTTTTTTCTTTCTTTTGCAGTGTGAAAGAAATAACTACACCTATCGAATATACCTTCTAAACATACAGAAAACAATACACTTATCCCTTGGAGGACAATGAAGGTAATATCTATCAGTTTCAGAACAGTAGTATAATACCACAGGTATGGAATCTATGCTGACTTTGCACGATACATCAAAACCACAGAGAACTGGGACTCACATCCGCAAGGCTCAACACACAAGTGGTCAAGGGGAGAGGCCCATCAGGCACCCCACTGCCCTGGCAGGCTCACAGAACAGGGCACTGCTCGTAGCTACCTCCTGCAACCCTTCCAGATTTTCAGGAGGTTTCTGCTTGCTTTTTAGCAGTTTTCATTATTCTTACAATGTTCTTACAAAGCTTCATGTGGGAACATTACTCAGTTTCCTAAAAAAAGAAAACCTGTGAATCTGGGGACTGCTCAATTAAATTTGAACAACCTGGATATTAAAATGAACACACATTAACACCAAAGGCATTTTCTTTATGGTGTTTATTTTAAGTGTTAAGATTCCTCCGCAAAAAAGCTTTGGTCAGTCTCTTCAAACTTTGGATTGCTGTAATGCTCTTCTAGACCTCCTTTTTGATCTTGGATCATGAAGTCTGTCTCTTCCCGTGGCTTTCAGAGGTAATGGCTGAATGTCAGGTTTAATCAAATAGCTGTCACCTCCATCGGCAGGTTTCAGGGGTGCTGGCCTCCTGCTGGGTTCCACCAAGCACCCCTCAGCCAAAGAGCTGGTAGGTTGTGGAGATGGTGGCACCTTGGTGGTTGTAACCAAATAGTCATCAGCCGCTTCAGCAGCAGCGTCTTTGTGTTTCTTTAGAGATTGAAAAGTGCTATCAAAAGGGGAGGAGGTTTCAGTTGGGGTAAACACAGACTGGTCTGAAAACTGAGAGAATGCACTGTCCAGAGAGCTCATTGATGACACCGATGGAGATGTTCCAGGAGAAGACAGGCTAGAAGAGCTAAATCCTGAGCAAATATTTAATCCCTCTAGCGTTGGAGGCAGCAGGCAATGGGACAAGTCTTTCTTTTCAACGTTTTGGTTTGTGTTGTCACTTTTACCAACATTAATCCCTATAATCAAGCTCTGATTGATAAGCTTTTGTCCTTCCATCTGCAATGACCGAAGCTGATGGAGATAGTCTTCATCTTCATGAGACAGGACAACATCACAGCTGGCTTTGCGTGTTGCCTTCTCATGACCAATGCCAGTGCGGGCGAAGCTGGGAGCAGGGAGGCCAATTGTGGGCTCTGAGGAGCGCCTGTGTCTCCTCAAGGTTTTGAGAGAGCCCGAGGTAGCTGCTGAAGAGAAGCCCAGTGCATTGGAGCAGAGAGACTCATTCTCTGAGTTCTCTTGTGATGAAAACTTATGGTGTACATCAACAGAAATGGTCAACTGCTTCGATTTGGTTTTACTTTGGATTTCATCCACCTCTGTCTGCTCCGAATCACCATCGCTCAGAGTGAAGACAGACTCCCTGCTCCTGTTGTCCTGATCTCGGTTCTTAATCCAGTCGCTTGAAGAAGAGTCAGCTTCATCATTTGCCTCATTTTCCAGGCTGTCATAGGAAGAGTCATTCAAATGGAGAGAAGCAGCATCTGCAAGGACAAACCAAGTGTTAACGCATCAGTGACTGAGCGACCCTGCTGACAAGCAGCTGCATTCTTTATTGCTCTTTTTGGCAAAAAATCCTCTGCTTTCAGGAGCATTTGCCCTTTAAAGCTTCTTTCAAGCAGAAATGCCAATAATTGCAGAAAAAAATAATATCTAGTTTTGAAATGACTGCTAAGTCACAGTTCATCGCAAAACACAGGATAATGGCACAAATGAGTGTTGGAGGTTTTGTTGGCTTAAGTGGGAAACTTCAGTAGTAGGTAACCTATTTGTAACAATAATTTACATGCAGTATATTGAATCAGCAATTTATTGATTTTTTCTTTTCATTAGTAAGTACTGAAAGCAACATCTAACCTTTCTTTCCTTCTTTTAGATGAATGAAGAAAACAACATACTTTGTACTGTTTTTAGTCTTCAAGAAAATAATCTCTGCAACACTATGAAGAAAATTCTCAGTTTTAACACAGTCACCTCATTTCCACGGAGCAGTGAACATCTGGTCCCTGTTCCATATTGTGATAATTGGAATTACATTGAATCCCTTTTGCTCTGGGCTATGCTAAGCTGACTTATCTCACATTTGCAGCAGACAGAGTTCACGCATGGGCAGTCGCCATGCCTCAGTGCATGCCTGTAAACTTGCTCAGGTGCCGTAACCTGTCACAGGGCTGAGCTCTCAGTCCTACCACATCCCAGAGCAGCAGATCCCATGTGCTTCCACTCCTGGGGAGGAGGCAGGCCAAATCCCACTGGATTTCATGAAATTTTACCAGTGGCAGAGCACAAGGGGTTTGGGACCACCGCACTGAGTCAGCCTGGCATGCTGGAGTAAATGCACTTTCAGTATAGGCAGCCTCTGCCAAAATTTATTTTACAAAAATTCTGCTTCAGGAAATTTTAAGGAGACACCCAAACCTCCAGTCAAAATCAGAACTATCACAGAGCTGGAGAGAAAAAGAACATCAGTGACATTCTGGAACGCTCTGCCAGCTAGTTGGTCAAACATTTTCAGTCCCCAGTTCCATGATTTGTCTGTGCTAGTAGCAAAATCTGGATGTCCCACTGAAACTCAGGAGAGCTCTCTCTTTTGATGATGAAGAATAGACACTTTTAACCCTAAGGTAACAGTGTGACAGCTGTATTATTACCACTGTTGATCACTGACTTCCCCATATTCTGAGAAAACATATGCTTGGGCAAAAAATCTAGACTTGAGATGAAACCTTTTCCAGATTTTTGTCTTTTTCTTTGTTTCCCCTTTCCCCCTTTTTTAATGTAGTGGCTCAGATGACTGGAATAGGAGAAGGTATTCTTGGGAGAGCATTCTGTGATATCGCCTAGGTCTGTGGTAAGGTGAGTCAGTGATTATCACCAATACTTTGGGCAGAGGAAAGAGAACAGCAGTATGTGTGAACACAACATGAATGGGGAATTGCCTTCTTCCACAGAACATACTGATCTTTTGCCTGGCTGAATTTAGCTATCTAACAGGATCAAAACATTATCTGTATTACCTGAACTGTTCTCTCTCTTGCACGTCATCAATATTTCTCCAAACAGGGAGGTAATTTCCTCTCCAAATATCCTGCAGCAATTCTCAGTGAGGAACTGCACCAGACTAGAAATCTGCAACAAAGCAATGGGAAAGAGATGTTTTGTCAAATATTCCATTATTCCACTCAGGGCAAGCTCAGCATACAGATGATGCCCATCCACGATGTGCCCCCTGACAGCCAGGAACTCCTCTCCCGATCTTCTGGCCCTGCAGAAAACAGCTAGGCCCAACTAGAATGTCCCAGTATACATTCTGGTATACATCTTTTCCAATCCTATGCTGTCTGTTTAAAGGTCACCAAAACCAGAGATCTTTTTCATAAGAGAAGCACTTTGATAATACACTGGGTACTGTTTTATGATCTTCCTCCTCTTCTTCCAGGCAGATTATGAGAATGGATCTATGACTGTTTCTAAAGCCCTGATAAGAGGACAAGTCCTGATGTGAACAGGTACTGACTGCTTTCACAGGAAGACTGAACAGAATGAAGGTTGGCATTTGGTTTTTTTTTGTTTTTTTCTACTATGCTGCAGTATCTCTTACCTTTTTTGTAAATTCACTTTCTATATCAGGGGTGGAGGAAACAGGAGGCCAGAGCAGGCTAGGTGCAATGCAGATAGCCAGATTAAATGCATTCATCTGGTTTTCTTCCGATCGCATTTCTATACCATGCAGTACTCCAAAGATGTAACGCAAGAGAACAACATTAGCTCTGGGGAGCTGCTCTATTAACCTGAAAACATTTACAAATGTAATTCTTCAAATTAGTGACCCAGCAAAATAAAACCGTTTTCCATAGATACACACAAGTCAAGACAATGAAGAAAACAGAAACAGGGGAACACAGTCATAGAATCATAGAATCATAAAATGGTCAGGGTTGGAAAGGACCTGAAAGACCACCTAGTTCCAACCCCCCTACCATGCACAGGGACATCTCACTCTAGACATCACTCAAGGCTCTGTCCAACCTGGCCTTAAACAGTGCCAGAGATGGAGAATTTACTTCTTTGGGCAACCTTTCTTGTGCCTCACCACCCTCACAGTAAAGAGCATCTTTCTTATATCTAACCTGAACTTCCCCTGTTTAAGTTTGAAGTCATTGCCCCTTGTCCTAGTGCTACAGTCCCTGATGAAGAGTCCCTCTCCAGCATCCTTGTTCACTAATTACCCCAAGAATGTGTCAAAGAGGTAGGTAGTCTTGCTCAGCTGCTTTCCCTCACTGTGACACATTTATGAACAGTTTTATGGGAGGACAGAAAATATTCTAACACAAAATTACACTCTGTCAAACTAATGAACCAAGTACAGTGTATGACCTGAAACTGTATTTCATCTAAGATGAGATGTCTGATAATTCACTGCTCACTTAACCAAACACTTCAGTTGTCTCTCCATGCCATTTAGTTGCCGTAAGTACTTATGTAAGTACACATGTGGTCAGCTAGTGAAAGCTCTGTTTCTCATGACATAAACTTCGCCCACTTTGTTTCTCCTGCAAGGGTGGAGGCTTCCCTTGTCACTATGCTGCAATATTTCATTCACAATTCCACCTTGGTTTCAAAATGGTCACTAAAATTTGAGATGAATAAGGTGGAATATATGAGGAACTGATTTCAGCTATCCTTTCACCCAGGACCCCAGAATTCCCTGTGGATGAGTTTGCATTTAGTATCAGACAGAAATACAGGTCTTGGACAGTGTATTTATAAATGCCATACTTTTTTTTTTCATTAAAGGATATTTATTTCATTTATTTACTGGTATCCACAAAAAGCAGGAAAGCAGGACGAAAGATAGTCAGAAAATTTTCCCATACAGGCAATTTTTCAAGTATATATGTAAGTTTGAATGCTCTGTCATATACAAAGGTATTTTAGCATCTATTTTATAAAATATTTAATTTTAAGTTGTAAAGTTGAACATTTGGGATTCTGCATTCTGGTATATAAATTTATAGGTCAAGAATACAGAGAGTCTAAGTAACTCTACCTTTGAATGCTTTTTATCTTCTCTTCATTATTTCCTTGATCCATCACAGAGACCCACTTATCACAGAGCTGGGATGACAAAATGCTGCCTGGGATGTTGCGAAGAAAATCCTTATCAAGAGAAAAGAACAAAACATGTGAACAGCTGTTCTGGAGCGCGGGAGGGAGTAGGAGTAAGATATGCATATACAAGAAGATGTATCAGTGGGACAGCACTAGCTGACAAGCATCCTGTTACACACAGCAACAAAAAACAGCAGAGAATCATCTGAGATAAAGAAGTACTTTGGATTATGCTTAATGTGAATATTTTCCTGCCCTTTCCTCACCCTTTCCTGTCAAAATAGAGGTATTCAGATCCTTCATCTGCTATAACCGAGCTAAAAAATCTGCAGTGGGACCAGTTATTTTGATGCTGCATAATGTCTGTCTTTACTTATCACTTAACTTCATCTATAGTCCCCATTTTTTCTCCTTAGCTGACAAGCTCCAACACTTCCAGACCATAAGCACTTCAAAGGCACTCCTTCCTTCTTTCCCCTAATCAATCCCTTTTGGTAATGGAGTACTTACACTATACATTGATAGTCTTGATGTTCCTGTTTCCTAATACCTCAACCATTGGAGGGCAAACTGCTGCAACTTGGGAAGAAGCCCAGATCCTAGCTTCTCAAACAAGCTAGGGTAAGGGAAGTTATGATGCACATGAATAACACATTTGCTCTTACGTGTTAACTCTTCACTGTTACAAAAGCTAAGCAATTGCCCCTCAGTGAAACTGTTACCATGGGATGAGTACTGCATGGTGCAGCTGTCCTGCCCTAAATGTATTTCATATGTAAATCCACCAGTAGGAAAGTAACTGTGCATGTCTCTCCCATGAAAACCCCTCCCACGGTAGCAAGAGGAATGGCTTTCTGCGATAAAAATATTCCACCCAAGCAGTGCTTGCTTGAGAATGGAGATTACTATTTCTTTGAAGCAAAAACTACACAAAACCAGATGCACTGTACTGAAACGTGGAAAGAAATATGCTGATCCTCTTTGTAGGCAAAACGTTACTGAATGCTTGGGATGCTTTTTGCACAGGGAACATTGTTTTCAACATGCAACTCTGTAACTAAAGATAAGCCATGGGAAAATGAAACCAAATATTTTGGGTTGGTTTAGGTCACACTCATTAGGGTCTGTAGTGTAGGGTATTAACTGACAAGTAAGGAAACAGATCTGCAAACCTGCCTTTACAGTACTGACTTTAAGCAGAGACGTGGTAACAGGACCACGTTATTATCTGGGACCTCAGGAAAGCTGGCACCAAAACAAGCTGGCTAGTCCTCTTCCCCATCCTCGTTCAGTGGTAGTCTCCTTTGGAGATCCTCACAACATTAATATGCCAGCCCATTCTTCTTAATTCAGCCCACCAAGTCCTCCTTGGGCCTGTCCCTGGGGAAAGGTCCTACTTGTCTGTGCCCATCTGCACTGCTCTCACCAAAAAGGGGGAAAGGAATATTCTTCACATACCTTAAACAAAGATGCTGTCACAAATATGGATTCACAGGCTAGGTCCACTTCAGCGCCTGAATCAAGCTTCTCCTTGAGCTCTTTGCAGGTTTTTGCACTTCCAGAGCGTCTGAAAATACCTTCAGTGGAAGGGCCCTCTTGGTAAAGAAGGGAAAGCATGTCCTAAACAAAATCAAAAAGCAGAGAGGATTACTCAGAAATGCATTTTATTTTCTGCCATTAAATTGTAGTTTTGCCACTTTTGCTACAGGTGAAGGCCTCTGAGTCCTAAAAGAAGCTCACAAATCAAACACAAGTCAAGGCTCACCGTTCAAGCCATGCCAAACTGCACAGCAAAGCTTTGGTCTGTGGCACTGATTTTGGAAAACAACCCTCAGAAATACTGTGCTTCCACCACCTACCACTAACCTCCTGCATGATTTTCCAGGATCTGTGCAAGTTTTAGCCAAGTGTCCTAGGTTGATTTAAACATATAAACACTATGGCTTGGGAAAAGGAAAGTGGTCTACCTAATCCAAAGCTCTCCATGTGACACTGGCCCCAGCAAGACACTGCTTTGCAGGAATATCCAAGGTCCTCACTGCTCATCACTGTGCTCAACACTATCACCAACCAGAGATGAAGACTTCTATTCCATGCCTGATGTCTGAAAAAACAAAGGGATTTTATCTAAGGTGGGAGGTGTTTTGTTTGTTAGTATCTGTCTGCACTTCTGTACCAGATCAGTCAGATTTTTCCCCTCACTGCATCTTGTGAGTAGTGTTGTACACTGCAAGCAGCTAAGGACTATTAGCAGGACCACCTCTGAGGCAAGGTGCTTCTGCCTAGGAGATTACCCAAAGGGGGCTAAAGCTTGGCTTACAGCGCCGCTGAAGGCAATGAGGCTGCAAAGGAGTAGACAGGTAGGTAGCTCACCACATGAGATATTTAAAATTAAAGGGAATCAAGCAGATTCCTGTCAAGCTTCTGAAACAACAGGAGGGCCTGATTTCTTCTGCTAAATAAGAGATGAAAATGAGCAGAAACGGAAATGCTGAAATCAGAGAGCTCTCCTGAGGTAACATGTACATGGTATTTTCCAGCTGCTTAATTCTATGTGATCTCCTGTGGGTCATCTCTCAGACGCCCTGCTCCAAGCCATGTGGATTTTGTCATGTTTGTCCCTTCCAATGGGGAAACACAGTCTCTCGGATTATGTGCATGTGAACAGTGGTCTGAGGACCAAGTTATCAAAAGAGATGGCAAGAAAAGGGACACTGAGGGAGAGTCTGTAATCATTAAATGGAGTTACTGTAACAGTAATGGCTAAGCAGTGGGGTTTGAAGGCTTTCCTAGTCTGGGCTATAAGGTAGCTCTTCCAACACACAGCAGTGTAAGTAAGTCAAACAAAAACTATTATTTTTACTTTCTTTTTAACACTTTCTTTCTCTCTCCTGCATTAGTTAAAAGTAAGTGCAGAAACTGTGGAGGAGCACCTTCATGGCAGCAGGACTTGTGTCAGCATTTCCATTTTATTTGCAGAGATTTAGAGCTCTGCAGTCGAAACAGGCTGAGCCCTTGAGCATAGGATCACAGCACATGAACAAACACTTTGAAAGTATGTTTTTAATAAAACCCCCACAAGATAAAACTGGGAAGCCCCTCTTACAGTAGTAAAACCAGACAACAGCACACAAATGAAGCTAATGGTGTAAGACAATTCAGTGTGGCAATGGCTAAAAGAGAGCCCTTCAGCTGTTAAAGCCAGTTTGAAGATCTGAAGCAGAGATATCAAACATGCCTGAAGCATTCATCCCTGATATTTTCTTTCTCTTGCAGGTAAATCCACACAGTCCCTCTCATGCAATATTCCATTCTCCAGAGATGTTGCATGAAATCAAAAGTAAGTTATATTTTGTGACATAAACAGTGTTTAAGAGTCAAAGCACAAAATCTAATAAGCTGTGATTCTATGCTTAGTACCTCATTGGGTTGGTTTTTTTTTTTCAGATAAAAATTTGCTAATATTTCTGGTTTAGAGAAATTTCCAAAATGCAGCATTGGGTCATCTTTCAAACAGAGAGAATGAGGGGCCAGGTTCTTACAGAGTCCATCTCTGGAGGGCTTATTTAAATAAACTAAATCGTAAAACCGCACATTTCTCACTCAGAAGAAAATAACAAACCCACATTATTAAACGACCTGAAAAGTCCTGGTATGATTCACTATTCAGGCAATGATAAAGCAGCACATCAAGCAGAAGCTTAGGAGACAAAACATCTCTCCCTATATACTGGTGTAACCCCATCGATTTCAGTGGGATTCTGGCCAGTTGTCCCAGCCAAAAGTCAGGCTGTTAGGATGAGGGGCCCAATCCCGTGGGGCTCACTCCCAATCCCATGTATGTTTCAGTTGATGCACTGACAACATGACAG
Source organism: Neopsephotus bourkii (assembly GCF_033783945.1). Taxonomy (NCBI): domain Eukaryota; kingdom Metazoa; phylum Chordata; class Aves; order Psittaciformes; family Psittacidae; genus Neopsephotus; species Neopsephotus bourkii. Next base: position 6,150,148 of record NW_026902113.1, read on the forward strand.
ACCCCAGTCCTGAACAAAAATGCCTTAATTATGCCTAGGAATGGGCTCTAGGATAACCCTTTTCATGTTCCTGTGCTGGTTTTGAGAGCACCCACAGCACTAGTGCTCCCTCAAGACAGGATGCTTCTGCAGCATCCACCTTCCCACCATTTTTGCTGTCAGAACTAAACTGAGGACCCAGAGTGCTTGCTTGCCCTAGGCTGCCTTCAAGAAAGGCTCTGAAACTGTCTACTTAAGAGCAGCCAGCACTTATATGCACACGTGGGCTGTCTATATCGAACAGCAGATGCCACATTTATGGAGTTCGGGATTTTGCAGAGATCTTGGGAGTGGTTTAAAAAGCCTGCGTGAATGTCGCACTTATTTACACGGCATAAGTGAGGATTAGGGAACCAGCCTTATAATGTGGGCTATAAAGAAGAAATAGCCCAGAGCAGCAGACCAATCACATGCATTTCTCAAGCTGTTTGTTGCTAACCAGGCCTGACCACAGCATATGTTAAAAACCAAAGTTCTTGCTGAGAACCACAAATAAGGTTTCCTTCTGGCTTCTCTGCTTTGGTAATTTACAAAGTGTCTCCATGTTCTCATTCACCAACACAGAGAAATTCCACCATGGTTAAGAGCCAGCCCTGAGCCTGGGACTCACCAAGAGGGGTTTGGGCAGGTTGTCATCCTCACAGATGGCTGTTAGCAAGAGGCCAAAAAGCTTCCCAGGAGCAGCAGATGTTGAGGAAAGGGGTACATTGTCCAAATGAGTGCCTGGGCCACGCCAGAAAGCCCAATTTATGATAGACCTTTTCCTTTTAAATGACTTTTGGCTTAAGTCTGGAAAAAGAGAAAGGTGTTTATTAGAACAAATGTATTTCAATTCTAATTCCAGTATTTGTTTTGCTGTGGTTGCTATGACTTCAAAGGAAAAAATGTTATGAACTCAACCAACTCCTTGGCATCCGGCTAAACCTAATCCACTGTGCACATACCTGTGCATGTGTGTGTGTGGAGGATGTTCTGCCTTACCCATGCTGTTAAGAGGATCACCAGGATCCACGCTGCGCTGCTGGACCACAGTGTCAGCACTTACCACTAAGTGCAGGGTGGCAAACCTCAGCCTGACTTCACGCGGAGCTCGACTGTGCTAAATAACTCACTTTCCACCTACAGGTGCAAAATCACACACCTTCTTTGGAAAAACCCAGTATGTAAACACCACTGCCCTCAGGCTGGCTTGCTGTCTGGAGGCGTTCTAATTCCCTTGGCAATGTAGGAGAGCACCTGCTCTCCCTGTAGGTAACACCAGAGAGTCAACTACAGGGGTGAGATATTTTCAGACCAGGAAACATGGCCAGCTTTGCTCTCTTCTCCACAAAGCAAGTGTATCATTTACCATCCTCGCCCCAAGCATTTACTGACCATGGCCCTGTGATGGCGCCTGCCCTTTAATCAACGCCCTCCAGATGGCATTTCAGCATGCTGCCAACACTCTGGTAGGTTCCATGTGTCTGTATTTATTTTAATGTGTTACATGACATATCTACAGAGCATCACTAACTGAAGCTCTTATCTGTAGTGTATAGAAAAAGAAATACGGGTGTGGGGATACAAAAAGGGGTTTTTTTCATAGGACCTTTCTCAACATCAGCCAGTGTAAAGTCTTCTTAACAGCACAGACTACAGCTAAGGGTGGGCTGAGACTGTTTAAGACGAAAGCGCTTAGAAAGACACATATTCTGACATATTTTTCCTTTTCTAGATGTTTTCAAAGCCAGTCAGCTTTGATTTAGTTGCTTGCCTACCCTCTGCACCTTTCTATTAGTTGGCTCTTCCACCTGGTCAAACATTTTGCTTTCATGCTGTTGTGGAGGGCAGAGTGTAGAAGCAAGGCTTACAGAAGTAAGGATTGTGATATAATACAAGATTTTTTTTCCCTATACTTTACTACCCTTGTTTTTTAGACCAAATAGCGATTTTCCGTATACGTCATTCCATTCCAGGAGATCATGCTCCCTCTGGGAATGGGTGGAAGTCTTTTCATTAGAGGCTTACAGGATGAAAAGTTACAGTTGAACTCAAAATGTGAACATCTGAATGTGAAAACCTGATGAAAAATTATTTTCATAAAAAATAATAAGGAGAATGTACATTTTAAGCAGTCCAAAGCTTCATGAAATATAAGCTTGGAACCATCTAAGGCTTTACTCAACATATCATGTCTTGGGAGAACATAACTAACCTATAACTTTCAAAATGACTTTTTTTCTTTCAGATGAGCTGGATATTAGCACATGAATACGGTTTGCTTCACTCGGAGTTCTATTCACATTAAGACAAATACATACTGATTTTTTTTTCTGGCAACCATGTAGACCTCAGTTGAAGTAAAAATTAGGAAGAAAGGCTAATTTCCTGGGGAACAAGGAATAGGAGAAGAGGGGGTGAGGGGAAGGGTCTTAAAATTAGCAACTTTTCTTAGTCGTTCACTGTTTGTTCCACTCTAAAAAGCCATGGCTCAAATTGATAATGTGAGCAAAGGGTAATTGTGATTAACCACAGCTCTCTCCTGGCACAGGAAGGAAATCTTAATCAGTGTTCTTCAACATCATGGGGCAGAAACCAACAACTAATGTATGGCAATGGAATCATCACAAAACTGAAGTTCACTGAACAATAGGAAAACTCGCCCTTTTCATACCCCCTTTTCTAAGGGGTTTGAGAAATATTAAGGTAAAGAGCAGATGAGAAGGGGAGGACACACATTCTTTTCTTGAGCCTGTGTAAAGCTACAGCACTAAAAGTGCAGCCTCCTCTCAGCCAAGAGAGATGCCGATTATTGCTCTGCATAAGTACTACCATAGAAAAACTTCAGGGCCTTGCTCGGGTGGATTATTCTAAGCCAGAATCAGAAAAAAAGCAATACTTTTTTGGTTGCAGATCCTACTCAGAGCTCACAGCAGTCATCTATTCTGCTCATATTTTACATGCAGGGAATTTCTATCCTTACTATTTCTATTTCTTATTCTTATAGTGTCCCAGCCACACAAGTGGCATTTCCTCTTCTTGCAAACTAATTAGAAACTTACAGATAAAATCGCAGATCTATTTCACAACATACCATCCTTTCTGATCAAACCCTAACTGTCAAACAGTTTTCAAAGACATTCTTTCTACATTGAGACCAGCTTGTTGAAATTTTGTTCTCCCTTAACAGACAATTAAATAGTAATTTGGATTACAGACTAGCCACTGCCAGCAGTTGGTTCTTTCAAGTTAAACTTCAAGCAGTATTTGCAATGCCTTTTAGACGTGTTCATGAGCATCACTTAATGGCTATGTTTAACTGTAGAGGACCATTCCTGTTATGTGCTGAAAGGCTGCAGGAGAGGCAGTAGAGACTCCAGTTCTTCCACACAGTAAAATTCTTCTGTACTTTTTTTAACCATCCTGCCAGGACAGCTGATGCCTCTACACCACCACAGTTGGTGTCCACACAGTTACTTACTTGACATGACAGCCAGTTATAAGTCATGTCTACTTGTCAACACCTGCAACGCTGCCTAACCACAGTGCATGTTGGTACAACTGGGCACCTACTTCTTGCTGCTGACATGGGCAACACATCCAGCACAGTGGTATCGGTGCGGGGAAGTGATGTGAAGGAGGACAGCACAGCACATGTGGCAGTGAAATGTGGGGCTGCAGAAGCCATTCTCTGCCAGTTTGCCCTGTATGCAGTGCCATGCCTAGTGGTTACCTAACAACAATACAGATTTCAGCTTGCTGGTCTGAAGATGAACCCAAAGCCATCACAGCCTTGTCTTGCATGCAGGTACCTTTTGCCATTTTTGAAAACTGAAATAGGTGAGAAGGAGTTAGGAAGAGGATAACAAACAGCAGTATGAATAACAAACAGCAGTATGCAAGATAATGTTGGTTTGCAAGCAGCCAGACATATACATCACTTTAAAAGGTTATGTCTGATGAAAGTAGGAAAGGTGAATGGACTAAAAGCCTCTTTCTCCCACTTAGCACAGTCCCTGTGCATGACTTGGAGGCTGCCCCAGGCTTCTGCTGCCCCAAGGCCAGCTTCACCTCCCCTCCTGCAGCTCGCACAGCACTGCTGACAACACATCTGCATTAGAACTTTACAGGCCTGATTTGCATCTCTATTTTCTCTTGCCAGTCAATGTCAGCTGCCAAGCAGGGCCTGTAAACCTAATTACACCCCTTTGCTAGATTGCCTCATTCTTAAAATATGCCATGAAGTAATATATGATACAAATTACTGGGAAGGGGGGGATGAAGGCATGGGGAAAGGAAATTAATTTATACAAAATGCAATCAATTTCCAGAATAATTTGCAAAAGAGACTGGTATAGCCTCACTATATTCAGTTTCTAAAAACATCACAAATGTATTCTACTCATATATTATGGGAGATCTTCGCTAATGGGGAACACACAGGATAACAGTGTGGATGTCATTAATGGTGAAGTACAGGAGAGTTCCTAATTGAGCTGAGTATGCCAGTGTGTTAAGCACAATAAAAACACATCATGGGACGCATCCTTCTTCTACAGAGTTTTCAGTCTAATTCCCCAATTCTGTAAAGATCTCATTTGTTTTACTCATGAGCAGTGGGCAGTCATTGTGTCACTGACAACAGAAGAGCAAAACAGAGAGCAGGTGCTTGTATTTTTGCAGCATCAAGGCCAAAGGCAGAAGAAAATATTACTTTGTTTTACGTGAAGAGAACCGAAATAAATAAACTGTACTTGCTCACCTCATCTAGGTACTCAAGTACATGCCTACACTTTGCCACGTGAGGGTTCCAGTGAGGCAAGTACCTTGTTGAGATAAAGGATGCTGCCAGACACTGCATGGGAATTCTGTGCTGAAGTCAAGCCTTGACTCCTGAACCATAAAACCACTCTGACTTGGTACAGAGACAGCAAGGGCTGCAGAGAGCAGCTCAGCTAACAGACTTACAAAAAATTGTAGGGGACAGATCTTGTCTTTCTTTTGCTGGTTTTAGAACAACCATTTGACAGGCAGCTTGTCAAAATGTAACTTACAAAGATGACACATATACAACAGCACACTCAAATCAGGGAGAACAACACTGCAAAATCCCCTGTGCAGCTGGAAGGTACACCTGCATGCTCCTATTTGCTTTACAAATGCCCCTTCTCCCCCTCCATCCTCCCACTATCCCGCCACATTTGCTTCCTAGAACAGAGCTGGTCTGTGGGTGAATGATGCTGGGCGAGCAGGACAACGTACCGTTGAGCTGCTGGGACACAGCCAGGCGGCTTGGCTTCAGCACAAACTGGCACTGCAGCTCCTGGGGCAGCTGCTCTGTCAAGAAGGACCCCTGGAGCTGCCTGGGGCAGGCACAGTGCTTTGATCCATGGGGCATGGCGTCGCGAATGTGGCTCATTTTAATTCCAAAGGGATATTCGTGTCCTGTTCAAAGAGAAATCATAATAATCTGTGCTGGATTGACTGAAGACTTGCAGAACTCCATCTGCCTTGGAGGAAAAGCAGACTTTGCATTCTGGCCTGCAGCACATTCTCTCTCAGTAATCTCAGAACTGATGCTTTCCTGCATATTTACACAGGCATAAATCATATACTGGCAGAAATGGAATTGCTGTGTTTGGTGTAGCTAAACAGATGTACAAGTAAAATCAGAGACCTATTACAGCTGTATCACATAAAAGCCCATTAAGAAAACTGCAAGTGACTATTTCTGAATTCAATGTTTATTCTTTCTATTGCTTTACTTGTGACAACGAAAATTTAGGTACTGGTTGCTCGTATGGTTCTGGCAAGAAATGAGATTTTGGGAGCAGTCATCTGTCAAATTTCTGCTGAGCATGCAAAATAAAAAAATCCAGTGTGCAAGTGATCTTCCCTCCCTCTCCATGGTAAGTGCAACAGCCATCAACGCAGTCAAAGGAGACACAATTACGGTTCCTGTCTGAGGCTGAAACAGGAAGGAAACGTTAATCACAGGGCTAATGCAAATGAGCTTGCTCGGCATCTTTGGGGACTACACAGAGGCAATTCACTTCTGGAGCAGCTTTCAAAAATGCCACCAGGCAAATATTTCTTTTTAAAGACCTGGCAGTTGAATATATTAAATGCAATGGATGCAGTATTAAGTCATTTTAGTTAACTTACACTTAGACTTGAATACTGATAATGGAAAGAGACATCTGAGACTATAGGTAGTATAAAGCTGAAGCACCGTCAAAATCTGCTTCTGTGTTTACCCATGATAAAAGCTGGGCTTATATAATAAACCTTTACATAAATATCAACAACAGCATCAGTTTTGTATAAGATTCTTCTTTTCCAAGTATTGTAACTTGAATTTGCAGTGAGAGAGTAAGTCAGTTAGAAAGGTTTTTCCCATTTCTGGATGGTCTGGTTCTTTGTTTAAAACTATGGCTGCGATTATATCTGAAGAAACTACACAAAATAGTCAGAAAGACAAGGGCTGTGTGTTTCCACAACAAAACATTCTCTATAAGGTGCACAAGTTAGATATTTTATAAATATTAATGTTGTCTGACTCCAGCAAAGCATTTACAATGAAGGCTGCTTTAAGAAGGAACGCTAAGATTTACTGGGTTAGATGTGCAGGAGGAAAACAGAAAGTTCTCAGATGTTTCTTGTTCTAATCATCTGTGCACTTATACAGCACAAGTAATGCTGGGCTTCTACAAGAAAAGGTTCTTAATATTGGGAAGGGATTTGTTCTCAGTGAATCACGGGCCAAAATCAAATCACTCCATCCAATCACTCCTGAGCTTTGGGTTGATTCCTGGGGATAGGAAATGTTTCAAAAAGCATTTTGGAAAGTGAATAAGCAATAATTTGCTCCTAATCAGAGGGGAGCTGTCAACCAGTAAGAGAAATATAGGATTGCAAAGGACCTCTTCAATCAGTTAACTTGAGTTGTGGAAGAACAGAACATTTTTCAAAGCTCTGCTGAGTTTTGCTGAGGAGGGGAGTAAGCAATACTAGGGAAGTGCAGGAAGAAATATGGTAAAGCTGGACTGGCTCCAGGAGTGGGGGTGAGCGAATGGAGAGGCTGGCTCTGTAGGAAGACTGAGGCTCATGCAGCAAAACTGAGGTTGAAATAAATGAACTTTTCCAACCTCTTAGTGACACAAGCAGACAATTGCTCTTCAAAACAGAGGATCAGCATCTGACTAGCGCCCTAAATAGGCAAACTAGCGTGACAGGGAAGTAAGAGAAAAAACGGGAAAAACAAAACAAAAGAGGAAACTGCATTTCAGTCTTCCATTTCTTGCTTCCTTCAGCACTAAAAACTGAGTGAATGCTGAAAAACAAAACCATGTCAAGAACTTACCGATAAGAGGGTAAGGAGCATCTTCTCTTCCTGAAATCACCCACAGCTTGTAGTCTTTTTCAGAACCCTTAAAAAAATTAAGAATAAGTTTGCCAGCCATTAAGAACAGGTTTGTGTTAGGTTTCTCTCCATGTAGGATAATCAGCACCTTGCCAGTGTCGTCAATGGAATCTCCTTTACTTTTGCAGTGCCCAAATTTGCCACCAGCAAAGCTTCTGATTTGTGTCTGTCATGTGTAATGTGCTTTATGTGATCAGGGTCCAGCTCTGAGCAATGAGAAGGGCTGGAGCCTGCCATTTCTGAAGGAAAAAGGGGAGATTCACCTCAGTTCTTTCACTGCTCCTGGAAGCAGAAGGATGGGGCTCACATTCTGCTGGGACTCAGGACTGCTTTTGAGGCCAGACCAAGATGTTAGCCATGCCAGACCCCCAGCCAAGTGGCTCAGTCAGTTCCCAGCCTGCACGCCTCCCCAGTCCCAGAAGGATGGAAATGAGGCAGCCCCCATGGTGGGGAACCTGGCCCTTAGTGCTGCTCCTGGCCCTGGCAAGTCTGTGCCCCACTTCTCCCCACTGGACTGAGCAGCACCCAGCCCCAAGGAGAGACAGGTCTGATCCCCTTGGAGGGATTACAGATAAGCAGCATGAAGTGCAGATAGCAGGCAGCTCATGTGAGCTAAGGTGACCCCTCAGCTCTGTCCTGAGAACTAGGGTAATCACATCCTCCAGGACATGCTCCACACCTGAGACCTCTGCTCCCCCAGTCTCTCCAGCTCCTCTACACCTCCTGCAAGCAGAAGGAGCTCAGGCTAACCAGCCAGCAGCACCCCATGCCTTGCGCTGCAGAGAAGGGCAGGAGCACCTTCACCTGAGACCTGAGCATACACTGATGATGCGAAGGTGAGAAAGACACACAAGGGGCTCCTGGCACTTGACACTGCTCCCGGATTGCCTCACAGGGCTGCTGTTGGCCCTTTTGTACAGCTCTTTTGTGTGGAAGGGCTTGGATGGTGCTTTAAGACTGCTGAGCCCTCCAAAAATTTACAATGGAGATGACAAATTTACATCAAAGGAGGCAATTTTCAGAAGACTGGAGAACGTGAACATATTTGGGAAAAGCTGTGTAAAATCGATAATTTGAAAGCAAATTCTAAATATTGCCTTTAACATAAATATACAAGTCAGTGTTGCAGTTTCATTGAAAAAGGAGGATAGTACATTATTTCAGATATGAAGATGAGACAATAAAATAAAAGGAATAACATTTAATATAAACCACTCTCAGGACAAAAGTTGATAGCAGATGGATAAATACACTGTACGAAAAGTGATCTATTACACCTAAATACCTTTTCAGTGACACTGCTAAATCAGAATAATTAAAATCTTAAAAGTTTTTTGGCTACAAAACGTGATAAATACCTCATGACAGTATTTATTTAGCTCGAAAATTAAATCCTACCTCCTATTAAACAGATTTGCCTACTCTCCGGCATTGTCTGGACCTTCACTCAGTGTCCCAAAGCTCTTGAGACTCTATCAGCTTGCTGCACACACCTGGTGTAATGCTGATATACCCAATAAAGCCTTTGCAGTTTGCTCTCTGACTGACAGCGCTTTCCGGCCCATATTAGCTAGCAGGGGGCAGAAGGAAAATAAATAGGCTTTGGAGACATCTCTGATGCCTCAGGGCGAGCAGCCAGGAGCAAATAAATACAGCTGAGGAGCACAAGAAAGGGTATTTACTTTTCCTTTAAAATATATATATGAAAGGGTTCACTGCTGTAAAGGGGAAGCAGGGAAAGGGGAAGCGCTAGGAAGCACAGTTTCAGGAGGCAGACTGCTCATCTCTCGACTGCAAATGTTGTCCTTTATGGGCTTTATGAGGCCATTTGTCAGTATAAATGTGACTGTCCCAGAAAAATCAGCAAGAGCACTTACAGAGCTGGGAAACCCAAGGCCCTTCTTTCTGCTCCGCTTGATAATTTGGAACAGATGATCAATGCCATTTTGCACAAACTAGTTGTCATTTTACCAGAGAAACCACAGAGGGAAAACCCCTGTTGTGTTAAACCACAGTGAACTCAGCCAGAGTAATAGGCCCATTAATCTCACAACATGTGAAATGTAGTTTTTATAATTGCCATTGAGAAGTCATAGAGCTCCTTTCAAGTGGTTCTCTCTGGACATAAATACAAATCCTTGAGACAGCACATAAGGAAAAGCTTCCTTGCAGCTAGAATGATCCTCCGAAGAGGTTGGGTGCTTGACTGGTACACAGGCTACAGCTTAATTTATTTAGCTTGTTTGATTTTACTGCTAATCTTATGATATGCATCTAACGAAAAAGACTTTATGCTATGAAGATGGAGTGAAAAAATGTAGGATATTACTTCGGTAAATAATTCTGAAAGCAAGATTTTAGATATTTTGGATGGCTTTCATTCTTTTTCCACTCAAAATAAAAATGTAAAAAGAAGGAAAGGGTTGATTGTGATACACACAAAGAACACAAAGCTGAAAGCTAACCAGCTCCTCCTCCTGCTCATCTCAAGCAAAATATTCTCTTCCAATACTACCATTTTCTTATTTTGCTGAACACAAAATGAGGAATTGTGAATGACACCCATAAAATGGGTAAAAATGAAGCACATCATAACAAAGGCTTGCAGCTGTAATATGGCATCGTCTCTTTTGATTTTTTCAGGGAGACAATCTGCAATTAAAATCCTAATTTTAACTCACATCTTATCCTTTTCACCTTGTAGCCCCTCCATCAACTGCGGAGTTACCTTAAGTGGACAGACTGCTGTATTCTGAGCTCAGGCTAGAGCCCTAGCCCTGGTGAAAAGGGAATGTCTGAGCCATAAGATGGCTACACAGAAATTGCTGTGCCTGGGAAATACCAAGCTAGCAAAATAGGCCCCTGTATCCATTAAAAGCCTGTATAAACTAGGGATAATGAATGCTAAGGAAAGCATATTCTGTGCTTGCTCCAGCTGTTGCTGGGGGGATCCACAACAGTGGCATTTCGGTCTTATGTGACTTTTCACATAGAGGGCGTGATAAGGAAATACTTGTCAGATTACAGGCAATGGGACCAACATATGCATCGAGGGTAAGACAATCAGAAAAATCTTGTTACAGTAGACTGACAGGTCAGTTAAAAAGCTGTCATCCAGGAGCTTCTGTGACCACTGGTGTTGGTTGGAGACACGTAAGAATTCTTGTCCCTGGCACTGATTCATTACTACACCTGAGGCACTACCTTGTCTGATTTAGAGCAAAAGGAGCCTGTTGACGCAGAACTTTATCTACTAGGAACTGTCACATCTACTTGGTGCACTACCCCGCACTATCCTAAGCCCTGGAAAAGGTTTCTTCCAAAACAGTTTCAGGACATTGTCTACATAGGGTGCATTCAGATTCTATGCAATCACTTAAGTTACATTAACATCTCACATAGCACCAACGGTCCATGGATATTTAGAGTGTCTGATCTGGACACTTGAGAGCAATGCTTGTACTTGTCATCTGGGAACACAGCTGATCATGCATGTTTGCACATTTTGAAACCAGCTAACAAGCAGGCCAGTAGGTTTCCTATCCACACCGAGGTATGCAAAAGGAGCTGTGTCAAACTCTCACTTCTTTTGTCACGGTATCTCTTCTTAGGCATCAGCAAAATGGATTTAAAAGCAACTTCAAACATGACAGATCCCTTAAAGAGACAAGTGACTTATTCAAAACTTTTAAGGCACTTGATGATCTGTAGAGGTCTATATATTAACAAGGTACTTTTGCTTCATTTCAACAACACTGAATTGCTATGATAAAGGATTTAATTAATGCTCATATCGCAAAACTTTGAAAGAGTGCAAGAGAAGATTTTATTATTAAAAGTGACTACAAAAAGACTCATTAAAACTCATGCAAGGACTTACGTAAATTCCCAGCTGCTGCAGGGCCATCAGAATTACATCATTTGCTGTATCAACATTGGTTACACTTAGGGTTTTTGACTGTGAACAGAAAGAAGGAGAAGAGAAAAGTGGCATTAAAAATTTGGATTTGCAAAGAGTATCTGAAGTGCATGCACAATTCATTGTTGGAAAAATTGAGAGTATCCTATTAAAATTGTACTTGATAAGTAAGTTATACTACATACATAAAGATCCAGGTATCTGAGACCGAGGTTTGACTCCTCTTTGCCACATACTTTCTGTATTTGCTCCCTGCTTCCCCAGCAGCTCCATCAGAAGGGAGAATGCTATGATTACTGGGGACAAGACCTCCACATTAAAATATGCAAAAAGAAACAGCCACTAACTGCACTTCAGACATTACATAAGGGAAATGTAATGGTTTGATTAATTTAAGTTTCCTTTCAAAAAGCAAAACACATCAGTGATTTTTTTCAGTGAAATAAGAGCCTTTCATATAAATTCTTAATAATTTCTGTCCTTTTCTACTGAAGATCTCCTTGGTAAGAAAATACTGTACACAGGCTGTTCATCTCGATATCTGCTGCCACATTCTATATAGATTTCTCAAATCTAGATTTGGCTTAGGACCAGAGGCACTTCCTCTTGGTAGTCTTCTAGTTAAAACACTACCTCTCCAGCATCCTCCAGGATCTGCTGATGGGCAGTATGGAAAAGCACGGATCAGCAGAAACATTCTAAATAGCTAGAGTGCCAAGCTTTGTATTGGAGGAAGTGCCACTTTCCACAAGGCAGTCTTTCCAGAGTGAGATTTCAGCACCTGCTGCCTGGCACCAGTATAACTCCCATACAGCTAGGGAATGCTCTGTACCTAGGCACCATGGGTTGCTCTTATAGTAGGGCAACGTGTTTCAAACACACCAAGATTAATGACATCATCCTCAGCCCTGACAGAATGTGGCAGCACCACTACCATCACCCTGCAGAAGCAAAAACAAGTGTGGAGAAAGTGTCTAGAGAGGCTTTTGCTTGCACCATCACACTCATGCTGGCCTCACTTCCAAGCAGACAGGCAGCTCCCACACATCAAGCACAAGTTACTAAGCCCTCTCTAGAGGCATGCTGGTTTGGCTCCGCTAACAAGACTCCACAGCTTTTGAACTGCAGATGGGTTTTGGCCAGCCTAAAGCCCTGGCAAAACAAACGCATGCCTGCTGCAACAAAACACCAACACGGATCCAATGGCCCAAAGATGGGAAGGTGGCAGAACCAGGATGTCAGCGTTCGTTGCCAGTACCAAGACAGTTTACTATACCCTGCTACCCTGTGCAGGATATCAGTTGTATACTGGCCATAAGATGCTCAGGTGAAACAACCCCATGACATTTTGCATTTAGAAGATATCTCAGCTGTATATTTGTGTAAGTCCCTGATGGTAACAAGCTGCCATGGCAATCAAAGGAAAGTAAGACGAATGCTGTATATTTTGCTTCAGGACATATCTCAAGGCTCAGACCATAAAATATTTAACATTCACCTGAAGAAATGACATCTGGCTCTGAGGAGTAGGTCAGCACATTTGCATAAGTTCCGCTCTTGGCTAGAATATTATAAAATGGTTTGTGCCTTTTTGCAGTCTTCCCTACCCTCCAAAAATGAAATAATTCTTGGGCGTCTCCAGCTGCTGTAGCACAGGGACCATAGTGCCATAAGAACTATTTGTATCACAAAGTTTCCTTCTGCTCCTCTGTTTTATTACTGATATCTAGACTACAGTGTGTCATTTCTAGGACTGTTGGGATCAGGAAACTATATTTGGTACATGAGCTAATTCTAGCTAAGGAGAAAAGACATTTAAAAAAACTAAAACAAAATCTAGTACAAGAATGCAAAACCTGGATGCATGTACGATTTACAGACATGTACATCTGAACACACCTTGCGCTTCAGTCCTGCATTTTAACTATCAATCACAATTATTGTTGATTAACATTTGTCTTGGCAACCTGCAATTCTAACTATTATTGTTTACCTTAATAACAATTTTCTGGGAAAGAAAAAGGCAGACTCCTATATCCTTAGGTCTATGCAAATACAGAATCCTAAGAGGAGACTCACTGTAGGGCAAAGACTTCCAACAAAGCCTAACTTCCATGAAAACTTCTGGTGTCCTTGCAAATGCTCTTTAGGCTTCTGAGCATGAAATACAGATCTTACAAACAAAGATCTTTGGAAAGAAAAGACAAACGTGTAAGAAGCAGAGGAAGAATGGATGGATTATCACTGAATGCTAAGGTATCCCTAGGGGACTGGCTACATACAAGAAATTAGTTTAAATTGGTTAAAATGACTTAGTAAAAAAGGTGCAAATCACCCTGTGGATGACCTCTCTTTTAACAGTTTACTCTGTGCCTATACATTTACCAGCATCAGTTAGTAGATGAAAAACTACTTTGTGATGTGGTGGATTGCTTAAGGCAATTTCAGAGTTTTCATATATATGCAGCTTTACTGACTTACGGTCATTATAAACAATACAACACACTGCTACTTTGGAGAACTGAATGAAGGCAGCTGTGGGTTTAGAACAGTTTTCCAAGCAAAAAAAAAAAGGGTACATTGTACTGGCATTTCTGAAGATGCTGATGCATAAGTTCCGCTAGAGATGTTTCTCGGGACTTCACACTGTACAGCTTTAGTTTGTGTGCCAGGAACAGTATTCCTTACCAAGCACACTGTCTTTAAAACGGAACTCGTGTATTAAACACAGGAAACGAACATTTCAGGGCTACATATGCCAAGTCTTTTAAGGATCAGAATCCTTAAAAGAGGTTGCAAAACAAAGGAACTCTCCCAAAATCTAATGGATTTACAGGTGACTAGCACTCATAAAGGATGTGGGTTTAGACCCCTGTTCAGCTCAAGAGCACTTACGTATGCATAAGTTCCCATGTCCTTTGCAATTATCTTCAGAGGAATACTTTTAGGGTAGTCTTTTTCCTTCTCTTCTCTTATTCGACTGCCAAAACAAGTAAAAAACAAGTAAATTTTTAATATTGTAAACATAAATAGCAAGACAGAGATTTAAATAGCAATCAAGCAGTAACTGGATAAGGAGCAGACTGCAGACATACTACAGTAGAAAGGCATCTGAGGGCAGGAAACCATCCAGCAGCACCTATAAGGGATGCTGACTGTTGGCTTCTGGTAATGCCCTGTTGTATTAAAGTTCATTGTAGAAATCAGAGTAAGTAGCAGAGAAACTAGATTTAAAAAATCAAGCTGAAGCTACCCATCATTGCGATGCCTCAGTCTGCACTACAGGCTCCTACTGGACTTGGTTACATTCCATTGTTCAAAGGACTGAACAGCAGAAGACAGAATTAAAAATCATCCTCAGCAAGGATGGCTTAACCCCTGGAACACAAACCTCAACCAGCAGAACTATGGGACCAGAAAACAAAACAAACCCACCACTAGTAATTTTCTGTCCAAACACTGACTGAAATAAGACAGCTCTATTTATGGAAACCCTCCCATGATACCCTCCAACTTGGGGCACATTTTGTAAGACCAAAATCCAGCTGGCCATGAGCAGGAGGTATATTAGAGCAGAGTTTCCTGAGCTGGGATTGCTTAGATGCCATCACCATGGAAAAAGTCCCACACTCAACTACAGCAATGGCAGTAGAGGCTCCTACAGCTGCCTAGGGAAGGAACCATGTGTGATAGGAATCACTCCAGTTTTGTGCTGAGCCATGTTCAGGCACAGGGAAGCATTCCCCCTTGCGCAGTGATTGTTGCATGAATGGCATATAGTATCTTATGCAGGGGAAGACAGGAGATGGCTTTTTTCTTAACCTCACTTTGAAAGAGTTTGTCATCTATTATGATGGCATAGGCACCACAGCTTGGGACTCACTGGTCTAGATGACTGGGACTATTTTCAGTGTCTTCAAAGACTATATAATTAAAGTACCTTTGCAAAAAAGATAGCCATGTTTCCTTCTGTTCTGCAGACCTGCAAGAATTATAGAGAAACAGGGACAAATCAGACATCATTCTAATACCAAACTAGCCCTTTTCAATAAACCATGGTGAATTGCTTCTGGGTTGCAATTTCCATAAATAGCTACAAAAACTAAAAGTTTTTTCCAGATTTAAATATAATATCTGTTTCCCTGCAAAATCAACTGAAAAGCCCACACAGAGATCAAAAGCCCCAGCTACCATTTTTTTATCACAAAAATTAAAGCTTTACCAGTAAATTTAGTCGGAAACAGGTTGACTTCTTAATGTTCAAATAGAAAAGGAGAGCACTTTAAAATAAGAGCTTAGTTCAAAAGTGTAAAGGTATTTCCTTAGTCGTATAGACTTTTTTCCAATTTCACTAGTGTAATTCCCATTTGTTATTTGGTTTATCACCACATCACAAAGTACACATAAGCCACAATGAAAAAAGGTCCCATTGTACTTAGTAAGATTTAACCTTGGATGTTTTCAGGCTTATCTCATTTATCTTTATCTCATTTTTATACTTTCAAGGATACAAAGCTGTCCAGTTAAATGCAGCTAATAATAGGATAGTGTAAAGAATCTAACCTAATTTTGCTTCAACTTTCTTATTTCAATCCTGACCCAGATGAAGTAATTGCTACTCCCACTGTTGCTTCTGAAAACCAAGTTCTTCAGATTTTCAGAGCACGCATTTAGGGAACTACACACCTACTAAATGATGCTGTGTGGGGAATTCAATCTAAACAGTAAAAAAGTGATTGTGCTTTGGCTGCTTCAATCTAGAGGTTATGCATCTACGGACTCATGTGTGGTACTTTGGATTTTTATGTGTACCTCCAGACAAAATTAATTTCACTTCTATAACATCTCTGACTCTGTTTTATCGAAGCTATTGCTATCATGTTCAACAGCTTTCTGATAGTTATAAAGGATTACATGCTGTTTCCAGATAAAATCTCATGTTTATTAGCGAGAGTTCAATTGAAAATCAATAGAAAATTTCAGCAGAAAATTTCAGGGCTATTAAGTAAAAAAAACCATAAACAGCAAAACCAGCTCAATAGAGAGCAGTTTATGTGCAGCATTCCCTTTGGATATAGACAATGTGACACAAAAATTAAGTTGCATGCATCAGCTTTTGCTCTCTGTTGGTAAAGAGGAAAATACATTTTCCAAGACCCAGCCAAATTACTGTGCTAAGCAGCTGGGATTTCAGGGGGATGGTGCCCTCCCTTATTCAAAGTGACAGAGCCCTCCCGCTGAGACTAAAATTAGCCTAATCACTGAAATTACCTCTAGAGCCCTTATATGTCCTACAGTCAATGCTGGAAAGACAGACCAAAAATCTTTCTCTCTTCAGAGATTCTGCTTTAAGAGTGATTGTGACATTTTCTCTGGCACAATTAAATTAAAAAGAGAGATAGGACAAGGTCACTATTTCACTGTATGTCTCCTGCTACTTCCAATGCAAGCTCTTCCGTTTGTGTCCTGTGAGAGTCTCTGACCCTTTCGCTAGCTTGGCTGTTTACTATTTGTAGTTCATTTTACTAATTAGCCAAGGTGTTTGTAAAGTTATACCAAAAAAAAGAGAGAATTTCCACTGAGCAACTTTGCAGCACAGACAGTGCTTTGCCAGGTCATGTACTTTCTCAAATTTGTAAGTGATAAGTGATATCCCTGCCACATTTGCAGAGAGACAGAAGATGAGGCATGGAGGGTAAGTGACTTGCTCACAATAGTAGAAGGAATTGGTTTAAGAACCAGTAAGTTCCTGTTTCCCATATTAACTGGTGCTGAAATTGAATCTGTGATAGCCTCGTTACCTGTCAGCCTAAAAACATGTAAGTAACTTGGCAAACAAAACAATTCTTACCTGAAATTTGCCACACAGTTTGTGGTGGGCCAGCCCAAAACAAAGGACCTGTCTGGGTCTGTGCTGCCTTCACAGACTTCATCTGTACAAAACGCTGTCCACATCTCACAGAGACGTGCTTGGCACTTCAGTTTGAAATGAGAGTGCGACCTGCCGGCAGAAATTCACAGGTATGTTACACACATGAAAACACAGCAAGGCAGGTTAAACAACTCAAGAGTTTCTTCTTCCTTCAGGCACATGTGAAGCTTGCATTGGAGCTGATGGAAGAAGTATTTCTGCTTTAGTTTAAGAAAACAATGCTTGATTTGGGCTGCATATAAAAAATGTATTGATTTATCATCTAAATGGTACCAACAGATACCTTATATGTGGGATAAATAGGTCGCTATGGCACCTCTGGACAGTCCTCCTTCTTGGGGGAAAACTTCTGCCCACATCTAGAGCTCCCCTCCAAATCTTGCTAGGAGGCAAAGATTGCCACTTGTGTTTGTCTCTCAGTGGCTTTAATGCCATTGTGTAGTTAACGGTATAGCTGGACTGCTTAGAACCAAAGTCAACAACTATGGCGAGTTTAAGTAGTGGCAACTAGGCCAGAGCAAATAAAGCAATCCTGCAGAAAGCAGAAAACTGTCATTTGTGCCATTAACTACAGCATAGGCCACATACAGCCTCCACAAACTAGCCATGGTAGCTTTAGGCCCATATCAATTGGAGAATGAGCCAGGACTTCATGCACTCTCAAAATATCTATTCATCTACAAGGAAAATATGTAATTTCCCCAATTTTTCAAAATTCCTCTGTTCTTGTATTTTATCCTACTAAGAGTACGGGAAAGGTCAAATTTATAGAATTTCCAATTTTAATTTCAACTCTTTTCTTCCACTTACTTTCTTACAATAAATCTGCTTTCTTTGTAGGATCGGTGGGCACCAGTGCTATGTGTGAATACAGTAAAATCTCACTAAGCTAGTCCAGCTCTGTAGCAATGCGACAGCTGCTCACTTCAAGCCTTGCAGCCTTAATTACCTGAGCTATGGTTCTCCTGGGACAGCAGGGAAAGGCTGGAGGAAAACAGTCCCCTCCCTGAAAACATACTGCCCTTCTAATCCAAGAACTGCAAGCCAGAGCATGTCAGCTCATCACTGTTTTGCAAATGTGGACGGGGACAGTGCCAGGCATGGTGATTAGTACTCTATAAATAAATATGCCAGGTAAGCAGTTTCTTAGAGCTTTGATACACATGAACTACCTTCTTCTCTGAGATTAGTCTCATTTACAAGGTATTTGATTTAGGACAGACTGAACTGATACAGTCTGAAACATGAAAGCATTTGAACCTTGTGGTTTTACAGAGGACATACATGAACTTGAAGTACCCTGACTGGTGTGAGGTTTCCAGCTGACATTGTGCTAACAGCTGTAATGGGGTAGTACACCACTAATAACCCAACAGCATTTACAGTGGTGGGCAAGAAAGGACCATCAGTGTATATCACACCTGGCAAAAGGTGGACTTCACTTAAATTGCTGTAAAATACCATCTCAAGTTTATGTGTTTTTAAACTAAAAGCTAAACACCATGATCAGCTAAACTGAGTCTGTTCCCACTGATTGGAAAAGGGGAAATAATCTGCCTTTTTTAGAAAGGGGAAAAAAGGAAGACCCAGGAAATACAGGCTGGTCAGCCTCAACTTGGTACCCGGTAATGGGTACCAAGGCACAGACCGTCCTGGAAGCTATGCTATGGTACGTGGAAAATAGCATGGTGATCGGTGACAGCCAACATGGCTTCACTAAGGGCAGATTGTGCCTGACAAATTTGGTGGCCTTCTACGATGGGGTTGCAACACTGGTGAATAACGGAAGAGTGTCTGATGTCATTGATCTGGACTTGTGCAAAGCCTTTGACACAGTCCTGCATGACATCCTTATCTCTAAACTGGAGAGGGACCCTGACACACTTGAGAGGTGGGCCAGTGCGAACCTTATGAAGTTCAACAGGGCCAAGTGCAATGTCCTGCACCTGGGTCAGGGCAACCACAAGCACAGATACTGGCTGGGCAGAGAATGGATTGAGAGCAGCCCTGAGAAAGATTTGGGGATGCTGGGTGACAAGAAGCCCAACATGAGCCGGCTTCAGTGTGAGCTTGCAGTCCAGCAACCAACCATATGCTGGGTGACCAGCAGGTCAAGGGAGGTGATTCTCCCCCTCTACTCTGCTCTGGTGAGACATCACCTGCAGTTCTGCGTTCAGCTCTGGGCCATCAACACAAGAAGGTTGTGGACCTGCTTGAGCGAGTCCAGAGGAGGCCACTAAGATGATCAGAGTGCTGGAACACCTCTCTCAAGCAGAGAGAGCTAGGTTTGTTCAGCCTGGAGAAGAGAAGGTTGCGGGGAGACCTTGGAGTAGCCTTCCAATACCTAAAGGGGGCCTACAAGAGAAATTTAAAATACAGGAGAACATTTCAACATGCTTGTCAACAAATCAGTTTGTGATACAAGTAAGACCTATCAAGAATACAGAAATAACTGTAACTGACCATAGAATGAACTGTGAATATGTAAATTAAATGCAAAAAAATACAGCTGTGAATTCTAATGCAGATGTTAATAAATGGATGCCTGGTCTTACTGCACCGAATCCATGTGTTGACCCTCCCTTTCTCCTCAATTTCTTTTTCCCATTACCAGTACAGTGAACTCTCTACATGTTGTTTCACATTTTTAACATTTACAGTTCATAAAGCCAGACCCCTACAGCGCCAGTAGCGGGTGTCAGCAGGGTACTGGCAGAAGCATAAAGATGTTCTCCAATCATGCTTGATGTATATTCTTACCCTGTTTGCCATGTCTAGTCACAGCTCTCGGCTATTATCAGTATTCAAGCGGCCTGGTTTCCAGACGTGCTGAAACAGGAGCCTCCATTAGCATCTGAAGAGCCTGAAGTATAATTTTATCTCTGTCTGCCATGTTCTTTATGCAGTCCATGGGTTCTCAGCATTTGTAAAATGTGGGTATTCTATTTAAGTGCCAAAGCATTACCTCTAGAAATGAATATATCATCACTGGCTAAGGAAGCAGCATGACTGAACATCTGAAAAATGCTAAGAGTAACAATCTAATAAGGATTTATATTTTCTTAAGGAAGTAAGTCCCCTTGCAAATGTTACACTATAAATACCAGCCAGATCCAGAGTCCACTAAAATCAACAGAAAAGTCATGAACATCAATGGTGAGGATATTGATGCACCTCAAATTATGCCACCTCTGCAGAGTAAACTCAGTTCCTTTGCATTCTGTAAGTGGCAATTGGATATCTTGTGGCAGATAACAGATGGAAGATTAACTTCTCACTAGAGTTGCTAATCTCCTTAAATAGGACCCTCTGACAAAAGCATTAACGGATCTACTGTGAGATTGGTACCATAATGCCATAAACCCAACCAATAATTTCTGTCCATCCACACTGGGAAAGTAACCTAAAAATGCATGTATTATATATGTATATATGCATGTACATATTGCAAAGGAGAAATAAGAAGGCATTTCTCCACACCTCCACACAAAAACTTACGTGAGAAAACTTGATTATTGAACTGACAGGTTGTTGAAATATTTACTCTGACAAATAAAAACACACGTTCTCTGTAAGAAATCTAATCAATATATAGAAAACAGTATAACATTTTACATGCTTAATATTGATTTAGTGAGAAAAACCTCTTTCAGTCAATTAATTTATGACAATCCTCACACAAAGGCAGTAAAAGACATGGCAGCAGAGAGAGAAGCACAGCATGTATTATTCTTATTTTTCTAAGCTGGGCTAATGCATGATCTGAAAAGATAACAGTCTACATTTCAAACATGATTAGAAAGTACCAGAAAATGAATCTACAGGCACCCTGTCCAAAGTCATATATGGACTGGTTGTGGAGAGGACCTGCTCCTCCCGAATTTCCATGGGACCAATGCCAATTTGCTGCCTTTAAGCAGGAGCTCAGTGCTGTGCAGGAATTTACTCAGCAGCTCAGAGGACACAGGATACTTGTTCTCTTTAGGAAAAACTTGTACCTGTTTGCTGATCATATGAAGTTTATTTACACAAGTTCCGTTTGTACAGTGGCTGGATACCTGCAGCTGAGCTGACACCAACACAGTGTGGAGCTCTACCTAAGATACCTTAGATGCACATGTGCTCCAAGCTGAAACTACTTAACATAGAAGTATTACAAATCTTACAGTGAGCATCACAAGGAATAATTCTGAAGTTAAGTTGGATTCAATTACATCATTAGTTCTGTTCTGGTGACCTGCTGTCTTGACTCTGCATCTGCTATTAAAAAGTCAGTAACAAATCAAAGCAACTCAGGTTTTGCCTCTAGGAATCAGCAATGACATGAGAAGGCTGCATAACACCAGGAAGGCTGAGAAGGTGTTAGTTACTTCCAAGTGTAGTCTGCAGTGACACAGCCCACGGCCAAACAGCCAGAAACTCACCCAAGGGCACACACAGGAAAGGAGGGGGCCAGAAGAATGCAAACTTGCAATGGCAAGGACCTGCAGGAAGAGGAGACCTTCCCCAAAGCCTGAGCTGCTCCTGCAGAACTGCTTCCCCATTCCACAGAATGAAGAGGAAAGACCCATCACATCAGGAGAATTGCTAGAGCCGAGTAGGGCAGCCCAATCTGCTTCCCATGTTACAACCAGCACAGCTGAGGGAAGGTGATGGGTGGCAGTACCAGGTGACTGTCTTCTAAGAGGTATGTAAGCACCCATTTGCTGACCTGCCACACTCTGTACAGTACTGTACAGAGTGTGTCAGGTACTAAAAAGCTCATATAAGGGATGTCACCAAGAGAGTACCACACCTCGTATAGTGACTATTATCCACCACTGCTGTTTCACATGGGCACCAGTAATATAGCCAGGAGCAGTCTGAGGAGTATCAAGAATTACAGAGCCCTGGGAGCATCGATAAGGGACTCTGGAGTGTAGTTTTTGCATCAATCCTCCTAGTCAAAGGGAAGGGGTTGGAAAGGGCCAATCAAATCTGTCAAATCAAAGGTTAAGGCACTGGTGCCACAGGCAGGGCTTTAGCTACTTAGACCACAGAACTCAGTTTGAGAAACCTGGTCTAATAGGGGCTGATGGGGTCAGAGAAGGGGAAGAGCACCTTTGGTCATAGGCCTGCATCCACAGGTCCTGAGTGAACAGGTAGATGATGTAGCTAAAGCACTATGTGTCATGTTTGAGAAGCCATGGCAGTTCAGTGAAGTCCCCACTCACTGGGAAAGGGGAAACATAGCTCATATTTTTTTAAAAGGGAGAAAAGGGAGGACCCAGGGAACTATAGGGCACTTAGTCTCGCTTTCAGAATTCTATGATTCTATGATCATATTTTAGTGTGAGATAGCTTTAAAAATGTTGATTTTTAAGTAGCATTCATTAGTGACAGCTCTGATGCTTTAATTGCTGGCAGAGCAGCTGTAGAGAGAACATCCCAATTAGTTCTTTAAAATATATGAAGTAATATCACTCAAAATACTATTTTTACCATTTCTAGCTAAGACTTATCTTCCTCCCCTCCTCCCCTCCCCCTTCACATGCAGAAGCACAGTTTGTTCTCTTCCTCCTTCAAATACTGCAGATCATACACCATATTAAATCAAATGCTGGAAGAACTGCTATTACTCCCTGAGACCAGATTTTTGAGTGGTTACACCAGCGGTGCTCTCCTATGCAAATAGTCCCATTGAGACCCAAACAAATCTACAGTAATGTGCAGCTCAGCCTGGGGTTGTAACATTGCTTTTGCTCAGCACACTGACCAGGGAGGGAGGGATTCATCCCTCCTGACTTTAGTCTTCTACAGTTTAGGAGCTAAGCTATTGGACTATGCCCATTGAATAGCCAGTGGACAGAGTGAGAAGACTGCCAGAAGCATGACTCCCCTCACCCACCACTGACAGTCTTTCAGGGTCAAGCGAGTTCACTGCAGGAAGGTGCTGGTTTTCTCCCAGTGACTGTAAGAGGAGCCTACAAGCTTAGGTATGTTACAAATATTTAACATTTTAAAGCTTAAATTAGGTGAGTTGAATCCCACCCTAAACAAAACGCAAACATAAACAAATACAGTAACAATGCTATTACTAGTAGTGCTGGTAGAATAGCAAGATTTCCCCTAAATATCCTACGTTCACCGCCTACCCATAGTGGAACATGTTTTGGGTAAAATAGCCTGTGTGTTGTCACATCACATCAAGTGAGGGTATTCAGCTGGGGGGGGGGGGGGGTGTTACATTTACCATGTGTGATTCAAATGGACACAGCTCAGATTTATACAGAAAACACAGATTTATTCTGGCTTTTCCCAGAAGCCTCTGAAATAATTGCTTAAGCAAAAAGACACATTGCAAAAGCCCAGGATTCACATCAAGATTACCCACCCTGTGAAACCACAAACACAGTGCCTAACAGAGAATGAAGCTGCATCAGGAATTTTTATTATTATTTCCCCATAACAACAAGTGAAAGCACCCTCTAAAATTGCCTTAAACCACAAATGCTGCATGAAGCTGGCATGCTAGACACAGCTTGTAAATCTGATTTAATTGTGAATGGTAGAGTGAATAATCAGAGCTCAGCAGCAAGCCTGATTACACATGAACTGCTCAGCATCACTTCTCTTCCCCTTCCCCTCCTGGCACCACACAACCTAGAGACAAACACTGCAATGCCATGTGCAATCTCTGTTTTTATATAGCTGCTCATCACTGGTGTGTATCAGAGCAGCTCCCAGGTAAGCATTAAGACCTCTGACATTTCTGTGACACAAACACTGGACTGAAGATGACCTGTCTCAAACACAACAGGCAGTTGAAGGCAGCACAATGGAGAGTCAAGCACCAGTGAGTCTTTTCTATGACACTTTTCTATGACCAAAGCAGGGAAGATGATACAATGGAAGCAATATATTCAAAATATCTGATACTTCTTTAAAATGTAGTATTCTGGAATTCCTCTGCGGCTATGGGGTTTTCAATGGTGGCCTAAATTCCACTGACCGAATAAAAAACTTCCTTATGATTTAGATAAGATTTGCTATTTAAAACATATTATGGAAATCCATGTTATGCTCCACCAAGGAAAAGAGCTGCTCTGTAGGAGCAGTGCCTCAGGTGCCATACTCACTTAGACTTGGCAACAACCAGAAGGTCTGTGAAGAGGAAAAGGTGTCGTTCCTGGGTTTGCAGACCTGTCTTCAGCTGCACATGGCCGTCCAGGATGAACGATCGGTTGTGGCACATGAAAGACTGCACAAGGGGACATGCCTCTGGGCTGATGGGGGAGAAGCAGCCTTCCCTGCAAAAGGAAATAAAGGGAATAAAGAAAGCAAATCAGCCGATTGCCTGAGAGTGAGAACAAGGCAGCAATTTCTCACACCCACTGCTAAAAAGCAATTTATTTGATCACATTTCAGTGAAAGGTAAGAGAGGACAATTACAACAATTCAGCAGTCTGATTCTGACACACAATCTGTTAGGGAATGTCCTCACTGATTCTTTTACAGCTTGAGCACATGAATAGCATCTCACAAAGGACAATAATTGACATATAGCCTCTCTGTTTCGTTCATATGTATTTGTCTCCCTTTGTATTGCTGTCTTAGAAAAAATACTGCGCCTCTGTAGGCTCTTCATAAAAAGAGAGGAGATACATGCATGATGAATGGGTAACTGCACACCCCCACCTTGGTGAGAAGAGGACTTGTATTCAAGTCTTGTCTTCCTTCCTGGAAAACACTGATCTTTTCTAAGAAGGTATCAAGTACATTGCGTTGGTACCTACTAGTCCAAGGTTACTACTGGTGGTGGAGACATGATTCCCTCAACTCCTAAGCTAAGTGTTACACATAAAATAGTTGAATAGTTATTGAAGCAGAGATTAGAATTTCTCTAGCACAATGGTCAGTTCACTCAGACAGGAGGATATCCCTAATTTCTGAACCTTGCCCTAACAGATGTCTATTTATACAGAGCCAAACTGAATCAATGTGAGGGTCTGAGGGGAGGACATCTAGGACTCTCTAGAAGCTGGTTGCAGGTCAAGCTCTTCCCTGGAAAGCCAGAAATGTGGCTTCAAATTCTCTCAGACAGGTGAAAGAAAACCTGGGTCTCCCACAGCCTGGTATACCTGAAATAATGAATTTCTGGATTAAAACCAGGACCCATCTGCATCTTTACTCACAATTTTTAAATGCAACTTTTCAAGTATTTGCTTTCCCTAGAGGTGCCTCCAAATGAACTATTTGCCTTTGGTTGAATGAGTAAGTTCAAATTTTATTCACATGTATTTGCTTTTTTTTTTTTTTAAGTTACAAGAAAAATTAAAAAATAAAAAATGAAGCTAACACATGGCAGGATCAGCTTGGCAGCTTCACAACTATAGTTTATTCCTGGTCCTGCTGGATGACGAACACCTAACAACTTTGCTGGGAGAAGAAATGGATCTTATACATTGGAAGCCACAAAACAAATGGGAGAGATATGAAAGAAAACAAGAGTGAGCAGAGAAAATTCAAAGAAGGGCATAAACTTTCCTGTACCTCTCTGAGAGCCTGGGATATTCTTGACTCTCCTCTCCTTGATGCCTGGGGCTGGATTACCCAGGAAATTATTTAGGAAATCCTGACAGCTGGGAGAGAAAGGATAAGCTCTGAGATTGGCCTGCATTAACAGGACGCACTTTCACTGACCTGTAAGGAGCTGGTGAGGATCTCCACCTCCATTGTGTTGTCCTGGATTTCCCTTTATGGCTGACAGCTTAAGTTTTTGAAAGAATTCCTCAACTTAAATTGCCTTAAACCGTGTCTTTGTCTTGTATTCTACTACCCACCTAAGTACTACTAAGTTCTACTGCACACCTAAGTTATTTGATCACCCCCAAGCAGAAGGGGTGTTCAGGAGTGTGGGGATTGAAGCAGAGAGAGGAGTTTTGGTCCAATATGATAATGACACATGCTGTGTGGCCAGCAACAGGAATCGGGAACGGCAAGTATCTCTCATACTCTGCCAGTTCACGGGTCTGGGACACCAGTTCACCACTTCATCAGTGACTGATAGGCTACTGGGACTCAATTCCATAAACTTCCTATCAGCATTTGGCACAGAAACTTAAGCACAAATCAGAAATAATGATGGGTCCACCTACATGAAAGCCATGCATGGCCTTTACTTCAAAGGTTAAGTCAGGGAAATACTCACTTATATTTGAACCCTGTAACAACAATAATTAGAAAAACCCCTTTGATGTTACACCACTGCTGTAACAAAATCAGCAGAAACATTCATAAAATCATACTGAAGTGCCTGCCGCTACTGACGTTCCTTTAGTGTCAGGCTCTTATGTCTCCACATAGGCAACTCTACTTGATTATTCTTATTCATACATTTTCTACATCCTGATTTGTAAGCCCACAAACCTCCCCAATTAAACTAAGCAAAATCTATGTCACATAGATAAGTGAATTAAGATGCATTTATGCCAGCAGGGTCAAGAAAATTTAACTTGGTTTTAGAACAGAAAATGCAGTAATATAAATCAGTTATTTTAATGAAATCTGCCTTTTGACCAAGTGCCTTTCAAGCATATCTGTCATTGGAACTCTAATAAGCACTCTAATAGAGTTTACCTGACAAGCCTTATCAAAAACGTGAAAATATTTTCTTCCTTTGAAACAAAGTGGAAAAAATCAAAGCCACTAATTCACCCTTCATCTTCTAAAGCCCCAGGATGAAGGAACATGCAGGAAATTCACCAGCATTGACAAAACATGTCTTTTGGAAAGCATGCTTCTGATTCTCTCAATTAATGTTCCATTGTTACAAGACACGAACGAAACCCAAGTTTTGTTACATTGAAGAAAATGCAGATCAGCAATACCCTCAGGCGCAGGGATTTATATAAGACAGGTATTTTTGGAGTTCAAATTTTAATGGCTCAGTGATTTTTCTGGCCATTAAATGGGTCTAATTTCGAAAAAGTGCTAAGCACTCGAATACGTATTTGCTGAAAATTCCTTTTTAATAGAATTATGTGAAACTGAGTACTTAAGCCAATGTGAGTTCTGATATAATTTAAAAAGTAAAAATCAGTGAAATAGGGCTTTCTCTCTGTTTCCCTAAAAGTCATTCTATGCTAAACACATGTAAAAACTCCACAGAGTAATATCTTTCCAGTTTGGCAAGTAAAAAAAGCCATCATCCAGGTTTGTCTAGAAGGAAATGTGAACTGATTCCCAAAAGAGAAGGATACCCTGCAGAGTCAGCAATCAGAGTTCCATTTCATGTAGAAGCAAGGATAATACTGATGTTTAGAAGGCATTGCCATTGTAACACTCTAGTCTCCCACTGGTATTTCTTCCTAAGAGCACTATTTTGGGGACCTGAAATTTCCATGTGTGGTTTTAACCAAGGAATAAATTCTGTAATTTGAGGATATCTACAGCAATATTCTTGAGTTACTCAGAAAAATACCAGAATCACTGTACTGGCTGACATCTGTAGACAGATAATTGCAGATTTTTCTTCTGGCATTTCCAGAACCTAAATTTTTATAGGTATTATTTTTCAGATTAATCAAAATAGGCATTTTGTGCCTATTCAAAAGACATAACAATTTAAAAGAACTCTTCAATTCTGTAGGTGTAATATATGAAGTTGAAATCCAGAGTAGTGAGCCAAACACTGAAAAATACATCCCCACTGCATTTAGTGTGAAAGCAAACACATCACTGCTCACTCACTTCATCAATCCTGTATTTACCAGAAACCACAAAAGCACAGAAAATTCTTCTGCTCCCCCCTGTAGAGGTTCCTTAGGGTTTCTCAGTAAAACTGATACCTGAATGGCGTGACGTTTATTCTTGGTGTAATGGAGACATCAGCTTTCTTCACTATTTGCAGTGAAAATAATGAAAGAAATTATACTTTCGAAGGGAGAGTTTAACAGCCCACATAAAGTGGTTACTAAATCCATGATCCAAATATCAATCATACCAATGTGAAGTTTTCCTTTGATTTCAGTCAATGATGACTTCAGCCTGATTTAGATTAAGCTATAAGGTGTCTCAGAGGAAGAATCTTTTCCAAGGTAACTAAACTGAAACGAGATATTGCAGGTATCTCAGCTATATGACATCCTTCTTACAGACTGCACATGCTCCATCCTAAATCTCACTCCTTTGTTTTGATTATTGTTCTCTGCCAGAACTTCTCTCCACTGATGACATCTCTGCAGCTGCTTAAGTTTATTTCCTCTCTAGATGCTGCACCAAGGCTTTCAACACGACCGATACCTACTGAAATAAAATACCACTTTGCTCTTTAACCTCTGAAGTCCTTCACAAGAGGTAGGTGAGAAATGCACCTTTTCATTACCCGAGCAATAAAATGGCAGCTATTCAAAAGGCTGAAATCTGAATCAGCCCAGCTACATGACAGGCTGCGTTTGGTCTGTCAAACACACATTGGTAACACCTTTCCAAATTCCTCTCACAGAAAACAACTTAGCTTGTACTCATTTCATACATAGGTACCATACACAAAAATACTGCATGCCTGTGACAGCGCTGAAGCCCAGATAAAGACCAGGAGTTCCTTCTAGTTTTGTGCCTACACATGTAGAATGTCTAGCTTGAAGGATAAACCTAACTTTGCTTTGGCTGCAGGCTAGAGAGGTCACCAACCAAAGTGGTGGCCAACCCTCCCCATGGTGTTCTCAGACAACAGATTCATTTTGTATACCTCAAGGGCCAGTTTTGGATGGCTCTTAGGATCAGCAATACATCTTTTAGGAAAGATAAGGCAAATGAATTTTCAACTTCAGTGCCTCTCAGTAAAGCATTTATTTTACCATCACTGAGTCAAAGCACTGGACTAGAGAAACCTGCTGTGAGAAGCAGGAGCTATTTGCATCCTTTGAAGGCTAGTGAAAATAGCAGTTATCTGCACAGTAAGAAATGTCTACAGCCCAACCCACACTATGGATTTTTGCCAAAATGGATTTATCGGTCAGGGACAACATGTGATTTGTGACCAGCAGAGATACTTCCAAAAGCAAGTCTAGAAGCCAGGTCTTGATTTTCTTAATAGAGCTTATTTTGGAAACCAGGTTACATATTTGCACTTTTTTTCTGTGCCTCCTACTCAGACCCTTAAGCTCCTAAAAATTCCTGTGAGAAGGAACTTCAGTAGCAGCTTAACAGATGCTTGTTTCATATTTTTGCCAATGAGGCAGGCCATGCTAACTGAAGCTTGGAAGCCAAGTTGGTTTACTACTGGAAATCCTTTAACATCTATGACATATTACCCATACTGTGTAGCTAGAGGGTATTTTGCATTCAAGATAATTGAGTTAATAAGGTATTGAGAACAATTCTTTAACCAACCAAAAGAAAAAGCTCCAATTTGGTGTGCAAGAGCTCCTTGCCTTCCCTGAGATAATATGGAAAAAAACCCCAAAACCTGTAACGCAGCAATGAGTACTGATCTGCCTAGCAGGCATGTGTATAGTGCATTCAAGTGCAATATTAATATTTCAGGGCTTCAACATATACCTAATTTCATAAGAAATGATATTTTGGACATGACTTGTACTATATCCTTGCCAACTTGACAAAATCATGATAACAGAGCAATGCGTTCTGTGTGCAAAAACAGAAGAGTGAAAAACGAAGTAAAAAAAAAGCTTTTCTTGTACACTGGAACCAAATGCTCATGCTTAGGACTGAACACAAGACAGTCAAGATGCTGCCATTCACATTCCTGATGAATTTAACTTCTATCATGCTGACAGCTCATTACAGCACATAGCTTGAAGAGTCACTCCCAGTGCTGGAAAGGCTGGGGAGAGCAAGAAGGCTACAAGTGCTTTACGTGTAGCAGATCTACTTCCAAAATTTATCAACAAGGGACATCCTTATGACATTGCTTCTGGCTTGGCACAAACTCACAAACCTTTTATAGCAGAGTAAGGAGCTGAAAACAGGCATGTTAACAAACAGCTATGCCCAATTCCCATGACTTGCTAAGCCCCTGTCCCCTCTACCTGCATGGCCACACAAAGACCCACTGCCTTCAGGGACAAGCACTCAAAGCTCTGGGTTTTTTTGCCATAAACAAGGTTCCATGCAGACAAGGCTCACCCACGGGTAAAAATCTGTGGCTCAGAGCCACACTTGGACAGGCAGATTATGTGTGTGTGTGTGTGTGTATACATATATATAAAATCCTCTGCATTTTCAAAGGT
This sequence comes from Neopsephotus bourkii, assembly GCF_033783945.1. Classification (NCBI taxonomy): domain Eukaryota; kingdom Metazoa; phylum Chordata; class Aves; order Psittaciformes; family Psittacidae; genus Neopsephotus; species Neopsephotus bourkii. The sequence goes on from NW_026902113.1 coordinate 6,180,675, forward strand.
GTTAACTACTCCCTACTGTGACTGCCTTCCAGCCATGACCAGTGCCCTCAGCAAGTCGCCCACATGCTCAGGATCTTCCCACTTCAATTCCTCATGATTTGGAATATGCATTTCATTTAAGTTTATACTGCACTTTAATAAATAATAGTTATTCTTGGAGGGTGAAAATAAGCACAGAAAGTATCAGCCTGGAGAGTGGGAGTGTTTTCCAGGAAGGTGGTAGGTAAGATATGGGCCAACACAAAGTTAGTATGCTGTTGTAATTTTACACTGACTATTTATAGAAGGGACTTGGATAGACAACCATAAAACTCTCTTAATCACATGGGCTGCCAAACCATTTCTGAAAATCTGCTGTCAACTTGATCCCTGCTATGCTAAGGGAGCTTCTTTCTGAGGATGCTGGGCATGTTTGCTTGCTGTTATCTATGTTAAATCTTATACAGTTGAAGCAGCACTTTGTAAAAACAGTGCAGCATTCCAGAAATAGCAAGTCTATTTTCTGCAGCACTCCATTAAAGTCCCATAGTCCATTACCATCATGCACGGTAGCTTTCGTACAATGAAACAAGTGAGATCTACTCAGTTTTTCAAAGAGCTTAGCTACCAAATATTAAAATGCCTGTTCCTACTTTATAAGCATGCTTTACTGGTTGCAACTTCTTTTTACGGGTAATATATGTGAACAAATCCGAGGCAGTCACCTCTTAACCCCTGCATTTTCCCTTATGGGTTGTACCTGTGGATCTCACAGAAAGCCTCAGCCCTGGTGCACACATCGTTCCCAGTTCACAGCCTCTAGCACGGGGCTGTCCTCACCCTACCCATGCGTGTGGCTGGACCTCAGCAAGCTGCAGCAGAAAACACTGCACCCAAGATAAAGAAGTGAGTCCCAACAGTGTCACTGAGCCTTTGCATCAAAACAGACTGCAATCCCCGCTCCAGCACAGGCAGTGCAAGCACAAGCCTGGGCAGGAGGAAATGAATATTAATGGAGACCAGGAGCAAGTTTTGCTCAGATAAATAGATAAATTTACGTTTTAGGGCAAAAATCAGGGTCACCGCTTATATTTAGGAAATCAGGTACCACTCCTCTGCTTCTGAAACTCAAGTTTCAGAACATCTAGAGAGAATGTTCCAACTTACATGATTCTAGGATTTAAAGAATTGTTTTGTTAGTATCTGAAATAATCTTTGCACAATGTCAAAATCTCATTAAAAGTAATAAAAATTATGATGATGAATAACACGGTTTACACCAAATGTTCCAGGTGCTGAGGCATGTTAACTCTATTATTTTTCTGTAGTCTTCCAAAAATCAGTAAACCATTAAGACTTGCAGTTAAATATCACGTAGCTGTAGGGCAAAATGCACCATTAAAAAAAAATCCACACATTTCATTATGGAAGCTTGGCAACTTAACTGAAAACAAGCTGCACTTAAGTAATTTCTACGTAGCCAAAAGAATAATATTCTCTGCTGAGCAAATATGTATTACAGTGTGGTGGCTGGAGACAAGAAACATGCTTGTGGTTTGGTTTTCTTCCAAGGTTTTTTGTTTTATTTTAACAAGCAGCTGCAAGGTGTTTACTCTGAAAATTCAGCACAAGAACAAAATTCTCTATGGGTATAAATTAGCACCACACATTTTGGTCATGTTTTACCTATTGCCACCAGAAAAGAATTTAGTGCAAGTTATTTAAATCCTATTGAAAAGTTCTTGCAGCGTGGGTGTCCTCTAGTCCCGCTATACAGCTCTGCCAGCAATCAGCAAGCTCAGGCGGGTTTGGTCCAAGTCCCCCTGTGCAGACATTTGGGCGAGGACATATTCACCTGTGGAAGTCAATAAAACCTTTTTTTGCCTTTGGAAGCATTGATCCTCTGTTCCACACTGCAGTTCCCGCTCATTTTCACTGACTGACCTTGAGTTACTCTCCCATTCCAGTTGCACCAGGGAAATGCCATTCCAATCATTATCTAGCTTAAGAAAGATTTCATTACCCAGATGGAAAAAAGTGACCTTTGGAAATAAAATAAGAAATAGATAGATGGATAGATAAGACAGATAAAAGGGAGAAAAGTAGGATTAACAGAAGGCAAAGAAAAGGCCAGAACTTAACATCCCAGCACTGCAGTTCTTCAATATGGCTGTCTGGGCTTTTTAGAGCTTCTTGTGGCCTACAAGAAGTCTGGAGGCACAAGATACCTTTGCCACTTCCTCCCCAGCTCCATCCTACCCATTCCATACAGAGAAGCTTACTGGCATCTCAGTTTCACCCATGTCTCCTTACAAGGATCCAGTATTAATTAGCCTGAAGGGATAAGGTTTCTGTCCCACTTAATTTTTTTTTGGAAGGAACAATCACAGTTGGGTCATTTAATCCTGCTTAGTCACAACTGGGACATTTAAAAGCCTAGCTCACCTCCATTAACTTTGTGCTACCTCATGGACAAAACTAACTTTTCCTTCAAAAGGGGATTTCAAATATCTTCTTGCAAACTGTATTAGACTCATGGAATCATGAAATAGTTAGGATTGGAGAGGACCTCAAGATCATCAAGTTCTAACTCCCCTGCTATGGGCAGGGACACCTCACACTAAAACATGCCATCCAAGGCTCTGTCCAACCTGGCCTTGAACACCGCCAGCAATGGAGCATTCACAACTTCCCTGGGCAACCCATTCCAGTGCCTCACCACCCTCAGAGTAAAGAACTTCTTCCTTATATCCAATCTAAACTTCCCCTGTTTAAGCTTTAATCTGTTACCCCTTGTCCTATCACTACAGTCCCTAATGAAGAGTCCCTTCCCAGCATCCCTATAGGCCCCCTTCAGATACTGGAAGGCTGCTATGAGGTCTCCACGCAGCCTTCTCTTCTCCAGGCTGAACAGCCCCAACTTTCTCAGCCTATCTTCATATGGGAGGTGTTCCAGTCCCCTGATCATCCTCATAGCCCTCCTCTGGACTTGTTCCAACAGTTGCATGTCCTTTTTATGTTGAGGACACATGCGCATTTGGTTCCAGTGTACAAGAACTGTACACAATACTCCAAGTGAATATTACAAGAGTTCAGCACAAGTCATGTAGTAGCCAGGAATTCTGGGCTACCAAAAATAGCCAGGACATGCTGCAGACCACTGCAGGAACAAGTCATTTCAAGCTGAGGCACATATAAGGTGAAAAGATCGGTGTGAGCATCTTTAGAAATCCCTTCTGCACCATCACGTATGGTTGTTAGTGAGCCTATGTGTATCTGCCTACCCTATCATCTGGAGCTATGTGTTACACAGGCTGTAGATGGGCAAGAATAAGGCACTTGTGTGACCATTTCCTTTAAAAGGGAAACAATGTTTTCTAGGTGATTGCCTAGCTTTATTGCTCATCAGCCACCTCACCTATTTACCAGGTAATACCAGAGGCGGCTGCTTATGGTCTCTTGAAAGTCTCACTGCTCAACAGTCATTCCCCTTTAGCCTGTAATTTTCCCATTCTTCAAGAAATAATTCAGCTAGGCTCTTACCCTCCTTGGCTTGTCCCACCTGGGTAGAGTCTGCAGTTTGACAACCATGAGTTTTAAGAAAAACAAATGCATTCAGAACAGTGTAAAACTTCAAAGATGGGGCTAGGTAGGGCTAACCTGGAGTCCATTAGCTGCTGTTCCCTGATTGTCCTTTTTCAGGAGAAAACTTGCTGATTATAACCAAATCAATCACATACAAAGTGACCTGTAAAAAACTGCAAGTACTGCCTTTAAAAGATAAGCCCCTTCACCAAGCTTTATCCTCCTGCAAGCTGCAGCTCTCATTGAAGCTGCTGCTGCCCAGCCTTGCCTGTGCTCCCACAGCTGTGGGATACTGTAGGGTGAACTCCACAAAGCTTCACTGCAGACATGGAGGGAGGATCTACTCAGCCATTGCAGTGTCTTAAGTTTTTAAGGACCACTTCCCTGCAACAGGTGTGGCACATGGAAGACGGGATTGTCACTTCACTACACCTGTCCTAGCTGCAACAGGAACAAATCTGGCTTTGGCTTGCCTCGAGGGCTTTAAGTCATATTTTGATACTAGTAGTAGAGCACAGGAATTATCCTATTACAGAGAAGAGATTACTTGATCTGCCTGCCGCTGCCAGCTATTGCAAGTGCAACGACCCAGATCCCTATGGGTAGCCAGCAGACAAATTAGTTGCAGCCACATGCACCTGTTTGCTCTCCCATAACTAACTCCCTTGCATTCAACAAGTTCTTTGAATAGGTACACACGCAGGTTAGTCAGAGGTCTCTATTCCACCTGTGATCTGAGCCAGGGGAAAAAAGCTATTAGAGGATTCCCCACATCCCTGCACCTCATGGTAATTACTTTACATAAGGGAGAAGCAGGCACAGGCCAGTTAAGTGTGAAGAACAGCAGCCTGGAGGAGGGGGAAACATGACCGCCTTTCACATGATATTTTTCCCTGTGTTTATTTAAGTCTCTAATATACCAGAAGAGCTTGCCCATGTCTGATTAGTGATCTCCTTGTAGAAATGGATGTCACACTTGGCACACCACCCACTAGGAAACCCGTCCTGCTCTTGGACAGCAAAGCTGAGGGGAAACAGCAAACTTGAGGGAAATGACCACGAGGCTGCTTTGCCCGAGCAACCAAGTATGTTGCCAGAGATGCTCTGATAAAATGAGATGCCTTGCAATATGGATACGATACTGGATACGGTTTTACTACCAGACCATGGAGTTGGAAGAGAGGGAATGAAGGTGGATTAAAACCCGTCAGCCCTGCTTATTCATTCTGGTGAAGGCCTTCACCATTCTCTTCTGCATTTTCTGAATAATCCTGCCATGAATACCTAGGATGCACCTAGATGTACTTAGATACCTACTCCCACTGAATGCAGCCAGTATTCAGTGCACAGGGTCCCTATAACTGCAAGTGGATCCAAAATAGTACACTCATCTCAGTACTTAGAACAACTTTCAGCTAGGGGGATAGGCAGGCTGAACTTGGATGTGTTGTCAGTGGGTGATATGCAAAAACAATCCCGGGAAAAGATGTAGGCCTTTCCCCTCCTAGGTAAGTGCTTTTACCATTCACCTACAGAGCCAAGCTCTCTCCTGTGAACATGAGTTTTGGTCCCAGAACATTACATGTCCTTCTGCACAATGGCCCAGCTTCAGCAGCAGAATGAAAAGGGAAAGCCCCCTCACTTCAAAGTCTCCACTCACTCCACATACCCTCTGCTGTACTAATTACATCCCTCTTCTGGGAACAGAAGATTAATTGCCTCAGGGGGTAGAGACATGAACCTGGGTGATTAATTTCCACTGAAAACACACTGATTTTGAGGCCAGCAGTTTTGCAAAGCATTGTGGTGGTCTGCAGAGACCTGGCTAAGGAACAGGCCAGAAACACTTGCCATAGCTTATACTGAGCTTGTTAGATGGCACAAATGGTGGCTGCAGCACAGACCATGGCCTCTCCCTGCCAAACTACCTGATGAGCTGTTCTTTCCCACTTCAGCCCTGATACTGCATGTTTGGAAACCACTGACCTAAACAAGTATTAAAAAGCACTCCAGAAAAGCAGCCTCAGCCAGAGGTTTAACGGAGAGCAGTGTCTGCAACTGTTTTTGTGAGGGCCTGGCTCTTGCCCAGGAAGGTTAAGCAGGGTATGTGGACCAGTGGATGGAGCTTCTCAGGAGCCTCTCACACAGCAGTGTTTAGTTCTTTGACACAAACCCATCCAATGCTGCCAACAGTCATGCTGTACCGGGGTGTGCAAAACCACAACTCTAGGTGTTTGGCCAGCTCTCTGGGCAGCAGGAGACTGCCTAAAGAACAGAAGCACTTGGGAGATCAAGCGACTGAGATGATGTTTCTTAAGTTATGGCTTTAGATTCAGGTACCAGAATTATTCACATATTTTGCCCTTGAGGCTTATTATCCTTTATTGGCTCTAGCTCCTGGTACTAGAACACTGAAAACACAGGCACAGAGAAAGAGACAGACTGTTACTCCCTTAATGTGATTAGAAACTCCTCACCAGTAGTTTTGTGCACCACAAGGAAGCAACTGGACCAGAGGAAGCAATGCAGCATCAGCCGGGAGGAAAGTCCAATGTGCATTGAATCCTGGCCCTTGCAGAGGTGAGAGCACCAGAGGCTGCACATCAGCCAGCACATTGTTAGAGGATTTCTGCTTGTTTACACAAGATAAAGGATGGCAAAGCAGTCTGATTGAGCTGGTCTGCGATTTCCTCAGGTGTGCCGCTGCCCAAACTGCTTGGCCAGACTGTCATTTGGCAGAGCCTTTATTGCCCACAATCAGGGACACAATGGCTGGACAACAGCTGCATTATGCCAGGTGTCAAGGCCTAATCCAAAAAGCCCCCAAAACGAGCTGCAGCCAAAAGCACATGTGGACAGTGAGACATCTGGACAAGGAGAGCCCTGCCCTCATCCTGATGAGCAGTGCCCCTCACTGCCTTCGTCTTAAAACTGTCACAGCTCTATCCAAAGGGGAATCGGCTTAAAGCACTAGTGTTAAACTATTAGTCGTTTATTGTAAAATTAATCCTTCATTTAAGCTCCAATCCCTCCAAAACCTTGCTTCTTGTTACCTCTAGTCCTTTTAATAAAAAAGGCAGCATATCTCCGAGAGCCGCAGCTCATTTCCATCTCCAGATGTGCAAACACTGCTATAAGCCAGTTTGTATGTCATAAATGAAGAACTGATGGCTTTTATCAAAAACAAACATATGCACACACACACAAAACCAAACAGAAGAAAAACCAGCAGGGGGACAGGAATGCCAATCTCTGAGTTAAAAGGCCATTTGAGGCCTTGGAAAGTTCACTCTGTTCCTTGTTAACAGTTAATAAAATTTTATCCCTGGCTATTACTACATTAAAATAACTTCTGCGTTCAAGCACATGCTTTAAGGAAACAATGTTCCAGTGTCATAATTACCTTAAATCAAGCATGAATTAGAAATACTATAAAAATGACAACTTCTACAATATCATCACAAGTTATTTTAATTATGTGCAATTCCATTAAAAAGGAAGAGCAATTTTACACAAAATAGTGTGTGTGTTGTTTTTTTTAAAAAATCCCATATTTTTATACAAATTCATGTATTTTTACCTTACATAGGGTAACACAGCACACTGATGGGAGAAACCCAGGGAAGTTCACATGCAGAGACTTCTGCCCATTCAGATTAATCATAAAATGTTAAAACATCAAAAATTTTCATTCAATGGAAAAATCTCAGAAAAAATACTGATCAGAAGTTTCAAAGCTGGATTAAATCTAAACCCAAAACCCAACAGAAAAGAACTTTTCATTTGCTTTGTTGACTGAGTCTTTAGGAACAGGATTTTCCCTCCATTGTGCTGACTAGGAACTTGATTTCTAATGAAACTGCAATTTCTATAAACACATGGCTCCTGGAACTGGAGCTTTATGAAAATAAGCTCTGAAATATCATGGTCAAGATAAAATGCGTAGTGCTGCTACTTAATCCCTTCAATTGGAAAACTCTGCTTTGTGGCATTTTTCCTTTTTTCTTCCTTTCTTTAATAAAATGTCTTTTCTGTATTCTTGAGTGTATTGAAGTCTCTCAGACAAAGGACTAAGATGAGGAGTGAAGGACACAGAGCTGCTTTCTGGTGTGCTGCCACTTGGGTTTCCACCTTTGGGAACCACCCTGGCAATGGTGACAGCCTGAAAAGCCATGAGCCCTGCAGCTTCAGAAAGACTGCCTTGCAAGGGCTCCCTTCCACAGCATGCCTCTTCTTTAGGGTGAATGAAGGCACTTAAAACCCCTCATCTCTTGTGACCACACCATCTGGGTGGCTCCACACTCCAACAAACACTGTCATGGTGCCCAGGGGGCTGCATGAGAGCAATGCCCTCCTCTGCCATGATGGCCAAGGGGACAGTGGCTGCTTGGGGTGTACCTGCCCACACAGGCCTTGTCCTGCAACAGCCAGTACATACAGTGGCTGTGAGGTACAGTGGGGCAGCAGGCAGCCCCCTCAATGTCCCTGGACCACGCCGAGGTGCTGCGCTTCACCAACCAAACACGCCTCACAGAGATTATTTTCCTAGGCAAAATTATTTGCTGCCATGGAAACGGGTGAAGAATGAGCAAAATGACGACAACAGAAATACCTACTTAACAAGTTAGTTACTTGCAATGAACTTTTATTCCCTTCCTCCCCGCAATCGGATTTGCCTGAAACACCGAATACTCATCTTCCCTGTGAAAAAGAGACAGTTAAGGCTTCCTGGCAGTTTACATTTATTAGAAGTCTGTATTTTTGTCTTCATCTAGTCACATAGCTTGGATCATCCACATATCTTCTGACTAAAACCCTGAAAACACAATGTCCAAGACTTTGGGAACACTCTGTATTTGATTAGCGCCAAGTGAAATGTACTAACTAGACTACACATATGATCTTTGTTATCTGGGATATTTAGCATTTGGCACAAGACCCCTGGAAGACAACACGCCAGAATCACTTACTGCGTTTTGGGAGAAGGAAGGGCAGCCCCTCCGTGAATGGCATAACACTGCTTCCATGTACGAAAGGGGGAAAAACCACCTTGGAAACTTGTAAAATTCTCAGGTTTTGCCTTTAACTTCTTCAACCATAGAAGCCACATAATAAAACTGGGTGGGGGTGACTCTTTAGGTACTTCATTTTCAGGTTCTTTAAAGATTTGTTCATAAAACCTTTTAAAAAGCATGGTTTCTATTGTTTGGTTTTGGTTTTTTTTTGTTGTTTTTTTTTTAAACAGCCCCTGCTTCCACCTTGCACCAAAATAACATAACAAACACATTTCATGCTATAATAAAGAGTAGTTTCATCACTGATATTTTAACACCTTTGGTGTGTAGAGACAGAGATCTATAAATGGTTGTGTAGACTCAGAAATTGCAAAATTATATTAATCATTTTCAGAACATAACAACACAAAGAACTGGTGAGAAGTGCATTAGGAAAGGGGAAGCTGCCAGCAACTGCAGAACAGAATTTGGCCGTCCTTGTGAAATACCCAACACATGAGCAGAAATACACCAATGCAGAGCAGAAACTCGGTAGCTTGGGCTTTGTCACATATGAAAATTGTTTTGAGGAACAGCAGAACAAATTTGGCTTGAAATAAGTCTTTGTTATTCTATATAAACTATTTTGAGATGACAAGACCTGTGCTTAAATACAGGCCCCAGATATTTCTGTTTCAAGCCCTTAATTTGTGTTACACTGAAGTGTACCTCATTAAGTTGCGCAGTTTTCATTAAAGGACACCAAGTAAAAGTAAGAGGAAGATTACAACTGCGGAACAGGTCCAGGGCCAAATATAACTAACCTAAATCCTTTGCTGATTTCATACACATTAACAGAGTTAACAATCAAACTTATTTTTCTTACATCTGAGTATCAGCCAAGAAAAATACAAAAAGCTTACTTTTTCAATGTATTTCTAGAATAACTTTGCTCAATGTGCTTCCAAAGAGGACATCTGATGATGTGAAAGAGTCCCTAAATGCCTATTCATCATTATTTTGTGATGAAAGAGAAACTGTACAAAAAAAAAAAAAGACAAGAAGCAAGAGCAGGAGGCAATGAATAGTCTGCATATTTTCATCTCGAAGTAAGGGCCCAAATTCCATTATAATGTATGTATTATTTATTACGTTCCTCTGGTGTCTGCTGTTACAGGCAAGTGAGGCAGGGATTACAGTGTGGTTGCACAACTGTGTATCACTCATCCCAGAATTCTTGTGTAGGACAAATACCTTGTAGCTCTTTTTAGATGACTGCCATGGCAAGGCAGGATTTTTAAGGCAGGCTTAACTTTCAGTAAACGAAATGATGTAACTGGAGAAAAAAAGAAACAAAAACCCAAACCAACAAGCTTTTAAGCACATAAGAGTTTCATATTTGCTTCTGTTTCAGGACTGAAGAGGTTGACAACACAAGTGTCTGCTTTTTCCAGCCAGATCATCTCATCTTATTTACATCGTCATACCATCACAGCTACAACACTTCCATTAAAACACCTTTATCCTCTGAATGCTAAATAGATGTCAGAGATGTCACAGTGGTTTCTTTGGATAATTTAAAATGCCCCAAAGTAAGTGCCACCACATTTCATGAAAGTCCCCTGTATATAAACAAAGGACACCTGATAAATAAAATGGTATAAAAATACAAACTGACTTGTGCTGCTAAGTAATTCATGCCCTTTTAAACTTTGCACTTGCTCATTATTTTCAACAAATATTAGGGTGAGCCAGCTGCTGAGGTGAGAGGATTCATATAAATCCCTCACACGTTTGCTAACTTCAGATAGAGCTTTATTATCTACGAGTCATTAATCAACCATTAACAAGTTAGTGTTATGGAGTCCCAGTATTAAGGCTCACTGCCAGAGGAGAATAATGGATTTTGCAGGCTGGCTGTGTCTACAAGAAGGGAAACTAACAGCTGAGACAGGTGTGAGATAAAACATTTGGAGGAGATTAGAAAACATGAGAAGTCATTTTGTTGCTCTTCAGCTCACTTGAAGAGAAAGCACTTCACAAGAGTTAAGCATTTACACAACAGAGTGGAAAGTTCAAACTCATCTATCAGTTGGTGATGAAGAGGAATGTGTTTTGCACAGCCAAACAAGGAAGTCAGGCACAGGTGAGAATTACTGCTTGTGAACAATAATAAACACCAGAGTCCAAAGTGTTACCCGCTAACTGATAGCCTTTGAACCTGCAAAATCACCTGCGTTGGCACCAGGGTCCTCAGACTTCACCCCCTCTTGCTAAGTCCACAGGCTTCAGTTCAAATTAGGAGCAGCTAAATCATTGCATGCCACAGGCAGGGGACAGGCATGACTGAGGCAGCATCAATCAGCTGTGAAATCAGCTGGGTCCAGCAGGTAGGCAAAGCATTGCCCTTACTGCTGAACAAGGCAATATTTTCCCTCCTTCAGCCCTCTCTGATCCAAAGCCTTGATGAACTGGTCTTATACACACAACAGATCGGGAAATAATTATGATCTATACAAGCAATTCTGGGCTATACAAGCAAGATCTGTTTACAATTAAGAAAGCGTTAAAATTATCTCAGTGTCTCTCCAGCTATGCCTGATTTCTGATACTTACAGAGTAGGCAATAAAACAAACATACAAACAAACATAATTGAAGAAAAATGTTCATGTCTGAACATTCCAGCAGGAAAATGACATTAAGACTGAAATATAAGCATCAAATATAGTTCACTCTCTTAATATTGAGGAGCAAGTCTTAAGGCAGCTTGAAGGGAAGACGTTAGAGGCATAAGTTTATGAACTACAGCTAAAGTCCAAGAGCTGAAAGATCCTTTCTCTTCTCCCCTGCACTCTCCAGTTATTGCTACTTTCTGTAGTAATAATCTGTCTCTAATTTCACAGCCTCTGTTATGAACGTGTCATCTACACCCAAAACGTGATAATCACAATTATGAACATAGGTATGATGAAATAATAGCAAATCAAGAATAAATATGGCAGTACAGACAATCTAAACAATTTCAGTATTTTCATGAAGGGGGTACAAAATACCCATTCATCTTACTTTAAAGACCTGGAAACAAAGTCAAAGAGAGGCCACAGAAGACATTTTACAGACAGAACCAGAACATGTTACTAGCTCTCAGTCCTAGGCTCAGGCCACTACATTACACAAAACTGTACAAACACCTTCAGGGATTCATTTCCAAGTTTCCACTTTAATGTCTTAGCCAGCAAAAAGACCCACAAGTAGTTTCAAATTGTTTTCCTTTCCTATTTTTCAACTCCAATGTTTTCACAGAATACTTTCAGAGTTTTCTAAAATACTGTGGAAATCTGCATGATGACAAATACAAAACCAGGTATTATTAGATCAAACACAAAAAACTTTCCAAAGCTCACACTTGGATTACTTAACATACCACAGAGTAGGAAAAAATACTCCTTACAAAGCCATACTTTAATTTCTGTCAATACTGTTTCTCCATAAAGAGCTCTACACAGCTGGAAGCATTAACAGCCTACCAGATGGTTCACTTCTCGATAAACACTTATGTTTTGTAAGTTTAGAGTCTAATGAACTGTAGTGCAGGAAGACAAAAGTTATGTATGCAGAGTGGTTCAAATGGCAGGTCAGGGCTGGGGCTGGACAGGGGACTAGCTCCATAGAAACTCCCATTTCTATGGAAGCTTCATGTGGGGTAGGGAAGGAAAAGGAAGGGCTGGCCCTGTCAGGAGATGAAGGCAAAAAATGCTGAATGCTTCACACCCGCACACTCCCAACATACTCAGCCCCTCAAGTGCTAATGCTGGATGGGAGAAGGCTGTGACCATCAGATCCTAGCCCAAAGCATTGTCCTAAACCAGAAGGGGCTTTCAGAGCCCCGAAGAGCCTGTACCATGCAGCAGTCCGTGACAAAAATCTTAGCTCAAAATAAAGTGTACCATCCCACAATAATCACTCCTGAGTTATGCCTGGCACTGCATGAGTGAGTGTACAAAGGAAAAGGTAGGAAACATGCATCGTCTTCTTCCCATACCATCTTACCAGCAGGCAACCACGGCCAGCCACAGATTAATTAGAACTGAGCAGCCCAAACATTGCGTGCCCAGTTGCAAATTGCGGAACACCTGTGCTTGCCCAGTTGGGTATGAACAGCTTAGTGTGGCAGCACTGGGGAAACCCCCTCTAGGAGATTAGCCAGCATCTGAGCTGGTGTGTCACATTTTTCAGTAGACTTTATAGCTGGGCAGCCACCAGGCAGCCTGAATTGTGTTTGACAACCTGGTGCGGATAATAGCTCAAAAATGTTTCAAGTTTGGGGCTGAGAAAGTGCCAGCAAAACTCACTGACTCACCTTGAGACCGATCTAGATCTGTTCAGTGCTTTGACGAAGATCAAAGACGGTGCAGACTGGCGTCTTTGGGCCAAACTCTTCATTTTCTGATTGGAAAGAGAAACAAAATGAAATCACAGGTGAGATTTGGGACTGTAACTGTGTGCATACAGGTTTGTCACAGCCAGGCTCCAATTTCAGACCAAGGAAAAAGGTTGAGTTATTGCCATCACAACCCAGGAGGGCGAAAACAGTTGTAAAATATCACATATTGAGAAAAACAGAAGCACAACCAGAAAAACAGTGAAAAGCTAATAATTAGTGTCTAGATATAGATGCCCAAGGTACACTGCATGCATGAAATAAACACCTAGAGCTTGTCCTCAATCACTTTTTTTGTCCCTTAATAATCTATTGTATTTCACATTTATCAAATATCCAAGTGGTGGCTCAAATTTCAAATGCTTCATACATTTCTGTATCAGGTCTGACATTTACCATAAATCAAGGTTTGGATTCAACCCAACTAATCTTACATGCTACATTGCACTACCATTTTCTTCCAGATCATTAGAGAGGAGGGCATTTTCCTTCCCTACTAAACTAGCTGGAGTATTACATCTTGTTTCTCATGTTGACACGCTGGAATGGGTTGCTCAAGGAAGTTGAGAATGCTCCATCCCTGGTGGCGTTCAAGTCCAGGTTGGACAGAGCCTTGGGTGACATGGTTTAGTGCGAGGTGTCCCTGCCCATGGCAGGGGAGCTGGAACTAGATGATCTTAAGGTCCTTTCCAACCTTAGCTATTCTATGATTCTATGATTATATGGAGTGTGACCAGCAGGTCGAAGGAGGTGATCCTGCCCTTTATTCTGCTCTTGTGAGACCTCACTTGGAGTACTGTGTGCAGTTCTGGTGTCCTCAACATAAAAAGGACATGGATCTGTTGGAACAAGTCCATAGGAGGGCCACGAGGATGATCAGGGGACTGGAGCACCTCCTATATGAAGATAGGCTGAGAAAGTTGGGACTGTTCAGCCTGGAGAAGAGAAGGTTGCGTGGAGACCTCATAGCAGCCTTCCAGTATCTGAAGGGGGCATATAGGGATGCTGGGGAGGGACTCTTCATTAGGGACTGTAGTGATAGGACAAGGGGTAATGGGTTAAAACTTAAACAGGGGAAGTTTAGATTGGATATAAGGAGGAAATTCTTTCCTGTTAGGGTGGTGAGGCACTGGAATAGGTTGCCCAAGGAGGTTGTGAAAGCTCCACCCCTGGCAGTGTTCAAGGCCAGGCTGGACAAGGCCTTGGGTGATATGGTTTACAGCGAGGTGTTCCTGCCCATGGCAGGGGGGTTGGAACTTGACGATTTTAAGGTCCTTTCCAACCCTAACTATTCTATGATTCTATTCTATGACTCTATAATGATGTTTTTTTCATTTCATCCTGATTATGTATGGGAAAAAATAGGAAAGTGAGAGATAGGTCAATTCTTAGCAACGAATAGGAAGAGAATGGAGAAAAGGGGACACTCAAAGACAGAGAATGCACCAGGAAATAGACAAAGCACAGGGAAGAGATGAAAGTGTCAGCAGCTGTCAAGGGAACATGGATTCCCAGCCAGTGATGTTGAATATTACAGTAAAAATACTGAGCAAATAAACAGCACTGTTTTCCCCAGAGGCAGGAATTTTCAAAAGCACCCACAGGAGACAAAGCGACACCTTTTCCTCAACACAAATGTATTCACGGCCGTATCATCTCCTCCTGCAGCAGGAAGCAGAACGAAGGAGTCCCATCCCTGAATGTGGAGCTGCTCTCTAGACCCAGTTGTGCAGCCTGCTGCTGAGGTGCATGACCTCTCCTCTCACTGACCCTCCACCAGAAGGGTGGTTGTTACCTTATTTAGCACAAACATTTTTCAGAACAGACTGGCAGACAAAAGGAGCAGGGTTGAACTCCTCCTGACAAGACACTATCCTGTGTGGAGCAGCCCCTTGAACCAGCCCGTAACCACCGAGAGCCCACAGGCAGGTGAACCTTTGACAGTCAGGAAGTCTTTGTTCGCAGCTAATGGCAAACCATAACTTTCTTCCTTCATGCTAAAAATAAACACTGACTACCAGGAATAAATATGGTAGGGAGCAACTGATTCTTCTGCCAATGTATGTGCTGGATGTGGCACACGCTTTGTTCGGGCAGGTGCACAATGTGCTCTCCTCAGAGAAATTAAACTCTACAATACTACGTTTTACTTGCTTTTACAAGTGCATTTCTTTCACTCATTGCAGTGCATTTGTTACAATGTCATTTTTTTTGGTTCCCCCTCTATTTATGTGGCACACGCTTGTTTATTTTGTCAGATGCTCAGTTCCAGTTATTGTGCAGCAATTGTTACAAATTCAACTGTGTAATTTGAATCCACCTTTGAAAATTATCCACTCCTTCCTGTTTCTTTTATCAAAAACTAACCTCCTCAAGACTGATAAATCAAGCCTGGGAACAGTTAGCTGTCTTCGACTGGACTCTAACTGGATAATAAACGATGACTAACATAATAGATGCCCATTTTTGCTAGTTTTGAGGAAAAAAAATATACTTGCCTAAATTTTTCTAGTGAATAAAATCAGTTTGTCATAGTAGCAAATCTGAAAAGCTGTTAGCAGTTTAAAAAGTAGCCTATCTACAAATATGAAGGCAAAAAAAAGACCTGTGTCACCATGCAGTCTAACATCCTACAGCAGACAAGGCACAGATTTCACACAACCAGCAGATTTCACGAGTTTATATAGAGCATCAACTGCCCAACTGTAAATTTACTGCAAGCCTTGTTATTGGTCAGGTGGCTTTCAGGGGGTGGTTAAAAGTAGAGCATCTCAGCTAGAGTATATCAGGGCCTGCAGATGCACTGGAGATTTGGTTATGTGTTCAAAGAGATATTAATTCCTTTGACTTCTCAGGTCTGAAAAGGAAGCCACTGAAAAAAATGCAGCATCTTAAAATCTCTGCCAATTATGGCAACATTTTTCATACTTGGGTTAGCAATGCTGAACAGTGACTGCTGCAATGAGATTCTAGTCTTGACAAACATGTGAGGACCAAGGTAAAGATTAGGACTACAGCAAGCTGAGTAAGAGCTCAAATACCTGACAGGGAGTCACTGAATAATTCAGATTGGAGGGGATCCCAAGAGGTCTGTGGTCCAGCCTCCCTGGACCTGCCAAGAGTAACACCCATTTGAGCACGCTGCTCTGGGCCACTTCTGGTCCAAGTCTGTGTTACCTGCAAGGATGAGATTACACAGCCTCTCTGGGCAACCTCTTAACACAGCTATTAAGTACAACTTAATAAAAATAAATAAATAAAGTTTTAAAAAGAGCCTTAAAACATAAACCAAACACTGATGAGATTTGGGAAAAAGGAAAATTTTCACAGCAAAAGTAAAGAGAGTCAGGTCAGCTGTATGTAAATAGAGATGCTGACTACAGACAGAAAGAGGGGTTTTGATTGTATTTTGCCATGTACAGAGCTTAGGAAGATAAAGTAGTTGACCGCCATGATAACTTGGACAGATTTACTTTGAGAAGGAAGAGGAAAAATTCATTTTTGGTTAAGTTGGACTCATTTGCTCTCCTCAGTTTCACTGCGTTTACATGTGCAAGGATGTCACACTGGCAATGTGGAGAAGAGGAGATACATCCTGGACAGCTGTAGTGAGAGCAGATGTTTGGGAGCAAAAGGAGATGCAATGACCAATTATGTAAGCATGAAACACAGAGAAGCATTTCTCAACATGTGTCCCACATCATAACCTCTCATTTTTTTCATGTAAATATTAGAAAGGTCAACAGAGAGAAAACCTCATATTTGCTGACTGAGTCACACTCATGTGAAATGTATCATAAAATCGGTATCCATAATGAATGTTTACAGTGTGCCAGATGCAAAGATTATAATCTTGTATCAGTCAGAACAAACTAAGTTATTTTTGCCTTCATCTTGCTCAAAAGCTCGAGTTCCTTCTCTCCTTCCCCCGATTCAGGTTTAACTTCATATTTCCTGCATTTCTGCTGGTGGTTTTAACCGAAAAGTTTTGCTTTTTGGTTGTTGGACTGGTGGTAGTATTTGCCCAGTTTCTCATCTGACATAAACAGACATCAGGCTATGGATTTCAAAAGAATGGATTTGCACCAGATAACGATCAGACCTACACTCAAACACTGTTTTGTAAACTGTGATGGTAGGTGGTTTATGAGCAGATCAGCCCACCATGCTGAGGACAGTAATCTTGCAAACCATCACTGAAAATATGTTGCCTCTCCTCAGGAATCAGAACCCCTACAGATCTCAGGATTACGGTAAAACTTTCACAAGTATCTCACAACTCATCAGCTGGAGGAAATATTTGTTCCTGACTGCCACTATTCAATGATAATTTTGTCTCCCAGTTGAAGTGGAAAGTAGTATTATATTGAATTTATGTAAATTAATATATTGCCAAGTTATGTTAATTCCCATTATGTGAAAAAGGTAACACAGAGCAGCATGTGCATTATGTCCTCAAAAAAAATTGAATCTGAAGATAAAGCACTCCCTTCTACTCTACGTATATCACTTAACTATCACATTTAGAAAGAGAATGGCAGAACATGAATTAAATAAAGGATGCATGAAAAAAATCACAGTGCTTACTATTTCTTTTGTGATGACAAATAACAGGTATAGCGTTTAGGATATTTTGCAAGTATCTGGAGAAGTGAAAATCAATGCAATAAGCAGATACTCTGCTGCAGCTCCTGCAAAGGTGCCAGAGGTGGCAGCAGGCAGGCTAACATGGGGACTGTGTGCTGGGATTCCCCAAGAACACACTTCTCACAGTGCCAGGTTGTGCTGCCTGACAGACACAATGGTCAGACACGTGCAGGAGGATCCCTCTTACCCAGCCTCTCACTTGCACACCTGAACTGTTTGCCCTGTGCTCCAACAGAAACAGACACACGGAGTGCAGTTTGCCTTGTCCTAGAAGTGCTCTTTTCCTCCACTGACTGTAGGAGACAACTAAGGTGAGCAAGAAAATTGAGTTAATCAGCTCAATCCTCTCCTTGCTATCTGAGCAAAAGAGAGGCAACAGCCAAATTTGTGAACTCAGTAACATAAGGAACAGTTGCCTTCTCAGAGAGTGGTTTGAGCTTAGGGTGAGAAAACTATATTACCTGGTGCCTATTTAAGAGTCATATACGAAATTGTTGAAAAATGTGTTCAGTTCCTGGCCAACAGGTAAACACAGCAGAAATACCTCCTCAGCGATGTGCAAATACTGTTGTAAAAGCCTCCCCAGGCATTAAAGGATTTGAGACTCCTGCTTTACAGGCTTGCTCCAAAAGTGGGTCAAGGCTGGGACATCTGCCTGGGTCATTTAACTGGGTGACAGGGACAACCCTCAGATGTGCCAATAGCTGGAGCTCAGGATGGCACTCAGGTGGCTAAGCTCTCCCTCTCACTGCTTTAAGTCTCTTTTTTTTTGTTTGTTTGTTTTTTAAGTCTGATTTTAACAAAGCCTACTCTTCTAGGTTAACACCATGAGAGATTTCACTCATGCAAACTCTGCTCTTTTTGTCTGAGCAACAGAACATACCTGACACACGTTTCTGGTTTGGTTAGACATGAACCAAAGCACAGAACACAAATCTTTACCAAAACCTGTAAGGCCAAGTTCAACTAACTGCCTAAAAATCAAAATTCAAAGCAATCCTCAACACCTAGCAGTTAATTTTACAGGACAATTGGGCCTCACTCTTTCCCCTGCATCACCAGGCCACTTACAAGAGGCAATAAATCATTTCTTCCTACATACTATAATCCAGTATTTGTTAAACTTACAGTCTAGGGTTGTCTAAAAATAACAGAAATAGCAAGAATCTCTTATACTTCGGTAGAGCAAGAAAAGGCCCTATATTGACCTATAACATTCTTGAACCCTTACAAACGGGGTAAGAGGATGACTGCATTTGAACTGCTGGCTCAGGAAGCAGAGATGTCTAGGTCCCATGGAAAGCCCATTTACCATAAAGACAGAGCAGGTAACACAACTATGTGCTTTTGTTTATGCTGGCAGAATACTTTTACTTACAAGGACTTTCCTAAAAAGAAAACCATTTTCGGATGGATAACCAGGGAGAAAACCAATTGCAGGGGCACAAGAGGAAAGAGCTATTATTAGCACAGTGGACGCAAAAGCCCATAATCATGGAACAAATATGGAGACTAAAGGCTATCTCAGAGTAGAAAGAAAAAAGAATGAAAGCAACTAAGAGCAAGAGATGTTCTATCACCTACCTTCCAAAGGATAAGAATCTCTGGAACCACTGATATGGATGTGCCCAAAAGATCCCACCCACTTACATCAGAAGATGGAGATATGGAAGACTACTAAAAATGTGGAGGAGGGAAGCGTGGAATATTTCACCCATGGGTCCTATTGTCAGCCTCAATGTGTTCACAGTGCTCAGAGCAGCGACTCTGATTGTGGTGGTTTTGATGAAGCTCAAAGTTTCTTTCCAAGCTTGACACAAAGCAGGAAGGTTAACAAATGGACACAATTCTGCCCCAATTTCTGCACAGCAAGGCTTGCTCAGAAGCAGTTTCCAGATGACAGAGAAAGCAGATTCCCTCCCCCACTCCACATGGATGCTTCAAGCAACATTAAGTAAATAGGCAATAATTTGATATATGCAGTTCCTGGGTATTAGATACCACATGACCTGCCAAATCCCTCTCTTGCCGACTGCCGCCATGAGGGACAAGAAGAAACCCCAAGGCTGGAAAACTCAACAACTAGAACACACAGGTATAGGCGTCATTTTCAGTTTCTCTCATGGACAGACAGAGGAATGTTGGTTTATAATTCAAGCAGCATCAGGAAGCATATCACAACAGTTAGCTATCATAAGCCAGCATAGCCTGCCAAGGTGACTTCAACATACAGACCAGCTATGCAGATGACTTCATTAAAATAGGGGCCTTTTCAATCCTTGTCAGAGATAAAACTGCTCCAGGATATGTTTGCAAGATGGCAGGGAGGTTGCACCTGATGATCTTAAGGTCCTTGCCAACCCTAACTATTCTGTGATTCTATGACAGGAATTCTCTATAACTTCACTAAATGGTGCCAAAAATGTTCCTGAACGGCCAAGATTCCCAGCACTACCAGGTGTGGTTTTGGAAGCAACCTACTAGATCCTCAGCCAGGATCACATTAAACAGAACAGAGACTTACAGGAAGAAGAAAACTCTGCTTAAGCAGACTTACGTTAAAACGCATATATTTAAGGGCATGAGATCAAGGTGCCATCAAATATAATGGCAAATACATACTTGATTCTTCTTTGCAGAGTAAGTAAAGGGATGAAGATCTTGCATGACTACATTAATTTCCTTGGATTTCACCCATTTACTATAGTGCTAGGGAACGAACACTGTAACTTTCCCTGCCAGTAAACAATTGCTGTATGTGTGATCAGAATCGCAAAGAAATACATTTTTATAGTGATGGCATACCATACTTCAAGTCTCAAACCATAAATACTATTTTGTTTATTGTGCAAAATGGTTAATTTTTTGCACGTTGTATGAGTAAATATGAAAAATTGCTGGGCCTCCAAAACATTACAAATAGTTACTTGAAATCTTTGAGGAGGCAGAACAAAATCCTAAGAGTGACTCCTTGTGTTACCAAATATTCTTTTGTGTAAGATACTCTGGGTTGGTTGGAATCTACCCCTCTAAGAAGAGAGAAATGTAACACCAGGAACTTATAAATATGGTCAAATGACCACAGCTGATGCTGCTGACACAGTTACACTGGTATAAAAGGCATCTCTCTTGCACTGTTTGTTTTGATAAAATAGCAGAAATAAGCTCTATCTGTAGAATCACTCTTACTCATGTTACTTCAATCCACTTCAGAGTTGCATCAATTTACTGGTATTGGTTACTAAACTAAACAGTCTGTACACAACTTCTCTGTAGGTCAACCACACATAGTCCAGTGACTCCAGTAAGCCCAGTAAAGGAGGGAATCTAGTCCAGAATTTTCCAAAAGCATTAACTAAAACACTGCACTTCAGTGTCACCTTTGAACAGTGTGCTGAATGCCCTGTAACAGAGAGAACTTTCCTGAGCCTACGAGGTAGGTTAGCTGTTCAAACCACTTTGCCTGTCAAGAAAAGGAAGGGAAATGTTTCCAGGAAAATAGTTTAAATGGTCACGCAGAATACATGAAAAAAGTCCTCGACATTTTCTGTCTCTTGGTCCTATGATGCGGATCAAGCATGTGATCCTTCAGCTTTGTTTTGACAGCCAAGAGGAAGACGACGTAGGAGTTCAGACAACCACAGGACAGTGCAGCAATTCTCAGCTAATTTGAGAAGGCATAGCCATGATAATAAAAAGGGAAAAAGCTTCAGTGGTCACTTAGCATCCCGTATTTGAAGGCATTTCTGCTGGAAAGTAAAATAGTTGATGTTAAATACGTATTTGCGACACAATTGTTCAACTTGACATGCTGTGTCACCAGTATCAAAACTAATTCCTTGCCAACACATTCTTCCATTTAACTATATGTAACCAATACAAGCAGTATAACCTCCTCAGTAGTAAGAAAGACTTTCTGCATTGTAAATAACTATGATGCTTTGGCACTAAGTGGAAGACAAAACAGAGGTATATAGAGAGTCCATAGGACCCAAGTAGTAAAAAAAAAATACTCAGACTGTCACTGAGATCCAGCCTCAGGCAAAACTAGAACAAACCCACTGCTGCACATGGATAAAGGTAGGAATCTTCTTCCACACATAGGCACAAAGAGATGGCATGCTAGTGATCTCAAGGGAGCACCACAACCATGGACAAGCAGCTGAGCAGTTGGCTGAATGTTGGTGGCTGCGTGTGTTGGCTGTGCATGGTGTGCAAAGCTGCCATATGCTGTGTGGCCCAGCCAGGGTCTCAAGCTGCTTCTCCACATGAGAATCTCAATCTGAGTGTGCCTCCACACTGAGGAATTCCAAAAGGGCTGCCAAGATCCATAAAAAGCAATATCCCCACGCCCTTGTCACTGCTGCCAAAACCGAGGTCTTCTGCGTCTTCTACTGTGGGCTCTTTGGAGCAGGAATAGGAAACACAAGTGCTACCATTAATATTTGTCCTCAGAATCCTGAATCATAAAGTAGAACTTGTAAGAAAAAAAATTATCATCTTCATAGTACTTGAGCATCTCTTTGCATTTCAGGCAGGCGTCAGGGCTCTGCCAGGTTGGAAGGTACATCATACTCTGTCTTCGGCAAAAAAGAAAGAAATGATAGAAGAAAAATCAAAGCCACCCATTTGGCCATCTCAAATTAGACTGCAGCTCTTGGAGAGTGTATCTATTGCATTGCTTTGTCCAGCTAGGCAGCAGAAGGTACTCCACTGCTTTGTGCAGGTATATCACACTCCCTTTCAGAAACTGGTAAGGTAGTAACTGCAGCAAAGTGTGGTAGAAGTCTTGGCTACACACTCTCCAGGCAACCATTTCACAGCATGTGAAATGGAAGAGGTCCCAGCAGCTGCCATGGATGAGGTCCCCAGGGCTGTGGTGAGGGTGGAGTGCTACATGCCTTGGTGGGACATGGCACACATGGACACAGCCCAAAGAGACACTTCAGCAGGAGAGAGACCTGCACTCCTCTCCACACCACTGAGCCGTGGGCAGCAAAGCCCCAGCCAGCACTCAGCAGCAGGACTGGAGACAAGCTCAGCTTTTCCTAACACACATCCTAAATTCATGTCACCAGGTGGACAGATTTAGTAAAGGACACTGTAACCTGGCCACATTCTAATCCTGCCAGCCTGTTTGCCAGCCAGTTGTATTGTGCACCTCTAAAGACAAGGCAGTGCATAGGACTTAAATGCCACTGTGAGGCAAAATAGGAAAGGCAAGAAAATATCAGCTCTACTTTAGGTAGAAAACCACTATGGCACTTGCTAAACCAAAGATAAAAGAAGCATTCCTGTTTTACACAGGAAGAATGTGGTTATTACATTATTCCCGTTACAGAGAGTTACAGCTTGTTACAGCTGAGTATAAGGCAGAAACAAGCTCTTGGATGTAAGCTGAACACTTTGCACTTGATGGTGTCAGATGCTGAAAAGCAATTCCAGACACCAAACAGATTTTACAACCAGTTTTGAAGATGGGATGATGCTCTTCTGCCATCAATTGATACACTTAGAGCAGAAGGCGCTTCTTTGGGAAGCTGCTCTTACATTTCTTTTGCACAAAGCACGTGCGAGAGCAGCCAACAAACCTCCTCAGCTCTAGCAAACCCTTCCCTCACTCCCCCCAGACACACATGCAGCAGATCCCTCTTAGATCCCCTGGATAAGCATTCTGCAAACCTCCACCCGTCTCCCTCTTATACTCAGCCAACAAAACCTCCAGGCATCCATACAGCAAAGCCCCTCTTTAGGTCTCCCCAGGATATCTATGCAGCAAAGCCTTTACTATCTCCCCAGCATACCCATGTAGCAATCCCCCCCCCCCCCCCAGCTCACCGGTAAATCTATACCCTTGGTTTCACTGACCACCACCCAGCACACCCTCTCGTAGCTCCCCGGGACATCTGGGCAGCAGCGCTCCTCACCTACCGCGGACATCCAGGCAGCAGCCTCCCTTTGCTCCCAGGACATCCGTACAGCAACCCCGCTCACATCCCCGGGGTTACCCACCGGGCAGAGCCCTCTGAGCTCCCCGGGCACCGCCGCACACCCTCCTCCGCAGCAAGCCCTTCCCGTGGACAACCAGCTCCCTCGGCAGCTCCCCCAGCACCGGACCCGGCGGCACAGGACCGGGGCCGATGGGGCCGTGCTGACTGGGGGTGACCAGTGGGGGGCTCTGGGACCGGAGCTCGGGACCAGGAGGGGGGCTTTCCCTCGGGGTCTCCGGGGGGCGGCCTCACCTTCTTGCTGTCGGCGGCGGCGGTGAAGCCCCTGCTCTCGCCGCTCACGGAGGACGAGCGGCTGGGGCCGAGGAGCTCCTGTTGCGGGGACATCACGTCCATGCAGCCCCGCGCCGCAGCGCTCCCGCCGCGGGGACACCCGCACCGCCGCCACAGCCCGCACCATGGACAGGGCGCGCCGCGACACGCCCCGCGCGTGCACACCCCCCGAGGGACACGCCCCTCCCGCGAAGCCACGCCCCCGGCAGGTTCGCCCCACGCTGTGAGAACACCCGTGCGGCGGGGAGGACGCGACGCGCATGCGCTGGCGGCTGAAGCCGGGCAGGGGCGAGGGGGGGATGCGCTCGTGCTGGGGAGGGGGCGCGCAAGCTCTCCCCGCGCCTGCGCGCGCTGCAGGGCCGGGTGGAGACGTCAGGCGGGCGGCGACGAGGGGTGGGAGCTGGGATCCGGGGGGTCCTGGTGCGGGTGTTGGGGGTCGAGGTGCTGGGGGTCGAGGTGCTGGGGGTCCCGGTGCTGGGGGTCCCGGTGCTGGGAGCTGCTGCAGGGCCTCAGGGATGGGTGCTGTGCTACCCAGTTACCCTGTCCCACCTCCTCCCTGCAGCGGGCAGGCCAGCACAAGACGTGATCCCCTCCGGAGCACTCCCAGGGGATGGTCCCCATGTGAGGGGCAAGCAGCGGGATGGGTGCCGGTGCAGGTACAGGGGTCCCTGGCATGAGGGAGGGGCAGCCATGGCAGCACAGGGTCTGAGTTGACTGGGCAGTTGCAGAGAGGCTGAGGGGATGCCTCTGTGCTCCAGAGAGCCTTGAACAAGTGAGGCGGAAGAATCACTAGTTAAGTTACTGGATCGTGTTGGCTCAAGAGCAAATGTGAGTAAATAGGCTATAAATAAATCTTGGCTGGAGAAGGGAAGAAAACGTCCCGATCATTGTACTGATCGTAAGAAGATGTTTTGGAAGATCCCCCCCCCACTAGCCATAGCTCTGTGAATGGTGGTGGTTTGATAAGGCTGTCATGTTTGTGTGTTACTGTATATCCTCATTAAATATGGTGTCTGTAACAGCAAGGGGCTACTCCTGATCACCCAAGAGGTTCATTCTAATCCTGTCTTTCTACACTTTGTGAGGCATATTTTTATGTCCAGGCTTTCCAATTGTCACAGGCTCTATGTGAGTTTTTCCCCATGTTGATCACAAAAAAGGCAGAAAGAGGGAAAAAAAGCTGTCTCTCATGCAGCTTTTTGTATCTACCACTTTCCTTCTGTGGGAAGAGTTTTTACATCCCTATGATCTAGATTTACAGGCAGATGGCCATACATGAGTAAGGCAAACCACCATTTAAAAAAAACTGAACTTTTAAAGTGTGAGTCTCTGAAAGCCTTTATATCAGCTAATTTTTGTGCCTCTGGGCCTTGGCGAGCGCTGTCCCTGCGTGCCAAGCAGACCTTGTCCTCAAAGCTCTTGCAGGTTCTCTCCTCCCTCTGCTCCCATCCCCTTGTGTTCTTGTTTCCCTTTCTTCCGCTATAGTGCTGGTCCCTTGGGGATTAGGGGCATGTGGAGCAAAAGCGGAGCCATAGCTTACCCTGGTATAACACCCACATCTATTAAGATGGGGAGGCATGCCTCTGACTGCTGCACAGCACCCAGCCCAGTGGGATGCTGTCCCCAGGCAGGTCCCTAAGCTTCTGTGAGGGGGCTAAGAAAAGTTCTATCAGGGTAGAGCAGAAACAGTACAAAACGTCTATTCATAGCCAAGGATAGATATATACACACATATATATAACTATATGTATATATATTTGGTAACCTCCTCCCCAGAAACATTTGCAAGGGATTATATTCCTGGTGACATTTTGGAAACGGGGCTGTAAGTGTATGTTTATTTTGTAAAGGAAACATTACATAAGCTTTCCAAAACGCTCGCATGTGCTTAGAGGTGTTCCTTTATCTACTACCATGAGCACATTTTCTACACTCTTCACTGGATACTCTTTCACCTACTCACTGAGATAGATTAAAATCTTGCATTTGCAGAGCAAGGTTGGAGAAGCTGACTCCTTTGCATAGAACACATACAGCCATGAAGTTTTTGGTAGCTGCAGTGCTTCTCTGGTGCTTTCCCATGCCTTTCCTTAGCCTGCGCTGCCAGAAGCATGGATGGGAAGTTTAACACTGGAAATGTGACTTGGCAGGAGTGACTTGGAGGCAGCAGGGCTTTGCAAGCCTCGGTCCCCTCACGGCAGCATGGGCAGAGCTGTGGAGGGAGCATGTTGGGTACAGCAGCAATGCAGAGGCAGTCTGGAGCACCCTGCCTGTAAAAAGACCTCTGGCATGGTGCTGGCAGCAAGCGGATCCCATGCCTTACAATGGTTAATCTCAAAGGTTGAAAATAAATAAACACACCTATGAAAAACTGCTAAAAATGGGAAAAATTTGTTTTCCTGAAGGGCTGTTCAGGGCTTAACTGACAGTTTCTTTCTGGCAAATCAGGTCTTTGTTTATTGATTTTAGTTTGGATTTTGAGAGACCTTTGAAAATTGGTGGTGTGATGCAGGCTGGGAACAGGATGCTATTGCAGCCTGTGCAGCGTTCCCTGTGCTGCCTCTGCCCAACTGTTACCTGCTGCTGTGCAGAGATACCCAATGAAAAAAACAGCAGCTTTCCTTCACTGCTAGCCCAGGGATGCAGAAACTCACACATGGGCTAGTGTGGAGCCAGCCATAGGGGTGGGGCTGCTGCTGCCCAAACCACCCTGGTCCCTGCTATACCCATCTGTCATCAACCAGCCACAGGGCACCTGCTGTGTGCTTCCTCTCATGACACCAATGCTATTTGAGTTTTGACATCAGCCTTGGTACTTCTGACCCACATTGGTCTGAACAATGAAAAGCCAAGGTAATACAGTTGCACCAAACCATTCTTAAACTCCACCAACTGTCATCACCCCCAGCTAGAATCCTGCATAAGCTCTGTCCTAAGAAAAGATGTACAAGGCTCAGAAAATAACATGCATGTTCATAAAAAGATTTTCTTTCTGTTGCCTTGGCCACAGTGTTGTGTGAAGAAAAATACTGGGGAGACAGAGTGGGGATTGGAACACAGAAATATATGGGTGTTGTAGGCAAATTGCGTTTGTGAACAAGACAGAAGAATTATTCATGGTCAAACCCATCCAGATGGAAATGTGACCCCTGTAAATCTGCCACATTAGGGAAACCCAAAGTGAACTGTTAGCAAATGCTAGATATGCAGGCTGCAGCTACCTCTGGTTTTTATGAGATTCTCAAACACATTAGCACTAGCAGACATTCCCTTCCAAGAAAATCATCATATACAAGAACTATGCGAGGCTGGAAATGAGTGAGCTGTGCTTAACTTGCACTGAATAAATGTGATTCCACCAAATCTGCCCCAAAAGGGTACGTTTGCCTGAACACTAATTTTATGAACCTCACAAGTACCTCATGCAATTAAAGCCATGTAATAGATCCAAGTTGGAAACTCCAGAGGCAGTTGTATTTCAGTGAGATCTGATGCACGACTTTCTGGTTTAATAACACAGAATCTAGAATCTCATGCTGCTCATGTATTGTTAGAAGCTAAAAATAGGGCAATATCCTGGACGGACTGGAGCTGCTCAGGTGGAGAAAAGCTGAGCTGAAAGGAAAGGTGGGAGAAGGAGAACAGGATGGATGGAAATGGGTGTTGGAACTCTGTACAGGAGCTGTAACAGCAGGTTTTTACCCTGCAGTGTGAATCCTTCATTGCTCATCTTCACAATATTTGCTGCTGCTTCTTGCCAAAAAGGTTGTGGTAAACTGAGAACATCCTCTAATCTCCCAGAGATTCTGGCCAGACTAAGGCCCAGGTACCAAGCCCTGCCCTTTTGATAGCAGCTTGGTAATAAAATTGTTAAACACTGTGTGAGTAGTTGGTAGCTGGAATTCATCAATGTCCTGGGTTTTAGGCCATAACATTACTTGTGCTTTGTGCAGATAGGCTCACATTAACAGGAAATACCCCCTTCTGTCCCTTCCCGTGCTCTAATGTTTGCAGGGTCTTTTGTGCCACATGCTTTGCTTCAGAGACTCCATAAGCATTCAGAAACACCTCACTTGGGTAATTCTGCCAAAGCTTGGCAAAGAAACAAAGGTGTACCCACTCTTTTTATCCCAGAAATGCAGGGTGGCCCCATGCGAATATGGAGTCTGAGTCTGCAGCACATGGCATATTCCCAGCAGCAGGGACAAGTGTGCACACTGAATAGGGACTGCAGCTGGCAACTCTATTGTAGAAATGGGAACAGTACCATTACTGGGAGAGTCTGATCATCGAGTGCTCCACATGGTATTACCACTATGGCCAGCTAGAGCCATCCTCCCACAGCCACACCTGCTGACCAGATATGAGGGAAGACTTTCATGACCCAGCATACAGGGGAACCTACCAACGATCCTACCAATTCTTAATATCTTTCAGCCTTATTACATACGCTGTTTGAAATTCAGTCCAGCGCATCAAAGGGAAGTTTGCCTTTGAAGGGCTGCATGCTTCCTGCATGCAAACATCACTCTGATTTAATTAAGCTTGATTTTATAATCACTGTAGTTAAACCAGTATGATGCTTGTGAACAAATATGGCTAACATAAGCACCTCAACATGCACATGGCCTGCTATCAACACCACCCATAAGTGACATTCAGATTTTCTGACCATTAACATTTTCCCTGTTTTTCCTATATCTTGCTTCTGATTCTTATGCATTATTTCTTTTGTTCACATTAATATGCTCCTAAGGCTGTTTATTTTTGGTTTCTCCGCACTGAAGATTTTCTTACAGGCATTGTCCAGAGATCAATCTTTTCATTTCAAATTGTGAGGCAAAGTTAAAAGTCAGTAACTGGATATTCATCCATGAGGGACCTCACGTAGGAGCTAAGTATTATACATGAAAGGATAGCATTTCATTTAAGATAAGTCCTAATCTTTTCCCCTTTGTGAGCAACATTTCTGAACTAAATCTGAGCACTTGTACCTGAAGCCATTTAACTTTGCTTTCAGCTAGGCGAGTAGTGATGGAAATACACAGAACTGAATCTGCAGGGTAATCCTGAATACTAAATGCATGTGCCGCTAAGACTAGGGAGGCTGACTTTAAGAAGCATCTAGTAAGTGTTCAGCTATATGCAGGACATGTCTTTTCAGTACAAGGTTGAGCTTCCTTGAGTCTCACTGTGCCCATCACACTGCTTGCGCCACCACTCTTGGAACACCCACAGTCCACAGCACTAGGTGTCGCTCAGTGCTGGGATTGGTTTCTATTCATCAATATATTCTTGAGAAAAGGCATCCTATGACCTAAAATTTGATAAGGGGGAGTTTTCAAATGCTTGACCCACCATTATGGTTGAGAAGCATGGTTATCAGCATACAGGTCATAAATAACCTATGCTATTTTCTGTGTTATAGCCAGGTGTTGCTGACAGACTCCCTGGAGCTCCATAAAAGCATTGGCCATGTAGACAGCCAAATTCCCATTTCAGTGGGTTGAGGCACAGAGTGATAAATTAGGTAACATGAGTCAGGTTGGCATATATGTGCCCGGTGAGAATTATACATTCATAGCAGGAACATTTATAGTAACTAGAATGGGAAGTTATTGGGTTGCAGTAAGAATAGAGCATCTTTGTTTTATGGCTGATGGGACTTAAATTTATTGCAAGCAGAAAGTGAACTGTTGACATTGGCTCTTTAGGAAACATGAAGGAAGCTCCCATGAACAGGGGACCCTTTCGAGTGTAACATGCGCTGAGCCGTAAAAGTTAACCACATTATCATCCTCGCTCTGGATTCATTTCAGGCATCTCTTTCTCTGTCTGATTCACAACCTAGACAGTTTTTACTGTGAGTGTGTTTAAGAACCCAGAGGGCTGTATTTTTTGTCAGTTTGTGTTCTTAACATATTGATGGATTGTACTGTACTTCTGATTCCTCCCTGGATTTACTGTTTTCCATTCAACATAGAGAACTGTATTTTCCTAATAGCTTGTGGAACTGACAAGCTGTGAACGGCAGACCTTTAAAAATGATGGGCAAGACTTTTAATTGTCCTTTCATAACATGCTGCAAAATGTTTCACTGCAAGACTGGGATGCTTTCAAAACTGACTCAGATGAATAAAACTGAGCTAGACATGCTCCCGCTGACTGGAGATCCAAGAGGAAACAGCTCTATTTTTCTTGTACACAGTATTGAATTACACAATATAACCTGATGTACGTATCTTCAGTTTCTGTAAGTCAAGGAGGGAGACCAAACTTCACTGCAGTCCAAATATCAAGGAGTTGCCTTTCCTGCCTGTCTCAGCCTCTAACCACACCACTACTGGTTTACAGATTAAATGGTCTGTTACATGAGTGAGGTGGGTTGACCTTGGCTAGACACCAGGTGCCCACCAAAGCCACTCTGTCACTGTCCTCCTCATCTGGACAGGGGAAAGAAAATACAACCAAAGGTTCATGGATCGATAAAAGGATAGGGAGAGATCACTCAGCAGTTACCATCATGGGCAAAACAGACTTGACTTGGGGAAGTTAGTTTGACTTCATAGAATCATAGAATAGTTAGAGTTGGAAAGGACCCTCAGATCATCTAGTTCCAACCCCCGGCCATGGGCAGGGACACCTCACACTAAACCATGCCACCCAAGGCTCTCAAATCAAATCTGCCAATCAAATCAGAGTAGGATAGTGAGAAACATTACTCCCAAACTCTCAACCTCCTCTTCCCCCAGCAAAACAGAGGGATGGAGAATAGAGGTTGTGATCAGTTCATCACCCGTTGTCTCTGTCGCTCCTTCCTCCACTGTGTACCTCCATGTGCTGCAGGGGCACAGCCTGTCTTACCATGGGCTGCACCACGGGTTGCAAGGGAATCTCTGCTCCAGCACCTGGAGCACCTCCTCCCCTCCTTCTGCACTGACTCTGGTGTCTGGAGAGCTGATGTTCCCACATATTCTCACCTCTCTCTCCAGCTGCTGTTGTGCAGTAACTGTTTCCCGTTCTTTCCTATGTTATCCAGAGGCGCTACCGCTGTCACTGGTGAGCTCAGTGCTGGCCAGTGGTGAGTCCTTCTTGGAGACAGCTGGTATTGGCTCTATCAGACATGGGGGAAGCTTCTGGCAGCTTCTCGCAGAAGCCACCCCTGTAGCCCCCCAGTATCAAAACCTTGCCACACAAACCCAGTACAACAAGGGCTGGAATTCCTGTATCTTCTGTCAGATGTGGACAGTGTTCACCTCCAAATGGAGTTTGACTTGTGCTGCAGTGCAGAGGGTTTAAGTGTCAGAAAGGTGTCCAGCAGGAGTTGGGCAGAGGAGTGACTGAGGCCCCTGTAGGCTTCCATCACAGCCCCTCCACGTCTCAAGTGCTACTTCCAGCATCCTAATTAAGCAATGTTTTCAGAATGTATCCAAGCTGTTCCCGACTCCAACACAGTATGCACAACAAGCAGGTTTAGGAAGGACCTCAGAAGGTCACCTAACCTTCTTAGCAAACAGCTTTACCTAGGTCTTTCCTAAGGGTCTCCTGCGTAACTTAGAAATGAGTGGGATGCGTGGCCTCCCTTGTGAGCCTATCTCTGCATCATCCCCACAACTGGGAACTATTTTCCCTGATGCCTGACTGAAACTGCCTCCTCCTCAGTTAAGCCTATGACAACTTGTCCTAAGCCCAAGGGATATGAAAAGAGTTTATTCTTTCCTCCTTAGAGCTACCTTATACATATTTGGACACTATGTCCCCACAGTCCTCTTTTCTAGACTAAACAATACCAAATCCTTTAGCTTTTCCTTGCAGTTGATGATTCCTGGTCCTCCAACCAGTCTTGTTCTCTGAATTCTTTCCATTTGGTACATTTCCTTTCTAAATCATCATTTCGAAAGCAGGATATGTTTTGTTTGTAAGGACGACATGCACATGTTTCTCTTCCGTTTGCACTCCATCTCCAAACCAAATGTTTCTCTGCTTTTTTGTTAACTGAAGAAAGGTGTAGCCATGGAGAGGGGTACAGGAAGGTTGGCATTCCATCCTTAGTACTTTAAAAAAACATTTGTTCTTTCTTGTGATGCAGAAAGCCATTTAGAAAGGGGAGATACATTAGTTTCACATTCCCTAAGTGTCATTATGACTGTTGAAGCCAGAAGATATACATAAAGCTGTTTGGATAGTTTAAGTTTAGGTAAGATTCCAGCAGATATTCCTATCACACTTATTTCTCAGCATGAAAGCCATTTCTCCTGAATGAGCAGGATACGGGCCCTGGTTATGAAGCAGAGCTAAATAGTTATTGCTTTTAAATTAACAGAAACGTGATCACTGCTGAAGTGCATGCATTTGTATGGAAGCCTAAGCTGTAGGATAATTGTGGGCTTGAGTTACTTTAGGATGCAAGCTTGAGAAAAAAAGGGTTTGTTACTGAAATCATAAATCATAGAACGGTTTAGGTTGCAAGGGACCTTAAAGATCATCTAGTTCCAGCACCCCTGCCAAAACTCCCAGACCCTTCAAAACAAAAACTGTTTTGTAAACTCTGTTAAAAAATAAACTTTTTTTTAGATCACAAAGTAGGGAGAAAAATAATCCAAAAAATAAAAAGGTTATAATATTTTGGGAAATAAAGAAAAAAATCCTTCAGGATGCTGGAAGAGTGAAAAAGTTCTTTGCTGTGAATGCACAGGATTTTGGGCAAAGAGGCAGGAGGAGAGGACCTGAAGGGGTGGGAAGGAGTGTCAGGAGAAGAGGAGGCATGGAGCTGACACCACAGAGCTGGCAGCCACAGTGCTGCTGGCTTGGGAGTGCCACGTGCAGCAAGAGGGGACATGGAGGCAGCAGGGGCATCATGGACTTTGCTATCACAGACACTGCACAACAGATTGGTGACCTGGACAGGGAGGGCACGACATCTCTGTTCTGGTTTGCCTATTTCCCCAGTGAGCAGAGAGCAGCATCACCATGGCAAAGGAACAACTGGATGTTCCCTCAGCCTAAATATAGCAACATAAATATTGTGTATGCATTAATTATAACTGTTACAAGGTAGAGTGTGGAAAAAATCCTAATTAATGTGAGGCATATTCAAATGACTTCACTGA
Source organism: Neopsephotus bourkii (assembly GCF_033783945.1). Lineage (NCBI taxonomy): Eukaryota > Metazoa > Chordata > Aves > Psittaciformes > Psittacidae > Neopsephotus > Neopsephotus bourkii. Next base: position 6,213,713 of record NW_026902113.1, read on the forward strand.
AAGTCATGATTCTTTCTTAAAGGAATGTGGCACTTTTTTTCCCAGATGCTTTTAGATATGGCACTTAAGATGACGTAGTTTTCATAGGGGCTTTATCTTAGGAGGACCCTCAAGCATGGGGCCAGACAGCTGGTCACCATATAGCATTAGCAATATAACATTGCCACACATTACAGTACTTTGCACACATCTTGAATACAAAACCATCTTACAATTATTTTAATGTAATTGAGATATAAGCTAATGCAGGCTGGAACAAAATTAAACATGTAGCATAGATAATTACTATTAAATGCCCTGGGTCCATCTTCTTGCCACAACGTCCAAGCCTACCAGCTTCACATGCACATTTAATGTATTTGCAGTTGTCAAAGCATTGTTGGCTGTGGGGATGTGTACTTGGCTACAAAAAACACCCCCAAAACCAGGCTAAAATTAGTGTCAGGAAGAGCACTGGCATTTATTTAAATGAAACCTGAAATAGTAATCACAGGACTATCATGTTGATTCTGTTGCTGTTCAAGGTTCACAGCTTAATTCTGCACTAAAGAGATTTGCTGTTGGCTCGAAGACTTACAGGTCAGTGGAAACTGTTGATCCAGAGAGGCCTGTCAAGAAAAATGAGTGAATTATGGGTTTGGGCCAAGTCATGTGCTTACTAGGCCAATCTTGGTAACCAAGGCAGCAAAAGATCCATTTCAAAGAACTGAAATGAAAACATGTATAAATGTACAGTCTAGTTTTTGCAGGATTTTTGGTGCTTTGCAGTAATGACATAATGGCACATATTTTTATGTCCTCAGAACAATTCTGCTGGTTTCAAAAGGTTGAGTTGACACTGATGTTACATTATCCACTTATTCTACAACATATCCTGGCCTTGTGCTTTATTTAATGATTTGCAGTGTTATTTGGATGCCATAATTTTACAGTTACTTCACTGGATCGATAACAAAAAGTAAAAAGCTGTCAGAGAAAGGTTATTTCACACACAAAATAGTCAGCATCCCAGGCTTGTCGTAGCTTAACTTTCCTTCACCTGAATGCAAACCCATCAAAAATGGTCCAGGAAACCTCCATCTCTGCATTCACATGCCAGATGCTGTATTTCTTTAGCAGGGATTTATAATCTGATGTTAATGAAGACTATAGGGTAGCACTGTATTCAATAAGGAAGCAGAAGGGAGGAAAGAAAAGGACAAGAAAGAAGACAGAAACAGAAAAGAACCAGAAGGGTGCCAGAAAGAAGGCTGATGAGGCTGATGTATGGTTGCATACCTCCAGTGTTATCAGTGGAAACCCTCTGAATTACATCAGTGCAAGAGCTTTCCTGTTCTTTAGTTCAAAAGTTTCTGTTGGCAGGTTAATAAAAATCCCCCATTACATCTCGTGAATAGTTTACATTGCAAATTCCAGGGCCCTGGCTGCTCCACTGCATGGGTCCCAAAACACAGCAGCCGTGCTGCTTCCCATCCGCTGCCAGGCCCTTTAGACCACTCCAGCAACGTGAAAGTCTCCTTACTTCACGTGAAAGATGCCTTTCATTTAAGATCCTTTTCCAGTGTTGGGTGAGTACGAGGACGTCAAAGTGCAGATGCAAAGCTGTGCTGCAGCCTTGCAGGCCTTTGAAGGGAAATGTGATGGTACTTTGCTAGGTGATTTGCAGGATCTGCCTCTGTGCCTCCTAAATCTTTACGTGAAGGATTAATGTCAGCTCTTTAAGTTGTCACATAAAAGCCCATCTCTTACACCCCAGTTCCTCACACCATCCAGTAGACCAAGGTCACTTGCAGACTCATTAACCTGATGAATATCAAAGATAAGCCAGAATGTTGCAGCCCCTGTTGTCTCTCCCCCCTTTCAAGCGCTCAGAAAACAACTGCTGGTGGTGTCTCACCCCTCCAACCACCGCTGGCAATCCCATAATACCAGCACAGCCTACCCTATCTCCCCTGTATCCATCCTCTCTAGTTTTGGGTGGCCACCCTACATTTTGGAGCAGTGGCTGCTAACTATAGACCAAACAACATTCAACAAGGAGAACAAGTATTTTCATCTATTCCTTTATCTGCTGCCTAAGCAAGCCCAAAAAGGTATTCCTATAAGTTCCGTGTCTTAAGAGACTGCAGGAACTAAAGTAAGCTTCACTTGCCAGCCTGTGGCTTTGGTTGCTTTATTGTTTAATTGGTCTATATGGATTGATGGGTAATAGGCGTATGAGTATTAGCTAATGAATCATGTACATGGCAATGGGGATAGAAATGATTTAGTCTTCTAGAGAGTTGTACCAAAAAGCTAGTAGTCAGAGTGGGTTGGTTACTGAAAGCTCCTTTTACTTAGGGTTTGAATACTACAAAGTCTGGCTGTAAAATAACTACTGTGCTAGGGAATAGAATCATAGAATAGTTAGGGTTGGAAAGGACCTTAAGATCATCTAGTTCCAACCACCCTGCCATGGTCAGGGACACCTCACACTAAACCATGCCATCCAAGGTTCTGTCCAACCTGGCCTTGAACACCGCCAGCAATGGAGCATTCACAACTTCCCTGGGCAACCCATTCCAGTGCCTCACCACCCTAACAGGAAAGAATTTCCTCCTTATATCCAATCTAAACTTCCCCTGTTTAAGATTTAACCCATTACCCCTTGTCCTGTCACTACAGTCCCTAATGAAGAGTCCCTTCCCAGCATCCCTATAGGTCCCCTTCAGATACTGGAAGGCTGCTATGAGGTCTCCACGCAGCCTTCTCTTCTCCAGGCTAAACAGCCCCAACTTTCTCAGCCTATCTTCATACAGGAGGTGCTCCAGTCCCCTGATCATCCTTGTGGCCCTTCTCTGGACTTGTTCCAACAGTCCCATGCCCTTTTTATGTTGAGGACACCAGAACTGCACACAATACTCCAAATGAGGTCTCACAAGAGCAGAGTAGAGGAGCAGGATCACCTCCTTCAACCTGCTGGTCACACTCCTTTTGATACAGCCCAGTATTCGGTTGGCTTTCTGGGCTGCAAGTGCACAGTGAAGCCGGCTCATGTTCATTTTCTCATCAACCAGCACCCCCAAGTCCTTGTCCACAGGGCTGCTCTGAATCTCTTCTCTGCCCAACCTGTAGCTGTGCCTGGGATTGCTCCGACCCAGGTGTAGGACCTTGCACTTGTCATGGTTAAACTTCATAAGGTTGGCATCAGCCCACCTCACAAGCATGTCAAGGTCCCTCTGGATGGCATTCCTTCCCTCCAGTGTATCAACCGAACCACACAGCTTGGTGTCATCAGAAAACCTGCTGATGGCGCACTCAATCCCACTGTCCATGTCAGCAATGAAGATGTTAAACAAGACCGGTCCCAACACCTATCCCTGAGGGACACCACTCGTTACTGGTCACAGCTGGACATTGAGCCATTGACCACAACTCTTTGTGTGTGGCCATCCAGCCAGTTCTTTATCCACTGAGTGGGCCATCCATCAAATTGATGTCTCTCCAATTTAGAGACAAGGATGTCGTGTGGGACAGAGTCAAACGCTTTGCACAACTCGAGGTAGATGACATCAACTGCTCTACCCCTGTCCATCAGTTCTGTAGCCCCATCATAGAAGGCCACCAAATTATTCAGGCAGGATTTCCCCTTAGTGAGCCATGCTGGCTGTCACCAAGCACCTTGTTGTTTTTCATGTGCCTTAGCATGCCTTCCAGGAGAATCTGCTCCAAGATTTTGCCAGGCACAGAGGTGAGACTATCCTGATGTTTAATTAGTACCTAAATGATACTGTGGAACAATTTACATTAAAACTAATTTTCTTTACGGCCTATATATTGATCGGTGTGGAGTAGGCATAATTTTTTCTACTAGTTGTTGCTGTTGTCAAGAGGGAATGATCCAAACCAGGAACTTTCTTGGCTCAAATGCCACTCAAGTCTCTGCATTGTAAGTACAGGTTCCAGATTGTAGTGTTATATCAGCCACAGTGTGCACTTTCATACTGACCAGTAAAGTTGCAATATTAATTTGTGAGTGGTACCATAGGGTTATTGGAGTAAAAGCTCGTATTCTCACAGTACTCTGGAAAATTTCTCAGGATGGTGATAAATATAAAATGAAAAATGAAGTGCAGCTCAGTAGAATAACTGTGGCTAGCATAAAGTCACTGGTGTCTTTAGCTGCTGTGCATGAGGGATGACAAGGATGTCATTATCCAAAAGCCTCCAAGAAATCTGCTTTTCCTTCATTTCAAAGTTAAACTTTTCTTTCCATGTAGTCACTTCGTCCTCTTTGTTCATACAGTTACCTAGAGCAAGGAATATTTTCCCAGGCATATAAGAAATGTATTTTCCCTTCTTTCACCCCAATTTATTGTTTTTCATCTTTCTGAGGAGCTGCTAGCATTAGTCATTTGTTCTCAGTGGTGCTCATGTCCTGCCTGTGCCTGGAAGACTGTGAGGATAGCTGGCAGCAGAAAAGAGGCTTCAGGCCAGATACTTCATTCTGGGCAGTATATTGCCCTGATCTGCAGGCTGGCTCCCCCAGTTTTGGCTGTTAGACCTAGTTTTACTGAGTAAATCAAAGGCCGGTCACCCTCATGAGGCTTCTTTACTAAATGTTTTGTTATTCTTCATGGCACTGTGTTTGTAGCTGTCCAGCCAATTTTCAATCCATGAGACAATGTTCATTTCCAGGCCAGTTTTGATTATTATTCTTTGGTGTGAGATACCCTATCGTTTGCTTTGCTAAAATCCCAGAATATTTCCTTTACGTCACTCCTTTGTCCAGTAATGGTAAAACACCATCATAAAATGTAATCAAGACTGTCTGGCATGATCTTTTATTTAGAAACACATGTGGCTTATTGCACATGATTCCACTGCCCTCTTGATGTCTCATGATTATGTTTTCAATCTTAATGTCATATTAATGTGGAGGGAAGGGGGACACACATTTGCTGCATACCTGACTAATCATTTCTTGTGCATGTACAAATGTCCTATATAATGCAGAGCACATATGGAAGGAAACTGTTCTTTTTCCACGTGGCTTAGACTGTTTGTTTTATCATTAATTCTCAGTGAGAAGGTCATCTGTTCCCCCAGATGTTTATTACTTCTGCAAACCAAAAAAGATTTCTCTCATAACTTGCATCGCAGATCTGATACTTATAAAATGCACTAGTGATGCCAACGCAGTAATGTTTTCAAGAACTTTCTATATGCAGAGTTGTGGTTTACCACTACAACATGGTTTACCACAATTTAGCCGAGAGCCATAGCTTTTAATCAGGAAACCAAGCCTTGGCCAATCTGAAAACACAGTGCTTGGGGAGGGGGGAAGATTTCAGAGAGATTTGCTGAACTGGTTTATTTCAGCTTTTCTGTTTACTTCAATTTTTTTAAATTATTACCAGATTCCCATCAAGGAGGAAAAAGGTGGCAATCAGGAAACATTTGGATGTTGGCAAATTGGAGACTAGTACAGATTTGTCAGTTGTATTTTCAGCTTCAGCCTTTATAGCCCTCTGATCCTTTTTTTAGGTATACATATATAAAATATGTATATAAAATGCAGAATGTATAGGAATGGAGTGTATAAGCATGGAGGTTTCTGAGGTTTCAGTATATTGTCTCCACTCAAGAATTTTCCCTCTGCAGAATTTTTGATCACTTTGGGTGTACTCAGCTACTTCTGCATAGCTCACTACTGACTGCAAGGTGAGAAGGTTTGGAAATAAACTCATATATACATAATAGAGAATAGACAGGGACATCTAAATACACTATAGTTTCGTGTCTCTATGAGCCTGAGGGAGTGTTTATATGTATACATATTTTGCCCTTGGAAATCTTGCAAATGTGTTTGATTGAGGGGATTAGAGATATATATTCAGTGTGTAATGTAAAAATGAACTGGTTTGTTGGAAGGGGGTGGCTCATATTTCTGATACATCTGAAGTTCAATTTCTTCAAATAAAATCTCTATTTTTGCCTTGATAGTGTGAAAACACTGGTGGGACTTGCTAGAGAGATTAATTTTACTAGCTGAAAGCTGAGTGGGCATCTCTGAGCAGCTGGTGGTAAGGACAGGAGATAGGTTGAATGAAATCACCATAATGAAGAGGGTTTGATTTAAGGAGAAATAATTTTTTTTTAATGGCATCAAATTCCACCTGTAACTTCCTCCTTAGAAGAGACAAGCTGTAACTGCTTTATATTGAGCAAGATATAAATCTTTTGATCTAGTACTATAAAGGCCAAGATGTCAAAGATAATGTCGATTTAGTCTGTGGCATCCATTTGACAAGGAGAGGCATGAGCCACGCTGTAGAGCACTGGAGCAATAATCACACCAAACATTGGGATAGGAACAGTTCATTTCCTCATTGTATGATTTTCACTACAGACAGGTCCATGTTAACCCAGTATTTTACATCAGTTGTCCTGTGGGCAAGGACAGGTCAACAGCTCAATGTCCACATGGAGACGTGACAAGTGGTGTCCCTCAGGGGTCAGTGTTCAGACCAATCTTGCTCAACATCTTTGTCGGCAGCATGGACAGTGGGATTGAGCACGCCTTCAGGACCACTTCCCTTGTCCTTGCTAGCTGTGACTGCTCCTCAGCGAAGTGTGTTCATGTATTTCTCATCTTGCCTCTCTTCATGTCTCAGAAGTCAGTATCATGCTATACCAGCTCAGGCTTTCTGAATCATTACAGTGGCAGATCAATAAATTTTTGCCTTAATCACCATAAAAGTCATCTTTTTCCCATGACATTAACAGGAAAATCTCCTGTATGGTAAATCAAAGGCACTATAATTATTCTGTGTGTGCTCTGGAGAATTTGCTTGTATGGATTTCTGTCTCTGAACCTCCCCCAGCCCTTCACTTGTACACACATTCCTGTGCACAGACGCTTTCATTGCTTTCCTGCCCACCGCCTGCTCTGGCTTCCTCCTGCAGTTTTCAGCTGAGGGCTCTGGTAGCCCGCAAGGCAGCACAACCATGGTATGCATGTTCCTTACCCACTCTCCCAGCAAATCGTCGTATGTTCCTCCTGCTCACTACAACACAGGCAGCTGCAGCAGGAGCCAAACAGGTGGTCTGCACTTCCAGCCTGGAAGAGAGTAGAGATGGGAGATGTCTGCAGTCATAAAATCCAAATGGTGTGACCTTCATAAACCCACACAACTTTCACTGCACAGGTTTGAGATGAGTCTAGCACATGAGCTTGCATGAGCAGGAGAGCAGCTCAATCAGGAAATGGCTACTACAGTCCCTTGGTAAGAGCGAGCACCTTAATAACCAAACCTCAGAAGCTCAGATTTGCAAGCTGGTCTCGTGGGACAGATGGATGCTATTATTTACTGCATTGTTTGTAGCCAGAAAGCATCCCTGGCAGTAATGAGTGACCTCTGCTTTCAAACTAGCAAATTGCTGTTTGCTCACAGCATGCATGATGTACTGCAATCACAGCAACTCCAGTGAAGCAGCAAGTTCACATCACTTTCCAAGAAACCATTTTGGTCCCACTGCCCAGAGCTCGGCTTTGCACAGCCCCTCCAGGCAGCTGGTTTGCATGAAGACCCCATGAGCTGGGAGTGTACTGACGTCCCTTGAATTCCTGTCCCTGAGCGCAGATCTGGGAGAAGACCTCCACCTCTCACTGTGCTTTTGTTGGTGATGGCCACCAGTTCCTAGCTCTGCCATGTACCAGGTCATTGCTGGTATGTGATTTCGTGGCTTGGCCTCTGAATTTGGGGTTTATCTGGAGATGTTTCTGAGTTATGTGGAGGAGATGGAAGCTATAAACTACAGAGAGTACAGACATTTGCGAAAGAAGCCAGATGAGGCAAACCAGCCCTGTTTTCTTGTCTCCGCTAACATCCATCCCCATGTTGGCGTGTTAAACAAAGATGAACAGTTTCTCTATAAGAAATCCTATGTTGATCTAGCTAAGAAATTGCCAGTCATTCCATGACGTGCCTCAGACACTAAATCTGATATCAGTTCCTTTTTTTCACCTGAAATCCTGCTTTTTTGGCAACCCTGGTTAATCATTCCTGCTTTTCACACCGTGTGCTGTGACATGAGCTGCACCTCAGGAGCATAACAAGGTTGATCCTCACCACTTCATTCCCTTGGGTCTCTTATTAACTGCCTCTGGTAAGAGGTTAGCCAAGTGCTGGCACTTTTATGTCCTTGCAAATAATCCCCATATTTCTTGACGAAGTTGTCTGCTGACTCAAAAGTCCATCACTTACTGCACGCAACTACTTCTCCATGCAAAGGGCCCAGTTCCTCTGTTGTGCAATCTGTCCATTTGATCTTCTGACAGCAAAAAAACCCAGACATTTGCTATTTCCTCAGCATGTGGGAGGCGATCGGCTCTTTTATCGGGTAAGGACTTTACAGCAATAATGTGCAGTCCTCCCCTATTCTTAGAATGAAACAGCAGTGTGAAACTCCACTCTGAAAATATTAAAAGTTGTCATTGCACTGTCTGCATGTGTAGTCCCAGCAGCCTTTAAAAATGCCTATAGTTGTAAGAAAGGTGGAAATTATGGTTTCACTCTGGAATTGTGCTGCAGGGTATCAGTTAATAATAATAAATCAGAGCAGATACCTGCATGCCAGATTACACAAGTGTGTAAAGTTAGGCACCTGGTTTGAACCTGTTGGCCTCATTTGCTTCCAACTAGGGTCATCTACTGTGCTGTTTCCTTACAGCAGAAGTTATAGATACTTTTCCCTTTAAAGTGGTTTCCAATGCTGCCTTTCCAGTTTATCCTGCCAGGATAGGCTGGCTCCAGGCACTGCAGGGCCTGGAGGTCAAGGGACATGAACACAGTGTCACCAGGGCTCACTTGCTCCATCCCATGGGGTCCATGTGCACCACAGGGCATGAGGTTCAGTGCACCTGCTCTGCAGTCCAGCCGGTCCATGTGGTATGTCCCAGACAGCCCTTGCAAGCTTCCTACCCAGTACTTTTCCACTTGCTCACTGATGTATTGAGCCCTATTTTTGAGGTCTGCTAAATACATGGCCAGCCATAGGCTTCAGCCAGCAAACTGCAGAACCCAAACAAAAGAATCTTATTCCTCATTTCCCTGACCAGACCCAAACATCATCTACACCACTTCCCCAATTTGAGCATGTGAGATTTGCCTGCCAGTCCCTGTAAAAAAAAAACAAACCACAAGCCATCTTCTCTGGCAGGTACTGAGATACAGCACTGCACATCCCTCTGCACTGCATGCCCCTGCCACCCCTCTTGGGTGCCCAGGCCCTGGAGACCAGCCCCTTGCTCCCTTGGATAACCAAGTTGTTGCTAGCCCTGGGCACTGTCTGCTGGAGAGTTCTTGTTGTTTGGGTTCAAAAGAACAAACCCAGTGCATCCTTTGATTAACTTAGAAGAGTACATTTCTGTGCCTTTAGGTAGATTGATTTTTTTTTAGGTGTGATATTCAGCAAATATATTTGCTACATGCAAAGTGGAAAGCCTCAGACTAGCTACCCCAGCACAGTTTTTAAAACAGCTCTTAGACATCTGTGGAAACCCACCCCTTTTATGCAATTTCCCCTTTTCTGCAGCTCTCAGGATATGATAGATGGCAAACCATGTTTCCATTCTAGGGTAGTCTGTTAGAAATAACTGTAAGGTCCAGCAAAACAACAGCAGTGTTTGCAAACAAAGAGCAGATGTGTTCACCATTGGCAGTGCCACTGTCCTGCTCCCTCTTCCCTCCCTGTAGAAACTCAGCCCCACAGTAGCTGCTGGCTTCCCTCCTCTTCCATGCAAATCTTCTTTCCTCCTTTCGTTACCCTCAGACATTTACCTTCCCCCTCCCTGTTTCCCTGCATCATGTGGTGCTTTGCACTGGGGGACCTGACCAACCTGTCCCATTTTATTCTCCCATCCTCCCATCCGGATGCTGCTGCTCCAGTGGCTCAGCATCTCTGGCTGTCCCAGAAAGCCTCCCCTTCCTCCTCCATCGCCCTCATCATAGGACCAGGTGTTGGACTCGGCTACTTGCGTTGGAAAGTGCTTCCATCCTGCCCAGCTGCTGAGGGTCCCTGAGCATTATTCCACCATATGGCACCATGTCCCTCCTCTTTATCTCATGGAAAATAGCAAGATAATCAGATCTGCCTTGCTGTGATTCATGTAACCATCTGTCTGGGCTTCCCACTATTCAAGTGCTGTAATACCCAGCCTGCTAGCCAGAATATAAGTGGGCTTTTACTGTCCAAATTTCTTAATCTAAACAAACATGAAAGGCCAAATTTTGCTCTGGACTCTGTTTGTACAAACCCCATTTATGACATTAAATGGAGCTGTTTGAATCAGCCCAAGCATGGAGATTGGCCCAGAGTTTTCCAGCTGTTTTATGGTGTCCATCTGGCTGCTCTTAATCAAGGAGAGTCTGGCCTGAGCACAGCTTTTGAACAATGCCAGTATACACACAAAACTCAGTTATAGCCACAGCCGTTTTCGGTACCAGGGCTGATAACGCAGCTCTTGTTCCTCTTGCCTTCAGACACTGCCTGTCTGGTCCAGCTCTGTTGTGAGTAAATCCTCTGAAATGGGGATGATAAACTTCTGGGGAAAGCTTGGCTATGGACAGTTTAACTGCTTCTGGGACTGCTTCTGTAAACCACACTTCACTGCAGGCTAATGCACGTGTCTTCAGCTACAGGGAAAAATTTGGGAGTTAAACCAATTAGCTCCCAGTTCTGCTTGATACTCAAGATACCAGTTGCAGTTAGTAGGACCTGGGCAGACTTGGTCTCCAGAAATGTACGCTGCAGCTTCAGTGCTCCTGAAATCTCTTTCCCTAAAGGCAACAGCCACACGGAACTTGAGTCTTCTGCCCCAGGAGCCAACCCTGCAGGGGTGGTCCAGCCCCCATGCTGTAGCTCTGCTGGCACCATGTTTCTTTGGTCATCTCCCCCAGGGATCCCAGCTCTCCCTGAGGCCCATCTCCTGGCCCCATCTCTGGATAGCAGCTGGAAATGTCCAGCAGGCTTGCAGGAAGTGCTCAAAGGAGACATGGGCAGGGATGGGGGTGGCAATGCCTTTTGAGTACCTAAAAGTCTATTGTAAAGAAATGGGTGTGTATGACAGGCAGTGACAGGCATACCTGAAATGAGGAAGGGCAATGAGACCCTTTCCAGTCATTTCAGGAGACTGGGAAATCAAGATTCTAAGTCCTCAAGGATGCAGCCTTTAAAAATCATGTTGCATGGCCTGTTTGTCTTACCTTACTGTCCCCTTTGCACTGCTGGCCAGCAGTCAGTCAGCCCAGCAGTCAGTCAGTCCGATTCCTGGTGGAAATGTGTTAATACTGAAAAAGGGATGTTTTGAAACTGAAATCTGTGTATTTCCCTTAATTTAAAAATAAATGAGTCCTACAGTTCTTTACAGACTTTGTGGCATGCCCAACACTTGCAATATTTTAAGACCACAGTTCTTGAAACCCAGTGAACATCAGTGCATCTCAGCTTGATTTTAAGAGTTTAAAATCTTCGTTTCCTCAATTTTTTAGAAAAAAAAAAATCCTTATATGGAAACAATGAGCCTGCACAGTAGAGGTCCCAGAATCAGCCAAAAGACAAATAAAAGTGATGTGAACCTGATAGTTTTAAAATCTCAAGATCTCTAAATGCCAGGAACTGGTGACACAAAATTTGCATACAGACAATAAAATGAACCTTCTAACCAGTCAGCACGATAGAAAGTCTTTTGGATGCTACCCACAGGATTTGTTATTTTTATAACTCTTGGCTGGTTTAAGTTATTTTTTAAATTATGCTCTCTCGTTACAGTTTGATGTTAATTAGTGTATAGCTGAAAAAGGAAAATGTGTTAAATCTAAAAAGCAGGAAGAAACAGGAAAAAAAACACCCCAAACTCTAGGTTTCCTGAAGCAATGCTTTCTGAGCCACATTTGGCCTCTTAATCCTTTCATGCAGAAGTTGATCTGAAAGGGGTGTCAGGAGAGGTAACAAGGTGAGACGGCACTGCGGGGAACCTACATTGTCACCTTTTTGGCTGTTTTTTCTCAAGCCAAGAAGGCCTCAGAACTCCTCAACGAGGGTACAGCCCAGGCATGTCTGAATGCTGCACTATAACCAGTTTTTCCAAAAGAAGCAGTAGGGTCATTCTGTAGGGTCTTCCCAAGCAGCTGCTCCATTTGCACAGGCAAGACCCTGGGTTCCTGCGGAATCAGACTGATTCCTCTGCTCATCAGCTTCTGCTTTCTGAGTCAAATTGGCACCTATGTGTATACCAGTTGGTATGCCAAATACCTGTTTGTATTGTTTGGAAAGTGATTCCCAGTTCCTCAGGACAGAGAGGAGCATGCTGGAAAGCACCTCAGCTCTGCACTTGCATCCTTTGCTCCCATTCCCTCCCATCACTATTTTCCCAGTAGGTTCCTCAAGGGGACTGGCAGCAAAAAAAGTCCAATAACAAAGATTGCTCACTTAAAATTTTCCTTGTTAATGCCATTGCCTTTTCTCTGCTCTTAAACCATTTTTTTAATCCCCTTCAGCATTTTTCTGCCCATTCTTTCTGACCTTGCAAATAAATCTGTGGTGCAGTGTGGTATTAAATGCACTGGATTGACAGCTGGATGAACCATGCCTACTGTTTCCTCTTTGTCCACTAATCCAGTAAGCAAATTTATCAGGTATGACCTACATCACTTATTGGAGAGTGACAGTCATTCACGAGAGCCTCTTGAAAGGCTGGAAGACAGAAGTGTACAGCCCAAAGGGTTTACTAAAGGCAGCCAAATTCTGCAGCCAACATCCATAACCTAGTCCTGCTCTCCAGCTTGAAGTGAGACTAAAATTAAAGTCAGTGGGGTGTATATGAGTGGTTCTGGCATGGATGGGAAGAGGTTCAGTTCTGTCATTCACAATGTGAGGTTATATTTGCTTTTTGCATTCTCACACCTGCACAGCCTCCCATCTTCCACATCACAAAAAGCCTCACACAGTACGGCTGGTGGCAGAGCTCTGTGCCTGGCCGCAGCCATCTGACCAAACCAGGAGTGAAAGCAGAGCTGGAAAGCACCTTGGAAGATCATACAGCCCAAACCCTGTGCTGAGACAGGCTGCAGGACATCCAGACTGTCCCAAATGGATGTCTCTCTGACCTTGTCTTTAAAAAAAACTTTAATTAGCCTTATAATTAGAAAGTTTTAGAATTAAATTCTCTGGCTGCCAATTCAGCTGATTACCTCTTGTGTGCCAGACTGGTCCCCAGGGTGGTAATGAAACAATGGAGAAGAGGAGCTCTGAGTGCTCATTGGTATTTTATAGGGGTTTGGGGTCAAAATTGAGGCCAAATTCAGGATTTCATTACTAGCAGAACTGTTGTTGACAGGGTCACATTTTTTGGAGGATTAGAACAAATGGGAAAACAAATGAGCATCTCAGGGCATGAAGGTGAGCACTGCTGCTCCACTTGTTTCTCTCCCACAGGCTCAGGAGAGGACTGTGCTTTTCTGACCTGCCCTGGGCATGTCCCTTGTGGATTCTTTGTTCATCAACATTCAACATGATGACACTGTTGAAACAGAAAAAAAAATATGTGAATTTCATACAACAAAAGTCAACATTTTATCCATCTCCCCTCCAAAATGGATGATGAGCAAAGTGCTGCCTTCACAAAACATACCCATGTCTATGGATGTGAATTCTTGGAAAATAGGTTTGTTTCCCTGATTTTTCTGACCATCTCTGCTCCCATTCCTGCCCCTCAAAGGCCTCTTTCTCTCAGGACTCTCACTACAAAATGCCTCTCTAACCTCAAAGCATTTTACTCTTCTCCACTTTTCCCCAGGTTTTTTGACATCCTCTAACATGTAACCACCAGAACTCACATTCATGTGTAAGGGTATTTATTAGTCTCTGACCTGAGAGAAGTTTGACCAGAAATCACTATTTTCACAAAACTCTGTTAATGGAAATATTAAATAACATGTCAGATGGAACAGGTTTCAGACTCCTACGAGACACTACCATGATGCAGTATCTCCTTGGAAACACTGCAGCTTGGGGTTTGGTAGTGTGTTAGTGATACTACAGGTTGTATAGTATGGGACTACTATAGCTGCTGTGCACTGTAACTGTGCATCCAGTCTTTCAAGGCTACCTGCTGAAGGTATCTATGCAGCAATCAATTTTCAAACCCAAAAGCTGTGATCTATGTTCCCTTCATTTTAAACTCAAATAGCAAGGGCACAGAAGGCACTTAGCTCCAAAGTCTGTGTGTTTTCAGCCCATCTCCCTGTATGTATAGCCAGTGCAAACCTCATGAAATTCAACAGGCCCAGATGCAGAGTCCTGCATCTGTGCTGGGACAATCCCAAGCACAGATACTTGCTGTCCAGAGAATGGATTGAGAGCAGCCCTGAGGAGAAGGACTTGGGTGCTGGTTGATGAGAAGCTCAACATGAGCCAGCTTCAGTGTGCACTCGCAGCCCAGAAACCAGCCATATCCTGGGCTGCATCAAAAGGAGTGTGACCAGCAGGTCGAAGCATGTAATCCTGCCCCTCTGCTCTCGTGAGACCCCACCTGCAGTTCTGTGTTCAGCTCTGAGGCCCCCAACACGAGAGGGGGTGGAAGCAATGCGGAGCTGTTGGAGTGAGTCCAGAGCAGGGCCATAAAGATGATCAGAGGCTGGAGCACCTCTGCTACCAAGACAGGCTGAGTGCTGGGGTTGTTCAGCTTGGAGAAGGCTCAGGGGAGACCTTAGAGCAGCTTCCAGTGCCTGAAGGGGGCCTACAAGAAATCTGGAGAAGGACTTGCTACAAGGGCATGTAGTGACAGGACAAGGAGGAATGGCTTTAAACTGAAAGAGAGTAGATTTAGATTAGATATTAGGAAGAAATTCTTTCCTTTGAGAGTGGTGAGGCACTGGCACAGGTTCCCCAGAGAAGCTGTGGCTGCCCCATCCCTGACAGTGTTCAAGGCCAGGATGGACGGGGCTTGGAGCAACCTGGTCTAGTGGAAGGTCCGCCTGTCCACAGCATGGCAGTTGGAACTAGATGGTCCTTTCCTTCTCTAAGGGCTTTAAGGTCCCTTCCAACTCAAACCATTCTATGATAGAGTAGATCTCTATAGAAAAAGCCATGTACTG
Organism: Neopsephotus bourkii; assembly: GCF_033783945.1. Lineage (NCBI taxonomy): Eukaryota > Metazoa > Chordata > Aves > Psittaciformes > Psittacidae > Neopsephotus > Neopsephotus bourkii. The sequence continues at coordinate 6,228,853 of NW_026902113.1, forward strand.
AAAGTTGAGAATGTCTTTTGATGAATCATGACCCACATTTAATATTTAACTTGAATAAACTGGCATTCTAGCACCAAAGGTACTTATGGGGAAATTTGTGTTTCGACACTGAAGAAAAACTCTAGTTTCTGGTTGCTCTGGCTTGAATAACCAATTTTCATGATAGTTCCTTTGTAATTTGTACACAGCAAAATGAGATAATTTAAGAGGAATATGTCAGTCCAGACTGCAGAAAGAGATGATATTTAGAGTGGATGAACACACAGTATGAGATGCTGGAAACTTGGAACATTATGTACCAGATTACATTAAAAGAAAAAAAAAAGGAATGGAAAGGAAGAGACAGAACAAGTTCTTTTTCCCCTCCTGAGAAATCACTTCTAGGCAAGCCTCAGGAATTAACAACTGATCTGACATTCCCCCTTCTCACTGTCCCCCCACTATAGCAAGAGAAGGTTTCTCAGCAAGCTACCCCAGCTCAGGCTCTGTTCAGCTCCAGCTCAGGGACTGGGAAAGCAGGTGTTACTCCACACGGGTAATAAAGGAGTAGAAAATTGGCTACTGGGTGCTCCCAAGACAAGGCTTTTTGGAATCAGTAGAAAGCTCTCCTTTGGCCCTGGTGGGGGGGAAGCTGTACTCCCTGGGATGCAGTCCTCTCCCGTGGGAGACCAGCCGGGCTGGGCTGTCACTCACACGATGCTGAATGCGAAACCCATGCCAAGGTTCTTGGAGCTGGTTGCTCTCTGTGCAACAAAACCATGTTTGAGGAGCTCCAGCATGGCCCACACAGGGGTGGGATGGGATGAACTGGTTCAGCACCACCACACAGCCTTTAACTGCACCCAGCAGTCTGCCAGGCAAGGCCCTTCTGCTCAGATACGTGTGTGTTTAACCCCATGGACGGTGAGTACTTCTCTTGGCTTTGTATGCATGGGACTAATTTGAGTGTGGTTCTTTGTGGGAATGAGTCTTACGTGTTATTAACATAAGCATATGCTCAGCATCAACATAAAGTTGTTCCAGCCACAACGGCTGAAATACAGCCACGGTGCCCCAACTCCTTGCTAGTATATTTCAGTACAGGTTAAAAAGGAAGAGAAATTACTTCGCATGGAAGCAGCTCAAACCATAAAGCGTGTGAAAGATTGACATGTATCACATTTTCCTGCTTATTAGACCTGGGGATGCTTGAGTGCATGTGATACTCAACAACACAGGTGACAGCAAGGATACAACAATCTGTGGGGCTGTATCTGTCTGGTCTATGCAACACAGAGAGGGTATTTACTCCTATGTATTATTAATGTGTTGGGTTTTTTTCTTAAAGTACCAGAATGAAGGCACTGAAAAATGATAACTTCTGTGCCTGCAGGGTGGAATAAATCTCAGTAAAAAGGGAAAATGATTCATAGGGGAGTAAAAAGGGAAAATAGACCTTGGTACTAATCATATCCTAACTAAATCCTGTAGTGCACAGCAATGCGAACTTCCTCAACCGTAGCATCCTCCAGAGCCTCTCAACCGTGACATGGAGAGTACCACCTCCAGGGCTGAGAAACTGGATGGTATTCTGCTTTTCAACCCTCTTTTACTGTAGTGAAATATTCCAATAAAAATAGAAGCTGTTCAATGTATGGCTCCAGCATTTGTCGAATGACAGCAGCACTGGGACTTTGCAGTTTAGAAAATCCCTTGTTCACCCTTATGTGATGTGTGAGATCATGGAAAGACAGAGCAATTCGCCTTCTGCCTGCCAAACACCCAATCACCACTTTAAAACTTTACAGCATCCCTTGGTGGATATATATTAGCACTGTTTAACTACTTGTGCATATTTTTTAGAGAAAATAAATTAGAAGTATGAAAAAACAAGAGATAAATGAGGCAGCCCTTATAGCAGAAGGAAGCCACAGGAGGGAAAGTGAGTGGAAACAATTCTCCTTCTCAAATGGGCAAAGAACTGGTCTTCTAGGTATACACGTATTCACCTATTATCTACTGCTACCACTTCTTGCAGTAACACTTTTGTATTTAGGGGCAGTAACAGGAGAGAGCATCTCCCTGCCTAGTCTGCATGCCGTTAGGTAAGTCCTCTAGTGTCTCTTGCTGTTAATAACAGGGACAAATAAGTGCAGCAGAGTCCATCTTCATGTCTGCCTGCCTCCCCAGTCCCAGGAGGACTTTTTGATGAGCATCATGGCAGAAGTCAGGGATAGAGCAGCTCTGTGTGGCAGTTCACAGGTCCCTGTGCAGGAGGTGACCCTGTAATGATGGAGGAGCTGTGAGTACAGCTCTGGAGGGTGGCTGCTTTCAGCCAGCATCACCCATGGCTGTGACAGGAAAGCAGAGCAGGGAGGTGCCGGTGTGGTTGGGTGGATCAGCTGGCCAGGCATATATACATCCCTGCACCTCGGACTGGGAAAAGTGCCCACACGCTAATGAGCACAGAGACACAGCAATTAGCTTGTAAGTGCTTTGGATTAGGACCATCTGCACCATGCTTATACAAAACTGCTGCAATGGGTCCTCAGCCTGCCTTGCTGAAATGCTCCTGCAGGACAAACACCCAGAGCAAGGAGCTCACAGTTTTCCTGTTGTCACTGCATGTCTTTTTGGAGAAAGTGGGAGAAATTACTATTTTTCAAAAGAACATCTTGTTACAACAGCTCTGAGAATTTATGCTCAGAGCACCTCACTTTTCAGCCAAGGAGCACAGCAGAGACATATGGAATTTTTTTGGACAGGAAGGCAGAAGATGGACTAGAGACAATTCCACAGAAGATTCAAATATATTTCCAGGAAAAAGACAAATGATTCATCACACTTCTAGTAGTGGTTATAAGCCTAACTGTAGAAGCAGTAGCACAGTACAAGTGATCAGTTTAATTAACAGGGACCAGGATAACCTCAATTCTGAAAACCAGAGAGAGGAGAAGATTTTGGTGCAGTATCTTCAAGGGTCAGGCTGAGACATTTCATCATACAATCACCAAATCAGAATTTACAGTTGAAATATGCATGAAAGAACAACCAGGAAAGGGGTCCTGAAAAGCACCAGGGTCCAGTCCAGCACCACCCCAAAATTGTCTTTCCTATTCATTGTACCTTATAGTTTAGTAGTTCATGGTAGGAAAGATTACAGAGATGGGTTAAATCCCATCTACCTGTTTTTGTATTTGTAAGACAGCCCACACTTTATGGGGAGAGGACATGCACAACTCGTTTTGCATCTGTCAGGAGAAAAGGCTATTTGCTATCTGCTGAATTTATCTGAACATCCAACTCACTGGTAATGAAGCTGCAATGATTTTGAGATAGAATAATAAGACAGGAGTCTAACACAGTGTGTGATGTATCTGGGAATACGCATTTTAAGGTTAACTAGGTTACATAGGTGTGTTGTAGGGTCAGCAGTGCTGCCTCACATTGTACTGTCCTATATAGGGACTGTAGGATTTTCTTTTCATAAATCCATCCGTGCTTTAAAAATCCAGCATAAATTAATAAAATTGTGCAATGACTGTAGAAGATAAATCTAACTACGCTTTAGGATCTGTTATATGCAGAGGTACTCGTTATTACTGATCTTGTTGGATAAATCCATGGTTCCAATGAAATCTTAAATAAAGCTCCTAGCAACTTCAGTGAAGCCAATGGTTAATGCCTTTTTCCACTGAGTTTGCAGAATTCTCATTTCTGAGCACTGACCAGAAGCTGAGAGAAGGGTCCAGTGCTTTAGGTGTATGTACTTGAGTATTTCCCTGCCCTCAGTTCCCTACTCCATGGTAGATTTTTCAGTGTCTTGTGCAAATGATACACGGTCTATGTTCCCATCTCTCAAATGAGGCTAGTGCTTCCTCATTGAAAACAGTAGAGTATGTGGAGGATGGCATGGAGGCTAGGACCATGCTGGTCCAGGCTGAGTCCAGAATTGCTCTCAAAGAGGATGTGCAAAACCCCACATCCATTGAAGCCAACACAAGCAGAGGGGCTGGGCAGCAGCATAGAGAGGGTCCTTTCCTGCAGGTTCATCTGAGCTGGAATGAAACTTCCAGAAGGAGGGAGCAGTGACCTCATGGGAGGAAATCTGCTAAATTGTCTCCTGTCCCCTTCCAGAGGATGATTACTTTTGTAGCACACAGCTTGTTGATGTAGCTGGTTTAGTCTTCAGTGTCTCCAAGGACATGTCTCCTAATTCTCATAGCAGACACCTACGTCATTTTAAGCAGCGAAATGATACCAAATATTGTCAAGTGTGTCAGTCCCTCCTAGCAGTGTTCAACCTTGAGCATGTGTTCTTAGCACAAATCCCAGAATTCAGACTAAAAATGACATTTATGGGTGCAGAAACTTGAACGAATTCAAAAACATGAGTAAAAAGAAACTGTGACCAGAGCCGGCATGCTGTGGGAATTGCAGTGGATTGAGCTGATGGGATGCACATATCAACTGTTTCTCTGAAGGCTTTTCAGAGAGGCAGGCAGGTCCTGCTTATTCTTATCTGTAGGGGTGGTGCTCCCCAGCCATCAGCCTAAGCACAAGGCAGCATACAGGGCTCCCCTGCTGGAGCCTGTGGCAGGGAAGCCATACCATATCTGGCCAAGGTTTGTTTCCAGGACTGATCCACATTCTGGAGCATGGAGTCTCCCAGGCAGCTGGATGTAGGGGGGCAGGCAGATTTTGGTTACCCAAGCAACTCACATGTTGTGATTTCTAAATAGCTGAGATGTTGGAAGGCTGGGGACACTTGAGGGAAATTATTGTGGAAAATAGAAGTAGTTTTCCAACCATGAGGACACAGTGTGGTAAAATATGCTTATTTTTCAACTCCTCATCATCATCTGGATTATCAACTGTCAGACCAGACACTTGATTTTCCTGCTTTCCTTTATTAAATTCAGACACCAGCAAAAAAATGAGCCTGTCCTGGAAGAGTGCAAGTGGTTGGTTAGCCAGCTGTACCCCCATGGCATGAACAGTAAAGAGACTGAGATTGTAAAATAGGATGATGAAGTTTACTGAAGGTCAGGGCATCAGATCTTGATGCAACAGCAATGGCATTGCTCCAGGGACACCAGTGCATCAGGTCAGTTCACTAGGCAGCAGTGATGGCTGCTTGCAGATCACCTTCATCGCATTTTGAAATTCCAGTTATGATTGCCAGGAAGCTCCCCTGACTGGAGAATTGCTGTGCTGAGATCTCACACACCAACCTGATTTCCAGACTTTGGTGCGGAACAATTTCCATTGCAGATCAGCGCCTGTAGCCCCAGCAACCTTCATTTAACTTCACAGCTTCTGACCCGAATCAGTTCCTCAGTCATTTAATTTGAGGCTTGTTATTAATTACATAGGTAGCTGATGTTAATCAGCAATTTGTTACCTGCCAGAATGACCACCTTATGAAGGACTGTTTCTGTAGTGCAAGGTGTCCTCACAAGGGGAAGCACAACATGGAGCTGGTGAGGCAGAGCAGTAGTTTTATGGCAGTTCATGTCATGTATTTCAGCTAAGCAAAACTGGTTTGAATTCTCTTTTTCCTCTGCACTTGCTCTGCACTGTGTTTGCAAAGGTTAGCTGGCACTCACAGGATAGTGTGTTAACAGAAACGCTGCCAGTTACTTGAGATACCCTATCAAAATATTTCCAAGGCAGGTTTTTTGCAAGTACTAGTACAACATGAGTCACATCTAAAGTCAGCCCCAAAGTAGCAGCCAGTGTGATAAGCAGGCGAAATCAAATCAATTGGCCTGACTTACATTTCGTATCCATCAACTTTGCAGTGATCTGGCATTTCTGACAGTCAGGCTACTTGCATGTCATTCAGGGGGAAATGCAGACTGCAGACCAAGAGGGCTAAGCAGCCCCATGCAGAAGCAAAGGAGTAGGAGTCACGGGATGTAAGGAAATGTCACAAATGTCATAGGGCATAAGAATTTTATTGGATATAATAAACATAATCTTACTTAGCTGACCTCTGACTGTGGATGGGTAAAGCAACCACTGGCCTGAGCAGAGACCACTCTGCTCTGAATATCCAACTGATTTACACTGTGCCAGCCAACAAGTTAATCAAAGAGATTGCAAACCACTTGGCATAAAAAGTGGATCATAACTCTTATTTTCCATATCAGTCCCAAATACCCAGTGACCAAAACCAGTATAATAACAAGATAACAAAACCACCTCTGCTGTAAGCAGCCCCTGCAATACTGTACTGGCCCAATGCGAAGACAGCCGCTAGACACCTTCAGAGAGACAAAACTGGGCAAGAAAGAGACACTGGTCTCTCTTCCAATGGCTCCATCCTGGCCTTGAGGGCCCCCCTGTTTCCCACTTCACCCAATGTGCTGGCCAGCCAGGCATGAAAGGGTGCCACATACCCAAAAGCAGTCACCAAACACAACTGAGAGGGAAAAGGCTATGTGTTTACTGAGGATATTGTTGCTTCTGGCTAGTGCTCAGGATCTTTTTACTCCATCATATCCCTGCCTATTGACCAGGTATGTCAATCCCTCTCAAAAGATTGTAGATCCAACATACATGCCCATTGAGGGTTTTGGAGGTGGTCTGGTTCTCAAAGGAAGTGATGGCTTTGCATATCAGCAAATGCATAAAGTACATACTTTAACACTTTGGTAGTTGTAATCTAAATATTGGGAATTGATTTGTTAAAATAATCCCAGAAACCAGCAGTCTGATCTGTCTTCATATGATCTCAGGCCCAAGACCTGTCTTACATCAGCAATTAGATATATTCCTGCAGTCACAGAGCATGTTCGGTGGCTTCTTCTGCAACCTTGAGTTATATATACCCAAGATATATATATAACCAAGAGTTATATCTTGAAACTTGAAGAGTTATATCTTGAACTTTGATGTGGTCATTGAGAAGCTATTGAAGAGAACAGAAGCTATTGAAGAAAACAGAAACTGAGGAACATTTTGGTAGGCCAGGATGAGATATGGGATGAATAGAAGTATGAGAGGATGCAATTTGCAGAAGCAATATTAGACACAGGTTTGGAAGCTGCAAGGAGGGAAATCCATCTGTCATGGACTGCCACTCCTTCAGCTGTCACCAGTCTCTGGATGATTGGGCTGACAAGGTACAATGTTCCACTATGAAAAATTATCCAAAACAGGGCTAAATAATGATGCTTTGAACTCATTTCTGGAGCTGAGAATTGTGGCTCAATAACAGGTATGCTCACCCCTAAGGCTTTTCTGAGAAAATTGTGATTATTTGGGAGAATTCCTGTGTTACATCAGGATGCTTGTTGTGCTTTCAAATTCAGACAAATAATTACAATTTGAAGTGTGACTGCTTATTGGATACCAAAATCACAGAGAATTGAGTGTGAAAGTTTTAAGACACTCAGTGCAGCCAGATCCAGAAAACTCATGCCATTCCCCAAGTGTCTTCATCCAGCTCTGGAGCTAAGCAACATACTGACTTTGGAATAGTACAACCCAACTGGGATTTGAAAATTGCCATAAAAGTTTAAATTCTTTTTTATTAACTTTTTTTTTGGTGATGAATTGGTCTTTGACAAAGTATATTAGCTCATAATTTACTGCAGCATTAACCAAATGACAGGGTTTCAAAATCACAGCTTTTCCCTGAGTAGTCCGTTCTGAATTAGTCGCTTAGTATATCTGGTCTCCAATTCAGCATCTCTGAGGAACATCTGCATTCTGGAGTTTTAAGGTCCACAACCGTTATGGAAATTGTGCTCTTTTCTAGGCAATGTGCCACCACTAAAAAAGCTCTTTTGTACCAGAAGTTCCTCATCATTCATTTCACTGATGAGATATTCTGGGATGAGTCACACATTGCTAGAGTTCATTTTGAGGTTTGTCTTGTTTGCATCCCGGTATGAAGCATCCGAATTTTCCATGAAAAAATGTGATGCTGTCTGGTGCACTGAGACGTGAAGGTGACAGGCAGCCACGTCACTTCATGAAGAAAGAATGAAAATCTTGTGAGTCAGGTAATTTTCATCATAACTTCTGAGAACACTTTACACCTGGAAAACACTCTCTGAAGCTGTCAAACCCCAGGTGCTTAATTTTCCCTGCTGGAGTCAGCAACGGTGCACCACACTAGACCAGTATCTTATACTTTGTAAACCCTTTTACTAAAAGAAAACAGGTAGACCCAGCAAATAAACATTCCATTATTTAGGAGAATTGTGCTTGTCAGTATATTAATCTCCAGGAACAGGAGAGGCAAGTTCCTGGAGCTGGTTAACAGGCACAACCCATTCCCAGGATCAAGATCTAATTAAGATTCTTTTCCTCAAACTAATACACATGTAACTTGTTCTATCTGACAATGAAAAGGCATGTCCCCTGTACTTCAGCCAGGGATGTCCAGAGAAGAGCTCACCCTGTGTGTGTCTCATCCTCTGCAAGGAAACCTTATGTGAAAAATAGAATAGAGAGGTGGTAGATGCCCCATCCTTGGAAACATTCATGGTCCGGTTGAACAGGGGTCTGAGCACACTGATCTAGTTGAAGCTGTCTCTACTTATTGTAAGGGAGCTGTACTAGATACCTTTAAAGATCCCTTCCAACCTAAACCATTCTATGATTAAAAACAAATCTTTAAGGATCAATTTAAGTCTTTGATAGAGTTAGGTGGATCCATTGGAGCAGTGACAATTCAGCATCAGATGTCTTCTAGAGACTTGTGTTTCTTTAATTAAGAACCTAGTAGCAGCTTAAAAAACAAGGACATTCTGAGTGAAACTTGCAGTTTTTTCCCACTGGTATTAATTGGTTCGGCAGCCCATGGGCCAGTGTGTAATGGAATCATTCAGGAAAAAAAGCACATTTTCCATACTAGGTGTGTGTGATGTCACCCCTCCCAAGTGGAAATATTACAAGTATTGCAGTAAAATTTGCCACAGACAGAGTTGGACTTTGTTTCTACCAGCACCCACTGTGCCATGTTACCAAGCTGTGCGTAGGCTTAAATAGAAAACCTGGCAGCTGTTAACAGCCCAACAGTCCTTCCTCCTCTGCTCCTCCTCATTCCCCTCTCCTGCAGCAAGGAACAAGGTGGGATGGGGACAGGGGACCACGCTGTTCCTCTCATCATCAGGGTACGCTGTCTGAGCCATAGAATGAAGCTGCAGCTTCACCCTGCACCTGGATTTTCACAGAAGACACTATTTCTAAAGTCACTGGAAATAAACAGCTTTGCTGAACAAACACTGTGTGCATGAATGTGTGTGTAGGGAGGGGTAGACCCATCGTGTTCCTTTACATAATAATGTTGTTTATACTCAGGATAATGAATTATCAGCTTCCCTAGTGACAGTGTGCAGGCATCAGCCTCCAGCTGTATGCTCACTTAGCACCATCAGCAATGTAGAGATGGTCCCTGAGTGCCGTGCAAGCTCCGCTGCCCTTATTGAAAGCAGAAATACATTGCAGGCCATTGTCCCTGACCCCCATCACACTCTTGGGCTGGCTGAGGGCAGGGTTAGCCAGGTTCAGGACTGAGCTGCCAACAGCCTTGTCAGCATGGTGATACCTGTGGGTATCACACACATTCATACATGTGTTCCCCTTCTCCAAGCAGCTATGTGCCATGGCACAGGCGTTGCCTCACCCAAAGGTGACCCTGTAAGAGCAACAGTTCTGGGGCATGGGTCCTCTCACCAAATGTCCTCCTTCCCCCTAGGCAGAGACAAGCTGTCATGTGCTTAATGTTCAGCTTCATTACCTGAGCAAGCAGATGATAACTTGGGAAGCCCCTATAAATCATTTTGCTTACAGCCTACCTGATCAGAACAGCCTCCAGGTGCGCACAGGCAGGGCAAAGGAGAAAGCCTTGGGCTAAACTGCAGTTAAGCAAGTTTAGACGCAGCCTAAGAAAAAGTGCTGGTCATGATACTGGGAAATAAGTGGAAAAGGGGGGGCGCGCATGCTTTTGGAGGAGCAATCCCCATGTGCCTCAGCTGAATAAAGCATACCTACTTTACAGCTCATTAGAGTTGTGGAGTCTATCCGCGTATCAGTCAGAGGGAGTAATAAAAAAGTATGGCCAACAGGACTATTGTGGCACAGCGTGTATCTTGCTGTTTCTTGCATTTCTCCTCTTGCTTCTCATCATGTGCAATCACAATAGGCCATGCTCTTCCCCCTAGAATTAATCAACATTTGCACTGGCTAACTGAGTGCAAATGGAGCTCATGATAAGCAGGCACTCTAAAATATGTCCTTATTAACCTCTGTAATCCTCTCTGTGCTTGTTAAAGGTGATGGAAATTTAGTGTTTATTATTCCATTCCATTCCATTTAGCATTTTTCTTTACATAAAATTTCATTTTCAGTTTCTGTCTGCTCTACTAGTGGGGAGGGAAAAATGCAACATTAACTGTCCTTCATTATGTGGGCAAAAGGATGCAAGCCAGAGGTCCGTGGGAACATGAAAAAGCCATATTTATAAAAGAGTCACCTGCATTCTCTTGATTTGTACTAAATGTATTTATTAGAAATACAATTGAGTACTCACAAGGGCACTCTCAATTTAAAACTTACTGCATCTCTGCCTGGAAATGACTTACTGTCCCGTGCTACAAATAAACCCCAGCTCAGTATAAACAAAACAAGGCAGGAGTAGAAGTCACTGTTATTCTTTGCTTTTCCATTTTCCTCTCTCCATTTGCACATTCACACAGCCCTCTATCTCCCAGCAGCCATCTATCTCCCCTTTGTGTCTATGACCACTCTCCCCTCAGAGGTTTGTGGTACAGTTGTAGCAGAGGGGAAAATATTTTCATTTAAAAAATAGTATCAGGAGGTGGGAAGAAGACAGAGACCCTTCCTGCGCTTGTAATCACTGAATGTAAAATGGAAGGTAAAATGTAGATAAAACGTTTTGCCTTGCTGTGATTTCTAATAGTAAGTTCATTGCTTGGTTTTCTGTCATTCATTGCCATGCACCTTAATCACCTCATTCTTGTTAATTATGAATGAGTGTGCACTTCTAGAAAGGGAGGTGGAGAGGTGGCTATTGCAGCAGGACAGAAGTCTCCCAGGGGTAGGGGTGGCTGGGCACTGCCCCACACCCTCCTCCCAGCCCCAGCTGTCCAAACACCATGGGCTGGCCCTAAATATCATGAATATTATGAAGAACAGGTTCTTGTTCCCTGCTTCTCTTGTTTGACCCTTCCTGGGGCACGTTTTTGATTACAGTTGGAAATCTGCTGTTTGCAAGAAGTGAAATGAAACCCCTCTTCTGGCTGCGGCTGTGCAGGTGGCAGACATAGAGCACATCCCAGCCCAGGGTCAGAAGCAGTCTCCTCTGGGCCACCATAGCCACGCTTTGTGCTGACAGTGTTTCTATTGAGAATCCTGAGAAGCAGATCCTGGCTTCATATAGGAATCTCCTGCCCATCACTAGAGGATCAGGTGCCAGTACTCCTGGTCTTCTAGCCACAAATAGAGACAGTAGAAGTGTCTGCAGAATGCCAGCCAGGTCATTCAAGGTCAAATCAAACATATTTTCTGGCATTAAATTTTAGCTCAAACCACACTTTTGCCCAGCTTCACCCACCAACGTCCAAGCTGCGGAGATACACAATCTACCTGGTGTGAGGATGGTGGGTGGCAGAGGCTGGGAAGCTCTGCTCATTGGAAAGCTCTGAGTTTGGGGAATGGTCCTTCACAAGTAAAGCATAAAAACCAAGAAACAGTTATTACTACAGCATATTGCTTCCAGCATACAGGTTATTACAGAAATGCTGAAAGAGACCCCTTCACCACCCTTAGGAGCATTTTTTGAGTGCCTTATAATAAATACACTTTCCAAACCTTCCATAAGCTTAGCATCTAGTTATGCTGTAAGACTTGTCTGACTTCAAATCCTTTTCACATTCTGAAAAAAAGGGCAAATATTTGGTGAGCCCATAATAAACGAAGGATGGATGGGTACTAAGAGTGGAATAGTCTATTCTTAGTATTATGTAAATGGGATTTAAATAGAGTTTCTCGCAGAGGTTGTGAAAAGAGATAATGTACCAAGCTATTTTGGATTCTGGATAAGTTCTTTCTCTGAAAATTAATGTTTTTCCCAATACCACAAAAAAAAAAAAAAAAATTGGTGAACCTTATTTTAATCAAATGCTAAGCTTATTCAGGTTAGTTTCTCTGGAGGGCAGTTGTGCTGGGCACTGATTCCAGGAAACCAAACCACACCTTCCAACTTGTGAATGAGTTCCCTGAGTTCTTGGTGAGGTAAATGTGAAGAAGCCCTATCCTCCCCCAGCAGATACCAGAGGTGTTGCTTTCTGGGACAAGCTGAGCAGCCCCTCTGTGCTCTGAAGGATGCTCTAGGGAAGGGGTAGCAAACAGGCGCTCTCATACTCTTCCACATATACCGGCAGGTCAGCAGTGTGATGCTGAACAGCCACACACTCTTGCAGGATTTCAAGCCAAATGAGTTTGTTCTTTCTATTAGTCTTATTCCTGCTAGTGGCTCATTTGTCCCTTCCCATGGCTCTTGTGCTGAATGCACACCCCCACCCCAGTGCTCTGATGGAAGAAGTTGTCCTCTTCCAGCCTCCCAAGCAAACCTGCAAGCACTGTAAAGTCAGCTCCTCATGGGTTATTCAAAGTGGATATTGCCTAAAAGCCTTTTACAAAGCAGTAGACCCCAGGGAGCGTTGTTGGCCAGCAATCCACCACTCATTTCGTTTGCCCCACCAGCCGGAATATTTATGAGGTGGCATGTGATTTAATGGTATCTGGTTCCACTTGTAATACTGATGTCATGTGTTTCAGATTAAAAATGCCAGTTTCATTTTGTAGTGCATAGTAATTTGTTTCTTTGGTAGTTCATAAAGAATTGCACTGAGTCTTGGCATGCATGGCTGCAACAATGTGAAGGGGAAGCAGGAGAACTTAATTCTCCCTTAACAGGGGTTGTACCAAGAGTGGTGCAGTTTGTGTTCTCTGCCCAAAACTTTGTCTGACCTCAAGATATGCCTATACATGCCTGGAACACTTCCTACTCCAAGTGCTTTGCCAGCAGTGGAGAACGAAGTCTGGCAGTATCCAGGCAATGAGTATGTGATGTTAAGACCCACCCTGCCACTGCCTATGTAAAGATAGGGAAACTGAGGCAAAGCATCCTGATAACATTATAAAACCCATGTGCAAGAGGGAAGCGAACCCATCTTGCACAGCTCCCACAGCTTCACTAGAACTATCCTTCTTCTTCCAGATACAAGCACTGTCAGAATTTGGCCCCATCTCCAATAAACACTCTTTTGATTAGAGGCAGCCTACACCTTCAAACCTCTATTTAATTCTTTTCTGAAATTAGAGTCCTGGATGTAATCTATCTATCAAACCTCCTAGCTAGTTTTGAGCCAGTTCCCAGTGCAGAATGAGGGGTACATTTGGGAAACAGATGCTTAAGGAAATAGACACACTGGATAAAGAAATAGAAAAGCAACCCTTTTTTTGGCCTAAACAACTGATGAACAGAACTTAGACTCTAAGAGAACCAGTGATGCATGCCATACCCACTGTAGTAAGTAAAGGTATTGCCATCAAATACCCAAATGTATGAAATTTCACGTGCATTTACGCAGACAACAGAGTCCTTCCAGTGACTTCTAATGCCCACAGAGGTATCTGTGCTATGCAGGAGCTTCACAAACACTTTGAGCTGGATCCTGCTCCCCAGGCAATGGGTGCTAGCATGGTCCCACAGGCATTTCTCCACCATTGCACCTGGGGCATGTGAACTCAGGAGAGTATTTCTGGAATAACTGCAACTGTGTAGTGCTGTGAGCAAATTCATTCAAAGGAGGAATGCTTTCTGGCCATGTCAATGTAAAAAGCACCCTGATAGCGCATTGCTAGCGGTATATGTGCCAGACCTACAGCACATGGGTCTAGACCCTCTCCTGTCTTTGCTAACTGTTCTGCTTAGATAAAATAATCTGTGCTTCTGAAAGCACCAACCTGCCTGCACAGGCTGTGTATGAATTGTTGTTACTATCCTAGCTCCATTAGTCTGGGGTAAGACTTTTTTACATAGCTGTGCTGGCAGAGACTGTCTGTGGCTGAAGGATGAGGTAGCATCTACTTTGCTTAGCAGTGTAACTGCACTACACTGCTGTGTTTTATTCTTAAGTTTACCTGAATACAACTGCATCAAAATGAAAGCTCTTGCTGATCTCCTAATAGCTTGTCCTGGCATCCATGTCTGAATCAGTAAGGAGAACTGTGCAGATAAAGTCTGAGAGATTCAAAAACACTCTGAAAGATGACAAGAAGAAGAGGAATTCTTAGAAGAATTACTTGAACAAGCTGGTTACTAAAATAAACCCAGTTATTACCCACAGTGCAAGCTCCCACAGATCTGGGTGTTTGGTGGGATGACTCATGGAGACACTCAGCTGTCACTGATGCCTGCAGACAGCAGCCAGATTCCCAGGGGACAGGCGGGACAGACAGGACATCTGTGCCTTCCTGTCCCTCCAGGAAGGCAGCAGGAACCAGCACATCCTGGAGCCCACGCGGGGATGCTCCCCAGCTGCCAGTGTGAAGGTGCATGGTGAACCCAGTCAGACCCTGCTTGAGCTGCACCGGGTGCTTACGAGTTTACCCACCGGTGAGGTTGTCAGAGCTCTTCACTTGTGTAAAAGGTCAAGCCATTGAATAGAACATTGTATATTGTGAGTTTATTTTCCCATTTCTCTGTGCCCTTGTTTGCTCTCTGGTCTGAAGTAGCTCTCCCCACTGAATCAAATGAAGGGAGATACTATCTTTACACAGATGGGCATAACTGCAGAAAACAAGCCTTAGGGAAACCAGAGGGGTTTTTTAGGACTGACACAGCAAAAGGAGCCAGTGCAGGTCCAGACCAATTGCTCTGTCTTTATTCTGACTATATTAATCTCTTAAAAAGTCAGAAAAAAATTATCCAGGAGAGCAGAGGACATCACCATGAGAAGAGATGGGTAGACCACAGCCGCTTTTCTGCTCTGAGGAAAGGGTGGTCTCTCCACATTTCTTTCCATCAGCTCTGTCTGTTGGTCTAATAAAAGATATTATCTCCTCCAGTATATCCTGCCCTGCACTCTGAGGCTCTCCCAGTGACACCACCACAATTATTTTCTCAGCCGAAGCACTCTAAGACCAGGATGATAAGCACAGCACACATGCCTTGGCAGGTTGACAAGATAAGGTTATATACAGTATGACAAGAGTTTTTATATTATTACTGTCCTGGCCAAAATGCTCAGTAAGAACTGAACAGCTTGTTCTTATGACATGCTGAACCTGTTTTCCAGACCAGAGAGCTCTGAATACATTTCAGCAGGCAGCAATCACTTAGATGTGCTTCAGCATCCCCACTCTGCCACCGTTCCTTGGAAGACACCCGGGGGATGCATTTCTGCCACACTGACTTCAGATTTCCCCTGTCAGAATGCATTTATCAAAATGAAGAAGTGAAAGATCCCCAGCACCCAGCTGTCAATTCCACTGCAGGGTGGTCAGGACACGACCAGCTCCCAGCACACACGCTTTTGTTTCTGTTAATGAACTGCAAGCAAAAGGTAGTTTGCTGTTCAAAAATATAAAAAAGTTCAAAAATACAAAAAACAGAGAATAGACATTTCAACATAACAGCCTGCTTTGGTTTCCCACTGATGGGAGGAATCAGCTTATGGCAGTATTATGTGTTGGTCTTGCTCAAGCTCCTAATAGATTTTGCAGAATTTCAGCCTTTTATTACTTTAAAATAAAAGTCTTCAGGAGTTATTCCTTTGTAGACAAGCCTGGAGTCATTGAAATGCCTGTGACCTGCATATAGAGATCTGTGAATCCTGCATGGCCTGGAAAAATAGCTGTGACTGGTAGAACTTCAGAGCAAGAAGTAAAGAGTGTCATTCCAAAAGGGTGGAAAAGAAACATGGTGTCACTGTTGGCAGTGAGGCTTAAAGAGCAATAAATAACTTGGCGCTTTCTTTTCCTTGTTAACAGCATAAATGTGTTCTGGTGCAATTTAGGGGAAGAGTCAAACTGAAGGCACTGCAGCCTCACATCGTCCTCCCAGTTCTGTAATTCTTAATAAAATCAAACATACTCATTTACTTGGGTAGACATATTTCCCACAGCTGCAACGGCCTCAGTGGAGAAGAAAGATGTATTAGTGATCCCAGAAACATTGTTTTCTGGACCATGTAATGCATTTTATAGAGACATATTTCCTGGGTATCTGTGGGCTCTGCTCCCTGCTAGTCAGTCCCACTGGCCTAGGAAAGCAACCACGGCTCTCAGTATATTCCTCTAACCTTTTTAATTAAATTTCCAGCAATGGGCAAGACAGTGTAGCCTATTCCATTGCTCACCACCCATGCCATCAGAAACTGACCCTGCACATCTAGCCCAAACTTCCCCCAGTGCCTTTCAAGGCATCTAGACTTCTTACCCTGTCCCCTTCGGATGCCCTGTCCCCTTCAGCCTGAGAAGCATCTTTCGTACAGAATGACCATGGCATTTCTTGGCACTGCCCTGTTTGAAAGCAAAGAGACGTGCAAGTTTTGGTAGGGTGCCACCAATACGCTGTTTCTCTCCACATGAGCCCCTGGAGAACCAGCCACCCAGCACTGCCCCTTGTCCCCAGTGGTGTCACTGCTCTGTCGCACCCATCACAGCTCCTTCACCAAGCCCTGTACACCAGGGAAGTGCAATGAAAATGGTCGTACTACTCCTCCTTCTCCACCAGCTGCGTCAAACAAGAGGCTACAAAACCCATCTCCTCTGTATCCCTGGGAAACAGTAGCTATCAGGAGCAAGGGGTGCAGAGCACAACTTTGTATTCACGTGAATTCAAAGAAAAAAGTGAAGGAAGAATGTTCAAAGAAATATGTGAACTATTAAGGCTTAAAAATTAGGTGACTCCCAACTCAGCTCCAGAAAACTGTTGGATTAGGTTAAATTCAGTTAGTTCTCTTTGTGCCCCAGCAAAGCCCATCAGAAAAACTGGCCTCCTGAGTTAGACAAAAAGCAGCAGCTCCTTTCCTCTAAATCTGGCTGCAGAGACTGTGTACAGCATCCCGCCAGGACAAGCTGCTGGTGATCACGGTTTCATCAACAGCTGGGAATAGTTTGTACGTAGAAGATTCATCACCCCTTCGCTGTCACAGCGTATCATAAAATTCGAAGTTAAAAGGAATGTAATCTCACATTGCATCAAAGAGGAGAAATTTGTTGTGTGTTGGACTTCTTTTATTTATTTTTTTTAAAGACAAAAAGAAAGCTTATACCTTAAAATCTCTTTAGCCCAAACCAACCTCAAATGGGAAAGTCTGCCACTCTATTTATGGCTCAGTTCCTTTGTGTGACTGCACTTAAAACTCTTGCAGTGATTTTTGTCTTGGAACCCGTCATTCTCAGCTTACTGTATGCATTAACTCTCAAGGGCTTGCAGTATCCTTATCTGAGCTAAACACAGCAAGGGAGAGATTTGTTTCATCTAATGTTACAGTCAAAAAGTAACTTTAAGACTAGCTTTAAAGGTAACTTTAAGACAAACAATTAATTAATGTTAAGGTAATTAATTTAAAGTTTTCAACCTAAGTATCTATTGACAGAGGGAGGGAGACATCTGTGAGCAGCTCCTCTCTGCCTCAGGCAGGTGGGATGTGTGGGAACCTGCAGCACCACATGGACCGCAGCAGAGCAGGAGGCACGCGATGTGCATTTTGGATGGCTAACACTAGATGAGATGTCATCTGAAGGAGCCCCTGTGGCTTATTCCCATTTTACATCACTGTTCCCTGCAAAGCTGCTTGAACACATCACTTCCTCCTTGCTTCCTGCTGCTCCCTCGCTGCTGTCACAGCTTAACATCTTTCATGTGAAATTAAGCATGAAAAGTAGACAGACCTCATGGAGTCCTTGACATCTCTTCTGGATATGCTGTCTGCCTGGGATCCCTCTTTTGGCCATAGTCATTTGCTTTGTCATTATTTTAGATAGGAATTGTTCTGACAAGGCACTGGAAGATCTGTGCCCAGGGTAGATGAGTGGTGTTTGTACGGTAAGGAAGGTGTTGCTGATTTCTCTCTAGGCAAAACAGTTTTTAATTCACTTTATCTCCTTTTACAATGTGCACCTCAGCCAGATGCCTCGGAATAAAACTGCTGCCTCCTGCTACAGCAGGAGTAGCTGGAGGACCTTGCTCAGGACATTGCACCCATCTAAAGAACTTTGTTCCTCATGCTAAGTGCGAACGATATTGTAATTAAACACTTCTCCATGAAGACATGGCTGAGTTGTGAGCACAGCAGTGTCACCCTTGCAGGCCGGGGTCTCTCCCCAGGACCCTTGCTTTTAGGTATGAGCAAGGGCTCCTACTCAAAAGGAGCCAGGGCTGGAGGTGTGGGTGTGCACAAGGGACCATGCTGAGGAGGGTACACAGACAGCACTGACCGAGCATGACCACTTATAACTGCACTACTAGCACAGAATTCATGACTGAATTTAGTGCTACCCATATTACTGAAATAAAGCCCATAAAAGAGAATTAGCTTGAGTCAGTGGCTGTAAATCAACCTATCCCTGAATCTCCAGGGTGTCAGGGGATGAGAAACGCATGTACTTTTAAGACTCACACAGTGGGCTCCTTGGAAAGCTGATCGCATTTCAACTTGTCCAATTAATAATAAGTACAGTACAAACTATATATCCTCTACTGTTTTCATTTTTGCTTTGTTAAAGATGCCATGTCTCCATTCCCTCCCACACTCCCCCCTTTTCTCTTTTCCTATTCATAATATTTGCTTAAAAAATGCTCCTAGCATTCCGTATTAATAACAAGTAACATTTAGCCCCCCTCAAAATGCCTCACAAATCAAAATGAAATACATGACATGTAGCCACATTTGGAAAGGAAGTTGGCAAAGGCTGAAAAGGAGAATTCTCCACAATGGATTAGATAAAAAAAACTTGGATTTTCATAATCTGGGTGCCAAGAATTAGACCCTTACAGTCATACTAATTCCATAATTCATACTAACAGCTCTTAAATATGGTTTTCTGGGATGCTGAGTAACAGGTATCTCCAAAGGAGCTTTTCTGGGTCACATATTCAGATTTTGAAATATGGAATTGGAAGTTTGGCTTTAGGTCCCTGTTTTTCCCCCATTTTTCCTGCGGGTCACTGCTAGCTATGGGCTGCATGGGTGGATGATTCCCCACCAGCAGTGGAGCCAGGACCCTATGCCACCACTTCATCAGGGTACACACTGTATATCATCTCCCAGTGCCGGCTGACCTTAGCCTTGCATCAGCACCCCATCTGAAAATTAACATCCCATTCCCCACAGCAGTGTTCCTGTCTGAGGAGAGGGCTGAGGGGGCTGAGATGGGCCAGGTCACTGCCCCCAGCCCCACGAGCTCAAGGCCAGGCTGTGTTGGCTGTCCCTTTTATAGACTGGTGCCACTGCCACCGCACATCTCCCATCTGGGATGCACCTACAGCTCCAGCCACAGAATTAAAAATACTTTCCTGCCCCCCATTAGTCACCTCGACAGGTCTAAACTGAATCTAAACTGAAAGGCATCCCCAGGGGTATGGTTACATGAAACACATGCTAAAAGGGCTCCTCAGCATCAGGCTTTATCTTTGCTTGGTAAGTTCTAATGGCACGCACATGACGAGAGCACTGGGGAAACAAAGTAAACCTGTAGCAGGACCCTGTTTGGTTTAATAAACCTAAAAATCATATCCAAAATGGGGCCATTCCGTGGCATTCTGTGCTTCCTTCCTTGGCTGTTTTCTGATGAGAACACATCTACCTTGATGTTTGTTTTCACTTGAAGTGGCTTCTGGGTCTTCCAGCACACAGCAAATGTGTTTTCTGGGACAATTTCTGTGCTCCTAGAGCACCATGTACTCCTGTTTATGTTATAACATGGCAGAAATGAGCTCTTTCACTGTCTGGTGTTTTGGCAACCACCTGTCCCAATGGACTCCAGGCTGCTGGATCCCTTCATTCCAACCAATCTTCCTTCCTTCAAAACGGGGATGTGTTTGTGGACAACTGCGGGTGACTTCATCACCTCCAGCCTGTTTCTGTGTGTCATTTTATATCAGACAAAAACATAATACGCCATCTTTCAGTAATTACTGTAGCAGCCAGCTTTATAGCTCATCATCACAAAATGAGGAAAGGGAACATTTTTTAGATCGCTTATGAAAAATTTATGTGGTTCTTAGAGCTGGAACTTTGTTTCTTTTAGGCAAGTTCCTGAGGGGTTTCTGCCGCTTGCTTAAGTCAGTTCTTGTATGCAGGTTTTGCTGAAGGTGTTCACATTAAAGCCTTCTCTTTCAATGGTGACAACTGTGTGAGCCAAAGCTCTTGGAGGGACCTGGTAGTTTTGGGTTAGTTTTTTTTTTGGCTTGTAGCTTTTTCTGCAGTTCCAGAACCTTAGGTTTTACATTTTCTTGAGCATTTTTGGAACAGGGTAAGGAATTGAGGGGGTAAAATCAGTTTCTATAGAAAGATACTGTCAGTCATCACCAACACTGAGCTGCAGTGCATCTCAGCCATAGGTTTTGCTGAACTGACTTCAGTGGCTAGCCCTTATTACACTCAGAGCAGACCAAAGGGAAGAAATACAGATGTACTAGCTCTGATTCTTGTTCCTCCAACACAGCCATAAATCTGAAGTCTCTCCATTAAAGTCAGTGGTGTGTTCTCGCAGGTGTGAGAAGTGCCTCGCTGCAGCCAGGCGCACTTACCTTGCTGTAATCCTAGAGGCTATTTTTCACACAGATGTCATTGCTTTGCCCATTAAACATTGCTGGGTGAACAGAGAGTTCTTCTCTGAGAACAGTGCTAATGAAGCACAGCTCTCCCAGCTTTCCCCATGCATCCCAGTGTGCAAGCATCGTGCAGGGGGCTGCCCTGTGCTCTCCAGTGCAGCTTTCTGCAGGCAGCTCAGCTGCATGGGGCAGTGGTGAGTGGCAGAGAAATAAGGTATGGGAGGACCCACAAAGGCTGCCTGAGGAGCCCACCCTGAGCCAGAGCTGCTGCCTGCTCCCAAGCTGATGTCAGAATTAAATAAAGCAGCCCTGGCACTTGTTTGAGGAGAAAACTGTTTGAAAGCCAAGGCCCGTAGTGAGATTCTGCCTGTCCATCACTTGTCACACACTGAGGATTTGAGGGCCAACAGCGCTGTTCCTCCACTCCTCACTGCTCGTGTTTGTATGGCACTTCCCTTCTGGTTAGGGATGCACTTTCTCCTGCCTGGGCTGAGGAGCGAACGCTCAAGAGTAACACTGGTTGCAGTGAAGTAACTCCGAAAGCCCTCTACTGTGCAGGCGGCTGGCAGAGGCAATGTAGAGCTCTGCAGATAACACGTTCAGGGAGACAAAAGTCTTGCCGAGCGTGGCAGCCGTTCTGTCAGGAGCTGAAGCTAGTTCTTGAAGCGAAGGGCTCAGACCCCTCACAAGGACCCACAGCACAGGATGCTTCATCCCTCTCCTGAGTGGCCCCATGCCAGAGCAGGATGCTCAGAGAGATGGGGTTTTGGTCTTCTTCAAACTCCCAACACTTGTCAAGTATGGTTCCACACCAAGAGCAAACACATTGTCTCAGGTCCCCCCTGAAGGCTCTCTACACTTTGCAGACAGTTGCAATTAGGCAGGGTTCAAATCTCTCAGGCTGCAGGGAGTCACTAAATACAGACTTAGCGTATTTGGAGGAATGCAGCAAGCCCCGGGTTGCAGGAGGCATGGTGGCGTCTTGCCCTCTGGTTACAGAAGTCCTAACCACAAAAATATTTTTCCAAATGAAACCCTCTGATTGAATTCATGTTCACCCTTAATTGCAGGATGACGTGGGGTGTATTTTCTGGTAATTTACTCTTTACCAGAACTGTTTTTAAAATAACCTATCATGGACAAGACTGGACAGACTGAAAGAAAAAGGGGCAGGGGGGGGAAATCAGTCTCTCATTGTCTCCTTGTCTTCCCAAGGGGAAGGGTGCGAAGCCCAAGATTATAACATGCTGCAGAAGTCAAAAGGCTTTGGTCTCTATCAGGCAGATGGTGGTATGGCAAACACATGGCTGGCAGCCTATTCTCCAGAGGGTGGGTGCACATAGGAATGAGGATCAGTACCTTTTTTCCAAAGCTGGAGAAAACTCACTGGTAACATGGAAATGTAAAATCAAATGGTATGTGGAGCTTCCAAGGCTGGTGCATGTCTCATAAAGGGTATTTACAGAGTCAGGAGATATAAATGTTCTTTTACTTAATTGCAGTTTCCACACAGGGAAATAAGATACCTGCTGAGGCTGATGTCAACAAAGATGATTTCAGGTAACTCCATGGGGCTGCAAGTGAAGGATGACATATATCATCAAGAATGAAAGCACAAGAACCTGCTTTTAAGTTAACAAAATGATCTGGAGGTCATCAAGACTGTGAAAGAGCCTTTCAGTCTGCAAATAGGAACCCTGACCAGCAAAGATCTACACATAGCTGAGCTCACTACTCTGTCCTTCAACTGCAGTACAGGAAAGTGTTGCTTCCTGTGGGGTTTATTGTCAAGATGTTCTTTATGTCTGCTAGCAAAATATAGATAACTCTTTGTGTGTTGCTATAAGGTATCCTTGCCCAGTCATCTCAACTACATTTAGGCACTTAATTAGTATACCTGAAATTAGGTGTTTAATCATTTTAGACTTCCTCTATAGATATCTTCCCTTTTTGCTGTTGGTGGGGCAGCCAGGATGAGAAGCATTCCTGGTGGTGTACCAGCAGGTTCCTGAACACTGCTTTTTCAGGTTTTCAGGAAGGTCCTTCTGTATCTCTGCTTCCCCAGAGCATTCCCACATCACACAGCTTTTAGGACTGAATGGTGCATAGAGTGATTTTGTGAACCGCTACCAGCCCTGAGGATAAGTAATGTTAAGTAGTGTGTGGGTAATGTCCTGAAAACTACCCATCATAAGCTGTGGCCTTACCTGCTCCGGATCATGAAGCAACATCTGAAGGCCCACTACGAACTGGAGAATGCTGAACAGCAGCAAGTTACCCTAACCCATGAGAAGGCTACAGCATCCCTCTACAGCCCTGGGAGAGAGAGCACACAGCAAGGAATGACAGCCATTTCTGCACAGAGGTCAGCCAGACCATAATACATTTTCTTTAAAGGCATTTTCTGCTTTGTATTTTGTTAGGAGCCTGATATAAGGCTGCCTGCTAAGGATATCTGAAAGAGACAGTCCCAGTCTTTTACGCACGTCATTTACAAGACATGTTGTCCTTCTCTCTAGAAAACGTCACAGTAACTCCTCTGCAATTTGGAGCCTTCTTGCCTGTGTCATACCAGTATGTGGCACAGCAAGACATGAACCACAGCTACTGGAGAGCCTGGCTGGATTCCTTGCAATATGCGTAATGGAAACAGGTGACATCTAAACAGTACACTTAAGTACTTGTCTAGTCCCCGTTAGGGTTTTGTAGCCCTCCTTTATTTAAAGAAGAAGTTTCTGACACTTAAAAGAAGTTAAACAACTGTGTTTGAAAGCTTTAACATAAAACAGCCTCAACACTGTTCTCTCTTTATCTTGAGAAAATTATTCAAATCACCATTAAAATGTTTCTGTTGAGAATATGGAAATGTTTGGATTAAACAATAGATTTCTTTTCTAAAAATGATGCAAACTACAGAATAGGATCCAAACATACAAACACATGGAAAACACACATGTACACAAAAGCATTTAAGAAACAGCCAAAGCAACAAGTGTTTAGAAAGAAGTTAGTACAAGGTGTATCCAGGAAGGAACACTCCCTAAAATACTGAGCTTCAGCTGATGTGGCACTAATGAGCTATACAATAAAGCTAATGAGCTTTAGCTAATGTGGCACTCACTGCCTGCACAGAATAATGGGTGTTAACAAACAGAAGTGAAATCAAGACTATTTTAAGGTCATATTGTGTAATGGCCTTTCCTTGAAGTGGTATCCTTTAAAAGGATTGAAATAGTTATGAATGTCCTTGGATCTATTACAGATGGCGAAAAGAAAACTGCAGTCATTTCTTACACCCTTGTTTTGCTAAGAAAGGGGACAGCTCCTGGTGGACTAAGAGGGCTAATGATGTTAGGCAGAAATGACTTTGTCTATGTGATTTGCCCTGGTGTTTCTGTATTCCTTACTGCATACTTGAAGACAGCAAGGACAAGGCAGGTATTCCATCACTTTGTGCAAGGAGTATGTGGTGTTAGCAAACTTGTCTTACTTCAGATTTATTCCCCTCTTTTAAACACTGCTACAGCTTCATCCTTTTGGCCATATGCTGGAACCTGCCTTAGTGTCCAAGATTTATTATTATTACTAAAGGGCAACATCTGTTCTCACAGTGCCAGTGCACCTCAGACAATCTTTTGGATATAAGCTATACAGATCAGTGATTTTTATTAGTTACCAGTTGCTGTTTAACATCCCTTTCAGTTGCTGTTGGATAGAAAATAACTGCTTATTACTACATAGTGCTAAATATAATCAAAATGAAGCACAGAAATGGTTGTTAAGCATGTGCATCCTGTCTGCATTGTAATTGATCATGTATTCCAGTTGTCTAGCAGTACACTGAAATCCTCCCCAGAATGTTTTTAAGTTTAAAATCATTGAATGACAGAGCCACTAAAGCAGGAAGGGACGTCAGGAAGGTATCTTCCTTCTCGTCGTTCTCCTTGCTGTTTATATCTTCACTTCTATAATCATAGGAATGGTTTGGACTGGAAAGGACCTTAAAGAGCATCTACTTCTAACACCCTTGCCATGAGCAGGGACACCTTCCATTAGACCAAGTTGTCCAAAGCCCCATTCAGCCTGGCCCCCCTTTTAGTTGTTTACTGTTTCTTCAGTGCTGAGAACCAGTTGGTGCCCAGCTGGGGCCTTAGGTTGGTGTGAGTGAACAAACCCTCATAAAAAAGGCACCTAAATGTCTCTCCCAGTCAGCAGTGAGAAACTGATTGATTCAACGGTTTCCCAAGGGAATCTTTGCTGTTACTTCCTTACAGTCAGGTGTCTAAATTAGGTAGATCGACTTCCAACCTTCCTTGTTTATTCTCTCTTTCTTTTCCTTTCTACACCACATTGGCCCTTCCTGAAAGTTGATTGTTCCTTCTGCTTTGGCCAGGGTGCAATAAGAAATTGAGACTGTGTTCAGTAATTACTTGAATGTAAAGATGTACTAGGTTAACTGATGGTCACTGTCCAGCCTTGCTCAAGCTCCTGTTCAGCCCCATGGTTTAGAGCCCAATTCTACTGCACTCAAACTAAAAGTCCCCAGGCAATTCTCATCTGCAGGACAAGACATCAGAGAGTTAACACACTCCTTCCTCCAGACACTTAATTGTTTCCATACAAGCAGGTCAGACTGCACATGTTTAGTTGTGGTGATCTGTCAATTTGATTTTGGAGGTGAGGGCAGGAGCAGGTAGGTGACAGCGTGCTGGCGGCAAGCCCCAGCAGTGCAGAAGTGCTGCTGCAGGAGAAGTGAAGCAGGTTTGCTCCCAGGCTCCTTGTCACGCTCTGGGTACACAGCCGTGGCTCGCAATGACAGACTTCCTGGCTGCGTTCACACCCCCGCGATGATGCTGAGCAGACTTGACATCAGCACACACTGTCCCTGTGATACCGCCGTTTTCGAGCTGTACCAGGGCTAGATCTGTGTTTTAAAAGTCTTCTTTCAAAGCCAGCATCACTAACTCGCTCTCTGAATGCAAGGGCAAATCTGGCAACCTGGTCGTGTCAAACGTGTGTGAAGTCAGGGGACTGGGTGCGTATATCCTTCCTTCATATGTTAGTTATCCTAACTGCTGAGGAAACAAGATATTAATCTGAAGTACAAATGGTCCTTTCTTTTATGTTATTTTTGTTCATTAGTGACAACAGACACCATTTAAAAATCTATAGGAGCCTGTGTCGCCCTATTCAGGTGGCAAAAGTAAAGTAGATAAAGGAATATGCTTTTCAAGAACTGGACCTTGCCTTAAAAATAAGATAGGATTGACTGCTAACCAGAAAGCTCCATGTAATGTAGTGCCACATGATACTTTGCTTTTTGTTGACAACATTTGCCAGGTGAATCACAACAAACCCCTAACAATTTCTGCATTACTAAGAAGATAGAGACGGACAATATTACCAGTGAAATCACTAGCTCTCTAGCTCATAAACTATAGGAACAATTTGCTGTAGTGTCTTCCTGGTGAAATCTTGACATTTTTCCCCATTTCCTGGAGGAACTCTCACGCTGGTTCACCATCACCCACTGAAAGCAAGGTCCACCTCAGAGTTACAGCAGGTGACCCAAATCAGTTTTAAACCCCCCTGAGGATGGAGATATGACTACCTCTCTGTGCCCCTGTTCTCATCTTTATCCTGGCTCAGATTTTCTCCTTATGCAGGAGAAATTGTCCATGTTGCAACGTGTCTCCATTGTCTCTTGTCTTTCTCTGTTCACCTTCAAGAAAAGTCCAGCTCTATCTTCTCTTGTAACCCCCATTAGATAGCTAATGATGCAGTTAGGGCCCTCTCAAGTTACTTTGGTGTAGGGGCACACCTCTGTCTCATGTTCAACTTTCTGATCACAGGATTCCCAAGCCCAGACTTTCATGAGGGCTCTGCCACTCCATGTCTCCAGGTTGTTGAGATCTCACTGAAATCTCCAACAACTCCCTCTCGACCTGAGGGATCTCACTGTAGAAAGCAATTGCTTTGGTCAACCACAATTTGCTCTTGATATGCCCGATGGGGCTGAGTCCCCATCACTTTCTTCTCCTTCACATGCTGGATGTAGCTGCCAGGAGGATTTGCTCCATAATCTTCCTGGGAACTGACCAGTCTGCAGTCCCCTGTAGCCTCCTCCTTGCCTTTCATGAGGACATGAGTGACATTTTCCTTTTTGCAGTCTGTTTCTGTCTCTGTCTCACTCATGAAGCCCACAGGCACTGCATTGTGCTGCCTTCTTCTGACTAAGGATTCAGCTCTGCTGAAAATAATCATGTCCTTATGCTCTTAGAGGACATCAGAGACTTCTGCTACAATATACTCAACTGCACTGCACAGGGGCAGGGTGGCTGCTGTGGTGGGATTTTGGTTCTAATTCATGTCGCTTTGCCAATGGAAGAAATGTCATAGAGAAAAAATCAGCTGTTGAGAATTTAGCTGCTATCTTTCTGGGAAGGAGTGTCTGTTGTTACTCTTAAGGAGCATGTAGACTATGCTCAAATTCTGAGTCCACCTCCAGCAATCCTTGTAATCACAGTTTTCACACTGACATAGCTTGTCACTTCAGGCACCAACTTTCTCTCCTATTTTAGCATGGTTTTAAGCCTCGATAGAACTGCACCTGCATGTGTAAATATGACCCATATTTTGTTTCAATATTAAGCCCTTTCAAATTTATCCTTTTGGGTGTTGAAGCATAATCAGATCCTGGTTGAAACTGGTTTGAAGTGTTAAAATGAGATTACCCCCACTGCTCTGACTACAAACTCAGTGTCAAGCGAGCCCTCATCAAGTTTGCAGGCTACACCAAGCTGGATGGTGCAGTTGACATGCCTGAAGGACAGGATGACATTCAGAGGGACATGTACAAGCTCCAAAAGTGAACCCATGTGAACCTCACAATGTTCAACAAGGCCAAGTACAAGGTCCTGCACCTGGGTTGGAGCAACCCCTGATATCAATACAGGCTGTTGGATGAAGGGATTGAGAGCAGCCCTGTGGAGAAGGACTTGGGCATACTGGTGGATGAAAACCTGGACATGAGCTGGCAATGTGTGCTCACAGCCCAGAAAGTGCGCCCTCAGCAAGTTTGCCAATGACACCGAGCTGTGTGGTTCAGTTGATACGCTGGAGGGAAGGAATGCCATCCAGAGGGACCTTGACACGCTTGTGAGGTGGGCTGATGCCAACCTCATGAGGTTTAACCATGACAAGTGCAAGGTCCTACACCTGGGTCGGAGCAATCCCAGGCACAGCTACAGGCTGGGCAGAGAAGAGATTCAGAGCAGCCCTGCAGAGAAGGACTTGGGGGTGTTGGTTGATGAGAAAATGAACATGAGCTGGCTTCAGTGTGTGCTTGCAGCCCAGAAAGCCAACCGTATCCTGGGCTTCATCAAAAGGAGTGTGACCAGCAGGTCAAAGGAGGTGATCCTGCCCCTCTACTCTGCTCTTGTGAGATCTCACTTGGAGTATTGTGTGCAGTTCTGGTGTCCTCAACATAAAAAGGGCATGGGACTGTTGGAACAAGTCCAGAGGAGGGCCACAAGGATGATCAGGGGACTGGAGCACCTCCTGTATGAAGATAGGCTGAGAAAGTTGGGGCTGTTCAGCCTGGAGAAGAGAAGGGTGCGTGGAGACCTCATAGCAGCCTTCCAGTATCTGAAGGGGGCCTATAGGGATGCTGGGAAGGGACTCTTCATTAGGGACTGTAGTGATAGGACAAGGGGTAACGGATTAAAACTTAAACAGGGGAAGTTTAGATTGGATATAAGGAATAAATTCTTTATTTATATCCTGTGGTGAGGCACTGGAATGGGTTGCCCAGGGAAGTTTTGTATGCTCCATCCCTGGCAGTGTTCAAGGCCAGGTTGGACAGAGCCTTGGGTGACACGGTTTAGTGTGAGGTGTACCTGCCCATAGCAGGGGGTTGGAACTAGATGATCTTAAGGTCCTTTCAAACCCTAACTATTCTATGATTCTAAAGTATCCTGGGCTGTATCAAAATGAGCATGACCATTGAGCATGGTCAAGGGAGGTGTTTCTGTCCCTCTATGCATTCTGGTGAGACCCCACTTGCAGTCCTGCATCCAGCTCTGGAGTCCTCAGCACAGGAAAGACATGGACATGTTGGAGCAGGTCCAGAAGAGGGTCACAAAACTGATCAGGGGGCTGGAACACCTCTCCAGTGAGGAAAGGCTGAGAGAAATGGGGCTGCTCAGCCTGGAGAAGTCTCTGGGGAGACCTTAGAGCATCCTTTCAATACCTAAAGGGGATTTATGAGAGCTGGAGAGGGACTTTTTACAAGGGCATGTAGTGAAAGGAAAAGGGGTAATGGCTTTAAATTAAAAGAGAGCAGATTTAGACTACATATAAGAAAGAAATATTTTACAATGAGGATGGTGAAATGTGTAGTAGAAGACATCCCTGCTCTTTGCAAGGGGTTGGACTAGATGACCTTTAAAGGCTCCTTCCAATCCTAACTATTGTATGATCCCATGATCACTCTATGGCACAGTCAAGGGGTCTGAGAAATAACCTTCCCCAAGTGCCAAGAAAGGAGCAACAAGGAGGGAAGGCTCTAACATGGCTTTACTGGTACATGAGTAAACAAGTAAAAGCATGGACTTAAACAACCCTTTCTTGGATATAGACATGTGCGTGTCTGTGCACACCTAGATACACACCTAGATGCATGGATAGGTAAAATGACAACATTATTAGGATATGCAGTGCCACATGAGGAAACAGATACTGCATTTAAAAAATGAAGGGGCAACTTTTCTCTTACTAAAGTGGAATTAAATTCAGGTGTAACCACTGAATCCAACAGAATTGCTCTACTATAAAATTGCATAAAGAGAAAGCCTTTATAGAGCCAGCATCAAGAAAGGAGTTAATTTTTGAGCTCAAAGTGTGAAGGGGAACAAGATCTTACCTTCAGGGCAGATACTGATGTTGAATCTCTCTGTGAACACATACCGTGTGGTTTGTTAGAAGGAATGATTCCAAGATACTTCATGTATTTGCTTGCTGGGAAGATGGTACCCACTGCGGACACTGGACAACTTATGGGAAGTAGAAAATTCCCTGCTCCAAGAGATTTCCAAGCTACTGAAAGCTCTAAAGCACCTTAATCTTATATCTTGTGATGTCTTTTAAGGGCTATTCATAGCCCAGTCAAGGAACTGATTTTCATCTGAGGAGCTGGCACAATGACAGTAGCTGGCTAGAGTGACATGAGCTTTCTCTGGCCTTGTGAGCTTCAGGAGAAACTAGCTTTTCCTACCAGCACTGTCTATTATCTGCCCAGTCCTGCTGTGAATCAAGGCAGTACATGCAGAACCATCTTTGTAGTGCCAGAAAAATCACTGCTCATTTCCCTGCTGACATTTTGGGATGCAGCACTTTCACAGGGCGGATTGCACCAGGGCTCCCCATGGAGCTGCAGGAGGCTCTTTCCTCCAGCCAAGACACCACTGGAGCAGAGTAACAACCCCTGCCTGTGCGAGGCTTTAATCAGCCATTCATCCAGCTTATTAAAGCATCTATGAGTAACAGGAGAGCTGCAAGATCCCTTGGTGTGAGCACTGTGCATTTCCCAAGCCCCCAAGAGAACACACTTGGCAGACTCACTAGTGCTCCCCTGCTCTGGGGCAGGGAAAACCAGAGGGGCAGTTCAGGTCCTGAGCACCAGTTTGGTAGTATTTAAACAGTGTTATAAGAAGGACAACGCACAGGGATTTTTCTGGTACACAGCTGTGCAAAAACATTTTTCAGGCTGGAGAGGAACTCTGGGTACACTGGATATAGGGAGTGAGAGAAGGGGGATAGGACATTAATTTAAATGGTGAAAGCTGTCCTGTTTGAAGCTTGGCTTTGTAAAATCTGTCTGCTTATTTGCATCCCCCTGACATTTCAGCCACAGGGTAAATTACTCATCCAAATTATGAGGTATTTGAGCAAGATAAAACAGAAATGACAACTTACCTCCTTCTATGAGGTTGAGAAACAGTGCTGTTTGTGTCTGGCATTAGCCTTGCCATGGGAAATGATGGAGGAGGAGAGAGGAGAAATTACTGACCAAAATCAAAAAATTCCTGTGCTCATCACTGCCAAGCTAGAACTTCCTGGGGGTGTCTTGGGAATTCCATCACGTGGAGAATGGATGAACTTCACCAGCTGAAAATCAGGAATGGCAAGACTAAGTCACACATAAAGCCAGCAGCAAGATCTCTATTTTGGGTAACCCTTCTTTCTAACACCTCTGATCACCAGCAAAAACCGAAAGTACAGATTTCTAGGCTCACTAATTAAACATCAGTTTGATCCACCTCAAAACCTGGGAAAGTTTAACTGAGCTTTCTGGTTTTCCTCACTTACAAGCACAAACCCTGTAGCTTAAAGAGGAGAACAGAAAAAAAAATCAAGGAGATAGCTAACAGGGTGCTAATAACTTTAAGGCAACTATTTCACTGTCTGTCTTCTCAGCTATAGCAAAAGGAGGTCTTGGAGCAGACACCATAAACAGGCGTTTGCATTACTCAGACTTTGACCCAGGCTGTACAAACCTCCCTCCACACTTGCCCCAGAAATTCCTTCTAAGACCCCCCAGTACAGACAAAATAATAGGTGGCAAGGCACAGCAGTGCACGCATGCATCCTTCTGCAGGCACCTTCCAAAACTCAGTGATGCTGTGCTCACTGCTGCTGAGGCGTCGGGAGTTCACATGAACAGATGCTGTAATCCAGCACAAGACAAATATTGGCACAAGCTTGGAGGACCTCTTCATGTTTATTTATTATGAACCACAGTGAAACCTTTCCCAGTGTCTCCTGCCAGACCCGTGCAGCAGAGCCGGTGTGTGCATTGGGTGGGTTGCTGGGCTGCTTCTTCATCTTGATGGAGGTTTACACTTGCACAGCCCTCCATCTCCCCAGTCTCTGAGCTGCTCCTCAGGGAACACAGGATGACCATGTCCCAGGTGCTTACCAGGAGATATGAAACATTGCTGGGCACAGCTCTATTGTCACAGGTTAGTTCCATGCCAGGGTGTGCGCTAAATATGGGCCAGGGTTCACTCAGCCTTTTTCCCTGGCCTCTTCCTTTTCATGGTTTATGTACAGCTTTAGGCCCTATCAGTCCACCTCAGGAATGATATTCTGGAGCACTTAGTTAAGAAATGTGCTTACTGGGGACATACAAGCACAGCTCATCATGATCATGTCATTGCCAGCATCCTTCTCATGTTCTGTGGCTAGCAACCCCAGTTGCCTCCTTTTCACATTTGTGAGTTTTCTGAGGCATGGAGTATCTTTTTACATGGCTTACGTATCTTCTTTCTTAGTCTTCCCAAGTCTTCTCAATGCAAAAATAATGAGTAATAATCTTTTCCAAACTCCAGACACATTTCGACTGTAAAGCTGGTCAGAAAAAAAAGAGGGCCTCATTTTGTGGAAGCAGCTAGTTTTCTGTGGCCTGTCAGAAGGAAGCTGCGTTTCACACACCTACATTTTCTTTGACACAGAATTATCATCCTTTACCTTGCCTTTATTTGCTTGCCATACAACTTGCTTCAGATTCAGGCAGGACTCTTTCAGGATCAGAATGTTTTCAGATGTAGAAAACAAAATCTGTATACTTTCAAAAAGTAGTTTTAAATGTCTCTTCCCCTGCCAACATATTTTTAATAGTGTAGAAAAAAATGTATTCCAGATATGCTCATCCCACTTTGCAAATCTTATGCAGTCAAATAACTGGCAGCTGTTGGGCCAACTGTTTCCCATTTCAAAAGAACACAAAATTTATTTATAAAGAAAATGTCCAGTCAGACATTCTCCCATTTCTGTTCCACAGATGCTTGTTTAAAACCTCCTTGCATTACTCATCTATGGAGTCCTCTCTGCCCTGATCAAGCTGTAATTCCAGCTTTGTCAGCAGTGACACATAGTAAATAACAACACATAGTGAATCTGGATATTGGGGTTTATTTAAGAGCTGACACGATTCAAACTTCTGCCGTCTGTCACTGTCTCCCATGCTCACTTCCTGCTTTCCGAGGCCTCCACATCCCTCCTTCCAGCAAACTATGGTTCCCCTGGATGCGCAGGCAGAAATCTGGATCAGGCCCTGGTGTGCTGCTGTTCCCAACTACTGGCCTTGGGCATCATGGCCAAGGTCCCATTGCAACCCCAGACACATCACCATGCATCTCCCTGATCTCCGATATCTTCTCCCACTTCCAGGATCTTCCTTCCAATGCTTTTCTTTTCAAAATCACTTATTGGCAGGGACCCTTCTTTTCTGGGTCTAGATCTTCTTTCCAGAATCCCAGGCCCCTGGTTTTCCCAACCTAAATGGTCCATGTGCAGAAGTCCAGCACATGAGCAGCCTCCTCCCTGGGGGCTCTGTCTCATGGCTCTTTATTAACTGGAGTATTGAGGTTGTGCTGTTTTTCTTCAGCTCATGTATTATCAAACTTTGCAAGCAGACCATCCCACTCACAGCTAGCAAGGAGCAAGTTCCTGCCTCAGTGTTCAGAAGTTCAATTTTGGACAGTCACACACCCACACACACATACCAAATGATCTTGCTGCCTGTTAACGTTCACAATTTAAGCTATTTCTTCGCCTACGACAACCTTCAATAGCATGTTCTTCCAGAGAATGGAAATTAGCTACAATTACATTTGCTCACTTTAATTTCATTCCCTCTGGTGATATTGCTGGTCCCAACTACTGATATTTTCTCTGACATGTACATTGATATGTCAAGTACCAATGTAAGCAAGTTGCTTTTTTCTGTGTTAGAAAATATGCTAAATAAGTTTCCATTCCAATGTGAATCTACAACAGATTGTATAAGAAGATTGATGAAGCACTATGCTGAAGGAAAATGCATTGAAAAGATGTAGGAATAATCATGAATTTATGCCTCTGACATACATTTCCAAAAGCATTGTTCTGCCTGACCTTCTTAAATGCAAGGTACTTGAGTACAGTTCAGGAGGGCTGAAACATCTCAGACAGCTTCAGAGAAGGCTGCAGTTGATACAAGACCCTTACCTCCTACTATAGCAGCTATAAGAAATGGAAGCTATTAGTGATGCTTTTGTGAGAAAGCCTCAACTTTCATCAGCTCTCTGTGGCAGTAGGTTTGGAAACAGCATCCACCTCTCGAGTCTCAGGCAGAAGCCAGAGAAACCAGTGATGGCTCCAAGAAGCACAGCCAAAGGCTGGGGTGAAAGTCAAGAACTGGAAAACACATGGCATGTGAGATGTTGGGTGCAGGACTTGATTGTCAGGCAGATGCTGAGAAAAGCTGGCAGCCTGTGCTATCCAAATGAAGGAGCAATTTTCATTTGTTACATTCAGCTACTTTCCCAGCAGTTGAATACTTTCCCACTCACCCAGTATGAGGTTCATTCGCATTCTTTCAGGGATGCCTGTTGCACACAAACCTACGGATCCTGTGTCACTGCCAAGATGCTTGTTCAGCTTCACTGTGGCTATTACACTGCATGCCCAGACACATGCTAAGGCCCAGCATGATGACACTTGGAAATGCGTTCATAAAAACAAAGAAATTCATTAGAGAACGCAGAGGCGTGAGAACAGCAATGCAGTCCTGGGGTGAAAGAGGACCTGACTGATCCTTAAAGCATCAGCTAAGCCCATTTCAAGACCCAGACAGAGACAAGAACAACATCTACCAGTACAAAAGACAAAATTTGAGATACTCGTCTTTTGTAAGACAAAATGCATCTTGGGTCTTCTTGCTGTGCCTTGTGCACATAGACAGATGTAGAGTAATTGCCTTTTTTATTAGACAATAAGCTGTTCATGGGATTTTGCCAGCCTGCCTTGTGAATGATCATTTGAATGTTTGCAGGATTCAGCCAATGCTTTTTATAATCACACCCCAGGCTTTTCCAATCACAGCACCTCGCTACACAGCACTAAGGCACAAAAGCTCTTCCCTGAGCATACAATCAGCAATGCTAGTCCTGACATTTCAGTAGAGCAATGTGCAAAGGGGTAGCGCAGCATGCTTGCATGCACTGGAAGATGTGAATTTGGTCATGTATGCCAGAAGAAGGAGCAAAACCATCCAGGGTCTGAGAAAAACAAGCAGATGATCTGATCTTGACCTGTAGCCATCTGGACATATTTCTGTCCTGATGTGTTCCTGCTGTGCAAAGTATGCCTGGCACAGGAGTGGTGCCTGCCTGCCCACCACCACATCCAGCCCCAGTGCCAGCATGGAAGCATCCACCTTCTCTATCATATAGAGGAGCTCGCTGGCCAAAAGCTCTGGCATGGAAAGAGCTCTATCCTTGCTCCCCCAGGGAAAAGCTCACTGTCCCAGGGAAAAGTCCTGCCTCAAAGCAACACTGCCCAAAGCCAGGTGTCCTTAGCGTTATCTTAGTTTGCCTTTGCTTCTACCACCATCCCCACCTTCTCCCCAGATTGTGAACCACCACAACCAGGGCCTCCTCCTTGCTGCTGTTGCTTCCCTTCCTGGCCACTTTCCAGCTGATACACAGTTTCACCAGTTCTTGCTTGTGATCTACACTGTCCAAGTCCCTTTAAGTGCCACCGAGGCAGGCAGTAGAAGAGCTCATAAGTGTGGCAAACTCTGCCCAGCCCCTCAGTAAAATGCCAATTACAGGTAAAACTGTCTGGGCCTCAAAGCCAGGCTATGAAGCGTTGTGCCTGCTCACAAGATCTCCCCAGTCCAGACCTGTGGCGATCTGGACACAGCCTGTTGCAAAGGGCTGGGCAGGTTCAGGTACTCCCATTTCAGACCATTTGGTGAAGCACTGGCAGGTTCTTTCACAGGTTGGTTCTTTCTTCTTTCCTATGTTTCTGTATTTTTTTTTCTCCACTGAAATAACTATTCTAATGTTATGCGGGAGCCTAGAGTTAGGGTCATGTTAACATTTAGGTACTTTCTATGTTTCCTAAATTTGTAAGCTAGTAATAAAGAAAAACACTCAAAGAGATTTATCTGGTAAGATTTCTAGCAAGAAATGTATGCAGAGTTTGAAGTTAAGGATAAATCACTTCAGGTTTAAATTATCAAGCAAAAGTGTTTTAAAATGTATGCTATTAGTTTGGAGTAGTTTCATGGAAACAGTAATTTCATTATTCAAATTTGGAAAATAAGGGCATGAATTGATTTTATCAGTGAATAACTTCTTACATGAGGAGAGTTCAGCTTAATCCAGTTCCTGAGCACAGGATATTTTTCCATTGGTTATCATGTAGAAGTTGTGCTGACTAGCACTTACCTGTTGGAATAGTCCTAGTACCACCAACTAATTTACTTGCATAGCTGCTAATACAGACAGAAGGATGGGATGCGGTTCCTTGCAACCACAAGTAAACCCAACCTGGTAATTCAAAGCTGAAAACCACAAGACAAAGAAGACTATATTCCTCCTGCTGTGGGACAACTGCGGGTAAGTAAGAAATGTCACAAGAAATCAAAACATTTGTTTTTACTTTGTTTGATTTTGTGGGTTTTAATAAGTAATAATAGAAATAAAAAGAGAAGAGAGGTAAAATAAATATCTGTATAAAATTCATGACTGATGTATTAGTGTACATGTCAAACATGATTGAAAATTAATTAGATTTAATAACATTTTATATTTCAAGTATAATTCAGCTGAAAACATTCACAGCTTTCTATAGTGGTGATTCAGGTGAGAAGTAGTTTTTTACGACCTCAAACAGATTTAGGTTTTATTACTCTTTTAATGAGGTAGACCGCATGCCATATGAATTCCCACATACATCACCCTGTCCATGGGCAAAAATGTGAACTTTGAGCTCCTAACAGGGAGACTTTAAGGGAAAATTAGAGGCTAAAACTTCTCCAGCTGTCTTTGCAATTCTTGTTCATTGAGGTTTGAACTCTTCTAAAAAACTACGGTCTAGCCAAGGTCAGTTTGTAACAACACGTTATATTTGACCTGTGCAGTACTCATTGCAAAGTACTCACTTCATTTTATGTTAGTCTTTCCTACAAAACATGTGGAGGTGAAAGTATGCCCCTAATTTTAGTTCCTTCTATGTATGCGTTAAAGAAGCCTATATAAAACCAGTACTTGTCTGTGTCAGCATCTATAAAGAACAAAATTCATGGGAATATAGACATACGGAAGATGAAATTTTGGTTTAAAATAACTGCTGTTACATGTAAAATGGCTCCCATGACTTTAAGGACATTTGCCTCCATTTAATACTGGTTTACTGGTTCAATAGCTGGAAGGTATCTGGGGTCTGTGATTGGAAGAGGGTTATCAGGTAGGAAGGTGCCACCTGTAAGCCAGCCTGGGCAAACCAAGTGTGCTGATGGCTGCTGCAGAGCAGTGAGAGGAAACTCCTGGCTGTGTATGACAAGCTTCAACCAGCTTACAAAGCCCAAGAGCATTGCACTGCTCCAAAGGATCATTGCTGGGTGCTTGCAGGCCGTGCTTTACACAGGCACCGAGACCAAATATGCTCCTGCTGGTTGGAGAGGCTCCTGCAAAGCATTTTCTCTCTGCCGTGCTCACTTGTGCAGTGCTTGCTCTGAATGCAGCTGCTGGAAGTGGGCATTTCTCTGTGGGACCTCAGAGGAGCCAGTCCAGGGCTGCTGAGACTAGAGTGAGGGTCCCTGCAGTCAGGTGTTGCTGTATGCATCGTGGTGGCTAAATTAAAAGATGATCTTAGAAAGACAATCTTTTCCTTACCTTTACCGTTCTTTTATGTTTGTATTTACAGCCTTTAAATATTCTGTATTCTGTCTCACTTGGTCTTCTTCCTGCTCTCCATCCATTCATTAATCCATCCATCCATACAACCTCCAAAGAAAAGGATTACTTTCACTATCCCAGCACTGCCTTCCTATGCAGAACAAGGTCTGTAGGTAGGAATGAGCTGGGGATGGAAAATGTTCTCTCTTCTTTTGCCAGTTCTTACTTGCATTGTAGACACCTTTGGTTTCAGGATGGCCAAGACTCAGAAACCTGCAGCTGGTCTGCTCTGAGAGACACAGAGCCTTACCCCTACACAGATTCAGACGGGTCAGTTGTCCCATTTCTCAGGAAGGACATTGCACAGCCATCTCTTTCACTTGGTTGGACAGCCTGGTTTGTACCTGAGTGCTAGGGAGCATCCCTAGGCTGTGTACCTTGCTAAGTTGGTAGCACAATTCCAGCACTGCTTTGGAGCAAAACAGCTGATCCCCACCCCCAACCAGTCAATGAACACAGTTCAGGAGGCATTCCCAATAAGTCATTTCAGTGCAAGAATCCTGTTGCTTCAATGCTGGCCTCAGCACCAGCACTGGGCATATCCCATGTGTCAGCACAGACACAGCCCCCGAGCTCACAGGACAACCTGTCTGCTCCATGGCTACCCTTGTAGGAAAAAACTCCATTGAGAGGAGGCACTAGAGGAGCGTCTGTGAGGTGTGGGAGCAATGCAGACTGACAGGAAATTCACAGCCGCTTCAGGAACTGCTGATGGCACGTCCTGAGGAAGAACGTGGAAGGGATGTTTGCATTGGGCAAGACTGCTGGAATGCTCAGTGCTGGAATTAGGGACATCAGCAGTGGAGTGGCTGTGTCTCATTCAGAATTGTGCCTTTCTTAGGAGCCCTCACCTGTACACATTGCTCAGAGGCTGGGGGGAGGTGGGTTTGTTCCTGCTCCATTTAACCAGTGATCAAATGCATGGTGGAAGCAGCAAGCATTAGGCACATCCAGGCCTTGGCATCCCAGGCACTGCAGCAGTATTGAAGTGAGCAAACCTGACTGTCTGGGTCACTTGTTCACTGATTTTTGCTAGAGAAAGATGATTTACAAAATGATAAAAGCATTCGAAAGTGAGTGCTTATTTTGCAGTCAGAAGCATAAGCTGGAGCTCCAGACACAGTGCTATGCCAGGACCTGACAATGCAATAGTAGGAGTCATAAAAATAGCACAAAGGCATGCGCTAACCTGCTCTTAGGCCTCATTTTTTAATGATTAATTTCATTCCTGATAAAACATTTCTCACCTTCCTTTCACTATTTTTGGGTTGTCTTGTTAAGCAATTAAATGTTGTTTCCTTTGGCTATTTGCTGTGAAAGTGACTAAAAAAAACAGATGGTGAATGAAGAACAACATGTGCCAGTTCTATCAAAAAAGGAGACTCAGCTCGCAGTTTGGCAGAGTCACAGGAGGAGCTTGGGACTGAGCCAAGGAGGCGGCCAAGCCCAAAATAGGCCCTGGTCTGAATAGATGTGTAGTGATGCCTCTGGGATACACAGCTTGAACATCTCTTTCTGCCTGCAGACCACCTGCAGTGTTCCAGTTTGTACGTGTTTGCAGGGAAGGAAGGAAGAGAGTGAGGAAAGAAAGAAGGGACGAAAGGAGGCAGGGAGAGGAAAGGAGGAAGGGAGGGAAGGAGTGAGGGATAGAGAAAGCAAGGAAGCAAGAGAGGAAAGGAGTGAGAGAGAAGGGGAGATGAAGAGAGGCAGGATAAGCAAATGATCATGTGTTACTGTAAGGGCAGAATAGTTTCCGCAATAGCACACTGATATTTCAGATAACTGCTGTTAAAGATAAAGCCTTCCCTCCAACATCATCAGACAACTGCTTTCTTGCATCTTCTCATTGTTCCTCAAAATCCTTCTAATGATCTCCCACAAAGCATACGCAGTGAACACCTTGCTTTCTCCCTTTCCTGTATCTGTGAGTTCTTCCAGACCCGTCCCCCTAATGCCTCTACCAGCTCTTTCCTGATAGCCTAAATTGCTGTTTGTCATCATTGTGTGATTAAGGCTGGCCACCTCCAGGGTCTTTGGTGAGCTTTGCATTCTTATTCTCAACTCAGTGAGCCTTCAACATATTTGATGGTTTCTCTGTGTAGGCTTCATTGGCTCTGGGCTCTTCTGAGGCTTCTCTCACCTCTCTGACACACCTATATGATGTTTCTGATTATCTCATCCACCATCTTGCATCCTTTGTCCTGCTGTTTTCCAACCTGACTTCTTCAGCTTAATCTAAACAGTATGATCTAAGTCCTTTGGAGCAGGACTTCTTCTTTGGACAAACCTGAGACAGTGTGGCATGATTTTGATGCTGCATCAACTGCACACACACCAGGCAACACTCTGCAAAAGCAGCAAGGACTACAGCTGCTCTGTATGCTCTGACTAGGGCTTTGTTGGCTTCTCCATGAG
Organism: Neopsephotus bourkii; assembly: GCF_033783945.1. NCBI lineage: Eukaryota > Metazoa > Chordata > Aves > Psittaciformes > Psittacidae > Neopsephotus > Neopsephotus bourkii. The sequence continues at coordinate 6,268,867 of NW_026902113.1, forward strand.
ACCTGCCTTCATGTTACAAAGATTAACCCAACCTACATCACGTGAGCTGTGAAACTAGACTCTGCATTGTCTGTCTAATGAAATAAGACAATGCTTTATGCTTCTGCAGGCATGTCAGGACCTGAGGGCCTCTTGAGGTGGCACATGATCTAAAAATTGTATACAAAAGGGCTGTACCTGTAACGGTTGATGAAGGCAGGCCAGCTGGCACAGAATGACCTACAGGTAGATCTCTTAGCCACCAGAACTGTAGCTGTTTGCAAACTACCCTTGATAAATAGCTAAAACTAGTACAGACAGCCAGGTTGCTATGCTCAGGGATGTTCCCTGTCCTGTTTCATTTCCTAGAAGAGGTATAACCAGGCTTTCTTTACTACTGTTCATTACAGAGATATACAGGAAGATATTCCCTTTCCGAGGTCCCCATAGCTTCCCATCACAGAGTCACACTCTCTTACCTTCCAGCTCCCTTTCATCTGCATGTTTTTGTCTCCAAACCATTCATTTTTCATATGAACAATGCTGTTTTCCATTCTGCATTCTCTTCCAAGTACTACTCTCCTGTCTTCATCTTCCAGGCCTTTACTATCCCCTTATTTACCATTTCTTCAAGAATACTTATGGTGCTGCTCTAAGGGTAACCTCTAGCATGTGCTTCTGCACAGGCATCAGAATTTGTGAGCAGCATAGTTGGAACCTGAAAAGGTGCAAGCTCTAAAGGTTTGGAGAAGGCCTGTGCACTACAGGTTTTTCTGATCAACAGCTATGTCTGTATTTCAAATTCAAGGCTTTTTCTGGTGCTCTGTTGCAGGAAATGAACCTTGCCTTAGGCATGATCTGCTTTTAAATTTCCAGCAATATGTGAACATAGCTGGACCACTAGTTAGCACTTCTACCGAGATGGAGATATCCTTAGTAGACCTGCATCATGCCAATGCTTTGGTGACACATGTGAGCTTCTGTCACTGGTGGGTCCCAACGAACCCCATCACACAGCCTTGTAAACCAGGCATGACCTTCCCACTGACCTCCTCTGCTCCAGATAGCAGTAAGGCACTGACCCTTCAGAGCGGTTCAGCATCAAATGAATAAACCAGACCTGAGTTATAAGGGCTTCCTTGCAAAAGGGAATTTTACATTTCATCTGTTACAGACAAAGTAAAGAGTTACAGCCCCAGGCAGTCTGCAGTGGCTCTCCAGGAGCCGCACAGCATGTGCTCAGTCCCAGGCAGCATGTCTCACACTGTGTTCTCCTCGCTGGAAGACCTGCAACTCCCCCATCCAACGGCTGGGGCACTGTGATTTACAGCAGTTTCTTCAAGGTGCCCAATTAAAATCTCATGACGCACAGACGGATTGGGTCTTCTCTTCAAGAGCCATTACTCCAACTGAAAACATTGAACAAGACACAGCATCTGAAAATAGCTGCAAAAAATTTATGGGTTTTCTTACAAAGTTTAACTTCTCTTTGATGAAAAAGAGGGGGCACAATAAAAAGAAGCGTAATGCTTTCATTTTATTGCCTACCTTGCTCCCAGCACTCAAGAGCAGCTCCAGAAATTAGAAGAGAAATGGGTATTGTCAGAAAAATCATCACAGAATGATGAAAATAACTTTAAAATTAAATATACTGCATTTGGACAAGGTTCTAAGTTAGAAACCAACAAATTAGCACTGCCCTAATTTTTAAAATTTGGTTTATACAGTGGTATGAAAAAAAAAAAAGGACAATCTGAAACATTTGACACTTCATCTCAGTTGAAATCTATTGTTCAGAAAACTGTAGCTAGAGGGGCTTGGAATCAGGCTCACCTTGAGGAGAATTCCAAAATATTTCACTAGTTTTGCTATTTCAGCCATTTCTAGTGAATCACCATTACGGATGGGGTACAAACTGCTAACATCACTCATGAAGCCATCCAGGAACAGCTACGCTCCATCATTAACTCATATAGATGAAGTAACAATGGCTTATGCAGCACAACTCCCTAAACCAAAATGACATGTTAATGAAAGCTGTCACTGACTATTTCTCCTGAAGGTTTATGTCAATATGAAAAAAAGGTGGAAGGTTAGAGGTCCTAGAACAAGCTAAAAGTGAGACCTCTAGGGCTGAAGGTTGACTTCAGACTAAGAGCAAAGAAATGGTTAACTGCTGTTTGATTTCTCTGCATTCGGAGAAATAGAGCTTCAGTAAGTAAACAGAATGGTTCAACATTAAAACCTCATGGTAGGATCATTTTCTTCTCCTAACAGAAATAATCTTTAGCTGACCAAACTTCGTCTAAATATTTGTGTGGGATCATGCCGGTTAGTGCTATTATCGAAACACACTTCATCTGCGGTGTCCCATATTCACTGCTCCTTTCATAGGCCACTATTTCACAGAAAAGCAGGTGAAGCACCCAACATCTGTGCAGAAGCCATCGCAAGTAACCCTGTGAATAAACCCCAGACCTGCAGCCAGAGCTGATGTCTGTGCTTTGAATTTGGAAATTATAGCAGGATGATTCTCTTGGAGCTAAAGTGCCTGGAAAAATCTGGACTTGTGATTGAGTTAATTGAATGGGCTTCATTTTGAGGGCAGTCAGTAAAAGATGGAAATGCCTAAATGGGAATTTCTTCAGCACATATCTTTGGCGGATTTAAAAGTAACTCATTCACAGTCATATCCCAGAGCAGAGGACCTGCATTGATTGTTTCATCTCCTCATCCATTTAATTCATCCAAATGTGGCTTCATAGCTGCATAATATTCTTCAGGTTACATTTCACTTTCTTTATTCACCTTATGGCCCTCTTGACACAGCGCAAGCTCTTTCTGAGCAGAGTCATCATTAAATAAAAGCACCATCTATTTCATTGGAGTCTATATTTATTTCACAACCTCAGAGAATTGCTGGAGAAATTATTGCTAACAGATATGACTGCAGAGACCATCCCTGGGGTACCTTTCTGAGCACAGCTCCTCTGAAGGTTCCCGTTAACCACCTGTAGCTCAGGACCAGGTCTGGAACTCATCACCACAACTCCCATCCACTTTTAAAACTTGTTCTTTTTTTTTTTTTTCTTCTATAGAACTTGTGTTTAATAAGGCATAGTTACAAAATTGCTTGTTTTATGTTCCTAGGTAAGGGCTGCCAAAGATCTGAGCAAATCAGGAGGGGGAGGTTAATATTACCCCAAGGCAATCTCTCTATAATCCCCTCCCCAAACCAGTTCACACTGACAGCTTATTCCAGGGATATTTATGTTTTCTCAAATGAACTAAGAAAAAGCTTACGGTGTGAAATGAAGGGCAGTGTGGTCCTCCCACATCCATTCTATTAAGGACAGGAGAGTGGCAGGTAAACCTGGCCAACAGCAGTGGACAGTGTTCACACAGGGAAAATACTGCAGGGATTCACTCCTCTGGTATAAATACCTCTGCCTCTAGATTGGTTTTCTTTTGTTTAATATTTCTGAAGAAATAGTTTTGAGCAGTAAAAATCTCCTATTGGAACTTAGCCAAAGTTCCCCAACATTTTTATGACACAGTGCATCAAAGTGCTGATAGGAAAGACATGGAACATTTGGGAATGATCAATCATCTATGAGTAAACCTTCCCATGTAACTGCCTTCCCCCTCTAAAAGAAGTGCCGTGAATGCTGCATTTCAGCAAAAGCACTAGTAGGGGGATCCCAGGGTTGCTACTCAGATGGAGCATCAAACATGTCCCACTGAAAGCAGTCTCTGGGGGCCTCCCTGCAAGGAAGGTCTCCCCTGTGGTTAAGCCATCTTCAGTGGCCTCATGTCTCTTCCTGGGCTGTATTAATGCAGAGGAAACCTCTAAGCAAACATCTGTCTTTGGTGGTTCTTCAATGTCAATTCACCGATATTACATTTGCCAAGGAAACAAAAAAATCAGAAGAACAGTAAATACTGAAAAAACACAAGCTAATTCCAAGTAACTGCAGCAACAGCAGTAACGGGGGCAATTCTAGGATGGTGCAGCCAAAGCCCTTTACTTGAGAGAGCAGTTGTCAGAAAACAGAAAGAGGGAAGCGCATGATCCAGCTGCACCGCCATCAGATAGTTTTATTTTGAAGTTAAAAGTAATGTTTAACACTTTGTGATTAGCACCATTGCAGTAACTTTGGGAAGTTTTCTCTTAACAGACACAGAAGAAGTCTAGAAGCTGAAGCAAACCTGGATAGAGAAAAGGAGCTCCCAAAGTAGAAGTTTATTTCCCACTATGCACACATATAATATTGCCCACGAGTATATTATTATTCTAATTTTTGCAGACTATTTTGTCTCTTCTCTGACTTCTCTGAGTGCTCTCCTTTGCCACTGCAGGGATTATTGTGCTAATAAAAAAGCTTGCCATTCTTGGTGGAGTCCTTGAGATTCACAGAGTCTGTTTCTAATTGTTTTCTTATTGTTGGCTTTGAACTTCACATCTTTTGTGCTGATGTGTGCCTTGAAAGCCCTTCTTGGGGAATATAGTATTACTAATGTGAGATGTTGATCAGCCCCCATGGCAGGATGTTTATATGCAGAGGAATGTTTTGATCTGCGGCTATAGCCTGAGTCTGGATCTTGCCTGGGTTAGTTTGGATGCTGTTCTGCTTAATTCTGTCAGATTGCCTTCACTGTGTCTTGGGATTTCTCCATAAGTTTAATTTCTTTGATTTATCAATGGCCAGTGGATCGTATTTTTCCCCACATTCACAGATTGTATGGTAAGTGCTATGTTGTCAGCAATTGCTATTTAATATAGAGAGAATTTCAAATTTATGAGCAGCCCTATTACCCTCACTCTGTTGAATTAATAGCAGATGCCCCTGAATTTGGTGTATTTAAACTTTACTTTGTTAAAAGTAACAAATAGCGTTTGTTACTTTTGATTAAATACAGTGCAGTCCTTGGGACATGTACAGTACTTACATTTGAGTGTTACCAAGCAACACCACATGATTTTTGTATCTGTGATAGTCACAAGGGACTGTGAGGTGCTGGCTCAAAAGCAAACTTGCTGCTGCTGTACTGAAAAAAAAGAAATAAAATAAAAAAGATAAATTGTTCCAGATTTGCCATGCTGGCTCAAATCTGTGGTCGGTCTGGTCTGATCCGGTCTCCCTCATCCAGCACCAGCTGAGAGCTGCAGAGGAAAACTGAAACAAATAAACTAACAAAATCTGAGAGATATGTAGGCAATTTACAGCACGATTTACAAGATCAGAGCACTTTTTGCTGACTTACAGGGATGTCCTGGGGCAGACAACAGTCATTACCTTTATTAAACTTTAAGGACAGCAGACTGAAAGGAATTCAAGTGAGATGTATGGCAGTTTGGGTGGTTGACAAAACCCTGGAAGCGGATTTGGCATTCCCCTTCTTGACAGAGGAGGGACCTCTGGGCAAGGTCTGCTTGGGCAGCATGCAACTCCTACAACAGAAAGATGTCAGGGAAGTTGGACATGCTGCTCTCAGAGAGGCAATTCTCCTTGCTAGTGTTAATTAGCACTTTCATGATGAAGGGACATCCCAGTGGATAGGCAGAGGAATTCAGCATACTAAGAGAATTGCTGCTACCTCTGGTCTTGGAAAAGAACCAGATGAAGGTATTCAGATGACTTGTGTTGCTCATCCTGGACTTGCAGGAGGATGAAGGATGAGATCCAGGATAACATTTTGGTACCTTCTTCTCAAGCAAGATCCATAGTCTAGAAAGATTGACCAGAAAAACCTGGCCTATGACCCTGGGTCCTGCCCCTCTGCCAAGTGCCCTAATGACAAGCTAATTTTTAATGGGATCCTAGCTGTAGAGATTGTTCCACTAAGACGATTACAGCTCAGCAACTTGATCTCTTTTGAGAAGACCTCTCAATTCATTCCCCCTTGAAGCTTAGGAGGCCCCAGAATTCATCTCCCTCTCACCCCTGCACTGATCCACTAGACACCATTCCCCCTTCATCTTTTACAAATTCTCCCCCATATATGCTGGACCAGCAAAAAGACCATGATTTTTAGGGGCATTTGTATTTCTTGTAGGTTCTTCACATGGGAGATGCCCAAGGTAGCATTCATTGCTTGGTCCGGAAAGATGCCTGACTGTGAGTTTAAACACGCAAGTAATTTTGTCAAAGGAACCAGTTCTGTGCTTACATTTATTGATGACTCCATCCAGAGTGTTCAGTGCCTGTCAGGATCAGCTCTACACATTTGTGACAAGCATCTCAGCAACCCAAAGACAGAGTCTGCCTTTGGACATTTAAGAAAGACAGTCTGAACCATCAGGGGCTCATCATGGTCCTCTGAGCCATAGTTCCCATGACTTGCTCAGAAATGATACAAAACCAAGCAGGGTGCAGAGGTCTTCTTCAGTTAAGGTTCCTGGAGCTCCTGCAAGAGCCAGAAGGCTCTCATAAAACCCTTGTGCATGTAAAGACCTGGCCTCACAAGGCCCTTCGTCACAATTTCTGTCCCAAAGACAGGGAACTCCATCCTTTACATCAGCAGCAAAGCAACTCCTCCTGAACATGAGTTAAAGATGCTTTTCTTTTTTTTCCCCCAGAATATCTGAAACTCCTCTAAGTTGCCTGTATGCTGGTGCTGATGGTGGATTTTACAGTCTCTGTGAATGTGAAGATAAGCCAGGCTCTGCATTAACGCTGTTGCTGCACCTTCTAACCCAGCAAGCCATCTCCAGCTCTCTCAACCTCCAAAACAGGAACTTTCAAGCACAGTTCTCTGTTCTGTCAAGATTTTAGGAATCTTCTAGGCAAAAAGGGTGTGTCCTATGAGGAAAACCACGTTCCAGCATTTTCTGAGTTCTTAGTGGTTTTCTAAGTATTTTTACCAGGTCCCCCAATAGTATATGGAGGTTTATAGCAACTAAGCAACTAATTTTAACAGAATGCCTTAATTCAATTTTCTTTCTACTTTTTCGTCATTAAAGCACCTTGGACACTAAGCCATAAAGATGTTTGCCATGCAGTGTATTCTAGTAGCAATTTAATCAGCCTCAGATCAAGATGCAAAAAAAAAAACCAAACCCCAACAAGGGAACTTTAAAACACATAAATAAAATCAGCATATTCCAAGACATGTGTTTATCTGCTGTAAATCCATGTGACTCTGTTTTGCCAAGCAAATGTATATGTGTAGCAATGAACAGCCTCACACACAGAAACACAGGCACTATAGAAATCTGATCAAGCCTTTAGTGTCTGCATTTTTCTCTATATGAAAATCATTTAATGCCAATAGTTAGAGGTTTCCAGCAGAACTGAATGACACAGTCCATGCTGAGTTGGGAAGACTAGGAAATGCCTATATGCACAACTTTCATACATTAATGCTATACACACAGCATTGAAAGCACATAAGTCTGTGCAAATAACATCTGGTTCTCAACACCATTACATCAAGTGACACCATTCAGCCATTAGTCCAAGCGTTAATCCTTCTTCCAGTAGAAATCAGAGAACACCTGGGATGGGACAAATCCTGTGGGAACAATAAATGGCACAAAAAGCTTTAACTTCAAAATGTGTTTCAAGGCAAGATCTCCAAATGTGCCTAATGGTGGAAGCAAGTACCAACCATGGAATATCGAACACCTAGCAGGAAGTTTGTGGGAGGTAGGTGCCAGGTCAGTTTGGGATTGTACAGGTGAAGACAACTCATGCCTTGAAGAGTGTCCATTGAGGTGGATAGGACAAATGGAAGCAGACGGGGTCAGACTGGTGGCTGCCAACTCACAGCCCACAGCAGAAGTCCAGGTGGCAAAAACAACTTCCCTGGCTTACACTTGGACAAAATGCTTTCAAGTCACAATCCTGATCTCCAAAGTGCTCCCATTAGCTGCCTGGAAGTGCTTTGCCCTGAAGGGTGCCTGGAATAGAGGACTACTGGGACAGATCAGGGCACAGAGAAGGAAAGGACATGAGTGGGAGTGGGACAAAGCCAAGCCTCCTTTTTGGTTGGGTTTCATTTTCTTCTCAAGACAAAGTTCTAGTAGAGAAATGTTTTGTTCAACTCAAAACACTGAGAATATTTTGTTCCACTGGCTGTGTGACAGCTGTAATCAGAGCTGAAGTGTTATGACGCCGGTATGCAGTCTGCATTGCTTTTTTCACTGGGGGCTTCAGGTCTTAGACTTGCACCTGAGGAACAGTTACATTTGCCCCAGTTTCCCTTTTTCTTGCTTGTGCTAATTTCTACGTGATTGGCATGACTCTTTTCATTAAAAAATACACTCTCCCCCACATAGGTCCTGGGTAGGAGTAGAAATAGAAATTTTCAGCAAGCAGTATTTCTTTCTCAGAACTCTGACTTTTTCTAGAATGAGAAATAATGCTATGAGTTTTATAGTGAGAATAAACCTAAATAAATAAAAATACCCATGATTTATGCAGGGGCATGGATAAGAATAGTACCTGGCCACAACAATGGCAATAGGAGACGCTGTTTCAACAACACAGAAACCTGGCCACTTTCAGTGGTCCTTTCCCATCGTACTTCTGTATCATCTACTATCAATCCCTAATCTAGATAAGGGATATCAAAGGATACCTACCTGTCTTTCCCCTTTAGTAATGGTTTTGGACCTGTTGTCTATGAACGTGCCTAATTCCTATTTGAATCTGCTCTGGTAAAGTAGCTCCAAAACCTCCTGGGGCAACAAAATTGAAGAAAGTGCTCAACCTGCCATGTTTTATGGGTGTTCTGTTCCATCCTGTGAGTAATCTTTCCATGCTGTAAATTCTAGCCTTTTCACTTTTGTAGCCTTCTTACTGTTTCTTTTGAGCCACACACAGGTTTTGTTGTATGGCTTTGTTATCTTTTTGTATGAAGATGTATGCTGGTAAGTTTAGGAGTGCAGACAGCATGCAGGATGGACAGGACATTCATTTTTTAATAATCATGTCATCTTCTAGGGGTTTCACACCTTCTATATTCTCATATTATACCCTGACTGAACAGTGTGTTACAGGTCCACATACTCAATCCTGCCCCCCAGCTCACTGGGCCACATGCAGAACAGCACACTTACACCTGCAGCCCTTGCTGCCCAGACAAATGGAGACATGCATAGATGCTCTAATACTTCTACCTGAAACTTGTGAAATTCCAAGAGGTTTAGGTAGTTTGCTTTCCTAAAAAGTGCTTTTGCATCTGTTTCAGGCACATGCACAGTAAAAACAATTACAAATCTTACAAACCAGACCACTGAAAAGTTATAAAGACTACAAGATGAGTCAGTGCATTGTCCCCTGGCCCTTCTCAGCACTTCACACTAGGAAAATTACATCATTGGTCAAAAAAAAACCTGGTTCTCCAGATGTGTGAATGACATCAAGGGTTTTTTTCTCCCCTTATTAATATTCTTTAGATGTATGAGTTCTCTTATTTCAAATATGCACAGGTAATAAAACATGTATGATGACGTATGCTTATAATTTTAGCATTCTAAGGATTTTTCCTTTTTTTGTACTGTGTTTTAGAAATACAGTCACTGTGCTTGATTTGTTGCTGTATCTCTACGATTAGAAAAGAATTGCTGGAAAAGGCTGGTGTAATAAGGAAGGCATTTGGAGAAACTGGATTCAAAAAAATGTATAGTTTACAGGCGACTTTCAATGAGGAATCTGATTAGTTCGTGATTTATGTTTCTAAAGGTGAATTAATTCAAAGTATTTAGAGAGGGTTTGTGCCCCAAAGGTCCTGTTAGGACTTAATATGGTCTTCTTATTTGCTAGAATAGTTCCTAAGAAAGAAGTGATTTTTCTGCTGGAATAGTCCTAAAGAAAGAAGTGATATATCACAACCATAAGTGAAGGAAAGCTGAATGATATAAGCAAAGAATTATCAGGAAAACTGGACTGGTGCTACTTGTCTAATTGTTTTTTGGCAAAAAATTCATAAATATTAATTTTAATGTCTACGTCCTCTACTTTTTTTCTTCATAGCAATACAGTTTTACAGCTGTACCCTCTACAATAATCCCTATTGATTGCTACTCACAGTTGTTTGGCTCCAGTCACTAACCTGTCAAAACTAAGCCTGGGTCTGAATGTGGGAGGAATAAGTGAAAAAGATCATTTTGTGAAAAGGTGTACAAAGAAACAGCCACGACTTTTTACCCATGACAGAGTAGAGAACTGTAAGGGTTTCAATTTAATCCTCAGAAACGAGGTCCAGTGGACCTAACTTGGGCCATGTCACTCAGCTGTCAGCCTTAGAGAGGCAGTGATGCTCCCTTTGGACTCAGCCAGGAGGAACAGGTACAAGCCTACAAAGCAGGGAGGGTCAGTCACTCTCCAAAGGCGCCTATTTCTGTCCCGTGACTGTGAAGGGAGCTCATCCATAAAATTTAGATGCAGTCAGCTCTCAGACTTACAGCTTTCCTTAAAATGAATTCCACCCAAAAGTTACCTGCAGCACACATATACACACTGGCCACAGTTTGCATCATGAGGGAAGAATCATAGGTCGCAGAGATGACAGAACTACTCCAAAACTATGAATCACATAGTTTAGTGCATGACTGCTTTTTTGTATCCCATGGTAGTGTCTTGGCAGGTGAAGAGATGGATATATGCAGGTGGGCTGCTGGAAAAGTACAGAGCTGCCCTTAGTCACATCTGGCCTTAACAGGTTCAGTATGAATAACATATGGACTGTGCAACAGAGCTGAGTGATAAGTTCAGCATTTTCCAAGTAAAGCCCATAAGCAAAGGCCAGAAACAGTGTCAGATGCCTCAGTTTTCCTTTCCCATTTCATTTTTTTTTCCTCAGATGTTGTAAAGTTTCTCAGAGCTGCCAGCTGGGGTATGCCAAAAAATCTCCTAATTTTGTTCATGGAAAATGTTTTTATTTGTGCCAAGAAAACCACATTTTCAGCAGCACTGAAGAACTTGGCCTTGAGACCAAATTATGAAAATACCTTCTTTTGCTTGCCACATCTGTTCAAGTTCTAGCAAATCACTTCAGAGTTCCAGAGGTTTGGATGTTCAAGGATGAGTGATACAGAAATGCTAATTAATACATGCACTTATAACAATTCTTTTCACCCTTCCTTGCAATTGCAGCAGAATTCTTTTCTTTCCAAAGACAACTCTGGATCACATTTTTTTGTTGCAACATATAGCATAAACTAATTATATATTGAATAATTTAATCAGGCTTAGTTGTACAAAATTTACAGACTTTAAAAAAAGATTGCTATAAAGATACTATTTAGAATGAAAGATACTTGTTGGTCTGCTTATCTTCTGGAAAAAAAGGCAATCTTAAAATTTTTGTTAATCGGTGGGTTTCACAGTAATGCAGACGGCTTACAAATGTCAGTTGTAATCTACACTCAAGGACTTATAGAACCATAGAATCACAGAATCATAGAGCCAACTAAGTTGGAAAAGACCCTTAAGATCATCAGGTCCAACCGTTACCCCAGGACTGCTAAGTCCACCACTAAACCATGTCACTGAGGGCCTCATCTACATGTTTTTTGAACACTTCCAGGGATGGCAATTCCACCACTTTATTGGAAAGCCTGTTCCAATGCCTGAGTACCCTTTTGGTGAAGAAATTCTTCCTAATATCCAGGTATATTGCAAAACTGCAGAGGTTCCATTTGAGTCCTACCAAGATGGTCAAGGGAGCCACAGTTCATGACCTACAAAGAAAGGCTGAGGACTTTGGGCTTGTTTTCCCTGTAAAGAGAAGGCAAAGATGGTGGTCTAATATCCCTATTTGAAGGGACAGTTACAAAGAAGATGAACAAACTCTTCTTGATACTGGCAAATGTCTAACAAGGGGTAAGGCCACAGATTGTAGCTCAACAAGTTCAGGCTGAGCATTAGGAAAAACTCATCCACCTGGAGGGTAGTGCAACACTGGAACCAGATATTGGGAGACTGAGAATCCTCATGTTTGGAAGTTTACCAGACTTTTCTAGACAAAGCTCCAATGGACTTGATCCAGTGTTGTTGACAGCACCACTTTGAGTGGGAGGCTGAGCAGAGACCTCCTGGGGTCTGTTCCCACCAGTCTAGCTATGAACTTGTGAAATTAACTACATAACCTGTGTGCAGTAGATCTGATACTATAGAATTCCTTTCGCCCTGGGGGCTCAGGGTCAAGGCTGCAGTGTGTCAGTACTCTGCTTTCACCTGGGGCTGTCTAGTATGTCTTCATCCCCCTTTAAACCTCTGAGTTGCAAGAGCAATCACTCAAATCACTACTGAGATTAGCATTCAATCCTTACTTCTTATGAGCATCTCTGGCAGCGTAGGGGTGCACTCATGGTAAGGTTCTGCTGCAATCTCCTGGCAGCTGGCAGAGTGATCTGACTGTCCTCATTGCTCTTCCATTGCCTGTTTCACAAAGAATACCTTTGGGATGGGGTGTCAGGTTGGGATTTTAGCCTTTCTTTGGGCTTGTTACTGTAGAATTTGAACAATGCACTGAAATCACTTGCCGCCCTGACTCCATATTGGTTAATACCTACTAAAGCATCTTCAGCTTACATGGGTTCTTCCAGGGAACCTTGAGCCTTAATCAAATTAAGACAATAATTGTATATTTCTTAATATTTCCTAGCCAGATCTGCCAGTAGTAAACACACTGTCATCTGGAAGCTTGCAGGATTTAGAATCAGTGAGATCATTGATCATAAGCCCCTTCAGACGATTAATTTACCTCTGTGCTATCTGCAGTTCAGCTTGCTCAGCAGAACAGTGAAGGAAGATGAAGATTAGGAGCATTGCCTTCCACTCATCACTAGCAAATTATCATAAATAACTATCCTTACAGCAACAATAAAAGAGCTGATGATCAAGTATTTGCCTGGAGACATATGTAGAGCCCTGAATATTTAGCTTAATTATCTCAGAAATGTGATAAGTCAAAAGTATTGTCTCAGCTACAGCTGTTGGGAGATTTTCCTTTCTTACAATAAAGATTTTTACAAGTTGATGCTATTTACTATGTTTTAATAGTTTTGAACAAAATGTGAAAAGAGAAGTAAAAATCTCAGCATTTTAATTTGTTCGTACTTGTTTTACACAGAGGGCTGGAATCCCGACTACACTCCAGTTAAATATTTAACTTCTGCTCACTTAAAATTTACTCTAAAGATAGACTTGATGAATGTATCTGTCTTCCTTCCCTCATCTGAGATGTTGCGGTCCCCAGTGCTGCGACTGTCTCACAAGCAGCTGCATTCCCAAACTGCAAAACCTCACACATAACTTGTCAGAAACAAGAGGGGATTTTGACAGGCAGCACAGATAGCAACAGATGAAGTTAAAGATATCCCCAAATTTGCTCTTTCAAGGCTTTATTTTCAGTTGCTGATGATTTTTTTCAACTCCTTCCACCCAGCTTGAATTTTTTTATCCTTGGTTGGTTTCCTTTGAAAACTCCCAGCCAAAACATAATGTTTAAAAGAGGCTAAGCAATGTCGCCTCCCCATATTCAAATGTCTCACATTGGAGCTTTAGTATTCTCCTATCCTGGAGCAGACCTTTGATGTTTGGAAAGGGGTCTGGCCTGTGCTGAGACTAAAAAAACTCCCACAACTGATGGGGTCTGGAGCCTCTGAAAACAACCACTTACTCTAGCAGAATTTACACCTAAATCCCCCCAGAGCTCCAGATTTGCCATAGTCATGAGTGGGGCTGGTGAGGTTTATCAGGACATCCTCTGCAACTAGCCCAGCACCCACCACTGGCCAATCTTCCATGCATCCCCCTCAAAAACAGAGGGGTAAGAGACATCATTTCTACCACAGCAGCAGGTTCCTATCTTCTCCCTCTAAGACACATGGCTTCACTTGGTTCATAAACTGTGTGAGACACCATACCACTGGAGGGCATTTCTGCTCCTTATGGTTTTATGAAAATATGCAAAAGAAAGTGGGAGCTGGAATCATAGAATTAAAAATATCTATTGTATTTAGCTTCTTTTTATGTAATGTAAGTAAATACTTTATTATAATGTACATGCAGAGAAAATGGTGCAAATCACTCGGATAACTTTAATTTTGTTTTGGAATTTCCCAGTGTTTAACCTTGCAATCTTAATTCCTTTTTAACATCACTCCTAGTATGTGGTTCTTTAAGGGACATGATGATGATAACAGCATAAGTGTCAACAGTTATGGGAGCATTAGAATCCTGGGCTCTCTTTCTTTTTGCATGCACTGAAGCATGTAAAAATGGAAAGCACGTCTACTGTAAGACTCTTCTTCTGTCACTCCCCATCTGTCTTGCAGTCACCAAAGGAGAAGAAACACTCAAGGCCCATCCACAGTGCAGAATATTTGAGAGGCAACATCTGAGAGCCCAGAGGAGAACTGGACACATAACCAACAGAAGGCAGGGAAGCAATATTTTCTTGGTTTGTCTCTCCATCCCTCTAGCCCACATGAATCCCACTGTGGAAATCCCAGCTTTTCTCCTATGCACCACAAAGGTAAACACATAGCCTACTGCCACCTTTCCCTGTGATGTTACTCAGCAATAACAGCTAAAACAATGCACTAGCAAACATGAAGCAAACATATTATGTGAGCAACTGATGGTTTGATTTAGTAAATAAACTGAGGGGGGGAAAGTGCTGTAAGAACACTTAAAAAAAATCAGTGCAAATCCATTTGATTTGAAGCAGCTACTTTTGTTGAGCTGAAACAAACCTCTTCCCTAGTGCTGCATTCAGAACAAGGCCTGCGTTACTGCCTGCCGCTTTCCCCAGGCAGTTCAAGACATTTTGCAAGGGGTTTTTCTCTTTCTGCTCTTGAAAGTCTTCCTCTTTGTGTAGAAAGTACTCAAATGTTTGTTGAATTTGCCAGGCGAGTACTCTGAACCCACACACTGGGTATTTCATAGTCTGATACAATATTGACTAAATTCTCAGAATAACATAGTTTTGCCCAGTAGCCAAGGAACTAAATTACTTTTTGGAAATGTTGAAATCACTGGTTGAAACCTAAGCTCCAGAGAGGGCAAAAAATGACATTTCAGACACATCTAGCTAAAGGCTAATGAACAGTCTCTCCTGGGTGGTTTGTGCAATGGAGTGTGGATGTCTGTTCGAGTCCTGCATTAGTTGAAGCTACTCCTGGAGAAAATTTACCAGATTTGCGTAGGCATCCCCTACAGACCAAGGTAAAGAAGTCTAAAGGCCCTAAATCCTTCTCACTGACAGCAAAGGCCTGGATGGACTTATATCTCATAAAACTGAAATAACACCTGAGTGAATCAGCTACAAAGGCTACATGCAAATTCAAAACAGAGTACCTATTCCAATAGGCAGGCCCTCAAGAGCAACTCTCAGGTCCTCAAGGAGTCTATATACTGCAATGAAGCCTTTTGACCCCTGGGCATGGATCCAAGCTGGCTGAGGTGCAGCACTCTCCTTAGACACCCTCTGTAGTCATCAGGAGGTTCCTGTTAACAGAACGAAGGAAGGACATGGCTATTTTTTGTACCTGGGACACTGCCATCCTCAGCTCAGCATGTTGACAAGGAGGGGCTAGCCTACCATGTCAGCTGTCATACCAGAGTGTGGACACAGGGAGTATGTGCTATCTCCAAAAGAGGGGCTGGAAACACCAGCAAAACAGCAAGGTAGAGTGTATGAAGCAACTAAATTTAGGTTAAAAGCTAAATCCAACAGGGGCAATGATGTACAAATGTGAGTTTCACGGACGGTGACAGACGTTTAGGTCAATGTACTTCAGCATCACAAGGTTCCCTATCGGGCACAGTCATTCACCAGGACTAGGTCTAACCTGTCAAGAGGACTGCTCAATGCAGTCCCCTACTAATAGAGAGCTCCACTGTAATAATATGGTCGTGCTTGTGTTGCTTCCTTGCTTTCAATGACAAAACC
The DNA here is from genome assembly GCF_033783945.1 of Neopsephotus bourkii. NCBI lineage: Eukaryota > Metazoa > Chordata > Aves > Psittaciformes > Psittacidae > Neopsephotus > Neopsephotus bourkii. The sequence goes on from NW_026902113.1 coordinate 6,284,755, forward strand.
ATCTCAATCATCATTAGCTGAGGCTGCTCTGCACAGTATTTTGCTGCTCCCTGAAGACATACCTCAAATTCCACTTAAGTCCAACTGTAGATACCTGAGTGCTGTATTATTTGGTTAACCTTATAGCTTTAGGCAGTCTTTAGACACTAAGGCAGCCAGGCAGTAATGATTTAATAAGCTTTTTAAAATATTAATAAAAAACTATTCCAAAGACTGCATATGCTTGTCATTTTGCTGAGACTAAACTAATTTTTCAGCTCCAGAATAAGGGATTTGTTTAAACTAAAGAGCTCTGGTCTTTCCGGTTTGTGATTGTTTTTTTTCTAAGATACAAGCCAACCGAGTATTAAATGAATCCAGTGTGGGAAGAAGAGGAAAAAGTGAAGTTAAAATTTATTTATATAGTGAATGCTCCACACAAGGTTCATAAAAACAAAGCATATTATGAAAAGCGAATTAAAATCCAATTTCTTCCAGTTTGAGAGTCTGATGAGCTAATTAAACAATGTTTTCTCAAACCCAACCCCTGGAGTCTCCAGAGAAGGTGGATAGCTGAGGGACACACCTTCAGACCACCTGCTCACTATTTCATTCCCCTTCACAGCACACCTCTGCAGTCTGAGTGGCACAAGAGCACCAACAGCCACCTTCACCAAACCTCCTTGAGGTTCTCCCGAGAAAGGTGAGCCACCTTGCAATGGTCTGGTGTGTCTTGCAGTGATCTTGTGTGTGCCATCACTGTCCACAGGATGAGGTAAGAGCTGCTTAGCTTTGTGTCATAAGCTTTCTTTTTGCAATAGGCAATGGCACTTCCCCTTCACCTCCTCGGTTAGAAAGAGGATCTGTTTTGACATTGCCGGTGTCTGGGAGGTGCATTGGTATGCTGAGAGTGAAGTCAGATAACCAGAGACTGTTCATAGCATTATGGAAATGCAAGCAGTTATCTGCAGTAGATTAAATCCTGTCAGTGTCCTACGTACAGTCCGTAAGTTTCTGCCGAATAATATTCAGTGTCTCCTTAGAAAAAACATTGTTAAGAAGTCCTGCTGACTTCCAACAATGCCTACCACAGGGACAAGGTCTTCTGGCAGCACAAACTGGGACAATTCCCAGGCATACTTGATTCCAAGGCTTCAGAAGTGCCAAGTTTTGGACGTTACATCACTTTATCTGAGACTGTCTTTATCTGGATCTAGCACTGTACATTTCTTAATAATGTGTGTGTATCTAGCCTCATGTTTTTCCTAATCCATATGTCAGATCCTGAGCTACTTAGATATGTTTGCTTAAGTCTTGGATGCCATCAGTTCCAAGCAGAGGACAGGAAAACACGGGGCTTATTAAAATAGTACCTTTAGCTCAGTCCTCTTCCATTGTTTTTTCCAAGCATTTTATTATAAAATCTTTCATTTTTGGTAGATGAAACAACTTGATTCCTAACTTCATAATTTCTTCGAAACATAGGTCTGATTTGATCCATGAGCACTTTCCATGAAGGTATGCACTGTATTTTACGATTTTGGCCAAATTCACATCTACTTTCCAAACCCTGTTACAAAATATAAATTATTTAACTTAATTAAAGTAGGTCCTGCTATGTGATGACTTCAGATGGAGGGAAAATGTCAGGATTTGTTCCATTTACAAGTGATCTTTGGTAAGAGGGAACAATTACCAATAAACTGCAGTAGATTCTGTGTTTCATAGAAATCTAATTTTGAGACTTCCAATGTACAAAACAGAGGTTTGATCATTATACAACATCATGAAGATCTAGCTTTAGCCTGAAAGCACTGGAAGGCCACAGTTTCCCTGTATACATAATGTATCCAGCAGTCAGAGGGGAGTTCATGAACTGAGAGCATCCTATGGCCTTCTGAATCAGAAAGAACCACACTGGCTCTATCGCAATAAAATGTTTATAAAGGTCAAGAGACTGACTTTTGTCTCTATGCCTTCCTTAGGCTATTGTCAAGGCTAGTACAATCATTGTTTCAAAGCTCTGTAATTCTTCTTAGTACTTTAAAAGCAAGAAATATTCTTTGAATGGTAGGGGCATTGCAAATGTAATCTTCAAACTTCACTTAACACATAGTAACATATTGGTACTTTTGTGAAACATGGGCCAAGTATGCTTCCAAACAGAGAATGATTTTATATTCCAGTGGGTATACTATTCGTTCTGTAGTGTGTCAAATGTAATTGCTCCCTAAGCTCCAAAGCACTCTAACACACTTTCTCAAATCACGTGCAAAATGGACTTTCAGAAATTATTGTTAAATTAAGTGTTTCAAGAAAAAAAAGTCTCCAGCTACCCAAGCTCTTCATATTGCAAATCCAGCCTTGTTCTAATACAATTAAATTGATTTCCTTTCATACAGACTTCTGGGGAAGGAGCTGGTATGTCGGTGGTTGAATATACTCAATTCAGTAAATGTAAATATGAAGAGAATTTTTATGCAAAGCTTTTGTTGGCTTGTCGCACTGGTGGATTAAAAATTGGCAGTTGCACCAGTTTCCTCTTTCACAAACTGAGCTATTTTCTTAATTTAGATTTTACAGTCCTCTGAGATGCTAGAAAATAAAAGGAACCGTTACATCCTTTTCTATCATAACATGGAACTCCCTGTGGAAAATACTCTCTCCTGCCTATTCTTCAGTATTATGAAAAATATAGGAAGATAATTTAGGCTGGGTTCAGATATGAAAAAAAACTTCTAAAGCTTCAAATCTTCTCCTAAACACCCCTGGGTTTATTAATTCTCAATGTTGTCCCAGAAACCCCACCAGTTTTTTTCATAAGCTTTCTTGTAATTTCTTCTCTTGGACTGAAAACACAGGAGAAAAAAAAAAAATCTCCTAATTCTCTAATAAAGCTCCTTATACAAAACTGAACTACAGCTCTGACTTCAGTCTTCCTTGTACCTATTCTGACAACACTGAGGAAATTAAGAGAAATGTAGAAATTAAAACCCACCCCTCCATCTGTCTATTGTCAGTGTACCATAATTTAAATTTGTATAAAACACAGATGGGATACCGTCCAACAAAGCCCAGCACAGTGATCTCTGTATCTTAGGCTGTAAATCAAGAATACATAAATATATAGGGCTCCTAAAGGTATATGATTTTCTATTTTGCATAGCTGAGTGCCCTCTATGCTCAAGTGTAACTTTATGAGCACATAGTAAAAAAGCATTTATATCCCACCAAAGCTCCTGTGCAAGGCAAAGAGGCATCTTATTCCCATCAGAACTCCAGAGCAGTTCACTCCCTTAGGAAGTGCTCAGAAATGTCTGGCTGTCTACTCTGACTATACAGAGAGCAGAAAATAACCAGCTCTGACAGAGGTGCCCACACTGGAAGTGTCCACACAGATGAACTTCACCAGCGCTGACTATAGTCTGTGACCACGCTCCTCACATAAGTAGCTGCTTAGACAGCTTTCAGGCTTTGCATGCAGGTTTGTATTCACCCATGAGCTTTGAACTCAAGGAGGCAGCAAGGACTGAAAAACTTAACTTCTGCAGCCTGCTCCTGCTCACCCAGGAGATCACCATAGGGTGGAGAATTGAACTTAGCCTGGCTACATCACTGCACTCAATGTCATCACGGTTACAGAAAACCCTTTGTTGAATTCCATTGTTTCTAGTAAGAACAGTGCATTTAATCAATGCCTAAAACTAATTATACAGGTAAAAGCAAACGAAAAAAATCATTTAAGTCAATATTTGTTTCAGTCTTGTATAGAATCTGCATCACAGCACTCCATTCCAGTGATGCAGCAATTTGTCACACATTTTAAAAAAAACAAGCTTTTGTGAAAAGCCTAGGTAAACCCCAAATGTACTCTTTCTTTTTCCCCATATAATTTCAGATGGCTACTGGTTATACAGTTACTAAGTGCTAAACAACCACACTGTATTTATCAGTAGACAGAAATCCTCAACTGTTAAATAAAAGTGATTTTCAGATGGCAGAAAAGCAACTTTGGGGTACCTGAAAGATAAGAAAGTACTGGAAGAGAGCACTTAGCCTCACTGAACTTCAGGAGGTTTACACAGCCCGCTTCTCCAGGCTGTCTAGGTCCCTCTGGATGGCATCCATTCCCTCCAGCATATCAGCCATACCACTCAGCTTGCTGTCACCTGCAGAGCTGCTAAGGGTGCACTTAACCCCACTGTCTATGTTGTTGACAAAGATATTAAACAGTACTGATCCCAGTAGGGATCCTTGAGGGACACCACTTGTTACTCAATTTCTTATCCATCTATCAGTCCATCTGTCAAATCCATATCTCTCCAATATAGCTTCAAAAATATTCTGGAGGACTCCATAAAAGGCCTTGCAGAAGTCCAGGTAGATGACATCCACAACCTTTCCCTTGTCCACTGATGCAGTCACTCCATCCTAGAAAGCCAGATTGTCAAGTGACAGATTGTCACTTGATTGTCAAGACAGAAAGTCAGGTGATTAATCTTTTTACTAAGGGTGATTTTCCTAGTAGCAGATAAGAAAGGATTTTTGCTTCCAGAATGCATCAGCTCTGTAATTTGTTATCTACTTCTTATTTTTTGTTTGAAGAACCTTCCTATACTGCCTTTCCCCATTTACATCTTCAAGTAACTGGCATCTAAAAGAATCAAACATGCCCTGGACCATGCAAGGGATGCTCATCTAGAAAGTCCCCTTCTTATGAAGGGTGTCACTCTGTCTGAGATGTTGGCAAATGTACTCTAGTGATAAGGGTGAAGATTTCAAGTTAATTTTTCACTTACAGCTTGACCTACTTTTTATTTTTTTTTCCACAAAAGGCTGAATCTCCTTTGACTAAAATAATTATTGAAGCATATGGGCTCTTCAAGCTTGCAGATGTTAAATCCTAGCAAATTAAATCCACCAAGAATGATAAATCAACGAGGCTGTACTAAGACTGTAAAGACAACAAAACCATCAAAGTCTGAAAAAGACTGAGCAAAAGGCAAAACTTTCCCAACTGTCATGATCTTTAAAATATCTCCACTCTATAACACTCTTGCTTGGCTTTGCATTTTTGGGGAAAGTCAGCATGAAATCACATTTCATACTGAGACTAGCAAGTGACAGTCCCTCCCATATTCCTGTCAGCAAGGAATAAATTGGATTAGGCTCAGACAACGTATGGTGTTCTGAAGATGTAAACTCATGCCAATAAGAAATAATATAACTCTCCAATTTAAACAAAGTAATGCACAAAGGAAGCCAGCAAGAGTCATACCAAACTTAAATTAGTCATAATAGTCAGCTGCAGAACATGGGATGCCAGCAGATTTACCCATGGTGAACATTAATGGTGAACATTAAAAGCATTGTAAATAAGAAGGGCAAACTTGTTTTGCTGAACCTATAAATGCCACATAACATCATGTGCTAGATCTCAGACTGAAGATCCTAGGGATCAAAACATGACTTTGAGTCACCAGTCTGAATCTGATCTGTAGCAAATGCAACTTGCTATGATGTGATGAGCAGGCAGTAACATAGGAGAAATTGTGTCGCAGCTTCACTTTGTTTTTCAGCTGCTACAGGCATGCAGCAGAGAAACAGCCATCCTGGTTACCAGTAGCTGTTACTGTAAACTGGGAAGAGGCCTGGAAACTGGAAAACTGACCCATGCTCTCACCTTTCACAGAGGTCAAAATTGGACAAAGGAAGGGAGAACTAAAATCCTGCTGCTCAGTGAACTAAGGACCCTGTTTCTCAACTTCCAAATCCAGCACCAAACACACAATTCTTCTTGCCATCCATAATTAGGAGTAAGTTTAAAATAGATGCTCCTGAGTCAACAGAGGTTCTCCAGATTCACACCAGCATAACAGAGGGTACTGACATGTAACTACACGTATGTTACATTACTAGAGGGTTGGGTTTTTTTTATCTTGCTACCTATTCCTCTGTTCTTTGACGGCCAGGTTTTTTACTCCTTTGAGGGTGAGCCTTATGGTAAACACACTCCGAAGGGACTGAGTAATCTGTGGGAGCAGTCCTGGAGAATTAACAGCTGGGAGGTGTTATCTGCTGCTGGCTGTAGACCATATGCAGAGCAGAGTCTATATACACAAACACAATTCCCTCCTCACATTAGCTGCTGAGAAGAAATTGGGTAATACAGAAATGAATCAAGCCTTCATAAATTTGCATGAAACTTGCAATATTCATGTGCTTAAATGGCATTCAAGGGGAATTATTTTGTGTAAAGTCAAAAAAACAGAACATAAATGCTCAGAATGTGGTATTTTGATCCCATTCTCACTTGTTGCAATCAACTTTTTGACAGCAGAGTGTTCTGTAATGATAATGCAGGGAGATCTAGCACATTTGAGTTTGGTCAGCATTACCTATTAAGAAGCTTTCAAGACTATTACAGTGATAGTGCTGTGCCTGCGTGAGCCAGCACAACAGCCATTATGATCTCTAGAATAGTTTGTACCCAGCCTTTTACATTAGAGCCGTTTCCTGCCAGGCTGAGAAAATACTATCCAGGACATCAATAGCATCCTTAGACCTTGTCAACAAATAGTTCCACTGAATGAGCTGTTAAATAAAAGAGCCTCTGTTTCTGTTTAACAAACACTGAGCTAAAAAATACATCTAGTGCGACAGCAATATCACCAGGTAGGAGGCTGTGTCTACAGCACTACAATAAATACCCCAGGCTTTTCTAGCCTTTCTTCTCCATCTGTCCTAGTGTTCCTCTGAACAGTGCATATTTTGAAATAAGAAGCTTATAGTAAAATGGATGTGGATTAACAGTCTCCATGTATCTGTCAGATGTTGTAATGCATATTTCTGTAGCAAACCTGCTCTTTGTTAGCCAGCATCTTCCCCTGACAGTCCAGTTGTATTTAAAAACATTTGATGCACTCTGCTAGGGGTAGTAAACAATAGTGCCAATCAATATGAGCACCTGATGATTATTAATATATAGTGCCAAATTAAAACAAAAACCATCCATTTATGTATATGATAGAGGCATAAATAAAAGAGTCAAAGCAGAGAAGGATGTATCACAAGTTTGGTTCCCCAGAGCTCAGTACTGGGACCAGGTCTGTTTAATCTCTATCAATGGTCTGGATGAGGGGATTGAGTGCACCCTCAGTAAATTTGCAGATGACACCAATTTGGGCAGGAGTGTTGATTTGCTAAAGGGTAGGAAGGCTCTGTAGAGGGATCTGGACAGCCTGGATGAACGGGGCTGTGGTCAATTGTGTGAGGTCCAAAAAAGCTCAGTACTGGGACCTGTGGTCAATTGTGTGAGGTCCAAAAAAGCTCAGCACTTCGGTCACAACAGCCCCCCACAACACTACAGTCTGGGGGAAGAGTGGCTGAAAAGCTGCTCAGCGGAAAAGGACCTCAGTGTGTTGGTCAACAGACAGCTGAACATGAGCCAGCTTATGCTCAGGCAGCCAAGGAGGCAAACACCATCCTGGCTTGTATGAGAAATAGTGTGTCCAGCAGGACTAGGACAATGATTGTCCCCCTGTACTTGGCATTGGCGGGGCCACACCTCAAATCCTGTGTTCAGTTCTGCTCTCCTCACTACAAGAAAGACATGGAGGTGCTGACACAGGTCCACAGAAGGGCAACAGAGCTGGTGAAGGGTCTGGAGAACAAGTCTGATGAGAAGCAGCTGAGGGAACTGTGGTCATTCAGCCTGAGAAAAGAAGGCTCAGGGGAGACCTTAGCACTCCCTATGACTACCTGAAGGGAGGTTGTAGCTAGGTAGGGCTTGTTCTCTTTTCCCAAGTAACAGGCGATAGAACAAGAGGAAATGGCCTCTGGTTTTGCCAGGGGAGGTTTAGATTGGATATTAGGGAAAAATTATTCACTGAAAGGGCTGTCAAGCATTGGAACGGGCTGCCCAGGGAAGCAGGTGAGTCACCATCCCTGGAGGTATTTAAGAGATGCGTAAATGTAGTGCTTAGGGACATGGTTTAGTGGTGGACTTGGCAGTGCTTGATGTATGGTTGAACTTGATGATCTTAAGTGTCTTTTGTAACCTAAAAAGTTTTATGATCCTATGTATGGAGAGGACAGGGAGAAGAGAGAAAGAAGAAAACCAATTTTCTGGATTCCCGGAATAAAGAGCAAACAGCAGCAGCTGTACCCCAGCTGAGAACAAATGAAGAATTGACATCATTTAGTAGAGACCCACGGTACATTTTTCACTAGTTGCTCTGGATAAAATCCCACATCAAAGAAAGCCATTCCAGTACTGGCTGATGAAACCTGACAATGAAAATCTTGGTATACCAGTTCTGGCACAGCTATGTCTTGAACTCTTCAGGTAGGATTCAACTCACAGACTAATACGGCTAAATTTAGAAGTCTGCATGTGCATTAGGTATCTCAGCTCCCTTTGCTGTCAGTAGAGATACAATCAAGTCAGTCAGGGAGCCCAAAGAGAGATTCAGTTCACCATAAAATAGACAGGGATATATGTGGTTGTCTGGACTTCCCTGCCTGTATTGACCACAGGCTTCACTCCTGGCTACAGAAAAGCGTCTTGAGCTGCTTTTAAGTATCACAACTTCAGCAGCTATCCCAGAAGGCAAGGGTCCTTCACAGGTCTTCTGTAATATCTGCCAGTCCCATGCAACTCTTCTGGACACCCAGGTACACCTAAAAAGCAATAGGCACCTAAGTTTCATCAACTGAATTCCATACCAAAGCTCACTATTGAGATTTAAGGGGCAGATCCTGAATCCTGCAGACAGAAAAGTAAATAATGTTTGAAGAAATGTGAAAAACAAGTGTCTTTTTACTCTGCTGCTATGTGTGCTCCAGCTTATGTTTCTATATATCTTCTACATGTTTTTTCAAGCATTCCACAGAGCTTTAACTGTAAGAGTCTCATTAAAAGCAACTCCTTATATATTAAAGCCTCAAGTATCACAGATGGAAGAGGTTAATAACCAACAAGTATTTTTATTTCTGCTTCGTATATAGTTATATTTGTTCTGTAAAGAGGAAAATGCAAATGTACTTTCATGCAAATGTAACCTTTCTGCTTGTAAGAGCTGAATGAAAAAGGTGTCAGCATCAATTCATTTTATAATAAATTTTACGGCATCTAGAAGTTGTATAGATGGAAAGCTGAAGAGTTTTGTTCCAGAATTACCAAGGAAAGCAGAAAAAATGCAAAATCTATTCTTACCTTCCATCATGCAAGTCCTCAGTGTATACTGTTAGGCTTCGTAGTGGTGGTGTAGAAACATTTCCAGGAAGCACACTTATAAAAGCAGATCTGACAAAGATAGTGGCATGTTTCTTCTATTCCACTTAGACAAGAAAAAGATTGATGATTAGCGCCTTATTAATATCATTTGGAAAGCCAACACTTAAACCATAACCTATATTATCCAGTTATTTTCAAAGATCTCTGGAACTGGTCCCAAGAATATAACTGTGACAAACCTAATAGGTGGGATAGGCTGCCGGATTAAATTCAGTATGATTAAATCATTCCAATTATTTTAATTGCAACTCTATAGTGCTTTATTGTGCTTGACACACAAGGGACCCTACACTAAAAATCTTCCTGTCAGTCAGCAGGTAAGCAGAGTCCCATGCATTTTCCATAGGTAAGCAAGAGAGTGGCTGTGGATAGCCTGGCTGTAGCCTGGCTGCAGGGGGAAGGTGAGGAGGAAGAGAGGCTTTTATCATCTGGTCAACTTGCAGAGTTAAGAGAGAAAAGCTGAACAAAAAAAAAAAAAAAGGAAAGAAATGCATAAATGGAAGAAAATTAAAGGAAACCTGCATACGGGGTGGTCATTCAGTCATTTGAGTTGGTAAGTCCTAGAAGTTTTCTATTCAGTGCTTACCCCACGGAAGATGTCTGTGCAAATTCACTTCAAAGCTTTGGCTTACTTGGTGCCCCATTACAGGACATAAGAAGTTAAAAGGCTTCAGAAAGAACTAAAGTAATTATATTTTAAGTCTGCATTTGAGCAGCAGCAGAAATCCAGAAAAATTCAGCAGAGTAACATCTACAAGACCCTTCACAGAGGACAAAAGGTCAGCAATATCTGATGAAATTCCAGCCACATATGAGGCACTTCACTGATTTTAAGGACAGAAGTAAAATTTTCAGTGCACTCTGATTCAGAATTTCACCAGCTTCCACCATGAACAATCATTTACAAAGGTACAAAATTCAATTTATGTGGCCATAGAAAGGCTATTCTGAGTCACCAAAATAGTGGTAATAGCTTAAGTTATGCATGCAAATTATGTAACCCAGGATCAGCTTGAACATAGAAAAGAATGGGTTGAAAATGCAGACCAAAGGTGATCGGCAGAAAGCATTAAAAAACATTAAAATAATTTAGCAACCTCTTAGTCATGGATCTGTTATGTTGGGTATAAGCAAAAGACAGAGTTGTTAGCATTTGTACAGTTATACTTTTGGAAAAAAAAATACCCTTTTGACAAAGTACATCATGAACAGCAAATTAGTTTATTTACTAGGGAGCCTTAGAGAGACAAGGAGTTGTTTTTCAGATTACATGCCTACATGGAAACTGCTCTACCAAAAAAGACCAGGGGTTCATCTGGATCAACCACCTGCTTCTGGTATCAGGAGGAGTGAAAACATGCCATATAATGCATCCAGACTGCTGTGCCAAGCTGTGTCATAGGGAGAAAATCTCAGCCCCAGCCTGAGCTGACAAACAAGCGCTGCCTTCAAGGAGTCCTATTTGACTTATCCAGCGCTCTTTATTCCACCTGATGCCTTACATTTTATTTAAATCTAGACTGGATTCTTTTAAAATATCTCTGTACAGAATATTCTATTTCTGTGCCAGTTACTGGAAGGTTTAAATTTGCCTCTGGGACTGAGCAGGTTAGATCAGAAACTACTGATCAGGACTATGAACCCATTGTTTGTTACTGTGCTCACTGCTTTATCAGCATTTCACTGCCTAACTTGGAAGACCTCTTCCCTTCATGGGATTGCACAAATCCATCACTCTTAGGACAGTGTATGTGGTCTCTTGTTTCAGTTCTGCATAAGGGTGGGCCTTTTCAATGGTGGGTAGCACCTATCTTTTTAACCCAGGTTGCTACTGTACATGTCAGGAAAATCATCTAATATTTCATAAGGAGCTGCTCAAAACATATTTGATTGAGTTCAGATTGTTTTCTGCTGAAAGCTGCACCTGGAAGTGGGGTATTTCAATGAAATATATCCATTCCCATTAAGTCTTTCAATAGAAAAATGGCTGCAGGTTTTGTTCAGACAAACAAAAACACTCCACTGTGACCACTGTGATTTTTTTCTTCCAAGTGAGTTGTTTTGATGCATTTCAGTTTGACTGTTTACTGTAATAAAACAGCAAGCTAATAATGGGTTATATGGTACATAGCATTCAACTTTAAATAAGTTGTACTTGATTAAAGGCAAACCAAAATGAATCAAAGTGAAACTATTGAAATAAAACTTCTTAGTAGTCCCTGAACAGAGATCATTGCAAATTTTCATTTCAGGGGAAATGCTGAAGCCCAGTTTCTAAAAAAATACTCAGCAAAAGTAGATCTTGCTGTGCAAATCTGCACAGCACTTATGTACAGACACAAGATGACATTCTGAATTATAGCAGCAAAAATAGCAATCACCAGTTCATCCTAGGATGTTGGAGCACTCAGTTATGTGAGTGCTCAGTTATGGAGCCCACAGAGTTATGTGCTGGACTAGGCTCTGTAGAAACCAAACCAAAGAGATGAAGATAACAGAATTAGAATTGTAGAAAAAAAAATACAATTGATGGAGAAAAAATATAAAAAAAATAATTAGACAGTCTCATCCAGCAAGATGGGAGAATTGCTTTCACTCACCATCACCCTAACAGTTGTCATAGCTACACTTCATAACACACTAGGTTTGCACTTTTTTGTACCAGAGTAGTAGTATCAATTTCCATTACATATTAAATTTTCAGGATAAAGAATTCAGAAAGAACTAGATTTCTCCTCTGTAAAGTATGTAACTTTTCTTTCCTCCATTAGCAATGCCTGGCCTGACTTACATGTCCTGCTATGTGACACAATGGCAACGTACAACTGCTGACGCCTCTTCACATGAGACAGGACAATGCCCACCTCTAGGTATTACCTACAGAAAAAAGCAACATCTATAATTCAAGTTTGAGAGTAAGGGCTACATGGATCCAGAAATTAAAGGTCTCTCTCAGCCGCATCTGTATTCTTTTTCTCGATGTTATGCTCAACGGCAGCCTGGTTTTGAGCTCCAACTCAGAAACACTTTCTGACACTAATGCACACCTCCTTCTGCCATTAGCCCCATGATTACACTGACTTCAGACAGGAGCATTACTGGTCCTTGGCAGAAAACCAGACTTCAAAAAACAATGTGCTGGTTTTCCACTGTGCCTGTCCCACTGTTACCTGTTTGATATTTGCCATGTGTTCTAACAATAGACTCCAAGGAAACTGCCAAGGTATATGTCAGCCAAGATGTGATGAAAATGGTCTTTAATATTTAAATCAAATGCAGCAAAATATTGCTGAGCTGTTCCTGAAAATGAACTTCAAGTTCCCCTGGCTCCTCATGCCTTACAAAAACATGTACATTCCTTACACAGCAATAACCCTTGAAGGTCAAATCTCCTTCCTCAGGCTTCCTACAGACATGGAGATAAAAGCAGAGGATATAGGAGGGAAATTGTCCTCTCAGCAGAAAGGTGCTCTGGTAGAAAGTTGCGTGATGCGTGATGCAGTTAATCAAGCACATGAAAGCATCACCCTTGTCAGTGTGTCTCACAACAATTTGCAGAAGAAGAGGAGCTACAGGCAGCCACAGTCACTGCAGGGGATGTGCCGATGGGCTTATAACAGCAGATTTTTATGATCACTCTTAACCTGAGTCATGTCACATCTCTGAGCTTCTGTAGTGTGGTGGTCAGCATAAGTTAGAAATACAGGATTAACAAACTTCTATATGAAAGGTCTAATTTCCCTCTCACCATACCCAGGAAGGAATCACAATAGGTCACTGCAGCTCCTCAGGGAGAAAGCTGGGAGGGTAGAACACAGGCTTCCCTTAATGGTGTTTGGTCTTACTCAATTTTGTTTCAAATACTCAGCAATTTAACTGGATTAACCAAGGTCACTTTCCAGTTGGAAACAGGTCTTTTACAGGAATATACCTGCAGTGCATGTGGACATGAGTCCCCTGATGTCCCACACAAAGATCATCTCTGAGATCAGACCAGGATGCTCAGGGCTTCATCATTCAAGGGCAGAGACTGCGCAAACACTCTGGGCAACCTGCACCACTGACTGACTGTCCTTATGGGGACACATCCCCAGTGATTGCCCCAGAGGTATTGAGGTCTTCTGTAAGGCTCCACCCAAGCCATTTCTGCTCCAGACTGAACAAGTCCAGCTCCCATAACCCCTCCTCATAGGGCTGGTGCTCCAGACCCATCATCTCAGGGGCCTCCTCTGAACAATAGCTGGTCTATTGGTGTCTGTCCTGTATTGGGTTGGCAGATGTAGTCTAACCAACACCGAGTGGAGGGAGATAGACTCCCCTTGACCTCTGGCTCTGCTCGGCTCATACAGCCCAGGCTGCTGCTGGCCATCGTTGCTGCCAGGACTCGCTGCTGGCCCATGTCTTTCTCCCTGCCCATTAGGATGCTCAGGCCACTTCCTCAAAGCTGGTCCCCAGGCGGTCGGTTCCAGCCTGTGCTCATGCACAGGTCTCTTCCATCCATGAGGCAGGACTTGGCACTAGCTCTTATCGAATTTCATGAAGTTCTGTTGGCCAGCCTGCCTAGGTCCCTCTGCATTACACACGTAACTGCCAGCAAACCAACATGTTTCCAATTTGTTGTTATCTGCAAACATGACAAAAAGGCACACCATCAGCACCCCAGTCTGAATAGATGGACTATACATTGCATTGCCCATTCACAACACAACAGTACAGCCCATCTGGCTCTGGTAAGAGCCCTTTCCAGGCTCTGCTCTTGCAGGGGTGGCTACCTGCATTCTCAGGCTGTGCATCCCACGTATTTTGCTGTGGGAGCCTGTTTTTTGTTTCACTCAAAATCCTCTTTTGCACTGGAGTATGGCTGTACTCCCACATGTTTCTTTCATATCTGTTTTGTTCCTGATGTGTTTATCCTAATGTTCTCACTGTGTGATATTTTCTGCCATATGTCATGGTGAAGAGAGCTGTGCTTTCTCCGTGAGGGTGCCAGTGGGTGCCAGAGGCACGCTTCCACTACATGTTCATGCTCAAGAAGCTCACACACTAGATGTGTCAGAGGCAGCTGCCCATGAAGACATAAGAGGCTCCAAAGATCCATACTGCTGGAAGCACAATGCAAATTGAACATTTCTCCAGGACCTTCTCCAGCCATACTGAGAATGGTAATACCATGAGGAGCATGAGTGGAGCCAGTGAACAAAGTACAAGTGCTATGCTGGGACATAGGATCTGCTGGGTATTCCCAAAAGCATCTTTTCCAGCATCTGATTTGGAGTAGTGGAGTCACTTTAAGCACACGCTACAGCAAATGGACCGAGCAAGACGACTGGTTGCAGAGTGAGATTTCAAGGTAGGAATTGTTTCCTCCAACTTCAGCCTCTATTCTAAGCTAGCTATTAGGATCCCACTATGCTAATGGACAGAGAAGACTAGAGAAGGGTTATCCTTCCTCCCCTGTTTCAGGATAGGATGGATCATCCCCTGGAAGTGCCTGTCTCTCTGCAGTGATCAGAGGAAACCAAATGTTCTCAGATTCTCCTTCAAGTGGTTAAATTTGGACAAGGATACTCCTGTCATTCTTCAGGCTGTGTAGCGGTAGTTTATATCAAATGAATGAGGTTTTTTACTATCACTGCAAAAGTTAGAGATCTGATGAGATCAAGAGACTCTGTCTCAACAGCACTGCTGTCTTTCATTCACTTTAATCCCCCTTAGTCCTCAAGCAGGATATTTGCAAACTTTCTGGAGCCAGGACCTGGCTCGTATCTTCTGGTAAAGCAGCTGGCACATGGTTACTCCTGTACAAACAAGCAATAATGATGCTTTCGAGAAGCAGATGTTTGGAACCTGTTCTCAGATGAAAATGGCTCTGTCTAATTTAATGGAATACAAATAATGTGTTACATGCAATTATCTCCATATGAATTTTGTACTCATTAATTAAAAGGGGACTTAGGGAATTTATTACACACTACATCAATCTGGCCTCACAGGTAGATGTTTTCCCTACAAATGGCTATGCATGTCAGTCCTGGTCTTACTGACATCCATTGTGAAGATGTCACTGAATGCAGTGTGAGGCAGATTTGGTTCTCTTCTCACAGAAATGATTGTGAATGTTCCCTTCTCCCTTTAATATGAACATAACTAGAAAAATATTATAAAGCCAGTCAGAAAGTCTCCAGAGACTGATAATTTACTGTGTGATTTTAAAAATCTTTAAAGATCACATATCAGTATTTGTACATGATGCTGTTTCTCTCACTTCATAGACAGATTATACAGCTCCTGAGCAGCAACACTAATCATCAGTGGGTATCTCTTAGACAGCAGAAAGCAAAGATGTGAGACAGGTGGTATTCATTCTGCCCATCCCATATTTCATCACGGATTTTAAACCACTGACTAATATGTACCTGCTGAACCAGAAATGATTCTCCCTTTGGTCACCCATCTGAACCGAACAGGTTTTTATTGTAAACCGACACTCTAGAGACTATGTTAGCAGATTGTTTAACTTACTGAAACTTAGTAAAAAGGGATGAACAATGTGTTTTCAACATAACAGAAGATGTCCAAGAAGAAAATATTATATACTTATATGCACAGCCTAGAATGGATGTTATAGAAATTTAATGTAACAGAATTTTTATTTCCTCTGAAATAAATAGACTTTTACACCTCCACCACCCCCATCAGCCTTTGTAGAGATAGATACCAGACATGTGTGGCCTTCACCACCTCAAACCATGGTCTACCTTCTTTGCTAATTCATTGCTAAGGATATTATTGCACTCACGTAAGTTAACTTAGCTTCTGGCTTTAAGGACACAGACCTCAATTCACCAAACACTTCTGTTTATAACTGCATTGATTTCAGTGAAGTTATTACTGATTAAGAGCAGTGTCAGTCAGAGAGGAATCAGAGCTAGCTACAATTTCCTGCAATGATTACCTACAGATTCGGAGCTACAGATAGAAAAATCTGTGCAGAAACAACACTGCTGAAGTTCTTAAAACTCAGTTTCTGGTGAAGAAGCTTGGATACCATTTCTCTGGCCTGCCAGGTTACACTTGTGTCGCTTAGTGGAGAGACCTGAATCCTAATTCTGGTTGTCACAAGTTCTGGTCAAAAAGTTGTGGGACAGGCTTCTCCCAAGGGAAAAAGATAAAAAAATATAAAATTTGAAGAAACCAAATTTATTCATGAAATCTCATTCACTTAATACCATACCCTGTGCTAGGATCAAATGTTTTCAATATACAGGAAAACACTCCAAGATATCAATAATGAAACAGCTGCACCTCTTGAATTTATACAGTGCTTATCCTTTTTTTTTATTCAGAGAATGGCACTGCTTCATTAAAACATGAAAGGAAAACCATGTGATTTAAAGACAAAAATTAAGATGTTTCAAAACAATATAAAATTGTTTTAATATTTTATGTTGTTTATAATAAGGTATACTCAGAACTTCTGTAATTCCAAGCTCAGAACAAAGACAGATACCATAGTGAGAAAAAGCCCCACAGGTAGGCATTCAGCATTTTTAGCAGCTCAGTTAATAGCCCTGAAGTTCTCAGTAAGGTTGTTCTGTAGGCTATAAAGCTAGGATTATCACCACATGGATTTGGAAAGAAAAAAGGAGCCAAATATTAGCAAGTATTAACTAATTGGAAAGTTTATTACACTAGAATAGCATGTCAGAGAAACAGAAGATCTTTCTCCTGTGGCACTGAATATATGGTTGAAAAAAGCACTTAGGAAACTCTGCTACAGACAAGAAGAGAATCTGATAGACTAATTCATCATAGTAAACCATTTTCATTTCTACTATCTGCCCCTCTCAGGGAAAATTAGATGTTCAGTTTTATCAAGAAGACTGAACTTGATATAACTGCTGGAGAGCCTTTTTGGAATTTCATAATTTCAGATTTCAAAACTACTTAAGCTAATTCAAGACATTTCCTAAACCTGAGCGCTGCTTTTCATCTTCCAGAGGAACAATTCTGAGCACTGCATGAGCAATACTTTCAGCTTTGAGGTTTGAAGTCACCTCAGTAATTGCAAATGCGAAGTCTTTAAAGTGAACTAAAGCATGCTGCTCGGCACTTCTTTGCTCTCTGCAACATACACTCTTCCAGGTACACAAAGCCTGTGCCAAATTCTCCAGTCCTACCATGCACTGCAAATGTAGCACTTGTTTCAAGACAGCTGTTCTGGATTTGTGCTTTCTACTGACACTTCTCTTAAGCAGTTATGTACTTCCATCTAAATACCAACATTATTTTATATACATAAAGTATTGCCATGAGGAAATATAAAGATGATTTTTTTGTTTCATCCAGTTCATATTTTTCCAGTTTCTATGGTGAAAACCATGTGATATCAATAGTAAATTCCTTGCTAAATTTAAAATATATTTACTCTCAATTTTTCAGAAACTCGGTATGATCATATCGTGCTGCAAGAAATGAAAACTTTAACTCCTGAAAACAAGAAAGCATCAGAGGCCCCACATCACTTAGTTTTCTGTGATTGGTTAGAAGATTTTGTTCCCTACATTCTATGTTCTGGCCATTGTGTTCACAGGTTTGTTACCTCCTTGTTCGACTGTGATATAATAGTAACAATGCCAGTAGTACAGTCAATGAGCTGTGTCAAATAAGCAATACAATGGATGTGACTTTCAGGACTTGGAAGACTCCAGTTAGCACACAAGGTTCATGTCTGAGACATACTCATCCATGCAAGCTCTCAGAAACAAATAAAACTGCCCTCACTCTCCCACACTGCCTCTCCTAAGCTTCCCCTGAATAATAAATATGAAATGAAGATCCCAGAGAGGTCTCTAAGGCACACTGCAGACTGCACCTACTCCTAGACGAAGTCTCCAGCTGGCACTTCATGTCATCAGCACAATAAAACTTACTAAAGTAATAAAAACTTCTCTGTATAAGGGAAAATAAAAACCAACAAACCCAGACTTACTCAGGAGACAGCACTAAACATTGAGGGACACTTGCATTGAAACTAAAGACAGTCCCCAGCCTCTCTGCCTGATTTTTGCAGGGCAGAGCACGTTTCTTTGACCCCATCTCAACCAAAAAAGCCACACACATGCATATGGGTATATCTTCTTCAGACATTCAAAATTAAAACACCATCTGTTAAATTTTCTTCCACTGAAAGAAGCAGAAAAAGCATATTACATATTAGTCATGTCAAAGAACTCACTCCTGGAAGGTGCTGTGCTGTTGAGAAATTAGCATAACATATAAAGAAGGCATGGCAAGGCAAAGCAAGGCAATGCTTGGATGATTTCAAGCACAAATCAGTGTAATTATCTGGCTTGGATCCTCCCTACATATACCTATAATTTCCTTATTTTCATTTCCTATCTTAAAATATGATGGACTAGTTACAATAGGAGAGCTCCATCTCAAAAGTGAATTCATTAAAGAAACAAACAAATGGTTTTCTTACTATGCTTTGCCTGTCAGTGGCAATGGCATGTGTGTTAATGTTATATTTATTAAATATTGACAATTTTCTTTAAATCCAAGTACTGGTAAACAACAAATACACATGCATTAAGAATATGTTTGTCGTTCATGCAAAGAAAGGCTATTAATTCATCTGCCCAGATGCATCACCCTTCAGTTCTATGAAAATGAAGGCTTTCAGCTGAAATATTACCAAGGTTATAGCTTGAGCTACTACCTTTGTTAAATGACATTTTGCACAGGCCAGGTTAGTTTCACACAGCTGAGATGATATCTGCTTAAACAGCTATACTCTTACAGAAATCACAGTACTGAAAATGTCTCCGTATGTGGGCTGGTGTAAGAAGCCTGTTATCATAGACAGCTCAGTGGTGTTCCTGACTTTTTTCAATAGCTGCTAAGAATAGGACATCTAAAGCCATTTTCTTCAGTTCCCTATTTGGGATGACAATGATCTAGAAAGACAGAAGAAACTGCTTTCAACTCTGTTTTAATTGAATTCCAAAGCGGCACAGGCAACAATAAAGAAAAGGTAAGAAAAAGCCCAGCATTTCTGGCAATGTAAAAGAAAATGGTAAAAGGTCTGCTAAGATTATCCGATAACTAAAAATGGGCTTCAAGGGAGAGCAATATAAGCAGAATGCTGGGCTGAGATGCGGGTTTCATCCAGGACAGCTTGGGGGCTCAACAGAATTGGCTTCACTCCCCCACATCATGGTCCTCTTCTCTGTAAAAGTAACCATTCCTGTAAACCACTTTCAAACTAAGAAGAAAGAAAATTATAACTAGATATTAGTAAGTTGTTATTCATCCACAGCAAATTTGTGATTCAATCTTCATGGGTTTCTTAAGCCAACACTAGCAGTTGCTGCAAAAGTGACCATGAAAGCAGGTAAAAAATAACTTTATCAGCAAAATGGCTGCATTAGCCATGTAAGTCTGTTCTGAGGAACACCCCAATGACTAATTTTTGTACATCAACCTCTGTCACTCATAACAATTTCAACTTCACAGATACAAGCAAGCAGTGAGATGAAGGGTTTGCCCTCTTTGGCTCCTTGTGCACTGCAGAGTGCTATGCTTTTCTTGGGCATACACAGCTGCTGAGTGCAACATTTACCTGCTGGGTCCAGTTTTGTGAGTTGCACGCTTACAGCTTAGATGTGTCAATTGCTTCAGTCCCTTCTTTCCTCCTCCCCACCCCCCACCCCCCACTCACAGCCCCCTCCAAGCCCTGTCTCTATATCGCAGTCACACAACTTGTCCCTCCCAGCTCAGTTATGGGTCAGGTTTCTGGCACAGGCAAGGAGAGGCAAGTACCTGGCTGACCATCGCAGCAAGGGCTCCAGCAGGAAAACTCAGGTTATGGGGCAAGTAGATGTTGGAGAGAAGGAAAAAGAAATAAGGCAGCAATTACAGCACAGGGTATAAGGGACATAGTACAACGGATCCAGATCGGGAGAAGACAGATGGAAATGGAGGCCATAAGCATGGCAGGAGATATAGAGAAATTCAGTCCAGAGGATGCAACCCTTCATCAGTTCAAAGCCACTATGGTCTGCCAAAGGAAGCAAACTTTCCTCCAGTCAGCAGCCTCACTGATTTCAATGGGATATGGAAAGTTGGTATAGCTGTAGGGCCTGAGCTCTCCTTGAATTTTATTATGACAAATAGTTAGTAAGGTACAGACTGTATCACCTCATAGTGCTGCTACACAAAGATCAAAGACTTTAGAAAGGATCCACCTACAGGGCTGCAGATTTTGGAAGGCAAGTCTAACCCATTTACTGCTCCGGGTGTTATATGAAAGCCCTCTTTGTCAGAGTAGGTGAAAGAAACAAGAGGGATTTTATTGTCTGGTAACAGCCAATATGGGAAGCTGAAATATTAAGATTAACCATATCTTCGCTTTTAACAATTAACAGCAGGGTTGTTTCACCAGGCTTCTGTGCTTTGGAGCATGAATGCTACAGAGAACCAAGCAATGCATTGAAAAGAACCACATACAAAAGGATTAGTAAAGGAAAATGCCCTTTGAGCAAAGGAAAGGCTGGAGTGACCCAGGAAGTAAGAACACAGCACTGTACCTTTGGATACCAAATTCAGCAGAAGGAAAAGTAACCACAACAAATGGAGCACTGCGAAACATACAGTGTGTCTGTGGGTAGACTTAGTAGATTTACCGAGATACAGAGAAGAGAAACTCACCCAAAACCTCATAATAGTAAGTCAAGCTACAGATTCTAGGGGCCTTCCAAACCCTACAATGCTTATCAGTCATTGATGATAAAGCCCGTGGAAATGAGTGATTAACTTTCCATTAATCTGAAAAGACCCTGTATCAGTAATAGAGACTACTGGCACTTAATATCCACACCATTGTTTTTCCCGATGGCAGTGACATCTCCTTGTCACTTTTTTCTAGCAGAGAGAGCAGACAGATCCCACCCAGCCCTCTGCTCTGCAAACCAACTGCACACAGGGACCCTCTCCTAATGAAACAATTATTTTTACCATGGAAGATAATTACAAGAGGCTAACTCCCTGTCTCAACCTGATCAGCCAGTAAAAACTGCAAACTGCCTTCCTTCACAGAAATTTCAGATACTTAATCAATTCTATTTAAAAACAGTTCCCAGAAAGAAGGGTAGGGGCTGAGGATTCACCTGTATGATGGCATTCTGTCCTTGTTCATTAACATTTTCTAAAGCAAAGGTCATCTTATTTCACAATTAAGACATAGCCTAAAACTCGAATAGCTAAAACTCCTGCAAATAGCAGATCATGCTGGTGTAGTCAGTTACAGCGTTGAGAGAAGCCTGGACTTCACCATGTGCCGAAGTACAACTTGCCAAATCTTCAGTGCGTGTGCAGAAGTTGGTGCTCCAGCTAACTTGACAAAGCAGCAAAAATCCTTCCTGATACAGCTCAGTTATACCACTGTATTTCCAGGGTAAGCACCTGCATCGTAAACAAAAAGCTGCCATGATTTGGTGGGAAGGGCTGAGCTCTCCGAACAGGGAATGATGCTCTTGGTGAAATTCCTCTCTGCCAAATTCATCTCCTTTGGTGGCCAAGGACAGATACATAGCTTCAGATTTAGGATGAAGAGTGTGGCCTGAATGTGCCTGCTTGCTGGTCACAAAGGAGTCAAGATGTCAATAAATAGAGCAGATGCAAACATCTACAGGGAAATATTGTACATAGTTGATAAATTCCACCCTTATGTCAAAAACAACACTACCTGTCCTTGTAGTTGTCATGGCTCAGAAGCAAATAGTTTTCAATTAGAAATTCATATTCTACTATATAAAGCATATGTAAGAAGACAATAGCTGATATCTGCTACATAGCAGCTCCTTCAAAATATTACAATTCATACAATGGGAATAAAAGTGTTCAGATAGTCCCTTTGATTTGAGTGATATGTGCTCAATTTTTTATGCTGCCAGTACTAAATGATGCCTAAAATTTCTGAAAATTTGCATCTGACTTTCCTGGTGGAAAATGTGAAAATAAAATATCTATATTTGGCTTTATCTTGCCACAGAAAAATAAAGCTGCTTATAGGAAAGGTTGATCCAATTGGACTGGCTGCTCCAGAAAAAGCAATTGATGCACTGAGTACAATTCATATAGCAGATGTCTTCACTAAACTTGGCATCTTGAAAGGGCTAGTTTCACAAAGCCAAAGATTGTTATGCACTAAGTCAGTTAATGAGAATGAATTCCAGCAAAAAGGCATGAATGACCATAGAAAGGTTAGAACACTTCCCCAGGTGCCCAAATGGCCAGTGTTATAGTTAAAAAGTAGTCCTGGCTGATAGCAAATCAACTTGGCTTAAAAATTAAAGCATGTATAATAGCAGCAGTGCAAATAAGCGTATTTACATTAAAAAAAGGAGATATTAAAAAAAAAAAAACTAAAAAGGAAAGAAAAGACACAAAGACACTTCCATGAGCTTCAGACTTACAAGTAATATGTTAGGGTTTGCACATCTCAGGTATAACACAAGCTACATAAATACAAATTCCTATGCTGTATGTAAGTGTTAATCTTGGACAATAATGAAAAGTAGGCAAAAGTGTTCAATAAATGTTTCCATTCTTCTTCGGGTAAAGAAAATGTATTGATACCAAATGATGACAAACTACTTTTGTTTCAACATAGCAACAAGTGACAATGTCAATCAACAGTTCTTAAACATTTATTTAAGCATACCTGCCTAAACTGCATGTGCAGCTTTGAAGGAGCCATCCTAGGAGTTTTCTGGATTGTTCATGCTGAGGCTTTTAATTCAGTACTTAAGAAATGTGGACATGAAAATGCCTAGGGTCTTTTAAAAGTTCTTGACATTTGGAGAAATACTGTTGAGCTTGTGTGACCTCTGCACTTACAAGCTTGTTAGCTTGACACTGATCCCTACAAAAATAAGAATGCATGTAACATCCACTCAGTTAATGCAAAATGACAGAAGTTAATGCAACCTTTGGATATCAATGTGGATTTATAGAAAACACATTTGAGGGAGCAGCTGAGTGAAATTTTTTTACAGGATTATATATTCAGATGATAAAAAGACTGGTGTTGATGTAGTAACAGCAGTTACATAAACAAGTTGACTTCAGACTGCATGACATTTTAAACAAAATATAACCACACAATATCAATATGGCATGATGTAGACTAAAAGCTGCCAGACTGATAAAAGCATGATCTCTCACTTTTCAAAGAAGCATATTTTATAGAAATTTGATCATCATTTTTTAATACTTCAGAACATGTCATAATGAGGTTCTTTGACAGTTCCTTCTAATTTTTTTATTACACTGAAAAAACCCTACAAATAATGAGTATCCAGTAGGTGGAACCTTAAGTTAAATGCATGAGCAATTACCCATAGGAATAGCTCCCTATGGGTTACAGTGAAATCCTCTATGCATACTTGAAAAGTGGGATTGATTGCTTTTCCAAAAGTGCTGCTCTAGACAGATATACATGATGTCAGCAAAATCTTGACTTAGCGTAGGAAAAGGTCAGACTAGAAGATGGCTCATTCTCCATTTAATTTATATATTGTTGATGTCAGAGTTTTTGCCTGGGTAAATCTGAACAGTATATGTGAGTCCATAGGCAGAAACACAGATAATGGAAAAGTCATTCATATCAAAAAGAATTTTGATTCTGGCTTCAGTGAAGGCAAGATTAAGCAACTGAGTATCTATCCTGATCACCAGGTTTGCTGCATTGCTGTTAGTTCCAGCAAGCAAAGGTACAGACACATCATCCAGCTTCATGCATCTGCACAGAATCCCTGCTGTCCACAGGGCTTTCCAGGAGGGCAGTGACACTTTCACAGAGAAGTGGGTTGGATTAGACCACAGAAATTAGTAGTGGTATCAGTTTTACCTTCCTTTACTTTGCAACAGAACACTGGGTGTGTCCTGAAATTTTGAAGTTCTAAAATATACATGCAGATACATACATGCATTTTTACACAAACAGACCATTAAAGGAATGTTAACAAAGTCAGTATCAAAAGGGCACCTCCTTACCTGTGAGGCAGGTAATGATATTAACAGGGAGGATTCTCATGAAAACATGAAAAGTCACTTCTGCTTGTGCACAGGAATGATCCAGGGACAGAGCTGAGTTGGAGGACTGTCAGATTGCATAAAATACACCCTTGTGCCCAAAGCTACGCAAAACCTACTCATTCTTTCAGTTTATTTGAGAACCTAAATGGGATACAAGAAATGCTCCGTCCAGTGCTGAACAGAATTCAAGACATATCTTTGCTTCATTCAGAAGTCCTGAGGAGGCTGGTGGAATTGCTCACTTTCAATCATTTATCAGCAGTCCCACTTGACTGGATGCTCATAATTGTGATGCCCATCTACAAGAAGGAGTCACCAGCCCTGGAGGTATTTAAAAGACATGTAGATGTGACACTTACGGGCATGGTTTAGTGGTGGACTTGGCAGTGCTGAGTTAATGGTTGGACTCAATGATCTTAAAGGTCTTTTCCAACCTAAATGATTCTATGATTCTAAAAAAAGTCTCTGAAATATTTCATCTTGCAAAAGGATGCACATTATTGTGAAAATGAAAAGGCCTCTCATCTTGTGGCAGAATACACCTTGGGCTAAATTTTATGTGACTAAAAGCCCTGTCATTGCAGTGAGAACTGCACATATGGAACAAAGCACAGGTTTTGACTCCTGAAGAGAAATAAAATATCTCTTGAAGCTGAAGAGAATAACATTCTCATGAGTATTGCTTGATGTTCAGAAAGGGGGCTTATCTTTCCTTTTTTATAGGTAGTGCAAAGTGAGAGTGAATCCATATTAGCAGTAGAATTATTCCAGTGTGAAGCAGCAGGAGAAAACAGCAAGACCCATTTATAAGGCAAGTGAAATATATGAAAAATAATTTAAAATAATTATTATCTCCAAGGCAGTGTGCTAACATTGGCATCTATTTTTTACAGTTAGAGGTTATGTTTAATGGCTTCTCATGTAGTTGAAAAAATCTATCTCTAATTGGGCTTTCATTTGCTTCATGGGCTTGTTTTCTTCTGCCTGTTCATTTTGGGTTGTTATTGACCCTTTGGCTGGAGAAAAATCTCCAAATAAAAACTTCTTTTGAAAAATGTTCTGTTATGGCTCTTAATGAGATAAAACCAAGGGAGGTAGATATTTTAGGATTCTTATGACTAGGTTTAGGTAAAACAGGTGAACAGAATAACCATGTAATAATACTTATATACCTTTTTTCTACTATATTTACAGTGGATGAGATCCTACCAGTAACACAATCACAGAATAGCTGAGGTACACCTGTAGATCACCTAGTCCAAGCCAATGCTCAAAGCAGGGTTACGTACAGCAGGTTGGTCAAGTCCATGCCCAGTCAGGTTCTCATGCCACCCTGCTTTCCACCCAGCTGGCCACCAGGTTAATGCTTTGTCTGCTGTTAATAGGCAGATAAAGTTCTACTTACCTCACCAGCACCTACACTGCTTTAGGGTCCAGCTACATTTTAATATATTGTAATGTTGCTCATGCAAACGCACATGTTACTATAGGAAAAGCAAGCTCAGACTTAAGTAATTAATCATTAATGCTGATAGGATAAAAAGGAAAGCTTTTCTTTAATGAAGAAATAATGTACTGAATTACAATGAAGTTGATTTTAAATTAATACTTCATTGAGTGTGAAATGGAAAAGTATCAGTCTTAATAACAAATGATAAAATGTAGAAGCAGATTGTCTTAATAAATGTATATTACTACCGGTTTTCCTGTGATGGTACTTCATGTAGGTACCATGACGAGGCCATCAAAGAGTGCAACACAGATAAAAACAGAAGGATCAGCAAAACACAGAGGTGACATTACTCTTTCAGTCTCACAGCCACAAAGCTTGAAGATGAATCCAAATCTCCTGAATTACAATCCACTCATGTAATTAAAGCTAAATATTAAAAAGTCTTGGTAGAACAATTTTCTTCAGATTTTGTCAGTGTGTTGAAATGAAAACATTCCTAAAGATGACTGGATTTTAGCTGTTTCAGTGGAAACCAATTAGAAATCTCTCCAAATTCCCAACAGTTCATCTGTCTTGTACCAAACGCAGATTCTGATTTAGGATCCCAGGAAACTGGGGTCCATGCTCATACCACAGCCTCCCGTATCTCGAATTAAGAGCCAACCCAACCTGATACATCTGCTGAAGTGCCATTACATTTTGTGGAAAACTAAAGAAAAATGAGACCAAGTAAAATCAAAGACCTGTCTTACAATGAGATGATTCACTTCTTGGAGGTGCCCACCTCTTTCCAGGGAATGAAAAAACCTCGATGACTAGCTTAAACCATATCATATCTTTTGGATGGCTAGATGACAGCAGAGATAAATCCAACAGGTTATTCTCCTCATAATGGTTGCCAGCAATTAATATAATTATGAGCTGGATCTGCAGGCTCGTATCATCTGGAAAATAGTGTACAAAAATCCTTTAAGTTACAGATTAATAAGGAAGAGGAAGAACAGACTTCACTGTTTTCTCATGCCCATTCAGAGCAATTAAAAGGCATGCAGTGATAACTTCCCTTTCAGATTAACTATCCTGCTATTCTGGAGAGATCTTTTTCCAGACAAAGAAGGCAATAGGAAAATTACTTTGAATGAATGCAGTACAAACTTCATAGGAGCAGTTAAATATAGCATAATTTTTCATTAAAGTTTAATAAGATACTGTAATTAGAGATTACTTTTATTAAATAGCACTTTGCTCATATATGGCGTGGAAGTCTGATCTGAAGAAACAAATTAAATACCAATTCCCAGAAGCCCCACCTCTGCCTGCTACTCTCCATCTTTTCTGAAAGGATTGTCTTGTCATTGTCTCTGGATATCATCAGAAGAACCCAAACAGATCACCACAGCTTCACGATAAATTCCTGTCTGTCATATTATGGCCTTGGGAATTATTACTGAATTTAGTAGATTTTAATATGTGTGCTTTGAACAACACACTACTGGTGATAAGTTTGTAATATCTACCAACCAAAACCCTTTAACTCCTTATCTAACTGAACAACATTATTGCCTTCCATGATTATTTGACTATGTGACTTCAGTGATCTTCTTCATATTTGTTCAGAGGACTTGTTCTGGCACTGTCATCTATCAGTTCTAAAAGCAAAACTACGGCTAACCACAAAGCAAAAAATATTTCTAGTAGCAAAAGACCTGTCTGATCATGTTCCCTTACAGCCATGATGCACACAGTTTTCTAAAATCGGTCAAAATTCGAAGTCCTTGACCCTTAGCAGCCCTAGACCGTTATAGACCTTTCATGAAGGCTTAGGTTACAGTTTTGTAAATCCCCTTAGAAAACCTGAACTTTTCATGGTTTGGGGATTTTTTTATCTCCTCTTTTCAACTACCTGTGGGGGAAAAAAAAAAAAAAAGCATTGATACGGTCCCATGAATTGCACATGGGAAGTTTTTGACAACAGAAGCAGAAAGGGTGCAGAGAAGAACCTCTCAGCTTACACACTGTGACCAGTCAGAAGTTACAGGACTTACAAAATAAATGGTTTGTCTAAAACTGAAATAATATGTTCAGAAAAGTAAAAAAATGTCAGGCCTCCAGGAGAAGGTGCATTACCAGCTAGAGTGTTTCCCCTAGTAGAAGAGGAGACAAGATCATGGATCTGCATCTCCTCCTTGTACTACTGATTTAACTCAGCTTTCAGCCTAAGGAATACCTAAAGTGAAAAGAGAAATTAATTGTGAATATACTCAAAAAACCAATGTAAACAAAAGCAGAATTATTCATTGTTGTAAACAGAACAAAAATATCCATGTCCCTGCCAGCAGGCATGCAAAACAGTGTCAGCCGCGATCTGACATCCCGGCTAAGAGCTAAGGCATGTGGAACAGTAGGTTGGGTAGATGGGAAAAGCACACTGAGAAATGTACAGGGTCAGACAGCATAGTCTGGGCTCTGCTGCTATGTACTGTACCCACCATCCCCTGAATGTCAAAAGGCACTAACAGGAATCAGAAAGGATCTTGTTAAGATACAGCACTAAGAAAGGTCAGGATGAGCAGAGCTGAGGCCAGATTCACCAATGCTGCCGCAGCACCGCATCTCCAACCGTGCTCCCAAGAGACAGCCTATCCTGACATTGACTTTAGCCAAGACTCCAAAACATACCTTGGAAGGACTAGGTCATGGAGAAAATCCTGGGAAGTGCTTGACATTGTTTAGGATGATATCCAGAGTGTCACAAGAGGGTAGAAGAGATTAAAAGGTGAAAATAAAGTATTTTAAATCATCAAGTTGATTTTTAAATTAATAATTTGCTATACACAGTCTTTATCTGTCTCATGAACATAGAGATTGACACAGTGGAACAAATCAGTCCAATTTAATTATTTACCTGATGCTTCAGAGGAAATGAAATTATGAAATACTTAGTCTTCCTATGCCCTGTCACTGGCCTATGCATTGAAGCATTAACATTACTAACAGTTTTACTCATCCAGTTTGCTTGTGTAACCTCTTGGCTCTAAGAAAATTTACAGAAATAAATAAAATCTAGTATTTTTCAAAATATAAGCTACGTGTTGCTTTTCATGTCAGTTGAAAACCATTGCTGTCCACTGTATTTGCTCTCCTTGGGGACAAAGAAAACTTGGCAAAAGGATGTTAAAATATCAATGAGGGCCACTCAAGTCTTCCTCTGAAAATCACAGGTAACTATTTTTCTGATGACTGCAATCCAGTCTCAGGAACATTCTCTTGTTAATCTTCAAGTGATATATACAATGTTTTCAAATCATGTTGCATCTCATAAGCTTTGCTAGGTATTTTCAGTGACTAGTGGATTTCATTGCCTCACTTTGGAGATCTCTAAAGACATCCTTTTGAAAACAGACAATCTCTTCCCTCTGTAAACTAGGTTCTAAATACGTTTGCTGAACACAAAAAAAACAGACTTAAAATTACTGATTATTTAAAAAAAAACAACCACACACACACACACAAAAAAAAACCAAACATAAAATCAGAACAGCACCACCAAAAATAACAGCAAAAATTACAGCTACAATTCTAACGTACTGAAGCAAAATAATTTCCTGGGGATTGAGTACTAACAGATCTGCTTGTAGCAGACCAGAAAAATATTCTTTAAAACAAGCAGTGTTGTATGCTTCGGCACAAAGCAGTACCCAGCATCCTCTGGAAATGAGTCTTCCTGGGAATTACTGCTGAGTCTTCTGAAACAGCTTATCTATTTGCTGAGACCACTTAGGAATATGGATCAGGAACTGAAAATTTGATTCAAAGCCTATTCAAATAAATAGTAATTCCAACTCATTCCTACAGGCTCTGCCTCAGGATATTTAGCAAACAGGTTTTAGCTATTAGCTTGGCTTGTAGCTAAATCATTTACTTATCAGAATTCCTTCACACTGAATCCTTCTGCAGCCTGCATCCCATCCTGCAGGCACTGGCCTTGCTGGACATCATCTTCAGGTAACAAGAACGGAAATAATTTTTAAAGTACTTGGAATAAATTAGCCTGCCAATGGAAATCTGGCATCCTCTTTGCTCTTGTCAGACTTCTTGATTCCATATTAAATTATCAGTTGTTGATACCATTGACAGCTTTATTATTTCCAAGTGTCAGAATGTCAGAAAATCAAAAGAAAGCACAGCAAGAATATGAAAAGGTTGAAAGCAATAGAGACATTACAGTTGCCATGGTACAAACCAGCATCTAGGAAGGCCAGCAGGACAGCAGCAGTGACAGCCAGTGCTGAGGCAGTTTCTTTGTGCCAAATAATTTGAATAAAGCATCTGGAAAGACATAGAGGTCAACCTGCAGAGCACAGCCATCATAGCTCAAGCAAGGTCTCATCAAGGACCACACCAGCAGCTTCTTATGAAAAGTCAAAGCAAGAAATGCTCAAGTCCTTCCCTAGGAGCATGGACAGCCACTTAGTTATTTATCTCAAGGGCTGCCTTCCATCTGCCCAGCTGCTGTTGCTTTCTCAGCAGACGTGTGGACATAGGAAAGAAAGTAAAAAGCAACTAGTTTTCCAGTTTTCAAACTTCCCAAACTTCTTAATTTCAATTACTTCTGAAAGTTTTGCCTGCTTCAAAAGCAGATATGGCAGAAAGCAAAAGAAATATCTGATTTAATGTCAGTGGAAATTAAAACTGGATAAAAAGTTGTATCATGTGTTACTTCCTGTAATTACTCTTTTTTTCTATCACTTTAACCTTTTGTCTATTTTTGGTTACCCTGTCTCAGAAGTATTTCTTTTTGTTGGGGCCATAGCACAGTCATCCATCTGCAATGACCTCAACAGCTAAACAAGGAAGAAGGATTATAGAAACAGATAAACATTTTTGTTTGTGACTGAGCTTCCCTGTACCCAAGACCATGGCAGAACACCAACTTTCCTGCAAACAAACTGTACTCGGAATGACCATCTTTGAAAAACTGAGTATACCAGTTTTATCATCAAAATACTTAGCTCTAACACTGTAACATTGTCTTTAAATCTATTCCTTTGGGATTAACCTTTATGAGTGGTTTATGTATTCTAATTGTAGGGTTTTTTCAAAAAATGCTTTTACCAGAACAAATACATCAGCTCACTGGCAGAAATAGTATAAGCAACTTCCCAGTACCTTATGAAGACAGAGGGGGCAAACCCAGCCAAATTAATGGCAGGTTCACAGCAGTGTGTTAGTTTACACCCACTGCAAGGGACAAGACAGAGAATGATGGCATTTCTTCCTCCTCATCTTTGACTTCACCTCCCTTTTCCTGCTGTTAATATCACAGTGCTACATTATGAGGAGTCACGACATTTCCCTTTCCACCAGCAACTCCACATTGCACAGATCAACCCCCTACCAGAACTGGGCAGGGAGGCAGAGGCACAGGCACAGAAAGCTGCACAGAAAGCACTGGTCTTGCATGTTTCTGTAGGGATGCCCACCCTGCCTCTTTGCCATAGTTCTCCATTTGCTGACACTGACCCTTAACCATGGTATGGGCTCTAGCGTTTGGTTTCACCTAACACCTGATGATACCACTTTCTAATACAAAAAAGCAGCAAGACAAGTTGTTCCAACTAGACAGCAGCAATATTCTGTGTCGCTCCAGCAGCCAAGGTATCTGTGAAAACAGAAAATGAAAGTTAAAAAACTTACTAGCAAGTCTTAAGTAAGGGGGTATCTTGCAAGTCACTTGCAAGGAACTGTAATTTGCAATTATCAAGAGTTTTAGTGCAACTCTGATTGGAGCACCATGTCCAGGCTGTGCACTGTACATGAAGAAACACTCATCACTGGGAGTCCAGAAAGGAGCAGTCTGGAAGAAACTCCTCTTTATTTTACAGGCATAGTGAGGCCCTGGAGGAGGCCAGCTGAGAAGACTCTGTGGTCCCTACAATCAGAGCCTTTAAGAAAATGTTGGATAACTGCTGGGTCAATTCCGGGTCAGT
This sequence comes from Neopsephotus bourkii, assembly GCF_033783945.1. Lineage (NCBI taxonomy): Eukaryota > Metazoa > Chordata > Aves > Psittaciformes > Psittacidae > Neopsephotus > Neopsephotus bourkii. Next base: position 6,316,580 of record NW_026902113.1, read on the forward strand.
TCCTGAGGTGAGCAGCTCCAGAGGGAACCCCGGAGCGGGAGGAAGCTCAGCATCCAAGAGCCTCAACACAGAGCGGCGAGAGCCACCGAGGGAGCCTCAAGTCCTCGACGGGACCTGCCCAGGAGCCGGCAGCTCCGCTGAGGCGAGCAGGGACTCACAGGGGGCGGAGCCAGGAGGAGCTGAACCAGCCCTGATTGGGTAAAAACCTGCCCCAGGGAGCGCGGCGAGCAGGGTGGGCTTGAGGTGGTTGCGCGGGGGGGGGGGCGAGCGCTCACCTCATGGCCAGGGCCCGCTCTGGGAGCTCTGCTCTGGCTGCCCCGGCAGTGGCCACCGTAGGCACCCAGACAAAGCCGATGAGAGGGGAGGCTCCAGCGCAGAACTCGGAGTGTAGAGAGTGCCTGCACTGGGCTCGTGAGGGAAAGGTACACAACGGGCAGGGCTGCACTCGGTGCTCCCTGGTGGAGGCTCTCCTGCATCAAGGGCTGGGCTGCGGGACGCTGTCAATAGGCTGAAAGATGTCAGGGAAGCTGAGAGGAAGCTGCACTGCTTGCTCCATGCCCAAACTGTGCAGGGGCCTCGAGAGTCCATTGTAGCTCATGGAGGAAAGAAGGAGGCCGTTAACCCGGGAAGCTGGGAAACAGTAACAGTAACAACAGTAACAACAACAACAACAACAAAGGAGGAAGAGGACAATTAAAAGCAAGGGGCTTCCTCCTAAGTCTGTTGTCCCCACCCAGAACCACTTTGCTGTCCTGCAGGGGGCTGATGAGCAAACACCCTTGCACCATGAACAACCAGCTCATGCACTGGTAAAGAGGATCTCTACTGGTGCTGCCAGGAAAAAGCAGCTGGTCATAGTAGTAGGGGACTCTACTTTGAAAGGAACAGAGGCACACATCTGTTGGACTGACCCGGTCTCAAGGGAGGTGTGTTGCTTGCCATGGGCTTGGATCAGGGATGTTGGAGAGAAGCTGCCTGGCCTAGTAAGTCCCACTGATTATTACCCACGTCTAGTGATCCATGTGGGTGCTAGTGATATAGATAGCAGTAGCCCAGAGAACATTAAGAAGGACTACAGAGCCCTAGGAGAGGTGGTTAGGGGCTCTGCAGCAGAGGTAGTCTTTTTGTCAATTCTCCAGGATAAAGGGGAGGACCTTAAAAAGGCTAGGTGGATTTGGCAGGTTAATAAACGGTTAGAACAGTGGTGCCATAGTCAGGGGTTTGGGTATCTAGAACATGGGACTCAATTTAGGAGGCCAGGTCTACTGGGGGCTGGTGGAGCTGGTCGAGGGGGAGAGTGGTTTTGGTAGGAGGCTTGCCAGACTGGTCAAGGAAGCTTTGAATTAGAGTGTGGGGGGGGGGGGGGGGGTGTTGGTTATCATTCCATCTCAACACACCCAGTCAGTTGCCAGCACCTATAGTAAATGCTCGGAGCAACAGAGAGATATTCCAGCTGCTCCAGCCAATGAGCCTCCTTCATTTGGAGCTCAGCTCAGATGCCTCTATACAAACGCCTATAGCATGGGGAACAAATGCCTGTAGCATGGGGAATTAGAGATGTGTGCACGTCTACAGGGGTGTGATATAATAGGTATCACAGAAACACGGTGGGATGACTCCTATGACTGGAGTGTTGGAATGGAAGGTTACAGAGTCTTTAGAAAAGACAGGCCCAGCAGACAGGGATGGGGAGTTGCCATTTACATTAGGGATAGGCTGGGGAGTATGGAACTCTGTCTGGGGACAGGTGAGCAGTCAATGGAGTCAGGGTTAAAGGGAAAACGGCGATGGGAGACATTGCTGTGGGGATCTGTTACAGACCACCTGATTGAAAGGACTCTGTGAACGAATCATTCTACAGACAGATAGGAACAGACTCAAGCTCATAGGCCCTCGTTCTCCTAGGGGACTTCAACCACCCTGATATCTGTTGGAGGGATGGTACGGCCTGGTACAAGCAATCCAGGAGGTGCCTCGATTGTGTGGAAGACAACTTCCTTCTGCAGGTAATAGAGGGGCCGAGAAGGAGAGGTGCCATGCTTGACCTTCTGCTCACTAACAGGAAGGGCTCATTGGAAATGTGACGCTCCAGGGCAGCCTTGGTTGCAGTGATCACGAGATGGTCGAGTTCGAGATCTTCAGGACAGCAAGAAGAGCACGCAGCAAACTCACTGCCCTGCACTTCAAGAGAGCAGACTTTGGCCTCTTCAGGAACCTGCTTAGTAAGGTTCCATGGGATAAGGCCCTAGAGGGCAGGGTGGCCCAAGTTTGTTGGTTGATATTCAAGGATCACCTACTACAAGCTCAGGAGTGTTACATCCCAGCTAGAAGGGAGTGCAGCAGGAGGGTCAGGAGACCTCCTTGGATGGATAAGGAGCTGCTGAGGAAACCTTGAAGGAAAAAAGAGGCTTATAAAAGGTGGAAGAAAGGACAGGCGGCCTGGGATGTTGTCTGGGAAGCAAGGGACCAGGTCAGGAAAGCTAAGTCCCAGTTAGAATTAAACTTGGCTAGGGATGTTAAAGATAACAGGAAAGGATTCTATAGGTACACTGAAAATAAAAGACAGACTAGGGACAATGTGGGCCCTGTCCAGAAGCTATCAGGAGAACTGGCTACCCTGGATTTGGAGAAGGCTGAGGTTCTGAATGACTTCTTTGCCTCAGCCTTCACTGACAAAGGTTCTGACCTCACCACCCAAGTCTTGGAAGGCAGATGCAGGGACTGTGAGAGTGAAGACATTGGACCCACTGTAGGAGAGGATCTGGTACGAGACTGTCTTAAGAACCTGAATGTACACAACTCCATGGGACCTGATGAAATCCATCTGCAGGTCCTGAAGGAGCTGGCAAATGAAGTTGCTAAGCCACTGTCCATCATATTTGAAAAGTCATGGCAGTCAGGTGAAGTTCCCGATGACTGGAAAAAAGGGAAATACAACCCCCTTTTTCAAGAAGGGGAAAATGGATGACCTGGGGAACTACAGACCAGTCAGTCTCACCTCTGTGCCTTTCAAAATCTTGGAGCAGATTCTCCTGGAAGGCATGCTAAGGCACATGAAAAACAACAAGGTGCTTGGTGACAGCCAGCATGGCTTCACTAAGGGGAAATCCTGTCTGACCAATTTGGTGGCCTTCTATGATGGGGCTACAGAACTGATGGACAGCGGTAAAGCAGTTGATGTCATCTACCTGGATTTGTGTAAAGCGTTTGACACTGTCCCACACAACATCCTTGTCTCTAAATTGGAGAGACATCAATTTGATAGATGGACCACTCAGTGGATAAAGAACTGGCTGGATGGCCACACACAGAGTTGTGGTCAAAGGCTCAATGTCCAGCTGGGGACCATTAATGAGTGGTGGCCCTCAGGCATCAGTGTTGGGACCGGTCTTGTTCAACATCTTTGATGGTGACATGGACAGCGGGGTTGAGTGCGCCCTCAGCAAGTTTTCTGATGACACCAAGCTGTGTGGTTCGGTTGATACCCTGGAGGGAAGGAATGCTATCCAGAGGGACCTTGACACGCTTGTGAGGTGGGCTGATGCCAGCCTTATGAAGTTTAACCATAACAAGTGCAAGGTTCTACACCTGGGTTGGAGCAATCCCAGGCACAGCTACAGGTTGGGCAGAGAAGAGATTCAGAGCAGCCCTGTGGAGAAGTACTTGGGGTGTTGGTTGATAAGAAACTGAACATGAGCCGGCTTCAGTGTGTGCTCGCAGCCCAGAAAGCCAACTGTATTCTGGTCTGCATCAAAAGGAGTGTGACCAGCAGGTCGAAGGAGGTGATCCTGCTCTTATACTCTGCCTTCGTGAGACCTCACTTGGAGTCTTGTGTGCAGTTCTGGTGTCCTCAACATAAAAAGGACATGGAACTGTTGGAACAAGTCCAGAGAAGGGCCACGAGGATGATCAGGGGACTGGGGCACCTCCTGTATGAAGATAGGCTAAGAAAGTTGTGGCTGTTCAGCCTGGAGAAGAGAAGGCTGCATGGAGACCTTATAGCAGCCTTCCAGTATCTGAATGGGGGCTTTAGGGGTGCTGGAGAGGGACTATTCACTAGGGACTGTAGTGATAGGACAAGGGGTAATGGGTTAAAACTTAAACAGGGGAAGTTTAGATTGGATATACGGAAGTTCTTTACTGTGAGGGTGGTGAGGCACTGGAATGGGTTGCCCAGGGAAGTTGTGAATGCTCCATCCCTGGTGGTGTTCAAGGTCACATTGGACAGAGCCTTGCGTGGCATGGTTTAGTGTGAGGTATCTCTGCCCATGGCAGCGGGATTGGAACTAGATGATCTTAAGGTCCTTTCCAACCCTAAGTATTCTATGATTCTATGCATTAGGAGTCATTCATTACCCAGACACAAGTTAAACTTGGCTGAGGGAGGAAAGATGAGCTAAACAGACCTTCAAGGTCACCTTTTCTTTGTTTCTCTAAAGTGCTAAGTTTTTATGACAGTCCTCATGCAGTTTAAGAGAAAGTCCTCAGCATTTCAGACAGTGTGGGAAAGAAAATCTATTTAAACAGGCTTTTTTTTTTCCTAAGCAAACAAACCAAGAAAATGTCAAAGACTCTACCCAACACTACCACGGTCCTAGCCCAAAGCAGCCTGTAACCTGCATCTTTGAGGGGTGAGTAAGAAAATTGTCTGGGCTTTATAGACACAGAAAGCCTCACTTAAGTCGCTAACCCAGGTATTTCTGCTGAGAAGTGGTGAGGTGCATTTTCATATTCAACCTTAACAGTATCTCTTCAAAGCTTTTTACCATTTCAGCTGAAGCAGGATTAATTCAGACTGTTCAGTGGTGGCTGACCACTTGCTTCCAGTTTCCTTTATGTGCATGGACACAAATGCCACATACCTTTGCCAGCTTAATTTCCTTCTCCCGCAGCAAATAAAAGCTATCTTTATTTTCATCTCAGCTCTTTAACTAATAGATTGATAGATATCACTATCTACCCTATCTGTATTAGAGATGCCATCACACCATCTGATGGCTGTCTCAGGGGATTATGCGATTGCTGCAAGCAGGAGACAACAGAGGAAACTGAGCTGACCTAGGAGCACGCAGATTTCAAGTCACTAAGGGAAGAGGGTTGTTAGAGATGACAGACATTCACCTACCCTGGGACAGATCAAGGGCTAGATTTTCCAGAAGCTGTTCTCCTAGAAACTCTCTCAAAATCCAACCCAGCAATTCATTAAGTCTAAGAGAGAGCAAGCCAGCAACATGCAGATGAGCCAACTCTCAGACTTTGTAATGACTCATTTCAAAAGCATTAGCGCCAAATACATATAACATCAGCACATTGTTGGGAAAAGCAAATTCCCATAAATCTGGGGAAAAGAATTCCAGGCAGTTTTTGTAATGAAATACATTCACTGATACCAGAGGGGAGAAAAACATACAAACCTTGCTCAGAGTATCATTTCTACTAATGTGTAACAGATACTCCATAAGAGGTGGATTCTTGAACCACTGATCTCACAGATTACAGGACTTTAACGCCTTCAGGTAAATGCCCTTTTGCTAGCCAGAAATCCTTCCTTAGTGATCCTGTTAATTTCAGCCAGCATGGTCTTGTTCATTCTGCGCAGTGTGTGACCAAAAACTTCATACCTCCTGGGGAGCTACATGGCCCTAGTCTTCGACTCCTCAGAGCCTTCACACCATTATCTTCTGGAGGAAGAGTCCACTTAGCAGAAGAGCCCACAACAGAAAATTGTATCCAGTCTCATAGGCTATTCACATTATAAGCCTCTTGCATGGCCAAGTGACAGCTCTGATTTTAACCTTGATTTCTGAAACAGTACCGAGTTACTATATATTTAGCACTTGCTTAGCTGGTCCCGTTCTAGTACCTGTCTAGAAAATCCTTCTCCAGGGATAAAAAGACTCTAGGAAAAAGCAATTCAAGCTTAATTCCTTGGTGTGAATCCAAAATGTCTCTCTGTCTTTCCCCAACAATCAATTTGACCGATTATGGTTTCCAGCAGACTGATGTCCCTTCTCTGGAGAGTACTGGTCTTGGGTCAGTGTCTCATTATGGGAGCAATCATTAGCCCAGTTAGGCCACTGTTTACAACTGTAATATGTTCACGGCCCTTAATATGGATGTGCATGAGGACCTACATGCAGCAGGGCACATTGCGTAGTGAATATACTTCCAGGTACTGGAAAAGATGTGGCTGAGGGGCTACCAGGAAAGCTGGCAGGAGGCTGCAGGCTTCTGGTGATGGGAAGGGTTCTTCCTGAAGGTTAGATCCAACCTACAGACTGCCTGGAGACCTCTGTTTTCTCTTGAATCCCTCACCAGGCACCTTCTGGGCATCAGTCCTTCTTCTGCAGTGGTTTTCAATGTGACTTCCAGGGAAAGTGCCTTTTCCCTTACAGTTATCTCTGACTGGGCATTGAGAAACTGTTTGCCAGAGCATTTATGCACTGCTGGCTCACAGCATATGTAATGGCACCACCTACTTTCATACAAACAAAAAAGACTTGAGCCTAACAGTTTAAACCATGACTTTAAAAATGTCTCTATATCTTGATGTTTTGTGGCCTTCACTTCCCTTCCATATAGTTGGTGTGAAAACTGGAAAAATGTAGAACCCCACTAAAAATATTAGGCATAAATCTCAGAACGAGATACGCTGCCTCAAAAATTCCTATTATTTTAACACAAAAATATGAAAATGGAGTATACCCTGAAGATACCTTTAGCAGAAGACCTTCATGTTTCTGTCCTAGGCATTTCCAACAGAACTGAACCAAGAGAAACTTACGATAGAGTTAAGCCATGCTTGGGTAACAGGAGATATAATAAATAGCAGACATAGTAGCAGAAGCAATAATGTTTTTATATTGCCATCTGGAAAAGCTTGTTAGTATTTTTTCCATTTTGCAATTTTCCCCATAGCAGTGTTAAAGAATGACACATACTCTTACCTGTAGGGTTTATGAGAAAGGCACCACATGCTTTCTACATGAGAAGATATTCAGAGTCTTTGTACCATCAAATCAGCAGTTTCCTAACTCCATATAACATGTTTACCCAGCAAATACGTGTTTCTGGACAGGGTTCTTGCCAAATGCTGGTCATTGGGCTGTTAGTGCCCATTGTTTCCTGCCAAACAAAACTGAAGCATGTGCCTTTTTAATGAAATTGCACAGACATGTTAGAGCTTTCTATTAAAAGAAAAAATGAGACTCTGTATGAAATCACAGCTTTTTGTTCAAGCAATATCCCAATCAACTTGATAATGTTTCAGTTTTTCTATTACTACCAGCTGTGGATGCAGAGCAAGTCCAAACTTCATTCAATATGGTCTTATTTTGTCTAACATTTTATATGTAAAATGTGTCCAAAATGCTTTACAGAAGTACATACAAAGCTACAGGAGAAAATAGCAGCATCAGAGAAGTAAAGAGACCAGTAAAGAACCAGAGAGTAGAAGGCAAATAGATGCAGGTATTCTCGAAGGCAGCCACCACAAACGATCATAGTCAGAAGGACAATGGCTAAAGAAAAGCTTCTGTAAATAAACAAGGGAAAAGGTCCATGTAAGTTTAGCAACAGCCCAAACGTATGGTCTGACCTCATACTAAATGCTTCTTGAAAGGTATTTCACTGGGAATGAAGGCTGCCCTGAAGTTCTCAGCAGATCAAACTGGCTGGACATACTTGAGAACAAGGTTTCAGATGAAGCACAGTGATATTAAAAGGAAAGAACTTTTCAACTAATCCATCTAATACACTAATAAAGACAGATAAATACATGCATTTTGCAACAAAAAATGAAATTAATTATGCAGCTGTGAACCCAGAACTGCATTTAGGTCCACTACAAGCTGTAGATACTGTTCTTTGCCATAAGTTTAACTAATTAGATGAGATAATAACAGAACAAAACAGTCTAAATTTACCATGACTGTCATTAGAAATACATGACAAACTGCTAGTAAGTAGGTATTTCAAAAACAGCATCGCAACACTAAGTTAGGTTTATTCAGCTACTGTGCAACATTACATATCATCTAAGCATAAAAGGAAAATGCCTTAACTAATCTTTACAATTTACATAGATATCAGTACATTAGGCAGAACATTGATTATAATTAACTGGTGCACATTCATATAGAAGCTGTTCCTGTCCTCTTCTTAACACAGCAGAAGTTAGAGAAATTAACCACAGATATTTAAATACACCTGTCTAAAATCTCAAAAGAAAAAAGGTGAATTCTTATTTTAGAAGTGATTGATTGAAGGTGTTTATATGCAGTAAAGAAACCTACTTTCACTGCAAAGCAAATGTTCTAGAAACAGTCTTTCCATCTCTAATCCAGACAATAACATATGCATTGCAGTAATAACACAGATGCAACAGGGCTTTGGCCTTATATAAACTTAGATTTCTGAATCTTAAAATGAATAACTTTTGAGTAATCATAATGTAATTACTTAAAGCAGATTACTTGATTAGAATGGCATGTTAATATAAGACTCTTGTCATTTAGATTCTGCTCTTAACTATCTTCCCTTTTTCCCTGGGTAATCATCATTACAGTAATGACAACAATAAAGGCCCATATGTTTCTTTGTCTTACATACTGCTGATTGAGGGAGCATGGTGCAAGTTAATGTAAAATGAGCTTCACAGCACACTGTGCCAGATCAAGATGCCTACGCAGTTATGTGAGAACAGTCGCAGCCCCAGAAAGCAGGGCATGCAGTGATTGGAAGGCTGCCAGCTGAGATGTGGGAATGGCTCATCAAGGATGGCAGAATCAGCAAGGAGCAGGAGGGAGTAAGCACAACAAGCTTTGCCATGTGATTGCTTCAACATACCCACAGACACCTACATTTCTTAAGATAAGGAGGTTAATGCTGTCTGATGGGGTATGAACATGCAATGTGCAGGAAGCACACACTGCAGATGTCCCAGACAGTGCAAAACCTGGCTTTTGAAAGCAGGCAGCTGCATGAGTGCTGGTCACTCATGTCTGTAACCATGTCTGGAGGTGCATCTGCCGCTGGTGTTAACTGTGCCAATGCAGTTCTCCCAGGTAAGCATGGCACATGCCACCTCTAAATGACTTGTACTGCAGTACTGCAAGTTGTGTCTACACCAAGACTTTGCACCAGTGCAGCCATCCCAGTGGCTGAAATTCAGGTGCATATGATTTCCCTGAGCATGAAAGACCAGGACACATTACTGACTGCAGCTGTGGCTCCTGCAGTGCTCCGCACTAATTTCTCATAACCACAGCAAAGAGCACAGGTTGAAAGCAAGGTTTATGGGAAGATCTGGTGTCACATAATAGGAAGGCCTTTGAAATAGCTTTGCTGTCCAGAGAGGTAAAGGATGCTTTCATGGTTGTATTTTAGCATTTCTGCAGTTACTCAAACAAACAGGTATCTTTTTGCTCTTACTGTCCACCCACACACAGACAACAGTGGACACTGTTACACAGCAGCACAAGCTGCTGTCCCAGGCTTGTTTACTTGTTCCCACTTAATCTAAGAACTTCTTGCAGGACAGGAGAGCACCTAGCTCCATCCTATTGCTGTGCTCCTTGCAACATGAGAAAACAGAAGGTGGTTGACCTCTTTCAAAGGCTGATTTTCATATATCGTTCCTTGATGCTGGATACTACTTGTGTTGTGTGTGGTAATTTTTCCTTTAGCAATACAAACTTAATCTCTACTCTTCAGTAGGAAAACCTTGTGCAGGGCTGGCAGTTCTCATGTGAGTGAATACATGTGCCATGCTGACCTTTATGCTTAAGCAACTACTCAGTATGTCCCCTGCTAATATGTACAAAGACTCCTTGAAAGCAAAAATACCTTCATGACACTGCCTTTATGGTTATATTTTTCTCATAAACATTGTGCCCATCAGAGACAGAGAGAAAAATAAAGACGAGGAGAAAGAACCACTAGAAAGAAATGCTAAACTGACTAAATTTCTTCTAGCACTTCAAAAGCGTTATTAGATTCAATGTGTTTATGAGGAAATCACTGGCATACACATTTTAAAGCTAACCACTAGTTTTCATGAACCTCATTCATGTAGAAAGAAGCTCAGTTAAAATGCCTTGGCCTTAGTTTCTTCAGTGGTGTTGAGCATTATTGTTTCACAGACCTTAATCTGTGCTATGAATGCTCTACCCTTTTGAAAACCAGTCCCATGCTGGCCACACAACATACCTATTTGCATCTGAATATGTGTTCCTTGATGTGTAGCACATAATCAGATTGTTTTTTCCAGTATTCAAAGAAAGCAAGGTAAAGAATGTCACTCAAGTTCAAAGTACTTGTGGGTTTCATTCAGATCTCAGTTGTTGATCTGGGAGAGACTTTCTCTTCCAAAGAGAAGCTTGGCCTCATTAAAGCTGACATTAATCCTTGACAGCAGAAAGGCAGGACTGGTTCCTTAATTTAAAGCAGATTGCATTCATAAACAAGAAGTAAGAGCTGGGATTTCAGCATGACCTTTATCTGCCCTCTTCATTTAAAAAAATAAAAAAAAAGGCAAAATAGAACAATTTGATTGTCCTGAGATGGGCAAGGTTTGTGGGTTGGGGTACTGCACTGTAACCACACCGACCATCTCCCTGCTGCAAAATCCACTACTGATTCCTCATGGTCTTCATAGATTGACCTCGATTTTCTCTTTCCAAGTGAAACCTTATATGCTGCCTGGAAAGGAGTCCAACAGCTTGTGCAAGGAATAGCTTTGGGGTGGAGGCTGTGCTCCTTGCCAACACCAATTGCCTTGTGGAAAGCTTTCTGGCTGAGGAAGCACTGAATGCTTCAACACCCATCACAGCTTTTCCTTTTCTTTCTTAAAAGATGTTTAATCTACACTTGGGCAGGTATTTCAAATGGGGTGGGAGACCTTACCGGGAAATAGCAGAAAACCTTTTTATGAAAACAACCCAAAGGCCTCTTTCTAGGAGTTTTCTGAAGGTTGCAGATGATAAACCTCTATTTTTGGCATGACAGAGGGAAAGTAAGTCCAGCATTAGCAGAGTTTGCTATTTCACATCACAGCTGACCTCCCTCCACAATATATACTCAAAGCATATTTGTTGTTTCTGGAAGAATTATGTCTGACAGGAGAAAAGAGCTGTCTCCTGAAAATTCAGGGAAGCTATTCATCAGGATAGATGTCAAAAGCTTTTATCATGACCACTCAGCCAAAGCCTTTTTTCTGACAAAAAAACGTTTTCATTAATGGTGCAGATAAAGATGACCAACTTGGCTGATAGTTGTTCAGTTTCATGCTGTTAATATTTATCTTCAAGGACAAAATCACCCTGCATCCTCCTTCATACTTTTTGTGTAATGAAAGTTACAGAGATTTTAATTTAAAAGGGTTTCTTAAATATCTCTTCATCTGAAAGGGAATAAAATCAAAGTGATATTTTATTATGATTTAGTGAAAAGCAAAAGTGATTTGGTGAAAGTTGGCCCTTCGATCCTTTGCTGCAGTATGGACAGAAAACCTACCTCAAGGTAGCATCACTCTTCAGTTTTGCTCCTCTGTTCCTGCTGAAACCTATGGAGAAGGAGTTTTGCATGCTATGATGCAGATCTGTAGTAAAGCAAGAGAGAAGAGAGAGTCACAGAGTGGGTCAGATATTCTCATAACAGCACTTTAATTTCTAGGGCACCCCTTTGGCTGCCCATGCCTTGTGATTTTTCCTGTAGAAACCACTGATGTGTGTAGACATTAACAGTGCTTTCGTTGAGCATAAAACATTTCAGGCAACAGAAGACAGAACTTGAGAGTATTTTTTTCATAGAAATACAGGTCTATAAAGGATGTCCAGGGTCACTGGGTCTTGCCTTGCTCTGCAGTAAAGGTTCCATAAAGACATGAGGTGAACAAGTTTCACCTTTAAATTTGTTACATATTTTGTTTCCACTGTTCTTGTTCCATAGCCTCTTTTCCACGATGGCAAAAAATATTCTCATTTCCTATGGAAGGCTCTGTTGGACCTCAGCAGTGAGGTGGGCTGTTTTCCTTTCTCCTGAAAAGCACAGAAGGAAAGCAGCAAAAACCTTCCCATCTACACACAGAGTCTTCCACAGCACACAGAAAAGGATGTCTGCCATCACCTTACCTATATCCAAAGTTCCCTGTCAAGCTATGACTACCCCTCCCAGTAAGCCAGCTTAACAACCCTAGAGAGATACTGGCCTATGACCTGACTGAAAGCTTCCCCTAATTCTTCTTTTAGCCCCACCTCCCACAGCCACACATGAAGTGGCCAGCCCTCCTTCACCTTCCTGGCCTCTCTGACCCACCACAGGACCCCAGTGTCTCCCCTGAGGTCTCCCAGTGCCAAACCTTTCCTGCTCTTCTGTGGCATATACTCTGCCATTACTGAAAAGCTGAATTACTGCCTGAAGGACTCTACTTCCAGCAGAATAGTATGTTGTCTGTGTGAGTGAGAATTTTCAAGGCAAGACTAGGTCTTGTGCCAAATTTATCAATACTGTTTAAATAATCTTGTTTCTTCTTCAGCATTTATGTCACTCTTTCATTTCCTCTCCTCTCCTTTCTGACGCCTCCGGTTAAATTATAGAAAGCTATAATGTCTACTAGTTAACTTCAGTTCATAAGAAGAAACCAAGCTCTTTTTATTTCTCTCAACAAATATCCTCTCTATTCCCTCCATCATGCAAAAAGCCCTTCCCTGTATCCACTCCTCTTCAGTTAACTCTTCCTTGAGCATTCACAGTCGCAGCAGAGAGCAACACTCCAGGGGAGCATTTGTTGATGAGGTTATATCCAGTGGAAACATCTTGCCTTGTTTATCATGGGAACATATTTGTGTATTTCATATCTGTAGCACAGTTGTTGATCATTCTGGTCCCATGATTGTTGCTAATTACATCCAGCTCTTAATAACTCAGCTCTTTTTTTCTGGTCAGGTCTTTCTTAGTGATGAATTCCTACATTACTGCAGAAGAAAATTTTATGTTACTTCCCAACTACATGGTCCCACACTTCTTGCCTTTTATTTTATTTCTATTACTGCACTTTTGAAGACTCCTCTTCTTCCTGTTTGACATATAAAGGTCTGTTTGAAGTCAGTGCCTTCCAGCTTGCCTTTTCATAGCCTCCAGCTGCTCCAGCATTCACCCCTTGTGACCCTGTAGACCACAGGCCTCCACATTTTTTACATGGACTTGGAGATGAGAGAAATGAACAATCTCTCTCTAGCACTTTCTTACTTAGCATTTTCGCATTTCTAATTTAACTTTGATCATCTGTTCTCTTCTCTGTTAAGCAACAAAGGTGACTGCATTGACACAGGCCATCTGTGTACTTCATGATGTAAGAATAAGAAATGTTCTTCTGCTCTCATAGAAAACAGTCCGAGGAAGTTTTACTTTAGACATCAGAGTCAAGTTTGTCTCTGGACAAGAATGTGTTTGGAGTTTCTGTTACTTCAGAGAAGTTTCCTTCAGTTTTGTCTTAACACTGTGCAAATACATTTTTTAAAAGGCTTTAGGATAATAAGTCTATCTTGATCATAACAGTAAACATAATAAAAATGCTTTTTCAGCTTACAAATAACTTGCCTCTGAAATTACTGGAAGTCCCTTGCTGACATCAGCTCGGAGGAATTCCTGATGCTGGTTAGTTTGATTTATATTATTCATTATTTAAAGTTGGGGAATTTAGTTAGAATTACACCAGTGTAGTGCCCCAAAAACTTGTAGAATCATTATCTGCAAGTTCAGTACAATATATTTAATTCAAGAACTGTCATTTGCTCAATCTGTATTTAGTCACATTCTAATTTATCTTTACACATTTATTTGAAGACATTAGTTTTGTAATGATCAACAAAAAATACAGCTGTTGTTAACAATGTTTTACTGAAATAATTTGGAGAGTTTATTCTGAGAGAGGTAAAGATAATTGGGAAGAGGACTTCAGGCCTACAATGACAACAAAAATGGCAGAGAGGTGAGAAGTGTTCAAAAGATGGAACAAACATCCCCAAAAACTAAATGGAAAACAATGAGAGGAGAACCAAATGGCTTATAAAGTGGAAGAAACTGGAGAGAACAGGACACCTTCTGTTCATCTCCTTCACACCTCACTTCAGTGCTACAAAAGCCCAAGGGCTCACCTTCTGCAGCAGACATCTAGGCCAGTAGTAACAAAACACCAGCACCACTGACACTGGGAGATATATGGGTGGGAACTAGCAATAATGTCTACAGTACATCTGATTTTAAAAAGATTTATTTCATAACACACCTATTCAAAGACTTCCTACATGCAAACTTTCTGAAGAGAAGGAATGAAGACTGGTGGTATGGCATAACCCAGAGGCTATTTCTCTGTGGGAGTTAGTGCCGAGTCCTGTTTGCATCCCACTCTAGAACCAAGCTGATCAACTCTCTCAATTCAACTGATATTATTATTTAAATTCTGGACAAGTAAATTGACAATGCAGTTAAAAGTGCCTCAGAAAGGTTACAAATTTTGCAGTGTTATATACATACACCATGACCCTGAAGTTGTTTGGCTTCATAACGGTGAAGAAAGTAAACGAAAGTGCTGGTAGATGTTCTCAAAAATTATACGCAAGCACACAGTGACTGAATGAAAGAGCAAAGCATTATTAAACGGAAAAGATTCTGTAGAATGTTTATTGTTAAATGCCACTTTGAAAGGCATCACAAAACAATGGTTTTCAAAGTGGAAGAAAACAAAATTCTTACTGCGTGAGGAGCATGCTAGGAAATAACATGTTTGAAGCCATGTGATATTACAGCATTTTGAGAAGGATGAGTTTATTCTTTTAATTAACTTGTAATTCTCTCCAAAGCTCCTAATCCATTTTAATGGGATGCACATCAACAAGAACTAAAACGGACTTTATTATTTAACAGACTATTAGGTGGTGTGTTCTATTGCTCAATATGGAAAGCTTCTGTCTGACAAGGACTACATAAAAGAAACTATATTGTCTTCTGCTATGTCATTCTTGAAGACTTAAGTTTAAAAGTATTGTGTGCATCAAAATATGCAGCAGGATACAGCTGAAAAAGAATGAACCTACTCAGATATAACATCAAACTCTACGGTGTTGTATTCATCATTTTAGATGAAAGAGTTCTGTGACAATGTCAACAATTGCAGTTAAATGTCTGTATTGTATTGCATTATATTGTATTGTATTGTATCAAAAGAGAAATTTAAGCTCCACAAACAGCAAAATCAATGATGTCTGTGAAATTAATGCTCAAAATTGATTTTGATATATTGACAACATACTAACAAAATGGTGATACAAATCTGAGATACCTGTGGACTCTTACCCATATGAAAAAGTAACTGGGCATCCATGTGGTATTTCACAGCCACACATGAAGCAGTTTAGGCAAAATACTTAAGATCTGAATTATTAAAAAGAACAAATAAGTGAAAATTGTAAAGAAAATGTATGGGAAATTGTTTTGCAAGCAGTAAAAATGCCTAGTTAAAGATACTTCTGGAAAGGGAATTCATAGTGTTCAGTGATGCTGATGAATAAAAATATAAAACAACTTAGTCACATGCAGACTTTTTGATGTCCACATCAAAAAACAAATTCTAAAAGCCTAAGAATTCTTGCACGTTAAATTTTTACCACTGACAATGTGAATCAATGTATTTCTCCAGAAAGTTGTTTTCATTAAAAGAATTACATAAAATGCAATACAAATAAATGTCTGACTGAGTAAATGAGCATGACAATCTAACTCTCAAAGCAGCCAATTTTGGGTACATGATTATGCAGGTCCACAGGCGTGCAACAGGAGACGTAACATCAAGTCCCGTTATTACCAGCAATTCACACTAGCACCTCTACTTATAGGGAGGTTGATTTGTTTAATAAGCCTACAGACCCCCCAGAAAGTTTCCTCCACTCCCTAAGGCCTTCCATACATAAATGGGGAGGTCCAGACATATTACAAAGAGGGACCATAGGTAGATAAGTGAGGCATTTCAACATTGATTTTGCAAGATTCTTACACACTATTCTGCATAATTTGGCACCAAACAAGAAGAGAGCAGGAGTGAACCATACAAAAGCCCAAGCATACCAGCAGACAACTGTGCACTCAGGCCTTCTCCGTGGCTGCCAGCTTCCACTCACCATTTAAGACTCCAACAACGTCATTCAGGGACAAATGCTGATGAAGATAGAGAGGAGAGCAATGAAGAGAGGGAGTGAAGGAAAAGACAGCAAATCAAGAAGTTGTGGGGTTTTTTGAACAAAGAAATTAGAGCACAACTGAAGAATGATAAGGCTGATGTGTATGCCTCTCCAGTCTTGAATTCACAGATATTGTTGCAGGCTAATACCTTTAAGATGAGAACAGAGAAAAACCCATGGTGGAGACAACCTCCACCCCTCCCAAGTAGTGGGATCATCCCACAAGGTATATGGAACGCACTTCTCGGTGGGAGAAGATCCCTTTGGTTCCTATCTCATCCCTCTATCAAAGCAAGTGGGAACTTCATCTAGGAAAGGTGTAGACCTTTAACGCTTCCAGGGTTAGGGCATCCACAACCTTTCTGGGCAATGTGTTCCAGCCCCTCACCACCCTCATAGTTAAGAATTTTTTCCTAACATCCAATCTAAATCTACCCTATTACTGCTTAAAGCCATTCCGCCTTGTCCTGTCTCGACATGCCCTTGTCAAAAGTCCCTCTCCAGATTTCTTGTAGGCCCCTTTAGGCACTGGAAGCTGCTCCAAGGTTTCCCCTGAGCCTTCTCTTCTCCAGGCTGAACGAGCCCAACTCTCTCAGTCTGCACAGCAGAGGTGCTGCAGGCCCCTGGCCATCTTCATGGACCTCCTCCGGGCTCATTCCAACAGCTCCATGACTCTCTTCTGTTGGGGGACTCAGAGCTGAACTCAGAACTGCAGGTGGGGTCTCACCAGAGCTGAGTAGAGTCAGAGAATCACCTCCCTTGACCTGCTGGTCACGCTCCTTTTGATTCAGTCCAGGACACGGTTGGTTTCTGGGCTGCGAGTGCACACTGAAGCCGGCGCATGCTGAGCTTCTTGTCAGCCAGCACCCAAGTCTTTCTCCTCAGAGCTGCTCTCTATCCATTCTCTGCCCAGACTGTAGCTGTGCCTGGGATTGCCCCAGCCCAGGTGCAGGACCTTGCATTTGGCCTGTTGAACTTCATGAGGCTGCTATCGGCCCACCTCTCCAGAGTGTCAAGGTGCCTCTGGACAGCATCCCTTCCCTCCAGTGTGTTGACCGCACCGCACAGCTTGGGGTGGTCATTACTAGTGAAGAAAAGAATAACACTCTGTTATCACACTGATTTTCAATGGTTTTAAAACACATGCTTTCTTCAAACCAGAGACTATACCCTACACAGCAAACTTAATGATTTCGAAAAAGCCCACAGAAACCTTAAGAGCAATTTAATTTTTCAATAAACCTTACAGATATCACTTTAATTGTAACTTAATGAGCTTTAAGTAAGCACAGTGTGGATATAATCAACCCTCTTCAGAGTTCCTTAGTCGCTGTATGGAGATTTAATCTCAGCAGCCACAGCTAAGCAATATAAAACTCTCTCCTATCGAGTGACAAGATGTACATACAGGTTCACAGTGGTTTAGAATTACAGAGATTAACATCTCATAGTCATGGACACCACAGTTTCTCTCTTTAAAAGAAAGATCCTCCTACCCATGAAAGGGTCTAGAAAAAATGAGTGAAGCCTGCAGTTGTTGAGCGCGCATTGGGAAACCCCATACCACTAGAAGAGTCAATCACTCCAGCAACAGCAAGTTCTTCCAAGCAGACCCATCTATTGGCTTTCACTCTCTTTAAGGTCCCAGAAAATCATGGCAGAACACAACTGTCCTTTTTTCATTTGTAGATGATGAAGTAAGTTACATAGATCCACTTAGCATTACATTTTAATCTATGATTCCTTGGGGTTTATGGTACAATTTTTTTCCGATTATCTGAATTTGCAGGTTCCTGTACTTTCTCGAAAGGTACTCTTAAAATTTAAACAAACTCTCAAATGAGTCAAGAATGAGTTATTCTTGTTATACCTGGTCATGAAACACTCTACAGTCCCACTTTGGATTTTAAAACAACTCTTTCATTCAGTTGCTAAACAAAGGAGGTGAAGCAGATGGTAGACTACAAATCAGATGGTAGAAATACAAAAATAGCAAGATGCAGAAATGTTCTCACTGGGATCATGGAGGAAGCTTATGTCTCCCAATCCAAGAACCAAGTCAGAACGCTCTAGTCTATTACTGCCAAAGCTCCTCAGTTGGATAGGTAAGACTGCAAGTTCTCTTGGCACCGTGTTTAGGTGCATGCTCAGAGTAGCCCAGTCCAAGAGCCCAGCATCTTCCTAAAACCTATTTCAGGCCACTCATACTATCATTTCTACTTAAGTTTAAAGCCCAGTAGACAGTTGCAACTCTGTAAGGTTGCAGATGTGCAACTTTCTCAGGCATGCGAGAGCCTGAAAAGGAGTTAAGTCTTGCCCCAGCTTCTAAACAAGACCCTGAAATTAGACCAAGTTTTTCATGTAGAAGTGAAAGTAGTAAAGAATCCAGCTTGCTCCAAAGCTAGAGAATGTCCATCAGAAAGCCCCATAAAGCCCATGGAAAGACACTTGCCAATTTCAGTGAGATTTGGATCAGACTTTTATTGCATTACTTACAGCTCTGGAATCCACAGGTATAAAAAAGTCCTGCACACAAATCCTTAAAAAGGAAATAGAAAGGGAACACCCTGTGATTTCTCATTCCAATTACAAATTTTGAAGCTAACGCAAATAGTCAAAATAAATACGTGTTTTCACAGCTGCTCATAATAGCTTAAATATACAAAGCTTGAATTATGAGTTATTTTTCGACTTTAGAACTGCATCATAACTTCTGCCCCCATATGCATTTGCTCAGAGAGCCTGCTAAAATAATTTGCCAAGAATAGGAGTGCACTGCCATCTGCTAACAGCCAAATAAGGCCAGAGCAAGATTTACCTCCTTTAAAAAAGAAAAAATACTTGTCCTCATATTGCCATTAATTTCTCCTCATCCTCTGTCTTGACATGACCTGGTTTTAGATTCTGAATGAATCCTGAGGTCATTAATAACAGGAAGAGTGATAACTTAGGCAAGAATCACTGAAGTCAGAGAGGAAGAACATGAAGTGGACAATGAAGTCTGACTCCTTATAACTACATGATTGTGTTTACATTATCTTACTTACAGTTTCAGTACATTTTATAACCTGTGAATTATAAATAATGCAGGTTTCAGTGTTCCTCCTGTTTCCTTTCATAAGTGATTCTGTAACCTAACAGTTCTCATTCCCACAAACCATTTCTTCATATCATGTGAGCATTTAGGATGACCCTTGTTATCAGTTGTTGCTTACTTCAGAGAACCTTTGAGTATTCTATATATACATATATATGATCCCAGAGAAGGATGATCAGGGGGCTGGAGTACCTCTCATATGAAGACAGGCTGAGAAAGTTGGGGCTGTTCAGCCTGGAGAAGAGAAGGCTGAGTGGAGACCTCATAGCAGCCTTCCAGTATCTGAAGGGGGCCTACAAGGATGCTGGGGAGGGACTCTTCATTAGGGACTGTAGTGATAGGACAAGGGGTAATGGGTTAAAACTTAAACAGGGGAAGTTCAGGTTAGATATAAGGAAGAAGCTCTTTACTGTGAGGGTGGTGAGGCACTGGAAGAGGTTGCCCAAAGAAGTGGCAATTGCTCCATTGCTGGCAGTGTTCAAGGCCAGGCTGGAGAGAGCTTTGGGCAACATGGTCTAGGGTGAGGTGTCCCTGCCCACGGCAGGTGGGTGGAACTAGATGATCTTAAGGTCTTTTCCAACTCTAACCATTCTATAGTTCTATAGTTCTATGTTATATAGCTGACTCTGAGAAAGGAAAGCTGTAGCCTTTTCATCTTTGTCAAAATTGGTAAGACAGTGGCTCTGCAGTTACTTCTTCAGCATTTTTAATAAGGTTACAATGTGGAGCTACACTAGTCATGGAAACTTTCTTTTTCATAGTGGGAACCTACTCACCCCTCGTGAACAGCCTCCCAACTGTTCTGAGTACTTCTGATTTAACAGTTCTTCCTTTAGTGAGAAAATATAACATATGCTGCATAAAGAGAAGACTTCAGCAAGCTACGCAGCCCAAGGTCACAATCAGATTCCTTCAGGGAATGAGACATCCCTGTACTTGTCAGCTAAATAAAGGAAACAGGAAAGGTCTGCATTGTGTTTTGGTGAAGAAGAGACAGAGAAAAAAGTGGGAACAAAGCCAGACTCCTAGGTATACAGCTGAGATACCGTATCTCCGAAACACCCAAAGCAGCAAAGATGCATCTCCTTGGGGCTGATATTAAATACATCACCTTCTACCTCTTTCAAAGGCATGAAAAATTTAATCAAAAGCAAATACATCTTATAAGCAGATACCACATTAGTACAATTATGTATGACAATTACTGTTCCTACAAATTGATAATGATATTACATTTTAATAAAGCCATATGACAGGTATCCTCTACTTATCTCTCACTTACATCCACTTTCTTTCCATAGAGAGGAGGCAGAAAATTTTCCCAAATAAGTTTAAAAAATTGGAGGGAGAAGAGGATTTCTTTTAATTTCCTTCACTGTAGTTCAAACATCAGAGCTCACTGTCACTCATCTGAGACAATCTGGGAACCAGTCCACTCAAAAACAACCTGCTTTTTCTCTTTGTAAAAGATGTACAATTTGGCTTGGCTTGTCTCACTAATTGTAAATTTTGCAAGTGATAAATTTAGAGTCTGGGAAGTTTCATAAATTTTATTTCTAAATTCTGTTTATATCCGGAGTGTATATAATATTCTAATATTTTCTTCATTTAAATTGTTTCATCTGTGATCCAGAATAGATGGAATACTGCCAGAGGTCTGAAAAGTGAGGGATAGGGAACAAAGAGTTTTCTCACATCTTTCCATTTTGGTCTTTTAAATTTAACATACTCTTCAACTGCTGGCCTTGCAGTAAAAGCTTCTAAGCAAAGAAGGTGCCTCAGTCTTTCAGACCAGATCAGCCAGTTCAGTATCATGTTCATTGATGGCCCGTACAAAGGGAAAGCCTGAAATGCTGGTATTGCCTGAAGAATAGGAAGTCATTTTGCTACATACTTTATGTGATGTATCAGGATATGTTCATGCTGTTTTCAGTAACATTATTCTGTCCAGTATTCGTCTTAGCTGAAAGAAAGAATTACAAGCACAGAATTTCAAATGCTCCTCATAATTTTGTACCCCCTATTTTGGAAGTCATCTGGATGACCTTAGTGAAGAACAAGATACTGAAAAGCTAAAGAATGGGGGGTTTGTACAGTTGCATGTCCAGAACAATAGAAATGATTGGAGTCTGGCTGGTACAACGGATTATTTAAATCATAGTTTCTTTGCCAAAGGGTTCATAGTCCAAGTAAGTATTTGGGTACAAAGTCTTAGAGATACAAGTCTTGTACTGTCATTTTGAACATGTGTCAGACTTCTGTTAAGTTCTGAATGGGGATCTGAAAGGGCATTAGGCTGCAATTTTATGTATCATTATTTCTTTTTTAATAGAGACTGAGATCAGACCACATCCTGGGGTTGCCAGACCAACAGATCTGGGATTCCTGGATGCAGAGGTCACAGAAACGCATTGGCAAATTCAAGGCTCCTAACTCTTCCTTTAAAAAGATCATTGACTAACTCTGCTGATTTTAGTGTTGTTCTTAGCTTGACCTCTTTTAATTGAGAAAAGAATCAAATCCAGACTGTTCCATAAACAGTGGTTCTTGTGATGATAGCTGCAATGTTTTGTCAGAATTCAGGAAAGTAGAGAGAAACAGCCAAATAACTGGAACTGAAACATTGTAAGGAATAAAAGCATCATAAATTTTCAAACATAGTAAGAGCAAAAAATATGTTAGAGACCCGGTGGAGACAATAAAAGGTGAAGTTACAACAGAAAGTCTCAGAAAAAAAGAAGCCATAGCAGAAGAACCAAGTCTATATTCTAACTGCATTTGCTGGGACAGGCAGGGCGTGGGGGGAATATGCTGGTTCCCATCAAAGCACTTTTTGTGGTAAGCACATGGAAGATCTGTCTGAACTCGAAGTGTCAACAGAAGTAGTTATGGAGTAAAAAAAAAGGAAGTAGCAGTAACAACTGAATGGGAAAAGATGGTAGGAAATCATGATTTCTAAAGGTATTCTTAAGGACAAAAAAGCCAAACCACTAAATCCCTTAAAACTGCCTCATGACCAGAAAAACCGCAAGTTTTTACAAAGGCTTTCAAAAGAGGTTTGAGGAACTACAAGCAAATAACCTCAACCTCTACCCTGGGGAAACTGGCAGCAACTCTTCTAAGGCATATAATTGACAGGTACAAAATGGAGAAGATCAACACAGCCTACACAGATGTCAAGCATCACAAATCTACTGGAATTATTTTGATTATACTTCTAATAAACATGTGGACAAAAAAGATGCATTTGATATAATCTTATTCCATTTCCAAAACACACCTGGCAGGGCTTACTGTGAGACACTCTTAAAGAAGCAAACTAAAGTGGAAAAGAGGAAAGGTCCTCACATGGCTACATGGCTAGAAAACAAAGAGTAAAAATACCTACTCAGTTTTCATGTTGTGGCAGGTCACTATGAATCTCTGCTTAGGGCCACACTGTTCACCATATCTATAAAGAGATAGATAATACGCATAATGGTTGTCAATGTTTGCTAACAATACCAAGCTGTGTAAGGTATTAGAGTTGCCAGCTGACTGCAGAAATGCAGAAGAGTCTTATCACTAATTGAAAGAGAAAATGACAGATTAAGTTTGGTAGAGGCAAATCTAAAATGATACAAAGGAGGAAAATCATAATTGCATGTTTATAATTGACAATTGCCACTCAGGCCTTGGGGTAATTCCATGAAATAACTTTATAACATTGCAAGAAATGCATTATTTTGAAAGTACTAGAAGACAGAAAAGTACCACAAGTCATTGCAGAGGTAACTACATTTTCAAATACATCTTCAATAAATGGGAAATTGTTACTCCTCCATACCAAAATGGTAGGAAATAGCATCAGTAAATGCTGCTCATTTCTTACATTTTTATCTAATCATCTGCTGTTGACCCTTAGGGTTAGCAGGGCTTCATGAGCCTATGATAATCAAAAGAATATGATTTTTATTCTTTCATATCTTATAGTTTCTTTGTCAAAGAAAATTTGTTTCTCCTACTATTGCAATATATTACTTCAAATCCGGTAAGCAGCGTAACAGGAACACTTCCAGTCCTATCTCACCACTTCCAGACTGGTGAGATAGTGATTTCAGTCTTATTACAAATCCTTTCAACCTAACAGAGCTTTTTGTGTATGTACAAGATTGAACAAATGTAATAGTAGAATTTAGAAAGGAAGATGCATAATACTATTTGTTTTTATGCCAAATCACATTTGCTCCTGACAGTACAGTTTCTCACTGTTTTGGGGTTTTTTTTCCTACTAATTCCTAAGAGACATTTTTATGGTTAATACAGCTGATGTCATTTCCCAGAGGTTGTGTCACTGCTATTTCCAATCCCTGTGTGCTAAAGACATTTGTAAGAATTATGTATGCCCATTCTGAAACTGCAATCTTAAGTTAAGCAAAGTTCCCTTTTGAATAAATGGCAATGGCTCTTCTTCAAATAAAGACAGATGCCTGTACATGCAAGTGGAGGAAGAACTCTAATCGCTTCAGAAAAAAATGAAGTAAGAGCAAGTGTTTTTCAGCACACTATGTACCAGAGCTGCAATCACACCATTGTATCCGTTCAGTCCCCTGGAACACAGTATATTCTATTATGCCACAAATAATCAGGTGGGCTCATTCTGAACAGTGTGATTTCTCCTAAGTACAGTTAGAATGTGTAATAATGAACTGTATGATTTTCTTTTGTTTCTCTCTAATGCAAAACAGTAGCTTAATTTGACACTCTGGGATGACAAGTAAATCTTTACCAAAAGATGCAAGAATATGAGGTGACTAAATACATTTCCTCTTTACCACAAAACAAGCACACAAGACTGAGATTCATACAGATTCATTGGACAGGCTGCTAACACGACAAGATGCTCCAAATACCGTGGGCTCGATGTTTCAGAGAACCACAAGGAAAGAGAGGACCACAAAAGGACCACAGAGATACTGCAGAGGTAAGCGCTTTCGTATTATTTCAGGTGAAGCAATTGACTTTCTCTAGGGAGAAGGGAGTCTGCCTGCTGGATTAATGAGTCTTCCAGCTTGTATTTCCTTAACACTTCAGGAAGTCTTCATGCAAGATGTACCCAAGAACCAGTAGGTGCTACATACTTATTAGAGGGTTTCTGTGAGAAATGCTATTGCCTGAAAGTTGCACTGGAGGGGAGACTGGTTTATGGCCTCACAGTCATGCTAGGGAGAAGTGAAATATGTTTAATGACAGAAGGAAAGTGTGGGTGCCAGTGGTAAGTATATAAAAAATTTAAATAGCCAGCTGGCTTCCTTGATTTCATTATCTTCTCTTTTAGACACATCTGTCAAGTCCCACTGCCTCATGGAGGGAAGGATGCCACCCTCCATATCAGACCCTTCAGGATCCTCTCATAGACTTCATAGAGCACAGATATGACCAAAAAGCTGCTTGCCAAAATCCAGACAAAGGAGTGTCTACCCTGGCAACTCAGCCAACTGGGCAGTAAAAAGAAGGCCAGCACCCTATAAACTCAAAACTTTAATACGAAACAGCATTCCCATATCCTCCCAAAGGAGGCTGAGCTGGTTCCCAGATGCTACCATTGCCCAGGCACTACCTGCAAGATGCAAGTCCCAAAGCCTTCGTGGGACTGTAGCTGGCTTTGGAGGTACAAAGTCTTTGGTTTCGAGGGAGTTTCTTTATTCAACTATAAATCCGATGAGGTGCCCTAAAAAATCTTAATAGTTCTATTTCCCTCAAGAACAACACGGCAGGAGTAATGTGACTTCCCATCTCTTTTAAGGTGTTGATCTGAAGAACACCCAGGTCAGGCTTTTTCTCTACCTTCAACACAGGAACACAAGTGTAATGTAAATGGACTCGGGATTTAGTATTGCTACCAGCAATGAAATGAGGTGGACTGGCTCTGGCAGTCCTGATTCCTGCACTGTCCATCCCTAAGGATGACTCATGGCAGTTCAGGGGACACTGTTCTGGATTCCTACTGAGTACTTACACACCACAACAGGAGCCGCCAGGCCACAGACTACGACCTGAAAACAAGCTAGGTGGGTCATGTGGGGCTATGCACTATCCTTTCCTTCAGCAGTATGTGGAAATATAATTCAGGTAGCAGAAGAGGTGGTACAGCTTCAGCAATGGGGAGGCATAAGAACTCTAGGTTCAGAGGGAAACAGTTCCTCTGGCTCCTCTTCCTGGTATGCTATTGGCATGTTTGTACATGTACACGGGGTGAGGCTGATGCTGGTGCCTCTTTGCAATGCTGTAGCTGGCTGGGACAACTTTTGGTATCTGATGAGCAAGGGGCAAAAGACTAAACACTCACTAGTTGCAACTAGATACAACAGAAGCTTAAAGACCAAGCTACTACATCTAAATACGCATAGTATTGGCAAAGGCTATCCAAACGTCCTGGGACCGTTCTGGGACCATTCTGGGCTCCAGTCTGGCTAGTCATGAGGCAGATCTGGGCCATGTGGCAACTCCACCTCAGATATGCCACTATGGTATCAGAACAAGGGGATGTGCCATACATACATACTGGATGAATACACATGCATACACAAGACGAAATGCAGGCCTGGGTGTTTTGGATCTGGTGTTCAAAGTAAACAGCTCACAATGTTTCCAAGTACACTCCCAGTGCAAGGCACTGGGATGGATGCTCAGGGAATGGAACAATGGGAGCACATAACTGATATGGTTACTGGAAAACAGACCTGTTATCATTTTACTCATTTTCCTTTTGACAGTTTTATTTAAAAAAAAATACAGATCTTGAGCAATTTTACTTCTCTCTCTCTTACAGGTAATTGAAACATGAAGCTGAAGCAATAGGTGTTACTTGGAGAAACTGAGAGCAGATTCCTCACCATCTGAAATCCCTTGTGCAGTTCTTTGTTCTTTACTTTGGACCTTTTGCCTCAGTACAGATTGCATTTCAGTCTTTAGAGAGTTGGTAATACATATTTTAGATAAGTGTCCATGACAACATTTATTTCATTAAAACACACTGCATATGCCACAGTGGCAATATATTGACAGTATCTAAATGAGTTTGGTAAATAATAATTACATCTTTCCACACTGTAAACAAACAGATCACTATCAACACCCCCAGCCTCAGCTAATTATTCAACCCACTCCTGAATTTAAGTTCAGTCTAAAACTAATCTTTTCCAAGAAACATATAACTGACTGTAAAGTCTTGTACTATTAAAGAGTCAACAAAATAAGTCTGTAGTGAAATAAGAAATGAAGTTACTATGAGACCAGAGAACTCTCTATCAAGGATCTGTGATCCACATTTCAAAGACAGCATCAAATATCTTTTAATGAAAGCAGTGTGGCTGAGTTCAGCCTTCTCACACATTTATATAGGTGGAATAAATGGCCTCTCTGATACTTTACAGATTAATATTTATTTTCTTAGGCTATTTCTACAATACTGGTGAGATTTACAATGCCTCTTGTGATGGTCTCATTCTCATCTATATGAAGGATAATTGTGTATGATGATCACAGAATGTGTTTCATTCATTTACTGCCTTGTTTTTTGGATCCTTCTCAAACATTGCATGGCCTAATGCTCCCCTCCAGATTAACTCAGCCAGGGAAGGATTCTGTTGTACACAGTATATACAGTTCTAATATACCATTAATGCTGCTAAGTCCTGCCTAAATGCATGCTGTCTCCCACATTCCTATAGGAGCACATTTTACCTTTTTCCTGGTAGGCACGCCAAGCACTGTTCCCAGCAGCAGAGTGGCTTCTTTGCTAGGTGAAGAGTCAATATTCTGCTTCATGTTGGGAAGATTCAGTAGAAATTAGCAGATCGTTGGCAGAACACTTCAATGAAAATTAATTAATTCATGTCCTGTTTGAAGTGGACTTTGTTGACAGTGATTTCTAAAACTGGACGCCACCCTAGAAAGCACTCTGTAAGGCATTCTCACAGAAAACTGCATAGCCCTAATAGGTATCACAGTATCACAGTATGTTAGAGACTGGAAGGGACCTCAAAAGATCACCTAGTCCAATCCCCCTGCCGGAGCAGGAACACCTAGATAAGGTTACACAGGAACGTGTCCAGGCGGGTTTTGAATGTCTCCAGAGAAGGAGACTCCACAACCTCCCTGGGCAGCCTGTTCCAGTGTTCCGTCACCCTCACTGAGAAGAAGTTTAAGTGGAACCTCTTGTGTTCCAGTTTGTACCCATTACCCCTTGTCCTATCATTGTTTGCCACTGAGAAGAGCCTGGCTCCATCCTCGTGACACTCCCCCTTTATATATTTATATACACTAATAAGGTCACCCCTCAATCTCCTCTTCTCCAAACTATAGAGACCCAGCTCCCTCAGTCTTTCCTCATAAGGGAGATGCTCCACTCCCTTAATCATCTTAGTTGCCCTGCGCTGGACTCTCTCCAGCAGGTCCCTGTCCTTCTTAAACTGAGGGGCCCAGAACTGGACACAATATTCCAGATGGGGTCTCACCAGGGCAGAGTAGAGGGGAAGGAGGACCTCTCTCGACCTACTAACCACCCCCCTTCTAATACACCCCAGGATGCCATTGGCCTTCTTGGCCACAAGGGCACAGTGTCGGCTCATGGTCACCCTGTCGTCCACCAGGACCCCCAGGTCCCTCTCCCCTACACTGCTCTCTAACAGGTCGTTCCCCAATCTATACTGGAACCTGGGGTTGTTCCTGCCCAGATGCAGGACTCTACACTTTCCCTTGTTATGTTTCATCAAGTTATTCCCCGCCCAACTCTCCAGCCTGTCCAGGTCTCGCTGGATGGCAGCACAGCCTTCTGGCGTGTCGGCCACCCCTCCCAGCTTAGTGTCATCAGCAAACTTGCTGATAGTACACTCAATTCCCTCATCTAAACCATTGATGAATATATTAAATAATACTGGGCCCAGTACCGACCCTTGAGGCACTCCACTAGATACAGGCCTCCAACTAGACTCCACCCCATAGACTACAACTCTCTGGCTTCTCTCCTTCAGCCAGTTCACAGTCCACCTCACTACCCAATCATCCAGACCACACTTCCTCAATTTAGCCGCAAGGATGCTGTGGGAGACCGTGTCAAACGCTTTGCTGAAGTCAAGGTAGACCACATCCACCGCTCGGCCATCATCCATCCACCGTGTTATTTCCTCATAAAAGGCTACGAGATTGGTCAAGCATGACTTCCCCTTGGTGAAGCCATGTTGACTGCTCCTCATAACCCTCTTATCCTTGATATTCCTTAAGATGGCACCAAGGATAAGGTGTTCCATCACTTTCCCAGGAATGGAGGTGAGGCTAACCGGTCTATAGTTACCCGGGTCCTCCTTCTTGCCCTTTTTGAAGACAGGAGTGACATTTGCTTTCCTCCAGTCCTCAGGCACCTCTCCCGTTTCCCAAGACTTGGTAAAGATGATGGAGAGCGGTCTAGCAATGACCTCAGCCAGTTCCCTCAGCACCCGCGGGTGCATCCCATCTGGACCCATGGATTTATGGATGTCCAGATTGCTCAACTGGTCTCTAACCCATTCCTCATCGACTAAGGCAGACTGCTCTGTTGACCTATCTTCATCTGAGGTCTCAGCGGTACAGGGCTCTTCAGGACTGCCTCCGGCAGAGTAGACAGAGACAAAGAAGGCATTAAGTAACTCTGCCATCTCTGTATCTTCTGTCACCAGGGCACCCGTCCCGTTCATCAGCGGGCCTACATTGCCTCTGGTGTTAGTCTTATCTGCCATGTATTTGAAAAAGCTCTTTCTGCTGTCCTCGACCCCTCTCGCCAGCTTTAATTCCAAGGAGGCCTTAGTCATCCTAGCAGCTTTCCTACATCCTCTAGCAGCAGCCTTAGATTCTTCCCAAGCAGCCAGCCCTTCCTTCCATGACCTGTAAACTCTCCTCTTCCTCTTCAGCATACCCAGCAATTCCCTATTTAGCCACACAGGTCTCCTGACCCTCTTCCTTGACTTCCTACGTGTCGGGATGCTCCGATCTTGAGCTCGGAAAAAGCAGTCCTTGAACGTCAACCAACTATCTTGGGCCCCTTGACCTTCAAGCAGCCTAGCCCATGGGATCAACCTTCACTCCTTCAACCAGACCCTCCTTGTTAGTGAGGATGAGATCCAGCAGCGCACCTCTCCTGGTTGGCTCATCCACCATTTGCATGAGGAAGTTATCATCCATACACTGGAGGAACCTCCTGGACTGCGGCTGGGTTGCCGAGTAGTCCTTCCAGCAAACATCAGGGAAGTTAAAATCCCCCACGACGACCACGGCCTGTGACTGTGAGGCCGCTCTCAGCTGCCTGTAGAAGGCCTCGTCAACTTCCTCACCCTGATCCGGTGGCCTGTAACAGACCCCCACAACAGTATCGCTCCTGCCAGCCTGCCCCTTAATTCTCACCCACAGACTCTCGACTCGCTCATCATCTGTCCCCGGACAGAACTCAACGCATTGTAGCTGCTCTCGCACATAAAGAGCAACCCCACCACCCCGCCTGGCTGGCCTGTCTTTCCTGAAAAGGACATAGCCCTCCATGACTATATTCCAGTCATGTGAGCTGTCCCACCACGTCTCTGTAATTGCCACCAGATCATAATCTCCTGACTTAACACAGGTTTCTAGCTCCTCCTGCTTATTTCCCATGCTGCGCGCATTGGCGTACAGACATTTCAGGGAGCAAGCCGAGCACACCGATTTCACCCTAGGATTACATGAGGCCTCCCAGTCTTCATCAATTCTGGAGCGCTGTCCCACTGAGGCAAGCCCAGCTACAACCCCATCCCCCTTCGAATCTAGTTTAAAGCTCTCCAAATGAGCCCTGCCAATTCGTGCCCCAGCATCCTTTTGCCTCTGTGCAATAAACCTTTCCCACATGCCAATGTCCAGACCGGTGCCCTATAAAACCAGCCGTTATCAAAGAATCCAAAGCCCTGCCTGCAGCACCAGCCTCGAAGCCAATCGTTTATGGACTGCATTTTCCCATTCAGTCCCACATCATCAATAGAAGATGGAAGGAGTGAGGAGAAGATCACTTGAGCCCCAGAGTCTTTCACCATCCGCCCCAAGGCCCTGTAGTCTTTCTTTATCTCCCTCAGACTGTGGGAAGCAGCTTCCCCCTCACCTGTCTGGAAGACCAGCAGCGGGTAGTAGTCTATCGGGCGCACCAGGTTGGGGAGCTCCCTGGTGATATCCCTGATCCGGGCTCCAGGCAGACTACACACTTCCCTATGATGAGGGTCAACTCTGCATATCGGGCCCTCTGTTCCTTTCAGAATGGAATCACCTACTACAATGACCCTTCTTTCTTTCTTACCAGAGGCAGTCTTGAAGTGTGAAGTCGACTGCTTTTTCCTATGTGGCCTTGTAGGCGGGCCTTGCACCACATCCTCACCTACCTCTCCTTCCAGATCCAGGGCCTCAAACCTATTACAGAGGGACACCTGGGGAAGCGGGGCAGGAAGGGAGGAGGGCTGCCCACGACGCCGAACCGGAACTCGCTTCCAACCCTCATCATCTTTTCGGTCCCCTACCTCTGGGCGACAGCTACATGACAGGGGCTGTCTCAGGCCATCCCCCTCTGTCTGAGAGGGCAGGGGGCCCATCCCCTTTTGGGGGGTATCTCCCTGGAGTCGCTCCAACTGGTCAGCCAGGGAGTTAATCCAGCAGTCGATCTCCCTTTCACACTCCCTGATGCTCCTCAGCGTCTCAACCTCCTCCTTAAGTTCAGCCACCAAGCTAAGCAGATCTTCTACCTGCTCACATCTCACACAGGTGGAATGCTGTCCTCCCTCCGCCGGCAGCAGCAGGCTCTGGCACTCCCTGTATCCAGAGACCTGAACAGCCACGGTTAGGGCCGGGGTCTCTGAGTTGCTACAGCCCTCTTACTGCTAGCTCTCTTTCTGGAGACGACCATATTGGTCAGCACAACGACCTCCCTGTTCTTTCCTGCACCTGGTGGGCAGCGACACTGTATTAGACTTCAGCACTGTGGCCTCTCAGACAACACGCCAGGTAGAAAGGGTCTATCATCATCTTGAAAAGCGTATTAATCTTTACTTGGTTATTGATGAGGTTGTAGAGGTCTGATGTATATAATTCCAGTCCATGCCTCCAAGATAAATGTGTGTGAAGCAGTTCAGTCATTAAGAAGAGATGATTAAAGACACAAATTCTATCTACCTCACACCCATCATACCAACCCCATTCCTTACGCTTCATTAATGAGTTCACCATTGGAAAATCCATTATCAATGTTCTTATTATGCAAAGGTCACAGACTGCATTAGCATTTGCAATACAGCATTTTTTTCTAGAGGTTGTACAAATCTGTCACTTGCCAGACAAGCTACCATATAAAGAACCCATCATCTTTCTCGCATTCACTCCTGCCTAGGCTTGGAGCAGAATCTATCACAAGTCAAGAATTTCATGAGCATCAATAAGTCAGTATTACCCATATTGCTCACATCTCTTCTGTGACTCCAGCTTTCTACAAAACATCTGCCTACGGAGATCTGAAAAGCAGCACAGTTGAAAGTATCTAGCTGCCAGCATGTCTCAACAAGTTTCTGTATGCTTGTTTTCAGGATGTGATTTTGTGCCTGCCACTAAGTTCTCAAATAAATGTCAGCACTGTTCCCAAAGCAGCAGAAACCCTACTCAGAAGACAAACAGGGAAGGAAAACACACCAGCTTTTTTTTTTCTTTTTTCTTTTTTTTTATAGTTACCAATCTTTACAGAACTCTATGGTCAAAGGATGATGACATTCAGATCTTGATAATGAACATGACATTTTCACAGTTACATTATCTTCTCTAAATGTCAGAATGGAGTACTCCAGTCACAATACATCAGTGCACTCAGAGGGGGTGAAGTCTTACATTCCCTCACATCAGTTTTACACCAGTTTGACTTCACTTCCATTAAAAGAATTGTAAAATAATAAATAAAAAAAAAGTAAAAAGAGGAATACAGCAGAGAAATGGAGACAATAATGATTTCTGAATTTCTGTGGGGAACATTTCCCTAAGTAAGATACCTTGAACATTGTAACAGCTGTAAAGATGATTACATTTTAGGAAGAAATCAACTCAGCCATTCACTAATACTTCAGGCAGTACAATCTCAGGGGCTTCTCTCAGATGTAAACTAAAACTGACACTTTCCCTGGTGTTTGGTACCTCTGTAAATGACCCTGAAGATTTGAACTAGACTTGCAGAAGGACCGTTACAAACTGGTAAGCAGAAAATCAAAATAGCAACCCAAAAAAGAATCAAACCCCAAATATTGATGTATACCCTTCAGCACAACCAATCCAGGAACTTTAGTGGTTTTGCGACAAATACTTGGTTGAGAGTATTTGACAGATATGGGCACATGGACAGTTAGAAGAGCTATTGATTGATGGCTTGGCTTCATGAGCAAAGATTTGGGAATGGCTTTAGCCATGCTTACTACAAGCACGATGACCAAGGGCATGTGGGATATGCAAACCTTCTTGAAAAAAAGGGTGCTAAGGCAATCAGGAAGTATCCAACCAAGACTGTCAACTCCTGAGCAATCTTCAGCTACCCATGCACTGGTTCACCCACATGCAAGGTTGGATCTGCAGCTTCCCATGCACCTTGTCACCTACTGTTTTGACCCTCACCTGTCCATACAGATAAGTGAGAGTAAGCCCTTCCAGCCTGCACAGTGAATTTTTTAGGTGAAGTGCAGCTTGCACAGAACTGGCCCCACCCTTTAAACCTGAGGTTTAACTGGCACGACCATCTGCCATATTACTTTTTAGTACACAAGCAAAACCTCTCAGTGAAGCGAACACAATCCCTGGCTCTTTAACTCTGTCTTTAGCACATTATTAGATTCAGAACCTGTAGTTCTTAAATTTTACATCTGTGCTTGATTTCTCCCATACTCTCATAAAAATGTTCATGCTCTTATAATGGTATTTTTCCCTTAAGTACCTTTTCAAAGGTATAAAAAATTACATACATACATGCATACATACATAGCTTCGACAAACTCATGTGTCTACAAACTTGAGTGAAAAAAAAGTGTCATTTAGCAGATGAGAAGCATCACTTCAGAAAACTGAGAAAATGACAAGGGTGTGTCAGGGTAACCAACTGAATACGAGTTGAGAGTAGCTTAATTTTAGCTGAGAGCAACTTAATTTTAGCTGAAAGCAAAAACACAACCTTACAGTGCATTAACAAGCACTATGCAGCAGAAGTGGTGAAGTGGTAATCATTTGCTGCATAGCAAATTTTTTGTCTGGTCCTCATGTCACACAGACAAAGGTTCAGCCAGCTGTTCAAATGAGAGTGGCACATCCAGATACAGCTTTGTTATTAAAGAATTAAAAGCATGGTCTACGCAGTTTCTCTAACAGAAGGTGAACACAAGAGTTTGATCACTTTCTACCTACACAGCAGAGAAATTCCTGAAAGTAGATGGATCTTTAAGCTAGCAGAGGAAAGACATGAAATTCAATATGTAGACATGGAAACTGAAGACTGGCCTAAAAAAAGGTGGAAACAGTTCACAAGGAATTTAACCATCTTCTTATAACTGTGATGAAGTTTCTTTACTTTACAGTCTTTAAAGCAAAACTAGATGAAGTTCTGAAGGATATTAATACAACAGTTAACAGCTAGCACAAAAAACAGTGAAGAATGGTAAGAGTTATTTTTTCATAAACAGCTTCTTTAATTCTGCGTATATTTAAATCATGGCTACTATAACTGGAAACAAAATTTGCAAGACAAAAATTATTGCAAAACATTAAAAAACCACAGTATTATGGTTAAATACGTTGACTAGAACATGCTTGGGACAGTCTGACATCCAGTTGACTGCTCTTCCAAAGCCAGTGGCTTCTCACCATTTAATCACACATTTCAGGTGTATGTCCCCTATACAACTTCTCAAACCTGTTTTCTCTGTTGATATTAACTGTTAGCAACAAAATGTAAATAGTCGCATTATCTACAAAGAACAAGCAAGAAGAAAAAGTTCATTTTCAGATAAGGCAATGGATCAAATAAGAAGAGGAAGAAAATACAACCAAGTTAATTGTAGTCTGATACAAAACCTCAACTATACAGCAGCTGGACACAGCTCAGCAGGATGCACAGACACTAAAGTTCAGACACACTCAGATCTCACCACCAGAAAAGTAAGAACTGTGGGCAGTAACTTTTCTTAGTTCTTAGGTCTTAGCTTCCTTATTTCTCCTTGCTTCCATCATTTCTCTTGTACAATGAGCATTCAAATTAGTCCTGCTTGGAACAAATGGCAGTTCTAACAGATGATGCCATTATATTAGCATGATATCAAGATGTAAGCATTACCTGTTCTTTACCTTGTATAATATCAGAATCTTTGATTTTATTTTAAAAATTAGGTTACTGATATCTGCAATTCAATATAGAATGATGAACAAGGAAATAAAACTACAAAAAACTGAGAGTCCAATATTTATAAAAATAATAAATAATTTTATAACAGCTGTTTAGATCTTAATGGTATTGTTTTGAACCTTTTGGATCACTGGCAGGTATGCATCCTCATACAGTAGCATCCTTTTCAGAAACCCTTACTTCATCACTTGTTGGTAAAAAAAAGAAACAGGAACATACAATGCCTTCGAAGCACAGATTTCTAAACATTTTAAATGATGAAGAGAACAGCTCTGCATAAAGATTATTTTTTTCCTCATGCCTTTTCTATATTCCACACTGTTTATACTCATAATTTTTAAGATATCTTCTCCAGCACCCTGCACTGTCTCTCATACCAAATGGCAAAACTGCAGATCCAGTCTAGTGTTTGATCACTGCACAGCTAACAGTGAGCTCTTGCTAACGTGGCCACCTATCATTGCTTAGCTTTGCACAGTTGCATGTGCACTCAGGAACACTCACTTGTTTACAGTGGCTTCATTGTGGCTATTAACTCCCAACCAGCTCATTACCAAATTTATCATTTAGATACAAGATTTTGTTCTAAATTCTCAAGTGTATGGGGAGTGCTTTCAAAACGTAACTAGATGATCTTAAGGTCCTTTCCAACCCTAACTAGTCTATGATCCTATGTTACATATTAAGATTGCAAGAGTAGAGAGAACACACAGTAGCCCACTGAGAAGGCTGCTATAAGATCTCTAACTAAGCACACAAATTCAGTGATCTTCACAAACCTCCTGGGGACAGCTATTGTTAAAGTGCTGGAGGCAAATCCCCTGCTGGCTTACAGAGAGGCAATTTTATTTCAACAGAAGAACACTCTCTTCCCAGTGGACTGTCTTCACTACAACCTTTATCTGACAACATTTTGTGCATCTGTGCCTTTGTGCATATTTTTCTAAAGGACAGTTATTAGTTCCTGAGTGACTCTGGCAGACACAAAGTTTCAAGAACTTTTTCACCTTCACACAATAAAAAGTATGCTACTCAATTTGGAATTAATTTCTTTATGCTTCCACAGTTATTACTTAACATTGCCTGCCTGACATTACATGGATTTATACTGAATCTTCTGTTTATTTACTTTTCTTCCCTGTCTCTCAGCCCTGTGTTCATTTTTTACCATGAATAAAAGAGTTTCACATGAGCTATGTAAGATGACAAAAGATAGATATCATAGAGAATAAAATATAAGAAATCATTTAGAAGAACAAGAAAAATTAATCCAAAACTTTTTGGCAATAACAGCGGTCTTCTCCTTCTCAGTCCATCCTTGCATGTTTGATGTTGACACAGAAAAGGTAAATCTTCCCCTTTTTATAAAATGAAAAATCCATGTAAAATATTAGAATAGT
Organism: Neopsephotus bourkii; assembly: GCF_033783945.1. NCBI lineage: Eukaryota > Metazoa > Chordata > Aves > Psittaciformes > Psittacidae > Neopsephotus > Neopsephotus bourkii. Next base: position 6,352,754 of record NW_026902113.1, read on the forward strand.
TTATATTAGATTTTGCTAGCTGCTATATTATATATATATATATATATGAGAGAGAATGCATTTATAAAAACTCATCTCCCTGTGCATTGGTTCTTTTTCCTGCAGTAAGTTCTGCAAGCCCTCTGCCACAGTGCCACAGCAACACAACAGGGCTTAAACTAACTCCCAGGGGAATGGCTGTCAAAGGGGCAATTGGTCAGTAGCTTCTGACTTTTGTTTCTCCACAAAGATATAGTGGAATGCCTTCTTTTCATAGCTTTTGGGGAGTTTGGTTGGTTGTGTTTTTTAATAAATCTATTAAAGACAAAACCAGTGGGTTAAGTCTCACTGCTGGTCCCTCGTAACCTATTCTACCTCCCAGTTAGCCTAAAAAGTCTTCCCTTCACAAGGGTCTTTCCAGGCCTTGTTCACAGTAGTACTCTTAGGGTATGCAGTACACCATCTTGAACTACAGGCACATACCGGGTATCTCCTATGCAAGCTCTGTCAGCTCTTGACAGCAGGTGCTAGCATGTTGTTGGACCTGTGCACACTCTCCCCTGCTCTCCAGCACAGCAGGCCAGCCTTCAGGCTCAGTCCAAGCATCAGATCTCTCACACAGAAGGCTGTGATGGTAGAGATGCTGAGAGATGCTTTCTGACCTTTTCTATATAGACACAGCAGGATAGTTACTCCAGCCCTCCCATGTCCCGCATGCTGGAAATATCCCTCTGCTTGAATTATATCACACATGGGAAAGCTGTGCTGTCTGCACACTCTTCATCTTTCTAATTTACAGCTCAACAGACTCACAAAGAGGCAGGGGGAGCACAAAGGGGTGTGGAGGTAATGCTCTATGTTGGGTTGCCATCTCTCTGTCTGGTTCTGGTGGTTGTGCACGTACCTCACTCCTTTCCCAATGCAATGCAGAGAAAGACTTGCACAGGAAATATTCCTAATCCCAATTCCTCTGATTCTGTAGTCTGTGATAGTTAAACCTCTTTCCCCAACGCTGCCTCTACAGACATCTTATTTTCATGAGTGGACTGTATTAATGTTGAAGTGCAGTCTTTGAAACATATGCTCTGTCTTATTCTAGAGTAACCTTCTCACAGAGACAGGCAGGCAGGATCTTCAGCCTTTATTTCCACTGGCCTCAAGGCAAGTAGAACCAAAGATTCGCATTTTGTATTGTTTGAGGAAATCTTTAAGAATAGTTCTCTAAGACTGTAACTCAATATATAAATTAGATGGTGGTGTTGAAGTATAAACATATTCTATTAGTCTTTGCACTGTATTATTTTAAATTCATATGGCTTTATAGAAAGGCTTTCAAATGTGTGAAACGGCATAATCTAAATGCTTACATAGCCATGGATACAAGTATATAAAAATCTCTAGGTATCTACCTATCACCTTTTTTTACACGTTAAGACCCTCTCACAGCTACAGGGACCCTTACAAGCATGAAGCAAGTTCATCCAACATTATCTACCTCAGTACACAGTCATAAAATCCTCCTCTGCTGGATTACCTGCTTAAACCAGATAAAAGTCAACCAGAATCTATATTATAAAACAGTCATATTGGTGGTTCAGATACGGTAGGCACTGGAGGGGAAACAGCTCTGTTAGAAGCTGAAAGTTGCACCATGGAGAAACATGTTACAAGACATGAAAGGGAAAGCAGGAGCAGAGAGAGAAGAGTGAACAAAACATAGCAGCAGCCTAGAGAGGACCAGATTTCCTAGCAATTTCTTAGTGATTCTGTAAAAAAGAGGCACTAAATAAATCATAAGGACCTAAGTGTTTAATTCCCACAGAAAGTCATGTTCTCCCCCCAGTCCCCAAGCAACCTCCCTAACAATGTCAATGTCTAAGAGCTTTGTGCTCTGGGAAATTCACTGGCCTGATTTTATAGTTCAGGCCACATGAACTACGTTATGCCTAATCAAACTGTGACATTCATTATCACAACACACCAGAGAAATTATATGCATAAATAGCTTTAAAATAAACAGATTTATGAGGATAAGATCTATCAATGCCTACTGAACATGATTAATGTTTAACCTATTGACTCCAGAAGCTAGAAGGACAAACCAGGAGAAGAAGCAATCTGTACCTCTACTGGTTTTGTATGCATCGTCTATTCATCACTACCTGACAGAATCCCAGATTCACTAAGGTTGGAAGAGACCCCTGAAGACCATCTGTTCTAACACCTCTACTCAAAGCAGGGTCACTTAGAACAGGATGTCCACAGCTAGGTTTTTAATATCTTCATGGAGGACTTTACACCCTCTCTGGGCAAGCTTTTCCAACGTTTGGCCACCTTTACAGTAGGAAAGCTTTTTCTTATTTTCAAACAGAACTTAATCATCTCTATGGCTTTTTGTGGACTTGTTCCAGTATGTCTCACTCTCCTTGTCTCCCCAGCCTGTGTTTCCAGTTCACTGCAGCAATCCTTCCATGTTGCTGTGATCACAGTGAGACTGTAACCCTGCAGCTACATACAGACTTGTAACTCCTCCTTTTTGGTCCCCATGCAGGATGCACCATCACACAGGAACTCCAGATAACTGTTTGGTCATGTTGATTTAGTGGCTTAGTGCAGTCTTTGGTCTAATCCTGTAAAGCTGCTGTCTTGCCAACCTCCCCCCTAGTTTTATTGCTGAGCATGACACCACATGGTATGGAACATTCCTTGGGGCACTTGGGATCAGCTGTCCCAGCTGTGTCCCCTCTCAACGTCAAGGAGGCACTCCTCCAGGCCACTGCTGGTGGAATGGCATGAGAAGAATAGGCCTTGACTCTGTGTAACCACTGCTCAGCAGTAACTAAAACATCCCTATGTTATCAACACTCTTTTCTGGACAAATTCAAAACACAGCCCCTTACTAGATACTGTGAAGAAATTTAACACTATCCAAGACAAAACCAGTACTTTTTCAAGGTCAATATTGTAGGTGGTTACCATAAAATCACAGGCAATAGGCAGAGAAGGAACAGTGTAAGGTCATGGCCCAACACCTTACTCTAAGCCAGGGTAAAATACTGTTCCTGAGAGATGTTTTGTTATCTCACTGAGTGTTTGTCTCTTCTTAACATGAGTGTTTTTCTGTAATATTTAACCTAATCAGTCTTTGCTTCCTTTGTTCAGCTAAAGCTCCCAGAAGGAACTTTTGTGCCTTCTACAATGAACACGGAGGGCCAGTGTATTGATCTCTTCCTTTCTAATAACTTTTATATATTCCAAGGCAACCTACTGTTATTCACATTCCCTTAATTCTGTTTTCACTGGCTGTGACAGTGTGACAGTTTCTCTGTCCTGACAAGTCTGGCTGCTGCTCCTGGGACTCAATCCAGCCAGTCCACCTTTTTCATTATGTGCTTCCTCAAAACTGGCATAGACAGAATAGGGAGGCCTGCCAAACAGACAATGTACACAAGTATCTTTCAGATGCCACTTGCCTTGTTTACAGTTACATACCATTATGGACTCCCATTTACTTTGTGACTACAGAATTCCAAAATCCCTTCATAGAACATACACAGACCCAGTTTACATTTTAGTAGAGGACATCCACAAAGCAACGTCTGATGGAAGAAAGTGGCACTAATGGTCTTGGGACACAACCTTCTCTTCCAACAATATCTAAAAAAGGCTGTCATTCAGAGAACTGATAGGTTAGAATTCACAGAGAAGATATGGCAAAGGCAGGACCCGATGTGCTACTTGTACACAGTAAAGCTTTTGTCTTTTTCATAAACCTAGAGCATTATTAAGCAACCGATTCCAAAGGCTCTTGCCTTTCTTTCAAATAAATTTAACTGTACTAACTTGCATGAATATAGTGTATATAACACCTGTTATCTTATGTCATTGTTGAAGATAAAGCCTGCAAGAGGCACCCCTGTAAATAAAACCTGTATGTCGTCGCATGTTTGTCACAAATTAGAGCAAACAACTTCCCATTACATATAATCTGCTTTTTGCATGACTTCTTACTGATGAGGCAGTTCCTCTGTTTCTTCAAAGACAGAATGTGTTCAGTCGTTTTACTTTCTCTGACACAAATTCCCACTAATTCAAGCTAAGAGCAATGTGAACCACAAACCCTGTATCACTCAGTATTATGCAGGGACCACATAGCTTACCAAATGGGAGAAGCCAAAGGGGCTCCTTTGATACAAAAGTGGGTTCACACTAAAAGAAAATGCATGGAAGTAGCACTTCCTACTTCAAGGGCTTCAAGCACAATAGCTGACAAGAATCAAGGATGTACAGTATACCTTGACTTTTGCTTAAAAAGGTTTTCAAGTTGCTTTTTTTTATTAAGGGGATCCAGTTTATGAGACCAGAGAGCAGGATAAATATTTAAAAGTATAGATACGTATAAAGCTCCATAGGAGCTGTCAAAAGCTTCTGTTCCCACATGCATACAGGCATAGAAATTGTTTTATAAAAGTACAAATGTTGCTGTCTTCTACCAGCCTTCTGGAAGTGTAGCACTTCTGAAAACCAGATACGTCTAAGCTATTTTTAACATGGTAGATTAATTACATTAAATTAGGTCACCTTGTCTTTTAGTGATCATTTTCACTTCCTCCTTTGATGCAGCTTGTAACTCAAACCTTCCTTCTGAGCAGAAGCTCAGATGAGGATTAGCATTCTATTCAGAGCAAGGATGAAAGAAATAAATAAAGGGGAATATTGGCTACATTTGAATTCTGAAGGGAATTATGAATATTACAAAACCACTATACTGTTCAGGCTGGAACTGAGTAGCTCTGTTCTTCCTAATGATTAGGTAGGTGACCAAGGTTAAGATGCTCACAAATTCAGGTGCTTTTGGAGGGAAGTCCTATGAAATTAGGTCCTCCATTCCCTCTAGTTTACTCGCTCCAGTAAAAGCTATTAGACTGCCAAAGTCATACTATTTATTATCAGCCACCTGCAGTTTTCTCTGTTGTGAACAAAAAAATGAACAAAAAAAAAAAAAAAAAAAAGGAAAACCTAATTTTAAAGCATTACAGTTGATACTTTTTCCTAGTGAGAGGACAGCAATATCCATCAGTCTTTAAATCCCCTTGTTTACTGAACCACTAGACTTTATGTAATGTTGTTTTCCTTCCTGAAATGCATCTGCCAGTGATACGAAATGATTGCAATGTAATATCCTAAATGTTTTCATCGTGTGTAATTATTTATTTTCATGCCATTCTGAAATCCTAGGCAGATTGCCGACTTGATGATCATGTTTTCCCCCTCAAACACTTCACAGACAGGAGACAAAAGCCTAAGAAGGATCAGAAATAGAAATGTTTACATAACCTGCCACTTGAATCATCAGAAAGCAAATGCTATGTTTTATTAGAAAAACACAAACAAGTTTTTCTTGTCAATGGCTTTTTGCTTGTTTGCTATAAACCTTTATCAATGAATTACAGAAATAATTACAAACAGAAATTACAATAACACTGAGGAAAAAAAAAAGAAAAATAAGTAAAAGACAAGCTGAGTGAACTAATCTGTACCATCTTTGCAAAACCTGGCAAAAGGCTAATTTCAGGTAAGGTTATTAATTTAAGTGAATGCCTACAGAACTGCAGTTATATCAATTAAATTTCTGACAATTTGCAAATAAATTCACAATGTAGGCCCTAGTTTTTAAACTGGAGAAAAAACAGTAATAGCATCATCATCCTATTTTCTTTTTTTTTTTACATAAGATATTATGTGACTCTTTCAAAAACAAAAAAACAAGTTAGTAAATTCTCATACCAGAACCACAATTCAGAAGTTTGCCATCAGAGTGGATAAAAGTACATTACTTCAGGTGAAACCTTTCCTTTTTTCCCTAGGGACTGAGATGTCAGGCACACCTGGAACTTCTGCACACTTCTTCAGAGTTTGTAAGTCTTGTAGGAAGCAACTGCATTTTAGTCTTCTCTCAGTCATGCTTGAAAGCATTAATAAATCTCAAACCCAGTAAATGGCTAATGTGTGTGTACAAAATGCAAGAGCACTTGTATAGGTTGAAGAGAAAACCCTTCCATACACCTTATTAGATAGCAGAATCATTTGGGTGGAATTAATCTCAGCGAAAGGCTGTAACGTAGGTGTCCTGAGCTCAGCTAGTCCAAGGTCCCTTTATGTTCAGTAGAGAAAAATAAGCAATTGTAAGTGTGATTCATTTAGTTTGCTTTAAACATCTCCTTGAGAATGTAAAGACTGGTATTCTAAAAGCGCCTGTTCCTCTTCACTAATTTCAAGAGGGTGGTTAGATGAATCATGTCCAGGTTGCAATGATCTAGGAATCCACATGCTTATAAACTGACCCTTGAGGTGACATAGCAAATGCCTATTATGGTTGCAGACACAACCATAGCTCTCTATCAAAAATTGCTGAGACCTGGTATTCTCCATTTCTCTGTGTCCCATGTCATACTTGTCAGCTTATTCACAAGTAATGGTTAGGCAAGTCAGGTTATTCACAAGTAGGGCTAAACAAGGGCTGAAACTGCACTCACGGAGTGTGTGCAGGGAACCAGTCCCATCTGTGAAATATTATTCTGCACTGTCGTTTCTGTTCAGAATTCTTCTGGCCCTGGTTTTCTTTAGAGGGTGTCAGCTGGGTGACAAAAGAGAGAAGAGTAAGTTAGCCAGACATAACATGTTTTAAAAGCTTTTCTTGTGATGTCTTTGAGAATCTTGAAGGAAGAATCCAGTGAAGCCATAAAGCTGTTGTGCCAGCTTCATTTCTACCCAGCGTCACTAACTGTTATAACATAGTGCAACAGAGCTTAACAGTATTCTGCATAAGTCTGGTACTCCTGTTGAAGCTGACCTGTTTAATACTAGAGGAAACCTGGAAAACACAGTACTCTTGTTAGCCTCAAGAATTACTAGAACTTAAGAGCTCTTACCAGTCCTAAGAAGAGATTCTAATTCTACATCAGCAGAAAACAAAAACCAAGGTAAATAAAACCTTGCAAAAACTGAAGTAAACAGCAGTTTATTTTGTGCAGGGATGAATACACTTTCATCAAGCTTTCCTTAAGTCCTTCATTTCCACCTACACTTTCACAAACATCATAGCTCTTCTACACTCTCAAATAATCTACCTTCAAGTCCACATCCAGAAGCTGCTGAACCAACCTGTATTATTTAATGACATTCTTCAACTGCAGTCTCTATACAGAATCCCATCAGAGATGGATGCTTTTTGAAAGCACTAAAAGCACTTGGGAAAATAAACAAAACCACCACCAAACAAAAACCCCCCATACACTTTCAAACTAATTTTTAGGCTCTTTCCTGGACTCATTAGCAACTCCAAGTTGATTTGGGTTTCTAAACATGTGACCAGGGCTCTTGGACTTATGACCTGCTTGGAAAGACTGAAAACAAACTGGCCAGGGATGCACTGATCGACTTTGCCTGGAATGTGACTGAACTCCCCTTTGTAAACACATGGAAATATACTCTGAGAAATTTCCAGCATTTTTGATTCTACCATAGTATTTTCCAATATTCTAATAGTGAAGTTTGCTTGAAAAATTTGGATTTGTTTTCCTCCTTGTTCCAGCCACTGCTCTACTGCTCCAATCTGGCTGTCTATATTGCTCAGTTCAGAAGAACAGGTTTCACATTTTCCATCTAAAACTCCAGTGATTCCTGGAATATATGTGATTTAAAAGGAAGAGCTTCCACATTATTTCAGCCTGACAAGTGTTACGGAAGAAATAGGGAAGGCAACATGGAGAGAAAATCCAGCAAAGCCTTTCCTTCCCTGCAGACAAACACACATTGGAAAACTGAGTTATTTTGGCCCTTGATTAATATATGTCATCAATTTTCATTACATATTCTCTGAAATGCTACAAATTTGAGACACATTCTTACATAGTCACAAACAAGCTCTTGATTGAACTAAATACGGTACCAGAATGCCGATCATAGGAAATGCAAGCCTGTGCTTTAACTGCTCTTCATGATTGCCCATTGCATTCCACCAGCAAGCTGTCAGCCTTTATTGGAAGGAATATATCTTCATGTGAAAGAATGTTTTTCCTATTCCCAACTCAAACAGTGCCATCTTTGTTAAAGGTAATATATAAGCCAAAACATTGACTGGGATGTTTACCCAGCCAGGAAAACACTAAAACTCAAACATATTTTGGTGATGCTATCAAATAGATGATGTGTAAATACTTTGTCACTGATATCATAAATGGATTTAACCCATATATTAAACAGCTAACGACACACCTGAAATAAGCATACGCATGGAAAATTTTTATTGTACGCATACTTAATCATCTTGTGCCACAGTTTAAATTAGTTCTCAAAAAAGAGAGGCACTGTAACACAGTATTACTCTACAATATTAATTTTGTATTAGATCTTTATTAGATTCTTGGGGTCAGAATCTATTAGCATGGAAATAAAAGCAGCAATATACTGGTCCACACCCAGAGATGATTTGAGAAAAGTGGCCTTATCTCTTACTGTGGCCATAAGTGGATGTTTTGAGCAAACATAAAAATAGGCCAGTGTGGAATGGTACTTCCCTTAGTAGACTCCCTTGCTGTGAGCACTGAGAGACTAACAGAGCTGCAACAGACCATATGTGCACCACCCTTTTTAGCAGTTCTTCTGGTCTAATTTATGGACCATAAAACAGACTGATCATATTTTACAATTTTACATTACAAACTACATCTTTTGTATTCCTGTAGGAAGTATTTTTTATTGTTAAATTACGGATTATTTTCTAAAGTACTTCTCGCTTTATTTAAGTCTGTCACTTTGTAATTTCCTTAGGTGCCTTCTGGTTCTTATGTTACTTACAAGGAATTTAGTCTCTTCACATTCTTACAGAAAACTGTATCTCTACTCTGTTCTTCAGCAACATGCTAAGAGTTAGTCCGTGTAAGCCTTTTCCTCTGGAAATCTCTGCATATTTATAATTATTCACAGTGCTTTTATCTCTGCCTTTAAATGCAAAGAACAAGAGTGTATAGTCCTGTATCTGATCTTTAATAAATTTTCCTTACATGCTGTTACCAATTTCAGTTTTATGCTCAGCATTATATGAAGGTAATTAAAAATAGCTTTTTCACCAACAGAAGTTATTAACCACATATTTCAATTATTATTCCAGGAAAAAGTCAGAAAGACGGGTAAGTACATGAAAGACGAAGCAGTCAGCTATACCAGCCAAGGTAAACAAAAACACTTTCTGCCCATGGTATTTTCTTGTATTTTGAAAGGAAGCAAAACTCAAACTACAGATCTTTTTGGGGATTCAACAAAAGCTCTGGGTATATTAATTCCCATATGCAGTATACACAGAAACAACACTTTACACTTTCTCAAATAGCAGATGTGCCCCCAAAAAGAATGGACAATACAAAGATCACTACTAGGAACAGTAGGTACACGAGACATTCAACCATAGCTTTCTCTGGGAACACAAATACCCTGTTTCATGAATTTTTAGTACTCAACCTTGTGTAGAGTGTGACAGATTTCAAATTAAATACTCTCAGTCCTGAGAATGTGCCCCACTAGTTTTGCAGTCTCTTTAAATTCAGATTCTCCATTTGTCATTGATTCCATTTCCTTTTCTTTACGCATGAATAACAACAAGGAACAAAACCTTTAAGACACAGAGTGCCTTCTAGGAAAATAAGTGTATTCCCTAAAATAGGCAGAATTACTTTGATAGTAAATACAATGCCAGGAATTGGAATGGGTGTGTCATTGGGTGGTAATCCTGCCCTTTTTAAACATCGCTTTTATCGGTAAATCAACAGAATTCAGAACCAATGGTATGTGATATTTCTCATGGGTATCATTGCTCTCCAACTCCTTTTTCTACAGTTTTGGACATAACATCACAAAACAACCAAAACAGACAAGGCGAACTGATTACCTACTAACTAGCTGAAGGTCATACAAAGAGTTAGTGAAGGATTATGGCACTAAACTGTCATCAGATTCAATATCCCAGCTCATAACCATCAGTACCTTGGATTCAGTTAGTTCAGACAGCAATATATAAAAAGAAGACAACTGCAAGCCTCAGTGTGCACTGTGAAGTTTACAAGGGAGTCTGGTTGCCCAGGTTACCACGTCTTCACTCTCTTGCAAAAAAGCTCCATAAAACATAGCTGGAGTTGTCCTTTCTATGCATAAACAGAAATATTTCAGTCAAAACTACACGCAGCTTTTGCAGCACACTGTATTATGCTATCTTCTGCGATGTTATATTCCACAGACTATAATCCCATTTGGTTTCTGAAGGCAGTGGCACAGAGAGCCATTCTGGTTTTTTTTCCTGGAGAGGCTGTAGGAATTCTGGACTACACAACCACGTACGCATGCAGCTGAAATATTTCTTCCAAATACCACTGCTTAGGAGTTGTCAGTGTTGGGTTCACATGTTAATCAAATATTGCTATTCCTTAGGCTCCAATAAAATCTCCTGAAGGTTCCATATACTGCTAGTATTTTTGAAGCTGTGGTTTAAAATCACCTAACCAATAAAGGATGAGCTTAAACTTACATTATATGACAGGATAAAACCAAATAAAAAGCCCACTCGCCAGCATGCTCCTCTCAGCTATATGTTTAGATACTAAAAAACTAGCCTTTTTTTCCCTCTGTTGTACTAGCTAAACAATAATCTATGATCCAAAACTTTGGACTAGAGAGAATGTTTCATGAAATATTTCAGATGGATTTTTTGCTGTGAAGCCAAGTTTCTTAAAAGATTTTGAGAACAGAAAGAGAAAGCTTCATTTGCCTAGAGACAGATTTTCATCTTCAGAGAGCCTAACAGTAGCTGATCTGCAACCTGCATTTCAGAAAGAGTCTAGTATCTTTAAATCTCCATACAGAGATATGTATTTGAAGGTTCCCCCAAACCTATTTCAGTGCCTACACAGGGCCTTTAGCCAGACCCCGCAGGATACTGCAGTCTCTTTCTTTACTAATTATTTATGCATCAGGGACTTGATACAGACATAATTGAGTTTCAATCGCTGAAAACTGAAGTCTGAAGATCTGCTTGGTGAAAAAGTCTTTATTTCCATATAGCCCTATTTATACTATGTGGTCGAGGTGCATTGTAGTCTTTTCAATTGTAAATTAAAATTGGGAAATCATGCTTAGCCTCACTACTGTCTGGGAAGATGAAACTGCAACAGCCTTACCTCTGTCAGGAGCCCAAATTCAGCAGCTGAGCACAACAGGCAAAGCTAACTCATAATCCAAACTCTGGCTGCTGTTTTCATACACAGTAAAAAAAGATAGAACTTTTTTTTGTCGGAGCAATCCCAGGCACAGCTACAGGCTGGGAAGAGAAGAGATTCAGAGCAGCCCTGAAGAGAAGGACTTGGGGGTGTTGGTCGATGAGAAAATGAATATGAGCCAGCTTCAGTGTGCGCCTGCAGTCCAGAAAGCCAACCGTATCCTGGACTGCATCAAAAGGAGTGTGACCAGCAGGTCGAAGGAGGTGATCCTGCCCCTCTGCTCTCGTGAGACCTCACTTGGAGTATTGTGTACAGTTCTGGTGTCCTCAACATAAAAAGGATATGGAACTGTTGGAACAAGTCCAGAGAAGGGCCACGAGGATGATCAGGGGACTGGAGCACCTACTGTATGAAGACAGGCTGAGAAAGTTGGGGCTGTTCAGCCTGGAAAAGAGAAGGCTGCATGGAGACCTCATAGCAGCCTTCCAGTATCTGAAGGGGGCCTATAGGGATGCTGGGGAGGGACTATTTATTAGGGACTGTAGTGATAGGACAAGGGGTAACGGATCAAAACTTAAACAGGGGAAGTTTAGATTGGATATAAGGAAGAAATTCTTTACTGTGAGGGTGGTGAGGCACTGGAATGGGTTGCCCAGGGAAGTTGTGAATGCTCCATCCCTGGTGGTGTTCAAGGCCACGCTGGACAGAGCCTTGGGTGACATGGTTTAGTGTGAGGTGTCCCTGCCCATGGGGGTTGGAACTAGATGATCTTAAGGTCCTTTCCAACCCTAACTATTCTACGATTCTATGATTTTAGGCACAGTGATAAAAGCAAGGTGTTAACTGAAGATGAGTAAACAGTAACTTTTACTTGAATGGCTGTTGCCAGATACTACAGTTGTAAACATTAACTATTCCTAATGATAAACTTCACTGAAGAAAATAGCAACTGCAATGTTAAAGCATAAATTATGCACACTGGGTAACTAACATGTTACCCAATCAGTAACATGTATATCCTAATAAAAAACCTGACAACCTTGAAAAGTTGAATCCCTTTCATAGTGTAAGTAATCTAAACCTGGAATACTTCAGAAAGATGATTCTAATTATTATTAGCCAAAATCTATCAGTGAGGAACTGCAATGAAGTATATTTCCCTCACGTATGAATGTCTCAGACCACCACCACATTCTGAAATTACCTTTCTAACATGTAAACTTTAAAAACCAGATAATTCCATTTGTAACGCTATGTAATTAGTGTTTCATTCATTGATTCATACATCCAATATCCTTCATCTACATCCAATATCCTTCATCTACAAACTTTTCTGAATAATTGTATTTTGTTCTGTCTGCATCAGTGTGCCTCCAAACACACGTGCAGCTCCTCACATCTATTTTTCTACTTACCATGTAATCACATAGCCATAATAGAGAAAAAAAACCAATAGCAATTACATACCAAATAACCAAGATACACATTTGCAGAATCTAGCACCTAAATGAAAACAAGCAGACAAACAAACAAACAAATACTGGCCATTTTTATTGCATTTAGTCATTACATTTTGAAAGCAGAAATTCATGCTAAGAAATGGGAAGATACAGATGAAGTAAAAAAGGATGCATTTGAAGAAGTAACAACTTGCTGGAAAGATGACCAAAACAATATATATGTTTTCAAGCTGCATATGTTTACGATTTTTAAATCCATCTACACTGTTCACACCAAAGAAAACCGTCTGTTCATTATCATCTTTCTAATACGGCGACTTTCCACCACAGACAATACTAGCGCGCTGCTGAGATCCCGCCTAGGTAAGGAGAAGACGAGGAGTGAGCGCACCCAGGGTTAACCCACGCTGCCATCTTGTGGCTACCCGCACTAGAAACACTGACTTTCACATCGCCTGCATTTTAAATACTACAGTAATGCCCTCTGAATGGCTAAAGGTACAGACTTTCCGGAATTACTGTTAACTTTTCAGAAGTAATAAACCAAGTTGCCAGTTTTATCTTCAGATTTTTGGAGTGGTATGAGCGCAAAAATGAAGGGGTGCATATAAGTTCATTGGTTTATGTATAAGCTGACAGAGCTATAAACAAATTGCAGGATATGATGCATAATTATGTATGTTTCTCTTTTATAATTCTTTCAAAAGGCAGAGAGAACAGAATGTGCAGCTATTTTTATCAATTTTTGACAAATTCAGAAGCAGAAAATTATAACACTTGTAAATTGTTCACTTATTAAATGGAACTGAAGTTGCAATATAATCAAGGATAAGCTGTCTTAAAACAAAAAAAAAAAGCTAATCAGGCCTAATTAGGCTTCTCATCAAAGAGCTAGTTAGGCTACTTTTTAGACAATCCTGCACATTGCTGGTTTAAAATTGCATTCAGACTTCTAATAAAGGCAGTCATTCCTATCATTTCCCTTTCTCTGCTACATCTACAAAAACTCTGCCATCACCCACTCTACATATGACCCCTCAGCTGTTATCCACTATGCTCTTAAGTAATATCCATGAGTTAATTTTTAAGTGGGAATTAACACAGTGCCCTGGGTTCAGCAGTAGCAGTCATTTTTCTCCTCCTTAGTAGCTGGTGCAGTGCTGTGGTTTTGACTTTTGGCCTAGGAACAGCACTGATAACACCAATGTTTTTAGTTGTTGCTAAGTCGTTTACCCTGACTACAGACTTTGAGCCTCATGCCCTGCCAGGGAGGAGGGGAAGCTGGGAGGAAGCAGAGACAGGACACCTGACCCAAACTAGCCAAAGAGGTATTCCACATCACAGCATGTCATTCCCAGGATGCAGAACTGGGGGCAGTTACCCGAAAGGGCTAGATCACTGCCGGTGTCGGGCTGGGTATCAGTTGGTGGGTGGTGAGCCGTTGTATTCTCTTCCCTTGTTACTTCCCTTATCATTTTTATTATTGGTGGCAGCAGTAGTGATTTGTGTTATACCTTAGTTACTGGACTGTTCTTATCTCAACCCGTGGGAGTTCCATTCTTTTGATTCTCCTCCCCATCCCTCCAGGAGCTGGGGGTGGGGCGGGGAAGTGGGGTGGAGTGAGACAGAGACTGTGTGGTTCTGATTTATGGCTGGGCTTAAACCACAACAGTTTTTTTGGGTGCCCAACGTGGGGCTCTAAGGGTTGAGATGACGAGAGATCTGACTGGAGTGTGTCTAATCGTATCTGTGATAAGCATTCATTGTTTCAGATTAACGGTCACTCATCACAATGCTCATTTATTGGCTCGCAAAGTTGTTGCTCTTGGTCTCACAGTTTCAGCATGTCATACCTTACTTACAGCTAGTATTTGCTGTTTTAGTGTTTATCAGCTGGGAGCCTTGGGCTAAAGTTCTTATTTCACTGTGCTTTATGGTCATGATTTGTAATACAATAGAATCATTGATCATGAAACTGATCTGGCTTGCATTCCCAGTGTGGTCACCACCTCTATACTTTGGGAGGTATATAATAGAAGTGTATAGCAATTACACATTTTTTTCCCCTCCTTGGGTGGTCAGCCTATGAAGGAGACATTCCCACATGCCCTAGTGACAAGTACAGCAGCTACTCAAACTCTGACTACTACAGATAACGCAGCTACTCCAGCTCCAAGCACAGCAGCTACACCAGCCCCAGTGACAAGTACAGCAGCATCGTTTGAGCGTTCTGAAGGTTCTGAATGGCCTTTGGGTACCCTTGAGACCTGACGGCTGATTGTGACGGGGATCAGCATGTTGGCACACATATAGAGCTTGTTTTACTCATGACCATTTTGTCTGACCTTGAAAGTTAAGCGGAGTCGTGTCTGGGTCTTGTCTAGGGTTAGATGATGATATAGAAAGACCAAGAGATTTTCCCCAAGGCTGGATAGTCATGAGTGGCAGGGTGTGGGGGTCAGTTGGGCAAATATCTAGTCCACTAGGCCCCTCCAGTGCTTTGGAAGCATCACAGATGGAAGGCAGCTGTATGGAGTCCCCGACAATAAGTAGCAGAAACTGTTGAAGGGGAAGGTGAATTATTTTGAGCCTAGTGGGCCCCTGACACTTCACGCCATCAGGGCAGAGATGAAACATACAGATGCACTCGTGATCGAGGGGTGGACTTAGCAATGGACACTATTGCCCAGGTTACACACAAGAGTGAAACATGCTGCAATTAAGTAAGCCAAGCAATATGGGGAGGCCTGGCAGACTGACTACATCACACTCTCCTGCTCTGAAAGACTGTTAACAAGAGATGGAGCCCGACATCATGGACTGGGTGGACTCAGCAGCTTTACAGGGACTGGTCCATGCACTAATGATATCTCTCTGCGGATGTATATATATGTATATATATAAGAGTGATGGCATACTGAAAATGCGGGATCTAAGCATAATGTGAATGGTATGGAATAAGGGGTGGATACTGTCCTGGGTTCAGCAGTAGCAGTCATTTTTCTCCTTCTTAGTAGCCGGCGCAGTGCTGTGGTTTTGACTTTCGCACTAGGAACAGCGCTGATTAACACCAACATTTTTAGTTGTTGCTCAGTAATGTTTACACTGACCACGGACTTTGCGAGTCTCTTGCTCTGCCAGGGAAGGGAAGCCGGGAGGAAGCAGAGACAGGACACCTGACCCAAACTAGCCAAAGAGGTATTCCACATCACAGCATGTCATTCCCAGGATGCAGAACTGGGGGCAGATACCCCAGAGGGCTAGATCACTGCCAGGGTCAGGCTGGGTATCAGTCGGCAGGTGGTGAGCAGTTGTATTCTCTTCCCTTGTTATTTCCCTTATCATTATTATTATTGGTGGCAGCAGTAGTGATTTGTGTTATACCTTAGCTACTGGACTGTTCTTATCTCAACCTGTGAGAGTTACGTTCTTTCGATTCTCCTTCCCATCCCCCTGGGGGGGGCGTATGGGGGGAGTGAGACAGACTGCATGGTTCTGATTTACGCCTGGGCTTAAATATAGAATACAGAAGATAAAGACAAAATTCTAGGTATATAAGCCTTTCCTTACCTTTGAAATAGAGCAAGCAATTTTAAAAGGTAAATACAAGTTGAGAAAACTGAGATTTTAACTTCATTGCAAAAACTGGAGAATCTGAGAGAAAAAACAACTGATATTTACAGAAGAGGGTTTAGCTCTTACGGGACAGAGAGACAGATGGCTACTTTTTGCCTGTGAACCATGGGCTAGCTGAAGTTGGGGCCATAATATAACCACGTGCCATAGAACCAGTATCTAACTTGAGTATAAATTTTCATGTCAAGAAGTAAGAATTTCAGGCCCCCACCCTCTCTTATGATAGTATGTTGCAGAACTTAATTGTAGTTTATTCCTCAAAAACACACTACTGGTAACAGGAAGTTATACTGTATATATTTCCTGCAAACTTTCTATAGGCAAACCATGCCAAAGAGAACCAGACTGGGTCCAAACCACAGCTGTAAAACTTGACAACTCATCTCCGCAAGACTTTATACAAAGTATAGTCTTATCAGGTCCTGGTTAATAGTGAGGGCTTCTGAGGGAAAGTATTTACAAGGCATTTGAGGATATCTTCTGGGAAGTTCTGCCCTTCACAAACAAATCATTCTCATTCAAGCGCAGATAAAAGAAAACCAATGCAAGCTTGCCTGATTTGGGTGCTTTACCAAAAAGTGAGCGACCCAGCTCCACAGAATTAGATGATTTTTGAGTTCTACTGCTCCTTTCTTTCACACTTTCTTCCTCATTACTCCTGAAATCCTTCTTCTGCCCTTTCAGCAGACAGGACTGTAGTCTTCTTCTCTGGCACTTTTCTCAACAGTTACTGCTTTTCCTGGTCACACCCCTGACATACTCCCTACCATTAAGAAAAACTGGATTAGTTTGTGTGACCTTTTGTTATAAAAATTCCGTCTTGGCCATGATCTGATTTAATTAATTTTTTGTTACAATTGATTAATATTGAGAGGCAATAAGCAAGCAGCGCTGGGTGCAACGGGGAGTCTCCGCTCCACCCAAGACGCACACCAAGATTTCTGGGGTACAGTCTCTTACACTCCTCAATCTTGGGTTTCAACCAATCCTGTTGTCTCCTTCACCCAAATATCGACATGGTTCCTTTTCATTGTTCTCCTGTTGCTGGGGTCTTATCTTTGGGTGAAGAAACTTCTTTAAAAGTTACATTAACGGAGGATGTCTGTCACAAGATTAACCACCATCTTAGCCCACTAAATTCCATTTCTTATATAGTAACATACTCAATACACAAGTTTTACCTCATCCTGTAACAGGATGTATCTCTTGATTACCTAACCCCCTTAAGGCATTCAAGCAGTTAAACAAAGTACCCCTGTAATTAGCAAAGCCTTTGAGACTTTCAAGTAGTTAAACAAAGTACCCCTTAAAGTAACAAAGCGCTTGATTAGGAAGGATTATTCCTTTGTTTCTTCTTCTTTTTCATCATTGTATTGACAGGAACATCTTTCATAATCTGATCATTCTTATACGTTCTACACGATACGATTCCACCCAAAGTACAATGATGACAAGGACTCCTAAGTTGCTGACACGAATCATTCCAATCTCTGTCTTGTTACCCAAGTCAAAACCCCAGCCTCACACTTACTTAGTATATGTAAAATGAAATATGAAGGATGGAACCCAATTTTACTGGGTGAACAGTGCAAAAATATGAACCACCTAGGTTTTGTTAGCAAAACTGCCTCTTGGAAAGTTTGCCTAGTTCATGATTTGTCAAGTGTCTGTAAATTGCAGGGGAAAGCCAGTGTACATTTAATTTTAAAACATAACTGTATTTTACTAGAGGAGATTTAAGCAAATCTGGGACACATCGTGCTGTATTTACGACGGCCAAAGCAAAAGTGGTAAAACACTGCAGAACACCTCTTGTTCTAAACGTAATGAGAGTGCACATAGACTAGAAGTAACCCCAGAGCATGGACTTAATTGCTTTTAGGCCAGGAAACCCCCGATCTCCGAAGACGGGGCCCTGGCCGCGCGGCAGAATGGCGCGAGCGGAGGAGCCCGGGCACCTCCCCACCAACCTCCGCAGCCCCTCCACGAGTCAAAACGGCAAAATGGAGAACGCGCGAGCGCCACAGCACCCACCAACCTCCCTCTCCCGCCTCGCTGTGATTGGCTGCTATGAGGAAGCAGGCTGGGTGAGGCGCTCGGTGATTGGTGGGTGGGGTGGCTATTTTGGCGCCCTGAGGGCTCTTAGACGCTCGTGGTTGGGGAGCTGCGCCTTGTTCTGCCCGCTGAGGGGAGGTGCTTTGCTTCCCCGCCGGTCCCGGTGTGTCTCCGGTGTGGCCTGGGCAGCCGCCATTTCGTGGCACTTACACTGGCAGCGCTGCACCGGGCGCTGGGTGGGAGGAAAAAGCAGTTCTCCTGCCGACCAATTAAAGGAAGAACTCACCGTAGAGCAGGTTGTTAGGAAAGGAGGGGGGTCAGTGTACACGGTGGATCACAAACAGGGTGCAAGCCTGCTGTTTTGAGATACTGTAGAAATAAATAATCATGCTGAGATACGATCAGGAAGGAGGCCTGAGGACCAGTAGTGTTGTCTCCTCCTGTGTAGGGGTGGAGTAGTGAAGCAGCTGGATAGTGCAGAACAGGCCAGTGTTGTGTTGCATTAGATCGGATTTCCATGGAAAAAAACACCTTTATGTGTTTTACTTTGTCTTTTTCATTTGAGTGTTATCTGTAGTGTTGGTTCAGGTGTTGAAATCTGTATGTCTTAGAATATTTGTCACTTTTTTAAAGCCAGCTACCACTGTGAGTAGAAGAATTCTTGATGGCTGATGGTAATGAAGAATTTCCTAGAAGAAAAATGAAAGGTGTAAGGTATGTGAAGATGGGATTACTGTAGTGTCTTTAATATTTTGAAGTTCTGATAGTGTAATTACCAGGAAATACTATTGAAGAAATGTAGAAAATACTATTTGTGTTCTGCAGTAATGCAATTTTTTTTTATTTTTTCTTAATGTGTGGGTGTGAAATGTAATTTGTGGAAAATTCTAGCACTTGGAGTAGGTTCAGAGAAAAGCCATTTTAAGTGCATCTTTCAAATAATGGTGTTATTAGGCTACCACTATAGCATACTGATCTGTATGTCTAGAAATAAATCACCGTTGATTTACTCAATATACTTTTAATTAACTGTAGAATGAATGTCATTAAGACTGACTGTTAAACAGTTTATTAATGCTGGCTGTAGTTACCTTAAATGGTGCATGTCTAAAAGCTCTAGTACCACCTTCATGGATGATGAATTCTGCATCATAGGAGAAAAATTACTTTTCCAGTTAAGAGGATAACACTTTTTTTATATGCATTTAACTGACTGCACCTTCTTCATAAAGTCACTTGGAAAAAAGTAGGCAGCTGTCGTTCTAAGAGTTGGAAGTCAGAATTCCTGTTCAGTTGATATCCCTAATGATCCTAAACCTTTACTTCCATTTCTGAAGGCAACGTCTTAAGATACTAGAAGAGGATTTAATAGAACCAAACTGGAAAAACAGGGCTTTCTGTCATATGTCAAAAGCTATGAATGTGAAAGGTAAAGCTTTTGGATCTTACTTCCAACAACTTTGTGGTATGCAGTGTTAACTATTAATTTATATTTTATATGCTTTTTTAAGACAACCGATGCACTGCCAGATTTGATTAATGCATTGTTTATTTACTGCATTTCCAGCACTTAGGAAGAGCAATCGATACCTTTTTCTTTTGTTGTTACTGACAAAGCTACTGAAAAGTTTGGTTTAAAAAGAAGCCTCATTTTTCTGGAATTTTCTGCTTGAGTAGTTTTTTTCTGAAAGTTGCAAAATCCTGGGCAGTACATAAAACTTACGGATGCTTTACAAAAACACTTTTTTTTCCTCTACTATAGATACTGATTTTGAATGTGTGTTTTGAGTTTTTGCATTCCCTTTCATGCATTTATCATGTCCTGAATGTAGAAACAATGTAATATAGGTAATAATGCAGATAATACAGTAAATATTAAATGCAAGTAAGTTTTGGGGTTGTTTTTTGTTTGGGGGTGGTGTTGGTTTTTTTGTAATTCTAAGATAACTACCAGATCTCTTTATCTGGAATTACATTTCTAGCTTTAAAATTCTGTCATTACAAAAGTTGATGTACAAATTCCTGTTGACTTGATGGATACTCTCTAGAAGACTACTCTGGTTGTCCTTCCTGTTTGTCTTACTGATTAAGATGCCTTGCAGTTAACAACATTGATAGTCAAAGTGTTTCCTATGCTTGTTTTTACAGCCTTGCATGATTATGTGAAGGATGAAGACTCCATTTTTTTTGGTCTCTCTTCTGCAGAAGTAAGTTGATTTAAAGCTTTCTGTTTGGTAGTCACTGTAGTAGTCTGAAATAGTGATGTTACAGGAGCTTTTACATTTTTATTGAAAGTGATTAAAGCAAGATTAGGTCCCATGTGAGTTAAGAGCCTGCACTCCATAACCACCTGCTCCCCAGCAAGTCTTTGTTAGCACTAGTTGTTACGCAGTGTGGCTATGTAGAGCCCATCTGATGCCTGAGGTATGGTTTTAGGAAGGTTTATTTTTATAGTCCTCATTAATGCCTCACGTTGCCAGTTCCATTCCACCCTCTTGTTTGCACAAAATGTGGAAGAAAGTAACTGGCACATACGCAAGTTAAAGAAAACAAAATACTCTGTCAGCTCCTGAATAAAAGGACTTAAAAGATTTAAATAGAAAACAACAAAACAAAAACAAAAAAAGCTAGCTTCACTTTGCACAATATTCTGTAACTTACGAATGTATTTCGGAAAGGAAATCAGCATTCCTTTTACTAGAAATACTTTCCATTTACCACAAAGGTACACTGTTTTCTACAGAACTTCAGCATGGGAGCTGTTTTTTAAACCTCTTCTTGCTCAGTTCCACAGTACATACTTTGAAGCTTAATCTCACTGAAATGGGGTGGGGGGAGAGGTGAAAACAGGTTTATAGAATTATTTTTTTATTTTTGTTGATATTGTTAACTTGGACTTGGATTTAACCCTGCATTTGAACTTGTTTTACTCTTTTCCTCTGAATTTAGAACAAAAGTGATTTTAAACTTGGGCTGCACACTGGCAACTCACAAAGGCTAGCAAGGTAAACCTTTTTTTAACTCGGATGTGGTTTGTGTATTTAGATGCCACAATGGGGGAAGACTTGACCAAGCAAGCATTTCCAGCTGGTTTTCTTGCTCTGATTTCTTTTTAATAATACATTCTTTAAACTTCTTTAATGTCTCCTCAGTATGGATGTCTGGTACTGTGGGAACAGCTTGCTTGACTCTTGTGCAAATAACATTCATTGAAAGGCAGCAAGAAGCAGATTGGTTTGGCTTGAAAATGTTTGGAACTGTAAGTTTTAAGCACTGTAGTAACTTCCTGATGAAGGTTCAGAGGGAGAACTACTGAAATGCCAGACTGCGCCAGGAAGGACTGTTACCATTGAAGCACCTCCTTCCCTCCACCCCCCTGCTGCTTCCATAGCACCTTCTGCTTAGATAACCAGTTCACAGCTATAAAGATTAGATGCTAGCAATGTTCTGTGTATTATCATAATCTTAAGCTACAGTCACTTGCTTATTTATGTAGCCTGTGTGAACCTGAAGTCTTAAAGCGGTTGTCTTTCTCTCCACTGCCGTAGCTGTGGTGATTTATGTTGACACAAATGAGAATAGGCCCAGATAATTCTCAGATACGTTACATGAGGGAGATAGAGGAAATTTGTCTTCTGGGATTGGTGCATGTAATGTGCATCACAAACCTTGTCCAGAATGAAATGGAAACTCCAGTATCTGAAGAGGGCCTATAGAACCATAGAATAGTTAGGGTTGGAAAGGACCTTAAGGTCACCTAGTTCTACCCCCCCCCCCCCCATGGGCAGGGACACCTCACAGTAAACCATGTCACCCAGGGCTCTGTCCAGCCTGGCCTTGAACGCTGTCAGGGATGGAGCATTCACAGCTTCCCTGAGCAACACATTCCAGTGCCTCACCACCCTTACAGTAAAGAATGTCTTCCTTATATCCAATCTAAACTTCCCCTGTTTAAGTTTTAACCCATTACGCCTTGTATTATCACTACAGTTCCTAACAAAGAGTCCCTCCCCAGCATCCTTGTAGGGGGCCTGGAATGGGCTTTCCAAGGAAGTTGTGAATGCTCCATCCCTAATGGTGTTCATGGCCAGGTTGGACAGAGCCTTGGGTGGCATGGTTTAGTGTGAGGTGTCCTTGCCTATAGCAGGGGGTTTGGAACTAGATGATCTTAAGGTCCCTTCCAACCCTAACTATTCTATGATTTCATATATGGCTGTTAGGCTCTGCAGTAGTGTTCTCCAAGTCCTCTCAGAGTCCATTAGAAATAGCAAACCAAGCACAGGAAGAGCACCATGGTGCTTCTTCCATGTTATAAGGCTGGTTTACACAGGCTTTTTAAAGTGAAAGTTTTGATGCATGTTCACATCCATGCGTAATTTGCCAGAGTGGGTGTGGATGGCCATACAGCAGCATTTAAGAGACTTTGGTTATCAGTTGGTGTCTTTAGTGTAATTTACCATGTAGTCTAAGCATTTTAACAGCATATATATAAAATATATATTTATAATTAATATATAATTACAATTTTATATATATAATTATATATATATATATAAAAATATTGGGGCAACAAATGAAAAGTTAATCCTGGAACGTTAATAGTCACACATCTTATTCTCACTAAAGATAAAATGATGACCACCTAGCTAAGGTTTTGGTCAGCCTTGCTAAAATTGTTAAATGAAAAATGTTCCTAAATACAAATTTTAGGATGATGCTGGTAGAAAGGAAACTTCTTGAAAATGAGGTATTATCTCGCAGTATGTCATAGCGTGAATTTCTACTGTTTCAGGAATAGGCATATGTATGTATTTAATGACAGATTTTGAAATACTCAAGTTGTCTAAAGCATATGTGGGAAGATTGATATTTAGCTAAAATATGTAGATTTTTCCTTGAATTTTTTTTTTTGCAGGCACTTGAGTCACAGTATGGTCACAACACATCCAGTTTCTTCAAATGGTGGGCTGAGGAATAAACCAGCTGTAACTCCATCAGCAGACATGGTGTGTTAATGTGAAATTTCCTTATATTCTCACTTGTTATTTTTGTATATACATAGTTAACAATGCACTTTCAAAAACGAAAGCTTGCATCCTTAATAGCTAGGCACTATCATTCTCATATTCTCATAGAATTGATGTGCACCTATAGTGTGAAGTAACTTGGCAAAGTGAGTGCAGGTTACACCCAACCAGATCATAGCTGACAAGGGCTAGTATATTCAGCTGACTGTGCAACTTTGTGTTTTGAATTTTTCTTAAAAAATACCAGAAGCTTTGTAATATTTGGGTTTAGGGTTTTTTTATTTCTTTTGAATTTGAGGTGGCTGCAAGGCTCATGCAACACATTCTTAAAGTCATTCAGGGCAGCAGGGTTGTTGGACAAATGGATCTCTCTTGAAACATTCTATTAAAGTTTCTAACTTGATCTTTCTGAATGGGGTTTGTGCAAGGTTTAGGCCAGATGAATTAGTGTTGTGGTTATTTCAAAATTCCAGAACAAACTGAAGTGAATATATCCTATGCTAGTCCTGTTTGCTTCTATGGACATTGTGCTGCACAGTTACCTTGACAGAATTGTAGCTTTGCGGCTGTCTTGTCTTGGCTCCTTAAGTAATTTTACTGTAGTGCCCGTCAGAGTTTGAAAGTGGTTTTCTTAACATTTTTTTGAAAAGTCTATTTGAAATAAAGCTCTATCATGTTACCTTAAATTCAATATATTACTATTGACAGAGTATTAAAGGAAATATCATGAGGTTATCTTTGGAGCATCTTAAGTCTGAGGTTGTAAGTAGTATTTTGATGCTAGTCACCTCTTTTGACAAAATACTTTTTTTTTCTGAGAAAGTTATTGAGAATGATCTCATGTGAAAATCCACATTTATTGAGATCCTAGTCTAGCTGCTACTTGCTGTTTGGTTGGTTAGTTGGTTGTGGTGGGGTTTTTTCCCCCAAACTCCTTGGGGAGTGGTTGATGATTACTAGATCTTTGGCAATATTATTTCTTACATTACTGAGTATATCCATGGCTTTCAAGTTTTAGAATTATTTTTATTTCTGCATCATGGATCATAATGGGAACCACAGAGAGGGAGCAGTGTAACTCCATAATGTGTTTACCTGTTAGGTCTCCTTGCATCTGCTCAAAATAGAGTGGGAATAGTTGTCACAGGGAAGGTTCCTAATATGGTTAACATCCAAATTGGTGCAGGAAGAGAGTTTTCTTCCTCTTCTAGGAAGGAGACATAATTGGTCTGATACATGCAGATGCATTAATGGGAAAGCTGTTCTAACGATGGAAGTGATACGATATCTTTACTAAACTCCATAATGATGTATGTGACTAACAGGGCTCTCTCAAACTGTGGGCAGCACATCCTTTCACTTATACCAGTATCTGGTCAGATGCAGAACTGTTTCAGGTTTTTTAACTCTAAGCCTGGATTTCTCCCTAGTGTTGTGTTTGTTCTCTTTAACACTAGTGAGGAGCCCTTTACAAATTAGAGATGTTTGTATTTTAGTTACCTTGCCTTTTGGCAAGGTGATCTGGTTGCCTGATAGTGACAGACTTACACAGCACCATCCCTGACTCTTTGGTGCCTTCCCAGCTCATGATACCATTTTGCTTTTAGCAAAATAACCAGCACTGTTTAACACTAGCTTTAGTAGTGCCAGTGACAAAATACATTTCTGTATGTGCATTTGCTTTTGTGCCAATTCATGTGTAAGTATTTTATTGTCTTTTCTCACATCAGCGTAACACTGGGAGTTTATTATGTTTGGGTTTTTGTTGTTTTTCCCCAAATGATATTCCTGAATATTTTTTTTTCTAAGCTGCAGTTTTCCCGTTCTTGAATCTTGCATGTTTTCTTTGTTCTCTTTTAGTAACTTTATTTTGCTTTCCTTCATGTACTATCTTTTCCTTCCTTCATGTACTAGCTGGGTTTTTTTTGTGTATGCAGGTGTGCAAATAAATTGCATGTATTTAACAAACAAAAATTTAGAACCTTGTTTCAGAAATACTACAATGTAATGTGTTCAGTGTAATTCAGGTGAGCTCAGTATTTTCAACCTGTTTGTGGATATAGAGCTGCTCAGAGCCTTACAGAGATAATCAAGCACATCAAATGCCTCTTCGTCAAAATAGCGAGTGTGTCTAGCCCATCTCTAGCCCGTGTCTTCTAGTCATACAGGCAACTTCATATTCATTGGCAAATCTTTCCCCAGGACAGCAAAATTACGGAAGATATTGATGAAGCTTTGGGCATTGCTATTTGTAATCTCCACCACTTACATGATGCAAATGAGGTGGGTGAAATAAATTATTAATTATTAAATTATGTCCTTGACTGACGCTTTTTGTTGTGAGTAGTCATGCATTAATACACTATTTAAACATGCTTTTACTGCATTCATTTGGCATCTCTTCTGTCCTTCAACTGTTTGTGCTATTTCTGTGAATATACAGCTTTAAACTCCAGGCTGTAGTAGTCTGTAAAAGAAGTACATGAGCCTCTCCATAATTTAAAGTCAATAGGTTATTCCATGTATTTAGCAGAATCATATATATGTTGGTCATTAAGTACTAAGCTCTTGTTTCATTGAGTCAGGGTTAAATTCAGCACTAATTTTTGCTGTAGCAGCTGCGCTAACTTTTTAGTTTTCTCGTGCCTCTTCCTGGAGTTAAAGTGGAAAAGAAATTATATGGACCACAGAAGTAATAATGCTGACAGACACAGTATGCAAAATGTGTAAATCAAGTAATGTATTTTTATGCACAGTATAAAATACAGGAAGAATCCTAAAGTGCTGGATGATGCTGTTGAAAGTTTTTACTCAGTAACCTATAATACACCAATGACAATTATTTTATTTAAACTTAGCTCTTATTGAATGCACTGTGGAAAAGCTTGCAGTTCTGTCTTTGCCCTTTCTTTATGAGTATTCTAAGATACCGAGACACAGAAGTGTTTAATGATCCAAAAGCTTAAAGCAAATTCAGCCTAGTAAGTGTGGCATGACACGTATTTAAAGCCTGTGCTCCATTCCCTTTTTTGTTTTCTTGCAGTGGCCAGTCTGCCAGTAAAAGTTACGTTGAATACCTAATTCATACACTAACAGCATCTCATAAAAACCTACCACTTTGGCAGCTCTAATAAAATAACTCATGCATGCATGCAGCTGGGGTTTTCCAACAGCTTTTCAGCAAAGAGAATTGCCAAAGCAGTTCTGCATTACTGAGATTTTTTTTTTCCACAGTCTCTTCATTAAATGTAACTATAGTAACAAAACTGATGCTTACCAGGGGAAAAAACTTACTTTTATGCACACAATAAGTTTTAAAAACCCGGTAGAACTCTTAGCGTGCTGTGTATGGTTCTGCATTAGAATGTCAGGTAGTGAAAGTGAGGCAGAGGGTTCAAGATCTGTAGTTGTCTCATAGCTCTAAGGACTTTAGTTGACATGAGGCTCCAGACTGTGCAAACAGATGAGGAAAGCGATTAATGAGCTGTAACTGGTTTAAGTGACACTCCTAAGTGTCTTATGTGGTTTGGTGTCACTCTTTTCTGCTGAGAGTATTGATCACTTACTCTTTATTGTTTCTATTCTGAATTAAAAAAAAAAAAATAAATGCATGTTTATTCAATACTGAACAAAACAGATGCTGAAATATTTGGAACTGAAAGTGAAGCAGGATGGAGACAAAGTTGCAGAAACAGCAGATAGAAAATTTGATGAACTTGCTGCTTCTCTGCTCTCAAGGTAGTGTAGTAATCTGGTTTGTAGAATGGAGTGGTCAGTTACTTTTATCAAGAAGTTGTTTCTAGTTCAGATAAAAGAATTCTAAATAAAATTGTGTTCCTCGTAGGGGTATGTCATAACACCTGTCTAATTTTTGCGCAGTATTTTTGCCCTTCCATAATGGAATCTCAGAGCTGGTTTGCATGGCTAGAAAAAAAACTAGCTTATGCAGCCTCTGCTCTTTAAAAAACAAAAATAACTTTGTCTTGAGGATGTTGGTTTTCCAAAATGGCTCAGTTTTGGGCAGTTCTGCTCTGGTGGGGGATCAGCAAGAATAACTTCTTTTTAATTTTTTTTTTTAATTTCAGCAAATTTTGAAGCTGATAGAAGCCTAGTGACCCTTCATTTCTTCATTCCAAAAATGAAGATTTAAGGTGTCAAAGCTTATGATTACAGAAAAGTCTTTTGAGAGTTGGGTTTGGAATCTTAATAAGCTGAACTGTAAAAGCCAGCTGTTTTCAATTGGGTGTGTATGAAAGTATCAGGAGGCTTGGATAGAAGAGTGCTTAAATGTTGAATAAAACCAGAAACGTTTCTCCAGTTGGCTTTTCACTGTGAATTCTTAACTTCTGTGGCTCCTCTGAATATCAGATTTTCCATACTTTCCACGGTTTGAGAAAAATTGTATTTCTGTGCGAGATGTATCCACTTTGTATTGTGGTATAACTGGCAGTTGTGTGTTCAGGTGAAGTTTGTACAGCTGAGGGCGTATTAAATTCTGAAAAATCATGTTTTTAATACAGGAAAAAGAAATTATGTGCAGAATTAGTGAAGAGTGTCAACAACTACAGTGCTGGTATTGCAAAAGCTAAGGAAGTCATTGAAGAGAAGAAAAAGTGCTTGATTGGTGTTGTTAGGATTGCAAAGGAGTTGAAAGTTACACCTTCTGCAAGAGCCTATTGTGATCTTGCTCAGGTAGTTACATTCTTGCACTGAGAAAAAATATAATGAATATATTCAAGTTTGGATTGAACCGTTCTGTGATGTGTCTTACAACTTCGCTGACTTCAGTACTGTAGCAGTAGTATGTTTTTACCCCACCTCTACACACACACAGACACACACACACACTTTATGCTTAGTCTTAGTCACAAATCAGGGTCTGGTAACTGATGGGAAACAAAAGATATGGTCCCTGCCTTGAAGAGTTTGCTGTCTGAAAAGGCAAATGGAGTGGGAGGACAGGAAAACTGTGGCACAATACTGATCAGTGAAAGGGCACTTTTCTCATCCCTTTAGGAGTCTTTCGAGCCTTTCCTGTTCCAGGGCTCTCCAGCCTTCTCGCTGAACTACTCCAGAATTAATAGCCACACTCTCTTGATCGTCTTGATCCCAGGCCTTCTGTTCTTCACCCCCATAATACCTGCTGCCCATAGAAACCCACACTACCTCGTGTGCTGTATCAGACCAAAGATCTATCCTGTGAAGTCTCTTGTCTCTGATGAGAAAGGAAAAGGTGCTTAGAGGAAGAAGTGTTCAGTGAGTACAGGAAGCTGAAGGTTAAGGATTTTATAATTGTTAGGATATATCAGGTTTGTTACACTAAATAAACATTGCTTCATTCTATATAAGCTTGTGCAACACTTCCTTGAATGTCTTGCTAATGCTTGTGGTAATGTGCCTGTGTGTGTACATGTTTGCATTACATGTATGCAGTGGCAATGAGTTGCACATTTTAATATTTAAAATGAGGTGTATATGAATTAGCTTCATTATTTTTCTAAACTTGGTACCAGTTATTTCATTTGCAGCCTTTGTAGTTTTTGTGTTGGGAAAGATAATGAGAAACTGGTCTCACAATTTTTTGAAGCAGTATGATTTTTAGGCTGTTCTGTTTCCTGCATCTGGTCGTCACATTGCATATGAAGAAACATAGTGTTTCTCATCTGATGCAGAAAAGAAGTTTAATCCCTCCTTTTTTCTGCCATTTTTCCTCTGTCTTGCCCAGTTTGACTTTCGGGAGCTGGCACCCGCCACTGTCGTCTTCCTTAAGAGGACACCACTGCCTTCTTACTTAAAATCACCTTCTTAGCAGCTTTTCATACAAAAGGAAAATCTGACTTCTACTTACATGCTAACATTACAAAATTGCTAGCCATTAGGTCTTAGCAATGTAAGAAGACATAATTGAGACCTGGCTACTGGCTGTTAATGAGGAAACTCTTGGGTTTTTTTCTGTAAAATTAAAGATGTTATATTCTGGCTTTGTTATGTTGTTGATAATAGATGCCTGTATAATGTGCTTTTTATATAATAGAAGCTAAGACTGTACTTCTTAATTTCAGGTTATTTATAATTTAAAGCTGCCAGTTGAGGATGAGCTCTCAATAGTGAATAGGTTGAAGGAAAAATTATCTCCAAGGTAAATAACTGGAATAGGAGGTAAACTGGGAGGTAAATGGATGTACTGGATATCTCAGTTACAGAAACTGTTAGTGTAACAGTTAAGCTGCAGAAATCAAGCTGCTTCACTTACCTTTTATTGAAAAACTGCTAGTTCAGATGAACATATACTCATCACTAACAATATGGAGTAGCCCTCATCTGAGGCACTGGGGAAAAAGCACATGTAGTTTTCTCCTATGTAAACCTATATATGCATTTATAAAATTCTTAACGTATTTCTGCCACTTTTAAGCTTGCATGCCTTTCCCTTATAAGCAGAAATAAATTGGGGTAATAATGGCTTGATTTTTTTTTTTTTAATCTATTTCTCACCTTCAGAAAAAAACTTAAATGCTTCTTTTGGGACTACTTATGCTTCTGTTTTCACAAATTGCTTGTTATAACTGGACAGCAAAGCTGAGAATTTGATACTTAAAGTTCTGATAGCCTAAAAAGTCTGTTAGCTTCAAACAATACATTCATCAATGAAATAGCTGTTTATTAGCATAACAGTAAGTGGAACAATAGCATACATTTTGGACTTCAGTTAACTGTTTGTTGAGCTTAACTGAGTGTAGGTGTGAAAACTTGGTAAGTGAATGTTGGAGTACTCTGCATTTGAGCGAGAGAAAGCAAAAGGCAAGAGTGTTATAAATATGAATGTGAAGATAAATGAGCAACTAAATCTGTTGTTAATAGGAGAGAAAAAATGAAAATGGGGTAATTTATCTGTTATTTTACCTCTCCATTAATAGTGTGCTGAAAAATACCATACATCAAAAACTGTCAAGAGTGATTTAGGTATTCATTTCATCTTCTGTAATGTTTTTCTTTCGAGATTCTTCCTGAACACTGATAAGATTACATTTTTGTTACAAAATTTGGGCAGGATTGAATGGGGAACAGCAGGGCAGTAAGTATGTTTTTAATAATATATATACAGTAATTTTTCTGTTCTTGTGATGGTTAAATATGTATTGGAGACTAAAAAAAAATATCTGTATATGCTTATGGGTTTCTAAGAATGTAATGAAACAAGGCAAAACTTCAGTTGCTTTTCTCAGCATTCCACTTAACTCAGTGTTTCAGTTCTGACGAGTTTTACTTGTGTTTCACCCAATCACATTTCACTGTATCAGTTACCAAAATCTTGTTACATTGTATGCTTTTCAGCTTTGGCTGCAGTTAGGGTTGGAAAGGACCTTAAGATCATCAAGTTCCAACCCCCCTGCCATGGGCAGGGACACCTCACTAAACCATATCACCCAAGGCCTTGTCCAACCTGGCCTTGAACACTGCCAGGGATGGAGCATTCACAATCTCCCTGGGCAACCTATTCCAGTGCCTCACCACCCTCACAGGACAGAATTGTTTAGTTTGGAAAAGACCCTTAAGATTGTTGAGTCTGACCATAAACATAACACTGCCAAGTCCACCACTAAACCGTGTCCCTGAGTACTGTCTGCATGTTCATACTACATGTATTAGAGATGTTTATCATTTCAGCATATGAAAATTATTTCATGTCAGTGTAAATAGCTCTCTAAAACAAAATACTGAGATTTACAGTCTTTCCTCTTTGGAGTTTAAATACTGATTTTGTGAAATGCCAAAAAAAATTACTTAAGCTGTTGTTTAAAAATTACATTTATGAGTCCCTTTATTTTTTCCTGGAGTCTTTAAACTAAAGAAACTAGAACTTGAGAAACTAGAATGGAGTTGCAGTTAGGGCTGTTGTAGTTAGCACGGGTTATGTTAAAAAAGGCTTATTTGCATACTGTAATATTTGAAAGTCCTGTAGATCACAGTGAAGAGTAGCTGTACAAAAGCACCTAACATCCCTTTTGGTGTTAATGTGAACTGCCTGTCACATTAACATTTCTTGCAAATAGTTTGTATTTGTGGCTGTGTTCTCTGATCATTTAAGCAGGTGTATTGAGCTGTGGACAAGAATGTGTCATTTCTGTGCCAGTCCTTAGGTTTCAGAATCATATTATTTGTTTTGTTGTCTTGGTATTCAAATATTTAACACAGTTTATTTCAGCTAGCACTTATGAGGTGTTTTCTTAACATAGTGATGTGTTCTCAATAAAACTTCAGCTTTGACTTACATGCTTTTTAGTAAACAAAGTAGATTTTACTAATTTGTCTCCAAATAAATGTTTTCCCAAAACCAGTGAAGATAATGGACAACACACTCATATCCTTGATGACAAAGAAGAAATACAAGACTGTGATAGTCAGTCCTCTGTACAGAATATTTTTCCAGCATGTAATAGAAAAAGTAAAATAAAGGCTCTTGCAAATAAGCTCTGTGTTCACAAAGAAGTGGGAAATACTCAAGTAGAAGAAACACGTCCTATGATACGTGAGCAGAATATTCCTGTTCTACCCAAGACTCCATCCAGCCCTGATGTCATAATAGAAGAAATATTTGAAGATGACCTGGAAAGTAAGTTTTTAATACTGGATGCGTTCAATGTTCCATTCTTGAGCCTGATGTTATTTATGTGGTTTATATGATGTTGTGTGTTTGTAGTTATACTTGGCTTGTATGAATTCTTTAATGGTGCCTGTGTTTCACTTTATCGTCCTTTGACTTAGCCGAATTTCTTTTTTTCCTCTTTCAGCTTAGCTTAGTGAAAACTCTCTCACAAGTTTGCTCAAAGAGGGGTCATAAATTCCTGTGTTTGCCTGGATGATTCTCTTTGACTCTTAATTACTACAGTCCATCTCAGAGTTTCTGACATTGGCTGGAGAATTCTCTTCTGGCAGTTCTTTGGCTTCCTAAATCTTCTCCCAGGGTGGTGTTCTAATTGAACTGTCAGTAACTTAGCTTCTTCAGTTTGTCAGATACTACATGGACTGTATGAGTAAGAATGTAGCTAACAGTTCTAGGAAGTGATTCTTCTCTCTATTAGGCTGTTGGGAGTAGTGGATTACTGTGTACTTAATGTGGAGTACTGTGCCCAGTTTTGGACCCTGCAGTACTGAAAATCACTGTTATATTGGAGCGAGTCTAGCAGAGCCCACTAAGCTGATGCCCAGGAGGTGCTCAGGAATAGGGCTAAAGGCATTAGGAACAAATTGGAATATGGAAATGCCAATGAGATAATGGCATGGGGAGGAATAGATATGTCTCACAGTATAATTAAGATGCTTAACTTAAGAGCATTCTGCATTCACAACATACCTAGAAAATGTGTATCATTAGTAATGCTTGAGG
This sequence comes from Neopsephotus bourkii, assembly GCF_033783945.1. Classification (NCBI taxonomy): domain Eukaryota; kingdom Metazoa; phylum Chordata; class Aves; order Psittaciformes; family Psittacidae; genus Neopsephotus; species Neopsephotus bourkii. The sequence goes on from NW_026902113.1 coordinate 6,385,566, forward strand.
AGAACGAGAGAGAGGGTAGGGGTGGTGAGAGTAATTGTGGTAACATACAGCTGTGATCAGAGTGAAGTAAATTTCAGAGCCTGGGCACAACTGTCTAAACCAGTTTATTTCAGAATCCCAGTGGGCTTCACAAACCTCTTACTGGAACAAAATCCTTCAGACTGCAGTATTGTATGAGTTTTGCACGTCTTGAATCTAAAACTTTTAATGGTGGTTCTGTAATTTGGGAATTAGCATGCAGGCTGGCCACTGCACACAGTCACTGTGTGTGTAATCTCTTCAGTCACATCAGATGGGAGAAATTTTGCTGTTCGAGTATCTTTACAATAGATGCAATGTCTCTTTACTGTATTTGCTGCATTACTACCTATGTATAAGTGCATTGTGCCTTTCTTCTAAAATAATAAACAGCATTTCCCACAGAATGTCATGCTGATGAACAGAGGAAGAAACTCTTTGAGAAAGAAATGCCTTTTCAACACAAAGCTGGTTAGTGGCTTTCCTGTCTGGTAAATGGTTTAGTTTAATGGGGACCCATCATCTAAGTAGTGAGAGCAAATACTGGAATTTGTTGAAGAGTTGGGGACATGCATTAGCATTCTAGTTGAGATCAAGAATGTGCTAGGAAGCAGATCTGACCATCCCTAGTTAGCCTGTATTTGCTCTCATGTAAGAGCAGAGTTTGAGTACATGATTCCATTACAGTTAAAACTAGTCTGGGAGGTGCTTGCAGTACAGATGTTATTCTTGGCACAAGCAGTTTTCTTCTGCAAAAGGACTCCCTGATCTGCTTTCCTTGTGATGTAAAGACAATACTATCTGATGGTTTACTATGAAACCACTTAGTTGGAAGATGCAGTACAGGAAGTACCAAGCAACTCGGCACTCGCAGTGCTTCTCAGTACCTGGCAGATATTTGACATAATGATAGCAGTGCCAGCTGTGAACAGTGGGACCCATTTCTTAGGTTAGTAGTTCATATACTGAATTTTGAACTGTTGTCTTGTTCTCCATCCGTGTTTGGTTTTCTGAATTATGAGTGAACCAGAGAAACTGAGGAAATAAGTTACTTCATTCAAAAATTCTGCAGGCACAGTTCATGTGGTGCTCCGAGCTTTGCTGATTGTTGAGTGTAAATAGTAATGAAAGTGGAAGAATAGAGGTTGCAGTATTGGGGAAGAAGAAACTGACCTAAGAAGTTGACATAGAAGAACAGCTGGGAAAAGATGTGCCGTAATCTAGGACATGAAATACTTGTAGTGAAGAAAAAAAGATAAAAGAAACTGCTTTTTATTATTATTTGTTGGTTGGGTTTTTTTTTTAACCTCAGGGTCATGTAAATATGCTTTTCCTGTGACAGTTTCTGATCCGATAACATGAGAATTCACTGGCTTCTCTTAGTGGGACTTGCTTGACAGTGTTAGGGAAGTTGAGCAGTTTAAGTCCATAACAGATTCTTCAGAAATAAGGTATTAGCTGAGAAATTCTCCCAGTGCCCGTACTGAAGTTAAATATGGTATGTGCTCACCCTGTATTAGATATCAAGAAACTTAACATGGAGAAACACCTCACAGCTGTCACAGTTCTGTGATAAGGTTGAGCTTTACAAGACATTTAAATTAGACTATTTCTCATGTATTTTAAGAGACTAAATGATCACAGAGTTACTTGATTGGTTTTATCAGTAATATACTAAAATACATGCTGTATGCAATATTGGATTTTTTTTTATTATGGGAAGCATAATTTGAAGTTTGATTTAATGAGTTTTTCATTCTGTCCTGGTAGTAGGGCTAGTTATCAGACATAATAAATATTTGATAAAATTTTCAAATCCTTTTCAGGCAGCTGTGGTTTGTTGGGGTATTTTTTTGTTTGTTTGCATTTAGTTTAAGGTACATGCTCAAACAGCTTAAAAGCTTTCAGTGATCCAGAACTTGCCTAGTTTCTGACGCTTTTTTTGGCTGGAGGTATCAGCCTCTGCTTTAGCTAGTGAAATGCCTGTCAGTACATGCTTTTCTGGGTCTACTTATGGTAGCTGAGTCATCACATCATTGGAGATGGTGACCAGGAGTGATACAGAAGAGTTAGCGTACTTGTAGGTGAAAGCTTTCAAGTCATTCAGACATTTTACTGAGATACCATATTTTCCACTGGAAATGCTGAAGAGTAATCTTACATCTGTTCTGGACACTGCATTTCCTGAACTTCCAAGCACAGCCGTGTGTACATGGTCAGAATGTTTCAGATGCCAGGTACTTTGTACCATCTTCTGCCCAAATTAGCTGTAGCTCAAGAGATGGGCACAGAGATGGCTAGCTCTAGAATGCTGCAGATCTGTCTGATGTGTCTTGATCAGTCATGAAGATGGCATTGGATCTAGATGATGCTATTCGCTCTTTGCAGGAGGTTTTGTGATATAGAATACTCATGTAGGAATTGAGTTGCTGGGCTTCTAAAACCATCTGACCTATTCAGCAGCTTGGGTGAGTAGAATGAGAAACCTGTATTTTAGATCCAAAATTAAGGGAGGTACCTGCAGGACAAAGGATTTGGATGCTTAGTAAGAAGTACTGAGTTTTTTATACAGGGTTGTCTCTTGTCTAGCCTTAGGTGTTCATGAGTTACACTGAATACAAAAGTGCCTGGCATACTTCTTCTTAAACATAAGTGTCTTAATCTCTCTAATTTGCTTTGTAGAAGCTTCTTATTTCTCTGTTGAATAGAGGGAATGTGAACTCTGAATTTCCTACTTAAATTCAGGCTACCACTTTGCAAGCAGTGGTAGCCTGCTTTCAGTGTTATTTTTATGCAGTGTAGCATAAGGGAGGTAGTTTAAAAACGCAGATTTAGCCAGAAAACAAGCATGTGATCTAGTTTGAAACTTGTGTGAGCAAACTTGTCAGATTTAAGAGATATTTGAGCTAATATTATCATGATTAATGCAACATAAACCTAATCTCATGTCTAATAATATCTGTTGGAATCACTTGGAGTGTTCAATTATTTGTTTTCTGCCTTACTCAGGTTTGACAGAACTAGTGTTCGTAACCCATGTTATAAATCCATGCCACTTCTATGTTCAGAGATACTCACAGAAGAGAGAAGCAGGGGTTTTGGGGAAGAAATTGAGAAACTACTGTGATAAGAGTTCATCTCTCTTGCCTTCAGATGTTTTGGAGCTAGGTAAAGTACCAATTTCTAAAGGGCTACATTAGAATTGTAAAATGGTTTGGATTGGAAGGGTTCCTAAACATTATCTAGTTCAAATCCCCTTGTCATGGGGGGATTCTTTCCTTACATCAGTAAATCAGCTTCCTCTCATGCAAGCAACATTCCCTTGAAGTTTGCTAACTGGATAGATAGAAAAAGTTCTCAAAGTAAAAATCAGAGACAGCAATATATTGCTAAATCATTAAAATTCTCTTCTAGCCCACATGTTGACTGTTACTTCTGGAAGGTGCTTAGAAACCTGATAGGAAGTATGTGATAGCTCTGAACTTCAGTGGGTTTTCACCATTACTAAGAGGTACACAAAGCTTCCCAGAAATTACTTCTTAATAAAAGGCAAACACCTCCTAGCTTTACAGATATTGTGTAAATGAATGTGGGGAGAAAACTTATGGTGGCTGTCAAGTTAATGTTTCTAACGTGTTTTGTGTGTTTGTTTTAGCAGTAGCCCATTTACTCCATCTGTGGAAGACGGGCAACAATAGAACATTATGCACAACTGTGATTACAGTTCCAGTATGACATCTTCAAATACTGAATTTTTTTTTGCTTCTGTATAGGTGCTAGAGCTTTTATTAAGAGTAAGGAAACTGGAATGTGGTGCCGTGGAACCATCACTGATTTAATTCCCCTAAAAAGTGAAAATGAGAAGGAGCCTTGTGGTCCAATAAGATGCAAAGTTTGTGATATTGCACTGCTAGAAGTATTCCTGCTTGATTTTGGGAGCTCTATAGTTCTGATTTTCTCAGGGTATGTTTACAGAGAAGGTTTCTTGTTTGCAGTTGTTGTCCTTGACTGATGTTAATCAGGAGAATCATTACTAAGAAGTCCTCAGTCAGCCTCACACAAGTAGATAATCAGATACCCAGATGACACTTAACATTTTGTGCATATATATTTCCCACAGGAATGTGGCAACATGTGTAAGTACACAACTGTACAAGCCTTCACATGTTAAAATATTTAACTTAGACTTGCATTGAAAAAGAGAACCAGAGTCTTCAATGTTAAAAAAAACAAAGGCATTTTGTTGAGACTCTAATTTTGTTTCAGTGACATGACATCATGCCAGTTACTGGAATAATGACCTCTGTTTTAAGTCTAGGGTTTGTTTTGGTGTGGGTTTTGGTGTTGGGCTTTGGTTTTTGCTTTTTTGGGTTGTTGGGTTTCTTTTACTTTAAAGCTAAGCACTGCTTCTACTCCCTTTGACAATAGGTATGTCCCTGCTGAAAGGCCTGAACCTGCTACTCTCCAAATTATTGAAACAGATGACATTAGTTTGTTTATAAGAAAGCCTGATGAGAATATTGAGGCAGAACTTGCAGCTGTTCCTCCATTAGCAGTACAGTGTTCATTGAAGGATGTTGTTCCCAAAAATGCAGTAAGTAAAAGGTGTTTGTACTATTTCAGAATATTTTTTTCCTTCTCCTGAGATTTATACTGAAGAACTCACATCCATAATGTACATAGATCTTGTTCCAGTATAAACAGAAGGAAATTCAAGAGTACAGGGTATATTTTATTTAAAAGAAGTTAAATAATCTCTTGTAAAAAAAGATGGGTTGCGTACTTTCATAGGAAAGGAAATGAGCTTATAGCAGTCTGTCTTTAAAAGCCTTTGGGTTTGCAAATGTATCAGGCTTAAATCTCATTGCTCTTACTCTAGGCATGTTCTCTTGTCAAATTTTAAAACAAATGAAAGAAGTGGTATTTCATGGCTGTCTGATAACTTTATGTAAGTAGTAACTTTTAAAAACCATCCAAACTGAAGAAATGGCTTCAGATTTTTTAAGGGGATCTTTTCAGGGATTGTCCTTTGTAACTTCTTTTTTTTGCCACTATTGAAAAGTTACTTGTTTTGTTTCAGTATAGCAACAAATAAAGTACTGTCAGCCTTTATTCACTTAGAAAAGTGACATATTTTGCAGCATTATTTTCTTCAGTATTGGGTCTCTTAGCCACATTCACATGGGAATTAATTATGTCCAAAGCAGCTGTGCATTCCTGACTGTGTAACTGCTGGTTGGTTTTGTGGCTTTTCTATACCAGCCTGATGTTGTCTGAAATAGCTTTAAATAGGAAGGATCAGAAACAATTTTTACAGGTGTAGGTAAAAATCCTTCCTTCTATGTGCTGTTACACGTAAAAAGCACAGATTTGCAGTATCAAGTGAGAAGTGCATTAACTTGATCCAAAAGAAATAAATTCAGACAGGCTTTCTCAAGGTAGATTAAATGTCAAGGAGGATATTGTGGAGAGGAGGAATGTGTTAATTGACCGAACTATGTTATACATTTGTAGAAAGACACAAAAAGATAACAATAGATTTTGAAACAAATTGGGAGAGCAGAAGTGTGACATTAAACAGCCTATGACAATTCTGTTTTATCTGTCAGAACAATCAGAGGGGATGAAATTTTGAAACTTTAAAAGAAATGTGGTGAAAACTGCACCCTTTTGATTTGACTCAGTTCTGTACAGATAAAAAACCTTACAAATCCATTATGCAAGAATAGTGTTTAGTGTTGTCCGGGCTATGGACTAGACAGTCTTAACTGTGTTCAGTATTTCATCTGCTCACATGTCTGTGGTCTCTTTCTTGTGTATTTTTATTTTTATTTCTCTTTGTAATTTTTTTCTTTTAACATTCTCTGATATCTTCAGTCACCTTTTATTTTTTCCTAACACAGAGTGAAGGCTGGGGAGAGGAAGCAAACAAAACATTTTTAGGAATGGTAAATAAGAAAACAGCTTTAATGACCATATTTAGAGAAGAGGATGGTGTTCTCATTGTGGATTTGAAAAAGCCTCCATTTAATAACATATGCAGTAACATGCCATTGTCTCTCAAGGATGCATTAGTTTTTTTAGATTTGGCAAGGTATGTGTTTTTTAGTTTATACTTTTATGCCATAAACTATAACAGCATATTACTTGTGAAATTTACCAGGCAAGATGGTTTTTATGTCTGATACATTAATGTATTAATCTTCAGCAATACTTGTTGATTTCCTTTTTTCACCTGCACTAGTAAGCGCTGTGGTATAATCTTGTGCACTAGTCAGGGTTTTATTTAGATAATAAACCCTATTTTAGAAAATGATAACATTTAAATTTATGCACAAGGTTGAATAACGGGGGGTAAAAGGAAAAGCCCTTATTGTCTACCATGGACATAAAAACATGTATCAGCCTTGTATATATTTAATTTGGATGGATGGCAGTGACAGATTAGTCACCACATCAGAACCGGCCATGTCATGTGATGCATGGAGCACAACAAATAGAATAGGAGGAATAGCATAGGGCGTAAGGACAGAGGAGAGCTGCTTTGAAAAGGATGGTGGAAGAGGCAGGAGGTGGAGAACATCATGAGTGTTTTGGTGTTTGTGTACAAAGGTACAGCATGCAAATCTGTAGGAAATTGTTTTGCTGCAAACAAAGAAAGGTTTTACTTTATATTTGAGGATAACTAGGTATGGTGGTGAAAACAGTGAGATGATTTTTTTACTGCATCTGTATTCCTCAGGTAATTGCTTTTTCTCATGAGTGAGGTAAAGGAAATCTAAAAAAAGTGTTTTGCTAGTGGATTCTAGTATTTTACTTAACAGCATTCTTCTAAGTTTGGTGTGAGGGAAGAAGCATTACAAAGAATTGGCTGCACCAGCTGTGAGAAGGAAAGTTGAAGCTATTCATACAAACATGAATCAAGCTATTTTTATAAGACCATTTTGTGGGGGGGATGTTATGGGAAACTTGACATTTGAATGTGAAAAGGTTCCTTCTTGGCTAATTTTGACATGTATTCAGAATTTAATTTTTTTTAACCTTAGGTATAGATCTCAGCTTCCCAATCAGTTAGAAAATAATGCCATCTTGAGGTACAGGCCACCAGAGCTTCCACAAGAAAGCGAAGGCGTCTGTGTCATAGTTTGTCACATTAATAGTCCCAGTGATTTCTATCTGCAGTTGGTAAGTTTAGAAACAGGGTCTATTTAAATAAAATTCTGGCCGAATATTTTAATGCTGAGTTACTTGTATCCCACATTAAATAAGCAACAATTTCCATTAACTTCTGTCACTTGTTACTAGTTTTTGGATTTGTAGAATTAATAGATCCGATTAATTCCTACAGTCATAATTAATCTTAAATTATTTGCATGAATTCTTAAAATTCCAGGAAGTTAACATTTGTCTCACATTACACAGTTAATTAATTTCTCTATGGGTATGTAGTGTTCTACTGTTCATGTTCACAGTGGTGATTGAATAGGGCAATATTCAATGTTTCTTAGGCTTTCTAATTTATATATTCATAACCACTGTTTAATCTGGGGGAAAGACTAGAAAGTACACTACTAGAAAAAGTGTCCCCTAAAAGACCAGATACCCTTAAGCAAAAAAAAAACCCAAACAACATCTGGTGTCTGTGTATGTTTTGTTTTTCTTATTTTAGAGAGAGAGTCCAGACTTTTTAGCCCTTTCAAAGAAAATTCAGGAGGTATATAAATGTGACTATGGGAAAAACATGCAAATTGTCCACCCAGTTGAAGGACAAGCCTGTGTTGCAAAACAGGAAGATGGGAATTGGTACAGAGCACAGATTATTGGTGAAGTACTGATTCTTTTATTCTAATGCTAGGTGGCAAAATCAAATGTGGTACTAGATCAGAGTCACACACTGGATATGAATAGTGGCAAACAGCTGTTGTTTTTACTAGGCATTCATAGACTACCAGGTAAATGCATAAAGCCAGTAGTAGTAATTCATGTTATATTCTTTTATTATTAATGCAGTGGTTTATACATATTTTTTTTCAAATGAGAAGCAATATACTTAATTTTCTATGTATTATTGAAATTCTTTATATAATAATGTTTCATCCAATTTGAAGTGTAGTTTTATTATAGTCAACCTCTGTTGTAGCTAATGCAGGTTAATAATTCTCCATAGTAATTTCGAACAGGAGGGGGAATGTACCTGTGCTGACCTCTCTGTTGCCTGCATGGGCAGTGTAGCATGCCTATATCCTTCCATGTCTACTTGGCCTGTGTTTAGTGTGCCAGTGTCTTATACAGTCATTAGAAGGGGGTGTCAAAGTGCCAGCTGTTATTTCAGGAACCCAAAAGAGCTGGCTCTTAAAGGATATAGTTTTTGAATTGGGTTATAGAACATCTGAAAATGTGATATTTTAGGATTGTATGGTGTAAATGTGGATTTTTGCTCTGAAATTCTGGTGCTTTAATCTGCATCAGGTACTCCATTTTTTGGTTTAGTAACTTGGGTTGTTTTCCTTGAAGGGCTGCCAAGTCATCAAGAAGTTACGGTGAAGTATGTTGACTACGGCAATGTTGCTAACTTAACTCGTAAAGACATACGTAGAGTAAAAAAGGAGTTTCTGAGCTTTCCAGAAAAGGTAAATTAGTGCTTGCACAGATTAAATACTTGGAATTAATAGAATCTCAATGCATGAAAGGGGAAGGAGAGGATTGTTAACATTCTGAAGTAAATAAAAGGTTAAGCAAGTCCCTTTTCATATGGGTTTATGATGTGACTGATCTAACATGGTTTGGGTGCACATTATGTAATTCAGTTTTAAATGAAATCTAATGTTAGCTTGTGGTGGGGAGGTATATATATACATTGTGTGTGCTTAATTCAGATACCTTCTTTTACTCCAAAAGCCAAAGTAATTTTTACATTCTTTCAAATAGTAATCTAATGATGGTCTTAAAAAAAAAAAAAAAAGGAAAAACAAGCAGAAAATGTTCTTGTTTGGTTTATGGCACTTACAGCTTGGTGTTTTCCTAACTTTAGGTATGGTAGGAGTTTTCCTCTTTTGACAAGGAGAAAAATAAATCAGTTGGGAAGGCAGTTGCAAAGTATTCTGTCAAACAAAAAAAAGCACTTTAGTAGGAAGCAGTTCTTTTTCTTCAGCTGTTTATTTGTTGGTTCTGGTTACCAATCATAATTATACTAAACTTTGAAGCTTCCTATGTTTTATAGAGGGTATTTAACCAGTTGTAGGCAACAGACATAGTGATGGTTGTATCTAAAGTGGCTAGTATCTACTGAAAATAGGATTCAGTTGTTTATATTTTGAGTAATAACTGGAGAAAGTTTCAGCCAAAATAACTGAGCTCTTTTTGACAGCAGGGAAGAGGGAACATTCTGAAAATGGCAAAATGTTCTTCTTTTTGCAGTCTTAATGCTTCAGATCAGAGCAGCTAATGGATTGAATAAGGGTGTTGGGATTTTTGCCGTGTTAATCCTGTTATTCCAAATGATTGCTTGTTATTAACCAAATATAAGTCCTCAGAAAATTCTGCTAAGAGTTTGTCAGCTTTTGAGCGCATGCTACTAGGTCTCTTCACTTTGAATTTAAAGGAGAAGGGACTAAAGAGCTTTGCCTTAAATCTAAGTTGTTTGTTTAGAAGGCTTGAATTAGGCAGTTACAAGAGAAGTTGGACTTTCTTCAGCACATTAACACAGTTTGCAGGCATTTTAATGGACTTTGAAGGTGCAGAAATCTTGGCCAAGCCTGGCATAAGCAATGCTTAATGTAGTGTTGTTTTTGTCATTCACAGCTCTTCCTTTTAATGGTTATTTAACCTGTCAGTCTTTATTTTCGTATCTGACTGCCTGTGACCTAAGAATAACTGCACAAAACATTCATATTTCTATTGTCTTTATTTTCTCCTTTTTTTCCCCTCATCTGTTACTCTCCTTCAGCACAATAAACAAGAAGGAAGAAACAATGACATTCACAGTTAATTTAAAATAAAGTCATAGTGTAGCTAGCATAGTTATCAATAAAAATGCTAAACAAAAATTCTAATCAAAGTACTTCATCTTGTCTGGCTTCCTTTGTGTCTCTTTTGCTTTTTTATGTCTCCTAATTAACACCTCTCAAAAATCTGGCAGGAATTTTCTGATAACACGAACTATGGTGTCTCTGTGTTTAGTGGTTCAGACTTCTACAATGGTTTAATGCTGTTGATATTAGATGCTCCAGTCAAGATTATTGCATCATAACCAAAGCAGGATGAAGGCTTTCTTTATCACTCTCTGTAGTAATTTGTGCTGATCTCTGCACCAATTCTACACCTAACCATAAAGGGAGGCAAGGAGAAGTAAGGCCTTTCTATTTCAGCAAGAATGCATCTGAATTTGAGGTTCATGCTCAGGTGATTGGGGTTGTCATCTAAAAGTGAGCATTGGTAATGTAGAATCGTGTCACGCTGTTGTCTTGTCCTGCATGAGTGCAAAGCAAAGGTTGTGATTTGCCTGTAGTGAGATGGTCTTGATAAGTGATAGTAGATATGTAATTTGAGTTATTCTGTAGGCAATCAGATGCAGGCTGGCTTACATTGAGCCTTATAAAGGGGCAAATGAGTGGAGCAGAGAAGCCAAGGAAAGATTTGAAGAAGTGATTGAAGATAAACTTACAGTGTGTTCAGTTGTTGGTAAGTTATCAAGTGTGTATTAATTTATTATTAAAATGGCTCAAATGTAGAAACATGGACTTTTAAATAGTATTCACTTGTAAGTATGAACATAAGCATTTCAACAGGTAGCCTGGAGTGAAAATATCTTAAGCATGAACTAATTGGAAGAGGCATAACAGATAAAACTGACAAAAGCTCTGTTTATGTCATCCCTTACAGTCCACACCAGCATTAAGTGATAAAAGTATCTTGTTTATCAAGATGGGCTTGTTTCCAAAAGCACTAGCTATCCTTGACTCTTCTTAAATATTGGTAGCTGGGAGTGTGATCACTGCTGCTCTAAAACATGGCGAGGGAGGGATTTCAGATGACACAGACATGCCTTAGGATTTTTCTCAATACAAAACCATTTATTGTTAATATGCGGCTAGATATTTTTCAGTGCCTTTGGGATGGTGGTTTGGAAGCCGTATTATTGGTGTACTTTAAATTAATCTTACAGATACAGGGCAAGCTAAGCCAGTATATATTGTTGATGCTCAGAAACAATTCTTTTATAAATCAAATGTAATCTTAAAAATTTTGTATTTTAGTACTGTTTGCCGTGCTTTCAAAACCGTAGTCTTTTTATTGTCATTGATCAGCACTAATTATATTATTCATTCACAGAAATTTTAGATAACATCTTATCTGTTGAACTTTTTTACTCTGCTGTTCATGGAAGAAGATTTAGTATTAACTGCCAGCTAGTTAAAGAAGACCTAGCATCCAACGTACCTGGGTAAATACAGTGTGCATGACTGAAAATATTTTGAAATACTGAATTTGTGTAACAAAATTACTCGCTTTAGTATGTCACCCCAGTGGCTGGAATTTAGCACATACATTACAAATCACATTCATCAACTGACATATGTTACAGAGCATAACTTTGCAGTTTGGCATAGTTGAATTCTCAAGCTAAATCTTGCCAAACATAATCTATTGTAATTGACTAAAAAACTGGAGATTAAATGTTTGAATTATATTTGCTGTGTACTTAAGTGCTAGGTCTTCCTGAACTGCTTATCATTAAGGTTCCTATTCCCTTGTAGTAAAACAAGAAATAGCACTTTTGTGTGTTTAACTTGCACCTGAGGTAAGTCATCTCTTTGGAAGGTCTGCTACTAGAAAACAGATATTCTCTATAACCAGCTATGACAGCAACAGACAGAATTGTTGGGAAGCCTGCTTGGGGGAGATGAGACCGATAAGCAAATAGCATTGCTGCATTTAATTTGTTGGCTTTTTAAAAAGATAACTCATGGGTTGTATTCAGGAAAATCAGTAATTTTTCTTTCATTCATTATTTTTGAATACTAAGCAAAATTAAAAAATTGTTAAATAGAAATGGTTTATTCCAGAAGGGAATCCCTGAATTTGCTTTTTTCAGGGGGAGGCAAATAAGTGCATTTTCATTTCTTAGCCAGAAATACTACTAAATCCTAGTAACAGTTTTCTTTTACTGGTTTTAATTTTAACTAAGATTTTTGTAAAGTTAAGCAGCTTTATTTAAACTGAAATGCTAAATTGTTTTGTTACTGTCACTAGGGTATTTTGTTGTGTTGCAACTATACTTAGATGTCTGCTTGTGGTCTTCAAACAAGTGCAAACTTAAGTAACAAAAGAAACTAGTACAAGACAATAAAAGCAGGAGGGCACAATGCTCCATTGAAGCTGACTTGCTGACAAGCAGATGTCAGTAACCTTGCTCTTGCATTGGCATAGGAAATAGTCCATACAGAATTCCAGGAAGAAACCTTGGAGTCTGAAGTTCATTCTAAATTAATTAGTTTTTTCTGATGTATCTGCAATGGTAATGCTATACTGGACTTACTAGAGGGGTGTGGTAGTAAGACATGTAATGTGTTTCACTTGGAAGAGCTCTTTCTGGCTGATCACCTCTGTCCTTTTCATAGTTCAGACTAGTTGTTGGCGAGGTACGTGCTTTGACAAACTATGGTGTTCATTTCTTTCCTGGTTCTACAAGTTAGCTGTTTTAACCAGCATTTCCCAAATACCTGCGTCAGGAAGGTTCACATAAATAATTTTGTAGCAGTATGTAGTGGATGATTCAATACTTCCTCACTGTGGAATTTTCTCTTTGGCAGAGTTGTTTGTTTCCTTCATGAAAGGAAAAGACAAGATCTCCGAAAACTGGGAAGAGTTTCTTCCAGAGGCCCAGAAATGGCCTGCAGTTAAACTGAGGCTTGCTGTTTCCTTTAGTTGTTGATTTTTACAAGAAACCACTTCTGCATAAACAGGTGCTTTTGCAAGCTGCAGTCTCTTGCATCTCTAGTTGTCATAATTCACAGAGACTTGTACTAAGCTGGGCTGTGGCACAAAATATGTACCAGCCAGCTCTTGATTGCTGCTGGGATTTATTCTGTCCAGTTCACACAATTTAACACGTTTTCGTCAAGATAATACCACAACTATGCTGTATTCAGTACTCCACTTAGCTATTAGACCAGTTGCATTGCATTTATTTTCTCAGGGAATGCTAGAGAGGTTAATCATAAAATCATAAAATGGTTTGGGTTGGAAAGGACCTTAAGATCATCTAGTTCCTACCTCCTATGGGCAGGGACACCTTCTGGTAGACCAGGTAGTTCAAGGCTCTCTCCAGCCTGGCCTTGGAAACACTTCAGAGTTGGAGCATTTGCAAATGTTCCAGTTGCTCACCACCCTCACAGTAAAGAACTTCTTCCTTATATCTAACCTGAACTTCTCCTGTTAAGTTTAAACCCATTACCCCGTGTCCTATCACTGCAGTCCTAATGAAGAGTCTCTCCCCAGCATCCCTATAGGTCTCCCCTTCAGGTACTGGAAGGCTGCTATGAGGTCTCCCCGCAGCCTTGCCTTCTCCAGGCTGAACAGCACCAACTTTCTTAGCCTGTCTTCATATGGGAAGTGCCCCTGATCATCCTTGTGGCCCTCCTCTGGACTTGTTCCAACAGTTCCGTTTCACTAAAGTTAATATCCTTTATTTCTGAAAGGAATATTTACACATCACAGAAGTTGAATGTTGCAGCTTTTACTCAGAGGCAAAACTGCTTTCCAGAAGCATTATATTAGTAATTATTTTAATCCAGGCACAAATGTTAATGTTCAGCAGCCCATATGTGTCAGGCTTGCTTTTCTGCTGACAGGCCATATTGCATAGTGCTTTCATCTGATAGTAGAATCCGTACGGATACCTTCTGAAGAATAAAAATGTTACTACCATGAATGTTTAAGAAATAGCATTTAGAACTGATTTTGTCTTTTGCTGGGGGGAGGGGGTCTGCTTTTTTGAGTTACTCTTCATTCAGCCCTCTTAATGTTGAATGATTCCTGTCATGTTGAAGTGGGATTATTGAGCTCTTTTTTCACTTTAAAATGTGTTTAAACTTTCCATTCTTAAGTATTTTATGTTTTTTACAGGCATGTTGAAAGTACTGCTGTAGGGCCTAATAAAATATGGAATGTTCCTATAGAAGAAATTCCTAAAACCTTAGAAGCTTTAAATCCTATAGACATGGAATCCGTGGATGAAGCAAATCTCAGATTACTTTGTAATAAACAGCTACAAGTGAGAATTAGTCATGTTGTGTCTCCTAGTAAAATTTTTGTACAATGGCTGTCATCACAACGTATCCTGAAAAGGTACTAAAATTCAAAGAACTTTTCTCAAGGCATTTGAATTATAAACTGGTGAAGTATATCTAGAACAAACTCTGATTAGGGTTGCATTTGGTACTGGGTACTCTTAAATGCTGTTGACTCTATATGGGTTCACTGAGTAAAGTATAGGAACAAAAGACAAATGGGCACTATGTTGTGGTTTATTAACTATTTGTGATTTCAAATTAAGTACATTATCTGACTCCTATTTCAAATCAGCTTAAATGTAGTAAGTATTGGGGTCTGATAAATGTAGCACTATCCAAAATAATTAAGTCTCCCTGCTTTCTTTTCTCCTCCCCATTCCTTCATTAGAAATCTTGTTAAATAATACTGGTATCCTAAGTCATAGAATTCCAGTCAAGTATTTCTTTCTACAAAATTCTGATACGCTGCTAGAAAAGTTTGAAGGCAATTTCTAGACATAGTGTATCAGCCTTCCTTTGGTTAACATTTAGATAATAGTATTTGAAAATAGTGAAATGGAAACGTCATTGCTTAGTGCAAATTGCTTACTTCCTGCCTCTTCTCGTTTCTTTCATCTTTTTACTTTCTTGCTTGTAGCTACCTGAAGTCCCATTGAATTTGTTATGGCACTCATTTAGTGTCATGATACTTTTCAAGCTATTGAGAGAAAATGGAGCATCTTTCAAATAATGCTATATAGAACAGTAAGGATCACTCAGATTAAACTCGTTGTTTAAGACAACATGATACCTTTACAGACTCTTAATCAGATTGCATGTGTTTTTGAAGCTCCATTTCATGTTTTTCTAACATACCATGAAGAAAAACTGCAATAAAATACTGAACAGTTAATAACATTTCATTGTATGCTAGTTGACTAGCGATTGACTAAATAAACTTTATTCACTGGATAAAATTATGCTACTAGAAAAGTAGTTTTTTTGAATGTTAGTTTACAGGAGAAAATGGCTGCCATCTACAAAGAATTCCAGCCCCAAGTCGTGAAGTGGGAAAATGGAATGCACTGTGCTGTTTATGTAGATGATTTGAAACAGTGGCAAAGAGGCCAGATAAGCAGGATTGTCTCTGAAACAAATGCAGAGGTAAACCTTGTATCATAACAGGGTTCAAACTTGTCTTTCTAAAGTTTGTAACCATTCATTGATTAAAATAATGTCAAATCTTTACTTTTTACTTCTGTGTTAATACTTTCTCAGAGCCTTTTGCTTTTACCAAGAGTTTATGTTGTATATTGCTGCAAATAAGGTACTGTCTCAAACCTTTAGCAGAGAACCTGGGAGCTGAGGAAGGCTCATAAGGTTAATTGTGTATGCTTATACTATGAAGCATGACACAGATTCACTTGCTGTAACCTAAGAGTTTAGCTTAGATTCCAGAGGCTGCATAAACCTGAGGGTTGTCACATTAACAAACTTTAATGATACTTGCTAGAAGATGGAGCCAGTTGAACTGAATGCGCTACATGAACACATGTAGTCAGGCTGTTGCTTGGGCCCCAAACAGATGGTGGTGCACTGTGCACTTAGGTTTAACACTTTCCACAGTAACTTTTCACACAGTGCTGCTTTAAACATGCATTTTGTTTCACTCATTTGGAAAGAAAAAGGAGCATCAGAAGAGGCATTTCAGGAGTAGATCACAACTACTTGCCTCAAATGTAGGAAGCAGAAATGGGACTTTTTATACTTCTGCTTTGCATCGTCTGCTTTTTAAGGCTAAGAGCCTTCAAAGAGCTATTGAACTGTGTCAGACTAAAAAGCAGTGGAGGGGAGCTATTTCAGTGTTCCTAGGTCTACAGATATAAACTGCATAACTGAAGCACATGAAAATAAATTTTCTTACTCAAATAAGAGCCTCTGTAAAGTTGTTGCTGTTTGAGCGTATTTATGTGTTTTGTCCTCTCAGTACACTGTGGTGGTTATTTGTGTTGTGTGATGAAGGACTTCAGTGTAAAGGCCATTCGTTGGATGCTGGTTATACTTGAATTTTGTTTACCTGTTCAGGCATGCTTCAATTTACCATTGTTGCAAGTACCTCTAAGAGGGGCTTTTTTGTGTTTCATTGTGTTTCTTGTCTGAAACAGGTAATGCTTTACGATTCTGGAGCTGAAGAAACAGTTGATATCCACTGTCTAAGAAAACTTGAGGAAAGTATGAAGATGATGAAGAAATTAGCAATTGAATGTTCTTTGGCAGATATAAGGTAGCTTTTCTCTTACACTGAGTAGCAGTATTAGAAACAAATAATGACGTAACTTCATATTTTCCTGTGTTAGCACTGATTATCTGAGATTATGAAGTAGTTTGCTTTTTGGATAAAGAAAAAATAAAATGGTGGCTGTGATTAATTTTATAAAAGGTTGGGGTTTTTTTCCTAAGGGTTATGCTACATACCAGTAAAGCAGAAGTCATGCTACCAAATAGAAAGAATATTCATAGGATTAATTATAAAATCCCAGGCTTGGGATTTCTCTTGTTTCACTGAATGCTTTTTTTCCTTGGCTCAGAATTTGAGATGAATCAGATCTCATGAAAACGTACAGGACTTTCTTAGACTGTAGGAAAGAGGGATATTCTCCCATGCATTAGTTTGTATGCCTTCTGTACTGCTATGTTTGTAATACCCATCCCCTGACTGACTATAAAAAGACTAATTTCTAATGAAGTATGGATTTTCCTTCATTCTATTAAGGCAGGTATACTTCTGGAACTCAAAATCCTAATTTTGAAATTTTGGGATTGTGCTTTTTCAGTTCTTTCTGTCAGATCCAGAGATGAGTAACTATTCCTTTTTACTATTGACTGTAACAGAGATTGTCATATTTTCTGTGACATTTCAGGTAGTTAGAAACACAAAAATTGCGTATCTCAGTTGAGGGAAGGTTAAGCTCAGGAGATGCCAATTTCTCATGTACTAACAGAGATTATAATTTGTTCTCTGTTAGACCAACAGGTGGAAGCGCGCAGTGGACCGCAACAGCCTGTGAATGTCTATCCTATTACCTAACTGGGGCAGAAGTAAAAATGATTATACAGGTTTGTATTTGTAGAATTTCCATCAGGACGTCATTTTTTTTCTTTCTTTTTTTTTTTTTCCCCCTAAATATTTCACTGTTCAAAAAATTCTTAGTGGAACTGCTGTTTGCTTTGCAGGTAAAGATGCTTTTTCTGCTTTTGTTGTTCACTGAAGCATTAGAGCAGTTTGGCTACATAGTGTGGAAAGAACAGTCTTACATGTATTTAGTTACTGAAGAATAATATCTTTGGGATCACTGCATGCTGAGAGCTTCTGTAGACAGAAGAGAAAGATGTGTTCTTGATGAGAGTGATTTCAGCAGCTACTGTATTAGTTTTTAAGCCCCAGAAACTGAAAGAAGGAATACAGTGGTGTACAGACACCTTTGGTTAGCTGATTTCTTGTAATGGTTAAAAAAAATTATTATGCAGGTTTAATTTATTTGGTGTCTGATGTCAGCTCTTTCTAATAAAACAGCTAAGGGAAAAAACAGGGTTTTATTTTGTTACTTTTTTAATGTCATCTTTAGAATGGTTGGTAAAATGATGGGAACTGTGACGTGGATTAAATAAATTTTGTGTCTTCTGATGTGAGCATCAGTTGTTCAGCGACACCCGATTTGCAGTTAGTACCAATAAAATAAAAAATATACCTGTAGTTTAGAGGAAATGCATATTGTAGTATGTTGTCCTGCTCGTTTTTTTCAGGAAAGTAACGGGGCTTGTGCATTGCCTGTGAAAATTCTTTGCAAGGATGAAACAGGAGAATTGGTTGATATTTCAGAACACCTTATTAAAAAGGGTTTGGCTTCTAGAAACAGAAGGTTTGGATGTTTTTCTTTATGCTCATTTAGACTCCCATATCCACATCATGATAAGCTAATAAATAAAACAAAAATTTGGATTTTTCTCTACAGAATGTTTAGCAGCTGAATTCCATGCTTAGTGAACTTACTTGAGTTTAACACTAGTAATCGTATCCGTTACATGTTTCGGTTCTCCAGGTTGGTAGATGAAATATTTGATAGTATTTTAAGAAGCACTTGCCATCTTTGTGTGCTTTTTAGAGTCATAGAATCATAGAATAGTTAGGGTTGGAAAGGACCCTAAGATCTTTTAGTACCAACCCACTGCCATGGCCAGGGACACCTTGCACTAAACCATGTCACCCCAGGCTTTATCCAGCCTCGCCTTGCACACCATCAGGGTTGGAGCATTCACAACTTCCTTGGGCAACCCATTCCAGTGCCTCACCACCCTCACAGTAAAAATAATTCCTCCTTATATCCAATCTAAACTTCCCCTGTTTAAGTTTTAACCCATAACCCCTTGTCCTATCACTGCAGTCCCTAATGAAGAGTCCATCCCCAGAATCTGCTTGTATTATTTCATTCTTTTTCACTTTTCGAGTTCTGTGTCAGTTAATTTGTTGATCTGATTTGTTTGAATCTGCTAGAACTGATAAAGCTGATGTGGCTTGCGCAGTCTCCAAGGAACATCTTAAAGTACATTTAAAGCAGAACACACAACTGGATAGTTGCAGTTCCAGAACTGTATGTGGAAGAAACAGCCTTGCCCCAGAGGAAAGGATCACTGTTCCAGAGTGTGAACAAATACCATGCAAAACATACAACTCACTGCTTCATTCAGGAACTGATGAAGTATATAAATCCCCTGTTATACCTGAAGCAAAAATTTTTCAAGCTATAGTAAGCTCCATTGGATATGATGGAACTATTTATATAATACCCAAATCATCTGGTAAGATTGCATAGAAGAAAATACATTCATGTCTTGTTAATCTTTGGTACATCAGAGTATACCAGATATATGTATTCTGTGTCAGAACACAGTTCTGGAAGATTCCTGTTGGACAGATTGCTGTTGGGAGGTGGTAAGGCGTTTGGCATGGAGGTGAGGGGTACATGGTTGTGTACCCTTTGTTCTGCAGGAGTGGGGAGAGGTCCAGCAGATAACCCAGATCCCCAGGAGACAGTGTCCTGTCCTTAAAGCCAACAAAACCAGCTCTTTCCACTCTCCCACAAAATCCAAAAGCCCTGAGCTATTGGGTGGTCAGGTTACTTGGCTTTCTTCTCTAGGCAGGAGTGGCTGAAGCAGCAAGTGGTTTTGGTTTGGTTTTGATTTCTTCTTTTTTTTATATATATATAATGTTGACATTGTGATGCAAGATTCTTGGAAATTAGCCTGATTCTCAAGTATTACTGGGTTGTTTGGTTTTTTTCCTTCAGTGTGAGCTAAGTACCCAGTTTCCTTGGGCTCTTTATTTGTGCTGTGATAAATTCTGTATCTCAGTATTTTCTGTTTGTACTGGTTCAAAAAGGTACATTTTCATCTGACATCTGAGAACTTTTTTTTACTCCACAAGTCCATTTAACTATTAGTTTATGTCATAAAACTTTGACATTCAAAATACAGTAGCCCCATCTGCCCATTTGTATTGTTCTTGCAGTTGTTTCTGTAGACTGACCTACAGCAGAAGAGGGTCTTCTGAACATATGTTTGGTTTATGTTCTTCTGTCATGTCCTGACACTGTCTCTGGGAATCTTTTGTCTAGTTCATGGAGAGGCTCTTGTGTTAGTGCTGCCAAGGTGTCAGCTGCAAAATTTATAGACCCCTCTTCTCTCTGAAATTGTAGTCCAGAATTACTAATGGTTTCACACTTGGAAGTGCATTTTATTACTCGTTTTAAATAGAAACTTGTTTGCATATGCTAGACATCAAATTACATATTCTGTCAGTGTTAGAAAATGTTTTAAGCAGCGAATACATTTTATGTTCATACCCGTCTTCACCTGAATCCGCTGGGTTTAGTGATTGAAACAGTTTGCACTAATAAGTTGCAGAATTTTATATTTTTATTTTTTTTTTCATTCTCCCCCCACTGCCCAGAAATTGAACTAAAAAAACTGATGACTGAAATACAAAGTAAGTTCAAATGTCTTGGACTTCTGGAACCCTACTGCTGGAAAAAGGGAGAAGCTTGTGTTGTAAGAGGATCAGATACCATGTGGTATCGAGGTAAAATTGTAGAACTCTGTGGCAGTACACTCCAGGTAAGTTCAGGTATATGGGGGAAGGGAGGGATTGTGTATGCATGAACATGTTGAACATGTGCACATGTATCTTAAGAAAAAAGGGCAAATAAGACTAAGTATGATCACACCTTTCATTCAGCTGACTTGCTTGTCCAGATGCTCATTCTGCTCATCAAGTGTGATGAGTGTCATGGTTTTTGTATTTAGTTTAAAGATGGATTCTGTCTACTTATTTCAGTTGTAACAATATTTCCCTTAGTTTTCGTGGTGATGATAAATGTTCTTAAGTTTAAAACTACTCTTGATCACCTGGAAGTAATCCCTCTTAGGTTTTTTTTTTGTTGTTGTTAGCGTATGTGGAAGGCTTTGAAAACACGTTTAGTTTCCCCCCACCCAAAAAGTAGTGCCTCTCTGGTTTTAATTCTTTTTGCTGCCCAAATATAGAGCTACTTTTTATACTTAGGAGTTAAATTTATCTGAACTCTTGAGTCTGCTCTTGCTTTTTGAGTACAGGTTCACACATCTGATACTATCGTAGTTTACACATATTTTAGTTCTTTCAGTTTTAAACTGTTGCAGGTTATTACACAAAAGTTAAGGTATCTTGCCAGACAAGTTTAAAGACTGAATTTACTTGCCATACCAGTTTTTTAATCCTTCATTTCTATTTTGTCACATCACCTGCTTACCAGCAAACCATTATTTATTCCTCTAGAGAAGTGAATGCTGTAAATAACTGCTTTCTCCTATAAAACTTGACTTAAAAGACAGGAATTATTCCAGGGAAGTTTTTCTTTTCATATAGGTACAGTACATAGACCATGGTTGCATAGAGAGGATTCCTCAGTGCCATCTGTATCCAACTACATTGTTTACTGATATTCCTCCATTTTGCATACCGTGTCAGCTCTACAAGGCAATACCAGTGAGTAAGGGTAAACTCAGAGGATTTAGTGGGTAGTTACTTAAATCAATACACTGTTTAGTCATATAAAGGTTGGGACTAGTTGCTAGTATTTTTCTTGCAAATGAGGATTCATAGAATAGCTGGTGAGGATCAAGTCAGCCAGGGAGCCAGTTATCAAGAGCTTCTAGATTGCTTTATGAAGTGACCGTTCCAGCCGTCACTGGAATTAAGTCTTTGTGAGACAGGACACTGCACTAGTTGGCAGGATGATAATCTGTAATGACATTTAATTTTACAATAGCAGCAACAAGAAGTAAGGCCTGGATTTAATGCAAAATGGCCAGCAAATTGTGTATCTAAAAGTCCTGCAAAAGTGTTTCTATCATTCGACACTTAGCTGTATAGGAAACTGTTAGTCTAAATAATATATGTGAATTATTTTAGGGGGGTTTATTAGTAATTGATATGTAAGTAACATCTTCACATATCATCACATCTTACTCAAACTTGAATACTGCAGTTAGTAAATGCTGTAGGTGACCCTGCTTGAGCAGGGACGTTGGACTGGGTGACCCCTGGTGGGCCCTCCTCCAGCCTCAACCAATTTGCAATTCTGTGAAATGACTAGCTTCCTTTTAAACTTTTTTTAAAGGAAACTTTTTTATTGCTGGAAACGGTTCAATTGATAGATTAAGAAAGGTGGGCTTATAAACCTACAGGTTGGGGGACAGACAGATATTGCAGGGAATAAAAGAAGTATTTAAAGTTTCCCGTGTTTTCTGTTTGTTAAGTTTTATCTTCGGGTAATTCTTCATCTTTGGGTTATGCTTTAGGTAATTGTGCACACATATGTTATCATGATACAGTAAAGGTTACACTTGGCAAGCAGCATCTCATTGCAAGCTACTTCAAGACCTGAAAATTGCTGGTCAGCTTTGTCACACAGTTAGTTTTAGTGTACCAGATATTACATAATGTTTAAACTGTTCTAGACAAAACTAATGATGTGTGTTTTCAAGTAAGTTTTTCAATGATGGTTATGTATTTTCCTCTTTCTGTGTTAAAAATGGTAAGAGTATTACTTGACAGCATCTTAATGTGTGGGGGCTTCTTGCTTTTCACCTAATAGGTTGGAAATTTTTGGCAGAAGGATGCAGTAGATTGCCTTCAAGGACTACTTACAAATGAAGAGGTTGAAATACATGTTCAGGTAGCTTAATTTATTCATAGATGGTAGCTGTGGAACAAGGCTTTTTGTTCTCTCTAGTTTTGGGGTGGGGTTTTTTCCTCTTTTTTTAACTTACATTAGGAGTAATAAGTAAAGTAGTATAGCAGTAAATTATATTTCTTAGACAAAACCCCCAAAACTAAAGTTGTTTCTCCAGTTGTTATAGTTTTCAGGCCTTAAATGTGTCCTTTAGAAGTACTGGTATCTTTCGGTCCTTGTTTGTATTATGTGTTGTCATTCTCACAAGCATCCTACCAACCAATAACGTAAGTTCTTCTAAATTTAATTTTAAGTTATTAACATTTGGCATAATTAAATATGGACATGCTTAAATATATTAACACTACAAAGAAACACATAATCTGTATTGTCTGAAGCCCCATTATTTCATATAGCTTAATTTCTAATGATAAGCTGTAAAAGGGAAAGTTTTACTGCTGAGCGAGCAAATGCTGGATAATGTTTCACTGTTGGGAGTGAGTTGTCGGTGCTGCCATTCCAGTAATAGATATATTCCCATTTGTGTCATGTTAATAGCCATCCTTACTGGTTTTGTGTCTTCGAGGAATGGGTACGGTGCATGTAGGAAGGACAAATTTGAATTTCCTGGTCAATATTTCTAAAACCTTGGTTGCACTATTCCTGTTACAGTCTTTATCTTGTGTAAATAGGAATTGCCAGATAATCCATGGGACAAATTGTCCATCAGCCTGTATTTTGGAGGAGTGTCACTTTCTTCCTTCATGGCATACCAGAAGTTCTGTGTTACTGAAGATTGTCAGGACATGAAAGAGCTGGTGAGATTCATCTGTGTGGTTTTATGTGTTAGTGTGTCTTTTGGTGTTGCTATTCTGACATCAGAAAGATTATTCAGTCCTTTGTGGTGACCTTTGATGATTCGTTGTTTCTTTTTATAATTCTGTATAGACTGTGGTGTAAACAGCAGTAAGGCTGAGTACACAGCTCTGTAGCATAAGTGTACATACAATGTGTTGACAAGATTGTATGGAATAGCATACAGTATGTTCTTGGACTCCCTACTGAAAAGAGATTTTTGCATTTTTGTTCCCATTACATCTTGTGTTAGGAATAGGGTAATATTTTTATCACTTGAAGGGATTAGATAATCATAGAAACACATCCAAGATGGAGATTCTCAAAAGTGATAAAGAATAAAAATTGAATCAAGTATTCCAGCATAAACTTAGTAATATCTAAAGGAGTTACCCAAGTTTTTCATTCCAAGTGTTTGGGACATCCATTTGGTGTTCTTTAGAGGAGGATTGAAAATTTCATCAAACTTCAATGCCTTAACACACATGCAAAAAAAAAAAAGGTAGTTTCTGTGTAATTTTTTTTTTCCCCTTGAAATCTGAGGATCGGGTTTATTTAAATTACTAAAGGCTTGTGTTTTTCTCTTAATTCTGTTTAAGCCTGCCAGTGTATTTTTTCTTTTCAACATGAGTTTCTGCTTCAGAAAATCATTTTACAGTACGGAGTATGCTGCTGTCAGTGCTGATGTAAGTCTTGGCATGTACCCAGTGGGCTTGCGATGCAGTTAGAAAAATCTCTCTGTATCAGAATTTAAGAACTATGGAAAACCTAATTGTAAATATCTCTTGCTGCATTTTCATAAAGTCACCACATAATGCAGAACTTTCACCAAACTAAATGTGGATCTTAAACTGAGGTTGTACCCTTAAAATAAAAAATGAAATTTGGAAAAAAAAATCAAACTATGTAAGAAGGTTGTAAGTAAGAAACATTTATAAAGCCTGGAATGGTTTCTACAAGGAATAATAGCATTAAGCAGATCCATTCCAGGAATAAGTGGTCCAGAACAATTCATAGGAAAATTTAAGATCAAAGGTGTTCAGTTGTGGACCATAAAAGGAGCAAGGCATCTGGAGCTCAGGCTGGTTCCAGGAGCAGGA
Organism: Neopsephotus bourkii; assembly: GCF_033783945.1. Taxonomy (NCBI): domain Eukaryota; kingdom Metazoa; phylum Chordata; class Aves; order Psittaciformes; family Psittacidae; genus Neopsephotus; species Neopsephotus bourkii. The sequence continues at coordinate 6,410,079 of NW_026902113.1, forward strand.
CCTCAGGAGTAGCAGAAGGTGGAAGCAAGCAGCTGTCAGAACATTCAAATGTAATCAGCTGTGGGTTTAGATGCAGATGTTAAGCAGCCATCTTCAGAAGCCAACTGATAACACTGCATTCACTAAAGGATATTATTATGTATAGTATAGCCATTATATATTTTATTATTTTATAGCTTTGTAACTTCATTTAATTCAGGTAAGTAATCTGGTAAGGACTATGTGAGTGTTGTATCTCTATTAGTAGTGGTAATAAGCTGCTTAAGCAGAGTCTACTACACCTGTGTCTTGCTGCAGAGTGTAGTCTTCTCTTTGAGATACGCTTGTGTTAAGCTGCACAGGTGAGTTTAGGAGAGCTGGTCTTTGTTACCACATGACAACAATCCTAGCTTAGACATTAGTCAGAAAATCCACTGGTAGGCAGTAGGACACTAGGACACTGGGGAGTACACCAGAACCCTAAGTGTGGTGAACTTGAAGCAGTGAATCTCATTCTGGGTGTATGTGTACATATGTGTGTTTGCGTGTACACACACAGCATACATACTTGCATACTTACATATACAAGACCATTATACTGTGGGGGGGTTTTTGGGTTTTTTTTTTTAATTTGGCTTTTGGGGAGATGGGGTTTGGTTGGTTGGTTTTGTTTCTGACACTTGAGTCATACCCAAGTAGTCAGGTACTGCCTTGTGCCCATAGAATCAGGCATGGGGGGGACTGTGACCTTCCTTCATTTAACGCATGTTAACAGCTAAACTAACAGTTTTTATTTTTTCTACAGCAGTTGACTACACATGATTTCCAACTATCTAAACCAAAATCAGTTCAAAAATCCCTTCTGCAGACAGTATTTTTTTTTATTATTGTTTAACTGCATTGCTTATCAGACCCATTACAGTAAGGTACTTGAAGTCTGCAAAAGCAGACAATGCTGCAAAGATTTCATGCAAAGCTATTTTTGATGTTCCTGATTTGTCATCTGAATGCTTTTAGCATCACCAGGAGCTGGTAAGCAGCAGTTTTAGAGATCATTGTCTTTTCTGGCAGAGAGGCAAATCTTGGGCAGAAACAGCAGTGTACAAAGGGCTAATTCCACCTCTTGATTCTGTGTGGGTTTTCATGGTAGATCAGGGAAGATGCTGCATCTTGTGTTGCCCTAGTGCATGCATCATTGCAAATTCTGGCACAGAGATTGCTGTGTGCTTTGGTACTTCAGCTTGGAGGAAGGCTTACTCTTCCTGTTCCCATTCCTCACTTTTAAACAGGCAGTTAATTTCCTCTAAAACCAAGGATCTGTATGACTGAAGACCTACCAGATACCCTATGCTGATGTTTCCCTGTTAGGAATTTATCACCATTTATCTGGTCAAAGGACAGGGTTGTCAGATGACTGTAGACATGCATTGGAGGCCAGCCATGTGGGTCATAAGTCCCACCATCCCTGACACCAAGAAGACTTATTCTGTCACTGATGTTTGCAACAAGACCAGTGGAAAAGCATTCTGCAAACACCTGGATATAAAGCCCTTTCTGCTTTTCCTTTTGTCAATATGAGAGTAAAGTCTAAGATACCTTGCCTGTTTCAGGGGAATCAGAATCTGAGACTTGACAGGCTATCAGTTTGGTCTTCATCATCCTGAAGATGTCTTTAATGCCTCACACTACAGGGTGGTCTCATGTAGCTGTTAATAAACAAAGCTTTGCATGTGGTAGAGAAGGAAGTACAACGTAACACACTGCACTGCAACTAGCCGTTTCCCTAGTTTGGATTAAGTTCTTCCTGCTGAGAAGCACTCTTGTGTTGCCTTATTAAGTATACGGCATTATGTGGTGTGTAAATTGTATATTAGGAGTACATCATTTCTGCTGTGGCTTTACAAATGTTATAAGGAATGTTAGCCGTTTTTAGGTTTTTAAACAGACGTGAAGGCAGAAAGGATGAGTGATAACTGCTTGAAATAGGTAACTTCTAGAGATGGCTTGGTAGAACATCTTTTTAGTATCAGTATTTAGATGGACTGTCTGTGCCTAAGTGTGGTAGATCTAGCAGTAGCCAATCTGACAATAAGGGAGTCTGTAACAACGAAAATGCAAATGCAGTCTTCATTTCAAAGACACGCACGAGAGCTAGCTAAATTACTCAGCTCAGCTATGCGTAGTGGTCGGTTGGGAATGAGCTGGAATCTAAGTGCAGTTTAAACCCAGTCACAGTGAGGTGGCCTGTCACAGTGTTCCTGATTGTTCTGCAGGAATCTGGCATTTAGTGCATATATATCTATGATGTAGTTAGGCATCATTTCTTTGCTACTATTTATCAAGAATTTTTTTTTCTTAATCTCATGAGTACCTATTTTCAGTGGAAACACTGTGTTTTCCTTCTTAAGTCTGAGGAACGTCATGATTTTTTTGTACTGTATTCTGTATCAGATCATGCAGGAGGAGGAAGGGGTCAGAATTTACTGTTTCATTTTGCAGTTAGATATATCTGGTTCCTTCCACTTCTCTTGGTCTGGGCATAGAAAAAATTGTTCACCAAATACGTGTGTAAAAATAGAAAGTATTTTAGAGAAATGGTATCGTTTATTACCTGCACTATTAAAGTACAAGCCAGAATAGGAGCTGTATTCCTGACCCACAGTCCAGCCAACCTACGTGCTATGCATCCTTACAAAGGCATAATTTAATGCACTAAGATTTATTTTGTCATGAAGCAAACTGAGTTAATGGCATACTAAATTCAACCGATAAAAATACGTGCTTCTAGAAGAAGACACACTGGAGCATGCTGTGGTACTGAAACTGTGTGTAACTGTACTTTACAAAATCTGTTACCTTTTTGAAAGTGATAATTTTGGCGGCTAAGGAGTTAATTATCCTTTGCCTTTCTCTTAAGGGATAACTTGGTCTGGCAAACTGCAGTAAACATTGGGCATGGCATTCAGATTAATCTGTGCCACTTAGCTGTGATTATTTTAGTTTTTCTGTCTCAATAATTTTTCTTTAAAGGGAATTCCATATTTAATGCATGTTTGAATTAACAGCAGTCAGAGTAGCAAGTCGGTACACTAGGGTCATTTCAAAGATACATTCTTTCTATATTTAAAAGAGTTTACTAGTTCTCTTTTTGCTGAGGCTTTTTTTAAAAACATAGTATTGAAAGGAAATGTTGATTAACATTTCTTGCGTCAAGGGCACACTGTTTAAATTATTGGGTAACTCCTTTGAACTAATAAGCGTACCAAAGCTAGTTTCCATTTTGTTATTAAATATGATGCTTGAATAAAGTGTTATCTTGGTCTAGGAGCTACTTGAAGATGTTGCTGTTACACCTTCATACAAGTTACCATCGCTACCTCTTCCAGGAGATACCTTCCCTGTCAAAGTTACCCACTTGGTGAACCCTAAGGAGGTACATTTTGTAAGATCTTACATATGTTGCAGTTACATCATGCAGGTAAAAGGAAATCATGGCTAACAATTTTAGGTGGTATCAAAAAGTGTTAGTAAGGTTGCAAAATGCTACTGAGTTATTGATGCAGATGGTTGTGCAGAGCAATTCTCTGAATAAATTCTTACTTGAAACATCCTTTTGGGCAGGGGCAGAAAAATAAATACTGGTCGTTTCCCTAGAAACGGATATTTAGAATTACGCATACTGCAGGTTGGTACTTACCTTGTATAGCAAGCAGAAAGGTCACTGGATTTTAACTTGGTGGAACAATAACAACGTTATCTCTTTTTCTCCAAAAACTAAATTACTGAAACATAGTAATGTGAATATCTTCTGGCTGCTACAGTTGTATTTTACTGTCTTTGATCAATGGTTGATCATTGATTTTTGTGTAAACCTACAAATGGCTTCCTTCTAAGTAGTTTCCCAGGCAAAGGCAGTATATCATGTTCATCAATCAGATAAAAAATTCCTGTGTGGACTTTAAATGCTGAATGATGAAACAGGAGAAAAGGAAGTGGTGAGAAGCTGATGGTGTTACAAAATCTAACATACCCTTAATGGTTTCTTCTGTGTGGTGTGTGTGTTTGTTGGTTTGGTAAATCTGTAAACCAAATAACAGGTTTTATAGTACCAAAGTACTATAAAACTACAACTACCTGAAAGGACATTGTACCGAGATGGATATCAGTCTCTTCTCCCAAGTTACAAGCTATAGCACAGTAAGAAATGGCCTTAAGTTGTGCTGAGGGGGTTTAGATTGGATATTAGGAAGAATTTCTTCACCAAAAGGCTTGTCAAGCATTGGAAATTCCTTCACCAAAAGGCTTGTCAAGCGTTGGAATAGGCTGCCCAGGGAAGTGGAGAAGTCACCATCCCTGGAGGTATTTAAAAGACTTGTAGATGTGGTGCTTAAGGGACATGGTTTAGCAGTGGACTTGACAGTGCTGGGTTAACAGTTGGACTCCATGATCTTAAAGGTCTTCTCCAGCCTAAATGATTCTGTAATTCTATAATGTACAACTATTTTGACTAAATACAAGATGGAAGTGTTTGTGTATCATAGAAAAGGGCTTTTTCTAAATTACATATCCTGCTTCCTCTTCTACAGGAGAAACATTATAATGGATATTTTTCTGGTTCCTTTTGTGCAAATGATTCAAACTCTTACTTTTGATCATGGTATATAATTGTGAACACTGGACACTGCTTTGGACTCCTGTAGATTTAAGTAGCAGTTGCATGATGGAGTTTATATTGTTTTGTTTATATTGTGTACAAATTAGAAAAATGACAGTTTTCTTCCTGGCCAGTGAATTATAATGCTGAGTTTAGAAAAATAATAACCTACTCTTTAATATGTTTGGTCTACCGTAGAATATTGTCATGTTCTGACATGGCTCTGTTTTAGAAAAGGCATTTCAGTTAGAAGATGTTGTGCAGATTTTAATTTGCCTATGCATGTTGTTTGAACTTTCCTAACCTACAGCATTATAGTGATGGCCCAGTTATAAATTAGATGAACAGAATGTCTTTGCATATAAAACAAAATGTCATTTCAAGAGTTCTTTTTTCATTAACTTTAATCTTTGTTTTGATATTACAAAGTGAGACTATTTACCAAGTAGCAGGAGGGAAGAATCCTAATGAGATTAGGAAATCTTATATGTGAAGTCTTATATGGGCGTGTTCTCCAGTATGTGTGTGCCTTTCATTCTTACGTTCTAACACTGAAACGTGACATTAATAATTTGTGACTCTCTTCTGCTCCTGGAAAAAATATCTGTATGAAATTACTCATAAATTGAGGGAAGAAGAAAGAGGACCAGGGATGTGCTGATCCTTGAAAGATGGGAACCAGTAATCTTCTAGTAATCCTTGACTCCACATGGAATTTGAACGTTTTGAGTCATCTGAAAAACCTGTAATGAGAGCCTTTTCTTTGGGTAGGTATATATTTGCTTTGATACTTCGAAGAACCTTATGAAGCAGCCTTCCTCAGGGGGAGATGCCAGCTGTGACTCGGGGTTGGAGAGCCTTGACAAAGCCCTGAAGTGGTGCAATAAAAGTGTGAACTCTCTTCCTCTTTTAACAAACTTCCAAACAGGTATGTTAGTGTATTTATTTTCATTGTTGTTTCATTTGGGTGTGCAAAAAGCCTGAAATCCTTTTGTAAGAATAATAATAACTCTGTATTTCTATGAATCTTTAAAACTTCTAGAGAGTAAGGAGTAACACTACATTATAGTAATAAGATAGACTATACTCATGGGTTTGTTGTTTTGGGGATTTTTTACTTTTCATGAAATTGAGACTTCTGTGTCATTGTGCTCCACTGGAAAATGCTGGAAAGAGTTCACGCTTCTGATGTTGTTAAAGTGGATTAACTGAGTTCAGTTTGCGTACAGCAGTAATAACTTTTCCCTTAAGGTGGCTGTAATTGAAGCTGTAACTGAAAATCCTGCTATTAGATATTCAAAAGGCACAAGTTATGTACAGAAAATCATGTTACCAAGACCTAGAAATCAGGTAACCCTAAAGAGCATCTCTTCACTTTAATTCTGTTCCATTTAGGGAAAAGATAGGCTTTCATTCTCTTGTCCGCAGTTGTTGCGCCTGAAATAACGTGAAGTATGTGGGTCTAAACCTCTGTGAAGAAACCACTTACAGCTAGTACCTACTGTTCTACCAGCTAGTAAAATTCCAGAAGCATCTGCCTTGTTTCTTCCAAACTGTTGTCTCTTCTCTTACAGATCAGTCTGTTTACTAACTGAAAAATACAAATGAGTTGAAGTTGAAAAGTATAGATGTTAAACAGTTTGGATCACTGTCTTTACCAAGCAGTTTTCTGTTAATTCTCATAATTTCCCTGTGAGGTAGAGACACTTGACTTAAACTCCATACTAATGATTGTGGAGTCCAGGGAGAATTGAAAGATACCTAGAACAACATACTAGCAGGAATTAGAGAAGCAAAACATAATCTTGGTCACAAAGGAAGATGGAGTTTCAAGCTCAGTCAGTTTGGTTTGCACTGTGAGTATATTTTACAATGTTTTGTGGTTGGTTTATTGTTGTTGGGGTTTTTTTCTTTTTACAGAAATGCCTTGCCTTGTAGAATACCAGGATGGTTTATGGTACAGAGGAAAGCTCCTCTCTGTTATGAAATCTGACCCTGTTAAGTTCCTGGTTCAGTTTGTGGACTACGGTAGTTTTTCAGTTGTCCCAAGCAGCAGGTAATGCCTAAGGAAAAAACGCATGTAAAATCTATGTATGTATGTGTGTATACACTTGTATTATAACATATGGTTTATGTTTATTACTTTGTATTTTTATATAACTATAGATACAACAATTTAGCATTAAATTTCAATTGCAGAGAAGGTTGGCTGTTCAAATAGTTTGTCTGCAGGGTATCGGGTTGTGCACCTGCTGTTCTTTCCCAGGTTGTTCTGAGAAGCCTATTACAATACCAGATTTATCCATCATTTGCAGGTTACATAACCCGTAAGGTAGGCTCAGGTTTATTATCTGCTTTTGCACCCAAGAATCTTACACAAAATAGGGACTGAACCTTTGAGGTGTACAAACAAATCCTCTGATCCTGTGCAACTGCAGTCTGCTCAGAAGACAGCTGGGCAATAAGATAAGAGAGTGTGTGAGTGGGGCACACCTGGTTCTGCTTATGTAGAAAATGAAAGTTCAAATCCCTGTTCTGCCTGGTGCTGACACACAGATGTCAGCTAAGTGTCTCAAACACCCCAGGCTTTGGGGGTCCTCTAAGCTTGTCTGAACTTTCTATCTAGAAACACTTTCACATTTTGTATACACTGCTTAATCACCTTGACTTGCTCTTGAGCTCATGGAGGAACCTGCAGGTCCTTGCTGAAGATGAGGCAAAATGGAGATTCGAACAGATTACCTGCGTCAGACTATAGGGTCATGTGAAAGAGTGTTTTATTTCAGGGTTGCAGTTTCCTTCTTGGCTTCCCCATTCCCTTGTGTCTGAGATAGAAGAATGCAAAGATGGTAATATAGAACTGAGGTACCTGTTCCCAGCAGTGTATCTAACTCACATCCAGGCATGAAGCACTTTGGACTACAGAGAAGATGTCATTTTCCAGATGCACCAGATTTGGAGCCTGCACTGTGGTGACTTGCTCTTGCATTCTTGTGCTCAGATCTTTGTCAGGCACTTGAGACTCCTCCACAAGCATTGTAATGGGGAGCCAGGATGCCTGGTGGGCTGTGAGTATGGGGTCTGTGTGATACTGACCTGCTTCTTTGATAGTTGCTTGCTGAGCATCTTCAGAGGGCCTAGCCCTACCTGCTGAATTGTTCATTCGGACACTGGTATGTTATTGTAGAGCAGGGACTCTGATCCCAGATTCCACATCATAAACCTACTGCATGAACCGTTAAGCTGCACCTTTGTCTATTCTGGCAGTTCAGCTTCACAGGTGGATGGTTGCAAGCAAACACATTCTGTTTTTGTTTTAGATTGCGTCACATACCTTATCACTTGATGAAGTATCCTGTTCAGGCAGTGCGAGTGCTGTTGGCTGGATTTAAACCTGCCTTATATGACAGAAATGTGGAAAGAATTCCTTATTCCCCAGAATGGAGCGTGGACACTCTGTGGGCTATGATAGGATGCATTGAAGGAAAACAGCTCTCTGCTTCCATAGTTGTGAGAACACTTTCTTTTTTCCTTCCTAATTCTTGCTTACCCTAAAATTCTCACTAGCACTCTTAATTTCCGAATACTTGTTTTACTGTGAAACCTCATAATTTGGAATTGTGAACCATTTACCATGAAGGAATGCCGACAAAGAGAAAAAACCCTGTGGTGCTCTTAATCATAGAACAGTTAGGATTGGAAAGGACCTTAAGATCATCTAGTTCCACCCCCCCTGCCATAGGCAGGAGCACCTCACTCTAAACCACATCACCCAAGGCCTCATCCAACCTGGCCTTGAACACTGCCAGGGATGGAGCATTCACAACCTCCTTGGGCAGCCTATTCCAGTGCCTCACCATCCTAACAGGAAAGAATTTCCTCCTTATATCCAATCTAAACTTCCCCTGTTAAAGTTTGAACCCATTACCCCTTCTCCTACCACTACAGTCCCTAATGAACAGTCCCTCCCCAGCATCCCTGTATGCCCCCTTCAGATACTGGAAGGCTGCTATGATGTCTCCACGCAGCCTTCTCTTCTCCAGGCTGAACAGTCCCAACTTTCTCAGCTGATCTTCATATGGGAGGTGCTCCAGTCCCCTGATCATTCTCATGGCCCTCCTCAGGACTTGTTCCAACAGATCCATGTCCTTTTTATGTTGAGGACACCAGAACTGCACACAATCCTGCAGTCGAGGTTTCTGAGCATTCCTGTTGGTTTGAAACCAGTTTCCTTTACTTAAAACCAGAAATATTCTTTGTATGTTCACAGTTCCATTTAGGCAGGGAGTATAGCCAGTACAGTACAAACAGTACAGTAACTTGTACTGTTGATTAGCTGGAGATTCAGATATGTTAACTCTCAGCACTTTGTGAACTTCTGGTTTTCAGGCTCTTGCACCAGAGGTCACCATTTATCTGTATGAAGATGACAAAAATCTAGTTCATATGAAACTGATAGAAATGGGACTTGCAGATTTGGATGAGTGACGTGTAAGTACAGTGAATATGAGCTACATACTGATACCATTCCAAAAGTGTGAGTTCAGACATCTGAACTGTCAGTAATGTTGACAGCTAGGATTTGTTTAAAGAAACTCTGTCTACACTTCCACTCTTTTTAACAAAATAAAAAACTGTTAAAAAAATCTCTATGTACCCCTTACTGAAGCCCCTAGTGTAGCTTTAAGAACTAACAGGTACTGAAACAAAAAGCCCTAATGCAGTAAAATGGAGCTTTTGCTGCCAGTAACTAACTGAGCAAGGTAAGTTGATGTGTGCCAGTGTACTCTGCCCTAATGATCAAAATTAATTGTTTCTTTTCATTTTCAGTGTTTGACCTCAATGTCCAGGGCCAGTGGTTCTCAAATAGATCCAGAGTACCACCACATGGATGTCCATACATCGAGACAGACACGTAATATTTTCAGTGAAAAGCCTTACAGTATGTGTTGTCTACAGAGAGTACTGGAGACTTAGATTTTCAAATTCCTTGGCCAACTCTGTTAAGTAGCCTTTTTTCCTCCTATTCAATAAGCATTCTTCTAAGTGATGCAGATAATGTTCCCAACAGTTCTGAATCTTGAAATAGTGAAGCTGTTCACAGTTACTTCTTTCAACCTTAGAGCCTTAAGTATTGTTCAGCGATACCCTTTTTCTTAAGAGTAGATGCCATTGGTGTATAGTTTTAAAGAAATAGATTAAAAGTTTTGCTGGCACACTTGTTCTAGTGTCTTGTTAGACGTCTTTGAGGGAAGGTGGTAGTTCTATTACTGCGATGTAACTCTTGTTTATGTTTCAGGCATATTTGGTGACAGACTTCTCCAGTATGAACAGTTTAGGGTGGGGGAGTGTTAGAGTCTTTGTTCTGAAACATGTTTGCGCTGGGGCTTTGTCATGGTGAGATCAGTGTTTCAGGTACCCTTTTGTACCTCCTTCCTATGCCTGAAACTGCAGTGTGCATTTGAAAGTGTTGGAATAAACAAGAGCTTGCTCAGCATGCATTTGAAAGCTTGTCTTCCTTTACTGCTGTAGTATCCAAAGAAGCCTCACATCTCTGTTGTACTAGTGTAACATATCCTTTACATTTAAAGCTTAGTACCTTTCAGTCTCCCCATGGAGAATTCTGTCTAGATCAAAGAAAAAACATGCCCAGTGAAGACTCCACAACCTCTCAGGGCAAGCAGTTTGAATACTCACTCACATATACAGTAAAAATGTGTTTCTTGATGTTCAGAGGGAAACTCCTGTGTTTCAGTTTGAGCCCATACACACATAAACTTACGCATACACAAGCTGGGGCTGTTCACGCTGAAGAAGGCTGCATGGAGACCTCATAGCAGCCTTCCACTACCTGAAGGGGGCCTACAGGGATGCTGGGGATGGACTCTTCAGTAGGGACTATAGCAATAGGACAAGGGGTAACAGGTTAAAACTTAAACAGGGGAAGTTTAGATTGGATATAAGGAAGAAATTCTTTACTGTTAGGGTGGTGAGGCATTGGAATGGGTTGCCCAGGGAAGTTGCGAATGCTCCATCCCTGATGGTGTTCAAGGCCAGGTTGGACAGAGCCTTGGGTGGCATGGTTTAGTGTGAGGTGGTGTTTTGCGTTTTGTTTGCATTTATGAAAAAAACCCACCTTTTTTTTAATCAACCATGAGGAATACTGCCATTTATTTACTCTTTTGAGTCAAGCAATAAGTAAACTGATACCCAGACTCTTAAATTTGGCCACCTGCTGTATTTTTTCCATGGCAAGGGTTCCAACACCACAACTGTCTACCCTGGATTAAGAAGTCTTGTCTTAGACGTCAAAAATAAGATAATTTACAACAGTTTTGTGATATTTTTTTTCCTCTGACAGCCAATTTAAAAGAAATCACCCTTTAAACCACACATGACAGAATACTGAACCAATAAACTTCTTGAAGTAGAAATCGGAAAAACATAAGAAGAAGCTCTGATATAATAACACCAAAAAATAAATTTATTTCAGGAAAACTATAAACAATATATACACACAACAAGCATGAAAGGGTTTTGCTTCCTGGTTGCAGGAGTGTGCATTATTTTTGCTACTGTACTAATATTTCAACGTTACCTACAACTTGGTGTCCATGATAATATTACCATCCTTGTCCTTCACTCTTACTCTCCCAGAGACATACTTTGTTTCCTGCTGTCCGTTCATGTACACAGTCTTGACAGTACCATCTGGATATTCCCGTCTCTTAAACTCTGCTGTGTGTAGTTCTCTCTGGCCATTATTGAACTCTATAGTTTTGCTTCCATCTCTGCATTAAATAAATACATACAAGTTGGGGGGTGTTAGTAACATTGTACTATACAGAGGCTTAAATTTATCTTAGAACAAATATTAAATATGCAAGCCTAAATGAAGGAAGAACTTAACAAATAAAAGTATTTCTGAAAAGCCTGTTAAGTACCATAGCAGCTGGTTGGTACTCAGAAAACCCATTTCTGCAAAACTGAGTGCAGTAGAACTGCATTTTCTCTGCACTAAATCTTATTGCTGCAACAGTCCAGGAAAGTGCTCAAAACATTTAAGTTTTAAGCCTGTGATCAGCTATCAAAGCTGCTTGCTCCATGAGCTAGATTCTTGCATGTTCTCTAGAATTAGAGTTATGTACAAATTGGGAAAATCTCTCAAGTTAGGGAGTGAGATAATACACATGTACCTCCTCCAAGCTACCAAAGAAAACCCAAGATTTCTAGCAGTAAATATATGTTCACAGTACTGTATATTCAAGTGTGAACTTGTAGACATGCCAAATACTGCCTGTGGCAATGAGCCCTGTGGCTCCTTACCCATCTACAGGCTGAGGGTACCTGAAAGGTAAAGCTTACCGCTGAACACGAACAATGGTACCATCTGGGAAGATACTTTCTTCCTGCCCATCCATAAATAAGTTTTTAATAGTTTGATCAGGGAAGGTAATTTCTTTCTTGCCATCAGGATAATGCTTCTCTGAAATGTATTTTGAGACATAAATACAGGTGTGGATATGTGTGTGTATGTACATGATAGATAGGCAGCAATTTTGAGAGTGGGTTGGGTTGCATGATTTCTTTACCTATTTGTCCGTTTGAGAACTGCAAGACCTCTAAGCCGTTGGAGTATGTAGTGTGTGTAGTCTTGGCATCAGCATAATAATAAATCTGCAGAAAACAGTTTGGATTTAATGTAACTAGTGAGAAATTTTGTACATACATGCACATGTGCATTTAAATCAGTATTTCTAGAAAAATGCAGAAGATTTGGGATACATACTACTGTTTGATCAGGCATAACCTGCTTCACATCCCCATTGAAGAAGGTTATAGTTACGGTCTTCCCATCAGAACCCACTTTTTTCCATGTCCCATTGGGGAAATATATGAGGTGACAGCCATTTTTCAAAACCTTTTCAACCTAATGAATACATTACAGAAAGGTCAGTATTGAGCCATCACAGGCACGTTCTCATACATCTTTCACAACAGATGGCTTCCTGCATTTCAGATAACTGAGCTCTCATTTTACCTTTCCATCAGGATAAGCAGTTTCTCTCTGTATCTCTTCACTGTCTGTATACACAGGTCCAAATGGTAGTGACACATGAGCTTCATTAGGAGAAACATCCTAAAATGACAACAGTCTAAGCATAAACTCCAAATCAAGCTTTGTCTTTATACATCTTTTTTGTCTTAAGGTGACAGGTACTTCATGAAACACAGATGATCAGGAAGGCATAAACACAATCTGGGTTTCATGCAACTCCTAGTTAGTTGAAGTGGTAAGACAGCCTGAGAGCAATAATTGGTTGGTTGTAGTTTGGACTAAAGTGGAATTCAGCAGGGTGTTGTAGCATGGTGCTCATCCATGCCAAGGTATGAAACAGCTAATGAAGTTTCATAAATGCTACCTGCAGCAACTAATTTAAGAATTAATTCAACTACTGACAAGACTCTTGCATGGTTGCCCTGCATGGCACATAAAAACATCCATCTTTTTCTCCTCTCTCAAAAGGTAAAAATCAAGGGAGTGCAAGATTTCTATTTCCTCAGCCAAAGACTGTTCAAGATACAGGTAAAACACAGGTAAAAAAGTACTGACTACAGCACAACCATTTTCTGGTACAACAATAAAATTGCAGTTGAACATAAGGTGAGTCAACAGCTTCACCAGTCACACTCCAGAGACTTGTTTAAGTACAAGTAACTATTAAGCTTTTTCCTCCCCCTTAAAAATCAACTCAAGATACAGGACTTACTACCATTGAAGTCCTAGAAGAATCTTCTGGTGCTGTCATTGTCTCAGAGTTACTTCTGTCACTAGCAGCTGATCCTGATGCAGGTATTCTAGAAAACTTTCCTGCCCAGATACACATAATAAGTATTATTATATACGGTGAAACTGTATAGGACACCTACATTTCATAAGTGCAGCAGAAACAGGAATTCAAGCTCAGCATGAGCCAGCACTATGCACTTGCAGCCCAGAAACCAACCCTATGGTGGGCTGCATTAAAAGGAGGATCACCAGCAGGTCAAGGGAAGGTAACCTGCCCCTCTGCTCTACCCTCATGAGACCATACCTGCAGTTCAGCTCCAGGGCACTCAACACATGATGAATGCCATTTGGGATTACAGAACACAGCTTCTGGTATGCTCCAGACCACCAAACATGACCAGAAGCATTTTTCCTCTGAGAATGGTCTCATCACCCTTTTCTCCAGAACCCTGCCCTGCAAGTTATTTACCCAGATGCTCATGTCCATTACAAGTATTCTCGTGCCTACTTCTAACGTGATGATGCATTCTTTTTAATACAAGCAAAAGTCCACATTGGTTTTATTTTAAAGACTTGCAAATTCTCTGATAGACAAACATTAATACCTTTTGTCTGAGAATAACTTTTGCCATTTATCTTGGTGCACTTCCGAACTGGAAGAAGCGGAGATACAGTTTGACTTTTTGGGCCTCTGTTTGAAAGACACTAAAAGGAAGGAGATTATTTGTGGCTAATGTGAGATTTCTTCATAACTGTTCATACAGCAACAAAATTTATACACCACATGACACAAAATTTACTGGAAGCCTTCCTCACAAACTATACATTTTTGAGACTTGGTCAGCAGAGGGCTTGCATAATGTAGCTCAGGCTATACTATGGAACTCGTTCTCTTGTCTGCTGCCTCACTACAGACAACTGCAGAATGTTGATTTGGTGCACGCAATCCAGAATAAGTGTTACAGCTTAAAAATGAAATCTAAATGCTTTAGACAGTGGTGAACTGCTGGGCTTTTCTGGCTGGTCCTTAAGTTGCAGACGTTCACAGGTTAGATTCCCATCTATGATTTCTCTCTTATAATTGCATCATTTTGAATTTCTAAGAGGAGTTGCTCACCAGAATGGACACTGCACATTGTGAACACTTGGAGAATCACCACTAGTGGAGTTCCCAGATTAGTTAATTAAAAGTAAACATCGAAGTTGTAGCTACTGGATTCCAAGTTTATGATCCAAACCTCAAGATTATCCACACAGATGAATTTAAATCACTTACAGATTCTGCCCTTTTTAGATTTATCCCAGGATTTTCTACTTTCTTCTTGTTTCCAGCAGCTTCTGCTTGCTTCCAGGCCTCTAAACGAAACCTCTCCATAATTTTTACTTCCTCTCTTAGTTCCATATTCTCATTTAGTAAAGCTTCTATTTGATCTTTCAGACGTCGATGGGTGGTTGACCATTTTGCTTCTTTTCGTTTTAAATCTTCCTGTAACTCTGCAATCTGCTGTTTTAAAGCCTTAGAAAAAAGCATGTTTATAAATTTTCATTTTTTTAATATATGACACACACACACAAAAAAAAAAATAAGGTCAGCTTAATGGGGCAAAGGGTGAAAAGTAGAAAAAGTTTTCTTCCTTGAAAGAGATTATTTACTTTAGACTATCAACTTTACAAGCTAAACTTCAGTCACAGGAAGCATCTTTATTGCCCTCCTGACATTCTTTGCACTTCATAGATTGGCCAGTACAAATACACTTGAGACACAAACATTAAATCTTTAAGGCTACCCCTGAGAGGACTCTTCAAAAACCTTGACACAGGAAAGCAGGGAGTATACAATCACATAATACACATGTGAATCTGCCTGGCCAGTTTAGCAAATATTACTTCAATTTCTTGAAATAAGGAAAACTTGCAGGGAAGGAGGAGGGAGAACCATGTGACTTGTCTGTACATGTCATACCACATATCCTGACAATGAAGGAACAAAAAGATTCTGTTTCTTACATCTCTGATACCTAGAAGTACCTCGAAGTAATAACAAAACTAACTTTTTAAATCATAGATTACTGTTTACTGTACAACACTTAGAGACAGAATAAAACTCAAGTGCAGTTCTAGTTTGCATTTTGATCCACCACTAAGAATAAAAACTTACAACTTAATATTAACTACAGTAATTTTATATCAAAGTTGAAGGTCATTCTACCATAGTAATGGGCAGTTTTCAGAATGGAAACAAGACAAAGATTTGCTCATGAGGGAGTTTTGCCTTAAAGCCGTCAAACAAAACTGCTAAGACTGTAGTTCCCTTCTTCAATTAGAACCACAGAATCACAGAATCATTTAGGTTGGAAAAGACCTTTAAGGTGGTCAAGTGCAGCTGTTAACCCAGCCCTGCCAAGTCCACCACCAAATATGCCCACTAACAGTTCCCTTCTTGAAATCACTTGCAACCTTTCAGTTAAGTTACAATTAGCTCTTGACTGCCTTTAAATGAATTTACACATTCCTGCATGGACTAGAAGAATAATATATTTTTATACCTGGATTTCATCACGTTCTTTTTTATCTGGCATTGTTCTTGCTTCTGCCGTGTATTTTTCAAAAACTTTACGCTCCTTTTGCAGTTTTTTCATTTCCTTTTTCTTATACTCTTCTATTTCAGCCAGTTCTTGGGCTTTCTGCTGTTGGAAGTCTGCAATTTCTTTCCTGTAATTATGAAACAAAATATTTGTTTTAGCCCAAAACTACTTCACGTCTGGATTTCAGGGAAGAAAATGAAGACTCTGAATTTTGTGGTCATTGATTCCAATACAGCATGTTACGCCAAGGAAGACTGAAGCTATAAATGGTATTATTTATTTAAGGAGTCAGAATTGTCACTTAGTGTTTGAAGTCCAACAATTTCTATTTGTGTATCTTCTAGTTACAAAAGTTATCCTAACTCAACAAAGCTTTGGCTAAAATCTTCCACCATTTTTCAAAGCAGTAGAACACCATTTCCCCAAAAGTACCTTGGAAAAAGAATCTGCTAACAGCAGGAGGTCACAAATCAGCCAAAAAATGTGATGCATTTTCCAAACAAAATAAAAGTAACTTTGGTAGGAATAGGTGTGCCACACTTAAACCACCAGAGATAATTATTCTGCTCTGTATGCTACTTGTATGTTCCACAGTTCAAATTAAAATAGTCTCTTTTTACACACAAACATCTGATCTAAAGAAAGAACATCAGTCATGTTAGTATGAAGATTTGTTTTACAAGACCAGTTTAGGTCTATGTTACCACTTGGAACAAGAGTAAACAACTTGTCCCAAGTATAGCCTTTAAGGATATTATATTAAACTAGAAGGGGTTCTTACTATTATCATTTGTGTGCGAGTAATAATTAGTTTAATACATACATAGAGCAACAATCAGTTTCTCGACTTGTGTCTCCACTGTAACTGATACACACCAATTACCTACCTGTGCTGTTGGTAACTGGACATTAGGATAGTCTGGAACATACTATGTTAGCCTGAATTGTTCCCATTAACAATTACCTAATATTTGCCAAGGCATGCTCTCTTTCTTCACGGAGTTTAGACAGACTTGTGTTTTCAGCTCTGAATCTCTCTATTTCGTTTTCCAGTTCAATGAGTCTTTCTCTCAGTAGCTGGGATGGAACAGTGTTTCCTGTCAAAGAACAGCCAAGTACAAGTTATCAAAGCAGCATCCATATCAAAACCATCCATAATGGCTGAAGTAAACCATTATTACACACCGGTTATAAAATTAAAAACCAAATCAATTTAAAAATCAGGTGGTACAACTTTAGAGATAGTGGTAGTATTGTGAAACATTTCTACTGTTCAGCTAACACTGGAGTGACATTTCAAAGCACGTGATGCTGTTTACTCAAATACCTCAAATGCTGACTACATCTATCATCTTTGTAGAACAAAATATATATTAGCAAATGGAATGTGAAGGGCTTCACATCAATCCAAAGAAATTAGATGAAGGTATAAGGGCCAAGCATCAAACAGGAAAGTTCATGGTTGTTAAGTTTTTCCAAGTTTTATTCACAACAAAATCCGCTCACGCCCATCATCACTGTGTGATTTATTGCACAGGCCAGCAACAGGATTTGTGGGCTTTTCTGCCATGCCAGTTTCCTGTTCATTCACTACCTAACACTCTCAGAGTTTTAATAGTCCACTTCTTGGATATAGATTGGATATAAGGAGGAACTTCTTTCCTGTTAGGGTGGTGAGGCACTGGAATGGGTTGCCCAGGGAGGTTGTGAATGCTTCATCCCTGGCAGTGTTCAAGGCCAGGTTGGATGAGGCCTTGGGTGATACAGTTTAGAGCGAGGTGTCCCTGCCCATGGCAAGGGGGTTGGAACTTGATGATCTTAAGGTCCTTTCCAACCCTAACTATTCTATGATTCTATGATTCTGAGTATGCAACAGAAAAGCCTAGACCCTGATGCTGCAGTCTAGGTAGGCAGTTACCTCATTTACCCTTAAATGCCCCAAGGCTCAATAAAAAAAACCCCACCTCTCTTCCTGTAAACAACATCTAACAGGCATCCTTAAACAACCCTACAAGATCAGTTCTCCACAAAACAATAAGCAGAAGTAGCAGCTTTGTTATGAACTTCTCAAAAACCTAACCAAAATCCTAAATATTTGCTGGAGCAGAGTATGAAATCAAGATCTCACCACCTTACAGAGAAGGGATTTAAATGCTAGGCTATGCCATCATGCTTTCATCAAACAACTGCATTTTTAATAATCTCACTTAAACACAACAGCTTCAACAGGAGCCTTTAGAGGCAGACCTTCCCCAGAATGTAACCACAATTGAAATCAACTTGAGTAAGACACAAGAATTAATCCACATTTCCCACATTCCAAATGAATTCTTTAGATATTATACTAATGTCAAAAAACACAGACAGAGCTGCCACATCCTTATAAGGTGAATAAGCCAACCTAACGGTGCACAGCACTACCCTACTGTAAGTGTAAACATGCATGGTAGTGGAAAGGGAGGTACCACTTAATTTTTGGCAGGCATTTGATACTTTCCTCAGTTTGGGAGCAGTGATCAAGCAGCTCCAGATCAAGTTAATTCAAAGAGCTACTCTGACAGAAAACTAGCCCCCAGGGGAAAAAAAAAAACCTTCAGAAAAAACCAAACAAAAACAAAAAACCCCAAAACAGGTTGCACTGCTATCATTCTGCAACCTGCGTATTTGTTAGATCTGACATCAGACACTCAACCAGGAGAGGAGATGAAAAGTGAGAACAGAGCCATTCCTTGCAGTAGAAGTCTGTACTTATACCCTTTGCTGTAATGTCAGGTTTCAGCTAAAGTGTTAGCAGGAAAGAGTTGTAATAGGTTGTCTTCAACATTTCCTACCACTTACTGTTCTCTCACCTCCTGACTCCTGTTCCACATTTGATTTCATTTCATGCTCTGAATGACGTCCTGCCTTCTGTTTTGGTTTCAGTGAAGGAAACAGTTTCTTCATGAGGTTTGATACAGGAGGTCCATTTGAATCACTGTCCACTGCAGACTCTTTGGACATTTCATCTCTTTTTGAGGCAACTTTTCTCTTTATTGCTTTCTCTGGAACAACTGTATCATTCTTACCAGAAAAGTGCATCTGTAAAGGTGTTTTAGTATATTTTTCAGGTAAATCACTGTTAACATAATTTTCATCAAGATCACTCCATGTTCTTTCATCATCAAACTCAAACTCACTCCTACTTATACAAGACACACTTCTCTGATGGTCTGAAGCTTTTCTAATCTGCTTTGACAGAGCAGTACAATCTTTGTCTGATATACTAAGGTCAGCATCTCCATTTTTGCTTTCTTTGCTGAGGTCTGTAACAGAACCCCCATAATCAAAAAATTCTGGATCACTTTCTCTATGGCTTATAAAGGATGTCTGAGCATCTTCATTTTCATCCTTTAATGTGGACTCACTCTCAGAATCTATAGGAGTATTATCACTGCCCTCACCCTTATCTTCATTTACAATCCACTGATTACTTTTTAAGTCAGGAGCTGCAGTCATGGAAGAAGCTGAAAATACTACACCATCCATTTTATTCAACAGATCCTTCATCCTAAGAGCTGTTCCGGAATGTGAGGCTATATGCATAACTGCTCTATCATTTGTGTTTCCCTGTGTCATACCATCTGTCTTTTTATTTATCTGATTTACAAGCTCAAAAGCCAGTGACTTGACTTGCTGCTGTTTTGCCTTGATAGGGGTAGAAGACATTCTGCGGTCTTTTAAAGCTTGCTGATCTTGATCCAAGATCCTCTGCACAAATGAGGAATTACTTGAGAAAGAGATCTCATCTGCAGCTTGTTCTAGAAACAAAAATTCATCTAATTCTAGATTCTCTTTTTCTTTTTCCCTTTCCCAGTTTTCCAGCTTATTCTGAAATGAAACTTCAAAAGACAGTTCTGAATCTTTTACAGGATTACCTACAGGACACTTAGAATTAGAAAAGGCACTCGACACCTCGTAAGACAACTGAGGCTTTTCTGTGCCAGGTAATTTGTTTCCAATCTTGCTGGCATTAGATTTAGTAAATTCTACTATATGCTCTTCATTTTCTATTTTGTTGTTAATTTCTGATGGGAAAAAATCTTTCATCTCTACATCATGATATTTTCCTGGTGGCATTCTTGTTTCTAATGGCAAGGTATTTTTTCTGTTGTGGTTCCTGAGTACCAGGGTCTTTGGAATAGGACAATGTTTGGCTTTATTGGGGCGATTATACTTTTTACATGGTGCAACAGGGTTCCCAGGAACCAATAGTTTGCCAGGAGGCAGAGTTTTCTTCTGTATTTGTGATCTGTCCACTTTAATGACATTTCCATCATCTGAACACTTCTGGTGGAGTTTTAGGGCATTTTCTCCAGGTTTTGTAATTTTAGGTTTGGCGTTAGTGAATCTTGTTAATCCTTCTCCTCTTTTCAGGAAGGGTCGTTTGATCACTGGTTTGCAAATGGCTGATCCATTTTTCTCCTGAAGAAAAAGGAAAAGTAAAGAGGAAGAAAAGTAAAACACCAAATGTTAAAAAGCCCCTTATACAGTTCGAAGATTTCTTCAAATAAACCCCACATATAAGTAGGAATTTATATAGTACATTTCCACTGGATTTCTAAAGACATCTTAAGTGAAATATTTGGGGCTTATTATTTTATTTTAATAATGTGAATACTGCATGTGGTGTCAGCTTTTGATGCTAGAATCTTCCTTGTGCATTTTTGAAGCAGCTGCAGTATCTTGGCACAATATATAAAGCACTTTAAAGATAAAAAAAAACCAAAACAAACCAAAAAAAAACAACTAACCTGTAGCTTCTGGGTTTGCTCCAGACGACGCTCTTCCAGTTGTATCTGTTCTTCCAGGTATTCTTCAAATGTCTGTTTCTTCTCCTGAATCACAGCTTTAATAGGTCTAGTGTAATTAAAGAAAATATATAGAGAAAAAGCAAGTCTTACGTTTCTGTGCAAAATAACTGTGTTTAAAGTCACTGCTGTTCAAAGACCTAAGGTGTAATTACATAAAGCATGACAAAATATAAGATACTTTAACACTTAATGACCAATCTGAGAAATGCATTGTAACACTAGCTGTTCATCTTTTGAGAAATGTCTTATGAAATCCTTGCTATCATTAATATACATATCTAAAAGATATTGTAGGCAGGGTTTGCTCTTTCTTCTTTCATTGCTTTTCTCAATGACTCTTCTGCCCAGATCACCAAACTTTCACTCGTATTTTAGTCATACATCCAATTTTGAAAGTATCACCTACCCAGTTCACTGATGCTACTGAGATTGTGTTCCTTACCTCCCCCTTCGATAGTCCTCTGCCTCCACAGCAGTAATGGGTCTGTCTGGGATTGAGTGAGCTTTCTTCACAGCAATCCATATGGTGCTGTGGTTTGGATTTGTGACTACAGCAGTGTTGATACACACAAATGTCTTAGATATTACTGAACACTGCTTGCATGGCATCAAAGCTTGCTTTGGTTTTTCATGCTGCTTCCTGCCCCCAGGAAGTAGGCTGGGGGTGGGCAAGACACTTAGAGGGGACACAGCCAGAACAGCTGACCCAGATTGACCAAAGAGCTGTTCCATGCAATATAACATCATGTACAGCAGCAGTAACTGGGGCTTGGTCTTCTAAAAGGAGCTGTTGCTCAGAGACCAAATGAGCATCACTCTGCTTGTGAGAGGTGGAGGGTGACTGCCTATGCATCACTTGGGGTCCTCCCCCCCAACCCCCCCTTTCTTATTAAACTGTTTTCATCTCAACCCCCAAGTTTTCTCAAGTTGGCTTCTCAGATACCCTCTCTGATTCTGCTCTGGGGGACAGACTCAGTGGGCAGCTCCGTGACTGCTTAGTTTCTAGCTGGGCCCAACCCACCATAGCTAGGAACAAGTACTTCTTGCTTTAGCAATGACCTGTCGGACACAGCACAGGTTTAAAACAATACCAGCCATTACTGCTGCTCTATCAGCTCCATAAACAAAGCTTCTATCATACATGTGAAGGCTTCTGCCACAAGCACTATTATTACTTCTAGCCATATGCAGATGTTTAAACAAATGTAAGTCCTGGTAACAAACTAGTCACAGCCTTACACTCCTCTTTCACATTACTACTTTCACCAGTAGATAGGAGGTTGTAACAAATCAAATTGGGAACAGTAATTATAACTGTTTATATACTAAACTGTGTTTCTAAACTACCATTACCTTAGGCTGCATACACCTCTTCAGCCAATAGACAACAGTACATCTTTCACAGAATAATCAATTTCAAGCCATAGCCTCTCTTACTACAGTTCTCCACAGTACCTAGCAAAATGCAATTCCTGGTTGAGAAAACTACACAGATTGAGAGTATCAGACCTTTTCAATTAGGACTGAGAATTCAACCAAACTCAAGTTATTTGATACAAGCTGCATAACAATTGTCTGATTTACCTTTCTTCTGTATTAGTCCACAAATGTTTTCCTCTGCTTGAATTTTCAGAGAGATCTGCACTTTCCACACGTAAAGGATCAATGTGATCATCTTCACTCTCCGTTAATATTTCCATCTTCTTTTGTTCTGGACACCACATGTTTTTTCCTATGAAGTTAACAGAAATTTATTTTTTTTCTTGCCACCAACAAATCAGTTTTCAGCTCATACTTTAAGCAACATTCAGGTCATATTAAAACCAGGAGGGAGCTTTATGGTAATTTAGTCTGTCTGAACTCCTACATGAAATAGTCCTAAGATTTGCCCAAATTAATTCTTACTTGAATTTGAGCTTTTTCCTTTTTTTTTTTTTTTTGCAAGAAACTTCCAAATATGCATTAAAACTTTTCCACAGACCTTAAATAACCCATTCTCATTGTTCATCTTCTTTGCTATTGTTAATTTATGGCTTAAAAATAAATGAACAAATTTGGATGTCTGCTGTATTAAAGAGCTCTCTTACCAAGCTTCTGTTTCTCATGTATATAGGTATAAAATAGGTTCAGTTTATTCTTTCACATACTCTTAAACCAAGCCCTCCGATTAAAAGTTTCAAAGCTGGTATGAAGTATAATGAAATGCAATGCTGTACCTTTTCTCCTATAATCTCTACAGGTTAATAAGGTTTAACCTTATTAAACTGCTAATTTCAAACCAAAACCACTCTTCCAGTCATAGGAGAAGACTAGTCATTCAGTGCCAATGGTAAAATTGAGAAGAGTAGGAAAGAAAGAACCCCTTTGAACTGCTCCTGACATACAAAAAATTTTTAGTCGTATGGTGGGACCCCATAAACCCATCTTGATTCCCAATTCCAGTTCAGTCACTAATCCACACAACAGAGCTGTCTAAAGACATTCTGCATCCCTGGATAAATTGTTATTTTCCATTTTCCTCAGGAAAATGTATGTACAGTTCAGCCTAAACAATTCTGCTATCCAGAATCAGTCATTATTTTCTATTTTCAATCTTTATCACATGTAAGCTTTAGCAGTAATGGTTTTAAGCTTTTCCTAAAACAGACAAGCACTTCATACAGACAGAAAAAAACTTGATTTTTGCCTCATGTTGCTTTTAATAATACCCACATGGACATCAGCAGGAGCAGCCCGAGATCTCTAAGCTGTCAGTAAAACAAACCACAAATCAAGTAAACCAACACTTGTATAAGATCTTCACAATAAGTAATAGAAAATTTCAGTAACTACAATGGGAAAAATAACCCACCACACACCAAGTTATCTTCTGTAAATGACTAACCAGTAATGTGTTTGTCTTCCTCATTTTTCAGACAGTTCTGGATTTTCATAGACACACCCAGACCTTGTTTCTCACAGGCAGGCACTCTTGAAGGGCTGTTCTTCAAAGATGAGGTGCATTCTTTGCTGTTTAACTTTAGTAAAACATCACTGTCTTGTGCATGTGGAGAACCAATTGAAGCATAAGCTCTGTCTTCAAAGATATTCTGATACCCAGATGATGGCAACCGGTGTAAAGTAGTTAAGCCCACTGAATGCCCAGGTCTCAGCTTTTGACCTTCAGCCATTAGAGGATAGCCTTTAAATTAATAGAAAAAAATAAAGTCTGTGTCATTATATGTGTATTACACCACCACTGTTCCACAGGAGAAAAGAAATGACACTGAAAGGCCAGATTGACCACTCAGCTCCACCCTTAGGTTAGTGACCATGAAAAAGGAATTGGGCAACCTGGGTTTTTGTTCTCCTGAACTAAGCCCTAAGTCCATCTTCTCAGGCAGGCAGAGTGAAAGAAAAATAATCATTTAGGACAGGTTGGATTTATACTGCCAACAGGAGAAAATACCCCTGGCTCAGCTCTCAAAGCTTTTCCCAGCCCAGCACTGTCCCCTTCTGTTGCACACAGCAAATGAGACTGGAAAACCGGTACAGGTTACAAGTGTTTGTTTTTAAATACAGATCCTTCAGCGCATCACCAGAAGAAATTTGTGCTGTGAGAGCACATGCGAGGAGAGAACACTTAATTTGGTGACGCTGACAGCTTAAAGCAATCAAAAATATTGTGAAAAACAGTTCATGAGAAACAAAAGCAGCTGTTTGTTCTACACTGTAATTTATATGTGAAATATGTTCTTCATATGATCAAGTTACATATGATCAAGTTACAATTACAGCTGGCATTTTATAAAAACAGGACAGTCTTCCTTCTTCACTTAACTTTCAGGCACTGGAGCAATGCAGCATTTATCTTTTGATCACTCAAGTTTTCTTAAGGTGAAAAACACTGAATATGCTTCCAGGTTTTAACTGGAAAATGAGATTAAATTCTTCGGTTTACTCAAAGTACGTCATACGGTTTCTTTCTTAACTTACCAAGAACTGCTGTCTGGCCAGATACCATGCTAAGTAACTTATGCTGCTCTTCCATTAGCCTTTGAAGTTGCTCCATCTGTTGTTTCTTTAGTTGCTCCTGTTTCTGTTGTTGCAATTCCTTCAGCTTTTCAATCAAAATATATAAATGTATTGAGGTTAAGCTTACTTAGAACGTACCACAGGATTAGTGTCACAGAGACAACAGGTCTTGTTTTAAACGTTTTCCATTAGGTAAGTGTAACATGAAGGAAATTAAGAATTTTCCTATCTATGAATACTCTTGCTATTTCCAGTTTGTCCAGTTAACAGTTCCACCAGTGTTTAATTGACCTATCTGCAAACAACAGGAATCAGAACACTCACTTCTGCTGCATAGGGAAAGCATTCAAATTCTGCTCTTTTAAAATTAACATCTGCTAAGCTGTTGTTTTATTCAAATGTGAAATACTTCATAATAATTAAAGCTTTAGAGAAAGTGCAATGGAGTTCCCCTCCCGCCCAAGATCTCAGTCAACAGTCTCAGTGAACAGTACTGATACAAAAGGCCAAGAGGAGGAAAAAGATTAGAGAACATTAAGACTCCTGAAGCTGCCTGAAAAAAACAAACAAACAAACAAACAAAAAATAACCAAACAAAAAAATCTAAAATACTGATTAAATTCAGTAGTCCAGTCTTCATTTCCTTGTGCAGCAAAGTTCCTGGCCCTGTCTCAAGCCCTATGCAGGACCAGGGCATTCTGTACCCTACCAACCACAATGGTGGTGGGCTTCTGTGTCCATCTCTACCTCCAACACATACATATGTGCTACTTCGAGTTCCTCCAAAGGAGAGACAGAAGCCCTACTTAAATCCTTCCACAGACCAACAATTGGACCACACCTGTGATAAAACCGTGTGCACCTTTCCATGTAAAAAGATTTTAAGAACAAGCACATTGCCACTGAATGCAATTTCATTTTAAACTGGAACCTGTGCCAGCTGGAAACAACAGAAAGTAGACTCTCAATAACTGCACATCAGTGGGGAGGACACCAACTTTTATCCATGCATAACTGTGACTTAGGAGTTGCTCTTTAAGCTGTATTCTTTCTGTTGCAGAGTTTGCTTACTTCCAGGTATAATCATATGCAGGAACGAAATAAATCTTAGCGAGATACATCAAGAAATTTTAAGCCTTTTACCTGTTCAAGCTTTTGTAAGAGTGGATCCCTGTGCTCAGATTTATTCTGACCATCCATTTCACCACGGACAAAGTCTGGTTTAAAAGTTTCTGCTTTACATGCTGCTGTTGGAGAAGATGTTTCAGTGATATACTGCTGACGTGCACAAGAGCTAACAGAGTCTTCACACAAGGAGTCATCACTTACAGAACAGCTCTCTGAAATACGCAACCTTTCAGCAGGCAAAGCTGTGATATTTTCAGGTCCAGATAACAAGTTTTCTTTGTTGATTTTCAAACCAGTAAAACTAGGATCTAATAAGACTCCAGCACGGGAACTATCAGACATCCAACGCGCAATGAAGTTTTGTTCACTACTCAGATCTTCAATAGTTGGCATCTTGCAAACTGTATCCCAAGTTACTTGCTGGTGTAGCATTAACATAACAATATGTTATGTAGGGTCAGTAGAATATCACCTAAGTCCCAGCTATTTGGTATGGATGATTACCTACTTTTAGCACCTAAAAATTAAACAGATAAACAGAATAATAAATGTACAAATAACAGATTACCAGCAAAATAAACTTACTCTCTTATAACCAACCTATTTTATTTACAAAAATAAGTCACAGTCTACTTTTTTGTTGGTAACAGAAACAATTTGGACAAGTAACAAACACTTTCTATACATAAAATCAGCATAATCCAACTTTTAGACTTATTGAGTACAGTTAATATTATCTCAAATACTACGAAGTATAATAACCTCTTCAGTAGTACAGAGAGGGATTCAGAATTTTTTTTAAATGCCTGCAACAAAAAAAGAGGCAATTTAAGGAGCTGAGAGACTTCCTGCGCAGGACCTTCGTATTAATGACAAGTTTCAAATACATCCATCTAAATACAAGCATTTTACTGCACATATTTCAATGCAGCACTTACCATTTTCGTGTCATTTTCTCATGGGAACTCTAGAACCATCCTGCCTGTTAGGTTCTTCCCGCTGTAAAAAGGCTTGTTTGAAACAGTGACAGTCACTAAGAGAAACAGCAAAATATCCTTAGGAAAATGCTCTCCTACTGCCTTCTGTTTATGAGACGCCACTGGAAGTTTCCGAGCGAAGAACAGATTCCTGCTCAGGCCAACGAGTCCACAGGGCGATTTTTCCTGTCACCTTTACCAGACCCTTTCGCGGCAGCTGACTGTTAAAAGCTCCCCTGAAGTTTATCGGCAGCAGCTCCTTACCGCCTCCCGAGACAGCTGGCAGGGCTGGAGCCGGCCCGGCCCGGCAAGCCGAGACGAAGGTAGGGAACAGCCGTGTTCCTCAGCCTAGCCGAGAGGCCAGGCCCGGCGCTCTCCTTCCCCCACGGACAGGAGCGCGAACACGGCCTCAGCCCGCGGCACCACAACCCCCTCGCAGACGACGTCCCGAGGACGCCGCCAGCGCCCGCCGCTCTCCCAGCCCCACAGCACCCGCACCGCGACAGCTCCCACCCGCGGCCCCTCACAGGCTCTGGGGCGGAGGCACCAACACCACTCCGAGCTGTCTGCCACCCTCCTTCTTCTATTACAAACCTGCCGCCATAGCACGGCCTCCCGGCGCCATAGGCTGAGCACCACCCCAGCGCTGAGCATGCTGGGATTTGTAGTCCCGAGCCGCTACCTCCCCGCCCAGCCGCAAGGCGGTACATCGGCGCTCGGACTACAGCTCCCGAGAGCCTCCGCGGCGAAACAGCCGTTGATGGGCATCAACAGCACAGCTCCGCGTCCGGAGTCACCACCGCCCCGGCCCTGCCGGGCTGTGTGGGGCGGTAACAGCGGCGGGGATCTTTTCAGGCTGCTGGGCCTGGGCGTCGCTCCTGGGCAAGGCCCGCAAGTGGAGGCGGCTCCCGGGTCCTCCCTGCTGGAGGCCTCTTTGGGAGCTGGAGGTTCTTGACAGGCAGCGCCTCCAGGAGGCCGCAGACGGCAATGGTGTTTAGAGGGTGTCCCGGGGTCGTGTCTAGCGAGCCGTCCGCAAGACTCTTGTTAAATAGCTGTCAGTCAGGGAGGAAACGGAAGATAAATGGGCAAAAAGCACCCCCTGGCTTTCTGACATTTTGTGCTTTAGGCATGCTCTATCTTACTGAGCAAAATTAGTGTTTTCTTCTGAGCTCCAGTAAGTGGCAGAGCATCACACAACAAAAACTTGTATGTTGTAGGCAGTGACCTGTTCTTGCAGTTGTTGTGGGCAGGTAGAAAACCGAGCTCTAGATTGTGTAAACCCAGGGCAGACCTCTCATTGCCTGGTGCTTGTTTCAGTTCCCAGTGTTACTGTGTATTGTTCCACAGGGCTCTTTCTGCTGAACATCATCTTCCCAGTGCTTTGGTTTTGCCTGTTGTGAATATATTGTCTACACAATCGTCTTCACACTCGATTCTGCATTAGCAGTGATAAGCTCCTGTGCTAGAAAATAGAAGGATTTGTAGTGGTGCTTTTTTAAAAGCACCCTTTGGCTTCTTCAGTAGGAAAATCACAGAATCCTAGAACGGACCTTAAAGTTCATCTAGTCCTACCCCCTTTGTGTGACCATCCATCCAATTCCTTATCCACCAGGTAGGTGGTCCACCCATCAAATCCATGTCTCTCCAGTTGAGAGACAAGGATGCCATGCGGGACTCTGTCTAAAGTTTTGTGCAAGTCTAGATACCTGATGTCAGTCATTCTTCCATTATCCACCAACACCATGATCCCATTGCAGAAGGCCACCAAATTTGTCAGGCACGATTTGCCTTTAGTGAAGCCATGCTGGCTGTCACCAATCACCCCCTTATTGTCTATGTGCCTTAGCATAGTTTCCAGGAGGATTTGCTGCATGATCTTGGCAGGCACCGAGGTGAGACTGACTGGCCTCTAGTTCCCTGGATCTTCCTTTTTTCTTTTTAAAAATGTGGGGTATGTTTCCCCTTTTCTAGTCAGTGGGGACTTCAATGGACTGCCAAGAGTTCTCAAATATGATGGATAGTGCTTGGCCACTTCATCCGCTAGTTCCCTCAGGACCCAATACAGTAGAGGTGTTGTTTCAGTTTACCTGCACTCTGAAGGCCTTACAGGACTGCAGGTTACTCACGGTCTACTGCTGGATGATGAAATCTTATTGTTGGCTTCTTCTCTGTGCCAGAAACTATAATCCGTTGCTAACAATGGTGTTGAATCTATGGCTTGGTCATGAAGTACAAGCTCATGTGCTTGTGTGAAACCCAAAAGGCTACTGGGGCCTTACGGATCACCAACAACATAAATTAAAATTGTTAAACCAGTGGTAATTGTCAGCAGTCCCACTTTGCATAACTTCCTTATTTGGTGCTGCAACAACACAGTATTCCACTGATAAAAGTGGTTTTCAGCAGTTAATTCTCAACACACAGACTAAATACAATCTTTTTTGTGCTGATTTTGAACATTGGAAATGTTTCCATTCAAAAAGAATAAAGCCAAACACTGCTAAATTCCTTGAGAAGTTTGTTTCTCAAGGGAAATAGAAGACAGGCTACTGCTCAGTGGTAGCATTCATCAATAATGAATGGAAATAAAATCTTCTTCACTCAA
Organism: Neopsephotus bourkii; assembly: GCF_033783945.1. NCBI lineage: Eukaryota > Metazoa > Chordata > Aves > Psittaciformes > Psittacidae > Neopsephotus > Neopsephotus bourkii. Next base: position 6,439,662 of record NW_026902113.1, read on the forward strand.
GAGAGAGACAAGCTGCTTGGGACAGACTTTGAACAAGTTTTAACTCAATTTTTTGCTCTCTGACAAATATTTGAAAGTTCAGTTGTACTTTAACAGCGAAAATTTCCTTCTCCTGCCAAGTGCATCAAGGATTACTGCCCCTTATGCTGCAGGAGACTACACTTTGCTTGACTTATTTATTTAGCAGAGTCTCTGTCCCTTCGGGCATTTTACAAGGAGCTACTAGTGTGTCCTAGCTCTCCCTGCCTACAACAGCCAGCTTCTCTCTCCAGTTATACCTCACACTGTTGGAGAAGCAGGAAGATCCTCCAGGGAGGGCAGATGCCTGAGCAGGTGAGTATAAACCATTTGGCTCCGTCAGAACCACCTAAAGATGATCAGGGGTCATTTAAAACCTCTTGTGCTGGGAACAGAGAAGGGAGGGGGTTGTCTTTGTAGACAGACTTGGAGAAAATGAATCCAATCCTTCAAGCTTACGCATTCCTTCTGTGCTTGCTGGCTGACCTATGGTTTATTTACAGATCAGTCCTCACTATAATTTTTTTCTCAGTTCTTAGCAGCTCAATTTTCGTAAGCAAATATAACATAAAATACTTCTGTGGAATTTTGCATCGGATGCAGCTAGCAATTTCAGTTGCTTCTGGTGTTTTCCAGAAGAGGTAAGTTGTCTAACCAGGCTGATGCTTGCATTTGGTTGTATGTATTTCATTGCCTTCTAATAAACTTTTTGTTTTGGCTGTGCAAATGGAATTCATTATTTCCTGATGAGACAATTTCTGGTGATACTTCAGCAGTATCCAGAGTCTGCTTTAAAGAATATATTGGGGAAACTAGTGCCCACAGAGCTCTAGTGAAGAGGAAAGCAGTGACCAGTTCTATACTATGGTTATTAAAGGAAGTTTTTGGCAGTGGCACATTTGCCCTTGTATATGCCTCAAATTAATCTATCTATCTTGTTTGTGACAAGCTTCAAAATAAAGTTGATAAAAGCATCACAAAGCAAGTTTTCCCACAAAGCCAAGTTATAACAAGGCTGCATTGTGAAAGATTTTAATTACCTTAGATAATGTAGTGAAAACCTCTTAGTTAATAATGGAGAGTTGGGGGGTTTTCTGTGAGCACTGAATAGTTTTATGCCGAAAGCACTGCTAAGCCATAAAATAAAAAAAATATAAAAGAAAAAAAGAGTCACAAAATAGATGTATATAAGGAGATCATGTGCCCTTTGATCTGCCATCTGCCCAACCTAAATGTACATATTACCAGTAGAGTTGCCAGTTCTTTCAGGTATATAGTGCAGTAGATGATTTGGGCCCTTCATATAGAGTACTTTTCTGAGATGAAATTGTATAGACATGTAAAATTTTGTCTGACAGTGTTGATTTTCCATGTTGTTGGCATATTTGGGGATTTTTTGTTCTAGGAAACTAGTTAAGAAACTGTTCTAATAAATGTTTCCTCATTTGCTCATACATGATGGGGAAAAATGTGACATGGTAAATAAATGCAAGTAGTTCAAACAGCATCAACTTTCTTTTTTTGCAATCTTTAATGTAGGTGTTGTCTATTTATAGAAGTAGGAGAACAGAAGCTTAAATAGAATTTTCAGTATGTAGGAGCTCACATTAAGTTGGAGAAAGTTGATTTTGCTCTGAATAGCCTCTCCAAGAGAGAGGCCACTTAAAACAAGACATTTTTGGCTAACATAAGAACTGTCTTCCTTTCACATTATTTTTACTTTCAAACAAGCAATTTCTTATTTGTTCTGCCTCATCCTCTGCATCCAGGTTGAATTTGGAGAGTCCAAGTATTCTAAAGTCTCAGTTTTGTCCAGTTACCTCACAAATAAAATTATTTGGCCTTAAGTCATTGTGGAAAATTTACATCATGAAGTAGGTTTCCCAGAAATACAAACAGAGGAAACCCAAAGTCTTTACCAGTGACACTGATACTAACCCTCTGGGTGAGGTGAGGACATGGTGTACTGGGATTGAAAGAATCGTTGTTAAATAGAATATATGACCCGAACGTTTTGTTTTACAAGCATATGTTCTCTTTATGCTAGTTACTGTAGCATTAGCAGCATGTCTGTATTAGCAGTTTGGCTTGGAGCAGTGATGCAATTTTAAGCCAAATCTCTCAGTTGTCAAGAGCTGCCTTATGCTTATTAATTCCTCAGAGTGGTTTTGAGGTGTGCCTTCGGAATGACTTTCAGAGAGAACTGTACTGGGCTCTGTGCTTCAAAAAAGCTTCCTGGGGGCAGTGGTTTGGGCTTCTGTCTGCACCCACCCTGTCATAAGGCTCTCTAGCTCCCACTTAACACTCATTTACCACTGAAGGGCTCTGAAACCCTAGAAAACCTGTGGCATGCTGAGGAGCTCATAGGCTGTACAAAGATCTTAGTGTTCTGTATAGTGTTCTCATTTACACTAGAACTGTCATTCTCATGAGTTTTTAAGATAATTTTGCACTCACAGGAATCTAGGAAAACAAATACATGTTGATGACACATTTCAATAGCTTTAACTAGACACTGCTTTTATATTTTATTGCTATAAATTCTACTCCTGTCTAAATAAAACTTTCCCAAGCTCTCATATCTTAGCATGGTTGTCACAAGTGACACACAGCTGGTTTTCATTCAGGTTGCTTTACAGACAATTCAGGTTGACAGTGCTGAGAAGAGAAGCAGTCCCCCTACTTCCATCTCTTCCCTATCTCTCCAGCACTTCCACTTCTACAATATCCACTGCTACACTACTCCTTTTTTTAAACCTTTGTCATATACCAGAGCGTGTGTTTAGACTTAGGGTTGTCCTCAGACAACCAGGTTGTCCTCCCTACTGGGGAGAAAATTATCCCAGCCAAAACCAGGATAAGTAAGTAATTTTGTGCTTAATCACAAGTTCCAGATTTATTTCAAAGATCTTAGTAGGAAAATATCAAGTGGTGCAAGTGTTGCAGAGTGATAACCTCGCCTCATGTAGAGAAATAAGAATTGTACAGATTATGGCTCTGTTCAATATTTAAACAGAAATATTCAATTTACATTTTTAATGCATCTAGCTCTGTTGGTACTGAAATGTCACATAAAAAATCAACAGCAATATACTCCCTCCTCAAAAGAACCAGGGAAATATTTTCCCTGGATGAAACTGCCATGCTGTTTTCCTTTCACTGTCAGAGGGGAAACTCTGAATAAGGAAATGCATCACTGAATTGTTAAAGTAAGCATTTGATTAGAGAGTGAGGAAGAGATGGTTGTAGAGTGAGAAATCTGTGATACTGCAGCTTTTTATTTAAATAAGCTTTTTAATTTGAACATATGTTGAACAAGCAGGATGGATAAATCAAAGAGCCTGTTTCCATTATATGCATATTTTATTAGTGCAATCAGTGGGCTGAATCTCTACTGGTACATTACATGCCTAGGAATGCTTGCAGGAACTGTGGCCAGGTAGCATGGGTTGGCCTGCGCCTGTATGAGTGAACTCTCTCGGCCCTCAGGACTGAGTGCTCATATCCAGTCTGCCTAATGCAAATGCTCATGGTGATGCTCTGCCTCCCAGACTGTGCCTGGAAACTGGGAGGATGTCAGTTGGCAGAAGCTTGAAGCATGCAGAAGAACACGCTAATGCCTTAACAATGTAAGTATTCACATGCCAGTGAGAGGGAATTATCTAACCTAATAGTGAAGGCATAATACCTGTTACTTCTGCCACCTGAAAGTGACATTTATTTTCTCCTTCTCCTGTCTAGCAATATGGCAAGCTCATAAACAAGCTCATAAATATTGTCATTCTGTGTGTATGAATTTATTGCAGATTTTTCTGGTTTTGGTTGGATTTTTTTTTTCTTACATTCAGATCTGTGTGTGGAAATTGATTTTACATTTTTCCATCTCAGAGTACACCTACAGTCCAGCTTAATAATGCATGCAAAGCTTTGGCAGGCATTAATATAGCTCAAGCTTTATGATTTTCCTGATGGAGCGCTGCTTACCATCACAATTTTTTCTTTTCTTGGTTCACACAGGTTTTTGCAATCCAGACGAATTCACTGAGTGCTGAGCACCTCTTTCTTCCATAAAAATTCTTGGGAGAGCTGAAAATCAAGATTGAGACTGCTCTTAGTTGATCGGGAAGCAGTATTGTTACAACTGTTTTTAATTATTGAGTTAAAGGAACAAAACCAGTTCCAACACTCTTGAATCTATTAACAAGATGCAGCTTTCACTTTTAGAGACTGATGTTCAGTCATGGGTAGGTATTTTGTTACTCTGTGGGAATGTACTAGAAGTTACACTTGGTCTAAATATCCTAATGCTGAAGAATATGATGACACATATATATCTTGAAGTGAAAGTCAGGAATTAGGGAAGAATTAGCTTCAGACATGCATGTAGCTGATGAAGCTAATAAAAAAAATCATGTAACCAGCCAATGAAGATACATTTACTGTGTTTCTTCCATAGTTTTTCTAAAGAATAAAGACTGAAATTAGCCTTCATCATCAGGTTCACAATAGACATTCTGACCTCTTAGTACAATAGCTTATTCAGGAAGGATTTAACTTCTCAAAACTTTTTTGTTGTTATTTTGCCACTGAAAAATAGAATTTTCTTCTTCTATTAGTTCTAACTTAAGTATGATGTTGCAGCCTATTACGTTACGGTATTTACTGGGCATATGTGATTTTAATTACTCTGATTCCATTCCAGATTTTACAGTGAAAATTATCAAGATACTTCTTTTTTGCCCCAAGTTTTAAAATGCAGTGTCCTTGAAAAAGTAAGCTTTTCTGATACTGTGAGAGAATATAGGAGGATAAGTACGTGAATAAAAGGTTTACAGTTTTATACACATCAACAGCAACTCTTCTAAGTTATCATGTACAGCAATGCAACGAGGAGTATTGAAAAGTATGTTAATGCTTTCTGTGTTTCAGTGCAATGCAAACAGAACTTTCGTATTGTTGTAGGATTCTCACCAAAGTATTGCAGTAGAATATTTGCTTCTGACAAGGTATATGTCTTCATGGCTGTTATATGGTAAATCTAATTAAGATTTTAAACTTCATTAAAAATCTATCAAAGCCCAAAATTGATGGAAGTGTAGAGCAGTCAGTACTGTGAAGCCCTGAGAGGAGCTCCTGCTGGTTGCTATGATACAAATAATGAATAATACTGCTTCTTTTCTCAGCCAGTCATATTGTGTGGCTCTAAATGGGGTGAAAAGTAATTTTTTCCCATTTACATTCTCACTGTACTTTATCTACTTCTCTCTTCCACCAGGGTTAGCTTTTATTACAGGGCACAGCTGGCACATAGATTATTTCCAGCAGTGTTGAAGGGCCCACATGTCCTCTCGTGATCTCAGAAGCCGTGTAGTGATGCCATATAGACAAGTAATATAAATGTCCAAACTTGTGTAAGAATTGTTTAACAGCATCAAGTTGGTAGCTTGTGGAGTTGTAGAACAGTGAGAAAAAAGCTCAAGTAAATGCTTTGACAATGTTCCTCAGAAGAAGAGGGGAGTATCTGTTTTCACAGCTCTTTGATGCATGAATTGAACTGATTTTCATGGCCTCTCTATTCTCTTGTAGCTTTGCTGCTCCAAATTTTTGTTTTTACAGAGTGAAGTCTTTCCCACTAGAGCTTTCTGGGCTATCAATCTAGTGTCATCTGTTAGAGATGGTCATTGCTGAACCACATGTTCTTTTAAAGGAAGTGATGGGGTCTGCAGGCTATTATGTCCATGTACCTAACAGTACCATGCACTGATAATGATATCAAGCAGATCAATTTCTGTCTTCTCCAAGACTTCATGTCTCAGTTTTCAAAACAGGTCTTGGCCATCTGTCCTTTCTTGCTCTCCTCTTGAAAGAATTCATAATAGCAAACCTTCCCTTGAGTTCAATGGGACTGAAGAAATTATACTAAGCATGAATGAACACTGTGCACTGCATTGTTTATGGGAATAGGAAAGTTTAATTATCTGTGTAAGAACACCACTGCCATGACTTGCATTTTTGTCTCTTCACTGAATTGTGTTTATTTTACTTCAGTTACTTCTAGAAGAAGCCAGTCATTCAAGTGTTTTATGTCAGAAAGTGGCTAATAATGGCTTTAAGCTGAAAAAGGGTTGATTTAGATTAGACATTAGGAAAAACTTCTTCACTGTGAAGGTGGTGAGACCCTGGCACAGGTTGCCCAGAGAAGCTGTGGCTGCTCCATCCCTGGCAATGTTTGAGGCCAGGTTGGATGGGCTTTGAGCAACTTGGTCTATGGAAGGTATCCCTGTCTATGGCAGGGGGTTGGAACTAGATGAGCTTTAAGATCCCTTCCAATGCAAACCACTCTATGATTCTAAGTTAGTGATTTTGTGGAACTGATCTAAGCAGAAGCTATTGGCCACCTGGATAGTTTACTGTTTGAATCAGTAAACTACATAAGCTTAAATGAGGTTAAGTTAATTCTTATTACTCTGGAAGGATGAACACCTAAATGCTGTTAGAAGTAATTTTCTTCCTAGCAAACATGTACATTTTGTTTTAGATTGGGGTTGGTAATTACACTTTTTATACTCCTGCTCTTCAACAAACCCATGCTTCAGATGTTTTTATCTCAAATTTTACTTTAGAATCATGACACTAAAAACATGCTGTACACCCTGAGGTAGATGACTGTCTTTTCCGTTTTACTGCAATTAACACAACTCTTATGGGAGGATCCCTTCCATGAGGTAAATCAAGATAGCCATAGAAAGCAGTGCATAATAGCAGGTTACCGTCTAATGCCAGTATATTTCAACTGTATTTCAGTCAGCCATTCTCTTGCAATGAAAAAATAGTTTTAATTATAATCCCTGTCTGCATTATCAGACTCATGTAATTAACACACAGCTACTCATAAAGGCCTTTGGAGATTACAGCTGTTATTAAGAGTAACTGCCTGTCTATTCCTGTGTTACGTCTATGGTTCACTTAATCCCACTTTCTCACATACCTCAATTCTTTCACTTTGCTCCCTAGACATTTAAGAGGATAATATTTATTCATGTAATTTAAGTTCATATAATTTAACAAAGAGCCAACAAAGTGACTGTTTAAGGTAAAAGTTTTTCCATCTCTGTTATCACTGAAGGCAAAATTACCTGAAGACTATGCAGGTTTTGAACTGGAAGAGCTTTGCCAGTAGGTTGCCAATTCTGGAATGACTTTGCCCAAACCTTATAACATGAAACTCACTTTTAGTGCTCTTCATTTGATGTATGGTAGAAGAATACTCCTTTCACTTTCTGATGTGGAAATCGTATATATTTATGTAGGTTCTATTTATGTAGTATTATGTGTACTACTATGGAGACAGTAGCAAGTACATTGCATAAATCAGCAAAGACGTAAGGAAATGCTATTTGTGGTAAATGCTTTATATGAGGTGCAATTGTTTGAATATTAAGATTCTTAACACATTTCAGGTAGGTGAAATTTTATAAATATTTGATGAATAATGTTCAATCATTGGTAACTTTTGCGAAAGCTGAACCACAGAAGAAGAACCTAAAAGATTCTGTATCTCAGTGCACTGATCTGTTTTCACTAACTCCTCCCACTTGTAATTAATTTTCTAAAGAATAGCATTTGTATTGAAAGGAAAAAAACAACCCCACACCTCTGTGTACTCTCTGTATTTCTGAAACATAGCAATTAAGAAATGGATTGCTGTTCAGTTAGATTAACACTCCATTTTTTTTCCCAAAGGCATTTGTGAGACAGAGACCAGTCTTGAATCAATACTGAACTGCAGTAAGACATTGCCATGCAGCCTCTAATGTCAGCATTTTAATAGCTGTTGCCTGTGGTTCATGTAAAGTAAAAAGCATTTTGCCTTTTTCCTCCTGCCTCAGGAAGAGAAAATAATACTGAGTATTCTGTAAAAATTTCCAATTGAGAAGGAACATAATGACAGAAGCAAATCCATATCCTGTCTGTCTGGATGAACTGTCTAGAATTACTTTCAATTCATCTGTAGGTTGCACTTTACAAACAGGACTTCTAGTCTGCTTTATATATTTTAGGGTGAACTAGTGAAGTTAGATATTTAGTTAGATATTTCTCCTCTACTTTCTGCTATTTCATCAATGCATTAAAGCTGATAATATGAATTTACAAGATGTTAAAGAACATTTTCTTTCAATCTGATTCACATTCCTTTTTATTTTACTGCTTAATGTACTTTGCAAGTAGCCCAGCATAAGGGCAGAGTAATATCCAACTTTTAAATACTGTTTTCATGTCCTAGCTGCAAGAAATATTTTGTGGATATTGCACTCACAAGAGCTAAAGTTTTATTTCAGTGTGTAATTAAATGATCCATTTTCCGTATTTATTGCTTTGTGCTCTTTCTGCAATTTTGCAATAGCTTTCAGTTTAATAATCTCTTGTTTTAAAGGTGGGTAAAGCAGAAGGTATTTTACTCTAGGTAAAGAATGCACTGGATGAAGGAGCTGGCAAGGTGGCACTACAAGAGATGATGATTGAATTCTATCAAGTTATACGTCACGAAATTGAAATAGACAATAAAGTTTCCAAAAAAGCTGTTAATATAGAAAACAAAGACCTGTGTCAGGTAACTTTTCCAGATTGCTAGTAAGCCTTGACCTGTACTGTGCTACACCAGTTTTGAACATGCTCACTGGATATACTGACAGGATACTTTGCACAGCTAGTGACAGGCTGTCAGCTTAAAACAGTAATTCATTGGAATCTTATGGTCGAAGTAATACTCATGGGGAATTAAGTGTTTTCAACAGGAAGACCAGTTGCTGTCCACATGGTGCCAGGAGTTTCCATTGCAATCATTGTTGTGATGGAACCTTCAGCTGGATCAAATGAGAATCATGGGACTGTTATCATCCAGCTGACCCTAGCAACTACTCCAGCATATACATCAGGATTTTCTATCAATTATCTTAAACTGTGCACAAAATATATCTAAGCTATTTTAACTGTATGCAAAGACTGTTCTGTGTACCCTTTCCTTCCTGTATATGCACAGACAGTTTCTAGAGACTATTTAAAATCTGCTGATTTATGTACAGCTTGGTCTGTTCTTACATCTGCAGCACAAACTGCCTGGGGGAGCTGGCTGGACTGACTGGATTGTTAGTGCAAGAAATTAGCCAGTACCTCTGCTCAGGTAACATCTTTCAGTTGGTCTAAGCACAGCTGTCCTGCCTAGGGGAATCTCCAAGGACCTACCCCATAACTCCCCCTTAGCTCCTGTGTTATTCCTTCATTTTTAAGCAGACCAAGAGTTGAGTCAACTGGGAGTTCAGTTATTCTGCTGAAAGTCAGTCCATTATCTCATATTTGAAGAAAGCAGCTCAGAAATTCTCAGCTTGATGGGGGGATTGCTGATGAGGTGTGCTGAGTGCACACATGGATGCTGCCCTTGCACCCAGCAGCAAGGGCTGGATGCTCCATAAAAGGAATGTGGAGGGGGCTGGAAGTGAAAGTGAGCAAGGCCAGGGCAGTTGTGCCACTGCAGCAGACCTAGTTCCATGGTACCCACATAGAAAAAGCAGAGCAGGTGACAGTGACTGATGGTGATGGTAGCCAGGGTAAGTCCAGACTAGCTCTTCATTATGTCTTCTCTAGCAGGTCCAAGGTCAAACTGAGAACTTGAGGTGGGAAGCTGGATGCAGGTCATATTGGCAGCATAGCTCAGCCAAGAGAGCAAGAGCAAGACCTAAGCTCAAAGGCACCTCTTGGGCAAAGGAGAATCTGGCAGGAATCTGCTCAGTCTTCTCACAGCTCTCTTTCAAGGCTCCACAGCTGCACTGTCAAAACTGGTCCTGAGCCCAAGCAGCCAGGTCCTCTGGAAAGGCAAGAGGCAGTCAGAGCTCTGACAGCTACATCATTCTTGTAACTGTACAGAAACCTCAAATTCCCTCCTCCTACTGCCATTATAATGTAAATTCCATAGATTCCACCAGACATACCTCTTTCTTTTGGCAAAGGATATCCAGAAGTCAGTTTTCTGTAAATTACAAAATATAAAGGAGGAGAGGTGCTATGCGCACTGTTCTCCACCCAGACCTTTACACAATAGCTAGGCAGAGCATTCAGCTGGCAAGGATTAAAAGTAAGAAGAGGTAAAGGGGGCATTTGAATCTTTTGTGTAATTGATGCATGGCTCTTGGCTGTATGTGATGTGGCACCTTGGATCCTGCTTAGATTTGTATGAATGAGATTATTCATTAAATAATGCACCTTCAGGTTACGACAGCATGCATGGAGTCTGTAAAACAGCAGACATCTCTATTCAGGCTTTGAGGTACTGATCCTGCAGTACAGGGCACTTGAAAAGGCACCAAGTTTTGGATACCACTGGTTAGATAACAGAACAAATGTCATCTGCATGTCAATTCAGACACTAAATCACTAGCCAGTAATGTGTAAAATCACTTTTGTCTGTCTTGCAGCCTGTAAAATGCATATAAAACTTCCACGACTCTAAGTTATTATTTGTAAAGAATTCTTGCAAGTAATTAATCCTTGAAAGAAAGATGTAGATATTATATTTTATTATAACTGACTCATATATAAACAGCTGCTCTGTGATAAATTGATATTTGGAAGCAATATTCTGTTCTGATAGAATAAGAAATCACTACCATGGAAGGTTCATCGTTCTGTAAATGAATCCAGATGATAAAAATCCCTGTCTTTACAGGTCAGGCAGGCACACTAACAGATACAGTTGCTGTCTAGATACCCACCAGGTTTTTATTTATTTTGCTCTTAGTTATTTTGAGGAATGATTGTGCTTCATGAAGAAGAGGAAATGCAAAGAAAGTGGAGAATACGAGGTAAGAGGACAAAAAGATGGTAATGATACGAAGAGATTAGGAGAGTGAAAACAAAAGCTGTCAGATTCTATTATTCTTCAAAAACTATGTCATTTAGGTTCACCTCTTCATCAATTTGTGGGGTTTTTTTTAGGTATTATCTGCAGCTTTGTTTTTGTTGTAGAATACCTTTCTTTGTTTCTACCAGGATGATGAATTTGTTGAGTAAAAAATCCTTCAGACTAAAATTAGATACGCTGTTAAGTTTTGCCATGCTGAAGTAAATCATTCTATTTCAGCTTGCCATTGGGATGGAACTGATGCAAGATAAAACTGAACCAAAGTCACAATACCATTTACAGTATCAGAGTAAGAAATGTTTCCTGTTTGTGTATTGACTTGCTTCCAGAATTTCCTAAATACCTATCAGAACCCTTTTTAGAGTACTCGTATGAAGATAACTTGATAAAAAATAATTTGTCGATGTTACCAAATTAGTGATTGCCATGTGGCATCTGTGTAGCATCTGTTTAACAGACTTCCTATAGGCATAATTACCAACAGCAGTTGCAACTGTCACAGTGTGTTTCAAGAGAAGAAAAGGAAGCCCGTTTGCATAAATCATCAGATGGTCTTTAAATAATTTAAATATAAAGTTCTAAACAAAGACCTTGTAAGACCTTAAAGAACTATCATGATCCTTCAGGCAGACAGCCCGCAGCTCAACAATACAACACAAGCATTCATAACAGAAACAGGGGTGTTACTTTTGTGTTCTGAATTGCATAAACAAACATGGGCCATTGATAGGGGATTATTTTTAATCCTCCTTCAATCATAAACTTTTAAATAATATGAATGTATATTTCAAAAAAAATCTTTTTAGTCTTTCGTAAGCTCTTTGTTAGGCCTATGCATCAATAAATGCTAATCTTAGAATGCTGTTTTCAGGTTTTCAGGACAGACTGCAAAATCCTGTCTCTCTGAAAGGCAAGAATAATAGACTTCATAGCACAGGTAGAGTATACTATTTATTCTTCTTTTCCATAATTCAGCCCTGAAGAATCAACCTGTTTGTTAAAAGTGTTTCAGTCAAAATGTTGTTTATAGTTAATCAAACACGCACAAAAAAGGGCAATTCAATCTCTAAATGAAAAAAAGTCCTGAAACTGAGTGAAAACAGTTTTTATTCTTAAAAACGTATAGTCAAACAAATGCCAAAAGCTCTTTGGTCACTGAAAGGCTTCGCTACATTTTTAAGTCTGTTTTCTGCCTATGTGCACTCAAGTCACAATTGTAGAGAAACATTTTGCAGTAGTGTATGCATTCTGCTCCCTTTAAAAGACTTTCTTTGTGATCTGTTTGCCAAATTATAGACCAGTGAGAAATATCTAGGATGAATAAAGGTTTATGGAAATGTAATTTGTGTTTTGGTTTTGGCTTTGGTTAGACAACCTAAGTTAGTTCTCACAAGTAACAGTCAATACAGAAGAACTTGCTATTCTAATCTGGAAATTAGCTAATAAAAGTTAGCCAAGAATGCTAAAATAAGACCCAGCTTGTTTTTTAGTACATATGCTAAATATACATAAGGAGGTAATTTCTGTGTTTAAATGCTGGCAAAGAGCCAGAGATAGTCCTTGTGATCCTAGTCCCTGTGAGATTGTATGGCGGTATTGTACATCTGACTGTTTGACAGTTATGCTTTCTGCTTCAGAGCTGTATTATACCAAGTTCTGAAGTTTCTCTCCTGTGTCCTCAGGAGAGAAACATGCACAGGTTCATCTGACTTTTAGCTGCTATGATGCTCAGATAATGAAGCTATGTGATTAAATGAAGTAAGGAGCGTTCCATGCAATCTTGACTTAGTAACAGAATAAGAGAAATGAGCTCCAGGGTGATAAGAGTGTCAGGAATGACAAAGAAATATTTCATAACTGATGTAGTTAAAAAAAGTTTTCTTCATAGGATACAATAAAAAAGGTTTGTAAAAATGAGTAAACCCACATAGTAGAGAAAGTGCTGCAGTAGGGCTAGTATCTGGCATATTACTTCCCAGGGGAATGGATGAAAGCACAGATTTCTCCTCCTGCTATTCTGGCTGTTGTTTGAGTGACATATACAGAACTACCGAGAGCAGGCCGTGGAGATGTGCAGAACTGTTGCTGTATCTCAGGGTTCACACGCAGGAGATAGTGCCAAGTGTAGCATGCCATATTCCCTAGCCTGTTTGGCAGTCTACCAGGTAGGCTAACTACAACATTCCAGGTCAGTTGTGGACATCTGATGGTATATCAAAGGTTTTTGAAGTTTCATATTTTAATCACCTAAATTGATTATGTGGATTTTACTTTTTGTGTTTGTGTAAGTTTTTTAAAAAATATTTAAAGGTAATTCTCCTGTGTATGTTTTGCTCTTGCCAAATACATTTTCAGTGTCATGAATCTTTGGCCTATGTATCAAAATCAAAGTAGATTAGAACCCAAGCAAAACTGCAGAAATCCCAACAAAGCATTACCAAGTTGAAGTTTGCAACTCAAGAACATCTTTGTCAAATCACTAATGCGAATACTCTTGACAGTAGTGACTGTATGGTGAAGTAATTAAATAGCACTAGGATAACTGTTGTTTTAAAGTGATATGGAGTTCTTTGCAGGAAGTACTTTTTCTGTTGTCAAGAAATCATTTAAATAGTAATACTGCTTACCCTTTCTTCTTCATTAAGGCCCAAATAGAAAAGCTATTGCAGCTGATTACTATTCTTTTACTACAATTCATATGCTGCACAAAGGAACTCAAAGGGATAGTTTTCAGAGCACTGATGAAACCGGATGATTCATCTAATTCAAGGTGTGCTTTTAAATAAAACCTTATAATTTTATGTAGTAATATAAACCTTCTCAACATACAGAAGATTAATTTCATTATCAATAGTCATTTATGGGATATGGCTGTAGAAAAGATGGAAGGTATTTACCATATTTACCTATATTACCAAATTACCAATTTACCTATATTACCAAATTACCAATTTACCTATATTACCATATAGGCACAGGGTTTCTTTCAAGAGGATGGATTGCCGCAGAAAATACATGGACTCAGAGATCAATATGATCAGACAAAAGCTGTTTATTGCTAAGCCTTAACTCCTTATATACTGTTTCTTACATGCACTTACAGTGATTTGGCATATTATGATTGGATACATGTCTTGAAGACCCTTAGTGACTAACATATAATTGGTTAAGCACAGGTGTGAGAACTTAACCTTGAAAGCTTGCCAACAGTCCACAGTTCTCATAACTCAGTGAATTCCAGCTTCTTCTTATCTTGCTTGTTTAGGCTTCCTCGGGCCTCTCATGGCCTTGCTGTATCTTTCGGGAGTATTCAGAGTTCATGTACCAAATATCCATTCTCCTGTGAGAACACTGTCTCCACAATGGATAGAGGAAAGAACACTTTGGAAAATACAATACAAAAAATCAAGAAACACAGAAAGTACTAAAAGGTATTTTGTACTTCTTAGCATTGAATAATTCATGTTGGATATAATCTCTTCCTTAAAGCACAGACAACTCAGATGTTGGATAACTTGGTCAGGATCTTGCTCAGCTGAGTTTTAAGTATCTTTAGGAATGGAGATTTGTCTATGTCAGCTTTTTTAAGAGCAACCTTTGCCAGTATTTAATACAGATTATTTTGGAATTTAGGAAAAAAAAAAAAAGTGTTGGACTTTTCCTTCATGTAACTTGTGCCTGTTGACCTGCACCCCTTTTTAGGATTAAATTTATAGCTTGGTGTTCATCATAGGCATAAACTAAAATATTCTGGACAGAAAGGAAATATTCTGATTCTTCACAGCACAGCTTCAACCCTTTCCTGTGGGGAATGCTGGTGCTGGCTCCTTCTGAATCCCACCCCCCTCATTTCTGGAAGTCCCACTGCTCTATTATTTTTTGAACATAGGGTCCTTGTGTCTAGAAATTCCCTTTCTTTGGGGGTAAACAATTATCAGCTGGCAAGTTTTTTTGTATAGAGGAAAAGAAAGGTCTTAAAAGAAGCATGAAGAAATAGGCCCCCAGCAAATCTGGGTTGCCACTAAAAGATTCCTTGTGCCAAAATGGGAAGCTTTACACACTTCATACTTTATGGGGCATGTATGAACAGGATAAAGAAAGAGTCAGGAGAGCCCTGGAAATCTTCCTCCCTCTTTCAAAACTCCATGACAGAGGGGAAAATTTGGTTGTATAATTTTGGCAGCTCTAGTCAGAATACAAATAAAATTGTATTGACTGCTGGATGAAAGCAATTCTAACATATATGAATGTACAGAGAAGGAGTTAAGTTCGCCTTTATGAAATGCATAGTACTTCACTGTGGCGACTGAAACAGTACAAATAAATGCAAGTAATGATAATGAGTCTATATACTTCCCACGTGGAAGATTTTAAAAAGATAGGGCAGCTCAGATGATGATGTCTTCTGCATCAGATGGTATTTTATACTAGCTGGATCATTACACTACAGCAAATTTTCTCTTTAAAAAGTTATTGCTAGAAGAAATTATTTTCTTCTTGCTCCTTTGGTGGATTTACAAGATATTATTATAATAAAACTTTATTTCTAGACACAGTGATGTTTATTGGGCTTTTGAGTTATCAAGAAAGCAATAGAGTGGATAAGAAGAGAAGTGGTTTCAATCTATTTGCTATTGACTTGAAATTCGGAAAGACTTGGATTCTGCTACCAAAAGGTATTGGATAACGGGTTTATCTAACATCCATTTTCTTTCTACTTAAACTATTTAATCTCTTAATTCCTTAGGGAATTCCTTAGCAGAGTTAGCTTTTCTTGCAGTTTTACATAAATGTTTAAATTGAGGATGTTTGATCTTACACTATTACTGAATAATAATTCTCATAGTCACAGGCTTAAAGGTATGGAAATAAAGGATCTTATAGTTAGCAAGTCTTGATTTTACATATATATAGTATTTTACTTACTTGTAATTCTGTTTAAAAATACATTATTTTTTTTTGTACATTACTCTCTGATTCATTGCACATTATGAAGTACTTTAATAATAAATTCAGTTTAATTTCTCCTAAAATCATA
The DNA here is from genome assembly GCF_033783945.1 of Neopsephotus bourkii. Lineage (NCBI taxonomy): Eukaryota > Metazoa > Chordata > Aves > Psittaciformes > Psittacidae > Neopsephotus > Neopsephotus bourkii. Next base: position 6,455,633 of record NW_026902113.1, read on the forward strand.
CATACTTCTTTAATGACATGGTAAAGAAAACATAACCAGGTAAATATGGCAGGAGATATTCTGACAGATAAAAGAATGTGATTACAAAACCTAATAAATATCGTATCAGTGATAAATAACGCAACAGTGGTTTCAGTTGGATGGTTTTCTAACTTCTACAGTGTGCCTTGAAATGCAAACAGCAGAACAATTATTTTTCTTCTGCACTAGTTTTTTATTGATCATAGGTAAATTTGTGAATACATGGGTCACTTTTGTGAGGAGGAATGCTTTTTTGGGGTTGTTATTTTTCCCCTGGTATTACTCTGGATTCTGACTTTATTCTGGCAAAAAACCTAACTGATTGGTTTTATTTTATACCAGACCAAACACTGAAACCTAATAACAAAATCAGACTAAAACTTATTTAATGGGTTTTTCATCAGTGTTTGAATGAACACATTACCTCTTCTAAATTAAAGAGCTGACAGAATCACACTTTGGTACTTTGTGATCTGCGGAAATGTAGTTAGAGTCTTAGTACAGTTGCTTTCACTAAGGCAAGATCAAATGTGTACAGAACATACTGTACACTTGTTTGTCCAACCACTGAAAATAACTCAGAAGCGGGAGATTCCACAGGCACCACAGATAATGTGTTACACTGCCCTAGCAAACGGAGAATGCTCCCCAGCTGTAATAAAGAAGAGTTGTTAGAGGTTACTAAGGAAAACTGTGGAATCTCTTTCATAGATGTTGTCATGAGAATTTAAGCAAACATTTGCCAAGGATGGAGCAGATACACGTGATCTTATAAAGCAGGTTGCTAAAACGGATATCCAGAAGTCCTTTTCCTCTGAGGTGCTCTGAATCCTTGTTTTCATGTGTGTAAAGATAGTGGGTCTTTTTAGTAACAATACAAAGGAAAGATTTGTACTGTATATTTGAGAAAAGCTAGAATATGGGTTTCCTAGAGTCAGAAAGATTCCTTAATATAGACTGTGAGGTATATAGGAATGATTCGTGTCAGAAACTCTTAAATCAGATCATGGCCAAGACAGAATTTTTATAACATAGACAACAATAAAATAGCTTCTAAATCAGCTGTTACATCTTTGTATGGTCAACTGCTGCCTTGTGGACTCCCTGGGGCTGGACACTTCTATGATTCAGCTGGACAGGGTGCTGGGACATCCAGTTTAGGTCACATGTTGCCAAGAAAGGTTGGACCAGGTGGTCCTTTCAAACCTGGTATTCTATGATTCTATGATTACTAGACTTACCTTAGAAAGTAATCACTGGCAAAAATATTAAATGAAATATTTACTTTTTTTCCCTGCACTGCAGTTTATTATTCAGGGTTTGGCATTTTCACTGTTGTGACGATACATCCCATACAGGTATGCACAGACCGTATGTGTTTATGCTATAGCCCAAGTTTCATTTGAGTGGCTTGTGTTCTTTAAGAAACTGTTTCTACGATACACTATGTTAACAATGGCTCTAGCAAAGGCAGTTAAAAAGCAGATGGGGTGTGGTTTATTTGCTTTTCTTGCAAGACTGTCTTTCCTTCTCCTGCATGATACATTAACAAAAACAAACCACAACTGCACTTGCCCATAGGCAATTCTTTTAACATGCAAAACACTGGAATTGAAAGGGCTTCTATTCCCCAGTGAGAAGCCCTATTCGCCAGCATTACCTCATCCAAAAATGTCCATGTACGGATTTCTTGGGGGTTTCCCCAAGCCCTCAATCCAGCTGAAGGCAAGTACCTTTTTGCCAAGGAATCAAGCACGCTGTCTTTATATTTGGACAGGCTGGGGCGCCCCGTCTCCAGGCTGAAAGGTCACACCTAGGACGCGCCCCGAGCGCCTCCGGTCACGGTAACCACCTCCTCTCTCGGGAGAGGCTATTGTGCCAGGCACTGCACCTCGCGGGGTGGAACGGGGCTTCGCTCATGCTTGCGAGGCAGGGGCCCCCGGGCCAACCTGCAGTCACTTCAGCGGCCTCCAGCGGTCACCCGCCGCTCGCCCCCCGCCGACCGGACAGGGGCTCTCTCCCTGACCCGCGACGACCAGCAGCGGCGGCTGGGAGGGACGGCACGGCGCTCCTAGCTCCCGCCTAGCTCGGCGGCGGGCACCATGCTACAGCACAGGGAGTCCTGCGGCGGGCGGAACCTGAGCTGCCATTGCCGCCACCTCAGGGTAGGCCCGGCCCAGGTCTGGGTCTACTACCCAGGCACCATCACCACCCCCCCTCACCCGGACCCCGCCGGGGCCTCTCGCTGTTGCCACCCCCACGCTTGGCCCCCCCCAGGCGCCGCGCGGAGGGCACGAAAGCCGCCGAGCTTGGCCCCGCCCCTGTGCGTCACGGGCTGCGGGGCGCCGATTGGATGCGGCGGCCGCCTCTCCCCCCCCTCCTGGCGCGGCGGAGGGTGTCGCACTCGCTTTTCACCGTTCTCGTTTGAAATTCGGCCCAAGATGGCGGCGGCGGCCGGGAGCGGGGCTGAGGCGGCAGCGGCGGCCAGGCTGAAAGGGGCGGAGGAAGAGGAGGAGACGGCGGCTGCGGCGGAGGAGGATGAGGAGGACAGGGAGCAAGACTGCAGCCGGTCTGGCAAGGCAGTGGGTGCGGTGGCAGCGGCCGGTGGGGAGAGTGAGGAAGAAGAGGAGGACGAGGACGGAGAGGACGTGGATGTGTTCGAGGTGGAGAAGATCCTAGATGTGAAGACCGAAGGGGTAAGTGCGCCGTACCGCCGCCGGTCAGCAGGGCCGGCGGCTGCCCCGGGGCCGCGTTTTGCCGCGCTCCCCGAGGAGGCGCGCGGGAGGCGGGAGCGATTGCTACCCTGGTGCGCCTGGCGTGCTCCGCGCTCCCCTCAGTGCCGGGCGCGCAGGCGGAGCAGGCAGCGCCGGCTCAGGCAGCTCTGCGGGCCGGCTTCCCCACACGAGTCTTGTTTACTTAGGTGAAAACCGTGGAAAACAGTGGCAGTTCCGTTATAACTGTAACTTCAGCCACGTTGTGCATAATCTTGCAAGGAAGCTTTTTGTGTCTTACAGCTTTGACTAAAGCGACTAGATCTGGAGTAGCTTTAGTAAATTGTTTTGGGTTTTGGTTTTTTTTTTGCTTGTACTGTTACTCTTTGTTCTTATGGCTGAACTGCAGGCAGTAGTGTTTTAGGGTAAGGTGTGTGTGCGCAGAAATGGGCAGGGTTTAATATATTGTAGAACTTGCATGTGGTTTCAGTGTATATTTAGTGAAACTGTTTACTCACAGAATGTGTAAAGACCTCTTAAAATAAGAGATACTTCCTTCAATTAAAATAACTGGCTGTGGTGATCTTTGCTTTTAGATAGAAGATATCATATAATCTCTTATTTCTTCAAAACATCCTAGACAGGTGGAAGATTTTGTGAAATCTGTTAAACCTCAAATACAAAAAATAAGTATCACAGTTGTTGGGGGGGGATTAATGATTTCATGCCTAAAAATTTTTTAGTTTATGGTTTTTATTTTATGCTTCAGTCGGGTACATGGTATTGTAGAATTCTGTCTGTTTAGTGTAAGACATAAGGGTTTCAAAACTATTAGATGGAAACCCTTCAGATCAACAATTTCTTAGATTTTTTGTGATGCTCTCACGGTTAGGTTGTATCTTGGGTAAAGTATCTTGATGGCTTAAGAATCTTGTGCTTTTGAGGTAATACAGGACTTACAGCTTCGTCTCTATGAAGTGTTGGTCAAAATGGTAAGTCAGGGGTGAAAGCAAGAGGACTCCTCTTCCCTACCCCTTTCCCCTGCAGTGGAACCTAAAATGTGGAGGCGGGTGTGTCATCAAACCATTCCACACTGTATTCCCATTCTGCAGCAGGTTCTGAGCTGTATGCACTTGAGGCTTCCAGGCTGGGTCAGTGTAGTTAGCTTTACTGTATGTGTGAGCCTTGCACTGTATTACATGTGCCTCACCCAGTCTGTGTTGGTTGTAGCTTTGTAGCATGGTTCACCTTTCTGTTGCTCTCTGAGGGCTGTGCCCCTGTGTTTCGGAAACACAGGACAGATACCTGCTCCCAGATCTTCCAAAACGTCTGGAAAAAGCTGTGTGTTAGGTTCAGTGAAACGTATTTTATGTAGTTGGCTTTAGACTAGTGGTTCCCAGCTTGCAGGTTCCCAAGTCTGATCCAAAGTCCAAGCAGGTACACAGCCACTGTCCAGCACAGTATGTTCAGCTGAACAGCACAGGCTGGTCAATATGTTCATGTTTCTCAGTTGCAGAAGCAAGCTGGAGAGCTGGAGAGCATTGCACAGAGAAGGTCTCTTCATTTGCAGTCCTGATGTTGGCTGGAGCTGGTAATAGTGGCAGCGTGAGAGAAAGCACCTGGGATGTATTGGCTTGGGGAGTTAGACCTACTGATAAATGAAATGTTAACATGGCCTACTAAAGAAAGCATCATTTACAGCCACCTAGTCTTACAGTTATTTTAATCCAGCTGTCCCAGTTAATTAAAAAGACTTCTAACTCATTTTGTACCTGACTTACAAGGGTGTAACAATAACTCTGCAGCTGACTAAAGTCTTGCATCTGAACTGGCATAACCTGGTACCACCAGGCAGATGAGAGGCCAGCTGGCTAGGAAGCAGATTTGTAGGAAAGGAACTGTGAGTTCCCACAGACAAGTAAGATGAGCATGAGTCAGCCTTTCTTGCAGGAGGAAGGCCAACAGCATCCAGGAGTGTGGCCAGCAGATCGAGGGAGATAATTCTTCCTTTCTTCTCAGCACTGCTGAGGTGCATCGTGAGTAAGGTGAACATAAGCTGGAACACAGGGAAATCCAAATAGGCTGGACAGATTTCTAAGCAGCCTGATCTAGTTGGTCCTGCTTTGAGCAGGGCATATTACTTCTTAGTTCCAGAGATTCCTTATAACCTGAATTATTCCGTGACTGTATTAAGAAAGTTACTAGTTATTTATTTCATGAGTAACCCCATTACGAGAAAGAGAGATATGAACATGATTTTGAAAGGTAATTCGGAATTGTGAATCAGGAGTGTATGGTTAGTGCTAAATTATAAAAGAGGTAATATTATACCATTGTATACCATTATCTATTCATCTGTGAAGTAAATACAGAAGATTGTAAGTGGAGTTGATTGCTAAAGTTTAATGGCATATATGACATTTGGTCAAAGGTTAATAATGCTTAGGCAAAAATGTAAATTTTTGGATATAAATACGTTTAATAATAAGAGTGAAATGGCAGTTCTTTCGAAGCTTTCCTTTTCCAGGCTTGGTTAGCACTATGACATCTCTCAGAACATTTTCAACCTATTTTTGAAAGAAAGAGATACTGCTGTTTTCCTCTCTAGAGGTGCTTTCTGTAGTACATTTACTAATTTATTTTTTTTTAATAAGTTCAGGAATGGCTCTATTGCCTTGTATTCATTGTTAGCTTTTCTTTTTTTTTTTTATATGGATAATGGATGTCCTTAAATTTGGTGCTAGCTTTTTTCATAGATATGTTTAACAAGATGGCAGGTTTAATTACTAAAGGTGACAGCACTGATTTTGTCTGGTGTATCTCTGCTTTTCAATTAAGCTTGATGCAGGAGGCCATTCAGTGAGAAAAGTAGTACATCTGGATAAATGTAAGGATTCATACTACTTTATTCAGGAAAAAGGCAAGAGATAATTTGGTGGGAACCTTTTTTTTTTTTTTTGTTGCGTTATTTATTATTTTTTAATATGTAAATAACTTTCTAATGTAGTGAAAAAAAGAAGCTAGAGACTAAAAGGTGCAATTTCATCCCATGGTGGAGTCGAATACTGTTGAAACAATTGGTCTAGGGCTTTTGTACATAATCTTTTACCAAAATCTTTGTAATTAACTCCACTGAGATGCACATGCTTGGATTTTATATAAGTTTAACTTGATCCTTGATCTCATTGCTGTTTGGTCTTCCCCTCCACCAGTTGTTGATATTTCAGTTTATCAAGAGCGAAATCTAACGTAAGTTATAAATTTCAATATAAAACTAGGTGAATGATGTTAATGTGTTATCTTTTACATCAGCTTCTTCAGCAACGAAATTCAAGGTTGCAAATATTACAGAAGAAATATTAAACTTTTTTGAAGTTTCTTAATGTCCAGAAAATCCATTTCAGTAAAATAACTGGGAATTTATGATTGTAACTGTGGTTCTGAACAAGTTTTAGATATTGCAGATATTTTGGATAAAACTACTCCCACCTACTGAAGCATTTTACAGCCTACTTAGTTCAGTATGTGATGCAGATGGAAGTAATTTTGGGAATTCTTATGTCAACATTGGGTTGAACTCCCATTCATTTCTATATACACAAAATGAATATGCAATGAATGTGCAACCCCAGGGGTTGAGCAGATGGTGCAATCCTGTGAATGTTGTATTAAATGTTTCTTTGGTTTTTTTCTTACAGGGCAAAATTCTCTACAAAGTACGGTGGAAAGGATATACTTCTGATGATGATACCTGGGAACCAGAGGTTCATTTAGAAGACTGCAAGGAAGTGCTGCTTGAATTCAGCAAAAAAATTGTGGACAGTAAGCCTAAACCTGTTAAAAAAGACATACAGGTATATTTCACCTTCCAGTATCTTACACTGAAGGCATATTCCCTATCTAGGCTCTGCTGATGGTGGGAGGGAAAAGAGAAAACATTTAGGATGTGGAATTAAGAAGACTTAAAAGAATCTCTGCTATCAAAGTGGTTTTTCTCATGTGAAACTGAGTATTGTTGCTGCTCTCTAGTTAGTGTTGGGTTTTTTTTGTTAATCTGCAAGTTTGCTTGTAGACTCAAAATCCATCTAAAATTTATTTCAGCTTTTAATAGGACTATGTACGTGATGTATGATCATTTTAGTTTGTTTTTGACAACATAACCCCCTTTCTCTATCAACATGCATATTGTCTTGTCACTGAAGCTGGATGCTGCACATTTCACCCTCCTGCTTTGTGTAGGACAATGATGAATTTTTGCATGTTAACCATTTAATTCAATGAGATATGAGTACAGAAAAAGTAGTTGCAAGAAAGCAGTATTTGGCTTTTTTCCTTGTTACCTGCATCAATTTGAAAATGAAGCATAAGTTTGGATTTTTTTTTTAAACTGGTACTCTTATTTTTGGGAAACCTATAGGTAAATTTTACAAAATCAGATTAATAGTGTTTGGTGTAAAATAGCTCAGATTTAGTTCTGTTCTGGAATCTAGTTGTTGGATGTCCAGTTGGTTTACTTGAATTGTGTATGTATTGATTCTCATGCAAGCAGTTAGTAATGTAATTTAGGTGAGCTAGAATTGTATTTACAATTTTACGATTTGGCAATGAGAAATGATGTTGGCAGTGATAAAAAGATTAAGGTGTTTCAAAGCTTACTTACCAAGCATTGCCACTACCATTTTTGTATAGTTTACACCAAAGTTATACAGTTTAATGGGGAAACATTTTCCTTTTTTTTCTCTACCTTTCAGAAACTATCTCTAAATGATGATGTATTTGAAGCAGACTCTGACAGTGACTGGCAAGGTGAAACAAAAAGTGATGTTTCACCTAAGAAGAAAAAGAAGAAGTCAAAAGATGGAGAGGATCGGAGTTCAGGTGACCTGAAGAAGAAAATGTGTAAGTCTGCAAAAGTTAAAGAAAAACCCAGAACAGAATGTGAAAACTCCTCGGATACTTCGGTTTTAGATTCAAAACCAAAAAAAAGGACTTCAGAAACCAAGGAGGATTCAAAGGACCCAAAGAAACAAAGGAAGGAAGATACTAAAGAAGTCAAGAAAAAGAAGGGAGAGGTTAAAGATTTAAAGATAAATTCTAAAGAAGATTTTAAAGAAAATAAAAAGTCACAGAAAGAGAAGGATGGAGATGTTCAGTTTGGCTCAGAGTCAGGTGTTATAGATGATGTATTTTCTCAAGGAACTGATAATGAAAATTCAGACTTAAATGCTGAAAATAAAGATGAGAAGCAAAAATTTGTAAGTGGAGAAGATAAATTGGAACAAGAAACTGCTGAAAAGGATTCCATTGTTGATATGCATCTTGCTGGATCAGCAAGTAATGAAGATGATAGTATTGATGATAAGGTTAAAATTAAAAAGAAAGTAATTCTGAAAGCTGAAGATTATAAAGAGGAAGGTAAAAAAGTGGAAACTCAGGATACCTATTTAGAGAACAAAAACATGCACAAAAAGCAAAAAGGTCAAGAAAAAGTAAAAATTGAAGAGTTGGACAAAGTATCACCTGCTGCTTCACCAGTGCAGAAGGGTTTAAAATTGAGCTTTGACGAAAGGGGATGCAAGTCCACTGATTCAGCTGTGGAGGTAAGCAATGTTAAGGCTTTGAGTGGAGGGGGGCAGGGCTGAGGGTTAAGTCAAACATTTTTGAGGTATAGATCTCAAAATGCTACTCTTTTGTGATGGCAAAGAAAAACAGATTAGAAAGTTAATGAGCTGGATGAAGCTAAAGAAAGGCCCACTGTGCAATGTATAGAGTGACTGAAAAATTTCTGGATTCTGAACACTATAAAGGAGGGACTACTTGCAGGGGGTAGGGTGTCTTTAAATGTGAAAGTATGAATTTCTCCTGTTTGTTATGTGTATTTAGTTAGAACGCAATTTACTGTTCCTCTAAAACATGCTGTCATTTTGAGCTTTGTTCCCCCCACCTTGAAAAGTTGCATTAGACTTTTTTCTACTTGTGTAGTAAGATATTCAATGTTGAACAACTATCCATCCAATACCGAACAATAAAGTGTGCTTTTGAACTAAACCGAACAATTGATCTCACTTAAAAGCCAGTAACTCTTTTATACCTTATGTGCATTAGCACCTCCCTGAGAATTGGAATGCTGAAATTGCTTCTAGACACAAGTCTCCCAGGTAATTGTGCGGCTGGCTTGTTTTGTTAAAGTTCCTGAGGTGCTTACAGAAAATGCTTAGTTTCATGACATGGTTTCATGTTAATTACAAATGCTGTACCTGGTCTAAGAAATGAGCTAAGCCAATACTGGAATATTTACTTTTCCTTATTGAACACAGTAGTGTTTTAAGAAATGATGGTAAAGGTAAAACAAACAAAAACAACAAAAAAAAAACACCCAAACCCCAAACAACCCAACACAACCCCCCAGGGTTTTTTTATGTTTCTGAGAATACAATTTTTTCAGCTTCTTCAGACTGTTCTTATACATTTTGCAGTTCATAAAACTTCGGCTGCTCGAGAAACTGCATTCTGATTCAAACAGGATTGCAGCTAGAAAACCTTGGATCTTATCCCATTTCTTTTAAGGCCGTAATTCCATGGCAGCAAGTTTCTTCTGTAGGTTCAACTGCGGTCCTGTGCTTTAGATGATCTACTCCATTCATACAGCAATCTTAAAACATAAGGAATTTGATTCTGAGATAGAGAATTATGTGGCATGATCTCACAGTAGAGCTGTCAAAATAGTGTTTTTGCAGGAGCATAGTGGTAAAAGCTTCGGTAAACAAGGTTAAGTGATTACTGTGAGGCATAGCCCAGTTTTTAAAAGTTAAATAATTGAAATGGCCCTTTATTACTCAAGTATTTTTTTAAATTTCTTGTAGTTTGAGCCTATAGCATTCATAAGAGAGGCATCAGATATGATAATCCGATAAATCTTTGGAATTTTATTTACCAGTAGTATAAAATCCTGTCACCCCAAACATGAAGAAATAAACAGCAGATGCAAATTGGTTTCCTTATGGCTCTTCGGCCAGCACTCTCAGTATGTTGTCAGTTGTCTTTCTCATGGTTGTGCTCCATCGAAGGTCATGCTACAAGGTACCAAGGAAGGCATTCTGCCTCTTTGCTTTTTTCAGTGAGGTTGTTTTATTTTGGAAAGAACCTTTTCTCTTATGGAATAATCCTTCACAGACTTAACTCCTGACTCACCTGTTTTATTCTTTTTTTCGGAATGTCCTCATGTTTTACATGCAGGTTTCAATAATATTAATTTTAAATATATTTTATCACTGGAGCGGTGAAATGAGTTTATTTTCCATTTTTTTCTTTACCGCTTTAATTTTATCTTTGTCCTTAATATCAGGAGAAAGAAGTAAAGAAAATTGAAACAAAAGAAAAACCTCAAAAAGAGCCCGAAAAAGAAGAAAAAAGCAGAAAAGAACAAAAGGGCCTAAAAAGTAAGTGCTAACTGGTTAAAAGAGAGAAGGGAGAGACCCTTCAGGACATTCTCTTATTTCTGCAAGAGGGGTTATATTATGATTTTGAAACACATACCAGAAACAAGAATTTCTGTCTTTATTTTAGGAAGCAGAAGTCTCCTTTCTAACGGCTTTTTCAATATATGCTTTATGAGAATGTTGTACATACTTTAATGTATGAAACATGGAAGTGTATAGAAATCTCTAAGGTTTTGTAGACAAGATTTTTCCCTTTTTCATTTAATAGTTAACTGCTTCTGTGGCATGTAACTGGTCTTTCTCTTTTTTTAGAGGAATTTGTGCAACTATTGCATATTTCCAGAAGTGTTCTGATGATACTATGAATACATACATTCTGTGTTTAGAAAAACTAAGAGGTTCCTAAACTTCTTGCCTCTTGCTTTAGACACAGTGATGAGTTACGTTGTACAACCCTTAAAATACCACCAGAACTGGATGATTTGATACATGAAGGAAAATTTCTAGGTTATATTTCTATTCATCATAGGATAATGGAGTATTAATGTTACCACTCTTGATCTCAGTAAAATTCTAGGTGATTTTATTCAGGATTCACTCACTACTCTAATGAGGATTAACTGAGGAAAACTAGGAAACTCCACCTTTGGTGATCATGAATGGATATAGGAGGAGCTATGATGCTTCAAGTAGCTGTTGCTAGGTAAACATCTTTTGTTGAAAGTAGCGTAGATGTTCACAATGCATAAGAAAAGTAGTAGCAAACAGAATAATTAATTGTTGTTCCTTATACAGCATGTGTCCTTCATCTGTTCATCGCAGAGACTGAACTGTGTTTTCAAAGTAGTGGTTTATGCATAATTTTAAACTACATTTCTTTAAATGAAGATGGTACCGGGTTGAAAGCAGTCAGCACTCAGACTTGCCAGGGTAGCTGGAGATTAACTGTTGTCCCTGATTTTTGGCTTGTTCAGCTTGCTCCTACACTTCAGCAGTGATTAACTTATGGAAAGAGAACAGCCGTTTTCTAAAGGGACTCTGGTCACTCACTTAAACTTTGTTATGTAATAGTCTTTAGCGGCTCAAGTGGTCAGTCTTGGTGACTGTCTTAATATTCTAGACTTTAAAGACATCAAAAGTGCATTTGACTTTTTTAATGTAGCTTCAGAAGAAAAAAGTGAATATTCTGAGAATAACTGCAAAAGAGAAGAATCTTCGCTAGAATATAAACTCATAGAAGAATTAAAATCAAAAGACAGCGAGGTGTACAAGGAAAGGAGGAACGTAAGAGATGAAACAGACACATGGACTTATATTGCTGCAGGCGGTGATCGAGAAATAGTGGATGTGTGTCAAATGGAGAACTCTGGTGAGCAGTAGAAACGAATACAGGGGAAAGCTGAGCACTAGCAATTAATATATTCCTCCATTCCTGCTTGCATCTCTTTGTGCTCCAATCCTTGTCTCTGCAGGGGGCTGAAATGATGTTTTCTTTTGAAACTCACCAGTAACTTCTTGGTATGTTTCCAGTGTGTTTCTGCTACTGCAGTAATGGAGTGTTCACCATCTCTTACCACTTCAACAGAATCTGTTAGAACAACTAAACAGTTTGTTTGAAGTAAAAGCATTTTATGTCTGCTTGTAATACAGCCTTCTTTGTTTGAAATCATTCCACACTGACTTTCAGAGTATGTTTGAATGAAAAGTATGTTATGCTGCTGATCATTGAAGCAATGGCAAGCAAAGAATGATTTGGAAGTTTTTAAGTTGCTAATTACTTATTTCACATTTTTTCTTCCATAAAATCAAATGCATCATAGATGGCAAGCAACAAGTCTTGAGTTTGGGTATGGACATGCAGTTAGAATGGCTGACACTAGAAGACTTTCAAAAGCATCTTGATGGAGAAGATGAGAATCACGTGTCAACAAAACCGATATCAAATAGTGAGTAGTTGCTGGAAGGAAGGGACATATCTTAATTAGTGTTTCAGAGTGAACTGTCTTATAACTGAACCAAATTTACCTTCTAGCTCTCCTGAGGGATGCTGTTAAAAGTGGAGATTATATGACAGTAAAGATGGCACTTTCCTCAAATGAGGAATATAATCTGGATCAAGAGGTAATTTTTCTGCAATAGAAGTATTGGAGGGGTATGGGAGGGAAGAGTATGAATTTGGATTGTTTGAAAAGCTTTCTCCTCTTGCTAGTAGCAGATTTCTGTCTCGCCTTGAGTTCAAGTGGCCAAGCTATGTAAAACGTCTATACATGAAAAAAATTTGAATGTTCTATTTGACAGACTGGGACCACTTAATTCCGTTAATTATTAATTTTCTGCCAGCTCTGTATCAGCTGTGTTCTTACAGTTTGGTTTGGATTTTTTTTGTTCTTTTGTTTCTTTTTTCCCCCCAAGGATAGATTTTTCCCATTAAATAGCACCATAGTTCTATTTTTTTAAGATAAAAATCTCTGATGCCAATATTTTCAACTGGTGACCTTTTGAAGTTGCATTACATAGCATTTTGAGAACTATATATTATGCTAAGTTTTCTGTAGCCTAGTAGAAAAGATGCCACATGAACTACTGAAGCAAATGTGTTCTTTGAATTGTAGTGTCTGGTGGGAAAATGTAAGAATGAGTGAGGAGACTGGCCACCCACAGAGCTCTCTTCATACTTGCACTGATAAAATCCAAGAGTTCTAGTAGCAGCCGAGTTGAGCCTTTATGTTTTGTCTCCAGTGGTTGCTGATTTCCACTGTCTTACTGTTTTCTTACCCTCAAATACCCTGCTGCATTTCTTCCTGGCTCATTCTGGTTTTACTCTTTCTTATTCTGGTCCTCAGACTGTTACGGGTTTTGCAAATTACAGAGCTCAGGGTGTGAGACCTGTGGACTGGAAAAGTGGGAGGTGATAGTCTGCTAGTATCTGGCAGCTGTGTATGTGTGAATTCTGCCAGGGAGGGGAATCGTTGTGAAGTCTGTTGACACAGTTGCCGTTTTTGTCTTGCAGCTTTGGTTTACCTTAAAGTAATTGATTTTTAGAATTTCTCATGGCAGTGATTCTTGTTGCAGGACCCAAGTGGAATGACCCTGGTAATGCTTGCTGCTGCTGGTGGGCATGATGACCTTCTCCGGGTCCTAATCAGGAAAGGAGCTAAAGTAAATGGGAGACAGAAAAATGGAACAACTGCATTGATACACGCAGCTGAAAAGGTTGCCTTTGTTATTGTTGGTTTTGTAGCTCTTGGCTCTTTTACTTCAGTTTAAAAGTGGTACACACTTTTTTTTTTTTTCCTTTGGATGGTGCCTAAAAAGTAGTTAGCAGGATATAGCAGGGTGACCTTAACTGCATAATGTCAGCAGCTGTGGTTACTGTAGTGGAAACTAATTCTGATCACAAACCCTACCCTGGGTAGAGAATATCACAGGGTTACTGAGAGGAAATGTAGAGGCAAAGGGTAACTCTGAATTTCTCTGTCATGGGGCTGAAGTTCTTGAGTTAGAATTGGTAGCTATGATCTCTGGCTGCCCAGGATGCAAACTTGGGAGACTTCAAGAAGCAAATCTCTGAATAAACAGGGTGTACTGTTTGTGAGTTAGGAGATGGAGATAGTGGCAAGCTGTTCTCAAACTAAGACCAGCTAGTAAGTTAGAGGATCTCTTATGGGTGTGCTCTTTTGTTGAAGCTGGGTCATGTGTTTTCCCATGTGCAGTAGATAAAAAAGCCAAGAAGGAGCTTGACTCCAGTGTTTTCTTCCTGTGGTGGTCACTGTTGAAGGTTTTAGGAAAAAAGTATGAATTGTAAGTACTCATGGCTGTTCACTTGCCTGAGTCTGAATCGCTTATTAGCCACAAAAGAGAACATTGGTAATCGTGTCACAGAAGCATGCTTCGAATTTTCCTGGTGGATTTTAAATAAATGTCATTTTATATTCTGAAACAAAACCAGAATATTTTGTATTTACCTGTCTTGTGGTATTGGGGTTTTGTTTGGATTTTTTCCAGAATTTTCTAACGACAGTAGCTATTCTACTGGAAGCTGGCGCGTTTGTGAACACGAAGCAGAGCAGTGGTGAGACTGCTTTAATGAAGGTGAGTTCAGTGTTTGTCCTGACATGATTTAATGGTAAATACGTTTGGCAAATTAGTAAAACATCAAAGCATATTTGTAGAGTTAGTTTAGGGAACGTGTACTATATTTGCAATACAAATACTACCCTTAGTTACTCTAGGCAGTGTTTTAATCCATTGTTTTAATGTATTGTTATATCTAAACAATAAGTGCAGATGTTGTGCTAAATGTAGCTCATCATCCAGTTCCATGTGGATGTGGTCTTAAAACTGAGATAATCTGGTTGTCAGCAGGAAAATTCTGGAAAGGGAGAGTCTTTCATTTAGGTGTTGCTGGGATTGACTTTTATCATTACACTGCAGGCCAGAAATAATGTGTTTGCACTCTCCTTCCCGCTGCCTGTTCTCCACATTTACTCCTCCCCATCACAAAGGAGATACTTTATTTATTTATGTTTTGTAATGAGAGAATTCTAAGATGCTTAAAACAGTCTGTGCTCCTCTTAGTATTTTTGTTTATACCAAATAATTTCACCAAGTTTCCCTTCCTGATAAACTTGCTGTGTTTACACATAGGCTGTCTAAGGCAGTTTGTTTGCAGAAAAGGTTACAAAAACTTTTCTGTCCAACAATGTGGTATTGTTTCTCTTCTGTCCTCTGCAAGGATGAACAAGGGTGTGGAATTCACATTTTCTGTGAAGAAAATAACACCCTTGTGGCTTCCTCAGCCACATCAGTCTAAAATCTCTTCATAATTTGGCTGCCTCCGTGAACCTCAGCTTTGACTTCTCTTGTTTTTAAAGGTTTTATTAGTAACTTGCTGCACAGCTGTACATACTTTCTAATTGACAGCCTACAGTGACTTAGTCTGGATATTTGTTTTGCTATGCAGATACAAAGGTCTTCATTGCCAGTGACTTATTGGAACAAGTTTAGCCATGTGGGGATAAACGTATAAATGAGTTTGTTAGGTCACTGTTATTTAACCTCAGGAACTGGATCGTACTTTTAAAAAGAGGGTGGGGAGGAAGTCTTGGCACTCCATTCCTTTCTCTGAGGTGGTGTGTGATTTTTGTGGGTTTTTTATATGAGGCGCCGTTGGGTTGGTTTATTTATGGAAGATTGTGGTTTGAAGGCACAGAGCAAAGTTCAGAGCTGAGACAAATTGCAGAAGTTAACTTTGGATAGGCCACATGAAGATAGAAATTTAAACCTCTTGGCCTTTCCCTAATTTGTCTGAGTGAAGTGTTTGAAAATAAATGACCAAGAACGTGTTTGCATTCTTCAAAGTAGAGCTGTCTTCAGACTTTCCTGTACTTCTGTCAAGTCTTTGCTTGACATGCCCTGACATTCTTGTTAATCACAGTGGCTGTCTAACATAACTAAATAACAATTTGGGTCGAGCTGTATTAATTTTCTGCACCCCTGAAGTACCATTTGAACTGAACTTCCTAGAAACAGACACTTTGAAGTGTTTCTTTAGTTGTTCTGAATACTAGTGCAGAAAACCATTTATTCGGGTAAACAATTGTAAGGAAGTTTGCAGTTACTGAACTCCAGAAGATTGGGTGTTGTCACAAAATTGTTCTTTAATCTGTTTTTATTCCGGTTAAGTCCACTGGATAACTCTGAGTGTTGCTGCTTCTGTGTTTTCTGAACTTGTTCCTAATTTTGGATTTTAATTCATCCCTGCAGTTCTGTTTACTCTAGTGCTATGCTCTGTTCTAATGAGGGATTTGTCATTGTTGTCCATCCTTCCATCTTCTCATTTTCTTCACAGGCTTGTAAAAGAGGAAATTCAGACATAGTGCGGCTTATGATTGAAAGCGGAGCAGACTGTAACATTTTGTCAAAGCACCAGAACAGTGCACTGCATTTTGCTAAGCAGTGCAATAACCTCCTGGTGTATGAGCAGCTCAAGAGTCATTTGGAAACGTGAGTAAAGTGTACTTTGAAGTTTGTTCTGGTGAAGCTTGCAGTTCTGGGGATGTCATAATTTTAGTTTAAGTCCTGGGAAGAGTGGGAGACTTCAGGGAAGAAAACAAATCTGATTTGGGCAGAAAACTAATAAATAAATCATGTGAAATTAAGGTGATGTGAGCTAACAGAATTAGGAGATGCTTGCTTAGACACACAGTAAAAAACAAAAAAACTGAAAGGAGGTAAAGAGAAAGAGAATTGGTAGAAGAGAAAGTCTTCCAGATTGCTGTGTTTCTAGTTTAAGGAATCTAAGAAGTGTATAAGCACTGGACTGTTGAATGTAAACTTATGAGGGCATGCCAAATAAAACACTTCCAAACAAAAGAACACCTTGCAGAAACACCATGGAAAGTCGTGGAGATAGCTGGGTTGTTCTTGTACCCTTAAAAGTCAGCAGTGAACTGGAGTGCCAGGGGTAAAGTTTTCATGGCAGTGAATGATGAAAGTAAAAATCCTCACTGCACAACAGAATACTGAAGATGAGTGCAGTGTGTGTGGTATGTGATGTGCTCACGTCATCTGGTCATGAAAAATATTCTGAGCTGATGAACAGGGGTGCTGGATGAAGACAGATGTAAAGCAGGGCCAGCTAGAGCTGGTTGACCAGGACCCTGTCCAGGTGGTGTTTAAATGTCTCCAAGGATGGGGACCTCATAATCATTCTGGGCAGCCCTCATAGTCATTCCAGGCAGCATGTGTCAGTGCTTCATCACCCTCACAGTAAAAATGTGTCTTGTGATGTTCAGAGGAAACTTCCCATGTTTTAGTTTGTGCCCGCTGCCCCTCGGGCATCACTGAAAAAAGTCCAGGTCTGTCCTCTTTGTCCCATCACTTCAGGTGTTTATTGATACATACACATTGATAAGATCCCCCTGAGACTTCTTTTCTCCAGGCTCAGCAATCACAGTTCTCCCAGCCTCTCTCATATGTCGGATGCTCTGGTTCCTTCAGCATCTTTGTGGCCCTTCATTGGGCTCTCTTCAGCACATCCATGTATCTCTTGTAGTGAGGAGGAACTGGATACGGCATTCCAGGTGGGATCTCACCAGTGATCACCTCCCTTGACCTGCTGGCAGTACTTTGCCTAATGCAGCATAGGATGGCATTGACCGCCTTTGCAGCAAGAGCATGTTGCTGTCTCATGTTCAGCATGGTGTCCACCAGGTCCTTTTCTGCCAAGCTGCTTTCCAGCTGGGTGACTTCCAGCGTGGCCTGGTGCCTGGGGATGTTCCTCCCCATGTCCAGGACTTTGTACTTCCTTGTTGAACTGCACGAGGTTCATGTCAACCCATTTCTCCAACCTGTTGAGGTCCCTCTGGATGGCAGCATGACCCCTCTGGTGTACCAGCCATTCCTCCCAGTTTGGTGCTATCTGCTGAGTTGCTGAGGGTACACTGCCTCATCATCCAGGTCGTACATGAAGATGTCACACAGGACGGGACCAGTATTGACTCGGGGGGTACACCAGGACTGACTGGCTGCCAGATAGATGTTGTGCTGCTAATTTTTGCTGAACTGATGTATTCTGATCCAGTTTTATACTGGGAGGAAAGTATTGTGATGCCAGTATTTTCAATGCACTGCAAAGTTTATCTGAGGTATTGTAAGTCCCTGTTTTGAATGTCTGTCCTGGGGAGATAGAAGGTATAAGGAACATTTTCTTATAGCAGGCTAAATGGGGAAAAAAAAGTGCTAGAAGCATAAAGCCTAATAATTGGTCACTGTAGTATCTTGCCAGTCGAGGAAGCTTCTAGCCTTACTACCTGAAAATACGAGTTCAGTGCTGCTTGTCAGTTAAAAAGAAGGTAATACGGTAGTAGTGGAGCTGAAAACAAAATGTAAGTCCGTGGTGTCAAAATGCCTTATAGCACATGCTATTCCAGTTACCTTGTTTCAAAGCCAGATGAAGCAAGAAGTGGAAGTAAAAGGTGATCAGAAATACGGAGTAGCTTCTGTGAGGATGGACTGAGGGAGGAGGTACACATCAGCCTGGGACAGAATTAAAGGTCAAAATATAAAATCAAATCAGAAAGCAACGACAGAAAATAATCCAAAGCTGTGAGACAGGTTCTGCTGGCCATCCTGTTAAATGATTTACTGATAGGTTTGATATGGAGGAATTTTTGCACAGAAAAAAAGTGGATCACGTTGCAGAATGCCATGGTTACAAATGCATAGGATTTTAGAAGGGATTAAGTAGATCTAAGGAGAAGTGCAATTTAGCTGCAGTCTTTTGAGTTTTGGATGCCTCTAAGACAGATTGCTGGAAACTAGGACAGTGTACCAAAAAAAGCCATCTGCTTAATTTCCAGTATTTAATGCAGCTTTGTCTGGCATCTGGAAACTAGGCTGGGTGGGCTTCTGGGCTTGCTTTGGTATGGGAATTCTTGTCTCTTTCTGATGAGACACAGTTTAGATTGTGCAGGTGGTAATCTCAGCTAGCATGGAGAGGTGCAGACTGAATACAGCTGGAAAAGCTGAGAGTTGGGACTTTTGCCTTGCAAAAGTCTTCAAAACCCGTTTGTGTCAAAACAGCTTTCTGAAGAGGGTTACTCAGTAACCTGCTTGTAAAGGTGCCAAATACTGTTGGTTCACATGGCCTCTCTTTGCAAGCTAGGCTGCTCACTTGAGTTACACCTCTCCCAACCCAAAAAAGCCCAAACCTACCATCTTTAATGGTAGTGTCACTACTTTTTCACTTGCATTATTAGGGAGGGTTTACTGGGAACTGCATTTGTCTCAATAGTATTGCCAGTGACTGACTTGTTTAGTTCTGTGTTGTACTCGCAGTGGGGCTGTTAAATCAGACATGCAGGGAAGTGGCTGTGTTCAGCCAGCAGGTACATACTGGTGTTTGGGAACATCTGCATAAACAGCCTTCCAAATATGTGGCTAGTTGGAATCTTTTTCAGTCTGCTGCAGTGCCTTTGTGTCAGCTTTTGTTTGTGAACCTGATTGATAGATGAATTCCACAAACAGGTTACTGATAAAATGTTCTATTAACAAAGTGTTGGGACCTGGGGTTCATGGGCAGTGGGGAAGGCATTCACTCCTGAAAATCAGGATTCCAAAGTGTGATCTGGAATCTTTTTCCTTTTTTTTTTTTTTATTAATTGGCTGTCACTAACTCTCTAAAGTAATTTTACTGTGTGAAGCACAGGCCTCACTTGTTCGGTCTTTTAGGCTCTCAAGGGTAGCAGAAGACACCATCAGGGATTATTTTGAAGCCCGTCTTGTTTTGCTGGAGCCAGTCTTCCCAATCGCATGTCATCGACTGTGTGAAGGGCCAGACTTCTCCACAGATTTTAACTACAAACCCCCACAGAATGTGCCAGAAGGTAGGGGGGTGCTGGTGTGCTGGGTGGGCTGGTTGGTTGGTTTTTAAAAAAATGGGTGGAAGGGTGTGTGAGGAAATTGCCTTTTGTCTTAAAGCAACTGTTCTGTGGAATTATTTGTGTGTGACTTATTGCAGTACGTTGTGTTAAGGATGCTCCGATTATTGAGTGTGGGGAGAGCAGGGATGTTTTGATGTATTTGGGGTGGAGTTTGTGTGTATCTTTTTGTTTAAGAGGGTTTTTTATCACACAAACACAGCTGCTTTCTCCTGTTCCTGGGTTACCTTAGCTTTGTGAGGGTGACGTTAGCTCAGTGCAGGTGTTCCAGGAAAGGAATGGTTTAACTTAATACTTTTGAACAATCTTCATCCAAGACTGTACTTGGAAAACTCACAGTGGATAATCTTGTTTTGTAGACAGTCCCTAATGGACTGGAATCTTGGAGTATAGGCACAACATATAGGATGCAAACACAGTCTGGAAATACTACCAAAAAGAAGCCAGCATCAGTCAACTTTGTCTTGCCCACAGACCCTTTGAAAAAGCTGGGGATCTAATTCCAGAGATACTTGGGAATGTTTCTTCATTCTTTCAGGAATCCAGCTACTAATCTCTGATGCTTGGCTTATCTGAGTAATTTTTATTCACCTTTTGAGTGTATTGGGGCAATATCTACTATTTCATTTTTCTTGAAATACTACATTACTGGGACTGTGAAATACTGCTTAAAGCAAGGTTGAAAGTGGTTGTGTCATCCCAGTTTTCTGGCTGCTGAGAGTTGTAACACGTCTTCCAGCTCTTGATTAGAGGTATAGAATTAAGAAACCTTGTATCAGTTGATGTATTAAAATGAGGCATCTGTGGGTATTGAAGATTGTTGTTGATTGAATTTCAGCACAGTTCATAAAGGTCTAAAATGGACTGGGCTCAGTTGTCCCTACCAACAGAAGAGAGAACCCAAACCACAGGAAATTCTGTAACTCTCCTTTAGGTGGACCTAAACCCACAAAGGTGAAACTTACCAGAAATTGCTGTACCCATTTTGTTTTCCTTTCAAACAGCCACATAACATTATTTCTGCTGCCAAAGGACTTTAAGTTAGTTGTGTTCTGTGCTGGGATACACTGACCTGGGAGATGGGATTTCTGGATGTTGCTTGGATACTCCGTTGGGGTTTAATATATACGATATCATGTTTATATTTGTATCTGTCTTCAAAGGTGCTATGTATGCAGTTGTTCTGAATAAAAGATCTCATTTCTAATTCACGTGACTGAATTGCCTTCCCTTTTAGGATCTGGAATTCTTCTCTTTGTTTTCCATTCAAATTTCTTTGGTAAAGAAGTCATTGCTCGGCTCTGTGGACCGTGCAGTGTACAAGCCGTGGTTTTAAATGACAAATTCCAGCTCCCTGTATTTTTGGTAAGTCTTTTCATACAATTGACATGACTGTAAAGCTGCTTTTTAAAAGTCTTTATGGAGCAGCCTGGAAGATCCTAGTGCCTTAATTTGGACTTTGAGTATTGTGATTTAAGCATTTACTATCTTGATAATATGTTCTTAATGAAACTTAATTCTTCTTTGTATATGGAGAGAACTACAAACCTTGCATGTACTCCATAGAAATTTGTGACTTGAAAGGCAGGGACATAATGCTGGGCAGCCTGTTTCTAGGCAGCCCTACTTGAGCAGGGGGGCTGGACCAGATGACCTTGAGGTATCCCCTCCAGCCTCAACCCTTGCATGGTTCTGTGGCTTCAGAATGAAGGGTTTGAGAAGGCAAGTGTGAGTTTAAAACTGTTTAACTTCTCAGCTTTTTGACCTGAGTAAGTTCTTAAATATGTAACGACCTACCTCATATTTCTAATGTGGTGTTTATTTAGGGTTTTTTTTAATCTCCTAAATGCATTATTGCACAGTTCTCAGGTCTTCTTGCTTTCTCTTGTGGCTGCACCAAAGGTTCTTTGTAGAATGTCCAACTTTACCCAAAAATGCATACTGAAAGTGTTGTGTTGTATTGGTCCGCTCACATAGCACTTTCAGGCATATCCTGCCATTAACCTTGTCCATATTCTTTTTCCTTTCAGGACAGTCACTTTATTTATTCCTTCAGCCCCACTGCAGGCCTTAACAAGCTTTTTATACGGTTGGCAGATGCTCCTACTGCTAAGGTACAAAGCAGTCTCAAATGTGCATGTTAACTTGTACAATAACTCTTCCGTAGTCTAAATACTTCTATTTGTATGTTGCAAATGTAAAACTTAAGGACTTTTCTCATCCCGGTTCCCATCAGTTGCAGTTCCATCCTGTGACATTTCCAGAACTTAGGAAAGTTGCCAAGGGCATCAGTTGTCACAATGAAATGTTTTCATGCTGTAGACAAAATAATTCAAGCACCAAGATAAAGCAATGTTACAGCTGAACATTTTCCCCATCGATATTGTGAATTGACTGACACTCCATCTATCTGTTAGTCATTAAATTTTTGCATACAGATATTTTTGTGTGCTTGGGAGAACTTGGAAGTATTTACTAGGATGTGCAGTCTGCTTTTAAGTAGGCTGTGTAGTCCATTGTATTTTCCAGGTTTGAGCAGCAGTCCCACCACATGTTGCATGATGAGTAATAGACCCTGTTCTGGTAGCATTTCTTTTATCCTTAGAAGACACACCAGTCAAGTTTCTAGATGGTCAGATTTAAAATATGTGTTTTATTTAAGTTTTATTAAACTTAAGTGTTTTATTGTGCATTTCTAAATTTTTATTTAAAAAAAGGGGGAGAAATTGAATGTGTGTGTGTGTGTGTGTATGTGTGTATCAGATTTGGGGTTCACTTGTTCAAACGCCACCTAATGCAGCCTTATTTCACCAGAGTCCTTTTAAAAGTCATTCATATTTCCGTAGGGCTGCTATAAACTGATCTTAGTAGGTTGTAAACTACTTTTTCTTCCCTTCCTCAGTCACTAGTAGTTTTACATCTTTTCTCATGCTGTTCTCATAGTAGTAAGTGTTTAACACAGTAGTTCCATGTGGATGACCTTTAAATGAAACCTTTGCTTGCCCTCCCAGGTAAAGCTGCTGATTGGAGCGTACAGAGTGCAGCTGCAGTGACCTCACAGCTGTGAGCATGTTGAGTGGACGGACGTTGTTTTGGATGTACTTCTGATGCCTCTGTTTAGAGACTGACAGAGCAGTTTGGAACTTTTTGGCACCATGCTCCTAAGACTGTGTTCCCATCTCGCTGTCCCTCGCTGGCAGCCATGTAGGAAAGTGTGTGCTGGAGAGAAGCTGAATCTGAGGCACTGGTGGGACAGGGCTGTCAGCTTTTTTTACTTTGTACAGATGTAGATGTAAGTATTTGTGCCAATACACGGAATTCTGGTTTTCTTTAACTTGCTGAGTCCAGACTGCGTATTTCAGCTTTTCCACAATGTGGAACGGTACATATAAGAACTATTTAAGGTAACTATGTGAAGTGTCTTTTTTAATAGATTTTTTCCATTTGTAAACTAAAGTTTTCTACTTACTCTCACGTTTCTATGTACAACACAGAACTGCCATAGTTTTGGAGCCATGGGCATAACTTACACTTTTAAGCTGTTGCATTACATTTAACTTTGAATTGCTGAGGGCTGGTTTGGAATTGTTCCTGCTGCTGTCTACCAGGAAAGCAATTCTGCTTAGAGTGATTCCCTCTGAACACATAGTGAGATCTGCAGGCACCAGCAGTGGCACTTGGATAGGCCCAACTACAGGATGAGCACAGCTGGATTCCTACTTACACCAGTGTTTGAAAACTTCTTTGGTGTTAGAGAAGCAACTGGTAGTTTTACTTTTGACTTTGACATTCTTGGATGTATGGGCAAATAAATACAAGGTAAAAATAGCAAACTAGAGAACTTGTAACTCCCTTCAGCGTGTGGGCAGTGCTTGACGTAGGCTGAGAAGATACATCGACAGTCTCAGATGTTCTCAGCTTGCCAGATGAGAAAATGTATTATCCTTTAAAGCAGAAATCCAGTTCCTCAGTGCAAAGAGCTGCTATCTTTTTTTTAAGTAGTAGTAGTAGTATTTAAATGACAGCAGTTCTGTACTGGTTCTGTGCTATAAAATACAAATGTAATACTTCTGCATGAAGTATAGAATATTTTTCTTTGTAACTTAACCAACATCTTGAAAAGTATAGCAGAAAAATAAAACCAGATTGTGCCTTTGCTGTTCTGGTTGCCATGTGTAGTTTACATGCCACTATGTGCCT
The DNA here is from genome assembly GCF_033783945.1 of Neopsephotus bourkii. Lineage (NCBI taxonomy): Eukaryota > Metazoa > Chordata > Aves > Psittaciformes > Psittacidae > Neopsephotus > Neopsephotus bourkii. The sequence goes on from NW_026902113.1 coordinate 6,479,447, forward strand.
GTAATATTGGAGAAACCACTGCAGATAAACTCCTGATGTATTTGAGTGCTCACCATCAAAATGGTGCCCATGTATTAAGTATTCTTTTAAAAACTGTGACTTTTTAATACAAAGCTTAGTTAACCAGTTTTTTGTTTTAGGTTCTTAAAAGCTTTTTAACCTTTTATACATAAGTGAGTGGGTACCAAAGCACCTTGCTTCAGTTCTGTGGAGTATTGCATTGAGCTATAAAAAGCTAGAACAGCAGCACAACCTACAACCACCTGTGTTGTTCTGGTTTAGAATGGCTGCATGTCTTTTGTGGTGATGGGACAGGACCAAGTCTGGGAGTTAACAGAGTTGGTACCTCCACGTCTGAAATACCTGATACCTCATTTTGTGCAGTGTGAAAAGCACGGGCTGAGGCTTGGGGCTGACCCTGCCACCACTTGGGACTACTCATGGCTCTGGGTCTTTTTAGTTGCTGCATGTATTCCTGGATGATGAACATGGAGAGGGGACATGCACAAGTGTTCCCTTACAGTGGGGTGATAGTGCCCATGTGTATGGCTCCCCCTTCCACAGTCACTCCTTGGTGTACATGTAAGGGGAGTTGGCATGTGCGTGACCACCACTGTGATAAATGTTGGATCTGTTCAAGGCAGGGACAAAAGGTTTAGGAACTTATGTCCACATTACATAGACGCTGTTTAGGTCAGACTGTATAACAGTGTCTAAAAACAGTCATGGTCCAGGAGCTGTCATAGCAATTAGCTTGTCAATGGCTGATATTTAGGGAGTTTGATTGGGGATTTTGATGTTTTTCTTGAGGCATTTGAGAGAGAGGGAATTCTACAGGAAATGGAAATAAAATTTGGGTTCATAATGCTTTTATTAAGGGATGGATTTTGCAGCCATCTTCCTCTTGTAGTTGGCAATATAAACTCCAAATCCCTGCTGAAGATGCATAAAAGGCGTATGAAAATATGTTTGAAGCTGTTTTTTGTCTGATTCTATTCTGTGGTTTTTATTCAGTTGCTAAGAACAAGCTGCGTGGTTCTGAATTGCTGGCTGGGCTTAAACCACAACAAGCTTTACCAGGCTGGTTCAGACACCCTGTCTGAAGAGTTTGCACAGGAGCTGGGCAAGCATTTGAGGTTTCCCTGGTTTCCTGGATCTGTCAGATCTGGACACACAGTCCTGCTGGGATTGTTTGTCTGTGAACAGCAAGAACAAGACCCCTAAACCCAACAACAAGCATCACCTCCCAGTCCCTAGACTGGCTTCCTGTATCCTTCCTCCATGAAACAAAAGGGGTTACCAGGAACTGCCAGTGGTTCCACACTGGGGGGAAACCAATTAACTGCAGCAAGACAGTAGTGACTGCACAGGTTTTATTACTGGTGTGATACAACACTGGGATACACCAATAATTATACACGATTTCCTCACTACTGTGCACTCCTAAAGTGAGCCTGTCTCCATCTTCTCTACCCCCTCCTATTACACAGCTGATGCAAGATGATCTCCTGGCCTGAGCTCCTGTTTTCCAGACAACAAACCCCGCAGCTCCTGGGCTTTAACCTCCTGATCATAATGGTGACTTCCACTGGACTGTTCCCACATATACCTGGTGGGCAGAAGCCCAGAACCCGTCCCAGTGGTCCAGCTGCAGTCCCAGAGCACTGAACAGAAAGGAAAGCTTGTCTGCCCAGGCTGCACCACAGCACTGGTTAATGCAGTGTCCTCTGCAGGCCCTTACATCTGCCTTTTCTGAACTTGGTGAGGTTCCCGTCAGGCCCTGGGTCTGTGCTCAATGCCTGTTGATTGCAGGAAATAGAAAATAAACATCCTGTTAGTCACTGTTTAATTTGAATCAGTTTTATAATAGATATAGAAACCCTGACAAAACCCTCTATGTTACAGTGCAATGTTAAACTTACACTGTATCAAAATTCATTTTTCGTTACTCATTTCATTGATGGTTTTGGGGTTTCATCTTTTTATTGGACTACATTAAGGCAGCAGGCATTTTTGTCATGACTTTCACTTCAGCTGCATGGACTGCAACTTCAGTGCAGTCCTCCCTTCCCCATCAGTTAACACTGCCTTCCAGTCCTTTCCAGCTGTTGCTGGCTCAGGTAATAAATACTTCCTATGCTATTTTAAACTGTACTGCAACCCAAACACAATCCACATTCTGAGCTAGCACCACCACTTTCCTATCTTTTGTCACATTTTAGTGCTGTAAACAAGGAGAAGTCTTTTAATGTATCATTTACTCTTGATTCTTCTTGTAGCACATACAAACTTTAACCCTTTTATCAACACCATTTCCCAGCACTTTTCCTGGGAAGACAGCCTGCTTCTGGTACAGTCCAGCTAGAAAGGGAGTAATGATTTCAGGAACACACCAAAGTTGGCCAACATCAGCTTTACTAGTAAGAGCTCGACTTTGCACTGCACTGTGGAGACCTCCACCTCTGCGGAGGACAGCAACATCACATACCTGGAACTAGTTGCTTCATCCAGGAACAAGCATCTTAAACCCTGCAGGCAGATGCCCGTTGCAGGTTCTTCTGATGGGTCTTTCCTAGTCCCAGGTGTAGGTGAGACACATTCCACATCCCATCCTTTCAAACTGTGCCACTGCCCAGGCCTTAGGGGGCAGGCTCATCTACAAGCAAAAAGAATACAGCTGGAGTGACAGCGATCAATTTGTCCCATTCCACTGTTCAGCTAGGTGCTACATCTTTAATGATAACAGCACTATTCTGGTCCCCAAGAGCAAAGAGAGCAACAGGGTGAGGGAGAACCACATGTAAGCACTGATAAACAAGCACAAAGGAAATCAATTTCATCATAACCACTGTTAGGTCCTTTACTGAGCAACAACATGATAATACTCTCACCCCTAATGGTCCCCGTTATCCTAACCTGAAGGGCAGCATTTTGCACCACTTTGGCACAGCAGAAAGACAGCCTCAGGCCAGAGCATGTATCACCACCAGCCATTCTCACTGAAGCAAAGAACAGCTTTCAGGGAACAGCTGCGCTTCAGGCTATGGAATTACAGGAGACAATGAAGTGAGAACTTCCTTGAACACATACTTTAGAGGACGGCAAACCACACAACTCAAAAAGCAGACTACAGAGCAATGGAGTAGCAAATGCTGCTGGAAATGCTACCACCTTCCCAGACAGACCTTCCAAGATGTTACCTGGAATTCTCCAGCACTGTGCATCAGCCCAACAGCACAGTTTGGCTTCACTATGAAGGAGGTCTGAGCCCAGCGCATTTTCTGTAGAACAGAACTGGATGCTGATAAATTTCAGAGCTGGAGAGGGAACACAGCAGCACACCAAGGCACGCTCTCATCTCCACAAATCCTGACCAGCAATAAGCTAAGGAAGATCAGACTGAGCAGGTGTGACTTGGTTCATGTGCCTGATTTGCCTCACTCTCCCCATGTTCTGCAGCTTGTTCACTGTTTGCCAAAAAAATCAGTGCAATCCACTCACATTTTTAATCTAATCTTCCCTCAGTTTTTAATGCAATGTAATGAGGCCATCAGGCTCTGTCAGCCACGTTCACACTGCAATCTGAAGCACACACACACACACAAAGGAATAATGGGGAAGGAGAAAGAAAGGATTTTATCACTCCACCGAGACAAGGAGTCGTTATTTAGCCAGTCAAAGGAACACTTGTATCTCCAGGGAGCCTTGGCCATCGGCTCTTCCTTCACAGGAAGGAAACAAAAGTTGAGGACAGGAAAATTCTGAGGCGCCTGGGAAACCTGCCAAGCACCGGGGCTCCCACACAGCTCCTGCGCTGCGGCAGTCTGAGACAAGGACAAACAAGGCTCACTTCCCAACAGCTACATGATCAAGGCAAAACATCAGCAGGACAGAACAACCTCTTCTGAGTCAGAAAATACCGATCGAGTGGTTTTTCTGTTATTACTACTTTTCTGATAATGAGTTTTAACCATGTTAAGTGTGAAATGAGAGACCTTGTCATTTCTAGATTCTGTGAGTAAATTCTTGTGGCTTAGTTCTGTAGCCTGGTGTATATTACACTTTATTGGGGGACAATTTTTATATTAACTGTGATTTCCCTACAAATAGAAAACAACAGTGATCTCAGTTAAGGGCAAGATAGAACCACAGAACAAAGCATGAATCAGTTTTCCCACCTCCTCAGCCCTCCCCAGTATCAAACAGGTAACGGTCTGAGTTAGGGAACACTTAAAACTGATCACAGGTCACAAGCTAGGCCAAGGGAAGGGCGCAGCAGCAGCGCTGAGGGAGCCGACCGCTGGCACTGCCGACAAGCCACAGCAACTGAGACAAGGGGAAAACCGATGTCAACTGCTACCCAGTGGGGGACCTATAGAACTGCAGGCCCTGCAAAGGTGATGGATGGACTACTGGAAACCATTTCCAGAACAAGAAAGAACAGAAGGTAACTGGGAGCAGTCACCATGGATTTACAAAGGAAAGGGGTCATTTCCAAACCCTAAAGAATACTAACCTGACAGCCTCTGTGACGAGGTGACCAGTTCAGTGGCTATGAGTGTCACCAGAAGTCAGGGGAATAAAACTCCTTAATGCCATGTAGCATTAAGAAGCAGGAACTTCTTTATTGCAGCACTGAGTGCTAGGTGGGATTTCCACAAATCAAGCACACCCCATGCCAATTTCATCGTTACATTTATACACAAAAATTACAAGGTAGTACACTCCCAGTTACAATGACAGGTTAGTGATTTGCACATAACTGTAGCATCTGCTGTGTCATTTTGACATTATTCTGTCTTCTGTTATTATGTTTGCGCAGAGGAAGGGCCTTCACCTGGACAAGGGTCTTTTGTGGGTGTGGTTTTTAGCATTATAATAAGAGTATAATGAGCATAGTTCATCTACAGGACATCCTAATCTTATTTTGCTGCCAAGTTGGCTGGCTAGATATCTACCTTGCCAGGTTGTCAAATAACTCATCCTATATACAATAGACCCTAGGTGCTTTGGTTGCAGTCTAGAGAGTAAAGACTAAGGCTAACATGTTACAGAGAATAGAGATCTCAAGCAACACAGTCATATTTCAAGCAGCACAGCAACCCATGCTAGCAAAAAGGCTAACTTCTTAAAGATGTTCCCATAGCTGTTTCTCAAGCAAACACATAATACGCACAGATTCAGTAAAACTTAACCTGCGACAGGAGGAGAGCAGTGCATATTGTCTACCTTGACTTCGGGGTGGTTTTTGACACAGTCTGACACAGCATCTTCATTGACTAGCAGATAAAGTACAGGCCCAGTAAGTGGACAGTGAGGTAGGCCTGAAGACTGGCTGAACAGCCAGGCCCAGAACATTGTGATCAAAGACATGAAGTGCAGTTGAAGGCCAGTAAGTAGTAGAGTACCCCAGGAATCAGTAGAGAGGCCTGTCCTTTTCACCGTCTTCATTTAGGACCTGGATCATGGGACAGTGTACCCTCAGCAACTTTGCAGATGACACCAAACTGGAAGGAATGGCTGATGTGCTAGAGAGCCATGTCACCATTCACGGGACCTTGACAGGCTCGAGATACGGGCCAACAGAACCTCATGAAGTTCATCAACAGGAAATACCAAATCCTGCACCTGGAGAGGAACATCCCAAGGCACCAGGACAGGCTGGTGCCAAGCCGCTCGAAAGCAGCTTGGCAGATAAGGACCTGGGTGGGGGTCCTGGTAAACACCAAGTCCAGAAACCACCATGAGCAAAGACTGTGACCTGGCCACAACGAAGGCCCATAGCATCCTGTACTGTATTACAAAGCAAGTTGACAGCATACGGAAAGAGATGATCCTTCCCCTCTGTTCAGCATTGGTGAGACATCTGGAGTGTTTTGTATTGGCCTGCCAGTACAAGAGACATGGACACAGTGAATTGAGTTCAGTGAATGGAAGACAACTGAGAGACTGGAACATCTTCCATATTCTAAAAAGGCTGAAAGAGCTGCAATTGTTCAGCCTAGAAAAGGAGGGCCAGAAGTCTTACAAATATTTATAAACTTCTAATTAGAGGGTATAAAGATGACAGTCTCCCCAGTTGTGCCCAGAGACAGGACCAGAGGCAACAGGCACATAGCTGGGACAGCTGACTCCAACTGACCAAAGTGATACTCCAGGCCATATGGTGTCATGCTTAGCAATAAAAGATGGGGGAAGAAGAATGAAGGGACCTTTGGAGTGATGGCATTTGTCTTCCCAAGTAATGGTTTCATGTGACAGAGCTCTGCTTTCCTGGAGATGCCTGCCAATGGGAAGTGGTCAATGAATTCCTGGTTTTGCTTTGCTTGCGTGACTGCCTTTTGCTTTACCTGTTAAACTGTTTTTATCTCAACCCAAGAGTTTTCTCCCTTTTACCCTTCTGATTCTCTCACCCATCCCACCAGGGATGAGTAAGCAAGCAACTGTGTGGTGCTGAGCTGCTGGCTGGTGTTAAACCATGGCAGCGACCAAGCGCTGGTACAAGTTGCCCAGAGAGGTTGTGGAGTCTTCATTCCTTGGAAACCAAACCCAAATGGACACAGTTCAGGGCAACCTGCTCTACCTGACACCTTGCTTTGAGCAGAGGGCTGATTATACAGTCTTCATAGCACCCTTCCAACCTCAGTCATTCTGGGATTCTGTGAAAGGCATCCCCATTTTCAGCTGCAAAGGTGAGATGCAAGTTAGCACTGCACGGCCCAGGGGAGTGGCTATCTCCAACAGCAAGGGTAACTACCAGTCTGCCTAGCAAACAGTGCATTAACTGAGGTGGCCTGAAGAGTAGGGAGGGGAGCAGAGCTCTGACTCTCCATCTGAAGGCATAGCAGGAAGAGAGTAACAGTGTGAAGAGTGTAATAGGATTCTGCCTGTCTTGGGTAGAAATTTTAGAACTATTTCAGTTTTGGGAATCAAACACCACATGGGCAATTTTTCAGTATTAGTTATAACTCACAGTATATTCTGAGATGTGTTAATGCAGAAAGATTTCTTCCCATGCTTTTTACAGAATGACAAAGGACCCCATTGTGTTTATACTTCCCATGCAACCCTCTGAAATTTTACTGCTTGCTTCCCACACTTTTTAACAGCTGACTTGAAAATCAGTAGAAGGACCCCTCTCATTAGCAATACATAAACTAGCAATTAATGATACAGACTGCTACTATAGAATCACAGAATCGTTTGGTTTGGAAGGGACCTCTGAAGATTCTCTGCCATGGCCACGCACATTTTTCACATGTCATTAATAAATACCTCAATAAAGCTTTTTCCTTATATACCTGATTCTCTATTTACTTAGTTATTTAACCCAACTACAGCGACAGCTCTGAATACATTTAACTAGGCCAAACACACACACAGAACTAACCCAACTGCCTCTAGCTGCATCAGTAGAACTTGCACATCTCAGATGAATCCCACCATTTTAAATTGTTTTTACTTTAGAAAAGCAACTGATATTTTAGAATTTCAGAACTATGGAAATACAGAATCAAGTTACTCTTTAAAAGCTTCACATCTGTCAGTCTCACAGAGATGCTTTTAGCACCCAGGGTGGGTGATACTACCTACTTGTACTGTATGTATGAGTATGTAGTACTGTATGTACTACCTACTACTGTATGTACCTACTCGTACATACAGAAACAGAACTCTATCTCAGGCTTTACAGAGTACATGGACACAGCCTTCCATACCAAAGCCTACTGGCTTAATCCCAAAGACTGCTCAGAATCAGAAACTACAATGCTGATCATACAAACTGGATGCTGAATGCAATGCATCAATAATATCCAACAGGTCAGCCACAGCATCATATTAATGTGGCACTATGGGCTTCAGATGTAAGAAACATGATGGCTAATCAGATTTTGAGCTGTCTGTGTACGTATATTTCAAGTCCTTTAAAAACATGCTAATGTGTAACAGGAATTACGTAAAGAATTACACTATCTGAAAGCAAGTATTACTTGAAGTGTAAAAGCAGAATTACTGTACATCATATCACAAATATGAACATAAAAAGAGGGTTCATAATTTCAGTACTTGATGAATAAAACCAAATACTCTAATACATACCTTGTACAAAACTTCGTTTAGATTTCCTGCTGTATGTGTAATATAGCAGAAGGATTCTGCACGAGCCAGTCTTCATCCGCATTTTAAGATTTTAACAGTAACCTAAAAAATAAAGACAGTAAATAACTGACACTTCAAACTATATATATATATATAAATATAGAAGCTTCTCTTTTCAAATACCCATAACACAGGGAAATGAAACTTCACATTACCAGAAAAAAAAACATTTATTCTCTACACATTCTTAGCTCTCGGTACTACAACAGATTTCTCAAAAGATTTCACATTTAATTTTTACTACCTCGCAGGTAAAAAGCAGCTGTTCCAAGAACATTCACTAGTTCCTAGGTTTTCATACTTCTGCTTGGAGTAGATTAAGTGCCAAAGAGCACAAAGTTATTCAGCTTTCAACTGTTTCTAAAACATATCAAACACAACACTGTCTTCTAGGACTGTCAGTGCATGTTGGCCACAGCGACCTTTAATCCTTCTCACATTATTGCCATTACAATAATTACAACACAGTTATTGATGAACCTTGACAACTAACTGCTCTCACTGTAACTGTACTGAGGGCATGGAAGCACGAACAGTCTCCTCCCTGTTGTGCAGGCTGCTGTGTACAAATGCAACTTAAAAGGGCAAAGCTATATATGAAAATAATACAACTGAACTGGAGTAAAATGTTGTCCTACTTTAGAACATCACAGAACAGAGCTGCACAGAAGTCTCATTACATTTTAATACTGAATGCATTAGGAACTGATGCAAAACTTTAAGATTTTGTAATTTTAAAAGTTACTGAATAAATTTGCTTGCATTTGCAGTAAGTGCAGTTGGAAGAACAAACAGCAAGTCAGAGTATAATTTTATTCCTATTACATTTATTAATTCACACATTACTGTAATTATATTCAAAAAGGCCCAAATAATAACTGTTAATAAGGGTTATCCATCTTGAACTGTATGTCTTTTTCTAGAGTCTACATGAATAGTAATTATCCAAAGTGTCTGAAAATCAAATAGCTCCATGCCCCAGCCATTCAGGCTTCAAAACAGCTCTCACCCATATACACACATTCCTTCCCCCCTCGCCCAATTTGTATCACATCACCTCTTCTCCAAAAGTACCTCTGATTTAAAATAGCATGGCAGTACTGCAATGTTCAAGAGGTTTAACACCATCCATTACTCAGTCTAGGGAATCAGACACAGAAACATGTTGCAGAGCCAAGGAGCCTTAAAAAAATGGCTCTAGAGAGGAAGGCTGCCTGGAAAGCACCCGATTACAGCAGTGGAAGGGGATTAAGAATTCTGTATGTTCTCAGATACACTTCTTTAAGAAGACTTCTTAAAATAATTTATCAACATCTTGAGGTCCTGTTTGATGATCAGAAAGCTGAGCATACCCTGTAAAGTATTTGTTACAGAAGAATTACTTTTGAAAGCCACACACAGGTTGCACCTTTCAGGCTAGCTCTGCTCCAGGAACAGGCCCAAAAAACAACTCAAGAGTGACATACATGCAAATTACAACACAGAACCACAGACATTTACAATAAAGATAACATTTACCTTATCAGATACAGCTGGAAAAAGGCTGAGGCTAGCAGCTCACAGTAAATATTTCAAAGTTGGCACAGTTTTAATGTCTGAGTCCTATTAAAAGTGCTGTTAATTCATCAATTCCCTCATATGCTCCCTTTTCATCCCACATTCCCTTTCCCCCATTGTGCAGCTTCCAACAGATCTGATTTTGAAAGTTCTCTATCCATAACAGACATTCCACAAGACGGATACTTTATTCCTAAAGCACATATGAAGAGCACAGCCCTCTTAACTCTTTATAACTAGAGCTGTAATTTTTCAAGTGCTAGTATATAAATAATTTAGCAGGTGAAATGAAGTCACAGCCATAGTGATGCCTGTCAGCTGTGGGAACCAGGCTGGAGTTGTCATCTGGACAAATATCCATTTCCTGGGGCATCACCTCCACATGGGGCAACTAATTCAGCTATTGAGAAGTATGTACCCATGTTAAAGGGAGGCTACAATTACAAACTGCTCACCTGTCAGTATTTTAGCATTATAAAAAAAATAATTAAAAGACCTTAGCAATTAGGCTTTCCTTCTCCCTCCCACCCCCCCCATCTAAAACCAGTAAGGCTAAAACCTCCAAAGGCCCAACGCAGTCCTGTTTCCATTTACCTTCTTTCTTGGCCAGCCAGGTTTACTGAAGAGAAAGCAGTGAGCCATAATCCTGGCAACCGGTAGATACTAATGACATAACTGTAGCCAAATAAATCTACCATGCCTTTGAAGACAATCTCTAAAACCAGCCAGTAACAACTTCTCCAGGGTTCTCTCTCCACAAGAAATTAAGATCTTTCCAACCTCTTGAACCTATATAAACCCTACTGTATACGATTAATTACTTTGTTAGACCTGAACGTATACTAGCAGCTCGTGCTGAAAAAGGGGATTCCCAAGAGTGAGCAGGAACACAGCGAACAGTTCTTTTCAAAGTAACACAGAATCACAGAATCCAAAGGGTTGGAAGGGACCTCAAAATGATAAAGCTTTTCTTTAAATTAAAGCTCAAAGTGGGTATGGTGCCAAGAAAAATTAATCTGAAATATTCTAAAAGGCAAACAGCATGATAAACATGTCTATTCAGAGATGAACACATGCATCATGCACAAGCTGAGTGATACTGTGCATATACTGAGCCATTACCAAGGAAAACTGGAAAAAAAAAACCAAACAGCTCTTCAACCTATCTCAAGTAACACATACTCAGCTTTAACAGAGTACTCTCTACTTACCGTCTTTTCAATGAGGAACTGCTATGTGACAAGCTCAAAGTTGCCACAGAAAGGACACAGACTTTTGTGTACCCCTGTATCTTAAGCAAGGTCTGAATTTGAAGACCCTGAAATTGGTATTTCATAAATTTAATCAAAATTGCTTATTTACAAGTTATGTTCCCAGATGTAAGACCGTGCATTAATACAAAATGAGGACCTATTTCTGGGGGTAAAAAAAAAAAGATTTCCTACCACTTCAAAGCAGTTTGGATTTGATCAGAAGGGAGTGAAGTCTTTAACTTCTTAACATCACTGAGGATTCTACTCCACAGTATAAAGTGTTATATTTTCATAATATATATGTATTTTTGCAAAGTTTGTGAGCTGTAAGGCTGCAAAGTCATTAAAATAATCCTATATGAAACAGCAACTCAATCCCATACTTTTGAATATAGCCCTCTCCCCTACCTTGCTCACTAACAGTCCCATGTTGAGCAGCCTGCAACACCAGAACAGCTGGTTAATCAGTGATTTTCCTAATTATCCATTCTACATCTGCTGTCTTTAATGCAGCAGCAATGTCTTCAGATGTTCACATTTCTATTAATTTTGTTCATGCCAACCAGCTTGGAAAAATATCTGAGTTAACAGTATTATTTTCTCAGCACTCGTATGTCCTGTTACACAAGTGTGAAGTTCTTGAACCTTCTATAATAGAAAAACTAAATAGTACAAAACCATTGAAGCAGCAAGGGACTAACCTTTAACCCTCACATCTTTCATCTAGAACTGACAATGTATAGGTGTGACTTCACCAATTAACAAAGAAAACTTAAGAAACCTGATAGATGAAAAGCATACGAAACTGCTCTACCACTCAGCAGTGGAAGTTACAGAAGTCAGTTAAAATTTCATGAGCTTGATTTGTCAGATTCTAGAAATTGGGTGAATTCACCTACCACAGAAACGTATGGCTTGTTTATGTACTGAGTTTGAAACAGATTTAGAGAATCTGCTGATTTACAGCAGATATGGTTAAACCAGGACAGCTAGCAAAGAGTTATGCAGTAGCAGTACTGCTCTAGTGCTTTAAGGAAAGCCAAGACACCAGACGTCATTGCACTGCACGCTGTGCAAACAAGTTTACAACTGTGCAATCTGAGAGAACTACAAAGAAAATTTTAGACACAATTAAATAGGCATAGTTTCATCAATAGCCTCTTAGTCTGATTTCAACATATTTTTAAAATTGTTTTTAAGTAGCAAAAATGTGTTTAGGCAAAGCCCAAGAGTTTTACGAGATTTTAGTTTTAAGACTACAGAATATCAGCATAAAGTTTCTATTATAGAAAAACACATATATAGCTGACGAGTAATGACCTAACTAGTTTGAGGATATTATAGATCTTCTAAAAACTAGGGGGGAAAATCTACTTTCAAGGGAAACTTCCCTGGATTATGCATAATCCAAACTTTGTCCAATTGAAAAAACAAACCAACATTCCTAAGGAATTGCGAAACTAAAACACTGTGCATTTACTTCTAAGGTGTTACCAATGCTGCTTTACCCAACTTTACACAATGCTCCCCATTCCCTCCTGGTAGGATTCCTTACCTGTTATTTTTGAAGCAGATGCCAAGTTAGGCCAGTGTCCTAACCTCCTCTTCCAAAATCATGACAGCTGAATTGATTATCTTTGTGGGACTAAAATCTCTGAAGCCATAAGACTGTGCTGGGGGAAAGGGCAGGGCAAGCTGTGGTCACATGGTCCTTATAAAGAGCAACAACTCAAGATTCACTCAAAGAGCTTTCATCTTTGAAGTGCTTCATTTGAAAATGTAAAATTTAACAGCACTAAGCAATAGATACATCTATGTTGAAATGAAACCGAGTAAGGAAGCATTCAAATACCTAAGCATATCACAGAACTTTAATGTGAACTCATACGCAGTTCAATAAAGTTAAAGCTTTATTTACGTAACAGAACAATAGAAGGGTTAATATTGGAAGGGGCCTCTAGAGATCACCTGGTCCAACTCCCTGCTCAAGCAGGGCCACTCATAGCTGATGCCCAGGATCACCCAGGACCATGTCCAGCCAGCTTCTGGTATCTACAAGGATGGAGACTCCACAATGTCCCTGGCCAATCTGAGCCAGTGGTTGGTCACCCTCATATTAAAAACTTGTTTCCTGATGTTCAGACAGAGACTCCTGTGCTTCAGTTTGACCATTGCCTCTGGTCCTCTTAAAAGATTCAGTCATTCATTGTGCAGTCCAGCAATTTCCTTCCTGTACTAACTCTGCTAGGTGACAATTTTTAGCTCTGATTACTTCATGACAAAACTAATACCAAGTTCTAACCTTCCACTATAACAAAGCCATATTTGTTGGAAAAAAAAATAATCTTAGATTATTAGATTTGAAACACACAGAAAATTGAAGCTATTTCAGCATAAAACCAACAGAACAGCATGAATAAACTGCAGGGTATCCTGCAAATGCTATCACACATCAGTCCACTAACATACTTACCTGTTTAACAAAAAAACAACCACCAAAACATAAAGCCATGTTCAATAAAGGTACCATTTTTCATGAAAACTTGTGATTTATAGAGATGAAGGCATTTACAGATGTTTCAGTATGACATAACTAGCCCTGGCAGCAAACCAAGCATGCACTTGCCCAGTCTAAGCAGGTTACTATTCAGACCTGGGCTAGAAGTTATGCATAATGCCACCAAGAAACTTGTGAGAATTTTTAAGGCAGAATACGTGGTGAGCTGAACTGCACAAAACCAAAGAGCACAGGTTCTCTACTTGCTACTGTTGTACAAACTTCATTGCCTGGCAAGCTGGGATTCAAACATTGCTTTTTTGTCCTTTCCTTGATCAACTGGACATATTGTTGATACTGCACCAAGATTTATCTCAACTTCCCTGTACCATTTTACATTCCTTATTTTACAGAAAGTGGCTACTACCTGCAAGATAAACCTGTTATTCCTACCTGAAGTGAAACAGCTAAGTAAATATCAAGCATTTAAAAAAGCATTAAGCCTCAGCTCTTATACCTGCACAGCTAAGGAAGCACCTGCCAACATGTAATGAAGAGGACAAAAAAGCACAATATTAGGAATAATTTCAAGTTTGAATAACAGATTTAACTATCAGGCATCTCAGTGTGTGTTAGGAATACTACTAAAATTAACTCTTCCACCACCTACCCCCTCTTCAAATGTGACACTCCACTTGACTACAACTTTCTTCACTTGAGAACAAAGTACAAAGGCCTAATGATGAAACCATGTTTGCACAGGACTAAACCAAGACCACATGGCATGAAAGAGTGAACTTCCTTTTGTTATCATCTTACATACAATTACTTGGCATCACGTTCAAGACTAAAGTATTTAAAATCAAAGTGACTGGCTGTTGGCACTATTTTTTGCATTTAACTCAGATTTCAAAATATAAGGTCATACTAAAATTCTCACATTAAAAATATGCATTTAAAAATAAGTTATCAAATTATGTCATGGCTGTTGGCACTATTTTTTGCATTTAATTCAGATTTCAAAATATAAGGTCATACTACAATTCTCACATTAAAAATATGCATTTAAAAATAAGTTATCAAAATTATGTTGTGTCCAATTTGTAAATATCAACACATTAATAAGAAAACAGTTATGAACACAAAGTTGTTATTTATGTTACCTGTTTGTGGCTTTTGATGTACACAAGGAAAAACCACTCACTCTTAACACACTATAAATATTATTTGCTATACTTTGAAAAAGAAACTCTGTATAAGCAAGCAGCAGCTTCTCCAAAGAAGTCCACGTTTCAAAACAAAGTTCTGTATAGTGACTGATGTATCAATTTCTTTGCAAGGTTAAGAGAACAGTTACATGTTACCAGATTCTTTCACTACTTTTTACAGATCATTTTAAAAAGAGCTCAGTCTGCTCTCCTATTCTGCTCAACCTTGTTCTTGCCTTCTCTTCAATTCCATCTTACAACTTTCTACCAACTTACTTTCACAGAGTTCTGCAAAATTTGCATCTGATCATCATCTGATTGCTGAGTATGCTCTGACAGGGTATATTTATGCATGAATTTTGAGTGATTCTATTTTACACCATGTGCAAACTAAAATAAATGCAGATATCCAAGTAGCTTAAAGATGAACCTCAGCACATTGAGGTAAAACCAGGTCTTTCCTTCTTTATTACAAAATGAGGGAATCAGACTGAAATAATCATCCAACATTCACTTTCCATAACAAATCCTGAATTATCAAAGGAATCTGGGTGTAACCAGTTTGTATTTTTTTTTTTTAAAACTTGTTTATACTATTTCTTAAGCCTTTGCTCAGATCAATACCTGGCTGAGAATACCACATCTGTAATTCAGGAAAATTAATGTTTGGGAGTGCACTGCAATAACAGAAAAGGAGTAAACTAAGACCACTGTACCTGGCAAGAGCAAATGCTGATTTAAGTGCTCTATGACCAGACCACCCTCAAACCCCAACTGCAGCAGCTACCACTGTGCAACTGAAATTAGGTGAGGAGAAGAGATGAAGACTTTGAAAAGCACCTTTGTAGCCATAAAGGAACTTGATTAACTGAGGCAGGTAAAGCAACTGCCAGAATAACCAAAGGCACTATAATATTCCAAGTCCTGGGAAGGCTGACAGTCCTGGACCTGTACATGTACCTTATCAGCAGACAAGCAACCTCAGACACCAAGTGTTCAACTACTGAGATCTATCTCACAATCAACCACTCAGATCTATGTCACAATCAAGGCAAAGATGTCATTTTCCTGCAATTAGTGCAGAACCATGTTTTTGCCAGCAATTACATTTACCCAGGAGCTCTTGAATCCTGGCAGAAGGCCTCTACTGGAAGCCTTTACTGGCACACTATGTTATACATATTTGAGCTGCAGTTCTTTCCCAGCACAACTTGACTCATATACTTAGCCTTTCCCTGCATGTCATTTAATGTCCCACCTCTGTTCCTTTCAGGTTATGGAGACAAAAAAAAAAAATTAGAAAATATAGGTAATTCCCCAATAACATTACTCTTCTCCTGATCTTAATGAAACACAGGCTTTTAGACTTCTTTTGCCTACTAAAGCATGTATTATTTGCATGTTTACATTAAAATTCATTTATAGCAGAACTCTGAAAGAACATTTAAGAATTTTAGATGATTTTTTATCTAGGTAAGTTTATCAAGTCATACTGGAGGGTTTTAATCCTATGGCAGCCTCCAGATTTTTAGAAGAGACTGAAAGATGAGGTCGAACCACATCTTCATTCTTTCCCACATTACTACCTCCCCTATCTGTAAATACATGAAAAGTACTCATCCACTTTTACTTTTCCGTATTAGTATTTCTACACACCTGAGTCACGGAAAGGTACCCGTCTATTATTTTAAGTTGTTGTGTATTCTGTCAATTACTGTAAACTAATTTATACAAATTTTAGTATTAAATTAATCCAGACCGATGTTTTCTTTCTTCCCCTCAGGAAGAGCCATAAATCTTTTCAGCAACACATCAGGTTAAGAATATATACGTGATATTCATGTACCATCAAAACACATATGGAGAGGTATGCAATGACTTGCCAAATTATATGAAGAACTGGTTTTTGTTTTTACTGTTCCTGGGCATATGATCATTTCCTTTAACCTACTTCCATCATGCTTAGTATTACAACCCCCAGATAAAGCTGCATCTTCCACATCATCAGGAAACGTTTAAGAAAACCTGGAATACAGAACAGGAAACAAAGACCTAAATGGGATAAGGATACCCAGGAGCAGGCTAGAAAGAGTCTTCAAAGATGAATGATCTGATCCAATCCTATATTCAGTATGTCTTACTCACATAACTTCTGAAGCTTTGCAGAAGCTTGCAGAATTGTCACCATAATGCTAACAAATTTAGGGTTGGGTCACAATGCCCTCAATATGAAACCAGTGAAAGGTTTAGAGTTCAAATACTTCATAAATATGTAACACCTCTAGTAAAATAAAGCTTTCCCACCTTCTTTCAAAGATATACCATTCAGCTTCCTTGAGAGTGAGCAGTTTCAAAGATACGAGATTTTTTTTTAACAGTTTTGATTTTTTTACATCAATATGAAGATTCTACATTACCAGTTTTCCTACCTGAGGCCTCAAGAATTAAGCAGCATGGAATAATCAAACCCTTACCATCCCCCCCCAAAATCCAGATGAAGACCATCAAACCCTTAGTACTTCTGTCACTACTACAGCAATAAAGCAGAAGTGTAAATGTAGTATTACGATTCTAGGCATAGTTTTAAAATCCATATTTTCCAAAACTATCAGACACTTAGGAAATTCAGGACTGTGGTTATCTGGAAGAAGAAAAAGATACATGAAATAATTCATTTCCAACATAGTAAGAATAATGCTAAAGCTCAGCTTTTATACAGCTAGGCTTAAAGGCACAATGTATTCAGTCTTCAGTAACTACCATCATTCAAATTATCCTATTTCTGATGATTCTTTAATACACACCAATAACCACAGTAAAGTACATCTGCCTAACCTAACCAACTCTAAGATGCCAACAGTGAATTGAAATTTGTAACTGGGTAAAATAAGACAACATTTCTTGTTAAGTGTTCATAGCAATGTTTTGCACAGTAGCCCCAGTTTAAAAAGATGCATGCCCAGTAACATAATGCAGCTCAGAAGAGCATGATTTGCATTTCCCTCCACCCCTCCCACACATCCCCCCACACCACCCTCCTGTGGTCTGGCTTTCAATACTCTATAATTTTTAAAGCTTCACTTCAAAAATGATGAAACTCAAACTATTTTTTTCTTAATGTTTAATACAACTTGGGGAGTTACAATACTATTCAGAGCAAACATCAAGTCATTTGTGATTAATTTACTGTCTTGTACACATACTTGTGATTAAAACCAGATTATCCATGGAAACTGAACTATTTTTTTATCTTTACCATTAATACTGAAGTGGGCCATAAGCCGGTAAAAAAATCTCAAAGTAATCATACACGAAAGTATATAAAGTGATTTTATTCTCCTGAGCCAGCTGTCATTTTGGAAGCTGTAAGAGGTATCTCGGACTTATGTTGACTTTCCTAAGAAGTACGTCTTCATAACTTGCTACTTTTCCCCCCATTTGTAATCGAAAAAGCATAGATTGCACTAGACATGCAGAGTGAACACAAAACAGAAAGCAAGCTCAGCAACTAACACCCCCCCCCCACCCCCCCCCAGTTTACACAATACCAAACAAATGCTCTAGTACCCCCTTCTACAGACATTCACATTCAGCAGTGTGAATAAAATATGAAACTGTACACAGCTACGATGCAAGAATGACGTGGAACATGCATGAAGTGGTATTACAAAAACTATACAAAGTATAACATGGGAATGATAAACCAGCACATACATCAAAATGGGTATAAAAGCACAACCATCCCAACTGCCAAGGTGACATGTTTTCATTTTTAAACCAGTAATTCAACAAGACAATTATTTCATACATTTCCTTTCAAAAATCTGAACATTCAGGTCTTGAAATGTAGTAGTTACATTCTTCACAAACTAAGGCAGAAACTTCATTCGCATTATTTGGCACAGCTCTGGTCCTGAAAATGTCAGATGTGAAACTGCTACTGATAAAATGCTGGAATTTGTAGAAGCACAACATTCCACACTAAAACAAAACTGCAGATGAACTACTGTTTATTAATTTTTTTCCTTCTGTGCCTTCTGGAAAAGGCTTTTGACATGAAGATGATTAAAACTGGAGCTGCAGCTTACCTTTCATATGCTCTGTCCCTTAAAAGTGGAGCATAATATATGGAACAACGCAGTGCTACTGTATCAAAGAATGAGAAAGTTAGCACATTAAAAGACAGTATTTTCCATCTTGTAATTGTGGTACATGTTTTTTTCCAAGAAAAAGTATACTTGAACATGCTTCTCTAAAGCAACTGCGTATATCATCTGTCCTGGAGAAATCGTGAAGAACACTATTTTCCGTATTTTACTGGCTTGCATGCAACCTTCTCGGCAACTGCAGAAAGTGAAGAGACAGATCAAGCTCACATGTAACTTGGCTCAACATTTTAGTGTGTGGGGTTTTCTTCATTACTTCAAATAATTGTTCCCTTGGGTCATCACTAAGAATGTAAAACATAACTCTGCTCTTCAGACATCTTAAAGCCCTCAGCACAGTTCTTCTCTATTTGTTCTAAATTATGTATTTCTAAGAAGTATTGAAAAGTCATCCAAACTCACTTCATGAGAAAATACGTGCAACTACACTCTACATGGCATGTAGAGTCAGCCCAAAATAACCTAAATCCACACAGCCAAGAAAAGTCTTGCTGTACTGCCCACTCCTTGGTGTTCTTTCCTTCCACAATGAAATGAGCCGAATAGAGCATAATTTTCACTGGGATTTTTTTACCCTGCTCACTGCATGGGCACAGAGATGCAAGGGTTGCACAAAGCAGGCAGGAAGCACGACCAAGCAGCAATGAGGGCAAAGAGCTATGCCTGTCCGCAGGAATGCATGTACTGATTATTTTACAAAAAAAGGTTTCAACTTTTCCATTTAACATACATTAAATAACGCGTAAGCAACTGGAAAGACCACCTCCTGCAAGCAGTTCACAGCTGCATTCTACAGTACTATGACAGCTGATTTATGCAGGTTTCTTTCCTGCAATTTTCACTAAATATGTAAAACTTAGTAAAAGCACTGCAAAATAAATCATTTTACAGCAAATGAATGGTAAACCCCTTTTTTTTTTTAAGAAACATTAAAACGCCACAAACACTAAAAGCAAACAGCTGCAAAGAAAGTCACAATAAATCATCGTGGGGTTTACATCTTTTTAGATTTATTACATTTCCTCTTCCAAATTGCTTACATATTTGTGGTTACCTACCCTGCTTAAGTATATGTGGTTATTTAATGAAGGAAAATCCATTTTGCTTGGCAGAGGTTGGCAATGGGGGGGGTCCATTTAGGGAGGAGTGTTTTGTTGGTTAGTTGTTTTTTGGTTTGTTGGGTTTTTTTTGCGAGGTTTTTTGTTTTGTGTTGGCTTTTTTCCCCAAATAGTCACTGAAAATAAATTTTTTCTCGCTTTCACATAAATAAATACAGCAAAATTAAGGGAAAAACCTAATGAAAATACCTTAAGCCTATCACACAATTACTAAACAATTTCTGTTTGGTGCTTCTCTGGCTATGAGATGTAAATGCAAGACTGGATTGTCTCAGATTTGATGAACAGCTAACAATGTTAAAATCTGTTGCTTTGTACTTATGACAACATGAGGTGTGTATGTTGCATACAGCTACTGTATTCAGTCACAAAAATCAAGTTCTACAGAATGATTTCACACCACCACCATAGAAGAAACATCCAACTACAGTGACCCCACCTTACAACCCAGGAAAACTAAAATATTTTTAGAATATTACTTCATTTCAGTTTTTTTTGTCCTTGGCCATCTGCACCCCACTAAACTCAACGTTTAAAACACCCAAGACATTCATGTAACTGGTACTTCTGTATTTTCCATTAAAAATTAGTTAATGGTTTTCATGTATAACAAGCTTTATTTTTGTGAAGCTACTGGAGATAGAAAAGTAAGCCATTTTTATTACTTTTTTCCCCCTCCCCATCTTTTTTCCATTTACATACAAGACCCTTCACACTTATTCTTAAGGTTCTACACAATTTTTTTTACTGAGAAATTCAAGGCAATAACATTATCTTTATTCTCACTGCGCTTCTTTCAAGTCAAGCACTTCACGTCCCGCATACAGTTAGCATGTAATTCAATCCAATTATACAGCTAGGCGTTACTCTACAGAAATTAAGACATAAAAGCACACTAGTAAAACTGGAAACAACACAAGCTCTAGACAAACCATTCACCAAAAAAAATAGAAAAACCTTATCAACAAGTGTATGCAGTAACACAGTTAAGTTCCTTTTGAATCTCATACCTCATTATGAGCATTTTGTCCTCTATTTGGGGGAATCCATAGAAATCAAGTTAGTTCTTACCCACACTTACATACTCACATAAAGATGCGTTTTTTTTCTTTTAATGTGATGTGGGTATAAAATAATCACTATATGAAAGCATTTTTTAAATGATTTTACTGGTAAGTATACTATGCTTATTTGTGAACTCCAAGCTTTTCTGAATTGTTCCTTCAAATTAGGAAGGAATGGTTGCTGTTCTAAGATGCTCTTCTGAAGAAACCTTGTTGCTTTTAGAAGACAGACTGAGGTCATTAATATGACTATGTCCAAGTTTCAGTTTAAGGAAGTTCGAGATGGAAAAGACCTATTAAATCTATCCCACTGAAAATGAACACAGTAAGGGTTTGTTTCCACACATTTTAAATAACCTGAAGTATTGTTTTAATGAAAATTTAATATTCAGTTTATCTATGCTACAACCTACATTTTGAAAACAGGTAATTTTTATAAACTCCCCTATTTCATGGATTACCATAAAAAACCTGAAATACCAAGTGCTATGAATTTCAAAATATTTTAACTGGGAAAACCCCAAAACACCACATTTCTTCATAACAGCAAAATGCCAAACTGGAGAGACCACCTACTAAGACTAAATATATTCTACAGTATATCCCAAAGGGCAACAAAACACCAGTGAATGGGAAAAATCATACCTGACATCAGGTACTGAAAATTTTAGTCACTCCTCCTCACATTTCATTAATTTTTAAGGAAGCAAATTTTGGGGGGATAATTCCCCATACACAAGAGATGCTGGATGCAGGCTCCATAAAGTCACCTATGAACAAACACCACTTCAAGCCTCACGAATGGAATTGAGAATCCCTTCACAACTGCAGTCCAACGTAAACTGACTCCACCACTTGCTACAGAGCATTCCCTGCTGTTCTAATAGTGCAGTTACAGTTTATTTTGACTTGTCACTGGGAAAGAAAAAGTCAAAATCTGACCTTTTATGCAAGAACTTGTAAATTAAGTTTGCAAAAAACTTAGCTCCTACAACATGCTTAAGTAAACTGAGCTTCATGCCAAGGAGCACACCACTCGTTCGTTGAACATCTCACTTCAAAGAATATTCTCCCTTCAAATGTAATAGTAATGCTTTGCTATATTTAAGTGTTAAAACTGCGTTTCACATGAAAATCAAGCAGTTTAGATTGAAATTTCAGGAGTGATGTAAAAATCTCTATCAGTTCAACCAAAAGTCACATTCAAAAGTAAGTGCATTGTAGTTGGCAATGTCACATCCTTTCCAAGCTTACTTGTTTTCCCACAGCATGTAGCAGAAAGTCAGAACTCTGTTGTCCTTTTTAGTCAAAGTGACCACAGTTAAGAACTTCAGTATATTTGTACACAGAAAAAATGCTGAACTGACTGGCCAGATGAGGAACAAGAAATATTGATCACTTCCAGCACACGGGCAGTACCTTCAAGGAAAAATGCTGCCTGATTGCATCTAGATACCATTTTTAAGAAACAAACTGGGATCGTTCCTTTCTTAACCAAATTATATGTTTATCGCATAGCTAGAGTCAGTTACTGCCAATTATGGCAAAACGAAAGTCACTGCCTTTATAGTTGAGCTGTATACAATCAATATTGCCAGGCAGCCCTAAGGAAGCTTTTATTAAGAGCAGAATTTGTCAGCCTGTAACCAGCTACAAAAGGCATTCTGCAGTGAATCTTGAAAGTGCACCCAAATTCAGTATTTCAGTATTTATTCTTTAGGACTTATAAGCTTGGTTAATGGATATTTAAAGAGACTAGGTGATTTTCTGCAATAAGGAAAGCAAACAAACCCACTGCTACTATGCAGCAGAGCCGAGTTCTACAGGGTAGCTCACAACTATGGAATGAAAATCACAAATATTAATTAAGCTCTACAGTAACTTTCAAATACAGACATACTAGCAAAAAATGCAACATGTACTTAAAATAGCGCAAGGCTGGCAAGGCAAGAATGAACCGCTTCTTGAAGGTTTGGTATGTCTAATATACTTCTGAAGCATACTGACATATTACAAGAATGAGGGTGTACATACCTAAACAAATATGTAAGAGTTAGCCAAAAGGCCCGAATGCCACAGCCTTTTCCTTTGAAAAGCTGAAGAAACATCTTGAATCTAGTTGAAAGTTATGTTTCAAACATTTTCCCCTTACAGCTTGACAGTTTAGAACTACCCACTCCTGTACTTTCTCAACTCCCTCAAAAAGAGCAGAAAATTTGAGACAATAGTAATCTAATATTTAAACACCTTACTAGACACCAATGTAAACTACATTTTCAAGTGAATGCAGTATGCCAAAGCAGAGACCTTATGCAGTTGCTATATACAAACACTAGTTTACATCTAAGGGAGGAAGACAATTTTCCCAATTACAGAGTTTTCGGAAAAATGTGTTAAGTTGCAGGGTTGGAGTTATTTTGGAAGAACAAGTGCTGTAACATGGCATATATATCAAAGAGAGAAAAGAGTATTTCAGCCTTCAAACCTTACTCACTACTGCATTACAAACTATAAAGTGTGGCATCTCAAGTCAAGCAAAAAAGGGCAGCATTAAAGACAGGCTAGAACAAAAATGCTTAGCAGTTACAGGTGTCACAAGTGAGGACTTACACAGTTTATAACTCCTGAACCATATGAAAACAATCAAACCTGTATAACACTGGCAATTTAAATAACTACTTCCAAAATGCCAGCAATGCCACAGTTTTACTGTCACCCATTTGCTCACAATTCAATTCACCAGGATCACCACTGCAATATTCACTAAGCAGTAACACACATATGCTCTCTGCTGCTTGCATCCCATGATTTGAGCTATGTACATACCATTTCAATGTAACTAGGGCACCAGGTTATCTCAGATCAGTTTTAAACAGTTTAGTGTCACAATTCATGCAGATGAATTTAAGTAATTTCTATTTCTGAGTGAACATGAGTGAACTGATAAAAACAGAACACTAATCTCACAACTACCGCGCACAGGAAAAAAAAAAGGCAGTAATAACCAAAAATATCCCTACTGTCTTGCCAGTACAGGAATAGAACCAATAGGTCTTTTCCATCATCTTCCATGATTTACAAAATCTGAATCATAACAAGCTTCTTGACAGCCTCATCAGCTTTATCTTAAAACTCAACCAGCAAATCTAGCCTGAGACATATTGGCAATGGGAATTTTTCAGATTCATCATTCTGTAAAATATCAAGAATACTCATGTGCAATCCTTTTAAATGCATATTACTCTACTATAAGTAAACAATTATTTTAACTGGACAACACATACTTGCCTCCTAATTAAAATAGTTAATCATTGGTAACACTTATTTCTATTCAAACCACATTGGTGGAAACATACCTATAATGATGCATTACACAGTGAAAGGCTTTAAACCAGCTTGCACAAATGTCTCCTTCTTTGCAATGGCAATCAACAATCAGTAGAACACACAGATGTCACAACATTTTTTCTTCTGTAGAACTATGGTTTAGGTAAACTCATTCATACTGTTATGAATAAAATATACATACGTACAGATTCCTTTTCCGAAGTGTTCCCACCCCAAGTTATTCTAGTAATGTGGGTTAACAGATATACTCCATTGATAAGCTTCTTGTGACTAAGTTTGCAAAGGGAGACTGAGATGCAAGGACACAGTACCCTTAAAAACACTTCATATAAAATCTGATGCTCTTCAAACAAATGCATTTGTGTTATAAATTGCTCATGGTATGTACTGCAACATGCAGTTTAGCTAAACAGATTCACTAATTAACAAAAGAACTTTGATACATAGTAGAAACTACCTAAGAATGAAAATGATGCCACTTATAATTAAGCGTAAAATTATTCTCACCCAGTATTAGTAATAACATTCCCAAAATCCTTTCATTTTTATATTTTATTGCAATCAGATAACTGCACAGTTTACACATAGTCACACATTGTATTTTGCTAACAAACACATTGCCTTACATAATGATCCGCATCATTTCTGCTCTATACTACAAAGCCTATGACTGAATACAAAAAAAGTTTTACAAAAGAAACTGTTGGGGTTTTCTTAAAGACTACAATAACAATAAAACCGTTTCCAGATAACAGCTAAATCTGTAAAGGCATATCACTGTATAGTTTTACTGGAATTCTAAACAGTAAGGAATGAAGTAAGTTTTAGTATCTGCGACGCTTGTTAGGTCCTTCAAAGTTGCCCCCTGGGTTTCCTCTACCAAAGCCACCAGGTCCACCACTCACGGCACCTACACCACTCATTGGCGGCTGAGGAGTTTCAGAGCCCGTTCTACTAACCAGAGGTGAACCCATCTGTGATGGACCTCCTTGAGGGAATCTCTCATTATGCTAATACAAGTCCATTTGGAACCATGCCAAATGTGAGTTACAACAAAAACCACAAGTGATGTTGTCATGAAGTTCAGCAGACAGTCCAGCAGAATCAGGATCACACATAAAGGGAAGAAAGGAGCAATTCAATTAGTTATTATGGAAAAAGAACTGGAAATTAAGAGTGCTTATGTTACGCTCCAAATTTGTAAAGTCAATTAAAAAGTTAAAAACTTAAGACCAACTCTGGTGTCAAATGTAACTTCATCCTTTCAAGCATATCTGAAGCAACACATATTCTCTATGTAATAAGAGACAGCAAACAGTAACTGTATACCTGAGCCCTGTTCTGCCTTTCATACAAACCACAACACTTCCGCTTGAATACATCAGACACGGAAACATTGTCAAACTACAAAAACAAAACAAAACAAAAATCACCCCACTCAGCTTTTGTATTTATTTTTTGTATTTCTAGAGACTGCATGTTTATTCTTTCAATATTAATATATGCATATATACCCAGACACCTGTGGGTATTTCCAGCCATACTAGCCATCGTTTTCTATGCCACTTTAGGAATCTTCAGTTAGACTTTTAAAACACAGTCCAAATAAACTGGCACAACTAGTGACAAAATCCATAACTGGACTATGCTTAGTTTTCAAAAAAAATGATATGTATCTAAAGCTTAATGTGAGGTATCAATACAAGATGAAAATCCAGTTAATGTTCAACATTTAGTTCCCTTTGATCTGTGCCTAATACCAATAAATGTATATGTGCTTACACACATGTATTTGGCTATAGCAATTGAGAGCTAAACCAGAAAACATGCATCTGAGCACTTACAGTTCAGTATTTATGAAAGTATTTAAAAACAGAACCCCACATGATAAAATTCAAAACACTAACCCAACAAAGAAACCATTAAAGGCACTGATATACGGTACAATCACATCTTGAAATAATTCATCATTCACCTGGTTGAAGACCGTTATGCTTTCAGAAGAAATTCCTTTTGTACAGAGATCTACCTTAACCACCCAGGTATTCAGAGTTCAACACAAATATTCAACACTAGCACTTGATATGCCTGAATCAGAGAAGAATTCTTCTGAAAGTCTAACTCCAGTAACAGATCTCAACAGTTCTAGAGTCTGCTAATTCATATATATATATAAAATTTTAAAACAGCGTTATATCTATATAAAAACAAATGCAACTTAAATCATGCTTGTGTACATGTGCAATGTTTGAAAGTTGACTTTGAATACTAAAAATGTTAACTTCAACAGCTGCATAAATATCTACTACAGCCACAGGTACCTTAAAACCTGTAGCACTGGTTAAAAATTATTTAAAATGTTATCTTTAACTCATGCCAGCTTGTTAGTGATGGAGCTGAACTTCAGCAAATAGGAGCTTATGACATACTCCTAATAATTTTTACCATTTGACTTGTGGACAAAATGTCAAGTCCTCTTTCCACCAAAGACCCCTCTCGCCAGACGTTTACCTACTGTTTACCTACAACAAAAAGGGGGGGTGCAGGAGGAAGAGCTATTCTTCAAATGTTATTTTCAAAGACTATGTTTCAAAAGACTGCAGTGGAACAAAACCAAGATTGCTCCAACCTTCCCCTAAAAGACTTCTGAAGAACATAAAATTGAAATTAAAAAAAATTATAAACTGTATTTCTGCTCTATAAAGCATATTCTCCATTTCCCTCAGTGGAAACTGAAGTTAAACTCTTACAGGGCTTACTTAGTAGACAGCCCTTAAGGAATCTTTAGTGTCTTGCCAACAACAGCAAAAAGACCTTTTGGCCGTGCCTTTCATTAGGGGCCTGCTCCTCAAATTAAAGATGTCCAAAAGTCCAAACTGAAAACAACTGAAAACAAACAAAAATTCCACCCAAACAACCCAAAACACAATCCCCCAAACAAAAACAAAATCCCACAAAACAAACAAACAAAACCCAACACAAACCAAGTATCTTATTTGTCCTTCAGTAGCATGCAGAAGAAAATGGTATTAAAAAAATTTAAACATGCACTTTTGAGTTGTCAGTATATTCCCTACATTTCCATACCTGGAATGACTTTATGTAGAAAAACAACAGTTTGAGATAGATACCATGATTTAAGATAACGTTTCTTTTCCTTATACCTCTTTTCCCATGCCTGTATAGTCACAAGACAATGTTCCAGGAGACCAGTGCACAGTGGTCTCCAGAAAAAGCATTTCTGAAAACAGTATTTTGTGAAAAGTATCCCCCTTCCCCTCCCCCCTGCTCTACTGGTACAACTAATAAAATGAGCTCGCTTATGATGTGAAGTGAGATCTTCTCCTTCAACTGGTAAAGATCAGGCTTGTTATGTGTAACAATACATATTTTTTATTTGCTTAATCAAAACCTAATTTTCCTGTAAGGAACAAAGAGCTTTGTCCAAACTTCATTATACAGATTACTCAACTGCAGACAGGTACTGCTGAAAAGGCATATATAAAAAATATATGCTACAAAATGCTTGTGTTCCAATAAAACTATAAGGCGACTGCTGTTTATACTCATTTATATCACACCACCACTAGAACATCCCAGTATCTATTTACAGAATAATACTGAAAAATGTGTAAAAAACAGATTAAAAATTATACTGTTGTTTCTCTACATTAAGACATTACAGCTAGGAAAAGTGCTGGCTATGAGAACAGAGCAAAAATGGCTAGTGGTTTAACTGCATCCCAATGGCATACCTGCTGTTAATAAAAAAATACCAGATGTATACAAGACATTCCCTATCACTCTTGGCTACTGGGCAATACTGGATTTCCTCTACTGATATGACAGTTATCCCTAACAGCTGCTGGCACACTTATTTTCTAAGTGGCATAATTACTGTCATAATCTCATGCTTTCAACGGTGTTAGAAAGGAAATTCAAAACCCACTAAAGCTGCTTTAAGAAATTAAACAGTTTACACAAAGATATCTTCACACTACACAGCTTCTGACATTGAACTGCTCATCGAAAAACTCAACAAGCTAATACACTGAATTTAGTTTCACAGAAACAGCCAATGCCTAAATTTACATATTACTCTGATATGTTGTTCCTTCTTCATTTCACAGAAATGAGTGTTCTTAACAGGTCATAGGTAAAATTCTCCCATGTGTGCTATACATTCTAATCTCAATTTAAAGTCTAGTTACTGATCAAGGAATTCACCTTGCTCCTAAGTAGGATTTTCATAGTAATATCAAATAAAGATTTCCTTTTCTGTTCTAGTCATTTACATGAACAAGTTTTATCAAGTGCTTTTAACAGTTTCAAAATATGTAACGTGCTTACTCAGTGTGAAAATATCTCTGGTAACAAAAATTGGCCATGAGACATGACAGCTATTCAAAGTAATTAAATTTGTGATACGTTACCACTGTTCCATTATCTGGCATCATTGGTGTTCCCATATTTGCAGCTCCTTCTGGTCCCATGGAAGGACCAGGACCCATTGCAGGGCCAGGTAAAGTTCCTCTGTTGTTCATATTCATACCCATCATTGGAGGAGGGCCTTGGTTACCAGCAGGTGCTGGGCTAAACGCATCTATGCAAAACAATCTATACTTAGAGCTGTCCTATCTGAATTTTACAATAATAAACAATTTACAATATTTAAAAAGCCAAATGTACAAGACTTCCAATACTTGAAGTAATACAAAAAAAATTCTTTGAGACTGTACATTTATTTCAATCATCTGCTTTTAAACAGATTTTTGTTAATCTCTGGTATCTTGCATTGCACAATCTGCCTCACGTATTTGAGAATCCTGAACTTTAGAGCTAAACATAGCTGTACGGTTTCTGTGCAGGAACTGAAGTGTTCATATAGCATATATACGCACCACAAGCAAAAATACCAAATGATTTTGCAGTAACTGGCAGCTGTATAAGGCAATTTGGCTCTTTAGGGTATTATGGTAACTGTATATATATTACATTAGTCTAAGGTCTAAAAGCAACACTAGAGATGGTACTCAACATCAGTCTCCTCCAAAATTCTGATTCACAGTAAGAGACAGAAAAAAAAGCTTAAAAACATCTTCTGAGGAGACCATTTATATGATAACACATGCTAGGAAACGCCATTCTTGCCAGTACCCATTATCAAACTCAACAGGTTTGTAAAATTGCCTTCACAGCATTTTGTCATGTTAAAAAAAGGAAAAAAAGTCTGATTATATACATTGTTTACATCTGCTTAAAGATGTAAGAAATACAAACAACTTCAGGACCCGTGCTGATGCACTGTTGTTTCCCCCTGCCCCCAACAACAATCCACCCTTCTCAGCACCGAAAGCTTTTGTGCATCCAAAATTTGAGAATGGAAAATGACAAGCCTCCGAAACCAGCCTACATTTTAAGTCATGACAACATACAAAAATAACAAGAAATGTGACATGTTGCTAGTCTAATAAACTTCTTAATTTTTATTTCAAAAGTCACCCTCTCACATCTCTTCACAACTGTACTTCCTTTAGTACGAACTTATAAATGTTAATCATTGTAAGCAGGCCATTTACCACAGATAGAGTAGTAGTATTTCCAGCTATGCAAAACTGCATCTTTATTACTTGCCCCGAGTACAAATACCACAGCAGTCAGTGAAAACACTGCACCCAAGATATTGCTGTTATAATTGCTGACCTCAGCTGGATCACATATATTATGCCAACTGCAAGCTCCTTAGCAAAAACAATCCATGCAATACAGTAGCACATGTAAAGTGCTAAACAAGATTATTAGAAGCAATAGAGAAAAACCCTGCAATTTTGAAACGCAGAACTCATTTGATCTTAATAATGAGAAACTCCAGGACCTCTCTCTATGATACTAAGCCAAAACGAAGGTATACACAAGACGGATGCTTCTGTCCTACCCACAAGCATGTTAATGTAGCAGGTAGAAGACTGTTAAAATTTAAGAGAATTACACTTAAATATACCCTAAAACTGATTTTTAGCATCATTCAATGACTAAATATAGAAGGAAAAGGAGACATTTAAACTTTCAATACATGGCTAAACCTTTGTTTTCAGAGGCTAGAAGTACTCTGCAGGACTATCATGATGGCAGTGCTTCGTGCTGGTAGTAGCGCCATTACCTAAAAGCAGTCAGTGCTCTATTACATGCCACTGGCTTGCTTTCCAGCCTAATTAAATTCAGCCAGCTGGCCACACACAGGGAGCATTCATTTATCCTTCAACTGTAACAAGGGTTTATCCTCTGTATCACACAAATACATCCATTTTGCTTCCAGGATGATGTATCTATAAAGCCTCTATAGTATTAAGCCAGTTTGAGGCAGAGTCAGCTCTGACAGTACAACTACAGAACGTAATGCAAGGAGAGAGTGGGGCCCTGCATGGTGTCAGCAAGAGGCTACAGTGGCACTTCAGCAATACCTCTGAAGTTCTCCTGGCTCCAAAGCAGACCCTATGAGCTAATCACTTAATTGGCCTGTTCTTTTTGGTAGGACACTGATGTTAGCAGTTAATTCACCAGACCTGGTTCAGCAACAGATGGAAAGCAGACACCAGCGCTCATACCATAATGTCAGAGATGATAAAAGTCTTTCTGCAACCTGAAGGGCTGAAAATGTACACTCCACCTGAACTGCACATGACAAGGTCTATACCACAGCTGCCAAAAAGCAATAATCAATCCTCATCATGTAGACATATTTAAAAATATTCCTTTATTTTTCCATATGGAAAAGTTTATGAGCAGCACTTAGCATTATAAATCCAGTTAAATGCTACACCAAGGCATACAGATTCTCTCAGAACTTGTTTGCTGCAAAAATCAATGTAAAAATTACTAGTCCTGCACAAGTCAGCCCAACACCAACTAAGTCTGTCACAAGGGTAACTTGCTTTGTAATGCACTATGCTGAAGGTATTTCCATTAATGAATCTAGTCCAGCTCCCCACTGTCCCACATGATGAATAAATCACAGATGGCACAGGTAAAGGCCAGTTAAAAATAAAGTTATAATTTCAACAGAAATGTTGAGAAAGGATGCAAAGATCAACAATTAAAGGTCTACTATTTAAGGGTCTACTGCACATTTTTCGGGTCAGGTCTTTTGGTTGTAGTGGTGGGGTTAATGTGCTGGACAAAAAAAGCCCTCTATAACAATCTAACCTAAAATCGAGATACTATTGAAACAAACATTATCTTTTTACCTATTTGCCAGGGTTATTTTCCCTTTTTAAAACAGCAGTTCACTGTTACTGTGACTTCTTTTGGAACTACACATTTATTTCTAAGAGCATTTGTATGAAGTGTAAAATCAAATCATAGCACAAAGCTTACAAAGCAAAACT
The DNA here is from genome assembly GCF_033783945.1 of Neopsephotus bourkii. Taxonomy (NCBI): domain Eukaryota; kingdom Metazoa; phylum Chordata; class Aves; order Psittaciformes; family Psittacidae; genus Neopsephotus; species Neopsephotus bourkii. The sequence goes on from NW_026902113.1 coordinate 6,511,203, forward strand.
ATGAACATCACTCTTAAGCATTAAAACCTTGCAAGAAAGTGTCTGTGAACTGACTGATAGAAATGCATATTTACAATCTGTATGTAAAAAGTCTATCTTGTGGATGTGGACAAATAAAGATCTGGACTTCAGCATCAATATTTACAAAGTAACCTAATTAAATGGAATTTTCAAGTAGATTGCAATGATCTGCAGAAGTAAAACTATATAAAAAGCTTAGTCCAAATTTATTCTTCAGCTTATTATTTGTATTTAAGTTCACTCTTCCTTTAGAGTTATTTTTAAAAGCCTTCATCTTCATCGAAGAAAAAAAAAGAAAACAAAAAAGCAAGCCTGTATTGATAAATGTGTCCCAATAAATACAAGGAAATGGTAAATAATGTACTCTAATACCTGGATCAGATGCACTCATCTATAAATACACATTACTCAAAAGGTCAAGCAACAACATTTACCAAGGTTTGTACGTACTTGGAAATTTAAATTACACAAGAATAGTATTGACTTTTCTTTTAATTATCATCTTAATTTATTCCAAATGAACATCAGGAAGTTTCCAAGGGAACACATATTGACAGTTAATAGAGTTTAGTAAGATTTGGGGTTTTAAATAAATATTCGAAGTTTCACTCTTGTTTAAAAGCAGATATTCTGATTAAGCAAGATTCCATAGTTTCAGTCTGCATATACAAAGCAAACACCAATTATTAAGAATGTACTTTTCTAGACTTCACAGTAAGTTTTTGGAAGTGACAATATTTTAAGTCACAAAGGCGTACTGAGGATATTTGCAAATATAGGCCTGCACAGACTAGTACACCACCACCAACGATGTTATTTGTTAAGCTTTTGTCAGATACACCAACAAAAGCTTACCAATTTTGAGCTCTGCACCATTTCATTGCATGGAATTGCAGTCCCAGCTTCTCTGAACAGGCTGTCCACCAAAAGAATGCCAAATACTTTCTGAACAGATCAGTCAATTTCTATCAGATAATTTCTAGAATATCACCTTTCCCTGCCTTTTTGTTTCTCAACTTGAACATGGTATTTTTCCCCCACAGGTACTTGAAGATACACCTTGGGGGGGAAAAACAGCTATCTGGAAGCTAAGTATGTGTTGCTTCTTTTTTCCTGATACTGTTTACTCCTTTTTACGAGTACTTGTCACTAAATAGTAGTGCTTGAGTAACATGTACAGTCCCAAAGAAAAGGAAGGTTTACATTACAGAAGCCTTTTTCCTTCAGATCCCTACCTCCCATGTTTATTGCTCCACGAGGACCCATATCACCCATTCTCATTTCCTGTTCTCTCTGAAAGTAAACATAGTTTTCATGTCAACCTGTCATTCTTACAACTTAAAACATTCCTAGTTACTCCATGAAAATAAAAAAAATTCAAGTTTCAAAAGTTTCCATTGATTACAAAAATGTACAAGGAATAAAATTAACTATACTCCACTGTTCTTATAAGATGAAATGGAATAATAAGATCAATGTAGCAATGCTGTACATTTCTGCGTAATGTTAAAGGTTAAATATCACAAGTTTCATTTATCAGACACAGCAGTCTAATACTCCTAAACAGTTATGTTATCAACTGCAAATGAATCCATTTTCACACAGTGAAGTATTTTTCATTAATAATATTTACCTTTTAACTGTAAATAAAGGTTTTTTAATTACAGTATTGCTTACAGGCCATGGTTCAATAATAAGTCAGTCTGGTTTCATGACTCACAAATTCTTTTATTGACTGGAAACCAAGCTCTGATGTGTTAAATTATGGTATTTAAATTCAACCTGACAGTTATTTTTGTTCAAATAGTTTTAACTTAACTTGGTGACAGTACATTTTTGCTGAGGTTTATCATGCTATTTATACATTAGCTCAAACACTGACCATCCTTTTTAAACCAGAATAAAAATGCAGTATCAACATAAACTCTACAACATGCATTTATATTAAACAAATAAGTAACATGCCAAATTCATTTGATGGTCAGTCATCCAACAACAAATAGTTCTGACATTAGTGATAGCGAACCATGGCCTGTTGTGAAGCAATACTGAAAAGGCAGTGCGCAGAGTAGCAAAAATCATTACTTTGGGGAAAGAAAAGTACACTATCACAAATATTTCTAAGGGATATTAGTATTACAGTTAACAACAGAAGGAGGAAATAGGAACAAATTTCCAGTTCAACATAAAAACTAATGAAACTTATACCAAAATCCTTCTTAATTTTCTGGAAGAATGTTGAAGTGTATTCCACTCAAGTGAACACAAGTGTGCCGAGAATAAGCATATCCAAAAAAGTTATCAGAAAAATCACTGCACTTATGATTTAAGAGTATTAATAGTTCAGATGTGCTTTAGAAATAATGCCATATACTAGGCAATTGTTTAAGTCTTGGTATAAGCAACCTTTACATGGAAATATTAATAAAAACATATTTACAGTATTTTTACAGTTTCATGAACTCCTTTTCGTTCAGTCACATTCTCACACTTAAAAGTATCTATCTTCATACAATTAAAGTAGCAGACACCAACATCTGACAGTCAACAGCTTTGTAAAATATTCTGGTATGGGAAATTCTCATATGATAAATGACGTAAGATTCAGGTCCATAACTTTGTTTCTGGTAGCTAATATTTACCTAGAAAATGTACTTACAATAAGATTATACATTATCTTCAAAAGAGCATGGCTTACTGTGAAGCAAAATAAGGCTTCGTAACCAGAAGACACAAACAGGTTTAAAGGTCCAGCTATGAAAGGCTGTTGTTAAACACCAAGAAGGAACCCTTCTTGTGACCCTAGAAGCCATGTTAAAACTTTAAAAATGGACATGCAACTAACTTTGTCGGACCCTTCACAGTAATGCCAACAGACATTTTAAATAAAATCGGCAGCCTTATTAGGATCAATCATACCCACAAATTGATACGAATGAGTAAAGTCACAAAATCAGCATACAACTTTTGTCAACATTGTCTGCTTTTACTTCAGCCCTGACATGAAGACACAGAACGGAAAGCAGTGTTTCATCTCTAATGTCAAAACCTAGTCCAACGTGGTAGAAAAACACCATGGCTGTAAGTTTACATTGAGACTGTGCATGCACACACGTGCATATGTGAAAACAGGACAGGCCACAAACAGCTAAGAGATACTCTTCAGCTAACAAGGGAAAGCACCTTATTTTAAATTACTGCATAGAACTTACTAGATGCATCTCAGGTTCAACTGTAAGTCTGAGTTTGTTGGGATTTTTTTAAAGTATCAAAGGTGCCATATAAGGCAGGGCCAAGTGCAATGGCAGCTAGATAAGGATTTTGAGTAGAGAGCTATAAAGCTGTACTAATTATTAGAACTTAACTCATTTTCTTTGCAAAGGATAGAAGCATTGGCAAGCTGTAACATACTTTTTTAGAAAAAGCAATAAACCAGATCTTTTCCCATCCTGAAATGTTACCAGTCTTTAATTAACAGTAGGCTTTACAAGTGAGGGGTAAAACCTGCAATTTTTACTTTTTTTAGTCTAGTCAAACCTGTTACAAAACCCAAAGTAATTATTCACTATTTTGTAGCTTTAACTTTGGTATTGAATCATTACTATATAAAAAACATTCAGCTATAGAGTCATGATCCACAAACACACCTTACAGTCTCTGCTGCCTTTTATCTATTAACGTGCCTGCAAGAATTACTATTATTCCTACTGCTGCATATTCAATACTTATGTTCTTTGAATTTTCAGCACAGGGAATATGGAATTAACAAATATAAGCTAAATCCCCTGACAGAGAAAATACTCAATTTCAAATGTTAGTTGACAGCATATAATATTAATGTAATTAAATGCCTAACATACTAACTATAAAAACATGTCTTTAGATAATTTGCCAAAACCTGTATTTGCAGGAGTCCAGATGATCACAAAAATTCAGTCCGATCCCCCCATCCAGGATATGACATAATCATGTCCTAGGTAACTATTTATTATGTGAACAAAAACAAGTTATTGCAGGTAGGTTAGGTCAACCATTCCATGGGTATTATCCACAGTATGACAGAGGAAGGAATACCAACAGTTAGGACAGAGTAGTAGAACCAATGCTGGTTGATACTCAAGCCCTTTGCAGAAGACAACAACAGCATTATCTTTTCAGTGCTTCTTTTTCCTCAGTATGCGACTGCCCGTTCTTCTGTTGAGTAGCAGCCTGGTTTCAGTCCCTTCTCTGAAGGCATTCATAACTAACTATAACAGGGGGAAGCTGAGCAGCAAGAGAGGACTAAACATATACTAGAGAAATATAGGGAAGCAATTAATAGTTCTGAAGTCACCCGGTACCTGGGAAAACAACTTAAACTGAAAGAGAACAAGAAAAATTGATGATATGGACATTGGTAAACAGAAAGCCATAAGACAGAGAATGTGCAACAAAGTGTAATTTAACTTTTGAGAGATTAAAAACAAAACCAAACCCAACTCACAAACAAAACCAAACCAAAAAGACAGAAGCAAATAAAGAATAAGATTCTTTTGTAAAAAGCTAATTGTCTAACACGTATCAAAAGAAAGCTTTCCAAAATAATTCTAGTCCAGGATTCTTGTCAAATACTTCAGAACTCACTAATGAAAACAACCCTCGAGAAGGTCTGATTCATCCAAGTACTCTGCTTTTAGAAAAACTGCTATGATGGCAATTACTGCATTACACTTGCTAATTACATTAAAAATGAGATTGCCTTACAACTTCAACTCATTTTAACATCAACTGTAAAAAGTAATCTACATAAAAACTTTACAGTTTTCAAATTACATCTATATTGTACCTTTTTCACAAGTACTAGAAACGACTTCTTAAAAAGCTGAGATATATAATGCACACTGTTCTTACACCTCAATCACTATTGATATCAATAGTTTAAGTATACAGAGAACTGCCAAGATGATTCTGCTGGTTGTTGGTTATTTTTTAATATGGGGGTTTCCTAAATATATTAGGATTTTTTTTTTATTCAGTCTCTAAATCCATGAAACTAAGAGTTTTGAAAAGACACCTAAGAACTGATATAGGAGAATATATCAGATGCAATTCACTTGTCATACTGAAAACAAAAATAGAAGGAGCCATAAAAGTTGGTATTTTTTTAACTGACAAACCAATACTATTTGGTACTCCCACAAGCAGGCCTTGCAATTGCAGCAGCCTGACAAAAATTAAAAATCTTGTCTCCAAATGATGGTAAAAAACTCTCAAGAAAATTATGCCATGGAATAAATACGTCATACAGTGTTCTAGACCAGCAAAAAGCAATGTAGCAACAGAAATATTACCAGATCACAGTTTTTCTCAAAGTGTTTGTGGACAAGAAATTTGCTTCCCAATTAACACAGAACTATTCACTCACCTTTCAGCTAAGGAATAGTGACCAAAATAACGCCAAGACATGGCATCAAGAATTTGTCTAATCAGAAAAAGAACACTTAACACATAAACTTGTACATTAAAATCAGTAACTTAATTAGCGCTTTATCTAGATTGTGTGTTTAGAGCAAAATGTAATTCACAGTGCTGTTAATGCTCACCTGTTTCCATTAAGATGGAACTGCATTCTATTTCCTAGCAGACATTTTCAAAACAGGTATGACACTTCTGTAACCCCTCCCAGAAATCATTATTCCTTTCTAGAGTGGTTTATTTCATAAATTTCTTTCTAGAAAAGAAAATTTTCAAAGGCTTCTCCAGAGAAGAATAGAGAAGAAACTGGCATATGGCTTTAAACCTTGCACAAAATTGAAATTTTGTGTAAGAAACCTATATCTTAAAGACAAATCATACAAGTGGTTCGAACTGCTAGCTTGGAATGGCAAAACTAGCATTTATGGGATACTTCTGATTGTGCATTATTTCTCATTTCCTAAGAATATTCTATTTAGTTCCAATGACTAGCTCACCAGAACTGCCTGCAGAGTTGAAGTAACAGAAGCCTTCCACCCAGCCCTCTTGTCACCTTTACCTCTTTGGTTTATTCATCAAGATCTATTTGTAAGATCCGAAAGTTACAATATTCCAGTTCAGTTTATTCAATCACATGCACTGCAACCTAAATCCAGAGCTAATCCCTCCTCTGAGCTGGGCATCATTCTAGATTTCTTCCAGCCTAAACTACTCAAGAATTCTATGAACCCAGGAATTTGGGGGAAAAAAAAGCTTTTACCTCACCCCAAATTAGACAAGCAAATATATGAAACTAGATAACAACTACAGTAAATGTAGATATAAAACATGTAGCATACAGGAAACTACAAAGCCCTGTTTTAATTAGAAAGTCTAATTAAATGAATTTTTACTAGGTTTAATAGCCATCAACAGGACTCAAATCTTTGAGAAAAACATTCTAACATGGCTAAAGCAGCGAGTTAAAGCCCATCTCCTCCTTGGTGACTCAAGTCTTGAATAAAGTTGATGGAAATAACTAAGCTACACCATTAAAATCCTGAACATTAAAAAAAAACCCAGCACATTAGGAAAAAAAGCAGTAAGCATTGCATAAAAAAATAATACAGATACATATATTCCAGTAAATGCTACAAGTTGGAAAGGCATTCCTAATGGTAGTAAACCAGGGATAATTATAGCAGTTTAAAAGAAAATAATCTGATTTCCCTTATAGAAAAAAGATTTATTTTAGTCCACTCCATTTACTACGTTCCTCATTTCAGTAAGATTGTAAAGGAAGTATCAATGCTATTAAAACAGGGGAATTTCTTCTAAAGCTAATTAACAGCAAAAGTATAGGAGTGTATTTGGAAAAAACCTCCATGCACTATGTCTATGCTTTCTGTTTTGGGAACAAACAAGTATTGAAAAGCTTCTCAGTGCATCAAATAACACACATTAACACTGGCAAAGGTAGAAATGAATTGCGATTTTATGTGCAAGAGAATGTACACACACTCAACACTTCCCACAGATTTAGAAAAAGCTGTTTTTAAAAAGAAAGTTACATATTCTCTCAAATTCACCTTTAATACCAGCCAATTCTGATCTTTACAACATGGAAGACAATTTAAGATCTTCCTTTTTTTTTAGGTAAAACTAGATTCTACCTTCCAAAACATGCAAGTTAATGGGTTTTGCAGGTTTATTGGGGGGGGGGGGGGAAGTAGCATTAAATAACTGTGATCCTCCCATGCTTTGGGATTTTGTTGTCCTCCTACAGCTGGATGCAAAACCCATTCTGAAGAAAAGCTGACTTCCTTTCAATTCTCACCATCAACCCATACATCAGTCCTCATACATTGTTTAAGTCAGGTCTACCCTGATAGTTTTGGAAAAGGAAGCATTTTAATTGCACAGATACTGCCCACAAAGACATTCTGGGGACAACTCACTAACAAGCAGCATTCAGTTATCCCATGAAAAAAAATACTATTTCATACAGAAGAGAGAGCTACTAAGCTAACCTAAATGAGGTAAGGCCAAAGATCACCTGGAGATCCCTCAAATTTATGAGCATGAAGGAGAGAGGAGGCTCCCAGAAACTGCAACATAAATCTCGTTGTACACGTCAGTACTCAAAGACTGTCACCTATAGCAGCTGCAAAATCTTATTAATGCAATCTGCTTCTCAAATATTGTAAGGTAAAAATCAGAAATCATTTTTCACAACAGTGCTTAGAGAATGTAACTTCTTTACCAGATCTGGCTACCCTTTATAAAAAATAAAAATGAAAATATGAAGGTATCTATATATTAACTCTCTTAATAGCAACTTCCTCATTACAGCATTCTGCCTTGGAACTGGATTCTGACAGAGACAAGAGCCATTGTTTTTTTGAATTAAGAGTAATGACATTAAAAGCTAATTAAGACTCAGTTCAGCAGCTGAACATAATACAGTTCTTTTTAATCTGTAATCAATTTAAGGCATTTAACTATTTACTTACCTGCAAAACTACTTTCTGAAAGCAATATCCACCGTATCACCAAGTTCACTACTTACAGACGTAATGATTACATTACATTCACAACATATTCACATCTTCAGAGGCATTTTATGCTGCAGCTTCAAACTATTCTGGATTTATTTTAGCTAAAGAAATGGCATTATAACAATTAAACATCAGAACAGGCATTCACAGGAGCATGGAGAATACCTTACTTCCACAGAGTAAGTTGCAAATAATTTGATTTCAAATGCACTCCATAATTCACCCTGACAGGTATGGAGCTGAAGGGCTGTTTAACTGGTAACAAAGTCTGGGCTAACTGTACCATCATGCAGAAATAGACTAAAATATTTAACTGAAAATTGTGTGTTATAAACAAATGCTGTGTTTTACATTTCCCAAATGTTAAGTTTTTCTTTCTTTTCTTTCACAGGAAAGAAATCTAGGTAAATATTAAAACAGAGTAAATACTGGACCAATTCAAAACAACAATCTTCCCCAACTGCAAGATTCAAGATGGAAGTCATGCATATTTACCTGGAATAAAAATTAACCAGCTATATAATGAAGTGCTTATGAAAAAAAATCTTACTACTACTTGGTTAGAAAGTATAATATAAATTTGCAAAATTAACTTTGAACACTTGAAAAGCAGCACTAAGTAGTCACAGTGCACTAAATATGACTTTGTCAGATTTCTATATTAACAATTTTTCCTAAGTAGATACTATATATGCTAAATTGTAACAACAACGGAAGTCCACAGTTGCTATTCCGTAAGTGACCTGAATTGCCAAATAAGTAGAATATGCAAGTATTTGACAAAAGGAAGCTGAAAGCCAAAGTTTTTCATTGCTACAAAGAAGTTCTGTAGGAAAAACATCTAACAAACACATTCTTTCATACATGTTATGAATATTGCTTACGATCAGAATAGTTCAGTGTTTAACATTTCCCCAACAAAGTTCTGACCTGCCCACATACACTGCACTTAAGTATACAAAACTAACAAGGAGATATCAATGAAGGCTCCTGGCATGTAGCCAGCTCCGTAATTTTACAGCTAGTACTGTTATACAACCTGGAGGTCATTTACTGTAAAACTGGAGCAAGATGAGGCAGACTTGAATGAAGATGCTGATCATTTAAAATAAGACTTCTGGCTAAGGAAAACAATATACATTGTACCAGGCATCTAGTATTCTAATCCAAAATTTAAGAAACTGGTAATCTGAACAAATCCAAAAGGATTAAAAAAGATTGTTTTCTAGTTAAATCCCCTGACCCAAGTCTACCCACAGTAACTCTTAAGCTACAGCACCTGCTTTCATCAAAAGATAACTAAAAAAAAAAACCTACTGTTTTAACATACTATAGAACCAAAAGTCAGAATCATGTTAGGGACACACTGGGCATCACAATGAATAGGGACAAACAAGAATAGCTGGTTCTTACCTAAAGAACATATAAGCTACCATATAAACAAACAAGAGTTTAATAATTCAGAAAGGGCAGTGGGATGCGGGAGGAAGGAAATAAACACAAACACTCCATCAGTAAATAAAATTTTGAAATTATTATAAAATCAGCACTATATACAGAAAAGAAACAAAGCCTGAAGAACCTAATTTTGATATTACACTGTCACATCTTCTGTACTAACAGATTTAGAAGAGACACTTACCGGCTAACCTGTCACAAGTGTATAAATAAAACTGCATTCAGCAACACTAGCAGAAGCAGTGTGTTTCGCGTCACATACAAAAACCAAACTAACAGAAATACTCTTTCACCCTATACAATACTTAGCCGAAATCAGCGAGCCACTAGCCACTGTAGGAAAAAAGTAGGAACAGACTTTTAGTAGGGCCTCTTGTGATAGGACAAGAGGTAGTGGCTTTAAACTAAAAGAGGGATGATTCAGACTAGATATAAGGAAGAACTTTTTTACAGTAAGGGTGGTGAAACCCTGGAAGAAATTGCCCAGAGGGGTCCATGAGAGCTACTGAAGCAAAAGGTCAAAGGCTTACTGCTCACACCAAGAAAAAAGCTACTCAGAAGGCACTGCCTCTTGAGAGACAAACCAGATCCATAAATAAGCTTTCCCCACATTAAGCAACAAATCCATTAACAGATTTTCTCACATTAAAGCATACTGTTGCTACAGAAATCTACACTTACTGCTGCTGCAGTGTTTTACTCTTGCTTTAAACACAGACCCTTTAAATAAATACAAGCTCTTCTAAGAGGCGGAACTTATTGCAAGTCTCAATGCCACCAGGATCTCAGGATTTAGACAGGTGGGTGAGTTCAAAATAGGCACCAAGCAGACAACTGAAACTGAAAGTTTCTTCTTAGCCTGGGTAAATAGGTGTACAAACTTCAAGTCAAACTTTAACTCCAGTAGCTGAGGAAGAAAAAACGAAAATTATTAAGGCAAACATCAATTTTAGCTTCTTCAAAATATGTAGGGCATTTATCAAACACATTAGCAAAGGATTTTTCTAAATTATTTATAAAAGCCTCATTCTTACTTGTCAGAAGATAAAAAACAGAAGAACTCAGTATTTGAGAAACTTAGGTTAGGTAAGCAGATATTTTAACTTGTGAGCAGTAACAATTTTCAGAAATTGTATTAAAAATATGAAATGTAGACTTGTTAAACCTGCTCTTTAATAGACTTTTTCATTACTACCTGTTAAACCCATGAAAGGGGAGAAGCTAAGTATGCAGAGTATTGTATAGAGAAGCACACCATTTTGTTTTTCCATTAATACTTGAACAAAAACTGCATCTGCTAGGTCTGAGGCCTCCTGAAACACTAAGACAAAAACCGATGTCATTTTGCCCTTGCATATGAAGCATCTGAAAAGTGCTTTTGCCTTCTTATCAGTCTTACTGGAAAAAAATTAAGTTATCAAATAAACAGATAATGCAAGGAACACAGACAAAAAAATCCTTATTAATTACTGCAGAAGAGAATAAATGTGGGAATGCTTACAAGCAGTAGCACAACACCTAAATTCGTACTGGAGATTTATGCATGTCTGACAGCACAGTAAGGGACAAAAATTACTTATGAATAGTCACTTGTTATGTTTGCAAGTTCACATGAAATATTAGCATGTACTAAAGTACATTGTGCAAAAATTTAGAAGATGATGGCAGAGTAAAATACTTAAATCTCCTAAAAATCTGTAACATAAGAAAAACATCACATTACCCTAAATATTTACAGTTCACACATATCAAAATAAAAGTCAGAAATTAAATGTAACATTATAATGACTATTTGTTCCGTTACTGAAAAATTACCCGAAGTAGCATCCTTGATACATATAAAAACATAATCCTAAAATTGTCACAAAATAAATATTTACAATGCAAAAATATCTTATTCCACAAAGTTTTGGTTTACATATACAAACACATAACATGCTACAAAAAGATGGCATAAGTTCTGCACTGATTTTTATGCAATGTCTTTTCGTACTAAAAGCAGATATGACATTTATAATGGTTTTTGTAAACGGCAATGTAATTAAAGGCTAAAAATAATTAATTCAGTTTCTGAAAATACAACGTGAATATTCTAACGCCTGTTAAGGAATTGTTATTCTTGCCTAAAGCACAAAATATAGTATCTAAAACACTGAGGAGCACAAGAAGTGCAAGATTTAAGTATGTGGCTACTGATAAAGACCACTGCAACCCTGCAAAAATTAAAAATATTAGTGCTACTGCCTAACTAAGACCACCCAGAAAGCCACAAACTGTGTATTTATAAACTGCTTGCTCAAAGGCTTAGTCTATGTTGCTTTATGCATGGGAAGAAACTTGATCACTGAAGTAAAACCACTGCCAAGAAAGCAGGAACATTCTGTCAGGTGGGTTTTGTGGGTTATTTTTCTTTTTTAGTTCTACATTTAACGCTCTGCCTTTCTGCAAGCTAGCTTTACCTTAAAAGACTTTTAAAGTGTCAAACATTAACTACTTCCATGTGTATGTATGCTGGATTGCAATAAAGAGATAATTCCTCTCCTATCCAAGCTCTGTAGAAGAGCTTTAATAAAGCAGCTTAGCTTTATAGCAGTTTGTTAAGCAACAGAGACTTTATTCATACAACCTCAAAAAATTTCACCCCCATCAGCTTCATCACATACTACACTGGCTAGGCTGTCAAGTTAAAATACTTTTATTCGTAGTAGAAAACAGACCAAATTTGAAAAAAATCCTTGGAAATGTTTATTAATTTATTATTGAAAATCTGCCTTAGATTAGTTTAGTTTTGAATAAGGTATTCTGCATTCAGTGAGAAGTCAAACTTCTTACAGAACAAGGGCTAGTGAGCATCATGGAACAAGAAAACAAAACAGAACAAAAAAAAAAAAATCCAGTCACTTAAAAGCCAAGCGCAAAAAACTATTCCTAAATTACGTAAGTCCACAGAAATCCGATAGTCTTGTTTCAAAAACATCTATTACTTAGCTTGCAAGCAAATGCAGAGGTGAGGAACAAGGTATGACTCAGTAAGCTCCATATAAATAAAGAAATGGGAAGCTAAATTTATGAGGTGTTCCAAAGGACAAAACTCTTAGAAGACAGAATAAACATACCTAGGGTTTTTAGTTTTGTTTTGGTGTTTGGGGGAGGAAAAACTCCACCCCACATGAATTTTCTGGCATTCCTGAAGTTATGAACATCGATGTTTTTTGGGATGTGCTGTTTTAGTCCCTTGTTCTCATCTGTCTTATAGCTTTTGATCCAAGTAAACTGCAATCTCTGCTATTGAGGAAATTTCCACTGCTTTTGTGGCTGTCACTATGCTGATACTTCCACAAGTAAGTGATACTTCAGCAGCAGTGCTTCTGTGTAAGAAAAACTAAAGGAAACCAGAACAACACCTAGAAACAGTTCTTTAAAAGATTAGGAGATAGAAAAGTTAAGTACTTCACAAAGTCGAACATGAAAGAACATTAAGCATTCAGAAGCTGAAATGGATGAACTCACGAGGAACAGTTCCTTACATATATATGCGAATTACACTTGAAAAGGAGGGGTTCCCTGGGAGGTAAGAGGACAAGGATATCCAAAGATCTCAACTCCCTCTTTATACCATCAGTAAGAAGAGCTGTAAGCTACAGGCCAGTATCACAGCTATTGTTTCATTAAGTAAAATATCCACCTGACACTATTTTCAGTGTTACTACAGAATTGAATCTGTGAACCATAAAACTAAGACTGCAACTCACACATTTTTGTAATGAAAACCATTATGAATACATGAAAACTATTTTAATAAACTAAATCCAAATCACTCTCTTTTCACCCTTTTAAGCTGGTGACATAATAAAGTATGTGAATAAAAGTGAATAGATGACTAAAATACAGGTGCATAAAAGTCTTTCCTGAAGCTGGAATTATGTGGTAAAAAGGCTCTGATCAAGATCTAACAATGTAAACCTACATAAGCCATTCACAACTGGATAGTAACCACTGCACAGTTTGAATTACTAACGTATTACTAGCACTCAGAAGTATTTTTTTAGTATTCAAGCTGCTTAAAAGTAAAATACTGCTTCCACTCTCCATTAGCAAGCTCCTCTTTCAGCAAGTATGCATGCAAAATAAAAATCAGCAAAACATTGTAGGAAAATAAGTTTCCTAGTTAAGCCACTGTGAAATCAGTATATACATTGAGCTGTAACAGCAGATTTCAACTGACTTTCACAAAGCAAGGGAAAAACCCTAGCCCATATGAAAGCATTTATGAGTAACTTATGTACTAGAGACCACACAACTAGATTAATAAACTGCTCAGGTATCACTGGGCTGCCCATCAGATTAGTAATCAATGAAATCAAATTTTTAAGGTACAAGATCACCATGAACAAGTATGCTTCAGGAAAAGAAACCCCCACACAGAAAACATTAACAACTGTAACTAAACCAAGTAAATGGTAACTGCATGAAATTATTGCAATATGTTTTTCAGAAGTAGTTATACTGAAAAATCAAAGCTTAACAAGAAAAGATACAGACAGAAAATTTAAACAGGAAAGCCCTTCAGCCTTATATGAGAAGTTCCAGTTGGTTGTTGCTGCACTTACCATTTATGTCCTTCTTTTAAACTGAACAGTAAAAAGGGATAAGTGAAGGAAGCTTAGTTTTCAAAGCTTTTAAGAAACAAAAACAAGGATTAGAAACAATTATTATTTTCCTTCTAAATATATGGTTGCCAGAAGACTTTCATATGTTACAAGGATTATGTAACAGTTTATCAAGGCCTGAAATAGTAAAAACTATCCACCAGTATCAGAAAAAAAAGCAATTTTCACCAAGAAGCAACTTTTGAACACTTAAAACATAGAATTTTTCAGTGTATGTACAATGGTAATCTGAGACTAGAGCAATTACAGATAGTCTATTCACAGTAAACAAGTATTAGTGAGAACAAATTAAAAATAATAGTTGTATAAGAAATTCTACTAAATTGAAAAAATAACTGATGTTTCCTTTTGCAGTCTCCAGAAGTGGTTTATAATCCTCTGCTGCAAAATGCAAAGCCTTTCTCAACTCCCATTCACACTATACAATTAAATATAATTATAATAAACACCTATAAAATTGATAAGCCATGTTTGGAGTTACATAGTTGACCTTATTAGAAACAGTTGCTAAAGAAAGTAAATACATCAGTTCCAATTTTGTTTTCAATTCTTCCCCTTTGGAAGTTCAAAGGACGTGAGAAGTAAAATTCGAGTCAACACAATACCAGAACACCAAGGACTAGTCTGAGGACTAGAGGAAACTTTCAGTTTTAAATCACTGTATATGACACTTCAACTTCACATGACATTAAAAAACACCTGTACCGTATTTCCTTATATAACTTGTAACAATTTTGGTCGGGTTGGCACTGCAGAGCTACATCTATGTATTTTTGCAGTGTAATCATTAGTTCCAGATTAACACACAATTCCAGTAATGTAAACCCAGGACAGAAAGCTACATTCTCTCAAAACATTCTTCCACCTTCACCCTTCCCAAAAAGAATTTCACCACATAAGTCACAAAAATTATACATATTGTTTGAAGTGCTTTCCATTTGAACCATTCCTCTTCCCTTCTTAAACGGAATTTTTGCCATGTCTAGCACCACCAAGTTTCTATTCAGTTTGGCATTCAGAGATGCACATAAGCACAAGGATGGCCAACTGTGGCAAGTAATTCAAGCGCAGAAGCTAAGTAACATTACCTCCAGGCAGCTGCAAGAAGAAAGCCAGTAGACTGCTGTGGCCAACATTTTCTAGCTTTCCCCAGCACCAAAAGCTGCACAATAGAGGCCATCATCTCCTAACAGCAACAGCATCTGAGGGAGCTACTGCCATCTCAAGCCTGTGGGTTTGTTCCCTCACTTCCCCCTTACGCAGCTCTCTGTGTAGCAAGTAGCATGGAGTCTCACAGATCAACCACAGAAGATTTCAGACAGGTAGCTTATAGTGTCACAAAGTCAGGCCACCCCAAAAGATGCTACGTGAAGATATTACAGCAAATGAAATTTCATATTTGGTACTAGAGAAACCACAACCACTTAAGTGCTATTTCTAAGTTACATCAGACAACTGTTACATGCTAATTCACTGAGTACGTTTAAAAATAATGTAGGAACACACTGAAGGACATGACGAATCTTGATCTTCATCACACCAAAGAAAAGACATATTGAAAGCAGTTTTCTTTTACAGTGTGAGCACATACGGAAATAAATGATAGATTGTTTTCAGGAAAATCAACTGATAGCTGTTAGTAATGTCAAAGGAACAATTTTGCTTCCTCTCCCTCACCTTTACTAAGAACACTAAGGGGAGAGGATAAGGGGACAGGGAGGAGATGTCCTGCTGAGAACAGGAAATCTCTTATTTTTTAACTTCTCTTAGGTTGTCTCAGAAAATAATCTCAACTCTACAAAAAATGTTGTGGTATAGAATTTAAAGAAGGTATTTCTTCCTCAAAACACAAAATTAGAAAGTAGCTGAGAAACCAACAGTTTATTTTTATGTACCAAGCTGTACCTGTGAAAGGGAGCAAAACTGCCTCCTGCAGACTACAATGTTCTCTGTTATAAGAGAACACTGCATGGATGACTTATTGCTTCCTCACTAAGAATAGCTGTAACAGTAAAAGATATTCTTCTCATATGAAACTAAAGCATTGACCATACAGTCTGTGTTCATTTAACTGCTTTAGTTGGAGGGGGGCGGGTTGGGTGGGTGTGATTAAAAAAATCATACCCTTGACCAAAAGAGATCATGAAAATTTAGAAGCTGACTCCTCTGACACCAAGACTTCACTAGTTCTGCGAGGTGAGTCTTCAGAAGCAGAACACACCTAGAATACTAATAAAAATAATGTAGAAATTATAGCAGAGGGCAATTTTTGTGGTTTTTTTTTCCTCCACATTTCTAGTCTTTTGGTCTCCTTTAGTAAAGATTTTGAGGTTTTACTCATCCAATTTTAGAGTAGAATCTTAGGAGACACTGATTTTAGGCTCCATACGAAGTTAACACTGCCCATTTTGTTTCTGAAGTACACTATTCTTAAATTAAGCTTGTGTGAATTACTTGTTTTGGTTTATGCTTAACAGCCTGAACTGGTTTAAAATTTAAACCTTTAGTCAAAGTAGGGCATGTCTTCACAGAAACATCATTTACTCCCATGACTTCCCATCTAGAAAAATTATGTGCTTCACTGGAAAAATTATTTTCTCAAATAAAAAAGGGAATTTATTATGTGAACCCTAGTGAAGAAGTGTTATATCACCAGCTTGTAGGAAAAATAACAGCTTGTAGGAAAGATAATTACTAAATTTGTAGCACTTCACTCAGGAGAACAAGGGAATACTGAAGGAAAAAAGTAAACAAGAAGGTGGCAACTCAACAGCTACTACATAAAAATCTGACAAGTTTTAAAAATTCTTTTAACAATTCAC
This sequence comes from Neopsephotus bourkii, assembly GCF_033783945.1. Lineage (NCBI taxonomy): Eukaryota > Metazoa > Chordata > Aves > Psittaciformes > Psittacidae > Neopsephotus > Neopsephotus bourkii. The sequence goes on from NW_026902113.1 coordinate 6,528,165, forward strand.
ACTCTTGCCACAGAACTTTACTTACATTGTCCATGAAATTTGGTTTGAATCCTCCCTCCTGCTGTCGTCGTAATTCCTCCTGTTCTCTCTGCCGCATCATCTCTTCTTCACGACGTCGATGTTCTTCCTCATGTCTAGAAGAGTTTTTAAAAACTATGTCAACTTAGACTCTTGACCTCTTCAGGTTTGTACTCAGCCTCAGGAGGTTAACATCGACCATATAAACAAAACTGGACATTTATTTTTTTAAGACAGTGTAAGGCACTAGCCTACTCCACCTGATGAGTTTGAATACTATTGAAGTGTTTTATCTTTTTTAACTGGAATATCAGCAAATACCAGTACATTCTATACCTGTTGTTCTGGCAACATACTGGATGGCAGGTTAAAATATTCCAGTCTATAACAAATACCTATGGATTAAAACATTTCAGTACTGCCAAAAACATATTTTTAACTCAAGAGGTGTTTGTGCTTTGTCTTTTTTCTCATCTACATTTCTTGTGATATTTAATGTAAAAAATGTAAACTCCATCAACACGATGATACTATGCCTATTTTCTTTAACTTTAGCAGAGGCATGAAAGCAAGTATTTGTATGAACAGATCTTGAAGAAAAAATTGTTTGCAACGTACCAGAATGTTATGTTCCCTTAATATACCATAATACCAAGTGAAAATACCCCAAAGTCTGTCTCATTACAGACTTTAAATTTGCAGTGCTGTTATTCCACATGCTCATAAATCTCAGAAGCATGTTTTTATCTATTATAGCTATGATTCAATCACAAGGTTAAAGTAAACACGATGGAACAAAAAAAAAAACAACCCCACACCAAATAAACAAGCAATAAAAAAACAAACGCATTATTTCACCACTATTTATAAAGCTCAAAAATTTACAACAGAACTAGTAGAGCTGAAAATAAATTTAAAACTTCAGAAATACTTGAAACCATTCTTTTATATTAGTCAAAGTGATCACTTTTCAAGAATATTGAAAGAATCATCACGTACTATGCTTTCCAAAAGTAGCTTTTTAGCAGGAGAAACATTTTTATCTGACATCAAAAGCAGGCTCTACAAGCTAGAGGATCTAAATTCATGCAAGCCTACAGCAGCTGCATCCCACACCTTTGCACAGTAGAAGAGAAAATACCTCAATTGGATCTGCTTGCGTTTTTGAAGTTCTTGATTTCGAAGTTCTTCCAAACGCCTCAATTCTTCTTGACGTCGCATAAGATCTAACATGATTAAAAACGCAATAAAGATAAAAGCTACCAATAAACAATGTGGCAAAACATAAAAATTGCTAATACTGTTGGATTCCAGTTCTAACATTCCATTTTAAAGCAATTTCTCAAGACATTCAACTAGCTTCTTCCCATAAAGCTAAGTCTAGTAGTACATGAAAAAACCACACTGCATGCATAGCTCACAAACACAAAAAGGTACAGGACTGGCAAAGCCTACAAAACAGGTTGCAGAAACAGAAATCTGAAGTCCTCAAACAAAGAAAAGGAGAAAAAACTTTAAATCTCTTAATCGCATCCTGGTTTCACATCTAGAGCAAGGAATCAATTTTCTCACAATGCTGTGTACCACTAAAGTCACACTAACAAGAAAACTAGTAAATATATATGGGCTTACACTCTCCACTACCTACTGTAGACCACTGTATGACATGCATCAGAAAGAAATTATATGGACTTCAGGTGCATGTAATACAAGCTTTGCATGACTGCTGAGAGCAATTTATAAAGGACTAATCTTTTAACACTATCAGAAAGGAACAGCTGTATCCTCCTCAAAATTCAAAAACACTTAAAATACACATATAAAACAGGGTGCAATTAATAGTCATTACTTTTTCTGTACTGGTTTCTGCCCAGTCACATTACTGATTTCAACCTGGAAATATGTGTTTTATTCAATGAATATTAATTGTACCTTTTGTTAGAAAGCAGGTGCTTGCCTTTTCTATTTCATAGGATATAGGCCACATAACTTTATTTATAGACACCAAGAGAAACATTCACCTATACCACCTATTTTATGCCTTTATTCAATTGAATTATTCACGCATTTCTCCATGCATTTCTTCACTGTATTAATTAAACCATCATTTTATAGCTATTCAGATTGCTTTCCTCAAACTTCCACCAGCATGTATTATTACTTACATATTATAACTTAGCTTTTTACTTTAATACCCAAAACAACTACAATGACCAGTACATTTCATCAAAATGACATGGATTTGTTTTCTTTTCTACTAATGAGGACTATCAGATTTTTACTCTCACAGCACTCTTCGTGCCATTAGAAGTCCTTCCTCAAGCACATTTTGCAGGCTTTTTTTTCCAATCTCTTCTGCAAAATTAATGCATTTCACACTTCAACAGAATATGATTACATTGGAGATTAATTTGAATCACAAAGTCCAAGGGCAGCTTCATTCTAACTGTGCTTGCCTAAGAAGGCTTCGCCACTGTTATCCTGACACAAGCGCCACAAGCACGTTTGTTTCGGTGATTGTGTGGGTTTGTGGGATTTTTTGGTTTTGTGGTTTTTGTTTGGGTTGTTTGTTTTGGGGTTTTTTGTTGGTTTTTTTTTGGTGGTGGTGGTTTTGTTTGTTTTTAAGTAATCTTTAGATTATTTCAGAGTATAAGTGCACTATGCTCTTTTAAAATTAACCTTTAGGTTGTCTCAGGGTATCACTGAGACCAAAAACTGACCCAATCTATGCTCAATTTTGTCCCTTCAGGGAAAAAAAAACATTTCATTTCTGGTTCTTTGTACTTTCACATTCATGCAGCTCTCCCTTTTTCTTGGATTAATAGAGTGGCACAGGATCTCTTACTTTCTCTCTACCACTACATTTACCCAACCTGTATTTTCAGCACTGAGGCATCTTTTCCAGTATCAAACTTATGACCAAAATTTTAAATGTGTCAAATACAAAGGGAGGGGGCCTTTACTGTGTATTATAGGCATTTTTGTTCTATCACATTAACATCCATATTCACCACCTGTAAGATATAACTATCCTTAACATGCAAGCCAATAAACATTTTTTGCTTGGAAAATAGTCCAAGAAGCAACTTGACAGTTGCCATTTCAGGTGCTGCAATAACTATTTAGCATTTCAAAACAGTTTTTCATTTTACTATGCGGTATATTTTGTCTTTACATAAGATCTTTTTTAACACACTAAAAGCAAGCATGCCTGTTTCAGAAAACCAGGCTAACTTTCTCCTCATGACAACTTGAAGTTGCCATAGATTTAAGAATACTACATAAAAAAAGAAATTCCTCCTTTTCATTTCTTCTCCAGTTATGACAATGTTTTAAAGGAGATTTTAAAAGGACTGTGTTTACATTCACTATATCGCAGCATTTAGGTTCTTAAATGCCACCAACCTAGTAAATACCCTAATCCAGCTCATTGAGAGTTTTTCAACATGACATTCAAGTCAGCAGAAAAAATTATGATAAATCATTCCCACATGGGGAAGTTGTACTACCAACAAAAATGTCATTTCTTAAGAGTAAGCATTAAAACCAAGTAATTGCAGCAGGCAGCTTGTATGAGTTACCTGGGTTTAGGTTTTGAAAAGCATCCACTACAAATTCAAATCCTTCATAATGACAAGGGACTTCTATTCAGGCTATCAAGCCAATTGCTGTCTTACGATCTAACACTTTAGGGGCAAGATTTTTTTTTTGGTAGTCATGACCTCCCTTAAATTAAGAACAAAAAACAAAACCAAACACAAAAAAAAACACACACACACAAAAAGCCCCTCCACACCACAAACCTTCAGTGTTTCATTCATGCAGCAAACCTTGAGATCCTTCCTGATACATCTGCAATGTATTTAAACTTTATTGCTCGAGTCTTGCAATTTAGCAATCCTACAGAGGGAACTAAAAATCAAGTAGTAGTTCTGTATTTCTTGAACTGGAAATCTGTGCTTGCACATCCACAGCATTTCAGGAAAAATGTGCTTTGGGCAGAAGGTTAACAAGAACAAAAGAGCAGATAACTTGCCCTGTTACTCTGCCCAAGAAACACAAGCTCCACCCAGCTCCATTCTTAAAGGCAGGGCTTGAAAGCAATTCCTAGAAAACTTCTTCCCTGACAACACTAGCAGAAGGCAAGATGCCCAAACAATTACAAAAGAGGGGATATATGATCTTAAAATTTCAAGAACGACTGAAATTCATGGCAACTGTGAGCTATTTTAAGTTGTTACATACATATAATATTATGCACACACCAGACTTTTCAGCTGGGTCTCTAAGGGAAAAAGAAACAGCATTAGCTACTAGAAGATCAGAAATTATACCTGAGATGCACAGAAGAGCCAAAAGAAGTATGAGCTATCATTTTACTTTTTCCTGCACATAGCCCATAAACAGTACTTGGTCCTACCTAGCAACACCAAAAATGTAATTTTACTGATAGGTGCGAAACTACCATTCAGTTTCTTTAAACTACTTAACAATACATAAATTTAAGAATAGACCTAGACAATTGCCTCTTACTCAGTTTCCTAACCCATGTCTATAAATCATCAAGGAATATGTGCAAGGAGATATACAACTTCCTTTTTCTCAGTTCAATGCATTTAATAAAAGACCATCTGACAAAATACGTAAGTTTAACATACAGCTCCATATACTACACAAAGAAAAGCTGTGACAAAACAAAATACTAGTAGATATCTGATTTTACCTTGCCTCATCAGCATTAGCTGATGCTCATGTCTAGCTGCTTCCATTTCTGCCTCTAGTTTCTCTTTGGCTTCTCTAATGTTCCTGTCAACCTGTTCACGCTGTTGCTTTTCCATCTCATCAAGAGCCTTCCACCGTGAAGCATACTCAAACTCAAATGTTCCAGGCTGAGCAAAACGTGGAGGCTGTTCTCTTTCCCTAATAAAAATTTTGCAGTTAAAATGTACAGAAGGACACATTTAGATCAACAGCTGTAACAGCCAAAGAATCTATAAACAATCACTTCAAGTGCAGGTCTGACTTTAAATCAACCTGTCAGATGACTACATTCTAAACCAGGAAAAAGTTTAATTCAGCTGGAATTTTCCAAATAAAGATCTGTTCAATTTATGCAGTTTTAAGGTAAAAATTCATGTCTGCATCAGCACAAAATACTAAGGTGTAACACTAGATTAACTGTGTTCGGCTTTCTAAAGAAACCAGTCAATTCATAAAATCATTTATGTACATAAAGCTTACTAGGCAGCTCAGAGTATTAGCCAGGATCTCTAACTATTAAAAGGTGTCAACATTTTATTTCACATTCTAACACTAATATTGCAATGAACGGTGACAACCATTTTTTAAAAGTGGTATTCTACAGCCTCACCAAAATAGCTTTTTAGCTTCAAGCAACACAACTTCTAAACTCTAATCAAACTTCAGTATTAAGAATTATCACGAGGTGGATGTTAAGTCACCCAATGATCTAGACTAACTTCCTCATACCATACTCAAAAGTTTTATCTGAACTGTGGAAGCTTCCAGGATTTATGCTCCACTGACTCTATAAACAGCTAAGGGGCTATTCAGAGCTATTCAATTTGTGTGTATACAAATCTCTGGAGGATAAGACCACAGCCCTAATCCATAAAGGACTTCTTGCTTTGCTGAGAAGCTCCAACTGATTTCAGTGTAGGCTAGGATTGTATCTACTTTAGTAAATGCACAGAATGTTAAATCAACAAGTCTTAATGATTAGAAAATACTGGCAAAATCCTATTTAATCATTTGATACAAAACAGCACAACATATTCCCGCTACACAAACTCAATACTAGAAATTAGCATCTGTTTACCATGATAGTTAAATACATCAATCACATTTTATAAAACAAAGCTAAACACAACTTACTTGTGATACTGTTGTGTTTTTTGCATTAGCTTCTCTGGGAGCCCATCTTCATCATCAAATTGCTCCATTGGCTCTACAACAACAGGTCGAGGTGTTCTGGAAGACATTTTCAATTTAATAATTGAATCATAGATGAGGAAGTTAGTTATTTTAGTATTTTTAGGAAAACACTTCAGAAAGCTAGTATGTTACCTGTAATTCTTGGCTTCCAAACTCTTATATCACAGAATTTAAATTAATCCTGATTTTAAGAATAATCTTTTAAAAGGATTGTTTCTATGCCCAAAACCAGCTCTTCTGCCTAGAAATTGCAATTTACTTGCTGTTTGCTTAAAAGTTAAGATTTTTTTAAAAATCTCAAAACCACTTACAAACAATTACAAGATATTTAGGAAGGAACTACCTTTTTGTTTTCATCACCGAGGCAACACATGGGCCATGATCATGTTAGGAAAGCACCAAACAAACCCAGAAGAGAGCAACAAAACCTATTCTTATTTCCACAGAATATTAAAAATTACATTTTTAAGTTACTCTACAACTGAAACAAGACTGATAATCTGGCGTTAATATTTCAGTGATAATGAGCAAACTATTTCTGCTTAAGTTATTCAAAAACCATTCTTTGAACAATCATACTCTCACAAATCAGAACTTAATTTATCTATGAAAATACCTTCCTTGAATTCTTACTATCTGTAGCAATCAGAGGCAAGTATTAGCAGTACTGCCAAGGACAGCAGTATAAGGATCCTGAATTGTGCAAAACATCTCTGCATCAGTCTTGGGAGCATAGCCTATAACCTAATGTAAGAACTAAGGACACTATTTTCAAAATGCCAGTGCTTATTTATTGTGTTCCACACCTTTATTTCACTTTGAAGATCTTCTTGCAGAAAAAAAAGAATCAGTATGTTTTTAGAACATTAACACCTGACAAAGAAAACTTTGGGAATAGCATGCAGTTTTAAAAGATTAAGCCTGGATTCACAAAACACAAGTCAGCAACTGTTTTTCCTGATGTTTTATCTGCATGGCAATTGCTGGCAGTTGTTACTTAAATGCAACTCAACTGTGGTGTTAATGAGTTATGATGTAAAAAAAGAATTTTGAATCTCTAATGTTTCCAATGCCTAGCTTTGATATATTTAGACCATTTTTTAGACCGTATTTAGAATTTAAGTATTTTCTTACGATCAGCCAAAGAGCTTTCAGCTAAAAATGTAGTTTTAGATTCTGAAGCAAAACATCAAAGTATCATGGCAGCAGATTCATGCTAATTGTCTTTGCAACTGCGCCATCCGGAACATGTCAGCCACCTAAGCAAGGGAAAGATCAAGCGCTTTTTATTCACCCAGGCCACTGTTAAGATGGTTATTTCAATCCAAGAAATCTATACAGTTGTTAAAAGAAGAATACCATTCTTCATATCCTAGCTTCTTTCTCCCTGCCCCATCTCTCATGCCAAGAATAGCATTCATGTAACTCTCAACTAGATCAGTTCCCTTGTTTGGCTCACCATGCTTCTATACAAATACTAATGCCAAAGAAAACCCAGGGGATAAGAACAAATTGCTGGCACCTACTGATAAGAGCAAAGGCATATTCAGACTAAATTTACCATGTAGCCACCAGGTCAGTTCAGTGGCACACTGAAGATTTAGGAGGTTATCATGAGAAAGAGGAGTTTCAGACACTTTCCCCACCTGAGGTATCCTGGCAACATTTTCTCCTGCCCTATCCTCTGCTGGACCTGACAGCACCCGTGTTAGCAAGCACCTTTATATACAAAAATGAACCCGACAAAACCAGCTGAATACTTTTCTGTTGTTTCAGCAAGCACAAGTGGCTTATGGAAGTATCAAAGAGTTCTAAGTGGATGAGAGATCAACAGCACAGCCAGGGCAAGAAAAGAAGCTGAACTAAAAGTTCCCTAGTTTGATCACAGAATCATAGAATAGTTAGGGTTGGAAAGGACCTTAAGATCATCTTAGTTCCAACCCCCCTGCCATGGGCAGGGACACCTCACACTAAACCATGCCACCCAAGGCTTCGTTTGATGGCAGCAAGCTTCCATCCTGTGAAACTAAAGCTTTATTTTCCAAAATGAGAATCAGAAAATATTTTCTTTTTAAAATCCTGAGTGTACCATTTCACACAATCTTTAAGAAAGCAGTTAAAAATGTCACAAATGAATGTGTTAAAGCATAGGAGTTAACAACTCTCTCTGGCTCATGTACAGAAATAGAAGATGCAAGAAAAGTGCTGTAATTTGCAAGCTTGCTTGCCCTTGAAATACAGTTTCCCAGAGATCATCACTGCCATAAACTCCTGCATAATCTAAGGCTTCAATCTAAGTCTTCATTTATCAAAAAAAAAAAAAGAAAGAAAACAACAAAAAAACATCAGTGTACTTCTGCCTTTCAAGCCACAAATAAAACTTTTGATATAGAAATAAATGCAGGAACAGCTCCCTGAGTTTAAGGAAGTATCAGCAACGTAGTGAGTGTGCTGTTCAGCAGCTAGTTACTAGGATCAGGAAGAGTGCAATCAATGAAAATAAGTTTTACTAGAAAAAGCCCTAGTATACAGAGAAATAATACTGTACATAAAGGAAAAGGAAAACTTTGCTATCGGATTCTTGTAATTACAAGTCCTAAAAACAGTAAGCAGCAAAAGATGGTTTTCCCTACCAGAAACAAAAAACAAACCCACCACCCGCAAAAAAAAAAAAAAACAAAACCAAACAGGCGCATTTGGTATATTCATGTAAAATAGCTTAATTTTTCACCTCACAGCTTTCATAACTGAAAATTAAGAGCTAGGGGATAGCCATGAATGGTTTTCTTTCACATCAGAAATACACAAATTCAAATAAAATCCTGTGAACTTACGTTGTTAGCAAGAATGCCCCATCACTGCATCTTTCTAGAGCTTTTCGCGCTGGAGGTTTTGCTGCAAACTCTACGAAACCTTTTCCTGTAGCTCTGCCACGATCATCTACTACAACAACAGCTCTTTCCACTGGCCCAAATTGAGAGAATGCTTGTTCCAGCAGCTCATTAGAAACCACAGGTGACAGATTCTTGACTGTTAGGGCAGCTCCATGTGTAGCAAATCGAATTCGAAGTGGTCTGCTCTTCAAAATAGTACCATCAAGTTCCGCCTTTGCTATTTCAGCCAGTGTCCTAGATTCCTTTTTCAAGATTGAAAATAAAATACATCAAGTATTTTCTAACAAAACAGATAAGGCTTTTGTGTCAGTGACCCATCCCCTACATCTGAAAAGCAGGGTTTTTTTTCCTTAACTAGCATCAGGGTCGTTCAACTTCCCCCACCCACCAAGAGAAAGGCGGAGTCGCTGTTCACTGATGTTAAAAAAAGCCCCTGGGATTTATTCTTTAGAAAAAACGAACAAAAAAACCCCACACACACCATAGGCACAAATTGTTGTCAACAGCGTGTTAGACTTAAATTCTCATTATGATGGATACGTTTGTGCTGCTCCGTAAAGGCTTTCCGTAGAGTTGAAAGCCTGATGATTTTTCATATTTACACACTCAAATGTTGATATTCTGCATCCCTGCCTCTACACAGTAGGAAACAACATTTTCAAAGATCAGACTACAGGATCTAAGGTGTTTTTTGTTTGGGTTTTTGTTTTGTTTTTAAATAACAAAAGTATGACACTTGCTTATTACAACTGTGAGATGAACTCTCAACGGATGTCCAATTTCAAAATTCAACAAATGATGAAATTTCCTTTGCTCATGTATTCATTATTCTCACATTTATGGGTTTTCTGCACCCACATCCAAGACACAGTCTGCATCAGTAATTGCCTTTTTTCTCATTTCAGAGATTTGTAGGTAGCTTGAACTTGCAACTCCTTACATTTAAGTTATTCTTTAGATCCTAGCAATTTTCTCCAGAATTCAGCTGACTAAACTGTTGTAAAATAACATATTCCCTAAACACAATGGAAAAGCTGCGTATATAGAAGCTGTAACTACCCTATATTACATCCGAAGTGAGTAGTGACATGTAAATATATCACACTTCCTCCAGAAAATTGCTATTTCAGGATGGGGGATTCTTAGTTTAAAAGATGTATGGCAAAACTCCACAAGCACTTATCTTTCAGACGACCAAGAAGAAAAAATATCCTAACCAGTAAAATATACAGAAAAATCCTAAGTAGACACCCAAAGCACTCTAAAGCTATTCCCAGGATGATGTAAGCGCATTCTAGACACGGCAGACACGAAAAAGACTGATCTTGCACACTAAATAAGCTTTTCACATGATTCCTTTTTTGCATGCTTGAGCATAGCGATTAAACATTTTATTACCCTTAAAAAAATCTTATCTAGACCAAGTAATTCAAACAACTCAAGGTCTCATTTCTTTGCAATTCTGAGATTACATGTTCTGATTTCATGTGTGAGCAGTGGTATTTCGAAACAAACCTTTAAAATTGACTGTTTTCATAAACAAAACCTACATTCATAATGAACTGCAGAGGCTGAAATGTGCTTCTGCATTAAGAAGGATTTTATTTTTTTTTCCCTAGTTCGAAAGTATGTTAAGTTCTCCCAGTTAAATTAGGGAAGTCTTTATGCAGGTATTACAAGACCAAAGCAGATCGCGCAGCCACGTCTTCCATCCACTGGAGAAGCAGAAGCTGCAGGAGTGCATACCCGCGTAGCAGCACGTAAACGGTAACCGGCGGAGGAGCCCTTAAACCAGCCGGATACCACGCAGTGAGGTGGGGACCCGAACCCGAGGGGCTGGGAAGGCTGCTAGCAATGCAGGCCTCAAGCTTGAATATACGGAGGCAAATAGGGGAGGGGGAGAAGGAAGAGGAGGCGAGGAAACGGCTCTAGCAGCAAGGAGAGAAAATGAAGGACCCTTGCTTTTTTTTTTTTTTAAAGCCGTCCGCCAAGGAAAGGCGGGGAGTGGTTGGGGGGTGTAGGAAGGGGGAATAACGGGCAGAATTCTCCCACTTGCAAAGGCAGCCCCTGGGTTACGGGGAAGCCATAGCGGCTCACGCGAATCCTCACCAGGCGAATGAAGCCAAAGCCACGGTCCCTGTTGATGAAGACCTCGCTAGGCTCCCCATAGCGTTCGAAGAGGCGCTTGAAATCTTCCTCTGTGATATCGGTAGGCAGATTCCCCACGAAAAGCCTGCAGCGTTGCGTGTAGCTCTTCTCACCAGGTTTGAGGAAGCTTTTGATGTCGATGGTGAACCCAACCTCCTGCTCTTCATCTCCACCTTCTTTGCTCGGCACTAGCGCCATGGCCGCCGCTGCCTCACTTTCTGTTTCTAGGCCCCGCAATCCCTTCAGGTTGCCGCTGCCGCCACCACCGCCCCCCACCATGCCCAGCGGCGCCGCTGGGGAGCTATTCTCGATCCGCACTTGCTTCAAGTTCCTGTTCGCTGCCATATTCAGAACTCGCTCCCTCCTCGCTGGCTTTCTCGGGGAACGCGGAGCTCCCTCCAGCCACCACCGCCCCCGACCCTCAGCCAGTTCAAAATGGCGCCGCCGCCAACCTCGGCGAGTTGTAACGTCCCTGAGGCACGCCCCGCCCACTGCCGTGCGCGTTGCTCTCCCTGCCGCGGCTCGCTGCTGGCGTGGGGAGGGGTGTGTGCATGTGTTGTTTTGTGCGGCCGCGGGGCCGCAGTGGGTTCCCATGGCGTCTGGCGTTTGTCAGGTGGTGATCTCCTTCGGTTCTGGCATAGAGGCCGCCCTGCTTCAAGCCGGGAGAGATCGGCCTATCTGTCGCGTACCAGTGAGCTGCACTGCTTGAGCGGATAACCCGCCCAGAAGATCCCCTGCTGCACCCTGGTAGCTCGACTCCGTCGGTGGTTGGCCCTCCCGCAGCTATATTGTATTAGAGTTCTCGGAAGTGTTCGGGTCCCGCAAGGTTTGCCACAGTTCGTCCCCAGGCGGTGCGACCTGACGAGTGGCAAGTCCCTGGTGCAGTGTCTGGTTCTGGTCGGCTGAGGCGGCTGCTGGAGGGCGGATGGGGAAGGCCTGAGGTCTGCGGAATGGCACGGGAGTGGAGGAAGGACCTGCAGGCAGAACGGGGAGATCGTTCACCGAGTGAGATATGGAGATACAGCTGAGTGGGGAGAGACCTTGTTACATCTGCTACTCACAGAACAATTTCTTACACGGCAACAGCTTTCACTATGAAGGTGATTACTTTCTTCTTAGAGGTGCAAAGTCAAACATTTCCTTCCTTGGGCACCCCTTCTTGTATGTTGGACCACATGTCTTATCTGCAGCATAAGACTATGTTTTCTCTCTTGCCTGCTAGACGCCCAGTTCGTTGTTTTGATCTCTGTGCTTCAACCAGCAATTCAACTGGCACATGGTTTCTCAGACAAAGAGCTCATCAGTCTGCCTGAGGCCTCATAGAATCCCCCTTCCCCCTCCTCCCTTCGAGAAGGGAGAAAACGGATAATCGGTTCGTCTGTTACTGCTATAGTAGTCTGAGGGCCTCAGGAGCCCATGTAGCTTTGCATTACACAGCAGAACTTCTGGACAATAGAGCAAGGCTTCAGGAGAAAATTACTGTTTTCTTATACAACACTGAAAAAGTCCACTCTCATGGTTTCTCAGGAAAAGGTTGTTCCTACAACGGGTGAATCCACTGCTCAGGGATTTCCTTGTCCACTGGGGAATATTTTAGGTTGCTCTGTCCTTCTGTCTTGTTTTTCCACCTGAGGCACAAGAAAAATCTCGGTCCCTTTTGTCCTGATTCTGAGTTTGTACCAGAATGGAGAAAACGTTAAGTTCCCAGACAGCATTAATTACTTTATCAGCCACCCCTTTCCCAACACACTCCTGCGTGTAAGGCATCAAACTAAACCGAGATTTAAATTGCTGAAAATCACAAAATACAGCTGGTAGCGGAGGGGTATTTACTCCCAGCAAAGGCAAGAATTCAGGCAGTGTAGGAACACGAGGGAGGTACTAGAGCAGCAGTATGGGACCACTAAAGCTTAATCACCTCAACTGCCCAAGAGCTATGAGTTGTAGTATATTTAGGATTCAGTAACTGCTGTTAAGACAAAAAAAATGAATCAACAATTTACAGCAAACCAATAGATTTTTTAAACTGGAAAGCATGTAACTGGAGTGCAGTATATGTTAGCAATCATGTGACTATACACTGTAGAGTGAACCTCAGTAGATGGGAAAAAGGAGATCAATAGTAGTAGTCAATGTATTTCCAGTGCTGTGTAATAAAATTGCTATGGTTTTCCGACACAGTTTAAATCAGGTTAGAAATAAAAGCTACAACCATTTAAATATACAACCATGATTTCCTGTGTAGTATAAAATAATCAATAGGAGGAGCAAGGAGTGTTTACAAATTCCATATTATTTTTACCTTTCCTTTGTTGTAGCAGCATTTCAGTAGTAAATGATAGTCCAGTAAAAGAGATTAATAAAATTCCAACTTCCAGAAATGAGAAAATTATTAGTATATCTGAAGAAAATAAACAAAATATTCTGCATGTTTATGCATCTATAGCTTACCTTCGTTAGTTATACTCACAGTATAGCCATAATGCACATACTTGCCCTGGTTTTAAACTTTGTTGAGCAGGAGCTATTTGCAGATGCACCACAGTCAAACATTTTAGGGTAATGTACAAAAATCCCCTAATACCTGCTATTGTAAATCACTTCCAATATAACTTCCAATCACAATATATCATTTCACATTTTACTCATTCATCAGAACACCACCAGGCAGTTCATCTCCTGCCTAACTGCTGGGAGTCTTAGTGGCCTGATGATTGCTACAGCTTGCCACTGACACCAAATAACAAACTAAACATTTTGAAAGGAGACAAAATGAGCTGCTTGAAGTTCTTGTTCCAATGCTTTCCTTCTGTTATAAACATGCACTTAAATTTTTATGACTTGCTAATTGCAACTTACATTCATGGGAAGAGTTCTGCTAGACTGTTCCAGCCATTCTCCATGGGTTTAGTATTATGTTTAATACTTCGTTTGCAGTTGAACTACATGAAAGCAATTTCAGAAGACTGGGGGAATAATAGTTATGATCACATAGTGATTTGGTTTTACTCTTAATTCTTGAAGGTTTTTCTTTGGAAGCCTGAATTTATTAAACTTGATATTCAAAAGGCTGCAATGGACAACCCTAATTTTATACTAACAAAGTTTGGTTTGGCCTGGAATTTATTTTAAGACCTTGAAGGGGTCACAACTTCTTGTATTAGTAGTATACCACCCTCATGTGTGTTACTAGACTCCCTTTTTTGACTCATGTAGCCTTGGATTAATGATCTTGCAAGTGGTGGTGTCTTTAAATACAATATTCATAAATACAGTATTCTGCACATTCATGGTTGTCTGTAGTACAATCACTATTCGCGTAAGGACAAGAACACTTTAGTCGCAGAAAAGAGGAGCAGAACTGTAAAAGACACTAGTATTTTTCATTTTTGTCAGCTACAGAGAAAGGTTCTGTTTGGTGTATGCCAAAGTGCTAGCACTACCAAGAAATTTGGGTGTACTTCCAAAGCATACACCACCCAACCTTGTGCCGTATGAGACACAGTCAGAAGCAACTGCTCTAGTTATTTTCTGTATCACAGCATTACTTCCATACCAAATAACAGGATGCTGCTTAAAATCAGGGAGGCCTCAGACCTTTAAGTCATGACAGCTTTTTTGTGCTTCAGACTTGTAAACAGTACACCTCTTGATCTGCAAATAAAAATCCTGAACTATTTGTGTTTGCCCTTGAAGAACTTCAAAGTGATTGCTTGGATAACAGCACTCTCAGGGTAACAGTTGTATTAGTGCTGAAGTCAGCTTCTCAGCATAGGCAATTGTAGTTTACCGCTCAAGACGTCTTTGGACTCCCAGGTTTATTTGCCTTCCTAGAATCTGCAATGAATCACAGTTAGGATCAGTACTTGTAACAAGCTACAGTGGTAGATCATGACAGAATATACCAGGAAGCACTAAAACTAGCATTAAGTAAGGATGGAGGGGAATGTTCCATTTCGGATGAGAATTGCCATATGGGAAAGCATGAAATTCCTCACTGAAAAAGGGAATGCAGTAGGCAGTGGCTGATGGCCTGAGGCTGGGATCCTATTAAGAAATGCAAAGCCAGGGAACTGAGGCACACCTCTTTGCAGGATCTGACACAGGTGGGAGCTGCTGCTGCTCTTCATCTCCTGACAGCATTTGCTGGCAGTATTACTAATGGCAGTGTCTGGACAAATTAAATTTAGAATAGGTTTTGGTCTCTCTTTTCTTACAAGGTTAAATTGGCAAAGAGTATTCAAAGCACTAGCTGTCATAGCTGTGCCAGCAACCCTGACGGTACAGACATCACGGTGTGGAGAAGTAGGTGCTTAATGCAATCCGAAGCAGTGATGCATACTTTGTCATTGTCTGAGGATGACCTCATTATGCTACTACTTGGGCGTTACGAATGGTAAGAAGATAATGTCATTGCAGTGCCATCTGGTGATAAATACTAGAATTATCACTAGAATTTAATAGAATAAATCAAGTGAAAATAAAGACAGAAAACCTACAATAGAATTATTTCTCTGGTCCCAGATGGACAGAATGGCTTGGATTTTCTACTTTTAAACCTGGTGGGCAAGGTTCTTTTCTCTAGTCTCCTCAATATTATCCTAATCCAATAAGATAGAGTCATTGTTTTTACATGGAGAGAAATGTATATGAATCACATTTGTAAAATAATCTGTAAAACCTAACCTAATACACATTCACCTACATGCCTGGTATAGATTTTTTTAATTATATTAACCAAGTATGAGAAGTCAGTGTTCTTTAAAACAACAATAATCTCAAGGAAACAAGGACTGAAAGCATGAGAATGTATTTGTGAAAGTATACTTGTCAGATGGGCATTTAGGCTTGACAGAAGTTAACCTAACTTTTCCAAAATTACTTTCCCCACAAATATAACCAATGCATACAATACACTTCATTTTTAATATTTTTCAGCATACTGTCTTTGCCTGTTCTTTAAAAGAGTGACTGTTAACTACTAAGGCAAGCTGGAAGTTAAAGCCTTAAAAAAGCATTCCCCAAATATATTCAGTCCTTAATTTATCTCCAAAGAACCCTTTGGTGTACTGTCAGCACATCAGACAGTAGAGCTTCCTGACAGGCAGTTACAGCCTGGGGTTAGGTTAGAAGGAAGCAGCAGTTTGTGTGGAACAGTTAAAGTGACTGGGAGAGACTCAGAAGGGCTGAGCTCCTAGCCCTGAAAGTAAGTAGTGCCACAAACATGTTTTATTCAGGCCATTTGCTTCCAAGCAGTTTAACACAAACTCAGTTTGTAGTTGCAATTTGCCATCAAGCTGGACAATTAGCCCAACCAAAATAGCCCACAGGACCCATAGGCCGCCTCATTTGCAGTCTTCATTGGGTGTACTTGTCTTTCTCTAGCCCCATGAAGCCTCTCTCTTCCTCTGAAGTCCTAATGTTACACGATGCATGTGAACAAACTTTAACCGGTCTCTAGTGCTTTAACCCTGATATGAGCTGATAAAAACTGCACTACGAAATCACAGAGCTGCCTGCTATTCTTCATTACATTTTTTCACACCATGAAAATGATCTACCACCAGTCTCTTTGTGGTTATGGCCTCTACACAGCAGCTACCATCCAAATAACCACACACTAAGGTCAGGGAAACTATCTTTGCAGTGCAATTGCTCAGAATTGAGCCATACCATCAATACAGTACTAAGAGACTTCAAAGTACTTAACCCTACACCCATCAGGTATTTTCTTCCTCAGTACTAGTGACACCATTTATGATGCAGGAAGAATTTGTTGTTGGGATCACATGAGTAAGGGAAGAGCACAGATTTGAAGATGAGCAGGCTACCAACCGTTGAGGACAAACTCTATTAAATAGCACAGGTCCTGATGCAGAGCTGACACCTCTCCTCGGTTACACTGTGAATTCATGTACAGGGAGTAGGGAAGCGCTAACCTGCCACATCTAGAGTGTAGATTCAGAAAGTAGGAGAAGGCTGTGTCATCACACTAACAAGATGTG
The DNA here is from genome assembly GCF_033783945.1 of Neopsephotus bourkii. Classification (NCBI taxonomy): domain Eukaryota; kingdom Metazoa; phylum Chordata; class Aves; order Psittaciformes; family Psittacidae; genus Neopsephotus; species Neopsephotus bourkii. Next base: position 6,545,185 of record NW_026902113.1, read on the forward strand.
ATAAACAGCCATTGGTCCAAAAGATAAGTATCATAGTAAATGTGTGAAACAGGCTGAAGATGCTGTTAACATGTAATTCTTGAGAGCTAGATAAACAGGAGACATGCCTGGCAATTGGATCACTGATAATGGAGGTAATGGAGTTCCAAGCACTGGCTATCTCAGTTTCTTTTTTGAAGACTTTTTGGGAGATAGTGGGCAATTCTTTTCAATGCTTCTCTGTTGCTTCTCTATTCTTCTCTATTGCTTCTCTAGTGGGCAGTGCTTTTCAGTTCTCTGTTGTACTGATTTTGAGCAAGAGATTCCACTGCATTAGCAGGCAAGAAAGAAGCTGAAGTTTGAATGAGTTTCCTATGAATTGTTTCCCATATTAAAGTGATGGATTCATAGTCTGCACACAGGGTGCACAAGCAACTAAGCTGATCTAATAGCTCATTGTCACCAAAATGGGTAAACATGCTCCCTTCCCTCCTCTACTGCTTCTCCCTTACTTTCCTCTCAGCCTTGGCCATAGAGTGTCCCTCTCCTTGTGCTGGCTTCCATGCTCAGCAGACCTTTCCATAATCCAGTTAGCTCATTAACCAACAGAAAACTCTACACTTCTCTACTGAACTAATTTTCTGCTGGATTAGTAAATTGAATCAGCTAAAAAAAGGGTCTGATGAGCACCTGATCCAACACAAGGGTGAGCATGTGTAAGTGGCCAACAGCAGGGAGAAGGTGAATGACATAAGAGTTGATGTTTCGGTTTCAGCCATTACAGAACTTCACCATTTGTCAACTTTGGTTTAGAATGAGCAGTGGAGGCTGAAGCCTGGATGGCTATGGTACCAGGGAAGGCCTGCATCCTGCCAGAGCAGGGGACAAGCATGCCTTGATATCACCTGGAAACCAGGGCAAAAAATATATTTTTGTATGACAATTATTTGGCAACAATACTGTATTTTAAAATCATTATTAATGTTATCTAAACCTGCTCCAAACCTATCTAAGAGGTAGAGATTTCTAGTTCAAATGTAACACCAGACTCAACTTCTTCAGTTTACCTCTCCCTTATCAGAGATCCTTGACCTCTGAAACTCCATTGATAGATACCATTCACACAATTCCCAAAAAGCTCCAATATCTAGAACGTTCTAGGTTATTATACTGACATCTTGACTCTTGTAAGAGAATTTAGACAGAGAAACCTTGAAAAATAATTCTATATAAGTAATTGTATATGGCTTTAAATATTTATTACACATAGCATTGCTTCCTACAGGGTTGCATAACTAAGCACTTGTTAAGGGTTTGGTTGACTAAACATGCACCCATAGAAGTAAAAGTGACCTGTACAGTTTTGGTAGCCATATGTTTTTCATGCAAACCTATTAGTATGACAAAATTCAAAAGAGCACATATTTAACCCTGTCTCTAAAGCAGAGATTTTCATTGTGAAATACATAAGTGGAAGAGTTTGTGTTATACAAATCAGATATTCTCTGCTAAGGGTAAGCATCTTACTAAAACAAGTGCAGTAGAATACTGGTTTTAACTCATAAAACCTGTAGTGAAATGTACAAATACTTATAACTTATTATTCACCCATTCTGGAAGAGGTGAAAAAAATCTACCTATTCCATGAAAGGCTTTTAACAGGAGAATTTAAAATTCTGAAGAGCCAGTATCACTACAGAGAGAATTCTGGCTTTTAAAGGATTCAAGGGACAATTCACTTGATGCCCAGTAGGGTGCGACAGATGGCCAATGGGTGGTTGTCTTTTACTCCGGATGATCTCTTTTACAGTCTGGGGGGAAATGTATTTCTTGCACTTGACTATTTGTATCTTCTCCTATTAGGCTAATGTCGTTCCTGAATATTCTTACATGATTCATCTTTGTACAGGAATTTCTTCTTCTGATTTTCCTCTCAGATTGGGGCATAAGGCTGTTTCTCTGTGAACTGACTTCTCTTTCACAATGCCACTGCAGCTGAAAATATTCTATAATCTGAACAATTTAAGAACTCTTGCAATAGACTGTGATCTAGAAAAGCATGAGATATTTCTCCTTGGTCTGTATTTTTGCTTTCCAGGTCTAGGATTTGGTTTTGTGTTTGGCAAGGGAAGGAGTTTAAACAGAATTAGGTATGTGTAAACTCAATTTTCAGTAGTTTATCTAATACTTCTACCTAAACCTCTTTGATTTAACTCATATCTGTCAATTACTCTTACAGCTAGACAAGAAATAGTACTTACAGTCTTTAAGCATTTTCTATAGGTCAAAATATTTTAGCAACCTGAAAACTGAGTAACTTAAAAATTTTACCTAATCAAAATTATCAAATAATTAACAAACTAGGTCAATTGAAACATTGGTTTGAGACTTATTTTAATATTTAATTTTGATTTTTATTTAATTATTTTTAAAGTAGGATGTGATATGTCTGTGGTGTAGCACACAGAAATTCAGGAACTGCCATAACAGAAACCTTGAAGCCTGTCTATTTCATTGTACTGTCTTTGGCAGGTATTTGATGCCAGATGTTTAAGAGAACCATGCTGACCTGTCTAGAAAGTAGATACAGGTAGCAGATGTACAGTTTTAATGTAAAAAAAAAAAAAAAAGGCAAGTTGTGTAATCTTAAAGTTGCTAAATTACAATTGCTATCAGAAAATTGTTTCATTTCACGTTATGTAATGTGGTATTAAGCTGTTTTCAACTTGCTATAGTTGCTATTCAATAGTTGTTAATTCAGGTGCATGTCTACAATTATACCACACACAGATCACATTTCAAACGTTTGATCTATTTTTATTATTTTTCAAAACTCTGGGAATCTTGTGAGTGTGGCTAAGCCAGGCAGCACCGCTTACACTGGCATGTAGAGCCTCTGCTCCATTCTTTCCCTTGACATTTCTTACTGTCCCTGTCTTATTTCTTACTGCAGGGTTTTTTCTAACGCATTACTCAGCTGCAGGATGGCCGAATTAATCCAGATAAAAGAACAAAGGAGCGGGAAAAGAAGAGCAAGTGAAGGGTTTTTTAAACAAGCACTGGTAAATGTGGTATCACATTTCATCCTGGTCTCAAAGAGCATCTGTTAGAAGCTTCATCTTCCCTGAGGGGAGGGAAGAAACAGTCCCTAAACTACTGTCTCCTTTGATATCTGGAATTTGGAGGTATCCATCTGTGTGATCATGACAAAGAGTTTCTCCCTGTAATAACCACACATGAGAAATTTGAGGAGGAACCTAGCAGATCTTGGTGCAGTTTAAAATTGTTCTATCCCTGTGGCAGCCATCTCTCTTCAAAGTCTTGCCAGGTTTCTGGTACACTGCTTATCAAAGTGAACTTGAGCTAAAATAGTAGGCTGAACTGGAGTAAATGAGACATGAGCACATTATTTCTTACTCCCAGCTCTTCTTGAGATTAAGGTGAAGTTATCTTGGCAAGGACATAGCTCAGCTACCAGGCAGGCATGTAACACACTGAATCATGATAGTAAAATAAACCATAAACTTGTAGCCTAGTGAAAACGTTAAATGTAGACCCACTTTTTCCCCAAAAGTTATAGTCCATGTAATAGTCCAGTATAGTCCATTTTATCCCTTTTCAGACCAGAATAAAGAAGGTTACAGGCTCCCTAGGTAATCCCTCAAGCAAGATTTAATCCCAAAATAAATGAAAGGGCAGTTTAGCTCATTCAACAAATAAATACAATAAACTGTTTTACATGCCTGAAGGTCAGGCAGCCTTGCAGTGATAGCCTGGTCCCAAAGAAAGCCTCTTACACTTAAAAGACAACCCTCATGTAGCCAGGCAGATCCTACTTCTGTTGGGATCCCATTTAATCCCAGTAGCAAGGAACTATTGCCCTGAGCACTTCCTTGCATCAGTGATTTATTAGTTATAGGGCAGATTAAGATGCTCCTACATGTCCTTATGGCAGTATTTATACTCTATGACAGTTACTGCAAGTCACTAGTTAAATCTGTAGCATCATAGCAAGATTGCTTTGTTGCCCAGCAATGAAGAAATCCATTAGGAATTGTACTCTCACACAGAAATTTATTTAACATAGAACATTGCATCTTGCCAGCTTCTAGATAAGACTGGTATGTTTTTCCTAATATTAAAGACTGTAAAGGGAACTACAATAGGGTTTCTGTTTGAATGTCAGACCAGATGTCTGTTTGAATGTCAGGCAGATACTTCCCGTGAACACATTTAACACGTCATCCTGTGACCCAGGCCCATTTATTTAAGTCAGTATTTTCAAAAAGCAGGTGACAAAAGCTAGATGCTAAAATCAGTGGAAGCTGTAAGTACTTACTATCTTCAGAAACAAGGCCATTTTTATAGAGGTACTATGAAACATACATTCTACAAAGTCTTTTATCTTAATATCTCAATTTATGCACTGGGGGAAATGTTTACTTGTCTCACAAGGGTAATGTAATATGAATTAACTTTTAAACACTATGAATCCTCAAATGTAAGGAATTCCTCAAGTATAAATTCCAAGGATTAATAGCATATTATCACACACAGAATCCCACTTATGGCAAAAATGTGAGCAGGACAAATCCCCAAAGCAAGAGATGTTCATTAGGTGTTCAGTTCTGAGACAAACTGGGACGCTGGTCATTTTTTTTTTATCAGGCAAAAGATGAGTGTACTGCTTGTAGGAACAGGACTGGAAAAGATAAAATAAAAAATAAAATTAAAAAAAAAAAAGGGCACCAGATACTCCTACTTCACCTCTGAAAATCAGCTCATGTGATCGTCTCATGTCTCACAAAGTGGCATCCTGCTGTACAAAGCAGCCCACATGCAAAACCAACCAGCAGCAGTGTTTGCAGTGTGGGACACACACGTGCTTTAGCACAGCTAAGGGTATGTGCCTGCAAGCTAGGGATGAATGCCTTGGTCAGTGTGTATGGGAAAAAGTGTGAGCTTTGAAAAAAACATGACAATGCACAAGCACCTGGAGCCCAGTGACATTCCAGGGTCCTGGAACCTTCAAAGTCCTGTGTCCAATTCCTTTGGACATAGTCAAAATAAAGTGAAACTATATAGTCACAAAAAGTCACTAATTCAGCTTTTTGGAGATGGACTTACGTAGTGGATACTCAAGGAAGAACCGTGACCAGAACATCAGAGATACTTCTTCTCAAACTAGCCCCATCCTAACATACTATGCTGCGTGTGATGGGATGCAAAACACAGCGAGGAAAGCCTCCTCAGACATGTGCACACACCTTCTAAGACACGTCAAGCTTCAGTGAAGTCTTAAACCTGGCTAGTGGCCACACTCGGGCAAGGTACTACCATGCATTGCAGCAGAATTTAAATGATTTTACACCAAACAGAATTTCAGAACAGGCAAAATTGGCCATAAAGACAGCTGCAAAACTGAGTATCAAAAGTTAAGCAGAGAACTGGAGCACTGTTAGGGCATTTTGTACTATCAAGATGCATCCTTTCAGGGACTAAGCATTAGCTTTGATTTGGTAACCAGTGGATTGACTAGAGAATTGATTCTCTATATTCAATAAGACAGCAAAAGAACCATGAAGACATTTGAATTAAAAGAAGATAAGACAAAGGAGACTCTCTGCTATAGTCAAAGACCTAAAGTTATTACACACAATTAAGCATTTGGTGAGTCAAACCATCACTTTGTTACATTGAAGAGTGTCAAAAGTCATGTGTCGAAGCTGCATTGTCATACCTATCCTTGGAGGAAGACATAGATACAGGTCACTAATAGGGACAAAATGCAGAACTAAAGGCATGTAACTGGAGAACACAGGTAAGGCCAAGTCTAGAACATGCATGACAGAGAACCAAATGCAATGTAATCTGCCCTGATGCGGAAGGAAAGAATAAGGAAGGTGCATGACCAATGCACGGAACAAACATCTATCAGCTGGCAGAGCAAGTGCACTTAAAGGATGAAAAGTCTTCATCTGACAGGAGGGCAACATCACCCTCACTTCTTTGTGTTTCTGCTGCTAGTGGGAGATGACGAAGACAGAGTGCTTAGAGGATAAGGAGACACTAAAAATATCAAAATACACTCAGGAATGAAGCTACTATCTCTGGCATGGGCTGTACACTAGTACCTGCCACCCCAGAAAGCAGTGAATGTTCCCATAAAAGACAGAAGGATTAACAGTGTTAAAAGGAAAATACGTTGCAATCAGCACAAAAATTGGAGGTGCCATTAGTGTGGGCAGCAGAGCGAGCTTGGAGATGGAGCTGGGCTAGGCAAACAGCAATAGATCTAACTGCACTGCTATAAGGACTACTTAGGTTTTCCAAGTGTGAATTGCTTACATGCAGTACTCTGTGTACTACAAACACACTTTTTGTTATGTATATGGTAATTCTCTCCTTTATTCTACATCCATGTAGCTTTGAAGAGCATTGCATGTTTCTTACTCTAATCTCTTACCATCGTTTTAGTAACTGATCTACCGTAGATTGTCTGTCTTTAAAAAATGCTTATTTAGCACTGATGATCTAATGATCTAATTTCTTTTTTAATTATTACTTTTTCCCCCTATTCAGCAGCATTCAGCAGAGGCTGGCACATAGAGCCGTCTGTGAGGAATCTCATGAATAACTGATCCTTTCCACAGTGCCAGCACCTCCCATTCCTCCCAGTGGGGCCGGTGCGGGTTTTTCTGCCACTTCTCAGCCGGTTTCTGTTGTTGGCTGAGCTCACCGCCCCACTGCCCTGGCCGCCCCGGAAGGCCCGTCCCACCCGCTGGTCAGAAAGCCGCCGCCGCGCTCAAAATGGCGGCCTGGGGGCGATGATGGCGTCGCTCCTCTTGAGAATTGTGTGCACTGGCCGCCATTTTTAAAGAGGGCTCTGGTTGCGGCGTGTCCGGCGGCATCGGCCTTCGCAGAGGGTGAGCCTTTGCGTTTGGGAATACAGGAAAATGAATGATACTAAACAAAGCACAGCCCCGAGTTAACACTGTAGGGATGCGATTCTGGGGGTCCTGGTAGGTCTCAACAGTGCAGGAATCGTAAAAATCTGCCTTGTTTCCATAGGAGGACAAAAATTAGGAGAGTAAGTCTGTACACAGAATAGAAAACTTTAGCTACAATCCGTTTTAACTTCTAGGCTATGAAATTCATTTAGAGAGTCATCTGTATTCAAGAAGAGAGGACACAAATCTTCAGAAGTGTATTTTGATTTTATCGATACGGTGAGGAAGTTTAACTCTGCACTAATAAATCTGTTCCTGCCTGGACACATCAGGGCTGAGGGCTGTCTCCCCACATGGGATCCCCTCTGCCCACAGGACTGAGCATCACTTGCCTTCATGGTGTCTTGGCTGGGACGCCCCAATGTGTATTTACTCTTAGGATCTTTCTCTAATGGCCAATACATTTGAAAGGTAGTGTCATCTCCCTGTTTCAATTTAACTTTTATTACAGGGAACATTCAACATAACCTTAACAGAGGTGTTGCAACCTCACCCATCCATGGTTGTGTTGTCATACCCGGTAGCTCAGTGCCCGTATGTTGTTCTGAATAAGAGGTGGTGGAAGTGGCTCTAAGGCCAGGTGCCTCGTAGAAGGGTTAAGCAAGTAATTTGGGTTTATTAATTTAATGATACCGCTTGGAAGTACCCTGTTGATTTTTTTTAAAGTGCAACTCACCAGAACAACTTACAAAGGAAAATATATTATCAAGTTTATAATCAATAAGGGCACTTGCAGTTTGGACCTTCAGCTATTACAGTTTTTAGGTTCCACTTACTAATGTGACCCAACAGAATGGCTTGTGTTTATAGCCTTATTTGTCAAAATACTTGCATAAATTCTACCACAATTTTAAAAGTAGAAGATAATGCAAGCTAATCAAATTTCTGAAGTTTCAAAGACAGTATGAGTTCTGATGTGCTAGATGTTCACCACTTCATTAGTTTTTAGCTAATGAGACTATTTGGGTGAAGTAAGGGATAGATAAAAAAATACTACCTATCTTCAAAAATTATTATAGCACAAACTGATTTTTTAAATAACCTGTAAAGAAATATATTAAATGTTCTGTAGAAGTATTTATCCAAATAGCTAACTTTATGCTATTGGGTTGGTTGGTTGGTTTTTTTAAGATTGCTTCAAGCTAATTCTGAAAGCAGAGGAGAAAAGCAATGTGTATGCTGGAAAAGCTACGTGGAATGTTTTGGGTAGATATACACCCTCAGGTATTTATATATCCTTATGTATGTGTATATGTGTGTATGTATTTTTTTTACATATATATATATATACACCATCAGGTGTATATATCCTCAGGATATATATATCCTCAACTAATTGCTTCTTTCTGAAGTCTAATCAATCATATATTAGGTGAATATACACTCTTTTATACACTTTCTATATATAATTTAAAACAGTAATTACAATATATTTTACAGTAGATATAGATTGATGTACTGATGTCGTGAAACTCATTTTAAGCCCAATATTAATTAGTGCATTAAAAGACTGAATAAAGTTAAACTGTACTGTCTTAAAATGTAAACAGTTTGGAACAGGTATTAAGATGTTTATGAAGTCATTGAGACAGTAGGACTAAGTGACAATGTTAAGTGATATTCAGTGTAAACCATTACATTAAGTAATTCACGATACCATTGGAATTATATATTAAAAACACCAGTACTGAAGATTGCATTATGAGATCTTATAACTTATTAAACAATATTTTGTATTACGCAATGCAGAAGCATGAGCATTCAGTTACACCCCCTTACACCACTACATATAATACTGGCTAGAAATTGCTACTTTTTTAGAAAGACAGCAGTTGCCAGAATGTAGGCTGGAAAGTGCTGGGTTTAATTTAAAATTTTATTGCCAGATTTCACACTTCATACTTAGCAAGAACTGTTCCTTGCCAAGTGAACTTTCAGAAGACCATACTGTGCAAAATGGGTGATACTGTATTTGAAAAACACACATAAATCTGTGAACACAGAGTGAGGTCCATCCAGACAGTGCGAATGTTTAACCTAGAGAAGAGCTGCCTGTGAGAAGCACTGTATTTACTGTTATAAAACATTCTTTGTATATTTCAGAATTACTTCAGGGAAGACTACCCTAGCATCCTCAGATGCAAATTGTTTTGAGAGTGTGATAAAATTTTTGGTTAAGAATTAAAAATATATATTCCATATTCTGGTATGAATCTCTTCCTTCCAACAAATGTTTGAGGATCAGAGGAAGAAATAGTACAAAAAGGAAAACAAAGCACATTGTAGAAGTCAGGAAAAGGCTCACATCATACAAAGAGTTCAGTAAGGCCATCAAAGGCAACTACTTTTCTTCTTCTAAACTTGTGGAAAGAGAGAACTGCAGAAGTTGCTCTCCAGGTAGCCTAAACAAATGGATGAATAGTACAGAGACATCAAGTTTGAATGAAGTCTCAGTGAGGAAATACCTTCACAGATTACATAGGTCTTCTTGATATGCACAGTTATTTGATGTAGAATGACAGGGATTAAAATGAAAGGTGGTTCAGAGATCATCACTACAGAGTCAGCTAGTTGTGCTACACAGTGAAATAATGATGAAGGAAGAATATCCATCAGCCCGCTTAACTGCTGCTCTTGGAAACCAGAGCTGCTGCCAAATGACGTTTTTATGGGAGTATGTGTCCTGACTGTGTTTGTCTCTATTCAGCAGGTTAAAAGCAGGTTTAAAGATCTGTGTGGATCCCCTTGAGAACTAGTCACAAAACTACCCACAAAGACAGTCTGGTATACTACCTAGTATCACAAATACCTGGTGTTCCAGACAATGTGGTTTTCAAAGTTTCACATTTATTCTCAGTTACTGTTACAGATCCAGTTCTACTCACCTCCTAGAGCTTGACTGAATTAAGTAACTGTGGTTACTTAATTGACTGTTAAATGGCAGAATATTAAATCTCCATTTACGCAGCTGAAGCTGGGACATGGCTCCCGATTTCCTGTTTATTATTTCACTAGAATACATTGGGGTTTACTGTAGTCAAATAGCAACTCGATTAGTTCAATCTTACGTATAGAAATGGTACTGGTACAGTTGTAGAACTGTTGTCAGCATAATTAAGCTTCCATCTAAATTCTGGTTTTAGTCCTTTATTGTTTTATTTTAGTAAATTTGTTTTACTTGAAGAGTTGGACAGACTAGCTCTGAATTCCAGATGATGGATAAAAAAATCCTTGTGCTGTGCAACATTGATACGTGTTTTAAAATTGCTTTAACCCAAAATATTCGAGTTACATAGAACTATAACCACTATAATCTGATAGGGAAATACCTTGTAGAATCTGGATCTCAATATCCACTAGTTCACAATGATCTATTTCTATCTTACCTTGCCTTCCACTCTTAAAACTCCTGGAAAAATAATGAATGGGATGTTTTACCTGAACAGAGCCTGTAATTAAGTAAAACTGTACGGAATGATGAGTGCAGTAAGCATCCTGGACATTTACTGGAATACCTCTCCTGATCAGGAGAAGCCTCAGGATCTGGTTCCAAATTTGTACATGCTGGATCACCTTTCAGTACAGATTTAATCTAGATCAAGAATGAATACAGCACTGTATTTCCATCACACTACCAGTGTGATACGCTTCAGACAGTGTTTATGCCTCTTTTAACAGTGGCTATCCTTTTTCATACTGTCTACAGGAGGACAAAAGATGCTTGATTCAGCAAGAAGTCTAAAGTACTGTGGTGAGATAATACCTGATCCAATACCACATCCTCTAGGGCTGAGTTAACCTTCTAATTTTTTACATACACTTGAAGTTACATGGTGAGTTTGTATGAGCTCAGGACTTTGCCTCACGTGGCTGCAATATTTTTGATCCAATACTACTAGATATACCAGAAGAGGCTGACAGCCTTGTGCAACTATGGCCTTATAGTCTGTTCCTATCAATCAAGCAGAGGAAGCATGTCTTCGTAAAACAACTACAGGATTTATTATTTTATTTATTAAAGCACCTGAGTACAATTCCAGCTGCACTGCATAAAGATTGTTAACAAGAAGAATTCTGAGCTAGCACACTGTGAAAATCACTTAAATAGTGACAGTTTCAGGTAAATTGTCATTCTCACAATAGAATGTGTCACATAGAAAGTCCATTGTTTAATTTCATTGTGCAGGAGACTTTTTTTTGGTGTGCTGTAAACTGATTGTACAGTTACATTATAGATCCTTAAAATTGTGTTGGTTTTCTAATGGAGATCTAAAATTAGTATCTTCTGCCCATGTTTAATTTTCTAAATACATAGTTTGATTTAGGGCAATAGTAATGAACAGCTACCTGTTAGGAACTATCAGGTGTCATTTCTGAAAATACAGCTGCTTATTCAATATCTATCTTACTATACCATTCTTAGCCTACCAAATAACATGGTAGGATTAAAGCATAGATATTATATCCCTGAGCCTGCTGTCTGCCTCCTGGAAGAGTGTATTTAAATAAAAATCTATGACTTGTATTTAAAACTTAAAAAGCAAATTTCTAGTTTACTGGTTGTGGAAGAAATACTGCAGTCATAAATCAAGTAGGACTGATTGAGGTGTTTAATCTCCTAGTAAGTAAGCGGCAAATACCACATTGTGAAGAACATTGTGAACAGGCAAAGGAAGTCTCAGATAGCTTCTTTCACACTCAGACATGCATATCTTGGCTACTTCGAAGTACTATCTATGCATACCTCTTCCTGCACCTGATTTTTTTCTGCAGGGAGATGGGGATTCCTGTAGTCACTTCATTGTTCCTGAGAGGAGTCATCCCCTGAGGCCTTTCTGGGAGTAGATAAGAGTCTGTCGTTGTTCTTGCCAGGATGGCAGGAAGGTAGCCACAGCAAAGCCAATGGGAGACCCATACCTGAGTCCATAGGCTACTTCAAGGGCTACCAGAAAATGCCAAAAAAATGTATGGCTTTGGGATTTGTCAGACAGGCCTTTGAGGCTGAGAACTTGCTGATACACACTCTAGAATAAAAAGGAGTAGGGAAGCCTCTGGGTCTTTGCAGTATAGGAACTTCCAGGATGATGAGAATATCTTAAAATAACCAGAAGCCTTTCACCTTTATGGTTAGTATATGCAGTCATGAATCTTCAGTCTTCACCTGATGCTTATAAGATGAACACCCCCTTGCCTCACCCCTCCACTTAAATACAACTATTCTAAATGACTGTGTTTAAAATGACTTTAAGTCTTAATATATTATTCAAGTTAAGCTCAGATTAGTTAAGAATTAGAGGTTGCTTTAAAACAAGCTAACTGAAGTTTTAAAGAGCAAGTCAGGAATGACAAAGATGTAATTCATTTTGCATTGGGATAAAGTGATGGGCTACATGAGCTGAGAGATCCCTTTCAGCCTAAGCATTCCATGTCTTCTCCACAACCTAGTTAGTTCTGTGAGACTTCAGCTTAGTGAAGCAGAGGACCAGTCTTTGTCCTAATTACTGCACCTTTCCAAATTGCCCCAGAAGTATGTTTCTTTTTTTAAACACTAAAACTGCTTGCTCAGATGATTTTAGCTGTGACTCTTCAGTCATAATATTTATTTTCAGTGTCCTTCTGTACATTAAGGATTAGGACATCCTGGTGAGGTCTTAAATTAAGTCATATAAAGAGTAGTGGTAGAGTGTTTTTCCAGAGACAGAAGATTATTGTGTTGTTAACTAGCTTGAGCCTAGCTAGCTTAATGCCATGCAGGAATGGAGCACAGATTGCTTTCTCAAATAGCTGAATGAATCATTTCACTAATCCATTCATGTCAGGAGGGTAAGAGGCTGATGTGTCACTTTGATACCATTTCCCTGAAAAGCAGCTGGAACTCTTCATATGTGAACTGAGCCATTGTCAATTATGGTCTGTTAAGGGAATTCTTGTTCATGGGCCTTATAATTTCGCTATTTCTAGTTCTTTGTTTAGAACACTTAAGACTATTTTAGACACCTTTTGCACTTAAAGATACAGCACAGTATGTGAAATGGAATTAATTATTCATTCTCCATGTGGTACCTGAAAAGCACCAAAGTATTAGTCTGATGTTCTGAAGAGCTGTTGTGGCATATTGTCACATGCTGAACTCTTCTGATCACTCCATGTGCACAGACTGCTGTGGAGTAATTAACTGTTCCAGAGGTGCAAGATGATTTCTTTTACATATGCATGGTTGTCCTTCTCCTGAGTCTGTAATTTCTTCTTATTTCCAGAAGATACTACACTATGTAGTATTTACTACGTAGCAATACCTACTATGTCCTACACTTGTGCATAGCGTTCAACACTGTCCCGCATGACATCCTTGTCTCTAAACTGAAGAGACATCAATTTGATAGGTGGACCACTTGGTGGATAAAGAACTGGTTGGATGGCCGCATGCAAAGAGTTGAAGTCAATGGCTCAATGTCCATCTGGAGACCAGTAACGAGTGGTGTCCCTCAGGGATCGATGTTGGACCAGTCTTGTTCAACATCTTTGTTGGTGACATGGACAGTGGGATTGAGTGCGCCCTCAGCAAGTTTGCCAATGACACCAAGTTATGTGGTTCAGTTGAGACCTCGGATGAAGATAGGTCAACGGAGCGGTCTGCCTTAGTCGATGAGGAATGGGTTAAAGACCAGTTGAGCAATCTGGATATCCATAAATCCATGGGTCCAGATGGGATGCACCCGCGGGTGCTGAGGGAACTGGCTGAGGTCATTGCTAGACCGCTCTCCATCATCTCTGCTCTCATGAGACCTCACTTGGAGTATTGTGTGCAATTCTGGTGTCCATAAAAAGGACATGGAACTGTTGGAACAAGTCCAGAGGAGGGCCACGAGGCTTATCGGGGGCTGGAGCACCTTCTGTGTGAAGACAGGATGAGAAAGTTGGGGCTGTTCAGCCTGGAGAAGGAAAGGCTGCGTGGAGACCTCATAGCAGCCTTCCAGTATCTGAAGGGGGCCTATATGGATGCTGGTCAGGGACCCTTCATTAGGTACTGTAGTGACAGGACAAGGGATAACGGGTTCAAACTTACAAAGGGGAATTTTAGATTGGATATAAGGAGGAAGTCCTTTACTGTAAGGGTGGTGAGGCACTGCAATGGGTTGCCCAGGGAAGTTGTGAATTCTCCATCCCAGGTGGTGTTCAAGGCCAGCTTGGACAAAGCCTTGGATGACATGGTTTAGTGTGAGGTGTACCTGCCCGTGGCAAGGGGGTTGCAACTCGATGGTCTTAAGGTCCTTTCTGACCCTAACTATTCTATGATTTTGTGCCTGTAATGATGATTGCCATTTTCACCACTCCTGGTACATTGTGGTAATTTTCCCTGAAATAACTGTTCATGTGGTTCACACTGTCTTTAGTATATTCTAAACTGTAACTTTAAGCAAGTAAAGATGAGGTAATTTGTTCACTTAATCAAGTCTTTATCATTATAATTCCATATATATTAGCCAGCACTAGCACACTTTTGGTTTTATGTTGCATCCCATTGTTTCCCTAGGATTCAGTTTGTGCCATACACCATAGGTGAGCTGCGTCTAGTTGTTTGTCTTGATAGTCTTACCTGCCATTACTGATGGCAAATGTGAGAAGTCCAGTATTCTGCTTGTCATTACTTTGTATCTCTGTATCTTTACCAGCAAGTGTCCAAAAACATTTCTCTAGCTAGACATCTGTCATTCCAGGTGTTCCTTTTTTCAATTACAAATAAGGGTAGAAGGTCCAAGTTGCATAGAAACATAGAATCATAGAATGGTTTGAGTTGAAAAGGACCCTAAGATCATCTAACTACAACCGCTTTGCCATGGCCAAGGACACCTTCTTCTAGTCCAGGTTGCTCAAAGCCTCATTGATCCTGATCTTGAACACTGCCAGGGATGGGGCGTCCACAGCTTCTCTGGGCAACCTGTTCCAATGTCTCACCACCCTCATAGGGAAGAATTTATTTCTTATATCTAAACTAAATCTATCCTGTTTAAGTTTGAACCCATTACCCCTTGTCCTATCACTGCATCCTTCTGGCTTCCCTCCCAGTCTCACATTAGCACTGCTGCTGAGATGCACTCTTGGTTATCATGTGGTGGATAAAAGAAGGCACCTGGATCCACCTGCCACTCAATATAGGAGCTGTCTCCAAACTTGGAAACTAAAATTTGTAGATGTTACTTACAGGTGAAGTAAGCCACTTTCCATATTGAGACGTGATATTTTTCCAGTTCTCAGAAATTCTTTTCAGTGCAAACATAGCTGTATTTTACAGAGGTAAGAGATTTAAAGTAAAAAATTTAAAAGCCTTCAGTATCATCTTAAGATATTTAAAAATACTGCTTGTCTCCAGAGGAGGATGACAAGTTATATGCAAATATATACTACACTATGAAAGAATCATTTCAGATTACAAAAAGTTAATGACAGATGGAAATTTTGGTCTGCTGAGACCAAATCAATTTTTCACTACTGTGTAATGTTTCATTTGAATTTAGCTCTTCTGTCCCAGTGTTAGGTAATGGAGCTACTGCAATGACTAAAATTCACAGAACATAAACAAATCATATTGTATAGTCAAAATGTCTGAAGAACTGGTTTTTATTGATGGAACTAATCTCTGTCAGTGGTATTGCCACAGTCCACAGTGGAATTTCTTGTTTGATTTTTGTTTTTTTTAAACCCTTTGCTCTGTTTGTTCTAAGTCTGTACTCAGCTGCTAAATATATTTTGGAGCTGAGAGGTGTGGTTTCTCACTTGTGTCACTGAGAAATCCAAGTAGCACTGATAGATTATGGATTACACCCTGCTGTGTCCTGCAGTCAGACTGCTCTGGGAGTCACTTTCTGGGCTAATGGTTCTGTAGCAGGTCGTGACAAGCAGACAAGCTAAAAGCTGACCCTAAAGTTTTGCTCCCTGTATTTAAAGATCCACCCCATACATTTCATATGCACTGGAATTCTTTGCTATTCTTTTCATTTCAGTTGTAATCATGCTTCTGACTTTTGCTCGAGTCCTTACTGATGTCCTTCAGATCTGCTTTCTGGTCCTATATTGTTTCTCCTCCCACTCCAATACTGACAACTTGTTTTCAACCAGGTCACCCCAGCCCTTTGCATACACTAGAACTATCTTTGGTTCTTTTTAGCTTTCTCAGTGGACATATTCCTGACTGACTACTTAATTTGGTAAAACCTTTGACAGTTCTGCTTTCCTGAGTTCAGCATCTTCTTTGGTTACAATGAAAACCTGTAAGTTTTGCTGTGGCCTGTTTTGCATAGCCAGTTGCTTGTTGAGAAACAATAGGTGCAAATGTTCTCAGCTTTTAACACATATATGGTTTTAAATGTTTTAATTTCAAAGTGTTACTTATAATCGTTTTCAGAATCCATTGGCTCAGGCTAGACTCATCTTGGAGTAATGCCTATCAACAATTAATAAGGGAAATACATGCAGTATTTTAGGCAAAAAGGGTTGATCTCAAGACAGTAGACATGAGAACTTTGTAAATGCTTAACTTTTATGTTTGTTTCTATATAATGCAAGATATATTGCATTAGCTTTGTTCCATATTCAAGCACTATTGAGTTCCTTTGTTTAAAAGTCCTGTCCCATGCATAAAAACTCATAGTGATCTTTTTCTGAAAGGTCAGCAAATTCTGCTTTTATCTGGAGATTTATTTATTTTTTAATGATGAACACAGTTGACTATTTCTCAGTCACTTTCTATCAAATAGTATGATTCCTTCATTCCATAGCAAAGAAGCATAATCATGGTTCCCTGGGACAATGCCAAATGTACAAGACAGCCAATACCTCCACTGGTATATGCTCAGGAATATTCAATACATCAAATTCTAAGTGAAAACTAGAAAGTGAAAACACTAAAAGAGGAAAATGCTGAAGTATCTTTATATTTTTTAACTGACATGATTCATGTTCAGTCTGAAATTTAAAAGTGATAAATCCCCCCGAAACACTTGCTTTAGAATCTAGAATTGAGGGAATAGGGAGAAGCAGGAGTTCTGTGAAGCTTCTGAACCCTCCTCTGAGTAAGTGAAAGAAAGAAAATTAAAACACTTCTGGCTTTTACTCCATATACTGAGAAATGTTTACCACAAAAGTGTACATCTTACAATATGCAAATGAGGGGTTTGCTTTTAATTTCATTTGTACTGTCCAAAGTCCTGTTTACCTCACTCCTTCTGCTTCTACGAAAATAGCTTAATTTTAATTCTGAAAGCATCATTTTGGATTTATACATTTACTGTTATGATGATATTACCAGCAGTGACAAACTTGATATAGAACTGCAACAAATTCTGAATGCAGCCATTAATCCACACAAAAATGTCTGAATCAGATTATTTTCTCTAGCAAATATTTAAGTTGGCAACAATGTAATTGTGAATTTAAAATACCTCTCTGAGGTTGCATCTAGGTAAATGTGATGAAAATTAAGCCCCTTGCTATTTGTTGCTGGAGGAAAATCAGAATTAAGAAATGCAGTGCAATTCAGGAAGAATAACTGCTCAATTATTATTAACTGTTCTTTGTAAATAAACCACAAGTTCTTCCTGCTGTGCTTATTTTAGAATTTAATCACCCTTTAGAAGCTGTCTTACCAAAATGAGTAATTCCTACAAACAAAAATAACACCCCAAAACAACAAACAACAAAAAGCTTTTTAGTGGAAAATACAATACCAAAGATTAAAGCAATTTAATCTTTCTTTTATAGCAGAAGAACAAGAAAATGATGGTAACACTTCTCTAGCAGTTCTACATTCTGAATCCCTCTCTCCAGTTCCTTGATGTACCATCTACTTACATATAATCACATCTGAATAAATAGTAACATGAAACTCTTCAGTCTTCCTCTAGCAAACTGATTAGACCACGTGTCACTTAAGTGTCACAGGACATTTTTCCATTTTTCTTCCTAATCCTTGATTCTAGTTAAACTACCTGGGCCTATTAATGACAAAAGTATATCCAGCATGGCTTCACTGATCAGAAAGCCAGGAAGGGCTGTTGTATTCCCTCTCCTGATTAATTCTAGAGTAGACTCTTGGCTTCCTAATCATCATAGAGCGAAAGACTTACTCAGAATTAATCCATACATGAGTTATATTACAATTTCTAGGGAGAGGAAAAAAAAAGTAACTGTGATTAAAACATTTATAGTGATGAAAAATCCATACCAAAGCTTGGTAAATAATTCCAGTGTGGCCTGTGCCTTTTTGTTGTTCTGTTATGTCTGACTTCAACATCTAGGCAATAAAAGAGGAGCTCTTGTCCTACCAAATACAGGTTTCCCATGGGAGAAATCTTAAGTAAAGTTAGGATTTGTACAGAGCTAAAGTCACCTCAGCTTCTTCATACAATGGTGTCTCTCACTGATTTGCTCTCTTCAGACATCCCAAAAGTTGGCCATTTAGAGTAACTAAGCATCAAGGCTACCCTAAATAATGGTGAGAGAAAAGTACCTGCAGAAATCCTGTACCATCTACAGAGTGGTGCAGTTTTGTGAGATGAAAACTCCATTTTAAGTACTTTTTCCACTCTCTTAGTTATTCTTCATAATTTTCTAATTTATTTTATTTTTTCATGTTTTGGATTATGTACTTCAGTACTGGTCCACAACATTGCCACATACAGTTGTAATGTAACTTCCCTACAATCTCTTAATATTTTGTGCTTTATACATTCAAGGATTATAGTAGTCCTCCTGCCTACAAGACAGTGCTGAAGGATCATATTCCACTGTGACAGCACTGTCTAGGATAGAGCACCTGGACTCCTGAAGATGATAAAATTTCTTCCTCACTGATGTACTTGCATGTAGAAATATTAAAATGCTTATTTGTTCCTTACACTCTCTTACTAAGTGATTATACCATTCTATGTGAATGACATGCCGTTACAGCTTAACTGTATTATTAATAAACTGGCTTAGAAAACCAGGAAAACCTAATTACAATTCACAAATGTCTTACTGGATCACATTGTGTTATGTGCTGGTCCTGTATACAGTGGAAAGTGGCTTCTCAACTTTTTTAATAGAAGTTAAAGCAAACGTTTCTCTAAAATATGCCAGTGATGTTGGGCTGGTTGTGGTTGTTTTCATAATATGGTCAATGTTAGGTATCTTGAAATCCTGAATCTTTAAAATGAGATATATGGGTAACAATGTTATCCAAAGGCCATGGGGCACAGCCCATAGAAATCCATAAATATCTCCTGCTTGCTCTAAAAGAAACCTTGAAACCTATGTTTTTAACAGCTATGATCCATGGTAATCTATGCAACTTGTTGTTTCCCACCTGTCTCCTTCCTGACTTCTATTCCCTAACCTACATTCACAAAGGTACAAGCTAGAAGCTGAGAGAATACTTGGGAAGGTATCACTCTATTGCTGTCTTCTGCTGTTCTTGAAATGTCTACCACTGGCCACTGAGAGATGGCATCCTGGGCTAAACAGATCTTTCGTTTGACTTTTATGTTTCTACATTCCTGTAAGCTTGAAAATCCTCTGTTTGCACATTAGCTTGTGACTGGTAAATTCCTAGATTCCATCCATACTGACACACTCCAGCCAGAGGTGCAAATGTGTAATTGTTCCTGAACAGACTGCTCTAATGCCAAGAACTTGAGATCAAGGAAGTGGTGCTGAAATACAGAAATGTGAGAAGATAATGCTTGAGGGGATTGAATGATTACTGAGATATGGAAAGGACGTAAACTGGAACAAGGTCTCAAAGAGATAGGGGACCAGAATATAAGCCTCAGATGTGCCAGGATGTGCATCTTCAGGCTGGAATTTAGGACATACGTGAGAAAAAGAAGACTTGAAAGATTGAGACATAGGCTGCAGGGCAAGTAGTAATTAGCTCATGTAGCCGTAATTTGTTCTATAAACTCCTGAGTTTTGAACTTTTTGGATGAGCCCCAGGGATGTAAATTTGCTTCAACAATATAGGATATTGAGGCTGTTCTTCTAGATTGCCTTTTAGGAAGTTACTTCCTAAGAGTAATTTGGAGAGTTAAGATTACAGAGACTAAAACATTCAAAAAGTAGAGAGCACTTGAACTCAAAGTGCTTGTGAAAACTCAATTCAAACTGCTAGAATGTATGTACTATGATACAGTTTTTTATTTATGAGATCACACACTATTTTTACCACAGGCTATTCCTTCCTTAGTACACAGGGTACTTAGTGTTCAGAGTATGAAGTCAGGAAGTGGTCTGTCGTTTGTATGACCTTTTCCCCATCTAGTACAAAAGCTACACAATGCAGTGACTGAGGCAGAAGATTTCAAGAAGAAAAAGTTGGTTGTGTGGTTTGGACAAAAGAGTATCTCCTGAACAACTGGATTCTCTCATTGTCTCATTTCAGTGAATTCTGAGTGAGGCTGAAACTCTAATTCGGATTTGGAGTAGGTGATGAGAGATATGTCTTGCAGGTACCCAGACTCATGCTCTGGAGACTTCTCAGCTGCAAGCGAAGTTGATGTCAGATGTGACAAGTGAAGTTGATGCCAGATGTGATTGCCAAATGAAGTGTAAAAGTAAATGCTATATCCTTGACATAGACATCCAAAACAGGCAGACATAATAACACTTATTTTTGACACTAATATAATTGTACCTTAGTTCTCTGTGTATAAAATAGGGATAAATGGTCTAATGTTTGTGAAGCTGTCGTCTGCAGTGATGGGTGTCAGAAGAATCATAGAATATACTGAGTGGAAGGGACCCACAAAGGTCATGGAGTCCAACTTCTGACTCCACAAAAGGCAAACCTACAAGTTAAAACACATAGCTAAGAACATTGCCCAAATTCTTCTTGAACACCAACAGGCTTGGGACTATGAGCACTTCCCTGGGGATCTTGTTCCAGTACTTGACCACCCTCTCAGTGAAGAGCTTTCTTCTAACACTCAACCTGAACTTAACCATGACGCAGCTTTAAGCCATTCCATTACATCCTATCACCAGACACCACAGAGATCAGCACCTTCTCTCTGCTCCCCATCATGAGGAAGTTGTAGACAGAAATAAGGTCATCCCTCAGTCTCCTCTAAGCTGAATAAACCTATTATCCTGAGCTCCTCCTAGTAAGTCATGCCTTCTAGTCCCTTCAGCATCTTTGTTGCCCTCCTTTGGACACATTCTAGTATTTTTATATCCTTATTTTGTGGAACCCAAAACTCCACACAGTACTCAGGCTGAGGCCACATCAATGCCAAGTATGGTGGGGCAATCCCTTCTCTTGACCAGTTAGCTATACTGTGCCTAATTCACTCCAGGATACAGCTGGCCCTTTTGGCTACTAGGGCACATTAGTGACTCATATTGAACTTACCATCAACCAAAACCCACAGACTCCTTTCTGCAGGTCTGTGCTTGCACCCAAGACTCTTGTCCCCTACTTTATACATACATCCAAGATTACACCATCACAAGGAAAATTATTTAGAGCATGGAATTCTGTTTCTTAAACCCAAGAACTGACATTGAGATTAAATATTGGAGAGTATTCACGAATGTCGTTCACCTTACATGCTGAGACAAAAGTGATATGAAAAGAACACTAATGCATACTCTCAAATTTGCACTGCCATTTAATAACTAGTTCAAGTGGTGGAAAGCATAGGAGCAAGTCTGAAGGTGGGATCACAGGGTGGGGATTTTTGAATCTGTCTTAGCATGAGCTGACAAAATGGGATGAGGAGCTGCATGTTGAGCTGAACATAGGGAATGAGACTCAAGGGCAAAAGACAGCAGCTCCAGGGAGTGGAGCATATGGGAGGCATTTCTCAAAAGCCATGTCATGAATTGGCTGTGATTTTCACAGTTGGCTCTTTAGAGCTGAACTGAAGTTGTATGGGCATGTAGGGAATGTTGCATTTCCTAACCTGTAAGCATTTGACTCTGCAAAGTTAGTATTGTTTCAATTACTTTATTGTGTGTAACATACTTTTTTATAATGGAAAGCATAAGACTAGTTTAGAACAAAATGAAGAAAAGTTTGTGAAAGAAAATTACAGTTTTAGAATAAGAGCAAGAGACTGAAGGAAAGGTATCTTAAGAGACACTAGGAAATGATGGACATTTAGAGGACCACAAAAGTAAAGAGAAGACCACAAGAAGATTCACTTTGGGGGTAAGGGTGAACCAGTGATGGGACTGAACTTGAGGATCAAGCACTGGTTAATGTAGTGAAGAAAGAAAAATTTGGGGTGTGTGGAAAAGAGGTTGCAATATGATGACAGACATCTAAAGAACAAGGATTTTAGTTTTCTGGCCACAAGTGAAAGTCTCGTTTTGTAGTCATTCTAAAGGAAGAAATGGTAAGGTCTGTAAGGAGTCTTATGAGAGTCTCATCATACTATCTTGTCTTCTTGGAAAGTAGGTTTGGATCATTCTCATTTGCAGGACTCTGTGGCACATATTTTGAGTCTCATGGTAAGGGAGGGACTTAAGTGTACTCTCCCATCCACCTTATAGTTCACTGAAGCCCTGGTGGAAAGATTCTGTAGTAAATTTCCTGACTGACTCCTGCCCTAACTTGTTTTTCAAAATGGCCTTTTAGCATACAACTCAGCAACACCTTTCAATCTGAAGGTACTGATGACCATGACACAGTCCTCATCCAACAGGAAAGGACAAGTTGCCTAGAAAACCAAACTTGTTAATTGGTAGAGCAAGCTCAGATACTGAATGACACTGAAGAAAAATGACTTTGCTTTGAAAATGAAAAGGTTTGCAAAATTTACAGTTTTTCCAATTTTGTCTATGTAGCATGTGTCAAAATATTGTCAAAACTATAATCACAGGGATTTGCAGTAATAGAATCTTGATTTTTAGTAATTTGACTTTTAATTAAATTTTCTGCAAGAATTTTCTTAATGTTTTAAAAACTGACCCATTTTAAGCCTTATGAAATTGAATTCACTTCACAATTTCATGTTTTGCAGATTTTTTTTCTCTCAGCCAGCTCTAAAAAATGCTAATAACCATTTAAAAATTACACTGTGGATCTGACTGACATAAAGCAGAAGCCAGATCACCAGGCGAAATCTACTAATTTGTTTTCATCTATGTAGCACCACTTTGATTTATGCGGGCTAGCAGTGCAGTTTCACAAACGGGATACACATTGTTCCCCTGTGCTTCCTACTGAACCCCCTTATCTGGCACTATCACTTGTTTGATTGCACATGCAGTGAGATCAGATGTGTTGGTCCAACTGAAAATTGGTCAGTTTTTAGCCACATGAATGCTCATGTCAGCATAGAACGGGATAAATTTATAGCCAGTCACTGAGCAGCGGACAGGACTGCTACTTTGGGAAGCAGCTTTGTCATGCAGCAACTTGCCTGTGGGGAAACTGCACACTAAACCTCATGGAGCCTGATCTTATTCAAGCTCTTCAGTATGAGAAATATCAGGAAAAGAACGGAATACAATATGCCAGATTTAATGGAAAGAAATGGAGTTGAAGGTTCCTGTATGCTGAAGCTCTTTCTTTCAACACTGTTCTTACAGACCCCATGTGAAGAGCCCTTCAACCTGTAAGTAGAAAGATCTTGTTTAGGAGGAGACTAGAAAAGGTTTGATCTACCCAATCTATTACTTGATTAGTTATTTGTGACCAAAAGTTTTTGAAATTCACTAGTAAAAACCCAGAGAAAAAGATGGATTTAGAAAGAACAAGTCATTTTCTTTATATATAAAAATACGTACACAGGTATGACTCCAAAGATAGGTTATGGTAAGACAAAAAAGCTAGGTTCATGCATCAACTCCCTCCTGCTAAAATGGAGGCATTTCATCCTCTTTCAGACTACACGCTCTTCTGTGCTGTCAATATGGGGGCTTCAGTACCTGCCTGACAAGTCACATCAGCTCACTAAAGTGGTAAAGCTATTTCCTCTTCCCACCTCCCCCCCCCACAGTTGTTTTAGTAGGTTGGAGTTCAAATGTTATTAATGGTGGCAGGGCCTCAAACATAGTTTAATGTCATAACTGATAGTTTTTCTCAGCAAAATGTCACTAAACCAACATGAAGTGATGCTATTTTAGACTTGGACATACAGTTCGAGCACTTTGAGGACAGTGTAGAAAAGGCAGTTGTAAAAAGTTACCCTCAAGTTGATTTAGTGTAAGCTGCATGGAAAGAAAACAAAAAAGAGGCCTCTGTCTAAGCCTCATGATTTTGTTAAGGCAAATTTTGCTAAACTAGGGGACCTAGTTAATCAAGTCAAGTGAACTGAGGAGGCCAGGAGTTTGAAACAGAAATTAGTTACTCCTCAACAGGCTGGTGTTAACACAGTGTATTGAAAGGCTAACAGAACAAGAAGGGAGCCTTCAAGGAAAGAGGGACTGACTGGCAAAAAACCCTTTGCTATCCATCAGAAGCACATAAATAAAATGGTATTTTCCTGAGCAGAATAAGGGAAATGGCAGCAGGTAGTACCAAACAGGAGAGTATCAAAATGGAAAGTGTCTGCTAATAGATTTCTTTGAGAGTTTTTTATTGCATTGGCTGGTTTCACAAAATTAGGCAGAATCATCAACACAACTGCAATGGCACGTCATCTGGAAAAACAATGAATGATCTTGATGGTTGAGCTAATGGAAACAAAACAACCTGCTAGAATACAAAATGCAAGGTCATTCCCTTGGACACTAATAAAAATTTTGCTGCTAATGGAGAACTTTCCCAGTAAGTGGTGTAGAAAAGAACACAGGTACTACTACAATAGAAGGTAGTTAGCTACTATAGTTGTGCAAAAAGCAACTGCACACCCAAGACTGTGATATTCTATGGAGATATGGAAATACTACACTTTACAATGTAGAAATTAAATCTAAAATGGAATATGATGGGAATTTAAACCCACATTCAAGACAGATGAGTTCAGACTGGGACAAGTGGCAATAAAGGCTAGTGGAATGAAAGTCTGTTGAACAAGAGGAGACTAAAAGATCTTTGTTTAGTCTAGCAAAAGGAAGGCTGAGAGGGAATATGATTACTGTCTATAAATATAGCGGGGTAAACACCAGGGAGGGAAAATAGCTATTTAAGCTGAAGGATGAATGCTGGCCCAAAAGCAAACAGATTTTTGAAGAAATTTAGTCTGGAAATCGGAAGGTTTTTAATGTGAAACAATGAAGTTCTGGAAGAGATTTGCAACAGGAGTAGGGGTAAACATATCAAACTACCATTAAAATGGAGCTTGAAAATTTTCTGGACGGGATTATATGACATGGTTTCCTGTAATAGCAAGAAACTGGTTTCAGTGACCTAGGGAGTCTCTTCTAGTCTTAGGGTCCTATATTCTGTTTTGCACTGTCATTTCTACTCCATAAAGACAAAAGAGATTTATCCAACTAAACACCTCAAATGTTTAAAAACTAATAAAAATTATTTTGCCACTAAAAATGATGTTGATTATTGTAAACTCACTGCAAGTGATTTCAGAATAACACTTTATTGGGTATTACATTCTTAGCCTTTACTGTATTGGAATGTTTTCTGTGGGGTGGTTGCCCAGTTTAGAACATGAAGTTCATTTGAAGACATATTATGTACTGAATAGTAATCTCACAGGATAGTATATATTGTCTCATTATTTTACCTTTTGAAAGATCACTTTTGGTTAAATAAGCTGCAAATTAAACAGCTATAAGCAATTTATTTATAGATATATATATTGGTTTGTTTGTAAATATTATGGAAAGCGTATGTAGTTCAACAACCACAATGAAAACCACAGGTAAGAGTTTTGTAGGAAGCAATTTTTTTTCAATTTCTTTATAATGTGGGTTCTGTTATGTGCAACACAAAAATATACACACATATGGTATTTTTTCATTAAGAGCTTTAGTCCATAAAGACTAGATACAATGTCTAATGAAACCCCAAAATCAGAACACCAGAATGATCAAGGTGTTATTGGCCACAGGTGTTTTAAGATTCTATATATTTGGGTTTTGTTCGCTGGTTTTGTTTTTTTGAATCTTTTTCCTCTCTGAGGAAACACAATTTCTTGAAGTTGTGTTAGGCAACCATCTAGCAGACCAGAATTCCATTATGCCATGAAAGACCATGAAAATGTGACATGTTCCATCAACTAATACTGTTCGTCAACATCTTTCTTCTTTGTGATGGCCAACGGGATTGAGGCTAAATAGAGAAATAAGTGAGATTAAGGGCAGAAAAGAAAGACAAATATTGGCAGAAATAGTAGGGGAAGAAAGTAAATAAAAGAGTAAGATAAAAAAAATCAATAAAACTTTGTGAGGCAGAGACTACAAGGTTTGTGTGGCAGGGCAGTATAGAGGCCAACAATAAAAGAAATTTTGGGGTCACATACATTACAAAGGACTACACTCCATTTTTACTTCTGCTGGTGGTGGAAACAAAGTTCTATAAATATGTTTTATCTGCATTCCAAACACATTTTCTCCCCAAGCCAATCTTCAAATCAGTTACAATAAACTGTGTTCTAAAGGATTTCATGAACCTCTGCTTTTCAAGGGTTACATATATGAAGTAGGGAAGGCATCTTGTTCAAGTAGAATCGTGGAATAGTTAGGGTTGGAAAGGACCTTAAGATCATTTAGTTCCAACCCCACTGCTATTAAAAGGGACACCTCACACTAAACCATGTCACCCAAGGCTTTGTCCAGGCTGGCCTTGAACACTGCCAGGGATGGAGCATTCACAACTTCCCTGGGCAACCCATTCCAGTGCCTCACCACCCTCTTACAGTAAAGAACTTCCTCCTTATATCCAATCTAAACTTCCCCTGTTTAAGTTCCCCTTGTCCTATCACTACAGTACCTAACGAAGAGTCCCTTGACCAGCATCCTTACAGGTCCCCGTCAGATACTGGAAGGCTGCTATGAGGTCTCCACACAGCCTTTCCTTCTCCAGGCTGAACAGCCACAGCTTTCTCAGCCTGTCTTCACACAGATGGTGCTCCAGACCCCTGATCAGCCTCGTGGCCCTCCTCTGGACTTGTTCCAACAGTTCCATGTCCTGTTTATGTTGAGGACACCAGAACTGCACACAAGACTCCAAGTGAGGTCTCATGAGAGCAGAGGGGCAGGATCACCTCCTTTGACCTGTTGGTCACATTCCTTTTGATGCAGGCCTTCTGGGCTGTGAGCGCACACTGAAGCCAGCTCATGTTCAGTTTCCCATCGACCAACCCCCCAAGTCCTTCTCCACAGGGCTGCTCTGAATCTCTTCTCTGCCCAACCTGTAGCTGTGCCTGGGACTGCTCTGACCCAGGTGTAGGACCTTGCACTTGGCATGGTTAAACTTCATGAGGTTGGCATCAGCCCACCTCACAAGCATGTCAAGGTCCCTTTGGACATTCCTTCCCTCCAATGTATCAACTGAACAACACTGCTTGGTGTCATTGCAAACTTGCTGAGGGTGCACTCGATCCCATTGTCCATGTCACCAACAAAGATGTTGAACAAGACTGGTCCCAACACCAATCCCTGTGGGGCACCACTCGTTACTGATCTCCAGATGGACACTGAGCCATTGACCACAAATCTTTACGTGTGGCCATCCAGCCAGTTCTTTATCCACCGAGTGGTCCACCTATCAAATTGATGTCTCTCCAATTTCAAGACAATGATGTAATGTGGGACAGTGTCAAACGCTTTGCACAAGTCCAGGTAGATGCCATCAACTGCTGTACCCCTGTCCATCAGTTCTGTAGCCCCATCATAGAAGGCCACCAAACTGGTCAGGCAGGATTTCCCCTTAGTGAAGCCATGCTGGCTGTCACCAAGCACCTTGTTGTTTTTCATGTGCCTTAGCATGCCTTCCACCAGGAGAATCTGCCAGGAGATTTTGTCAGGCACAGAGGTGAGACTGACTGGTCTCTAGTTCCCTGGGTCATCCATTTTCCCCTTCTTGAAAATGGGGGTTATATTTCCCTTTTTCCAGTCATCAGAAACTTCACCTGACTGCCATGATTTTTCAAATATGATGGCCAGTGGCTTAGCAACTTCATTCTCCGGCTCCTTCAGGACCTGTGGATGGATTTCATCAGGACCCATGGACTTGTGCACGTTCAGGTTCCTAAGATGGTCTCGAACCAGATTGTCTCCTACAGTGGGTCTAAGGTCTTCATTCTCACAGTCCCTGCGTCTGCCTTCTAAGACTTGGGTGGTGCGTTCAGAGCATTTGCCAGTGAAGACTGAGGCAAAGAAGTAATTTCTTTTTCATTCTTCCAAACTCTGTTCTAGACACCCAGACAATTAGGTTGATGTAAACCTAAGCAGTGATCAGGCTGAAAAAGCCCTTCAGTGAAAGGTATATGTTTCCTTCTAATTCTAGAACAAATGTCCCTGTTCTTTATCATAAATACTTCTGATAGCAAGAGGCATCTTTAAACTATGTTCATCCTGTTCCTAGAATATAGTATGCATCACTTGAATGTTGGCTTGGTAATATGCTTACAATTCCCGCTGAAACATAAACTCTTTAAAATATATCAGATTACTTCTCAGTCCAAATACAGTCAACTGCTTTTTGAAACAATTTTACTCCATGACAGATAGAAGGATGTCACTTTTCTTGTAAGTCATTGAGCATACTGCTGGTTCAGCATTGTTGAATTTATCTACTGCCAGTCAGTAAGTTTGACATTCTTTAGTGAAGTTGCTGACGTCAGGCCTGTCCATGGAATCAGTGGTGTGGAGCCTATAAATACATCCATTCTCTGGTTTTCATGAAGAGATTTTACGGCTTAGTGTTTGAGCTAATACTAACTCTTTCAAAACGTAAATTACTTGATCTGGATTGCTCTTAAAAATACTCTGATTTACACATGGTTTTACAGGTGAAGAGGAATTTACGTAGGTGTCTTAACATTTTCCTCCTTTATGTCAGCTGAGAAAAAAATGGAAAAGTCATGGCGTATTTCATTATTTCTTTTTTACATTTAAACATGAATTAAAAAATAGGGTTACGTGTCTATAAGGGGACAAGGGTTCTGTGGAGTTATAGACTTTTATATATAAATACATTTCAGTAGAGTTTCAAAATTGCAAGCAAAACTATTAACATCTGTTTGAAATATACAGTCTAAAACATTAATGAAATGCTCTATTGCTACCTTGCTACATAAAAGTTCAATATAACACTGTTAGGCAGTGTCTATTACTAGGGCAGTGGTAAGAGGAAGGTGCTGTTTGATTACTTTTTTCATGACTACTAAGTTATAAGTTTCACTTAAGATGTTCTAACTTAGAAAACCACTCATTTTCTACCATCCATCTCTGGATGTATCAAAGCTCTCAAAACCAGGTGCTTAAGTCTTCTTGAATTTCTTTCTGAACTTCATCAGAACATAAATATTTATGGATAAGAACCGTTTTAGAACAGAAGAGGTCTTCTTAAGATGTACCAACTGGAAAGGTTGGAAAATATGTTATGTGGAGGATGACTTTTAGCAACCTAGAAAATATCCAAGGCTAATAATGGAAATTGTCAGGAGCCAGCTGACCTGATAGAGCACATGTGACTGAATGCTGAAGTTTCAAAAGCTGCTGGTTACCATGAACAGTATTAGGCGGAAGGTGTGGTGTGATGCAGTACAACAAAGTTTATGAATTTACAGGGCAGCTTTGAGGAGACCTTCAAAAGGGGTGGTGATTCATCTCCATGGCACCTTCTTCCTTGGCAGTGGCTGTGCAAGAGCTGTTTCGCCATCAGCTCACCTCTTCTTTTCAGGCACAAGCTGCCACCAACCCTGAGGTGTTCTCTCCCCATGCACCAAGTGGCCCTTCCAAGCTTCCTCTGATGGCTAAAATGGTGTGAAAATAATCCCCAACACATTAATTCCCATCCACAACTTACAGTAACAGTGTTGGAGAAGCTTTTGGCTTGAGTTGTTGACTGAAGCTTGTGTCTCCGGGTGCGACCATTGGGAAGAAATTTGATGTACTGTTGTGACAATAGAAGATAGAAAATTTCTGGTCTTTCCCACACAGAAAAACTATTAACCTAACACAGCAAGGGTGGTGGAGGAAGGAGCCATCCCTTAACTGACTTCTGCGACAGTCAAGAGCAGGGCTGCTCCTGGGCTGCCCGGGCGGATCCCGAGGGAGCCTCCCAGCGCTGCGCTGGAAATGGCGCCAGCGGCTTCAGTCGGTCTCCTGGCGCACGCCAAGACGGTCTCTCCAGGGACACTGCTCCGCGTGGTCGACACGAACTGACACCGGCTAGAGGCAAGGGGGGCACCGCGCACTCTCTCCCCCTCTAATGGGCTGGGGAGGATGAGTATATAGGGTAGAGCGAGACCGGCCCGCGAGATGGGAGACTGAGCTCTCCCGGTCCTCGAAGGAGCGGGCGTGAATGCCATGACCAGCGCGGGGGGAAGGAGGCGCGCAAGGGAAGTGCGCATCCTCCATTTTGGCGGAGGACGGGCGGAGAGCTTGGCTCCCGGCGCCTAGCCGCCCTCGGCACTCTTCCCCACCCCACGGCACTGCCGGGGGCACCCGGCGCCTCTTCCCGCGGGAGCCGCGCAGAGGCGCCTCAAATGGGCGCCCCACATTGGTTCGAATTGGTCCCAAGCTCCCCGCAGCAGCTTCCGACAAAATGGAGGACGTCACCACTGCTACCACCACCACTACCACCACCAGCAGCTCCTCCAGGAGCCATGTCGGCGGCTGACATGGCGCCCTCCCCCACAGCGGTTGGGGCAAGAGGGCGTTCCAGGGCGCGGACGCCGCTGCTCCGCAGGGCGGGCTGCCCAGCGCTGGCGAAGCGCCCTCCCTGGGATCCGTGCGCTCTCCCTTGCCCGTGGGGGAGCGTTTCCATTATCCACGGTCTGTCCCTCATGGAAGTGGCCCCAGGTGCAAACCCCTACCGAGGAAAGGAACGGGGTTGTACCTCTCGGGGGACCATGACAGAGCCCCGCCAACCCCATCGCTAGGGGGCAGAGAGGGAGAGGTGAGCCCGCGCTCTACGGCCGGGGCTTTGGCGCCCGCAGGGACCTGAACGCAGGGCTAGGACGGGCAGCGCACCCTCCCTGCCAGCAGAACATGGGCAGGCGGCAGCGAGAACTTCTGCAAGTTGCTGCTGTCAAGGAGCGCCACCCTCGGAAGCGGGTAATGATTCGGTGGGCAACGATCCGGGTTCCTCAAACCTGACGGATCAAAGTGAGAAAAACCCCAGGCATGCCCAGGAGAAAGATTGGCAGTTTATAGGGTCAACCGTCTGCGGGCGGCTCTGATGGACGGGCTGCCCACCCACTCCGCTAGCTCAGCGTGAGAGCCCGCCCTCTGAGACAGCCAATGGCGGGACAGGGAGGCGGATCTCCCCGAGCTCCCTTGGCCCCGTTCCTCCTTCCCTTCGCTAGCAGCTGCGCTTCGCTCGGGACTGGACCGAGTTAGAGTTGAGACGGCGGAGGAGTAGCGCAGAGTGCGTGCGTCCCCCGCGGGGGGGTCCGTGCCCGCAAGCAGTGGGGGAGCCGGGTAAGGTGAGGGTGCGGGGTGCTGCGCCTCAGGGACGAGCTGGCCGGCGGGTGGCGGCGCGGAACTGCCCCCAGGGCGGGGATGGGAGAGCGGCCGCCGTGTCTCCGAGCTACCCGGGATAAGTACCCCACGGTGGCGTTGCCGCTGCGCCGCCACCCCTTGTGGCGGCGGCGCGGGCAGGACCAGGGCAGCCCCGCGGATAACCATTGTGGCCCGGAGGTGGGCGACGGGGGTAAATGGGGGGCGCCCGGGGGCAACGCTGCCGCTGGGAGGGGGGCCGGGGGCATTTGGGGGAAGGGCCGGGTCTAGTTTAGCGCCTCCTATTTTAACTCCCTCCCTTCTTCGCCGGGCCCTCGTTGTTCTGCCCCTGTGCCTACCCAGCCCACCGCCCTCGCCGCCACCCCCTCCCCCCCCGCGTGTGCCTCTCTCCCGTGCCCGGCGCTCCGCTGATACTGCCGTCGTCGCTGCTCCATTCCCGTATTGTTTGTCTGGGTCCCTCTAATGGCGGACAGGAGGCGGCAGTGCTGCTGGCCGACTGCAGGGGGGCAAACCAGAGACCAGGGGCAACTGCAACGGGAGCGTGCGGCCAGCCGAGGCGCTCACCCAGCGCTGAGGCGCTGCCGCTGTGGGCCTAGCGAGCCCCGGGGCGCCGGTTCAGGGCTGCTTAGACAAGTTAGCAGGTAATATATGCTCCTGGCCGTGGGTGCCGCCGCTGCTTTTCCCCCGCACTCGCGCAGAGGAACCCTCGGGGCGGCACCTTGTCCCTCTCCTTCAGCAGGAGCCGGCGGCTGGAGGAGTGCGCCTTCGCCCCGGGGAGGGTAATTCCGATTTATTTATTTATTTATAGAGGGTTGAGATTAAAGGGAAGTGGTGGGTGATGCAGGCGGTACCTGCTCTGGCCACGCAAAGGAATCACTGCTTGGGGGCGCTGCCTGCCTCACGTTAACCCCGTGTCTTTCCCTTAGGCTCCAGCCCAGTTTGGTGCAGCCTTGGCAGAGACCAACAAGGAGAGGGAGCTCCATTGTGAGTGCCATTTCTGTATCTCTTTTTGCCTCTGCTAGACCTTCTTAGGGAGGGCTTGATCCACCCTCCCTCATGTTACCCAGGGGCAGGGGTAGAAGGAGGGGTCTCTGGGGTTGGGTGAAGAAATTCCTGGGTCCAGCAGTTGCTGCCCTGGGGCGAAGCCCCAGTAATGGCTGTGAGGCGGCTCCTTCTCGGGGTGGGAGCTGCTGCTGCTGCAGACATCGCTCCTGCAATACCAACTCCGGCAAGCAGACGACGGGCTGCTGCCGCTGCTCGCGTTACCCAGCTCGGGAGGGAGGGGGAGGGCATATTTCGGGTGCCCTCTAGAGTTTTGGAGTGTGTATTAAAATCCGTGACGAGACATCTTTAGCCATCTTTACATTTTTTTCCCCCGTTGTTTCTCCAGTCTCGTGTCCTGCATATTTTGAAGCAAAGATGAGGTTTGAGGGGTTTAATATTGCCCGGCAGTTCTCAGAGTGTAGTCTAGCATCTTTCTTTGTGTTCATGCAGGTTCTTCACACCCATAGATTTGCTCAGGTGATGTTGTTGGGCACCATTGGCAGTTTGTGTGCTTGAGTGGGCTTCAGAGACATCTGCTTTGCCCCTTCCCCAAAAAGCTGGAGGTTTCTGGGGAAATGCACGGCTTTTTATTAGTAAGCATTTTTGGTGTACCTCTGTGGGATTTTCAGAGCAGGTTGTGATCTCTGTTGGGTGTTAGGTTGGCTGAGGAGAGGTGGATTAGTAACTCCTGTCTAGGATTGGGTGTGATTTCTCTCTGGCTTGTGCCTTGTTTAATAATTCTATTTTTATTTTTGCATGAAGGATGCTGAAATCACCAAGTAGTGCACCTGAGGGAAAACTGATATGATGTGCGCTTACATGGGGAGAGGTTCAGGGGCTGTGGGCTGGGAGGTGGCAGCTGTGGTGGGAAGTGCAACTGGGTCCAGTGGTAACATGCGGTCAGAGAACAAACAGTGAGGTAGTGCCTCCTGTGCTTGGGCTTCTTTGCTTGGGCAGTGGAGCGATTCAGGTGGTGTAGTCTTCCCCACCACTGGCATCTTGAAGTTTTTCCTTTTTCCTTCCTCCTTGACATTGTACATAGTAATTTCCCAGATTTGCGTAGCTTGCAACTTCCTTTGTCACTTTTTGGTAGCTTACATTTACAAAGAATGAGTGGTTCTCTGCAAAACCTCACTGCTTAGGAGGAAGGAATCAGATTTGGAATCATTCTGAGGTGCTAAAATTACAAACCTCATGAAAGACCCTAAGAGTTTGTATGGCCTGTTGTCATTAATAAAGTGATCTGTTCTGAACCTTGGCTTCTTACTGTAATTTTAAGTTTTTTAACTCTTACTATGTCTTTGATATAAGGGTGCCATCTAATTTTACTTCTGATGCATTATGTGTTCCAGTCTAGCAGCTGTTACTCTTTTTCTGATTCTTCATGTTGAAAAAGTTACTTCTAAGAGTGATCAAGGCACATAATGCTTTGGAAGGGAGGCTGTTGTGTTGGGAGTTGAAAAGGATGTGTACTGGAGCTGGTTTGAAAAAATTATTGCGGCTTTGTGTGGCTGCCTATGAAAAGATGAGGATACTGCCAAGAACAGCTGTATAGATAAGATTCACTAAACCTCAGTAAGCAGTTGCCAGCTGGTTTTGTGAATTACGCTAATGTCTTGTACGAAACCAGCCTTGTAGATGGCACATTATCTTCCAACTGTGGTGGTACAGCCTTTTCTCTAGCACATGACTGGAGGTAAAAAGTGTACCCTATGGCCTGTGATAAGCCATGCTGTTGCATGAGGGAATATATTTGGTGCTGACTGCTGCAACATCAGTTATAGGAATCAAATTCCACAATTTGTGACATAAAGGTGATAGTGGGACATTATTAGGTAGTTAAGCTAAATAATTTTTTAAAAATTGAAAGACTATCTTAATCAGAATATCTACTAAATTTGGTTTACATTATTACTAATCCTCTTTTACCCAAATATCGGATTGCATTCTACTGTTTCTTATCCTGGAGTAATATTCTAAGAGGGATTTCCATTAGCAAGAATGTGAAAATGCCAGTGAAAAAGTGAAAGCAAGTTTCTTTGTCTTCTGCAGAGCTTATTCAAGTATGTGGAGGAATGTGGGACCAAAACCGGTACAACTTCTTTCAGGTTTTTGCTGGCTTTAAGGTGGTTTTGTTTTTTGTTTTTTGTGGGTTTTTTTTTTTTTTATCCAGCAGCACCATGAGCAGTATTGGTCATCATGAGTAATGTTGCATTATTACGGTAGCTTTCATTTTGATCTTGAGGACTAAATACAGAATTAGTGAAGTTCTCTCATCTTGTTTCAGTTTGCAATCAGTTGATACAGTTTGCAGCAAAAGCAGATTGAGGAGTTCTGTGAAGAATTTGTATCAAGTATTGTTATTAACGTAAAATCCACTGTTCCTGGAGAACTGTTTCTTATTAACAGAATACAGGTGCATCACAAATAATAGTGAATTTAACCTACCTGTGGAAAGGGATTGAAACTTGAAATTCAGAAGAGTTCAAAAGACTAGTAAACTGTCCCAAGAAGTTTGAGATCATACTTGCCTCATGCGGCTTTTAAAAGCCCTGTGTGCTACATGAGTTTTGTAGTCTGCTTGCTGAATGTTGAGTTTAACTTAACATTTGATTATCATTTTTTTTTAACTTTTTTTTTTAAGCTTTATCTTGCTTTCAGTAATTTAGACTTACTGGGTGAATGCTCCAGGAGGATAACTGGGTTTCTGAGAGATTACGGTTAAGAGGAAACCTCCCTTTTCTTCCATACTTGTAGCCAACCCTACATGCTGTTGGCAGATGGGGTTGGCAGTAGATGCTAACTTCGTATATGAATGATTTGCTCAATTTAGGTGCTAGCATTAGGAGTCTTCATTTTGGACCAAGATCTCTAAGTCTGTCGGTGTTTTGTATTTCTAAGAGAAATTTTAAGTGGAAGGAAGCAGTGTGGGACTTACGGAATGTAGTTGTGTGGCATGTGCTGCTCTTCAGTTAACGTTGGGCTGGACTGGTTTTGTATTGTTTTCCAGCTGCATAATGGCTTCCAGCTCCTCCTGTTTGTTGCCAATACTGCATGCATAGGTTTATGTTCGCTTCAGTTGAGCTGTTTAACCTGCTGCCTTTTCTGGGGAGAAGTCCTAATTCCTGTGTGACTTCTCAGGTGCTTCCCTGATTTTTAATACATCAGCAGGACTTCTATCTTACTGCTATGTGGATCTCCATCCCGTACTCCCACTGTGATAGCTAAGAAGCATTCGTTGTTGTTCTGGTTGGCTTGGCTGAGTATGAGCCAGCAGTATTCCCAGGAGGCCAAGATACCCTATTTTGTACCAGAAGGTATGTGGCCAGCAGGACTAGGAAGGGATTGTGCCCCTCTACCTGGAGCTGTTGAGGCTGTGCCTTGTGTCCTGTATTAAGTTCTGAGGCTCTTCCTAAAAGAAAGACTTGGAGGTGCTGGAGTAGGTCCAGAGAAGGGCAGTGAAGCTGGTGAAGGGTCTGTAGCACAAGTCCTATGAGGAGTGTCTGAGGGAACTGGGGTTGTTAAGCCTGGAGAGAAGGAGGCTCATGGAAGAGCTTTTTGCTCTCTATATGGAAGGAGAATGTAGCAAGGTGAGGGTCAGTCTCTTCTCACAGGTAATAAGCAATAGGACAAGAGGGAATGTCCTCAGGTTGCTCCATGGGAGGTTTAGATTGGGTGCTAGGAAAACTTTCTTCACCAAAGGGTTGTCAAGCATCTGAAGAGCCTGCCCAGGGAAGTAGTGTACTCACCATCTCTGGAGGTGCTCAAAAGGCATGTAGGTGTGGTGCTTAGGGACATGATTTTGTGGTGGATTTGGCCAGAGCTGGGTGTAATTTAAGGCAGTTATCTTCTGTGAACTTCCAGAAATTACCGTTTTTAAGACAAAAATCTTATTTATTCTGTGAAATTCTGCCACTGGAGTTCAGTCGGACTCACACACAGAGAAAAACAAGATTATATGTCTGCATGGAGGAGAACATCAACAGTTGCAATAGATAAGATCAGTAGCTGTCTTCAAGACAGGTTTGATCATAACTGTCCACTGAGTGGTTCTCAAGCTTTCACAGAACCATAGAGAACCACAGAGAATCATAGAAAACCATAGAATGGTTAGGGTTGGAAAGGACCTTAAGATCATCAAGTTCCAACCCCCCTGCCATGGGCAGGGAGACCTCGCTCTAAACCATATCGCCCAAGGCCTCGTCCAACCTGGCCTTGAACACTTGCCAGGGATGGAGCATTCACAACCTCCTTGGGCAACCTATTGAACAGCCCCAACTTTCTCAGCTGATCTTCATATGGGAGGTGCTCCAATCCCCTGATCATTGTCATGGCCCTCCTCTGGACTTGTTCCAACAGTTCTGTGTCCTTTTTATGTTGAGGACACCAGAACTGAACACAATACTCAAGAAGCATCTCATGGATTCAGTGATGAAACTTGTTTTCTTGCTCCAGTTTGCTATGAGAACAAAATTATTTCAATCAGTGGTTATAATACAGACCACAAATTCAGATTTTACTAGTCCAGCATAATGGATTATACAGTTTTGTGGTCAACTGACCAATTGCCACCAATGTTTCTTTCAAACTGTTCTGTGTTCAGAGGGTATTTATGCTTTGTAAGTTTGTCCTAATTCTTAAGCATTCCATCTTTTTTTGTTTTTCTCAAGCGTTTGGAGCTACCTTGACCACCGTCAGTCACTGAAGAATAATCTGAGGGGGTGGCAGGGGTTCATCACCGAGGCAGAGGTGCAGAAACAAGTATTCAGTGCTGTGAACAGAGTAGCTGCAGTAATGGTTTGAAATGTACTTGGGCATTACCACTGCAATCCCCAACCCTACCGAGCCTTTGTAGCACAAGAGGGTTGTGTTGTTTCTTTTGTTTCCTTTGTCTGAGATGAGACTACTTAATCATGCATTGCTGTTGTGCAGAAAGGATATTTTTGGGTTTGTCAAATACTTAACAGTATATTACTTTTTTATCTAAAATCAATGAATTAAGCACTCTGTACTTAACTGTACATGAAGGTTCATGAACTTTTTTCCTTAACTTTTGGAAGACTGTAAGAACCCTTCAGTTTGTATCATTGTAACTTCTAAAAGCTTTAATACATAAATCTGTGTGTACCCAGTGCTGTACCAAAGTCTGTCAAGGAACAGTCCCTGCTCATTACTTTTAGTACTTAATGACACATGCTAAGCAGGATATTGTTTTAATTCCTCCTTTTCCTCTGCTCAGTAGATTGTGCAAAGCAGTGATGTACACTTGGTCATACACTGTTAACTGGTAGAACAATTGCTTAGATACTTGCACCATAGCCCACCAGTCAAACTTTGCGGGGCCAGCAAACAAAGCAGATCATTAAGAGAGGACAGTGTCATTGTGGAAGAATTCATGTTGGTTTCTACGTGAAGTTTCCTCAATTCTCTGGATGTGTGAAAGATGGCATTGGAAGAAGATGGTAAAATAGGGCATAACCTGTAGAGTAACTGTGTACCATTTTCTAATTTAGGCCTGTTATGGCTCACAGTCACTCTCAGAAACATGGACCTGTTTGTTTTCCTCCTGCAGACTTTGGTGGAAGCATATTGGCATGTTGTGTTCCTTTAGGCTCTTTGCTATATAACAGTCCTGAACTCTAAACAAAAGCCCATTGAAAATTTAACCTTGATGAAAATTTCTGGAGTTCCTTTTCTTTAGATTGATGTCAGACCTCTCCAGTTTGGCATTTACCTCTAGTACTACGTTACATTTCTCTAGAAGTTATTTTGTTAATCTCATTCATAAACTCAGCTATCATCTATGTATGGATGACCTTCAGGTCTCTTTTCTGGACTTGCTGCCTCTATACCAGCTAAATCTCAGTGTGTGCTTATGACTTCTTTTTGTGGATGTCTGACCTTTAGCTCAGACTGCTATCACAAAGGCAGTCCTTATCCCCCAGAAGGAGAAACCTCCATGCTGTCTGTCACTTGTGGACAGCATTGTCATGAGATCTTTGGTTTAAGCTCATAACCTAGCCGTTGTTTTTGGCACAGCACACACCACTCTTCTAACAGACTGCAGCTTTCTTCCATGTAGTAAGCTGTCTTTTAATTGTTTGTTACTTAGTTGTGTTAATAAATTACATGACTGAATCTAATGCCTCACCTTTAATCTCTGTATCTTGTGGTAACACGTTTTTCTTACAGTTGTAAAAATGATCCTGCTTTGATGATAAGGGTGAAGAATCCTGAACAAGAGTGGATTCCTTCTCTTCTGCTTTGACTGACTGGTCTTTCTGCATTTTGTGATTGTAAAAATAACAGGTTACTTGCCTTTAATGAAAGTTGGGGTTTAGCTGTGAAGGATATTGTCTGTCTTTTTTGTTGTTAATGAGATTTTGAGTGCTGTTTAGGAAGTGACGTCATGGGTAGTTACACACTTTTGTTCATTCTCTGGTGATGCTACTCATGCATGGAGAAGTTCCCTGTGTGTACTCTTTAAAACAGTTTGCAACATGGTAATGCAAAAGTAGTTAATTTAACGAAACAAAGCCTGCTGAAAACAAAGCCAGACCACCACCTTTCCTGTTGCCCTGGGACTGAGCACACCATCCTTAGAACAAGAACTAATTCTAACTGTTGTTTATGGTGGTGCTGTTTCCTTGTATTCTCCCTTTTGTCTCTCTCCATCTGTTGTCCCTTATGTTTAGGTTATTTGCTCTTTGAACAATCTTATTCTGTGTTTGTACAGTGGCTAGCATAATGTCATGCATAACTTTGGCTCCTAGGAGCCTGTGATTAAGAGTTGCAATATATGGGTGTGGCATCAGTGTCTTTTTTTTTCTTTTTTTTTTTTTACTTTTTAAATGTGTGTGTGGAAGGCAAGAGGACCTAGTGTTCTGTTATACCTGAAATAATGTCATCATTTTCTTTGAGCAAGAATTGGTGATAAATATACCATCCTATATACATTTAAGAATTGTTGTGAAGCTCAAGAATTTACTAGGTGTGTTTTGAATTAATAGCAATAGCATTTCTGTGTGCATTAGTTTTGGGTGGTGAGGGTGCTGTTTATTAGCTTTCTTGTGGTGGTTGTATTACTTTGAAAAGTGTTCATTTGGAAGTTGAAGTTCTGTTCTGGTGTGTGGTGCCTCATTAAATAAGCCAAGACATATCTAGAAAGCCCAGGTATGAAGTTCTGTCATACATGTAATAAATAACTGCAATCTAGAAGTGACAGAAAATGGGGAGCACAGCAAAGGTTTGTTAGTTTTTACAGACACAAATGTTGGATATATCTTGACATTATTGCCATTGTCCCTGTTAGCCATCATTATGTATGCTTCTATCCAGAGAATTAACAAATAGAAATACTGAGATGGTCTGACTAATAACTGTGTATAGTACAGCAATTATGAGCTGAATGAAGTCCAGCATTTTTTAGTAATTGAAAAGAATTGGAGAGTTTGGAGAAGACCTAACAATGATTTAAGGACAAGTAGAAAACATGCTTTCTATTAACAGACTGTAGAAATTAAGTCTATTCCTCAACTAGAAGAGAATAGATTAGGGTGTGACTTAATTCTGGTCTACAAGAGACTATGCACCGAGTAACGTTAGATAATAGATTGCTTTTCCCACCCCCTTAGTACTGAAGGTTTAATTTGTGAGTGCTGATTATTGCATAAGTGATACAAATTCAGGCAGGGAACAGTGTGTAGCCTTTCAGCAGTTAGCATAACTGAGAGTTGGAAGTTTAAAGAGGATTTGAAAAGTTAGCAAAGTTAAACAGACTGTGGAAGCAGGGGCTTAAAATACACTTTGTTCTGCAAGTCTTCAGTTGCAGATTTGGACTCAAAAGACAAAATACTGGTATAGAACAAATTCAGTATAGTGTATTTTCCATGGGATTAAATTCAGATAAGCGTACCTGCTTTCTTGCATGACTGTTTAAACCAACCTGGTTTGGAATTGTTGTTATCCTCTCTTCTTAGTACCAGCACTAGCCTTTTTTTTTTCTTTTTCTTTTTTTGGAGTCAGTTTAGCCCCGTGAATCATCAAAATGAATTTTTTTTTTTTTTTAGGGAGGGGATGTGTAGGTGTTGGTTGTTTGCTGTTGTTTTTTTGTATTTCATCTTTCTACCTCAATAGCTACTGTGACAGACTGTAAACGGGGAGAAAGGGAGAAAGAGTTGTGATAAAGTGGGAGGAGTGGGAATTCAAAACCATGGTAGTCCTGTCCTAGACTGGATGTGGTTTATTTATTTATGTGGAACTACAGCCTTAGCAAACACAGTATGCATCTTGTTTGAAAATAAAGCTACCTTTTACTTTTTAAAACTAGTTCAATAAGCTGGAGTCTTGATTGCATAATGTAGCTTGCAGCCAGCCCTTGACTGCAGCTGTGAAAACCTATTGAACTTGCCTTGCTGACCATACCCATTCTTGCCTTGGATTCCATTTTCTGTCAACCTTACCTCAGCATAGAATTTGAACTATTTTGTGGCTGATTTTTAATTTTCTCAGCCTTCCTTTTTTTATATTATTTTGCTTGCAATGTTAAGATTTTTTCTTTGCTTTGTTATACTGCATCTTCAGTTGTTTACTTGGTGATAATCTACATGGATTTTCCACCTGTATGTAGCATAGTAGTCATATACTCTATTATATTTGTTTTTCCTTGTTCTGAATTACTAGATGCATTGAATGCTAGTCACTGCAGGTAAACTGTCTTGAAGATGTTTGTCCATACTGGAACAGAAATACTAGGTTGTTGGGTGATACTTGAGTGTTTCTTGGGGACAAAGAATCTGGTTGAGGCTACTAAGTGATGTTAGGTAAAGACAACAAAAATGATCTATCTACAAACTACTTGTTCATTTACAAACTATGGCATGACAGTTTTTGCTCTTCTAAGTAGATGCAAAAAAGTATTAGTTAGAAAGGTTTGTGCAGTCAGACACTTCGAAACTGGGAATGT
Organism: Neopsephotus bourkii; assembly: GCF_033783945.1. NCBI lineage: Eukaryota > Metazoa > Chordata > Aves > Psittaciformes > Psittacidae > Neopsephotus > Neopsephotus bourkii. The sequence goes on from NW_026902113.1 coordinate 6,586,759, forward strand.
GCCATTAGGCATGGCAGTTACCAGTTACCTGTGCACAGTTAACTTGCTTCATGGGCTGTAGGTATATGAATGTAGATTGTATACTAGTTTAAAATAAAAAAATAGAAAAACCCTAACCAAACAAGAGGAAGCAGTAACGAAGAATAGCATTTAAAGTCCTTGCTGACAATTAATAAATTGTCTTTGTTTCCAAAATGTATGGGGAATAGTACTCGCTGGACGCTGACAGGATGCAAAGCAACTTAAGGTAGTCCTGCTGGGCAGCAAGTTGATCATGAATAATGCACTCTTGCAGAGGTGAACGGAAGCAGCATCCTGGGCTGAATTCAGCAGGACTGTAGCCAGCAGTTTGAGGGAGGTGATTGTTCCCTGGTGTTTGGTACTTGGTAGACCACATCTGCAGTGTTTAGTCCAGTTTTAGGTAGATGCTGTTATAATAAAGATACTGATATATCAGTGGTGAGCCTAGTGGAGAGCCACTGGCTTAGAGGGCTGGAGCAATGAGAAGGAAAAGCTGAGAGGGATGCGTGTGGTCAGTCTGAAGAGAAGGCTGGAGGGACATGTTACTGCAGTCTTCAACTAATTATGCGAAAGTACAGAGAAGATGAAGCCAGGCTCTTCCTGGGGATGCGCATCGATAGGATGGCAGGTAATGGGTATAAGTTACAGCAAGGGAAGTTCTGAATAGCTAAGATAATCAAACAATGGAAGAGGGTGAAGTTTAGCAGAGGGGCTAGTAAATTTGTATCCTTACAGATACTGAAAGCTGACGTAACTTCAAAAGTGAAACTCATTTCTAGTTTGTCACTGCTCTGAGCTGGGGTGGCTTTTCATAAGGTGATATCCAGAGGTCTCTTCCAGCATCAGCTGTTCTGTTAAACTTGCAGTGTTTAGGCTAAGTCTGATACCAGTGACTAGGCACATGGTCTCCATTGATATGCAGTGCTTTACTTACTGTAGGTTAATTTGAATGCTTTCTGTCCCCCAAAACACAAAAATAAGAATTTGTCCTGTTTGGGTAAAATTACTAATAAAATGTAACTGCATGGAATAACTGTTTAAAAACAGCTTCTTAAAATGATCTCAAATGTACTGACTTTTTAAGGTGTACTTTACAGGGAAGGTTAACTTCTTCACAGAATTGGCATTACTGTGGTTAATTGCTCAGTTTCTAGATATGTAGGTTCTACAGGATGTATTAAATCTAGTAAGTTTCATCCTTACGCTTGAGATGTCTCTTTTTTTCTGTCTCTGGTTGTTTTTTCATATTTGGTTTATGACTGGCTGTGCCCCCAGTTTCTAGTAACTTGACAAATTTGAAAGATGTGTGCTGCTTGTGTTATGTTAGGTGCTTACAGCATAGTCACTATAATCATCATACAGTTGTATCAAAGTATAACCAATGCAACTATACCAATTATGAAAGATTGAGAACTGGAATATTTGCTTAGAGCCTTTTATTATTAGTAGCTATACTAAGCTTGTAGTGTTTGCTGTAATACATCAGTTAAAAGAGCAGTTTGAAGCATAGGTACAGGCTGTGCAGAGGCTGGATTGAGAGCAGTCCTGAGAGGGAGGATTTGGGGTGTTAGTTGATGAAAAGCTCAGCATGCGCCGGCAGTGTGCGCTTGCAGGCCATAAACCAGCCATGTCATGGGTGTACCCCCAGCAGTGTGACCAGCAGGTTGAGGGACGTGATTCTCCCCCTCTGCTCCTCTACCATGAGACCTCACCTGCAGTCCTACATTCAGCTCTGAGGCCCCCCAACATAAGAAGGATGTGGACCTGCTCAGGCAAGTCCAGAAGAGGCCATGAAGGATCATCAGAGGGCTGGAGCATCTCTCCTATGGAGAGGGAGTGAGAAAGTTGGGTTTATTCAGCCTGGAGAAGAAAAGGCTCTGGGGAGATCTTAGAGCAGCTTCTGGTACCTAAAGGGGGCCTACAAGAGAGCTGGAGAGGGACTTTTTTTTATGGGCTTGTAGTGATAGGACAAGGGCGAATGGCATTAAAATTAAAGAGGCTAGATTAGATAATAGGAAAAAAATTCTTCATGATGAGGGTGGTGAGGCACTGGCACAGGCTGCTGATCAGTACCTTTTTCATGATAAAACAGCCATGAAATACTTTGAAAGTGTGTGTTTAAGGAGGAAGATACATACTGATTTGGCTGCCCTAAACTTAGGCTTAGTTAGTCCACATGATGATTCCAATTTGCCATGAATTGCTATGCCAAGTGCCACCTATTTGCCTGTGAGTAATCTTGCAGTATGCTTGGTATGGATACACTTGCATTCAGGATTGACCCTGAATAGAATAAAATTTGAGATTGACCCTGAATTGTGATTCTGTCATGCATACAGAAGAGCACTTCTTGGCTCTGGTTGAGTAGGAAGACTTAAGGAAGAGGCTGTGTTAAGGTATTCAAATGTTCCTGGAGATACCAGTTGAAAATCAGATGTTAGCATTCATATATAATACAGGTGGCTGCAGTGCAGATAAGGTGCTTGGGAGATACTGAAGTTTGAATGTTTTCAGCTTTAGTTTCAGTTTTGAAATAATTCGCTTTTGAATAAAGCCAAAGTTTACTGAGTCAGGTGCTTCAAGATACTTCTTCCATTATGTAGATCTTGCCTTTTTACTGTTCCTAGTTGTGTCTTTGCTAGATTACAGGTCTTTGTGTATGTCCTCTCTAATTCCCTTACATTTATGTGGCAAACAAATTTTGGGTGTTACATAATGACTTTCATTAAGCTAATTTCTTCAGTCCATACAGTTCCTTTGAAAATCTGAGGGAAGAATGAAATTTGAAGCTGCTCCAAACCTACTGAAAAATAAATTCTGGAGTAGTGTCTCTAGGCTGAAATAATGAGGTCTCAGACTTTTGCAGTGATGGTGCTCAGGCAATGGATAGATTAGATTTGTAGACATAAACTTGGTGTATTGTTCATGAAAGCTCTTAACTGTGTTCTGAAATGCTTAACTGTGTTTTGAAAAAACAGCTATACAGATACATTGATGGGTTAGTGTCATATGTTATTGAGACTCTTGGTTAAAATTTATCATGAGCTTGTATTTTAAGACCGCTCCTTCTTTTACTTTGGTATTGTGAATACTTGCACTTGAGCTTAGCTCAAAGTATGCACCTATTTGTCGAACTTGTTAGCAGCATTTGTGTGTGAAGCTGGTAAACTGATGAAATAGTTGTGCTGTTCTGGCTGTAATGTATGTTGGGTTTGCTTGACACGTTTCAGATATCTTACTGATTGTGATGAGGGGATTGATGTGTTTTAATATTCAGTCTGTCCCTGCTTGCTTCCTTTTAAGTTAGTATGTGCATTTTGGAGTGTTTTTATGCAGAATTTGCTGTCAGGGTAGTGCAGTTCTCTCTTGTTCCTCTCAGCTTGTTACAACTATTGTGTCTACTAAAATGATCTCTACACTGAAGTTAAGAGCTGCAGCACCAACCCTGTTATGTTCAGGCACAGCTGTTAGTGGTGTTACAGAGAAATTTTTCTGCTGGGGAGCTGATCTGGCTGGAAAGGAGCTCCAGCAGGAAAATCTGGCAGATGGATCAACTTTTGTCTGGTTATGTGTGTGGTTGCAGAAACAGCTGTGCCACATGATAGAATAACAAAATGAGTCTAGGGACCTGATAACTAGGTGGACCTTCAGAAGTGTTAAAACTTTAGTTAAGTCACATGTGAAAGTTCACAGTAAATAAGAGCTACCATATATCTGAATATAGAGTACTAGGATCAACGACTAGATATTCCTCAGGAAGGATATAAGGAGGAAAAAACCTGAAACCAAAAACCCACCACCAAGAAAAAATGCTGAATATTTATAGTAAGAAAGTTTAACAAAAATGGTTTTATTGTGTGGTTGTGTGTGGTAAGAGTTATATATCTGATGACCCAGAAGGGCCTTACAAACACTACCCTTACAACACGGAGTCCTACTCACGTAGGCAGGTGTCTGTCCATACACAGTGTATGTTATTCGCTACTCAAACTGAGATGGGGCTGCAGTAGCAGCATTCAGATTGAGCTTAAACCTGGCTTAAATTGCAACACTTTAAAAATATTGGATTACTTTTCCATTTCTAGCGCTTTTCAGTCCTTATGAGTGGTCATAGTTGGGCTGTTAGACTGCATTAGTTGCAGTGTAAAAGAGCTGCTTAAAGGTGGTTTTAATTGGAGTGATTTTTACTTTGCTTTGGGGGTGAACTGTGCCATACATTGTTGATCACTGGGGTTCAGTTGATAGCTCATACTCCAAGAGGCGAAGGTATGTAGTTGCATTTGGTTTTTTAGGGAATGACTGTTCCTGAGTTGTAGTAACACATTACAGCATACTGTTAAGCGAGAGAGCTGCTTGACAGCTGCATAAAGTCTTCACAACAGACTGAGTTTTTGATCATCAGAGTTCTGGAAAGTTAAGTGATAAAAAGTGACTTTCTATAATCAGGATAAGAACTCTTGGAAGTAGCTGGATTAAGGGGTTAAGTGATGTTATGGTCAAATAAATGTCAGGGTGAAGAGCTCATCATTAAAACATAGATCACAGAACATTGAGGTGCATTCAGATTAGCCTCTTACCTGATTATTTTGCCTAAGTGTTGACTCTTATCCCCAGCTGAAATCAGCCTGGAAGTCGTAGGCCAAAATTCAGATTTTGGGTAAGTGGGTAAAGCTTCCATGAGGCTAGTGACAAGTCTTCTGCATGTAAGAATAATAATATTCCTCTGTTGGTAAGATTAATTGCTCTACTAGGTTAGCAGACAGTTCAGTAACCCGTTTGCATTTGCATCAGTGATGTCTTAAGAATAGAAACCTGGCAGCTACAGTGTGGTTTGTTTCCTACCCCCACCCCCTCATCCCCCACCTCCTTCCCCCCGTAGGTGTATTCTGGTTCTCAGCAGCTGGCTGGCTAAGAACTTTCGCAGAGTTGCCTTTGGACTACTATGTTTAACAGTCATGAGAACATTTATTTTCATTCTTGCCTGATCCATATTTGACCTGGTTGCATTTCAGGCCTCTATGGCCTTCTACAGCAGTGACTCCACAATGAAGAAAAAATGTTTTCCTGCATAATAGATTATTAAAGCTGCTTAATTATTTCACTGGCTGTCTTTTTACAACACACAAATAAGCACTCATCTTCTATGTATTTTATTTTCCTTGTAGACTTAACCAATCTTCCATCTGCTACTGCAGTCTAGTGAGGAATGTGAAGGCCTTTTGGAAGTCTTGTGTGCTATACCAGTTTAATCAGGGTTGGTCAACAGGTACATGAACGTTTCAAAAAATCTCTCCAGTAGTCCTGTGAGGCACTATCTCTTCTGCAAAAAACATATTAATTCTCTCCCTGTACATTTGTCTTTTGTATATTTATTCAGCTGTAGTTTCTGTCAGTCTGTTTAGTGATGATATAGGATTGTAGACTGTAATTATTTGGGCAATCATTATTGACCCTCTCCTGAAGTAATTGGTTACAGATACTGAAATAGAAGATTGCTGACTGTCTTTAGAAATCTTAAGTGACTGCCATGTGGCCCTCATGATTTGTTCTAAAATCTTCTGTTAGCAGTTTGCTATGACACTTCCCCTCTGACATGACCCCTAGAAAGAGAGCTTAGATGTGATCTCCGATCTTTTCCTCAATTAACATCAACGCACAGAGTTTTTTTCCTGTGTTTCCTACTGTGGTTTTGGCTTCTTGGATATTCTGTTTCATTACAAAAATGTTACAGTTTGTGAAATTTTCAAGAATTGGCGTTTTGGACAGAACTTTGCTCTGACAGCTCAGTAGCTTGTCTTGAACCATGCCTATCAAAAGGTAAAGAACAGGGCAAATGTATATGAAACTTTCCACTATTACAATTCCAGCATCTTCGTAGCTCAGACTTCCTTATAGTAGTCTTCATGTTTTTATGGGGGGGTCTTTTTGAATTGGTTGTGTACTTAATATGGTGAAATTTTAAATGGCATCCATGCTCTTGAGAATATTTTTGTCTATCTGCTCAATCTTGTTTCCTTTTAATTCAGTTCCTCGCATGTTGTTCTGCTTTTTGAAATGAAATATTGAAATAATATTTTATTATTTATTTATTTTTAATTCCCATGGGAATTTAAATATGTTCTTCTGGAGTGCTGTCTGGATAATTGCATCTTAAACTGTACTGTATTGCTCAGAATTCATAGAATCATAGAATAGTTAGGATTGGAAATTACCTTAAGATCATGTAGTTCCACCCCCTGACATGGGCGGGGACACCTCGCTCAGACCATATCACCCAAGGCCTCATCCAGCCTGGCCTTGAACACTGCCAAGGATGGAGCATTCACAACCTCCCTGGGCAACCTATTCCAGTGCCTCACCACCCTAACAGGAAAGAATTTCCTCCTTATATCCAATCTAAACTTCCCCTGTTTAAGTTTTAACCCATTACCTCTTGTCCTACCACTACAGTCCCTAATGAAGAGTCCATCCCCAGCATCCCTATAGGCCCCCTTCAGATACTGGAAGGCTGCTATGAGGTCTCCACGCAGCCTTCTCTTCTCCAGGCTGAACAGCCCCAACTTTCTCAGCCTGTCTTCATATGGGAGGTGCTCCAGTCCCCTGATCATCCTTGTGGCCCTCCTCTGGACTTATTCCAACAGTTCCATGTCCTTTTTATGTTGAGGACACCAGAACTGTACATAATACTCCAAGTGAGGTCTCACAAGAGCAAAAACACAGGGGCATGCGCACCTCCTTTGGCCTGCTGATCACGCTTCTGTTGGAGTCTGTGTGCTACCAGAATGCCTTGAGCTCATTCTGTGGCACTATTGAGTGTGTATTTTCTGCAGACTAGGTCCCACCGGTTTGTGTTTTGGTTGTGTTATTTTTCAGTCTCAGCATTTAGTCCAGTGATCAGTCTACAATCTTGCAGGCTTGTAGCAATTGTGTTATTAAGCATCTTTTGCTGTTACCAGTTGAGAAGTGTAAGATCTTCCCTAGTTTCTCTTTCCAAACCTTTAACTCTGTAGGTACTTCCTTTTGGTAGTTTTCCATTTAGAAATACTGTGACACTGCCTATGTAGTTTTTATTTTTCTCCTTGGTACTAGCATTTTTAGGAAAACAAATTACCCAAATTTGCATTTTTTTAAAATCTGATTTTCTTGGCAATTTCTTTTTTTTTAGTTTAGCATTGGTAAGAAATAACACTTGAGAGGAAAAATATGCAGGTTTTATTTATGGTTGTAGACCAACAGTTCGCACATAAATTTGTCTTATTTTTGTCATACCTACCAAAGCAGGCCATTAGAATCATTTTAAGAGCTTTTGTTGGAAAAAATACTTACACAAGAAGATGTGTTTTGGTCTTACCTTTGCTACATATTATGTGCATGTACTGTAAATCAGCCCAAGTTTGTCTGTCGGCTAAGGATCTGTAAAAATAGGAATAGCAAGGGTTTGAGTTAGGCCTGAGATTCAGTCTTGGCATAGTCTCATTTCTGCTTTGCTCCCATCTGTTCAGGTGTATTTAAAACTTTTCAATTAAAAGCTTTATGTGCTTGTGATTCTTTTTTCATTCTAGAGAAAGAAAATATATAGAATAAACCTGGGTAATTTTAAGAATCAGTGAATGAAGTAGTTCTTTGCAGCAAAAGCTGACATATAGAGAGATCTAAGTTTGAATTATTCAGCTCTAGAGTCAAGAATAAGATACGTAAAAGAGAATATTGGATTAAGTTAATCTTCATTATAACTGACTGATTTTCAGGGAGGTATGAGCCAACTGCGTTGATAATACTTCCCCCCCCCCACCCCCCCCGAAAATCTCTTTCATTCAAAGTGAATGTTACCTTTATTGCAGTTCAGATGCTATTACATAATGGCATTTGGCTGTAAAGCTAACTTAGGAAGGAATTAAAAGGTGGTTGCCTCTTTTCTAGGATTAATCTGGTTCAGAGCTTTGCTTTTGGTCATGTTGTCCCCAGTTTATGACTCGATGCACACATTCTCCCCCCCCTTCCCCAACTGCTCCTACTCAGTTAATGGACAGGACGGTTTGAGTAAGTCTGTAAATGCATAGAAGTTGATACTCTCTATTTAAAAAATGCTGCCAAGTCTGAGAAACCTAATGACTGTTATAAAACCTGAAGAATAAATATAGGCTTGAACTTTGAACATTTTCAGTCTCTTGTGAATGATCACATGTTTTAATGTAAGCTGTAAATGCTTGAGTCTGTGATAAGTGTCATTGCAGTGCACATATGCTATTTGAAAATTATTAGCAATGTAAGGTTTATACTGCATTGTAAGCCTGGTTTATAATGGACGCCCTGTAATTTTCCTTTTCTTATATCTTCATTTTAGCATGGTATATTCTGCTATAAGCAGCAAGGAGGTTGTTGTGTCGAAAAGCAAAGAAATGTACCTGCTAAGGTTTCTTTTCTCAGTAGCTCAGTTTACATGAAACATTTATTTCCTTAATATTCTATTACAGATACACTTCTTAATTGTAGTTTTTGATTACTTAATTGTAGGTATGTCTGTCTCTTGCCAAATGTTGGTACTTTTACTATCTATAAAGCATCAGGCATAAGATTCTGGAAATGTGATGTGATAGAATGGAAAATCTCAAAGAAACAGTATTGTTGCTGCTTTACTCATGGCAGTGATTGTATAGGCTAATATTTTCTAGGATTTAGGATTGTAGGATGATAGTGCTAAAAGTCAGGTTTGGACTTAAACTGTATGTTTAGAAGAAAGTCAGTTTAATGAGCAATTGGTGGGAAAGGTTTGAGATGTAGAAACTGTTTTGGATCTCTAATGTTTGTTTTAATCCAGTTTCAGAACTCACTGCTTTTGTGGAGGGCAACACATCGGTACAAGAAGAGCAGATTCCTCACAGAAAGAAAATAAAAGCTCTTGGAGCAACTTACTAAGGTAAACAGATTGCAGTGGATTTCTGGATGGGTAAGTATTGGTGAGCAGGATATTCCTAAATCCTTTATTTACCTTCCTTTATTAAGGATTTATAAAAAAGCATAGAAAACTTTCTAGTTCACAGAAACTTACTGATGTCATACATTAGTGTGTGCTTCCAAGACTTAGCCAAATTATAATGAATTACATCTGTATTTTCTTGTTGTGTATATCAAGATCAATTTAGCTTACTGGTTTTTAGTACAGATTGTTTTAGAGAGATCTTAAGGTCCTTTTGCACCTGTTATATACTAGTTTGGAATTACAGGTACAGAAATTCCATATTGAGGTTGCCTTTTATAGTTTTTTTTTAAATTCATGATAGCATTGACAATTACAAAGAGCAGATTCCCCAAATTGAACCATTACTAAAAGCAAACAGTAAGCCCCAGGCAAAGCAGCTGCTGGGAAGGAGCCTGAAGAAGCATCACTTGCTGTTAAAAAAAAAAAAAAAAGGAAAAAAATAAAAAGAGAGAGATTAAGTTGTTGAAATCTGCAGTGGAATAGGAGATACTAAGGCTGTCACATGAGCTGTCTGTGGTAGTGGCTAGTAATGAGAGGTTGCTGTGCACTTTCTGCTGCTCAATAATGTATCTGTTCTCATCATGTGTTCCATATCTCTCTTGCTTACTTCTGGGCTCCAGTTGTACTGGGCCACCTAAGGACCTTTGTCAGTGTGGGGCTGGAGGAAAATCAGTAGGATTTCAAAGTTGTTATGCAGAACAACATTTCTTTCTTTTTTTTTTTTTTCTTTGTTGTTAGGCACTTGGATGCGTGCTTCAGTCTTCTATATATTTCTAATAGGAATGAAATTTAATAGGAATTCAAGTTTTCTTTCTGCATGTCTACCTTTTGGTCTTGCTTTGCAGATTAGTAAAAGCAGTGTTACAGCATCATTGTGTGCATGTATAGGTGGGAAAGAGGCTGAGAAATTGGGATCATGCAATAAATATGAAGAATTCTGTTTCCTATATATATGTATATACATGTATTCCTACATATGTATACATTTCCTGTTTATGTATTGCTAAATAATGATGTGTAGTTAATGCCTGGAAATGTTGGTGATGGCAGTATTTTTTTTGCTAATGTAGGATTAGAAAGTAAATGAATGTTAAGAGGCCCAAAGAAGAGCATAGAGAAACTGTGTATTTTCTTTATGTGATCTCAGGAAGAATAATGGAATGATTTGGGTTGGAAGGGACCTTAATGATTGTCTAGTAAGAAAACAAAGTAAAAGCTGGAACTATTAACAATAGTGTGTTTAAGAACTGTTACTGTAAAGTTATATCTTATCTCTGAAGTTGGATGTTTTTTCTTGCTTTATTTTTTCCTTTAAACAGCAGATCTGGAATGGACGCGAGTCCTCTGGGAGGATTAGGACTTCCTGAACATACTCCTGGTCTGCTAGGGAGTACCACCATGTCAGCAGGTCTTGCAAATGTAGGAAATACATTTGGAGGCCCACCAAGTTCTTTAGTTTCTAGGCCTAATAAATTTCAAAGCTCACCTATAGAAGATGATGATGATGTAGTTTTTATTGAACCTGTACAACTTCCACAAAACTCTGCGTCACTGATAACAGATCAAAGGAATGCTGCTTTTACATCATCAAAAAATGAAGAACTTCAGGGGAATGATTGCAAAATGCTTTCTCCTCCAAAAGATTTAAATTCTCAAAAAGGGAGTATAAGTGAAACTATTATTATTGATGATGAAGAAGACATCGAAACAAATCGAGGACAAGAGAAGAATGCTTCCGGTTTTAATGAACGAAGACTTCCAGAGTGTAAAAATAGAACCAACGATATGGAATTCTCACCTTCCAGTTTTTCAAGAAGTAAGGTAAATTCAGGAATAGGTAATAGTGGTATAACCACAGAACCAGACTCTGAAATTCAGATTGCTAATGTTACTACATTAGAAACAGGTGCTATGAGCTCTGTGAGTGATGGTCATTTAGAAAATGCCGAAGGGCGTGACATGAACTTAATGATTACACATGTAACCTCACTGCAGAATGCCAACTTGGGAGATGTATCTAACGGACTGCAGTCAAGTAATTTCGGTGCTAGTATGCAAACATACACCCCATCTTTGACTTCACAGACCAAGACTGGTGTAGGACCTTTCAATCCTGGTAGAATGAACGTGGCTGGAGATGTATTTCAAAATGGAGAATCTGTGACTCACCATAATCCAGGTAAGTTGCTGTTCTCACCATATCCTTGAAAGCTGAAAATAAATAATAGAATGCTTGATTAAAATACTTTTGGCAGTGGCACTGCTTAGCATTTTAGCTTAATTCGCCTGGAAGATTTTGGTTCTCTTCATCCCAGTCCCAACTGTATCTGTGACTCCAGAATAAAATACGATCAATGACATAAACTGTTAGGTAAACTATACCAGTTTAGCAGTTAGTGATACCTTCAGGTGGTTTGAGAGTATTTGTATCTAAAGCAAAGCTTTCTTTGACTTAAGTCTACCCCTTTAACTGACACAACTAAAGCTTATCATATTTATGCAACTTTTATACCTTTTTGTGGAGTTCTGTGACCAGTTTAATGAATCAAAGTTATTGAAGACTTCTGATCTGTTGTCTTGAATATAGTCTGATGTGCAAAATAAGAGAACTTGGAAGTCTGATCATAAGTTGTAAGTAGCTAGCTGTCATAATTCATTGCATACCAAGCAGTTCTTAGTGTTTACAGTGCTTACCAGTGGTGTCCAAGTTACTTGTGGACTTGTGTGTTCCTGCAGTAACTTATACACACTTTATAATTGTTCCTTAATCACCTGTGATAATATGAATTTATATCATACAATATTAGTTTCAATTTGATGGTTTTGTTGTATATTTCTGTGCAAATAGCAGTATATTGTCTCCTGATTTAGCCGGTAAACAGATATTGCTGAAAGCCGAATGGGGCAGCCATAAATGGTCTTCTGGGATTGCTATTCTACAGAATTTAAGCTTTCACATGAGTAATTTAAAATCTTCCAGGTTCAAGCATATACTGGTGCTTTTCTGCCCTGTTAGGCTAGAAGTGGGGAAAAAGCCAAATCACCACCTTTGCTACTGGTTTAACTTCAAACTAGTTAGGGTAATTTTAAAAGGAAAATTTAAACCCATTACAATCTAGGTGCAATAGACCCTTGTTAATTCGTGATTTCTTAATTTGTCCGTATGCTGATTAAAATACACGTGTTTGGGGGTGTTTTAAGTTGTTTTTCAGCGGATACAGCTTTTCTTTTTGGTCATATACTACCAAATGTATTTTTGCATAAGCATTAATACCTTTCATGTTCTATTATGGAAACAGCAGTATGAATCCAAGCTTTAAGTTGGATGTTAGCATGTGGGGGTTTTGTGTTAAATTTGAAACTTAATTCAAAATTTGACTCCTGAATTTGAAAGCTGCTATTATACTTTGGATGTCTGTCTGAATAATTTAGGAAATCATTTCCTAATCTTTTAAAACCAACATTCCCACTACTGCTAGTTGATCTCTTAGACATTGAGTATGATTATTGCTTTATCACAGATGGTCAACTAGTTGTGGATGAGAAGCATTTGTTACCTTAATGTAATGCCTTTGTTTTTCTTGGGCAAAGTACATCTTAAGAACATCAACATGTGCTTTCCCTTAACCTACTGAATTTAACATTTTTGGTGTGATTAACAGCGACGTACTGGAAGTTTTCCAATATGAATTAAGTGTGATAGACTTGCACCATAGCAATATTGAAATAGATTGAGTTTGGAGTATTGGCTGGAAGTCCTTTTAGGAACTTAATGAAAAAGACCCGTTTGAAGGAAGGGAGGGAAATGTGGATTTACGAGTGGATATGAGATATGTATTTCAAGGTGTAAATATACAGGATTTTTTTTATGGTTGTGGGTTTTCTATGTGAAAAATAAACAGCAGTAGGTTGAAAAGCAAGCAGGAAAGGCTATCACAGGTAAGAGGAAGGGAGAAAAACACCAAACGAGGAATTAGTAAAAACACAAGAATAAACAAGATGAGGAAGGAGGGAAGACGGCTATAGTGGAAACGGCTTTTATGCAAGAAAAAGCCTGAAACACGGTAGGTGCAGGTCATTTATGAGTTTTTGTATTTGTATCTTGAAACCTTTCCACCTTCCTAAGATTCAGTTTTCTTCTTTTTGCCTGGAAGATGCTTCCTTTTCTCCTAAAAGATCTTGTCAGTAGCAATTAACCCTGACTGTTAGAAACTTTGATAATGCGACAGGAAGCAATTGATATTAAACATGTCTAATATATTCTACACAATATAAGTCTAAGATTGCTAAGGATAGCTTCATCATTTCTGGATCAGTGGTGTTCCATCTGTCCTGATTTCCAGATTTCTGAAATATTTCCAGTGGATGTGGAGACTTCTGCTTAGTTAATTTAAGCCCACTGATGATAAAAATACTTTCATTTATGTAATTTGAAGATCATAGATTAAAAAACATTGCTTACGCTTCAGAAATAGGATGTTACAAGATGGGTAGCAAACTTTTTTTCCAGATACCACAACTTTCTTTAGGGATTTGCTAGTTAGAATTAGTTTAACATAAAAACTTCATGTAAGGACTTAATACATCAGTTTACAGAGCAGCTTTGCAAATCTTGGAACTAGCCCATTACCTGAAGATGTTCTTGCTTACATCTCGAACAAAATTTATCTGTGTTTGTTTCCTGTGTAGAGGATTTGAAGCCTTGAAGATGCAAATATGAATTGTTTCCTCATTATTCCCGCCTTTTCTCTCCTCAGTTGCACAGGAATTGGGACAAGTGACGTCTACATGTTGTTAGAAAAATAGCAGATGAGATTTCTTGATCAGGGAACTGGTGGAGTCACCATCCCTGGAGGTACTTAAAAGATGTGTAGGTATAGTGCCTGGGGACATGGTTTAGTGGTGGACTTGGTAGTGCTAGGTTAACGGTTGGACTCTGATCTTAAGGTCTTTTTCCTACCTAAGTGATTCTGTGATTACATATGTGGTTTGGAAGATTTCTTCTGGATCAGTCTATTCCCCTTAGCCAGGTGTCTCCACTGTATGGAAAGTAGTAGCTGCATAACAGAAATTTCTGTCCAACACATTAATTCAGAACCTGGTGTTCCCAGTAAGCATTGGGAGTACCAACTGATAGAATGGCTTTGATTGGAAAGGGACCTTTAAAGATCACTTAGTCCAACCACCATTTTTCTCTGAATGTAATCCTGTTCTGTGCATCAAAACTGTTCCAACAACAAAACCTGGAGAACTGAGGATGGATTTCATAATTGCCCTCATCTGAGCCACGTCATTAATGCAGATGTGTCTGAAGGTTTCAGGCACAGCATATCTCTGCAAAACTCTCCCCACCTCTGCCCCATGTGTGATTCTATGATTCTGTGTTGTGCTGATGCAGGGTTTTTTTGGGTTTGGTGGTTTGTTTTTTTTGTTGTTTTTTTTTTTTTTTTAAGGCATAATTTCATTGAACCATTTTTTCAAGATGGCTCTGCAAGTAAACGTATTGGTACAAGTAAGAGTAAGGACTAATTTTATAGCAGATTTGAGCAGGAACAAGTAGAAAAGAATGGGAACACCCTGAACAGTCATTATAGTAAGAATGGTTTAAAGAGGAACGTGTTTGGTTTTACCTCCTTTCTCCCTTGGTTCCAGCTCTTCTGTTTGCCTGTAAGCATTACGCTGGGTAAATTTACAACTTGTCTTACATGTTTGAGAAACAGGGCGTCCTTTACAGCTGCAAAGTCACAGCGGCAAATTGTCTACTTGCTAAGGAATGTGTGTTTTTTGTTGTCCTTGGGTTTCTAGAACTTTGTCCCTAAAATTAATTTTAAAACCCTCTTTGGGAAAGAGGACCTTAGGAAATGGTGTGAGGAAAGGGTGCCTTCTATTTAATGAATGATTATGGACCAAGATAATATCTCTTAAGAATAAAGCTTGGGCAGTTGCTGAAGCTTGTAGGTTAAGGTTTTTGTTACCTGAATTTACAGAATTTAAAATTATCTTTTTTTATATTTGCTTGTTAATACTAGTTGTAATAACACTCTAGGAATACGCTGAATTACTCAGTAAGACATTCAAGGCTTTAGTGTTTTTATTCAGTTACATTAAATACTGTGTTTACTCAAAAGTAGTAGGACAAGTACTATCCAGTAGAGTAATACTTATGCAGGTGTTTACTATTCAGTAAGTAATGGTGAGGTACTGTTCTAGATGCTGGAAATAAAAGGTAAGTGCCAAGTGCTGTGACAGTGTTTGGGATAACTATTGAAAATGTTCTGTTTTGGTTTCCCCCTCCCCCCCCCGGTAAATGTATTTTGTAGGTTCATTGATTTCTGCAGAGGAAGACTTGGAACTCCCATAACCTTGCCACTTTTGCACATTAAGTGGTATTCATTGCATTGAAAAGCTTACTGAGGAAACCAGGAACTCTTAGAGGAATTAATAACATTGATGCAGATCCCAGATGTGGAGCCACTGTGCTTCACTCTAACTGCAGTATAGTTCTCTGGCTACATACTGGACTAGGAAATGAGTATGGGGAACCCCAGTTCTAGGATTTATCACAAGAGGCCAGACATGCGATGTTTGTTTAAAGCTTTAGAACAAAATAACTAATGAATATCTAAGATCTCATGTTTTTGTAGATTTGCGGAGTTTGTATCTTACACCTTATCTTAGAAATTATGTTATCTGTTCATCTTCTCTCTTTTCTGTTTTGTTGGGTTGTTTTTTTTCTTGTGTGTGGGGTTGTTTTTTTGTTGTTGTTGTTTTCTGGTTGTTTTTCTTTTTTTTTCTTTTCAGTTGCAGTTTTGTTTGCCGGGAGATAAAAATACCAGTTTGCAAATCCATTGCAAGTGAACTGAGGCCTGCAGAATTTGTCACTAGATGTAGGATGGGACCATCCTGAAATTTGTTCATGTTCCAAAGCTTTGTAACAATGGAGACTGATACTATCAAGTAGCATTTGACAGGAAAATGATTTCATGCTCATATATTTGTGACTGTTCTCTCTCTCTCTCTCTATTTATTTATGTACATGTCTCTTCACTTAGTTATGTTTGTTTTTTTCTTGAAGATTCTTGGATATCCCAGTCAGCTTCCTTCCCTAGGAATCAGAAGCAGCCAGGTGTGGATTCATTGTCACCTGTAGCATCACTTCCTAAACAGATTTTCCAGCCTTCTGCCCAGCAGCAGCCTTCTAAACAGGTTAAAGTCACATGTGCAAACTGCAAAAAGCCTTTACAAAAGGGACAGACTGCGTATCAGCGAAAAGGATCAGCTCACCTTTTTTGTTCTACTACCTGCCTCTCATCTTTCTCACACAAACCCACTCCAAAGAAACTTTGTGTTATGTGCAGAAAGTAAGTAATTTTAAAATTTTGTTTCCTATTAGCAGCTAAACCCAGTAATATTGGAGATTCTCATGCATGAATGAGAACTGTTCCATTGATGGTACAAAGTCTGACTATACAAGTACTTTATATAGTGTCACTTTAATGTTGTTTGGAAATGTTGTGCCTGTGATAACAGAAGTACCATGTTTTGAATTTGTATTATGGTAGATGGTTTCTATGAAAGCTGCACTAAAAGTTACTGGGGTTTTGGTCTTATATCCTCCGACAAGATACATTTTCTATATCTTTAGTCCTTTATGAGAAAAAGTGGACCTTGTGTTGTATAGAAAGCATTCATTTTGATAGATGAAGACAAAAAAAACCCCAGAGGCTTTCAGAGAAGGAGAAGCTGATGTTTGCAAGAAGCTCAGAGAAAACTGGGAGCTCTTCTGCTGTTGGCAGTGTGAAGAAACCGTAAGATGTTCCCCATAGTTAGGGGCAACTATGGCAACTTTTGAAGAATGACAAGCATACCTACATAAATAGCATAGGAATTACTATAAGAAGGAAAGTATAGGAAATACCTGGCATTCTCCTCAGTGTTTACAGCTTTTAGTCACTTGTGTTACTTTATGACTTTACACTTGTGTCCTTTGATAAAAATTAGTATGTGCTTTGATACAAGTTAACAGTAAGTCCTGGTGGAATCTAGCCAGAAGCTGTAAGCTCCTCAGGGTAGGAACTGTGGCATTGTTTTGCAGAACAGAAGTGATAACATTCCTTAACACAAATCCTTACTAGCATGCCAAAAATCTACTGATTTTTCCTTTGGTGGAGGAATATCCAGGGGTGGTGCAAGTTTATTTTCAAGGAAAACTTACTAGGGAAGCATACAGAATTTTTCCAGTGTTTTCTACTCGTCCTAGTTTTAGAGCTCCCAGGTATGGGTTGTCTGGGTTATTTTTTTTTCTAACTGGTGATTCATCATGATGTCAGAAGACTTCCAGATGTGCCCAATTTTATATTTATTCTGCCTAATAGCATTTTTTTATGTCAGTAAGTTTTTTTGCTTAGGCAAAAGGGGGAGGCTTTTATTATCCTTACTGCTCCTAATTTGTGGTATTCAGTAGTTTGTTATTAGAGTAAGCTACCTTAGAAATGACCTTAGAAGTTTGGGAGAGCTGATTACAAAGGCATTCTGACAAGCGTGGTGTTAGTGACTTTGCTAAGTTTGCAACATGTGCAGCATAAAATTGAAGGACAAGGAAATCCAAAAGCAACTTCAGTGAACAACACTGTAAGGTTGATTAGAATAGGGTTTGTTTTATTTCAAAATAATTTGTTGATGGTTGTATGTCTGCATTAAATTGGTGCATTTTCATGGGCAACTGCATGAAGTGTTCAGGTAGTTTGGAAGTTTAATGATAAAATTAACTTTTTAAAAATTTTAAATGCTAGACTTCTAGGTAAGTTTCTAGGTAAGTTTTAAGCTTTTTGATTGTATTTATGAGAAAACAACCTTCTCTCATCCTGTCCAGAGATTAATATTGGAAATAGTGGGAAATAGAGACCATTTCTGGCCTTTTACTATACAGCTGAATTTTTATATAAATTGAAAGTATAGCTTTTGTGTAAAGTTGCAAAAGGTTCAGAGTTACTTTTTTTAATAAGATTGAGTTCTCCACAACTGGTGCCTAACTGTGCATTAGTGTCACTTGGGTCTGGAATGATGTAATGTGGGGAGGGAAAGGGACAATCCAAACAAAAAAATGGGGTTTTACATAGGAAAAACCTAGAACGTGCAGTACTTGCAGTAGTAAAAAAACATCAAACTTAGAGTTTGACATGTCACTAACACGTCTACACCCATAAAACTGGTTTGAAATGTAAAATGAAGAACGAACCTTACAAGATGTTAAATTTTCTTGTTTATGTATATATGTGTATTTACACGCAAGAACACTAAAGGTTTTTTTTTGTCTTCCAGAGATATAACAACAATGAAAGGTACCATTGTTGCGCAGGTTGATTCAAGTGAGTCTTTCCAGGAGTTTTGCAGTACATCGTGTTTATCCTTCTATGAAGATAAACAGAATCCCTCGAAAGGAGCTTTGAATAAATCACGATGCACTATCTGTGGTAAACTAACTGAGGTCTGATCCACTTTTTTTTTATCTTCTCTTTCTCAGTAATGACGGTATTAATAACTTACGTTCTGAAATAAGAGAACTGAAAATCAGGAAGTTTAAAATCTGATTCACTGTTTTCATATACAGTGAATTATTAAGATATGCAGGCTTAATATTCATGAAGAGCAGCTGAAGAAAGAATTCAGAGAGGTTAATACTTGATTTTTGTTTCAGAAACTTTCACTGATTGTTACTGTTGAGAGTTTTATTTAGGTGTAGAATCCTACAACCCATATCTCACACACAGAAGAATTGCTGTGGAGAAGGTCAAGATTTACTGTAGTATTTACTTCTTTCACTGTATGTTTTGGAAGACTGTGCAAATTTTAGACATCTGTAGAATATATACAAAATTTAAAATTCTCGTAATGTAGTAATTTATTCTTGATGTCGTTACTGAGCCCACCATAGCTTGGCCTACTTTACATGTGTGCCTGGGTAGTCTTCATATGGCATGTTAGTCCGCTAATTGAGTATGTAACAAATTTGTGTACACAGACTTGCTCTAATGTGAAACTATTACATCCTTCCCAGTCATCTTTGCTTCTAGGCTGCAGGAGAAGATGGGTCTGAGAATTTTTTCCTAGAGCTTTCAACACAACAGAAACGCCAGTTTATGTTTCTGTATTTCATGGCCATTTCAAGTGTATCTGTTCTGAAATAGCTAGTATGTTCTTATTTTAGTTACTGTACTTGAATGTAAGATTTGCAGCTTGTCTGGTAGTTGCAGGGTACTTTGTGCTTGTGTGGTGATAGAATTTTTTTCTTTACTTTTGTTTTTTAGATTCGTCATGAAGTTAGCTTTAAAAATATGACTCATAAGCTCTGCAGCGACCATTGCTTCAATAGATACAGGATGGCAAATGGTTTAATAATGAACTGCTGTGAGCACTGTGGGGAGTATTTACCCAGCAAAGGAGCTGGAAACAATGTTCTTACTATTGATGGTCAGCAGAAAAGATTCTGCTGTCAGAACTGTGTTGGTGAATACAAGCAGGTAATTATGGTAATTACTTATCTATAATTTAAAATTAGAGACATTAATAGTTCTTAAATTTATCCTGTTACGTGTAAGATGGTTTTACTTCATATTAAAGTCTTAACTAACAGACATCTAAAGATAAATTAATGCCACTGAGCGCAAACCAGCTGTAATGGACCTTTTACTGGTGGCATTTTTTGATGTTGCTATAATAATACCTGTTTGTTAATGAAAATATCATTGAAATGAAACCCTTTGTTAATGTCTTTCTTTCTAATGGGCATATCACAAGTATACTGATCACAAGCCTGACACACAGGCTTACTGGTCCTTCAGTGATGTTCTTTTTTAGGTATAAAAGCTTGCTTATGTGCAATTTAAACATTCAAAAATGTTCCGACTATACAGATTACACATTGCAGTGAGTGTTCTAACTGATCACGCATTGGTTGTGTACCTGTACTAAGTCTAATCTCCTTCAGTGCCACAGCATCGTATTTCAAAATTTTCTACTTTCATTCTACCATGTGTTAAATTTTATGATTTGGGTTTTATTTATGTGTGAGACAATTAAGATAGTAATAGTTATTGTGGTAAAAAATAATTCCAATTCAAGAAATCTGATGCTGATGTCTTTTACATATTACAGAGACAGCTTAGCTCTCAGTCATTGCTAATGCTGTCTGGAAAGTTCAGATGTTAATCAGAGTATTTATGGTATAATAGTATACCTCTGAAATATTAAATATTTGGATGGGGGATATGCAGTTTGGGGATTTTTTTTTTTCTTGGTACATTCTGTTCTGTATTCGTAGGGACAGTGTTACACAAAAGTACTATTTTACTAGCAAGAAATTTCTTTATCTGATTTTTGAAGTTCACTCTTAAATATATGAGTGGCCCCTGTGCTGCACATTGCTTTGGGTTCTTTCTTACTCTTTCCTTTCCTCTTGGATTATTGGTTTCTTCAGAATGGGAGCGCAGTGCTGAATGTTTTTAAGTACTTTAATGTTGCCTGATGTGTCTTTTGTATTTTCTCTTTGGGCATTCAATTCTCATGCTTTTGGGGATGGCTGTTCTGGTGTGTATGCAGTGTGCAAACAGCACATCTGGAAACATGCATATGTAAACAGCGTAACTAAAAACGTAACATAAGCATTATTCTTTCATCACAGCTATACGAAAAGGGACAGGATAGGTTTCCAAGATACTAGAAACGTAGGCATGTCCAGAAGCCATGGAAAGACTTGAAGAAACGTTGAATACTGTCTCTTGAAGAAACAAAAAGACATGAGATTAACTTTGAACTTGACATTCCCACACAACCAGTATAACATGCAGTGCACATGGAATTGTGAAATGAACATGGAATTTTGAGAGGTTGAATGATAAATGTGTATTTAACTCATTACAGACTGTACTCTGTTTTGTTAGAAACTGTATTTTGTGTTTAGATGTGTATTTGCAAATGAGAAGGGTATGGGTAGCAAGTTACATGTTCTGGTTTGATTTGGGGAGGAGCAGTTTGTAGTATCAGGAATCGTCACAAGTAGTGTTGGGTATCGTTCATTATTTTGAGAGCCTTCAGAAAACCTTTAAGATTGAGACACATTGTTTTGGTGTATCCAGTTCTGATAACAGCGTTTATTCAAGCAAGTTCTTAATTCTTTTATAGAAGTATTTGTTGCTGGGCAGCCATAATAGGCTGTGAGAACCTTAATTCTAGTGCTGATGTGCATCTGGTTTGGACTGGTGATTAAGTGTAACTCTTAACTGGTAGGGTTCAAATGTTTCTGGAGTTTGGGGGTTTGAGGGTATTTTTGATAGTAAGAGAAACTCAAACTATCTAGTTCTGTAGTGTATGTTGTAGGATTCAAAGTTGCTCAGGACACAATTATTGGAGAATATTTAGCTGTCTAGCAGGAATTATTTAGGTTTGAACTTCCTTTTACTTTAAGGGGTTTGTTTTTTTTCTTTTTAACTGAATGTTTTCAAGGAATTCTGTGGTTTTTAAAAAAGGAATTTAGATTTTGGAAAATGTCACTGCCAACTCACTGGGCCACAGTGGTAAATTGTAGGTTGCTTTCTTCAGTCGTAACAATGTTTCTTGGAATTCTTTTAGATCTTGCTTTTAAAAGAGAACCGGTGAAGGAGAGAACATGGGAGAGTTGCTATTACACAATGAAATAAACCCAATGGAATTGATAATACAGGAAAAATCAATGTCGTTTGATTACAGCATTGTTTTTACAACGATTGTGTGTCACAACAATTTTAGCAAATGTTTTTATTACAGTTGTAAAACATGTAGGTCTTGCTAGTATGAGCTTTGTATTAAGCAGTTTATATTGTACATGTCATGCTTATCAATATGCTATATATCTGTAGTAGTAATAAATGAAAACTGACTCTTATGACATGTAACTATCTACTTCATCCCTATTTTCTTTAAATAAATATTACACTGATTTGACCAGTTAATTTTCAATAACTTATCATGGACATTTTTTTCTTCCTGGAATGAGAATTTTAAAATTGTGGATAATAAAAATTACTGTGGCTCTCAGAATGGCCACTTGAGTGCAGATAATCCATTAGCTACAGAGGGTTTTGTTCCTCTGCTTTAGGCTGTTGGTGGGAGCGAGAAACAGTATTATTCCTGGGATGGGGAGAAGTAATTTTTCTGAAGTGTCTGAGTCACTTCTCAAGGTGATAGATGCACTTAGTTTTCTACGTACCAGTTTCAGAACCTGCTTTAAAACTGCGACACAATGAGTCTTGAATTTTGCATCATGTTTTGCTTTTCTGTGAGGTGATAGTGTTTTCTTACTGAAAACTGCAATAATTACAGAACTTAAGTTTCTTTAATCTTAAACTAAGAAAAAACATGATAAAAATAAACAGATTAATAAATTGTGTAAGGGGGTAAAAAAAGACAAAGGCTAACTAATGCTCACTGTGGTTATATGCAAGAGCATGTTAATTTTCTGATTGTACAACAGCCATTCATGAAGACAGCTAAGTCCAAGTCAAGCTTTTTTGAAAAAGAGAAAACAGTGGTAAATTCCTTCCTCCAAAAATGAAATAATTCTGACAGTTTATAAAAAATGCCAAAATAAAATGCATATTGAAAGTGAATTTATTTTTTTTTCTAAACCTGAAGAAACTACTACTGGACCATAAATTCTTTACCTGTTGCACTGAAATTCAAACTCTTCACATGTAGAGGGGTAAGAGGGACCTAAAGAATGATGCTAAACAAAATGAATGAGACTAGAGAATAAAGCTAGAAGATGCGATCACATTTGACAAGGAGGTGGCTAAAGTGTTTAATACTGAAGTGTTTCAGTCTGTGCAAATACTGAAGTACTTTATTTCTTCAAGTAGGCATTTCAGTTTCTTCAACTATTTCTTCAAGTAGACATATAACTGAAATGATAACCAGTTACTTCTGTAATTAATTTAAAAATCAGTGTGTATGCAACAGATTGAAACATCCCAAATATGCCTGCCATGAATTCATACTGACTAAAAGCACATACATATGTTGTTTCAATGTTTCTGATACTGTTGCGTATCTTCTGTCTCTACAAAGTTTACTGAATTCCTTTTCAAGGCAGTTGCAATGTTTGTGTCCTGGTTTGCTGGATTTGGGTACAAGCTTGACAACCTTGTTCTAACAAACAAGTGAATTCTGTGACTTGGCTTGTGCTATACATTTTAATTTTCAGCTGTTCAACGAAGCTAAAGCTGAGTTGTTGTCTGCTTCTAAAAACAGTTTTTAACTGCTTTGCTTACTGATCTGATCAATCTGTAGTGCTCTTGATTCTGCTATCAAAGCATTTAATCATTGAATGCTTTACTAGTTTATAATGTTACTTTACTTTTTTGGTTTTTTTTTTTGGTGTTTTTTGTTTGTTTTTGTTTTTTCTCTGCTGCTGTAACTAAAATTCTTGTTGGAATATGACCTGGGATTTGCTTTGCTTTGGGCACTTCTTTAAAGTGATGGTCTTCATGTGCTGTCAAAAAAAAAGAGGAAGCAGCTCTGTCTGTTTCTTTATAGGTTTCTTAGTAGCCCTGTAATAAAATGAGTACTGGGAGAACACAAGCCAAGTGGGTGTTTTCCTAGTTGGAGAGGATGCTTGCAGTGTCTATTCTCCTAGTGAAAATTTTCCTTCAATATTAAATAGAAGTGCATTTGATTGAATTCCTTGGTTAGACAAATACTTGCTACTGAACATGTTTCAAGACTAGCCAGGTTATTCTATCCCTTGCAACCAGTAGAAAAAAAACAACTTAGGCAGTTGTGCTTCCTTCTTTCAAATTCTGTTCCTTGCAAAAAAACACATGCTTTTATAAAATTCTTAAAATTCATTTAGTCTGCTTTATCTGTGTGGAGGGGTTTAGGAGCCTTCACTGTATACACTGGTACGCATATATCAGTTCTATATTTTGTGATTCATTGCTTTTGTAGGATTTGTATTTACTCTCACAAAATGTATTGTTACCTACTAGTTTAGATCTCACTGAATGCAGTGATAGAATGTCTTGCCATGCAGTACTTCAGTGGAAGCATCTAGGGTTTTCAGCTTGTCTTGTCACATGCAGTATCTGTTATTTGCTGCTTTGCTATTAAGACAGATCTGTCCTTTTTATTATGATAGCAGAATTAGCCACAAATCTGCTTCCTGCCGTTGTTACTGCTTTGTAAACTGTAGCTTCCAAGTGTCTGCTTTGAGAGCAAGTAGTGTTCATGGAAGAATAATTCTGAGAGTTGAACAAGCTCTTCATGTTGAAATACTAGAAATACTGATTTTTCTTTTTTTTTCTTCTTTTTTTTTGTGGTCACTTAGAAGTTACGTGGTTTTAGCCAGTTTAAAATGTGCTTCATAGTGGAGTCTCTTCCTCATGTGGTAAATCACTTCTGCCTCACTTCAGATATTACTTAGTTTTGTATTAAGTAATCTCTGATACTATTATACACTTCTACAAATGGAGATAGCCAGCTGCTTTTTACCCCATCTGCCATGGTTAAATGACAGAAATCTTTGTTAACCAAGAAATAAACAGTTCCCCTTTCTTCTTGCTTAGTGGTGTGGGTTTTGTTTTTTTGGGGTTGGTTGGCTGGTTTTTTTTTCTTGAGGCTTCTTTGTATTTAATGCCTCCAGTTTCTTGCATCTCTGCAAATCAAGGCCTTCTAGAAATGAATCTGTTCTTCTATGTTTTCTTCTGCCTTTTATTTACTCCTGCTTTCTGCAGCCATTTATTCTGCCATTTGTTTCAGTGTCTGTCTTTAACTGTAGAATTTGCTGCTCTTCAATAAAAACCATATAATCAGCTTCCTTAGGCACTTGAATATCTTTCTTAGTAAGTGTTCAGGATGTTACTTTGTGGCTAAAGTGAGGTAGGTGCATCAGAACTTTGTACAGCTTTGTAGTTATGAAGAAGTATTTACGGTAGTCAAAGTGATGAGGTGTGATCTATGTGAGAGCACAGGAAATTCTTAGGAAGAGGAGTCAAGGAGATGGTATGATCTAGGTATCGGAGTTAAGATGGATATAACCACATCTGTGCACTGCTCTACCTGAAATAGTTGGATAGGGTTGAGGGGAAGAAGTAGAAAAGGCAAAACAGAAACAGACATTCAATTAATGTAAAAGTAACTTGTTTTTTAGGCAGGGATTTCACCTCGCCTTTTCTCAAAGGCATGAAGGCAAGTGCCTTGAGTAGGAAAAAAACTTGCAAAAAGAGGGAGCATTGACAGTTGGAGATACCAGAGAAAAGTAACTGGACAAGTTATTGATTTGGCTGTTTGTAGAGTTCAGCTGATGGAATATAAACACAAATCAGTTGGCATTCAAGGGCCACAAAAGCAGTTACTTCAGCTTTTGCTCTTAAGACTTGGGCAAATCCTTTTGGGGTATTATTAATCTCAGTCTCTTCTGTTGAAGCAGAGAAGAGTTTAAGGTTGTTACTCTTGGGGGAGAGATTATTTGGGTGCAGCATTTCAAAAGACTGAATAAATAATACCGTTTCTTTTTTTGCTGTTACAGATTCTGCTGACATCTGGTTCTTTTCTTAGACATGCATGTTGCTACCGGATCCATCCAGATAATCCTTCTTTCAAATAAATCTGAAGTAGTTTAGCTGCTTTTTTTTTCTTGATTGCCCTATTCTAAGGGTTCTCTGTTACAGAATTCCATGTAGTGAATATCTCTGCTTTGCTACTTACAGAAAACTTCTTTCTCCTGAATCTCTTTGAACACAGGGTGACTGTGTTTCTGTTCCAGAAATTTCTGCTACTTACCTTATTTCTAATTCCAAACTGTTACTCTGTAAAGCTACCAGAGAGAAGTTTGCCTGGATTGACAAGTATGTACTGATCTGTTTTACTGTGGACCATATCAAATAAACTGCAAAGCATTTTCTTCAACTGAAAACAAATCTTTGGGCTGCTACATAGTGGTGTAGTAATCAGCTCGTATTCTGGTGTTCTCACTGGGCTGGCCTGTGCATGGGAGAAGTAGCAGCAATGGTCTCTGCACTGCAGGCATGTTCTTCATCCTGCTCTAGTCTTCTGAAAGAATGTGAAGCAGATTATAATGCTTTTCTCAGTCAAGAATAAAACTGTAGCACAGATGCTTAGATTCAAGGCGCTTACAATTTTGCAGCCAGAAGGCTTAAAAACAGACTTTCATTAGTTTCAGTTGCAAGCAGAAGTGAGGCTTACTTCTAAAATACCATGATATTACAGTATTGGTTTGATGTTTATTTAGGGGCTCAGACTTTCTTTTCCTAAGTAGGATGCGTACAAGAAGAGCTCTAGATGTTAGCTTTCATAATCCTTTCAATAGGATGGAAAAATTGAGATTCATTTTAAGTTGTCTGGTGCTGATAATGGCAAGAATAAAAATTCATTGGAAACCTTCCAACTGAAATTTCTCTTATTACCAAGAATTTGGATTTCTGTTGCAACAGTACTTGTATTTCTGGAATACATCCCATTCATCTGTTTAATTTTACATCCTGATAGCCTCTTCTGTAGTTGCCAGTTTGAGTTCCAACACTGTTCTGATGGACAGAAAGAAGATTTGGAATATATATAGAACTAGTTACCTTATAAGAATTTTCTAATCGCATGAAGTATTTTAATGTCTTTTCTTAGTTACCTATCATGAGATGCCTATTGTGAAGTAAACCTTGTTTCTAGAATTAAGTCACTAATCAGGTATGCACACAAGTCATGAACGAACGAGTGAGTTTAGAATAAAATATGGTAAGAATAGAAGAATATTCAGGGTTCTGCATTTACCTTAGACTTTATGCTTTGGCAGATATCAAATACATAATGAGATCTAGCTAAAATCAGGTCATCTTAATGCAGAATCTAGGTGTAGTGGTGAGGGAGAGGTATAATTGGACTACTTAGCATCAATCTTCCCCTTAGATGGTACTGGGCCATTATTACATATAAATTTTTTTTCACTGGATGAATTTAATTTTTTGGGGCTTAGCAATCTAATTGCTACGATTTTCTTTACAATTTGATAGCAGTGTTACAGTTACTTACGACTTTATTTTAAAACTGCAGTCCTTAAACTTTCATGTTTTCATAGGATACTGTAGATTTGAATTTTCCGAAAGTGATGCATGGAAGGAAAATGCATGATACTTTCATGTGGATTGGTTCTGAGTTCATCTTTGAATGAAACTTGAAACTGAGAGTAGTTTGAATGTGAAGGTTTTTGTCTGTAATCACTTTTGCCTTCAACTGAAATATCATGGGGAATGCAAGATGAAGCCAGTACCTTATCTGAAATGCTGCGAAGAAAGCAGCTTTGGAGGAAAAGCCTTGGCTGTTCTGGTGGGCGGCAAGTAGAACAGGAATTCTCAATGTTCCCTTGAGGCAAGGATGGCTGACTGCATCCTGGGTTGTATCACAGAATGCTTGAGCTTGGAAGGGACCTCTGGAAATTTATGTTGTCCACACCCCTGCTCAAGCGGGGTCACATGGAGCAGGTTGTCCAGGACCCTATCCTTTTGAGGTTTGAGGATCTTCAGGGATTAGGGACTCCACAGCCTCTCTGAACAGCCTCTTGTTATAATAGCAAGAGTGTAGGCAGCAGGTCAAAGGAAGTGATTTCTATGCCCTGCAGCCCCCATCTTGCACTTCTGAGATGGCATCTGGAGCCGCTGCATCCAGTTTTGGATAGCACAGGATGAAAAGCATTGACATACTGATGGTAGTTCAGTGCAGACCTATAAAGATGTTTAAAGGGCTGGAGCACATGATGTAGGAGGACAGCCTTGGAAATCTTAGTTTGTTCAACTCTGAGTAGGCTAAAGGGGGACTGGTTATCTAATGGGAGCATATAAAGTTGGACTCTTCCAAGAAGTGCACAGTGGAAGAAAGATGCAACTTGAAAATAATGAGAAACTTGATTTAGATAGAAGGAACCTCCAGTGATGTTTTGGAATGCTCCTTGTGATGCTTCAGTTTGACTAGGCAGTCAAGATCCTGAGGACTCAGCTCTGGACCTGCATTGAGCAGGGCTGCACATGACCTTTGGGGGTTCCCTCTGGTCTGCATGTTTCTGTGATTTTGTACTTCAGATCTTAAAAAGGCAGGAAGTTTTGAGTTTGTTGTGGTTTGGGTTTGTGGTTTATGATTTTTTTTTTTTTTTTATTTTGGGGGGGGTTGGTTGTTTTGGTGCTTTGGGGTTTGGTGTTTTTTTTTTGGTGGGTTTTTTGGTGGTGGTTATTCCCTCCCCCCCCCCCCCCCCCCCCAATTCCCTTTTTACTTAGCAGTGAAGTTTTTGGTAGTCTTTGTTCCGTCTTTTGCTTTGCTGGTGAAGTTTGTTCTCTCTGTTGCCCTGAAATGCCCACAACATGACACAGCTTTACATTTTCTGGAATTTCTTTTCTGAACACCCACTTTTCCTTGTGGATGGTGAAAATACTCAATTAAGTAAAAACCTTCTATAGTAAGAACATGAGAACAGCTGTTCTTGTTCAGATTAGGGATTGAAACTTGTGCAGTATATGTAAGTGGGCACATAGGGAAGAGTAAGAACAGGGCAGATACTCAGGATATTTCTCCAAGCATTCTCTTCAGCTTCTGAATCCAGAGGTCAGGGGATCTCTTGAACTTTATGCAATGTTCCTGTGTGCTGTTTTTAGCAGATAGCTTTAATTAGTTCTTGTCCAGCCTCCTTTTGAACAGATATAAGCATTTTTTTCCATCCGTGACGCTCTGGTATGATCTGCTGACCTCCTGCTTGCCATGTGAAGAGCTTGCCTTGTTTTGTTTGTTTTGAAACGACTTGTGTTGATACTCATGTGATTTCCCATAGTTGTTAGTATTAGAAAAAACAACAGTTGATCCCACGTGATACCGTTTTTGGTTCTGTTGTTATCCTCTGAAGTTGTCTTGTTTCCAGGCCAAAAAATCCTTCTAAGAATGCTGTTTGATCCAATGTATTTCTGTAGTTCTTGTAGTTTTAGTGAATCTTCTGTTTACTCCAGCAAGAACGTTACTTCTAGGGAAATAATTCTCAGGTGCTGTTTTTTTCTGGAGAATGAAATTAATACTGCAGATTCTTAGAGATGAAAGATAACGTGATGAATGTGGGAGTAGAAGTAAGTTATCTGAGAACCTTGAGAAGAGTGCTTCATCTGGAAATCTGACACTTAAGAACAAGAGAAGGTTCTTGATTTGCATATGGCTATGCAAAAGCATGGGATAGTACAGTATGATGTTCTCTGCTGATGTTGTCGATGAAGGAAGCCTTTTAGTTAGATAAGCTATTAATCATAGAGTCATAGAATAGTTAGGATTGGAAATTACCTTAAGATCGTGTAGTTCCACCCCCTGACATGGGCAGGGAAACCTCACACTAAACCATGCCACCCAAGGCTCTGTCCAACCTGGCCTTGAACACCACCAGCGATGGAGAATTCACAACTTCCCTCGGCAACCCATTCCACTGCCTCACCACCCTTACAGTAAAGAACTTCTTCCTTCTATCCAATCTAAACTTCCCCCGTTTAAGTTTTAACCCGTTACCCCTTGTCCTATCACTACGGTCCCTAATGAGGAGTCCTTCCCCAGCATCCCTATAGGCCTCCTTCAGATACTGGAAGGCTGCTACGAGGTCACCATGCAGCCTTCTCTTTTCCAGGCTGAACAGCACCAACTTTCTCAGCCTATCTTCATATGGGAGGTGCTCCAGTCCCCTGATCATCCTCGTGGCCCTCCTCTGGACTTGTTCCAACAGTTCCATGTCCTTATGTTGAGGACACCAGAACTGCACACAATACTCCAAGTGAGGTTTCACAAGAGCAGAGTAGAGGGGCAGGATCACCTCCTTTGACCTGCTGGTCACGCTCCTTTTGATACAGCCCAGGCTGCGAGCGTGCACTGAAGCTGGCTCATGTTCATTTTCTCATCTAGCAACACCTCCAAGTCCTCCTCAGGGCTGCTGTGGATCTCTGCCCCACCTGTAGCTGTGCCTGGGAATGCCCCGATTAAGAAATGAAACACCTGTGTAATGCTGATTGAATACATTCAGGTATGCATTGATCTTTGTAATAGTGATGTACTCCTTTTGAATATTCAAACTTACATGTTTGGAGAGTGCTGTCAAGAGTAATAATGCAGGAGAACTTCAGCTTGAAGGAGATGACGATTGCAAGATTTCAGGAGCAATAAATCTGAAGTTTTGGGCATTTTAAGTTTTTCTTCTTCACCAGTGTCCTGTTGCCTTCACTTGTGTAACAACGTGTTTGAACTTCTAATGTTGCAGAAATGCTCAAACACTTTGTTGCTGTGACAAGGGTCAAGTAAAAGCTTTGCTGTTGTGCTTTTGTTTCTACTTGTAAAGTCTTCTACATCTTTGATACATTTTGTGGGAATTAATATTCTTGTAGTCTTGATAATTTAGATCTAGGTTTTCTAGGTTATTACTAGATATTAATAAAGATTGTTCTTGTTTTTAAGTCTGAAAGATCTAGAGTAAAATCAGTAAAGAACTCTGATGTTATAAGGGTGTTGGACATTCAGAAGCAGTGGACATGTTGCTCCACTATACTTTGTGTGCATGATTTTCTATTGACATCATTTAAATAATGTATTTCAGATGCTGTTAGCAAAAGCTATTTCTACTTTCAAGGGATATTTGTAGAAATGTGGTCTGTGACACAGTGAATCTTTTTCGATTATGCTCTGATCAGCTTACTATAAATTCATTTATTAAACCTGTTTTTTAATCTTTTTACTTTTTCTTTCGGACCTAGAACTTGTAAAAATTCCACCTTAGCTATGCACTATTTTCTGATGATATTCCTGAATACTCTTTGTTAAGGTCTTAGCATATTTGCATGAGTACTTCTAGATTTACATTTTGGTTTATATTCTAGAGGTACCAGGATTATTTGTGCATGCAGGTTTTTTTCTTGGCTGTTGTCAATTAAGCTTGTTCAAGAAGTCAGGTCCATTGTAAACTGACCTTCTGTATCCTCACTGGTAATGTAATTTCAGCTATTCTTGATGGCCTGCTTTTGTCTATTAGCCTGTCAGAGGAGA
The DNA here is from genome assembly GCF_033783945.1 of Neopsephotus bourkii. NCBI lineage: Eukaryota > Metazoa > Chordata > Aves > Psittaciformes > Psittacidae > Neopsephotus > Neopsephotus bourkii. Next base: position 6,617,849 of record NW_026902113.1, read on the forward strand.
GAAATGTATATTGGCAGAATAGCTCCAGCTTGGTATAGATCACTATAATTGTTGCATGTTGGTCTTGGTACTTAGTGCAGATTTTGTCAGTATTCTGGCTTCTTATGAGGACTGTTAGATGCTGGGTAACATTTTTAAAGGCAGATGGAAAAAGGTGAAGATGGGAAGGCAGGATCCTGAAGTTGTATAAAATACACTGTTCTAGGTATTTCATGGTAGAAAACCACAGCAAAGGTTGTGAAAATTGTGAAGTCTGGTATTTTGAAATTTTGCTGATTTCTGCAAGGTGGTACAGCCTATTTGTGGCAGAGGAGTGTGTATTTGTAAACTTTTATATACGTGTTTTTACTATAGGAAAGGCAGTGCATGTTATAAAGCAGCTGCTTCTCTAGCTGTTTGTAAGACCTGGATTTAGCTGGTTCTCAAATTTAGGCAGTTAAAGGTAGGAAGAGTAAAGTTACACATCGAAGCTCCTGTTACTCTGAACAAAGCTGAAGTGCCTATGAAACATGCTTTGCCTTTTCTTCCCCCTTCAGTACTTGAGAAGGAGGGAGGGAAAGGTAGTGCCAAAATCATGCTTCAGCAGAAGGGAAAAAGTGCTTGAGTGTCAATAGACTCAAAAGGAGAGAGTCTGTCTGATAGCTGAAAGAGAGCAAATCTTTATTAGATATTAGGAAGAAATTCTTTACTATGAGGGCAGTGGAACAGGTTGCCCGGAAAAGCTGTGGCTGCCCCATCCCTGGAAATGTTCAAGGCCAGGTTGGATGAGGCTTTGAGAAACCTGGTGGAAGGTGTCCCTGCCTGTGGCAGGGTGGTTGGAACTAGATGAGCTTTCAGGTCCCTTCCAACTCAAGCCGTTCTGTAGTACTATGATAAGAGATGCTTTGCTGCTCAAATAAGTAATCCTGTGATCAGTGTCAACACCATGACACTTTATTTGGGCAGGGAAGGTGTCTACACATTTTGTCTTCAAACTTGATTTGTAGTGTTTGAGATACTTGCCTAACACTTGAGCATGTAATACATGTGGCAGATCAGAATTCTTGATTTTGTGTGTCAGCTATGTCATTGGTATTTCTATTTGGTGTGACTTTTCTGTGCTTTTTATAGAACATTCGTTCCCCTTTGTGGGAAACTGTTTATTGACTGACTTCTCTAAGAGATGTCAAAATTGAGTCTGTTAACCATGTTCATGGAGTCACAGTTCCTCATTGGGTCCAATGAGGAGCATAGGAACCATGCAGTGTGTGTTTTCTGCCTGAAGGACTGGAACTAGAAGAGAAGTTAAATGTTCTCCAAATAGTGTTGTTACCAAGAAACTGCTATGTTTAACTCATGCTTGATAATATTAAGGGTTATAATTTGGAGAGTACAATTTATTCTTTTTTTAAAGTAAGCACCTATTTTGTATCCTTCATCTTTGCCGTATCAGACTCCATTTTTTTGTCTTAGAACCATTGTCCCATCAATGAGGATTGTTGCTTCAAAATCTCCAGCTGAGCACAAGTTGCTGTATACTCTTACTGCAGTTCATAGTTTGCACATGGTGTGGTTTGGGACAGCGTGTTTTGGGATGTGTTGGCGGGTTTGGGGGGGTGTGTTTATTTTATTTTTTTGTTCATTTGTGTGTGGCTTTTTGATAGGTGAGTTTTGGTTTTTGCCTTCACACAGAAGTTTAGTTTTATCCTGCTTCTTCACAGGAGCAAGACTCTTCCATAGAGTTGAATGCTCTGGAGAGGATGATCATGAAAGTTTGTTAGTAAGGTTCTTATGGGGAAGCAAATTGCAGAAGCAAATAAATAAGTTTTCCTTTGTGTTTGTTATACCATAATTTAAAACTAAAAGCCAAACATAGTTTTAACTGATGTATTGTTTTGCTTTGTTTTATGTTTTAGAAATATGGCAAATTAACATCTTGTAGTGGCTGCAGAGCTCAGTGCAGGTTTTTTGACATGACTCAGTTCATAGAACCTAATGGATGTACGGAGCCATACTGCTCAACTGTATGCATGAATACACACAAATCAAAATATGCAGAATCACAAAGTAAGTGAAAAGGATGATGGATCTTCTTCACTGCTAAGACTAGACTTTTTTTTTTTTTAGGTTTGAACACTGGGGGCGGGTGGTTTTGTTTTAGAATTAATCTATGCAGCTGTGACTTCACAGGGTTTTTAAATAAAAAATAACAAGCCCCTGGTTTCCCCCCTCTTTCCTCTCTCTTCCCCCCACCCCTAAAAAAACACCCAAACAAATTCCCTCCCCAGAAAAATCAAAATAAATTCAACCAACCAAAACCCCTAAAAACCCAAAACAAAGCAAAAAGAACGTCCTTATATTCAGCACTAGTAAATGACTCCTGAGGGATCATTTTCTCCCCTGACCTTTTTGCTTGATGTCAGCAACAGTTTTCAACTCTCTTAAGGCTTTGTGAGAAAAAATGTTGAGACATAATATGCTCTGGTGTGTCACAGAATGATAGTGCAATTTTTATGCATATGAATTAATATTCTTTTGTTTGTGATTCAACCCCAATGCCATTTTATCTCCTCAAGTAAGAACTGGAGAAGGATGGAGATAGTTATAATGTATGTGGATATTGTCTAGGTAGAATTTTTAACCTGTTAAAGGAATTGGTCAATAACTCAAAATGTGTGTTCTTCAAATATACGAAGTAGGCATAGGTCTCAGTTCAGCAAACTCAATGTTGAAAATGTTCTAATGAATTTCATAGTAAAAGTGCAATTTTGTATTTAATGCTGACCTTTAGTGGAAGAATTCAACCTCTTCAGTTTCTTATGGTTTATGTGGCTTGCAGAAACTGACTGGAAAATAGACAAATCAGAGCTTTTCACATTGAAATGGTGGGAAGAGCTGACCTGTAATCCAGTATGTTTTTTATTAAAAAAAAATTTTTTGGCTACTATTTTGTGTTAATTTTGTTTGTAAACTACATTTTTCTTTTAGGTATGGGAATTATTTGCCACTTTTGTAAACGAAACTCTTTACCTCAATATCAAGCCACAATGCCTGATGGAAAACTGTACAGCTTTTGCAGTTCCAGTTGTGTAGCTAAATTTCAGGTTAGCTGTTGTGTTAAGTCTTTTCCTCCCTAATATTTGTGTACTTGTGTTTGTGTTAAGTATTTGCATATTTAATTCACTTGTATATATGTGTTTATGAGGTATAATTAACATAGCAGATGCTTCTGACTCATAACAATTTCTTTGCTCAAAGTATTCTTTCATAATGACAACAGTAGCTGCTGTCTTAAACTTACAAAATCTGATAATAACCCTTTTCTCCTTGATACCATAAAAAAACACAAAGTAATATCACTGGTAATCTTTTTACCACCCAAGCTTCTTTATGGAGATGAGCTGTTCTGTGTTGAAGATAAACAAATTTCAGCTCTCATACTAAATACTGTAAGAACATTCTAATTTTGAATATTGTACAAACAAAGGTGTGTCGTGGGGGAATAGTGACTGTCTCTGAAATGAAAGGTTAGCACCTAAGCCATGAGAGCATTTATGGACAAAACGAGTTGTTTAAATTATGTCCAGAAGCCGGAGTGTGGCAAGCATAATGGCATGCACACTGGACAAAGCTGTATGCTTGTTGAAAATTGTCGGATATTTAATAAGATTTAAGGCATATGTAAGGTATGTTGTAGTCATTAATCTCTGGGTGATTGAAGAGCACTTAAGTGTTTCAATTTTTGTATGTAAAAACAGTTTTCCCAGATGTGGACTGTGTAATTGATAACTGCCTCCTCATGTGTTATTGAAAAGTTACAGCCATACAGGGTTTTCCCATTTGTCATTATACTCCAATCTTTTCATCAGCCGGAAAGCAAATCAATCTCTTAATTGCTTCCTTAATATACCCTCAATAGGGCCTTTCCTCGTGTAGCCCTGCTCTGTGCTTCCATCTTAACCAATTTAGTAAATGTCTGTCAGTAGAACTGATTAACAGAATAGATGCAGATAGTATGTAATGACCAGTCTGTAATAGTCCAACTCATTTGACATCTACTTTATTCTATGTAGTCTTACAATTAAATTGCAGCCCCAGGAGCTCTCAGAACAAAACCTTTTTGCTATTTGAGTGAGAAAAATAAAGCTAGTGAATGACATCTACAGCTTGTGCCTTCCTGGATTTGCACATAAGTCAATATTAAGCAACATTATTGAATATAACTGCTGGATCAGTTGATCCTGCTTGTGGATTTCTTATCTTGCTGAGACCTTGTTGAGGCTTCTGTTGCAATTTGTGTTTTATGTAGATCTATTTCTCTAATGTTGGCAAGGAGTTTAATTAGAGCAGTCATATAGTCTTGTTTCTTAGTAAAGACCAGAAATGGGTAGGTGGTCACTTGCTTGCAGTTAGTTTGCTCACGTAACTCAGAAAAGTTTTCATATATTCGTTGTCTAGAAGAATAAAATTCATTCACCATTAAATAAGAGTTGATTGTATGAGACCAGCTTCTTTGTTCCATTCATTTTGTATTTAGGTGGAAAGGACAGTATACCATTATGTTAGCTTTGGACTGTGAGTGTTCCTTCGAGGATTTTGTTCTACCTAAGTGACACATAAGGGATTGCACCCACTTTGAGAAATGGTTTAATCCATTTGGTCAGTTGCAGTGCTTTTTGCAATGATCTCTTAGAAAAATGACCAGTTTACTTTGGAACTCTGATATTTTTTTTATTGTTTACTAATACAGATAAGTCTTGCTTTAATTTTCTGGCATGTGTATTCGTTCCTTTTTCCTACTGTGCCTATTCTTCCCATACATTTTTCTTTGTTAGGGGCTACCCTTTTCAGAACAGAATAACTGTTATTTCAGGTCTGCATCTCCCTCCTGCAAAAATTTTAGTCCTTCTGGTTTACAAATGGGTTGGAATATTCCCAATTTGTTTACACTACTTTAGGGTTGATCGTAATTTTACTTTAGTCATAACTTTTTGTTTCAGCAATTTTGATGTACTAAAACATCTGAAAGATTTGGTTGAGCTGCTTGTTGTGCAACTTATGTCCATATTTATATTCTCCTTTGCGCGGAGAGCTTGTAAGAGTGCTCATCCTTGTAAGAAAGAGCGTAAAAGAGGAAAAATAGCTGGCTTGATGTGATTTGTGTGTGTGTGTGTGTGTGTGTGTGTGTGTGTGTGTGTGTGTGGTAGTTGGTGGTAGAACAGCGTGACTGTGTTTTGTCATCTTCCATGCTCTGTCTTGGAGGATGTTACAGCAAAGTTTTAAGACAAAACTGTTCAAAAGCTGTATTGTTTTAAGCCTGGGTCAGTTGAAGACCTTGTTCTGAACTTGTCTGTTACGAAAAAATAAACTACTAATTTATGTATTGTAAACATGGGGGTTGTGGTATAAGTGTCTTCCCAAAGTTAGAAACTGTGTGTCTTAAAGTACAAGCTGTGTTGCAAAACATGAGTCTATACAAAATGTTCAGGTTTTCACCACACAATTTATGGATGGCTCTGGAGAGTTGTAGGACCAGTATGTTTAAGAATTACAAGTACAGTCATTTTTAGCAGGTTACTCACATTATTTGCTAATCTTGTGTTCTTGATCATCATTAGGGTGTCTGTAAGTGTTCTTCATTATATATCTTAAAACTCTCTTCCTTACACCTACATATATTTTAAAACTGGAGTGTGTTGTCGCAGGAATCATGAAGGAAGCCTGGCATGCTAGTCAGAAATATTTTTCCAAATCTGATCATAATAAAAATAATTGAGTCTTCCACGCTGAGGCTGGAAGATCTGTGTGTGCATGACCATAAAGGGAGTGTTTGGTTCCTTCCCCATTTAGTTTATTACCTTTGATTTTGCTTGTGGAACCGTCTTAGTGGATGACCTATTTAGAGCAGCGGAAGTCTAGCAGTCCTCTTTCAATCTTGGGGACATTTGTTGGGTATAAGGGGGAAAAATATGACAATACTGTATGTGGGCATCAGACTGTTAAAGTTGTTAGTTACAGAGTCACAGAAACATCGAAGTTGCAAAAGACCTTTAAGATCAAGTCCAACCATGGGACAGTGGACCACTGGAATAAAGGTGGCATCTTTTCTGCTGTATATGTCAGTTTGTTCTCAGGTCTTGTCCATGATTGGGAACTGTACGTGATTACTTCATGTCTGCAAACTTTTGTTAGTGCATCTGCATAAGGTGATACCACTTGCACTGCTAGCTAGCACTCAGCAGTATTAGTTCACTTATGTAAGGGTTTATGTCACTATCAGTTTCAGTTTTTTTTTATTTTTAGTGTAGGTAAACCCTTAGTAACAGGAGGGTTTGAAGAAATGTTTTAAGTTTTTCACTGTTACAAGGTAGAGAGGTAGTAACAAATCTCTCTGAAGATAACTTTTTTCCCATAAATGTATTTGTCTTGTTGCAGATGATGTGGGAAAGTTTGAGAAGATGGAAGTAGGAAATTTGTCCTGAATGATCAAGTGACTGTGATTATTACTGATTCAGATTTTATCCTGAGCATCGCATGTGTAATACACTAGTAGTTGTTGGTTGATCTAGGGAACATGCTGAAGACTGTATCTGTAGACATGTAAGACCTAGTGTAAAACTGAGTTCTGTGTCTACTGATTGGCTCAGAAATGCATTAAGTTAATGATTCAATTATAGAATTAAATTTTCATACCTATACATGCAATCCGCAGTATTTTTCTCAACCTGCTAACCCATAATTGTTTAGGGGCTGGCTGTTTGAATGGCTGCATCTTCTTGCCTGGTGATTGAGGCCAGCTAGGACTATTAGCTAGTTTTCTCTTAATGTGAGTAGAGACAGGGTTTCTTGCTGAAGGCCTTTTAATATTTATAGTATCAAGGGGTTTGCTTAAGGTGTTGATAACCTGCCTTAGTGAGGTTCAAATTTGAAAATACTTGTTTATAGGTCTTTGTCTGAATTTCTGTGACCAAAATAAAGCAAGCTGTGAAATGTATTTATCTGAAAATGCATGTTTTGTGATTAAGAGGTGTTCTGTTTCAGGAAACTTTTTTTTTCCCTCTTTTTTTTTTTTTTTTCATTTATAATTTCCCATACCAGGTATTAGAAAGGTAAGGTATGAGAAAAACAGCCTAAAGTAATAATCGTGGAAGGTAAGGGTAAGGATTCAAGATTGGAAAACCTAAGGTGACAAGGGGAAAAGAATTAAGGCAAATGACTGGCCTGCTGTGCTTTCTCCAGGAATGCTCTTGAGCTTGCTTATGCACTCTCAGATTCTCGAACACTTAGGCGTAATTAAAAACACATTCTAGAAGTAACGAAGAAGTGATATGTCTGTCTTGTGTTTTTCAGACTCTCAGTGTGCAGTCTTCAACAAATGGTCAGTTTGTCTCTCCCAGTGATATTCAGTTGAAATGTAATTATTGCAAAAGTTCTTTTTGTTCGAAGCCAGAAGTACTGGAATGGGAGGTAAGTGGCGGTTTGGTTTTACTTTTAGAATGATGAAGTGTTTCCAAATTTAAACTGTAATTTCAATACAGTTGCTGCAGATAGGTACTTTATAAGGCGGCAAAGCTTAAAAAATTAAGCTAATAAATTCTGCCTGGTTCTGTAGAATATAATTAAACTTTAGTATGGATAAAAACAGAAGTCTCTTTATAAATAACAAATAAAAAAGCATCTGTGGAATTTAAAGAAAAAAGTAAATTCTCAGATCAGCTGTAAGCTTGAAGTATGCTTTCATCTTTAGTTGTGTGACTGTAGATATGATAGACCATTGTTACACTTCTCTATTGAATTGAGAGAAATATCTGAAGAGGATGTGCTAATATTGATTGGCATATTTTCTGCTTAGCATTTGCATACAAAATTATGAGTATTTGTAGCACTTGCGGTCAGCTTTAGTGAGAGTTGTTAATTTTTAGCATTAGAAGTCATGCCCAAATGATGTGTTTGCGCTTCCGTTTACTTTTCATGTTAAAGTTGTCTCGATGGCAAACTGTTATTTATAATGCTGAACTATGAAAACCTGTAGATTTTATCCCTATTCATGGTGCTTTACAACTCTGCTTTTAGAACAAAGTGTATCAGTTCTGCAGCAGAGCATGTGCTGATGATTATAAGAAACTGCACTGCATAGTTACATACTGTGAATACTGTCAAGAAGAGAAGACGCTGCATGAGACTGTGAATTTCTCTGGCATCAGGAGACCCTTTTGTAGTGAAGGTCTGTATGTACTTGTTTTTTCCTAAGGTATTGGCATGGTAGTTTTGCTGCAGTTGACTTATTATGTTCGTATGTCATGCTAAAGTTTAAGGTAACAACTCTTTCTGTTGTAGTGAGGCTAAACCGGAAGTTTCTTTGTTATTATTAATGAAGCACATGTACCTGTGAATTTATCTGAGCTGCTTTTATGGTTTTTTGTTGATATCCCCCCCCCCCCCCCCCCCCTTAGGTTAAGGAAGAGTGAGCAATGCTTTTAAGCTTGTGTATGTATAAGTACATACACATGTATGCACATGCATATATACATCTGTACAAAAAAAATGGTACGGAAATTCTTTTCTTGAAATGTACGCTGCAGAGCTTATACCAGCACTAACTGCACTGGGGAATACCACATCAAAGCTTTCTCTTCAATTAATAGTTTCCAAAATGTAGTATGACATTGGAAATTCTACACTGGTTTAGAATGGCTGTTTAAACAGTAACTTGAATGATGTATGTTGATTGCAGTCATTATAATTTTCCTGACTAATGATTTCGATTTTCAAAAAGAAACTGTAATGAAGGTATATGGACATAAGGTTCTTTTAAATTGCATTAAGATACTGTTTTAATAGAAGCAGCAAAATACAGGCTTAGCATGAACCTATTGCACTTTTGGTGAGCTGTCCTTCAATCCTTATCTTACAAGTTTTAGCTAGGAGTTTGGATGACCCATCTCTGCAGATACAGGGAATATTTTTTCCTTTAGTTATAATAATAATGCTTTCACTATCATTTCATAAACTTTGCTGAAGATCTCTGCTTTCAAGCATATTAAACAGCGGATGTGCCAATTTATTTGTAGCAGGATCCTATTAAGCTAGAGAGGGGTAGAGAGTGAAGCCAGAGGCGGCCTTCCTTCTGTGTGATTCTCTTACATTTCTGGACTCTGCAGTCTTTTGTTTCTGATGAATGGAGTGTGGTGGCTTAGGTTTCTCTGCCATCATTACTTTCTTCTTGTGGACTGCAGAGTGATAGCTGGAGAGGAAAAAAGGACAAAGCAAGGCCCAGTTTTACAGTGTATCATTGCAGTGCTGAATAACATCTACTTAGAAATTGTGTGAATAAAACAATTCCGCGGAATATATTCAAAGACAAGAACAAACTTTTTTTGGCCTGGATATTACAGTATATGTTGGTATTACTGTAAACACTTAGAAATCCCTCATTTTAAAGCCTGGTGGCTGTCACTATGAAATATCAGTAAGATTCATAATGTGATCTATGCCATATTACTACTTTCACAGATGTATTTTTATATCAGGAAGCTTGAAATACGTGAGAACTTCTATTTTCTATTGGAGAATTTGAGGAAGGAAAGAAATAAAATCAGTCTCCTGCATGAATACAGTTACTAAATGGGGGGAATCAGTTGCTAGATGTCTTAGTGCGGGTCCTGAGTTTGCATTTGTTGGACTGCCAGCTTGAGAGCAAAGCTGATTTTTAAGGATGAATATGCCAAGTGTTACCACTAAAACAAAGTTCATTGGCTTACTGTGATGATCTGAACTAAATCAGAGAGAGATGGTAGTCAAAGCCAGCAAGAAGTAGAATGTAACTTGAATAAATATGGTACACATCTGCTAGCTGTAGCTTAGGTCTGCTTTGTGGTGCGTAAGAAAATAGCTGCCTGTGTTACCCAGTGAAAATAAACAGCTGACCTGGACAGAAGCTCTGTAGAAACAACCTACACCCTGTATTTTAAAGGAAAACCAACGATTTTTCATTGATTGCTACAGAAATAGTAGAATTCAAGAGCTAACATTGTTCAGATCTGATGTGGGGAGGAGAGGGCTAGGTCTTTAGATGGATTGAGTGGAGGTCAACAAAAAGTTCTGTCATCAGAGGTGATAAATTTCTCCCTTTTCCAGGCATCCAGGCACCACTAACTTTAACTTGTATCATAACATTTCCAAAAATATGTCCAACAGTAAAGTAGAAAAACTAGTAGATGTACCAAATAAACTTGTTGGATGTGGAGGCCATAGTGGTTTTGATATTGTAACGTATTCAGGAAACTTCATCAACATAGATTATTTTGTTAAGCATGCAATTAGTCTTCAGAAGGCAAGTGTATTACGATTTGAGAAGGAATAACCTCAGGTGCTCAGTCACAAAAGTTACTGGTGTTTTTGGAAGAAACTGAACTCTCAAGGGAAAATACTGGGAGATTTCAGGTTTATGTTTGTAAGAGAAGGCTTCTAGAGGAAATCAGCAGAAGTTAAACAGGTGTTGAAATTTCTGCAAGAGTGTTTATTTGTTCATCTTCAAGCAGACTGATAGGAAAGTATGTATAAAGTCACCCACAAATACCTTTAGACTGCTTGTGGTTGTCTAGCTGGAGTACTGAAGATGTCAGTCCTCTGCTCACATTATTCATACCTGAGGGTTTTTTTACACATACACATATGTATAAATTTACACACAAACCCTGGCACCCACATTAAAGTCTCTGGGATGAGTATTTTTGTGTAGTTTCATTCCAGCTCTGTTTCTTTATATGCTTTTCTTTATTAAAAAATATATGCAATGGCCATCTGATCTTCCATTGCAATAAGGTGTAATTAGACCAGCCTATCATTTGTGCTAAAGATGGTTATTAATTCTTTCATGGAGTACAGTATACTTTTTCTGTTTCTGTCCAAAACTTTGATGCTACATGAGGGATGAACAACCTGAACGGACTAGTTGAAAGAGATTAATCTCCTCCCCCGGTGCTGAGGCTTTGGAAATTAAGCTGTCCTGCTGCTTTTCCACAAGAATGCCTCATTCCAAAATACCAGTATCTAAATTAAATATGTTGTATATTGTATATGCTAAAGCAAGAAGATGAAGTTGCTTGGAGATATTTATGTATGTAGAGTTGCATGAGTAAAAATTGAGGATAGACTGTGCAAGTTTTTAATCTTGAGGAAATCTTGAAGTTACTGAGTTTTGTGGTTTTTCAATATATATCCCTTCTGAGTGTGTAATAGAGTGATGAATCAGTCTTTGGCAACCCAGCAATGGAACTGTTTTATGATAAGTATCACCGTAACTTCTTTTTTTCTCACTTGTAATTTGCATTCAGTTCATCTTTTCAATAGAACCGTTATGATTTAAATAACACAGGCTTTGTAATAATTTGTAACATGAATTTAAATAACATTGATTCATATCCATTAGTCTGCTTCTTGGAAGGAGAAGGTCAGTAAGCTGTGGAGTGACTCAGTTATCTGATGCTTGGGAGTTCCTTTCAAATAGATAATATAGATAAAAGGCATCTATGAAACTAGCAACTGTACTGTCATCTCGACAGTATGCTAATAAGTTTCAGGGAATTACAGATTCTGCAAATTAAAATTAATGTAGACAACTCTGTTTCATCTATGTAGAGGTAACCCCTTTTGAATTACTTGTAGAGGTGACAAGTGGAAAAAAAATCAGGAAATTAAGCGATTTCAGAACTGAGCAGGTCTAGGAAAGATGTATATTTAGTTAAAGCATTGTAGACTCTAGAGTGGTGGTTTTCCAACCACTGCTGCGCAGTGAATTTTTTAGTACAGCATACTATTAAATGTTTAGTTGATTTTCAGAAATGATGTATATGAAAATACTACAGATATTGGAAATAGCTTAAACAGGTGTTAAATATTATACAAGTGCTTACATGTGAATGTCTCACAACCAGTTAAGGTACTACCTAAAATTTATAGCAATTACTATAGTTACTAAAAACATTAACAAACTGATTTCAAAACTGATGTGTCATATGAAGCATTGCTAAGACTTAGTTATTGTTCATGGGCTTCTCTAGTAAGTGGAGAAGTTGATGTGCTAGCCCTGTGCCCTTAGCTGTATTCCCTGGGCAAAAGGGGGTTGCCATCAGGCCTGCTTAAATCTCTTCATCGCTGATGTTTGCTTTGTTATTATTAAACATGAGAGCTACAGAAAGTGTTTAAACACAGCTTTTTTATAGTTTGCATTATCAACTCTCTACTTTGAGACACTGATACATGTTTTAAAAATAAAATGTACACAATTTGGGCTAGCTAACAAATTTTTGACGGCAGTACAGAAGCACCCATTTTAATGAAAAATTCTGTGGCATAATTACAACTTTCTAACTGTGTGCTGCTATGTAAGAGGACCTGAAAACTGTCAAGGATTGATACGTAGTATAGAACATGGTTAGAGGAGGAGAGAAAGAGATACATTTACATGTATAATTTTGTATCACAGTTAGCTGTGTTGCATAATAAAACTCTTATGTTACAAGCTCTTGGTTTATGCTTCACAATAGTTGTTACCTCCCTCTCTGCAGCTCTGATAGTAGCCTACTGTATTAAAATAATTTGTGCTTGCTATGGGGCCTATTCAGCTTTAGCCTACTATGTCAGGCAGTTCGGTTTTGCTTCTGGCCGCTTCCTTTGGCAGTGTCCCACTGACATCATCTGAAATACCAGCTTCCTTGTGTCTTTCTTTTGAAGGTTTATTTGGTGCTGAGTGGGAGTATCCTGGCAAAAAGGGACAAATGACAAGCAAAACATGTCTTAAACAGTGTAAAATGTATGATCCATTAAAATGCCCTTATTGCGAGAGTCATGTTGTTATTGAAGCAAAGTATTCCTTTCCTGCAAATCAGGTTAGTAGAAAAGTGGAAGACAACTTTGGAGGGATTTTGAGGTGCCTTAGAAAGGATATGATCTCCTTTGACTGCTGTGGGCAAAAGTTACAGTGGGACATCCCTGACATCTGTTTGAGTGGCACTTTTTGTTACATTGGCACGGTGTGGTTGTTCAGTCCATGTTGTATTATTTAATAGTCTGGTGTTAAATCTTTGAGCTGCAAATGACTATTCCAAACAATTTTTTTTACTGTAAAAGCTCAAAGATACTTTTCTGCTGATAACAATGAGTTAAGATAAAAAAGGACAGCATGCTCCAATTGGAAAAGTCCCTTGAAAAATACTTAACAGGCTCCCATGCTGAAGAAGAACCAAATGAAGGCTCTTGGCTATGCTGAAGGAAAACACAGGTCTGCACCTTCCACGCAGACTCGCATGAAAGAGCTGGAGAGCTAGTTCTTGTGGTATTCCACTTGTGGAAGAGTCTGATCATGTAGATGTGGTTGTTAATTAGTGTTTGTAGGGTGCATGTCTTCTGGAATGACTTGAAAATTTTAATTTGTTATCCTGTTTTTTTATACTTTCGGTGGTGTTCTGGGAGTTGAAAAAATCAAAAGATAAAACTATGCTGAGGAAGATACTACATACTTATCGGTCTTGGAGGGAGAACATTGATACTGTTAAAGTAACTTCATTTAGATTTTGAGTAGATGTTGTGCTGAATCTTGAGATTATTTTTTTTTTTTGTCCATGGAGAACTAATTTATAACATGGTAAAGAATATCAAGTGAAATCCTGTGCATCGTTTGAATTAAGTGGTCCTTGTTAGATTGGAATTCTTCAGTGTTAATTCCCTTGTGTCTTTTGAAGATGTTTGAGACAGTTCTCCAAGGGAAGATAACATTGACTCTTGCAGATAAGGAGTGATGACAGTTTAAGGTGCTGAGCTTATGAGCACAAGAAGACCACTTATAAAGCTGCTTCTTAGGAACCTGAAAGAATAATCAACTTGAAAAGGTTTAAGAATAAGCAAAAACCTAGTGACTGGATAGGAGTAAGAGGGATGAGAAAAGAAGGAGCTGGTATCCAATATCAGAAAACATTAGAATAAACTGAGTTGCTGCATGGAGACCTCATAGCAGCCCTCCAGTATCTGAAGGGGGGCCTATGGGGATGCTGGGGATGGACTATTCATTAGTGACTGTAGTGATAGGACAAGGGTGTAATGGGATCAAACTTAAACAGGGGAAGTTTAGATTGGATATAAGGAAGAAGTTCTTTACTGTAAGAGGGTGGTGAGGCACTGGAATGGGTTGCCCAGGGAAGCTGTGAATGCTCCATCCCTGGCGGTGTTCCAAGGCTGGGTTGGACAGAGCCTTGGGTGATAACGGTTTAGTGTGAGGTGTCCCTGCCCACGGCAGGGGGGTTGGAACTGGATGATCTTAAGGTCCTTTCCAACCCTAACTATTCTATGATTCTATAATAAAATAATAAAAGGTTCTTAAGCAGAAGACAAGGAAGGAAGTGGGAGATACAGCTTCTGTTACATACAGAGGAAGGGCTCTGTTTTAATGGTAGTCCAAGCAGGGCCCAAAATTGGATGCATTGCATCTGTTTTCCTATGGATAGTGATGTTTATTGTCAAGCCAGAGGCAGCGAATGTTAGGAATGTGTGCATGGAAAAGGTGGCTACTGTGTGTTTGAATCAGTACAGAGGGAGGCAGGAGAAAGATGTGGATGCAACATATCTTGAGAAATCTTCAAGACTTGGTTTGCGATGCTACAGGCTTGTCATATAATAGTCCTGTTGTTTGTCTCTAGATGAAGTTGTTAACAGTTGAAGTTATTACAAAATGAGAGAACAGCAAGTCTTGTATGTAGCTTGAAGGAAGAGAAAGGTAGTTTAGTAAGTACAGCATTTCAGGGGTAAAAAACTAATCGCTTTTAGGATGGAACAGTTATTTTCTATAAAAGATGTTATTCTCTGAAGTAAAAAGAGACTGGTGTTCAGGACTAAAGTGTTTCTAGTTCAGCATTCCTTTTTTACAGCTGCTTGATGTGTGAATGTATGGAATTTCATGTAATTCAGGTAGGTACTACTGGTAGACTAGGATCAGGTTCTTAGTAACTTGCGTGCACTGAGTCTGCAGGCAGTCAGGTGAGGTAGGTTTCCAAACATGGGTAGCCCTGGAGAACTCAACCTAGAAATTCTTGGGTCTGCCAAAAGGAAGGAAGCTCTCTTGACCTGGAACATGGCTGAAGTAAAGGTTTGAAGGAGCTGTTTGTGTGTTGTCCTGTCAGTAAGCCTCTGTTGTGTGCGTTCAAATCCTTATTCTCTCTATACAGTTCATGTGCATAACCAAATTTCAGGGCTGTTGGAAAGGATAGATTTTCTGTTGGGTTTTACTTGGAAGCCAGAATTCGAAAAGCGAAATTAATTCATTTTTGCTTGGTTCCAATTTTGAGTTGGAAATAGTTGTGTAGCAGTGCTCCTTTGTGGCCCGAGATAGTTGACTTGCAGGATGGTCTTCTGTTAGAATTTTGCTAAAGAATATAATTTCTTTTGTAGCCTGAATCAGATTACCTGCATTTCAATTTTGTTTTGAAATTAAGAGCTATTTTCTCTTAAGAGTTGCTTTAAAGCACTAGATATGTCCACCTGGTCACCCTGTAATTTGTCTATCTCGTGTTATAGCAGAAATTGTTCTGAATATTTGGGCTCTCAGCTGTTTGTCTTAGGCAGTGCTTATACTCATGAACTTCAAGTTCACAGAGGAGTTAGGGTGACCAAACCCTCAGTATTTTAGTGTTGATACTGGAAATATCAGTCAACCAGTGTTCTTTTTGTATTACTTTGCCACAATGTAGTCAGTCAAAGCGCACTTCTAGGTCATATCTACAAAGCCAGCATGGATACTGTTGGTCTGCTGATGCAGGATTTACACTGTGAAGACTGAGTTGTTTGAGCTCAGAATGTTTTGCTGAAGGTGAATATTTTTTTCCGTACTTAAAAGCTTACAATTCAAATCAAAATCATAGAATTGTGATAAAAAGTTATATCCTAGGTATGCACAAAGCACCTAGGGCCTAATTAAAATAATGCTGTCAAATAAAGGGCAGTTTGTTTTCTCTTCGTATGAAGTGAGAGGATCTTGAAACAACCAAAATGCTTCCTGGTTCCTTGGGTTGTTACCTATTACAAAGATGTAAAAAAAGTTAGACAAGTCTGAAGAGTTTTGTTCATGATGTTGCAGAAAGACTGTACTTTCATTTTAGAAGTCTTCACAGTTGTAACAATCTTATATCAGCATCTGAAGTTTTATAAAGATAGATTTTCTATCTTCTGTAGAGGCTTCCTTCAGTAAGAAGCCCTGCAGTCAGTGATGTATAAAACCTCCATGTTTTTCAGGCATTTAGTCTTAAGGGCTTGAAGTTTGGACTTTCTGTTTCCCCTTAATGTTCACTTCTCATTATTTTCCATGAGTCACAGATGTGAGAGATGTTTGACTGTAGCATGGAAAATTTCTTATCTGATAGCTTTTTTGAACATAACAGCAGTATCTTCTTCAATTTTACTCTCCATAGTTTAGCAGCCAAGGAGAATGTAAGCATTTTCCATTCCTTTTTGTAGGCTATTTAGCCAGGTGCACATAGCTTACCTGAAGGGTAGTAGAGTGCTTCTGTGAGTTAGTGCAGCATTGAATGGCTCTTCTAAGGCAGAGCTGAAGACGAGGATACTTCGTGGTGCTGAGCTGTCTCTGGAGTTGAAGTGGGAAGAATCTGATGCTCCATAAATAATAAGGGATACAGCAGGAAAAAATACTGGCAAGAAATGTTCAGTGCTTTAATGGGTTCTTTTAACTAGTAGTTTGCACACACTGGTGTTTTCAGGATTACTATTTCCTTCAGAGCAGTGTACTTAACATTTGAATTAGTTTCACTGTAAGGGTGATTGCTTGATTTGGCACTTTTCATCTGCCTGTTTTGTGTGTTAGTAATTTTTTTTATTGTTAAAGAATCAGATATATAACAGAAAAAAGCTTAAACAGTTTTTACATACAGTCTTATTCGTACTTTATAATTGTCTTGCTTTGACATTGTTAGCAAATGTAATTTGTTAGCAAAGCTTGTAGTATTGTAAGTTAAAATTCCTCAATAATCTTTTGGGTTTGGAAGATGCTGTCTGCTGTAGCTTCCACTTGCATTCTTGTGCTTTTAGTGATTTTTGAAATGTATCCGTTTCACACATATGAAATTCTACCCTAATAGACAACAGCACAAGCTTCTTAACTGAAATTACTGAATCCATTATAATTACAGTATCTTTATACACAGCATGTTTGTTACATATTGAGTTTCATAACGAGAAGTACAGGAGTCTGCATGTGTTAGGCTATGTGCCATTGCAGAGTGGGCACTTGGGAGACTTGAGTTCTGGTCTTTGGTGATACTATGATATTTGGGAGATCATAAAAACAGATGCAATATCTCAGATTAAAGGTCTGTATAGATGTTTTCTTGTTCCTCCAGTGTTTAATATAGACAGTTACTTCATCTTTTCGTACTGGTCTCTTCTGTAAAAAAATAGCACAGTAACAGAGGTACATGGTACATGATTTAGGCATCACCTGAATAGACACTACATTTGAGGTAGTTTGAAATACATTATACTCTCAAAATAGCCTAAGTAATAGCTACAGTATTGATCTTTTAATGTATTTAATACCTTGAATGTCTTTTCTGATTTGCTTGAGGGAGCATCATATTGTTGAAGAATATAGCCATCATTATGGCAACCTTGAAATTACTACTGCATAGCAAATACAAAACAATCCACCAAGACTTGATGTGGAATGAAAAAATGAAAGATTCATTGCATACAAATCTACACAAATTTCATATGTAAATTCCTATCATTGCATGATTATTCTCAGTACTGATTATTACTTGCTTTATAGCATTTTTTAAGAAGCTCCTCAATTCTTAGGTCATCTTGTTTGTACTAGCGTTCTTAAAAATTAATGAGCTGTCTTAAGTGGTTTGTTGTATAAATATGAATGAAATCAAAGTAAGTTGATCCTTGAAGTTAGGTATTGTTTTAGAGGATAGTGTTGCCTAGCTTAAAATTTCTGCTTGTCATTGTCTGGGTATCTAGCATTCTAAGGATTTGTAACTGAGCAATATAATTCCAAGTCAATGGTTTTGCATGGGTCTATATGAAAACTGTGTGTTGGTTTTGGGTTTTTTTTGTGACTGTTTACTCAGGGATTTGACAAGCACAGATTCAAGTGTGGTGTTTTGAAAAAGATGCAGACATCATATGAAACTGTAGAGTTGTGCAGGAAAGGGATTCAGGTAAAACTGTCTTGAAATATAGTTTATTATGCAACCGAATTTTTCTGAAGCCCCAGTTGTTAGCTGTTGTATTCATTTAATTTTCAGTATTTAACTCTTAACTGTGATATCTCTCTGTAAAAATTACTTTGTTCCTAATGTTTAAAATCTGTTTCCAGGCTGCAAGCTGCTATATAAACAAGACTTTGCAAGACGGTTAGGACTGAGATGTGTTACTTGTAATTACTGCTCACAGCTGTGCAAAAAGGGAGCAACTAAGGAACTTGATGGTGTAGTGAGAGATTTCTGCAGTGAAGAGTGCTGTAAAAAATTTCAGGACTGGTACTACAAGGCAAGTAACTCAGAATTTCTGATGAGAGCTCCACAGTTTAAACAAAACCAACAGTGCACATGTGAGGATATCTCAAGGACTGTGCAGCAAATATGGCTTACGTCAGCAAACCATTTGCTATACAGTAAGCAAATGTATTAATTTTATCATTTGGGTTTTGTTAGATCTTGAGAGCAGCCTTTCTATCACCTGATTCTATTAATTTATTTGGCAAGGAAGTCTTGAGTTACAGAAAACCAAGAAACTACTGTGTATATTTGTTACTTCACAATTCCGTTTTTCCCCCCCTCGATAACATATTTTTTCTTGTCAAAACTTCCTAAATGTGTATTCAGAATGTTGAAAGCATTGTTAATAGCAGCTGGATGATACCTTGAATTGACTGATGATAAACTAGATTAGTACAGTTTTTCTTGTTCCAGCTTTTGCCTCCTTTTTTTTGCCTTTTACCTTCTCAGAGTTTGAACTGCAGAGGCTTTGATCATTATTTTCCAGTGGAAAGGATGCCAAAGGGAAAAGCAAGACCAAATGGATTTATAATAAAAGTTTTAATAAACAGATGGCATCTGTTTCAATATCTCTGGGAGCTTAACTACCTTGTGAAACACAACCAGTAAAGAGTTCATGTTAAGAGGTTTTTTGTTTTCATGTTTAAAAGAAATAAAGGTGAAATTGGACTGGGTTTAACCTCCAGTTAGTACCATGGATCAAATACTTTATCTTTGCTGTGAACATCCTAGAAAGCTACATTGATAGTGTCAACACAAGAACTATATTTATGGATACATTTGCAAAAAAAAAAACCACACCAGTATGAAATTAATCATCTTAACCCAACCTCTGTACATAGCCTGGAAGGCAATAACAAGCTTGAAATATTAGAGGGCTAGATACGCCCTGTAATTCGAGATGATCTACCTACCATGAAAGAACTGAATCTGAAGAAATATCTGGTACTTTGGAATGGCTGATTCTAGAAATGTTACAGCCAGACATTGTGAAGCTTTTATTCTGAATGATGTATGTGTAGGGTCCTGTTAGTCACTGCAGAGAGGAAACTACTGAACACCAGCATGTGTTTCTTTTGTCTCCTGTGAAAATAGGGTGGTGATGCTCTTCTGCAGTGCTCTTAAACTTACTAAAATGTTAACTTTATACTATAATATTTAATCTGTATACCTTAAAACTTGGGGTACAGGGTGAAATTTATCCCTGCATCAAGTGCCTTCTGATGGAGAACTTTAAAGTTTTGATATGCTTTAGACCACTAGATGATTCATGAAGATCACAGTCTGGGGATGTGCATACCAAACTAGTTTCATGAACATAAACTCCTAGAGAAGTTTGTGCTCTCATTCAAGTTTGAGAAGCACTTGAAAACTCTGGCTTCAGGTTGTCCTTACTTGATTGGCCCATTAGGTCTGCTTAAATGCTGTTGATGCTGTGGCTGGCACAGGAAAGTTAAATTGCCTTTTTGTGGCATCATATCTAAAAAGTCTTGCTGGTAACTGGTGATTTTAATACACTTGATGATACTGAAGTGTTAGGTATTTTTACTTTCGGTAGTGAAAATAATCTTACATGATGTTGAATTGTTGATTGTACTTTTTTTCTTTTCAAATACTTCCAACACCTTTGTCTAATTCAGCTCTGATTATAAAAGTTTGGGATTTATTACATGGGGAAGACATGTAATAGGTTTTAGGAAATGATGTGATTTGCTGACTTTTTCTTTCTTTACATTCTTGCTGATAACTTCTCCCTGCTTTACGAAAGTCACTCCAGGTATCTTTGATTTGGAAGTGCAGTGTTACCTCATGTTCTTACCTAAGCAAAGGTAGATAATGATTAAAGTGCGGGAAGACAGAGTAGATTTCCTTCCTGAATTTGTACTTCATTTGCTGTTTTGTGTGTTAGCACCTTAAAGCATAGTCACATATGTTTGAGCTTAGTCTCATTTATGCAATGTCCAGTGTTACTTTGGAGTTTCAATGAATGTATACATAAAGAGAAATAAGTAATAATAACCTAGCAATGTTTTAACACAATCATTGTGTTCATTAAACAAGTGTTTGTTTCCATCTTCTTTGTCTACTTTTTTTATGGATGCATCTTTCTTGTGTAGTATTATCTGGAAGGTAACTTCTACAAATAATTATTATGGCAGAACCTCCGTAAATGCCAAAATTCTCTTCTCAAAAAGCCAGAAGAAGGTAGGAGTTGTAGAAGCACAACAGACTGTTAACTAGAAGTATTTAGAAGCACATCAGATTTATCTGTAAGTGTTTTTCAAAACTAATATGAAGGATTGGAATGTAGAAGGAATAGTTCAGTCCTAATCACCTGTTGGGTGACAGCTACAGTTACCAGTTGGTGCCAAGTTCTGGGGAAGTTTCTACTCTATGGTGTCCATGCACCTCTTAAGACAAGCTTAAATTTTTGGAGTCTTGATGTTAGCTAGTCAAGTTTAGAGCTCTTCCTGTAAACTTCAATTGCATGCCATGGTTTGGATGTTTACCTGGAAAATGCTTGGGAATATTCAATATAAATATTTCAGTAGCTTGATATTTGGCAGTTTCAATCGTTTGATGTTACTTATACTAGAGCATTAAAAGGACCTTCAAAAAAGAGTATGCAGATCTGAGAACAGCACAGAAATATGTTTCTTGAAATATACATTGTGAAACTTTGCTGAAAATACTGCAGCTGAAGTGCACATTCAGGTTATTCAAGGCTGCAGTGAAGTATTGATTGGACAGAGCATATAGGGAGATGACTGTATTCAGTAGAGGTCATATGTCTTCTGCACAGACTAAGTAGGAGTTGGGGAACTACAATCACAGGCATAGGCATAGAAAAATTATTGTGGCTGGTGAGATTAGATAGCAGTGATTGTCAACAGCAGTAAAATTTGAAACAATGGACCCATTATTTATCTAAATGGTAAAGGCAGCAAGACAACCTTGTTGTATTTGTCTTGTTCAAATTTTGCTATTGTGTAGTAAGGCGTCTCAATTTCAAGTAGGTGCTGTTTCAGAACAGTTGGTTTTCTCTTAAAATCATTCACTATCTGGAAGTATCTTGTTTCCTATTTACTGTGGATTGAACTCAGAATAGACAGCTAAGATGAGGTCAAGTAAATAGCAGTCCAGCTCATCGGAGAATGTTTAGGAGCAGGTCATTGGAGGATTAAAAAAAGTAAATAAACCCCCCTATGTTCAGTGCTGTCTGTATAAATGCTCTATAGAAGTATAAGCACTCAATAGACAGGTAGTAACAGTCTCATGCTCGCAGGCCCTTGTTCTCATGAGAGACTTCAACCACCGTGATATCTGTTGGAGGGATGGTACAGCCCAGCGCAAGCAATCCAGGAGATTCCTCAATTGTGTGGAAGACAACTTCCTTCTGCAAGTAATGGAGCTGACAAGGAGAGGTGCCATGCTTGACCTTGTGCGCACCAACAGGGAGGGGCTGGTTGGAAATGTCCAATCCAGGGCAGCCTTGGTTGTAGCAATCATGAGATGGTCGAGTTCCTGATGCTCAGGACAATGAGAAGAGCGTGCTGCAAGCTCACTGCCCTGAACTTCAAAAGAGCAGACTTTGGCCTCTTCAGGAACCCACTTAGTAAGGTTCCATGGGATAAAGCCCTAGAGGGCAGGGGGCCCAAGACTGTTGGTTGATATTCAAGGATCACCTGCTACAAGCTCAGGAGTACTGCATCCTGACTAGAAGGAA
This sequence comes from Neopsephotus bourkii, assembly GCF_033783945.1. Taxonomy (NCBI): domain Eukaryota; kingdom Metazoa; phylum Chordata; class Aves; order Psittaciformes; family Psittacidae; genus Neopsephotus; species Neopsephotus bourkii. The sequence goes on from NW_026902113.1 coordinate 6,640,121, forward strand.
ATGTGGCAGGAGGGCAGGAGATGTCCTTAGATGGATAAGGAGCTGCTGAGGAAACTTAGAGGGGAAAAAAGAGGCTTATAGAAGGTGAAAGCAAGGACAGGTGGCCTGGGAAGAATACAGGGATATTGTCTGTGAAGCTAGGGACCAGGTTGGGAAAGCTAAGCCTCAGAATTAAATTTGGCTAGGGATGTGAAAGATAGCAGGAAGGGATTCTATAGTTACATTGCAAATAAAAGACAGACTAGGGACAACATGGCCCCTCTCCAGAAACTATCAGGAGAACTGGCTACCCTGGATTTGGAGAAGGCTGAGGTTCTGAATGACTTCCTTGCCTCAGTCTTCACTGGCAAAGGCTCTGACCACACCCCCAAGTCTTCTGAAACAGATGCAGGGACTGTGAGAATGAAGACCTTGGGCCCACTGTAGGAGAGGATCTGGTTCGAGACCATCTGAAGAACCTGAATGTGCGCTAGTCTATGGGACCTGATGAAATCCATCTGCGGGTCCTGAAGGAGCTGGAGAATGAAGTTGCTAAGCCACTGTCCATCATATTTGAAAAATCATGGCAGTCAGGTGAAGTTCCCGATGACTGGAAAAAGGGAAATATAACCCCCATTTTCAAGAAGGGGAAAATGTATGACCTGGGGAATTACAGACCAGTCAGTCTCACCTCTGTGCCTGGCAAAATCTCCTGCCAGATTCTGCTGGAAGGCATGCTGAGGCACATGAAAAACAATGAGGTTCTTGGTGACACCCAGCATAACTTCACTAAGGGGAAATCCTGCCTGACCAATTTGGTGGCCTTCTATGATGGGGCTACGAAACTGATGGAGAGGGCTAGAGCAGTTGATGTCATCTACCTGGATTTGTGCAAAGCGTTGGACACTGTCCCACACGACATCCCTGTCTCTAAATTGGAGAGACATCGATTTGATGGATGGACCACTTGGGGGATAAAGAACTGGTTGGATGGCCACGTGTAAAGAGTTGTGGCCAATGGCTCAATGTCTAGCTGGAGACAAGTGGTGTCCCTCAGGGATCGCTGCTGGGACCAGTCTTGTTCAACATCTTTGTTGGTGACATGGACAGTGGGATTGAGTGCGCCCTCAGCAAGTTTGCTGATGACACCAAGCTGTGTTGTTCGGTTGATACACTGGAGGGAAGGAATGCCATCCAGAGGGACCTTGACACGCTTGTGAGGTGGGCTGATGCCAACCTCATGAAGTTTAACCATGCCAAGTGCAAGGTCCTACACGTGGGTCAGAGTAATCCCAGGCACAGCTACAGGCTGGGCAGAGAAGGGATTCAAAGCAGCCCTGTAGAGAAGGACTTGGGGGTTTTGGTCGATGAGAAAATGAACATGAGCTGGCTTTAGTGTGTGCTCGCAGCCCAGAAAGCCAACCGTATCCTGGGCTGCATCAAAAGGAGTGTGACCAGCAGGTAGAAGGAGGTGATCCTGCTCCTCTACTCTGCTCTTGTGAGACCTCACTTTGAGTACTGTGTGCAGTTCTGGTGTCCTCAGCATAAAAAGGACATGGAACTGTTGGAACAAGCCCAGAGGAGGGCCACGGGGATGATCAGGGGACTGGAGCACCTCCCATATGAAGATAGGCTGAGAAAGTTGGGGCTGTTCAGCCTGGAGAAGTGAAGGCTGTGTGGAGACCTCATAGCAGCCTTCCAGTATCTGAAGGGGGCCTATAGGGATGCTGGGGATGGACTCTTCATTAGGGACTGTAGTGACAGGACAAGGGGTAGTGGGTTAAAACTTAAACAGGGGAAGTTTAGATTGGATATAAGGAATAAGTTCTTTCCTCTTAGGGTGGTGAGGCACTGGAATGGGTTTCCCAGGGAAGTTGTGAATGCTCCATCCCTAGCAGTGCTCAGCGCTGGGTTGGACAAAGCCCTGGGTGGCATCATTTAGTGTGAGGTGTCCCTGCCCATGGCAGGGGGGTTGGAACTAGATGATCTTAAAGGTTCTTTCCAACCCTAATTCTTATATTATTCTATGGGTTTAAGTGAAAACGTTAATTTTTGTCCTCAATTTCATTTTAAAAAAGGTGTTTATTTACTACACTGATTTGAAGATGTTGAAATTGTATCTGGGAATCTAACTGGACCAAAAACCAGGCGTGAGTCTCAAAGGTGTTATGTGAAATTGAAATACAGAGATTATAGATGGACTTTTTGAAAGCACAGATGTAAAAGATTTGAAGGCAGGTATTTTGAAGATATTTAACGTATAGTGGTGCCGTCCTGAATGGAAACAAATGGATAGGGGAGGCAAGGAAGGAAAAGGCAGATCACGCTTTTGCTTTCAGTTAATTTCATGGTCAGGGAAGTGGGGAGAACAAGTAGGAGCTGTAGTGCATGGGACAATGTATAGTATTAACTGCAAGCAAGATTATTTAAATAGAATTACAGCCTACCAAATGTAGGGATGAGACGTGAAGCATCTTTTGTAAAGGAATCTTGGGCTTGCTAAGGAATAGTAATTGCTGTGTGGAAGCAAGGCAGGTATTTTTTTTTTCATGTAAATGCTTTATTAGCTGCCCAGGAAAGATAAAGATACTCTTATTCAAAGGCATAAGCAAAAGAGCAGAACCAGGAAAGGCAGAAACAGTTGCAAGAAGGCTAGAGGTGCTGTGTTTAACGAGATTTGTCACCTTTTTCTTTCTTTGATGGAGATAAAACATTGAGCAGAAAGTGGTGCTTTAATAGTCAAGCAAAGTGCTGCAGGTCACAATAGGTGGGCTTTTCTGCATGTGGGTAAGCTGACATTCTTGGGTGGGCTTGAGATTTAAAATTAGAAGGAACTGTACGGTTTGGTTGTGGGTTTTTTTTTGTTTTGTTTGTGGGGGTTTTTTTTGTTGTTGTTGCTTTTTGTTTGGTTGGGTTTTGTTTTTTTACTGCTATTTCATCCTTTTGGTGGCTTTGGAAAGATGCATTTGCCTTGAAGGTGTGAATTCACAGTTTCCCTGAGCTGATAAATCTAGGCTATTTTGGCAACACTCCATCTTCTTCCCCACTCCCAAGAATGCATCTTACGTGCTCTTTTGTCCAACTGAGAACATCTGTGCTGCAAAATGACCTGTGAATCAGCATCAGCAGAAGTGACAAATTTAACAGACATTGAGGAAGGATGGGAGTGATGCAGTGCTGACCTTGTGTACCCTGCTGGTACATAAGCACTACTGCTGACAAAGAAGGGAGGAAAAAAAGTACCTGACCTGCCAGGGCATCTGATGTTTAGTGTGAGGGGATCCTGAAGCCACAGCTTTATTGCTGGGTTATACTGTTAGACTTGAGTCTCTCCATACATCATCTTAAATACTTGAAAATTGTAACTGAGAGCTGAATTTCCTATGTTGCCAGAGGATGGTGCTGGGTTGTGAAATTGCAGAGAAGAAACTTAACGTTTAGTTACTTTGCAAATTTGAACTAATCGTCCTGTTTGTACTCTTTTTGAAGTCATAAGAGCTGTAGTTGGACTTTTTTTCCCCCAGAGCTGTCAGATCCTTGTGCGTAACTGCAATGTTGTGTATGGTTTTATGTATTAATGTTTTATGTTGCATAGTATCGTAACGTCCCTCTTCCTCTCCTGGCTCTGTTATTAGGTTGACTTATTTTGGATTCCTGAGCATCCATGAAGCCTTTTTTTTGTTTGTTTGTTTTTAAGGACTGCTTCAGTGTGCAGGTTGCAAGCGATATCAGGGCGAGCAGTAGTACTTATTTGAGCATCTGAAATTGTGGCTACCGCCACAATTGATGATAATTTATAGCATGGCTGAATAAGTTCTGTGGAATCTAGAGGAAAAAAAACCAGTGTCTGTCTTAGCTACGCCTCATGAAATTAGGTAGGCTGGTGAAAGATACATTACTTTTCTGAATCCCTAGCTAAACATTAAAAAACAAAGGTTTGAGTTTCAAGTTACATGCTAACTAGATTTTGTGTAACCTCTTTACTTTAAGACCTATTGTTGTTTATAAATCATAGAGAAGCTTTGAAGAACCAAATAATTGGATTCTAAAATTGTCAAACTACCTAAATAATGAAAATATAAATGTTACTAAGGGTCTCTGATTTGATACATAGAGAAGTGGTTCTGTTTGTGCCTGAAACCCCAGAACTTGGGGGGGAGGAGGGGAAACAGACTCTACTCGTTCTCAGTTCAAGAGCCTCATTAAGGAGTCTCAGTCACTTTCTACTGGCTTTCTTTGCAGAATGCTACAGTAGAGATAATAAAAATTAATGTATGAAATGAATCTTTTGCTTACTATCTAGAAGTGAGCAATACTTAAAGACTTAGTGAAACAAAGCAGAATCATTCTGGGAGTTAATCCCTAGCAAACAGTTGAAAATAAACTGCTAGATAAGTCTATATATATGGATTAACAGGTGGGGTAGCTATCGTAGAGCCAACAGGAGCGAGGCAACTATATAGCAGTTACTATTTCTTCAGTACTCTTAAAACCATAACCTTTTAAAATGTAGAATTTTTTTTTCCAAGGTTCATTTAAAAATGTCAAAATCTTCTTTTCATTAAGGCTGCGCGATGTGACTGTTGTAAGTCTCAAGGAACTCTCAAAGAGAAAGTGCAGTGGCGTGGTGAAATGAAACACTTCTGTGATCAGCACTGTTTGCTCCGTTTCTACTGTCAACAAAACGAACCAAATCTGGCAACCCAAAAAGGACCTGAGAACTTACACTACGGTATGTGCTGCTTTCTGGCTCCTAAATGGTAGATGAAATGTTTGCTTTAAATGAAAAATTCAAAGCTGTATGTCATCTGTTTGTTGTAGTAAACTGTATTAGAGATTATCCTATTTATCATCAGAGGCATCATGGAGCTGCTTGGTGTTTTTTATGTTAGCTCTTTATATGGCTTGAGACATGAAATCTTGTCAGGTAATCAGACAGTTTTGTAATCACTTTAAAAAAATAAATAAAATCTTCTTTGTAGGTTAAGCATAATTTTAGTGTTGTATTATCACAGGGACAACATGTTTCCTCTTTCATTGTGCTCTGGTTTGTTACTACTTGCTCTGTGGAAACACTTCTTTCAAAATGTGCTTTGGTCACAGGGAGCTGATAAATGCACTAGGAATGAAAAAAGAAAGGAGTTAAAAGGAAATAAATGCAAATTAAATCAAAGTGGAATTAAAACAGAGAAGAGGAATACGCTGCTTTTTTGTTTTGGTTTGGTTTTTAATATTTTTTTTCTGTTGGCTGTGGGTACTGTGTAAATTTGGTGATGGAGGCTGGATGCATGTTTACATGGTTTAAATGGCAAGTCAGCCAAAGTTCAAATAAATCAATTTTTAATTAATGTAATTACAGCAACACAACTTTATTGTATGGCCCTTTTTATATTTGAATGTTTTGGTATTTACTTTTTTGAAAGAGGTTATATTCACATCTGGGTGGAGCATTGATTTAGCTTTTGCCTTTGGGTAAGGTTCAGTGCTGGAGTGGTGAGGTGCCTGTGAATGAGAACTCTTGTGTGCTGTTCTCATCTGCGATACAGTACTAATCAGTGTTGTTAATTTAATGTTATCCTGATGATAAATGTTGTCAGAGTTGCTTACTGAAATTTGCTTTAATTCTGAAAAAGGGAAAAACATGTCTAAAAATGTTTTCTTATATTTTTAGATCAGGGCTGTCAAACCCCCAGGACAAAAATAACAGTAAGTACATATATGTAATATATAGAAAATACAATTAGATCCATTTAAAATGTGAGATCCTGGTGGCTTAAAGGGTTGCTATTAAAAATAAAAAAATACAGTATCTTTGAATGATACTTAGATAAACTTTCATAGTTATTTAGTCAGTAGTTGAAATTAAATATTTAAATGCTCATACTTTGTCTTTCCAGTGTCTTCTGGGAAACCAAATCATCAACTGTGTATTTTACGTCTATAGTACATAAAAGTATTGCTTAGAAGTTAATCCACAAACTACGTGTATCTTATTCACATGTTTAGACTGATCAGGTGTATATATGGAGTGTAGAAAGGGAAGAACATTTCACTGGTCAATTAGGATATTATGGTTGTATTTCAGCTTTGACAGGCTGAAAATAAAGCTTCAGATCTTAAATTGTAACTCCTAAGAGTAGAATAATTAGTGTTCAAGGTCTGATTGACTTGGCTGCAGGTGACAGTAGGGAAGTGTAACCCTTTGGAGGATCACAGTCTGGGAGGGTGGGGTTTGTCAGTGGAGCAGCAGCCTTCATTCTGAGTTTCAGTTTTCTTCAGCTTGTCAAAATTTTTCTTTTTTCATTTAAAAAAAAACCTTAGTTTTGTTTTGTTTTTGTTGGAACTCAAAACTGTCTGGTTTTCCATGAAAAAATTGACTCACCCTTTTAGTCCAAATATATTTTGTAAGGTAAATCTTTGATTTAATTGAAAGTATTTTGATGTCATTATAAAATAAGTTAATGAAAACCACGGGAAATAAGATTACTTATGTAACTGGAGACATCAGATGAGCTAAACTGTCATGCTAAAAACATCAGTATTTTATGGTTAGTGATGCTAATTCAGTCCAAACCTTCTGAAGATCATACAAAAGCTATGTGTGATACAAGCTTTTTTAATATATTTTAGAAAGTGAAGGTCAGTTGCTATTCTTATGACAGGACTTTCCATATTTAAAACAGTATGTGGGGATACTAATACATATGACTAAATAAAAGTTTCTTCAGTCAGGTTCTAAGACAGGTATTAGGGGACAAAATCACGTCTGGGGCAAGAGGCTTTTAACCACTTAACTGTAAGGTGGCAGTTTGAGCATAATGTTATGTTCCAAAGTTATTTGTTGTCACTGTTGTAGGGCCAGCAGGGGGGGCTCGAAGTTCGTGCCTTAGGAATTAAAATGTTCAGAGGTATTTTATTTAGAATTACATTGTTTTTTTAAATGCAATCTTTGGCTGATAGCATAGTTCAAGACGGTTGGACCTTGAGCCAGCAGTCTCTTATGCTACTTAGAGTGAATTCTCTTTACAGCTAAAATTATTTTTAAAGTTAGAAATCAGCTTAAATTGCACCTGCATTTAAACATTAAAAAAAAAATATCAAAGTGGTATCCCTGGCTGAGCAAAATACAGCTATGTTAAATTCCTGGCACTGGCAGCTCCTTACTAGAAATACACAGTAGCTTGCAATTAAAGAATAACGGTGCTGTTATGTTGTGCTGTTGTGAGCTCCCTGTCCAGTATCTCATAGAGGAAAAGTATTAACTGATACATTAAATCACAAATTTTGTGTTGAAATCAGTGTGGTGCAACAGTGCAATCTCTTTTATTTGCCTGTCTGTAGGGTTCAGCACCACCACCTTCTCCAACACCTAACAGAGAAATGAAGAACAAGGCAGTTCTTTGCAAGCCTTTGACGATGACGAAAGCCACGTACTGTAAACCTCATATGCAGACAAAATCTTGTCAGACAGGTAACTCTTGAGCTGTACTGGAGCTACTCATTTCTTCACTGCAGATTTTTTCAGTCTGTCTTCGAACATACTGCAAATACTCTGATTTTTTTTTTCCCCTAAACTGCAGGTGTAAAATATATTTAAGTACCTGGCAGTGTTTGCCTTTTTCTTTTTTCTTTTAATAGAAGATGATTGGAAAAAAGAGTATATCCCAGTGCCTATTCCTGTACCTGTCTATGTTCCTGTGCCTATGAACATGTATAGTCAGAAGGTTCCTGTTCCTGCAACAGTTCCTGTTCCTGTAAGTAACACTTCAGCTTCACTTTTAAATTGGCATCCATTCACATGTGTGTGAGGGACCACTATGTATTGTTGGTTGTTCTCATTCTGGTCCATCTAAACCACTGCAGGATGCTGCAGCACTATTTATTGAAAAAGTATTAGAAATCTGACAGTGGCAGTTAGTGTCCTGATTGTTCCTTAGGACCTATCTACCTCCTGCTGATGATCTTTTTAGGAACAGTTCTGAGTGGTACTTTTGAGTTTGTTAAATAACAAACTGATGGAGAGTGGTAAAGCAGTTGATGTCATCTACCTGGGTTTGTGTAAAGCGTTCGACACTGTCCCACACAACATCCTTGTCTCTAAATTGGAGAGACATCAATTTGATGGATGGACCACTCGGTGGATAAAGAACTGGCTGGATGGCCGCATGCAAAGAGTTGTGGTCAGTGGCTCAATGTCCGGCTGGAGACCAGTAACGAGTGGTTTCCCTCAGGGACTGGTGTTGGGACTGGTCTTGTTCAACATCTTTGTTGCTGACATGGACAGTGGGATTGAGTGCGCCCTCAGCAAGTTTGCTGATGACACCAAGCTGTGTGGTTCGGTTGATACACTGGAGGGAAGGAATGCCATCCAGAGGGACCTTGACATGCTTGTGAGGTGGGCTGATGCCAACCTCATGAAGTTTAACCATGCCAAGTGCAAGGTCCTACACCTGGGTCAGAGCAATCCCAGGCACAGCTACAGGCTGGGCAGAGAAGAGATTCAGAGCAGCCCTGCGGAGAAGGACTTGGGGGTGCTGGTCGATGAGAAAATGAACATGAGCCGCTTCAGTGTGCGCTTGCAGCCCAGAAAGCCAACCGTATCCTGGGCTGCATCAAAAGGAGCATGACCAGCAGGTCGAAGGAGGTGATCCTGCTCCTCTACTCTGCTCTCGTGAGACCTCACGTGGAGTATTGTGTACAGTTCTGGTGTCCTCAACATAAAAAGGACATGGATGGGTCCAGAGGAGGGCCACGAGGATGATCAGGGGACTGGAGCACCTCCTGTATGAAGATTGGCTGAGAAAGTTGGGACTGTTCAGCCTGGAGAAGAGAAGGCTGTGTGGAGACCTCATAGCAGCCTTCCAGTATCTGAAGGGGGCCTATAGGGATGCTGGGGATGGACTCTTCATTAGGGACTGTAGTGGTAGGACAAGGGGTAATGGACTAAAACTTAAACAGGGGAAGTTTAGATTGGATATAAGGAGGAAATTCTTTCCTGTTATTGTGGTGAGGCACTGGAATAGCTTGTCCAGGGAGGTTGTGAATGCTCCATCCCAGGTGGTGTTCAAAGCCAGGTTGGGCGAGGCCTTGGGTAATATGGTTTAGAGCGAGGTGTCCCTGCCCATGGCAGGGGGGTTGGAACTTGATGATCTTAAGGTCCTTTCCAACCCTAACTATTCTATGATTCTGTTAAATAGCAAGATTCATGCTGGTAACAAGGCAATTGAAAGGATTGTCGTGGGGAGGGATGGAATAGTGGTCGAAACAGGAGGAAGTGAAAAAACTTAACCTTCTGCCAGCAAAAGAAAATAACTCTTAAGTGGTTACAAATTTCACTTATGTACCAAATCTCATCCAGATGGTGGACAAAACCCCCAGAATTCCTAAAATTCCATGTCTCACAAGGAAGCCACTGAAAAAGGATGATGATTTGCCCAAAATGTTAATCTGAATTTATGGTCAGACAGGTTTGAACCTCAGAAGTCCTTTCTGTTCTTACTCTAACCCAATATATTGTATAATATTTAATTTTTAGTTGTATCCTTTCCTGCTTTCCCTTCTGTTCTCAGTTGTTTATATTGATTTTTTTTTTAACTTCTGAACATTTTTTTTGTTAGACCACACTGAGGTGATATGTTTATAATTTGTATTAACTGTGTCTTTTAGAAGAGGGGTATAGTTTGTTTCTGTGTTGGCTGCTGTAGATGCTTTGTTGCAGAAGGGGGTTTTTTTCTAATTATCTTTTCCCTCCCTGTCTGCATAGGTGCCAGTTCCAGTTTTCTTGTCCACTACTCTGGATAGCAGTGAGAAAATCCTAGCAGCAATAGAAGAGCTGAGGGGAAAAGTGCCCTCAAATCCTCTAGAAACTGAGCTGCTGAACTTGTCAGAGATGGTGCCTGAACATGGAAAAGCTGAAGCTTCTGATGTGACCAGTGAGTTTCCTGCTGAGTTTTTGACTCTTTGGCTTGGTGGGGTGTATGTGAGGGGGTGTGTGAATCAAGAGAAGGGTTGCTTGTTGGGGGTTTTTTTTTAACTATTTTAGAGAAAGATTGAGTACAACAATGCTATTATTGAATTCCTATGTTAAGTTGAAATATAAATTATTTAAACATTTTCAAAGATCATTTTAGCACATTTGAAATACAGAAAACTTTCTGAAGTCAGTTGTGTACCTTCACTGTGCTGTACCAGACCTTTGTTTTTAAAAATGCAGGCATTCCCTTTGCTTGTGCCAGCTGTCACTGCCTGCTTGCCATGTTCGCTTTTTTGGGATCTTCCATGGACTTGAAAGTCTGTTCTGTTGCAGGCAGAATCATGTAGAAAAATAGATAATAGGGTTTGTCAGGTTTGGTTTTGTTTGCATTCTGTGGTTGGTTGATATGATCCAGATTCTCCAGCATTTGATTTTCTGTACACATGCTTTGCTGGCCCATCTTACTGAAGAAGGACAGATGGACTAGTATCTTACATGCGTGAAGGAAATTGGGTTGAAGAAGTAAATCTGAGATCCCAAGAATACAAGAGCAACAAAACCTAAGATGGTGATACACAGAACAAGCAACTTTAGAACCACTAAGCTTCTAAAGTTCTAAATCTGCCCTGTTTTGACTAATCCATGTGCTACTTAAAGTAACAGGAACTTTTTTTTTTTTTTAACAGGTGTGATAGTTGAGTCAAATCTACTGAACTCAGAAACAGAAGCACGGACGAGTTTGCCTGATGTTCCATATGAACCAGACCTGGATATTGAAATAGACTTTCCAAGAGGTATTGAATCTGCCATTTTAATAAACATCATGAAATAGATATTGTGGGCAACCGTCATACCTTGTTTCATCATCCTTTCAGAGGAGCTTTATTTGTTTGCAAAATCCACTTAACTGACTGTTAGTTAAAACTTTGCCATGCCATTGCAAGAGTGGGGACTTCTGAATTAGTTCCTCCGTCTTTCTAAGTACAGTATTTGCAAGAGAATGCAAAGAAAAGGGGGAATTAACCTTTTACAAAGTTGGCAGCATCACTGTTATAGACATAGGAAAGCTGTTTTGGAAGCTCAACGAGTCAGTTGTCATAGAAAACGATAATGAATTCATTCTTCAAACATCAGATACTTATTTCCATGGGAAATAAACTCAAGTTTATTAGAACATTGCAAGCTAATAAGCTGCACTTGTGTTTCCTTTTAGTATCTTGTTAATATCCGTACCTCTATTTAAAGAAGGTAGGATTATTTGAATTGGCAGGAAAATCACTACTTTGAGACCTTTAATAAGGTCTTGGTTTTGTGTATCACAGTTTCTAGCACACTACAGAATGCAGGCAACAGTGTCTGTTCCCTTATACCATGTCCTAAGCAATCCTAGCAGTAGCTAGTGTCTCCCCTGACATAGCTTCTCTTGGATATACAACTCTCATACCTCCCATGGATAGCTTCTCTGTTTCATGTAGGAAGTTTCCTTTTGCCTTTTGTCATAGATACCCCCACTGGATGCCCATACTGGCTTTCTCAGTTTGCTGTGTGTCTAATTTATAGTTCAGGTCTAGGGGTTAGTCTTACCTTAGTCTTATGAAGTTTATTAGCCAGGTGCATACTAGACCCTATTTGTAAGTGAGGCTTGGTATATGGGAAAGTAAAATCATGGGGAAAAAGAAAAATAAAGTGCAGTAGTAAATAATAGGAGTTTGTGATAGGTATCGATTAACACTGATGTGCTTCTGAGAAAGAAGATAGGAAACTAAACATGAGCCAGCAGTTTGCAGTCACAGCCCAGAAGCCAACCATGTCCTGGGCTGCATCAAAAGAAGTGTGACCAGCAGGTCGAAAGATGTGATTCTACCCCTCTGCTCTCATGAGACCTCAATTGGAGTATTGTGTACAATTCTGGTGTCCCCAGCATAAGAAGGACATGGAGCTGTTGAAGCAAGTCCAGAGAAGGGCCACGAGGATGACAAAGGAGGCTGGAGCACCTCCCATACAAAGACAGGCTGGGAAAGTTGGGGCTGTTCAGCCTGGAGAAGGAAGGGCTGCGTGGAGACCTCATTGCAGCCTTCCAGTATCTGAAGGGGGCCTGAAAAGATACTGGAGGGGGTCTGTAGTGTTAGGACAAGGATCAGTGGGCTTAATCTTAAAAAGAGGAGATCTAAGTAGATACAAGGAAGAATTTCTTTACTGTGGGAGTGGTGAGGCACTGGAACAGATTGCCCAATGAAGCTGCGGTGTTCAAGGCCAGGTTGGACAGAGCCTACCTGTCCTATGTTGTGATTCTTAATGTTTTTAGCCAAATATAATATGCTATATCAGATATAAAACTTGAATAGAAATGATGTCAATACATGAGCAAAAGTGCGTGTACTAAGTGTAGTAATTTTTTCACTCACAGCTGCTCATAACTTAAACTTCCTGATACCAAAGACTGCCTAGGAGAAGAATTGTGTAAGGGTCCATAGTAAGAAGTGCTGCCTTAGTGACTTCAGATAGTTTGAAAATGTTGAGTGTTGTGTCCTTCACAGTTTATTTAGAGGTACATATTTTGATAGCTTTGCTTTACTTTCAAAATAAGGTTTATTTCCTCTTACTCAAATCCAGTCTTTGATAATGTTTATATGTGTGCTATTGTGGACCCCTTATGTTAATGCACATTAATATAGTTAATTGTGGGGTTTTTCAAACCAATTCCATTCAGAAGATGTTCAGAAATAAGTTTCTGTTAATGTATTTTCAGCAACTGAGGAGCTTGATACAGAAAATGAGTTTTTGTTACCTCCTGTTTTTGGGGAAGAGTACGAGGAGCAGCCAAGGCCTCGGTCCAAAAAGAAGGTAGTTCCATCATCCTATTAAATCCAAAAAGAACAAAATCTTAAGTGAGCAAAAATATGCCAGGTTTTGTGGGTTTTTGCTTCAGTTCCCATACTGCTCTAAAACCTGGTACTGCCTATTCGTGCCTAATATCCTATCTTTGTGTTACATGTTTTTTAAATTCTGAGCCTGTTTTTGCTTCACATTGGTAGAACTGTCAATGTAATGTGCTAATGTATATGTACTTGCTTTTCTACTTCAAACAAAGCTGTACTGGTTTAATTTGATAGTCAAATGGAGGAATGTTGGCATCACCGTGGCTTATAACAGCAGCTATAGCATATCCTGTATAAAACAGCTCTTTAAAACATTTTTATTTGTTTGTAATTTTCCCAGATTTTATTTTCAGTCAAAAATCTTAGCTTACATGTTGTGGATAAATTGGCCATATTCTTTTATTTAGAAGGAAGCTAACAGGAAATAGAGTTTCTGGTGCCTGGCACAATGTTGAAATGGTTTTGTTGCAGTAACTGCAGTGGATATTGCAAATTTAAGAAAAAAACAGCCAACTTCTTAAAAACTTTCTAAGAATAAATGTGTCTTTCTAGTTTTAAATTCAGAATCCAGCCTGTTGGCATTATCTGCTGGACATTATTCATATATCCACTGCTGCACATGCTTTCGTTTGGGACCAGTTCTGGCTTTTCCTTTGATGGGTTCAGTTGACCCTAAAAACTGACCTTCTGACATAGATTTGGAGGAATTTTAACTTTCTGCACATTAACACAATTAAATCCTGGAAGCACACTGAATTATTTGGTGCATCGTGTTTGTTGCTTAATACAGTATAACCAATACAGCAACTCCATTACCAAAATCGCTGTGTTAGGAACCAGTTTGAAAGGCGAATTAAAAATGTCTGTCATCTTAAGAAATACTGTCCTTAGAAGAATGACACAGAAACTATTGACTGAAGCACATGTTGCTTTACATAGAACATTCGGTTTGTAATTTGACCCGCAGTTTGCTTATTCTGCTCAGCTTCTGTGTTCCTGCTATTGGCAGTGTTAACCACTGTGTTTCAATGGCAGGGAGTGAAGAGGAAAGCAGTGTCAGAATACCAGTCTCACGATGACAGCTCTGAAAACTCAGAGTGTAGTTTTCCATTCAAATACGCATACGGTGTAAATGCATGGAAGCACTGGGTGAAGTCTCGGTATTTAAATGAAGACCTTCCAGAATTAGAGGAACTGAAATCAAGTAAGTATTATCAAAAATTTGGCATCCAGATTCTTACTTGGTGGGGAGAGTTACCATACTCACCTGATTTCCAGCTGGAATTTTTAATACGAGTTTCCACATGTCACTCATGTTCCCACAATGACTGGAATTATTTACCACAGAGTTGCCAAACTTTTTCTTTTCTTGCCAAGCTTTCCCTACTTGGTTCAGAATGCTGGGGCTCACACTGCTTCTGCAAGCCAGGACAGCGATTTTCGGGCTCTTCTCACTTTCTGTGACAATTTTGATTTATTTTTTTTTTGTTTGCATGCTGGTTTTCCCCATATTCTAACTCACCTTGAAGCTCACCTGTTTTCTGGACTTCTAAATTGCAAGGAAGAGCCATCCTACCCTTTCTCTTGGAAAGAGATCTTCATCTGAGGCTAGCATTACCTGGCTGTGGAGCTCTGACATGAGGTGGCCTTTGTTCCTGTGGAGCCTTGCTGCTCTTTCTGCAGTGCTCCTCTGTGTGTACATTTGTATGATGATGGAGAAGGGAGATTGCTGCTACTCCTGCTGTTCTTCAGCTCCCACATGTCTGAGCACTTTTGTGTAATACTGTTGAATCTTTGGAAACAGCTGTTTCCCCTGAAGGTCTCCCTCTACAGCACTATCTTCAGCGTCTTGGGCCACTTCCTTGTCATCCTCAGCTGTGCATGACAGCATGTTCATCAGTGGGTGATACTGTATTTGGCTAACTGAACTTAACTCTAGTACCCTTTGATACAGACCTAACCTTTCAACTGCTTAGTACATTAAGACTCATTCATAGGGTAGTGGAGAGGACATTAAGCCAGTTTTCCACTTTCCAGTCCAAAAATACCACCTCTCGCCCTCCTTGTGTAAAAATTCTGTTGTATAATGTAGCATTTTTTCTCCATTTTACAGCAAAGTCTGTGAAATTAAAGGAAGATCTATTATCACATACTTCAGCTGAGTTAAACTATGGATTGACACATTTTGTCAATGAAATTCGAAGGCCAAATGGAGAGAACTATGCACCTGACAGCATCTATTACCTGTGTCTTGGGATTCAGGAGGTTAGTAAAAGCTGTAGAGGTGGGAAGCAGAGCTGCTTATTTGACTCTAAGCCACTTCAGTGAAAAAATGAAGATCATGTAGATTTATTGGCTAGGAGCTGTTAACATAACACAGGCTGATGTGTAAATCACATTGTAGAAAACCATCTGTATAGAAAATGAGTTTGCAGAACCGTCTTGAAAACTCAAATGCAGATTGGTATATTGTAATAATCTTAAGCTTCTTGCTTGGTTGAAGCAAAGAATTTGCAGTCTAAAATAGCATAGTTTTTTCCAGATGCTGTGCTTCATTTTGTTCGCTAAAGATGGCTTAATGTAAAACCAGAATGAAACAAGGCATGATCTGTGAATGTTATACTAATTCAATTACTTAGCATATAGTAGAAACAAGCTATCTGAAGTGTCCTTTTGGGAGAGTCTTAATTCACTGAATACTGCAGACTGTCAAAGTCAGGCTTTTTTTGTGGAGTGTAGGAAGCTCTGCTATATTGACTGTCTTACACACACCCTGCCCCTGAATTGTAACTATATTAAATTTTGAAGATAAAGGGAGCCAGTTTAGATGCATTGTATGTAAAGGCAATAATAACATAATACTAGCTAATTAGAAAACCAGTTCCACAGCTGATCTTTTAAGCAGAGGATGTGTTAATTTTTGGTACACGAGGCAAATCATAGATAAAAATAAGCAGTGTTCAGAGCACAAAAATTAATTCAACAAAAAATGTGTATGATGTGGAAAGCAAGCTGTGCATAGGCTTTGCAATCCTGCTTAAATGGTCTCATACTTAAGGCAGAGACCATGAATCAACAAATTTTAAAATCACAATCTTCTTAAAATAAATGGTACTTCCCCTAATTTTTCTGTATTGAAAGTATACAGAATTAATGATCTTTTCCTCATAGTTGAAATTTGAGAAGCGAACATTCATTGTTTGGCATTTTAGTTAATATTGATACAAGGTATGTTTCAAATTCAACTAGCTTTCTGCTTCTTCACTTGCATGATATACTATCTCTCTGTATCTGTCTGTTGAACTGAAAATACAGTAAGCTAATAAACAATACACAGGGTGAGGTATGTCTTTATGAAATGGAACTCAACTAATACTTTTTTCTTTGTGCCTTAACATTGTTCTGTCTGCTGTGAAAGTTAGTTGTAAAAACTTCATTGGTGTTTGTTTAGCTCATCAGAACCAAAGTTTGTGTGGCACAACATAATTGTGAGCCCTAATGCACATACACAACACTGAAACATTAGAGGAACAACAT
Organism: Neopsephotus bourkii; assembly: GCF_033783945.1. NCBI lineage: Eukaryota > Metazoa > Chordata > Aves > Psittaciformes > Psittacidae > Neopsephotus > Neopsephotus bourkii. The sequence continues at coordinate 6,656,489 of NW_026902113.1, forward strand.
TTTACTGTGATCGTAGGTTATACTTGGTGCCCAGTATTTATTTCAGGTAACAGTAACAGCACCATTTCATTGGCCCAATTGTGCCACTGCTACTCAGACTGGTAGGAAGATGTGTTCTATTCTGTGGAGTTTGCAGTTCGTGAAGGCAGACAGCAAGTGAGGGACAGAAACATGTACGCTTGTGAGCTGACACACGTAGCAGCCAACATCTGTGTTAATGCCAAATTGCATGTACATGGGCATGTGTTACCCTTCTGAAGAAACAGATTTAAACAAGTTAGTGGTACACTAAATGCAATGTAGTTGTAATGTGCAACAGAACTCCATTGCTTTATAGTATTTTCTTAGTCCTTTCCATCTGACAACCCCAATGTGGGTACTACTGAAACAGAATACTGCTACTGCATAAAAGCTATTTTCTGTTTAACTCAGAAGCAGCTGAGAGGAGATTAAATGATGCCATTTAATGATAAAGTTGTGCCAAATATCATTAATGGTTTGCTAACTTAAGAGTTCTCTTCAAAGGAAGAAAATGTGGAAGTTCTTAGAAAAACAGAATTACTGCATTCACCGTGGCTAAGGGCTCAGGTTGGAGCTTTTGGGTGCGATACAGGTTGTGCACAGGGGAAGTGCTTCAGTTGTTAGTTTGACTTTGTAAAATGACTGTTTTTCTTAAAGGAAACACTGGAAAATCTGTTCCAGGAAACTTAAGTACCTACGTGAAATGGTACATTATCTCAGTTCAGGTTCATGTGCAGCTGAAATTGTTCTGCTTCCAGCCAGAAATGGTTCAATGACAGTTTTGGTAACTCTGAAGTACTGATTCTGAAAAATACCACTCTTAAAGTTTGTTGCATGGTCAGGCAGGCACCTAGTGATTTAGCCAAACACTTCTTCTGAACCAGGAAACAAATATTTTTAGTGGATTTCTCACAGGCTTATGTGGGCATTGGTTTAGAATCAGTTTTGAGTCTTACTTTCTATAGGTATATAGCAAATAAAGGACAGACTAGGGACAATGTAGGCCCCCTCCGGAAACTACCAGAAGTGGCTACCCTGGATTTGGAGAAGGCTGAGGTTCTGAATGACTTCTTTGCCTCAGTCTTCACTGGCAAAGGCTCTGACCACACCACCCAAGTCTTGGAAGGCAGATGCAGGGACTGTGAGAATGAAGACCTTGGGCCCACTATAGGAGAGGATCTGGTTCGAGACTATCTGAGGAACCTGAACATGCACAGGTCCATGGGACCATTCACGGGTCCTGAAGGAGTTGGCAAATGAAGTTGCTAAGCCACTCTTCCATCATATTTGAAAAATCATGGCAGTCAGGTGAAGTTCCTGGCAACTGGAAAAAGGGAAATATAACCCCCATTTTCAATAAGGGGAAAATGGATGACCTGGGGAATTACAGACCAGTCAGTCTCACCTCTGCATCTGGAAAAATCTCCTGGCAGATTCTCCTGGAAGGCATGCTAAGGCACATGAAAAACAACAAGGTGCTTGGTGACAGCCAGCATGGCTTCACTAAGGGGAAATCAAGGGGAAATCCTGCCTGACCAATTTGGTGGCCTTCTATGATGGGGCTATGAAACTGATGGAGAGGGGCAGAGCAGTTGATGTCATCTACCTGCACTTGTGCAAAGCGTTCGACACTGTCCCACACGACATCCTTGTCTCTAAATTGGAGATACATCAATTTGATAGGTGGACCACTTGCGGGATAAAGAACTGGCTGGATGGCCACACGCAAAGAGTTGTGGTCAATGGCTCAGTGTCCAGCTGGAGACCAGTAATGAGTGGTGTCCCTCAGGGATCGGTGTTGGGACCAGTCTTGTTCAACATTTTGTCGGTGACCTGGGCAGTGGAATCGAGTGCACCCTCAGCAAGTTTGCTGATGACACCAAGCTGTGTGGTTCGGTTGATACGCTGGAGGGAAGGAATGCCATCCAGAGGGACCTTGACACGCTTGTGAGGTGGGCTGATGCCAACCTCATCAAGTTTAACCATGCCAAGTGCAAGGTCCTACACCTGGGTCAGAGCAATCCCAGGCACAGCTACAGGCTGGGCAGAGAAGAGATTCAGAGCAGCCCTGCAGAGAAGGACTTTGGGGTGTTGGTCGATGAGAAACTGAACATGAGCCGGCTTCAGTGTGGGCTTGCAGCCCAGAAAGCCAACCATATCCTGGGCTGCATGAAAACGACCATGACCAGCAGGTCGAAGGAGGTGATCCTGCCCCTCTACTCTGCTCTCGTGAGACCTCACCTGGTGTATTGTGTGCAGTTCTGGTGTCCTCAACATAAAAAGGACATGGAACTGTTGGAACAAGTCCAGAGGAGGGCCACGAGGATGATCAGGGGACTGGAGCACCTCCCATATGAAACCCATTCCCACTGGAATGGGTTGCCCAAGGAAGTTGGGAATGGTCCATCCTTGGTATTGGTCAAGGCCAGGTTGGACAGAGCCTTGGTGGCATGGTTTAGTGTGAGGTGTCCCTGCTTATGCCAGGGGGGTTGGAACTAGATGATCTTAAGGTTCTTTCCAACCCTAACTATTCTATGCTTCTACTTCAGTTTCATTGCTGGCATTCAGTGTGAGTGTTTAATACAAACCAGAAAAAAGAAACTTCATGGAGGAAAAATGTGCCAGAGAACAAGGGCAAACCCCATGAAGCTTATAGTAAGCTGTGTTGTTTGGTTTAGAATGGCTTCATAAAATCAAAACTGATACATATAGAAACAAGCACATTTTGGGGAATTTTGTTCTTTGAAGAATTAGTTAAATGTATAAAATGGTTACCTAAATGAAGATGTTGTGCTGGTAACTTCTAGGGAGTATATTCCATCATATTTTTTCCTGATTATAAAACTAAGTGGAAAGACAAGGAACTCAAGATAATGCTGAACTGCCTCAGTATCAGTGAGGCTGTGTTTAATGTTGTTTCAGGTATGTGTACCGAAAGAGATGCCATTTCCAGAAATTTATACGTTTTTTATGTCTGTTACTTTAATCGCCTTCACTAGCAACAGGCTTGTTCATGCCAATAGAACTCTGAACTGGAAAATGTAAGAAGCCAATCTTCCACTTCTTAGAAATGTCTCCAGAGAGGATAAATGTCAAATACTAGTATAGCCCTCAGTTGTTCCTTCTTGGTAAACATTCAGGAGAGTTTCTGTTGGTCAGGTGAAGAGGGTTAAGATAATCAGATTGCAGAACAGGCAGTGCTGTATATAATTTCCACATGTATATGTTTGGGGTTTTTTTTGCTCCCAATCTGTGTTGAAGATGCTTCTAGCAGTGTTCAGATTTCACTTTTAAAATAGGATATTCTTGATAACTCTGTGGGGTTTTTGTGGTTTGGTTTGGTTTTTATTTTTCTTTGAAGATCTGGGTGGAGGGAAAGATAAATTAGTTGTTTTTTTAATATTTTTTTTGGGTTTTTTTTGTTTGTTTTTTATTGACTCCCAAGTCACTGACAATGTTGCACACAGGAAATTTTAGAGAAAAATGTTAGAGGTGTAATTAATCTGTGATTCATATACTGTCAGAAATTTACAAGGTATGGTATATTGGCTGTGGCTTTTAACTGCTAAATATTGGAAAAGTGTCATTCCTTTATTTTCAGAAACTGGTGTTTTTTTGTTTTCTGTGGGGTTTTGGGGTTTTTTTAAGTGCAAGCACTGTATGGATAATCCTGTAGTACAGAGTTGTTCTAATCTGGAATTGTAAATATTGTGTCTCTCTCTTTTATGTAGTATTTATATGGAAGTAATCGAAAAGACAACATATTTATTGATCCAATCTACCAGACGTTTGAACAGGAATTAAATAAAATCCTTAAAAGTTGGCAACCAAGCATACTTCCAGATGGTAATTTTCTTTTTGGTCATGTATGTTTTTAATCTCTCAATAGTTCTGTATTCTTAAGCATGTAGGTATATGCAAACACTTTATGCATTGTGATAGTAGTTGATTAAAATCATAAATATATTATCTGAGAGTTCAGTTGTTTTGTTCTTATTATTGTTTTGTTTCTTGGTAATCCATGCTGCAAGAGTTGGTTTTTGTTAATCTTAAATTGACTGTCCATTTTTAGGAGGGAAAGGTAGAATAAGCAGCAGCTCTTCAACCTGTACTTTTTACCTGGTCTGAGTTTTTTTTTTGCCCAGGGAAGCAGACAGGCACTGGGCTATATGTGGGTAGAGCTAATGAGCTGTGTATTTTAGCCTTTCTTAGCTGGACTGGAAGGACTCTTTACTGGAGGCCTTGCCTGAACAGAATAACATAAAATGAAATCAAAAATACACTTTTAATGAAGGGATTAATATTAGACCCTTGATCATTTGGTTTTAAGTAATAACATGAGGGTGCTGCATGTCAGCAGTGCTGTTGTAATTTAACAGAAATGTGTTCTGTGTGAAACTGGTATTTCCCACTGACTGTCTCTTCCTGAAACGGTGGGTATCTGTGTCTTGAAGAGGTGGTTTTGGGGGTGTAGACATGTAATTAAATATGCTTATTAGACTCTTCTATCATGAGCATTTATTAACAGTAAACAAAAACTTGATTCTTTTGCACTGGGACAGTTTATGGGCTGACCCATTGTATTTTCTCTCTTTCTGAAGGATCAATATTCTCAAGAGTTGAAGAGGATTACCTTTGGAGGATTAAACAGCTAGGATCGCACTCACCGGTTGCTCTTCTGAATACTCTGTTCTACTTTAACACTAAATACTTTGGCCTGAAAACAGTGGAGCAGCACTTAAGACTTTCTTTTGGCACTGTTTTTAGACAGTGGAAAAAGAATCCTCTAACAAAGGAAAGCAGAGCTTGTCTTCGATATCAAGTGTCTTCCCTGTGCAGAGCTGATAATGAAGGTACTATGGCAGTTCAAAATTAGTATTGCAGCAGCATCCACATTGCACTCCTCTGAGGGACATCTGCGCACTTTGTCAGGAGCCAGAGGTCTGCCTTTGCATAAAGTTCAGCAGCTCTCAGCTCCCAGATCTTTAATAAGAATGTGTGGTCCGAGGAGACTACAGGCTCTCTGCATTAAATGACTGCTTTGAGCCCACTGGTTTCAATGCTAAATGCTGTGACTTTGTTCTGGCTGTGGGTTGCATTTCCAGTTTGCAGATATGCATAGTTGTGGTGGACAAAGCATGGTACTTGGTGGGCTGCCAACTCTGGGAAGTTTACTGAAAAATATAAAGTAACTTCAAGTTATAGCTTAGATGTTGATTTTCTTCTTAAAGATAAGATTACTACTGGAAAAAGGAAACATGAAGATGATGAACCAGTGTTTGAACAAATTGAAAACACATCTGATCCAGCTAGATGCCCTGTGAAAATGTTTGAGTGCTATCTATCTAAAAGGTAAGTATGGTAAAGGGTAGTACGGAAGTTGTCTAGGGTAGACCAAGTACAAAAGGGAAATGTTTTGGTACAGCGTGAAATACACCGAAGCAAAGATTGGATTGAGATCTTCTGAAAAAAAATATTTAAATGAAAGCATTGATATCTCCTATTCTGTGTCTGGACAAAACATGCAGAAAATGCAGGAGCAGTAGAGTATTTCATGGTTAAATGTCAAGGATTCCATTTGAGAATGATAGTATGATTGAGTTTTCTGACCTGGAAACACCATGTATCTCTGCAGAGAACTACCAGCAACACATTCAGTAGATTTTGCTGCTGAGGGTTTCATTTGTGAGGTCCCTGTTTCTTCAGTAAGAATTGGATTGAGACAATCTGAAATAGATTCTTTTGAGATACCTCATTTGAAAGAATGCTTGAAATATTTTGTAGTAGAAAAAGTACTACTGACAGGAACCCAGCATTTAGAAATAGCTTGTTTCCTTCCAGTCTGCACAGAAATTAATACATTAGAAAGAGAGGCTTGGGCAAGTCTTAAATAATTTGCAGCTAAGTTTTAGAGTTGTTTGAAAATAGGATTTTGTGGGAAATATTTTAATTGAACAGCCATTTGAGCAACTGATTTTAATGTAGATTTTATGTAACTCTAAGTGATGCCAAGGCAATGAAATCACATTGCATCTATAACACAATAAATCAAGTGTGAGACCAAACATATAAGGAAACGGCATCTTATTCTTAAAAATAAAGAGCGATCTTGGGCACAGTGTAGGCAGACATGCAAGTATGTGATGTTATAGGGAGAAGTAAATAGTAACTAGTTGTCTGTTAATGCAAGCACCTGTTTTCATAAGCTCAGTTACTTCTGATTGTTGCAGGGTTTGGGGTTTTTTGCCTTCACGTTATCTACTGCCACAGTTTGGAGAGGGTATATTGTTAAAAAGTTGAAGCTGGATTTTTTAATTGAATTAACTTGGCTGGTAGGGAGGAGAGAGCAACTAATTTCTTTTTCTTTAGAAACATGTCAGTTTGACGAAAAGAATGCACTTAAAACTTGTTTGGAGCGTTGTTTATGGTGTGGTTTCAAGTCCTGCTGTCTTACATATGTTAGTCACCATTGCGAACTAGAGCAGCAGACTGCTGCTTCTGGTTCCACTTCTGATAACATATACCTCACATATTTGATGAAATAATTTTAATAAAATATTTAATGCTTTAAAAGCTATTATAAAATGTATGGCAATGTTGTAATTCAAGGTAATATTGTAAAACTGTTGTAAAATTTAAGATAATACCAGCTGTTTGTAATATACTTGGCAACTAGTGGATGCTCTGGGGACGTTGCATTGCCTGGTCTAGGGCCAGACTGGGCATGGCACTTTCTGTGAACAAGAACCATATTAATCCACATTAGTACTTATTTTTCTTTCTTTTCTATTCTTTGAACTTGACTAGACAACAGTTAGAGCTTCATTTGTGCAGGATGTTGGAACTGCTAACATGTTCATTTGTCCTTTGAGGCTGTTTTTCTAACCCCCTGTATTTTCCCCCTTATAGCCCACAGAATCTGAATCAGAGGATGGACATGTTCTATCTGCAGCCAGAGTGCACTGTCTCCACAGAGAGTCCCATCTGGTACACTGCCACTTCACTGGACCGCAACACTTTAGAAAATATGCTCGTACGGGTTCTTTTAGTAAAAGATATTTATGATAAAGACAATTATGAACTGGATGAAGACATAGATTAAACAAACTTCCAAAAACTGTCAAGAAAACAAACAGCATTAGATATAGTCATGCTGCTAGACCTTTACTATGGAAAACATTTCAAGTTTACCCTTTGTTTTATGAGTTTTGTAGCAGTGTGTACCCTGACCTGGGTATTGCCATGTAAATAATCTGTGAGTGAAAGTTTCCATTATTCTGTGTAGTGGTTTTAGGATACATAACAAACACATTTCAGATTTTTTTTTTATTATTATTATTTATTTGATTAGGTATGTTTGTAACCTTTTACATTGCAAAATATGAATGAGAATGTGCCATGTGTAATATTTTTTTTCCCCTTGTAGTAAGAGACATCCATACTGCACAACTCTGCTCTTGGAAGCTCCCTTGAAAGGAGGCTGTTTAAATGGGTTCTTAAACCGGATGGTTGTGTATGGGTAGCACTACTAAAATTTAGAATTTGCTGTGTCTTTCAGAATTTTTAAACAAATTGTAAACTAATAGGTTTTTTACTTTTTAGTTACTGAAGCCTTATAAGGTTATGTAGAGAGATCCCATCTTATGTACCAAAAATAGACAAAAGAGAATGCTGTCAATATTGGTGTACTGTAATGTGAATCTATTCTGGTGAAGACATCTTTTTTTTTTGTTGCCCTTATTAAAACCTTAGTGTCCTTTCTTTATCTGTGACTCTCTCTCAATTGCCCCTACAAATAAAAAATATATATATAAAAACAAATGAATATAAGCTTAAAGCATGTGGTCATCATGACATGTATTTTGTAAAAAAAAAGAAAACCAAAACAGAAAACCCCTCAAAAAAAAAAAAAAAGGAAAGGGAAAATTAAAAAAGAAAAATAGACATGTCTGATGCCAGTGCTGTATAATTCTTTTCCATCTCTACTTTTACAACCATAAATGTTGGTACCTCATATTACTGTAAATCTGTCCTTTGTAGCCTTAGAAAAAGGGATTTTATGCTGTATTACATAAAGTAATATGGTATGCTAAATGTTTTACTTCTGTTTCTCGTTGCATTGCTGTATTTAAATACAGTCAGTACTTGACTAAGGGTGGGAAAATTCTTTTAACTAATGCCTGCATTCAAAAGCCATATAAGACGTGAAGTTGCAGAAAGCTAAAAGACAATTTTTTTGAAGAAAAGTCCTTTCATTTGTTCACTATCCTTTCATTGTGCTCACTTTGCATAAGGAGTCTAATTTCCAGATACACATTTAGCTGCTTAAGTTTTGTTACTTGCTCGTGTTTAACTGATGCAAGCAATATGGTGGTTCATGCAATGGTTTTGCTATTGAACTGAAAAAATGTAGTAGAATATTCTACTATGAAGTAATCATGTTTGGTTCTCCTAAATGGCATTACGCATCTTTTGAGAGGAATCATCTACTAAAGGAAAACTTTCTATGTATATGTATTACCACCTGAGGATTTATTTCCTGCAAGGGCTGCATGACATTTTCCTTTTTCTTAGCTTAAAAGAATGCACACTGGGATGCATCTTTCTATATAGAGAAATAAAGCTTCGGTTGCTTTGTTTTGTTAAACAAGTTTATTTAAATTTCTGCTATTCTTGTGTGTCCATATGTATTAACTTCAGATGTGCCACTGTTTCAAAAGTAGATGTATATCTCCATGTTTAATTTATTTTATTTTTTTTTCTGGTGGCTCTACCCTTTCTGTGGGAAAAAAAAGAAATACTATGCAGCACCAGTGAGCAGATCACTAGTAGCTTCAATGCTGTTTTCCTTTTGTGAGTGAATACAAAAACTTAGTTCACTAACGCTTGTTTTTTCAAGTAACAACTGTAGAATGTGCCCATGATACATAAAACTGATAAAATTGGAGTTATAAAACATGGTTTTGTTCTGATTTCTCCAGCTGAACATCTGACTTTCCCTTAAGTTAAATTTTTACATATAGGAATAGTAATTACTAATTACGTGCCTAAAATGCATCATGTGCTTAACTTGAAATATTTAAACTACATTTAAGTGTTTTGAGAAATAGCAATAAATATCACTTGCAGCCCCTTCTTTGCAGTTTTAACATCAAGAACTTCAGCAGGGGCTTCAATCACTCCCTGATTAAAACTGTTTAACCACAAACACTCTTTTTAAAAACTACAAACTTTCAGTGTGAAGCTTAAAAGAACCCTAAATCAGGCCTGAAGTATGTGTGTTGAGTGCTCTGTCTTAAACAGTAAACACTTCTTCTCAAAATCAGATTACAGCTATTTCTTAAATAATAGGGTCAGTTTTAAATATGGCATGTTGACCGATGGAGATACATTTTTGTGGCATTAGAGAATAATGCTTCCTAAAGTTCATCAGTATGCACATTATTCTAAATCCCTTCAATTTTTTACCCAAGGTTCACCTTTCATAAGTAAAATACTCAAATTAGGCTTCAGAATAGGTTTTACATACAGCTCCATGCTGGAAATATAAATGGTTGTCACAGAAACTTTTATTCCAGAAGATGGAGCTATTCTATCATCAGCAATAATTTTTTTCAAGTGGTTTGTGTGTTTAGACAGAACGTTGTAAGCTGCCAATATAGTGCAGTCACGAATGCATCATGGTTCAATGTATGCATTTTATTCCTAAATTTGAATGGTGGTGCAAAATGCAATAAAATGCCTTAGTTCTGAGAATATAGACATGCAATTTTATAATAATTAGGAGGTCTGGGCAAATACATTTTCTTTGTAAGAGCTGTCAGCAGCTGGACTAGAATCAGGTTGGTGTCAAGGAGTTACCTGCAGGTTGCTGTGCAGAAAAACGTACAGTCCCCTGTTCTATACAGAGGTTCCAAGTCAGTGATAATTATTAGGAATTTGCTTTCTGCCTTGAGCGGTGTGAAGTGGCTGTCCTGGCCACCCCCTGTGGCTCACCTCAGACCTGCAGCGAGGGGACTGTACTGCTCTGTCCGTCAGAGCCCTGTAGATGGCGCTGGCAGCGCAGGCAGTACAGGAAGGGTTTTCCTAACTTCTCAAATCATGCCAGCATGTGCTCTGCATCTCCTTAGGCTGATATCTAGTACTGAACAACTCACAGGTGAAGTAGTAGGCTTAAGATACTGAGGAAATCAGATGGCAGAATTAGGCAGAAATAAGTTCAGAGTGAGAAATAGTGAAAAAGTCATACAATTTTCAGAAAATAAATTTGGTTTTCTTCTATAAATACTTGTGTGCAGTCATTGAGGAAAATACAGCTTTTTCTAATTACTGATCTAAGCACAAATTACAACAGTTAATTTTTATGGAGCAAAAGGTTGTGGTTGTGGAGTAATGTAAATGTATACAATAGTAATTATCTTTTTTCTTAAGTGAGGAATGAATCTTTACTCTTCTTGATTTGAAATGTTGAAGTCTGAAGGCCTCAGCACATGAGCCACGGCATGGGTCCCAGAAACCAGCGTGTAATATGGCACGTGCTTTGAAAATTAGGCTGATGTCAGTGTCTGTAACACTAATTAGCCACCCTTTTGGACACCCACAAGCACAGCAGGCATCTCACAGATGCACAAAGATGATGTGGGGATTTTTGTTACTCTGGTTGGAATTGGCAGCCTCTAGCAAACACCTCTGCCCTGGCAGGGCCCCAACTCACTGCCGGCACTGGTGAGCAGCATTCCCCCTGTTCTGCGTGCAGGATACAGGGGTGTCTCTCATGCTCCTTCCTCTGCTATCAGGGAGCTCCCAGTCATTTCAGAGTTTCTTGGTGTTGGCCTATGATGGAAAACATGTGACTACAACATGAGCCAATTTCATGATTGGGTGCAAAATAAGTAGGGAAGGAGCGGAAATGATAATTTCGCCTTTTCCTTATCCTTTAATAAGGCATAATTGCATCTTAACATTATAAAAGTCTCCCTTCTCTCCAGCCCAGCTCTGCCAGGCAAAATACCAGAGAGGATTTGAGTGAGGCACCACTTGTGGTAAAGTGCTTCAGGGAGAGAGAGATGTGATGATGAGCAGACAAACTGGTAGTGATGGGCAAGGGGAGTAAGCAAATGCACAAGGAGAAAGGACAGAAAAGATTGATTGTATCTATTTGAACAACTAACAGCAGGTTTAATTCATACACTGATGATGCTTTCTAAGCTTCTGTCACCTGTTCAACTTCCTGCATAGCCTGACTCGAAGGACTTCACCCCGGGACTGCTGTATGCTGTCAGTGGATGTGGAAATTAAGTTACCTATTTAAAAGGGCTAAGTCTGGCTAGTTGTTTTGGCAGGGTATCTGTCAGGGTATCAGTTGTATTTGTCAGGTGTGTTGGTGTTTCCAGGTAAAATACCTGGGAGCTACTTTTATTTCCTCACTCAAGAACTAGTTGGCTTCATGGAGTAAAGACACTGATACAGCAGTCACAGCACATTTGCAAGTGCATGATTTGAGAAGGGAAGGATGCAGTTAAATCAATAAATTATGTTCCAGGTACTGACATCGGTGAGACAACCAATTGCTTAATCAAATGTTTTCTATCTCCAGTGTCTTTTTTGTTTTCTATTTTGTGAAGTGAAACAAGAACATGTCCAAAAGATATCAGTCCTTGGAAGAATCCTTCAATGACATCATTGGTCATTTCTGTCACTGGCAGGATGTGAGAGCTGGCTATGGGCAAGGAGCCTCTTGTTTGTCACAGCTGCGAAAAAGCACCCAGACTCTGTTGCTCGCCTCATGAAGTACGGTTTCACCCAGGCAAACCGGTGTACTGGTGGCAGTCTGGAAATACTTCTGAGCATAACAATTTCAGTTTTGCTTTCTCTGTAATGTGGTGTTTTTTGGACAAGCGGCACTTCGTGAGGGCCATTTCTGGCCACCACCCTGCCTTGGGGCAAGGGACAATGTCAAAGCAGCAGCACAGATGCTATCTTCCTTCCTGACTCTAGTGTTGGAAGCTTCCCAGAATTGTTCCACAAGTTTAAATCTTTATTGTACTGATTTTACCCGGCTTGACCCAAAATGGTGAGAGTTTGAAAAATGCATGTCCCTCTGTAGCTGGTGCTTACAGCTGTGCAGGAGGTGAAAGCTTTGGGAGGCAAGGCCCGCTGGTGTCAAGCAGGGGAGGCAGCGGTTTGGGCTTCAGGGGTCCAGAAAAAACAAAATACAACATTAACTATCTACTTCTTAGATCCGTGGCTGTTTCCTGAGGGAGAGTTCATACACTTGAACATAAATACTTTGATGGCTGGTTCTTCCAAACTCAGCCAGACTGTTCTGGTTTCTCAGAACCCAAGGATGGGTCTTCTCCCCAGTACAAGGGGAGTTGGGTTTAGTAGCATCTGCTTCCTTTATTTATCTATTGATTTGTTTACTTAAATAATTGTTCTTAGTTCACGGTCATGGTGTAGGGAAGTGTTCAAAGCATTAGTGGGTTGTATCATGCACAATGTGCTTACATACTTTTAAGTCTTCTATTTTTTCACTAAAATTCTGGTTCATAAAACACGAAAATTCTGTGTCCTTTCTGGGAAATGAACAGGAACATCCTTGTCATTGTGTAAATTAAACTGCTGACATTTCATTTGTGTCAAACCACTAAAAGTGCTTTACTAGTTTAAAATATGAAATATTATTTCCTAGTATGTTTGCTGAATATGCAGTGTGCTTCCTCCAGTCATGAAGATGGCGTCTGTTTTCATGCATTATGCAAGGCAATATAAGTCTAATATTTGCACTTCTAGCCTTTAATATTTTTTTTCATATTCCCTACTTGAAAGTGATAAGCATTCCAGCTCAGGATAAAGCTGTGCCACTCAGGCAAAGGAAGGAGCCCACCATCAAAATCATCAGCTCAGTACCTCTGGGAAATTAAAATAATCCCAGATGTTTCCCCCTTTATTACATAAAAAAGCTTTTTTTTTTTTTCCCTCTAGCCCCAGATATGGCATCCACACTGGTACGTAACAACCCTGTGGTGGTAATCAAATGAGTAAATACTTAGAGTCTGATTTATATTACCTTAAGAAATAAAATTTTATTTCAGTTTTTCTCTGCTGGGTTCTGGCGGTATCAGTGACCTTATCAGGATTACAGGTGAAAGTTAAACAAAATAATTAAAAAGGACAAGTTTTGAAAGAGAACAGGAGGAAGAACAGCCCCTTCAGATGGACTTAACGTGAGCTGCGAGAACTGAGAAGAAGTAAATTCTCTACCAGTGTGTCCAGTTCAGGCTGGTTGGAGAACCGCAGTCCAGGTGTCTTCAGTGAACAGGTTTGTTCATGTTCTTGTATCTTGGACAGCTCCTGCAGCCAACGTACTAGAAGTGATATACTTTAAGGAATTACCTGTAGATTGCACCATATGTTTATATATGTAATGCTGTTCAGAGATTTGACCACATGACTGAAGCAGTTATCTCTGCTGTATTCTTATAATAAAATCCCACCTCAACCCCAGAGGCGATGTCCAGAGTATTTTTACATGTTTTAAAAGTGTGCTCACCATTGAGGAAGGACATTTTTGTCTGTGGTGTTGGTGCCTTATCATGAAATTGTGATTTCTCCTCCATCTTCAACTGGAGAATCCCACAAAGGAGGAGAGGAGATTCAGAGCAGCAAGTAACTCATCACAACAACTGAGTCCCCAGAACCACAGGCAATAGCTTAGATGAGTTGTTTCAGTATGTTGCCAGAATAAGAATCCCATGGAATTCCTTGGTAGCTCTGCAGTCAGTTTAGCAACTTAGATCAGCTTTTCTGCTGCAATTACTGAACTTCCTAAGGATCAGAGCCTAACAAATATGTGAAAAGGAGTTTCTGGAAGAAGGACTGAATGGTTTGGGCTGTTAAAGCTCAGTAGGGAGGAAGCGAATAACAAGGGATGTTACTACAAACTGTCAAGTGAAGGAATTCAAAATTAAAAAGGGCAATAGTCCATTCCTCTCTGTGTGTTGCTGCTCTGCAGAAAACCTGCATACTTTTAAATATCTCAGGTCCTACTCCTCCAGCAGCACCCTAGGACAGAGTCCTGCAGTGTGGGGAGAAATAGGTGAGCAAAAGGGCCTCAGTGAAAGTAGTTTTGTGCTCTGCCTTCCCAGTGCACAGCCATTCCAGGTACAGCAAGGGAGGTTCCTGAGTCAGTGGGGGAGCTGTCTTCTGAGATGAGGGTTATCCGAAGGAAAAAGATGTCTTCATGCCACTGGCACCCTCACTGCCACCAGAGCCTAGAAGTGCACCCAGTGGGGCTGCATTTTGTCTGGTGGGGGGGCTGAGGCCCTGTGCTGCTGGCAGTGTTGGAGGTGCCTGGCCTGGGACATGCCTCTCCTGCCCGCTAGTGCCTTCTCACTGAGAAATTCCTACTGGAAAAGGTCCCTACTTGCAAGGAGTGAAGGAGTGGCACCTCCACCCTGGTGCTGCAGGGTGGCCACTGTATCCTCCCTGCAGCATTCCTGTGGTGGAAGCAACCACCAGGAGCCTCACCTCATCATAGATTGTGCAAGGCTTGTGGTGGGGATCTCATAAGCCTGTGAGGCTGGAAGGGTGAATGGTGCAAGACCTTCCAAAATCCCACTAGAATGTCAGTAGTCCAGATTCATGCCAAGATACCCCAGATGCTAATGGGATCATTCAGGTTGTGAGCTGAAGCCAGCGATCTATAGTGTCGCTCTCCTGTATGTACTGCTGGAGATGGTGATGTGCCTTACCTTTGCAGTCCTGGGACATATTAGCCCTGGCAGATAGTTTATGACCTCATTTTGCCGAGGTGAGCAGCTCCAGAGAGGACGACTTCAACACCAGAGAGAGGTGGAACACCGCGTCCTGCAGCCTCAGATCTCAGCGGCAAGAGCCACCGAAAGAGACTCAAACCCTCTCCGGGCCTTGCGCAGGAGCCGGCAGCTCCGTTGACACGACCACGGAATCACAGGGGGCGGTGCCAGGAGGGACGGCCCTGCCCTGAGAGGGTAAAAGCCGCCCCAGGGAGCGGGGAGCACGGCGTGTGACGGCAGTCAGGGCTTGGCGGGGCAGTTGGCGCCGGCAGCGCCAGCGGGGTGGTGAGCGCTCGCCTCATGACCAGGGCCCGGTCTGGGAGCTCTGCTCTGGCTGCCCCGGCGGTGGCAGCGTCGGCACCAGACAGAGCCGATGAGAGGGGAGGCTGCAGCGCAGAGCTCGGAGTGTAGAGAGTGCCTGCACTGGGCTCGTGAGGGGAGGGTGCACAATGCGCAGGGCTGCACCCGGGGGGGTTGAAAGATGTCAGGGAAGGTGAGAGGAAGCCGCACTGCTAGCTCCAGGCCCAAACTGTGCAGGGGACTCAAGCGTCCATTGTAGCTCATGGAGAAAAGGAGGCCATTAAGCCGGGAAGCTGGGAAACAGTAACAAAAAAAAAAAAAAAGTTAGAGTTGGAAAGGACCTTAAGATCATCTAATTCCAACCCCACTGCTATGGGCAGGGACACCTCACACTAAACCATGTCATCCAAGGCTCTGTCCAATCTGGCTTTGACCAACACCAAGGATGGACCATTCACAGCTTCCTTGGGCAACCCATTCCAGTGCCTCACCACCCTCACAGTGAATAACTTCTTCCTTATATCCAATCTAAACTTCCCCTGTTTAAGTTTTAACCCGTTACCCCTTGTCCTATCACTACAGTCCCAAATAAAGAGTCCCTCCCCAGCATCCTGTAGGCCCACTTCAGATACTGGAAGGCTGCTATGAGGTCTCCACGCAGCCTTCTTGAGGCTGAACAGCCCCAACTTTCTCAGTCTGTCTTCATATGGGAGGTGCTCCAGTCCCCTGATCATTCTCGTGGCCCTCCTCTGGACTTGTGCCAACAGTTCCATGTCCTTATGTTGAGGACACCAGAACTGCACACAATACTCCAAGTGAGGTCTCACGAGAGCAGAGTAGAGGAGCACGATCACCTCCTTCAACCTGCTGGTCACACTCCTTTTGATGCAGCCCAGGATACAGTTGGCTTTCTGGGCTGCAAGCCCACACTGAAGCCAGCTCATGTTCATTTTCTCATCGACCAGCACCCCCAAGTCCTTCTCCGCAGGGCTGCTCTGAATCTCTTCTCTGCCCAGCCTGTAGCTGTGCCTGGGATTGCTCTGACCCAGGTGTAGGACCTTGCACTTGGCATGGTTAAACTTCATGAGGTTGGCATCAGCCCACCTCACAAGCATGTCAAGGTCCCTCTGGATGGCCTTCCTTCCCTCCAGCATATCAACCGAACCACACAGCTCATTGTCATTGACAAACTTGCTGAGGGTGCACTCAATCCCAGTGTCCCTGTCACCAACAAAGATGTTGAACAAGACCGGTCCCAACACCAATCCCTGAGGGACGCCACTTGTTACTGGTTTCCAGCTGGACACTGAGCCACTGACCACAACTCTGCGTGCGGCCATCCAGCCAGTTCTTTATCCCCCAAGTGGTCCACCTATCAAATTGATGTCTCTCCAATTTAGACACAAGGATGTCATTCGGGACAGTTTCGAACACTTTGCACAAGTGCAGATAGATGACATCAACTGCTCTAGCCCTGTTCATCAGTTTTGTAGCCCCATCATAGAAGGCCACCAAATTGGTCAGGCAGGATTTCCCCTTAGTGAAGCCATGCTGACTGTCACCAGCCACCTTATTGTTTTTCATGTGCCTTAGCATTCCTTCCAGGAGAATCTGCCAGGAGATTTTTCCATGTGCAGAGGTGAGACTGACTGGTCTGTAATTCCCCAAGTCATCCATTTTCCCCTTCTTGCAAATGGGGGTTATATTTCCTTTTTTCCAGTCATTGGGAACTTCACCTGACTGCCATGATTTTTCAAATATGATGGGCAGTGGCTTAGCAACTTCATTCGCCAGCTCCTTCAGAACCCATGAATGGATTTCATTGGGTCCCATGGGCTTGTGCACGTTCAGGTTCTTCAGATGGTCTCGAACCAGATCCTCTCCTACAGTGGGCCTAAGGTCTTCATTCTCACAGTCCCTGCATCTGCCTTCCAATACTTCTGTGTTGTGGTCAGAGCATTTGCCAGGGAAGACTGAGGCAAAGAAGTCATAAAGAATCTCAGCCAGTATCCAGGGTTCTGGATAGCTTCTGGACAGGGCCCATGTTGTCCCTAGTCTGTCTTCTATTTGCTACATACCTATAGAATCCATTCCTGTTATCTTTCACATGCCTTGACAGATTTAATTGTAACAAGGCCTTAGCTTTCCTAACCTGGTCCCTAGCTTCACGGACAATATCCCTGTGTTTTTCCCAGGCCTCCTGTCCTTGCTTCCACCTTCTATAAGCCTCTTTTTTCCCCTCTAAGTTTCCTCAGCAACTTTTTGTCCATCCAAGGACATCTCCTACCCTCCTGCCACATTTCCTTCTAGTCAGGATGCAACACTCCTAAGCTTGTAGCAGGTGATCCTTGAATATCAACCAACAGTCCTGGGCCCCCTGCCCTCTAGGGCTTTATCCCATGGAACATTACTAAGCAGGTTCCTGAAGAGGCCAAAATCTGCTCTCTTGAAGTCCAGGGCAGTGAGCTTGCTGCCCGCTCTTCTCACTGTCCTGAGCATCTCGAACTCGACCATCTAATGATTGCTACAATCAAGGCTGCCCTGGAGCATCAGATTTCCAACCAGCCCCTCCCTGTTGGCAAGCACAAGGTCAGGTATGGCACTTCTCCTTGTTGGTCCCTCTATTACTTGCAAGAGGAGGAAGACCTTAGGCCCACTTTAGGAGAGAATCTGGTTCAAGACCATCTTAAGAACCTCAACATCCATGGTACCTGATGAAATCCATTTGCAGGTCCTGAAGGAGCTGGTGAATGAAGCTGCTAAGCCGCTGTCCATCATATTTGAAAAATCATGGCAGTCAGGTGAAGTTTATGATGACTGGAAAAAGGGAAATATAACCCCCATTTTCAAGAAGGGGAAAATGGATGACCCAGGGAACTAGAGATCAGTCAGTCTCACCTCTGTGCCTGGCAAAATCTCCTGGCGTATTTTCCTGGAAGGCATGCTAAGGCACATGAAAAACAATGAGGTGGCTGGTGACAGCCAACATGGCTTCACTAAGCCATGTTGTGCACTAGCTAAGGGGAGTTCCTGTCTGACCAATTGGTGGCCTTCTAGGATGTGGTTACGAAACTGATGGATAGGGGCAGAGCAGTTGACGTCATCTGCCTGGACTTGTGCATAGCATTCAACACTGTCCCGCATGACATCCTTGTCTAAATTGGAGAGACCTCAATTTGATAGATGGACAACTCGGTGGTTAAAGAATTGGCTGGACAGCCACATGGAAAGAGTTAAAGTCAATGGCTCAGTGTCCAGTTGGAGGCGAGTAACGGGTGGTGTCCCTCAGGGATTGGTGTTGGGACCGGTCTTGTTCAATGTCTTTGTTGGCAATTTGGACAGTGGGGTTGAGTGGGCCCTCAGCAAGTTTGCCAATGACTCCAAGCTGCGTGGTTCTGTTTGATACACTGGAGGGAAGGAAGGCCATACAGAGGGACCTCGCCATGCTTGTGTGATTCCAACCTCATGAAGTTTAACCATGACAAGTGCAAGGCCCTACACCTTGGTTAAGGCAATCCCAGGCACAGCCACAGGTTGGGCAGAGAAGAGATTCAGAGAAGCCCTGCGGATTAGAACTTGGGGGTGTTGGTTGATGGGAAACTGAACACGAGCCGGCTTCAGTGTAAGCTCGCAGCCCAGAAAGCCAACTGTATCCTGGGCTGCATCAAAAGGAGCGTGACCAGCAGTTCAAAGGAGGTAATCCCGCCCCTCTACTCTGCTCTTGTGACACCTTACTTGGAGTATTGTGTGCAGTTCCAGTCTCCTCAACATAAAAAGGACATGGAAGTGTTGGAACTTGGAATTGTTGGAAGAAGTCCAGAGTAGGGCCATCAGGACGCTGGAGCACTTCCTGTCTGAAGAAAGGCTAAGAAAGTCGGGGCTGTTCAGCCTGGGGAAGAGGAGGCTGTGTGAAGACCTCGTAGCAGACTTCCAGTTTCTGTGGGATGCCTACG
Organism: Neopsephotus bourkii; assembly: GCF_033783945.1. Lineage (NCBI taxonomy): Eukaryota > Metazoa > Chordata > Aves > Psittaciformes > Psittacidae > Neopsephotus > Neopsephotus bourkii. The sequence goes on from NW_026902113.1 coordinate 6,675,579, forward strand.
AGGATGCTAGAGAGGGATTCTTCACTGGGGGCTACTGTTAGGACTAGTGATAGGACAAGGGCTAATGGGTTAACACTTAAACAGGGGAGGTTTACATTGCTTATGAGGAAGAAGTTCTTTACTGTAAGGGTGGTGAGGCACTGGAGTGGGTTGCCCAGGGAAGTTGTGAATGCTCCATCCCTGGAAGTGCTCAAGACCAGCTTGGACAGAGCCTTGGATGGCATGGTTTAGTTTGAGGTGTCCCTGCCCATGGCAGGAGGTTGTAACTAGCTGATCGTAAGGTCCTTTCGAACCGTAAGTATTCTATGGGTCTATGATTCTACAAAATCAATTTCTTAAGTAATACCTAATGCTGTTGGCACTGAAATACTGTATTAATTGCGTTAAAAGGCGTATGATACATCAGAGCTACCTACTAAAATAGATGTTCTTGCAACGGAAGACAATTGTTTGAAATCTTTTTTGTTCTTTTTTCGACAAATTTGGTGTTGCTGATGAAAGCTTTTTTATGCCATTGTGTGAGGTGTCTGAGATGGTCATGTGGACACGCATGCAGCCAGTGCCTAACAAAGCCCACGGGGCGTAACTGACACCACATACAATGGAAGCTCGATGCAGCCACATTTTTGTTAACTCTGTGAAAACTCAGGAACACAAACAATGCAGGTCTTGGAGAGTTTCATGTTAAAGAGAAATGAGATACATGCATTATGTAGTACTGTCAAAAAGCAAAGGGTTTAAAAATAATAAATTGAATGAGGGGGGAAGCAGTAATCTAATTTAAACTCCCTTCTTTTCCTGGACTTCTCTTTCAGTGCTGCTAATTTCCAGACATACAGTGTTACAATAAAGCAAGAGAAGACAGAGCCAATGTTAGCCAGGCAAATTCAAAGTTATGTTATTTTAAAAAGCAGCTGCAGGGGTTGCATTTTGCACTACACATTTTTCTTTCCTATTTGACAGAACAGAGAGAAGTGAAGCAAGGCAGCAGAGTACTGCAGGAGACCTGCAGCCACCCCTAGCCATGGGGTGATGATTTGACAGCTGACTCCCTCAGCATGGAAGGAAAGGTGTTGGGATACAACACCGAGTTCTAGTGGCCTGGGAGAGGCGGCTGGGTCTGAGACAGGAAAGGTTGTAACCTAACAGTAGTGCTTTGCCACCTCATGTGAAAGTTACTGCAAACTTTAAGACTGGTTAGGAGTTAAATGAGTAATGATGAATAATGATAACTCAGTGTAAATAATAGAGAAATGCCCTGGGTAAACCTCAGGCTGGGCTCTTTTTCTGAGCCTGGGCTTCCTCACAGCATTTCCACCTGGAAGCTGTTCCGGCAAAACACAAAACATACTGTGGCACAAGTGTGTGGATTGCTGGAGCCCTGTCGGGCGGAGGTGAAGCCCTCCTTCTCTCGCCCACAGCAGGGCTGTCAGCTCGCCTCCCGTCCCACAAAATCCCAACACCAGTAGCAGTGTCCCTGTCCCTCCACTGGCCTAAGAGTCCATGGCACAGTCCTGCAAGTGGTTCAGCTCTAGCAAAACTTGTTTCACTCAGCTTCAGACAGCACCTCACTACCTTTTATTTTCACATTGTTTGATACACAGATCTGTTAAAAGAGAGGAAAAGAAAAAAGAACTAAACCAAGAAAGATCTGGTTTGTTGTCTGCGTTACTCAATAGAGACATGAAAACTATTTTAATGATTTTATCGGGATACTGTGTGTAACAAAGTTGGACCATGGAGGTTAGCTTTTGCTTTATTATAGCTTCATTTCTTTCCTAAACAATGTCAGTGCTGCATTACCTATTACAAGCCTACACAGAAAGACCTGATCAGTAGCCTTCAACCTTTTGACATTTATCCTCATCATACATTACCAGAAAGGAAAAGGAAATTACAAGAAAGTAATCATATATTACAAGAAAGAAAAATAAACACCACTAAACAGTGATAGTGCCTGAAGTATGAAGCTGATACTGTATTAAATCAGGTTATCTTGAGTGATGTCCTATATTTCTGTGAACGAAGATTCTTGCTCACGGGTTTAGTTGTTCAGTTTATTTTAAACACATCAGGACATTTTTGTTGGAAGATGGAGATTTCTATGGAGCGGTGTTGGCCAGACTCCAGATTTCTTCTATTCATCTAGAGCTGCAATGGTACTAAACACATAGCTGTGAGTGTGAAAGCAATGGTCACCCCTGCATTTTTGCTTCTGTTCAGTCCTCTTGTCCTTTTAGACAGCATAATAGAAGTGCTGCAGTAAGCAGGGTCAAGTAGGATATGCCAGTGAGAAATGAGACTATAGGCTGCGATTATGGGCTCTAATGTGCGATGAATCCTTTTTAATCACATGCTATGAACTAATGTCACCATTTATTATAAAACAACAAAGTGTTCAGCTACAGGAGGAATAGAATGGATGACAACTGCATTTTTAAATGTTTAAGCAAGTACTCTGTGATCTCTTTAGATAACTAGGAAAAACTGAAGTTAAAATAAGTGCAAGCATTTCCAGCTGGTTTTGATTAGAACAAGTGCCTTTTCAGGGCATGAGGATTCATCAGTCAGGATCCACCTCCATGTCTAAGCTCAAGAGAAAATTAAAAGTGGTTATTATGCTAAAAAAAAAAATTGCGACATTTTAAACAGTGAATTCATAATGTATTATTAAAAATGTAAATATAAAAAGTTCAGCTCCAGTTCTGCTCTAAAATTATTCCCAGTGGTCATTTAGTTATAATTTCCTTAAGTTACAGATTTTAGTTTTTTGCCAAAATGTAGAAGGAAAAGTCTGAAAATACTACTATCAGTTTTGACACATCTTCAGCTCTCTGTCCAATCTTCTATTTACATATATCACAAAATTCTTCTAGTGTTCAAGACAGCCAAAAAGTATTGTACCTGAAGGGAAGACATGCAGTGAGACATTCCAGGGCCTTATCATTCAGAAGTCGTGGTTACAACACTGGCACCATTCTGGGGCCAGTCTGCCCACCATCTCTGTTTTTCAGATCCTTTAGCTGACCTATTGAGTATATTCTGCCTTATATGACTAATTTAGTTCATTTCTTATCCACTTTAATTTACAGAACTAGGAAAGAGCAGTAACTTCTGGCAGGGGGAAATGAGAATATCAGTGCGAAGCACTCACTTAACTCAAATTGCCAGCAAACAGGTAAACTTGTTAAATAACAAAACTGTGGACAGTCTCTGTAAGTGGCCTGCTATGTCTGGGTGATACTAGCCAACCTATCAAGAAAAAACAGGACAAAAAGCTTTAATTCTGCATGTTTCCAAACAACAAGCAGTGAAAGAGAGCAAATGACTCAGACCAGATCAGGCAGGAATTCTGCAGCAGAGCTGGAGCCTAAACCTGTGTCCTAGTCTTACTCTAGTTCTTCAACCATAAAATCATTCTTACACTCTTTATTTATGGAAAATCTCCCCAAAGTTCTTGATGCAGGATTTCTCCTATGCTGAGCACAATCAAATTCTCTCAAGTAAATATTTACAAAGTTTGCATCTCATTAACATTTACATGGATGTCAAAACTCACAGAGGAAATCATCACATTGAGTTAGCATATGAAGTCTCTGAAGTCCAAGGCACTGTCTTTGCTGTAGACAGGGAAATGCTGATGTCCGTGGTGAAACAGGAGTTACTGGAGAAGATGGACACAGACCTGACTGCACGGCAGAAAATCATTTTCTGTAACCCTGACAGCCAGGCAACTGCAGCCAGGAAATATGATTCACATGTCAGCAATGTATCACTTGCCTTTTTCATACAGGCTTTTTCTTGATATGAACCCCTTTCTACCATTATTTCAGTCTCTGAATAGCTGGCAAGAGCATGACACAACGTTCAAATTCAAATGGAGGACCAAGATTGCAGAGTGTAAGTGAAATGAAGAATACAGCTTCTGGTTGCTGTGCCCACAATACTTTCTCCGCTTGACTGATTTTTGTCTCCCTTATAGTGACGGCAGCAACAAGAGTTCAAAATGTGTCCTTTGGATCAGAAACATCTTCACACAGCTTTACTAAAAGGAAAGGGAAATTAAGGTCAACAAAAAAGGAATACTACTGTGTGTTACCAGAAATCATGTCCATGGTTTCTGATATCTTGGAGCTGCATGATTTACTGCTGAACTAAAGACAGTACTGCTAGGACATTACAATACAGTGTCCCATCCAAATTATCAACACGGAAATCTATTATGTTTAAAAAAGGACTAAAGAAACTAAAGGGAAGATCAGTCAAAGAAAAGCATGCTGGAAAGACTGAGACTGCAGCACAGTATTAGAAGGACCAATCCTCAGCAACAGAAAAAAATTCCTAAGCAACTCAAAGTTCATTCAGAGTACAACAGCAGTTTGTTCTTCATTGGGTAATCAGCATATGACAGCATCTTCCTTCGAAACCCCCAGGAGAATTACTGTTCAAGGCAAGGTGTTCCCCTCTGAAGCTGGAGGAAGAGAAATGTCAGAGGGCACCTGGTTATTTAGCCTTGTTACCTCCACAAGAGCAAGAATTATGTTTTTCATGTGAGTAGAAGTCTATGAACCCAGATACTCCCTAGGAAACCAGAAGGGCCTTGTTCACTCAGCATTGGCATCTTCTTGAATCAGCCGTCTTCGCAGAGAAAAACCTCTCATTGCTCTGTAGGTAACTTCACAAGTATGTCTATACAGCGTTTATGGCCTCCCCATCCAACTGGTTTGCCCTTGGCAGCTCTACTCAGCTGACGCTGGGTGTGGACAATATGGGATATCAGTGTCTTTTCAACCTCTGACCTTTATGACCAGCACTTAACAAAAGCTGTATGAACAGCTTAAATGGCAGGAAGTATGCCTGTGAAGCTGTATCTAAAGCAAAGCACTAAAACTGTGGTCATTGTATGACAATAAGCAAGCAAGCACATCAGAAAAGTAAATTATTTGTTATATAAATATGCCCTTAGGAAAGGACTGCTCAGAAAAGTGTTTTATTTCTCGTAATGGACACTGAGGTCCCATTCCTTTGTGTGGGAGTGGGGTGGATTTCATGCCCATGGCTCACCAGTCCTGACACCTTGGCCCTGGGTTAGGAAAGCACTTGTCAGAGGAAAATTGGGAGAAATGGTTTGTCATGCACTGAGGAATCAGAGGACTGAGGAGAAAAATGGCTGTCTGGAAATACCACTGTCTCCCCATTGCCTGCTGGATGACTCTCCTTGAATGCGATGGACCAATGAGCAGCACTTGGACAACCAGTGCTAGATGAGATGTTTTCTGCCTTTCACATGGGGAAATGGGGGGTGGGACCAAGAAATGTGACATGAGGACTAAACTTCTGTATGTTTTTGCTCCAAGATAGATTGTCTGTCTGTAGCTAGGCCTTTAGAATGCTAATTGCCATTCCACCATCCAGGCATCCTCTGCACTTGGTGAACTGCCCTGGGCTTTACCATCAACTGCTCTTGCACTTCTGAGTGAGCCCTTTAGAAGTCATAGCAAAGACTGTCAGCTCTGTAGGGAGGGAGGAGTAGAGCACACAAAACTTTCAGGAAAAGGGCTATTGTTCTTCCTTGCCATTTTCTGAGAAAAGTAGGAGCCTCAGCAGCCTATATTTCTGAGGTGTGAAAAAGGTGAACACAGACTTCTGGTTTGTGCACATGGATAATCCAGGCAGAATCAAAACTAGACAGAATTAACTCTCCCAGCAGAGGAAACCTTGTTCAGGTCTCCAGCAAGTATGGCCCTTTTGAAATTCAGAATCATTCCTTATTTTACTGGCAATATGAATAAATGTAAAGCATCAGAAAAGACATAATGGAAGTAGAAATCAGAGTGTGGAAAATGCATCTTTTGACTGTATTTTAAAAGCAGTTTAATTCTTTTGGGTACAATTTTTCAGTTTGTTTCCAGGGGCTCAGAAATGTAGAAACATGAGGAAGCCTTGAAGTCTTCTGGATCAAACCCATATACTAGAAAGTTATTTTCCATCTTAAAGATAATTCACCAATGGCTGCCAACCCAGCTGTTCAACATGCCCTACTGGGACAGTGTTCACCATATATGCCTTCCTCATGGTTATATCCCATTTTGAAACTTCCTATAGGGGAGCAATCTATGTGGGGGTACCATCTTAGCAAGACCATGCAGACACCTGGATTTTCAAACGCATGGTTCTTACTCAGACAATCTATGAAAGGAGAAGCAGGAGCAGGAACTTTGCATCACGCAGATTTTTGCAATGTTGAATCATTTCACACTGAACAAATTCTTCCTGAAGTTACCTGGCTCTGTTGGTTCTGTAAAATATTGACGGGTTTATACAAACTAAAAATCTAACAAATTTAATACAAGCCCAAATACTAGCAAATGATTTTTTCTCTAGTTTTTCTATTCCTTGCAAGGCAGATTCAGTGCTATCAGCAATATAATCTCTGTTAGGATTGATCAGTAAGATTGCAAAATCTAAGGGGATGATTAAATTGAAAAAAAGATAGCAATAACTTGTTCCATCTTAGAGTATATTCCTGGAAGCAAATATCTTGTGTAAGGTCTATGAACAAAAAAAGATGGTGGTGTTGATATTTAAGTAAATCAGTTGAAAGTGCCAGGGCAGCCTGAGATCATTACCCTAATGATGTTGTCTGGTTTGCCTCTACCAGATTTAGACGTTTATTTTACAGCCCACATGAGGCCAATGCCAATAAACACAGTAATGCTAAATGAGATTCAGGCATGTAAATTATAAAATGGTAGAACATCCTACTTTTTATGTCACTGACTTTTTCACTTTCTCTCAAAACACAGATGAAAGCAAGAGTTTTTTTTCTGGGCAGTAGCCACAAAATAATCTCCAGATCTCATGTGCTGACATCCAACTTGTTATTGGTTAGAATCATAGAATCATAGAATAGTTAGGGTTGGAAAGGACCTTAAGATCATCAAGTTCCAACCCCCCTGCCATGGGCAGGGACACCTCACTCTAAACCATGTTATCCAAGGCCTCGTCCAACCTGGCCTTGAACACTGCCAGGGATGGAGCATTCACAACCTCCCTGGACAACCTATTCCAGTGCCTCACCACCCTAACAGGAAAGAATTTCCTCCTTATATCCAATCTAAACTTCCCCTGTTTAAGTTTTAACCCATTACCCCTTGTCCTACCACTACAGTCCCTAATGAAGAGTTCATCCCCAGCATCCCTATAGGCCCCCTTCAGATACTGGAAGGCTGCTATGAGGTCTCCACGCAGCCTTCTCTTCTCCAGGCTGAACAGCCCCAGCTTTCTCAGCCGATCCTCTGTCTTTACATCTCACATCACTGCATCTCTCAGTATCTTTGTATCTCCCAATCTTTGCATCATTCATCCTTGCACCCCTCAGCATCTCCTTGTATTCTAGTATCTTAACATTGGGCTGAATCCGCAGTACACCAATGTGATATCTGTGCAGCATCTACTGCTAATTTATTCTAGAAGAAATAATCTCTGATCCTCTCTGTGTGGTACAACATCAAAGGAAATATGATATTTTACCAATGCCAAATTAATTTCCTAACAAGATGCTAAAAGCATTTAATCTCTCTCTTTGTGTTAACCATTTTCCCTCATGTTTTCTGTCAAAGCTGAAAGTTACTGTCCGTGGGAAACAGCAATTTGATGATGCTGAAGTCCTCTTCAACAGATCAGATGAAGCACCTTCTTTCCATCCACACTAGTCCTGAGTACTCCCAGCTGGGATCTCATAACAGAAGAGTAAGAGCGAAAGACTGAGTGAGTGTTGGTGCACTTTCAGTGCTTGACCTCACTTCTAGCACTGTCAGCAAGTTCTCTCCTGTGACAGTTGCTTTCAGTGTGTCAACATCTGCATGGGAGCAGGGAGACAAACAGCTAGGCACTATTCCCATTGCTGCAGGCTGGATGGAGTCGCATCCACTGCCCAGAGGCTTCTCCCAGTCCCAGCACCATTCTGTCCAAGGTCTGGTTCATGTTCAAGCCTACTCTAAAGCATTTTCTCTCCACTTCCTGAGATCCTCCAAAGAACAAACTGCCACCTATAATTGCTAATTACCTTCTGAAACTAACCATAGGTAATTATTTTCCATTGAAAGGTTCTGGGGCAGAGTTAGTAGGCTGTAAGAGACAACCTAGGAATGCAGTGGCTGAAAGTATCTCTGTACAACATAAGGCTTCTCATCTGGAGATGTGAAAGCACTTATTAAAGCAGATGAAAAGTCATGGCCACCTTTTGCAAATGGGGAAAAGAAGGCATTGAGCAGTGGCAGGACTTTCTCAAGGTTAATGCAAAGGCATTGATAAGAGAAGTGAGGTTTCATAGCTGTGGGATTAACACTGACCATAAAGAGAATGTACCAAAATCCTGGGGGATCATTTTGGAGAAGAGTCAGTATTAAGGTAAGCTACTACACTTAGTTCATAAGAAGGGCAGTGAGTGCCAAAGCTTACCCACAGTGTCAATCCAGTCTTGGCAGGCGGTCATTTTTAGAAATAGTTCCTCCAGCCAGCTAGCCCTGCTCAGAAATGCCGGGCTGACATACACAGTTTCAATTCCTCCCCTTTCTGACATGAACTCAAAGATACTGAAAAATATTCAGTTAAGTCAACAGGTCAGTTGGATTTTTGATACTCAGAATGTGTTTTTCTGGCTTGGTGTCCAGTATTTTGCTGTTACTCTTCTAAACAGACCACCTGAGCTTGCAGGACTAAAGCACATGAAGCTGATTATGCTTCCCAGGCCCACTTCACTGTGTCATTCACGCCTATCTCTGCACAGCCTTGTATACAGAAGGAAAAACACTTGCCCGGTGACTACATTTTAGATTTAACCCTTTAGCTGTCCTCCTCAGGGTTGTCCATGTTTGGTGCATATGTAAGGACAGCCAACAAATTGTGGCTTTGAGACTGATTGATAGACAGAATTTTATCTTAGTTTCTTACATGTGAAAATTAGGTATCATAGCCTGAAAAGCAGGGTTTGAAAAATTCAATTGACCACTGCTTGCCAAAAGACTAGCCAGCTAACCAAGTGCTGGTGATGATGCACAACAAAGAGCTCTGTCTGCAACACAGAGGAACACTGCACATGAGGACTCTGGCTGGGACTTCTTTCAGCCAAAAGTATTGGCCAGTAGCTGGAAACAGTTAAACACAAGCAGGTTCCCTTTGCATATCACAGATGCTCATTTGTTATTTATCTAGTGCAAAATATTTATAATTCAAGCATGGATGTATTCTGTGAGCATGTCCTTTCTGGTTCAGGGAGGCAGTGAGATCCCCACTCACCTGCTCCACAGTCAGCTGCTCTGGGGGAAAATGCAGAAAGACGCATCATACGTTTAGCAGAAAATCTGGCCAGAGAAACTGCTGCACAGGGTCTCAGTGTGACTGGGCTCATGCCACAGGCAGATAAACACCCTGAAGTGAGCAGATTCCAGTGTGTGGGGCTGTGTCAACACTATCACTGCAGCAGAGTGCAGAGATGCCTGACAGCGTGAAATGAAATAATTTGGTGACCAGTGCCAGAGCAGTAGTCAAATCAAGGACTCAGTGCTTGGTGAAACATTTAATTCAAGGAAAACAATATTTCTGAGCCATGAAGGAGGCAAAGCATACTTTCAGCCTGCCATGTCCATGTCTGGTGATACTGGCCACCCTATAAAAAAATATTTAATTTTACAGGCAGAGATCTCTGTTCTTGGAAGCTGTCCCAGAACTAAGCAGGTTTCTGTGTCTGGATCTCTTTATGATGTGTGTTTATCTGTGAGATATTTAATATGTATAGGACTGCTTCATTTTTCATGACTGACTTTAGAGTGTAACCCAAGCACTTTTCAAGTTTGCATCTTTTAAGACTATTATCTTTTAGGCTATGTTTTAAGTTTGTCTCAAGAAATCACCTATGAAATTCTGCTTAAAATGAGGCTAAGGGAATGTTCACAGTAGAGTTAAGCTAAATCAATTTATAGGCATACTTACATGACAGGTTTAGAAAAAAAGATGAGTAGCACTGGTCCTAAGTGAAACTGAACTCTCAACTTTGTATGTAACTCATATTTGGGTGTTGATGAGCAGATTTAAAAAACGGATTTTGATAAGCTGGAGATGATTCTGAAGTAGCTTCAATGAATGTGGTTCTTTTGGAGATCATTGTGTGTTCACAATCCACCAGAGGAACACCTGGGCTGCATGTTTTAGGCAACCACCATCTGTCAGAGTTGCATAAATGCCTTTTGCTTTTTTTGTGGTTTTGTGCAATGAGAGGAGATAAAAATGACCATGGAGTCAGAGAAATTCTGCTTGAAGGGGACCTCTGGAGATCTCTAATTCAGCCTTCCACTTAAAGTGGGACCATCCCAAACACTAGATCTAGGCTAGACCAGCCAGGTCTCTGTCTAGCCAAGTCATCAATACTTCCAAGGATTCCAAGAGCACTATCCCATCCCACCCACTATCTTAATGTCCATTCTGAATGTCCCAAGCCAAGCCTCTGGCTGTTGCTTCTTTGTATACTACCATTTGGTATGACCAAGAAGAGTTTGTTTTTATTGTGTTTGTAACTCCCTCATAAGTAGTTTTAGACTCCTGTTACATCCTCCCTTAGCCTTCACTACACCTGACTAAGCCCATCTCCTACAACCTCTCTTTGGGGCTTCAGTCCCCTGACCATCTTGACTGACCATTGCTGGGCCCTAACTCCTGTCTAAACTTCAGGCTGTCACAACAGCCATACAGGAGAAAGTCTGCTAAGCTGCAGACATGGTAGAGGCTGGCTGCAGGTCAGTTCAAATGTGTCAGTTCAATAAGGCCATTAACCTTACAGCAGACAGGGTTAAAAATTGCTAAGACAATATTGCCTGACATTGCAAAGAGGAGATTCGGCACGATTGGCTCGGGGGGGGGGGGGGGGGGGGGGGGGAGTGTGAAAAGGACCTGAAAGTTAATTGTATTTAAAAAAAAAACGGGTGTGAGCAAGTTGCCCAGGCAGCTCTGCTGAACCACAGACACTGGTTGGAGCTCTTATCAAAGGAAAAGCATCACAAGCAGCAGCTTTTTAAACTCTGAGAAAGGTTAGACTTCCTTTTTCTCTGCTATTCAAAGCTCCCCTGAGATCCCTACTTATTTATAAACCATGTTGCTGTAGGAAACCCTATAAATATTCAGTGACAAGTGTGACCTTACTCTTCCTAGAGTGGCCAATTAAGAAAAAATGGAAATTGCCCTTGGCCTGCTGAAACCTCTTTAGTTACCTCCTCTGTCCCCACCCCATCAAGACAAAATCAGAATTGCCAGGTCTGAAATTGACCTTACATCATTATAGTCAGTTTTTCAGACAGACTTGAATCTCTGTGTTTGATGAGGTGACAACACACACAGTCAAAAAACCCAAGCAGAGACAAAAGACATTTGCTAGACAATGCAGGAAATTAGACAATGCACAACACTGAAGATTATATTCTTCTTAGTGCAAGGATTCTTACTAGGAACAGCCTTAACATGTTTAAATCTGGCTTAATTTTACTCAGTATCAGTGAGGCCACACCTGGAGTACCACGTCTAGTTTCAAAGCCCTTGGTTCAATGGGGATGTGAAGAAGCTGGAGAGGATCCAGCAGTGGTCAGTCAAGATGGTCAGGTAACTGAAGCCTCAAAGAATTCCAGGTGTTCCTCTGGCTGACTCTGAACAGACATTCACCTCCAAAAGAACCACATTATCAGTAGGCTGAGGGGCTCAATGGGTGTAGCAATGGCTGGTGTCACTTGTAACATTTATAACCGAAAACTATACAGAAATCAAGCCTGAAAACAGAGAAAAACTAATGTTACATTAACTTATCTAAAGCTGAGTTAATTCTTTCTGGGTCAGATTTGGTTTAATCTTCACACCCTTGGATTCCTATTACTCATGAGGTTTCCTCTGTTAAGAGCGTTTCAATCCCTTTTTAATTAAAGGGGTAACTCAAAGAGTTGAGCTCAAATATTTCAGAATTGGTGAAACAAATCTGTGAAACTATTTCTCTATATTTGGTTATCATTTTCTTTCCAACTACACAAAAGTTAAGGCATACACATCCTAGAATAAAAATCCTGTCTGACAGATACAAAGTCACTTTGTAGCTAAAGAGAACATTTCTGCTGTCACTAAAATACCGTGGATGTAGCCAATTGAACAAAAATGGTACTGTCTAAACAAACTCGGCACACAGTGGCTAGTTCCTAGCTTCAGAGATTCAGCGGACTAACTGTGCTGCAGACAATGCTGAGTTTGTTTAAAGCGTAATACATTTAGTTGTGCATGCTTATATATGAGTTATTTTAAAGTTGCTTCAAGCTAAATTCATTCCTATTGCAACACCACTGAAATGAATGTATAGTGGAGATTAATTTGGCTTATTATGTACTGAACTTGCAGATCTTTCTTGAAAAAAGAACTATTCTTTTCGCAATTGATCTTGTTCACTGCAGTCATTTAAACACAAAGAAAGTTATCTGTGTTACACCAGTGTGGTGGAGTTACACTGGATTTACATTGTTGCAACTGAGAGAATTCTTTCAGCTGAAAATAAAGACCACTGCCCAAATTACACGCAGATCACTGCACTTCTCCTATACACCAAAAAACTTGCAATGCACATTTCAATGTCATGCATGACTTGATACAGCAACTGTAGGGAAAAGGAATTCAGAGTGATACACAAAACTGTTGGAAAGTTAGGTCATGGCTTTAGCTGTAACTGATTTCAACATCTAAGCAAATACAGTTAAGCTTTTCTATTATGCATAGGTGGAAAGCAGTCCATGCTCTCTTCAGTTTACAAGGCAGCAATAGGTTTATTTTCATATTTGAATTATTGAAAGAGATGGCATTTCAGCATTCTAGGTATGAAAGCTTTCAACCCAAGGATGAAGGAATAAGATTCTAATTAACAACCAGGTGTCTAAAACAACTATACATACAATTCCTTAAAAGGAAGAGCTCAGAAATCACTTCATCATCACCATCTCCACTTTGTTTGGCTTGATGCCTCATGAGATGTAGCTGCCCCAGGCACATCATTTATATTATTTTAAAATAATATAAAGTAGAAAAAGAACTGAATTCCAGAATTACACATTGCTTCCAAAATTTTCTTGAAGTTTTTCTAACACAAAATGTTTGAGAGAAAATTTCTCAGGCTTGGTTTCATGAAGAATCTGTTAATATATATTGCATTCTGATTTGAAATCTCAGGATCCCTAGGGAAATGGAAATTCTGAGTGTCAGCTGAACTATCATGTTGCAGTGATGAGCTCTTATTTCACAGACCAGGCCAACAGGAGCAGGGACAGTCCTCTTCCTGAAAGCAGTTTTCTAGGGCCTATAATCTTTCTGTAAGAGAAAGAAACTTTTTAAAAGTAGTGGGTGGCAGAACAAAGCCAGGTGACAGAAACTGATCGTTAGCAAGGAGACTACAGGTTCCTCACTAACAGTTCACTCCCTGTGGAGGACAGTGGTGAAAATTCAATGATCTTTTTACATCCAATATTTTTCTTTTAAAGGCACACACACGTACACAAAGAATAAAGAAAATAAAAAAATAGCCATTTACTGTGTTCATCTCTAGTCTCTAGTTCTGTAGCCCTAGTTTGCCTCCAGTTGCCTTTTTGCAACCTGTTTCGTCATGCGCTTGCCTCCTTTCACTTAATCCAGAACCTTCATACCCAAATGAAAGAGAACTCACGGAGTTGTTTGCAGTGTGCAAAGGCTCTTCCCAGTTCAAAATGCACTTGTCCAAGAAAACTGCTATTTCTACAGGAATAGACATACGGGTACATAATTTTTTACAGGCTTGGAAAGATTTGCTTGCTATTTCAGTTTTTCTATAAACACATGAATGGGGGTATGAAAGCCATCTCTGTTTTACAGACCTGTTATAGTTCTGTATTAAACATTTCTTTCCAGTTCTCACTGGAACTGAAAAGAAATGTAACTGCTCTTAACTCGATGTCTCTGCCTTTCCTCATCTTCCACTGCTCATAACGAAGATACTTTCCCCTCAGAGTATCCATAATCCAAACAGGAATTAGTTGGCTTAAGCAAACCATCTTCAGCTGCTTACTTCTGCATTTTGTGCAAAATTTACATAGTAAACCCCACTACATGAGCCATGCAAAGCAAACATTAGATTACTCTGTGTGGCTGGATAGTTCAACCATGATTATCCCTTAGTATCTGCACAGAAGACCACAACATTCCTTAAAGCCAAAATCTTTAGAAAGTTTAATCTTTTCCAACTGGGCAGTGAGATGTATGATAGCTGATAACTCTGTGCTCTTCCAGTTCAGTTTTCATTTAATTGAGAGGTATAAAAATACAAGCTCACATGGAAAGTAAGGTTTTATTTCACTTTACTCCATCTGTTGACTGACTTTGGTGAATCTGGTGCAAACACAGGATAAATGCATTCCACAGAAAAGTGTATTGTCCTTTTGAGAGTTTGAACTTCTTAAGCCCTTGGTATTTTCAAACATATATTGTAGATAGCACACGCACTCTTTAAAAAGCCATGTCTCACACTACGTAGAAATTCAAAGATCTAGACATTTTAATATATTTTACCATACTTTCTTGGGACAAATAAATAGCGAGGATGAAGAACTGCAGGTATTCATTTGATTGGGGTTTTTTCTCCAGAGACAATCTCAAAAATGACAGAGATCTGGATGAGAAAAGGCACCTACCACACATAGGTTAGAGGTGGCTATGTCAGTGATGCAGACAAACTGAGTTCAGGCTGATCTCTGTGACCTTGGTGTTAGCCTGCTTATTCCTGCTTGCGATGGCACCAGGCGCTTTAGCCACAACTGTAGTCACTATCACAAGTGATGAGGGTCACCCTTAAAAACAAGGGACGGTGAAAGCCCACATGTTGAAGATTCTCCTCTAGATACTAAAAATAGTTCTGATAGACCCTGTACTACTGCTAGTGACACAAAAATACACAGATCACCTACCACAAGAAAAAGAAAAGGAGGTAACTACCCATGAAGGACAATGTTTTGTTCCTATATGCCACTAATTTATTTCTAAAAATTAAAAAAACCCAAACAATTTACACAATGAAGAACAGCTGGTGCAATCCAACTGTTCTACTAATGCAGTAACAGTACTTAAAGTTACCTGTAATCTGGCATAATATCTAATATCACATACCTGTAAGTGCTAAAATGTGTATTTCCTCAAACACCCTGTTTTCTTGGACTATGACACTCCAGGGATAACACATTCTTCCTAGGCCGTCTTTATGGGAAGACTCTCTCTTCAATTTTATGATATTGGATAAGCATCTGTTTACTCTATTGTCAGCTGAAAATAGATACAAAGATGGTTAGACCTGATGCACATCCAGTTGCCAAAAATGATGAAAATGTCATCCCTACTAAGACCTGACTATCTGACATCTGTTTCCTTGGCAGACAATATATATTCCTATTCTGCTGGGATAGGGAGTGGGAAAGCACTGATGAGCTTAGTTAAATCCCATTCTTAGCACAGTCACAGTGAAAATGCTTGCTAAAGCCCAGCTGATTGTTCTTGTGCCAGTGCCCTGGGGACAATAGCAGCAGTACAAGAGTGTGGGGGATGCTCTCATTTGGCTATCAGCACAATTGTACTGAGATTTACTGTAGGAGGTTAGAGAGCTCCCCAGTACACCTCTTCCCATTACCATTAGGCTCTGTGCTGTACCCTTACACAGCTGTGGATGGCACCTGAAAGGGGCACACCTTTTACCTCTCCTCCATCAAGCTGCTTTGCTCTATGTGGCAGCAAAGTACCCACACCATCACAAAAACCTGCAGAGATAAAGAGCAGAACATCCGTATTTCATACTCCAGTCAGAAATTCTTTGGGAGACAGTGGCTGTGAGGTGATGATGGTGTGGCTGTGTCCCGAGGGAGGGAGAGCCCAGCACACAGCCTGCATCTGCACCAGCTGATGCTATCAGCTGTCTTGGGAGTACCTTGGCTGTTCCTCAAGTGACAAAACTGTGGAACTTTGCAATGAGTCTTTCATCTAAACAGAAAGTATGCAACATTATTCTGGCCACATACATTGTAGTAAAAAGTGCTCTTGGTCAGAGGCAAGTGAGTTCTCTTTAGCATATTAGTAATTAGCTGCATTAATTAAAAAAGCCCAGTGACAGAAATGCATTACAATTTTAAAAGACCATCTATACAACCATGAAAATTTAATCTAAAAGAGACAATGCCATGGTACAAAAAGTTTATTTAGTCACGATTTTGTAAACATATGAGGTAAATTAACATTTACATCAACTTGTTTCTTACAGAATTTAATACACAAGGCACTTCTTTGAAGACAGTACTTCTGTTTGTTGTCGCTATTGTTATAAGCTCCTGACAGCCCAGAAAACTTGTGTTTGTTCTCAGATTCTGTTATGTAAAAGACAAACATCTGATAAGCACAAGAAAGCTCTCAGTAAGCTTTCTTATGCTTTACAACCCTTTAACTGTGAGAAACGGCATCAATGGAAATTAGGAATATATTCTCCATGTTAAAATATGTTCACATATCTTGCATAACTGTTCAAGGCTGAAACTTCTAGAACTTGATTGGCATCTTACAACAAACTTAAAATGCATATCTACAATTTCTTTTTCACATCAGTGTTGGTTTTTTTTTTTTTTTGCTTATGCAGATAATCCCATTACCTTTCATGGTCTTATTTGCAAGAGTAAAAATAACTTGCATAAAATTGTATTTGCAGGCTCAGAACCATGGTTTTGGCTAGAAAGCAAAACACTGGTCTTTTGAAAAGTCTTCTACAGTGTAACAGTGCAATGTTTCTCTACAACTTACTTTGTTTGGAATTTTAAAACATGCTGTAAATTTAGCACTTGAAGGATATATGTCACAGCGACTCTTTGTCAATGAACCTCTAAACACACAAGAAAGCACGTCAATAATAATGAAACTTAGTTTATTTGGTAATAATTGAGTTCATGATGGAAAGTTATCTTTTTCTATAGTGTGCTCCCTATATATCCTGCTCCCATATTTTAAATACACAGAGAAAACTGATCAATGATTAGGTTAAATCATCTTTAATGGGATTGCCTTATGTCTGAAGAGTTCCTGTGTTACAGTAATACATTTCTCTCTTAGGTTTAATATATTGGCAGAGTCATCCTTTTACTTCTTATACAACTGTAAGCTTAGAAAACCATTTATTTTATCTAAATGTGCAATCTGAAATCAAAAACTGAATGTAAACTTCAGAAAATCAAAATTACAAGAGCACACATTTCACAAGAAAAAGTAAAACATTTGGAATAAAATAATAATAAAAAACCCCAGCCTGTTCAAATCCATGGTGTTAGTGTCTGTATTAAACAAAAAGACCTGGGGGCTCAATGCTCTGCTGCAGACTGTTGACACCCACGTGAACTCAGTGGAGTACAACAGTTTGTAGCAGCTGAGGAGATGGTCCCATGACTATCCAAAACAATGCCTAAGTACTGATCTGATTTTTAAAGCTTGTCTTATTTTACTGATCCTATACTTACATACTCACACCAGAAAATAATCTTGAGAGCTGCAAAATGTCAGGCATTTAATTAGCTCTAAGCGCCTTGATAGACAAATATACTGAGGAAAAGCAATCCCTGGTACCACTTTGCACACAACTTACACCAGAAAAATGCACAGTTCATCAGCTTTTTCAGTGCACGCTACCTATTTTCAAGAAGTTATGATTTTTCAATGCTAGCATGGACCAACAAATTCAAGGAGCACTTTTTTATCTATGAAAAACAGAGAAATTGATTTTCATATTCCACTTTAATAAAGGGAAGGTTCTAGCAGGCTGTCTTCATTTGATCAAAATACAAAGAGAAGAAATGTTGGGGTTTAAACTGTTTAAACTCTTAAACTGTTTTCTTTTGTGTTATCTGACAGCTGCACTAATTAATAAAGCCCAGTGACAGTAAACAACTTGGAAATTAGCAGATTATATTTGCCAATAGATTCTGTTCAGTAAGTTATTAGGTGTTTGCATGTATTTTCTAGAACTATGGAAGTCTTCATAATTATGCTTTACTCATAGCATGTAGAATTCAGTAATGACTCATCTGTAAAGTACTCAAAATTAGCCACACCAATAGGGTTTTTTTTCCCCATCAAACCTGATTCCAGATGTGATGCAGCAGCTAAAAGTGATTAGTAAGCACTAAGGGGGAGGTCTGCCAAGAGTTATCTGGGCTTAAGTGAAGAAACAATTACTGGACTCCAAATGAAATTGTAGGTAATGAAAAGGCTTGACACTGTATATTTACATGATGGAACTTAAACTGATTTAAAAAGCACAACTTGTGAGTTGTAGCTTTGCTTTTTTTTTAGACCAGTACTGCTTGGATGCAGGGGCTGCTCTGTCAGATCTCTCTTAGGGACTTTTAGTAGAGTTACATTTCCCCCCCCAAGCTTCACCTAACAGGAAAAATTATCTTTAACAGCTTTCCAGTAGTTACTCTGCCTGAAAATACCATATATACCACAAAAGCACCTGAACTCTCCGCAGGTCTAGCCACACGTTAAATTTGAAAAGGGTAGACTAGGTATCAGTTGATCCTAAGTTAAACCTATCTTTGTCATTATTTTTTATATATCATACAGATGCAATCCTTTATGACACACTCTGTAAAGACTGTTCTAAAGTAAGGACTGCAAGATTCAGAGTTCCATCAAACAAGAAGTCAGTTTTGCTCTCAGGCGTTGATACAAAAACCCCATGTATTCCAGGTGGTCTGGTTTCTATAAATACATTCCAGAGAGACTTTGACTTTATTCTTTAGAAGCATAAAAGAAAGGAAAATGCAGCCCATGAATTTTGACGTACAAAAATACAGAGATGCATACTGCCTTATATCAGTAGTACCAAGTTCTTGGTGTTTAGCAAAACTTACATAACTGCTAGCATAGATGCTAGTAAATCTACAGAATTTTTGAGTATCAAAATGCATTTGTTTACATCTAAGCAACTTTATCAACTTTAGTCTAAGTTCAGCATAGTTGCATGGATACAATATAAAGTAGAATTTAGCTTGTTATCTTTCTTGCAGAAAGGGTTTTTATGGCTTATAATATAGAAAATTCATGAGAGCATGCCTGAAGCTGAACACCTAATAGAAAATACCTTTATTGTACTACTGTACATTGATTTTTAATGCAGTGTCTGCCCCCAAGGTCAGTGGCAGCAGAAAGACTTCTCCTCACCTGGTTCATCACAGGCAGGTCAAGGAAGTAATGAGACATCATGGCCAAGAGTTGCAGAACAGTGCTTCTGATCATGAGAAACTACACAGGGTTTACTTATGTCTACTCAGAAAGCAGTAAAAATACAGGTTTAATCTTGAGTGCTGGGAATATATTTTAACACTTGAATAAATTCAACACATTCAGGAAAACATTTAACAGCAGAGGTAACTGGCAATTGTAACTGCTTGCCACAGGGTGACCTTGACGTGCTTGAATAAGGACTCCTCTGCCAGGCCGAACACTTTGAAGATGCAAAGGGTTAGCCCAGTGTGTTTGACTGCTCTTCTTCAATTACAGTACTTTTGATTTATAGCAGCAATAGGACTGACTCCGAGCTTCAGTTCTTTTGGATTTTAATTAGAACAGAAAGTGGGCCTAATCCTGCATTCCTTTTTATACCCAAACTCTCCTGAGCCTTATCAGGCATTCAAAATTCTGATGTCTGTGAGAGTACTTGTTACAAAGGAATAAAGAACAGAGCGAGCTGTAAGGAAAGCTGCACTTTAGAAAAAGATATCAGTAGTTTCCTCCACCCATTTTTCAAGGGAAACATAATTTTCAAAAGCAGGATTTTAATGTCTTTATCTAAGGCCCCAAATCTACATTCTTTCTGGCTCCCAAGACTCTATGGGAATGTTAGTTTTGCTTGAATAAGGCCTGCAAGATCCATCCCCAAATCTTGCTCCTTGTTAAATTGAATGGAAATCCTGCAAGTGACTTCAGTTTGATCAGAACAGACCCATCAGCCACTAGCATGTGGTACAGATATTTTAGCCACCTTTTCTGCAATACAATATTGTCTAAATCTTTTTTCACTGACCTACAAGACACAACAGACTGTAGTTAAAGGAAAGGGTAGGACACAACAGGAAATAATGTTGCTTTGGGAATTTTACCATTAATAAGGGTCTTTCCACTTACGTTTTCTTGTAAGATCAAACTAAAATGATTAATTACACAGTCTAGTAATTTTAAACCTACAGATCAAAATCAATTCTCAAAATATTCAAATACTTAAAAATATGCACTCAAGTTTACATCTAAAAAGCATTTTCCCAACAAACTTAAGCTGATACCTAATAGTCTAAAATGCAGAGCTGTACTTTATCCTATTGTCTGTCCATGGGCAATGTATAGGGTCACAGTGTATTGAAATCATAATCCTTGCTTTCTGAAGAGAAATTGTTCTGTGTAATAATTTCTGAGGTGTGGTTTAAATTCCTGTCCTCCTCTAAGCAATTTCAGAAGTCATCTAAAATTATAATCAAACATGTTCAAACATATGTGTAGGCTTAAAAACATGGTGTGATCATGGTCGGCAAACACTGACTAGAAGGTCAAACTGAACAATTCCTAACAGGTCGAGTAGAAAAAATTATAGAAAGATGAATCTCAAAAATCTATTACAGGGGTTACCTAAACTCTGCCTGGCCAAGGACCACACTGGCGATTTGCCATGAGCACAAAGGCTTCATTAAGTCATGTTATGTGGAAGAGACTGAGTCCCCTTTAATATGGCAAGTTGGTCCTTTGAGGTGACAGGTGCCAACTGGCAATGCCACCCTGATGTTTGCCACAGGGCTATGCAAGATTTAAGGGGAAGAAAGTAAGTCATTGCATCTGCTCGTGTAGAGCTTATGTGAAGAAGGGTGGAAGTGAAGGCAAGGGCAAGAGGGAGATGACAGGCAGCCACGTGGGCACTGGGGTATTAACATTTTTCTCAGATGAAGTTCAGCCTCTGAACACATGACCAGCAACCATCACCACCTCTTATCTGTGCAGGCCTTCCCTACAGTTGCCTTTGGGAGATCTGCCATAGACATGTGAAGGGAAGCATGATTGGTCCCCTGGCCCATGAGCTGTGCTTCGGTCACCCCTGACCTATTAGAAAATGTTGGTACTTTTTCCCACTACAACTCACAGAGTGCAAAAACAGCAAGCGTCAAAGTTTGAAGCCCAGGCCATCCCACCATGCAAGGCCTGGCTGCCCCGAGCAGCTCCCCTGCCCTCTCTGCCTTCCACCACCCGCTCCTCGGAGCAGAGGCGACCACACTACACTGCCAGGTCATCTGACCTGGCTCTGCAGCTGCTCGACTTACTGGCCCTGCTCAAGCGCCGTGTGTCTACGAGCAGCGGTGGCTCATGCATCTCCACAGTGGTGCAGGCAGGCAAGACAGGCCGTTCTTCTGGCACCTCCTCCTCACCCTCCACATCCCACTTGCTGCCACTTGCCCCACTCAGGCTGGTGCTGCTGCCACTGTTGACTGCAGCAATGGGCAGCCCCACTGGGGGTGGGAGTAGCTGCTCCATTGGCTCTTCCTGCTCGGGAAGAGGATGCCGGACACTGCTGGGGGTAGAGGATCCTGTGGAGCTGGAGGGTGCCTTCTGCTGCTGCTCAGCTGCCATGTTGATCAAATTCTGCTCGGCCACCATGGCATGGCTGTTGCTGTTAAAGTAGTTGATGACGGCTGGTGTCGGTGTGGGGATGGGGGTCGGGATGGTGATTGGAGTAGAGATGGGTGTGGGGGTCACAGCACGGTGCCTCTCCTCAAGAACTGGTGGAGCAACAGGGTAGCTGGCCACAGAGGTCGTGTTGGAGGGGGGCCGTGGTCTTGGAGCAGCTGCAGCGTAGTATGGTGCCATGGTCACTGGGGCCAGCAACGGTGTGACAGCGCGGGTGTCAGGCAGAACAGGGGTGGGCACGACAGTCGTTACCACCACGGGTGGTGCTGGGGGTGGCAGGGCAACAGGTTTGGGCTCCCCTGTTACCATGACTGGTGTCATTGTTGCAACAGGCATCTCAAGGCTGTACCGGCTTGTCATGCCCTGCTTAAGCTTCTTCCACCCCAAGTGATATATCTCAAGCATGTTCAGCAACAGGGAGACAGAGGCCACCACTAACATGAAGATGATGAAGATGGTCTTCTCAGTGGGTCTTGAGATGAAGCAGTCCACAGTGTGTGGGCAAGGTGAGCGGCTGCACTGATAAACCGGCTTTAGCTCAAAGCCATATAGGAAGTACTGACCCACAATGAATCCCACCTCAAACAGTGTCTTGAAAACGATGTTGAAGACATAGGTACGGAGCAGGGCACCCCCCATACGGATTCTACCACGTTCATCACGAATCGGGAGCTTCTCTTTTCCTCTTTTACCAAGAGGATCCTTGAAGCTATTGCTGCCTCCTCCACCACCACTGCCAGACACTGCTGCTCCTGGGTAGCTGCTGTCTTTGATGCTTCCCTTCTTTTTTAGCTCTTCTTTCTCTTTCCTCTTCTCCTCCATTCGTACAATGTGCAGCACATGGCCCAGGTAGATGAGGGTTGGAGTGGACACAAAAATGATCTGCAGCACCCAGAAGCGGATGTGAGAAATGGGGAAGGCTTTGTCATAGCAAACGTTTTCGCAACCAGGTTGCTGAGTGTTGCATGTAAAGTCTGACTGCTCATCTCCCCAGACCTCCTCAGCAGCAGCCCCCAGCACCAGTATCCTGAAGATAAACAGTACTGTCAGCCAAACCTTGCCAATAACTGTGGAGTGCTCCTGAGCATTCTCTAACAGTCTCCCCAGAAAGCTCCAGTCACCCATTGTTTCAGATTTATAACCTACAATAAGAACATTAGAGCAATTAGATTAACGTTAAAAAATATCTTACAATTGCACAATGCCGGGGCACATCAGATTGATTCTCAAAAAATGACAATTCTTAAATGCACTTCCTTGTAAACTATGGCACACTTACGTTAAGAACAACAAAGCCCTGTGACCATGCAGCCATGGGTTTTGATGAACACAGAAGTAGGATGTTTAGTGCTTACACCTGGCTCATACATGTGGTTTTATATATATATAAGTATATATATAAAATATATATATCTACACACACCAAGCAAGAAAGGTCTGTAACTAAAATTTCTACGAGATTTAAATATTTTTAAAACATTACTTCTGTTTTCTTCACCTGAGATGCCTTTAACCTGCCTGTTTTTCGAATAGAACAGGTGGACAACAGTTCACTTAAACGGAATATTCAAATCATTAATCTTCGATTAATATAACTGCACTTGTGTCGGAGTGTGATACAAAGTTTGCCTAACTCTAAACATGCTATTGTTATCAGGATTTACTTACTCCAGCATTCAGGAAGTTAGTAATGTCCAAGTCTCTGCTATTTTCGCACTGTACAAACACAGAAAAGTAATTACTCAAAGCCTATGGAATTTACAGTTTAATTCTGGAATGTGTACACCACCACCAGGCATGTTCTCAAAGCCTAGTCAAGTTTGAGTTTGTTGATTTCTAAGAAGAACAAATTATTTGAGTAACCTAAAATATTGGGAAGAATCAGAACTTCTGAGAGGAATGGTGGAAAGGTTTCTATGGCATTTTCCTTACTGTCCTGCCAGCTGCTGTTACTGAACCACCACCACCACATTATTAAAAAAAAAAAAAAAGGCACTTTACAAAGTGTGCACAGAGATTTTCTTAGGAATACAAAATTGCACCCTATAACCTCCATTCTGTGACAAACAATTGGTGTATAGCTTCTCAGTAGTTTCCAACAATTCATGTATGATGGGCTTCCTATGTCCAATTCTAGGCAGTGACAGAACTTCGGATTTGGAAAGGCTTAAAGTACACAATCAGATTTCTCACAAGTTGTCTTCAACTGAGAAACAAGCTGTTACCTGCTGGTGTCACTTTTGTTATCCTTGGCCTGTTCCTAATTGGAATGCATGTAAGAATACTGGAATATATGTAAGAAGTACATTTTATTTTTCTAATGAACACACCTGTATTTTATATGTCAACCTTCAACTGAAAACAAAATGCAAAATTTTCAGCTAATTTCAATACCTTCAGAAATACTTACATAATAATTACATAACAATAATTATATTATTCAAATATAACAATTTGTATGGAGAAAAAAAAAAAAAAAAATTCACCACTACTGGAAAAGTCTAATTATCTTCTTGTTCAAAAACCTCCAAATATTTCATAAATATAACTGAATTACACTTTCATCTTTTTATTTTTATACTTACACTCTTGCCAAAATACCCATGTATCTTACAATTCCCAAGAAGAAAAGACATTCATCATTACAGGTAGGATATTACCACTGAGAAAAAGTACTATATTTGGTGGCATATTTACTGTGATTTCCAACAATGATGTCACTGGTTTTCCAGATGAAGCATTTCCAAAGTCTGTACTGAACTTCTGTCAGTCTTTTAGTTAAGGTTATTCAAGTTACCTTTTTAATAACTTGCTTTTACTATGAGGCAATTAAATACCAATAACTGCAGAATAGCATACTGTCACACAAAAGGACACAACACACCCATTCGTATTCTGTGTTTTTGTAAATCCTGGAATACTAATTCACTTTTTATCCCCACAAAGTTGACTCAACAAAAACTCCCCCTAAAAAACAGATATTTGATATTCTACAAAACCACATTTCCTTTAATATAACTAAATTCCTTTTCCAGAAAAGAACAATAAACTATGGATCATAACAGCAATGAAATGTCAATTTTGTGTAATAGTGTCTCAGGTCCTAAAACAATTTTAAATCTTTTTTTTTTTTTTTTAATCTCAAAATAGTAGCCCAAAACTGAATAAATTGTTAGAATACTTTATTTTTATAATCCTAATTTAATATATTTATATTATTTTAAAATTTAATCCTCAATCCTAATTTTGTGAAGTTAAAAATCTTTTGGAAGGTGAAGTAATTTTAGTCTTGAGCAGTATTAATTTTTAAAGGAATAATTAATTAATTTTGTATCTTTTTTACTAAACCATTTGAAGATACATTCAGTTTGGTTTCATCTTTGGTCAGAACTAATCTGCCATTTGGGAATGTTCTCATTTTGAGTAGGAAAATGTAGGAACAGTGAAATGAATAATGTTATATTGGATGGATTCAAGTAGTTTAGCATAACCCTAAGTTCAGTATTTCATTTCTCTTCTGTTCTTTGCATTATTCTGTGCCTCCATTCAGTTCCCTCTGCCTCGCTTTTTGTTTTCTATCCAGACCAAGCAAAACAGGTGGCTCAGATAATGAGTACTCAAAGTTGTGGCTTGTTCTTTTGTTACTAATACTTGTAACAAAAACTTATTAATCAGCAAAAGTTATCACATTCAATCTTCTTTAATTTATAAATTATGGTCCATTTTCAGAATGGTTGCCATTACCTTTGCATCCAGTGGCACAGAGACCACACACTGTTCTTTATAAAGACAGATGGTACCTTCTATTGTTCAAAAAAATTAAGTTAATCTGCACTCCTGAAAAATGATAAACCCTGCAGTGTAAGGTGAACAGAGGTAGCAATCTTTTTTTTTCCCTAGAGGTACACTTTACTGTATCTCTTACTAAGATCACCAAGTGATGACTACAACAAAAGCAGGGGGTTTTTCTGTGCTTTTCTGAAGAATTATCTAGTGATTAGTGAAAGAAAAATAACTCATTAAAAGATGACAAATAATACCATCTAACTTATTCTCAATCATCCTTCATTCACTAATACTACTTATGATTTTTTTTCTCTTTTTACTACAGGTCAGTATTGCCCAGGCTTGAGATTATTCAAGACACTAAAAATGTGACACAATGCATTTCTTAAAGTATGCACTTATAAAAAGCTATTCTAATACTTAAATGAATTTAAAAAATTATTTCTAAGATCAGAGTGTGCAAATTGACCCTGTACACAAAGAGAAGTGCTTAAACAGTGAGCAGATACTTCACAGCATCTTAACCACACAGAGGTGAACTGCAGAAGTCATTGCCTTCACTACCAATGTGTATAACCTGTGGTACATAATACAGGAAGGATGTCATTTCCAAGTGCAATACAAAGATACATATCTCCACTGGCTGGAGGGTTCTCAGAAATTGAGGTCCTGTATTTTTCTTCAGTGTCAGTAAGTTTTCCAAGCAAATTTTCTTTAAGCCAACATAACTCAGCCAAAAATCACATCAAGAATTTTAAAGGGTTGCCTTGATACAAATAATGATTAAATGACATAAAACAAAACCAGGAAGCTCACAGAGCTCACAGAATGTTTGAGTTGTCACCATTAAGTTCAACGATAAAATACCCAAATCTAAACAGCCACAACTCAGTATTTTAGCTGAGAACAACTCCAAGCTTCTATAGTATGACATAAACTTCATTTGTAGAGTATTACTCTCAGTGTTGCTGAAACACAGAGCAAGGCAACTGTTAAATTTTAAGCTTCCATAAGGATTGTGAAGAGAAAGATTTTCTTTTGCTGTGCTTGAAAAAAATGCAGATAAGAATTGAAACATCTTTATCTGTATTTTGTGACATTCATGCAAAAATATCCATTAGGTAAGACAAAGAATCTGTCTCAGAAAGCAATCTAACTCACTGGTATAAAAAGCAAGGATTTCACTAGCCCTCAGATCATTTAATAAGAACTGGGAGTCATATAGTGTTTGTGTCACTTAGAAAATCATTCCTCTGAGACAAATCTTGAAAAATGGGCAGTTCATAAAAACTGGAATGGATTTCTGTTTAAGAATCAATGATGTGCTATTAATCACTAAGTTTAGCACATGCACAAATACACTTTCTGGATGGTGTGTTTATGTGTGATGCCATTTATATCCCTCTACAGGAGAGAAATAATTATCAATGTGGCATCTATGAACTTGCCAGTTATTATTTCTATTTCTCATGATGTCACTGAAGAGGTTCATCATGATGTATCAAGTATGTGAAATATGATATTTTAAGTATTTATAATTTTACTTGTACGTGTACATGTTAATGTATTTATAGACACATATGTACACACATAAATAACTATACTAGTACAGCTAAAAAATATCCCTTAGCAATTACCTAGAAATGTAACAGATGTCCTTATCTAAATAAGATTTCTTAAATTCAGTCCACATTTTTTTTGTTTCTTGTGACAGTCTAAAATATTGGGATTTTTTATCTTCAAGATTAGCTAGATTTTATAAACCAGTATGAGAAAAAAATGCTGTTAAAAGAGAAAACAAGTTGCCATATTTCCTTTGTTTTTACACTGAACAATCAGGCGTCTCTATTACTACCACGCTTTTAACTGCTAACTTAAATCTGATAAAAGCAGTCACCCTGCACAGTTTGTAGCATGATCATGTCATTCCAGACAAACTGGCAGATATGCAGGGACAGAATAAGCTACTATAATTTCCAGTGGAAGCTAATGGTATTTGATCATGTGCATATATATAAAAAACACAACAGTGGGTGTTCCAAAAGTCACAAATGAGCTTTCATAATTAGCTTTATAAACTGTTTAAATAAGGACTTGAAAAACACCCTTCTTCTTGCTTATAGTGTCATACTTTCCAACACATCTATTATCACTTTCATTGTATTTTAATCATATGTTAAAAATTAATTCCTCAGCTGACCTTTTTATTATCTTAAGCTTACTTTACTGCTGTGGATTCTCCTTAAACCCCAGACGAAACTTCACCTTTTCTTGGCTTCACTTACCTCTGAGTGAAAGTCTGGCCTGAGTAAACAAAAAGTGCAAGGAGTGCAGGGCTGAGCCCAGGAGAGCTACATCCCACCTGTAATCTCCTCTGTTCCCTGGCACAACAAAGCATTGCTCTGATTCACTACTCGAAGGAGAAAAATAGGCACAGTAAGTAACCCCTCTTCTCCCCCAGAATACTCAAATGCCACCTCAGAGCTCTACATTGGAATCAAAAGACAGTAACTTACCAATGAAACTCTGAAAAGTGTGAAGGGTGTGGAGCTACCAGGGGACTATGGAATAGCCAAACATGATGGAACAGTCCCTACATCCCGAGTGAATGAAGCACGAATGAGACAGATCTGTCAGGTGCTCACATACCATGAGCCGCATGGATCTAAAAACTGCCCAGTTCAGAGTGTCCCGCCCCCTGCCCCAGAAATACAAGGGAGAGAAGATACTTTCTGGCATTCAAAGACACAAGACCCTTTTTCACTGCAGAGAAGCAGGTACTCCAACAGGCAAGTATCAGTCTGAGGGGACTTCAGGCAAGTTACAGTAACTGTGAGGGACACAGTGCTATATACCCTGTTCAAACTTCTTAAAGTACGTTTTTGTCTTATGGAAAACATTTAAATCTTTTTTATAGTTTAATTCTAACATATTCCAGTAGGATTTTCCCTTTTAATTTCCCTTACAGGGAAACTCAAGTACTTCTGGCTACTCAGTTCAATTCCTTCTGCATTATCTATGCCAGTGTCATAAAGACACGCAAAAAAAAAAAAAAGCCCAAACAAACAAACAAAAAACCCAACCAAAAAACCACCAACACAACAAAAAAACCCCAAACCACAAACAAAACAACTTTTCTTGATTATAACATTGGCAAACTTTCACTTAAACAAGCTGCAAGTATCTTCCAAAGAATATTTATTAATCTCAAATTATTTGCAACCCGTGTGAGTCCTAAGTGAACAAGTGTGTGACTGGCAGTCTGGTACCTCTCACACCACAGATGTAACTGGAAAGGTAAAAGCCTGGTCAGCGCAGGGAGGACACCCTACTATCAGGAGAAAGTGTTTGTAAGGGCCAGGTAACTCAATGCTCACCCTGAGAAACCCCAGAATCATCTTGGGTTACACTCCTGAACGCCATCATTCTCTGTGAATGATGGCCCACTTACAGGGCCGACAGCAATTCTGGCTCTGCTTCTTATTTAGGATTTGACTTTAGCCTGAGTGTAAAACTGTCTTGAAGTGCACATCCGTGTTTGAATGCTAGTGGAAACCCTTAAGGAAGACGTTAATATGCCCCTACACATGCACACTTCTGTGGGCCATGCTCACAGCAATCACAGCCATAAATCTGCTGCTTCTCCTTCGCTGCATTTTCTGTGAGGTTTGAACACTTTTCGCTTCCACACCGGCCCCAGTTATCAGTCCCCTCTGCGAGCACCGCTGCGGGCATACGGCTCCCTCGGTGGGGCAGGAACAGAGAACACTTACACCCGGAGATACTTAAAGCAGTAGGGCCCTTTCCACTATTCCTCCTCAGCACAATCCGCAGAACTCGGGCTCGCCCTGCCCTTCTGGAGCCCAACTCAGGGTCGAGGGGCACGGCAAGCGGCCACAGGCCCCAGGCCGGCTCCCGCCGCCTGTCCCCAGCGCAAGCTCCGGGTCTGCCAGCGGCCACGTCCCCTACAGCAGGGTCTCCCGGGCTGCTGGCCCGCCCGCCGAGCGGCACAGCCCAGGCTTGCTCTACTTACGCTTTGCGGGACCAAGGCTATTTTAAGTAGCAAAACATTAACTCGCTCAGAAGACTCCGGACAGTGTTGGCTCATAGCTCGTTTAATTAGGAGGAAAAAAAAAGCCCCAAAGTTCGCTCGGGCTTCGGCAACGACCGGCGGCGGCGGTGCAGGGGCGCGACGCGCCGGGAGCCCGGTGCCCGGCTCCCTACCTGCTGCCTCGGCTGGCGACGCGCCCTGGGGAGGGCGGGCAGCTGCCCACAGGCCGCCTGCGGCAGGGGACCTCTGACGGCCCCGGCAGGCTCCGGACACTCGTCCTCTGTCCCTTCCTTCCTCCCCCCCTCTGTCTCTCTCTCTCTCTCCCCTCCCCTTGCCCGCCTCCCACAGCTGGCAGAACCGCAGGCATAACGCAGCCCCTTCCGAGGGACCGGGGAGTTTGCTTGACTCTCACGAGCGTTTAAAACGTTGCCACTGTGCTGATAATCCATCCTCCTTCGCGGGCCAGGGTGAGACTTCCTGAGAAACAAACAGGCTCCTCCTCCGAGAGGACAAAAGCTAAGAACCCCCTCCCCGACAGGTGCCCGCCCGCCCCACGGGGATGCGCTCGAAGACGGCGAGGCGGGACCCGCTCGCTACCTGCACGCTCCTCGCTGCCTGCCGTCCCCCCCCGGCGCCCCTTAGGCAGCGGGGTCAGGGCCTCCGGCACCGGCAGCCGCACCTTGACTGCCGCGGAAGGCGGGTCACGGCGCTCCCGTGCGCTCGGTCACAGCGCCACCCACTGGCGGGCTCGTACGGCTGTGCTCCTGTGCGGCGTCCTCAGTGCCCGGGAGTTTTGATGGAGACAGCGCCGCTTTCACCCGTGAGGTGTATCTTAAAGCAAGAACCACAAACCCCCAAACTAAAAAAAGTTCTTCACAGAAAGGTTTTAACTTTGCTGCCACTGCTGCTCATCCTGCATGAAGAACCCCACAGGGCCTTCACCCTCAGGGTGCTTCAGGGCAGTGGCTACCGTCCTTTGACTTGCTGAGTAAAGGCAGCATTGCGTCAACTCCTTGAAGCATTCCAAGACAAAACTTGACAAGTTTTATACATGAAAAGCCTGAGTCTTCAAAGTTTGAGATCCTATACCTGGGACTGAGCACTACAGTGAGTTAGGCACTACATATAAGTCTTTTAAAAGTTTCTTTTCCTCAGACTCTCCTCAGTCAAGATTAGCTGCCAAGCCATTGTGCACAGGCCCTTTGAAAAGAAGAACAGACTGGTTGCAGCTATTTTCAAAATGGTGATTTAAAGGTGGGTCTTGATATTTTCAGCATCAGTACTCAAAAATATTACTGCCACCTGTCGTGGTTTAACCCAACCAAACAGCTTGTTAACTCACTCCCCCCCCCCCTTGCCCTCCCCCTACTCTTGGAGGGACGGAGAGGAGAATCAAAAAGAATGCAACTCCCACGGGTTGAGATAAGAACAGTTTAGTAACTAAGGTATAACACAAATCACTACTGCTACCACCAATAATAGTAATGATAAAGGAAATAACAAGGGAAGAGAATACAACACCCCATCACCAGGCAACCGATAACTTGCCCCCCAGCCCGACGAAGCACCGACCAATACCTCCTCCAACCCTGCAGTCCCCCCTCTCACCCCCTTCCAGGTCACTCTCCCAGTTCCATCCTGGGCATGACGTGCTGTGGTATGAAATACCTCTTTGGTCAGTTTGGGTCAGGTGTCCTGTCTCTGCTTCCTCCCAGCTTCCCCTCCTCCCTGGAAGAGCATGAGGCCCACAAAGTCCTTGGCCAAACCAAAACATCGTTGTTTTTCAGCTCTGTTCCCAGCTGAAAGTCAAAACACAGCACTGCACCAGCTACCAAGAAAGAGAAAAATGACTGCCACTGCTAAACCCAGGACACCACCTGTAGTTTGTTTAGGCTTTTGTGTGTTCTTTAGTGTTGTCCTGAGAAAGGAAAACAAACAGAATGACTTGAATGTGACAACAATTCTCCATCAATGACATACGCTTTTCTGTTGATAGCTACCCTACAGAGCTGAAAACTTAACCAAACTGGGTCATTCCCAAGCTCTCTGTTGCTCTATTTTATAGTAAAAAGTGTTAAGTAATAGTAGTATAGTAAATAGTTTTTAATAGTTTAGTAGTACAGTAAATAGTTTTTAGTAAAAAAACTATCCAAGAAAAATTTTGAAATGCTTTGAGGAGCTGTGTGCAGCAGACGACTGGTGACAAACTGAAACAGACTATCCCCATGCTCTTGAATCCTTGCAATGCTTGTTCGCTCCCTACAAATCTTTCAGTTGAAAACATGAAGGAGGAAGATCTCTGTTAATCTAAGCACTACTGGTGGCACAAGGACAAATTACTTTGTTCAGAGATGAGTGTTACATCTGGAACACAGTGCTGCCATGATTCTATGTGTAGTAGTATCGTGGTGTGGAACCTGAAAAAATGGGGCATGAAATGCCGTGTTAGGGTACAGGAGATAATCCCAGCAGCCTCAGTAACTCCTGATTTATAACTTTTTCATGCAGTCAAGTACCTTGGCTCATCGAATCAGCTGAAGTGCAGGAAGTTTGATTTAGGGAGAGGTAGAGAGAGCTCTCTCACTTTCATCAATCTGTCCAAAACGTTTAATAGCATGAAGCACTGGGTGTTTCCACAATGGGTTTTTCATTCTCTGGAAGGTTTTTAAGTCATATTTCTCACCACCTGTACCAAACAGCCTTGACAGCTTTTTGTAACAAAAATATTCTTGCTCAGGACAGCAGTGAGGTTCTAGAGCAGCCTTTCAATCCTGCCACAGAAGGTTTCCAAGACAGAATTCAATACATTTCAAACAGAGATAATCTGATACAGTACTTGCCTACCATTGGACTACACCCATCAGCTTACAATTGCCTTTCCAAGAATTCTCTTATGGGTTCTTACAAGAAGAGGTTTGGGCTGTTGCCAAAACCCTCTGAGACATTTGTAGAAAATGAGACAGGCAAGGATGCGGAATCCCTGGGGGAAACTTGGAGGCAGCAGCTTTAAAAATAAAGATCCAATTTCATACTGGTGAAAGCCCAAGCATGAAAGCATATTAAGGAGGCATGGAGGGCTGTTAGTCACATGCTAGAATGTGAGGATCTGAACCCATATAAGGGGGAAATAGGAAAAGTAGGACTTGTCTCCCTGAGGAATTTATTTAGAAGGAAAATATCCTGAGATTTAAACAATGGTGCTAAAAAGTGTCTCTTCATGTGGACATTCTGACAGAGGGGTTCCCATAAAAGAGCCATCCTGCTAGCTTCCTCATTGACACTTATCTTTAAAGGTACACAGCACTGACAGTGGCCAGATGCCCCTTCAGTGTGCCCCAAATTCCTAGGTCCTTGTTATGTTTAAAGGGTTCCCTCCATTGTCATTAATGCTAGATAACAAAATAAAACTGAACGTGACATTTTTTTTTTACATTAAATGCACATTTGAATAATTTTCAAACTTTTTTTAATTACCTTCTTTAGTACCACTTTTCATTTTCCATGCAAGCCTCCACACTGGTGACAACCCCTGTTCCACACGTAGACAGGCCTTTAGCAATGTATGATTTGGCTGTCACAGAAACTAAGTTGAATTTAAGAGGCGTAGAGACAGAACAGTCATGCAGGTATTTTTAAGATCAGAAGAACCAGGTTTGCATAGCAAGGTACAAAGAAAGAAGATCAAAAATAGATACCAAGCTTTATGAAATGCTAAAAGATCTAATAAGTTAAGGAGATATATCTTGATCTTAGTCTGAACCTGAGTCACTCCTACAGTATTGATCCAAATCAATGTTTTACCACATGCTATTTCTAATTTAAGCATCTGTTTTGAAGTACAGAAGAGGATTATTCCGACCATAGCTGTTCATCCAAACACAACATAATGGAAAGACCCCTAAACCGCTGTTACGTGTTAGTTGTAAACAGGCCATTACGAATGGTTTAGCAGTGCTGACAATAGCTCTGTTTACACAGTCAGCCTAAAAATGGGCTACAAATGCCTTCCCTTCAGCTTATTGCCGCACCGCTTGGGATGTCAAAGAAATCGCACTTGACATACCGCTACGCTACAGAAGATGGCACTAAAGATATTTAACTACTGAGAACGGGCGCTGGGACCTCAGGAGGCCCAGCTTGAAGCAAAGATTAAAATCTCTTGTAGTTGTTCTCTACATGGATGAATCGAAAGACTTTAGAACTAATTAACTAATAAATAAAATAGTAATAAAAATACTGAAGTAGTAGTTTCATCTCATATAGGAATTATTATTATTGATTAGTGTTTTGTTAGACACTACTGACAAGCACATCAGCTAACATGGCGTATTAGCAAATAGGACTGGTGACAGGAAGAACTATTCTTATTTCTATTTTGTAGGAAAAGTTATTGTGATTTGTAGTTTGCAGGAATGGAGGCACAGGAAGATTTACTGACTTGTCCTAGGTTACACAAGAATGGCAGTGAGACCCTAGGCTGGCGTTTTACCCACCATAACAGGCTTTCTCTCAAAAGTCTGTTTGAAATTGTGGGAAGTCTCCTAGTGCAGAAAAAAAGAAATAAGACTGTTCTGGGATATGTTTTTAGTGAGATGCCTTCAGGTCATCTTCATGGAAGCAAAAGCTCCATGTGAGATGTAGCAGAGGAAGAACTGTAACTCTGAAAGCCAGACATCCGTTAGGAGGAAGAATCAAAAAAGAGAGACACAGAATATGCAGAATCTGAAGAAGCATGACACCTTTTATAATTCTGTCATTGTATGATGCTTTTTATCCACACTACTGGCAGAAATACAAAGAAATAAATATATTGATATTTGAAATACATTCATTCCTGCCACAAGCCTGGCAAAAAGCTAACCAAGCTGAAAACAAATCAAAGTGCAGAGTTCAAATATTCTTCTGCTGAGTTAGTGACTTAACTCGTACAAAAGTTGAGAGGAGATTGTGGCAGAGCAAGGGAGAAGATGGTCAGTAGGTGAGAAGTGGGGCCAGTAGAGAGGAGAGCAGGGAAGGGTATAGGAGCAAAAAAGGGAAAAGACAGTAAGATTTTTGCTTCTCTAGTATCAATCACTTATGAAAATACAGCAAGAGGCAGTGGTTTGAATTTGCAGTGTGTGTAGCTGCAAATAATCTTGATGCCATTTCCTCTGCCCCTTCCACTCACTGTCTGCAGCTCCTCTTGCCCAACACCATGGTCTACAGCGCCACAGCCATGTCAGCATAGAAGTTCGTGTGGCCTCCCTGTAAACCAGATCAATGAATTGATCCAGGTAAAAAACAGTCCAGCAAAGCTAAAACAGTCACCCAATCCAGTCTTGAGCGCAGCTGTGCAAACAAATGTGCTGGCATAGTAAAAGATCCTGGAGTGGAGGCACTCTGTTGAATGGGGTCGGAGAGAGACACAGACGGGTTAAGAATGAGCAGGAAGGGATGACATCACTGTTAATGCGCTAAACTAATACTACCAGTGAAAAATTCACAGTGCCAAACCACAATCAAGGCTCCTAAACAAGGATATTCTTCATTGTATTCCGGTTTAGAGCAAATATGGTATGTTTTACCAGGAATTTACTTTGCTGACATGCACAATGAATTTGTAAAGGCCTCAAATACTGGCTACCTTCAACAGAAAGGAGCAGCAATAGATATCTCGCTTTGAAATAGAAAAATAAGCTCATGTAGAGGAAGATTTCTCTACAAAATTCAAATTGCAGCACAATGTGCCTTTGAAAGGAAAAAAAAAAAGAACATAGAATGGCATGCCATTGCTGTGAAATTTCTCCTGGACACAGATCGGGCTTCAGTGATTTCCATTAATGTTTGCACGTGAAAATCAACTGGGCAGCAAAACTGAAAAGTGATCTGGGTTTTGATCTTGCTGTTCGGAACAATGCCTGTTTGTGAGACACAAATCTGAAGCAGAAGGAAGCTTTTACCCACTGTACTGAGGAGGGGAAAAAAAACCAATTCCATCACCAACGTAATTTATGTTAATTACCATTTTGTTTACTCACAATGCCACCTCACATGCTTTGTCTTGGTGGGATTTGTTATAGCACAGGAAGACATTCAAATGGCTAAGAGCACAGAGGAACCATGACAAAGGTCATGCTGGATGGACCTTGCACTGACAAGGAGACTTGAATTTATATGAAAATGACTTTTCTTCAGAAAAAAAGAACCTGCACAATTGACTCCTAACAGATTTTAGAAGTTTCTTCTCCCCTAGATCAGATTCCTATACCTTAGACCATCTATCACAGATGTTGGACTGAGTTGGCATTTAACAGTCTTCAGTAATGGAAAGTCTGTCATCCAACTCAAAGCTTAGCCCTCTTTACAGAGAGGTTTTACAATGACTATCGTACACTTCATTCCAACATAAGCCTATTATTTCTTGTCCTGTTGCCAGTGGATGTAAACAGCAAAAGCTTCATCTTCTGTGCCACAGTCTTTAACATATTTGAAGAGTGCTGCTGGGTCTTCCCTTAGACTTTCACAGGCCAACTCATTTCTTTCAGGTTTCCTCACAGGTTCTGTGTTTTAGATATTTGGTTGTATATTATTCCCGACTCCTTGGATTTTTCCAGATGATAAATGGTAGATGGTGACCAAAAATAGGATCTAGATAAGGACTCTCATGTGGAAACATCCTATTTTTGACAAATCTCTAATACATACCACTATGATACTTTTCCAAGTCAAGAGTGTCGTTGACTTGGATGATCTACTACAAACTATCATTTTACTGACGATCTATTAACAGTTCCTGCTTTTCTCTACAAAACTGTTCTTTGCTTCAGAACAGGTCTCCATTCTACAATTCTGCAAGTACTTAGTGTTTCACAACACAAGCCCTTAGTCCTTCTTAACTTCACAATCTGCTTTTGTTAAGACATTTCTCCTGGTGATAAAGATCCTATTGAATTCTAAGCCTATCTTCCCATGTAACTGCAACCCCTCCCAGCTGCACACAGTTTATCCCATTTGGTGGATCCTTACATTTTGACAATGAGTCATTAATAATTATTTTACTGCTATACACAAAAGCTTTTATCATGACATAGGCAGAAAATATTCCTGACAAATACATGTTGCAATCTCTCAGTCTTCCATCAGATAGCACTAAGAGAATGATTTAGTCAGTTTGTGCCTGTGTTTGTGTGCACATGTGTGTGCATAAGTGTATAGACTAGTTTTATTTATTTGTGCTGGAGATTGTGGAAGCTGTTTAAACTGTGTATTAATAAACACTCAGTCCTTGGAAAAAGATGTAACACCTAACTAAGGCAGGAACATAACTAACTGTAAGCAGACATTACATTAGTGATGCAACATGCAATAGGTTTGAAATCTTTATCACAAGATTACAATAATTATTTTTTTTTCTGGCACCTGTTGCAATGATCTTAACAAACAACACTTGATTAAACTGTTCTGCTTCCTGTGAACATGACACTGTTGTCACCTTTATCTTTCAGTTGCAGAAACTTGGGAACAATGAGACTCAGAGTTGACTCTGTGTACTAGGACTGCTATAATACTTTTAAATCAAGTGAAAGAAGTCTTGTGACAAAAGAAATATTATATAGTTATATATAATGGATACAAAAAAGACAGTAAGTTTTCCAGTCACTCTATTAAAAGAAACAGCAGCATTTCTACTAATGTGTGGGGGACACAGAGGTGTGGGAAGAATTTCTATGTGTTGACTTAAAGATTGAACCTCAGTAAAAAATGATCTGCAAAACACAAACTAAATTTCAGGATTCCAACTTAACAGTTGAAGACTGCTGTTGTCTTTCCCAGCTGATAAGCCTATATCACCATAATTGCCTAGACAACAGAAAATACACAGCTTGCCTAAGCAAGTCAGCCTGCCTAGCACAGCTTGTCCACCAAAAAATGCCCCCTGCTTCAGACCAGTATGACTGCATTCACACACTACAGTATTTATTGTCCTAGATACTGTGCCAGGCTGTGAGTGAGATGTTGGTTCTTGGCAGCACACAGAATATACACTACTGTTCAAAATATTCATCTACAAACTGCAGTGATCCATAGATCAACTGTGAAAGTTCTCTATCAGTTCACTCCAAACATACTTCCCTACACTTTATGTCCTATTGATACCATTATTGCTCCTTTACCAGAAAGGATTATGCAAGCATCTGGCTATCTGGTGGTGTTCTTGGAGAGGATAGGTTTTAGCAGATGGCTTAATCAAATACAATGTATTGAGCATAGAGCTGGCAGATATAAAATAACCATGATCATAATACGGAAGATGAGTTAGTGGCAGTGATTTCAGGGGCAGAAAAAGAGAGAAGGTGTGTGCAATTCTGATCCTAACTCTATGGTCGTACTGGGGGACCAACCATAGCAGGGGCAAGCTATGTTCTCAAAGGTGAAAACTCAAGAGATGTGTCTTGTTTCCTCAGCTGGGCCTGCCAATTGAAGCGTAATACATTTCCAAACCTAGGTTATAAAGACTCTTTTTCTTTGGAGGCTAGGACGGCTTATAGAGAAATCACACAGGTCAGAGCTGGGCCAGCTTTACAGAATAGATATATATTCTGTAAGACAAAATGACAATGACAAGCTGGGTTGGTCAGATGAGAAAGATGTATCTCCTGAAGTATTTTGAAGATCATTACCATTAGTCTTAGCTCATTAAGCCTGGTTACCATTACTCTTGCCACTGTCTACAAACAAGTTCAAATGACTGTATAGATAAGACAGAAAATCCAAAGAAACCTGTAATTAACACCCAGGGTAGTGGCTGTCCTAACTATCAGAACAGATGACCACAAAATACAGTGCAATGCTTTGAGTGTGATTTTGCCTGGTAAAACACGTTAGCCTAAATTGCAGGCAAGGGAATTGTGATTAGGGAAAAAAAAGAGATGAACTTTCCAGGTTGTAGTAAAGTGATCTTGGCTGTTGATTATTTGCTCTGTACACTTTTTACAAAATAAGCAACTTTTAAGTGTTGCTACTTCAAATTGAACCTCCATGGTACAGGAGCATTCTTCTTTGCATGGACAATATAATTTTTCTTTTAAATTCTTGCTGATAGGAAGTTACAAAATACATTGGCTCATGATAACTGCAAAACATCTGAAGGATTTTATTTTTTAATTTTGTCTAAAAAAAACCCCAAACCTTTTAATAAAGGTACTTCTATATCCAGAAGTCACAAATACAGATTTATGCTTCTGATTTCCTTTTAAATCAGTCTTTCTTCCATGGGAGTTAGTTTTTTTTCTCTAGTTGGGTCTGTGAGTTGAAAGTGAAGTTTGCTTTCCCACCGTCTGCCCCCCTTTCTAACAAATATGTTTGTAGTTACCATTTCAAGGTTTTGGGTAAAATTCTAGCTTGATGAAGTGATGATTTCTGCTGGTGAATCAAGGCATAGTTTAGCCAGTCCCACTCCTACACTCCCCAGTTGTGATACCACATTATTTGGCACTTTATATTCTGGCTACACTGGACAGTAAGGAATCAGCCTCTTTTACAGACATGACTTCAAATTTTCTGCTTCAGTTTTCAACACTCTTGCAATGTTCATCCTGAGAAGAGCCTAGGAACCAAGTGCCAAAAAAATAACATAGACACTTCTGATGTATTTCAGGAAAGAACACACACAATTCCATATAGCATTGTATTTTAATCCGTATAAAAGCAATTTTTAGGTCAACCATGCAATGTAGTACATGTAGAAAAAGGTGCAATTCCTATGTTCCTATGAAGTATCTGAAGTACTTTCCCCTACACAGCAGTTATTTAGTCAAATTAAACATACACAGAAAATAAATCTGAGAGACAGTAAATATGTTCTGGTAGAGCTATCATTGCCCAATGCTGCAGTTCTGGACCAAAGTTCTCTTGGCTGCTTTCAGACACTTTCCCTGTTTCTATCTTTTTTTTTCCCCTGTGTGATAAACTGGTTGACAAACTTCTAGTTGAAGATAATCTCAGTGTA
This sequence comes from Neopsephotus bourkii, assembly GCF_033783945.1. NCBI lineage: Eukaryota > Metazoa > Chordata > Aves > Psittaciformes > Psittacidae > Neopsephotus > Neopsephotus bourkii. The sequence continues at coordinate 6,715,196 of NW_026902113.1, forward strand.
ACTGTTAACCAGTTTTGGTGTGTCACATTCAAAGTCCCAGTTAAACTCCAAAACAGGCTAGGAAAACAAACTCTTGTCACCTGTGAAGCTGGTTAAGTTATTCATCACCAGCCCTTTCTAGTTGCAGTTCTGCTTGTACAAGGCTGACTTAGCACATTTAACTTCTAGTAGAGGGTCACATATGTGACTTTCCACCAGCTCATAAACTGCAGGATACCAGGCAATGTAACCAAATGTAAACAACCTGCAGCAGAAGGCTAAAATCCTTAGAGTACCCCTTGGCTATTAAATATAGTATTGGTGCCTATATTTTCCATTATGGTGAACAAGATTTTCATTAGATGTTAGGTAATGCACAGCACATACAAGTAATACAGAAAACAGACACTGCAAGAGTGCTTTAATTATAATTTCAGGGAAAAAAAAAAGTCCTCTTGTTACAAAAGAAATGTAATGCTAGAGTACTGGGACTGTAGACAGTTCTCTTCATGCTTGTATGTGAAACAATGTAGGAACTTTACCAAACACAAACCTGGTATGTGCCAAGCTCTGTTCTTTAGAGTTGAATTTAAGGATGTTTTCACAGTCAAAGTTTCCAGTTCAGCTCATTATTAATAGCTTTCCATCTTCTTGTTTGTGTTTCTGAGACTGGTGTTTTTATCATTTTCTTGCTTTCCTTTGAGATGACAGATTTCCATCTGCCGTCAAGCTGTGACATTGGATGTAGCTCTCAAGCAGAAGCCTGCTTATGCTTGCTTTCAGTGCACAGTGAGGGGTCACAGGTCCTAACTCATGCAGCTTGGTTTACTCCAACAGTGATAAACTTAAGTGTACAGATGGATGTAAACAGCGAAGCTGAAATAGCATGCATTCACCCTAGGGACAAGCCAGTTATTAAAGCCAAAGAGGAGAAATAGCCAGCTTTCTAGAAGTGGGTTCAATGGGCAGGCACTTGGGAGATAAAACTGTGCTGCTGTATGTGCTGGTGTAGCTGCCTATGACAGTGACAGGTAAAACACGTCTTTGAGACTACTTTGGAGAAGACCACACTGACTCAAATCGCCCATCAAGTTAGTAATGTACAATTCACATCTCAGCAATGTGAACGTCAAGAAAAATACCAAGTCCCTCCTTATTTCCGATTGGGTCCCTTTGCTTTTTTAGCTCGGCAAGCTGTCTAATTCCCATTAGACCTAGCATAAGAAAAGGAAGGGAGATTCAGTCTCACAATGTGAAATGTTGAGAGAGATCGAAAGTAGTTTGATGCACTCACTTGAAATAGAGAGAAGGTAGTGAGAAGAATTTATGAAGAAAGGCTGCGCAGGTTGTATAGGAAAAAGGGACTGATGGAAAGAGCACTGGTAGGTGCAATCTACTGTGTCTCATGCTGCAAGTTGAAGCACTTTGTTTTGGATAACAGAATGAAACAATACGATTTTTCTTAGCTTTTACTGAAAAAAAAAAAAAAAGTAACAGCTGAGGGGGCACAATCAGGGGGTAAAAAGTCTCTTCATTGAATAAAACCTACTGTGCTGAGATTCTTCAATGTATTGAGGGGGACCAAAAGGAGGAAGACAGTTACACTGCCCCCACCTGCTCAAAAGTGACACTCCTTTTTTGTATCTGACGAAGAGAGTGAAAGAACAAACTTCATTCCTCCCACTGCTGCAGCCTCTGCAACTGGAGGGAGGCAGCACTGGCTTAAATGACATTCACAAGTAGTTGACACTGCCCCGTCGTTGTCCGTCCCCGTCCCCGTCCCCCCCCCCCAACTCTTTAGGAGATGCTCCTCAGTGTAGGTAAGGAGATAAAAAGGAAAAAAAACCCATCACTGATGGTCAGCGGAGCTGGTAGCACATATTGCCATGGTGTACCTGTGTTCCTAAGCCCTTCCCTTGCCCTCCAGAGAGAACAGGACATGTGCTATAAACACAGTCACTTCCCTGTCTTCTTCCCTTTCACAAACTGTAAATTACCCCTTCCCCCACCCCCAAACCCTTCACCCCATTTTTGACCAAAATCCTTTATTAGCTTGCCTCTGAAGTTGACACTGTTTGTGATTCCTGGCTCTCTCTTTGGGCACTAAAGTCTCCTCTTTGAAAAGTGATTCTGCCCCAACAACAGGATCCCAGCAGCAGGCATGCATGGAAGAGTTGCTGCCAGAAGGCTGCTCTAATTTGTGGATGCAGGAATACTGACTGATTTTTAAAACCTTCCTCAGTGGCAGCTTCCCAGGAAGACTGTTTTTAAAACATGATTGTTTATTTTTATCTTTTTCCTTGAGTGTAAAAACATTGCTTATTGCTTTCTGACACCTAAGAAAGTTTGAGGGAAATGGGGAGCTAGGAAATCCTGGAACTGTGGAATTATTTTAAAACTGTTGTTTTCCTGGGTTCTTTCATGCAGATTTTTATCACTAGGTAACACAACTCAGCCAGATTCAACATCATGCAGATCCCAGACACAGCAAGCATGAAAATGGTAAATGTGGTTTTCTCAGTGGGCCGAGAAACAAAACAATCCACTGTGTTGGGGCAGGGCCAGGCATTGCACTTCACTAAGCGAGGCATCTGGTACCCGTCATACATGTAATAGAACACATACATGAAGACTGCTTCAAAGATGATCCTGAAGAAGATGCTGCTGGTGTATGTCCACCAAAGGGGCCCTCGAATGTGAATCTTTTCATTTTTGAGCTCTTCGATATTTATTTTCTCACCATTCCTGAATCGTCTCTTCTTCTCATGTCTGGTGTAAGCTACATGCATGGCCACCAGCAGCGCAGGTGTGGAAACAAAGATCAGCTGCAGGGCCCAGAGTCTGATGTGAGAGATGGGGAAAAAGTGGTCATAGCAAACATTTCTGCACCCAGGCTGAAGCGTGTTGCAGACAAAATCTTGCTGCTCATCTCCCCAGACTCTCTCTGCAGCCACAACCAGGATCATGATACGGAAGATGAACAGGACTGTGAGCCAGATCTTCCCAATGCTGGTGGAGTGTTTATTTACACCTCCTAAAACAGCCTGCAGAGTTCCCCAGTCCATCTTCTCTTCTGTGTCCTTTCACCTGTAGGATGACGTAATACACCAAATGATCACTTATCAAAGGGTGAAAAAATCAGTTCTAGACTTCCTATGAACGAGACGACTTCCTAACACTCACTCAGGAGTCATAGGCAAATGCAAGTTATTTTCATTAATGTCATCCGTAAGTTTATGGATTTAAACAGCTTATTAAACCCTCTCCTTCCATGTATTTACAATGGAACAAGCATACCTTGATATATTTCTCAATAAGGCTTTAAGCAGGAAATAAATTACATTTTCAAATGCATTTTCTCCATACATTCTTTATGCTCTCCTTACCTTTCTTAAGGTATTTCCCTTTCTGTGGTTTACTTTCATCAGTTTTTTGCCTCTACTTCCCAAAGCAATCGATATCACCATCATGACATGAGTTAAGGCCAATCTAGACAAAGTAAAGACTTCTCTACTAGTTTTCACAGGATTTCTTCGCCAACACCACAGCCCTAGAAGGGCCAGACCTGTGCTTGCATTGCTTCTGAGGCAAGTACTATTTGGCCTTCTTCAGCAGAAGCCACGCAGACACCTCCAGCAGGCCTTCAAGGCTTTCTGCTGCAGCTCAGACATGGACCTTCATCTCATAAGCATGTGACTTTGTCAACACTGCTGAGAAGCCGCAAGCCAGCTCTGTCAACGCGGCATGCATATATAGCACAAACCAACAGGCAAAGGAGGAAGATACTGCAGAGCCTGCCCTTCCACATTCATTGCTATCTCATCCAAAAGGGAGACAAGCAGAACCATAGAGTTGAGAGAAAAAAATCCCTCAGCTGAAGAGTTTATGTTGATTTTCTAGATGCTATCACACCCCAGCAGAAGCTTTCAATTTCCCTCCTCTCGAAAAGGAAAAGCCACACTCTCTGCCCTTTGAAAGTTAAAGGTAAGCTTTGCTGAAGTCAGAATTCAGTCTCAGGGCTCAGCTTTCACTGATTGCAGCCATTGGAAACCACCACTGAATTGGACAAAACACGAAATCAGAGCTGGGAACTTGCATAGCTGGTCCGTCATCTTTCAAGGATAGGGCTCAATTTTGCTGTGTGGGGGAAGCTACACTGGCCATGGATAAAAGCTTTGTCTCCTCTTACTGCAGACTGTGTGCTGCAGGCAGAGCATGGTACCTTGCACCACCACACTGGGCCAAGTTGTCAAAACCTCTCATTCTCACATAAGTGAGGAAATAGAAAAAAAAAAATAAACACAAACAAACAAACAAACAAAAAAAAACACAAACCACACACAAAAAAAAAAAAAAAGAAAAGAACTTTTCTAAAACCCCGCTGTAGTTACAACACAAGCAAAGGGGTAACCTGCCCCAACAAACCCTTGGTACAAGGGCCTAGCTTGTACAGACAAGCCTTGAGGCAGGAGGGAGAGGTCAGATTTACTGTGATGAGGAAAGATAAAATTGGATAAGACAAAAAAAAAAACCAAAACCCAACCAAAAACCAACTTTTGAGAGGGTGGCTGGAATTCCTTGGACTTCTCATGCTTTGACTCTTCTGAAACTAGCAGCGTTTTATGCAGCTTTTTTGTAGCTTTTTGCATTGACCCAAACTCCAGGCCATGATCAGATACCTGCATCTTTTCGTTAAAACCTTCCTCATTGTCTAGTGCACGGACATTTTAAAGTCAATGAAACTTTCACAAGGGGCTAACCAGGACTGAGTGAAAGCATTTGAAGTGTGTATCCCAGTGGGATGAACAAGTGCAGTCTCACCCTGTAGTTCTGCACCAGCGTTGCAAGCGTATGCTAAAAAGACAATATTTCTCCCTGCTCTTTTACCACTCCAGAAACACTGAAATTGGCTGTGGGCACTGAGTGAACCCCCCGGGATACGCACCCTGCCAACGAAGACAACATTTATTGGAAAGCACTCGAAATCCCCACTTGGTGGTTACCGGCCGGACGCCCCGAGGCGGCTCCCGGCCGATCCTTCCCCTCCGCTCCCAGCTCTGCTCCCGCTGGACTCCGAGCTGCGGGGCGCGCTGTGAGTGCCCAGCGAGCCTTCACCGGCGGGAAACGCCACCGCCGACGGCGCTCGGCTCCCGCCAGCAGACGCCCGTTTCCAAACGGTCCTGACCCGCTACCCCAGCCCAGCCCCACAGCGCTGCCTGAAGCCTCCCCAGTCCCGAAGCACTTCATAGATCCCGGTCCGCTCCGGGATCGCACAGTCTAATCCCCATCCCACCACCCCATCCCACACGAGCTGCTCCAAACCCTCACCTGCTCGGCTCGGCACCCGAAACGCGACCGGCACCCTGCGCTGCTCTGTTCTGCTCCCCTCCCGGGTCCGTCAGTGCCGAGGAGCGGCCGGCCCCAGCCTCCCCACCCCTGAGCTTTAAGGTCCCTCCCTGTTCACCTGCCGCCTCTTTTAAACAGCCCGTCCCCCTTCCCCCACCCTTCCACCGCGTCCGGCTCCTCCGGCCGCCCGTGGAGGCGGCGGGGATGGGAGCCTGGGGCGGGACGGGGCGGGGCGCGGCTGGGTGTGAGGCGCCCATCACTGCCCATGGCCACCCAGCCGTGCCGAGGGGCAGGACCGAGGGGTCAAGCCGCAGCTGCCGGCACCGGGCTGTGCCGCGCCCGCGGGGTGGGGGCTGCTGGGAACGGAGCGGGGCTGCCGCTGCTCCAGCGGCTCCCAGACCCCTCCGCGGAGCGCCCTCTGGTCCTCGCAGGACGTCCTTGCCCAGAGACCCGCTAAGGGATGAACGTCGGGTAGAGTGCGCTCGGTACCTTGCAGGATTGATTCTCAACAGTTATCAGAAAACGTGTTATGGGGAGAATTCAAGTCCCGTGGGACTCTCCGACGCTGCCCAAGTGCCGTGGCAGCCCGAGGAAACCGCCACTGTGGCCTAGTTCCAAAAACACTCAGATAAAATGGATCTCCCAGAAGCTTTATCTAGGGTTAGGAAGGGCTGGAGAAAGAAACCTCAGAGGCCTTCTTAGATGGCTTGAGTTGGGAAGATGAGGAACATTAACCAAGTAGCTAATTTTACATTAATAAGTGAAATGATCTTGACAGCCAAGTGTAGGGGTAACAAGGGCTGCAGGCATATAAGGGCAGGATAGAAATCTTAAGGTTGCTTTTCCTTTGAAATCCTGTGCGCTTTCTTACAGCTGTAAGAAATCTTGCTGGTATCCTCCTTGCTAGTGTGCACAACCTTGGTTTCACTGCTACTGCGCAAAGGCTGGAGGGAGTTGTTTTTGTGATAGGATCTACCAGAAAGTATAAGGAATGAATTAAAAGTTACCATGTGAAAAGTCACTAGGTGTTATTTTTCTGGAGGGGGGCATTTGACAAGTGTATGTAGGGATAGGACAAGAGAGAATGGCTTTAAACTGAAAGAGGGAAGATTCAGATCAGGTATTGGGACAAAACTCTTCACTATGAGGGTGGTGAGACTGTGGAACAGGCTGCACAGAGAAGTTTTGGCTGCTCCATCCCTGGCAGTGTTCAAGGCCAGGCTGGATGGGCCTTTGAGCGATCTGGTCTAATGGAAGGTATGCCTGCCCATGGCAGGGGATTGAAACTGGATGATCTTTAAGGTCCCTTCCAACCCAAACCATTCTGTTTCTATGAAAAGAATAAAAAAGGCCTCTTCTTGTTACAATATACTTTAAGATCCATATTTAAGGAAAGCTGCCGAGGATGGAGGACATGGCCAGCCAGGCATGAATTAGATCAACACTGCAGCCCAAACCTCAGGCTTTGATTGTGAAATATACCCAGTACTGCTGCCAGGCTCAGGTCCACCTCACACTGTGCTTCACCCAAAGCATACAACCAAGAATGACTTCTACTAAATGACGCTTGATTATGACACAGCAGAGCCTTTACTTTTCAAAAACACTGTGATCAAAAATCCTACCAGAAAAAGAATGCTGTGCTAAAGAGGATTTGCAGCTAGAAGGTGGTGAAATGCTATGTGTACAACTCCTGAAATAACAAGAACTTGTCTAAGTATGTAAAGTACTGCTGAAAATGACAAGTTTCTTTCTGTATATTGAAGTAAACATCTGTCCTGTAAATTGCCCTTAGTACCGAGCTTGGTTTTGTAAGGCGTGTCTGGAAGTAGAAACACTTTCATCAGCAGAGATTTGAATAAAATGCAAGCTTGATCTTGTAATTTGTATAGATAACAGCTACGAGAAACTAGAACTTGTGTGTATCTGCAGAATGGCAAAGTGAATTTGGTTTTGCTCTCAGAGCTTTTGAAAATGAAGTCAGATATATAAGATCTTTAAATAATCTAAGAAGAAATGTCTGGAAGAATCAACTATGTTTTATAAAGTAATACCCAAATTTGATAGTTACAAATATATATGCTTGAAAGAAACCCACAACTCCTGTTGCTCAGTATGGTCACAATGATTTTCATTTACAACCAACCAAAATCTACCGTAAAGCTGAGTGCTATCTTTCCTTTCCTGCATTATTGTTTGCTTGTATGTGTAAGGAAGTTCATAATGCTTTATTTGAGAGGTAGAGGGGAGTCCTGGCAAGGAATTCTGATAGAGTACAAACCCAGGCATGCAGGCTTTTTGCTTTCACTTTGCTTAACACCTGGCTAGTTGGCAGGAGGTGCAAGAGCCAAGGAGTACCAGCTCTGGCATCTGTAAATGTTCAGCTGTAAGGAAGCAGAAGAATTCTGCTCAAGAATTCTGGCAGCACTGAACATGATAAATGTTACAAAGTGTGTGCGCATACTTACAAAACATTGATTCTTGTGGATTGTAAAGTAATGTGAAAATAGAACCTTCATAAAAATAAGAAAATAAATACTGTTGTAACTTTATCAGCACAGAAACAGGTTTTAGTTCATTTCAAAAAAGCAGAAATCTTGGCATCATCTTCCAGTAATCTCTTACAGCTTTCCAAAGGCTCTGTCTGCATCAGTTCATTCAACAGCCCTCAGGCAGCTCCAAATGCTCTGTCTGGATCCATATTTTTAATAGCCCTTGCTTCATTCTCTGCTTTGCCTAACCATGCTTTGATGTCAATTGTATCAGGATTATATACATATTTAATATTTAACCACATATATATATCAAAATCCGTAAGATCCTACAATAATTAATTTAATAGCTTAATTATTTGTGGTGAAAAAAAAATTACTGAAAATCTGCTCTTACATAATTTCATGGGACATTCCTGGGTCCTCACTATTAGGTGTAATAGCTAATTGCCTTTCCCTGTTCATCTCCTCCACAATTGCATAAACTTCCGACATACTGTCACTCCATCCTTTTTATTCTGTGCTGAAAGGCCTAATTTGTCAAACCTGTGCTATGCAGGAGCTCTTACATATCTTTATTATCATCATTACAACTTTTTGTGCCTCTTTTACAAGAGGAGACAATGTACCTGCACAGTTTATCAATGCACAGAGCAATGCTTTCTGTTACATTCCCCATCTTTTCCCAGTAATTTCTGTGTACTTGTTTTCATTTTCCAGACAACTCAAAGAGATGAGTTGACTTTTGCATATTCATTCCAAGACACTTTCCTAAGTGTTTCTAGAAACTAGAACAGTATATCCTGGGGTCAATACATGCTCGTATACTCAAAGAGGTGTACTTTGGGCTAATTTTCTCACAGTGTATTAGTTCAGACCAGCAGACACTGAGGTTCATTTGCCATTTTATTATCCAGTTACTCACCTGGGTAAGTTCTTCTGCTGTTCCTCATGGTCAGGTTTAGTTTTGACTATCATGAAGCATCACTTTTATATTGTGTTCCATGCATTTTGATTTTTGCTACTTCATATGTGTAGCAACTTCCTTATTCATAATTTCTGCTTAAAATGAAGCTCTTTCAACACCTAGCAGCTTACCTGCTACTTGTCATGCACAGTTGTTGTTAATCAACTGGAAATACATCTATAGACTCAGATCAGTCTTTGAAAATAGTTTTCATTTCTTTGAGGCTGAGCTAAACGTGTTACACCTGACATTTTTGCACTAGCCTCAGCAATAAAAACACCTTCCCAGTTCAACTCAGCATATGTAACCAGTTTGTCTCTGCATTTACTTTCCAAGCAGTGGTTTTAGTCATACTGAGACCAAATATACCATACTTGCTTAGCCTTTGAGCAAACCAGTTTGTTTCCTTTGATACCTTTACATGCATATTAGTGTCTGAAATAGTATCCAGCCATTATTTTTAGGAACAGTTGTTTGATGAAGTGCCATAGGGCCAGGCACCAACAAACAGAGGAGAAATCATGCTCTTTTATAAAGGAGCATGATTTTCTTTGCTTCTGGGAAGGTGTTTTGCACTGTTCCTCAGAAATAATCTCTCCCCAGAGGAGAGTACCCTTGTAGTTTTGACTAATTCACACCCTTTGTCATGCAAAACATATGTCTGTAAATGCACTGTTAAGAGTTCAGGCAAAGTTTTCTCACGTTTTGCAAGAACACTTTAATCTTTGATGCTTATCTGAGAAGGTTTTGTTCTTCTGTATCTCTTGGAGCACACAGAGCTTAGAAGAAACCCACACCAGTTTGCTTACTCACAGATAAGAATGGGAAGAAGCTAATGAGATAAATCTGTGGCAAATGCTGGAGACTGGAGAGGGAAACTGCTAAAGGCAGTAGTGATGGAGCAGCCACAAGGGCTGCAAAGTACAAAGGGTAGGGCCAGTGAAGCTTGAGGAGAGGCTACATGCCAACTGGGAGAAGGTCTGATCCTGTACACCCCATAGAGGGAAGGGGAAGACATGAGAGGGGAGCGTTGGAATTAAAATTTCTGCTGTGAGGCATTGAACTCAGTGACAGGAGCTCAAGGGGAATGGAGAGGAGAGCAGGCAGCATCAGAGAATGATGTATAATTCCTCCATGGAAAGCCGGCTGGATTCACATTTTGAATTGGTTTAATACAACCCAAATAAAATACATTTTCCTGTTCCTTTTGTCAACTTTCGAATTGCTGACTGTATGAGTTATCCAGCATTTTGCTGAGGTCTCAAGTGCAAGTCCTGAATCAGATTGAAAACAAGAATAGGATGATTCAGTAATGACCTTGTTGCACCTAGGTAGGCATCATATTAAGTCATTTCTTGAATGCAAATATACGATGGGAAACATTTCCTCTTGCTAAGCTAATCAGAGACAGAGGAGTTGAACTAGGTTTGGTAAGGAAGAGTCATGAGGAACTAAGGGGATGCAGTTAAAATCTCATGCTGTTAAAAAAAAAGAAAGAAAGAAAATCGGTGGCTGTTACAGAGAGCTTTCCAGGCAGAAGCTACGGTCAAGCCTACACCAACATGTTCCACCAGCAGATCTGTACTGGATCACAGCTGTGACCTGGAGATCTTGTGTCTGTGTGGTGCTGTCAGCTGCAATCCCAGGGCCCTTTGGGTGGCAGGCCCATGTCCAGTGACACTTCCTGGAACAATGCACCTGGGAACGTGCTTGTGAAGCTGTATGGGATGCATCCAGGTAGTGTCCCAGAAAATAAGGACAAGTCAAGTCCTCAAATGAGCACTGCTTTTCATTCCCTAATTTTTCTGCGTTCCCCTGGCAATTCAACTACTTGTCAAACAGCACCTATCACTCATCCCATCAGATGTCTCCTTTCACATGTCAAAGCCAAACGGTTCTTTCTTTAGTTATGGGCATTCAACAAAAAGGGCTCTGTCACCACTAAGGCGTGAAGATAATTTAGCACTCTGCAAGGGGGTTATGCACATACTTTGGAGAATGCTCAAAATCTGCTGACTTCTGGCAGCCATCTACTCAGTGGAGCAGAGAAAAAAGAGCATAGCGTGACAGAGTGAGATACTGATGCTGATTGGGGAAAATCTACCGCGTCAGGCACTGAAGCACACAAAGCTACGTGCAAAGCTGGCACTAGTGCCCCTGTGCAGAAACAGCATGAGAGAGTTCCTGTCATGACAGAAAACCAAGAGGGCAGCTGCATGCTCCAGCTTGACTGCTGTTAGTCAATGGGCAACAATTTGGAGCTGGGAAGTCAACAGAAATTATGCAAGACTGTGAGGCTTTGCATTGTACATGAAATAATAAAGGAAGCTGAAGGAGGCTTTAGGAAGACCTGTTTGGTAAAGGGCTACTGAGGGTATAATGAGAAAGGGCATATGCCAGATTATGCGTGTACTGGGAAGGTCAACAGAAGCCTGCACATAAAGTAACAGGGATTGCACTGGGAAAATACAAGCTACATGCACTACAGAGAACACAAACTAGGTGAGGTAGTAATATCTACCCAGATCCACTTCTCCTCTTTGTGAGTAGTGGTTTTTGAGCTATGATTTATCAGTGTCTATGCTGAACACCAAACAGCATTAAGGAAGAATTCAGATACTGTCTACTCATTGATGTTCCACAAACTTGAAAAGATACCAGTGATGATCTATTCACTACCTCATACCTAAGAGGGAAATGCTAACAGCAGAGTGGGTAGTGAAGTCAGCTTGCTGGAATGATTTTGCTGACCTGAAACAAGCAGACACAAAACCAAATAGCAAAGTACACAAAAACACTGTTCAGCTGAGGGCAGCTTCCTTTGTCGAAGGAAGGCAGATCCTGCTTTACTGGTGTTAGATGGAGCTGGACCATAGCACAAAATTGCTGCTTGGAAGGACTCCTCTGAGTCCTGTGGCACATACGAACCCCAGGCTAGCAGCACAAGTGCCAGATAGTGATGTATAAATAAGCACATGAGTAAATAAACACATGAGTAAAACCAGGGGAAATACTAGATACCATGCTAACATAAGTAAAACAAACCCAAAAGAGCTTTTTACTAAAATAATTTTTCTGCAGATGACTAAAATTTTCATAAGCCAGTAAGTGTGACTCTTTTCATGCCCAAATTTTTGTGGTTTTGCTACATTCCTTTGCTGCATTTCTACAGGTGATAAAGGTTCCATATAAATGGATGTATTTCTAATATTTACGGTCTAAATAACAATCAATACTTATGATTTATGACCCTCACTGATGAATTTGGTCTACAATTGAAGAAACAGCTAGGGACTGAACTGTGAAAAGAGTCACTAATTTATGACTATAATTATCAACAGCCACGGGAAGGATGAAGCAGTTGTTTTGTATTCATTAAAGTTTCATAGCCCTTGTCTGTAACAGGTTGGAAAGGGATAAGGATGTTTGATCTTCCTGGCTTCATGCAGTAACAGGTGGAGAACACTTTGAACATGGAAGTAACCTTGGGGTACAAAGGCTGCTGGTGAAGAAATCACTGGAACTCTTCCCACGGTAGTCTGAATTGTATGTCTGCTATTTTAGGCTCTCCCTGGCATCCTTACGAGCTTTACAACTGTGCTTCCCAGTCCTGACTTTCCTACTATCCCCTTTTCCTTGCCTGAGAGTCAGTGTCTTTTCAGCCCTGTCACTCTCCCCAGTGTCTGACAGGCTAGAAAAACTGGTAACTTGCCTCATTTCCTCATTTCTCTTTTTTGAGGACCGAGAAGTCGCTGATGTGCAGAATACTCCCAGAGAGAAGAAAGGCTTTTTCTGGGGCCTGACACAGACAGTGGAAGATAACTTTTGAACTTTTTTGGGAGATAGCTGTATTGTCTAATTTGAAAGGAAAAGCTAAGCTGAAAACTATCAGGGTGTTCCTTGAAAGATCTCCCCAGGATTTCTGCGTAGCTGCAGATGTGTATGAGCTGCACAAAACTAGGGGAAGGAGCTCAAGAGGTTATCAAGTCTACATTTAGGCTGAATCAGCTAGACTTGATTCCTGGCTCCAAAGGGTGTTGGAGCACCAGGGATGGTAATGTTCCAAGTACCAATATCTCTCCACTTTGCTTGTCATCATGCTGCTAACTACAGAAGTCCCAGCAGAGCCCATGCAAAGATCTGTGGGAAAGGATCTTGTAAACATGGAAGAAACAGAGCCATCATGCCAAGAAATGACAAAGAACCACACCACGTCTTCTCAGAAATGCCACTGAGATTGTTCCTAAGCAATGTATGCATTCAAGATTACAAAACCTTCAGGGAGAGACAAGAAATACCCCTTTCAACCAGCACCCCAAGAGAAGATAAAATGAACCTTCTTAGGTCTGGAATATTTCTGCTTCTGCTCTCCGCTTTATTCAAGCACACCACAAAGGGATTTGCCTCAGACAGGGAAAGGTGGACATCCAAGAAAACCACTGTCTTTTGCAATGTTTGCATTACCTGTGTACCATCAATACCTACAGCCAAAAGCTAAGTGCTCCAGCTAAACAAGTACTTGGTGACTTGCTGGTGTATTTTAATGGGTCAATAGATCATTTAAGAAACAAATTTCTGACAGATTGCTAATCTCTCTTGTTTGAGCTTCTTTCTCACCACCAAACTGTGCCTGCAGCTAAGTGGCTGCTGTCTGAATTGACTTTTTAATGAGTACATGGTGGGTGGCAGAATATGCGAAAAGATATCTATTCCTGTGTTATCCGACCAGGTAAAAGGGTAACATTTTGAAAGAGAGGTTGGAGGTATCTGAGGCGCCCTCAAGGGGAAATGTGTGTAGATGTGGTTGGTGCTTAGGGGCACGGTTTAGTGATAAACTTGCCAGTGCTCGGTTAATGTTGGACTTGATGGTCTTAAAGGTCTTTTCCATCCTAAACGGCTCTATGATTCTATGACTGACTGCATGCAGTCTTGTGTCAGGTGGGACTTCCTTCCCAGACCCCACAGCCACACCTGCCCAAAGTTCTGTCCAGCACCCTCCTGTGTCCCTGCTCTCCAGCATGGTCACATACACTGGTGTGTCACACAGACTGTCCACAGCTGCCAACAGAGGGAGGTCATGGCTGTGCAAGATGCCCTCCAGGAGATCCCCAGAGTAACTTCCAGCACTTTTGGCAGACTTAGTTTTGTCCCATGCTGCTGTGACTGATCCCAGTGGCAGCCATTGGCTCACAGTCCCTTTGCTGCACACACCTCAATTTCTCTCTTCTCCAGACCTGTGTGTGCAGCCCCTTCCCAGTATGGCACCATGAAGAACTGGAATGTCTTTCCTGGTCAAGGCACGACAAGGTACTGGGTGTTGGGCTGTCTTGGCAAATAGCTGTGCCTGCTCTTTGGCAAAAGTAAAAAGCATGAAAAACCCATTCCCCAAATATCTTGAGTTTTCAGAGAAAAGGGAGAGGAGGCAAAAAAGGCAAATTTCAGGTCATGGTGACCCTCAGGCTGCAGGGTTCAAAATCAAAATGAGACCAGGCACTGCCAGGAGGTGTTCACAGTGGAACTCACCTCTTAGGACTGGCAATGGAGAACACAGTGGCCCTGTGGCATTTGATCCACACAGGCTGGCTGATAGACAGAGTTTTACGTGGAGCGTTGTTTGGACAAGAAAAGAATGGGGTTAAAACAACCTAACAGCAACTCTGTACTTGTCTAGCTTGTGAAAAAAATGTAAAATAAATCAGGCATAAACCACACAAGATGTTTTACTGCTAGGTATTTTATTGTTGGGGTAGAGTGTCAGGCAAGGGTGATAATAAATCAGTTGCAGTAGTTTCTATTATTTCAAAAGAGATAGAATCTACTGGAAATTATTCTGATCAACAGCATTTATATGAAGCTACAAGGATATTCCAGGCAAGATCAGAATGTGCAGAGTTTCCAGTTCCCATCAGGTATTGCAAATGTTCTTGAAACACCTTATTTCCAAACTGCAACCCACAGTCTCAGGTGAGGTCATTCTTCCTTGTGCCAAGACATGTTGTGTTGTCATGTAGCCTATTGTACATCCTGGGACAGGTATTTTGCTTGTAAATCAGCAAAATACACATGAATGTCTATAACTTCAGGGACAAGAAATGTTGGCATAAACCCCAAGATTGTTCATGCCCTTTTAGCTATTCACAGCTTCAGCTGACCTGCTTAACTGGATTTGCATCTCTCTTTTCTGTGGCACTCAGTGCACACCCAGCACTACCCACTAGTGTAATGGCACTGCCTGCTGATGTGAAAATCACAGCAAGATCACTAAAACTGGCTAAATCATTGTTTCTTTTTCCATTTGCTCATTTGTTATGTGCTATGACAGAGTTCTGGCCATAGTCTGGCTTCAGTAATAAACCAACTTGTACTCCCTTTTTTTCTCCAGGGAGTGAAGGAAGGTATGGAGAAAGTTGCCTACTCTCTGATAAGCCCTAGAAGCCATTGGCTAAATTCCTGAAATCCATCACTTATGGTAAGCATTACATTTCTATACCATGCCCCAGGACAGCCAGGGAGGGTTTGTGAGCTGTGGCTATGGGGGTGGTGTTAGTGTGTTTACTCTCACCTCTCTCTCCTGAGGTTAGACCAATCCCTTGGATGTGGAGCCCAGAAGACAATCCTTTGGCACGGAAGACATTCCCACACCTTTTCCTACCAAAAACTGGTCAGCTTGCTTTCTTCTAAGAGTAGCTGTGGGTGTTAATAGTTTAACATAAAATGAAGAATTCCACATCAAGGATCCTCTCTTTTTTCTCACCTGCCTCATAGAATAACTTTTGGCCACACTTACAGTGTACTACATTATAGTACTTTACACTGTAACAGCACACAACATCGCAGTATGACGTTTACATAGGTTATGGCTATGACAGCCCAGCAAGAGCAATCTGTAGAAACAGATGGTGCTGAGGATCCAGTGGTCACACCACATACATGTCTAGAGGGTTTTCTTCAGGCCAGTCCCCATGGATCAACTGCCAGGGCAGTGGGAACACATGGTCTGTGCTCAAAGAGTGTTTTCCAGTTTTGCTTAAGCCAAAAGAGACCCAGGCTGATTCCTCAGTGTGAACTAAAACACCAGAATGGAGGTAATTAGGGGATTCACTTCAGCAATATCTTCCTGTCTCCAGTTAAAATGGTAATGTAGAAACATCCTAAGGTATCCCAGACTCACCCAAGGTTTAGAGATTTTTGCTCTGCTTGACCTGAGAGGACTCAAACCTCTATCTCATAGTCCCCACACAATGCCATAACCACCAGGCTGTAGGTTAGTCAGGCTGATGGTGGTCTCTACATCTTCTGCTGGGCAGAGGGTAACAAAAGTCAGCAGGACAAAAGGACATGGGGAGGGAATGAGATAATTTGTGGGAGGATTTTCCCTAAGGACTAGAGGACTCAGCTGGGAATGGGGAGGAGGCTCTGGAGTCTCTTCTTCCAGGACTGTTTATGCATTTTACATTAAACACCAAATAAAAGGCTGCAAATGACTCAGAAGTAGTGTTGTGCTTCCCTAGCTACCAGTCTTAACCAGGTGAGTAAGAACCTGTCTTGCATGCTCTCTGCCCTTCTGTGCAGTGTCCCACAGGAGTGGAGATATCTCTTCTTCCTTCCCTGCCTCCACACCTGGCTACCAGCCTTGGGAAGAACTGTGTGGATTGATGAAGATGAGGGATTGAACCCTGAAGTCTAAAGGAAATACAGGTCTGGTCAGACCCTTGTTGGGAAATAGTTGTACCCAGAGGGATAGATGACTACCCAGCCAGCTCCATAAGGAAATCAGGCATTTTGTGAGGTGCCAGATTGTGCCCGAGCACACACAGACATGTCTGCAGTATGTTGACAAAATCCTTCAGGGGCATCAGTAGCTTCTTCTTCATAGAATCATAGAACAGTTAGGGTTGGAAAGGACCTTAAGATCATCAAGTTCCAACCCCCCTGCCATGGGCTGTGACACCTCACACTAAACCATGCCACCCAAGGCTTCGTCCAACCTGGCCTTGAACACTGCCAGGGATGGAGCATTCACAACTTCCCTGCGCAACCCATTCCAGTGCCTCACCACCCTCACAGTAAATAACTTCTTCCTTATATCCAGCCTAAAATTCCCCTGTTTAAGTTTAAACACCTTACCCCTTGTCCTACCACTACAGTCCCTAATGAAGAGTCCATCCCCAGCATCCCTATAGGCCCCTTCAGATAGTGGAAGGTTGCTATGAGGTCTCCACGCAGCCTTCTCTTCTTCAGGCTGAACAGCCCCAACTTTCTCAGCCGATCTTCATATGGGAGGTGCTCCAGTCCCCTGTTCATCCTCATGGCCCTCCTCTGGACTTGCTCCAACAGTTCCATGTTCTTCTTATGCTGAAGACACCAGAACTGCACACAATACTCCAAGTGAGGTCTCACAAGAGCAGAGTAGAGGGGCAGGATCACCTCCTTCAAACTGCTGGTCACGCTCCTTTTGATGCAGCCCAGGATACGGTTGGCTTTCTGGGCTGCAAGCGCACACTGAAGCCGGCTCATGTTCATTTTCCCATCGACCAACATTCCCACGTCCTTCTCCACAGGGCTGCTCTGAATCTCTTCTCTGCCCAACCTGTAGCTGTGCCTGGGATTGCTCTGAGCCAGGTGTAGGACCTTGCACTTGGCATGGTTAAACTTGATGAGGTTGGCATCAGCCCATCTCACAAGTGTGTCAAGGTCCCTCTGGATGGCATTCCTTCCCTCCAGTGTATCAACTGAACCACACAGCTAGGAGGAGGAAACCTCTCAGAGATGCCTTACTGAAGCATGTCCCAAGTAACCATGTTCCATGTGTCTGCACAAGTGGAAAAGTGACCTCCTGAGCATGGTTTGTTTACAGGAGTTGAGAATTCAAGAATTCCCCTCCAAAAGTTATAGCTAATCCTCAAAATAACACATATACATGCTTTTGCTGAGTGATGCTAGGCTTGGCTATTGCCGAGATTTTATCCAATGTTCAAATTGGTTTATCAGCACTCATGGCTTACCAAGTAAAGCTAAAATAATGTAGACAAGCTTCAGACTAATTGCAGCATACCTACGACAGGTATTTCCAATAATTTAAGAAATACACAATTAATGTAGTTAATCAAACCAGCCTTTCTGCTATAGAAAAAGCCCAAGAAAAAACAGATAGCCTTGACATCTTTTGCCATGTCAGACGAATAGACCTCAGATATGACCCAGGTTAATTTTATTTTGCTTCAGATTTGCAGCTTGGGCTGTGTGACCTTTCATATCTAATAGTTACTTTTTTTTTTTTTTTTCTTGGTTTGTGTGTGTTTAGAAAAGTGACATTCCTTCCTAACAGATCCACCAGGGTAAAATGCATTTGCTGCTGGTTTTGAATCATGTTTAATAGGTGGCTACTCTTCAGTGATTATTTTGTCAGTGGTCAACTGTATAACACCTCACAGCTCTCTGGTGTAGGGGACTGTGTAATACCAGAACTGTTAAAAAATAACAGTGAGGACTAGCTTGCTGAGCAGTAAATTAAGCTTGTGAATCATGTGTGAAAAAGGTGATGTTACAAGACCATTAGGGCAGGGGATGTGCAGCTGTATTGTCCTTTGGGTCATTCTCCAGGGGTATGTCTGAAGAGCTCCTGAGTGGCTGGTGTGATCTCTTTGGCTGCCAAAACCTTTGATTGTCAATCAAGGGTTTCCCAAACAGTGACAAAGGGGTTAGATAGATTTCGGGATGAGTTCCAAGAGACTATTTAGGTATTTGGTAGATGTAAATGTCAGACACCTACATTCAGAACTGCAATAAAGAAAACCCCCACCCAGCCCGCCAGGCACTTAAATTCACAGGGTGCCTTCCAGTACGACCTGCAAGTTCACCCACAGCTCCTCTTTTCGGTGTCCCTGGAGGGGCCATGGGTGGAGAAGGGGCCTCCTCCCACATCAACGCCACCTTTGTGTGGGGAAGAAATGGGGAAATGCTGGAGGGAGGAAGCGTGGTGGCAGTTGGGCAGGTCAGGCTCTTGCTCTGGAGGAAGCTCCAGCATAACTTCATGTTTTGCAACAAGCAGTGGATAAACACAAAAATAATCTGGAGGAGGGAAACCCCAGTTATTCAGTATTCCCCATTCATCCCTGATTCCTGTAAAATACCACACAGTCAGCACAGGTCCACATTATTGGTTTTATATGTCTGTGACAACTGGAAAAGTTACTCTTATCGATGTCCCTTTTTTCCTTCCAGTGACCAAGAGTTGGGAAGGTATCTGGCCATTACCCCTCACCTCTGCTGGGTGTGGGGACACCTTCCAGCTTCCTGACAGAAGGCTTGCATGTCTTCAAGAGCAAACCCCTTGTGTCTCTGACCCTTTGTGCATAGCTGAACTTGGCTCCTGCCTGCCAGCACAACTGGGTGACATAATTATCAGTTTCATTACTAATATCATTCTTTATACAGCTAAATAATTTGGAGGTTTTTCCCTCTATCAGAAAAACTGAAGAGTTCCAGCCCTTGGGAACCACGGAGTTAGATGAGGAGCTCATATTTTTCCTTGAAGTGCATTTTATTTTCCACCTACCACAGTGTGACTGCTGAAATTATCTTTTTCCCAAAGTGCCTTAATTTCTCTCTGATCTCAACTAATTCTCTCTCATCATCTGATGATTTTGTCTTCTATTAGCCTTTTCTAGTGAAATATCCTTTTAAACATAAATAATTATCAGGGATGCCAAAATAAAATTGAATCTTCAACCCAGAGTGTAAGGCATTTGCTGGGAAATCTAATTATTGCTGCATTTCTTCCATGTTAATACAAATTATTACTATTATTATTATTATTATCTCTCCCTTTGGCCAAAGAACCATGGAGTCGGAGCCAGGTTTGGCTCCCTCTGGGTGGCTGAGATGTGCAAGACATGAGAGCTCCTGCTCACTGCTCAAGCCTCATCTGCACTGGGAAACTTTGCAGGGACTGGTAAATTGGTTAAATTTTGACTAGATAAATGACCAGAAACTGGGTAACTGTGAGGATGCATTTTTTTCCAGACAGCCTATTAAAGCCCTGTTGGATGCTTTTAAACTGGTTTTTGTTATCCCCAACTGAGCACACACTTTGTGTCTATCTGGGAGATGTTCTGATTAAACCCAAACCATCAGCCCTAATAACAGGATTCAGTTCTCCCTCTTGTGTCACTCAGGTCCTGCTAAAAGCTGCATCTGTGCTTCACTGTTGTGAACTTCAGCCCTAGGGACATTAATGAAATTTTACCTGGGCCACAGTAATCACCACTTGCTTTTGTTTCCAGGTTTTCGATATATCCTAGGTGGCATCAAAGGACAAAGTCCAATTCTTTCTTGAGGTCATCGTCAAGCTCTCTACCACATTGTCATCACTGTTGTCCTTGTTATTTAATAATTGCCTAAATTTCCTGGATGTCTCCAAGACATCACTGAGGTACATCCCTGGCCTGAGAAGTGTATCGTGTAAGAAACAATAAGGAGGTGGTGGCTAAGATATCAGGAGAAATTACATCAGCCAGGATTCCACTATGGTTTTGATAATACAGAAAGGCTGCACCAAGCCATTCTGGAGGATAAGAGCATAACCAGCTTGGCCCTTGGGTCTGAAGGAGGTAAAATAATTCCCACAGATTAAGAGTTCTGGTGGGTCAGGAGCCAGCAGGGTGTAAAACCTTCCTGCCCTACTGATCTTGTCAGCCCAAGCTCCAATTCATGGGCTTGTACACAAATAAACAGCTACCCAGCATCCAAGCCAGCACAGAAAAAAGGCCCTCACATTAGTTAATAATAGAATCATAGAATGGTTTGGGTTAGAAGAGACCAATCCTTAGATCATCCAGTTCCAACCCCCCTCCCATGGGCAGGGACACCTTCCACTAGACCAGGTTGCTCCAAGCCCCATCCAACCTGGCCTTGAACACTGACAGGGATGGGGCAGCCACAGCTTCTCTGGGAAACCTGTGCCAGTGCCTCACCACTCTCATACGAAAGAACTTTTTCCTAATATCTAATTTAAATCTACCCTCTTTCAGTTTAAAGCCATTCCTCCTTGTCCTGTCACTACCTGCCCTTGTAAAAAGTCCTTCTCCGGATTTCTTGTAGATTTCTTGTACCCCTTTAGGTACTGAAGGCTGTTCTAAGATCCCTCTGGATCAACAGAAAGATCTCCAGGCTCAAAAAGAGCCAAAACATTTTAGGGAGCTCTCCCCTTCCTTCTCCAAGTAATGAACTCTTTTCTGCAGTCACCAGCAAATCACTAAAAAGAGCTGAAATGGTTGTGAGAGCATGACCTCATGTCAGCATGGGTGCTTTGGTCCACATGGCACCAGGGCTGTATTGCTGCCTGCATGACCCAAATGGGGAATTATTTACCTGGATGTGCTGCAAGGAGGTAATAGCTGCTGTGTGAAATGGGACCTGATGTTGCAAAAGGGCTGTACAGAAAGTGGCTGAGTAGCGTTGCAGTGTTTTTTAAGGAGTTACACCCTTAACTGGCCCCAGCCTGCAGGAATCAACAGGGATTTGCTGAGTGACAAAGAGGAGCGTTGGATCTGCCCCTGAAACATCTGCAAGCTTGCCAACATAGCCTGGACAGGTGAGGGGAGGCTGCAGCAGAAGCTGCGGCATAGATGGATGACCCAGTGGCACAGGCAGGAAGTAGCCGGGTGGTGGCAAGGTGTAGGGAGAGGCACTCCTGTCCATATGCCTCTTACAGGGATGAAGCAGGGTGCTGACACGGCCCTTGCCAGGACTTGATGGCTGAGTCAGGGCTCTGCAAGAACCTCTCCCAGTCTCCTCCTCCCACGGACCCACCTGTCCATTGCTCTGTGTGTCAGATGAAGCGTTGGGTGCTTCTGTGCAGAGAAACCCACGGAGCCACCCAGCTGTGCGTGCACACTGAAGAACCAGTCATGCTCCACCACTAGCATCAAGGATACAGGTGGGAAATTGCAGAAGTGTTATTTGCATCCCATACCCATCTTTATTTGGTAAAGACAGATAATCTTTGGCTTCTGTGAAAAACAAAAAGGAGACCGTTCACCTTTACATGCCTAACCTGAGATATACAAGCCTGACAAGACAGGGCTCTGCAGGGAGATGGGTACACACTGCCTGTGGCAAGGGAAAGGCTGCTACAAGGGTAGTGCTCTTGCTGCACTCAGTGTTGCCAAGTCCCTACAAAGAAGTTTGCTGAGGTGATGGTGCCTGCCCCTGGGCACTTGGAGGGGGAGCAGTGGCCAGTATGGTGTAGGACTTCAGATCCAACAGTCCCTCTGGCTTCAGAGGCCACGCTCTCTGAGAGCACAGCATGAATCTGTCCATGATGATCATACACCAACAACTAAAAATGTGCATGGAGAACTCTTAAATGCCTGCCTCTCTGCCTTCCCATCACAAGCAGCTCAGTGAGTATCAGCTAATAAAGACAAGAAGCAGAATGATTGCTTTTAACTCAGATCCCCAGCTACTCTGCTGCAAATCAATAAACACATTCTATGAGCTAGATGATGACCTGTGAGTAATCATTACTCAGATACACACAACAGGGACCTTGCTCAACTCCCCATCCCTGCAAGCGTTCAAGGCGAAGCTGGGCAGGGCTTTGAGCAACCTGGTGTAGTAGAACCCCCATGGCAGGGGGTTGGAAATAGATGGTCTTTAAAGTCCCTTCCAATCCAAACCATTCTCTGATTCTATAATTCTCCTAGGCTGGCTGCTGGGCACCTCCTTACCTTGCCATTGCTCAGTCTCTGCAGCAGCAATGGGGAGCACAGCAAGGCAGCATGTGCTACTTTATGAAGAACACAAATCATACTCATTTCTAAAAAGGGTAGAAAGGAGGACCCTGGGAGCTACCGGCCTGTCAGCCTCACCTCTGTGCCTGGGAAGATCATGGAACAGGTCCTCCTAAAACCTCTGCTAAGGCACATGGAGGACAGGGAAGTGATTCAAGATAGCCAGCATAGCTTCAACAAGGGCAAGTCCTGCCTGACCAGCCTAGTAGCCTACAATGGAGTGACTACATTGGTGGGCAAGGAAAGAGCTATGGATGTGGTCTATATGGACTTCTATAAGGTCTTTGACATGGTTCCCCACAACATCCTTCTCTCTGAATTGGAGAGATATCAAATTAAGATGGATGGACTGTTTGGTAGATGAGGTATTGGTCGGATCATAGAATCATCATAGAATCTTAGAATGGTTTAGATCATCTAGTTCCAACCCCTGCCATGGGAAGGGACATCTTCCACTAGACCAGGTTGCTCTGGGTGGTTGCATCCAGAGGGTACTGGTCAGAGGCTAGATGGAGATTGGTGACAAGTGGTGTTCCTCAGGGGTCCCTACTGAGACCAGAACTGTTTAATATTTTAATTAACGACATGTGGGATTGCGTGTACCGCCAGTAACTTTGCAGGCTACACCAAGCTGAGTGGTGCAGCTGACACACCTGAAGGACAGGATGCCATCCAGAGGGACATGGGCAAGCTCCAGAAGTGGGCCCACATGAACTCGTGAGTTTCAACAAGGCCAAGTATGAGGTCCTGCACCTAGGCTGGGGCAACCCCTGGTATTAATACAGAGCAGGGGATGAAGGGACTGAGAACAGCCCTGAGGAGAAGGAATTGGGCTTATCAGTGATGAAAAGCTGGACATGAGCTGGCAGTGTGTCCTCACAGCCCTGAAACCAACTGTATCCTGAGCTGATCTAAAGGAATATGGCTTCAGACCACACCTGGAGTACTGTGTCTTCCTCTAAAGTCCTCAATACAGGAAATACATGGATTGGTTGGAACGGGCCAATAGGAAGGAAACAAAAATTATCAGAGATGGAACACCTCTTTTAAGAGGACAGGCAGAGAGAGCTGGGGTTGTTCAGCCCAGAGAAGGTTCCAATAGGATCTTATTGCAGACTTTCAGTACTTAAAGGAGGCTTATGAGGAAGATGGGTACAGACTGATTAGCAGGGCATGTTGTGATAGGACAAGGAGCAATGGTTTAAACTAAAACACATAGATTTAGGCTAGATATAAGGAAAAAGTTCTTTATGATGAGGGTGGTGAAACACTGGAACAGGTTGCCCAGAGAGGTGGTAGGTGCCCCATACCTGAAACACTGAAGGCTCAGTTGAATGGGGCTTTGAGTAATCTGATTTAGTTGCAGATATCCCTGCTCCTTGCAGGAGAGTTGGACTAGATGACCTTTAAACCTAAACTCTTCTATGATTCTACAAAATCGAATTATTTCAGGAGTATTGTAATAAAAGCCTTGGTTCAGTAAGGGAAATAGAGGTACCAGTGCTAATAAAAAAAAAACATACCAAGAAACTGGGAGCTGAGGCAGTGCTTTCCAGCATGCCACTGTGAAGCAAGGGTGGGTGAGGTACTGGGCCAGCACAGCATGCAGAGTCTTCTGGGGAGCCAAATTCACTCTAACCTGGCAGCAAAGAGCTCATGGCTGCAGTACGTGAGGTAGGGTAGGCAGCTTAACTATGTAAAGAGAGTGGGTTTGGACCATCCCACAACTGATCTCATTTGCCTTTAGCACTTTGCCATGTAGGGCTGCTAGAAAGGGCTTCGGTCAGTGGAAGAACAACTCCAAGGCTGCAGGGGAACTGAGTGAGGAGAGGGAGAGGGATGGAGGAAGGCATACAGCAGGTCTGGAGTCAAGGGCTGGTGCATTAGGGACAGAGTCTGGCAGACGCTGCTGCCTGTATCTGTATGTGGTCAGGGCTCCTGCCTATTTGATAGGAGACCAGGACAGGAAGGTGGCAGGGGGTGGTGGGAACTTGCAAGAGAGCTTTTCCAGAGGCTCTGAATAATCATTTGGCACCACATCCAATTTAAGCAATCTCTGCCCCAGGCATAACAAAGGGGAAATCACAGGGTGGGGAGGCAAAGTAGGGATGGGCAGGGACAATTAAGCCAGCAGCCATCAGAGAAACTGGCTGAACTATCACAGCTGATGGCAGTGCCAGTATAGCACAAAATGTCAGTCACCAGTGATCAGATTTGGAGGGGATATCCTCCTCCCAGGGGACAGCTATTGGGCACAGAGATGGGCTGGGAGCTGATGTGTTCTGCAGTTCAGAGCAGCCCCAGCTAGCTTGCGAAGATGCAGGAGGAGGTCCCTGCAGAGAAGTTTACCACCCCTCCAAACACATCAGTCTTCCTGATCAGGCCACAGGGTAAAGGATGTGGCAGTGGGCAGGTGACTTGGAGAAACCAGACCCTGGAAGCTGCCACTTCCTCATGATAACATCTACTTCAGCCTAACCCAACAGGAGACCATGAATTAATTTAAACAGTGCACTGAAACCATCAGGAACATTTCTTGGTAGTAACAAAAGTCAGGGGATATTTCAGGTAAAGGTGAGTGTCCACAATCAGGGTTGCACATAGTGTGATGAGAAACATCCCATTCGCAATTGGCCTTCTCTGTGAAGTCAGTGACTTAGCACTATTGAAGCCTTGGATAAGCTCTGGCTCTTTTGATTTATAACCAACCTTGGCATAGGTTGGACAAGGACTGGCACATTTGTTTCCTGAACTGCCTGGCTGCCAGGATACCCCAGCACCAGGGCAGTATTCCTTGACTGCACTTTACCAGGTCCTGCTACCACACAGGAAATGTCCAAGCAACCCAAACCCATTTGCATCACAGCCACACACACAACTGTGCTGGTGCACAAAGGACCACATGCGCCCAATTTCTTCATTTAAGCTTTGCCCGCTTATCCAGGCTTAAAACAGTAACTGTCACAGAACTGATGGACAAAAATCCAACTGCTTTCAAACCTACTGTTTGAAAACTTGTAAGCAGGAAATGAGAATACCCCATGAAGAGCTACTGTCAAATCCCCGTTTGGGGTTTAGTAGGCCTGTGCTTTTACCATAGACCAATGAAAGCCTTCTTCCATTTGAGGAAAACCTATCTGCCTTAGGGTGTTTTCCAAGTTTGACATTCAGCATAAGGCTACTTCAATTTGATCACTAATAGTGATGAGGCATGATCAGACAATCATTAACTGATCTCTATTCATATTCCCTATATGGTACATGATTTGCAGCATGTCCTGGATGAAAGTCCATAGCTCAACCTGCTCCGTGAACCACAGTTCCAGAAAACAGTCATAGCTGTGTTTCCATATCCCAACACCAGCACAAGGCCCAAACCCTCACTGGGTGTGATCCAGTGACGTACAGCCTGAGCACCAGCTGCCTTTCTGAACATAAGGGAGCAGCTCCATTACATACAGGCTTAAACCATCACCATAGCAGGACATGCAGCCTGGAGAGGAAGCCATCATGACGCCACCAGGATCGACACCTACAAAGGCAAATTTGTAGCACTTCTCCTTTTCAGGCTGCAGAGAGAACAAAAGCACACTAATACAGTTCTGTGTATTTTTTTTTTCCTCCAGCTTGCTGGTAGACACATTCAGAAGATCAACAGCAATTTCTTTTCACAATAGCAATTGAAAATGTGCTGCAAAGGCAGGAAAGATCAGGAGCTTGCCAGCAGAAGAGAATAGTAAAAAATGGCAGGGCTCAGCTCAGGCAGGGGCAGAGCTGACTCTAGGTATTTTCTCTCACCTGCTGCTTGTGCACCCTGCAATCTGCCAACCAACTCAAACACACAGCACACACACACAAAGCTGTGCTGGCTCCTGTAACATGAAATGCAATGCAACAGCAGGAGGAAAACCACAGAGTGCAACCCCTGCTCCTAGGGATACCTGCTCTTGAAAGAATAGCTCTACAAAATAAAACCGATGAGGAAAAGCCACTCAACTGGTGAAAAGAGAGAAGAGGGAAAAAAATAATTAATAATGATAAAAAAATCAACTCTGTTGAGGTCAGCATGTCCATGAGATTTGTACTACCACCGCTTTGGAAGCAGGGGGTCCTGAATGTCAACAGCACAAGCATCTTCTCCCATGCATTCAAGGGTTACAGGTACCTCCACTAGAGTATTTACAACAGATTCAGGGCATCAGCAATCTGGCTGGGAATGAGGGATGTGTCTGGGGTACATGTACTTTGGATGTAGAGTGCCGCTTGAAAACAACTGTTCATAAGCGATTGTTCTGCCTATGACTTCACTAGCATTCACACAGACTCTCACTTCATTGAGAAAGATTAAAGTATTTGCCTTTTATTCAGAAACCTTGTTCCATTTCCAGTAATACTTTTCCATGTCCTTCAAAACAAAAAGCCCCTAATTTCTTAACAGCACCATCAGTCTCACAACAAACAAAAGAAAAAGCAAAGCCAGTTACATGATGTGATATAGCATAAAGAAACAAATACAGCTGATACATTAGAGAAATAAACATTTACATAAAATTAGGTATGTTGTTATAAAACCGGTAGTATGCAATTAAAAGATCAGCAAGATTACCAGTGTGCTAGATACTTAAAGAAAGTATACTTAGGCTGTACCTACATTATCATGCTGGCTTTAGGCATGAGTTTGCACTCAGAACCTAGCTCCCTCAGTTATTCACATTACATGTGGTGAGCTTTCAACACAGCTTCCCCTACAGCCAGCAAGCAGTGTGTATACAAACATCTAAAACTTCATTTCCAGGCTCAAGCAGTGCTTGCAAAGCTGTAAAGATGTATCCCGCTGCTGCCTCCTCCCTACAAATATGGCATTAGAGGATTCATCAGCACATGCCTGGTTAAGAAACAAAACACTGGGTTGTGTACTAAAACACCTTAAGCAACACAGAATCTTAGATTTTAGAAAAAATATTTTAATTATCAGTTCACAAGTAAAAACTATCACTATCACAAAACAACTTGTAATACTAGAATATCTAGCTTAGAAAGAATTTTGTTTTTATTGCTGTTGCATTTAGTTATAGGAACCATGTCAGCATTATGGTATTGGTGGGTTTCCTAATCATAGTCAGCTTGTAAGGATACTCACAGGAAGATACACTTTCCTATTTAATCCTCATGTAATTTTCACATATGTAGGCTGCACTGACTCTTTTCAGATGTGCATACTTGACACCTGACACTATATATATATATATATATATATATATCACTTGGTCTCAACCAACTTAAATTGTTTTATTAAATTTCATTTGCAACCTTTAAAGATTCACTCCAAAAAGAGTGAACACCAGTACTGACACCACCTTAGCTGCTTGTAAATCCTATAACTGTGTTCTGACAGCTATCAGATATTAACTCATTCATTTCATTTTGTTTTGTTTCTTCCTTATTCTCATGGTTGGAATGATGCTTGTTATTTCCAGCTTTTTTAGACTTTCTGAGGAAAAACTTTGTCAGTAAGTAACATAATTCAGCCACATTTAAAAGAATGCAAATGCTGGACACAGCAATCATGAAAATAGTGAACACCGTCTTTTCAGTAGGTCGAGAAACAAAGCAGTCCACTGTGTTAGGGCAGGGCCACGCATTACACTTCATTAAGCGAGGCATGCGGAACCCATCGTACATGAAATAAAATGCATACATGAAGACTGCTTCAAAGACCAGCCTGAAGAAGATGCTGCTGGTGTACGTCCACCACAAGGAGCCCTCAATACGAAACCTCTGTCTTCTGATCTCTTCAATGTCCTTGTATTCACATTTCTGGTCTCCCTTTCTGAACTGCCTCTTCTTCTCATGCCTCCTGTAAGCTACATGCATGGCCACCAGCAGCGCAGGTGTGGAAACAAAGATCAGCTGCAAGGCCCAGAGTCTGATGTGAGAAATGGGGAAAAAGTGGTCATAGCAAACATTTTTGCAACCAGGTTGCAGAGTGTTGCAGACAAAGTCATCTTGCTCATCTCCCCAGACTCTCTCTGCAGCCACAACCAGGATCATGATACGGAAGATGAACAGGACTGTGAGCCAGATCTTCCCAATGCTGGTGGAGTGTTTATTTACACCTCCTAAAATGGTATGCAGGGCTCCCCAATCCATTGTCTTGTTTTAATCGTCTGACCTAAGACAAATAAACAAAACTAAGGTTAATCAGGACAGGAAACAAATACCATCGAGAATGTGGTTCAAAGAAAAAAAAAAAGTATCGTAT
Source organism: Neopsephotus bourkii (assembly GCF_033783945.1). Classification (NCBI taxonomy): domain Eukaryota; kingdom Metazoa; phylum Chordata; class Aves; order Psittaciformes; family Psittacidae; genus Neopsephotus; species Neopsephotus bourkii. The sequence goes on from NW_026902113.1 coordinate 6,744,038, forward strand.
AACTGCAGCATATCCACTGGCTGTGGTAACATTTTGTTGACACAGTGGGCTTACCTATAAGCAGTTATAAACAATATAATCACATATCAGCAGGTAGTAATTCATTACTTGTTTACACACATGGTATCACATTTATTTGACTTCTAGGTGTATTTGCCAACTGAAAACACCTATTAGCCACATCAAGTAAAAAAAAAGCAGACAGGAAATTGACAAAACCAGCCATAAATTAAAAGATACAACTTCTAGTACTTTGATAACAGTAACGAAAGAATAGATGACATCATGCAGTAGTAATGTAGGTGTTATGTTTAAAAAAAAAAAAGGTGTTAGCTAGAATTCCAGTATGAATTAAGCCAAGCTGATCTGTCCCTAGCTTTGAAGTGTAAATAGCATTTTCATGAGTACATTCCACAGTAAAGACAGACCTTCAGGAACTGCTGCTGATGCTCTGCATCCTCCATGAGCAGGTCTGGATAACCTCATTCACAAATTTAAAAAACATGACTGTAGGGCTCTCTATCGTTGCTCTCTATTGTTGAGGCACATTCCACAATAGCTTGAAGCAGTGAAGGTTAAGTCTTGGTCATTATCTATCTCCAGTTGGATGTTTAAAATCAGTGCTTAAAGACTCACCCCCAGATTGCATATCTCTAATTAAAACAAGAGCCTAGGGTAACTAGACAAAGGCTCCTTCATTGTCACTGCCTGTCAGGTGATTTCCCCCACCCCTCTTCTCCCCTCCTTGTAACAAGACTGCATTACTTCTAGAACAGGGGAGACATCTCAGAAGCAGTGAAGAGTGCTGAAGTCGACATCTGAAGAGTTCAGACAGGCCAGCAGCAGCTCAGAGCCTTTTCCAACATAAGCATACGATTTACAGTAGGCAAGTTTCAAAGTACTATGACCATTATCAATTAAATCAACTAAAGGATTTCACCTTTGTCTCCCACATACCTCCTGGGAAGGAACTGTCTGGGTTTGCTCAGCTTCCACAAGCAGCAGCCTTTCAGAGAGAGAAGTCAGAGGCGTTTCAGCCCACCTCCCCACTTCAGCTGGGTTTACAGAAAGCTAGTATGCAAGCTACTGTGGATCCAGGAAACCAGCATTTCTTACACCTATCACCCAATGCCTGCAGATCTTTTTGCTCCAAAATTCCTCATGAAGGTTTTTATTTCTCAACTTTGTTAAAAACCTTTTCAACACAGTTGATCCAAGTCCAACCATTATCCCAGACCATCTTTCTTTGGCATTTACAGCACAGGACATCAATAAGCAAAATTACATTTTCAAAGTTTCCACAGGAAAAAAAACACCACTGGAAAAGGCCATTGTATCCATCACATGAGATTTCCTAACTCTGGGCTGGGCCACACTGCATGAAGATTTAAGACTTTTTTTGCAGTTGTATTCCACATCACACACTCATTCTGAGTAACGTCAAAATATTTTCTGGTTTACAGCAGTTATATGTAATCAGTAAGTCACATACAATCATACAGAGCATCAGTCAAAGTACACAACAATGCAGGGAAAATGAGGACATTTGTTATATGAACGCAAAGGGTTGGGGTTTTTTTATTGAGTTACTGAAATATAAGTGTGATCTCCCTTCACTGGTTCCATAAGCTACACTTCCCTCAGGTTATGCTGGTTGACTGTATATGAAGTATGTGGGGATATACTTCAGGAAGTGAATATTAACAAAGGACAGACCCAGGACTTCCTTCAGATTGGAGAAATCTTTCCTGATCCTCCGTCAGGATGCAGAATCTATGTGGACTATTACCTTTGTATATCTATCTCGAAACAGTCCTGGAAGCAGTTACCTTCCAATCCCACTACATTGTTTTTCCAAGACGAAAGTTTTTTTCATTAGCATACAGATACAACCTTTGCGGGTTAAGAACCCTATGAGGCCACAGGAAAGACCCTTAATACCAGAGCTACTTACAAAACATACTACCTAGATTTTCAAATGTTTGTACCCTTTTTTTTTTTTGCCGATTTGATTTTCCATCCATCAGATCAGTCTTGCTTTCAAAATTTGCTTTGAAGATCTTTGTATGTTAAACCAAGGAACACTTACAACTTTATCAGTGTTTTTACTAGTGATCTGTGTTATTATTACACACACGTTGCAATTATAGTACTTTTAAAATGATACTACAAGTAAGTATTACGACTAGAAATATTCCTGCACATCTGAAAATAAAAACTGTAGAAGATTGGCACCATGTAAACTGTGGTACTAGATACACAGCATTCACCAATCCTTTAATTTCACGAACTCCTTGAATTTCTTCTCTCAGTCATTGTTCCTTCTTCTCCCTACATCTCCTTACAGTGTGAAAGGCTGAGAAGTGGAACCTGTGTACCCCCTCCTCATATGCCCCATTTCTTAGCATCACCTCTTACTGTACACTGATACTGCTGCCTTTCTGCTACCACAGCTTCACAAGGATTTGTTACCACATGCAAACACTCCTTCCTGTCTACCCATGCAGAAAGGGATTCAAAATATGGGTGCCCCAGGGTGTAGTTAAAGGGTACCTTGTCTTCAGTGGCAAAATTAACTCAAGATGCCTCCCCCAACCCCATTTACTCCTGAGGTCACACTGCAGTTCTCCACCTCCTGTAACTTTTTTTTGGGGGGGGTGGGGTGGCGGGGGAGGGAGTGTGTGTGTGTGTGTGTCTGTGTGCACATTATTAACTAGGTGGTCTATTATTCCTGGCACTAGTATGTTTGGGGTTTTTTTGGTTGGTTGGTGGTTGTTGTTGGGTTTTTTTATTTAGTTTTTTTAAACCCAATCCAAGAAAGTACAACTTCATTAAAAAAAAAACAGACTGCGAAATGCAAAGCATAGGTAAAGAATTAGCAGTCAGTGGGTAAGAGGGGCTGGCAAAACATGGTGCTTCAAATCTAACAAAAGCAGACTTGTACCTGGATCAATGCAGGAAAAGCCACCACATTTTAAAGAGATTTTTGCCCCGAGTCCCCTAGTGAGATTTCCTCTTCTTTCCAAAACCCCTGTCTTCCATAGCTGCCCAACCCCTCCCACCTTCACCATTCTTACTTACCTTCCCAAATCCTCCAGTTGTATCTTCAGCTCCCCCTGCCACCGCACCCTATTCTTCCTGCTGCTTGCCAAGCTCATCACCAACCTTTGCCCTTTCCCGCTGTACCCTCATGGCCTCTCAGGCTTGTTTTTCTGTTTGTGAAAGGTCATATGACTTCTGGGATACTCCAGAGCAATCAGAACCGATCAAATACCAGTAAAGTCTCACTACCTTCTCTGTGAAGGGTGGCACAGTTAGATTGTAGGGCCATATTCAGGCTGCCTGAATTCCATCCAAATACCTTGTTCCCAGTGTTTCCTACTAGCTGGGTTTAAACAGCACTCACCAACACAATTTAGAGCATCTGATGAAGATGATTCCAAGTCTCCTGAAGTGTCCACCTCTGTCTCATGAGCAGACACAGTGACCTAAGCAGAATTTAAGTTAACCAAGTATGGCCCATCACACTATTATGTTACCAATGCAGATCTCTCCAGCTAACATAAAGTTTGGGCTATCTGTACTGATGTGATAGCTCATTTACTCCTAACTTACTCAAAAGCTAGAATGTTGACTCCTGATTGTAGGTTAACTGTCTTCTAGACACTTGCTTTTAGGACCTTTTTACTAGCGAGTAAACGATTAACTGCCTTGCTGACCAAAGGATAAGAAAGCTAGAAAGCTATTTCTCATTAATGGGTGGCAACTCTTAGTTTCATAGAGCTAGCCCAGATATTTTTACATGAGCAAAACCAGCTAAGTGCCTATAGAAACAACAGTATGTAGACAGTCAATTTACCTGCTTTGCGGGTCGCAGAAGTACAGCAAAGTACAAGAATAAGTTAAATACATGGAAGATTAGGTGAATTTGGGAGGAAAAAAAGTAAAGTAGGAATGAGGTTAAGGACTGGTTATAAAGCAATAAGCAGGGAAGAACAGAAGACAGCTGGTCAGAGAGTATGACTATCTGCATTTAGAAACCCTTTCTAACATGGGAGTGTATTAAGTGTTAAATTTTCCTTTAAAAAAGGAAAATGTAACTGGCATGACCAAAAGCCTTTCCAAGCCTCAGCACAGATCTTTGTTTCTGTTACCAGCTGAACCTTCTGCCCCATTTCAGCAATCAGCAGATCACAATAGTGATCCTGGGCTGTCACAGTAGGCCTTAAAAACAATCATAAATGATCAGTACCACTGAAAAGTTAGTTATGAGAGAAATGGTTCTATATGATCACACAACACAAAGGCACATTAAGCAAGCATTTTGTTGTGGGTTTGTTTTCTGGGTTTTGTGTTTGTTTTGTTGGGGGTTTTTTGTTTGTTTTTTTATTGGGTTTGTTTGGTTGTTTTTTTTTTGGTGTGTGTGTGTGGTGGTGGCTTCCTTTGGGTTTTTTTTCCACTAATGGAATAGACAGCAGCAAGAGAACAGCTTAACTATTTCCATAGTTCTCCCGCTTCTCAGAAGTGTTTTGAGCTCTGTGCTACCATGGCTAGACTGCCTTCTACTTTAAAGTTAGCTGCTGCAAACCTACATTAGACAGCAATAACAGTGCGGTGCCTACACCCAGTGAAAAACCCTGCAATTCACAACACTGAAGACAATTATCATCGAGCTCCTGTGTTCATGAGCTGTTAACTGTCACATTTTTCACTCTTAAAGACTGTTACATTGCTAAATAATCTGTCAATGGTTAAACCCACAGCTTCAAACCACAACTAGAATACAGTGAAGGTAAAACCAACAGAAGATACATTCCTTTCACATGCACAGCATGGTGCCTGCTGCTATAGGAAATTACCAAGGGAAAAAAACAAACAAAGAGTCATTAGCAAGTACTACAATATTTGTTTGTGTTATAGGAATATCTGGGAGTTCCACTCAAGAAGGAGTCCATAGTATGGTAACAGGCATAAATTCAGAGTGAGATTATACCTACCACCCCACAACTACAAACTGGGTACCAATTTAATTAATTCTACTGGAATTGCACAGAAACACAGAGGGTATTCACAATGCCTCCACTCCTATCAGAATTTCAGTGCAGGATGTACTCAGAGTTACCAGTTTGCTGTGACACTCTGCTTTCAGCAGCGCCTCCGGAATACTGATACAAGACCAGCAGTCTGCCAAGGCAGAAGTCACTTTATCCGATGTCGGAATGCATTAACCAAGATAATGTTTGAGCAAAAAAAGCACTGGTGCCAAGTGTCCCTTCCCACCCCCAAAGCTGGTGACAAAGGTAACTCAAATGCCTGAGAGCAGCAGTCCTAATGCAGATTATTTGCTATCAAACACCTTTAGGATATCTAATCTGCGTAGCACTCAAAATCATTATCAAAATTATGACCCAATTTCACACAGTATTTCTGTATATAGAGGTCCAGCATACAAAGGTACTGATGATACAACTTTTCCTTCAGATCTCAATCTAAACAGTTATGCTGGGAGCACTAGCTCATATAGGGGCTGAAAACCAGCATCAAGATGTCTTAGACATATATATGCTGCTTCATATCCAGATTTGCAGAACATAAATCTGTATTTCAGCAGTTTTTTACTGACACTTTCACACTGCCAAACAGGGGTCTAGTTTATTGCTAAGCAGAATAGCAAGCACATAATTGCTAGTGTATAATTTTGTTTTTTCTATTGCTGAGTTAGTTTCAGTGCTGTACCACAAGAACAGCAGCACTGCCATGACTGAACCAAGGAAGCTTCTAATAAATACAAATTAACATCTTCCAAAGACAGTATCCTTTTATTTCACCAAGAAAGGCTTGCATACAGGTTGCAGCAATTACTTGCTAATTCTCTCAAACTTCCCACCTAGTTTGTTAGCCTGCCCCATGCCTCAATTTCCCAGACATTAAACTGAAGATAACAAAATCTCACTGTCTCACAGTGCTGCTTCTGAAATGCTCCACTACAATTACAGGCTCCACAGACTCCTACTTTTTTTATCAGTAGACCAAGACAGATAAGTACCAGTTCAAACTTAAAGTACAGCACTTCAGTTCAATCATCCAGGGTATTTGTACTACCTGAGAAAGAATACAGCTCTCTACATTGCTAAGGCTTTAATGCAGAATTCAAACCGCAAGAAGATGCAGCTTTGAACTCAGGCTTTGACAACCAAAATCCTTTGATTTCACTATTACAGACAGCTTCCAGCTATTTTAATTTTACAAGTGTATACAAAAAATTATAAGGAGCATGCAGCTGTACCACTGAAATACCAACAACTCTACTTCTTTCCTAAAAAGCTGAATAAAGTTCAAAAGAGCAGTCTAACAATCACAGTTCCATCTAGTAGGTCTTAAACTTATTCTGAACACTTATCTCCAGATCAGAGTGGAAACTTGAGAACAGAAGAGCCATGACAGAGGAATTTACAGTATATCTGATTTGACACAAGAACAGGCAAAGACTAATCAGGAACAGGAAACCTCTGACAGTTACAGGTCTGAACACTGCGAGCATTGTACTTTTCTTCTACTCAAGTTTATGAAAACAGGAGGCATTCTTTGGCTTAATTAAACCCAGTGTGAAACCCAGAGTTAGCCTTTAACACAACAGACTAGGACCCAACATCTATGTAGTTAAATCCTATAGTTATCTCACTAGCTTACAACTGTAAATGGAAGATTACCATCCTCCAGAACATCACTGCATAAAATTTACTCAGCTTGTGGAAGGAGATATCAGAAGTGCCAGTCACACTTAAAGGCATAACAAGACAGTACAAGTCCCATTAGAATCTGGCACCTCTCTGCTATTTTCCACTGTAAACCTTTCCTCCAAAATGAGTTTTAAACTTCCCGCCTTGAAAGAAAGCCAAATTCCCAACGGCTGTCTTCTCTGACACAAATCTCCCATACTTTTAAAGAAAGTTTTATACACACTATGCCCTGCTCCCAGTCATGAAAATAGCAAATTTTAGTTATGACTTTTTTTTAAACCTGTTATTTAATTCCCACTTTTTTCCTCCTAGACCTGGGCAAATGTCTGTATCCCCTCCACAAACGTGCCCACTCCCACTTCAACTTAACATCTCCTACAAAATTGGCAAGTCACTGTCTCTTTCACACACAGACAGAACTTGCACCCTTTTGGAAATGCTAATAAATTTATAAACACTAAGATTTATACTGCAGTGCAGCTTTTCCTTGCTTTTTATATAATGTCTTTCATCAGATGTAAAGATAAAAGCAACTTTTTCCTTTTTAAAAAAAAAAAAGAAGTCTATTACAGGAAGAGACACTGGTATGAGGTAAGGAACAGAATGAGTTTTCAACTTTTATCATCAACACATAGATGTTTTTTTTTCTCACATTCTTTGTGTTTTGATAGTACTTAATCTCTCTTCATGTACCATCACTTCAAGGTTTTCCTTACACAAACTGGTGTTTAGCAGGCAAGAGTCACAGTTCTCATTTCAGATAACTCATCAGCCATCATTAAATAACAGTTAAAAGCAGAGAGGAAAAGAACAAGGAAAAATGTCAAAAGATTTGACCCATGATCTTGTTTCATGCAGTTTTGGGGACCACTGATCTCACTGAAACTGTTCACATGAACAACACAAAGAATCAACTTATAAAGCATCTTCTTCACTCACGGGCACCAAGTGAGCTTATGCAATACCTGTTATTAAGAAACTTGTTAAGTATACCTCAGAGTGTGCTTTTTTCCAGCTACTGAGATGTCTGCTCTACCTTTTTCATTGTACAATTACTTTTTACACAAAACAGATGAGATTACCCAAGTAATCCACCTATGTTATGCTTCAAGGGATACAAAACAGCAACAGAGGTCCAAACCTCAAAGTTGAGAGAACAAGCCCTGTGATACGTAGTCCTACCAATCATAAGACTGTCAGTTCTGAGGATTTAAGTTTCTCAGAAAACCCTGACACACGTAGTAACCTCACAGCTCTGCAAAAGTGTCAGAAATGCCACCTAGAAAAATCACACTGAAATACCCAGTTGGAACACGGAGGTGCCAACACAGGATGAGGGCTGGCCCATCACTGCCTTGTCCTCTGAGCTAAACCTGACACAATCATATGCAGATGCTTCTACCTGCTACCTTTCCTCTGGGGCTCTTCAAGAGAAGCATCTGGCAAGCTGGGTTTCCAGGCTGAACAGTGCAAGGATAAGAAACCATATAACGTCATTAACAAAATAAAGGATGAAAACATTTTATACACTCTCATCTCAGTGCACACATGTACCATGAGATCATGGCAACCCCAAACAGAATCTGAGTTCAAACCCCCATACAGTTTCATGCAGGCCACAGCTAACAGAATCTCATTAGTGGTCAAAGTCACAAAAACTAAATTTAAAAGAGCATTCTTTAGATAAAAGGCCACTTCTTTCTTTTAACCCAGTTATCTGCTCTCTTACAGGTGAAAACTAACACAGCAGAAGGCAAAGAAATTAATTCTATTGGGGGAAAAAAATAATAAAAAATAGTCTCTTCAACATACCAGATTAGAGAAGAAACACCAAAACTAGGAAAGCCCAGTGATGAGAGAAACAGCCATGCCCATCATGCCACAGGTACACAATCAGCTACCGGCTACCACCATGAACCAAGCCAGCACACCTACCCTTACTGCAACATGTCCCTCACGCTTTATTTAAGGAATGGAGTACTCCTTCTGTATACAATCCTACCCAGCTCCAGTACTCAGAAATACATTTATTTCTGACTCACACTTCTAATTTCCTACTCCCCCTGCAATTCTGGGGAATGTTTCCAGTGTGTGATCAGACACTCACAGGACCTGTCAGTTTTACTGATGCAAGCTGTTTACCTTCATGCAGTTCTCTATCTGTAGGCGTGTCGCAAATTACCTGTAATTGCGGAAGGCTTGATTTTGCTTGGGTACTTTAGCTGGTCAGGTACTTCACATAACGTGCTTACAAAGAGCTGCTGAGAGAAGATGGATTAAAAGGAGGTTATTAGTTAAATGCATAATTAACAGAGCCAAAAGGACTCCCAATTAAACCCGGTCGCAGGATTCAAGCACTTCCTCTCATGCTTAGGCACGGGAAACGAAGCCGAGGCCTCCCAGGCCGAGCGGGGGTGAATCCTGCCCGGCACTACGGGCAGCGCGCACGGCGCCCCGCCACCGGCCCCGTGCCCGGCCCGCTCGGAGGCGAGCAGCGCCACCAGACCTCCCAGCTCCACTGCCGTGGGCCCCGGCCCCACACTGGAGCGCAACAAGTGTGGAGGCGGTGACTACAGCAGCAACACAGGGCAGTAAGTGCTGGGCCTGCCCCGCCGCGCCCACCCCCCCTCCCACCGCCACCGGGCCCGCTCACGGAAGACGCGCGGGCTCGGCCTCCCCCGCCCCCGGTGGAGCTGCCGGTTCGCCCGCTCCCGCCGCGCCCCATCACCTGCCTCAGCCGTACCCACAGCAGCAGAAGACGATCAGCCCCGCCGGGAGCTCCCGAACCGGTCACCGCGGGCGGGCGATAGGACTCAATGCAGGTCTGTCAGTGCCCCAGGAACGGCCGGTCCCAGCCTCGCTGCCCCTGAGCTTTAAGGTCCCTCCCCGTTCACCTGCCGCCGCTTTTAACCCGCCCCTCGCCCGCCTCCATCCGCGCCTGGTTCCTCAGGCTGTCCGTGGAGGCGGTAAGAGCCCGGGGCGGGGCTGGCGCCCATCCCAGCTGCTGTACCCTGGGGAGGAGGTAGAACGGGGATCTGTGCTTTGAACATGAGAGGAAGACAGCCACAATACGGGACGGGACGGGACGGCTGAGCCGAGTCTGGGAGAGCGGCAGAAGGACTTGTGTCCCGCCTGGGGCGGTGGGGCGCGTGTGTCCTGTGGCCGCTTCCCGCCCCCCAAGAGCTGGCTTGAGGTTGCAGGGGGAGAACATGGGGGGAAGGAAATCAAGATACCTGCACATGTGTGGGGTTTGGTTTTGTTTTTATCTTTCCAGAGGGAATGCGTATCTGTTTAGGATAACATGGTCATGTTCCCATCTCTTTAAAGCCAGGTATGCAAAAGGGCCTTGGGACAGCAGAAACCTTGGCCTTTTTTCTTGGAATTTATTAAGGAGTTACTGGCCAAACACAGAAGGAAGAGCCAGTAGTTTCTGGCTTTCTGAGGTTTGTTTTCAAGCGCAATTGAAATGCTGCAGCAGTGCCCTGTAAACTTGCAGCTTTTCACGAAGCTGCGGATATTTGTCAGTAGAAAAGACCTATTTTAGAAAGTTTTCTGTTTCTAAGGAATACAGTTGCTGAGGAAACAATTTACTTTGGGTTCAAAAATCCTTGCCCAAAACTGCATTCTCCATATTGCACGCACACACATCAAACTAAAGAAATGGTTTCTAATCCTCTTAACTAAATTCTCAAAGAAAGTGTACAGCACAACTGCAACAACAGTGTATTTGCTCTGGCTTTGAGTGAAAAACGTGTGTTTGTGCTTGTTAAGTGCAAGGGCTTGAATGATAAATGATTTTTAGCTAAGTTCTGCCATTTATATCCACTTCCTAGAATAAAAACACCAGGGAAAATCTTTTGTGAAAGTCAATGGCTTAACTCTTATGCTCAGGAAGAAGAGGTAGAAATTTCTAGCACAAGCAACTCAATCTTACACTTGCAAGGTAAGAAATTGCCATCAGCTGTGGTTTAAACATTAGCCTATGTCTCTGTGGTGCTCATCTTTCCTCCAACACTCGTCCTTGCGCTTAGATCCGTGGAACCTGCATGTTAGGACCATAGGAAGATTGATAATGGAAGGGATCTCAGGAGACTTGTAGTTCAGCCTACTGGACAAAGCAGGGCCAGTTCTTAACTTGGACCATTCAACAGTTGTACCCTGGCCATGGGGGACCCAGCACTGGAGTCAGTTCACTACAGCCGCTATAGGATCAGGCTGAGCTAGACGAGCAATAAATACCTAAGGCCTGAGTCTTCCTGTGTTCACTCATTTCTCTGGGAGTTGTGTGTTCCGATGACGTTCAGGGTTCATGTGTATGGTGTGTGTGAAGAAGGGAAGTGGCTCTAGACCTGGCCATGTATCTGCAGTTTGCAAAAGGGGAAGCCCATATCCTAATGGAAGAAAAGCATAGAAGAAACATCTGGAACTTGTGTGTTCCCTTTCTATTTACCTTCTAGCTTGATTCAGTGATCTTGAAAAAGTAAAACATGTCCCATCTCTGTCATTTCAAGGTTGATTTACTCTAAACATTGGGTATGTTTAGCTGCAGCAGAGGATTTTGAGTTTTGTGCTGTTTTTCAAGGCTGTGTTTGCTGTTGAAGAGTTATTTTCTTTTATAAGAGAAGTATTATGAAAAGCTCATGGAAACAAGACCCTATGGATGTCACTGTGAAATTGCCTAAAGGAGATGAGCTGGAGATGAGTGAGCAGGGGTACAACTTGGACCTTTCTGAGATGTCTTACCTCAGGTCTTCACTGTGCTGCCATCAGGAGGATATTATGGTTGGAAGCCAACACCTGGTGTTTATCCCAAGACAAAACCACCCAGTTTAGTGACGTTCTGTGTTCAAAAAAGAGACAATATCACACTAACCATTCTTTAACTGGAACCACAAGGGGAGCACTGGGTGAATGGGTGGTAGACTGACAGGTTGTCTTCTGCTGGGTAACTTTTTAATCTCTCATCTCAAATGCTACTTCTCCAACCTGGTAACATCAGCATGCTCTTTGATTGTAAGTGATGATGCAAAAGACACAAGGTAGAAAGAATGACACATGTGAGTGCAGAAATTTAAAGGAATAGAAAAAGGGTTTCCTAGTTTTAATCATGTGATTTTCTAATTATGGGGGAAAAATGAAACATATTATTAATTTGACTACTTAGTAATCAGAGCTAAATTGTAATTGCTCCTTTACAGATGAGAAATGTTGTATATTTAGTATTTAGCCAGTGTATGAGAAGTACTGTTTGATAAACCTGTGAAGTAAATACATGTACATTGATTACTCTTGAATGATGACAAGCTCTCCTCCTGTAATAGCTGCAGCTGTGCACTACAGTGTGCATAAGTAATTTTGTTGACACAATTCTTAAGTAGAAAGGGAGAAGAGAGGGATGGATTAACATAGAAACCATCTATTATTGACATATAAACAAAGAGGAAAATTAAAGTTACAGTGTTCAGAAATTCTGTGTCAATAGATGCCTCACATGATGATGCAGATACAAAAGAAACATCTCTGTAAATACTTTTTTTTTTTTTTTTAAGAAGATAAATAGAGGTGTCACAACATTATACAGAGGACCAAGAGTAGCTTTAGGTATAAACCCCAACTTTCAGGTAAGGCAGATTTCCTTGGTAGTGCATAACATCATCTACAAGGTCATAACACAGGCAAGGCTGACTATCCTGTAAAAGCATTTAAATCACAAGCACTTTTTTAAATACTGGCATAAGTCAAGTTTTCCTCCTGCCCATTCTAATCACGTGTGAAAAGACTAGACTTTTGGCTGAAATTTTAACCTCATTTTCATGTATTTCATTAGACTGAGGATTTGTACAAAAAAAAAAAATCTAACTTCTCAGTTGTCTTATTATTCAGAAGGGATAAAAAAGGAGAAAAAACCCAACCAAACCATCAGGAAGTTTCTTTTCCATTTTCTCTTGGCAGACCACTCCTCAAATATTGTGCTAAAGATTGGGAGGTTGAAAAACCTGAAAATGCCTGGTTTGTTTCCAAACCTTCACAACTCTAATTAGACTCTTTTTGCCCTCTGTCTATTCAGAAGAGGAAAAAGAAAGTTAAGTCCAGTCTCTCAGTGTGAAACTGTTGTGCAAGTGTGTGTCAAAGGGCATGCTCCCTTGTGGCCCATTCGTTGGGGGACAACAGGCATATATGCAGTACTGCTACTGTATACTAATTCTCAGATGAAGCATCATCTTTGTTGTATGCTGCTCAGGAGATTGTTTTTCTTCAGATTTGACTTTAATTTCCTATTCAGCATTCATACAGGGTTTATGTTAGTCCTGATCTACACACTCTTGACAAATCCCAGGACCTCATCTAGCCAGAAATGACACCCAAAGAGTCACTTCCTTTTCAATATAATTGCTTTAATGACAACATGCAGTATCATAAAGGTTGTCCATGCAATATCACTGTTTATTAACCATTACAGCTCCTCAAACATCTGTACTACTATGAAAAGCAATACTTTTTCCCACCTGCAAGAGCTTTACAGGTCATTGCAGAACAATCAGGATTGCACTTATTTTGGATAACGGGACAGATGACTGTCTCCTTTATCTTTTTGACCTCAGGTTGTCCTTATTGATGAGACTTTCCCTTTTTAATTTTCAGTTAACTGATATTCCTCAAACACTCCATGAGAAACATACATTAGTGACGTTCCCTGCTTCTGGAGATAGAAGAAGGAACAGGAATAGAACCAAAAAAATCCACCAAAACACCAAAATTCTGTGGGGCACCAACAAAACGGCATGAAAGTGGTTCCTAGCATTGCCACTACAGCAGCAGCCTGACTCACACTAATCCATATAATTTGCACTTTTTACCTCAAAGTGGACATAGGCAACTATTTTAGTACATTTCCATGCTCTTCCAAAACAACACTGGAAAGCATACCTCTCCTGCAGACTAGGTAGGATAGACTAAATTATTGTCAGGCACCCATCAAAGCCTCTCAGCTGATTTCTTAAGATGACAGCTCTGGATGTCCAGCATCAGCTTGATTTTAAAGGCAGAGCTTTCTCCATCCTTAGGCAGCCCAGTAATTTCTGGAAGATCGTTGCTAATTTGGAAGCTGACAGTTTCCATCTTCCCACCCTCTGTTTTATTTGAAGTATTTAATCAGACCAGCTGTAGTCTGCTGTGTACTTTGTCGCTCTGGGCAAAGGGGCACAAGAAGGGCTGTCAGCAGCGATGCACAGTTGCTGTTGCGATATTTCTCCTGGAGCAGGAAGCTCCAATGAGAGTTCCCTGCCCCATCGGTACCAAGCCCAGCCCCTGGATAGACCCATGGCAGCTCCCAGCTGATTTAATCAGTTTGGTGTTCCCTGGTTTGATGTAATAAGTTCATTGTTCCCCGGTTCAGCTTAATTGAGTCATTGTTACCCGATTTAACTGACTGATTGCTGCCTAACTTGATTTAATTAATTACCGCCTGGCTTGCTGAATAAGCAAGCTCTTGCTGCTAGCTGCCAGCATGGCTCATGGCTCCTCAACCATGCTGTTTACTTCTGCCCTTTCTCCCTACCAGTCTGCACTTCTGGGACCTGATCTCATCTAGCCACATCTGCTCTGCTCTCTTCCTGATTCTCATTCTTTTCCTGTAGCAGTTCCTGAACCCAGGTAGCTTCTCTCACTCACTTTTCCCTTCTCTGTTTTTCCCTGGCTTTAGCCCTGGCCCTGATCTCCAGCTTTCCTCCTAGGGTTCTTACCACTCTGTCATACAGTAACTCTCCCTATTGTGGTTCCTCTAAAGCTGCTCCTGAACTCTCCAAAGGCTTTGCATTTCACTTGCTTTATATGTCCCAGATTGCCCCTGGCAATACTACATAGGGAGCAGCACTTGTCCGGTCCTCTCCTTTTTCCTTCATTTCCACTACTTGCCTGTAACCAGTTTTCTCTTCCTTTAAGGGATCATCCAGAGGCCTCTACCCTTGCTGCGTGTTACCTAGCATCATCTAGGCTCTTGGCTCTTCTTTCTTCTTTCCCTGCCAGATCCATTCACTTCTTGTGAGATTTCTGTGTCCACTGTAAGGGTATCTTCTCTGATTGCTTCTTATCTCATACGCTACCCTCTTGTTTCACCTAAAATGGCTTAGGCTTCTCACTGATCCTTCATTCTCTGGCTGTTACTTCATTCCCCAATCTCTCCAGATCTCTTTCATTTATCCCTCTGCATTTCCCTGTCTCCATGCAGCAGAAACATGAGAAACAGGTACATCTTGTCCTCTTTTTTTTCTGTTCTGCTCCACTGTCCATGTGATGTCAATGCTGCAAGTAGACAAGTACTTCTGCAAGCAGAGAATTACTGATTTTCAAAGTATGTGTGTCAAATTGTAAATCTGCATTTATATTAATGATCAGCATGAACCCAGGCTTCCTCTTGGCCACTTCAGTGCATACAGATGAAGTCAGCTCTACCTGTGCTGTCAGCCCAGTATGTACAACATCTTGTGTAAGCATATATACCTGCTTTTGCTCTGACCAGGCCTTATTAGCCATGCCATGCTTTCTGGCCCACCTGTATTTACCCATTTTCTCTTTTTGTTGTGTTGTCAAGTGTCTTTGAAGAAAGTCCAGGAAGGATTGCTTGTCTGTCCAGTGTAATCCTCATCAGTCAATGGCCAGCTGGCTTCTGTATTCTTGGGAACAGATTCAGGGTGTGTTGTCCCTCCTTCCTCTGTCTCTCTTTTTTCACTAATGTCAACGTTTCCCAGAAGAGAGGATCTCATTGTTTACAAAGACACCTCTCTCTTTTGCTTCAGTCTTCAAGGGACCTTTACCCCTGCACTGCATGGCTGATGGTTTTCAGTTTCACTTGCAGTGAGCTAATCTATCTCTGCATTGCTTTTCGTGCAGGTAAAAGCCATTGTATTCCTAGGGCATTTTTGTTTCAGACCCTTCTGTTTTTCATATGCCAGAACCCATTGTTTTCAAATACCCCAAAACCTTGGAATATGCTTTGGCAGTGCTGGATGTTTGCGGCGGGGGGGGTGGTGGTGGTGGTGGTGTTGATTATTGTTGTTGTGTGTGTGTTGGGGTTTTTTGTTTGTTTGGGGTTTTTCTTTGTTTGTTTTAATTATCACCCACTTATCTGGTTGATAGTTAACACCAAAACCCTGTGTTTTCATCAGCTATAGATTGATTTCAATTTGTTTCTTTTTCTTACAGGCTTTTGGACCTGAGCACAGTTCTCTGAGGGAAACCCAGCATGGTAGGCAGGACTAAATACACAGCTTCTCTATATCCTAGTTAATGCAACACTGTCATATTCCCACTGTTCTGACATCTGTTCTCTCCCCTATATAAGTGACCCCCTTGCAGGTCCTCCTCTTGTTGGCTTCAGCACATTTGCTAGCTTTGCAAAGACCATTTGACTTTACAGATGATACAGATACTTACAATCTTTCTCTCATTACTAGTATATGAAGGTATGACACCCAGCCCTGTTCTCATGAAAGCTGGTGCCAAACCTCTCGTAGAATGCTATGAGAACAGAACTGGGCCACAGATTCTTCATTCCATTCTTCATTATGGTAATTAAATAACATTAAAATTAGCTCTAGAATTAGTGGGTGTCAGACTCCTCTTGACATCTTCCATCTGCATTTGGTAAGGCATCTTTCTGATAGTGGTTCTATTCATTGAGCTAATACATGCAAAATACGGATGCTTGGGGCTTTTCACAGGATTGAGCACATGTTATGAAAAAGAGAAATGGGAACTGCCCTTCAATGTCCTATCTGCAAAGCACCACTGTGGCAAGAACAGTAGCTGCGTTGATAGTTAAAGGAAAGAAAATATTTATGGTCTTTTACCTTTATTTGGTGTGAAGTATTTCGTCCTCTTCTAAAATGCTAATGGCAGCCTAAAGTTGTTCCCTTTCTTCAGCCCCACCCTGCACTTCAGAGACTCCTGCCATTTGGGAAAACACTGGTATCAAGTACTTCACACTTCCTTCACAAGTTGCAAATTAAGCTAAATCTGTGCAAGTCACTTCACTGCAGGGGTATCAGGGGAGTTCACTGGTGTCATTGCACTGATGTAATTATTGCTAGCATTAGTACAACTATCTGAAAAGGCCAAATCCTATATACATTACCTTAGATATCGGTATTATTAACAAAAAGCATGTTTCCTCCCATGTATACTAACTACCATCTGCAAATGTCACCACAGCATGTTCAAGAGTTGAAAATTTTCCAGTTAAATCATGCTGATAATTATCTCTGATATTGGGCAGGTGTGGTTGAATACCCTGATTTGGAAGGTATTGTTAGACTCTTCTGAAAGAAGGCCAACTTCCAATAAGCAAGAGGGGCCTTGCTGGGGACATCTTGTAGAGGCAGCATTTCAGGGGTTAGATCAAGGGGGCTCTGTGTAGGTCATAGAGAATTAAATTAGCTCGATCATACATTCGTTATGCTCACACACATGCTGTGATAGCAAAAGCCAAGAAGCCATGTGTAGTCTACATCTGGAGGAGCTCACTGAATGCAGCTGAACAAGGATAACATCAGAGTTTGGACACAGGAGTTTAAACACTTGCATCTGCTCCTACTTGACAGCCAGTAATATACATGAATTTGGGAAAGAATATATAAATACGGAGCTATATAAATACACAAATTGTCAATTTTCCTCATACAGGAAAAAGTAAGTATGTATAACCCTGTAATTCAGCTACTTCATTGTTAGAGCATCCAGGCATACCACAAAAAATAAGTCTTCCTCTGAGTTGCCCTTTTTTTTTCTACTGTACCGTTATTTGCTGTTAAATGTTTACAATATTTTATGCAGCTGTGCAAAGAGCAGTATATGTATTCTGCAGGATAGAGGCTCTATAAATTAACCCTTGAATGTGAGCAGATAAGCACCTGCAGAATTTCACTTTACAGACACATGGGTGTGACGTTATGAAATGCAGAAAGAGATGCAATGAATTAGCCACAAAGTTCCCAAATGACTTACCTCCTTCAAATGCTTTCCTCTCTTCTTTCATGGCTTTGTATAGAAACTGCATAATCACATGGTGACACTCCTTTAATATATGTTTTATAATTTTCTGTGTGTTTCAGCTGTGAAAGGCCATCACATTACATTTCTCCCTCGCCTCCCTTGCACCTTACAATGAAATGAGAGAGCAGGTAAAAGCCTTTCAGGAAAGTGTTAGGTTTAACCCTGACGAGAGCCATGTGACTGAGGCACCAGGGAGTCTTGAGGCTCTTAACCTTCCAAGTCTTCTTTCTCTCCTTCCATACATCTTGCTTCTATTGCTTGCTTCTACATGCTTCTCATTTGGGGCGTGTTACTGCTCTTCACACCTTTTAGGCCAAGAGCAAGAGTTTTTCCTGTTCTCACAAGCATTTTGGTTGTCTAATCAGCAAAACAAGCAGTGGCAAAATAATAATGGGTTTCCACGAGTTATTCCAAATGGATTGTGACTTTCAGTTAATGATTTGCAACAACTGAGTGCTAGATTTTGCTATGTCAGCTACTGGATTTGAACAGGAGCCTTTCCCAGCTTGTGCTCACAGAAGCATCTCAAAAGCAAAATGCTTTAAGAAAACACTCCTTGTGCAAGCTGAGTAAACTGTACTCTGCAACATAGGTATGGGTTGAGCAGAAAGCTAGCAGCATTTTCCAGTTCAAGAACTTCTGTACCCAACCCCAATGCTTGCCTAACTTTAGAAAGACCTATGATATGCAGATGGAGTGACTAATGAAGGTCTTGAGAGACCTCCCCTCTTCCTGTTAGGAGAGAATGACTAAGTTAATCTGCCAGGCCCTGCAGGAAGTGAAAGGAAGAAGGGATCTTCCCAGCTCTCATCCCTCTGCAATGATTCTCAGTCCCCATCAATCAAAGCCACTGAGATAATCTCTCCTCCAGTGCCAGGATCCCCAGATGGATGGGCCAGGGTACCTGAGCCAGTCTTGTCAGAATGGTCCTAGTTAAAATCATAGCCTCACTTTAATTTGGTCAGGTGTAACTCATTCTTCATGGCCTGTATGAGATCCTACCTGAAGAGGCAAGAAGTATATCCCTAGCCCTGAAGGAGGTCATTACAGAACTTCCATGGGGTGTCCTCCATCTCATGGAATTGAGGACATCCTGGGGGGTGCTGTCAGAGAGAGGGTGCTAAGATCGACCAGTGACTATTAGCATCTTTCTGGCCTGTTTGCTGATCCCATTAGTGTTGTCTAAGAGTTTTCATTCAGCCAGGACTACTGATTGTCAGTGGCCATCTAATGCCTGCTCAGTAAAACGGGATGGTTATGCTTAGCCTGTGTGTCACATCAGACAGTCAAATCAGGTGAAATACATCTAGGGACAGCCCACCCTATCAGAAACCACCCAAGGCCACAGCTGCTTCTAGGTAACAATGGGATAACATGCCAACATGCTTCAACTGTCCTGATGCCCATTGTCTCCTCTCCTCTCCTTTTTCCATAATGGCCAAGCAGATGTCAGCTGAGTAGGCAGAGGTTGGGCAATGCAGGACAGACACACCCTCTGCTTTTCCTGGTTTGGCATGATGATATTATTTTATGGAGCAGCAGGAAGGCCTGGGGGATCCCGAGGGATGCAATCTCCATTTTTTTCTGCTGCTTTGGGTGCATCTCTGTGTGGTAATGTACAGTGTGGGGATTACTTGAGCTGACTCAAGTTGTGGGAAGCCTTGTCTCATGATGTTTAAAGGTCCCCATTGAGTCTGTGCTAGACAAATTTAGGTTACAGGAGAACCTCTTTCTTCATCATCCAGCAAACTGGTTTGCCTCTCAAGGAAGGACTCTTCCTATTTATCCCAACCGTCAGCCCCTGAAGGGGCTCCTGCTTACTTTGTCCTGTCAGTCATCCCCTCTGTAGTATGCACTGGCTAACATCTCTGCAATTCTGGCACTCAGCAGCTTGTAAAGTTAAAGATAAACAGGGCCTGGCCACGGTCTCCTGTGGTTGCAAACCTATAGCCTCCCAGTTGTCCCCTCAGCACAGGGTCTTCCTGCCTTGCTGTGTAGAACAAAGGTTGCTCTTTGGAAGCCACCTCAGGATCTTCTTTCCCTCAGCCTGTGCAGCAAAACTCCTTTCCTTCTACCATGTTCAGTGTCTCCCATGGCTGCAGGGGAGGAAAGATTTGCCTCTTAGCCATGAAACCAGATTTGCTTTGGTTGTAAGTTTTTCTCCACCAAGTAAAAACAGCTAGGAGACCTGGTTTGGACTTCTGACCTCGGCTTCTCCATGCAAGATTCTCAGCCACTGATCTCAGCCAGGATTGGGAGAGATGGGCAGAAAGGAACACAGTGAACTGAATGGGGCCACTAGAGCATCCCTGACATAAGGCATGAGACAAAATCCATATGAAAGCCAAGTGAAAGGCAGACACAAAGACATGTTGGACTATGCTCTGGTCATCTGTGTGGTCCTGTCAGGAGGGTAGAAAGACTAGAAAAAAGGGACGAGCAGGTACGGAGTGGAATCGGGAGCCATCATCAGTGTAACCAAAATGGACACTTAATGTATAGAAGAAGTGACTCAGATTTTGATGCTGTCTTTAATTCAGGATCAGTGAGTGTGGAGATTACATGGCACATTTGCAAGAGGAGTACTCCTAGAATATAGATGTTATTAGAGCAGGATAATTATACCTGGTGTCAAGCCAAAAGTCGTATTAAAGAAAGGTCTTAAATGCAAGTTTAACAAAATAATTCAAATGCAGAAATGAGAACAGGAGGGTTGATCAGTGTGTAAAGGATGACTCACATTGAACTTTGCCTCGTTTTTGTGTGAGTTGCCTTAAATTTAACAAAACAAATCCCATAACGGTAGTTGTTTTCAACTAGGGCAGGCAAAGGCATCAGGTCTTGAGAAACAGCAGTCATTGCACAGAAAGAACATGTAAATAATCCCCACGAGGAATATTAGAGGGCAGGATCTGTCCATGCTTACCCACCTCCCTGTTCTGGTGTTTCCTGTCCTTGGTCTTCCTGAAGAAGATGGAGCTGCAGAAGGCAAGCTCTTTGATGGGCTGTTTCCATGTGCCACAGGGCTAATTCATTACTCTGCTCAGGATATGAAAGGGAAGCCATGGTGTCTAGGAAGCCTTTTAACTCCTCACAACCATAAACAGTTCTGTTTAACTTGCAGAATCCCCCTTCCCTCAGGGGAACTGCTGCTTGTTTCTCTTTTACTACTGGATGTGAGTGCAGGCTTGTTATTACTGGCACTCCCTTCCCATGGGTGCATTTTTCTTGGTTTAAGAGATGCTAGCAAATTCTAAATTTTCAAAAGGGAAGCCTGAAACTTGTTTTGTAACAGCCTTCTGTGTTTATGTGAGCAGAGTTCTCTCTTACGTTTTCCATTTGCAGGGCCTTGAGCATCAGGACTCCTTCTTTACCCGTATGCTTCATATACAATTCAGTCCTTTCTTCAGCCTTGAAATAACTGCACCAGTAAGAAAATAAAAGCCTCTGCCTGCCTGTAAAACAAAATTGTATAGTAAACTAACAAAAGCAGAGGACAAGGCAGAGGCAAATAACTGCTCTTTCCCTGCCTTTACAAGAGATGAGTCATGGGCATAAAACCCACATCCCAAATGCAAGCAGGACTGAGAGCTGCACAGATGTCCAGAGGGTTTCGGTTTGTCCAGGTGCTTCTGTGATGTTTCCCAGCATGGTCATACCCTCCCAGCACGAGCCTTACCCAGCTGCTCTGGAATGTGTCACAAGCTGAGCAGAAAGTATTTTCTTGCTGGTTTGCTACCTGGAGTCTTGCTCTGTCAAACAGTGTCCAAGACCTACCCTTCCACTTCCGCTGTTTCCTCAAGCAGCCTATTCTATTTTCCATTTCTTCTATTCTACTTGTTCTGAAAACAGCCTTTCTGAAGTGTATATGATCCAAATAAAGGTCAAACTCTGAACTGTTAGAATTTCCTCCATGTCTAAGGGCTCTCAGAACCATTCTGTGCTAACCACTGTGCCTCCAAATCCATCTCATCAGCATATAGTAAAGCTCATGGAGGAGGAATCAGATCAGCTCATGTTTTGCATACTTCCATGGCTTTGTCGTGACACGTATCACCTCCCGCCCATCAACCCCACTGTCAGTGTCTAGATCTTCCAAACCCTTTTGGGAAATCACATACACGGTTGGCTTTCTTGCTCAGTTTCCCAGTCTAACCCCAGAGTACTAGCATTACCCAGGGCTTTTCCTTGGGGGACCCTCTAGCATGAGGAATCTGAAGAAGGAAAACTTTACATGGGCTGCTTAAGTCTCACCTTGATTTGACCTCTTCCCCCTATGCAAAGTCAGGGTAATGTTTTCACCTTGGCACTGGCTGGCTGGGGGCTGGTGGTGCCACTGAGCATGTACCTACATGCTTTCAGACTGCTCTGGAACTCACAGCTCTCATTGACAGCTCTTGTCCTGCAGATCGCAATGTCCCAGGGTAGGAAACCTAGCACAGAAGACTCTGAACCCTGAAGGCCTGGTAGAAAGTGTCCAGTAATCGGAAGAATAAAAATACATGTCTGATGTACACACACTGAGGAGGTAGCAAAGGAACTTAATGAAAAAGGAAATACTAATAAGCATGGGATACTAATTTTAAGAAGTAATTCACATATTGCTTAAGGGCAAAATTCATGCTGCCTGACATTCTTTCCCAAGTTCTCAATACATGGCCTTTGCAACACAGTAAGTTGGTATTTTTTAATGCTTTCTGTGTCCACAAAGATGTCCCTGTAACCCATGGCCCATCAGATACTCCCAAGGTAACAGCATGATTCCGGGAATATATCTTAGTGTTGTAAAGGCGATCGATCCTTAATGAGATGCATTCCTGCTCTTCTTCCTTGAAGGGTCCAGGATACCATTGCAACTACACTGAGCAAGAAGGAGGAGGAGAAGATGTCCATTAACCCCTTAATTAGGTGCTGAGATGGCAGTCACAAGTCAGGGTGCATCCAGAACAGCCAGATGAACAACTCCTGCAGGAAGCAGAAATCTCATTTGAATCCCACAGGGCTGTGGACAGCATCATCAGTAACAACACTGAGTTTGATGCAGCTTTCCATTTCTGGAGCTTGGAGAAGCCCACAGTGATTAACCATCCAAATCTGCCATCAGAGAAGCAAATATTTCCATTTTAGAGCATGGAGGAGGCAACCTGAGTGCCCTGATATCAAGCAGCCACCAGCACAAGGAAAGGAGACAGGCAAATCTGTCTCTTAAGGTCACATCCACAGGACCACTCAGATTTTGTCACTTTTCTTTGTCCCCTGGTTACAAGAAAAATGTGATAAATCTGTCACTGTCTGTCCTGCCCTGAGCTGTGTGGCTGCAGGAGATTGAGTGGGGTTTATCCCACCCAACAGTGCTTACACAGAGATGTGAGAGATGGTGATGGTCTACTGAGCTGTTGTTTTTACCAGCTTCACCAGGACGCCAGGTGGACAGGATGATGTTATCAGCCATCCCCAGAGTGTGGTAGAAGAGCACAAGGTCAGTGAGCTGCTCTGCCCAAAGTCATGGCCACAGGAGTAGCCAAGGTTTTGTTTGCTCATACAATGAATGAAAGGTCCAAAGGAAGGGGTGTTCCTTGGCATAATGAGCTTCTTTGGCAGGTGATTGGTGTTTGTTATTTTCACACAGGGTACCAATCTGTGGTAACACCTCCACTCAGTAATCTCTACCCAGATATCAGCCATCCCTTGCAGATTATAGCCAAGACAACAACCTGTAAGAGTTGGGAAAGAATTAATGGATATTTACTGAAGAACAGTAAAAATGTAGGAACATTACCCAGAACTTCCAACACCCTGAGCTTGTCACAATACAAGTTTTCTTGAGGTCCTCACCAACAAGCTTTCTCAGAATTAGCAGGAGCTAAACATGTGGGAGAGGAAAGAAATATCTTAAAAATCAAATTACCGTGCAAAACAGAAGATGAGGAATATACTGCATGAGAGAAATCTTCAGGTATAGAACTGCCAGTATGCAAAAGTGAAATTAATTCTCTATCAAACATCAGTGCATTATTTCAAATAATGTTGAGTTTTCATTTTCAGTTCTTTTCTTTCTTTCTTCCCCATTTTTGCCTCTAAATTTCTTCTTGGTAAATATTTCTCCCTGTTGCTTAGATAACCGTATCTGATTGCAGAGGCTTGAAGCATAACCTGTGATGAAAGACTACCTGAAGGATACTGGAGCGCGTACACCACAGGGGTGTGGATGTAAACCCCTGAAATATGCTGGCAGTATGACCAGAGTCGTTCTACCTGTAGGTTAAGTCAAGATAAGAACTTGCTCGCTGGCTGCACAGAGGATTAGACCATTTTAAGAACCTTATGGTTCCTGAAAAACTAACAGAACTCTTGGCTTGAGATGGGCCTGAGCCTGCATGTTGAAGGGCCGGGGGGAGGCTGAACCCTCCTCACCTCTAAAAAGTGATGTTGACCCTCTAGCCTGATGGTGCAGCCTCAGCCAGGAAATTGCGAGAAGGTCAGCCCTATCACCCAGAACGGGGGCTTTTGCTCCCGTGGGCTTTTCAGCTTAGGGCCAGCACCATTGCAGCAGGTCCTCCTGCACCCAACTCCTTGGCATCTCTGCCTTGGCGGACATCAAAGCCACTCAAATCACAGGGTCCCTGATGGGCTCAGGGTGATGGGCTGCAGTGGTCAGTGGGTGCAGTGTCTGCCCTCTGGCACCAGCTAGCCCTTGAGGGTGGGTTTACATGGAGGCAGTAGAACATGTCCAGGGCGCAGGCGATGAGGCCTGTGATGAATGGATGACTAATGGCTCCAGACTGCACTAGTTTGTGCCAGGGTGGCTTTGCTACATGCTGCCGAGGCAGGTCCCTGCAGCACCGGCGAGCAGGAGAGAAGGAGCAGAGGGCAGGGTGAGAAAAGCCTCCCCTTCCTCAGAGATACTGAGCAGGGGTCTCTCCTCCCCTTCCCATGTGGAGAGGGCTTAGGTTTTGTGTGGGAAAGAAATAACCAGAACATACAGCTGCAGTATGAGAACTGGCACTTCTTCCTTCACAGCACCTTCATACAGAACCATATCAAAGTTATTTACAAATGCCAAGCAAAGCCCAAGGCATGGCCATGCAATGCTGTTCATGCGTTTGCAGGATTTTACAAGTGCTGGCTGTTGACAGATGTCCCCTTTGAAAAAGCAGGGCTGTTTGGATCACCTGCAGTATGTGAAAATCTCTGCAAACAACACAAACAGAGAAAATCAAATCAAAACCAGCTCCTACAGTACATTTATAAACCTGCGCACTGTGGATAGAACAAACAAAAAGTCATCTTTAAGTAGCCAAGTGCTCCAATAAAAATAACTGATTAAAAAACTCAAACTAATAACAAGTAATGAAAAGTGTTTTGACAATAAAAACTGGCATGATTTCTGTGCCAGGCTCCCAATTGTTTGATGCCCCTCAGCTGGCAGTGCTAGAGTGGTGCCTGGCTCTGTGCATCTGCTTTCTGATCGCACAGCTCCTCCAGTGCAGCCCAGGCAGGGTCCATCCTGCTCCATGCACAGCTGGAATGTGGACTGGCACTGATGGAGAGCATCTCTCAGTGGGTAACTTGAGGGTTTGAGAGGTGCAGGCATTAAAGGGAGCTCCTGGTGGAATGCTGTGGCCATAGACATGGTGGTTTTAACACTTAGAAGCTACCTAATGTTTAATGCCTCTACCTTTGGCTGCATACCTCTGACATTAATGCAGGTGTCAGTAAAATGACATAGCATGTTTAAGCTTTCCTTGCTGTTAATCAGGACAGGAGCAGTAGCTTTCTGCAGCCCTTTCTGAGGGCTTTTAGTAGCCCTCACTGCAAACTCGTACTAACTCAGC
The DNA here is from genome assembly GCF_033783945.1 of Neopsephotus bourkii. Taxonomy (NCBI): domain Eukaryota; kingdom Metazoa; phylum Chordata; class Aves; order Psittaciformes; family Psittacidae; genus Neopsephotus; species Neopsephotus bourkii. The sequence continues at coordinate 6,769,662 of NW_026902113.1, forward strand.
TCTCCATCAGGTATTACAAGACCATGAGATGGTATCTGCATTTTTTCAGGCTTTGGGACCCAATTTTAATGCTGAATTTCCTTGTTGTGAGGCCATTGCTTGGGCTGTGCAGCGGAGTGGCTGCCAGCAGTGGCACAGAGTGCAGGGCTCCAAACGGCTCCATGTTTGTGCAACACCAGTGGGTATGCACAGCGAGGAAAGACTCTTTCCCTACAAGCGTGGGGCTGAGGCCTTGGCTGTAGGTTGCTGCTGGCAGGGAATGCACAGCTCCCAGCCCGGAGAGGGAGTGGGAGCGGGATGTGACTCACAGCCCAGCCCAGGCTTCCTTCCATGCTGGCCACAAGTGCCGGGCAGCAGGTTTCAGGGAGGAGCAGGAGGACAAAGCCACTTATCCACTCCCTGCCCTCCACCCATTCACTCTTTGCTCATCTAGACAGGGCTGAAAACAAGAGCATGCAAGAGCAAGGGCAATAGGTGCAGGCAGCCTGGGTGGGAGGTCCACACACGCCAGAGTTTGGTTGGGATCACCAGCAAGCCTGACGTGGGTCACCCTGGCACAGCAGCAAATTGATCTGAGAAAGACTGGGAGAAGGCAAGCGTTCTCTTCACTCCTGTAACAGAAGTGAGCATCGATTTGGTGTGGTTTAATACAGGCTAAGATATCTGAATTAATTAACTAGGGTGCTGGGTCCTGGTCTGGACGCAGTGCTTGCAGAATTGGGCAAAGTGAGGAGCATTCAAGGTACACAGAAGTTAACAGAAATATAGACCAAGGGATTCGAGAGGCAAAACTAGGAAACTTAGCTCATTTAGTCCAAGAAAACAGTACTAGGAGCAAAGGTGACAATAATCCTCTAACACAGAAAACCTTATTGAGGAGATGATGATTTTATATTAGCTGTGGAGACAAAGACATGAAGAAATCAGTTTTCCTTCTGCAACAAAGAGTGTTTTGACTGGCTACTAGGGAATATTTCCAAGATGTACAAGGTGTGGAGCATGGGGAGAGGCTGGAGAATTCTTTTCCAGAGAGACTTTTCAGGAGTCCTTAGACAAAACTCCCCATAATGTTTCCTGTGCTGAGGGTGCCTGCAGGTGGAGGTCCCTGGCAGTCAGGGGCAGCCTCAATAAAGAGGGGACACACAGCAGTTCTGCTGGGTGCCTTCCTGGTTTACCCTTCATTACCTGAAATATGGCATTAAGTATTACTGGCAGAAGTCATAACTTGGCTTGAATAAGCATTTGATAAGATCCATAAAGCTGAACACAGATTACTGCTCTATAAGAAAGTGTTGAACACCAAGTATGCCCCACTTTCTATGATCTAAATTGTCTAAGTGCAATTCATGACACGTCTGGAGCCAACTGTTTCCATCTACTCACAGGCAATGTTAAATGAAATACTGTTTTAATTTTGCTGAGCCAGACAGAGATAATACCCCCAGGAAACAATTTAAGTCTGTAAAACCCAAAAAGGACAGTGTAGGTTGCTAAGTGATAATGATTCACAAAACATAAATACCCAAAGGAAGTGATTAATTCAGGACATTCTTTACATATGGCCTATATTATCTTTCAGCTGTAGCCCATTATGCACCCTTATCTCCCAGCATACACTGTGTCACAACCAATCCTTTTATTCTGCAGGGCTTTTTCAAACTTACTTCTCTAATTTACCCAGCCTTCTGCCTGCTGCTGCCACCCTCGCTCTGTGGAATAACACCCATGGACCCTGTCCCACACTGAACGGGACACATTTGCACCGCAACACCAAAGAATGGTTCCATGTACCAGTGTCTGTTCAATATGGGTGGCTGTGCTACGTCCTCATTTGCGATCATCCATGGACGAGCTGTTGGTGCAGAACCCAGCTCCTGCAAACATGGCATCTACCTGTTCTTTATGGACTCCTGCTGCATGGCAACATTTTGACCTTTCTCTTAGATGAAGACACTGGAGATGAGAGGCTGCAAATCCCCTCCAGTCTGGCAAAAACAATTGTTTGCAGGGTGATGGGGAGTGTTGTCACTAGTTTAAATATGGCTGTTATTTATACTGTGTGACCAAGGAACAGCATTCAGATCTTCCACAGAAATACCTCTCCCAGCCCCAAAATCATAGAATCATAGGATCATAGAATGGTTAGGATTGGAAAAGACCTTGTAATCATATAGTTCCAATCGTCCTTACATGGGCAGGGACACCTTCTACTAGACCAGGTTGCTCAAGGCCTTGTCCAACCTGGCCACATCTCTGCCACATAATGCAACATCTTTGTTCACAAAAATGACAAGCACAGGAGCTCCACAACTCGTTGGCTACCCTCAGTGCTTGACCTCAAACAGTGGCCTAAAGGTTTGCCAACTCTTGGAAAATTGCAATCACTTTGGTTTTTTTTTCTTCTTTTTTACAACACTGTGGTCATTTGGATGTCTGCGTGATTCATTGCTTTCCCTGTAAGGTTCCTGCAAAGAACGAGCATGACCAGCCCCTGGCATCCCCATCTCCCTGCCTGGCTGTTGGGGGGGTGATCGGCTCTTCCTTGCTCACTTGCTTCCTTTAAACTGATGTGACACCACTGACAACTACTTTTGAATTCTTTCCGTACTGACCTCATCATATCCCTAAGGAAGCATTGAGGTGACCCTCCACAAGCCAGTGAAGTGCAGTAAAACCTGCCTGCCAAGTGACTCCCTGCATTCTGGTTTTGGGGAACTTTTCTGGTGCTCCAGTAGCCATTTTGCATCAGCTCTAGAGTCCTGTCGTGCTCTAGAGCTGTTTTCCCATTCTCTTTCCTTATGTGTCACAGCCTCAGTGTTGACACCAATCCCTCCTGATAAGCTCCCTGGTTATTTCAACATGGTAGCCCTTATGTTGGGATGGACTGTACAGTTTTGTCCCTCATCTGAGTACTTATTCCACACCCCCTGCACCTTCACAGTATTTGTTCCCTTAGGACTATTGTTACTGGCCTATATTCCAGTGTCTCGACTTTATTTCCCATTTTCTTCGTGACTTCCCCTTTCTAAAAGCTATGAGTATCCACTGTGATTTCTTCATTACTTTGTGCAATAGTGATGTGTCAGCAGTTCTGGCTTGTTCCCACCTTTCCAGGAATGGTATTATTTTATTGCTTGCATAGCAAGCTTACACCTGTCTGTGATCATAGAATAGTTTGGGTTGGAAGGGACCTTCAAAGCTCATCTAGACCAGCCTCCCTGTGATGAGCAGGGACATCTTCATCTAGATCTGGTTGCCCAGAACCACATCTAGCCTGGCCTTGAATGTCTCCAGGGATGGTGCATCTGTCACCTCTCTGGGCAATGTTTGCCAGTGTTTCACCATTTTCATTTTAAAGATTTTTTTCCTCACATCCAGCCTGAATCTCCCCTCTTTTAGTTTAAAACCATTTCGTTTAAGCCATTAAACCATTAGTTTAAACCATTTAGTTTAAACCCTCATGCTATCACAACAGGCCCTGCGATGCCACCACAACTCTATCTTGGATCACTTCCTTGAATATTTGTCTTGCTGCTTTTCTTGCAATAACCTGAAATACTCCCAAAATACCACTTTGGAAACCACCTTCTCAGAGCTAGCCTTTACTTGCTGGGATCAAGTGTCATCCCCCCTTTTTCTTGGTTTTCCTCTTGGTCTCTTCTGTTAGATAAACTAATGTTGGCTGCATGAGCATTGGGTGCATGCTTATATTAAGCATTAGGCAGTGTTGTATATTTTGTTTTTAATTTGCATATTTATAGGGATGAAGGATTTCTGATTTGTACTAACTATATCTGCATCATCTCCAAGAGATGTGTATCTAACCATCCCTAAAAGAGCTCAAAGACCTTTGCAACTGCTCATAAACAGCTTGTTCAGTTGCTTCACTTATGCTGAGGAAGACTTCTTTTAAAAAGCTAAGCAGCAGATCAAGCTCTCTTGATGTTTGTCCTCTCACCTAGGATGAACTTTGTACAATCTTGTAAAAGCTTGAGAAGTACTTCTTAATCTATTTCTTAAGCAGTGAGCCCAAGAGTGTAGGTACATATGTGAGGATGGTCTCCATGCTCACAAAAAGGAATAAAGCTCATAACCAAGTGGACAGTTAAAATAACTGTCAGCTAAAGTCATGGGCATCAAAAGGAGGAGATGTGGAAGCATGAGCAGCAGGTGATAAATCTGCTTGGCTTCTCAGTCTTACAGTGTCAGGGGCTTGGTCTCCAGTCAGGCTTTTCTGACTCGCCACGCTCAGGGCTTAGACCGTGGCTTGAGTAAACAACCTCTGCCAACGTGTCACCCTCAGATCAGGCTCCTGTGCAGCCTTTGCAGCCATTTCCTGCCATTTCCAACCTGTTTCGTTGGGAGGGTGGATCACCTGATAGCTGTTGGCCTGCACCAAGAGTGACACCAGAGGGAAAAGGGGAATGCAGAGATACAGTTCAGCAGTGAGTGGGCAGCTGAAAAATTGAGGTGACTGTCAGGGCCTCCAGATAGGCACAGATTAAAATGTAAGAAGATGGGGTAGAAAGGCAGGAACTGTGTAAGGCCACAGATGCAAAAACAGGGCTGCTAGGAGAAAGCACACCGCATAAGAACAAACAGCAGAAAGAAGCAGTGGGAGTGGGCCAGGACTGTTGCCCATCTTCCAGGTTAGTGAAGGAAGATGCTGACATGGACCTGAGGATGACCCACCACATCCTCCCTCCATCCCAGGCTGTGCTCAGCGTGTTTTTCAGCCCAAGCTATCTGCTTTGCTGCCTATTAGGTATTGCCAAAGGTGAAAATGTACTGTCATAAAATTCTCCCTAATAAATCCACCTTAATCAAGTCAGCTTTCAATTTAGTTGTGGCGACTGTACTATCTCCACCCATCTTCTGTGGTTTTCCCAGGTATGTGAGCTGGAGATTTTAACCAAGGATGGAGTTTGTGCGACTGTAGTTAGTTCCATATCCAGACTGAGAAACAGACTTACAAAAGCAGAAGCATGTATTAAGCATTTCATAATTTCACCCAAAGGGAATAAAAAAGAGGAGCAGGTATCACAGATTTGCTAAAATTTGTTTTCTCTGGGGGAAATTTTAGAATATACCACAAAAACCATGTGAAAATAATAGTTCAAGTAAGAAAAAATAAGGACTCCCTGAGAGAACTATGTTTGGAAGGATGGTATTTACTAAACAGGCCTGAAAACCATCAAAAATGTAACTCATCGCTGAAGAATATAAAGAAAGAATATGAAGGGAGAGTTGGAGGGAACAGGGGCACCAGTAGGAGTGATAATGGTGAGGGCATCGGGCAGCAGCCTGGTACATCAACCCCATGTATCGCCTGCAGTGGCATCCCCAGTGCTTAGGGAAGATGTAAGCAGTTGAAAAGGCAGCTAACAGGAGCCAGGGGGTGAAAGAGCTACCCTGGGAACCTAAAAAGGGGACATAATGTCCTCCACTACAGGGACCACACTCACCACCAGCTTCTACCACGTTGTGTCTTCTGGGTCCAAATATAAAATCCCTGCAGTATAAAAACACCTTCTGCCAGTAACTTTAAGGCTCATGGAGCAGTTGATCAGTAATGATCTCAACAGGCACTGAGTCAGCCATAAAACAGGGAGCAGTTTCATCTTGGAACATATCATGAGATTAAATCGGAGAAGCCAAACATCACTGTCAACAGAGAGGATTAGGAAAAAGGCTGTGCTTGGCTCTCCACCACCAGCAGCACACAGCACTCTCCTGGGATACATGTGAGTCAGAGGAGATGCTGCCAACGGGCAGGTGTGCTGTGCCTGGGGACCTGCGATGTGCTGCTGGGGAATGACCAAAACAGGCCCTTGAGACATCAAACATGATCAAGCATGGTCATGATGGCCAGAGGTTGGTGTTCAGATCTCATCTGTTGAGAGAGAAATACCAGTATTCACCACAAATTCAGTTTGCCTGTAGAGGCTGGAGGGGGAGGCTGGTACAACATCTGGGTATCAATTAATCCCCATGTGCATCTTTGAAATTAAAGATGATCCTTGGAGCAGCTGAGAGACATCAGTGATAAAGGGTCATCAGAAGAGACTAATGTGGAAACAAAAGGTGGATGCTAGATGGTGAATGGACAACACAAATAAAGGTTTAAAAAAAAAAGGAAAAATAAATACAACAAAGTACAATATAGGGAGTGTAGTGATAGGACAGGGGGGAATGAATTCAAACTTACTTAAACAGGAGATTTAGGTTAGATATAAGAAAGAAATTCTTTATTGTGAGTGTGGCAAGACACTGGAACAGGCTTTCAAAGGAAGCTGTTCAGGGCCAGGCTGGATGGGGCTTTGAGCAACCTCATCTAGTGGAAGGTGTCCCTGCCCGTGGCAGGGCAGTTGGAACTTGATGAGCTTTAAGGCCTTTTCCAGCCCAAACTGTTCTATGATTCTATTACGTAACCGTATGTCTGCATGAGCTTGGAAATTATGCAAAGGGTCATGTATCACAAAATGGATGGAAAATACAAAGTCCTGATTCCCTCAGAGAAACTTCATGAGGAAATGTACACAAAAAGGAGGAGTTATAAGAAGCAAGCAGAGTAATGCAGTTCCAGGGCCACCACTGAAAATAAACTCACTGAGTGTTACCAAAAGACAGGTATGGACTTACTGCTAAACAAACCAGTCTCCCCTTGGTGGCCAAGCTTCATACAGTTCTGGTCTTTGTGCTTTCCTACTATAAACCAGGTGATCGTGTGTTGTTCTAGAAATCTCTCAACACTGCCTTAATTAGGCAGCTTCCAAATGATCTCTGTTGCTACACTGTACTACTCTTAAATCATGACCATGGTTATAGTCAAGCCCTTCTTACAGTCTCTAACATCCAGTGGTGATCAGCTCTGCCTTTTAATATAGGTTTCTGAGCCTTTGATATGACCATCTGGAGAAGGTCCTACAACTACAGACATGGCAAAAGAGCCATATGCTGCTGATACGACATATATTGATCTCATGGGAAGTTCTCAAACTATGCTCACACTGAACTAATGCCATCTCAGATGGGTGGCAGCCAGCAGTAACCGGAATTAGGGAAAATCAGACAAGCTGCAGCAGGGATTATGGAACAGAGAGCCTGGACCTAGGACAGATGGACCTCATTTACCTTTTGTGGGTAATTATCTTGGAAGGAAAAATTGATTTTACAGGTGAATAGTCCAAGCCTTTAACCTGGAAGGCACATGAATGAGGATGAACCATTAACATCCGTTTTTAGCTATGCAGCAGGCTGTGGCTGGTCTTCCTATGAGCTGGGCAGATTGTCCATTTAAATGTCACAACCAAAACTCCTTTGCTACCGAAACAGGGCAGGAAGCCAGCACAGACCGATCTGTGCCTAGAAAATGGAACAAACCCCAGGACTGGGTGCAACACAAAGTCTTTTTGTTGACATTCAAGGAATTCATTGGCAGGTTATGGGAGAGGTGGCTGCTGGAAATCACACTTCCTTTTGCTCTGCATATGCATGGGGACAGGATTGTCAAAAGGGTGGACAGTGCAGTGATTACCCAAGGCTACATTCAGTGACTGCTGTCTGGAGAGCTGTCATGGCAAGTGTTTTGGCAGTGGGTGCAATGAGCTGGTAGGGCACTGCTCTTCCGAGGTAGCACCCTGCAGGGGAGTCAGGATGGTAATCTGTGTAAGAGCCTTGAAAGCAAAGCTATGTACAGACACAGTGAGCACTGTTCACACAGTGTACTAGGGCAATGCTTACACATACTTCACTTTTACTGATGATTAAATACACATGCGTTAATCCCTATCTAATGGTTTTCCTTATAATAAACTATACAGATACTAAGATCAGATTAAAACATAAACTCCTCTTATTACTTAATGAAGCATGATTTGATTTCTAGTAATATGAATAACCTGCATCTTGTTAGAAAATTAATGTATTTTTCTCTGATGTCATATTCTTACTTTTAATAGATTTTGTTTTGTAAATGGAAGACTGAAGAAGTATGGTGTTGTCTCTTTCAGCAACTGAAGCTATATTCAGACTTTAAAAATCTATCAGACTTCTGTAATCGCCCTTCACTATGCACTGACACAGATATTGATGGGGGGAGATGATGTTTGTAATTAACTTTTCTTCTTAGGAAAAGCAAACGTAAATGCAAGGAACATTTCTGGTTTACAGAATTACACAATGCAACTTCATGCTACTCCATAAGCTTCTGTACAATACAGATCAGGCACAGGCACTGCCCATTTGGTTAAATTGCCTGGTTATGCAATTCACTATTCCCACTACTCAGGGGTGTTTGAAATGGCAGTTACATCTTTCCATTACTGCATGGGTTTGAAATGGCATTGCTGAGTAATATCGGAAAATCTGGTTTTGTGGTGCTCTGGAATGTGGAAAGCTGTGCACTTCTTGGTCTGTTGTCCTTATGTTATAGTGGTAATTTCAATAATGTAAGTGCACAGAAATTCTTTATTACTACTAAGAACTCAATAGACAGATTACGCCCCATTAAGTTTTAATTAGATCTTAAAAAGAAGATACAAGCTCCACAGCAACACAGCTGGGGCTAAAGCTGACTGGTAGCTTTGCTATAGCAGTGCAGGGGCAATGCACACATTATGAACTTGTCTGTGCTACATGGAGATGGCCACAGTGCCTCTGCTGCAGTGGAGCACAAGGCAATGGTAAAACATTTCCACTGGTAGTGCAGTTTTAATGTATAAAGAATTAATGGGCAAGTCAAGGAAAAAAATATGCATTAAAAAAATATTCTCTTTCAGAAGAACCAGTTGCATCAAGGCAGTTCCTGGAATCTCCTAAATGACAACCTCATTTTTTCAGTAATATCAGAGTGACAGCAAGGATTTTCCAGCCTCATCACTTTCTCCCTTGGCTGCAAAGAAATGCCTCCATTGTATTTGTTATGAGTATTATCATATGCCTAAGCAGACCAAGAACAAACCACCATGGCTTCATATGGAAAGTATGTACTATTACGATACTGAAAGAATGACTGCAAGACCTGATGTTAAACACATAACAAATGCAAAGGTAGGTTCTCACAATGTTTTAAGTTACAGAAGCTTTTAAATGCTTTCTGCTGGAAAACAGCTCCCGTGTGCTGACAAGGAGGTGCAGGACCCTTATGGAGGCCCTGGGCAACGCAATTACTACTGTAACAATAGACACCATCTAGGCTTAAGCTAAACAGATCAAACATCCAATTTAGGGAAAATTTACAGATGTATTTTATAGAATCTTTTAAAAAAGTAAGTCAAGGTTCTGCACAAAGCTTTCCTGTATCCACATGCAACTACGGACTCTTGAGCCTCCCAAGTTAGACTTCATTTTACTCTTAGATAAAGGAAAAAAAAAAGTTTCTGGATGATTCTGCATCTTACACATCTCCACTTCTTGTGAATATAGGTCTGAAATCCAAGTAGCTGGAAGAAGTCTACAAAGCCATGGATTAAAATCTCCATTCCACATTCAGGTTCAAGAAAAAAACTCATGCACACCAAGAGCCATTTTATTCCAAGTGTCCCTCCACTTCAGCGGTTGGTGAGGGGCAATCATTCCTCACTGAAGGAACATAAATCATCAGAGAAGGAAAAATGCTGAGGAACGTGTAATCCCATGGAGCATTTCTTTGAATATACATAGAGAAAATAAGTTACGCTCTTTTCTAGCAAACTAGAAAACAAAGTGGTTTAATTAAGTGCTTCAAAAGTCCACTGGACACAGTGCTCTTACCAACAGCTCTCCTTGGAATTCACTCCACTCCCATAGGAGTGGTGCAGGCTTTTCCTCGCAGCCAGGAGGACACTGTTTCTAAAGACATCTTACGTAGTGCTACTACTGTAGTATCACACTGAAACACAGAAGTTGACACTTTACTCATTAAAATATTTTATTCGTAAGGAAACAGAAAAGTTAATACTTTCCTCATTAAAATATTTTATTCATAAGGAAATAGTAAAGATGGAGGCAAATATTTGATGACATGATTGACTTAAAATATCTCAGAATAAACAGAAGCAACGTGAGCTAATTAGTTATGACAATGTCATATACGAAAACAGGTGTAATCTCAAAAGTAATTGGAACTTCTGATGGCCTCATCTGAAATATAGAAACATACCTAAAATGAGGAAATCAGCCCCATAATTAATTTATTATTGCTTAATAAGGCATCAGGATTGAGGACTGACCTCCACAACTTCAGATGTCTAAATACAAGTTGAGCCAGTCGCTGTGGCAATGAAAAGCAATAGAAGAAACCTGACAATTTTAAGTCTGTATCAGGACAAAATAAATCGAGTTTTCAAATTTTTCTCTCTCTCCACTGATTATAAAGGAGCACAGGACAGCCTCTGCATTATGCTTCCCATCACACTTCACATCCAGAGATGTGTTCTTGGCCCGCTAATTATGTCAAGCAGTACAATTTATCTTACATCTCTTTCACAGTAAGCTAAGCAGAAGTAAGTAGTATTGATACGTCTGCACAGATATTTCTGCTGTTTAGCTTAAAATGGTAGCAAGTTTAAGCAACTTGTGTGCTGCATTCTCTGTAAATAACTTAAGCACATGAAATGGTGAAATGCACTGTTTTGAGTTATTCTTACTATCTGCATAATGCCCCAAGGTTCCAGCTAAGATCAAAGTCCAACTATATTACAGGGTACATACATTCATAATAACACTGCCTGCTGTGGACCAAACACACCACTGCAGCAACTGAGGATATTACTACTTCCATGTGTATATCATACCCCTGTATGTGGAGGAGATGTTGTGTCTCCTGTAGAAAGGACAGCAGTAAAGCATGAATGCTACGTGCAAGCTGCTGCACCTTTCCTTCTGTAGGGGAGCAGAATAGCAGATACCTGGGATCCCTTCTGCTACAGCTGTTACATTCACTACAGCTGAGTCCTAAAGAAGCAGTTCTTACTTCAGATAATGTACAAAACAGACATGGCAACAGAGAGATGAACTTGAGTCATCTTGGGATGGCAGTTGTGGAGTACCTTGGGATAAAGTACATAACAATTCACTATACCATACTGTCTCCCAAACTACCTATTACATCAAAATATCTTATTTCTCACAGACCAGTCTTAAAAGCGGGTACATATTTACGCAGCAATGCCAGTGGTCAGCAACAAACATCTGACTTAAGCTGGAGGTAAAGTCATGGGGTACCAGGTGCATGGTCTTAAAGACCAAGCGGATCTCTGCTGAGCCTTACAGAAACAGGGGTAATGGATGAAGGGGGAATTCTGCTTTATTTACTCACAGATTATCATATAAGTACAGAAGTACCAAAGGGAGGAAAAGGAGGAGTAATTATTTCCCGTACATTGTGGAACAGCTACAAATACCAGCTGAAGCCACCCTTACTGCTGTTGAGGTCTCAGCTCACTGGCCAGTGAATCTACTCTTTACTCAGTACAACTTTCTATCTACAGTCAGTGCTTTACGAATTAACCTCGCTGTTGCAGTGACCAGCGGGTGAAGGCTTATTTTCTTCAGTGACAAACAGCTGATGTTTGCCTATTTTAGATCCCTGCATAAGCAAATACTGTTCAAGTGCTGAATTCCTAAGCAAGCTGAAAAATGCATTATTTAAAACATGATTGTGTTGCAGCATTGCACAATATTAATATTGTTAAAACTACTAATGCTTACACATCTAATGCATATATAGTAATCTGATAAATTTTAACTGAACTTTATAGTAACTGTTTCCAGTTAATTCATGAACTACATCATGACAAATTTGGACCAAATATTTCATTGGTCTCTACATTTGTACATATCATTGGTTGCACATTCAGTCTCCTCTTCTGCATGACCAAGAATTTCCTATTTTTTAATGAAGATCTGCTTTGTTTGGTCTCTCCTGTTAGACAAGGTGCACCTTAGTCAGATTTCATTTGCTTTTTCAATTTGGAAAGACCAGCAAGACATTCATCTCTCCATTTTCTCCTGGCATCCAGGACTTTGGGAACAACTGGAATTTTCTCAGACATTGCCTGCAACAGAAAATTTAAGATGATTAAATCTCTCATTCTGAGTAAAAAGCTTCTCACCAGCATTGTCTTCCTGCTTTCCCTGCATCAGACCAAGTAGCCATCCACACAAACTGTAAGTTAGTTTATCACAAGCAATAGGCCACTAATTCTTTACATGGGTGACTGGAAATGAGCCAATCTGTATGAAGAGTGCTGTCACGTGGAGAAGGTTGGCTTGAATGTGGCAATGAAGGTGCCTACAGAACGAAGTGTAGGCCTCTTCTCTTGGTTTGCCCCACACAGCACTGCCTAGTCTCTTTGATAATAACATTTTGTTAAGTAGGAATGAGGCAACCTGGACACTCATGTGGCTGAAAATGTGCTCTAAACCAAATTCCTTTGTGTGTGTTTAAAGCTCTGATCTCTCTTCTGGCTCCTAATAAATGTAATGAGGGATACCATGTTTATTAAAAACATTTTGCATTAGGAGTGCCAGTTATAAACAAAATGACAGGGGAAGACACGTAACAAACCCACAATTACAATTTTTTTTGTTTATTGGAATTTAGGGGAGAAAGCACAGTACTACTGAGGACACAAAGGTAAAGTCTGAACAAGATGTTAAAATCTAAACAAGATAGCATGCAAAGATGACATTTAGGACAAAACAGGGGGGAGGGAAGGTATTTCTGAGTGCACAGCTTAAGTTGCCTTAGAAGTGCCAGTTAAATATATCACTGGAAGGAGAACAAGAGGTAGTATGCTCTGGCCAGGGTACCCTGTCACAGATTTTCTTTCAATGAAAAAAAGCTGTTTTGAGAGTGCAGATAGAGGTCACAAAGTCATCTTTGCCAAAATAGTACCTAATGTCTTAGGCTTAAAAGGCAAGTGTTGAGAAACTGGGTAAAACCTGAAACTGCTACCAATGACTGGCAAGATCCAGTCAATCCAGAAAAAAAATCAGGGAGAGGGACAGAGGTGTAAGATAAAAAATGCTTAATATTTTACTCTTAAGAGGGGATTCTTGCAAGCCCATCTTTGGCATTGAAGACTGCAGATAATAACAGACACACAAACAGATATTGAAGTGGAATCCAGTGGAACCCAGACTGTTTCATATCAATTAAAAGCTTCCAATCATGAATAACTCCACACTATTGACTGTTATCGTAAGCACTATACGTTGCTTAAGCATGAAGATTTTTTTAACATAGCTGATGTTAAAATTGCATTAACATAAATAGAAACAAAAATGCTATCTTCCAGACAGACTGTCTTCATATATGGAATTAATCTCTGACTGCTTACCAGGAACTATTTAACACATACTTTAGTTCTTACTGAAGCATTAAAAAAGGGAACTATGAAAAGGCAGAGTTAGAATATGACAATACTTCAACTAATTCCTGTGGCCAAACAAAACAGCCTCTATATAGTCAGTATAAATAAATGGTGGGCTTAGAAATTTTAATGGATAAACCAGGTCTCAATCCAGTATAGCACTTAAACATGATTATATTTAACCATGCAAGTAACCTTACTGGACTGCTCACATGCTTAAATTATGTGTATTTGCATGCATTACACACTGGAACTCTAGTTTGTAAAGTACAGAAAACCAAGAAAAAGAACATCCAGAATAAAAAAAGCTACAGGGTTTATGCAGAAATATGGAGTAGGAGGAAGACACAGAAAGAGAAGTAATGTAGGAAAGGAAGCTTGGAGATGTGCATGCACATTATGGTAGAGGACACAGGACAGAACTGGTAAGAAATAGTGTGGAGGATTTAATGTCAATAACCCATAGTTGTTAGGAGTTGACTCCTCTGTCTAGTAATAATGTTACTCAGCCGATAGATCCATTTCCACTGATGTACATCAGTGCTTTGACAAGAAACTTGCATTCTGCTTACTGATCTTTTTGTTTAAAACACACATTCACACAAGAAACACAGACTACGGGTACCTCTAACAGTAAACTGAAATGCTACAAATGGTAAAAGCTAAAGTTCTTTGTTCTGAATGTCACTGTATTTATTAACTTCATATTTACCTGACTGATTTTCTGTTCAGCTTCACCTGAAAATTCTGGAACTGGTCCAAAGGTGTTCAGAACAAGTTTCATACCTTCACAGTATCTTTCACAGTAATTTGAAATACCTACAAATAAGAGTGAAAAATTACATTCAACAGAAATTCCTGCTTAAGTTCAGTAAGGCAGCCTGTGCTTAAGCAGGATCCAAAGGAGAGTCCAAAAAAAAAAAGTATGCTCTTATGACTAAGATACCTAAATGTCACCAGGGAAAACTGGATTATATCTACCACACTTCCATTAAGGTTCATGCAAAAATTATTCAGGATTTCACTGCAAAACCAATTAATGTTACTTATTAGTAGGCAATGCTATGTGAGAGGTCCAGTACACAACCATGGATATACTTGTGCTCTGTCACTTGAGTCTGGAGAGCTTCCCCAACCAGTGTCCATGAGGAAAGTGCTCTCACCTCTCCTCCTATTCAGTATGTGTCATATCAGTTGAAGCATTCACAGAATCACAGACTTCCTATTTTATTTTTATTAATTGGCCTGCAGTGTATCAAGAGTAACATAGCTCAGCGGATAAGGGTCAAAGGCGTGGAGACCCAGGTGGCCTCCAGTGAGGAGAAAGGCTTAAGGAGGAACAGATGGAACTTGCAGATCAACATTTTGTATCACAACTAGGGTCAGCTACAGGATTTGGCTTCTATGACCACAGGGCCCTCTCCGATGGTTGAGCACTGCTTTGCCAAAAACCTGCCTAAGCTGGTAATAAAAGCTTTATACTAGGAACACTGGAAAAGTGAGATTACAAAGTGCAGTCAAGTGAGGAAGGGGCTGTACTGGAGTAGAAAGAAAGGAGTGCATTGTAAAAGCTGTAAAAGAAGCCTCAAGGAAGTATAAAAAAAGGCAGGAGTCAACTTCTAGTATGTGTGCACAAATGCATGCAGCTTGAGAAACAAGCAGGGGAAAGAAGAGCTCCATGTGGGGTCAGCTGTTGATCCAACTGAGGCGTGGTGGGATAGTTCACACAGCTGGAGTGCTGCAGTGGACACTTCAGAGACACACTTCAGGAAAGGCAAGGAGGGTATGTGCTATCTCTGTAAAAGAGCAGCTCAGATGTATGGAACTATTCTATAGCGTGGGTGACTGGCTGGGTGAGAGCCTGTGAGTCAGCAGCTGTGGAGGGGCCAGTAAAGGACAGCACCCTCCAAGGGCAAGAACAATCCATTCTGATACTGGGAAGACAATTAAATACATCAGAAGTTTGGCTTGGATGAGCTCCCATGCAAAAAGGCAGCCTACAGGAGGCAGAAGAATGGACAGGCTGTAGAGGAGAAATTTAAAAATACTGCCTAGGCATGTAGGGATGGTGTCAGGAAAGCCAAAGCTCAGCTCCAGTTGAGACTTGCAAGGATGTCAAGGTCTACTGTTACATTAGCAACGGAAAGCTGAACAAGGGAAGTGCGGGCCTGTTGCTGAATGGGTGGCTGGTTTAGTGACAGGAAAAACAGGTGAAGCAGAGTTACTCATTGCTTTCTCTGCTTCAGTCTTTATCGACAAGGTCTCCTATGCCTTTGTGCTTAGAGGCAGGGTTCAATGAGAAGAGCTAACAGCAGTAAATGACGACCTAGTCAGTGACTATCTGCAAGGACTCAGCCCCACCTGAGACCATGGGACAAGACAATCTGTATCTAAAGGCATGAGAGAAATGGCCCATTGCAAGGCTGCTTTTTACTGTATTTTAAAAATCACGTCAGTCAATGCATCAATGTCATGTTTTGTGATCCCCAGATGACTGAATGCAAATATAGCACACATCTTCAGAAAGGTCAAAAGAACTATCCGGGATACTACAGGGCAAGTAAACTCACTTCTATCCCAGAGAAAATCAAGGAGCAAGTGCTCTGGAAACAAATTCCTGGGCACAGGAATAAGAAGAAAATGATTGTGACACTCAGCATGTAGTCATCAATGGGTACACCATGGTGTATCATGCCTGACTGACCTCGTCTTCTGTGATAAAATCATTGGATTTGTGGAAAATAGAAAAGTAGTGGCTATCATTTACCTCACCTTTAGAAGGGCATTTGATACTGATATTCTTTTATCAAGGTTAGGACATTAAGATCTGCATGCTTGGACAGCTACGTGGACAAAAAATGGGTTGGAGACTGAGGCTCAGAGAGTAGTGGTTAATGGGTTGGACTCTACCTGAAGGCCAGTAAAAGTGGAGTATTGTAGGAATCTATCTTGTACTGCTTAACGGCCCTTGCTCACAAAGTCTGTGCATGACACCAAATTGTGAGGCGTGGGAGGTGGAAGGGGATGGACCAGCTGACACACTGGAGGACAGGACTACCCTTAGCCAGGCTGGAGGAGTGAGTCAATACAAAACCTTAAAAAATTTAACAAGGACTAACGCAAGACTCTGTATCTCAGAAGGAAAAGCTCCTTGCAACAACACAGGCTTGTGAGCCCTGAGAACTCCTGGTCCTGAAGCGGAATGTGAACCAACAGTGTGTCTGGCAGCAAAGAGGGACAACATCACAGGCTGTGTTAACAGCACAGACAGTAGATTGAAGGAAGTGATTACTCCCTTTATTCAGACTGCATCCAGAATACTGCATCCGGTTTGGGATTCCCCCAGTACAAGAAAGACATTGACAAACTTGAGCAACTTCAGCCTCCATCAAAATGGTAGAGGCAAGAGCACTTGCCCTGTGAGGAGAGGCTGGAGGAGCTGGGCTTGTTCAGTCTGGAGCAAAAATGGCTTCAGGGGTACCTTACCAGCAGCTCTCCAGTGCCTACAGGGAGGTCACTGAGCAGATAGAGCCAGGCTCTTTACAGCTGTTATATGTCAGAACAGGAGACAACAGACACAACTTAGAACAAGAATTTGCAACTGGATACTCAAGCACTGGCACAGGTTGTCCACAGAGGCTGTGCAGTCTCCATCTCTGGGGGTTTCCAAGACTGGATGAAACCCTGAGCACCTTGGTCTGGCCTCGGAGCTGACCCTGCTGTGAACACCTTAAATAACATGTGGTCAGAGAATCTGAGAACCAGCCAACTGGCAATAATGGGTAAAATGGCAAACATGTAGACCTTGGCTGAATTAGGGAAAGGTCTGGCTTTTATCAGCTCCAGTAGGAATCTCAAAAAAAAATTACTGTTGAGGCACTAGAGAGAAACTGGAATGATCAATGCACCAAAAAAGATAAATCGGCCATTTAGCCAGACATATACATCTAGTAGACTTTTTAGTGCTATTAACTACCACATAATCAAGAAAGGATCACGCAGCATTTCCCACAGTACATCAATCAAGAAGTCATGAGCTGCACCACAACAGTAAATGAGCAATGATTGTCTGTCAGTAAGCAAGCTGACACCAGGAAGAATGTTGATTATCCTGATGAACACTCTAGATCTGAGAAGGAAAGTCCTGGACATCCACTAAAAGCCTGTGATAACCCCCCTTTTCTGAGAACCATAGAGACTGAAGAATGTGCATCATTCTTTTTATCAGATAATTATCAAAGCAAGGAGAAGAAAGATGCAGAAGACAAAGGCAAACAGTTAGGGTCACCGACTCTTTCATGAAGACTCAGGATATCATACAGACTGAGAAGCATGAACCTGAACTGCTTGTGGGTTTATCCAACCACAAAATGCAGGAAATGTAAGTGGGGTGGCCTGGCTACCATACAAAAGAATGCAACTCAAGTCAAGAGTCATGGAAACAATCTCTTTCCTGAACAGCCCGTAGACAGTTCCCTGGAATGCAATACTGTGTGATATCAATACCATAGAAGGCACACCTGTCTAACCCTCAATGGCTGAGGTTGAAAGGTGGATGAATGTTGGAAACCTTTGCCTACTGACAACCATGAATCATAAACTACAACACACTACTCAACATGCCTGAAATCACTGAAGTACAGGTTTTCCAAAAGACCTCTGAATGAGAGCATGGAAAAACACTCTTGTTTTTCCAAAGAGTATGGAAAACATTCTTGTTTCTGGACCAAAACCAGAAGAACTTCCAAAGGACACATGCTTCAGAAGTATTAATTTTCCTGTAAGAAATTAGCACTCTGAAGTCATGATGACTATCAGATGAACAGCTGAAAGGACAGGAGAACCTGTCCATTGCATAAGAGCAACATGGAGAGACTCAAAAGTATTCAACTCTCTTTAAAAAAATGGTCTAGAAACATTATTTCTCTAGTACGAGAAGAAAGGAGGCTCTGACAAAATCATCAGACTTGTTGAGTAGCTTAAACGGTATCTGGTGCCAGGAGTATGTCAATCAGCATTTAGTTAGCATGTTTCCTTGTGTTATGTACAGTATTTGTTGCTAGAACACACTCTGGTATGTTCTGGCCTTCTCCAACACAAAAAGGGAGGTCAGCTGGTTATACAGGTATATAGAATCATAGAATAGTTAGGGTTGGGAAGGACCTTAAGATAATCAAGTTCCAACCCCCCTGCCGTGGGCAGGGACACCTTGCTCTAAACCATATCACCCAAGGCCTCGTCCAACCTGGCCTTGAACACTACCAGGGATGGAGCATTCACAACCTCCTTGGGCAACCTATTCCAGTGCCTCACCACCCTAACAGGAAAGAATTTCCTCCTTATATCCAATCTAAACTTCCCCTGTTTAAGTTTTAACCCATTACCCCTTGTCCTATCACTACAGTCCCTAATGAAGAGTCCACCCCCAGCATCCCTGTAGGCCCCCTTCAGATACTGGAAGGCTGCTATGAGATCTCCACGCAGCCTTCTCTTCTCCAGGCTGAACAGCACCAACTTTCTCAGCCTATCTTCATATGGGAGGTGCTCCAGTCCCCTGATCATTCTTGTGGCCCTCCTCTGGACTTGTTCCAACAGATCCATGTCCTTTTTATGTTGAGGACACCAGAACTGCACAAAATACTCCAAGTGAGGTCTCACAAGAGCAAAGGGGCAGGATCACCTCCTTCGACCTGCTGGTCACACTCCTTTTGATGCAGCCTAGGATACGGTTGGCTTTCTGGGCTGCAAGCGCACACTGAAGCCGGCTCATGTTCATTTTCTCATTGACCAGCACCCCCAAGTCCTTCTCTGCAGGGCTGCTCTGAATCTCTTCTCTGCCCAACCTGTAGCTGTGCCTGGGATTGCTCCAACCCAGGTGTAGGACCTTGCACTTGGCATGGTTAAACTTCATGAGGTTGGCATCAGCCCACCTCACAAGCGTGTAAAGGTCCCTCTGGATGGCATTCCTTCCCTCCAGCGTATCAACCGAACCACACAGCTTGGTGTGTCCATGTCAGCGACAAAGACGTTGAACAAGACCAGTCCCAACACCGATCCCTGAGGGACACCACTCGTTACTGGTCTCCAGGTGGACATTGAGCCATTGACCACAACTCTCTGTGTGTGGCCCTCCAGCCAGTTATTGCTGCTCTAATTGTATGGAAATTCAGTATTTTGATCAATTTTCTTGACAACCAAAAGCCTTAAATTGCCTAGTGGGCTCCAAAACATCACTGGCAGGAAGTGAGATTCGAGAAGAGAAGCATTTCTGTGTGATGTGGGCAAGCCATGATACAATTCTATTTCTTCACTGAGGGAATAAGCAGAGACCATCCACCTCCATAAACACTCTGGAAAGTACTACTGGTTAGCAGGGTTTGCTGACCATGCTCTATCACTAGCATAAGTACTTGCCTGTTAAATCTTAACAGCTGGGCTCACAGACTTTGGCACTTGAAGCCAATCCCCCAGCCTACAGGGGATATGCTAGCCACCTCAGCAATCTTGGGAACCCAAAGCAATTCTGGATGAGACTCATGCACCAACAATATGACAATAGTATTTACATTTCACCTTGCTCATGCAAGCTGCTTCTTCTAACAGTGAGAAGTCTGAGCAAACTGTCTGCCCCCACATTGTGCAACATCATAGACAAGTTCCCAGGTGGAGAAGCAGAAATGACTGAGGCTGAAGAGTGCAGAACTATGTGAACTTGGGTACATGTTGCTGACTCACAGCTGCTAGCTGCAGCTGTTGCCAGCTGGACAATCACTAAACAAAAAGTGGCAATTCAGTCATATATGGCCATTCAGGCAAATCCACACGGGCAATTGCTGACAGAAGGAATGGTAAACAGAGCAGTCCCAGTTACCAGTTATTCTGGTACTTAGCTGACACAAGTCTATGTCACCTAGACCAGAGACAAATAGTTTGGGTTTGGTACTTTTTCAAAAGTCCTGGTGAACCTCTCAACCATCTGGTAAGCTTGTCTAGTGAGTAGTTTTGATTCTGGTACAGTCAGGAGAAGACATAAGACTATGTGCCAGGTATTATTTTCATGAGCCTCAGCCTGAAGAGATAACATCAGTATCTTGGGCTGAATGCTTGGATGTGGCTGATCCATCTACCTGGTGAATATGAACTCCTGAGCTGGAAACCACCTTCAGAGCTCACTCAGCCAGCTGGTCTTGGAGATCCAGCTCCTACTGCCAGCTCACCTACGGCTTGAATGAACCAGAACAATTTCTGTCTGGGTGTAGCCGACCAATGCAACAGAGATGCCAAATGCAGGCTAGGTAATACAGTCCACTCACTGCACGCAGTGTATGAATAAAAAGAAGCCTTATGCAAAGTCAGTAAAATAGGAAAAGGTAACATCCCCCCTCCACCCCCAGTGTTATGGGTCTAGAGAAGAGCAGCAGCATTAGCATAGTTGATTGTGCCTGAAGTGGCAACATGCAAACATGCATGCTGCATGCCAAGCAGGGGGTGGACACTGCAAAATCTTTCCAGTCTCAAGTGGAAGAAATACACTGACAGAATATACACATGGTCATACTCAAAGATTAAAAAAATAATTATTTCAAAATAGCTAACTCAAGACAGCTCTCTCAGTGTGAAATGTCAGTGGAGACCAGTGCAATCTTTAACTTGGTTTCAGTAATCAAGATTAACCCTCAGCTGCCAGCTTCAAAAAGGCACTTGAGCAATGGGCAATATTGCTGGAAAAATCACTTTGCTTTTCAACTGCAAACTCAAAATTGGCAAATATTTGACTCCAGGCCTTTAGACTTAGGAGTCCTTTGGTTCAAAGGTCAGGGCTATTGCAAAGGTGGATGAGAAGAGTGCATGGAACACAGAGAGAAGACGGAAAACAAATATGACAGAATCCCTTTAATCCTTGCTGATATTGCCCAGGGAGCAGCTTAAGCTGGAAGAATTAGCATCTATAAACAGCATAAGACACACAGGGCAGCACCTGTGAGGTGGAGAAATAGGAAGATGTCAAACGGGGCTGTTAATCAAGATCTCTCCTTGCATCCAGCTGTTGTGCCCATACTGTACCCCATTATCTCCAACTGGATAAAAAGAATGACTCAAGATGCATCTGGGACAGAGAAAGAAAGGAATCAACTCACAGCACAGGAATGATGATAACTTCCTCTTGTCTATGTGGTTTGTTGGCTTTCTGTGTAAATATCTATCTTCTCTGCACACACCTCATCAATGTTTGAAGGAAGGGGCTGTGGGAGAAGGCAGATGTTGCAGCAGGCATTTGAGAACCACGAACACAGAACAGAAATACTTCCAGGCAAAGCAGGAGTTCCCTGAATCCTCCTTCTACCACATTTTTGCAGCTGTGGCAGACAGTGGAAGAAGAGGAACGAGTAACAAAATATTCTAAAGGAGTAATCGCTACAGAATTATAGAGATGAAAATGGGAATACTCCATCTTCCCTGAAAGTCCCAAACCCACTTAGCATTTCTGTCTTGTTCAATATAGTTACAGGAATATGTTAGCACAAGCTAGATGAAGGCATTATTTCAAGGCTCTTCAGCTGCCCATATGTCTAGGAAATGCAAGGCTCTTTATACCACCAACAAAAGAATAAGCTGCTGCTTATTTATACCTTCAATGACAGTGGAGGAAGTTTTCAAAATAGCTAATAAACTGTTTCATAAAAACTTGTTCAGGTCCTTAACTGAAGGATTTGCACTAGTGTGGTGCAAACATGGGTATCAGTGAAATGCCTCTAGTTGCATCATCAAGATGGAACAGGGCATTGATGAAGGAAAAAGAACTAAGGACAGGTATTTAGCTTAGAAGCATACATAAAATGCTTCACTGACCTGAGAAGGCTACTTCAATAAGTGAGGCCCATAAGCATAAAGGTGATGGGAATAGTTGGAAAAAGGGAGAAAAAATATGACAGTATAAAATGTAGTATGTTCATGCAATATAGCATGTAAGCATCTTTAGGTAACTTTGCTTCCTGTATGCAAAGCCTCATTTTTTCCTCTTCATAAGAAAGACAACAGGCAGGAGGGCTGAAGGATGCAAGCAAGCAAACTTGGTAAACCTGTCTGGCAAGGGCACTACACACAGGGCAAAACAAGGAAGGCACTGAGATATTTATGAGAAAAAAAGAGCCAGGAGCAAGCATTACTGGCAAGGACAGGGAACATGCCAAAGACAGATTCACAATACTGGGTATTAAATTGATGACTTTTAACCTGATGAGTAGCACAAGAAGACACTGTAATGACTCAAAAAGAACATGCAAGATGGTCAAGCCACTGATGTAATAGCATCAACAATTTGAAAAGATTGGGGTGGGGTTGATTTTAGCAGGTAATATCTAAAATGAGGCTGCACTTGGTAAGACTAAAGATGAGTATGGATAAGAACTGAAAAGAAAATGCATATTTCAGGAACATAATGGGGGAATCTCTCATCGTTATGTTATGTTTAGAGACAAAAGATGTCCCAACCTCTTTGCTTTGCTGATTGAGGGATTACATTTCCAGACATTACAGCTCCAAGGAAAACCTTCTAAATGTAATCCTATCTTCATCAAGGGTGTGTCTGAACACAGATGCATGCTCTTAGTTGGGCTGTGAATTCACATGGTGCCTGCCTGAATTCACTTAGACTGTAGCTGCATGAATACTTTCAACTACCCTAACACAGTGGTAGTACCAAAAAAGTTTTATTCTTACTGTCTTTCTGCTACCATCTCAACAGCAATGCACAAATATTTGTGCAGGACTGTTGTGAGATGGATCAAAGAATTAAACTGAGCTAAAATAAAGCACTTCTTTTGTTACAGAAGTTTAATATCTGGGATGAAATCCTGAGTCTGAGCCACTTCGTGACCATACACATTATTTCATTAGCACAAGGGAGAAGAATGCACCAAGATGTGTTCTTCAGGACACATCTATAATGACTTCAGCAATAAAGCATAAAAAACTCCTATGCAAAGTCACATGCTTCTTTCAGAAGATGGAGGGAACCACTTTACACCTACAAGTCGAGAGAAGGAAACTGATGCACAGCAGTCAGTATGCTGGAAAATCCCACCTTTGCTTATTGCACACGAAGTTTTTCATACAGAAAAGTCCTGCAGCTGCATAGAGGCAAACTGCAGTTCTAGAAACACTATGAACTGCCTTCTTCAGCCTACTGGGAGGTGAACTGAATGTGTGTAAACGTATGAAATAACTGGTAGGTTCATGAGAAAAGAGGGGTTTGCATGATTATGTACGACTGTGATATTTCATCTCAGAGGTACCCTCTTACAAGTATTCCTGAATTAAGGTGAGGTTTTATTATCATTTATTACTTATTAGATGTTGTTTGGAGATAAACAGAGGCAGTCTTCCTTTTCTTAGATTTTATTACCTTAATTTAGAGCTTCTCCCACTTTCTGCTTACCAGCTTGTGGTACAAAAGCTCTTGAACTGGCTTAAAGCTTGGTTTGCTCCCTGTACAAGAGCACCAGCCACAGCAATGCAAATAAATCTCTGCTTTTGAACCAGCCAACATGCCTCTTTACAGTAATGTTAAAAAACATTCTTTGCTACATTTTGCCTCGCTAGACAAGGTGAGAAAGCATTTAGGTTAGATATAAGGAAGAAGTTCTTTACTGTGAGGGTGGTGAGGCAGTGGAACAGGTTGCCCAAATAAGCGATAAAAGCTCCATTTCTGGCAGTGCTGAAGGCCAGGTTGGACAGAGCCTTGGGGGACATGGTTTAGTGTGTGGTGTCCCTGCCCATGGCAGGGGGCTTGGAACTAGATCAGCTTAAGGTCCTTTCCAACCTTAACTATTCTATGATTCTATGATTCCCAATTTCAGTAAAAGAAACATGATTTTGAATATGAAGATACATTCCTAGCTTATCAGATCTTTGAACTTACAATCTCCCCCTGTTGAGCTCTTCTGGTAGTAATAGCAGTTTAGATGAATGTTCAATTCCAATTATAGCTCACTAAATAACCCACTAATAAGGTAAACTGATCTAAGACAGTCAATTGTGAAATACGTATGAAGAACTTTTGCTGCAAATATGTAAAACACAGTAAATGATATCCTAGTCTCTGGCTTTGCAGGTTATTTTTTGCAAAAGCTTAAAAGTTACTGACAGTTCTAGAACCACGACATTCAGTAGATACAATCTTACTGAGGCTGGATCATCTTCAGTATATTCACAGATAGCCAGGTACATATACAGGAGGGACACTGTATCTGCTAACATAACCCCAAGATAAGTAAACAGGTAAAATGACTAGTGAAGTCTGATGATGTTCCTTGTAAAAGACTTAACAGCGTTTGTTGTGATGCTGACATGTGAAATAATGACTCAAATGCAGAACTTACTGAAACCAACTATCAACATTAGAATATTACGCCATGTGGACGTGCTTTTTTCCCCCCTCAAAGCAGTTTCCTTCCTGTCTGCTGCAATTCAGTTCTCAAACCGCTGCTGCTGCTCCTGCTGCTTTTAGTGACTTGACGTTGTCATTTTACTCTGTGTTCAAGGCTGTTGGCTCTCAGCCATATATCCAAAACTCCTAATATTCATGCACAGATTAACTGGTAATCTGAAGCGGCCTATTTCAAGAAGTCCATTTATGAATATGAAGGAAAGGACTTAAGAACTAACATGGAGGAAACCTGGCATTAGCACAGGAAGTTCATGGGAGGATCTTGACTGTATGCATTCTATGTGGAAGGAAGTAACACTGAAAAAGACTAAAAAAAAGACTTTCCGTCTTCAGTATCTCCCACAAATATCACTATTTTACTCTCACATGCTTCCTGCATCCCTGCTATCCTTCCTCACTCATTAACAGAGTTTAAATTGTATAATTAGTATCTTATGGCTGTAACACTCTGTGAAGTTGATGAAGCTGCTAGACTGGCTCACAGTGAGGGCTGTCATAGAATCGTTTAAGTTGGAAATGACCTTTAAGATCATGGAGTCCAACTGCTAACCCAGCAC
This sequence comes from Neopsephotus bourkii, assembly GCF_033783945.1. Classification (NCBI taxonomy): domain Eukaryota; kingdom Metazoa; phylum Chordata; class Aves; order Psittaciformes; family Psittacidae; genus Neopsephotus; species Neopsephotus bourkii. Next base: position 6,795,026 of record NW_026902113.1, read on the forward strand.
TGCCAAGTCCACCACTAAACCATGTCCCCAAGTGGTATCTACATGTCTTTTAAAAACCTCCAGGGATGGTGACTCACCCACTTCCCTGAGAAGCCTGTTTCAGTGCTTGACAGCCCTTTTAGTGAAGAATTTTTTCCCAATATCCAATCTAAACCTCCCCTGGCACAACTTGAGGCCATTTCCTCTTGTCCTATCACTTGTCACTTGGGAGAAGAGACCAACACCCACCTAGCTACAACCTCCTTTCAGGTAGTTGTAGAGAGCGATATGGTCTCCCCTGAGCCTCCATTTCTCCAGGATGAACAACTCCAGTTCCCTCAGCTGCTCCTCATAAGACTTGCATTCTAGACCCTTCGCTAGCTTTGTGGCCCTTCTCCAGCACCTCCATGTCTTGCAGTGAGGGGCCCAGAACTGAACACAGTATTTGAGGTGCAACCTCACCAGTGCTGAGTACAGCAGGACAATCACTGTCCTAGACCTGCTGGCCATGCTCTTTTTGATACAAGCCAGGATACTGTTGGCCTTCTTGGCCACCTAGGTACAAGCTGGCTCCTGTTCAGCCAACTGTGGATCAACACCCTGAGGTCCTTTTCTGCTGAGCAGCTTTCCAGCCACTCTTCCCTAAGTGCATGGCATTAAATGTGGTAGTTGTGACCAAAGTTCAGGTCCCAGCACTGAGCCTTACTGAACCTCATTACAACTGGCCTTGGCCCATTGATTCCAGACTATCCAGATTCCTCTGTAGAGCCTTCCTACCCCTTAAGCAGTCCTGCCCAACTTGGTGTCATCTGCAAATTCACTGAGGGTGCACTCGATCCCCTCACCCACATCACTGATAAAGACATTAAACAGAATTGGCCCTAATACTGAGCCCTGTGGAACACCACTTGTGACCAGCTGCCAAGTGGGTTTAACTCCATTCATCACCATTCTTTCGGCACAGCCATCCAGCCACTTTTTTACCCAGAAAAGAGTACACCAATTAAAGCCATAAGCAGCCATTTTCCCCAGGAGAATGCTGCAGGAAACGACATTAAAGGCTTTACTAAAGTCTAGGTAGACACATCCACAGCCTTTCCTTCATCCACTAAGGGGACCACCTTGTCACAGAAGGAGATTAGGTTAGTCAAGCAAATCCTGGGCAATCAAGAGGAGGTCCATAGTATTTCGTGTTATGTGAAGCAATACAGGGCAACCAAACAGAAGCTGGTGCTGGTATGGAACTGTGAACATAAGCCATCATGTGTCCTGACATCAGCAGTTTTGATTTAAACTCTTTCTGATGAAAGCAATAGCCTGAGTCAGCCTGCCAGCACACAAACAGGAGCAGCTCTAGACAGAGACAATGCATCTGCAAGATCGGGAGTGAAGCAATGCATCTCATGATCCAAGTTACTGAACAAGCCAACAAGGTGCTTTTGTATAAATAGCCCAGTCCGCAAGTGTACTATGTTATTTTAACTGAGAATATTATATAATGTTAAAATAACTCAACAGGTATATTTTGGTTTTGTATTTTGCCCCCACAAGACTACTGTTCCATTTTCAGTCTCTTGAATTATATTTCAGAGTTTTTTATTCCTCTGATCTTAAATACTAAAATTCCTAACAGAAGGAAGCATTAAATCTAGAAGCTGGATAATCTCTGCCATGAATAAGCAATGTGTCAGTTGCATGTGTTACCTAAACCTGGTTTGAGATGGGAAATTTCACAAATGTTTTTATAACAATGTCTGTTTCCTGATGGGAGGAAAGAAGCTAAGATGGATAATGATAGAACATCAAATGCCAAAGAGCACTCCAATAAGAGCATCAAAGCCAACCCAGATGACTTTTAGACAATTCCATTTATCTCAGGTGAACACTATTTTAGAATTAAGGAATCTAAAACATGGATTAAAAGCGTTCACAGGTATGACTTGATCTCTAAAACTTTTGTTGTTGTTGTTGCTATTTTATTAAAAAAGCATTTTATTTTGGTTTTATGTTCTAGTAGAGGCAGTTGAGCAAATTACTCTGACAGAAGACCCTGTGCATGGACAGTTCCTACAGAGGATGACATGGAAGCTTTGGGGAATGGTGGGGGCAGGACTGGACAACCCGAGCCCAAAAGATTCCAGGCAGATTACTGTACTTAAGGCTATTACTATATGTATTTGTTATGTTCTATGTAAAGAATGCATATGGTTTATAGTGAGTAAGTTTCAAAAAAAAAAAAAAAATCACTAGAGAGGACTGAAAACTGCCAGATATTAATAGATCAGAAGAGGGAAACTTTTAGGAAAGTGCCTCTATCTAGAAGGTGGGTGTTGTTTACTTAACAATGAACAAAAGCAAACACTGTGACATTTAATTTACTGACATACAACCAAACTGACAAGCTGAAACACTGTTGTGGTTTAAACCCAACTGGCAACTAAGTACCATGGTGGAGGATCCACAATTTCACATTCATGTGAAAACTGCTTTGCTAGTCTTAAGAGACATAAAAGTTTCTGCCTAGTAACTACAAACAAGTAGACAGAAAATACTGATACTTTATGATTCTGGTTTATTAGTTGTATTTACTATGGTATTAATAGGTATTGCACCAGTGCCTAAAATATCCAGTAACAGAGCAGGGGCCTACCATATCAGTGACCATACAAAACCTAAATAAAGACACAGCCCATAATATAAAGAGCTAAAAATACATTTACTTCATCTTCACTTCTTGAAGTCTTCATATTTTGTTAGATTAATTGTCCAAAACTCTGAAATCCTGATCTGTAATTTGTGTTTAATTTCATGCAATTCCCTTTTTATTTAGCTGGGACTCATGTATACTATTCCAGAAACGTCTACAAGTCTGTCTGAATTATGCAAGACAGATATTGAACTATTACTTGACTGCTTTGTCAAGTTAACTTTGTATGCACAATACTGCATGAATAGAAGCAATTTCACTTTACTCAGGACCTAAGCCAGCTTAAAGCAAGCCAGCTCCAGTGAGACTTACAGTGAGCCTTTGCTATAAAGAGTGGGGTGAGGGAAAATGGAAAACAGGTGGTCATCTACAGAAAGAGAGTTTCTGTTGACAATAAATTATCAGATTAACTTTTCCAATACTTTATTTTCCTGACAGTCAGACAGTCCCGAACTATAGACACAAAAATGTTTGCAAAGCACCAGGACAAATCTTGGAAAATATGAAATACACCACTAGTGTTTCAGTGATTTGTCATATTTCATCTGATCACTTACAATAGGATAGTCAATATCCATTCCACTTGACCTCAAATTTTAAGTAAGTTTTATTTTTCTTATCATTACAGTAAAGAGAGAAACTAGTCACAGCTGCAGGAATCCTAACATGGTTTGTTTTATAACATTTCTTGAACCTCTCTTCACATTCATATAATTTTAAACTACCTACCTTCTGCATTAAGATGCATGGTTTCCAGAGGTCCAATAAATGCATATCGCATTCCCAATCCATCTGACATCACAAGGTCTAGATCAGCAGGAGATATTACTCCTTCCTAAGTAGCAAAAGTAGAATAGGAAGGAACATTTGTGAATGTTTGGTTTTACTGCAGAACTGCCCACTTTTTGTATATAATTAAAAAATTAAAGAAGTCATAGAAACTAAAGCTAGAATAGCATTTAGCTTGCAAACAGAAACACAACTATTTGCCAGAAATGTATCTCTATTATGCAAGCCTTCCTATGGTTCAGTACACTTATTTTCATACCCAAGATTGCTTTCATTCAGAACCCAAATATACTTTGATATATTTTGACAGTATCTTATTTCTATATTTATAAATTAATACACATTTTCATACAATTTGTACTATTTGTACACCCTAGTTTGCCTGATACTTACTACTTACAATAATTCATGTACTAAAACTATACTGGGCTGTTTATGTTACCCAAGATACTTTTTTTCCCCCCAGAAACTGAGAATCAGAGAACACAGAGCAAATGTGACACTCTTAATAGCACATGACCAAAAGAGTTAACACAAAAATCCAAGTACTACACCTGCCCTTTTAAATATGGGTGTTTTGGCTAAATCTCACTCCACCCTTTGTATTCTCTTAGTGCTGGATTTTTGGGCAGAGTCACAACTGGTGGAATGGGGGTGCAGCAGTGGATACTTACTCCTGAGGCCACCTGCAAGAGGCCAACACGTGGACCAAACATGCAAGCAATGCAGCTGCCACTCCCTTCCACAAAACTCACTGAACATTCAACCTACCCAGCCCCAACCTGCCCAGGCTCTTGATTTCGTTGCCAGCTTCACATCTCAGAGCTGGCAGGATAGGAAGCATGAAAAATGAAGCATTTCTCCTGTTAGAAGTTGAGCGCTGCTGTTCCATCCACATGGTAGCACTTAGAAGAAAGCCAACGCCCCCATCAGGTTAGGGCAAGCACACAAACGCTTGTAAAAAAATGGGTTAGAGTTCATTAGTTACAGTTCATTACCTTAACAGATTTACTTGAGCAGAACATTATTTCTTATACAAAATTCTTTTGTACCTACTAGAACGATATGAATTAACTAAGCCCTGTTCTAACCATGCTCAGTAGATACAGCTTGGTTTCTAGAACTTCTCATTCACAGAAACAAAAAACCTCCAAACATTTCCTTCTGGGTAAATAGGTGGAAGAGATGCTGAACTGCTTCTAATTTGTCTTCTCATCCTACTCTGAAGTGCTCTCCTCAATCAGTGCCTCTTTCTTCACAAGCCTCTTTGAGCTGCAGAATATGTCTACTCATCTACTTCACCAGAGTCATCCTTTTCTGTTGAGTTTTCCTCTCACAGGGCCCTGTCTGAATGCTCCTTCATCTCACAGTGATCAGCTAGAGTTACAGGCATGCAGGACAGTTCTCCTGACCTCTTGCAGGCATTGGCATCTGAGCTAGACATCTAGACTCTCTTTATAATCACCAGGGAGAAAAAAGAAATCAGCATCCTAAAGCAGGCATCTAGAATAGGTAAGATGAGTTGTGTCCTAAGAGGGCCTAATTCTCCTCACAGACTTAAAAATGAGTAAGGAGCTTAGATGTCAATGTCTACACTGTAGAAAGCCAATCTTAAATGAGCTGAATCCCACTCACAGTGTCTTCTGTGTTCAACTACATCATCTACTGTCACTTTAAAAGAAAGTTAAGCCAAGGACCAACATAACTTCTACAGCTGGCCACAGACATCAAGTTTCATCATCTCAGGTTTAAACAGAGCCTTTTATAAGTCTCTGCCTCAAGTCCTGATCTGTTAGTAGGCATTGCTCCCATAAAAAATAACCCTGGCCAAAACCTTTTTGCAGGTGCCTTTTGAACTCTATCTTGAAAAGGAAATAATAATGTAATTGAGATCTACACATCGTATATGGAACAAATAGCTCTGGCTACAATTTAGACATAAAATGTAAGGGATAAGGAATCATTATTTTCTTCAACTTAAAGTTAAGGCATAGGCATGGTAAAGTAACTCATCTAGAGGCAGACAGAAAGGTCTGCATGAAGACAAGACTAAACAAAAACCTCAGACAGCATTCAGATTACAGACCAGCATCAGTGTAACTAACATAGGCATCATGCATTCTGTGAAAGTTTTTTCCCCTGACATAGCAACACAACTTCACTGAACATCAGCAAAGTCAACAAAAGTGCTCTTCTGTTGGGAGTGCTCCATCCAGACAATGAGTTGTGCTGGTAAAGCTGTGCTTGATGAGTGATTTTTCTTTTCTCTCCCTGGTTGACATTCATTTGCAGACAAAAGGTTAACCACAAGTTCCAGACAAGCATTTGAACCACAGCAGCAGTTAAAAACTGTAAATATAATGTTAAAGAGTTAACAGCATCTTGAAACACTTCAGAATCATTGCAAATTGGTTTTCAAATTAAAAACTGATTTACTTTTTTTAGTACAATAGTCCTCAGATTCAGGACTGACATCTGAAGACCAGGTGCCCTCAGAATCATGAGATGAATGCTTTACTCTTGGTCATTTGACTACAGCTGTAATTCTATGGTTACAGCTGCTAAAAGGCATAAATTGCTGCTATCAGAAGGAAAACATGACAGATCCCTCCATTTGAGGGATGTATTATTCTAAACACCTGAACACAGTTTCTCCTGGTCACATAAACCCTCTTAAACAAAAGCCTTTTAATTTTTCTCTTCAGAAGTTAAAAACATAAATGCGAAACAAGTTAGACCATCCTCCCCTAGGGAAAAACCCTACTCCCACTTAGGTTAAAGAGATCGTAAGTTGGTGGAATGATTCAGCAGGGTGGGTGCAAGGTCAACCAAGGTGTCTTCCACAAGGATCCATTTATGCTAATAAGTAAACAAGAGTTGCAACCCAGTTTCATTAAACCTAGAGGTGAAAAACTTCCCAAGGGCATTTTTCATTCTCTTTATCCTTGGTATCCCTTCTTGTAAGCCTTTCTCTCGAGTACTTGCTATAGGGAAGAGGAAGCGTGTTATGAGTTCACCAGAAGATTCACAGCTACGGAATGAAAATCTTTTTTTAAAATAAGTTCCACCAAAATCTCAGTGACCCCAATGGTCAGTCAAATTTCAAGATCTAGGCTAGATAAGAATCTTCCACGCTCCTTGTGACACCATTTATATACCACAATCTCATTTTCCTGGAGATTTTAATCTCCTGTAATGCCACAGTATTGTCCTAATACTCCTTCAGTATTTTATAGTACTTCTTACCTTTTGTCATACTACCAATTCATCACCATGTTCTCTTACTCAGTCCAGTCTATAGAGTTATTTTGGACTCCACTCCCTCCTGGACCACATACTTTGTCTCCAAATTTGCCACTGCATCCTTTCTATCTCCCAAATCCAGTAATATTTTTCTGACTACCACTAATAATATGCATTCTCTCTCAGCAGCACTTGTTACATCCTTCTTTTCACTATCACTTCAATCAAGTCCCTTCCATCCACGCCTTTTTCCACTCCTGTCATTTTGAGCATATGACTTTTCTCCTATATCCTTCTACAGGTTGCTTCTTTTTCCATTTCATCATGTTTGAGAAACCTGTTGTCCTACAGACTTCACACCTCCCTACTTTGCTGGCTCCTTTATCTTACTTCTTTCATGGCACCCCCAGTCACTTCACCCTGTAAGAAACACTTGGTATCAACATTATTTTTCTCACTGGCCCTTTAAACTTCCTTTTATAATATCCCCCTTTCACGGGGCACTGTAACTAGACGTTTAACCTGCTACCTTATCTTTGATCTCCTGGAAAGGTCCTCTGGATAACATTATAATAGAATTATTAATAATATGGAATTTGGAATTCAAAAAGTCTTGCCAGCATTTAAGGGCTGCCAAGGTAGTCACCTGAGAAGGGAGAGGTACATAAATTAGGGACTGAAGCCAGTGCACCTGATTGCCATGAAACAAAATAAAATGGACACACAGTGAAACCATTACTGTTTATTTTCCCAAAGATTATAAAAAAATTCAGGGCTGTCCATTCTTCTTGTCTTTTGCTATGACTAAACCTAAAAGAAAATCCACTTTTAAAGAAAAAAAAAAACAACACTAAAATAGTATCAAAAACTTACAAAGAGGAAAAGAGAGACTCTTAAGAAACTTATATATGTCCACCATATGATCCACCACGCAAAGTAGTTTTAACAGATTCTTAAAAAGCAGTTGAAACTCCTAAATTAGATTAGGGCAGAAAAGCTGTCATGTTCTCCTCACTGTTTCTGCTGCTCTGTTTTATGACCTCCTTGCAAATTCCATGTGACACTTAGAAAACCATTTCACCAAGATTCCACTCAGTAATCCACAGTAAACGGACAGTGCTAGATATTCAGAGTAAGGTTTGAGAATTCTGATCTAAAGCATTAGTGAAACTGTTTGGTTGTTATCTTCTGGATGAAGTTAACCAAAGCTTTACATCCAGAACAAAACAAAATCAAGATACTTAACACTCTTTTGCAACATAATCCCAACCTACTATAAAATGAATTGGTACTGTTAAAAGTAAAAAAGTAATAGCATTCAGCAGTGCACAGGGTACTTCCCAGGCAAATAAAGGCAGTAAATCTCTGCTCCAAGGTGTTATGAAAAAGATCAGATATACCAGTATCACTGTCAGTAAGAGGCATAAGAAGGTAAATAAATGGTAACAGAGAGTAACAGAGAAACCTGTTTGAGATATTTTTCCTATTACTGGCTACAGATCATTCTAATGGTTCCAAACTCGTAATATCAAAATCTAGAGTTGAGAAGGGAGGAGGTAAGGATCTTTAACCTCAGCATCTCATAGTACATCTTCTACTCACATCATGATCAGCTTTGCAATACTTCTACCACAGACCTAAGAACTAAAAGCATAAATCATACACTATCTGGCCAAAATCCCACCCTCCCTGCATTTGCTCCTGGGGACTCCAGCACCTTTGGCAAAAAAAAAAACAAACTGCATCCCAATACCTGGGCTTTCTTATTGCTACTTTCATCACTTTGCCCTGAATGACACTTCTCTCCTGTTGCAGCATCCATGCCCACATGCAATTTGAGCACCATGTGGAGTCTCAGCCTGAACCCAACCTGCTGGCAGGGCCTTACCCCAGATTTTTTGGCTCTGTTACAGCCTCTCCTATTCTTAGGTCCACATGGCAGAGACTCCATGTGTCATCCAGCAAGCAGCTGTACCTACTACATTGCTTTCTATACCACCCCATGTTCATGCTTGTTATCAGAGCCCTTCTCCCACCATATGACCCCTGTCCCATGCCTCACCCATCACACATCCCAACAGCACTGCTAAAGAGAGAGACTGGTAGGTTGTCAGTTGCTTAGAGATAAATTTGGGAACTGAAACGTATCCTGCAAGCTCAGTCCATTTGTGATGAAGTTTTCCAGGTAAATGTTGTTAGTACAGCTGTACCTGCATGTCTGTCCTACCACCAATACCTTTTTTAACAGTACATTAATACTTCTACTGGAGAAGCTTCCACTAGTTTCTTGAATGAACCATCCGTGCAAAGATGTCTGAACCTGGACTTTCATACAAGTATACGTGCACATGTGTGCACATATAAGATCATTCCCCTGCCATTACTATAAACACTTTTGATACAATGATGAAGATGAGAACTTTCAGGCCTGCATTTTAGCAAAGTCCTCGAAAAAAAAGATAGTTGTTTACATAAAGGGGCTGATCTAAGATCACTTCAAGTGGCTTCAGATATTTAGAGACTGCTGCTATGGTTCTCTCCTGGTTAACAGAATTTGTATCTGGAATATTTAAGTCCTTGCTATGTGGCAAAGAACTGATGCACTGCAGTGCAAATACAACAGCCTTCCTGCAATACAACAGATTTTTTCTCAAGCACTCGCCATGTTAAAATTAAAGAAACCTTGTAACAGAAGTAGGAGCACTGATCAGTTCATGACATCAAACTTCAGGCAAAGATACTTGTTCAGAGCTTTACAACCACTAATAAAACAACTAAACTAGAAATTACACTTTACTGTTCTGCCTCATTGTTCTTTTACAATAGTCAAAAGAAATACACAATTATTACCATAAAAATACCTCAGTGTTCAAAAGTAATCTCATAAGTGCTATGTTCTGCATCCATGCTGACTTGGATAACACGCACAATTTATCTAACAACAAAAGGATTAAGTGTGCCCATCTTGGCAGTATTAGCAGTTCATATCCCCTCTCCATGGCTTCTCAGGCGAAGGAAAATGTTTGTTACCGGAAGAAGCAATGTGAATAAAACCTGATTTTTAGGCGCCTCTCAAAGACAAGAGAGATGGGGAGGCTGCTATTTTCAAAAATAAGACCTGAAAACTGACTTAGCAATCTGAAGTATCATTTTTATCCACTTTGAAAGTGGAAAACACCAAAAGAACATGACTTGCAATAAAATCTACTAAGTTGGCAGCACAACAGTAGAAACACAGAAACCGCCTCACATCTACAGCAATTCTCCTCCCATCAAAGGCAGTGCGCAGTATGAAGTCACACAGCTGAAACTGTACACCTTTGATAGCTATTTGTCCAGACTTTCAGAACTGAAATACAACAGTCAAGTTGTTACAGTTTAAATGTGTATTTGCCCGAAATGCAGTAAAATTGTAAAAAACCAGAACCACCTGGAAACTCTGATGAAGCACAATGAAAGCAACTTTCATTATCTGTCAGTGTTTCAAGCACTATTTTATTAATATTTACATACCACCACCCATACAAAAACATCCACATAGGTTCATACTAAAGCTTCACCTCAAATTGATACCTCTTTTCCAACAGTAGCCCATGAAGTGTTTTTACACTCTTTCCATAACCAAAGCCAAACACAGAGCAATACTTCAATGGTATGTACTGACTCAGCCCCAGCGGACCAGTCTTTTGAGACTTGGACCACTAGAGGTCACTTCCGCATGGTGGTCTTCTGACATGAATGCGTGTAAATGTTCCCTGAACCTGCTCGTATTTTTTAGCATCCATGGTCTCTGTAACAGCAACTTCCACAATTCAGCCTATGCTCTCAGAGACATGAAAGAATCCTACCAGATTTCTGAACCATTACTTCCCTGGATACCTGTGCTGACTAAAGATGTCGTATTAACATGCCTCCATATTATCAAACCTACTGGTCCACAGTTTCCCAATTACTCTTTGAACAATTTTAAAAGAACTAAGGTATAAATGCTAACTTCCATTTCTGCAGTATTATACTAGTTGGTGTGTAAAACCAGTGCTTAATTCAGTCTTTCATAAACTTCATATTTCAGTTTGGGGACTTTCAGAAAAGTTCAATTTTTCCTCCACCATTATCCTTCTGCCATTATTAATTTACTTTTTCCTCCTCCAAAAACCTTGTTCTTAGCATGACTTATTCTACTTCTTTGTCAGATCCCTTCCTTTGAAGGAAAGGCTAGAGTGTGGGAACCTCCTTAGTAATGAACACTTCAGTTCAGACCAGTAACGACTGGTGCTCCTCAGGGATCAGTGTTGAGACTGGTCTTGTTCAACATCTTCGTCGCTGACATGGACAGTGGGATTGAGTGCGCCCTCAGCAAGTTTGCTGATGACACCAAGCTGTGTGGTTCAGTTGATACTCTGGAGGGAAGGAATGCCATCCAGAGGGACCTTGACACGCCTGTGAGGTGGGCTGATGCCAACCTCTTCAAGTTTAACCATGCCAAGTCCAAGGTCCTACACCTGGGTCGGAGCAATCCCAGGCACAGCTACAGGTTGGCAGAGAAGAGATTCAGAGCAGCCCTGCACAGAAGGACTTGGGGGTGCTGGTTGATGAGAAAATGAACATGAGCTGGCTTCAGTGTGCGCTTGCAGCCCAGAAAGCCAACTGTATCCTGGGCTGCATTAAAAGGAGTGTGACCAACAGGTTGAAGGAGGTGATCCTGCCCCTTTGCTCTTGTGAGACCTTACTTGGAGTATTGTGTGCAGTTCTGGTGTCCTAAACATAAGGACATGGCAGTGTTGGAACAAGTCCAGAGGAGGGCCACGAGGATGATCAGGGGACTGGAGCATCTCCCATATGAAGACAGGCTGAGAAAGTTGGTGCTGTACAGCCTGGAGAAGAGAAGGCTGCACGGAGACCTCAGAGCAGCCTTCCAGTATCTGAAGCGGGCCTACAGGGATGCTGGGGAGGGACCCTTCATTAGGGACTGTAGTGGTAGGACAAGGGGTAACGGGTTAAAACTTAAAACAGGGGAAGTTCAGACTGGATATAAGGAGGAAGTTCTTTACTGTGAGGGTGGTGAGGCACTGGAACAGGTTGCCCAGGGAAGTTGTGAATGCTCCATCCCTGGCAGTGTTCAAGACCAGGTTGGACAAAGCCTTGGGTGATACGGTTTAGAGCAAGGTGTCCCTGCCCACAGCAGGGGGTTGGAACTTGATGATCTTAAGGTCCTTTCCAACCCTAACTATTCTATGATTCTATAACTTTCCTTAGTTGTTCACATTATTACCATAAAAAAAATATTTTTTTCTTGTTTTTCACCAGTGCTATTACTGCTTCAAAAGTAATTTGGAGGTTACTATCCTTTCTGTCTACAGCATTCTGAAGGGGTTTTTCTATTGTTTACTTCAGAATTTGTATTAACTTTTTTAATAACAAATTTTTTTCTATTTATTATTATTTAAAGAAACATGTCCAGTAGATGCTCAGCTCCTGCCTAACAACACTGGTTTACTTACTGAGAGCAGTCCTGAGGAGAAACACTTAAGGGTGTTGGCTGCTGAGAAGCTGAGAAGCCAGCAGTGTGTGCCTGTAGCCCAGAAAGCCAACCTTATGCTGAGTTGCAACTGAAGAAGCATGACCAGTAGGTCAAGGGAGCTGATCCTCTCCCTCTATTCCACTCCGGTGAGGCTCCACTTGGAGTACTGTGTTTAGCTCTGGGACCCTAAACAAGAGGGACACGGACCTGTTGGGGTGAGTCCAGAGGAGACCATGAAGATGACCAGAGGGCTGGAGCCCATAAAGACAGACTGAGAGAGTTGGTCTTGTTCAGCCTGGAGAAAGCTCTGGAGAGAGCTTAGAGCAGCTTTCGGTACCTAAAGGGGGTCTACAAGAAAGCTGGAGAGGGACTTTTTCCTCAATGGAATGCAGTGATAGCACAAGGGAGCTTTAAATGGCTTTAAGATGAAAGAGCAGATTTAGATTAGATACTGGGAAAAAATTCTTTACTGTGAGGGTGATGAAACACTGGAGCAGGCTGCCCAGAGGAGCTGTGGCTGCCTCATTCCTGGAAGTGTTCAAGGCCAGGCTGGATGGGGCTCTTAGCAACCTCATCTAGTTGAAGGTGTCTCTGCCCATGGCAGGGGGTTGGCACTGATGATGCTTTAAATTCTTTCCAACCCAAACTATTCTATGATTCTATGGTTATTATTTACCACCTCCTTGCATTGTGCTGCTAGTGGAAGCTAACAGGCAAGAGAAATCAGTTCAGCAACTATGTTCAGATACAGCCTTGAAAAAAAGAGTTGCTTTTTTAATCGTATGTTAGTAGTACCTTAGTTTTAAGATCTTTACCCATACTTGTGTGCATAGCTGTTCAAACAGCTTGAAAAATGAAAACACTCTCTGTGACAAAAAAAAAAGAAAGCCCCCCTCAAGCCCAGTTGAATCCCTTCTCGGCAGAATAGCAACGCCCAGTTGAATCCCTTCTTGGCAGAATAGCAACTGAGTCATAATTCAGCTCTTCCTGATGAAAGATCAGACTGCAGCACAGAACAGGTAACTGTGGGAAAAGCTGAAGGGGCACACACAAATTATTCTCAGCTAGGGCAGGAGGAGGAGAAATCTATCTTCACCTGCAAGGATCAAATAGCTGTTGAACTTCTAAGTGCAACTACCAAAAGGCTAAAGAAAAAAACATTTAAAATATTATTTTAATAATGACTGTAGAATAGGCCATGAACATTCAGAAAATAACAGGAAATGATGAGACAACCTAGAAGAAAGAAAAATCAGTATTTTGATTTACCTGCTTTTAACATTGTTCTTTGATGGTTCTGAAAATGACAGTATTCTGAGAAGAAAGCTGGATAAAAGTTGTTATATCACTCTGGTTTTGTCAGTCACTGCTATTTCTAATGGATATCACTTCTTCCTGGTTTTAGTTTGCATGTTAATATATATTTTGTGTTCATAAAGGACAATTTAACAAAGATAACACAAACTTACAGGAATTATACACTCACTTGTCACATCTATAACACCGGCAGTGTGTGTCTGTAGAAACAGGAAAAAAAATATATACATACACCCACAAGTCTCCAGGCTTCGCTTATCACTGCATACTGAAGCCGATTCAAAGCAAACCCTTCAATTTCTCTGTTCAATTTTACAGGAGATTGACCAATCTTCTTCATCAGGGCATATGTTCTCTCTGTAGTAGAAGGATCTGTTTCTGGATGAGGAACAATTTCAACCAATGGCACATAATAAGGTGGATTTACCTCAAGAAAAATCACAAAAGAAGAATGTCAACTATCAACAAATTAACAGAAAGCTAATAAAAAGCACTTTTATAGCTTGCTACTAGCATGGGTATTTTCCATTGAACACAGTTAGCCTTATCTTCAGACCCTGAAAGACTTCACCAATCCAATAAAAGCTGGTGTAGTAATTCAAATTAATAATAATAATAATAATAATAATAATAAAATATGTTGCATTAAATCTAACTCTCTTTAACCCCAGCAAAGCTCATGGAGCTACACTAAAAATGACAGCACTCTAACAGTGTTAGAAGATTTTATATGCAAGTTAAGACAATTCATGTTTTTTCATGTTGTTTCAGACTGTTTGCTGTTTTAAGACATATGGTCACCACCTATCTTTCCAAATGAAGCAAGGCATTTCCTCTCAGATATTCATGAACTTTATAATAAAGTTACTGCTGCTGAACACCACATGTAAGATGCAATACTTAATAGATAAGCTGTTACTAGCCCAAGCCTGTAAATATATGCTAAACAGTAATAGATATTGCATAAACTCCCCATACTTTAAAAAAATTACAGGTTATCTTCAAACACTGTACTACTTTTTTTTCCCTAAATGTAATTTCTCATCAAGTCAAGACCTTTGTGTAATGTATTTTTGAAGCAATAAATAAAAAATTCTAAAGAATATATCAGAAACAGCTAAGAGTTCTTAGTTCATAGTGTTACAGGCAGTAACACTGCCTGCATGCTCTCTGCAAAAGCGGCAGCACATCAGCCATATTTTTAAGGTGTTAAGCTCAGCTCTTGGTTTAGTTTCCATGCAATAAGAGGAGCTAACATACCATAAATCGCTACCATAAATAACCCTGACATTTAAGGGACGGTAATTAAGTACCAATTCTTTCACCATGCTTCCATACAGTTAACTGCTCTTAACTGTGCTCATGTAAATGCAAGGACAGGATTTAGTCACAGCAATGAGGAAGCAGTCTTTTCTCTCTGGTGTTCTTTCATTTCAGTACTTACATGGTTCCCTTTACTGTAGGGTCTGACCAATGCATAACCTGATATAGGTTACATTTGCTCTAACTACTGATGTAACATTCTTCATTCCCTTTAAAGTGCCTTGTGTTCCAACATAACCTTTTTCACATCAGACTCTCCGACAGTGCCACCACCAAATCTGAGAATGGCATGATGGACATCGCTGCAGGTGTGGTGCCAAGCAATTTAGCAAGACCCAAAACACTGCAAGCACCAACACATTCTTGTAAGCCTTTTCTAACCCTTAAGTATATCTCAGGTTCCAACCAGGACCAGGACAAGTTAATTGTTGAGAGAGACTGAGGCTATTATAAATTTCTTCCAAGATTAGTGTTGACAGTGATCTTATTGAAATATTCTATTTCATGAACTTGGCACAGGGAATACATGGGTGTGTTCTTGAACACACTGAGGAGACTCTGGAAGACAATCTTTTAGGAATGAGGTAATAGATGTTGGTAAAAACTAGAAGCGGTAAAATGTGGGTGAAACTGGGGATGCAGGAAGGTCTCTAAAAATGAGAAGCTTTTCTTCAGGGAGCAGAAGAGCTTACCTTAGAGTAACAAAATGAAAACTAAGAAAGAATATGACAAAGTAAATACAGAGAAAGAATTAAGCCACACAAAAGCTGACAATAAACATAAAATTATTTAATTGACCATTAGTAGGACTGGAACAAAAATTAGAAGACACAAACAACTTTGAGCAGAAGTAGTGCAGCTAAAAAGAAATAATCTAACAGATACAGCTTAATACATTTTTAAGGTTATTTGATTAAATGGTTTCCTGCACAGCAAGGGACTCCCCTCAGTGACACAGAGTCTCATCCAGCTCCATACTGCTAGTTGTGTGATCTAGCAGGCACACACTGTACATGAAAAACGAACCTCTCTGCAGAAGGCCTCTACTGATACACTGCCTGAAAGTGCCTGAAGAGAACAGCTGTACCTACAAGTATTCTGTGCATTTCTATCTGACAGCTGTGCTATGGGTTTCATTTATTTTTTCTAATTTCTGAACTTACTGTTATGTTAAGCAAAGGGATGAGTTCCTTCTGCCTTTTGATCATTTAATTTAATCTCTCCTCAACATGCTCACCTGTGCTACAGGTTTTACAACTTTAGCTTTTAATTTTTCTGGTGCATAAAACTCCATGCTTGTTTTTAGTGTCTTCCAGAACTGCTTGATTCCTACAGGCACTACTCTCCTACTGTAACATTGAAGATGTTAATAAGGCCATGGTTAAAACAAAAAACATCAAAAGACAACAATTACTACAAAGCAAGCATGTTTCCTGACATAACAGATGCAGAAAGGCCCCTGAAAGAGTACACTGCCCTGAGTGAAGTTTACTAAGAAAATAGTCTCAGTTGGATTGCAAAGTAATTTCAGAACAACTACATATTTTAATGCACTCTGACTATGCCTCAGAAAAATACATATAACCTTACAGCAGCAACCTAGAAAATGTTAACACAGGGACTCGCTACCTTTCCAGATCCGATACAACCTGGTTTCAGAAGTGGCTCCTATAAAGGCCACAGCTCAAAGTAAACTGGTACAGACCAACTTGGGAAAACAGTAAGAAAGAGTAAGAAACTCAAAGACTGACAGTCAGAGAGTAGGCGGAAGCCCAGGAATGGGTTAAAAAAAAATCATAGCTATAGTTACTTAATACAGAAGTCTGTAAGAGACATTATCTCTTCTCTTGCACTGTCTCCCACATTGGAGATATTCAAGGCCCGCCTGGACAAGTTCCTGTGTGATGTACTCTAGGTTACCCTGCTCTTGCATTGGGGTTGGACCAGATGATCTCTTGAGGTCCCTTCCAACCCTTGGGATTCTGTGATTCTTTTAGACTGGAGAAAGGGTATACACAGGTGCATACTTCCACGTTTGATTTTTTAATTTTATTATTATTTTTATTAAAATGGGTTGAAAACTAATTATACAGAAAGCAACCATCCTTTTGCTTCCCAGTCACCTCAAGGCATACAGGTGGTGGTGGAGAGGTGTCAGAAAGGGACTGACCAAATGCTTTGACACTGCAACGTTAGGCTACAGGTAGCTGTAGAGACATTACAGTAAAGTAGCACTGTAATTTTATAATCATGCTGCCACTCTTCAGCATGGCCCTGGAATTGACATTTACTTTACACCCTGAAGGATGCCCTGGACATACAACATGTAGTTATCATACTGCAGACAGCAGAGCAGTACCTTTCTCCAGATACTGTCAGCCTTCATAACAACAGTTCTCAAGTGATCTGTCAAACACCAGGCTAACATTAGGCTAACAAATTCATTAGCTACTGAGTAGTGAAAAACCGAAACAGTAAGAATCCCAGTGACCAAGACAAAATGCTTTTCCATGTGGAGAAGACACCTGATAAAACTGCTGTCTGGCAGCCCCATGCAGACCTCTACAAAGGCTCACAAGTGCCCTTTTTCAGGTTCTGCTGCCACCTCTAGTCAGGCCAATTTTGCATCAGTGCCCTGGCCAAGCTGGTCACAAAGCATGCAAATTCAGCTCCAAGTACGATTTGCTCCATTTCATCCACTTGCTTTTTCTCTTCTGGTATACTGTTTTTGCATCAGAAGTCTGAAGAAACCAGAGTCAAAAGCTTCCATATTCTGTTGACATTACCTAACAAAGCTCATGCAGCTCACTGTCTGGGCCCTCACTGTTCCCCAACAGCAGCTGAAAAAGGATACCAGAAAAGACCAATGATGCCACAAGAATAAAGAAATTTACAGGTTTGCTTCAAAACACAGAATTCCTAAATTTTGGGAGCCAGTTAATGGAGTAACACACAATAATATGATCACAACAGCTTACATAGAACCTATCTTGAGCCAACAATACGAATCATGCATACACCCTCTCAATTTAGAAAATGCTGCTGCTCAATGAATGACCAAACTAAAGCTCCTCTGAAATCAAATGATGGCAGACAAGCACTCCAAATATCCTTCTACATCTCTCGGTATGTTTGGAAGAGTTTGGGATGCAGTTTAGCTAAACACCTGTACTACTACTACAAAACTAAAACATGACATCATACTTACAGGATGTGACACAATACACCGCTTAATATGTTTAAGGCCACTGAATAACTTGCTGGGTAAGAGACAAGAGGTTGAACTGCTCAAAATAGCATTGTCACCGATGATAAGATCTAACTGACTGAAAATCTTCTTTTTCAGTTCCAAGTTTTCTGGAGTACATTCCTGGAATAAAAAAAAAAAAAAAAAAAGTATTAGAGGTTTTCTAGTTTAGTAGTATTTTTCCATGTATTCCAGACTTCACTGGTCCCACCATGACACCTAGGAACGCAGCATAAACCATTTACTTTAATCGGCCTAGATATACCTGTGAGCCACCACACAAAAATACTTTCCCACACAGAAAGAAATGGAAAGCCCAAGAGTTCACTATAGCAGAAAATGCACCATCACACACCACAGGAGATCTAACACAAAGAAAATCATTCTGCTTTGCCTAAAATACAGACTTTTACTCACACACACAGATAACACAGTACAAAGGAATAAGACCTGGTCTCCATTTTTTGTTTTTAGGAGAATTTCACAATAGAAGTCAGTGCTCTCTCTCATACAATATGGAAGTTAAGAAGTGTATCTCAAAAGAAAACAAACTTACAACCTCCAGAACTATAGCAAGAGATTCCAAGGCACAGTTCTGGAACCTGCACTGAAACAACCCTCAGTAGCCCTCATGCTTAAAAAGCTTGAATACCTCCATTCATTTGAACGCTGGGAAAGATTTCTGAAGTAGAATGCTCACTATCAGAACTTCTCCCAAAGGTACTGAGCACATCCAGCTCTGCAGTATTGTGTGAAATTCCATATGTATGAACCAAGAGCCATGATCTACAGTCACCAGAATTTCAAAGTTACCCCCTATTGCTACCTGAAGGAGAACATGCAGAAATCCACCAGTCTGGGAACAAGGACATGGGAGAGTAACCACAGTGGATCCCACAACCAATAGGAAAGACTTCAGTCTATGAGATAAAAACCGGGGAATAAAGCCAGCATGTTTCCTGGTTTTTTTTTTTGAAGGGTTTTAAAAAATCCAAACAGTATCCCCAATTTGTAAAACCTCAGCTTTGCCTACAAAACACAAGAAAATAGCTGCTCTTTTGAACTCTAACCTTCTCCCACCCGTCAGTACTTCATTTTGTCCTTTCTGTTATGCTGAACAGCACATGAGGATAGGGAGAAAGGTTATATATTGAATATAATCCAAAAACTTATATTTAATACCTGCAGCTTCAGACTCTGTGTCAGGAATGCCCAGAGCCAGAGTTTTTAACCAGTAAATAGGTTAAAAGTAATTGAAGTCTTAAAAAATAAGCAAGTTGCATGGAACATTACTAAAAGTTCTATGATTCAGAGATAAACAGGGTCATTTAAGAACTCCAGATGGAGCCCAAAGTTAGAGATAGCCTTATCAAAACAAAATGATACTCTGCTTGTAATTCCAGGATCTCTGCTTGTTGGTTAAGTTTAAAAAGTTTCTTTCAGTAAAGCCAAAGATGAAGAGAACGCTGCAGATAGTATTCAAGCTAATAAAAGAGTTGCTCTGAATAGGTTTGTGAACTTGAAACTCTAAGCCTCCTCTCACATCAGATGATAATCAAAAGGCAAACTCAAACCTAGTGGAAACTCAAACCTGCCACAGTTACATAAGGCTTCTGAATGGGCCATTTGCTTTTACTTTCTCATATAGTGTCACAATTGTATTCAGGTTGTTGGACCAGTGCAATAAAGTTTCTGTCCTCAAGCATGCAATTATTTTCCCAGAGACACCAACTCCCTGAAGAACAGGGGCGAAATTAAGCTCTAAACAATCCATTAAACAGGAACCTCACTTGCTGTCAGTCATGGAGCCTGAAGCAGTCTGAAGCTATTCTGTTTACCCTGAGAAAGAGAAGATCAAACAGTAAGCAGATAAGATACGGTTTTAAAGCTACCAGTCTCTCTCAAAGAATCAGTGCAAAAAGGCTAGCATACACCTCTACGCATTTTAAGTGACACACTATATTTCTGCACCCTTTTTGTAAAGAAGATCATACTTCTCATTTGCAGTGAACAGTACACTTTTGTTCCAAGGCCTAAGCACCTAAACAAGGTTGCTACTAATGTGATTTCCAATTTAAACTTCATTAGACATCTTTTTTAACAGCCTAATCAGAATATGACAGTTGTTAATTTTTAAAACACACCTCCTGGTTGAGCTGTATTGAATTAAAGACTTAAAGGTAATAGGCATTACACTGTTCAAAAACATGTTCGGAGAACGCATGTCAGCTACTTGACCAACCCATGAACTCTTAAAGAACTACACAAAGATAAACATGTACTAGATTAAAGGACAAACTAAAGGACAACACTGATACCCAGAGAAGGCAACTGAGGTCTAGTTGCCCCTAATTAAAAAGCTGCACTCATATGACACAACCCCATGAATACCAGTATAGGAAATCTGGGGAGTTTCATCTGTTTAAATACAGTGTCCCTGTGTTTCTGCACAGACCATTCCCACTATTCTATTCGCCATCTGTGCTCCCACGTGTGTCCACACTCACCTAAATGAACAACTTAATTTACCCATGTTTAAAGGCTGGCATCTACCCAGGTTCTTCCCATCCATGCTCAGGTATGCCAAGGCAGTAACTCACCTGTACCACCTAGGAAAACAATCCCCAAAACACCACCTTGCAAAATACCTTCTCCTTACACTAGCAACAGGAATCACTGCCAAGGCTGCAAATTTATTAGTACTGGAAGGTGAAACAAAGCATGGCCTTAGCTGCAATTTGCGGGGTGCTTCTGTAGAACAGTTCCCAGAGTCAAGTGACAGCAATTCTCTTCTCTTGTAGAATAAGGATACAGCAGCAGCTTTCAGAGCACCAAACCATCTCACAAGATGGACGCAGACTGTCAGCTCTCCTGCAAATGGAACTACATAAATGTCCTGCTTTTTGCTGGAATATGAAGATCTTCACAGGGTTAAGAGACAAAAAGAGTTCTGAATCTCAGAAAAGCAGCTTTTCTAAAAGTTTTGGTGCCTAATCCACGTATACAAATACTTTCAATACCTTCTGTAGTTATACTCTACTAGAAAAAATTTCCCAGAAAAATATTTCAGGCATAACTCTTTTATTTTCAATCTATCAAGTCACGTTAGAATGTCTTATTTCTAAAACAAAGCCTTATTAACACAGATGTTTATAAAGCAGGGACCTGTGGATTTAAAAAAACCATTCAGATTATCTATATAAAGACAGACTAAAAATACCTGAAAAGGAAACTTGGAAATTTAACTACCTGAAGCCTACATTTCAAAACACTATTACCATAGCTAGAGTCTGTACAGTCAAGTACAACTATTCTGTATAATGTTACCACATTCAAATAATAGTAACCCAGCTGACTTAGAAAAAGTACAGATACTAAAATGATCTCTCTACAAGTTAAACCCTGCATTTTTACAACCAATTCTGTTCCTCCCAGTACTACTGGCAAAGCTGAGCTTACTGAAGTTACCAAAGCAAGACTGCACCTATTTGCTCCACTTACAGATGCAGACTGCTGTGTTTCTGTCATTACCACCATTTGATAGCATCCATGAAGTCAAATTACAATTTCAGCAAAACACTATTAACAATGTTCACTACTATCGTTCATATTTCACTGCTAATTATTATTTCTATTTAGGCTTTTGTATGGACATGCTAGTTTGGTTTTCTGCCAAGTCTGAGATCTGTATTTCTGTTCTTGAGGACCTAAGATGCACCTTTTATTAAGGAAACCAGAGCTTATTTCTTTTGTATTCCATGTCAGACACTGATGTGCAGTCTACTCAGTAAACAAGGGTCACACACATGAACCCTGGGAACCATATCCCCTGCAATTAAAAAATGTGACATTTTGACTGAAGAGTCTGGGAATTCAGCTAGTGAAACAAGCAAAGAAATAAAATGGTATTTTTAATATCAGAACAAATTTTTGTTAACCGTTATGATTTAGCTCAACTATCTAAAATGTGTTATGCATTGTATAGGTTTCATAATTTCACAAAAAATTCAAAATTATTATGTATTTCAAACACAAATAGTTGAGTGCATGTATTTTGGACTTTTCCATCACAGTCTCCCCCACAATGGCGAAATAGTTTTAGATGCTTATTCTGAGACACTTTAAAGATTGATTGATGGCTTGGCTTCGCCAGCAAAGATTTGGGAAGGGCTTCGGTATGTATATATACCAGGATATACATGAAGACAAAGTGCCAAATAAAAATGCATAATTTCAAACAGCAAGAATAGTGGTGGGAAAACATATTTACTTCAGATTCCTTTTAGAAAATGATGTTAATGTCATCTATGTGTAAAGGCAGGGACAGCAGCTGGGCATGAGACATACACACTCTTGCATATTGCTGTAGGGTTTTGGGATGCAGCACAGACATGTACACACAGCTGTTGCTGAAGAAGTCCCCAGGCTATTGCACACCTTTCAGTGCGGTGTCAGCATTTTGATCAGTTAAAATGAGGAAGATTAAAAGAAAAAAAAAACAAAACAAAAACCCCAAACAGAGAAACAACCAAACAGCACAGACTCTGATAATAGACATAATTATGTTACAGCATGACTAGTACTGGAGCCCCCAGCAGCTACAGTCACAGGGGAAGCAGGGGGAGCACCACAGCAGGGACATGAGGTTAAGTGAGATTTAACCCTGAAACACTTAGAGGTGATGCAGAAACACAAACCATATGGGATATACACAAGGGAACAGAAGCGCATCAGGTTGTTTGCCCCTCTATCCCCTACAGATAATCATTCCACACAGCTGGGTACACAACTTCAAGATGGTTTCATGCATATGTCCAAATACCAGGTCTTTTAACAAAAATATGTTTGGCAAAAAAAAAGATTCCTTGGATGTAAACCAACTGTAGTTAGCCCACTGCCAAGGCTGCGTAGCTTGTTTTGAAGACTTTATTTTGAACCTGAACAAGAACTATCCTGTAGGCCAAGGGTAAGAAAGCAGGATAAGGACAGCAGCTCCTTTAACTGAAAAGCAGAATGGAAATTGGATAATAATGACAGGGCACCATTATCATTGTTTGACACAAAAAGGTAGAAAGGTACAGGCTTTCTAAAGAGTAGGTACGCACAGAAGTAAAATGCTTAACACAGGAAAGTAGGAATCATATCACATAAGGATTTTAGGAACAGGTTAACCTATTTCTGACAGACAATTGTCTAGGTATGACTGATCCTTCCTTGGGACCAAGTAACCTCTGAAGTCCCTTCCAGCCTGATTTTGAATAACTCTAGCGTGTACAGCAGCAAAGGTAAAGAGGAACATTCTGATAAAGGTGAGGTTTTCTTACACACTGATCTGGTGAGGAGCAGAGGACTAGAGGCATGGGGGGTAATGCAACAACAGACAGACATGGGGTGCAAAGTGATAGAACAGGGACAACACCACCCATACCAGTTTAACTCTGATTCACGGGATTTGAGCTTGTTTGTATTTCCATTCAAAATACAGTTATAAAAGTGTCTTGCAGCAAATCTGTAAATGCCTGGCTTTTAGAACAGTGCTAAGTTCATATTCAGAAGAGCTTTAATAGAATTCAAAACATCAACTAAAGGACAGTAGATAAGTAAGTTGCTTCCAACAGTACTTCCAGACTAACCTAATTAAAAAAAAGTAGGTCTCCAAATGTAAGGTATTAACTTCTTGGTTGTCTTCAATTTATGAGCAAATACCAGTGTGAAATCTGATGCTTCTTAAATCCTACCTCTTGAGTGACATGAAAGATTGTCTACCATATGATACTGTACAAGTAAATAACACTTTGGTGAGGTGAAACACAGCATTTACATAAAAATATTTTGTACTTCCCTATAGTTCAGAAACATACCCTGTTAAGGAACTGAAGCAATAAAAATTTCAAGTTACTGCCATTTTATACTGCTCAGACTAAATGACTGAATTGCAAGTGTGTGTTCAACCTTTCGTATAAAATACAAAACATATTTAACAAAGTACTAACTCTCAGAAGTACATTTTCTACAAATCAAACTTGCAGATTTGAGAGTCTTTGGGGGGACAGTGTAGGGTTTTGTTTCTTTTTTTTTGAACACACAAGAAATGAAGGCAACTTTTACTTCATCTAGTATCAGTATCATGCCATGAAGCGATCCATCTTTTTCCATGATGTTCATGTGCCTTACAAGACTTTCAAAAGACAGACAAGCTGGTCACGCTGCTCCAGAAGGGATGAAGATCCGTTCTGTTCCCTTAGGGAAAGGCAACAAGATCTCAGATAGGTTACTGACATCCACCTCCCAACATCCTTTCTCAAAGGATCAGATCTTTTGTTTTCTTCTACTGTAATTCCATTGATCCTCCTGAAAAATAGGGTAAGTGATCTAGGAAAAGCAATGGGAATAAAATACAGCCTAGAAAGGAGCACTGGAAATGAACCTGAAGCAAGATTAACTGCTGGGCAGGATGATAATTACGGCAGTGACAACCTCCTGTAACAGGGACCAACACCATATTCAAGTCTATAATGGTAACACCACCAGTTGATTTATGCACAGGATAGAGAGGGAATGAATGTTAGAAAGTTTGGAAAGAGAAAAGACCGTTCAGCAGCAGCACCACAGCAGCGACACTGGAAAGCTGTTTACCCAAACATCATCTTTCAGTTCAACTTAAACGCTGACTTGGCAAAGTTTTTTTACAGTCAATCTTTGTGATCAGGCTGTTTCAAACCCTAAAATCAGGAAAAGAGTTTTCTCAAAACCTCTGCAAAAATGGCAAGTCAGGTCACATGCTTAAAACTAGCTCCTTCAGAAGCCAAAACATAACTTCTGGTGCCTCAGGTCAGTTTTTAAGACAATGAGGGTAAAACTAGGCCTAAGGTTGTATTTACCCAGTTGAAAGCAAGTAGACTCATGTTTGTCCAGTGCCTGGAGCTGACCAGTGACCAGTCCAGAAGAAGCCATGTTACTGCAATGCTTGCGTACTCTGCCTTCCAGCAGCTTCATATTTACAGAGGTATGTCATTAATGCAAGCTTCCAAACCAGAATCTATGGGCTCAGGGCAGCTGAAGACATCTTCACCCACTGCTGTCAGCAGATATTCCCTCATCCCCAGTAGTAAAAAGGTTTTTGAAAGCCATAAGGAAAGTAAGACGAAAGCTAGGGGTAGAAACTGGTACCAGACACAGACAAATTTTTATGACAGGAGACACCTATTGTCAAGGCTCCCAAATCAATGCTGGGCTCCCCTTCTGAAGCCACCACCATGGGAAGATACTGTTCTAAGGCAAAATTGTAAATGCCTCAAGATCACAAGGTGTAAGTTACAAACTTAATTTCATGCCCTTGCCAGCCTACTTTGTTCCATGCTACATCATGACTGATGGGTTCAGAGATCACCCCTCAGCTACCCTCTGCAGCCAGCTTCAACCAGCCCAGCCAGGCCTTGCACTCACCAAGGTACATGGTGGCTCAAGTGTCAAGAGTAAGATTTTACCAACAGTTAGTAATCTTATCCTCTGAGAGATAGCAAACGTTATTATTCTTTCAGTAAATTGTTCCAAAGCAAAGCATTTAAAAATATATGTTTTAATTTTACTAGCATTGTGCCAAGATGTCATACGAGTACTGGACTGATTTCTATTCAGTTTATATTCTTCAGGAACTAGACACACAATCACTCAAACATATTTTTAATAGTGAAAGGAGTACTACTGAGTTTAGTACTCAGTAGTTATATATAGACACAAGACAAAAATCATCATATAGTTACGGAGGAAAGTTAAGAACACAGTATTAAGAAACATTTATCTCATCCATGATATTCCCATGCCAGGGACATTAAAATACAAATGCATCTATTAATTTGACTCCATGTGTCTTTATGGAGTTTTCAGCTAACAGAAAAGTTGTTTCAGAATTAAAGATTTTAATGATGTAAGAAGTTTGCACTGCATGTTCAACTAAATGCTATAGGTTATGCACTTCTAAGTAGCATAGAAAAGCTCTGAGAAGTGAAACTGGGCAAATACTCAGTTTTACAGTAAAAAAACACAGACCAATTTCCTTCTGAAGCTGATGCAAAGACAAGTTACTTCATAAAAATGCTCAGGAGAAGGAATATGTAAAAAAATACCCACCAAGGCATACCTTTTTCTAAAGGTTCTTGACATTACTGTTAGGAATTTTCCCCTTACTCAATGCTTCTACTTACTTCTTGCATCTTTTTCACTTTTATATCTTCACCAATGTAATTTAAGAAGTTTCACTTTTTACTACTTCATCTCATTTGTTCTACATTATGTCCCATGAGAATGACATAGAAGGCAACTGTTCACAGAATTCATTCAAGGAGACCAAATATGAAGGAAATTTTTACAGCTTGAAATGGATTTACTCTACATATGCCAAATTTGAAGAGAAGTTATGGTTTAACAAACTGAAATCCAGGGTAATCAAGTACAGTTCTCATAGGAGTCTTTAACAAGTTAATCAGTAGGCTGTATCATTAAGCAAGAAAACAAAGTTCTCTATATTCAGCTAACAGGAATGCAACTGATGTTTCATTTTTTAAGCAATTAAACATCAGAACACTTGCCCTCATAAATTACAATTAGTCGGTTTTGTCCTTCCAGGTTCAAAGCTGCACTAGGCAATGTTTCTGAAGTTTAATACACTTTAGCGACAAAGTAGTATGTTCGCTGCTTAAATAATGCTGTGAGCCTAAGAATTCTCTAATTTTCTCTTGAGAAGAGGGTGGAAAAGACTAGTTCAAGTAACTTGCCCATTTACATTGTATATTTGGTAACACTTTGTATTAAACCAAAATTTGATGTTATGGTTTGAAATTGATGAGCTGGTATGATGATCATCACCAGTGTTTCACAAGTATTTGCTACCCCTGAGCACAACTACTTCAGCTATTGAGTTTATTTTTATTTCTATACCAAACAACTACATGTTGAGGTATCAAAAGGGCTAAGGGAACACAAAATAGTACCAGAAAGCTTGAGTTACCCCAGGTAGACTGTTGCTATTCAGAGGCTATCAACACAATACTGCTGCCTTCAATACCTGAAGGGAACACAAAGATTCTTCTCAGAGGTCCATGCTCATAAGACGAAAGGCAAGAGACTCAAGTTGAAAAAAGGGAAATTCCAATTAGATACTGGGTAAGAAGTCACACAATGAGGGTAATCAAACATTGTAACAAGTTACCCAAAGAAACCAGTAGTGTTTATCCTTGAGAAATATTCAAGGCTCAACTGCATAAACAGTCCTGCAATGGGTTGGACCAAATGATTTCCACAGATTTCTTCCAACTCAAAATTACTTTGATTCTGAACCATTTTCTCGATGTCTGTTTCATTGAACAGCTGATGGAGAGAGAAAGGCAGAAGAAGATGCAGTCCCTGATTTAATCTTAAGTAGCATGCAAGGCCTTATTAAAAAAAACTTACTGCTGAAGAGACTACATAGCATACTACTGAATACTACATACTGAAGAGGAACAATAGCATACTAAAATTTCAGTATGTCTGTTAGAGCAACAAGAACCAATAACTCCATCGCAGCTGTGCTCAGCTTCAAAAGAAGATAGAAAAATAAAATGTGAGGATGATAAGGAGATGCAAAGTTGGTAGTTACAAGGATCAGATCCTTACAGGTAGCATACAGAGAAAGTAAAGACACCATACAGACATACCAGGTAGTAAGAAACACTTGAAAGAGCAAAAGAAAATTGGCAGAACTAGGAGAGTCTTCTGGAAGCAAGAAGGCAGCCTTCACAAAGTTGATACAATACCCAAATTAATGCTGTGATGTAGGATTGTTAATCTGTCAAAATAAGACAAAACAAAGGTGGTGGCACACACACAGACAACCCCACCCCTTCTCACATTTTACGGGAGGAGTAATAAAAATTAAAATTTCCCCCTTCTTGGACAAGAATGAATAGGAACAAGAAATCAGTGTACAGAAGGATCTAGAACTGGAAAATACCCACTGAGCAGTGATTTCTTTACAACTGTTCTGTTTTGCCTTCTAGTCCTTGCAGAAAACTGAAGCCTTGGTCTTTGGGCTCCCAGGGTCTACCTCAAATTAGAAGAAGCCGAAGAATTTACAGAACAGAGGAGAGTGGGATAAGGACCAAAGTACTGAAAAATGCTTTGATATGGCTGAATATCAAACGCACTAACAATGATGAGAAACTACATAGAATCATAGAATAGTTAGGGTTGGAAAGGACCTTAAGATCATCAAGTTCCAACCCCCCTGCCATGGGCAGGGACACCTCATGCTAAACCATATCACCCAAGGCCTCGTCCAACCTGGTCTTGAACACTGCCAGGGATGGAGCATTCACAACTTCCCTGGGCAACCTGTTCCAGTGCCTCACCGCTCTCCCAGTAAAGAACTTCCTCCTTATATCCAGTCTAAACTTCCCCTGTTTAAGTTTTAACCCATTACCCCTTCTCCTACCACTACAGTCCCTAAAAAAGAGTCCCTCCCCAGCATCCTTATAGGTCCCCTTCAGATACTGGAAGGCTGCTATGAGGTCTCCATGCAGTCTTCTCTTCTCCAGGCTGAACAGCACCAGCTTTCTCAGCCTGTCTTCATATGGGAGATGCTCCAGTCCCCTGATCATCCTCATGGCCCTCCTCTGGACTTGTTCCAACACTTCTATGTCCTTTTTATGTTGAGGACACCAGAACTGCACACAATACTCCAAGTAGGGTCTCACAAGAGCAAAGGGGCAGGATCACCTCCTTCGACCTGCTGGTCACACTCCTTTTGATGCAGCCTAGGATACGGTTGGCTCTCTGGGCTGCAAGCGCACACTGAAGCCAGCTCATGTTCATTTTCTCATCAACCAGCACCCCCAAGTTCTTCTCCACAGGGCTGCTCTGAATCTCTTCTCTGCCCAACCTGTAGCTGTGCCTGGGATTGCTCTGACCCAGGTGTAGGACCTTGCACTTGGCATGGTTAAACTTGATGAGGTTGGCATCAGCCCACCTCACAAGCATGTCAAGGTTCCTCTGGATGGCATTCCTTCCCTCCAGCATATCAACCGAACCACACAGCTTGGTGTCATTGGCAAACTTGCTGAGGGCGCACTCAATCCCACTGTGCATGTCAGCGACGAAGATGTTGAACAAGACCGGTTCCAACACTGATCCCTGAGGGACACCACTCGTTACTGGTCTCCAGCTGGACATTGAGCCATTGACCACAGCTCTTTGTGTGCGGCCATCCAGCCAGTTCTTTATCCCCCAAGTGGTCCATCCATCAAATTGATGTCTCTCCAATATAGAAACAAGGATGTCGTGTGGGACAGTGTCGAACACTTTACACAAATCCAGGTAGATGACATCAATTGCTCTACCCCTGTCCATCAGTTCCATAGCCCCATCATAAAAGGCCACCAAATTGGTCAGGCAGGATTTCCCCTTAGTGAAGCCATGCTGGCTGTCACCAATCGCTTGTTGATTTTCACGTGTCTTAGCATGCCTTCCAGGAGAATCTGCTCCAAGATTTTGCCAGGCACAAAGGTAAGACTGACTGGTCTGTAATTCCCCAGGTTATCCATTTTCCCCTTCTTGAAAATGGGGGTTATATTTCCCTTTTTCCAGTCATTGGGAACTTCATCTGACTGCCATGATTTTTCAAATATAATGGCCAGCAGCTTATCAACTTCATTCGCCAGCTCCTTCAGGACCCGCAAATGGATTTCATCAGGACCCATGGACTTGTGCACATTCAAATTTTTAAGATGGTCTCGAACCAGTTCCTCACCTGAAGTGGGCCCAAGGTCTTCATTCTCACAGTCCCTGCGTCTGCCTTCCAAGACTTGGGTGGCGCGGTCAGAGCCTTTGCCAGTGAAGACAGAGGCAAAGAAGTCATTCAGAACCTCAGCCTTCTCCAAATCCTGTGTAGCTAGTTCTCCTGAGGGCTTCCAGAAGGGGTCTACGTTACCCCTAGTCTGTTTTTCATTTGCTACGTACCTGTAGAATCCCTTCCTGTTATCCTTAATATCCCTAGCCAAGTTTAATTATAACAAGGCCTTAGCTTTCCTAACCTGGTCCTTAGCTTCTTGGACAACATCCCTGTACTCTTCCCAGGCCGCCTGTCCTTGCTTCCATTTTCTGTAAGACTCTTTTTTCATTTGAATTTTCCTCAGCAGCTCCTTATCCATCCAAGGAGGTCTCCTGGCCCTCCTGCTGCACTTCCTTCTAGTTGTGATGCAACACTCCTGAGCTTGTAGCAGGTGTTCCTTGAATATCGACAACAGTCTTGGGTCCGCCTGCCTTCTAGGGCTATATCCCATGGAACCTTACTAAGCAGGTTCCTGAAGAGGCCAAAGTCTGCTCTTTTGAAGTCCAGGGCAGTGAGCTTGCTGCGCGCTCTTCTCACTGTCCTGAGGATCTCAAATTCTACCATCTCGTGAACGCTGCACCCAAGGCTGCCCTGGAGCGCCACATTTCCAATGAGCCCTTCCCTGTTGGTGAGCACAAGGTCAAGCATGGCACCTCCCCTTGTTGGTTCCTCTATTACTTGCAGAAGGAAGTTGTCTTCCACACAACCTCCTGGATTGCTTGTGCCAGGCCATACCATCATTCCAAAAGATGTCAGGGTGGTTGAAGTCACCCATGAGAACGAGGGCCTGTAAGCATACTCGAAACAAAATTTAATGTACACTATTTTGGTACCAAAGTGCGGAAGAATGGCAACCGTAACTCAACTTCAGGAAAGATCTCAACAATGTATCTGTAAGCCTTATGTCTCTATCAAGCAAGTTAAGGGAAAAGGGTAGCACCCAACCAGTTAAATGAAGAAGAATCAAATCAACTTTTCAGATGGAAGTCCTGACTCAGACCTAATAGAATTCTCTCAAGGAAGCGGCAAGTACAGACACAGGAGTCACATAGCTGATGCAGTTGGTGTGAATACCCACAAATCTTGCAACAAAAAAAATAATAAAAGCTTTCAAGGAAGTCAAGTGGTCACATGTGAGATAAAACGTCCTTTCACAGACAGTAACTGGGAAAGAGATAGTAAGCACAAGGTAGGAAGCACAGTCGGTTCTTAGGCAGTGGAAAATGCTGACCAGTGTGGTTTTGCAGACGTGCTCTTTGTTATATCCACTCATAACTGACCTGAAAGTTAGCTTGTAAAACTAAGCTGGTCATCATCACTACAACTGCAAACATTTGCAGAAGGATTTTACAGGATTGAGTGACTAGATAAGGAATTTGCAGATTAATCTCAGTAGAGGTAAGCGATACCTATGTGAAAACAATTACATGAACTGACAAGCTCTGAGCTCATTACTAATGAAACAGTCAGATATATGGTAACTGTATATAGTGTCATGATCTGGAGAAAACGAACACAGAATAGTATATCACTGTGAAAGTCTATAGTGCATTCACACCTTGACTCCCCTGTGAGGTTTTCCACTGTCTCTCATTCCCTCTCACTCCACCTCACCAACTTGGGGAGGAAGTAAAACTCTTGAAAACGGTCCTCTTCTAGTTCTATTTGTTATTAGGGATGCATTGCTGCTAAGCAGACTGTGGGAATTACAGCTCAAAACAGTATGAACTGTAAATTCTTGCGTGCAGCACATATACACATATAGACAGTCAGTGGTACAATATGTGGGGGACCACACAGGGTAGAATATGCCAAGCCTAATGCAAACTTATTCATACTTTATCCCAGACATGGTCCCTGATTCACCTGTTCACTGAACTAGGCCCATACCAGTGATCATACTAATGGTTAAGCAGCCATAGACTATCAGGTCCAGTAATTCAGCTTGTGCCCCGTCCTATTTTTACTTATCCGCACAGATTCCAGCCCTATACATCAAACCTGGTTTTAATACTCTAAAACACCAAGATAACTGCTTTTGCCTATCCTGCTCCCTTACATTCAGAGCAGAAGTCACCCCTGGGCTCAGCCATGCTCCCTGCCTTCCCAACCTGGAGACAAAGAAACACATTTTAGTCCCAGCGCTAGGATGTGTGCTGCTCCCTAAGAGAGAACCAATCCCCAGGAATCTCCTGTTTACCTCCCCCTCACATCCATCTTTCTAACAGGTACAGTCTTTGTTACACATGGAGGCCAGCAATTCTCTCTCAGTTTAGCTGTCAGCCTCTTCCTACATAACCCAGAAGAAACTTGCACTGACTCTCGAGTAGGAAATCCTGCAAAGTGGCATGAACTCTCACGTCAAGATATTGGGTTACAAAGAACTTCAATTTTAACAAGCATAACTATCCTTATGGGGTCTGGATGTTGAACTCTCCACTGCCCACTACTGCAGAACTGCACAGCTCGCTCTTGATCATTTTTCTAAACTGCCAGGAGTTGTGAAACCTTTGCTTACCTGAATGAAAGTAGCACCCTCTACTGCTGCCTTCAGGTCTGTACAGACGCTAATGAGAGCCAACTGCTGCTCCACACTCAAAGATCCTTTCAGGCATCCCGACTCCTCCAGGCCTGTCATTTGTTTGCTGGCAAAAACATACATGCATTTAAGTACTTGATCATTGTTAAACCACTGCTAATTTCTTAAAAAACTTCTTAAAAAAAACAGTAGTACTATGCTATTTGACACCGCATCTATTTAATCTTGAAAATATAAATGTTAATTTCAGTCATTTTTCTTTGCTCTCTTCAAGCACAGGTAGCTCTGAGATCTACTCCTATACCATGCCTGTCACCACCTCAAACCTGTTTTCACTGGTGCAAGATCAGCAAGAATTTTTGTACTCATATTTAACGCCAAGAGAGGTCCCTTTAATATACCTCATCTAGTTTTACAAACAGGTTTCTTTCGTTATGAAGCCTTGCCACAAGAACACTGTTTGACTGTACAGAAATAAATACATTCCATACACCCAAAAGTCCTTTCTAAGAAATCCATATCACTATATGCGTATCAATTACAGAGCAAATGCCAAAAATTTCAGGTAGTTACTAAATAAAGTGGCCAGAGCTCGAAACTAGTGTTCAAGTACGCACCATTGCTGGGTGGACAGGCCACCTTCCCAAAGTTTCTACAGTTTGAAATCCTCCAACGTCCAGAGCAAGCAAGCTATTTTCAAAACTGTTAAAAGTCACCTAGAGGAGCAATTTCCATAGAAATTGAAGTGGGATTAAACTGTTAGATCACAATCAACCTAAAACTATTCAATGTAGCCATTATCATGGTTAAATCTGTTTGTTACCTCAAGCCAGAATTCCTCTGAGCCTTTGGTTATTATTCAGCAAAAATTGTCCATCCTGAAGAGAGGAGGAGGAAATTGAGCTAATGATTAACAGCAGGAGAAAAATTAAATAATCCTTTCTTCTCCCTAACAACCTAGTTCTGAAGTGTTGTCTTATTTCTGTCTTATGCCTTTTTATGTGGTAAATAAATTGAACCTGCCACAATTGGCAGGCGGCCAAGCTATAGGAAACAAAGAAGCTGTACAGTCTGGAAACTGTATTTTGTACCACAAAAGTCATATCACTGAAAACAGAAACAGCCTGTGAACCATCACGTATGTTTCTTAAGTGACTGTGGCACACACAAGAGTCTTCATTAGGGGCTTTAGAGAACAGTACATGCTATTTATAGAGGCCCAGATGATCTCCACTACCAGCCACATCCACCCAGGCCCCTCCATGTATCTGGACAGTAACACGGGATTAATTTTTGTACATAGGAGGCTGGAACCCATGTTTGTCACCATCTACAGCAGCCAGACACCTTCCTTAGTCCTTCCGAAGCAGGACAGGCAGCCAGCCACAGGGTCAGAATAATGGCAGCCCCATACCGCTTCTCCAGTCCAGCTCCAACACTTAACAGCTTGGGGCAGCATTTCCTCACCCCTTGCCAATGACAGGGCTGCGGCCACCAGCAATCCTGAACACACCAGGCAGGGAATAACTGGAGCCCAGTTCTCAGTCGCTTTATGAAATTTGATGAGGTTTCATCTACATTCATCAGTTGCTGAGGTGAGCAGCTCCAGAGATGACGCCTTCAACCCCGGAGCGGGGGGAAGCTCAGCGTCCAGGAGCCTCAACTCAAAGCGGCGAGAGCCACCGAGGGAGCCTCAAGCCTTCGCCAGCCCTTGCCCAGGAGCCGGCAGCTCCGCTGAGGCGAGCAGGCACTCGCAGGGGACTGTGCCAGCAGGAGCGGCCTCGCCCTGAGCGAGTAAAAACCCGCCCCAGGGAACGCGAGGGGCCGGGATCGCGGCGAACAGGGCGGGCAAACAGGGCCTGTCAGGGCTTGGCGGGGCAGTTGGCGCCGGCAGCGCCAGCGGGGTGGTGAGCGCTCGCCTCATGACCAGGGCCCGGTCTGGGAGCTCTGCTCTGGCTGCCCCGGCGGTGGCAGCGTCGGCACCAGACAGAGCCGATGAGAGGGGAGGCTGCAGCGCAGAGCTCGGAGTGTAGAGAGTGCCTGCACTGGGCTCGTGAGGGGAGGGTGCACAATGGGCAGGGCTGCACCCGGTGCTCCCTGGTGGAGGTCCTCCTGCAGCAGGGGCTGGGCTGCGCGACACTATCGGCAAACCAAATGATGTCAGGGGAGCTGAGAGGAAGCAGCACTGCAGGGGCCTCAAGCGTTCATCGTAGCTCATGGAGGAAAGAAGGGCATTAACCCAGGAAGCTGGGAACTAGTAACAGGAAAGGAAAAAAAAAAAAAAAGAAAAAGAGGAAGACGACAATTAAAAGCAAGGGGCTTCCTCCTTAAATCTGACATCCACACCCAGAATCGCTTTGTAGTTCTGCAGGGGGCTAAGGGGGAAACACCTCACCATATGAACAACCAGCTCATGCACCAGTGAAGAGGATCACTAGTAGTGCCACCAGTAAAAAGCGGCCAGAGTAGTCATAGTAGTAGGGGACTCTAAAAGGCACAGAGGCACCCATCTGTTGGCCTGACCCAGTCTTGAGGGAGGTGTGTTGCCTAACAGGGGCTCGGATCACAGATGTTGCTGAGAGGCTTCCTGGCCCAGTAAGTCCCACTGACTATTACCCACTTCTAGTGGTCCATGTGGGTGCTAGCAGTATAGACAGCAGTAGCCCAGAGAACATTAAGGACTACAGAGCCCTGGGAGAGATGATTAGGGGCTCTGGAGCTCAGACAGTCTTTCCATCAATTCTCCAGGATAATGGGGAAGACCTTAAAAAGGCTAGGCGGATTTGTCAGGTTAATAAATGGTTAGAACAGTGGTGCTGTAATCATGGGTTTGGGTATTTAGAACATGGGACTCAGTTTGGGAAGCCAGGTCTACTGGGGCTGGTGGAGCTGGGCTGAGCAGTTTTGGTAGAAGGCTTGCCAGACTGGTCAAGAAAGCTTTAAACTAGATGTGCGGGGGAGGGGGACATCATTCCAGTCAGTTGCCAGCACCTATACTAAATGCTTGGAGTGATGCAGAGCTATTTCAGCTGCTCCAGCCAATGAGCCGGCTTCATTTGCAGCTCAGCTCAGATGCCTCTATACAAATGCCCATAGTATGGGGAATAAACAAGAGGAATTAGAGATGTGTGCATGTCTACAGGGATATGATATAATTAGTATCACAGAAATATGGTGGGATGGCTCCTGTGACTGCAGTGTTGGAATGGAAGGTTTCCTCTTTAGGAAAGTCAGGCCTGGCAGATGGGGAGGGGGACTTGCTATTTGTCAGTGCAGGCTGGAGAGTATGGAACTCTGGGGACTGCTGATCAGTTAACAGAGAGTTTGTGGGTCAGGGTCAAAGGGAGAACAGCAATGGGGGACATTATTGTGGGGATCTGTTATAGACCACCTGATCAAGAGGACTGTACGGATGAAGCGCTCTATAGACAGGAGCAGCCTCATGCTTGCAGGCCTTGTCCCCATGGGGGACTTCAACCACCCTGATATCTGTTGGAGGGATGATACAGCCTGAGAAAAGCAATCCAAGAGGTTCCTCAATTGTGTGGAAGACAACTTCCTCTTGCAAATAACAGAGGAGCCGACAAGGAGAGGTGCCATGCTTGACCTCGTGCTCACCAACAGGGAGGGTCTGGTTGGAAATGTGATACTCCAGGGCAGCCTTGGCTGTAGCAATCATGAGATGGTCGAATTTGAGATCCTCAGGATAGTGAGAAGAGCGCGCAGCAAGCTCACTGCCCTGGACTTCAAGAGAGCAGACTTTGGCCTCTTCAGGAACCTGCTTAGTAAGGTTCCATGGGATATAGCCCTAGAAGGCAGGCGGACCCAAGACTGTTGTCAATATTCAATAACTCCTGCTACAAGCTCAGGAGTGTTGCGTCCTGACTAGAAGGAAGCATAGCAGGAGGGCCAGGAGACCTCCTTGGATGGATAAGGAGCTGCTGAGGAAACTCAGAGGGAAGAAAAAGGAGGCTTATAATAGGTGGAAGCAAGGACAGGCAGCCTGGGAAGCATACAAGGATGTTGTGCAGGAAGCTAGAAACCAGTTAGGAAAGCTAAGACCCAGTTACAATTAAATTTGGCAAGGGATGTGAAAGAACAGAAGGGATTCTATGGGTATGTAGCAAATAAAGAGACAGACTAGGGACAACACAGGCCCCATTCGGAAGCTATCAGGAGAACTGCCTCTCCTGGATTTGGACAAGGCTGAGGATTTTAATGACTTCTGTGCTTCAGTCTTCACCGGCAAATGCTCTGACCACACCACCCAAGTCCTGGAAGGCAGAGTGAGGGACTGTGAGAATGAAGACCTTAGGCCCACTGTAGGAGATGATCTGAGACCATCTTAAGAACATGAATGTGCACAAGTCCATGGAACCTGATGAAATCCATTTGAAGGTCCTGAAGGAGCTGGCGAATGAAGTTGCTGAGCCATTGTCCATCATATTTGAAAAATCATGGCAGTCACATGCAGTTCCTGATGACTGGAAATAGGGAGATATAACCCCTATTTTCAAGAAGGGGAAAATGGATGACCCAGGGTACTACAGACCAGTCAGTCTCACTTTTGTGCCTGGCAAAATCTTGGAGCACATGCTCCTGGAACGCATGCAAAGGCACATGAAAAACAACAAGGTGATTGGTGACAGCCAGCATGACTTCACTAAGGGGAAATCCTGCCTGACCAATTTGGTGGCCTTCTATGGAACTGATGGACAGAGGTAGAGCAGTTGACATCATCTACCTGGACTTGTGCAAAGTGTTCGACACTGTCCCACACAACATCCTTGTCTCTAAATTGGAGAGACATCAATTTGATAGGTGGACCACTCGGTGGATAAAGAATTGGCTGGATGGCCGCACACAAAAAGTTGTGGTTAATGGCTCAGTGTCCAGCTGGAGACCAGTAACGAGTGGTGTCCCTCAGGGATCGGTGTTGGGACCAGTCTTGTTCAACATCTTTGTCGGTGACATGGACAGTGGGGTTGAGTGCGCCCTCAGCAAGTTTGCTGATGACACCAAACTTTGTGGTTTGGTTGATACGCTGGACGGAAAGAATGCCCTCCAGAGGGACCTTGACACACTTGTGAGGTGGACCAATGCCAACCTTATGAAGTTTAACCAAGCCAAGTGCAGCAAGGTCCTGCACATGTGCTGGGGCAATCCCAGGCACAGCTACATGTTGGGCACAGAAGAGGTTCAGAGCGGCCCTGCAGAGAAGGACTTCGGGGTGTTGGTCGATGAGAAAATGAACACGAACCGGCTTCAGTGTGCGCTTGCAGCCCAGAAAGCCAACCATATCCTGGGCTGCATCAAAAGGAGCATGACCAGCAGGTCAAAGGAGGTCATCCTGCCCCTCTACTCTGCTCTTGTGAGACCTCACTTGGAGTATTGTGTGCAGTTCTGGTGCCCTCAACAAGTCCAGAGGAGGGCCACGAGAATGATCAGGGGACTGGAGCACCTCCCATATGAAGACAGGCTGAGAAAGCTGGTGCTGTTCAGCATGGAGAAGAGAAGGCTGCATGGAGATCTCATAGCAGCCTTCCAGTATCTGAAGGGGGCCTATAGGGATGCTGGGGAGGGACTCTTCATTAGGGACTGTAGTGGTAGGACAAGGGGTGATGGGTTAAAACTTAAACAGGGGAAGTTTAGATTGCATATAAGGAGGAAATTCTTTCCTGTTAGGGTGGTGAGGCACTGGAATAGGTTGCCCAAGGAGGTTGTGAATGCTCCATCCCTGGCAGTGTTCAAGGCCAAGCTGGACAGAGCCTTGGGTGACATGGTTTAGTGTGAGGTGCCCCTGCCCATGGCAGGCGGGTTGGAACTAGATGATCTTAAGATCATTTCCAACCCTAACTGTTCTATGATTCTAAGATTCTGTATTTTTCAAGCAGCTTTTTAAACTAAAAAGGAGAAGAATGTAGATCACACTGCCTCATTTTCTACCATTTCCTGCTGAGCAATGTGTGAGAACACACTCACACTTTGTCAAACCATCCTTTTATTTAGAGCTCCTCCTTATCAACAAGTATTTTAATTTGATCTATGGACTGAATACAGAATTCCTCCTCTAGAATTCCTTAAACAAAACAAGTGGGCTTCATCGTGCGTACTCTGTCAAGAGACACATCTGAGACAATCATCTTCAGCTCTCTTTTAGAGAAGGGAGAACTAAGTGTTTCAGGTGTGTCTGTCTGACAATTTTTAGGCATCCAAGTATGCGATAACATTTTATGATGGCAGTAAATGAGACACTGAAATCACAGTATTCTAAGCCAAATATGAAAATTTACAGGAATTTATTTAAAACCAATCCAATTCCTAATTAACTATATAGGAGCTGGTGACACCTCAGCATCAGAACTTCAGCTTGAACTGGTTTACCAAATCTACCATTAACTTCCAAAGAATAAGAATTTTACTTCAGCATGCATGTAGCTGTGTTCCTGCCCCAATTCAGCATATTCTTGCTCATAAGTTGTATATTCCTTTAAAAAATAAAACAAAACAAAAATTTAAGTTTGATGAGACCACAATAATACTATTTCCTTCTTTGAAAAAGAGGGTGAAAATGTTCCTCTGTAATACTACATTTGTCTCATCCTCCCTGGTCCTTTGAAATGCCAGCCTGTGATTGCTAATGGAAAGATTCAAAAATGCAAGAGCCATAGACCGAGAGATCTAGCTTTTATTTTTCTTCCACAAGCTCTTACAGAAGTTTGCAGCACCCATCTCTTGTTTCATGCCTTTCCTCATCTGCCAATGATGACAATTCTGTCATCTCTGCTTCTCTGTCATTAGCAATTACACGCTACACTGTGCACAAAGAACACCATTTCTTAATTAACCTGCAAAACCACTGGACTGTTTTTTTCCCTCCCAAACAAAATTCTTCACATCAGCCATTTATTTAATCCAGTATGTTTATTTAAAGCATGGAATAAGGAATACATGCTTCGGTTTTGGCCTTCCCTCCCAGGGAATTTTCTCCTTTGTCTCCCTTTGCCAATATATTTACTGACATTTTAGTTGGTCTAGTCAACAAATGAATTTTAAGTCTTCCAAATGCTAAGCCCTCTTTATATTCCCTTGGGGTATTAAGACTACCACAAAAGTGTGGCAAAGGAAGGCAGCGTCCCCTGATACTTATCATACATTTAGGCACTAGCCAGACCCGCTGGTGTATACAGCAGTGCACCACTGACATCTGCTGGGTGACTTTTCATTCAAGGCAGCCTGGATTTCAGGGTGATCATCCCTGAGGATGACCACAGACAGAGGTCATTGCAGCCATGGGCACAGCACACACCACAGGACTTTGCTCTGCAGTTGTATCGTGTGCACAGCTTGAAGAGTTTGACTCGGTACTTGTGAGGTCTTTGAAGAATTTCCG
Source organism: Neopsephotus bourkii (assembly GCF_033783945.1). Classification (NCBI taxonomy): domain Eukaryota; kingdom Metazoa; phylum Chordata; class Aves; order Psittaciformes; family Psittacidae; genus Neopsephotus; species Neopsephotus bourkii. The sequence continues at coordinate 6,834,950 of NW_026902113.1, forward strand.
TAAGAAAATACTACTTCCTTTTAGAGCCCACACTTGGTCTACCTGCAGTTTTACTGTTGTACCTGGCTGCCTATGTCAACATTACTCTGGGAACTGAGACAGTATTTGCTTCAAGATAAGGCACCCAACCTCTAGTAACACCCCTGATCACATAAGCTGCCCAGAATGCTCGATTACTACTTCTACCCTAAGTGTCTTTACAGAAAGACCTTGCAAGTGATGCTAACACTTAAGCCATCTTGTTCATACCCCACTGCCTCACATTTATCTGTAGTTACTACTGGGCAGTCACAGTTTTCAGCACACACAGTCGCAACAAGCAAATACCTGCAAAATTAAAGACCATTTAATCATAAACTTAGTATCAAAACTAGTAAGGCGAAGGGAGGGAAGGGAAGGAAAGACAACATGCTTAGCCAACCACCACTACCCAAAGACTAGCACCATTAACGTCATGGCACTACCATCTAGTGCTGTCTGATGAGAGGGCAGTTGGCACGGGAAAAAAACAAAACACAACCAAACAAAACATCACTGGTCCCATCTATCTAGCATGAGACACAACAGATCAAGTAGCCAACTAAGAGCCCCGACACTGGGACAAGCTCACTGTCCATACATGAAATGGCCAAATAGTAAGCTGCTAATACTGAGTTGCAGTTAGCTGTCTGAAAGCCATTATCAGCCACTTTCCCTCTTTCTGCCTCCCACAGACTAAAGGTAAGCATAAAACAGACCACCAGGGAAGAGTTATTACATATTATGTCTTCATAAAACTGCAGTACAAGTTGGACCACAAAAGTATGTATGTTTCTGTCCAGACGTGAGATCCAGAGCTGTCGAATACTTCATCCACAGGTTTGGCAGTACATTAAAGATGGATAGTTACACATCTGCCTTTGACTCAGTTTTGAAGAGGCACAAAGCAAAGGACTACAGTGTAAGAGCATGGTGGTGCACAAAAGCAAATCAAAATTCTGAGATCTCCTGAAGTTATCATACAAATTGCTTTCCAGGCATGGCACTCTCAGGGTGTTAATTCTGCTTGTTTGATTTAAACTTAGCTTCAAGATGGAAATTCTCACCAAACCTAAAGTAGGCCTACCTAAAACAGAGACCCACAGTTCACATCTTTGCTTCTAACCATGCCAACCCAGCCTGAAACTTGGGTCTCCCAGGTTCACAGATACACTGGCTGAAAGGGGCCCTGAAAAGTCTCAAGTCCAGCTTCTTATACCTGCAGACATACTGCTAACACCAGATTCAGTTAGCCTTGGGTTTGCGTAGCCAAGCCTTGAAAGCCTTCACAGATGGACACTTATACAGCTTTTTGGACAATCTGTTACTTCCGTATACCAGGCAAATGTCAACAATATAACTGTTCTCAAAACACAGCCTCTGCAATTAAAAAGATCAGTCATATCTAAGCCATATATCCTAGCTGCCCAGGGGACTGGCTCCCACAGAGGAGTGAGGTGAAAAGACAAAATTTCCCTTTGGAGGTGTTTTCAACTACAGAATGGCCAGGCAGAACCTTTTGAGAGACAGAATATATCCCCTTCCAAAGCTTATCAATACATTCTCTAGTTAATTCTGCAAATGGATCAATTTCACCTAGCCAGTCACACTTTTCAAGGGGAAGAGTGGAGGAGAGCAAAGAAAAACTGAAAAGGTAGAATCAAGCCCATGATTTAGCACAAGCTTGATGTATCAGTGTCAGGCACTCAATACCAAAATACACTTTGAGAAGAATCATACGGTTAGAAGTTTTCCCCTCAAATGAGATATATAAAACTATCAAGGAATACTTCAGTCAGGCTTCATTTTGCCCTTGATATGAGTATAGTATTGATACAATACAGAACAGAGACTGGAAGAGAAAGCCAGCTTGGGAAAGTATCTAGCCACACAGCCATGGAACATGCCACAGGAAAAGAAGGCAAAACCTGCATCACTGCACTCCTCATGCTACAAAACCAATCCAGTAAACTGTTTCCCTTTTCATACACACAAAGCAAAGGAGGGCACCAGACCACAAGAAGTAATGTACATTCTAACGTCTTTTCTGGAGACTAGTCTCCTCCTGAAAAGAGAAAGACAATGAATCTGTGTTACAGGGAAGAGTCATTCAAAACCCTGGCTACAGAGTCAGGGTTTATTTCAGTGGCCTTGTGACCTGTCATGTATCAGGCACTCCATTACAAGTTCCAGATCCCCATTTACAACAGTACAGAACTCTTAAAGTACTTCACGTGGCCAGGGGTAGGACAGGGGAATGCCACTTCTTCCAGCTCCCACATCTTGTTAAGTTTTCATAGCAACTGTGCTTCTACAACACGGAAAAGTTGACATTGCTTAGTGCAATACTGCACTATGTATCAAGTCCAATAATATTTATGGCTAAATTAATAATTAATGAAGAGAGGAAGTATGACATTCTGATCTCAAGACTGCTTGGCTCCAGGTGTTTAAAGGTCCAACATCTTCAAACAATGCAGAGGACCAATTTATAGTCAGATAAAGCTGACAAACAAGTAATTCTCACTGAACAGCCTCACTTTTACTTTAGATTCAGTACCATGCACCAAGATCTGCTATGTTGTTTTTTAATAAAATTATCTATAGCTTTATGCATACGATTGTTTGTGATTTTAGATATTAAAATCAGTCACTTGCTCCTGTATCCCGGAAGAGATAAAGTTTTGTATCTAAGTAAATACCATATCTAACCAACACCTACTAGAACAAAAAAATCACAGAATACATGTGCAAATATCCAAGGTTTAGTGTCCTCTTCAACCAAACCTTCTCCCCTTGCAAGTTTTTCATTATATATGCAAAAACTGTTCTATATAAACCATGAACCAGTTACATAGGGGGAGAAATACAGCATTTCCACTGGAATTTGTGAATCTTTATCAACAGCATAATTATGTTTACAACAGTAGCACAGGAACTATTTGAAAAAATTTACATATTACAAGAATCATAAAAGTTTTCTTGGGGGCATGCACTGAAGTTTTTCTACATCCTATCTTTTAGAATTACTTTCAGGAATAGGGTACTACTTGCTTTTCTAATGCTCATTATTTTAAAGTTTAGCAATCTTCCACTCAAGCCAGAATCACACTGACTGAAAAGACAGCATACTGGACACAAGTTATGTTTTCCAAGGCAGGTTACTACAACATACATTCAGTAGGTCAAGTGTAGCATAAAGCTGTTCATCAGTGGTTCTTCAGAACATAAGGTTGTTCCATTAGAGCAGACACTGGTTAATAATGCCACCGGTACACCTAGTTCAGTTCAACGTGCGGTTGTTTCATGTGTCAGGGCACTGACTGGCATGTGTCTGTCAACAGGTGGATAGGCGGTAAATCCATCACACCGTGTTAGGCCTTAGTAAACACACTCTCCCTTTCTTTCTGTATCTAGTTTACCGATAATGTGGACACCCGATACATATTTCCTCTTGTTTCAGTAGATCCAAATCCCATGCTTTAATCTCAAGTATTTTTACCCATGACAAGTGTTTCGAATAAATTTACAGATATATTTCAGATCTTCCATAGAGATACATGGAAGCTCTCCTGATGATTGTAGGTCCATCCCAGACTCACTCCAGTCACCTTGCAGGACTACACCCCACTGCTACCTGCCTACTGTTCTGAGAGAGTGGAACTCTTTAGGTTAATGAATCCTGAGGAGTTCTGAATTTATATAAAGGGCAATGAGTTACAAGTTACAATGAGATAAAAATTAATTACATAGAATATCTAATACTTAAGTACCATTTCTGTCAAAGAAGTATCACCTCATTTTAGAAGAGAATGTTGTTTACTAGTCAAATCCCACTTTTGCTTCGTAAAGGGAAGATACAAATAGTCATCTCCACACTTCAGTTTCTCCTTAATACATAGAGGATCTCCATACACTGAAAGTTCATGGACTGCAGTCTGGAGTGGTACAAATACTCTTCAATGCAAAACCAAAATAACCCACAAAAACCCTAAGCCTAAAAGCCTTCTTTAACATACTAGCTATCTGAAGGGAAAAAAGAAAGCAAATCCCAGCAAGTCCAGCCACCAGCTGGCTTTGTCAGACTGCTCCAGCAGGCATTCCCCTGCCACTCTCTCCTGCAAGCCCTCACAACCTACTCAAGCTCCAGCTTTTACACAAGTATCATATTAGTAACTCAAAGGGATTTACTGCAGGTTATGTGCTATGAAATCAGTGCAAAGAAGTTCAAATTTGACTGTATTTTGATAATGATTAAAATACTGGTTGATGAAACTGCATAGTATTTGCGTCATGAAAACTACATTATCCAGAAACTAGGCTTTTAAACTAGGACGGTATCACAGCCAAGATACACAAGCTAATCATAAGTTAAGAACACTTTAAGAAAAAGGCAAAACTTGCCCTGAACTCCTATAGGATAGCAAATGCAGGCATGGGCCAGTACAGACATACTCAAATAGCACTCTTCACTCTTACACACAACAATTTATGCTTCACTTTTCCAAACTGAAACACTTGGAAGGCTGAAGTCCTAATTTTCCTATTAAAAAAGAACAAAATGGAAGTGAGTGCTGTCTTTTGTAATGTAGACTGCCCAACGGCCCCCTTCACAGTGACCCAGAACCTCATTCTCACTGCCACTATTCCAGTAAATCTGAAAAAAAACAAAAGTGTCTGTCATCTAGGTGGAGCAACAGAAATTGCTGGTTTGACTAACACCTACTTAGAAAGAGAGGTGTGGGGAAATAGATTATTTTAAAAATGGTCTCATGGGCATAAACCAGTTCTATTTCCAGGACCATCCTTAAGAAGGTGAAGAGAACCAATGAGATGCTGTCCCTTCTAACATAAGGAGTATGGGCCAAACAAAGCAGTCGAGGAGCCAGGTTCAAACCAAACAAAAGCAAATAGCTCTTCACCCAGTGAACAGTAAACCTGCAGAACACAAAGTCCTTTGGCAAGGAGGATTCAAAGGATTCACCCAGGTTTAAGGGAAGGTTAAGAGAAATTCTTGGAAGAAATTTAGAGTTACTGAATACATAAACAACTTCAAGGCACTGAAGGTTGGGGAACAGGAGCAAGACTTGAACTTGGAGCTCTGTCATGCAACAAAAACTTGTGGCTTTAGCTATAGTGCCTCAGGCAACAGAGAAAAGGGCTGGAGAACTGTTGAGCTGAACCAATGTGACTATTCTCATGTTGTCACCCTCAGATTTGTTCCTTCTAAAGACGACTCCCAGCCTTTACTATAACTGATCATCTTTAGCAACTTGTTCTTCTAGGACCCAAAAATACTAGTTATGAATTAAAAAAATTCCAGTTATAGAATACCCATAACTGTAGCAGGGCTTCTCAACAATCCATAGTAACCTACTTCCACTTTGAAGGACTCCTTGTTGTCTTTCTACGTACAAACTTTTCTGTTCATGTATTTTAAGCTTAGCCTATAGATTAACTAATCATGGTAAATACTGTTTCAAGAATTAGGATTTAAACTTAAACTCCTAAATCATTAAAAATTAAAGTGCTCTTCAGAAGTGTCATTGAGAGATATGGAATACAGTTCTGATCTTAACAGGACCTGTATTTCAAAGTTAAAGCCTTCTTCAAAGATTAAAATCCATTCTCCCTTAAACAATAAGAGATGACTGTTTATCCATAATCACAGAAATCCCACAGTTTCATTACAATCCCAGTCATTTCAAGCCAGGTGACCTACCGAATATTTTCCAGTGCACTTGTTAGCTGCTGTTGTGCAACATCATAAAGTTTCACCTTGAAGCCTCCAGCAGCAAACACCATGGCCCAGCTGCGACCGATGAGTCCACTGAAAAGACAATAAATATCAGCCAATTAATAAATAAGCATTTATTTTGAGGAATGAGGTCTTACAAATGTTGCAAAGAGAACAGAGCTTGGACTCTTCAATATCTGATTAAAAGATTGGTTACATGCTGATAAGAAACAGTTCTAACAGAGAACTATCCTTTGCTAGCAGAAAGATAATGAGCAATAAAAAAAATCCAAATAAAATAGAAAAAGGACAGCAGAATTCAAATAGTAGGAACTACTACTTTGGAACACTGGACTCAAGCATCAACACTTTTGGCAGCTAGAAACTTAACTTGAAATTGGTACATAAAATTACACTAAAAAAGATTTTAAAAAACCCCCAAAACTAATTTGTTCAATTCATAGTCTAAAGACAGAGAGCAGCCTAGTGGTCCAAGAGTTCAAGTTCCTGCTTCAGAGCTGATCAGAAAAACCTGAGACCCAGCTACTGAAGTTGTGGGTTCTCAGCAATTCAGGAAGCATGTGAATTATCATAAGCATGTGAAAAACGGAGGGAAGAAAAAAGGCAAACAACCAAACATGGGTTTGATACTACTTTTCCATCTACCCTCCTCTAGCACTATATTTATTTCTAGAGGAAGCACTCTTATAATGCTGGAAGCACACACGAACAACCTGCTTACGTCCCCACACTTTTTGACGAAGTCCTATTACTGAGAAACACAGAGAAGAAACTTGAAGCGACTGACAATTTTATCCTGTTTCTCAAAGCAATGCAGGTCTTAAGATTTATAGCAGGTGCAGTCTCTTCACGCACAGTGTCATAAGCTTAAATAACCTGAGATCCCCCAAAACAATAAATTCCCTAACAGAGACAAGAGCAGAACTCCATACCAACAGTGGGGTTTAATAATTACATGCATTTCCTGTCATTTCCAAAACCATTGTATTTGCAGTATTAAACTTAACCTCTGGCAACTGGAAAATGCAATGCCACTAGGGCATTGATAAAGGATTAAAAGGGGAGCAAAAGTCAGAGATAAAGCAGTAGGGTAGATGACAGAAGAAGGAAGAGAAAACAGGAACATATTCAGCCTTTGGTTTACATATTAAAAAAAGAACAAAACAGGAAGTTTTAGGAAACAGCAGGAATCAGTGGAAATAACTGGAACAAAAGAAAAAAAAAGGAATTTTGCATTTAGTGTTGAGTGGGCAGTAAGTTCTCACTTGATAATTCTCATTAAAAAAAAACAAACTACAATCTCACTTTACTAAGCCCACACCACAGCAGTTCTCAGGCAAGCTACGAACAAACATGCTTGTGAAAAAGGTATTGTCAAGGTTTGTGAGCTACTGTAGCCTCCTAGCTAACACGTATTTCTCAAAAGTATTTGGATCACTTAAACCTTAACAAGCATATCTGAACTGCCACTGTCTTTATAAATAGCATAATCTCTCAAATTGCACTTTTAAGTTTCCTTAAATTGATAAAGTTTGATTAAAAAATATTTCTAAAATTCTGTTTCTTTTTTAAATTTAATAATCTTTCTGTTGAGCTACAGAGCATACAGAGTAAGTCAATGATACGTGTCAGGCCTGCACTGTTACTCCAGTGTACAGCAACACTATGACCTGGTATTAGTATATGACTCCCAAGACAGTGCTTTTTGACACTTTAAACACTTGTTATTTTGGGTCCAGTGATGAAGTACTAACAATCAGATCTGCTCACACAACTTCTGCAGGTGCTACCAGAAAGAGTTGCTCTGCCTTCAGTGTGATTGTGCCACAGCAGGCACAGCAAGTGAGAGCCAAGCTCTCTCGACCCTTCGCACACAGACAGCGCTCCCCGGCTCCACCGTCACATGAGGGCACCAAGACACGTGTCCCGAGACCTCAACTGGTCTTGCTAATAAACGGAGACCATGCTTCTAGCACCAAGTTACAGTGGTGTGCTGGGGGCTGTTACTGTCTGGCCCCACCTGATTACTATCAAATAAAGAACTTCGGGTTTAGCTCAAGAAGACAAAACAGTGCATTCCTACACAAGTCAGAAACACTGCTGTCAATATAGTGCAGGAGTGACCAAGAGAAGCTCATGAGCTTTGACATAGTTGACAAACAGGATCTTAAAGCTATTATTCTTGGATTTCTGCATTCCCCTTGTACTTACACACAAAACATTACAATGAAAAAAAAGGCAGCAGTCTTTCAGATCTAAGGAATTACTTACTTTACGCAGAGATGCTGTGGACACTTGTTTGTTGGAATTTGCTTTGTTTGGTTTTTAAGCCGCACAAAGCTGTCAGAGACTTAAGACACTCTTTCCAGTGAGCCAGACGGGTGCACTCCTCCCATGGTTTCCGAACGCCAGCAGGAACCCGCACCTGGCCCGCCCTCCTCGCACTGCTCCCCCGCACCAGCGCTGTACACGCTGGACCCCACCGACTACCCCGAGTTAGCACCTCGCCGCCACACCCGACATCTGCAGCGGCCGCGGCAGCGCCCTACTTGCCACGCTGAGGTGGCGAGCCCACTCCAGACTTCGCTTGGACGGCGCCCCAGCTCCTTCGCACGTCCCCGGGCATCCGTTCGCAGATCCCCCAAGGGCCAAGCCGGGCTGGCTGTTCCTCCCCTGAGGACTGCACCTACCCGCGGAAGGGGAGAGGAAAGGAGGCGCTTTACCTGCCGATGATCGCAACTTGGCCGGACTCCATGCCTGCGGGTCCGGGAGGTGCACGGCCGACACAGCACCACGGGAACTAGCGCTGCCTCACTGCGCGCGCGCCCGCTCCCCCCACTGCTCCCGCCATGTCACAGCCGCCTCCATTGGCTCCTGCTACGAGTCCTCCGATTGGCTCCGCGCCGCGCCCCTCAGCGGCCGCTCCTCGAGCCGCCCGGCGGCCTTCCCTTCCCTGACTGGGAAAGAGCCCTCCCGGGCCGGGCCCCGCCCGATACACACCGTGCAGCTCGTACCCCACGCAGGCTAGGGTTATCTCCCTCACTGCTCGAACGGAGTTCTCACAGCTCGACGTGCCGACAGCGCTGCTTCGTTCCGTGCAAGGACCGGCCCTGCATGCTCACCTTCCAAGAGGTAGCAGGCGAGGGTGCTCGCCTGCAAGATGAGCTGCCGAGGGCAGCTGCGCAGGGACAGAGGGCTGCCTGTTTAACACCCGCTCTGAAGTGGGACAGGCCAACTTTGGGTAAAGGCCAAGGGTTTACGTGCTGTTAAAATGGATAGACCCCTATCGCCACATAATCACAGGTGTTCTACTATCCCAATGAAACTCAAACACCTGGGAAAAGTTGGGACTTGGAATTCAGTCACCTTTGGAGATGCAAACACCCCTTCACACTTCAGCCAGAGAGCACTAGACTACATCAAATGCCCCTGCTCTCTGGTTTTTGACAAGCGCACAATTCCAACATAAAGTTCAAATTTCAAACTAATTCCACTTTTCACATTATGCAAAGCTAACTTATCCTTAAAAATACATTCTTCTTGAATTCTGAATATGGTTTTGTTTTTGCTGTTCTTGGTTTTTGTACAAAAACTGTCTAAAAATAGGCAAAAGTGTGACATTACAATGAGAATGTAATTCAGCTGCTCTAATCTACCGTTCCTGCTGGCATGCTGTGTTACTCACCTTTTCTAATTTTGTGTGGTTTCTACTCATCTGCATATTGCTCTGTAATCATGCTGGATATTCCTGAAAAGAGACAAAAGTTAATATTTTAAATGCTTATGTGTTATCAAAAATTGTATTACTGTGCTCTTACTACAGCTGAGAAATACATGGCAAGATGTGTTGTGGTTTTGGCTTTCTGAAAATAATTAAGTTGAAAATTAACACATTCATTCCCAGAATAAATGTTTTACGGTTACTGATGAAATTTGGTAAACTGTCACTTGTCTTATCAACTCTCCTAGTTTCAAGAAACCATATAATAAAAGACCTAGCTAGTAACTTTGTACATTCATCCTCCTTGCTAGCACTTTGCTAATTTTGACAGAGATGTCAAAAATGTAAATTCCTAAAGACTCGGTGGACAGCATGTGGAAAACCAAACTAGTATCTCTGTGACTTCCCAACCTTACCACCACCCATGTAACCTGAGATCTGCCAGTAATTGGGAAATGTAGGCAGAGCAAAGTGAATGTAACTGGGCTGCAGGAAGATTTAAGGAAGTGGGACAAGAGTGCCGTGCCAGTACTGCTGCTTCCATAGGCTAGTGTGGAAAGCATTGTTTTAGGATTTTATCAACTAGTAATTTTGTTCCTTTGAAGACTAATTCAAAATGGCATAACTTGGCATGTGTTACAAACACAAAGAGCTTTGTTTAGCCAAAGCATAACTGCTTTGCAATCAAGGAATCCTTACTTTGTGTACTCAAGATTTTACTTAAAGAAATGTTCCTAGAACATAAAACTAAAGTCTCCTGGGCTTGGAAACATGGTTTTCAGAACAAGGTCACTATCACTCCCATTTGGAAGGACATTTGGAAGAGTCAGTTATTTTAATAGTCTTTGATCTCCCTAGATGTGTACTCATACCTCAAGTAATAGACTATTAGAGACAAAAGCTGTTACAGATAGACAATTAGCATCAACAGAATTAAAAGCCCAGTTAAACTGTACACGAGGTGTTACTACAGGGCTTTGACACCTAATCACAGTTGTGATAATAGCAATTACAGGGCCTTTAAGTCCTGTTGGTGAACAAGAGGTCTGCTGCAATGAAATCTGAACTATATTATCACCTGTATATTAGTATATATATACTGTGTATATATAGACAAAGCCACACAGCTCTGCAATAGTTACCTCATTAGGTAATGACAGCAGCCATATTCCCCATTGTGATGAGCGGACACACTGATGAGTCCAAACTGAATAGATCAGATGTTTGCAAGAAGAAAGTAAAATATAAAGAATTCTCATAAAAACTTACGGGAAGAAAACGTATAAAAAAAAATAAAGGAAAAAAAAAAAGCAAAGTTTCAATATTGTGTTACAGCAGAAGAGTTGTTAGGCCCAATACTTGCAGCCTCTATGAATAAAGTATAATGACTCTCCTCCCTCTTCCACAACTCTCACAGGAAGGCCACAAGGCACCCCAAGTTCAGAAACATCAACAACCTATAACCAACAAAATGGTAAAAGGTCTTGGACTCCATTAGAAAATGAGAAGTAGGGCCTGTACTGGCAGCAAGAGATGCCCTAGTGGAACAAATATGCACTCACCAGCACATATATTCTTTCTTCTAAGTCCAACAGCAGACTGTTGTTAAGAGCAGACTGTTGAGAGCTGCAAAGTTGGTTCCTCCATGTTTTTAGTCTCTTTCTATTGAGCATGCTCCTCCACTACCCCACGTGAGGAGCTGAAATATTCTACTGGCTGGGGAGAGGAGGTGGGCTTTCTGCAGGGGAGGAGCAGGATAGTATAAAAGAGTCATGTAATAAACAAAGGGAAATGGCTAGTATTAATTGTGAGCCACAGGGAGGTGGAATATGAAGGAGACATGAATTCCCCCTTGCAGAAAATAAAGGAATTACATGCTTCTAAAAACCAATGTCCCCTAGCCTGGGCTTTTGGCATGGGAAGAAAACAGAGGCATAGTTCACACCTGTTAAGCATTACACTGGTTTAATACATTACTTGCTCACCAGAGCAACCAGAAGGTACATTTCTTTTGTAATGGACTATGGTACATTGCTACTATGATCCTAATGGTTCAGAAAGCATAATGCTTTAAAATGATAGCTTTAATAACTTTGTTACTATTCTGTAGAGTTCTATCTAATGGTTTGCATACTGTAATTATAACTAGTAATATTAAAATTATGCTATAATTAAAACTATAATTTTAATTACTGCTAGTAGTTCATGCAGTTTATTTAGGTAGTCTTTCACTACTGCAAATGGTCTGATGCAAATGCTACCAAAATTGCTAAAATGCTGATTCTTAAAGAAGCTATCTGCAGAAATCAGAAAGTAAACAGTAGTAAAATGGATATTACAAAATCATGATTCAGCAAGCTAGATGAAGTTGTATCCTTTAATAGTAAAAATACCTGTTAACAAGATAATTTTTCTTTTGCAAATGTCTTCTAAACCCAAAATACAACATAAACATTATTCATATGTATTATTCATCATGAGGTTCTTCCATTAATTTTGTTTTAAAATTGTACATAAATTTATTTACCTGCTTTACTGAATACAGACTATAGATTAAATTGATGCTTAGAGAAGAACTATACTAAGTATTTTCTGCCTTTAGCACTGTTCTGAAGTAGTTTTTTAAAAACTTTCAATATAACTATAAAATATTTTGCCTAATTAATTCATCATTAAAAACCTAACCCTGAAAACATTCTGAAACTTGTACTTAAAATTTCATCAAGAGTAGCTCTAGAAACTTTCTTTTCTAACTTGAATTCTTTTAATGTAATTTATATGTTTAGGCACACTAACTCAAAGATCACAAATATAAAACCAATTTTTAAATCTCCCAAAAGAGACAAAAGGTTTCTTTAAGTTACTGTTTCTATCTTAGAAAACATTATTAACTTGGACAACTTTATGTTAAAATGTTCTACAGAGGTGTGTTTTTAAGAGCACATATATAACAAGCTAATATTGTAATACCCATGCTGTTCATACACTTGGTAACAGAGGAAAGTAATATGCAATATGGCTCTGTTGATGAGACAAATAAGCCCAGGGTATCAAGGCTCTAACATAAACCAGTCAGCAAAATAATAGAGTTGAAGTTTGAATTTTCAAGTATAGGAGGAGCATGATCTGAGGCTTTAATTTTTTAAATCTGAATTGTAACCATTAAATTCAGTTACCTATCAATTCTTAAATTAAAAAAAAAAAAGAAAATATTTTGAAAGCTTAAGTATTAGGAAGGCTTTAATTTTTAATGTGTTCTGTATTGCTTTCCCTTCAGTAATTTTTAGAGGTATGCTGACAAGATGTTAGTTTCTCAGGCACTAGTTAAATGCAGCTTCATTGTTGCAATAGTCAAGCTAATGGAAGGGTGACAGTAGAATATGATGAACACCTGGTCAGTCCAGAATTCAATGCTAGAAAAATGCTTTTTAAAGATTGTTAATAGGAGAATTACTTTTTCAATTCAGAACATTTTCTAAAACCACCAATTCATGGCTGATCAGGTGAACAGTTCAACGGCCAGAGCAAGGGTAAGGTACACACTAACAGAGATTATAACAGGCAGTCAGTGGCCAGTAACCCCTGAACCCAAGTTAGTAGGTCCTGGAACAGTTTGTCTGAGTCCTTATTTGCAGTGTTATTGATGGAAAAAACCCAAGATGCACCATGCATTGAAAGGCAAAGTGATTTCTACTGTTTAAGAGTATAGCTTCATGGTCTCCTTAATGTGCCCTAAGTTTTCAGTGCACTTACTGGATCAGATACCTGATTTATTGAAAGATAACTGCAGAACACTTGATCAGATCTGCAGTTTACTTCAACTGCAGAAGCATCTAGCTTGATGCCAGCCAGAGGACTGAGAAGATGGGAAAAGAATGGGACTGCTTCATGTAGTGACAGTGCTGGCTTAATCCAACTTAAAATGATCAGGAATTCACAGCATACAACATTGCTTGGGCTGTGTACTATTTTGGGGGGTTTGGTGTTTTGTTTTGGGTTTTTTTGGCAGCTTTGCATTCCAGGTTGCCTTCTGAATTTAGCCAAAACCAGTAAAGACGTTAACATCATATGGGTTTCTCCCTGTAGCATGATCTTGTTAGAAAATGTCTTATAATCACAACCCACAAGTAAGGATCCTGAGATTATTGGGGTTTGTTAAATCTTCATGTATTAAAGTCTATTTATACTTCATGGCACCAGGAAAACAGACAGACATACAAACAAAAATCACCTAGAATTGTAGACTGACACAGCCTTTGGAAACAGAGTCTGATGAGCCCCTCATGATGTTGCGAGGACATCAGAAGTAGTAGCTGGACTGAGAGGCCTAAGGAGACAGGCCATGGAGTCTTCCTAAACTCCTGGCCCCTGGTACACACTCCAGTAGCGTGGGCAACATGCAGCATTGCCAGAGGCTGGACCAGCCACTGGAGTTGACTTTCTCTGGCATCAAAATAGCCCATTATAGTGTTAGCTAGTTATCATTCTCTCAAACAATTCCCAGTATACGGTCAGGGACCACTTCTAACAGCTAATTTGAATGTATACACCTACGTCTGGAGGGTAAGAAAGTCTGATGAAATGAACATGGTTAAGGTTCCAGTGGTGCCCCAGCACCATTTCATTTACAAGATAGATGCAGTGTCTCCTTATCATATCTCTGTATCACAGTGCCTTCTTTCCACTGCTCTAGATAATCAGGCTGAAACATCTGAATATGCTAAGCACCAGTATGCCCATTAACAGGCTGGGTAGCAGAGCTAAGACTGTTGTCACAGAATTGTACCTGCTGCTCAGGTATATATGAATGTGACATACGATTGTCTGTGGACAATGAGAAAAATCTAAAAACCCTAGGCTCAATTACATGTGAGGAGTTGCAGGCAAAAAAGGGGGCTAGAAATGTATATGTATTTCTTATGCTGGAGTTCATCAGGTAGCTCACGTGAAATTTTTTCCCACCGTAAGTCTGTTATTCTGCAAAATACTTGTAATCCAGAAATTTCAGGTATAAAGATTCTCATGTTCAAAAGTCTCAGGTCTAAAGTTTCTGTGTGAAAGTGGTTCATGCATGGAACGTTAACAGGTTAATGCAAGAAGTGATAATGTCTTAATACTTCTTTGCGTTATCTTTGTTTCTCTGGTTGGGAGCCAGAAAAGAAGGACCTTTCACTCATATCCTCTGTGCCTTATCTCTTCATAAAGCACTTTGAGGCTAAAACGACAGGTCCTGACATTGCATAATGCTCACAAACCCTGACCATAAAAAGGCTGTTCTGATTGACTCTGCACTGTATATTGTCTTTGCAGCTTTCTTATGCCATTAGCATATCGCAATAGGGGTAGGTGACAATTGTCTTGTAAAATATTTTATCTCCCACAAATGCTGCAGGCATGTTCAGAGATCCCTGCTCAAATCTGTTTCCCATTTAGGCATGGGAAACCTTTCCTGGAGTATAGTTTTTTTCTGTGGGCAAATCAGCTGACACTTGTCAGGAGTTCCAAAATGTCACCTTAAAGAATGTGATAGAAATGGTTGTAGGAATAATCTTTTTTCTAAGATGCTACGGCCTTTTTTATTTAGTTTCAGAGACTATGGCATATGGGAAACTTTACCGACTTTTTTTTACTGAGCTTTTAATTTTCAAGAGTGGATTTCTCAGCTCAGTGGAGAAAATGGTGTGGCTGAGTACCCTGAACGTGAGTGGTGGCTGTGATGAGGTCTCTGCTTGGAGGTGCTGGCTCCTGCCCAAGAGCTGTGCCTAAGGTGCAGCCCTATGGCACTCCACAGGGCACACGGCAGCAATAATATGGAGCTTGAGAAACATGCACTGAAGTACACTCAGTTATGGGCTGTGTGAACACAAGGTTTGACAACTGTGCAAGAAAGCCATTTAGCTTATGACAACAGATTTGCTTTACTCTCATGATAGCAAATCTATAGCCTGAAGTAATCAATTTTCACCATAAAATGTCAGCATGTTGGTTTTACTCTTGGGAAGAGACACAAAGACATTTAAACTAGGATGGGAGAGATTTCCCGAGCTCCTTTTGAGCATGAATTATTCTGTGATTCTGTAATTCTAAATTTCCCATTACGGAGAAGTCTAGAATTTCCCCCCATTTTGAATTTTAATTGTTGCCTATTTAATGTTTCAGAAACTCATTTATCCTAATAATTTTCCCCTTACAGTCAGTAAATACCCACCTCACAGGGTTTTATTTGCACACAGCGAAGTGTGTCTATCAGACAAGAGAACTTTTTTTCATTTATGTTTTCTTTGTCCTGTGGACTAAAAGTAGGCAGTCTGGTAAGCCTCCCGTCCTTACCAGTAGTTTTGTGTTCCTTTTCCAGAAGATGTGGAAAGCATAGGGGGAAACAAAATGTGTTTGCACATCTATCATATGATAACACTTTTATTCCCCAGCCCAAGCAACCCTCCATTTGCCGCAAGAACATCCCCTCACAGCAGCGGACACACGCAGGTAAACAGCTTCGGCCGTTGCTCTACGCATGCGCCAATCCCGCGGATACTCTCGACCTCCGCTAAGGGCTGCGCCGTGCTCTGCTGTCCTGTGACCGCCCAGGCGTGGTGCATTGTGGGATAGCGTCCGCCGACGCACCCTTAGCAACGGGGTCCGGCCGGGCCTGGTGGCCTCCGGTGCGGAGCGAGCAGGCCGCGTGCGCCGTGTTCGGGCTGGGATGTTGGCACCGGGGTGTTGGCACCATCGCGTTGGTATCGTCGCACTGGTTTGCTGAGACTTTCACCGCCCCTCCGCCACCCTCGAGAAGGCGGAGCTGCTGTGAGGCATATAGCCGCCGTCCCCCACTTTCAGCGCCGACTGGCGAAACCCGTGTTCAGGAGCGATTCGGCTTTGTTCCGCGGTGGCACCGCGTAAGCTTAGAGCAGGCCCCGTTCAAGGGGGATGCTGCAGTGGAACCGGTCCGCGGTGGGGTGCGCTGCGCTGCGCTTAGTCCTGGCTAAGGGTCACTTGCTATAGGGCACGCGTTTCATATTCTAGATGAAACCAAATGTTGGCATCTTAAGATTTTAATGAAAATAGGTAGCCAGTCAGAGAGACCTCCTTAGTGTCCTCAGTGGTGGAAAAACCACAAGGTGAATGCAGCTATATTAGCTTATTTTGTAGCACACTGAAGTATTTGTGAAGAAAGACATTGGAACCCAGGCTCCCGGAATTCTAGTTCTTAAAAAACATTTGAATGGAAATGGGAAAATTATATGAAGAATGTTGTTTATAGAGAATAGCTGTGTCTGTGCTCATGTAAGGACACAGGTGAAGGAAGGAGTGAATATCTGGAGCTGGAAGAGATGTCTTTCATTAGACTGAGTACTATGGCCCAGTAAAGAAGGGAAACTTTAGGATACTGGAGAATTACCTTAAATCTGAATTATCTGATAATGTAAAGATACCATTCTAAAAGTAATAGTTATTTGTTACAATGATTCAGTTTTAGTGATAAATATCTTTAAGACAATTTTTGTGACAGTGGTATAAATACCTAGCAAAATATAATTGTATGAAACGGTGCCATTTAATACTTTGTGTAGGTAAATCCTAGTTGTTATGACATAACTTATTTTTAATTTCAAAGACAGCAATTAAAAACTGAAATGCAATTTGTACTCTTTTGAACTTGCAAGCCTCATTACATTCACATTTTAAGAGCTTTATATAAAACCACTGAGAGAATACTTGGCATGTTAAATGTTTCACAGAAAAATGATGCAAAATGTGCATCTGGCTCCTGATGTTGATGAAGATGATCTCTATTCTGGCTACAATGATTACAATCCCGCGTTTGACACAGAGGTAAAAATATTTGCTGTTTTCCACCTTTCTCATACATAGGATTTTGCCTTCTAAGTACAAGATAAGGACATGTGGGTATAGTAATGTAGAAGTGTACTAACTACTTTGAAGTGAAATTTTCTTTATTTTGCAAAAAATATACAAAGTTTCATAAGTTTTAAATAGTTATTTCTTTGATAGTTTTCCATTCTAGCAAAATACCTATGTACATCTTATAGCAGATCTAACATGCTATAATGGTTAGAATTTATGAAGTATAAAATCCTAGTTATTTGAAGGCCATATTCACATTCAGATGCTTTTGATGTGATGTTTCCCAGACAGTGTGCAGCAGCAAGTTTTCTGACAAGAGGCTATTTAACTGGTCAGTAGGTCATCAGTCTCTTATGGTCCTGCTGCTGAAGGAGGCAACAGTAGAGCAGAGTTCTGCAGGTCTCTGTGCAATCAGTAGAGCATCTGGGATAACTTAAGGTAACCCTGCAGACCACTTCCTGGTAACTGGTGATGTAATGGAATTGAAACATCAGGGGAGTCATTCAGTCCAAACCCACTACTGTGTTCAAAGCAGGGCCAGTCTGGCAAGACTTGGCATCTTGTGTGAAATCCCAGTGCCAAATTCAGTGTAACCTGAGACATGAGATCTCTCAATGTGTTTGCATGGCAGATGTTAATATTAAAATGTAGAAATAGTGCTAGGAGTAACCTTTTGGATGGAAATAAAATGACATGTTACATTTCATCACTTAAGCTCTGCTTCTTCAGCGTGTTTTCATTTTTCAGAGAATAATGAGGTTTTACAGTCAATGATCAAAAATACAAAAAACAGGTAGACCAAATAACATGTATTGTCAGTAAAACCTGTCATTCAGTTATTTTCAGGTCAGGTATTTTTGGAAGAAGAGTTGGTTTTTTACCTATTTGCTTTCAATAGTCCTAAGGTTCTGGAACTGTGGCTTTGGCTGTTGGGGGTTTAAAAAGGTTGTTTGGTTGG
This sequence comes from Neopsephotus bourkii, assembly GCF_033783945.1. Taxonomy (NCBI): domain Eukaryota; kingdom Metazoa; phylum Chordata; class Aves; order Psittaciformes; family Psittacidae; genus Neopsephotus; species Neopsephotus bourkii. The sequence goes on from NW_026902113.1 coordinate 6,853,271, forward strand.
TTTTTTTTCCTAGGATTTAGAAAATGATACAGCTTTTCAACAGGCAGCAAGAACGAGTCATGGTAGAAGACCCCCTGTAAGTACCTTTTAAAAAACATTGCAAGAGAGGAGGCCTTCTCTAGAGGGCTAGCTATAATTTTGACACTGATACAAACTTATTTGGGGAACCTCTTAACTTTTTTTGTCTGCTACTAGCATGAAGATACAGACTTTAGTTACTTATATGAAAAATAAGTAAAAAATTAGCAAAGCATGACTTTATAAGTTCAGGGAGGAAGCTAGAGCAAACACGGAACTTTGGTTAAAAATATGTATTCTTGTTTGATAAAATGAGATAAAACCTTGTTAAAAAGCAAAGCAATACATTCTGAAAGGACTTTGTTTAATATTCTATATATAGAATTAGTAGCTCTGACTGAGGCTGAGATGCATACCGAATAGTGGGATTTAGAAAACCATGTGTGATTATTCTGATTTTTTTTCTTCATATTCATGTAATTTACATTATTCTTTATTTTCATTTAGCTCTGATTTAATACTACATCAGTTTTCAAAACCAAATATAAAGTTGGCACCTGCATTTTAGAAGTATATGCTGTATGTCTAAAGAAGAGCTGGAACTGTCTGATTAATATTACTTCTTTGCCAGAATAATCTGTTGATAAAATGAAAATCCGTTCTATAACAATTGAAGCATTATTTCTATGAATTCACTATAGAAACTATATAGAAAGACTGAACATATATGGTTGTTAATTGGTGGCGTTTCTTTGATTTTTTTTTTTTTCCTCACCCAGGGGACAGCCAAAATTCCTGGTACACCAACTTCAAGACCTTTAGCTACTGGATTTGGGGTATGTTTTTGTTCTGTTGTATTATTAATGAAAATGAGGCATTTACCAGAAATGCCTTGCACCAATTGAGCTCTTTTTATATAAATGCTTCCTTCCAGTGAACCACATGTATTCATTGATTTTTAATTGATTTGCAGCTCTACACTCGTAGAGTTACAAGTTGGTCATTACAAGGCATGGTCACTGATTTCTTTTTTTATTATTATTTTTTTTTTCCTCCCAAACCATACTGCAGATCAACTTCTGTACTATGTAAGGCAGTAGATTCCAAGATACTAACCTGATTTTCTTGCAGGAAAGTTGTCTGGAAGTTAAGGTGAAATTAAGTCTTAAAAAAAATGTGGGCTTTGAAATCATCTCTAGTTTAATCAGGAAAAGTTGGTTATATACTTTGGTATACTTAATCTATTGTAACTCTTTAAATAACTAACTCATTAACCTGGTTTATTATGGAAATAGAAGGTATACGTTAGTGGTATATCCACTATCCCTTATCCCAATATATTTTTAAACCTGTTAGGCTGTCTCAGGCAAGTTTGAGAAGACTGCTCTTAGATTCTTGTAAGTTTTATGACAAGAAGGACCATCACATTGCTTTAGAACTCTTATGCAAGTTGCCTGGCTAACAGCTTCAAGAACACCTGAATTCTGTTACTGAAATACAAACTTTACTCTGAACCTTCTGTTACCTGCTCTGGATATATTCCTTTTTAAGCCTACTTTTTCTTAGCAGTTGTGTTTGCAGATGTCTAGTGCAGTAACACGCTGTAACAGGAAAAGCTGACTTCTTAAAGGAGTGCACAAGAAGGCATCTCCTAAGGATAATAAAGATTGAGGTCATCTGCAGTAGTGGAGCCAGAAACCTCCAAAGCATTGTCCACTCCACAGTACTGCCTGTTTCACTCTGCTTCTCCTGCATTACAGTCATTGTTAATACAGATTCAGCCTTAGCAGAAAAAACAAAACTCAGTCATAATGTGTGATGGATAGTGGGTAAAATGGTGAATCTGAGTGGGAATTAGGGGAATACTTTTTCATGGCCTGAAAAACTTCATTTTTGTCTGTTTGTATTGTATATTTGTAGCAATCTCTAGCACTTAACTACTAAGTATTTCATGTTTATTTATGATTTTAACACAACTACAGAGGGACAGTATGTGGCATGTCAGCTAATGGGAAAAAATATACATTGGCAATTTTAAAGTATATCTATATTTACTGTAAAATAAATCTGCATGAAAATGTGACTTAAAGACTGTCCTAGTATTAGTATCTCATAAGATGTCTTGAGAATCTTACCAATATATTTTGTATAAATTACTTGTTTAATTTAAAGGTAGTAATTTCAATAATTTAATAATGCAAAGTACTGCTGCCTCAGATAAATTTCTGTATAATTTTTTTAAAAGGTCTGACAGAAATATCTAGACATATAAAAAACAATATTGTGAATTTGTGCTAATGGAAGTGTTCCAACAGTCTGCCAGGCACTGGCAGTACATTGCATGTGGATAACATAAATGGGAACTTTTCTATGAACTTACGTGAGAGTTAAATCAACTTCTAAAACTCAGTATTGCCAAGATCATACATAGCATTTACAGCCTTCTAATCCTTTGTGAATGCTAGTTTCAAACAATTTACTTATTTTTATAGTCAAAGGCAACCTTAACTTCATCTATGGGAAGACCAGTGACAGGAGCTATACAGGTAAAAAGTTTCAATATTTACAATTTATATTGATTTGGAACAGTGAAGTTTTCTGTTAAATGTTTCAGTTTAATACAAGTATTAAAAAGGTTATTGAAATAACACTGATTATTGCACTGTTTAATTAGTTGTTTTTCTTACTCTCAGAAAACGTGAGGTTTGTGATGAGTATTTTATTTGAGAACAGGGTTGGAAGCAATACCAGTGTAGTGTTTTTAACAATTATTGACATGCAGTGAATATTTTTTCCTTTGAAATAGGACAGAGATACATTCTGGCTTTCATGTTTTGCTTAGGTACTTATACTCTCATAAGTATCTGCTGCAATTTACCAACGGCTTTTCCACCAGCACCTTTAAGTATATTGACTTAACATTAAATATATATATATACAGTCACTGTATTCTTTTGTGTCAGCCCAAGAGGGAAACGGGAATTATCAGGGAGAATCAAGAGTAGAGCTACTCCCTGAAGGAAGGCAAGCCAGGAGCCTAGGTGGAAGTTGCATAGCCAGCAGTGCAGGGGCCTCACCAGATAGGACCCAGTTCCAGAGCACTTGAGCTAGGCAAGTAGGGTCCACCCAGAAATGGTATCTGTGTTCAACCAAAAGTCCAGAACATAATGCAATAGCATGGTGATGAAGGAGGTCCAAGGTCAAGCAAAAAAAGTCAATGCATAGACTAGGGCTAGGACCAATGATCACTGGCCAGATCCATAGTGACAAGGCAAGGCTAAGGTCAGTCCAGCAGGTCAGGTTAAAATCTGCATCAGGGACTATCTGGCCATGCGTAGTAGTGGCTGATGTGGAAATAAGTAGTCTTCTAGCAAACCTCTGGCAGGGGCTGAGGGATCAGGGTTGAGATTAGGCGAAGTTCCTGGACCTATAGGTATGGTGTGTGTCTGGAGGACCCCTGTGAGTCTGGTCCGGGCCATCAATGTCTTTACTAGTGCACTCAGTGTCCTGACAGGTAAGTTTAATAAGCCAACATGGAGTGGGATCAGACACTGTTGTGTTGGAAGGCATTGTCTAGTAATAAGTTACAAAATACCAAAAACTGGTTGGCTTGTGCCTCTCAGTTTAGATCAAGTAAAACATTCTGATCCATAATCTTGTAGGATTTTCTTTATTGTCAATAAAAATGAAAAAAGCAACCGAGTTCTGAAACAGTATGGCAGTAGGCTAGAGTACATTACAGATTTCAAGAGCAGCAGTTTTTAAGAATTTAAGAATTCCTGATAATGTTTGCCCCTCTACATTGCAGGCAATTATGATGTATATTTGAGAAATAAAAACATTTTAAAAATACTCATCTTACTGAGGTGGTAACAACTGATTTTTGTATTTAAAGGTTTTGTAATATGTAACTGATGTCTCTGCTGTCCACAGTCTATTTTTAGGAGGATGATTTTAATATGTCTTCCTCTTCATTTAAGGACGGGGTTGCTCGACCAATGACAGCAGTGCGTGCTGCAGGTTACACTAGGGCAGCTATGAGAGGTATGGTTTGTAGAAATCGCCAGCTGCCAGAGGGAGATGTTACTTTACAGTTTTCAGTACTCTTTTTATTGTGCAGGTTCTCCATTTGATCCTCTTGGTCAGGGAAGAGGTCCCATTCCACCTCTGGAAGCAAAAAATGCAGACAGGTTTGTTCAGTCTTGCATTAAATTATTTCAGAGCATTAACAGCAACAAAAAATCAACTATGGGTAGAATTAGGATTTCACATAGAATAGTTATGGTTGGAAAGGACCTTAAGATCATCAAGTTCCAACCCCCCTGCCATGGGCAGGAACACCTTGCACTAAACCATATCACCCAAGGCCTCATCCAACCTGGCCTTGAACACTGCCAGGGATGAAGCATTCTCAACCTCCCTGGACAACCCATTCCAGTGCTTCACCACCCTAGCAGGAAAGAATTTCCTCCTTATATCCAATCTAAACTTCCCCTGTTTAAGTTTTAACCCATTGCCCCTTGTCCTGTCACTACAGTCCCTAATGAAGAGTCCCTCATAAGAGGGACATAATTCTCATAAGACGTTTTATTTTTTTCTTATGTCTGTTTTCAGATTGAAAGTATGTATGTGATATCTTTGGAGGATCTTCTCTGGGCATAATTTCACATTATATTTTCTTTGATGGGAGAACTGGTTAGCTGTGTTATGTGATACATCACTGTGTTATTTTGAGAATATCCTGTGTAAAAGCTTAGTGTATGCAGTTACATTACTGATGTTAATCCTTTTATTGTTATTTTAGTGCAGAAGAGAAGATTAGGCAGTTGGAAAAAAAAGTGAATGAACTGGTTGAAGAAAGCTGCATTGCCAACAGCTGTGGAGACTTGAAATTGGTAATTTTTCTGGATTTCAGTTTTGCTGTTATGGGAAGAACAATTTTTATAAATAGATGTTTCAAACTGACTTGGGTTCCAATGTTTCAAATTATTAAATCATCTTAATTGTAACTTCTAATCCAATGGTACCTTGTATTGTCAGAAAATAAGGTAGGAGCTGTATTTCTTGTGTATATGTTCGTTAAGATTTCAGTGCTAGAAAAGCTCTCTTCCCCATAACCCTACTGACCCCTTCAGATGGGTCTGATCAGTTAGTCATAGTGGCACAGATTTGCCCAGTCTAATCTATGGGATCTGTGGGAGTAGGCAGAATATCAATTTTCCTGCCATCAAAGTTGCCAACTCATTATCTAGGGAACAGTTAAGTTGGACTTGCCTTCTGTCATAAAGACTAAGAATCAAGCTATACCTTGAGAAGTAGTTCCTTCACTGCTACCTTCCAAATAGCAGTAGTGCTAGCCATTACTTTCTTGAAGATTGCATCCTTGCAGAGGCAAACAGGACTGCTATTGGCACATGCAGACCCATAGCATTACTTGTGTAGGGTCTTGACACCAATCTGCAGAAGAATATTATTGGATAAAATAATTATTTTGGAATTACTCTAATTGTGCACATACGTGTGAAATACCACTTGTGGATAGATAAAAAAAGGGAAGCAATTTACCAATTAGTCGAAGTACATATACAGCCTCCATTTGTGTAACATGGAAGTTCACTTTCTGCCTTCACTTTCTTCTTTCCAACATCTGCATGCACTGAGATTCTGCAACTAAGGAAACATGCCAAGCCCAAGTGCTCCTTTTTTGGGGGGGCATGGAGATGAGGGTGTGGGCTTGGGGTGTTGGTTATTTAACGTTTATGTGTGCTTTCTATGATTAAAACAAGTAAAATAATCTTCTAGGGTCACCATAATCTAATTATTATGGTGTATATAGTTGTGACTATACTTCTCTAACATTAGCCAGCTAAGCAGACTTAGACAACTGTATGTCTCCTTATTGCTAATCAACACCTTTCTCTGGGTTATTTTGCTACTTTTCAGGCATTGGGTACAGTCTGTGAATCTGAAGAAAATAGACAGGAGTATATTCTTTTCATACTTGTTTTGGGTTCATTCAAGGCATTGCTTATATTCTAGTGTTTTATTTAAGGCTCTGGAAAAAGCAAGAGAGGCTGGGAGAAAGGAAAGAGCATTGGTGAGACAACGTGAACAAGTTGCTTCTCCAGAAAACTTAGACCTCACTTACTCAGTAAGTGCTTAGAAATCTTCAGTGAATGAAAGGTCTTGGTAAAAAAGTCTCCTGAAGAGACGTTTCAGTGTTTGCTGAGTGTTTGCTTGCTGTAATGCTCCTAGCAGTGTATCAAATTGGGTAACAGTTTACATTTGGGAGTAGGAGAAGTTTATGAAGATAAAGTAGATGACTTCTTGAAGTTAAAAAGTTGTCATTGGATTGCAAAGATCCATTTAGACTGAGTCTATGCCCCTGCAATCTCAAGTACCAGTGAAACCATGTAGTCAACATTAAGGGAAGAAGGATGCCCATGAATACGTGTTCCAATTATCTACTCACACGCAAACCATGTATACCAAAATAAAACAGATGTAAATCCTCTACTTCAAAAATAAATAGTCTAGAAAATGTAACATGACAGGAGAACAATACAGGAGAGATCAGACACTGCATTTAACTTGAGCCGTAAAGTGACAGAAAATAAATTATATGAAATAGGATATTGTAATATTCTTAAATCCTGAATCTTAAAGCAGGTATATAGATCTACATCCTGGTTTTCAAATGAATAGTAGACATTTTTAAGAAAAGAATACAACATACATAAAAATACTTAGGGAGAATTTAAAGTTGTACTGCAGGTAGTGCTCTAGAGACAATTGTTAATAATGCATAGAATTAGGCAGACATAGTAATTCATTTTATGGGTTAAAAAATGCAGAGATATTTTACCAGACACAAGCAGAACTTCTGATTTGAAACAGCAGTTTGAAAAAATTCTCTCCTCATAAACTGAGTGACCATGGATAGTAGGACCATTTTCCACGTTTGGAGTCACAAATTGCACACAATCTCTGAGAATTGCCTTGTATGAATGTTTTCTAATAAGTTTGCATTATAACATTGTGCTTACTTGGGTCTGAGGCCCACTTAGCATGACTTTTAACGGTAGTTAAATGTAAGTACAAAATTAAAATAATTACTTAAAGTAGGTGGATTAGAAACTTGTTTTCTCAATGTCAATGTACAAGAACAAAGGAGCATTAAATATGGGAAGCTTAAAACTGGTAAAAGCAATACTTCTGCCAAGGTAAAATTAATTTAAAATGACCTATTATGAATTCATGTTTATTACTGTTGAGAGAACAACATATTTTCTTGTACCTATGTCGTGGTTTAACCCCAGCCAGACAGCTTGTTCACTCACTCCCCCCCTGCTTCTTGCCCTCCCCCTATAATTGCATTTTTCTGTAGGTTCTTTTAAATCTGGCCTGTCAGTATGCTGCTAATGGAATGTATGCTGAAGCACTGAATAGTTACCAAGTTATAGTGAAGAACAAGTTGTTCACCAGTGGAGGTAGGTTACGTTTCAAAGTGGATTAAAACTGGTAGTCAGACATTCAACATGAGGACTTTGCATGGTGTTGACTCACAGAGATCTTAGCTGTTGTATCTATCAGAGTGGGTGACAGACACTCATAATCTCTGATTTAGTATAATGTGGTTTTATTCTTCAAGTCATGAAGTCTTTCCATAGGCTAAGATAAACCTAAAGCCACATACATAATTTTCTAACACCACACACTATATTATGTGCTCAAATACTGTTTTTGCTTTTTTTTCTCTTTTTACTCAGCTTTTGTCTTCTGAAAGCTTCTTTTAGTATTTTGCACATCTTTGAGACTTCCACAGTGCACTTTTCTCAGGGATGCTCATTTGCAGCTGTCTTCCTGGAGAACACTATAAATAATCTCTACCACATCACTTAATTCACAATCAAAATCAGAATATAGTTCTTTTCCAGGTTTCATTACTGTGTCTCCCTCTGGGTGAAAATTCAAAAGAGGCTGTTCTGTGCAGTGCTGCTTTAAAGGGACACTGGTACCCTATAATGAAGGCAAATTTGTTAAGAAGTTGTTCTAGTCTGTCACTTTGAAACAATGTAAGAATGTTGTAATTATGTTTTAAAAGGCTGTAACTCATTGACTTCTTTTGATAGGTAGACTGAAGGTCAATATGGGAAATATATATTTAAAACAACGGAACTATTCCAAAGCTATTAAATTCTACCGTATGGCTCTAGACCAGATTCCTAGCGTTCACAAAGAGATGAGGTGAGTTACTGCTAGTAGGCATAGTTCTGAGTACAAGTTTTGGATACAGTATGATTTGATAGCTGAAAATATAACCTAATCCTGATTTCTTTACTTAGGATTAAAATAATGGAAAATATTGGAGTTGCATTTATTAAAACTGGCCAATACATTGATGCCATTTCTTCATTTGAACTTATAATGAGCATGTCCCCAAACCTGAAGACAGGCTTCAACTTGATCCTGTGTTATTTTGCTATTGGAAACTGTGAGCAAATGAAAAAAACCTTCCAAAAACTGATTGCAGTTCCCTGTGAAGTGAATTACGATGACAAATACATTTCACCAAATGTAAGTTTGAACAAAATAAACTATGTATGTTTGAACAAAGCAAGCTGTGTCTTTATATGGTAAATCAGCAGAAAGAGGGATAGACACTGAATGCTTGGACTGTGCTGATTATGTAAGTCACTGTGTATTTATGTATCTAAAATAACATTTTTTTTACTAGCATGAACTTAGTGTGGCAATACTGCTCCTAAGTGTAAAATAATGCTGGAAACATTCAAATCCTTTTTTCCTCAAAAGATAAAAACTATATACATAAAATTCACACCACACAATTGTCTTCATAATGATTTTGTTAAAATTCATCTGGGCTGACTTACGTACCTCTCTTACTGCTTTACTTCCTTTATTAATATAAAATTTTAATAAAATATTTATAAGTTAAAATAAAGGGAACAAAGCAATAAGTGAGTTAATGCAAGTTATCACAAAATGAATGTTAATAAACTTGAAATACCATAGTGTTATCTTACAGAAGAAAGTTCCATTAAAGTTCACAGGTGCTTATTTTAGTTTATTAGACTTGGTTGGAAACTGGTGTTCCTTCGTACCATGAAACCAGCAGCTCATGATGTTAAAGACAAGAAAACGTAATTAATAGGTTTAGGGTCCCTCTTAGAAAGGTCCTCTATAGAAAGATGGAGTCAAGCCCTTCATATTCTCTTAACAATCCTTTTTTTTTTCCTCAGTGATGCAAAGCTTCCATTTTCAGTCCTAAAGATCAAAGATACAATTAGTCTTCAAACTATTTGTAGCTTAAGAGTAGCTGTTGCTTCCTATTAGCCTAGCATAAGCAAATAAAGTTTAATGGATGAAGTATGTATATCAATATTTATAGAATTTCTTATATATTATGTATATATGTGAAATTTCTTATATTAGAAGTTATGTAACTGTAAGGGTGATTAAACACTTAAGTTAATTGAAGACTGTATAAGATTTATCCATTGGAAGAAAGGCTTTAGACTGTAGAAGTTCTTCATAAGGATAGGCAAGCTATAGCTTTAAGATTCCAACTTATGTATTTCGTTATGAAGAGGTTTAGAAGAGATCACAAAGTTTCCTTCTGTTTTTTATTTTGTATAAGTCTGTGATATATCCTCAGTAAATGAGGAAGGGGTGGCTCACAGAATACTTGCATTATTTCTTTTAAAAATAGCTAAGATCTGTGATAGAAACCACAAGATGACTCTGTGATTTATTGTGATGCAAAGATAGCACAGGTCCTCACCTACTGAATACTGCTGCAGTTTAGCAGATGATTAAGGCTGCTCTTACTTCTAAGCATGTGAGTGTGTTCTCACTGTGATTTGCAGCCTTCCCAGTCTGATACACATGACATTAACTACACCTAGTAACAGCCCTAATGTGAGTTATGACCACATACATGAGCAGGAAAACAGGATTAAAGTAATTGTAATGCCAAATTTCAGATTTGGGGGTTAGAAAACTGCTTCAAACTGAAGCTAGCTTTTTTAAATGTGAGAAGTAATAAGTAATTTGCATCAATTTATGTTTAGTCATAATTTCTATAAAATAAATAAAATGCATATATCCTGGTGTAATTTGTTGTTGCTTTGTTTTCCTCCAGGATGATCCACATACAAATCTACTGATCGAAGCTATTAAAAATGACAGCTTAGGACAAATGGAACGTGAGAGGTAATGGTGGAGTCTGTTCTTTGTTGACTGTGAAGCCATGGGTTTTAGCTTGTGAAAATATTATCAGTCTTCTCAGGTGTCCACAACTCTTGTTATAAAAGTGTCCTTGTAATTCTTAGGAAAGAGCATGCTTGGAAGAAGTGGTTGGATCACTCAGTTTAGTGTACTGCACTAAAGTAGATCTACCCCATATTACTTAAAACTTGCAGCATTGTTTTGGTGTGTTGGGGTTTTTTTTTCTTGTTTGTGGGGTTTTTGGTTTTCTGGGGGGTTTGATTTTTTGTTTGTTTGTTTTTAGGTGGTTTAGGGTTTTTTTGTGTGTGGTTTGTTTTTTTTGCTTGTTTTTTTTTTTAATACAGCTACAGTGTGCAGTGAAAGGAAAACAGAAAAACAGAGAGCTTTATCAAGATACAGGACAGTAGCAGGGGACTGGTTAGATTAACTTCTAAGTTTGTCCTGAGTACAGGAAGAATCAAGAACAAGATTTGGTTATTTTTTCTATGCATGTATGTGAAATGGTGATATGTTTGTGTGTTGTTTGTTTGTTTGTTTTCCTTGTTTTTGTTTTTTTCTCAGGAAATCCATGGCAGAGGAATACATCATGACAGCTGCTAAACTCATTGCACCAGTAATTGAGACATCTTTTGCAGTGGGCTATGACTGGTAAGGGTCAAGTGGGGCTTTATTTTTGTCTGAACTATATGCCAGTCTCTCTATATGCTGGCTATTCACTAACAAACACCCTGGGAAACATAATTTGCTTCACATTTCAAACATAGTATCCAGCCTATTTTCAGTTTGCCTCCATAATGCTGTGGAGAAGAGCAAACCAAAGCGTTAGAGTCTATTCTGTATAAAAAAAAAAATTAATTTATTATTGAAACTCAACTATTAATAATACATTTTGAGCTGTTACGTATTAGCACAAAAAGAGCTTCTTGAAGTTCAATTGAATTTGAAAAAATAATTTGAGCACTGAAGAACTTCTAAAAGTGTCCACAGGCAAATGCTATGAAGAAGGCAACAATTGCTACATTTTGATGTAAGTTTGAAGATAGCATAATGAAGACTTGGGGGACCTTAGAAATTCTCGTTACTCCATAGAGCCATTACATAAAACACTGTAATCTAAATAATATTAGAAAGGGCTATTTGCATTTTATTTATAAACTTAATGTTTATAAATATAAACTTAATGTATGGTTTCTTAAGCGCTTACACAAGTGTATACAGTGATAGGCTGCTGATACAGCTTACCATTTTGACTTCTGAATCCACTCAATTTTTCAGTTTACAGCTTAGCTTTTGCTTTCTGTTGTATTTCCTACAGCAGACTACTCTTTTCTTTGACACAAAACAAAATGGACACAATTTCTGTTAAGGATGGTATAAAACTGATTAACATAATTTTTCAGGATTTATTTTTAATTAGCAATGTATTAATGTATTTTTTTATTATAAGGACTTTAATATTTTTAGTATTTTTAATAATAATATTGGAAAATAACATGTACACAAATGAATGTCGTGTATCTGCAGCCACAGCATTACTAAAAGGTACGCCCAATGTTTGGGAAGTGAAGGAAATTTGGTGGGGAAAGATAATTTTACTTGTTTTTTTTCAGTGTTATTTGGGGTTTTTTGTTCATAATTTTTTGTTTGGTTGGTTGGTTGATTTGTTTTGTTCTTTCCCAGTTAGGATTATTTTAAAATTTTGCAAGTCCTATAATTATAATTAACTGATAAAGCTGTTTATACTAACATGAAATAATCTGACACAGATACGTGTAGTCTTCTAGAGTCCACAAGGTGGTGTTTGATGTTTTAAGAATCATAATCTTATAATTTCCCTACTTCTGCCATTCTAATTTATGAGAATTTAAACAGTACGTCGTGTGAAAATCAGCTTGCTCCTTTATAACTTGTTAGCATGAGGAAGTCAGATTTATTTGCTCTGTATTTTGGTTTTTGTTCAAGAAAACTGGAAAAGGATGTTAGATACTCAGTTTCCATACTGCTATCCACAAAATATTTGGCATGAAGTAAACCGCTATGATATCTGTTCTGGCTAACTAAAGAACTTCTAGTGAGATGTGTGGGATTGTTTTGTGTGTACCAGGACAGATTTACTCTCTGTTATTCTAAGCTGAGATATTCAAGCCCAGTGAAGAAATTCAATTAGCAGCATGAGCTTAGTTTTCCAAATACTGCACTTTGTTATGAGTCCTTGAGTATTAAACGTGCTTTTAATCAGATTAATTTTGTTTACAAAAATAAAGTGAGGAAAAATAATCTTTGGATTTCACAAATTCTTACATAAAATGTGACATGGTCTTGGGACTATTCTGTCATATTCTGCAAGGAACAGTTGGATAATTAGATGTCACTGCATTTTATGGTTAAAAGATGTTAACAGTAATAGCTGAAAACTGGTTTTTGAATTTTCTTTCATTGCAGATTTTATAGAAATTGCTTTTTTTGTCTACATTATTTTTCCTTCAACATCAAAAGGCATTTCTGTGCTTTGTGCGGACTGTCCATGTGCCAACCCAATTCCAGCAGCAGCCAGTTTGCTAAATTAAACTTGCTGGCAAATTAGCCAACTATTAGAAGAAAGGAAGGTAGCTTTCCACCACTTAAAAAAAAATAATAAAAAATGTGGAAGGGATTAAAGAAGTATCCCACAAAGTTGCTCTTAATTCCACAAAGTGTGCTTAATTCAGTTTGAGAGAACAGTATATGTCTACAATAAATAAAGTTCATGCTTCAAACGACTAGGCAATTTTAAAGTACACCATATCAAGCCCTGGAAGACAGTGTCTGTGAATGAACATGTGAACTGTCTGCCGTGTTCTGTTCTGCCGTCATTTTGCCTAAGACCGTAAGCCAAAAGTAACTGGGGGATAACCAGGAAGAAACTTAATTATTATGACTTTATTATTGTTATTATTATGTAGCTTAAGGACACAATCTGCAGTCTCTGACTTTGTCCACCATGTTGTTTTATGGGTTTGGAAGGATATGCAACAGGTTATAAGGTTTGAAAAATCATCTTAGGCAGTATCTGACACCAAGTATCACTCAGTGGTGGAAAAGAATATGCTATTTAGGCAACTGACAAAAAAAAATCCATACTGCAGCGATTGTGTTCTTAAGGTAGGTTAGGGGAATAAAATGGGGTTTGTTTTTTGTTTTGTTGCAGGGTTTTTCACATACTTTTACTCAAAGTGCTCTTTGCCTCGTTGAAGAAAGAATAGCTAGAAAAAACTCATTTTAGAAAGCAAATTGGCTGTAAAAGTCTGTAACTTAAGGTGGTATTTGCACAGGTGCATTTTGGTAATGGGTTTCTGTTGCAGGTGTGTTGAAGCAGTAAAAACTTCCCAATATGTCGAGTTAGCCAATGACCTGGAAATAAATAAAGCCACTACTTACTTGAGGCAGCAGGATTTTAAACAGGTATAGTAGCTTTTCACATCACTACTTGTTAATACTGTATTGGCAAAGATATCTCTCCTAGCCATCACATATTTTTCAGGAAGGGAGGAATCAGTTATACGAACATAATAATCAGATTAATGTTGCACACTAAAATAAGAGCTCTGGCAAAAGATGAGTTTTATCTAAATGAAATTTCTGCCGCAGAAGTTACAGTGAATGCAGCTCATGTCAAAATTGAGATGCCTAAAGTTAATTACCTTCCTTGGGTGTCCAAGCTGTCATTACAGTTAATGGAGCTGTAGGCAGTACAGTCAATGGAGCCTAGAAGGGATGTTGCTAATCAGTGTGGAAGTGTTTTTGTTGGTGTGAGCTGAATCTTTCTCTCGGTTAGCTTGACTATAGTACAAAAATATATGCAGATGCACTTCATAAGTATTTTTTTAGGTTACGGAATTCTCACTGCTACATATGTCCTACAGCGTTCCTTAAAATATTATAACCTGACCTTGAACTTCAGTCAGCTCTCCTATACTTCCATTGAAATATGAACTTGAATTAAATCCAGCATCTGCTCAGGAGCTTGGACAGTTCTGCATCTTTTATGAAAGATTGCCCCCCTGGAAAGCAGAGGGCTAGGATGAATCATTGTTACTGAAAAGATCCTATGGCATCTTAAGGCACAGTGTCTATTAGCAAATGAGGGAGGTCATAGGAAAGATACAGCATTGATACTTTAAAGTAAAAGTATAGCTCATTGCTCAAAACTCATTAACTGTTCAGACAATAGATCTACCAAAATCTTTGTGATTTTTACAGTTTTTATCATGCATATTATTACATGTTCCCTCTTCATTATTTTTTTGTATTTTAAAATATACATGTGAAGTAACTTTTGGCTATGTTGAAATTATTTATTTATGTTTATGTAGGTAAGATCTTTTTTTTCAACTGGCTGTCCAGTCATTCATTAGAGGCATTTCTGTGAATGAATTTTATGATGGACCTGCCTTCCTCAGTCCCTTGCTAATAAGTACATCAGGCTGTTAACTGTAGCTTCCCTTTTCTATGCATATAAATTGCAACTGTATGCACATAAATTAATACCACAACTTACCATGGTATTATCTAGGAGACTGTGCGGTTTTCTTTTAAAGTTTTTCTTTTGAGACAAATTTATTTTTTTTGCTCTTAATCAAATTTTTATAATTTATAATGCCAGGTTTTCATCAAAAATTTCATGGGATTTTCCTTTTATTGTTTTTGTGTGTGTGTGTGAAAATATTTTTGGTTTGAAATGGGAGCAGTTGAAAAAAAACTTTAATCTGAACAAAAAGCTCAGATATCTGAAGTATTTGCTCAATTTCCTTCCAACATGCACTGTTCAGTACATTCGGTAATAGCAGTGATGAATAAATAAGAAGATATATAGCAACCCTTGGGTTTGCAGGTGTGGAAAGAAGTATGAGAGATCATGTGCAGCAAAATTACAGCTGAAGCTGAATATCTCTCATCTTCTTAGTCCCTAACCTTTACATAGCTCGGAGGGCTGCACACAAAGCTATTTGTTCAACTTTAGACCGTTCTTCCTTCTCATATTTAAGCTCTTCTGGTTTTCTGAGCAGCTGTTGCTCCTCCTGTCTGTCCTGTCCTCTTTTCCCTTCCCTGTAGATACAGCAAGAGAGTTATCTTTTATTATACTGTATGTCTGACTGATAGCTTTTCTGTGATAAGGAAGCAGTTTGAGAGTTTGGAATATTGGGAAAAATCTAGTAGCTCTATTGATGATAACTTTTGAAGGGTGAGAGTGTTACAACTAGGTAAACAGTTATATGATCTCAAGAATTTACTATTCTGATGGTAATTCTTTGCAATTTCCAGTTAGTATCCAGCATAAGTTAAAAAAACAAATTAAAACCAACAATGAAAAAAATCCCTAACAATTCTCAGAGGTAAGATGAGATACAGAGATTGTTGGTAATGGTTCTGTGGAGTATTCCACTGGAGGAAGAGGGAAAGGTGTTGGAAGTTAGGAGTAAGTGGAGGAGATGCTCTTTTAATTTGATTATGTGATAGAAGACTTCTAACCTGCACTGAAACTACTTAATATTAGCATGGGACTGCAGAATGGTGATTGCAGTGTTTTAGAGTTTTTTTTGTTTTAATACAACTGCAGCTGCCACTTGTATTTATCCTGTCTGTCTACTCTTCATATACTTACTAACTGTCCACCTGGTCAACACACCTTTGGCTGAAGAACAAGAATGGAAACTTTGTAAAGTACTTAGTTTCAAGTTTTTATCGTGTTTTGAAAAAAAAGAACTAAAATAGATTTCTGCTGTAACTATAATGGGCTTAACTATGTACTTATCATAATGAATATGATATTTGAAAACAGGCCTAGCAAAAAAAGTGAAAATTACCATAATATATCTAGATTCTATTTTATTAGTAAGCAGGTTTGTGTATTAGATGTTGAATTTTTTTTTATTTCAAATAAAAACTTTGAAAATTAATTTAAAAACAAAATTCTGCAGGTTAGCCATGCAGCCCCCTATTATCTCTTGCAGACCCTGCTTGGGTCAGGCAAACTGCTTTGAAGTTTAACTTCTGTAAGCAAATGATTTAGGTACCTTGGAAACATGTCACAAAGACTCATTTGGACAGTCTGTGTTTTGCTTCTTGAATCTAATTATTCTTGGGATTAAAAATTTAGAAGTTATTTATAAAAATATAAATTTAGCTGATGTTACAGTGAGAACATTTCTACTTTGCAAGAGCAAAAGGAATATTGCTATGGATTTTCATCCTGGGGCTGGTAATTGCTGAAATAGTTCAAAGGACCTGTAACATAACTTGCCATTAAGTGAACAGAGTTCAGAGACATACAAACTTTTCATTATACATGAAAAAGAGGTTACTTCCACTCTAATCTTTATTGTCAAAGGTGCCATTTAGCAGTCAAAGCAAAGGTTAACAAATCAGGTACAATGGGAAATAGCTTTTCAGAAAGAGCCTTTGAAATATATATGTAGTTCTAAGTTTCCTAAAAATTAATTCCATGAAGAATTGAATCTTTTCTTAAGAATAGAATATCTCAGCTATAGTAGCTTTCCATCTGTAAGTATTTGGGACCATTCCTTTCTGGGAGAAAGTCATAAATATATACATATAAGTTTAACATTATTACAGTGAAGTCTTAGATTTCAGAGACCACAAAATCTAGAGCCTAACTTTTTAAATGCTCTCTTCATTGAAATTGGTGTATTTCTTTACAGAATTTACTATTCTTAGGAGAATATTATAACCTTTAGTAGTACATAGTTCTTGGGTGGAATTTAGCTGACCAAATCAATGAACTACATCTAGCTGTATATACTTCGTCATTTTACACCTTTTTAGTACAGTCCTGTTTTTGTGTAAAGTAGCTGTAAAAACAGTATGTGTGGCAGTCAATTAAGATTTGTTTCCTTTGTTTGTATTGGCATTCCACATATAGTATCATGCCTTTACTTTGATATGTAAACAGCAGCTTTAGGTTTCATGTAAAGGAAGAAGGAAACTTTTTGAATTGCTAATGTTGACGGCTATACTGAAGTTGCCACATCTGTGTTGTAATAGATGATGGAATTGGGCTCACTGTGATATTCTAACAGTTTGTGTAGCTAATATAAATATTTAGTGTAAAAAGGCTAGACTTTCTTAATGTAGTCTGCAATTACAAATGTTATCACACAATCAATGAAAAAGGCTGCAGTTTATTTCAAAGCTTCTTTGATGATTTATTAGCTACAAATTTGTTTACTTTTTGTCCACAAACTTCTTTAATTTGAAGTTTATGAAATTTAGTTTTCATGTAAAAGTGTTGTTAAAACGAATCTTCTGATCTCGGTCTTCACGTTTGAGTACTTCCTAAACTTAGACAGGTGTCATCAGCTTATGAAAAGAAACAACTGCAAACTGAAATCCAATCCTACACGCTTAACATATTTTTTATATAGTGTGTACATTTTTAACTTTTTAATACGAGTTTTAATGTCAATGCTTTTGCGTTCACTTAGAGAGTTATGAGAATTTTAATTAGCTGACTAGATTAAATGCAATATAAACTTGTGTTTTGTATGTGTAGAATTGTCAGATACCTATGTACTTCAAGGTAGCCATATCTAATCTAAATTTCGATGTAGTAATAAATAGCCAATACTTTTGAAATTTTGTGACCAAGATTGTGTTTACTACAGATATATTTCTGTGTATACATGCTTACAAGAGTGTGTTACAAGCTCTAGTAATTATCATGTATGTGGGTTGATAATTGCTGTTACTGTCAAGTTTATGAGTGTTTCCTGAAAGAACTTAGGTATAAGTTTGCTTCAGTGAGAAGTAAGTTGTTTCCAAATCACTTCTAGGCACTGGAGACTTTAAAAATGTTCGAGCAAAAGGAGAGCAATGTAAAGAGTGCAGCAGCAACAAACCTTTCATTCCTTTATTATTTGGTAAGTGTTTGCTTCAACAAAACCAGTAAAGAGCTACAGTTTATGTAGCAGCTATGTAGCAATTATGTAGCAATTTTTCTGTCTTTGAATCTCTGTAAACAACAAGAATCTGTATGTAGAGGAGTTGACTCTAGAGCACCAGTTCTGGCTGTAGTTTAAGTTTGGAACATGTCCTTTGTATCCTGTTGCTGGGAGGAAGAGTGAGATTAAGCCCCAGGCCCCAGAAGTATGCCTGCAGTGTGATTTGTGCAGAGGCACAGCAACTGCATTTAAAACTCGGGTCCTTAAGACCCTGGCTGAACTTCAGGAACATGTGAAATATGTAGCTATGTAGCTTAGGCAGGTATGATTGTGTCTGAAGTTTATAGAATATGGGAATTTATTCTGATGTGGTTTTTTGTGTGGTGGGCTTTTTGATTTTGGTTTTGCTGTGAGTGTGGGTTTTTTTTTTGTTTTTTTGTTTGTTTTAAATAGAAATACTGCTTTGTTGCAAAGAAAACTGAATGGGACAAAACACATCTTGTGTTCTCATCTTAAGTTCTCTGAAACTAGAAGGAGATGATCTGCCTTATGCAAATACATATGGAATATTTCAGGACTGAAGAATGTATTATTTTTTTTTCATCCTCAATCTTCTGAAATTCCACCAAGTGTAAGAAGACACAGCTGTGAGAAAAATTGACTGTCAAATGATTAATATAATGTTTATTTTGTTCATGTAGGAGAATGAATTGGCACAAGCAGCTAACTATGCAGATTTAGCTGTAATTTCTGATAGGTACAATCCAGCAGCTCTAACTAACAAAGGAAATACTATTTTTGCAAAAGGAGACTATGAAAAAGCAGCTGAGTTTTATAAGGAAGCTCTCGGGAATGATTCCTCATGCACTGAAGCACTCTATAATCTTGGTAAGCCAAAAATGCTTTTGGGAGTTAGATTTGTCTATAAGTAACACTAGTGTTTCTAAGAATCTGGCTTTCAAAGTTTTCTTGTGTAGAAATATACTGATTATTATTGCTTTACTCAGTAATTTATATTATAGCAAGCTGTTAATTTGTACTTTCTATCTCTTCTGCAACAAAAAAAAGTCTGTTAACATCAACTGGTAACTGCAGCTGATTAAGTCACTTTAAAGATAAAAATTTCTACTATCAACTAAAAATACACCAGTTTTAGCATTATTAAATGATCAGTCATTCCCCTGTGAAAGCACTCCCTCTGCTTCCCTTGCTCATCTGGTTAAAAAAGCGTGATTGCAAACGTTCTTGGTCTTTGATTACGTTTGTGTTCCTTGTGTTTATCAGTTTGGTAAGTCATACTAGCTGGTAAGAATTGTAAGCACGGCTCTCACAAATAAAAGTCCATCAATGCCAAGGCAGTTACACTGCCTCTGAGTACCGTGTTCCTATTGCATTTTTCTTGGTTATTCTGTCAGTTAATATGCTAAAGTAATCTTTTTTTCATTGCAATAGTATCATAACCTTTTATTTTTTTTAGGTTTAACATATAAGAAGTTAAACAGAATAGATGAAGCTTTGGATTGTTTTCTGAAACTCCATGCAATCCTTCGAAATAGTGCCCAAGTCCTTCATCAGATAGCAAACATGTATCTTTTTCTGGATTATGATAAGGGATGGTGGTTTTAGTAGACTCATTTAATCTGAAATAATGTGTATCAGTCATGACATGATGACTTAGAAATTTACTATGATGTCCATTATAATTAGGATGAATGATCATGCATAGATTCATTCTCTGATGTTTGTGAAAATGAGAACAGAACTTAGAACCTTCTTGGACATTTCCAGTGGAGCAAGTGAAGAAATATATTAATACTGTACACATGGCAGGGAATATATTTACACTCAGTATTGTGTCCTGGAGTATTTAAAATGCGGCTGATTTCATTAGAAAAATAATGTGACAGATGTAAGCACAATTGAGTAAACCCTTTCAGAAAAATAATAATACAGTTAATGAAAGTGAAATTCTGTTCTGAAAGCTGTTTGCGAATTAGTTAGTGTATGTTTTAAAAAAAACTGTCTCCCATCACTGCAACAGGTCAACAGGTTGAAAAGCTAAGGAGGGGAGGGGTTGACTTTGCACATCACCAGTGATACTGTACACACTGAATTTCTTTAATAATGCTTCTGAGGATGTGCGAAATCCTCCCCAGATTCCACTTGCTGTACTACAATTTTAAGAATAGTGAAGGTAATAAAAATATATTTTAGTAAAATAAGTAACCTCCAAAAATACAAAGGGGCTGTGATCTCTGTTCCTCATATAGCTCCTTTACAACAACATAAATGGCCCTACAACTCCCAATGCCCATCTGGGGAAGAGTAAAACTGCTTTCCACAAATACTGGCAAGCTGTCTCTGTGAAGGGGAAGGTGCAGAAACTGAAAAAACATGTTGGGCAGCTGCTCCAGCTCCCACTGCTGCAGAGGTCTGTGCTGCTAAGGGTAATGGAGAAGGGGAGATCGTACTATAGGTCTAATTACAGCTAAAGCTGCCTCTGTTCTCTGAACCAGCATTGTACACTATCTGTGCTGTGCTGCTTAGACATACAGGAGAAAATTTCACTGCAGGCAAAAGTCTGTACTCGAGGATAG
This sequence comes from Neopsephotus bourkii, assembly GCF_033783945.1. NCBI lineage: Eukaryota > Metazoa > Chordata > Aves > Psittaciformes > Psittacidae > Neopsephotus > Neopsephotus bourkii. The sequence goes on from NW_026902113.1 coordinate 6,874,074, forward strand.
CAATTTTACCTGACCACTTACTTTAGGACAAAATAATGTATTATGAGAAACTAACCAAGTTGTAAAGGCTACAGATAGATCACCAGGTCCTCACACTTGGTTCTTATAAATGAGGAAGTCAAAGTAAAATTAGTGACAGAGAGACAGGAGAACCAAGCCCAAGGTGTTTTTAAGGTGAAAGAGCAGCCAAAGCCTCTCAATATTTCTCTCTTCTTCATAGGAAAAATACTTTATAATACAAATGAAACTATAAAAACAATGTGTAGAAAAGACAGTGTATCTCCACATTTCAGTGACTAGTGTAACTGTCCAACATATGGATCACATTATGTAAAGTAGTAGGAATTATGACTAAATCAAAATATCATCAGTATCAGTCCTTGACCGAAGAAAATTCAGATACGAGATCATGGGAGATCCCGATCAAGCCATAGAGTGGCTTCTGCAGTTGATCAGTATAGTACCAACTGATCCACATGTACTTGCAAAGCTAGGGAAATTATATGATAATGAAGGGGATAAATCCCAGGCTTTTCATTACTATTGTGAGGTACTTTATTGCTTTTCCAATGCACTTTGTCATAAGTAAGGAAAATTTTGCCATAGCTTTCTATATCAAATTAACAATTGATTAAACTTTTATTTAAACCTTTAAAAATGTAATCCGAAAAAGGGAAAAAAGGAAAAAAAAAAAGAAAATAATTTTGGGGGACAGTTGACAAAATCTAACATTTCTAAGTCAGATCCTAAGGAAGCACATAGCTGGTGTTTCCACATGGTATTTGACCTAAGGCTTTCATGTTTACATTGACCCCTAACAATTTTGATTTAAAATATAGTCTAAGGTTAAATAAAAAAATGGGTATAATAAATTTCATTTTAAAGGTGTGTAATATAACTGTGTTGGTTGGAAGCTGTATGTATATAGTGGATATGGATATACATATATATAATGTGTTTCAGTTCATATATATATACAGGTGCCTAAAGACAGGCATCCTCTCTCCATTCAAAGCAGCTAGAGTATTGTCTGTAGTTTGTAGAGATTAGTCTGTTTTAGAAACAGGAATAAGACAGGAAGTTGCTTTGCTGCAGTCTGAGAGTTCTTTTCATCTGTGTAAAATGAGGATGACCAAGAGCTGTGTTGCAGTCTGAATACTAGTGGGGAGTTGTGCTTGATGATATTTTGTTGCCTATTTCGGTAGGAACTTGTAAGCTGAAACTGTTATTTATGTACATAATGTGTTTTGTAGAAAAGAATGCTTTTGAGTCAGTTTTCCAGCAGACTGGTTATAGAGTGTGGAATTGTACACGTATTAGTTAACATTGTTTAATGTTCCAGGTAATCCACTGAAATGTAGACATGATGTAAGTAAACAGTTTTGCTGTTGCAAACTATTTAAAATAACAGTTTTCAAAACAGGCTGGATAGAAAATGTGACAGACTCATCTTGGGTAACTTCTAAAAAGCATTCTGTACTTAGAAAAATTAGTATGCCTTTTTTTTTTTCTTTTTTCTTTTTTTCTTCAGGATTGCTTAGTGTAACACACTGCTTCCATTCATATATTACATGGTTTTGGCATCTGGAGAATTAAACACCTGAGTAAGATATTCCAGAAGTAACAAAGATGTTGTTTATCACTAAAATTGTGTTTCTTTCACTTTTCCTATTTTGTCAGTCATACCGGTATTTCCCTTCAAACATTGAGGTCATTGAATGGCTTGGAGCCTATTACATTGAAACCCAGTTTTGTGAAAAAGCCATTGAGTACTTTGAAAGAGCAGCACTTATCCTGTAAGTAATTGTTATTCTATGCCCACTCAAATATTTCATGATTAGACATCCGTAAGTATACCTAGAGACAAATTAGTTGAATAACTCCAATACTGTAAATAAATACCAAAGTTAAAATGTTTGGGATATTATTTAATTTTCTCAATATTCTAATAATCTACAGCATGTTTTTACTCTTACTGTGCGATTTCAGTGTTAAGTAATATCCACCATTGGGCCCAAGATAATAGGTGTTAGAATCTCTTTTTTTCTATCGTCTGCCATTAAACACAGCTACAAAGCAGGGAACAGCTCTCCTAAGTCACCAAGATCTCCTTCTCTGTTGCTTTATGTGAAATATTTCCTTTCTATTATTTTATCATGTGGTGACGACTTGATGGTTTAGATAAATGCATCTTTCAGCAGTTCTTGCTGTATTTCTACTTTTAACATAACTTCTCCTTCCATGGAAAGGATATTACAAATAAGGTGTACAAGTAAGCAAAAATGTGCAGTGCAGAATTACCAATGGTCAGTGAAAATAAGTTGACAGATCAAATCGATCCTGATAGAAATAGCTGAAATATCTTGAGTTCAGTTCAGGAAATTAATTGCTGATATTGTAATTTAGCAGAATATAATGCACTTAAGAAAGTATGTACGCCATATATTTTGTTTTAGATTAGACTAGAAGCTTACCAGACAAATAGTTAAACAGAAATTTGGTCAAATTTAAATCTGTAATCCAGAGTTTAAGCAGAATTCTAAAAAGACATCCATATATTCTTTTCATATGGAAACAAGTATTTGTACGTTCATGAAGAATTTTGTGTTAATAGGCCAAACAAAATTCATGCAACTAAAATTCATTCTTTATTTTGTGTTTCGAGAAACCGATTAAAAATCAGGCTAAGCAAACTCAATTGTTGCTTGTCTTGTGATGATATAAAATTTGGCATTCTTTTTATTCTGTGAATCTAAAAGACATATAAACAAGATGTGAACAAAAATTTGTAAAGTATTATTAAGGAGAGTTTATACTGTGAATAGGTTGTTAGTTCAGTAGAAAATGGTAATTCTGATTTTGAAAGGGCTTAGACGTTAATGACAAAAGAGATAATATGAGGTTTAAATAACAATAAAAATTGAAACAAAAATAAATAGGAAAATGTAGACTTATAAAGAAATAGAACTGTAGATTAGATGAAAATACACTAGAGACAGTTTGCAGAAATCACAGTTCACAGGTTTGCCAGTATTCTTTTATTCATAATGCTGGCCACCTTAAAAAATAATATTTTAATCAAACTGTAAGATTGCATATGCTGGCATTCACGGCCTTCTTAGAAGCTTTGGAAAGAAATAGCTGAAACTAAAAAGAATTATTTCATAATCATGTTTTGGCAGAGATCTAAATATTTTATGCTTCATGTTGCACTCATTCCATGCATGAACTATGTGGATTGTAAAGTAATGATGAATAACTGGCATATGAAATTCTTTAGTATTATTTGTAATTGTAATCTATCTGTAACACAGAGAAATTATTTCTCTGGAGACTGAGATTGTTAATAGTAGATAACAGAACAGATGTTTTGCTGTTTATTTGGTATTAAAAATAGAGTCTAGATATGTTAATTGGTAAGTATGAATCTTGGGTTGTAATTTACTACTAAATGTAAATAAAGTTATATTTTAAAATTCTAAGTTTATTTTAACCATGACCAGCATTTTCTAGTTTAACTTTTTTGTTTGTTTAGTATATTCTGTGTTTTAATCACAATAATTACATTTTAAATTGCAATCTAAGATATCATGTTAGACATTGAATTGAGAAACAATTTTCTATTATTTGACATTTTACCAGCCTGCACAAATCTATGATAAATAAAGGAGTTGTTCAGCTCATTCTGGCTGCTGACAATTTATTCCCTCTAGAATTTTTGTACTGAGCTGCGAAATAAACTATTATGGTGCCTGCTTGGCTGCCTTTATTGTTGCAAGAGACATATTCAGCTGAAACTAAAAAAAGGTGAAGTAGCTGTCTTTCATAAACCTGTTTGGCACCTACCAGGCAAATAGATTATTTAGAGTTAAAAATGGCCTGTGCTGCGACTGGAGGGAAAAACTGAAGAGAATAAGTGCTATTCTGAAAACATTAGCATACAGTGCTTTTGGGATGTGCTACTGTTGAATTGTTATCCATGTGCGAAAAGTGCTTTGACTAACAGAACATCCTTACAATGTTGACATGAAAATTCCCTAATTTTCATGTTATCCTTATAAGAATGGGGGGAGTCCAACAGTTTTGGTGTACGTGCTCAAACATATCACCGTATCTATCACCATTATGTGCTAAAAAGAGAAGGACAGGTAGCAACTAGGCCATCAAGGCGATGACAGAAGAAGCCAGAGTCTGAAGCGGTGAGTGCACTTCCTGGCAGGGATCCGTCCCTTGGGTGTGCATGGGACCCTAGTGGTGGGCTTTCTTCTCAGAATACAGATTAGCATTTTGTTCTCCCCTATTACATGGTTCTGTACCCCACACAAAGATTAGTCATTCATATGTTAGCTCAAGTAATTTTGTCTGGTGCACAGAATCATGACCAGGAGAAAGACTATAATAAAGACTACAAGTGAATGGCATCAAGGCCTGAACAGGAATGTGATGCAAGGGCAAACTCTATATTGAACAGGCTAAATTCTTCTTTGGAAGGCAGTATGTTGGGTTAAAAAAAATTAAAAGTAGTTTAATAGTAGATCTTTACCAGTGCTCTGCAGATGAGTTAGCTTATTCATTGTTTGGCAGAGTGCATAATTTTAATTTATCTGTATGCAGACCAACACAAGAGAAGTGGCATCTGATGGTTGCCAGTTGCTACAGGAGAAGTGGTAAGTTCTGTAACTTTTTTGTAATTGGTTGGAGGTTTGTAACATTGGTTTTGTAATTTAATTGGGGTTGTTCAGCTGGGAGAAGGGAAGCCTGGAGAATATATGAAGCGGGCTTGTAAGAAAGGAGATGTTTTATCAGTATCTGTAGTGATAGGACAAGGTGTAACAGTGTTAAACTGAAAGAGGGTAGATTTAGATTAGGTATTAGGAAGAAATTCTTTACTACGAGGGTGACGAGACACAGGTTGCTCAGAGAAGTTGTGCTGCCCCATCCCTAGAAGTGTTCAAGGCTGGGTTGAACAGGGCCTTGAGCATCCTGGTCTAGTGGAAAGTGTCCCTGCCCATGGCTATTGAATAACTAAAATGAGTTAGTACAGCATAAATTATCTGATAGAATCTTTTCGATGTAATTATACTACTATCTGATCTAACATAAGTAATTAGGTTTTAAAGTTATGTAATTCCTGTTCCTTTTCAACACTGGGTATAATTTTTCAGCATTAAAATAGTAGTTACATTACACAAAGACAGTCTTAATGTGCTATATTTTCTTGCTTCAAATATAATACACCAGTAAGCAAAACGGAAAGAGACTAATCTTTCTGGGTTTTTTGTACCACCTAAAATGCTTTCAGGACACTTGATGATGTAAATGGTACTCTTCTTTTCTTGCTTTCCCATTTTATCACTCTTCTTTATGCTTCTTTAAAGCTTTGCAGAGCAGACTTCCATAATAAATAAATGCATTTTCTCACTTCGCTCAATATTTAATACAACAGTGAGGAAAGAAACATGACTTAGGGAAACCAGTGAATTAAGAACAGTCTGCACCACCCAAAACCAGACATATTAACTGTTTTCCCAGCAAAGAAACACAATGGTTTTGGCTGCTTTTTAGTTCACGTATGACTCACTGGCAAAATTCCCACCTTATCATGTTAACACATAACAGGTCAGTTTGATTTCTGCCTCACACTAGAAAAAAATCAGTGATATCTCAAACTTTATTGTCAGATATTTTATAGATACGAGGGTTTAGATTCACAGCATCTGTCAGTCCTTTCCATCATGATCAAGACAAGACAAAACTGAAAGCAAAATCCTAAAGAATTTCTACCAGATCTGGGCAAAGGGGAGAGACACATTTATTATTCTGATGGAAGGATGGACATGCAGAGCTCAGCTGGTACATGTTCCTATTTGGCTAATCCATACATATGCAGCCTCCAGTCAGCTGCAGTGTATGTTTGATACAGCTTGTCTAGCAGATGATTCATACAAGAGTGGGGTCCTAGAAGCAGGTCAAAAAAGAGTAAAACCCAGGTCTTACAATGTTAAAACATGTACTGAAAAGATGAAGTAATGTTAAATTGTACCAGTTTCTCATTAGTTATTCTTTATTGTATTTGGATATGTGGATAGGGGATGTTTTATTTGTTTGCAGGTGACTACCAGAAAGCTCTAGAGAAATACAAAGTCATTCACAGAAAATTCCCAGAGAACGTTGAATGTAAGTTCATTGAGTGGTACAGCTATCAGAAGAAACACTGTTACATTGAATATGTGTGTTAGTAATCGTATGATGGAAGTATTTTTCATACAAAAATATTCTAATGAACTAACATTTTTATTCATGCTAATGCTGTAAGTTTTCTGTGACAACACTAAAGCATGATTTAAGAAATATTAAGGTAATGCTGAAGAGATGAAAATAAACTTGTAACTGTAGTGGATTGGTTGAGTTTTTTCTCATACATACTTCCTAAGTTTTATAATTGTGTTATTTATTTAATCTTTTTTACAATGAATTGTATGTATTTTTACTTCCAGTCCTTGCTGGTTGAAACTCCTGCTGTAAATTTCTATATATGAGAAAATCTTATTCTTAAGTTTTACCAAAGCCAGGCCTTCCAAAAGAATGTAGAAGGTGAGATTTTGTTGTTGGGTTTTTAAGTATAGTTAGGCAGCCAGTCTCTGGAAAATCCATAGAGACTTTCAAATTGAAGTACAGGAAACATAACTTTGAAGAGGGAGATGTTTGCAGAATCAGTCAAACATGTACTTTAAATGACTAAGCCCTGTAGAAAATAATGTTTGGTTCTGGTTGTGCAAACATCCTCTTTTGTCCCGGCACTGCCTCACTAATAACAAGACTACACTTTTAGATGCTATGTGGGAAGAACGCTCACTGTATTTAAAAAAAAATAAAATTGTATCATTCTGCTTTAACAAACACACTGCTCACACATAATCGCACTGTTGTCATACAGTTCTGTTGTACGAAAGAGATACAGTAGTATGACTCCTCAAAGTTACAAGCAAAATGTCACATTCATATGGTCACACATTTCAGAGTGATATTTAATAAACCTGTTAGAATGTTAATATTTTTCTGAATGTAGTTTCTGTAACTTACAAAATGGAGGCAGAAATTAGACAACAGATTTTAAAATTTTCTGCTGCTGAAACAGTGGTTCTTCACTCATTCCTCCCTGGCTATGTGCTCCCAACCATTTCCTCATGCTTGTTCTGATGCTTTTTTGATCTCTCAGTGAACAAGTTCAACTCCCTAAACCACCTGAAAAATAAGAGCACAAAAATAAAATAAAATAGTTGTGAAAACGGTCAGGAGAGTAATGGATCATGTCGTGCTCATTTCTGCTTCAGAGGGAAGTTGACAAACACATAGGAATAGCAACCATGTTTTCAGGGCTTGGTATAATATTTCTGGAGACAGTTTTTAGAGGTTCTTTTGCTTCTCTCATGCAGTTATAGTCAATCTTCATGTCTGGTTTGTTGGGTTTTTTTAATTTTATAAATACTAATCTTTAAAAATAATCAACCACAGCAACAGAAAAACTGAACCATTCTCATTCTCTTGGCATTTGAAAAATTGTTTTCAATGAAATGCTGTTGATAGTGACTCCTTGGTAATAACTTAATATCATTATTGCGCTTTCTAGTTTCCAAAATACTTTGCAAACATCAAGAGTTCTGAAACAGATGAATTAGTATGTCTTATGCCTTTCCCATGTATAAATGGCATTTGTCCTGTTCATGGTTATAGCTGCATCATAGGAAATGTCAAGTTATTTGCAAAATACCACAACTTGTACAGGGATACTGGACTAGAATCACCTTGCATTGCTAGTTATTTGCATTGTTTGCCATTCTATATGTCCAGTTCTGTTAGGGTGGGTATACTTGTAGTTTGACCTTCTTGGAAGCCTTTTTAAAAAAATGTTTTGCTTTTTCAAACAGGCCTCCGATTTTTAGTTCATCTTTGTACAGATATGGGTATGAAGGAAGTCCAGGAGTACACGACAAAGCTCAAGAAAGTGGAAAAATTAAAAGAAATAAGAGAGCAGGTAAGCTTGTTTGTTTCTATGATTATAGGGGGATAAAGAACTGGCTGGACTGCCAGATGTAAAGAGTTGTGGTCAATGGCTCAATGTCCAGCTGGAGAACAGTAATGAGTGGTGTCCCTCAGGGATCGGTGTTGGGACCAGTCTTGTTCAACATCTTTTGTTGGTGACATGGACAATGGGGTTGAGTGCGCCCTCAGCAAGTTTGCTGATGACACCAAGCTGTGTGGTTTGATATGCTGGAGGGAAGGAATGCCATCCAGAGGGACCTTGACACGCTTGTGAAGTGGGCTGATGCCAACCTCATCAAGTTTAACCATGCCAAGTGCAAGGTCCTACACCTGGATCAAAACAATCCCAGGCACGGCTACAGGCTGGGCAGAGAAGAGATTTGGAGCAGCCCTGTGGAGAAGGACTTGGAGGTGCTGGTCGATGAGAAAATGAACATTAGCTGGCTTCAGTGTGCGCTTGCAGCCCAGAAAGCCAACCGTATCTTGGGCTGCATCAAAAGAAGCATGACCAGCAGGTCGAAGGAGGTGATCCTGTCCCTCTACTCTGCTCTTGTGAGACCTCACCTTGAGTATTGTGTGCAGTTCTGGTGTCCTCAACATAAAAAGGACATGGAACTGTTGGAACAAGTCCAGAGGAGGGCCACGAGAATGATCAGGGGACTGGAGCACCTCCCATATGAAGATAGGCTGAGAAAGTTGGGGCTGTTCATCCTGGAGAAGAGAAGGCTGCATGGAGACCTCATAGCAGCCTTCCAGTATCTGAAGGGGGCATATAGGATGCTGGGGAGGGACTCTTAATTAGGGACTGTAGTGATAGGACAGGGGGTAATGGGTTAAAACTTAAACAGGGGTAGTTTAGATTGGATATAAGGAGGAAGTTCTTTCCTGTGAGAGTGGTGAGGCACTGGAATGGGTTGCCCAGTGAGTTTGTGAATGCTCCATCCCTGGTGGTGTTCAGGGCTGGGTTGGTTGGAGTCTTGGGTGACATTGTTTAGTGTGAGGTGTCCCTGCCCATGGCGGGGGTGTTGGAACTAGGTGATCTTAAGGTCCTTTCCAACCATAACTATTCTATGATTCTGTGATACAATTTCACTGCCTATATAAAAGAAGTTAAAATGGCCTTTATGATAGTTAAAATGTATATTAAATTCCTGGTTTGGAGAGGCATCTGTTTGGTTGGTTTGGGGTTTTTAGTTTTAAACTACTGATTAGCCTTATATCTGAATGTTTTTTAAGCACCAGATTTTCTGTGATTTTAAATATTAGTGAAAGATGGATTATGTGGATGTGATGGGAATGCTGGAGCCACCTGCGTAATTCAGTGTCTCTGGAATGTCATCTTTCCTACTTATTTGCCAGACTGTATAGAGTATTTATGAGCCAAGTAATAATGCAACTACAGGGAGAGAAGGGTAGCCTAAGAATTTGGCCTTGCAGTAGAACTCTTTTTGCTGCATGCAAAGTTGCAACATTGACAGGTTCCATAGATGGAAGTAAATTATTAATGTTAATGTCAATTTTTAAACTGGAAAAAAAAAGTTCCATGGGAAAGCTACAGGCTGAAACGTATGGGATTGTAACTTGTGTTCTGTTCAGAGGATTGAGCATGTGTGATGCATGCACTTGCATGAATGGTTTTCTTGATGTTCCTGTGCTAAAGTAAGATTTTGAAATTAAAGTTAGCTTTTTGTTTGGAAAGCATTATCCGTGCTGTTGTGCTGCAAGTTATCAAGTTTGCTTTTCATATGCAGTGAATTGCCTCAAAGCTACATAGTCACATTAGGACACATGAAGTTTTACTTAATTTACTCTGCTCCTAGAAACACTTCCTGGCTCACTTTTGATGTCAGATAATGTGTAAATGCATCCCTAATTACTTCACTTTTACTTCAATTCCAGAGAGCCTGAATGTGCACATGTACATTTGGACATTTTAGAAATGAAACTCACAAAGGGAAACACTAATCCAAGCATTCCAAATTCATGTTACAGCCTTACTTTGTGGGAGGTAGTTGAAGTGTATTTTTTGGGTTACAGTTTAGGTTTTCAGAAAATGTAAAATTTAAAGCACTTGGGAAAATGGGGCAAAAAACCGAACCCACAAATACAGTGAGACTAATATTCCTCCGTATCTCTCCCATAATGGTATCCGTAAGTAAAACAGATGACCACATACAATGTTCCTATTCTGCAAAACTCAGCAACTAAGAGATCTCTCTGAAGTGTGTTAAACAGGCTTTGCTTGGTTCCCAGGGAATATTAGTTCAATGTTGGTGACATACTTAGTTCTTTGCAGTAACTTCCAATATGTCGGTGCTTTACTCAGGAAAACGGAGATGAAACCAATTAAAACTGGATTATTTTATAGGTAATAAAAGAAAGAGGTCCCTGGGGATGGAAAGGTTATCTGTTTACTTTCATATAATTCCAACATTTTTCACACTGATGGTGTTAATTATGTGCAGTAGATCTGCAAATGTTGAGGGCTCTTTTTCCTTTAAGGTCGCTAACGTTTGAATATGAAAATAATAATTTGTCACATCACTTTCTAATTTCATGTTGGAAGGAGGAGCTTTCCTGAACACATTTCTGTACTTTCTGGTGGGGAAGAAACTGCCAGTAAAATATTTAAAAGATTCTTAGTAACACAGAAGTAATGTTTAAATTGTTTAATTATTTTTCATTCTGAGTACATTGTGTTAAGGGACTTTATTGAGTGGTACCTATATGACAGCGGTATCAGTGGAATCCACTACAGATGTATAGTATCACAAGTTATGGCATAGTTGTTTCAAGACTTTAATAGTGGTCATAAGTCAGGTATGACATGGAAAGTTCACTCTGTGTATTATAATTCAGGATTCCTATTTTAGAGTCTGGTGACTCTATCCTGTCACAAGTTAACCTTGCAAAGCAGAATCATAGAATGGTTTGAGTTTGAAGGGACATTTGAAGATCATCTAGTCCAAGTCCCCTGCCAAGGGCATGGATGCTTTCCACTAGACCGTCCAAACTGGCCCTGAGCACTGCCAGAGATGGGGCAGCCACAACTGCTCTGGACAACCTGTGTCTCACCATCCTCATTATAGAATCATAGAATATTTAGGGTTGGAAAGGACCTTAAGATCATTAAGTTCCAACCCCCCTGCCATGAGCTCTAAACCATATCACCCAAAAAATTATAATAGTTCTTTAAATTATGTCCAATGCAAGTCTACCCTCTTTCAGCTTAAAACTGTTGCACCTTGTCCTGTCACTACAGGCACCAGTAAAAACTCTGCACACATCCCCTTTTATGTATTAAAAGGCCACAATAAGGCGTTCCTGGAGCCTTCTCCAGGCTGAACAACCCCAACTCACTCAGCCTGTCTTCATAAGAAAGGTTTAGATTTGAAATTAGGGAAGAATTTCTTCAACAAGAGGGTAGTCAGGCATTGGAACAAGCTACCCAGAGAAGTAGAATCACAGTCTCTGGAAGTGCTCAAAAAACGTGCATATGACATGGTTTAGTGGTGGACTTGGCAGTCCTGGGGTAACGGTTGGTCTTGATGATCTTAAATGTCCAACATAGTTGATTCTGTGATGTTTATATTAACTTACTGCGATTTAGTACACTACTGTCCTGCATTAGAAGTTGAGTATCTTTCTGGGACAGGATCTCAATGTCAATGCTGTCTTGCATATAATAGCCCTGCAGTTCTTTTTTGCTATTGGTATTACATCTGGGTTCCCATCCCCTGGTTTGAGGGACTTGGGTTTTTTTTTTCTGTGCTTGGTTGGTTTTTTTGTGTCTGTGATTTTTTTAGTCTTATGTTTACCATCTGGCTTTGGAAATTACTAGGTATTTTTGTCCAAAGAACTTCCTTATGTCATCCATGAATGTATAGTCATAAACTATACTTTCAAGTTCTAAAATTACCAAATTTTAATATTCAACCACCTAAGTTTCTAATAGGAGCACTGGTTTCAGTTAGCAATACCAGATATAGTTCAGTTCCTGCTCCAAATTTCAGACCAACCCATGATTTCTTGATTGCACCCACTAAAGAGAGAAAAGATGAATGCTAGTGTACTATAGCGACATTTCAAAGTCTGCACACAGGCTTTGTCTTCCTGTAGAAATTTATCAAAATTTGCTATTCTGGCATTGTTTTTTCCAGAATAAGTATATCCACATGGAGTTTATACCAAAATAAATATTCCAGAAGACTTATTGCAGTCGGTTCTCAAATACAGACAAGTTGTTAAATATATCCAGCCAAGAATCTGGGAACATCTGTGGGGTTCACTCTGTGTAGAAGTTTTTCTCCCTGCCTCTCACAGCATTGGATTTTTCTGTAACCTTCGTATGCTGGGGACTTTTTCTTTCTTTTTTTTTTTTCCCCTCCTAACTGCATTAATCTTCATTTTTCATGTTTCAGTTTAAAAAAGACAGGTAATAGTGTAAAAGTTCACACAACCTTCTTAGCACTTATGTATATGCGCATTGCTATTTATTTTCTTTCAGTGGGCTTAATGACTGTGAGTGAGGGCCTAATTGGTAGTGGTGTGAAGCAATGGTCATAGGTGCAAATACGGGGGAGGGGGACGAGGGGGGTTTACTGCCTTTACCTTCAGATATCTACATTTGGACTAATCATCCTAGATGTCTTTTGCAGTCATGGGAGAGAAACAGGCATTTATAGCATGGAAAACATTGGACGTATTTTAAATGTCTGCTTTTAGAATGGGGTGACTTATAAACTACTCACTTGGAACTTTACAGAGTTTAGTCATATGATTAAGCTGCAGTGCTTCTATAATATTTTGGGAGTAAAGTCCTAGGATGTAAATGCCAAGAAGGCTCTGTCATACAGGGACCACTTCCCTCTGGCAGACAGAAGCTGAGCTTCCACTGGCAGACTTGTCAGTCATTCAACATTTGGAGAGTCTGAACATGTTTCCTGAAGGACCGATATGTGCTATTTCACAGGACCATGAATAGGATATTTAATACAAAACTCAGAGAACATATTTTAGACTTGAGGATTTCCCAAAATAAATAGAAAGCATGAGAAATTCTGGTCCCAGACTGGGCTGCTCCAGGACCATTCCTGGTTTCATGCTAGGCTTGCTGCTTTCCTGTCTGACTCCTATGAGTTCTTCCTCTTTCTGTTGGCATGAGTCATGAAAGTTCATTCACTTCTTCTGTGTCATTCCAACTTTGCCAGATTCCATGGTATTTTTCTGATGAAAAATGAGTGAAAAAGCTGCAGTAATTGACCTGAATACATGGTTAGGTAGTGTGCATGTGTGTTAATCATATCCCGAATCGTGTTTTTAAATAAGATGCAGAGATCACTTTATTAACAGTTGAATGCTGCAAACAAAAAGTTTTTATACCTACCCATTGAAAAGTCCCTCACCTAGACATACCTTCTTGTAATTGACAAGGTACACGCATGAGAAATTTGGTGTTTTGCCAGAAGACAAGTCCGCTATGTGATACAGAGGTATTGCTTTGATAAACTGTTGAAGTTTTCAAATTACACTAAAAGCCCCACAGCTGGAAGATGTTTATGGTACCTTCCTCAGTGCAAGACAGCTGACTTTTTAAACAAAACTTTTAAAGTATTTACCTTCACCTTTATCTTGCATTTAACACTCAACAGCAAATTAAATTTTGCTGTGAAGCACAGTGGTGTGCCAAGTATTCCAAATTTAAGATATATGGGGTGAATAGTTCTTTTTATAGATTTCCTTACTTCCTCCCCTTGAATCTTTACAGTAATAAAATGCTTGTGGGATTTACAAAATGTTAATAGGCAGAGGCTACTTTGAACTGGTGCAAGAAGGGCTATGTTGCCTGTTTATTCAGCTGTACTTTAAGAAGGTACACCTGAACTTTTTTTTACACACATTCCTTGTATATATTTTATCTTAAGAAAAGTAATTTTTGAGATACTGTTTGAATTTCACAGACCTCTTGTTTTATGTAAACATGGGATTTAACACTGATTTTAGGGACAGTTTTGTGCATTGAAAAAACAAGGTTTATTAGTTACAGTTTAGCAAGCCTAGTTTAATGTTCTCCTGCTGTTTTATTAATAAGTTGAGTTTTCAATTGTCTCTACTGTATATTACTAAATAGAGGTTTTGTTGTGTTCTCTTCAAACTTTTTTGACTGTTCTTCAGCGCATTAAGTCTGGCAGAGATGGCAGTGCACGTAGCCGCAGAGAAGGAAATGCTAGTGGTGGTAAGTATTTAATGCTTCTGCTTAAATACCAGATTTGTCAGGATTCTGAAGTGTTTGTAAAACCCCCTTACATTCTGAAATGCACACAAACATGCATGGAATAATATGTAAGTACTTCACAAATTTTCACACATTTTGATTAGCTCATTGCTGTATGACTTCAACTGCTATAGCAGCATGCATTTGGTCTAAGCTTTGTGCTTTATATATAAATCTCAGTGTATTCATAAAGCTAAATTTCTACTTATTTTCAGTACTTGGATTTGAGCATTTTATCCTGTTAACTCTGGAATATTTACTAAAAGGAATAATTTATTTTAACAAAACAGAACATATAACCCATGAAAAAGAATTCATAGTCTTGGAGGACAGGGAGTTTCGTGCCCACCATCTAGCCTGTTACATTAGGTGTTTGTCAAAAGTTCAAGAAGCTGTTTTGTGCAACCTGCTCCATAAGAAGAATACACTTGTACTATATTTGAGCTCTTTCCCCTTTTCCCAGTACAGCAAGTTGAAGTACTAGAGTCTTCCATAGACGAAAGCTTGCTTTCTGACTACTAAGTCTTTCTGCCTTTATAGATTTACAATGCTGACTTTCATAAATATAAAACTTTAGCCATTTAAGTCTGGAAACTGGCCCGCTTTGTCTTTTCTCTATTTAGTAGTCTGCATTTTATAGGGCTAATGATTTTTCCCTCCCATTATTAAATCCACAGAATGTTAGTAATGTTAAACCTAACTGTTCCCCGCTGCTCTTCTAGGGAAACTAGCAGACTTCAGGCTACTTCAGACAGCTGGAAAAAATATCCTTATTTTGACTCAAAAAGGAAATGGTTTCTTTGTATTCTGCTTTTAGTTTATCTTAATATTGGTGGGCATCATCTATAAATACTTGCCTCTTTCCCCTTGTTCCTGCAGAGAAATAATTTACAGATTCTTTTTTTCTTACTTGGTAATTTTATTTCTTCATCTATGTAGCTTTACTACATTTATCCAATTCTGTAGGGTCATGGAAATTCCTAGTGTAATCATAACCTTTGTGTGAGGCCACATTTATGAAGGCTGCTCTCCTGGGTTCTCTAATGGTTAAGAATGAGTGTTGGATGCTTAAAGGAGATCTCATTCATTTTTTTCAGCTCAATAGTTTCATAATAGAAGCTTTTAAATCATTTTTTTTAATGTGTAGAAAAAACACCATTCACCTAGGATTGAATTTTACCTGTTCTGGGCCCCAGGCCAAAGTAATTCTTGGGGTGAAATTCCTTATTTTGGTAACAGAGAAGGATGGAAACATTTCTGAACTCTCCTTTATTACATAAGGATCAGGCAGCCAGCTGGAGGTGCCAGCAAAACAGCAGCATGAGACCACATCAGTACCTGTTTTCTGTCATAAAGTGGAGATGCACTATGGTATATAATAAATAGAAATTAAGAGTATCATTTGTAGCAGGCAAGGATACTGACAGCTGTGCAAAACACTGCATGAGGCATATAGGCAAATGGCACAAAGGGTCTCTCACAGCTATGTTGTATAATTATCTCTACCCTTCCTAGTGGAAAAGGAGAGGGTAAGTCAGTAATTTAGCAAAAGAGGATATAAATAATGATCAAGCTGGGAAGATGCAAAGACAATACTAATCCTCCAAAGTACCAATTTGTCTTTTAAAGACAGAAGAATCTATGGAAAGTTGTCTTATTTTAAAAATTAAAAATTACAAAATATATAAAAATCCCTTCCCTCCACTGTGAAGTTGATCACATGAGGAACTCTGACTGCAAATTCTAGTGACTACAAGGCATTACTTTATCTCCATAATGAGAGTAATGCAAGAAAAGCAGATGCAGACGTTTAGGATGCCAACATAAAAAGGATGAGAGGGTAACCAGGGTCAGAGTTGACCTACAATTTGTCCTATCAATTACTTTTAGATTGTGGCTCAAGAGATGATGTCAAATTTATGAAAGAATGGGAAAAAAGCAGTTTGGGAACAAGTCTGTATAAGAACATATTTGAGAAGTCTCCATTATACAAATTTAGTGCCAAAGATCCAGCCTTTCTGGATACGACTTGGCAAACAAGCAGAGGTACAAAGAAGGTCCTGTATTGAGCCTGGAGTTAACTTTCTGCTGGGATTCCTCATTAAAAGTTGTGGTGAGATGTACAACTTCTGCATTTTTAGGAGGAGTCAAGCACAGTACGTGTTTTTTAACCACTATGATTGACTCTGGGCATCTTTTATCAGCGAATAAACTGCAGACTCACAGCAGCAGACGTTAAGGACTGTGATGTAATTTGTCTGCCTTTTACTGAGGATGACTGAGAGAAATCTTAAGACCCAAACATGATTTTGTCTGATGTTTGGCATTATTCACCAGATTATGAATCTGTATTTTGCAGTGAAGTCACATATGAAGTATAAACATGGGTTGTTTTATTTCAGAATCTTAGTACAATTTTGATAAATTAATGGCTTCAAAATTAAAACAAACAAACATTTGTGTGTATTTTAAGATTAGCCTTTCCCAGTGTTACTGCCAAGACCAAAAGGGATCATTTTCCCACCCTGTATGAGGGACTTGCCATCATTACTGAACGCAGTGAAGTATGGAATCCTCCTTAGTTTAGTACTTGCTAGCGAAATTGAAGTACTTACCAGCTAAATGAAGTGTGTATGCATTCCAAATATTTTAGGTATAATGCATGTTTTCTTTCTTTCCTTTTACTAGCTCACTATCCCCATACCCTCTGGCATTCACAATGGATATTATTTTTTTTCTCCTGAAGTGTTTTGTCCCTATATGGTTATCTATATTAGGAGTATTAATAGATCAGGCTTCCTTGGTTTAGGAAATAGGATCTAAAATTGCTTTTAAAGAGGAAGCTAAGAGGGAAGAGAATTTTAAGTCAGCAGTGTTTGTACTTCATAGAACACCTACTACTTTGCCAATATAAATTAAACAAAAAGGTGCATGAGATACACCAAAATATAATTTGAAGTATATGATGACTGTATGCATGGGTAGTAGACAAAATGGTAAAATTGAGAAAGAGAAGACTGATGTCTAGTTCCATGTCAATTGAAGCCTACTTTTGTGAGAAGGATAAGCGTGAAATCTAAAAGGCCTACCCAAAATTGAACATTCTTGTTCCCTGTTGTTATAAAAAGTGAAATTGCTGCCTTCCCACCTTATCAGATTTATGACTTGTAATCTTTCTGGTTCATGTACACTCCCTTAAAATTCCTCTTCTTAACTTAAAAAAGGAGAAAAAACAAGACCAAAACAAAACCAAAACAGCAAAGAAACAAACAAAAAAGCCCCAACCAAACAAAAAAACCCACAACCAAACAAACCAAACAAAAAACCACCAAACGAACAAACACAAACCCCTGGAGGGAGCTAGCAGTACATCTGAGGTTAGGCAGTTCTCAAAGATTTCCTTTCCAATAATCTTTTCTTGTTTTCATGCTCATCTTTTTTGTGTTTTGCAGAAATGTGATAGTAACATCCAGAAATTGAAAGTTCAGGCACTGTGGTTTTTGCTACCCTAAGAGACTTTTACTGTTCAATAGCATAAGGCCTTTCATAGATAAGGGAAAGTATGACTTTAAGGAATACATTACCATGGGAGTGTTTACTTGGTCTCTGCGTTTGCCCTGCTCTGTGAATGGTGAGTTTTGTACTGGATGAGAGGAGCCATGCAGTCTCGGACAGGAGCCCAAAGAAGCAGTGTTGAACTCGGTAGATGAAAGGCTGAGCACTTTTCATTCTCCTTATTACTTCAGCCTAGCCAGATGAATTTGGAAAGGAAACCATGCAAGAATACTTTAGGTGTCTTTTTCCCTTTTTCATTTTCACTTGTGACAGTGCCAGTGGAGAAATGGCTTTGTCCATCTCAAACAAACATCCCATAGTCAGACACCCTTTACCAGCCCATAGGGATCTCCTCATATCATATGGAAGCACATTATAGATGTCAGGGCTGTAAGTATCTCAATCTTGACTGTGATACAGGCAAGCGGTTCTCTTGTTACCCTGTAACCAGGACTTCGAAATCATTTATATTCTGTAGGTTTTGTGTGCCTGTTCACACCTCATTATTTACAAATCATTGTGGGATGGTTCCATTGACTGAGAGGGGGGAGGATTTAGTTTTTTTTATAAATAGGGAAAATATCTGAGTGAAGAAAACATCTAAAATCTGTTTTCTGCAGCTGAAATCGCCTAAGGAGCTATCTGAACTGACATACCAGAAACAGTGTTGATTTTTATTTAACAGAATTTCAAATCAAAATGAACTTGCATCTGCTTCCCATGGCTGTTTCTCTGTTTTCACATTCTGTCCTTTAACACTGGACTTGCTGTTCTCTTTGGTCAAACCAAAGCCCCCTCTTCTCCAAACTTGGAGTCTTCATCCCAAATATGAAAGATACACAGAGCTGCATTTAAACATAGCATTGATTTAGTGAAGCACCTGGAGTCTTTCAAAACATCAGCCCACTATGCACTTAGTAGCATAAACATTTTCCAGAGGAGGCAGATTACCAAACAATCTTACCTTTTGGTATCTTTAATACCAGTAAAATGGTACTAAAAATTCTCATTTATGTCCTTTGTAATACTGGAGGAATTTCTAATACGGTAGGTATCCATCACTGTAATTGCAACCAGTGAAGATTCCTTAAAAAAAAAAAGAGTTTTCATTAGGTTAGTTTTAAACATGCCAGTAACCTGCTCCAGCACAGCCTGCTGCCCCTTGACAGCATGTGGCAGGGCAGAAAGGGCAGGGTACTCCTTTCTGTGGTGGGGTGAGGCCAGATTGGTAGGTTCAGAGTAAATGAAAGATTTATCTCAGTTTGTTCTGGATGCAAAAATTTCACAGGGGCTTAAGGGAAGACTGAACAAGTTCTTGAAGAGCAAATCAATCAATCCATTATTAAATATGAAGAGCAGCCCCCAAACATGCTTGATTTACAGATTGTTGGGAGGCTAGGAAATTATTCTTGGAGAGCTACTATATATGCTTGCTGTAATTGTGATGCTCTTACCTAAGCATCTTGTCATACTTTTGTATGGACAATAAGCCAGTTTAGATAGATCTTTAATCTATTAAGGCATCCTTGTGTTCTTACATTTTAAGTGTTCAGAGGATACTGTGCCCATAGGCATTTACTCTTCATAGTTTTTTCCATGGTGCATTTAGTCAAGGTGGGATATACTGATCAAGTAACTTGCAACTTCAGGGAAGAACAGTCCAGTTCCTCACAGCATTTCTTTTCTTTCCCCTTTCTGGGCATATATTCTTGCTGATTCCCTTGAGCTGCTTCTAGCTTTAGTCTAACCCTTCAGTGAGTTGGTTAAGTGCATTAAACACAGTAAATAATGTGTTTGGACAACTGAATAAAATCTGAAACCTAAAAGAGCTACATTTGTGTGAACAGCTAAATTTGCTCACTGTAACAGTACTCACAATTCCATTTACTGTACTGACTCATAAATGGAAAGAGAAGCTTGGGCACCAGGATTACATGCTGAATATCAGGAAGGCATCTGGCTGCTCAGGATGGCTGTTTTGGGCATCTCAATCACAGCAGTAAGTGCTTAAGAAACACCAGAGCCATGCAGCGGGGAGGGGGGGAGAGCAGTTGGTGAGGTTTAGATACTTCAAGAGTTGGACACCCAGTAGATGGAGAGAGAAAAGGGGGAAATTCAGCTTCAAATTTTGGACATGGTGCTTCATTCCCATCTTGGATGTAGTCTTAATAAAACTTAAGGGTCCTAGGATGCCCAAGAATGCTTCTGTTTTCAGTTGGTTTAAGGCAGTAAGATGTACGGGTAACTTCCAGTGTTATGTTTATCGTAGCCATTTTGGTTTGACAGCTATACTTTTTTTTCTTTTACTTAATATAAAATCTTTTGCCTTCCTCTGGTACTATCACTAAAAGCTATGTGTTTTTCTCCTTCACAGTTGAAAACCTTTGATACTCCAGCTTCTTCCTCTTTTATTGTCATTAAACCCAGTTCTTCTTTTCTGGAACCAACCAACTAAACCTATGGAGTTTATTTCACTAGTTCAGTCTTCCCCTAGTGTAGTTGCTGCTGTATTGTTCCTGTCTTTGCATTTACTTGCTGCTTCTTCCAACTTTATTAATCAGTTCGTAAATTACTTGTTCCCCATTGCACAAGAGTTTGTGCCTGCTTCTATCCTCCTCTTTTTCTCCCTGTTAAAACATTCTGTATTCTTCTCTAAACTGTCCACAGAATGTTTTCACTTATACAGAAGCTCAGTGCACACCTCCTTGTTGTGCAGGGGTGCCCAAAGCCCACAGAAATCAAGACGCAGCCCTTTTGTAATTTCACAACCTGTTTGTTGAGCCCTCCCAATCAAACCCATTGATTTAAGTTCCTTCAAATCCTTCATCAAGCATTCACTTCTTCTATTAAACCTATCAGTGAGAATTGATCCAAGGGAGGCTGATGTACATTAAAATAGATTTTCCATGCTTCAATGCTTCGACTGTAATTTGTGTCTTGTAAACATATTAAGTGTTTAACGTGTGACTGTATTAAATCTTCCTTGGAGCAGAGACATTGTCCTGCAATTCTGAGTAAACTGAAGTCTGCAGTGGTGTTTATAGAGAAATAAAGGTTTGTCATCTTTGTGGAAGAAGGTTTGGGTTTGGTTTGCATTTTTTTTTTTTCAGTAGTAACAACATTTATAAAAAAAACTTTATAGTAAACAAGACAATGGAAATGTGTCACCAAGTCCAGACTTTGTAATGCATGTTTGCTGAATTAAACCCATTTTTCCTCCATACAGATGGAGGAATTTTAGTAACATCATTGTTCCATATTGTAAAAAAGCGTGTTTGTATTTGGCTGTGTGGCATATCCTGCCTTGTAAATATAGCAAGCCAAACATGAAAAGTTTTCTCAGGGGAGAAAAATTGCATTAAAATTTGTTGTAGCAGAAGAGGTTGAAAGCTTGCCATGAATGTGAGAAAGAGATTCAGAGGTGGACAGAATATTTAAAGTGTCTGGAATACTGCTGTGGCAAGAGAATGTTAATCTGACATTGTCTGGGCAGGAGGCAGCCCTTGGAGCTGACACATTCCTTGGGGCCCTGCTGCAAACTGAGCTGCCAGCACAGTGTTTACAGCAAGATGCAGGGCCAGGATGGTCTGTGTACATGAACTGTACCCGTCTGCCATGTAGACAGCACGTGCCAAATGTACTCTTCTAATTAAAAGCAATCTTAGTGTTGTATTTAATCTTGACAGTATTCAACAGGTGGGTCATACTAACATATTAGTAAGCACACAGATGTATGAAATGTCCATATACATTGTGACAGTGTTTATATTTATCATGCTTATTTTAACTCCAAAATGTGACTGTAATTTATAAGCAACTGAAATGTCTGCATTTGAAGCAGAAATATTTTAATGTGTTTACTCCAAAGTAAATAAGGCTGTATATGTATATGTATTTTAAAACACATGTGTAGACACAGTGTCCGTTGTTTTAATGACCGCTATTACAAATAAGTACTGTATCCATCATGAAAAGATGGTTTCATCCAAATCTTGTTTGACAGATAGTAGCTGAATTTATGTTGCCCTTGTATCGTGATTTCACAGAATGTAACAGCATGCTATTTGTCTTCCACTTCTCCCCCCTCCCAGATGGTGGTGGCACCAAAGGGGAAAGGCTGAATGCCAGACTAAAAGCTTTTCCTGAAACAAGTGAACCCTATGAAAGTAGCATCTGTAAAGAAATAGGTAAGTGGACATCTTACACCTTCTTACTTTACTGGCCCTTAAAGACAGGGAGATGGAAAAAATAAGTTATTGGAAGAGCATGTAAAATTAGACAATTAGAAATACATTTTCCTTGTAAAATAAATGCGAAGAGTGGCTTTAGGTTCATTGTTTACAGCTCACTATAAAGTAACAGTAAATAGTAAGAAATGTGGCCCATGTAAATACTTACTACGTTTGATACATCTGCTGCCAGTTCTTGTGGTTCTGCAGTTAGAAGTTCTTCACTAAGACTGAATTTTCAAAGGGGTTTAAAAATCCAAATCCATGTGGAACGTGGCGTTTCCTGAAATGCCCTTCCTTAACCAGCTCATCAGTCCTGCTGCTCTGTGCACTTTTCCCAAGTCTTTTTCTCACTTAATGACTGTAATAAGATAACTTCATCTTTAAGAAGGAAGCTCCTATCACTAGCACTCAGGTACTCTGCTCCTGGGGCATGCCTGCCCAGTTATCCTGAATGCAGTATCTTGTTCTTCTGTTCATATCCTCTTTCTGGTCTGCATATCAAAGACAAGATGTGTAATGACATATCTTACAGATGTGTAATGCTAAACCCCACCCTTGCGTTTGATTATATATGTTTGAAACAAAGCTAAAATTAACCTGTAGGTAACTGTTTCAAATGTATTTTTTTTAAACCTAGATGTCTCCTACATAGATCCACTTGGCCCACAAGCAGAAAGACCAAAAACTGCTGCAAGAAAAAGAGCTGAGGAAGATGACTTTGCTGATGAAGAACTAGGAGAGGATATGCTTCCAGAGTAGCATATGGTCCACTCACAACTTTTTATCCTTTCAGATTTTTTAGCAAAAACACTTTGATCCATGATGACCTGGATTTTGATAAAATCTTTGTGAAACACTTTTGGTATATGGTATCTTACATTAAACACATGGATTTGAAGTTGCAATCTTTTATAATTTATTTTTATTTTTTAAATAATGCTGAGGTTATTTCACTCATGCATAAAAACTATGCAGTTACTCATTGCAAGCTGTACCAAATTTGTAAAGCTTTTGTTTTCAGAGATATGTCCAGTGATAATAGGAAACACAGCAGCCTCTAAAATTTCACCTTTCGGTGTGAAATATCTCAAAGCACTGTTGTAAGGCTGAGAGTCCCATATCCTTCTTCCAAAGCCAGAATTTATTTAAGGCTTGTGAATTGACTTTCTGAAAATGTTTGGATATGACCTTGGTCGTCTTTAAGGCCCCAGTTCAGCAAAGCACTTAATACTGACACTGAAGAAAGCGTCTTAGTTTTAGTTTATCTTTACCTGAACTAGGGCCATTTTGCAGTCTCATGGCAAGCTCATGGGTATTTTTGCAGCTACAAAGATGAGGTTTCATTTTTTATTTATTTTGAGTGGTCAGAGTAGGCAGGATTTCAGTCTAGCTTGTTCAGTGTTGCCAGTTGGATTAGATTGTGAACCTTAGGTTGGGGGTTGTGGCTCTGACTGCAAAGAGGCAGCTGAGACTTTGTACAGCCTCAGTTGAGTATGTGCAAAGATGTTAGTTACAGAAATCATTATTTGTGGCATATGAACAGAACAAGTTTGATCTGCAGTCATTGAGACATGTTAAATAGTAACATGGGATACCTGATTTATATCACTTTTCAGAAATACAAATATTACTCAGGTGTTCAGAATTTCTTAATAACACCCAGATATGCTGGGTTGTCAGGGACTTGCTTTTAAAACACTGGTGGGAGTTTCGTGCAATAGTTAAGACTTTGTTTGACCTCACTTGGAGTACTGTGTACAGTTCTGGTGTCCTCAACATAAAAAGGACATGGAACTGTTGGAACAAGTCCAGAGGAGGGCCACGAGGATGATCAAGGGGCTGGAGCACCTCCCATATGAATGACAGGCTGAGAAAGTTGGGGCTGTTCAGCCTGGAGAAGAGAAGGCTGTGTGGAGACCTCGTAGCAGCCTTCCACTATCTGAAGGGAGCCTATAGGGATGCTGGGGACGGACTCTTTGTTAGGGACTGTAGTGATAGGACAAGGGGTAACAGGTTAAAGATTAAACAGGGGAAGTTTGGACTGGATATAAGGAAGAAGTTCTTTACTGTAAGGGTGATGAGGCACTGGAATGGGTTGCCCAGGGAAGCTGTGAATGTCCCTGGTGGCGTTCAAGGCCAGGTTGGATGGAGTCTTGGGTGACATAGTTTAGTGGGAGGTGTCCCTGCCATGGCAGGGGGGTTGGAACTAGATGATCCTAAGGTCCTTTCCAACCCTAACTATTCTATGATTCTATGCTTTGAAATGTTAAGGATTCAGTTGTCTGAGATACCCAGTGCTCGTTCTTAGTGCTGGTGCTGTTTCCCAGCTAGTGACAGTGGAAAGTTCTCTTTGTACCTTCGTGAAATGTTCTTTTCAGGTTTTAAAAGCATCTGCCTGGTCTCCTAAGATCTCTCTGCAGGTGGTCAGAACTACTTCTGTAATGGCACATTGTAGGAATGTAATTCTGTGGGGTTTTTGGTATAGTTTAATAAACTGCTTTACATATAATGTGTTTCACATGGTACTGGTGCAGCACTCGGTCTAGGACTGCACCAGCTTCTGCTTGGTGGTATATGCAGAGCACATTCATCATGCAGCTGAAGAACTTGAATACCACCCTGCATCACTGACATGCCTGGCCAGAGCAGTCTCTAGCTTTATGACTCTGTTCAACTCAGATTAGGAGACCTGCTGTGTCTTTTTAGAATGAGAAATACAGAAATGCATTGCCTCTCTTGTCTCCGTTGAGACCCCAGTTTCAGTGCACATTTTACCATTTTACTTTTTTCCTACCCTTGACAGTAGCCCAAGCCCAGTGCACACCTCTCAACACAGACTCCAGGTACCGTTGTCAGCTGGGTATATTCTGGATCCACTGCAGAACTGACAAGAACTTGCTGTCTTTGGCACTGGGCAGCCATGACCTCTCCTCAGTGAGGCTACCGCTGCAGCCCCACCACTGCCAAAACACCGACACCGCATACAACAGCGTGTGTTTTGAATATTTTTAGTGAAATGTCAGCCAGAAAGGCAAAGGAGGGGAGATGGAAAGGCAATCAAGCTGCACAACTCTTCCAAGAACTCAGGCAGACAACCTTATGGTCACACTTCAGACCCAGCTTTCTCTTGCCTGTTCTTCAGTGCTGCCCTGTGTGCTGCTCTGGTCATGGCATGACATGTTTCTGGATATCACGGTAGTTCTTTTCTGTCAGGCTTTCAGTCTTGGAAGACCTGGACATCCACAATGCAATGTGCCAAGCAGGAGGGAGCGCTTTCAGCTACTGACTGCAGTGGAGCAAGGTATCTGACTGATCACAGTGGGAGGAAGTATCTGGAACCATGGCAGGGAGCACAGATAAATCTGTGAAATAGCACAAAGGAGGACAGGCATGATACTGTCATGGTCATCTGACACATAACCCATTGAGTAGAGCATCTAATCAAACATGGCAGTCATACAGATGCACCCACTCAGTGGTATGAAATATGATTTTGGGTTGGGGCAATCCCAGACACAGGTACAGGCTGCGCAGAGAAGAGATTCAGAGCAGCCCTGCGGAGAAGGACTTGGGGGTGCTGGTCAATGAGAAAATGAACATGAGCCGGCAGTGTGCACTCACAGCCTGGAAAGTCAACTGTATCCTGGGCTGCATCAAAAGGAGCGTGACCAGCAGGTCGAAGGAGGTGATCCTGCCCCTCTACTCTGCTCTTGTGAGACCTCACTAGGAGTATTGTGTGCAGCTCTGGTGTTCTCAACATAAAAAGGTTGGAACAAGTCCAGAGGAGGGCCACGAGGATGATCAAGGGGCTGGAGCACCTCCCATGTGAATGACAGGCTGAGAAAGTTGGTGCTGTTCAGCCTGGAGAAGAGAAGGCTGCGTGGAGACCTCATAGCAGCCTTCCAGTATCTGAAGGGAGCCTATAGGATGCTGGGGACGGACTCTTCATTAGGAACTGCAGTGATAAGGACAAGGGGTAACGGGTTAAAGGTTAAACAGGGGAAGTTTTGATTGGATATAAGGAAGAAGTTCTTTACTGTGAGGGTGTCGAAGCACTGGAATGGATTGCCCAGGGAAGTTGTGAATGCTCCATTCCTGGCAGTGTTCAAGGCCAGGTTGGATGGAGTCTTGGGTGGCATGGTTTAGTGTGAAGTGTCCCTGCCCATGGCAGGGGGGTTGGAAGTAGATGATCTTAAGGTCCCTTCCAACCCTAACTATTCTATTTGGTTCATGACTTGTCTATAGGAGTGTTTCTACAGACTATCATGGAGATATTAATTAGCAGCAGTTTTTTGGTTGGGTTTGCCTAGAAGCCTAACTGTACATTATATAAAATTCTGTTTTACAAACAGAATTGCACTCTTATTCTTATTAGGAACTTCTGGAACATGCCATTTCCCATAGCATGAGGATCTGATTATATCATGCTCTGGGTTATGATTTACTTGCACGTTATTTTGTAGGCACAGTTGAGGTTGTTCTAAACTGACAGAAAGCCATGTGATCCAGCTCCAATACTGGCATGATAAGACTTGCTGACAGTCAAAATGATTTAGTCCAAGTTCATCTCCTTCAAAACCATGTTTACTATGGCTGCATTTCTACTACAGTTCCAAAACTGCCAGGGCAGACCCAGAGCAGAGGAGCCAATGTGTAACCATCCATACTGTAAGACCTGTAGCACACTCCCCAGTACAGTTTTCACCTGTGACTATTAGCAGTCTCCCAGGCAACTCCCTTGCATGACCCAAAGATTCATCTGGTCCAGGAACCATTCTTCATAAGCAGCTTCAGTGCAGCCTCCTCCTTCTGCTGTGTGAGACCTTCTGTGTGAAGGAACATGGGGTGTGACATTCCACCTGTACTCAAGGCTGGAGAGTGATCTCTGATGAAGACTAATACAACTGAAACCTCTTAAGGAGAAAGAAGCTGTGTGCGTGTCCAAAGTGCCACATCAACATGTTGTTGGAGGGCTTCAAGCTTTTTTAGTAAGTGAATACATCTACAAGTATCATAGAATAGTTATGGGCAGGGACATCTCACACTAAACCATCTCACCCAAGGCTTCATCCAACTTGCCCTTGAACACTGCCAGGGATGGAGCATTCACAACCTCCCTGGACAGCCCATTCCAGTGCCTCACCATCGTAACAGGAAAGAATTCCCTCCTTATATCCAATATAAACTTCCCCTGTTTAAGTTTTAACCCGTTACCCCCAGTCCTATCACTACAGTCCCAAATGAAGAGTCCCTCCCCAGCATCCCTGTAGGCCCTCTTCAGATACTGGAAGGCTGCTATGAGGTCTCCATGCAGCCTTCTTTTCTCCAGGCTGAACAGCACCAACTTTCTCAGCCTATCTTCATACAGGAGGTGCTCCAGTCCCCTGATCATCCTCGTGGCCCTTCTCTGGACTTGTTCCAACACTTCCATGTCCTTTTTATGTTGAGAACACCAGAACTGTATACAATACTCCAGGTGAGGTCTCACAACAGCAGAGGGGCAGGATCGCCTCCTTTGACCTGCTGGTCATGCTCCTTTTGATCCAGCCCAGGATATGGTTGGCTTTCTGGGCTGCAAGCCCACACTGAAGCCAGCTCATGTTCATTTTCTCATCGACCAGCACCCCCAAGTCCTTCTCCGCAGGGCTGCTCTGAATCTCTTCTCTGCCCAACCTGTAGCTGTGCCTGGGATTGCTCCAACCCAGGTGTAGGACCTTGCACTTGGCATGGTTAAACTTCATGAGGTTGGCACGAGCCCACCTCACAAGCGTGTCGAGGTCCCTCTGGATGGCATTCCTTCTCTCTAGCGTATCAACTGAACCACACAGCTGGGTGTCATCAGCAAACTTGCTGAGGGCACACTCAATCCCACTGTTCGTGTCAGCAATGAAGATGTTTTACAAGACTGGTCCCAACACCGATCCCTGAGGGACACCACTCGTTACTGGTCTCCAACTGGACATTGAGCCATTGACCACAACTCTTTGCATGCGGCCGTCCAGCCAGTTCTTTATGCATGAAGTGGTCCATCCATCAAATTGATGTCTCTCCAGTTTAGAGACAAGAATGTCATGTGGGACAGTGTCGAACACTTTGCACAAGTCCAGATAGATGACATCAACTGCTCTACCCCTGTCCATCAGTTTTGTAGCCCAATCATAGAAGGCCATCAAATTGGTCAGGGAGGATTTCCCCTTAGTGAAGCCATGCTGGCTGTCACCAAGCACCTTGTTTTTCATGTGCATGCCTTCCAGGAGAATTGGCTCATTGGCTTGAGCGGCTGGATTGTATCTACATTGCTCCGAGCATTTATTATAGGTTCTGGCAACTGACTGGGTGTGTTGGGATGGAATGATGGCCCCCTCCCCCAACACATCTAGTTTGAAGCCTTCTTGACCAGTCTGGCAAGCCTCCTACCAAAACTGTGCTCAGACCAGCTCCACCATCCCCCAGCAGACCTGGCCTACAAACTTGGGTCCCGTGTTCAAGAAACGCAAAGCCCTGACTATGACACCACCCTTTTAACCATTTATTAACCTGCTAATTCTCCTAATATTTTTTAGGTCCTCCCCTGTATCTGAGAGAATTAACGAAAAGACTATCTGAGCTCCAGATTGTCTGCATGATTCTGACAGCTCAGGCCTCGGAGGAAGTGTGGCCATGCCAGTGGGGTGCTGTGTCCAAAAAAATTGCCTGGGTTACACATGATGATTGCACTATGTTGATGAGATGGCTCTGCCCCCATCTGGGAGTAGGTTGCTTGGCATTTAGCTCTGTTATGTGCATGTGTTCTCTCCTGCCATGTAGGATACCTGCACTCCTGCACTGGGTCTCAGAAACCACAGGAATGGAAACACTGTGAGCTAAGGAATTCTACCTTCATCCCAGATATTCAAGGAGAATTGTAATTAGTTAGGTTTGGTTGTGCAAAACAGACTCTGTCTCCAGAAGCCACACTGCAGGTATGTGTTTCCAGCACCATTTAAGCCCTGATTTTGTATTTATCATTCTGGAATTAATATTAAAATTCCTGAATAAAGTGTTGGCAAATGCAACAGGACTGCTATTATATTAGTTTGTTTGTATTTTTATCTTGGAGGGAAGCAGTACTAAACCTAGGAAAATGCTAATGCTCTTGAGGAACTGACTCATGAGCTATTTTAGATTGTATTATGAAAAATGTATCTCACAATATTAAACAGTCCTCAGTTGGCCTCTCAGACCTGGGATATTCTGTAAGTCTTCTTTAGGGTGCACTGGATTCAGTTAGATGCAAAGGGATCTTTCTCTTCACATGTATGAAAAATGTCTCTTTGTACAGTAATGACCTTATGAGTCACTCTCATTTTACAAAACAGAGAGAAATTCAGTTTTCTTGGATAAAGGTGGAAAGTAATCCCAGCAATTCTATCCCTTTACACAGGCATTTGTCTTGATTCTCTCTAGAGTTTTCTACACCTATTACTGCTTCAAAAGTGGATGGGGGAAAAATTCCTTTGAGAATAAACTCTTAGAGCAGCAGCTTTGGAGGCTAGTTGGTTACCCT
Organism: Neopsephotus bourkii; assembly: GCF_033783945.1. Taxonomy (NCBI): domain Eukaryota; kingdom Metazoa; phylum Chordata; class Aves; order Psittaciformes; family Psittacidae; genus Neopsephotus; species Neopsephotus bourkii. Next base: position 6,903,724 of record NW_026902113.1, read on the forward strand.
GGTGATGAGCAACTTGGTAGCATAAGTAGCCAAATATAACTGATTACCTGGATAGTGGTTTGTGTACTTCTAAACAAGCCTAACTCCCTAGTATCAAAGCATTCACACATTGCATGTTTCATACTGGACATCCTTCACTGCACACTGCATAACTCATTACTTCCAAAACAAAGCTATTGTAGAGTAACATGGAAATTGAAAGCTGTACAAAGAAAGGGTAAATAGTTCTGACAGTCTTATGATAGACTGTTTGTTTTCTTGGTTCCTTTGAAAGTGTAGTATGAGGCCATAAGAAAATTACCTTATTTCCTAAGCTTTGATTTTTCTTGATTTCCAAGGCTCAGATGCTTAGCTTTTCAATGGGAAGACTGTTTTTAACCTGTTCGCTCCTCAGTTTCCTCCTTTGCAAACTGAAGGTCATTAAAGACTCTCCACTTTGCAAGAATTCAATTTTGCAAAGCTAAATGGCCTAAAAGCTGTAAAATATGGTGAGGTTGTGCTGTAGAAGATGCTATGCTGTGGAAGCTTCTATGTGCTTCCACTGCAAAAAAATATTACAATGCTCACAAATGCAGGGAGAGGGAATGGGAACAGAATCAGCCGTTTGGGTGACAGGTTATCTGCAAACAGAACATGAGGGAGAATGACATCTCCGGGGAGTACTTTAATTCTCTGCCTGAAGATTTATACCTGCTGGTGATGCCAACTGAATGTTTGTTTCATACAATAGTATGAGCTGTTCATCCTGAAGGTCTATACAATGATTTTTAAATGTTTTTCACATCATTTGCAATAGATAAGGGTTCTCATTAATGTACACGCTGCTGTAGCAGAAGGGGGATGAACATTTGGAATACGCAAGTTTAGGGCAATAGTATCATTGCTGTGACAAGCACATTACTGTGACATCATTCATAATGCTTGTCTCGATAATGTGCTTTATTTATGTGTGAACCATAGTACCTGGAACTGGCTGTCATGCCAGAGCAGCTGTGGAAGACAACAACCCCAACCAAGAGGAAGTCCTGATAAGGTTGCTTGTTGGTGTCTGGGAAGAACTACATTCCTGCTGTCAGAAATGGCGACTACCTGCCATAAACTCACATCTGAAACAACTTGGTGGCCCCTGTTGTGGGAGGGGCTTCCTGCTCTGAGGTCCCTGTAGGGCTGGCATGAAGGGATGGCTGGTGTGAAGAAATGGCCATGAGCCAATCACAGAGCACATGAAAATGAGTGGGTCACGTTTTACAAAACAGCACTCAGTGTAATTACAAAATAGCAAAGAGTTATGTCCTTTGGTCAGCAGGATGAGGCAGGACACAGTCTGTGGGCTCCATAGGGACCTCACCACCAGGTCAGCTGTTGTCAAGGGCACAGGAGGGATGTTCTGTGCTCTGTCACTGGGAATTTTCACATGAGGCCATCAAAGGGAAACATCTCACTGGCCTGTCTGTTTTCTCTTAGAAAGAGAAATTCCCTATAGATTCACATAAAGGTGCATATGGCTGCTATTCTGGATTTATTGATTGAAATACTATAATATATTACATCAAATCCAGGACAGACTTTTTATTATGAAAGATTTTTTCCTGAATATTTCATTATACAGGTATTTTAAAACCCCTCTCATTCTGAGAAACTTATAAATCAAAGTCAATGACAATGATACTGGTACTTTAGTAATATCATAGTAACTTCTCAAGCCATGGAAGAACCTATGTTTTGCCAAAGTGTAAAACTGTATTTTTTATGATTCAGCTGTCTTGTCGTGAGGACTGGCATAGCTCTCTTTCAACTCCCATGTAATGGAATCTTTGCTGCCCTTCTGTAATTCTTATTGTTGCTTGAATCCATGAGATTGCTATTATCAGACAATATGATGCAACTAATGTACAGAATTAGAATGTTGTCTACATGAGGCTCAAAGCCTTAAACTCACTGGCGATTCCAGCTGTTCCAGCCAACGAGCTGGCTTCATTTGGAGCTCGGCCCAGATGCCTCTATACAAACGCCCATAGCATGGGGAACAAACAAGAGGAATTAGAGATGTGTGCATGTCTACGGTGATATGATATAATAGGCATCACAGAAACATGGTGGGATGGCTCCTATGACTGGAGTATTGGAATGGAAGGTTACACACTCTTTAGAAAAGACAGGCCTGGCAGGCAGGGAGAGGGAGTTGCCCTTTATGTTAGAGATAGGCTGGAGAGTATGGAACTCTGTCTGGGAATAGATGATCAGTTAAAAGACAGTTTGTGGGTCAGGGTTAAAGGGAAAACAGTGATGGGAGACATTACTGTGGGGATCTGCTACAGACCGCCTGATCAAGAAGAACCTGCGGATGAAGCACTCTACAGACAGATAGGAACAGCCTCACGCTCACAGGCCCGTGTCCTCATGGGGGACTTCAACCACCCTGACATCTGTTGGAATGACAGTACAGCCCGGCACAAGCAATCCAAGAGGTTCCTCAATTGTGTGGAAGACAACTTCCTTCTGCAAGTAATAGAGGAGCTGACAAGGAGAGGTGCTGTGCTTGACCTCGTGCTCACCAACAGGGAAGGGCTCGTTGGAAATGTGACGCTCCACGGCAGCCTTGGGTGCAGCGATCATGAGATGGTCGAATTTGAGATCCTCAGGACAGTAAGAAGAGGGTGCAGCAAGCTCACTGCCCTGGACTTCAAAAGAGCAGACTTTGGCCTCTTCAAGAACCTGCTTAGTAAGGTTCCATGGGATATAGCCCTAGAAGGCAGGGCGGGCCAAGACTGTTGGTTAGTATTCAAGGATCACCTGCTACAAGCTCAGGAGTGTTGCATCACAACTAGAAGGAAGTGCAGCAGGAGGGCCAGGAGACCTCCTTGGATGGATAAGGAGCTGCTGAGGAAAATTCAGATGAAAAAAGAGGCTTATAAAAGGTGGAAGCAAGGACAGGCAGCCTGGGAAGAATACAGGGATGTTGTCTGGGAAGCTAGGGACCAGGTTAGGAAAGCAAACCCAGTTAGAATTAAACTTGGCTAGGGATGTTAAGGATAACAGGAAGCGATTCTACAGGTACGTAGCAAATGAAAAAGACTAGGGACAACATAGGCCCCCTCTGGAAGCCCTCAGGAGAACTAGCTACACAGGATTTGGAGAAGGCTGAGGTTCTGAATGACTTCTTTGCCTCTGTCTTCACTGGCAAAGGCTCTGACCTCACCACCCAAGTCTTGGAAGGCAGATGCAGGGACTGTGAGAATGAAGAGGTTGGGCCCAATGTAGGAAAGGATCTGGTTCAAGACCATCTTTAAAACCTGAACATGTACAAGTCCATGGGACCTGATGAAATCCATCCGCGGGTCCTGAAGGAGCTGGCAAATGAAGTTGCTAAACCGCTGGCCATCATATTTGAAAAATTATGGCAGTCAGATGAAGTTCCCGATGACTGGAAAAAGGGAAATATAACCCTCATTTTCAAGAAGGGGAAAATGGATGACCAGGGGAATTACAGACCAGTCAGTCTCACCTCTGTGCCTGGCAACGAGTGGTGTCCCTCAGGGATCAGTGTTGGGACCGGTCTTGTTTAACACCTTCATTGCTGACAGGGACAGTGGGATTGAGTGTGCCCTCAGCAAGTCTGCTGATGACACCCAGCTGTGTGGTTCAGTTGATACTCTGGAGGGAAGGAATGCCATCCAGAGGGACCTTGACACGCTTGTGAGGTGATGCCAACCTCATGAAGTTTAACCATGCCAAGTGCAAGGTCCTACACCTGGGTCAGAGCAATCCCAGGCACAGCTACAGGTTGGGCAGAGAAGAGATTCGGAGCAGCCCTGCAGAGAAGGACTTGGGGGTGCTGGTCGATGAGAAAATGAACATGAGCCGGCTTCAGTGTGCACTCGCAGCCCAGAAAGCCAACTGTATCCTGGGCTGCATCAAAAGGAGAGTGACCAGCAGGTCGAAGGAGGTGATCCTGCCCCTTTGCTCTCATGAGACCTCACTTGATCAGGGGACTGGAGCACCTCCTGTATGAAGATAGGCTGAGAAAGTTGGTGCTGTTCAGCCTGGAGAAGGGAAGGCTGCGTGGAGACCTCATAGCAGATTTCCAGTATCTGAAGCGGGCCTGTAAGGATGCTGGGGATGGATTCTTCATTAGGAACTATTCTGACAGGACAAGGGGTAACAGGTTAAAACTTAAACAGGGGAAGTTTATATTGGATATAAGGAGGAAATTCTTTCCTGTGAGGGTGGTGAGGCATTGGAATGGGTTGCCCAGGGAGGTTGTGAATGCTCCATCCCTGGCAGTGTTCAAGGCCAAGTTGGATGAAGCCTTGGGTGAGATGATTTAGTGTGAGGTGTCCCTGCCCATGGCAGGGGGGTTGGAACTTGATGATCTTAAGGTCCTTTCCAACCCTAAGTATTCGATGATTCTATGATTCTATGATTTGATGTCTGTGCCATTCTTTCCTTTTGATGTGATTTTTTGAGGTGGACCACTCCCAGTAATGTCCATGCATATGAAGGAAGTTCATAATAATCATATTTTGCAAAGGCAAGCGTGACATCCTCCAAGTACTCTGAAAGCACTGAGGAAAGATATCATAGGAAGTGTAATATCAAATGATCTGTCATGATAAATATTAGACATGTTGCCACACATACCACTTTAAGGTGTTGAAGTAATACATGGCCAGATGTAGCACAGAGCTCAGGGGTGAGCCTGGACTGAGCTAAATGGATAGCTGCCTTGCAACAGCCTGAGGATACAACTGCAAGGGAGAGTTCCAAATTCAATTTTAAACAAAATCCTTCCTCAGAGTTGAAACCTGATTCAAATCCCATACAGTTCAAATTTAAGATACTGCTCATGAGTGATACTGACCTGTGATGCATAAGGTACGAAACCCACTAAAAATCACAGATTCAACTTAATCACTTTTCAGAAATCATGAAATCAAGTCAGTTCATCACATGGTGAATGCCAGGTCATTCTGTTTTAATTCCAGCCTGGTCTGTGAAACTGACATCCTCTATTTCTGTGGTACCAAGCTGGGTTTCACACTCCTTGTATGACTTATGAAGCTATTTTCCCCTTATTCCTGACTAGTATTTTCATATTTAACTATCCTTATACTAAATGCCTCAATGGGCATGCAGGTCTTGTCTATTGAGGCATTTAGTTTAGGTGTAAAGAAGTTCCTCATGGTAGGGTGCTGAGGCACTGGCACAGGTTGCCCCGAGAAGCTGTGGCTGCCCTATCCCTGGCAGTGTTCAAGGCCAGGCTGGATGGGGCTTTGAATAACCTGCTCTAGTGGAAGGTGTCCCTGCCCATGGCAGGGGGTTGGAACTGTATGAGCTTTAAGGTCCCTTCCAACCAAAACTATTCTGTGCTTCTGTAAAACATTTGATTCAAGTGATAAAGGCTGGTTTTACTGGAAACAATTTCAGTGAGGCACATCTTTTACAGCGCAGAGTACTACAGATGGTTGATGGTTATGTTTGTGGGCTGTGTCATAGACCCTGAATATATTCCATTATGTATCTGTTAAAAGTGCCAGTAAACCAGCACAGAATGGATGGAGCAGTCATCAGAACTGAGACCTCAGTCTTTTAGATATGTACAAGTTTATCTCGTTCTAAAGTAGGCTTCATTTTTAGGCAGCAGAGTGACACTGCAGTGGGTGCCTGCTGTAGGCCACTTCAGCAGGAATAACGGGTGCATGGGGCCTTCTACAGGCAGCTGGAAGCTGCCTCATGTTCACCAGCCTGTGTTTTCCTATGAGACTTCAACCACCTCTGTGTCTACTGGAGAAACAAAGCAGCAGGGCTGTTTCTGGAGAACCAGACCAGAGGTGCTACCTGGTCTGTGATCCCAACCCCCTACAAGGGACAGTGCCAGTTTCTCCACAGTGACCAAAAAAGCCCGGACTGCAGGAGTCCCCTCCTCAGCTGCAGTTACACAGCCACAGTTATGCTGTTTACAGCTGTAAATCACCTCAGTTTTCTCATCATCCTTGACACTTTAGCTCCGACGGGAGGCTCTGGCTCAATCCCGTGCCATAGCCCGGTGGGTCCCACTCGACCCGGCTCATTTCCGACCCACGGATGCCGTGAAAGGGAGCGCCCGCTTCCTGACAAAGCCCCAGCAGCCCCAGACCCGCAGGGAGGGGAGGGCCGGGCGGGTGGCTCCGCGGGGCAGGAGAGCGCCTGGTGAGGGACCGAGCCCTCCGGTGCCCGCGGTCCGGCTTAGCGGCGGGGGGCAGGGTGGCGGAGCCGTGCGAGTGCGGAACCGTTCAGCTCCCAGCGCTGAGCGCTCCCCTCCTGCGTGAGCGCCTAAAATGTTCCTGGCATGCGAGGCCAGGGGAGATGCAGTGAGGAGCGGGGCACTTTTCCAGCAGCTCCTCAGCCGAGAGAACCAGTGGCACGGCGCGGCTCCGCAGCCCGCTGCTCTCCTCGGCTTCCTCAGGCAACCTGACCGCCATGCAGAGAGGCAGGGTAAGGGGCTGCGGGCTGGGGCCGGGCAGGGCGGCCCGGGGAAGCGCCCTGACAGCGGGCCGGGGACTGCGGGGTACTTGGGCAGGGGGGCGGGGGGGGTGGAAGGAGGGCGCCCGGTCCCTTCCCCGCTGACGGCGGCGTCGTTGCAGGTGCTGGCGGCGCTGCTGTGCGCGGCTCTGCTCCCGCTCCGCCCGGAGGCCGTCAAGGCGCACAAGCGGCCGGCGCGAACCCGGACCTGCGGCGAGCGGCCCGAGGAGCTGCTGGAGCAGCTGTATGGGCGGCTGGCGGCCGGCATGCTCAGCGCCTTCCACCACACCCTGCAGCCCGAGCCCGCGGGCCGCTCGCACAACGCCAGCTGCCCCGCCGGGAGCCGGCCCGCCGGCGACAAGAGGTTCCGGCTCCCCGTCAACCTGCGCAGCGCCTCGCCCTGGGCTTACAGGTGACTGCGGGACACCGGGGGAAGGGGGGAGGTCCAGCCACGTCAGGGGGCGAAGCGGTGCCGGGTCCCCGCGGGCTGAGGAGGTCCGGGTCCGCTGTGCGGGACGCCCCGTGCCGCCCTTCCCCACGCGGTGCCCGGGAGGCGCCGGTCCTGAGGGAGACTGCCGCAGCGGGAAGCGGCCGTGGGGGAAAGGCGGTACAGCGGGCGTCCTGACAGGCAGATCGAACGTGAATGTGCAGAAACAACTTGTGTGGGGAATGCAGCTAAGGGGCAGAAAGAGAAGCGACCGAGGTGGAGCAAGGTGTGAGATGGGGCGCGCACACACCCGGGAGAGCAGATCGCCCCTCAGAAAGTCACTTACGGAAAACTCATATGTGAAGTGCACTCAGAGGACCCTCAGCAAAGGACCGTCACCAAGAAAGCGCTCCTGGCTCCATAGCACCCTAGAGGACTCAGGTGCTTTTCACGAGATGTGATTCCAGACACGGTGCTGGTTTCTAATGTATATCCGAGTACGGTGTGTGCCTTGTTACATACCAGCAGAACCGTGTCTTCACTTACCCGCCACAGACACACCTAAGGGCCTGCTGTTCGCTTTCCTGTGGGAGCATAGGCAGGAATGAGCGCTGCAATTCTCTACATCTGCGCTTTCAGCCTACGCTTTGGAAACCCGCCTCCCCTCCCCAGGGGCAGACAGGCTGTTTTTAAGGAGGCATAAAAACAACTAAATGAGGCAGTTCTGTTACTAGGATGCTTAATACACAGCACATTATCTGTTATTAGGCTGTTTAATACACAACACGGGTCTGCACTTACATAGGGAACTCTGGAAAAGCTTGGAAATCACTGGTCTAGCACACTAAATGCAGGGTGTGATCACATTCTCACTATCAAGTCTGCTGGAAGTTCTCTCTGAACACCACTGGCAGAATTGGGTTTTCTGTTTTCAGGTTTCTATAAAGACTCTGCAGACAACAGGAAGCTAAAAAACGTACAAACTTTAAGGGAACTGACTTCCTTGCTGCTTTATGTGTATTGTCCTTTGTATATACTTCGATGCAGTTACTGTGTATTCATCAAACTTAAATATCTCCTTGTTAGTGATCTCCAGTAAACATTTATTTTGTGGCATGGGTTTTGCCCACTTTTAGCTTAAGAAGTAATCTTACTGAGAGAAAAATGGTTTATTTGCTCAATAAGCCTTTCATAAACTAAGTATTTTTAGAAATAGTATTTTTAGTAATACATTTTTTGTGAGCAGACTGAGGGTTTCTAAGCTACCTGAGTGTGCAACAAGCAAGTATGATGAATGGAACACCTACTGTTAGGCTCAGTTATTTGTTAGGTTGGTCTTGCCAAATACTAGTGCTGTCAGACAATTGTTCTCCTGGTCTAAACCAGTGCCTGCCATGCTCACCATCTTGTTGGGCAGGTACTTACTTTCAGTGGGAGCTCTGTAGAGGCTTGCTTCTTAACAGAGAACCAGGCACTATTTGGAGCCTGGCTCACAGAAAGTTCATTAAAAACTTTGAACCACTGTTCTTTTCATCAGAATGTTTTCAAACAGAGCACAAACCATTCACATACACGTGCAGAAATTTTAAAAGGTAGTGCAAAAAGTTACTACATCGTTAAAGGCAAAATCTAAAATTATATTTAGGGGAAAAATTGTTTCTGTAGGATGAAGAGGCCTGAGTACACTGTCTAGTGAACAGATCTCATTTACAGCTTTATTTTTATTGCATTTTTACTGTATCAGTAGTGTGCAGTGGGACAGCAACAGACAGGCAAGATGTATAATAACAGTGTAAAACTTTCATAAAATTGCTCATTATGAAGGGTAATGTGCATTTGCTATTACAGCTTGCTGTTTCATAGATTTTGAAGCCAGGTAAAAGCAATACAAACATCTCATCTGACCTGTGGTGTTCACCCCTTTACCCTGGAAGCAAGGTCCCAAACCCCATGAGAGCTACTGCCTGTCTATAAAAAGGATACACAACTCTCCATTAAAGATTGCAAGTAGTGGGACGTTACATCTTGCCAATGGTTAACCATTGGGTTAACATCCTCAGACCCTTGACTATGTGAAACCTGTGCCAAGATCTTGCCTACCCCGTTTCAGCATCTCATAGACATCCTCCTCTCCAACTTGTTTTCTGCTCCTAAAGAGTTACAGTGCAATTGATTTCTGCTCTGTGCATAAAGGGTCTTTTTTCTTCTTGACTTGCATTTTAATGTCTGTGATACCTCATGCTATTTCTTTGTCTTCATTAGTGTTGCAGCAGTTCCCATTGTTACCATCTGCAGATTTCATTACCATACTATTTATACTCCGTATTCCAGGTCATTAATAATAAAGATGTTAAGTCTGGCTCTACTTACCTTACCCTGTATATCTCCCTAGGCACCTGCTCCCAGCTGCTTAACACTGCTTCTTGTAATTCTTCTGCTTATATGACCGTTCAGTTCAAGTTAACTGAAGTTTTTTCATATCAGCATTTGTGAGAAAGAATCAAATATATTACTTAGAGATTTGTGTATAACATTCACACGTCACGTATATCCAAGTTTGTTGTTCTGTTTATTCATGGAAGAATGGATTGATTCAGACCTTGTGTGGCTACTTTCCTTGTCTTTGTTCTGTGCTTACTATTTATTTTCTATTACTTGGCTTTTAATTTGGTTATACAAAAAGCAAGACTTACATCATTTTTGGCTTGCTACAACCTGGAGATACAGGAGTTGCACATGTATTGCACCACAGATCCGTCTGGTCCGTGATCCTGCTGCTGGCAGCAACCGACAGGTGGTATTTGAGGCAAAAGTTAAGGGAAAAATATTAGTTCATCTGTCTGATCCTGAAATTCCATCCTGATGGCCACAGGAGATCAGTATATAACTCAGGGCACGAAGTTCAATCGCATGAATTGCTCTTTACTCTGCAGAGCTATAAAGAGACAGCAGAGTTCCCTGAAGTCAGTTGAGTGGAGTGGGATCTCCAGCATACTGGATTTGCTCAGCACTGCAGGAAGTTGGTCCAAGAATTACCCAGTTTTTTAAAAAACAGGGCCAGCAGCAGCAGCTCTGCTGTGAAATCATTGGGCTGACTGTGTGCCAGTGTCTGACATCCATCCAGGAGCTGCTTGTCCTTTCTAGCATTATTACCTGAACAGCCAAACCCAGAAGGCATGGAGGCCGTGTACATGGAGGTACTGGCAAGGGCCATGGTCCTTGAATGCTGCTGTGGTTCACAGTTGCTTCACAGGAGTCAGTGATGCGGCTTGTCCTGTCACCTACAGATCCCTGCCAACAGCACAGGGTGGGTGCTGCATGGTAAAAATTAGAGAAGCCATAATCATGGTGAATGTTTAACAGCTCCAGAGGTGCACACACAGGCTGCTCGTGGACAGAAGCCATGATAAAAAGGATTAATTTTAAATGCGTGCCTAAGTGTTTGCAGGGTCTGATCATAAAGCTCCGAGTAATGCTTGAAAAATCTAATCTCACCAAACTCAACAGCACATTTACAGGTTGTGTGATTTGGTAAGTGTTAAAGACCAGGTTGGATGGGGCTTTGAGCAGCCCTGCCTCGTGGGAGGTGTCCCTGCCCGTGGCAGGGGTGCTGGACCCGGATGAGCTTTAAGGTCCATTCCAACCCAAACCATTCTGTGATTCTGATTGGTGATTCCACTCGTGGTGCTCCAGAACATAGGTGCCATTCATTAATCAGCTGTATACATTAGCTTTATTTTTATTCTCTGTTGTTTTAAGGTTATAATAACATTCATAGCTAGTTTGTAGGAATATTCAGACTTCTGCAAACACACTTTGCACAAATTTAGCAAAACGTCTTCATGTGTATTCAAGAAGTCATTCTGGTTTTGAATTTCCAAATCTCATGACTTCTGTGTTTGCCTCTGGGGCCTAATCCTGCATTTACTAAGGCTTAATTTAAAGAGATTTAACTTTTAGTGTCAGTGTTGATCTGATAATGAAATCCCATGTTAGGCAGTCCTTCTCTCAAACACTGCCCAGCTTGTTTTTTCTACTTTTCAAAACCCAGTTTCTTTGGTTTAGTGCTCATCTACATAAAATCTTAATAACTAATACAGGCAGGTCTTTTATTACTGATAAAAGCCAAGCTTGTCTGCAGTGCTTTTGAAAAAAGTTACTCAAGAGGGAGGCTTTCCTTTAAATGATACTCCAGTGATTTTCAGGAACCTTACCCAGCACATTTTCCAGGACTTAACATTATCATGTGGCACGGTATGTGTATCCCAAATATGCAGCCAAGGGAAAGAACAAGGGGATACAGAACTGCCATCATTTGAGTACTTTTCATTTGAGTACCTATTAATACAGCTCTTCAGAAAATGACTGGTAGCACTAGGTTGTTTTATGCAAGCATTGTATTACTACCTGTATATTAAACAGAGTAAGCAGAATGTGAACAAAAGAACACCTGCTATGGAGAAATAAATGTCTTGCCAAGAGGGAAAAGAAAGTTGTTAGCTCTTAATCCTGTAAGTATTTCAGTGTGAAGTAAAGAGCTGATGATCAACTTGTCAGACTTCTGATAACATCCAGCTGTTAGCCTAGTGCTCACAGTCATTTTCTGAAGGGTTGGCTGTGGCTGCCTGCCCTAGCTCAGCATCTGACCCACAGGATTTAGAAGCTTGGAAACTATGGAGTGATAATATTATTAAAAAAGCTACATATGAAGGTAGCAGTACAGGGCAAGACAGATTAAGTCTTTCCAAGAGTTTTACTTCTGACAGAAACTTTTCTCTTGACTTTCCAGGCTTGGTAAGTAAAAGGCAGGAAGTTTGTTTTTAACTGGGAGCTCTCAAAGCACTCGTAGGGTCGTAAGAAGAAGCAGCCTAAAAGTAGTCGCACTTCATTAGCAGTTCCAGTTCAGTACAAACCCGCTGCTTGTTCCAGCAGCCCGGCACAGCTCACTTCTGCTGTCATTTGTAAATCAGTGCCTTGCCAATGCAAGGCAAAGTTAGCCCTCCATACGAGTGACCTGAGTTCTCAGGACAAGGGTAACCCTCACCAAAGTGGCTGATCTGTCTAGTTTGCAGCAGTGTCCACAGCAAATGACACCAGGATGCGGGGGACACTTGGGTTCCAGCAGAAAGTTGCACTTCTCTGGTCTTTCACCACTCTTCCCAGCTGCTTCTGTGGAAGTATCTTTCACTACACATACGAGAGAGTCAGTGAAAACTTGGAGCATGCATTTTATCCAGTTCATTAACCTGATCAAACATGTTTGCCCTGTTCTAGAAGAAGACATAAGAACATGACATGTAGTGCTTTGGCATAATGGAGATGCACCAACCTACAGAAGCTGAGGCTGTGGTCATTATAAGCGCAGAGTGATTATGTGCAATACATACAAATAGAGGAAACGTGTCACACAGCTGCATTTACATGGCTGATGTTTGTTAGTGGTTCAGACCCAAATCAGTCTGAGTTGCCCAGAAAGTTAAACATGAGACTTCAGTTATACGACCTTTCATAATAGGTGTGAACTGAAGAACCTTGGATACACCTCCAAATTTCAGTGACTTTTGAGTTAAGCATTTAATTTCAGGAGGCATTACTTAAAGCCTTTAGCCTTAAATTCTGGTATGAATACAAAAACACGCCTGTATTTTTGACCCATCTTTGGGTTTGGATCCTCTCCAATTCCTTCCAGTCCTCACATGTATCTACATCAAATTTAGCAGTATAAGGTGTTTTTCTATGGAAAGTAGAAAACCACACCTCACAATACTTCCAAAACCCCCTCATTTATACCTGACTTTTTCAGTGTGGGAATTCAGAGGGGGAAGTTTGTTGTGGACCATGATTCCAGTGACAGTGTGCTCTTGTTATTAGTGAAAACTCTTACGTTTTCATTCAGAAGTGTGTTCATGCTTTCCAGTAACATCATAAACCAGGTGCTAGAGATAATACAGTAGAGGAAATACCAGTGACTTGACATATGGTGTGTTTAACAATCCACCACTGAAATTATTCACACTTGACTTTGAAATGGGAATGTATCACAGTAGAAAAGCCTGTATTTCACATTCTTCCCTTCTGCTGGCTACCAGACATTTTATTTCACATTGGTGTGAGATCCTGTAACATGAAGGTATTTCCTGGGGAAAGTAAGTGAGTATAAATGGGACAGAGAAGCTTTGCAAAAAAATACCTGCGACATCGCAGATGTCTGGCTATAAAAGAACTGGTTGGATTTTTATGAGAGGAAAGCAGATTTCTTAGAAAGACAATACAGATTGAATGGTCACTGGGGGAAGAAAAAGTCTCTTTTCTTTGATGACAGGATGATCAAGTTTGTGTTTGGCCAAAGCTGTGATTTCCAGGTTTGTTTTAACCTGATGGATTGGTGATACTTCTGAAAAGGGCAGCTCCTTTCTTCCCCCATCTACAGCTGCTTGTTCACACTGGCTTGTTTGTCTGAGGCTCTGTGTATACGTGGCAAGACAGCTGAAGGACCAAAATGCGGCTTTTGATGAAGTTACTATTCAGCTGAATGAATTCCCTGGTCAGTCATGTGAGCAGAACATCAGCATCAACCCAGGCAGGAGGGAGAGCCAGGCTGCCTCATTTGGCAAGCGCACATGTTGACTCTGACTGCAATCACAGCTCGAGGCAGACTTTTGTTGTCTCTTCCTCAGCTGAAACCTCATCTCAGGGACCAGCTGAAGAGATAAAAGGCTAACTACTACTTTGGTACCTAAGGGAGAGGTACAAGCCCTGGGAAACACAATGTAGGGATCACTTTTCATCTATTGTGGTTTTCAAATACAGTTATTTTGAAATTGCTGTGGGAAGGGGGCATTGTGTACCCTGTAGTTTGTATCATCCCGTAAATAATTATACTGATGACAGGTATTCAATTTATTCTTTTTTCTTCTGTAGTTGCCCCACTTGATCTACTGTGTTGTGGTCCAATCCTGATCCCCAGTAGAGGATGGCTTAAAACCCAGTGCAAGAGTTTTTACTGTTTTTGCAGCACTTCACATCACAGTAAATATTACAGGATTGAACATTCTCTGGCATTGCATATCTGTTACTTGGGGTTTTAGCCTCAGCTGCTGTAATTTCCCATCCAAACACAGTAAATGATTTAGTGTGCAAGAAAAAGGATGTTCCGCTTCACTGTTAGGAAAACTTACCAATTAAAGAGGGGGAGAAGTGCTGCAACAGAGCCTTTGGTAGGCTGGCCATCTCCTCGAGGTTCTGAAGAACAGGCTGGGTAGACATGGGCAAGGGCATCTGAGCTTGCCTCACGGAGGCATTTGGACTGGGTGACCTTGCAAGGTACCTTCATGCTCTCTGCCTGCCAGTAACAGCCTGTAAGGTACTTCTGCTGTGCACCATGTGTAGTTCTTACCATCTGCTGTGTGGAAGTAGGAGCAGGGGGAAAGGGCAGAAAAGGCTTTTGTGTTACCTGACAGGTGGGTAAGTGCTTCTGATAACATATGGGGGGACGTCAACATCCTCCCAAGGAGGGGAAGCACCAAGAGGCAGGCGGAGGTGCTTCTGGGCTGAACGCTTCTCCAGCCAGAGAGCTGTCATCCTGCTCTGGATGGACAGTGAAGCAGGGCTAGGTTTGTAACAAGTCCGAGAGCAGCAGGTCATCTGGATGAAGCTTAGAGTTAGAAAGAGGACAACTGGCATAGACTTGAAATCCTCTTTTTCTGGAGGTGCAAACATAATTTCTAGGAAATTGACACACAGCTGTAATAATGTACAAGTTACAGCCATGCCCAGCAACTGCTTCCAGTATGTAAGCAGGGAAAGCACAAACCAACACATACATCCCCACCACAATAAGCAGGGTGGCTCTCTACTGCAGTACGTGCACGCCTTGTGTACCTACTCGTTTATTGCCAAAAAGAAAAAGAAAAAAAAAAGCAGACTTTATCAGCTTTTACTCTTTGCTGAAAACAATGGCTGTAGGTCAGCCAGGATCTGTATGACTTGAGACGATGTATCACATCTTCATTCTGCATCCAACAACATCCAGAGAGGAATGATGGAACTTGGACTTTGCTGGTCCAAGCTGTACTTATGTAACAAGACAGGCCATTAGTGAGTAAAGAGAAAGGGTAAAGCAAACTGTTAAGATGACAAAAAAGAGAGGCAATACTGCTGAAGCTTTGGGGCAATGCTTTACTTCAAAATGTAGCAGGGGAATGCAGAACGTTTACCTCAGTGTGGGCATGGAAATGTTACTATTCTCTGGTTAGAGGGAAAGACAATGCAGATGAATTACAGAAGGAAATAGTGGTTCTGCTTTCAGGAGGAAGGCACCTTTATAACCCTGAGTATACTAGGGAGCAAAAGCTATTGCAGAAATAACAGTACAATGTAATTTTAAAAACACAATGTCAGAGATTCAACGATAATAATGTTAACAAGGATTTGTACCAATTTTTTAAGAAGTAAAGGCAGATCAAAAGTTTGGAAATGCCCAAGTGTCCTTCTTGATGCCCTGTTTACCCATTCAGTCCAAAATGCAAAACTTACTCTGCTGCAGTCCCTGAATCACAGTGTTAGAAAGCCAGTCACTTCGTATTTCAGGGTGCACTGCAGGACCTGATCAGTTCTACAAGTTGTCTGTGATTTTTATTTTTATTTACAAACTAGAAGACAGACAGCAACAGCAACAACTATTTTTCCTGGCAGAGAAAGTGAACATTATATAAAAGTTTATGGTCAAGTCACATCATAATAATGTTTTCCAGATGAATATATCTATTTTTAGGGACACTAATGAATCTTTATTATTTGCTTCCCTATAGAATTTCTTATGATCCCACGAGATACCCTAAATACATTCCTGAAGCATACTGTCTGTGCAAGGGCTGCCTCATGGGGATCTTTGGTGAGGAGAGTTTCCACTTCCGCAGCACCCCTGTGTACATGCCAGCAGTGATCCTCCGCCGCACCTCCTCCTGTGCAGGGGGCCGCTATGTCTACACAGAGGATTATGTCACTATCCCAGTGGGCTGCACCTGTGTACCTGAGCAAGAGAAAGAGGCTGAAAGCGTAAATTCCAGCATAGACAAGCAAGAAATGAAGTTGCTGGTGAGCCAGAACAAGCCGGCGTCAGAATGAAGAATATATGAAGTGTCACATTGCAGTATTGGCTTCATATCATTTCACCACGTCAGGAAACTGCACCACAGCAGCAAACACACTGACTTACATTCTTTTTTTATACAGTTATAAGGTGGAAAGTTTTGTCCAGTCACTCACATCATTAGAGATGACAATTCATGTTAAGAACTTCTTTAGTTCATGTATTTGTTGCAAATCTCAAAGTTTTTTGGTTTGTTTTTCTTAGAGCAGAACACTTTCACTTTATCCTAGCTTATTCACAGTATGTTTTAGAATATGATGCAGCAGTAAGACACTTTTGCTATTACTTTAGCAAACTACTGGTTGTACATATTTTTAAGGAATCTCTTATACTCTACTCCTGAATACTCTTATATGAAGATCATATAGCTGCCATACATATGCCAGTTCAGGCACTGAAAGGGATATTTCTCATGCTGGGAGAGCCTCCCTTTATGTTGCATATCTCAACTCCAAGCACTGTTCTTGGCTGTTACATCCTTGGCTGTTTATACACTACAGCAAGGAAAACTTTGCTGATTTTGAGCCATTCATGAAACAATATTCTATCAGTTTGCTACTTTTAAAGTTGCCAAATTGCTAAGGGTACTAAAGTGTTGAGAAAAAGCATGCTAGAATGTTGTAAAACTGCAGTGGACTTTTCGGATGTCAACTAAGTCTCATTACACAGAAAACATTAATTGGAAAAAACACAGTTTGGGTCCCAAAGACTCTGTATTAGATTTTATTCATCATTAACTGCTTGTTTCTTGTGACACAACTGTATTCTGAACCCAGGACAACAGCTGAAAAGCCAAAACCTGATTCATGTTAGGAGATTCCCCATTAAAAAAAAACCAAGTCCGATCAGGCTTCATCGCAGGTCCACTGCAGATGAGTGAACAGCCTAGGTCTGAACTTTGAATGCTACAGAAGTCACTGAGGTAACTCCCAGCCAATCCAAACTCATATACAAGTGATTGATACAATGAGTGTTGCTCAGTTTTCTTTATGCTACACATAATAGACAATCACCTGCAAATGATGCTAGTCCTGCAGAAGAGAATCATCTGTCCTTGCAGCTTGTAGGAACTTGATGGCAAGCCCTAAACAGAACCCCTAAATACAAGAAAACTTGCATTTCCAGATCAAGAGACTGAAAGTTGGCTCAGTCTAGTGCTTGAGGATCAGGAGTAACCAGGCATACCTTGCACAAACAGAACTCCTCAGAGGGCCATATTTGTCAAAGTTGATAAATCTCAGAATACACAGCAGAGAATGTCTTTTACAGCTGAAGGATCATGACTGCAATACCATTACAAAAACCAACAAACACCATATGCAGCGATGTATCTGCTACATCAAGAATCTCAAAATCGGGCTTAATGCATCGCAGCTAAAGTCCCTACACAAACACAAGCTCCTTTGGAATGTCTTTGGATGAAGAATGGAAAGACTAAGAGCTAACCAGAATTAGCAAGTTATATAGAGAATGAAAATCATATGATAACTCCTTGTCTTGGTGCCTTATTATTGACTCTGCTTTTTACAACTCAGTCTAGGACAACAGTATTTTTATAGTGCAATCTGTATAGCTTCTTACAAAGCCTAAAACAACTTTAGAATCCAATAAAAGATTCCCATCACAATGTCAGATTGAAGTTTATAACTGTGTTTCTTCTGCAAATGCTTTTCCACAATTCTCCTTTAGATCTGTGTTTCCTCAAATTGTGATGCTTCTATCTCAAGGGTCTCCTCAAAGGAGAGTTCAAAGAAGGTCATAAGGTGTTTATACTACTCAGAGGACAGCTAATTGCCTAGCTGCTGCCAGCAGTGGTAGGTAGTTACCTGGTCTCTGGAGAATGTAAATACTTGCAGCAATTACATCCACTTTTCCTTCCTCCTAATGTGGAAGAGCTTCTCACCCTCTGAAGAGAGGAAAATGGTAATCAAAGACAGAGGGGCTGAGAACGGAAACAGACCCACAAACCTGGAGAAACTGCAAGAGATGATGCTTGCTTAGGCAGTCTGACTTTAGGGGTTCACTATTGTGGGTTTTTTCTACACACACACACTTCAGACAGGGTAAAGTTGGACTTTCAGACTCTACAGCATAGAAAGCAAAGTCTTCACAGTAAAAAAGCCCCAAACAACAACAAAAAAAGTCAGGGCCCACAGCCCTTAAAAGTGTAGCAAACATGCAGAAGGGCTACCAGCTACAGCTCTGGATAAACAGTGTCCTCCAGCAAAATGCATCTCTCTGCCCACACACTTCCCTTATACAAATTTGTCTGCAATATACGAGTTACCAGAGCACATGGACTCATTTGCATGATGTGAAGAAAAAGAATCTCACTTTCTGTGGCAACTCCTGTCCTTCAGGCATAAATTATGGAGTCATTTTGAGGTTTTCCAAGTAACCAGAGCATGTTCTGGGAATTCCTGGGAGTTGCAGGCTAAGATCAGGTAAATGGAACATAATTGGTCTTGCCAATCTAGAAAAACAGATGCTTTAGTTTACATATAACTTCAGGAATTGGATGACTGAAAGGAAAGTACTAGAGAACTACAAAACCTCAGTGGATCAATAGATTATGTTGGCGACCTCCTCGTCATACTGCAACAAATGCAGAAAGCTTCCTGTGGTTACAAGCAACCTCATGTTATCTTACTTAGAAGCCCATTTTCCTTTTTTAATCCTTGCTCTTGTCTGTGGCAGACAGAGAAAGCTGAGCTAATTTGCTTCCAGCTTTCCAGTTAGGTGTCTGTTGAAGCCTGTGTTTGTGTTCTAGCCTGAGCAACTGTTTGATAATTTGTTGGTGAACAACTGTTTGTTAATACTTAACATCAAGAACTATTAGCTACACAAACATTTGTTAACCTTCAAAATACCCCTCCATATATAAACCCTCTCCACATTACTCATGTGGAAAAGGTTGAGTATCAAATGTAGTTTGCTTTTGTTTGGATTTCTTTTTTAAAGGGACCATCACATCATGGATTTATATCACTTTCACTGCAACTGTGGTGTGACGTTTCCCAGCTTCTAGTCCTCTGGTTACAGCTGCTGCAGCCTTGCCTTTAATTTGCATGGGGGGAAGGGAGGCTTCACTGGAGTTGCGTCAAGGCTTCACAAACTGTTGACAGAAGGCAGACATGAAATGCCTCATTGAACCAACTCCAGGCCCAATAAATGCAAACAATTCAAAGCTGAAACTATCTGGCAGCTGCAGCTGATTTCAGAAATTTTTTGTTGTGCCAGGAAAATCTTTTCCTTCAATGAGGTTGTCGCTGGAATACATTAGGAGACACAAAATACAGAACAATATGCTTGCTAAAGAGATTATTTTCTTCTCTGTAGTATCACTTAAGATGGGTTGGAAAATTTCTGTTATTTAGGAAGGCTGAGAAAAGACTGAGATGTTAGTTTTGGTTTACCAGACAGTCATTATGTGAAGGTGTTTGTCTGAACAGGGAGATGTCTACAGCTGCAAGTAAACATGAAATCACATGGAGGAATATTAAAACATAAAGGGGAGAACATGGCTGTGGTGTGCTCAGAAAGTATGAACACCTATTAATCTCACTGGGATTAGGGAACAGCCACAACTACCTGGACTAGGGCACAAGAGGGAGATCTAGTCAATCCTATGTGTTTTGCTGAGTTGTGGCATGAGATACGACTTGGTTTTGCTGTGCTTCTGTCTGAGGGGCTGCAGACCATGAGCAGACCCAGAGCAGCAGCAGAGCCCTGACACTGCTGAGGAGAGGCTTCTGCAACCTAAACCCCAAACCCACCAGACCTGTTTCCCACCTGCCTGCAAGGCACTGGATATGCGCCATGCAGGGAACCAGTGTGGAGTGACAAGATCGACCATCAGAGATACCTCCCACTGGTACAGAGGGGTATGGACAGAGCAGCGAGTACAGTTGTGTGGTACAGAGATGGGCTAACTGTGCACTGTGGAGCTGAGAGCAACACTCTGTCAGGAAGCACAGATCAGATATCAGTGTAAGCAGTACCTTGCACTTCATGCAACAGCAGCTCTAGAAATGCTTCAGTTGTCATCTGGGGCGGGGTGCAGGCAGCTGCAGCACATTCTCTTCTACCTACAGACATCATCCTGTGCGCAGGCCCCAGGTTTCATCTGCCAAATGCTATGATCATAGCAACAGCAAGGCATCATCAAGATGTCCTGCTGCTGCCTGATGCCCATTACTGCAGCCAGGAGGCTGTAGCACATGCAACTCTGCAGTCATAAATGCCAGTGGAAAAGCAGCACGGTGGTAACACTTCCCCACAGCCTGTTCCAATAGAAGGTACATCCGTAAGACACCCACAATAAAGCGAGCCAAGGATTACTTGACACTGAAGGTTTGTTTTCATACTTCTATTACAGAAGAGAAGATTTTGCTGTCACGTATTTCTTAAAAGTTACTGCAGTGGCATAAAATACAAACTCACTGTGCATTTGTGTGACTTGCAGCCTTCTCAGAAACACAGCTACTTCCTTGGAAACAAGCATGGCAAAACCACTTCACCTCCTATCACTGATGAAGGCTGTGAATGGCACCAGTCAAGCTGTCCTTGGGCAGCTGCCGGCACTCACAAGGCTGTTTAAGCAGGAGGCCAGTGGACAACAGGCTGCTCTGTTGAGTGCATCTACAGTTTACATGTACCCTCATTTTCATAACTGTGCATCTTCACAGTGCCTCTTTTCAAAGCTTGACCTGCATGTGAGAAGAAGCAGTTATTTGCTTGGTGAACTGAAATTCTTGGTCTAACTGAATGGTGTACTTTCATTTGTTTAAGAAGGGTCTCTGATGCAGTTAGCAAAGCTGTCTTGCAATTCTGATACAGGGCCTAATACACATTTACCAAAATGAAGCACTTGAAGCAATTAAAGCAGCAACATAAGCAAAGCTTGTATTTGAACAGCACATTCTAATTTAGGTGTGTGGCAGAGGAAGAGTATCATCCCTTCTGACAGTCATACCTGTCCCACTTGCAGTCCCTACATACAGTTAAAAATATAGTTTCAGGAGTTCCTTCACTGTCTCCATCTGCTTGGTGTGCAAGACATTGAGGTAATAAACATAAAACAGTTTATGACTGTAAAGGATAGATTTGTGCCAACAGCTATACATTTAACATTCTGGTTTGCTTTATTTTGAAGCTGCCTAAGTAAAAGTAATGGTGTAGCCTCCTGGAAAACACCTAAACCCAGCTGTACATCACCTGTGGACAGTCGTCTGGGGGAGTGTTCTGGTTTCATCTGGCTCAGCAACAAGGCTGCTGCTGGTATGAAAAGCAAAACTCTATCAGATATGGGCTCTCAGAGACTGTCAGGAGAGCCTGCTCTTCATTCTCCATCAGAGGTCTCCCTCTACAGCACCTTTCCCATTTTAACAATACCTATTGCTAGTCTGATAGGTATGAAAGCACATGAAAGAGAAAGAAAACTGGTATCATGAAACTCAGGAACATCGTATGGGGGGAAAGAGGGCAGGAAGCATCAGGTATAAAATGTGAGGAGGGGAAAAGCCTTAGGAAGTAAACATCTCATAGAAAATGGGGAAGAGCAGTGGTGGGTTGGATGGGTATTTATGAAACAGTGTTGTCTCCAGCTCAGAAAGCGTGATTCTCTGAGCACTGACAGAGGATTATATCCCATCTATGTTATTCCTGCTCATCTATTTACTCCATCAGACAGGAAAATCTGCATTCAAAAAGCAGAAAAGCACAGAAACATGAGTATATACTTATGCCTTCTTAAAAGTCTTGTCTCACAAGCTTAATTAGGTTTATTCCCACCACAAAGTAAATTCCTTACTACTTCATTTTAGGTGATTTATTTTGTAGATGCAGCATTTCTGCAGTCTTTTACATAATCCCAATTGGATTGGCCAAGAAGGCCAATGGCATCCTGGGTTGTATTAGAAGGGGGGTGGTTAGTAGGTCGAGAGAGGTCTTCCTTCCCCTCTACTCTGCCCTGGTGAGACCTCATCTGGAATATTGTGTCCAGTTCTGGGCCCCTCAGTTTAAAAAGGACAGGGACCTGCTGGAGAGAGTCCAGCGCAGGGCAACTAAGATGATTAAGGGAAAGACTGAGGGAGCTGGGTCTCTATAGTTTGGAGAAGAGGAGATTGAGGGGTGACCTTATTAGTGTGTATAAATATATAAAGGGGGAGTGTCACGAGGATGGAGCCAGGCTCTTCTCAGTGGCAAACAATGAAAGGACAAGGGGTAATGGGTACAAATTGGAGCACAAGAGGTTCCACTTAAACCTGAGAAGAAACTTCTTCTCAGTGAGGGTGACGGAACACTGGAACAGGCTGCCCAGGGAGGTTGTGGAATCTCCTTCTTTGGAGACATTCAAGACCCGCCTGGACACGTTCCTGTGTAAGCTTATCTAGGTGTTCCTGCTCCGGCAGGGGGATTGGACTAGATGATCTTTTGAGGTCCCTTCCAATCTCTAACCTACTGTGATACTGTGATACCTATGATATACAAGTACATATGTTTTATATAGTATATTTATAGCTGATAAAACTGTTGAGAGCCTTGGAATTTATGAACCAGCTTTCACCCAAAAGTACATTAGAAGTGTAGTCAATAGGATAGCCAAAACTGGCTTAAAAAATTGCCAGTTACCAAAAATCCCTACTATCCCAAAGCAGGGTTTTTCCAAGTATCATCTATTTTGACTGAAATTGACGGAAATACAGCCCAAACCTTGGGCAATATAAAATTTAACATTTCTTTATTAGAAAGAGTGTGAGTTTATCAATACACTGTTACACCTCAGTGGCCCTGTACGATTCAGCAGTTCCCAAGATGCTCCTATTCTACTGCTCTGCAGATGTCTGTGGAACAGGAGGCAAAGATAAAAATTGGAAAAAAGGCCTGTTCTTGTAACTACAAACTTGGCATACTTGTAAATCATCTTAGCTTGATATTGAAATCCACTGAAAAGCAGGCACTGTATTTAATCAGCTTATGATTCAAGATTTGAGGGACTAGTGTATATAGGTCACATTATTACAGAAGTATCTCATAACCCAACAGTAACTCGAAGGAAGAACCGAGGAACACACAGCCTGAAGCACTAACCCAAGGACTGGCTCATGTGTTGCATTTTTATTTAGCAATTAGTTCATATTCCACTTGATTTGGCCTGACTAATGTATAGGATTCTTAATGCCAGTAAAGGTCTCTCTAATGGGGAAATCCTTACTGTGCTTTTTTCAAGGAGACATTTGGTTTATACCACCTCAGGAGATAAGCTTAACTAGTCAACAGAACAACCCAGTTGTGTGAGGGTTTTTAAAGTTCAAAAGACTTTCTGTTGCACTAACACATAAACACCACAAAATAAATGCACTGTGCTTCTGCAAGGAGATGTGTAATGACTTAGTACAGTATGCATATGTACACGAGTTTGTATGGTGTAAGTGATGACAAAATAGATCTTTTCACAAAAAGAAAGTCTGGGTTTGTGACAAAGCAGGGTGAAATAATAACCACAATATTTTAAAAAGCCAGTCTGGCAACGATAGTGAGAGAATAATTCTTATCTTACTTGGCAACTGCTGGGTAGTTCTGATGATTATTAAAAGTAATGGGAGAGGCCTCTTCAGAAGGAGACCTATTTTCTCTTCCAATTATTCTTTATAAAAACCTCAGCCTGCTGGCTAATGAATCTGAAAACACATGACATATTCAGAACAAACATCTCTCAAGCCTTTTACTCAGGGAGCATCTCTCAAGATTGAAAGGAGACCACTAGTCATGCTCTTTCAACCATCCACTAGCTAGGAAGTCATCAGTTCTGATGCAGTGATGACTCCAGTGACTGTCAGGCAAGCACCTGTGTGTTGTTATACACCAACCAGCTAAAATCACTTTGTAGGGGTCACTGAAGAGTCCTTGAATGGTAAAACCTGACAGTTTGAATGAACCCCTAACAGAGAAGCTTCCATTGTCTAGCACCTGTGCTGTTTGGTCCCCATTTACCAAAAATGTACGATACAAAACACATTTAAAAGAGAGAGGCTATCATGATTAAAGCTGGCCCAGAAAACAGTACTTGGAGCTGAGTATTTCAGCACTGAGAAATACAGTCACTGCTAAAAAATAGAAAGGAGCATGACTGAGAAATCTGTAGACCTTCTCAGGAGGCTCAATCCAGCCCAGAAGCATAATTCACGTAACACCGAAATTCATTGGCTAAATTTCGTGCATGTTTTGGAATAAACTTGCAAATCTTCACACCAAGATTCTTTTTGGCCTGTTCCTCCATGATTGCACCTGCAGCAAAAATAATTAGCAATTGATGAGAAAAACAGTAACAGAATATCTGGGTTTTTTTTTTATTAGCTCCTCCCAAATGCATATAAAGCAAGCCTGCTATTTTTAAGGAAGCAAAGCTTAAAGCAGCTCTACTGTCAGCCCTCTTTGACAACTGAATCTATTTGGAAATGAGAATAAATCTGAAAGAATGGAAGATGCCCCAAGGAAATGAATGTAAATGAAGTTTCATGAAAGTAGGTAGAGGGTAAGCTCTGTATAGAAAATAGAAGTGAACTCCATCTTCTTGCTACATGCCAAACAAATTGCATCGTAGGGAGGCATGGGAAAGGCAAACAGATTACATATACTCTTCCACTTAAATAAATGCAATTTACAGCTACACACTGAGAAATCACTTCCTTGAGCAGCATTTCTCAAACTCTGTAAACTTAAGGACCACCTACCCATTTTAGGGAAGAAACTGTGAGAACCATCCTTGTGCATGACTGCCATGTGCAATTAAGCAAAGAAGGTTTTCCATGACCACATTCTTCATTTCAGCTGCTTGGTTGACTTCCCTCACATTATATTTATAGAGGGGTTTTGTCCTTTTGTGTTTTTTGCAAATGTTTCCTGGATGTCTTCAGATGTCTTGTAGTAAGATTACAATTTAACCTTAAACCCCATGAGTAAAGCAGATACAGCAAATGCACCTCCATAAAGAAGGCCCTGCAAGTACAGCTGGTAAATTACCTAGTTTCACTGCTCTTATCACTCATTTTTAATTCCTCCTGCTGTACTTCAGTGCCCAGAATCTCCTTGCTTGACTCACAGTGGCAGAATATCCCTCACAAATTCATTCACATTACAACTCCTGTGTTTACCAGTACAGACAGGTAATGTGGAGTGGGGGCATGTTTACTTTGTTTTTCTTTTCAAGACTTTGCTCAAATCATCCCACTTTACTCAGCAAAGGCCATTCCAACCTCTTTGTCATTCTTTCTACTTAGCTCACCTTAGATGCTAAGTACTACGTGGCAGCTGAAGTCCTGCAGCTACTGACATGTTTAAAAACTCACAAATTCTTATTCAGTAAGACATTAACAGTAAGTTGCACCTATCTTTGTCATACCCAGATTATAGAGTGGCCTTTTACAAGAAAAAATACTTCTGGAAATCTAGAGGATGATCTTACAATTCTTCAAAGATTTAATAAAACTCAAAATGCTGTATGAAGAAAGCACTGACTTCAATTCTTAAAAAACACATACCTGCAGTTCAAAATAAAGGTTGAACTAAAGTATTCCAATGAAAAGCTTAGGATACATGTTTCTCTTTGAAGTAATGATAAATTAGTATTACTGAGTTAGTATTTTTCTCACTTAAGAAAGTTTCATCTTTTGAGGGGGAGGAAAAGATGCTTAATGGTGACCTAATATTTTTATTAACTATACCTGTGCAAAGCAGAATCTTTCCTTTTGTTAAATATTTGATGGTCTCTGCAGTTTTTTGAAGACATTCCTCAGACAGATAGGGTGGATCTGCTATAACAATGTCAAAACTGTGTGGCAGGAGATTTTCAGGTAAGTTCAAAGGGTGGTTGTAATCATAGAAGATAAATTCTTCTCCATATACAGAAAACCTTCTGTCATATTCCAGTATACAGACTGAAAAATCTTTACCATCCTGTTCTTTCAGTTTCTGGTATACACTGGGTGCACTAACACATGCTATCCTGAAAAAGAGACAACAACTGAGAATATTCATTTAAAAGGCAAACAGCAGCAAAAAAACCAAAACACCCTACAGCAGTCCTCAGGGCTGCTTTGGGAAAACATTTTAAATATTAGTCCCAGAATGTATGCTATTCATCCTCCATTCTAACAAATAATTACTTCAAAGTAGAGTTTTAAGCATTAAAGCCATTTATTCAGCCTCCATGCTGCATCACTTAGGCTTAACTACAGAGAAAATCTTGGTTCAGAACAGCAAGGAAATATACTTGAAAACTTAAACTCAACTCCTTACAGAAATAGGAAGAAAACCAAGTTTCTCCACCTGTTCTGCAGAAACATTGTATGAAAACAGAGAAAAGAATTACTAATCATCAACATGCTCTGGAGCTGTCTCAAAAAAGAAAAGATTCACAGTAAACTTGTACAAGGCAGAGCCTACAACATTCGATGAAATGCTAAAAGATAAGATCAGGATGAACTATTATTTACACAAATAATAGCAAAGCATTTGTGCAATATCTCAACTGAAGAAAGATAAAGTACAATGAGTAATGAATTACACTGCATGCTCTGCCTACAGGTTGGAAACAAAGTATTTACAGAAAAGACATGTTGAATCTCTGATGTAATTATTGAAACCTACCTGCCACCCTTCCCAGCTGCTACAACTGCTTCATCAGCCAGGCGTGATGCGGTTTCATCACTGTACCAAAACTGGCTCAGTTGCTGAGAAAGAGAACACACAATTACAAATAACATCAAATCTCTGGACTGTGCTATGTACTGTTAGGTGTGGTGAGTTGTATTTGAAGAAAAAATCCACAATAACTTCTCAGTTCACCAACTGTTAAGCTGGAAAAGTGAGTATTTTCCTGACAGTCTTTTTACCTCTGTAATGCAGGGACACGCAGCAGGTAGCTTACACAGTGTGTTTCCAAAGCATTTACTGTGGTATCAGGAAAACCAAGTAATGCAAGATCACTGATTATTGGGTTAGTTCAAACCCACTTTGCAGATGCACAGTATTTATGTGTTCTTAAATTTTTAGTGGAAGAGGAAAAAGGAACTTGAAAAGTGACAGTATAGAAAGAAATAAAGGGTAAAAGTACTGAATCAGAAGAGATCAGAAAAAGGAAGAGTAAAAAAAAAAAAACCCAAAGAAAACAGAGGCAAACCAAAAATCAGTCTGTCAGAAGAAAAAATAAAAGCGGCAAAGCAACCATCCACAAAAGCAAAGACATAAATCACAGAATGCAGTACAATGTGAAAGGAAAGATCACTTCATCTTGTTACTTGGTGCTTGTCTCAGACTCTGAGAAGAGTCTTTTCTACCTTCACATAGCAGGCTGGAGTTAAAATTTCCAGAAGGGATAGATGTTTCTGTTAGCAGCTTTATTCCCTTTCCATGTTGTACCCCTTTCCCCACCCCCACCCCATGTAGGACAGAGAAATATATCCAGATTTAACATTAAAGCAAATATCCCTAGAGTGTTGCTGTCCATGAACAGTTTGATTTTGCTACTCTAAGAACACTTTTTGAGTGCTCCCTTTTTAAATTTCATTTCATTATCCAGCCATAGAAAAGCTCAGTAAAGGTTACTCCTTCATGCACTGAAGTTCATAGTTTCTTACCCAGTCTTCTTCAATTGAGCCAATGGAATATTGATTAAACCCTTGGGAGGTCTTCATGCCCTCTCTCTGCTGCTGTTCCAAATAGAACTCCTGGAGGGCGGCCAATGTATGGGATGAAAGCTGGGGAATATCATCACCATCATCATCCATTTTTCTAGACTAGAGAAAATATTTAATTAAATTAACCCTTTTCAGTGGTGAACGTTTTTAATAACAGCACACTCCCCTGAGGTACAACGACCTTCGCTGACAATACAGACTCAGCCTAACAGCTACCTAGGAGAACCTCCGGACAAGAGAAAACATATTCTCTCTACTTATGAGATCTTAAACAAGTGAGAGGATGATTAGAAATAACACATCTCCAGAGAGAATTCAGGAACAGCAGCAATACTGTTCCCTTTCTATACAACACAGATTTGGCTTGTATTCTTGGAGGGAAGTTGTCATTGCAGTTCTTAATTTCCTGAATCTGGACACCTTGTCTGTATCGGGGGAAAACAAAAAAAAAAGGGTGAGGGGCAAAAACTCCAGTGGATTTGGCAAATCCTATAGAAACTGTTCCCTCCCATAAATAATGATACTGGTCATTCCTTTCCACTTTCAAAAGTCACACAATTCTGAACTCAAAAGGCAGAAACCTGGCTTTAACTTCCACGCCATAAAAAGATTTATCTGAATGCCAGAAACCTTCTTACAAGAAAAAGCAGGCAAGAAACTCAAGATGTTTTCCTTAGACAATGCTATTTGACTGAACTTGTGTATTTTGTGTGTGAGAACATGGGGATAACTCATATCAAAAAGACATGGTATTTACTACCATGAAAGTACAGCCGCATTGCACACACACTGCACACACAGAAGTACAGCAGAGAGACCTCTCGTGCTGGGTTACACCGCAAAGGGTCACTCCACCCTGCTCACCCGGGCTGCTAAGCAGCATCCGGGGGAAAGCTGTGGGTCGTTCCCAGAAGAGGCAGTGCCACCTCGTGGAGCGAAGGTGATGAAAACAGGAAACCTGCATGAGAAAACTACTAGAGAAAACTGGAAAAGATGCTTCTCTCAAGAAACCCATTTTCTCTGCTTCTGATCTAAGAACTAGTGCAATGACTTTAGCATGACTTTAACATGACAAACACTTTAACACGAGCAATGCCTTTAACAGAGCCTGGACGCAGGCAGCCGCCTGCCTTTGTGCAGAAGTCACCGGGAGAACCACATGCCATCTGAACTGTGTGCAACTTCAGAAGCCAACTACGATTTCGAGTACAGCTGCTCAGTTTTTCTCCTCCCATTCCCTGTATAAGAAGAACTCCAGAATCCACAACCTCCTCCCTTCCCACCCTTCCCTCTGTGCTGCTCACCCTAGCACAGCTGTCAAGACTTTTCCTGAAACACAGGTGCTCCCTACTTTTTGAAAAATGGTACCATCAACCTGTTAGATAACCCACCAGGATTCACTTATTACTGTGCTGTTCCACTGACACAGTACACATCTACATGTGCTAAGAGTAAAGCTCTTGGCTCTTCCAGAGTATCATTTATCTTCCATGAAGACAGGCTTAGGGAGTTGGGCTTGTTCATCCTGGAGAAGAGAAGGCTCCAGGGAGACATTAGTACCTAAAAGGGCCCACAAGAAAGCTGCAGGACTTCTGCAAAGACATGCACAAATAGGACAAAGGTAATGGCTTTAAACTGAAAGAAGGTAGGTTTATATTAGATATAAGGAAGAAATTCTTCACTATGACAGTGGTGAGGCACTGGCACAGGGTGCCCAGACAAGCTGTGGCTGCCCCATCCCTGGCAGTGTTCAAGGCCAAGTTGGATAGAGCCTTTGAGCAACCTGGTCAAGTGGAAAGTGTCCCTGCCTGTGGCAGGGGGGTCGGAACTGTATGAGCTTTAAGATCTCTTCCAACCCAAACCATTCGATGATTCTATGACTTGCTAGTCAACCTTAAGACAAGGAAGGTACTGTGCTCTGCTCAGGCTTCAGCTCCTGAATGCTTACATGGATGCAAATCCCTCATCTCCAGACGATTGGAATGGTGACCAAACTAACCCACACAGAGGTGTGGGGGAGTCTGTCCCAACCATAGTAAAAGCATAGACAGAGAAAGGATCTTTCCTACTGGAAACAATTTTTTAGATCTTTAAATCCTAAGAAGAGTTGATTGTCTGACAAGATAGTGGGAGTATTGACAAATGCACTTTCACAGGAATGACTGACAGGACAAGGTGTATGAAATATATTAGTCTAAAGTAATTTAGACACCTACATTAGTTTTGTAGAGTCTTCCAATGCAAATCAAAACTTCTCAAACATCCAAGATATCATCCTCAAGTACAGGCAGCATCAGCAGCTTGTTCCCTGGCAGTCAACTGGGAAAACCTAAACAAATTCAAGTTTTGAGGCCCAGGTGCCATAAACCATAATGGCCTCTGAGCACGATAGCCAAGCCAGGGGATGTCAGAAAAGCAGAACTGACAAACTTGCACACTAACCTGAAGCTGTTTTCTTATGTACTCATGATTTTGTGGAGTAGGGAAAGAGCAGGATTTGTGGACCAGGACCAGCTTACCTACCACAGATCTGAGAACAGCTCCATTTCAGGATTAAGTCTGGAGAACTTTCTGTTAACATCCATAGCAAATGGTTCAAGAAGAAAGCTTACTAGTTCAGAACAAGGGTTGATGCTGGTCCTTCTTCTACCCTGAAGCATTGATACGGCTTCCTACCCTGAATTATTTTCATTAGTATCGTACCCTGAAGGCAGCCAAAAGCTGCTGTCCCGAAAGGAATAAGACAAGGCAAGTATATGTGATACCTCCCCCCTCCATCCTCTACCAGGCTTTAACCATTTTCCACTATGGGAGTTGTTTCTGTACCTGAAGTGATTCTGTGAATGCACTTCTCTTAGAGACACCTGTCTGGTATCCCTTAAATTCACATGAGGTTTTTAAACCTAGAATGTCAGCGGGTAAGAAGTTTGGGTTTATGAACAGTTATCTTTTGTTGCTGTGAAAATGGCTACTAACTTCATGCAAATACTTTGTGTATCGGCAAACAAAAGGCTGAGCTCCTAGACACCCTCTCCACACCACTCTGTCATTTCACAGACACCTGTAGGTCAAGGTGTTGCTGAGCTACAAGGATCTCTTGTCAGTGATGAGATTTCACAGTGCTGCAAAGTGACACAGAAGTGTTTACAGACGAGAGACTTTCAGAGGATTAATGAATGCATAGAATTGCACTGGAATAAAAAAAGTAAGGTCTGGAGGCCAGTGGTTACTTGAAGGAGAAGAGGAGCATGATGTATTCTAGACCAACTCTCCTTTTCAATAAGCACGGGCAGAGAAGGAGAGTAAGCTGGACTCGACCGCTGTTACCCTCTGGCATATGAATGAGGGAACGCTGTCAGCTTATGAAAAATGCCCCTTCTTCCTGCTCCCTCTTGTGTTTAACTGCTTTGAACACCCACTGCCGGCACCTGCCGCTCGCGCTCTCCTGCTATGCAGGCCCCGCTCCGGGCCAGGCGCCCCCACCGCCTCCCACCCCAGCGCGGCTGGAGGAGAGCGCAGCGGGACGCAGCCGGTCGGCATGAGGCCCAACGCTGCTGAGGGATCCGCTCCCGCCCCCCGCCTCAACGGTCCCGCCGCAGCCGGCTACCCGGCCGCACACGCCACCCGCCCACGCTGACAGGGCGGGCAGGCGGGCTGACAGGCGGGCGGGCTGACGCGAGCCTGAGGAGCCCCCGCACTCCTGACACAGATCCCGCCTCTCTCCCCACTCACCGGCCGCCAGTCACCTCCGCGCACGCGGGCCTCTCCTAGCCAGGCCGGGCGCCGCGCGCCCCCTGCTGGTGACACGGGGCAGGAGGAGGCCGGCGGTTCCGGCGGTGGCTCCGCCTTTGCTGCAGGCGGGGCCGGGCAGGCGCGTTCCTAATCCGCGGTGCCGCCGGCCGCCGGTAATGGGGAGCTTGGGCAGAGGTGGGTTCGTGCGCGCCTGTCCCAACCGCAGCAGCTTCCCCGGTCCCTTGCGGCCTATGGCAGGTGTCCGCCTGCCCGGGCTTAGCCGCCGGAGCCTGTTGCCGGCGGGAACCCGTCGTTTCGCTGTGCCTTTCGCCACTGCGGTGGTTCGGGTGGTGTAAAGCGGCCCGCAGAAGGGTTTCCAGCGTAAATACGGGCTTCTTAAAGCAGGCCGTCTCCGCAGGGAGCAGCCGCCGCGCTCCCTCGGCCGTGTCGTGCCTCGGGGTTTGAAGTAGGTACTTCAGCAGATACAGAAACCGTGGGTAGGGTATACCTCCAGTCAGGCATCCATCGGTCGCCAGCTACGTTAAGACTTAGAAATCACGGATATATCTCTGGTTAGATGCCCAATGTTGCTGATTTCACTACCAGCCTGTTCTTACTGAGCTTTACCTTTGGGTGTACAACTGATCTCAGTTTCTCATCCTGTGCAGACACAACACACTTGTCTGGCATTTTGTATCATCTGTTGCTCCAAAACCTCAAGAACTTCCTCACTTTTTTCATTCCTCCTTTATAAAGGCTGGTAAAAAGCATTTTCATAACATCATCTTTTCATGGTTTGGTTACTCTTTTATAAACCAACTCATCAAAGGCTGCCCATTGAGTTATTTATAATTAAACAGCAGACTCCCCTCTCACGTTTTCCAGTTCCCTCAGCAGCAAGTTGAACAAGAAACTGCTATTTTCCCTGATACCGGGAAATAAAGGTTTAACATTGTGCGTGCGTGCTTAAGCAGTCGCTGTGCTCGGTGAAGCAGAACTGTAGGAGTCAAAGTTGCTAGAATGGTGAAGCAGGATTGTAGGAGTTACAGCTGCTAGGCAGGATTGTAGTAGATAAGATTCATAGCTTAATATTTAAGTCATTCTTGTTCAAATACTATCTTTAGAGAGAAAAGGAACAAAAGATAGCCAGAGTGACAAAATTTACGAACTTGACAAGTTTCTACTTTAACATACATAAAACCGGCTTGTACCAAACCTGAGGTTTGGACAGAAGCCGAAACCCGATTGAGTCTGGATGAAAGCAAGAGGTTACTCGCCCCGATGAAGAACTACAGGCCTTAATCTTCACGACCCCCTAACGACCACCACCAGGAGGCACTGCGCAGGCGCACCAATGGGACGAATCCCAGAAAACTAACTATAATTCTAGACGGGAATAGGTTTTGCATATGTATTAGGCGTGAAGTAATCTCATGCTTAGGTAATCATTATATGTAATATAAACGAACTGAATGGCAAAGGGGAGTGCGCATGCTTTTGGAGGGGCAACCCCCATGCGCCTCAGCATACCTACTTTACAGCTCGTTAAGAATTGTGGAGTCAATCCGTGTATCACCCCTACAACCTGATGAAACAGCTACAAACCTGTTGCAACACTTGCAAAGTCCTGGTTTCAGCACTAGCAGCCTACAGCCAGAGAGAACCATTTCCTTGAAAGGCAGAAACACAAAATTCTGGTAACACATTTTTGCAGCACAGCTTCTGTAGGCAGCAGAGAATCAAATTTTCTTGCTACTGCACGATGTGGGGATAGGCCCCTTTTTCATTCAGATCCCCATATATTTTACCTCTCTCTCCCCTTAGGAAACAGGGGTTTGTTTGCATGACAGTAGAGAACTGTGGGCATTTCCTTCTGGTTTTAGAAGACTTCCAAGTAGTCTGAATCAGGCATCCAGCCCTCTTTGTCTTCAGTCTTGCCAAAAGTTGATTGTCTTATGTGGAGCACACCCCTATCCATTCATGTTACCACCACTGCTGCAGGTTAAAACAAACAACCCCTTTTCCCTGTGTGGCCGCAGAGTGGTAGTTATCTGACACCTGCATATTAGTGAGTGCAGTCAGAAATCTGGTTTAGATTCTACAAAGTGACATTTCAGTCTGTTTCATGCCTTTTGTAAAACATTTTACATGAAAAATGTTCTGCACAGTGCTGACAATGCAAAGATGAAGGAGACTGGGCAGACACATAGTGCCAGTCCAAACTTCCCAGAGTAACAGCCTCCGCTGTCATGGGCGATTCCTCCTCACAAGAGGGTTACAGAGATCATGTAAGGGCACACGGCTGCATGGGGGCTTGGCCAACATTGCCGAGGTAATGACACCAGATACTACTTGGCAGCACACAGACAGTTCCAGACCTCGCCTGAATCCATGTCACAAGATGGTTCTAGAAGAAAAGCTCAGGAGGAGCTCAAGTGACCCTGTAGGAAGGAAAACAGGTTATATCTTGCAGTGCAGCTGCTTTGGAATGTGAGGAGAAACGAACCACAGGTACAGGAACACCTGCAAAGTGCACCCTGCAGGAAATTTGTTACTAATTTTTAGTTTGTTTCCTTTTTTTATTTTTATTTGTTCTTACCCAGAAAGGTATTTCTAGTTAAGCTGTCTCCTCTATCCTCTGACAGACCCATGTCACACAGCAGTGACACCGATGTCTCCAAGATGAACCTGACAACACAGACCACTGGCACTTTACCAATATGTTTGTTAGTACTCTGTGTCCAACCAGATCAGGAACAGAGCATGGACATAGCACAGTTCCACCCTGGAAAGCAAGAGCAACTTATTACTCTTAAGGCTTTTATGTTTTGGTGTTTTTTTATTTTACAGTCTATTGTATTTTATCTTTCCTAATGAAAGCCTACACTTTTCAGTTCTCCTGCTGTTGCAAAAGCCATAGCCATATGAAGTATAATACATTTTAACTAATATGAAAATAGCTTATACAATTGGAATTTAATAATCTGTTGTTCTTAGGTATAAAAAAATTCTTAATCTCGACACTTTTAGGGCTGCAAACCAACTGCATGCTCATTGGGAAGACAGCCAAGCATGTCTACAACCATCCAAGGATTACTTCTAATTATTGTCAACATAACCCTACTTCTGAAGATGGAAAATAATATTAGTAGAAATATTCTACTTGCAGAACAACTTGCAAGTTGTTCTTACCTCATCTTGGTAAGAGAAGCTTACTGCACTTTCTTCTTTCAATACCAAGCTGTTCTCCTACAGATGCAGGATAAGTGTATTAGAGCCCTGTGGGGTAGCTCTGTGGGCCATGTGCATCACAGCTTCCTGAGACCTTGGCTCACACAGGAGGACAGACTATCAGTCAGCCTCTTACATCTTGCAGTCACTCTCTGAATTCAAATACAGTTGTACATTTGCATCCTCCAACGGATTATGGACTCCCAACTCTATTGCAGATGCGCATCTTCTTAGAAACATGACAGTGAAACATGATCACAGTGACTTTTTCTATTTTGCCAGGTCTTGTGGATCCCTTGGAAATAATTTAGGGATCACAAAGAGCGCTGCAGTCTTCAGACTGAAAAATACTCTACTTAAGTGACCACTAGTCACTTAATACCACCAAGTGGTGCTGACATTTAAAAAACATCAAAAAATAGCAACCCTGAAACAATCATCAGTATCTTACACCTTCATACATTTTAATATCCCCATTGATTTTACTATGCCCTATTGCCCCTCATTTATGCTGTTCTCTCAAAAACTGCCTTAAGATACATACTGACATGCACAGTTTATGGAATTTAGTAGGCCAGAGCCTACTCATGGTTGTTTTTGCTCCCCCCCCCCCCCCCCAAGAGGTAATCACTCTGCCATTACAAGAAGCAGGAAGGAAAATATATAAAATATATTTAGCAAAACCAGTAAAATTAAAGTGGAACAGAAAATGCAGTCAAGTAGCAAACATTATGTACAGCAGCAGATTTTACAGTTGTTCCTACACATACCTCTGCACTTATTTCACATATGCTTTTTAAGGAGAAAGAATAGAAATAAGCTAGTGTTAAGAAAGAAAACACTTTTTTTTTTCCCTGAACAATAAATGGGGTTTATTACTGTTTTTGCCTTTTTTTTCCTTTTGCAACTCCAATTCAGACTATATATATCTCTTAAGAAAAATAAAAGAAGGACACCATTGTCTCAGTCCCTAGAGTAAAATTACACTGTCCTTCTTTTACAGAATATACTGGAATCTTAAATAGTTACACTCACAGGATCTAGACATCATCTGGCCATCTTAAGGGATGTAGGTAACAAACATTTTAACCAAGATACAAAACAGGTATCTGATTTTTCCAGCTTTCCTGAGACTGAGTGAATTGTTTAAATACATGTGCGTTATCAAAATTCATGTTACAGTACATTTTTAACAGTAGTTTAAGAAATCATGAAAGTGCATTAACAGCCTAAAAGCAGGCAAAAAGTACTTCAGAAGAACAGTCTTTCCTTACAGTGGCAGAAGAATGTAAGCCTTCCCCCAAAGCAGTGTTGATCTTGTGTGAAGACATCAGTGATCTTCCTAAAGATTCCAAAGTGTGGTGGTGGGGTTTTGGCTTTGGGGTTGTTTTTTCTGAGTTACAACAATCATTTGAATGGACAAAATTCCATTAGAAGTGTCGGTGCAGGTCTAAAATTAAAACAAATGTCCTGACAACCTATTAAAACCAAGTTATGAATGAGGATTTCACATCAAAATTCTGTTGGAGTCTAGCAACGACTTTCATTCAGTAAACACGAAACAGATTGGAAGCAGTCTGAATATGCCACAAACCTAAACTGCATCACCCAAACCAATAAGCAAATCAAACATACACATCTTCGCCACCACAAACAGCAGGCCAGATATAGAGAGGGGAAGAAAAAAGGAAGTACATCACACCCAAAGCTTTGCCTTACTCTAACTTGCAAAGGGAAGTTTGTCAGAAAAATCAAATCTGATCAACATCTATCTGATGTTAAGGTGAAAAGTGTCCGTAAGATTCAAATATAAGTGGGAGAAAAACTAGTAATGAGTTTCATCTGTATCAGTCAGAGTGGGTAACTTCAGTGTTCTCTCTGGAGACATAGATTTGACTGGATTGTTTCCCAAAATAAAGATTTTCTTGTTTAACTAACAAAGCTCACACAGATAGTATCATATTTCACACAATTCCAAAATAGCGCCTTCTCTTTTCCCCCAAAAATGTGTTGATAAAATGGCAGGCTCTTACTAATCGTTGTCAGGACGATACAGGCTAAGTTATGGGATAACACTTGTATTACGGACTTTTCTTCTTACAGATTAGTCTGATTTTTTTTTTTTTTTCCTCCATGTAAGGTTGCAAACTTTTTTCTTCCCTCGTCTTCCAGCTTCCTCTCTGGTTGACCTGCCAGACAAATTCCACTCGGAATGCTGAGTTTCCTGCCTTTCTGCTTACAATACATGGCAAATCAGTGAAGGAAAACACCCACCACCAACTCCACCACTCATGGCTGAAGCAAATGTGAGTTTCATATAGGCAAAATGGATGATTCTTGAGTACACTTACACAGACAAGTGTGAATAAAGGCTTTGTACCCAAATCATTCAAGTTTATTCCAGACCTTGTAATTTAAGGTAAAGCAATATTTCCATTTTCTACATGAAAAGCTTTTGGATACGCTGCTGCTGTTAATCTTACCAGCTGCTTCAGGGCTTTCCTCAAAATTACCTTAAATATTTCTGTCCTTTGCCAAAATGTTCACTGAACTAAACCAGGCCAGTATAAATATGTAACTGCAATAATCTTACTTCTGAAACCAATAAAATTCTAGTGATACATACAGCCAAGATGTAGAGCAAGCTGTCACCACCATCGCTGTTGCGTAGTTTTACTTTCAGGATTTGTGAAGCATTCCTTTCCTTTTTTTTTTTTTTTAAGAAAAATGTGAGTGCATGAGAGTAAGAGGGGAGCAACACAAAACAGCTATTCTTTATCCAACTGTAGCTGTATTATAGCGCTTCAGTAACTGATGCCAGCAACTGAACTTTTCTGATATACATGAAGTAACAGACTGTCAGATGGCAGTTACATTGGAACACATTATAAGCTTGAAGAACTTTTCTGTGCCAGATATCATCAGAAACTGTTCAAATTAAATCTACACAGAGAAAAATTCAAGACTCAGAACTCAGTATTGCTTTGGGGTAGACAAACACTACCAGTAACAGTGACCTGAAAAGTCACCATTAACTTTTTTTGGAGGATGGGTGAAAAGATTAATTTCATTATATATTCAAAGCCACTTCTGGTAACTGTAGTCCAGTGAGAGATACTCCTCTCACACACCTAATCACTTTTTTTTTCTGTTGATGGATAAATTCATGCCTTGGGTGTCCATGTAAATTAAAGTTACCCCATAAATTTTAACTGAATTACTGCGCATTTGCAGTAGCCAAAAAACTCAACGTGTGCCTGAGGTTTCATAACATTCCTACTTCTGTTTCTCCCATAAGGAAGTACAACAAATGCTATTCCAGGGATAAAACACAGGTGAGATTTTAGAAAAATATTAAACAAGAATACACACAAATCACACACGGCCAAAACAAAATAAAGTAAGTCTTTAGTGGAAAACAATTTTATCCTCCTCCTGCTTATGGATCTTAAAAATACACAAAGTGTTCATTTCAAAATGGAAAATTCAACTGTTAAGTAAGGCTTGATCACATAGCCATTGCCAAAGTCTTATTGCAACAAATAGTGAAATATTTCTATGCAATTTCGTATCTCCAACTGTACAGGTAAAACAATACTTGAAATCAACTAGCACTTCAATCCCTGCATTTTTAATATATAAACTCAACATAGTACTGAATTATACATTTAAAATATTTACACACTTGACCAACAGCAGTACTAGCATTTATTGCCTTAAAACTGCATGTTCACTGCACAAAGACCCATCCCTTTCCCAGTGGGAACAAATAAAAGAGGATAATATTTTTTCCCAATTATTAACTCTAGAACGGTTCAATGGGAGACTGACATGTACCTGGGAATGCTATTAGGAAGGACTTTATCAAGTATCAAGCTGTATTAGACTGAAAAATAACAAGCAGTATCTTTCCCTTGAGGTTGGAAGTCTTCCAAGTCTTTTATAAGAACGGCTTAAAAAGACAGGAAAAGCAGGAAAGGGAAGAAATGGAAAAGCAGAATCTACTTTAATTCACTGAGAAGGGAAAGACAGGGAGATCTTCTCCATTGCTAGGGCACCAAGAAATCTCATACTTAAGAAAAAAGTTTTGTAAGACAGCCAAGAGCTTAAGGCTCTAAAGCAAATCACACTTCATGATTCGCTTCCTGATTAGTGCTAGAAAGCATTAATCTCATTTACTGCAAAGAGGGCACTATCTACTCATATTAAAAGCAAATGGACAGGCGGACAGAGCTGGCTCTTTACATTTTAACTGTTATCATTAGGCTTTGTTTATACTGAGTGATTAGAACTAATATGGGAAAAATGAATGGTTCCTTGCAGGAAAGTGTAAAACCCCAAACCAAACTAAACAAAAAACCTACCACCACAAGTGGCACTTGTCACAAGTAGAGGCACCAAAGCCTGAACAACTAACTGTTCGCTAACTGTGTAGACCAGAACTGAGGCACACTGGTGGGGAATCTTATTTTAAAAGCCACTCTTTCAATCAGCTGTAATTGAAATAACTAGTTTACAGCAAGCATTACTGTACTGCAGTAGACCAGTCCTGGGCAATACTTCACCACTGCTGCCTCTACTGGGCATTACTGGTATGAAAATCTTCTGGTTTTGTTACAGTAAATCTTACACCTCACAAAACTAAAATTAAAATATTTAATATTTACATAGTATCTCAGATCCTCAACGCATTTTATAGGCATAAGATAATCCTCACAACATCCCTGTGAGGTAGGTAGGTATTATCGCTATAGTAACAATGACGGTTCTAGCAACTTGCCAAAATGGCCACAGAGGATCCAGTAGAAAAACTGATAAAAAACCTAGAGGAGCCTGGCTCCTACTCCTGCGCTTATATTCATCAAGCTACTTCCATAAAAAACACCCCTTCGTACGTATTTAACCAAAACTGAAATTGAAGTGTTTTACAAGAAAAATGCTGCTAGTTGTATTTTTTACAGATCACAAATTAGAAGTTGCTTTACCTTTTGAAGAATTAGATTTTAAATGGACAACTGACTGCTTTGAGCAAGCTTACTTTCTAGAACTACATGGCTTAGATATAAAGGGATTTACCCAAGTAAACACTGGGGCTTCAGTGAGTGCTACACGCTGTCACAGAGATGACTCTGATTCAAACCCCTCTCTTTCAACTACTTGGATTTGGACGTGCTGAGAAAACAAATTTCTCATTCCTGAGGAAAACAGTGAGCCCTTTATCACTAAACAGTGAAACACAAACCTCTGGGCAACAGTTAGCAAATTCCAGCGGTATTCAGTGGAGATACTTAAGGCATAAATGCACACGAAAGTGGAAGTTTTGTGTAGTAGCCAACTTCATCCTGTCCATGTGTATCTGTGCTTTCAAGAAGGTCTTGAATTTCATGACCCAACCCAATGATTCACGCTTGCCAACAGTAAACATTACTAGGTTGAACAACAGAAAAGTGTTATACCAGCATTAGATCTAGCTATTACAATGGGGAAGGAGCTGGCAAAATGGGAAAGAAGCTACTTGATTTCTAGTCTCAGAATGGAAACACTGGAGCAATAATGTGTTTTAGCAAAAAACAAAACAAAACAAACCCCCCCTAGGCAAATGTATGGTACAACTGTTACAATTTTAAGAATTTGTTACAATTGCATCACGCAGCATTTGTAATTCAGTTTGAGTTGCCCTTTTTAGTTTCCCCTTCAAAACTCTAGTGAATTTTTGGAACCATTGTTCACTTTGTACAGGGAATGGAAAAAACAATGCAGTGATGCTGTAAAAATTACAGGACACTTCCATGGAGCCACATCACAGTATTCACTAAAAATAGTCTGTAAGTATTTTCTATACGAGCTTTTGCATCTCGATCTACAACTGGGCATATAGAAGTAATATTATTTTTTTTTTGTAAGGGATATAGAAGTCCCATAGTCCAGCAGCCACCTCTCCAGCAGAAATATTAATTAATAAAATATATTCCCAGAGCCTTCTGCAACAATTTCATGGATGTCATTAAGTAGAGACATCTTAGCGTTTGCTCTAGAAGAAACAAAATGTCATGGAAAGTTCCTTGTTGAATATAGAAGAAATATTAAGAAATAGGAAGAATATTATCTAACATAACATCAAGCAGGAAAATTACAAAAACAACCCTTACTAGGACAGTTCTCCTTTAACATGTAATATTAATTTAAAATTAAGGGCAAAGGAAAGTTTTTAGTAACCTTCAAAACTAGTTTTTGAAAGTCAGTGTTCATACTTTAGCAAGTCTCAATAGTCAAAAGATGTCCCACGGCTCTGATCTCACCCACTGTGATAGTGGGCCTAACAAGAAAAGTAATGGGCATGCACATTCCTTTGTCCTGGATGCTAACTCAACTTATGCCCTCATTCATCAAACACAATATGCAAGAGCATTTAAAATTTTTAAAGTTAATAAATATTTTTTAACTAGTGAGCCAGCTTTAAGATTAAAAAATTGATAATGGCAGAACTAGATATAAAAGAATAATATAATGGTTGAGTTTTTCAGTTATTCAGTCAGATTAAAAAGAAATCTGGAGGTATTTACTCTGATATCTTTGAAGACTTTGGTCTAGATATTTGACATTGAGCAAATCATGACAAACTAGCAGCAACTACTGCCACTTACGTTCCCAGGCTTTAATGCTCTTCACCTGAAAAAAAGGTTTCAGAACTGCTGCCCTATACAATGTACAAACTCAGAGAAGCTCCAGAAGCAGTTTCGAAACATAGCAGAACCATTACAGTTTAAAACCAGAAGGATCTGCAGGATCACCACCTTCTGTGCAAGTGCACAGCCAAGAAATCTTTTAAAGAGAAACATCAGAGTTTGAAATAAAAATTGAGAGCCGTGCCCCTATTCTAAAACACTACACAAATCAGCTTAAGAAATAAAATACTAGCAGGAAAAGTACATTATCTACCAAGTTTTATGGTCACTTTTCAATGTGTAGATCTGCCCTAGCCCAGTTTTAACACGAATTAAAAGAGAAAAGCAGAATGAGGAGATGGCATTTTTGGCCTTGTGGATCCATGCTTGAGACAGGTATAGGTTTGACTTAAGAAAAA
The DNA here is from genome assembly GCF_033783945.1 of Neopsephotus bourkii. Classification (NCBI taxonomy): domain Eukaryota; kingdom Metazoa; phylum Chordata; class Aves; order Psittaciformes; family Psittacidae; genus Neopsephotus; species Neopsephotus bourkii. The sequence continues at coordinate 6,945,549 of NW_026902113.1, forward strand.
AAAAGAGAAGAAAAGCCTCAGATCACTTACAGCACAGTATTACAGATTTTTGTCTTTTAAAAAAATCTATTGTGACAATTCTGAGATGAATAGCTGAAGAATGGCACAGAATTGCAAACATGATGCTATACATAGCCAAATAAAGGTGTATACTGTATATTTTATATAAATTTAAAAAACACATGGGAAATACTCAACAGCATAATCTAGCCAAGGTCTAAACAAAGGGGCCACTTCTGCCTCCATGTCCTCCCACAAAAATCAATTTTACCAGACACAAAGGAAACTGTGTTTGCTTCAGTTTCCTCTGGCTCATGACTGGAGACAAAGCAGGCCTTACTTTTGTATCTGTGTGCTGCTGTCCCCTGTTGGTCCACTATACTCAGGGCACTGTATTCTGCTGTCTTAATAGCTAAAGTGCTGATATAAAAATTTGAGAAAGAGCTGAGCAGCTGGGAGGGCTCTGCGTATGTGAAGCTAGATTCAGCAAACCCCAAAATCGCCCACAGCACTGCACATCCCAATCGAGTCTTTCTTGACTCAAGTCAAACAAATATGACCTTTGAGTAGAAGGGTTTGACTTGCCTGTTCTAGCATAATTGCTTTAGCTAATGCCCCAACTTTAAAAAAGTTTGCCAGTAATTTACACCTTTTGAGTTGTTATTGCTTAAGCAAACAGTTCAGTGTAGAAATACATTGCAGTTGTGTGCAACCTGGGTATGAATCAAAACAGATACTGAAAGTAAAACTACACATGAACCTTGCATTAGACACCCACTCCAAAATGACACATCAACAGGAAGGGCTGCAATAGGTACACAGCAGCTTAGTGCCAACATCCTAAACCACCTCTGAAGAGTCAAATCTTGCCTTAATTTCTTATCTAAAGTATATGAGTGTTTTTTCTTTTAAATTAAGGCAATGAAATGGCTACAGTTCCTAAAGTTCATTTTAGGGGAACAAAAATATACACCTCTTTTTTGAACTTTAGGCAGCAGAACATAATGTAAAAACCTGCATTGCATTAAACATGCAATGTCAGGGTGATGTAGAAAAACATAACTAAACCAAAGTTAAAACACCATTTGGTTTTTCTTTCCCATTGGAACACAAACTCAAAGAGAGGAAAAATAAAGCTTAAAATCAGCTAAACTGTTTAGAACTTTGTATGTATCTGCATCACACTCTAACATGATTTTGGGTAGAAATCTGTACGTTCATCCAGACACTCATAATTTTAAACCAGTGGGGGTGGGGGGAAGGCACTGTATTTATTTTTCATTGTGCCCATATCTGTTTGCACATATATGGAAAACAAATTAAATTCAAACTTTCTATTCATTCTCTCCCACACACAAGTATGACAGATTGCAGCTAACACATAATAGCAGAAGCTGATTCAAAAGTTGACCTCTCCTATTCCACTGTGTTATGTTCAAACTTCCAGGCTCTCTATAATCTGAGATGGCTGCAAAGAACCCAGAGACAGGTACAAGATTTAGTCAGCATTCAGCATTTCTCAGTGCATTTTGCAGAAAGGGTCTACATTAGGCATAGAGTTTTGTTGTTTATTTTACACAGAGAAGTCCACCAACATTTGCCATAAATTCTTCTAAACTCTTTAAGAAGGCCATCTTCTGCTTACGGTCCAGTGTAGGAGGAGTGCTGCTTGCAGTAAGCTTGTTGAAGGCATCTGCTAACCGCTGGTAAATTACTGGATCTTGTTGAGTTGACAGCAATGTTTCAACTAGCTCTGAATATTCAGTCTGTTAAATAAACAATAATCTTATTAGCTTAAAAAAAAAGGATACAATATATACAACTTCTCTCATCAGGACAAAAATCCAGAACCAGGGCTGTGGCAGAAGACAATCAATACCTCTCCACCTGTCACTCAGTTTCACTGACTAGTGTGCCAGAAGCAAGTATGGCCCCACAGCTTTCACCTACCTCTAACTGAGATCAAGTCCTTCGGTCAGACCAGGCTTTTTTAAAAGCTAAAGAAGCCTTCAGAGCTTTTTAAAACACAGTTGGAAAAAGTTCTGAGCAACCAGATCCAAATTCAGTATTGAGCCCACCTTGGGTAAAAGGTTGGATTACAGACCTTCTGAGAGACCCTTAAAACTCAAAGGATTCTATGATTTCACAGATGCACGGTAACTAACCACCCGCCTTTAATAAATAACTGCTTTTCAGGTTGTAAGTGGCTAAATGTCATACCTGATGCAAACACACTAACGTGTAGAATGCTTCACCTGCTGCTGTTGTCATTTCTGTATTGTGCTTCTGAAGTACCAGCATATCAAAGACCATCTGAAATCACAAAAGTGAAGTAGTTACAGAAGTGTAAACTTAACTTTCTATTTTACCAACATTTGCTGCTGAACATAATCTTCACTTGAATAATGAACATGTATTTACAAGCATGCAAGGTTGGTTGTTTTGTAATTGGAAAGCCAAGTTCTTTCAGAAGTTGAGTCTTGGCTTAACAGCATAAATTCATATCTCAAAGCACTGAAACCTGTTGTTGATTTATGTGTTGTTCAGAGAGAAATGGCATCTCTTGTGTTTTATTCCAAAAGCTGCAGATATGCCAGAGAAATAATGAAAAAAGCCTTTGCTCTTTCAGAATAAACCAGCATACTTCCTCCTCAAGTTTTGAAGACTCCTACAGCTCACAGAAAGCCAAACACAGAACAGATTAATAAGAACAGTATGATAATTTGAAGTGGAAATTTAGAGAAAAGGGAGAAAGCCATGTTAATAGAAAGACCAGTAAAGTGATGCAAGGTGTTTCTCATTCTCTCAGCTTGTCTGATGTATGCTATTAACAAGCAATCAATGTCTGTTTGGTAAGAAAAGATGTCTTAAGGAAAACTGAAGTCTTCACAAAATCACAAGACAAGCACACAAATTTCACAATTACTTTGTTCCCAGTTAGCAGGAACCTGGTTGTTACCAGGTCACTCCAAAATTCAATGAGATAGAGTGGATGTCCTAAAAGGAACATACTGAATATGAGACTGCATTAAGAAAATGCTTAATCTATTGCCTACACTGAATAAATGACAGAATTTTCTTTCTAGCTCTCAACTATCGTCTTTTCTTCTGCCTTTTGTTTTAGCATTCTACCCAGCCTTCAGTTCACACATCTCTGGAAGCATTCTATTTCACAGCTTTCACAGTAAACCTAACTGCTAAAATTGTTAATCAGGTTCATTCTAGAGCTCATGTGCAGAGCATGGATGAATATGAATTGCATTCTGAGACACTCAGGTCTTTTGTTGATTGACAGTAGGTAATTTCCTCCCTCCATCCTTCTTTGTACTCTCATCCAATGTCTCCACTCCTTCATGCTCTCTTTCTTCTCAAACTGCCAGTTTTCTAGGGAACACATTTCTTACTGTTTGATCCTGATTAACCCAGTCAGATACGATCACTGTTTGGCATCTTGACACTATCTATATGCAAAAATCCCCCAAAGTAACACAAAACGGATGCCTTACCTTAAGAAAGTGCCTTGTTGCTAGAAAAAGGGTTGTATCTGTTTCCTGTGCTTTTGCACACTGTTCTGCTAATGGTGTTACAGCCTCCAGGCAGAGCTGGCAAACCTCTGAACTCATTCTGATGGTGAGTGTTAAAGAATCAAAGTCATATTTGCGGGAAATTAAACTGTGGTTAAAATTCCCAGTTGCGGCACTAGAAAATATTTTAACTGCTTGTATGTTCCAAGATTTTGTTTTACTATAAAGCTGTTAATAATTTAAAAAAAAAAAAAAGGAAGAAAACCAGCAAAAAATTCCAACTTTGTTGCCTTCTTTCGTTAGCTGCATGCACTAAGGTAACATAACCCCCTCTGACATAACATTTTCTGAAAGAGTCCCTTATGGTCAAGCTCATCTGTTTCTGACACGTGCCTCAGATTAGTGAAAATGGTACTCCCATTATGAGAGGGAGAGCCCATTGGCACCCTGACAGGAAATGCTCTGGAGCCAGCCCAGTAGAACAGCAGCAATGTTTTGTATTACCAGCTGAGAAACTAATTCAGGAATGGCTTTGAGATACCAGCTGAAGGCTTAGGAAGTTACACACTCTGAAATGAAGTAATGGAGGAGGAATGGCTGCCAGAAAAAACTTACATGCTAAACCACTTAAAGGCTGCATTCAAGCATCACAAGTGAGGCAATTCAGCTAATACTAGAATCTCAACAGATAAATCAGCAAAACTCTCAATCACTGGAGACTAAGAGTCAATTACTGATACATAATTATAGATACAGATATTGACAGCAAAGAGAAAAATGCAAGGAACACCCCCCCCCCCCCGACCCCCTGATTTCAACAGGCTATTATAAAAGCAACTCAGATTTTTAAACACTCCCAAGCTCTATAAAGGATACGATGACATCCCTAACTCCAGTGAGTACATTAGGCTCTTAAAGAGGTCCTCTGGGAGTTGTGGAATTTTCTCAGGAAATATCTCACAGATGAAAGTGATTAATTTGTAATATTGATTACACAGGGATGGAAACTGTTACAAAAAAGGTGGCAATTTTAGAATCAATCACATAACTATATTCTGATATAATTTCCATCTGTACAGAGACAGAACTGATATGAAGACAATTTTAGCAGGCAACTTCAGAAACATTAGAAACGCTACAAACATTATTAGCAAACACTGTCATACAACAAAAAAACCCTGCTGTAATGAAACAGTTGATGGTGGAGGTCTGGTAGCTGTTCTATACAAATTCATGCAGTTTTACTTCAGTCGTAAGCAGGTCTAAGACCTGTGGGATAAAAGCCTCATGAGCATTTGGAGCAGGGGCTCCTTGGGTACATCCTTCGGCTCAGTTTCATGTAAAACGGATGTAGCTCTCACACTCAGCAAATGCTACCAGATGAGAAAGCATGTTAAGAGGGAACAACTGAGATACAATTCAGAAGTGTTCCCCTGATTCAAAGTAGAACATGAACACAGTGCAACCCAATGAAACACTGCCATTCCATTGTTTCACGTTTTACTGTTCTACTGACAAGCTGCTCCTGTCTATGATATGAAATCGCCTGCACTGTGAAAAGAGTTACTACTTGTTCCCAGATTATTTTTTTTAAAACAAATATGACAGTTTCTGCTTCCAACCCTAACTATTCTATGATTCTGACACTATCAGAAAACAAGATTGCACAAGCCACATTTTAGGTTTGGCTAACTGTTGACCTGCATGGACTCACTTTTAGGAGAAAAAGTTTTGCTTAGCTCCTTTAAATACACTTTTTCTCAGATTACAATATTTCTTTTCAAATGGTACCTAGAACTGTGGAACAGTTATTTACATTTAAAAAAACCCAGAAAACTCAACTTACAGAGGTGGAATGCACATAGGAAGGAATTCTGGTTATTCATAACTATAAAGCTTTTATATTCTAGCAGCTATGTGTGAAAAATATACTTACCTTCAGCAGATCCTGGGACATTAGAGGCAGAACTAGATTAACCCCGTATAAGACAACATCTGCCGCTGATACAGATCTGTTTGTACCTTGCCCAGGTTCATGTCCTCTAAATACTTCATCTGTAGAACACATGAAAAATGTTTTATACAAAACCAGAATGGAACATATTGAAAGAAGAATCCCATTTCTTTATTATACAGACATTTTTTAAAATAGAACTATTCCCCTCTCCCCCCAAAAAACCCATGAGGCACTGTATTAAAATAGAAACTTAGTGAGTGGAGGCTGCCACATCACTATATTTATGTTCATTAGGATTAAGCATTTCATTATCACATGTACCAGATGGCATGCTAAAACAGAACGCTTCAAATACTCTGAGGGTCCCTTCCATTACAGAACACTGCATTTGTTTCTAGTGATAGCTGCTTCATGCCTGCACACATAAACAGGTAATGAGCAAAATACTACTGCATTTTCATTTACATGTGTGTGTATATATATATTTTATAAACACAAGGAAAAAATGCAGAAAATTCTGTAGTTCATACATTGCTGAGTTTCTCCCATTACAGGCAAGACCTACATTTCCCATCAACTGTCAGTGACCTTACTTTCGTAATTCCTTCACTGAGTCAGCAAGAGGATGCAGGCAACTTTCAGTATATTTGACCTTTGGGCATTACATTTAGGTAGTATTCACATTCCTTAGTTTTATGGGAAGTATTTTAAAGTGTTTCCCATGCAATTAACATCCAATGTCTGACCTCAAAGAGAATATTTTATGTGGCACAGAGTTGTTCATGCAAGGGACAGTCTAAATCTGGTTCTGTATTTGTGTTGTGCCTGTATGAGAAAAAAAACTAGACAGACACACTAAGTTTTGGAGTACAAGACTCTCTTCTTTCAAGAAAAAGCACTGAATAACATCAAAAGAACCTAGGCAGATTCTGTCTGTTACCAAGCAAACTGTATAGGACATGGCAAGATCTGAATAATGAAAATGTATTTCAGCTTATTCAAAAGGGTTTCAGCAGAGCTAAGCTAGAACTCGGGGATCATATTCAGGAATACTGCAATTTTAAGTGGCAAATATATGGAAGAAAGTAACAGGCTAGGATTGTTTCAAAAAAGGATTTTCAAAAAACAATCCTTAACTACAGCCACATACCATAAAGTATGTTTTGTGAATGACGAATACAGAAAACCCTCAAATGTGATGGAATTTTAATAAGCTCAGCATCTCACAAAAGTTGGATCTTGCACTAAGACAACAATCTACCTGCTCTCCTGCAGTCCCCTTCTGACTTCTCTATGGGGTTTTTTTGTTACAAAACTGCTGCTACTACATGTTCAGACTTGCAACATTCAGATTTCAAGCTGCTTCATACATGCCCTATTTATTTTATGAGAGCAGTAATCATTTCAGATGCTAGAATACTGTGAAAAGTCCTTCCTTTGCTACTGGCACATTAAATAGTAATTTCCATATCCTGATCTAACGAAGGCTAAAGTTCAGCTCTCACTTTATCAGGACTGAATACATGTTCCACAATCGTTCTACAGTTTAAACCACATTATGGTTCAGCAGCTATCAATCCCTTCATACCTGTATCACTGAAATCTATAAATTCTTTTGATAAAAGATTAGTGAGAAGCTCCATAATAAGAAGGAGATCCTGGTACTGGTCTTCTTCTGCTGTAACATCTATCCGTTGTCGACCTAGATTATTCTTGGAATATACCTGAAGCAGAGTTAGGCAGGCCTCATACAAGTTCATGGCTTTGGCCTAAAAAACAATGTTAGATAATAAGAAAACTTCCATCGCATAACACTTGACAATACTCAAGATTTTCATTTCAATTATATAACCACTTTTTTAACAAGTGCACACAAAATCATGCCAGAAACAGCCATCTTAAACAGTAAGAATGCTTACAGCCATTTATTGATGTGCTGGTGATTGAAACAGCAGAACATCACTTTTATCAATTCCTTAGTCTTAACAAAAAGAAAAGATTGGCTGGGGACAGGCTGACACATCTCACTAAACTCACAAACTAGATTACTAACAAAATCCCCTGGGGACTCATTTCAGCTATTCAAGTTTGGAGCCACAATGCAATGTGCATGCCCACTTCAGAACAGCAGGAACTCTTCTAGATGCAAAAGCAAGATTAGGCGATGTGCAAAGATGCACGGGCACTTCAGTGATTCTGTTAACTTTGTGGTATCTCTTAATGCCTAGCTTAGGACCAAGGCAGTGTCTCTACGGTAGGCATTTGTCACATTAAACAGCACTGCAATTCCTCTAGACTAGCCTTCAGGGAAGGCTGATGTGGTTAAAAGACATACTCAACATGGTCTGCACTCTTCTGGACTAGGGGTGAAGCATGGTTAAAAGTTTACCAGTATAAAAACAGTCTAGAGGTCCTGCTTTTAATCTTTGCATGTGTATGATTTTAAAATAAAGGAATGCCTCCAACATATGGCCATACAGCATCTCTTTACAGAACCTAAAAATCCCCACACTATTTTGTTTAAGGGACAGCAATGTAAACACACATTCATGCGCGCGTGCATGCACATGTGCACGTGAGCACACACACTCTCTCACTCTTCCCCTCCTGGTTGTACTTACCTCCCCAAGATAGCAAATTTGTTTATGTGCAACTTCAACAAAAACTTCTATTATGAGATTAACAGTCTCTGGTGTGTTTTTGTATACTTCCATTAATCCAATGCAGTTATTAAGGAAGTCCATTAGGAAATTGAAGAGAATTGCTACATTATCAATCTGTGTAGCCTCAGCAATGCCACAGAGTGCTTCCAGTGTAGCAGTGATTTCCTGTTTCACTTCTTCCTCCTGACATATCTGTTGGAAGTTTTCTTGGTTTATTACATTCAAGAATCTCTGCTGAAGTGGCTGAAGAACCTGAAATTTTTTAGAGAAGTCACATTAACGTAAGCATACTATTATGTGAGATGTGAGGTTTAAGTGATATAGCAAGCTCATGGGTTGCTTTTGGCATGGCAGTACAAGAATCAATCAATTCCAGTTTCCAAAGGCTCGATTATATTATTATCTGTCACATTAATGTAAGCTGAAGGGGTAGTGATTAGTAATTCTCATTATCCATCATCACCTGCAGGCTGGTTTCAAATGGAACACCTCCATAAATATTTTATATTATTTTATACTGTTTAAACAAATGACAATGTCTTTCTCACAGTATTAGATTGTCTTCTAAATTCAGTACTGGGGGAAAAAAACTGCTATAGTTTATCAATTAAAGCATTAAGATTCATGTTCACTTCTGTGGGCAAACTGCTTCAGGGTCTCACAACTCTCCTAGTAAAGAACTTCTTCCTTATATCTAACCTGAACTTACCCTGTTTAAGTTTAAACCCATTACCCCATGTCCTGTTGCTATGGTTCCTGATGAAGAGCCTCTCTCCAGCATCCTTGCAGGCCCCCTACAGATACTGCAAAGCTGCTATGAGGTCTCCATGCAGCCTTATCCTATACATATAGAAGCCTTTCCTGTTATCTCTGACATCCCTGGCCAGACTTAATTCTAGCCTGGCCTTAGCTTTCCTGACCTGATCCCTAGCTTTCCACACAATGTCCCTCTGTTCTTCCCAGGCCGCCTGTCCTCACTTCCATCTTCTATAAGCTTCTTTTCTCCCCCCCGCTATAAGTTTTCTCTGCAGCTACTTATCCATCCATGGAGGCCTCTGGGCCTTCTTGCCCCATTTCCTTCTTGTTGGGACGCAATGCTCCTGAAAAGCTTCTATACAAGTTGATTTTGTGTCACCATAAAATTCACTAAACTAACTTGTTTGTACTACTGCCTAAAATGGAGGTAACAGAAGCATCAAAATAGCTTACCTCTGTCCAGTATTGTTGCTTTGTTTCCGTATCCATATGAGCAAAACCTCCTAAAACTAAAGCTTTCATTAGTGTTCTCTGCACAGAACTGGACAAATAGTGAAGAGGAGGGCTTCGCCTTGCAAATTGTTTAGCTAAATTCCACCAGTTTTCACACTGAATAACTAAGTTTGCCCTAAAAGAGGGAAAAAGTTTAATTAAAGACTTCACAACATTATATGAACAGAGCACATCATGTTGCTTAGCAGTTGTCAGAATACTTAGGGGTTTTTTTAATTCCTTTATTCTAAGGCTAGATCACTTTTCGATTTTAATCTTACTAATGCCTCACCCCTACATTTCTGAAGTACATACTCTGAAAACAGCTCAATTCACACGGGAGAAAAGCAGGGAAGCGCTCTAGTTTTATACACATACATGAAGTTAATGGACATGTTGTGTGGATTAAAAGCTTAGTCTCATTATGTCATCATAAAATAAGGAGTTTATTCCAGAACCAGCTCCAGTGGGTTTTAACTTTTTTTTTTTTTTTAAAGTCCTAAAGCATTTAAATACTCAAACTTCAGGTCACTCTTTCAGCAGCCTATGAATACATGACTGCATGTACACCTGCATGTCAATTCACAAAAGTAAAACATTCAAGAATTTCCTGCTTCACAGTCTGTTATACCAAAGAAAACTGAAATTTGTCTGAATCCACCAAATCCTGCTTTTTTCTTTTTTTTTTAGTCTAGTATGTTTACAAAATATTTTATATTGGCTCAGCCAGTACCTGAATTCTTAACCTGGAAGAACTTGTTCAACAAAACCAAACACAAAAATCCTTGCAATAAGAGTGGAGACCAGGAGAGTTTTCCCTTCTCATTGTTTAAGAGTGAGGCACAAAGGTAAGGGAAGGAGAGTGCACTTCTAAACAATAACAAAAACTAGATTATGTTTTGTCAAATACAGGTCTCACTCCTCACTTTGTCAGACAATTTTTATTTATTTTTTTTTTATTCCTAGTATATTACTAAGGTAATTTGACTTAGAGAGACATGAATATGCCCTATACCTGCATTACTTTGGCCAAAAAAATTGAAAGGAAGCAAAAGAAATGTTTTGACTTCCAGAGGTATAGCAACTTACCGCTCTCTCCTTTCCACTAATGTTACTAGTAGTTGTACAGTATCATTTGCAAGGTCCTGCTCTGAACTCCACACTGCCAGGTTACTGATCACTTTTTCTAAAAGGTAACCCACAATCCACTGGGAACCCTCTGTATCAGCACCAAATGCTGTACTAAATGGCAGACTTATCTATAAGAAAAGCATTAAAATGAGTGAGTTTTACAGAAGCCAGAACCCCAAAGTGTACGGTAATCATTGTCAGCAAATTCTTTTCAGGCTGTCACTTCTTCCCTACTTTTAATATACATAAATGTTACATACACAAAGGCAAAGAATACCTATAACAGAAAAATCTTTGCCAAATTTATCTTGCAATCTTAAGCACAACACTTAAAGAAAAATTTTATCTCCGTTACAAAATCTGCTTAGAGTATGTCTAGCTTTGAAGGCCAATGAAAGTTCAAAAGCTTTAAAAATTAGAAGATCCTAAAATCATCTCCCAGAAGTGTTTCCATGAATTTACAATGAAATTCCTACAGTGATAAAAAATATTAGAAATAACCTTAGCTGATCTAGATTACATCCTGTAAAAGCTTATTTGCATTGCAATTTTTCTGCATCTGCTTTCTTCAGATTGTTCCTTCAGTCTACACAGCTTTGAGGAAAGATGTCACATTCTGGCCCTGGCACATTAAAATATGATTCCTTAACATTGCCTGTTCTCCTGTCCTTGAAAAAAAAATCTCAAGAGTGAAATCCAAGGCTTTTGCAATAATTGTGCAGGGATTTCCTGTCAGCACACATTTCTAACTTTAAAACTCATGATATATATACATGACTGAGTATAACATTTAAACAGGTTTCAATCACTTTCACACATTAACACAAACTAAATGTGTGCATTTCCTAGTTAGTCTGTTTTGTTTCTTTACATGGTTTCTTATGGATCTCCTTCTCACGTGCTTTCCACTTCTTCCCCAGCTGGTACCTCCACAAATCCCTGGCTCTGAATAATATGATTCCAAATGTCTGCAAGCCTATGGCATATACATTTTTGTTAAGAAGGGGCCTCCTGAAGCATTAGTATTCTCAGTTGTTTCTATAGCGGAAATAAAAGAGGAGGAGGCTTCTTTCTTGAAACTTAGAGCTAACAGGACCTCCTCAGGATGAATGGCCTCCTTCAGCCAGCTGCATTACAGTTAGTTCGATAAGCAAATCAGGATCAAAGTCTAATCATGCTTAGTGTTGTCCAAATATGATAAGAAGTTGCTCTTTACAAGAATGCACCACTGAAATCATGATACACACAATGAGAATATATGAGAATCGGAAAGTAACATGACATTAGCTAATGTAATACTACCTTACTACCTTGTGATGGTGTTAAGTATCTAGTTCAGAATCATGACTAGGTTACTCACTAAATCATCCATCAAAGGCAATCACTGTATTAGAAATATACTATAAGATCTGATGGACAGTAAGGATAGCTTACAAAATGGTCAGTGAGTTTCACCCACTATGCAGGCCAAGAACGTGCTATGCTCTTCTGCTATGGCAATGGCTACAAAAAAACACATCAAACAACCCCTAACGGGAAAAAAAAATAAAAATCACATTTGTAATGTGCAAGAAGGGTCCCCTAACAACTTCTATTTCTGATTAAAAAACTGAAGAAAACCTCAAGTTTCAAACAAATTCCAAACGAAACCACTACCCATTTAACATTAAAAATGCTTTATCTTTGCACATTTAAAATATATATACTAACATCTGCATTCACAGGATGATATTATTGCTAATACTCACCAATTAATGCATAAAAGTCATATTCTTACCTGATCATACAGCTTTTCATCTACTAGAAGGTAAGTCTTTGCCCAACGCTTGAGGAACCATACAATATCTTTGCCCATCTGAGGGCTCAGGAGGTGTGTGAGATTTGCCCTTATTGCTCTAGATTCTACTTCTGACACTCTTAAAATAGCAGATAACAACCTGCAGATTTAAAATACAATTTAGGATGCCAAGAGTGGTTTTTGGAAAGCAAGGTGAACACTTTCACTTTTCATAAAATATGACAGAAGGAACAGGGTAACACAAAACAGTTCAACTTGAAGTAAAAAGCACCTGAATTTATTGTTTGTTTAAATGCAAGGAGAGAGAGGATAGACTGCCAAACATCATCTAAACAGTCAGAATATACATTTAAAAAAATACAGTGATTATCTTTGACATCAAAACTACTGCAACAAAAAATCCTCAAAAGCATTCTGACATTGAGGGAACAAAGACTGATGGACTACTACTTGGAGCGCTTGAACAGCTTTTCTGAAAAACTGGTTCTCCCTTGCATCATCAAGCTTAATGAACAAGTGGGTCCTAATTGCGCAGGTTTTGCAGTGTGATGTATACTAAAGAACAAATACAGAAATGTCCAGTTGTTTCTTTCTCTTTCACTGCTATAGAGAAACAGTCCAAAATAGACCACAATCAGAATACAATCAGTCCATAAAACTACATTAAATAGTAACTTTTGCAGTATATAAATTAAATTTGGTAAGAATGTGATATTGCACAAGGAATTTAGGAGTTGATGGTTGTCTATTTCTTGAAGATGTTTCAGAGCTATTGCCAAGAAGCCTCAAATCTCTCCGTATTTAGATCTGACTATTTCTATCACCACTGAGACTCTGCATCAAGAAATTCCATTTGATGACCACTTTGTGAAGCTTCCAATAGTATCAATTAGCAGCATTCAAACTTCTAACCATTAGGCACATCATTGCTAATGAAGATCTATTTTTCCCTAGCCTCTTCCAGAAGAAGAAATGTTAAGTAGATAACTGCTAATCTTGGGTAATCTTGTAATTTTCTGAAGTGTGAAGATTCAAATTGAGGAATCCTTTGTGGGCATCAGCTTTATGGCAAAAAGAAAACAAAAATACCCCGTCCTATTGCTTTTATAGGCTGTGTATGTGACAATTCCTCCCTCACCGAGTACCAATTCTACTGCTACTGCCAAGCTTGGGCAGTAACTCATCTTCAAAGAAGACAAGCTTACTAGTGCTCTGGAAAGCATTTGCTTAAGCTGTATATGTGCTGAATGAATTCCAGAGTATATTATTTAAGGATTTTGATCTACCAGCTTTATGGTAATTGAAGTAATTTTAAGGATTTTCTGTAATAAATAGATCAAAGATGGAGTTTCAGTAGAGACAGAAAAACATTTATGTTTATTTCTGAGACTTTGGCTCATGTTCTCTGTTAAGACTACTAGGTCAATCTAGTCAATTTCAGCCTTCACACAGCTTGACTTTTATCTGTTTTGCTGCCTTACTCTCATTTTTCTTCTTAATCCTCCCTCGGCTCACCTTGACTTGAATATCATCTCTATTTATCCTTACCTTTTTTTATCCCTCTGCCCAAAAAAACCCACTTCTTTTCTGTCTTTTCTTAATCTCTTTTACAGCATTGCCTTAATAAATGTCTGTTATAAAGCCATTCTTATAACTTGTCTTTAATACTAAAGAGACATTTCTTTTCCAACAGTCAGTGTTTACATACTGCTTTTCAATTTTTACTTTTTTTTTACTTTACTTTTTTACAATTTTTACTTTTACTTTTCAAATTTACAAAAGTCCATTCACATTCTAATTTTTTTTTTGCTCTGAAAAAGCATTTAACATACTTAACAGCACGAGAAGTATCCTTACCTAATTACAGAATCAGTTCTGTTGTACCCTGGGATGGAAGAGGCTTTTTCTCCTGGAGATCCCAGAATCTGAAGTGTTGTGTTGATGTCAACCTCAGCTGAATGTTTAATGGAATATTCCATTACTTCTGGAGGTATTAGCGGAGTCTCTCCCTGAGTATCATTAGCCAAGAGGTAGCCTTACATTAAAAAAGAAAGAGTGATCACAACTTTCTACCCTAGGTCAATGGATGGCTTTTTGATTAGAGAATCTATTGGCTTAACTGCAGACATCACACCAGAATCAAATGTTTGTACAAACCCTGACTAACACTGTTTATATATGTGTAACTTTACAATCCTTAAAGCCATTCAGTAGAGATGACCCTAAAATGACAAGAAACCAAGACTGGAAAAAAAAATAACTAACCTAAAAGAGAGAGAGAGAAAAAAAAAAAGAATACTTAAAAAAGGCTTTGGTTCACCTCAAAGAATTTCAGCCAATTCAACTACTGATGGGGAAAATCAAACAAAAAAAACCCATTTTGCTGTCACTTTTTTTCTTCTATCATATGATAAAAGAGCCTTGATTTAGAACTTTCCCCACTGAGTCCATCTCATTTGGGACTTCTGTTCCATTAACATTTCAAATCTGCCGGAGACTTTCAGACAGCAAGCACATGTGCTGTAACAAAGTCTTCTTAGCATAGCAACTACAGACCAGGTGAATCATGGGATTTTAACACTCTGGTGTCCATACAATTAATTCCAGCTTTAGTCGTAGCTTTCAGTGTCTGATCTCATAACCATCTGTGAGGTCTGTTCCACAGTTATACAAAATCGTAAAACACATTCATGTGAACATCTGAGAGCGACTAACACAGATGTTCAAAAAGATCCTATAAAATTTTATCAAGTACACATTTTTCCTAACAAAGTACAGACACTATCTTAGTTGTTACTATGTTCTGCAAACAGACGCAAGATAATTCCATTTAAAAATCAAAATCAAACAGGTTCTAAATTCAAGTTCCATGAAAGAAAAAAAAAACCAGGATAGGGATCATCAGCACTGAGAGATTCTGGAACTTAGTTCTTCATCACCTCTGAGTAATACCGTTATCCTGATCTCATGTTGATTCCCCTATAAAGTCATGTGCCCCCAGACAGTACAACCGATATCATGAACTGACTAATTTCTTAAACAGGTTGACACATGTTAAGAAAAGAAACAAAAAACCAATCTATAAGAAAGTTAATTGTGGGAACTTCCAAAGGGCATTACCTCATGTAAAGATTTCATCAATCTTTTAAAGATAATATTCAGATTACTCAAGGCAGATGAAAGTAAAACACTTTACTTTGTGAGTAGTATATGTAAGATGAAGGTATCATTAGGGATAAAATTTATAGTCAGTCAGCAGTTGATATACAGGGAATTTTTTTTGTCCTGAGGTGTTCCAGCTGCAATAAGAATACCAGAATAAACACTATTTAAAGCTGTTCACTAACCTGTGACTAAAATAAGCCAATGAATATCCTCATACAGGTCATCAAGCACTTTATTATCAACTGAGCCTGATGCTGGTGAGGCAAGTAACTGCTGCTGATGCCTTTGCAACTGACCATGGAGCCTTGTCACTCGGTCTTCTAATAAACTGTGGATAAATAACAACATAATTTTACTGGTTTTAAACTATTTTGGCAAAGTCAGGCTTTTCAGATGTGATGGCTTTATTGATTTGCATTCATGACTATTTTATTAGTACCTTGTAAGAAGAGGTATACAGTGTTCTGCAGCAATTCTCCCCAGCATGCCTACACTGGCCAACTGGTCACAGAACTGGTCTCTGTCATCTTCCTGCAGCTCACTTATTTCTTCTTCTTCCCGAGAGGCCACGCCATTGGCAGTCTCATTATTTCAACAAAATCAGAAGCAACCAGTTAGTATTATACTTGTTAAATTTTATCACTGCCACAATATTCTACATTATTTTTGCGTTTTCTTTCCACGTTTTCCATCCATGTTTTGCGTGGATGAACAGACTCATACTAAATTAGACAAAGAATAGTTAACAGAGGACTAAACGCAGCTTCATACTGTTTTAAAATCAGCATTTCACAAATTCATTAGCAAAATACCCTATTCAGTTAATTGTATATTTGCTACCGTTCCCAACAGTGCTCTCAAGTAAAAACATTATCTCTGAAAACAGTCAAAGATAAGAGTTATGAAAACTGATACTTGTTATTAATAGGAAAAGGCCAAGGTGAACAGTAACAAAACCAGCTCCTTTACACCAGAGTTGTTTATAAATCAGATCTGTGGACCGTCCACTGTTAGAAGTCAAAGATGTTCTCAGTTGTCTGAGATCTTACATCAGTAACACAATAAGCAGTATTTTTAATGATGAAATGAAAATAATCTCTTTCATTAAAGATTTTACATAACCCATTGCTTGGGGGGGTGGGGGGGGAGGGAAGGGGAGCTTTATAAAAAGTAAATGCTGTAACTTCAGGGAAGCAGAAGACTAATAATAATCATCATGATCATCTAATTTCTTGCTGATGCAGAAGTTGCACTGTTTGATTTCTCAAAGCTTATCTCAATTACATTATGAAAACCAATAAAATAATAATCAGACCTGAATCCTTGAAGGGATGAACCATGATATGTAGCAACTAAGTACTGATGTTAAAAATAGTTTAAAAAAACAGCTCTTAGAGAATCATAAAATTTCCACAACTAACAAAATAAAATACACATGACAGTGAAAGCTATCAGTCTGTTTTGTTTCTATGAAGGCTCTGGAAAACTGAATCCACACACAGCTCTTTATCCAAAGTGCTTTAAACCCATCTTTTCTTCATGTAACCCAGCAAATCATTCTCTTCTAGCAACTTCAAAGTTGCAGCTGTTTACTGAAGGGTGAGCCTCTGGTCTCAAAGCAGAGACTGAAAGTTCCTGTTACTGCTTTGATATTGAACAAGAAGCATTCTAAAATGCCAGCTGTGGCTTTTAAAAGGTTACCCATGGGATAAATGACTTATCTCACAGAATGACATGAATTAACCTGTGTATACAAGTTATGTCAAGACCGCCTGATATGAGTTCAAAGTTCTGTTGTGAAATATTTCTCCCTGGTTTGGCACTGTTATTACCATCTGTTACATATTGGGAGTGCAGAATTAAGTTTTATATGGTGCTTTCTCTAGAATATAGTAATTCATTTTATCCAAAAGAACCACATAATATTGTGAGTTTCTTCTAGCCTGAACATGGTCTTTCTACATTTTTTCAGATATTTATGCATGTCAATTACACTTCAAAATTATATTTTAAAAGTATATGAGTGCAAGGTAACAACCATATAAAAGGTTTACAATTTCATATAGGATTTTTTATAGGTCCTTCTCTAGGACCCTAATCCAGAGAAAGACAGTCAACAGTTTAGTCATCTTATCTGTGGAAAGAACAGTAAGACGCACATTCATTTGGGTAACAGGTTTACTTTTTTCAATTTATTTTTTTTATTATTTCCAACTTTATATTACTTTATTTCCTCTTCAGAATGACAGAAACAGTGGAAAACAGCCACTAAGGAACAAATTCAGCGATTTTTAATTTTCAAAGTCACAAATACTAATTCTACACTAGCTCCCTTCAGCTACATAATACACTACACACCAAAAGACATGGGCTAGTTACTATATATCATCATCAAAAAATACCAGTATGGGGGCTTACCAAATTCCTTGTACCATCAGGAGCAGCTAGGTGGCACTGAATGTAGGAATTAAAGACCTGAACAGCATGCTGGGTAAAGAAACCTTTATGGAAATGTTTGTCATCTTGTACCAAAGTAAGCCAAGATTCCAGCAACTTATCATATGCTTCCATATATACCATGTCATCTTTGTCAAGCTGTATGAGATAAAAGAAACAAAAATCTTAGTCCTAAATGACACAGAGGAATATACTTATATTCATGATTATTTAAGCAATGTTCTTCTAATGTTGAAACAATTTAAAAAAGCAGTCACAAAACCCATCTAAAGATAGCCAAGAAAACAGAATGAACTGAAGCAACACATCAAAAAGGTCAATGCAGCTTTCATGCTTGCTAGGCTTTAAAAACACAAAGTGTTTAGCTATTTCTCTTCATGTGATGTTCAAAATCAAAACAGTATTAAATTAACCCACTAATGCATGATTACCTAAACACAGAAGCTACCAAGCTTCTACCCCAAAGATGCCAAGCAGCTCAGCTCTTACTGAGAAACAAAGTATTAACCCATTTCTTTTTAACTAGACAAATATGAATCATGGGCATACAGATTTGTATGCGCTATTTCTGAAATAAAGATAAAAGATGCTAATTCTCTGTTCCTGAGGAAATCGTTGCAACACTGCATGTGCTCAAGAAACCTTATTACAGGTAACCAGTTTTTATGATGATACATAACTTCCCATTCTATGAACAAACAAAAAAAAAGCAGAATTCCACAGAGTAAGCCTGCACCTCCAACTGCTTACTCAATTTACTCTAATTGCTTACTGCATCATGGTTTTAGTTATTCCTATATGTTTCTATGTAGTACACAAGCTGCAAAAAGAAATAATGTATCTGAAAAACAAAGTCCCAGGTTACAGGCAAACTAAAGAACCCAAATAGCAAAGAGGCCATTTCTTTCTAAAAGTATTTTTAATGTACCTGTTAACTTTTTGATGCAAAAATTTAACTTGGAACTATACATCTAACTTCAAATAACCTGTGACTGTACAGATAAACATGCTGCTAAAGCAGGACATTCCTATCCTCTAAGAAGTCTTCTCAAGTTTTAAACAACAGGATCACTCACAAAAGTTAGTCTGAGATAGAAGAGCTCAGTAAAATGATGGCTTAATGAAATATTAAAGCCTTAATCATGCTCCAGACAGAAGAATTTCTGACTTTCAGTGAAGTTACAGACATGGCTGGATGAACAGGCAAGGAAAACACTGGCTGGAAAACTGATACCACGTTGGAAGCATTTCAAGACAGTTTCACAGCATCATTTTATAACTGCAAAGTGGTCATATTTACAGAAGGAAAATACGGGATACACTGATACAAGTATGAAAACAAAAGCTGAAGATGACAAGGAGAGAGCCAAAATCTCATCTAACAGTAACATAAGCCACAAATTTAGGATGGGCACCATATATTTCTAAAACTTGCCTAAAAGACACATGAATTCAAAGACTGTCATTCAATCCTGAAGTATTTTGACACGTGTATATTTACATATATAACTTACATATAAGTTTTAATAATGTATAATAATCCAGAGCATAAATCAATAGAGACACGTCTTTTTATAAACAACAAAAGAACTCAAATCTATCCAATTCATACAGAAGTGAATGCCCCAGAAAAAAAGTTTTTAACACTTTATGGTATTCTCATAAGGAAGCTAGGATTAATAAGAGCCTCCATAAATACATGCCAAAATAGTAGAAAGAGTTTATTGTTATTGAGCAAATTTGATCACAAAGAAACTACCAAAAATTCCCAATCCTTATTTCAGATGAGCTACCGCTGGGCTACCAAAGATGCCACACGGGCACATTAAATGACATGCTGTAGACTGGTGAGCTAAATCGTTCTGATGTAACCAACAGACGAAATTGCAGAGCCCAGTTCAGCACTCAGACCTTCAGGAGAGGCACGATAAAAAAAAAATCAGTAAAGTCAAAGCAAAAATGTTTGATTTCTCTAGTATGGGAAACATGGGTATTTCTTCCGTTGCAGTCTGATGACCCTTTAAACTTCTAAAATTTGCCAAGCAGCAACAAGCTGGAAAGAGCTGGAAGCACAACAGAGAGGACTAAGTTCAGAATGATCTCTCCCATCACATGATACTGAAAAAAAAATATAATGAAACACGAGCACTGCATTAAGATTCAACTGGGGAAAAAAGGCCTTTAGTATAATTTTATTTCTATTTGACTTTTAATCCAACATCCTGTTCATACTCTTCACTAATTCAAATGGAGACTATTTGATTTCTGCTTCTGCATAAGCATTGTTAAACAAGGTGTTTAAACTCCCAGCACTGCTGAAGCTTAATGCCCTTCACCAGCATAGCTTTTCAAGTGAGTGTTTCAACATCATTCAACCAACCTCCCCAGCTGCAACAGGCAGGTTAATGTGAAACAGCATTTGGTATTATGTTTGGACTGGGGTATTTTCCCCCCTTGGTTTAAAATCAGTATTAGCTGCTTTGAAGTGGTTTGCATATTATGGTTCGGGACCTCCTAAGTTTTCATAGCAGGTCTTCAGCTAAGCAGGCTCCTTGTGCCTGACAGGGTTTCTGCAATGATCACAGGAGGCATTCTGCTCACATATGAAGCAGCAGAAATATGGAGAAAACAGCTTTTCCAACCAGCAAAGCTTAGGAAGTACACCTGCCTGCATTCTGCTGCACATCAGATTTCCAAGAAGTTCCAGGAATATTATGAGGACTCTAGTGAGCCCAACACACACAGTATTTTATCTACCAAATGTTCTTAATTAACAGACAGTACATGAGCTCACAGAAGGTCTCACTACAGGCAGTCTAAACAAGAAGCTCAGGAACACATTAACCATGGCTGGGGTATTCCTAAGCCAAAAGATTGTTTTCAGGGATGCGAAGTAGTATATGTACAGGCACAGCACGCAGTATCATTATGCCTCTGTAGCATGTCTTATTGCTGACACACTGCTAAGATACAAGAGTTGGTTTTTTTTTGAAGGACCACCACCAACAGGATTCTGTATCTTCCTAGAAATCAGAGAAACAGCATGAAGTTGAGATGTCTGTAAGAGCTATGACAGAATGGAAAGGGTGGAAGTGTAAATGTTTCTATTCGCAAAGAACGATTCAAAGATTCTAGGCCACTGAGAAAATTCTCTCTTAAAAAAAAAAAATCTTGCATTCAATCTGATGCTGCTGAATCTGAGAATATATTTAACACTGAAAAGACTTTCTTCAGCAAAAAAATATGGGATTATGCAAGAGCAGGCAGCCACAGTTTATTCGGATAAATAGCCAGCCATTTCCAAACAAACTTAGTACCACACAGTGGTACAAGCTACCATATGCTTTTGCGAAGAGATGAAGTGTTTTGAATGGCCTTATGTTAAGCACTCTTTTCATTAAATATGGTTGCATATTCTAGCTCTCAAATAACAGAGCAGAGGAAAAATCATTTATTAAAATTATTAAAACATTAATTTAAATGATGAGTGTCTGTGGTTTTGCTGCATCTTTTCTATAAGGGTTTCAGGAGCATTCTTAAATGTGCTAGTAAGCACCAAAACATACATTCAATGTTATGCTAGAAAGTCTCAAAAGCAGAGCAAGTTTTGGCCAATAAGGTGTGGAAATTAGCTGTACTATATATTCTAAATTTAATCACCAATTTTTTGATTAAGACATGAACACACTTGAAAGTTTCAGTGAGTGCGGGGTCACATGTAATACATTTTAACCTTGCAGCAAAGAAACAATCTAATGCTCTGCAGGAAATGCTGATTAACACACCTGTGATCTCTGGTAAAGAAACACATCCACCAACTTTATAACTAAGTACTTTTATAATTGTTTTCAAATGCAGGTGATTAAGCCCAGTCAATAGAGCAAAAATGGAAAAAATTCATACTTTTTAATGATAATGAGGGACATATTGGCTAACAACTTAATAATCACACTTTAAATAGATAGCTACTGCACATAAAAACAGTTCAAGGGCAAGACTGTTTGCTTTAATTCTTATGGGCTTTTTCCCTTAAACTAGGCCTCTACAGAAGTTATCTTTACATGCAGTTTTTAGAATACTCAGACTATCCCAACTGCTCTTAGATTTTACAACTGAAGTCTGAGAGAAGTAAACAGAAAAAGTCCTCTGAATTTCTGTGCTAGATTTGTTCACAGAATTCCCATTTGAACTGCGTCAGCAATGAAGGGATGATTCGAACAGCTTAAAAGTATGGGGTTATCAACAGATCTTAACAGCTACATTAACTCAAAACAGAAGTTCCTGACTCAGAACTCTTGACAACAGTTAAGTTTCAGTCTGTCCGTATGTTCACGTAGTCATTTTAAGCTTTCAAGACTAACTCATTATCTACAACAGTTTTCAGAAAAGTCCTACAAGAGCAAGTCAGCAATATTTTTAAATGAATCCATGCTTTCTAAAATGAAAAATGTAACAAGTGCTTTGAATCAAAGTCTGAATGATGCACAGTGTGTAATTACGTTGTTCAAAAAGAAAATCCTCAGATGTGATTTCAGAAATATCTAGAACAAAACCACTGAATTCACAACAGTTATTAATAAAACAGCCAAATTCTCATGTTACTTACGCTTATCATAAATAGGGACAAAAAAACCAAAAAAAGACTACCTGCTATTTGAGAGTAGATACTTACCACTTCTTCCAAGGCAGCGCTTCTTCCAAAAGAACAGGTGAGGTGTGCAAGGCAGTTAACAAATGAAGAGAAAAGTTCATTTGGAATGGCAGTTAAAATATTGCGAGGAAATACAGTTATCAGGTTGCTGATAATACTGGAAATTCCCACTGCTTCAGAGTCTTCTATTTCAATTCTAAGGATAGAAACAGCAGTTAGTTTTTGCCACTAAGAAAAATTCTAGAAGTTAATTGATTTTGTTGGGATATTTTCAATCAACAAATCTATTTCACATTACTTAAGCCCCACCTACTTTAAACTGCCTTCTCTTAATTTCAGTAATCCAACAGTAAGCACAAATTACATGCAGAAATAAGCAAGCCATACCAGTTCTCCACACAGATTTGCTACACTCCAAACTAAAGATTAAACTATGCCATCTAAATTTAGAGAGGAGGCATACATACCCATTGATAGTATTCAGTAATCCCTCAATGAAGTGTGCCAGGTAATCAACTTGTGAACCTTCATCGGGAAAGACTGGCCCATGCAAAGACGCCAGCTGTGCCAGACACTGTAATGAATCTTGGGCCATATCTGTATCTTCTCTGATTTTTCGATGTACCTTTCAGGAAGTGAGATAGTTAATAATACACAAAAATAGGGTGTTCTTACAACAGTCACATGGCTCTCAATCCAAAAGAGCACACACCAAAAAAAAGCTTACTAGAACTTCCATTCAGTCTGAAATGCAAAGGTTTCTACAGCTCTCTAAACCATAGTAAACACCAAAACCATGATTTGGCTCACAAAATCCTAGCCTCGAATTAACTCACCGAAACTAACATTTAGTTAAGTCTCACCTACATGTTGAAAATTGAACTGTCCACTGAATGTTACGTCTTAAAGAGAGAAACAGATGCCAGCCAGTCAGACATACTGCTCCTTCTAAAAACAGCAATAATGACAGTCATCTCTATTATGCTAACTATGCCTAGGCTACAGAGTCTTGCTAAAGTTAGTCAACAAGTTCAATCAAGATTATATAGATGCTTCTTTAGCAGAGGTAAACACTGAAGACAGACAAAAAAAATGAATGCATCACTTCCTTGGCAGCAACCCTTACATTATACGAGACCAACAATAATCTTCCTGTATATCTGCAAACTGTTATGTCATTACATCTGCTGGTAACTCTAGATTCAAATCTTAACTTTTTAGTAATCATATTCTCACGTACTTATTTTAATTGCCAATTACGGATTTAAGGTATTTTCTTAGGCTCATGCCTCCCATTTTTTCACATAAGATAATACTGACTGAATAAACATAGGGTAGCTTTTCCTCCCAGAAGCCAAGTTAGTTAAATTATTTCAGCACTATTACACATAAAAGAACAGTTAAAACACTAACCATTTCTCTGTGGTGTTACAGTTGCAACTTCACCCAACTCATAACTAGCTGGATTAGCTGCATAATTAATCTCTGAAGATCAAGGTGCAGGAGAAACAAACCCCGCAACAGAAATACCCCTCCTAATAAACATCCCACACTAGGCTGAGATTAGACATGAAGGGGTCTCTCTAAAATGGCAGTCCTGCCAACTTTTGCAAGGTTATTAAAATTTCTCAGATCAGATACATGCGTATAAATTACTACCATTCACTTACATTATTTCAAATAGCAAACTAATACTACAAGCCTCAACCACTGCAAATCAGGAATCTAAAACCAAAACTGAAGGCATACTGCCCTGCCTTACATTTGTTCAAAAATAATCAAATACAGGCGAGTTTTGGTTACTATCACATAAAATGGAAATGTATTAAAACATTTCTGCATGTTACTCAAAGTGTTATTCTTAGCATGAGTAAGTAATTGTAAACCAACCCAAGAAAGAGATACCCAACTCTGACAAATTCATACTATTAAACAAGGAAGGGTTAATATGTAACCCAAAAAGCTATTTGCATG
The DNA here is from genome assembly GCF_033783945.1 of Neopsephotus bourkii. NCBI lineage: Eukaryota > Metazoa > Chordata > Aves > Psittaciformes > Psittacidae > Neopsephotus > Neopsephotus bourkii. Next base: position 6,970,117 of record NW_026902113.1, read on the forward strand.
TGGAGGTTCACAGCTGACAGTAGCAACTGTCTGGATAGTCTAGACAGCTGTTCAGATTGAGTGTAGCTGCTAAGAGTTCTGCCAATGATTTTTTCACCTTTTCAAAACTGCTGGAACAGAAAAACTTGCAGTCAGACCCAAAAAACATATAACTTATTGAAAAATCCCATAAAGCAAAGACGTGCCCAAACACATATCAGACAACTCTCAAGGAGCACTGGAGTTATATTGACCTTGCCTAAAAACAATTTTATCCAAGTTTTGAGCACATTATTTCTCTGCTTTGCAAAAATTAAAATAGCCTGAGAATGCTCAATTCTGAGATTCTAAGAAAAGTAACAAGATACAGTATCACATAAAATGAATTTATAAGCAAATACATGTTGCTGCTGCAGTAACCTGTAGCTCAGCAGCAACTACAAACTTCTTCCAACAGTTGTAGAAAGAACACACTACTACTTTTATCTGGTTTAATATGTGTTTTTTTTTAAATTACAGAAAATGAGTGTTATATTCCCCTTTCCCAACTCTCCCCCATCCTTCCCAAGTTAATTTATCTTAACTTTTTTGGATTTACTTTGTGCTGAGGAAAGAGACACAAAACTCTATGCTGAAACTGGCTAGAAAATTGCAAATACATTACTTATTTTCAGCTGTTTCACTAAGCAAGTGCTTTAAGATCAGCAAACACATAACGTTCATTTGATCTTTCTGAGAGCCATTACACTGTATCTGAAAGATACTCTATTACTGCTCATCATGCTTCTTATTTGATGAGTACATGTAAAGAAGTATCAAATGTGTAAAAGTTTAGATCACTGTACACCTTCTACTTTTGTTAATGATCATCAGTATTAGGCAATTTATAGGCAAAATACATATTCTGTAACCTAAGAAAAATACAACACTTCTGTTTGCTTCATAAGCAAGCTGAAGTTAACAGAATCAGTCCTACCTGTTGCAAAAGGAAGAGTCCAATAAAACCGTTTTAGAACAGGAAGGAGCTGCTTTCCCTGTGGTCTGGACTATGAAAGTTGAAGAAAGAAACTTACTGTAAAGAAAAGCTCCATAACTCTGCTGTCCAGGAGGGTCTCGCGCCAGGATTCTGTTGGCTTTAGCATCACATTTTGTGAGGATTCAAACATAGCTATATAATGTCTGCCCAGTTATCTGGTGTCAAGGTCAACAATAACATTCCTACTTGGCTTTAAAAAAATCCTAGATACAACAGGATCCATTCAGAAAGAATGTAATGGAAACAAACTTTAAGCCTCTTCACATACACAGCATAATTCATGCATGAGGCCAAGGAATAAAAGGTATTAAGTATTGAAAAAAAGAATGCTCCAGGAATGTTAGATAACAGTTTGATCATAATTATGAGACATACCATGGTGATACGATCACTTTGATAACCAGGGTGTCTAGTGTGACACAGCGAGAAGGGAAAAAAGCAACCGCAATTAACAGGTGTTAAAATTTATGCAAAATAGGAAATCATTTTCTAAAAAATTTTCCTGGCAGCTTTTAGAAAGGCCTTATGAGAGCTAATTATAGCTCACTGAAATCTATATCCTATTTTTCTAAATAGCCAAATACGTGCCACAGAATGCAGACAGGTTAGCCCTGCAGTAATCTACATTTTTTAATCACTCTGTGAAGAACAAAAGCTTAAGACACCACAATGATTGCCATACTAAGCACGTTTGTAAGACACACATGTAAAACATGCACACCGTGAAGCCTGCACTCGTTTCAGTTCTTACCATGTGTTCTGGCATAACTTAAACTACTAAATTCTGCAAATGTGAATCAGCAAAAACATTTAAACAAACAAGTTACATTCATTCCTTCAGTCTGATCATGCAAAACATGCTTATCAAAGATTTTTGAAAGTGATTCCTTCCGTAACATCCCCAATCTGAGCAGTAGTAAAACTGCTTTAACTCAGTGACTTACAACTTTTTTAAACCCTTCATTATCCTCTCTAATCTCTTTCTGACACAACCATCACAAGTAACAGCATGCTCAGCTGCATGCAATTTAATTATTGGTAATGAACCACATTAACTTTTGTATTCTAAGTCAAAAGGTATTACAAAAAATGGTGTATAAGATTTATTTATATGTCTAGAAGAAAATAAATTCCACTATGGTATCATCCTAGAAAGCAGACGTCTTAACTTTTGGTTTTTTTTTTTAATATAAAGCAAACATCTAGCTTAATATGAATTGTTGCACAAGGCAAAACGCACAATTTTAGTTTATTTACACTTGTCTTCTGAGTTCTGCCAAAACCCCAAATTCCTAGCAACAGTGTGCAGAATCACAGTCCAAAAGCGTGACTTTTTCCATGGCACAGTACCAAGTGGACTTTCACTGGTGGTACATGTCCAGAACTGTTGCCAGCATGTTTTAACATGTAAGAACAATCAGGGGTTTTCATATTAGTGCAAAACATTTCACCATTTTCAAAGTTATCAGTGTGTACTGAACTATACCAATCACAGAATTGTCCATTTTACTTCCATCTGAAATATAGATGTAATTTAAGCGACAGAAAATGCCTCAGGTCTCCCAGATTAAAAAAATTGAAGGATGAAATCCTCACATGCAAACATCCTTTTTCATTTGGAACATTTTAGAAAATACAGTATTTAAATTTTTTTTAATTGACAAGAGTATCCTTTGCTGTAACTCTCCAATAAATAACTGGCTTAGTAATACATCAATATTAGAAGGTGATAGCAGATAAATTACCAATCTCTGGAAATCAATTTGCTCTTTGCTAGGTTAAGTCTGCAGAGACCAACTATATAACAATTTTTGCGTGGAATAAAAGAAGGGCTCCTTTGCTGTCACTATTTTAACAAGCCTCAGTATTTAGCAGCCCTATCCTGTTATTTTTAGTACCATTTCTCATACTAATGGACTGATGACACATCTGACAATAGCAGATTTGTGGGCAAAATATCTATTCACTGAATAATACAAATTATGCCTGCAGCTATCATGAAGATTTTACACTCATTTTCCAGTATGTACTGGATGTATGCAAACATTACCGAAATTAGCTGTGGAAATGCTTGCTTCTGTGAAACACATCAACTTATTCTGTGCTATAATTCAGCCTTATTAACAGTGGTCCAGTTACACCAAAACCTGAAAAAAACCCAGTACTAAATTATGTAGTACATGGGTGTACATGGGCCAAATTCAGACTTCAAAAATTAATCTACTCGTCAATACATATAAAGAGACAAAAAGCACAGAACTAGCACAACACTTTTTTGTAACCGCTCAAGCTATAACACAGACTTCGGATAAACATAGATCATTCTCTACTATGACATCCTGAAGGGTTTTATGGTTTTGTTGGGGTTTTTTTATTTATTTATTTTTTAAGGACAGACAATTGTAAACGACTTGTGGTAACAAATATCGTTTATAACATTCTCAGTTCTACTGAAGAATGAGTAACAGTTCACTTTAAGTGACATGAAAATTCAAGCTAGATAACAACTACCAGAAGTACAGCAATGTTTCACCCAGTTTACAAGTCTGAAGACACTGATTGCTACAAAGAAACTTCTGCTTGAATCAGAACAGATTATTCAATAACATGTACCAAGGTCTACTGAAAAGCATAAAAATATAATTAGATGCCTGTGTGTATAAGGCTGATATGCTCACTAATTAGTGCCTAGAGAAGAATAGTAGAAAACCATACTCTTTAAGATGGATTTTATTTTCTCTTTGCCTAAATTTATGTACATAGACATTAGTTCTATGCTTGGCTTTGTTTCATGAGTTAGAGGAATAAGAGCAATCTCTTTAAAGTTCTAAATTTGTAATTTTGGAAAAAAAGGAAGTTTTATATGCTTTTTGGAGAAATATATTTTAAAAAGAAAATCAAACATAAACGAAATTAGTTTTCCTCGCATGCTTTGCCTGTTAAAGGAAGGGGCTGATAGCTGAAGATGAGTATCAAAATATTTTTTTTATCCTAAGGCAGCCATGAGGGATTATAACATTTCACTTCAGAACTTCCCACAAATTCCAGTATCTGAGAACAGATCCCAGTCTTTATTCCTAAAAGCATCAAGGCTTGTCCTTCCACAAAGCTGTAAATTAAGAACTCAGAAAAGCAAAGCTGAGATTTCCTCTGCCAGACCCTTATTCACAAGTGTCTACAGTTGCAAAGAACTACTCAGGAATGGAGGGAAAACTCCTGGAGTGCCAAGGCCTGAGTATCTTTCTTAATATTCATTTAATAACTTCACTTTTGTTGTTTGGAACATTTTCTGGAGAGTTTTGTGTCAGTCAGACTTACATTTTATAAATCAAAAACTGCATTAGAAAGGTAAATGCATGGAAATCTGCCATCCAGTGTTATAATGTTAACATACTGACTTTCTTCGGCTTTTTAAGATCTCCTCTGGCTTGCTAGCCAGTCAGCTGAACACATGGGGTAAGTCTGTGAGCAACTGCCTAAAGTGATGATGCAGAGGCTTGCTGCCCCCTATGGAGAAACAAATCTTTATATAGCTTAATGCTCCCAGCAAATATATTCAGGATTCAGGAGAAGGAACGTATGCTTAAATATTTAATTATTGAACACAATTATTCTTAACTGTCATGAGAATGAAACAGCTACTTTGTGTTGGAGACACTGGACTCAGATTGCAGCAACAGGTGTAGGAAGTGCTGGAAGACCCAGCCTAATTTTAAAACCGGTCAATTCCGAAGCTGCACGCAGTGCAGCCATGCTAGTACCAAGTCTCATGTTGCCCACCCAAGCGGATTCTGCAACTCCTGCTACATTTTACTGCTATGGTTATACAGCTGGTAGTGTGAAGGATAATCACTTTAAGCCCAACTTACACTTAAAAGCACATATGCAAAGTGACTGTCATGCAGACACAGCTCAGGAGTCACACCTTTCCACTACTATATACTCACTGCCATTTAGGAAGCTGATGACAAATCACTGCAGAACTGAAACTTAAAACCACTGGGCAAGAGAACAGAAGAACAAAACACAGGTTAGCTATAAGGAAGAAGTTCCTTATTGTGAGGGTGGTGAGGCACTGGAATGGGTTTTCCAAGGAACTTGTGAATCCTCCATCCCTGACAGTGTTTGGTGCCAGCCTGGATGGAGTCTTCGGTGACATGGTTTAGTGTGTGGTGTCTCTGCCCATGGCAAGGGGGTTGGAACTAGATGATCTTAAGGTCCTTTCCAACCCTAAGTATTCTATGTTTATATATATATAAACAGTTCCCCTTTGTAAAGAGGGTCATTAATGGTTTGCTTTCCTCTTCTGATATTAATGCTTTTAAGATGCTCTCTCACTGCCAACTGATTTCAGGACTCATTCAGGTAAACCCAAATGTTTAAAAATCCAATATAAATACAAATACGTTTAGTGACAATATGATCAAATTCAGGGGATATGTCTATCTTGGTTTTGCCCAACTTTGTCTTAAAAAGTTGCTAGAAACGATTGTCAAAAAAACCCACAGTACTCTCAAAATAATTTCTAAGCTTCAGGGATTTCAAAGTCAGGTCCTATCTAAGAGTAGGTAAGTAAGGTACCTAAGAGTAGGTAGGACCTACCTACTTACCTAAGAGTGGTAACTTTGATAAATGCAGCTCTCTTTTGCACTTTTTTAAATACAAATATTTAGTTACACTGAATTTTTCTTTATATCCCAAACAATAGCCAGGACGTTACCCCAACCCTTCATCTTCCAGATAAGGACAGATTGCTGTAGTAAATTCAGAATAATCCCAGGCTGCTAACAAACACAAGAACTAAGGAAAGCAGCCCTGCTGCTGAGGGAAATCTGTGTTGTCACTCCTTGGTACACGTTCAATCATTTCTGCAGCCATGCAACAAATCAAACTAGGGACCCGAATCTGCTAAAATAAGTTTTCAACCAGGTGGTTCTCTGCTCAGTATCATGCTCACTGGAGGTGTCAAGGCAGCATGCTTTTTCAAAGGCAATGCCAACTTGAATCATTCTGCAAAACAAGCTTCAAGTTTTCTTGAGGCATTCTATGTGTTTTTCATACATTTCCATTATGCATAACAGATGCTACCAATCTGGGTTGGACCAAGTTCAAATCTTGAAAGTCTGCAGAGCTATATGGTTCACAGAATCTCCCAGAAAGGGGTCTCATTCTTGATACACTTTCAAAAGAGAGATATTAAGAGCTTTGTTCCTTTAACTGTGTGGCCAAAGAACAACATACTTAAAAGTGTTCAGATCAGACAAAAGTTTCAGTCAGTTTATGCAACTGCCATATCACCGTTAATTTCAATGGAACGGCAATGATGCATGTTAATGGAGTGCATCCATTGGCTTTATGTAACCTGCATTTTATGTCCAATACCCTATTCCTACATTTACTTGAACACTTGACAGCTTGTCACCAAGCCAGTAGAGGCATCAAATCCAAAACAAGAAGAAGCTCAAGGTCCTTTTCATTCATGTACTATAGTCCATATGTTAATGAATAAAGGATAACTAATTCTATGACAGCTCCTAGTGACAGGAGTAGACACCTTTCTGTAGATGGAAGACAGCTGGACAAAAACCTTATGTTCTGTTTAACAACTTTTCCATTTGAGGACATTTATCCAAAATCCATTAAAATATGGCTGCCAAGAACAGATAAATCCCCAAGTCAAGGAGAAATGAGAAAGATCTCTGGAGGTAAAAGAATACAAATTATAATTACATCCTGACTCCATAGGACATGTACATCCATGCCAAGATGCATTAAAGCCCAGCAACATTCAGCTCCTTAACTGGAGATTTTGGACATTTGCAGTGTACAAGAAGCAGGATCCTTGAAAGCACTCCTGTGAAGCAGAGGGCTGTACCTCTCAGTAGTGATCACCTGCACTTCCTTACTTAGTCAAAATATTAATGTAAGAAAAGATGGAGTTAGAAGGAGTTCAACCCAAGTAAACAACATTTAACAGTGCTGTAACAGCCCTGAAAAAAGAAACCCTACAGAAGCCAACATGACACAACAAACTACCATGTGTTCATAGTGCAATACAGGAATCCTATGTTATTGTCACTTCCAACAGTACTGCCAAAACCCTCTGAAGCATCTGCAAACACCCGGTGAACTAATAGCTTGGGGTATCAGATAAAAAAAACCTGTGTGTTAGAAACACTAAATGGGAGAAACTGCATGTGACTGAAAAAAAGGTCTCCTAGCTCATCACACCCTGCCTTTCCCATTGCAGGCACTATAAGCCAAGACACTTGAAAAATACTGAATTCCAACTTTAAAGTAGGTAGGTCCCAGCCTCTCTTCTGTTGCTCCAATGAAGTGACTGTTCCAGAATGCATCTTTCATGCCAGCAATAGACGATACAGACTTACTACAACTCTTCTATTATGACTGGCAGCAGCACTGTCCAAGACTTTAACAATGCTGTTACATTGTAACAGCACAAAAGCTCTTGAGAAGCAGTATGTTTTGATTCAAATCTCACAACCTGATGATTTAAATAATGTGCCTCTTGGTGACAGTCACTGTAGAGTTAATGCACATTTATGCTAACTTTCTTTTTTTGGAGATACAAGGATCTTGCTAAAATTATATACAAATACTGCAGGTTATTATTATGCTGCAGGGAATAAGGGAATGAATATTATATTGACAGAGGAAATGCCAGCTAAGGGAAGAAAGATATAATCTTTGGATACAACAGATCATTTTACTTCATCCTTGGGGTATTAAATTTATGCCCACTGCTTCAGCAAATGTACTGTAAAGATTTGGAAAGAGTACCAAGAGGATACCAACTGATCAATCAACACAGTTCTTATGTTCTTATGAAATGTGTTATCTACTTAGAAACCACAGCAAAGTTAAGTTTCACTACCCACAAGCTATTATAGAATCATAGAACAGTCAGGACTGAAAAGGACCTTAAGATCATCTAGTTTTAAACCCCCTGCAATGGGCAGGGACACCTCGCACTAAACCATGTCATCGCTTACTTTTAAATCAGTCTTCTGAAGGAAGAGAGATTTATGCCACAATACAATCAACATGGTGCTGTAAACCCCAGCAGTTCCTGAATCTTCATCAGCTAAGACGCGCATTTCTCAGGGCTGATTAAAGCCATTCCAACTTCTCTGAAAACAGATTGCTACAGAGACAAGGGAGACCCAAACTAGTGCTGTAATTCTTACAGCAAAATTAAATGTCCAGTGGTAGAAAACATAAAGATGGTATCAAGTGCAGCAGAAGTTACGAAAAGGTCTGAAATGGAGCCATATAAGAGCAACTGTGGCTCAGACTAAAGGCCCATCTGATCTCTAGAAGTTGCCAGAATTTGTGTAACAGCTGTAGTACCTAAAGTAGACTAAGTAGCAGAAAACACTGTTAACCTTAAGCAGCAGTATGGCTTGCTCAGCTATTTCAATTAACACTTATTTACTAGCACCTATAGACTAAATTACTTCATGTTATACAGAGGTATAAATGAAAGCTGGAACTCCCAAGGCTCCACATCTTGCTTGTATACATCTAGCTCCACCACTTACCCTTGGCCTAGGATAAAGCGCTCATGAAGAACTAGAGCCTTCACTTTCAAACTGTAACAAGATCAGTATTTAGGACTACATCAGAGGTCTGCACAGAGCAAGACAAATTCAGAGGGAACCGCCGCTGTGCAACACAAAGAGCATTTTCCTTCTATTTAAGATTACAGCTGAGGGAAACAAATAAAGTGTTCACACATTATTTGAATTTTTACAAATCCCAAATCATCTTCCAAAAACTTTTGTAAGATGCAATAATTTGACTCCATTCTCAGTCTTGTAGGCACATGCACTTCAATGATTGATAGGAGTGGGGAGTCAGTAAAGCATGCACATTCCCAGATAATGGGGCATTTACCTGCCCCTTCCTCTTCTCTGATAGAGAAGTAGGACAGATCAGATCTCCACATAAAAATTTGACAGACCTTGGACTTCTTCACCATTTGGCTCTGCATTAAAGTACCATATTACACTTTTCCTCTCCCCTGCACTAACCAGATGAGCCATCAACCCGTAACTGGTGGCTGCTCTGCCAAACTGGTTTTGCCTTTTATATAAAATACTTTACGGCTTTAATGAAGAGCAACAGCAGCTTCTGTATGTAAGCATTTACTAGCAAGCACGGGGGTTACCAAGAGCACTAATGAAAGAAAACATAAATCAAGGACTAAATAAAAGGCTTGTAAGTTTTACATTTTTCTCTCCTCACAAAGACTTTACCTATCAGCCAGTAGAAGTGACTTAAGTCAGCTGTAATAAAAAGGGTCTGACATTAAAAGGATATAATTTGGAGGAAGGAAGTTCCAGCTTAAGACCTGATTGGCTAGTGCAAGATAGCGCTGAAACACTGAAGACATCTGAGCATTGAGGTTTTCCCGTCTGCTGAATTCCTGAAGTACCTCTACTGTGAGCATGAAGATCTGCCGCAGATCATCCTCCTATAGTCAGGACAAACACAATATATTAATAGAGTCAGTGATTAATTCAGATGTTGATCAAAAATAAATACTTTACTAAAACGAAGAATTTTCTGTTTTCAATCTATTTTTCATTAAAACACAGAAAAAATTCTGAAGTTGTAAGTCAGAACCCCCCCATACACATACTTATGCCAAAATTACTAGATTGTGTTTGTAAAGAATAAGAAATAAAAACCTTCTCATAAATGCTAGTCATTAAAAGAAAAACTTAACAATATGTTTTAACAGCTGGTGGAGGAGAGGATTGGTCTTTGGCATGAAAAAAAAGTTGGTAAGTTGTTCCACAGTCAGTTTAAAGCAATGCCTTCACAAAAACATTTCTGCCTGGCCAAACAATACATCTGAGACAACCAGACTACACCATCTGCAATAATATTTTTAAATACATAGCTCTCCTTGGCTTTAAACCAAAGCTATATTTAAGACTATCATTGTTCCAGAGAGTATTCGTTTTGTTTGCAATTGGTAGCCAAGGAATTAAAGAGTCCAACCACATAAAGATCTGCAGCTCTATCATTAATAAAACGGGAAAAAAGGGACTGCACTTTTTTGATACAAGTTTTTAAAAAAATACATTATCAACTTTCCTGCAGTAGCCAACACCTGCATTTATAATATATTTGTCTATTAAATGCTGTCAGGCAGGTACTGTACCTGAATGCACCTGGCATAATAAAATACTTCTGCTTCCAATTGTTACATTTTAGAAAGACAGGTAGTATATATTATACAGAACTAGTTTACCTGAAATATACGTTTACAGTTACCATGGAACTCCATGCTTAGTCCAATGTTGCTGGTTTTACTTGAACTTGAGAATTCACTCAACAATGCCGTTAAAATGGAACAGGCCAAAGTTTGCTTAAAAAAAAAAAAATAGGGGGAGTAACATAATTAAAATATGTCCAATAATGTAATACCACCTACACTGTCCTTGAATTTTTTAATTAGCATTTTCCTACAACTAGTACTTCAGTTTCGTTTAACACAAACGAGTAAGTTTTAGTGTGAGGTGTCCCTGCCCATGGCAGGGGGGTTGGAACTTGATGATCTTGAGGTCCTTTCCAACCCTAACTGTCCTATGATTCTAAGTCAAACTTTAAGAAGTATAGATCCTTGGGTGAACCACCTCTGGAATCAACAAGGCTCCACCTTTACAAAAGAAATCCCAGTACTTGAGCAATACAAAAACTAGCACCTGTGAGAACATCACTGAAAAAAATGGAAACAAACTTACTAGAATACATTTCCCAGCCTCCCCGTTAACCTTCTCTCCCTGTGCAGAGGGCTTTACAGTTTTCAAGGGAGATTCAGTTTCCACTTATTTTTATTTACCAAATACTTCAGGCCACTCTGAAGTTCACTTTAGCCCTTCTTTGCATTTGTTACACTTACTATCTTCGTATTTAATCATGATTAAAAGTATACCACCAAAAGTGACAAAAGCTAGTCAAAATTAACACCTACAATACACCATCGACTGCATCTTTTCTCTCTCCCCCACAAAGAAAAAGAAGAGGAATATGCAGAAAGCTTTGATGCATGAAAGCTTCTGGATACCTTCCTCTAAAGCACAACATTTAAAGGTAATTTCTGAGGCTTGTGAAGCTACTCTGCTAAAACGACATCTCTGAAGCAATATAAAAATTGGTGAGAAAAAGGCACATTAATTTTAGAGAGACAGATCCATGAATACCGAAGATTTAAGTATCTTTTTCATTTTCAAAATTTATGGTAAGGTAAATCAAATGCTTATCCCAAAATACAACTTAAAAGCTAACTTTCTTTTATGAAACACACTGCTCCAGCCTTTGTTGCTGCTTTCTGAAATTAAAAAAGCCTTTTTTTCCTGGTGCCAAAGTCCAGTAACCACCATCACCAGTTTGAATATATTCTTTTTAACTGATCACAACACACAAAGGGGAATAAATACTGTACTGTGAAGATGCAAGTAGTACTTTTGAAGTGTGCTACACACTACTGTAATAAGCACTACAGAAAGTGTATACTGATGGTATGAAAATATATCTTGTTAAAGTGATGTTCTTAACAAAAACTTTCAAAATTACTGGCTATCTTCCCAGACTGTTTGGAGCCAAGGTGCCAGGGATGGACAGAGGGATAGGAATTGTTAAAGGGTCATGCATGCCAGCAAGTGTCCAGGGGTTAAACAGAAATATGCACACTACCTCTGAACACCCGAAAGATTAAAGTGGAGATGATACTATTTATGCAAGCTCATACAACAGCTGAGACCAGTGCCATCCACCCACCAACTGCAACATCTTTGTTCAGAAATGCCTCTGAAGTCAGTACCTTGACCTCCCAGACAACTAGTTATCTTAGCCAGTATACACTAAATTAACATTCTTACTTGCTAAGTCCCAGACAGATCGAACATAGCAGCTTCGTGGTAATACATGGTTTTCTCTTCTACTGCATAATAAAGATGTGCAATGGACTAGCATATTGCTCGTCAGTTGTTAAATCCACACTTTCTCATTTTAAAGAAATAACTGTTTATTTCAAGTGACTATTTCTCATCTACAGTCACTACTGTCACATATCACATGATAAAAGCAACATTTTGACAGTGAAAAACAGCATCACACTTTATTCAAGTAAAAAAATGCAATTTTGTCAGTTCTGTACTGGACTTAGAAAGATTTCTCATTAGCTCAAACATTTCGGTATCTTATTTCCAAATTTCTGTGTAAGCTATTTACGCAATAAATATTTTTTATTTAGAGAAAATCCATTTGATACAATATAAAAAAATTAGTGTAGTCTAATGCTGAGTTTTTAATCCAACAGTAAAAGTTCCATATAAAAATAATTAATCTGGATTAAAAAAACTCCAAACTAAACCTTCTCCCTCCACCACCCAACCATGTTGGCTCTAGAACATCTCTCCCCATGTTTGGCTCTAGAACAATGCTTCAAATAAGAATACATGTTTTTGAAGGAATCACGCAAAGTTGCCAGAAAACACTGCCCAGTTTCATTATGTGCCAGGAGATGCAGAAATCCAACAAGACTGTCTAAATACTTTTAAATGCAGGCTTTTATTTGGTGCTTGAATTACTGACACACTGATACTTTTCAGCTCAGAGAAGGCATGATTTACAGACATCATTAGCTGCAATTACAAATCTGTACAGTTTGATGCTCTATGACATACCATAATTACCATGTGGTATTAATGACTACAATAGTAAAACAGGCTGGCTAAAGCTAAGCTGCTTCTGATTTATCATGCTGAGATCTTTGCACCAAACCACCATGAAGGACAAGCAGAGCACTGAGGCAGACCACCCATCACTTGCAGTTGGCTGCCAGTCACTGGAAAATAAATCATAAGTTCAAGTGACAGTTAAGGAGCAATAGGGGAAAAAAGGTTTATTCCCACTGTGATTACAAACAGTTAACATTAGCTGAAATAATAGATGCTTTTCTCTTTCCAATTTCTCCAGTGGGTTTATGTGGCATATAATAATTTATCCCTTTCTGTTTGGACAGTAAAGTGCATTCCAGGTTCTGTTTGTGTGCTTCTCTCCTGATTTCAAGGAGAAATTTAAAAAGAAGGTTAAATTTTATGATTGATGGTAAGGAAACCTCTTCAAAGATGTAAAAAGCAATAGATACAGCTAGGCTGATTGAATCCAAGAGTCTGATAAAGCATCTTGAGCAGTGACCTGTTCCCCTGATTTCAGTAGGACATATTTCATGTAGTTCTGCCATCAGTACCTTCTTCAAGCATGAAAGGAGAAGCATAAAATTACTGTATTTATTACTCCCTCCAGCACCCTAGCTCACAGTGAACACCAGGGAACACTGCATTCCTCTGTTCTCTCTCTCCCACTGGATTCCCAGCATCCCACCAACTCTTTCACCTTGATATTTTAATATCTGGAGTGCAAATCCTGCCCCATTCCCTCACCATCCCAAGGGTGCTGTACTTATTGCAGGCACATCCACTTCTGTCACTATCTGCATCTGCACTTACCCCTTGAATACACATGGAATTGTAAGTACTCCTGTATATCCAGGTGACCAGAGCAAGAGAAGATCAAAGATTAGCTATTGCCCAATAACTTAAAATTTACTGCAACAACAGGCTGAGAGGCGACTGCTTGAGATTTGTTTCCTAGAAGGTAGGTGCAAACCCCCAGGAGATGAGCTTACAGACAAGAGCAGAGGAACACATCAAGACCTGTAACCTGTGACTGCAATGTCAAGCATTTGAAGAGAGCTGCATACAAAACCACCACTGCTTCCTCAAACTGCCATAAGACCTACTGAACTCTTCCAAATACACAGTAATACTTCAGAAACTCTGGCATAAAGCTAAAGTAAACTTAACTAAAAGTAAAATTTTACATTATGAAAAGTAACTTTTAACTACTGATATTTTGAAACTCTTTTTTTTAACGCACTTTTGTTTGGTATGAGGACACTAAGTACCTCAACATAAATGTAAGCTACTGGAAAGATTTCCAAAATCTGAAACACAACATAATTTCAGATAAACCAATACAGTTGTCGTACGTGAAATAAAATTACTTCCTTACACATAATAAAATTAAATGCACTTAATACATGTAAAGTTCTAGAGTATAAGTTTTTTGGGATTTTGAGTTGTTGGGGTTTTTTTTTAAGGTTAGAAGAGATTAAGAATCCAATTTAGTAATACCATACAGTAATAAGTAGAAAACACACATGACTCTGGGCATCATATTAAAAGTCAGATCTGAATGTCTATTGCGCAGTAATGCCATTAACTCCATACCAGTAAGAGTACACCTCTGAACCTAGTTTGACTCACTCGCTAGCAATTTCGCTAGTTCTGCCACAAGTACATACCCAAACAATAACCCCATCTAACAAAATAAAATACTTCTCTTGTTGAGAGCGGGCTGCCTCTGAGAATAGCTTGGCACTCACCCCAGTTAGCTTTATTACCAGGAATAAACTTTATGAAAGATCGCTATACATAAAATAGACTCTCAGCTGCTCAAACAGAAGATCAATGGGACTTGTGATAAGAGATTAACTTGGCAATCAGACACCCAGTAGTAACATTGTTTTAGTGGTTTTCTTTTTGAATTACTTTAGTAAAACGGAGACACTACAGAAAGATCATGAACCATTTTAACAGTAAAAAACCTTTATATATCATTAATGAAATTCAGATGTAACTAAATGTAGCTTATTCCTCCAAATGGAATGTACCCTATAACAAAAGTTAAAGCCATAATGTTTGAAGGGATTTCACACTTGTGCCTGAATTGCCCATGCAATAAGTTAACAGTTTCATTTGTGAGTAGTTAGGTTACAAAGCATCTGAAAGGAAGAAGAGTTCAAATACAGCTTAGGAAAAAATGGACATGTGGTACAACAGCTCTGAGGCAGAAAAGCCAACAGACAAAGCAGAACAAACTACCGCACTGAAAATGTTTCTTCTGTTCTGGAAGTCAGAGCAGAGATACAGCGAGGTTTGATTAAATCATTCATTTTACTACAAAGCCTAAACTGTCATGCAACACACTCCCACTTTCTGCAAGTGTCTATCTACAGAAAAATGAAAGTATATTTAAAAGAATAAGCCTCACCTGAACAGAGCAAATCATAACATCTACTCTGTTACATTAGAATATGCATTTAGAGGACTTTTAATCTCCATTCATATAATGTAAACTCTGTAACTGAAACAAAAGGGAAGCCCCAAGAAGCATTTAATACTATCCCTGAACAAGCTAATTTTAAGTTGCACAAGAGCAAGAAGAATCAAAGAGTAAATCTGACAGAGGCAGACTCTGCTGTTATGCTCTTAGGTGATGAAACTCTGTAATGAGAATGTATCAAAAGCAAATTTACAAAATAAATTGTCTAAAGCAAGGCTTCCTTTATAAAGGCAGTAATATACTTCTTCACTAACTTCCTTGAATAAGCACAGCTGCATTTGCTAACATTTTCAGAGTATCTAAATCCCCAGAATGTAGGCAGCAACTACAAATCAAAAGGTTAACAGGATGGCCACAGGGCCAAAAGAAATACCATTATGTACAAAGAGAAACCCAGGAGCTGAAGCAGTAGTTTCCAACCACAGAAAACCTGAGTATATTCTGAAGAAATATAAGCAAGGACCAGGAAGAACCCACTGGATTTTATCTGTTTGATCCTTCCCAAATGAGCCAACTGATGGAAAAAAGCTATAGAGCAGGGACAGGATGATAGGAATAGGACCCACAGCTGCAGTTTTGTGCTGTCAGCAGTTAAGGGACTGGCTAGACAGTGCACCCCTTTCTTCCCATTCTTCCTTTGCCACAGTGCAAAGAGGGATGACTGGCACCACGTTAACACACCAAGCCTACAACAGCACAACGGGTGAGTCCCTGCTTCCCTTGCTTGGGGGGAACCAGGCAAACCAAGAAAGGGAAACCCCCAAGGTTGAGCTGAGACAGGAAAAAAAATTAAAAAATAAAAAATTAATCAATTCCTCAGTGACTCCCTGGGGGCCACAGGAAGATGATCTTGTGGCATGTGAAGCATGCAGGCTTTGGCCAAAGACAGAAGGGAAGTAGCAGCCTCTACTAATAAAGGAAAGAGGTCCAGGCAGAGTTTGCTGGAGCACAGGGTGTAAAACATGCTTTTCTTTGTTTCTCTGGGGACAGGTGAGGTTGTGAAGCAGAAATCAGGAGGGGAAAAAAAAGTGAAGGTCTGAAAACCATTTATCTAAGAGTAACATATCCTCCATGTTCTTGTCTGATATGCACCAGCTGAACCTGCAATCCTACAGTAGCTGCAATCCAAGACTTCCAATTAAATTCAAAATAATTAATAGCAAGACTACCCATGCAGCTCACCATCAGCATTGCCCATCTTTAAATATTCATCATTCTGACAGATGCTCTTTGGTAGCAGGTGTTCTCTCTCCCTCCACTTTTCCCAGTACTCATTCCTAATCCTTCTTGCCCACCTCTGCCTGCCATATATGCCAAATGAGCTGTTATGTAGCTGTGCTGCACAGCAGATTTGCTTAAAGAAGAAAAAAAAATTAAAGAAAAAAGGGAGATTAGAAGGGAGAAGGCTGTTTTTAAGTAGAGTCCCACAGATACCAGTTTATTACTGAACATATCTATTCAGAAGGGCAGTACCGCTGAGACAAAGAGGTGCTAAAGATGGAGCAAAGGTCAATAAACTTCTTTAATCATCCACAGCACATTCTTCAGCAGTTTCAGGTAACCTGATGCATCAGAATCTCCACTCTAGCCCAACCATGAACACTGGGAAATAGAATAACAGTTTTACAGATTTTAAGATAGATGGAACTTCTAGGCTCTCAGAGCAATTCCAGTAATTCCTGACAAGTCTTGCATTTACAGAAAAATTCAGGCTTCAGGTATGGAGCTTTATACTAGACTACATTTTACTATATGCATTGTAGATCTTAAAAAACACAGCTTCTGCTGCTTCCCAGTCCAGTGTCAGGACTACAACTGGACCCCTCTGCATTCGCCTACTCATATTCCAGAAGAAATAGAGGTATGACCTCTATCCTAGCCCAGTTTCAAACAAAATACATTTGATGGTTGTTCCAGTTCCTCCTCATGGAAATCAATCACTTTAGTGGCCAGAATTCTTGTCCTTCTGTCATGGATGACAGACAAATCAGCTATGCAAATGCAAAATATTCTAACGAAAAAGCAAATACCAAGAAATTAAAGGCATTTAGAGTTGAGAAGAACTTGGCCTACAAAGTTCTCCAAAATTTTCAAATTGGTGACAGAAAATATGTATTTGCATTTTAAGATTCGCCTATGATACTGTGTCTACTGCCAGAAGCTCCGCCCCCAGAGATGAAGGTTTTTTAAAGAGATCCTAAAATTGCTATTGGAAGGAGATCAGACTCTCCTTCATGAGCAGCAGGATGGCTTGTACTGATGTTACAGCAGGAGCTAGGAAAAATAAAACCAGGAACTACAAAGCTAATCCTTGTCCTCACAGAGGATTACCACCTAAACTCATTTATAAATGATCAGACAGCCAGACTCTCTATAGTTTGCTTTCCCTTCCCATACAAGGGTTTCATCCTTGAGATCAATAAAGCTCCATATGGCAGAGAAGTGGTAGCAAGATCCAACACTCCAGGTTCAAACCCTAGCTCTAACCACACATGCTTCTCATGCCTGTAGTATTACCTCTCCTTAGTGCCCTGTTATTTCCTTAACATGTACACTGTGTTCCACTATTAAGAGACTGGTTGATACCAAAGCCACCTTTTTCATCTCCTGCAAACTTTCTTCTCATCACTATTCCTCTCCTCGTCTTCCTTCTAATCTTCTTTTTGCTCTTTTGTTCTGTTTTTGTCCCGTCCCCCCCTCCAGTCTCCTGGGTTTTTTTTCATTCTCAATAGTTCATCCATCAGTCTTGCTCCCATGTCAGTTTGCCACAGCATTATTCAACATACCTTCAAGTTCCACCCTCAAAGTACATCCATTTCTAAAGGTATTCAAAACTAATAGTTGAGAAGTTAAGGTATTAAGCACATCAAATCCTGCAAAAAGACACATGCAAAAGTACCACCTACATTCTCTGCTGTCATTACACCAGCCCTCCTGACTTGACCATGACAAGATGTTACTGAAAAGTCCTGAAGATTTCATGGAGCAGGAGTGCCTAACACACACAAAACTAGTACAGATGTCTGACAGGAACTGGGTGGAGGGTTGCAGGGAATGGAAAAAATTAAGTTACTATTTTATTCTTATAAGATAAGGGCCAGAAAGCTTCAGAGACAGCAGAGAGCAGAAAGCAAGTGGGAAGCAGGTGAGAGACTACTTTGCTTTTTTAAAAAGGACTTCCTCTCAGTTATAAACTCCTGTAGAAAGTCATTATCAACAGCTAAGAGCCATGTTCGAGAGCTTTAAATATTTTTAAATATGAAGTAATCTGCTGCTGACTCCATATGTTACTTGGCAGCTGCCAAGTCCTCAGGTAGGAAGACACAAATGGGTAGGCAATAGGTCAGAGAGAACATGGAGCAGAAGCCTGGGAAGAATACAGAAAGCAACCAAGAGACTTGACAGAGAATCAGGAGTCACAGGTATGACAGACTTCTGAAATTTGGGTGTACAAGGCTGGAAGGAAGAGTGCATATCACATCACAGGGAAGACATGTTAAGAAACTGGAAAGAGTCAGGAAGGCACAGAGGGCTGGAAAACATCTGCTGTTCTCTCCCAGCACCCATACCCTAGCCTCCTCCCTGACGTGGATGAAGGCCTGTTTCTATAAATAACTAATGCAAACACACCTCCAGTGAAGTGCAGAAACACCTGTGACATGTACATGGCACTGTCCTGGTGGTGTATCTTGGATCTTTAATTTCATACCATACCCTGAAGCACCCTTACCTGAGACTTCACACAGCAGCAAAGCAGCCACAAGACCATGGTTCCATCTAGCCTGATGGGTATGGCTGTACATTACAGGGACACAAATACAAAACACACCCACCCATACCTGAAAAGGTAAGTGGATATTTCATTGTACTACTTATACAACCCTTCAAAGTTGTTATATATTCATATAAAAGGCATGCCCTGAACCCCCTAGTGCTCAGTTGTGGCAGACACTGTGTGAACACAATTTCATTACCACTTATTAGACCTGTGTCACATGAAGCTGTGCAAGTACCAGTTTCTCTTAAAGTCTCAGAAGATTACAAGAAAATTTTTATTAATAATAATTATTTTATAATTTAAAAACCTCATACATACATGGGAGTATGTCTATAATCTGCCTGCCAAAGACTAACACACTGTGCCTTACAGAAAAGATGATTCAGCATTAACGCATCATTTTTTGCTACTGAGACATATTAGAGTACCAGAGTAGAAAACATCTTTGTATACTCAAGACATTTTCAATACCATTCTTCAAGCTTGAGCACAAATACTTTGAAAAAACTATGGCAAAATTAATACTTGTGAAGAAAGGAGGTGGATAAAAGGAAATTAAAAACTGAGTCTAACTGGGTCTCTGTAGGGTGTCAGGAAGTGGAACTTGGAGAGTGAAACACTACTCCTTCACCCAGCCAGAGCTTCTCTGCAACATGCCCTGTTCTGCAGTAAGGCTGGGATGATACACTTACAACAGACAGTCTTAGGTTGATGTATGCTGCTCAGTGTAGCGTGTCTGTGTATTACTGCATGGACAGAATACAACTGTTGAATACAACATAACTATGCAAGAGTTAGTTCAAAGAGGACTTCTCTGCCAACATCCAGGTTTGCACCTACTCCACTTTTGTATCTTCATGGAAAGATCATATAAACTGGCATGCATAAAAATTGAAAACCTTAGCTGTAGACTGCATTTTAACAACGCTATATTTTCTGGAAAAAGAAACATGAACTCAGCATTGTTCTAAACAGATACCCCTTTCTATCTGAGTTACACACAACCAAAAGGCTAAAATGTTCACCTCAAGCTAAATAACTGTGAAATTAAATTTTACAAGTGTAACTGTAATTTCCATACCACAGGGGGGTATCACTTGTGCTCAAGAGGTGACACACTATTTTTAGGACCATGACATGAGCTGCATTACTGCTGGTACACTTTGATGGAATTTTCAGAGTTAAACATTTGCTACTCACATCCTGTACAACTGTTGCTGTAAACACTCAACAGTGTGATGGGCTGGTTCCTTCTATTTTTTTTTTTTGTTTGAGAAAAGCTTCAGTTAAAAGTTTCAGCATGGAATCTACACATACTTCACTTTTCGTTTGGAGAAAAATCACCTCTCTTTAATCTCTAGTTACATGCCTCTATTATGACCTATCCTAAACTTATCTCCTGGCATAGCAAACGGAATTTCACTAAATGCATAGATAGATATTGGACACCTTGTTTCCACTTTGAGCTCAGTATGGAAGTTAACACTTAGCCCTAGAAGTATGATATTAAATCAAGAGTAAGTTTTGTATTTCCATTCCACATTTTAGTTCCTCACGCCCCTTTCCCTCCACCTACCCGTCACCCAGAGAACAGCAGAGGCCCATGCCTCTTGCTCATAGCCTGTTCCAACAGCTGAGCTACAAGAGGGTGCAGTACTACACAGAAGGAAATGGAACAGTGTGTGAAAAGCTGTTAGCTAATGGAAAATCCATTCTAGATCACACTAGCTGATTTATTAAAGAAACACACAGAAACCACAAAAATCCAGTGGCATGTAAAGCAGCTACTCAAAGAAACTTATTCCCTAAGAAAATATGGTGTAATTGTGTACCAAAAAGCCACACATACTACTCCTAGTCCCAAAACATTCTTATTCAAAAATCTTCAACTTGGTAAATGATTGCTTGCATAGCTATCAACTTCACTACTAATTTTAATTCCTAGGTAAGAGAAGCATACAAGACTTTACCATCACTAAGTATGCAACTTATGCTGCTGACACAGACTGCTTAAATTTAAAAAAAAAAAAAAAACAACAAAAACCAAAAACAACCCAAAACAAACCAACAAACCAAAATACTTACCACAGTGGGGTTCCCACTGCTGATCAATTGGCTGACTTCATGGAAAATGCTTTTGCAGTCGATTGATTTGTCTAATGATCCCCGTTTCACTATCACCGCTACTGCTAATAGAATCTGCTCCCGAACATACTTTTGAAGGCTGCAAACACATTGCAAAAATATATTTGCAAATAATTCTGAATATAAGTGCTCAATAACATTTTCAACACAGTTCTTTTTCAAACATTCTGCATGAATTGGTAAGTGAAAGCTGATAACCCTACAGAATTCAACCAAGTGTTAAGAATGGAAGATAAATTATTGTTGAAATGGTCTTCTACCACTTTCCTGGGAAACCAAAGACTACCTTGGGAAAACCTAGACTATGCGAATCCTGTATGTTCAGAGGTATATTTTCTATACTTACTTAGGCCTTTGTAAGACGTACGTTAGAAGGAATGTTCGCAGTGACTCAATGCTAGTTTTTTCTAAGAGAATCCATTCTCTTACAACTGCTTCCATTATTGCTGTAGCTGCTTGAAAAAGGACATAGTCCACTTTACTAGTTTCTGTGGAGAAAAACAAAGGCAACTTGGGTATCAGAAGACATACATGTATTTAGCTGGTATGTATTTCCAGCAAAAAATTAATGGCGCATACTGTTCTTTATTATTAAATGGACTTTTGTTGCTAAGAGAACAAATAACTTACAACTCAAAAGGGGAGAAAATAATCAACTCAATTATCAAATGGTCCAACATTATGAATCAGTGACTCAGGAAGAAAAGCTGGCTGCACAAGGGGACTAGACCAAAGATCAGGAATAAGAATGCTAAACCAACCGTGGAACAAAATAAAAATTATGATGGATTTAGTCCTGAGACATTAAAATAGGATTAATTTGACGTGCATGCCAGAACTGAAGACACCTCTATCATTTGCATGCTTGCCTTTGGAACCATCAGTGCATAAAATGACATGTATTTTACAGATGATAATGAGAAACACATCCAAAGAAAACATTTACATTTTATGATCACAGCAAAAGTTTTACAGACTGGTGCATTTAAGGTTTACTACATCATGCTCAAGCTCCTATATTTATCTTGAGGCAATGAAAATATAACTCCCAACCACAGTGTAGGAATCATTAGCCCTTCTTATCTGAATATCTGATTAATTTGTATATAGATGCACTACAGAAAATAGAAAAAGATGTTACATAAGAAGGTAATATTCTGTAGAAAAACTTAAAAAGAATATTCAGGAAGGATGCACCCACCAGATGCCAAAAGCATAAGATATGAAATGGTGAAACAAAATTCCTGAACAAGAAGTGGAGTTTGAGCTATGATGGGCAATGTGCCAGGGCTAAAACTGGGTTTGTTTCAGAAATCCTGTCATGAGATGATGGGTTTTAAATTACTACAAAACAAACTTTCTTTCCCCAATTATGTACACAGAGGTTTGTAATATACATTTCCTTTATATAAAAGTTGTATACCCAAAATAGCAGCATATTTGCTAAAATTTTTTGAACTTAATCAGGATCCAAATCTAAACCCTACACAGGTAAACATCCTTAAATCAAAATAAACCACTTTTAAATCTACTCAGCTTAATTTGGAAAACTAAGTAACCACTTAATTGAGATTAATGCATGTGTCCAACACATACAAACTGATACAAATTATTCCTGGATAGGGATTTTAATTCTGGCATTTGTTAACTTCTGGCTTTTCAAACTAGACAAAGCTGACACAAAAGGAGAATGCTATTAAAAAATAAGAGGATGAAATTTCTCCTTCAAGAACCAGTCATTACCAACTGCAGTCATTAAGAGTGCAGGCCTCCAGCACCCTGTATAAGCTTATAGTCAGAGTGCCATTATCCTCTACATGAAGTTACTAAAGAAAGGCGGGACAAGTTTTGCCAGTACATTTAACAGCTAAAAACTTACAACAGAAAGAATGTAGAGCCTCATGCTTCCTGGGTTCGACTCCAGGTTTTCAAAGAAACTGCATGGTTGTGGCTGTTCGCTTTTTCCTTACGCTCATCCTCACCATTGCTCTCCCTGTACTGCTCATACACTCTTCTCTCCACAAACACCACCAACATCCTTGTTATCTCCCTCTACCTACATTCTAATTCTTGTCTTGACCTTTTTTCTTTTTTCTTCTCTATTCCTTTACAAAGCCATGTGGTTCCCGCCCATCCTTACCTGCACACAGCCCATCAGCACACTTCAACTCTTTTATTCCAGCATGAGCAGCTTGTTTCCCTTCCCTGGTTCCTAATTTCATAACCCTGCCTCTCCCTTCTCAACTCCCAAGTCTTAACTAGCTGTTCTTTTTTGTCCAGACTGTATAGACACTCAAGAAGCACAGAGTTTTGGGAACAGTCTCTCAGTTCCAGGCCTCAGTGTCACAACTGCCTGCACTGCCAGGAAAATCTTGTCCCATGCAGAAGTATACTGTTTTCTCAATGGTGGTAGCATATGAACAGTTTAAGGATGTAATATTTCTAGACATCCAAAAGGTGTTATAAACAGGATTCCTCCAACCAGCCACATTTCAGAAATAAAACTGTCTGCAATGTAGCATTCATTATTAATGCTACACTGAATTCCCTCTTTTGAGACGATGTGGTGATTTAATGAACTTTCATTATTTCTGATTAGTGACATATCACTTATGACAGATCAAAACAGTCTGCAAACAAAGTTCCTCAGGATGCTCTTTGCACACCTAAAAATCTCCAAAAAATTAATGTGGAAATAAAAAGCATAGATTTTGATGACCCATAAAGCAAAAAGTGTGATTCCAGACTTCAAGACCAGATGAAGCAGTACTATATTAAAATCAGAAGAAACTAATTTGTAGATAAAAATTTGTTTGGGAAGTGGGTGCAGGAAAGGAAGCATACCCTGCTCTATATATCACAGTGTAATCTAACAACACAGTAGTAGGCCTGCAATACTGACATCCTCATATTCATGAACTGTATGTCTCTAATCCAGTAAATTTAGAAATAACCATTAAAAAAAAAAAGTAGAGTGACTTAAGTATGAAAATAATCATACTTCAAGCATAATTCTAATATTTCTGTGATCATTCTGGTGTATTTTTTTTTGGAGTTGCATTTTGTCTTTTTGGTGTGTCTTCTTTTCCACAAACTTCCAGGTTTTTCTTGCAAGCTTTTACTGAAACTTCTCCTTTGCTTTCCCCCCACACTCACATGTAGTGGTACTGATTAAGAATCTTGGATGCTTACTGCTCCTGCAATTTCCAGATTATTTAGCTGCCAAACTCTAATAAGTCTCTATAGTACCTATAAAAACATTTAAGTCTTGTAACGCAACCACACTTTCAGCATTTCCATTAAACCCCAAGAAATTTCTGATAAAAGATGATACCTACCTATTTCTCTCCCTTCTCCACAGGTATAATTACACAGAACTTCGAACCACCAATACTCTATTGCTTCTACCAGGTGACAAACTTTCTTAAGTTTTTCTTTTTTTTTTTTTTAAACACAGCAGCTGCCTGTTAACAGCAACTTACTAAAACATTCACCTGAAATAAACTGCCACCATGGACTATTTCAGCACCAGTGCAAAATCTGGTGTGTAAAATTGCACCGTTGGTTGATTTAACAGGAAGCTTCAAGCCAAGCAATCACACTACAGGCAGTCCTGTAAATTCCACAGTTTAGACAGTATTACAATAATCAAGTCACAGAGGAAACCTGAATTTATGAAATCAGTTTAGGAACTTAGCTACACACCTTATAGCTTTAAAGCTGCCAGAAACAAAACCAGAAAGGGCAGCAACAGGCTTCACCTTCTGTCAAAAGTACCCCTCATCAAAATCAAAACTGATGCTCATATTCCCGGCCACAGAAGACCAGCAAAATTCCAATTATAAAAACAGGTACATGTTCAACTTCATGATGAAAACTTACCCAAGATGTGTTTGCAAACAGCAAATGGTGATTTTGATTTTCTAAATGATAAGAATATGTGCTCAGCATGTTGGCGTTGCTCATTATTGACCATGGAAGGTGGTGCCTGAGAGAAAAAAGGGAAAAAAAGAAATAGTTATTTAAGCACTAAAACCTGATCCCAATTGTAAATGTATGAGCAATGTCATTAACTTAAAAATATCTGCCTTGTTGAACATCAAAACCTATTATCTCTTAGTAAAATCACCTGCTCTCTCTTGCTCATGGCCTCTTATTACCGCTGTGTACTTCTATCACATACGTAAGGGTCAATATTGAGACATAAGGCAGAGAGTGAATAATTCTAAGTATTGTGCTCCTAATAACACTTCTGGAGACAGATAAAAGACCTAAATTCAATCCAAATATTTTTCTACTCAAAAAATCTCTTTGCACACCCCTAAATGCTGCTACACACTCCCACAGTTACGGAAATAAAACACTATTTTTCTGCTGTTCTACATTTGTTTTAAAATATTGAACTGTAGAATAAATTGAAGGGATTAAAAAAAATGTAAGTCTTGACTACTTAAATGACAGTAAATGACTACGTGTATGTTCTAAAATAAAGTATTGGCAGTAACATGCTACCCTCTAGTGTTTAACATTAAAGTTGACAACCTAAAGACAGCGAGGAATCTGGCTGAAGACGGGTCAGCCCATTTGGGAATGGCTACAGTGGCTCCTCAGGTGCTTATGCCCATTCTTTTATATACCCATCCCTTTGCATTATAAGCACCTTGGCTGCCCAGTTAACACCTGCTGCTCCACTGCTGCTGAAAGCCAGCTCCATGGTGGTTTCTACCTGAAAATCAGCCACATGTAAAGCATGAAACTATGAAGCAACGTGGATCATTGTGAGGTGGGATACTGCCTACAGAGCTCAAATGAGAGATAACTGCCTGCACGACAGCCCCGCTTCATTGGGCAACCCCAATATTCCCTCTGCTGCCCAAGGTAAAAATCCTGCAGAAAACATCAGCTGCTCACAGCACCACATTGCTCTCCACTTTTGCTGCTAATATCCTTTGATTCCTGCTATTTGGGATTTATCTGAGCAAGCACACAACACAAAATATTCTGACAGTGGACTGATACCACAAAGCTGCGTAAGACACACTGGTGTGCCTTTGAGAAAGGAATATGCAAGCAGAGACTCGTTGCATACAAGCTGCAGAACCAGACCAAGGTGAGAGCATAGGTTACTGAACTTCAGCTCAACTCCAAACTCCAAATTTCAGTCCTGGTTTGATTTATACCCGCTGCTTTGGGAAAAAAGCACAAAGACCTCAGCAAAAAGACCAAGAGTTTTGTAAATAAAACATATCAAATCTGATTTAATCCTCTCATCCATGACAAAACACAAGACAACAGAAGATTTAAATATAAGCACATAACACCACAGATTAAAAGTCAATAATCTGAGTAAATGAAGCAAGGGAAAGCAGGCTGCTGATTCCTGCATCAAGAAGGTCCTATTGAACAGCTGTGCTCCTCCTTGTGCAGCAAACTTCTGATGCTCAGAACTTTCCTGTGTAGATATGATGAATGCCTGTGAGGGGAGCAAAATAAGTAGCATAGGAAAGTGGCTGCAAACAGACCCAGAATACATGCTCTGTCCCTTCACAAATCTGCTCTGTTCCACAGTTAGTCTGGGGACAGAACTCCCCAGGACAGCTCTTACCAGCAATGTGGGCAACATCACAGTGTTGGCCCGTAATCCCCTGCGGGCAGGCAGCAGCTTGTGTTAGGTTGTGCACGCACACAGACAGCAGCATGCTTTCAGATCATGCCTGTCTTTGCGTGCTGGGAGCAGCATCTCAAGGGCTAAGTCAGCAGGTTGCAGGCAGATGCATGTAGAGAAAAGCTTTTAGATATTTGGGGCATTACACTCTGCTGAACAACTGAGACAGAAGTAAGCTCCATGGCAGCACCTGAGTCCTTCCAAGACACTGAGGTTCAGTGAACTCCAACCCAATGCAGAAATCCAAACTTTAATAACTTTTTAAGCAAATGTACACTTATGAAGAAGCAGCCTCACCAAATCTGGGAATGCAACATTTCCAAGATAAAACCTCAGTTCTGCATGCAGCCAGTCATCAGCAGCAACTGTTCCCAACCTCTCCTTGCTTTCTGCAGTCTGAAGGACAGTACTTCTGTGTGGACTCTACCTACATTCACTGCAACAGAGCCAGCAGCTGTACTGAATGCCAGGAGGGTAGCTGGAGCAGGTTCTAAAAAATGCAGGAATAACCTACACAGCAACATCTTCACATGCGCTTCAGTCAGCGTTATCACAAATAAACCAGACCAAACAAAAAAGCAGTCCCCACTTTTCCCCCATTGTATGGGCAAGCATTGGTGCAAATGCACACAGAACAAGACTGGGGAAGTGATCACTGAAAAGCATCCCACCAAAGGCAGGTTATTTTCTTCTGGATCAGTTCCCCTGACTGGCTCACCAGAAGCCAGCACAGAAGGCTGTGCTAGCATTATATAGGACATACCAGCTGGTGACATGCTGCTTTTCTCAGAGCCAATTACCATTTAAAGTGCACTTAATCTACAGCCTCTACTGCAGTGCAATAACAGGGGAATACTCTGAAGTCTCTAGGGACACACAGCTTTAGTCAATGAAGTTTCATGAGAACTAAGAAGCAAATTTCTTGAGTTATTTTAGTAACTCTCTGCTATCAAAAGGAGAGATCCTACTCTCTTCCTGCTCTTACCTGCATGGTCCTGTCACCTCCTTGCTTTATCCCATCTAACAACTAGCCCCCCCCCAAAAAAAAAAAGGGGGGGTGGGGGAAGGGAAGACAAGGAGAATTAACACTCTTTTGTTACTTTAATCTTCAAGAAGTCAGACAAGTGCCAGAGCCAATGCAACAGTGAGAAAAGGAGTGGAGTGATGCTGCCCTTTCAGCAGCACTGACCTTGCAGCTCATAGCTCTGCAGTCTCATAAAGCCTCGCTAATTACAGCCACATTAGAAGGAATCCTTTGGGTGTGACAAAACAAAACATTTTGGAAGTCTGGGGTCATTTATATTCACACTCCTAGCACAAGAGCAGCAAATCACGGCTACCTCATCTTGAACTAATTTTGAAAGAAAAATAATAATTCAGTTTGTCATATAGAGATCATATCTATTTTCAGTGTTCTGTAATACTTAAGGGTACTCTCAGGGACATCAACAGCAAATCTGACACCCTGGAAACACATGACACATCATATTCCTGTATTAGTTTTTAAAATTACAATAATTTTTATTTTACTTATTTTATTTTAATAGTGCACAACAATACATTATGCACTTAGACCCTCAAAACTGTCCGGGACAAGTGCAGCAGGTTAGCTTTAAACTATATAGCCACTAGAGGGAGCTTACAGCTTACAGTACCCTGGCTTCACTGCATTCCAGCTGTGATTATCTGGTAAACTGGAAGTGAAGTACTGCTAATATAAAACTTTAAAGGAAAGCGCAGCATAGAATCACGGAATGGTTTTGGTTGGAAGGGACCTTAAAGATCATCTTGTTCCCCTGCCACGCATAGGCATATTCTGTGTACACTTTTTGCACCTAAAAAACCACCAGCAAAGAAATCAACCCACTCTCAGGAGATGACCTGTCTCAGCTTACATGGGTGTAACAGCAACGTGTGTTATTTTGGAAGGACAGGAACTGTTGTGTAAAACTAATTCTAAGTCAGGTTTTGCCTTCCTTGACTATTTGACCAGATACTTTCTGAAAAAAAACGCACATAACTTCCACACAAATACCTTTTCTTTCCAGTATGGAACATGATAAAAAGTAGATTCAGCTTTCCATCAGAAATAAGCCTCTCCCAGTGAGTTCAAAGTCAGCATACCCTCTTAAAACCTCCTTCTCCCCTTTCTCACCATTAGGAGAATGCTACAAGTAACCATATTACAGATGAAGCTCCATCTTCCCTCCTCCCTACTAACAAAAAGGAGGTACACCAACATTGTAGCCACCCTTTACCTCTGCCAACCTTAGTGTAAGTGGCAATCCACTGACCTGAAAAATGCAGAATCTGTTTGTGCCTGCAACCATCCTTTTGTACTATGGGAAATAAAGAAAAGCACCTGAAACAGCAGCACCATTTAATTCCGTAAGTTTATATACTGCCACTTATATAAATGGTGATACTTCCTTCTCCAAAATAAACCATCTTTGTTTCTTTCTGGTATAACACAGTTTCCTAATTTCCAACTTTTGTCTTTTTCTCTGCTCCTCCCTTGATGGTACACCATCAATTATTAAGAAAGGATAAAACAACTGGAAATGATTAAAAAGGCTAAAAATTTGGCGTATGTTACCCATGCAGAAACTGATTAATGCAAACAGATACTACAAATAATTTCAAATATAAATTCATAGTGACACTCAGAACAGAAAAGAAGAAGATATGAGAAAGGTTTGGACCAACTGTCATTTGAAAAACACACACAGAGCTAGAAGACACCTGGTGAATGTACATATGGAAAAATAACGGGTAAAAATAAGGCACTTGAGGGCTCAGTTTTGTCTTAAATTGAAGCAGTAAATAGATGCATTTAGCGAATCTGAATTTACGTGTACATATTCAGAACATGCTTAGTACAAGCATTTCTTACCTCAGTAACATACCTTTAAAAAATATATATGTAATTACGACTTGTCACAATGGAGAGTGCCAAGCAACAAAGATAATAGAGCCGTAAGAAAGGTAGCAAATGGGTTGCAAATGATCAGATGCTCTCCTCATCAGACTACAGTTGAAGTCACCATGCATACGCCAACAACAGGCCGAAGAACTAACACCACATCCATATGTGAAGTGGTGTCTGCTTTTTTTGCTCCTTCCCCTGACTTCTAAAAACAGGTTTTGCTTTAAAAAAAACAATCAGAAGTATCAGATCCCTTCCCTAGGTGATTCTATTGGGGCAGTTTCATGTTGATGATCACAGACGTACAAAATATAACAATTTTTTATTATATACTAGAAGTGACAATATTTTCTTAATGATTTTAGGTGCCAAAAATATTACTTATTGGTCACTTGTGGACAGTGACAGTATCTTAAAATTAACTTCTAGCATTCAAGTGACATTATTATTAAAATCAATAATGTGTTAGGTTTTTTTATTTAAGTAAGATTTAGTCAACTAGTTTACACTGTTATCTCTGCATCTACTTTTATTAAGAAAAATCCTCCCCATGATGCTGTATAAACATAATGAAGGATGGGATAAACGGCATTCCCATTTGATTGAAGAGACATTTGCTAGAGGCAAAGTAATTTTTCATAGACTTTTGCTATGGCAAGACAGCACTGAACAAACAGAATTCAGCATCTTCCTACAATTCTACTGGGGAAAATCTACCTATTAGCAAGTCACAAACGACAGTTATGCACTCCTCCAGACTTTGCTGGAGTCTGCACCAGAGTGTTTTCAGCTGACACCCACACTATTCCCACCTACAAAAAAAGTCCCCTATGAACAGTACAGTCCAAACACCAGTAGGATTATGGAAAGGCAAACATGCCTGCTAAGAGAATTTTCCTGGGTTTAAAAAAAGAAGATCGAATTGCTTGTACCTGCTACTACTAAAGCCAAGAAGGAACTTTATTGCCAAAGGCAATGTTTATGTCTGCAAATAAAGTACATTACAAACTTGAAAAGGGTAGAAACAAAAATCCGAGATTTCTACTGAAGTGTGACTCAAAATGCACCACAAACTCTCCAAACCAAGCCTCACCAAATATGCAGGGGAGTCTTGCCTTCCCCGCAATCAAGAGGTAAAATAAAACTATTCTAGAACTCTGGTCTCTGGGCTGTTACCAGCTTATGAAAAAACAATTCAACACATCAGTTGTTCATCAGAATGGTGTCTAGACTGCAGAGAGCCCGGAAGCCCAACAGAGACAAGAATAAGAAACTGAATCTCTATCAATATACAAGGATGAGCACAAGCCACCACAGATGGCAATGGCACCATTGGGCCTGGACCTTGCTGACAGCCACCATCAGGCAAAACATGCTCAGAGAAGCAAGGAATAAAGGAAGCCCAGATGGCGTGCCAACATGTCCCAGCAGGCAGGGAAACCAAGAAACAGTGAGGCATATGCGGAAAAGAAAGATCATGAGTGAACTTGAGAAGCATGTGCAGGGGAACACCATGTGATGGTGATAAAGTAGCTGAGAAGTGGGGGGGGGGGGATAAATAAAAAATCAGAGAAAGAAGAAAAAGAAATGTTATCAAACACAAGGCCAATCAAGAATTTTTAACTAGGGCACATACTACATTTAGGACAGCAAAATATATTACTCTACCCACATAAGCAATTGTTTTAGCTGCAACATACTTGAATAATCAAAAGTTATGAAATTTTAACTTACTGTGCCCTTCTACTAAGATGCAGAAGCCCTAAAACCAGCTTTCTGTATCTTAAATAACAAAAAATACCTGAAGAAAATTACTCTGCAGCAAATTCTGCTATATAGGCAAGTTATACAAAAGAATCAGATTCTCAGAACAAGGAAATTCCAACTTTAACTCTACCAAAGTCACATCAAGCAACACGCCCAACGACCAGATTTCCCTGACTTATGTGGAAGTCATGGACCTCCATTGCAGTTTTAGCAGTAACACTTTTCAAGTGTTTAAGTTTTTTTCCTACAGTGTATCACAGCACATCCAATAGCTGTCACTTGCCTAATAGCTAATAAAATAAACTAGCTAATCAAAGAGATCGAATACAGGGGTCAGACACAGACAGCTGAATGATTAGCCACACTTTTGTTCTCAGCTATTCACTCTACTCCTCTAGCAGATGTTGATACCTAACGATGAAAGGATCCACTCATGAAGCTAATACCACCAGCCGACAATTCAGGCTACACGAAGATGCTCAGCTCTGCAGCATTCAGCAACTGCTTTACAAGTGGATCAGATGTTCCTGCCTTGGGCACCAGGCCAGAAGGCAGTTTAGACAACTGGTATCGATAGAAGCTTCTGCAATCCAATTCAGATCTCTCGTTACATGACTGCCAGAGCCTACTTACCTTGAGTAATAGCTAAGTTACTTCAGAAAACCTAGCTAGTGTAATGAACAACTTCAACTATGTGCCCATTACTTCCTTTGCACTTGTTTTTCAAATAATCATTTAAGCTAGAACAGTAACTTATCTTCCAGCTTAAAAGATACTCAAAGAGCATGTCTAAAGATCCATAAGATGCAGTAGACAGCATCTGACCAGACCTGCAGTAGAGACAACATGGTGGAGGTTTAAGTCTTCCTGAACAAAAACTTCTCTTAAAAAAAGTATCTTTCACAAGAGTCATTATGATTTGAATTATTTAAACCCCCAGGTGCCCAGTATTTTCCAGTATATATTTGGAACAAATGCGTGACTACTGGAGGAACTGCCTCCTACACATCTACTCACTCACATCTTGCTTTCATGCAGAGACTTAATGGGGGGGGAAAAGTACTATATTTTTAATTGGATTTTGCTTTGTATTTTGGAGCTGAAGTACTTGACTTAGTCTTTTGCAAGTAAACCAGGAGATAAATTGTGGTCTGAGGTAAGATCTATTCTCAGTTCTGAAATGGTCTCATATAAGATACTACACATATACGTATATAGATATCTCTTTATATACATCTACACACACATTAACTGACTAGGGAACCAGAGTAAATCATTACAATCAATACATTTTCGGAGGTAAGACTTCCAAGACAAACAACAAAAACTATCAAGATTTTATTTCTCCACTAACAATTTAACCCTCAAATACAGACTGGTACGGCTTCTCCACTGACATTACCACTCATTTATACATAAAATACATTTTGTATTCACTACACACGTGTATGTACACATACAGACACATGATTTGTGGCAACCAGTCTGCAGAGGAACTGCCTCCACTGTTCATGTCTGCTTCTCCATATCAAAACAGCACCCAAGACCTGCTACTTGAAGAAAAGTGGGTAGAACTTGAAAAGCAAAAGGAAGGTGGAGTCTTTTTTCAAGAAAGCAGGATCATAGAGATGCAAGAAAAAAGAACAGAGGATGATGAAGCCCTCAGGTAGCTGTAGTATGACACTGACAAACAGATGTCCATAACTGGTCTACATACCTATGTAAGCTGTTCATCTACTGTCAGCACTCACTGTTGTCTGTCTCCTCACAAAATTCATTTAGGACTTTCATTTCAGAATCATAGAATCATTAGGGTTGGAAAGGACCTTAAGCTCATCTTGTTCCAACACCCCTGCCATGGGCAGGGACACCTCACACTAAACCATCTCACCCAAGGCTTCATCCAACTTGGCCTTGAACACTGCCAGGGATGGAGCATTCACAACCTCCCTGGGCAACCCATTCCAATGCCTCACCACCCTCACAGGAAAGAATTTCCTCCTTATATCCAATCTAAACTTCCCCTGTTTAAGTTTTAACCTGTTCCCCCTTGTCCTGTCACAACAGTTCCTAATGAATAGTCCATCACCAGCATTCTTACAGGTCCCCTTCAGATACTGGAAGGCTGCTACAAGGTCTCCACGCAGCCTTCTCTTCTCCAGGCTGAACAGCCCCAACTTTCTCAGCCTATCTTCATTCGAGGTGCTCCAGTCCCCTGATCATCCTCGTGGCCCTTCTCTGGACTTCCTCCAGCAGTTCCATCTCCTTTTATGTTGAGGACACCAGAACTGCACCCAAGATTCCAAGTGAGGTCTCACGAGAGCAGAGTAGAAGGGCAGGATCACCTCCTTCGACCTGCTGGTCACACTCCTTTTGATGCAGCCCAGGATATGGTTGGCTTCCTGGGCTGCAAGCGCACACTGAAGCCGGCTCATGTTCATTTTCTCATCAACCAACACCCTCAAGTCCTTTTCCTTGAGGAAAAGTCCTCAGGGCTGCTCTGAACCTCTTCTTTGCCCAACCTATAGCTGTGCCTGGGATTGCTCTGACCCAGGTGTAGGACCTTGCACTTGGCATGGTTAAACTTCATGAGGTTGGCATCAGCCCACCTCACAAGTGTATCAAGGTCCCTCTGGATGGCATTCCTTCCCTCCAGTGTACCAACTGAACCAAACAGCTTGGTGTCATCAGCAAACTTGCTGAGGGCGCACTCAATCCCACTGTCCACGTCACCAACAAAAATGTTGAACAAGATCGGTCCCAACACTGGTCCCAACACCGATCCCTGAGGGACACCACTCGTTACTGGTCTCCAGCTGGACATTGAGCCATTGACCACAACTCTTTGCGTGCGGCCATCCAGCCAGTTCTTTATCCCCCATGTGGTCCATCCATCAAATTGATGTCTCTCCAATTTCGAGACAAGGATGTCACGTGGGGCAGTGTCAAACGCTTTGCACAAGTCCAGGTAGATGACATCAACTGCTCTACCCCTGTCCATCAGTTCTGTAGCCCCATCACAGAAGGCCACCAAATTGGTCAGACAGGATTTCCCCTTAGTGAAGCCATGCTGGCTGTCACCAAGCACCTTGTTGTTTTTCATGTGCCTTAGCATGCCTTCCAGGAGAATCTGCTCCAAGATTTTGCCAGGCACAGAGGTGAGACTGACTGGTCTGTAATTCCCTGGGTCATCCATTTTCCCCTTCTTGAAAATGAGGGTTATATTTCCCTTTTTCCAGTCATCAGGAACTTCACCTGACTGCCATGATTTTTCAAATATGATGGACAGGGGCTTAGCAGCTTCATTTGCCAGCTCCTTCAGGACCCGCGGATGGATTTCATCAGGTCCCATGGACTTGTGCACATTCAGGCTTTTAAGATGGTCTCAAACCAGATCCTCAACTGAAGTGGGCCCAAGGTCTTCATTCTCACAGTCCCTGCATCTGCCTTCCAAGACTTGGGTGGTGCGGTCAGAGCCTTTGCCAGTGAAGACAGAGGCAAAGAAGTCATTCAGAACCTCAGCCTTCTCCAAATCCTGTGTAGCCAGTTCTCCCGATAGCTTCTGGAGGGGGCCTACGTTGTCCCTAGTCTCTCTTTTATTTGCTATGTATCTGTAGAATCCCTTCCTGTTATCCTTAGCCAAGTTTAATTCTAACAAGGCCTTAGCTTTTGTAACCTGGTCCCTAACTTCCTGGACAACATCCCTGTATTCTTCACAGGCCGCCTGTCCTTGCTTCCACCTTTTATAAGCCTTTTTTCCCCTCGAAGTTTCCTCAGCAGCTCCTTATCCATCCAAGAAGGTCTCCTGGCCCTCTTGCTGCACTTCCTTCTAGTTGGGATGCAACACTCCTGAGCCTGTAGCAGGTGATCCTTGAATACTAACCAACAGTCTTGCCCCCCACCCTGGGCTATATCCCATGGAACCTTACTAAGCAGGTTCCTGAACAGGCCAAAGTGTGCCCTCTTGAAGTCCAGGGCAGTGAAACTACAGTGACTACAGTGCATATTGCTCAACAAGAAAATCCACAAATTCAACTAAACTAACAGGATATTGACTCATGACATTGAAAATTCTCTTCTGGAAGAATGAGGTGAACAGGATCGGCTCAGACTCCATCCACCCTACAAAGGACTGTTCCAAGAGATTTTGGAAAAATTACTGAATTCTGTGTATCCCAAGAGCTACAAGTCAAACTTGTCAGTGCTGGACCAAACTCACAAAGACTCATACAAATTAATCACAAAACCAGCACACAGAATTATCTCAAAACTTACATACACTACAATCAAAATCTGGTTTTCTTCTTAAACCTTAATGCTATTTTCATAATTTCTGGGTCGAGAAAAGGTCTTGAATTGGTTTCAAGAAAATTCAGTGTAAAGTTAAATAGTCTTACACTTCTGTAAGTTTAGACAATTAAAACCAGGATACAACAATAACACAGCAGTAAACATAAAATGCTTTAGAAAATAATTTGTGTGCTTTATATCCATTTGTTACTGTTTCCTCCATAGCTCCAGTTAGGACATCAGTTTAAGCACACTAACAACCAATAAATCCGAGAACTGTCCTATAATTTAGCTTATGGTAGCCTTCCGGCTGTGGACAGCCAGAGGATGAATCCTGACACAAGGTTACAGTTCACACCCTTAACTTACATGATATTTATTTGCTAATCTCCACATTCATTGCTCTGTTGTTTCAAAGCACAAGCAAGGTCTGACCCACAGTTCTGTTGAACAAAGTCATGTGAAATGCCTGACTGACGGCAATGGGCAAACCCATGCAGAGTCTCTTGAAGTCAGTAAGATCCTACAAAGCAACATGCTTTCAATAGGAATGACATATCATTACTCCAGTTGCACAGGAACCCTAAAAGGATTTCTATCCTATATACTAAAGAATACAAAAAGAATACAAAAACCCATAAAGTGTCCTTACTGCAACTGCATTCACTCAAGTCCTGCTCTCCTGCTCCTTCCTCTGTCTCCTGGAGCTGAACTTGAGCTTCTCATCCTGCAACAAGAAGGGCTGGTGGAAATGGACCAAACTGTCCCCTCAGCTCTCATCAACTACAGGTGCTTCTCTTTTTCCCCTGCAAGGAGTCATAGAAGAAATATGGGTCCTAAGTTCAGGTTGAGAGTCTGTAGAGGCTGAGAAGGAGAATTCTGAATCTCAGCATCAACATATACCGCAGCCTCTACTGCAGGGTGGATCATCCCCCATGACAGGTCCTGGTTCTCCAAAGACTGAACTCTAGCCCATCCACAGCCCTTGAAATCCTAATTTTCAACTTGATCATAAGATTCAGGTAGTTCATCTCTGTAACTATAAAACATGGCTTAATAAAAAATGCCAGGATTGTAACAGTGAATTTCAAGACAAAGTTTTAAGTAAAGAACCATTGTGACCCCCCCTTCTACTAGACAGCAGATCATAATAATCCTTGTAGTGGCAATACTCATTTTCCAAAGTGCACAAGTTTGGATGGTCATGATATATAAACTATTTTCAGGCCCACTGTACATGAAACACAGTCAGCAACTGCTCTCCTCTAGCAAGAGAAACTTTAATATTATTAGTTTGTGAAGAAGTGTCTTACAGTATCTGTTTTTTCTTGATGTCCAATTACAAATTATACTTGCTGAAAGAGCAGCTATAACCACTCATTGTTGCAAGGGTGGAATTATTTTTACTCACATCTAGGCTTCTACAGTAAGCATGTCACAGAGATAACAGGACATGACATGGGTAACCCCCTATCTGCCTCATCTACAACCCCAACACAGAAGTCATCACTCAACGACAGATTTAAATGAATGCATTGTTTTCTGAGAGTTTAGGCTTTGCCTGTTATCACAGCAGTGTTTCCTCTAACCAAACTAAGAAAGGCAGGCACACAGGACAGGCAGCTTCTCTGCCAACATCCAGGTTTCAGCACCTCCTCCTCCATCAACCTTGCTAAAATTTCATAACTATTTTGTCCCATCATATTTATTTAGAAGGAGGTGATTAAAAGCAAGAAAAGGGAGTTCTTAGAGTTTTCAAAGTTTATGTAATTTTGATACGGAAAACTTCTTTGGCTTAGTGCACTTTCAAAATGGCATGGGCTAAACCACATTTATTAATGGCTTTTAACTGTTGGGGCATTAATGAAAACTTACAGGAAGACATAAGTAAACTACATGCAAAACAATATCTGAATCATGTAAGCAAACCGAAATGTAGCTCCAGGTACATGAAATCAAAGTTTAGTAAAAACAGAGAAACTGATTAGAGGCCAGTGGAGGAAGCTCATCACCTAAGCCAGCCTGGAAGATAAGGAAGCCAATAGAAATTATGAAACTGAAAATTATTTTATGAGGTGTATAACTTCTTTCACTCAAAACCAGGAAAAAATCTGGCCTTTTCTGAATACACCTGGAAAAGGCACCTTTCCCTAACATTTTTCCCATTACTGGAACATGGCAAAAATGTATCTAGAATTGTACATACTTGAGAAGGTAGGATGTTATTGCACCTTGTTTCACTACTTTGTTCTGTTCTTGCAGATACAACCTGAACCAGGTTACCAAAGAAGTGACATATCTCTGTGTTCATCCTCCAGTATACAGAGGAGCAGACATATAATATGTACTTTGAGAAATCCTCTTCCAAAAAGCTTTTTTTTTTTAATGAAGATTTTTTTATTCCACATACACACATTTTGGGGTTGTATTTAGAAGTGGTAATTTTGAGACTCCCTTAAAGTTAAGTGCCTGAGTTCAGTCTAAGAAAGCTGCATAAATTAACAAAGTCTTAAATTCTGAACAGTCACAAGGCTCCACATGCTTACTGAAAAATGACTGAAGAAACGTGGTCACAATTATATATTTTATTCTCAGAACTGTTAGAGGGAATGTTATCGTAACATGAACAGGAGAACAGATCCAGAAACAATATTGTCATTTCTCGTGATATTAGAATTTAATATTCATATATTCCCCACTAAACAATTCATTATCCTGAAGCTACCCAACATCTGTTCTTAATCCCACTTTAAACAACCTCACAAAATAAAGGCTTTGCAGCTAAGCCTCCCTAATTCTCTCAGGGCAAAGCATGTTTGTTTTTTGGGTTGGGCTTTTGCTGTTGTTGTTGTTGACGGGTAAGGAGAGCACTATTCATGTTTTCTTCACTAGGGAGGCCTGTGCGTGTTTTGTAAACCTATTTGCACATTTCCTCAATAACAATGCAAGATGTACCCATACGCGAAGCTATCAAAAAATAAAGGTTGAAAGAAAAGTCAAACAGCAGCATTATTAGCAGAGCAAACAGTAGAAATCAGTGACTGAAGAGATTATAAAACTAAATGTGAACAGTTAAGGCCTTAATTAAATAAAAAAAAACCCACAACAAAACATAATTATGATCAGTGCAGAAAATATCCAAAGCTCTGCTTGCATCTCTGCTTAAGATCAGTGAAGTTTAAAGTAATGCTTTTCAGCCACTGCTTTAACAACACACAAATGCAGCTTTAAGGCACCTCATATTAAACCAGCATCTGTAGCTGCAAAGGTGAA
This sequence comes from Neopsephotus bourkii, assembly GCF_033783945.1. NCBI lineage: Eukaryota > Metazoa > Chordata > Aves > Psittaciformes > Psittacidae > Neopsephotus > Neopsephotus bourkii. The sequence continues at coordinate 7,009,199 of NW_026902113.1, forward strand.
CATACAACTCCCCCTATTTCCCTGTCAGGGCTGCAGTCCTGTTGCAACTCAGATACAGACCCGGTCTCCCATTTGGGCATCTCTGGTTCCTATATACACTTCTATACAGAGAGGTGTTGTGGAGGAGTCCCCATGAAATCTACCAGTCACAAACGTGCAAAATGTAGCTTTAAGATGAGGAGTGTAACTTAAGAGGAAACTTAACAGAGTTGTAAGGTGAAACGCACAGAAGGCAGGGTCTGCCAGTGCCAACAATGTCTGGGTAAAGTCACAGCAAGACAACTGAGGAACTGACTTAAGGGCTCACGTGATGCCAAGACCACTGACGCAAGCCCAAGCTATGGTAGATCAAGTTTTGGGAAGTTAATTCCAAAACCTTGAGGACCACCTATTTGCAGAGCCAGATAAAATCAGCAAAAACAGAAGAGCCTTCACTGTGTGCCCGAGGCAGAGAAATTAAAAGTATAGATCCTCGTCCAGAGAGGATGATGCTTGCCCCCACATCACCACCATGGGAACCTTCCTTCTGTCCCCAGCCACATGGTATGGAGGTATGATTTGTTTTGTGCTGCCATGTGACAGAAAAGTGGCAGTTCTGCAGTAACCCATCAAAAAATACTTAATCGAGCCAGTGTGGTTTGTGTTGTACAATTGTTTCTGCTGTTTGTTAGCTTTGATACTGTTTGCACATCATCACTAATGCCACAACAATAGCTGGGAATATTGTTTTATAATAATAAAGGATGGTATAATTCAATTACGGTTGTCATCCAACTGCGCCATTGATCTCCGTACAAACCAATGCCTACATCCAGAGCCATAGAAGCCCTGTGGCACAGGCCAATGCACCAGTCTCTGCAGTATGCCCAGCTACTGGATTTTCAGACTCTTGTGTTAATAAAGCTGTAACCTTGTTTTTGAATTCTACAAACTGCCTTTGCCCTCCTTCATTCCAATACAGCCTTAACATCATTCTACAGCAACACCCTTAAAATGCCATCACTCTAAGCATTACTGTCCTCTCTTACCAGGAAAACAGAATACTTCACTGAAGTACACAAATAGGCAACTATCATGTCAACTTTTCTGCAGCTCTTCCCATTAACAAATTTCAAAACGCATTTATGAAGAATGCTGGTATTATTTTCCTTTGTTACAATAGGACCTTAAGCCTAAATTGAGATAGATCCTATCACTAAGTTGATATTAGCGACCAGGGGCTGCCTCTCCAGAGCTCCAAGACTGTGGCTCTTCAAGAGGCAACGCAGTGCCGAAGAGTTTCTTCCTCTCCTTCCAGCCATGCTAATTCCTCTCCACTCCTAGACACACATTATTACTTCATGTTAGCTTTGGCAGCTGGCAGGTCCTTTCATTAGCTAGTCCAGCTCACTAAACTAGCAGATAATCAATCCAGTAAAAAGACAAGTAATGTTTTTCCTCAGCCACTCACTATTAGGCTGGCTTAGGCTTCTGCCAAAACTTAGCCTATATCCATGTCACACTTGCAAGCCTTGGAATCCAGATATGCTTCACTTTGGCCAAACCTTTTGAAATCCAAGGAACACCTGTCAAAAACAGTAAAATTCCATGGCAAAATACCTTTCAGCACTTTTATTTCACAGCCACAAACTACTTCAAGAAAGCCTTCAGGAGACAATGGCATAAGGTGGATTTTCAACACTACTACAGCTGTGCCTCCACCATTTCCACAGCTTGCACATAACACAGCTCTACTACATAATAGTAAATACTGACATTCATAATTTCAGCACAAACCATGATAAATCTTTATCCTTTCTTCACATTCACTTCTACAGTTCTGTAAATTTTCAATCTGGTAGGTATCACTAAACAAGTTTACCTAATTTCTACAGTAACAAAAGCAATAAAATGTTCATTCACCTGCTCCTGTATTAATCCGAATTATTTTAAGTGTATTTTCCATTAAAAATCTAAAGAAACAAACAAAAAAATCCAACAACAATTTTGATCTGAGGACAAAGAGTCTTCTATCTGCTACTTCGTTTAACAGCATAATTTGACCAAAGTTTCTTTTAGGAGCATAGGCAAGCCTTTTCATGTCAGTCAAGATAGCAAAATTGTTTATAATGTAACACAGTGAAAACCACCTGAATTAAAAAACCCTTTCTCCCTGCATCCACTTCCAAATCCAGCTCACTATGCAGCTACTCAGGTTGGTGTACTACTACTCTATGTCCTGGCAGAGCCAAAGGCAGCGCTGTACAGCTGCCACTCATCATTAAATTTCAGAAGTCAGAAAGTTTGGTGTTTTCCTTTTTAGGAGGGAGAAGAAGAGGGACCATTTAAAATGTATACTCCTGCCAGTTTTCTTCTATTTCTTAAAATCCCTATTCGAGCAACTAGTCATTCAACAAGATGTTTTGGCAGGCTTCAACTGGATGAAGAACTGAAGATTCGTATCATCATCTCCTACAGCTCAGATCTGGCACCCTCCTTTCTACGACACATCTCCCAGCATGTATGTGTTCTTATGCTACCCATACACCCCACTGCGCATCAAAATTGCTCCAAATGTTACCCCATTCCATCTATCAGGTCATTGCCCCAACACTAGCATCAGTTCTGCTTTGGTTTGCTCTGGGGAAGCTGAGGAAAGCAGAAAAGCAGATAAGTACGAAAAATACCATTTTCCCCTGGAAAAATGGAAAAGAACATGGTCATCAAAACCCAGAATTCCACCTCTACATCAAATCATGACGCAGAAGGGGAGATCTTATATATACCTAATCCAAAGATACTTTTTATTACCAAAACAATGTCAGAAATTGATGAAAAGGAGTATTTTACTTAGCTGTTTGTGACAGCATCAGCTCAGCTTAATAATCAGGAGGATTTATTCTACCTCTCTGTAGGGAAAGCTGTTAATTAACTAATGAACACAGATTAGCATAACAACGATAAGACTCTTAGGAAGCAGGTTAAAGGGAAGATAGCAGTAGGTAGTGCCAGAAGAATTATCCAGATGGAGTTACAGACTAATGAAGCTCCCCAGCAGACAAATCTAGCAGCAGACACACAGTATTCCCATTGACGACTCAGAACAAAATATAGAAATATGCCAATGAAACAGTGGTATGTCAAATGAGTGTGAAACAACATCCTGATTCAAAAAGATGAATATTCCCTCTATGAAACAGCCACGGCAAACAAGCTCTAAGCATGAAGAATCCCATTTAATCAGATGCTATGTTTACTTTCCAAAGACATCAGAATCTCTATCAAACCTCATACTCTTATTCCCAGCTCCTCACCATTAGTTTGGGTATGCTCCATGCACATTTGTTCTCAGTTCCCAAATAAAAGTTTCATTAGCATACTGCACACTGCACATACTTATCTCCCAACCTGTAATCTGAACTGTGTGCTTATAAAAAGCACCAACCATACCAGTTCTTAAGGAAAAGGAGGAAAAACTGTACATACACATGATGGACTCTAAGTTATTTGGTACCACTCCAGAAAGAGATCTGGATAACTTGGGCATAGTCCTCTGAAAACATCACCTTGCTGCTCTGAATAAAAGAAAATCACAGTGTTAAGTACTATTAGGAAAAAAATACGGAAGAGTACCAAAAATTCACAACCATCTAAAATCCTCAAGTACCCACATCACAAAAGAATGTAGTTCTGGTCAGCCCATTTTAAAAATGGTATCATGAAAAGCTACAGAGGAATACGGAGATGATTAGGTATGTGGGGAATCTACCACACAAAATAATGACAAGAGCCTTCAGTTTAACAGATGACTGAACGATGAAGTATCATAGAAGAAAAATCGGAACAATGATCAGGCATTTCTTATAATTCAAGAAGGAATTACATTATCAAACAGCAGGCTTCTCTCAAAGAACATAACGTGGGGTTTTCTTCCAAAATCACCTGTGAAACTCGTTGCTATCAGACAAGTATAATACAAATACTAAGAAAACAAAAAATATAAATGCATTCCAGAAACAACTGGGCAAATTCATGGAAGAAAAGTTGATCAACAATTATTAAACACAATGATGCTACCTCAAGCTCCTGACACTGCTAATTCAAGGCGAAGTGTACACTAGTGAAAGGATTATTTTTCAGTCCCTTTCTCCAAATCAGCAGTTAGAGACCATCACTGGAAACAGAACTCAGCTGGGCAGACTTCTGGTCTAATCCAAAGCTATAATATAGCAGAGCTTGTTTTGCTGGGTATTGACATGGAGGACTTAACAAATCTCAGCACTGGAATGGTTTATTTGTCTGATTTCTTCCGACAGGTAACTTGCCATAACAAACCAGAGCTAGTCCATCTCTCCCTTTCCCCCTTACTCTTAGTCATGCTTCACAGGCTGAAAAAACTGCCCCACAAGACAGATGGCAATGAGAAACTGAACTTCCTCGTGGAAGGAGGATTGTCATGACACTGAAGTCATGATAGGTCAAAGATAGGTCAAAAAAAGCCAACCATACAAATTTTTGGGGTATAAACAATTTGGTCTTGGAAGTTAGGGATACTAATGTGCTCCCTTATGCTCTTATTCTAAAAGCTTATTTCAACATGAGAGGTTTGTATGACCATTGTCAGACTACCCTGAAACCTCCCCCAGAAGAGCAGAATAAGCCACAAACTAAGTAGTACCCAGAGAACTCACCTCCACTCCCAAAACAGATGACAGTTCACAAACTTAAAAAAAAAAAAATTTGCTCAAATATTCTTGAACCTGTTAATGTACCCAGCCATACCACATAGAACAGTTCAGGATGACAGGGCCCTCTGGACCTTGCTTCATTCAACCCTGCCAGCACTCAAAAGAGAACTTGCTTCAAAGTTAGATCAGGCTCTTCAGGGCCTTGTTCAGTCAAGTGTTAAACACCTCCAAACCTGGGAGATCCCACAGCCTCTGCAGGCAGCCTGCACCATTGCATTCACCAACCACACTGAGGTGTTGTTCATTTTTTTGCCTTCTCTTCAGCTGGAATTTCCCTTTCTGAAACTTGTAACTTCTTGCTTTTTCACTCTACAACTTTAAGAAAATTGTACAGGTAGATTATACAGTGAAGGTATATGATATGCTTGAGCCAACCTTACAGCTCACCACTACTAAATGTAGTAGACCAGCCCTGTACGTGTCCAAAAATCTAATTTCAGCCCCCCCCCCCCCACCTCCTGGGCTAGACCTGCAACCTAAACAGCTGCACAGATAGCCAATTTGTCTTGCTAACCTGACAGAAATCCATTCCCTTCTTTAATTCCTATGTCATTTTAGCAATATTAGCACGTTCAGCAGATGGGAGAAAGTGAAGCTGTAGGTAGGGACAGAGCACCCCTTTTTGGAGGGGTGAGGACAATAACCTATAACCTGTGAATTTACATTTAGGTATCACAGCACATCATCTGCTATAAAATTTCAACCTGCTCTAATACACTAATCAATAACTGAACAGTCTTACGCTTCCTACTTCATCCTCTCACCTATGGGATGACATTTACATTTCTTTCCTTAATAATGCAACCTATGTCTTCTATGATTCATTAAGACATCTATTAAGACAGTGCTTAACTAATTATATTCAGCATTAATTAGCACCTGAGCTACACAGAACATAATACATAGAAACCCTATACATTTGGTTGGGGGATGCCATGCCAGTTGGAAACGGAGGAGCAGTAAATTCATGTGACTCATACAGATGCTGGTGTATGATCTTCACCAAGCCGAAGTCACAAAGATCAAAAGTGTACGTCAGTCTGTGGCACTGAAATGCCACACACCACTTCATGATTTAAGTTACAGTGCACTATGGGGACCTTACTTGAAGTAAACACCATTTAGCTTTGATGGAGAGGAATTAAGAACCCCAAAAGCACATACTCTTTCATATAGGAAATGCTTTTAAACACACCAGAGAAAACTGTCACAGGACCAGCATTCAAAGCTGTCATATTTGACAGCTAATGACAACTCAAGTTTCACCTTTTATAACAACTCAACTTACATGAAAATTCAATAATTTCCCAATCTAGGCTTTTTGAACGTTTTGAACCTTTTAACAAAAAACTTGTTAAACGGTGTTACTGGTAACAAAGGTAACTGGTGCTGGTAACCGCACCTGATGAGAGAACAAACCAACTCTTTCCAGTTTTCATATACTGAACACCATGATTTGTAGAGTCCATACAGATCAGCAATTTATGAGATCAGAGCTAGCTTATCTCTTATCTGACATACAAAAAGCAGTTTTCCAAAGGAAAATTTAACTAATCTAAAGCAGCAGGAAAAAAAAAACAAAATAAAACAAAAAAAAAAAAACTTACCAAAGATACAGAGAGCTCACAGTAACCTATACTTACCCTAAAAGAACACATTCAGGTTTTTTTATTAGCATGTCTGAGTTCCTCCAGTCCATTAGTCTCCTCAAGGCTCAGTATTTCAGTTTGAAATCAAGACAAGTATCACATAAACCACCACCACTCCCTGCTCCATCCTCAGATACACTGCACCACCTTTGATGCCTCCCCAGCCATCTGTATTTTGCAAGAATTGCTACAGTCTCAGCTGCCACAGATCTGCCATGAGAAAACCTCCCTGAATCCCTGCACAACTCCCTGCCCAGTTGAAACCTGCTGCCACCTATTGTCAGACAATTCACAGCTCTGCCCTCAGTTACCACTTCAGATATGGCTCCACTGCAAGGCGCCAGGCTCTACCCAGGACCCTCATTACTTGCACAACCCTCCCTCAAGTACTCAGATTTTCACATACCTTTCCAAGTGATCCCACCAGATCGCTTCATCAGTTCACACCTCCAAACTGCCTCATACAGGTACTTCCTGCCCTAACCCCAAAGCAGACTTATGAGATTTTACCAGTGTAAATTAAGATCACTACTATTCAGGTTCTTCCATAGTTGCTAGTGAGAAAGAGCAGTGCAAATAACCCTTTCAGTCTCTGTGGTCTCACATCTGCCTTTGTAAAGCACCCAGTTAGCTGCACTCCTCCTCTCCGCCATCACTCCAAAGACTTGATTTTTGAGAAGGAGCACAAAGCAATAACCCTAAACAGTTCTCACAGCTCTTCTACAGCCAGCCAAGTTCAAAGCCCAATTCTGGGTCTTTACCCTCAGTGACAGCTTTACTAAATATGTTTCCTCCGTAAGAGCCATCTAACTAATTCTTGTCAGTTCAGGGTTGCCTATGAAATTTCCAAGAGCATCTGTGGAAAACGGAAAAGAACAAGAAAAAGCTAATGATTACAGCAAGTCAGTTTTCATTGTCAGAGACTGGAGGGAGAAAGGACGCTAGGAATTCAACAAGGATCCCAACAACCACATGCCTGCAGAACCAAGGCATGTTTTTACCAGCAAGTTTAATAGCTACTCTTCAACAGAAGCACAAATGTTATCATAAGAGGCTCACATCTTGTCATTGTATTAGCACTCATACTTAACTCCACATTAAGCTGCTTTTCCCTCTCTATGCTAGCAAGGATATGGTAGGGAGATAATGCCAACACAAGTAACGTTAACTTTTCTAGCACAGCTACAAAACTTTGGAGATGCCACCTCATGTGCTATCAGTTTGATAGCGAAAACTACCTAACCACCAGCTTCCTTCCACACACGTGTTGTGTCTCATAATAACACTCATTACAGATTTCCCCTACGCAGTCAAACACTGCTGGTAATTTCAGCAACTGTGTTATTTTTAAAACTGAGATACACAGACCTTACAAGAAGGTGCAATAATGTGCACAGTTATGTTTTGCCAAGACATCCATGAACCAAAGGCAGCCCACAGCTTAAAACGTAGTATCACTGTTCATATACTTTTGAGAAGCTTTTTTCTAAAAGGGTTAGGGCTTGTTGCTAAGCTATCCAACCTTACTTTCCCATTTGGAAACACGGTCAGTGATTTTCTGGCTTTGATTTCACATGGAGCAACACGCATGTATTTTGATGAGAACACTCATGAGTAGAGCTAATCGTCTGTCACTTCAGTGAGGCTGCTTCAGCCAAACATCAAACACAGTCATCCAGGCTCTTGCCATTGATCAATTACGGATACCAGGGAAACTTTCCTACTGGTTGCCTGGTTCTTCTGAATTCTTTCGATGCCAACAACTTGCAAACTTCACTTCTGTTGGAATCACAGTTTGGTAAGATAAATTTTGTGGGGAAGGTTTTCAGCTGAACATTTTTAGAAGATCTAAATCTGTAAACGACTAACATGTAAAAGGCATAGCCCAATATACACCTTTTCAGGCAAACAACTTTTACAACGATGTGTGACTAGGATGTTTTAACACCAACGGTCACTACGTGCATTTAGCTCCATCTCATTTCTGCTCTTTGCCGCACGGACTTTCTTCTCCATGCAGTCAGTCATGGAAAGCGGCACACAATACATTCACAGGGGCATGGACAGTTAACTGCTAATAAACAGACCAGGACGCCAAGTGCCACCATCCGCTCCGAGGCGGCACCACCGTGAGCTCTGGCCGCCCCGCGCTACTCTACTGAAAGGAAAACTCTGGAAGGCCGGGACCGCGCAGCGGGCAGGACCCCCTCCACCCTGCCGCCGCCGAGGGAAGCGCCCCGGGGCCCAGCTCCCTTGCCGGGAGACAAGGTACCCGCAGGCAACTTCGGCACAGGTTTCTGCGGCGGACAATGGCGATGCAGGGGGTCGGGGCGTGAGGGGACAGGACACTCCGCCGGGGCGGGAAGCCGCCAGCCTGCCGGAGACGGGGGCAGAGGGGACAGCACATGGAGAACCGGCACAGCGTGCGCGGCTGAGGCCAGCCCCGGCTGCGGGGCAACAAGGACGAACAGGCACCGCGCAGGGGATTCCGGCCGGGAAGCGGGAGAAGGCGCGGATGGGGCAGCGAAAGCACCGCGCCCCGGCGGTCTGCTCCGGAGCCCCACGCCTGAGGGGCGAGGGAGACGGGAGGCTCCACGAGAGGCGTGATCGGAGACGGGAAAGGAAGCGGGGAGCGGAGCGGACTGTCCGGGCACTGCGCGCACCGCCTCACCATGAGCACTTTGGCCGCGTTCTCCAGCTGGGCGATCACCTCGGGGGCCGCAACCGCGGCCGCCGCCGCCATCATGGTCTCTCTTCAATGACGCGCCATGCGCTGCATTCTGGGACGAGGCGACCGCGCAGCCAATCCCAGGCGCGGCTCGGCTCGGCTCGGCTCGGCTAGGGCGGGGAGGGGAAGCGCCGGCGCCGCAGCGTGTCCTCCCGCCACCCAGCTGGGGGGCCGCGTCGCTGCCGGAGACAGCCCCCACCCTCCGCGCCACCGGCCTTCCTCCTCCTCCCCCCCGGGCGCGCGCGCCCCTCCCCGCTCGCCCCACCTCCGGGGCGGGCCCGGGACACGCGGCGGGACCTGCGGACCCCGGGGCTGGGCCCGGCACCGCCCACCGCCGGTTCGAGACTGCCGCACCTGCCGGGGCCCGCGGGGGTGTGCGCCACCTGTGCAGGCAGGGGCGCTGCGAGCTGTCCCCGGCCGGGCTCGGTCAGGGCTGAGGCGGCAGCGGCGGAGGGCAGGGCGGGAGCCTTGTTCTGGTGCCGCCCGGTTCCGTCGTGTTTCCGAGGGCGGGCCGGTGAACTCGGGCGTTAGTGAGACCGCGGGCGCCAGTCGCTTAGAGGTGCTGGCGAGTTTTCAGTAGGGTGAGCGGGATTAATCTTTAAATACAGCTTAGAAAGTGATGGGGAGTGGAGAAGTTGGCCAGCGTGTTTACAAATGGAACTGCCAAGGCTTAAAACTGATCTGAAATGCATTTTTCTCCACGTAACTCCATCTTGGGGTCATGTCACGTTACTGGATGTGAGTTACAAGACGGCGTAACTCTGAAAAATACACTGGAGAAAACACTGTTCTACACCTGTAGGAGCAAATGGGCTCTGTGCTTTTGCCTGTGTTTCAGTTTGGTTTAGGAGTTTGCTTTTTAATAAAATATGATGGTTTCCACTTTAGTTTGTGCACTGGGGCAGGATTGGAGCCTTGATACCTTCAGATGAAACTAAATCAGAAGATCTGCAAATGCCAAGGTGTGTTCAGTGTATAGGGTCAAGCTGGATCTCCACAGTTATCCCCGTACAGCACGGACCACTGGGCAGCGTCAGATCCACTACACCACTCCACTAGCAATAGGTCTTTCCAATGAGGTTCTCATTCTGCCAACGTCAACCTTGAGGTGACATTAGCTGATCTTATGCAACTGAACTTGCATGAAGTGTGAGACATACCAGGTAACTGAGCAGTCTGATTCAAGTCTTAAACACTCACAGATTGTTCACATAAGTTGAGTGTAAATGTGCAATGTTTACATGCAGGTGATACAATGTAATAGCCAAAGGCAGAGAAGAGGATCAAGGAAATTGAATGACCGCAAGAAATACGTCTTTCCTACTCAAAAGAAGAACCCAAGTATTTTTTTCCCAAGAAATGACAGCTTTCAATGCTGCAAGGGACATGGCAGTGCTCGCTACTAGACAAGATTACAAGTATCAACAGAACCGTGTAAAAGTTTGATTTTGTGGTTTACCTAGGAGGTAATGTAATTAGTGTTAAAACATTAAATGTATTTCAGGATAACATTCAATTCACAGCTGAAGCCGGTGGGGAGATCAGCAGGGCTGTGTTGAACGGAGACCTGAGTATGAAGAAAATTGAACCAACAGTCAGAGATGGAGGGGTTTAAAGGTAGTGAAAGTGTGACAACACACAAATTTTGAAGTGTGTTTATTGGGCAAACAGTACAATGTACAATCAGTCTTGCTTTCAAGAACAGTAAGACAAGCTAAAGACTTAGAAGTTTGTGTACAAAGAGGTAATGTCTAAGAAACCTGAAAAGTATGAAAAAAGCTGTTTTAAAGAATTCTATGTTCTGTAAAGGATTACTTCAGTGGAAGGTTTCTGTACTTGTAGCTTGCATTCAAAATGAGATTCTTCAGTAACTTCTTCCATATTCTCTGAGGTCCTTCATTCTCCTGTGTTCAGCAGCACTCTCAAATAGCCATGCGAGCAATAAAAATAAAATAGCGGTCAGGTTGGGGGACTCAAGATGTCTCTAGACCAACCTTCTGACCATGTTCTTTAAAGGTTAGTCCAGCAGCGTCTTAAAAACCTCAGAGAATGAAGAGTGCACAGCTTATCTGGACAACCTGTGCCAACGCTTGGTTGTTGTCATGGTGAAGTTTCTTGACCCTAAATCATAACCTCCCCATGTGAATATTGCCTCTCATCCTGCTGCCATGCACATTAGTAGAGTTTTGCTCCATTTCCTTGATGGAGAAGTACCTTCAGGTACTGGAAGGAAGCTCCTGGGTTCTCTTTCAAGCCTTCTGACTGGATGCAGTTCCCTCAGCCTTTCCACCCCCTCACCATCTTCTTGCACTCAGGGCAATTTGTCAACATCTTTCTCATACTGGGAAGCTCAAAGTGTGATGTGGTTTTATAGATGTGATCCAACAAGTACTGAGTAAAGGTGACTAATAATTCTCTCAATCTGCTGGCTTCATGACTGTAAAAACAACCTAGTATGTCTTTATAAAGGTAGCCTTGCTCACTGCCGTGGCATTCCGCTAGCTCATGTTTAGGTCGGTATCTGTCAGGGCCAAATAAAGTGCATGACTGGGCCTTAATTGCCATGACACCCTGATCTGGGACTTTGTATGTGCAGAACTGTAGGTTTACCTGTGCCAAGTGCAGTCTCCTGTTGTCTTGGGTTATCAGTTAGCCTTCCTGGATGGGTCTATGTAATATATAGCTTTGTCTTCAGCCCTTTCTCCCGTGTGGACCTTGTCTCTGATTCTGTCTTCTGCTGTTCATGGCTGGACTTTCTGGCTGGACCTCACTCATTATCTCACCTTGTCTTGGCCTCTCAAGAAGACCTATCACCAATCCAGTCCTGCCCAAATCCTATGGAAATGCACCCTGGCTGGTGAGGGCACTGCCCTGCCTGTCCTGTGGTCAGGCTTGGTTCCCAGCTTATCAGCCCTCATGGAATGGCCCTACTCTTGTTGTCCATCACACAGTCCACCAGGACCTCCAGTTTTCCTTCTCGGTCAGTCCTCGGCTGTACTGCCATGGTGGTTGTTCCATCTCTGGTAAGGTATAACACCTTAGGATCCATCCGTCAGTTCTCTGAATAGGCATAGTGGTTTGATCAATCTGTATCACAGTATCACAGTATGTTAGAGATTGGAAGGGACCTCAAAAGATCATCTAGTCCAATACCCCTGCTGGAGCAGGAATGCCTAGATAAGGTTACACAGGAACGTGTCCAGGCGGGTTTTGAATGTCTCCAAAGAAGGAGACTCCACAACCTCCCTGGGCAGCCTGTTCCAGTGTTCCATCACCCTCACTGAGAAGAAGTTTCTTCTCAAGTTTAAGTGAAACCTCTTGTGTTCCAGTTTGTACCCATTTCCCCTTGTCCTATCATTGTTTGCCACTGAGAAGAGCCTGGCTCCATCCTCGTGACACTCCCCCTTTATATATTTATATACACTAATAAGGTCACCCCTCAATCTCCTCTTCTCCAAACTATAGAGACCCAGCTCCCTCAGTCTTTGCTCATAAGGGAGGTGCTCCACTCCCTTAATCATCTTAACTGCCCTGCGCTGGACTCTCTCCAGCAGGTCCCTGTCCTTCTTAAACTGAGGGGCCCAGAACTGGGCACAGTATTCCAGTACTAGTATCTTTCCCTTCTCCCCCGAAGTTGTCTGAGCATACTTCAGAAGTAACATGTTCATTAAATCCACCTTTTTTCACAAATGCATACACTATGTGTAGACAAAATCTTGCATTTTATCATATCATCAGGTGCGTCTTGCCCTCATTTCCAGTGGAAGGACTGAGTAATCTGCAGTAAAAATGAACATGTTCAAGTAGTCACATTTCCTCTCAGCTATATATACAATTTTAATGTTCTTTTGGCTAGCCTTAGAAAAGCTGATTGTTCATTTATCATGTCAGGGTGAATGCTGAAGCTATTTCTGCTGTTGGCTAAAAAAGATGTATCACATTCTTCCTTAGCACTTCCCTCTTTTGTGGTGTTAATACCCTTAAAATAGTTCAAAGCTTTTGCTGCCAGAAAGAGTGTTGTAGGTAGTGGAGCCTATGCTTCCTGCTCTAGCAGTCTTTCTCTAGCTTGCTTTCTTCCACAGCTGAAAACAGCCAGCTAGTGCTAATTTTGGCTAAAGATTAAAATGTTAAAGAAAATAGATGAAGATTAAAATGTTAAGGAAAATGACCTCATAGTAAATTAGTCATGCATTAGGGATTGGGGCGTTTTGGTTTTTGTGTTTTTTTTTTTGGGGGGGGGGGGGGGGTTTTGTTTTGGTTTTGGTTTTTTTTTTGTTTCTTTTTTTTTTTTTTTGTTGTTTTTGTTTTTTTTTGTTTTATTTTGTTTGAAATATGTGTTAATTGGTCCTATGCACACACACAGTTACACTATATCTGTTGTAGTCAGGAGCATCTGACAAAGTCTAAGGTAAGTAAATAGAAGTGACTGAGTACTAAGTAAGTTAGACGAGCTAAGGAAATCAAAGTCAGTAGGCAATTGCATCAATAGTATGAAAGCACAATGACAATTGGGAACTTGCAAGTGGTGATCTTGAGAGGAATTTATCATTCAGCATTGGTTAGATAGAATCTTTTGAAACCATTCTCTCCCATCAGGACATGCAGCTTGATTTATTTCCTGTTCTTAATTTCTTAGTGCTCTTAAGACTGTTTCCCAAATGGTTTCAAGAAATCTTTTCCCACATGGCCTGCACTTATTATTTCAGTAGATCTCATTTTTCTGGCCAAGACATTCAGTTTGCTCCCTTTTCCAAGCACCTTTTTCCTAACATCCATCTTCACTGGCTGGATTTGTGCAACAAATCCTGCAATAAATTCTGCAAATAATTGGAAATAAATTGCTGCAATGCTTTCTGATTAATTACTGGCTTTTTATCAGTGCCTAGAAGTCTGTTCAGAGTAGTGGCTCCAGTACTAGCTGCTCGAGTTGTGGTAGTTTGTGATGCTCATCTCCAGTGACACAGGAGATTTCCTACCTGCATGAACTACTTGACAGGGTCACTTCAAACAATTCTGCTAAATTCCTTCGGACACCCTGGCTAGATTTCCATACAAATGGTCTCTGTCAAGTTACACAGTCTTATAAGTAACTGTTTCCCTCTTGAGGAAAACCTTCCACCAAAATTATCGTAAGCAAGTCTAGTAGCACTGCTCAGTGCTGTTGGTCAGTACTTCCTATTAGGAGCCTGGTTTTCTGTTGCCTTGCTCCAAGTTGGACAAAGTTTAACATTTTGGGAATATAGGTTTCTGTGCAAGGTAGCTGTGACAAGCTTAGAGAATGCTTATAATTGTGCTAAAATGGTAGTTGCTTCTGAGAACAAAGCTAGAGAAAAATAAATTTGAAAGATTGAACTGAGGCTTTTGCAGAAAGCCACTTTTTTTTTTTTTTAATGGGCTTAAAGTTTGAAAAAAAGCAAAATTTTGATTGGAAAGTGTCTCTTCCCATTCCTGATAATCAGTTTGTGTTTGGCCACATTTAAACTGATAAACCAAGAAGGCTTGTATGTACTTGATTTGATAAAGCAAATGTAGCCTGCAATTTCCTTTCTCAATGACAATTCATCTGAATGTTCACAGAGCATCTCAGAGCAGTCCTTTCCCTCACAGCTCTCAGTGTGACTGGACTGCGTGTCTCATCCTCCAGAGCATGGCCTGGCCCCTCACAGGGAGGTTCTGGCTGAAGTCTCTGTGATCATCATTCATTTCTCCCTTACTCCTGCTTTCCTTCAGCATGCAGAGAATGGTACTCTTCCTGTTATTTCTCAAAGTCTTTTTAGTGAATAAATTAAGATCTAACTCTAAATCAGAGAAGCTGAGGGAGGAGCAGCTTGTCCATAGTAGGAACCTTATACCTTTCCTGTTGAGGAAGTGCAAGATGTATGAAAATGATTAAGCAGATTCTAGGAACTCTGGGAAAGTACCTGTCTGCCTGGCCATTCTTGCATTGCTTTAGTGAGGGGCTTAACCAGGCTTCGTATTTTTGAAGTGTGTCCTATTTTATGGGTCTTCACTTGATTTCTGGTGTGTACATGTAGCATCACTGAAGGTCTACAGCTGCAAGTAAAACAATGAGAGCTTCACTGGAGTAATGAAAAATAGACTTATTTGGTACAATTTCAGTTTCTTCAGATTGCTCATGCTCTTAGTTAGACATTGGCTCTTCAGTTTATTTCTTACAAAGCAACAGTATGCAATGCTGCAAATCTAGATTAGTCATTGGAGTAATTCAAGTTCTCAATTTCATTAGGAGTAGAGTTCAGCTAGGAACTGAATGTGCTGTGAGGTTAACTGGGAAGAGGTAAAATATTAGGCATTAAAGTGAACAATCTGCATATTGTAAGACTGTGTGTTACTGAAAGGAAGGTACAAACCATATTAACCAGTGCTACACAGAGATACAGGAGCTAAGAATGGGGTTATAGAGAATCAGTGCATGTGCAGTTGTGTATGTGCGGTACCTGTGACACAGAGCAGTGAACAGTGACAGTGGCCCAGAGCAGCCATGGCAGAACACAGGGCAGCAGTTGGGTTGCCACAGCAGCAGCCTGCAGAAGGGGAACTCAGGAGGATGGCAGGCAGGCAGATGACTGAGTCACACTCAGTATTTATTAAACTAATATTCTGCCCAAGAAATGAGGCACACACCTCTTGCTCTCAACCTGGCTTTTCACAAGCAAGCCTTTGCATTGGGGTAAACGGGATTGTCTCCAGGAGACAAAATGTCAGTAGAAGGAAAAAAAATGTAGGCTAGGTGGGTTGTGTTACTAGATCTAGACTTTTGGTATCTTGTGACATTTATTCCTTTGTGTTTGAAGCTGTAATAGTAAGACCTTAAGCATTGTTTAAAACAAGTGAGTGAATTGTTTTACAGGAAACCTTCTGTATTTGTTTTTTATCTGCTTATGTTCCATTTCTCCCTGGCTCTGCTTGTCTAGCAACCACCGTGTTGGTTAGCACTTCAGTGTCCCAAGAAAGGGGAGGCTGAATATAGCAGTCACTAAGTTTAGCTATTTTGACCTTCAGAGTTATCTTTAGGATTTATGGCTGGTTTACCAGAACATGTTGCTTATGATTTACATTTGGAAGTTTATCAGCAATAACTTACACTAAGTACTAGGAAAATACTTAGTAACCCTTCACACAGCCTCTGTGCTACCTCTACCATGGTCTTCTGGGGTGTTTGGGAACACTTTACTACACTCCATGGTAGGATGATAGCTTAAGCTAGCCTGTTTCATCTTATCCATATCAAACACTTAAAAATCTTCATGCAGCAGATATCTATGTTCAAGCACACAAAAGGCCAACTCAGATTGTCAGCTTACTGCCTCTTTCATCTCAAGACTGCTGTGAAGGCAAGTTTACCAACCCAACTGAGATCAATACAGCACCAGTGTATTTTAGGCTACTGTCTGTAGTCACTTACGTGTTTCATGTAAGTGTCATTCACAAGATTAAGCCATTCTTTTGATGAGCATAGGCTACAGTCCTGATGCTTTATTCTCTCCTCTGAAATAGTTCTGTTCTGACCCTGCTCTAAAGATGCCTGCAAAGGGCTTCCTACTTCTAATAGTTTATTCCCAAGGCCATTTGATTAGGAGGTAGCTTTTCCTTCCTCTCGATAACTTAAGCCACAACCATGTTCTCACTAGTCCTGCATAAAAACTGAGGACCTAAGTGGAAGTCCTCAGCAAGACCATGAGGTAAGATTTACCGTCCTTGTGCTAGGAAAGCATGGGCCTAATCTGGAGGCTTGACTCTCCCTGTGTGTTACATAGGCATAAAAGAGTGGGGTTTGGAGAAGCCAGCAGGTGAAACATCTGTGCTAGCTCACAGAAGAAGGTGCCAAGGAAACCTTTGCAGCTTAAAACACATGCATGTATGAGATTGTTCTACTTGCAGTATTTGGGAATATGCTATACTGCTTTGGAGGTTTTCACTTAAGCAGCTCTGACATAAGCTGAGAACTTTTGGCCAAAAGTTTTTCTCCTGGCTGCATAAATACTATGGAGCACTTGCAGGTTAGCTCATCATCTATCCATTTCCTGTTTTGAAGGCAGGCAGGGGAAAGCAAGCTAATAACTCAGCTGACCTGTCCCCTCTACAATTGCCATAGGTGTGTGTCATGTAAAGAAATCAACTGCAACAGAGAAAGGTCCAGTATTTAATAGGGCATTGGCTATCTAAAGATGGTTAACTTCTGAAGTCACAGCAGAAATATGTAACAGGACTCATCCTTAGTTTCTCTGTATGTCTCTTCCATACACAGAAGCAGTAAGTAGTAGAAAGCAGCTGCCCTGTGAGTTACAGATTCTCTGGTAGCTGAGGATACACAGATAGTATGGTCATTACATAGAACCAAACTGCTGCTTCAGCATGAATCTATAGGTTATAAAAGCTCCCTGAAAACCAAATGACAGGGTACAGTGCTTATCTGAGCTTATCCTAAGGGTGACAAGATTTTTCATCTTTGGCATTTCCAGAATAAACTAGAATTTTCAAAGGATTTTTTTCTCCCCTTCCTTGAGTTATATGGATGAAACATAACAATGTGCCTTAGGAGATGTCTGGGTGACAGGTTAGTACAAACTGTGGGCATCACTCTGACCTGACATGTTTCCAGGGCAGATAACCACTGTCACTGTGGTTTTGAACCAGGGAAAGTCTTGCCTCGATTTTGCACCTCCCTACTGGCTCCCTTTCACTGCGACACTGCACTATTGGAAATGGCCTCCTCTTGCCAGTCTGAAGGGGATTTGACTGTTTCATTAAAAAAAAAAAAAAAAAGGTATTAATTTTCTTGGTGTGTTGACATATCAGAAAGATCCTTTAGCAGCTCCAGTTATACCAAATAGTCCAAACACTTTTCAGCCTTATCAGAGATTAGTATTGTCCGTCTGGGTAGTTGGTGTGACCAGATCTAGAGCAGCCTAATGAAGTCAACCAAGAAAAAAGGTTGTATGTCATCTATGAGAACAACATGATAAATCAGAAGTGCCTTACAGTTCTCAGTTTAAGCTGCTCACATTGCAGAGTCATGTGCAGACATAAGCTAACACTGTCTGAGGTGAGCAAGTTTCTTGTCCTCACATCGCATTGCACGGCTATTCTGGAGTTTGACTTCTGAAAGTTGTAAATCTCTCTGACTTCCATCTTATTTACTTTTCACTGTATTTGCTGCTGGTTTGCTGGCACAGGGATAGATATTGCTCTTTATCCCAGTTAGATTTTCTTCCTTCTGCATGTTTATTCTAGGTATATTTAAAAAGTTCTGTTGCCCTTATTCTTCATTTTGGGAATTCATATAGAATTAGAAGAGGTTTCTTCCCATAAATAAGTTCCTTCCATAAATAGTGCTTTTCCTGTCCTGACATGAATTACTTATCTCAAAAAATGACCACCAGAATGGTGATATTCCAGACTACATTTTACAAGGAATTTGCTTTTTCTGTAGCTCTGTTGGAAATGCATAGACCAAGGTTGTAAAATTGATTCCACTAGTTTCACATTTGCATCATTTTAGTGGTTTAGTCATCCCATAATCTCCTGGTATGCATATGTACATTGCAACAGGAGTTTTAGGGTGTTAATCCCAGAAGTCTTACAGTAAAAAGCTTCATGCCATTTCTATTATTTCATGCATCAAAGTAATTTAGTTTTTCCTTTTAAAGTACTGTTAATAATCTTTTACTGGATGTGCCTGAATACTATTTGAAGATTTCATTAGCGTGCTCTACTTTTTGTTCTCAAGCCATTTGTAAAAGTATTACAATGGGTCTATTTATAGGCTTTCTACCCCTTGACATGCCCCTTTGCAACGCAGTCTATGTGGCAGAAATACCATCTCTATTTTTCATCATCAGCCCTCAGGGACTTCGCTGCAGATTGTCATAGTGCTAGAAGCAGCTCTGCACAGGACAGTTCATACAAACGACTACAAGGAAGTTCCTAACCTTTCTAATAAATTCAGAACAGGAATGTTACTTTTCCCCATCTTGCAGGAGGGCCTTAGAAGTCTCAAGCAGTTGTATTCAAATTTTAAATTATGTCCCCATCCCATGTGTGTGCCTAACTCCTATTTATTTACCCAGACCTTCTTAGCAAGAGTTATTCAAGACCCTGAGGCAGACTCCGTCAGCAGCTGAGATCCCTGACCCTGCTTTGCTTTCTCTGGTGTAAGGTCTGACATGGTAGTAAGTGGGTACGTTGGTGGCCAACCCTGTGACTTTAGCTGAAGAAACTGGTCAACAAATCCTTTTGCTGCCACTCTACCTCTGGTATGTCAGCATGGGGGAACTAGGGCATAAATCTTCCGACCTTTTTCCTTTGGTCCCCCTAGACTTGGTGTTCTGGTTCTGGGAGGCTGATGGACAAATCTCTCAGCTTCTCTTTGGTTTTCCAATATTGCAAGATCACTGTTGCCACTGACAAGAAAATGGGAGGAAAGTTGTTAATGAATTGATCTTTATGGCTCTAGAAGCTTTCAGTGAAGATCCTCTGCTCCCATTTTCTCTCCAGTGCCATCCATTCTGGTTTTCTCTTCAATAATTTCCATTCTAATAACCTTAGGTATCTCTACTTAAGGTTATATCTACACAGATAATTTTCTGTGTGACAATGGAACACTTGATTTTGAATACCAGAAAATTTAATCTGGAATAAAATAATGGTTTGACTCTGTAGCCTTTTGGTTCTACAAAATAAAAGTATAGATACATAAGCATTCCCAGTCTGGATTAGACTTTAGATAGGTCTAGTATTATACCTTATATTTAGAGGTGACAAGAATGATGAAGAAGAACGTAGAAGTAGATGAACAGCTGGCAGATAAAGATACTTTTGTCCTCAGTGCATATCATCCACATCTGTAATGGTTGAAGATAGACCTGGAATAAACACATATTCGTGTTAACTTTTGGGTACAGAAATATGCAGCAGCATTGTGAACTTTTGCTATTCTAACACATAGTTAATCATTTTTGTGTTTCTTAAATTTTTGTGCTTAGAAACTGGGTTAGAGTTGTGCTACATCACACTCTGTGTGCACATAGGTTCCCTATTATCAGTGTAACATGTAGACCCCTTTGCACTCCCTCAAAAGTGCCACCTCTCACTTGGCTCCTTTCATCTCCATCAAAAATGAAATGTTTGAGAGAGGACATGAAACTGGGCAAAAGTTGCCATGTGGAGATACTCCACAAATTTGTTTAATGTTATTACATATACCCTGACCACAGCATCATTTTAGCTTTCATGGCTATCTTGTGTGTTTACCAGAGGTATTCAAGAAGCTGACTAGATTCATGCACAGGTACTTTTTTCGAGCTGATCAAATTAATTTAGAGCCTTTGAAAGTGTATGGGTGGTTTACATTTTCATCTCCAGTGTTTGTTATATTGTATTTGTCACTATTAAATTTTCATTCGCTATCATGTTGTCCATTTATATGTTCTTACTAAATCTCTCTTAAGTACCATGGCCTGTGCCTGTGGGGAGTTCTTTTATAATTAACTTACATGTATAATCTGCAGATTTTTTATCTAGTATTTCCTCTTCCAGATGGTAATATCTTAAATGATAATGGAATTAATACACAACCTTGAAGCACCTGTTCCTAATTTTTATCAGTTACAGCATAAATCTCTTTTTTTTTTTTTAGTTTTTATTTTTAGCCTGTTCCTTTATATTATTTGATTCTTATTTCAGGGCCACTTAATTTCTTAAACAGTGTCCTGAAAGACTAAAAAAAAAAGTAAAATACTCTCCCTTTTCTATCATTTTATGACAGTTTTTAAGTAATGCTGTGAGATTGCTGGAACGTGATTGTCTTGTGCAGAAAGCATGCTAGTTAGACATTAGCATAGCATCCCATGAATTTCTAGGCATTTTTGCTTTCTCTCTTTCAATATCATCTCAATACATTTGTCAGATATGTTTAGAAGGTTTATAGAGCTGTGCTTTTCAGAATCCAACCTTGGGTTATTTTACAAAGCAGGCAAAATCATGGACAGCCTCTCAAGCCTTTAGTGCTACAGCTGATTTAGGAGATACATTCCCATAATGGCTGGTGTTAAAGATGAATACTTTGAGCAGTATGAATATGAAGAGCTTATGAGCCAGTGCACTGTCAAAATGTGCTTTACCTCCTTGAGGCCATCACAACTTTCTCATGTTGTGACTTCCCCGTCTTCTTTTCCAGTTAGCAGAGTATTAACAGATGCATGTTAAAAAGTATTTAAACGATGATTTTGTTATGTATAATGTCAGTAAAGCTACATTCACGTGATTATTCAGATAAACTCAGATAAAGTAAGTTGCATTCATTTCTTGAGATAAAGGCTTTGATTTATTTAATCACAGAGCAGTTTTATTTTGTGATTACATTTTTATTGACCAGAAAAGCAAATACACAATAATTTGGTTAGACAGTCAGAAATTGAAATACTAAATTATGATTTAAGAGATCACATCTCTTAGATAAGCAGTCTTGAGTATTATCTTCTCAAAGAAATATCTGTAGTAAACAGCTGAAATTTGCTGTAAACACAGCTTCCAAAATGATATCTGTTAGAATCATGGT
Source organism: Neopsephotus bourkii (assembly GCF_033783945.1). Classification (NCBI taxonomy): domain Eukaryota; kingdom Metazoa; phylum Chordata; class Aves; order Psittaciformes; family Psittacidae; genus Neopsephotus; species Neopsephotus bourkii. The sequence goes on from NW_026902113.1 coordinate 7,030,883, forward strand.
TTGCTTGCAAACATTTTGCAGATAAAGAAAATGGTAATGTTGAATTTGTGAAATGATATTTTTTCGTGGTGAGCTGCTGGTCTCCTGTGCAAAACCTCAGGACCTTTTCTAGGTGGAATTCCCATGGAAGCCTGTGGACAGGGTAGTATCACAGGTGAAACCTGATGATTTGAAATCAATCGGTTCCAAAAGAAAAGCAGTAACATGGACAATGATGACCCATGGAGGCCAGACGGTACTCATAGATTTTCCTGCAGTGACAGTCTCATTACAGCTACACTGATGTTTTCCAGCAACAGGGACACTGCAGGCAGTCCCCACCCCATCCATCCCCACCCTATCCTTCCAGCCCCTCCATTTCCTTGTGCTCCTTCACCATGTTAGCGTGACTGTCCATGGCACCATGCACTGAAATGATTCAGAAAGTCAACCCAGCTAAAATAAGCAGACACTCATTTGTGGGGTTATTTTTTGGCTTAAGCTCTCTGCTCTGTTTGCTGACCAGTTGCACAATCACAACCGAGGGGCATCGCAGGGGAGGAGGGAGCAGCAGCACTGCCAAGCTCAGCTTCAGCAGGCTTGCCATTAGCTGTGTAATCCTCACCTACACAAATCCAACAAGCAATGTTCTGATCCTGTCATTGGTTCCTCTCCACTGCCTCCTGCACTGTTGGGGCACAAGCTGAGCAGTGACCCATGCTGGGGAGCTTTCCTAACTGGAAAATGTAATTTAGCATTTCTCCCGGTTTATTTTTCAGTGAGATTAATTCCCTGATCCAGAAAGTCCCGTGCTGACACTAGCATCTGTCCTGGGAAGAGGTTGACATGGGACTGAAAAGTCAATGTGGTGAGGCATGAGCAAGAACCTTGCCTGTGTTCAGATAGCACTGTTGCTGAATGTCACATCATAGTTTTGGTAGCCCATCAGCCTAATCAGTAGCCTAGTCTGCCCCCCCAAATTATACCCATTGAGGAAAGAACAATAACAATCAGTCTTCAGGGGCCGGATTTGGTTTGGTTTGGGGATTTGGGGGGCATTAGCCTTGGAAGCATGCTTGGTTGTGAATTGACTGCATGAATTTAATATATGAAAAAAACAGAAGTTTAAAGCAAATTAAAATGGTGAGCAAACAACCAATGTCAAATTCATCAAATTTAAATATCAAGAGTAATTGTCCTATACGATCAAAAATAGCAGGTCAGGGTCCTACTTTGGAGGCATGGAGGCAGAAATCCTAATTTATAATCAGTCTCTACACATCATTTGTAAATGCTCTGACATTTGTTTTAAAACCTTTAATTTAAAAACCAAATTTATAATTTATTGATAATTCACCATCAGGAAAATATTCCTAATTAGGATTTAACTTAACAAGAGTGTTTGTTGGTTTACTTATCTTCATAAGCAGTTTTCCCTGTGCAAACCACCTGACTGCTTCACATTATTCTTAGATGTAGCATCTGCCAGTACGTTTTTCAGTTACTCTACACAATGTGTCGTCTAAAAGTGAGCATCAGAGTAAACAGTCTTGCCTAAATGACTAGAACAACTGAGAGAAACACTTCTGTTAGGTAGTATTACTGGTGATTTAATCAGAGGATGGTTTCCATCAGACTCCAATTGCTCAAGAGGCCAGATGGGGTCAAGTTTTCTGGGCAGCATAGTAAAATGCAGTGAAGCCAGGCATTTCTAAGGCTTGGAAGCACCATTTTCTGTGTAGAAATATTGACTGAAAGTTGTCTTTTATCTTGTCTTAGAGAGAGAAAATGGTATCATCCAAACGTGGCTTTAGGTATGGATAAAGGAGGGAGAAATGTCACACGTGTAACAAGAAAGTATTATATTGAGGTTGTTTTGATTGATTTGTTTGAATTTGTTTGTTTCTCTTAGGCATTCAAAGGGCTTATGCACTGAACAAAATACTGAAGGAGGTTTTCTGTTGAGATGCCGGGACAGTAAGTGCGACACAAGTCAATTTATGACCATGTTTGCTTCATTCCATTGCTGTTGGTTTGATTCTTAACATTCTTCAAAGGTGTTAGTACAGAACTTGTTTTATTTGCTACCATAGGTATAAGTTCTTGTCAGCAGCTGCATTTAGGAATAACCCATACAGACTAATCCAAGTAAAATGTGCCAATATGCTGAAAACTGGGAAGCAACACAACAAGCAATAGCAGATCTGTAGGATCCAACACAGGAACATTTCAACAGTTCAAACAATGCCACTAGCAGTAGCTCCCTTTGCTGAGGTCCAGCAGTGCCATGTCCTCAGTCCTGTTCCTCTGCTGGGTGTAGTTCTGACATCAGGATGTGTCTGAAAAGAGATGCAATAGCATTGTTTTGGCCTGGATGAACTCTGAGGCGGAAGGCCAAGGTGATTAAGGCAAATAAACTCCGAGACTGTGTTTATTAGCCAGGAAATGGTTATTGCCAAATTGGCAGGAAATGCTCTGGAGGCTGAAGTACCAGCTCCAACATAGCTGTATGTATCAGTCATCTTTTTTCAGTGTGGTTCTCATCTTGGAATAATGATTGCAACTGCATTAACTTTTGCTTGAGAACAGGCAATTTAATTTTTTCAGTCACTTCTACAACTAAATCCACCTTTATTTAGAGGGAATGTACTAGTACTAGTTTCTCTAATCCCAGTAGAGAAGTGATGATAGTGATGATATTGCTCATGGAACAGGACTGGCCGCCACTGTTGCAGAGAGCGTTCAGAGAGATGGCAGCTGCACTGCATGATGCTGTGAAACGGCAAGAGCAATCAGGGAGAAGCAGGATGGAGCATGAAGAGCACCAGAGGGACCCCTTCAGCAGCTGTCATTTCTGGAGGCAGATAATCACACTCAAACGGGGGTCCAAACTGGGAAAAAGTAGGGTAGGACTGACCCATCAAGCAACAGTAGTCCCCAGAGTAGTGCATTCAGTTTCTCCAGCATGAAGATAAGATGCCCTTTCCTGGTGTCTTTTTCCTTCTTTTTTTTTTTTTGTAGTGGAACAATTCTTCAAATATTTTGCTGTTGTTTTGCCAGTTACTCGAGGCAGAGGATTACCTTATACTCAACTCTGAATTAATGCTTTTCTGAAAACCAAGTATTAAAAAAACAGATAGATAAGTGTCACTTCTTAGACGTAAAAATTAATTAAGCTGTAAGTAATGATCAGTGAGAACAATAGATGAGTAATACAAACCCTAGTTCAGTTTCAAGGCTTTGTTAGCAAAAATCAAGAAATTAAAGCAAAAATAATCTTGCTGTTCTTTAATATTTGAAAAATTCCAGAAAACAATGAGTTTACTGATGTTTACAACACGGTGTGGCTTTGTTTGAAGCACCTATTGAGGTGGCAGTTATCTTGGCTCTGCTTTGAAGGAAGCCAAAGTGCCCGTGTCCTTGTGCTTTGGCCAACATACGGAGCAGCAGAGCATCTCCATCACAGCTTCAGAGGTTATTCAGGTCTGACACCACTGTTTTCACTTCCTTGACTGGCCATACAACAGTCTGCAATACTCTGCTCCAGCATGAAGATGGTGACCCCAGCTGCAGTAGTGTGTATTTAGCTGTTTATAACAAACATATATAATCTTGGTTTATCATTTCTGTGGAGTTGTCATAACTAGGGTACTTATTGTTTAAAGTATTCTTGGATGCCATTTTTAAAGCTGCCAGGCAATTAGATTTAAAGCCTGAGAGGTTTCTAAAATCTACATGAAAAAGATAAAATCTGTTTTTCTTTGCAGTTCAGCTGAGCCTGTTGCTGGGTCCTGGCTGTTACTCAGCCATATTTGCAGGCCTTTGCCAAGTCTGCGTTTATCAGAAACACTTACCACACAGTCATCTTCATTTGGGGGTTCCTAAAGTATGATCAGTAACACAGAAAGGTCGGGGAAGGCTCAAATTATTCTTTTTAATCTAAAAGCATCTTCTTAAGCACTGCTTTAAAATGGCTATAAGAGCATCTTACCACAAGATGGCCCTTACCAACCACGGCTCTGGTGTATCATGGTGGTGTGTGGAAGCACTGACCTCTGCCTTCTGCTTCTTACAGGGTGCAGGATTATTATAAATAAGTTTTACTCTACAAAATGCTTTTCCAACACACGGAGCTTGTGAGAAGTAATTACCCTTGGGAACCAAAGTGACTAAACGCAGACTCCTCTCTGCTCAGTTTATGAGGTGATAATTCTTTACACAGTTAACTTGGTTGTAGCTATGTGAAGACTGGACAATGTCTAAAGTGGTCAGATTTAGGATGAGATTTTAACAGGTCCTTCAAAGGCAGTGGCTGAGGCACTCTGAGGAGATGGTCCAGTGCCAGGGATGATGCCCACATAGGTTGCTTGTCCTGACAGATTAAGTTGGATTTCCAGAGCATTTTTCCTCTCCTTGGCTGCTGGAGCGGGAATGTTTAGCTCAGCACTTTTTAAGGTTCGTACTTAACCCGGGAAGATCATGGGGTGCTCTTGGCTCTCATTAGTGTCAGCAGTTGCTGAGGACATCCAGACCTCAGCCTTAAAATCGCCAGGAGTAGATCAACAAAAGGGGCATCAGTGCCTGCACTTGTGGTGTCATTTATTTTCTATAGACTTAAATTACATCACAAGGTCCCATAAATATTTCTTAGGCTGAGCTGGGTATCTTATTAGAAGCTTAAATAGTCTGTTGTTAAGGGAGCCACCTGAGACAGCCAAGTCAGATATAGAGGAAAACACCCAACACTTACATCCACTGTTTGGTACCTCTGGCCATATGAACAAAGGGGTTGCTACTGCCCATGGGTATGTACTGCCCATGAACAGAAGCACCCAAAAGCCCATCTTTCTTGATAACAAATAGGAAACTGCTTTTGCTTGAGTGCAGTCAGTGGCCCTCGTGGCTGGGAGGGGGCTCACATTGGACCTTTGCCTTTCCTGGAACCAGAAGTTTCTCTTACCCCTCTTGTGACAGGCCATCTCATCAGACCACTGGCTGTTGTATCATAGCAATATTAAGCTAGAGAGGGACCAACTCTATTTCTAGTTAATAAGATACTCCTTTAAAAGATAAATATATGCACTTATCCTCCCCCCCCCTGAAAAAAACCCGGACAACCTCCTACAAAAAAACCCCACACAAATTTGTACAGGTTATACAGTAGCATCTGCCTTCAGATATGGACATAAGAAACTGAAAAATCTTACTCTGAAGCAGAAACTTCACTCTGCATCCCACTCCAGTACCCTAATGAGAAACACTCAATTAGCCACCCTTTGCCTTTGAGAGCCTCAGAATGTGTCTGACAAAATGGGCTCTGGTGGTCAGATAAACACTTCCTTGACTAGGCTGAGAATCTCGTTTCGTGCCAGACTGGCATCAGCTTGAAGAAGGACCCTCAGCAGCTTGTAAGGAGTCGGGCCAGGTTTGGTGTTTGAGCATCTTTGTCCCATGAATTCAGGGATCCCAGAGGATTTAGATTTAAGGGCAGCTTTTGTGGCAGCTGTGCAGCAACACCAGAGCTGCCAGAGCTAAATGAGGCAAGAGGCAACTAAGAAATCAGATGCACGCAGCACCTTTTAGGAGCTGTGTTTCAGCTTCCTTCAAAGATATGACTGAGACATCCATCTTTATCCACTGCTCAAGAGTCTGTTAGGGAGAGCCTTGATGGGGAAGGGAAAGTAATCCTAGTGGTAAACCTTTGCATCTCCTCCGCTTAATCTGAGTGATAAGAGTGCAAAGGCAGACTGGAGCGATCACACAACAACACATTTAACACACCTGCATCTCCCCTCATTTCACTTCTTGTCCAGCCACAGCAAGGGTGAAAGAGGAAGGAACGTGTGCCACCCAGAGACAAGTGTTCTCCCAGAAAAATCTCCACTGGTTCCATACGGCCCACCTCTGCTTCTTCTCACAGGGGCTGATCAGCTATAGCTGCTACGTGCAGGGACTCCAAGGGAAATGTTTCACCTTTGACTCATATGCCAGGATTTAAAAATAACCTAGAAGCTGATTTGCAAAGGCACAGGTGTTCTTTAATGTCTTTTTCTTTCCGGGCTTTAAACATCCTTCTCTGCCTCTACACTTCTACTGCTTCTGTCTTGGGACATTATCAATATCTGCTTGGCAGACTCTGGTATCCCCCTTGTGACCACTTAGCTGCTGTTAGCTGCTTTAAAAATAAATACAGACACTAGGGGAAAGAGTCTTAATAGTAGCACAGTATGTTCACGTTAATATAAGTACATATTAACTCTGGGCTTCCCAGTGCAAGGGAAAGCCATCTGAGACTGAGTAAACCGACACTATTCTCCCTGGTGTTCTGCAAGCAATTAAAACTCATGCCAACTATGAATGTGTGATCTACAGCATCCTGCAACATGGAGCTGTTCAGTGCCCGCACGAAATGTAGAAGAAGAAAGGGGAGACACAGAAACCTTCACTGACTGCAGAAGCCCTTCATAGGCCAGCAACTGTTAATTGTAAAGGAGGGTACAAACAGCAAGTGGAATTCGGGGTATTCAAGGATATTTTGTTGTGTACTAAACCATTCCACCACGGTGCTCCCAAAGTCGAGAGAATTCAGCGTCTGTTGGTGTTAGAGATAAACAGTAACTATCCTACCCAAAAGAGGGCAGCAGTTAAACTCCTATGGCTTATTTCATGTTACACTAAAAAATGGCTTTTAGCAATGACAAATGTTGTTTCAAGTAGCTCAATAACTGGGAATGGTGCCACAGCCTGACAGTAGGAGCTGTTATTTTACTGATACTTCTCAAAAGGAAGTCAAGCTTGATTATGTGTGTTGATACTCAGAAAATGCAAAGTAACATTTAAATTGATAATAAAGGGATGAGGAAGCTTTATGTAAGAACGAGGATGTTAATCATTTAATTTAAATCAGTCATTTAACTGCAAAGTGAATTTAAATGTATTAAAAAAGAGCAGACAAACCCAGATATGTGCAATCTGTTGTGGAAAGTTTCTTCCCTGTCCTGGAGCTCCAGCCGCTGTCACTGCGGTTGGCTGGTCTGTCTCACACCATGACTATTCCTTAGCAGGGAACCACAAAGTTACTCCTAAGCACACTAATCATCGCTGTTCTCTTCTCACTGGGTACAGCCTTGCTTCATTTTCCCTGCTGGTTCTCAGCTGCTAGCAGAGGGGATTTTTTCTTCCAGATAAACTGTTTTCCATCTTATTTATTAGTCCTTTTTAATGCCGCTGAGACTTCCACCCTCTGGCCAGGGGAGCCTCCAGCAGGTTCAGAACCACAGACTCCTCTGGGTTGGAAGGGGGCCCACAGGTCCAACCTTCTGTGCTGAACTCAGACCGGGCAGCATAAGGTCACCTCAAGGTGTCTTACAGCAGAGGTAGAGCAGGAACCAAAGTAGGAATGTGCTAGAAGCAATTTGCTTTGGCAAAACCACTTATTAAATCAGCTGATTCCCGACCCAGCTGTTAAAAATCCCTCCAAGCAATCTCCACGCTGAGCAATTACAATTTTCCAGCTTGCCACCAAGTTTCTCACCCTGTGTAAGAGATTTTGAAGTAGGCTTGAATTAATAGAGAGCAAACACAAGAGTAAAGCACTGTAGACAAAGAGGCACTGCAATCACCGTAGCTCAGCGACAGCCTCTAGCCTCCATCCTGCTTGAGGCTCCAGATTTCACTGTGACTTTGAGTAACTAGGTTTCAAAGTCATGGCTGTATTAATTACAAAGGCTAAGTTCAAGACTTAGGAACATGGAATTGTCTTTGGCTAGGGAGCTACATACATCAGGGATTGCTCTTGATTGCCATGACTATGTGGACTTCGTCTTCAGTCATGAAACACCAGGAGGCCCCTCTGTCAAACAGCAACACTCTATCGGAATAGAGAAGATAAACCCCAGAACATTGTTTCCTGCAGGCACCATATTCTGCACTCAGCCTGACATCTTCCAGGCAGTCGGTGTGCTGTGCTTACCTGTGACAGCGAAGACATAGGCTTGGCTATCCCCCAGTGATGGCCGAGTCCCCATATTGTGTTCTTCTGCAAGGTGAGATGACAAATTCCCTGGGCTGTGACCATACACACTGCTCAGCTACTCAGTGGCCCTGTGTGAGGCTGATCCAACCTGTGGGGACAGAAAAACATCCCTGGAGAAGGGACACTGTTTGCAGTCAGTGTGGACACAAGCCCATTACTACCACTTGCCTTCAGGAGTGCTGATGGGTCCCCTGTCCCTGTCAAAACGTGTATAGCCCACACGTAAGTCATGCCCTCTCCAGAGGTCCATCCCAACCCTAACAATTCTGTGGTTCTGTCAGCATGCTTGCTCCTTCCAGGCTTATGGCCTTAGGTCAGTATGCCTTGCGAACCCCAGAATGCTTTCACATCAACCTTAACCATTCAATGAATCTATGATTCTTGTCATCTATACCACTGTTTACTTCCCACTGGAAAGCTGCAACGTAGATCTGGGCTATGGTTCATTCTGAAAACTATGGTAGCAAAATGTTCCTGCCTTGCTGCAAACATGCTGCCACTCAGGACACTGGTTCCACTGCCCACCTGAGCTGAATCATAATAGAAAAGAATACTTACAAAGCAGCAAACCACAGTGTTTCAATAAACTAACGGAAGCTGTGCATGCAGTGGTGTCAGTCCCTGAGCCATGAGCCCGGGTGAGTAACTCCTGTCTTGTGTTGGCACTTCACAGAGCCATGCTTCCAGTGGTGGGCTCGGATGCAGGTGGTGGAAGCCCAGCAGCTTGGCTTCACCCCTGCCAGGCAGGGTGCTGTGGCTGTGCTGCTGCGTGCATGGGGACTCTCCCCACTGTGACACCCTTGGCTGGAGGACAGTGCAGACACCCCCCCCCCAGTTCATCACCACCTCAGCCCCACTTCTTCCGTGACCCCCGTTCCAAGCCCTGCCAGGGAGATGGATTAAATTTGAAAAGAGGGCAAGAGGACTGATGGCATCAGAATGACATGTGAGATGAGATTGTCAATTCACTTCATTTTAATTGCAGGTATTACTTGGATTTGTTTGACCTCTTTTGTTATTTTTGGAGCCAGTTTAAATTGGCAGGTCCTGTTATGTGGGAAATTGGATGTTAAAAAAAATATCTTTTAGGCCCAAATTGGAACACACAGTTGGAAATTTCCAAGAAATTATATTTCCAAAATCTGTTCTGGAAACATCAAAATGACCCAGTCACAGCAGCTCATTGTTATTTTTATAACTGTGAATCTCATGTCTTATACACAATAAAAGCCCTTGGCCATTTTTTGCTTTGATTTTTTTTTTTTTTGAATCAATATTTTTGTTGGTTTTTTTTAAATGAAAGTAAGCACACCAGTAACTTCCCTCAGAACATTTCCATTTTGCCAAACTAATATTTTCCTATGAGAAGCATACTCTTGAGGGGGAAAAAAACTCACTGTAGATTTGAATTTGCCTCTTTCTGCCCAGTGACTTGGTCTTTAGTGACACAAATAGAGTTCCCTGAGGGAAACAGCCTGTCCCGACCCAATCCCTGGGAACGGAAAGACAACTTGTTTCTGGGAGATACTTTTATTTAGATAATTCCTCCAGTACTAAGTATCTGGGGGGCAGAGCACTGACATGTGTCAGTTACAGACATAGGGCTCAGCCAGGACAAAGTATAGATTCAGGAGCTGAACATAAAGAGGGCATTGCTCCCCCTGGTGACATGCTGCAGGTGTCCCTCCTGCAAGGTGTGCAGCAGAGAATCCTCACCCTACCAGTGCCCTGCCATTCATCTGGCGCTTCCATCTGTGAAACAGCACCTGGTCTCTGGCAATCACCCCATTCACCTACAGCTATGTGGGTTCACATCTTCTGAAAGGATCCCTTCTGGTGAGACTTGAGTTCTGGCTGTGCACAGTTCCGTTCAGTGGTGGAAAAAGGCTGGGACACAAGGGAGATGATACATGCACCAACATCTCAACAGTTTCATAATCCTTCATGCAGCTCTTTAGCAGTACTTTCTTTCAATGGGCTGGGCAGAGTCTCTCCATGCATTCTTAGAGCTACGGTACAATGCTCAACGGTGATACAAGGCTTTTGTGCAGTGCCATGATGCTAAGAGCAACAACCAAGCAATGCCCACTGCCAGACTTTTCTGTAGGGCTTGGAGAACAGCAGATCTGGCTGGTGACAGCCATCTCCAGCTCTGCTCAGCCTCAGGCCCTCGTGCTAGGGCAGGATGGGCCATCCCTCAAGCTCTCTCTGAACAAAGCAGTGCCTGGCCCACAGTGAGTGGAAGGCTGGACTGTGATCTCCACGGGTTCCTGCCAATATGCATTTCTGTGCTTCAATTGTTTATTCACCTTGGCCCCATCCAAAGCAAATGTAGCTGTAAAGCCAGCCTTGATACCCAATGGTGCTCCTGTCACTCCCTGTTTGCTTTGTGTACCTGCAGTCTCCTCAGTTTCCACCCAAGCGAGTTCCTCCTTTAAAACCCCTCCTTTTCTTAAGGGTTCCATCCCGACATCAGGATAAATCACACTCGACATAGATGCTTTTGAAGCCATTATCCTGTTAACTGGGCCTGAATTCTGACCTTTCTTAGCCACTAGATTTCATGTCTAGAAAACCAAACCAAAAAGCCTCTTATCAATCCTCCAATGTTGAGCTAAACCAAACACTATAAATAGCAGCTGAACACACCTGTAAGCTACTGGACAACTGAGCCTTTCATCAGCATGCGCTAATGGACACTTGGCCTTGTGATGAGGCCCCAGTAGCAAAGTTAAGACACATAAAAAGTAAATGTGTGTTCTTTTCTGAACGTTTTATTAGTCAGCACAATCAGGCATCCTTTTAGTGAAATTAACTACTCTGAAATTGTCATCAGATAATGAAGTTTGCGAAATATTTGATATCACATGAGCCCGGCTTCGTGAAGCCCCGTTTTCTTCATGTATCTAAACATTAACAGATGCTGACGTGATTATTTCATCTTGCAGAACTGAAGCAAAGGCACCTTCCAAACCACAAGAGCTAACTCAGTGCATCCACCAGTCCATTTCAATTTCACTTGTCCATGTCACCAGGCTCCAGTTTCTTCTGCAGGGCCTGGAGCTGCAGCTGCATTTGCAGCAGGTAACCATAGCTTTATGGATGGAATCCTCAGTTTGGGAAGAATGAGCCCAGTAGTCTGTCTTTAACAAATGCCGCACACTGCTCATTTGCTGCTCGGAACAGAAACCAGAGGGAAACACAACTTCCATGTTCTTGCTGCAGCAGATTTCTCTGCCAGGAAAAACATTTTTACACTTTTTTTGTATGTGTGTTTTAATGGTTGCTATTTCTACATTATCTATTCCCAAGATTATTTCCTGTGGGAAAGATTTAATATCTTTTAATTCCAATAATAATTTTAGTAAGTTGCAATTTTCTGCCAATGCTTTTGCATTTTGGGATAGAACCAAATTATATGTTCTAAATTTCTTTTCTTATTACAGTTTCTCTAGGAAAGCTTTTAAGGCAGTTATTTCTATGCCTCAAAAATAGAGCAGAATTGTCTTCTGTTTATGAGACTGAGTTTCCATCAGGTTCCAGCCTCTTGTCTGCTTCCTGCAGAGTTAACCTCATTCTTCCATTCCCATTGAAAAGTCTCCCTCATTTAGCTTCTGTGTTATTCAAGCTAGGTACTTGGTTTTAACTTCCTCTGCTAGCTCTTCGGCTTCCAACTAGGAATGATTTGATTATCAAGAAGTATTGCTGCTTGTTGTCAAAGCTGCGAAAGGCTGCAGGACCCCTTCCTGCCCTCGTGCCACCAGCACTCCTTGTGTTATGAGGTTTCCATTGTGGAAACAGCAACTACTTCTGTTTTTGAGATAATTTTAGACACTTTTGCACACACAGGAAGTGGCGTTACTGTGCATATGTGTCTTTGCTGAAACCCAGGGATGAAATTCCTGACCTCCTGATCAGCAGCAGGTTCAGTCTTGGCTTAGCTGGGACTGCATCTCAAATGTCAGCTGTGGCCTTAACCAGGAACACTATTTCAGAATTAATGAACCCCTTACCTTCAGTCAGGAATAAGTACATCTTTTTGCAGGAAGTTCAGCAGAACCGAGAACGCTTCAAGCCAGTCCCAGTATATGACGTATTGTTTACTTGTCCAGGTTTCATAAAGTTTACTCGAAGTTCCTGTTTATCCCTGGAATCACGTCTGCAAAAGGACATGAGCCTTCCTGAGACAGTGCCTGAGTTGCTCAAAGGATTTGTTTTTCAAATGAGTTCTTCAGGCGAAATGGGAGTTGGCTTCTGTTCCCCACAGCATAGATTTTAAATGAGTAATGTATTCACCATGGAAGCACCTGTTTCCTTCTGGGCCAGTTTGTCTTGTTTTGCTTAGTTGCAAAGATTCTGTATTTGCAGGTGTATTATGCATGTTTTAGAAATACAGCAGAGGCAGCAGCCCAAGGGGGAAGCACACAGGTTATAGCTGCCCTGGCAGAGCCACCACTGCAGAGGCACGGGTTGAATCTCATGCTCTCTGCTGATCTGGTCACACCAAATGCAGTTTTACCGTTGAATCCTGCCCCTTGCTCCCAAGGGCCATGAGGACAAGAGAAATTGCCTTAAGGTACGCAGAGATCCCACACCAAAGGCTGCAGGAGAGGTGACATTTGGATCTCATGTTTGCAGCTCAAACCCAAGACTAACATCACAAACTCAAACCCATTAAAGATTCTGCTGTAAACCAGAATTTAAGGTTTATGTAAGGCAGAAATTATCCTTTTCAAGAACACATCACACATTTTAGCTTTTGATTCAGATTTTTAATAAATTGTGCCAGTAGAAGCTTTCAAAGGCAATGATATATCAATAAATAACAGTTAAATTGAGTTCCTGAGAAAGAACCTACCACATGAAAGATGTCAGATAGCTGTAAATAACAAAAAATGGCATTACTATATAAAAAAGCCATAATACTGAATCTTACATGAACTGTCACAACACAAGCACTGCATACCTCAGAACATTCCTTTCATACAAATGTAAACAAATACACAATCATTTTTGTTTAGTTTAGGCTGATGAATTTATATGTTGTTGCTTAGCTATCTAAACAATGGATAGGAGATAGGATATGCTAACACATTAAGGAATAATATGTGGAATAATATATGGAAAAATAATGACGCTCCAGATTTAAAAATAAAATAAAGCAAAAACACATTAAAGGAGTGTTTTCCTCAAATGTTATTACTTCAATCACTTTAAATAGGCCTGTTACACTAATCTGAATTAAGGATTTTTGTGTGTGTTTACTTATTTAGTTATATATAATATATATGCAAATATGTATGGCTTAATTATCTTTAGTATTCTGATATCACCTTGAATAATTCTCACTTATACATATAAGAAAAATGCATATTTTAACATAGTTAAGAACTGATATTTCAAAGTATGCCTATAATTTGACAGAAATGAAGGACTATTGTGCTCCATCACAGCAACATTTTTACCTCTACACAACAGAATGACCTATGAACAATGCCAACATTTTCAGTTGTCAGTGCCTAAAACATTGGGATCCTAAATGGATACCAGCCAGTCACCTGTAGGGATGTGATGTTCAGAAAAGCCACATACCTCCAGTTCTACAGATATCCATGGAGCTGCACACAGTCAACATCAGCCTCACTGCACTTGGGATCTCGCGTTACAGGAGCACAGCATTGGACATTCTGTCTTGAAGACGTTGAGCTACGCTTTTTAGTACTGGTGCTCTGTGTTGCTGCTGCTATCAGTGAACGCTGTGCTGGACACTACATGATCTAAGCCAGCCGGATCTAAACTGTTGCCACTAATCAGCTTTGTAATAAGGGTGTTGCTATCGATCCTTTGTGGGGAAACGTGTGCCAATGATACATTGTTACTAAAACGATCTACTACATCAGACCACAAAATCACTATTCAGTTATAACCTTTGCAATCTGTTTTACAAAATTAGTATTGGATACAATCATAAGAGGAAACCATCCACACAATACATTATCAACACACGGCTTAAAATGGTCTAATTTTAGACCCTTAGTAAAAATGGCTCCACAGGACCTGCCTGTGAATGGCAAGAAAAGGCCATTTCAAACAGAAAAAACACTGCTCATGCAACATTCTTCACACACTAGACAATGAAATCACACCCAAATTGTCACTTGCTCACACTTTCTATTACACTCCAATAAGCAGAAGGAAATAAAGCAGCTTTCAGGTTATGTCACAATTTTGAAATGTGGAAAATACATCATAAACAAAAATCACAGTGCGAATACAACGGCATCAGTAAATTTAGAAAATGAAAGAGCAATTTTTTTTCTTTTTTCTTCTTTTTTCTTTTTTTTTCTGCCTTACATTATTGCACAGAGACCTTTCATCACATGTTCTTCAGCTTCATTCATCTTCCTAAATGTGAAATAATAAGTGCTATGGATAAAATAAAAATGTAGAAAAGAAGAACAGCAGCATGATTTGTCAAAGTTAATCCCTATAATTTAGTAGGAAAAAAAACCCTGCTATAAACAAAATATAAGTGCTCTTTATTCATTTAAAAATAATGCTGACAGTTGCGGAAGTCTGCAAATGTTAATTTGAGTAGGGGAGTGCTGACCTCAAAGAAAAGCAGGCCTAGAAATGACAAGACTGCTGGCCTTGCAGGTTTTGGTGAAGACCAGGATTTCAAGTGTAATTAAGAACAAAGTTATATACAGTAAAACTGACCCAAACTTTCAAGAGTGCCATTTTTAGGACCTGGCCCTGCGAGCTTTTGACTCCCAAGGATACCTCCAGCTTCAGCTGAAGTTACATCTTCACAAGCACTGCAGGATCAGCTCCTAAAGGATCAGTTAAAGGCCCTACTGGATTTGAGATTAGTCTTACCTGAAGTATTCTATACAATAATTTACACATATACAGGCTGACAAGCTCCAGACTGATCCACCACACCTTTGTCTTCTACATCAGGTTTCTCAGACTGGCCAAGTTCCATTCCAGAAGGTTTGGGATACCTGAATGGATACCCGTTATCATCGAAGAACCTTCGGAAAGTAAACTCGTAAAAAGCATGTTCTGTGTGTTTGCTATTGGAAGAGGCTAGTGGATCCCATGTCCTGGTGCTGTCACCGCTAGCATTGTTCCAAGGACTTTCTTCTTCAACTGGATCAAAATTGGAAGTGTCCATTGGATGGCTGATCTTTGGAACATAGGGAGCTGGCTGCCTACGGATATCGGTAGAGAAGTCCATAGAGTGAAAGAAAGCATGGGCCTTAATATCATCTGCTCCGTTTCTTCCAAGCCTGTCCTCAGCAGCACAGCAGAGCTTTGTGATGAGATCAGTTGCCTCAGGGCTTAGCTTGATCTGTGAGGGAATGTGCAGTGTGCTTTCCCAGTTTATCACCTGGAGTTAAGAAAGGTATTAAATAACTTTTAATCCTGGAAACAGAATGCTTCTGCTTGACAACATTAACTGTACAGAAGTAGACACATAACTTAATCAGCTCACAGTCTCCACATTAGAGGTTCAGGAACCCAGTGACTAGACTGCATTGGCTGTTAATAATTATTTTAATGAATGAAGAAACATTGTCAAATAGCAGATAAAATGAGCAATTCCAGTTTTAGAAAAGGCAAATTCCTTCCTGAATACTCCACAGCTAGATTTGAGAACATGTTCAGTATACACATGACTTCATGGAATGCCTTCAAAGAAATTACTTTGTTTTGTCTCCAAAATGTAAACCAGAAAAAGTGGTCATGAGACACATTCTTTCTAATAAAAAACTCACTGCTTGACTTTGAAATAATTAAATTGCCAACTGTAATTACCACTGGCATATCAGCTCACTCCAATCTGACAAGCACTCTAAGGAATTTAGATGGACGAACTCATGCTTAAGAAATCAGAATTGTGCTGAGAAGGCTCACAAAACTAAGAACTATCCATGCAGCTGGACAAATCAATTGTAATCTGATACTCAGTAACTTCATCGATTTTGAAAGGATTTGTGCCTTCATGAAACTACTTAAAACCAGGCTTTTGTAATCACTACTCCTTTCTCTAGTAGAACAAAAAGGGATAGGTCTGTGCATGGCAAAGGGAAAAGTCTAAGATTTTGCTGCCACATATACTGGAATTTTGCTCCCACTCACCTTCAGCTGCGTTTCTGTGGGTGTGGGAGCCAGGAAAGGTGGCTGTCCCACTAACATCTCAAAGAGGATCACACCAACACTCCACCAGTCACAGAGCTGAGTGTATCCTGAAAGGCAAGTCAAAAGGTTGTCCTCCACCAACCAGGGAGAATGTGTATAGAGCCACTTGAAATTAAGTGTCAAAACACAGAATCATAGAATCATAGAACAGTTAGAAAACTCTTTGTGTCTTAAAGCATGAAAAGTCTCCATCGTTTTTCTGGATTTACTGTTGTAACAGGTTCAGAAGCCCTTCGCCTTTCTTCCACTAAATGAGCACAGCATTAGCTGGGGTAATGGTCGCTTCTGTCCTGAACCAGGAGAATTCCCATAGCCACAGGGTGTTAATCCCACATAGCACCCAACTGAATCTTTAACTTTGTCTAGTCTTTTATTCGTAATTGTGAAACTGGGTAAAGTATGGATCAGCCTTGGTCCACATCATAGAATCATAGAATAGTTAGGGTTCGAAAGGACCTTAAGATCATCTAGTCCCAACCCCCCTGCCATGGGCAGGGACACCCCACACTAAACCATGCCACCCAAGGCTTTGTCCAACCTGGCCTTGAACACCGCCAGGGATGGAGCAATCACAACCTCCCTGGGCAACCCATTCCAGTGCCTCACCACCCTAACAGGAAAGAATTTCCTTATATCCAATCTAAGCTTCCCTTGTTTAAGTTTTAACCTGCTACCCCTTGTCCTGTCACTACAGTCACTAATGAATAGTCTGTCCCCAGCATCCCTAAAGGCCCCCTTCAGATACTGGAAGGCTGCTATGAGGTCTCCATGCAGCCTTCTCTTCTCCAGGCTGAACAGCCCCAACTTTCTCAGCCTGTCTTCATATGAGAGGTGCTCCAGTCCCCTGGTCATCCTTGTGGCCCTCCTCTGGACTTGTTCCAACAGTTCCATGTCCTTTTTATGTTGAGGACACCAGAACTGCACACAATACTCCAAGTGAGGTCTCACAAGAGCAGAGTAGAGGGGCAGGATCACCTCCTTCGACCTGCTGGTCACGCTTCTTTTGATGCAACCCAGGATACGGTTGGCTTTCTGGGCTGCAAGTGCACACTGAAGCCGGCTCATGTTCATTTTCTCATCGACCAACACCCCCAAGTCCTTCTCCGCAGGGCTGCTTTGAATCTCTTCTCTGCCCAGCCTGTAGCTGTGTCTGGGATTGCTCCGACCCACGTGTAGGACCTTGCACTTGGCATGGTTAAACTTCATGAGGTTGACATCAGCCCACCTCACAAGCGTGTCAAGGTCCCTCTGGATGGCATTCCTTCCCTCCAGTGTATCAACTGAACAACACAGTTTGGTGTCAATGGCAAACTTGCTGAGGGCGCACTCAATCCCACTGTCCATGCCAGCAACAAAGATGTTGAACAAGACCGGTCCCAACACCAATCCCTGAGGGACACCACTCGTTACTGGTCTCCAGCTAGACAATGAGCCATTGACCACATCTCTTTGTGTGTGGCCATCCAGCCAGTTCTTTATCCACCAAGTGGTCCACCTATCAAATTGATGTCTCTCCAATTTCAAGACAATGATGTCGTGTGGGACAGTGTCGAATGCTTTTGCACAAGTCCAGGTAGATGACATCAACTGCTCTACCGCTGTCCATCAGTTCTGTAGCCCCATCATAGAAGGCCACCAAATTGGTCAGGCAGGATTTCCCCTTAGTGAAGCCATGCCGGCTGTCACCAAGCACCTTGTTGTTTTTCATGTGCCTCAGCATGCCTAACATACAAAATATGACAAACATAGAGCACAGATTTCTGCTTTTTCTCAGGCAAACAACTTGTGACCTAAAACTAAAGGATAGCCAGTACTCCTTCATCATGAAGTCACTTCTGCTTGCTGACCTGAATTCTACTGCTGTCAGTAAAGGTCTAATACTGCTGTCTGGGCATCTTTCGGAATAAGTTTATTTCCAATGAAAGTGAATGGTGAAATCATACAATTAGAAAGAATGTTTTTTCATGCCCTGTCGCACAACTACATCACTACACAGCACAAACTGGACCCCAAGAATAACTCCAAGATTTAGTGACCGATGTCCCCCCTAGGTTCACTGGAGGTGACACCACGAGTTTGAAAAGCTGATGAAAGACACAGCCTGGCTCTAGAAACAGAAGCAAGCCACTGATAACTTTCTGAGCAAGTTCCAAGCAGAGCAACAGTTTCAATCACTTGATTGCTGTGCCAGGACAAATAAGGTCTATGACTGAGATTTCTGAAAAAGAATGGAGATTTGTGCCATCAGATAATGTAGGGTCCAATCTGCCAACTTGAGAAAGATCAGATTTAGGATTTGGCTTGCAGACAACTTTGAACATCTGATCTCCTTACTGCAGTGATCATCACTGTTCCATACAGATAGCCAGCAGTTTCAGACACACAAAGTATGACCACCATCAATGTCAGTGATGTGATGCTGAACAGTGTAGCATGTAGAGAAATTGTTCTCCTTAATCTGAGTGTTTGCGGCATTCAGAATGACAATCTTCCAAAGCAAAACAATTATTTAAGGCCCTCAAAAAAAGTATTTCAAAGCATCAATGTTCAATTAAACAGAAGATAAATATAGGTTACCTACCTTTACGAAGCAGGACTTCAGGAGCAATATAATTAGGAGTTCCAACTAATGAGTGGGCTAGACATCTCTGATGCTGCTTCTTAGCTCTTTGTTCCAATGTCTTCAGCCTATCTCCACATCTACAATTGGACACATCATCCCAAAGATCACTGGGCTCCATGCTGTCTTGTCTGATATGGCTCCCTTTGAAATGGGAGAGAAAATTTACATTCATAATCATAAAACACAAAACACAGAGAAAAGCATTTATCTACTTGTGCTATCTTCTACTCTCTCTGAAGAACACTGTTTAGAATTTAAACCCAAGGCATTTCCTTTTGCCCTCCCCTTTGCAACTGCTTTTCCACAACCAGCCAGATGTGTCTGTCTCAGCGCAAGGAAGCATGCTCCCAAATGGGAAATACCGAACAATGGAATATATTTAGGTTAACTATACCAATTGTTTATAGCCTTTTTGCCAACAGATGCCCATACTCCTCAATGGCACATACAGGAGGTGCATGGATTAGTTCAAATATATGATTAAATTTTTTCGCCATCAAAAGACAAGCATAAACTGAAAAATTGCTGCTAATGCAGTGGTCAGCCACATTACTGATAGGGATTTGAACATTATTAGAAACAAACAACTGGAAACAAACTGAATGAGTCAGAGACAGACAGAAACATCATATTGTCAACATACACACACCTCTGGCTTCCGAGATGGCATTTCTGCCAAGAGGTGAGTGTCTGTTTCCAAGTAAATAATGCAAAATACTATCACAAATGAAGACTACGAACACTACCTTTCTGATAGTATTTTGAATTGTGAGTCCACCTGAATCCAGTACACAGTCCAAAGTCAGTCAGTTTGATATGCCCATCAAGGTCTATCAGAATGTTGTCAGGCTTGATATCACGATGAATGAATCCCATCTTGTGCACACTCTCTATAGCCAAAGTGAGCTCTGCAATATAAAATCTAGCCAGACGCTCTGGAAAGACCTCCATCCGAATCAGTAGGCTCATCATATCCCCACCAGGGATGTAGTCCATCACAAAGTACAAGTTTTCTTTATCTTGGAAGGAATAATAGAGTTTAACCACCCATTCATTGTCTGCCTCAGCAAGTATATCCCTCTCTGCTTTGACATGAGCCACCTGGTTCCGGTTGAGCACATCTTTCTTTCGCAGAGTCTTCATGGCATACAGGGCATGGGTATCCACTTTGCAGGCCAGACAAACCTCTCCAAATGCACCAATACCCAGAGTCTTGATTTTCACAAACATAGATTTGTCCATTTTGGCCCTTTTAAGTCTATTGTAGTTGGACTCCTTCTGGTAGAGAATTTTCCTCATTTGCTCCTGCTCTGCTTCACAAAGGCCAGCCTTTACAAAGGAAAGCAAACCACAAGAGCTAGTACTGTTACATTCATAGCAAGATAACAATAAACAAGCATTCCCAAAATGCATTTCTTAGACAAATTAATAACCAGAAAAGATGTATTCATAAGAGATATACTCTTGTCTGTTTGAGAAATCACTGCACCCTATGTTGTCACCTGAATTTGCTGTGTCTGAGACTGGTCTGCCTTTCTCATTTGACTGAACAAAAAGGCATAGGGCAATACTGTCAGAGAAGAGAATCTAACACAACAAACCTGATCATGGGATTTCATTCACACCTTTCAAGTGTGCACTTTGCCAGTGCACTCCACTATATGTGTGTGCACTGCAGTACAGCTTAACTTAAAACTGAAACTTACAGCTATATGCAGCGGTCTGCTTTGTTCATGAATGGGTCTCCAGGGCACCTCCCATTAATAGTTCTTACCTTGACTGCTGTTTGACTGCTGGTTTCTGTGTTGTAATTAAGAAGCTGATTTTGACCTACACATTCCCAAATGCCTTGGAAAGCACCCTCCTTTTTTTCTTCCTCTGCCATATGCAGGCTCCACTCTCAAGGTCTGTAGATCTTCTGACTATCTGTTCTATAAATTTCCCTTTATTCCCTCCCAAAATATGTGCATATAACCCTCAGGTCTGGTCTCTTCTCCTCTCAGCCACTGCAGCCCAGGGCAGCTGCGTATCCACTGGTGTTATTTCCCCCTAAAATTGATTATTTCCCATCTGGACCTAAGCTGGCTTGTTTTCCTCCAGTCCCACGAAAGACTCCAAGTAACTGCAAGTAACATTTCACATGGCTGCAGGGAGAGAGCTCCTGAAAAAGGGAGAAGCAGCCGTGTCCAACCAGACTTTCCCCACTCTTCAAGACAGAGCCTGCACACTGCCAACTCTGCCAACTTCAGCACCTTCTCCCTCCTGAAAGCCACCAGTGGCCTCCAACAGCAGAAGCCCCTGGAGCTGAACTCCAGGATCCTCTAAAAATTCCTCCTCTGCAGCATGCCCCTTTCATTCTGCATAGCCCATTTCCAAACCCCTGAAATAAATGGCATCAACTGAACCACTGAGAGGAAGAGTAGTGCCTGGTGAGAAGGGGTAATGGGGAGGAGGGTGGAGGGAAGTGAAGCAGACTGACGAGCAGGCTAGAGACCCAACTGTACACCCACATGGCTGCTGCTTAGAGTGATTTAATTTCACATCTGTAGTCTAGGTCTTTAAAGATGAATGTGGACAGTTAGCCTATGCAATGAGATGCCTGCCATACAAAAATGGAATCTGTATGAATTAAGGATGGAGGAGGTCTGCAGAAACTTGCAGAACAGGTAGGATGAATTTTCAGACTGGAGGCAGAGCCAAATTGAACAAGTAATCCTGTTTTTAAAAAGTAAGGCAAGTACATCAATCCTTAATAAAGGAAGCATTTATTGTTTTAAGGTAAAATAATTAGTGTGTTGTGCTCTTGGTTCATTCTAGAATAATGCAATATTCAGATAGCCAAAATCTCCTGTGTGCATTATTCCAGCCAGTGATGAGGTTGCTAGGGGAAAGAGTTACTTTTGTTTAGAGCTGAATTATCTCTGGGATATGAAGTGAGGGAAAGACAAAGAGTCAGAAGAGAAGAACAAGCACAATTAGTTGCTGCTTTACTTCTCTAAAGATCATCCTGTCTCAATCTCAGGAAAACATTTCCTAAATCCAAGCAACACAACACAATCTGTACTTGCAGTGAGGACAGACTATTGCCTGTCACTAAAATGCCAGCCTTTCAAGTGATTTTTAGAAGCACATTTTTTCTATTTTAACCTCAACAAACAAACTGCCAAGTTTTCTGGAGCAACACGAGTACCAAAGTAATTGACTCTGAAAACTGTGCTGCCGAAGGTCAAGTAGTTACTTATTATCCATTATGCATAAATAATAAAAGTTAATAATAGTTTTTCTTAGAATTTATCCTTCAATATAAAAGTAGACTCGTCATATTCTTGTCATGCCTGTGAAAAAACCAACACTCTTCCACTTCTAAAAATTAAAACCAAACCTGCCAGAGGAAGCATCAGAACTTGGCAGCTTTCTATTCAGCAGCCCTGCCAGTGAATCTCCTTAGGTTTGAGCACTACAATGAGGCATGAAAGATGCTCTCTCACTCAGAGTGCCTCCCAGAGACCTGCTTCTAGAGTTCCAACAAGGGTCCCAAGATCAGGTCAAACTGGCTGAGATACAATTACTTGCACGATATTATTACTTATGTGGGTTTAACTGACAACTTCCAGGCAAGTATTACACATTCATCTGAAAATATGGCACAGTGAATATCGTACCAAGTTCAACCAGGCTTTGATGAATGAGAGGCTATCATGGAACAGGAAGAATTGAGGCAAAGGGAAAAACTTTTTCAGTTTCACAAAAGCTCCCAAAGTACTGCCAGTTATCCCAGCTCCAACCTGGTTTCTGAGGTCTTGCCTAAGCAAAACTAACACACTCACTAGTATGGGAGGTTTTGCTTTATTTTACTTTACGGTACGAAGATTTACTTTTTCACATCTCAAGTTTTTCAAACAGCCTCCCAAACCTCCACCCATGCTTTTAAGTGAAAATAGCCTGGTACAGAGAGGTGCTGGATACCTACACTACTTCCAGTGCCTTTATAATTTTTTTGACTAATTAAAAATGGTAATAATCAATGTGACCACATTAGCTTTTATTATAACAAAACAAGAATTACTTTAGCCATTTCTTGCTCCAACTGCAATCTTCTGTTAATTTTCTGCTGGTAGGTCTTTATGACATTTTCTACATGTTGCTCCATGTAGAATTTGAAGGCAAACGGCGAGTAGCTCTTTATTCGGGATTCTCGCTTTTCCTCATCTTTGCCATTTTTTCGCACGGGCACTGGAGATGTCTGAATCTGCTTTTTGTCCTTACTTGGCTTTTCAGCTTTGGTGTTCTTGCTGATTTTATCATTTCGCTCACTGTTCTCCTCAACCTTATTGCACGTTGAATTGGGGACTACACGGAGAGTCTGCTCTACGCCCATGCATAAGCAGTTGACATCAAATTGCTCAGAGCCACCAGGAAGTAACAAGTGTTTGGGATATGGTGGTGGTGGACATCGCAGCTCCTGGTTACCATAATCTACATCTAGTTGATAGGCATTAGCTGTTCCAACAGGTGGCACATGCTGCTCAATGATCTCCAAGCCATCCACAGCTGCTGCCTGTGCAGGTAACCAAGCAGGGTGGGAAGGTCCCACTGCAGTCTGAGGCTCAGGTCTCATCACTCGCATGCTCTTCACTGGCTGAAGAATATGAGCAGATGTGACTGTTGTGATTGTATTTGAAGACGTAATTGAAGGATCAGGTTTTCCTGGAGGAACCTGTCTTATAGACACTGTCACTTGCGGCTGTTGCTGGTGGTTGTTGAAAGAGTTTGTTCTGCTTGGCACTGTGGCATCAGGTCTGAATGATACATGTTGCCGTGGAGATGTTTCTATTCCTGGATTTTGTAAAGAATCTCGGCGTGACGATGTTGCTGCTTGCCACTGCTGAACTTGAGGATTATTCATGTCATACAGGTCCATGTTTAGGCTATTTCTAGATGGAGTTAATAGATTTTGTGGTGGACTGTCTGAAAAATCATTGGCAAAAGCTGGACCTCTGGATATCACATGCATTTGATGAGAAGAAGGACTTGTCTGTTTGTGATGAGAATGTGACATATACAAGCTTGCTGGTGCCTGCTGAAATGCATGACCAGAATTATTCTGAACAATTGCCCCTTTATTTGGGAGATTGGTGTATCCTCCCTCCTGCTGCATCTTGTTTTGGAAGGATGGGCTCCGCTGAACACCATATCCCATAGGTTCCCCCTGCACCATCATGTGCTGCCTACTGTAATGCTGACTGTTGGAGCCATGGGATGCCTGTAGCTGCAATGCTTGACTGCTGTGATTAGCTACGGGATAATTCATCACAGAAGACTCAATATTTGAAGGATATGTTTTCTGCTGATGGCTTGTTGGTGTGCTGTGAGTGCCTACTCCAGAGGGTCGCTGTACAGGAGCATTCATAGCTGTGGACTGTGAAGCAGAGATTAAATAGTCCATGTATGGCCTTGGAACTTCGGTAAGCATATTTGCACCTTCTACTCCAAAGCCTGTCCCTTCATAGGCTGCATTACTGATCTGATGGTAGGACGGAAAAGACTCGTTTGATCCTTCAAAGCTTGGCCTGCGGGTTACATTATTTGGCACAATACCCTTTCCTTTACAAAAGAACACAGAAGAATGTTAGGAAACAGTTCAGGTGAACCAATTACTTTCCATTACTCACCCATCTATACATACAGACACACACACACAAGCGCAGGCACACTGTGTAGGGAGCATGTATTATAAAAACACCTTCCAAAATCTAAATTAAGCACTCTGAACATTTAATGTTACAGGTGCCAAGTATTATTACTGATAATGAGATACTGGCCCACAACACTGCTCATGCCAGGAATCATCAGGGAGTCCTATCAAATCACAAAAATAGAAGCACAAAATTCCTGAACTGTGGAATCATTGGATCACACTACAGCTTGGTTTGTAAAGCTGAACCAGTATCACCAGTCATTGCTCACAGACAGGAGGAAGCTACAGAGCAGGGGGTTAAGTACAGCACCAACAAGGGAAAAAAACCTCCCAGTAAGACTCTCAATACAACTTAAAAGTCAACACTACTGTAAGCTACTAGGTCATCACATAGTGCACATCTTCTGTACAGTGAGCTCACTTCTCACACTGGAGATCTGTCTACATCTTTCTGTTCCACCGTTCTCCTCAAAAATCCTTGTTTCCCTCTCCTCCTTTTACAGCAAAGGCATCATACAGTTTGTCCTGTATTCTTTCCAATATGTTGGATTCAAAATATCCTCTCATGTTTACTACTCATCTTCCACCTGTTTGGAAGTCAAATCTTTGAGGGTGTCAACATGTTAATCTTAGCTTGAAGAAAGTGCAGAGACAAGACAGCAGCATTACTACAATGGAAGTGTTAATGGCACTTTTCATCAGTTCTTTGATGTGAGGACAAACTGCAGGTATATAAAGCACTGCTTGCGCTAAAAAGACAAGGGGTGACTGTGCTGTCACTATTTTTATTGAATCATAGAATAGTTAGGGTTGGAAAGGACCTTAAGATCATCTAGTTCCAACCCCCCTGCCATGGGCAGGGACACCTCACATTAAACCATATCACCCAAGGCTCTGTCCAACCTGGCCTTGAACACCGCCAGGGATGGAGCAATCACAACCTCCCTGGGCAACCCATTCCAGTGCCTCTCCACCCTTACATTAAAAAACATTCTGCTTATCCAATCTAAACTTCCCCTGTTTAAGTTTTAACCCGTTA
Organism: Neopsephotus bourkii; assembly: GCF_033783945.1. Classification (NCBI taxonomy): domain Eukaryota; kingdom Metazoa; phylum Chordata; class Aves; order Psittaciformes; family Psittacidae; genus Neopsephotus; species Neopsephotus bourkii. Next base: position 7,056,465 of record NW_026902113.1, read on the forward strand.
CCCCTTGTCCTATCACTATCGTCCCTAATGAAGAGTTCTACCCCAGCATCCTTATAGGCCCCCTTCAGATACTGGAAGGCTGCTATGAGGTCTCCACGCAGCCTTCTCTTCGCCAGGCTGAACAGCCCCAACTTTTTCAGCCCAAAGAATGAAGCATCTTCGTATGGGAGGTGCTCCAGTCCCCTGATCATCCTCGTGGCCCTCCTCTGGACTTGTTCCAACAGTCCTTTTATGTTGAGGACACCAGAACTACACACAATACTCCAAGTGAGGTCTCGCAAGAGCAGAGTAGAGGGGCAGGATCACCTCCTTCGACCTGCTGGTCACATTCCTTTTGATGCAGCCCAGGATATGGTTGGCTTTCTGGGCTGCGAGCACACACTGAAGCCGGCTCATGTTCATTTTCTCATCGACCAACACCCCCAAGTCCTTCTCCGCAGGGCTGCTTTGAATCTCTTCTCTGCCCAACCTGTAACTGTGCCTGGGATTACTCCGACCCACATATAGGACCCTGCACTTGGCATGGTTAAACTTCATAAGGCTGGCATATGCCCACCTCACAAGCGTGTCAAGGTCCCTCTGGATGGCATTCCTTCCCTCCAGCGTATCAATCGAACAACACAGCTTGGTGTCATTGGCAAACTTGCTGAGGGTGCACTCAATCCCACTGTCCAAGTCAGCAACAAAGATGTTGAACAAGAACGGTCCCAACACTGATCCCTGAGGGACACCACTCGTTACTGGTCTCCAGCTGGACACTGAGCCATTGACCACAACTCTTTGCGTGCGGCCATCCAGCCAGTTCTTTATCCACCGAGTGGTCCAGCCATCAAATTGATGTCTCTCCAATTTAGAGACAAGGATGTCGTGTGGGACAATGTCGAATGCTTTACACAAATCCAGGTAGATGACATCAACTGCTCTACCCCTGTCCATCAGTTCCGTAGCCCCATCACAGAAGGCCATCAAATTGGTCAGGCAGGATTACCCTTAGTGAAGCCATGCTGGCCGTCACCAAGCACCTTGTTGTTTTTCATGTGCCTTAGCATGCCTTCCAGGAGAATCTGCTCCAAGATTTTGCCAGGCACAGGGGTGAGACTGACTGGTCTGTAATTCCCTGGGTCATCCATTTTCCCCTTCTTCAAAATGAGGGTTACATTTCCCTTTTTCCAGTCATCAGGAACTTCATCTGACTGCCATGATTTTTCAAATATGATGACCAGTGGCTTAGCAACTTCATTCGCCAGCTCCTTCAGGACCCGCAAATGGATTTCATCAGGTCCCATGGACTTGTGCACATTCAGGTTTTTAAGATGGTCTCGAACCAGATCCTCACCTGAAGTGGGCCCAAGGTCTTCATTCTCACAGTCCCTGCATCTGCCTTCCAAGACTTGGGTGGTGTGGTCAGAGCCTGTGCCAGTGAAGACCGAGGCAAAGAAATCATTCAGAACCTCAGCCTTCTCCAAATCCAGGGTAGCCACTTTTCCTGGTAGCTTCCAGAAAGGGCCCACACTGTATCTAGTCCGTCTTCTATTTGCAATGTAACTATAGAATCCCTTCCTGTTATCTTTCACATCCCTAGCCAAGTTTAATTCTAACTGGGCCTTAGCTTTCGTAACCTGGTCCCTAACTTCCTGGACAACATCCCTGTATTCTTCACAGGCCACCTGTCCTTGCTTCCACCTTTTATAGGCCTTTTTTCCCCTCGAAGTTTCCTCAGCAGCTCCTTATCCATCCAAGAAGGTCTCCTGGCCCTCTTGCTTAATTTCCTTCTAGTCAGGATGCAACACTCCTTAGCTTGTAGCAGGTGATCCTTGAATACTAACCAACAGTCTTGGGCCCCCCTGCCCTCTAGGGCTATATCCCATGGAATCTTACTAAGCAGGTTCCTGAAGAGGCCAAAGTCTGCTCTCTTGAAGTCCAGGGCAGTGAGCTTGCTGCACACTCTTCTCACTGTCCTGAGGATCTCGAATTCAGTCATCTCATGATTGCTACAACCAAGGCTGCCCTGGAGCAAATGGTTATATTCCCCTTCAATTTTCTTTAGCTTTCACAAGTCACATGACCTGAACCATTTATGCCTAAACAATTTCCTTTTAAAATCTTGATTTCACAAGGTCTGCAAGAACAGTGGCACTGAGCTAACAGGCTTGCCCACTAGACTGCAAGTTTTTCTAATTAATGCAATGTTTTGAAACGGAATCAAGTTGAACAATGTGCACATGGACAATTTTTGCCAAGCAGGTGAGTTGTATTTAGCCTCCAGCCCAGCTCACCTGGCAGGGCTATGTTTGCTTCACTGTCTCCTACACAGCTACTACTGAACACTGGCATCCACTACTTCTCACCAGCCGCAACTCTCCTAGCTTATTGCAAGAAAGAAGAACAAAATGTAAAAAACCAAAGCTCATGCTTACCTGGTGAGGTCTGCTTAATTACACGCACTATCTGTTCATTTCTAGGATCCAAGTAGCTCATCTTACTGATATACTCCAGAGCTGCTTCAATACTTCTGCTACCTGTCTGCTTCAGTGCTCGCACAGCCATCTCCTGTATAAAGCAAACAAGAATTGAATCACACTGAGACAAACCCCAAGCACTGTACTGCAGGACAGAAAGCAGCTAAGTGTTCTTACAGCTATAGAAACATTTTCAAATTCACACCAGCTCACAGCTGGCTGAAGCCAAATGAACACATATTTTGAAAACATCTGCATGCCATATACAACTCCAACATTAAAAGAATAAAGTTAACAAAACACACAACCTACCCAGACTCTGGCAGTTAAAGAAGCATCAAACTGTAATGTGCACTTTAAGATTCCTTAAAATAAACTTTGAATCAGGTGTGGAAAAGGCAGCATAGTTTGACATAGGATGAAATAAAATGAAATACTTAGCTTTTGGAATTTGAGAGCATGGCTCTGAGTCACACCTGAACACAATAGAAGCTTTTACCATTTCACAGATGCCACAAGAAGGCAACGAGGTGAGGGCAGACTTCTGCTAACTAGTCACTGGGGAAGACAGACTGCTGCTTTCAGTGCAGCTGGGACATCATTCTCTCTCTATTTGAAAAATAACCAGGCATACCAAACTGCATTTCACACCGTTATCTTTTTAGCTGTATTTTGTTGGGCACACAAACATCACTGAGAAGTTAATATGGGTGCCAGACATACAACCTGAAAACTAAAACTGGAACAAATACGAATGCTGTAGTTAAACTACTCTAACACAACCACAGTTAGCATCCCCTGGTCTATGGCCAGCAAGTCACATTCTCCTGCAGTTTGTTTATACTTTTACTTAAAGCTCAGGTATATAAAATACCTCTCAACAATGATTCTAGCTTCTGGTTGCAAAGCAAGATCCACAAATTGTCACAAGGTTGCATAGTCTTTTCTGAAATGACAGAGAAACTGAAATCCAGAGCTTTAACACTGAATTCAACTCACTGGACTTCACCCATTAATAAGTTCAATACCTCATCAAAAGTAGTTGTTAAGCACCTTTCTATAATCATCTCCAAAAGGTAATTCATAAAATAGATATAACAGGAGATAAAGTGACCTTTGGTGACAGAAGATTAGAGGGCTAATTTGAACTGGACTCTTCACTGAAGTTGGATGAAATGGATGTCATTGTCAAGAACAAGGGCTGGACAAGTGAACAATGAGGTGGACTGAGAATGGGCTGAATGGCAGTTCTCAGAGGATTGTGGTCAGTGGTGCAGTCTAGCTGGGGATGTGTAACTAGTGGTGTCCCCCAGAGGTCAATACTGGGTCCAGCATTAAGTTATTCATCAATGACTTGGAGGACAGAGTGCCTCATCAGCAAGTTTGCTGATAATACAAAACTCAGAGGAGTGGCTGGCACCTCGAAGTGCTGGGCTGTCATTCAGAAGGATGTGGACAGGCTGGAAAGATAGGCAGAGAGGAACCTTTTGAAATTCAACAAAGGCAAGGGTCCTGAACCTGGGCAGGAATAACCCCCTGCACCAGTACAGGCTGGGGGCTGATCTCTTGTAAAGTAATGCTCTGGAGAGGGACCTGGGGATCCTGATGGACAACAAGCTGTCCATGAGCCAGCAATGTGCCCCTGGGGCCAAGAAGGCTAATGGTATCCTGGCCTGTATTAGGAAGAACATTGACAGCAGGTGACTCTCCCTTCTCTGCTCAGACCTGGTGAGGCCTCACCTGAAGTGCTATGTCCAGTTCTGGACTCCCCAGTACAAAAAAAGACATGATGCTCCTGAAGCAGGTCCAGTGAAGGGTTACTAGAACGATTAAGGGTCTGGAGCATCCCTCATATGAGGAAAGGCGGAGGGAGCTGGGCCTGTGCAGCCTACAGAGGAGAAGGCTCAGGGAAATTTGATTAATGTGTGCAGGTATCTGAAGGGAGGGTTGTCAAGAGGATGGTGCCAGACTCTGTAGCGCCTGATGATAGGACAAGAGGCAATGAGTATAAACTAAAATGTAGAAAGTCCCATCTGAACATGAGGAAGAACAACTTCACTGTGATGGTGACTCAGCATTGAATAGGCTGGCCAGAGAAGTTGTGGAGTCTCCTTCCTTGGAGATATTCCAAGAGCTGTCTGGACACAATCCTGAGCATTGTGTTCTATGTGGCCCTACCTGAGCAGGGAGGTTGGACTAGATGACCTGAAGTGGTCCCTTCAACCTCAACTATTCTGTGATTCTGTGACTCACCTGCAAATGCCAGTATCCTATTATCTTGCCACTTCACTTCTGTTTTTAGGGTAATACTGCCATCACAACCCGCCCACTGAGCGCTGATCTGATGGATTTTGTGCCTTCCTGGCTTGGGTTACCAACTGCAGAAGTGACTCCTGGATTGGCACAAGCACACCTCTCCCATGGGTCAGTTCTGTGCACTGGCACTCAGGTAGCCCCAACATGTATATCCCTTTCCCACACCATCTGGAGCAAAGACCAACTTTGTTTGCCTGAACTGCAATGTACATGTAACATACTCGCCGAGTGTTTACTTTGCAAGGGAGGATCGTCTCAGGTGACGCTAATTCACACTTAGCACAAGCCTACACGCTGGCACTTGGCATTCTGCTTTGCTTATCTCAGTCCCCTCCTATTCCCCCCAAAACAGCAGCATATTCTCCATTACTCAGAGGTTCTGCTTGGGGAACAGCTATAGCAAAACTGAATATTTTTCATACAATTTATGACTCATAATTCATAGAAAGGCAGTAGTTGGTTTCACATTTCCGATAGCTGAAATATTTCACTGGCATCTACACATTACTAAGGGTAATTTTAAATCAACAGAAAACTATTATGAACAAAGGAAAGAATTTCCCACAATGTTTTTTTCCTCCCTGTTTTCTTCTTCTGGATATTCTAAAGTATTAGCAAATTCTCATCCTAGTGCTCACCATTCCCATTATCCAGGGACTCTGGGCTTTACAGCCCAGTTCCACAGGGCTGCTAACATACTCTGGCTATTTACACCAGCTGGATCTAGCGCTGAATCACAAGTCTTGAAGTTTCCTAAATCAAATGTGCTCCACATACACATTTGTGCTGGCTTGGATGTTCAGGCTTTTTTTGATTTTGTCTGCAATGGAGTACAAAAAGAACATATGCTTGGTAAACAACTGCCTTAATGATTAATAAGACAGCCCGTATAATCAATTTTCCCTCTCTTAGCTGTATACAATTCAAAGGGAATAAAATAGGCTATTTTCTTTATCACCAGCATAGTGGTATAATCTATGAATACAATCCGCCTCCCTACTGTGGCACTACTTCTTCCTCTTTTGCCATTGCTTATGTCAGATAAGCAGAATAAAAATGACACTGGTCTATTTGAAGCAGCACATTCTACCTTCAGCAGATACATGATGGGATTCACATTTAAACTTCAGGTTTAATGGGAGACTAAAAGCCAGTACATTTCACTGTGGGCTGTATGCTAACCTAAGAGGGCCAGCAAGAGCTCGGGACCAGCAGCAGTCTTACCCTCACAAGCCCCCAGTGCAGCTGAGCCCACTAATCCAGCTCACTGCTACTCATCTGTCATTAAGTCAGCTCCCACCCTCCAGAGGGTTTCCTCATTACGTACCATGTTTGCTTAGCATCCACATTACTACTGGAAAAAATGAAGTAGGTTTTTTTGTGGTTCAAAAGAACACCTGTGACTCCCCATACACCACCCTATACCTCTGGCCCTTTGCCCTGTACCTCTCGTAAAACACCAACAGCCTCAGTTTCTGATGCTGGTTCACAAAAGCCTCGTGGCATCTCCAAGCAGACAGAGAGCAACCAACAAAAATTAAACATTCCACACACAAAAGGAAAGAGTTTTTCTCAGAGACAGATCTCACATAATCATAATTCTCCACCCAGGAGATGCCTCTGAGGGCATGTGATACTCCAGGAGAGTGGAGGGCAACAAGGAGCTCCAGCACTGTTAACAGTGGCCTTTGGCCTCCTCTGTATTGTTTTTCACATTGCCACCCTCCATGCTCACAGCTTTCTCTCTCTGACAGCCACCTGAAAAGGGTTCTATTCATTTGAGCACCTTTTCATCAGGGATAGGCATCAAGCTGATGTATGGTTGGGGCTTGGAGGGTGTGCTTGATGCCCAAGGCAGCTGCTGGCTAATGGGGCATGGTGGCCCTCTCCTTCCTGTATTCAACAGTGATGAGGTTTGCTGAATGAGGGAATGTGGCTGGGACAAGGTAGCAAAGTGCTGGCCTCCAGGATCCTGCTGAAGGGGAAGCTACCTCCCTGCTGGCAGCAGGACCAGAGCCTGTGCTGCATTTGCTGGAAATCAAAATAAGGACTCTTCTGAGGGATGGGAAGGAGGGCAGAAATGGATTATGCAGCATCAGTAACAACACCTGTTGGAGAGTGGAGGCTTAAGTAAGATGGAGGGTGCTTGTAAGAAGCAGCAGAATGGCTCAAGGACAGAAATCAGTGCCAAAATTTTGCAAACTGATACTGCAGACTGTAGAAGGGCTGAGGAAACAACAGACACTGGGCAAGGATAAAAGTGCACAGCTAGTTGACACAGGCAGAGCTGGCTTGATTTTATGCCTCTCTGAAGTAACCACATTTTAGAAAGAGAAGGGAAAGAAGACCAGAAATGAGACCTGAAAATAGTCCACTCAGAGCCATATCCAACACCAAAACATTCAAGGATGTACAGGATCAAACCCAGATCCCTCTCAGTCAATAAAGATATCCATTAACTGCAAGGTACACTGCATCAGGCCCTTAGCTTCAGACGGTTTCCTTTTCACAAGGCCAAATGCTGTGAGCCACAGCATGTGTTGAGAAACCAGCTGCTAGCTGTGCTGTGCTAACCCCACAGACACTGGCAGGCTGCAGGGAGAAAACACAACCCACTGCCAGTGTACAGAAACCGCAATAGAACAGCGTGGTACTGGCTCCAACTCCTTCTTTGCATTCTGTGTATTCCCACTGGAGGATTCAAACTCCCTGTACAGGGCTTTTATGCACCTTTTCGCTTCCAGACATCGCTAGCTATTGGTGAAAAAATAAAACAGAAAAAGTAAAGGTGAAAATATGCTTTTACAATTAACTCTAAAGTACCTTTAATTAACGTTACAGCTGCAATATTAAAATGAGGCTTAAGTGGCCAGCCATGGATCTGGACAGATCTAACGGAAAACCAAATTCAGCCCATGAAAGCACGAAGCAGACTGAAGCAACTCTGCAGGATCCCAAAGTTGTGGGTTCACAGAGAAAAATGGGATGGAAGGTGTTTCCCAGCCAGTTCTTACAGAGGGCTACCCAAACCAGACTGCTACACAGTCAACACGCTCTCTGTTATTTCCGCAGTCTTGAGATACTAGAAGGCAGCTTTCCACTAGATCTCAAGATTTTATTAGAAGGAAGGCCACCTTCAAGCTCAAATGCTCAACAGCAAAAATCCTTGTTTGATGGTAAACAGATATTTGGATGTGTGTGCACACAGACTTCACCTCGCTCCGTGTGCTGTAGGCAATGTGAAAGGCTTTCCCCATGTTCCCCTCCCGCCTGGCTGCACTCCACCAGCGCTGGCAGCTGCTTGCGTTCTTGCTGTACTACAGGGTTGTCCAGCAACATATTTCATTCAGAAAGCTCCTCGTTGCCAAGATGTATTTATTATCCAAGTGAAGATTGCACAAGAGGTTACAATAAGTAAGACTTTTTCCCAAGAACATTGTGTCTGAAGGAGACAATAGGTGCTCCAAGATTTGGCAAGGGGAATTAATCGCTAACAACAACAGAAATTCATTACTTGCTTTCCATTCACAAAGAAGGATGGGCGACAGATGCAGGAAACAGATACAGGTTCCCTGCGGAAGGGAAAAAAATAAAGCTCATGCCAGAAGAGATGATGCAGAATCGATTGCAAACCTTTCTGCAATAACCTACCATTGTGGGAATTTTCATTCATTACTTTAAACATGCAAACCCTAAGAAATTCAGGAAACAATGTGTAGAGTATGTTCTGTCAGGGTTGCTGCAGCCCCACTGAAACTTACTTTGCAACATTCTCTCTCTGTAATTATTCTCTAGTTGGATGCCACATCCAATTTTGTACTCTACTTTTGCTGTGCCTGTTTGCACGTTGCAAACACCAGGGACTAAATTTTGACCACGAATTCCCATGCCTAACTATAACTCTGATTAAAATATTCTAGCTACATCATTAAGACACCATCCTGAGAATCATTAGTGCTCTTCAGTTCTAGTCTATCAAAAAAGCAGGAGGAAATCAGCCCTGGCAGAAACCTACTGAATGTCCAGTGCTTTGCCACAGGATCACGTAGTCCACTCATAAACTAGGTAACCCATTCAGAAACTAATGGAGATCCATCTATCCACAGCTAGTGGGGGGCTTTTGCCTCCCTCCCCCCTGCTCCTGTTACAAAGCTCCTCCAAAGCTATACTGTGCTGGTCGTGAAAAATCTCCCTCTTCCTTTCAGCCTAAACTATGCAGAGTCAGTTTATTCCCTCTGCCTTTAGTCTTTTAGTCCCTCTGCCATAGTTTTTTTACTTCAGCAGCTCTGTTTCTACAGAGAGCCCCCTTCATCGAAAGTGGTGCTTGCAGCTTGCCCTCCTGGACTAAACAAACTACCTTCTACTTTTCTCTTGTACAACAGGCTCTTCGTTCTCTTTATCACTGTAATAGCCCAGCTTTGTATGTGTTCAGCCCTAGTCTGAACGAGGAGATGGTTTTGATAAAGAGCTGCAACCACCACTCTTGATGATGTGCAAACAGTGGCAGAAAAGTTACCCTTGCGGTAAAGTCACTCCTTTGTTGATCTCGGCAGAGGAAGCTTAAATTTGGGACTTTAATCCTGGCTTTTAGTCCTTGCTTGCAGCATTTCTACCCTTTAAGCTCCTGAATTTATTTTCAGTTCTGGGAGCACTCCAGCCCTTAAAGCCATCCATTATCTTAATTGGATGCTCTGATTAAAGAGCCCTGCTCTGCTCTGCTCTGCACTGACTGCGCATTCCCACTTCACATTGTCAAGAGTGCTTCCTTTCCCTTTTTTTTTTTTTTTTAAATACCAGATTTATTAATGTTAAAAGCATGCAGAACGGACACCCTCTAGTACATAAAGTTGGGGCAGACAGGAAAATAATATGGATAGGTGATGAAATATTAAGACTCGCTAAGTTAAAACAAACGAACATATGAAAAAAATGACTGTAAATTAGGAATGGGGAATTAAAGGTATATTTTTTATATAATGCAGGTATATTTTATATATAATTTCAAAGGGATATTTGAAGAACTAACAAAGGGAGTATGTCTAAAAGATAGAGGCAGGACTTTGGACATGATACAATGCTCTGGTAAACGTCCTATCAGAAGAAAAATTAAAATAAAACTAACATGACATTTGCTGCCACACCACTGCTCATTCTTCTTACCTTCAAACTCTTACAGTCTTTGTTTAGACACACTCTCACCTACAGAAGGTAGATGTATTAACTACTTTGTGTTTGTGCAGCATCCAGTACAATGCAGTCCTGCTGCTGTTCTGTATATGGCAGTATGACAACTTATTATTAAAGTAAGGTAATTAAGTCCAGCCCAAAATATTCAACTTTGGGTATCAGGCAAAAAGATATTGAAGGGCCAAAGTGTCCATTCTCCTTGGTCCCAGGACAGAAACCCTTGTATTGCTCCCACCACAAACCAACCCTGAAATAAGACTACCTTAATCCTCTAAGCCAAGGGTTAGGGTTAGGCACATTTCCTATAGCTATGGAAGGAATGAGGCAAAATGAAACTAAAGTAACAAGAGATTAAGAAGCATCTCTTGATGATCAAGGTAGCAACAGGATAAGAGCAATGGGTTCAAACTAAAACAGGGGAAGTTCAGGTTAAATGTTAACTTCTTTACTGTGGGGGTGGTGAGGTACTGGAATGGGTTGCCCAAGGAAGTTGTGAATGCTCCATCCCTCGCAGTGCTCAAGGCCAGGCTGGACAGAGCCGTGGACAACATGGTCTAAGGTGAGGTGTCTCTGCCCATGGCAGAGGGGTTTGGAACTGGAAGACCTTAACGTCCTTTCCAACCCTAACTATTCTATGCTTATAGTTACTCAAAACGTTTCCAGTATCTTTTCAGATTTAAAAGCTCTGGATGATTAAAAAGCAAACAAATGAAACTGAAAAATAAAACCAACATCTGAAATTTATCACACTGTATTTTATTTGCCCTACAGCTAATATAATGTTCTTTCACAAGTATCACAAAAAAATAAAAACAGAAGTGCCATCATGACACCTCTCTACTGTTTTTGCCCAGCTGTTCTTCCTTAAGTTCATGACTAATGAAAGCTATTTAAGTTATTCCAAGAAAAGAAAAAACACTTTATAGACTTAGCAGCAGGGTACTTTTCAGGAACAGCCACCGTATCACCTTCACTAACTTGGAAGGCGTATAAGAGAAAAAAACCCACAAGCTGAAAACAGTAACATGGAAATATGACATAGCTCCTTAGCAGGTGTCTCAAAAGGCAACAGTTACATCAAAATACTTGTTTTAACACTATGTGGTTTATACCAAGTAGGATCATATAACTTCTGTTTTCATTTTCCTGTTCTTTTAACTGAAATACCATAGTACATTCTCCCACCCCAGCTGCTTGTAAGGCACACTGTGTTTGGCCATGGGTGTTTTTCATGGAGGACACCTGCCATTTTACACTACAGTCCTTGCGCTCCATGAGTTGTTCAAATACGACTCTTTGCATGAAAAGGAGATATATGAACTTCAGGCTATATGCCAACCCAGGGTCCCAAAGACATTTGGAAATAAACCAAGCATGGCCGTTCAACATATTTCCAAACAAATGAAATGGTTTCAAACCAAATGGTGACTGAGTATTTGAAGATTCATTTGAAAATGGAGTATTTGTAAGAAGGCATCTCCAAACAAAGAGCACATATGCAAACACTTCAAGAAGCTCTGATGAACGATTCAAGAGATGCAATCTGTTTAAAGCAGAAAAAACCACACCACACTGCAATGTCCATTTTCAAACCCAATCTAAGCAGACAATTCCTGCTGATGTCCCTGAGAGCACGTGTGTACATACACACATATGTATGTAGATATTATGTCATGGTGGCATGTCTGTATATGTGATTTTGTTGAAATTAATCTAACTTCAAGTAAACCTGTAAGTCCTTTAAAAGCAATGAATTAAAAAAGACACGACACTGTCTCTCATTGAAGAAATAAGGCTCTTATTTGCATCACCAGTTAGACAAGCAATTTCATTAGCTATATTTATATATACATTTATCATAGCATTTCTGGGAAGCATGTCAGGCACTCTGGAAAGGACAAGGCCTGCAGGAAGCTGGAAGAAGTCCTGCTACAGGCAGCAAACATGAACTCTGTATGAAGCTCAAGTGTCATGAAAGAAAAGTTACAAACAGGCATGAAAAAAGAGGCCATGGTATGAACAATAATGGAAAGACAGTGAAAATAATCAAAAGCCATCAGGAATATAACTTTTTTTTTTTTATTATCTTCTTTCTTCCATGTAGGCTGGGAAGCAAGAACACAGCCCAGTTGCTTGGTCCCAGCCACAACAGAGACACAAAAGGAAGGGGAGGAGAGTGCAGAGCATCACAGAGGCGGCTTAACAGATAGACCTGAGGCATAGTGATTAAAAGACTGTTCTCCCTGTCTCCCCTGGCCTTGGAAAAAGCCCATCTATGGCTGAAAAGCTGGTGGTGAAAGCCTGGTTTCTCTAGATATTTGGTGGAGAGAGCGACACAATTAGCACCCAAGATACACAGTAACTTGCTGCCTACCTCAGGTGCTCTAATGTCCCTTTCAGAAGATACCCTTTTGCCCAAATTTTGACAGAGCACAGGCTCCTGATGTAGCAATCAAATTTGGCCAACAGTAACAGGCAGCAGTAATACTTCCCCAGCTACAGAAAGCTCCCATTCTGGAAAACACTTTGCTTCAGACCTCACATCAGAATAGTGGTGTAAGGAATGAGCACACAGCATTCAGTTCTGAACGCATGTGGTACTTCAGGATTATCTATAATTATCTATTATCTACCAGAATTCACAGGCCAGGTTTGCATTAATGGTAAAATAGAGAGGAAAGTGTGTACCAGTAGATATTCACTGCTCAAGGTGCCTGTTAGCTCCTTTCTACTGTATTGGCACCCAAAGCCTTCTGAGCTGTGCTAAGCCCTACACAAACACAAGGGAAGAATCCTATTCTGAAAAGGATTTCTAATTTCAAACATAACAAAACAATTGTATATACAGCCATAATTGTTCCTCATTACTCTTTAAGTCTGCTCATTGGACAGCTATTTAAACTATTTAGAGTTCAGTCTAACCAAATGACCCACGGTGGGTGCATCAACAGACAGAACATTGCACAAATCTCATCTTTCCCCAGAACAGAGGGAACTGAAACCAGAAGTACTATTATGTGCTAATTCAGAAATCTTACACTGAGGCAAAATAATGTTATTTAAACAGCTTTTACAAACTACTGCATTGCCAGGTTTATGTTACAGAGAAGCGTAAAAAAGAGCTTTGCTTGCTTCATGCGTGCACAGGTCTGTACATAGCTTCCTTCCAAATCACACACACAGGTCTGTACACAGCTTTTTCCCAAAGGTGCAATCTCACTTCCCTGAAATCCATTCACTTTAGTTACAGGAACAGGGAACTTCCCACCCCCTGAACACAGTCCACAGCAGGCTCAGCCTCAGCTCCAGTTCACTCCTGTCCCTCCTGACTGGCAGCCACTGTGGCTGACCAATACTCTGCCACACAGTGCCTCAGCCACATGCCTTGCTTTAATCAGCAAAGATTAACTTGTTCCCACAACTGAAGTGGCACTATTCATCAATACTTTTAATACTACAGAGGTAACGTAACACCCTACAAGAGCTTCTGAATTCTGAAGAAAGGGAAACAGATTCAAGTATAAGCAAATGAGCTGTCCCAAAACAAGAAGCAGCATCATACTGTATTGTTCACTGAAAACTCCTTCCAGATTCCTGTTAACACCTTTTCGTAACTGGTGTTACCAGTTATGTTACTAAACATGCCACCTCCTTTTCATATCAAGCCCAACACTGAGTGAGATCTGAGGCTTACAACTGTAACTCAAGGAACAAGAGCTACCGATCTGGTACTCCAAATCAAATCCTTTCTACACAGTAGAGAAGTCCAACCCTCTGTATTCAAGTGGCTAGTCTTGAATACAGCATCTCCCATCTTCCTCTCTTCTACAGTCTTTATCTTAACAGTAAAGAATTGTAGAGGGCAGTGAATCCTCTCAGCAGCAACACTGAGCAGCAAGATTTCCCCAAAGTGATTAGCAGACAGCATCAGGTGTTACAGCCTTTGTAACTCAGAGGAAGACAAGCATGGGGCAACAATCTTCAAATACTTAGTCACCATTTGGTTTGAAACCTTCCTCTGGATCAGTATGATTTACATCTTGAAAGCAATAATGGATTTAGAAACTGAATTTAAAGACAAAATTTAGCTTGAAAAGACAAGAACAGAAAGCACTTTCCCATCATTTCTTCAGAACGTGTACTGAAATCCCTAGGAGAGCAGAAGCCATGTTACGCATTTCATCAATACAATCAGAAAGTTCTCCCACCCAAGAGAATGGGCAGACTTCAGCCAGACTAATTCTTCCTTATTCCACTTGTGCCCTTGTCTGATTCAGACTAATGAAACATGCAAATCTGGCCACTGGTACTGACATTAATACCAATGGAAGAATTATAGGCCAATTTGAGAATATAAACAAACACGGCAGCACCTAGCAAAGAACCAATGCAAGTTCCTCGGGAAAAAAAAATGCCTTCAGGAATTGACTGATTCCACTGAAATCTCACAAAACTCTCAACATGTGCAAAACAAGGTAAAGATACCTGCACAGAAGGCACTCTCAAAGGTGAGCTAGAACTGGACCCAACCTTGAGGGAAAGGCACACCACACTGCAGAACAGCACTGCTGTTTTAAGAAAGGTACTCCAGTATACCTTCATTTCCAGCTGAGTACCAGGATCCTCATGCATGAAATCCAGCCATGAATAAAAACTAGCATCTCCTACTTTACACTGGAGGCTAGTCTAGGTCTTTGAAGTTCTTTCTCTCAGGTGGGGTCTTGTTGCAGTCTTAGTATTTTACACTTACTAGTAACCAGATCACATTTGTGGCAAGAACAGCAGGCCATCCCTGCACTCCTCCAGACCTGCTTTTCACATTCTGAGCTGTCACAACGATAACATGACTCCTTTCTACCAGCACCCACATACCCACATTCCCCCCTCCCTTTTGCTCCTTTTTCTTTTTTTTTTTTGAGATGCAGTTTCTTACTCTATCAGGGCAGAAAAGTCAAGCTGGACAGAATAGCAGTTCAGTGAAGTTTTCATGATGAGCTTATTCCTCTTCATTAGCAGCAAGTGATGTGTTAGCTAATTTTATTGCTCACGCACTAGCCAAAGATGCATTTGGCTGGCATTACATTTACAAGAATGCTATTTGTGTATCAAAGCATTTCTTTTCAGACACTGAGAGCCTTCCATTGCTCCTCCTACTATAAAGCTACATATATATAGAGTTGTGTATAAAAGAGGATTTTTACAAATATTCACATAGCTTGCATATGATTTCTTAGCCAAACTGGACTTGTAAACTGAGTATTCAGATTCAGCAAGATGAGTTATGAGGTCTGATGTCCAGGAATAAAGCCCCAAAGCACAGAAAAGAATTGTGTGAAAGCCTGGAAGAGCTTTTTGCACTGTCAAAGTCAGCTGCTCCCCAGAAAGTCGCAAGGTGCTGCAAATCTGCAGTGCTTTAGTACTGTTTATTACATTTCTCCATATCTGATTCTACAAACTGAATTTTGCACGTATTCCTGTTAATGGTTCCTCTGTCATTTTTGCTGAGTGATGCCTCCTTAGCGCATTACAAGTTTTCTTATATTTCATCAGATTTTAACATTTTGAGAGTGATACACGTTTCCCCTCCTTTTTTGTAACTTTACATGTTGGGGTTTGTTTGGGTTTGGGTTGCTTGTTGTTTTGGGTTTTTCTCGAGTTTTAAACCATCAGAGCTTTCAAGTGTTTTTATAAATACTCCAAGGCAAGAAAAATTCAACTGAAGACAGTGAAATGAAGTCACCCATTCATGTTCAAGGTCAAAGAGTAATGTAATTTTCCAAACAAGTTTCAAGCATATTCCTGATACAGCCTTTAGAAGTTTAGGGGAGTTTTGTTCCCCTTAATTTTTCTTTGGGGAATACCTCAACAGAACTATAAAGCCTCCAGGCTATCTGGCTGGAATGCATTATCACTGAACTGTTCACTCCTTTGAGGATTTATGCCACAATGGGACCCCAACTGACATCAAGCAGCAATGCACAGTCAGAAAGAAAAAAATGTATCTGAGAAATAGAGTTCCCACTGGGAGACAGACGAAGGCCACTTCTCCCTCAGCCTCACAGTGCAACACAGCACATCCCATGTGACTGAAGAAACACCTGGGGTTTACCTTAATATTCCTAATATTTTTCAGTACAAGCACATACACACACACATGCAGAATGCAAGTGTGCTGGGAAAGACAACTTGGCATAGTTATTGTTCAAAGCGTAGGAAAATGCAGAACTTTTCCATACAATACCATTTCTTAAACACTTGTTGGCATTTTTTAATTTCATATATTAATTGTAATGCTTCTTTTTAAAATTCCCATTAAAAAATATCTATTTCCCTGTTAGGGAAATACAGGTCCAAAAGTAAGAATTTTGGACCCTACAGGTCCAAAAGTAAGAATTGCTGAACACCATTGACTGCCACTCAATGATTTTTAAGACTACAAAACCACCTTTTGTGCTTAAAGCTTTATATGATGGCCAGTAAAGCAGCCTCCTGCAGTTGCAAGATAAAACTCAACTCTACTAGTGCTAGAGGCTAAAAAGAAAAAGAGAAAGAAAAAAAACCCAGCTGGATAAAATATCTTAAGGTCAGGCTTTTTACATGTAAAGCAGCCGCTGCAGAATTATTCACATTCTTAGCACATAGCTGACCGGGACAAGATTCCACAGAGAGGTAAACAATTCCCCCAGAGAGCAGCTGCATCTTCCTCAGCTCCTGAGCTACTGGGAGGGGGAAGAAATGCCCACCGGGGTCCCCAAAACTGACCAGAAGCAGGAAGAAAATCAATGACTGCTTCTGCTCCATGGTAATGCTTCACCCACCTGCTGGTTTTCTGTGCTCAGTGAGAATAGAGAAGTGTAAAAAATAAATAAATGAATGCACAGAAAAATTAAAGTCAGTTGGTAACACACAATTTGATCAATGTCCTAGAGAAACCTTGTAAGCAGTCACCCAAGTCCAGTTCAACAGAGAAGAGGGGGAGAAATACCAGATAATATTGAACAGCACAACTGAAAGGAATACAGTCATCCAGCTTCACTTTTATTGCATAATCAGTCTCAAAAGTATTTTTGAAAGTATAAAACCATTTCTTTCTAGATTTCCTTTTTAAAGGTTGTCCTTTTTAAATCTGGTATTTTCTTATCAGTATTTTTACTCAGTTCACCTCGTCACTACTACTGCTGGCTACCTGGCCAAGTAACACACTTTAATAGGCAAGACACAAAGTACTGAAGAAGCATCTTTCTCACTCCACTTCATTTAAGTGCAAAGGCCGTGATAGTAGTTGCAGGAAAGAAATCCTCTTGCAAGATCCTCCTCAATGTTATCCTCTTAATATCAGTATCACTTCACAAACCTGCCATCTGTGATATCAGCCACAGCAACACAAAAAAATGATCATGTCACTACTTTCAGCATTTATAACTTAGTATTTACTTACTATCTTCAGCTGCAAGTGTGCCAGCAGAATCTACTTCCATCTTGTCCCTGGCTGCCTGTCAGTGTTCCCTGTGCTGGAGGTGTCACCTGCTTCTCTCCTGTCTGACCATGCTGCAGTGCATTCACTCTCAGGGACAGCTGGGTGAGCACAGACCTACGATTCAGCTGTTGAAGCTAACTCTCTGCATTTTGACCCAAGTGAGCTAGGGTTAACTCCAGCAGCAGCTCAGCTGGGGCAGTAAGACCTGGGTGAGAGAAGGAGTAAGAGGAGACAGCACTGAGCAGATGGCCATCTCTGGAGCACAGCTGGAAGAAGGAGAGCACGTGAGCATAGGCTGAGCTTTCTCTCAGCATTTCCTCTGATGGTGGTAGACACCCAAGGCAGCTGCCACCAATCTCAACTTCCCTGCTCCCTTCTGCATCCCCCTGCCATACCCTCAATTGTGCTCATGTCCCTCCCACCATCCCCAAAAGGTTATTTTTAACCTGGATCAGTTCCCTGATCAGTCACCACTCAGCTCCACAAACACTGTGCTGGCACAGCTTGCAGGAATGAACAGGCGGGAAGACGGGTGGCTCTGGCAGCACCACCAAAAGCTGCCCTCCTGCAGCCCCGGCCCAGGAGCCTCCTCTCCTTCCTTCACACACCAACTTACAAACTTCCCAGGAGAATGGAATATGCTTCCGACATCTCACACCATAAGGTTGTCTTTTTTTTTTTTCTTACCTCTGTGCTGCCTTACGAAAGTCTTTAATTGCCGTATTTTGCGTGTTGGGGTCGTATGAGATTTAACAAGCTAATCCCTCTCTTACTGGTGCAGTTATCACTTAATATTTCAAGGCAACAACAGGACATTTTTCAGAAAGACATCTGATCATCTTAAAAAGATATAGCCAAGGGGAAACAGTCTTACATGACAGGCTATAAATCAACATGTTAGACAAGTAATTTTAAACCACAGGAGGAAGAAAAAAATATCTCACTGTATCAAGCCAATAAAAACCCTGGTAACACTGACTCTAGCACATATTGGACCTGTTCCACAGCAACTATATTTCTTAGGAAAATACAGTATTTTGAACTCCTAAGAAGTCTGAACTTGATTAGACTGAAACAAAGGAGAGGGAGGAAAGCAGAGCAGAGGACCATGATTCCACTCATCCTTCTTACACAGTTTAAGTCTGAGGAGGAAGCATGAGAAGGCTCAAGAAGATAAAGAAACTGGTCCCTTGACCAAGTCACTCAGTGCTGACAACATTTTATTACTAGTTGCCAGTAATCGTGGCAGTGGATCAGTCTTCCTCACCTCCCTTCCTCAAGCCTTTACTCAAACTTTTAGGGGACTGTTGTTTTACACTGCTCTCAACCCATGTCACTTAATAGGAGAACAACTGGCAATTGCTTTTCAGGCTTCATTATTAGTATTGTTACCATTACCGTGCATGCTCAGTTGCAAGAATACTGTTCAAAACCAGAATGTTTCTTCTGAGATCTTCAAGAGTACAAAATATTAAGAAATAGTAACAGACAATCACTTTTCTTCCTTGAGAAAACTATTCTTAAAAAGTGATCTTTACAGCAAAATCATGGGCAAAATTTTTCACAGAAGTTTCAAGTTCAGAATGAATCCTGGCCAGTGCTTTGATAGGTAACATGAGCACTAACAAGCACAGTGCTATGTGGCATGGAAGAGAGGCTTCACAATACAGAGTCCCAGAAACTAGGACTCAACAACATGCAGTAGCATGCTGGTAAATGTCTCACTTTCTGGATGAAGTAAAACAATATAGTTTCTACGCACCTGTTTGACAAAGCTGCCAAAGGTAAGGATGTGTGTCTGGTTAGGCAATCGAATTCCAAGTTCCTAAATTTCCCCTGTGAGAATTGGGTGGAGACAGTACTCCTACTGGTTTCTAACCTGTGTGCACGCTGGCAAGTACTGTTAAACAGATGTCATTGCATCACATCACACTGCAGGTTCATGAGAAGATATGTGTTCATGCTCTTTAAGCATGCCAAGCCCAAAACAAAGCTCAGCATCTATGGTAATAACACATAGAGATGGACCCTGATATTTGTTGATCTCGTTCACACTACACCAGTAAGCTCTGAGAGGTCATCTTGGAGCTCCAGAGAAATGTTCTTCACTTCTACTGTCTGTGCATCTTACTAGGGCTTCTGCCTGTGTACACACTGCCTTGGATAGCACTGTGAGACGCAGAATTACAGATGCACTGATACCTGAAGAGCAGTTTTTAAGACACTCTGCTTCCAATGTCAACATTCACTTCCTGTAACAAGCACTGCAAAAGTCTGCTTCCTTTCTTTAAGGCATCCATCAGCTCTTAAAATTATCAACATTATAATTAATTTTAATCAAGCTTTCCAGGAAAGGTACCATCATGTTTTCTTATAATGTCATTACAAAAGCTTGGAAAACTGTGGACACCAACATCACAATTTCAGGAAGAACGAAGGAAAATACCAGTTACGCTTCAAATTACAGGAATATCTTAACTGGGTTTAACTGTCCACAGAATCTGAAATGCAAGCTACTAATATTAAATGGATTAGAACAGATTTCCACTTAAGGCCAAAATCTGTGCCAATACCTCAGTCTAAGTAAATGGACTTCGCATGTGTGTACTGGTGGAACAGGACTCTTTTACTGCGCAAAATAAGCAGCAAAGCTCTGGTCTGATGAAATCAATAGCAATTTTACTGATTTCAGTCAGGACAGAATTTTGGCCCAAGAATCTTCATCTTCTAGCACGATCGGGCTAACATACAGTCCCAGCCTAGATATACATACAGTTGCTCTGCAACCCCACTACTCTTCCCAGCTTTCTCATCTCCCCGCATCCTGCACAGCAGTGCTCAGAGAAGAGAGCCTGGTTCTACCAGAAACTCAGACTGTGCAGGCTCCTCAAGTTCTGTCTTCTGACACAAGCATCCAAGGGACCCCTCTGTTGCTGCAGGTGGGGTCTGAGGAACCAGAACACTGTTACTCAGTAGCTGATCAAATGAAAAGGCTTCCCCCTCCCCCCCCCCAGCACTTCCTGCAATGCTCCATACACTAAAGTCATATACTACTACAAGCTGGCTTGCAGCTCAGTGCATTCCACCGCACTTTGTCACGCTTCCCTGACCGATACTATGCCAGAAATGACTAGCTTTAACAGTTCTCTGGTGAATAAAAGAGCTTTTACAACTCTGAAACAAATCTGAGTTTTTAATTCATGTTAAATCTGCTTTTCTGTTTTGAAGGAACATTTTTAATGCTGCCTGTAATTCCTCTTTTGTGCTTTTTTTCTTACTTTTGCAGTGACTTTTGGGAAGATAAAGGGAAAATTCAAGCTGACTACTTTTTAAACCCTTAAAGAGACCTCTAAAATGCGCCTGAAGGAAGAAAAATATGAACTAGCAACATACAAAGATGAAAAAGATCCACATCAGGCTCATATATATCTAGAAATACGTGGCAATAAGCCAGAAGATTCACAAGACAGCTACCACAGCAAACAAAATCCACAGTACAGCTGGACTATCAAAACAAGCACAGAGCAACATTACCCAAGATTTGCACATTTACTGTTTATTTACTCAGTACCCAACTGAGCACAATCTTGGAGAATAATAGAGACTGCTCCTGCAAACATCCCTTCTACTTAGATGCTCCAAGCACTTGTAGTTATAGACTACACTCTAAGAAACCTTCCTTTGTAATCTCTTATTCAAAGTGCATGCCTTCCATTACCAGAAGAATGTGATCATGAGGAAACTGTAAAACTACGTACTTAACAGAGTTAAGTGCTCATTCTGTCAGTGCTTGGCTCCCCTCTGTAGAATAATACCAGCACCTTGCACGTGCACCCAAAGAAAGGATACCACTTCTCTTCAAGCCAGTTTGCTTTGCTCAGCACATCAGGAACTGTTGGTTCCAGCCCATTCTTGGAACAGAGGTTTTCACCATCCAACCCCATCTCCTGGCTGACCTGCCTATATGCCTGCCCCAATTGCTACTTGTGTATGGAAATAATAAACCTATTTTTACATGGAAAGCAAATCCTTTATTTTCCCAGAAGCAAGAACTGTATTGCAACAAGCATAGGAGCCTGGCTTTTTGAATACAGGAGGGTGCTACCTAAAACCACAAAAAGCAACTAAGCCTTGTGAGCAAAGCATATGGGCAGGATGAGGGGTTAAACATGACTTTAGACAGCAAGCACACAGAAACACTGAAAAGAGAGAAGTGGGGAGGAGGAAAGAAAGGCAACCTAGAACTTCTACATTCAACTAGGGAACACGAAGACAGCTCCTCTGCAGCTAGAGCAAGCAGCAGGAGGACACTGTGGGGAGCACCACTGGGAACCCCACACTGGTTTCCCTGGTATGCAGGGAGTGTTTCTGGCCCAGGCTGCTGCTTCTGCACACCTGAGCACAAGCCCATAGCAAGTACGTGCTGGCTTTAGTCATGCAGGTGGCTTGGGGGCTGAGAGACCAAAACAGCACTTCAGTCTATTTGATTAGGATTTTCACCCTCAAAAACTACATCCAATTTTCAAAGCAGATACTTCCTCAGCTCTAATGTTCTCCAGTTAAAACAACCAGTTTGCTACTAAAGTTTAAATTTGGCTCTGCACCCCATCTGCTCTCCTCCCCAAGCAAATGCCAAACATCATTCTCTCTGCTCGCACATCCAGTTCCTACTTTTGAGCGGGGGCTTCATGCTTCTTATGCTTCCCCTCTGCCCTCATGATTGTCAGTTATCACTTCCCTGCCAGTTTAAGTCTCCCATTGGCTGCCAGGATCAAGGTCAAAAAAAAAAAAAAAAAAAAAAAAGGGGAGGGGGTGGTGGTGGCGTAAAGCTTTGTTTCACTGAGCCTCCTCCCAGACTGAGAAACCAGAAAACCACCATGTGAACGTGGCAAACAAACCGGATCTGTGATCTATTGGCAGGCTTTTCACAAAATTCACAGGTTCAGAAGTTTGTGTGCAAAGAGGGTTGATGGTGCCCTGGCTTGTTTGACTCAGAGTTTTGTCTAGTGCTAACCAATAATCCTATTCCAAGGTAAGATAATGCAAGGAAAAAAAGAAGCTTTATGCACACCTGAAAGTAACATAACTGGCCTCCCCTAGATGCTGTGTGAATGATACAGCTGTTGTTTGGCCCACATAAGGCAGGGTGATGACCAAGTTCACACTCCTGTAGTCACTGAAGAAGCTGGGAGCCAAAACCCTCCTCCATGAGGCAAAGAAAGGAAAATGGTCCTTTGGAAAAAAAAAAAAAAAAAGGAAAAGGAGGAGCCCCAAACCAATAAGGAATCCTGTTAAACACAGCACTTTTTGCCCAAAATAGTGTTCCTGGAGATGCTGAACACACAGCAGGACGTTCTGACCTTCCCAGGAATTTGGGAATAGACAGCTCTGCCCCAAGTACCAGAGCTCTGCCACAGACTGTGCTGCAGCTCAGTCTCCTTTGCCTCCTGAGCAGAGGTGTTCCAGACTCAAGAGGCAACAGCTCCTTCCCTGGCAGCAAATCTGAGCTGGACCTGAAACAGCAAGTTCTCAACCTCCAGCAATTTCTAACTCTTATGAGCCACTGGGAAGTTCCTGGAAAAGTGGAACTGATTTGTTACAGCACCAAAGTAGTACTGAAAAATACTTTTTCTAGGTTACTTTCATGTGGCTAAACCCCCTGAAGGTTCACTGCTCAGTAAACAGAGAGAAGGGGGGCAGGAGGGAGGCACACCAACGCAAAGGAGAATTCTTGTGGCTTGCATTTGAATTTGCTGGCAGTTCCCAGTGAGGTCCTGTTTGTGTAGCATGGGGAGCTGGCTCACCACGCGCCCTCGCTCAGGCTGAGGACTTCTACCTATTTGTAAACTCCAAGACTCTAGGTCTGTGCTTTGCACTGTTGAGCACTGCAACATCTCTCCACCGTTTGCAAGACTGCAACACCAAACACAGGTTCTTCAAAAAGTACCTTGACAAAACCACTCAGTGAACTTAGTGCTTGCATCAGAGAACATAAATAGCTTTTCAGAACGTGAGGGATGGCCAAGGTGCAAGAAATTATCACAGGAAAGACACAGAAGCAAGTTTCCAGCACAGCTACTGTTGAAGTACTTGAGAGAAAGAGGGATTCCACCATGCTCCAGCACGCAGCCAGCTAATCACAATCATGTCTGGACAGCACACATTACACAGGCAATCAGGGATCATCTAAAAGCACAATCAAAAAACTAAGCTGGACAACCATAAAGAACCAGCTTCAGCAAGGTGGAATGAATGCACATTTCTGGAGAAAGCCCTCATCTGGAGCCAGGGCAAATACAGCCCAATATGGAGTGGATTTGTCTTGAAGATCTCTGTCACATGGCCACAACTTTTTCTATTTTTAATTGGGACAAACAGAGATTCTGGGGTTTGTAAACTAGGATTTCATGCACATATTAGTATTTTCACGGTTCCAGTTACACTGGTTGGATTTTATGCATCTTTATCAGGCTGGCATCTGGCAGGAAGGTGGAATGAACACAGCGACTGTGGAAAAACTGGAAAAGGAGCATGAATGGGACAGGTGGCTCATTTAACCACACAACTAAGGAGTCCTGGCACTAAATGGAAGAAAAGACGCAGAGAAGAAAATACATGGGGAGTTACATCTATAATTCTCTAGGATGTCACATAAAACCTTAAAAAGGAGGTTGAAGTCTCTAAAAGAGTTCTTAATAGTTTTCAATTATAACAAAAAAAATTAGCGTATTCAGAGGCACATGGAGAAAATCATCTAGGAGGTGTTAAATATTAGCCATTCAAAACAACAGAGCAGAAAAAGCAATGCAGTAGGAAAAGAGGAAAAGGAAGGAAGAGACTTGAACAGCCCTGAAAATATTTAAGAGTTGATATAATAGAAGAATAAAATGAACAGGGAGAGAACGAAGCTGCAGTGCAGCAGCGATGACCTGAGTCTGTGCTGGCATTTTCTTCTGGTTTGAAATAACCCACATCCAACAGATTCATAAATGGTGGATCAAATCCAAACCTAACCATATAAAGACTTACACAGGAGTAATTTCACACTGCTAGTTGTCTTACTGAAGCCAATTTCTTTGAAGGGCAAGAACCTAACTATATTATCTCTTTGTATCAGCACCCTTCTTCCTAGCATTTTATGTACACAAAGAGTAATACACTGCTTCTTTGTATGCTCTGGATGAAACGAGTAGTTTACACACCATGCATTAGAGGAACAAAGGATATAGAAAACAGTTTCAAAATGCAACAAAAAAAAGAATAATGCAATGGTGAGCAATAAATGGACAGTGGAGCCATCACCACCAAGAAAATCCGAACTACTTTTAAGTTCTCTTTCATGTCTCTCCTGGTTTATTTTAGATATCACTGCATACATGCATTTGCAAGTCACAGAGACAGCTGGTACCAAGGGAACAGAGACTGTATGTACTGGAGCTCAGTTTATGGTAAATTGGGGGGATATACGGACAACACATGAGACATGAACATTCGCTAGGAATCACTACCACCACAAACAGCTGCTGAACAGGATCTGAACGCTGTGCCAAAGGGAACACTAACCTGCTGTGGTCTGCTGAAGACTGACATGGTCAACCTCATAACCAAAAAGCACTTCTGCTGTATTTTGCACTACATAACTATTCACCTTCAGAGTAACAGCGGTGTGATCCTCAGTGCCTAGGCATGACCATGCCAGTCACTGTTTCTCCTTCCAACAGTGGTCTGGTGAGACTTTAGTCAGTATCTTGAATGGTTCCAGAAAGCAGAGACACAATTGTAATAGTATCATGCTTTCAGAACACGCAGTAACAGCAACTTCATTCTACACTTGGGCAAATATGACAGCATTTGACAATTAAATTTTATAATAAAATAGAAGAAAAAGTAGTTTGGTTCCCTTCATATTATGCAACTCAATGCCTGGCTACACTTTTCTAATTTAAATTACTATAAACTCCCATACCTGGTGACAGTGTCAGTATTTATACACAGAGTACAGATGAAATTCTCCCTTTTTTTTTTCCTTCCCATTAATTTAGTTTCAGTTCTGCTGATGAGCTAATTTCAAAATGTCTGCAAAGTAATTTTTCCTGTGGGTACAGCAAGAACAAAAAGTGAGGAAAAAGGACTATCACGGTAAGTTACTCTTCATATAGTTGGCCATGCTTTAGGGGGAAACAAAATTAAAAGAAATAAAATAAAAATCACTGCACACAGGTATGGCCCATACTCCTGTAGCACATGAGAAGGAGTCATGGACTTTTATTTGCATTCTGTCAATACTCCATTAGCAGCTTGAACATGAGGGTTTATTACTTCAGTACCTATCAAAAAAGAATTCTGAGGTTAAATTGAGTTCTAAATGCACATCTTGGATTACCGCTGAAGATTTTAGCATGCAAGAGACCTGAATTCAGTCCTTTACTGAAATCTAAGTTTAACAGTGATTTTTTTAAAACCAAGAAAACCCCCCAATGACAACCAAAAAGCCACCCCATACACCCCCTGCCCATGCAGAGACACTAGTTTTCAACCTCAGCAAAAAAATCACACTGGTTCCTCTCAGATACAAGTTGAACAGAACAGCAGATATTTAGACTGAGAACAGCAACAACAAAAAAAGCAAAAGGAACAGTTACACCCTACTACTATTGTGATATCAACTTCCTGTTATAAGAATGGCGATCTTCACTTTTGGTCACAACAGCTTTTTTTATTCAGAGACTGAAGGTAATGCTTATGCAGAATTTTTAGTGACTGTGATGAAGCCATTTCTTTTCTTATTAAAAAGAAAAAAATAAAAATCCATAGCTCAGCTTTTTCCTGTCAATTAAATTTTAATAAATACAATTTAAGTACCCAGTGCAAATTAATACTGCACCCTGTTATAGCAATATATAATTTTAGACTTTTATATTAACTCCCAAGCTTCTAGAATGATTATCTGACATGTGAAATAGGAAAGCATTAGTTTAAGGTAACTCAAGTTTCACACTTATCTACAGTTGAAGTCTAGTATCTGATTCCTGTTCTGTCATTTCAAACATAATCCTACTACCAAGACACAATTTATTCTACAGTTTTGCTAAAGAAGAAAGGGCAGAATTTAAAATTGCAGTCTTGTTCAATGTCGTATCACTGCCCAGTTGTCTAGAAGCCACATCTTGTCATGTGAAGAACATGCAATCACCTACTACTGCTAAGGGATACTTACACCACCACAGAAATGTAAGGGAAAAGGCAAAATTCTTTTTTTTGCCTTCTGCAGGACATATTCCAAGCCATGCTCACACAGAGCAAAGGCAAGAGCACCTTCCAAAATATACTGCAGAAACTGCATCATGACACAGGGGATTTAAGTATATTCACTAAAACAGGGTCATTATGAAGCAACAGCAACACAGGGAGACTGGAGACAAGAGAAACAGGATAGAATAGGTAGGTACTGGCTCAAGAGCAATCCTCTACTCTTGCTTTCAGACTCTGCAAAGGTATGACTCACTTTTTTCCCTGAAGCAGTTAAGAACTGAAATTACTTAAGGGGCTAACTTCAGACATCTTGGTGGGAAAACGTGTTCTTTTACATGCTTTGATGGAAGAACACCAGATGATACTGGAAACTTCTCAAAAATGAAACGAAGGTTGAAGCAAAAAAAGGGAGGTTAGAAAAAAAGGAAAAAAGTATAGGAAAAGCTTATGAAACAAGCTCTCAACACATCAGTAAAGAGAAGACAGAATGAACAGCTTACCTTCAAATGAGGGAGGCAAACGAACACCCAAGAGACTGTTGGCCTCAATTATCAAATCTACTTCAGTTGCTAAAATAAATTCCTTCTGCATTCAGCAGCGAGTGCCCTCGTTTGAGGGTCCCCTTTTTAGTCCTTGTAACCCAAAAATACTTATATCCTCCTGACCTGCAATGTAGTTCATAGTGACTCTTGCTACCTCAAATGTATGTCCCACAGAATAACCTAGGCAGTTAACAGCTCATTCTGCAGGTATTTTTCATTAATCTCGACCCAAAACACCCAGAAGATGACTAAGATGCTCATCTGGAGGTTTTAGTAAACAGCTGGGCAAGCAGAACTCTTAACACAGGTAATGTCTACCCAAGCAGAAGACAAAATGTTGTTACAGGACAGGCCAATGTTACAAAATCAATTCCCCCATTTACTCGGGGCTATTACAAAATTTGCTGCCCTTCACCTTGAAGGCAAGTTGCATTTTTAGCCTTGTTCCCTTAACAACCAAATCACAACAGATCTTTCACTACAAGGAAAACTCCAGCCATGCACTGCCTGTTACCAAAAGAAAACTTGCCATTGTATCTGTTTCCTTGCATCACTACAACAACAGAATGGAAAGTCATAATGGTCAGTACCACAATGCTAAATAGCACATGGATTATATGTGGACAAGCATGACCTAAAACTTTTTATAGAAAAAACAGAATGCAAAACATAAAAGAACTTTCTGCCCAAGGTCTATTTGGCATAGCAGAATTTCCCTCACTTAAAGAGGTGCAAATATTTGTTCAAATTGAGGTAAATAATGTATTCCCCATTATCCAAGTTGTCCAAAATCAAGCCGCATTCCCAAATCAGGGTAGAATCTTTACAAAATGGGTTAAATAAAAAAGATGCAAATCCATAATGAACAGATCAAAAGAATCCTGGAAGGGAAGAAGGAAGAATTGAGAAAGAAGCAAACAAAAAACCACCCCACTTCTTCAAACTGAATTCCATGAGTCCAGTGTAACACAGATGACAAGATGTGATATTCTTAGACACATTACAGTACCCACAAACACCATTCCTCTTCCTTGAAAGACACTATAATTAGTGGCCAAAGGACAGATCTTCCCCTCTGGAATGTTCTGATAGTGGCACAGGTGGAGAGTACATTTTTTATTACACAGATATTTATAAAAGCCTCTGCAAAAAATGAAGCATTAGAACTTCCCCACTTCATATAGTCACAGTTGTACAGCGCATAGTAGTACATGATGCATGTTACTGGATGTACATAGCCTGTAAAAAAATCCTAAACCATCACTTTTTCTTTAAAGTAGCTGCCTAAGCAAACCATGTCTATAAATCTTTACCTAGAAAAGGCACTCTCCCTCAAAGAAATTTGCTTGAGGCCAGGGGGTGGGGGTGGGGGGGCGAATAACTGACGTGTGTAACGTTCCACAGTTCATCTCAAACTGCTGCAGCCCACTCTAAATTACAATGTCAGTGGCTGTTTATACTTGAAGGAAGTACAGTAAATACACTACAGCCTATTCAGGTTCCTGGAACGTCACTGATCATATGCTCAATTGCATCTATTCATTAGAAAAATCCAATCCACAACAGCAGCTGCATTTACCACCACACCCCAAATGCCAACCAGTTGCCCCAGGTGATTCCAGCGGTTTACCAGCCCACAGGACAGATTCTCCACACTCTTGTCCCTCCACAGTAACTGCAAGTTACACTTCCAAACCCAGGGAGTTTCATTTCCAATTAGCTGTGCTTTTAGCTTCAAGCTTCTGCAACAAAAAGACATTGCATCTTTTGCAGTCATGTCCTGCAAGTTTCAAAACCATTTATGCTGCACCAATTATTTTTATTGAAACTTACTAAATAATTACTGTTGAAAAGATGACTTACACAAACAACAGGCAAGTTACTCCATTTGTTTGAGAAGAACTATGACTAATTATGTGTGTAATTTTGTTTTGTATCTCTTAAAAAAAAAGAGTGTGTAATCCTGGCTATTGATCTGAAAGAAGCCACGTCCCCGTTAAGGTTTTGGGGCCAGATTTCACTATAAAATCATAAGCCAAATGATGTCTGAAAATAAATCACTGTGAAAGAACATGAGTCCTTTAAAGGATACACAACTTCCTAATCAGTTAAAAAACAAAACAAAACAAAACACCAGAAACCTGTTTTCACATCTAACACCTGTGATGATTGTAACTGAAAGACACAAGAAATTTTTATTTACTTGATGAATTACACTGCATTTTATATCCTTGTTAAATTTACCAACCCCTCATAACCAGTTATGTCTGTGTGGGTGTTTCACAGAGCAATAATAAAGTTGTAAAAGATTATGTTTTCTTTTTGTTTAATTAGACCGATTTAATCTTAAAACTTACAGCCACTTAGGCAGAAAAGGGAGCTACAAACCTTACCTTTATGTTACCTAACAGACAACATCACTTGCAGTATGCAAAATGGTTGTTAGAATCTAACCATGCTACAGATGCACCAGATGACTGGAGCTGACAAGAATGATAAATGGAAGTATTGTCTCACCTACCTCTAAAACTTATATTCCTTTCTTGTTAATTATGACTGCTCTCCTTCACCCTCCCAAAAATCCTTATTGTGGTCCAATAAACAGACTGAAGAAGAATCTCAATCTTTGCATGGTGGCCACCAGAACAGACCACTTACCACAAGGTTAGGATACTTTCCAGTGTTCCCAAATCCAACTTGAAAACAGAGTTCACAAAAGATGAAACTGAATAATGCTATAGCTATCTATTCATTCTTCACACCTTCCAAACCCACCCATGATTAGAGCTTCTTAGGGCAAATGGCTAACTTTGGGAAATTTGCAGCTGCTGAACAACTGATTAGTGCACCATGAAGCAGGATCAGGAGGTGTAAGATCTTGTTCTCTGCGCACCTACAGTTGGGGAAGGTTCAAGAAGACCATAAGCTGTTCATGGACTGAAATCTTTAACCTCTAAACATTTGCTGGTGGTATTTGAAACAGGGCAGGAGGGGCTACAATCACCAACCTCACACTAGCATTGGGTCCAGAGGTAAATAAAATCATCCCCAAAGAAACTGAAGCTGACTTCACTTCTCTGTTAAATCCAAGATATCTTAGTTGCCTACAGGACTACAGAAGACATCCATGAGGTAGGTATTTAAAGACTCTGATTCACTAGCAGGGACAGGGTAGCTTGGGATGGCTGATTTACTACACATCATGCTCTCAAACAGTTCAGCATTTGATTCAAAACAGCTCAGGCACCAGGAAGAAAGAATTCAGAGGTAGTAATCAAGTCTATCACCCTACACCACGTCATCCCCAGGGCCAGATACCATTCACAGCATCAAGAAACTCCATTCATTCGCAACGCCCCAGGACAGGCAGCCTTCATACGGCCTGAACTCAGCATTTTTAGCCACAGGACTCCAGTCTTGGAACCCCTGTCTGGACTCTAGCCAATGTGATCCTACTCATGCTTAGGTATGAACATCAAACACACCTAAGCGATTGGCCAAATAATGCCACCTCCAGGCAACAAGTCACAAGCTAGGAAGAAAAGCTAAAAGTGAGGATGGAAGTATTATGGTCAATGAGGGGAAAAAAAAAAACAAAACAACACAAAAACAAACAACAACCCCCCCCCCAAGAAACCCCCCCAAAACCTCCAAAACAAACAAAATACACAACCCTCCAAAAATGTGCAACCAAATTTAAGAAGGTGGAAAAAATCTTCACATCAGAGTCAGAACTGGGCTCACCGTCAGTGCTCTATTAAAAGCAATACTGTTACATGAACATTGAAGTCAAAATAGCTAAAGATATTAAAACTTCATATATCTAGAGCATTACACTGCCTTCAATACCAACAACACATTTTAACAGGTGTTCAGGTATTTCTGTTTTATATATTGGCTTAACATCCCTGTGCTGTAGTGTGCTCAAAGTATTTTCCAATATTTCAGTCCAACGAGCCTGTTCTGTGTGTGAGTGATTTGTCTATCTTACTTACCAAATGCACATTTCCAATCCAGAATCCAGCTGTGCTCATTTAACCTTGGCTCACACACACAGCGAGTGTTCTCATCCTAAACAGCTAGGGAAATGTAAAGGGTAGAATTCTAAAAAACACCATGTTTTCATGGCATGCTTAAGACCAGAGAAAATCCCTAGTTCCTCCAGTTAAATAATTCAGTACAGCATCTTGGTTCACTGGACTAGAAAGTGTTTAGTTGTAGCACAGCACTTCTCATTGGATCTGCAATCTCCTCTATGCTCACACAGCATGAACTCTTTGGAATAGCAACAGCACT
Source organism: Neopsephotus bourkii (assembly GCF_033783945.1). Taxonomy (NCBI): domain Eukaryota; kingdom Metazoa; phylum Chordata; class Aves; order Psittaciformes; family Psittacidae; genus Neopsephotus; species Neopsephotus bourkii. The sequence continues at coordinate 7,087,994 of NW_026902113.1, forward strand.
AATTAATGTCTATATGGGTCCAGAGAAATGATGACTTTATAATAATGGCTGATGTTAGCTTTGTTATACAGATTCACAATATAGTCTAGGAGAGGCAAGAGACTCACACTCTGCATGAGTAAATGGAGTTGGAAGTCCTGAAATCAAGGAAATGCTACTGAAAGCACCTCAGTTTAAAATCTCTTAAATTTGTATCACAGACTACAAATGGACATACTTCAGCTTGTCAATAACTGCCATTCAATCAAATGGGGGGGAAGTCATTTCTACAACAACCAGAATCTGAACCCAAACCAGCACTTTATCTGAAAAAGCAAAACCTTAAATTATTCCTGAACAGAGGTGAAAGTCAATACCAACACTGGAAGCACATGCAAGATGAATGCAGCACAACACAGACCATGTGCTGGACCAGGTGAGTGGCCTTTGAATTAAGAATATGTTCTATAATCCACTTCAGAATGACAAAAGCAAACATCCCTGTGCCAAGTCCCTTATCTAAGACAGGGCTACCGCATCTTGCTAGAAGCGGGGAAGGTGAGGGAGAAAGGGTATGTACCCAACCACTGCTGCTTGCTGAACATCCAGCCAGTGCAACCACCAAGTGAAGCGTGTAGAATTCAAAGACCATATACTGTCTCAATTATTTCTTCTAGTTGCTTCTTACAGAAACTTAAGCTTAGATGTGCTAGATTAAATTCCATCCTACTCACAGCTAAGGCTTCTTCCAGTCTTGAGGGAAACAAGAAGAAGGAAGGAGAGCAAGGAAGAAAAAAATTGAAAGAAAAAAAAAAAACAGACGAGGTACCCTGATCAGCCTTATACATCAAGTGGAGAAATCCTAAGGGAATCCTACAGGCCACCATGACCATTTTTAACATGAATTATTCCCATTCCAGGCACATTGCTTGACAGCAGGTCATCTACTCTGCTAGTCATACAGCAACACAACCGTCAGAAAAACCGGTACATTTTGTCAACTGTCAAGTTTGATAACTGCCATCAAAATCCTTTGTCCAGTCCCGGGAATAAACTTGTTTTGAAGGCAGTGACAATCCCCCCTCCAAACGCATACATACCTGATCGCAACCTGCATTCACCAGTTCCTGGAGCATCTGCCTGTTTACTTCAACAGCTGATGTAGTACTTGACTCATTAGCAAAAGGCAGCAAAGAATACCTAATTTCTCGCAGAGCTTTCTGATATGGTCCAAACTTGGGTGTCTGTCTCATCTGCTGCTGCCTTGCAGCATCCTTCCCTATTAAAATCTTATGGTCCAGCGAAGGTTCACTGCCTGGTCCAATAGGTAGTCCTGGACCTGAAGATTTGGATGGTTGCTTCAAACCTTCTCGAATCTCTTGTAACCTTTGTCTGCTGTTCCCAGAATATGTTGTAGCAGGAAAAGTCTTTGGCCTCATTGTTAATCCAGTTTTCTCTGAGCATAAATACAGCTTTATTCTTAATTTTTTTAAATTACTTTCTTTCAAAAAAGTGTCACTTGATGGTATCAGTTTCTTGTGAACATAATCCTTCAAAGAGAAAAAGGCAAAATTTTCAAGTTTCTGCCAACGTTTTACTTCAGCTTACAATCTTCACATTTCCTACAGAAAATGAACATCCTTGGAATCATCATTTTGCAGACTGACAGTGTCTGAAACAAAAGAAAACAGACAGTACATGCAATTAAGTAGATATTAGAAATGCCTCTGAAGGGACAGCATGAAAATGAATCAAGTGAAAGTCAGTCAGTTTAACCCATTAAGCTGTCACAGCCAGATACTCTTTAATGATTTTATCTGTTTTTGAATTTAGGATTCCAAACTCTTTTATCAACATAATAAATCAATAAACTTTAATGTTTCATTTTCAAAATAAATGAAAACAAAACCCTTAAAAACTCCAAAGTTTCAGAATTTTCAGTACTCAACCACAAGTTTCCCACCCAATTGCATAACCAAAGCCTGGACGAGCCTATCCTATTTCATAATTAGGGAAGAGTATGCTCATGAAATGTTTTTCCCCCACTTAAGATTTTGTTTATTTTACACTAGCCGAGTTCAGTTTCAGAAGTTTATGAAAAAGATTTATAATGGAAATATTGATGACTCTAACCATAGCAACTTTTAGTATTTCAATAACAAAGTGAGTAACAGAAAGACAAGATATTTTGCCTTTTCCAAATTAATATTTTAGCAAAGCCTGAAGGTAAGAATTCTCCCCAGAACTGGAAGGAAGAGAAGAAAAGTGGAGGAGGGTATATAATATTTCATTAGCTGTGCTTTATAGGGAAGAAAGGGAAAAGAGGGCTCAATGGAGGTACACAGCAACAGCAGAAGTGGCAGAACCAGCTCAGATAGTATCCCACACAGAAAAGACTTTGAGACAGCCTCATGCACCTCTTCTGACATGCAGCACAGAACTATGCAGCATAGCTCAGCTACCCAGCAACTTATGAACTCTGTGCAGCATGAAGCGAGAAGAATCCTACCTTAACTAAGTCCTCGTGGCATCATCATAACAGAAACATTACATAATTATGCATTCTGAAGAGGATGAAAAAGGTAGCTTTATCAGAAATGTCACCCCCCTACTGATGCTGCTTATGCAAGTTTGCCTCTGCTGCTGCTATTAAGACTTGGCAAAGTGAAGCCCAAATGGTGCTCAAGCCACTTTGTAGGGAAGGTCAGAATTTTGTTCAGTTGTTTTCAAATTGCAAATACAGAAGAAGGTAACATACTGTATGTTCCTCTCTGTCACTCAGAAGTCAAACAGTTTTTGGTTGGGTTTTTTTTTTAAGGCACTTCACTTCTGATCATAGCACATTTATCATTGGAAACAGTTTCTCCAGGAAGTGTTGTTCGTACTAAAATTCAACTCATTGCAACAACTCCTCCTGATAGCTGTAGCATTCCCCAGCAAAAGAACCATTTCAATAAGGTCACCATAATTTCTCACTGCCAAACAGTTTATTCCTGTGAAGGCCAAGACAATCTGGACACCTTCACCTCCGAAGCCCATCATCAACTCCTTGTTAGCACAGAGTTCAAGCTTTCCCCTACAAGCAAGGACTGAAATGCAACAGTGAAGTCAGGCCCCAGACTCTTTTATGATGGTTCATCAGTCTGAAATGCAGGAGCACAAATTAATCACTTGAGATTAATCCACGTCAACGTCTTTCAGTTAACTGAAAGTTAAGCTGAAGTTTTAGTGACCATTTAAATCTTAGCAAAAGACACCTATAATGTAGTCAAGGTCCTGAGCTCCTCCACTGAGTACTTCCCTAAGGATATCCTGCAACCCTAACTCATCAAGGACTAACAGTGACATAAAAGTCCACACGCACAGTGGAAAGGGTTTGTCACTTTTCTGAAAGTGCTAAAGCTGTTCATCTAGATTTTGGTATTTTCAAAGACGACAAATCAGCTTTTAGTCAAAAACAGATCAAGCTTTCATTGTTCGCAATGAAGACAAATGGATCTCAAGAACTCAACTTTTTCTACTCAGAGCAAAAGATAACAGATAACCTTGCTAAAAAAAAATCCCACAAACAAAAACAAAACCAAAGCAAAATGAAACACCCACAAAAAAACCAACCCAGCCTGTTAGGATTACATCATACCTAGCTGATACTGAAAAGATACAGAGCAATTAATTGGTCTGTAACAGTCTTTCTTTTCCTGACAGCAGCAGGCACCATATGGCTAGGTTTAGGAATCCGAGTTCTTCCTTTTCAGTCCCTATGCCAATCCTCAGGCCTAGGACATGCTGGGAAGCCTGCAATCCCCCCACCTTTTTGCAGCAAAGAACTGCTTTCCCACTTACACACATGCTTCGCATAAAGAACTTTGTGACCTTTAGCCTAAGCTCGAGTCTAATAATGCTAGGTCAAGCCAGCTGGCAGCTTCCTCAGCTTACAACACTGCTAAACCAGAAAGAAACTCTGATCCTTTAGACAGCATGAATGAGAACAGCAACAACAGTAAGTACTGGAGCAAACTGCAAATGTGGTTTGTATTTTGCAGAAGGGTTTTGGTTTTTTTAACTAAATATGTAAAATAAGCCAAGAAATCATAACATTAAATATTACAGATGATTTACAGAGAAAGGCAATCTGCCTTTCTTTTTACAATCCAACTGTGATTTGCATTTTTAGCAAAAAAGGCTTGTGTACTTTAAAAGATAAGCAGTGTGTCTAATTCTGTCTAAGCATTTATGATGGTACACCTGGATTTGGATAACTCCAAATCCTAAGCTGCACCTTGCCTAGAGCGTGAATGTATCAATAGCCTTCCTGCCATCAGAAGAATCGATTTTTTAGAATTATTTTTGAGCTTCAAGCCATTGTGACTTAACAATTCTAATGGTTTGGGGCTTTTTTACCCCCCCCAGATATTCCATGCTCTGCACAAATTATAAGCGTGTCCATTATCCTTATTTCAAGTAAGTGCAGCATTACTTCAGTTGCATAAAGTTGTAACAATTTTTTATAACTGAATGTTTTTCTTTATTTGAGAAATACCAACAGCTGCTCTGGCAGCAGTCAACCAACCATGCTGAAATAAATATGCTGATGCCTGTTGTCCCAGCAGCACTAGCTATTCACTCTGCTGTTTCTTCATTCACCAACAGGCTACAGGTGCTATCGGCTGTGGAGCTGAGACACAGGCAAGAAGCTAAAGCTCAGTTGTGTTTGAAGAGCTAAGTCCCAAACCTTGAACTCACAAGCTGCTTTCCAGTCTATAACCGTGCAGGCTCTCTAGCGAGCTGAACTAGAGATCACTGCAAGGAAGGAGTGAAGTTTTAAGGAACTGCTACAATTCCCTTCCCTCTCTCAATTTACAGGTATTGCTTTGGCTTTTTGGATCACAAATTCAGGGAAACAGGTATCCTCCACTCTGTACCGGAGACACAAGATTGTTTGGCGGAACTGGCTCAGTAAATATTATACAGTCAGTACTCCCCTTTATAAGTGGGCATATGGTGAAAGTGAAAAGAACTGAAGCGAGGATTTTTCCCCAAGTCATTCCTCCTCTCCTTCCTTCGGCTTACAAAACTCCAAAAGTAACTCCGTGCCCGTGTCCAACTGCCAACCATAAGCACTGGCCCAATCCAGCGCTGTGTGAAACAGCTCACCTTCCCCATCCACAGCAAACAAGCAGTAACTGACCGCAGAGCTCGGACACTCCAAGTAAGCTTTTTTTTGCGTCATTTGCGCCAGTGCGCTTGTCGAGGACGGGGGTATTTCAACACGCACACCACTCGGGAGGCTGCGGAGAGGGTGGCGAAGTGCTGAATTTTGGCAGTGACCTTCAGCTGACTGGGCACAGCAGGGCTCCCGCCGCAGCCTAGCGGGACGGCGAGGGCTCCGGACTCCTCGCTCGGCTACCCCGGCCCTCGCCTCCTCCTCCAACCCCCGGGCTGGCCGGGAGTATCTCCGCGGAACGTGGGCGCCCAAACTCTTCCTTCCTCAAACCCCAAACTCGCTCCTTTCGCAGGCAGAAAGCTCCCAAAATAAACTCCGGCCACTGCATTTACCAGCAGCTCCGGCCTGCTGGGGCACCCCGCGGAGACGGGTCCCATGGCAGGGGCGGAGGGGAGGCCGTGCTATCCGGCCCGGGGCAGAGGCCCCAGGCGGGCGGGACACCCCCGCGCGGGCTGGGCTGTCACACGGGCGTCCGGAAAATGTCGGAGGGTGCGGACAGGGCGCCGAGGCTGCCCCTGGGAGGGACACACACACACGGGACGCTCCCTCTTGCTTCAAGGACCAAGCCGCCTTTGCTCCCTCCGCTTCTCCACACGACTTCACTCTCAGGGAGCAGCAGTATGGGGCGGTGAGGGAGGGGGGCGCTTACCCCCGGAGTTGAGAGGAAAATCGCCGCTCCCACCCACCCTTCGCTCACCTCCTCGGGGCGCCCAGCGCCACCGCTCGCCTCATCGGGCACCGTCAGGATTCAATAGCGGAGGAGGCGACGGCGCGAGCCGAGCTCCATCTTCTCTTCGCCGTCCCGGGCGCCGAGTGCGGGGCGCAGTCGGGACATTCGCTACATTGTTGGCATTCCAAAAGCGTCACGTGACCCGCGGTGCCCGCGTCATTCCACTCCCCCCTCCTCATCCCGCCCGCCCTTCCCGGCGCATACCAGCGGGGGGAGGGGCTTCTGAGGCGGGAAGGGCGGGAATGGCCGTTAAGGGCTGCCAAGGGCTGTCAAGGGCTGTCAAGGGCTGCGGCAACCTGAGGGGTGGTTGTGGCACCTCGAGGGGACCGGAGGGCAGAGGGGAGGCTGTCTCACTCCCCTCCATTCTCCGGCCCCTTCGGGGTTTCCTCTTTTTACAAGCTCCCTGTGGCGCTTTACCCTCACAGAACTCACTCCACCTCACCATAAGCCCACACTGTTGTTTGGGGAGACGGGTGGCTGAGGGAATGGTGCTGCCTTCACTTTCTGAGGTAAAGAGAGCTGAAGCAGGAGGCTTTGCAGTGTCTGCTGCTTGTCAGGTGCCCCCAAACTAATTTAACAGAGTTTTGTGGTGATAACCCCTTACTACCATTATTCCTTCCATGCTGAGCTAACTATTTGCACACACAGAGTCAAGACCATCAGTCCCTACTTGGGCTTTTCTTTTGGTTTCTGGTTTGGTTTAGGGTTTTATTTATTTATTTATTTATTTATTATCATTTTGAGGTGGTTACTTATTTTTCATGTGCTTTCATCATGGTAAGGAGACAAGGGAGCTATAAGGTGTTGGAGGAGGGCAGCCAGGAAATTCGCATCTGGAACAAAAATGCAGACCCAGCTGCAAAGGATTTTTGGATGCAAAGCTCGTGTTTTGACCTTATTATGGATGGAACTGCCTGGATAAGAGCCTGTTTTCTATGAAAGCAGGAATATTCTGATTTTAGCTATCTCTATGGTCTTTAATAAAAGACAGTTATTCATGAGAAATAATCCACACACCCCCAAATACAGTAATGTTTGGATCTGGGAGGCTGGCTCTGATCCCGTAGCATGACAGATACGCACACTAGCAATAACCCACAAATACTGAGTAAGAACAATAAGAAAGTAAGCTCCTCTGTATAGATATATGCATGTAACTTTAGAACATTAACATGGAATAAGCCTTTATTCCTCAAATAAAAATTCCTGAAATCCTGTTGCAAAGCTGAGAGGTGCTCATCATAGAGGCATTCTGTCTGGTATGGAAAATGTCAATCTTGCAGATGCTTGAGACACATGGTTATCTTTAATCATGCAACCAGTCCCAGTGTCTTCAACAGGACCAAGAGCACGTATAAAGAGAAGTCTGTGCATAACTGTCTCTCCAGGATGAGAGCTATATTTACAGCCTTTTCCAAGACATAGGGACTATTTTTGTGAGTAATATTACTCATGGACAGTCCCATCTGAGGATATTTCTCTGAGATTGTTTATCATAATTTATTTATTTTTTTTTTTAAATGCCTCTCATGCAAAATGTTAATAGTCCTTATAAATGATGCTGGTCTGGGAGAAGTGACTGCCAATGGAGTGCTACATTTCATGAGAAAAATGCAGGCTGGTGAACAGAAATCGTTTAGCATCTCATCTGAGGGCAGCCAGTTACTGTATATAAATTACTGTCAGAATTTCAATGGTCTCACTGACTGGAATACACTGGGGGAAAAACCTCCAGCTCTGGGGAGCTATAGAAACCCATTAGGTTCAGAGCAGATTCCATTGTCAGCAGAATATTGCAAGGTAATGCAGTTCATTCTGCAATCTTCAAATACCTGCAAAACTGAAGTAAATTTTAAATGATATGACAGATGCAGCACGGCTTCATTTTATGAATTACTGCTGTGCTTAGTCGATGAAGCATAGCAATGTGATTGCCCAAACCAGAGATTGCTCAATGGCTTGAGACCTTTTCCCAACAAAGTTTAGGCTGGTTTAAAGGCACAGCATCTAGATAAAAATTGCTTACTCTGTGCTAATATTCTCTTTCGTAAGATTTGGTTGTCATCCACATTCTTAAATCTAGGTAAAACAGATCTGTTAATTTATTTTTCTCCTTTGGAACTGTTTGTTTTCCTTTTGCATTCCAATCCATCTGAGAATGAGATTCATCTGCACTATTTCATCTCCTGGTTCCAGCCAGTGGCACGTTCTGAATTTAATGCATTTGCAGAGTTGCTGAGTCTAAATTCCCACCAGCAGAGCTGCAGGTATAGGTAAAATGGGTTGCATCTGCTCCCTAGAAAGTATCTGTATTTGGCTGGTCCACCACAGATGAGAAGACTCCGTAGACTATTTGTGCTTTTAGTCCTTAGAAACCCAAACTATTAGAAACCACATCCCTCAGAAATATGAAGGAAATTGGAATGAGTTGGTTGTAGCATGATACAACAACTTGGTTAAAACATAATTTGATCTCTGCAAGTTTTTTGGAGATTACTGTGTATCAGTCAACTCATTCCTTCCAAGTATCTTCTCCACATCTCTCCAGGAGAGATGCAACATGAAAAGAACAATACAATTTGTCTATATGAGCAAATCCATTCACAGACTAGACCATGAGATAATAATCTACTATGAGTAAGGGTCAGTGTGTTTATTCATGACTCTGCTTTGGTGAGTGACTCCGCTGGATCTGTGGTGATTACAGCACTGCCCTCCTGGCTTGTCTGAGCAGCTCTCTGTCCCACTGTGTGGGTACGGTGGGAGGGACCACAGCTCTACTCTTTCTCCTTCCACCCACCCAAGACAGCAAGGAAAGCAGGAGCTCTCTGCGGCTCCATCCCCTCGCATCTAATGCTGTGACTCACCTGCCTCATTCCCTACCTGTACTCTTGTTTCACTGTTTGTTGGGCCACAGTGTGAATCTTTCTAAACTATTGTATTTGGAACCAATTATCAAATCATACTGCTAAAAATACTCTTAGCAACCAAATAATTGTGATGTGGGTGGATGAACTTTTTCTTTACACAGTGCTGGTAGCCAATAAAAACTTGAACCCATTCAGAAAATGTGAAAAAGAAATGGAAAGTAAGAACATCATTGGCAATGTCTAGTCCTCCACTAGTCTTTTTTCAAAAAGAGGAATACACACACAAGTGAAATTTTTATGAACATGTGGGCACATGTGTGCATGAGCATACAGACACAAAGGATTTGCTGACAGTGACATCCTTCACAAGGACAACGTGTCTAGAACAAACCACTGTGACACAGAATGAATGATGTGCAGGGAAAAAAAGATTTAGGTAAACATTGCTGAACTGTTCTTGTTTTAATATAGTGATTTCTCTGCAGAATGATAATGGGAATCATTCTTCCCAAAATCAGCTATTCAAAACCAACTTAAAACAGTTCTAAGGCCTCCAGCACAGTACAGACAGCAAAACCTATATATGAAAATATATATTTAACTGTGATAAAAAATTACATTTGCAGCAGAGATAGGCTCATTGCTTCAATATTTGAGCGAGTGAAAAAATAAATTCTAACCAAATTCTAACTATGGTTAACAATGTTCTTTTTGTCAGGACCATCACTATGAGATCTATCACAGCATTTTTGGGGGGGGCAGAAAGGATGTAATGAACATAAGAGCTGATACTTCAGAACTACATTTTATTTCAGCACAAAGTAGATGAAATAGGAAAAACTTGACTAGGAAACTGCCTCAGCTTTACAGAGGAAAAATGAATCCAGGCTCTTGTTAACTAGGTAGGGTGTGCTGGATATTCACAGTGTCTTTCAGCCCTCACACAGAAGGTTCAAAACTTCAAATTTCACAAGGACCCATGTTCCTATGTACTCTGCCCCCAGCCCCACACTCCATATCAATCATTGACTGCAGCTGGAGCCCAGGCAGCACCCAAGAGGACTGCAGGAATGTCAGGACTTTGTGTGGAATTTCACCAGCGCGAGCCAGTTGTGATCACCGTTTGTGAAAGAATTGGCCAAATTTTCAAGTCCCTGCAGTCAGCTTGATGGCATCACTTAGTTCAAATGAAATGTGGATGGTTTTTGAACATCAGAGCCAACTAGTTCCAAAATTTTAGGGAAAGTTTCTGGGCATCCATAAGCAGGGAAGTTCTGCTCCTGGGGAAAATGGCAAGTGGGTAATGCAGGACACAGGAAGCCCTGGCATCTGGTGAGGGCATCCAGCAACCATCAGTTTGGCCTGTAATTACCTTTTCATCAAAGGCCTGGCACAGTAGCTCTTAGCATCTTCCAGCATAACAGTGCTCCCACCACAGCTCTGCCCATCCTGCTTCAGACAGTGATTCACACTCCAGACAGAAAGAAAAAGTGTGGGAGGAACAGCAGCACACTCACAGCCCTTGGCTTGGTGCAGAAAATGAGGGACTCTGGAAGCGGTGAGGACAAGGATACCTTCCTATCTTCCTAAAACGCCTGCGTGGAAATAATGGAAGGAGCTGTGAGGAACGAATGAGGCACTTATTCAGTACTCTGGAGAAGAAAATACAAAGGAATCCCAGATCCCCAGTATGGAGGTGAGGGTTTGGGACTAGGAAACTCCCAGAGGAGAACTGGGTGGAAAAGCAGCACCAGAGTACATGGGGAAGAATGTGCCATGTATGTAGCACTACAGACTGTCCCTGCCCTGTGCAGACACATACACACACCAGTGCAAGGGCATTTGCAACCATCAGAATCATAGAAGATGATCATAGAGACCATGCAATAAGAGTGGTGACACTTCACTAAACTATCTCATGTTGATTTTTGGGAGGGGGTGGTAGCCAGGTCTGTTGAGCCAAAGACAGCATAGATCAGCTCTGCTCCATTCCCTATCCCACTTTGGGAGTGACACCACTTCATTGCTCCACCAGAGCTTCCCTGTTTGTAAGGAAAGAGGAATAATTCCCACATTTTGGAAAGACCGAGAAATGTCTAGATGAATAGCTCCTTCTGTGAGCTATCATTATGTTAAATTGATGCCTCAAAGCCCAGCATCATAATTTAACATTAATAGAAAGCTGTGTTCATTTCTCTAATAGTTTAATGCACCTCTTCAGAAGGCCTGGTATTAAAGTCCTGTGTAGTTCTTCCCATCAGAAAATTATATATATATATATTTAAGTAACTATAAAATTTACATTTTGCATTAGACTGATTATCAATTTAAGACTGTTGGCTGCTAAGAAATTCATATTGTCACCTCTACGATAAATGACATGTATTTTGAAGTGAGTTTACCAAGGAAAGGCTGTCTTTAATCAACTGTTAACCCAAATACTGTGTTTTGTTGTTTTCTGTTACCAACCGGGAGAGCAGGAGAAGAAATCTCCTATTTCCTGTGAAATATTTGGTTTATGGAAAACCAGAAGTCTGGAAAGCAGAAGAAATGGTGTCTCATTTCATTGGGAGTATAGAAATAAGCTACTATGTCAGCATAAAATGACACACGCTTTGTCTATTGAGCAGCTCATACATAAGGCAAATCTGAGATTATTTTAGATAAGATCTTAGAAGAAGAGACAAAAATGACTCACGTGACAGAGACCAAAATCTACTCAAATAACCAAAATAGCAGCAAACAAAACTTTCTTGAAAATGGGTACTTTTACTTAGTTATCTTCTTGCAATTAATGCCTGGTCACTAAACCTAAATGTCACATTTCCCAAAAGCAGCACTATAAATGTACCCACTATACACCTCACCAGAGAAATCTGGTAGATAATCTCTAGTAGGGAAATAAAAGAGATGGCAGCAGCCGCAGCAGGAGGTATTACACACAACTTACATCTTTGGGGTTAATTAGGAACCCACGTCCATTTGGTGGCAAACCAGACTGAGTCACAGGCATTTTAACACAGTTAGTCCTAACCCTTCTCAGAGTAAAAACAAGACCAATTCAGAAAGCCTCAAGGTGTCTTCATGTTAGAAACTTATCAAAGTTGTGCTGTCCTAAGGGTGGACAAGAAGGTCAGCTGGAGAAAATAAATATACTAACAAAGGATTTCAACAGCAAGGGCTGTCAGTCCACAAAATAAAATTACCTTACAAACATACAAATTGTTCTCTCACAGCTAAAGGGCAGAATTGAGTCAGAAGTGAGCACTGCTAATAGGCTGCCTTATCAAAAGTGATACAAGGAAAACCTATTATTCAGAAAAGGACAAGAAAGTGTCAGATTAGATATCATTTGAACACATTTCAGGTTCCAAACATGATGTGTACTTTGGGCTAGCTGTGGGACTCAGAGGAAACCATCCCTCTTCTGAGACGTTGGATCTGCCAGAGTCTGGAAAAGTGAGGAAGTATAGTTGGAAGTTTCTCAAAAAAATAGTGACTATGGTAATGAGCCTTGGATCAGATCTTTCAACAAGACTTGGATTTTTCCCTGTAAGCCTTGTTATTATGACTGAATCAGCTCAAAAGGGGGAAAGGAAAAAAAAAAAGAAATAACACCAACTGATTAAAAACTGGATGTGGAACAGGATAAAGAAAAGGATGGCATAGAAACAAGGGCACTGGCATGCGTTCAGAAGTACTAGTAGTGTGTATCCAAAGACAACTGAAATAGTAGCACAGATGGGCAAACAAAGACAACCATGGGTGAGAAGAAGACACAGTGCAGAGGAAGAGAACTAGAAAGATCGTTGACTGACACTAGTAATGCACAAGGGAAAAAGCGCGAGACACTATAAAACATGGAAATCAAGCTATAAGAAATTGAACTATGTGCATTCCTATATTCTAGATAGACTGAACAAAACCACAGTGAAAACAGGAATAGATGTCTGCTATAGGTAGAAGTGGTGTTCTTTAAAAAATACTTATTTATACCTCTGTTTTTAAAAAGTCTGCTTTTGCATTGAAGAATATGGGACAAATGTGACAGCAGTGACCAGAAATTAAGAAACAGAAGTAAAATCATGCTAACAAAGCAACTGCATATGTGGAACAACTACTAAATGGCAACATGCCAGAGAAGCACAGGACAACAAGTACCACTTAATCTTGCTATATGTGATGGCACACTGTAAGATTGCAACTGTTCTCCGAAAACTACATAATAAGGGACCACCTCTTCAGAGCAGGGATTACATCTGTACAGATAAGTTGGTCAGAGAAGTTGAATGGAGAAACACAGCTAGGATGTGTGAATGATCACAAGGAACACAAGGAATTCAGTGGCAAAGCCAGGGCCAGAATCCTCATCTGCTGAATCATGATCAGCAACTAGATCATAATTTCGGTTAAAAAAAAAAATAAATTTAAAAGGATGCAAAACATGAAGAGTCAGAGGGAATGTCCAATTTCTCAGTTCCAGGCTATTGCCTGGACTCATGGGGAAACCTGTAAGACTTAGGTCTTGCCCTAGACAGTCTGCAGAAATTCAGATCCTCGCTGCTTATCCTTCTCTTTGACATGCAGTAATTTTCCAGTGGTGCTGTAAGCCCATTGCAGCATATCATTTTCCTAAATAAACTGGCTTTTCATGGTGACTGTGCCAGTTGAGGTGGCCTTATGTTGGCATACCTGCCACATCTGCAAGACAGTGCTGGGAAGGTCTACAGTGCCATGGGATGAGGTGGCAGCCATTGGCTCACAGCATCTCAGAGCCCAGCAGGGTTGCAGCACTCTCGTGTGTGAGGTCTGCCCACAGAAGTGGAACATTCCCAGAGCTCCTGCAGAGCCCAGCACTCAGCCACCACATTTCTGGCTGCAAGAGAGGGCCTGAGAACTGAGCAGTTGCAGTGGTGCAGTTGTGAGGGGCAGGGCTCCAGGGGAAGCCTCCACTGTTTGGATTGCCTGCAGGAAGGAAGTGGAATAACATACAACTTGTCAAGGCATCTCAAAGCAGCATAAGAAGCTCTGGTTAACAAACCTCACATATTTTCTAGGGGGAGAGAGAAAGATACTAAGTAGAGAAAAAGCTACAGTCACAGCTTTGTGTACTCTGGAGCAGAGATCATGTCATGTGTGCTTTGTGTTTGTTTACATACCTTTATCAGCAAAGAAGGACACTAGAAAACTGAGAGAAGCTATTTACTATTGTCTGTGCCATGAGTGATTTGCACAAATTAACTGACTTGGCCTGAACCCTGTAGATCAGTTGATATAATCACAAGCAAGATGGAAGGATGAGGGTAACCATTGCCTGGCTTTTGCAACAGAAGCAGAAAATTGCCTGTTGGGACTTGTCCTCCATATCTGCCACATGTCCATTTTAAAGATTAAGTTCAAATCAGGTTCAGAATTACAGCTTCTAAAAACACACTGGGGAAAATTCCCATTCTCCGTCCCACTGTGCCACTGGAGGGGAGATAGAGAAAATCAGGAGTGAAGTTAAACCAGGAAGAAGGGAGGGCTGGGGAAAAGGTGTTTTAAGATAGGGTTTATTTCTCACTATCCTACTCTGATTTGATTAGTGATAAATTAAACTAATTTTCCCAAATTGAATCTGTTTTGCCTGTGATGGTAGTTGCTGAGTGATATCCCCTTGTCCTTATATCAACCTAAGAGCCTTTGGTTATATTTTCTCTCCCCTATCCAGCTGAAGAGGGCAGTGAAAGCGCAGCTTTGATGGGCACCTGATGCCCAACCAGGGTCAACACACCACAGTAGGGGACTGTGAAATATCCCCAACTATCCATAATGCTATACTGGAGCATCATCACAGAATAAACTAACATGAAACCAGCATCCAAACTGAAAGACATTCCACTCTAAAAATCTTTCACCATCACATGTTCCTGTCGATGACTATCATTACCACTGCATGTCTCCTGGTTTTCCACACAGTCTTTCAACCTACACCTATTTTGAACTTCCTTCCCACAACAGCTACTGCTTTTAGCTCACTTTGGGAATGCACACTTGCTTGTATAAAAAGCTACACATTGGTCGTAAATATACTGTCAATTTTTAGCTATTTTCTTTCAGTCTCTGCTGTAAGTTACCTTTGCATACTGTGGTACAGCTCATAAAAATCTCAGCTCCATGATTAAAGAAAAAAGGCTCTGAATGTCAGGAGTAGCTTTTATTCATCACCAGCCACTAAAACTGCAGGAGGCATAATATGTGATTTGCAAATGATTAGAATACCGAATTTGGTTATACTGAGAATCACCATTATGAATCTGTAACTTAAATGAGTAAAGTCTTCTGTAAGTCTTGGAATGTCAAAAATACATGAATACTTATGATACTGTAAATCAAAGTGAATAGAGACACAGAAATTGCAACAAGTTGTTTTAAAGCAGCATCTCATGAGAGCATGCAGAACACCGCAAGTGGCCCTTGCTTTTCTATCATCATGACTACAAATCTTCTCTGTGTTCTGGCTGTTTCTTGCTTCAGGTAATTTATTTACAATTACTGTAATTTATACAGTAATAAACTGTAATTTATTTACAATTACTCTCCACACTCCTTTATACTCTTTTTAGCCTAACAAAATCAGTCTAATTGCTCTTCCATCTCTTTTCCACTTGTCACATAATTGCATATAATAACTCCAGATGCTCTAGTGCTCTGCACACCACCACCTCCTTGGTGTGACTGTAGCAAAGGGGCAGACTGGGGCTATGTAATGGATTTCCATGCACAGCAGATGGGTTTAGCCATCCCTGCATATGTAGCAACATGAGTGTGCAAATTTAGAATTACTTTTTGAAAAGCCTTGTGCAGTGTTGTCAAGTGAAAGCAAAGACTGTGCTTGTGCAACAAGTGTTTTCTTGGCCACTTGAAACTTCACAGTTATTACTGTTCTTCACTTTGTGTCCATTTGAAACATCAAGGTAGATCCTCATCTCAGCAAATGAGATGTGTGTGTGCACAGTGGGTGACACCAAACGTTGGTGCTGATGTAGCTGGAGTTGTTTGCCCGCTGCCCTCAACACATGGCACTGCTAGTCATTCCACCCTCCTCCTCAATGTACCCTATGAGTACCTATTCTACCCAATGAGTTCCTATTCTGTCCATGACTGTCCAATTTTAAACCTCTGTGGGTTTTTAAATTTCTCCCCCTGAAGTCCTTGCTGCTATTACATATTCATTCTGCCTCAAGTTAGTATTTTCAATATAAAAGTATCAGTTCTCTCTAAATCTGCTTCCAATACTTTCTCTATTTTTTCTGGGTTTGGGAGGCTTTTTCTCCTTTTATTTCATTTCATAGAACCAGTCTCTCATTAAAGGCCTAATTGAAGCTTTTAGTTTCTGTCTCAGTATCTTCTTGAAGTGGTCCTTGCTTTTCTATCACCATGACTACAATTCTTCTCTATGCTCTGGCCACTACCTGCTTCAGCTACTGTAATCCACTGACAGCTGCTCTTCAAGATCTTCTGCACGCAATCCCTTTAGCATGGCCAAAGCGTTGTTAATCCACACTCTCCTCTGCCATGCTTGAGGGGACCATCTTTTTTCTTATTCTTGTCATTTTTCTTGCCTCCTCACTCTTTAGAGGTTTTATCTCATTTTTCCCTGTTCCCGCTCCTGTTTCCTTGTGTGCCTCCCAACACTCTGCTGCCACAATAGCTGTCATCTCTTCCAAGCCTCTGTTCTGCAGCCTGCCTTTATTTTGGTACCTGCATGAGTTGAAGTAAGGCCAGTTTTACAGGGAGGAGAACTCGTGCCCAGATTCCTTGATTCCTGAAAGTCATTTGCGAGGTGGATGGCAGATTGGGAAAGAAATTCCTATGTTTCCAGAGTTTTTGCAGTCATTCAACCCAGAAATCCTCTCTCCAAATCTGTCCTTCAAACATCCTGCCCTAGTGATCCTTGCTCTCTGCGGGATCTATTTTTTCCCTCAAGGCAATTGCCTCCTGTTTTTTCTTGACCACGTCTAACTCTGGGGATTTTTGGGAATGAGACCAGTGGTTTTGTATTTGCAAAGCACCCAGTTCACCTGTTCACCCTTATAGAGACATATAAATGCTTACTCCATTATAATTATAGCAGCCAGTGGCTTAGACATGCTGTGCTGTACTGTACTTGGGGAGGAAGCAAACAGATTTCTGTGCATCACACAGAAGAAAGTGACAGACTGTGTTTGCTCACTAATTAAAACCTCTCAGAGACTCCAGCTTGAGCAACATAAAACTGCCTTGGATAGCCTAAATCTGCCTCAATTAAGCTTTCAGATAGAACCTCCTGCCAGAACTGAGACTATGCCCTGGTAACAATGATGGACAAGGGAAAGTGTTGGCTCAGAAGCACGGGAACAGAAAGCATGGCCCTGCCTTTTACCTCACCTTCTGAAGCTTAAGAGACAAATGTTCTCAGAAAACTCTTTGTGTCTTAAAGCATGAAAAGTCTCCATCATTCTTCTGGATTTACTGTTGTAACAGGTTCAGAAGCCCTTCGCCTTTCTTCCACTACATGAGCACAGCACTAGCTGGGGTAATGGTCGCTTCTGTCCTGAACCAGGAGAATTCCCAGAGCCACAGGGTGTTAATCCCACATAGCACCCAACTGAATCTTTAACTTTGTCTAGTCTTTTATTCATAATTGTGAAACTGGGTAAAGTATGGATCAGCCTTGGTCCACATCATAGAATAACAGAATAGTTAGGGTTGGAAAGGAACTTAAGATCATCTAGTTCCAATACACCTGCCATGGGTAGGGACAACTCCCACTAAATCATGTCACCCAAGGCTTTGTCCAACCTGGCCTTGAACACCACCAGGGATGGAGCATTCATAACTCCCCTGGGCAACCCAGTCCAGTGCCTCACCACCCTCACAATAAAGAACTTCTTCCTTATATCCAATCTGAACTTCCCCTGTTTAAGTTTTAACCTGTTATCCCTTGTCCTATCACTACAGTCCCTAATGAAGAGTCCCTCCCCAGCATCCCTATAGCCTCCCCTTCAGACACTGGAAGGCTGCTATGAGGTCTCCACGCAGCCTTCTCTTCTCCAGGCTGAACAGCCCCAACTTTCTCAGCCTGTCTTCATATGGGAGGTGCTCCACTCCCGTGATCATCCTTGTGGCCCTACTCTGGACTTGTTCCAACAGTTCCATGTCCTTTTTATGTTGAGGGCACCAGAACTGTATATAATCCTCCAAGTGAGGTCTCACAAGAGCAGAGTAGAGGGGCAGGATCACCTCCTTCGACCTGCTGGTCACGTTCCTTTTGATGCAGCCCAGGATACGGTTGGCTGAGCTGCAAGCGCACACTGCCAGCTCATGTTCATTTTCTCATCGACCAACACCCCCAAGTCCTTCTCCACATCATCATGCCCAGCCCACCAGAACCAGAGTCACTAAGTGAATATCAAGGACATTTATTCATAGCATCATGGACTCAACCCTCCTGCCATGGGCAAGGACACCTTCCACTAGAGCAGGTTGCTCAAAGCCCTTGTCCAACCTGGCCTTGAACATTTCCAGGGATGAGGCAGCCACAGCTTCTCTGGGTAACATGTTCCAGTGTCTCACCAGCCTTATAGTGAAGAACTTTTTCCTAATGTTAAATCTAAATCTGCCCTCTTTCAGTTTAAAACCATTCTCCCTTGTCCTGTCATTACATGCCCTTGTAAAAAGTCCCTCTCCAGATTTCTTGTAGGTCCCCTTTAGGTACTGGAAGGCTGCTCTAAGGTCTCCTCAGAGCCTTCTCTTCTCCAAGCTGAATAAGCCCAACTCTCTCAGCCTGTCTTCACAGGAGAGGTGCTCCAGCCCTCTGATAATTTTTATAACCCTTCTCTGGACTCACATGAGCAGGTCGATGTCCCTCTTGTGTTGGGTGCCCAAAGGTGGATGCCATACTACAGGTGGGGTATTAAGTTTGTAAAAGTGCAAAAAAAGAGTATTAAATAAATAAAAATAATAATAGTAAATAATAATAATTTAATAAAAATAAAACAACCATAATAAATAATAATAAATTAAATAGTAAGTAAAAATATAAGTATTTAATAATTTACCATGAAGGGTAAAAGTGCCAGAACTTTCTATTCCGATATTAGGTCTCTGGTGTTTGAAGGCTGCCCAGAGAAGCTGTGGAGTCTCCATCTCTGGAGACATGCAAAATCTGACTGGACATGGTCCTGAGCAACCTGCTCTGGCTGCCCTTGCTCAAGCAGGGGTTTGCATCAGATTATCATGAGGTCCCTTCCAACTTCAGGTTGTCTGTGATTCTGTGAGCTGAGCCCTACCAGGTTTGTATCACCTGCATCCATATGTTCCTCCTAGGCAGCAAAGAGAACTCCTACATAGGATGCAAAGCCCTCTGTCTGAAATCAGAGCAGGGTAGGGGAGGAGGACCCCTATTCATCCTGTAATGAAAGTTCAGCTGGCGAATTGTTCTTTTCCTAACCTTATTCTCCTATTCATGTTTTTGATGACTAACACTTAGGAACCCAGGGTACAACAGGCTGAATTTATTCGTAGTTGCAGCATTATGAAAGCACTCTCTGAGGCAGTTTCCTCTCACACTGCCACACCATTGAAGGCAGCCCTGACCTTTGGGGACCACCCTCTTCAGGAATGGAGGGTTATTCAGCCTGCATCCTGTTTGAGAACCACATGCCCCTCCTGAACCACCAGCTCACTGCTGGAGCCAGGGCCTGACCATTTGTTTCAGAGTGTTCCCAGTGTGGAGCTGAGCTCCTGAAGAGACCAGTTGTGAGAGTGTGATTCTTCCTCGTGTTTGGTCAGAACTGAGCTCCCTCTGTGTGTATGCAGCTAAAGCAAGACCAGTCCCACAAACCTGCAGGCAGAGGTGTCAGCAACTTGGCTAGCATTAGAAGGAAAACACACCCTTGGGGTATAGCTGTGCCTATCATTCAATCTCATGACTGCATGTAGGAAGCAGTGATCTGGCTCCTTCTAATCCTTATTCAAGATAAGCCCTTTGAAGTCCATGTATGTTGGCAGGCAGGGCCAGCTTGGCATTTTTGCCAAGTTGGTGAAACGTTTTGACAGCAACTGCTTTCCTTTTCCCCAAAACAACTGGCTCTTGTTCTGTTTAATCCTGAAAAAAAAGCCCTTCATCACATTTCGGTCTTGCTCTGCATTACTATGAGAGACCACCACGGCCACCACAATTTCTCTCATGCATGAATACACAAACTGCTTGCACGCATCTCCCTTTTCTCAGTGCTCTGCCCTGTTGGGTTGGGAGGAGTGTCCATCATGTTTTAGTGCTGGTCCCAGCAAGAGGTTGGATAAAGAGAAAGCAGGTTGCAGAGCAGAGAACAGACTATATTTGCCATTCTTCATGCTGGGAAGTCAAACCAGTCCTTCCTTACAGGGAATCACAGGAATGTAAGGCTGAGAAGGAACTAGTTTAGGCTGTCCCTCTTCACTATTACATTTTTGTCTAGTCTTTAAAACCTCAGTGCAAAGATTCCATACATTTGCCCTTGGAAACTTGGTCCAATGTTTCGTGTCATGTCAGAGGCTCTGACTTGAGCCTACTCTGTGTTCAGATTTTCTAGATGTTTTCTTTTTCTGCCCAGAAAACTTGCCTGCACGGATTTTTAAGGATTGTCTGTACCAGAGCTTGATTAGGAAGGCTACAGATATGGAGAACCCGGACATATCCCTAGGACCTTAGTTAGGGTTGGCTTTCTGGGCTGCAAGTGCACACTGAAGCCGGCTCATGTTCATTTTCTCATCAACCAACACCCCCAAGTCCTTCTCCGCAGGGCTGCTCTGAATCTCTTCTCTGCCCAGCCTGTAGCTGTGACTGGGATTGCTCCGACCCACGTGTAGGACCTTGCACTTGCCATGGTTAAACTTCATGAGGTTGGCATCAGCCCACCTCACAAGCGTGTCAAGGTCCCTCTGGATGGCATTCCTTCCCTCCAGCATATCAACCGAACCACACAGCTTGGTGTCATCAGCAAACTTGCTGAGGGCGCACTCAATCCCACTGTCCATGTCAGCGATGAAGATGTTAAACAAGACCAGCTCCAACACCGATCCCTGAGGGACACCACTCGTTACTGTTCTCCAGCTGGCCATTGAGCCATTGATCATAACTCTTTGTGTGCAGCTATCCAGCCAGTTTCTCAACACTATCTTCCATTCTGAAGGGATGGGTGGTCATTTTTCTTGAAAATTCACATTGTTTTGTTAGCAAATAAACTCATGTTTGACAAAACATCCACCACGGCTGCCAGATCAGCAGTGATGTCTTTTTTTCTTCTGGCTCTTTTCCTCCTTGGGTGTTTCTTTTTCCTTCCCTTCCCGTACTCTCTTAATTTAGACTGGACCCTCCTGTAACAGCAAGTCAGTGTCTTGCTTTGGGCAAAACAATTTGTACACTGGATTTATTGTCTTCCTGCTTCAATGTCCATCCTGTAATGCCTTTTGCATTCAAGCTCATCCAAATTTCTTTCTCTCTTTTTCTCCTCTGTACTCTGAGCTTAGTGTTTTGAAGGAAGTTGATCAAACTGAGCATTCTTGTGAATTTGAGCTTGGTTGCCAAGAATGTAAGTGATTCATCTCCCTGTAAGGAAAAGTGCTGGCAATAAAACATTCCCCATTCCCCCTTTTTTTACATGCAAAATACTGTTACTGCTTAAAACAAGCAAATCGGTTTACTCTGAACAAAGTGTTAAGCTATTAACTGCACAACAACTAGAATTCTTAAAATACCTTTAAGCTCTATTCTGAGAAGAAGGAAATATTACCAGCAGAGGCCTTGAAAATTGTGATATGTAAATTACAAGCACTAGTAAAGCACAGTGAAATGTTACCTTGCCTCATATCCTTCATATTGTTACCTTACCCTCAGCACAACCAAATTCCAGCAGTTTTTCCTTTGCACTTTATGTCACAGATATTTTAAGAACCCTTCAGGGAAATGCAAAATAATTTCAGGGGAGAAACATGCTATTTACTTGAATGGGGACAGCACAAGAGCTGAACCATCTATTCAGTGAGGGAAGTTTGATGTCTCAGTCTGTCTCCTGTGGCGGTGCTGTTGTGGCAAGACAGGCACATGCCTCAGTGTCACTTAGCAAACTCCCTGAGGACCTACCATGGCCATGATTCCTGCGCACAGACATCTGGCCTGCGCCCCGCTTTTCTCACCCCATCTCTGCTACGGCACTCCAGAGAGCCAAAGTTTTTACATGTCTATGAAGCAGAGAGCCTGGCATTCTGCACACTCTGCCCCAGGAAGTTAGAGGGCTTGTTTATAAAGGTAGTTTGGAGTTAAATATGCATTGTTATGGCCAGGAAAGCAGGATTCATCTTTTCTGGAAGTCTTATTTTTTTTAAGTGACATTAGTAAAAGACTGCATTGCTGTTTGTCATAGCTTTGCTTTGCCCCTGACTGGGCCAGGAAATAGTGTGCACAGAGTGTAATTTCCCACATGTCTGCAGCATTCCTGCAGCCTTGCTCATCCTCCACCAGTGACACACAAATAGGACTAACAACACTTGAACCTGACATTTTTCAAACCTATCAAGGAGCGGCTGCTTTCAGGTACCTCTTACCATCTATTAGCTCTGCCAGCTAGTCTCTGACAGACACTCACAGCCTGATCCTGATGGGTGGGATCATGCAATTGCTGTCCCAGCAAGAAGGCAGGACTCATTCAAGCAGCCTGAAGAGACCATGAAATGTCCCACAATTCAGCTGTCAGCATCCAGTGTGTACAGAGCTAAAGGAGCTGTACAACTCACACTCCAGAGAGCAGGAGAAGATAAACTTCAGAGCCCATTCTCTGTGGTCTTTCACCACTGACACCACGAGAGATTACCAACTGAAGAAAAGATGTTCAAAGGGTGTGGGATGAAAATGTGTTCATCCAAATCCAGGCATCCCTGAGTGGAAACAGAGCAAGAACTTCTCCATGATAGAGCAAAAATTTTACTTGCCATCTAAACATAAAAGAATGAAAAAGGCATAATGCCTTCGTACCCCAAACTATTTGCATCCACTGGTCATAGTTCAAAGAAGAACCACAAGCTATGTCAATACAAATACACAAATCTCCCCTCATTTGCTGCCCAAGATGGATGAACACTCATGAATCACAGACTCATCGAATGGTTTGGGTTGGAAGAGACCTTAAAGACCATCTAATTCCAACCCCCTGCCATGGGCAGGGACACCTTCCATTAGACCAGGTTGCTCTGTTGCCCTGTTCAGCCTGGCCTTGAACACTGCCAGGGATGGGGTAGCCACAAGTTCCCTGGGAAACCTGCTCCAGTGTCTCACATTCTGACTAATCTTCATGGTTTCTAATCAGAAATCAATTAATAACTTGAAGGTGTAATTTCATCTTTGTTTTTGGCTAAAATCCTTTCTGAATCTCATTACATTACTGGTTGAAACATGTTTGAGCAGTAGCTCCATATTGTTTCGGGTGAAGACCTAGGCCTAGAACAAGTGATTGGCAGCCAGACTGCTGTACTTGAATGTAATTTTAAGATTGAGCCCATACGTTAGAACCTGTACATAAGAATTTAGCAGTAACTGTGTGCCCTGTGTTCTTAGTATTCTCAAACCTTCATGCTTAGCTAATCACTCATCTCAAACAGGCAGGTAATCTACCTGACCCTCTAGTAAGAGATTTTTTGCAATTCTTGTATTTGAGAGTTTCATCTCCTTTCATATAATGGTGTGTGTTTTCCTAGTAGTTGTTTCATTGAAAATTCTGAGATCTCCTTTTTTAAGGTAACATAAAGTGATAATGTTTTAAAATTTAAAAATCTGAACACCTGCATAAATTGATGTCTCAGCTGGTAGTTATTATGCCTTTGCATTCCTCAAGTCCAAATAAAACAGTAGAGCATATTTTATCTTACTTCATATTGAACAAATCTATTCTAAGAGGCGCAGAAGAGCCATTTCTCCTGCTCTTCTATGCTCTGCAGTTTTATAGAAATGAATCTAAATTATTATTAGCTTTGTAACAGGGGTAAAAAATCATAAAGCTGACTGCTTTAGTAGTGTCAGCCTAAGGTCTTTCTCCCCTTCCCCACACCGCCTCAGTCCACTTCTTTTTAAATAGTTTCTTTCTTCACTTGCAAGAATTTTCCCTCAGCAATTCTGGGAGACACTTATCTTCTGGAGTGCTGCACTTTCTTACATGTCTAGTGAACACAAAGGGCACTGCTCACAGCAATCTGAAATGCAACCGTGTCATGCTGTCACATAAAATATCACCTTGCACAGCTTGTCATGTAAATGCACCACGTTTTGGACAGATATCATCTTGTGGCTCCAGCTGAAGCATTGCATGAGGATGCCTTCTATCTCCATCCCCTCTGGCCCACTCCTGTGCTAGCATGGCTATGTGGGTGAACCCTTCCTCACCCACTCCAGGCAAGAGCAATGAGGTTATTGTCAACAATCTACACACGAATTCTTTGCTAACCTGTTCCATTATAATAAGTCTGTGGAGAGCTCTTCATGACGAGCTCAGCCAAGAGAGCTGATGGAGAAGGAACAGCGAGATAAGTGAAAGCAGCCTGTCTGCAGCATACACATCTGTTTGTGCCCTCATAGTTGCCCAGTGTGCCTCCACTGCTCTGCAGCAAGACTCCATGGGTTTGCTGCAAAATATTCTTTAAATTTCCCCAGGACCTTTTGCCATGTGCAAAATGGAAAGGAATACAGCTGATAATGAGAGTCATCACCACATACAGAAGTTGTTCTTTCTTGGTCAAAGGAATAAGCGTGCACAAATTTTCCATCAACTTTTCTTTCAAAGCTATTGTGACCTGGGGAGCTGAAGTGATTCTGCCTTACGTTATGCTTACAGCACATTCTGGTTAACTGACACTATTCCCACCACTATCGTTAAGATTATGTCAGTGTTTCCACTAAGCACTGTGTCTCTGAGGAGCTTATGGTAACCAAGCTGTCAGAATTAATTCTGGACTCAAACATCACATATTGTAAATTCCCAATGATGTACACTTAATTTCTTTAAAAAACATGGAGTTAATTGATATTGCAATACATACACATCAGGATTCAGAAAAGAATTTGGGCTTATACTGCACTATTCAAAATGTTGCAGGTAATTACTAGCAGCCAGAATAGTTGGTCATAAGTTGCCACTCAGAAAACAAACAAACCAACCAACCGAAGAACAAAAAAGAAAAAGTTATGGAATTGTGTTTTCTGACCTGCATGTTAAGCCATGAAAGATATTTCAGTGACGTAGCTGAGCTGCCTCGGAGTGCTGAAGCTTGGCTTTGTGCTTGACAAGGCTCTCCACCTGGAACTACTTATTTTAGAGAGAAGTTTCACTCAGTTCTTTATAATGATGCTTCTGGAGGCAGGACATGTGGCTTTCACAACATCAACCTTTGTTATGAAGGATATGCCTGCTCTCCTAAACCTTCTTTGGGGCTTTATGATCCCCAGAACAATGCCAAACAAAATACGCCTCTTACTGTGGCTAACCAGAGAGGATTTATTTATCAACAGTTCTGTTATCATTAAGAAATCAGTATGAAATGCCACAGACATTAGGAGATTCTTTGTGTTAAGATCCATCACTCTGGGGCAGAAAACAGAGAAGGAAATATCTGTTCTGGGTGTGCGGACTGCATCTTTATCCATCCATTGTTTTCAATAGGAACTGTGTATGCCACAGACTAGAAACTTTTAGAGGTGTATGGTAAGCTGAAGGGAAGCATAACCAGGGAGCTGCGTATAAAGTATATGTAGTTTGGTATACTCAGTCAGGTCTCTTGGAATTTTCTGCTTTAGGAGAAAGACCTTGAGTCTTATAGTATCATTCTTCTATGGGAAGAGAAAAGAACAGATATTTGAGGGAAGATACTGGAATAACCATCAACCTAGTCTGTTACCACTTATGCATGGAAATGTTCCCACTGAAGCATGAGCAGGAATGTGTCTTTACAACAGAGACACTCACTCCTTTCACAGAGTTTTGTGTTGTGTTCAAGAATGGGATCACATTAATCCAGGAAGCAGCCTGGGAAGGGATTTGTCTGCACAGGAAACATGGAAGACAATACTAAGGACATCTCTTCCAGACAATGATATTGCAAGAGGACATGCTGGCTTTGCCACGCAGGGTGTTTGGAGGACACTGCTGTTGCCCTCAGGGGCTGGAGGTCAGGCAACCTCCCTGTTCCCAGGGCACACTACTTACCTTAATGGTTGCCAGCAACACCTGCAACTGGGAAAAGCACCAGTGACAAAAGTAACCTTCATACTGGGTTTCCCACTGCTGCTTCCAATAGTGAGCTGCCCCAGTGAAGGAAAACCAGGAACATAGATACAAGGACACAAAGGCAGGGGCCCATGCTGCAGACATGACTGCAGTGAATCACAGGCTGACCAACTTCTCATGTTGGTTGTCCTCTCTATAAAACACATCTCATACACAATTTTTAAGATTTCCACTTATTGCAATGATAACCCATTTATTCCTCCCTTACAGCACACAAACATTTCTGTACTGAGGTAATTTCATACAAACAGTAGGGGGGAAATCAAGAATCTATGGCAGAGTATTACCCAAGTTATAAAAGCAGTTTATTACTCTATTGTGTGTCTAAAATTTCTGGAACATTGTAGTAGATGTATTTTACAGAGAAATGACCACACGTTTTAATGAAATCCAGGTTCAGATTCTGGAAACATTTCTTCCTTAATTTTATCTTTTGAACTGAGTCTAATACCCCACCAGGAGAAATCAATAGAATATTTAATACATCTCACCATCACACCTTCATGTGTATTTGCATAGAGAAGAAAATAACTCCACATGACAGACCAGGACTTACTTTTCCTTTACTTGAAACCAAATTCTGTTGCCTGCTGATGATTACATGTTCCAGTTTGTTCTTGACTCTTCTAGGTGAAATTCAAGCAGTCATTACAATTTCTGCTGGACCTCTCTTATGTAATGCATACTCCCTTGTTGATTTAGATTGAGAGCAGTGCTGCACTGGGTTCCTGCTCTCCAGCTGCCTCCTTACAGTGCTTGGAGTCACATCCTGCATCCCTCACTGGTGTACACCATAAGGAACAGCACCCTAAGGAAAAAAAAAAAGAGTCCCAGTTCCTGTGTTGAGGCCTGTTGCAGAGTACAGGAGCACTGCAGACATCTTTCTGAATCCCTTACACACCCAGCTGCATCAGGTACAATTCAGCTGACCAGTATTAGTTTGCCTGTGCCAGCTATGGATAAATCATGGGTCTTTAAAAAGATTTTAGTTCAGTCAAATCTGTTTGCTTTATGAGACCATTCTGACACAAAAGTAAGCATGTGGATGTTGCTGGTTTTCATACAAACCACTGTAGGTATTCAAAAGAAACAAAAAATAACAGACATCTGAGTGATTACGATCATCTGCCTAATATATTACTCCTGGAAACATTTTTTTCTGAAACTGAAAAAAAAAGCATCCTGAGGATGCTCTTTCAGGAAACACCTGATGTGGAATAGTTCCATCTGAATGGCACAATTATAACACTTGGCAACATCACAGACGTCTTTAAACAAGGTCATACACTGGCAAGTATGAGGCAGCCTGTTTACAAGGCGCACCAGTGGCTCTGCCTTGCACATGCTGCCTGTGTCCCTGAAGCATGCCCAATGCTTCACAGATTGACCGGTGCTCCTGTCACATTAGCAGTTAAATAACTTCGAAGTACAGTATAACACTAAATCACCTTCAACGTGTTTTTATTAACTTGTGGTCCTTATGGTGACTTTAAGAGAAGAAAGAATAAAACATAGACGCAACCTACACACAAGTGTACATTACTGCCAGGAATCTAAATCTTGGTGCTCCTGAATTAGGGTGCTGCTGTGGGGTCCCCACATGGTCTACACATACAGCAACAGAGTCCTTCTGTACATTATAGATGAAGAGCCCTGCTAGTCTTTACCACACTGACTCATTTGCCTGCTGGTTCATGCAAGTTGAATAGGACCGCAGACGGCCAACAGTTACAACGCATTTTGTAAGCCCATATCATCTCAGTTCAAAACAGGACAGTGAACAAGAACTGCAGCTTCAATGAAAACAGTGTAAGTTTCTGGCAGCACTAAAGGCTCCTTGAAATCCACAGTAACATTGGTATGAAACACAGGAAATTAAAACACTGTCATGAAATCTACTGCACAGAGCAACCAGAACATGAAATATATCTGTGATGTGAGCATGACACAAAGTGTAGAAAATACAAGCAATTTTATTTGCAAAGAAAACATGACAGTGCTCTCCCACCACCAATTAAAGCCAGTTTGCAGTAGAAGCTCCATCGAATTTGAGACTTTGCTTACTCAGCTGATTGTAAAGATGTGTGAAAGATGATTGTGCTTTTGCCAACACTGGGTAGTTTAATCTTCCACAATCAAGATAAAGCCCAAGTCCTCTCCAACAACCTTTAGGGGATACACACACAAGCATTAAGAATTAAAGAGCAATATATAGCCCTGGTTAGGAAGAAATCACAAATGCACCTGGTAAGCCAGAAGCTTTCTGGGCTGCAAGCGCACACTGAAGCTAGCTCATGTTAAGTTTCTCATTGACCAACACCCCCAAGTCCTTCTCCACAGGGCTGTTCTGAATCTCTTCTCTGCCCAACCTGTAGCTGTGCCTGGAATTGCTCCAACCCAGGTGTAGGACCTTGTACTTGTCAAGGTTAAACTTCATGAGCTTGACATCTGCCCACCTCACAAGTGTGCCCAGGTCCAGGCAGATGACATCGACCTGGAGAACAAGGTGGTTGGTGACAGCCAGCATGACTTCATTAAGGAGAAATCCTGCCTGACCAGTTTGGTGGCCTTCTATGATGGGGCTACAGAACTGATGGACAGGGGTAGAGCAGCTGATGTCATCTACCTGGACTTCTGCAAAGAGTTTGACACTGTCCCACATGACATCCTTGTCTGTAAATTGGAGAGACATCAATTTGATGGAGGACCACTCGGTGGATAAAGAACTGGCTGGATGGCCACACGCAAAGAGTTGGGGTCAATAGCTCAGTGTCCACCTGGAGACCAGTAACGAGTGGTGTCCCTCAGGGATTGGTGTTGGGACCGGTCTTGTTCCACATCTTTGTTGGTGACATGGACAGTGGGATTGGGTGTGCTCTCAGCAAGTTTGCTGTGTGGTTCGGTTGATACGCTGGAGGGAAGGAATGCCATCCAGAGGGACCTTGACACGCTTGTGAGGTGGGCTGATGCCAACCTCATGAAGTTTAACCATGACAAGTGCAAGGCCCTACACTTGGGTCAGATCAACCCCAGGCACAGCTACAGGTTGGGCAGAGAAGAGATTCAAAGCAGCCCTGCAGAGAAGGACTTGGGGATGCTGGTCAATGAGAAACTGAACATGAGCCAGCTGCAGTGTGTGCTCGCAGCCCAGAAAGCCAACCATATCCTGGGCTGCATCAAAAGGAACGTGACCAGCAGGTCGAAGGAGGTGATCCTGCCCCTTTACTCTGCTCTCGTGAGACCTCACTTGGAGTATTGTGTACAGTTCTGGTGTCCTCAAAATAAAAAGGACATGGAACTGTTGGAACAAGTCCAGAGTAGGGCCACGAGGATGATCAAGGGACTGGAGCACCTCTCGTATGAAAACAGGCTGAGAAAGTTGGGGCTGTTCAGCCTGGAGAAGAGAAGGCTGCGTGGAAACCTTCCAGTATCTGAAGGGGGGGCCTATAGGGATGCTGGGGAGGGACTCTTCATTAGGAACTGTAGCGATAGGACAAGGGATAACAGGTTAAAACAAACAGGGGAAGTTTAGACTGGATATAAGGAAGAAGTTATTGACTTTAAGGGTGGTGAGGCACTGGAATGGGTTGTTCAGGGAAGTTGTGAATGTTCCATTCCTGGTGGTGTTCAAGGCCAGGTTGGACAGAGCCTTGGGCAACATGGTTTAGTGTGGGTGTCCCTGCCCATAGCAGGGGGGTTTGAACAAGATGATCTTAATGTCTTTTCCAACCCTAACAATTATATGGTTCTATTACTTGGGCAGCATGGGCAGAGCACTTGCCAGTGAAGACTGAGTCAAAGAAGTCATTGATAATCTCAGCCTTATCCAAATCCATGGTAGCCAGTTCTCTTGATAGCTTCCAGAGAGGGCCCACATTATCCCTAGCCTATCTTTTGCTAGTAACATATCTACAGAAGCCCTCCTGTTATCTTTCACATCCCTTGCCAGATTTAATTCTAACTGGGCCTTATCTTTCCTGACCTGGTCCCTAGCTTCCCGGATAATATCCCTGTATTCTTCCCAGGCCCCCTGTCCACTTTTTATAAGCTTCTTTGTTCCCTCTGTGTTTTCTCAGCAGCTCTTTATCCAGCCATCAAGGCTTCCAGGCTCTCCTGCTGCATTTCCTTCTAGTCGGGATGCAACACTTCTGAGCCTGGAGCAGGTGATCCCTGAATATCAATCAGCAGTGTTGGGCCCCCCTTCCCTCCAGGGCTTTATCCCCTGGAACCTTACTAAGCAGGTTCCTGAAGAGGCCAAAATCTGCTCTCATGAAGTCCAGAGCAGTGAGCTTGCAGTGTGCCCTTCTCACCGTCCTAAGGATCTCAAACATCTCATGATTGCTACAGCCAAAGCTGTCCTGGAGCATTACATTTCCAACAAACCCTTCCCTGTCAGTGAACACGAGGTCAAGCATGGCACCTCTCCTTGTTGGCTCCCCTATTACTCGCAAGAGGAAGTTGTCTTCCACACAATTGAGGAATCTCCTGGATTGCTTGTGCCGGGCTGTACCGTCCCTCCAACAAATATCAGGATGGTTGATGTACCCCATGAGGGCAAGCACCTGCGAGCATAAGGCTGCTCCTGTCCATAGAGCACTTCTTCCACAGAGTCCTTCTGATCGGGTGGCTTGTAACAGATTCCCACAGTAATGTCCTCCCTCACTCTTCTCCCTTTGACCCTGACCCACAAATTCTGTTGACTCATCACCTGTCCCCAGACAGAGTTCCATACTCTCCAGCCTATCACTGACACAAATAGCTACTCTCCCTCCCTAGCCTGTCTTTTCTAAAGAGCCTGTAACCTTCTCCAGTCATAGGAGCCATCCCACCATGTTTCTGTGATGCCTATTATATCATACCCCCATAGATGTGCACACATCTCTAATTTCTCTTGTTTATTCCCCATACTATGGGCATTTGTATAGAGGCATCTAAGCTCCAAATGAAGCTGACTCTGGCTGGAGCAGCTGAAATAGCTCTGCATCACTCCAAGCATTTATTACAGGTGCTGGCAACTGACTGGGAGTGTTGGGATGAATCAATGCCCCTTCCCCCCAACGCATCTATTTTAAAGCTGCCTTGACCAGCCTAGAAAGCCTCCTACCAAAACAGCTCAGACCAGCTTCACCAGCCTCCAGGAGACCTGGCCTCTCAAATTCAGTCCCATGTTGTAAATAACCAAACCCGTCATTACAGCACCACTGTTCTAACCATTTATTAACCTGGCCTTTTTAAAGTCTTCCCCTTTGCCCTGGAGGATCAATTAAAAAACTATATGAGCCCCAGAGCCCTTAATCACCTTTCCCAGGTCTCTGTAGTTCTCCTTAACAATTCCCAAGCTACTGGTATCTGTATAACTAGCACCCACATAGACCACAAAAAGCAGGTAATAGCGGGACTTACTAGGCCAGGCAGCCTCTCAGCAACATCCCTGATCCGAGCCCCTGAGAGGCAACACACCTCCCTCAAGACTGGGTCAGGCCAACAGATGGGTGCCTCTGTGCCTTTCCAAGTAGAGTCCCCTACTACTATGACCAGCTGCTTTTTCCTGGAAGTACCAGTAGTGATCCTCTTTACAGGTGCATCAGCAGGATGTTCATTTGGTGCAGCGTGCATCCTCATTAGCCCCCTGCAGGACTCCGAAGAGGTTCTGAGTGGGGATGCCAGATTTTGGAGGAAACACCTTGCTTATAACTGTCCTCTTCCTCCCTTTTTTTTTTTTGGTTTTGTTGTTGTTGTTGTTGTTGTTGTTGTTGTTGTTGTTACTGGCTCCCAGCTTCTTGGGTTAATGCCCTCCTTTTCTGTACATGCTATGGTGGACGCTTATGGCCCCTGCACAGTTTGGGCCCGGGGCAAGCAGTCCTGCTTTCTCTCAGCTTCCCTGACATCTTTCAGCCTATTGACAGCGTCCCGCAGCTCAGCCCCTGCTGCAGGAGGACCTCCACCAGGGAGCACCGGGTGCAGCCCTGCCCATTGTGCACCCTCCCCTCACGAGCCCAGTGCAGGCACTCTCTACACTCCGAGCTCTGCGCCGCAGCCTCCCCTCTCACCGGCTCTGTCTGGTGCCGACGCTGCCACCGCCGGGGCAGCCAGAGCAGAGCTCCCAGACCGGGCCCTGGTCATGAGGCGAGCGCTCACCACCCCGCTGGCGCTGCCGGCGCCAGCTGCCCCCCCACGCCCTGACTGCCATGACACGCCCTGTTTGCCCGCCCTGTTCGCTGCGATCCCGGTTCCTCGCGCTCCCTGGGGCGGGTTTTTACTCCTGCTGGCACCGCCCCCTGCGAGGCCCCGCTCGCCTCAGCGGAGCTGCCGGCTCCTGGGCAAGGCCCAGTGAGGGCTTGAGGCTCCCTCGCTGGCTCTCGGCGCTCTGAATTGAAGCTCTTGGACGCTGAGCTTCCCACCGCCCCGGTCCGGCGTTAAAGGCGTCTTGAGCTAGAAGGTGGGAGAGCTGAAACCGTTCAGCTGTGAGAGACAGCTCAGGGGATCCTGTCACAGTGTATCAACACCTGATGGGGGGGTGTGGGGAGGGTGTGTGTGTGATCCAAAAGGAAGATTCTAACCACAGTGGTGCCCAGCGACGGAACCAGAGGCAATGTCAGTGCGAGACTGAAGGGGGCTTGGAGCAACCCGGTGTAGTGGAAGGTGTCCCTGCTTGTCGCAGGAGGTTGGAACTAGTTGAGCATTAAGGTTCCTTCCAACCCAAACCATTCAAAGTCTGTGATCCTGTGAATGGGCACATACTGAGGTATGAGAAACTTAAAATATAATAAAAATAAACCATTTTTAATTTTTTTTTTTTTTTTCTGTGATGGTGCCTGAACACTAGAGCAGGTGCAGCCTGGAGGTCTCAATCTTTGCACATACTCACAACCCACCCAGACCTGGCCCTGAGCAACCAGCCCTTGCTAATCCTGCCATTAACAGGGGTTTGGGCTGGGCAGATGTCTCCAGAGCTCCCTTTGCGATTCTATGAGTGTCTGATATTTGGCTATTTTGCACCTGCAAACACATACATTTGTCTATTGTTTTACAGAAAAAAAATATTCTTCAGAAATAAATTTACAGCATTTGAGGAAATAATGCAAGTGTAAATTCTATGAAAAAAAAAATTAACAACTCTCCTCCTGAGTAACAGACAACTCTCAAAATTTAAAACAAGTTGAAATACACATTCCCTTCCTATTTATTTTATAAGACACAACTACAGGCTTGGATTTAACCTAATACAAAATTCTATTTTTGGAAAAAAAAAGACCGTAAGTGGAAAGTATATACATTTGAACTTTCCTCAATGTGATATTAAAGGAAGCTAAATTCTAAATATGATTTACCCCTTTCTAATTTAATCTACTGCTAGTTACAGTGGTTGATTGCATTTACCTACATTAGACATTGTTTAATTTGCCTCTATACAGAAAGTGTTTTGTTTTGTTTTGTTTTGTTTCAAGAGGCAGCAATGAGTGGCTTAATAAAAGCTTTTCTAAGTATTATAAAACACAGGCAATGATCCAGGGTGTAACACTGAGCAGAGCGAGAAGTACATCCTCACCCCTGCCAGCTGCAGATGTAGAGTGCAAACCCCGCTCAGATCAGCGAATCTACCCCGGGTGTTCACAGGCTTCAGCAGCAGCACATGGAACTGTGTCAGGCACCTGCTCCCCACTGCGCCGCGACAGCTCCAGACCCAGCACAGCCTCGGCTGGAACTGGGTTCCCGAGCCCGCCTGGGGCAGCCCGTGCCCACACAGCACGGGCAGATCCTCCGTCTCACAGGTTGCGCTCAGCACCGATGCGCTGCCAGCTACAGGGCCGAGCGCCAGTACCCTGAGAGCCACAACCGCTACGCGGCCAGGAAGGCGAGGGACACTGCGGGCAGTTCCGACCACCCTTCCCCTCAGACCCTGGGGAACCCCACGTAGCTACCACCCACACCAGTGGCTCAAATCCACGACCATGCCTCCTCTCCAGCCAATCCCTCCCTGCGACGCCCGTCGTGGCTCTCTCCGTCCTCCCTCTCGCGAGAGCTGAGACGCATAGCGGGACATCCGGGACCTTTCAGCGGGGGGTTTCACGGCGGGGCAGGATGGCGGTGGAGTCTCGCGTCACGCAGGAGGAGATCAAGAAGGAGCCGGAGAAGCCGATCGACCGGGAGAAGGTGTCGGGCGGCGGGTGCTGTGTGGCTGTGGGCGGCGGACGGGGAGCGGGGAGCGGGGAACGGGAAGGCGAAGGTGTGCGGCGGCACTGTGAGGCCTCCTGCGGGGAGCGGGGTTTGGTGCTGGCGAGCGGCTGCTCACCCGCGTGTCGCCCTGCAGACATGCCCGCTGCTGCTTCGCGTCTTCACCACCAACAACGGGCGGCACCATCGCATGGACGAGTTCTCCCGCGGCAACGTGCCCTCCAGCGAACTGCAGATCTACACCTGGTGAGTGCGCGGTGGGGCCTAGTCCCGGCCTGGGAGGAGCGGAGCCCTGCTCAGGGGCTCGCTCCGGAGAGCTGCCTGGAGCGGGTTAGCACCTGGTCCGGCGCTCCGCTGCCGGGAGGTGATGAGCGTTGTTTGAAGCAGGAGCTGTGGGGGAGCTGTCGCGGGGGCCGTTGTGCGAGGTGCTCGTTGCCCACACCGAAATTCGGTGCGGTAGGATTGCCGGTTATCGAGGCATGTAACCAGAGGCTGATGCATGCTGTGTCTTCTGTTATCACTAGGAATCTATTCAATACAGGGGTTTTCCTTTAGTTAATACTGAAATTTTGTTCTAATAACTCCGTTTTTTTCAGCAGAAGTAGCTATCCCCGGGTGCTTGGCCTGTTGTGTGAATCGTGTGTGGGTTTAAGGCAGAGCCTCTTGAGAGTGGAAGAGTGTGTTTCTTTTTGTGTGGTCAGGTAGCAGTGCTTTAACTGCTACCTGCTAAAAGAGCTGCTTTTTCTTATTTTCTGATGCAGTTTGGAGAGCTATTTTAGTCTGCATTACAAACACATTAGTTTTTGTTTGTAGTAATATATAAAAAAAAAAGCTTTTGAAAGTGAATTATGTTACTTCTTTCATCTTTTTCCTTCACGGTGTGTGCTAAAGTTATAGTTGTATATCTTGCGGTTGAACAAATCCATTTTTGGGGCTAGCAAAGCATGCAGTTCTAGCTTTTTGATGGGATTTATGGACTCAGTTCAGGCTATTGATGGTGTCTGAGCTGTTCACATAAGTCAGAATGGGCATTGTCTGTCAACACACTATTCCTTGGTCACTTGAAGCTTGGAGTCAATGTACAGCCTGTATAATTAGTTGCAATGATTGAGCCCTTTTGTTCTTGGATGTCTAGAAATGAGCTTCAGTCCTGCTCTGGTTGAAGGCTGGGGAAAGGAGGAGTGCTGCCTCTTGGAGCAGAAATGGAAATCTTGATGAAATGAAAAACTTAAATTTTTTTTCTTCCTTTCTTACATGTCCTTTAATATTCAAGAAAATATTTTAACATAGATGTCAGTTTAAGCGAGGAAACTTAAACTCTTCATTGTATAAATGCATTAAAAAAAATTATAGGCCTTCACTGTTTGAATGGCAGCTCTTCTGAGAGACTCGGAAAAGCAGACGTTGAAATGCATATAGAGATTAAGAGATTTGTCTTGATCTTGTAGTAAATTGGAAGCTAATGAGAAGCTATGTTTGCAGTGGACTGTGCTTCCAGTGCACAGTAAGTGGTGAATTCTCCCAGGTGTTATAATCAATATCTAGAGCAGCTTCTTTGTACTTGTTGGTTAGATCACAGATGTGTTTTGTGCAGTGGAACTGTGAAATCAACACCCCCCGGTAGCCAGAATGTAAGATCTTGCTCACCTTTGTGTACCAACAGAAAGTATGCAAAGGGAAGGAAATGTGTGGTTAAGCCATAGCCATATATTGATTCCATCCTGAACGCGTTTTGGGAAATTTTTTATTGCTCTTGCTTTTGAGAACATGAACCTCTTTGGCTTGTTTTTTAATGTAGGATGGACGCAACCCTGAAAGAGCTGACCAGCTTAGTGAAAGAAGTGTACCCAGAAGCACGGAAGAAGGGCACTCACTTCAATTTTGCAATTGTTTTTACAGATCTCAAGAGGCCTGGGTATAGGTAAATGGCATTTTTTCTTGGGGTTAATAGGAGACTTGGGGCACCAGAGCAGTATATTATTTTTCATTAACACAGATTTGAAAGTTCAGGGCCCATATATCAGATTTCTGAAGTTCTTGACAACAAACTGTGTGATGACTGCTGCTAACTGCCTTTTAATTGGTGACCATTGTTAATGTGCTCTCAAAGCAGTATGTGCTTGAGGCTTTGTTCACTGTTGGCAACCACCAGAACACTGACCTCCAGCTGGAGATAAAACTGTTGCTGTTAATAGGAGGCCTGGTGGGTCTGGCATCTGAGAATGCATTTCAGTTTCAGCAGTGATCTTGTTGCAGATACTGATCTTCCAAGATGTTATGAGCTAACCTTTGTCAGCTACCACTGGATATATCCTGTTCTGTAATCTGTGGGGTCGTCTTCTGTGCCTGGATGGAAGGGGGTGTGGGGTTCTCTCTAGTATTTAACTTGGTAACAGTAGAAGGTACCCTCACCCCTCTGTTCCATCAAAAAGAGGACTTGGTGTAGCTCTTCCTGATCATCTGGTACTGGAGAGAAAAGCCCCAGCATTGAGTGTATGTCACTAAACACAGTGCAGAGAATGGCTTGGGGAGGTGGTTGTGAGCTGATACAGTTCCTATTCTGCATATCTGGAGAGATTTGCCTCTGCTCACTAACTTGCCTTTCCTCTCCTGCATGCAGGGTGAAGGAGATTGGCAGCACAATGTCGGGCAGGAAGGGCACAGATGATTCCATGACATTGCAGTCTCAGAAATTCCAGATAGGAGACTACCTGGATATAGCAATTACTCCTCCGAATCGTGCACCACCCCCATCAAGCCGCATGAGACCGTATTAAGCCACTGTTTCTCTGTATGGCCACATCTTCTGTCTATTCCTACTTGCTGTTTTAAAGCAGGCTTTTTTTTTTCTGCTTTTGTTGCTAAGCAGGAACACCTGAAAACAAAGCAAAGCATCAGAAAGTCAGCTTTTAAACCTTAACTTTTAGTTTGATTAGAAGAAACACTTCTCTTTAGCAGTGCCATCATCCTATCCCCAAGTGTTATAGTTTGAACATGAAGTTAGTGTGTCCAATGTTTCAAGATTTCCATGAAATACGACCAGAAGGATTCCAGGTGTTCTGTAGTTCTGTCTTTTTTGGAATAAAGATGGATGCTGTTGATCTTTTGATGGTGTGTTGGTGTTTGGTTTTGTTTTTGTTAAAGTGCAAGTCACCTTTTAAGCAGAAGTTAAAGCACTCCTGGGCTTGAGGAGTGGAGGCAGGTGGCCTAATGGGGATTCTATGTATTTCTGTGTGTTTCTTAAGCTACTGCTAGCTGGAGTTTGGAGGATGAGCATTTGAGCAGTGTGGTCAAAGGTGGTGCTGCTCTCCTTGCTGATGTGGGTATGTTGACAGAGGAAAGTCAGAGATGAGCTGTGTACAGCTTCCTGTCCTGCAGGAGTACAAGGGGAGCCAGGGCAGACCCCTGTGGCTTGCAGGGGTTGCTCCAGCTTGTGCCAAGAAAACAGTCCATGGATCAGGAGTGATCTGGGTGACACCGGTATATCCCAGGATGCTGAGGAGCTGGTGGCCTTAGCAGAGGAAGATATGGTTCAGCACACTTCCTTGTCAGCCTTACTTGAGTACTGGAGAACTAGTGGTACCTTTAGAACCGGAAAGTATAAAGGTGTTGCTTTTCTTAGAATAGTGGTCTCCAAACTTTTTTTTTATTTATTTTTAAATCACATACCCCTATTGGTATAAAATTTCCGAGTGTACACCCCCAAGCTTATTTATAAATTAATACTGTACTGATACGTACATTAAAAACTACACCAAAATAGGTGTAGAAGGGTGAAATACTGTTTGTGTGTACCACTTTGTCTTGTCTTGTGCACCCCACTTTGGAGACATCTGTCTCAGAAGATGGGAATAGCTGCAGAGGCCTGGCCAGAAGACATCTGGTATTTTCAGGTGGAGGACTAAGGAGAGCAGACAACTGTTTCTTATTGAAGACACAGCGGCAAGTGCTTTGCCCTGATGGGCTCTTGCCTGCAGTTCAGATGAACTGAGGAGGTGAGGCAGGTCTGTGCTCTGGCAGTGCATGTGGGAGTCCTGACTTTGACCACCAGGTTCTTCTTTGCCAAGCAAACCGTTAGGGTGGAGGCAACTGCTCGCATACCTGTATCTCCTGGGCTGTTAACCACAAGCAATACATTGTCAGCATACACCAACCAAGAAAACAGCCAGTTTTGATATCCAGAACTCTAGGGAAAGCAAGTACTGTAGCCTCTTTCCCTTGGTTATTTTCTATGTATCTAATGAATACATAGGATTTTTAACCCTACACTGGCCAGTCTGAGCTGGGTGCATCTTGCTGCTTAGCCCTCAGTGAGGTGGCTTTTCACAAACACTTTCAGCTTGTATTGAGCACCAGTTGCTCAATTCAGCCATTGAGTGTAGGCACCAAGGAGCTGTGAGGTGTCAAGGTTCAAGGCTGTTCTGTGATAAAAAGTACTGATGAAGCTGGATGTGCTGGGGGTGTTCAGCAGCTTCTGGAATCTCAGACTGGACAAAGGGGTGGCCGAGGTGTCTTGCTTGTCCATGGGGAATCTGGAATGCCTGGTGCCTTCTTCAGGAGCAGGAGAAGGAAGGGATAATCCATCTCCCAGTAAATCAGTGCAACATGGTAAGGTAGGGCTGTGGCTTCCCATAGCTCAGTGCTTGTCAGTTTCTTCTGCTGCTGCAGGGGGACATGTTGGAGAGGTGCAGGTGCCCCATGGTGCACAGCAGGCTCCAGCTGTTACCTGGGTTGTGAGCCCAGTTGATCAATGGCATCTGGCCAGTCCAGAGAGAGCCAGGCACTTGTTTTCTGCAAGTTCTGCCCCTGCGTGCTCAGGGAGAGGTGAGAGCAGGAGTAGAAGCCATAGCTGCTCCTTAGGGCTTTCCCCTTCTTCACCTAAGGCCTTAGAAGAGCAGAGGCTGATTGAGGTAAGTGTTCCTGTTTGCTGAGGACAAGGCATCTGTGCAGAGTAGCCTGAGGGATTTTAGGTTCAGTTCTGCCCGTGGTTCACCCTCTTCTGTCCCCCCTCTGGTTTCTCATTTAATGAGTTGAGATTTCAGCCTTCATGAATGACCCTCATTTGCAGAATTGCCTGCTTCTGACACACTTTCTCCCAAGATGGAAGAGGTGGAAAAATGCTCCCCACCCTTTCTGAAAGAGAGCTCAAGAAAAGACAATATAAACGCTGTTTTATAAAGGACTGAGCAGTGGTGGAACTGGTCTAGTGTGGCCAGAGGAGGGATGGGTAGGATGTTTTGCCAGGGTTCAGGCAGACACCTCTGGTATAAAGGGGGACTCTCCACAACACTGCTGCTCTGAGGAGCCCACATGTACCAGCTTAGTGACTCCTGTGTCACCAGGAGCAGGTTTGGTCAGGCTTGGGCCTCCTGCCACCTGCTGCATCATAACCATTGGCTTCTGGCACCTTACAGACCTGGGCAGACACAATGATGACCACTGCTGTGTGGCTTGGGTGCCACAGGGCATCATCTCTGCTGCAAAATGAGGTCAGCCCTGCAGCAACCAGCACGTGGTTAGGGAACTGCACAGCCTCTCCGCAAAGGCAAGGGGGTACACAGAACTATGGGCATTTCCTCATTTTTTCCTGTTTTTTGCTTTAATTGCATTTAAGGATAATTCTCAGAAGTAAATGTAGTCAATACATAAAGCAACATCAGCAAGGAAGCCTGTGTCTATGACTCAGCTGCTCTGAGAGGTGGCTTGGCTTTATTTTCTGCTGGATTGGGAGACATGGCCCAGTGAGGTCTTGTTCCTGCTCCAACTGGGCAGGTCTTTACACACTTCAGAGGAAAGGAGGAACAGCTACTGGCTTTGTATTCAGTTGCCCATAAAGCAAAATCACCAGGAAATGAACATGCAGAACTGCTTTCAGTAGCAAATACTGGAGCCTGACTACTTACGTTTGGAATTCATGCTACGGAACCTCAGCTGACCTCTTCCACAGCTGCTTTGGGATAAACATCTCTCAAAAAAGAGATTTTCCCTCAACCACATTTGTTAAATTTTCAATTTAATAAATTGAAAAAAAGGTGTATAAAAAATGCCCTTTTTTTTTTTCTTTTCTTTTTCTCACACGAAGAACACCTCCTAACCATTACCTTGTTACACCTTACATAAATATTGCTGCTGCTCTTGTTATCCAGACTTTCATTTAACAGGGGGAAGGGGGTGAAGATCCACCTTTGACATGCTCATGCCTTAAACAAAGGACTCTGTTTTCACAGTTCTTACAGGAGCAGCCTTTTCAGTGGCAGCAGGACCCTTTATGAATTCTTCTGCAGTGCTTTTTGGAAGGGCTACCAGTGTCTCTGCTGAAGGATCTGATACCCAGCTTAATTCCCTCCCTAGTTCAGCATTGAGGACAACTGGCATGCACATGTTGCAGCACAGGTTACTGCCATCAGACACCCTCCTTGCTCAGGCACCGTGTTCACGGAGTGGAGCAGTTGAGGAGGCTTAAATTTTGCTTTACAGCTCTGGTCAAAAGCAGAAATGGGCATGATGCAAGATGCAGCAGGAAAGCATTAGGTATTATCAGCATGTTCTCACTCTTGCAGTGGAAAGTATGGAAAAATTACAAGGTCTCTGAAACCCAGATGGCAACAGCTATGGCCATGGTCAAAGAACAGTGCTGTAAGTAATGCAACAGCTAAGATAGGACATGCTGAAACCAAAGCAATTACCTGCTGCTGCTGTCTTAGCCCTTGTGTCTAGACATTATTGCACATCATCTGGGTTAAAAAAATAAAGAAAAAAAAGCAGCATTCAGTTCCCCCAACACGACAGGATCCTGAGGAATCTGGAAGTGCTCAGGGAACAGCAGTGTCAGGAAACCTTACCAGAGCAGCCCAACAGACAGGATACCATTCCCTGAGCAGCTTAAACTGCCAGTGAAGGAGATGTCCTAGCTCCTGCTGGCCCCAAGCCTTTCCCTTCTCTTGCTTCAACACCCACCCCTGCCTTTGCAGGCAAGCAGTGATTTGGGTCAGTATAGAGTCCATGAACAATTTAACCTTG
Source organism: Neopsephotus bourkii (assembly GCF_033783945.1). Classification (NCBI taxonomy): domain Eukaryota; kingdom Metazoa; phylum Chordata; class Aves; order Psittaciformes; family Psittacidae; genus Neopsephotus; species Neopsephotus bourkii. The sequence continues at coordinate 7,129,325 of NW_026902113.1, forward strand.
GAAGCCAGCCATTAGTTCCCGGTGGCTGGGCAACAAGAATGGCTTCTCCTGCAGCCACAATCCTGTGATGCAACAGAGGGCAAGGCCCAGCAGCTGGGAAAGAGGAAAGGTGGGACTGTGCAGCAAGGCCTGAGACTGGTTCACAGCAATTGCGTAAGCAAGCATTGGGCAGTGTAACCACCACGGCCTTAATTACAGGGCTGTAAGCCAGGAATACATTGTATCAAGGATAGAGAAAGCTTTTGCCAACCTTCCTGCTGGGTATTCTGCAAACTGCCCTTCACAGGGCTTTTCCTCAGAAGTGCGTGGGTAGCACAACCTCCTCTTCCATGGACCTACATGTGCACATTTGGGCTTTTTTAAAACTCTTCAACTTGAATTAGACAAGATCAAAGAAATTCATGGACCTGGTCAGCTCCTTACCATGATGTCAGCTGCCTCTTTGTGAAAGCAGGTATTACTGTAAGGACAGCACAGGAATCATGTTTAAGTTGCTAGATTACATAGCCAGCATTTACTGATGTTTTCCTGGTAGGAAGTTGCATCCTGTGGACTAGCCTGACATACATGTGATTCCATAGTGTGGCCACTGGATGTTGTCATTGCTCCTTATAAATGTCACAGGCTCCATGTTATCATCCCATAGGAAAAAAAAAAGACTCCCAAAATACAAGGCAGTTTCAACATCAGCTGCAGCTGTTGATGGAACACATGCAACCACCACACGTACTGGATCATCTGATTAATGACAAGAGGGAGCAAAGCAAGTATCACATCATACAGAAGATTTAAAGCATGCATGGAGCTTTAAATAACCAAGGAAGCCTTTTACTGTGAGCATGGTGAGGCACTGGAATGGGTTGCCCAGGGAAGTTGTGAATGCTCCATCCCTGGCGGTGTTCAAGGCCAGGTTGGACAGAGCCTTGGGTGAGATGGTTTAGTGTGAGGTGTTCCTGCCCATGACAGGGGGATTGGTACTAGATGATTTTAAGGTCCTTTCCAACCCTAACTATTCTATGATCGTAAATCTGGACTCCAGTTATTGCTCCAATGACTTATAAACATGTCAATAAATGCACAATGGAAGGCACTAAAAGTGATGGTTGTCATTTACCCACTCAAAGACTATCTGAGAAGTTTCATTTCACTGTGAGATCTTTATTTGTATTTAACCTCAGGCAAAATATTTCCCAGAGAAGAAAGCACTGACAACCGTAAGGGGATTCCTCGACAGAACAACTGAGATGCTCCTTTGACAGCAAATGGGATTGTGGAGAGAAGCTCCTGTTAGCTGACACACTTGATGTACTTTAAAGAGTGAAAAAAAATAATAAATTAAGAACCTGAGCAAACAGAGGAAAACTAAAGGCGTTCTTTTTTTTGGGTCCTTCCCAGATGTCCCTAAACACTGAAGTGCAATTTTGTGCTGGGTTCAGTCTTTCCTGACTGCAGGCTACTGCTGATGACGTGATCTGTTTTCACCCTTCCCTTATATCTGGCAGAAGCCAAGTTTGAGACTACTGTTGGGGAGGACAAACTAGAAGAGAAAACAGAATTAATTGTCCTTTCAGTGGCTCAGCAAATGGAAGGAATCCATCACAAAACTGCACAACCAACTTAAATTCTGTTCAACAAACCAACCCCTAGATTCTCTTCAAGAGAACTGGTGAAACAGCCTCAAGTGGAAGCATCCAACAATTAAACTAAATTAAGCACAACACAAAACCATACTCTGAGTCAATTTTGTTTGTTTTCAGGTGATGACTGTCCCTTACAGAACCACTGTGTTTGCTTTTTATTTAGCTGGTTATGCAAACTGCACTTTCTGACAGGCCAGAGCTGTTATCACTCACCCCACAAGCCAATGTGCAACTTCTAAGCTCTTTTGCATTATTCCCTCTTTGATGTGTTATATTAGTGAGCAGTGCGATAAGCCTTTCCTCAGCATTAGTGCTGGCTTAAGTGGAGTTTTATGCTCCTCCAGCCCCATAGTTACATCTTTAGTTGTTCCAGTATTTGAACTCATGCCACACAGCCAGCTGTGGGACAGAATTGATATGAGTAAAGAAAACAAAGACAAAGCAAAGGCACAAGTTTCCCTCCCCAGCTTAGTCTGAACACAGATCAGTTTCCAACACAGCTTATGCTTTCACTTCTGCCAACTTTCCCCTCCTCCACCCCCGATACTCAACCTACTGCTTAAGCCTTACTGAAATCTAAAAGATTTTCAAAGATAAAACCAGACAATCTAAAACTAATTTTTTATTATATCCCCTTCAGAGCCATGGCCCTGCTACAAAGAATAATACAAGTACAAACAGCAGTATTACATGTATTAGGGTAATACTGTAGGCAAGGAAAACAAAACTAGCTAGTCAAACTTCATATCTAATTCCAGAAAGTCTCATGCCAGCATCATGTCATAGTATCTTGAGTAAACCAGAAGATCAAGACTTCAATTGTCATCTTGAAGATAATTTGTATCTCAAAATATTAATTGAATCTCTTCCATATTAATGAAATAGCTATGAAACGTAGCAGAAAACATTGTGTAATAGGCAAGAAAAATTATGCCAGTGGCTTATGGTGAGAACCCCAGCACTGCTGGGTACAATTCCACAGCTCCCTAATGGATAAAAAGAAAGTGAAGTCCAAAGCCATTTAGGGAAGTTTAGGGGAAAAAAAACCCCAAACATTTAGAAGACCTTCTGAGAATTTCATTAGTTGAAGGTGGTGGGGGAGAGAAACACTGCAAGGTCCAGGACAGCAGTGCTGTTCCTGTTCTGATTCATGCTAAATGGAGCCTTTCAGGGTATCTACCTGGCTTCAGGGCAAGAGAGTAGCCATGAAGTACATGGAGAATGGAGGCTCTGAAACCCTCCTGCTTAGTAATGGTAAATCTGTCAGGCTGAAAGATTCTTGCTCAGTAGCAGAATGCTTTGTACAGTTTTCAGACCATGAAATTCCATGCCTAGCATCCAGCCCATTCAGTGGTTTTAGTCTGTGAAGATGCTGGAAGCAAGTCTGGCCTTCCCTCACTTCAGGAGTTGGGTATAACAAGTAAGGGTTTTTATAGCAGCCATCAAATTTATGTAGTATTCAAAAATGTTAATCAAGCTCAAAGACTGACTCATAATAATACATATTTTTTAAACAGAAGTTAACACAGAAAAATGACAGTATGCTCAGGCCAGACCTAGTAGAAAAATCATCTTCTCCAGTTGATTTTATATAGCAGGAAAAAGGCACCTTTATTTGCTAGGTTTTAACCAGGATACCTCAAATCAACTGGAAAAATGGGGCATCTCTGGATGTCTGCATATCCCTAGGACTTAAAAATGTGCAGCTGTATCCAGAAAGTTCAGAAAAGCATACTCTTCTCCTCATCTCCCTTATCATATGCTGCATGCCTGCCCTCATGCAAATGACAGCATTTTAGCCATCAACAGGAAGACTACATACAGCTGATAAGGGCAGTCCTGAAGTCATTCAGAGAAATAGCTGACACTGGAAACAGCAAACCGGCTCCACAGAAGGATACGTAGCTGGGATTTCTTGTGGACAAAAATAAAGGTTTTTTTTTCTACTAGAGATTTAAATATTGACTACCAGATACCAAAGAAGTGCCAACCAGCTCTGAGAACTTAAGCTTGGTCAGCTATTACAGGGATGGATGCAAGCAACACCACCACTTACAGAATGCACATGGCAGCAGAAGATCACCTACATGCCTGCCATCAAATAATCCCAGCAGTTGAAGATATATGTAACCAGTACAAATTGTGCAAGACATTTTCAAGTAATTCATATTTGAACATGAGTCACCTTGATTGAATAAGAAGTCATGTCCTTTTAGGGCTACGAAGGTTATACTGTCAAAAGGAAAACATGCATAGCACCTAATAAAATATCGATGTAAGAAAGCTATATTAAGAAAGAAGCAGCAGCATAAGATAATGCCTGTCAAGTAACAGTAACTGATGCAGGAATATGTCTTAGTATTGCAGAAGTGACTAATAGCATAGTACTTTAAACAATAAAGCAGGACTTAATTTTCCAGTTTAAAAAAAGGCCTGCTTCTGTAGAAGATACCAAATACTGCTGAAGTACCACACACTTCAAACTCAGCCCTGAAGATGTTACCGGAACAACCAGAGATATCCACTGTCTGGCACAATAAACTGGACTTTCCCTTTACTGCAACCTAACTACACTTCTGTAAACCCCACAGCAAACAAATACTTACAAACATGAGAATGAGGTGAGAAGAACTGAAACACTACCTCAAACATGACCCTAGTCCTCTTTGAAATGTATTAAAGCACATGCATGTAAAAACCTTCAATAAATTTTGCCAATAGTTTCAATAAAAAATGAAGCACAAGTTGTGAGCTCAAACAAGTGTATCTGTATCATGGATGAACATTGTCTCCATTAAAAAAAAACTTCTCGTTTGTACGACTCTTTCCTCCCACCAGTATTTTCTTCTGCTTTTTGAGCTTGTTACAATCCATTGATTATTTCACATTGATGAACCTTGTCTCAGCATGGTCTTCAGCTTGATTTCAGATGTTTGGCTTGAAAAGTTCAGGATATCCTCTGGAATTATATCCAGAAAAGTTCATTAACTTCTCTCAATTATATTTTGAATTAGCCAAAGACACAGAGATTGAGAACTTTATTACCTTGAGGAGGAAAAAAAAGAAGGGTCAAGCTTTCCTCTATTTGAGTACTCAAATGGATTACAACTCCAAGCATACTAAGAGACTTACTTTTATCTGTCTCATTGTGGGATGTGATTATTATTTGACACTATACATGCTCCCTGTACACCTTACCTAAGTAATCTGTGCTGACTCCAAGTTTAACCAATAATCAACAAGTGTAATATACATTATATTAAATCAGGAATAGCTACATTTGATCGAGTTGTCACAAATACTCTACTCAAATCAATTGAGTTATTTTAAAAAGCTATTATTCCATTGTTCAAAGATTACTCATACTTATTGTAGACTAATTCACCTCGCATATTGTTCATAAGGCAGCTTTGTATTTCAAAGAACTTTGTCTTTGCCAAAATGACTGTGAAATTGGTCATGTCACTTATATAGCTTTCTCCTGTTCCTCAGTTTTATTGCCTAAATTTACTCAGAAGAAAGCATTCACTGGCGCTTTGATTGCCATGAAGCAAAATATGCCAAATGATGAAACAGTAAAACTCTACCTTAATTTTTTTGAGATGGGAGGATTCAAACACAATCAGTTATAATATTTGTCAATGATAACATTTGTTCTTTACAAAAAGGCAGTCAGATACCAGGCAAAGAATATTTAGTCATATCAATAAGAGTTATTTTTGTAGCTGAAGAGCAAGCAGCTGCATGAATTTCTACATGCATTACAGCATCTTCATAGCTTCTCCAAATTAAGTTATACATAATTTAATATACATAAGCAAATTCATAAAATCTAATCATACCTGTTCTCTTTGTTGCAGTAATCTGTGACATCACTTTCGTATTTTGTAGCATTTCTTGTCTCAGTCTCCATTTCTTTGGTGTTGGAGTCTACTTTACCACTATACTTGCACAGGATCTACAGGAAACATTAAAATGGAATAAAAATAATTATTTAAGAACTCAAAACAGGATTACAATTTATGAATTTTTAATAAGTAGCAGAGAACTCTTTCTTTTTGAAGAACAAAATTTGATAAGTGCTTTAATTTTACTATTCTGATACTAAAGCTATTTAGGGAAAAAAATAAAGTACATCAGCTAACCTGTAGAACATCATCTGGTATCTTTGTTATTTCTGGAGGTGGAGGAGTATTGAGTAACTGGTCATAGTCTTTTATTTTGGGAGGAGAAGGGTCTCTGAAATGTTTAAGATACTCAGAGCTCTCAGCAAAAGAAATGCTGTCCTCGTGTTGTTTATCTGTTTCATCGTTCTTTGTCACCAACTCAGTCTTCCCCTCCTGCTTCACCTCCTACAAAAGAGATATTAAATGCCTTCAGTTAATTTAAGTTTAGTATTTATTAAGTGTTCTTACAAAGTTACCGTTAGAAAGATCTACAATGATGTAAGAAAAAGTAGTATTGGAAAGGAATCTTAACTGAAATTTGAAAAAGCGTTTATGGTAAAGTCTGTGAAAACGTACAGAATTGCTATTTAAGAACTTAGCTTCCTCTTTTATCCATCTTGTTTCAAAATCTGGGCACTGTGGTGTTCCTGTGTGACTGGGAAGAGGCTGTTCATTTGTCTCTGGTAACCTTGATAATACTGTACTGTTTGATCTGTAAGGGGTTTTCACATCAGGAGTACAGAACACAGGCATCATAGGAGAAGCCATCCAGTTAGCTGCTGAAATTAAGGGGAGGATAATAAAAATGTCATATACACACACACATATATAAACATTATCAGTTTCAGTGCCTCAGTTTAGTTCTCCAAGTCTGCTAGCTTATCATATATTTGCATGTTCTAAAATACCCGAATAATTTTAGTTACTTTTTAGTATAAGGAACCATCCAAGTTACAGAATTCCATAAGACCTGAAAATGTAAAAAACAGTAGTAAATCTAGTGCCACTACAGCAGATAACTGAAAAAGCTCAACCTAAATCAATATTGCTTTAGCTTCTAGCATACTCAGTTATTCCTATGTTTGTCTCAAATGTTCAAAGCCAGGCTGGACAGGGCTTTGAACAAACTGTCTGGCGGAAGGTTTCAACCCCCACGGCTGGGGGTTGAAACTAGATGGTGTTTAAGGTCCCTTCCAACCCAAACCATTCCATGATTCTATTCTACGATTCTGTTTTCAAGAAAACAGATTACATCTCCTCTCACAGAAGTTTTAGTACTACTCTTGAGAGATCTAAGTTACTGTCTCTTTCCAAACAGTTTCTTTCTCATCTTTAAAGAAACCTAACAGGTATTCTAAGGGGGGGTTTTGGGGGGGAAGGGTAAGTTGGCAAACCAGTATTTTTATCAAATAAGGAAAAGTAGCAGTTACAAAATAATGGATCCCTCTTCATAATTCTAGATGAATGCGAGTAGAAGAATTAGCAAAGATTTATACTGCAACAAGGCACTTTCCCACAGAAGCCAACAACATTCCATTTTCTTGATTTTAGTGCTCATACAATGGCTGGGCCTGAACTAACTATAGTTAACAAAAAACACAGTTTAAAAAGCCTACCATATGTTTACAATGCATTTACACATGCATTATATAAAAAACACATATGTGTATTTATTTCACATTTTTTTAACTTACCATTATCAGTTGTCACTTTTGATTTTGACCCAGGAGTGACCATGATTTTCCTGGGTGTCATGTCTTGTACAGTCACTTCATGATCATCTTTAACCAACCTGAAAACCAAAACCCTTTATTAGCTCTCAAGTAATACAAAGAAATCACAAGTACAGGAATACTGCCAACCTGATCACTTTTCTAGCATGTTTATCATCCTGCAGGTCAAAAATTTATTTCCTCAAAGATGATTTTGTCATAGATGTTTCATCTATGAGTCTACCAAACAATTTGTAGCATGCAAATGTTTAGTCCAGTCACACATTTTCAAATGCAGTAAGATTTCAATCCAAGGCAATAAAAACACCCCAAAATGAAAAAAAAACCCAAAAAACAAAAACCACAACCAACAACCAACAAACCCAAAAGGTGTCCAGTGTAGAACTAATTTTCTTTGTCCCAGATGATCAGTTCTGTGTTAGGAGTACAGTATTTTACATTAAATTCTCTGTTGCCTGCAGGAGTCCAAACAACATGAGGAAACCTTTTTGGCTCTTAATTTACCAACATTAGTGTGAACATTAGAAGATTTTAAATTCAGTTTTAGTTTGGAATAAGTTTACTGATGTTACTCACTAGCTGACTTGAATGAAAAGCCAGTTAACAGTAATTTCACAAAACTGGAAACTGAAATTTTTAAGGTTCTTTTTTCACAGCTAAGATTCTAGTGGAAGAAGGGTGTAGGCAGTTGAAGAGACAATACCAGACAAAAAGTGGAAGCTTACCTAAATTCTACACAAAAATGTGTCTATAAGAAAGTGATTTAATGTGTAAAAAGTTATCTTAACTACAAGAACTAGGTTTAGAGCTTCTCCACAAAAAGCCTAAGCTTAAAAATCAACAAAATATCCATTTGAGGCAGTGTATTTTAGATTACCACATGTCAAATTTTGAGAGGAAAAAAGTAGTAACTTTTCAAGTCAGTGCTGTGTTGGAAATATTCTGGGTACCTAAAATCATATGAGTTTTAATTTTTACAATGGAGAAAAACAAGTGTAACAATAAACACTTTCATTTGGGCACTTTCTGTTTTTCTTTTCTTTCCTAACTACTTTAGGTTTCAGTTTTGTAGTGGGTGCATCGAAATATATTTTTGTTCTCACCCACTTCAAAACTGAAAACCTGAAACACGAAGTTGGAAGAGTTGACATCTTATAAATATTTTTTAAGAACTTTGCTGCTGGACAGGTTTCAGCCAGGAACAATCCCTGCATGCCACACCTTGGGTTTTGTGTTTATGTTTGCTGGTTTAATATGCTAAGCCTTCTCACTAAGAGGAGAGATGAGAGCTTTCTGAAGGTAACAAATTGTTGAATTGTTTCAACCTCTATCAAACAGCAAGCTGACTCTAACATAATGTTGCAAAATAAACAAAACAAGCCAAAATACAGTTAAACAACATTTTAACTCTACTGACTCCATGTTATGACCTCTCAAGTAGTTCTGAATCCATCATAACCAGTGCATGTTCTGCTGTTTTGGTCTTAATGTGTTGAAGAGCAATCAAGCTATAACTAATTCTCTAGAGAATTTGAATATTACCATTAGGAGTGTGGAAGGCTGCTAGTGTGATTCTTTTTCTCTCTGGTGGACTAATTGTTTCAACTAGAAGCTGCAGAAATAGAATCTACATTTGTGGCTGTATCCATTTATAAATTACAGCCATGATTAAGGCTGATGACCACATTTAAAGCAGTTCTCATTAAATGGGGAAAGTGGTATAAAAATTGCAAAAAGTTACAGTTATTAAAAGAACTTCAACTGCATTATAAGCTGGACCTGTTTTTTAAATATTATTTGAGAATTAAATTATTGAAAATTATTATATTATTTTCAATTCATGTTTTAGGATTCAGTAACAGTTTTCCTGCTATTCCAATTCAAATACTATAGAGCTTTATAGCGTGATAGTATTTACACAGCTATTTAAAATGAGAGATCCCCAAACTATTTTAAAAGAAAATTTATCTTTTCACTTCCTCCTTTCCCCCCAGTAATCTTAAATTAAAAAAACAAACCCCCCAATCAATCAACAAAAACAAACAAAAATAATCAACAAACAACCAAATCCAAAACCAACACAAAAACCCCCAATTCCCCCCCCCCCCCCAAATGTAACCACTGCAGTAAACTGGATATTTGGGGGCTAGTCACGTAAATTGGCAAATATCAGGGATTAAAAAGGTGGATTATTTCCACAACCTATTTTGAATATGGTTCTTATTGTTTGAACAGTTCCTCTAGATACCAAGGATTTAGCTACAGAACAATGAGTTTCTTCAAAATACTCTCAGCTTTTCTAGTTGAACCTGTTGCCACTATTAAGTGTAAAAACATGATCTCACTACCTTTACAGTGCCTCAGGAGTATAAAACAATTCCTTTTTTTTTTTTTTTAATTTTAATTACAGCAGTGAAAATCTGGAGATGTCTTTTCATGAGCAGACTGGAGCAAGGGGAATGTGGGACTGAATAACCAAGAGATAATACATCCTTTCTACAATAAGGAATTTCATTCAAAGCTTTACAGTTTTTTTCTGAGTCTATACTCCTTTTTTAAAAGCTTTTTAAACCTTTAAATTGGCCATGTAATACCTACTGCAGACAAGACATCCTCAAATCCAAGGTTAAGGAAAGCAAAGATCACAGATATACTGTGCATTTCCCTTCGGAAAGAGATTGTGTATGGAAGATTCTTATTGTGGTGCAGTCAAGGGAAGGACTATATAGGAGATGGGTTTCATGGCAGCATTTGGCACTTCAAATGGTACACCAATAGACACAAGACACAGGATTAACCAACTGGTAGACCTATCACCTGCTTGAAGACAAAGAGAAAGGCAATAGCAGCAAGAAATTAATACAGCAAGAGGGAGCTACAGAAAATTCAGTAGATAAACGATCTGAAATGAAGCAGTTTACTTACTTCTCGCTTGTTTGAGCAGTTTTGTGCATAAGTGACATTGTATAATCTTCATTCATACACATGGTATGTTCACTAATGCCAAAGTGTTCCAGTTTTGGTGTTACACACTCATAATCGTCCATCTTCAGCTTACATTTTGGTGTTTTGGGCAAAGTACAGGGTGTCAGTGGTTTCAGTGGAGTCCTGTTTAAATTTGCTTGATGCACATTTGTTGCGTGTTGTCCTTCCACTGCACCCCAAGGCCTGTAGAAACTGTATTGTGAAAGACCAAAATCAGAAAGCCGGGGGTTACGCAGCGGGTCTGCAGGCACCAGTGACTTCTCAGTACCAGCAGGCAGATCAGGTGCATCATCTGTTTTGTCTTCATCAGATTTATTCTGAACAGATGCTGTTGAATCACTTTTAACTTCTTCCTCTTCCTCCTCCTCCTGCTCCTCCTCCTCCTCCTCCTCTTCGTCTGCTTGGGAAAAGTAATAAAAAAATATAATTATGTCAGAAGTTTGTTATAATAATTTACAAAATAAATTGAGAGTCCCCTCCTTCCCCCAACCTCCCATATTAAATTTTTTTTTAACTCACTACTGTAAAGAACAGATTCCTTCTTTCATTTTAAAGCAGTGAACCTGAAGCTACGACAAATATCAAAAGCCCATATCAGGCTAAGCAATATTTATAATATAGGTCACACATCGACTTGATGTCACTCTATTGGTAAATATTATTTATAGGAAAAATTAAATGGTAAGAATTTTACACAAGCGTATTTTCAATAGAAATCCTCTCCCTGCATGGAGTGGGCAGCAAGTCCAAACCTTAAATATATTTATTTGGTTTTATTTCAGTGCAAGAGTGGAAATTAATAAAAAAATATAGAATGTAAATGACAATAACAAAATATGTCCAGAACTGAAAATGTTTTTAAAGAACGAACGAAGACTGCACACAGTATTAGAATGCTCATTCTCCTGAAAATCAAAACTGAAAAAGGGTTATGAAGCAGCAACTAAAAACCTCATGAAAGACAGTAGCTTTTTAGATAACAGAGTCCACTGCAGAAATAAGCAAAGTGTAATCTGTACATTTTTGTAACTCACAAATAATAAACTGAAACACATTTGTGAACTTTTGCATGATGCAGGAAGTGTGTGGGACAGAGGCATTAACTTTTTATGTGTGTCAGTACTATGTGTTCAGATACACTTAGCTTAAAAATGCATCTTAAAAAGTAAATTAACTTATAGGTCTGTTTGGAGTCTTCTGTAAAGGCAGAGATAGGACAGGAAGGAAGGTGCTATAAAATCAGAGCATTCTGCCATATCTTTATAAAACACAGTTGAAATTGCTTAACTTAGAGGTGAATATGGTCCACAACCACAATTTTGTTCTGTGTATATGACTAGCTAACACTCTGGGGAAAGTTACTTAAGGTGTGGCTTCTATAAGATTGAGCCCTTGATACCAAAATGGGTACCAGTGTGTAGTAAGGACAGCTGTAGTGTTTTAAACTCATCTGGCATATCTGGATTTTTAACAGAGATTCTGTGTACCAACTGGCTTAAGGATCTCCCTCCCCCAAATGATCAAGCTACCACTGCTTGCCTCATGTCACCTGATCCTTCTGTGTGCTTCTCTTGTCCCATTTGTGCTGCAGAGCACATTATTTCAAGATTTTCCCAACAGTGACTCAGTTAATGGAATCATCACATATGAATTAGTTTAGATGCATCTACAACTGTTTCCCATGCATGAGAAGCTGAAGCAGCAGAATTCTTCAATTTATAAAAACACGTTTGCTACCATGTTTTCTGAATATAACTACTATTGGAGGAAAAATACCCCAACAAAACAATAAAACCCAATCAAACCACAACACACACTAACTTAAAAGCATGCCAGGAGATCTAAATATAAGCTTTTCTATTTGGTTTATTCCACTTGCATCAATCACAACAAAATCTTTTACTCTCTGGCTATTATTATATAGCAAATAGCATAGATGCACTTGGATCTCTAATTAATAGAAATATACACAGAGCTAAAGAGAAATATTTCATAAAATAACATTTGTCTTCATGTACTGTATTGCCAAGATACATTACCTGTAGAATCTTTGACACACGTTTTATAGCCATTCTTCTGGAACAGTTTTCTTATTTCTTCAAGATCCTCTTCATTTCTTTTCATCAATATTTCACTTGCCTTCATAAACTTGTTAATTGCTTGTATTCTAGAGCAACTCTTATGAAGACTGGCATTAAAAGCTTCCTTTGGGGGCAAAGGGAAACATAAAATACTGTTTTTTGAATAGCCACATGGTAGGTGTTTACACATGTGTTGGGAATAAGTATTCAACTTCAATTCATGAAGATAAGCAGCAAATTTAGGCCTTATATATACCAAATAATTAGGTTACAAAATATCAGGAATATATAGGGCATGAGTGCACAAAAACTTAACAAAAGTTGGACTAAGACGCCAGTTCATAGTATGGTAGCTACTTGCTCGTAACCTTTCAAATGGAAGTATATGCTTTTACTTCGTAAAGTATGAGATAACAGCAATTAGTTTGTATTATAATTCCCCATGTCAAAGAATTAGTGCATAGCACTCAAGTTTATAGCCTATATTACTTCTCAATTACTTCTACACTTTCTCATTTCTATAGCCCATCTTTCCTACTTTTATTAAAGAAATAAAGAACATTCTTCACAAGTTTAACTGAATGGCTGAAAGTACTGAAACTTCTATGAAGATTTTCTTTATTCTAAGTGCTAGTCATTGAATACAGGCATACCTCTTCTGTAGCGAGCTGCCGCTCCTAGATCCTTCTCCCCTATACACACGCCTTGGCACCCCATTACACCCTGATACCTTTGTCCCCTGCTGATCCAAGTGCCAACAGTGACTGCAAACTAATAAACACTGCTAAATCTACTTTAAGTCACCCACAATTTCTTGGGCACTAACCTGACATCCATTTTGAAAACTTAATAAATAAATGTATAAAAATAAGGGTCAGAACTGCTGATTACAGAAATCTTAAATCAATAATCAAAACAGAGCTGTAAGTTTACACAACGCCCCTCCCCAAGTTTTCAAGAAGGAAGCAAGTTTAAGTGTTACCTTCAGAGAACTCACTTCACGACGGAGATCACTTAAGACTTTCATTGGAGGTACATCTTTATGTTCTTAGATATGCACGTTCACATAAAAAGGTTTGGAATAGAAAAAGAAATATTAGAATTTCAGCATGCAAGTACGTTCTACATCAGAATGTGATCGCCTCTGTTGGAGATATTGAAGTTACATATTAGAGTGAGCCAAGATACCCATCAGCCCACCAAAGGTAGACCTCCACACGCCCAGAGGAGCCCAGAGGCACAAGGGCAGGGGGAACCCAAACCAAGGGTCCCCAGGGAACACCCCCGCACACTCAGGGCTATCCCGGCAGAGCCATCACCCCAGACCCCGTGTGTGCCGCCGCGGACAGAAGGCAAGGCCTGCACTTACCGGTGTTCTCTCCATGTAGAGCCTGCTCCAGTTGTTTCAACTCCTTCTCGAGACTGACGGCCACGGTGCGCAGCTTACTGAAGAAGTTCCTCGACGAATCCATCGTCTGCGGGAAAGAGGAGCGCTAAACAGACAGTGCCACAGCCTCAAACCGCGGTAACAGCCGCCAACGCCTGCCCGAGAACCACCGCTGAGGTAAAAACGGTTACTGCCCGCCGCCAGGTTTAAATCGGCAGCGGTGCGCGTGCTCCATCGGCCCCGCCAGACCCCGCCCGCCACGAGCGAGGGAGTTCTCGTGAGACCAGCAGCCCGCCGTCGCCATCTTGCTTCCCGCGGCGGGGCTGGAACGGTCCCCGGGGTGGGTGAGTGAAAGGGGAGGGGAAGGGAGGGGAGAGGAGAGAGACCTGTTAATCAGAGCGCCTCGTTCGCCCCTGGCGCGGGGTGCTTCTTGGCGGGTTGGCTCCGGTCTCTAAGGCTGGCTTGGCCCTGAACGGGCTCTGCCCTGGGGGGGAGTGGGTAGAGGATCCTTAGCTGCAGGGCGCCGTGCGCGTCGAGCCCCGCATGGATCTGGTAGGTTCCCAGCGGCCCGCGCGGGCCCTGGCGGGCAGCCGTGCTGTGTCCTGTCGTGCTTCGGCCTGGATCCGTGTAGAGCTTTAGCGGGCGCAGGCCTGAGGGCGAGCAGCCGGCGCTGCTGTGGGGACTGGACACTCCGCCCTGCGTTGCCGAAAGGGGGATTAGGGCCTGCGGCAGCAAAGTCCCCGTAAAGTTCCGTAGCTCCGCTGCTAAACCCGGGCAGAGAGCAGAACATGAGCGTGGTTGCATCATGGGACTGGGGTATGGCGGGGTGGCTGTTTCTGGCAGTAGTGCTGTTTTGTGCCGTGTTAAAGTGCTTAGCAAACTTACTAGTTGATAAAGATATTGTGTGATAAGGGACCCAGGAGTTGGGCATCGTTAGGACTAATAAACAGGTTAATGAAGAGTGTGCGTGTGTCGTAGGTTAAACCCAGGCTGTAAGTCAGTCACGCAGCCCTCTTGCTCACTTTTCCCCCTTTCTTCCCCCCACCCCGTTCCCGGAGGGACGGGGAGGAGAATCGAAAGAATGTAACTCCCACGGGTTGAGATAAGAGCAGTCCAGTAACTAAGGTATAACACAAATCACTACTGCTACCGCCAATAATAATAATGATAAAGGAAATAATAAGGGAAGGGGATACAATACCCCTTGTCAGTATGCAGCCCGACGGAGCAGTGCACTAGCCCTTCTGGGTAACTCCCAGTTTACATCTTGGTCATGACGTGCTGTGGTATGGAATACCTCTTTGGTCAGTTTGGGTCAGGTGCCCTGTTTCTTCTTCCTCCTGGCTTCCCCTCCTCTCTGGCAGAACATGAGACTCAGAAAGTCCTTGGTCAGACTAAACATTTGAGCAGCAACTAAAACCATCGGTATTATCAGTTCTGTTCCCAGGCTGAAAGTCAAAAACACAGCACTGCACCAGCTACTAAGAAGAAGAAATGACTGCTACTGCTGAAGCCAGGACAGTATGTCAAATCTAAATGTGGCTTAGTCTTACCTCTTTGTTACATCTGTGTATTTGTGCTTTCTACATGCTAGTTGGTCTAATAGAGAGTACAACTTGGTAGTACTACTTTTTCTCTACAAACCAGAGTTCCCATAGTTAAAATACAGGACTGGGTAATTGTTTACTAATAAGTTTATGGAGGGACCTTAGCTCAAAACCCTGAGGGAAGGCCAGATCTGGATCTAGAAGATAGACTTGGAAATGCTCCCTTTTTTGGCAGCACAGCTATTTGAAGAAGAAGGAATGAAGTGAATCATTTGTTTAATAGTATCTGGGTTTTTTCATAAATAATTTATAGAGGACAAGCTTTAATCTCTGTGATGTCAATGTAAGGATAACTGAGTGAACTCTTTAGCTAAATAAAAGATTTCCGTTTCCCTTTTCTGGTCTTAAGTTTCCAGTATGCATTTCCACCATTGTACTGCCTACATGGTTGTGAGTATCAGGTTCTGCACTTCACAACAGTCAGTTTAAAGGCAGTGGAGTGTGTGCAGGGTTTTAAATTTTTCTGGTTAAATTTTTAACGTTTGTCCCTAAGATAATGAGTATTTTATGTTTTGTTTCTGTTTTCAGGCGTAATGTTTTTAACAACGGTCTTATTCCGAAAGAGAATTCCTGGAAACCAATGGATTGGGAAGTACAGGCGACCAAGAGTGGTTACCCTTGCAATGAAGCAAGCAATGATTCAAAGGTTGGAAATTGAAGCAGAGAATGAATACTGGCTGAGTCGACCTTACCTGACGCAGGAACAGGAGTACAAACATAACACAGAAGAGAGACATGCAAGATGGGAGGCTTTCAAAAGCCGGGCGAGAGCCAAGTTGCCTGAGCACAGATACATCAGCGATGACTTAAACCACCTAAATGTGACAAGAAAGTGGACAACTTGAATAATACAGCATATTTGTGTTTGGCATGTATTACGTGCTGTCGTGGCATCTGATGCTGTACCTATTATGGTAGTTTTGTAATTCAGTGTAATACAGGTGGATGGCAAATGAGCCTCTGCTGTGGTGTACAGAATCTCATTAAATCAAGGCCTGTGGAACAGTGTATGTTTTCTTATTGTCTCTTCAGAAAAGAGCTCTTCCCATGGCACTCTGTCATCTGCCTGCCTTCTGTTCTTCAGGGGCTTTGTATAAACCAGCGTGAGTTACCAGGTGCAGTGAACTAGATTTATAGCTTCATTAATTTCCTTTTGAAGGCTTGGAGAAAGTACCTGCTCTGTTGAAAGGGATTATCTGCTGGTGCTGACCAGGCGGCTCTTACTGGTTGCTTCCCTTTCTGAAGGGGTACTTCTGTATACATCAGTACATGCCTGAGGCTACTGACGATGTAGTGCTGGCTTCATCAGGCATGCAAGGACCAAGATGAACTAGAATTAGAGAGAGGTGTATAAGGCTGGAACTTCTGGAATACTGTAAAACATCTAGTTTTAAATTTTCTGGAAAGAATTGTTGAATTTAAATGCCAGTGTCATTGTCATGTCAGTGTCAACTTGGGTGTTAACTGCTCTCTTAAGAGATAATTTATGATCTAAAAGGAATATAGTTGATTCTTGTTTGAGTGGCAGTCTGATTTCCAAGTCATGTTTAGTGTCCTGAAGGACACAGTAAGCCACAAGCCAGAGGTTTCTTAGTTCCCCTCTCAAGGCCAAGTGACCTGAAGGAGTGAGGAGTGTGTAATCTTAGGTTTGTTACAGCTGGAGTGTAAAACCCGGCATGGTTACAAAATGCTTCCCACCAGGCAGGTTTTCTCACTGATCCAACACAAGTGTGCTACAGCTAAGCCATTTTCAGATTCTTTTACATACTTTTATTAAATTGATGTTGCATTCACTGGTGTATTCAAGTGTCAAGTCCATTCACATTTTATCACATTGGAAAAGAGGCCTAAAATAATACAACTCTTTATTTCAACACAAACTATACTTTGGAAAAGTATGAACAGGTCTGAACACTGATGTACAAAATCCTGAATGCACTTTTAGTGGCTATAAATGGCTTAAGATGACATTTATGGGAAGAGTATATATATGGGGAAATTGCATAATAAAATTAAAAAATAAAGGAACTTCCAGGCAAAGCAGTGTGATTTTGTATTTAATTTATAAAAGCCCCTTTTAAAAAGTTACTTCAAGTAATAAACTATAAATGGCAACATGTTTTCTCTGTGCATAGGACTAGTCCTATCTGTAACATATAAAAAAATAAAATGTGCTGTTATTACATAGATCTTTTACACTTCACCTCAGATTTCAGTACGGCTCATGACAAGTTTAGGCAGCACAGTTAAAACCAAGCACATGGAAGTAGAACAATTGGGACATTGTGAGTAGTGCAAATGTTAGACCCTTGTTGGCAAATCCAAACAACTGCAGAGAGAACCCAGTGACATTTCACCTGTCCAGGTTAAAGAGGGGGCAGGTGTCACAGCAGGGATGCTGCCTCCTTCCATGGTAGTTTGATGACTGTAAATTGATCAGAAAGGAACTTGCTAAGCAGGTTGTCAGCTAAGCAACTTAAAGGGAAGGGAATCTGCATGTTGCTGTTAATGCTTTGGTGCCAACAAAGGTGATTCCAGCACTTCATTCCCCAACACAAAACCAAATAAAACAACCCTGTAAACACTGTCAGACTTCACTACCTCATGGAAACAAGATTCAAGTAATTGCTGCAGAAAACAAACAGCCAAACACTGGTTTGAATCTGCATTAAAAATAACTACAGCTTGCAGCTTCGTTACATTTCATGAGTGGAATTCAGAAAAATGCATATAAAAAGCTGTCTATATATACAAAATAAATTGATGTAAATTACTGTACTAAGCATGTTCAGTGCAAAATCACTTCATATGCAGCTGCCCTCTTTGGTGCCATTTAGGGCTAGAAGAGCCTCATAATGGTACACACCTAGCTATTTGGTCAGTACTGTGAAAGACTTGACTATCTGCACCGAGTGAAAGTAGCCGCTGCTCGGAGCCTCTGGAAATGCATACTTGGATCCCCCAGCTGTATACAGTTTCAGACAGTGGCCTCAGAGAACTTAATGAAGCTCAAAGTTTAATTTTTCTATCAAATATGGTCAGTCAGTGCTTCAGATCCAGGTGGGTGTGGTTAATCAGTGTCAGAATCTGTGACTTGGTAGTTTTGCCAGACACTAATGCTGCTGTAAATGCTGGTTTTTAACTCTTCTTGGGGCTCTGGTGAGCTAGAAGCGGACCATACTTCAGATAAATCAAGAACTTCTTTGAGTGCATTCTGAATAGTATTGAATGTAACCAAAACCTCCAAACACCGGAAGATTAGTTGCAGTAACAGAAGAGCCACAAGAGGTCAAATGAGGGAAGGAACAGTACCTGAAGTGTAGCACCCTGGAGAACAGGGCTGGTTTCTAAGAACAGTGTACCAAAAGCAGTTTGGAGCCTGCAAATTCCACATTCAAGAGACAGCTTTAACAAAGTTACTGTAATCTCAAATCACTAAAAATAGGAGTTCCCAAACTCTCTAAAATAACTCTCTGAATATTTAAAGTGGAAGTTTTTAATCAAAGGCTTGTGACGTATATAACCAGTGGGTGACACTGCAGGCTCGGGTGATGCTGCAAGAAGCCTGTTATGACAGAAAACAACACTTCTTCCTGCCCTGTCCCTGTTAAGCGCCTTTGGTAGAAGCAGCAATGGTGTCTGGTGTGCACTCTAAATAGATAATCCTAGAGAAAAAAACGGTTTTAAGTATTATTAATGGATCTTCTGCCTCATCTTCACAGGTACAGGTTTATCATCACAAGACATTTCAGAAACCCAGAGGAGAATCATAGAATAGAATCATCAAATCATAGAATAGTTAGGGTTGGAAAGGACCTTAAGATCATCAAGTTCCAACTCCCCTGCCATGGGCAGGGACACCTCGCTTTAAACCATATTACCCAAGGCTTCATCCAGCCTGGCCTTGAACACCGCCAGGGATGAAGCATTCACAACCTCCCTGGACAACCTATTCCAGTGCCTCACCACCCTAACAGGAAAGAATTTCCTCCTTATATCCAATCTAAGCTTCCCCTGTTTAAGTTTTAACCCATTACGCCTTGTCCTATCACTACAGTCCCTAATAAAGAGTCCATCCCCAGCATCCCTATATGCCCCCTTCAGATACTGGAAGGCTGCTATAAGGTCTCCACGCAGCCTTCTCTTCTCCAGGCTGAACAGCACCAACTTTCTCAGCCGATCTTCATACGAGAGGTGCTCCAGTCCCCTGATCATTCTCGTGGCCCTCCTCTGGACTTCCTCCAACAGATCCATGTCCTTTTTATGTTGAGGACACCAGAACTGCACACAATACTCCAAGTGAGGTCTCACGAGAGCAGAATAAAGGGGCAGGATCACCTCCTTTGACCTGCTGAAAGATTTCACACTGAAATCTTGCCCTGCCTCAGGCTTTTTTTTTTTTTTCCCACTGGGAGTTCAGTCACATTCTGCATGTATGACTCGTGTGTGTATGGGGATTTTTTTTAAAGAAAAAATCAGTAAGAATTACTAAAGCATAGTTTCTAATTGCAGCCAATGTCAACTATCCTGCAATAACTACTATTTATGGCTTGCAGTAGCAATTTGATGGATCTAAAAGCTTAAGGGCTGTTACTTTTAGGGGCAATCTAGGTATTTTCAAGAATGCTCATACACAATATGTTAAAGCACAAACCCAGCATGTACAACATGACCCAGCACCCTGAACAGTTGGTTTCTTAGGATCCATCTTCCTCCTGGTCTTCTTGCTCCATTCACTGCAAGCTTTCAGTGGATGGGGCAAAGGGCCCATTTCCTGGAGTACCCCCAACAGTCCCCAGCCACTGCAAGCAGCAGTACCAAAGTTTGCTTGAGCTGAACTGCCAGAGCTACTTGCCCTCCCCAACTCGGTCAGCAGGTGGTGAGCAATTATATTGTGCAGCACTTGTGGCTCTTGGGCTTTATTTCTCTCTTCCCTCCTTTTCATTACAATTATTATTATGCTTTATTTTAGTTATTAAATTGTTCTTAAACTGGTCTTAATCCAGGGGTTTTACCTTTGTCTGATTCTCCCGATCCCACCAGGGACAAGGGAAGCAAACACATGGCTGTGTGGTACCCAGTTGCTGTATGGGGTTAAACAGTGACAGTATGTATGTATTACTCAGCTGTAACACATCAATGTAGTAAAAGCCATATGATGCCCTGGGTCCTCCATTAAACCTCCACCAGCGTTTGGGGCTGCAAATTTTGGTATTTGAAACAAGCCACTTAAACATGCAGCCTTCTATCTCTGTCATCTCCTTCAAGAAATTTTGCTAGTGCATTACTGCTGCAAGCTTATGTTCAGATGAGCAATTCTCACTTGACACTTGAGAAGAAAAAGCCAAACCTTCCAGATTAATGTGTAGCAAATGTTTTTTGTAAGTTTTAAAGTTAGCAAATGCAAAACTCCTTGTACAAAGTTTGAAGAAACATTCTGCAACTTTTATAAAACATGCAAGTTTGGACCATTACTTCTATCTCAAGAACATCCAACAGTGACCAAATCATGTTAATCAGTTCTCAAAGTGTTCTTGTTCTAGAAGATTAATACCCAAGAAAAGTTTATTATTTCCAAAGGAAAAAAAACCAACTTATTTTAAACCTTACAGTACTTGATACCTTATTATCTCCATCATAAACATATTATTGGGCTACTATCTTCAGTTTGTATCAAAAGGGCTCACATCTGTTTATTATCAGCATCAGCTGAACATCAGAAAAGTTACGCTCAGGGAAGTAGTACTTGTCATTTTTTCCAGGTGCAAAATTCCAACACCACCCGAAGAGGAGATAGCAGTCTTCTATAGAGGAGCAAGGGGAAAACCATCCCTGTTGTTTGCTGTTTGTCTTGAGCTTAGGATGGACTTTATTCTGCAGACAGGAAACATTTTGCCTTTTGGGAACAGGTACATCACTGCATGAAGCACTCAATCTTTAGCAATTTCAGCAACACAAACTGGACTTGAAAGTGGCAGACTAAAGGATACAGGTTTTCAGTGTGTTAATACAGATGTACGAGCCAGCACTAATTTTCTCGTAAGTACCTGATGTTTGTTTATATGGTATTTTAGAACCAATAAAAACTTGTGCCTTTATTAAAAAAGATAAAACAAATGAATAACTCAGTATTTATAAATCGTCAAGAGTCCCCCAGAAAAAGCAGTACTTTTCCAGTTCCATTTTGTAACAACGCACAACTGCAATAAAGTTTTCCTCAGGGGTACTTTACCATTTTGTTACTGCCTTATACAGAATGCTGCAAACATTATCAGAAAATGTAAGGACTCTTAATTCGTTTTTGGACTGGCTTTTCTTTGTATGCTGATAGACAAGTGCTGGAAAATAATCATGTTTTTTTCAACAAAAACCCAAGTTTGCTTCTTTAAGCTCTGTTCCTGATATGGTTAAATAAATCAAGTTAAAATGAGGACAGGTATCAATCCTATAGCAAGAAAACAACACCCAAGTAAAAGGCTTTTACATTGTTGGCACTGCCTTGCTCCAAAGCATAGCCAGCAGAAGGAATCCTCAGTCCTGAAAGACCTGCAGAGCTATAATCATTGGGTAGACTGGTTAACAGAAGACGGGAGAAGAAAGACTTCATCCAGTCCCTTCCCCATCCTCTGGTGTTTGAACTACAAACAGTCCCACTTCAGACTCACCGTCCATGCTCTATGTTGCTTTTTTCTTTCTTTTCCCTTTTTTTTTTCCTTTTTTCTTCTTCTCTCCTTTCTTTTTTCTTTATTTTTGTCCCCTGGAGACCTGCTATGGACGTGACTTCTGCAGTGCCTAAGGTAAGAAGTTTGCTGGGGGGGGGTAGAAGTCTCTGCAATCAACCCCCACCACTGCAACATATCAGAAATGCATAGTTCCCACTCTGGACCATGTGCATCCAAGCAGGGCACTTCAGATTTGGCCCTTTGGTAGCAGTATATAATTCAGTGTTGCATAAATGCACATTAAGAATCTTAAGGCATATGTCTTAACTTCCCTGCTCTGCAATAGTGCTTACAAGAACCCATTGTACTGTGCAGAAACTTCAATTTCTTGTCTCTTCCCAAAATGTTTGTGTTCCGTATTTTATGGATCAACTTCTTCCAAACAAAATTAAGTAATATTCAAGCACAAGATGCGTTGCAGAAACCTAGTGAAACAAAAAAGGTAATTAATTAAATTGTATCATTAGTTTTGAAAAACAGATCAGTGGGTTACAAAAAATGCAGGCAGGTAACTTGATTTACAGACTGCTCATGCAGGACAGCAGTGAAGGTAATGTCAGCTTGAAATTGCTTTCTGGGAGGTGTGGAATTTTTTGCTTTGTTTTAGTCTTGTTTTAAACCGCTTATAGTTTAGAAGATTATCTGCACTAAGAACCTCAATCCATCACCAGTGACCTGTGGCTGAAGTCTCTTGGATCCCTGATTGACAAGAATTGTGCATTCATTTGAATCAAACTGACAGATACGGGGACACAAACACCATTTGCTTCAGTGAGGCTGGGGGACTGGCCTTCCTCTGCCAATCACATTCCTTTTTCTAGAATAATCTGGGAATTTTATTCTTCAGCCATGACTCTGACTGCTTCTGCTGTGTGTTAAAAATTGAAAAATACAACTATTGCTCTGTTCCAGAGGTATACATGCATGGAACAGATGTTGGATCTCACTGCTATTGCACAATTGCTTACAATTGCAAGGGGACAGGAATTAACCATTTTGGCCTTCAGAAACTGCAATCAAATTCAACTAAATTCAAAACATCTGGATCACTGTGCTACTGAGTTAACTGTTGTGTGAGATAACACCAAAATGCTTTTGCTTTGGGTGAAATTATCCACATTTATTTATACAACTTTTAAAACTATAGCATTTTGGGCAAGAGTGACAGGAAAAGTACTCAGTCTTCCCTTATCAAACTTGGTCTGAGTTTAGGAAGAGAGGGAGGATGGGAAGGAAATTAATCCCAAACTATTACCAGTTAATTGTTTAGCTTAAGCCAGTCACACTCCCTCTCTAGGTCAGTGGAAAAAAAGCTTAAGACTTTCCTCTAATTCTCTACCAAAGGCTGCTGGGGATGAACAGCTTTCAGAAGATATCTATCCCTTTCTATGGAGAGTATGAAGCCTTAGTAACCTGTTTAAGATCAGATTAATTTTTATATAGCTAGAGGCTGAGTAGAGCCCCTTGCTTGGGACATGCATCTGCACATTTATATCGCGTTAAGAAAAGTTGTGAAGGGAAAACTCATTATTGGTGGGTTCTCATGGTTGAGTAGGTTTTTTCAGAAGTACCACCCACTAATCTAATTTTGACTTTGTATGAGTTCACACTGAGCGGGCTGACCAAGCATCACACCATCCCCCACAAAGACCTTTTAAGACAGATTTTTTTTCTTGAAAACAAACCAAAACTGTTCCCAAAACAGTGATTCTAAGTCAGAAGGCTTATTAAAGAAAAAGCGTGATCATAACATTACTGAGTTCACAAAGCTCAAATACTGAGTATTCTGTCCAAAGACAATGGCAGTTCTTTGCAAGTTCTGTCTCTCATCTGGAAAGGACGGAAGGCAGGGGTGTGTGTGAACGACTCAGCCCTCAGCATCGACAGCTGCTAGTTATCCAAGTAAAATGTTTCTCCTCCAGAAAGGAAAATTTAAAGGGAGCTTATAAGCTTACCACAGTATGAACCCAATATTTAGTCACTGGAAATACACCATGGAAGTTTTCATACATGCAGCAGCACTCACTGTATTTCCTAAATGCCAAGTGCCCACAGAGCTCTTACATAAAAGATCACTGTCAATTCCAAGTATGACAAAGCAGTCCCTACGCAGACACATTATTTATTTACCTATTGACCCACCTTCCTTGTGTGCACACAGCTTCTTAAAAGTGTAAGAGCAGAGCATACCCACCAATACATGATTAAAACCAGACAGTTCAGCAGCTGTTCCTTTAGAACAGTATTCCCCAAGACACAGCTTCATCTTGAAATTGGCTATTTGCCAGATCAGATTCTTCTCCCTGGTCAGGTAACAAATCCAGCACTATCCACTTCAATCTAAATTACAGGACTAGTACGACTCATCTCAGATCTAGCCAGGCCATGTTTCCTGCACTACAGCATTACTCCCATTCTTGTCTTCTGAACAGCCATTCTGAGTTTTATTTAGACCTTCCTATTACTCATCCAACTCAGAGGACTCCTCTGCGCTCAATGACTAGTAACTTTTGACTTCAAGACATCTATTTTAGTTTACTCATACACATACAGAAATGGCAAGCAATTATGTTGGTCTTACCTGTTTCTCACTGAGATGGTTGGTTAGTAATAAACTGAGATCAGCTTTCCAATGAAACTATAATATGCTTTTTTGCACCTAAAATGTGAGAGAATCTCAATTATGTGTTTTTGCAGATTTGCACAACAAATAGCAAAGACTTCAGACCAGAAAGCACATTTATCATGTTGTGCCTGTTTTAGAAAAGTATTTTCCTCCCCCTAATCCAACAGAAAAGATCCAGTATTAGAACACAAAGTGCAAAAGCAGAAATTGCCTATCCATTACCTTAACGTAATGATTCATTTTGGGGCAGACCATGGGACACATGTTACCCTTAACTTCTAAACACGATGATGTGATTCTATGGAACATATTTTCTTCTACTTGATTTCAACCAATTCCTAGGGACTTTTTAGGCCTAAAAAAAATTGAAAGACCCACCACAAGCAAAACCATAGAACCAGAAGTGTTACAGCACAGGCTACCTGATTTAACATTTTCCTCTTCAGGGCCACTTTCCACCCACTGACTGTCACTGGTTAGCAATCGATTTTGTGATTCACTGAGTGGTCGAGTAGGAAAGGACTGATTTGGTCCAGAGCTGAGAAGTAAGCAAAGTCAACAGGAATTCTATAATGGCAGGAGCTGCTTATTTCAGACATTTCTAGTTACTCAGAGCAAGGCAAACAAAACCCTACACTGACAACTAAAAATGGCCCCCTGCTCCCAATCCTAATTCTGTGTGCTTTCTCTGGTCATCAGTCAAAACCCTTACCTGACATAGGCTACTCACAGTTCTAATGGAGAAAACCACAGATTGATAGACAAGAAACAGCACGAGAACAACAATGCTACTGCCACACAGCTGAAAAAAAACCTAACCGGTACTATCTCAAAGAACAACCTAATGACATTTTATCCCACCAGCAAATGCTAGTGCCTTATGCTGAACATCTTCCTAATGCGAAAGGACACAGCTGTTTGCACAAAGGTCCTGCTCTTGTGTAAATTCCACAGGTTATGTTGCACTGGAAGCAAATTCTTCACAGTATTGCCTTTGAACCTCTTAATGCTTGATAAATCAGGTGACTGCTGCTCACAACATCAGCTACTAACTCACAAAACTTACACAGAAGGCTTCTAAAATGGCAAATGTGAACACCCCCAAGTAATGAGCTAAAACCCCTCCAGTGTTAAAAGCCAGCAAATAGCCACAAGGATCAACCCCTCTTGAAAACCGTGTCTCAACATCCTTTGTGTAAGCATGTTAGAGGAGGTGAAATACAAATAACACCTAGCCTCTCGTTAAAAAAATATCGTAAACATTCCCCCCCCCCGACCATTTTTCAGCCTCCCTTTTTTGACTGTATTTTTCTGTATTACTGTTTCCTCTATTATAGGTCAAAATCAAGAAAACACTTTCTGCATCAAGCAATACCACTTTTTAGTCTTGATCCAGTCTGTCCTTCTCTGAAGACTTACAAACTCATTCTGAAGATGACAAGTATGAAACATTAAAAAATAAGTTTGAAACAAATTCTTCTCTAAGCATGGAGCAGCACAAAATCAGTATCTTAAATACAACAGTTACCTTTTGGCAGGTTCATTTTGGCTTGAGACAGCAAGTTGCTCTGGATCCATAATCACCAAACGAGTTGGGAAATTACACCCATCGCCCAAACTAAACCAGAAATAAAGATTCAAATTACTGTTTGTAGTTGACTTTAATGAACTGAACAAGTACCCATGCAATAATCAAACACTGCAGGCTTGAATCAATTACTTGAGTGCAGCAGTGAACTCTGGACTTGAGCAAGGCAGTTCTAACCACTAAGCCGGATGATCAGTTAATTAAATCTTGGAGCTCAAATGATTCCCACTCTACCATGCAGTATGGACTGCTGAGCACAGCATCAGCCTATGTATTTCAATAACACTGTTTCTGTAGACTGTAGTCCCTGTCTTCCCATAAACCACCATGCACATGTAGTCAGACTTACATAGTCATGTAGTATTTACAACCCCAAAAGCTGTAGCATAAATAATATTTTGGTGGCCATGCTTTTCCCTCCACCCATCATTCTGAGGTTAGCTAAGCCTTCCTTTAAAGCAAGTTTAATCAAGATAAACATGGTGGCAAAACAGCCTGATCTGTCTACAATATAGCTGAGTCAACTTAAGGTCTTTTTATTACCACTGCTGCTTGCAACCAGACCTCAGCTTCACAAATAGGTTCTCCAACCTTTTAAACTGATATACAGTCCCAAAAAGCAATGTTGAAACACTGCTCCTACTTAGTTCTGCTGACTTTCAGGAGTGGTGGGAGTGGGCAGCAGGTCAGCCTTGTTTCAAGCTTCTGAGGCTTGTTTGCAACTCCCTAACACCTGCTCAGCTAAAGTTTTAAACCAGTTTTATAACATTTTTTTTTTTCTTTTTTTTCACTGCTGCTTATTTACATGCACTTTTTCAGGCAGCTCTGATACTGAAACTGTCAGCTAGAGCAAAAGGAAAGCTGTTAAATGTTCTTAGGGGAAAGAGGGGGTGTTTTTAAACTGATGTTTTTCCAGCTGAACAACATCAAGCAGTTGAAGTTCAAGCATCTGGATCTCTACTGAGTTGCCAATTTCTGCTCTACAATTAGACACTAATACTATAGCCAAAAGGTTTATAAATTTTGAAATACACTTCTCAAACCTTTCCAAATTTCTGTATCTAGGAGATACTTGTCATTGAATGAAAACCCCACACAATTTGCTTAGTTTCCTCCTGCACGTTTTCCCTACACCAATATTCATTGTGCAAGATTTACAAGTTGGCATTACAGCTGTCCCTTACTTTTATTAGGGAAAGGGGAAGCAACGTGAAAGTCATGGAATCGATTTATTCCCAATTCATTCCCATTCAGACTGAGTACCTGGTAAAGATAGGGATTAGCCAATACTTCTTTTCATCTCCAAAAACTTCCCTCAGGTTTTTGCTGCATCCAAGAGAAAAGCCATTTTTATCAGGGCCATTTCGAAATGTAGGTGCACGGAATGTTTCTGTTAAAGAAAAACATGCAGTATCTCTAAAGTGGTAAGGAGTCAGGGAAGATAAACAGACTCAAACTCATCAATTGTGAAAACAGTATTGGGCAGGCTGAGACACTCTTGATGACCAGGTTGGATGAGGCCTTGGGTGATACAGTTTAGTGTGAGGTGTCCCTGGCCATGGCAGGGGGGTTGGAACTTGATGATCTTAAGGTCCTGTCCAACCCTAACTATTCTATGATTCTATGTATATTATGGGGGATGGGGGAAAGTAATCTCGAGTAATCAGAAAGCATTACAAAAACAATCACAGGGTTACTGACAAAAATAGAAAGGTAAGAAAGTCACATAAGCAGAACAGTCATCTTTCTCTCTTTACTTTAACCCAAGGTCTGAGACAGAGCTAAGTACCATCAGCACGCCAAAGTGCCAAAGATACCACACCCCTTATCCATCAATGGCTAGTACTCTCTTTGGCCTGTGAAACCCTCTTTGACCGGAAGGCTTCCTCTTCCAAAAGCAATTTACCATAAGCACCACTGGACCTGAACCCATACAGGACAGTATTTTGCCACTTCTGCTAAGGCCTGAAGTTGAATTAAGAGCATCCCATGGTATCAGGGAAAGATGATAGCTATTACATTAGAAACACAGACACATCACGTGCTGTAGTAAGCCACCACCAGTTTTCTAGTCAGTCCAGTTACACCCCTGGGAAGTACTGAGAGGACTCATTGCTCTCTCCATACCAACAGCTCTTCTTTCTACAGCCATGATCCAGACAGTAAATAAAAGTACTGGGTTAGCAACTGTGACAAGTGACTTAGGCAAGGAACATGCTAAAATTTTGTTCAAAGCTAAAAAGGAGACTGAATATTCCCTAAATGTAGATATGTTAAAAGAAAAAGGACTCAAACAGCCTTCCTGTCAAGCAATCAAAACACTTCCTCCATCAGAAAATTCGATCAAGCTGAAAATTATTTCAGCTTTTAACCAATCCACTTATTTTTTAAGATTAGAAATTTAACTTCCATTGAAAGGTGTAAGATTTTGATTTAACTCAGTTGTGGAAATACCCACCAGTCCCTATCCCCTCCACCCCCCAAAAGAAACACTTAAAACATTGATTTAGCAAGAGCTTCAGATATTTCAACTCATGCACGTAACTTGCTTATGCTGGTCAATGCCATTTAAAAGATGTAGGCATAGAAAATATGTGAGTCTTTCATTATTTAGGAAGTGTGCATCAGTGTTTCCATTTTTATAACACTGCTTTTACAAGCCACTTCCTAATAGGGTCCATTTTCTCTCACAGGATTAGAATACTCTTTTGGATCTAGTTTAAAATGTAGCATGCTAATATACAGTAGAGCCTTTACCCTGGGTGGGGCCACCCAGCTACTCAAAGATTAAAACAAGAGGGATACTGACAAGTAACAATTAGGTAATACAGTTAACACCATAAAAAAAAAAAACCACACACACACACAAAAATGCACAGTGCCTCAGAGATCTCAAAAGTACAAACAGAAGAAATTAACATCCACCGTGAATCCGAATGCTTGGCTCCGGCAGAGGACCCTTATACATGCTTCATTTCCCTTTAAATTACTTTCACTAAATATGCTTTTTATTGCACAATACTTGACAGTTTATATGTGATGGCGTATCCTGTATGCCTCACATCCCCACTGACTTATTGGTTTTCTGGACAACGAACAGTTCCACATTCAGATTAACTGACCTATGGTTGATCTGTTTTTGCCAACTAGCCAGCAGTGGTAGCTGAAGAGTGACAGTATGCTGATGAAGAACATGGCTGCCACAAAGAAAAGGAAAAGGACGTGGAATTTTGCATGGGTAACTGGCAATTCATTCTGGGAAGAAAGAGAAAAAGAGGTCAATACATTAACACTTCTTAGCAACTAATGCAGCACTGTCATTAAACATTTTTCTGCCACACCCATTCTGGTATAGGTCTTTCACTTCACTTTTCACAAAGTTAAGAAAGCACAAGCCCAGCTTTCATTTCATGTCATGCTAGGCTGGTATACAACAGCCTCAAAAGCTGATGGGTACCCCTCAACCTGAGTTTAGCAGCACGAGTGCCTATGTTCATGTCTTAATTTTTAAATGCATAGTAAGGAGAAAGGGGAAAAAAAATAGAATTCCTCTAGTAAAAAAATGTTAACTGTGCACCCACAGCCAAAGAGACACAGAGAAAACATGTCCAAAATCACTTTATTTGAAGGGAAGAAAATACAACAAGAATGTCCAAACCCTTTCCCAGCAAAGGAACTGCTTCTGAACTGCTGCAAGGAAATGTAAAACGGGAAGGGCTGTCATAATGTCTTTCCAAGACTGAACAACTAGAGACAAGACATGGGACAGATCTTCAATATTTTATGATCTCTGAGATTTTGGCAATAACCAGCATGTGCCTACCAAAACCAATCTGCCATGTCTGACTAGGCAGAAGTGAATCACCAGGAGATACATGTGAAAAACAATTTTAGTACAACCACCAGATAAAAAAAAATACAACCTCCCACCCATATTGGATAGTCAATTCCACCCCCTAGCCTAGGTATTTTTAGGCTTGCACTTTCAAGAGGCCAGTGGGATTTGTAACAATACTGTTCTGCTTCTATATCCTCAAAATCACAGAACCTTTAACAGCACTATGAAAGCAGAAAGGCTACTTTTATTCAGCTGTTTAGTTAGCATTATTGCCATTACTTTTTCCATTAGCTCATTCAGTATGCCCACTTATCTAATGCTGATTTTTTTTCTTTTAGACTAAAACACATTTCAATTAAGATCAAGTGCCCACGGGCATTATCTTTATCCCTGTACACTGCCTGTATTCACAGGAAACACATTACAAGGCTCCTTCCTTCTGTGATGGTGTAAATAACTACCATGGAAGACTGCATTAGAAAAATTACAGCAGGAACAGTATTTAAATAATTACAGCAATATTGAATTTTACCTTTGGACAATTCTCTGCAGCTTTCCTGTGGCAAAGCTTTGCGCAAACAAAGACAATTATTAAACACTAGTATTACGTTAAGACAAAGTGTTTGAAAACAGCACAGGCTTTGTTAAGAACAAAATGGTTGGTGCTCTCAGATGTGCCAATTTCTAACACCCAACAGCAGTCTGAGCCCCTCTTCTCCTAGAGAATGGAGGAGAAAGTACATAAGAGCACACTACTAACTTCCAAAGCATAAAATCTGCTACTGAAATATAGAAGTACTGCTATTCTGGATCACTTCCAAGTGGTTCCTCATCTTGAACAGCCTGACTATACCAGGTGCATTGTTTGAATCACAAGTAATGCTTATGTGAATATTCTGTATGACAAAACCGTTCAGAAAGGTCTGAAAAGCTCAGAATACTCCAGAGGTATAAAGAATTGTTTATAAATTACAAAATCTTTCTAACTTCAGAGCATATCTATTACCATTATATGTAGTTTCAGTCAAAACCATTAAAAAAAAATTGCCATTCTTTGCACAAAGAACCTATCAGTACATCAGTACAGTTTTTCTCTTTCCAAGTACTGAAATATCTTTGTGGGATGTATCTTCAGTGTAACATCTGAAATTGAAGCAGTACGTAAGAAAATAAAGAAACAGGAAAGCTTAGTTTAAATTAGCTTTTAAATTCCAAGCTTTATACCTGAAGAGTGGTATTAGTCATCTCAGCTAAGATGCTAGAGCTTAATGACTCTATTGCAGTCAAGACGTATGGCTTTTAAGTTACACTAATCTGCACAGAAAGCCTAGGGAAGAGCCCAGGGATTTACCCTGGAGTCAGGCAGATACACACAGCATTTATAAAATGCTGGCTAACATCAGATCATGCTACAGTAAGCAAATGATAACACAGTCCAGCTCTTTGAGCTGCCAGCTAAATTCAGTTTCCTTGTTTACTGCCTTTTTATTGATAAAGTTTTGCTTTGACAGTTTGTGCAACAGACCCTCTTCCCCCTGCTGTAGGGATGTGTTGCATTTCGTGATCCATTGAAATCAAAGCTATCAAAACACATATTCAAATTGCCACTTATTCCTAAGCTTCATGTTAAAGCTATGATAACTCCTCCTACCTCAGAGCACACTGCATTATTCCTCGGTTTCCTAATTCATTTTTGTAAGTTCTATTTCTGTGACTCTTTTGGAACTGCATATTTAAACAAAACGGTTCTCAATAAAGAATTCTCAGGCCAATTCTTCATTTTGAAAATCTAGTTAGCCTTTGTGTTTTCTGTGGGCCAGAAAATACAGGTTTACTTCCAGTTGCATCTTCCTAAAACAGTGGCTTTATAACCTGAGAGGGTTTTTTTTTTTGATTACCCATTATTAATCTGCATGATCTCCAGGGAGCATTTACATCTGACTACCCAGCTTCAACCACTGATTGTAAATTCTTGAATGACAGCTGCAGAACTGCAGCATCTTCCACAAAAAGGCCAATTCCTTCCTGGAGAGAAGCATTCAGGCTTTGAGTGTATATAACAGGCTTAGTCACAGTTGAGTTCTAGCAGCCATAGCACGTTAAAAGAGAGTGAAACTTCACAAACATTTGTTACTTAAAAACATTATGCTCCGCAGTACAGAAGCAGAGTCTTGCAGGTGAGAGTTCTGGAGCTTAGAAAAGGAAGCAATTTGCACAACAAAATGTAGGCTACTTAGCACACATAATAAACTGAAGCCAGTCGCTGTTATAAAGAGTCCCCTTACAAACTCCTTCAAAAGAATAGTCATTTGAGCATGTATCAGGTAACAAAAAACCTCAAACAAATTCCACAATAAAAAACGTGCTGTCAAAGCTTGACTGCTCATTTTTTAGTAGCTAGATCTAACTTAGATCTCAAAAAACGTCAAAAGATCTGGTATTTGTCTTTATGGGTACATGCAAGAGGAATGAGCTCCAACTAAGGATCTGGAATCTCCTTTTTTTTTTGTTTTGTTAATACAACTGAAGTTTTGCAGAAGCATGTACCATCTACTCAGAACACATATCACATCCCCAAATTAGCTCTACTCAGGACTGTCAAAATAATTTGGAGGACAGTGAAAGACACTGACAACAGCTGGAAAATATAGGGTTTTCAAGGGGGAGGGAGTGCAGCAAGAATGAGAATAGAAGAAATATACACTGGGAAGTTCCCAGCATGCATTATGTAAACAAGGCATCAAGGACTGGGCATTCAGCCAGCACCGGTGCTTATTTCAAATACGTTTGGTTGAACCAGGTTTTATCTGTTCATCTTTAACAACTTCCTAGGTAGAAATAAAAACGTTATGTGTATAGGAAAAGCAGTTATTAGTGTGAAAAAAGGAGTAGTTCATATTCCCTTAATCTATAAAACAGATTTTAACATCCACATCAGTGTGTAAGCCTGTAGTAAACATTTACAGCCAGTGTAGTTGTTCCATCACTGTATGAACAGTATCAAGATCTTTCTTCAGCGCTTCTGTAGAGAGCATGAATGTAGATGTCTTGTGTGTCTAAATGGGAAACAACAAGACTCTTCAACAGAAGAGTTGGGTAAGTGTGCATATCTCACAAGGTTTGCAATTATCTGCATATGTGCTGTGTCTCTATACAAGTATTATCCATAGCGCAAATGACTGGATTGCTAAAATGTGTTGTTAGCATGTGCACCTTCACAACCTCGCTATTACAAAGTCTGGAGTGCCCAAGGATACGCTCCCCCAAAAAAGCAGTTCATCTTCCATCCCAACACTGGTATATACAGTAGTAAATGTGATGATTTGAATAATATCAGTGAGGAAGCAAAAAAAAAAAAAAAAAGAAACACTGCCATTTGAAGCAATACTGTAACATTTCTGTCAAGCTTTGAGGGGACAAAACATCTAGAGAGCCTCAACAGAAAATGTCAAAACAGTAATCTGTCTGATGCTGTAGCAGACAAAGCTGAGCATTTGCAATATACCCAAGCAGTCTACAGACAGCACACGTCAGCAGTACTCCACTCCAGTCTGGATACAGATGTAGAGAGAAGGACTCTATTCTGCAGTCAAAAGAAATTGCCTAAAAACTTACATATTACAGACATAGTAAATTCTGCAAGCCTACATGATTATGGCACTGCCACCTCTTTCTGGAAGTCTACTTCAATCAGGCTATTTTAACAATCAGAGGAATATTAGCTTTGGGGAATAAGTGATTTAATATGAGTACGGTGATTCAGAGATCTACTGTAATGGTAAGACCATGGCAACACCAAGTTCTGTCTGGGAAATACCCCAAAGCAAATGCAACAAGTGCAAGCACATCACTACATTGTTTATGGTCACATTTCAGAAGTAATCCATTCTTGCAGGAATGCATTTTTAGTAACTAAATCATTACCAAAGAGAGAGAGAAAAAAATCCCTCTTAAGCTTACACCCTCTGCTGAAGGGTCTACTTCAGTATTCTGTCTGATGGGCTTTGGAAGAGCCTGGCTACAAATGCCATTAAATGTTCATTGTGATCAGATGTCCTGCAGACTTCTATTGCACTAATACTTATGAAGTGAGATGAACAAGTAAACTCCCTTTTTTTTTTTCCCCTCAAGCTCTGACTGGTAAATATGTAAGAGCACATCTCCAGATTCATCAGGCATCGCACCCCATGTGCTGGAAAGCAGCCAGGCAGATCTGGGAGTGGCACATTCACAAATTAAAAATTTATCTATTTACAGTCACGAAAGACTGAACAGCAGAATCAGACCATTTCATCTGAAATACCTGTCAAGCCACAGCTAGGGCTGATAAATACATTCATGGCTGTCATCTCACACAATACTGACAGCTCAATTACCAAACCGTTCCTTGCTCTCTAGTGACAGGCTGCTACACAGAACTGAGAGACTTAAAGAAACATAGCACTTTGGCAGGTAAGACCCACAGGCTTAGATGAACATACACAAACATACTTTTTGCACCATTTATCCTACCTGTCTAATGCAAACTGTCTCAAAATACAGCTATTCTGAGTGATCAAGCTTCTCTTACCCTGAACATGGCAACATCTTTTTGCTCCAGTATTCTTCCTACAGCTATGGATAATGACTGCTTTTCCCAGTTACTGACAGGAACAACATCTAACTGCTGTTATTTACTCATAAAGATGTGATAGAGAGCCTTTCACTTACAATGATTTTTCCTTTGCTAACTAATGGAAACTGATTAAAGGAATTCCAGCACCTGCTCTTCTGCCTAGAGACAGAAAGGCACATCACAAACTTCTGGAGATGAAAGAGACCACTACCAGAAGACACTGTTTAGCCTGGAATGGGACTGGAACAAAACTGATAGGGGGAATACAACACAGACATACAAGAATGGTTGCTCTTCACATGGATGTTATTAAATCTGCTAAGATGTGTGTATGGTATCAATCATCTGACAACTGACTATAGTTGCAAGGGAGATGTATATCATTCACACTGTATATGTATCTCAGCATTCTACCCATATTAGATTGATAAAAACTACTAGTATGAAGTTCAGACATGCCTATTACAGGGACTCCAAAACACAGCTTGGTCCGTTCCCAAGAAATTAATCTGCCTTATCTGGTAGCAGATTATCCATAGACAAGTCTAGGAAGATACAAAACTTTTATTTATATTTTACATTTCTCACTATTTTTTATACACATGTGTGTGTATAAAGAGACACAAACATGATTCTATATATTGTATTTAATGTAGCCAGTTCTTTCTATATCTACGTATCTATATCCAATAGTCTCAAAAAAACCTGAGCTGTGCCACTCGATTTTGATGGAGCAGAGAAATTGCACAGTGTCCTCATCAGAGCTTCTTCCCCCTATTACTCATCCTGGGCAGTGTAATACATTTAATTCATTAATATTCAGAAGGTTCTCCTGTTTCAGTCACTTTGATTGATGCTGATAATGGTAATGAACTATGGAACAGAGTAAATGGTGAGTGACAACATGCTGATACAGCCTCCAATAACACATGCAGAATTAAACAAGTGAAGAACAAAAAAAAAAGCCTTAGAACTTACTGTCCAAAACTTTATGAAGTACTGCAAGACTGTAGCAGCAACAAACAGACAGTACAGTAAGGAATACATTAAAAACAGGAGGAAGAATTTGTAGTTAGAAAATCCCACACAATTATTCACCCTAGAAGGAGGGGAAAGAGAAAGAAGTTACTATGATATTAAAAAAAACAAACCCCAAAACAAAACAAACAAAAAAAAAACAACCCCAAAACCCCAATACATTTAGCTTTTGCAGAGCATAATGCAGCTGATGTCAGTCGTATGTCCAAAACAGTCTGGCACTAGTGCTACAGAAGCATTTTAAGCCACCATTTTGAATGAAGTTTTTTCTCAGGCCAAATGATGTGGGCCCTTCACATAAATTTTGTCCCCCAAGAAGTTCTACAGGACAGGACATGAGCTGGCAAAGCATATGATACATACAGTCTGTATAGGAAGCATCTCACACACTATGAACTAACTATAGCCATCATGGAAGATGACATGAGCCGCTCCAATTTCAGTGGTTACAAAACCGCCTAGAAGTCAACTGCTAATAAAGTATTCTTACAGTGACAGCAGATAATACTTTTACTGACTACCAATGAACGCAAACTGCAGAAGAGTAACTGTCTGAGTGGGTCTTACGTATCATCCACAATTGAGAACTTATTTTCACAGTGTAGTGGGAATCTCCTCTCCTGGTAACAGAACCAAAGTAAACAAAAGGAAGAAATGCCATTTCTCTCAGGTCTCACTAACACTAGGGTTTCTCTCTCTGAAGAGAAATCGCATGATTTGCGCTACTGGGCCTGCAACAATATGTTTCAACACATCAGGAGCAAGATTTATTTTCACATATTAAAGCCTCAAGAAGTTATGTGAAAAATCAAGTTTTACTTCAAAGTTGCATTTTTGAAGCAGCATCTAATTCATGCAGGATCTAATTAATTATTATTACTGATTTTTATTTTTTTAACTTACCATGGACAGTGGTGGTCCATTTTTAGTACACATCTGAAAGAGAATTTCCAGCAAGTTAAAGTACAAAATACATTTTCTTTCCAAGGCATATACTTCTAGCTTCTGCAGGCTGGGGGTTGAGGGGAGTGGAGTTGGGTTTTCTGTTTTCTTTTTCTTTTGTTTGCTTGTTTGTTCTTTAAAGTACTCTGCCGCACTGTATCTTTTTCAAATCCTTCTCAATCATGCCAATTCTCTGTACTATAGCAGAAGTCCTTCCACACCCAAAGACCGAGTGCGATTCAGTGGAGTTATGAACAGAGTCTCTTAAATTAACAGGGGAAGCATTGCTGAGCAACACCTCATAATAATTCATTAAGCCACCCTAGTTTTATGTGTGCATTGAGACAAAACAAATCTGTAAGGACTCTTCAGCATCGTTTGGGTAAAGTATGTTAGCCTGGCATTCGCTTCAACTAAGTCTACCTTAGGGCTATTTTTGCTACCTTTTTTTCTTTTCTCCTTGCTTGTTTAAAGCTAATTGAGGAAAAGAGCAGCACAGTGGGCAATCTGAACAGTCACATGCCATTTCAATTCAGTTCTATTGTAAGCACAGACACTAGACATTTCAGACACATGGACACATTCACTGTATTTGCTAATAAATTAGATTTTAGCCAAAAGACATGTATTAGGTTCTTCAGTTAACTACATTTCCTCAAGCTCAACCTACTGAAGTCTCACTCATAGCTTCCGTCTTCAGTGCCCTCAGACTTGTCTGATGATTCAGAATCAAGCTAGGGAATAGCAGGGATGTCTTTGAAATGGTTAAGGCATGCAATTCCACTGTCAATCTCTAAGATTTTTAGCATTATTAATAGCACACATCTGTTTCAACGCTGAAAAAATCAAGATATAATAGTTCTATAATAAGCATTTGCTGGTGCTGGTTATCTCAGACCTGCCTTTCCTTATTTTCAATTGCTGATTTTTACTTTATTTATTAATATAAGCACTACTTCACAAAGCCTCAAGCAGGTTTCCTAGAAAGTTCTGCCACTTTGGACAATGGGGCAGCAATAAGAATATTACACCAACAGGAGGAACTTTGCTCTTTCATGAAATCTAAGTACTGAGGGTCTGAAAGACGAACAATAGTAATAAAATCCGTTGTGCAGGGCCTGACACACCAAAGACACGAACACACTGAAGTGATGATCACAGGAAAGAGAAAACCCCATCATTTCAGATACAGTAACTTACATGTCACATGCGGAACAGTGGTGGCAGCGGTCAGGTTTGATTAGCTGGCATCGATCACAGTATCTGATTGCTGCATTTAAGTGGCAAGGGTCAAATCATTAGAACTCATTTAATTTTACAAAGGTTTTCTCCCTGAACATGAAGTGAATCTTAAAGAGCTTCCTGCCCTCCCCTACCACACCTGTTCTCACAGGCCTTCATGTGCCTACTCTCATATATGTATTCCTGATTTTTTTTTAAAGAAATGTAATATATGAAAATATTTTAAACACTTCAATCTATTACTACTGTACTGAGTACATTTCCATTTACTCTTTGGCTTCCCAGTCTTCCCATCCTTCATTCTCTGGCAGTGATCCCCTATGGCTTGCTTGCTTTCACCTCTGGACAGGTTAATCCAACATCTTATTGTGAAAACATGTTCCTTCAGCAAGCCAACTTTCCGCATTAGCTTTCTCTATCCTCTTCACCACAGAGTGATCTATCAGACTGTTCAGTAAATCAGCTCTTCCTCATCTTTCCAGGATATTTTTAAACAAGCCTTCAGGCTCTTCTCAATGGAAACAAGACACCAGCACAGGCAGTTTGGAAGGGGGAGGAAAGCCAACACCTACAACTAAGCAGAACTGCTAAGGGCTGGCAAGAGCTTCCCAAACCACTTGAGTAACTTAGAGTGGGATTCCCTGAAAGGGAGGCTTAAATTAAAAAAACCCAGGTGACCTTAGACTTTGGAAAGTCACAACTTTGGAACAGTTATTCTGAGGAGTGTATGTTTTTGGAAAACTATACAGGGTTCCTAGTTTCAAGAAAGCAAAACAGATTTATATACACATAAAAGATTTTTTTTTTGAAAGAATATACATATGCATAAGACAGCAGTTTCACAGATCATTCATATAGAAGTTGGAATCAAAATGCCTATACATATTAAAAGCAAATACAGAAATAGCCCATAACTAGCTTTGTACTGAATTACAGATGGGAATGGAATAGCATTTATTCGTTCTTAAATTCTAGCCTTAAGTATGATGTTTCTCCTCTTGCTGAACTGATACCGCTCATAAAAAGAAGTTTAAAAGGGGGATATTAATGATTATAAAATTGAATAAAAAGTTTAATTTTCTCTATTTCTAGCTGATTTAACTGTATTTCTTTGTTGTGTTTATTTTTATAGCTATAATTAGAGATAAATGTTATCATCTATCTGCTTGTTAGAAATGGATTTTTTTTTTAACTTATAATTATTCTAAAGAGCAGCTCCATATTGAGATCCCCAGACAAAGGACTCCAGTTTCTCTTGGGGGAAAAAACCCAGTCCAAACAAATAACAAAACAAGGTCATGGCCTTTCAATATGTGCTTAATAGATTGTTCATTCAGTGACATCAAATGAATTTCACTGAATTAAACTAGCAGCTTCAGGAGCACAGAATTATCTTAATATCTTACCTCTCGATGCTGTTGTCGTGTAGATAGGCAAATCTTTAGCAGCTCTTCTCAAAATCTCCTGCTGGTATTCTGGTCTCTCTTCTTTTTCATATTGTTCTTTATCAGCTTTTGACAGGCAGAACTAGGAGGGAGGGAGAAAATGGAACAATGGGAAGAAATTACTTGTTAGTCTTCCAGTCAAGCTCCAAGGAAAAGACCCTGTGTATCTTTTTCCTAGGTCTTTGGACAACCCTCACCCACTGACCAAGAAACCCCACATACAGAAAGAAGACTGCTACAGAAATTACAGGAGATCCTTCAAACTTCACAATAGTCCTGGGCAGATTTTAGAGAAAATAATCTTTATCTCTGTTCCATTATCTACAGCATTTTCACTTCAACACAAATGAAGGCAGAGACGGTGAGTTTCAAGAAGGCACAACCTTTCTTTAATTCTTGATAAGCATAAATTAAGTGATCT
Organism: Neopsephotus bourkii; assembly: GCF_033783945.1. NCBI lineage: Eukaryota > Metazoa > Chordata > Aves > Psittaciformes > Psittacidae > Neopsephotus > Neopsephotus bourkii. Next base: position 7,169,182 of record NW_026902113.1, read on the forward strand.
GTGAACAAGAGAAAGAGGCAATATTCCTTTGTTCCTACAGGGAACTGAAGTTCTCTTATCCCTCATTGTCTTAGAGAGGCGTACAAGCCAGAGATGGCAAGAACATGGTGGGGCAGAGGGCAGCTTCCTGGCTTCAAGCACAAGAAGCTGGAAGTGTTTAACTGGGATTTTCACTTGGGTGTTGTCAGCATTACAACTTCTACTTTTGTAGTCAGCAAAATCCAGGAGCTGTATTGAAGGCAACTTCTCCAAAGCCTGTACAGTTTGAAAAGGTTCCAATTCTGAGTAAAGCATGAGGAGCATTCCTGTTGAAGCCTCACTGAAATATAGAGCTTTACCAGAAGAAGCTGGAGAGCTTTTACTCGTGAAACACTTTGGTATTCACTGAAATTGTGAGCTTTACCATTAAGCTCCACAAAAACCCATGTGCTGACAAGCCTCAGCAGAGTGGGGGCTGAACTCACTATTTCCTTTGTATTTTTCTCTTCTGAAGCACTTTTAAACTCTGAACTTCCTGCATGGACTACAAGAACTCTTTTTATGAACACACAGACAAAGTATTCATGGAAGTGAGTGGAAAATCCTGTGTGTGCAGCTGGAACAAAAATTGGCTTAGTGTGGTTTAATAAGATGATATTTTTCCTACCAAGAACATGTGTATGATTAGTTCATATGGATTTTCCTCTCATCTTGTACTTTTTCCTCTTCTGGATTACAGTCAGTTGGGAAGCAATAGCAAAGACTCCACTTACAGAAAGGAAGAAGCAGTAAGACATTGCTGAATTTCTCTATTATTTCATTACCCAGAATGCAAACAAGTTGCCTTATAGCTCACAGAATCTCATTAAGCCTCCTGTTCCATACAGCAGCATCCCAGTTATTGAGCCTTACCACCACTCAAAGGTGAAACATGAACCACAATCCCCTTATAAATAATCAGAAACTACGTGAAGGATGAAATTAAAATTTAACCAAGAGTCTGACCTGATTTTTCAACCTTAATATTCAAGACAGATGTTTACTCAAATATGAAAACTGAAGATGCTTACATTAAAAGTTTAAGGCAGATACGAAGCATCATGCCAGCAAACAGTGGTGCAATATTCCTTCCTCCCCATTGCCCTTGTGAGTCTGCTAGGTGACCCACTGCCTGTCTCCATGACCTGCAGTCAAGGCCAGGCTGCATTAAAGATGAAATACTGGTTCTAAATGACATTTCTATGTCAAACCTTTAATGCACAGAAAAGAAACTAAATCACAACGTTTAAAACTTTTTAATTTCTTCAAGTAACATCATAATCATAATATTACTCCAAAAATCCTGGATAGGATTTTGGTTTTCTAAAGGACTATACTTCTGTTCTAATTTCAGAAATTCATAGGGCCATGAGACCACAGTCGCTTTGGACAATAGCAGGATATGTTCACAGACATCAAAAGCTGTCTGTTACCACATAGCTAACAGAATTTTCAATGAGGTTCCAGCAGTTCTTATTGAAAACAGAAAGAGTTCCTTTGTTTCCTTCCTCTTTCTACATCTTGTGTAATGTTGATTGTTCTTTATTATGACAAATGTACAGGGATTACACTAAAACAACAGCAGCTGCAGAATCTTTTTTTAGCTCAATAGTAAGATCACAGGATGCTGTTTGTTTTGCAAGAATGGCTAATTTGAATGACTAAAAATATATACATTTACTCTGTCATACAATAGGGAGATTCTGAAGTCAGGCTTTGTTTTTAAGTATAACCAGCATAAATTACTCACTGCTACAAGAACAGAAGGGTCTTGCCTAGAAAAAGGGCTGGCAGTTTTTTTAGTTTGGTGGTTTTTTGTGTTTTGTTTTTAATGTGTGTTTTGTTGCTTCTTGTTGTTTGGTTCCTCCTTCCTCCCAATTTTTTAAGCTAACTGTAGAAAATTGTATTCAATCCCATTTACCTCCACACTTGCTATAGGAAACATTCATTACATGCCACATGCCCAAAACATCCCTTTCACTCATTGAATATGAAAAGTTTGCTACAACAATCATTGTAACTACAGAATAAGTACTATCAGACTGAAGAATCCAAGCAGACAGTAGAAGTTGCTAGGTATTAGCTTTGTGATCAGTTCTAGTTCATATAGCTTTACAAAACCTAGAGTAACACAGTTCCAACAACATTTGGAACTCTCCCTGGTGCAATTTCAGAGCATTTCTTCTCGTCCCATTGCTTGTTTCTTGGGAGAACAGATGAACACCCACCTCACTACAACCTCCTTTCAGGTAGCTGTAGAGAGTGATAAGGTTTCCCCTGAGCCTCCTTTCCTTTAAACAATCCCAGTTCCCTCAGCTGCTACTCACAGGACTTGTGTTCTAGACCCCTGACAGGTTCATTCACTCTTTTTGCTCAGCTAAATAGCAGAACGGTCTTCAGCTCTTTTCACTTTGTATTCTGTAGCTTAAGAAACAGATCTCTAAGCCATAATTAAGCACTGTGGAGCAGTGTTTGCTTTTCCTTAGAAGCATGGTTTAAACTCATTTCAAAAGCATTTAAGGTTGGCACTAGCACTGAAAGTCAGACTTGCCAAAAATAGAATAAAAATTCAACCCCCATTGAATAACCAAAGCCTCGAATAGTTTAGCCGATTTAAAAGCTTCGTAAGACCAGGGAAGGAAAGGGAATCATTGTAAATTTAGGGTGCCAATATTTAATCCTTACATACACACACCTTAGAGAAAACAGAAAACAAGGTAACCCATCTCAGGCTTACTGCAATTAACACTGTTTTTTCAAACCAAAACTTCTTATGATCATTGTGTATTCTTCTGCCATTATATAAAGCTCCTCTACGTATCCACTTCTCAACTGCCCTTAAACCTTAACCCTTGACTTACTAAGTTGTTCAGTCCTCCAAGTTACGAATATATACTGCATACCTACTTTCTCTAATTAAAACAAACATCAAAACTGGCTAAAAGGGAAAAATAAAAATGTTGTCATTGTATTTGGTTTTAAAAATTCCAAGTTTCAAGCAAACTACTTCAGAGCAAAGCACTGTACATGACTGTCAAAATTCGTAATTAATTGAGTGTTTTGTATGAGGAAATGTCATTACACAAAGTATAGGGTATTTTAAGAGTCACTTGATCATTTTCATTTATGATACACTGTCATGCTGTTCTACTTCCGATAATGAGAAAGGAAAGGTGAATCATGCAGCACTGCAAACAAGTTTCATCACTGAAAAGAGTTTAGCTATTTATAAAAAAGGCATTGACATTTTTCTAATGTTATATTTACCTCTTTAGAGGGGGATGCAGGAGATGTGAAAATTGTCTTCCAGTAAGACCATACAAACATGAAAAATGACAGATGAAAAATCACAAGGTAGACAGCTGCAATAAAATACAAATATAGAGTTTGGTAAGTATAGCTGAACAGAACAAGAACTAAAATCCCTTATCTCTGATGAGGGCTAAGCTATTACACTATGAATCACCTGACAAAATTGCACTAAACCCTTTTCCCTAAATAGATTTAGTGCTTTAGGAATGCTCACTTAAAAATAATATAAAAAATTCACCAAATGTGATGGCTCTTATTCCTCAAGGAAATAATATGCTCTTACGTATGATTCCAAAACAGACTTTGAAGGAAAATAAAAACCCCAACCCACCCCGAAAACAAAAAACTGAACACAGCTTCACTTGTGACATGTGACTAACCTTTCTGGATAAAGAAGATGCTACAATTCTGTTCTAAAGTACAGTAAAGTATTTGGTAACTGACCTATAGTTTTCTATTTTCTATTTTCTCATTTTTCTATTTTCTACTTTTAATAGAAACAGTGCAGCACTGTGCCATTTTAGAAGGCATTGGTCACCAATGATAATAAAACCCCGAAAGTACGGGTTTGGAGAGGACAGCACTCCAAGATGAGAGCTAGCTGTGAGTTAAAAACTGCCTGATTATCTTCTTTCAGATCATCATAGGAATATAAGCTGGAAGAGTCCTGCTATTAAGTCAGGTGGCAAGAAAATGTAAGTAGCTTTAGCAGGGAGCTCTGTTGATTTATGAATTGGTCTGTGTGATATGGTTGCCTTAAAGACCACAAACAGACCTTAAGACCCAGGAAGTTTCTTCCAATCTTGTTTCCTCTAACAGTTTACCACTTGTAAAGAGGAAACAGATCAGTTGTGCCAGAACAGCAAGGCATAGAAAAGAAGTCGTAGTAAATATTTACATTATCTTCACTTACATTACCTTCAGTTGCAGGAAGAAGGAAACCTGACCTACTTTCCTGTGTACATAAAAACACTCCTTTAAGCTGCATTATGTACTTCATGGATGGTAAAACAGGCTAGAAACTTTGAGAACTTCCAACAGCTCAGGAAATGTTTGTGCAGTAACAGAAGACATGGTCTTATCTTTCAGGGTTTTCATTGCTTGTTGCAGTGAAAACAAACTTAATTTCAGCTTTCTTCAGAAAATTATGCTTTTTACCTTTGCCTCCAACTCCTCCAATCTTACAGCCAGATTTGACAAATTTTCAACTGTGTAGCTAATAAAAAACAAAGGAAGCAAAGCCTTTTTCAAAGGCTATCCTAAAACTGTCATCCTGATGGGAAAGAACTTGTGTATCACTGGAGTAGGCACTGCATAATTAGAAACTCTCTTTTATTAAAAACATACTGTACACATTCAAACATAATGCAGTTAAGCAATCAAAGAATGAGAGAATGGTTTGGAAAGAGGAGAAAGACACAAAACTGGAGTGGCATCAGCTGCACAGATAGGAGCTTTGGGGGATAAGAGGGTGAGAGGAGTTGAATAGAAGAAAAAAGGAAATGAGAAGCAGGGCACAGCAAAACAAACTTACAGGGTAAACAGTTCCATTCTGTCCATAAAAATCACCACAGAATTCAGATTCTTTTGAAAGATTATTTTTAGAGCACACAAAATCCTTCAAACTTCTTGTTGCAGTCTCGTTGCAGGCTGTAAATGCCCCAACAACAAGAGTGAATAATAAGCACCAATGCTGGTTGCAAGCAAGGGTACAGAACTGTGCCAATGTTATCAGTACTTACTAGAAGGAGGCAGCTGTTACAGTGCTTTTGCACTCTTGCAATAACTGAGAACTTGCAACCTGTCACTGTCATTAAAAGCCACTAAAATGGCTTGTCCTCAGTAGTCAAACTGGGGCAACTTAAGGAAGAGTAAGACTTTCATGGCTGTTCCAGTGATGGGCACCCCTCAGTCTGGAACAAAAGAGTCTGCAATTGGCAGACCATACTGGCCCTCCACTGAATGAATTCTTGCTTTTTTTTTTCCCACTCCTGTACTGCCATTCCTACTGTGATTACAAGTATCAGCACTGTAATCAGATATCTGATTACAGTGCTCCCCAAGAAAAGAGAGGGAGGGAAGACACCGTTTTTGACAGCTTTAGTTTACTTTGGCAGTTCATCTACCCACCATTATGGGTAGCAGTATCTCCTCTGCAGACTACTCTCCGAAGCATCTTGGATCAATTTCCAGTACAAATATAAACCAGCCTCACTCCTATTCAGCTCATTTTCTTGTAAGTACAAGCTACACAGAAAACACATCAAAACCCTCAAACCCCAGTACTGGCCAGTTTAGCCAGACATAGTCATGAGGAAATCCTGGCAAAGCTAAGGGAATCCAGGTTTCTTGGTGCCATGCTGTGACCAAATGAAGTCACTTCTCTTCAAAGCACTGACGCATATTAGACCATAATTTATGCCCTCAAGAGAACAATGTCTTAAGAGATGCTCTTCGAATCCTCCTAAACTATGCTAACCCTTCCTAAAATATGCTATTAACATCCTTTTCTGAATCATTCTTAATACTACATCCAAGACAGTCAGATTGCAGAAAGATAGGTATCAGAAATATATTGTTAAGAGAGCTGCAGAGTTGAATTTATTCTCTATCCTAATGAATATGAACCTAGACAAGAATATGAAATTACAAATAAATAGCCTTAATGGTGTGAATAAACTGCCACTCATTTAATCAAAAGTTGCAATTAATTACTGGAAATAAAAGAATTTGAACACAGTACACTGAAATATGAAGCAAAATATATTTGCTAAGATGCACATTATGGATTTACACAGCAATGTTACTGGTAGCTTGGCCTTTTGACCCTTCTGATGTTATTTCCCATCTATTATGATTTAGCTTATAAGAACTTTATAAAACTTACTACAGCTTTCATTTCAAATGAAAAAAAAAAAAAGACTTTACAGCTCATTTTAAGGTCACCCTCAATATTTCAATAAAGAAATTAATGCATACAGGATGTCTATGACATGCTTCAGAATTGAAGGTGTAAGAAGTGTGCAGGTGACAGCTGTTAAAAGCCTCACAGTCAGGTTCCAGTGATCCTGTCAATCTCTTTAATTACTCAGGCATTTTTCTTCTCTGGTAGGTTTAAGAGCACCTGCTTCAGTCAGACATGCACCACAATGGTATTAAAGCCAGAGATCTGACTATGCAACACCAACATCACTGCTCTGTCACGTTTCCTTAACTGAGACATGGAACTTGTCTTTCCAGCAGAAACTAGAAAGTAAAGCTTAATCATAATACAGGTCAACAGGAAAGCATAGCAGAATTTGCAGAATTTTTTTAAGTAGGTGAAGCCCAGCTACGTAATGGGATATAAAAATCCAGGGGAAGATACAGCTCCTATATTGAACAATTTGCAGTTTACTCTGGAGATTTTCCCTCTCATCTTCTAATGAAGAAGTAACACGAAAAGGCCAGATTCCCTCGAGGTTCCTTCCTTTCAGTGCTCTCCTGGATGTTCTCCACCAGGAAGAACACTGCTAGACTACCTTCAAATTCTATGCTCTTCTGCTAAAACATTTAAGAGAGGGGAGCCTCTTACAAGTCATCTGACACTCTGAAGACAGCCCTCTGAAGATAGTCAAAACGGAAATCTATGCCTAATTTACCACCCGTGTACCTCCCCCCCCAAACTGAAATGAACTCCCGAACAAATACCTCATCAATAACATGTATTTCTACAGGAAAATGAAAGTAAGTTTTATGACAAATAACAGACATATTTTGAACTTCTGGAATTGAATCACCCTTTATACTAGATTTCAATTCAAAATTAAAAGAAGTGGCACAGAAAGAATGCTGGAATCTATTTGACCAGTTTGAATCTCTAAGTACTACACACTGTGGCATATACATGCCAAAGACAATATGAAGACTTAAGTACAGTTTGTCAAAACAGGCCTTAACCATCAACAATTTAAAATTATAATGTGCAGCCATCTTTGAAATGGTTGTGTTCTGCACAGCTCCAACCAGTCCTAAAGAATGGGGTTCTTAGGAATCTGGCAAGCTGTTCGGAAAACAGCAAACTGTAGAACAATACTTCCTCTTCCGTAAGTATTTCAGGTCACAGGGTGTGTTCAGAAATAAACAGAAAATGGACTTGTGGATCTGCTGCAATTCCTTTTCTCTTACCCTTTTTCTGTTCTTAGAATGTACTCATTTAAAAATATTTTCAAACCTAGATCACAGACTCACAGGGCTTGTCATCATCCCAACCTTGTGGTACCAGAACCTAAGCAGACTCAACCTCACAATCTTTACCTTGATTCTTAGCAGTAATCTACTTGCTACAGAGCTTACATACAAAGGAGTATACTTAACTTCTATGTGCTTAAGGCTTGTGTGCAACAAAACTATTCACATATTTTAAAAAATAAGTTAAAAATTTACCTTTTTCTGCAGTTGAAGAAATAGTAACTGGAAGAGAAAGAGAAAAGATACACGGTGAGTAAATGCATACTGAATCAAGTGTTTGGCTAGAAGTGAGATACGAGACAGCTGTTTGTTCCAAAGTGTACTTCAGGTGTTAGTATAGCTTCCCTACCCCACACTGGGGGTAAAACGGGAGTCAGTATTACTCTGGCCAGCCCTTGAGGCTTGATGAGTCAGCGGAGGAGCTGAGGCAATTCAGTTCCCTGCTTAACCAAGTGAGCACACTTCTTTTCACAGACATTGATTAGATCTTAATTTATGCATGTTCCCCTTCATGTACGCACCTAGCAAAGTTTTCCAAGTCAACAACTAAGCCAACAGGGGTACCACTAGAAAGCAGAAAATGAAATAAAACAAGTTCCTACAGAAGTCCCTGTGGAATTGTGCTACATGTAGCTACTTCCCTCACAGTTTTTTGCCACCACATCCCTCTTCCCACCACATGCTATTTTTGACTTTTTTCCCTTGACCCGAATTCTTCACATATAGTTCAAATCTCTCCACTTCCTTATCTCCTACATCCTTATTTCTTTGTAACAAACCAGCAAATTCTGTTGTTCAAATCTACCTGTATAATGCCTGACTAGTAGTACATCCTCCTGTCCTCAGGCTTCTCCAGAGCCTTCACACTTCATTCATCAGTCCAGGCAAGATGCTGAACAGAGATCTGCTTTACTTATTGGGTTGCTTTGCTCTTCCTTAGCCACTGAATTTCTGGAATTCAACAAAGAAAGGATCTTTTCTTGACTCTTCACCTTACACAGCAAATTCTGGTCACCAGCACAAGCTAAAGGTTAACAGGGCACATCTTGCCTACTGCAGTTCACATCACTCTATACTGTCTCCTCTCTCAGCTCTAACATTTCTACAGTCATTAGTCTGTGTGCCAGTTCAAGAGCTTTTTCCTGATGCACACAAGAGTCTTAAATCTGCAGGGCTTGCAGAATTCCTTCTGAAGGGTTACTTTGGTCACAGAGGTGGCGTGTCTCTCACCTAACTGGAGATATCTATAGTAAAAGGGTCTGCAAATATGTCTCTTTTTCTAGTCATTAAGAGACATAATGAGAAGACATTTCAATGCACAGATGACCCCTTTTTCTTCAGATGCGTGGGCATGGTGTTGTGCGTTGCCTCCCCTCTTATCCTTTTGCCTCTTCCTTAAAACATCCACTTGGTACCCTCTATCTGTCCATGGAAGTCTGTGAAGTTAATGGAAAAGGTTCTGGTCCCTTCCACCCAAAGGAGGGAGAAATTACCATTTATAATAGAACAAGGCTAGCTTCAAACTAAAGGAGATCAATCCTAAAGAGCACCTTAATTTCACATTAGGTATGTGTACTTGCATATCCTCTTCCCCTGTCTCTCTCTGCAACAGGGACACCATCTACACAGGAAAACAGACCTGAAACACACGATTACCTACAAAGTATGCATGTAAATGTGAGACCAGGTCCTGTTGTGTCATGGTAGTCTCAGCAGTACGCCACTGCATGATACAGAAGTCACATTATTTTTTAAAGCAAATCCTGTGTTTGCTTCAAATTTTAATAATGCGTTATTTCTCCAGTTAACACACTTTCAACTACACAAGGAGAAGATAAAATCATTAAAAAAGTGAAAATTAAAACAAGATTGCTGAGGAGGGCTGTTTGCTTAGCTTCAAAAAAAAGAAAAAAAAATCCTAAAAGTACTTCAAATTAAGCTTACTCTTTGGCTCCTCTTATATCTTAAGTAAACACCTTTGCACACAGCTGGACAAACACCTATATCCCTGGACAAGGAATGTAAGAAAGTTCTTAATTATCCTCTAATGGGAGAACATTGTTATCTATAAAAGTACAGGAAATTTTTGTGTGTAATTCTGATTAAAGCACTCCATAATCTGTAGCCTTACTTCTGCTCTCAGCACAAAACAAAATTGAGCCAAATTTCATGTTTGAAGACTCAAAATAATAAACAGTCTTTACACACATGGGAAATAAAAAAACCACCTTAAGAGGCTATCAGCTGTGAGACTTCATCACAAGGATCCCTAAATAAGCTCATAAAAATTAATTAAAGATTCACAGCACCAGGAAGATAATTTTCTCTTTCCTACTTTGGTCCCATGTGTCAGAACATGGTTATTAGACTGTGTAGAACAATTTTAGTTTGGCATACTCCTGTGTTTTGAGGTAAAAGCCAATACTGAAATGCTTGTGATTTTCATGCTGTCTTATCATCCTCAAATGAAATAAAAATAAAGATGACCAGTTCTACTGCCTCAGAAGTTCATGCAAGTGTTTCTATCCCTTTTACTGTTGTTATTCCCATTGTCAGACAGATTAAATAAACAGCAATCCTACTACTTGAGTCCAAACTCACTTAGCAAATGGCAAACCAACAGTTTTACAGGATCTTCAGGCTACCAGGCAAAGCCTTCCATTAAGCAAGTTAATATTTAACCTTTACATAAAGCAGACCTTTATTTGCTAGGCTGGCAGCGTAACAAGCAGCTTTACACCATCAGGAAATCAATTCTAGCTTTTGACCTCTAGCACAGGAAAAAAAAGAGCCAAACAAAAACCAACAAACCAACCAACAAATCACAGAGCGAGCACATTGTGGCCCATCATCCCTGGCCTGTAGTTTAAGTTACCAGCTTAGCTCTCTATTGCTTGTAATCACTTGCCATCAACAATTGGTTACAAGCCATCAGTTTTCACTAAATTAGTACCACTTTCAGTTTAAACACTTCTAAAACACGGGTGGGGGGGTGCTGGTGGTATGCAGGGAAAAAGCAGCACTGCCTTTTTGCTTATTGATTTTTCTTTAAAAAAAATAAATAAAGCACTGCACATGATTTATATGTTAACCTAAGGATGCTACCCAGCATCACCCCTGGCAAAGACAATTTTCCTTCATAACCCCAGTTGCTCATTACACCTTTTTCTAGATACTCTTCCTTATATTGTTGTCTGTTACCTTTCATCTCACCTATGTCACAAGAATGAAAGAGGCAGAAGCCTACAGATTATCACAGGAAACAATCCTGCAGCTATAGGGACATGTTAGTTGCATAACAAATGGGACTGGGGAGAAAACAGCATTTGTTGGAAGCATTCCTTATTGGAATATAAACTGAGGGAGCTGCAGATTTCACAAAGCTTTGGCGAATTTTTTAAGCTGCTTCAGGAAAACCTGCAAGAACATCTTGGAAGAACAAGTATGCTTAGGGAGCTGGTTTGCCTTCAGTTTCAGGCTTATTTTCAGGGTTGCTATGAAGTGTTCAGGTACCCTCCAAATCACTGCATAACAGGAAACCCCCCAAATCTCTCCAATCTGAGGCGAAGAGGTGCAACAATCTGCCAAGACCTTGCAAGAGGCATGCTGAAAAAGGACACATTCGCCTTCAGCCTTTAAAGGAAAGAACCCCACTGCTCTACAAACACCACACATCATATCTCCTTACTCCCCTAAAAGGCATGTTCCAATTAAAGTCAGATCTGCTCCTTGCAGAGCAAGAAATTCAAGGGCAACTAATGCAGAAGAATATATAAGGGAAGAACTGATCTTGTTACTGATGTGTCATGTTTATTTCTGCCTGTGCCCTCCCGCAATGGCTCCTAGCAGGAGTCATACTCTGGGTATTACAGCCTTTCCATGAATCTCAAGGGTAACATTCACATTTTGGCTGACATTCATCTTGGGTGGGAAGAGTGATAAATGTGCAATTGCATCCCTTCACCAGAGGTACAGCCTTAACTTTTCTTAGTTTTTCAGGAAAGGGGTTAAAATACACTTAGACATGCATAGACACAAACACACTTCTAGAAGACTGGACAGCGTTGGGTGAGATGATTTAGTGTGACATGTCCCTGCCCATGGCTTGGGGGTTGGAACTAGATGATCTTAAGGTCCTTTCCAGCCCTAACTATTCTAAGTCACCTGTACAGAAACTCAGCAGAAACTCCCCACTGGAGTTTCTGCAAAGCCAAGCACCATCGACATTATTCCAAGTATTTAATTTGTTCTGAGAATGGCATTTAGTTGATAGTATAACAGATTTATGGTAACATAATTCCCATTTGCAAATGCAGACCTTAATCACTCACAAGAATATGGTAGAAACATTACTTAGTGACACAAGTGGGGCAGACAAATGAATTTCCTTGAACAAATACTCATTTGGCTTCTGTTACAGGACAGTGCCAGAACATGAAGACCTTAGCACCTCTCCAATGTTTTCTAGCAGTTGTAATTCTGTCACCTTTCCACACTGAGCAATTTCTTATTTCCTGACTGGCAGGCACCCACTAGGTGCTTTCCTCCCTAAGCAGCAGGGAGTTGTTTTTAGACGAATGAGTCAAGATGACTGAGTTGACAGCACCATGTAGCCAAAAGCCAATGCAGGAGGATGCTGCCAGATCCCTGCCAAAACGCTACAGGGACTCAGGAATGGCACACATGACTTGCCACCAGCTGGAATCAATGTCCTCTTCATAGATTTGAGCCACATGAACCTAGAATTGTTTTATCTTCATATGATGCTAGACTGTTGTATTTTTTTTACTCCAGATCTCAAAAAATATGACACAGGCTTTCCCCAGGGCACTGGTAGTTCAGAGAGTAATGCTGTATAGGACAGTCAGGCAGGAGAGGTGGCTCCTTCATGCTTTACGGCATGAAGAAACTCCCATTGCCACAGTGTGCTCCAGTGGTAGCAGTACCTGGGGCTGCTGTGCAGCATGGGTGCACCACTGCCCAGGACTGACACAGTGCTTGTCTCAAAAGCACAAGTAGTGGACAACTCTTGCTGCAGTGGTGTATGAAGATACACCTCCCACTCATGTGCCCACTCCCCTATGGCAGGCAAACACAGCAAAGCAAGCACTTGGCTCCCCAGACACTTCAGGTCAAGATTCAGCTACCAATGAACGCAAGTTTGTGTGACCACAAACAGCAGGGAATTACAGTGATGAAAGGTGAATGGCCTCTCACTGTCCTGGGTTGGGGAAAAGAAACCCTGCCAGGGCCGTGGGTGGCTTAAAGTAGTGCAGCTGTTTGCACAAGCACACACATGCAGTGCACAGCAACATCACTGGCGTGAACTACTTTGTGACTTCAAGGGACCACAAGATGATGCCTTCAAAGACACTGCAGGGAATGGTGGTGGGGAGAAATCTGTGTTGGAGGAAAAAGGAGGAAGAACATGCAGCTAGGGAAGAGAGACCTTGCTGCACAGGGGATGCTCTATCATTTATGGCCATCAGATTTTCTGTGTTCATGATTGCCATGCCCATTGCTACAAGGACCCAAAAAAACATTATCATAGGGAAGGGCAAAATAAATTAATATTCCAAATAAGGCAGTTCAAGCTGCACTGCAGACCTTTTTTTGTATCAGCCATCATTACTATTTGTTAAAACAATGTTAATGCACTTCTTCAACTAAAACAAGTAATTTAGAGCAATCAGACGCTTGCTGCCCCAAAAACATGCTCTTATCACAATAATAAAGAAGCTTTTCATTTAGCCAAGGTCTTTTCAACCTCAATACAGACAGTACATGCATAAATCCAAACAGAGCTACAGCAGAAATTCGCATAATCAATTCAAGATACTCCCTGGGTAGTGCATCACATTTAGCAATGAATTAAGCTATGACAACTTAAAAGATTTTTGCCATATATTCTGGGAACAGTAAATTCTGTGCTACCACTTCCACAGTTCAAAACTGCAGCTATGAAGGCAACTGACTTCTGGAACCCACAAAATCCTACGGATGGCTCCTTACCTCTGCATGTGCAAAATACTCTTGAAGGTTATACCAAAAGTCTCCTAATGGTCTTCTCACTGAGGGTGGCTGCAAGCTTTAAATGATTTCAAACCTGGCAGTTACACTTGGATAGCATGCAGAAGGAAGTGTTGCAAGGTCTAAACTTTAATCTCACACTTGTGTTTGCACTAAGAACCCCAATGTATTAAGAGATGGATCAGTTCAAACAACTGAAGGCTTTTTCTATATCTGATGTTTGCTTTCTGCTGCAGCAGTGTACCATGTTTGGTGCCCCTGAAAAGCCCTATTCCCTGACAAATACTATTCACTTTCAGTTTACCATAATTGCTCAAAGAAACCAAATTGCCGCAGAAAATACATGGACCCAGTCAGAGATCAATATGATCAGACAAAAGCCGTTTATTACAAAGCCTTAACCCCTTATATACTATTTCTTACATGCACTTACAGTGATTTGGCATATTATGATTGGATACATGTCTAGTGTAGGTGCCGAGCCCTGCTGCTATGAAGGCGAGACATAGAGAGCTGTAAAAGCAGATTTTTCCACCTGTTTCTCAGCCTTCATTGCAGCTAGAGTCTCTTTCAGTAGTAGCCAGGGGGAAAGAGACTTCGCCTCCTTAGACCCACAAGTAACTTCATCCCACAGGCCCCAATTTTTTTCCAAGTCCCAAGATCAAAAGCTTCATTAACCCCCTTGGTCAGCTCTTTTTCTTTACTCCAGAGCAATAGTCTTTTTAACAGATTATCGTCATATTCTATCCCTCTCACTGAGAGGATATGCTGGAAGAGCTTCAGGATGACCATTTCTTCTTTACTTAATTGATTCCCCATCCTAATCCTGTTCCAGACCCCATCGACTATTACCTTATTTGCACTGCACAGTGTCTTCTGGGCTCGCAAGGCTCCGTTCCAAGGCATCCACCTCCTGATCCTAGTCCTGCCGGATCGAACCCAGCTGACGTCCCTGCGGCTCCGCGTTTTCCACTTCCATCAGTGCCACGCGCTTTAATTCCCGCAGTTTCAATATGAAAAATAGGGGTGGTCCCTGTTCGGGCGCCATTTGCCGCAGAAAATATATGGACCCAGTCAGAGATCAATATGATCAGACAAAAGCCATTTATTACAAAGCCTTAACCCCATATATACTATTTCTTACATGCACTTACAGTGATTTGGGATATTATGATTGGATACATGTCTTGAAGACCCTTAGTGATTAACATATAATTGGTTAAGCACAGGTGTGAGAACTTGACCTCGAAAGCTTGCCAACAGTCCACAGTTCTCATTAGCTTGGTGAATTTCAGCTTCTTCTTATCTTGCTTGTTTAGGCTTCCTTGGGGCCTCTCATGGCCTTCCTGTATCTTTCAGGATTATTCAGAGTTTATGTATCAATTATCCATTCTCCTGTGAGAACACTGTCTCCACACCTAATGTAACTTGATTTTCTTAAGCTACTTAATCACTATTGCCACTGCTCATTCTCTATTTGCATTTTGATGGATTTTAAACCCTAGCACTATTTCTACATGCTTTCCTTAGCTGCTTACTCAAATTATTGTACTTTCTTCATTCAGTTCTTTTCCCCCAAAATTCTACTTCATCATAACAATAACAGCTTTATTGCTCAGTAGTCTGGAAGTGCTGCACATAAATTGTTCCCAATATTGCCTTTAAGCTATGAGACACAGCCAAAATAAAGCCTGGTTTCTTCTTGAAAGACAAAGAGAGGTCTTACTTGCATGAATCTGGCACATTGAAGAATAGGAAAACCAAGAATGAGCAGAAGGGCATGGAAACTCTGAAGCATCTGAGTGGAGCTAGCGTATGTCCACATCAGTAATTAATTACATTTACATCTGAAGGAGGAGTATTTATACTCAGGCTGGCCAGATCAAGCTCACAGTAACACTCTATTCAAGTATCTGGATATGTGAATGGGTATGTGAAAAGTCTTTCTGTGTTAGGAGTAACTCCAGGGGTTCTGTAGTTGACCCTGCTAGGACACTTGCAAGAGGTAGGAGAAACAAAAAGGATAATCAGCTGCTGTTGACAGAGTCCTAGTGTCATATGTTGTGTGACCTGTCTTACACATACTGCACAAGATTAGGTGTTCTGTAGGTAATACTACAAACCATGAATATATTTAAAATAAAACCAAAACAAACAACCCCCCCAAACAAAAAACAACAACCAACCATTCTCATAACAGATTTTTTCAGGTAATTTAGGACTTAGTATTTTTTTTCTTTTTTGAAAAAAAAAAAGCCCAACCAAAAAAACCCAAACAAAAGAAAACCAGACCCCTCAAAAAACCACTCTTCACTAATACGCAGCTGTGACTACCAGCCAATACCTGCCTTGAATATTAAGGTCACTTAAAGGTGAGTGTCTTATGGCTCAGAATATTACCAGTAAATCCATTTACTTCTGCTCCAGACAGATGAAACTAGAACAACAGGCCTTATCTGGCTATTCTACACAGCTGTGAGGTGTGATGGCAGGAGAGCAGAGGTATCAGATCCTGGGGAACTGAAATTCCACATAGCTGCTGTGACCTGCAGACATGAACCATCCACAGTGGTGAGAACCATCAGCACAGGACCCAAAATGTTAACCAGACATCCTTCTTTGCATTTGGCTTCACTCTTCCAAAACCAGTTGTCTCCTTACTTACTTACTGGCTCTACTTGCAACAAATGTTTCCTCAAATATTAGGATAAAATCTTCTTGCAAAATTTTATGGATAAAAATTACCTTATAAATCTTATTACAAAGCATTAGGCACTCTGTTTCCTCAGAGAAGGATTCTGCTGCTGCCAAATTCATTGGGTAATGGGAGAAATCAAGCTGCTCAGCAAGCTGACCAATGACCTAATGCCTGAGAGGAGTCCTCCTCAAAGGAAGTTTTAAGTTCAATTCTTTTGTATCCATTGGACAGGTCTGATTAGTATTTGCCACCTGAAATTAACTATGGAACTATCTACGAGAAGTGCGAATTTTCTGCCAGCAACACATTAATAACATAGCAGCCAGTAATGCAATTTACATGAACTCCCATCAAAATATTAGTAAGCCAAGCTTTTGAATAGAGTCCTTTAAGAAAAAGTTCTGTTTTGGAAAGCATGCCATTTAAAAACACGGCTGTTAGTCATGTGAAAGATTCCGGGTGGGGAATTCATGTCTTAAACATACTGGACTCGTAAATATTAAAAATTCAATACTTTGTTATATTTAGTACTAAAATATTTATGGAATAAATAAAGCTTCAGAGACTTCTCATGCTTATTTAGAGAATCTGTCCATACATGGCTTATCAAGTTGGCTGATAATAAATGCTGTCATCTTTTGATGCTGGAGGCTTTGCTGCTGGCTCTTCTGGCAAAACAAAATGTCACTCATTAAACCTTACTTGTACTGAAACATTTGGAACAAACCTCAACTGTAGCTAAAGCTACTTCCTCTGGTTTCTTTGCAAAGGAAGAAATATCCAGACTCCTCAGAACACAACAAAAGTATGCTGCAGAGAGGAAAAGCCATCAGGGATAACAGGACAAAGTTTTGGCTAGAGGACAAGATCAAAAGGAGGTGTTTTTGTTGCACCAGGTCTCATTTAACTACCAGACCACTTTGGAACATGAAAAAGTAACAGCACAAAAACTGCATGAGCCACTGCAAAGGGATTTTCTGATACACCAGAAGATCTATACCAAAACTTACAAAGTACTTCAGAGTACTCAGAGAGGCAAGCATACAAAAGAGCACAGCCTATCATTCATATAGCTCTCTTTCAGTAAATATTGCTTCCAGTAAATAAGTAAAACCCTCAAAGCTCACCTGCCTGCTGCCAGTCCACTGCATATTCTTGGAAAGCATTAACTCAGGACTCCGCAAAGAGGTCACCTGAAATACTATAAATCCTAATGCAACCTCTGCCAAGGGAAGAAACCGTGCTGCCTACTATATCCCAGAGATGCACTAGGGCTCCCATGGCAAAGCACTAGATGTATGTAACACAGCAGGACTGGCAAACTCCCCAGCAATAAATGACTGGAGTTTGATGCATGCATGACGCCTACTAAAAGAAGAAACTCTTGCTGTCATCTTCATAGGATATCACATATCGTAATACAGTTGCAAGAATATTTGTGTTTGCAGGTGAAGTACTGGAGCGTGGTCACTCATGGGAAATGTTTGTGAAGAACAAAAAATTACTACCACTGGTTTAACATGCAAGTCAGGAACCACACTGAGTTATGGAAAATCAGATCAGGCAAGTGATTACTTCTAAACATTTGTGATTACGTGCAAGGTGACCCAAACCCTTAAACCTGCCGCCTCACAAGAAGCTACACAGAAACATAAACTGGGATGGAAACAGGAGCTGTAGTCACTTGCCTAAAGATTCCAGAGAAGGCATGCAGCAAGAGGAGAGCACTGTCACACAGCTGGAAATGAGACTACCACAAAACCAGGCAGCTGAGGCATGGCAGCACCTGATGCCCTGTGTGTAACCAACAGCCTTCCTAGACCATAATTTCTGCTCATAAACAGATCCTTGTCTGCAGTACTGATGGCTCCCTGGCAGTAGTGTTTCCCAAGTGGCTCTGCAGGTGTGGGAAGCAATGAGAAACAGGATATTTACAAGTCTGAGAATGTTACACTGCACAAAACAGAAAATGACTGACTCTAGTGCTTAATGGCCTTTAGGCTTCCCTTTGTCTAAACTCGTAATCTGTTTAAATTATAAAAAGTTGAACCCTACCCTTTGCACTAGTTGCTGCTTTAGCTTTATCTCAACAAGTATCTACCCTGCAACACAGCAAGTAGTAACTCAGTATGTAATTATTAGGCTGAACTTAAGCTTTTAGAAATAAGTAATTATTTTTTAAGACCAACAATATGAATCATAAGGAGCAGCAGATTAAACTGACAAAAATAAACACACACAAAACATCCCCACAAAAATCCTACACACAATTTGCATCCTTGTCCAGATACTGTAAACAAAGACCTGCATGTTACTGACACAGGAATTTTCAAAACACAGCAGAAACCAAATTTTGCTCTGTTTTGAGCTCCTTTGCAATGTTTAGGTAAATCTGCATGTCACAAGCCCACAGACATGGAAACCTTCAGGTACCATCGATCCCAGCATTGTGAAAATAGACTTCACTTCACTGGGTCTTTTTTAATCCAGACATCACAACTGAAAGCAACGACTACGTGTCAAGAATGGCACAATAACAGGTTTTCTGCTTTCACACTATGACAAGTCAATAGCTGAGGCACTTAACATGAGTTTTAAGTCAATCACAAACAAATGCAAACCAACTTGCAAAAACCTGTCTCTTGAAACAAATAATGTCTGTTCCTCATCAGGCTACTTAGATTTAGTGTAAGTTTTGTTTCATTTTCTCTGTAGATGTAGCTTGCTTAAATCCAGATGAATTATGACTTTCATCTCTTTTTTTTGGTCCCAAATAGGCTAAAAAAACCAAACCCCTACAAAACAGACTCCCCCCAACCCCACCCCCAAACGCAGCTACCTCCCTGATCTCTTTGTAAGTCAGATGATTAAAATGGTTCTGGCGTTTCACATTTAAGACAATGCTGCACCATATATAGCAGAGAGAGTGCCGCAGAAGCTGCAAAAGCAAAACATGCTGCTCTTGTGATCTAGTTCTCTGACAGTCTTGTAAGACAGTTTTAATAGTTGACAAGGAACATGAATAAGGAACTGATGAGGCATTCGGTCTTTCAAAAAAAAAAAAAAAAAAGGAAAAGCAGAGGCTTGAAATGCTGCAGAGGAGGAACTTGACTTTTTGCACATATACGAGAATACTGTCATCAAAGGTTATGTAGGAGGCACTCCAGTGAGGATGGTGGTGAGGAGCAGGAGGGAAAGTCTGGCATTTTTCTCTTAACCCAGGACAAGAGGGGTTAAGCATATCCCACAGAAAACAATTCAGTGACAGCAGGAGATAATATTGAGGAAGTGGCTAAAAGAACAAATGTGATTGTTGTAGTTGAATTGTCCCTTTTATACCTGTTTCACCTTAGTGAAGATTCAGCTTACACAGAAAATTGGCCTGTGGTTACTTCTCAAATGCTTCTATTAAATTTGACCCATACTAATGACAGAAAAATGCATACTCCTGTCCTGTTACAGGAAGAACATGAACCGGGTGGGGAAGTCTTAACAACTGAATTGAAAACTCCATAAAGGCTTTTTTCAGGAAACTCAGGCACTTATGATTTGCAACACTGGTAAGGAAAGTACATGTTAAACCAGAATAAACTCTTACCAGTTGTAGGAAACTGTTGAACAAAAAGAGCAGGATAAAAACTGACATATTGAATGGGTGAAAAATGAATGCCATGAACCCTCAGCATTTACAGGTACAATTTCAGACACACAACTAGGATTTTTTCTACTCCTGTTTTTTTCCCCCATCACAGGCAATCTCACATTCCAGAAGTAAAAGCTTTTACAGTGCCATCCAAGGTGTTTCACAGGTGTATGAGAACTCAGCTCAGATACACATCTTTGTAACACCATGAATTCTTTGCTTATGGAAAGCATGTCTACATTAACTCATAGAAATATGAGCTGATAGACAAGAAGTTTAAATTTCAGTAGACAGCAGAACCTGAGGTTCACGGTATGCAGAGGGTCAAGGACCTCTAAATAATGCCTACTGAAAACATACACTTGACATTCTAGTCCTTTTATCCATAGTGTTTTGAAGGAAAACCGGGAGATTAGTAAGTGGTGAAGTTAACAAAATCTCTGACTAAAAATGAAAGTCACTTTTTAGTTCTAACTCTAGAGGCATACAGACAGCTCCTACTGTTGGTAACAGAGAAAAAAACTGAGATAAGTTATTTTTCATAAACTTAAATACTCATACTATCCAAGCCCTTTCAAACCAGGAATAAAAGCTTTACAGACCACATCTAAACGGTGATTAGAAGTGCTGCAGCAACATGTGACCACAGCTACAACAAATAAGAGTAACGCCACATGGAGAGCTCCTGCTTCTGCTCAGATACTTTGTTAGCACTGGGCTTCCCCTAAGCCCCTTCCCCTACCCCTACCCCAAAGCCATGCCGCCCATGGACCAATTTCAGTCAAGTTTTGAAGCCTGGTGTAGATTTCACACTAAATACATATGAGTAAGTTTCATAAAAGCTGCTGAATGGGTAGAAGAGACAAGCCCATACTCCCTGTTAGGAATGCTCTGAGCGCAGGCACTAATTTTCTGCCTGGTCCCCTTGGCAAGCTGAGCAGCCCCAGACTGTCCACTGTACCACACTTCTTTTGACCAGATGGTAACTAGAGATTGAGGAAGGATACAACCACTGCAGAGCTGTCAGGAATGGTTTAGCAAATACAGGGAAAAACTGCTGATGGAGGGCTAGGGCTGGGTGGGCAATGCATATAGAGGGCTGGTAAGGAGAAGAGGGATGGATTCCTTCCACTGGCAGGAGAGCAGGGAAAGCAGACAGAAGACAACTCCCCGAGAAACCAGACTGACTAGTTCTGTGGCTCTTGGAACCATTCTTTCATTAGAGGGCTGCCAAGAGAGCAGATGTCATGCCATATAAGGGGCACATGCCCACACGTCCTTACAAATCAAGATGACCAATACAGCACAAAGCACCATGTAAGAACATAGATAATCCTTCTACTCGAACTCAGCATTTGGTTTTCCAATACATTTGTATTCAGTCTGAGCACTTTAATGGGAATTCTACTTACAGTAACAAAAAGGTTCTTATTTAAGATGAGCTGAGACACTGCAGCACAAATAAAAGCATCCGAAGCAGTTCCATTTCTTTATTTGGAAGTTCAGAAGAGGCATGTAGTTAACTGTTACTAATAATGTAACCTGTTTAATTTGCTCTTCCTTTTCTTGAAAGGTAACCTTTTCCTATGGGAATGCTTTTAGCATGCTTAACATGCAAATGTACTTTAGTGCTGATACTTCAGCTTTTTTCTGTTGTTTGAAATCAGAAGTTACTTGACACAGTGCTGTTAATATCACCTTGCCATTGCTTGATAGCTACTACATAAGCATTTCCAGTAGAGAATTCTTATGGAGGAAGCAGATGGAATTACCTTCTCTCTGTTTACGCAACACTCTTCAAATTGGAACATTACAACAGATCACCATGTGCTTCTCATGTGGACTGTGCTTTGGGGAAATCACAGCTATCTCCCTACAGACAGGAGCTACTGCAGCCTCCTGGAACAGGAGTAACTAAGTCTGTATCAATTAACATAAAATATTCTAAATTACATACTGCATCGTTTGCCAGGATTTTAGACACGTTAGACATGATTAAAAAAAGCAAACCTTTCTGCAAATAGATGCTATGAAAAGAACACACAACTAGTTACTCCCTTAGCTTTCAAAATCATGTTTTTCCATACTTTGTGGAGTTTGGGACATGAAAACAGTCATACATTTACAAGACCAGCAAATCCATAAACCAAGCCATTCTCCTTATAATCTCAGCCCAGGTTAAGAGCCATGATGGTGCTTTTCAGAACATACAGCTCTTCTTATAAAAGTAAAACCCTAACCTGAACATTTTTATTTTTTTTTTTAAATAAAACCAGCCAATAGATCCTAGCTACAATCTGCAGACAACTCAGCCAAAGTTAAATTCTCTTTTTCTCAGTGCAGACTGTACTACCAGTGTTTTAGCAAAAGGGTTGCCTGAAGGAAACAGGATGGCTTTACCAGCCAACTCCTATCACTTGTGTCTAAACAGTGCCTTCTGACCAGCCTCTAGCCAGTCTGTATTACAGCCCATCACCTACGAGAATGTTTGGGATAAGCAACAAGATACAAGTCAGCCATAAGTGAAAACAAACCACGAGAGAAGAGCTCAACTCTTTCTGGGCTTCTGAGGGATGTGCTAAGCACACACAGTCAGTTCAATTCAGTAACAGCATAATAAAGCCATTGTTTACGAAGGCAATGTTAAAAGCAAAACATGTTTTGATAACAAGAAAGAACACATGAAATTGATATAAACTAATGAAAAGCTATTTTACTACATCCTTCATGCATTTCTACATGTGTTTTCTTGCAAACTGAGCTCTGGGCAAGTTATGTGTGAAAAGAAGAAAAAATCTAGGAAGAATGTATTCGTTCGTGTTTTTCTGCTTCAAAACATTTAAACTGAAATCTGAATGGGATGTTGCCCAATCTTTTGCAGTTCTTTCAGTTAGACCTGTTCAAAGATTTTTTCAACTCTGACATCCCCTCAACTTCCACACATTTGGTGACAAATGGTTGTTTTCACCTTTCCAATTAGCTTAATAGCCAATTTACCTGATATATCACAACTAGACAGCAACTATAGCCTAAATAAGCCAGTGCTCACCAGCATACAACAGCTGGTTGTTGTGCTTCAGAGAGCTATAACCAAGCTGGAAGTTTCCACTGGAGGAAAACAATAGACGAGCTTATGAATCTCCTTTCATCTTATGCACACCAGTCATCCCCCATGTTCACAGCCAGTATGTAAGTAATATAATTTAGGGTTGTAGAAGAAGCATAATCAAGTAAATACATACTAGAATTACAGAGCAAGACACCAAAAACAAGACATTAAGCAACATGTAAGCACTGGAGCAGAGGAGGGTGGGGCAAGCAGCAAAGAAGCAAAACTGAAAGAAAAAGGGTGATGTGATGAAAGAATCAGCACAATTTTACCATCTTTTACTTTATTAGTAGTATTTTATGATACTACATTGACTTGCTACTTGATTAACTAACTGAATATATGTTTAACTTGTAACATATGAGCAGGGACTACAAGGAGAAAAAAACCTCAGAAAAAATAGTTGGAAAAGCAGGCTTTTCTCTCTTCCTGTTTCCTTGTTAGCTTCACGCCTTAATAGTAACCTAACCTTTGAGAATCTTTGAAAAAAAAAAAAAACAAACAACCCACTGGTGTCTGGTCTGGGCAGCTTCAATTTCTCTTTTACTCTCAGTATTTACTCAAAATCTTCTATTGTGTCTGCTCTTTTTTAAAGCTTTGCTTCCTCTGTCTTTCCTTTACCCAGGCACACATCACATCAGCTGCACACTGTGCCCTCTGCCAAAGCCATAGAATCTCAACAAGCCGTAAGACTTGCTTTTGCACCCACTGTACGTGAACTTCTGCAGACAAGTGTCGCCTCATTCATTAACTGTGCTAAGAGCACATCCTTGTTCTTTGTCACAGTACATAGTGCAGTAGTTCTCAAACAAAACTAAAACATAAGCAGCACTGCGAGAAAGTAAATACACCTGCCAAGAACCAGAAAATGCTGCATTTTGCTATAAATCCTCTCCACACTGGTGTGAACTCAACAGCAGTGTAACAGAAAAGTACATAAAGTAAAAACACAAAAAAACCCAACCACCACCAAAAATACCCAACCACAAACCTGTTTCCTCTCCCTTGATGTGATGACCTTTTATGAGGTGTAAACAAAATTCAACAGGTTAAAAAACAAACAAAAAACCCTACCCCAAAATCTTCAACAGAAAAAAATACAAAGAAAAATAAAATCCTTGGTCACCAAGCATGATTTAGACAGGTAACAACAGTAAAATTTAGTGACAACAATAAAAATCAGTAATTTTCTTACTGAATAACCACTTTTGTCCTTAATAGTCTGTATGTGCAGACATTAAGAAAGAAGCTGACTCGTGAGCAGAAAATTCCAGATGTCTAGAAACCTGATTTATAGATGCGAAAGTTCTTGCATTAACAGGAGCCAACCTGTGCAATAATTTTCACACAAATGAAACCCTAATGAGCTCTGAAGGGCTCTTTGTAGCACCTCTATGCCTGGAAAGGAAAAGTTATTCACCAGCACCCAGCCCTGACCCACTAGATGATCAAGACACTCAGCTGGAACCTGGGAGGTCGAGGTTCTATTCCCAATTCAGCCAGTGATCACCTGTGAGACTCTGGATGAGTCTCTTAATCTCCAAATTTTCATTCTTTCATTAAGAGAAGAAATGCATAGTCCTAATCTGCTTTGTCATACCAGTTAGCTTGTACTGGATCCAGAAAACCTTCAGATCACGCCTGTACAATATGAGTCTATAACCTCACACAGCCCCTCCCAGGACTACTCCAACCTCCCATGCTGCAGACCTATTAAAACACTGGTATCAGTATTAAAATACTGTCTAGAACTTGTTTCCAAATGTTTATAGTTGCAAGCATGATTTTCCCAGAAAACCGGTATTACTTACTTGCACAGACAACTAAGCCATAATAATCTGCAAAGTTTTGGATACAAGAACATATTTGCAACTCTCTCATTTCAACATTTTGCATAATACCTCAAAAAGCGTTATTTTAGAATTACATTTCTACTATTTTAAGTCCAAGTAACTGTCTGTGGTTTGAGTTCCAGTCCACATAAAGCTAACACAAAAGGCTGTGAAATACCATGGGCATTCTGAAAAGTTATCTAAAACCCCAAGTCCTGCAGGAAAAAAAAAAAAAAAAAGAAAAAGGTAACTGATTATTTCTAATGGAAGGATATCTTTGCAAGGTTGCCCAGACAGAAAGCATATGCAAGCCTTTTACTCACAGCTAGGGCTATCAGAGCACATATTTTATACTAATAGCAAGAAGTATGAGGGCCTACAGACACTACATAGACCTATATGTAGCTCAAAATAGTTCTTTATACTTTCAAGATTTTTTGTTCGTTTCAGCTTCCTTACTTAAACATGCCAAACAGTAACGGGTTCCTTGTTAAAACTTGAAAACAGTGTAGGGAAACTAAGTCTGACAAATAATGTGCATCACTGTGCCACTCTGTTTACCCTGCCCGGAGAAAGCCAGCATCCTCCTAAAGACAGAAAAGGGTAAATATCCTGACTGACACCTCCTGCAAGCCAGATTTACATAACGCTGAGCCCTCGTCCAGAAAGCCTTGACGCAGCCTCATAAAACCCCATAAGCCTTAAATCCTTTCTCCTGCCCGCTTTAGTGGGATGTTTTCAGCCTCATTAAGCTTCAGTGACACTGGGCTTCTTAATTAGTAAGGGCGGGGGGAATAAATACACTTACAAAGTCGTCAAAGAGTTATTTGATACAACAGGAAGCCGGAATAATAACAAAAAAATAGAGGGGAAACTTCTCCCGGGGAGATATGAGGGGAAGAGACCTCACAGGGCTGCGGAGGGCACTGCCGGACGCTGCTGCGGTCCCTGCCCCTCACCACCTCCCTGAGCAGACTGTCCCCAAACTAAGCGACCAGGACTCCCCTCCTGAGCCTCCTCTTCCCCAGTCTCTCGCTTCTCCACAGGCGACCCCGGGCCGGGACCCCGTCGCCATGAGGCGCCCGAAGGCGGGCTCCCACCGTGCTCACCCGCGGCTCTGGGGAGGGCGCCTTAGGCGAGTGGACAACAGGTAAACCCATCCCCAAAGGAAGCGTTTTAGGGGTGGGAAGGGGTGTCTTCTCTCGCCCGCCTGAGGGAAAGCGTGAAGCGGGCAAAGGGAAAAAAAATCCGCCGGGTCGCAGGTAAGCGGCCCCGGCGCAGGCGGGTAGCGAGGTGTCCTCCCCGCCTGGCTGGCAGTCCCCGGCGCCCGCGACCCATGCCGTCCACTCACACACACACAGCTCCACCACGTAGGCGTAGTAGGACCAGGCCACGACCAGAGCGATGAAGGCCACGGGTACCCAGGCCAGCACCTTCTGGCAACACTTGAGAACGTGGGACGGCGCCATCTTCCCTGCCGGGCCACCGCAGGAGGCATCAGCGCCGGCGCTGCAACGGGTGGCGGCGGCTGCAGCTCCAGCCGCCGCTGCAGAGCCGGCCCCGGACGGGCGGGCGAGAAGGCCCTGGGCGGGCCGCAGTGGGCGGGAGAGGGGCGGCCCCAGCGTCCGCCACCGCCTCCTTACCGCGGGCGCCGAAAGGCTTCAGCGTCCCGCTGCTGAGTGCTGTCCGCAGGGAGCGAGCAGAGCGGATCCTGCTCTCGCAGAACGCGTCGGTCGTGGTGTTTACACTGGCGGGGCTGTTTCTGGGCGGGATCCTCCTCGAGCCATAAAAACCCTGAATGTTGCCCGTCTGCAGTTCCGGGCGAGTCGGTGTCTGTCGCAAGGTGCTCGGGTGGGTGCAGGAACCCATACCTAGGGCCCTGCCAGGGTGTCACTTCTCCCTGCTCACTGAACCCATGCACTTACAGGGCTCAAACAGCTTGTTGGGTGGTGCAACGAGTATTTATTTATAAATAAATTGAATGCTGTTTTCTGAACTTCAGTTAACGCCTGACAGCTGCGGGTAGCAGCAAGGACCATCCAGAAAGGCACCGCCGGGGCTCTGCTTTGCGGGGCTGGTCCCCATGAACGCGGACGTTCTTGAACGTTTTTAAAGGTTGCAATTTTTAGCCTTACTGCAGCATTGCCGTCGGTAGGATC
The DNA here is from genome assembly GCF_033783945.1 of Neopsephotus bourkii. Lineage (NCBI taxonomy): Eukaryota > Metazoa > Chordata > Aves > Psittaciformes > Psittacidae > Neopsephotus > Neopsephotus bourkii. The sequence goes on from NW_026902113.1 coordinate 7,196,213, forward strand.
CCGGGGCTGGCACAGCCCGTGGCACGACAAAAAACCCGTTTCTCTCCAGAACCGGAGGGCTCTGCCTCGCCGCTCTTGTCCCGGCGCCGTCCGGGCTTCCGCGGGGCTTCGGCGCCACCTGGTGGCAACAGGAGGGTCCGGCGGGGCCGCCAGAGGCTGACGCGGAGAGGCCTGCGGAGCCTGGAGCCCCTGGAAATATAAACCCCGCAGGACGAAGGGTAAGGCTTGGGCAGCACTGGAGAGCGGTGCCCTGTAAGGAGCGGGCCTGGAGAAACCAGCAAAGCAGGTGGCTGGTGTGGGTGGGCAGTTTCAGGGTCGCATATTTGAGTGTGAAGAGGCGAAGGGGGTGGTAAGGTGAGAGCAGTGCCTTTGTAGGAGGCAGGGTCAATTGTTATGGCCTTGCCTGCTGAGGAGATGATGGAAAAATACTGAGAGGAGTGATCAGGGATTGAGAAGACCGTGAGCCTCTAACGGCTGATGGGAAAGAATGGCCCAGACAAATGCCCAAGTGTCAGCAGCTTGTGTATGGTCAAGTGCGTGTGTGTTCAGCTGGGTATTAGAACAGGAGGAAGCAGTGACCACAGATCTTGACATACACAGAATAACTGGTGCATGGAGCTGTGCCCAGGGACCACAGAGGGATCACTTTGGGATCAGCTCCAAGTGTGTGGGGATGCTGGAAGTGGAAGCAGGATCAGGATGGTAAGGAAGGGAGTTGCAAAATCATATGTAGCAAGAGCTGCTGAAGAAAGGGATTACAGGAAAGGGAGAGAACTGGTGGAACAGCTTGGCCTGGCCATTGTTGACAGAAACCTGACAGATGTGGAGGCAGGTTACATGGACAGCATCATGGTTATGAGGACCAGTCACTCCAGAGAAGTGCTGACAAGCACAAAGCTGTTTGGATTTAACGTGAACTAGGAAAATCTTGGGCTCATGTGCTGGTCAGCACATCAGGAATATTGTTAAAGTATTCCAGCTCCTCTGATCTTCATTCTATTTGTTAAAGGTGTAAAAACATGCAACAGCTGCTGGCATGTGCTTTCCCTCAAGATCTTGAGGCAGTTTTAACATTTATCTTCAAGACAATGGGAACAGATTCAAAAGCTTGGTGAAAAGTAATGAGTATTTGTTAACAATCCTTTTAAAAGTAACTGATTTTACTTTAAAAAGGGTGTGGAATAAGCAAAAATGAAAAAAGTAAATTAGGGGTTTTGTATTTGAGCACAATATGGGACAGGTTCAGAAGCTGCATGGATTCTGTGGGGTACCTTTGCAACCAAAGTAATTCTAGAGGGACACAATTACATCAGTCTGCATGTGCTGCAGGTTAGTTTGGGACACTGAGCATATTGATCCAGTAATGTATGGAATGAAATAGGGAATGTCAAAAATAGAGAATGCCAGAAATTAATTATTCTGGAAGACATTTGGACTGTGCTGCCTCTTCTGTACTGCCTGCCTGGCATACTGGCTGCTTGGCAAATGTCATGGAACAGTACAGAATCTATGGGCACATTTGACATTTAACAATCTTAAATTATTTTGATATTGAAATCCGATCAGCTAAACTCAGGAAGATGGGGACGGGGAGTTGAATTTTGAAGCCTATAGAAAATAATTCGGTAACAAGCTTGGGATGGTTATCTGATGCAGTGAAAACGATAACCACCTGGGATAGCCAGAAATGGCACATGCCAAAAGGGACTGCCAGACCAACAGAAAATACCTCTAAGGTGGTCTAACAGCAAATATCTCTGAGGTGTTCAGATGAACAGTATGCCTAGCTATTGTACCAAGCACAACTGCTGGCAACAGTGAAACAGTGGTTAATGCCTGTAAGGAGTTAATTCCTTTCACATGAGCAATACAGCAGAGTCCTGTGCCAGGAGGGCCATCCTGCTGGACTCCTTATCAAAACTACTCCGTGTCCAAACTACCTGATGTGGGAGCATGGAGTGAAGAGGGGTAGGCTTGCACCCTGATCCTGGGCAGTGGGGAGATGACGGGGGATGACTGTAATGCAGTATCACTTGGTGTAATCTACAAGTTTTAAGAATTTTATTTAGTTTTGTAGTTGTGTTGTTAATAATTTAATCGCTGTGTTAGTTTCTTAGTATTCAGTGAATAAACATTATTCTCTCAAGCCTGCATCCTAAAGGGAAGGGAGCTGGACCTGGGAAGTAAAGCTAGAATTTCTTACCAACTGTATGCTGTGTGGGGCTGGCTGTTACTGTGCACTGACCTCCTCTTGTCTCTGCTCCCACCAGCTTTCCTAACAAAATCCCATGACCCTTCGCAATAAGCACAATTCCTAACATGGAGATTAAGCAGCATAGCCATGAATAAAGATAGGATTACCTATCAAGTCATTTACTGTGCTAGGGAAAATGTGAGATGATCCAACATCACCCTCCTGATCCCAGTCTTCCTTAGAATAGAATCATAGAATCAACTAGGTTGAAAAAGACCTTTAAGATCATCAAGTCCAACCCCAGTACTGCCAAGACCACCACTAAACCATGTCACTAGGGGCCTCATTTACATGGTTTTTGAACACTTCCAGGGATGGTCATTCCACCACTGCCGTGGGCAGCCTATTCCAATGCCTGACCAGCTTCTTGGTGAATAAATTTTTCCTAATATCCAGTCTAAACCACCCCTGGCACAGCTTGAGGTCATTACCTCTTGTCCTATCACGTGGGAGATAGGACCATATACTTGGGAGAAGAGACCAGCCACATCTTCACTCCATCCTCCTTTCACATAGCTGTAAGGGTGTGGTAAGGTCCCCCCTGAGCCTTCTCTTCTTCAGACTAAACTCCCCTGGTTCCCTCAGCCACTCCTATTAAGACGTGTCCTCCAGACCCTTCATCGGCTATGAACATTTGGAAAAGGTGTCTTAGAGCATGACACCACAAACTCTCTAGATTTTCTGTACTATTTAGATCTCATAATGTACAACAATTCAATCTCCATTTTGTTTCTGTATTTTTCTCCTCTCAGAGTAGCTCATCGTCAATTCCAGGAACATGCAATCCCCAGGCAGAAGCATAGACTCACAGAATAGTTAGGGTTGGAAAGGACCTTAAGATCATCTAGTTCCAACCCCCCTGCCATGGGCAGGGACACCTCACAGTAAATTGTGTCACCTAAGACTGTCCAACCTGGCCTTGGACACTGCCAGGGATGGATCAGCCACAACTTCTCTGGGCAACCCATTCCAGTGCCTCACCACCCTTACAGTAAAGAACTTCTGCCTTGTATCCAATCTAAACTTCCCGTTTAACCCGTTACCCCTTGTCCTATTCACTACAGTCCCTCCCCAGCATCCTTATAGGCCTCCATCCCAACATGAAGTGTCCCTCCCCAGCATCCTTATAGGCCTCCATCCCAACAGCCTCTTAAATGGAAACTGATCCAAAATGATAATTTGTCTCATTAGGAATCTTATTAATATCGAACAGATCAGTTTGAGGTCTCATGTATCTGATATACACATAAAGCCAACTGCAATTGTGTAAGTATTTGCTCTTCACATTCCAGTACAGCTCATGTAACCTTGTACACATCGCCTGTGAGTGATCAGTTGCCCTTGTTTGTGTTAGGTCAAATTTCTAAATCGCGAAGATGCGCTATTGCTTAAACAGCATCTTGAAAAATTTAATTTGGATTTATTCCCTGCTTTCCTAGTGTCCTTTTGTTCAGTCACATTCATGTCTCTTAAATTATAATTTATTCTAGCAGCATTTTAAAGAGCCTTGTTTCTATTTTTTCAATTAGTCTTAGTCTTTTTTTAATTAGTCTTCTTTTCAAATCCCTTCTTTAGTGGCAAAGCATCTCATTTTGATATCCTTCCTTTTCACCAGTGAATGTAATCCTCTATCCTGTCACTCAGAAACCGTTGCTCTAGGATTTACCTTCTGTGCATTATTTAAGAGATGCACACAATGTTTTTAGTAATGTTTGTTCATTTTAACTACCAGTTTTAAAGTAGATTAAAAACAGTAAGGTGCCATATAATTACAAAAAAAAAAATAATCTCTATCCTGAAAAAAGGAAGAGATTCTTATATCAGTTTATTGACAAGTCTTAAAACGAATTGATTTTCTTGGGGGTGATTCAGAGCTACTAGTTTCTCTGTGGGACAATATTAAGACTGACATGTTTCCCCTAGAGCAGTGTACTTGAGGCATACACTGGTGCAGTATAACATCCCTGCAATACTTCTTTTCTCCAGGAAATCGCTTGTTGGATGGTTCTCATTTCAGAACCTACTTCCTTTAAGTCGAAATTCATAAAGGCTTTTAAGAAGCTAATTGAGAGACTTAATTAACAAAAAATGTCCAAATGCAAGTACCTGTACTCAGAGGCCATTAAAGACGATGAGGAAAGGTGGCATTCACAAAGTAAAAGTTTAGTCATCTTCCATGTGCTCTTTGCAGTTGATGGAAAAAGGCTAAGTCCTCCAAAGGACGTTTCAGAGCAGCCAGCTGTTGCGTGAAACCCCATGAGAACTCCTCCCCCCACTTCTCCGCATTAACTAAGGATACCCCTCCTCCCAGCTTTTCAAATCTCTGTCTGAGCAGGGGTCAACATAAACCTCAGGTTTTGCAAGGTGCAGCACCAGTGCTCCCGTAGCCTGTCGCTGCCACGTTACTTCCAGACCTGGTTAGCATGAAAAGGCAGCCTGGGGTAGAAGAGGAAAAGACAATGTCGGGTATGCATGTGTAGAAAAACATGGCTTTTTGTTTTTCAGGGCATGAGGTGTTCTTTCCAAAGCCACATAGGTGGATGCACTGTTAAGCAGCTTCCTTGTGGAGGCTGGTGTGCAGGAGTAGCAGTGCCCAAGGATGGCGAGCAGAACTCTGCACTGGGGCACTCTGGTTAATGAACTGAAAACGTTATCAACTAAGCCAGTACGAGTCTAATGGGAAATCTGTCTCTGCATATGTTGCATAAGTTTTATATTATTGAACCAACCAGGAATTAACAAAGCAAACAGGAAACCTTCAAAGAGCAGGAGTGGAGAGACATCCACTTGTTTGCCCATTAACTTTGTGCATGCTCAAGCCTCTCAGGTTTCCTGTTCTGAACAGGGATTTCCACTCACTGTGGAAGTTGACTGTGGTCAATTAGGGGCCAACAGTGTGTGTCTACATCCACCACTTTCATCTTCGTATTCCCCTTGTGACCAGCTGCATTACAGGAACTGTTCCTTGGTCAACCTGGATCTCACTAATAACCACAACATCATCTGGACACACATTTTCTATTCAGAAGAACTGAAGATTTTTTCGGCATTGGAGTAGTTTCATGACCCAGCTATGACGTTTTATCACAGAATGGTTTGGGTTGGAAGGAACCTTAACAATCATCCAGTTCCAAAGCCCCTGCCATGGGCAGGGACATCTTCTACCTGACCAGGTTGCTCAAAGCCCCGTCCAACCTGGCCTTGAACACTGCCAGGGATGGGGCAGCCACAGCTTCTCTGTGCAGCCTGTGCCAGTGCCTCACCACCCTCACAGTAAACAACCCTTCCTAATATCTAAGTTCATCCTCTATCATTTGAAAGCCATTCCCCCTTGTCCTGTCATTACATGCCCTTGTAAAAAGTCTCTCTCCAGATTTCTTGTAGGCCCCCTTTATACAGGAAAGATTAAATCTGAAGGCACAAGACATGCTTGCACTCTCCCATGAAAACTCCTGCGTGAGAAGAAAACTACATTTTTAAATTCCAATATACATTTATTGATCCATTTCTATGCTTAAATCAAGTATGGTCAGTATGCCTGACTTTAAATACTTCCTCTGAATACCTGGGTTTGCTCCCTTTCTAGCCCTTCACTGGGCAGTGATTCTTTTTTGTTATATGCACTGGACATGTGAAATGCCATGAAACTGCAATCCATGGCCTGGCTTGTTTATCTTACTGTCTGATCTCTGCTCTCTAGTAACTCAAGTGTGATCTTTAAACTCTCTAGAGCCAAGACCTGATATTTATACCCAAATTTCCTTGAGCTCTGAGACACCCTGGAGCCTAGAGACAAAACATTTATAATTCCTAAAATTATAAAAATCTTATGTAAGCCTGAAATCAGGAATGAACACATTGTTCGCACTTTTAATAATACCTGGTTCAGCAGCCAAGCCAGCACATCCTGGTGACATCCAAGTTCAGATCAGGTACTGGCATGTTTTGAAGCATGGTCAGTGGCAACCTGTCAGAACCCTGAGAGGAGATGATACACTGGAGGGAATGGGGGAAATCAGAGATTTGCTTTTGATGCTGCCATATAACAGTGACAAAAATTTTCAGTTCTTATATGCAGAATATGTACTCCTCATTTTGTTAAATAATGTTAAATATGACAAATGTTGTATTTTGTTAAAACCTGCCAACATGGTTTCACTCCAAAAGGAGGTTTTGCTTTTAGAAAGAGGCCTGCATAAATTGAGACACCAAAATCAGTCTCTAGAAACAATCAGTGAGTTTCTCTTAGTTCTAGTATATCACACTGCATTTCTGCCTTTGCTTCTTTGAGAAATGAAAAATAGGTATTTGTAAACAATTACCTTGAACTAAACAAACTGAAAGAGTATGTCCAATCTTGTTATGGGGTACAACTAAAATTCTGTAGATGAGTTATATGTTGTGAGTTGTACTTACCCTTGTGTATCCTTTGTAATATGACAAATCAATTTTTGAGACTTGCGCAATGTGCACTGGATTCATCTTTATTCCACATAACATTCAGATGCAACATTGGAGATCAAAAAAAAGTATTTAGCTTTTCTATATATTTATGTTCAGAGGAAGAGTTCCTAACAGTAAAAAAGTAGTAATTGATGTTTAACTGATAGATTGGCAGCTGCATAAACCTTTAACTGTATTGTGTTGAGTAATGCTGACAGACGTGTTGCAAATACCATACAGTTACTAAAAAGAACTAAACCTTCAAACGCTAAAACTGATTCCTCACAAGACAAGGTCCATCTGAACACTTACATAAACAGCTCTTTAAATCTAAGTTAATAAATATGAGAAATTATTTTAAGACTGTTTTGTAAAGCCTTTCAGTTAAAACAAATAGACTACAAATTCAACACAGGGTGTGATTCTTCAAGCCTGATGGACAAGCCTTCCCTGGCCTTCAAAGGAGCTCCTACCTGGCTGTACTTTCAGGATAACTTCTTCTGAAAATGATTTTTAACTGTTTTAATTCCCAATCAATAATTTTTCTTTTTTTTTTTTTTTTTTTTTACTACAGACACGAAGTTCATTTAAGAATAAGCATATCTGCTTTATTTTTCCTCTGAACTTGACACCAAAGCTTTTGCTAAAAAAAACTTGCAAATCCCACTTCTAGCAACTTGCTGCTGAAAGCAGATATTGCTGATTGCACAAACCCAGATACAAATGAGCAATGAGGAATTAAACTGCTACGTATACAAAAGCTAAATAAATTGATTTTTCCAAAAGAAAACCAAAAAGCTTGTAGTAAGCAAGTAATCAGCAAACCAAATAAAGCACAAAAGCAATAAAGAACATCATAAACCTATTAACATTACCACATAATAAAATATTAAAGAATAATCTCCATTCCAAAGTAAAAATTATTTGCCAAAACATCACTTATTATTTGGTGATGCAAAGCATCAATACTTTGATGCCAGTCCTGCTGCTCCACCCTTGCTCCCATTAGGTATCTCCCAGTCACAGCTCCCATTACCAGAAGAAGCAAGCACCTTCCAAACACACAAAGTAAAACAGCTATTAATTCCTTGTTGCTCATAGAGCATGAGTTAGTTCAGCTTGCGGGGGGAGGATGGGGTGTCTACTGCATTGTATTTAATTTGGATTGTTTCCTAGATGGTGGTCAGTGGTGCCTGATCTTCTGGACAGTCTCAGGATGCCCTCATAGGCATGCTCTCGTTCTGGTGGTTGACACTGACAGATGACAAGAATACCAGCATTTTTTCTTTAACACAATTTAAATTAAAGCTCCAAGGGAAGGCTGTGAAGGGAAGAGCAGTTTTGCCAGCTTCTCACTCTATTTCCCTATGAGAGACCACCACACCAAAGTTCGGGAGTAGTACTCCTCCTCAGCAAAAGCCTGCCTGCCAGCTACCAACATACCAAATACATTAAATACATTCTCTGATCTCAGTACTCCTTAAGTGGGATCTTTACGGCTTCCTAATGCAGCTTCTCCTGTCCTTCCTCTGAGTGAGGGCTGCTCCCCTCTTCTCAAGACTTCCCCCACCAAAACACAAAGAAATTACAACAAAATACCTCCTGTTGAGCTTTGAGGGTAACATAGCTCGTATCATGCTTAAAAGGGATGGATATTTCTCACAGTGGTGAGATTTCCTGCTTGTTTTTCTTGAGACATTTCCCTAGTCCATCTTTTGAGTCTATTATCACAAACCTGTCTTGAAAGGTTAAGCTTTCAGCCCAGCCAAGACAAGTTAGACAGCTGAGAGAGGGAAAGAGAAAGAACCTTGACAGCTTTACAAATACATCTGTCTCCTGTATATAGTTGCCAACTACGAAGACTGATCTGGACTTGGGATTATTGGCTCCTAAGGTTGTAAGAAAGAAAAAAAAAAAGTAACATGCATACCTATGTATACATATATGCAACCAACCATTGGAATAATCTCTCCAGGAATGGTGGATTCCCCAACATTGGACACTTTTAAGGTTCAGCTGAACAGGGTGCTGACACACCCAGTCTAGGTCATGCTTTGCCAAGAAAGGTTGGACCAGAAGATTCCTGCAGTCCCTTCCAACCTGATATTCTGTGATTCTATGCATAGAATGCATAGCTAAAAAAATGCTAATCTTTAATTACTACATATTAATTTTGATCTGTTCCTTGTCTTACTGTTTAAAATCCAATGTCTAACTTTGCATTTGGGAGTAATAAACACTTGTATTTACTTTTTCATTGGACAACTTACTTCCCCAACACTTGCTTATTAGAACCTTGAACTCCTGAGATACTGCAGCATTCCCTGTCACAACCTTTAGTAAGATAAAGCAACTATTTGTTACACATTCACCCTCTGCAATACAATTACAGCAAAATAGTTACGACTCAAATTGTAGCTACTGCTATTCATGACAGAATGAGGATTTGTGCTTCTCATTTATGCTACTTCTTGAAGAGGTCTGAGAAACTCAATGCACATTCATAGATCAATGTACAACTTTTAAAATCTGTATCAACAATCTTGTATTTCCAGTTTAATATTATCATCATGAAGGTAGACAAACCAGACAGGATCTGGTGGAATCATCTACTAGCACATGAGCAGTTCACAGTAATGAGGGCACAAACCGTGTGAATTTTCTTTTTTGATTTAGGGTAATGTGATTTGCACGGATTGAGCCAGTGATTTTGCCCTTTGGACCTCTGTCCTTGCCAGAGAAAGAGAACTGCTGTACTAGTTGCTAACTGAGCAACTAACTTCCAACAGGAAGAGTGCTGTGATGTTCCTGCCATTGGCCACTGTTAAATCCTGCATATCCTGTATGCTACAGTGCAGGGTCAGACTCCACAGAAGAGTAAACAATGCTATTTCCTAGAACAAGAGTGCTTCCGCATGGAGGTGAACAGTGATAAGAGTTCTGTAAACCAAACTGGTTGCACCAGAATGATGTAAAATTACTGCATTAGAATCTGGGCAAATTAAAGTTTAACTCTGGTAAATTAAAAAAAAAAAAAAGTATTTTTGATTCTGCTGTTCTGTAAACGGGACAAACTCCTCTACATGACAACATTCATAGCAAAAGAACAACAGACTGCTTTAGAAAGGACTTTTCCCAGTTTGCTTCCACAATTCTTTGGCTCCTTTAATGCTTTCTCTTTTCACACACTTCCAGTAACCTTGAATGCCTTGCTGCTGCGGTACCTGTTAATAAATTTAAAGTATGTTTAGCATTTATACAGAAATGACTCTGATTCACATTCATTCTGTAAATATAGTATGTCATGTAGTGCTGCTGCCTCCATAGTTCACATGCATAATAACAAATTCTTGGTGGCAGCACTCTTCCCAGAGTAAGCAGTAAGGAATATTCAGTTTAAAATATAACTTCCTTCTATTCACTATCTTTACTTGTGTTTCTACAAGCATTAAGACAGTTGTAGCAATCAGCTGTGATATTTAAAAACAGTGATGTCAGCTTGTTACCCTCAAACCTCGATGAATTCGATTCCTCAGGACTCCAAGAAACTCGCTGTGGCTGAGGCAGTCATCTCCATCTAGATCAAAAATCTTGAAGATGGTATCCAGCACATTATCTGAGAGCTCCTGTCCTGTTGCCACCTTCACTGCTCTCTTGAACTCAGCTAGTAAAGACATAATATTAAATCACAGGTGACTGTGAACTTGTAAAAGAATTGGAAAACACATAAGTAGCAGAATTCTGCACAATTTACAATGTGTCTGCATATCCTAATTTGGGAGAATTTGGGATGTGTGAACTAGTAAACTATTATGAGACCTCAGTTCATGCATTCTCAAGCTTGCTTCATCTTTCAGAACACTATTAATTATATGACAAACTTCTTAAATTCACTACTCAAGCAACAGAGTGATAATTTTTACTAGAAAACTCAGCAAAAAAGCATTTGTGTGTCCATGAAACTTCAGTTGCATTGCTCCTGTATCTATTATATGGAAGGAAGCAACTTTCCTCCTCCAAATCTTTACTTTAAAACCCACTTTACTACACTGTTTGTTTTTCATAGCCATGATTGAATAACACTACATAAGCACACAGAAAAGGCAGTATGGAGGATTACATACAATACAGCAAGACGCTACAGACCCTGCAAAAGAAGGAAACTAGTGTCACTATGAGGAAAAACCTTTGTTATCATGAACTGCTACTAAAGCATGTATTGTTTCAATAAACATTCCCTAGTCTAGAATTTAGATTGGACTGAAGGCAGCTCTGTGGAGAATAACTTTGGAATCCTGGTGGATGAAAAACTGGGTAAGAGCTGGCAGTGTGCATTTGCAGCCCAGAAAGTTGACTGTACCCTGGGCTGCCTCCAAAGGAGTGTGTGACCAGCAGGTCGAGTGAGGTGATTCTGCTCTCATGAGACCCCACCTGCAGTACTGCATTTGCTCTGGGGCTAACAACACAAAGAGGGACACAGACCTGCTTGAGTGAGTACAGAGGAGGCCACAAAGATAATCAGAGGGCTGGAGCACCCCTCCTATGGAGATGGGCTGAGAGAGTTGGGCTTGTTCAGCCTGGAGAAGAGAAGGCTCTGGGGAGACCTTAGAGCAGCCTTTCAATGTATAAAGATTTACAACAACGAGTCCTTTTTACTAATGACTGTAGTGACAGGACAAAGCAAAAGTGTTTTAAACTGGAAGAGAATATATTTAGACTAGACATAAGGAAGAATGTTTTTTAATGAGCATGGTAAGGCACTGGCACAGGGTGCCCAGAGAAGCTGTGGCTGCCCCATCCCTGGCAGTGTTCAAGGCCAGGCTGAACGGGCTTTGAGCAACCTGGTCCAGTGGAAAGATGCCCCTGCCCATGGCAGAAGGTCTGGAGTAGATAATCTTTAAAAGTCTCTTCCAACCCAAACCATTCTATGAGTCTATGGTTTAGTCTGCTGAGAGTGGTCCAGCATATGATGGCACATTAGAACTTAAAAATCAAACCATTTTGGGAACTTCATAATTTTATTCATTAAATAGAAATAATTCAGAATAAAGAGCAGCATAATAATTTTTGAATTCACCATGCTATTTTGGAATACTTTGGTATAACTTATTTATATCAATTCCACAATAAAGATGTGTTTTTCCTTTTAAGAAAATATACAAGAGGTGTGCAGCACTTACCCCGTTTAACAGGAAGATTGGCTACAGTAAACATCTGCATGGCAATAGAAAAGTCTTCCAGGTTATTTGTAAACTTGCAAAAAGTCTTGAATTCTTCCAAACTGATATTCTAGAGTATCACAGAATTCAAATGACATATAATGAATAACACATTCAAAGCCCAGTAAATCTATTTCATTATGTCTGGTGGGACTTAGTGTTTGGGTGTGATTACTCATTGTCAGTATTTGTATTTCTCAGTTGGCAAAATATCATTGATGTTATCTATATGGAATTCAAGGGCTGCAGTAATTCTCTTTGAAACTAGTTATACATTATATAATGTACATATACAATATGTAATGTTATACATTACATTATTGAAATGAAAACCTGTACAAACAAAGGAGGAAGCAAAACACAGCATGCTTTATGTACCAACCTCTCCTGCCTCAATTCTTTCTTTCACATTCTGCCAGTAAATTTCATTGTTTTCTTCATCAGTGAAGTAGAGTAACCATTCTGCAAAGTCTTCTTTTCTCATGACGTTCAAACCCTTTGAAAACTGTATGAATTCCATTTCTTGAACTTCTGTTTGCAGATTTTCCATGAATCTAGGTGTAAACCCATATTATCCAACAGTTGACACTTGCACCACTATATCACTGTTACTACCTTAGCTACTAAATGTGGTAGACACTAAATGTTAATCACAGATACTATCAACATCATTGTTTAAAATGTCACTGGTTTAATTTTACCTGTGTAAGCAGATGTTTCCACGGGTGCATTTCTATAATGACACCAGTAGGGTGCTCTCTAAGTCTTGCATTGATGGCTGTTGCTAAAATAATTTACAGATACACTTGGCATCTAGTTTTTGCTAATGTTAAAAAATGTGCCGATAATGAGATAAAATAATTATTGTTTATAATGAATGCATGAATAAAAAAAGACATGGTAACTAAAGACCTGACGCATGATTTATGAAATATCATATTAATAAGAGCTGAATGACGAGGTTGGAAAGTGCCTAGAAAGATGAGGCCCTAATACTCACAAAGGTGAAAGAAAAGCGGAAACTCGAAATCATCACTGAAGGAAAAGATGACCAAAAGCTTCAAAGATTATGACTGCAAAGAGAGGTTTGGCAAATGAGTTCTGTGCTCACTAGAGGATGGATTAGAGAAGATTACAGCTGACATGTGCAAAGTTCGGAAGAGCACAGAAAATGATGCTTCAGGTGTTTGGAAAGGTATGAAGAAGGCTGCCTGAAAAAGGAAGGGGTGAACATCAAAGTTTTTAGGAGACACCCATTCTTTTAGGAAGAAGAAAAAAAAAGTAGCAGTTTTGAGTTTCCTCAGTTTACTCTATGTGGTCTTTATCATTTATTCTGAATATTAATTTTGAGAAAGTAAAAAACAATACTGTATGATCCGTTTGGTAATTTCCACTTCAGAAATAAGGCAATCCAAATATAAGTGATAGTTTAGAAGTATAAAGGCTAAAACTGCATTGATGCTTGCCAGAATTCCTTTAGCACTTTATTGAGTTGCAAAAATTATTGACAGGAGAGAATGCAATACTCCTATACTGGGACAAAGCAATTAGTTGGGGAAGAGAACAGTTAAGGGTCTTTGTAGCAAATATGAGCAGAGGCTCATTTGCTCAACAGTATTTGCACAGCCTCACTGGGTTTGAATTCTTTCCCCTGAAATTACAGCAGTTTAGTCCACGCAGCTATCTTTAGCTCTTTAATGAGATCACTTGGACAATTAATAGCTCAAAGCTCTGTAAAGTCTGTAAGGGGTTAGCTGAAGACTGCTGTTGCAGCATAACTTCTCTCTTGTGTATTTTCCTGCAATAATTATTGCTGCACAAGCAAATAAAGGGCCAACAAATGCTTTATGCCTCAGGTCACCCAGGTAAGTGAAAGCCTGACAGTGGAGGTGATTTTAAGCTTCAGGCTACAGTTTTGTTAGGGCAATACTGAGGATGGTATGACATGCTCTCATGTTTTATATGGGCATTTTTCCAGTGGTTACAAGGCTCCCACAGTTCAGTCAAACACTGAGGTATATTCCTCCACATGCCACCTTAAGACCTGCCTCACTTTCAAGTTCTCCGACTTTCCCTCTCACACGGGATGAAACACCGAAGGACTCATTTGTGCCACCAGTGTGAAAGGGAAGTCCCTCATCTTACAGACCAGTGAGAGCTTGTTTACACAGCTTGCAAACCACTCTTCAGTTTTCAGACACAGCCTCTGTCTGTGTAGCTCATGAGGTGACCACAGCTTCCAGCCAGCCCTGCAGTCAAGCATGTGCTGGCGAGATGGGCCAGCATGGCCTGGCAGGAGCAATCCTGCCACACCACCCGCAAGAGTCTTCCTTGATCATAGAGTCACAGACTGGCTTGGGTTGGAGGGGACCTTAAAGCTCATCCAGTTCCAACCCCCTGACACAGGCAGGGACCTTTCACTAGACCAGATTGCTCAAGGTCCCATCCAACCTGGCCTTGAACAGTGCCAGGGATGGGGCAGCCACAGCTTCTCTGGGCAACCTCTGCCAGTGCCTCAGCACCCTCACAGGGAAGAACTTCCTAATACCTAATCTAAATCTACCCTCTTTCAGTTTAAAGCCATTCCCCCTTGTCCTATCACTACATGCCCTTGTAGAAATATCTCTCCAGCTTTCTTGTAGACCCTCTTTAGGTACTGAAAGGTCTTTCTGAAACCTTCTCCAGGCTGAACAAGTCCAACTCTCTCAGCCTGTCTTCACAGAAGTGCTCCAGCCCTCTGATCATCCTGGGAAGGGAGGTCAAGCTGCAGGGGGTGAGTACAGCATGGATCATGCATGTGGACCAGGCATGGAGTCAGTCCAGCAGAGACTGACTAGGGCCACTTGGCTGCATTTTGGGAGTGGCTGTTAAAGACAAGGAGTAGATGGTATCTGGGATGTGTGGCTTGTGCTTGGATGGAAGTCGGAGACCATGAAGAACAGTAACTGCATCTTTGACTGCTGTTTCCAACCCATGTAATGTCTGGTCTGGCAGAGAAGCTGCTGAAAATGAGGTCACTTACAGAAACATGGTGAACATGCGGATGTAGAGAAATGATACACCATGTGTTTTATTTTCTTGGCTTTTAATTTATGAAATGTGGACACATTTTGCAACAGACTTAAGATCTATTACTGAATGTATGAGTTAGCTATCCTGGGGAGCTTTAGTGGTCAGTAGCCACAGGTGATGCCAAACTACATATTCTTCCATCTTTTCTAAATATTGCATTTCCTTAAACAAAACCCCCTCAGTGACCTGCCCTGTAGCCATAGTCATTAAAGGCAACACAGCTGAAAAACCAAGCATTTCTACATGCTGAGGAAGGGGTGGGTGGCCCAGCTAAGTCACACACATCAGCCAGCATAATGGTGCAGCAAAGCCAAAGAGGAAAGTGAAGGGTTTGGCTGTGACATTTTTGATGTATTCTTGCTTCTGCACCCTCTTCTACTTGGACAACGAATGAACTGTTGTATTTCTCCAGCCCCACTGGGGGCTTTCTACTGCCTTTCCCCACACTGGGCTCTTGCCCTCTCCAGTTGCTCAGGGGCAATGACTGCACCATTCCTGTGGCACAAGAGCATCTTGTAGCACTATACAGATTAGGCAGGGGAGCAGAATTACTTGTTAGGTACCAAAAAATTAAGGTATTTCGCTTCAACTTGTAGGAAGTGGGAAGATTTCCTTCGGTACCAAATGCTATCTGGAGCAGCAGCTGAAATGTGCAGTTTAAAACTTATATGGGATTGTCTCCCATATTACAAGAATTAAAAGAGTATGAATAATCACATCAGCATTCTAGGTCACTCTCACTCCCAGATGTGAGAGTCAAAAATCCTAATGAGTTTTTAAGTGAACATTATTAAAAATAACTTTCTGGTTAGGAAGCAAAACTTGATACTTAAATGCCAAGACACCATTAGGAATCATAGAATCATAGAATAGTTAGGGTTGGAAAGGACCTTAAGATCACCAAGTTCCAACCCCTGTGCCGTGGGCAGGGACACCTCACACTAAATCATGTCACCTAAGACTCTGTCCAACCTGGCCTTGAACACTGCCAGGGATGGAGCATTCACAAATTCCCTGGGCAACCCATTCCAGTGCCTCACCACCCTAACAGGAAAGAACTTCTTCCTTATATCCAATCTAAACTTCTCCTGTTTAAGTTTTAACCTGTTATCCCTTGTCCTATCACTACAGTCCCTAATAAAGAGTCCCTCCCCAGCATCCTTATAACCCCCCTTCAGATACCGGAAGGCTGCCATGAGGTCTCCATGCAGCCTTCTCTTCTCCAGGCTGAACAGCCCCAACTTTCTCAGCCTGTCTTCATATGGGAGGTGCTCCCGTGCCCTGATCATCCTTGTGGCCCCCCTCTGGACTTGATCCAACAGTTCCATGTCCTTTTTATGTTGAGGACACCAGAACTGCACACAGTACTCCAGGTGAGGTATCACAAGACCAGAGCAGAGTGGCAGGATCACCTCCTTCGACCTGCTGGTCATGCTTCTTTTGATGCAGCCCAGGATACTTGCTTTTGTATCTTCAGGATCACGGTGTGTTGAGTTTCAGATGAAAATTCCTTAAAAATTTATCCATATATTAGGAAAAACAATCACAGGAATGAGATTCCTGCTCTCTCAAAGTCAGTGGGAACTTGGCCGGGAACTTTTAAGGGCGCCAGAATTCAACTACAGGAACAGGATTCTGGTTGTAAATGTGCTCTGCAATTCAAAAATAATTATGCTGGGAATACTCTTATGCTATAGTAGCTTGAAAATAAAAGCAAGCCCTGAGTTTCCAAATAACAAAAAGGAAATGTAAATCATAAATTTATAAGATGGGGAAGAGGCTGGGAAGACAGTACTTTCTTCAAGATAGGCTGTTTTATCCACACTCTTTAAAACACTCACTTTGAAGGCCAATGGCCAAATCTGTTACCGTTTTTCAATAGCATCCAGAAACCTTATCAGGGTTTATCCCTCATTTTGTAATGTGTTCTACTATAGAAAGAGGGAGTCTCTCAAGATGTTTTGGCAACTCAGCTTTAACAGAAGTGAATATACAGTAAAAGTGGGGAGACCTCAGGAATGCAGCTATTCTCCCTCCAACCTTAGAAGTGCTAGCACTGTATTCCTTACAGCACATGAAATACAGACTGAAACATAAAAGAAAAGGTTAGGGAAAGTTTTCCTTCTTATACCTCTTGACCTGAACTGAAAGTCTGTGCAGAGGTTTAACACTCTAATACACAACTGACCATTTCTTGTCACACTGATTTATAGGAAGTAAATTTAACAACAAAGACAAGGGTGGATATACCACCCAGGCTTTTGTACTCTGCTTTTTATCCTCTTTGGACGCTAAAGTCCTTTTAAAGACTTGATAACCCTCCCTCTATCAAAACGCTATTGCAAAACAGCTTCAGTGTTGCCTTTTTGCAGTCTGACTTTCAAAACAGAATATAGAAAATCTAATAAGGGCAAGACCATTAACCTTTAGAGAACATTTAGGTCTATGCTTGTAAATTCTGTTTTGCAAGCAGTAAGGCAGTTAATCAATCTCACCATTTTCAGAATTACAGGCGAAACCCTCTTTGATTTACTGTCCTCAATGTTTCCAAACCAAATCAAACAAAACTACTCATTTTCATTTATAAGCACTCTGTAAAAAATAATCAAGCTTATTCTTTGCTAAGTATACTGGAAAGGAAAAAACAGATTCTTCTGAACAGCTTTACTAAATTTTGGGGAAATATTCAGATTCATTTATGATAGGAATATACAGTCATGTATATTCCTGTGTATATGTGGAATATACATGTATATACAGGATTTTATCCCCATCTCTGCTTCCTCACTGTCTGATTCTGGTTGCATGAGATGTAACCTCCAGATGTATTAGGGCATTCTCCCTATATATATATATATATATATATACACAGTTACAAATGTAGGTACAGAGACAAATAAGGAGGCGACCATACTTTATTTCTGCAAAGCACTTCCAAATACCTAGATGAAAATCACTGGAAATTTACAAGCTACCATCACAGCAAGACCACCGCTGGCTGACGATGTTACCTGAAAGAGATCCTACAGTCTGCACCGGCACAAACACAGAACACCACCAGAAAAATGTTAGCACTATCACTGGGGTGCAGCTTGGATCGTTCTGGTTTTTTCTTAAACGAAAGGTTTCAAATGAAGCATACCAAGGGATTCAAAATACTTAAGGAAAGAAACAGGACAGGTAGGGAAAAGGCGTGTTTTGTGTACGGTCATACAATCTGTGACCTTCACACTAAAGGAGAAAACAAAAATGAAACCACAATTAAAGAGTATTTCTGGTGCCAAATTCTAATAATTAATGGGAAGTTTGGAAGCAACAAATCAGGTAAGAAAATGCCATAAACTGGATTTGAAATGTTAATTTTCCTGACATAATTAAACGATGCCCATTATTTAACCATAGCAGGAAAGCCATCCCAGGAAAACAATGTAACAATCAGAAAGGTTTTGAATATTCTTCAAATATTCTGCGCACTTTATTTTTTTTTTCCCCTTTCAAGGAGACTGTGAGAGATTTAAGCTTGCTTGGGGACAGATTAGAGAAAAAAATCATAGCAGTCGTTAAACTGTTTAGTGAGTGAATTACTGTCTCCTCTTTTATTCGGGATTAGACACACTTAAACAAGATCAGTAAGGGACTTTTTTTCAGGGGGAAAAATACAGTGGCTGTCAAGAAGAAATATCTGCTATACCTAGAAAATGAAATAGTTTTCTACTCAGAATAAAATATAGTATGGAAATCAAAGCACAAGTAAAACACTTTTTGGAAGGAAAAGACCAAAAGCCATGTCTCACAAAACAGGGGAAACCTACACAAAAGAATAAGAAGCCTGGAATCCCAGACAACTTCTGGCTTCATGTTTGAAATCTGACAAGATTTCTAAGATGGGTCCTGGTATTAAGATGACATTGGCGGTGTGGTGTAAAACTGAGTGGGGGTCATCTGAAACAGAAACTAGCTCAGATCTTCTGAGAATAAAATCTCACCTGGTTAGAGCTTCTTCTGTGAAAACTACACTTCTTTGTTACATGATTTTATGCTTGCTGCACATTGTTGTATTTTTGCAAACTGTCACAGGAGAATAATGATTTCAGCTGCATTTGACTAAAAGGCAACACCTTTACTAGTGCAGTACATAAACATATCCCAGAATCGTGTAGATTTAAATTTCCTAACTTCTGCCAGGGAAACAAGCTGTCACTTTCAAAGTTGTGAATTATTATTAATAATTATCATTGTCCTTATGTTAAGGACAATACAACCGCCAAGAAATCATGTGGCAGTCTGACACTGAACATATGCTCGAGTCCTACCTTAAGATCTCCGAAACTACCTTCTTACTATGGGAAAGACATAAGGCATAGTTCTAAGTGGTTCCAGGAGAAGCTGCAGAACGAAGTGGGAGTGCCACCACTGCTGCTCAGCAGAGAATGAAAAGGAGCAGCTTTGGTTGCTGTTTTGACTATGTTGTGGAGAACAGAGAGAAAAGACCTGGACTGGTGTCCCAAAATACTTATGCAAAAGTTTCTTCTTGCATGTTCCCAGCAGCCCAGGAATGGTTGAAAAGTGATCCGATCCTGTGTTTCGCAGTCTCATTCTTTGCTAAAAAACAGCTTGAGGATTGTCCTTGTGTGTATCACCTCCCTATGCTTCCCCAAGAGCCATGCACCAGCAGGAGGCAGATGCCACACCACATGCTTAACCATTTTCCGCCCCCTATAGCCATTGCGCCTCCTGTGTTCAGGGCAGTAGGAAGGGAGGCACAAGAGCTGGCTTACACCAGCTCCACATTTCCTCAAGAGATGTAGACAGTTTTCATTTTCTTTGTGCCATCTGAATGCAAAGAAAGGTAAATTAATTGCCCTGATGTATTGACTGTGGCTGTCTGACATCTTTTAAATGTTTGGACTGTGGGCTAAAAGGGTTGGACATCACTGGTGTACATGCAGATACAGATGGTTGCACACCTACAAAAGGAAATGTCAGACAAACTGAAAAGGAAGAAGCATGAAGAAAATATATATAAGTAACGAGGTGAGAACACTAGCCTCAGCCTTCTGAATTCCCATGTAAGTACAGTGAAATTCCACAAAGAAAGCATTCCTTTTTTTTTTGGTCAGTTTCAAGTTTGCTCCACAGCACAGGAGTATCTGTGTATTTAACTAATGTGACAAGTTTTAGTGTGTCCTAATCAAGCCTAATCACCCTTACTTTCTACTAGGTACTACACTGATCAATGGAAAAGCTTTCTAGGCAAGAACTTGGAATATGATAAAAGCATTTACCATCATTATTTTCTGCTTTTGACAATGATCTATGTCTGTACAGCTCATCAGTCATCTCTTGTAAAAACAGCGTGGCACTTTGATCAAACAGCCAACAATAGCTTCCCGCGTAAGGTAAAATGTTATGAGAGGCCATCAGATAGAAATCACATTTTCTCTGAACAATAGGCACCCAGAAAAGATGTGCTTGATTTACTTGCAAATAAAATCATGTGAAAGGTGATATCTTCACAGAGTTTAAAAAGACAGTGATCCTTTTATTCACCTTTCTGCGTGTTAAACAAACTTCACTGTCATGTTGCAACTGAGATGGAGTGTCTATGCAGTGATAAAGAGGCACATTCCAGCTCCACAAAACCTAACTGCCAGTGTTGAAAAATTACCTGCATTAAACCTAACACTTATCCCACAGATTCTAAGAGCAAGATGTGGGAGTTTGATTTTGATTACAGGCATCTATCTGTGTGGTAGGCAAAGGTCTTTAACCTATGTGTTCTGAACGTACTAGGTACATAGTTTCATCAATGTCATGCCTCACTGGGTCAATGTAGGATTTTATCTAAAACCTGAGGCTTTTCAGTTTACAGTGTATATGCAAACACAACCTTTTACTGGTGCTCTCTGCCTTTTGTTTCACTGAGAGGATCTATGGTATTTACAGAAAAGGGAGCTGGAGACATCTTAAATTATTTTACTCACTTAGATTCCTATTGAGCCAAGGTCTTCAAAAGACAAACGTTGTTTATTTGAAGACTGGTGTGTGCCAGAGACAGTGGAGCCGAACACTTTTTAGTGTTAGAAAAATCGCTACTCTTCCTTTTCTACTCTGGCTTTCCCCAAACCTCTGCTTATTGCAGCAACATTCTTTTTCAAGAGGGCTGACACAGATTCTCTGCTTCTGAACATAAATTAAACCACATCATCCTTATTTATTTTGCAGTCTGTAAATGACTGATTATTTTTGTAGAAAAATTAATACTGATGTAGATAATATTCTCTTGATGTTGTGCTACAAGGCGTGTGCCAAAACTCACACAGGTATTGAGGCACTTCCATTTATCTCAAAGAAAGACTGCATTTGGATTCTGGGCCCAAGTTCACATAGCAAGATGTATCTGTAGTTCATACTAAGAGGAGTAATTGATTTTCCAACAGAGAGTTTTTACTAGTTAAGTTGTGATATTGTGTAGATGATGGACATCATTACTGATAGAAATAAACATTGGAAGAAAGAATCTCATCCAATTAAAACAGTAACACCTGATATCTGGTTGGGTTTTCCAGTCAAAAGCAACCACAGCAGAACTTCATACTCTGATGCAGACAAGGAGTACAAGATCTTTCTGACATGTATATGATATACAAACTGAATGACTCCCTACATCAGTCTTAGAATTTTCTATTAACTTCTGATTTTGAAAAGCTTACAGTGAAAGAGAGAAACAGATCTACATTTCCAGGAGTAATGGCCAGTTGGTATTCCACTGCAGTTTCATTCTAATGTGGTGGTTACCATCTGGCTCAGCTCTCAGTTCTGACATAAATGCCATAAAGTATCTGCATAGGCCCACTGCAAAAGTATTTCAAAGGGTAAAGAAAAAAGGACAGATAAAGATTCAACACAAGCTGAAGCAAGCAGAGAAGTTGCATGTAGCCTACCATGATATTTCTAACGGGGAGGGGGTATCTCACCTCAGAAAAGCTTTTTTAAATGATTAGTAGTCACTTTTTTGGTGATCCGATCAAGAAAAATACTCATGAATCATTTGTCTTAAGGTATGTCATGACGCAGCTGCCAAGAATGGCAGTCTCAGCTCTCACGGCTTCCAGTCCTATTGGTGTTTGGAGTTACTATGGTACTCAACTCCTGCAGACAGCAGACTCTAGGAGCCAAACTAGAAATTTAATAATGCAAAATCATGAATAATCTCCTGCTTCAACTTTCTAAATTACCTGCTTTAACTTTCTGAATCAGCTCAGTGTGAGGTCAGATTAACGCCAGTGTTGGTGCAAAGGAGATGGGATAGGAACAGGACTGGTTGCTATTGGGCTTGCCTATCTAAAAAAATACCTGAAAAACTCAGAGTAGCGAAGTTTTTCCTTTCCTTCTTTTCCAAAGAAATGTACCAGCAACATGGTATTAACACCACAGCTTTCCACTTCTGCTTCCTATAAGACAAAAGACTGTATGATTAATTATTATGTATTTTTAATATCTATTCGTAACAAATCTAGCTACTTGAACTAGAATTTCACAAGAGCTATTTGCAATTTAATTACTGTTCCCAAAGCTACCACACAGGATCTCAGAGCTGAATAATTCTTCCACATCAACTGGTAACTGTGTGTTCTATGTTCTGCTTCAAAATGCTCTGTATGAAAGAAGAGTAAAATTTACAGCCACCCTTGGTGAACTTTATCATTAGAACTGAGGAGGTTGCTAGATAGGTCTTTAAAAGCCTTTATGCTTAGGTGAATAGAGCCTTTAAATAAAGTTAACATCTGTTTAAAAACGTTTTTACTCAGATATTTCTAATATGTTACACCCATTGAAAAACATTCTAAGAAACAAAACTAGAAAAATACATTCACAGTGCTCTGTTATGACACTGACTTAGAAGGCTTCTTGCAGATTTTAAATGTTAGTGACTTTTTTAATATATATTTTAAATTTGATGAAGAGATTTCTGCAGCAACAGGATGCACATATTTCAACTCAACAGCATCTTTAACAAGCCTAAACCCACACATAATGCTGGATTTCTGTTCTATTCTTCTTTCAGCACTAGCATACTGGCATTTCTTTGAACACAACAAAACACTAAGCAACATGAAGAGAGATTTTTTTTTCCCCCTAAGTCCGGAGGGATTTCAACAAACTATTCTTATGACATCTAAATAGCTTCTGTGTCTTTTATCTGGTTGAAGAGGTAAGATGAAAGACAAGAGTCTATTCATAAGATTTAATACTAATGGTTATTTAGCTTTCAGCATCATCAACAACAAGTCCCATTAGTCCACTGTGTGTTTCATGCTTACTGCATATGTGACACAGTCATTTTACAGTTAAAGAGGTAACATGCCTCATTTCTACTGGAAGCTACAATTCACCAAATGCCAGTGATATGAGTTACGTATGAGTGGACATAGAAAAAAAACCTTTTCAAGCTATATGCAAACTGTACTTATCGAACTTTTATCATTTAACTGCAGGCAAGGAATATTTAAATACCCACAAGATCCATCCTTCCAAACTTTAAGCACTTCAGATTACCATGAAGATTGATGCATTAAACATTGGTATATGCTTTTTTGAAAGTCAGAAGTCAAACACTCATGTATGCTTATTTGAAATTCAAACCCAAACTGTTTTTGTCAGAATGTAAAGTTTTCTAAGAAGAAACAGAGAAGAACCCCTTTATTTCTCACTGCAGTGAGATTCTAATCTGCTTTCTGTGGTTTTTGCTTACACGTTTAAAGAAGGCATGAAAAATGCAAGAAATTAATTTGCTGATGTAATGTTAAAAACTGAACTTGTGATTACGCAATTTAATGCTCATAATTTAATCACTCCACATTAAAATCAGTGTTGTACTGAAAACAAACTGCAAAAGAGTTTTAAAACAACCTTTTACAAACTAAGTCTGCAACAGAAAAAGTTTTTTCCTTCTGTTCACGTTTCTTTAGTTATAGCTAGAAGAAGACATACAAACAATACCTATCTCATCTTATCTAAGATGACAAAGCCTATCCCTGGATTTATAACAAATATGCACCTACTTGTTGGCTACCCTCTTTATCAGTTGAAATTCCAAAGTGGAATTGGCAGATGTCCAAACACTATGTTAGTGAGAGTTAAATGTATTTTAAAACTACAAAACAGTACCTTTTTTTAAACAGAATATGCAATAGGAGACCACAGAGACTACAGCTTAAGGGTAAAATTTCAAAAAATTGCTCTTCCTAGAGTTAATGCTATTAAACTAAAGTACATGTTAGTACATAATTCCTTTTTGTCCACAGAATCATTAGGAGCTTTTGCTGCTGAACTGTATAAATTAGTACTGACATGACAAATCTTTGTTAGAAGATAATGAGAGCTCTATTAATATTTCCAACACCTCACCCTCCTGAGCTTAAGAATAACTTACGTTTGGAATGTCTCTCTTGGCAATGAGAATGAAATGGTAAACTAATCCTGGAGCTGTAAAAAGCACCAGACCGGTAGCTTTGCGTTACAGAGCTACTAAGTAAATTCAGTGAAAGGTTGTATTCTGGTGTATCTGGTAGCTTCAGCCCTGGGAGGGTATACCATAGCACCCTTCTGGGCTGAGTGCTTTACAGAAAGCTGAGACACATAGAGGAGAAAGGGTGGTGGTGTTCTAAATCTCATCTTGATAGAAGCACAGGATGGGCAGGGATGTGTACCTCAGCTGGGGAGCATAGGCATATTCCAGGTTCCAGTGATTCAGAAAAAGAATCCCAAAGACCAAGCTCTGATGCCACACAAGTGGCATGAACATGTGTGCACATATTATAAACATAGGCTTATTTTCCTAGAGTAATGTTAACACCTCATAACACTTTTCAAAAGCACCATGAACTGCTGAATTATGCCATTATTCCCTTTTAAGCAATATCAGATAACACAACATTTATTTCCTTATTACATTACACAGACTGTTAACATAGGAGCCTGATGCCGTAAACACTGAGTCACAGGCACAGATCAACCTAATCCTGTAGCTCCCCACTGAGCTTTTGACATCCAGGACCTGATACTGCAGCAAGTAGCAACAAGTGCCACTGAGAAAAAACTTATCATACAGTGAGACAGGATTTTTGGAATAATGTACCTACCTGATTTTTAAAACTCATCTGAAATGTTAATAGACTTACTGTCTCTAGATTCTTACCATCCCTCCTTGCAGGATTTGCCTGAGGCATGACTGAAAAGCATTCATCATGATTAAAATCTGTAATAAGTTCCTTGTTCTCTTACTTGCTTCCTGGGAGATGGTATTTGCTGCGCAATGTCTTGTTTCAATAGAAATTGTAAAAATAATGCATATTTTAGATTTATTTTTTTGTTGTTAACATAGAAGGGGAGTGAATAAATGAAGAACAGGGGCAGAAAACAGAGGGGGGTCAAGGAGACCAACATCTTAGTTTCTGTCTGCTAGTAATGTCCCAAATCTTTCCAAAGGTAAGACTAAATATTTGTAATTTTTTCTGAGTCCACTTCTCTGAAATGCACTTTGTTGTTTAGCTGCTAGGTCAGTCAATGCATCATGCCAGGCTTCTGTAACTGAAGGCAATCTAGGCTTCAATCCAAGCAGTCTAGCCTCAAATAGTGCAAGAGCATCAAGCTTTCTGCCATTTTGAGAGCCTCCGAGATGTTGGGCTATTCCTACAACTTATTTCTTGGATGAAGGTTTAAAAGATGTACCCATTATGACATTAATCTTACCAGGTATAGCCAGTCAAAAGAACTGTAAAAAGTCAAGCTAGGGGTATGAGAAGATCCAGATCTCAAAGGCAGTGGTTTTTTGGCAAAGCCCAGTCTTAAGCAGGCCCCAGATTGAAGCAATTTACCATTTTACAATGAATTGGCTTTAATCATGCAAATGATTAAATTTGCATTAATGATGCAAATTCGTACTAAAGTTTTTAATGTTTTGCAAGGCACTTTCTTACTAGGTAGGATTCAAGAATACATCAAGTCTGATACAGAAGGGCTAAAATGTGCATAAAATTTTTCTACAGAGGGTATAGCAGACACTGAGAAGTCCAATGGTGTATTTTTTAAACTAAACAGCCTATATCCAGCATTCAACAACATCCATAATTCCCATTACCAGGGATTAGTTGTTTTTTAACAACTAATACCATGGAATTGCTATGCTGTTCCATTAGTGCCTTTAGCAATGAAGAAAATGTGACTTCATGGACCTTCCCAGCTTTCAGTGCATCACCCCCAGTTCTGCACCAATTCATAAGGAAGTACAGAATAAAGAGTTTCCAGCCAAATGGGCTAAGGCTAATTTGGGAGTAGATGCTGCAGGAGGTACTTTATGACAAAAAGAGGAAGAAGCTGAAACTAGTCTTGTCGCCAGCAGGCTGACTGCGTCATGCAGTCAGAGAATGGCACTGTTGCACTGCGAAGCCTGAGACTGTCTGACCCATGCACCACTGGCGCTGGGTAAAGCAGCTTCCATACACAATTGGGGACAGCCCCTCTCAAGAATTCAGGCCCTGCCTTCCTGTCATGCCATACTTTATAAATATTGATTTCCATCAAAAATAGGGCATCTGTAACAAGGACCCCCCTCAAGAAGTGTGTTCTTCAAAGGACACTCTTTTGGTTAAAGTCGACTTGGCCCCAAAGGCCACGCACACCCATCCTCAGCATGTGTAAGCCTCCTCCTCTGGGTCCTAAAACTGACTCGTGGATTGTGACCAGTTCCCCCCATGTGGCTGTTTGAACACATCCCCAGGTAGTCCACTTTCAGGCTGGCATCCCAAGTTTCAGTAATCCCAAAATGCCAAATGAGTAAGATTACATGCACCATTTCCAGCTTATTCCAATTAATTTTACAAGCCTTCAGAGATTAATGACCAGATTCTTTCTGTTTTGTCTTTAAGACTAAAGCTGTTAGTGCAAGGCCCAAATCATGTGTCTTCCCTGGCCTTTCAGGAGCCCACACTCCTATCTGGCTTCTCTATATAATTGAAAGTGCTTCAGCCCAGGTTAAGTACCAGAGATTAAAGCAGTAGCCTTGCCTCACACATCTGTGCCACAGAAAGCAATGCAACTGTGACCAGAGTGGACTTCCAGATGAATTCCTTGTGGGAGTAACTTTTGATATCCAAGCCAAATTCAATGTACTTGCAGAACAGGTATCCAAAAAGGTATCAGAAAGCATGCTTCTTTGTCTCTCTTGAGGTTATAATATCATTAGATCACATAGAAAGATAATTTCCTTGTCTGTGAGGTAAACAGTGACCCTGCAGTTTTTTAATAGCCTAGTATTTTGATGCCACAAGACTTGATTCTTTCTGGGGTTCACATGTTTGGAGAGCTTCCTTTGAGACATGTAGGAATACTGCACTGCTCCTTGATTTAACACATCTAAAAAGCTTTTCAATGAAATTCAGCGTTAATCTGCTGATATGAAACATCCACATTTATGTCAGAGAAGACAGGTTAAGAAAAAAATGTGCATTCCATCTGAGCTGAGAGTTGACACGATTAATGACACTCTCTTTTTTGGGAGGGATATTAATTTTAGTCTTGGACCAGATTCTTGCAAAATCTGATGTGCTGCCCCCTGATACAGAGTGTTACTGCACTGGAAGAGTATAGCTCTCAACCACCATATTCCTCCGTTCAGTTCAGGCAGTCTTTAGTTATTCTGAGCCCAGGGCTTTGCAGGCTGTGAAGCTATAGGGAGAAAATTTTAAACTGTTTAGAAATTCTAGGGATCAGTGGGCAGCTTACAATGGCCTGCACAATCCCTGTGGCTGATGAGATGCACTGCAAGGCTGTACTGCCTGCACAATCCCTGTGGCTGATGAGATGCATCGCGATGCTGTACTGTCTGAAGGTCCAAGTGTAAAACCTTGTGCTGATCAGCTAAGTTGTGAGTCTAAAAGTATACTGCTTATAGTCAGACAAAACTTTAGTTCAAAAGCTTTTTGTTTAAAAGAGATTAATAGCTGCGTCCCCAAGTACTAGTTAAATGATTAAAATACCCACATGTAAATGAGATACTTCATATGAAAATGAGTTCATTCTGGAATCTAGAAGCGTATGTTTAACCATTTGTAAATGAGATGATGCACATATTATTTCCCAACATGAATTCCATTTCAAGAACAAATACAGAACATTTTGTATTGTCATTCCTTTCCTAACAATAGCTAAAATTAATTTCTAAAGTTTAGTCATTACACAAGGCATATTAAATTAGAGGTACTCACACTACTTGATAACTCATCACTAAATTGAAAGTCCCTGATCTAGACAGCTGGGCTGTGCAGTAGATACCTGCAACCATTACTATTGTTTTCACTATCAGAACACTAATGCACTTAACATTATTAGAGTACCTTTCAAGGAACTCAGGGCAGTTAAGAAAAGCAACTGGTACTGTTCACTGGGCAACACCTTTTTCAGCATACACCCAACTTTTCTAGCTTGTTCACTTTCCTCTAACACTGCACCACTTCCAGGCAAATAATTTGCCTCTCCTCTTCTGAGAAGCATGGTCAAATGCTCAGCTGGGTGTCTCATATGAAGCAGAATAGTTCTGCTAGGAAGCCAGATGCTGAATTTACTTTGAGGAATGAGGAATACATTTCCTTTCCTTTGAGGAAAAGGGGTGAGGTGAGATAGTCACTGCATCTGTTGATTTCTGCACCATTTTCTCCAGTCTATCTAGAAAGAACCAGGTTGCCAGTCTTGCAATTCTGCCTACATCTCTCCTTCACTGTCTGCATGCCTGTGCTATGAGTAAATCAGATTGCCTGCTCTGCAAAAGTCAGCAAGGAACTTCCCAAAAGACTGGGCCAGTTAAGGCAGGACAGATTTTTTTTTCTGTCTTTTCTTCCAGCAACAATTGTAATATTGGAAAAAGAAAATCCCTCAACTGAAATATACTTATTTGGATAACCAAGTCCACTGCAATCCAATGCAAGGGCCATTACTAGGTGGTGAAATTTTCAATTTTAGATGTGTAAGTCAAAGTCTCAGTAAAAGGGGCAGAAATACAAGCACCCTGGGAGCACATCAAACTAACCGCTTTTTCTTTTCCTTGAGATACAGTATCTCAATGAGTATTAAGAATGACTGGGACCTCCACCTACACTGTACAGGGAACACACCTGGATATACCTGCCAGTTAAATGAAGTTGCAGACTACCATTTAAACCTTATTTTCATAAGTCAGTGACATTTTCCACCTGGTATCAGCAACTGCGATCACTTTGAAAAACCAGCAAACTCATATGCACATTGTGAAAGTGTTGTGGAAATAAAGAGTTACCACAAACATCAAACTTCTGTTGCTGTATCTCAGCTTTCAAAGAACATAGCCAATTTAAACCCTATGTTTTTATGCTTTATCTGCTTTGCTTAAAAGTAATACTATAGTTATTATAATGCCAAAATTATTAAAAATAACAGGTAAAACCATATGCACTGACTATATCCTACAGTCAGATTCACTGCTTATAATCAGCTCCTTTTGTGAGACACTGAGACAGGAAAACAAATAAAATTTAGAAGAAAAGCAGTAATTTGGATTTTGCCAAGAAGAAATATGGAAACCAGAAGAGTTTCAAGACAGCTGTACTCCCTGAAGCTATTTAATTCTTCTTTTCAACATACTATAATTCCACTTATAATTTGCTAATAAACTGTATTTTATTTGTCTGCTTACAATAACTTCAGATTTTTCTCAATGGAGAATTCTGAAGGCAAAATTTAAAGCAAGGCAGAAAACAAAATAGAGACATTCCAGCTCAGGTATTTAATTAGCTTCCAATAAGCTTATGTGTCTATAACTAAATCTGTCAAACTGTATCAAAAGTTTCTCTGGAAATTTTATACTATAGCTGTGCATTCATGCAGAATAAAGATCCTTTTTCTTTCACTGTCATGGCAGTTAAGTCTCAATTGAAATAGGTTTTGAGGAGCAGACAACCCTATTAATCCTAGCTATTTTAATATGGTGACTGATGAAAAGATTCAAGAAAGGGGATGGTTGTTAGTCAGTCAAACAATTTTTAACTGAACTCTGGATACATATTGAGGGAACAAAACCACTATGCATCAGGAGAAAGTTTTGTTAATGCCTAGTAAATATTAAAGGCGTTAGAATAGTGCCACTTCCATTTTTTCTCCCCAGGCAGGTGAAAAAGCAAAGAACATGAACTGAACCAACTCTTCAAAGACTGCTGATGCACGATAGGTTTATAGAGTCCTATATAAATTCCTTACTGAATGCTACCAACATGAGCAGTCACTGCCTCATGCCTAATTTTTCAGAGTTCCTAATCTCTGTGCTGACTACAGACTGATGAAGAGATGGGAAATGGCAAAGACCCTATCTGGGAAGAAGGTAGGTTGCAGTGCCAGGATTCAGGGGAAAACAGCCAAAACAGAGCACGTAACCGTAACCCTGCTGCTTTCACGGATGAGATATATTTGCCATTTGCTAATGGTCTCCAGTTCAGTGAAACTACTAACCTA
The DNA here is from genome assembly GCF_033783945.1 of Neopsephotus bourkii. Lineage (NCBI taxonomy): Eukaryota > Metazoa > Chordata > Aves > Psittaciformes > Psittacidae > Neopsephotus > Neopsephotus bourkii. The sequence goes on from NW_026902113.1 coordinate 7,226,741, forward strand.
GTTGGAAGATCATTCTCTAATACTGTTTCTTCTGGTCTGCATCTATGACATTTCTTTCTGGAAGCAGACCTAGCTAAAGTAATCCTTCCCTTTGTCACCTCAATGACATAATTACATTTCAAACCAACTCAAAATAAGCTGGTATTACTGCAACAGCAGCACTTAGGTAAATTTAAGGTATCAATTTCTATTTGGAAACCCGTATTTTCTCACCTGGCAATACAGAGTTTTTTTTTTCTCAGTTCTTCATACACAGAAGAAAGTTGCATTGAAGCAGATGCTTACAAAAACTAAATAATGGAGTGGAGGATTACTACACAGTAATGAAATACATTAATCGCATACATTTCATCAGGAGATTCCGAAGTGACGAACATTTTTTTTCCCAGTTAGAAAGCAGCTGACTAATCATGCACTTTCATTAATTAAAGCACTAATCCTGATGCTTAAATGCTTACCTAAAAACTCTGAAAAAAATAACAAAGTTCATGGGAAATATGACAATGCCTGTGTAAAGAAAAATATATCTCTATTTCATACCTGAAATATTGTTTCATCTCCAGCTGTTTTCAAATCATCTTCCTTCCCAATGATTCTCTGTAGCTGTATTTGTTAAAACATGAAAAAAACCCAACCACAGGAAAATTACAAATTTGGTCTTATACATTTCTCCTTTATCAGAAACTTGCATTATTTTTACCTTTTCTTAATTACAAAGTTATTATGTTTCTGCACGGTTCATGACAAAATATTTGCATAGTTAAGGATGTTTTCCTATTCAGACAAACTTTCTCCTAGGTATGTCTTATCTACTGTGGTTAGTAAAACCAAGCAGAGCATATGAACGTTATCTCTTGTAGCCCAGCACTCACTCTTTTTAGAGGATACTTTCTTGCACTAGAAGCCCTTCGATCACTCCAGAAGATTTTGAAACTCAGGGGTTTAACATAAAGTCATCTCAGAAATAAAAAATATCCTGTGATTTTTATGCTGTCCTCCTAGACAGCTTTACATAGTCTTGCTACAGACATGCTCTTCTGGACATGAAAAACATACCTGTTCAATTCAGGTGCAACTAACAACAAAGAATAATTTAATTACATAAGAAATGTATTTTCAAAACTGTCATTATTCAGAATGTGGTTTGAGTTTTCCCTCCACCCCATAAATAAATGAATTTTGAATGCTGGCTAAGTACTGAAATCACTCTGTCCCCAGCAGAGCTTAAAGGTAATATAAAAAGTGCATTAATTTGCAGAACCTCAAGTATAACTCAGATGAAAGGTTTCTTCTAATGTATTTTAGCTTGAGAGGTCAACACTGCCCCAAGAATGAGTGATTCAAAACAGCACAAGGTACACGTACCTTTCACAGACCGTTGCATGAATCCTCAAAAGGACAGCAAAAATGAAAAAAATAAGGGGCTTACTACATTTCAGGTATAGATATGGACATAACGACAATCACTCTGGATTTGGAGACTTTAGGAAAGATGCTTTTAAAGCTCAGGGTTTTCAAAGCTTCTGGTTTGCTTCTCAAAACATTTCTCAGTGATCCCTCACTCTGCCCATTAAAACTGGGAAAAAAATCCATGACCAAATTTGCATAGGCATCATTCTGTGGGGTTTTCAAATCTCTCCTTAGGGACTCTTTTTTGTTCTAATGCTGTTTAGAGAAGCAAGATGCGCTTGTAAAGCAGTGAGCAGGACAAAAACCACCAACTGTTCATGTTGCTAAACATCTTCCATTGGCCTTCAAATTTTGACTACTTCACTTGTTCTGTTTTTTTTTGTAAGCCTCAGATTTTGAGGTCCTCAGGATAGCTACTTTCTATTATTATTTTTGAATGTGCCTGGATCGTATTTATCAAAATAAATATTGTAAAAAAGACAATTAAACAGTATTAGTTCTTCCAAGTTTCTCCAAATTCTTTTTATTTTTGATCAGAGAACAATGTACTAGTACATTAAAAGCATTATGATTTTCCTCACAGCAAAATATCAATATAGAGCACTGGATAAAACCACAAGTGCTTTATAGAAATATTACATTTTTTCTTACCTGGAAAATCCATCTTTTGCTCATACACAAGAAATGCAACCGCAAATACTTTCCCAACAAGAGAAAATATGCCTTTTTTTTCTTTTTTTCAATTCTGGATTTTATTTTTAAAGGACTCTTAAAAAATCTGCAGAGACTACTAAAGAGCACAGACACACGGTATCATTCTTCTTCACTAGTGTTCTGGAAGATTTAGTTTATTGTTTTCTTACATAGTATATAAATCCTTATAGAGCTTGATACTATTTCCAGTAGTTCACAGATTTTTGCCAGCACAATGCAGCAACAGGGGCAATAATTCTGCCCTTGAGAAATGGACTTTAATACAACTGTTCTATGTAACATTTATCTGTATTTAATATTTATATCTGTTCATCACTCAAGATACTAATGGCTAATTTGGCTAATTCAAAGATAATGAGACCTATTATGCATAACTGATGCCTCTTTGCTAAAGACATACTAAGAAGCAATCTTTTCTGCAGAAGACAAGAGCTGTCAGAAGGGCTGTGTCATTCTTAAAAAAAAAAAAAGGTGATTTTAACATCTTCCAGTTGTCTGAGGGGGATTAGTGCTTGCAAATGCTCCACGACCGCAAGAGCTATTCTGTACCAAACCACCACAACTGCTGGCAGTGGCAAGTGCTGGTTCATTCAGCCCCAGATGAACCTCTGCAAGTTTTTTTGTGGTAACTGCTGTCCAGGACAAGTGTATAAAGACAGTCTACAAAGTTTAAATCACACAGCTCTTACATGTGGCAACAGTGTTACCCTAACTCCATTCCCAATAGTTTTGAATATATATATATTTTATATATATATTAAAAAATAGTTCAGATATATTTTCCTGAGATGCCAACTGGGATAAGATAAATTACATATTATAGAAGCAACCTACTAACTTGTTAGATATAGAGCAGCATCCTATGATGCATATATAACTAGCGTATACAGAGATTAATGCACACACTTTTTTCCAGGTTACAATCATAGAATAGCTAGGGCTGGAAAGGACCTTAAGATCATCTAGTTCCAACCCCCCTGCCATGGGCAGGGGCACCACACAATAAACCATGTCACCCAAGACTCCATTCAACCTGGCCATTCTTATGTTCCAAAAATTCTATTTTTAAAGCTAACCTATAAAAATCAAGTTTTACTTTAAAATAGTCACTATTTATAAATGTTAAGTATACAGTCATGTAAGAAAATTCATCTTTTAACCAGCCTGCATCCTGTGAGACTTCTCTGATGATTCTTATAAGTTGACATAGCAATTTACATTTTTTTTTACCACCCTATATTAATCAATACAGCCCATAAAGGAAATGCAAAGTAATGATCTATCTAACTAGAATAATCTTAATTTAATTTGATCGCCTCTACAGAAATCAAATTATTTTTAATGATTTGTATAATGTTTTCACCTCTAGCTTTGATGACTACTTGTTGTTCATACTGGCTTATTCAATTAGAGTTACATGAAATGGGTAATGGATATTAAATATATGACATACTGTACACCTCCCCAAGAGAGCTGTGCTGTATTTCTGCAAGAGTCTCCTTATTTGCTTAACTGACACAATACCAGTCTAAAGGAAGTACTGCTAGCATGGCATTGTGGTGCAGGGGCACCACAGGCTGAATACGTTCACTTGTGTTCATGAACTTATTTTCCCCTGTAATGTTTTGTATATGAACAATACATCAATAACACTGATGAGGGCACAGCTACTCTGATAACAATTCACTAGGACTGTACCAGGTTTAGCAGGTTAAAAATAATGGCTTTGGCTAGAATTTGATCTCTTTCAATCATCAGAATAATTAACATTTAAACAGAGAAAATTCTTCCAGCTTAAAAGATTTTGTGCAGCAACAAACGAGGGCAGGGTATCTGCAGGATCAGTTAGGGGCTTCTGGGAACACTGTCTTGGGAAATGGTCTAATTTCAGGTACTACTTTCAAGTAGTACTACTATGCCTGAAAGCATTTTTACAATATTTTAAAATATATCGATTGTAATCTTGCTAAAAGACAGCTCACTAAAAATGGCTAGCAGTGCAAAACATGCTAACAGCAACTGCATCACTTATTCAGAGTTTAAGGTTATGAAAGTACACTTAAATTCTTGGTAATTTCTCTATCAGTTGGTATATCTTTAGAAATTTTAGATTCTGTGGTTCTCCAGAGTTGTTGCATTAGTGATCATCTTTAACTTTATCCTAATGAAAGAAAATAATTTGTTTTCTAGTAGCCCTTTCAGCTTCTAATAAAATTGTCTCTCTAGTCACCTCCAGTACGAATGGAGGATCTGAATTAAGCTGAGGGAGTCTGTTAGAAATTACATTTATTAATTTTGCATTTGACTTTTGACAGGAAGTATTTACTTAACAGTCTCCTGTTAAATACTTAAAAGTTGAGTAAGCTGTATCATTAACCGTATTCTTCTTTAACACCTCAGAACAAGATTTTCATTGTTTTTTAAGTATCTGGCTTTCTGCCCTATATTTTACACAAAATAGGGTAAAAACTGCTGTTACTCTCCAAAGTATGAACTGGTAAAAAACCTGTGTAACAGCAAACAGTAAGAACTAAGAGAGGATGGTAAATTAAAAAAAAAAAAAAAAATAATCAAAATAGTTAGAAAATAAAACTTTTCCAGTTGATTATTCATATTCCCATATTAATCACGGGATTAACTGGTGTACACCAACTGCTACTTCTCCAATAACAGAGTTTTAGATAAAAGTCAAAGGTAACATTTATAAAAGTGGATTCAAACACGGTAAGTACTTCATCAATGCTTTAGTGTGTGCTTCTTTCCTATATAGTATTTTTGTAGGTATGTGATCATAGATGGAACTGAAAAATAGGCTTGAAGATTTAATTGAATCTCCATTTATAAAATTTATATGCATATGAATACACATACCTTAAAGAATTCTTTCTTTTCAACTTGTTCATTGCCATCTGCATCCAACATTTTAAAGGCAATCTGAAATCCAGTCTGGGGTTCTGCAATAAATTGCAAAAGATCTTTATTGTAAGTACACACACACTCACTCTTACACTAGTATTTAAATATTTAATGCAAAAGGAATAGGCCTATGGTTCAGTTCTTCATTGTTCTGCATGTACATGAAATTTCCAGTAAACTGTATGTACCTCCTCCAATATAACCAAACTTTTCTGAGCACCTTTTTACTACCCTTTCAAGGGATAATTAATGCAATGGCAAAGCAAGAAATGCCAGCAGTGCCTAAGTGCAACCATAAATGTCGATCTGATCCCAACGACTGTAAAAAATGTTGTATGTCCTATCCTGGTCTTAGATATCTCCTATAGATGCTCCTTAATCCCACATCACTTCTGAAGTTGAGCTCTGCCTTGTTCATTACAGCTCGTTTTCAGGTGAGAAGACTGGAAAGTGCTTTGAGAAACCAATAATTATTCCCAAACTGCCTGAAAGAGCTAGTGTACCACTCAGGTGGTTCTTGCATGCATTACTGTATACCAGTATCTGCAGTCTTTCCTAGTCTTCCCCAGCAAACAGACTGATCTTGTAATTGTGGCCAGCTCTCTCGGCTCCTGCTCCTGCTGTGTTAGCCCCAGGCCTTTTTTTTCCTTCCCTTCACCTTCCTCCCTAAATGTGCTCAAATGTTACTGAGATGTAATAAACCACTCTTTGTGGCCTTTTTGGACAAAAGCATGTTTTGTATGACTCCCATCAAGCTGATTTTTTTCCAGGAATTTTATACAATTTTACCCTGCATTTCCTTCACCAAATGGATGTTTCTTTTCAACACAAAAATGCAGTGAGTTTTGAGTCCTGCAGGCACTATAAAAACACAGTGTGTTTTGAGCTCCTTCCCACAGTTTCCTGATCTTGCTTTGCTTACAGGAGCTGAACTCACTCATTAGCCAGCCCACACAGGAGCAGCATGCTGCTGAAATGTAGTTACAGTTCACTACAGTAGCAAGCACTTATCCCAGTAATTTCTGGTAGCAGGTGAATTAATTCCACAACCCAGTCAAGTCAAGCATTAATATGAAAGCCACAGACTTATTGTCTCTAGAATATATTTGTGTTCCCAAGAATAATGTTGGACTCATGAGGGCAGTGAAGGAGTATCTCTAAAAAGCTCTAATGCCTTTGCAGTTTTTCTTTTGGAAATATATTCTTCCAGCTCCACCCTGTAAAGTTGTAAGTCTTGGTTTATTTTGGTTTTTTTTTTTTTTTTTTAAGGGAATCTTTCTGCAGAGGAAACAGGTTAAAGAAATATCCCATTCCTTTTAAGTGATAACAAGACGTTTAAAGTAAGTAGTACTTTTTCATTTTAAATGTAACTACATCTTCATCAGCCAACTAAAGCTCTCTGTGGAGCGACCCTGTGATGCAGGGATATTTTATAAATACCCTTGCAATCTGCAGAGCAGATCCCTTCCCTGGCAACTGGGTTGTAATACTCAAAACTGGCTTCCTTTCCATGGAAATGCCACACACTAAATTTGTGTTACTAGTACAAAAGCAAGATGAGCATATCCTATAGCATATTTAGAGAATAAAAGTAATTGATGTATTTAATAGTAATTCATACCATCTGTGTTGCAATTTTCAGATAAGAGAGCTGTTACTGAAAATATAGGACCTAAAGCTGCTTTCACTGTTCAGAGATGACATACTTATCTGACGTGATGTAACCCCAAAGGTATGCACTTGAAAAATAAGCATAGTTCAAAGACTACCTCAGATATATTTGTATTTAATTAGAATCAGGCAAAATTCCAAAATCTGAACAGAAGAGCCTCATCTTTACTGTGAGTGCAGGTTAGACTTAGGTGCTTCCCCTCCAACTATTCCTACGTTGACCACCCTGTCAACTTGTGTGACTGGCTAATTGAAATGAAGCTTTGAGTAAAAGAGACAAGTTCAGTTCCTGGGCTCCTTCACCAGGCAGGTCTTTACCAAAAGCTCCATTAACCAATCGCTGGAAATTAGATTCAGTACAGCACTGGAAGAAAAAAGATAGCAATAATACAAGGCACACAGAAAAAAGGGGATCACAGAGGGCAAAATATGACCTTTGCTGCAAAATTACATTTTCAAATTCAGAGTTACAGTGCTTTTATATGACAGGCAGCACAGTCTGGTCAGCAGTGTCCTGGAACCAGGACCCTGGAAACCTGGTGCCACTTCCCATTTCCATATTGCTCTGTTGGTGACTTAGAAGAAGTCACTTAAATATTAATGGCTGTTTTAAGAAATCTCAAATTAATTCTCACTAGTGAGAGAGACAGGTTGTGTAAATGGGGACTGACTGACATGGGATACTTGTTAGGCAAAGATAGAGGCACTAACATGTGTTGACATTTGCTTTCAAACTGATCTGTATGATAACTCTCTGTGTAACCAAAGCAGCAACACTGGCCACTGCATTTTTATCCTGCATGAAAATGTGCCTTTGTTTTTGCAGTTCAATACATTCCTATGTAAATTCTGTGAAAAATGATGTTGCTTGATTGTCTGGAGAAGTGGAACAACTTGCTCTTATACTGCTTCAAGTTTGTAATCACTTTAGCCAGTAAATCAGCATGAATTTACTTTCAGCTGCCACTGATTTTTAAAGAAATGGAATCTTTGGCATCTATTACTGCAACTTTAATTAAGGTATTCTTCTGAAGTTACAATGTGGCTGTTGTGGTTGTCATTTAAAAAAAAATCCTTCTTTTTTGAGTTGCAGCAAATACTTTAAAATTGACTTTCTAACTGGGCTAGGCCCAAATTATTTATGATTTAAAGAAACCAACTGAACACATGGTATAACTCACGTTTGAGCTGTGTGTAGGACTGGACAGACACTACTGATGATAGAGTGTATTTGTATGTTAAATATGTTATCCTAATGCACATACCCTATTTAATACTGTGTACTGGCTGAAATATCCAAAGAAATCACCCTTCATGCCATGCAGTAGGAACAGATGCAGTTCTAAGAGATGACATAAATTGTGAAAGGGCTACCTAAACTGTATGAGAGGTGTGCACCAATCATCACCATCTGTGAATGCTGGACATAATCTCTCCACTGTCTGGCAATCTATGTTACTTGTTTATGCTACACTGTGAGAGGGTGGGTTAGTAGAACAAGGAAAATTTGTCCATTTGTGTAAGTTTTGGACCTCTCAGCCACAGAACTGATGACGCTCAAGCATCTACATTCTATTGCAGCGACTGCTTCCTTCTCTCCTTTCCCCATCCGCTGGATACCATGAGTATGCCTGGCTTTGTTTCTTGCTTAAAATCTTAGACCTATGTAGTCAGTCAAAACAAGACTGCATGTGGACTATTACATCGACATGCATGAGGACTACTTCACTACTAGTCTATGGGTCTTACTGAGTAATGCTTATTGCACACATCTCAAACCTCAATATTTTCCAGTGTCACCTACATCTCATCAGAACAGCATTGGGAGGTGCTGTGAGAGTAAGTGTGAGTGAGGAAACCCAGATAATCCAAGATCACTTCTATGCACAATAAAAACGCCTGCTGTTTGCAGATAAAGCAAATACCAAACAAAAACGTTTTTTAAAAAAGTGTCTGATAAAGGAAGGAGGCAAAGGAGGGGGCAGAAATACCTGCAAAATACTTGGAGAAATAAAGTCAAAAGGAGGAAATAAAAGGATTAAAAGCTAGAACAAAAAGACAATGCGGAATTCTGCTGTTTATGTATATTATCCTTTGCATATCTGAACACGTGAATACTAGGCAAGAACCTTCCAGACACCACAATAGCTTTTTACACCACTGATAAGCTATACTGTTAATGTCCCATTGTCCAAAATGACTGAAACTACTGTGAAACAAATTACTCATCTTCCCCACTGTTCTTCTTCCCCTTGTTATGTGGTCCTGTAACCAATGTCTCTCCTCTCTCAAAGTCACTTGCCAGACCTCCCTCATCCCATGGAGCAGGGAATAGCATGATTTTTGAAGTACTGCTATGGACCAATGATGACACTATGCAATCAAAGTTATATCCACTTATATTAACACCTTATCTTTCTACATATGATAGTTCTTTACATTTTCCTATAACACAGAAATTTAGAAAATATCAGAAAAAGTTACTGAAAAGCTGTTAGTAGCTGATAATTTACACGTAATACTTACTTGTAAGGATTGTCAGCAAAAATAGGTACTCTGCATAAGATATCAACCCTGAAATCAAAAGAATTAAAAAATGACTTGCAAACCCCCCAAAATACTTTCAGCAAGACTTGAAAGATCATATCTTATAAACATGAAAAATATAGTTTAGCATAATATTAAATAATTATTAAAGTAAGCCACAATAAAGTTTTTACTTGTTTTTAGTGCTCTGATGGTAAAATTCCCTATCCAGACATCCATCAATGTTCATGTCTAATCAAGAAAGTAAGGTTTATTTGGTATTAATAAAAGGCCTACACTAAATCTTTGGATTCTCACTGAAAACATTCAATATTATTATGAAAGGCAAATAAATTAAATCTGCTTTGTCACATTTAGTACCTGGGAGGAGAACTACTCTAACATTACCCTCAAGGATCAAAGTCCTCCATCCTTTGGCAGGCTCATGAAGGCGGAGAATAGCTTGCCTCTAATTCTCAAGGGGAACATGGCAACACGCAAAGCTGCCAAGCTGCTAGATTTGCTGATAGTACCGCTGGGCCATGTGCCAAGAGGAGGCATCTTTTTTTTTTTTTCCGTTTTTTTTCTTAAATAGGAACATGTCCTTTCTACAAAGTGAAAGTATTCCCCCCCCTTTTGAAGGAAAATTCCAGTGTTTTTGTTTGAAATACCGACTTAAGTGAAAAGCCTGAACAAACACAAAGATGTGATAGCGTCAAAATAGAGCATACAAGCTAAAGATAGAGAGTGCATAATGAGGGTGGTTAAACAACAGAATCTGAACCATCTGCCCTGCAATAATGTTTGGAGAAAAAATGGAAAGGGCTTTTTTATACATCGTTTTTGAAAATAACTGAGCTACTTTTAACTTGTGAGCTAAACATTGTATAATGATGAAGCTGCTTGAAATAAATGTTCAAAAAATGCCTATCTATGCAAAGATAAACTATTTTTTATGATTTATATTTAGTAAATTGAAGATAAGGAATCCACTTAAGTTTCAGTGATAAACAATTCTGATAAATTACTATGCAGAGCCAACAGCATTTATATTTGATCTCAGATGGTGACTTAATACTAAGTTTTAAGTACCAGAGTTTAGAAATATTAAATTACTGACTGCAAAAGTCTGAAAATCTGAGAACAAATTTTAGCTAAAGACTAGTCTAATGGTGATCCTGTTGCCAACTCAGTGGTTCCATATCTCAGCTTTCCTCTCCATTGAAATAGGGCTATTCACCCTATCATCCAGCATGCACCATGTGTAAATCAGCACAGTACTACAATCTTGTACAATCTTGTGGAAATAAAAAATACTTTTACCTCAAAGATTTAAGTTTTGCTTACAAGTTTTAGGGCTATTGCCATTGCAAGAACGCAAATCACTGCACTGCTGAAAAACCTGGAATCGTGTTCCTAGATGAAGTGTCCAGGATCTCTACAAAAAAGAAAGAACTACGATTTTGGTTGGGTATGTTGTTTTTCTTTTTTTTTCTGTGTGTGTGACACAGCAAAATAAAGTTTGAAGGAATAATATAAAGGAAGACAAGACAAGGCAGGAACTTTTCAAGTCTATATAGAAAACCTAACCATAACCCACTCGTGGACTGCAATAGTATCAGCACAAAGATCCCTGCCTGACACTTTAAACAGCAAGTGCTGAAGGCCACCATCACTGTTCAAGGAGAATTGGTAGTTTGCCTCTTGGCTGTCTTGAGATGCGTTGCACAGGGAGAGTCTAAGAAAGACCTGGAAGGTGAAGACGAGCAGCTTATGTGAGATATAACAAGGAGAGCCCAGTGCTGGTATACAAAAGAAGAGATTATATACCCAAAGGAGTCATGTAAGAAAAACATATTTATCAAAGCATCTGAAAAGATATTAAGATATTAAGATGGCAGATCATGATTGTTAAACTTGTAATAATTGAGACACAAATTGCCAGACACCTGGATAGTTTTAGCTATATGGGTAGATGAGAAACATTGTACCCTATAAAATTCTGCAGAAAGACTGCAAAATTTATCTGGAGATGGTAGGATGCAAATAAAAGACCAATTTAAGGACAACACTCTGCTTACTGTCTCAAGTAAGAAGCATGATGGCTCTATTCACTCAAATTGCAGAGGGCTGGAAAGAACAGCCTTGCAAGAAATGGCTGCGTGAGTCACAGACTCTGTTTTCATCATCTTATCGTAAGCTGATTGAAAAGTTGATACAGTAAAATAGGTAAAAAGGTAAATATAATGAAAATATGTAAAAAACCCAAATCTTTATTGTTCTTTAAAACCCATTTCAGTGCCTTAAAGCAAATCCACAGCTTGCCTGACATTTTCTGGCAAACTGATTACACTAAAATACTTTGAGATAAGAATTTTTTAAACTTGTGGTCTGATTCCCATTAAAAGTCTTATTTTGATTTTATTGTCCCTTTACTACCTGAGGTGAATAGCCAAATTACCTTATCCATAAAGTAAATTAAACATTTTGGTAATTTTATTTTCATTCTACAATAATCACTACAAAGTCACTCAAATTAAAAGATGCAATGCAACAAATTAAAAAACCCTCAAATAACAAAACCAAACCCTGAAAATCATATTCATGTCCAAGTGAAATTTAAACAATTAAAGCTTCCCATAAAATTGAATGACTCAGCACACTTCCAGCCAAGCATTTGCAGTTGCATCGGCAAAATACTGTCATTTTCTAACACTAAATGAACCCTCCCTATGCCTCCCTAGAAATCTCTACCCTCAAACTTGATAGCAAATGCTGATAGTACAATATTTTTATCACTGAATAAATCAAAAGCATACCCACGAACTATGACATGAATTTTAAAACTGCCCACTAGAAGGCAGAATTCCCTAGCATTGCATTTTATGAACTGGACTGCTGACAGTTTCCCTCTACTTGATATTTAAATAACAATTTAAAGGTAGTTAAAATAAACTCAGCTGAACAGTGGAACAGGTGTAAAGTTATTATTCTGGTACTTGTAAAAGCAGTATTAATACATAAATATTTATATTTTAAAAGCGTAATAATAATACATCTCAAAGTAAAAGCATCAAAGTCACTAAAGAGGCATCATGACCGAATACTGTAAAAACTCCATGTGCTGTGGAGACATATGGATGACAGCAATGAATATTCCTGCATCGTCTCAAACTCATTCCTGACCTCTGAAGGACAGGGTATGCCAAACTAAGCAAGGGGAGATCAATGCCTTGTCCAGAATGCAAAAGATGTCAGTCTGAGCTTATCACCAAGCCCACATTTTTGCCAAGCAGTCAGCTGGCAGAAGTGCAATAAAAGGAATCTGTCCTGATTTGCTGTTTTCACTTTCTGTTGGCGGACTCCTAGTTTTCCCAGGCAGAATGCTTTGGGGATTTGCAGTGTCAGCCACAACAAAAAGAAAGGCTCTACAAAATGAGGAATAGAGAAAAGAACACCCAAGAATTAATGACTGGGAATCCATTATCACAATCCTGGGAAAGTACAAGATGGTTATTAATTTGAAAAGGCAGGAATAATTATTTAATACAAAATCCATCCTTCACTAAGACAGAAAAAAAAGGTTCAACTTTGTGCAGATATGTTTCAGGGCTGCTGGGGTATTTTGGAGCTTGCAAGGCACCTGGCTGAAGACTCGCCCACCCTGGCAGAATGATTTAAGAATGAACTGTAGGCAGAATAAGCCATAAGGCCAAAGGGCAGGCAAAACCCCGTAGGCTCAGATCGAGGGCTGCTCTCCTGGCACAAGTTGCCAGCCATGGCCAGAGATCTGCTGTGCATGGAGAGAGCGTTGCTCATGTCTGCCAAGGAACTGCAGCAGTGCAAAGGCAGCTTTATTTTCCAGAACCATCCATGGGACAAGGGATGCAGGCTGAACTCCACCACAGAGTTTGTGAATAGACACTGTTGGTCTTTCTCATTAGTTTGGGGATTTCAGTCTTTGTTACCGTGAAATAGTTAATTACTCATTTATTTGGTTTCCTTGACCCTCTTGTTTGTGTTTCTTTCCCTGCAATTAATTTATGCTAATGAGGTGTTTATTTGGTGTTCTTTAGCTCCCTGTTGTTAAACAAACAACATCCCAGCTCTCAGAGTTTTCTCTTTATGTAGCCTGATATAAAGTGAAAAAGCTGGGTGAAAAGAAACAGAAACACATCAGTGTTGTGAAGGGCAACATTGCTGTTGAAGATGAAGAAGCACAGAATGGTTTGGGTGGAAAGGGACCTTAAAGATCACCTAGTTATGACACCCTGCCATGGGCAGGGACACCTTCCATGCTGCTTGAAATCAGGATACCACTTTAATAATTAGATACAAATTTTATTTTTAGTCTTAGTTTCCATGCATTTAAGCTAAATGCTAAACAGCAGCTTAGTAACAAGTCTTCAAAGTCCATTTTATGCTCTTTTCTCCAAGTGGGCTTTCTGATTTCTGTCATGACTTCCAGCACCTCAAGAAGGCTTTCAATTCCCAGCCCTGCCTCTTTACTGTCTTGCATAACAGAGTTTTGCTAAGTAGGCAGCTACTGGCTAGATGGGAATGAAGTCAAAACCCTGAAACCTTCTTTAAAAATACATTCAATTCATATCATATAATGAGATAAAAAGCAAGATGTACTTTTCACTATGAAAACTGCTCATTACCTTTATCACCAAGCTCTCTAAAAAAGGTCGGTCCCGGTTTAGCTTTGGTAACATATAGCAGTGCAGCATCTACCTCCTTTAAAGACAAAACAAGAAAATATATAAAGCCAGTTTTCAAAGAGAAGTCTATTCAGCTGACTAACAGAAAGAATGCAAGTTCTTTTGAAGAATGAAAGGAACATTTTGCTTACCTTTTTTGTCAGTTTCTTGGCTGAGGCTTTACCTATAAAAAAAAAAAAATCATCATCATTCAATAACAAACTGACATTAAACTTTGATCAGGTTCTGTGGCATTTATTCAGATTTTTATGGGAAAATGCTAAGTAATATGAAACAGAGTATTTTGCAACAAGCAGTTTGTTTCTAATTCCCACAATGATCAAGAAAGGATAACATTTAAAACTAATATGAGCACTCTGTTTCAGTGCTCTTGCAACATAGAAGAAACCACAGACCATTGGTATCTATGACTGACTTTCTAGTGGGATTCCATGTACTGTGATCTACAAATGTAGTACAGATTCCAAAGCAAGGTTATACAGTAAGAAACAACTGTAGCATTTAGACAAGGATTTTCATGCTCACATAATAATCCTTCAAGTGCAGGTTGAGTATGCAAAAACTAAGAAATACTAACAAAAGAGAAAAAAGATTGAAAATGTTGATGTTTCTATTAAGCAGAAGTAAACTGAACAACTCCACCTCATGAAACAGCACCAGATGAAACCATCCAGACTCCTAAGTGCTTATCAGTAGGTTCAAGTTTACACACTCAAATAGGGGAGCTGCTAGCAGCAGGATAAGTTATATTCCTCTCTAAATCACCCATTTGAGGAACTGCAATGTATTATCAGTGGAACTCTTCAGCTGGTTAGACAGGGACTTCAGAAATCCTGCATTCATGGACTGTGAGGAAGCTCCATGCCTTCGCAGTTTGTCTACCCTATCACAGAATCATAGAATAGTTAGGGTTGGAAAGGATCTTAAGATCAAGTTCCAACCCCCCTGCCATGGGCAGAGATATCTACCACTAACCCATGCCACCCAAGGCTCTGTCCAACCTGGCCTTGAACACCACCAGGGACGGAGCATTCACAACTTTCCTGGGCAACCCATTCCAGTACCTCACCACCCTTACAGTAAAGAACTTCTTCCTTATATCCAATCTAAACTTCCCCTGTTTAAGTTTTAACCCATTACCCCTTGTCCTATCACTACAGTCCCTAATGAATAGTCCCTCTCCAGCATCCTTATAAGCCCCCTTCAGATACTGGAAGGCTGCTATGAGGTCTCCACGCAGCCTTCTCTCCTCCAGACTGCACAGCCCCAACTTTCTCAGCTGTCTTCAATGGGAGGTGCTCCAGTTCCCTATCATTCTCGTGGCCCTCCTCTGGACTTGTTCCAGCAGTTCCATGTCCTTTTTATGTTGAGGACAGCAGAACTGCACACACCGGTCTTTCTCCTCAGCATTTCCCCTCATGCAGTTCTTAAAAGCCTGTGTCCTTTCCTTAATCACCAGCTCCTCTGGATTCCAGCCAACTATTCCCTTCTATTTAGTCACACTGTGCAAGCACAATCTGAGCTGCTTGTATTTGCTCTGAGGACTGGTGCCCTGCATGCAGCAGGCTCCTCTGCTCCATGCTCAGACTCCAAGGCTTACTCTGCCACATGATGGGCATCTTGCATCCAAAAGGTCACGGGTGCAGCACTGCTGTTTGGAAATAGACATGATGGAGCTGGTGGGCAGGTATCAACAAACTTTTACCAAGCATTTTCACAGGCCCGTAATTTAGCCAGACAGAGGTGCTTTCTCAGTAAAACAGCGAATTTCCATAATGCTGGCAAAAGACATGTCCAGCTGCAGGAGGTCTCCACTGGCAGAGTCTGGCTTCAGATGGGGGAAGCTGCTGAAACATCTCAACCAGCAATAGTTCCTTTTCCAGCACAAGCAAAACAGTGCCCTGGCTTCTGCTCCCTGAACTGGGAATAACAGTTTTGATGATAAATTCCTCTCCCTGCCCCCAAATCAGCCTAAGGCAGACACCTGGCACATAACATTTCAACCCAAATGTTTGAGTTTGACAAAAGTTATAAGCAACAAAAATTAGGTTTTTAATACCGGAGTGTTGAGTGACCCCAGCAACAGGTGTTACCAGCACCACCTGTTACTGTGGATGAATACATTTTTGTGCAGTGCATGTATATGTATTTTCACCCATATATATATCTCTCTAAAGGTACACAGATAGATACATTCTAGCTCAAAGGATGTATTAAATACTCTACTTTGTCTCAGTTGAGATAAAGGAAGTCAGACTAATATGGTTTGGGAAAACAAGGAAAAATCATGACATCCAGTAAGGCTGAATCCTGAGCAGTGCGACGTAACACCATTTTAACACTGCGCAGGGCTGCAGAGCATTATAATGAATGGCTATTTAGGTAATTAAGTGGTTCAGATCTCAGCTCTGAAATGTCTCCATCTCTGTACAGCGTATTTCAATGTGGAATTAAGCTACAGCAGCTTTTTCAGCTCTGGGAGACCCACATAGCAGGAAGCCTTATAGGAGGAAATGAGTCAGGCTGTAAGCCTGATGAAAACACTATCTGAAATAAAAAAGGGAAAACCATTCCGTATTGAAGCCAGCCATACACCAGCAGCTCCACTCATTCCACTCTCCTGTGGCCCCAAGAGCATCACATCTGGGACAGTACCCACTACTACAGCAGTGTACCAGGCAGTAGCCTTTTGTCAGCATCCAGGCGGACAATGGAGACAAGCTGTACTCTGCGAGCTGGAACAGTAAAGGCATGCATAACTGATGCAACATAAGGAGAAAGCACTGGGAGCTACAGTTGAGACACTAATTGGCCAAATTTGTGAGGCTCTATGGTTAAGTCCATATTTCTCTTCTTCATTTTATATTCAGCAAAGAAACTGAAAAACTTCAGGTACTCAGCTGTAGACATATGCACTTTCTTTTCACAACTGCAACTGCCTAGAGCTCATACACAAGGTTGTGGAAGCCATCAGTATCTGCTCTCTTGCATTTAGCTGTGAGATGGCATTTAAGATATTGACATGCCAACTGACTTCTTTCATAGCTGAAAAGACAGTAACAACAGTACAGAGGTGTTCATGCTACCTTTGACTTGGCATGGGTGAAAAGACTAGTGGAGGAAAGGAAGCCTTTGCTGAGTGGCAGAAGAGTAAGAGGACAGTCACAGCACCCCAAGATGTGGTGAGAGGCAGAACAAGGCAGGTGAGAGTTGGTCCCTGCTACAGCTGACTACATAAGGGGCGGCTACTACAATAAAAAAGAGGAAAAAGGGACAGATTGAGAGATAAACAAAGGTACTTCTATTTTCTAAGTAGTAAATACAGCAGAGTAATAAATATGGAGCCTTTTAATTGTGTTCTTCTCAAATGAGCTTAAAAATCAAAATATTTTATAACCTAGTCAAATGAAAATGGCATACAGATGTCAGCATGTGCACCAGCAGGTCAGGAATTTAGTTTAAGAAGACCGACAACTGGAACACTAGTGTTATTTTTCATATTGCCATTTGTGTAAGGTATTGGAATAAAACCTTATAATAATGTAATATTTTCAACTGGAGAATGAGTAGCCTCCAGTAATTATTTGACATTTGCTAAGAATTAAATCCAGTTATATTATACTGAAACTGTCACCATATAAAATCATCTGTGAAGACTTAAATCTCAGCTTTCACTTGGAAACATTAGCTACTTTTATTGTAGCACTCATAATATTCCCTGAATAATAATTTAGCTTTTGGTGCTTATTTTTTCCATTTATTCCCAACTATTCACTTCCTAACAATGAGATCCCTTTAAACACCAACAAGGAAAGCTCTGCTAATATTGCATGCTACCATAGCAAATGTGCAGCCCTCTGAGGAACCAGGTCTTTTAAGGCCTTATCTACAACAATTAGCAAAAGAAGGTTAACTCCTCTCACAGAAAATGTACTGCAAAGGTATGAGCAGTTTTCTTAGCCAGTTCAGACACTGGAAAAAAGAAAAGCCTCTTCCTTCATATCAATTAAATTTGATGCTGTCACTACAAATATATCAGGATATAAGTATCTCTTTAAGGAATATAGGCAATGCTTACAATTATTAGGAACTATTTAATCTAGTAAGTGAAAGATCTGTATGATGCACTTTTCTATAGTTTTATTCTTCTATCTTGATAGATTCTTACTAATAGGTAAAATTAATGACATATGAAGAGAACTCTGTAGTAGTAGTAGCGATCTTACTTTGGGATCAGAAAAGAAACTTGGAATTTTTATTGTTTTGAATTTGAATGAATGAGAAGAAAAACAACTTTTTTCTTTTCCCCCAGACCTGCCAAGACTGTGACAGAATTCTGGCTTGAAGGACAGTGAGTATTTTTAAGGGTCCCTACGTATTTTACAGATGCTGTCATCTAATTTTCACCACCTGTATCGGATCCATGAAACAACAATGAGGTACAGATGCACCTTTCACGGACAAAAAGCCATATTAGCTTTTTAAGTTGAATGAATACCAAGTCTACTTAGAAGTCCACAAATTCTGTGGTTAGCCAAGAAACTTAGCTGACAACTGTAATTACGAAAACACTGCCAAGAGCAGCTACGTTTGCCTTTATTTGCCCTTGGCAAACCCGGGTATTTTGTCACATACATTTCTTACAATAGAAATGTTTCCACCATCTATCAGGTTTTTACACTAAGATGTAGAATGAACCTGACATCAATGTTAGGATTAACATTAGGAAGGGGCTGAATTAAACAAGTACACACTTGCACTCAGTAACACCCATTTACATCTGTACAGCTAAGGAAAGGCTTAGATCTGACACAGGACGTTAGAGCCAAAGAGCGAACAAAATCATTATGATCAACCATTACAAAAACAATGATCAAATACCAAAGCAAAAGTAGAGAAGTTGCTACTATCTGCAAGAAAATATACTTTTAGGTCTGCAAGTTGCTCTATTTTTGTAATATGAAAATTAAAATTAATTTATGAATCAATCTTTTTCCACAATCTTAACTTCTAATAAGAACAGTGTAAAATAGGTATCTTATCCTAGGAGGAGAACAAACTCCTTACCCTTTTATTAGCAAAGTCACTGAGATAGTTTGACCAGGACTTCTTTCTAGCTCCATTTCAGATAGACACAGTGATAAGTTAAAAAAATAAAAAAAAGGAAATTGTTTCCCATTTTTTTTAAATTTTAGATGGCAATCGTTGCTAACTTTGCTGTTTGAAGTCATAGTGAGGTATTAGGAAACCATTTCTTTTCATGAAAAATTAAGACAAGAATGCCCTTAAGTATGTCACAATTCAAACAAATTCTGATTCCACAAAATGATGAGTGAAATAAACTTCTGTGCTGGATCTGATCTCACCACACTCATAATCTGAGGATCAGGGCATCTTATAAACCCAAACCACTGTGTGCAGCTCATCCCCTTACAGCAGAGCCCGCCCTGAAGCTCTGCCTCCCATTGGAACAAGAATTTGTATTTCTCCATCTAGTTGGCTGCCAGCTTTTACACAAGCTGAACTCTCAGAATCCTGCCCTGAGTGCCAGCAAACTGGGTTAGCTAAGAACCATGTATGTTGATATCCTTGGGGAGATCCTGTTAAAGTTTTTGTTTAAATTAGTCTAAAACAGAAGATCATTGAAATTCAATAGCCTGTATTTCATTTCCATCTCTCTCTCAGATATTTTTAACCATACTGGGTAAGTACCTTATCCGAACAAGGTTTCCTTTGTTTACCTGCCTTATTTACATTCTCAGCTCTTTAAACCTCTTCTATGCGTTTATAAAGTACTTACTGCTAATGAAACCAATAATGTAAAGGGCAAAAATTCAAGCCAGTAATTAGTCCTTTAAGGACGCCTTTTGAAAGTTGGTGATACCAGAGATAAACCAAGGATAGCAAAAAAAAAAAAAAAAAAGGGCAAAAAAACCCCACAACTTTTTGAAAGCATGACAAACCAAGTGGTCAGACTGCTATGACAGCTTCTGGCAAACTAAAATCTGAGTAATAAATGAGTGTGCCATTTAAATGAATTAAAAATCCACTTCAGCTAGAAAGCTTTTACTGAACTAATGCATTGCTCCACTGAAAGATAATTGATAAAAGTAATTTCAATCACATGAATTAGTGAATTGAACCACCTGAATTAAAATCCAAGTATGCCCAGTGGAAAAGGCAGTTTGCAATAATAGGAGCTTCTGATATACTTTACAAAACAAGCTTTGCATCTGTCCTTCTTTACTTAGAACAATTGTTCCTCTGAGGAAATGAGAAATATACAGTTCTGGGCCGAGGCCAGCACTGGCAGATCTCCATTTCAGAGGAGCAGTTGCATCAGAGCCAGTTAATACCAGAAGGTTTCTCCGTGAGTAAGGGAGCTCTAGGTAAAAAAGGTGGATGCTGAAGCAGGGAGAATGCACCGAAGGATGACAGTCTTTAGGAAACTGAAACAGATTGGAAAATTATAAGCTAGTTTCCAAAACTGTGTGAGACTGCAGCACCAAGTCACCAGTGCTGCCAGGAGTTCCAAAATAACCAAAGTCATCAACATAAAAGCAGACATTGTGGTGCTCACTGCAGAGCACATGAGCAGCTCAGTCCTCACCCGGACTGGATTGTAGGTCTCTGGGGGTGCAGGGATGGCAGGGGAACTCCTTTTCCTTAAGTACCAACCAGGGAAGGTGACTTGCTCCCAGATTCGCTCTCTTTCTAATAACATACCAAAACTGCAGATAGTAAAAGCTGAGAATAGGTTCAAACTTACAAGCTTATCACATGAAATGCACTGCAATGACACATACCATACACAGTTCTTTCAAAACACAGAATCATAGAACAATTTGGGTTGGAAAAGTCTAACAGGCAGCAAGAAGCCAAGCAGTATTTGCAGATGAGCATCTCCCCAGCAGAAGAGGCTGCCCAAACCCTGCATGGGTTCTGAGCTCAGAACTGGAGAGAGCATCCAGAGGAAAAATGTGTCATGTGAAATGTAAATCCTCAAACTTCCAAATAAGCAGCTCATGCTTGGTTCCTCTGGCTTCATTTAGACATCTAAAAATTAGGTGCCTAAATCCAAGGTACTGATCTCTATGGTGTGTTGCTGTAACTATGATGGTGTAAGAACAGACGTAGAAAAGGGTTTATAATTAACTTTGAAATCTGCTGCTCCTATTTCAGATCTGAAGAAGAGCTCATATGCCCAAAAGCTTGTCTAATTTTTTCCAACTTACAGCAGCTGGTCTAATAAAAGACATTAGCTCCGTTTACAAATATCATCCTGACTAATGACCCCAGGCTCCCTTTAGAATCAAGGGAGAGAAACACAGCAAAAAAGCAATTTATTCCTGATTGAGATAGGTAGGCCTCGGACTTACCTATTTCTTCCCATTAACTATAAAGAGATGCTACAATCACTTGCTCTGACTTGACATTAATCTTTTATGTATCTAAATTAAGTAGATGAAGCCTTCTGCACACAGCCAGATAATTCACACCATGATTGCCTTTTCTATTTGTTATATCTGTAATCTTTTTTTTTCCAACCTCCTATCTATCAGCCCAATGTTAGCAGTGCTGGGGGCATGTATTGCTGTTTTATCAAGAACTTTGTCAGATACACGGGCAAAGTGTACTACAGTTCAAGAGGCAGAGTGGCTACATAATTGAATCAGTAAAGTATTATAAAGGACAATTAAGATTACCTGGAATAAGCTGTATCCGTAATACATATTCTGAGACCAGAAGGGTGGAGAATGACTCTTGCCAAGCTGGAGAGAACATTATGCAGTTCAGACTTTTGAGATGGATGGCATCTCCTGAATCTGTACAAAGGCGTGGACCTTCCACAGAGAGCAGGAAGGCAGAGCCCCAACTCAAGAAAAGTTTTAGACTTGAGATAGTAGTCTCAAAACTGACAGCATGAGATAGACTAACCCTTCAAGAAGACTCAATTAATGAACTTTAATCCTACTCTGAAATAAAGAACAGATTATTTCCTTAGCATCACTACGCTTTACGTTGTTACCTCCTGTTGCTAACAAAGACTAATTTTTTAAATGCTATAGCATCGGAGCATGTGCTATGTTAAGGTACTAACAAAGAATGAAGATAAACTATTATGATAGCCTCATAGCACTAAAGGTCTAATTCTGTTCCTCTACTAGGCAGTATCAGAAGTCATGATCCTCAGCCTAAGGGCTCTGTAATCTACAGCTAAAGAAGATAAGCATAACAAAAAGTAGAACAACAAATAAAGTAGGATAAGAAGAACAATAATAAAATGACAGTTAAAATCTAACTTAATGCACAATTTGAGCAAATTGCATCTTAACTGTAGGCAAAGGTTAATCTGGATTCAGAATGAACATGTGTGCAAATTAAGTGTGACACAATCAAAAGGAAGAAAAGGTCAGCACCTTAACAGCATCTGAAATAGATTCTTACCTCACTGTGCAAGACTTTATTTAGGCATATGTGCTCAATACAGCCACCATCACCACTGTAGCAACTATCCCAATAGCTTCATTTAGACACTCCCTTTACAATTTCTATTCTTCCACATATCTGAAATCTTCCCTACCATGACAAACTGTTACTTTTCACATGCATCTTAAAAAAGTAAAATATTACTAACAATACAGTTAAAGACTAGGCACAAGAGTATTAAAGACTGTTAATTATTATAAATTGGATTCACTTGCTGACAAATAGCTGAGGTGCCAGGTGAAGAATTCATCCTTTTTGTGGGAATCTATCAGCATAAAGCTACCTTACTAACCCTGGAACACAGAAAGAGAGGGCATGTGTCAGAGAGGCTTGCCTTTTTCAGCTTCTTGCTTTGATGCAATTTATCCCTTAAGCAGAAATTGCAAATCATATCAAACTGTGTGAAATTATATAAAGTAACTGTATGGTTTAGTTATTGCACTTAGATATGTAATGAACACTCTTAACATGCAAGAACTACAGATAACGAGGCCAGAAACGACCACGTGAGTCACCTACTTTGTCCTATTGCTCCCCACAGACTTTTGCTCATGCATCATCTCATCAGTTTATGTGCACACAGATACACGTTCACACGTTCAAAAGATAGTATTAATACTTAACTGTAGTTCAGGAAATGGCCTCAAGTTGCACTAGGGGAGGCTTAGACTGGATATTAGGGTTATCAGCACTGGAACAAACTGCCCAGGAAAGTGGGAGAGTCACCATCCTTAGAGGTATTGAAAAGCTGTATAGACATGGTTCTTAGGGACGTGGTTTAATGGTGGATGTGGCAGCATTAGATTTATGGTTGAACTCGATAATCTTAAAGGTCTTTTCCAACCTAAACAATTGTATGATTGAAGTTCAAAAGACAATAATGACATTAATTCATCTGCTCTGTTTATGAAATAGTTTGCTTTTTCTTAAACTTGCTCATCCATGTACAACCTTCAGGGTACTGTTGTTATTGTTTATTCCTACTGAAACTGAAAAAAATAAAATAACTTTTCAAAATTAAACCTGGAAATTAGTGAAGAAGTTATTCATGGTATCAGCCTGAAAAATGCAGTCTGTTACCATAACTCTGTTCAGATGTAGGGCATTCATAGTGCTTGTGTCCAAGCAGTAAATAGCTGACATATTAGTGCATCAACCCAATTCAAATTACTGCAGTGGGTAAGTAACTGGGAGCACTGACATTTCACATAAATTGAGTGGGTTCTCAAGACTCCTGTAAATATAAAAAGCTATTTAGTTCTAGTTTATAGAGTAGCTCACTTTTTCTCTGTTTCATCCTATCACATACCAAATTTTTTTACAGCATCATTAATGCTTTCTCTTTTGATAAAAAGTATTTTTCTTTTAAACGTTAATTTACTTCACTACAGCAATGGGCAGTAAAAGTTCATAGAAATATTGTAAAAAAATGTTCCACAAGGTGACAGCTCATTGGAAACGTACTGTGGAATTTTGCTAGAAATACCACTTCGGTAAACTTTTGTTCATCATATTCCAGCAATCCCTAATCAGACCTTTGGAAGGGGAAAAAAAAAGAAAAAAACAGAGAGACTGATGCACTGAAGAAGGACATCTGTGAAATCTAGAAATTTCATCAGCAGGATGTCCAGTTTCTATTGGTGCACTATTCTAATGATGGTGCCGACGGTGACTGTCCTATTTCATTCTCTAGTCTTTCCATCAAATATGTAGGATTTGACTCCTTTAGGGCTGCCTTACATCCCCCAGAGACATCCTTTCCAACATCTTGTTGTTCTTACTTACTTCCCGGTGGTAACGATTCTAGTGAATACAACACAAACAGCGCCTTTTTAGTGACTGTGAGAGATGGTCTCAGGATTTTTAGAGAAGCCTGTGGGAAGACCCATGAAATGGGGCTCCCTGTGGTTATGGGAAATTGTCTCATTCACAGAACAGTTGAAACTAGAAGGGAACTCTGGAGATCATGGTGGTAATTCTCATGGTGACAACTGGAAAAAGCTCAAGCAGTCTGGGAGGTCTCCCAAAATCATGACCAGTTGGGTGTTGAGTAGTATGCTTGCAGATGTTTGTTTCTAGAAGGACTATGAATACAGACATCCTTCTAATTTAATACAATCATCTGACCAACTTTACAACAGGAAAATACCAGTTTAGGTGCTTTTGTAACTTATACTAAGGCCAAATACAAGGAAAAGTATTTTGATAGGCTTTACATGGACTTTTGGATCTTCCCCCCCTTGCTTATACCAGAGACAACTCTATTCTTATGCACTTGAAGACTATCCTGGCTTCAGTTCTCACTGATTACCTATGAAGGAGGAAAAGATATTTTTGCCTTATTTGTCGAGACATGAGAGCACTAAGTGTTGATTTAAAAGCAAATATTGAATTTGACTGAAAGGAAACAATTCTATGTTGGTAATTTCATTAATAAGAGCACTGTGTTCAAGGCCTGAGACATTTTGTCTTGCTGTCCAGAGCATGGTAAATGTCACAAAAATTCAGAACTTTATTATGCTTATCTTCCAGAACACAGCCCCAATCATGAACACGCAATTTACAGTGATCAGATGTCTGAGGGCATTGTTATTCAGTTTACAGTACAGCTAATTTGTAAATTATAACCAAGATAAATTCTGTCTAGGAATGAAAGGATGAACACCCAACAGATGATGTTCGGTTACTGCGTGGGGTGTCCTGGGCGAGTTACAGCTGTAGCTCCTATTCACCTTTGCTTTGCAGTAGTCTTTCCTTGAGGAAACAGCAAATTATCTATGCAAGAGGACAAAAAGGGATAAAATCACTCTCCTTACTAGAAACTTGGAAATGCTTTAGGAAATTAATTACCATCTGTGTTGAATGTGGACAAGTGGAACTTCTAAACCACATGATGAATCTAAACAGAAGAAAGCACACAAGGTTGTTTCTGATTCACTTGTTAATATTCTATGATTTTACTTAAGATCTTTGTATTTTTTGAAATTGGTGATATTATCAATCTATTCCTCATCCTTTCACACTCTCCTGACATTATCCATTGAAAGAAAAGGATAAATAAACACTCACCAAATAAACATAGCCATTTTGCAATTAGTTTTAGTACCAGGATGATCTGAATTACCAGATGTCTATTCTAGAAGAACATAATGCATCACTTTTTTTCCCAGCCCAATTGTAATAATTGCAACTAACTGCCATTAGTGATAAGTGAGTCAGCATAAAAAAAGAAAGAAAAAAACCATAATAAAAATGCTGTTTTAGGGGCAAACTTTTGGCATAGGTGCAGTACTGCAGCACTTCAAATATTTCAGATTCTTGGAGATTACAGGATGACTAGTGATACAGGGAATTGCTATTCAGAGCTGAATTAAGCTGATCCTGTCATGTCAGAATTTCTAGAAGGAACCTTTTCCCTTTATAAGGCTCTGAAGTGCAATCTTACACGTAAATTTTAGGAAGGCCATTTTAATACAGATGACCCCAGTGATGACATTACTTTTTCCAACTGCCACCCTGAGAAGATAAGCACATTCTAATGACCATGTTTGGGAATTTTCCTACAGAATTCTGTCTATCACTTTGGGCATTTACTGATCCTGCACAGCCCTACTTCATTATTTCCATAACTCTCCAGGTTCAAGCATTATTGCAATCTCTAGCTTTTCTTTCTTTCTCTTTTTTGTGTTTAACCGGAGTTCCTTTCAGTGTCTGACTTGCTTTCCTTCAGCTGACAGCCCACGTCATTCTCACTTTTACCTTTAAATTAGCCAGGAGTTTCTTTCTACTTCTAAGATTAGCTCATTCTGTTATTAGCACATACAGCAGCTCTGAGCAAACCAGTAACAGCCCCTGCTGAGTCTGACTTGTTTATACATCATTAACATCTGTCACATAGCAATTAACAGATGTTTGGGAAGCTTTCTTACAGCAGGGGCTTGTAGGGTATGTAAGTGATAACAGAATGCTCTTATATTTCAAGCTGAGAAAGTTTTATCCTATTTTTGCCACATGAAAAGATTAAAGGAGAGTTCTAGCTTGGATTAGTTTCTCAGAATACCAGACTGTTACATAAAACTAATTTGAACCATTGTCTTTCTTCAAAGGATAAGGTGGTAATTGGAAGAAAAGTGGGATTGTGAGAAGTCTGAGAACTCCCCTAAAAGACTGGGAAGAACTAAAGTAATGAGGAATCACAGAACAGCTTAAAAACAGATGTGAATTGTGCCTTTTAGCAGTAGCCAAAATGGTTTGGTTACTTTGCAATTTAGAAAAAAAATAATGTTGCTAACAGCATATTTAATAATAAATTACTGGCAGGATGTCTATCAGCCTTCCCTACCAGCAGAAAAGAAAGTTTCATGCACCCGCTAGAAACATTCTCCGCTCTAAGGGGTGAACTTTGGAGACCCAGTAACAGAAGCAAAGATAAGTCATCCCTTGACTCTGTGACTTCAAACTCTTCACAGAAAAAAGTCTGGCAGAAAGAAAAAAAAATTAGACAAAAGATCAATAGTCTCTTTCAAAAAAATAAGTTATTCTTTTCTAGAATTGTCTTATTTCCTCAGGAATAAACCTTTCTCCTCCAAATTCAAATAATTTGATGAAACAAACCCCAGAAAGACATTTGGCTTTAATTTTATATTCAGATTTTGAAACGAATTCTGATCTTATTAAGCACCAGAGGAAACATCATAGTAAGTCTGTCAAAACAGAAATAGAACAGAGATATCCTTTCAGTAAAGATAATGGAGGAGGCAAATCAAAATGCATAAATAGACTTTACATTAAAATTCCCACTAATATCTGATTTAAATTGCAGCAGCCTTTACTGCATTGGGCTCCTGTGTTCACTGCTTCTAATTATCCTTGCACTGCTCCTTCAGGCCATACTCGGCTTCTCTGACAAAACTAATGGCTCCTCCGGAGGAATCTTGGACTGAAAAAATGAACAATTTTTCCCATTCTTGTTGAAGGTGTACATTAACTGGGGGCATCAAGCATGTGATTGTACATAACCTTCTAAAAAGATGTTCTTTGCCAGACCTCTCCTTTTCTGTTTAATCACAATTCCATGATTACATTAAAAATTTCTCAATCTAAGAACACATACGATAATTTACTCTACTGTACTACTATCAGCCTGGCAGACACATGGAGATACAAATGAGGACCAAAGCACCTATGGCACTGGAAGCTGTTCTGCATGTAGTGACTGCAAGTGAAGCACAGGCTAGAAGAGTTTGCTCTAGTGAGCCTTGCTTTGTAGCATTTTTCTCCTTGAATGAAGCTGCAGTTTGACAATTCAGATGTTTCAGCAACAGTATTAACTTTAAGAAGTTCTTGACTTCTCTTAGGCCATAGCGATTGCCAGTGGACTGTGCTGTGCACCAGGGAATGAAACAGACTTTACAGAAAGAAATCAGATTCAGAAAAGCGTGGAACACAGCTACCTACATAAAGCTGTGGAATGGATGGTCTCACCCAGCCAGAGGAGACAGAAATAAACTTGAGTTTTCTTAACCTCACAAGTCCAGCACTGAGCGGTAATTTAATTATCTACAATGCATCATGGGGTTAAGGTTCAAAAGAAAAAAAGAACCCCTATTTTAGGTAATGTGAAATGTTGGCACAAGAGCAAATGGGTTTAAATAGATTAATTTTAGGCAGGGTATCAGAAGAGTTTTCAAGTAACAGAGGAGATACTGTGCCACCGTTTTCCGATGCAAGCAGTGGTTAGAAATTACTTCAAACTGAGCACGAAAAGTGTGTAACAGGTCTACATTTTAACTCTGTATTTCCTGCTAAAATTGGAGCTGACTTTTAGAACATATATGATCACACAGCCATGAAATGCTAAAGACAAGTGCTAAGCCATTAAGTATCACCTTAGTAGAGGATACATATCAGTAATATATTACAAGACATTATTAATACAAGACATTACAAACACAAACTCAGGTGAGCTGTGGTAATAAATACAAGCATTCTTACAACAGTACGACTAAGCAGATACTCTTCTTCCTCCTTACAACAGTACTGAATATAAAGTATAGGGCCTCCTGAAATGAACATGTATGTTAGCTGCAGAAAAAAAGAGACTGAATTGAAATGTGAATCAAATTTTAAGTAGGCTTTTTACAATTCTCAAAGTTGGTGCAAATCAAAAGCAAACAATAGATGGCTTTCTTTTACCGAAAGAGTTAAGTAATTTATTTTGCCCATTGTACTTTTAAATTGACCATACTGGTTTTAAAGCCCCTCTTACTTTTTCAGCAGCAGACTGGTGCTCTTCTCTGCTGAACAGTTGCTCTCTTTTGCCAATTCCAACAAAGCCAGAGAAGCAGATGAAATTTTTGAAGGTTAGGTTTTATATTTTTCCCCCAGGACAGTGAAACAGAAGTGAGCTCTTACATTCTCTATCACCAAAAAATCCACAGAGAATAACTGCTATGTCAGGGTGTGGGTGACTGTTGAGTTGTCAGACACAGTAAATAAATACAGTCCCAATGGAAAAGTAGATGCCCATCCACATGAGACAAAATGACTAATTTTAGTATTCTCTATTATAAGAATCTGCTCTGTCAGGCTTGCAATGGTTTGGATCCAGTCCACAGTTAAGAACACACATATCTTGCTCTTCCCCAGGAAAAACAAAACCAAAAAATCTTTGTAGAGGAACAAAAAAAGACAAAAGTCATCTGTTTTCTGGAACTGGCAGTTTCTCTGGTGGGATACGTGACTTACTAAGTGCTTGCCAATACCAACGCAGCAGCAAGACTACACTGTCCCAGTAGTTCCAGAGGTACTGACAGAAAGGACATGCATTCAAGGCCTGAAAAGGTGGCTATCACCTGAGAAAAAGAGCTGTATCATTCTGAAGACTTCAAACATCAGCTCTTCTGAAAGACAACTGAAATAGTTTGAACAAAGGCAAATGGCAGCTGTCTTGTCCATGTTTTATATTCAAATTCTATATAAGGAGCCCATTTTTAAATTTTTATTAAGCCAGGTAGGATTGCAGCTTTTGGTGAACAAAGTCCCAGGATACTCCAGTCAGAAATATATCAATATATATATATTGATATAGGTATATATACACTGATAACCAAGAACAGCCAATTAGGATGCATTTGGACCTAGTAGTATCGTTGAACTATCTTTCACATGATAAGAACCAAGGCAGGATTTGTTGGAAAATATGGTATCTTTTGTTATCTATGGCTGAAAAATCCTTATGCTTTCAGCCACACACAGCTTTTCCAGGTCTGAGAGGAAAGATACTTAACTAAAGATGTAGTCAGCAGAATGCCTAGGTGCTCACCAGCTTTATGGATGGTGTTGTGACGACCAGAGCTCTCTGGTGGACTGGACAATGTTGGAAGATTGGTTTGATTACAGAGAGTTGGCTCTTGGCTGTATTCACCTCTGCAATAATGATGCTGGTAAGCCCAAGAGAGGGCACTGCCATGTAGGCAGGTGGCTCTAACAAGAGAAACTTGCATGGTTTTTTACACATGGAAAAAAAGTCTTTGAGCTCAGGATTTACTTTTGTTTCATAGTAGACCAGCAAGGCTACTGAGTGCAATCTGCGCTATAACCCACTGCAGGTGCAGGGCTGAGGAGTGAAAAAAGTGATCAAAAATGGGTAGTTTCTCCCTTAGGAGATCAAGGCCAGTGTTTTCTAAACAGGGAGCAGCAGAACTTCTCAAAGCCCTCCCTGGAGACCCCCAGCCATTTGCAAGTAAGGACAGCCCTTCTCATCTACCAATCCATGCACAGCTTGCCTGCTGCTACTGCCTAGAAGGAAAGTGATTGATCCTCAATAGTTCTACCTTAGATATTAAAAAAAAAAACCACCATAATGTAACATTTCTTAGAGAATATGCACGAGGAAAAAAAAAAAAGCGCTTATATCAAGGTTACTCAAAAAAGAATAAATCATATGACTAACATAATAAAAAGTCAGTACTGCCCTAAGGCAAAGCACAGAACCATCAGCACTGAAAGAGTTACAAACAATAAAAAATGTGAGGCTAGAACATATTAGATTTTGGCAGGAGCCTGACCTGCACTCCTGGCACCTGCTGCTGTCCAGTGAGCGCCCACCAGATCCCCATCAGTTCTAAATGTCTGAACATAACCCAAGGAATTTTGAAAACAGACTACTTCTTAGGTACAAACCAATACCTGCCTGTGGGAAGGACATATGCTGCAAGAAATTAAAATACATTTAAGAGTGAAAAAAAAAATTAGAGTCTGATTTTCACGCTACATCTGTTAAGACTTAATTGTCAGTTAAGCAGGATGTTTCAGAACTGCCTAAGTTCCATTGAATTTATTAAAAAAAATAATACTGAAGTAATCTGTCAAAAAGTATTCAGAACCCATGATGGAAAAAATCCCAGAGATGTTTTCTGTGGTATGCTGACAGTATGTTACAAATGTAGTTGAAATAGTGTGTGATGTTCTACAAGAAGAAAACATCTTTACAAATAGGAAAAATATTCAGAGAACAAGAATGATTGCACAAGTTCTTGAAATTTCATCATATGTATAAAAGAAAGAAAAGTGACCTCTGTGTTAAGTATTTTAAATATCATGGTAGCCTGTCACAGAACTGGAATACTTGACTAAAGCAGAAACTGTTGCAAGACTTCTGAAATTCTAAGGCATCCAATGTTTATACAAGCAGACTCCCGTTATTAATAACCAGATCTTTCCATTACTTGTACTACAAATATTCTGTATGCGTACAATATATTTTCATTTGTTTCAAGGAATCTGTTTTCCATTCAGATGCCATTAAATAACCAATAACTTTCACACTTTAAGTAACTAAATCCTTCAAGATGTGTGTTGAGATCACTTGCCTCTTGCTCACCACTCTGCAGAAGCCTGACCAGCTTTATTAATGGTACTATTTTTGTGCTGAGTTTTAAAAATTTGCTTTCATGCATTGAGAAGCTGCGATATATCTTCTCATTAACAATTGTTTCTCAGAAAGCTAAATATCTAGTAATGTATTTTCAAAACATAACATCATGCGAAAGATTTTACCTAAACAGTAAGCACTGCAGTTAATTGAGATAAGAACTCTGATTCTGTGTCCCCAGTTAGTCAGCAATGCCACAAAGGGAAAAATAAGAATTAAGCACAACAAAGTCACAAGCTTATTACAACCTTACCGTTGCCTCATGCAGATATAGCCACAAAAATATAAATGTAATAAATACAATGTCAGTATAATTTTAAGGATCAAAAGTATATTTTCCTGTTTGACCTTATAAGGAATGTGTCCCAGGTACTTTCAGCAATGGTTCAAGGCATGGAAATGAAACAGGAGTAAAAAAGGAGTAAATTCTCCCTGTGCAATGATATGCTAAAACCTGCTTCTTCTTAAGTGATGGCTGTAAACCAGCTCTTGCCTAACACATCTGCTCTAATTGCAGCACCTCGTGCATCTGTTTTTTGGATTCTCAACAAGGTTTTCTGAAAAATGAAAGCAAACAAGTGAGTCAGTGCAGTGGCCAGAGGTTAATGCACCAAAAAAGCAGCCTGGCCAACAAACCAGATTTGATTGCTGCAGGGAGGAAGACCCCATTTCCCCTCAAGAATCCCATCCCTGATTCTGTTATGTAGTACCCTTGTGATGCAACCACTACAAAAATGTATTAGTCTCTGTTTTAATTTCACAACAAAGCTTATGCCCAGACATACATACGCATTATCAAGATCACAGGAACTTCTTAGGTATTTCTACTGTTTCTAAATAAAGAACTATTTTCCTTCAAATAAATTTTTAGATATACCAATCCCATGAAAATCGTTGGTGTTGCATTAGAGAGCCCATCTAAGTTATCAATGCTAATGCACGATTGCAAAGAAGAAAAGAAAAAAAACCCCACCTTATTTATATTATTTACCAACAGTTGGCTGAGGTACAACATTTTATCCAAAATGATCTACTATTTTACATAGAACCCAAACTTTAACTTTGTATTTGAACAGCTAAGGGAAAGTGAAAGGCAATATGTATACGATATATTACTTTGAAGACTTTCTCAGGGTTGTGGCAGGACTTCCTAACACTGCTCTGGTGACGAAGGATAGCTGAAGATGAAAATTTCACAGTATTGGCTACTTACAGAAGCAGAAATTTTCAGCAATCTCCTTATCTTTGCTTATGTGCAAATCTCTCAACAGGAACATTACTTTCCTCCACCCACAACCCCACTTTAAGAAATGAGCAAACAACGACTAAGAAGCTTTGGCTAGAAATGTCTGATTTGTTTCATTTTTCTAGAATGCAGAAGAGATTTATATCATGACCTTAAATCACCACCTTGCTTCTTTGCCTTTGCTTTACCTTCCATCTAGCACTTGGCAAGGGTCACAGAATCACAGAATCCCAAGGGTTGGAAGGCACCTCAAGAGATCATCTGGTCCAACCCCCCTGCACACAGGAACTTGTCCAGGCAGGCCTTGAATATCTCCAACGTAGGAGACTCCACAACCCCCCTGGGCAACCTGTTCCAGTGCTCTGTCACTCTCACAGTAAAGAAGTTTTTCCTGATGTTCACATGGAACCTCCTATGCTCCCGTTTACACCCACTGCCCCTTGTCCTATCCCTGGACATCACTGAAAAAAACCTAGCTCCATCATCCTGACATTCACCCTTTACATATTTGTAAACATTGATGAGGTCACCCCTCAGTCTCCTCTTCTCTAAGCTAAAGAGACCCAGCTCCCTCAGCATCTGCTAATAAGGGAGATGTTCCACTCCCTTAACCATCTTTGTGGCTTTGCGCTGGACTCTTTCAAGCAGCTCCCTGTCCTTCTTGAACTGAAGGGCCCAGAACTGGACACAGTATTCCAGATGTGGCCTCACCAAGGCAGAATAGAGGGGGAGGAGAACCTCTCTTGACCTACTAAACCACACCCTTTCTAATACACCCTAGGATGCCATTGGCCTTCTTGGCCACAAAGGCACATTGCTGGCTCATGGTCATCCTCCTAGCCACCAGGACCCCCAGGTCCCTTTCCCCTTCACTACTTTCCAGCAGGTCAACCCCCAACCTGTACCCTCTGTCCTACATATCCCAGCCTGTGGAGATCTTACTGTGTCTGGAGGATATGAGCAACACCACCACATCAGTGTTAAAAAGTACTAAATACAGAGATAAAGAGAAAATGATTTATTTGTTAATGCATTAGAAATTCAGCAGAATTCAGCTCACTGCATTCCGTCCCCAGGTATGCCAGTGGCTCTCCATACAGCATTTTAATCCTCAGTTCCCGTATGGAGCTTCACCAGTTACACAAGCTTAAATCTTAGTTTTTGACTCTGAATTCTCATGCATGACTCATATCAGTCTGATTAGTTATTGTATATGAAATTCAGGTCAAAATCAAGATGCTGAATTTTAGGCATCTGAACTCCCACTAGAGGCAAAAACTCAAGATCCAGAAACAGAAAGACTGAGCAGGCTCAGCTTGTTCCGAAATGCCCATTTACTAGCTGGGCCCTCTTGGCTCTCCAAATCCCACTGACTGCACCAGCACTTATCTTTATTAAGGATAATGGAGAACTCAATCTTCTAGCCATTGCAGCCTTGCACTCTATCCTTCCGCAGATTCAGTCAGTCATGATCATGCTGATACTATGACATGAAGCCACACATCCCATCAAACCTGCAAACATACCACAAACTTGTGCCAATCAGGTTTTTACAGAAAGCTTAACCAACTCAAACAGTTTCTTCCCAGCAAACTTACAATACACTAACTCTCACTAACAGACAGGACTCTACTGTGGAAATACTGCCTCTGGCAGCTTAGTGCTATGGAACACAGGAAAATCTGTTTTACTGCAGATAAAGGAGTGATTTGGGATGTGAAGCTGTTATGATACATTAAATCTGAGAATATACAGAAGGATCATGATCTTTATTTACCAGGTATCAACTGTTATCAGACGAGCTAACCTGAACATTTGTCTTCTACTTGAAACAAGAAGGTATTTCTGTAGTAGAATATTTTCCAGTAGAATGAACATAAGCATACTCCAGATTTAATGTACTGCAAAATCTTCATTTTCTGAAGGATTCCTGTAGTCCTTTTCAAAATTTAATATAGATTTTCATATATGTTCTACAACAACAGTATACCAGCAACACTTCCATGGAGAAGCTCTAACACAGTATTGGTTACATAATCTGAAATATGAGCCTAAGCATGTGCAACTTTTTAAAGCATAAGTTTTAAACGAAGCTGGAAGTGTCTTCTAAAAATACTCTTGTACTGAAATGAAAATTCAGTGTAAGTCAGCTGAGCTTTACCCTTATGCCTATAATCACAGAATCATAGAATGGTTTAGGTTAGAAGGAACCGTAAAGATCATCTCGTTCCAACCCTTCTGCCATGGGTAGGATGCTAGAACTTTCAATGCAACACAGCAAGTTTGTATTATTCTTATTAGATATTACTAGACATTGAGAAGTTTTTACATTATGATAAGAACAGTAACAGTACAGAACAAGAATGGTAACAGAAAACAGCTTTCCACTAAACTATTGTTGCATCAGACATGATGATTCACATGAACATCTTGCAGACTCTTTCAGGTGTTTTGTACAGGCACAAATCCTGTGCTATGCTACCACATCTCGTTTACTGTTTGGCACTGTTTATAAAGATGTGGCTACTTCCTTCCATGAAATAACTAACGGCAATAGAATTAGGCAATACTTACAAAAGTAATCAAATGTAAAATACTGCATTTTAAAGCAAGCACTTTTTTTTTTTTTGATGGCGCTTTTCTGCCCTTATAAGAGCCCTTTGCTTTGTCAATATGCAGAACAAAGTAAGTCTGTCAGGAAACCCTGCATTTGTTATCAGTTATCATCTCCTTAGATGCCAGCACTGTAAATATTTTTCTTCATTATCACCCTGACAGTAAATAACTTTGCAGGTGTGATTTAATCAAGAGGAATACCAAGATTTCACAATTTTCGGCCTACCTTAAATAAAAGGAGTAATAGAGAGACCCATACACCAGGAAACACATGAGTAAAACTAGTGAACTAAAGTCTATCAAGCAGGGTTCATGATCACTTGGGCTGGATGGCAGTTGATGTATTTGCACTACAGTTCAACTGTTTTCTTATCTGGGAAGTGTTCTATAATAAATCATAATTTATTACATGTTTTGCAACCTTGTCAAAGGGGCACGCCTAAGATTCCTGCTTCTGTAATAAATTCCAACCAAGTGTGTACAGGAATTCACTTGACAACCTGGACATAGCTAAAATATTTTGGTATTTTCTAACATCAGCATTTTTGATCCAGCACCAACAACTTATCTGGTTTACACAACACTGCATTTACTTTCTCCTACATTTAATAATGCTTAAGAACTAACAGGAGATTTCAAAGTAATTCTCCAATGACAAGCAACCTTAAGCAAAACAATCCCAAGGGAGCTGGACAAAGGCCTGAATTTGCAATCCGTAACTTCTCAACCCCCCTTTTCACTTGCCTTTTTCCCCTTTGGAAGTGTTTATCTCTGAACAGGAACAAAGGAGCAGAATGTTGTGATCAACCTCAGCAATATCTCTTGGTGTGCACAGCTAAATTGCCCCTGAGGCTGATCGTATGTCCCTGACTATTATCTGTAAAAAAGTGAGCAGAAGCAAAACCTCAGAACAGCCCTAAGCCTTCCGTATTCTTATATACAACAACCACTGGCAAATTCCAAGCAAATAGCTATGAAGATGAATGATTATTGCCAAGGTGTTTCAAATTTTTCCAAGAATTTTGCATATTTTTTTATTAGTGATTAATAAAAAATAGGTAGCAAATAACCAAATAATTGCAGATTTAACTTCAGTATTACAAGACTCACCATTCGTATGCAGTTATCACGTTAAAATTGCATCTCAGTATGCCAGTATGCAAAGGGTTTTTTAGTATTAGTGCTGGCATGCCTGTTTTTGTTTCTAAAACCACTGTTCAGGGTGAAAGGGAATTAATTTTACCATATAAGCAGAAAGTTTCCCAAAATAATTGATGCTTTGCTATGAAATTAACCACCTTCATCTAGTCTAAATATACCCAGGCAGACACTTAAGATAGGTCTGTTCATTTTCCTTGTATGAAACTCTTCTAAACAAAATGTTCAAACCACTGACTTTAAAATACCTAAACCATCTTATTTCTCTGTTAACAAAAGCTTTGAGTGTTTGCAGTTACAAGAAAACCTAAAATCCCTAGAAATGTGACTTGAAGAGAATTGTTTACGGTTCAGTTTATGCTACTGCCTAAAGAATTCACATCAATGATGGTTAAGCAAATGTTTAGGAGCATTAGATTAATATTTTTCTATGAACTGTCTATGGTGCTATTGTTGTAAGCCTGATCTCAATTTGAAATTCTAAATATGCATTAGTTCAAAGATTTTTTTTGTTCATGTGTTTTTTTGTCATTAATTTTTTTTTCTATTTAATGCTGTTTTCTGCTCATATTAGCAAAGTAACTGAAATTAACTTGGCTGCATTACAAATAAACCTTACCCACATACCACTTCATTAAAAATCTGCATGTGCACTATTATACTTGGAGTAACCAATTAATATGTATGAACAGCTAAGACTGAAAAACACTTATTTCTCTAACCTTGCTTTCACAGACAACTGTCTGAAACCCACACCTTCAAAACTGAAAATTTCAGTATTTACTGTCTTTCACTGTTTCAGACTGGAAAACGTAAAAGAAAATCTCTTCTAGGTTTTTAACTTAACAACCTAAGTTTTTAAGGAGAAATAACTCTTTTTGTTAGCCATCTATTTAAAAAAAAGTTATTTTGAGAGTCTCCATGACTCTCAAGGTCATAAAGTCCTAAGGATTT
The DNA here is from genome assembly GCF_033783945.1 of Neopsephotus bourkii. Lineage (NCBI taxonomy): Eukaryota > Metazoa > Chordata > Aves > Psittaciformes > Psittacidae > Neopsephotus > Neopsephotus bourkii. Next base: position 7,264,101 of record NW_026902113.1, read on the forward strand.
ACATTCAGCTTTGTATAATACTAGAAGTTGTGTGTTCGCAGTGAAGCTATGTATCCTTATCACCTACAGATTTTTGGCAGACAGAAAAAAACTTATTTTCTTGTTTCCTCTTCTTTGACCACTTGCAACTCAGTGAACTCTATTTTGCCCCAGGTTTCCCAGAGGCTTGAATCAAAGTGCATTCAGTCTCTTTCCTTCTCCCTGTCTCACTAGCCTTTCCACAGTACCTTGAATTCCTTTCTGTATTTCCTGTTCAGCACCCCCATATGACTTGGACATTTGCAGCCATCTGGGCAGAACATCCCAGACTATGAATGGTTTTTGCTAGACAATGTGCTGCCCTGGTCGGTATGTGCAGACTGCAGCATGTAATGATTAAAGTTGGGATTTACCCCTCTCCCGGAGCAGAGGTACTAAGACAGTATTCATCCTCTGAACGACAACCCTCTTGGAAATTTGGAAAATTTAACTTTTGTAAAGCAAAAAATTCTTTGGAAAGCTATAAAAGCCAATTTTTTGGAGGAAAAGAGGACAACCACCTAGGGCACTTCTTATTTGTGTGCTTGTCTTATCTTCTCCTCATAAAGCATGCTTTTAGAAGTACTTTTTTAAGAACATGCATACAATTTTGATTTGTTTTTAATTAGGTTTCGCATAAACCAAAGGAAATTTGAAACCAGAAACCTAGAGTTGAGCTCAATGCTTCATTACACTCATTCAAGTCACTGCCATCACTGCTTCTTCTAAGAAATAAGGTCACAGAATACTTATTGGTGAAGTGGATAGACAGTTAATGGGGCCAGGAGTGTTATGAACACTATTATATTACACTCCTACTATATTCTGTGGCATGTAAGTAATTGAGGAACTACATACTGATCAGATATGCAAATTATGCAGAGATGTAATTTCATTCATCAAGTCACCAGATTTCTAAATCATCAGTATAAATTCACTGGTGTAAAAGGGTGGTAAAGCCTGTAAGAATCCATATGCACAACATTTATAAACTGGCTTCTGTTGATTTGTGTCAAATAAAGGATCTTATCCCAGTGACTGGCAAATTACATCTTGAAGGGGACCTGCAAGTTTCTTTCCTTCACAAACACATTAATGAGAAAACAACTTACGTTCAACTTGATCAAACATTACTGACAACAAGAAATCTCTTGGTGTCATGTAATACTCTCCTTCATATTCCAATGATGCAAAACGCATGAAGCGATGCTTCCGAAGAGACAGTCTTTCATCCATTTCCACATTAATGGCATCTTCCTTCTGAAACAGAAAAAAACATCCATGCAGAAAGATGGCTGCATCTGTAGACCAACTCTGTAATTAGAAAGAATCCTACACCTGATCTTGATTAACTTCAGTATTTTGTGGGTAGCCACAAGAAGAGACTACCAAGAATTAAAATGTTTATGGCACAATTTAATGAATGACATTTAAATTTGGCTTCACTGAGAGCATGCCTTAACAACACAGCTGAGCTAGATTAATGGCTTGCTGTCACCAAAGGCTGCCCTTACCTCTTATTCCCCTGCTCTTCGCCATATGGTCCTGCACCCTTTCCTTTGCCAGCTCTACTACTTGTCGGAGTCTAGGTAAATTCAATTAAAGCCAAATTCAGTTTGTTAACTCAACAAAAAACTAAACCGACCAAACAGCAAACAGTATTTTGCCAGATTAGTGACTGGTTCAGCAAAGGTTGAAAATGTGGTCTGCATGATAACTCCTGAAGTCAGTTATCAAGATATGGAGCAACTCCTAAGATGGGAGAATAACGAGTTTAAGTATGGGCCTACCTTCAGAGAAGTTAGAAAAAACAGGAAAAGCAATGAAAACACCAACAAGTCAGATATTTCATCACCAAACCCAAAGAGTCGATTTGTTAAGCAAACAAAAACCTTCCAACTTCCATCCCCCCTTTAAATAGTGAGATTCATGATCAAAATTATACAAGTTGACAACATTCTGATGAGTAGTAACAGTTAGTGGCAGCAAGAGAGAACACAGACATGGTGAAATATTTTCTTAGGATTTCAGAGACAGTAAGTGAAAACAGGAAACCAAGACACTTTAAAATTCAGAACACCCTGTGCATACTTGAACATGGAACAATTTTACCACCAGCAGCATCACTCAATTTTAGGACTGTTCAAAGACGTGAGAAAGCAAAGAAAAAGCACGAAAAATCCAAGACTATGAACCAAGATCTCAACCTGAACACACTTGAAACAAGTCAGTAAATACCAAGATGGATCTGTGGCTAGGTCAGTGTCTGTGGCATTACTCGATGTGTGATGCAGATGAGCAGGTATAGCCTAGGGCATGGCCTACTGAGGTGCTGCATCACATCTTCCAGCAAAAAATCACTATTTGTTTATGCAATTTTCAGTTTCTGGATCATTCTTATGGACTGCCTGGCATTAGAGCAACCCAGTATAGTGATGGTGTATGCTGCATTTTGCACATTGGCAAACTTCTGAGACAGGCTCTTAGTTAGATTCAGACCAGCTGCAGGTGCAGCTAGGGTCTCACTATGAGATGTTAAAACATAGGGCCTGCTGTGCTGAGTGTGTTTATGGGGTGAGTGGTGGTAGACAGACAGGCAGACAGTACATGGATGAACGAGGGAGGAGACCAGTGGGAACACCTCTCTTGGTTTTACTGCAGTCAGGACTGGTATAGCAACATGCAAGGTAAGAGGCACCAGCTGCATGGGAGGTTGTTAGGAAAATTGGGAATGTGCACAGATACTTGCAAATATCATAGCGGGTAATGGGGTGCATGTGTGTTTGTATGAACACATCCAGGGAGTGGCAAGACAGAAGGGAATGAGACTGAACCACTTAAAAGCTGTGATCAGATTTCTGACACTTGAGTTTTAAATTGCTGTTCCTCCAGGATGGGGACTGCTAACTTTGTCTCCTCTGCTGAGTTTGAACAACTGCAGAATCAAGCATTAGCAGTTACATTTCCTCTACTCAGCCAACAACATGACAGGACTTTGGTATGAAGTGGCAAAGACAGTGGGGGATCTAGCTGACATGATGAACATATAAGCTGTTTTGGGTGATAGATTCTAGCTCTCAGACAGGGCTCTGAAGTTAAAATAGAAAACATCAGGTTTAGTGTCAGGCTGATGAGGCAAAGGAAAGAGATGGAGGACTTGTACTGATACAGGCAGCCCCAAATAATGGCACCCAGCGTAGTCCAAGAGTAACAATCAACTTCTTCGAAGTGAAGGACTCTTGGAATGTGAGAGTAGACCACAAGCTGAGCCCAATAACCAGTCCATTGAAGAAACAGGAAAAACAGTTCACCAGACAATGAGACATCAGAGAAGAGGATGAAACATTTCAATTTTGTGTCATTAGGTTTCCTTTTTTTCTACTCACCATGGTCCCTAACAGGATATTGGGACCATACGTTTGTACAGTTTGGGGATCTCAGGAAAAAGGGTACAACTGGAAGACCTACAGCCACAGCCTGGATAAAATTATTACCATATTATATTATGTTATACTTCATTATAGTTCTAAATAGAAGGCTGCAACTTGCCATTTAATCCTACACCTTGCACCTTTTTGCTAGCATTAGCCACTTACGAAAACTGTAATATTCTGATATGCAAGGAGAATGAGTGCTACTTATAAGCATCTGAAGCCAGGGTTTGCTTTGTTTTAGATATGACCACTTTGTATCAATAGCACTGCCTTAAGCTTCTTACACAGTATGGAGCTTCATCATGGCCTACACACAAGCTGCCCTGCTGCTGTTCTGTGATTCAGATCCGTATGTTCTGGAAAACACTGTTTAAAAATAAATGTAATGTAATGAGATCTTTAGCTTTATTCTTTTTAAGACTTTGGGGGACAAGTGATTCTGTAATTGCTTAGTTAACAAGATTCAACAAATGCTGCAGATATCATATGAATAGTTCATAGTTGGTGGGTATAAACATGCAGCTTTCTTATTAAAATAATTTCTTTCTTCTAACAACAGGAACAATTTTTGCCCTACAGCAAATTTAAAAGAAATGGAAAATTGCTTCACAGTTGTCCCTTAACTAAAATTAAGGAATGAAAAACAACCCTTCTGCACAAACACAAAATAAAATATTTAGAAAAGAAGAGCTAATCTTACAATGTCTTCAAACCAACTGGATTTTCAAGTTTCTTAAGTCTTGCAGGATTTGTTTGAATTCCATCTAAAGCTAAACTTGTTACGGATACCAAAGCACTGAATTCCAGCAATCCACAATTTTAACTGAAATAGACAGATACAAGTTCACATTTTAACTCTGAAGATCACCCTGTGTTTGGAAAAGAATGTATTGCCACCAGAATTACAATAACTTGTGACTCACCAAGCTTTTGTTTCATGAAACTAACGTCCCTGATCTGCAGAATGGCCTCCGGAATATGGGTCACCTCTTATGAAAGGCAGCTTCAAATATTAGCACAAATGAGACAAGCAGACCTTATGGGATGAAGTGCATCAGCTGTGCCATCTCCTACTTTGTTTTCAAAGCTTTTGCAAAATTTCCGATGTCCTGTCACCGTATATGAGAAGCTCAGTGTCTGCTGAAAGCGCTCTGGTCCCTGCACACCAGAAGGAGCTCAGCCAGGGCTGTGCTAGAGCTCAGCTGTTCAAGAGTAACTGCTTACTACTTCTAAGCAATGTATGGCCTCAGACTGAAAATTCATGGCATTCCAATGGCTGTAAAACCACTTATACCAGCTACAAAACCATCTATACCATCTACCTGCCATAAAGATGGTAGGTACCTTTATTTCTGTTTTCCCACCACGTTTTAGTGTGGTTACTGCAACAGTCTCAACAGCATACTCCAAGTATGTTAAAGGAAAAAAATCCTAACCAAACAAAACCCACTGTGCAACGATCAGAAGTGCAGAAGTATAACAAAAGCAATTACCCCATGTTTTACACCTTAATTTATGGAGTTCCACATAAGGCAGACCTCAGTGAAGGACTGTGAAACATGTACAGGCAAAATAAAAAGCCTATCAAAATATTTAAAAAATGCTTAATAACTTTCATGCCTTGACAGTAATGAGAATAAAGGCTGAAACTTCCCCAAATTGGCTGTGCATTCTGCACAAAACCTATGACAAAAATAACCTGAAAGTTTTCACAAAGATCCTTTCTACTAGAGAGCATCTGGAAGCTGAGCAACCTGGGCTTTTGCAATCTGGACTAAAAAACCTTCACAGGGACCTAATAGCAACCCGCCAGCGCCTACGGGGAAGTTATGATGATGACTGAGCTGAGCTCTCCACTGGAGCTTCATACAGCTACCGAACCAGCACCTCCATTAAATACAGTTAATCCAGGCCCCCTTTGTAATGAGCGGTGATAACTGCAGTTCAGGAATGTAATTACAGGGACTTTCTTTAGCTGTCTAGACAGACCGTCCAGAAGATGCAGGGAGGGATAAAGCACCATGAAAAAAGGCTGATGTTCCTTCACACCAAAGACATCCGCACAGTTCTATTGCAGAAGAGAATGAAAATCTGGGCAAATGTAACTGTAGAGTAGAAGGTGAAGGAAAAGAGGTGGTGGCAGAGGTATTACGTGCTTTGGCCAGACCAGAAAGTGTGTAAGGAATATGGAGATTCTACGTCCAGAGTGGAGGCAGGTACCATCAGTGGTCACATATTCAAATAACACACCATGATGATGTCAGGCCTTTCAATTGCCATCTTTTTCACAACATTTTCTTAAACCAACAATAATACTGTTCAGATTGGTTTAATATGAATTAAGGACTTCAACCTGCTACACTTGGCATCAGAGACTAGAAGTTCACTATCAAGTTTAATGACATCAAAAAAGTGATGACTTTTCAGGTGTAAGCCATATAATTCATAATTTGTAAAAAATATTCAATACAATTATTTGTGCAATTTTAATTAAATTGAATGTAGCTGAACATTTGGCCTTTAAATGTACTGACGATCTTATGCTTACTTTTCATAATTTCTTCTTAAACATACTGCCAGCATTTAATTAAGCTGAGTGACATCTTTCTCATATTTTAGTCATCACACTTCCATTAGTCGCACTGCCAAATATGACCCTCATACTGCCTCTGTTCTTCTCTGTTTCACCTCACAAACCCACTCTCATAATCTAAATAAACAATATGAGCATAACACTTCACTATGATTATTCTCCAATGCAAAACATAATTTCAGAGGGTGTTCTGAAGCATAATTACCAGACTCTTTGCTTTAACTATATCACCTTTTTCCACCAAATTGTTTATTGTTTCTAGACGACTATTTGCCATTGATCAAGTTATTCTATGGTTTAGAACAGTCCCTATTCCTGAGCAAAAGCAGATCTATTACCTCAGAAAAGAGGACATGGGCATCCTGAAGCAGGTACAGGCCATGTCATGTGGCTAAGTTTAAAATGTAGATGGGTCTACAACAGCAGCTTACATACTCTTTTAAAAGCTGTATCCCTTTCCTTCACTATTCTTTTCACTGATATGTATCTCTCCATGTCTTCAGCAAGCAGAGATGCTCGACCCACTGAAAACAGCTGGTAAAGGATGGAAATATATAGGAAGATTTAGAGAGCTATGGATTTATGAAAGTAGATTAGAAACATAACTCTCATTTGTTCTGAGAAGGGATAAATGACTGAATAACTATTCTAATCACATTCCAAATGCCTAATCAAAGACTGAATGAAAATTATGTTTTGAAGAAAAGGCTGATTCAATCACTTAAGATTGATCTTCTTTTAAAGTACAAACCTAAAGCATTCACTGGGGACCAAATTGTCTCCCAGCATTTCAGTATCATTCCCACTCAATTAAGTCCTGACTAATTTCCAAGTACTTTTTCCTAAGTCATCCAAGTAGTCCTTCAGATAAAAAAGATTTGACTTTCCTGATGTTTCTAAAAACACTGTCAAAGCTCATTTTGCTCATAAAAATGCATGCGCAGGGCAAAAAGCAAAGTTTACCTCTTTAATTCTATTTCACAAAATGAGCATCAAGTAAAGACAGGTATACTGTAGGAAACAATTATGTATTTAAGGCTGGACTTCAGATATTAAGGTATGTGTAATCTAACATCTGAGCAGTTTCCAACAGTGAAAACTCAAAGCAAGCAGGATACAAAAATTCAAATTTACTGAGAGGCGACATGTGAGAAGAATCTATTACTATGGCTTGCATGAGATTCTTGTAAGCATAATTTAAAATTACTCTGAGATTCACTTGGGTTTATTGTTGTCTTTAACAGTGCCATGCAAGAAGAAACCAAACCACACAACAGAGCTATGCTGCATTAATGTTAAGGCTTGGGCTGAAATTCCATCCTCAACTTGTATTGTGTGTGGGTACAGCTGGGGCTTCAAACACTGGGTGTTCCCACATGTTCCCCCACACAACCCGGTGAATTAAGAATGAAGTTTCAGCTTTAACTTGGAATTTAGTTGCCTTTGTGGTTTTATGTCAAGCCTCCAATGCCATATTGATAATATCCATGGTAAAGTTACGATAGCTGATGGCAAATTAGAATCGAATGACACGAAAACATCTCTAGAAGGATGTGTTTTCCTCTGCAGTTGACACGGCAAGGAATCAGGGGATAAGCAACCACTGGCGTCTCTAAGCATTACTGAAAACTATTGTTTCCGTCTGGGCTTACTGCACTGAGAGATGCATAAGGGCAACAACATTATGTCTTACAATTAGTTTTCAGCTTGATGTAATGAATCTGTTTATCAGTCTCATAATTCAGGATGCTAATAACGAATTCATGGTGTTCACTATTTGGCTTTGATCTTTTTGGCATGAAAAATAGCAAGCTGAAGCCAAGTAAAAGCTTTATATTCAGTGTAACTTTTTTTTTTTTTTAATTAATAAAAACTAAGGTTTGCATAAACGAAGTTTTGATAACCCTTACCTGAGATTTTTCTAACACTGCTCATCCCTGTGATCTGATCTTGGTGAAACTGCTAAGCAAATTTTGCATCCATTCAAAATGTAAGTACTTGTATACAAACTCAAATATTTGCAGTTAATTATGAATCAGAAATGACTTAAAATACACGTATACATTTACCATTCCCTTAAAATTTTGTCTTCCACTTTTGTCCATTTTAATTTTTATGCCTTTGCACAGAATCTGGTGTTTTGATGTGTCTGCACCTTTTATATATTTTCCATCGTAATTTTTTTCTGCCTGTAGCCTACATTTTCCAGTTATTTTTTCCCAATATAATTTTTCTTTCTCCACTCTACTCATTTCTAAATAATCTACTTACTTTGCCTCTTTGTACCCGTTCATTGCCTTTCTTCCCTCCATCATCTATACACCTTCTTTCACTTTCCCTTGGGGAAAAAAAATTAAGCTATAAAACTTTTTCTTCCCCCTCCTCTGGAAAGAGGATCAATGCTCTTTTTTTCTTCTCTGATCTTGAAGAGTTAAATTGCACCACTCATTTTACCTGCTATAAGGATAACTAAACCAGTGCATGGGATGTAATTAAAATCCAGTTGGTGCCAGCAGGCTCTCTGGGAGCCTTAAGTTTGGATCCATTAATTTACACTAGATCTACAGATGGATTTAGCAACTCCGTATCAAATTTCTGTAAGGCTGATGAAAACTTTGCAGTTAACTTGTGTCATTACTGTATCTCAATTTTAACTCAATCCAATCTGAAATGATCAAAATAACAGAAAATGTAACTTGACTTCAAACCCTGCTGCACATGTTAACCTACCCAGCACATACCCTGAATACACAGAGGATAATGCTCGGAACTCAAGGTCTGAAAATTTCATATGATGCAGTAATTGATAGATGAAAAGGGTTTTGACAAGAAATCCATTTGACAGAAATACTACACTTACAGACAGCTCAAGACTGTAGTATTTAAGAAAGCTTGTGTAAGTATGTGCAGAAGTAGTTTGTGCTTTCACAGTAAAGAATGTGATCTGTGTATTAATGCACCAGTTACCAAAACCAACATCAAGTTAAAGATATAAGATCAGAAACACAATGTTCTTATTGTAGTGAATTGACGTGTATGACTTTTTTCAATGTTATATTTTCTGACCTTGCAGATCAAACTGCAAGCCTGGACATTAAAGTAAGCTAGAAAAGAAGCAAACAAACAAAAAAAAAAAGCAGCACTGATTTCTGTGTGGAAATAAGTTCTAAGTATTTGAATGACTGTTTATCAATGTGAAACTATATAAAAAAGCTGTAACAGCCCCAAAATCACCAACTATGAATGGACAAAATATTAAAATACCTTCTCAGGAGCTACTTCTGAGACACAAAACAGACTGCTAAAAGGACAAGAGGAGAATGAAAAAGCAATACCTTGTATTTGGCTACTGTTAATGCTGCTGAATATAGATACTCCAAAATTAGATGAAGCCCTTTTTATGCACTAACAGGTGCCACTCCCCTTCTTTCTTTCAAATAGCTGCTCAGACAACTCTGCTGTACTAGTACTAGTTTGTGATGGTTACGTTTGAAGCAGCAGCTGAACAGCCTATTTGCATCTAAACCCCCGATGTTTTTGATTTTAATTTTTTTCTCCCTCCCCTTGCATTTCAATTTCACTGAGTTTACACTAAACTGGTTTACAGAGAGCACATCTTCCATTGTCACTAGAACCCATGCTGAAAGGAGAATCAACCCAGATGTAAGAATACAGAAAACAATCTTGGTTTAGAAGGTTTTTTTGTTTTAATTTCACTATTCAATTCTAGAAATTTCAGCCTTAGCAGAACTTGCTTTTGAACATCAACTTAAAAAGAAGTCAGAAACTAACACATCTGCCCTAACAACATAACAAAGGCAGATAAGGTGTCCAAACTCTAACAAGCTAGAGAACCAGTTTATTTAACAAACCATACATTTACACCTCAACTTGCAAGTTATCACACCGTCCTACTTACACATTCTCCTGCTGAGTCTGACATGCCACTTGAACACACTGGTGCAGAGGTACTAAATACATATGTAGCAGTGGGGGGACCACATAGATAACTCAAAGGCAACATGCCCAGGAAATGGGTTCATACAGCTTTCTAGGAAAGCTCATCACACTGCTATTGTATTTGACAGGCAGCAGACTTAACTGAAAAATGTGTTGGACCTGCTTCTCAGTGATCTTTTTCAGTCCATCACTAAGATGTGAAGACATGAATGCATTTATCTTTAAAGTTAAGAGCTAAATATTTTTGAAAGATGCTATGTACAAGTATGTTAACAATACATGGTGCTTAATTAATTGCCTCTAAAATCACAGAATGGTTTACCTTAGAACAGTTTACCCCTTGTCCTATCACTACACTCCCTGACAGAGTCCTTCCCCATCTTTTCTGTAGGCTCCCTTTTTAGGTACTGAAAGGCTGCTCTAAGGTTTCCCCTGAGCCTTCTCTTCCCCAGACTGAATAAGCTCAACTCTCTCAGCCTGTCTTCCTAGAAGTGGTGCTCCAGCCCTCTGATCATCTTTGTGGCCCTCCTCTGGACTTCCTCAAGCAGATCCATGTCCCTCTTGGGTTGGGGGCCCCAGAGCTGAACACAGTACTGCAGGGGGGATACCACGAGAATCGAATAGATGGGGAGAATCACCTCCCTCAACCTCCTGGCCACACTCCTGAAATGCTGTATCATCTTTATTTTTCCTCCTGTTTTTCAATTCAAATGATGTATGGAGTGTCTGTCAGCACATCTCCTCAGGAGGAACTGGGAGAGGCTCTAGCCATCTGAACTTTTTGCTTACCCTGGGCTTGCAGATCTTTTAGGCTTTTCAAGTTAATAGGAGTTTACCTCTCATGGGGGCTTGTGTTGTAGAAGGAAATTATATGCTCTTTTCAAATAGCTTCTTCCTTTGTTTGGATAACTTAGATAGTAGCTCTACTTGATCTGTTCTGAACTTCATCAAGAGATAATCCATTTATTGCATGGCGGTTCAGTTTAATTGCATGCCGTTCAAAACAGGACTCTCTATGTCAGTCTGAGAAGTGCAACTCCAAACCAGAATTTCTGCAGCCCGACTCATGCCGGCTGCACGGTGCTATATATTTACCTGATGATTTACAGCTTTGAAAGCTTTTACTGTCATAGGGCTTGATCCTGTAACAACCACAAAGGTAGGAGAAAAAGCATTTAATGGCTGCACACTTTGAGATATATCCATGTCCATATATAAATGCGATCAGAAAGAAGATGGCTACTATAATCTGTATAAGGCCTAAAAAAGAGGCAGTAAATACAGTGGGATGGGAATTAAGATAGTAGGGAGTTCGGTGATAATAGGAGGAGAAAACTTAAAACAAACAAAACACCAACTAATCAAACAAAAAATCCAAACAAAAAAAATCTCCCCAAAATGTGCCAGAATCGGTCTTACAAGCTTTTTAAACCACTTCAAAGCGCCTCTCTCAATGGTTACACACACTTCCAATAGGTCTGTACACCCTATGTTTGCAACAATGTGCCAAAAGCATTACTGAAAAGGAATTACATGGTATTTTACACAGGGTATTTTACAATGTATACACTTCAAGGGAAACACTGAAAGAAACTGCCTCCCTGTCACCAGAGAAGACTGCCACTCGCATGTTTTTGAAACACATTTCAGAGTACCAATCTTGTTTAAGCACTATTGTTAACATGTTTGCACATCCAAAATGTTTTAAACAGTGTCTGGAATGTAAGGTGCCTTCCGCAGAAGTGAACATAAAACAGCCTCAGACTTCCATACCACTCACAGAAACACACAGTGTGCCAAATGACACATTAAAACGCGAATCCTGTTAATTTTTAACCTAGGTACTTTGGACTTGCCCCACCAGGGAATTTTCATCACAATACCGGGAGTGCATTACAAAGAAATACACCCTGCACTGCAGCTGCTGAGCTGGCTAACACAGCACTGATCAAAACCAACCATGCAGCGGCAAAACCTACAAATCTACAACTACTTGTATACCAAGGACAAGCACCCCTAGAACAGAAATATCCTGTGATTTCATGTTCCTGGACTAAGAACTGGGTTTCTGTACAGAAAAGTAAATACAACTCAAACCAAGCCAAACAGGACGCCTATGTAAGGCTTAGAAATGCTTATACTACATTATCAGAGAAAAGAGAAAAAAAAATTACAATCTTAAATATGCAAGCATCATATATGCTAGCTGTCATCAGTCTCTCTAAATGTCTCTTTTACTTAGTCAGTCTGCAAATACTTTAAAAGAAACTTGTAGCTGTTACGAATTTATCCACATTTCAATAATCTCCTTTTCAAAGTCTTCAACATAAAGAATCAGTAAAAAAATGCAGGGAATCTTGGAAGAATGTTCTGTTGGCTGGTACTCAGCTGAGACAGGAGCCCTGAATTTATTATTCCTTGGTCACTTGCTCTACAAGGTGGTGCTTTAAGGCACTTCTTTTAATCCACACATGTATTAAACAGTATCAAAGGTCACTGTACATCATACCAGCGTACATACCAGTTGTACACTGGCAGCAGTGCTTTACACAGCAAAGTTACATAAAAACATTTACTGATGAATTAGGAATTTTAGAATTTGCAGTAGTAATACACCAAAGTAGAAGAGGGCATGCAACTACACAAGTACTTGCTATAATACTCAAAAAGTAAATAAATAAATAAATAAATAAAAAAAATACTGTTTAAAATAAAGGAGAGCCCAAATAGTAGGCAACAGTCAAAAAGTATCATTCCCTTAAGAATGAATATATAACAATCCTAGATGTGACAGACTGCTGGAAAGATAGGAAAACTGTGTTCAGAAAGAATCAGAATTCCCTTCTGTGATAATGTGAACACTGCAGAGCTAATCACATTACTGCTCCCCCAGAAGATTGAAACGTTTGGGGGTTGGTGATGGGAGGAGAAAGTTTTATTTTCTCCAGCCTTTACAACAAAAATTTTGAAGTTAGACATGTGTAAATGACATAAGCATGAAATACCTGAATATGCCACAATATGTTCTGTACTGAACAAAAAGTCTATCAGATTTTAAACCTCATTATTACCTATGTTACAACAAGACATTTTCTCAGTTCTCAGAGAGCTTGGTACTTAAAAAGATGCCATAAGTGATGGGGAGTGAACTGATTAGGTTGCCATAGAAAAGCCTACCACCACCAACCCTCCCAAAGACTCAACAGCATCTGGGAAGTGTGAAATTCTTCACTTTTAAATACAGTGAACTAACACTATGAGATAAAACTTCCACAGTGGTAAAAAAATCAGAGAATAACAACATGTAAAGGAAAGAAAACAGAATCTCTTTAAAGCCTTTATTTCTTTTTCTTTTTTAAAATTTATTTATTAAAGGTTTAGTCACAAAGATGAAAAATGGCTAAAAAGTTTAGCTCTTTACAACAGCAACCAGAGTTATGCTCAGAGGATTTAGCAGGTCCCAGGAGATCCTGCAACAAACATCCATATGTCCTGTAAGATTAATACAACAATAACAACAAAGTATTTGCTAACACAAGAAATGTTTACACTGTAATTAAGTTGTAAAATTATATTTATTTCTCCATCAAGCTGCTGACTTTGCTTCTAAACAAATGATCTGTTTTCTGTAGGAGTTACTGATCTTGTGACAATGTTATGTGTAAAACCCAAATGTCCTAAACGTACTATATTTATTTTCCAATGACCAGGCATATTTTTTAGACTTGCTTATTTTTTTAAACTTTCTACCTACATAGAATTTTTCTTCTAAAGCACTTTCATTTGACACAAAGATTACACATGGAAAGACTGGATGAAGAGAGTTAGTTCTGCTGTGCCACTTGCTCAGAAAAACATAAATCAAACTGAAAGTTTAATCTAAATTCTGGTATTCCCACTGACTAATTGAACATTGCAATCAACATTTTTTCCTAGAACATATTTATTAGTAAAACCATATTTATTATTAAATATTGACATATCTGCTTTGAACTAAGTACCATTATTTAATCAGATTTGTGTAATACTTTTAAGTTTGCAATATTGGCAAGATTGATCTTAAAAGTTCCAGCACATTGCTGTGTAGATTAGAACTTCTAAGATTAGTTTCTGACAACCTCTAACAGAAAAAAAAAACCAGAAAACTAAACAGATGAGACAAAGTAAAGGGCACCAGCAGAAAATAACAGAAGCCAGAATTCATTAAATTAATTTATACTCACACTTTCTTTGCAACGGGATAATGTCTTACTACCTCTAAAGTGGATGTCAAGAAGGTAACTGTCCAGGATATTAGATTTACATCACAGAAGTTCAAAAGATCCCTTTTACATTCAGTAGTTTCAGTAACAGTTATGCTTTAAGTTGAAATTAATTCAGTATGAAATGCTGAATAAGGTAACACTGACAAATATTTATTTTAATTGGAGCCATTACTGAGTGTAAAACCAGTGTATTCCTGATTACAGCAGAGTTGTAATAACCCTTCATTTTTTATTGTGTTTATAAATTCCATTCTCTAATTTTGAACTTTCCTTCTATAATGAAAGTTCAAGTATGTTTTCCCAATCCTCCCTTTGAAGCCCATCACTGCTGCACCTTCAGCACAACTGCAAGGTCACAATGCAGCACTACATTTTCTTCTCTGCAGCATCTCAATTTAGCAGAAACCCATACCTGGTAGATCATCCATTTCTCTGTGCTACATTCCTCTGTATCACAGATAAAGTTGTTTTTAGTAATCCTGGCTGCACCTTAAACAGCTTTTGTAGAGGTTGTACCATTTAAGCAGGTCATCAAGCATCTGGTGATTTTCTGTTTCAAGACCTTGGTGGTTATCAGTGTTGCTTCATTTATCATAGCTGCCATATTCTTGGAAGCAGACTGTGCTATTAGCACAAAAATTACATTTCTTTGGGAGGTCCAAAACTCCATCTGATGCAATTCCCTCTTCTCCTCCTCTTCAAAGTTTTTAAGATTATCTTTATCTCAGACTTCTTTTGTGAAATAGTTTGACTACAGCATTTAATTCAAGATGGATGACATTGTGTAAAAACCAGACTGACTCAAATTAATGCTGCATTTGTCCAACCTCTTTCCTCTTACTGAAATAAAAGTTCTCAGACATCCTAAGACCTCAAGCATGCCTACATTTTTCAAAGACAGTCTGCTGATTTGTAAATATTTACACTAGTACCTAAAATTACGCAAGTAAATTTTCCCCTATCTGCTGCAGAGGATTCATTAGACACCACTATAATGTAACAATTTGAAAGCACAAACTGGTGACTTGATGTTTAGCTAGCACTAACCATCATCCATAAACCCCAGATTCATTCTGGATCTGTAGCACTGAAGCCAATAATGAGATGGGTAGATACTATTTACAGGGTTGTTCTCACTGTGCTTAGGAAACACCTTAATCATTTTGAAAGACAATGGAAGAGAAATGCACATTTCTTTGGTCCCCACTGCAGCTAGGGCACGTGCTCGGCCAAGCTCAAACTCTCCTTGCCATTACCTCCACTTAGACAGGCAACCTCTGGGGAACATCTGCAGTGAAGAATGGGGTCCCAGGGTACCCCCTATTGCAAAGACGCATACAGGGGCGCATAAACTCCATACCTACCTTGAATGTCATCATGTCTTAATATTTTTATTGCTCATGCAGAATAGACTTAAGTCAGCCCAAATAAGTGTCGGTAAACTCAGTAATATTTACATTATTCTAAATAGGGAAATCTTTGGATGATATATATGACATTAAAGCTTATTAATATAAAATATTCGTTTAAAGTAGTTATACCCTGCTTCTAACTGCAGAAAAAGTGCCAAGGCAACCCTGTGCCCAAGGCTCTGTAGTGCTCCAAAGCTTTGACCTTCCATTTGGAATATTTCAATTCTGTGACCTCTTAGCAGATATACAAACTCCAAAAGCATTTCTATTCAGAAAAACAAAAATATGCACACATACACTGTAAGACTTACACATACACTGTAAGCTCCTGCTCAGAGCTGAACCGACAGGTCTAGCCCTACCTTGAAAGTATTTTAGAAAACACTTAAATACCTTCCCAAATTTGGTCAGAGATGGTCTCAGAAGAATGGATGAATCACTGCACTGGGTTAGACCAAAGGTCCACCTCATCCAATATCCCTTCTCCTTCATTACGGTTCTGTGACTGCAAGGTTAGAGCATCTGAATGAGTCAGACATTATACTAAAAGTGCAATAGCAATGTGTCTGCATCAATTCAAGCATTGGCCATAAGCAAATGCTTCGGAAGGAATAAAAATATTCTCTCAGTATTAATCTATTTTGAGCTGAGGGACATCCTGAGCTGGATGTGGTTTCTATGTATTTGAGAATTCTTGGTTGTATCACTTTCTGGCACTTGCCCAGCATCTCCTTGAGTCCATGCAAACTTGTAGTGGCTTTAATGACTTTTGGCATGGAGCTTCACACATCTATTGCCTATTGTGAAGACCCTGGGAATGTCAAGTTCATGTCAAATTATATGGTAGTTTTGTGACTGAAGCAAACTTAGATATAGGTCATCATTTCTCTCTTTCAGATAAATGTTTTACAAGCTTAAGTTTTCCAGCCTTACAGTAGAGGTGAAAAAAATGCCATAAGTACAGTTTCCATACCGCTTCACAAACTGTACTAAATAATAAGATGATATCACCATAATTGTTTTCATTAATGACCTATAAAGATCATAAATGAAAGGGACATAAAACTTTACTTCTAGAATAAAATGCTATTTCTTTATTCTACTAAACAGTCCTTTAAAAATTCTCTTTCACAGGCCACCTCTCAAATCCTTCCTTATCCATTTTAATAAACATTACTTAATAGCTCTGCACTCTGCCAAAATCCATTATCTTAAGCTGTAAATTGATAGCTGGAAAAAAATGCTTTCACTTCCAAGCTGAATAAAAGCATTGTGCTTACTATATTTTGTTTTCTGCAAAACTGCAGCTGCACATTTCAAATTAAACTATACACGGTTTTACTCAAAACTGATCTACTTTCTCACACTTCATTGATCTTGTGGATCCAGTTGAGCAGTTTTATGATTGCCAAACAGTCTTTAAGGGAACATTTGAAGCTTTTCTGACCTGAGTCTAACAATTACGTATGCCACCCTTCTCTAACTCTTGGAAACAATCTGAAGTGACATTATCAAAAGAGGGTCAAAAGCAGTATTGACTGAAGAACAGATCTTCTTTTATTTAATTATCAAAGAATTATATCCTTGACTTTGATTTGCTCCAGAATTCAAACACTAATTAGGAGGGGTGTCAATAAATTTTTGGTATCAAACTGCAGAGAGAAGGAGAAGCTGAAGACTGCTCCTTCCCACTTATGCCAGACTGACTTAAAGGTCAACTTCCTCAGTTAGGTATATAAAGGTATGTAAATCACAGAATCGTTTGGGTTGGAAGGGACCTCTGGAGATCATTGGGTACAACCCCTCTGCCAACGCAGGGCCACCTAAAGCAGGTTACACAGGAACACATCCAGGCAGGTTTTGAATGTTGCCAGAGAAAGAGACTCCTGGGCAGCTTGTTCCAGGGCTCTGCCACCCTTAACATAAAGAAGTTCTTCCTCACGTTGAGGCAAAACTTCTTGTGTCTTTGTTTATGGCCACTGCTCCTCGTCCTGTCACTGGGCACCAATGGAAAAAAGTCTGGCACCATCCTCCTGGCACTCACCTTTGAGATACTTGTATGTATTAATGAGATCCCCTCTCAGTCTTTTCTAAACAGGCCCAGCTCCCACAGTCTCTCCTCATAAAAGATGCTCCAGTCTCATGAGTATCTACCTAGAATCACAGCATCAAATACTGAGTGCTGGGCTCTGTTGTATGCCTCCACAAAAGACTTAAGAAATGGCCCCAGCACACTGAACATGGACTACAGCAGAACTGTTCTCATTGCCACGGCCATGTGACAACAGAGAAACAGCTGGGACCAAACCCCTTCAAAATTTCCAAAGCAGGGTACCAAAATTGAAAAGGTTCCCAGGAGAAGTTAACAAGTTACACTGAATTTGACAAGCTGCTTTCTCAAACATTAACCCACTAACCTGCTGCATCTGGTTTAGATCCAAAGATGCAGACAGCTAAGTTCAAATCTGCAGAGCAATTTTCTCCGCTGACTGAAGTGCATGGGGTTATCTATTATTCACATGCTGTCTTACTGCTCCTGCAACAGCTAGCTAGGAATTAAGGAAAAAAGGAAAAAAGGAAAAAACAAACAAAAAACCCCCACCCCGCCCCAAAAAAAGAGCTAAGCATCTCACCCAGCCAAGTGCTCAATCCAGAAAAAAAAAGTTTTATTACTTAAAATAGCTTAATTGCTTTAGCATATTTTCTCAACTATAATTTTACCACTTACATAAACTCTGAATGCCATATTCTTTAATATGCTTGGCTTTCTCTTCCCCAGTTTTTTTTAAGTAGAAGAACTAAGTTTGATGAAGCAGCAAACACTCTAAAACACTTTTTCCAAGCCTGTGGCATGCTGTGTAAGTGCATCATTATCCTGAAATGGCATTAGAGACACTAGAAAGTCAGCCTTAACTTGTAATTGCAGGACTTTGAAATACAGAAAAGCACAGGCAGAATGAACATGTTATTCCTAATACACAGCGTGAACAATTTGGGTACTCCCCAATGTACTTAGAAGCATTCTTAGCAGACACAGAAGCATAATTCTTAGCTACAAACTGTGTGCCCCCCTGCCAGTTACGAGCTGTAGTAAGTATGAAAACTATGGTCATCCAAGCTGCAAACCTCTAAGCGGGGAGGGAAGGGAAACAGCTTCGTGTGCCTGCCTTCAAATTTAAAACTCAATCACAGATTTACCATGGATTGTCATTCCCCTTAATTCTCATTATGAAATCTACAGAATTGATGTATGCTATATATACCAACAGACTTTCTGAAATAATTTATTCCAGATCCTTATCAATCCTTCTATGCAGTCCCAAGTTACCCATTTCTATTTCTCCATTCTACAATCACTCCTGATTTTTAATCTTGTACAAAGTAAAGGATATATGTATCTGTTTTACTAGATCATCCTCCCACATCTTCACACATAAAATATTTACCTTTGTTACTGCTTTTCCCCTCTTTTCCAGACAATACCTTCCTTGTGCAGCATGGTGACCAATACTACATACAGTATTCCAGATGGAGCCTAACACTCCTGTAATGCTATCGCCTCTGATTTTGTATTTTATCCCTCTGATACAACCTAGTAACTTACTTTCTTGCAGCTGTGCACAAGCCTCATGGTTTCAATGATTTTTCCACAATAACCTTCAAATCCTTTTCCTCATCAGTGTGCTGAATGATTGTTCCATTGCAGCATACACTGTGTTTCCTTCAGTTTCTTGCTCCCAGACTAATTATTTTACATTTTTCCACAGTGAATTGTGTTTGCCAGCTGTTGGCCCAGTCACCTAAACAGTTCTAAATCCTTTTATATCTGATTGTACCATTCCTAATTCATTGCTCTGAATTTTACTACAAAAAAGGTGGTGTGGAGGATAAATCGCTGCACACAAATATACATTACTTATATGGGGGCCATATGCATGTGATCAGTATAACTTATCATATGGTTTTGCAATCTATCAGGCAGCTTTGCCCACCTCACTTGCATTTTTCCAATAATACATATCTGCTGGGACTACTTTGAACACTTCACACTTCTGAGCAGCTTCATATAGCTGCCATGAAAAAAAGCCCCCCCCTGCCCCCCTTATCCCAGATGTAATCCTGCCACTTCAAACCACACTTACCTGAAGTTCAGTACTCAGTCTTGAACAGTCAGCAATATTCTGGTCTGAGATCTGTGACAGGTTCATGGCTTTTTTTGTGTGAACCCTTAGAGGCCAGGTGGGATCTAAGTTCACCAAACACCCACAAACTCCACCTACTTAAGCATACAGCAAACAGCTGTTTCCAGATTCTAATTGCAAGAAAACTATCAGAATTTAAAATAACAACACTATCTGTTATAAGGCAATTTTTTTTTGGTATTTAAAAGGCTTTAATTTTCCTTCCTAATTATAGTATTGACGTAATATTACATCTCACCACAGCAACTCAGGACAATGACCATCTCAGTGTGTATATGTGAGGAGGGCAGATAAATCATAAAAACTGCTAGCACTTGTACAGCCTGGTTTTTCTGTACATTTGTTCCTCCTCTAAAGAAAGTTCTAAATTGTCACTTCCTCATGAATTTTAGAACTCTGGGATTTTGATGTAGAACTCTGCACTGCATCGGTGCAGCAAATACTTCCATTTCAAAACTCGCGCAGTTACACTCATAGTTTAAATGATGCTCTACCACCTTTTACTTCAATAAGCAAGTCTACTGAACTCACGTAGTAGCTGACAGCCTCCAGCACCACATATGATCTTCCTTTTCTTCTAGCATGAAAGAACAAAGTTGAAGCACCTGCTAATTTTCAGGCTATCAAGTCAGAGACTGTTTTACCAGTGCTACAGCACCTGTTACTCTCCATGCTATCACATCTGAGAAAGCTTTACCAGAACTTGCAGGTTTCCCTGATTTCTTCCATCCAATCCCCATTCCCTGCCACTAATTCCTCTTTCAAAAACCAGTATTCCTGTTGTAGTTTTACACTTGAGACTATCAAAAACATGTTCTACAGAAACATAAATGACAGCACTGCCATTCCTATAGCATTACAAGAAGTGATTTTAAAAGAACAAATACTAGTTAAATCTAAAAACTGATATAAATATGTACTGATTTACTGACAAAAAGAGTGTGGGATATGAATTAGCTTTGAAGACTGCATGCAGTGGAGCATGCTGCAGAACAATAATCTTCAACTCCCAAATTAAATGTGCTCTGCTTTCTGCTTTTTTTACTTACAGGCATTTGAAATAGCAGTCTGTGTTTAAACAGACTGGAAAAAAAATTACTTTAAGGTTTTTACTTTAATTATTACCCTTGGCTTCTGCCAGAAATCCATTAAGGCTACAGAATCTGAGCCATCTGACTACAGGTTTGTCATTTGCGTCATATCTGATGAAGCCATTTTCTCCTGCCCTTTTCTTATTTTTTTTATTTCATTTCAAGCCGGTTTTGGTTAGGTTGGGGCAGGGGTTTAAGTACAGGCTCATTAGATACCAATAAGTTATCTCCAAACAGAAGTTCAATCCCCCCCCTTTGAAATACAGGTCACCAATGAACAGAGAAGTTGACTGGTTAACTTCTTTCCATTCCCTCTCAGTTTGCAAACTGCAAAGACCACTTCCTCTGGCAAAGGCTCTGAAGCATTACGTTAGCCACTTTTAAAATTACTTCTCATGTTAAAAAAAATAAAAAAAAAAAAAGTTAAAGGATTCCCCAAAAGGAGTGCAAAGCCATACGGAGGCAGAAGCCTCTCCAGGGATAGATGGATAGATATGAATTCATTTTCTCAGGAAATGAAGTATAAGGAAAGGAGCTGGGATCAGTTATTTCTGGCCACTGCATCAAACAAGGAAAAATTAGTTACTTTGAGATAATATTAATTTTTTTTTCCTTGAATCTCAAACAGTAGGTGCACGTGGGATGATGGACAGGTCATTATCCAGAAAGCCACTCATGGATCACTTTCTAGATGCTTGTGACAAATTCTCAGATCCAGCCTAAAAAGTGAGAACTTGGTTACCTTAGACTGCTCCTAGATTTGGTAAAGAAAGATGAGTGTCTCTCTCCTTGTAGTATCTGGACACCTAAAATTTGATTTATCTCTGATAAAACTGTGTCTGACTTAACTCTTCCCTAACCAGGTGTAGTAAATCAGATAGAGTGTGAAAGTTGGCAATAATATGCAGCCTACAGCTCACATGAGTAACTCCAACTGCCTGAGAAAGGCAGGAAAAAATCGTGAAGGAAAATAAAACCCCCAAGTACTACCACTTACTTTCCACAACTCATGAAAAAGACTAGACAACAGTCATTACCCAGGTCACAGCAATCACAGCAGTTGTAGCTCTGCAGGCAGGGAAGTAAATGGGAATAGCTATTCCAAACTGCTCCCACATTAAAACTAGTTTTGTTTTTCTTTATGGAAGGATTAATTGAGGATGCACGCTAGAAGCAAGCATAGATCAGTTTGGTCAAAAACTAAAGGAATTGTATCAGGAATTAATGCTGCCCTTTATTCTCTAACCCCAAAGTTATAAAACCCATCAGAATACCCTGGCTTAATTTTTACACTCATTGTCCAGAGAAAAAAAAACCCCAAAGTTCTGATTTTTCTGAAATTTTGTTGTGTTGTTTTGATTGTTTTTTGTTTGTTTGTGTTTTTTTTACTATTATATTTAAGATCATAGACATGCTGTATTTTCTAAAAGTCTAAAATAAATACATGAAAAATTATAAGCTGACCACTATGATTATTTTGCTTTAAAATGAAACAGTAGGTAATTTGCTCCTTTGTAATTCAGATGTTTGATAATAAATATACCCTATGGCTCTGACTAAAAAGCTGCCTTCCTTATTTTACACTCTTCATCTGGAACTCAGAGTAAATGAAACTCTGTCATGGCCATCAGCTGCAACTCCAAGCAATGTGCTAGACAACTATATGTTTCATTTTTGACTGCATAGCTGGAAGTGTGAACATGACCCGTTGCATCACAATAAAAACACATCTCAGCAGAATATGCAGATGATGATTGTCCTTCCAAACCTGAAGGTGTCAGTGGACTGACACAGTTACAGCCTGCCACTGCACACCAAATCACTGCACCCTGGTGAGTACGACCACCCCAGGAACCTGGGCAATGAAAAGAAACCCATGGGCAGGCATGCGGTACCATAGCTCACTGTCCAACAGGAATTTTCACCATGTTACGCGGTAGTAGAAACCATGGAAAACCACACATGCTAGGTTGCAGTTGCGTTCTTACACCCTGAGTTTGTAACTATGAACAAAGGAGATGTACAGATTTCAAGCTTTGCATATGACTGACTTAAGGGATTTTTCAGGTCCAGCTATTGAGCAAGTACACTCCAATAGTATCTGGAAATGCAGGGACAGCATTTTGGTGTTACACGTATGTAACTATCAAAAGAGATGCACTTACAGCTCACCTGCTAAGGAATCAACTGCTTTAAATAGGATATTGTTTAACACAACAACCTGGCTTTGAAACACTTTAGCAGGACACTCGCTTCTACAACACCTCTAAAAGTATATCCAACTTCATCGAATCATACTTACTACAGAAGTGTGCTTTCATTGGAGAACGTGTATTAGGATACACCATAATGATTATTATGAATAGCATATTTTGCTTGTTTTTTATCTCATCTTTGATAATGACAATACTTTTTCAGATTTTAAAATCTGACAGGCTGTGCATAGTGCAGAAAGCATGCTTTCTTCCAGAGTCCCAGGGGACAAAGCTCAAAGACTGACATGCTCACTGTATTTAAATTTCTCTCTGTAGCCAATGTTCTATAATGGGTGCAAAACTGAAGAGGAGCACCTTCTTTGTTTAGCATAATATGTCACAAACAAATCTTCTGTCTTAAAAGCAGAAAAAACTACAAAGAACCAAAAGAGCACAGTTAGGTAAGACTGGGGTGTGTGTAACCTCCAGTTCCCCTTCTAAAGTGAAAAGAAAAAGAAGAAAAATTTCACAGGGGAAAGAAACAGAAAATTTAGGAACATACAGGATTGGAAAAGACCTTTAAGATCATGAAGTCTAGACCTTCACTTATCTTTTTAATGAACTACTAGGTGCATGTGAAGAAAAGGTAAAAATGGACAACACAGGGTTAGTTTACATGTGTTCAAAGCACAATTATCTTCTATGATTAAGTCCAAGGCTCCCGGGGACTTTATAACAAAAAATGATCTGAGTCATTACAGAACTTGCACTCTCTCTAGTCGCTTTGATCAGTAACCACATAGTTATCGCCCACACTTACATTTTCAGCATTCAGCACTTCATTTAAATGACTAGAGGAGACCAGCCATTCCTGCAGATTTATACTTTCAGAACAATCTAGAAAAAATGAAAGATAAGGAGAGCATTGCTTATGTTTGTATTTGGTGACTTTTTTCACAGTCATAGGAGACAGAAATGAATGCTATAGAGTTTCTGCATTATCTGTGGAAAAGGTGCTTTGATTCCTCAGCTGAAAAGATAGAGATGGTGTTATATCACTTCCTTCTCAAAAAATTGCTACTTAAAATGTAATAAACAGTTGAACACATTAACAGGCCATGACATTAGATTTCAAACTTAATTTCAAATAACTTTATCTGGAGGAGTAAAAAATCCTTTACAATATCCAATGGTACTGGTAGTTGAAAATAAATCTCAGATAACCCTCACAACATATGATGGAAGAAGTGACTAGGGTAAAGGAAACATTCTGAGGAGAAAAAAAACCACCAAAACAGATCAGCTACCAGCAGTGGTATCAAGGGCCATTTTCAGAAAGAGGTGTACTCCAATAAACCTCTCTTTAAATCCACATATAACTTATGGCAATACTAGGGATACGAAGAATTAGCTGGCATCAAGGTAGAATGTTTAAAAATTGAATTAACTAACACAGTACCGAAGGGCTCAATTTGACAGATGTACAGCACAAGCAGTAGCAAGACCATTTGAAGTGTGCACCCAAAACTTTTTTCACACTGGCAGCTACCACCCATCAACAAATTGCGGTAAGCACAGGTGCGTGAGTTTGTAGTTCTGAATTTGAAGGATAAGATGCTGATGAGATGGAGTAACAACTCCATGGATGCCCATAGAGCAGTACAAAACCCAAAACTTATCCTAAGGCCACTAGTACCTGAGTTTCCATTGGTAAGAATTTTGGAAACCCTTCTTGTAGTGGAATGTAATTTATAAGACTGGCAGGTCATTACTTGAGCATTTTAATGCAGCAAAAAGGAAAGCAAACATTTCTCATGCATTGGAATAAATGAAAACTCACTCTGTGATGCAAAAGCAGCAGACCATTTGTAACAGATACAACCCCGAGCATGAGTGCTGAGAATGTGAAAATCAATTTTGCTGAGTTTTGCATACAGTACACTGACAGCGGACATAAAATGTGTCAGACAGCTATTTCAGCTCTTGTACATGGGAGAGATTCTGCTACATCATCAGTCATACATTATGTTTCTCTAACAATGGTTTCTTCATAAAATTGTTGTGCAGCCAAAGCAGAAAACTATACATTTTATTTTAGCAAAGAGTTAAGTCTTCAATTACAAAACTGGCAACGCAGTTATAATGCACCAAGTCTGAAATAAGAAAGCACAATCTGGAAATGAATTTGAAGCTAATCCCTTCTCTAAACATTTGTTAGCTAGAACTGAGATCCTGCCTCAAAAGGTGGTCCACTCTGGAAAGACAAGATCAAAGTCACTTTTGTCCCAATTACACCTGATAGCTATCATGACTCTATAGTGTGTGTGAGCAAGACTTCAAAGCAGTCCTAAGGACTCTTACTCTTTTTTCCCTAATAAATTTAACAAAACTCATTCTGTTAACAGTTTTGATTACATCTGGATTTCTCAGAGAATACAAATGAAACAGTTTCATGTTACACATTATCTGCACAATCCTTTACAATGCCCAGACCCTGCACTATGCTGATTTTTTTTCCCTATCCATCTTCCTGCTTAGGAAACAAAGGGACCTATCCTGTCATCTGACTTCTCCAAGCAGGGTTACTCTGTGGTCTTTTCTAAAGCTTTATCTCACTTTTACTATTACAGTACACAGTATTTGTGTAATATTTTTAAATCTCAGAATTCAACAGCTGTGTTTTTAAACAGAGCATATATTGCTGAAGTGCAAGATGAAATGCAAAGAACTGAATCTTAAATTACGTTTTTTTTTAATAAGAAAGGAAGATAAGAGCCAACTTCAACATCATAACCTTACAGAAAGGTATCCACTATGTTCAAACTAAAACAGGTATTTCATTTATATGCAGACTTTAAGTAGCTAGAAATAGAAGAAAATCTCAGGGTATAAAACCCATGGAAACGAAGTGGGACAAGAAGAAAACAGTGCATTTGAACAACAGCTTATCTTAATCAGCACCAGAAAAACATATTACCTGGGTATTTCAAATACAACTAAATGGACGGATAATATCACAACAGACTGAAATAATGTCTGGTATAACAATTCACTTTCACTTGTCATAAAATCATTCAGGAAAATCTTTTTTGAGTATAGAAATGTTTCTGCTGCTAAAACGATTCGTTTCTGTGCCTTCCTTGTGGAGTGTTGCTCCATTCCACTTGAAGAGAAAGTTAAAAGTTCAACCCAACTGAGGCTGGTTCACTGTCATTTACCCTGAATGAGCCAAGATTTTCTGATAAGTCCAAGTGGGAATCAATCTCTGTTAACTATGGAAAAGCTGCAGCAACTTTTTTTGACCTATTAGCAAAACAGGAACATACTCTGTCACGATATTAAAGAGAGTCCCCTTTATTCGAGAAGAAAATAACTTTATATGTGTCTGTTACAGTGAACAGAGAATCTTTTAAAAAATGTTTTATATGTTAAGTATTATATTGAAAAATAAAAATGCATTCTTCTGTATTCATTTAGTTTCCATTACTAAGATAGAATGATTTGGGCTGGAAAGGACCAAAAAGTCATCTACTTACAACCTCACTGCCATGGGCAGGGACACCTAACAGCTACAGTACAAAAAAAGCCAGCCTGTTGATGTCGTCTACTTGGACTTGTGCAAAGCGTTCAACACTGTCCCACATGACATCCTTGTCTCTAGATTGCAGAGACATCAATTTGATAGGTGGACCACTTGGTGGACAAAGAACTAGCTGGATGGCCGCACACAGAGTTGTGGTCAATGGCTCAATGTTCAGCTGGAGACCTGTAACGAGTGGTGTCCCTCAGGGATCGGTGTTGGGACCGGTCTTGTTTAACATCTTTGTCGGTGACATGGACAGTGGGATTGAGTGCGCCCTCAGCAAGTTTGCCGATGACACCAAGCTGTGTGGTTCGATTGATACGCTGCAGGGAAGGAATGCCATCCAGAGGGACCTTGAAATGCTTGTGAGCTGGGCTGATGCCAACCTCATGAAGTTTAACCATGCCAAGTGCAAGGTCCTACACCTGGCTCAGAGCAATCCCAGACACAGCTACAGGCTGAGCAGAGAAGAGATTCAGAGCAGCCCTGTGGAGAAGGACTTGGGGGTGTTGATTGATGAGAAAATGAACATGAGGCAGCAGTGTGTGCTCGCAGCCCAGAAAGCCAACCGTATCCTGGGCTGCATCAAAAGGAACATGACCAGCAGGTAGAAGGAGGTGATCCTGCCCCTCTACTCTGCTCTTGCGAGACCTCACTTGGAGTATTGTGTAGAGTTCTGGTGTCCTCAACATAAAAAGGACATGGAACTGTTGGAACAAGTCCAGAGGAGGGCCACGAGAATGATCAGGGGACTGGAGCACTTCTCGTATAAAGACAGGCTGAGAAAGTTGGGGCTGTTCAGCCTGGAGAAGTGAAGGATGCGTGGAGACCTCATAGCAGCCTTCCAGTATCTGAAGG
The DNA here is from genome assembly GCF_033783945.1 of Neopsephotus bourkii. NCBI lineage: Eukaryota > Metazoa > Chordata > Aves > Psittaciformes > Psittacidae > Neopsephotus > Neopsephotus bourkii. Next base: position 7,291,712 of record NW_026902113.1, read on the forward strand.
GGGCTTATAAGGATGCTGGAGAGGGACTATTCATTAGGGACTGTAGTGATAGGACAAGGGGTAATGGGTTAAAACTTAAACAGGGGAAGTTTAGATTGGATATAAGGAAGAAGTTCTTTACTGTAAGGGTGGTGAGGTACTGGAATGGGTTGCCCAGGGAAGCTGTGAATGCTCCATCCCTGGTGGTGTTCAAGGCCAGGTTGGACAGAGCCTTGGGTGACATGGTTTAGTGTGAGGTGTCCCTGCCTATGGCAGGGGGGTTGGAACTAGATGATCTTAAGGTCCTTTCCAACCCTAACTATTCTATGACTCCATGTTTTACCAGATTCTAAGTAACTCACCAACTCTGAATTACTCTCTAAATGACTGTATAGTTCAGCTAATTAAAATTTGAATCATCGAATTTGGGTTGGAAGACACCTTAAAAACTATCTAGTTCCAACCTGCCCTGTCATTGGCAGAGATCTTCCACTAAACCAGGCTGCTCCAAGCCTCATCTAACCTGGCCTTGAACACTCCCCAATGATGAGGCAGCTACAACTTCCTTGGGCAGCCTGTTTTAGTGTCTCACTACCCTCATCGTGAAGTATCTGCCTTAAATGGTCCCCTCTGTCACCTTAAATCAATTTTCAGAATCCTATTAAACCAGCATAATATCCCACCACGAAGACAGATATTTTTAAAATTAAGAGTAAGAACTCCAACTGATTCACATTCTTTCTTCCCTTCTTTGCAAATAATTTTGCACCTGGGAATTGTTAGGACTCTTTTCACACACTACCACTACTTACAAGAATAATAAAGTGTGCTCTAGCAGAATAAAAACTTACTAAACTAAAAAACAGGGCAATTAATCACACTGCATATGTGATGTATTCTTTTGTAAACAGCAGAAAAACCGTTCTGCTTGTCATCAACAGTAAAGTGAATTCCGGCACTGATGAATCAGTTCCCACCTTCAATATTGAAAGTTGACTTTCTGAATGTTTGACAGGAAGTATTTAATTTAAATATTCAGGTATCAACTTGACACTGTATTAGTGTGAAAAAGAAAGCGTGTCTACTCCACTGATGTGGTACACTTCTAGAAATTCAAAATCTCTAAGAATTGGGACAAAATAAACCTTATGACAGCAAAAGGTATTGCATAATTTGACATGTCAGAATAACAGCTTATGAGAACTGGATGCAAACTTCCTATCAATGTAGCATCTCACTTAAAATGAACCAAGAAAAAGGACACTGTTTACAGTCAGTTTCTTAAGCAGATTTGTGATTTAGTTCATCTTAGCAGAAGTAAAGGTAAAGACCAGAAGACAACTGTGTAAGCCCACACAACCGTCCCTCTAAAGACAAACTTCAGTACACGAAAAAGCCTATAATTCGTTCAAATTACTAATGGGATATTGTAGCTTCCATTATTTTCAGTACCCTACAGCAACATAGTTCTTCAAAGGAAGTTTACTTAATTAATCCAAAGTTGCATGGCAAGTTAAAAACATACAAGATCCCTACACTAAGAGTATTTTTTTTAAGACATCAAACCACATTTTCAAACATACATACTATTTTTTCAGAGGGAAAGAAGCTGCATATCACAGATCCGTTCCCTTCTCTCAGCAGTATTTTGCTTCAGCACAGACCCATCAACTGGTGAAGTGAAACATTTGCTTTAGGATGATGGAAGTGTGTGAGATTTCTTTCTGTGGCTGAGACAAGGAGCACTGGTTTTGATCTACAATATAAAATATCCAAAATGCATGCTACAAAAGCATTCTACTCAGACTAACATTTATGTCTGTATCGTGTTTTATTTTAAAATAAAATTGTCAGTGAGGTCCTTTGATCCTTCTGTTATTAAGAGTTAAACTGTTGAGCTGATGCCTTGCATAGATTCCAAGTCTGTTATGACTACTGTGCTGTTTAACTACGCAGGGATTATATAGGAATTATTACAGGAAGTTTGATCTTTAAAGGCAAAGCAAAAACTCAATCACCTTTGTAGGACTGATTTGTATAGTTCTGGTGGATTTCTTTTCTTTAGACAATTTTCAACATACTGATCTTGGCTTGGATTCATAGAAATGATCTAGCAAAACAAACTTTAACACAAGTTAAGTCAAGATTGAGGTATGGTGAAAACTGCAGTGTAGTCTTTTGTACCAAACCAAACATTTATGAAACACAACTAAAGGGAATGTCAATACACAAATCTGTAATACTAGTTATTTTACATTTGAGTTTGTAATCACATTAGAAAATAAGACTTTGTTTGGTTTGTTTTTTTTTTGTGAAATATCGGATGCAACACATATTTTAGAAGTATGTATTTGTATTTTACAGCCTGTAGATGGTTCAGTTTACACTACCAGGTTGTAAAAATTAGTGGAAGGAACATGAATGCTATGTATTTCACCTTTAAGATAATGTTAGCCTTATTTTCATCTGTTAATAATAATAATAATAACAACTGCAATTAAATTCACCAATAACAAGGCTCCTCAAAATCTTCCTCTATACTACAGTCCCAAATGATGAGTGATTGGTTTATTGCAAGTTTTTTTTTTTGCAACCATTGGTCTGTTACTCCTTCCATTGCATTAACAGATTGTAAGAATAATGGGATTATGTAAAAAGAACCCTTGGCCCCAGCTAGAGATTAAGTAGTCATGTCACACTCTTTCTATTCTGCCACGTTGGAAACTATTTCAAAGCCATTCTAAATCCATGCTAGGGTTTGAAATGCAGAGTGCTTTCAAAAGCCATCTGCAAAAGAAAGCATGCTAGAAATAAGCCAGCCAGCTATTTTAACAATTTTTGTGATTATTAATCTTTAGACACTCACAAAAGGCTTCAGAAAAAAATCAACTCTAACAGCTATTTATAAAATAAAAAAATAAAAAAATCAGTACTTAATCCAAAGCCATAAGCATGAATCCAATTTGATATCTGAAAAAAAGTAAAATATCAGCTAACAATGTTCACTTATTTTGATCTTAACAGTTACCAGAATTTAAATATTTATTAGAGATTATTTTGTGCCTGAAACTATACAACAGCAGAATCAGTGCCTGTAATCTGGTTCAGTACTCATTAATTGGAAAGCAATCCTACAAGAGAAGCCTTGCATCTTAACCTAACCTTCTCTGAGTAGACAGGAAACAAAAGGTAGATCTTCAGAGTCAGCAAGAAAGGAATTATGCTAAAGACATTTCAAACATGAACAGAATATGTGACCAATGGGAAATACATTGCATTTTATTCATAATTTTTACTTTGTAATTTCAGATTTTAATGAAATGAACTGCTACACAGCTTATCTCCAGCAGGGCTCAGAAAATCAGTTACTTTATGGTTTCCACTGCACTGTACATAAGTGCAACCCATGGGTGTGAGGCACCTAAGACCACCTCTTCTATTACCACACCTGCAAAAGCCATTTGTCACACACTCTGAGGCGCAGAAATCAGTAGTCCAATCAAAAATTAACAACTGTCCTTTTCTCCTCAAATCACAGACCCCAGAACAAACCTGCAATATGCCATTTCTCAAGAATATGCTACCTCAAGAATTACTTTCTAGATAACCGAACTAGCAAAATTACACTATAACCGCAACATACAGGATTACTTTCTTCAGCATCTGAATCAAACTCACAAACTTCCACACTTCTAGTGCAAAGATATTAAAATCCTCCCTTCACTAAATGACCCTCTCATACAGTCCTGCTCTAAGGTCAGCTTCCTAGGCATCACAACCAACATGCAACATACAACACCTTGTTTACAGCTGTAAAAGTTATTTTTCTCTCTAGTAGCTGGTGCAGTGCTGTGTTTTGGCTTTAGGCTGGAAATAATGTTGATAACACACCAACATTTTAGTTGTTGCTCAGTAGCACTTACCCTGATCAAGGACTTTCCAGTCTTTCATGCTCTGCCAGTGACGAGTAGCACAAGAAGCTGGGAGCAATCAGAGACAGGACACTTGACCCAACTAGCCAAAGGGGTATTCCATACCACAGCATGTCATGCCAAGTATAGAAACTGAGAGGAGTCACTCAGAAGACCCAGATCGCTGCTTGGGTTGGGCTAGGTATCAGTCAGTGGTGGTGAAAAACTGTACTGTGCATCACTTGTGTTTTCTGAGCTTTCATTTCTTCTCTTATTTTTTTTTTTTCCCTACTATTATCATTCTTGCTATTGCTGGCATTCTTTCTATTATCACTGTAATTTACTTTATTTTAGTTATTAAGCTGTTCTTATTTCAAACCATGAGGTTTATATTTAGATTCTCTTCCCCATCTTGCTGGGGGATGGGGAAGGAGGGGAGGCAGTGGTCCTGAGGGAGGGAGCAGGGCTGCATGGTTCTGAGTTACTGGCTGGGTTTAAGCCATGACACTACCACAGGTAAAAAGCCCACAGCCAAACACACTTGCCTACATAAAACCAGCAACTTCATCACTTCTGCTTTCAGCAGAGCCACGACAAGCGACACCCTAACCAGCCTAAGGATAATCTTTGCCCAACAAAAATATTCCCAGCAGGGAAATATACACAGGGTATATACAGTAACCTTCTGCAGAGCAAGATTTCTGTGTCATGTCCTTCTGGCAAACGTGCCCCTACCTGTCAAACTGCCACCCTGCTGGAAAGCATACAGGGCAAACAGCATCAGAGAACAACCGATACATACTCGAAATAGGGTGTATAATGGAAGGTATGTTTTCCAAACCATGTTCTTATGACTTCTTCAGACTTACCTAGCTCATTATTGGTAGCCAGTCTATAGTGGTTTGTTGAATGGAACAAGATCTTGCAAGAATTAACCATCCTTGTCACTATCTCCTCAGCAATTGCTACAAATACCTCCTAATACAGACTCGTAGCTCACATTTCCTAAATGAATACATACTAAATGCAAAAAAATGACTTCCTGGAGACCATAAAATAAAACCATTAACCAACGCAGAGCAGAATAAAACCACACAAATGAAAACAGAAATAGCCAGTTACCAGCAGACCATTTCCCAGTACTGCTCTTATGACTCTTACAGTCCTCCATACACCTACAGTTATGTTAACCATAGGCATAACTCAGTGCTTGCTTCTCTGTTCAAAGCTGGACAATAACACCTTCCCTGTCAACATGCCCCTCTGCCCTGCAGGTACCAACAGCCCTTTTATCTTAGTCTAACTGACATGTTAGCATTACATTCAGAGGAACTGCCTTTCAGTCATTCTTCATTTGCATCAGAGTTAAGGAATTCCATGTGTGATCAAGATGTCACATGAAAAAGTGGACAAAACATAGCTATATGACCAGCTAATGCACCTGTAAGCACCTACTATCACAATCAAAATAATATTTGGGAAGAATGGTAAAATCCTCTCACCTTTCTATACTTGTCAACAGAAAAACTGATTGTCAATTGTGTTAATCATGTAAGATGTAAACACCGGTATAACGAAGAATCTATATATCCCTGGCACAGAATGTGCTCTTCTGCTCATGAGATTAAAGTATTCTAAAGACAATTAAATCAATCCACAATCAGGATGAAAAAGCAACAAATGAGGCTCCCAAAAACTTTCTTTCAGTGTAGCAGGCCTAACCTACAACTTGTGCTTTAGGAACAAGGTGAATCAAGAATCTAATGGAGCTCATTATAGGTCTTTAACTGGAAAGACAAAATGAAAGAGTAGGGACCAAACAGTTTAAAACAGATCAAAAGATGTGTAAGTATAGTATTTAACGAGTCCCTCTTGTCATTTGACTTGAACATTTAGATTTGATTACGCAAGGATCTGATGATAAACTGAAATTGTCTTTTGTATAGAAGTGTACTAACACGTCAAAAATACAGGTTTGTAGTGTGATGCTTTAATAAAAAGCATTAAGCTGCCAAAACAAGAAACAGAATGTAATTATCGTAACAAGGTATTATTGAAAGAGAAATGTGGGTTTTAATAGACTGGTTACTCTTTAGAGATATAAATCATATCCCAAAAGGTAGCAAAGATTCACAATCAACTAAAAGGTATTCATAATATTCTCTTAATGTGAAGTGGCCATTTTTTCTAAACATTGTATTTACCACGCAATTATTTTCATATCAATGATGTATTAACTTTTTCGACAAAGCAGGATAGGTGTAAAAGGTACAAAGTGATAAAAAGCTACATATTATAATGCCTGTTCTGTAAGCAAAGGTCAGGCTGGGGAGCTTGGAAAAGACTCAAAAGAGTTTGAGAAACCTTGGTCAGTACTACCTGCAGTGTTAGTTGGCCTCAAGTGAGCAGGCTGCAGCCCACCTGGTGAGGTCTCTCCAATACAGGGAAGGTGGGCACTTCTCTCTAACTATCAAATTACCATGTACCACCACTCTTAGTTAAATGCTTGAGGTACTCTTTCTCTATCATGTCTTCACATACCATGTATACTGATGATGCATGAATTACCTTTCTACCACTAACCCTAACTACTTCCATCCACAGCTCAGTCCCAATCTCTGATAGCCACCCTGGGATGCCTACCCATCTTCTCATCTGAGGTGAAATTACCCAAACCCAGCTCCTCTTTTTGTATGAATTTTACTCCTTACTTCATTCTTTGCACTGCTGCTTTCAGTCTCACAGTTCAAATTTTCAAACAGGGACTAATCCTCTAGATCTACTTTTCAATTAAGGTACTACCTTTTTTTTTTTCTTTCTACACAGCTACACTTTAGATTACTTTAACATTCAGAGCTGTTCAGCTTCCCTCCAGGAAATCACAGCTAATTGTGGTGAATCATGAATTGTGGTGAACATTTTGTTTAGCATCATCTTCTCCTCAACCCTGCAGTGTTTTTTGTTTGTTTGTTTAGAGTTTGAATTGTTTTTTAAAACACCACAACTGATTCAAGCTTTGCTCTCAAAAAATTTATAGTGTCTTGACTACTTCACTTTTCTACTCACTACATTTTATACTGTAACTGCTTTTTATCCTTCCACTGGCATTCTTTTCAGTTTACTTTACTGAACATTAAAGCCACAAAATCAGAGACTCAGAACTTATCCTTTCTTCTTATGTATATAGTGATATGACTCCAAAAGTTCTTTCAATTGTTTCAGCAATTAAAACACACCTCCTCCCTCTTCCAAGGTCTGTTACATAGCACCATCTTTACACTGTAACAACACTTCTCACTACAGCATGTGCCCGCATGGTTTGAGCTGAGGGAGTAATTGGTAGATTCAACATGGTTTTGATTGAGTGAGGGGAATAAAACCCCACACATCCTACTTTACAGACAGCAAAAGAATGTAACCAAAACCAGACTACCCAGGACTCAAGAGTGGCAGAAACTGCCCTGCCCCAGTTACTGCCCCATCCCTGCTGCCCACTCCCTCAGTTGTTCAGCGTCTCCTTTGCTGATCCCTTCAACAACCCAGCAGCCACCACCTCAGTAGCTGGTTTTCTTTGCCTATCTCATCCAAGTCTGCCCTATTCCTATCTCCTGCACCTACAACACTTCCCTGAAAGCACCTGTGCCTCCCATTTCACCTTCAGAAAAATGATTTTGGAAAATTTAGCCTAAGGCTGACTCCTGGCACAGAGAACTTCAGAGCAAGCAGTTATGTTTTGACACATGTGAACCACTGAAAACAGGCTTGTAAAGAAAATGTTTGAGTAACCTTCTCTGCTGGCAAAACCACGGGAGCTACCTGGAAACCGTAAGAACTGCGACTTCAGAAGCCCATTAAATTTTATGTTGCCCCATGGAAGTGCTGGGGAACAACTGTTGTCCCAGCTCCTAGAAGCATACATATATGTGTGTATATGTAACTATGTGCATATAGACAAATTTTGTAAATAAAATTTCACACTTCATCTGTCCTCTGTCCAAAAGAAATATTGCAAAAAATACCAAGTATTTTACTATGCTGGACCAGAACACTAGGGTTTAACCCTGGAGGCACTAAAAGCATATCCCACTCCCATTTCTGTTGGGTGTGAGATAAAACGAAATCATTACATCACCAGTAGGTAGTTATCAGCAGATGAGGACATAACACTTTCACATAGTAACTTGCTTCAGCTAAACACGGTTTTGTGGGGAAATGCTTCTTTATAGTGGAGAGGTGCAAACATCATGGTGAATATTTCAAGATGTGATAGGAATTGTCTACACAGACTCACCCTCTAGTGTCTGCCAAAATACGACCAAAGTGGTGGCCACAGCATCTTTCATGAAACCTCAAAGAGCACTGTAAGTATTATGGTTTAAAAGTCCATACAACACTATATTTGCTACCTTGTTTTATTAGCTGATAACACAACTATTGCTAACAGCTGCTTTACAAAATAATTTTAAAGGTTTATGACAAAACAAAAACACAGTTCAGTGAAGACTGCACCTCTTAGAAGTATTTGCTTGCCTTTGCTGTTTCCTGGGCATACAGTCAGAAGACTTTCAGAAACACCAGAGATAAAGAGGCAGCTTCAAAATAAGACAGACAAAACACAATGTGTTGGCTTGGTCCTGCAAATAAGTTTATTTGTAAATGCAGGATGCTGAAAAGAAGCATGACTTCTACTCTTGCCTCTGAGGGAAGCATTTGTTTTGGGAGGCCAAAAGTAGTCTGCAGACACTTTAGTTCTGAAAAGTGAAGGCTCTACCACAAAAGTGTGTCCAAAATGCAATTCTGCCGCAATACATAACATGCAATGGCTCACTACTGCCACAGGGTGTCATAAGCTTAATAACGTTTAACAGAATTCAGTCTGCTGCAAGCGAAGATGACAGGGAGAATCCAGCTACAGCTTAACACAGGCTATTATCTTAGTTAACTCAACAGTAGCTGTGAAACTTGTTATAAATTTTAATGATCAACAGCAGCTACAAGCAGGACTGGGAGGCAGTGAAATTACCACATTTCACAATATGTATCAACTTTAATCAGTTACTTCTACTATATTAAAGGTGTTGCTCCTAATTGAGCTTTTGTTCCTTCTGAGTCTGGGAAATGCTACCATTAAAAAGATGTAATTCCTCCGAATAAGCACCATTTCTTACTTCTGAAGGTCGAAAGCAAATAACTGATGCACTCCACAATTTATTAATATTTTTGACAGTTATGTGACTTCTGCAAAGCTATCATCATTGGTTTCACACTTGCTCTTTCCTGGACTAGATACATTTCATTTGCTAATACCAAAGCATGACAACACTTGGGGTGGGGGCACGGAGGAGATGAAATGGACTCAGAAGGGTGAATTTGAATTATTCAAGAAAAAATCCCACATACCCAGTTTAAGATTTTAGTGTATATGAGTGTACCTACTCCACCCCCCCCCCCCCCGTGTACGAGGAAACATTCAGGTACTGTTTTATCAGTTTAATATTTGATGGAATAATACAATTCACCTAAGCACCGAATTATTACAGTTTTTCAAATTTCTTGTGAATGTGCTCCCAACTTCATGCCAACCTTTCATCCCATTTCTCCAAGCAATTCAGTGGGAACTTTTCCCCACCTCAGGCTTCACCAACAACTCTTCATCCTTGCATGCAATCACAGCTCCCTAAATTTTCTGTTGGAGAACAATTAAAGTGCCAAAGAGGCTGGAAAACAGGTGTTAAGTTCTTCTATTTTCACTCAGTAACTTGTTTTGTACTTAGCCCTGTTTGGTCAAATACTGATGTTCGATCATGATACTTCAGTTGAGAAGTGTTGAGGGCAGCAGTTTATAGGCATACCACACACTGCCTGATTTCCATTTCTGCTTTTTTAGTACTACAAAGGCAGCCCTACTGCTATAGTTTGTGAAGAGAACATATTAAAGCCAAACATTTTTGACTATCAACCTTTAATCTAACAGACCATGTTTTTATTAGACTCAAGAATATAAGGAAGAGTACTCTGCAGATCATGGCAGATCAGAACATATAAACACATACAAAGCTTTTTTAAATCTCTTTCCATTTGACAGAACACTTAAATCTGTGCTCAGCTTTATGGACATATTTATGCTTAGTTAATTTAACCAGAACTTAAGCAAACAGCAAGTATAATTTGAAAACCTCTTTTTTCAAAAAAGTATTTTAGCCTGCTTTATTAGCTGAGTTGTTTTACTACATTTGAAGTATAAAAATGATGCACTGTATATACACACAGACTGGTCTCTCAAAATGACATAGCCCAGAGAAATTCCTAGGCCATTTCTGCATTTTCCCCATATTCTGCATTCCAAGGTTAGGTCAGGGAGCATGATTTCCTGACTTGACTTTCAGCCTTTTTTATATTTGATCTTCAAAGTTACTGCAGGACATTTTCATTTTGCCCCATCTGCCTTCTCCTACTTTTTGCTAGCTACCCTTGCTCAATTCTTCTCTTTAGTAAACCAAGTGCAGATAGTATGAATCAGAAAACTCAGATTAAGTCAGTGGATTTATCCTGATTACAGACCAGAGCATCTACTTTATTTTTATTAATGTATAAAAAATTACAAGCCTGACTGATTTTTAAATGGTACTATGGGACTACTGAGCACCAGCCTTAGCTACAACACAGATATTTGGGCAAGCAGTGATGCTTTTATTTTAATACACCCCCCTGCCCAGATACACACTATTAAGGGAAGAGTGAAAAATAACCCTATTAGTCTTTAGAAATGAACACATGGCAAATTAATTGTAGATTTTTAAATAAATACTCTAAGCCACTGCTTGAATTAAGAAAGGTTGTTTTATTTGGGTTTTTTTTTCTTACATATTCCACAATTACACTATTCAGTGACCTCTGAATTATAAACCTGTTTCTTCACTGATGCCAAAAATACAGAAGTAAGAAACAGTAAGATTTTTCATAGCTGTCTGCCATAAGTTTTTGTGGCTCTATGAGAGCTTTCTGCTGATGTGCTGAGCTATCTCACTGTGAAGTTGCAACTAAATTCTCTTCCCTTGGTGCAGTTTTGAACAAGCCAGTGATGTCACCAGACTTCTGTCACTAAGCTTTTCTTATAAAACACGCGAGAGTTACCCTTTTCTGTTTAAAACAGACTTGGGACAATTATTGCACATTCATGGAACAAGAAAAACACTTGTTACCATGCAGTAAAAAACTCTTCTACCCTTCACCATTAGGACTAAAAAAAGTAACACAATGAGGAACTCCCTGAAAGCTACGCATACATACCAAAGGTACGTGAAACACACAAACTTCATGTCTCTAATGTCAGAGAAGCTGGATCTCCATCTTTTTTCCTTTAGTTCTCCAGGGGGGGTTGGAAAATCATGACAGAAAAATGCTGTAACAAAACCTGTTTGCAACATGGTCAGAAGAGAATAGATTCTCTCTTCCCTAATCCTCTCTTCCCCCAAATCATAACCCTAATCAAAATATTGGACTGACAGCTTTCACAAAGAAGGCAGAACAGATGCACAATAATGAATTTCAAATCTCCTAGGAAGCACTACACAAATGAAGGAGACCGAAAATAGAAAGTCAGGCCATAAAGGTATCATGAGAGATGGCTATTGTTCACATTTATAGCAATATTTCCCCAGATTCTGTAAGGAACTGAAGTTACCGGAACACAAGCAATGGCCTATTAAATTAAAATTAAGTGAGAACAGGTTTAGTGACTTGCATGGCCAATATGAAAGCATAATTTTGGGAAACTTACTTTTCTTCTCTCAAATTCAGACTTCCTGGACAGAGTTTATTTTCTTAATGTTTCTAAATGTGTCTCAACTTTGAGACTAAATTTTCACACTCATTGAAAAGCTTCTATAACATGAACCACTTCCAGACAGATACAGGAAGGCATATACTGGCTTTTTATTTCTTCCTTCTCTGAGAACTGCCACTTTTCCACAAAGATGAAAATGCAATTACACCATTGTAATTTTCTAATTAACATTATGCCATCTAAAGCTTTTAATAACCAAGCTGATACAGGAATGCTAAGAGAAAGGAAATAACTGCAACCTCTACAGAGCATGATAAACAGTAATATGATCATAAGCTCTTACTTCAAATCAGCAGAAAAGCTTTGGCATTCACTTAAAACCAGAGTATAATAAATTGAAAAGCCCTCTGACTCCATTAGTTCATCTAAACAAAATATGTTAAATTAAGATTCTGTATTAACTGTTCTTCTGAATTCAACATTTATTTCTAACTGGAACAACATCCATGAACCAGCACAAATAATGCAATCATTGTTTACATGATATTTTAATAGAGAAAGCCAAGGTATTAACAGTCTTTTGTGACCGTAAGGATTTAATGCAATTCCTTTTAAGAACTATTTTTTTCTTCCAATAAAATATAAGCATAAATAAGAAATCTCTCGCAAATAAACCACTGAAGAGATTTCAGCTCCCCACCCCAAAGCATTCTTGCTCTCAAGTCTGACAGCATTTTACAGGGAAGATAGAGAGCTTCTCTTTGAGTAAAAAAGAAAGAATGCCAATAATTAGCCACCCAGGAGGCATTTGTTTCACAATATTTTTGTTACTCCATGGCTTCCATTGTGATAGGATTTGTGAAGACTTACAAGCAGTCTTGGAATATAGCTTCTAATTCAACAATGCTGGCTTGCCATAAGTAACCCTCATTTGTTTGTCAGAAATCATCAAGGTGATGTTTTCCTCGTCACTTTCAATGGGCACAGAAAAGCTAGGATTTTATTTGTGGTGTACTCCATAAATCTGAGCTAAAAACAACAGCCATTACATAATGCTGTTCTCACTTCCATTTAAAGGGACAAAATTTGTTTTACTGTTTTTAAAAGCAGAATAGAATACTCCTGGCCTACTTAATACTGGCAGATACCAGTAACTGAATAAAACAGTAATTCTGAAAGTTGATTTTAAAAAGACCTAAATATCATAACCTCAGATGCAAAAACCTCTGGAAAATATAAATTACACAACTACAGGAATATGTGAAACAACAGGGATGAATAGAAGTGCTTTCTTTCTGGAACACTTAAAAAAATTCTCAGAACCAAAACAGATAAAAGGTTCTCTGCAAAGACTATTATCATGCTTTTACTGTATTCAGGGTCACAGTCTGGAAACAGAAAACACTGACATCAAGGCATGAAAAAGCCAAGCTATAGTCTAGTAGAAAAAAACATAGTACAATTTTCATACAAAAGTTTATGTTTCTAAACAAGGACAGGATTTTTACTTAAAGAAAACCTAGCCCTTTTGTTAACATCTTCAACAGCAAAGGCAGAGATGGAGCAGGTAAGACAACACCAGCCTATCCTGAATGAGGTAGGTGCTTCCTCCATTGCCACCATATTAATGTGACAATGCAAAAATGCCACAGGAAAGTTTCTTGCCTTTTTTCTTAGCCGTTTTTTTTATGTGGAAGCATCAGCAGATATATACATAGACATTCATGTGTGTGTGTGCATATACATTTATTGATTTGTCTGAATTGCCTACATAGTACTCAAACATTTTAGTATACGAATGTTCTAAAACAAATCACTTCTTGGCTTTGCACAATTTAATTTGGAACAAATGCTTTAAAGAACACGAATCTGTCTTCTATCATTATCAGATAGCGTCCCCATACTTTCTCAAATAAAGATGATACTACACTATAAACAAAGGCAAGGCTTTGACATCTGTCAAATTAATGGCTTAAAACCCCAGACCACCAAAAAGAGACAAAGAATACAGAACTGATATAGACTCCAGAGAACAAGTAGAAAAAAATACTCCATCTATAAATCAAATGTAATTACACTTAAATATTTGGAAAAGGATAATTTATCCATTATTTCAGTTTTGATCTACATATACTACTTCTAATCATTATCAAAAAAATCTCTGTAACCACACATCTGAATTAACGTTTTGTTGGGGTTTTTTTAAACCACGCATTAACATAAATAAGTCTCCAAGCAATGCTATAATTACACATAGGAAGTCCAATACTCTATTCACATTAAGGCATTTTTCCAGTTCTCAACAAGTAGCAGCACCTCATCAGAGTAAAAGGATAATGGAAAGATCAGTTTTAATAACAGTACATTGCTATCATACTGTGCATACACCAATTTAGGAGGAAACTACACGAAAATTTCACATCTGCCAAACACCAACACTTCAGAGGTATATAATAGCATTTTCTTCCAAACAGTAGAAGCCATACTGAAGTATGTTTCAAAATTCCCACTCCATACCCTCATTCTTGAAAGAAAACCATTCTTAATTAAAAATAATACATTAATACATTCATTTGAAATGACTCCACTCAAGAACAAGCAAAAAAGTCCTTTTTTATATACTGGAGTTAGAGAGAATTCTCACAAAATCATTCACCCCAAACAGACAAGAAACGCAAAAAGAAAAAATGTTCAGACTTTTTTTCCTAGCACATAATGAATCTGGTCAATTGATAGGCAAATCAGATTATCTAAAATAAGATTATTTGGAAGTCACAGATAATTTATTAGTCATTCCTTCACAGTTACAGTCATGCTGGGTTTGATCTGAGGAGTTATGGTCAATGGTGGCTGACTAGGAAACTCCATGCACTCCTGTCCTTCTGCAAGCCAGATCAGCTGCATGCAAGGCTGGCAGCTGGCACGACCAGAGGGGTCACGGCTTTGCTCAGGTTCAGTGGAGCTCCATGTACCGTCTGCCTCACATCCCCACCCTGTTGGCTGAGAGGGGAGATAGTTCAGGGGAAAATTGAACCTGGCTTGGGACAGTCCATAGAGATCAAGGACCTCAGTTGTTACAGATCTGGAAAGCTGAGAGACACGAAAGAAGTTTGCAATTAACTTGGAGGAAAGCGGAAGCAAAAGAGGAAAAGGCAGGTAATGATCAGAAACACAAAGGGGAAGACTCACCCTAAGACAGGGTACACTTACATGACCATAGAGTGTGGGCTTAAGAAAACTTAGAATGGACTTGTTAATTAAACATGAATTACCATCTGGCTAGGAGAAAACAGTTCCAGCAGTTCCGAAATTGTGCCAATTGTCAACAAGCACCAGCACTTCAATAATAGCAATGACTGTGAGCAGATACTTGAGCCCAAGAGGCAGATTTTTAGTAGTCTGTGAAAGCTTCTCACAATGTTAGGAGAAATGGCAAGGAGCTGAACCACCTGGAGTATGGCTCTACCACTTGACATAGGTGAGAAGTACAGGTCACATATTTTCATTCCCCTGCAGTTAGAAAATGCGGTTTAAAAGATAAAAGTCAGAAAGATAAAATGAAAAAGTGGATACACTGTACAGATAAAATGGAAAAGTGGATACACTGTACAGATAAAATGGAAAAGTGGATCTCAGTGGAGGAAAATAAGAAAAAGCCTTTAAGTAACTGATCAGCATGAACTACACTTAAAGAACTCTCCAGGAGATCAGCATTTTCTAACTTCTGAGATAATATAAAGAAATATTAATCCATATGTCATTAACAATATCACATTTATCAGAAAACAAAAGCCCAGTAATGATCAGAACACATTTAAAAGAATGGTTTCACAGGTAAAGCAGAAAAATGTGCATCTTAAGCACTTACTGACCATACACAGCATACAGGGTTTTCTGATTTTTTTCTTCAAATTTTAAGGCTGCAGAAGTACTATGGTGATGTGGAAAACTAGTTTAAAACCTCTCTACAGGCATCTACTTTTGTAACTACCAAATCACATGAGCATTATTGAACTTCTGTTCAAAGTTCTGCTCTCGTCACATCCCATGAAGGTTTGGAGTTCTACTGAATCCCACACAATCTCAACAGAAGAGCTGAAGTTACTACAGTAGCATCCTATTTGTATACTATGACTATTCCCTTAAATCTTCTGAAGATATTTAAAAATACTGACAGCATGGGTAGAAGTTGAAATAACACTGTTTGAGGATTTGCTTTTTTACATTTTATTTAAATAATATCCCACATAAGCTTCCAGAAATTTTAGCCCAACATTTTAGCTTACAGAAATGTGACCTCTGAAATGAAATACTTACATAACTGTTTTATAACAAGAATATTATTTCTTTAACAGCAGAAGAAGCAATAGACTTGCCAAATCCTTTTCCCAAATATAGCCATAGGAGTTCTGGAATGAGGTATGACACCAGGAGCAAGAGAGACATGTAACAGTGTCAGGAATGACACTGGGGTGGGAGGAGGGAATCCCTCACCCTCAAATGAGCACAGATCCCCGGAAGGTAAAATGCAGCCTCCCTGGCCCAAACAGAAGGGAAATGCCTGAATCACCAGAGCACCCTTTTTCCCTACTAGGGAGTTTGCCCTTCAAGGTAGAATTCATGAAAACAACTTCATGAACTGGAAAGACACCTGAAAAGAAAGAGGTAGTTTTATGCACTGCAGGACAAGCAAACACCCTTCCAAGGATGTACCAGAAGACAGGATACCCACAGGATGCAGGGGGGTCACCTCATGCCACCAGCAACACTGACATGCAATCACGCTGCAGGATACATAGAAATAATTTGAAAACTTCTTAACATGTCAGACTTGAATTTCAAATGAAAAAGCAGACATTGAAAAGAAGTCAAAAATATATTTAGGTCAAGATAAAAAGCAATCACACTAATTTTTCATGTATAAAAGAAATATAATCTTTGGCAAGTGCCTTTGCATTACTGGAGCAGCCAATTGTTGCATTGCGTATCATGCATTTACAGTCTTAAACAGGTAATGTAGCTAACCAAAAGATGCTGACAGGCTGAGAAAGTTGGGGCTCTTCAGCCTGGAGAAGAGAAGGATGCGTGGAGACCTCATAGCAGCCTTCCAGTATCTGAAGGAGGTCTATAGGGATTCTGGGGCAGGACTCTTCAATTAGGGACTGTAGTGACAGGACAAGGAGTAATGGGTTAAACTTAAACAGGGGAATTTTAAATTGGATATAAGGAGGAAATTCTTTCCTGTTAGGGTGGTGAGGCACTGGAATGGGTTGCCCAGGGAAGCTGTGAATGCTCCATCCCTGGTGGTGTTCAAGGCCAGGTTGGACAAAGCCTTGGGTGAGATGGTTTAGTGTGAGGTGTCCCTGCCCATGGCAGGGGGGTTGGAACTAGATGATCTTAAGGTCCATTCCAACCCTAACTATTCAATGATCCTATGCTCTGCAAGGGTATTTCACATCCAATCAAATGAGAGCTGTGAACTTCACATCAGAGATTAAAACCACACTTTAGTACCAAACCTTGTGGTAATTTCATAAAGACACAAAGAATTTAGCATGTCTAAAAATACAGTAATTATTCCTAGTTTAAAAATGATACATGTACAGTTAAGTAGACATCAGTAAAATCTGAAGCTTTCCCATAATCAATAAACTTTTTCAGTTTCTTTGCAACACAGAAAGTAAGTATTTCTTTTAAAGTTTTATAGTGCATGGCAGTTGTAAAATAGGTTTCAGCATCAAAAATTTCATGTCTCATACAGAGATACTACAAAGACAGGAATCAAATTATTTAATTAACAGCAATTTGTTCTACAACAGTTTAAAATATAGATGAGACAGACACGCAGCTGCTAAACAGAGCAACTCATTGAGTAATTTAATTGGATTATTATAATTTAATTCTCTATTTTTGATGCAATTTACTTGTATGACATAAGTTTGTGACTTATACTCAAGGTAGAAAAAAATGTTGTGATTTGGTTGCATTTTTCTAAAATTAGTACTTTGCTTCTAGATGTGTTTTATAAACACTCAGCTTTGACTATTTTCAAGTACTTGGAAGGGTGAACCAACCATAGTACGTAAGTAGGGATTGATATGCATGCTGCTTTCAAACACTTCTTAGAAAAAAAAAAGAACAAAACCTAGGGAGGTTTTAAGTGGGATGTGCCCATACTGCAATTCTATTATACAAGGACTAGAAAAAATAAGACAACCCCTCATTCATGCAGGACAAATAGCTGTGCCAAAAGCACAAATTATGCCTAATTACAGGGTATAACTCTGTCATCTTTCTTTTTATAACCTAGCCATTTACACACTTTGATTTTTGACTTCCATTTGGGTTTATTAACATCAAAGCTTTGTCATCACTTGTATGTTTCTACAGACTTTTTTACCTGAGGCAATAAATAAAAACTTCTTTGCATTTCAGCTTTTTGGATGCAAGGAAGGTTTAGTCTACATTGTTCTTATGATGCTTCATGCTTATTAAAATTTTGTATGTCGTTGTAAAGTTTATTGCCCATGGCATACTTATCTTAAATGTCCTATAATTAAACCTACTCTCATTGCATATAAATGCATTAGCACTATCCTATGATAAATTTTATTCTTACTGTTAAGGCTATTTTTCACGTAATTACACTGTCTTGCATGGAAAGTGTAATGGACACTTCAGTCTAACGCATTGTTTAGCTTTTTGTCAAACATAAATTGGCAACGATTTTTAATTAAGCTATACAGGGCTTCTATACACATATATATTACAGCAAAAAAAAACCTTTAAGAAATGGAGAAAGTAGTGCTGAAGAGATCCCTCTCAAATTTAAATCAGTTAAAAGTGAGGGAAAGACTTCTGCCTGAAAGCTATGATTATACAAACACAAATATATTGTCTAAAACTAATCTGAAGATATCAACTGCCAGAATTCAAATTTCTGTGAAAGCATTAAAAGGGTATTTAAAAATAAAATGTCTCTTTAATCAAATAAATTATGGTTGAAACAAGAGACAAATTTCTTAGTTTGGCCAATATACGTAAGAATCCTCCTGAAAGAAAGATGATTTCTAAAGTTTGGAGCAATTTTTTTTTAACCCCTCCCCCAGAGAAGGTTTCCTCTCCTTCTCAATGAAGGTGAATTCAAGCAGTGGGCCATGTAAATGTAACTGCTGGTGTTATCTTGCCCCAACTTGAATACATCTGTTCCAGGCAGCCATTCAGTCAGAAACATTTACAAAAATACAGATTAAGGAAACAATTTCAAAAAAAGGCATTTCCACCTTCCTCTCAAAAGTGGGGAAAGCTATTGCTACACATGACTTTAACAAGCTCTTCAAAGTCCACCTTTTCATTTTGAGAGCAATTCACTGACATCTTATCAGCAGAAACACTAATCCAAACAATTTTACATTTACTAAACACACATTTCTCTGCATTAATTATGAAAATGTCACAAAAGACAGACTTACAAAAGCCTTCACATAAAGTAAAAATACATGACAGCTACTGCTTTGTTTCTGTTTGCAGTCAACTGTTTTATTGGAGAGAAATTAAACTAGTTTAACATTATTTATTCTTGATAAGACCATGATGGCAATTATTCATCTCTTCATAACTTTGCACATAAATAAATAAAAAATATTTGAAACTTTTTTTTTGGGGTGGGACGCACGCATGTCAGTATTAAGATGACAGAACTCTCTCCTTAACTCCTCTCCCCCCTTTGACAACTGGTACATTTATCCTCTCCAGTCTTCCAGTATTTAATCCATCCTGCACCATTTCTCAAAGATAAAGCTGCTATTAGATGACTTAAGAGGTGATCTGGTTAACTCAAGTAGCAAATGTTGGCAGCACTGCCCCCAGATGAGTTAATATGGCTTTACCCTTCTTTCTCATATTTCCTACTTAGGCACCAGCTGGAAAAAAAAAAATCTCAAGAAAGGGAATTTGGAAGCAAGGACTCTTCCAAGGAGCAGTCTATTTGCCTCCACACCCCCAGTAAAACCACTGTTAAAACAGTGCATTAGTCTGAAGTCATCTAAAGACAGTAAGTTTCTTGGGTTTTGTCATGTGTCTCACCTGCAGCTATATTTTTAATGACCTTTTTTTCCACTTAAGCATCTTCTGAAAATCATAAAGTGCTGAGATATATGCAATAGGATTGTAACCACCTGCACTACTTTTCCCACTTTAGTTCCAGCACTAGGAGCATACAGTCAGGCAGCAGGGGCATTCAGATACAGACAACTGTGGTAGGAGCATATCGAGATCTGAACTTTGAAGGTGCTAAGACATATAGAGCCCTTCTGCTTTTTCTATCACATCTTACTGTATTTTTCTAGCTAAAATTGAGACAGAAGTTTTCACTTCAGTTTTAGCCACGTGTTTCAACATTATAAATACCTAACACCAGCATTTTCGTTGTCTTTACACAGAAGGATACCTAAATACTTTAAATCCATAAAGCTTAATTCGCTTGAATTCTAGCAAGCCTCACTATCTCCTCTGACATTCTGCATATCAAGCTCCTGTTGTAGACTTCTGGATTTTAAGGTGCTAATATTTTCCCTTACATTTGAAGTCCTTTCCTGGAAGTTTCTCTTTCTTGTTTTGTATTAAAGTTCCAGTTATTTTCTGTGCTTCCTCCATAACTGAGCTCCTATGCTCTTAAAGCACTGTTTTCTTTAAGTTCTCAAAGTTTGTGTTTTAATTTGCAACTAAATCAAACAAAAACTCTTACATATTTTTTATTATATTCCATTCAAACTTGGTTTTACATCTATATCCTACTAGTCAAGATTCTACAGTGTCCTCAGTGAACAAGATCTAGTCTACAATCAGAATGGCTCCATTGCAGGCACACAGCTATGCTGTGAAAATACATGGCAGCTGTTAACGGCTAGGAACACCCAGGCTTTGCCATTATTATCAGCATCTGTTTGCCAATTTATAATTGGGGAAAACGATTCTATTGTGATTTCTGTTAGTATCTCTTTCTCGAAGAGATATTTCCATTAAAATCCAAATCAAATTCTGAAGCTCCTTCTAATAGTGTCGGAGATGAGATGAGCTATTAATGTGATCAGGAGAACAAAGAATGTATTGAGAGAAAAGTACATTAAAGAACTATGACTTTCTCAGCCTAGCAAAATGAAAGCTAAAAGAGACAAAAAATATTACATATATGAAGTAGTGAAGGAAAGGTATAAATTATTTTGAAGAATTATAATAATTTTTTAAAGAAGATAATATGAGGACAAAAACCTGACCTCAAATAAAGGCAGCTTAAAAAGAATAGTCCCAAACAATATGAAAATCTGGAACAGCCTTCCAATTAAAAGACTAGGAAAACAAAAGCTACAAGCCATAATGAGTTACAGTCAAGGTTGAGCAGTATGTGACTTGAGTTACGTAAGATATGCTTACCTACTAGTGAAGGGGTTTAGAGTTGAGGTCCCAAAGGACCCTACCCAGCTTACAGGTTCCTAAAGATCTACTGATCTTTTAAAATTGTTTCGCTTTTTCTGCCATTCCCTTTCCCCAGTTTGTGCCCCATACACAAGACAGAAATTACCATGTACCATTAACATCTCTTACTTTACCTGATTCAGGAGTTCTATTTTCTTGACTCTGCTTTGGCCAATGGATATTGAAGGTCCCTCTTCTGAAATGGATACAATGCCCTTTCATTAAAATCACAGACATCCTCTCTGCAAACAGGTGTTTCAGCCAAAGGAGGCTATTTTCCTTCCTTCTTTTCCACTGTTCATTACTGTTTTATCACTAGTGACATGCGCTAATGCAGTTAATTTTGCCTGATGCAGGATGGGAAATGCTCACATAGTTTGGCTGTGGAGAAACCAATCACCAGCTGATGAATGGTGAAAAAAATAGAGGTGGTCAAATTTCCAACAAACTTAGTACAGAAGAGAAATTCTGCCCATTAAGCAAGTCTTACCTTCCTAATGATTCTATATTTTCTTTGCTTTTTTCTACTTGTCTCCTACTCTCATTTTTTTCCTTTACAGCTGTATTCTCATTTGTTTTACTTCCTCCTCCAGGGCACACAGACCAAGCAATGAAATCTCTATGTCACTCTCTCAAACTCTGAACTTCTTCCTTGCTCTTAACTTATATTGGACCTTCTCTGTCCCAGAACACAGAAGAAATTTGCCTCAGGGCTTTTAGATGGAACACATCCATCAGAGTCATCTTCCTCCACCTGCTTTCCAGCAAGAAAGAGCCCCAAATCTTCATCATCACCACCAATGACTTGCTGATTTTGTTGGAACTTTACCTTCCTTCTCTAAAATGTAAGAAGGCAGAAAGGCTTCAGAGCATCTGCCTCTGACCATTGTCCATGGTTTGCCCTAGACTTGCTTCATCACTTCAGCAGAGATTCGACAGCGTCATCTGTCACTACAAAAGGTAACTAAGAATTCCACCCCACACGTATAGTACAATGCTTTTTTCCATCTTGTATCCATGTATACTATTATCATTCTACACAAACACTGTGTATTTCTGATTTTAAGTTTCAGATCCATTTACTTCCTTGTATCTCACATTGAAAAGTTTCCTGGCTAGGATTTGACAGTTTGATTCAGGGCTTATTATACATATTTTGCTGAACATTATAAATTCACGTTTTCTGCCAACAGGAATTAAACAAGAACAATCCTGACTAAGAGAATAGATATCCATGTTGCCTTCACACATGAGCTCATGAAACCACGAACACTTGAGTTTCATTTTGGAACTCATTACAAAAAAAACCAAACCAAAACCAGTACGGTTCAAAGATGAGCTACAAGAATGATTCAATCTTGTAAAACACATCTAGAGCTAGATCTGTTCCTCCCATCTAAAAAGATCAGAGAGCAATTTATTTTAGTGTTGTTTCCTACCTAGGAAAATATTAAAGCTTCTTTGTTTTTATATGTTCAATCTACAGGAGCAACAAGACTAAACAAGAAGACACAGGTTTCAGACTGGGGAGGGAGCATAAACAACAACAGTAAACAGGTGAACCAATGATCACAGAATAGTTAGGGTTGGAAGGGATCTTAAAGATCATCTTACCTATAAGCACCGAAGACGACTTTCTCAGGTTCTACAACAAGCAAGTAAAACCCAAAATGTTTACAATGGCAACACAGACCTTGCTTTGCTCTTTCATGCCTTGCAGAAAAAAAATAAGCCAGGTAACACCGGAAAAGATCACCACTGCAACTGGTTTAAGTGCTAAAATTCATGTAAATCTAGAAAGCTAAGGCAAGCTAGCTGTCCAGGACCAAGAGCCTGAAACATCAGGCTCCATGCACATGAGCTGATCGCTTTACCCAAGGCTGACATTAGATGTATGGTGTCACAGACAACCGGAAGGCTGAACACACAGCTGGAACCACACGAGGCAGCTGCCTTAAGCTGTAAACTACCTTAAGTGGGAGAATGCCCCTCTCCCTCACAAACAGTACATGAGGGATTTTTTTTTTTTTTGGTGATAAAAGTCACTGCTATCTTATTTGCAAGGACTTAAATACAGCCAGACACTCTATGTCCTTGTGTGTATGTACACACACAAACACAAGCATACTTAGACAGCTATATATAAACAGCTGTATACAGAATTCCCGTAACTGGAAAATAATGGCACTGGTATAAACAAGCAGCTTATGAACTACAGTGTTAAATACTGTTTTTGTGCATGTGGGGTTTTTTTCTTCATATGATGGAAAATTAAAAACCCTAAAATATCTACCTGCCTTCTAATTACCCCTTGAGACAGAGCAATAAATTTTTATTAGAAATAAAAACTGTAGAGTAAAATACAGAATGAGAGAGGTTATATTGACACTGTTTCTTTATAACTGACATTTGGCAAAACATCACTTGAATTTTAAATGGACTGTATATTGCTTTGGCATACACAGACAAGCAAACTGCATTCCCTTTTGTTCAAGGGAAACAGGAATTTTTGTACTCCCAGACAATCTGTGTTTGAGCATATTTCAAGCCTAGAATCAACCACCAGCAAACACACAATCCCATATAAACCACTAACCTGGAGATCTCCCTGTATAGCTTCCTTGTATCATCTCTTCACTGTAGGACCAGGTAATTTATAATTTTAACTGCTACAAAACTGCCGCAACCTAACATCCCAAACTGTAGACTTACATATCCTTTTCTCCAAAGATACATGCAATAAAAATAACAAATGGGTGAGACAGTATATTTGAATTGTTACTTTTGTTGAGTCATCTGTTCACAACAGATAAGAGTCTGGAAAACAACCACAATAACAATGACAGACACTATATTTAAGGACCATAAAATATTACATGATATTGCATAGAAAATACTAAACTGTAGTTTCTTTTGACTTATAACAATCGGAGTGTACCTGTTAATGTTATTCATTCGAATTTGATTAAACCGTTGTTGAGAGGGAACACTTTTTTTTGTCACTGCAACAAAACACTGTATAGCACAAGAGGGGTTACAGAAAAAAAAAGAATCCATAGGTGGAAGTCATGGTTAAAGAATGTGACTAGAGATGTAAATGTCTGAAATTTCACACGTCATAACCCTTCCAACAACACTGTAAATTCAGTTAGGTGCATCAACACGGATAATTCTGGCAAAAAATAAGCTCCACATTAGACTGCAATAAGGTCAAGGGAGTTTAAGAGACATGAATTTTCTAATGTCTCTCCCTGCCCCCAAGATAGGCCTAACTATATACCAAGCAAAACAAAAATAAAAAATTTCTAAGAGCTGAAAACCAATGTAAATAAGCTCAATGTAAATTAACCTCGGAGGACTGAAGGAAGTCATGCATAAAACCAGACAGAAATAAGAAAGAGGAAAGAAAAGGAGATCTTAAAGTGATCTGAAAGGACAAAGAGAATGTTTGCTAGTGGCCACCAATAATACAAACTGCTAAACAATGCACCCAAGGACCAATTTTAACTAAAAAAGAAAAAAGCCCACAACAAAAACCCCACAAGTAGGAAACACAATTCTTTTGTTTACTCCTTTATTTAAATGGAATACACAAGTAATACACTATGAAGATTGTACACTGCCAATTAGCTAGGATCCACTGAGGTACGCTACTCTCAGCAGCACAGCTATGCAGACCTCAAGAGCAGACTGCTTCACAGTGAGCTGTGTTTCCTTTCCCTACTACTGATCAAATGACCCCCTGGTTGAAACCAAACAATTATTACGAGACATATTTGGATTTGAAGAGCTTCAGGATTTATTCACCAATAAACTATAGCACATCAGCAGCAGCTTCACAGCTTTGGCATTCAACAAAATGGTGCAAGCAACAACCTGCCTTTAAATACCACTGACAAAAGAAAAAAAATCCAGGCAAATTAAGAAGAAATTGTACAGGATCATGTGCAGTCCTAGAGAGGTAAGATTGAGTATTTCCTTTCTTTCACAAGCTATGCCTTGGAAAGTGACTGATAATCATCAAATGCCAGACCAAGGAGTGCCACTGAAAGGCATAATGAGAGCAACGAGAAAACCATACTTCAGGACACAGAAAAGACACTTTACAAGATAAAAAAGAGAATGTATGTGATGAAAAAAAAATTTGCAAAAGTACTAAGACTGCTGTGTACTGAAGTAATGCCAGGTAAGTCTACAGATGGGTCTACATACAATGATAAATTCTTATAATAGAAAAGCTGTTTAAAGGCATTGATTAATATAATAATTTTCTAGCATATTGGTGGCTCTAATCCCTATGAGGTTGTGGGTTTGTTTTAAATATAGATGGTGACACACTAGGGAAACAACAAAATCTTAGCCACAGGATATCACTTTCAGCATTATAGTAGTTTCCTAAGAAAATGAGAAAAATGCTCACAGAAATTTATGGAGGAAGATTATTCATTAGACATGAAACAACTGCGACATGAATGTCATACTCCACAGAAAAAGCTCAAATTCTAAGACACCCTTAAGATTACATAACCTGAGGCCCAGCACAGCCTGACAAACTAATTCAGTACCCTCAGTGTAATACGCTCACTGCTATCCCTTTTCCTAGGAATCCCTTGGATGCAGGAAGGCAGGAGATCATGGGCCACATACATTTTCAAATAGGATTAGAATTTATAATACAACCTTGTTCACCTGACAACACAGAAATGATCAGTTTTGCTTCCCTTACAAATGCTTGTACACTAGCAAGGCTACAGCTTAGCTGAGAAAGCTTTCTGTTTTGGTTGGGTTAACATGACTTTAACAAAGGACAACATGAACTATGCTGTACTGCAGTTAACTGCAATACTTCTTGACTTTGAAATCTTTATCAAATTTAAGACTTATTTGAGCATTTCTGTTGAAATTACCACAGAAAGTAAGAATAATACTTATCCTCTTGGGAATTAGCAAAATCCTGGCAGTGTAGAGCCTAACTGAAACCTATTACCTGCCTTTAAAGAAAACATGTTGTCTATTGTGCTTTCAAAATTCACGACTGGAGCCAAAACTCGCAACTGCTGCCTACAGCTTACAGATGGACAAAAGATCCTTTAACCCATATAAACAAAGAGAAAAGAGTTTTTCAGCACAGCATACAGTATTCCCCAATTACAATGCAGCTTTTTCTTAATTTGTTAAAAGCACTTAAAGGCAATTCAAACTTCCTTGAAGTGTATCTTTTGCTGAAGGTTCTCAGCAGGACTAAACAGTCATGCTGTGGTGATAAACATGCTACCGGTCCTGCATCACCAGTGAGCCAGTTTAAACTTCGCTTCTGCATCTCTTGATTGGTTTGCAATTTTGGGTTCACAATCAAAACCTCAAGAAATCCATCATTTTTGGTACTTTATGTAGAGAACACAAGAAGTGACCCTGTCTTGCAATGACAATTTGCATTACTTCTTGATCTAAGAAAACTGCTGAAGACAGGATGAGATGACTGAGCATGTCAATACGTTCAACCAACCTGTATGGGACAAGTATATTCAAAAACAGAAACAAACGCTGCATAAATATCTGCTGTTGCATATTTCTACAATCAGTTGTGCTAGATTTTTGAAAGATTTCTACCTTCACAACTCCATTAATTGTTACAAACAGGATTCATTTTGAAAGATAACACTTCTGTTACAAAGCAGCTTTTTATTTAACTTTGTGCTTGTAATTATTCACTTCAGGTACTTTGCACTGTATTCAACTGCAAATACAGAATTTGGATAAAACATTCAAGTATGTTTCTAGCTTCTATTCTGACTTGTACCTGACGCATTTAGGAGAGATCTTAATACATGTTTTGGATACCAAATGCTCAAAACCAATAGGAGATGGTTCATGACATAATCAGCTGCTAAATACTGACACTTTATGCCGTAGAAACTAAATATTTTTGCATTCAGGTGAAATCTGGAGATGCTCATTGCAAAAGAAAAACAAACAACCTTCATTAGGGACTGTACAGACTCTTCATTAAGGACTGTAGTGATAGGACAACAGGCAACGGGTTAAAACTTAAACAGGAGAAGTTTAGATTGGATATAAGGAGGAAGTTTTTTACTGTAGGGTGGTGAGGCACTGGAATGGGTTGCCCAAGGAAGCTGTGAATGCTCCACCTCTGGTGGTGTTCAAGGCCAGGTTGGACAGAGCCTTGGGTGCCATGGTTTAATGTGAGGTGTCCCTGCCCATGGCAAAGGGGTTGGAACTAGATGATCTTAAGGTCCTTTCCAACCCTAACTATTCTATGATTCTACGAACCTAAAACCCAGTAAATTCTGAGTTCAAGACAGCTTCTCCTCAGGCTGCCAAATCTCAAGTGGCCAGCATACTATAGAAAGTGCCATAAATGCTGGCCCAATTTCTCAATTCTTCTTTGGCTGAACCTGTATCTGTTTCCATGAGAAAAGGATCACTTCTCAACTGTGAAATCAGAAAGGTGAGGGAGTTGAGGTAGCAGAGCACAAATCAGAAAAAGCTTTGATACACTTTAATTATGAGTTACTTTCTTAGAATGATCAATAATCCAACCGTCTTACAGAGCATTTCAAGTGATCGAATTCTGTTAAGGCAAACAAAAACAACAGTGAAACCCATCTTACTTTTTCATTCCTAGTTCAAGAAAAAGAGGGCTACAATCTAGTGCAACTGTAATCACAGGTTAAGAGAGCTTCCTCAGGAGGCTTTATCATACAGTATCAAATTCCAGTTGAAAAACATGTTTGAGGAAATAACAAAAGAAATAATACTGCCTCTACAAGTAAAGAACAGTTTTGTTCAGAGAACAAGTTTTCACTAATAGTCTGGAAGTTTCTATATTAAAAGAAAGATTAAACATTATGTAATTTTCCACAACAAATAAAGGTAGGACTCCTGTGGATCTGATGTCTCCAAGTTACTTACTGAGATCTAATGATATTTTTCATCTCTCCATTTATGCTTACACTTTTGCAAGTCTGGAAGTGCCTGAAATGAATTGTTTTTACCAACACATATTTTCTGTTAAGATTTTGTTTTCACATCTGTATTCGCAGCGCTCTTTCTAAACCTGTTTTCTGAATAGCTGGAACATTAACACTGAAATAATGACTACCTATGGATTCCACAGTTCTACATGTTACTACTCTGCATCAAGTTAGGTAAGTTGCAAAAAAACAAACCCCAAAACCACAGGACCAGATACAGTCCAACAACACCATTAGACTCTACATCTTGAACAGCATTCCAATCCAAGTACTATGGAATGGGAACACCATGTAATTGCAACAGCAGCAGCTGAGAACATTCCTGCATTTTTCCAGCACCTATGCCTTTTCTTTTAGTTAACACAATGTCAAAAGAATGTTAGAATTACCATATCAAACAGTTCAAAGTTAAAGGAACCAAAAATGCAACAGTAATGCCAAGAGGCATAAAATCCCACTGTGTACCTCCACTATACTTGTTAGTTTTTAAAAAATATCTGGCAAGATCCGCTCTATTTCAGTCTATGCCCACTGCGTCTTGTCCGCTCCACCATTTACCATTGCCGATATTGGTTCTATCTTCTTGATAACTTCCTCCTAGGCACTGGAAGTATGCTAATAGGCCCTCTTGAAACCTCTTCTCCAGGTTTAATAAGCCCAGATACCTCAGTCTCTGTACACACAGCAAGCATTCAAGCCCCCAGCCATCTTGGTGGCTCTGTACTGAACTTACTCCAGCTCGTTAATGCCTTTCTGTACTAGAGAGTTCAAAACCAGGAGTGGTATTCTACACATGGTCTGAAGAATGCCAAGTTAAGGGGAATACTGTTTACTCTTCCCTCAATCTACTGTTAATAGGATAATAAGGATACTTCACCCTCTTTGCAGCCAGGGCACACTGCTAACTTACGTTCAGGCTGCTGTCCACCAAAACCCTAACCCTTTCCACAGATGCGCTCCTCAGACAGTACTGCTGCAAAGAATTCTTCCTTTGCAGGTGTAGAACTCTGCATCTGTTTTTAGAATTTCATGAGGTTCCTGCTATCCTATTCCTACCTATTATTATTTATAATAAGAATTATTATATTTAATTATAACATTAATGTTGTAATATTAATACTACATTTAAAATATTATATCTATAATAATATATTTATACACATAAAATATTATATATTATACAATATATTGAATATAGTATATGTAGTATATTTACTTATAAAATATTACATTTAATTATAATATAATATAGCTATAATATTTATTGCTATATATCTATTATTATTCATTATTATTCATATCATTATCTATTAATATTCAATATTCTATCTATTCTTATATCTGTCTATGCTGTCCTATCCCTATCTAGGTCTCTCCAAATGGCAGCTCTGTGTATCAACTGGTTCCCTTCAATTTGGTGTTTGTCTGTTTCACTGGGCCTCAGGTCAAGTATGACTCATTAACCATTACCCTCTGAGGCTGATCATTCAACCATTTTTTCACTCATCTTTTCCACCCACCCAGACTGTAATATCTTACCTTGAAGACAGGAATATTATGAGAGACAGTGCTAAAGGCCTCACAGAAGTTTAAAGTAAATGGCTCCCACTGCTCTTCCCTTACCCCTTTCTGTGGGAAAGCCAACAGGTCTGTAAGCACAGCATCCACCAAGCACATAAAATATATCCACTCTTATAAAGTTAAATTTCACGAAAGTAAATGTAAAAAGTAAGAATTAAGAGGCTATTTAAAACAAGCACCTTGAAGCATAAATACCTGCACATGTAAATACTTGCACGTGACAGAGATTATCTGCAAAATGCTTAGAAGCTCACAGTAAACACACATCACTTATTAAAAACAAGCAAGCAAAGATGACAAAAAAGCCCCAGAAAAGATAGCTTGATTTAAAAACCACATTGGAGAAGGCTCTTTTAGGTAGAAGAAGAATTTTTTTTTTTCAAGTGGATGTGGCTCCTAAACAGTTAAAAAAAAAAAAAGTGGTAGAGAACTCCCCATAAACTTCAGCTATTTAACTTGAAACTGTAAAAAAGCAGAGCAAAAATAAACTTAAAAAATCAAGTTTTTAATAACTCTCTCAATTCACAATTAAAACCTGTTCCAAGGACAAGCATGGAGATGAGAGAAATGAGTAGGCTGAATATGTGATTGAGACATGAAGGAAGAGCTCAAACAAAAGTACCAGAAAAGCTGCATGGATTTTTTCATTCCCCTGCTGCTCACCACGGAAGAGCTGATGGAAGTTGCTGGAGTTTTGCTCCAGATAGAGACAGAACAGAGAAATCATTTTAAGCAACCATCATCAGAATATAATCTAGACAAGTCACCAGGATCAGACACTATTTACCCAAAATTCCCAAAGTAAAGTATGAAAACAATGACCTAACAACTGTGGTGTGAAATTTATTTGTATAAGACAGGAATGACAAAATCAAATATTATATCATTTAAACAAAAAATAGCTTTCTGTGAGCTGTCAGTGAATTTTGGCAGATAAGTCAGGACTGTATCAAAACAGTTTATAACAGAAAAAGCAAGACTAAGCATATGGATAAATACATGGGAAGAGTCAACAACTTTTGTAGAGAGAAGTCATCACTACTAGGAGTAGCCAAAGGACTAATAAGCAGCTGCATAAGTGCGCTTTTAATGACAGAGCAGATTTGAGTTTTCAGTAAGTTTGGACAAGCTAACTGACAAAAGGTAAGAAATCTCTTAAACAAACTGTGCTAAACAAAAGGGAAAGTCCTTATGGAATTAAATAACTCATTAAAACAAAACGAAGCAAGAGCGGAAATAAACAGTTTTTCATATGAAAGATTTTGGCAGCAGAGTTACAAAAGGGTCAATGTGATCCAGCACATCTAAGATCTAGAAAGCTAGTTTGAAAAAAAGTCAAATGGCTTACTAATTATTTGGTGTAATAAAAAATAAAGCTGATCAAAAGGTACAAATGACTGAAGGATAAAATTCCATGTAAACATAAAAGAAAGGACATAGAAAAAGAAATTACACATGATGAATGATACGAGCTCTGTTACTAGTCTGGGAGAAAAAACTGAATCATCATACATTGTTCTCCAAATACATTAGCTAAAATCCCAATAGTGATCAAAAAGGAAAATCTAAGGCTAGGATCATCAGGAAATTATGAAAGAATAAAAAGAAGAAAATCACTGTGCCACTCATATAACCACAGTTTTGAATACTGTACACAATTATCATCATTATTCTGCAACGTCTTAAAAAAGTGAACGCTGAGCCTGACAAGATACAGAGAAAACAAAGACTATTACAGGTATGGGTTAACCTTCAGCTACAGAATAAATAAACCAAACAGAGCAACACAACAGAAACAGATTAACTAGGTTTACTGTGCCTAGCTCTGAACCTACAATCCAAAGAATTAGTAAACTTTTAAATGCTGAATCCTCAAAATGAGAACTTCTAGTAATTAACAAAACCAATTCAACTGGAAATGCCAAAAAAGAAGTCATTAGATTGGGCATGTCTCCCAGTTCATTGATAAGCAAAACAGACTGGACTAATGTACTCAGAGGAAAGGTTTAACTGAATGGAGTACAAAGCCAAAAAGTGACCCAGTTATCAACATACTCTCAAAGCATGCATGTGGCAGAAGGCAAGAAAAGCACAGCTTTCTCATAATGGCTACATTACAACTTTCAAAAGTTTATAAACAAATATTTCCATCTATTTAATGCCAACTCAAGAGTTTTACTAATGTGTTTTACAAAATGCACTGTCCAGTATATGCCATCAGTCGCACTATGCCAAACACAGTTAACACCTCTATGAACAACAAAACTATAGAATGTATCTTTTCAGTTCATAGAATCATAGAATATTTAGGGTTGTAAAGGCCCTTAAGATCATCTAGTTGCAACCCCCCTGCCATGGGCAGGGACAACTCACGCTAAGCTATGGCACCCAAGGCTCTGTCCAACCTGGCCTTGAACACCACCAGGGATGGAGCATTCATAGCTTCCTTGGGCAACCCATTCCAGTGCCTCACCAGCCTAACAGTAAAGAACTTCCTCCTTCTTACCCTGAGGCTCTGTCTAACCTGGCCTTGAACACTGCCAGGGATAGAACATTCACCTCTTCTCTGGCCAACCTGTTCCAGTGCCTCAACAGCCTCATGGTAAAGAAATTCTTCCTTGTACCTAACCTGAACTTTCCTGGTTTAAATCTAATCCCAGTACCCCATGTCCTATCGCTATAATCTCTGATGAAGAGTCCCTCTCCAACATCCTTGTAGGCCCTTATTAACAAGAGAGTTTAATACACAAATCTCAAACTCTAAGGACAGCTTGGGATTTGTTAGGCAGGACCATTTTTCTTAAATACAGGTAACTTGAAAAAGTAATTTGAATATTGATATTTCATAAATAAAATAATGCACAATTCTAATGAAAACAGCGTAATCAGGCAGCCATGCAATTAATATGCAAAATTAAGTTTTTATTTGCACACTTCTGCTTAAATTCTTTCCCATTTTCTAATATTTACATATTAATACAGCTGAAAAATAATTCTTGCAGCTGATATGTTGGTATCTTTATTTCCACACAGCGGGGTTCTAGTCTCTTGCAAAGGTAGATTTCTAGTAAATAGCTGTCAACAAGTCTATGCATGACTGAAGGCAAATTACAAATAGTAAAGGAACAGGGTTTTGAACATAATGCCAGCAAAATATCATGTATCTAATCCATGAAAGAATTACAGACCTCAAGACTGCTATTACTTTACTATCCATACGATTTACTTTTTGGTCTGCTCCACAGCTTTGTTTGAACTTACTTATCAATGGTACCGTTGGTACTTTACCAATAATAAGTCTCTACTTATATATGATAGCCGACATTTTTACCTTTAAATTACCTATTTTATTACATCTGCAAAAAAATATAAATATGTATAAATATTACTAGCAAAATTAAACATGCAAGCAACTTGGTTAAGTCCTTGAAAATCTCTGAATCTAACTTTTACAGCTGCTCATCAAGTGTAGGTCTTTTTTGTCCATGAAAAAAGATATGACTGGAACTGCTTCCTAAGAGTAGAATTAGGAGTAAAAGCCCCTGCATTGAAAAAAACCCAAACAATCAAAACACCCCCTCAAAAAAAAAAAAACAAACAAAACCCCATAACACCCCCCAACAAAACAACCAACCACACAGTAAAAGAAATCCAACCCACACACCACACAAACACTTCTCCCACCGCCAACTCCACAAGTATACAGCCCCTATTTCATATTCTGTGCTCTGCATAAAAAAGATCTTGGTCACTTCAAAGCACACACAACGTGAGAGCATCACTGTTTCTGCCTGTCCTGTGGAATGACATGAAGCACCAATTTTGGTCATCTTTCTGCCATAGCAGTTTAAAGTGCTGCATTTTTAATCATAATTAAAATGAAACCACCCATGTATTAATCTTTATTTGAATTACTTAAGCTGCTAACAGCTTAAGAAAGCAGTTTATGCAATTATTTAGATACTGAAGAAAAACAGTATTTTCATAGAAGCACTATTACACAGAAAACTATTTACTGTCTTCTAGCACAGAAGAGGTATTTTATCAAAGAACACCTGAGAATCACAGTATCATAGAATCACAGAATCTTAGAATGGCTTGGTTTGGAAAAGGACCTTAAGACCACCTAGCTCCAGCCTCCTGCCATGGGAAGAGACACCTCACACTAAACCATGTTGCCCAAGGACCTGTTCAACCTGGCCTTGGAGACTGCCAGGGATGGAGCATTTACAACTTCTTTGGGCAACCTATTCCAATGCCTTCACCACCCTCACAGTACCAATTGTATCAATGATACAATACAGATATTGCTGTAATATGTATAAATTCTTCAAAAGTTAGTTATAGACACAATTTTTTTCCCCATTCCTAGTGGTTTTCCCTGAATGAGGAACAAGCTTACAAAAATGTCAAATCACAGATTCCAAGTAAATCCATTAACTGTTACTAGCAAAGTG
The DNA here is from genome assembly GCF_033783945.1 of Neopsephotus bourkii. Taxonomy (NCBI): domain Eukaryota; kingdom Metazoa; phylum Chordata; class Aves; order Psittaciformes; family Psittacidae; genus Neopsephotus; species Neopsephotus bourkii. The sequence goes on from NW_026902113.1 coordinate 7,325,895, forward strand.
AAGCAGAACAAGAGATCATAAAAACAACGCAGGGCTCTTTTGGTGTTTTTTGTTTGGTTGGTTTTTTTTAATACATAAAAACACGATAACAATCACTGTACTTTCATAAATAATTTTTCTAGGTGATACCTGGAAAGCCTTTAATTATGTGTGACTATGTGAAAAGCTATGAAATAGAATTTGACTGTCTGGACTGAAAGAAAAGTATCACATGATTAAAACAAAACCCCAGATCAAGTGGAACCAAGAGTGCTGCATTAATCTTCTCTGGGCACCTGTTGTGGTTTAAACTCAGTCAGCCATGCAGTCTCTCACTCCTCACCCTTCGTCCCCCACCCCGCTCCCGGAGGGATGGGGAGAATTAAAAGAATGTAACTCCCACGGGTTGAGATAAGAGCAGTCCAGTAACTAAGGTAAACACAAATCACTACTGCTATCGCCAATATGGGAAATAACAAGGGAAGACAACACAACCGCTCACCACCCGCCAACCAATACCCAGCCCAACCAAGTAGTGATCTAGCCCTTCAGGGTAACTGCCCTCAGTTTATACAGTGGGCATGACATGCTGTGGTACGGAATACGTCATTGGTTGGTTTGGGTCAGGTGTCCTGTCTCTGCTTCTTCACGGCTTCCCCTCCTCCCTGGCAGAGCATGAGACTCAAAGTCCTTGGTCAGAGTAAACATTACTGAGCAACAACTAAAAACATCGGTGTTACCAGAGCTGTTCCCAGGCTGAAAGTCAAAACCACAGCACTGCACCAGCTACTACAAAGGAGAAAAATGACTGCTACTGCTGAACCCAGGACAGCACCACGTTACTCATAAATTTCATGTTCCGTATATTTAAATATGGACTCCAAGTAAGGAATGATCACAGGCAAAAGATTTGAAGGAAATATGCCATGGAAGATTAATGATAAGTAATGAAGACTATGTGAATGGTCTGTGAATGGCCCAGTATAAAATGGGATTAATGTGTCAGAGAACAGTATCTTCTCTCACAACTGCTACATGCCATCACATCACATAACAATGGTAATAAAATGCTAGTAATCATCAAGCCTTATCCTTTTTAAGATACAGGACTCAAGTACAGACACATATTGTCAGGGTAATTCAAGAAAAGCAAGAACTTTTACTTTATCCCTGAAGTAAAAACATGACTGACGTGGTAAAAACTCACCTTTTTTTTTTTTTTTAAATGACAATACTTAAAAGAGTGAAAAAAAATGCAAAACAACAACAAAAAAAGCAACCCTGGTAATTTGCTTCATTTTTACATAGAAATTAATTGCATTCTACAAACAAAGCAACTTTAAATGGTCAATACATCACTAGGGATGGGAAAGAGATATCCCCAGACACTCCACGCCCTGCCATACTCAGCACTATTCAAGGGTGCTTTGGTTATAAGGCAGTTATGCCCCTTTGAAAGTATGCCCCTTCAGACAGGTACCACAAAACTAACCTCGCTGGTGAAACACCAATGAGTGTGACAGATCCTGCTACACAATGTTGGCCACTACACTAAGCTGGGTTTTTTTCCTCTTTGATTAGAAGTAAGTATAGAAAGGAAAGCAATTAGCTGGGCTTAGCAGTAGTCTGAGGAATTTACTGATAATTATAAAGTACCAATTCTTATAGTCTCTACCAGGGCTTTAGATAAAATAGTCACTTTGATTACAATCTGTATATGTAATAGCATCTGAAAGCATTATTTAAATAGAGTTTATCCCAGCTCTTTCACTGTAGTTTCGCTGTCTGGCATCTCTAACCCTACAGGTCACACGTCAATTAAGCAGCCACTTATTAAATCCATTTTTCTTGAAGTAATCTTTGATCAAGTTTTTCTAAGTTATTATTTTTTTATACTTCAAAAGATTCAAGACCAGAGATCAAAAGCTTTGGGATGCCACTCCCACATCAGTTAGCGATGTCCATTTTTTATAATGAGTTGGAAGACCAGAAAGGTATTTCCTAAGTACAATTAGGAATTTAAAAGAATACCAAACTACAGAAAGTTAGATACAGTGTGAACACTTATAATACACACTGTACTTCTCAAGTATGAATATTATAAACTTAGTTCAATTCAAACATCAACGGAGTGTGTCAACTATGATGCAAGCACCTGGTGTCACAGTTAAAGGGCTTTCTTCCAGTCTGGTGAGGAACTCAAAACCTCATCTCTCAATCCTTCCCCTTCTTCCCATAAATACACACTTAAAGGTGAAATATTTATTTCTCATAAAACCAAGCAAATCCAATCACAAAATAAAATGAAATTTCAGAGGCTTCAAAATAAGCAATACCAAGTGAGGGGTTTTGAACCTCTAGTGTATCTGCTTTGAGAAAAGAGTGAATTTTTAATCCAGGCTTGAATTCAGTGAGGTGTCAAGTCAAATGGAGCTTACAAAGAAATTACCCATATTTTTCTGTATTCTGTTCATGAAATAAAACCAATTTAGTGTGTTAATTAGCAAAAACCTTTCAAGAAAGCTTTAAAAGTTTATATTAGGCAATGTAAATTAGAGCTGTTGCAATTTTATTCATTAATTATTCTAAACCTGTTAATTACCCCTATAGCTAATGTTATATCTAAACATTAATTCTTTAAAATCACTTCAAGCTAGTCATTAAAACTTCTACTGAGGGAAGCCCAAGCTATCTTTAATATGGTAGCTAAAAAACTAACGTGTTACAGAATGCAACTGAACAGACCGTATATAATTATTTTCAGTGTCAACACAAAATAACTCTTAAAAAACGGCATTCCTTTCCAATTAATGCTTTGTACACAAGTGCTCATTATTCATTTTATCATAAAAGAAGTTTGAATATTATGATGCTGTATATTCTCTGCCCTGTAAATCACATAATGCTACACTGCGGTTGGTACAGCAATATCTGTACAACTCACCTGCAAATTCCATTGTCTCTAACTCCCTTGTCATAGTTATTTTTTAGTTTCATTGTTCCTCAAATAAATGTTCTAAAATCAAAATGCACAAAGACAGACTGGAAGTTCAAAGTCAGAAGGTGGCTGAGGACATTCTTTAGAGGCAAGACAAAGGCAACATAAAAATGAAGTGGAATAAAGAATTAGAAAATTCTTACCTAAGAAGAAGAAAAACAGGTCAGAAGTTCCAGTGGGCCATTTTCACATGCTACACTACTCTAGAGCACCAACATAAGATTCAGATATTTATTTTATTATCTTTATTTTAATACGATTATGGAATGAATAGATAACAGAGTTGAGAAAGAGATGACAAGCTATTTCTCAGTGTTCCTTTTATTGTCTCTCAATGTAAACACTACTGCCTTTGGTTGAGCTTCATATATTAATTTCTCTTTAGATACCCAACACTCTAAATGCTTGGGAAAGCTCAGTAAAAGCTTCTGGAAAAGTACAGTCAAACCACTGGCACCGAGTAATTCAACTACAATAACAAAAATTGCCTTCTATCAGAACCAGAGGAACTTGCCAAAAATGAAGCACAACTCTCATATTTGAACAATAGACTACTTAGTGCAAGGCATATTGCTGAATTACATCTATTTGTTCTTCAGAACTGTTTGTGTTCTCAAGTGCTTTTGGTTTCCCCATATTTAACAGAGATGAGCTTAATGCCATTTCTCCTAAACATGAAACATGAACAGGGTTAGACAAGGGCTCTAACCACAAAACACAGTGTTCATCAAAATACTATATTTAAAAGAAGTCTCTCCAGTGTTAGGGTGAGGAGCTATAACCATCACCACCACATAAACTGGCAGCAGCTGTGAACAGCTATTTAGGTCCCACACATAAATAGCTTTGTTCCAGAAGCATGGAGAATGTTGAATTGACGGCATCAAATTAAACACAACTTTTTTGGACCTCAGCTTCTTTTTGAGAAAGGCTGTGGGAACGGAGGAGCACAGATGTCAGTACACTACATTCCCAACGCTACACGAGGAAAATGCCATCTCTTCCTATATGCTTTCCAGTTATTCTAGTTCTTTGAATCCACAATTTTAATATTACATAGCACTTAAAGTAGGAAGATTTTCTAAGAAGGCAGGAGAAGTGAAAGGTAAACCAAGCAGTTTAACAACCTTAGCTTGTAATAATACATCTTTGAATCAGGATTAATTGCTATCAGCATGTCAGAAAAACAAGCTACTTTAACAATAGATTTTGGCCATTAGGCTCTTTAACAGTGAGTATGGAAACTCATGCTGAAAATGCAGGTAATTCTACGTTTTCAAGGCACAGCATCTCAATGAACTGCAGGTCACGGTTACCTTGGGCATATTAATATCTTTCAATTCATCTCAGCCCAGCTTGACATTAAATATTTATCTGTAACTTCTTGTTACAAAAGAGCTTTTCAGTAACAATGAAAAATCATAGCTGGTAGCATAAAAGTTTGTATTAAAAGCTATAATATATAAACATTTATATTTTATTAAACGCTTTCATAATATTTCATTTTTTATAATTGGGTTGCATACAATCAAACACGCAAAGCTAGAGTCTCCACATTCAGACTCACCCTTGTCATTCTGCCCAAACAAGTGGCCAAATAATCCTGCCAAGGCAACCTTGGAGGAACTGTTTTCACAAAATGGTGTATGCTTCTCATTGGGAGATCTGAGGTAACCCATCCCTCTGAGCATAGGAAGGAACAGGAGGCCGACCCTGAAAGCATTTCTGAATGTCTGAAGTTTTTACTCTAGGAGACATAACAGAGTTGTATGCACAATTCATCTGGCTTTTTAAATGGCCAAGAAAATGGGAAAAGATGGAAAATTAGGCTGATGGGGAAAATGGCAGTGATGCTTCTCACAGGTTGTAGGATGTAAACTTTGATCTTGTATACATTCAGGGAGTGAGTTCTACTGCAGCACATGATTACTTGTTGAAATATACAGTGAAAGGTGACTTTCGTTGATGAATAATAACTTTTTGTTCTTCCTCTTTCTGTTCACAAAAAATTGTTGGGTTTTTTTTTCCTCCAGTGTAGCTATAAAATAGCAAACAGCTGTAGTAGCAGATTAAGTTGCTAACATGACAGAGGTTAAAACGAAATAGCATCACTTAATTTTGCACGCCAACACCAACAGCGCTTATGCATTAAGGAAAAAAAGCAGGTTAAAAAGCCATCTTCTTAAGATGATTTGGTTACAACCAGAAATTTAGAGCAGAAACAAGATTCTAATGCCTTATTCAAAGTAACAGCAAGTTGAAAGATAGTGCCTGCACAGGAGATTCAAACAGAGCTACTCATATCTAAGTGTTCAGAAGTCAAACACTGCCCTGGCTGAAAAACTACCTACTGAGAAGTTGCACTGGTAATGAAACTACCCAAGCTGTATGCCCGGACCCTGGCAGAGTGTACTGCAAGGAAGATGAATTACGCAAAAGGCTCAGTAAGCTTAGGGAAGGGATTGCACTTAATGCCCGGAATGTGCCTCGGCAGAATGCCCATGTCCGGCACCACTGGCTGGAATCCAAGCAGATCCATTACCTTCCCTTTATACATCGGCTTACCACATGCCTCGCTGACACCACAGATATGCCTTTCCTCCTCCCCCTTATTTTTAACTTTAGTATCTTTAACACAACTGAGATACACACTTCAGGCTATACCATTAAGAAGGATTTAAAACCCAGTTTAACACTTGGTAAATTACTGTCTTTCCAACTCTAATCTAATACTGTTTTTAAAACAAGTCAATTAAACTAATGATACAGTTCACACATGAGTTACACGAAACTAACTGTACTTGAATACCAAGCTACCTGTGCATGAACCTTTTAAACACTCCATAAACCCAGTTATTTTGACTCATAAAACCAACTATTTTGACTCCAAGTCTCAGGGGGGAAAAAAAAAACCACCCAAAAAACCAAACCCAAAACATAGTCCTTTAGGAAGTTCTTTGTAAACTGAGGGGATAGAGAAAAACCGATGATACATTTCCTTTCAAAAGTGATTTTTTTTCTTCAGTTGTAAGTACTTGCTACATCCAGTTATATCCCAATCAAGTTGAGCAACAGTATACCTTCTAAATTCTGTCCTCCCTTTCGCTCTGGCCCCAAAAGATTCATTTTGATCACAGATAAACAATACCATAACAATTTAAACACTTTTACTAAGTAAACACACTCTATTTCTGACTTAAGCAGTAGAAAGCTACCTAATATTGTCAAAACATACATATTCTTACATTGAAGACTACAACCACCTGCTTTGTTTTCAGTGGGAAAAGAAACAAAACCCAACCTAACTGGAAAAAAACTTCTGCCAGTTCTCCAGCAAATTTGCTACTACAGGAATATCTGAGGCTTTCTGTACACAAATGCAGATACCCAGGACTTCCTAGCATAATTGTTATGCTCAAGTGTGGCCTTGTGACTTAACAGAAGGCTGCTAAAATTCCATACCAAACCTGGCATGATGAACACAGCTATTCCCATGCTGATAACGAGAAGAAAAAACTAAATTGCAACACTACCTGCCAACACACACACAAAAAAACGGGGAAGCTTTTACTCCTCCAGCAAAACCCAATCCAGGCTTCATGGCTCATGTATCTGCTTGCTGCAGTGCGTGAGAACCCTGTCATTAACAACAACCTCAACATACAAGGTGCTGTATAAGAAACAACTGACACAAAGATAATCCAAGTTTATAATTGCTAGGTAAATTTTTTCCATGTAATGAAAACTTACCTACCACTTTATTCCCCCCTTCTTCTTTAAACTTACAATTTTCCCTAGTTTTTAAAATGTGGGAAGTGATCCTTTCCCCATTTCAGTCTGGAGAAATCTTAAAGGTCACTAGCCCTCAACTCCACAAAACAAGAAAATAAGCTATACAGAGCAAACACATTGTAAGGAAAGGAGAAACTGAAATATGAATTCTACCAGATAAAGTAAGTGATCAGGTTTTTACAGCCCTTTTTCTATTATTAAAGGCTTGTTTTTCACTGTGGTAAGTAGTGCAACTTGGCATTTCAATAAAATTTCTTACCACGAGATTCATCATGAATCTTTACTGTAAGGGTGGGGAGGCACTGGAATGGGTTGGCCAGGGAAGTTGTGAATGCTCCCTCCCTGGCGGTGTTCAAGGCCAGGTTTGACAGTGCCTTGGGTGACATGGTTTAGTGTGAGGTGTCCCTACCCGTGGCAGGGGGGTTGGAACTTGATGACGTTAAGGTCCTTTACAACCCTAACTATTCTGATTCTGTGAATACTAGCAAATCATTCACTATCATTAAAGTCACATTACTGTTCATAATACTGAGAAAGTATCTCAGCTTTCACTGAAAAACATACAGTTAAGAAGTTTCAAACCTGGACATTCAAAACTGGTAAAAAGAATCCACGTGATCTTACACAAAATCCTTACATTTTCAGCCAGTTCAATTTTAAGGCTTGATTTATGATTCCTGAACACATATGACTACTGCATCACTCTACTATGAAGTGCAACTTAGTCTCTTGTCAAAACATTGTTTTACCATTAACAGGTTGGTTATATATTTATAAGTAATTTACCTACCATATAAAACAGGAATTTAATGTCTTTGAATGTCAGACATTTCATGGACACTTATGAATAATGAGAAATTAATTATGCTATTGCATATATTTATTACATAAACTAACATTTCTTGACCCAACTACAATAACACAGGGTTGCTTTCCCCAGTCCCTTATGCATATAATCAGTTCCAAAAATACAGCAGAGCAAATTCTAAGTGGAGAGGAGATCCACTTCCTCTCCCCTGCTTCCCCTAGTATAAAAGTTTTATATTAAGTAGAAATATCGCAGGACCAAAACTGAATTAAGGACATTTTTACTGCAAAAGCAGAAGAACTGCTTTTATGAACTGCCTATGGTGTAAGTTTCTTATATTCAGCAAAATATCCCAGTATGAGAAATTATTCATCTGATATATAGGCATAAGCTTTGCCAGCACGCTAACTTCAAATTCCGTTCTCTGCTTTTTGCAGAGTATGGCCTCCAGGATCAATACCCTATCCGCAACCAAAAGCACATCACTGTTGTCTCATGGTTACCTCATCATAACCTGGTCATCACCAGTTGCTCATTATCTGTCTATTCAAAATGTACTGACATTTGACAAAATGTACTGTAGTCTACAGCACGGTGTAGTGACCAAAAGCTTATGCAATTTTCCCAGTTACAGCAGCTGGACGAATAAAGAATATTGGTGCTATCAACTTTGTTTTGCCAAACACATTCACAGGGACACTAAATGGGTTAGAAGCATCCCTCAGGCATGCAGTAATGGGAAACTTGACCATCTCTATGTCTGAAATAACAAAATAACAGTCCAGATATGACCTCCAGGATGACAAGGAACACTGTAAGCATGAAGTGCAACACACTTCAAAGAACTACTAGCAATTTCTAAATTCATTTGTGGTGCTCTAGTCAGATCAACTGGGTATTTCTGATGGTCAGAAGCAGATGTATGCAACAGGAATTTATAGAAGTGATATGCGATCACACATGCTCTACTGAACCATATGGAAGGGTCTGATTCCATCATATTAACACCACATCCAGAATTTAATCTCTACAAAGCCTGGCCCAGAGCCACGGTGTCTACTTCCCATTAACTGCCACCTTCTAACTGTATTCAAAGCCAAGCCCAGTCCAGCCTTTCTGCTTCAGCAATGGAGGGAGCAGAGGCAAGCATTGCTTCCTGCTGGCAAGTGGCAGTGCAGAGCAGTACCTCACATGGAGTCTCCTGGTCCTGGAAGTGATGAATAGAGAGTGATGTAACCTGCAGGTTACGTAAAGGAGAGAAGACCCAGGACCGTCTGCACAACTTCATACAGCAGTGTCTGTTGTAAGGAAGAGGTTCTGCAGAGAAGACTCCCAGACCCACCAAAGATCTAATTAACAAGTAGAGGATGAAGCAACAAGAAAGATGCCCTATTACTCCCACAACTACAGTCTCACAAATACTTCCCTCAAAGGATTCATCCATGTGATGACTCTTGGGATAATCACTCCCTGTTTGCTGTCTGTATGAGTACTCTGCAATACTGGAAGTGGTACCTCCTCCCACCACTGCCACAGAGAATGAGTGTACACTGCATAGAAAAAGCTATCTGCAGTGAGACTTTATATACTGCTTTAAGAGTTTTACAACAAGGAATCTGACTCTGAACTGCAATTTTTTTTACAATGCATCTTGATCACATTGCTGTCTTTTCAGAAGCAGTACTGTGGGGGAACCTCTTCAGCCCAAATTAGAAAATGAGGTACCCATGATAAACATACACAAAGCAGATGGCACATCAACAGTGAAAGTGCATTAGTTTTTACAGAGGTGTTTACATAAAGAATCCGGTATTCATTCAAAGTCTGCTTAATTAACACTCAGTATTTCTGGTGCACCTGAATCTTTCCATTTTTCTTTATATTTTTCACTTTTGAGGCTGAAGAGAAGTAAGAAAATAAAACTGAAGAACAACAATCAAACACCATTTGGAAATATGACATTGTCAGTTTTCCAAATTTAACAGCAGCTGGGAAAAAAGTATGTCAGCAATTTCCTACCATGTTTTTCTGGGAGACTGAGTAGGAACATTCCATACAACAGGCATATTCAGAAAAAAAGAAACACTGTGTTCTAGGAAAAGTAATTTTATACACTTTATGCTGTTTACTGCCCATGATGGTTCTTCAGCTAAGTTGAAAATACAAAGTTTTGAATAGATTTAAAAATATCCAGAAACATATTTTCATTAGCTTTTACTGATTTTGTTTTCCATGTTGAGTCCTTCCCAAGGTCACAGTCTAAATTCTGCTACTTACAATTTTTAGGTCTTCAGTAGTCTTTTTCAAGAAAGTTGAGAGAGCTCAGGAAAGGCAAGCACAAATTTCTTTACGGAAGTGCTTAACCACAGCCCTATGTGAAAAAATGAACAACCATCCTTTCCTAGAAGGAGAAATACTGCACTAGTAACACACACACATGCAACAACCACCAAGCTACAAAAAAAATAATTTCCAGCTCTGATATAATACAGAAAATTATGTACTTTGAATGGTAAATTATAATACACATTTTAATTGTATATCACAAAATAAAGCATGGTTAGCTATTATAAATTAACCCCAACATATTTTAAGATTTTATTGAGAAATTTCCATAGGGGAAGGTCTGGCTACATGCACATGAAAAGAATTCACAGAGCTTAAAAAAACCCCATCACTTAAGTAAAGAATAAACAGCAGCATGCACTGCCACATAATCTGCTCAAGGGTTAGAAGAAAATAATTTCAGACAAAATAAGTCACAGCACAAGAAAAGCATCTGCACATTGTAGAGCTCATCCAACTGGGCATCAATGGAATCTGCATATTGTTTAAGTAGCTCTATTTCCATCACTCAGTTGTTCTTCATGTGCTGATAAACATCCATCACCTAGCCACAGGATTTTTGTAGAATCAGAATATGAAAGGTTACACTTCTCTAACTGTAAACTTACTAGAACATGTGACCATGTGGACGTTTTCTATATGGCTACTCTGCACCAAAACAAAGTAACTGTTATGCAGGATGGAGCCCTGCTTTCCAGCAGATTGATGAACTGGTGGGAAAGGAATGAATGAATTCCCTGTTTTGCTTTGCTTGTGTGTGCGGCTGTTTGCTTTGTCTATTAAACTGTCGTTATCTCAACCCACAAATCTTCTCACTTTTTGCTCACTTCTACACTTTTCCAATTCTCCCACAAGTCCCACCAGGTGGGAGTGAGCAAGCAGCTGTATGGTGCTTAGCTGCTGGCTTAGGTTAAACCATGACAGCTCACTGCAAAATGCAGAAAAGCTACTCTTCAGTCGAAATGGATCTCACAAAGAACAGTTATGCATTAAGAACCAGAAGTCCATCTAACGTGAACAACTAAACCAAGTACCAGTTCTCCTCATTCATCTCCCTATTGAAAAGTACAGATTTCATGGTAATGCTTTACATTCGGTAAAAGCAACCTAAATTGCTCTGGGATACCCAGGTTTCAAATTGAAGCACATTTTGTGTTGTTCTTTTGTCTTTGGAGATTACAATGTTTATTCCTGCTATTTCACATCTTCAGCAGAAGCCTGTCATTTTTTATTATTATTCCCAATTACAGCAGTGATACTGTTGTATTCCTTTATGCCTAGGACCATCAAGCACATTTTTCAGTACAAAAGGGCACCAGATGTTTTATCAATCAACTTTACTGCATTCCTAAAAACCATATTCTAATGTGTTCCCCTCACAAAAATGAGTAAGGGAAAACATTTCATTTTGTGACAATTCCAGACTACTGAGACCACTAGCTCACTTTGCATTCAGACTATTTAAGGTTACAAAGTAAAGGTTTTTTACCTTTTTACCACTATGTTAGTCTCCAAGCTAAGTATCATTTTGATTTTGCGCTTCCTTACAAAACATCCAACTACCAAGGAAATCCACAGCTGCTTCAAAAACAAACCTAGTGAGAACTAGTACAAAAGCTGTACTGTAGCAGCCCCAGACTAATTCTTCTGTTGGTTATGGCATTAAGATCTGGTGCCTTATAATTTTCAAAGTTTTAGAAAAGAAGAAGCAGGTGTTCAAATAACATGGTCAATATGTAACCAGGAAGACTTCTGTACTGAAAAACAAAGTTCACATTGACAGTTTTGAAAGAATATAATATAATTATCAAGTCCATTTCACCACAGTGAGCAATATGACAGTTCAGAACTTTCCAGTTTTCTCTTTGGCAAGATTTCACTTTGGCATGTGCACAAAGTCAAGTTCAAAGCCCAGCCTGACTTGGCAGCACAGAGCCCTCTGCCTCTCACAGGGCCACCAGAAGGAGCCTTTGATGGAACTTCAGGCAGAATTCATCCTTTAAATTCTTGGCACATCTGACAATTTAGATAGATTAGAGATGTTTAAAATAAATGCCATAACTTTATTATTAACACAGTATTTTTTTTTACTGCATTCGCATAATCTGTACATGAAGTATAGTTTGCATATGCATATGCATACTACTATATACTTACTAATATATAAAGTATAAATTCACATTACAGATATGTATATGTAGTATGTAAAGCTATGATATAGCTTGATATGCAGTTCAATGTATTTTAATATTGCATTATAATTTAGTAATAGATTATCAATATAATGTGGCAGCATCTCAAGTAATATACCTTACCAAATAAAATGCTTACTTTAAAATAAAGGCAAGATTAAGGAAAAAGGTATTTCTGTAAACACTGATTTCCTTCATTTCATATAAATTTTTCATATATGCTAGATTTAGTCTCTGCAGTTCTTGCAGGCAAAGGAGTTTCTCCACTCATTTAGCAAAAAAGCAGGGAAGGTATCAGGGCTGATAAGATAGTATTTGCTAGCTACATCAGCTGTAACTGCTTTTTATGGACTCCATCAGCTCAAGACAGTCACTCTTGAAATTTCTCCTGTCCTGAAAGGGACACAAACACCTTGAGGAACTACTTTAAATGCTGTTTGGTGTTTAAAGGTGACAAGACTCCCCTCTCTTGTCTTTCAGTTCACAGTCTAGTAAAAACCTTCACGAGTAGCAGTAAGGAGATATAGCCTACTACATGTATTCTGAATGAGCATTTCACAGTTTCATCTGTCATTTATCTGTGACAGTTATTTATCCTTAATGATTATTTTAGCTAGTGTCTTTCTGGAATATTATTCAAACAAAATTAAGCCAAGTTACATTAAGTAATCTTATAATAGGAACCAGAGGAAAAAAAGAAAATTAGACAACATTACAATGTATCAAAATTTAGTGACTTAAAAGTACCCAGTGCAGAAAACAGCAGATAGAATAAACAGACCTAGTGCTATTGTTACAGCTATCACCAGTGAAGTGGGTATTAAATTTTCTTCACAGCACAAATTAAAGTAGATTTGAAGTTATTTCTTTTTCTGGATACCTTATGTTTCCAAGATGCTGACCCGCTTCTTATGAATAGCCACATTCAGCCAGCCACAGTCTCTACACAAATGTCTGCAAGGAAGTATAACACAGAGCAATTCTGCTAGTCCAGCAAACAAATTTGAAAACAGTACAGAACAGCAGCAATGGGAGAATAGATGCTACTGCTTGCACACAACATATTATTTCTCATTAAAAAAGACTAATTACTGTCCTGTTCAAAGTTCTGGTTTGTTTGGTTGATTTTTTTGTTTATAAAACAAAACAAGCCAGAACTTCCATCTAAGCAACCAGATAAAAAAAGATACATTATGTTATCTGTTTGAAGCCATCTAGATTATTTACTGGAGAAAAAGTCTTGTATCCCAGTAAATAAATAACAGATCTTCTCTGGGATTTTTGCGGATCTTTGTCAAAAATCAGGATATTATTTTTGGCAATTATTGCTATTCAAAAGAGTATTCTTTTGATTTTCAGGCAAATTATTATCTGTTTATGTTTGTCCACTAACATAAACAGCCAAAGACTCTTAAACACTAACCTTTTATTACACTGCAATTAAAATAATAGCTAAAACCACAACAAAACCATGCAGCTTAACTCACCCCATCTGTCCACATGTATCAAAATGCCAACAAAGAATGTCAGTTAGATTTTATTTAATCACTTAAGTCATATAACAAGAGTGAATTCAAGCAAAAGGTGACAGATCAGATGAAAGCTAGGGGTCAAGGTTAAAATTTAACTAAGACTACATTTGACATCATGTTGTTTTAGTATCAATGAAGACACCTGCACAAAGAATCTCCGTGCACACAGAGAAGGGAATAAATGTAAATATTTTCAAAGCCAAAAATTTCAGGATATAAATATCTCACATTCAAAAAGCTGAGAGGGATAGTGTATATTTAAAGTTCAGAAACAAATGCACATCCATAAGTAACATTTAAGTCTATAATTAATTATAACATCATGGTCCTACAGATTCCATACTCTCAATACCACATTCTATTTTAGGCATATAACATGACAATGTCTGTATGACACCAATGCTGAGAATGATGTTTGCGATATATTTAATATCTCAGTTATTGATTTAGACTGCTTGGTGGACACCTGATACATACAGTATTTCCATAACACAGTGAAATACAGAATTAAACAAGAGGTAGCTAAGGTTACCCTGGTTGGCTGCACAAGAGGAACAGTTTCAGAAATACTGAAGTATATTTAGGAAAAACGAAAAACAAGATCAGGGTAGGCTGAGCTGGCAATCTAATTCCAAAGGGCTCTTCTTGCAGAGGAGATTCATATTTATTGATGCTTAAGAAGTGGATGAATGTTGTTTAAAAATGCATTTTTGAATTTTCATAATATTTTGGGACTGCTAATTGAAACTCATTAATTCTAGATGAATCAGAAGGCAACAATATTATGAAGGCATTTAAATGCACAGAACCAAACCAATTATATTGTCGTACTTCAATTTGCTTCTAAGAAGGATGGTAATGAAAAAACTTAACAGGAATGTATTCATATGATATACCAGAGTTAGAAGGCATATGCATGAACTGTGTTTAACTGTCCTTTTGTAGCCATAGACTATCAATATCTCAGTCATGTAATAAAAAATTGACTACCCATTTCCTGCTCAAAACCAGGCAGTATGTAATGCATCTACCTACAGAGCTGACTGCCTTGTCGTGACCTAAAATAACACTTTTTGTAATATTTATTGAGCCAGTAAAAATAGCAGTGAAGAAACAGCAGGATGTAAACCATGAAGTTGACAGAGGGATGCTACCACACGGTGACTGCTCACTGCACCTCAGTAAAAAAAGTCACGGGTTCAGGGCACCTTGAATCAAACTGCGTCCCCCAGAGGCTGCCAGTTTTGCAGATTCTTCAGTGGGAAGAAGATTTGAAGGCATCATCTGGCAGATGGTTCAAGGTCCCAACCTGAAGATGCAGTGAGGAATCCTCTAACACCTTTCCATGTGTGCTATAATCAGGACAGAAATCCAAAGCTGTGCAGGGGATCACTGCCTGGCTCCATGCACTGCACCCTGGTCTGCTCCATACAGCGTAATACGTTCTGCCACACAGAGAGAACAACTGTCAGCAGCAAAACAAGATGCAAGAAAATGGAAAGACAACATTTTAAGGATGAGACAAGGTAAAGCAGGAGATAGATTTAAAAAAAAAACAAACCAAAAAATATAGCCCTTAAAGATGCTCCAAACTACAACAGCAAAGTAATTTTAATGATTTTTACATAGTCTTGTTTTAATACACAGATTTTAAGCATTAATGATGTGATCATGTGGGCAGGTTTGCACCAGCTGAATTCAAATATGAGGCTTCTCTGAGGTCTGCAAGCTATCACCGAGTCGCATGTTTGATGTGGATTAAAAACATTTTCATTAGGTTTCAAAAGCCTGTTAAAGCATTACACTGCAGACTTTTATTTTATACATGCTTAATTTTACTTTGTGTGCATCCTAGTAATCTCTTGCATGTGCTGCTACAGCTGCATTCTCAATTAATTTCTAATAGAATAAAGACTCAGACATAAACACTTTTAAATATTACTTAAGACACAAAATCTATTCTAGGATTTTTGATCCAACAAAAGTGGACAACTTTTTTCTTTTTATGTCAGAGTAAGAACAAGAATCTTTCTGTATATTTCTCAGATTACACTGTACGTATTCTTTCTGGTTTTATTTTAGAAACACAGTCCTCCCTCAAGGCGATTCCATACATGATTACAAATCCTTATGCAATTTCATTCCAGGTTCTATATTTATCAAAACACTTAATAGCAATGTTCTTTCCTCAGCATGAACCAGGCTTTTAAAACAGATTGCAAAGAGACCCCCACAAAAAGTCCCATTCTAACAAGATTTTTTAATGACTTTACAATTTCAAATGCTTACACATAATTCATGGATTCAATAGCTCCTACACAGACGTACACTTTTTTATATTTGGTGACCAAATTCAAATTTCACATATATACTTTGTCAGGACCAAAAATCCTTCACATGCAGTTATTATGCACAGCTTGCCTTCCTAAGTATTATCTATTTCCAAAAATATTCAGAAATATACAGAGTGAGAAAGTGTGAGCTAAAAGTAGTGCAAGCATAATCAAAGCCATTAAGTGGTCCCGCATACAGAGGATGTGTAAAAACCCACCAAAATCCCACAGCTACGCACTCCTTCTTTCCACTGCTCTGAAGAAGCTGCTTCAACTGATCTAAACAAAATGTTGGTTTTGACAGGCACTCAACTCATTACATCTGTTTTAGAAGCATAGGTATTTTGCATGTTTATGCCAGAAGCTACTAATCACTAAACATGTTAACACTCTTATATTAGACATTATTTTGCAAATCATCTACTGATTTAGGCTGGAAATTTTACCTGAGTGAAAACCATGCACAATACACCACAACTTGTCTGAAACAATTATATCTCAGAACTCATCTCTTTGGAGACACAGCGCACATTTCAAAGCGTCACCAAGAAACACAGACAGAACTTCAGAACTTTATAAACGAGTTTTATCAACTTCCAAGTCTGGGAGTCCAGAGACATCTTCCAAACTCCTGATAAACTTAAGAGTTATATTTAATTTAAGCACTCTCCCTAGATTATCCTATGAACTGTGGCACTGAGTTTTACAGAGCCCTAGGAATTGTAAAGAGGTACTCCAAGTATATTATTTTCCCTTTCCCATAGTGGCAGAATCAAGTAGGTCTTCCGTGAACAAACAGGTGTTTAGGGAATCCTGTGCAGTACTTTGGTTTCTTTAAGTAGTTTAAGGCAGTAGTTACAAATAATTTTTTCTGGTGGTTACACATGTAGCCCTGGAAAACTGATCTAAGCTCCAGTTTCAATCATTAGAAGTATTTTAGTTGCTTGGAATAACAGTTTCCTTATCATTATAACACACAGTTACCACTATGTGTGTTTTATCTTTGCTTCTCTTAAGAATCATTAACATTGGAAAATGGTGAAACATACAATATTTGTTTAAGACCTCCAGGACAGGAATCAAGAATCTTCTTATCTGTAAGAACTGTAGCACATTGCTGATGCAACACTGCAGTAGTAGAAAAGGTAAGATAGAGAACCAAGTTCACTGCAATCATGTAACAGAATGTACCAACAAGAACAGCCAAAAAATGCTGTTAGTAAACTGTGTTTTCCTCTTTACCTCAGGTAAGCAGTATCAAATTTTAAATACCAACTAATGCTCCCATAACCACAGAAAAAGAATGCTAAAAAAAAGTATCATATTTATCAGCAAACAGAAAAGACTTCGCACATGAATAACTTCATATAAGTGCTAGTAACAACTCCAGTCAGTCTCATTTGGAAAACAGTGACTTCGACTGAGAGCAAAATGTGACACTCTGCAAGGACGGCAACTTTTCAGTGGTGAATCAAATTATGTTTTCTTTCTGACGCTAGTGACTAAACATATCCATAAAAAACTCAGCAGGGGCAGGAGATGATGACTTTGGCAGCCTGCTGCTTCTCAGTTTCCTTATCATTTGCAGTTTGTGCACATACAAGATCGATGCTGTGATTCCAGGTTACAAATGCCTTTGGCGTGGGGAGGCAGGAGTCGTTTACTCTCATAAAATGAGAGCCTCCCAATGTGTGCCATTCCAAATTCACTTGCACGCTCTTTGACAATCAGGCACTTGATCCTTGACCTTGATAACGGGAACCTAACTGACTGCAAAGCTGACTAGTGATAAACAGCACATTTTAACCAAATAATTCCATCAGCTTTAGGCCATACAGTGCCACATTAGTATTGCAACCTGCAAACTCCGAGATAATAAAGACACAGTAGACAAAACTGAAAGTCTGATCAAGGTTACAAAACATACGCCATTGTGGCATTTAAATTACACTACTAATGAAGAAAAACAGCCTATATAGTATAACTGCAGTGTGTAGTGCAGTTTGTAAATTTTTATCCTGTCTGTCTTGGTTTGAGTAACAATAAAAACATTTTAAGTGAAATTCAACATAAATCTTCATTCTAAATTATTGGTAGAACAAAAGCTTTTACACACTGCCAGCCCCTTTATACAAACTGACCAGTTTGTTTCATGTAAAAAAATAAAAATAAAAAAAATCCCCCCTCCCCCCCAAAAAAATTAGGTTTTCCCAGCACAGGCTGTACCTAGTCTAGGATACTGTCAGTGTAGCTTCACTGGTAAATAACAAGTGCAGATAGAACTAAAACATTGTATCCATTAAAAAAAACAAACCACAACAAACAAACAAACAAACAGGATTACGTTAATTGTGCTATAAAATCTTTGTACAGGAGAGATTTATAATCAGCGCTAAGGAATTATTCCAATACATATTAGTTGTGCATTTCTAAACAGTAGATCAGCAAATAGAGACTGAAATAAGTTCATAAAGCACTTACTGAAACTCAGACAGTATGAAAGATTACATCTGAGGTAATCTTACGCTAAATTTATAAAGTTTCGTTATTAATATGCTACTTGCTTAATGTAAGTTCTCAGAACACACAATGGCAGTGAAAAAGCTGATAAACAATTGGGCCAGAGAAAGTTTAGAAAACCTCCCAAATCCGAATATTTATTGCCAGAATAAACAACAATTATATTAGAAAACAGTAACCAAACATAAGCCACTAGAAATTAAAACAGACACTCCCATACAACTCACAAAAAGAAAACAGATCAACTGAACCTGTAGGACCTTTGGTTCTGCAATGACCTGTAGGCAGGCTAGACTTCATTCACTCTTGAGCAGAAGTCAGAAGTGCCAACAACCAGTATGTGTGGGATTAAACCAACTGCAGCAGTACATGAGGACTGGGATTAAATAAAGATATCAGATCCTAGGTGCCAAAGGTATCTGTCTTTGATTTTAAAATAATTAAAAGCTTTACAAAAGACTAAATACTGAATTTACAGAACTTTAGCTTCACAGTGTTGTTTGCCAGCTTCACTAGTGAATCGTAGCTCTAAAGCTGTCTAAGAAGGAATAGCTGAAAAAAATTCTATTTTGATAGAAACTAGTTTTATTGAGGCTAATAGAAAATCTAAATGGAGTTATCAACTTCAACTACTTAAACTAAACAGCAAGTATTTACAATGAAGACTTTGCTGAAAAACATCACATAACATAATATTCTGTTGGCTCTTTACAGCATTGATGTACATTGTCACTTTGTCAGCTTCACTTTGTCAAGTATTATAAGTAATTACAACCTATTTTGCAGTAATTAATTCCCATGGATTTAGATGGGAAACCAGGAAGCAAAATCTCACTGCATTCTCAAGAGCAAATGCTAGGCCTGGTTGATGAGATATAAGCATAAATACTTCCATTACATATTCCTTTATTTCTACAATGATAATGAAAATAATGTTGCTTAATTTCAAATACTTGCTTTAACCTATATTACTAATCTATGCTGCAAACATTTCCCCTACATAGCATACAGCAACACGAACAACCAGTTCAGAATTGGTTGCCAGTAAAATCAAAAGCAAGGATGCTTAAGATTGGTTATAACAAAAAGGAGTTAACAATAGAATGTAAAGTTATCCACTGTTAGAATGTGCAAAGCATCTCCATTTAACTGCACAAGCTCTGAACTGAACAAATATCACTTCAAAACATGACATTAATGCAATGTGCCTGTTTCAACACTGTTTTGCTTTTGAGTATTTCCTATTTCTGTCAATAAAAAGCTACAAGGAGCATCTAAACTTAAATGACTCGCAGCATGCTACTTGGCTCTGTTGCTCTATCCCTGACAGCTTTTACAATCCAGTTCCTTCCACTTTCAGTTTATTTTCCTTTGTGTTATGCTCTGCACAGCCAGTTCTTAGGTAGCTAAAAAAAACCTCAATACATTAATTGCAGCAACATGGAGTACAAGACATATGGAGAACTTTTGTGTGCAACTATAACAGCATCTCAAACAGTCTTTTATGGACAAGGAAGAAGTTTAAATTGAATAAACTACTTAACATTGGCAGAGTCCAGCAATTTATTAACTCAAAAAAATTAATTGAATAAGCGAATACATATGCGAAATTGCTCTCAACAACAGGGCTTTTTAAATATAACACAACACTTCCAAAAAAATCATGTAACTGAATGTAAAATTCTATTCTGTTGGTTCTTTAAAACAAAGATATGTTTCCAGTAGGATTACCAGTGAAACAGCAGATGCCTTCCCTCACTATGACCTGTATACAGAAAACCAGCTTTAATATGCTATCCAAGAAATCAGAAGTAATAGTTAACCTGTTTAGAAACATGTTTATTTAAAAAAAATGGAGTTTCCTAAGAAGATGCAGCTTAGAAATTCCACAACTGAGACTGCAATATAAAAAAATACAATTATTCTTGCTCTTGACTGAAGAATGAAGATTGATATCTGTGTCTGTAGTTCAGCCTATTCAGTATGTTGAGACATGACACTGAAGCACACAAACTGTTGTACATTTCCAGAATTTTATAAACATAAGTAGATTAACACTGACCTCTTCCCCCATACCATCAAAACTCTCTGGCCTAAAAACATTTAGTTCTTCCAGTCTTAAAATACCTGACCAACTTTAACTGGCAGTAACAACTTCTCTGAAGGAAGAACGGAAAAATGCTCATGACCTCCATAGAAACAATACAGTTGGGAAGCATAACTGTATTTTGAACTTAGGAAAAATTATTTTGTAAATAATGAGCATCTGTCCTTGAACACAACCTTCTGAGTCTGCACTGATGTTCCAAGGCAAACTACATGTTAACATCCACAGCACAGCATTTTGAACGTACTAGGAGAAAATCATTCTATTATGTGTGAAGCATTTCAAAGAAAGTACGAGATACGAAAGCACTATTCTTGCGAAGTATTCTTTTTTTTAATGGGAAAAAGGTGCACAACTGACTAACAACACCTGACGTGCAGACCGGACGTTATGGAAGTAAACAATCTCTGAAAGTTACCAGCAAAGTGTGGAGCTCTAAACAGGCCGTGTGCTTGTGCAAACCACACAGGATCATCAGGTTGCACGACTAGGGCTGTAAAGAGAGCAGAGGAAACGCTGGGTGCTAAGGCAAACCCTGCCTTCTCTCGCGGAAGAAAACGTCAAACCTCTTGTCAATTGGGGAAGCAGGACTAGTGTAAGTGACACGCTGATGAGCCCGGCTGCTGCCAAGGAGCCAAGGACGCGCAGTAACTGCTGGGCGACCTAAGCGACGAGGGCTCCCACAGCCGGGTTCTGCCTCACAGAGCTGAGGCAGGAGAGGTCTGACCACTACGAACCCCTGCCCGCCCACAGCCCACTCCTCCACACCCGGCCCCGGCTCCCCGCCGCGGCCCACCCGGCCCTGCCCGTCAGCGAGAGGCGAGGCTGCCGGAGCGGGGATGCTGCTGCCACTTTTTACCTGAGCCAGGACCATGGTGAACACGCCCGTCCGCCCGCTGTAACACGCCGCCAGGGAGCCTCCCCAGACCACGGCTGCGGCGGCGACCCTCCAGCTGGGCAGGCGCCGCTGGCTGCGAGGGAGCCGCAGCCCGGCGAGCCGCCCCCTCAGAGGAGCGCGGGCAGCTGCCACCAGCACCGCTCTCCACGTCGCCATCTTCCCGGAAGCTGCGGTGGCGCCACCGACATCGATCCGGCCCTTTGGCCGCATGCGCAGAGCCGGGCCCGAGGCCGCGGGACCGGTCGGCAACGACCCGGGGGCGGGAGCTGTTTCTCCCTTTGGGAACGTGCTGGCCTAACTCGACCGGCGGGAGAGAGGCTGCCTGCACAGTCGTAGGGGACGGAGCTGGCAGAGAGGTAATGCACGCACAGGTGTGCAGGGTCTCACAGCAGTGACCGACGCCGCAGGGCTGCCTTCCTGTCTTAGAAACGCGCCGGGCTCCCGGTCTCTCACCCCTGGGCCTGACATGTCTCTCAAAGGTGAGGGGTGGTGGCCGGGCCCCGTTTCAAGCGTTTCGTTGAAAACAGCTCAAATGGAGGGGCAGGTCGGCGGGCAAAGGCTCTGCGCGGCCGACCCGGGCGCTCCTCCGGGCAGAGAAGCGGAGGGCCTGACCGCTTGCTGGCCTCGCCTAGCGGGTACCTGGCGGAGCGGGAAGGAGGTGTCCGGAGTCAGGCGTTTCGCTTTGTATCAGGGAGGACAGTAACCAAGGCCTCGCCTGTGTGCTGGAGAGTGAAAAGGGGCGATGCTTGTAGCTGTCCTCCGCCTGTGTTTCTCACAGCTTCATGTTACTTGAAGTGATTCTTCCAGAGCTTTAAGCACTGCAGAGTACACGAAGAGCAGTGGGTCACAAACTGGGTTTAAAATTCTGCAGGAGCCCAGTATGCAGAGTATGGCAGGTCTGGTGAGCTTGCACTAGCTGGGCTGACCTTACACAGAGTGCTGTGCCGTTGGGGTTTTCCAAGTGTCAGAGATGTCAGGTATGGATGCGGTGCTATGCTTATGTTCCAGACAAGAAACAGCAAAAGCAGTAATACATTTAGAACATCCTTTTCAACGGCAGAGTAGGTTTTCTTGTTAAATACAGGTGACAGAAGATACACTTACAGAAACTGTTATGGTAGAGGTGATAACTGAGAACATTACAGATTGACTTGACCAGGACTGATGACTTATGTCAAAGAAAACTATTCACTGTGAATGCTTCAAAATGCTTTTTTTGTCCACTACCATAGTTTTAACAAAGCTCTCTAGGCCTTGATAAGATTGAACTAGTTGATCACACTGTAATGTTAGTTGATCACTTTCAGACATCTGGCCATCTGGGAATCAGTGAAGAAGTGGAGAGGAAGCTGAATGTCATTTGCACATTGGCAATGCCAATATCCATATTTTTGGAGTTGTTGACCTAATGGCTCCATGTGAATGTGGGAAGAGACTGAGGAAAAAACTGCTGTATACAGTTTTCTAGTCTTTGGTTAAAGGCCTTTAGGAAGTACTCCGTCCATGTTAGCAAATTATAACTTTCACCTCTTTTTTGATACAACAGCCAGTACTGTGCTATTAACATTACAAATGCTGTGGTACAGGCTCTTAAATATGGAAATGCCTTTTTGCCCTCTATCCACTGACAAACAGGGATCATCCATCAGTGCCATTGAAGGAATGTTAGTTCACTGTCCTTCCCTGGCCTGAATTCGGAGTCATGAATTCAGTTTCATAGATGGTAATTTCAATCATCTAACTAATGGAATCTCAGAATTTATCCAGTCTTCCATTAGCATGTGTTGTTCACTGAGTGTCATTCTGTGAAGTGTTTGAGACATCCTCAGGAATGTGCCACCTGAGTCCTTAATAGGACACAAACCCTTCAAAAACACCTTCTCTGTGGAACACAGATGACTGCTCATTGCAAAATCACCCAGGAGTGCAACATGCAGGGTGAATGGTTTCCATCTCCACAGACTAATGTACGTTGCATAATCTTTTTCCTATCCCCAGAGACCTAAAAGTAACTCATACAGGAAAATACTTCCTAATCCCCAGATCCTGTAAAACAGCAGCAAAATCTCTATTGTCATACACAGACACACACTGCAGAATTCCATTTCTGCTGCAGAGATGTTAAAATCTGGAACAAATTCTTTTTTCCCTATTTCTGCTCCCCTCTAGACAGACAACATATTTTCCATCCCAGTCTTACAGTTTGACACTGAATATTTACACAACACATTAAGAGTACTTCCCTTTCTGCGTCAGCCAATAACAAGCATTTCATGAATGCTGGCAACATCCCTGAAATCTTGTAAAGGATGGCTGAGAGATCTGAATTCTGAATGCAGATCCCTTGACATGGAACACACAACCACAACACAGGTAAGCAGGTTTAGTTCAGCACCCTGCCAGCCTTTTTCAGATTTCCTTTGAGAAAGAGCAAAAAAGTAGGTCATTTGTCTTCCCTCTAATGACATTCCTGACTGGAACAGACACAACTGAAGCGTGGATGGAGAACTGCTCTCATATGACTGTAAGCACGCAATGCTGATTGGGAAGCTAAGTGTCCTTAGACACCCCTTCTCTCCCTGCAGTAAATTCACCCCATGTGTGCAGTGTCCAGGAGTGCAAAGCTACCACTGTGTTAATGTATTGCTG
Organism: Neopsephotus bourkii; assembly: GCF_033783945.1. Taxonomy (NCBI): domain Eukaryota; kingdom Metazoa; phylum Chordata; class Aves; order Psittaciformes; family Psittacidae; genus Neopsephotus; species Neopsephotus bourkii. The sequence continues at coordinate 7,350,049 of NW_026902113.1, forward strand.
TAACCAGGCTGGTGTATTTGTGGGTGCTAGAACATATGCCTAAGTAGCTTGAAAACTCTTTGCTATTAAGACATAGTTCTGTTTCATCTCATGCAGAGCTAACGCAGAGTAGTTTATGATAGAAAGCAAAGATTGCTGTAGTCTGGAGGAATGACACTGACAGTCTGCTAAATATAACAGGAGTTTCATCTGAAAAATTGGGCTGCATGGTGACAAATGTCAACTGCTATGCCCTGTGGCACTGATTCAGAGGCTCCCATTCACGTACTTTTCAGTTTGCTCTTGCTTGGCTCTTGTAAGCAGAAATCATTACATTTAGCAAGCTGACAAAGCTTCTTTTTTAACAACTGCTTTCCACATGTTGACTTCAGACTTTGTACTAGTGATGTTTACGTTGCTGAAAAATTTGCAAAAGCAAATGAAAAGTCTAATCAAATATTTTGTTAAGAATGTAATTTTCCTGTAAGTTTCAATGTTCCACTGAATTGTTGTATAGCAGTATTTAAATGCAGTCATTTCTTGTTAGGCATAATAAACATAATGTGAAGTCGCATCAAAAGATGAAAACATACTACCATGAAACAAACCCCCTGTGACTCCTGTGATTCTTAGGAAATCACATTTGGCATAAACTTCATTTCTTCCAAGTTTTGTTAAAAAGTCAATAGTAAAAATTAAAAATACAAAGTATACCTACAGCTCCAGGCCTGTAGGTCCACTTCCATGTCTCAGTATCTTGTAAAAGTGTTAGGCCAAGTTCCAACAGGGATTCACTCTCTGCTAGAACTCCAATCCCCTCAAGAGCATTAGGCTTAGTGCCAGCATTCATTTACTCTTGTAACAGCTTAAATTAACTCCTGTTACATTCAATCTAAACCCTGTCTTACCATTTTAGATAGAATAAGAGTTGAGAGATTGATTCAGTCATCCAGTCTGAGGGCCACCCATCATGCTTGTCTGTGTTTCAGGACTTCAAATGCTGCATAAACTGGATTGGGGAAGGTGACCACCAGCCATTTGTGAATAGAGGGAGGAGCTGGCAAGCTACCTTTTATACACATGACCCCATTTCACAAGAAGTAACATGGAGGTGGTCTGGCTTACTTAGCCATATGTAGATTTCACAGTAAGCAGCAACAACAAAAAAAATTTAATAAACAAGGCACTGTGCTAAAATATTTTGGATACTTTCCTAGAGGAGCTGAACAGACAAGGTAATTTAAAGACAGGAAATATCACTGCTTGGGTTTGCAGGTGAAAAAGTGGACCATAGATTGAATTTTGCCCAAAGTCAAGAAAGGAGACTGAAATGGAAGTGCTCACAATGCCAGTCCTTCTTTAGCCCCCTCAAAATTAAGAATATCACTTGTCTTCTACCTTAGACATGAGTGCAATCTGTCTGTGATTACAATGAAAATAATCTGAAGCAGAAAAGTGGTATAAACATAAGGAAGACAAGTTTTGTTAAAAGTGATAAACTGAAATAATCCTTGCATACTTTTGAAAACTACAGAGTGATTGGATAAAAGTAGACAGTCGTTAAAGTTGACCAGCTGATACCTTGATCTCTCTCCAGAGTCTCAAAAGTCCTGTAGCAAGGTCTGTATGGTGGAGGCTGGGAGCTGACCAGGGATTTCCAAAGCTGCTTCCTATGCTAGAGACTATTATTCATAGACTTGTAGAATAGTTTGGGTGGGAAGGGACCTTTAAATGCCATATAGTCCAAATTCCCTGCCATAAGTAGGGACATCTTCAACTAGATGAAGTTGCTTAGAGCCTCATTCAACCTGATCTTGATTTTTTCTGTAATTTATCCCCATTCCTCCTCCACAAGAAAGAAAACAAAAAAACCCCAAACAAATAACAAGCACATGAGAGATCATTTTCAAGGAAGCTGAAATGCTTTCCTCTGATTAAGAAGCCTTAAGATAACAATGTGCTGTTAGTTTATAGAAAGTCCAGTTACTGTATAATATTTGGAGGTAATGGAAATAGCCCTTCCTGAATCTTCATTAGCGAAGACAGGCCTTCCTCACAGGAGAAGGAAAGCTCCTATCTTCAAACCCTGGCTGATGGAGCTCATCTAGCCTTGTATGGTCTTCCATCTAGGAGAAGGACACTTACAAAACCTACGACCTGTGGACTTCGCTGTCACCACCCTAGCTAGCTAGGCTGTGTCAGTTGAACCTCAGGTTTAAAGGGTGGGGCCAGTTCTGCGCAAGCTGCGCTTCACCTAAAAAATCCACTGCGCATGCTGGAAGGGCTTACTCTCACTTATCTGTATGGACGGGCGAGGGTCAAAACGGAAGGTGACAAGGTGCATGGGAAGCTGCAGATCCAACCTTGCATGCGGGCGAACCAGCGCATGGGTAGCTGGAGATGGCTCAGGAGTTGACAGTCCTGGTCGGACACTTCCTGATTGCCTAAGAAACCTTTTTTTCAACCAGACTTGCATATCCCACATGCCCTTGGTCATCATGCATGTAGTAAGTGTGGTTAAAGCCCTTCCCAAATCTTCACTCGCCAAGCCAAGCCATCAATTACCAGAGAGTCAACACTCATCCACTAGTAAGACTGAAAATAAATGTGAACATTTTGTGGGTAGGTAACACTATTCAGCTCATAAATAAGAGTTCACAGCAATCTTTGCATTTGCTATAAATATATCTTATCTTTAAATATTTTCAACTTGCTAAAGTTACTTGAAAGCTTATCATGATAGAGTCCATTTAAAAGGAAAAGAATTAAAATTTATCTAAGATATGTGCTCCCAAATACCTCTTACAGCAGTAATTTATATTGACCTTTCTAACACACTGTCTTCCAACACTGTTCCTAGGTAGTTAGCTGAAAGACACCTTGCTGGCATACATAACAAGTTCCCTTAAGCTTCAGAAGAACTGCTTTCTTAAGTCAAGTTGAAAATTCAGAGAAACAAGGTAAAAGCAAAGTTCTTATTAAAAAGAAAAAAAAATAATTGAAGATACTAGTAATAGGAAGAGATTTTAAATTTCAGTTTTTAAGTTGCCAGTGACCTTCTTATGGTAAATATATGATTCATAAAAGAAATGGTACACAGACTGTTGAAATTCTGCTTTTATGTGAATAAAAAATGCAGGTCAACCTGATACTCTCTTGTGAAGGAACATGAATTTTTTTTTAATTTGAGAAGTATATTTGTTACAGCTCTCCAGGTTAGGCTGTAGGTCCCAGTTCTGTGATGAGTTACATATAGTATGCCTAATTTTAAGCATTTGAAATGTTCTGTGGTCTGAAGCAAGACTATTCCTGCATAAAATTAACTGTATATATAAATCTTTGAAGACTGGGGACTTTCTTGCTATTAGATGAGAACTGTGGTTCAACTGCTGTTTTATCTTTTGATGATAAGGTCCCATGGCACTTTTGGAACAATAATAGAGGTTCTCTGAAAGCATTTTAAGTAATGGAATTACGTTATGTGCTTTAGTGGTTAATATTTTCCTCATGGTTCCAGCTGAGTAAGTTATACTTCATTTTTCTTCCCTTCCAAGGATTCTTCTTTAGTGTTGCTAGCACTGGTTGAAAAGATAGAACACATCTAAGTGGAATCCTTTTTACATGTGTCTTTATATACATACATGTATATATGCACATTTATACGTGTATTTTGCCTATACTGTATTAATCATAAGATTTCTTAAAATGTTATTACCAGTGCATTCCATATAAATATAAAATTTTATTGTGGGGGCCTTACTGTATTTCAGGGAGCATTTCTTCTCTTCCATTCTTTGAAATTAGTGTGAGCATTGCCATCAGTTTTAATTATACCACTATTTTGCCCTAAGTTTTATAGGAAGAGTTGGCAGCAGTAACTATAGTTAAGGTTGCCTAACACTTTCCACTGTATAGATTCTATACTTAATAAGAAAGAGGGATAGAAATTGCACATAAGGGTACAATAAAACAAGTCAAGATCAGCAAAGCTAATTTTATCGGTGTTACTTGAAAAACCAGAGCGATTTATTAGGGACTCTGACTCTGTATTTTTAAATGCAATTTGACTGATATAATTGTAAATAATTATTGTTATGTAGTTCAAAAAATACAATAAGGGTGGCAAAGACATTACTTCACAGTATTACTAAAGAAACAATTATAGAATTATCAGTATTGTAAGCTGTAAAATATACTTAAAATATATGTTTTCTGGAAATGTTGAAGTAGAAGCAGCATTGTATACCTTCTTTCTTGTTTCTTTTCCCACACCGCTGTCTAAAGCTACTATTAATAATGCTTTGTAGTACTACTATGATTTATTAAGGAAAGTAATCTTAAATTATAACATTTTTAATACCACTGAAGATGGTGAAGTGTATGTAATTATTTCTTTGAAAAAGGAAGGAATTATAAAATTCTAAATTACTGTTTTCTGTAGTGTATTTCATTATTTTAAGTAGCATTTACTTCTTTTTCTGAGAGTACTATTTATGATCTTTGGTTGCACATATTTTTTTATAAGCAGTAGAAGGCACGATTATTTTCCAAATATGTGTGTTTAGTTGTGTAGTAACTAAAATTAGTATTAGGGTCTGATCTAAGCTAGTAGCACAAGTGTGTGGTGGACACATACCTTCACTATAGAAGGTTCTGCGATTCTTTCATGAAAAAGTTGACAGTCCTAATACAAAGTTCATTGTGGTCAGCAGAGTCTGTTTCCATAGATGTCTGCATTTGGCTCTTACAGAGTTGAAAAATAGCTGTAATATTTGTTTAAATATTGTGGATATTCATGGTATATTTGCTAGGAAGGGATTATTTAGACATCAAAAGGGACTGTTGGAGCCACTCACAAAGGCATAGTGATAATGGCACAAATTAAAATCCTTGAAGCAACTGTGGACAAAGCTGCTCTTTGGGGAACAGTCCCAACTTGGCACTTTCAGGCAGGAGCTCTTGGCTGAGAGGATTTTCAGTCCATTACAGGACCCTCTTCTAGAAAAGGCAAGGGTCTTGAGGGAACCTGGGGGAGTTGGTTTTCTACGGTATCTGCATTGCATGTCTCCAGGGAGGCATAAGCTGTACCAAGAGTAAAAAGTCAGGATACCCAGACTGGCTGATGTTCACAAGGCTTAGGGAGTCTCCTGTTCATATGGCATTTGAAGTGTTTATGGGTCTCGTGTTCCTGCAGCTTAGGTATAGCCTGTCTGTATCTGGTCTGTAATGGAGAGATTTAGTCGGAGGAGCCCACAGCAGAGCCAGGACATCCATGTAGTGCTGGTTCTGGTCCTTGAGCATTCTCCCTTTCACGCAGCTCAAAAGATGTACTCCTACAAGTATCAGGATCTAGGACTTAATTCCTGAGGAAAGAGGACTCAATGTTACACATGGTGAGACTAAACCATGTGTAACAGAGGTTTGTGTAGAAAGGCAAAGGTATGTAAAACAGGCTAAGATTCTTCCAGCTAGAAATAAATGTCTACATATGGGTGTCTGCATCTGAATTAATTGCCTTATGCTCTCATTATAGTCAACAGGGGGCAGTATGCATCTCTGTCATGATTTGTCTTACCCTGAGTTAAATGTTCAAAGTGGCTTAGTTTTATCTCAGCCAAAGAAATACCCATTTCAGTCTTTTGGCTCTGAGAGGAACTGAAACGATTTTAGCTCAGCTGTAAATATCTACACTGTATGCTGCTTTTATTTACTGCTTATGGTTGTTGCAGAGATTCTGGAAAAGGAACTCCTGCAGATCTGGATATCAGACTTGCTGGGTACATACGCACTATGCTGTCAGAATTGACAACAAAGGAGATAGTCAGACACAGTTTCATCATGGGGTGCCACAGGTGGAAGCATGGATCTGTTATTTCAGGGTGCCACTGGGGAAAGAATGTCTTATTGCTGCTGCATGGGAGAAGTGATATCCTCTCCACCTAAGTACTAGGTTGTTATTAGGCTTATGAACATCTGTATTTGGGAAGGCTGGAATTTGCATCTCCTTAGTGTGTTGACTTAATGAAAAATACACATATCTTCTGTCAGTTCAGATGTCACTCCTATCTGCTGCAGAGGTCGCTCACAAAGGTAGATGGCCCAGTGTTCCAGAGTCTAACTACTTGTCCTTACGCTTAGCTGGGTGGGGCTTTAAGAGTAAGAAGGGAGCAACTGATGAAAGCAAGCTGTTTATTATTCTCCATGGCAGCAAGAGAGACTGCCATTTTGACTCAGAGGACCAAAGGTCAGTTTGGAGTCTCTCACACTATAAGCCCTGAGAAGCTTTGGAAAGCTGTGGCAGCAGTGGAGGACTGAGGACCACCAGCAGAGCCTATAGGTAACCTGCTGGAAACCAGAGATTGTCCATGGTGTGATCTTTCCCCAGATCTACCCATGACAGCTGTCTGTTATGCCTGATAACATCCTGGCACCCGAAAGAGCCAGACCTGGATGGCTGAAGTGAAAGGCAAGTTTGAGAAATAAGTATTGCATTATTGTATTGAATAAATTATAGGTTAGCAGTTGTTGTTACAAGGTGGGATCTAAAGGACTTAACGCCCATGCAATCTGTGTCTCTTCTCCTTCTTTCAGTCTACTCTGATCCTTAATGTCTTTTTATATAAGCTCCATTTTAGTCTAAGTGATACTGTGTGTATTCATCAGCTAGCTTTAATTGCTGATCACCAGAAACTCAGCTAGCACTGGTAGTTGGTGAGGTTCCAGAGTCCCTGCAGGGGACTCCACTGCTCTGAAGGGTTAATGTACCTCATAAAGGACTAGGCCTTACAGCATCTGTGGAGGGTCAGTAGAGGTTGATTGCCTTCTTTGGGTACCATGAAATGCCATAGGCTGAAATTATTTGTCTAACAGAGCAAGGCAGTGACAGACCTGGAAATAATTATTGAAGGCAAAAGCTATTTGTAACATTTTCTGCAAATGCTGCATTATTTGGATGGTTTCCAGTTGGTTATTGCAAATTTTAAAAATAAAAATTCTGCATTACTGAACTTTTGTGTTCCACATTTGATTTTAAGTCCAAGGATGTCTGTGTCTGTCTTACACTACTGCTTAGCCACTGTCTTACAGCCACTTTACATATAATTTTAAAATTTTCCTAACTGCAAGTCCACTGGTTCTAATTTGTTGCAATTTGCATTCTGAAGAAACAGGACAAACTATGGTCCAATAAAAGCAAGTAACAAGGTGTAACAAAATGATGGCTAAAGCGTGGTGGGCATCTCTACTGTTAACTTTATACCTTATTTAGTGCACCTTGTTCTAGTTCCTTTGTATCTAAATAAAACAAGTTAAAAGTCCCTTATAGTTAAACGACACAAGTTAAGATTCCCTAGGATTCCGAGACAATCTCTTAAGATTTTAAGATTAAAGTTTTCATCTGGCAAATCTATTCTGGACTTCAGTCCAGAACTCACCTTTTGTACTTCTGTGTACACTTGATAGTCTAAAACTTATCCTGCTTTACTAAATCATCTTTGTACCCTAGCCTAGCTTACTCAGAACAAATAGTGAATGCCCTGCAGAAGTGGTTTTAGATGCCATAAAGTTTTCTCCTTTCTGTGAGAACTGTGTTATCCTGAGTCATAATCTGAACCATGTTTTGACCCCAAACTAGCAAAATGCCAGATTACACAGTAACATTAAAAAAAACACTAGGCTGCAATTGCCTCTTAAGGATTATGTTAAACATTTCCTTTAGTAACTTACTTTTTTTTAGTTTGTTCATTAGCCAGCGTACCCCATACCTGGCTAATTTGGATGCCCACCTGTAATTGATATTATGGGTATCATGCAGACTTTTTTCATGTAGGCTTTAGGAATTTGGGACAGTTCTCTTCAATGTGATAAGTTACTAGACTATGTGCTTATAAATTTCAAAATTTATGTCAAGCTGGAATAAGTTTGAAATAGACTGTAAAAAAAGGATCAGAATGGTAAAATGATCCTCCCAAGTTGCAGACATGGCTTATAATCAACAAGTGCAATAAATACAGGTTCTTACACTGATGAAGGAGGAATCACATAAAAGCAAGACACACAAAAAAATCACCACCAAACAAAAAAAAAAAAAAAAACAACAAAAAACCAAACCCAAACCCTCTTGTAGGAAAGGAATCTTAGGTGAGATGCTTTCCAGAAACCTGAACTAGTTTACTGTATCCAATTTGAGACATTAAACTTTTAAAAATACAAATAAATAGAAGTGAGTTCAGTGAAGCGCAACTGTGACATGCAGAAAAACTGCAATTTAGTTTAGTCTAGACAGCAGAAAATAGAGGAGGGAAGTGCTGACATCTTCCAATATGGAAAAGACTTTTCTAAGAATAGTAATCAGTTGTTCTTGAGTGGCCATTTAGGGAAAAGCAAGGAGAATCAGCTTAATTTCCAGATTAGAAAAAACTTTTTCATTATGAATGTAGGGAAGTGGTGGAACAAGCTATGTACAAGGGCTGCAGAATATCCTTAATGGGAAATTTTCTTCTGGACAAATCAGGTAACAATCTGTTGGACTCTTCTTTACATACCTCATTCTGCCCCAGTGTTGTAGTCTCAGAAAATGATCTCTTGAGATCCCTCTAGCCCTAAATTTCTGTGATTTGATGAAACCTGTACATAGATGTGCAAATGATTCGACATTGATCTTTAAAGATTTCTTCCCTAATGAAAATGAAAAAATTCTGGATGATAGTCTACCCCTTAGTTTCATTTCTTGTATTAAATCTTGAATTCTGAAGATTATAGTATTAGTTTTGTTTGGGTTTGTTGGGTTTTGGTTTTTGTGGGTTTTTGTTCTTGTTGTTGTTGTTGCCAGATACAGTTGAGTTTTGTTTGATTGTTTGTTGGATTTTTTTTTATCTTAAGGTTTCTATCAAAATGGCATAAATAAAAAGTTGCTCCCCCTAGATCCGCTGTAAGTAATTCCAGGACATCCATAAACAGAAGTCATACAGCTTGGTTCAGGTGATTGAGTTCTCGGCCAAAAGACAAGAATGCCATCATTCGCACTTTACATTTCCACTGGTTTATCTGTGTCATTAAAGTCATATACCCTGCCTTCTCCTATGAATCCTGGAGTTATAATATTGATACTGTACAATACACCACCCAGTTGTCAGGTAGGTAATAGTATTATGTGTTAGGTTTATGGACACAAAGTAAGGGTTTGCTGTCAGCCACATCTTTCATGCTAGCAAATCAGAAAACTGGTAAGTTGTTTACTTAGAAAAGGTATCTTGCCTGGTTTCACCATACTTGGTATTACCTTGGCAGTTATGAAAGTAGAAATTACTGCTACTGTTTTAGACAAAACCAGATTCTTCAAGAGAAAAATTCACATACTTTGGAACACTTTGTAGTCTTCAGAATCACCCACATTTTCCCTGCCACCCAAATTATTTTAAATTGTAAGTAGTTTTGCAAAGCTGTTAGCTTATTTTCTCAGCTCACCCAAATTTTTTTTCACAAGACATTATCTATGATGAATCACAGCATCTTTTGTTAATGTGGTTATAAGAGCATTAAAGCTGTCAGGTATTACTTGCAACTTTTTCTCCTTTAGATTCAGCACTCTTTCTGAAAAGCTAATTTTATAAGTAGGGAATCTTAAGTTACAATCAAACTTATTATGTTTACCAGACTTGAATTTCAGATGAGATACCATTAAAATGTACTTGAATAGGAAAGAAAGGAACTGCCAGTGGACTTTGAATTAGCAGCCTGAAAAATGACTAATAATGTTGTGATCAAGAGTGTTATGATGATAAGGAAAAGGAATTCTGTTTGTCTTTCTCTGTATCTTTTACCTGTTGTGCAAGCTGAAATGAGAACTAGAATCTCAGCCCAAAGCTTCAGTTGAGGGGAAGGAGTGTCGCCTTTTTAGATTTTTCCCTGACTGCAATTCTACCTACGAATCTCTAAATTGCTGCTAGAGAAGTAGCTGCTGTTGATTATCTGAATATGGAAGCACTTGCCTCTGTACATTGCATGCCAGATGCTGGGTGAGGTTTTGCTCGGAAGGTTCCAAATCCAGGTTTTCATATCAGAAGGAGCTCAATAAAAGACCAAAACCAATGAACCAAAAAAAACCCCAAAAAAAACAAAACACACCAAAAAGTCCCCAAACCAACAAAAAGCAGTCGCTTCCTGGTGCTGACATTAGTCTGCTCTCAGTCTTGGTCCCCCAGCCCTCATCACCAAGTCTGTAGCATGGATCATATTTTGTTTACAGGTATGTATTAAGGCAGCCTTTTGTTTTGGGATCGTATTACTTGCATTTGTACTGTAGAGATTTTTAATTCTGAAAGGTACTGCTAGCTTTTGTGTGCACATTTTAAGCAGAGTTTTTGTTTTTCCCAAGGACTTCTACTGACTTTCAGGTATTTAATATCTGAAGTTGTGGTTCTCTTTGATTCATTGTCTGTCAAAGAATGTTGGCTGTACTAAAACTGGCAAAGGGGTTAAACAAGAACATAAAAGCAGTATTCCAGAGAACCAGGACATCAGAAAATATTCCTTTCTTGAAGGTACGTTACCACCTAGCAAATACTGAGAATAATGGTCACACAAATAGAAAAAAGGAAAATTCGAAAGGCCTGTGAAGTTTTGCTTGATTTTGAAAAGCTTAATTGAAGAAAGCGCTTGAGGTTTGAGCACTCCTACCGAGCTCTTTGTGCAAAGGGGATTGTCTCTGTATGGATGTGGCACATCATCGGGAGGACAGAATAAGTCAACTGTTCAGCTGCCTCTGCTGTAGCTCTAACCCTCCACAGCTGAGAATGTTCACATCAGGAAGGGGAGTAGAAGGATGATAAATTAACTCCTCCTGGCATTTCAGAAGATGTGTATGCTGCAATGCAGAGCCCTTGGTGCTGAAAGTAGCTTTGACAAAGATGTTATGGCACAGGGGCCATAGCTGGCACAAAGATACAGGGTCTTGCTGTAGAATGACATGTTCTTTTAGTCTTTGTTTTACACACATAATTCATTGAGGAATCTCATAATTCAAGGATGATGAATTGGGTAAGAAAAATGGAAGAGGATCAGATTGTTACACAAGAAGAACTAAATGAACTTTCACTAGAAGGGTATGAACAACATGAAATAATGTAATATCCAGTGCAAAGTTACTGGCATTATTATTAAGGGCAAAATACTAGAATTTCTTCTCAAATACTAAGTGATTAAGAGCTTGAAGACTCCATTCATGAATCAGTATTTCTTGCTCCAGTCATCAGACATCTACACCAAAGCATAACTAAGATGAAAGGCAAGGATGTGATGGAATGTGGAGCTGATGTGATAGCTCCATACGGAGAGCAGAACTGGAGATGAAATCAAAGATGACTGAATTGAATTGACTGCACCTCCCTGAAAAGATAAAGAAGCACAGACGGGTAGAGTCTTTCAATAATTGTAAGAAATTAGAGGTAAAAAACAAGACCCAGAAGACAAAATGTGAAAACAGCTCATGTAACATTGCAATGTCATGGCTTATGCTGTCAGCAAAAAGAGATTGGATTAATTTCTGCAGACTCAACAGTAATTGCCATACGGCAGCAGTTAGTACTATTGAAATGCTGGATCTGATGGTAACCAACTAGTCTGTAGTGACTCAGAACAGATGTCCTCAGAAAACACAGCATTCTGCAATGTGAAAGAAATCCTTACCTGTAAGTCTAAACTGATAATTTGTTTTGTGGACTGGGACATGTATCTCTCCTGAGATAGGAATTTTAGCTTTTCCCTTGTTTAATGTCAGTAGATACCCAGTCTGGTGCTTAGCAAAGCTGGAACAGTCTTTGTAAATGCAGCCTAGAGGATATTAATTTTCAGCAGTTACATATGTTCTAAATACAAGCATTAGGACTAGCAGGGACTAGCCTGCCTTTTTCATTATATTCAAGGAGTGCAGTGTCATGAACAGTTCCTCTCTAGCTCAGTGTGAATTCCTGTTTTGTCATGATCTAGGCATAACTGACCTTGAGCTGAGCTGTTTATATTCCCTCTTGGAGTAAGACTGTTTAATCTCATGCAGTTCTTTACCATTGCACAGTTACAACTGAACATGAAGCTTACCTCAGGAAGTTTGAGGTTGCTGCCTAGTATTTGTCCAGTGGACAGAAGTAGGATCTGAACTTGCAGTCAGCCAAGGGTGGCTAAGTCCTGAGGGTCAAAGAACCCACATTCAACCCCAGTGAGGAAGAATCCTGGAACATGCAATAGCTGTAAGCTTTATGCCCATGCTCCCCATCTAAAGTGAGGGGGAAGGAGGCAGACTGTGATCTCTGTGTTTAATAGGGAAAGGAGTAAAGGCTGTGATCTCTATGCTGTTCAAAAGATGCAAAAAAAAAATTGTCATTTTACAGCCTTTATTCAGAAGTACTTTATCTAAGGACTACTCTTGAAGGGAATTGCTAGTAAGGTCAGGTTGGAAGGCCAGTTACAGGCAGAATTTAGTATTAAACTAATGTTCCTTGTCTTGTGTTGTATATTGGATACAGGTTTGCTGTTGTCTTGTCTGAACCAGCTTTTCTTCTCACTTTGCTTAAGAAGAATCATGTGAATAAAAAGGTACCATGAATAAAGTACCATGCTTATCAGCCTTCTTGGCAGCTTACGTCTGTTCTCCATAACCTGGCAGGGCTACCCCACTGACTACCCAAATACTCTAAAACAAAGATCATGACTGTATATCCTATGAAATAGGAAGCCTTTCATGACTTAGACTTGGGTGATGTCATTTTAAGAAGAGCTAAGGAGGTATGAAGTGATGTAAAGCAAGTATTTTAAATTTTCACGTGTGAAAAAAAAATGCCACAAATCAATGAAAGTGTTATACCCCTATGGAAAGATGAAGCCAGGAAATTAAAACAGTGGGAGCTTAAAGTCAGGCACTGAAATCCTTACCCTTACTTAGGGCATAAGTAAGTAAATAGTTAAAGACATTGAAGAATCACAACAACCACATAAAACACTGCAGAGAGGTGGAAAAGGACCTAGGACTGCTGGTCAACAGCCAACTGAGTATGAGCCAGCAATGTGCTGATGTGGCCAAGAAGGCCAATAGCATCCTGGCTTGTATTGGCAGTAGCGTGGCCAGCAGGGCTAGTACAGTAATTGTCCACCTGTACTCAGCACTGGTGAGGCTGCATCTTGAATACTGTATTCAGTTTTGGGCCACTCACTACCAGAGAGACATTGGAGTGCTGGAGAAAGGCAACAAAGCCTGTGAAGGGCCCAGAGCACAAGTCTGCTGAGGAGTGGCTGAGGGAACTGGAGGTGTTTAGCCTGGAGAAGACCTTAGGCTCAGGGGAGACCTTATCACTCTCCACAACTACCTGAAAGGAGGTTGTAGTGAGATGAGTGTTGGTCTTTTCTTCCAAATAACAAACAATAGGACAAGAAGAAATCTCCTCAGGTTGTGCCAGGGGAGGTTTCGACTGGATATTAGGAAAAATTTCTTCCCCAAAAGGGTTGTCAAGCATCGGAACAGTCTGCCCAGGGAAGTGGGTGAGTCACCATTCCTGGAAGTATTTAAAAGATATATAGATGTGGTGCATTTAGGGACATGGTTTAGTGGGGGACTTGGCAGTGCTGAGTTAGTAGTTGGACTTGATCTTAAAGGTCTTTTCCAACTGAAATGATTCTATGATTCCATTAAGAGATCTAAATGGATCTAATTTTCCATATGTACTTTGTGAAGTTCACTTACTGAGCCCTCATATGAGGCATCTGTGGAGTTTTTGAATTTAATTGCCCAAAAAGAGACCAAAGTGCAGTTCTGAGAATCTTAGCCTTTCAGTCTTAATGTAGGCTCTGGTTTGTTGTTTGGTTTTTTTTTGTTTGTTTGTTTTTTAATACTTGGCCTTATAAAAAGCATAATTTCAAATCATTTTAGTAATGGAAGTTATTTGATTCTCTGTTCCTGAAGAGAGAGACTCCACTTATAAAACATCCTTATAAATGACCAATTCTTTTCAAGTATATTACCAGTATGCTTTTATTTTTCAAGTGTGGCATTTGTGTGTCTTAGATTTATTTTTACCTTTCAGGAATGCTATGAAATAAGCTTCATTCTCATTGTTAATAGACAGCTCTAATGCCTCAACTTTTTAATAGCTTTGGAATGCAGTACATTTGAAATATTTGGTAGACTCTGCATTATATAGACTTTGCTTACACCCAAGGGAAATTGCAAATATAATAATAGCTACAAGATTCACTCTTCTTTTCTGAATACTTTATATAGATGTTTAAAATGACTAGACAAAAAATTATGAAAGCAGCATATGACTCAGAATGTAAATAAAATATTGGAACTACTGGACCAGAATCTGCATCCTGGAAAAACTTAGTGACAGTCAAGTCTCAGAGAGGATAAGTAAAAAACATTTAGTAAGGACTTAGTCCTCACGCTTACACATTTGAGAGTCAAATATTTTGAGCAGCTGGGCTGCAAACAGTCTTTCCAGAAATTCAGTGAGTGACTCTCTAAATGTTTAAGCAGTTCTCAGATATTATACTCATTTCCCTGTGCTTGGTGTACCTGGGCCTTTTTGTCATCTATCCGTGATGGTGATTTCCAGAGTTTTCCATCGTTATAGAAGCTGCAGCCAAGAATTGCCCACAGATTCTGAGGATTTGCAATGAAGAACTAACTATAAAGGTTTGTTTTAGGTTTGGGGTTTTTTTACATGAGGGAAAAAAAAGACCCAAATGCTTGCTTATCTTCTGCTCATATCAATTGGCAGAGCTCCAGCAATGGGGTCATGTTGTGGCAGTTTACTTGAGCTGAGAATCTGCTCCATTTTTTTTTTGAGGAACTAGGTTTGCGAAGTTGTCACCATTACTTCACTGAAAGACACAACTGGAAAACATGTACTCTAAAGAAGGAAGCAAGCTTACAGACTCTGTATGTCAGAGCTCTGCTTAGCAACTCTCAGCAGGTCAGTAGAACCAGGTCCCAGATACAGAGCTGGAACGATCAGATAATTACAAGAATACAAGCTATGAATTCCAGAAAGTTCAAACAAATTCCTTCTGCTTGTTCATATCAAGATTTATACAAATAGCATAATGTGAGACTTGGCAAGACATTTTTCCTTCAGTTTTGCTATGTGTTTCTTCACAAGCCTGTCCCCCATTTAAAAAAGCAGGATCCCTAATACTAGAGGTCTGTCTGATGTCTCAACATGTGAATGCGTAGTTCTGTTGGCTGCAGTGCTACTGCAGTAAGGGCAAGGTAGTCAGAGCCAATTTGTCTGTATCTGCAGAAGTGAGTTCTCAGTGCTTGGTTGTGCTATAAGGCCAGTCCCTGAGAATCCCTGACACTAAATGTAATTCTCCTTCTCAAATCTAGAGCAGTGTTTAAAGCGGAGGAAGCACAGGAACCTCCTGAACAGTTTCTTCCCCCATTGCTTGTCAGTGATTTCACTGCAATGCCTAGAGAAAGCAAAGCAGTTCAGACAGCGTCTATTTCTGGTGTGCAAAGCTAGTTGTGGATTCCCAGTGCTGATGTGTTTTTCAGACCCTCTGGTGAATTTCTAAGATCTCTTGGAATAACAGCTGCTGAGGGGGGCGGGGGTACTGGAATCCCCACTGTGGATTTCAGGTTTACAGACTTTGATGAAATCTCTAAATAACAGGTTGGGAAAGCTGGTTTTTATCAAGAGCAGTAATGAAGGCAGAGAAGCAAACTCTTGTCAGTAGAGAGCTTTTCATCTCCTTGTCATATTTTTCTGAGAAATGAAGGGTAGGAGAGGAGTAGAGACTCTTCTGTACAGCTTCTCTGTAGAGAGGTACGCCAATAAAGGTACAGCCTGATACTCAGAAGTGCATTGGTGGCCCTCACAAAAGCAGTGCCTTGAGAGCCACAGAGTGGGAGGGAGAATTATGCTGAGGGCTGGGCAGTAGCTCAAAACTGCTGTTGCTGTTTTTTTCTTCCTTTTCTTGAAAGCCTATTTTTTTTCACATATTTGAAACCTAGAAGAGACCACTGTTGCCATTGGTTAAATCCCTGTGTAACTTCAAACATAGTTTGCAGCTGTGCATGACAAAGATCTGGAGGAGAAAAACTCCTTATCTGAAACACCTTAGTAGTTCCTAGGTATAGGCATTTTCAGTTCATTACCAGCATATACGATGATATGTAAAATGCTTTTCATGCCTCAGGACAGCATGTGAACAGATTACACTGATGTCAATTTGTACAGTGCATAACCTTCTCTCCACCTTCACCTTGCCAATGTAGTAATTCACTAAGAGTTGACAATGTTAGGACTACAGTCTGACCACTGAGGAAAGAGCACTGAATACCTTGAGATGGTAAATACCATCAAACATAAAAGGTCTAACCAACATCATTTAATGGCTTGTGATATCTGAGCATCAACACTCCTCCATGTTAATGTCTTAACTATCATTTGATTTTGTACTAGGGTCAAACATTTCAGTAGCATGCAGCATTAGCACAGTTAGCCACGGAATCAAGACTTGAGATAAGCTTGTGATGCAGTCTCCATGGTTAAAACTGTGTTCACCAGAGCTATATAATGGTCAACATCTGGATACCTCTCTGGTACACTACAAGAGCCATTATATGAATGGTCCACTGCTTGCTGTATCTGTGGTGATGGTCACATTGCAGGTATGAATGAATTTAGCATTGATCGGTTCTACAACACATTCGACATACTGTACACAAAACTTAGGTTCCTTGACCAGTTCCTGGAGAACTGACCTGAGAGCAAATAAAAACATGCCCCTGGGATTCTTCTGTCTGAAATAATTTTGATAACCTGCCTCATATGAGCTGCACATAACACACTGCATAAGCCCATTCATTAAGTCCATTTTCTATCCTTTAGTTCAGGTTGATATTGCCTAAGTTTACGGTAATGTTTGTAATGTGTATAATAATTATTGTCCCCTCAAGGAAAAAAATAAGACTTTTGTACCTGCTGGGTGCCTGATGAGAGGCTACATAGATCGATACTTCAGTTTGGAGAGGAGTCTAAGAGCAAAGAGTAAGGTTTACAAAATCATTAATGGAGTGTATCAAATGAATAACTGTTGCTCACCTGTTAATCAACAACAGAGCGATTAGGATGTTTCCAATGAAACTAATAGGAGATTGGTGTGAAACTGATAGAAGAAAGTTCATTTTTATACAGAGAGTAATGAACTCCCACAATTTGTTGTCATAGGAGACTGTGGAGGCAGGATCAAAGCAGGGTTAAGCAAATTCAGGGGCACCAGGTCTATAAGCAGATAACAAAGACAGTATGCAGGGCAGTACCTTCTAATATCCCTCTTCCAGTGGTTGCAGTTGCTGGATGGGAATGAGGGGATCAGACTGCACTAAGTGGCCAGGAACAGATGTGTTCGCTAGATGGTGTTTCCCACTGCCGCTATCATAAAGGTAGTGACATAGCTGTGTCCCAGTCTGCTATAACCGTGTCCTTATGTCCTTACAGTAACTGGAGAATCAAACAGGTCAGACACTGTCTCTCAAACCGAAAATATGGCGTGCATTTTCCATGACCTTCCACTCTGTCCAAATGTGAAGCATTCATTCTCACACTTTTGCCTGGTTCCTTTAAAAACTGATTCATAAATAGCTTAAACATAAAATGGCAGTCCTCTATGGGGAATGGCTTAGTAATCTTACACTCCCTTAGCTCCCCACAGCTACTGACTTCTCCGGAGCAGCTCCTTTCCTCTCCATACAAGAGGGAAGAGTCTCTGGTCTTACTGTAAAAGCAGGAAGTTCAGAATGAAGAAGCCATGATTCTAGTCAGAGATGCCTTTGATTTGGTCAGTCAAAAGGAAAACATTAGTACATACCTAGGGTAATTACTTGAAGAATATGGTTATATTATTTTCTGTCCCTGCACACCACTGAATCAGAGTGCAGTTACATACTGTTGAGTTATTGGTGGAATAGCAGCAGAATGATTAAGGAAATCAAAAGGCAAAAGTATGCAAAATATGTTAGTTATCAACAGAGTAATTGGGTAGCGTTTAAACGAATGAAACGGACATAGGCATGCAAAGTATTACAAAGGATTATAATAACTGTAGCAGAGAGTGGAGGCTTCCAAGTGACTGCATTCCAAATGACCTGATTACATTCACTACTGGCAAACAGGACTTTCTCATCACTACCCTACTTCAGGGAACCCCAACAAGAGGGGAAGGTCACCCCAGAGGTGTCAGTGTTTCCCAAAGAATGGGAAATTATAAATGAGAGTGAGAGGAGGAAAACTTTAGAGAGGAAGAAAACAAATTCTGAAGTCTGTTAGATGGATAACAAGCCGTATGTCATAACAAGGATAACTTTTAAGCCCGCTGTGGTTCAGTGGTTACACCAGTCAGAGCAAAAATCCACTATATAGTACTGAAAATATTTTTTAAAATGGGGAGATAACAGAAGTATAAAATTGATTTACAAAATGGGGAAAAGTGATAGATTGAAGACTATAGTAGAAAGTCAGGCACTACAGGTTTATAACGAAATGCAAATTTCCTGAAACATACTAGTAAAGAAAGAATTTCTAGTGATGGTATAAGATCTTTCATTAGATGGAGATAATACATTTTAAATAATGTAGGAAAAGACCAAGTTTTTACTGATTTGAATCTGAGAAGATGATGGAGATAGTGACACTGAAATATTTTCTAATTCATTAGTAAAAAAGGAGAATTTTTATTAAACACTGACTAGACAATTTGAGAACTGGGCTTCCTATGGTGTGCCAGAATACCCCACACAAGCATGGACGTCCTGTCTTCCCTAAGCACAGCCTCCATCTCCATTTCTGTCCCCACTCGGCCGTGGGCTCACTGCAGAGCTGCCTTCAGGTTCCTGCCTGGGCAGGCCATGCCTGAAGCACCCTTGTTCTCACCAGTAGCAGGCACGCAATATCTGCCTAGCAGCTGGGGGTGCATAGCCCATCTGTTGCTTGGCCAGACCCGCGCAACAGAGACATTGTCAGCCACCATGACCAGCTGAGGGGATCACACCCATCAAAGACCAGTGGTGCCTCCGGTCTTGTGGTGCCATGCCACACCCATCAAAGACCAGTGGTGCCATCATGGTCTTGCTTATCAGGCCTTCGTGCTGCCTGTTGGGGCCTTGGCGCAGTGTCCCTCTCCCCACTGCTGGTGGACTGATGGTGGCGGCATCTTGGACGCGCGCGCTGCGTGGTGCACACCTTCTGCTGTGCTCCCCGCCGGGATGCCCACCACACACAGCCCCGGCTTCCTGCCCCCGTCCACCCGCTCACCGCAGTGGGGTGGCTGGACCGTCCCCCTGTTCGGGAGCTCGCGGATCGCTCCCCCCATGCGGCGGCGGGGCCGCCCCGCTGGCTTTGCCCGCTAGAGGGCAAGAGAGCCCCGCACAAGCGCGGCGGGGCGGCTGCCCTTGCCGCTCAGTCCTCGGCTCCACTCCTGCCCCGGGGTTCCGGCGGGGACCCGCCCTGGGGTGGCAACTACAGGCGGCCTGAGCGGACCCGTGGAGCTGGAGCCTCCGCGGAGGTGCCTTCTGGAGGCGGCGACAGCCGGGGGCCCCGAGGCCTTCACTTGGGATCTGGTGACCAGCATCTCCAGCAGGAAATGACCTGTATGGCTATGGTGCCCTAGATGAAGAGGTAATCACTTCCATCGGGAAAGCTAGTGAGGCCTTTGACCATTCCAGAAAGCAGGCATGAAGCCATCATAGAGCTGGCATGGTCACCTTCTCTATCGGAGCAAAGGCTCACCAGAATGCTGCATCTGCTGCAGTGCATGCAGAGTGGTAAGCAAGGCAGACACCCAGCTCCTGCTGAGCTGGGCAAGCACCAGGAGGCATCTTCTCCTTGCCCCCAGGGAGGTGAAACCAGCTGGTTGCTGGCATGGGTAAGTAGAATCCAGCAGATGTTCTGGGTATGCCTTGGTTGGTATATCAATGTCACCTCCTCTTTCAAGTGGTGAACTATCTACAAAGGAATTCTATCAGGCAGAGGAAGAACCTCAGGGACACCCTGCAGCTTGCTGGCAAACCCTGCCAAGCCTGCAGTCACAAATGAACACCAGCAGTATGGGAGCATGAAGAAATAAACCTCTTTGATGAGACACTGTGCTTGGGCAAGAAAGGTGCACAAGGCAAGGGGTAAGCAGGGGCAGAGTTGTTCTCACAGTGAGCAGCTCTGTCAGCTGTGATACATGGATCATTTGCCACATGGAGGCCTCTGTGGTCACCTACACACATGGCAACTCTGATCTTTTCCCCTTTTCTCCTTCCAAATGGTACTTTGGCTCTTGAGCAGGAGGGACTATAGATGGGTTATCTATTCATTACTAAAATGCAGATACAAGCCATCTACAGATAGAGGCATTGGAGAAATTTTAAACATTTGGCAGCTTTCACACTTACATCACCCTGTCTACCTCCAAGTGCCACCACCAAGGACCCGCATTTCAAAAGACTGTATCAACATCTGTGTCGATTCACTGTCTGATCAATAATGGCATTATTAATTCTGTACTTAAGATATCTTAACACATGTAATCTGATAACTTCCTCCCTAGGATGGTCAGAAAGATCTGCTAACACTTACTTAATGTAGACTCACCAGTTTCTGTATGCGGCAAAATACGCTAATGCCCTAAGAAATCCAGGTCAGATATCCTGCTGTGGCTGTGTATCACGTGGTGACACTGATGATAGCATTTTCTTGGAGGTTTCCATCCAAACTGCATGTTTTACACTCCTCTGACCTGACCATTTGGTGATGGGGGAAACAGGCCTTTTTATGTAGTCTTCTGGGATTCTTAAAGGTAATTATTTTCTTTTTGTCATAAATACTGCTAACTTTTTGACAGTTTTTGAAGCGAGGAAGAAAATACATTTCTTTAGCTCAACTTTTCTGAACTTGTAGGCACTTCTTACATTAATCCAGTTAGTCTGAGTCACGTGGCTACAGGTTTTCACAAACATTTTATTTATTTCCAGGCAATATCACGTTTCATAATCATGGCTTTCAGTACCTTTTCATTGCTGAGATGACATGAATTTTCCTTGGAGGATTAATTTGTGCAACTATATTAATAGTTTCGTGCTCTCACCAGCCATTCTGGGGAAATGCTGAATCACATGTATAGTGCAGCAGGTGGGATCCATCCAGTCCCATCTAGACCTCTGTCATGTAAAAGTCTGTATCTAATATAGGCTCCCTTCATACACGAGGGAGAATTAAGCGTCTTCAGAACATGAGTCACGTCATCCTAAAGTAGGCTCCCAGAATAGGTCAGATGATTTGTGCCCTAAAATTGCTCCTATTTTTCTGTGTTAAAAGAACAAGTAGTTTAGATCTTGATGTCTCCATTGCAGCAGCCTTAAGTGAGGCGAGATGAATTAATAGTTATCATACCCAGGTTTAAATCATGCTTCAAAGTACCCTAAAAATCTTATTTTTAAAGAAAACTGTAAATGGCATCACTTTCTATATTCTTGTCAATTTATTAAAAAGCAGCTTTTAAAAGTTTGCTGACTCAGCGTCTTAGTAAAAGTGGCAAACGCCGTGTATGTCAGGGGGAAGTCACAGCACCTGTGTTTTCAGTAATGTAAGTCTTCCAGTTCTGCATCTGCAAGGCTGGGAAATAAATGAGTTAGGCACTTTGGTGAAATTACACAGCATGGAGGAATGAAAAAAAAACCCCAAACCAACAACCAATAAACCCCCCAAACAATCATTTCTTATAGCAGGCTGATTTATTTTCTTTAAATGACATTCAAAAATCAATATGCGAAAAGTTCCTGTACAGCTGAACTGGTCGGCACAGTACAGATGAATCAGTGTTTATAAAAAAGAAAGAAAAATGTCATAATCTCTAAGCCTTGCCAGAGGTGTCACCCTAGTGTGGTACATGTGAGGAGCACGTGTGCCAGGAACTCCCCAAGAAATGCAGGCTCCTCCTGACCCAGCTCTGCTTGCAGGAGTTAAAATCCTGCATAAACTGATGAGTAAGCTCTTGGTGACTCACTGTGGCAGATGCAGCCTTTGATTCCAGGAGGGTATAAGGGAAGTGGGTGTGAATCTCGAGTGGAGGGGAGCAAGGAGTAGGGATGTTCCCACCTCAGTGTCTTGGGGATAAAAGCGTAGGTTTTTAATGCAGCCCCAGCTATCAGTAATGCCAGACTTGTGCAAGGGGTAAGTTTGACATTACACATCACACATAGATTTTATGTGAAGCAGGGTTGGAACACCACCTACTCACAGATGGGTATAATTTTGGGGATGTCCTGCATAATTCATGTGTGGCTTTGATACTTATGAGTAATTCAGACATCAAAGCCTTAACTTAGATAACACTTTTATAACACTAAAGTTCCTATAGCAAATAATCTGTGGGCTTTAAGTATCTTAAAAAAAAAAAAAAGGCAACTCTATCAATACTTTCTTCTTTACCTTCAGGTATTTTTCATAAGGTATGCTGCTGGAAAGTACAAAATGGAAAGTACTGAAGCCTGCACTAGAAGGAAAAATTCCATAGGACTAGAAATGTAAATTTTAAAGCACTGAAAAGGAATTGGGAGCCTCTTTCCCAGTTGTTTCTGGACCAAGATGCACACCAGATAGCAGGCCTTTCAGTCACTTTGCTATATTCCTTCTATTTTCCCAGTGGCACAAACCTTCACTTTTCAGCAATCCAAGTGCCTAACAAGCAATTTTATGTTCTTTTCCAAGTTAGCCAAATTTACGCATGGAAAAAACCCTTCCCGTTAATAACCATACAGCTCCTTTATTGTTCTCCTTCAAATCTCCTTAAAACTTCTTTCTGACACCAAACACTTGTCATTGGCCAGGCCTGTTGCTTTTTATTCTCAAGACTGCTTTTCCCTTATCCTTCCCCCATGGGTCTGTGGTATACACCTGTTGTCTTTCATCATGGGTTAAGATCATAAGCTCTTTGGGCATAGACCATCTCTCTTATTACATGTGTCTACAGTATCCGACACAATAGGACTGTAAGCCCTGAACGGGGCCTCTGGGTACTGCCAGGATCCAGTTGATAAAGAATAATGATTTTTGACATGGTGAGTTCTGCAGTTTTTTCCAAGTCATTCTGCAGATGTTCGCTCTGATACAACCAGTGTGTGTGTGTAAGAGCAGTGTCCTTAAACCCAATATACAGGGTAAATGCTATGGAACCATTTACCAGAGAACACTGTCTTTCCTCCTTTTTGTTGGAGGCTTGTCTGTGCTTACATATCAAAATGGATGGACTGGCATGCAGCAACTGTTTCTTTCTGTGGGATTGTACAGAACTACCACAGTGGGACCCTGCTCTGAAGCTTCTCCATCCCATCCTTCAAAGAGCAGCAAAGACTGATGGAGTCAAATGAAAGGGAGGTGGGTCATGCACCACTGACATGGACTGTGTCAGTTCCTGAAAGGTCTGTGGGGGTTCAGGACATAGCCTTTCCCTGCTGCAGTTTCGCAACTAGACATGGAAACTAGAAGTCTCTTTCCCCCCCTCTCAAGTGTAAAGTCACCGTGGCAAGGGGGTTGGATGCAGAAAGGCTGCACCAGTCAGACCTGAGCTGCCTTTTTCTGTTGTGGGGAAGGCGAGGAGAGCTGCCCCCTGTGCCGCATGCCCACTGAGCAGCAGGACATGCAGAGTCAGTTATTTTTAATTAACCTCCTTGCAAAATTTTCCTCCCGAGCTCTGTCTCCACCAGTGACCTTCCCGGGCCCCACCACCTCAGTGATGCACATCATCATTCACGCCATACAATCTCTTCCTCCAGCCCCCAAGATATTATGTTTCTTCTCCTTTTCTCCCTGCCTCACTCGCTCTCCCCACGCCCCCCCCCCCAAAAAAAAAAAAAAGCCTATCTTTGGGATTTGCACTTAAGGGGCTGCCAGAGCCGTCCTCTCCTTCACACAAGCCTCTGCATCGTGCCGGGTCCTTGAGCAACCTTCTGCAAAGGCAGGAAACCCTTCTGTCCCTTTGCTAATTAATGCAGCTATATCAAAGCAGCAAAACCCCCATAACACGAATCCTTAGCATCTTAAGAAAAATCCTCTCTCCCCTCCTCCCGCCGCCGGGTCTCTCTTGGCGGTAACTTCTTTTTTTAGGGGGGGATGGAGGGACAACACGTACTTGGCACAGGCACCCCCACCACCCACCCCCCCCCCCCCGGCGACACCTCCCGCCCGCCTCTCCCCTCCACTGCGCTCTTATAGCCCCGGGTCGAGCCGGGGGCCGCGGTTCGCCCCCGGAGCGCCCCGGGCGGCAGCGGAGGCGGCGGGGCCCTAGCGCGACCCGCTCCCGCGGCGGCACCTCCAGCACTGCACCCCGGGTCGCGCAGGGGCAGAGCGGCAGGGCTGCAGCGGGCCGGCGTGGAGAAGGGGAAAACCGCGGCGTGGCCGATAACCCCCCTCTGCCTCAGCTCCCAAACTTCCCGCGCCCCCCCGGTTTGCCTGCCCGGAGCCGAGTTTCAACCCCGTCTGAGACAGCGGCAGCCGGTTACCTGAACCGCGGGCCGGGGCCGCGCTGCGGGGCGGCCGCGCCTCCGCCTCCCCTGCGGCGGGGCAGAGCGGAGCGGCTAGGCCGGGCTCCGCTGGTTGGGCGCTGCCCGCCTCGCTCCCCCCGCCAATGTCAAGGGCGACTCGGGCTATGCGGGCATCTCCCGAGGAGCCCGGTTCCCGCAGCGGGCGGGCTCGATATATTTAGCATCGCGCCGCTTTTTTCCTCCCCCAAAGTTTCGCCCACTTATTTATTTATTTGCTTGCGTGCGCCGCGCTGCCGCAGAGCAGCAAGAGCCGCTCCACGCCGTGCCTGGCGCTGGAAGCGGCTCTGTATTGCAGCAGGTAGGGCTGAGCGCTAGGACCTCGGAGAATCCTTCCAGCAGCAATCAGGACTACCTTAAACCCAGCCCAATGCCTTCCTGCGCCAGTCTGCGTGCTGGATGGAGATCCACAGTCAAGAGCTGCAGCTCAGTGCTGGAGTACAACATTTCACAGGGAGCCCTGCAGAAGCAACACCTGTTCCGAGCCAGCCAAGAAAGACACAAGCACTTGTATGTTGCTGCTTTGCTTGTGGATCGTCAATAATTCTAAACCAGTGGACATCTGCTGAGCCTCCTGAGAATTCTGGATAATAGATTTGGACGTCAAAAGTTTTTTTTTTTTTTCCTTTTTCTTTTTTCCTTTTTTTTTTTTTTTTTGGATTTATCTCAGCCAACAACGTGAGATTCCCCCCCTCCCCCTTTGCAGGATTCATGCTGATGTATGCAGTCTGTTATAGAGTAAAAACAGCGCATGCCTTTCTGGAGTCAGAATCCATAAATCCTGACGTAGCCTGTGCATCTTAAAAAAAAAAAAATCCCTATAACGCCTAGGTATTTAAGTTGCTATGGTCATTCTTATCTTAAACCAAATGGAGAAACTACGGATTTTTTTCTTTATTACACTTGGATGGGCTGAAGACCGTATTGCTTGCTAAGAGCTGGGGATATATGCATTTATATAGATATACACATCTATATGTTTATAAATATGTCAGTGTGTGAGTATAAAGTGGTGGTTTCTTAGACTAACTGGTTTGACCTTGAACCTGTACCAGTCAAAAGAGAATATTACTTTTATTTATGCGTTTAATGGATTGAAGAAAGAACATTTTCTCTGTAACTGCGCTAGGGAGGGGAGAGGAGTGGAATATACCTAATCTTATATCTCCTGGGTTTGGCACCATCATTATTGTTTATTCTTATTCTCTAAAAGCAGAATCTTCTGATGGCTCCCTTAGGTGAAGTTGGGAACTATTTCGGTGTGCAGGACGCAGTACCCTTTGGGAATGTGCCCGTTTTGCCGGTGGATAGCCCGGTTTTGTTAAGTGACCACCTGGGTCAGTCTGAGGCAGGTGGGCTGCCCAGGGGCCCTGCGGTCACGGACTTGGACCATTTAAAGGGGATCCTCAGGCGGAGGCAGCTATACTGCAGGACTGGATTTCATTTAGAAATCTTCCCCAATGGTACTATCCAGGGAACCAGGCAAGACCACAGCAGATTTGGTAGGTATTATCCTTAACCCTTTAGTGGCCATGTGATGAAATACGGGAGCAGAACTGCGGGTGGGGGGACGGCGGGGGGACGGCAAGGGTTGCGGGGACGTGTGTGGGGTGCTGCTGGCTGAGCCGCGGAGGTGAACACGGATGTGTCCGGGGTTGCGGATGAACAACAGCTGCGGAGCGGGAGCCCCCGCCGGAGTCTTCAGGCTGGGGCAGCGATGCTGTGTAGCCCCAAGTTCTGCTTCAGAGCAGGCTCGTACTGGGAGGCGCTGGTGGCGGCGGTGGCATTTTTGCTCGGGACGTTTCTGCTGGATGATTTGATTTCGCGAGTTTAAAGGGGGTTTAATCATTAACCACTACAATTTAAAATTCACCGAGTTTCCTGAAGGGAGTGGCTGTCGTCCGTACGCAAATTAACGAGGGCTTTTCTTTCGTTTTCTCTGCCGATTATCTGCCCTAGTAACTGCTCGAAATGCAAACCCAGCCTAGTTCGCTTCTCGGCGCGGCTTCACCAGCAGCGTCCGCCGACCTGCACCCCGCAGCCGGGGCCCGGCGCCCCGGGAAGGAGGGAGCGCAGGTGGGGTCCGTACTCACCCAAACCCGCCGGGTAGCCTGCGCTAAACGCGGCCTTTCCCGAGCTGGGTGGCGTGTC
The DNA here is from genome assembly GCF_033783945.1 of Neopsephotus bourkii. NCBI lineage: Eukaryota > Metazoa > Chordata > Aves > Psittaciformes > Psittacidae > Neopsephotus > Neopsephotus bourkii. The sequence goes on from NW_026902113.1 coordinate 7,376,753, forward strand.
CAGCTGGCAGGGAGTTCGCAAGAGTGTTCCCTGGATCTCGTTTCCAGGGGACGCTATTTGTGACTCAGCAGCCAGAGCTGGAGGGCTCGTGGCTCCGGACGCTCTCCAGAGTCTGTGACCGCTCACCCGGGAATCCCACACCCGAGGGAAGCGGGCCTGGAGTTTCTGATGGCAGGGACTCTCTTTAAGGCCCTGCAGACCGAATGCACGAAAGTAACTAAACCAGCCTGAAGAAGCTGATTCTTTGGGTTATTGTTGAGGGTTTTTTTTAAAGGAGGGGTGAGGAAAACATGCCAGGTTAGCTCGCCACGCTCCCAGCTGTTGGAAGGAGTTAACTTGTGAGAGAACGAACCTGACAGCACTTAGATTCGGTCGTAAAAACAAAGTCCTGTGGTGATTTTTTTTTTCTGTCTTCGCATTTTAATGCCAGATGTTGAACGATATCTAAGCTGTATTTTATTGCTTTGTGAAGCTGTTTAGATAACGCCGGTATGGCAGGAGACGATCTCCAAAGGGCGCAGAAGGGAAGGGGGGGGGGGGGAGGCAGAGGGCTGAGGCTTGCATGGGCGCAGGTTTATACTCCATCCCCCGCCGGCCGCTGCTCCCGGACACCCTCACACTGCTCCCGGGCTATGTCTCATTCCCACGCCGCCCGCCCGGTGTCCCCTGCGGCGTTTGGGGGGTGTCGAGGCTGCCCCGGGGGCGCAACATCCACGCATGCTGGCGAGAGAAAGTGCGGAAAGTGTTTGAGGCAGCCGCGCAGGGAGGGGAGTGGGGGTTTTCGCATCTAGGCATTTTGCTTGACACACACAGGCAGACGCTGTAGCACAGCCGCAGGTTTGCCGCTGCGGGTGCGGGCACACAGAGCGGGTGCGGTGCGGGGCGGGCGGCAGGTGTAGGGCTGCCACGGCGCTGTGCGCACCGGCAGCAGGGGCTGGGGGGGCCGATAGCCCCGGGGGAGGGCCGCCAGCTGCTCCCTTCACAAGGCGGCAGCGACCATGTTATTCGCGGCGTCTATTTTTACAAATGGCTTTCCCGCTGCAGTTGTAGGAAGCTGACAATTCCGAGGAGCAGCTCCTCCAGCCCTTGCAGCGCCTTGGCTTTAAATAGATGTATTTTGTTTTTTTTTTTTCCTTCCCTGTTTGTTCGCCTGCTCCTCCCCAGGACGCGCCCCTGTGATAACTCCTCTCTCACAGAGCGCGCCGGTGATGCCCCTGCTCGGTCCGGCGTCGAGCAGACGGGGCAGGGCAATGCCATGGCATGCGTTGGGGCTCCCGGCTTGTTTTGGGGCGGGTAAGGGATCACGGTGCTTTTCTATGGGTGCCTTAGCATTGCTGTTGTGCTGCTGTGGTGACCGAATAGCTGATGCTGTTTGGGTTACGGTGATCGGAAGGTTTTCCAATGATCCTGGGAAGGTCGGCATCCCAACTCGGGAGCTACCTGGGGGAGCCCGGGCTAACTTGGTCTCCTTTCAGCGTGTGCGGGAAACCTGCATGGGGAGGGGAAAGGGGGGGGGGAGATCTGAGGGAGCGAGTCAGCAGAAGTTTTCCTCCAGGAATAAGGAGGACAAAGAGAAAATCCCGGGGGCTGAGAGTAAACTCCTCCCTGGGCTCTGCCCTGTGGGAATCCCCCTCCCCTCCCCGCACACACACACACACACACACGCACACGCACACACACCTCTGGAGAGACATCAGATAAGAGTAATTCTTTTGTGATGCTATGTTGGATGCGTGCCTATTGCATACAATAAGCCGAGCCATATTGTGTGTCTATACTCGCCCGGTTCTGGGAGCCCTGGCATTTCGCAATTCCTGCAGCAAGATGCTCATTTCTCAAAGAAAAGCTCCCCGGGAGAGCCCGCCTCGGTCCCCCCCGTAATGCGATCGCAGGTGATCAAAGCCTTATCTCTGCCGGGTCACAAGAGAAAGATTTTTGAGGCAGTCTCCTTTCGTCTAGGGCATTTGCTAGACAGTGGAGTCATTGTAAATTCAGGAACTCTGTAACAGTGGAGAGGCGTGCCTCTGTGCGTCAGCACAAGTACTGCATGCACAGCATTAAAAAAATAGGAGCATGCAGGAAAAGGAAGGGAAAAAAAAGCTTGTCAGCAGGTGACCTCCGCTCCCCGGGACCTGCTGCTGCAAAGAACCGCTGCGTTAATCATCCGCGGGAGCCGCGCAGCCGCCCGCCCTCTCGACACTCCAGCACGCCCTGCCCGCCCCGGCCCTCGGGCTGGCAAGGGGGTCGAGCGCCGGGCAGTGCACGGGGCTCAGCTCGGGGAGGAGGGCCCTTCTGCTGCTGGATGCGGGGAGCGGGGCTGCACCTTCCACACCTCCCTCATCCCCAACCCGTTCTGTCTCCGGGGAGAGCCGGCAGACCAGAGCGAGGGGGGAGGTGATGCATGCAGAGGGCTCTGGCCCCCGGGAGTGGGAATCGGGGGGCAGGTTTTGGAGGGAGAGCAGAGCCCCCAGCAGCTCCCACAGTCTCTTCTGCGATTGAGCGTTGTGGAGGGGAGGGGATGCGAGCGGCTGGGGGGGGGGCGGAGGGCGCTGGAAGAGCCTCCTGGGGGGCCGTGGCTGTCTGCACTCCCGCCTCCTAATTGGCATCCTGCGGAGGAGCGGGCGGAGCGGTGGCAGCTGCGAGCGGCGGGATGTGTCCCCGCGGCGCGCTCAGAGCGGCCGAGCGCCGCAGCCGTGGGAGGGGGGAGCCGGGGAAGCCCGGCCCAGGGCTGGCCTCCCGTAGCTTCCCAGCCGCGAGGGGCTGCGCGTCCCTCACCCCTCGGCTCTCCCCCGGGTGGATGGCTGCCTGCCGAGCACACGGCAGCACAGCCTCAGAGACCCGCTCCGCCTGCGGGCCCTAGCCGCCGTCTTTCTCTCCGCTTCCCCTGGAAGTCGTACAAATAAGTGGATGGCAGAGATGCTCGTTTACTGTATTCGTTGCCTTGGATGGTGTGTTAGGGTGCTCAGCGGAAGCTAAACTCCTTCAATCTAGCAATACAAAGACAGCCTATATATAGCCAAAGACAAAAATGTGCAAAGGGCGGAACAGCAACAACAAAAAGAAGCGTAGCTGCAGAGATGTCCGTTGCTTAAAGCCAAGGCAAATGCTGTAGGTCCGTTGTTCACCAGAGCTAGACTAGATGGAAGTTAAAATTTCACTGTGTAAGCCACCCACCTCCTCTCTCCTGTGACCCTGGCAGGAGAGCACGGCTGCCTTCATGGCCACACTGGTGTTCTGCTTCCATTCAGCATTCTCAAAGCTGTGTCATGTGGAGGAAGGTGCGTGAAGGGCTGATGGGGACATGTAAAAAAATAACTTTCCCAAAAAGTTTCTTCCTAACCCCTTTGTGGAGTAGATCTTTGCCTTGGTTTCATTAAAGAAACCAGTGTCTGACGTGTCTGACAAGAAGATATTCTGCATCCTATGTACGGAGACAGTTATTTCCTCTCTGCTTTTTTTTCTCTTCCCCATTGCTTATAAATAGGGCCCGAGCTTCTAAAGTTTGCAGCTGTCCTGATTTTTGTTTGGTCCATCCTCATTTTGAATAGGAATATCTATTTTAATATCTGGTTCAAGTCCTAAGTGCCATCTGTATATTGCAGAAACCATGCAGTGAAAATATTCACTGGAGTGCTGGGCCACATCATGCAGTCCTTAAACTGGCAAGATTCATGTAAGACTGCATGCTTGGCCTCAGTTAATCTCTTGAAGGGCTTATCAGCATGGCACACACAGCTTGCTGTGAATAGGCTTTTGAATATTTCAAATTAAGAATCATAGAATAGTTAGGGTTGGAAAGGACCTTAAGATCATCAAGTTCCAACCCCCCTGCCATGGGCAGGGACACCTCGCTCTAAACTATATTACCCAAGGCCTCGTCCAACCTGGCCTTGAACACTGCCAGGGATGAAGCATTCACAACCTCCCTGGGCAACCTATTCCAGTGCCTCACCAACCTAACAGGAAAGAATTTCCTCCTTATATCCAATTTAAACTTCCCCTGTTTAAGTTTTAACCCATTACCCCTTGTCCTATCACTACAGTCCCTAATGAAGAGTCCATCCCCAGCATCCCTATATGCCCCCTTCAGATACTAGAAGGCTGCTATGTGGTCTCCACGCAGCCTTCTCTTCTCCAGGCTGAACAGTCCCAACTTTCTCAGCTGATCTTCATACGGGAGGTGCTCCAGTCCCCTGATCATTCTTGTGGCCCTCCTCTGGACTTGTTCCAACAGTTTCATGTCCTTTTTATGTTGAGGACACCAGAACTGTACACAGTACTCCAGGTGAGGTCTCAGCAGAGCAGAATAAAGGGGCAGGATCACCTCCTTTGACCTGCTGGTCACACTCCTTTTGATGCAGCCCAGGATACGTTTGGCTTTCTGGGCTGCAAGCGCACACTGCCGGCTCATGTTCATTTTCTCATCGACTAGCACCCCCAAGTCCTTCTAGAAGTCTCTATTTTGATCTCAAAGATCATACAGTCATAGAATGGTTTGGGTTGGAAGGGACTTTAAAGATCATGTAGTTCCAGCCCCCCTGCCCTGGGCAGGGACATGCTCTTGCTCTTCGCCAAGTACCATAAATTAATTTTCTGCACTTACAATAAGATGTGACAATGCTTTTTGTGTTCTTTCGACATGCTAAGCAGCATGCACCCAAATATTTGAAATGAGGACAGCATTTAAAGACTACATTTATACTGAGGTGAAAGATGTCAGACTTCCTAACTTAGCTATAGTATGGTATAATACACACTTAACATAAGATTTAACCTCAGCTAAAATTGCTTGGTAATATGTATCAGGTAATACGATATTTTGGTAAAAGCTTTACAGAAAAAGCCTTAGTAAGAAATCTGGAAGTATCGCATGTCCAAATATAATGGAAATGTTTAAATAGTTTCAATGGATCGATTGTATCTGAGATACTCCATATACCAGATGAACAGCATTCTTCCACTTTTTATTACTTAAAAAAAATAATTCCTTACTTACTAAATATTTCCTCCCAGTATTTTTTATTTGTGCATATGTAGAGAATAATTTAAGATGCCCAGGCCTAAAACCAGGGTTATCAAAACAGTAAGAATAGGGTGTTTGTAGTACTGAATAATATATAAGGTAATGATCAATAGTCCCTTACAGGGAATACATTTCATCTTTACATTAGCTTGGCTATAAATTTTCCCTATTGGCTTCAGCTTGTGCTGTGTTGGATTTATGTGATTCATGCCTGTTATTGATTACTGTACAACTATTTTAAGGGAGATGCCAAGTTAATTGTTCAAAAAAACCCCATGAAAGTGCTTTTTTAGTGGCCACTTGAGGCTCAACAAATACTACATGGCTGGTTTATTATTTAATCTAAATATAGTTTCCATTATGCTTTAAAAATAGTTACACGGTGTGCTTAGACATGCAAATTCACAAAAACATATTGAAAATGCTACTCTAGGCTTTATTTTGTGGCTCAGAAAGTAGCGTAATGCAGGAGTGTGCTTCTGAACATTGCTGGCTAACTCCTGTGGAATCATTACAGTCCTACACAAGCATTCCCATATAGGAAGCAATTTCCATTTTTTTCCACACGACTTGTAGGCTTATGCAAGGCTTGGCTAGTAGAATCCTCATTGAAGAGAGAAGGATGCCAAAAGAACCCCAAACCGTCTTTTTGATACAGATACTTGCTGTACCATGCACATTGATGCTGAACCTAGGAGCTTTGTAGAAGCAGGTCTTCTCTGCAAAACGTTCTTGTCTCTAGTGCACAAATGTCCGTGTGAGCTTGTTGTTATGTGCATGGGAACAATTAATCATTTATACAGTATTACTTAGGTTTAGAATATATTAATTTTCACATTTGAGATGAGTTAAAAATAACACACCAGCGGGAACAGTTACTATCTAGACAGAAATGTGTGAGACTATATTAAGGATTTTCAGTTCTCAAGCCTCTGGAAGGTTATACTGTGAGTACATATTTCCTCATATTCCTGATGCCTGGAAGTAGATCTTTTGGTTCCGTATGTAACAGTTTTATCTGACAATTCTGATTCAAATGTATTTTTTTTCAGAATTTATTTTGCAAGACAAATTTCACAGGTTCTTTAATACTGTTTTTTCTTTGCATGGATGTCTTGTTGTGCAAACGAGAATATGACCAACATTTAGATCTGTGTTTAGAAATGGTGAGGACTGAGAGTAATTTTTTATTTGGTATATTCATGCTCTCTGCAATGCATCATTCTAGCAGAGACTCAAAAAACTTCACCGGTCAACTAGTGTACTTGAAGATACATCCATTTGTTCCTCGTCTTCCTCCAAACAACTCTGAAAATGGGAAAACACCTGTGAAAATAGCTGCTTGTTGCCCAGAGATCAGAAAGAAAGTCTTTCAATTGAAACAACATGTACATTCTTTGTTTTTCCTGCTTTTTATAGGTATACTGGAATTTATCAGTATAGCAGTGGGCTTGGTCAGCATCCGAGGAGTCGACAGTGGACTCTACCTTGGAATGAATGAGAAAGGGGAACTGTACGGCTCGGTAAGTTCCTGATAGCCTTGGGCAGTTGTGATCCTTATATCCTATGGGAAAAATGCTTGCCAGCTCCTACAAGCTCCCGTTGCATTAGGTGTTTTATGAGCACTGTTTCTGTTCTAAATATCTTGCAGTCTAATTGAAAGCAAGACCCTGTGGGTTGTATAACAAATATGGGAGAATGAAAAGGGGACAACATCAGGAATGAGTAATAATGCGGATGAGCAACAATTTAGATAAAAGCAATGGAGACTGGTAGTCAGAGCTGGTCACTGAAGTCTAAAGGAAGTACTGTAAGATTTGTAAACAGGTCCTTTCAGTAAAGACCTGAAGTGAGATCTTTTGTGTGTAGGCAGAGAGCTTTCTAGGAACTGACAGAAGTAGAGGTGGAGATGAAGGGCGGCATATGTGGATGAGAAAATGAGAAATAGGAGTGGATAAAAGTTGTTAAAAGGTATAGGAATGAGGGCAAAAGTTGGTGGTCTTGTCCTGAAAGTTTAGCTGGTGGTCTCTGAGGGATGATGGCAGCAGGAGAGAGTAACAGGTGTGAGGGATGAATAAAACTCCCACTTTTAGACATGGGAGTTAGGCTGGCAAACCACCCTACCTGCAGCTGATGTCCGACTGTTCTTAGCAGCATGGCCTGTCTTGTGGCAGAAGGGTGTGTGTGTGTGTGACCCTTACCTTGCAATAGTTGAGACATCTGATGTATTACACTGGGGTTCACACCCTGAGTATCATCGTCAGGTCATCATGTGCTGGGAGAATCCGAAATCTGCTGAAATCAATCAGGCAACTCGCCAAATAGTAATGGGCAGGCTGCTCTTCTACTAGCAATATATCAACCTCCAAAGTTGACAAGGACTTGAGGAGTTGTCTTTGAGGAAGAGGATGGCAAGTTTGAAAAGTAAGCAAGTGCCTAGGGTGAAGGGAGGCTGTGTATCCACTGGTGTTCAGTAGAAACATGGAGGAGAAGGTGGCAATAGTCAACTGATTGTGGACATTTTCCAAAGAGGCTTTAGGTGTAGCCTAAACATGTGTGGCTGAAGGTACCTGTATCAGAGGGGAGTAATTGTAACTGGGAAAAGGGTGGGGAGGAAACCGAGTGGGGCAACAGTGAGAATGAGAGGAAACGATATGACTGAACAGGTGAAAACGGAGAAAGAGGGAAGTTCAGCTTCCTTATACATGATCTGTGGTGGAACATGAGGAAGCACGATCAGGAAGAACAGCAGAAGTGTTTTCATAGGGGTGTCCAGGTTCACTGATCCCTTCCTAATAACATTTTGTGTGAGAAAGAGAAGATAGAGAGGAAAAGGGGACTGTCTTCTGAGTGAAGAGCCGGCTAGGGGAGTAAGCCAGGAGGTACAGATCATGACAGTGTATGTGGGAGGCAGAAGAACAGGTGGCAGAATGAAGGTCAAGGCTGGGATGGAGAATGTGTGGACAGGGGAGAAGGGGAGATGCAGAGATGGTGAGAACCAGTGAGTGAGAAAGGCCAATGAAAAGCCTTTACTAAATGGCAATATGGAGGAGGAAAAGGTTGGAAAGATGGAGAGGAAGAGAAAAAGCAAATGAATACAACAACAAATGTGAAGAAGTTGCCTGTGAAGAGTGAGTAAGTTGTTGTAATTCACAGTCCTTGTGCAGCTGATGAATGGGATAAAGAACTGGTGAAGTCACAAGTACTTTTATAGCTCAGGCAGCAAGAAGGCAGAACAGCAACAGTAATATGAATCAGTAATGTTGATAATCATCAATAAGAGTAATAATTTAAACAGATAAACATAATAAATCAGTTACTCTGCACTTCAGTTATTCAGAAAAAGAAAATGTGGGTATTGATAGAACTCAAATGCATAGATTTGGAAAAACAAATGTTACATCACTTTTCTGTGAAGTTTATATTTTGTGTTTGCAATATGGTTGACTGTCCGAGTGAATTACTCAAAACATTCTTTGCCAGGAAATATGCACAAGAAATTATTTGTAAATTACTAAGCTTACTGTATTAACAAACTAGTTGTTCCATAAACAGCAGTTCTAAGGGAACCTGCTTTCCTAGGGTTTTGTGTCTCACAGTCCAAGATGTGGGTCTCCCTGACTTTTAGTCCCTGCAGTAACACAAATTTCTCAGGCTTTTGTGTTTCTTGTATGAGAAAGAGACAGTGTTAGGTGTCCCTGCACACTAGATTCTCAGTTTGCAGGGATTGCCTATCTCATCACTCCCAAGTGGGACCTGCAAACGTCTCTTCTTTACTCTGCCTCTGATTAGTTTCAAAACTGATAGGAACTTAATTTTCTTAAAGACCTTTGCCTCCTGGTTGAAACTGGTTGAAAAGCTAGGGAAGAACAGACAAGCAGTCAGATGGATGTATAATATAATTGGATAACCTTTTTTCCCTAAGAAATGACACTAAAAATATGAAGCCATTCATAATGGAGAACTGGCAATCTACAGGGCCAGGATGCAAAGTTCAGGTTAAAATCTGATGGATGATATGGATTATTGTCAGCCTCCAGAGATGGCACATACTAAAGAGTGATGGTAATTGAATTACATTACTTCAAATGAAATATAACCTCTAATGGCTACTCAGTGTGATGATGCTTTAAAGCCCTGTCAACACTAGCAATCCTAGTGCCTATATTTCAGCAACTGTCAGCTCTCATAGAAACACTGAGATAAGCAGGTCTCAGAGCAGGTTTTCATGAGAACTGGCTGGACATTTTTAAGTGACAGTGTTTTGTGCTTGGTTTTGGTCAAGAAAATGCAATTAATTGAAAATAAAGTCCTGTGATGGGAATACATGTTGTGGTTTGAACCAGAAGCAAGCACAGTCCAACACAGAATTACCTTTCTGGAGAGAGAGATCAGTTTAACTGAAATTAGTTTTGAGACTGATAAGCCATAAGCTGAGGTTCAAGTTTTTCACCTGAATTAAGTGGAGCAGTCACTTGAGTTGAACTGTTCTGTAGTGCCAGCAATCTGTCCTTGTGTTGCCTGTACCAGGAGTTGGGTCCCTGTGTCTTGGTTTCTTCGCTCAGGGCTGTCAATAGCACCAGTTTTGTCATGGAGCTGGTACACTTAAGAGGCTGCAAGCGTGTTGTCTAAGGTGGGAAACTTTTCTTAGCAGCCTAAGAAATGCCTGGTCCTGCTCTACAATAGCATTTTGGATCTAAACAGGTGTGTTTCTGCAAGCATTCAGTATTGCAGCACTTGATGCTGCCAGAATGAATGCCCTGTGTCTATGACACTATCATATTTATATTCAAATTGCTGCATGAAAAATATGTTAGGTGTGAATCAAATCAGCATCCTAAAAGACTTCTATCATTCCATATTTGTACTTGAAACATTTGGCACAGGAAGATTTTTCCCAGCATATTTGTGGTACCACTGTAGATGGGACATATGGTGAAGCAGAGCAGCCAGGATGGGTGTTTGCTGCCAATTTTCATGAAAGGCATCAGTAAAGACAGTTTCAGCATATCTTCATCCAGACATGTTCCCACTGGCCTTCTCAAAGTGCTGCTTTCCTCCTAGATTAGATGCTTGACAGTCTCTTCCCAACTTGCCACTCTTATAGCAGTTCCTACTGCATTTTCTGGTTAAAAGAGCACAGTGACACTCCTGCTGCTCTCAGGCAGTGATGTATAACATAGGGTGGCTGTTGTCAGATTCCTCCTCATCCCACAGATTTAGCCAGGGAAAGCTGAAGGTACATGTATATGGTGCTGCAGCAAAGCCAGTGGTAGCTACGTAGGGATGTCTTGGAGGCTGGTTAGTGACACCTTTCCCTCCTGTCTTGCTCTGTTCCTGCTCTCCCTCTACCTTGCCCTCCCTTTGCAGCCTGCAGCTGTGATGCATCGTGTTTGAAAACAGCTACTGTGCTTGTCACTGGAGAAGAGGAAACTACAGATAGGATCCGAAGGGTTTCAAGACAAGACACAAAGACCCTTTTCCTTCCAGGGTGCCAAATGGTTCTTGCCAACATCTCTGGCAAAAGTTAGCAAATATGTCTTAACTATTCTCCTCGGTGCCATGCCACAGAGTGAGGGAGGTCTTTCTCATAAGTCCTAGGACTTTCATGTGCTGTCCCACCTTCATGCTGCCCTGTACTGCTGCCCTTGGGAATATTAACAGCAGGCAGTGATGCTGGTGTCTCCATTGCTCCTTGCGTCCTTGGCAGGTGGCAAAAGGCAGCTCAAGCTGGATGCTCAGAAGGAAACTGGGAGTTGGAAGATCTGGAGCATCTACAAGGGGAGCTGTGCAGAGAGGGATGAGGAAGGCAGGAGTGCATATGGTGGAGTTGTTGGGGAAGGGGGAGAGGGCTAGCAGTGCTTGGAAGGAGAGGAGAGAGGATTGAAGAGGGAGAGGCTTCATGTTTCCATAGAGCAGCTGGGAAAGAGCCAAAGAGCCCAGATCTGGAGTCAGGAAGGGACGCTCCTCACCTCTGGGTTTCAGACTTACAGGGTGTGTGCAGCAAAGTGAGATTTAGGACTGCTTATAACAGGGTAATAAATTGCTGTCCTTCAAAAAATCAACTGAAAACTTGTTTGTCCAAATGTTTTTGGGACACTAAACCTGCCTTTTGCTCTTAAAACTACTGGGGAGAGGGTGGAGGAGACAAGAGAGAGAAAGAGTACTGTCCTTGAAGAAACATGTTTTCCCAGTAAGAGTGCAGGGAGGCGATGATAATGCCACTTTATTGTCCCAGCAGGGCTGCACCTGCAGTGCTTTGTACTTTTGTTTGGGTCTCCACAGTCCTGGAAGGACTACACGGCTACAAAGACAGCCAAACAGAAATTCTTTTGACAAAAAAGGGACAATTTTTCATAGTTTACTGAAAATTGGTTGGTGTAGGTAAGGATTTGTTTAGCTGCATTCTAAAAATATATTCTATGTTCCTGTGCAAATAAGGGAAGGGAATTGTTCAGCCCTTCAAATGGTAGGTCAAGGTGCACAGAAACAGTGTGAAGAAAAAACAGGTTGAAGGTGCATGTTGGGAGCAGCATTTGGGTCAGGTATACAGCCACTACAGATATCTAAGAATAGGATAGATAAATAAATTACCCTGCAGTGTTATTCACACTTTCCTGTTAGTGTTAAACACCTCTGATCTAAAGCAACTGAATATGCCTCAGATTGATTGGGCTTTTTTTAATAATCTGATTATCTGTCAGTGTACACACAGGTACCTATTGGTGAGATGAGCCTGGAAGCACAACAGTTGCGGCACAGAACTCCCTCCAAAGGGAGAATTAAGTGCAGATTTCCTGTGTGAAAGCGCAAACTTCTAGGCTGAGAATGGTCAGATCCCAGGAGGGGTAATTGTTACAGCAGCAGGTTTAATATCCTTCTACTTGTTTGTAAAATAGTAAAATGCCTTTTGGTAAATGGTACAAATGGTGAAGGGCAGAGGGCAGTTCCTGGGGGTCTGGGCTTCCAAAAGTGGTCAGGCTTTCCACATGAGTAGTGCTGCTCAGGAGAAACTGGCACTCCTGTGATCAAAAACCCAGTGGTGTCTTTTAGCAGAAATAGTGATTTGTGTCTTCCTGAGTAAATCTGCTTTAAGCAGACAAGTTGCAAGAAGGAGGCCTGTAGCTAATTCTAAAGGGCATACTTTGAGGTCTAAAGAGACCCGGTTCAAAAAGGTGCTTATGGTTCTGAATGTGAAGGAAACGTGAAACCTTGTCAGAGATGCAGAAATCCTGTGAAAATGGTATCCCAGCAAGGGTGAAACTGCTGGCAAACATCTGGAGACTAACAGGCTGTGGGTACTTGGAAGAGGGTCTGTGAGGAATGGGAGATGGGCAGGTTGTAGAAAGGCACATCTTAGAGGTGTAAAAGTGCTGAGTTAAAGTGGGAATTGCGACAATAAAGCTTACTGGGCCCCTAAAATATACACTAAAATATAAGGCAAAAACTTTTTAAGGTATATAATTGGAAAGGGAACAGGAGTCTTTACAAACATGGTGCATTCAGGTGGGAGCGTAAATGCAATATGGTCAGAACGTGGCTGCTAACTGGGTTAGCTGGTATTTCTGGTAGACTCCTTGGTGGTAATGTGGGGCTGGGGGATTCCCTGTTGTGTGATGAACAAAGGGAGCAGGGACAGCTGACATCACTGTTAAAAGAAGAGGCTATTTTCCCCCCACCCATAAATCTCCTCCCTTCTGTTGTCACAAACATTTCTGTTGCTACTTGGTGAACTGAAGTGGGGAACTGGAAAATAACTTGGCCAAACTGAAAGGCTGTCTTTGGCCACTGTGGTCCCCTCCTAGGCCACTGCAAGATGCAATGCAGAAGTGAGAGCAATCCTGGGAGAGGGAGGGTTTACTTCCCTCCAAGGCAATGCAGGTGTTTGCCAGCCTTGAGTGTTTGTCGTCCCATAGCTGTGTGGTTTGTGATTGGCTGGGGCATGACCTAGGAAGCTGGAGGGTTATCAGCCTGACGAGGATTGTGCCTGGGGCGCAAGAGCACAGTTTTAAATGCAAGAGTAGAGGAGGACCTGGAAGTGTGTGCAAGATGGGTTTATTGAAGCTGGATAAATAGTTTCAGGCAAGCCTAGTATTTTATTTTGGGTAGGAATTTCTTTTTCTAGAAACAGGAAATACGGTTTTGCTAATCTGCAAGGCTGTGTTAGGTATGACCCATAGAAGAGAGCATTCGCTACAGTGGGTAAAATGGGTGTCAGTAGAGCACTTGTGTGATAGATGGTGAAAAAATTGAGAGAAGACAGCAATAAGGTGTGTTGAAAAGTATTAGACTGAGTGGAGCTTAGTGGAGAGTGGAGATATTAGTGGAGTTTTTATGGATTGGTCCTTGGACTGGTTTTATTCCCTGCTTTTATTAGGGGCATTAAACATCTTGCCATAAAAAAAGTAGTAGCGTGTTACTGAAATTTTGGCAAAATTGGGAAGGCAGACAGAAGGCAGACTCACAGAAAAGGCTTGCTGATCTAAAGTACCCAAAATGTTCACGCATGGGGCTCAGGAAGAGCTCAGTTGGTGCCACTGCTTATGGCTCTGGAAGAATCCAGTCTAAATGCAAAGTACAGTTGGTCACTTGTGTTAAAGAAGATGAATTGAAACTGAAACAGGTGCAGGAAGGACTTAATGGGATGATCAGAAGGGTGAAAAGACTATCAAATGATGAAGTCTAAAAGTCTTGGCTTATTTAGCATGCAGAATGAAAACAGAGGGTATGCTCTTGGTCTCTGTCAATGCATTGAAGTCTAATACCAAGGAAAGAAAAAGTCTTTGAAATAGAGGACAAGAATGAATTGGTTTGAATGGGTCAGAAGAAAGCTTAAGTTGGATTATGAGGAACTGTCAGGTCATGAGGAAGTGCGATTTTGAGCTGGCCTGAGGAATTTTTGCAGGGAGGGGGGAGATGAAGCATAAATGCTTTTCCCCTGCACTGTACGGTAGGAGACAACTTCATAATTGTGGAAGCCTTCTGTGTGGAAGGCATAGGTCCAACAAAAGCCCTGAAACATCAGCTACTTGGGCAAATTTGTCTAGAACCTCATCTGCTTCACCTCTGCAGATAGTCTCTCTCTAAATCTGGATAGCAACCTTGCTGAAAGCTGAGTACTGTAAATGGTTCTTCTCAGGCTGAGGATGAGAGCATAAACTGCAACCCACTCAGTAAGGTATGAAGGACTTTGCAGAAAATAAAGGCATTCTGAGATGTGACTACTGGTGAAGGAAGAATTGACAGGTGAATCCACACATTTAACACAGGTAATATGGGAAAAAGCTCCGTGAGAAAATGCAGCTATTGTGGTCTTTTTAAACCTCAGTCTGTTTTTTAAACCAGAATTTCACAGATTAGAACACCTGTCACCAAAGAGAGACAGACACCTGCTGATAGTGTTCTGTGGGATAGAGGCTACAGTTTTCCTCAGGTCTTTGATTTTCCTCAGAGGACTTCATTCCAGATGCTTACTAAGTCTGAGGATCATTTTATAGGAGAGAAAACTCTCAGTGATCTCTATATCTTGGTGTGCAATTCTGTGCTGAACTTGGATTCTCACTATGTTCCTGGGACAGGAAAGTGTAAGAATATCTCCTACCTAAATTATATATATATGTGTGTGTGCATGTGTATGTGTGTATAAAGCTAAGCTTTGGTAAAGCGAGATCCTCCTCAAGCCATAATTTAATGTAGTAATTGCTTTCCCCTAGTTAAAGAATTTTTTGTTCTTACAAAACCAGGGGATTGGAGGTGCTGCTTGAGGAGGCAGCCAAGGTGATCTGCCACCTTGCAGAAACGCCATTCCATAAAGGGCAGTCCTGGTTTTCTGCCTCCACTCTGTGCTTCTGCTTCCTTCCTTGCTGCAACAGCAGGACTCGTCTGACCTGTCAGAAGGCTAATTTAGGGAAGCAAAGCCACAGAAGAAAGCTTGGAGTTGCTTTTTTGCAGGGTTGCTTCTCTGCTTGTTTAGCTTCCTGAACTGGCTTGTTGCCTTTGTGGGCAGACACCAATGCTCAGTGGGGGGAATCAGCTGCAGTGTGGGGTGGGAGAGGCGTTGAGCACTGCACTGTCCACAGCGGGTAGTTGTTAAATGGCATAACTGCATCACAAACCCAAATCCTACCCAGCAAGCAAGTGCAGGGCATGTTCAGTTTGAATGTCTTCAGATTAATTTCTTTGCAGTTGTGTAGCTCCCCAGTTGCAGCCCTGAATGTTTCTGGAGCTAGCCGTGATAATGATATGGAGGTGTGAAAAGGTTCAGTGTCTTCAGTTGATCTGAGAATACTATGTTGAAGTGACATGCTAAAAGGGCATCATCAGCAGTGACATACTGAGATATGCTTGGGGATTATTCGCTGCATCAGATAAAGATCTGATGTGCTCTGTTTCTGACTCAGGAGCCAGTGGGACATGAACATGGCATTCTTCCCCACTTTACCATTCATCATTTTCAAAGGCAGAGTAGAAAAAAGTCTGCCCTGCGGGGACTTCATTAGGGATTTTGTCTAGGTTGAGATTTGCTTTGCAGTTTGAATATGCTCAGGCTGATTTGGTGATGTGCAGTAACGCAGTTCATTTGTGTCACATTCAAAAAGCTCAAGAAATAAAGCTTGTTACAGTGCAAATCCATTCTCCCCCTCCTTTCACCCCCCCCCTCCCTTTGGTTTCTTTGGTTTCTTTTTCTTTCCTTTTATAAGCCAGACCTCTGCTGTTACTTTTGATTTGAAGATCAGATTTTATATTCATATTCCATGACTGCTGCTAAGGAAGAACTTGGCTTCTGGTGTGAATGCTGCATGCTTTGGGGATCTGGCCCAGGCTGTGCATTCTTCAATCTGCTAAACTTTACTCTTCAAATGTTACACAATTATGGAGGCTGCAGTGACTCAGGAGAAATTTTGACTTGCTTCTATTATTGTTGAAACACCATTGACTTCAATGGAATCAGGATTGGACCTGGTCCTGTAAAACCACCAATTAATTTTATGGTTGTGTCAGCAGACCCTGATCCAGATAAGAGCTTTGCTCAATTCATGGTTTTAAAAACCTAAATCCAGACAAGGTTCCTGCCTGTGAGAGTATGCAGTCTAATGACAGTCTTTTAACATGTAAGTGTTTATTGCTTTTGTACAGCAAGAGGGATTTTGGCCTGCTGATGCCTTTGTTAGGACAGCATCTAGTGTATAATCTGGACTCAGAACAGGAAACTTACTGAGGAAGATCTAATAAGAATCCTTTGAGTCATTTTAGAATACACAAATATAAGTTTAAACAAAATCATAATTTTATTTTGTTTTTTCCTTGTACTTCCAAAATTTGAGCTCTTTGAAAGGTTTGTGTGCGACTGACACGTGGTAGACCAAATGCCTGGTCCTTGAGCTCTTCAGTCACCAGTTCTGTTGAAGTTGTTATTATATATCTTTTTTCTTTTTTTTTTCAGACAGATTGACAACTTCTGTCACCAAAGCTGAAATTAACTGCATGGCTAAAGTTTGACCCACTGAAAGACAGGTCCGCTGATGTGTGTGTGTGAGGAGTAAGGGGCTCACAGAGGAGCTTTGTCCAGTGCTTTCCAAATGCTGGGTTACGTGTGTCACTGAAAACTTAAGTCAATGCACAGCAACACCAAAGATAGGTGTTTTTTCCAAGAAATTTTAGGGAAATAATTTTTGTCCTACTCATAAACACTAAGGATTTGTGTATCTAGATCCATGACTTTATGGTGGGATTGCCTCTTGGAAAAGGAATAGGGGAAATCCAAAGAGTCATCCCTGCAGAGACCACTTATGAGAAATGTTTGCCAATGGAGGAGCACTGCTGTCTTAAAGAGCAAATGTGACAGTGACATGTTTTCTTCAGCAGCAGCTCTTTGAAATGTTGGCCTTCCTTTGTGTCCAAAAAGGTGGGAAGTTAAAATTTTTAAACAACTTCAGCTGAGTATAGAATTGAGTCTGGCCAGGTGAAGATCTTAGAGTACCAACCCTTTACTGTACTGCCCACCAAAACACTGTAGATTTTCAAATATCTGTCAAACTTACTGGTTTCCAAGACTCCAGTGCATGCTTGGCATTTCAGCGAGGAGGAATGGGTCTTCCCAAAATGTGATAGCCCGTGATGTTTTGTTTGTTTGACAGCCCCCATCCAGAGTGACAATGTGGTCACTAATGTCCCTGTCCTCTGAGCTAGTATCTAGCAGGTAACTTTACATAAAATGAATAATAAAATATAGAGTCAGGCTTTTATTCATCAGTCCTTGACCAGATCATCTTGCTGAAAGAATAAAACATGAAGTACTTTCATAGTGTACATTTTTATCACCACGTTTATATTATAGTTTGGTCCCCGTGGCACTGTGTTTTATGAAGGACCTTTAGCATTCTGCTGTTTTTATGATGGTACTTCATAGGTAAGGGATAAGGTGCTCCTCTGATGATAGATAAATCCAGTTTGGGGGGTACTCACTGAGTGTAGAGACTCATACAGATAAAGTACTTTTTATCACCCACTTTGTACTATCTTTCAGCGTGTGAGTTTAGCTGCTGACTTGTGCAAAAGGCAGCACTTTCTGTTGAAGAAGTGCTATCTTTCCTTTAACCCAGCATTCTGTGCTAAGAGAACCACAAAACAAAGTAAAAAATACTGACAAAACACTGACTCTATACTCCACATTAGTTCTATTTAAGGAAAGCATATTTTATTTAAAAATCTCTATTCACTTAGAAGCTTAACTAGTATTTCAGGCTAAAGAGAGTGTGTGTGTAGCTGGAGGATAACAGCACTGGTTTGACACACGTTGTCTTTTGATAGAAGAGAATTTGTGGAGTGGGGCGTTGAGGTAGGTCAAGTTACAGCTTTCAGTAAATCTGAGCATGCCTGAAATGGTTCTTTTAATGTCTTAAAATATTTGTTGCCTTTTTATCATTGCAAGCCTGATCCAAGTTCCATTTAAGCTGATGGGAACTTTTCTTCTGTCTTCTTTAAAAATTGGCTCTAGCCCTCGTATCAGATTGCATACCACCTTGCTTTCTGATTCTTGGAAGGGTTCAGCCAAGCGTTATGAATTAGATGCTTAGATAACATTGATGACTGCAGTTCATGATTGTGCCAGGAAACCAAAAATAAAATAGAGGTTAGAAGCGTGACTAGTAAATGGCACAGTGTGGGCCCAGGCCTGCTGGCACAGGAGGGAGGGGAACACACCTGCTTGTTTGCCATTTAAGAGTTGAATTTGTCCCAGTCCTGCTTCATTGTGGTACAGAGAGGGAAGGAAGCTCTTCAGCTTCCAAAAAAATGGTGTTGTGACAGCTTACGTGACCTGAAGCCTGTCCCTGGAGCTTTGTCATGACTCCCAACAGCAGCACGAGCAGACCTTAGGTGTTAGGTGAAAACATGTTTTCATCTAATGCACTTGGCTGGGCAGATCTGAGTCAAGCCTTTGCAGACCCAAGCATGGCTGCTGGTAGGCAGTCTGTGCTGGCAGATGGGAGCTCAGGCACAGTGAGTTGCTCTACCTATAATGGTTTCATGTCCAGGAAGGGCATGCTTAAAGATTGACAGATGCTGCAAACTCGAAATCTCAAAGGAGTGGATATCAGTAAGACTGTAAACTGTAGAATTGGCAGTGGCAAAAATGGATGGAGATCCGATTGGCACCTCGTCCTCCTGCACCTCATGTCAGAAGAGCTTTGTAAACAACCCTGTGATAGCGTAGTGCTGGATTCCAGTCTGGTCCCTCCAGAGGAGGTTCATGGTGGAGTGGATAGCAACGGAGTCAATAAAGGAGCAATGGGACAAAGGGGAGAAGCAATTAAATCCCTGATGCACTGATGATTTCTTGGGATTTTATTCTTGATGTTGGAGTCCTCTTGCTTTGTTCAGGAAGCTCTGCTTTTCTGTTGCCTTCATCAGGATGTGTAAGCCATGTATCTGTGTAGCTATTGTGGCTTTTTATGATAACACTCCTAAGGGAACCAGGTTTTGCTGGGTCTTAGGGACTTTGCAAGCTTTTTTGTGTGAAAGATGTTAATCTCATAACTCCTCCATGCCAGCAGAACAGTCACACTTTTTTTTTCCTAATTGGGGGTTTATGTATAATAAGAACTTTATACAAAGTAACTATAAATTTAGAAGGAGAAATTAAGATGAATACTCCAACTCTGTGAAAGTACAAGGTGACCTCAGGTAGACAGAATGCAATTACCCAACTGTCATTTTGCCAGGACATCTTGCCTAATTTCCCTCATCTTATGAAAGGAGCCACAGAATATGAAATTCGTGTGAGTGGGTATGTGGCTATTGTCTTGGTCTTTCTTCTGGGTGTGCAGGGTTTCCCACTGTCTTTCTGAAGTGTTTGTGGAGAAGCACTGACACAAACACAGAAAAACCGATCAGCTAGTCCGTTTGGCAGACTTTTTTTTTCCCTCCTTTTTTTCTCATGTTCTGTCAAATTATTGAACAAAGCTTTCTGAAAGAGCACTGCTTGGAGAAACTGTTCAAAGAAAATTCTGTGAAGTCCACCAAGTCAGGCAATGTGCAGAGTTTGCCTCGCACTGCTGTCTAGCTTGGAAAGGAAGGTGATGCTGCTCAGACACCAGCATTTGGCTTCTCACTGTGGCTGGAAGTTGTCCACCCAGCCGGAGACTAACAGGCTTAGCATGGGAGATCTGACAACACCACAGCAAATGCTAAACTACACCTTTATTATGATAACTCTGGATGAGTGTTAATTATTAGCTGAACACTGTATGTTCTAGAGGCTGTTTACATTACAGCATGGGAAGGGCAAACTTCATGTAAAATGCGTGCGTTTCTTGGCAGATCGCGAAGAAAACCAGAAAATCACTTTTTGGTTTTTTTTTTTTTGTTGTTGTTTCTCTTCACTACATATGCAGTTTTTATTAACATCATGCAGATATAATGAGGGATTGTTCATTTAGTTATTTAGAAGACTACATATTTAAACATAATTTTATTAAGACAGGGTGGATTAACACAAAGAGAATGTGCAGCAGGTATGTAGGAAGTGCTGACTAGATCGAATACAATAGTTGTTTGGACTTCAGGATTAGACATTTCCTTGTGTCTCTATTGAATCAATGGCATAGAACAGAATCATTTGCTAGACATGGAAAGTATTTGTTGTCATTTTAGGAATGATGGTCTGAAGAGGTTTCCTTTTCTCAGGTTACAAAATAAAATTAAGTTATAGCCTTGCAAGGTTATTTAAAAGAAAAAAAAAAAAGGAATATTGATATAGGACCCTGTACTGTGCTTTCAACCACTAAACAGCATAAAGGTCTTACCATTCTCTAGTGCCATGAAACCATTCTCTGAGCAGTGCACGTGTATTTCCACTCATTTTCAGTTAGTTTCTTCACAGGGATATTTATTTTTAAACAAGCTGGCAAAACTTTCATTGTGATGGCTGTAACTATGTACTTTATTAATTTACAATCTCACTTTTAATCAATCCACCTGGAAATAGGATAACATAATTATTTTTCTCCCTGGTTAGATGGTGGAAAGTTTAGGGAGGGAAAGAGATTCTGGGCTTGCTAACACTGACCAGGCAGTAGCAGACTTCTGACTTAAATCTGCCTTAGGTTTTCATACCTGTGACATGTGCATCTTTGCACAATTTAATTATTTGAAAATTCCAAGGTAAACAACAGGCTAAAAAGCCCAGACAAGGTGTGGAAATACAGTAAAATGGAATCTGTTACTTTGTAGTGCAGTACTGTATGAACATTCCTCACAGAAAACATGTGGTGTGTGGTGCAACATCTGATTTATATAATTTTTAGGTCACCTCCTTATTTGGCCTCAGAATTAAATGATTTGATCAAGGCAGGCAGCCTCCCCTTTCACAGGAATGTAGGTTACTTTCCATAGATGTTCCAGTTGGATATGTTTGGTATTTGTGTCAGCCTTTGACAAAGATTGTCTAGTGATGTTAAGCATGGTTCAAGTAAATATTGGCACTGGAAAAATGATCAAGAAGTCAGTTGCTGGAACAGAAATATCCAAAAGTTGCTGTATTCTAGAGCTAAATCTTGCTTTTCGACTGTGCATACAGGGACTTCCTAAAAGTCATAGCCAGGAGGGAAACCACAAGTCATTTGTGATCAGGAAACACCATCTCCTTCCCATACAGAGAGAGCTGGCTTTCAGTAAGACTTTCCCATTCTAAACTGGTGAGGCAAGAAGGTGCTTGTTGGCAGGGTGGACCAGTCTCACACCTGTATTATGCTCATTTCTGGCTTGAATAAAGGCATGTGTGCTCAAAACACAAGAGTAAGCTAGTGTTAAGTACTGCTGTGGTAGCACCTATATGGTTTATTGGTGAACTTGGCAGTGTTAGATTAACAATTGGACTCAATGATCTTAAAAATCCTTTCTAACCTAAATTCTGCATAAGTGAATATCCTATTGGATACTGGCTTCTGTCTGTCATGGTGTTAGATGAGCCATTATTATAATTATCTCCACACCAAGGAAACAAGGGTATGCTGGGATTTTGGTCCCCACATTATTTATAGGGCCTGATCCAAGTAACCAACACCAATTTACTCCAGTCAGTGGTCTGACTACAACCAGAATTTCTAGCATCCTAGAAGGAAACGGTTTGATGGACTTATTAAGAAATTATGGACTTATAAAGAAATTATTTCACTTCTCTGGAAGTGTGATTATGTGTCCCTCTGCATATGAACCTGAGTCCTGATTGCTCTGTCAAGTTCATGTTGAAGTATTTGCCTACTGTTTGTACACAAATGTTTGAGAATTTGATGAAGGGCAAAAGAGATGTAGCTGTGTTGTAAGAGAATAAGAAGTAAAACCAGGATAAGCTTGTAAAAAGGATTGAGTTTGTAAGCTTGCAATCCATTGAACTCATCCAGAGCACAGTACGATACCAACCCTCTTATACAAGGTCTGCTAGTTGAGGGTACCACAGCACTGTTCATGATCCATCAAACCTGCCAGAGAGAGAAGCTATTTTAAAATGTCTCATCCAGGGCATGGGGAAGTACTGTTCTTGCAAAGATAGAAATTTATGATGATGCTAAAAAAAATGCAGATGAAGTGAATAATTAATGAATTCAAGACAGGACTGAAATATCTTCCAAAACTGTTGCTATTTTTAGCAAGGAGTGCTTCTGCAGTGCTTGTCATGTGATCCTGTTGCCTTCTGAGAGCAGGAGGACAATTTGAATTAGTTTCTCTTTCCCCATGGACCTATAGGCCGAACATATAATATGCCTTAGCATCTGCTTCTGTCTTGCAGCAAACAAAGTGATTTTAAGCCTCATACAAAATAGAACAGTAATGAAAGCTGTATTTAAAGAAAGTCTTTATAGCAGCTGAATAGTTTTTATAGTAATTTTTATATTGAGGCCGTACAGGGGGGCTACTGCAATCTGTGTAACTTTCAGCTGCTGCTGAGTTCCAGTAATACGCATTGCTGCTGCAGTTTCTCACTGTTGAAGGACATAGAGGCAATTATCAATAGGAGGTTACAGGATCTGGCCCATAGATAATGTTTTAATGTAAACAGATTTGTGCTTCTTTTTCCTGTAACCAGTATGGAGTGCTGCTGTGTTTGAGCTACTTTGCACGTTAAAAATGATATAGTCAGAAACACCCCTAAAAGCAATGGTTATATACAGCTGGCCTGTGCACATGCTTATGTTTCCACACGTGCTGCTCAGTTGGACCCTGAGGGAGTGAAATCTCCTGGTCAAACTGCAGGAGAGGGTGCGAGGGATTGGACTGCCACTGTTGTCTCCATCACAGGCTCTTCCTGTGACTGTGCAAGCTGCAGCCACCCTCGTCCACACCGGGACGTGGCTGCTGCCATAGTGAATACTCAAGTGTTTAATGTCCAAAACCTGGTCCTGTTGTGGATTTCTCTTTCCTGAAGAGTTATGAGGTTCCCAAAGCCCCCCAAAGGGGAAGTTAGGAGCTGTGTGCTTGCTGCCTTTCTTGCCTGCTGGAGTTGCCACAGGTTGAATTTAGAAACTCTCCAAATCCCCCACCTTGAGGCACTGAGGAGGACCTTTTGCAGCCCAGTACCCAGTTCGTAGGCGTGCAGAGATGTGCTGGCTTGCTCTCCCCACTCATGTGGGGGTTGTTCTCCCCAGGGTGATTCTTGGGTGGAATAGTTCCTGGGTGACTCCTGTACCAGGATGGTTGAGGATGGGTGACTCCTGTACCACTCCTGAACCAGGATGGTTCCTGGGTGACTCCTGTAAGGTGCATAGGGCTCATTTGACCTGGCTAGGATGCTGGTATCCAAACCTGCTAAGCTGCAGAGCTCTGCACCAGGAGCGGCATACTAGCCATGCAGAGCAGCAATGAAAACATCAGGGCTGAAGCATGTTTTGAGAAAGGGTTTTGAGATGAGTCCCTGTTAGCAGAGGTAGCCCCAAAGGCTCCTACAGCCCCAGGGCAAGCTGCAAACTTCTTCAGTGATAGTGGGTTTTGAGAAGCTTGTGAGTTAAGCCATGGATGGTGGCTTCTTGGGTACAGTGGAGCTTGAGCTGTGGCTCCTTGGTTGTGTTCAGGCACACATTTACAACTCTAGGGGCTGTAAATACTTTGCTGCATCTGGGCCTTGGTCTCCATTTTCCCTTCTCTGTGTATCTATCTCAAAGGACTGTTTTAAAACTTAATGTCTGTAAAGCACAGAGCTTTGTAATAATTAGAAATTGATCCTCAGCTGGAAGCTGAATTTGGTCAATGTGACTGCTATTCAAGTGAGAACTCTTGTTATGGAAAAATATAATAAATTACCATTTTTGTGCCAAATGAAAAAACTATTTCCAAGCTATTTTTTCCAAGCTTTCTATCAGCTCTCACATGCTAGAACTCACTACCATTTTTCCAGTCTTTTTGCTCAGTCACTTATGTGAGTCCTTCCTAAATTGAATCCAGTTATCAGGTGGCTTCTTCTTAAGTGAACGCCATCTATGTAGACCAAAGGATGTAGCAGATTACACGCAGACTGAGTAAGTGGATGTCTGAAAGCCATGGGAATCTGTGGCAGGGTGATGTGACAAATGGTTGATGTCTTCAGGGGATCCCATCGGAAGGACAGGGCACTAGGACAGCCCTGGTAAAGCAAGCCTGGAAGAATTTCCTCACCTAACTTCATTACAGCACATGGGATTTGTACTCCTGTTTGAGGCTGTCTTGCATTGTGGTTCTGTGATAGAAATAATAAAGGAAATGAAGGGTAACAAATCATACCTTTTTACACTGATGAAATGCATTGAGTTCTCATGCAATGAAAGGACACAGAGAATTGAAGGCCCTAAATTGTGTTAAAGTGCTGCAAAGCAGTTCTAATTTTCTTTATTTATCTGTTTGTTTAAATGTATGCACTCATAGCTGAAGCAATTAGTTACAGAAGTCCAGCAATATCCAGGTGCTTGGGAATGATCAGAAATTAAAATATCTGGTTTTGGTTTTACTGTTGCTGTTTTGATTTGGGCAATGAGACTTGGAGAATCATGTTTGCTTCACATAGTTATCCACCCTTGTGACTGCTTAATGAAATACCAAGCAATACTGCTTTACCTATCTGAAACTGGGAGTATTAAAATGGTTCATTTTGTAAATTGAGCAAGGAGGTACTGTGAAAACAGTAGTTCTTTTAAAAATAACTTTTTTTTGTGGCTGTCTATCTCCTTTACTACTTATTCTTTTCTTTCCACAGGAAAAATTAACCCAGGAGTGTGTATTCAGAGAGCAGTTTGAAGAAAACTGGTATAACACATATTCATCAAATCTATATAAACACGTGGACACTGGAAGACGATACTACGTTGCGTTAAATAAAGATGGGACTCCAAGAGAAGGGACTAGGACTAAACGGCATCAAAAATTTACACATTTTTTACCTAGACCAGTGGACCCTGAGAAAGTACCAGAACTATATAAGGATATTTTAAGCCAAAGTTGACAAAGACAATTCCTTCACTTGAGCCCTTAAAAAGTAACCACTATAAAGGTTTCATGCGGTGGGTTCTAATTGATTAGCCGTGTCATCACATCAGCTCCACTGTTGCCAAACTTTGTCGCATGCATAATGTATGATGGAGGCTTGGATGGAACATGCTGATTTTGTTCTGCACTTAAAGGTTTGTCCTCCTGGAGGAGAGCCTATGCCCACTCGCTTGATTTAGTACGAGAGGAAGCGCAAGAGAGTGAGTGCGAGAGAGAAAGGGAGAGGATGAATGGGAGTGAGAGCGCGAGAGAGAGGAGCCAAGGGGAGGAGGAGGAAGAAGGCCTGATGCATGCTGGGGAATAGACACGCTTTTAAATTTTTGATCAGTTGTACTTTGTCATATATCAGCATAGCTGCCATTCTTTGATTCATCAGGATTTTTGGCTGGTGGCCTGCTCAAGTGTACGCTGCATTTACAAAGGCATGGAGGGTGCAGTCTTACTTAAACAAGAGACTTTTCAGTTAATCGCTCTGTGGGTCTCACCCCACTGAGTTTAAAGCAAAGACCTCTTAGTAAAAAGATAAAATAAAAAGTTAAATTTATTTATAGAAATTCCAAAGGCAACATTTTATTTATTTTATATATTTATTTATTATATAGAGTTTATTTTTAATGAAATATGTACAGGCCAGATAGGCATTTTGGAAGCTTTAGGCTCTGTAAGCATTAATATGGCAAAGGCCACTATGAACCTGTGGTAAATTCATGCAAGTAAATATAAAGGTGCATGGATAAAAAAAGAAAAACAATAATAAAAAGGTAATAATAATAATAAATTCTAGTGACCCTCATGTACTAAAGGCGACAATCTCTTTTGTGCCCGTATTATTGTACAAGTATGCACACCACTCATGACA
Source organism: Neopsephotus bourkii (assembly GCF_033783945.1). Taxonomy (NCBI): domain Eukaryota; kingdom Metazoa; phylum Chordata; class Aves; order Psittaciformes; family Psittacidae; genus Neopsephotus; species Neopsephotus bourkii. The sequence goes on from NW_026902113.1 coordinate 7,402,645, forward strand.
CTGAGTCCTTACACTTCTGACTGCTTGTTTCATAGCTTACCCCCAGAGGATTAAAGAGAAAACTGGGTCTTCAATTTTTTTTAATGTGTCTGTAATATTTCCTCTCTGATGAAGTGACTTCCTACATCGCTGTAAATTTCACAGCTGTGGAAAATATAGGAGTTGGAATATATTCTACTTGTTAAAACCTATTGCAGATTATACCAAAGCTAAATAACAAATAGATAAATATGCTTTTTTTTTCTTTTCCTAAAGCAGAATGCCAGAAACAACATAAGTAATATCAACAGTTGTACTAATTTTAAGATTCCACAAATAGCACATAATGGTTTCAGAGGGCAAGAACCAGGTTAACAGGATCACTCTTGTAAACATGTTTATTTGTGCACTTGGCTATCTACTATGAAATTATACAAGTTCCATAGGGGTCATTGTAATATCTTTTATGGAAAATTGCTTTCAGTGTGAACTGTCATAATACTTGATACTAGCACCCTTCCTAAAGTAAAACTTGCAAAATGAAACTAATAAATCTCTATCAATAATAACAATGAGGGGGACAGTATTAGACTTGTTATTTTTTTTTATTCTAAAGTATTTTCAAATATTCATGAACCATAAGTGAGCTGACAATATGTAATATTCAAGGGATTGTAGCATTTTATGTTAAGCACACAAACATGTTGATTAGCGGTTACCGTTTTGAAATTAACCCTTAGGAAGAGGCATTTTTTCCCCAGTACCATGAAGAACAAAATAAAGTAGAGAAAATAAAACATGCAAGGTCCATATGAGAAATGCATTTTCTAGTTCTTCTGTCCCTTAGGATTTTCATCCGGTGCCATTCAAGTCGAGGCATAACCTTTGCTGCTGGATCTGTAGGAGCATGGCTAGTCCCAGCCCTCCTGGCTGCCTGCAGAGGCATGGAGGCTGAGTGCAAGTGTACTTTGGAGGAGCTGCACATAAGTTTGTAGCTTATTAACAATTAAGTAATTTTTGGTCTCAGGCACTCTTGTTCATGTGATATATATTATTTCAAACCTAATTCTGTTCTGGAATAACTTCTGGTTTGGTGTCCTGAACGAACGTGACCTTTCTGTACTTGAGCAGGTAGGAGAGCCAAGTATCAAACCAGTGATACTAGTAATCTTAAATATAATGTGGCATTTGAATTTTATTACAATTGTTTATGAATTACAAAGATACACAAATTACATTGGTTGATTTTTAGGATACAGTTAGACATACTTGTCTAGGGACTGTTATTGCCTGGGAATTTACAGCCTTTGACTGCAGCCCATGAGTTTGTTTTTAACCCCTTGGAGCTGCTAAGACCTGCAGGCAGTTTGGCTGCTGCAGGTCAACTGGGTGCTGAATCATTTGTCTGGACTGTGCAAAGCCATGTTGGACTATAGGAGAAGAAAGCGAGCTGTGGAAGACTAGGGCTCATTGCTCAGTGTTAAACAATCCTGTCACAAGGAAGGGAGGTTACAACTCTGATATTTCAGTAAATCTGACATACAGCAAGAAATTAATTGCAAAGGTTAACAATGCTATGAGTTGAGGCCACAATACTAGGCCGTGTTTTGAGTCTTAATGTTAAATTGACTTGGTTTTTTAGTCATAGGCAAATCATTACTACTAGTTAACATGTTATTTAATTATTATTATTTTTTTTGTATTTTTCTAAAGAAAGGATTAAACCCAAGATAAATGTTATGAGTTTATGGCAGTCCATATAAATAAACTGTAACCAATTTACCCGAATTAACCCATAATGGTGTGTAAATACTGACTTTATGTAAATATAGAAACATATAATTTAGCGTAGGCATTATTGCGAGACTGGATGGTCCTGGAGCTGACAGTTTGCCAGTCCTTGCAGGTTCACTGGGACATATTCGGCCTGTTTCAGGTAGAGAACAACAGGTTCTGCTCAGTCACTTGTGTAAAATGAGTTATTTCTGTTTGTTTTCTGGTGGGGATGAACAAAACCATCATCACCTGTGTGCTGCTTAGCTCCTTTGCCAAAGCGTGAAGGGGTACAGACGTCCTCCCACTCCTTATGTGATTCTGTTAAAACAGGGCTAGAGAGAGCTGACATGGCAAAGCATGGAGGCTTGCAGTGCTGCTCCTCCTGTGCTGTGGGCAAACAGAAGTCTTCATCTTCTAGTACTGTCCATCTGGCACCTTTCTGGAGCACAGAAATTCGCTTAAAGAGAAATCTGAGGGAAAAACAAAAGAACAATCGGTGTTATTTACTTGATATTCTGTAATGGTGTGTAAATACATACAGAATTCTGTAATTTGTACAAATACATTGTTATAGAATTTTGAAAATCGGTATTATTTGATTGATGTCCCTTCAGAACATTTTCTTATAACCATGCACATGTATAATAGGATTGCAAAAAGATGTCTTTTCTTATTCCTAGAAAGGTTGTGAGAGAGTTCCAGGAAAAGCAAAACAATATTTTCTGTGCCTTTTGATAAGCTGGAAAAAAGTAGGGGGTATTCTTTTAACAAGAACTGCATTAGCATTTCACCTGAAGCACATCTGTCTGGGCAAACAGCATTGGCAAAAGGTGGTGGAGATCCAGAGCAATGTTATTGTTTGGGCTGGTTTTGAGTTGCATCTGATTAGGTGTCAGGCAGCGCTCCCAAACTTAAGTGGGGTGGATGAAACCTACCAGAGCTGATCAGTGCAGAGAGTGGAGAATGAAAAATCAGAGGAAAATGGTCTTAAATTGTTACCAAATAGTGCAGAACTTTAATTGCCTGCCAACTGGAAGCTAAAAGCCTGACACCTTTCATAAGGGACTGGGTAACATCTTGCAGGCTGGAGATGGGACTCTGGTGTAAAAGGTCAAGCATTGCTATTATTCCCCTAGAAAAAGATGTGTTTAATAAACATACAAATACAAGAGAGTTGAAAACACTGCTTCTAAGGCAGTCTCTAAGTTTCCTTGAAGACCCAATATGGTGGGAGGTAAGAGAAGGTGCATCTGCAGCATGGCTTCCAGAGTCACTTGCTTCATTTTCTTAGCTCATGCTCTCCTCTGCATATTCTTGTGTCAAGTAAAGAAGCAGAAATAAGGTTCAGCTCTGTTACCCATGATTATAGGAGTAGAAATAGATGGGCTGTGAACCATGCTGAATGCCTTTTTGTGTCAACTTCTGTCCCAGCTAGTTAATTCTCACAAGGTCTGTGTGAGGTACACTAGCAAACATGGAGACAGGGATATGGCCAGGCTCCTTAAACCTGCAGTTTGCTTCACAGAAATACAAGTTGTTTGAACATTTTGGTGAAATCTTGGAAACTCAGTCCCTGCTGATGTAGTTGTGTATGTATAGGCAGCCATATTTGTAGGTAGGGAATTCAGGGGAAGAAATAACCAAAAACATCATCCTCAATATTTTTTTCCACAGGGCATATAGTTTACTGATCTGAGAATAGAAGCCAGAAGACCTCTGTTTTCCAGACTTTTATATCTGTTCTTAACTGAAGTCTTCATGGCTTGCTCACAGGTCAGTTCTGCCCTGCCTTGGTGTTACCTTTCACCTTATCATAACACTACAAGGTGATTTTGACATTTGGCCCCTGAATACGTACCAGTAGCATAATCTCATTTCTTCTTGTCAAGAAGCTGGAACAGCCTGCCTTGGAGTTTGTTGCTGAGCAGTTTGTCATTGAGAAGTGATCAGAGAATGGCTAATTAGTAGCTCAAATGTAGGACTCATAGAATTTATCCATCAAGTATAAGAAAGACAATTAGTGATTATAAACAAAGAAATGCTATTGCTCAAGGTGTCTTGCTGGCTTGGTTGCATGAAGTTTAAAAGCAGGAAAATGTATCTTGATGTTCAGAAAATTTAAAACAAGAATAATAATCAAGTTCCACCAAGAAAGGAATTTATAATCCTGGTCTTGTTTCCTTTTCCCTGGATGGTTGTATACCTTTTGTACCTAGTGTGCATTTTCTTCTACCTGATGATATTAGAAAACCTTTATTTTTCATTCATTATTTCTGAAGTCCAGCTGCCTTTGTATAATTTTTCAGAGTTATTGTGATCTAAACCCTGAAGCAGGGAAGTCGTCATGTGAGCCTGGGTTAGGACAGAGGATCGCATGTTTTAGAAAGATGCTGCTGTTGTGCTCAGAGTGGCTGGTATAATCCATAGGATGACCTTGTCTGATGGTAGCTATCACACGGAGGGTTGCGGTATTACTTGTGCCTTAATACATTATATGTTGTTGTTATCATAGGAGACATCTTTACAAATGAGCCTCAAGTCATGCCGGCTTTATTAAACCTGTATCTGTCTGTTGAACACACACTCACAAATATCCTGTCATAGAGAGCAGTATATAAAGCAAATTTTAGCTCCATGTTGCTTAGTGATGCAGAGGGGCTTCACCTCATAGCAAATAAATAAATAAAAAAATAATCTTTTTGTTTAGGTTAAGGAAAGTTATTTTGATGTGCAGCACTCACAAGTAGCAACTGCAACATAGTCAAAAGAATTCTGCAGTTAGACTGAACTGTCAACATGTTTCCACATTTCTGTTTTCTTGAGAAATCGCAGACCATCAAATTACGGTGATATGCAAAATATGCCCTGTAGATTTTTTTTTTCCATGTCCAGAGGGCCTGTATTTATGTATATCTTATTATTGGAGGCAGTAAGTCTAGGTGAAAAGAGCATTGCTGTAATGTTGTAACTCATTCATTTTATTGACAACCTCCCCCCACAAAGTATAGCTTTAGTTAAAATTATTTTTATTTCTACCCTTGTTGAGAGAGTAGATGTAAACATTGAAACCATGTCTTGAAATATTCCCTCACAGCTGTGCTCTTGAACGCATACTTCTTTCTTTTGTATTTCTTGCGTAACATAATTTCTATTGCTTTTTAGAGACCTTTGTGCTTGCTATGAATGTCCTACACACTGACTTAGTTACAGCCAAATTATGTACCTCAGTCTTCTTTGGTTAAGCCAGTTTTCTCTTTCTGGACCTCTTATATTTTGGCAGGCAAGGCAGTAACTTCTCAGCTAGGACACCTATTTTTTCTTCTCTTCCCTCTTCAATTAGACTTTTGTTGTTCATGGACTGTATTTAGTTTCACAATCCTTCGCAAAGAACTTGCCTGGTAAGACTGTGCACATGTGTCCTAGCTTATCTTCATTCCAGGAAAGCAAGATACTTGCTGGTAACAATCTTCTGCTCATTTTGATCTTTGAGACCTTGTTTGGTTTGACTGCAGATGGGGTCAATGCTTGTATCTTCCTCTTCAGGATGGTTTGGGTCCTTATCTCCCCTGTATTCCTAATAGGATCATTAGAATGTTATTCCATATAATATATCAGTGTATTCGATGTGGCATATCTATTTCCATTTTTCCTTCCACAGAGTGTTCTGTGTAAGCCCTTATTTGTTATCAATTAAGATCAGTTAATACCTAAAGTCTGTTCTAGCCATCACATTATTAACATGAAATCTCTTCATCAGCCACTTTGTATTACTCCATGTTTGCAAGTCATTTAATCATAATGATTTGACATGTGTGTTAAAAGTGCAAATTTCGGTTGCTGATCTCTTTTCTTGTAAGGTCTGAACTGTTTTTGGAAGAACATATTTTCCTCACTGGCGTCAGTCCACCTTGTTATCCTTCAGAGGAAAGCAGTTCTTTTGGCCTCCTCAATGTGCATGGAAATGACTCCCAAATGGCCCTCTCTCCTGTATTAGCTCTTTTCTTTTTAATAAAAAAACCCCTCTTCCAACCAATTTTTGTCTGCTTCTTCCTATCACCTTAATCTTCCTAACATAATTCTGTGATATTTGGGTGTTGAGGCAGACACTGTCAGTGAAACCTGTTTTTTGTAATTACTGTGATTTGGTCCAATGTACTCTTATTTCTAAAACAGTCAGTCTTTATCCAGTAAACAAACAAACAAAATGTAATGGAAGAAAGAGTGAAGAAAAAGAAAACTAACTGCTGTTACCCCTTATCTCAAATAGGTTTGAAGGAGAGCTAATGTGAACTTGCTCATTCTAAGATCCCTCTTAAGAGATTTCTATACTCCTAGCTGTCTTTCTGGGGTTCTGTAATGTCCCATTATTTTCCAAGAGATATTATCTGCCATCCTAGCAAAAGCTTTTTATCAATGCCTGCAAAGTCATATACAATGAAGCCCTTGAATGCTCTGCTAGCAAAGAGGGTGTTCTTAGACACTGCCATGGTTACTGACAAATTCTGTTTCTTGTGATCAGCCTGCTCTTTTTGAAGCCAAGCGTCTCTTTGTGTTTCAGCCTTTGTAACGGTGTGCCTGCCAGACTGCTGCTTGGTCTAGAAAGGAAGATGTTGTCTCTTGGTTTATTGTACTGCACAATAATTTTCCTCAGGAAAAGAGACCACCTTCCTTGTTCCAGAACCACATGAAGGAATTATACTTGGCTTCAGTAGAATTTGAACCTCTTATCTTTCCCACATCAGCCCATATTCCATGCACTTAATTAATATTTCAGTTTTTATGGTCTTCTTATCTATCTGAAAACTGCATTACTGGTGTATGCCAGAAGGCTGTTCTTAGCAGACACCATGGTGCTTTCCTCCTGCACTGTATTGTACATACACACACAGGTCACTGCATCTTCTCTCAAGGGTAGCCAGAAGCATCCCATGGCCTTCCTTCTGTTTAGGACAGACAGACCTGCTTGGTTTGATTAAGGTATGATACTCTGTCCAAGGAGTATCCCCACTCTCCTGCAGCAGTGTTGTGGAAAACAGGCAAAGTTTCTGCCTCAGTTGTCAGTAACGCTCTTCACTATATATACTTGGTGGCTGTGACATACTTGAAAGAAATCTAGATGAACAACAGGCTTGAGGTACATGCCAATTAGTTTATTTGCAGTTTTTCATTACTTAAATAACCAGTTAGAAATCAGCTGAGATACTCTAAAGCCGAAATTTTGAATTGAAAGCTGTGTTACTTGTAGTCATAGTTTCAGTTGTGGCAATAGTCAGGTAACTGCTCCACAGCTTATGAAGCAATGTGCAGCTGAACACCCATTCCTTTCTTGATGGAAAATGTGATTTGTTCACAGAAATGTAGTCTTGGAGACCATATTCAGCTGTTACATGGGTATGCAGAGCCTCTAATGCACAGTAAAAGTGCTTACTACGCACCTGCTGCAGATGCCCATTAAACCTTCCCCTCAGCTGCCTGTTGCCCAGCTGCAGGGTTGAACTTCCACCAGGGCAAAGTGCTTGCTCAGACAGGCTGAGGCACTTGTCTGTGCTGCAGGGAAGGTCCCTCTGAAGCCATGTCCCTGTGGAGAGGAGAGAGAGGCAGCAGAGAGTAGAGAAGATGGGGTTTAACTAGGAAAGTGTCCAAGGAGGGTCCTGGGTTTTCAAGGGGAAAATTTGCACAGGCTGGAAGCAGGTACAGAGAGATACATGTCACAGAAGTAGAAATGTTTCTATTTCTTCTCCCTGCTTTGCTTGCTTGCTGCTCCTTTTCCCCCAAAGCACACCCACCCTCCTTCACTTTCCAGCTATCAGGAGTTGCAGTTAAAGTATCCAGTGCTTCTTAACAACTTTAGAAGACCATGCATCGCACACCTTTAATGAGTCATCCATCTTCAGGGTTAGTTTCATAATTCAAGTGGCACTAGAAAGATTCAAACCTCAGAAGAGGGTCAGGTTTGCAAGCAGCCTTGCCTTGCTGGGGTTAGGGGCATTCCTCTGAGGTCTGTAACAGCCTCACAGCTGACACGAGCGGGTGTTACAGAGCCTGGTCTGCTGAGGTGTGTGCTGGGCTGTGGTGGTGACAACAAAAGTGTCTGCTTTTCGGTGTTTGTTTAGAGGTGTTCCTCTTGCTAGGGTCATGCTCATTCACTCTTTGGTCTCCAACAGCCAGTTAGGATGTATTATCTGAGTTATAGCCTGCTGTAGAAATAGGATGAAAAAACTTTGTGAACAACACATTAGGTGAAAATATCATCAAAGTTAGTAACAGTTACTTTTAGATTGGCATGAACCAAAACCCAAATATCTTGTTTTGTTAACAAATATCTTGAGGTTAACAAACATCTTGTTAACCTCAGGCTTCTTCTACCACTGCTGTTCCCAGGACCTACTCTTTGTCTCTTTGGCAAGCAGCAGGCAGGGTACACAGTGCCTGATGGGGCATGCTCCTGCTCTTAACTCACTCCTGGTGTGCTGAGGGTAAGGACTGGAACAGGAGAGATGCCATGGCCCTCTGCTTCACAGGAGCCAAGCACCAGCCCTCCCAGCCCCATGCACTCAGGCAGTGGCACTGGTGGGCAGGACCAAAGCTGTTTTAGTGCTGGCATCAGTCCTTGAGCTCTCTTTCAGCAAAAGCTCCATGGATTTCAGAATTAACATCCAGTTTAAAAATTAGAGTTTCTTCTAGAGTTAAGATTTGATTAAGAGAAATAGGAAAATTTATGTCCTAGAGTTATTTTTTCAAGCTATGATGCATGTCCCTAGATCAATGAGTTTTTCCTCTTTCCTTTGTATTTTACCCTTCCTAGGTAAAAACAGCCAGACAGCAGCTTTCCATGAAGTCTGTTCTCCTTTCCACTCTCAAACAGAAAAATTGTGTCTGCAGGTAATTAGGGTGGACAGGGTTTTAATCATGTCCATAAGTCTAATGCCTAAATTAGAGCCTTTAAATGCTAACAGAAATCCATTGCAGTGTGGTTCTTTTAAGAACAAGGCAGGAGATATGAGGTTAAGGAAAAAAAGCTGTCACTTTGACTTGCTTCTGCCTCCCAGAAATCCCTTTAAAATCTTCAAACACTGATCAAGATGTATACCAGTGTCTTATCGTCTGAGGTGGTATTAGATATTGAGCTGGAAGCAAAATGCTTCTGCTTTCACCTCTTCCTTCTCACAGGTATTTGTTATGACACTGGGAAATATCAGAAGTACAGAGCTTGTCACCTCTTATGTTTGTTTATAGAAGACCCAGACAATGAATTCACCTTTCTTAAATCAATCCTCAAAGCAAACAAAGAAACTACCGTTAGACCTTAGCTGAAAGCTTGCATTTTCTGGTATTGTTGCCTCATCAGGTGCTACAGCTTAAATTGATCTTGTGGTACTTGTCACTGCTTTGTTCACCTCCCGTAAGAGTTAGCACCTAAAGAAACCCTGGGCCAGGAGTCTGATGTTTAAACTGGTGGAAACACAAACTCTGCTGAGGTAATAGCAGGATTAAATCAAACTCCAAGACTGAGATTGTCTCAGTGTCTTCTACAGAGCTCAGCTGAATAGGCAGTATTTTAGCAGCAAACCTGCAACTGTTCTTGGTGAGGGAAGGCAAAGTGCAGCCACCAAACGGCCCCACGCAAGTACACTTGAAAATAGTGGATTGCCACCCTGCCTAGATAGGCTGTGGCTATTTGTGTAGCAACAGAGCTGCAGGGCCCCTGACCTCTAATAGGAAACTTTTGATTTGATAGAAATCTTAAATAGATCAGACTATGAGACTGAGCAGAATTTTGTCCTGAATGGCTTTGAAAATCACAGGGAACCACATGCAATTGCCTGCTCCATTTTACTTCAAGGAGGAAGGATTGCACTAGCCAGGCTCTGGGAAGAAGTGGACGGGTGCATCTCCAAAAATTAAAACAAAGGGGTGGTTCGCACTTTGTCACTATTGAGTTATACAGGAGTTTTGTAAATAGCCTGCATAAACTGAATCATTGCAAGGGGACTGAAATGGTAGTTAATGAGCCAATACTTGAATGCATATTGTAATTTTAGTAGGCAGCTGTTTAAGTTTGTAACCACACAGCCCGTATTTGACTATATGCTTAATGAATACATAAAAAAAACATTATATGTTTAGTGAAAACAGCAGAATAAATCTAAAAAAATAACCCCAAACTGTGATGTTAATATAAAGAAGCACAAGAAAGAGTTATTGCCCTTTCAAAGTTTTGGCTTTAAAGTTTTTCGTAATATTTGGGTCTGAGCATTCAGTGCTGAAACTTTTGTAGTATCTGTAAAAACCAGTTCATTTCCTCCTGAAATCTCTAAGTCATTGGAAAACTGACTTAAACAGCAACCAGTAAAATGAATGTCTAGCTGGTGAGCTGAAGCAGTGGAGTCCAAATGGGAGCAGCTCTGCTCTTTTCATGTTTCTGCTTCAGCTCATAGTCTCGGAAGCCCCTTGACTTCTCCTTGATTTATTTTCTGCTCGCATCTTGGCTCAGGTCTCATCATCCCTGTCCATCAGGTATCTCTAGGATGCTCATCTGCCCTTGCAGGTCATTTGTTGTTACTGTCTTGGTACCTCTCCAGTTTCTTGCTCTCTCTCCTGAACTGTATGTGGGTGGTGCAAAGCTGGGCACAGCATTTTGTATTTTTTACGCACTGCAGACATGCTCTACTCCTTTACTAAAAATAAAGGGGCTCCAATAAGCCAAGTCCTTTTCATACCATGAGATGCAGTTATTGAGCAGTCATACTTTTTCTTGTCCCTGCTTGAAAGTATTAGATTAGAGCATTATATCCAGTTATTTAAGAATATCAAAAGCTGGGGATCTGCTAGAAGTACTTGGCTGACAGGACTAAATCTCTGCACTTGCTGCAGAGCCTGGTGCAGCAGTGCGTTCTTCCCAGCTACTTCAGAGCAAAGTGACCTTCAGTAGAGAAATCCTCTCTTTGAAAACAGTAAAAACCACATTCATTTGGAATGTTAATTAATCTGCAGCTAGCCTGGTTGGTTTTAATTTATGTTTATGACAACACATATTTGAGGAGAAGCAGTTGAAAAAGGGTCCATACTTACTGTGGAAACTGGATCAGGGGAATTTTAGGGGAATTTTTCTCATTTTGTTTCACATGCCTTGGTTTTAGTGGAGATTTTGAACTGTCAGTTTTCAGACTGACCTGTCTGAATTGCATGAAAAGGTAGCTGAAAAGCAAAGTACGAAGACGTAGATAAAAAATATAATTTCCATTCATGTGATACTTCTTGCTTTAGAGCTACAAAAGTTGCGCACTCCACATTGCAGCTAGTGGGGAGGTGGTGGCTGTGAGCCTGGGCACGTAGCATTGGTGGGCAATGCTGCAGCTCACTGTGGTGGGCAACACTCAGAGCCTGTCTTATGGGCTCATCAGTATGCAGGAAAGCCTGAGGCTCGAGGTAAGAGCACAAAGTGGTCCACAACACCCAGCCCCCCTGGACCAGCAGTTCCTGTGCAGCTAGAGGGCACAGAAGCAGATCCTGCAGCCTCTGTGATGGGGATGCATCTACGGCATCTCGGAGGCACTGTGAAAGCTCTTTCACGCTTGGAGATAGGCTTCAGCTCAGCTCCTCCTTAGGGTACCCCTTGATTGCCTTTCTTTTGCAGCCAAAAAATACCTACTGAGACAGATGTTTTGACCCTGGAAGTCAAACTTTCTGATAGCTGCCGGACATATCACTGGGTCTTGTCTAATGTGCCAGGTTTGATTTTCTTTGACTGCTGCTGCAGTGAGTAAGCAGAAGTGGAGCTCCTGACCCCAAGAAAGACCAGCAGCATGAGTCAGGATTTGGCTAAGCAAGTTCCCTGCTGTTAGGTAGTTGCTGTTCTGTACACACAGCTTCCTCTCCCGCTGGAACACAAAGAGGTAAATTAAGCAAACTGTACAGTTCTGCTGCTGTAGATACTGTGCATTTTCATCATTTCTCATCCTTTGCAAAGAGATTTTTCTCCTCTCTAGTTCCTGATGCCCTAATTAAGACAGAGAAAGATACTCAACGGGCAGCACTGTCCCGACTGGGTATGGCTTACCTAAAAACCTGAGAGAGCTCAGCCACTGGTTTTGAGAGGGACTGTTATAATTTTCAGTCTCAGACAGCAGTGACCACCCAACCAGGCTTTAGCAAATAAAATACCACAAATACATTCTGAAAAATGTGAACATAATACTCATGAAGGACTATTAATGTGTGCAGAAACTATGCAGGCTGAAAATACACCTTCATCCTGACCTGCAACATTCCTCTTACTTTAGTCCTAATGGAGATGGCCAATTATGGTTTTATGATACAGATTACAGGTAAGCGCCTGTTGCTATTTGTGCCAATCAGGGTTTTGCTGTTGGCTTCAGAAGGGTCTGAGTTTCTCTTTTTTTGGATCTAAAAAGAGGGAAGCTATGCACGTTAGTCTACCAAATAATTTCATTTTAAAAATATACACAAAAGTCACTGTTACTTCAAACTGATACATGTTTTGTTTTTTACTTGACACACATCATAGGAGTCCTTATTTCCTAGCAGTGGAACCACAATAGTAAAAAAGTCTTCAGTGAGAAAATTTCAGCTTAGCTAGGCAGCTCCAGAGGAGAGTCCTGTGTGGAAAATGTATTTTGGATATGTGGCATTTGGACAATATTTAAGTTAGATGTTCTCAGTAAGACTGGAGGCTGAGCTCATGGAAGGCTGTGCATGCTACTCTCATTTTATGCAGGTTTTTCTTCCACTGGGGACAAAAAAGATGGAGAAATTCAAAAGGGGAGTTTGGGACTTCCTGCAATCCACAAAGAGATCCGGAGGACTGGGTTGCAAGATACTGAATTGTTTTGTCATTCTTATTATGGCACAGCAGAAAAAACAAATCTGCGAGTTACTGTCTGATGCTACATTATTTAAAACCAAGGGAAACAGGAAATGGCATTTTCCCCTCACAGGCCAAACAGTTGTGTTATGGTGGGATCATCTGAACGTGGCAGCAATGTACCATTTTATATGTCCTACTTTTATGCTAGTTCAGTTGCAAAAAAGGAAATGCAGGGAGCTGATACCTGCATGTCTGGAGTCCGAGTTACATGAAGAGCTCAGTGCTACAAACAGTTCATTCCTTCCAGCTCCATACTGAGTTTGATTTGTCTTATATTTTACATTTGGCAGTATCTTTCTACTTATTGTTAGTGTAGGTATGGTATTTCATTTGGGGGATCATCAATTTTTACCCCTGTTCACCCACAGCCTCCAGCTAAACAGACAAGATGAACATCTGGGGTGACAGTTCTCCTTGCCTCATCCCAATATGCATCATCCTCCATCCAGTGTTAGCAGCATTGTGAAATACCCCTGAGGGGAAGAGTAGCACTATGACTTTGTGGAGCTATTCACCCCTTACTTGTTTGAACTTTGCAGTGCAAATGTTCCTCCTAGAATATCTGTCCCCAAACCACCAGTAACACTTATGCTTTCAGAAGTGGCTGCAGGTCGCTGTTTCTAAGAACACCACACTTGCAAATTCCTAGAACGCTTTTGCTCTGTGTAAGTAAGCTGGGAATGGTTGTTTTGCTAGACAGAGTATGTGAGTGACAACCTGGTGCCCATCTACTCAAGTCCTCTGGAATGTGAATAGATTTCCAGCAGGCGGCTGAATACTCCTGTTTGTTAACTTAGTGGAAACCACTTGGCATAGGAACATGTTCAAATCATGATGCAGGCGTTTGAAATTGATACAAAACATTCCCACTGGCTGGGGATCCAGCTGCTAAAAGGACCTGTAAAACCAAACTAATTTTTTTCATGTTTGTTCACTAGAAAATATTTTAGAAGTCAGTGCTGCAGATTTTTCATTTCTGCTCTCTCAAACCTGATCCTGAAAGTTATTTTTCCCAATGCACAAAAATACCTCTAGCCCAGACAGGTTATATAATACTGAACTTCAAAATGCAGGAGATGAGATAGATATCTAATTGGTCAACACAATTTCTCTTTTTTTTTTTTCATGTTAAATTGTGTCAAATATAAAAAAATTTCTGGGAATTTAGAGAGATGAATATTCAGAAAGCTGCTATGTTTCCTCTCTCTTCAAACCTAAGTGGTTTCACTGAGACCCTGTTGCGGGCAGAACTTGTCTGTTCAAATGGTCACTGAAGTACAGGCATGGCAAGAGCTTTCATGTGCAGCTTCCTTCAGGTTCACAGTAGCCTGTGTTGGTCTGCTTGGCTGGCATAGGGACAAAAAGCCAGGAGAAATAGAAACCTTCCTAATTTAGGTTTCGTGAACTATTAAGTTTTATAACACCAAAATTAAACACCATGTAAAATCTATTTTAATGTATTACCTTTTCTGGTTAAGAGCATATGCTTCAAAGTATAACTACTCCTAGATGCCTTAAAGCTCTCAGCTCCTGTTTTCAGTTTAACCCAACTTCACCTGCTACAGCACCTACTGGAGCTGATGTCTGACCATGATGTTCTCAGAGGTCAGCCTTGAAAATGTATTGAGAGCTAAAGCTTGGAGTAGAAAGTGTGGTGATGCTGGTGCAGCATGATGGAAATCTAGTAGCTAATGAACTGCTGGCCAAAGTGAATCCATTTTCTCCTGTAAAGCAAAAGGATTTAATTTTGCATCAACATGCAGCTGATCATAGATTTTCAAGATTTTCAAAGATCTACATTCTTGCTTTAGATTTCAAGCAAAAGTGCATGTAGTTCCATAATTTTTTAGATAAACAATAGAATTTTTTATGTGGCTTCAATATTATGAACCACGGTCTCTCAGAAGGGGTTTTTTAATAAAATTCAGTGTAAAGAGGTGTTACAGATTTTTTTTTTTTTTTTTTTTTTTGCAACTAGATCTAAAAATAACTTCACATGCAAGTGAAATTACTTTATTGTAATTTGAAAAGGAAAGAGAAGCCTAGTGTAGGATCGGCATTCTGGTGGGGCTGGTCAGATGAGAAAATAAGGCTACAGAACTAAGAGTAAGAAACTTATCCGCGCCTTTCTTCTCACTGCCTTATTTTCTAGCTGCATGAGGCTAGAGAATTGCAATAAAATGAGAAACCTGTCAACTGCAGGTTGTCCTATAGTTGACATTGGTTAAACCTGAAGAAGGTTATCTGCAGTGCTAAGCAAGCCAAGTGGGATAATGAAAGGTAAGAACGTCTAAGCACTTTATATCCTGCTTTTCTCCACAAAAGGGTTTCAGGATAACTTTGTGAAGAGCCCAGGTTTGTCCTTATGGCCAAGCATGTCGGAAGCTACTGCAGTGGCTTATGGGCATTTTTTTTTTGGCTAAGTATTTCTAAGCAGCTACATAATGGAACAATGCAAGAAATTGTCTTGAGGGGGCAATGAAGTATCAGTCCCTCTGCCACCGGTGTCAGGTGTGGATTTGGACAACTCCTGTGACTAAAAGGGGCTCAGCTGAGCAACCTCTGTGGTGCTGCTTTCTTTGGACACATTTGCCCCTATCTTTGCAGCACTCTTTCATATGTAATTACTGAGAGGAAATTGAGATAGAGTATGTGCTTCTGCAGCCTGAGATCAGTATGGTGTTATACATCATTCCCTTCTTGCTTATGTGCTGAACTGTCAGTGTAAGCAGTAAGTTGTTTTTATATTTAGAAAGCAACGTATTAGCTGAGTGGCAGTTTGGCATGTGGTTTGCTAACTTTCTTTGTCCAGCTTTGTATAATTTAATTTTAGGAAGCAGCAATTTCCACCTTCACAAAAGAATATTCAGGAAGAATATCTCCAATTCCCACTTGTTAGAGGTTTTTATTGAAGAAAAAGTTCCTGCTTGTTGTGCGCATCTTGCCCACAAGTATAAGCAGTATAAGCTTCGTTTATTGCCTTTAAAAATGACAGATTAACTCTGGTGGAGCTGACACAGCACCCAGTGCGTTGGGCTGTACCCAGCCATGGTAATGCTGTCCCCTTTGCCATAAATAATGAAGTATTGAGAACTTCATTACAGCTCCAGTAAATGCAGCTGAGAGCTGTCGGGAAAACAGAGACAAACAAGACAAGCAAGATGGTATTTTTTTAATTGATAACCTGGGACAAGCCTTATTGATCCTGGTGGGTATAATAAGGTACAATTCAATCTTAATGCTAGAATGAAGTGCTTTTGCCTTACACATTGCCGAAGCACTGAGAGCTGCCAAGGAGGGTTAACATCCCTGTTAGGCTGCTGGGAAGGAAGCTGATGATGGGCAAACCTGCATGGTGGCAGCTGCCTGTATGGAACAAGGAATAGAAACTAGAGTGGGGAATCCTCTGAGGGACTGGGGCTTTGGGGTGCCTTATGGGATGGGGCAAGCACTGGGGCAGTGAGCAAATAAACCATCTCCTGAGGTTAAAGTCCTGCTGTGTTCAGGGCAGCGGGGCTTTATGTACAGTCTTTGAATAAACAGGATTACAGCAGAAAATAAAAGAAATCCTTGTTTACATCACTCTTTTACTGCTGGAAACAACATGTAGGACACTGCTCAAGTTGCAAAATGTCTGGGTGATAAAGAGCAGTGCAGGGAAAGGGGATATTCATACATGGTAAATTCTTTAGAAATGGGGTGTGAAGCAGAAATAATTGGTGAAACTACAGGAGAGGAAGGGGATTATTTCCAGTAACTGTTGACCACAAAGTGAAATTAAAAATTTTCCCTGTATCTTTCGTACATAGAGGAGGGCTGGGACCAAGCTAGTGGCAGAGGATATTCCAGTTAGGCAATTTTCAAACCAGAGATACAATTATTGTGCAGACATTTGCAAGTCTGTAACCAGGAATAATTTTCAGCCTTCAATCAGAACAAATTCATTTCCAAAATTAAATATGTGGCCTGTGACAGTGAGAGTTGAACTGGCACCGTCATCACAGAGAAAGATAGGACTTTGGGAAATAACTTTCTCACATGCATGTGGGTATAAGTCCAAGGATGCATGCCTTGAGAAGAGCACTATCCACTGTGCTGGGTGTTGTGGGGAAGGCAGCAGACGGGTGTGTGCTCTGACAGACCTGGATGGGTTTCCCCATGCAGCAGCGAAGAACAGCAGAGCTGCAGTGCAGCACAGAAAAAGCTGCATTACCTAGGGAGAGAGCAAGCACAGGAAATAACACAACCACGAGTAACCTGGCTGACTTACATTCAGCATGCCTGGCACCCATCCCCTTTCTGCCCTCTGTGGGGCATTTTTGTGGTGACTTAAAATACTGCCATCCTGATGTGCTGAATGTACTCTGCCTGCCATGGGGGGTGAGCTGCTGCAAGCTGGGCTGGACCACTAACACTTCCCAGAAAGGTGGTAGCTGTCAGCCTACAGCAGTGCCAAGTGTTTTTCCTCACCCTTTAATAAAACTGTGAGATTCCTTTTACAGCTGTGCAGTCCGGTGGCTTGCATGGATTTACACGATGGCAGAGTTTGTCCCTGGGTGTATAGGAGGGAGAACTGTTAGCATTCTTGTACAAAGAATATGACCAGAGACAGCTGGCAACCTATTTCTGGTACTCACCACTTCAGTTTCTCAGATGACATCTGAGAGACCTACCAGCATTTAATTCTCATAAGTACATTCTCAAAGATTTTTGTAGCTTGTATGATGTGTGAATTCTGCACCTCTTTCCTCCACTATGCATTAGGAAAAAGGTTGTCATGGAAGACACCCATCCAACTATTTTCTCCAACCATGTAATTCCCATTGCTGTGTGCTTTGGTTTGCACACAGCCATCACTGCCTTTAAATAGACAGTGTAAAGATTACTCCACCCTCCCCTTCCTTTGTTTCTCTGCTCTAAACATAAAGAAGTGATGAATGAGTTCAAAACTGCCTCTTATGCCTCAGTATATAAAGGATTTGTGGCAGCAGTCAATAAACTAAAGTCTTGAATGCTATGATTTAAAGTAGTATAATAAGGGGTGTCTGGACTTTACCGATATATGATCTAGCAGAAAAAATAGGAGGGAGTTGGCTCATGCTGTCTGCTTTATTCTATGTCAGGCTTCAAACTGAGGTGCAATTCAGTCTGCTTCAAGCAGGTACCTCCAGGGCATGCCTGAAGTGAGATGGAGACCCATTCTGGACAACAGCCCTACTTTGGAGGAAAGGATGGAGGCAGTAGTCTCTGCCAGCTTTCTGAGGAGAAGGAGGGGAGGAGAGACTGGGCTAATGGATGATGTCCCCAGTGGTTTCTATCTGCAGTGAGATGGAGGAAGGCAGCTCAACCTGGTGATGAAAAGTCACGTAACTGTGCTGGGGAGGAAGAAAATGAAAGTCCCCCAGATCAAGAGGGAGCATAATCAGGTCAGCTGTGAACAACTGTGAGTGGGATGGAGGCAGCTATCGAAAAAGACACTGAATGTATAACCAGTGCATGAAGGCTATCTGGCTTCCACTGTTCTTTGCAAGGACTGTGCTTTCTCCGATTCTCCTTACATTTTACACTTTTGCTTTAGGCTTTCCATAAATTCAGCTTTAATCTTGGAACAGAGAGAGAGGAACAATTCATTTCAACTCAAATGTGAGCTTGAGAGTGAAAGAGGTCTTGTGCAAATCTGTCAAATCTCCAGATCCGGATACTGTTTTCCATTTTTCAGCCATTTCCTATACTGAGCCTGCCTTGAGGCTGAAGCACTCTCATCTTGGGAACAAAGATGGGAACGAACAGGACAGTATTGCACATTGGTATATATAAGTCCCATTTTCAAGAAGGGGAAAATGGATGACCCGGGGAATTACAGACCAGTCGGTCTCACCTCTGTGCCTGGCAAAATCTTGGAGCAGATTCTCCTGGAAGGCATGCTAAGACACATGAAAAACAACAAGGTGCTTGGTGACAGCCAGCATGGCTTCACTAAGGGGAAATCTTGCCTGACCAATTTGGTGGCCTTCTATGATGGGGCTACAAAACTGATGGATAGGGGTAGAGCAGTTGATGTCATCTACCTGGACTTGTGCAAAGCGTTCAACGCTGTCCCACACAACATCCTTGTCTCTAAATTGGAGAGACATCAATTTGATGGATGGACCACTCGGTGGATAAAGAACTGGCTGGATGGCCACATGTAAAGAGTTGTGGTCAATGGCTCAATGTCCAGCTGGAGACCAGTAATGGGTGGTGTCCCACAGGGGTCGGTGTTGGGACTGGTTTTGTTCAACATCACTGTTGGCGACATGGACAGTGGGATTGAGTGCGCCCTCAGCAAGTTTGCTGATGACACCAATCTGTGTGGTTCGGTTGATAAGCTGGAGGGAAGGAATGCCATCCAGAGGGACCTTGACACGCTCGTGAGGTGGGCTGATGCCAACCTCATGAAGTTTAACCATGCCAAGTGCAAGGTCCTACACCTGGGTCGGAGCAATAGCAGGCACAGCTACAGGCTGGGCAGAGAAGAGATTCAGAGCAGCCCTGCGGAGAAGGACTTGGGGGTGTTGGTCAATGAGAAACTTGACATGAGCCGGCTTCAGTGTGCGCTCACAGCCCAGCAAGCCAACTGTATCCTGGGCTGCATCAAAAGGAGCGTGACCAGCAGGTCGAAGGGGGTGATCCTGCCCCTATATTCTGCTCTTGTGTGACCTCACTTGGTGTATTGTGTGCAGTTCTGGTGTCCTCAACATAAAAAGGACATGGAACTGTTGGAACAAGTCCAGAGGAGGGCCACGAGGATGATCAGGTGACTGGAGCACCTCCTGTATGAAGATCGGCTGAGAAAGTTGGGGCTGTTCAGCCTGGAGAAGAACCCCCAGACTGCATACATATGTATGATGTGTATCTTAGCCTGGTTTGGGGTCCAAGCACATACAGTTGTTTTTGTACAATCTCCATCAAGATGCAAAGCAAGCTCCCATTTTTGAGCTGAGAGCAGAGGATGGGCAATCCCAGCTTCTGTGTGGGGAAAGAAGGGCAGCACTCTCTCCCAGACCCTAGCACCAGGTTTGAGGAGGAGGGGGCAGAAGCTTTGTTGTTTAGTTTTTGGACTTATTCTGGGGGAAAAATAGCCAGAAAACGTGCAGTAGGAGTAATCCCCAACCAGGAGGGAGGAACCACATAACCCCAGCAGGTGTTTTCTGTCCAGCTTTATGGAAGAAGAGTGATGGTGTGCTTAGAACAACAGTAATTAAGACTCTGAGGACAAGTTAGGAAAACGGCTGCTGGGTTTAATAAGGCAGGATTGCCCAGCTGCCCACAGGGTAGTGTCACCTCCTGAAACTCCTTATAGGGCTGTGGTGAGGGTGCCGGTCCTCAAGAGGCAGGTGCTTTGATGGCAGGGGCAGGTGCACTCCAGTGATGCCTCAGACCTCCTCTATGCCCTCAGAGCAGCATGGAGTTTTTAAACCTGTCCTCTCAGGTGTGCTCCTGAACTGGAACAACACCTCCCCTTGCCCTCCCAGCCCAGCAGGGTTATTGTCCTGTGAATCAATTTTCCATCTTTCGTATGGCAAGTGTAAATCCTGGGTTCAAATAATACCCAGGCTTGGATACAGTTCAAATTCAAAAGGAAAAAGCAGAAAATTAGCCTACAATTTTCTAACGGTATGAAACAATATCACAGAACCAAAGCTGTCCTACCCCTGTTTGTAAACCATCCCCTACCATTCTCCATCCTAGCCTGTGTCCTGCAACCTGATCCATATCTAATCTCACTATATTGCACAAGATGTTTGCTGACATCCAAAGTATCTTTTACTGTTCTGAATCATTGAATCTTAGCATCATACTTTTACCAAAATCCTGGGGGCAGCCTGGTGTAAGTCTTGTTAAAAACACTTTTTCATATTCAGTTGTAATTAATATTTTACCAAAAATTCACCATCTCCTACTAATAAAATGCTGAGCTGGAACCATCTCAGGCTTTTTGAGCACACCTTCTGAATATTTACATCTGGAGGGTACACAGTGTTTACAAGAACTCATGTTTATTTATCCAAGAACACTTTCACAGAAAAGCTTCTTTATGACTAGCAGTACATTTTCCTTTGCCAGTTTATTGACCTTTAGCAATGTATGGCTATTTGTTTGGTAAAAACGATAGTGTTAATCTTAACCTGCCATGTGTAATACATCTTTTAAACACCTTCCTTTTTCAAAAAAAGACTGGGTGGCAGAAAGCCCCCCTGGGCACTGGAAGGAGGGTTTGAATCCAGCCCAACTCATCAGTAAGCAAACATCATTGCTATCTGGTGACACTTGCTAAGTGGCTGGAGGAAAACGAGTCCATGCTGGGAGCTTACGTGTTAGCACATCCTGCTGGCGCTTTCAAACCCTCTTAATAGTTTTTATCCTTGGGTGATGAGGCTGTGCAGCTGGGTGCCCCTCTGCCCTGGTGGCCCTGCCAGGTGCTGCTGGTGCAGTCCAGGCTGGGAGGAAGGCATGAGTCTGCTGTCTCTTCCCTGGGTAAAGGGATGACGTTCAATCCGCTCGCTGCCTACTCCGGCATTTCCTCAGAACTGGGTGTATTTATCCAAGAGCACTTCCGCAGAAAAGCTTCTTTATCCTTTGCACTGTGTTTTCCTTGCCAGCATCCTGACCTTTAGCACTCACCCACAGGTTCACCTCAAAAAAGTTCAT
Organism: Neopsephotus bourkii; assembly: GCF_033783945.1. Lineage (NCBI taxonomy): Eukaryota > Metazoa > Chordata > Aves > Psittaciformes > Psittacidae > Neopsephotus > Neopsephotus bourkii. The sequence goes on from NW_026902113.1 coordinate 7,423,979, forward strand.
TTCAGCAGTGTCCCTCCTGAGCTGTTCAGAGGCCAGCAGGCACTGCCCAAGGGATGGTGCCAGCTACTGAGGACCACCATGTGCAGAGCCGGGCTTCCATAAAGCATCTCTGGCTGTGCCAGGCACTGCCGGTCTTCCAGCTCTGTGAGTACTTGGTGAAGCAAAATTGAAATGCTCAGAAGGCAGGAATGAGGGAGGAAGGCGCATTGGCAGATTGTGCTGATGCTGATCAACCCTCTCTCCTCACATTGCAAGGGCATAGTCTTTAATTCAGTCCTTGGTATGAATTGAGATTACCTCTGAGCCTGTGTTAATTAAAGAAGATTTCAGGCAGCTGATAAAATAATACTTTTATTTTCAAAATCTGAGTTTAGTATCTGCAGTTCTTCCTTTAGGAGTCCTGGAGCAAAGCCAGTGAGCCATCAGGTAAGAGTGGCTAACACTTGTGTACTCTATGCCTGCTCATAGCTACTCAAGATTTAATTTTGGTGAGATAACAGCCCTGGACTTGAGACCTCTAGGCACATGCAGGGCTGTGGGGCAGGAGTTTATCCAGCTGGGACAAATGACAACAGTCCAGCCTGACTTTTAGCCCACGGAAAACCTCCAAAGTGCAAAGAAACCTAGAAAGTTCACTGGGAGTTGTTGGTATTCAGAGCCTCCCAGTTCTGGGCTGTCAAAGGGTGATTTTAATAGCACATTAAGTATGAGATACTGGAATGTGATCAAGACCTAACACAAGGAAGTAGCTTTTAATTAACAAGTTCCACATACTATGTATGAAAAGTAACAGCCATTAAAATTTATTAGAATGAAATTACATATCAAAAAACCTCCAGTGTTGACTTTAGCTGCTTTAATTTAAAATAAACATTTCTACATCGAGGTGGCACAAAAGAAAATTTGCCTAAGGTTAATTTTTATGCTACTAAAAAGGATTTAACAGGTTAGAATACATGCTTTACTTCACACCATACAGCTGCTGAAAATTGGATTAATTGCACTGCTCTTAGCAAAGTACAGGTATAAACCATTAATAATTTAGACTCATGGGGTTTATTTTGTTTTATTTATTTCCTAGAAAACATTTTAACTGCAGAATTCTAAAATAACATGTAATCAAACATTTATATTTATATGTTGAGTTTCGGCTAGTAAAGCCTTAGTTAGAATGGAATTGGCCGTGTTTGGGCCTTGAAATTCTAGAGATTTTTATAAAAAGCATTTGTACAAAACCGGAAGCCCTAAGAGGTAGTTTGGTTTGGTTTTGCTGAAGTTTTTGGGCTAAAATGCCTTGTAGAGTTGCTGCGATAAGTAATAGAGAGGTAAAGTCATGCTGCATCCTCATGGTACTTTTGTCTTGCAATTCTCTCTAGCTTTGGTGCATCATTTTATTAGGCAAGAAGATTCCTTTTCATGCTTTTACAGTGTCACAGTGGTCTGCTGCTACTGCTGAGGGACTGGCATTAGCTGAATTGGTTTAGCAGATCAGATGATGGGACGTGTTTATTTTGAAGTTCACTTCATAAACTAGATCACAATCTATGGTTCCATAGATTTTTCAGAAGATTTTAAATGTTGCACAAAAACTTCTTAAGAATTTTCATTTAAAAGCAAAATACCCCAGAATGAACCCGTATGGAGAGAGGAAGGAATAGATAGGGCCAGAGGGGGACCTCTAAGGTCACTGAATCCAGTTACCTCTACCACAGGCAACCACATCACAGGGTCCCTTCAAAAGGGTTTTATAAGTCTTCAGAAAGCATTCTTCACTCTGGAGGGCCTTTGATATCAAATAAAGCCTAATCGTATAGCACAATTAGGCTCCTGATTAGAAAGAGGTATTAAAAAACCAAGAAAGAAATATAAGTGAGGCCCATGCTGTCCAAAGTTATTATTTACCAAACAGAGGAAACCATCATTACACCAAAATGTGACTAATAAGGGCTAACTCTATTACCTGGGACAGCCAAAGACTGGAACTGCTTTGCAGACTCGTGTTGTGCACAGATGACCAGGCACCATTCCTGGAGTGCAGCCATGCTGCCCACATGCTTGTGGCAGGAGGCTGTGGCTCAGCCTCCTGCCTGCTGCTGTATTGCTGGTCCCCAGCACTCTCAAACCATCACAAGCCCCATAATGTCATCTAATACAAGTAAATATTGTTCTGACTGGGGTTCTGAAGCTCTTGATTTACATTTTTTCGAGCCTTTTTCTCTAACCGGCAGGGCTCGAGATTTTAGGAAAGTGATGGCTGAAACACTAGTGTACAAACACTGCTCTGGGTGTCAGGAGATAAAGCTTATCCTAAGAAGCCTGGGAAAGCCCACAGGCTTCTTGGAGCACCAGGCAGCTAACTGTGGGCAGTAAAGGATTTTGCTCACTATGTCTCATAACCCCACATCAGCACAGACTTAAGTTACATGGTGCTTGCACATCCCTGCTGTAGTGTTGGTGGCACTTGTGCAAGCCCCAGCACACAGGTAACAGGAGTATGCTTTGACTGACATCTTGTTTTCTTGCAAGTCAAGCTGTCTTTCTGCAGCTCCCTGGCTTCAACATATGCTCTGCTGATAACTCATTTGAATGCTGGACGCTTCATGCTTTCATAACTCCTGCTCCTCCCTAGGCACTTTTCCAGAGCCCCACAGACTCCAGGCTGCTGCCGGTGCTTGGGTCTCTCCACGCTCACCCAAGCAGATCCCCCACATTAGCTAGGGTGATTAGTGATACCTGAGGTTCCCACTACCAGCATGACAAGGTGTTCAGAATTAATGTGAGCTTTAGCAATTTCAGTTTTGACTCCAAGAATCGTGCTCTGAAGCCACGGTACCCTGTGCACTTGTGCAAGCCCATCGTGCTGCCCAGTGCCTCGCACGCCGGCCATCCCTTGGCTCTCCCCTTGCTCCCTTCCACCGCTGGTGGTCAGGCCTGCCTCGCTCCCGTGCCAGCTGTCTGGATTAACTGCTCTCTCTCTCTTTCCACCTCACCAACTCCCCATCTGTTTTTCATCTATAGCTTAAATCCCTTTTGATCTGATCCCGAATCACTGACTTCCACAGGAGCCTGCGCACAGACTGTTTCTGGGAGCGGGTCCCTCCCTACCTCACACACCCTGGTTCCCTATGGTGTTAGCCTGGAGTGCTTACTGCTGCGTATTGAATTTCTCCTTGCTAAGGGCTGGATCCTGCAATGTTGTGGGAACCTTAGCCTTCAACCTGAAGAGAGCATATGTAGCTGTGTTTTTTGGGGATCCTATTCATTTGGTTGAAATCAAGACTGTGCTTAGGGCTTTTCTGGAGAGTGTCCCGAACATTTAGCACATTGCAGGATTGAAACTTTCTATCTTAAACTCTTCTATAGGAGTTCTGAAATGCACAAAATTGCCAAGCACATAGGGAGCACTGATCTTCTTATTTAATTTAAAAGGCATTTTATTCACCTTAATTAAGCAGTTATTTAATGCCATTATCTATTTATCCAATTTAGTTATCTTAATGCACCACTATTTAGCCAATGTATTTGAATTGGAGACAATCATGCTAAATGAAACTGCAACATGCTTCAGTTACTGTGTAGTCATGAGAACTTAATTGTGTTATCAGAAATCATTACTGCTGACTTTTTTTGTATCCACTGTCATTGGACATAAACCAAAAAGCCAAAAATTATATGTAAGAACAATCTTCAAAGCTTAATCTGTCTTCTGGATTTTGAAAAGCAATAACACAGAATGCCCCTTACGTGCAACATGTCTCAAGACTAAGGCAGCATTTTTTACCCATGGATGAAGTGATTAACCAGCATATTTATGAAGACTTTGATTTTCCAAATGTGTACTTCAAAACTTCTCTGTTTTCTTAGTGTTATGATAGATAAAACAGGTACATGAGATACATCTACTTCCACAAACATGAATGCAAAGAGCCAGAGTACATGCATTGCTATTACAGGATAAGCAGAGAGATGTTAATGTAAACTGTTACTGAGGAATTTGTGTTTGGGCAATTGAGTCCTTTTTATGTGCTGGAGCCAAGCAGAGAAAAGGATCCAGGCAGAGCTTGCAGGTGAGCACAGAAATCTGAAAAAGAGAAAAATCAGTTCCTGAGAATTATCTGAAATGCCTAATTGATATGAGAAATTACTGTTTCCTTTTTTTAAAGTAGGCTTTAAAATAGAATTTGGTAGATTACACCAAGAAGAAAATCAGTACCTTTGGCAAAGAATTGCAAATTTGCAGAAAAAGAGAACAAATGGTAGCCATAATTTAATGTAAACCAAAGGAGAAAGCAGCTTTAAGGACTACCATTAAGCCTACTTTTAAGGTTTGATTTTGCAAAGCACTGAATAACCTCAGCTCCCACTGAAATCAATGAAAGCTGATTCAGCTGGTTTCAGTGATTTACAGTACTCAAAATACTGGAGGTGTTTTTGTGATACCAGATGAAAGTTCTAGAAAGATCTGGAAGGAAGATCAAAATCTCCTGATAAAAAAATCAAAACCAAGCTGTGACATTTGAGAAATGAAAGACTTGAAGGGGCCAGAAGGGAGAGGGTGAGTTATCCAACACCCAGTGAAATGAGGACTTGCAGGAGCCACACTTTGACATCTCTGGGCTTCCTCCCCATCCTGATAAAGGGCAGAAGGGGACAGATTTGTGGTGATGATGTCACCAGCAAGGGGGCAGGTGCCTGTCCCTGCTCCCTAGAGCAAGCTCTGCTCTTCCATCTGCCCAGGAACCTGTGCAGATGCCTTGTGCCTGCACCAAATGCAGACCTTGCAGAGGTCTCACCTAGTTAAAAAACAGATAAGTGAATTTTAGCAAAGGTGGAAGCAGCCCCCAATGCTTTGCATTATTCTCTGTGGTCCCTGATTGTATCTATTTTCATATTTGACTATTCCACCTGGCATAAGATGGCACTGAGGGAAAGAAATCAGGAACTGGCAGTGATGTGTTCCTCTAGGGACCCAGAGGCAAATGGGTGCAAGGGCTTGCTGGGGTGTCTGAAAGCCTTTCAGACTTGGCCCTTCTCTGTGCTAGCTTCACCTGTCCTCTGAATTTCATCATTGCCATCAGATGACACACAGCTGTGCCTTGCTGAGACACATAATCCAGCTGTGTATGCTCTCCCCGGATTCCCACCCTATAGTCTTTACAGGACTGAGATCCCATCCCAGGCATAAAACCTCAGGCTTGTGTATGCTCAGATTCTTTTGCCAGCCCTGAGGGCCCAAACCCCTTTTGCCCTGCTCCTTGTGAAGGCTTTTCCATGGGTGGAAAGTATCCATACTCTACTCACTGCAACTACCATGGTGTCTGGTGCAAGCCTGCTCTTAGCTTTTAAGTAACTTTCCTTCATTCCTCTTTGGCATCAGAAAGCTCCAGCCATTATAACGTTATTTTTTCCCTGTAAGAAATTGCTAGAAAGACAGAAGGGTGGAAAGAGACCTTTCCCCTCACAGCTGCATGGGACTGGCTGGATTTGGCCTCAGCTGCCCCAGCTGCAGGTGCTTCCTTTCTGTGTCCCCCCTTTCTTCACGTACCTCTCAGCCCATCCAGCCTCTGCTCTCACAGCTTCTGTGAGGAAAGGACAGAGAAACTGAAGGTTTACAAAAGAAACACTGGTCTGACTAAAAAAAAAAGGATAAAACCAAGGCTAGAACTGCTGCTGCTGGTGTTGGTTGTTGAACAGTCGCGCTGGGAGTTCTTGGAGATTTTATGGCTGGGGGGCAAAACACCTCCACACTCTGATACACACACTCTTCTACCCACTTGATGTGTCTCAAGTCTCCCAATAGTCAGCTAGAGTTGAGATGAATCCAAATAGGCTGGTAGGTACAAAAGTACTGAGTTTCAGATCTGGGAAGCAACGTAGCTTGGCTGCCACCACATTAATGCTTGTTAATGAGTCCTGTCCCTCTGGAAGATTCATTAACTTGGCCAAAAGACTGGGCTGTCCAAATTTTCCTGGAGACGTCAGTACAGCTTGATGACAGACCTTGTCTGTGCTGGTCTGCCTGTCCTACTTCCCAGTGAGCACTGAGCTCAGGGGCTGAGGATACATTTAGGAAATAAGAAGCCTAGGACTGGCAAGCATTTCTGCACCTAATTTGTGACTCTGAGTCCTTGTTTCAAGACCTATATACTGCATGATTTGAGATCTCTGCAAGATGGTGTGTAGGTAACTGCCCTTCCTGCTCTTCTGTTGCCCTCGCCGCATCATGAAAAGAATTACACTATTGAGTAGGAGCCACAGCATGAAATGCCTTGGAGACACTATCCACAGAGGAACAGGCCAAGGATATGTGTATGCTTGCATATAAGATAGGTAGATATATCTTGGAAGAACAAGGAAAATAAAGAATGCAAAGTGAAGCCATAACTGGTCTATCTGCAAAAGTACTTAAGGGGGCCTCCTCAGGGTTAATTCTTTCATGGGTCGCCAGAGAAAATTATAGTCTGCTTGAGTTATTTCATTCGCATTAATCTTTCTGCAGCAATCACCACCTTCTTATTCATAATCTTTAGATTAGGGCATGGATTAATTATTTATACAGCTCCATCCATGTATGTGGATGTTTTACAAAGCAAATAAAATGAGTCCTTGTTCGCAGTAGAGTGTATAATTTAACACAGGCAGGCAAAATGGGTGAAAAACTCAGGTGTGGAAGCAGCAATGGAGAAGAAACTAAGATGGGAAGGAATTGCAGAGGATGGTGTTTTTCTAGAAGAAAAGCAATGGCATTCAGTAACTGAGGGGGGCTGGTCTACTGGGAAGTAGAGCTTGGAAAGGATGACCTAGACTGGGGTGTTTGCATGTGGCTGGGGGTGGCAGAGTGTGGCAAAAGAGGAGCAAAGTCCTGAGTAAAGGCAGCAAAGGTGGTAGGAGAAAATGGTTGGATTGTCCAGGATCTCTGGGGTGGCAGAGACAAGAAACATGATGAAAACCAAACTGCCTTGGGGGGTGAGTGGGATGAAGAGCTTAAGTCCAGTTGTTTTGCAGTGTTTTAAGTTTCTAGCTGTTTTGCAGGATCTCTACCTTTTATGAACAAAAGACCATGATGGTCTGACTATGGGTTTACTTAAAACTCGTTTCAGGTAAGTGAAGGAATAACAGCCACACTGACACAGCAGATGGGCTGTTGTCCTTGCATCATTGTTCACAACTTGTGCTGTTGAAGGAGTCCAAGGTTCAACTATTACTCCTGTATTGTTGCTGGATTTCCCATGAGCTGTGCATTGTAAGATATAGCCTTTGGTCGTGGACTTTGCTTCTGCCTCTCTGCCCCTTCCTGAGCTGATACTTCCCACTCGATCAGCCATTTGGCAGGAAGAGAGAGACATAGCACATACCAGTGGCTCATTTCTGCTCATCTCATCCACATCTGAATGCAGACCAAGAGGTTAAAATCAGATTGGCAGATCATTTGTGGAACCAAGAAACCACGCCTTCAAACACCTTTATTTGTGAAAGTTGGAGCAATTTTGCATTGTCTCAGGGTTAGTACAAGCAGCTCCCCTGTCCTCTGTGCTGAGATGCAGTCTGCAGCTTAAAACTCATCCCCCATGGCCCCTTGTAACCTGCAGCTATTCAAAACTGCCCGAGTAGAGCCATCAGAAAATTTACTGTCACTATGTGTGCATCTGGAAGGTAGTGGGGACCTGGGAACAGCCATCTCAGGAGGGCCTGCATGTCATCTCCCAGAGTAGCATGTTCTTGCATGGGAACAGGCTGTTTGTGGCTTTTGGGTGCCTGCTCAGAGACACACTACAGTGTGAAAAGAAAACTACCAGAGGTCAGATATCTTTGCTGGGAAATAATCTTCTTATCCCATGAAGCTCTCAGATTTAAAAGACGTTCCAGTTTGACATATCCTCAAGATATATTGCTGCTTTCCTTGGGAAAAGCACAGAAAAAGAGTTCTCCTGGATCTTATGGTTGTCACTGGACTCACTCATGTGGAGGAAAACTCATGCTCAGACTTCTGCTCTAGACTGAGCCAAACCTTTTTTCCCTGTTAGCTGGATGCTTTGAATACCAACACATTGCAAGGGCTCTTTCCCTTTCTTTGTCCCCATATTTCTGTTAGTGAGTCAGAGCCCCTTTCTGAGCAAACTTACTAAGAACAGATAAGTTTCATGAAATCTGGTGATATTGCTGGATCACTATTTTTCAGTAAAGTATTGCTCAGTTGAAAAATTCTCCACCAAACCTTTGGGTAAGTACATGGCAGAGGCTGCTTCTACGTGCTTGCACTGCCCTCTGGTCTATCCCTCTTGAGGGAGTCCTGCTACCCCTTTCCACAGACCTATCACGTTTACAAAAGAACATTTATTTATTTACATCTCGCTACATCTCTATCAACCCTTGCCCTCTATGTGCAGTTCCCCTGGTACAAGTATCCTGTAAAACTTTCAACCGTTGCGTCAGGGTTGCGCTGAGAATATCCGCGAGGACTTGCACACCCTGGCACTCCCTGCCTTACACAAGGGTCTGGTTAGATCCCAGCTGTGCTGGAGATCAGTTTGACCTGTTCTCCCACGGTTTTATCCCTATGGTGCTTTCTAAGCAGTGATGTACAGCATGGGCTCCCTGTCCAGCTGAAGGGTCTACAGTGGAGAGGGAAGGTGGTGAGACTTAGGCAGAGTGTTTAGGTCAGGCTTTTTGGAAACCTTCACCAAGATAGAGCACACCAGAATGATGGAAAGGGCTCTTAATCTCAAAATCCAGAGTGGTTTGAACATGAACAGTAACAGGTGATACTTTAAAGTAAAGCTTAAAAACTGTTTGGTGAGATACAGTAAAAATAAGAAGAATTGGTCTTCCTCTGTGTGCTGAGTTTCTGCAGATGGGTTTCTCCTCCAGTCTGGTGACTTTTGGAGGTGCTGTGACATCACACAGCCTGCCATGTCATGACAGTGAGCCCGCCCATCCATCCATCCATCCATCCATCCATCCATCCATCCATCCATCTCTGGTGAATGCCTGCTCCATGCTGCTTGCAGCACTCTCCCAAACATGGCTTTGCAAAGTTTCAACACCTGGGAATAGCAATTCATGGTTCTCCTGGTCTCCTGGCTGCCTCACCCTGTTCTTTCATCTGGTTTCCCCACATGCTTGTGCTCCGCCCCCCCCCCACCCCCCCCACCTGAACTCCACACAGTGTCCAAGGCAACGAGCCATGTTGCTTCTCCTGCCCATCTACAGCTTTTTAAAAGAATTAAAACAAATACAATAGTTGTCATCTATTACAGATAACAAAATAAAATGCCTATAGAGTTATATGACTGTCTTCGTGATAATGACAGAAATACATGTTGCCAGAATTGCCTAGCAATACAGACTTTGTGGTTGGATATTCTTGTGGTGACTGCTGGAAAACGCTTAGAGATCTAGGGTTGCCACCATCATGTGAGACATGAGGCTTAGGGTCTCTGACCCGGTTATATTTATATCTTCATTAAAGGAGTTATTGAGACTTCTTGGTAAATTTCACAATACTTCTGAAATAATTTACCACTCAAAGTAAGTTTTCTGCCCTAAAGGCAGCTTTTCCTGTTCTTCCTTCTTTGCCTATTCTCCCTGTTCTCTAAGTACAAACAAAAACTGACACAAATGGCAACACTGACAATAATAAAATACAAATATCTTTGCTGATTTCCTGGAATAACCCCACACAGCCCCTGCATTTGGCTGGAGTGCCATGGGGGAAGGATAGGATGCGCTCTTCCCTAACTAATTTTTCTTCTATAGATGTTTTCTGAAAAATTACATTATTTTACACATGTGTATTCAGCCTCTTTTCTTGGGTCTCTCAGTGCCACTTCTCTCCTTGCGTGACACCGGTGCCTCTCTGTTATGCATGGCAAGGCTGCTGTACATCTGATGAATGAGTCATCCAAGAAAGTAAGAGATCTCCCGGCCTCAGTTAACTGCTATAAAATATTTTTCAAGATAAAACCCAAATTGATTTTTATCCATGTTGCAATGAATATAAAGTCAGGCCTCTCACAAGCAGGTTTGAATTCAGTAGTTTGCTAGGTAAGTTGGCTATGCATTTTAGCTTTTAATTATCTATTTACCCTACAGTTCTTTAACCAAAGATACTTTCCATAGCAGCCTTCTATGTCACGTTACTGGTAATATACAGTGACTTAAAGTAACACATACCTAAGCACAAATCATGGGTTGTGTGGGCTTGACATTGCTTTAGAGGTCATCTCTATTTACTACCGAACATATTTTCCTGCTTATTTAATAATGGCATTTTTGGACAACAACATGTAAAATATTTCCATGTCATAGTCAATAAACAGCTTTTCTAATTAAGAAGGTGAGAAAGGTTTATATTTGGGGGAGAAGGGAAATAATGGATACAAGACACAGCTGCTGCTATTTGGATACTACTCTGTGAGTGTAATATAATACTAACTACTCAGACATAAATCCCTTGCACTCAGCAGTCTACTAGGCAACTGCTTGCCTCATGTTCATATTTTAATTTTTCTTGGAAGTATGTGTACACTGGGAACCTGGTCACCCAGCAGCTGGATTATGGCACAAATATTTCTTAAATTCTTGCAATTTATCCCCTGTTTAATGGCAATTCACGTGTTTTCCTGGTGAGCACTGTGCCGTCATTTCTTGACCACTCCTAGTTGCCCCTGTCTGGTTTACCTGCATGAGAATAGGCCTGGATCCAGTCAAATGTTTAAGCATGTGCTTAACTCTGAGTAGCTGATAAAGGAGAGGGCTTGGAAAGTACTGACACAAACACTCCTCTAAGTGCCCGTCAGTTATGTCTGAGAGCTCTTTGACTGAACGAGCTGCAAAGATGAGAGGAAGAACTGGTGTTGTGATAGACAGAGTCTATCACAGAGGATTCTGTTGAAAGAAACACAAGCAGGAAATACCTCATCCTTGGGGCAGCAGCTAACCGTATTCTGGAAGTGATGAGCCATAGTGCCTACAGTAAATGCTGGTGCCAATGTTTCTCATAGCTGGAGACAAGACCTTCTGATAAGTCTACACCCCTTTAAGGAGATGCCTCCCAGCATCATATCAACAATGAATTTCATTAACATGCTCTTCCTTTCTGTGCTGAAGCCATCCTTTGCACTGCTGCACAGAGATGTGTTCCAAAAGCAGCTCCTGCAAAGTGCCACTCCTCATCTCCCTTGGGTCTGCAGCTTCCTTAGCCTGCATAACCCATTGATACCTCCATGAGCTGCTTCTCATCTCAGAAGTTTTGTGCTCATCCCCATCTGTGTAACATCTCCAGTGTGGCACTACACCAGCTGCCTCAGTGGAAACTGGGCTTACATATTTTCTTCATGCAGTGTGTCATTAAATAATCACTAAATTTGTGATTTGGTGCATGATTTGTTTTCACTAGCTTTTAAATGCTGGTTATATTAATTTGTTTCTCCCGATGTTATTGATGGAGTCCATTCAACAAAACTGTGAAATGATTTTTCTCTCATTTTAACTGCTGTCAGTACTCCCACTTTAAGTAAATAGTGGTTAGATTCTGCAGAAACCTATTAAAAGCAAACAAATATCTACATCAGACCTCAGCCACTGTGACTGGCCCAAGAGAAGCTGACTGCATTCACTCAGTTGGGCAATTTAGTCTGCTTTGTAACCTTTTCCATTGACAATTACAATTGTGTTTTATTGAGGACATCCAGTAAATATCCCCTATGGAGTTCTTCCCTGTTTGCAGATGTTCAACAATTTTCTCTCAGTTTTATGCAGTTAAAATTAGTATTTGAAATAGTTAGACAAACATGCTTTAAAAATGAAGACAGAGAATGCTGTACACAGGAACACTTTCTATGCTTTCTTCAGTCTTTTAATACAGAAAACCTGGACAATCCATATGAGACTCAGAAAGAATTGCGTATTAAACCTGCAATTTTACAGATTTTCCTTCCTAACCATTTAATTAAAAAAAGTTTTATTACATTTAATATATTACAGTGATTTAATAAAGTATTACTTTAATATTATACCCATCAAAATATAAAACTTTTAATACAGAAGAACTCCTTTAATCCTGCTAAAGAAAAGCACTGGAGCAAACTCTGTGCCAGAAATAGATACTCTCAAACAACATCTCTGAAACACTACTGGAAATTTTGTCATTAACCACCCTGAGTTATAACAAAGTGAATCTGAATTCTGTTTTCCTAATTGCACTATGAAAGACCTAAATATAATGAATTTTTAAAGCAAAAAATTATTTTTGTAATCAGTGAATTTTATATTGCTGTGAGATTAGTTTGTAAGAGTATGGATATTCTTTAAAAGCCTTTGCTTGTCTCCTCAGCCTTTTGAGGTGTTCTGTGACCTGATGCTTCTTTCTAGATTGTAAGTAATTTCATTTTCCAGTGCTGCAATAGGCAGGAATAATGCTGGCTCTGTATATCCTGGTTTCATCCCCCAGTATACTGCAATGCTATGAAAAATTTCTCATATAGCTCTGTAGGCATCCCCTGTTTAAACATATTTGGCATCAGTAAAATACTTGAAAGGTGCTGTATAAATCTAACCTTACCTAATTCATATGGGGAAACTACATAAGATGTTGTGTATTACTGGGGTCACATAACATTATTGCAACCAAATTCCCAAGGTTTTCTTTGTTGTGACTGTTTTACTTTTGCTTTTTCCCCAGAATGATCTGCATATCTTCACTCAGATTTGTGTATTACATAAATCAGCATCTTTTGGGGCATGAATCTTGCAGGCATTTTAAGCAGCATGAACAACTGGTTGAAGTTTTAGACATCATAAATAATGAAATTAGGATGCACAGATTTTATAATACTCAGGTTATCTGAATGTTTTTCAGATCAACATTTAATAAAATAAAAATTCCACATGTGGAGCTAGATCTGTTATTTTATGAATTAGATTTGAGGTTCTTATGACAGTAGCAATGAAGGACATTATATCTCAGAAGCATCTCCTTTTCTAGCCTTGAACGAATCATGGTAGGATAGACAAGAATGCTTTTCTCATGTTCTAATTCTAGTAAAAGTCATCACTACAGCAGGTTGGGTGAGTTTTCTTCTTTCTCAGGAAACACAAAGCACAAACATGAAGCAGAATTTTTTCCCCAGAATCCTTTTGCACAGTTCTCAGGAGCCAGTCCTACAAAGGGTGAGGCACTGTCTGCTGAATAGCTCTGCAGTCCTTTCCTTGGAAAAGTTTGTAGTTGTGTCATATTGGTTAAAAACAACAACAAAAAAACCCCCACCCACCGATCAAAAAAACACCCCACAAAAACAGCCACAAAACCCAAACAGACAGTTTTGAATTTGTTCCAAAGCCCAATGTCCCTCCTAAATTTGCTGTGCCGCTTTGGGACAAAGTCACAAAATGTGCTTTCACCTCTGTTACAGCCAGTGCTTTTGAGAATTATCCCTCAACCACTGGTGCACACTTGGCTTTCTGAGCCCTGAGTAATCAAATGAATCCATAGACACTAAAACAGCTACATGGAAGGTGAAATTCAGAGACGAAAACAGGGTCAGAATGCACACGTGCAGCATCTCTCCTTTCCCAGCAAGCAGGCTACCTTCTGAGACCCTTGTTAGACTGAGAGGTCCTTCCCAGACAGAAACTCCAGCACTGCTGATGGAGCAGGGCTCAAGGATCAAGCCCCAAGGATCAGGCCCCAAAGATCAGGCCCCATGTGCTGTTGGGTTGAGTTTACTCAAAGGGGAAAGTGACCTGGGCACAGTCTGATTCCTGGAGTGGGATTAGCACACATGTCTACAGAAGCACCTGAGCTCCACCCTTATAACTGACATCTGAATCCTGTTTTTACTAACAAACACACAGCTTTTGAGAAAGGTGGGCGGAGAGGGCAAGAAAAGCATGTTCACGAAGTTGTGCAAGCTCATTCTGCACACAGTTTGATAGTTGCAATATCAATTATGCTCCTCAGCTTCCAAGAAACAGCTGACCACAGGATGAAACTCGTGTGGGAGGAAGAGGGAACATGATTGGCAGCTGGCCTCAGACACAGGAATCGCTGCCACAGGAGGACAGGTTAGTAACAAACTGGCCTTTTTTGGAGCACAGTGTAAGATTTCCCAGTTTCAGTCTCAGTTTCTTCCATGACAATAACTCTCAGAGGGGGAAATGGAGGAGAGAATAGTGAGATTTTGCTCTCTGCACAACTTTCACATTTATAAGGTACTCAGTGGCAGTGATGATGAGGATATAATTGTCTTCTATATATCTAGGAGACTTGTAGTTGTGACTTGCATTTTATCTTGTTTTATGCTAACCTGTGTCTATAGAGCTAGATACCTATACTTTCAGAGTTACGGTAACTCTGGAGGAAGGGAAGATTATTCGCCCTTTTTGATATATTTCATATTTTAGGATGATCTAGAAATAACAGTAGTGATGAATAATACTGTAGTGTTATGGTTTCACAAAGAGGAAACATTACACTTGGGGTACTTTGGAGAAAACATTAAGCAGAGTTTTATGGCTATTTAAAAATTTTCATTAAGGACTGAGTTTTTTTTCTTGGGCATTTACACACTGCTGATATAGAAAGAACAGTCATCAGTCATTTTTAGCTGCTGCTTTCATAAGTAGGAACCAATAAAACATTTTAGGTCGAACACATACATGTTATGTTTAGAACAACCACCCACTATGTACCATATGCTGTCACACTCTCTTCACAGAATGAAAAAGACTGAGTTACTCCACTTGTTTTTAAGGTGTTTCTCTTTAGTACCTTCCTCTCTGTACTTAATTTATTCTAAAATTTACAAATGACAGACACTATTTTCTAAAGTAGACTGAAATGTAGGTACTTGGTGTTTTGCTGTCACGGTATTGTAATGCTTCTAGCTTTGTATTACCTAGTTAATGAACAAAGTTTACTAAAATGGACCAAGCTCTAAAACTAATTTGAAAATATAGTACAAATGACCTCGTGACAGCATGTGAATGAGAGTAAGGGTACCTGAGTGTCTGGGGCCCAATCCAGCAAAGCACTTCGCAAGCATGCAAAGAGTCTTGGAAAAAAATCTGAAGTTATTCTGCAAGGCTGCAAATGTTTTGCAGGACACTCTTTGGGTAGTTTGCAGCATTGGGCCAAAAAATGCTCAGGATTTACAAAACTGATAGTTACTGAAATAATATGATATTCTTTCTGTCATGTTCTCATCTACAGGTTATTTTGTAATAGCTAACACTTTTCATAAAGCTAAAATGTTGAGATCTAATACAAAGAAGCATATGGGCCAGGCTGTGCATGGAGGGGTAGGGAAGGATGAACTACCCAGAGCTAACACGCCTTAGACTCTCCACGAAGCAAGGAGACCTCTGAATCCATCCATCAGGGTCATCCTGCCAACACAGCACCTAAAGAAGGGTTAATCCGTGGCTTGGCTGTGTGGCAAAAGTGTGAGGGTACTAAAGTTACAATTGACCCACAGTCCTGGCAAGTGTGGAAGGATGGGATTCCTGGGAGGCATGTGGTGGGGGGGGGGGTGTCAGGCCACACATGGCACTGTGCTAGCACGGTCATTTGGAGGGTCATAAACCTTCTTTCCTAAGAGGACAGTTAGCTACATACATTTTCACTGAATCACGTTAATGTGCAGAATACTTTTGAGATGAGATGGACATTCCCCTCTTCAAGACATCTGCATTTCTAAGACACATTCTGCCACTTTGAAACAGAACTGGTAAGTCTGAGGGGGCAATAGGAAGGCTGCATGGGTTACCAGGACAGTTTTCCCATTTTATTCTCTGCCATGCTGTCTTTTTCTACCCATCTTGTGCTCCTGCACTTTTTTCTTTGAATATTTCCAGACCCTGTGCATATACATGAGCAGAACAATACAAACTTAGCTTGTGTCCTCAGAAAGTGAGTTAAACCACAGACTAGCATACGTCTGCTTACTGCATGTTTACATGGGAACAAAGTAGAGAGACAAAGTGACTTCATCTTATGGAGAAAGCTGTCATTCTGTGCATATGCAAGCAATTGCTTTTTGCAACAGAGCTAGCCTAATGGAAAAAGCTATTTATTGCTAAGATGTTATAAAGGCTACTGTAATTACAGAACACGATCTAAAGGGCAGGGTCTTTATTGACTCTGAGAAATATCTAATACACTCTGAGATACTATAAGCAATGACACCTACCCTCATCAGACTGTCCAGTCAGTCTACGTCATGCTCCTGTACTCACTGAATCAGTTAGATATATCAAGAGAATGATCTGAAGAGCAATAGCTGAGTAGTAAATCAGATGGTAGGGAAGAGAGTGCATTGCCTCGTTGTAAAATGCAATTTTTCCCATGCCAGTGGTTTTGAGAGAGCTTTTCAATTGTGTGGTTGTATTACTGGATCAGTTTAGCACAGAGGAAAGCTCATACTGGTGCAGTGCTTTCTTTACAAGTGAGTAGATGGTGTGATGCTTGTGATCTGCCATTCTTTAGGGTCTATAAATACAGTCCCTATTGCAGTGGCAAAGGATACAATTTACTGTATGGCATATTTGCTTCACTGATGGTAGTACACCTGTAATAACGAAAGAGCTTTCGCACCTGTTTACCACTCTTTTCTTGCTTAGATCCCTCCTAAAATGCCACCCTTCCTGCATTGCCTACCAGAGGGTAGTATATTTACCAAAACAAACCACCTTGCTGTGGAGCTATCATGCTGGTCACACACCTTAATTAACTGTAATCATATTTTGGTAATCTTTGGCTTTTCTTGCCTCACCAACTGAATTTTTATCAATGTCACTGATTGCATCATGTAAAACTCAGAAAGGCAAGGACCAAATAATTTCTGATTCTTTGTTAAAGCTTGCTCCTGAGTTCACTAACAAAAATCCAAAATGACAAAACTCACCATTCTTTGCAAAGGAAAATTATCATGACAGTGGTAAAGGAAAGAAACCAAGGGATGGAATTACCTAAGTGTCATCCAACATGGCACTGCTGAATCTAGGAGTAAATACAGCTCCCCGTCCTTAGTTCAAAGCTGCTGGCACCCATGGGTCCTTTACTAATAGCTGCTTGGGAACAAGCAGAGCCTCAGGATCCACTTTTTCAAGGCAACTTAATCATGTATTTCCATCTTGCAATTTATCCATTAATATGTCAAGAAGCCCCTAGCAACACATTTTCAAGAGCAGCTATGTCAAACTGTCATGATATCAATTCCTTTTCTGAATTTCCTAGGTACTGAAGAGGAGCACTTAAGTGTTGTATGTGAATTCTAAATAAGCACTGAAGAATGACTTATTTCTAGTGTTACCATTACTCCTTACACAGGCCTACTGCTACATGAGTGCTCTAGTTTTGATGTCAGTGTCCATTGCAGACCATTTCTAGGACAAGTGGTGTGCAGGAGGTGGCAGAAAGAACTTGTGGATGTTTTGAAAATCACCATTCATTTTGTGGAATCTAAGGTGAACACTATCCCTGTGAAATCAGTGCAGCCAGCTATCAGACTGCACAATTGCTGTTTTGGGATCACTGTCCTTAGAATGTTCCTATGGGAAAAGCAAAAGAGCCCTGTGTGGGGTCTTAGAGCCAGCACTGGGATTGGAACACCTCACAAATACACAAACTGCTCGTATGCATATGGAGGCTAGGAATCATACCTTTATCATGAAGGTGAGGAAAGGGGGAAAAATCTAGGTTGATAAATGAAAATAAGAGAGAATGTGAAGACAAAGATTTATGGAGTATAGACTTTCCAGCTCCAGGCACAATGAACATTTGCTCGAAACAACAAATCCGCAGAGTAGTTAGGAAATGTAAAGCACAATATAAATGCTCAGGGATATTTGTCCAAATGATTTATGCTTATATAACATTCCCTTCTAATTGAAGTTACAGCCATTTACCTATACCTGTATTTTTGATCTGTTAGTTTTGTAACAGTAATGCACTCAGTCCCATTAAGGGGAAATGAATGAGATAAGCAAGCTCCTGGATGGGAGCATGGTCAGGCAGTTCTGCAAAGCCTGTGTTCAGACAAACTCCTCTTCCCCCTGCCTCATGGGCTTATGCTTTATTCTCCCAGGGTCTACAGGAGAGTGGCAATATCGGGAAAAAAAAGAAAAGCTGGCATTATTGCAAGAATAGTTTGGAGCTGGTCAGACAATCTATGCATATTTTCACAAATATTTTTAGCAGGGAGGGGGGAGAACAGTACATAATTTAGACCTGCAAAGAGGCATGTTTAACTTGCACTCTACTCTGGCCACTTACATGGAACTTTACTCCCCTTCACTCTCTAAACACAGATAATTGCCATGGCAACCACTGTATTTCAAGACTCTTACACATATACTCACACCTTTCTTAAAGAAACACAGATCACAACAATGTGGGATCGACACAGTAAATCACTGGGCTGTTTTTTATTTGTTGTTAACTAACTGTCAGGATTTAGGGAAGAGCTGGAGACTTTCAACCCATATCAGTGTCAGGCCAAAACCTGAAGATGTTTAGACAGACACTTTGACATCTTTACAAAAAGTTTGGATGTTGTTTGGTAACTCTGGGCAAACAAATGACTGATGATGTCTCTGGGTGCAGGGTGAGAAGATTCCTGAGCTAGGGAAAGAGATTAAGGGCCTAATACTGAAAAACAATGAGCCACCTTTAGGATTAGACACTAACTTATCAGAGCAAGGAGCTGTGACATTCAAGGAACTCCCTGGTAACACATTGAACTTTCAACACTGCCAGACTCAGAGGGTAAATGTTCTGGACAAGTATCTGCAGCTCTATTGCTACTTGCTGTTTTAAAGTTTTTATTCCAGTAGTCCTATTGAAATACAGACCCTGTGTGGTAAGTGCTGTGCAAACACATGGCAGGAAAAAAATCTCTGCCTCCAGCGCTAACGCTAAGACCTGCTCAGAAAAACACCCATGCTCATCATGCCTGGGGTGCAGAAAGGGCAGAGAGATGCAGAAGTGCTGGGGTATGAGGTGGACGCCACTACCAGCCCTGTCTGTGCCCCGTAATGCCTCTCCCCAAGGGTTTCCTTGTTGACTCCAAGTACCCGACATGGGTCCAGGAAAGCGGCACCTGTGGAAAGGTACCAGGCCTTCACCAGGAGGGTGGCATCCAGTGGGGAGGTATAAACAGGGTTGTTTTTTTTCCCAGTTGTCTTTGATAGGTGAATCAGGAAGTAAAAAGGGTAAGTGGTTTGTCTGGGAGCAGAACATGGTTTATGTTTTTCTTCTTGTTAGTAATCTGTGTTTGCAGTCTGGACTTCTATCACAGTTTCTTCTTACGTACATTATGTTATTTTGAAGATGTGACTTTCAAGGAAGGAAGGTCTAAAATATTTGAAAGAAGCATTATCTTAAACAAGCTTGCTTGGGTAAAGCACGATTAAGCCCTGAATTTTGAAGTATCCCTATAAATCAAAATAGCACCCTTCTCCCTCCCTTTCAAAAAACTTCCCTGTCTGGGAGTAAGGATATTAATTTGCTTGGATGACATGTTGATTGTGGCTTGTTCTTGGGAGATTCTTTCCTTTCACTTATGAGGTGCAGTTCATCCCCCTTAGGCCTTTGGTATTCGTAATAAATTTTAAGAGTCCACCCTGAACCTGTCCCTGAACTGGAAGTGTTCACAGCAATTTCAGTCTGCTAAACCATGTATGTTTAGTTTCCACAGAAAGAAATATTTGCATGAAATAATAAAACATTTTCCCTCCTTCCCTGGAGAGTTTGATTGTATGGGAATCCAGCCAACACAGAAGCATTCCCTTTTCTGCAGGCCTGGAGAACTCTGCTGAATTTAGACACACCCATAAGCATCTAAGAGCTGATCACATTAAACTGGAGACAGAATTAAGGATCTTTCTTTCAAACATTCCTTGTAATCTCCTCATTCACCGGTGATACTGTAAAACTGGGTTGTCTTGAACATATCAAAGTCTTGTAGCCCATTCTCTGCAATCTAATGCTTCCCATTTCCAATTCAGTCACTTCATAGTCTTTCACTAAAGAGGAAAGATGAGTAATTGTTCATTAAAAACAGAAGTACAGAAAACTTCACCTTCTACATTTATAGTTCAGATTTATACTGGAATTCAGGACTTGGTGACTTATGATGATTTTATTGATTTTTTTTTTTTTTTTTTTTTTATCAGGGAACTCCACAGAAGTCTACCATCTTTGCCATTATCCAAATACTGGTATCTCTGGTGTATGTTGCAGCATTTGAAGTCAGTTTTGGAAGAAACTGCAATCTTCATAGTGTAGTGAGAGTAATTTCTTGAGGGGACACACCACACAAGCAGGAATTAATTTCGTTTCTTGTAAGGCAAACAAAAGTGGAAAGCATTTGTTATATTGTCTGGTTATTTATCTTGCTGTGATTCAGTTGGGTGGACATACCACAGAGCAATGCTGAGACAGGGACGTCATTGTCTTTCTCTGCTGCTGCTGAGAGGAGAAACAGGCCACTCTGGAGCTGCTGGTGCCTGGTGCGTCTGGGCTGGAGTTTTCTGTAGCAGATTTTAGTTAAGCAGATCTTTCCACTGGGTGGCTAGTTGTTGTGCATCTTTTCAGATCAGTTCTGAATTTGGCTTCCAAGAGTAAAAGATGGTGCTAGTTTTCTCTTGTCAGAATACCTGTCTGGAGGTTGCTGTTCCCAAACAAATGGTACTAAATGGTGCAGCTCCCATGCACTGCCCTCCTGACCTATCCCTTCCAGAGGGACAACCTTGGGGCTCTCCATCCTCTATCTCACCACCACTCTCCCACAGACTTGCAGGAACCTAACCTGTTTTTGAAGATCTTCCATATTTGACAGAATTTGGCCAGTGGCTTCAGGAGTTTTCAGGGGAGCCTGACACTGCAATCACATATGCTTGATTTTCTTAACACCCCCTTCCCTGAATAGATACCTTGCACTTTGTAACTGCTGAGGTCAAACAATAGCTCCACTATCCACCAGTTGTGACTTGTAGGAAGCCTTTCTACAGCCATTATAAACCATTAAAGGGAGGCATGATGGAACATGGGCACTCTCAGACAGAATATTGAACCTACCACAACAAATATATTACCCGTTTTCTGGGAATTTTCTACCCCACTAGGGTCTTTACACAGGCTCTGCTGTACACCTAGAAAGAAGGCTTTATCCTTGGCTTTATATCTCAGCTTGCAGAAAGAAACAAGGAAGAGGTACAAGAGGTAGAAGATTCAATCCCAGTCCTTTAGCCAAAGAAGGACCATTTTATGGTTAGAACTTAGGAAGGGTGTGATCATAAACAAATCTTCTTATGCTCCCTTTTATTGTTTCTGAAAATCATGGGATGTTGAAAGGATGTGTGAATCTGATGATTCTTAATGTCACGTTAGATGTCATATTTAAGAAAGAAGCAAAATGTAAATAGCTGTATGGATGTATAGTGTAGAGGTTTAAATGTCTTATTTCTATTTTTCAAACAGTAGTGGTACATGAGTTTTGTAGTCAAGGATAAAACTCAGATGCTTAACTTTTTATGCTTTAATGTTAGACTAGGTCGTAGGATTGAAAAATAATGCAGAAACACACAGTATTTGAGAAACATATGTGCAGAAACATAGAGTATTTGAGAAACATATGTGCTGATACACAATTCACAATAATGGAATAACCTTATACCAAGTAGGACAGTTTTATCTGAAGGTCTGTCATTTACTCTGCAGGGTGTTTTCAGGATTTATATTGCTTATTTGGGAAAAAAAATGTTTATTGACATGGACAACATGTCTGTTTAGAGTGCTTGAGCAGTATTTTTCACACCATTTTAGTCCTGACACTTCACTAGACCCAGAATCTTATCCAATTTATGACTAGAGGAGAGACAAAGAAAGTTAGTGGCAAAATAAAGATGACTTTAGCAAACTGACAAACACTGTGGTTTGCCAGCCACTGACAAATATGAACAGGCTACTCTAGGACAATTTTGTTTACATAGTGTTTTACTGTAGGAAGGAGTACACTATAAATATCCTCAAGTACTGTGAAGTCATAAAGTTGTCTATACTATTGAAGACTATCTCTAAATAGCCGGTAAAGCACACATTTGATTAAACAGTAAGTGGATAACTAGCAAGGTTTAAATGTAGTACCATGGGACCAAACAGAGTCATACAATCTCGTTTCTTTCTCTGCTAGTTCAGCACTAGTCTTTGTTTTAAAACCTGTTAGATCTTTTTGCACCATGGTTGTAAACCCTCATAGCAGTGACAGTACACCTTTCTGTTTCCTAACTTTACTAAATTCAATTTATGTCTTTTTGTTCCTGGTGAAATTCACCCCATGGGTCAGATAGGGCTCATTCGATTCTATTCCTAGCCCAGATTCCCCTTATTAATTTTAACACATCTGAGGTATTCAGCCTTGACCACCCTTATACTCAGATATGAGAAAGAGAAGAGAGAAGCCTCCAGAAGCTATTGCATTAGACTTTCATTAGTGTTACAGGCTGAGATTAACATCTTTCTGGATTTCTCTTCACCATATATAAAAGAGCCTTGGATGGCTTGTTCATAACAAAATACTTAACTTTTAGATGCCTAATCTAGGGTAGAGGAATCTTTCAGTATACAAAAATCCAAACATAAGCTCTCAGGGTTTTAGTAATAGAACTGATGCTTTCCTAAATTTATTAGAAATGGCCCTTGGTCCATTTTAGTTGCATTACACTGGCAACAGGTCCTGTGAATAGTTAGCACATTCAGGCTGTTCTCACCTGTCAAACTGATGTGCTCTTAGTTTATTGCATAAATCTGTCTTATAAATCCTTAGGTACAGAGCATGACATCTGATACCATTAAAAGTTATCCCATTTCAGTTGCTTCACTCCTTAAGGTCACCTAGTTCTTCCTGTTTACTGAGATTCTCCTCCCTAATAAGGATGCTTTCCAAATTTCTGTTATCAGAAAATTTCATTAGCAAGCCAACATTTTTGAGGCAAGGTACTTCCCCAGTTGTTGGTTGCCTTTAGTTAGTTCCTTGTGCACCTTACAATTCTTGTAATAATCCCCATTTATTACAGATTAACTTTACAAACAAAGATTATACTTCCAACAATTTTTTTTCATTTAATCTCTCAGAACAAAAGTTCTTTTGAATCTGGTATGGCACTTTTAGTAACCTTATATCCCATCTTCTATTTATCTCTATGTCTGTAATTATTCCCTTTATACATTTTGTTTTCAAGTTGTGCATGGTTCAAGTGTCTTGGTCATTCCTTTTTCCTCCGCATTGAAGACTATGCTATCTACTTTCTTGGGCTTTTTGGTATGAGGGATTTACCAGAATGCCATGCTGTGTGTGCATTTTTATGTTCCACTTTTCACATCATAGTGAAAATGTTAGCAGATTGTCAGTTTCTCCACCAGCTCACTCCTAACTGAATAACAAGGGCTGTTTTCAGTGCTAGGAACTGTCCCGTTTGTGGAGGTAACCACTTTGATGACCACATGCATCTCCCCATTTGATCATGGAGCAGATCTGCACTGTCAGCTGCACTGAAAAGAAGGTAGGATACTCATATAGTTCTGGAAATACACAGCTTATCTTGACTCTGTCCTTTCAATGCAGAAACAAGTACTTCCTTCTGGTAGTGTAGAAATACATCTTTTTTGGCCATTTGGTCAAACTCAACTTCCAAACTTGACAATCCTGTGGGTCTTTTTTTTCTTTTACCTTCTGGAATGCAGTTTCTGGAGAGTCCTTCCCTTTGCTCCTTGATTTATGGATAATCTAAATCTCTGAGATGGCCATGCACCCCCTCTCCTCTCCCAGACTTGGTTCCTCAAAATCCTCTGGATGTCTCACAGATTCCATCTGCAGGTGAATTACCCTTTTATGGGGGTAGACATCCCCGTGCTGGCATTTAACATTAGTGTCTTTTATCATCTTTGTCACTCAGGTCCCAACACTCCTTCAGTCCTCTGAAGCCTGGTGGATGGTATATTCAAGGATTCATTAGTCCTTTAGGCTCAAAGCCAGCAGTTCTTCAGCTTTCTTATTCACAACCTACCTAAACAGCCACATCTGTTCTTATAACCCATTGCTCCTTTGTCAGGCTGATCTCTCCTCCCCAACACTTCCTTGTTCACAGGAACCTCCTCCATGCAGTAGCCTAACTGTATTTCAGGCTTTTTCTCCGTATGCGACTTCTCAGTTTGTGTCTTGGGACCTATCTCAAGGCAGTCTGCCAGCTGCTGTCTGTTCACAAGACAGCTTTTCCGAAGGGCATTCTTTAGAAACAACCTGAAAATAGCTGACTCAATTATTAAAATTCCATATGCCGATGAGTTCTGAATTTCATCATTCTAAACTATCACACTTGAATTGTTGACCTGCTGTCAAAATCCCATTGTATGTAAAACAGGATTGCCTCATGTTCACTACTTTCCAAGCTAATTTCTGTGAAAAGGTCTTCTGTAGGTCTAAAACATGATCAGTTGTGACTGGTAGAGCAACACGTTGGTGAAGAAATCTATTCACTAGAGAAGATCTGAGTCCTCCAGATGATGGATAATGTTTGTTCTGTCTGTACCTGAAGGCTGAAGTCCTTCTAACTTGAGCTTTATAACACACTTCTTGCATTCTCTCTCATTACAGTAATAACAGAACTGCCTTATGCCATACCCTGGTCTCTGCATGGCAGCTGGCACATGACTGCTCTGTGGATCCATTCTCTTAATCCTAATGGTTTTAACCTGTGAGCAGTCTTCAGGCATACACTTCTGCTTCTCGCTCATGTTGTATTATGTCTCAGATTTTGTGTCATCTTTCCTTTATCTTCTCTGTCTTATAGATTTCTTTTTTTCTGGGCTTCCTGGACCTGCTAGTCGCCAATATTTCTTCAGCCAAGACAGGACACATTTTCATTCATCCTTGCACAACTATCTTCTCTTTCTTCCTGTTTTTATCCTTTCCTGGTCCTCATGAGGGACTTCAACCACCCCAATATTGGTTGGAGGGACAACACAGAAGGGCATAAGTGATTCAGGAGGTTCCCGGGAAGCATGTCCTCCTGGAAACTATGCTAAGTCACATGGAAAATGAGGTGGTTGGTGACAGCGAACATAACTTTACAAAAGACATATCATGCCTGACAAATTTAGAATCATAGAATCATAGAATAGTTAGGGTTGGAAAGGACCTTAAGATCATCGAGTTCCAACCCCCCTGCCATGGGCAGGGACACCTCGCTTTAAACCATATTACCCAAGGCCTTGTCCAACCAAATTTGGGCCGAATTTGGTGGCCTTCTACTATGGGGTGACAGTATTGGTGAATAACCTGGATGTGTGGAAGGCATTTGACAGTGTCTCCTGCATGACAACCTTGTCTCTAAACTGGGGAGATATAAATTTGATGGATGGACCACTCATTGGGTAAGAAATTGGCCGGTAATCAAAGATTTGCAGTCAATAGCTTAATGTCCAAGTGGAGACTGATGACAAGTGGTGGTCCTCAGGGACTGGTATTGGGACTGGTGCTGTTTCACATCTTTGTCAGTGACATGGACAGTGGGATTGAGTGTGCTGTCAGGAAGTTTGGTGATGACGCCACGCTGTGTGATGCAGTCACATGCTGGAGGGAAGGGCTGTCATCCAGAGGGACCTTGACAGGCTTGAAGGGTGGGCCTGTACAAACCTAATGAAGTTCAACAATGCCAAGTGCAAGGCCCTGCATGTGAGGTAGTGCAATCACAAGCATTAATACAGGCTGGGGAGAGACTGAATTGAAAGCAGCCATGAGGGGAAAGACTTAGGGGTGTTGGTTGACGAGAAGCTAACTATATCTTGGGCTGCATCAAAAACAGCATGACAGGCTGGTCAAGGTAGGTGATTCTGCCCCTCTACTCCACTCTCATAAGATCCCACCTGGAGTACAGTGTTTTGAACATAAGAAGGACATGGATGTGTTGAAACAAGTTTAGATTAGGGCCATGAAGATGATCAGAAGGCTGGAACACATCTCCTACGAAGACAGGCTGAGAGAATCAAAGTTGCTCAGCCTGGAGAAGAGAAGACTCAGGGGAGAGCTTGAGCAACCTTCCAGTACCTAAAGGGGGTGCTACAAGAAATCTGGAGAGGAGATTTTACAAGGACATATAGTGATAGGACAAAGGGGAATGGCTTTTAGCTGTCAGAGGGTAGATTTAGATTAGAAATTAGGAAAAATTCTTCACTGTGAGGGTGATGAGGTGCTAACACAGGCTGCCCAGAGAAGCTGTGGCTGCCCCATCCCTGGAATTGTTCAAGGCCAGGTTGGACTGTATTCACATAATTTGTGAATTATGGTCTAGTGGAAGTTGTCCCTGCTCATGGCACGGGCGTTGGAACTAGATGATCTTTAAGGTCGCTTCCAACTCAAACTGTTCTATATAATATGGTTTTATGATTTTCTTGGTTATCTCATTTACTTCCCTGCCCTAGTCTTCAAGAACATGTTGTTTTATGCTTATCTTTCTCATTTACCAGCCTTGACTTATGGGACCTCAGGTCTGAAAGCTTTCAGAAAATATTTAGCTGTCTATGAAGCCTCCTTTCATCTCTTCTGTGTTTTCAGCCAAAATAAAGCAGTTACAGGGATTGCAGTCACTAGCAGCTTAACCCAGCCCCAGCAGCTCACATAAGGCCAGTCGTGAACAACCTCTGTAGTGAAACGCCTTGTATATGGCTGTGTCTTCCACCTACTGCCTGTCTGAAATGACTCCTGTGACTGGGAATGCCTCGTGTTTGGGTGAAAAGCAATGTTCTGCTAAACAAAGTTGTCATTAATTAGCACCCTGGGTCCCTTCCTGCAACACTGCCCAAGGCCCAGGACTCAGGACCCATTGAGGAGAGATTACAACTATTTTTATGCTGAACTTTGGAAAGAACTTCCAGGTTTTGAGTACCTGGTTATTGTTCATTACTTTAGTTCTGACTTAGTTTCTTCGGATGCCTTATTGCACAAAGGTAAGATGTAGGTGAAGAATGTATCAGGCTGCAATGTGGTAGTCACATATAAGCTTGGCTGTAACCAGGAGTCATACCCATCTTCAGTGTCACAACTTCAGGGCCAGGCCACATCACTTTCAATCCTTTCCCTAGCCTTTTTGGGCTCTGCTGGATGCAGCAAGATTAACCTGTCTAGCTGTGTTAGGCTCTTTAGTCCAATCACAATCCTAACTGTGGTCTCACGGCCATCAGATGACTAGCTTTCAGGATACATGAGTTCTGGTTCTGCTCTACCCTAATGTCCTCTTTATTCTTATTTTTCTGATTTTTAAGGAAGGTTACCAAAATCTTTTTAATGCACATCGACACTAAAGTATTTTTTAATTTAAGTTATACATTCAGAAGTCTCAGTGTTTTCACTTTGGAACTAAACTCTGAAGCCTCAGGTGTGC
Source organism: Neopsephotus bourkii (assembly GCF_033783945.1). Classification (NCBI taxonomy): domain Eukaryota; kingdom Metazoa; phylum Chordata; class Aves; order Psittaciformes; family Psittacidae; genus Neopsephotus; species Neopsephotus bourkii. The sequence continues at coordinate 7,451,417 of NW_026902113.1, forward strand.
TGTAGTAGTGTATAAGCAGTGTTACAGTGTCTTAGAACTGGGGCAACCACGTCACAAGGAAGGATGGACATCCTACTCAAAAGGCAAGAGTTGAGCTCCTCACTGCCCCCTTGCTCTTTGCCATCTTTTACCTTGAGTGGCTCTGCCTCCTACCAGACCCTTTCAGTTAAATCACTAAATCAGCCCTCAAACCTGGCCCATGGGAGGCAGAGCTGAGAGCAGGGAGAGGAGGAGAGGAGGTTGGGATAAACTACCTCCTTTCAGACATCTTAGTATTTATTCTGTCTACACATCAGGCGCATCATGATAGAAACTGAACCTGTTGGATCAGATTCAATCCCAGTGAAGCTTTTTTTCCCCTCAGTATCTCTATCATTTTTAGTGTTTTTAAGCAGCTATGACATGGTGTGTCTCATAGCATAGTAATTTCAAGCTGTGTTGATATACGTATTATAATCTAGAGTCCATAATACAATTTCTCATTATAATATAAATTCCATAATATTATTTCTCTAAGCAATTACACACAAAAAGTTCAAAGGAGTAGCTCCTGTCTGTCATAAAAGCATTTGGAAAAGTTAATTTTTATTACTGCTGATTTTCTGGTTTATGGGTATTTGATTGTGTTTTATGTTACAAATCCAGATGGTTTTCAATAGATATTGGTGTAGTCACTACGATTATGACATTAGCGTAGAAAGAGGAATTAGAATTGTGTAGAGGAATAAAATAGTTTAGCTTGTACTTTCTTTGTGTGCTGCGTTTCAATTAACACACATTAAACTCAAATACTTAGGAAGCAGTTGGAAGAAATGTTTCATTGTCAAAAATCTCTATTTTATCTGTGGTCTCTTAGTTGTTCCTCTGGGCCTCCAAGGTCTTCCACAAAAAACCCCAAGTGAAATAAATGTCAAATGCTAGATAGGTTTTATTAGACCTTGGGTAATAAGCAAGCAAAAAAAAAAAAACATTTCAGGATAGCTAAATAAAATGAAACTCTACCAGGACTTGTTCACACATATTCGTGAGGCCATGAACTGACTTCACTGAAGGATAGAGCAAACAGGGAATCTCAGTTGTGCAAGGCATTTCTTATTTTCACAGATATATTCAATAACAGGGAAATGAACACAATAACATAGAGTAGGTAAACTACTTTCTGCACAAAAGGGTTTTTTTTTAATTTTTTTTTACTACTTTTTCAATATAAAAGGCTTTTTCCAAGGTGTAATTTCTTTAAAGTAATGGACATGTATTGAAATTTATCCTTCATCTTCTGACCAATATCCCATTATGGTTACCAGATCTAAATATAGCTCTTGCCTTCAGTCAGGGAACATAGCAATTTTACAGGGTTTTGTATATTTTCATTCCACTTTTCCAATTTGTTTCACTCTTTTCAGGCTTCTGACACCCACATTGTCAGCCATGAAGCTCTGCACTCATTTTTCTATGAAAATAAGAAGTGAGGTAAAATCCAGACTTACAGTTCATGTTCACTAAATTGCACAGATATCATTTTTTTTTTCTGGCAGTTATAAATTCACCATTTTGGGGTTTGGCAGCTTAATTAATATGTGTATTTTTATTATTTTATATATGGAATTATTTTTACTTTTATCCAGTACATAGTACACAATTAGGATTTTCATGAGGAAAGATTTATATGGCTATGCAGCCTCACATTATCGAGTGTTTGGAAATCTTAGCAGCAAAGTGAATCTTCTGAAAACTCAGCTGATAAGACTTCAAAAAGTTGGAAAGATTTTCAACCTGGTTAAAATATTCCAGAAATTTAGTAAACCAGGGGTACAAGGTAAGTTGTTTAAAGTGAGATCTGTCTGCCTCTGTTATCATTACTGTTTCCTGAGAGACAGTTTATGGAAGGTGGTTTTATGATACATTCCTGAAACACCTCCAGATTTCAAATATGCAATATAAACCACCTAATGAAAACTGCATAACTTACCCTTGATTTATAAATAGTACCACACCTACTTTGGCTGTACAAAATTTTTAAATCCTAATGTAGTCAGTTGGTAATAAAAACAAAGCTTAACACAGAAAGATTTGCTAAAGAACCGGATCATCAAGGGATAGGAAACCACCTTCTAGATTAAAGCTTGTTGCCTATTCCTAAGGTAATGGATGGAAGAACTTAGCACATTAGCAAAAATGGTTGGAGAAAACCCAAGAAAAATGTTTCTTACCAAGGCATGTTATGAACAGTTCCCTTAAAAGATTGCGCTTAAAAGGAAAAGATGTTTCCAGTGTTCAACAATAAAAGTATCAATGCTTTATTAGTATCAAATTAAGGAAATTCAATAAAGAATGGGCCCCTTTTATTCAGGTAATCACAAATATTTTTGTGCATACAGCCTGAATTGTGAACCCTGAGAATACCTTCCACAACACAGGAGATTTTCAATTGTTGTTCTGCAAATACTCTTTGTATGAGAATCACAGGAAATACCACATAAACCTTTCCAGGACAAGCCACTTTAGCATGTAGTATCTGGCTACCTCCTCAAAATGGCAATCTGACTGCACTTGGGCCGTGGAGAAAAAAAGAGACTGATTTCTCCAAGATGTGCTTGTTGCATTTACTGGAACTATTTTATTTTTTTTCTGGTTCTGCTTACTTGAACTCCATTGCATCCATATTTGAACTCTTGATATTTTCCATTTCAGGTATGACATGCTCTTCTTTATCTGGGTGTACTGTTATACTGGCATAAAGATGCTTTGAACATCTTTTTATGAATACAAGTTCCCAAGATGATCAGCAAGTTAGAGGCAGTTATGCTGAGACAGCCTCAAAAGGTCTAGGTTTGACATGCAGTTTCTTCTTTCTTCTTCCATCTGTCAAAAAATCCAAGTCTGTAATGCAAATGTATATTTACAAAAGACTCTGTATTTTATTTCCTTATTTTCCACCAGTACTTTCATAGAGATCTCAATTGAATCAGAGCAGTAAACATAGACCAGTGGTTTTGAAGTAGCTGAAAGGACAAATTTTCATCCTTCACAGGCTATCTGATCTGCTTTCAGTGCATAAATATTGTTGAACATCTGGCCCTACCACAAACTGTGCCAGTCAGCATGCCTTCATTTCTGGCATTAGCCTTCTCCTCCTTTGAAACAGTGGACTTGTTTCTCTTATTTTGTTCAACTCTCTTGAATGCATGAACTTAATTTTCCTGTCAAAATACAAATGAAAAGAGAAGTGAGTGAAAATAGATGCAAGTTCACAGTCAGGCCTCTGAGTTTCCCACTGGGGATGCTTTCACTGCACCCAGAGTACTCTAGAATTAGGCTAAAAACCCAGGGTCCTCTGTAAGTATTTACTTATGTTTTACTCTTCGTCACTGCAGTACTCCTGAGGACAGACTGAAAGAGACCAAAAAATGTGATAAAAATGAAGCAAGTTCACTCTGCCTTGGCAGTTCAAGGACTGCTGGCAGAGATTGATCTCACCTAAGTGTAGCTGTCTAAAAGCTGGATGTCTGAGCTAAGCCAGTCTTCTGGTATCTGCCTAGAGTCAATGGAAAAAGATAGGCACTGCCAGTTCTTCACATGTAATTTAGGCTGTGGTTCCCTGGGAGGCAGTGAATGTTTTAGTAGCTTATTGTTGCTGAGAGGGTAAGGTCCCTCCTTCCTCCACCCTCCTCTATCGCTCTTGGTCATCTTCTTGCTGTTTACTTTGTGCTGGCTCATCACACCCTTCTGTGAACTGATTTAACCAACTACCCTCGTGTAAAATGATTCCAGTAAAACAAGGGAAGGGAGAAGAGTGCAAGAGGAAGAGCAAAATGCCCTCTTTTTAGTGGAAATGAGATGTTACTCTGGGTCAGCTGCACATGAAATTGTTGCCTGACAATTCTGCTGGGCTCAGAAATGGGATCATCTCTGGAAGGAGAGTGTTTCAGAGACAAGGACTGTCTCAAGTCTAACTTTTGAGTGCTCAGCTTTGATCAGAAAAATTATTCAAGAGATTTCATGGAATTTTATTTTATTGTAACTCAGATATTTCTAATTCAAAAACTTCCCAGTCTGTGAAGAGACAAGCTCTCTCTGCTCTCTCTGACATTCAGATCTGTAAACCCAACAAGGGAAATGAAAGGTAAACCACTCTTGTTGTCTTGAACCTCCTCAGGCCCAGGACAAATGTTGCCCAGGCAAAACTCTCAGATACTTGGATTATGTCACCCCATTGTCTCTAGTTTGTACTTCTATCTCTAGGCTTGGTGTGGGAGCTAGTGCTTTGCTTTGTAATGCTGTTAATGATGTATAGCTAAGCAGTATGACCTCTGCAGTGATTACAGGAATAAAACAGAAAAAACCTCCCATTATCACTAATGGAAGAAGAGATGTCTCTGAATACATGCATGGGGAAGATAAACAGTGAAAAGGTGCTGATTTTACAGTAATTTCTTGGAGCAGAATTGTGCTTTAATGCATTTTCCCCCATAGCACAATGTTTAAAATAGAGAATTCATGGGATTTCAAAGGACAATTTTCTAACATGGGGAGGGAGCACAGATACCAACAAAATAGCCATGCTTGCCTACAAAATATTTTCTGCATTTTGTATCAATGGTGAGAGATCAAGGATGCAACTTTTTCTGGCTCATGAATTACACATGTACACAGTAGCAGGTTGTCCAATCTCGATTCTGTCAGCCTCAAATAGATAGCTGAAAATAACCATTTTAATTCCTGTGTCTTTGCTATTCCTTTGCTTACACTTTTGAGATCTGGAAGTGTGATACAAGTTTTTTGGCAGTGGGCCAGCTAGCAAAGTGTTTAGACATGACTATTCAGTTACCAGTGGAAAAAAAAAAAGTGGATGCAAGAAAAGAAAGCAAAAGAACATATAGGTAAGAGATTCCCATCAGGCTGCTGTGATGCAATAGTAATGAAGTAGGGGATAAAATTTTGTAGAGTTCATTGCATGTGTTAGCTGAATGCTGCAGTTTTCAGTGGAAGAAAAATGTATCGAACTTCACAGCTCCTTTAAGAAGCCCATTTTGTGACTGTTGACATCATCAAGGATTTTCTAGCATCCTGCCTGCAGCTGGAACCAGATGATCTTTAAGGTCCCTTCCAACCCAAACCATTCTATGATTCTATGATTTATCAGAAGAGTCTAGTGTAGTTCACATGAGTTGTAGAGTGGGCACAAAAGCAATGTAGTGGAGAAGTGAGCTGGTGCATCATGTCTGCACTCAAGTTTTATAGTGGTATAGCAGCACTGTTTCCATTTGTTTTCTACATGAGTACGTTGTTTTACCTCTTTTCAGTCCCCAGATGACCTCCAAATCTTTAAAAAATGGGATGATGTGTTTATACTGAAGTTCACTGGTTTTGATCTAATATAATGGTATGGTAATCATAGGTGCACTCATCTAAGGAGTTGGCCTGGGTCTGACTCTGGCTGGAGCCCAAGTTCATCTCCTGTCTGTGCTGTGTAGGTGTACATCTGTGCTCAAGTGCAAATTTTAGGCCAGAGCAGGGGCCTGCTGCTCCTTGGCATAGATCCAAGGCAGGTCTGCTGTGTACAGCCCTGTACTTTCTACCGAGTGTGTGACCATATAACAGGCTGCCCTTAAAACCCATGAGTTAAGAGAAGTGAACCATCCTATAAGTTTGTATCTGAGAAACAGAAAAATAACCTCCTAAATTGCTAAATAGTAATTACCATCCAAACCAGAACACAATGTGGCATTAGTGTCACTATAGAGAAACTGATTGGAATTAAGAGATGATCAAATCAAAGCTACAACTTGTATTTATGCATAGATAATTTAGAAGCCCAATTACCTGTTTAGTATGATTTAAGGATTAAGGAGCACAAGCATCTTGGCATCTCATACAACTAAGCCCAAATTCAGAGCATGTGCCCCATGGTGCTGAAGTCTATGCTATGTGGAAGGAAAATGTATGGTCTTCCTGGCAGAGTCCAATATTCTCTGATCAGCTTCTTTTAGATATTCCCAAAATGAAGGGTGTAATGTTCAATGTCAAACTAGTTATCTGAAAGTAGTGGGTGTTACACAGGGTTTGTGATTTAGCAGAGTGATGAAAAATACACTGAAAATACAATACTAGTACAAGTCACGCTTAGCAAAATATGGCAATTGCAGTACACAGTTCAGTCACAATACTAGTGTGGTTCCCATTAATGGTCTCTATAATATGTGCTCTGTATTAGGTGTGTCAGGGGAAGCTTATGCTGGACATCAGGGAAAAGTTCTTCACTGGGAGGGTGGTCAGCCCCTGGAACAGGGTCTCCAGGAAAGTAAGTGGTCACAGCATCAAGCCTGTCAGAGTTCAAGAAGCATCTGGATGATGCTTTTAGTCGTGATTTAGTTTTAGGTAGTCCTGCAAGGAGCAGGGAGGTGGACTTGGTGATTCCTAACTCTAACCCTTCCAACTACAGATATTCTGTGATTCTATGACTAACTGTCACAATTCTGTGCATCCCCTGTTGCTTGGAAGGAATGAATCTGTTGAAGCTAGCTCAAGACCATTGTTATATTTTAAATTCTTTTTTAGGTGTTTAGTTTTTGTATTCTGTATTGGGCTCACTCCTCCCATACAGGTCTGGATAACTCAGGGAGACATTTATACCACTGGTTGATCCACTCAGTTGTTGATAGCTATTTATCTAAAACAAAGATCCCCTCAGGTCCCTTTGTGTTAAGATAAAGTCTTCTTGCTAGCTTCTGGGAATGGTTCCTGACTCAGGGTCAATCCCAAATTTTGGGCATTTTTGGGGATAGCTAGGTGGCATGAGTTGAATCTATACCAGAAACTGTGCTAACAATTTAGCAGATTGAAAAATTGAATTGTGGTGCCCCACGACATGCCTTTGACCTGTTTCAGTTTCTGGTGTAACTTGGTCTGAACTTGGGGTATTTTTGATTTCCAGCTGTACCTTGATCCCTTGCTGTGGGAAGGCCTACATGTGCAGAGCCTCACTGCCTCTTTCCATTTTCCTTGTATCCTATTTTTTCATGGACAGGGACATAAGCAAGTACCTTGGAGACGAAGGCTTTGCTCCAGCAGGTCCCTGGTCAAGATGACCAGGAGGTGGCCTGTCACAGGGCACAACCTCAGTGTCAGCTGCATGGCATTGCAGCCTGTGTAAATTTGGCATTTACAGAGGTTTGAGTGAACACAAGAAAATGGGAATGAAATTATAATCTCTGTAATTTTCTTTGAGGCACAGGTGGACACTTAAATCTATCAAAATAAAAAAGATGCTACACTAAAGATCTTGGAGGATGGCATCATGTGATCGATGTTCATTTCATTACAGACAGAATAATTGTTCTCTGTTACAGTCTATTGTATACAATTAATGCAATAAGAATGCTAACTAGTAAGTGAAGGGTTTTTGTTTGAAAGCATGCTCTATCATCTCTTTGCAAACTGAACAAAATTATAGCAGTTGGGCTAATTGAAGCTGCTTTGCAGGGTTATATATTCTCGCCTGATCCTCTACTGTTAACAGTGAAAGTGCAATGTTATAGTAACATTTCCTTTTCCCGTTATGGTCACATAAAGACAATATGCTAGAAAAAACATTAATGGATCCACTTTAACACTGTCTCTGTAATGCAAAAATATGGTGCCTGCTTGTTCGCACTCATTTGTAATGTGCATAGGCAAAAGAGCAGCTCATATTTTTAGGCTTATGAATTAAAAAAAATAGAGGTACTGCACATGAGGACATGCCCAGTATTCTTTTATAGTCTGGAAGGGGGTCTCTATGCCTCTATATATTAAACTGTGCACCTGCCTTCAATAAGCCGACATCAGGATATGCAAGTGAACTGTATGCCAAATTTGCCTTGTAAAGCAAGTGTAAAAAGAGCAGACTTTCACTCTGAAAAAAAAAGAAAAAAAAAGTGAGTATTATTAAAGGAAAAGCAGAGTTGAACACTTTTAGTTGAGATTTGGGAGAAGAAAGTGTTTGAGTGAGGCCAGTGGAACAATGGAATTGAAAGCCCAATAACTGACCAGAATCATAACAGACTTTTTTCATTTCTCTTTCTGGAACATTACAGAAAATGTTTTGAGGCACCTTGGCTTGTCATGGGTTTTTGTGTAGATCCTCCCAGTTTTTCAGACATGTCTTCTCTGCTGGAGTGACTGACCAAGTTTGCTTAGTCCATACTTAAGAGGAGGACTGCACCCACCTTGAGCCTACTTTGTGGGGCTACCTTTTGGGCTGCTCTGCCTTGTCCATTTGAGGGGAGGAGAGATGCAGGCAGCCTGAGGATGGCCAACAAGAATGCTACTCCAGCAGGGACCACAGCCCTGTTTGTCTTTCACTGCACACCCATTATTGTCTTTTTTATCACCACTGCAAATGAGACAGTGATTTGGTCTTACATGATCATGTAGAAGGGATTTTCAGATAAATGAGGTAATAGCACTGAACTTTGGCTGAGGCAAAACACTGGAGGCTGTCTAGCAGACATTTTGTTCCTTGCTTGGCTATTCTATCCTTTGTAGAGGTGCACATGGCAAATGTTAGCCAAACATGACTCACAGCAAAGGTCATAATCCTACTGCAAAGAGCAGCAAGGACTGTGTGCAGCAGCTGAAAAGAGCATGACATGGTTCTGCTATGAGTTATACATGGGAGATAGAAAACATCACCAAGTAGTTTCAAGTTGTGGGAGTTATATGTTCATTTGTGTTTTTCATGCTGCAGTGTTTGCTTGTAGACTTGATGCTTCCATAGGAGCTGTTGAGTGAAGGGCGAGCAAAAGGGAGAAGGGAAATAGGGGGCTTTCAGGGAGTCAGGGCTCAGACAGTGTGTGTGTGGTTCATGTGGCCAAATGTTGATGTCTACATCTGACCCTTGATTTTCTTTCTGGGCAGGAAAGGAGCACGTGTGGCCAATTTCAGATGTCTTACATATAAGAGGAATAGGTTTCTGGCAGTGCTTGTGCTTCCCCCATGGCTGTGATGAGTGGGACTGGCTGTGAGGGAGAGACCAGCACCCTGACAGGAGGTGAATCCAGCTGTGTCTGGCCTATTACCTTTCTGACAGAGTACGTGAAGGTTTTTCACATTTCAGAACTGCTGTGGGATGCAGAGCAAAAGAGGTATGGGAATCCTTGGGTCTGCTCTGGGTTCATGGCAAACTGGTGGGCAAAAACAGAGTCCTGATGTCTCAGAGCTGAGCTTGGTTACTCAACCTCAGGTAAAAAGAACAGTGCTATATATTGAAACCTGCTCTGTGTGATCTCTTAATCTGCTCTCTGGACTAGAGGGTTGTTACTAAATTTGATTGCAAGTAAAATAATCCAGTATCCATTATGTTAAAGCATTTACTTGAACACAATAAACTTTGAAATTTGGTGACTACAGACCCCAGAGAATAATTCCTGTGGTCCCAGGACTAGATGCTGCTTGTAACTATAAATCCAAGGAATATTCATGGGCACTCTGATTTAATGAATTTATGGAGCCACCTTCTCTGCTGGCTGCTCCCTCCTCTTTGATATAAGTGGGAGGAAGGGACGTGCTGAGAGCAGTATAATCAGCGTGCAAGCTTAGAAGAGCTGCTCTCCACACTGCCTGACCCTCCACTTGCACAAGCTCCAGTAGGATAAGGCAAACTGTGGAAATCAGAGGAGCCCTTCATACTCTTAAATTCTTCTGCAACCAAGTAGTTTGTCAGCGGAGGCAGGCGGTCCATGTCCCACAGTCTTTGAGATTCACTGGAGAATGTGGGTTGCTGAAGTCAGTGGTGTCTCCTTGGATTGCATTAGAAGTGTTTCTTCAGCCTCTTTTGATTTTTGTTTTCAGACATCTGATCCAATTTTTGTCTCCTGCTGGCTCCACAGAAGACTTAAAGACTACTTTTGAAGGCTTCTATCTGTTGTCTGACATGTAACTAACCATAATGTGCAGAAAAGGAACTGTGCCTTCCAGGATTCAGGACCCTTAAAATGAGGTCCTGTTGCAAGAGCATGCATAGCACCTTTCGATACAGATTCTGCTCATTTGTGAGTCTGCAAAATGATTATAAAAGAAGAAAAGAAGGAAACTGATCTTGAAATTTTCATTACAAGAAAAAAGCCTATCAACTCTTGGATAGTATAAACCTTTGTTGTAACTCAGTTTGTGGTGCATTTTTTGGATGGTTTAAGCATGTCTTTATGTTTAGAAACCCCAGTTTCTTGTGGGGCAATTTTGGAATAATGGGTGCCTGGCAGCCCCTTAGCAGTAGGAGGGTGAGCTCCCATGGGAAGAGGAGTGCTAGGGAAGTGCAAATAGGGGTCTGGCTAGCTCTCCTTAGCTCAGATAGGAACCAGAAGGGACTATCAGCACAAGTGGTGTCCTGGAGAGTGCTGTGGGTCAAAATCTGAAGAGCTGCCCTTCAGGTGCATTTGGTAAGTCGTGGCTTACAGTCTGTGTACAGAAACATCATGTACTCTAATCCTGACTCCAGCTCTGATTCTTGCTGCAGCTTTGGGTAAGTAAACTGTGTGGGTCAAGGGAGGAATGGATTTAAAAGTACTGCCTTTGCTTCAGTTGAATTTAGTGATCAACCTTTGAAGCCTGCTAGGAATTACGGCTTCTACCTCAGTTTGTCTGTAGAAAAGAGTTAGATTTATGAATCAAGGTGACTCCTGTGAGGAGTGCTGTGTAAATGATGAACACTGTTAGAGCAAGTTTCCTATCTCTGCTGAAGCCCACATGCTTTCCTTTTGGCTTCAGTGTAGTGTGAGTTATACCAGTGTGCTTTTGTGTTTACAAATGACAGAAATTGAAGAAGTATGTACTTGCTTGGGCTGATGCAGTGTAAGCTCTGGCACAAACAACTACACAACATCACATTGTGAAAGTTAAACAGTTTCCAATGGAAAAGTAAAATTACAGTTAAATTCTGCTGTCAGTAGCTCTAGTATCCTAAATGCAAGGGCAGAGAGCAGGGTACTGTTAGGTGTGAGAGACACAGAATGGTTCATGTTAGGAAAAATGTTGCAAAGTAATAAAATTTTGCAAGCTTTGAAAAGTACCTGAATTTTTTGCTCTATATTGTTTTACTTGCTTTCAAATGGTCTTTTCCGTTGTAAAGTATGTTTCAGAGAATAGTGGCCGGACTCCAGGTTCTAAAACTGATGATATCAGCTCTTCAAAGCTGCCAGATCAGAAACATAAAGATATACATAAAGGGCTCATTTCAATGAGAGCTTATTCATTATTTTCAAAGCAAAGGAACTTTTTTCCCTCCTACAAAAAATTCTCTTTCATTAAAATGTTTATACTGTGGTATGTATATGAAAGGCTGTCCTTTGAACACATTTCTTGTGGCCTACAGCATAGAAGAATTAAACTGGCATTCAACCAGTATATTAAATGTGGGCAGGACCCCTCTGAAATATGGTAGATAAGCAGGTGGTTGAAAGATAAGAATTAATATCTGTCTGCTATAAGAATAATAAGTAGAGTAATATTTCCCTAGATGAGTTCACTGAAGACTTAAGGACAGCGAATGACCTAAGCTTTGTCCCCTCCCTTATCCTCTGCCTTCCCCAGATCAATATTGTATTTCATGCATAAGCAGCAAAATATTTCGTATCTGAAAATCTGAAATAATCTTGCAAATAGATTAAATATAAAAAGATTAAATATCACCTCTCTCAATGTGTATTTTGTTCAAGCTTAAAATATATTATATGTAATTACTACATGAGTAAATGTAATCAGAAAATATTAATGCTACTACAATCAACAATAATGAATTGATTGTAGCGCGTGGGAGTTTCTCTCAGGAGTCATCCTTCTAACAACTGTGAACAAAGCGAAGAAAAGGCAGCTTAATCCCAGAGAAGTCATTGCATGTTGGACAAGAACAGGCTTCTTTGGAAAGGGTTGAAGAAGTCAGTAAAGATGTTACACTCCCATGAACAAGGGAGTCCACAAGGTTGGTTACATGGCATATGGATATACCAGACAGAAAATTGCCAGGATTTACAGAACAAGAAATGGACCAGTTACCAGTCAGGTGAGATCAGACACTCACTCACAGATATGGAAGAAGATATTAATTCCATGTAAGTAGTTACTGTCAAACTGGTACAAAATCCCAGGCTGTGGGATTGAAACTGATGTCAGCAAGTCAGTTAGGCCATTCCCTTGCTCAAAGTCGGCACCAATACACTTAATTTTTTCTTGCACATATTTGTCCAACAAGTTGAGTAATTCCACTGATAGGATAACACAACATTTAAAAGTAATCTATTGTCGTTATTAAGGATCTGCAACATTTTTTTTGTGTGTTTTTTTTTTTTTGTTTGTTTTTTTGTTTTCTCAAGGGGTTCCTCTGCAGAAATTTACTATGCATCATGTTCTCCTTCAGATAAAGTAGCATCAATTCTTCCACTTTTGTGGACACATCTCAGTTATAATCTACCCAAAAGCTCATGTTTTGCCTGAAAATTGATGCTCCAGACTGGGCACAGAATCAGACTGTTGCCTTTCCAGTGCCAAGAAAGGTGGGAGAATGACTTTGAATGCCTTGGAGTGATCCCTTCTGCAAATACGTCCAAAGCGAGGTTTGGGTTTTGGCAGAAATTCAGTGTGGTGAATCATGGTTTGCTTTTGCTTTCATGTAACCATGCTTTCCTTTCATTCTCTATTTGTACTTATGTAATTGGTTATTTCTACTTACCTATAAAACTTTGTAGTTGACCTTATTTAATCACATCCTGATCTGTTGAGATCTGTAGTGGGTTTCTGAAAAAATAAAATCATTCTGTACTTTAGTCCCATCCCTGATTAAACTTCCAGCTCTTTGCAACTGTAGTTACCTGCAGTTAATTAGAATCATAGAATCATAGAATTCAGATAAACATTACATTATCAATGTATCTGCATCTCTCTTGTGTATATATGTATATAGCAATGTAAGTTTACTCCATCATATATGTCATTGGGAAGATACTTGATAGCACTTGACCATATTCAATACACCTTTTTTTTTTGACAGTGCATCACAGAAAAATTGCTGTGTCTAGTTCTGCATTAGACTGAATTATAGCACTTACTATAGAGCAATTCTGAGCTTACATTTGAGAATGTCATAACAGGTAGTATCAAAAGCTTTGCTAATGCCAAGATATATGGTAACAGATTTTAAGCTGTATGATATTTACTATTTGTTTTCTTTCTCCATGCTCCTTTCCTCATCCGATCTGCAAAACAGATTTGCCTGTTGTTGCAGTAAATTGAATTAGTTTTGCAGGATTAGAAGTTTACAGATACATGTTTGCTACCACTTTCTCTTTCTTTTTTTTTTTTTTTTTAAACCTCTTTCTTTTTCTTTTTTTTTTATCTTTTTTCTTTCTTTGGTGTATTTTTTTTGGAAATTATTTGTTCCATTACTGTAAGGGGATTTAAGAGCTGAGCTGGCCTATTATTTCCAAATAGCCTTTTTGCACCTGTTTGAAAAGTAAGCAAGTTGCCATTTTCCAGTCTCCTGGAATGTCACCAGTCTTCTACAGCTTTCCAAAGGTGACTGATAATGTCTCAGAAGTTGCATGAATGTACCCATATACCTGTATTAAGGTATCTAAAGTATAATTTCCCATTATTTTTCATTTTCCTTTTTTAACATTCAAATCTATGAAACACATATTCCTGCAAACCACAAATTTACCTATATTCCTATGAGCTAGGATATGAATGGATTCTAGATTACACTGCTACTTTCCCTCATCTGTAACTAATATAAATTGATGTGTACCTGTTTCAGATGGTACCAAGAGCAAATTGTCAGTAGTAGCGCTCTTTCATATCTGAGCTGATTGCTAAACTTTTGGGTTATGGAGCAACTTGGTGTATGTTGAGCCTTCGGGAAATGTAAGTTCTTTTGCTGTATTTAGATAGCCATTGCCTATTCTTTCTACATAATGTCTGTCTTTTCTAAAACCACATCCTCTGGTTGTTGTTCATGCTACAACTAAACATGGATTTGGTGCCACTTGCACTTTCTTGTTTTAGGAATAATTTTAAAAATCTTTCTCCAGGATTTTTTTCTTTCTGACATTGGCGGATTACAGAGCCCATACTTTCCACTTTGTGGATCTGCTTTCCTCCATTCTTTTCTGGGTTGTCTGTCAGAGCAATGCTCCCAAAGTGCTGTTGTCTGACAAGGTGTTCCTGCACTGCTGGAGTAACCTGGAATGGCAGCTTCTCTCATTGGAAGAGACCAGTCGTTTTTACCTCCCAGCCCTTCTAGTCCTGGCAACTGTAAAGTCTTGGCTGGGTGTCTTGGATTGCTCCTTGATAATCTAGTTTAGTGGCATCATTAGGGATCAGAAAGGTTCCTCTGTGTGTTTGGAGGCTGCTACTTCAGCACATCTGGCCTCAGCGCATTGTGTAAACCTCGAGGAAACTCAAATTCTATATGTGAGAGAGTCAGCTGGTGAGTTTTGAAATTGCAGTTGGGTCATCTGATATGAGAATACTCAGGTCTAGGATGAGGTTTATGAGGCAAATGCATATCGCAGAAAACTGTCTAAGACTTAATAAAGTAAGAAAGACCTTAGTAACATGTCTTCGCATTCATGACCTCGGACTATATAAAACTTATTGGGCCCTGCTTAAAGAAAAGCAGTTTCACATTTTACACTGGGAATGTTTGGCATGGCATTCATTTTTATCTCTACGCATGGAAGACTTTGTGCTAATAGCTGTACAGTGCAAGCCATCAAGGCTGCTGTGTGGCATCCTGGGCGATGAACTGAGGGAGGAAAATGTTACATGGAGAGGTGCAAGGAAAACAGGGAGGTGGGAAGTGAAGAGGGGAGAGGAAGAGTTTGTCCTAGAAAACGTTTTTTCTTTTTAAAGACATACACAATATCCACACCCACTGGTGGCATGGAAATAGTGAGTAAGCAAGGCAAAGGAGTTCTACAGGGGATGAGGAAATACTACATTTATAGGAAAAAAGAAAGCATAAAATTTTCCAGTTTGCTTTTAAAGAAAGAATTTGTCTATAAACTATGAAATGTACAGCCACCAGATGTTTTGTAACAATTGGTTATGTATTAAAAAGTAAGCTACTGTTTTAGTCTTTGAAATAAGAAATAAAATGACTTCTGATTGTTTCTGATGTGCAACAGCATCAGCATATGTTTTCAATGAATAAGGAATAATGGGCTCTGCAGTTTTGCTGAAATTGTTACTTTGTTGCAAATTTCAAAGACATTTGTTTCCCTGTTCGTGAAATATTTGTGTTTCTCCTTATGTCAAAGGCACAGTGTTCAGTCTTTGTCCTGCTTTCACCATTCAACAGGATTTACACGCTGGAAGTGAATGGAGAATTTGTCCTCTTGTGGCTTTCTTGCTACTTTTTTCACTTGACCCAAAAGCTAAAAAGTAGCATTGAATCAAACAAATCCTGTGAAAAGTTCTGTATAAAGAAAGCACTGCAGACCACCTACAGTGTGACACTTAGTGAGATGAAAGGATATTAACTTAAGAGGGCCTTTTGCTTTCAACAGAAATCTTGTTCCTTGCATTACAAACAAAGATAACTAACATAATTTAATTACACTCTAATAGTAGTTGAAATGTATATGTCTTTTGGCATAATGCAATTTTTGTTTAGAAAATAAAGTATCTGCACATAGCCTACAATTTTGCTGGAATTCCCTCCTGTGGGAAAAATTTTACCAAGGGGCTGTTGTCTTATGCATACTTGCACATACTATTTATGTTAACAAGCCTGCGATTTATTTTTCCCCCTCTTTTGAATTGAAATGAGGTTCAAGGGGTTATTTTATTCCTTTCTCTTTTATTTTAAGACTCTCAGTATCACAATGTCAAGGCTACTGGACTCCTACAATATGCTTATGGCTCCTAGCATTTAAATGAGAAGGAATTGCCAGAAAAAGAGCCACTTTACTTATTTTTGCTCTTAAACTGTAGAAAAAAAAAAAAAAGCTTGAAAAAATTCAGGAAATATTCCAGCTAAAAGCAAGAGTGAGGTTAACGGTATCCCTTAAATCTTTGCGGAGTCTCAAATATCTACCTGTACCACAGCACTAGCTCTACATGGATATATTTACATGAAACTGGAATGTATGAAAACTAGTTAAAGAAAGTCACACAAATACAATGAAATATATCCTGTCAGTTCCTGTCTGAAGTTTTTACACTAAACTTACTGGGCTGCACTGGGGTGACTGAGAGTGGTTTGCTGAATGTGTGCTTCCTATTTTTGTATAACAAGCAGTAGTTTTAGAAGTTGCTTTTGCCTGAAAAGACACTTTGGAAAAGCACTTCTAGCTAGGTAAATATTTATATTTTAATACATACAGTATTTTACAAGTTGGAATAATTTTCAGGGTAGTAATACTTATTTTTATGTAAATATTTGCAAAATCATCAAGTCAATCTGCTTTCTTTAAGATGTTTTCAGCATGTTAAACCTGTATTTATCACCTGTCAGTGATGAACCTCATGCCAACATCAATCTCAGTTATTAATTAGTTATCAATGGATTGTGTTAATAGACCATTTGGGCATTATTTGTTATCCAGTGCTAATGTACCCAACATTGGTCAGCTGAATATCAATTAACTATATCAACTGATTCTCTTCTGCAGCCAGACATGATCACAGAAACGTATCACACTGCAGCATGACAAGTAGTTTGCTCTCAAAACAATGTCATGTGGCTGAACAGCTCATGCATTTTATACAGCATGGTGTTCATCAAAGAACAACCAGGAGGAACTTGATTTGTTGTGGATAATTAATATTAAAGATGTACAGAAACATGTAAGTAAACATGTTATGGTCTTCAAAATAATCTTGGCTAATTAAGTAGTATGTTATTTGATCAAGTCTTTCTGAGAATATTAACAAAATAACATGGTATCAGTCTTATTAATGGAACTACCAAGAAAAGTCACTCATGCTAATCTGAAGTACGGAGGGAGGCCCTTTTATACAGAATTTCAGAGATTTCTCCATTTCCTAAAAGCTTTTGAGCTTACAGTGAAGCTATGTGGGGTCTTCATTCCCTAGCCAGTGCAGAATAACACCTATAACACAGGATTCTGTCTCTTCTGTTGTACAAGGCTTATAAGGGACTTCCAGAGCTAAAAGCATGAGCTTTTGCCCTGGAGATGACAAACTGTAATTGGGGACTAAAAGATCTCATGTCTTCAGTGTCTAGTGTACCAAGGCATCCCTAAAGCACCCCTCAGGGGGTGACCAAGGTGCTCCAATTGACTTTCTAATTGATGTTAAAAACTAGATACAATAAAATAATACTGATTAAGTCATCTAATTGTGAAGGAAGTTACTAGCTCAAAGTTTTCTGCATGGATCTGTCCAAACACATGGGCTTATTTTATTAAGGATCTTTAGAGTCAAACACAATTTTTTTCAGGGGCATTTGGACCACTACTTCATTGAGAAGTCACAGTGAATGAAGAAATCCACACTAAGGAGAGTGGATTATTAAGCAGCCCACACACTTGCAGTAAGGTGTATTTTTAAGGATTGCTATCATGTTTTAGAAGATAACATACAAATAGAAGTTATTGGAAGCTGAGTTTCTAACTGTTCCCTGAGCACTGTGAGCTCGCTGGGAATACCTTGGGCATTGATAGATAGAGAATTCTGATGCTCACTCAAGGGCAGGATCTGCCTTATTCCTAGAAAGCATGTCCAATCTCTTCCCAGCCGTTTCAGTGGTGGAGATCTCACACCCGTATCCATGACAGTCTGTTCTTTGACTTAAACAACTTTCTCACTAGAAAGATCTTCTTGGCCTTTTATCTTACTTTCATTGGCTTTTCTTTCTTACTTTTCCACTTTGGACAGGAAAATCCATCTATTTGCTTCTCTTTTCAATTACTTTTTTGGTTTTGAAGATGGTCATTAGATCTCCCTCCAGATTTCTCCTCCCTAAATAGCCTGATTTCCTTCAACTGTCCCTTAGAGGTTATGCCTCTGGGGATTTTCACTGCTTTCCTTTGAGGTATTTCTACTGCTCTGTGTTTTCCTTGAACTTTATGACTGAGAACTATACAGGAACATTCCTGTTTAGTTTCTTCTGAGGGCTGAAGGAAAATTAAGTTTTTACATGTAATGTAGCAATGTGTTTCAGTGTCTTCATTTTTTTTTTATATCAGCATGATACTGTTCACTAGTGTTTACCTTGTGATCTACTGTGGGATGTGAATATTCATCTGAAGAAGTTTTGTCTAAACTGCCATTGCCCATAAGACTCTTACTTGAGGGATTTGCTATTGCTTCCTAATTCTAGAACTTTGTACTTTCTGGAACTTTATCTTATTCTTTTAAGACTTTTTCCTGATTTTTCAAGATGCTTTTGAAAGTTTATCCTTTAACAGGTATGCAGCCTCTATCAGTTTGATATCATCTGCAGACTCAAACACATCTTACTGAATTTACCATATCTCTCATGAAAATATGGAGCAGTACCCGAGCTTACTTTAGGATGTCCCTCAATTTTTATTGTATTGAAAACTGCTTTCTTAAATTAATCTTTCCAATAAAACTTGCATGTATCTTCTGATAGCTTACTCCAGTGTTCTCCCAGTTTGCTTAAAATCATCCCCTGATGCAGTTGCAAAGCCTCACTAATGGTAAGGTGTGTGCCAACTGCTTTTTTTGCCTTCCATGAGCCCTGTCACATTCACAACTCATGGAATACAGGCACTAAATACAGGTAGCCACACTTTTCCAAAGCTCAATGTTGATACTAGCTAATGCACTGGTTGCCTCCAGCAAGAGCCAGGCAATCTTTAATTACTCAGAAAGCCCCTAGATGGGGAAATCGGGAAGGCTGATGTTGAAATCCTTCCAAATTACTAGCTTAAGTTTGTATCTGGCACCATGTGGGTGCTGTGGGCAGCCCACTACACAAACTTGCATGTATATGGGCCATTTGTATTGATGGCTATAACTAATTTTAGCTTGAAAAAACAAACAGCCTATCTGTGGTTTTATTCAAAAATTGTAGTTGAATTCAATTATGAATGCCTGCTCAGAGCCATTTAAATCAAAAGTTGTTTTTAAGAAATATAAAAATGGAATTGAACATTAGGGCCTGTAAATGGCAAAACCCAGCTCATACTTAACTGAAAGAATAACAAAACAAAAAATCCCTGAGAGACTAGTGAGGAGGTGAAGTTAAAATGATTCTCTAACAATCTGTTGTCTGTTGTAATCCCTTATTACAGCTACAATAACTTATAGCAATAATCATACTCATAGCATTTTCTATTTTTGTACTGCAGTGGAACACCATACTACAGCATAAGTGGAGACTTCTACAAATACCCATGTGTCTCTATATGCTGATAACTGCACTTTTTGGCTGAAAATTCTCTGTATGATTTCAGCCTAAAACTTTTTTTCCCTGGTTTGCATATGATTTATACACAAGTTCTGGTTAGAAGGAAGGAAAAAAGAGGATGCTTGTTTGCTGTGAAAGGATTAGTCTCATTTTCAGAAGTGTCAAGCAGCCAGTAATCCCACTGAAGTCAATAGGAGCTGCAGGTGTTGAACACTTTGAATCAAGCTGTTCCTTTTTTCCTTCATGTACATAACCAAAATTACAACATTACGACTGAAACTTTCCTTATTACTAGTCTCTAAGGAGGATTAGTCTGAAGGCTGGTTTTCCAGGTGAGTGATGACTCTGGTGTTCAACACTTGAATTTCACTGCCAAGTACTTGCAGGTACTGCGTAGGTTGCAAAGGCAAGCTCTGTCCTCTGTGCTGAGGGTGTGCATGCATTCTCCTCTTCTGAACACTCAGGCTGCAGTTTTCCTAACAAAGGTGTTTTGGCCAATGCCTTTTCAAAACTGCAAGCTTGGGGTAGTTACTGTTGCATTATGTTTCATTATGATTCAACTGCCCATTCTTCCCTCCCTGCTATTTTCTTAGCTGGAACACTGAGCGGGCAGAAGGCAGCTGCCTGCCTGGTGCTAACAACTACTGACTCTGATGCAGTGGTGTTTGTGTTGTGACACCAGCCAAACCTGAATAACCTATTTCATTGTGTTACTGGCTATAGCCACACCGAGGGTATGCCTTTGCTCAGTGATTTGGTACATCACTAAACTGCAACATGGCCCTTGTGTGTGCCTACAGGAGCAGGGCAGGAATGTCATGATGTAGCCTTCAAATGGGCCCCTGCGCAGGTCTCTGTTGCTGACAGTACAATGGTGCCTGCAAGACCTTGCCTTGGTGCTGCATGTAGGAAGGGATGACCGCTGCCCAGATGGGCATGCTGCTGGGTGAACAAGACAAGCAGAGGCCAGAAGGAAAAAAAGCCAGTTTGACTCAAGTGTAGTGTTACTTGCTGGGCGTGTGAGCTTCAGGGTGATGAGATGCTAATGGGAGACCGAAGCCCACGTTGTGCTTACGCTTTCTTGTGAACCTCATGCGCTTTTTTGATGCCATGAACTGGAGCCAAGGGGAAGTGGGTGGTATACTGGTTGTCACAGAAAAAAAACAACAGTGCAAAGCCAAGAACCGAATCCAGCTCTCCTGGTCTCAGGTTAACTGTTTATCTCCAAACCTGTTCTCTGCTTTCAGTGTACTTTGCCTTTCACAGGTGTCATCCACAGTCACACAACTCCTATTCATGGCTGGCTGGCCATTTTGGTTTGAGAAAGGCCTTGCCTAGGAGGGGTTAAAACAGTCTATTGATCTTTGTATTAGCTCAGTTTATTTGCTTCTGTGGTTGTTCTCACAGAAAATCAGGACAAATTAAAATCCCTATACTCTTACCCAGAAATGCTTAGAGGTGCAGGGCTGTACATCTAAAGCATATGGCCAAGCATGTAAGGGACATATCTCACTGTCTTAAGGAGATGTAGTCTCAGTTGAGCAATGGGTCTAGTCCATTTGCATTTTTCTGAAGTGCCTCCTGTTAAGAAGCTTCACTGAAGTCGGTGGGAATTTTGGATAAGAGCTGAGAGACAGACTTTCTTCTTTACAGTGTGATTCCTGCACAGAGCCAGCTTCTGCATCGCCAAATGGCCATGGCTGACCTCCCCCATCACGCAGAGATCAGCATAATACAGCTGTGACCTCAGAAGGGGTGAAGTCAAGTAGAAGAAAGAGCAACCCAGGGGAAAGCAGAAGCTATTTATATCAAATGAGGAAACACATGCAATGACATATGAGGCTGCTTATATGTAAAGCCTTTCAAGTCTTCCACTCCAGGGTACTTGCTTTTATGAGTATGAATATGATAAACATAAAGTGCTATTTTATGTTCCCAATCTGAAAAATTACAGCCCTTCTGTGATTATAAAGGGTTATTGTCACTAAAAGAACTACTTGTTTTACAAGTTGTTCAGCGAAACAAACACATTAGAGAAATCTATGGTTTGCTGCATGGTAGGTGAGTCAATGTTATCGTCAAAACTGAATAAGCAAGGCTTTATTTTTAGATATTAAAAATGTAGCACAATAAACCAAATATTTTACAGACATGTTTTGGTTTATTCTCCTTTTGTAATATGATCACTTTTAATTTCTTTATTTATTTGTGGCCTAGCATAAAAATTAGAAAAAATTTTAAGACTGTTATAATCTGGTGTGGGACAGTGTCAAAGGCTTTGCACAAGTCCAGGTAGATGACATCAACTGCTCTACCCCTGTCCATCAGTTTCGTAGCCCCATCATAGAAGGCCATCAAATTGCTCAGGCAGGATTTCCCCTTAGTGAAGCCATGTTGGCTGTCAACAAGCACCTTGTTGTTTTTCATGTGCCTTAGCATGCCTTCCAGGAGAATCTGCTCCAAGATTTTGCCAGGCACAGAGGTGAGACTGACTGGTCTGTAATTCCCCGGGTTATCCATTTTCCCCTTCTTGAAAATGGGGGTTATATTTCCCCTTTTCCAGTCATCAGGAACTTCACCTGACTGCCATGATTTTTCAAGTATGATGGCCAGTGGCTTTGGTCCCATGGACTTGTGTACATTCAGGTTCTTAAGATAGATCAGATCCTCTCTTATAGCGAGCCCAAGGTTTTCATTCTCACAGTCCCTGTGCAATTAGCAGCAATCTCAGTGACAGGATTTACAAAGCTATAGAGAGCAGAAAATGGCTAAAGAGTTACCTAGTTTTGCCAATAGGGTGGCAACTGTAGAGATGTTCTGATTGCCAATTTTCTGTATTCTTCATATGACTGTCATTTGCCTTTTTCACCTTTGGAATGCTGCCAAAGACTAATATCAGCAGCCTTTAATCTTACCAATGTGTTATGTGACTGCAGCATCACCTTCTTCCACATGAAGATAAAAATAGTAGCTCCTTTCTCTTGGGGAGTAATGTGTTTTTCTTGTCGTGTTTTACAGTTCTAATGTCTTTTACCACTCTGTCTTATTGTTGAGCTGTAAATATGCATTGACTACTTCCTGTTTTCTACTCTAGCACACAGGTGTCATATTGTGCAATGTGAAGTGGGTGAAATGGAGCCCATTCAAAAAGTGTAAAGGAAGCAGATTGAAACAGGATTCTGAAATCCAGGACGAGTAAATGGATGTGTTTGGGACAGTGGGAGAGTAGAGATAAATGAAAGAAAAAGGGTGAGGAAGAAATATTACAGATTTGTCCCATGTTTAGGATTGTTTTTATAAATATTTACCATAAGTTATTACACTAAATAACATATCTGAGATCTTGTGCTGGTAACAATTATCTGTCAGCTTATGTAATTAAGCAATATTTAGAAGGTGTTGATTATTAGTGGCATCTGTTTTCATATTGTATCTTGTGTGATGGCTGGAATAAGTACATACTGATTAAATATACAAGCAGCAAGTATGTCCAATATATATTCTCTGTTGTGCTTTGGAAGAGAAGATTTTATTGTATGTACCATGTAGAAATTTTTTTTTATTAACCACATGATACTGTAGTCATGCTATTTAAGTGCGTCTAAATATCACCAAAAAAAAGAAAACACAGACTCAGTTTGAAACGGAACAGACTTGCTGATAGTGTTTTGTACTGCCTGCTCCTTGCTAGATCTAAAGAGAATGTGCAGCAGTTAAAGCAACTACAGGCTTCTATTCTTTCCTGCCAAATTCAAGAGATGCTTCGTCTTGCATCTGGAAAAGGCAAACAGTTACAGAGACATGAAAAGTGTGGGGCAGAAGAATGAACAGGAAAACTTGAGAAAGACCAGGTGCCAAGAACAGAGCTGGGCAGAACTATTTGAACATGGCATAATCCTCTACCTGAGTAGGCTTCACTGTGGCTACTGCTGAGCCTGCTTGTTGTGGCAGTCTGGAAACCTACTACAGAATACACATTAAAATGAATACAGAGAGGAAGGCCCACTTCTTCAGGATTTCCAGAAGCCCCAGTTTTAATTTTGTTCTATTCATCTGCATGGGTTCATATTTTTCATTGATTTAATCCGAAGTACTTTGAAATAATATCTTATATATTTCCAATATAAAACACCTCCAAAGGCAGCAATTTTTAAGTAAGTCATACACAAGCTATAATTCATAGAGCATTATCATGCCACAGAAATGATTGCTTTTCAATCACATTACAGAGTTTGTTCATTTCTTCTTGACATTTATATGGCTAGGGAGTACACTCCTATCATACTGGGGAAATGTGGCCAATCCAACCAACCTATCTGCATAGAACAGCAGCATAGCTGCTTTCTGCTGACAATTTACCTTGCTTCTCAGAGGACATGAGCATTACTCATCTGAACTGTTAACAAAATGCACTTCAGATAGTAAAATTCCAGCATCAGAGTGATGCTGTAACATAAAAGGTACAAAGAAAATGCCACTTCATCCATACATCAGCCCTGCTGTGATCTGTATAGCTAATCCTCCAGAATGCTGTATTTCAGACAGAGCTTTAACCTTAAATGGATGTGCCAGGTTACATGAGAGGAATGCAGACACCCTGCTAAGTCTTAAAGCCAGGGACTTTCTCAGGTGGCAGAACTGCATTTTAAAACTTATTTCTTCATTCTGATGATGACTGTGCTGTTCTGACCATGATGGATGATTCTGAGATATGTACCATTGAAAGGTGTAGGGAGAATGAACTCCTGTGCCCCTTCAAACTACATGCAGTCAAAAGAGAGTTTTAGTACAATATTAGTTCCCTAATATATACAGTGTGAAGAGATCATTTCAGGAAGCTTTAAAAAGCACATTATACAGGAGATTCATTGCTGAAAAGTTGCTAAGAGGTTTTGGTAGTGCAGAACAAAGATACAGTTACAAAGTGTAAATAAAATACACTTAGTAAAATGGCAGAGGAACTCTCTGAATGAAATTCCTCTGATGTAGCTCATTCAAGGTTTATGACAACTCAAGTTCCACCTAAGCCCCCAGCAGAGAATTTAAGTCTTTGAGATTTCATCTAGATTTTGGTGACATGCAAAGACGCGTCCTGGAATCTGGAGACCAAGGGAATGAAAAAAGACACTTCAAGTGCATGGAATAGCTTTTAAAGATGCCTTTTTCATCCACTCCCCTTGGCTAGCTTGATTGAATGGTTTAAAATTGCTTATTTAGTTAACATGCCTACTTGCTACTTCCTGGCTATGCACTGCTAGCTTTTTGCTGAGAAATTAAGCCTTTTGAACCAGAGAAACTGATGAAAAAAACTTTGAATCTTTGCCCTGCCAAGCCCCTTTTCAGGAGTTCACCTATTTGCTTATGTCACATTTGTTTGTTCTGCAGTAAATTCAGTGCTGGGATAGTCCCTTGAGCATGTTACTTGTGTGTTTTGCCACTATCTGAAGTAGTTCTTAGCCAAGGTCTCTTGGGGGAAGGTAAACCAGACCATTTTTTAATTCCATTACCAATTTGATAGGAAAAAAAAAAGCCTTGCTTAATTGCAGAAAAATAATATTTTTTTCAAATCTTAGCGAGGAATATTATTAACACTTCGGTATCTTTGGGAAAAAAAAAAGTCTGATGATCGAAGCCCTTAGTCTTAACAGACTAACTTGCCCTTAATTTTTAGAAGACAAACTGAAGACTGAATAAGCAACTCCAGATTTAATTTACCATCTTGCCTTCCTTTTTCACTGCTTCAAAGTGGAATGAAATAAAATTACAAGCAGAGAATGAAATTCTCAGTCAGGGGTAGAGACTGCTCCCCTTAACCCACAAGTCCAGTCATTTTAGGCACCAGGGCTGGACTGCAAAGGCCCCAGACCCACTTTGCTCCCAGACTGATAGCGGCTACAGGTACTGCCACCACACAGGGGGTATCACTTCCCTTCTCTCCTCTTCCTCTTACCCTGAAAGCTGCTGGATGAGATGCTTCCCTGGAGAGTGGTGAAACCCCTGAACAGCTTCCTCAAAACCTGCTCATAAACTCAGCCCACACACAGCACAACCGGGCCACTTCCATGGGGTCTTCCACAGTGGCCAGATTTATTTGGTGATATAGGTGTCATATAGGCTATTAATAACCAGGACGATCATAACACAGAGAAAATAGAGCTTGGGGTATTGCCCTAAATATAAAGCTTAGTAAGTGTTATGACTCCAGTAGTACTAGAGCTTAGCACTCAGACAGTCTTCACCAAATTGCATACACTTCTTCATTTGTTTCTCTTCCGTTCCTCACGGGTGAATAAAACTAGAGTGAGTAGTCTCCCAGGAAGAAAAATACAAGAAAATAAGTAATGTTTGAGATATTCTTATAAGAAAGCAATACCATTCCAGGAATATAAAGTTTCTATTGACCAATTTTTTAGTGAGATGTCAAAGGCTGTGTCTACATTGCTTGGTGTCTGAGCTCCTTGTCTTGAGAACAGTCCTGGCATGCCTCGTAGCACCCCTATGCACATGGTCATGGCCAGGCACCCAGGCTGAGCTTTAAGATGGTAAATGAGAGCTGAAAGGTGGTAAAGATAAAAAGCAGATTCACAAACTACTTCTCAGCCACGACTTACTCTGAGATTAATGGGAGTTCATTTCAGGGCAAAGACAAATAAGCTGGCTGAAAAAGCCAGGAATGTGAGCTTCTCCTGTGCAGGGATGGATGGGTTTCATCTTGACAGACTAGCCATCTAAAAGTCAGAGGTCTACCCTGAAATAGCTGTCTTCAATTCCTGCACAGGGAACAGTGAATAGGTACTTTCAGAGGGTGATTTTTCCCATTTCATTCTATACCATCCAGGATGTGTTACCCTGGGGCAGTGCTTGTCTTCTGTTGTCTCTGGAGAGGATCTAGAAGCCCACTCCCTCTCCAGTCTTCATTCACCTGTGCTTAATTGTGGGTAACGTTGATGCAGTTTAGAAAGGTGTGTAATGGCACTACTGTGGTCTATGGACTATGCTGAACTGTCCTTTCAGGATATCCTACAGATTGATTGCTATGTATATATTAATA
This sequence comes from Neopsephotus bourkii, assembly GCF_033783945.1. NCBI lineage: Eukaryota > Metazoa > Chordata > Aves > Psittaciformes > Psittacidae > Neopsephotus > Neopsephotus bourkii. The sequence continues at coordinate 7,477,843 of NW_026902113.1, forward strand.
CTGCAGTGGTCTTGAGTTTGGCAAGGGCTGAAAAGAGCATATTCTGTGTACAGATTTTAAATTACAACAGAGATTACAGAGTTCATCTGCAACTCTACTGAAATACTCATGCACAGAAAAAAATAATCTGGCTCCATGCTCGACAGATGCACCTCAGTGGTAGGGCTGCCTGCAAAAGGAAATACAAGGTCCATTTTAAAGATCAGTTTGTTTGGATTGGGATATTGTTTAAGAATCAGATGGCTTTCAAGTCAATGAGTGCTCTGTTTTTATTAGAGATTTTACAGATAATACTTGTATGAAAATAATCTCTGCTAAACTTCTCATTTAAAAATATTTTTTGCTGTATGCTCCTTTTACTAAAGGTCAGGGGTAACCTCAACACCTCAGTAATATTAATGAAGGTTTACAGTTACTCTGATGTAAGTTTTGTATAAAAATAGCCTAAAAAGGGAACAGGGGTTTGTAAATTGCCTCATGACCACTTCAAGCGTGGTTCACTAGGCAGATGCTGCTGCTGCTACACTGGTCTGCATTGCCATGGCCTGGTGTTAAAAAATGTAGTTACAACCCACTCCCAGCATACAGTGGGCAGGATTTAGTGTGGCTGAATGCTGTCTGAAAACCACACAAATGAGGAAGGTGGGATTCATTTAATCCCGCGTTAGCTGTCTAGAGTCTTCAGGTTCGGTTTAAGGTAGTGTGTAGCCTGCTCTATAATCAGTGCAAAGAGGGAGGCTTCTTTGGAATTAAGCCAGTTTAGATATTTAGATTGGGTGGGATGAGCCCCATCACGTATATACAGGTCAGAGGTTTGGATGAGATGCCTAATTTTAGATGGCTGACAGAAGTCTTCCCAGCAAGATAAAAGAGTAGAGATTCTTGGCCAGCAACTCAGAGGTTGTACCTGCAAGTCAAAAGTGAGGGTGGATGTGATGTAACCGTTGACACAAATGGCCATGAGGATGCTAACGGGGTGCCAAGGCAGATGGAGAAATCAATAGTCTTCTCCACTGAAAAAGTGTGCACCTCCTGTACACCAGCTGCAGGGTTAAAAGTCTAACTCTTGCAGAGACAAAGACAGTGGGTTTTTCAAGAGGTTTAAGGACATGGAAAGGGCAGATTACCCTGTTGTCACCTTTTGCTCACTCCCTTTAGCAACTGCTGACATGAAGTAGAATTTGTCTGAATATGAGGATTAATGCAATGGCTGCTTTTATTCCTCAGTACTTTTTCTGATGAAATTTGATCACACTTCTCCACATTCCTATTCCTCACCTGCTCTGGGAGGCAAACACAGTTATTTGAAAACAAAAGCAGTCCAGGCCACAAAGATCAGACCGTATCTCACTTTAACTCCTACCAATATTTCTCTGTTTCAATGCAGTTATTTCCATTACAGTCTGGTTTTGATTTTGCGAAACCCAATTTATTCCTATTTTTTTTCAGTACTGTTTTTTGTAAGCTTTATTTATTTATAGACATGGACTGACAAAGACAATATGGATAATATGCAAAAGTCTTTTGTTCTGGACCAATAAGGGTGGCAAAATCAAAATTTTACTGTACTGCCACATCTTGAGGATTAATGTCATGATGCTGCTGAGGACATCGCCTGAAATCCTTACGAAGAATTGATGAGCTGGCCCAAAACCTGGGTCTCAGTTGTCCAGGTCTGGTCACAGTAGGGTGGAGGGAGTGTCTTCCAACGTACTTGCCCAGGTGTCCTTTGTATGGGAACTGAACATCCAGGAAGGGTAGCTTATACATGCCTTAGTTATAAGCCACATTGCAACCACAATGTCAAACGTCGCCTGGAAGTGTTCCTGCATCCCCCCATCAAGATCCCTCTAATCCTTGCATCAAGAGGCTTAAGGACATGGAAAGGGCAGACTACTCTAAAAACTTGTTAAACATGTGAAAACTTGTATTTCCCTGTTACAACGTAATATTTTTTTTCCTATAAACATGAAAATGCAAGAAAAATACTTAAGCATATTGTTAATATTGCATGCTATTCCAGTTGACAAGTCAGTTAACAAGATAAAGTCTGGAAGATTTTATGCTTCTTTCACTCAACTTCTGCTGAGTTGAGTATGACTTTTGCTATTAAGAGATCAAGTACACACCCTGTTAATTGTACTAGAGGTATATTAAGGACATTAATTGGAAACATAATCTGACCAGAAGGAGCAGGATGGAAACAACTACCACCCATTATACAGAATAGTAACCTGCTACGCAGATGAGGGTGGCTGCTAGGAAGAAGTTTCAATACCCTCCAAACATTTTATTTTTACAGTGCTAAAATAATGAGTCAGTACAAGGACGGCTGTGGTTGAAAACTGAGTTAACACGAGACACTAAGTCAGGCCAGGAATGCACGAAAGTACATCCCTGGAGCCTGTTCACAGCAGCAGCTGCTTGGTGTGTGCTGGAGAATTCCCAGCTTTATCTGCGATTACAGTTAGGGATCGAAGGATCCTTTTTAGCTCACATTTGTGTCACTCTGCTTTTAGTGCCTGGCAGCAACATTAGAAACACCTGAATCCTCCATTACATGAGAGCATGAAATGCAAGGCGCATATTTGGTCTAGTGGCAGAAGGGATAAAGCAAGTGCTTGCATTCAGTGATGGATTCAGCTTTCTGTTTCATTGTACAAAGTCTGGTGTTTTGCAATAAATACAAAGGGAGAGAGTCTGGGGAAAGCTGGGGAGGAGGAAGATTAAAAAAGTAAAAAAAAAAAGCAGTGTGATTGAGGAAACTGTGTGTGTAGTCTCAAGAGGGGCTCCAGAACTTAGAGGGTGCCCTGGGTGCTGATGGCATGCCTGCTGTTGAGTTGCTTTGGTATCCTTTGATAGCCAAGGTTACAGAAGGAGAGGAATATTTGAAATGAGGTGGTGGAGTCTGAAGAGGAAGAACAGGCGGTCCTTTGAGACCAGGGAGGAGATGCAGCTTCATTGGAGTGAAGAGATATAGGAAATACAGCCAGCAGAGAAAAACATGTTTGTTATTGGAAAGATCTGTAGTACTCATGCCGGTAACTACTGATTTTACCCAATATAAGCACTTTCCCCCTCACTCCCCCTGTAACATCTTAGGTAAACTGGTGTAGCCTGCCTATCGAAAAGTTTAATTCCTTTAAAATCTCCCAGTGAGCCCTGCACAGGCCAGTCTGCTCTCCCGCAACAGAGCTGCTCCACGGTGTCAGACTGGTGGGTGTGGTGTGGAACAGAATCTGCCCTTTTGACCTTCGTGTGTTCCAGAAATAATCTGGGAAATGTGGAAGTTTTCCTTTGACCTCAGCTCTGCAGTGGTTTGTAATCAAAGCCAATACGCAGCACTAACAAAAAGAAGCTGTCACACTGATAACTCTGCACTGAATGCAAGTGTAAATGCTGGCCATCCACAAACAGCTACTTTTTGGTGCCATTCATCTTCTGAATGTGTGCTCAGATTTTACTTTGGCTCTCTTTAGAGGCTTGTTTTTGCAACTTGGACAGGTGAAACCATCAAGTATGTAATTTGTGTAATCTAAGTAGTATGTTAAGTGAAAAAAGCTTTAAAGTGCACTGGCTGCAGCTCTGGTTTCCACTCCAGGAAAGCCAGCACCAGGACAGGACATGTGGATGAGTTCTTTATTTATTCTTAAATTCTTTGAGAATAACAGAGGGATTTTGAAAGGTGTGGATATATATGAATTATGAGCTTTCTAAAAAAATCCCACAAATAAAAAACCAACCCAATCACCCAAAACCTCAGTAGCAAGGAAAAAAAGTAACCTCTGTGTGAACTTCAAGACTCTTATATTCTTATGTTATTTTTTAAAAAGTAAAACTGACAATCTGTGTTTCAAAATGAAGACTGTTCCATGGAATAAATCTACGCCTGGACTATTTTGCTGTGTCTTAGTATTAAAAAACAACCCATCTGAATTTTTTCCCACTAGATGTTCTGATGAAAACCAGAGTAATGGCATAGATCCAAAGGAATCAATGGAGATATATCAATTTGTACCTACTGTAGGTTTAACTCTTGATTGGTATTCAAGACCTTTGGCTCTTATGACTACTGCTAAACACTCTGATTTTTATGACAAAACAATGGATACAGTAAAATACCTCTAAGTAGAGAAATAAAGCAAAGAACTGAAGACAGAACAAACATGCAAGTGGCTTCTGCATTTATCAACAGACTCATCTAGCTGAAAGCTGTACTTTGTTTGCTCAGGTATCTCTACAGCTTGCTGTGTTGTGGGGAGGCAACTGTGTGGCACCATCAATGACAGCAGTGATGGCTGTGCTGGGCAGGTCCCCAGCACAGCCTGAGAGGAGGTGGTTTGTCCTCCAGGTTGCCCTTGCCAGTCCTGAGGTCTTCTGGAGAAGAGGCAGTGAGCTCAGCTCACACACACTAGCGTAATGGCCTGGATATTTTTGTCTGAGTGAAAACAAACAAATATTCTAAAGGTACTGGCCAAATAAGCTAATATCATCCCACATAGGATTTCTGAGGAATTCTAGCAATTCTAGAGATAAAGATAACATTAATTGGAGTACTACCAGTTAAAGCAAGCCCAATTCCTAGTAGGGGAAAGACTTATGTAATCTTAGTGGTGATAAGGACAAGCTGGGAAACGGGTGGAAGGGAAATAGAATAAATTCACATGCTCCCCTCCAATGTGCTCCTTCTTGCAACCACTCTACTAAAAGTATGTCTTTAAACCAGTTATTTCTGTACTAGTGGGTCATTAAAGTGTCCTGGAAAGAGGTAAGACTTTTAGTTTGTAACTGTTCTTACTTTACCAGCTGCTGAGGTAAATTTTGAAGAGATGAAACATTAAGTTTGATCTAGTTATCTATATGTGATGAACAAGATCTTTATTCAGAGCTTTGAACTCTCCCATGTTTTGAGGCTTACTGGTGAAGCATGGGTCCAAGACCTCTGTGGAAATAAGAATAGAGTGGGAGCTGGATGAACTGAAAAGGAATAAAGTCACACTTGAAAAGGAGGCTTTTCAAAGGCTAAAGCATCACTTCAGCTCATGCAACTCTTATCATGTGATAACCATTAACTGGTCTGATCAGAAAAACAGGATAGCCACAGCCTTACAGGATGTGAAATCTTCAGCCACTCCCACCTCCCCAGTGTCTACTGTATTTCATGTAAACCAGGGTTTAACCTCCCAGTTGCTAGGTTGGAGTCTCACCACTACAGGGGTTTGGGTGGCTAGACGTTTTTACCATAGATCACTCTGCTGAAACATTTTACAGGTGGTCCTGAAAAGGCCATGCCTGTGTTGGCACAGCAGTGTTGTGCTGTGGGACCTAAGAGCTAGTGTGGGGAGAGGGAGACCAAAGGGAGGGCATATGCTAGGTGTGCTTGAGAGGTGGGAACTACTCTCTGTACTTTAAAGAGTGCTAATTACTTGGGCTGTTGCTTGGGAGGAAGGATGGGTCTGTCTATAAAGTGATAAAGTGTGGGAGAAGGTGAATTGGGCACAGTTGCTTGCATTTCTTGTAACAGAAGAATGTCACTTCCTACTGGGATGGTGTATCTAAATGGTGGCTCTCAGATTCAAGAGAATAATTTGTGGAGACTGCATTTCTTAGTTTCTTAGATTTTTCCCTAGGTATTTAATCCTGCAGGCACTCCTGGAGGCCTTGACTATTGAGACTGCTTTTAAGGTCGAATGAGGCAGCACAGAAGATAAGCAGCAAAAAAGATATCAAAGGGGTCTCCTTTCCTAGCAGGATGCAGATGGGACGCTGTACGTCTCCAGACTAGAAGGATAGGACAAAGAGGTGTATTGTGGTACATAAAGACTCAGATTTCCAAATGCATCCTTATATACTCCAGAAGTTAGTAAGTAACTAAAGTATATGAAAAAAAAAAGGCATATTTCTGTATTGTGAAATTGTATTGTATTCACTTTATGAATAGTTTTATTTCAAACAGAAGGTCCTAGGCCTGAAATAAGTCCAGAAGTAACAACTAATTTTGGACTCAATTTTGAAAAGGTAACATACAAAGAAGTGATCAAGTATTTCGTTCAAGTTACCTCAATACAGCTATGCTTCCACTTATTAGCAGTTTAATGTTATTATGCTCATGTTTGCACAGTGGTTATACTGGCTGCTGAGGTTTTTTTGCTTCTTATTTTGTTGGGCACAGTAATGTCATCCAGAATCATCCACATGTATCTAAATGATGGCATGATATTTATTTACTGTCAGTTATTTCTTTGCCAAAATGAAAAATAGCCGTAGACTTAAAATAGATCCTTGCATTACTTGGTCTTTTCAAAGACCCCATGGTCTTTTCAAAGTCAAGAAGCTGGAGCCATTAATAGAGCCAAATTAAAGCACATGTGACTGATAAAATTTAACACATAGAACAGAAGTTGAGTTTTAATGACAAAACAGAACAATAAATAATTGCAAATTATTCATATAAACATGCAATAAGCACATCTATTTACTTGTCCAAACCTTGAGGAAAGTAATTTGTTACTTTAAGCAGTGCAGTATTTGCTGAATGCTTTGCTCTGTGTTCAGATTATGATGTATGAACCAGATTCACTTGAAATGCATTGAATGCTATAAATGTGTCTCTGGATTTTGACTCTCTTTTAGCCTACCAGGCTGCTTACAAGGATAATCTGATCATTAAATATAGCTATTTCTTTAGATGCTTAAGAGAATCTCAGTTCACCTGGTACTCCTAATTGTTGGAAAGGAACTTTCTGCCTTCCAGACATCAGCTTTCACAGTAGTGACCACATGATTTGCCACAGCCAAAGCCTTGTATCAGCAATCCACTTTTGTGCAGAGATGTTGCCTAATACTGAATTGTCTCTCTCCCATCTGACTTCAGTCATGATGTATAGTCTGGAACTTTGGCAGAAGTAATGAACTTCTTCTCCATCATAACAATAGATAAAGGAGGCAAAAAAGCATACAGGACTGCTTTATTTAGGTACATTATTTAGCCAGAACTAAATGAATGGAATGAAACAACTGAAGCAAAAAATATTTTTGCCTCATCTGTTAGTGACAGAAAAAACCACAGCTACAGAGAGAACTTAATGTAAACTTACCACTCCAAAATTGCTTGGGGATACTTTGTCAGTTTACTGTGTAAACTAATGCAAGGTAGAAATCTGATAGTTTTCAGAAAAGAAATAATATTTGTTTAGAAAAGGACACCTGCCCTGTACCAACGAAGGCTGAATATTTTCTTAAAGGGGCTTAGAGACTGTTTCCCTTCCCTGAGGATTCTCTGCTGTTAAAAAGTGCTCTTTCATTGGTGACAGATGCTAAATAAGATGTAACATCTCTGTGCTTTTGGCCTTTGGCTGTAACTTTGCTGGACCTCAGCAAGGGTGACTGAATTCCCATAGAGGTCTTTCTGCCTTACCCCACAGTGTTTTCCCCAGGCACGGCCACACCTGCTGCAGTGGCTGTAGGATGTTACCCACACGTAATGAATCCCACAGCCTATTTGGTAGAGGAGAAGTAATGGTTCAAGGATGCCTTCAGCATTCATATTGATGAGTGAGGCACAGAACACCAGACTACTAGCAAAGGCAGGCTGAGCATTTGATTTTGTTGTCATTCATATGGGCACACTGTTGCTGTAATGCTCCAAGTTACGGTCTCCATTTCAGTGAAGATGGAGATGCCTTTTAACTGCAGGTAGAGACAGCATATAGTAGCTTCAGAAACTGTAAATATAAGCTTAAGTCAGTGGTGTTTGCTAGCTAGGGCCTATCTCTTAAATCTCTTCGGTACTTGCCTGTGCTACTGATGATACTTCATGAAAGATGGTTTGTATACATCTCTAAAATGTCAATTTTAGCATTGCGCCCATTAACATAGGAAGATTTGTATTGCTTGAGGGTATGACCAGCAGCTTATTCCTGCAGGGTAAATTACTGGGATCCTCTGAATTACCCTGTGATGAAGGATACATGAAGGACTGTGTGACAGAAGGAAGTGCAGTTGGCTCTGTTAGGCTGCTCCCGCTTTTTTTTTAACTTGTCTATTTCTGTTGCATCTTATTCTTGACAACATCCCTGAAGTATTCATGGCCAAAATTTTTCACATATGATTACTAACTCTCGAAAAGAGTCTCTTTCTCAAGAGACCTTTAGATGGCTGGCAGAAATTTCACTCAGAAATCGAAGAAAAAAGACTTGAAGGAGAAACCTAAAAGGAAAGGAAGAAGTGAGATTGAATATGCTTTACATGGGCCGATGTAGTTCACATTTTATTTGTACTGAGTACCATGAGGAACATGAGGAATGCTGCAATAGAGCTCTAGGGAGTTTAATTCTTCCCTTGCATCCCAGCATGGATTGTTTTCCAACAACTGGTACCTCAGGACTCTCTGGGTAGCTCCTAGCTTTTTAACACATCTTCCTTTGTTTTCACATTGTCACACTGGCAACTTCTATTCCCAGACCCAGACAAGCCACATGACTTTCATTCCCTAGTGCACAAGCTGACAACTGAGCTGCTCTAAATTTCAGCCTGCATGAATATGTAGTTGATTCTCTCTCCTGCTATGTGCTGCTGTGCTCTCATTTACTTATGTATGACTTCCATTTTAATGGAGGGGGAGGGATTTTATGAAGACTCAAATTTTACAGGCTGCAGCAGGAAGATGCTCTTTCCTGGATTCTCCCTGCTTAGTCAATGATTTCAGTGCCCAACTTCCCAACTTTTTCTCCTAAAAAGAAAGGAATGCATATCCTTCCTGATACACACTATGGAAGATAAATTGATATGCTTTGCTGCTTTTCTTTTTAGATTGAGATATTGACTTGTCACAATAAAATGTCACTTTTTGCCTCCCTTTCACACTCAGAGCATGAAAGTCCTTGTCTTAGGCCTTCGGAGGTCAGCGGAAGTGAAAGGTAGAGACTATTGAAATCTTGTTGTATCATGTTATCTTGGAAGACAGGAAAATGAGAGTTTGGCCACTGCAGGGTGTCTCTTTATACTGGGATGAGAAAAAGCTCTATAACTGCACTTCTCAAAGGCTGACGCAGAAGGAGGCTGGAAAGGCTGCTACAACACAGCCAGTCATAAGGTCATTTACCTTCTTTACCTGCACTTCGACATATACACATGCCTAAATAGAAAATCCATTAAATCAATTTATCCCAACTAAGAGAGCTGTAAAAAAAGCAGTTGCCCTGAAAAACACCAAACAGAGACATGTTGGATGTCAGTATGAAATGAATGGACAGAGCTGTCTTCTTAGCATACTGGTAAGATGCTGGAGAAGATTTGCTCGTAGCAGATACTGAGTCTGGGTCTACTCTAATGTACATTGAAGTAACTCTGTTGATTTTGTATGGTCTATACTTAATTTATAACATTTCAGCTCCTAGAAGGAGTTGTCTTTGGCTACTTATTTCCATGAAATAAATTCAACTAATTCAAACTCAGTTGAAAAGCCAAGGTCCATTGTCACTTATTCAATTTGAATTGTCCAACCCAGAAATTTTTGCCTTTTACTGTAAGAGAAACCTCAACAAAATGTGTGTTTGATGGAAACTGTAACATTAAACCCTGGATCAAATACCCAAGGTTCATGTTAGCTCTGTACAGCTCTTTATAGTGGTCTCTGATGAGTTTAAATAAAGTTAGTAAATGGTGAAGCCTATGCAGTGACTTTCTGAGAATCATATACAAATTCTGCCTCCAGATGGACTATACTGAATTAAAGAAGAAGGAGAGTTTAGAAAAGGCAGCTGGGCATTACTGGGAGGCAGTATGACATGAATTTAGCTGGTCAGCAGTAGAGAAGAATCTTGCCTGAGACTTACCATTTCCTTATTTTTCATCCTTCCCTGGTTAAAGGCAGGGTAGAAAGTGAGTAAATCCCCTTATTGATAGGATAAATGCAGAAGAACTAATGTCTCTGCAAAAGCCTCAGTGCAGGTCTATGCATATTGAAGTGAAGATCCAGAAAGCTGTGGCATGTGTTTGTACTCCACACTGTGACCTGATTTGTGCAATCAAATCAAGCACAAGGTGCTACTGTCCTGACAGAGCAGTGCCCACTGTTTCCATTCCTCTTGTAATTTTCTATTGCAGAGCTAATGATCACTGCTAATGTAGCTTTCAAGTTATTAACACATAGTAAAGGACACAAGGAAAATAATTCTATTTTCATTTTATGCATGTAACTAACTAGAAGGAAAGTATAAAATAAATTGCGAGTGATTAATAAAGTTGATTTTGGTATTTTCTAAAGTGGTAATTTGAACTTGTGGGCTAACTTTTGCCCTCAATTCTCACAGAATTCACCTTTCTCCAATTTAGACTGGTGTAACTGAGGAACATTTACTCACTATGTTTTAAATAGAGACAGAAATTACTCATAACCAAGGCACTTCTTCAGTACTATTCATGCTTGTTCCTTTAGCACTGTTGTTGCAGTTGTTTTTTTTTTCTATGGTAGCAAATAAACAAATTAACATAAATATTATTTGGTCAGATATTCTATTTAAAGGTGTTGAAACCCTGGAAAGAGAAATATTAATGATGAAAGCTGCATGAAGATCCACCTCTGCAGACTTTGTGTCTGTGATTTAAGCAACCACTCAAAATTATTCTCAAGGTTTCCAGACCAATTTTGTTCAACCTTTAGTTAAATATCACTTCTAGCAGGCAACCAATTTTTATTAATCACTTGGGTGGTCATATAAGCCAGTGTGCTTTGTACACATATGTCATGTAATAACTCTACAGTGACTGTAAAACTGCTGCATGTTTTATTATATGGTGGCAGGAGAGAAGAAGTTATGGCTGTAGGTGAAATGTATTTCTTGTAGTCTGGAGTAGTGAATGAAACTGATACTCAGGATTTAGAAAGGAAACCCCATCACTAGAGACAAAATTACAGTGTGGTGCCTCTTTTCCTTCCCGCCAGTGTTTCTGCAGGGAGATCCGCAGTGCAGCCTACAATTCCAGTCCATGAGAGCTAAAAATAGGTACTTGGCGCTCCCCGATTGCGATGCTTCACATAATGGGAGCACAGGGGTGCTGCAGGACTGCAGTGAGGCACCCTATGGTTAGAAACCTGCATCAAGAGACTGGAACTCTGGCAGGAAAAAATATTTTGCTCATGTATTTCAGGAATGAGGGTGCTCCTCCAGGCACTGCTTTGCCTCCCCGCTGCCCACAACATGGATTGGGACCTGGAGCAGCTGGGGCAGGCAGAAGGGTGTTGGGGCAGTGTGTTTGCCTATTTCCCTTTGGCCGTGCCTGCCCTGCTGCTGGTACTGCTGCCTTGGGAGCAAATTGTTGGGTGCGCTCGGTGCAGCTGGCCCTCGCCTGATGTCAGCCCCCGTGTACCAGCTATAGATGGGTGAAGTAAAAACAGCCCCTGCTTTCCTGTTTATGCACTCAGGCTTCCTCTGAGAAGTTCCTGGATAAAAACAGCCAGGCTTGACAAAATAGCCTTTCTATTTATTGCATTGGGAGCAAGCATGGTGGTGGTGGAAAGGAGCTAGGTTGACCTAAAGTACCTGCTTATGGCAGTGGGCTGTGTGACACAGGGTGGCTTCACAGAAGGGGGCTGCTTCCAACCTCGCTGGTGCCCTGGCGCCTGGGTCCAGGGGAAGCCTGTGCCTTGCCACACTCCACCTTACTTAGGTCTCCCTCTGTGGGAGACCAGGAAAGACAAAAACATCCTTTTACTGTCTTTGTGACATCCCAGGCTCCTTTCTTCTACCCTTAGGCTGTTAGACTGGATTTTGGCTGTTTCCAAGGGAGGAAGGATGTTAGGTCATGTATCTTAATAGTCCCTGGGATCCTGGCTGTGACAACTGCAATTCCATAGTGCACTATGGGAAACAGAGCCTAAAATATTCTTAAAGCCATGGGCACAGGATAACTGCAGTTACAAGGGAGCTTGAAGGTCATCCAGGCAAAAGTCCTGCTCAAATCAGGACTAACAAGGACACGAGGAAGTGGAATGAGCTGTATCAGGGGAAGTTCAGATTGAGCATTAGAAAAAGGTTCTTCACTGAGAGGGTGGTTAGTCATTGGAAAGGGTTCCCACAGATGTGGTCATAGGACTAAGCCTGTCAGAGTTCAAGGAACATCTGGATGATGCTTTTAGTTATATGGTTTAATTTCAGGTAGTCCCGCAAAGAGCAGGAGTTGGACTTGATGATCCTTATGGGTCGCTTCCAGCTTAAGATATTACAGTATCACAGTATGCTAGAGATTGGAAGGGACCTCGGAAGATCATCTAGTCCAATCCCCCTGCTGGAGCAGGAACACCTAGATAAGTTTACACAGGAACGTGTCCAGGCGGGTTTTGAATGTCTCCAGAGAAGGAGACGCCACAACCTCCCTGGGCAGCATGTTCCAGTGTTCTGTCACCCTCACTGAGAAGAAGTTTCTTCTCAAGTTTAAGTGGAACCTCTTGTGTTCCAGTTTGTACCCATTTCCCCTTGTCCTATCATTGTTTGCCACTGAGAAGAGCCTGGCTCCATCCTCGTGACACTCCCCCTTTATATATTTATATACACTAATAAGGTCACCCCTCAATCTCCTCTTCTCCAAACTATAGAGACCCAGCTCCCTCAGTCTTTCCTCATAAGGGAGATGCTCCACTCCCTTAATCATCTTAGCTGCCCTGTGCTGGACTCTCTCCAGCAGGTCCCTGTGCTTCTTGAACAGAGGGGCCCAGAACTGGACACAATATTCCAGATGTGGTCTCACCAGGGCAGAGTAGAGGGGAAGGAGGACCTCTCTCGACCTACTAACCACTGCCCTTCTAATACACCTGTGATTCTATGATTCTGTGACTTTAACTTAGAGGTAGGTCTGGTTGCTCAGAGTCCAGATGCTTTATGAATACCTCAAGGGATGAAGATGCCACTATGTCTCCAAGATCCTGTTCAGTGTTGCATCACCCTCACCAGGTCAGGTCAGATTTTCCCTTGTTGCAGCCTGTTACTGCTGCTTCTTGTACCTTCCTGTGTTCCTTCTAGAAAACTGTGAGTCTGCCTTCTCTAAATCCTCCCTCTAGGTCGTTCAAGACAGCAATTAGACCCATCTTAGTCTTCTCTAGGCTTCTGAAGTGCTGCCAATTTTGACGAATCATTGTCAAATGTGTTTAAGGTGGCACTGGACATGGTGTACCCACATAATTACATGGCCATCCAGTGGGCCAGAGCTAATTGAATCAAATAAATTAAAAAGTGAGAAACATTTATGAACAAAACCCCAATCCTTGTAAATATATACATAATTTTCATGTCATTGCTGAATTTCATTGTTCATTTGCCTTTGTTCCAGGCATAAGCCATTTGGCTTACACACATGTCTGGCCTACATTCCTGCAAGAGGTCTGAATTTACGATGATGAGAGAGTCCATCAAAAGAAAGAGATGTGAAGAAAAGATTCTTGGAAATTTGATGACTGGAAAAATGACAGTTCTTGCCAAGGATTTTACTGAAAAATAACAGGAGTGGGACCAGCTATCTGTGGGGTAAGGGAGCTTTTAGTGTTGACGTCTTCCATTCCACAGAAAGACACAGATTCCTACCCATTAATCTCTGGTGGGGTCAGCAAGGCCTTCTGTTCATAGTGCAGCGGCAGTCAAAAATGTTCTCAAAACATTTCAATAGGATATTTCTTTGTAAAAGGGAAAAATGGCATGAATGTATGCTGTTCGAGAGTTACAGCCAAAGCTTTTATAAAAAATGCCATGTGACAAATAAAAATATTTTTAGCACATCCTGATGTGTATTAAAACCTTAAGAAATTGAACAAGGTATTGTGAGTATAAAATTGATAGTTGACAAAAAGCTGAAAATACGTTTAATCGTAACACATGAAGCCACTGAAAATGCTACTAAATCTAAAGGGTATTTATTAGAAAAATGATAGTAAGTTTATAAAGCTAGACAGAGTGTGACAATAGTCACACTGATCACAAAAAGAATAAATGACTTGGAGCTATGGTCAGAGTTAGGTTTCTCGATACCTTGGTCATGGAAACTGTAAAATTTCACCTCTCCGAAGGTAAACAGCACCCCTTACCTGTCAACCACCCCCTTGCACAGATGATTGAGCCCCACAATGGCAACGATGGGCAACTTCTTTTCTATGCCTAGGAGGAAGAACCGCAAGGAGCACTGCTGGTCCCAAGTGTTCAAATTATATGAATTAGGCTCTCTTAAATCATCAGTAATTCAAATTATTTCTGTAATTTAGAATTTTGAGTTTTCAGAGTCTTTTCAAGCTTCTGTCAGTAGTCACAAGGTTTGGATACTTTCAGTGAGGTTTTCAGGCATTCACAGCATCCATAGTATTTTAGGAGCTGTAGTATCTTTGAGGGTAAACACCAAGTATTGCAGTATTTCTGATGAAAGTGTGTCACTTGGCACAACTTGGCCCTGTCAGTCTCAAGGTCCTTTCCAACCCTAACTATTCTATGATTCTATGATTCTAAGTAGCACAGTATCATCACCAAGATGCTCTCTACCATTAATACCAAAATGCAGTTGATGATAATTAGTTTTGCTCACAGTTTCTGTCTGTTTAGTAAATGTTTATTCATGCTGAAAGGTGTTTAACTGGAAGAGAGCTCCAAACTCACGCTAACCTCAATTTTCTATCATTTTTAACAAGTTTTAAGTGATTGTTTTCTCAGAATCACAATTATTCCTTTAAAAAGTCATATAAGTACAGCTCCAACAGAGTACCAGATATCCTACAGGCAGGACTCCAGAAGGTGCCTGCTAATCTTTTCCTGTTATTTTCTTGATCCTGCAGTGTCCTGTACTACTGGGGAAATGAGACAGTTAGCCAAAACCAGCTCCCTAGGAAGCTGTCAGAAAAGATGCTTTGTCCCTAGACTGTGAAGATGATTTTTTTTCCCTGCTACTGTTAAAAAAAATGATATCTTTGCACGGACTTCTTGTTGGGACTTCTCTATTTGGTGTAATGATGAAAACATGAACAAACTAAGCATGCACAAGGTGTAGATAATTCTGTGTGCTTACCGTATCCAGCATTGCTGACATATCTTTGGCCCTGCAGCACTCATCTGACAGGATTTGGGTGGCCTCTGCAGTGCAGAAGGTAGCAAGGAACATCTGAGGACTAAGCTGTTTGACACAGTATCACAGATTCACACAATCACAGAGTGGTTGAGGTTGGATGGGAGATCTGGAAATCGCCTCGTCCAACTCCTCTGTGTAGAGCAGGGTTACCTACAGCACAGTTGAGCTTTTAGTAACTTCAAGGATGGAGACTCCATAACCTTTCTGGGAAACCACTCTGAACAAATGTTTGACCACTCTTACAATCAAAAAGTTTTTTCTTATATTTGAGTGAAATTTCCTCTATCTCACTTTGTGTCTATTGCCCCTTCCTTTCACTGAATACTACTGAGAAGAACATGGCTCCATGTTCTTTACCTCCCTTCCCACTGGTAAGCTTCCCTGAGTCTTCTCTTTTCTAGGCTAAACAGTCACTGATCTCCCATCTTCTCCTTGCATGGCAGATGCTCCTGTGCATAATCTTTGTGGTCCTTCACTGGAGTAGCTACAGCATGTAAGGGACTCTTCTGTATTGTAAGCCTCGACCTGGATCCAGCACTCCAGACGTGTCTCACCATGCTGAAAGGGTTGGAAGGGTCACCTCCCTCAGCCTACTGGTAGCATTGTCCTAATGCAGCACAAGACGCCATCTTCAAGGTCAAATTGCCAGCTCATGTTCAAGTCAGTGTCTACCAGGACCCATGGGTCTTTTTCTACACAGCTGTTTTCCATCTGGTCAGATTCCATCTTGTTCTGGAGTTATTCCTCCCCAGAACAGGACTTGCCATTTCTCTTTGCTGAATTTCACAAGACTCCTGTCATCGAAGGTCCCTCTGAAAGTCAACAAGATCATCTGGTGTGTCAGTCATTCCTTCCAGCTCTATAGTGTCTGAAAACTTATTAAAGGTGCATTCTTCCCATTATCGAGGTCATTAACGAAGAAGCCGGACAGTACTGTCCTTAGTACCAAATCCTGAGGTCTTCATTTGTGACTACCCTCCCTCTGAATTTCATGCCACTGATCACAAAACTTTGAGCATGACAGGTCATCTGGTTTTCCATCCATCTCACTATCCGCTCATCTAGCCAGTACTTCAGTTTGTCAATGAGGATGTTACATGAGACAGTGTTGAAACCCTTGCTAAAATCAAGATAAACAGCATCCACTGTTTTCCCCTCATCCACCAACCTATTAATTTCATCATACAAGTCTATTATGTTGGTCAGGCATGTTTTCCCCTTTGTAAATCCATGCTGAGTACTTCTAATCACCTTCTTGTCCTTCATGTTTTTAAGTGGCTTCCAGAAGGATCTGATTCTTCACCTTCCCAAGGACTGAGGTGAGGCTCACTGGCCTGTAGTTTCACAGATCCTTCTTCTTCCCGTTTAGCAGGTAGGAGTCTCTCAAAGTTGTCAGGAACTTCTGATTGTCATGCCCTCTCAAAGATAATTGAGGTTGGCCTTGCACTGACATCGGCCAGCTCCCTCAGCACTTCTTCGTGTGTCTTATCAAGTCTCAGGATTTTGTTTATATCCGTTTTGCTTAAATATTCCCTAGCCTGATAATTCTCTACCAAGTCTTCCTTGCTCTAGACTTTCCCTCTGGTCTCAGGGTCTGTGAGTGCTGAAGGCTCTTTGTACTAGATAAGATCAAGGCTAAGAAGACCATGAGAACCTCCATGTCCTTTGTCTGCAAGTCTCCTGCCTCCTTCAGCAGTAGGCCCATGTGTTCTCTAGTCTTCCTATTTAGATGCTCATACATGGGTAGAAGCCACCCTTGTCACCTTTTATGTCCCTCCTCATACTTGACTTTTGGTGGTCTTTGGCTTCCAAAACCCTGTTCCTGCATACTCAGACAGTGTCTCTGTAATGCTCCTAGGTCACCTGCCACTGCTTTCACCCCTTACATATTTATGCACAATGACAATTCCTGTCTCTGCCCTTCCCTTCTACTTCCCTGTGGCTTGGCAGACAGTGTGGCCACTGCCAGAAGTGCTCAAACCAAAGATGTAAATGGTTGGGCTGTCTTATAAGACGCAGTGACTGCTGCATGCTGCAGCAGCAGAAGTCGCAGCTAGCAATTGAGTTTTGAGGTCTTGAGTGAAATGACTGCAGTTCTCACCAGTGACTAAGCACTGTTTGTCTTCTTCATTAGCTCTATGTCAGAATCTGAATTAGTTCGTAAAAGATGCTTTTTTTTTTTTTTTTTTTTTTTTTTTCCCAAGCTGAGGGCCTGAATTCCAGATTTAAGCCCCAAACACATTTTCAGAACTTGGCCATAAACCCCGCTGGGACAGATGGGTGTAATGGAAGTGTGAGACAGCTTTAACCATGGCAGAGATATTGAACAAAACTGGCATTCAGAAGACATGAAGTATGTGAATATTGCAAAGGCAATATTAATGCTGTGGCTGGTCATTATCTTTTGATAAATCTTTGTTTAACTTTGGATAGCAATGGTTAGCTGGCAATGAAGTCTTTTCTTACTAGAACAAGAGGACATGTCCTGTACTGGAACTGTTCATGTTTTGGGGAATGTCAGCTTTTTCCTCCATCAGCTTACTTCAGAAGTAGGAAACTATGCAACGAACTATCTTTTAGCAGTTCTGATGTTATCAATCTATTACCTTGCCTGTTGGTTATGGTCTTGTTGCTAACAATGTCATTATTGTACTTCTACAATGTCATGCAAAACCTAACCCATTTGACTTCAAAGAAGAAATCAGAACAATAGACTGGTTAATAGCTTCTGTCATGTTAGTTTGGGAAAACCTGTCATTTTAATGCAGGCAAAGAAGCCTCAAACACAAACCGGACCAACCAGGTAAGGGCAAGTCAGTGTAGAGAAAAGCATGAAATAATAATAAAGCAGGAAAGTGAGTGCACATGTGACTTCATTTCCATGTCTGTATCCCATCTTACAAGTTGTCTGAGCACTGTGACACCCTCTGTGCCAGTAAGATAGAGGGAGAAGCAACGACTATCAGGTGGCCCCAACGACTCCACTCTGTCTGGTTGCCAGAGTGCCTTCTTGGCCAGAAAGAGCTGCATCTCCTGCTGCCACTTCAGTTGCTGCCATCTAGTGTCACCTTGTGGGAGGACAAACAGCAAAGGCTGTGCCTGTACCGTGAACGGGTCAGAGAAGACGCGTCCTTTTTGCCTTGAGAAGTGAATTGACTGAAAGTCTTCAGGCATGGGACAAGCTAGCTTCACACAGCACGCTCAAAGGCTGAAGCAGTTGTCCAGGAGCCTGGGGCTATTGACACTTTTATCCTGAAGGGGTTTGAACCTACAACCTCTATCTCCGATGAAAGTGCCATCAGTAATAAGATAAGCTCTTTCTGCTTCTAACCTATTTCTGATTCTTGTCCTGCCACGTGTGATCACATCTCTGCCACTTCTAGAGATGCCGCCACAGCGACTTGGATTGCCGTCTTGGTTCTGCATTGTGTCAGTAATTTGGATCATGACTAAAGTAAGTGTTCTTACCAGCTTCCTGAGGCAGGCAGGACTTCTGGTGTCCTCTGTCTCTTGCAGTGCTCCAGAACTGGAACAGAATCAGTCTAGGTCTTGGAGTATTGGCAGGGCAATTAATTTGCTCACTCTGGGTGTCCAGTTACCCATGTAGGAAAGTATTATAATGAAAGAGTTCTCTGAAACAATCAGATGAGATTCTGTACATGCTCCAATTATGTTAAGAAACAGTCCAGTCACTTGATAATAGCATTTTTTTTTCCATTAGAATGATATTTTCAGACTATTCCTTTTTCTTGACTGCAGTATCCTAACTGATGAAGAGCACACACTTAAAGGAAAAATCTGTAGGTTTTTTGCTAATGGATACAGTGGGGTTTTAGGGCAGAGTCATGACTCCTCAGGCATTATTTCTTTGACTGGAATTTTTTAAGAATAGGAATCCTTTATGTGCGCAGTATATATATCTGTATCGTCTAAAATATTAGCAGAACTATTCAAGCACAAGTAAATATGGGAATGTTATGTTGAAAATCTCAGTTATTTCTAATTGATGAAAATACCCTGGTGTTTATACAAAGCTACACCGTGACTCACAATGAAATGAAGTCAGCAAAATACCAGACGTTTTTACATCCAAAACAGAGACAAGTGCCATATGTTCATAAAATACTTTTCTCCTTAGTAAATGTTTATGAAGAAAATGAATAGATGATTTCCAAAAAAAACCCCACCTTGTGTAATATTATTTTCAGATAACAAAAGTATTTTTCCTGTAAGATTTTTTTCTTTTCATTTACTTATTTTCATTGTAAGTCAGTTGACACATGAAAGTATCTACTATGCCACTCATAGATACATCTTTATTGTGCCTCGGTGCCTAACTACAAAAACAGAAAAAACATGGGAAAAACATTTTTCTCTGCAGACCACAAACCTCTGACTGTTACTGATTGATGGGTCGAGGATTTGATGCCTGTGGTCAGACTGAACTTTAAGAAAATGTTGAACCTGGTGGAACCTCATGTGAAAGACATTATGTCAAACTTGGCCTTGAAAGGTACTGAATTCAATGGGAACTGATTCCTCTAAGAAGATAGTAAGAGTAAGGTTTTTCCTTCAATTATGTAGGAACTGGGTAGAAGCAGATTTAGTCCTGACACTGAATATTCTCCTCCTGAGCTTTTCTGCACCAACTGGAATAGGACTTCTTCCTTCAATTGCTTATGGATCTTTTAGTAATAAGGGTATGAAGGTGTTAATCAATGTTGAAGATATAAACCAGTGGATGTGGCATATGATAGAGCAAACCAGATAATACAGGTAGGTAGGATGTGTTTGCTTTTACAATATAAGGACAAGGAATCGTTAAATGAAACTGTTAGAGGCAACTTCAAAGAAAAAAAAAATCAAACCACCAACAAAAAGCCAACCTAGGATATGGTTTCACTGAGAAGCAAAGTTAAGCTACAGAACTCCTTGCTAAAAAATATACCATGGCTGTTACAGATTTACATGGCTTCAAACACAATTGAACATATTTGTTAGATCTACCAGGAGCCATTAACTAAATAGGTATGTTTCCAGTCAAGGAAATCCCAACAGCAAGTTACTGAGGTCTAGAGATTATGAAGTCTTACTTCATGCTTACCTTGTTCTTGTACTCTTTCCTATTCATCAGCTGCTGGATTGACCTGTGCTGTGAATGAGTATATCTATTCTTAGATTGTGTAGCTACATGTCTGAACTTTGCTTTCCTGCCAATAAGGATGACAAAAAGTAGCTCTCACATTCAGAGCTGAGTAGTCCCCTGTAGCCTGGAGTGGGAAATAAAACAATGGGAATGAACAACGTTGTTATTGCATCTGACTAGGGGAAGAATTGTTCATTTGGCTGAGTTATAGGCCTTCAGGTTCTGTGATAATATATTGTTTATTTTTGTATGCAAAAAGCCACAAAAAACCCCATAACCATCTGGGTTCATGAAAATTAATTGCTGACTTTGAGAATTCACTTTACCTGGTGCCCACTGTACAACCAGCTCCTGTAGCTAATCATATTATTAACTTTTTTATTTGTTTTGATGGTACTTCAACCAACCACTAGCTTGTTTCTTTTATTTGACTTGACTATGTTTTTGACATATGCAACATGCAAGTTTTCCTTTGCCACTGTTCATTTGGGCCAATATCAATCATACTCAGCTATTTTCTAATATTGGTATGATTCCAGTTGATTTTGTGTGTGAGAATGAAGGCTGGGTTTGACACCCTTTCCTGCTGTACTGGAGAATTTGCTATCCTGGAGTCTGTACACAAAATCACATTCAATATTCAGAGCTGTTCCATCCGCTGATAATGGGGTAACAAGTGTTCCTAGTGGGTTGCCCTGTACTAGTTTTCTGATAATTAACCATGGTCTCAGTAGTAGTTTTGGCAACTTCAATCCATGTTTTGTTTGTAGACAGGTTTGGTTTTTTTTTAATTAGATGAGGAGGTATACAATCTACCCTTAGCTTTGTTTCACACACTTGATCTGCAATCAGGTTTTCATTCCTTTTATGAATTTGTATGTTGAAAGTTAGTTTTCACGTTTGTGAGGCACACAAAAAGGCAATGTTTATCTAGCCCCTTTTTTTTTTAGCTAGAATTGATGACAAATCATTTAAAGCCAGCAGACCTCTGTCTACCATTCCAATCTTTTAATTTCTTGATATGAATCCAGCGTTCAGCAGAAGAGTGCTAGCATTCACGTTTCTGCAACTCAAACTTTAAGTGCTGATCCCCAGTCTTTACTGATCTAAACTTAGACCTGCTCTGGAGTAGTTTTTGACACTACTCTGTTGATACTTCAGACCCAGACATTCAACTCTTTGAGTTTCTCAAATTTTTTGTGCATTCCATTGCCACTGGGTTGCTGTCAGGACAGCTCTAGCAGGTTGCTGGTCCTTACTGATGGATAAAGCTCTCCATTCCAAGGACTGCTTCATGCACATATCGCTACTATGCACATATCGCTCCTCTTACTCCATTCGGACCTCAGACAAGTGTATTGGTGAGGACCAACTCAAGCTCATTACAATATGGGTCAGTAGGTCTACCAAGTTCCTAAAGGCTCATTTACATAGATAAGGGTTGGCCTCCCTCCATACATTTGTACTTTCTTGCTATATGTTAAACTCAGCAGAGTCTTGTGGTAAAGGAAATCAATCACAATGACATGGAGAAAAAAAGAAGTCTTTTTCACAAAGGTTCTGCAAACCCTGCTTGAATTCACTATGAACTACCAGAATAGAAAGGCTGCATGCAACTAAAGAGAATATGAGAAAGGAAAGCAGTCCCCTGACTTGTTTTTAACTTGGTATCTGCCTTCTTGCCTTTGGTATGGGAATATGTGGTGCTGTGGTGTTGGGAAATAAACAGATCTAGCTGGAAGATCTGCTTCTTTAGTCTCACAGCACAGAAACACTTGAATAAACACAAAATGTCCCTGGGAAGAGTCCTCCCAAAACTACTGCCAAGTGACAGAAGGATGAGTTTAAAGGTTGTAATGGGGGAGAGGAACAGAAGGGCATGTTCATTAATGCAAAATACAAGGAGAGAGCAGAAAGAGCCAGTCCTTAGGGAGGCAGAAGGAAGACTGATACTTCCTCAGCAACTGAGTAATGCCACTGAGTAATGCCACTGGGAAATATGGTAGTTTTTTTAACAGGATGCTTTTATCTTCTTGTTGATTTGGTTCTGGTTTTGTGCTGTGTTGTTTGTTTGTTTTTTTTTTTTCTGTTTTGATTTTGTTTTTTGTTTTTGGTTTTATTTTGGTTTGGTTTGGTTTTTTGGTTGGCTGGGTTTTTTTAGAGAAATTTCCCAGAAGTTTAGAAATAGTCAGAGCTTTGGCAGGTGCCTGTTAGCCCATATAATGCTTTCATTATATGTGGTACTGAGAGAAGGAGAATTTTAAAAGCCTACCTTAGCAAAGGAGAATTTTAAAAGCCTACCTTAGAAAAGGATATTTTACTGGAATCTAGAAGGTGATTCTTGCAATTCAGATTTGTGTCTATGCTTGAGCTGGGGGAAGAGGAAAGAAATTTTTCTCAAAAATAAGGTGGTGAAAAAAGCAATTCTTGACTAAATCCATATGGTCTCCTTTAAACCAAGAGGTGTCCATGATTTCACAGTAGTTTTCTTCTGCATTATTGAAGGCTATTTTCTAAGACATAGCATTTAATAAATAAAGTGGTTCATTGAGAGAGAAGACAGATGTAATCCTCAAGCACTAAAGAATCTCAATATACATGAACAGATTTTTCTGACCTGGTGGGGGTAGATTGGCAATATTTTGCCTCTACAACATAGACTTGCCTGTAGAGCACGATGCTACTTAGCATCAGAAAGTATTCATGGCTACAAAATGCTTAGTGTTACACACAGAAGTATGTATTAGTGTTACAAAACACTACTATTATTATTAAAACACTATTATTATTAGAAGTATTAGTGTTACAAAATGCACTGTGTTACATACAGAACAGAAACCTCAATACAAGATGTCCAAAGTTTAAAATCTTGCACAACTGACATGAAAGTGCAAGGGTGGGTTATGAGGCAAGTATTGTTGCTAATATGAAAACATGGTGTGTTGCAATAGCAGGAACAGGTGCTTCCAAAAAAATTTCATCTCCTATCAAAAAGTCATTTGTTATGATACAAATAGCTGATAGATTTCAGACAACATTAATATAGAGCTAAAGACATATGGTCTTAAAAGTAAAATACAGCTGCATGCCATCAGGAATTAAGACACAGCTCCCCGTGCAAATGGATCAAATCCCACAGCATCAGTGTGGAGATGAGGCACAACACTGAGCTGAGAGAGAATTCCAGAGGACTGCTATGAAATCATGCAAACTTCCAGGTCTTTGCTTATGAATAAAAGATAAATATGTGCTCACCAAGCAAAGAAGGCCATTATGTTGAAAATTTTAGCAGCAATTTAGTTGCTGACAATCATGGAGGGCACATAAAGCTAGAAGATACTATATTATTCTACCCATTTGGGACACTCTACTTAGATATAGAATACTTAAAATAAGCCTTTCAGGGGTTAAGCAAACACTGAGAAAGCTTACCTTTTGAGAAAATTAGTACCTGGCCTAGAAAACTTGAAGATGTCTGAAAAAGATGAAATAGTGCAATGGCTCGTTCCCTAAAATGTTTGTTTAAAGCTTGTTTTTAATTTTAAAACCTTCTATCCTAGCAAAGGTTTAGTTACAAATCTGGAATTAGGTGTTTAGACACTTACTTAGCTCCTTCTAGCTTTTGGAATCATCCTACGTACCAATCCTGTCCTATGGCATTTTCCATTCAGATAGGGGTAAAGAGGCTTGCATTTCTGAACTTCTTTCCACTGAACATAGCAAGATAAAACAAGACAAAAGCAAAATTCACTAAATGCCCAATTATAAAGCGCTTATACGTCCATCTCATGCCAGAATTTCTTCTGTGAAATGCTTCCACAGAAATACCAGGACCTCTTTCTACTTCAAGGATGACTAAGAATTAAGGAGTGTCATTCCACCCCCAAACCTAGTTCTGTAGGAATGTAGAACTTTCTGGCTGCAGTAAACTCCTTTGCTTGTAACTGGAGAGCTGACTGCCCTTTCTCACTTAGCCTGAGACCAAAATATCAAATATTTGCCTGATCCTTCTGCATCACCTTGCAAGATACTTAAGTTCTAAGAGCAGATCACATCAAAAACGTTTGATCTTGGAGTTCAAGGTGAAACAAACTCAAAACGGACTTGATTTCATGCCCTTTGATTCTTCTGGCATTGGTTGTGTTGGCAGTTCCTTTCTGCTTTAAGACTGTTGGCTGTAGAAGTATCCTTCAGATGGAGGCTGGATTTCCTTGAACTCATTCTAGTCTGTAACTACAGAGGCAGAGGTGGGTGTGAGTTCTGATGATGGGTTGAAGATCTAAGCACACTGAGCATAATTTTAAGTGAAAAAAAATGCTCTGTGTCTTCAAGAGATATATGAAAACATGACAAGAAAACAAATTTTAGTTCATTTCACACGTTGTTTGTTCAGGAGAGGACGTGATAAAAAAAGAATATTATGAGGGGAAGGGAGTGGCTGGGCAGATAAACCACCTCTGCAATGCTTAGATCTAAATTTTGGCATGATGTCTGAACAGAAGTCTCTTAAGGTGAAATACACCATATGCTGCCTGGCATTGTGTTACTTTTAGTTGGGCAAAATGCATGTAAAAAGGAAAGGCCAGGTTTTGTCTGGAAACACTTCCCTTGCAAAGTATTCCAGCTTAAGCAAATAGCTTTGCTAAGGTCTGCTCAAAAGCCTGCAGAAGTCAGAGACAGGCCTTAGTCCCTTGCAGAGACCTTGCTGCCATGCCTAGATGCATGCTGGAACTGTGCAGTCAGGAGCCTGTGCTTGCAGTTACCCACTCAGGTGTGCACCTGCTGCAGCAGGACCAATCGCTTCATAGAGGAATCCACTTATTCATGTTTACTGTCTTGCTGTGGTACAAATTCTAGCAAGCCTTCAACACTAACTGGCTTTTCATGGCCAGAGTTCAATGTATTCAGACTCCTTCTACTCTTTAATCAATATCTTTCTATTGCTCACCTGTCTTATTTCACCATTTGTAATTTAGCATGTAAAACAATTACACCTTCTTCCCTTCTCTAGTGTACACAGATACGTTTCCACTAATTACAGCCCCCAATATCTTAAGAGAGATCCTATGTAATATTTTCAATGACTGCAGCCATCCTTTAGCTCAGGAATGGAGTTCGAGGTGCAACTCTACATGTGTCAGAGACACTGTCACACAGGTTTGCCTTTGAAAAATGGTTAGACTCCTGAGAAGTTTACTTTGCACTGGAAAAGTGTTGGATTGCTCCTAATATTAAGGCTCTAGTCCTCTTTACAGTATGACCACTTGCTAGTAAAAAAGGGGTTTTGAAGATACAGAAATTATATCCTTAAGTAGGATTGCCAACTCTCACACTATTATTATGTGTCTCAGAGTATTGCACTTGAAGTCCTAACTCCTCAGGGCAGGTGCTTGGGTGAAGGTTTCATCTTTCTTTCTTTTCCCCCCCTTTTTTTAATTTATTTTTTTTTTCATTTCAAAGAGGTATTTCTAGCTCCTAAATTTATAAAGAAAATCTTTAAAATTTCATCTTGATCAAACAAGATTAAAAGGCAAAGGAATGCATGTAAGAATTATAATAATAAAAATCAGATCTTTGGACAAAGATTCTGAACTAACCCCATTTCCGGAAGGCAGCAAAGGACTGACCATATCAAGGGACAGAATAGTCTACTAAGCTTCTAAAGACAAAGAATTTTTGTGAGTTTATTGACTGGTATTAACCCATGTAATTATTTTAATCTCCTTTATTCCAGTCATTCACTGAGTTTTCAGGATGCTGACACTGACCAGATGTTTGGGTTGATACTGTAATAAAAAATATGTGTGGAGCTTTGTAACAACACCTATAATTAAGGCTTCCTAACCTTCAGTATTTTAAGATCCTGGTTTTGATTTCATATAATTTGCCAGATTATTTAGACTGAAATTACTCAGGTTCTTGACTGGGATGGAATCTTTTTCTAAGTAAATTTTCATCTGTAGTATTCAGCTGCTTCCCAGAATTGGTCTAAGGGGAAAAGCTTATGTGAAAACAGTTTGCATAAAGCCAGTTGAATTGGTTTCACTAACCAGTGCTAGAATCTGCCTGCTTTGCACCAGAAACCAGAGCTTTGTCAAGAAACAGGCACTGCTGAGAAAATTTGTTCAAATTTGGCTTGTTTGGAGCTCCTGCAAATCACAAGGTCACAGATGTTTGCCCAACCTTAGGTTAAAAAACTGCTGCTCTTCTGCAGCTTCCCATAGTAGTCAGTACTAGTACTTTGCTCTCGTTAGAGTGAAAGAGTCTATCTGAATATCTAGTTAAAATCTTGATTGTGGTAAAGTAAGCTTAATTCTTCTTATACTATGGTGGGTCGACATAAAGAATAACTGATCACTGTCCTTTTCAGAATAACCTTTTATGTATTGGAAGACTGCTATCATGTCCCTGCTCAGCCTTCCCTTTTCTAGACTAAACAAACCCAATTCCTTCAACCTTTCCTCATAGTTCCAGTTTTCTAAACCTCTTATCATTCTCGTTACTGCCCCTCTGGCTGCTTTCCAGTATATCTACATCTTGTCTTTTTCACTGTGCAGTGCCCCAGACTGGACACAATAGCAGTAACACAGGATAATTACCCCTCCTGCTTCAAATACAATATTCCTTGGAATATGACTCAGAATGAAAATAAATGCATATTCAATTTGTCCTGCACTGTGACCTTCCTCTTTGTGTGGTTGCCTACTCCTTTACTACAGTTTTACTAGCGTTTTACTTCTTCCTAAGTATAGGGCATTGCATTTGTCTTCACTGAATTTCATTTGGTTAAGTTTAGACAATGCCTCCAATTTATCAAGGTCATTTTAAATTCTTATCCTAGCCTCTTAAAAGCTTTTAGCTCTCTCCTGTTTGACATCGTCTGCAAATTCTACACATTTTCTCTTTTTTCCATTATCCAAATCATTAACAAATATATCAGATAGACTAAACATTACAGAACCTGGTAGGACAACACTTGAAATGCCTTCCCAGCATAATATTAAGTAGTAAAATTACTTTTTACACACCCTTGATGGGTGTGTGACCTCACATATTTACATGCTCCTGTTTTCAGTAGAAACAAGTATTTCAAGAGCAGAAAAGAGGAAGCAAAACTCCTGGCCAAGGAATCCACCTGTCTGCTGCTGCAGTGATTACTTAGTTAATCTTCCCCAGGAAGAGAAGTGACATGCTATTGTGGGTATGGGGGGGAGGAAGCCAAGGGGCTAGAGAAAACCTGTAAGAGGCAGAAGGACTAGTTAATAACCACTGCACACTTCAACTGGGCAGGTAATGCAGCGAGCAGAACTTAACCATCTGCTCTGGCAAGTAAACCTGCAACCTGCCACAGAAGATAAGCTGCTGGTGTTAGCTCAGCAGCAGGGGTGGTGAAGCTGTAGTATCAGGCTGCTGAAGACTGCTGTATGTGTTCAAGAATTGGGATGGTTGTTTGGGTGGACAGGTTATTGTACAGAAAAAAAAAAACCAACATATATATATATATATATATATATACACCAGATAAATCTGTGAAGTTTGTAACATCAAACATTCAGAACTCACAAATCACAGTAATTCACTGCTGATGAAAATTACCCCCTCTCTGGTTAGGCTTTACAAAAGTTTATAATACCTTGATTTTCCAGTAGGGCTCTGACTTAAGGAATATGGTATTAAAGAGCAAGTACTTAGGTAATATTATTGCTATATTACTGCTTTTCTTCATATTTCAGTATGTTTCAACATGCCATATTTATCACACAGTTGGTGCTTACGTAACACATGCTGACAGTGGATTACACTTCATAAAATTAGCTTTCTTTTCAAGCATTTAATTTTGTGGCATGTTAAGTACAATTCTGAGCAAAACCAAGATGATGAGGGGAAAAAAAAAAGAGAACTGGCAAATTAGATCTAAAATATATGAAGTCTATGCATTTATTTTCTTTATTTACAGATTAAGATAGTTCTTCTGGAAGAGGTTGAATGAAGGTGTATGGTATTAGGGAAAGAGAAACTTTTTACAATGAATGGTGATCAAAGGATGTGATGGAGAAATCGCCATTACTGACTGATGCAGGACATGTTTTATAAGTATCACCTGTCAGCCCAATCAAATGTACACTTGTGATCACTACTCAACAGTCCAGGCACCTGGAAGACAGAAAGAAACATGCAGCTACTGCTCACTTGCACAGGTGGACTTGCCTTATAGGCAGCCATGAAATAAAATATTTATACGAAATCACCGTTATTCTAGTTGTGTAAAACGTCCTTAAAGGTTTGTGGTATAAATCCTTAAAGATTTATGGTTGTCAAGAGATAAACGATCTATTTTAGGAGATGGCTGATTGATTACTGAATCTACTGGTCCTTCTAAGACTGGAGCTTCCTTGAAACAAGTAAAACACAAAGAACATGGAATCCTGCTTCTTTGCCTTTAGATATTTTTTGTTTGTACTCATGATGGGAAAGACAAAAACTTGTTCATCAACCAGCAGTGTTAAGAACACCCTTTTGCAAGCTACAGAGACATTTTAGCATTATGCTGAACTGGATGTCCTCTTACTAATGACATAAATCCACCCTAGGCAGAAGTAGGGACATTGGCATAATGTCATGAGTTACAGAAGCTTTGAAACTGATCCAGTTCTTAAGCAAACATACAGAGTTGAACAGGCTTTGGAATTGTATCCTCTCACACTGCTTTTATGCTGTTTACTTCTGTGATAATTCTAATGGTAGAGTTAATAATGGATATATTATGTAAAGGTAATGTTCCCCTCAGATTCATCATAGATGTGGTCCCATCTACCAAAAGCAAGAACTGATTCTGAGTAAATTTTAGGTGCCCATTGAGCCAGTTATCCTGAAGTTTATAGCCTGAATTCTCTCAGGGGTCAATGGAAAGAGTCTGAAAGCCTGCAAAATTTCCAGGCACAGGCAGACACATTTGCCCTCTGGAAGCATTCACAAACACCTACTTCTCTCCACTGACTATATAGGAAATTTGGCACTTTCTTTCAGGGGACAGGTTACTAAACTTTAGGTACAGGTTAGGAAGTGATGTGCACAAGTACATATTCGGTTTCTGCTTTGCAAACAAGGGAGAGGCATTGTGCGCTCTAACACATGCAGTGCATTGAAGAAAGTCTAAGGGCAGTGGGCCTTAATCTCATTTCAGCCAGGTGTTAGCCTGGGGTAACGCAGTAACGACAGTACAGTCTTGCCAACTTAGCACCTGTGCAGTGAGATCAAAACCGAGTCCATTAATACTGCATTTAGAGCTGGCTAGAGAACAGCACTCCCACTTCATGATCATTTTGAAGGTTGCAGAATTGTTTTTTTTTCCTGTATTGGAATGAAAACAAAACCTTCCAAGCATTTTGTCAGAATGTATTTGAATGTAAAAATATATTTTCTGATCAAAAAGATAAAGTTCCGGTCTGCTCTCTCTCTTTCTCAGTCTTAGATGCATCCCCCCTGACAGGTCAACACAATCACTTTTCCATAAGGCGTCAAGACTCGGCAGAATAGTTTGGTTGGCAAGAAACTGCAGCAAAAGGACTTTCCAGCCACAGCCATGGGTCCATTGCACGCAAAGATATAACAAACAGAAAACAGAGAATAGGTAAGATCAAAAAGATACCAAAACAATGGTTTCACTTTAATCAAATCCTTTCTTGAGGCTTGACAAAGCTTCTATAAATGTGTGTATATTTTCTGGTTTTGTTTTTAATGTCCTTTTCTATTGGCTTGTCCACTTGTGACTTGCAGCTGAGACTACAAGAAGAAGTGCCAAAACACCATGGGAAAGACCATACCTTCTATTTTTCTGACCAAAGAGTGGTATCCTTAAGAGGAAACAAGCTGGTTCTCACGATATTTCTAGCTGATGCCAGGCTGGGTCACACACTAGTTTACAGTGTTGCCAGTCCAAGCTAAAGACAACAAAGAGTACAGGATCTGCAGAGCAAGGAGAAGTCCTGGGCTATTTCTCAGATGTTTTTGAATGGCCATAAAGACAAGTGGTTGTTTTCGCTTTTGGGTAGGCGTATGCAGGCTGACGTTTAGCCTTTCAGGCACAGTACTCTGGCTAGTGACTTTTGGTTACTGAATATCAAGTCCCTCTCTTTTTTTTCCTTTCTGTCCAGAACAAGAGCTCAGAAAATTGTACTGACTCTGAAAGCATTAATTCAGGCCTGTTAAATTGCTACTCTGTGCTTTTAATGTCAGAAGTATTTTCCAGAAATGGATGTGTCACCTAATGTGTTCCTTTATTTAGAAACAAACAAATATTTCCTGGAGATCGCTGGATAGTGGTTATATAAAATGCCATATTTACCCCTGTATGACTCCTGCTACAGTAAAGAAAGTTCTTGTATTGATATTTAAGAGCAGCTACTGTAGACCATCAAATACTGTCAAATTTTGTTATCATTCTTCCTCTTATCCCTCTCCCCTTACTTTTCTACTTAAATAGACTGGACATTCAGAGCATCTCATGCATGTTGGAGGAATTTCTTGATTCTGGCAATAAGCTGATATAGCAGCAATCTCCCCCACAAGCAGTCCAGCAGCAGGAGAGAGAAGGCTTTGGACTTGCTGTCTTTAGAGAATATTTGTATCAACTCAAGCTGCAGTAGAAGTAGACAAAGCACACACTAAAGGCAGCAAAATAATCAGTGACGCACTAGTTCCCTTTAAGTCAAGCTGAGATAACGACTAATAATACAAACTACTAATTACACAAAATCAAAACTTAAAACTAACAAGTGAGGAATGTGAACTACAGATAGATGTTCACTGATGCTTGCTCTTACAAATCCATCAGCCCACAGGAAAGCCTAAAACACAGGAGCATGTTTCTCCCCTAACATGAGACTCTGGGAGTACAGGATGCCTTTCCTACCCTGTATATATGATTTCTAGGGAGCAACAGGTGAGGCTGAGGGCCTTGGCTATGCCTTCCAGAATCTCAGTGGACTAAGAATCTCTTCATCCTGCATATCTAAAAATCTGGTGTCATGGGTTAAGGACTGGAATAAAAAACTTCATCCCTGTGGCACAATGGGAAATACATTCATAAAGTATTTCATTCATTCACATTTCATTTTGCATACATTCATAATGTATTCATAATGGGAAATACAATCACAAAACATTTTCTAGGTGGGAGAGAAAAACACATCTCAGGAAACTGATGGATGCTGTGAAAAGGATCATCTTCAATATTAGGGACTATGGCAAATCGTATCCTTGTTCCTGCATTGGGTATGTTTTCTAACCTTGTCTTCTCCATGTACAACAAAGGGTGGGCTATTGGGCAGTACAGGTGTCTGTAAGTGACTGTTATGGCAGTAAAGACACAGGTGAGTGCCTGCTACTGAACTGGTCACACTTCTAAGTCAATGGAGAGACTAATCAATGAAGTATTTAGGAAAAATTCATGCATAGGTACTTAAAAGAGACAGGATAACTTGTGCTCCTAAAGTGCATGGTGTTTAATTTTTTCACAGATCACAAGAGCAACTTGGCTTCCTACCTCTGATATAGGTATCTATGTTGTAAGCCTGAATTTAGGTGACATGAATCCTGCCCAAAAGGACATGCACCTTTGAAAATGAAGAGCCAAACAGTCAAACAAAAAATCAAGCAGAGAAGCATGACAGTAAGAAATTTTTGCCACCAGACAATTTCTTCCTGGGAAGACACAAGGGTATTAATTTGCTTTGACTAGCATATAATTAGGAAGTAAACAGATGCACTACAGGTGCAAGGCAGTGGAAGTAGTCTACATGAGATGAGCATATAGTAGAGACACAGTAAAGTTGGCTTAGTGAGAGTGGGTTGCATATTATTACATTCCTGAAACAATAGAATGATTAGAATCTTCATAGAAATTCAGACTATAGATACAGTATTAGTTTAATCATAGTGGTGGAGCCAAACACTTAGAAATGCAAGACAGTGGAGAAAATGCACTGTTTCTAAGTAGAAAAAGAAATGAATCATTGTGTTATTTTAAAATGAAATACATGAATTGATAATTGAAAGCTGCACCATAGAAATATTTGGTATCAATACAATTTGCTAAACAAAAGAAAAAATACTATTTTGATGTGTGACAGTAAGAAAATACTATCTAACATGTACATATTTCATTTCAGTTATTATTATTTACTCATGATTTATTACCCCTGTGCAAAGCATAGCTGTAACGATCATAGAGATGACTTAAAAGTTTCCAATGACAATTTTTTCATCTTGTTTTCCCTGAAATTATGGTCCTATTCAATCCCAAGATTAAAGTATTCTCTTACTATGAAGCAAGCTGAAATGCTTCAAAGGAAATGCAGGAGCACTGAATTATACTGATTCCAATAAAAGTTTCAGCAAAATTTTTGTTCTTAAACGGAAAGTTTCATAGAAGATGAAGTGTATATATCCAATATCATAGAATCATAGAATAGTTAGGATTGGAAAGGACCTTAAGATCATTTAGTTCCAACCCCCCTGCCATGGGCAGGGACACCTCACACTAAACCATATCACAAAAGGCCTCGTCCAACCTGGCCTTGAACACTGCCAGGGATGGAGCATTCACAACCTCCCTGGGCAACCCATTCCAGTGCCTCACCACTCTACCAGGAAAGAATTTCCTCCTTATATCCAATCTAAACCTCCCCTGTTTAAGATTTAACCCGTTACGCCTGGTCCTGTCACTACAGTCCCTAATGAAGAGTCCCTCCCCAGCATCCTGGTAGCCCCCATTCAGACACTGGAAGGCTGCTATGAGGTCTCCATGCAGCCTTCTCTTCTCCAGGCTGAACAGCCCCAACTTTCTCAGCCTATCTTCATATGGGAGCTGCTCCAGTCCCCTGATCATTCTCATGGCCCTTCTCTGGACTTGTTCCAACAATTCCATGTCCTTTTTATGTTGAGGACACCAGAACTGCACACAATACTCCCAGGTGAGGTCTCATGAGAGCAGAGTAGAGGGGCAGGATCACCTCCTTTGACCTGCTGGTCATGCTCCTTTTGATGCAGCCCAGGATACGGTTGGCTTTCTGGGCTGCAAACACACACTGCTGGCTCATGTTCATTTTCTCAACGACCAGCACCCCCAAGTCCTTCTCCGCAGGGCTGCTCTGAATCTCTTCTCTGCCCAACCTGTAGCTGTGCCTGGGATTGCTCCGACCCAGGTGTAGGACCTTGCACTTGGCATAGTTAAACTTTGTGAGGTTGGCATCAGCCCGCCTCACAAGCGTGTCAAGGTCCCTCTGGATGGTATTCCTTCCCTCCAGCGTATCAACCGAACCACACAGCTTGGTGTCATCGGCAAACTTGCTGAGGGCACACTCAATCCCACTGTCCATGTCACCAACAAAGATAATGAACAAGACTGGTCCCAACACCAATCCCTGAGGGACACCACTCGTTACTGTTCTCCAGCTGGACATTGAGCCATTGACCACAACTCTTAGCATGCAGCCATCGAGCCAGTTCTTTATCCACTGAGTGGTCCATCCATCAAATTGATGTCTCTCCATTTTAGAGACAAGGATGTCATGTGGGACAAGTGTCGAACATTTTGCACAATTCCAGGTAGATGGCATCAAGTGCTCTACTGGTGTCCATCAGTTCCGTAGCCCCATCATAGAAGGCCATCAAATTGGTCAGACAGGATTTTCCCTTAGTGAAGCCATGCTGGCTGTCACCAAGCACCTTGTTGTTTTTCATGTGCCTTAGCATGCCTTCCAGGAGAATCTGCTCCATGGTCCCACCAGACACAGAGGTGAGACTGACTGGTCTGTAATTCCCCGGGTCATCCATTTTCTCCTTGAAAATGGGGGTTATATTTCCCTTTTTCCAGTCGTTGGGAACTTCACCTGACTGCCATGATTTTTCAAGTATGATGGCCAGTGGCTTAGCAACTTCATTCGCCAGCTCCTTCAGGACCCGTGGATGGATTTCATCAGGTCCCATGGACTTGTGCACATTCAGGTTTTTAAGATGGTCTTGAAACAGATCCTCTCCTACAGTGGACCCAAGGTCTTCCTTCTCACAGTCCCTGCGTCTTCCTTCCAAGACTTGGGTGGTGTGGTCAGAGCCTTTGCCAGTGAAGACTGAAGCAAAGAAATCATTCAGAACCTCAGCCTTCTCCAAATCCAGGGTAGCTAACTCTCCCGATAGGTTCCAGAGGGCCCTACATTGTCCCTAGTCTGTTTTTTATTTGATACGTACCTATAGAATCCCTCCTTGTCATTCTTAACATCCCTAGCCAAGTTTAGTTCTAACTGCGCCTTAGCTTTCCTAACCTGGTCCCTAGGTTCCCGGACAACATCCCTGTACTCTTCCCAGGCTGCCTGTCCTTGCTTCCACTTTTTATAAGCCTCTTTTTTCATTTGAATTTTCCTCAGAAGCCCCTTATCCATTCAAGGAGGTCTCCTGGCCCTCCTGCTACACTTCCTTCTATCCGTATGCAACACTCCTGAGCTTGTAGCAGGTGATCCTTGAATATCAACCAAAAGTCTTGGGCCCCCCTGCCCTCTAGGGCTATATCCTATGAAACCTTACTAAGCAGGTTCCTGAAGAGGCCAAAGTCTGCTCTCTTCGAAGTCTAAGTCTCTTCTAAGTCTTCTAAGTCTGCTTCTCTAAGGATAGGGTAGGAGATGGGGTACATGGGTGGTATAGTAATGGCATACAGCTATACTGAAGCGATTTGAAATTGGATGACTATAATATCTCTATAATTTCTGGCAAGTCAATCCAATTTCCTCAAAATATGAGCCTGACTGGTGTTTATAGGAAAAGTCTTTAACACAGATTGGCATGGTATAGGGAATCTTCAGGTGGAGTCAATAACCTTTGAATTATGAATTACATGACTTAATCTCCTTTTTAATGCCTTTTTTTCATGGGTGGAGTGATGTAAAAGTAAACGTATCCATGTAAGTGGGTGTCAAGCCTCAGAACAGAGGTATGTCCTGAGACATAATAAAGCAAATACGTCTGTTTTGACAGTGGACATGCAGTGTTGGGAGGACTAGGAAAGGTAGCTGTAGTCAGCACTTTCTGTTACTGTTATGAACCTTGTCTCCAAAGCTCTGCTCCTTGCTGCTGCTTCTCAAGCCAGTTCCTTCTGTTACCTCCACCTCCTCAGGCTTGAACCCAAAAATCCCATGGCTGGCTCACATAGCCTCTGAAGCCTGGCCTCCTAAGCTGGTTGTCCACAGCCTACCAGAGCTTCCTTGTGCTGCATACACATTGAACTCTGCAGCTCCCTCTTTCATGGAGAAAACCCTCCTTCCATAAATAGTTTCTCTCTTGTCAGCAATGCAGGAAGAAACCAAGGCCTAGAAATATTCCATATACTGGCTTACCAAGAATCTCACTGGGAGGTGGGTGTGTTTGTATATGTGGGGAGACTCACAAGATAAGTACAGACAAAGAAGATTACTTTGAGTCTGGTGGGGGCCATGCCTGTGAAATCTTCTCAAAGGTCTTTTTGTGACGTCTGTCACATGTTTCAGTTCATATTTATTGAGCTTGTGGTTTAGCTAAGCATTTATATCTTTAAGAGTAATAATTTGAAATCTCCACTTGTCTTTCTGATTGCCATGGTTATGACAGGGCAACTCTTAAACTATTTTTGGAGCAGACTCTTTTTTAAAATTTTTGTTCTGAGTCAAAACTTTATTCCAAACTGGGTTTAAGTGACCCTTGTGTCTCTGGTGAAATCCTATCAGAGCCTACAGAGCTTCTGTCCTGTGTTCCAAACTAAGCATTGCTGAAACAATGAATTTAAATGAATGCATCTTGCATTGGGCTTTAGTTGATAGTTTTTTTTCAATGAGCTGGTATAGCATTCCTTTCTAGTTGATATATTGATGTCATTGTGCCAGAATGGTTAGGTTTCCAGCCTCGAATTTCAGATCTTTCTTTTCTTGTTTGATCTGAGACAGCAATATTTTACACAAAGGGTCTGATCCTGCATACATGTAAATCAAAGTGAAAACATCTATTTACTTCTGTTGTGTAGAAATATTTCCACAGTAACCGATGGCTCCGTCGGATTGACACTGAATCACTAAATTAAGAAACATGCTGTCAGGTTCCAACTTAGTTTTCACTAGCACAAGGCTTCAGTGGTTGCCTGGCCCCTGGCCCTTGACAGCAACTCACAGTCAACACAATTCAGTCAGCCCCAAGTAGAGCCCACGTGTAGTTTTAAGCCTGCCTATAGTTTTATTGGTGTGCTCTACCCTCCTGCAGAGAGAATACACCACTTCCTAAGAATACTGACTGATAAAGAAATAGATTCAAGATCCCTGAGGTCAGACAAAGCACAGTTGAGGCACGGTAATAGTAACCTAAATTTATATTGGTTGCAGTCCTGAGGGGAATTATCTAATGTACG
Organism: Neopsephotus bourkii; assembly: GCF_033783945.1. NCBI lineage: Eukaryota > Metazoa > Chordata > Aves > Psittaciformes > Psittacidae > Neopsephotus > Neopsephotus bourkii. The sequence continues at coordinate 7,514,511 of NW_026902113.1, forward strand.
GAAAGACAGAGAGAAGAAGAGAGGGAAGAGAAAAGGAGATTAGAAGTAGAATTAGTCACCACACTGGGTCATGTGGTGTCCCATGGATCTGTCGGCAGTGGGTGCACACATGGGTTCTTCAGTGATGCTCTTTTGTAGCTACAATTTCACTGAGTCATCCTGCATGAGCCATTTTATGCCAATCGCCTTTGCGAGGGGAGGGGGCATTCATGGCTGGCATTGAAGTGTGGTCGATTATTCTTGATGAATCTCCAAATAAGGCATTGTCCCACGAGGACTTCTTAGCCCCCTAATACATGGTCTCTGTGGCCGTGACAGTCCTTGTCTGGTTGGCCATTTTGAGCAGAAGGTAAAACTTGAAATGGCAGCAGATTTTCTGAGGCATCACAAAAGATGGTGGATGCAAGTCCCAAACATGCGTTTACATCTTTTCACTTGAAAATGCCCTAAAAAGCAAGTACCATTGTATGCATCTTGAAAAAAAAAAAAAAAATTATTATTTTCTTACTGTTATAAAAAAAATCCTGTTTTCTGCAAACTGAGCTACAGAAGTTTGGTCCAAATGTGAGACAAAAAATGGTTTTTGCCTAGCCCTATGGTTTTATGAAACAAGTATACATGAAAATTGTTTTTCCTCCAGCAATGTTTGTAACAACAATAGTTATATTACAGTGCACTATATCTTTTCTCTCTATTTTGTGTTCATTTATGGTCCTTAATATCGTCATCACTAGGAAGAATTACATGGTATTTCTAAAGTGAAATGTAAGCGCACAATGAACATACATAGAATAATGACAAACAGCTCAGAGATGAAGTTACACAAATTCAAAATTGTGATCAGACACATTTTTTGCATGAGTCTAACAAAATATGATCCTAACAGCATGATCCTTTTGGAACAGCTCGACAAAGGGTATAGCAGATGCTCCATCAACAATTTCTAAGAAAGATAGTTGTGGTTCAGCTCAAGAATCACTGTGTGAGATTTCACGGCCTGTGTTTTTATTGAGAATACCAGTCATAGAATCGTAGAATAGTTAGAGTTGGAAAGGACCGTAAGATTATCTAGTTCCAGCCCTTCTGCCATGGTTATCTTGTTGTTGCATTAAAATCTGTTAACCTTCCAGTAACACAATGGACATTAGTCAGGACTCAAACCCTGCTAAATTTTACAAATGAGACAAAGATGTCTTTCAGACTGTAGATTGAAGACATAGACTGCCTTGAGTCCACTAGTAAATTCAGTCAGAAAAAGTGTTTTGATATGGTTGAGAGCAGGGGAATAAAGATGGCAGATACTACCGCAGAAAGGAGACTATGTCTTGATAATCTGCCACCCTGTCAAAGATTTCTGGGCCAGACAGGTAAAGCAGCTGAAAATGAGCTTTAGCATGGCATAGTGTGAGTTTTCCCTATATGACTAGTGGAGTGATAATTAAGTAGGAAGGAGAAGATGATTTGATTTCTCTGCATGTTAGCTAATCAATTACTGTTAATTGCATTATCTATAACACCTTGGCATGTCTACATTGAAAAGAGTGAGACTGCAGAGGCTGGTGCAACAGGGGAAAGGGCCTGCTGGAGAAAGAAGGAAAGCCAAATCATTTGCCAGAATGGATGTTGTGAGATACCCCAATGTCTGTGTATCAGCATCCTGAAAGGGGGAAAATAATACCGTCTGCTTTTTGGTGGAGAAAAGACAAGGACCCTCTCCTGGGGATTGAACAAAACCAAGATAAGTGGGTTTGAATTTGCTGCATTTCTGAAGGTAAGCATTATTCAAGATACTAAACTCAACAAGAAGGATAACTGGTTGAAGACCAGATAAAAAGTAAGATGTCTAGAGGATCTAATAGTCTTCTCACTCAGTTTATTACATGGTGTACAGACAGTATTCTCAGAATACTGACCTAATCCGTGTTTCTCTTGTCTGCCACAAGATCGCATCCCAGTGACATGGGAAGGAAGATAAGTTTCAGTGGAAGCAAAAATAAAGGAGAGATTTTCCATATAGTAATGTTCACATCCTGAGACCTGAAATTCTGCACAATGTGGTGCTTTTGCACACCTGATTGGCTGGGAAGACTTTGGATCTAAAACATTAAACCGACATGAACTTCAGCGGGAATCCATTGTGGGAATCTGAACTTCTCCAGGAGTACTGGAGATGAGGAATGGCTTAGAGACCAGTTGAGCAGTCTGGACATCCATAAATCCATAGGTCCAGATGGGATGCACCCGCAGGTGCTGAGGGAACTGGCGGAGGTCATTGCTAGACCGCTCTCCATCATCTTTACCAAGTCTTGGGAAACGGGAGAGGTGCCTGAGGACTGGAGGAAAACAAATGTCACTCCCGTCTTCAAAAAGGGCAAGAAGGAGGACCCGGGTAACTATAGACCAGTCAACCTCACCTCCATTCCTGGGAAAGTGATGGAACACCTTATCCTTGGTGCCATCTTAAGGCATATCAAGGATAAGAGGGTTATGAGGGGCAGTCAACATGGCTTCACCAAGGGGAAGTCATGCTTGACCAATCTCATAGCCTTTTATGAGGAAATAACACGGTGGATGGATGATGGCAGAGCGGTGGATGTGGTCTACCTTGACTTCAGTAAAGCGTTTGACACAGTCTCCCAAAGCATCCTCGCAGCTAAATTGAGGAAGTGTGGTCCAGATGATCGGGTAGTGAGGTGGACTGTGAACTGGCTGAAGGAGAGAAGCCAGAGAGTTGTAGTCTATGGGGCGGAGTCTAGTTGGAGGCCTGTATCTAGTGGAGTGCCTCAAGGGTCGGTACTGGGACCAGTATTATTTAATATATTCATCAACGATTTAGATGAGGGAATTGAGTGTACTATCAGCAAGTTTGCTGATGACACTAAGCTGGGAGGGGTGGCTGACTTGCCAGAAGGCTGTGCTGCCATCCAGCGAGACCTGGACAGGCTGGAGAGTTGGGCGGGGAATAACTTGATGAAATATAACAAGGGAAGGTGTAGAGTCATGCATCTGGGCAGGAACAACCCCAGGTTCCAGTATAGGTTGGGGAACGACCTGTTAGAGAGCAGTGTAGGGGAGAGGGACCTGGGGGTCCTAGTGGACGACAGGGTGACCATGAGCCGACACTGTGCCCTTGTGGCCAAGAAGGCCAATGGCATCCTGGGGTGTATTAGAAGGGGGGTGGTTAGTAGGTCGAGAGAGGTCCTCCTTCCCCTCTACTCTGCCCTGGTGAGACCTCATCTGGAATACTGTGTCCAGTTCTGGGCCCCTCAGTTTAAGAAGGACAGGGACCTGCTGGAGAGAGTCCAGCGCAGGGCAGCTAAGATGATTAAGGGAGTGGAGCATCTCCCTTATGAGGAAAGACTGAGGGAGCTGGGTCTCTATAGTTTGGAGAAGAGGAGATTGAGGGGTGACCTTATTAGTGTATATAAATATATAAAGGGGGAGTGTCACGAGGATGGAGCCAGGCTCTTCTCAGTGGCAAACAATGATAGGACAAGGGGCAATGGGTACAAACTGGAACACAAGAGGTTCCACTTAAACTTGAGAAGAAACTTCTCAGTGAGGGTGACAGAACACTGGAACAGGCTGCCCAGGGAGGTTGTGGAGTCTCCTTCTCTGGAGACATTCAAAACCCGCCTGGACACGTTCCTGTGTAACCTTATCTAGGTGTTCCTGCTCCAGCAGGGGGATTGGACTAGATGATCTTTTGAGGTCCCTTTGAATCTCTAACATACTGTGATACTGTGATACTGTGATGAAATTCTGGAGCATAGATACATGGAGATCAAAGAGCTCTTTAATTTGAAAGGTCACTCTGTCAGAACTATTGCATGTACATATTATGGGTTAAAGTGTTACAGATTACATAAAAATAAATCTAAAAGACCACTCATACATATCAAATTCCTCTGAAACTAAGGGTTTGAGCAAATTAGGACATAGATAAAACCATTTATGGTTTTGAGTATATAACACTCTACTGAGGAACTTGCCAGACCAAAATTACCATTTCTCATGAAAAGTTTAATAGGAACAGTATGCTTCTGTAAATTTGAAACCGTATTCTCTTCCTGTACAACTCCATCTCACACAGCACCAGCTTTTGCCAGTTCCATTATCTGGCATTTCTAATGCTGAGGGATAGGTGAACTCTGTGCACTTAATAACAGTCCAGTTCTATTCACTCAAAACCTGCATCAGTCTGTTAATAATTACCACTGTCCTGACAGACATATTCCTGCTTCACATCAGTGTATGAGAGCAGGCCCAATATTTTTTATTCTGATGCTATTCAGACATTTTTACTGCATTCTTCAATACAACATTCCATTCTGCTTCCTTTATTTTGATGTTAAGTCATATTGTCATGTTTTACTCCAATGATTAATGATTGTATCTTATGGTCATTCAGAAGCATGTAGCCAGTCATTATATTGTTGGGACTTGCATTTACCATTTCCTTTTTCTTTCCACACATATTCTGTACCTAACAAATTGAAGAAAGTCCAGCCTAATTATACTGTTTCTGGGATGTGGTGCTTCTGGTACAACTGGTACAACTGCAGGGAGCAGGTACAACTTCTGTACAACTGGTACAACTGCAGGGAGCAGGTCCGGTGGCCACCAGTGTCCTACTCCAACAAGAAACAAATTATATATCCTTATAGGTATGACATGGGGAAGGAAATGCCAAAGTAAAATCTATGGAAGGGGCTGTTCTTTAGGAGTCAGTAAACGCAGTTCAGTGCCAGTCATGGGAGATGTAGCAGAGGGACTGAAGCAGCTAAAAAGCAGGGTAGGTAAAGTTCAAGATAGCAGCATCAGCCATCCGAAAGCCATGTACAGCTCCAGTGTCGGATACCACAACACTGTATTAGTTACAGTGTGCCTTTGGGCAGCACAATGGGACTTTTGTAATTCCTGTGCTCCTTAGAGATGTTCATTAAAACAGAAAAAAAAAAACCAAGCAGCTGAACCATAGACAAGTTTCTCTGATGGTATCAGAGCACCAGGGCCCAGAGGGCACCATCAGCTTTAATGGCCCTACCTGGCGCTCCTCTAAGTTTACCCCACATGCCCACACGTCAAGACCCCATGTCAGCCCCAAGGCTGTCGTCCAGCTGCACTGCTCCTGTCTGGATGGTGGAACAGGCTCTACCTGCCAGGGCCTGTCACCCCAGGGAGCCGCCACAGTGCTCTGATACAGAAGAGTCTCTTTAGGATCCTGGTAGCAAAAGCCTGTCATAGCAATCCTGCAATGGGGCAGTGGCATAGGCAGTGAGTGATTGAATACCTTGGCCTTGGTCAATGGAGACTTAAATGAGTCAGAGTACCTAGACTGCACCAGAAATGATATGTTGAGATTGATCTTAACTCAATTCAAACTCGTAAATTACAGATCATAAACTATACTGAGATTTCATTTTGAGGAAGGATGAGAAAAGAATTTGTGTCTGAAACACCAAGTTCAGACTTGGCCATCAGACACAACGGTCACATAACGCTGGTCTTTATGGAGTCAGCCTTTCATATAAAGCCAAATTGACTGGAAAAAAAAAAATCTGAAGAGACATATCTTATTCTTTTTAAAAATATATTTTATAGTAAAAGAAACTTCTTTGATTTAGATGGCTGTTATTGTACACAGAGGAAGCTGCTGATACATGTTTTTTGAATGCTTTAAAGAAATGTGGCAGCTGTGGTCAGGATTGATAGCCTTCTTTAAGAGAAATTCATTAGGAGTGTTACCTTATCTATTACTTTTGATAACCTATGACAATCTGAGCAGGATTTGTGAGAAACTGATGCTGAATTTCTGTGGATATGATACTTCCATACAGCTGGAAACTTCTGGATATTAGGAAAGCTTTTCTCTGGCTGGAAGCATTCAATTATTTTTTGATACTGAAAGAGAACGTGAGTCACGCTCATTACTTCCATAGTGAATGGACCTGCATACAAAGCCATGGACGTAATTACTGTAAGTGAAAGTGGAAACAGGCTGACCGGTAGTATTTGGGTGTAAAAGGACTAATATGATGCAGCAAATGCCCCTGTGACCTTCTGTTATTGTAACACGAACTTTTCTACTATTTAATTTGATTGCTTCTGTTTTGAATAAGATTGATAACTGCACATTTTACTGTCTGCAGGAGGCATTTTGACTGAAAAGGGAAAGCAGCTGTGTTACATAGAGATTGTTTCCAGCATTTAAAATTTATGTTCATCTACGTATATATCATTGCATGTTGTAGCTAAAAGTAGGTAAGAGAAATTACATGATCTTTTTGTGTCTTGTATCCAGTGTAGCACTGACATGGTGGTGATCAGAATGGTTATGAAGACAGGCAGACAGACAAAGTAGTGATACAATTACTTTTGATAGGGACTGTGTGATTTAGGAACTTAAATATTTTATTATTTTATAGGAAAATTAAAAAGCCTCCAGGCTACATATGTACACAGAGGTGTGTAAGGCATTTGTTCCATAAAAAAGTAATCCTGGAACCTGAAGACACAGGGGAAGAAGAAAAGGCACTTAGGGTTGCAGCTAAGATGTGGTTCTTTCTACCTGTTTGGATCTTGGAGCACTTGCCTTGTGAGAAGAGTCTAGGGGAGCTGGGCTTGTTCAGCCTGGAGGAGAGAGAGCTTCCCCCAGTGCCTACAGAAAGGTCACTGAGAGAACAAAGATGAGCTCTTCACAGTGGTACCCAGAGAAGGAAGAGATTTGTTGAATTGCAGTTGAATTGGAAGCTGGGTGGTGTGGTGTCTGGGTATGAGGGGGAACAAGAAACACCATGAGGACAGTGGGTCATTGGAACAGGGCTATCTCGGGAGGTTGAGAAACCTCATCTTTGGAGGTTTCCAGAGGGCTGACAAAGCCCTGAGCAGTCTGGGGTAAACTCATTCTTAACCTTGCTTTGAGTGGAAAGTTGGACTAGAGACCTTCTGAAGTCCCCTCCAACTTGAATGAATCTATAATCTTCTTTGGGTAATAAGCATGTTTTAGTTTAACCATGATAAGTGCAATGTCCTGCACCTGGGTCAGAGCAATCCCAGGCACAACTACAGGTTGGGCAGAGAAGAGATTCAGAGCAGCTCTGCAGAGAAGGACTTGGTGGTGTTGGTTGATGAGAAAATGAACATGAGCCAGCTTCAGTGTGCGCTTGCAGCACCGAAAGCCAACCGTAACCTGGGCTGCATCAAAAGGAGTGTGACCAGCAGGTCAAAGGAGGTGATCCTGCCCCTTTACTCTGCTCTTGTGAGACCTCACCTGGAGTATTGTGTGCAGTTCTGGTGTCCTCAACGTAAAAAGGACACAGATCTGTTGGAACAAGTCCATAGGAGGGCCATGAGGATGATCAGGGGACTGGAGCACCTCCTGTATGAAGATAGGCTGAGAAAGTTGGGGCTGCTCAGCCTGGAGAAGAGAAGGCTGTGTGGAGGCCTCATAGCAGCCTTCTAGTATCTGAAGGGGGGCTACAGGGATGCTGGGGAGGGACTCTTCATTAGGGACTGTAGTGGTAGGACAAGGGGTAACGGGTTAAAGCTTAAACAGGGGATGTTTAGATTGGATATAAGGAGGAAGTTCTTTCCTGTTAGGGTGGTGAGGCACTGGAATGGGTTGCCCAGGGAGGTTGTGAATGCTCCATCCCTGGCAGTGTTCAAGGCCAGGTTGGACGAAGCCTTGGGTGATATGGTTTAGTGTGAGATATCCCTGCCCATGGCAGGGGGGTTGGAACTAGATGATCTCAAGGTCCTTTCCAATCCTAACTATTCTATGATTCTATAAAAAGCAGTGTGGCATAGCCTCTTTAGCATTACAAAAGACGATATGCTATTTGCCAAATCTGCTATATTTTTATCATGATTAGCTCAATTATGGCTAAACTTTACTGTTCATTTTATACATATAAAAAGGAATATACTATTTCCCTCTTGACTCTAGTCATCTTGCTTTTTTAGAATCTTATTTCCCATTGATCTTAACCCTAATATTAGTTGATTCATCTTAAAATAAATTATTTACATAATCTTCTCATAGGTTATATATGGAGGTTTTTTTTTACTGCAAATAGCTTTATAATGTTTGATCATTGTGTACCAATTATGTCTTTCCTGAATGACTGTTCTTTTTGTTATAAAATCAGCCAAGGAGATTATCTCCGTGGACCCACAAAGGGCTTTGGTATGCAGATAGTGCAGGTCAATTTAGCAGTGTGAGATGACAGAGTGGATTTCCTTGGAAGAACACAAGCTGCAAAAGATTTGTATTCTGGGCCATGAAAAATCAAGTTTAGTTCTTCAGCAAAAATGGAGAAGAAAACTTTCTGCCAAGGCAGCAACAGGATTTGCATCCTGACAATATATCTGTCAGATATATTCATCTCAAGAAGAAGAAGCCATTTTCCCCAGAAGTATCTGCTGAACGCTGCTTCTTTTGTTCCAAGATGACCCTAAGCTAGAAAGGAGAAAATTTTTCCTAGATTTTTTAATTTTCAAGTTTCAGAACACAGTAATTGAGCCTTAATCTTGTACCAAGGTTATTATTTTTTTACATATAATCTGTAACAATAACAAGAAACATGAGAGAGAGGCATAAGACTGCTGTAAATTTGCCACTCCAAATGTTTATTTTTTTTTCATACTATGATCTCTTCTTTAACCCTCATAGTGCTAATCTAGACTTCTCATGTTCCTTGCACATAACATCAAAAAATAATTCAGGTTCCTCTGTGAGCGATACATGTAAAAGCATTTACTAGATCTTCAGGCATACATCAAGATCTTAAATTGGAGAAAATTAATCTAATTTCACTTTGACACCTTTAAAAATAGAGTATTTTGCAAGCTTATTCAAATAATCATAGGGTAATGAGAGCTAGTATTTACTTCATTTAACCTTCCTTTATTTAATGTACTAATATTGCTCCTCAGAACTCATTTATGATGCCTGCAGGATTTCCTGGTTATTAAGGACATAGGTTACTGCTGCTTTCACAGATTCAGGGCACCTAGCAAACTGCATGGACTCTAAGTTTCGATAGGTGACTCAGGACACCCCTGTCCTTGGACCACTCTAATGATTCCTGGCTAGCAAATCCTCTCTGCAGTTGTTATGCTGGAGTCATGCTGCTGAAGCACAGTCGTGTGCCAACAGCCCCCTCTTCCTGGGCAGGTCCCTGGCACTGGAAGGAGACTGCAGATAATCAAGTATTTCAGTATGGCACTTGCCAGAGCTCTGCACTGATCCCTCTGCCTTCGCAAACAGGCAGGGACCAGACAGCTTTCTGGCTCTGTGACAGCAGTAGGAGAGATCACAAAAGTCTCGTGTGGTCTAAAAAGGGCATCTTTCAGCAGTCTTGGCTATGTATTTTGATGTTTTGTTTAGCATATATATCAGGTACATGAGTGAGTACTGAGATATTAGACATAATTGCTTACCAGGCGTTTGCCAAGTACTTTGGAGCTACACAAGTTCCAGGAGTGGAAGAAAGAGCTATTTCCCTACCTGCCAATCACAAGATATTATTAGACTATTTTTTGTTTGTTTGTTTTGTTTTTGTTCTTTTTTTTCCCCCTGATTGTGAGAAATAGCTTCTGAAAGAGTACATAATTTAAAATCGCTAGAAATAGAGTTTAAGAGTTATTTAATAGGGTCAAGAGAAGGTAAAGATCAAACCAGAAAGACCTTCTGATTCCATGCCAAAGTAATCGTGCCATATGGACTTCCTATGCACAGGACATCTCTTAGAACCTCACACAAATTCCATTGAAAAATTAATATTATCCCTCTAAATGCAAAAAATCCCCATATTTGAATGCATTGAAAATATGTCATATTCCCTTTTATAAAAGGAAAGTCAGGAAAATCTAGTTTTAAAGGATTTGCTTTTTATTTTTATTTATTTAATAGTTTAATAAGTTCCTCTGATTTGGAGTTGTCAGACCCAACATTCAATAGGGAGAAATATCTTTGCATAATGACAGGGGAACACCAACTGCAGTGACCTGACTGAATTCCAGTTTGAATAATTACATATGCTTAAATAGAATATCCTTTGACATTTCAGTTAAACAAAACCAGTATTTATCCCAACCTGCCCTAAACTGAAGAATACTGCTAAAAAAAAACTTTCTGTTTCACGTGAGAGTCAGCTGTCTTTCATGGATGGGCAAAATTACTCTGATTAATGCTATTAATGTATTACCATGTATAGAAATGTTGATTCTGTGGAAACCAGTGGCAAAATTTCTTTCTGCTTTCCTAAGGGCAGGATTTCATTTATCATTTCTGTGTCTGGTTTGTCCACCAACCTCAGATGGGATCTTGTGTAAAGCTCTTCACTGGTTCATACAAAAGCTTTTTTCCACTCTCTAAAATCTCTCTAATGGTGCTTAAAAATTGACCACAACCTCAAGTGCAAATAATAAGCACTGTATAAAACCTCTATTTTAACATAATTATTATGAGCAAGGCAACTAAAAATCTCCTTGGTACAAAGTTTTCCATTACAAGACTCCATTTTTCAGCTACTTACTTCAAATGGCCTAAGCACACTTATATTTTCCATGTAGGGTATTGGACCTTAACCCAAGGTCTTTTGGAAATTTCATCACAAACAGTGTGCATTTTACTCCCTATGTCTACAGAAGTGCCCAGATTTGGCCAAGCTATGTGTTTCTTGAAACCTTAGTTCTTATTTGCTCAGCAGTGACCTGGCAGAAACTGGCGCTTAGGTTTCTGAAGATGCCATCTGCACTGGGCATCCTCTGTCCCAAGGCTACAGGAGACGAGCATGACTTTCCCTGTAATTCCTCCTCCTGTTACCACGTGCAACTATGGCACATCATCTAATAGAAAGGTCTGATATCCTCCACTCCTGCTGTTTTTCCTTCTGCTGCCCTAGCAATGAAGAGATGGAGGCAATCTGAGGGGAATGAGAAGGATGCAAAATTGAGGAACACAGGATGAGAGAAAATCTGCTCAGAGAGACTTACTCAGCATCACAGAAGAATTCTGTGGTATATTCAAGCATAAAATTTGCGTTTCCTAGAATAGTATTATGGTTGCCAGACATGCTGTATTATATGGGATTTCCTGTATTATAGTCTCAAATTCTGTGTCCTGTATTAGAAATTACAGGTTATTAATTTTCCTGTATATTCTATAACTATACAAACATTGTAAAATCTGGTAATCCTACCACTGACTTTGATCTCTGTCTTCTCTGTGGGTTTTCCTATTTCCTTCCTCACACTGTGTGGTTAAGCCCACTTCTGAGGGTCATAACAGGAGGTAACAGCACCCACATATTCACACATAGGATTTATGTCACGGGTAGGGCAAGACATGCACCTGACTGACCTCAGGACTGGTTGCAAATGGACCTTCAGAAAAGCAGGTTATTGGGTAAGGCAAAGGAAAAGGGTAAGGTTGAGCACAAAATGAAGCATTAGTTTTAGTTCTGGATCTGAAAGTGGTGAAGGGTTGAAAGAAAAGGCCTCCACTTGAGCTGATATTCAGTGCTAATCAACATGTACTGTGAAGCCACACTGAAAGCCATCATGCTGTGGCCAGTACCAGAACTGGTGGATACGAACTACCATGAAATCACCTATCTTGTGCTGTATTGGAGCATGGTATGGGCACTTCGCTGGCCCCAGACTTTGATTCCCAAGGCTAACAGGCCCAGAGATGTGACTAGCAAACCTACAGCATACCTCAGCAGACCATGCTATCTGTTGACAAAGGCTGTCCTGAAGGTGCCTTGCCTGTGTCCTCAACTGCAAGCCCTTCTGCTGCCTTCTGCACATGAAGCTGTGAGACTGTAGAGAGATCTGGGCCCACGCAGCCTGTGCTGCCTAACATTCTGGATGACCCCTTGCCTGTCCCTAGTGGCAATGATGTTTAAACACTGCAAAATTTGTTTTAAACAGCTCAGTTGTCCTGCTTCTCATCAGTATCCCTTCCCCTGCAACGTAGCATCTATAAGACAGCTCCTCTACACCATGGCTGTGGCTGCTGCGGATTGCCTGTGTTCACTCTCCCTATTCCCCCTCTCCAGCACCCTCATTAGAAATGTGCATAACTCTGTGTTTGCAATTAGCATATGCTGTTTGAGGCCTAATTATACTATATGTTCTGGTTTATCAAATGCTTCTCATCTGCTGTGTGAAAAACGGTTTAGGAATTCCAGACTGGCTTCTACAGGAGTCTTCCTCCTTTGAAGTGGGAAGATCACAGTCATGGCTGGGTCAGCGCAGCATGAGCTCTTCTGCCTCACACAGGGTGCCGGATGCCAGCAGCAGAGCAAGATGGGCTCCTGTTGTGCAAACATGGATGGAGTGCTTCACATCCCACGGTGCAGCCCAGAGACAGTGATAATCCTCAACTGAGACCTACGAGCAAGCTGTATCGGAGCTAGCTGTATATTTCCTTCCTTCCTTTACTTCCCTCTTTTCTTCCATTTAAATTTTCTTCTTGCTTTTAAGCATTTTCTTTTAGCTAGTGATGCCAGCTACCTTTTTCTTCAAGGAGAACAGCTGATTGACCCATCAATGGAAAAAAATACTTTGTGCATAAGATGTGAGCCAGTATTTTCAGTGGAAATCATGGTGTGCAGTATTGCAAGCTATTTAAATCTAATGAGAAATACAGGAAATCCTGCAATGAAATGAAGCTGACCCTGGTGACCATGACTCTCAGAATTGCATGTAAGTAAAACAAAGAAACAAGTCTGCTCTTAAATAAGGAAACGTTATTCTACCTATTCTTTTATACAGAATTGGGAGTAAAGAACATTAAAAAGCTTTACAATCTGCAGCCCAATTTGTAGTCTTTTGAATGAAGAAATGTCCTACAATGTTGAACCTCTATAATAACAAAAGGCAGAAGAAATATTTTCAGCATGTATTACAGTGATAAACTGACCCTAAGATATCCCAACACTTTAGTTTATATTGTTCAGTGTTTGAACATGTTATAGAGAGTTTGGGGGTGGGGGTGGGGTGGTATTGGAGAAGAGCTGAGAGTTATCCAGTAAAACCAAGGATCAGAAGAAAGTGTTCCCACTTACCTACTTTGGAAGGCCTGCAATGGCCTTTGACTGTGTAGTAACTGATAGTGTTGCCAAAGCAGTCACCAGCTTGCTGGTTCAAGAAACTTGTCCTGTCTTTTGGGTAGCATCCGTTCTCCTCAGCACCACAAATAAAAACCCTCTCTTACTCTCCCATCAGCACAGTCAGCAGGACTTTGGCTACTTGGACCAAGGTATAATGATAATATATGGGATTTGCCAAATACAAGTTACTGAGAAGTGATGCAGGCTAACCTCATGCTACTGAGTGATGTATTACAGCAACCTATACTAGGAAAAAAAACTGTGATGTGAAACTTAATCTTTTGTGTGTGTTAACAATTCAGGACTGTCTCTAGGAAGTAATAGCAATAGGAATGAATGCCATCCCATGTCTCCCATGTAGGCACTTGGCAGAAAATGAAGACAGTGCTTCTGTGTATCACAGTGCCTGCCAAAAACGGGATGGTGCAGAGACTTACTGCATGCAGCACTTGGCAAGGGACATCCAGGCACACTCCAATCTGGGAGAACTGACAGATTAAACACAGAAGTAGATGGATGGTGACATCAAATAAGTGTGACATTATGTTAACAGGTCTTGTTAGTGCCATGTTTTGTTTACATGGCTTATGTGACCTCTTTTGTTTTCTAATGGAAAAGACAAAGTTTAACCTGTTTTGCAAAGAAGCCTCTGCTCATGTGTCACAGGTTGAGGATTTAAAAAGCATGTATAACATGTAAGATTAACCCCTGTATTCTGCACATAAATGTATATGAATATGCATATACTTACATAAAAATAATCTTAGTACACATGCCTATGTATGTGTTACAAGCAAGGCAGTATAAAAGGCAAATGGAGATGTTTCTGGTAAAAGCAAGGTTATCTTTAAAGGCTCTGCAGTATGGATGCAACCTTGAGTTACCTGGTTTTATGCAGATCTATATATTTTTTTACATGTGTGCACAGTAACATATATGTATGTATTGATAAATGTATAATATGTATTTGTAAAGTCATATGAAAATGAGATATCACAATATAAATGTGTAGCATACATAAGCATGTCTGTTTTTATAGGTTTCAAATGGTGAAACACATGATTTCAACAAATAGGCCTTCTTTTCTAATAAGATGGAAGAAATACATTATACAACCATTGAGCACTTCAAGAAGGCCCTGAATATGCTCAGTCTCACATTACAGAATTCAGCAATAATCTTCACTTGAACATGTGAAGATTAAAATGTTGAAAAATGGAAGTGGAGATAGTGTTCCATGGACATACTCGTAAGCATCATATTTATGTATGAAGCACCAGTGTGTCAGTAGGAACTGTGCACATTTCCTAAGTATTCTCAATACCCTGAACCTGAAGAAATACAAAAGCTATTTGCTGCAGAAGCTAAAAGAGAAATAGGTTGCTGACCTAAAAGTTAAATGATGTCATTTGTTCATTTTGAAATATGTTTGTGAGCCTCACTGGGAAAGGTCTCAAAATACATACCCTATTTCTTCAATTCTGTTATTCAGTGTCACACTGAACTTGCAAAACAATGCACTGCTCACCATGTGAGGTGGGATGTTTTGTTCTGGAGAAATTATACAGGTTACCTGTTGGGAGTTCAGTACCCCAAGCATATGATTTGCTCAGACCTTGGCAAAACTACCTTGTTTTCAGTAAATCCTGTACTTGAAGCACAGATCAACACACTTACTATTAGTGTCAGCAACAGGCAGTACATCTGCATGGGGAAATTCTGGCTGCTGATCTGATAGATTCACTTATATCATTGAAATAATATCTTGGCTTTCTCTACCTTTGGCTTCCTAATGGGAAAAAAAGAAAAGATGAGGATCGTGAATCATAACAAGAATTGGATATTTTGTGGTATCTATTAACACTTGGCTTGTTTTAACCAAACAATTTTAGGGAACCATGTTATGTTCCTGCCAGAAGACTTAAATGTTCTCTGAAGTCAATGATTCAGCAGTGTTTCAATGAGAAAGATTGTTTTGATGCTAACTTATTAGGAAGGACAAAGTCAACATTCACGTGAAGTTTAAAATTGTCTCTCAAATAAAAATATCAGTTGATCATTTATTGCCTTTGAATATGCAGGAATTGGCATCTCTAGAAAGAGTTATTTTATTTAACTGCCTAGAATAGGATTTAGGGAATTCAACGGGAAGCCTTATTTGGAGATGCTGGCCTCTGTCCACATTCTGCATCATGTGCAGCGTAATTATTCAAGGTAATTATAGGAAAAGCGATAGATCATGTTCAAGTTCTCACATTCAGTTATGCTTCTCTAACATTAGAAGAACAAACTGGGATTAATAAAAATCCTTACTAGGTTTTATAACATCCAGAAATCTTCATTACCCCTCTTTCATCCAGCTTGCAATTCTACACCCAAAGCCAATCTATCCATGGTAGTAAGCATGTATCGAGATAGTTTATCATAGGGAGACAAATTTCTTTCCATGTTATGGTATATGACTCTTTGATCCTATGTTATGTACAGTAAATCGTCATCACAGATTATATGTTGAGAATTGGATTACTTCTGCAGAAGTGTAACTGCCTCAAATCCGTTCCCAGTGTCTGCGATGTCTTAAAATATATGGAAAAGTGTATGGGAGAGTAATTCACTGTGAGTTCAAGTAGGGAGGAGAAGTAAGGAATACAGGAAGCTCCTAAAGAGACCAGACATCACGTGAAGGTGAAGGAGGAGAGGAATGGGGACTGTGACTATGCTGAACTGACTTGGGTGCAAAGGAAACGTGAGACCGGAAAGATTCTTCCAACTTGCTGGGTACAGCAAGCAACCACATCATACAGTCCCATTCATAAACTCTGGAAATTCCACTATAAAGCTGCTTCCCTAGTATGTTACTAAAACAAGATCTTAGACGGACAGTTACAGCGATAGAAAAATAATGCATGATTTTTCCACTTTCTTCTTCTTTTGTTTGTGTGTGTCTGCCTGAATAACAAGGCATAATGCAGCTCTGATCTTTTTCAGGCCTTGGTTATGCTTCATACTGAACATTAACAAATATAAACTATCATGATCTGAAAGGAGTCATGATGCATTGATGACATTTGCAGTGCTTTACTTTTTATCATCTCCTGTACCAGGAAACCTTCAGGGTATGCAGGGGCCACAGTATGCAAGGGCCGCCTGTGTTTTGTCTGGTCTAAAAGACCACACTTAAGAGTCTAAAATATTATATGTCTAAATGCCCTATGAAGAGCTACTTGGCTGAGCTTTCCACTTGCTTTTGCAGCTGCACAGTTCTGGCACACAGCTAAGTGAGTGGCTTGTGGCTGTGGCTGAGAAATCCTGAATGGATGGGAGGAATAGGGAATTTCACGCTACCGCCATGGGAAAGCGTCAGGATCCTCACGATGACCCTTGTGTGCGTTGACATCCTGTGTTGGATTATGTTGTTTTTACTATTGAAATGCCACTACTAGGAGATTTGAAAGCTGGTTTATAAAGTGTAGAATTTAATTCCTGCTTTGGTTTAACATTTGTCAATGT
This sequence comes from Neopsephotus bourkii, assembly GCF_033783945.1. Lineage (NCBI taxonomy): Eukaryota > Metazoa > Chordata > Aves > Psittaciformes > Psittacidae > Neopsephotus > Neopsephotus bourkii. The sequence goes on from NW_026902113.1 coordinate 7,531,145, forward strand.
CATATTGCAGTGTTATGCTGTAGAACTGAGGGACTATTTGCAGCTTACTGCATGCCACTGAAATACTTTCAGGTTTGTAACCACAGCAAAAGCACACTGTTTCAGACATGGTCAAATATAAATTCAATGGCAACGGAAAACTCACTTGTTTGACATCCAGAATGCACCCCCTCTGAGATAATAAAAGTGCTTTGAGGTACATTTCTTGAAACCTTGAAATTTTCTTTATTCGGTATGATTTTATGCGGGGTTTGTGTACTTTTAAAACACACAGAGAATTTAAAGCTATAGTTTTTTGAAAAAGTAAAGTTCAGTGGTTAGCACATCAACCTGGGAACCAGGGAACAAAGGGATAGTTTTCACCTTTGTCTACAGCCTTGAGTAAGTTATCTCTTTCCTTGTTACTTATTTTCTGCTGTAATTAATATGGCTATATCAATGGTTATCTTTTTATTGTCCTTGCAGACCTAGGGAAGCACGCTAACAATTGCGACTATTTTTGTGACTTTAAAAACACAAAGCTTTTTGATGAATTTCTTTGAAAATGATGAAAAGCTTTAGGTTTGGCTGCTTTAATACCAATTAAAACTGCTGAGTAAGTCTTAGACTTGAATGAAGGTCAAGAAAGCACTTGTTACTCTGAGACCTACAATTTTGCACAGTATATTTCTGGTATGCTTCTTTTTTTATTTTTCTTTTCTTCATGTAGTAACAATGAAAATAGCAAATCTTCTGAGGTTATCTTCATATTCACAGAACATGAAAAAGAGTCAGCCAAGTGACTGAAGTGACTCTGCAAATGAAAATATGTTTTGCAGGTATCTTAGCTCTGAGTTCATATAAAATACTAACAGATTTTCAAAAACTATGGACACAGTATTAACAACAAACAAAAGCATTCTGCTTTGTAATGATGCAGACTTTTTGTTGCTTTCTGTCTGGGATCCTAGAAGCTGTGGACTGGAACTAAGGCAGGGCAACTAAGATGATTAAGGGAGTGGAGCATCTCCCTTATGAGGAAAGACTGAGGGAGCTGGGTCTCTATAGTTTGGAGAAGAGGAGATTGAGGGGTGACCTTATTAGTGTATATAAATATATAAAGGGGGAGTGTCATGAGGATGGAGCCAGGCTCTTCTCAGTGGCAAACAATGACAGGACAAGGGGAAATGGGTACAAACTGGAACACAAGAGGTTCCACTTAAACTTGAGAAGAAACTTCTTCTCAGTGAGGGTGACAGACACTGGAACAGGCTGCCCAGGGAGGTTGTGGAGTCTCCCTCTCTGGAGACATTCAAAACCCACCTGGACACGTTCCTGTGTAACCTTATCTAGGTGTTCCTGCTCCGGCAGGGGGATTGGACTAGATGATCTTTTGAGGTCCCTTCCAATCTCTAACATACTGAGATACTGTGATACTGTGAATATGGTACAAACATGGCAGGTAGAGCCTCCTCATCTTCAACATGATGAACTGAGTTCATGCATGACCTTCAGGTTGAGGCTACAAAAACACCATTCAGCATTAGGCCTTAAGATGTGAACAGTCCAGAGAGTTTTTCCATGATTTTCTGGGCAATTAATTCTACAATCTGCCCAGGAATAATAACAGCTTATTCAAGTGTCGTGCGGCGCTTAGCTTGTTACCACCGCTTTTCAGGCACACCTGTGATGCTGTGAGAGGAAAGAGAGGCTGGAGATTAACCTCTCCTCCCCTTTCCCAGAGCAAAACATTTCGACCCCTTGGCTTCCTCATCTTGCTGTTCTATTGTGAGTTTCAGAAAACCATGCTGTTCCATGCTATGACCTGGGATCCCTAGAGCTACTCACTGCATCCACTTCTTCCAATGACTTGAGAACTTGGATATTTCTTCCTGCCATTACCCTACTTTCTTTGTCCTCCCACTTCCTGTACATATGTGTCAGAGATCTATCCTATTCCCAGATTTTGCTGGGACCTGACAGAATGCAAGTCAGGGGTAACAAGAAACTATATGTGCTATAGGAAAATTGATGGTCAGCTATTCCATTCAGTGTTTCAAGTATTCGATGCCGTATGGCAACTCATGTGTTTTGGGAGTGGGAGGGCTATGGGAATTGTACCACTTCCTCCTGCTTGAATGTGGTTAGACTAAATCATAGGGCGTAGAGAATGAAACACCAGCTGTGCTACAGTACTGCACAACGGGAACAGCATCCACAGCTGCAATGCTTGGTTTTGGTGACAATGTGAGGAGTATTGAGACAAGCAGTTTTTGACTCGTTATTCTAAGAATAGCCCTGCCCTGCTGATGTACTCTTGGACACAGCACTATTTCCAGAGAGCTGAATTTGAACAAGAAAGCCCAGTGAAAACTAAAATGCTCCTGGACAGGTCAGATCCCAAAAGACCTGGTTATTTAAAGACTGACCTTCACAGTTTCAGATCAGAGCCTGCGCTATATTTCAATATCACTCTGGTACTGAAGGTATGATAAAGCTGTTTCTCCTGGATACGTGCCTCATTAGTTAGCCTCAGTTTTGCTGTTGACAAATTGGAATTTTGATATAAATGAAGAAGACTGTAAAAGTGAGAAAAATAAGAAGGGCAATATGAAGATACTCCCAGCATCTTAATAAGGGGAGAGGGTTAGGGTTACCCCACCCATGTTACAAGTGACCTGTACTTTCTCCCAGAGAAGGGAGCTGTGTGCAAACAGCAGCCCTCCACAGAGTGCAAAAGGTATGTGTGTGCTACTGAGAGCTTCTGTTCAGTCCATTCATATCTGTTTGACCTGCAGAACTGCAGTTGTTCATTGTGTCATGGCACAGCAGAACTCTTTCCAGAAATTACTTCAGTGAACATCTTTGAGACAGTGTACAGGCTGAATATCAGTCCTTCTGGATAGTCTAACAGTTCTGGATTGTGCAATTGTGTTGCCTTTCTGAAAGGATCTCAGGAATCGATTGTATTTTGGATATCTGGGAATGTACTCGCTTTTTTTTTTTTTGAGGCAGAAGTTACTGTTTATTTGCAGTTTAGGTTAACTATCTTATTCTGATGGTAGGAATGACATGGATACTTACAAGTAACATTAACATTCAGAAGGTCAGAGATGAATGGCTGACATTTGATGGCCTGTTGTAAGTGGGATGTGCATTGAAACATGTGGTAGAAGACTCAAGCCATCCTTCTGGTCCCTCACTGCCTCTAGAAATGATGTCACTTCTTCGAAGATTTCTCAAGTATAATGTGGGGAAGACAGGACCTTCTTCTGTCTGTTAAGGTGCTTCATGCAAACCTAGGGGAAGATCCATCCGTGTAGGGTCTCCTATGAGGGAGGACAGATGCACCACTCTGTCCATGATACAATGTCAGATATCAGGATTAAGAGAGCTAGGAGAATGTGAGTGCTCCTGGTCTCACAGCTACTGTAATTCTGTACTTGATTTCCAGCTGTTAAATCAACACTATGTCCTTGGTGAGCATTTTCCCAGTTCTTTTCCATGCAGGCTGTTGACACAATGGTAGGGAGGACACCTCATAGTTTGAAATGGCACAGAGAAACTGGTATTTAACTTCCATGTTGGAAAAGAGATGGTGAACAATTTTGTCATAAAATTTACCATATTTTGGCTGTTGAAGACAATGTAGGTCAGAAATTTAAACTACATTTTCAGCAACTCGATTTTCATCACTGCATTATTTATCCAGTGCAGTTGAACGTATTAACCCCATTGCTATGGTCCAACTTACACATTATATCAGTACCTCTGCTTCCTCTGGGTTAGATGCAATGCTGCTTAGCCCTGCTTTCCTACCTAGATCAATGAAGGGCATATACAAGTCTTCTGAGGGTATTAATGTTCTGCAAAATCACTCTGTTCCAATTAACAGCACCTCTTTCATTATCAGAGGCATGGCTGATATACCATGTCTTTCAGGTCTGTGTTGCTTCGTGACAAAGTCAGAACTAGTTCATATAAAACAATTCACATGAAAAAAAAAAAAAACAAATCAGCTCTCTCCATTCCTCCCCACATTCCCTTCTCCTCTTTCCAAAGTGGGTAATTCTGTATGCACAGGTGAGGTGAGGTCATGTATGGTGTCTGCAACAGAGCAAGGAGCCTCTTAGTGTCTCTGCTATGCCTCCAGGTAGGAGTACTGTTACTGGGTTTATCTGTGTTCCTTTGTGGTCTACACAAGAAAGTGGTTGAGTCTCCTCTGGGACCTCATAAGGTATCACGTTGTGCTGTTATCCTGAGGTGGTAGTAGTTACCTGTGAGTGGCTTCCACTGCCATTGCTGGCCATTTGCCTAGTGTCCTTCCCCAGTTTCATGTTTTTCCCTTTCCTGTGCTATGAGAAATTTTGAATTATTATTATTCTTATTATTATATCCCCACAAGGATGATCAGGGGACTGGAGCACCTCCCATATGAAGATCGGCTGAGAAAGTTGGGGCTGTTCAGCCTGGAGAAGAGAAGGCTGCTTGGAGACCTCATAGCAGCCTTCCGGTACCTGAAGGGGGCATATAGGGATGCTGGGGATGGACTCTTCGTTAGGGACTGTAGTGGTAGGACAAGGGGTAATGGGTTAAAACTTAAACAGGGGAAGTTTAGATTGGATATAAGGAGGAAGTTCTTTCCTGTTAGGGTGGTGAGGCACTGGAATGGGTTGCCCAGGGAGGTTGTGAATGCTCCATCCCTGGCAGTGTTCAAGGCCAGGTTGGACGAGGCCTTGGGTGATACGGTTTAGAGCGAGGTGTCCCTGCCCATGGCAGGGAGGTTGGAACTTGATGATCTTAAGGTCCTTTCCAACCCTAACTGTTCTATGGTTCTATTATTTTCACTTGGGTTGGAGTCAATAAGCTAGGTAGCTAAACGGCAGGAGAGCTGCTTGTCACCCTCTGGACTTGGGATTTTACAGGAGGCTGCTGAGGCAGTGACCTCCAAGTGCAAGGAGAAGACTGCAGGAATACTGCTGAAGGACTGGCTTCTTCTGCACTGTGCAGGGTGAGAGAAGCTTGACACAACTGCATCTGTACTGTTGGTAATGTGCAGCCCTGCGGCAAAGAGCAAAGTCATTGCTCTTCCTTTCCTGGGTTTCCAGCCAAAAGAATTAGTTGTTACTGCAGATAGGAGTTTGGGAGCAGACTATATGCAGCCCATATGCAGTGCAGACAATTGAAAGATCAGGGCTTTTCAGCGAAACAGAGAATAAATTCAACTGACAGCATGGATATCTTTAACCAGCACTCTTGCTCTCTATTTAAACCCATGAGATTAAATGGCTTACAGATCTAGATTAAACCTGCCTCATTGTGGAGGCAGAGATAAGGGAGGCCTATTAGCTACGACTTTGTCCATCCCCTTATTAGTTTATAGGGTTTAGAAACATTTCCTGACTTTCCTTCAATGAGCTTGAAACACATCAGAATTTTTGTTCAGAAGCAAGAGACCCTTTCCCCAAAACTGCCAATAGCTTATGGGGGCTGCAAAACCTACTTTCTCTGGATGAATGAGGCAGGGCGGGGACCTAAACCAAGTCTATAATGCCCTGGGAGAGTGCCTGACCAGAAGCCTGTGAACTGAGCAATCTCTCTGAAAAGCAATTCCTTCGTAATGTTCACAAACTCTTCTGCAGAAAACTTGTGTTGAACATGGCGAGATAGTATGGAGGATTTTGGTTATAACAAATCATTTTTTTCTCAAAGTTTCATGAAAAAATTCCGGAACTGATTAATATTGCATATTAAGCCGACTCTGGTCAGAAGTGCAGATCTACCGACAAAAGACTATCTACAAAGTGTTGTCTGCTGTTTGTTGGACTAGCGACAATAATGACACAAAACATTACAGGGAGTCCCTGGCAAGAGAACAGGCACAATTTACTGGCTACACAAGTCAGGTTAGGGAAAGATGAATAGAAACGGTGGCCTACTGAGTAGGTTACTGGCTTATGATGCAATGGAACAGGGCTCAACTCAGGCTTTTTTTGTTACTTTGGGGAAGATACTTGAATCTGTCCTGTGTCACAGTTCTTCATCTGTGAAAGAAGGATAATGATAGTTTCCTACATCAATGGGGTTGGAGGGAAGGTGAATCCACTGATGACTGCAAAGCCTTGATGTACTGCAGGAGGGAGGGTCTAGAGAGGAAGATGTTCAATTTTACATTTCTAGTTAAGGAAAGAGAATGCAGAAAATAGTTTACAAGGACATTGCAAGCTTGTTTCCCTTCTGCCAAATGTGGCAGGTAGGGAGGTATTTCTACTCTTTTTCTCATCTCTACTCCTTTTTAAGTACATTCTTTCATTCCCTTGAAGGTAAAGACAGACGTATAGCAAAGCAGATGATGTCTAAAGCACAGAAAGTTCCTGTAATGCTTCAGGTCTGATTCGATGGTTTTCTCACACTGAAATAATCAGAAGTTTTATGTTTGATTTCATAGGGCTTTTTCTGAGAATTTAACTTTTTGCTTTGACCCTCCAGATCCTTTGAAACAGTCTATAAGATTTGCATGGTGTGGGAGGGAATATTCTGTCAATCTTTGTCCTTTACAGGAGTTACTTTGTGTGAAGTTATGCTGATGGATTGATTATCTTATTAGTCAAAGCTTTTATCTACTAAGAACTTACACATTTTTTTTTCATGTAGGAAAACAAAAGTCACTCATTTCTGGAAGATAAAGATTTTACTTACCAACTTTTGGAGTGTAATTTCTCTTGAAAGTCAGTTTAAAGAAATAGATGAGATCTAAATGCAAACACCATCCAGCTACACAAAGTCAGGCACTTTTGGAACATGAATCATTCCCTGTAACAGATGGTGTTGTACTCTAAAGGTACCTGTTGCTCATGCTTGACTGTAGAGGAAGTCTGGATGACTTGTTTAGGTTAGTTATCCAGTTTTTGGATAGGCAAAATTAGGCAAAGAATCCATGTAATTACAATCAATATGCATGTATTCTAAATCATTGCTTTACGATCTCTGAGAGTTTAGACTTACATTCGAAAAGGCTTTCCAAAATTCAGGCACTTAAAATACTAGGCATTTTTGGAACTGTAGGGCTTCTTACATACAGGACTTAGGTACTTTCTGAGGAAGAGATTTGACTCTGGCTTTATTTGGGTAGCTGTACTGCTGATATGATCTGCTCCCAACCACTGTATGTCACACTGATCTCTTTGCCATATGCCACCTTTTTGGGTAAGAAAGGGCCATGAAAAAATGAACAATAGCTTTCAAACTTGTCTATTAGGTGTAGCTGTGTGATATTTCATTTTTTTTATTTTATTTTACTATTTAATCAGGACCAGTCAATGTTCGCCTCCTCTCCTTGCAAAGCCTGAAAATGGGGTTTGCATCCCCTCAGCACAGCAGGGTTTGCTACCACATCCCTGTGACGCAGGTCTCCCCCATACTGGTTGAGCTGCTTAAAATGCCTAATGGGTGTGGCTAAACAATTACTTTGCTCCTTTTCTCAGTTCTCGTGGAAATTAATGCAAATTTGTGCTTGTGCTTCTCACAGTTTTCTTTCTTTTTGCAGTGAAACTGGGGAGGCCGTCTCAGGGGCTGGCATTTTCTCATCACTTTCCTTCTCCAGCAGCATCTTGGTGCTGGTTTGGACAGTGAGCAGGGTGAAAGGCTTGCACAAATCTGTCACTAACTCTGGGGACCAGACCCTAACAAGACCTCTTAATGGCACCTTCTAAAGTAGCTGCAGTTTTCAATGGAAATTAGAGTCATGGGAGTAAAAGAAGTCTGTGCAGGATGGTGAATTTTACTGCCTTCAGAGATAAGATTTAAACTGATATGCGGGATGTGGCAAAAAACCATAGTACTCTCTTCATCTTGTTTAGTTTCAGCATTTGTAAGGCTCCAGTCACCGTGACATCTAGGCATGAAAGATACCTTGTGTCAGCAGGATATGCATCAAAGGAGTCCTTTTCTAATGGATAAACATGATATCAAAGAACTGAAGAAACTGAACCAAAATTTACAGGTGTCCTTTGCTTTGATCATTAATTAAAATGTGACTTAAACTCACAGTGTCCCTATTAGAGGACTTGACACAACAAAGCATCTAAGGTACCTGATTATTTTTTGTAATGCTGTGAAAGACAGGTGTTCATTCCTGGGAAAGCTTTGAAGCTAAAAATAAAATAAAACAAAATTGAAATTAAAGGATATTTCCAGGTACATAGTAATCAACTTAATACTTACATTTGAGGGGGTTTTGTGTGTGTGTGTGTTAAATACTGACAGAACTCCGGGCTGGAAAGGAATGCAGACAATGAGGTAAAGTAAAGCCTTGTAAGTCATTTGAGATCAATCGTTAGAGAATGCGTCTCAGCCATGTCATTATCAGATTAATAGCCGAGTTCCAATTTAAGCTGGAATTATTTGGATAACAGAAATCAAAAGGAAAGATTTCACAAACAATTTGCCTTAGAGCAAAATAAAAGTATTAGAGATAGAATTTTTTTTTGTGATTTTTACCACACCCCTTGAAATTCCATGCAGACTAGATTGCTTCATAGGCAGACCATGACAGCCAACCCCAGCACTCTGGGTTACTACAGCCTGAAGTATAACATAGATTGGGTCATCTGACTTGCCCAGCAGTCAGTCCAGACGTTAGAAACCCAGCCTATTGGTGTTAATGGGCCGTATGGCAGCCATATGTGTTGATACTTCAAAGAAGCTAGCATAGGTTATGGATTTGAAGACATCTTTTTACAACAGGTCATTTAGCAAGTGAGGTTTCCTACAGCTTTTAACTCTGCTTTGCTCTCCATTGAAAACTTTTTAAAACATCTCCCAGCCTTACAATTTAATTTTACCTGCTACTGACTTGGCCTTCTATCTCTTCCTCTTCTCTTATTTATCTTTCGTAAGGTCACAACTTAATATTCAAGTTTATCTCTTGTTTGAGATAGCATTGAACATGCTTGGGGTTGAATCAGCTTTCAAAGGCAATTTACATGTAGAGGATTGAAAGTGCCAAAAGAATCCTGCCACACTCCCACCTGAACCCAAATAGAAACATAGACTGGTTTGGATTGGAAGAGACCTTAAAGATCATCTAGACCCTGCCCCCCCCCAATGTTCAAGGACACCTTCCACTAGACCAGGTTGCTCAAAGACCCATCCAACCTGGCCTTGAACACTTGCAGGAATGGGGCAGCCACAGGGTGTTCCAGTGCCTTACCACCCTCCCAGTGAAGAATTTCTTGTATCTAATCTAGATCTAGTCAGCAACCATCTGATCTTTATAACATGTTGGGGTGAGGAGGCCCAACATGCAGGAATTTCATTCATTGGAGCCTCATGAGGTATCACACTGTGCTGTGACCCTGAGGTGGTAGTAGTTACCTGTGAGTGGCTCCCACTACCATTGCTGAGCATCTGCCTGGTGTCCATCTCCAATTTCATGGTTTTCTGGAGTGAGCAAGGTATTAGAAGAGAGAATCCTTCAGCTGTGAGTCCCTCCATAAACTACAAGCACTATGGACAACAACGGTAACTCATTTTTAGACCCTCCTATCCCCCAGATATAGAACAACTGAATAATTTATGCAGGTCTGGAGAGTTTCTATGCACTCTGTACTTTGGTGGGCACAGTGGCAGCATGGGAGAAGGCAGCACCACATCAGATCTTGTCTGTTCCAGCTTACAGTAGAACCCCTGGTTTTTACTGCTTTCAGTCTTGGGGCCATCTTCCCATTTGGTTTAAATCTTGCTTTAATTTATGCCATCTGAATAGCTGGTCCACTTATACTGTACCATGCAACAATTAAATCAAGAATTTAAAGAATAAGACTAGAGTCCTGCTCTGTGAAATGTGTTTTACAATGTTGGGCTCACCAGGCTGATTTCTGTAATTCAGAAATTCTGTGAAACATCTTAGGCAGAAATGGCTGACCACTCATGAGCAGTCAGTAAAAGACTAGCATGCAAAGAAAGACACAGGTGTTTCTGGCAAATTTCTGTGAGAAGGACGAGCCTGTGAAGTCCTGTGTCACTACGAGTGGGATCTAACTCATTGCACACCCTTTGGTAAAGCCAGTAGCACAGCCTCAGCTGTGGTGTGACAACGGATTACCTGCCACAGAGGATTTCTCCATCAGTGTTAAGGTTCTGATTTAGAACAATAAGTGACTCCAGAATACAAAGATACTCCTTTTTTATTTTTCCTGATGTAAGAGAACATATTTTATAATACTTCCAATGTCAGATGCCATTTTTGACTTTGCCTTGGTCCTTTGATGTTGCACCTACAGGTAGACAGGCCATTGATACATTTATATATTCATTCTGTACCACATTTTTAAACAGGTAGAATGGACTATTGACATTCCTAGTTGTAACATACTTTCACCAGATGCATTGCACCCATTCATAGATACTGTGTTCTCACACTCCTTTTTTAGTTAGCAGTTTAACTTGTAATTTGTCAGTAAGCACCCTTAAGGAATACTTCTGTAAAATATAAAAAAGCTTGGGTTTTAAGCAGGAGGTTTCAGAAAAGTTACCACAGGGATAACTGGCTTGTGGCAGCTGAGCATTCATAGCGACATAGCTTTTTGATCCTTCGATGTCGGCTCTTCCTATCATTGTGAAGCAGAATTCACCAAGTTTTGGATTGTTCACCCACTAATAGGGAGCGTGAGCTGGGATTAGACCATCGTGAGACAGGTTAGTTTTACCCTACTGATGATGTGTTGTTGCAATAGTAATCCTGCTCAGTACGAGAGGAACCGCAGGTTCAGACCCCTGGTGCGTGCGCTTGGCTGAGGAGCCACTGGCGCGAGGCTACCATCTGCGGGCTTATGACTGAACGCCTCTAAGAACCCTCATAGATGCTTGTTGTGCTATTGAGTCATCAGTTGCTTGTGATTGACCCAGGAGATGACAGTCTTGTTCAGAATGCATGGTTAAAGGTCTTGCCGAATCTTCGTTAACGAAGTCAGGCCTTTCTCACAGGAGAAGGAAAGCTCCTATCTTCAAACCCTGGCTGATGGAGCTCATCTAGCCTTGTATGGTCTTCCATCAAAGAGAAGGACACTCTTACAAAACCTGACCTGTGGGCTTTGCTGTCACCATCCTAGCTAGCTAGGCTGTGTCAGTTGAACCTCAGGTTTAAAGGGTGGGGCCAGTTCTGCGCAAGCTGCTCTTCACCTAAAAAATTCACTGCGCAGGCTGGAAGGGCTTACTCTTACTTATCTGTATGGACAGGCGAGGGTCAAATTGGTAGGTGACAAGGTGCATGGGAAGCTGCAGATTCAACCTTGCATATGGGTGAACCAGCACATGGGTAGTTCTAGTTAGCTCAGGAGCTGATAGTCGTGATCAGATACTTCCTGATTGCCTCAGCACCCTTTTTCCCAGACAGATTTGCATGTCCCACATGCCCTTGGTCATCATGCTTGTAGTAAGTGTGGTTAAAGCCCTTCTCAAATCTTTGCTTGCGAAGCCAAGCCATCAATCAAGACTATCAATTAGCTAGATGAATGGCACTAAGAGTGAATCAACAGAGCTGTCCAGAGCAGCGGGCTAGTGAGGACAAAAGTTTTCATCCTTTCCAGGGAGAGACTCCTTGATTTCTATTATCATTAACATCTGCACTCATCAATTCAGACCATATGCCTTTAAAGAAATATAAACCAACTCCATATTCCTGGACATTAATTTCTAAACATGAACTGTAAGTCTTCACCCACTGTGGCAGAGATACAATATCACCTTGTTTACTAATGACCTAAGAGTCTGGAATTTGAAGAAAGAGAGAGTGTAGACAGTATCCATCTTCCTTTACTCATCCCAAGAGAAGACAGTCACGTCCTATTTGCACAGCTATTGCTGATGTGAGACCTTATGCCTTTTAGATTCTACTTTATCTTTGTAATCCTCATGGAATCCCTAATAGAAATTATTTTGATATTACATTGTAAGGAAAATATAATTCGACCATTGAAAGGATCTAAAGAAAAGAAAATGACTGAATGTCAAGGTCAGATGCAGCATTAAGTGTCAGGTAGAAAATGAAGGGCAAAACTCCCTCCTCTCTGATGATCTTTGTCTGCAATGCATGAAAACTTCTGAGACGGACTGTAGCAGCTGTGGCTTATTTCATTGTTGGCTGTTCTGTGAAATATTGATTATTACAAACATCTGTGTCAGTAAAATCCAAGAAGTTATTAAGCAATGAAGATATGTGTTTTATTCTGGAATCATTGCTGTATCTTTGTACATGTAGCTGAACACTTGATCTACTTTTTCTTGGCAGGCATTGAGAGAAGGGCTGTATGTAATATAGATATTCCTCTTCCAGGAATTGAAAGAGAGGGAAAGTCTTAACAAGAAAAGTAGATAGAAAATTTGGTACCTGCTTTAGAATAAATATGTCCCTAAAATTACATAATTGACCAGGTAAGTAATTTGGGACAGATTGTTTATTTAATGAGTTAAAGAGTGTCTTTATTCAGATATTCTAAGTTTTTTTTATGAAGGCCAAAACCTGTCGATATAATTGTTTAAAAAAACTGAGTGTGAGGCTTAGGTGAAACTCAGTTCTGGACTGTGCACCTGACACCTGCACCTGTACAGAATCAGCATGGCAGATTCACCCACCATAAGTACCATTCAGGTGCATGGGTCTGCATGTATGATTTTTTTCTGCAACACTGCTACAAGCCTGGGTGTAATAGGTGTCATTATAAGATCTTCAGTAATTCAAATCTCTGTATCAGTGCGTGTGCACCATCTAGAACTGGTGAAATGCAACAATCAAAACCACACAAAAAATTAAATGAGCCCCCCAAAGTATAACCCAAAGGCTTTTAAGCTTTAATATGAATGACAAAAATCATACCTTTATTTGTATATGGATCTTTAGCTATAAATCGTACATATGTATTTTTTTGCTTTTCAGACAGTCATGATCCTGTGAATTATTTTTCATGAGAAAATGTGGATAGAATGCCCTATGTCTTTCCTGTCACCCTCCAGTCATCTATTTTGAAACAACCTTAATTAATATATCAGCGTAAAATATGACATGCAATTTCTAGATTCTCAGATATTGACAAGTAGATAGATGTTTATGATACTTTAATTTGTTTTCCCTATTTCTCCATCAATTTTTGGAAAACATGCTTGCTTTTATAACTGTCACAGGAGTATTCATGAATTATTTCTGGCATTTTTTTCCTGGACTTATATGGAAGGAGTAGAATGCAGTTGGTTAATTTGCCATTCCTGTGAGCAACAGACTTTTTTTCCCAGACTTTCCCTAGTGCTCTCTCCAACAAAAATTCAGTTTCATCAAAGAGAATAATGAAAAAATGATAGGTAAATAACTTGGCTGGCAAAAATTGCTACTTCTTCACGAATCAGGTCTTTGTATCTTTTCAGAAGATTTTTCTTGGCAAGCCTAAGCAGCTGACTTCAATACAGGAGTAACTGGATGAGATTCTATGGTTTGAATTAAAGAGGCAGACTAGATGATCTAATGTTTTCACTCAAATCTTTGCATCTCTAAGATGGGGATAAGTCATGTGAGTCAGGCTACTTCTACGTAGCATATTTAACTGCAACACTGTGACTGTCTTTACTGTGCTAGGCCTTCTTTGAGGAACTCTCCCATTATTACACTGATATTCAGAGCTAAAATTCTGCTTTACAAAGTATCTTCTTTACAGATATTCAGTTGAGTCGTATTGCTTGGAAGGTTACAGCTGAATTTGATAATAGCGGTTTTGTACCCTTTGTAAACTGCGTAGCATAATAATCCCTGAAAGCAGTTAAAAATTGTAGTGACCAAGGGTATGAACATATTTTTGAATTACAGCTGTGATTTTCTACTTTGAAGCTCTCTGTCAAAGACTGTAGAGAACATGAAAATGTGATCAATGAGAACCATGAACAAAAATCCCAGCCCAACAACCACATGGAAAAATAACCAACTGCAGTCTGGATTACCAAAACTGTCAACAAGATTTCCATTCAGAAATTGTCTCTTTGACCTGTCTTCTAATACTGTTACTAGTGGAAGGAATGTTCATAAAGAAGGCAAACTCCTTTATATAGTTGCTTTTGATCACATACCAAGTAGAGTTTCAACCAGCTAAAACGAATAAACATCTGTAGGAGTTTTCAAACAATTACATCATGTTTCTGCTGCCTCTCTCTGCCTAACTGAATGCAAGTGTACGTGGACATGCATAGTTTTTTCAGATTTTTTAAAATATTCAGTGACGTTTTGCTGTTGTTGAATTTTTCAATTGTTGTTGCAAATTTTTTCCAGAAATTCAAAACCTTGCACACAAATTGTGTTGCTTCATTCTGACTTGTGAAGTGGGGTATCAGATTTCCTTATATCTTATTTTACATTAGAAATGGTTTGTTACAGTTGCAGTACTTTCAGGAAAAGGTGACAGGACACATATATGGTTTATTATTGCTCTGTTTTGAGTATTTTTAGAGTGGATTAGAGAGCTTTCTCAACACATAGCTTTAAAGACACTACTTAAAGAATAGCTCGAGTTTCATTCAGTATGACAAATGACACACATCAGTTGCTAAGTTGCTGGCTGTGGTCTTGAAAAGTTCAGTTTATGGCACTGGAAAAATAGAGAGATATTCAGATTCACTATTTCAGCGATTCTTCCTGATTTGGTGAAGACCAAGGAACAAAACTAGGAAGAAAGAAAGAACTGTGCATAAAATGTATAAAAACCTGTTAGAAGATTGAGAGTGTTACTGATTATCTTGTTCAAAGCACAGGTGCTTTTGTAATGGAAAGTTATGACAGCTGGAATGTACTTCTACTTAGTGGATGAAATGAATCTGATTCGCTCATTACACTGGTCTGTCTAAAAAAAATTCAAAGATGTGAAGTGATGCTGCTAGTTAGTACATTGAGCATGGCCTGCTAGATCTGTTGTTGTCTATCTTTTATAGCTGTTTGTACACAGAGACCTGCTGTGAAATCAGTCACCTCCATTTATGTGCAACATAACACTTCTGTTTTTATATAAAAGCTGCAGTTTGAAAAATACCAATATGTGGATAGCAAGGTTCATATCCTGCAATGGAAATGTGACGCTGTCTAGCATTTTTCACTATCTGACCCAGGTTTAAACTAGTGGCTAGTTTAGTGATTTAATCCTACAGTGGATTATATCAGTTCTGGAAATATAGCTTGAAAAATGGACCAGACTCTGCAATGGATCCCTCTGAGAGGAGCACACACTTGCATGCTAATAATCCTGATCAGGGGTACAAATCTGTTAAACTTGTTTTACAGTAGCTCCAGGAATGATTTTAAGTGACTCATCCTAACACCGACACTAGAAACAGCCTTCTCAGCACTGATTCTAAATAACAATCTCCCCTAATGTTCAGTGCCTAGCCTGCTTG
This sequence comes from Neopsephotus bourkii, assembly GCF_033783945.1. NCBI lineage: Eukaryota > Metazoa > Chordata > Aves > Psittaciformes > Psittacidae > Neopsephotus > Neopsephotus bourkii. The sequence continues at coordinate 7,546,547 of NW_026902113.1, forward strand.
TGGCAAGATCAGTTATTTGGAGTCTGCTGCAATTGTCAGTACACTAAAATTGTGATTAAAGTCTTCCTTCTCTTGAAGGATCTCTTTGCCAGGAGCAAATACCTATGGCAGGCAGATAACAGGAAAAGTACCTCCCAAGAGCAAAATGAAGTTTTATTTAATGTGCTCTAGGATAAACACTTCATTAAAATGTTAGTATGAGCAAATCTCTCTAAACAATTGTAAAGACGTAGACAGAGATATATAGCAGTTGTTTTTGCTACATCACCCCAAAAGCAAAAAAAACCCACCCCAAAACCATAAGGAATACCTCCTTCCATTTCCCTGTCACCCACAAATTGCTGGGCAGGTCACACATTTCTAATGCTAGCTTATATCTGGGGACCTTTTAATATAGAAATGTGTTTTTTTTCTCAGGAATTGTGAGTTTTGCTGGTCTAATGCCAGAATGAACATTGATACCAGGTGCTTACACTGGCAGAATCCAGTATCACACCTACAGATAAAGTGTAAAATTACATGTGTCATGCCCAAGCACCACAAATTACTCTGCCCTTCATCTCAAATAACATGATAACTCCTACTTTGAGACTTCAGACAATGTAGCCTTGGCAAAAGAAAAGTTTTTCATAGCCAAGCACATCAAACCTAATGTATTTTACAGCACCAGAGGGATTGACTTTTAAAGAAAATGTATTGCCAAACTGAATCTACGTTTGGTATATAAAATAACACATACTGTCCTGGGAAACTACAGTGATAAACAGCATTTGACGACTTTGGAAGGAACCACAGTGCTCTCATGCTGGCTGCTGGAGGCTCAGGTATGAAGGTGATGCAGATGAGGGCTCATGATGACAGAAACAGAAGGTTAGGAATGACAGAGTAATCTCCTGTGAGATTTTAGACTCTTGCTAAAGTGTCTGAGCTGTTCATACCTCATGCTTACTGCCTGAGGTTCTTGAAGATTTGTGAGGAGCAATGGTCATGGATCGTAGCACCACACAGGCACTGAAGATGAGGGTGATGACTCTTGGGACCCTGCTGGTCACCACTGCTGTTCCAAAACCATAGGCACCATGTGGGCCAGCTCCCTGGATGTGTTACCAGCTCACATGCAACTTGTAAAAAGAGAAATTCAGGACTTGGATTCCATACCTTAGTTTCCTCAATCTCCAACACATCTTGAAAGTTTGGATCCTCCAAATGCATGGCTGATCTCCTAAGTGACACCAAACACACAGGGTGACTTAGCAAATAAAATTTTGCTGAAAGTGACACCTAATCAGGCAGATTGTCATTTTTTAATGGAAGATTGGGTGAAATGTACCAAACCACCTCTGCTACTGAAAGTGAAGTGACTGCTCCTGAAAGACTACTCTCTTAAATAGTCTTAAAAAACATGACTACAATATTTCCTTGTAGACATTTAAATAAGGAAGTTCTCAAGTTGTGCAGAGCAATGTCCTTTATCAAATAAAAATGCAGGAGTATGAACTGAGGAATGGGTTTTACCTCAAAGAGCTGTGGGCAGTCAGCAGAGATCAGATGAAAATTTAAATATTTTTAGATCGAATGAGTAATTTCCTGATTTATTTATTATTTTTTTTTTAAAATCCATTTCAGGCAATGGCAATAAGGTTATTCAGGATTTTCTACTTCTAATTGTTTAGTGGAATAATGGGCTTGTATCTCTATTTTCTGAAAATTTATAGACTAGATAGTTATTATCTATCTCAATACCCTCTATCTTAACCTCAGCTTCATTTTGGATTTCTGAGCTTTGTGTAAAATGTTGTCACTTCTAAAATAAGTGAGTGTTTAGCATATCATTGCTAATGTGGAAATGGCCTGGTTAAGGACATAAATCTTTAAGGACAAAGATAATAATCTTTATAGCTTGCAAATTTCTTATTAGTGTGTGGATAGTGTTACTATAAATTCAAGCTGCATATTGTGAGCCACACATTTTTAGTTGTTTGAATTCATTCGCTGAATGTTTAGCAAAATGATGAAGGGAAGTGAATGGCACCTGCCCAGCTGGACACTGTTCCAGCTTAAGCAAGAAGATAAACTTTTAATATGAAGATGGAACTTATGGATGCTGGCCAGGACAAAATATTTCACCAGCGTCCAGTTCAAACTCTATTCTGGAAAGAAACCATTCAAACAAGGCTCCTCTCCCTTTTAGTGGCTTCTGGGGAAAAAAAAAGAAAAGAAAAAAAAAGGAGAAAAAAACCCCAAGTGTGTGGTCTTTTGAAATTTCAGATTAATTTGTAAAAGAGACAGCATGGACAGCTTTTAGAAAAAGAAGCAGAAAAAAAGGCTGCAAGTTGACAAGAAACATTTGCTGTCCATAAGCTCTTAAACAGTACCCATGACCACGCAAATAGAATTATTTTTTTTCTAACAGTATGTCTAAAACAATGATCCTTAGACCCCTGTGCAGATTACTGAAGTGGTAGTTTGATCTCCCAGATATTTTAAGGCAAAAAAACCCATCACATACAGGAATAAGAAAATCAATTCTGTTGGGATATGTAGATCTTGCTGTTTACATTTTGGGATCCTCTTAGATTCTTACATAGTGCTTACCTTTGAAATAACTGTTCAACTTACCCTCTGTTTTGTCACTTAATTCATATAATGGCTTAACCATTCTATGATTCTATGATTCTATTCAGAAGTAAAAATGGACAATGCTCTGACCAATCTCATCTGATGCTGACGCTGACCCTATTTTTTAGAGGTGGCACTTCTTGTCCTCCAGAGATCCCTTCCAAATCAAACTATTCTGTGAATCTGTAGTTCAGCTCATTACTGAAAATCTGCTCGTTCAGGCTGGATAACATGACAGAAACATGTATTAGAGTCTTTGTGTCTTAATATTATAAGAACCAATCATATTTCAGTGTAGACTCAGATCCAGATTCATGCAGACTTGGTTATACAATTGCCCTCTCACCTTTCCCACCTCATCAAACCAAAGGTCTTACATAAAGATTCCTGCATCCAAAAAACACCTTTCTGCTGATGCTATGGACAACCTACAGTACTTGCACTTCTAATTCATGCACTGTAGTTTGCTGCCTATATCTAAGTGCGATGAATTCAGGCTCCAGCACGTATTTCCAGTTTGTCTCTAATAGTAGATACCTTCTTTTGATAATAAGTGACTGTGTTATATATTGAGCCCCTCAGACGTGTGAGCCCAATAGAAGAATAAAGCAGAAGTCTGAGGAGCATTTAGTTCAAAGGAAGCCAGACAATTTCCAAAACATTGGTGAAAGTGGGATACAGTGTTTTAATTCCAAGAATTACCGGTAATTTGAAAAATTGCCCCCACAGAGATCAGTGGTAAGACGCAGAGATAGCTTTGAGACACATAAAAGGAGCTGCTTTTCAGACTGGTTACTTTGGGAAGAAAATTCAGAATAATCAACAGTTTGCCTTTGAGATACTACTAAAATTAACTGCCTCCTTTGACAGTTTTGCTTTTCAAAGGCCTTTAAGTTACTGTGGTTGATAGCCTTGTGCACTATATTTCAGCAGCTGGAGCTGCAGGATATACCCAGTGGAGGAAGAATGAAGGAGATAAAGAGATTTTACAGATTACTTGTTTTTATGTGAAGGCAAATACCACATTTTCCTTTTAAAGCAATTGTTATTTTATCCCATAGATGCTGTTATTTACAGTGCCTCAATTAGTTTATATTAAAGACAAAAGCTTAGCAAGATCAACTTGCTTCAGTACAACCAAACAAAACACTTTATAACAGTTTACTAGTGAAGCTCTTGAGCAGTGATCGCCATGCAAACTGTTTGCTCAGGCAATGGGAAATAGAAAACCACTACTGCATTTTGGAATGGACTTTGATTACTGGAGTTGAGCTGGATTGTTTTTGGTCTAAGAAGACCTTAGCAAGATGCAGGATGCAGAACTGCAGTCACCCTTGTTGAATCCACTACTGTGCAAAAGTGACTAGCACCCTTTCATACCCAGAAACCCACTGGGAAAAACACATTTTGCTACTTCTCTGCAAAGAGGTGAACAGCACACTGTGTGCTCTAGACAGAAGTATGAAGCAGTCCTTGATGCAACATTTTGTGAAAATTTTCCAAATATGCAAGAGAGTCATGAGAAAAGTCAGGCATCTATTTCATTTATGTAAATGCTTTTATTTCATGAAAGTTCTGGTAAAAGCCCGAGCATTCTGTATGATAATTCCTATTCACTTGCAAAATCTTCATGTCATTAACAAGACTGGTGCATAAATAATTCTAGAGAAAAGTTCTTGGAAATGAACATCTATAGTAGTAATGTTTTAGGACTTGTGGGGACACATTCAATTAAAGCTTCATATAGTCTTTATACTAAAGAAATCCATACAAAGCTGAATAAATAATAGTGGAGAAAATGTTTCTATCTATCTTACACTAACTTATAGTATGGCTCTTTTACACTGCTTTAGAGATGGAAAAGGGACCTTAAAAAGGTTTAAATGAACTGTTAATGCAGAACATAAAGGACATTAGTATAAATGAGAATTAGCTCTATGAACATTAGAGAGTTAAGGTACTTTCTGGATTACTTGGCTTCAGATATTCAGAGCAAGATTATGAATCCAATTCTGACTGAAAATTATTAAGCCTTCTCCTCTGCTTTATTTTTTATTTAATCTTTTCTTTTCAACCATAAATTGTGATTGCTTTGCTTTTCTGTGGCTCAGCTCCAGACAAAGGGAAGGGAGAATGATGCTATTCCAGGCAATTCAATAGCCTAATCGCTGGATACCACCCCCACCTCCCTCCCCCCCCCCCCCCGAAAACTGTGATGTTGATTCAAGCTGTGGATTTCAACTCGCTGTCTAAAAGAACATAAGAACTTATTGTCAAAAAAAAATATAACTCTATTATTCTGTTTTTTGGTACTAAAATAGGTGCTATCTGAATGAATCAAGAGCAGGCTAATAAATCAGACACCTCTGAAGGCTTATGTGCGATTTCCTTGCTTACCTCTGAAATACCAGGAGTTTAGATGTCTTGCTTCCACCTGTCTTACCAGGACAAGGACTTCTGAATATGTGTGAGAATTTAGGTTCTCTGAGTAGTTCAGTAATATAGCTCGGGCTAGAAGAATTTAGTCCTATGGCTGGAGAATTACTCACAGCAGGACTGAAGTGAGAAATCAAGGTGATACCAGGAGCAGAGGTATGGAGCTGGGAAAGGCTTGAGAAGTTAGTGAAAACTAATTTGGGAAATGCCAGTGCACTTAGGCTTGGTTTAAGTATTGACACAAAGGTTGGAGCTTCCAGAGTAACCCTGCAAATCTCTCCTCCAAATTTGTTTATTGTGTTATGTATGGATTGGCTCTTTTCTGGGAACAGGTATCTCCGTCATCCCTAAAGTTTAGTTTAGATTCTGGACCCAAGACTCTGGACAGAACATATGTCCCCAGGTTTAAGAAGAAACACCAAATCCTTCAGTTCATCTAGGAATTTATTATTCAGTTACAAAGCAATTAATAGGATCTCTGAGGCTTAGGACTTGATATCTGGGTTCAGTGAAATTGCCCATTTCTACCCATCAGAGAAAACTTCAGGAGGAAGTTTCTGAGGCCTGAGGGAGAAAAAAGGATATTTCAATGATCAATAGACAGCACCCTGAAAAGTTTCTGCAGAAAGAAAGTCTTTTGCCATTTGGAAAGCGAAGAGACCTGTTTTGGGGGTTTAAGGAAAGGTTTAAAGGATCACAGGTGTTTGGGGACACAGATAGTAAATATATGAAGGGTTCATGGATAAAGCAAAGTAAATAGATACAATGGCATAAATAAATAATGACATTCGATACATGGCCTTTGAATACATAATTCTGGGCATTTATTCTTTCTGTGCCTGTGGTGTTGCTAATGGGTATGGAGGGACTGACCCACTGATTCAGTAGTCTTTGCTACAGATATATTTAAATGCTCACTGACATCAGTTATGGGATGTTTATGTTCCATTCTATCCACACTGAGGTGAAATCCCTTGTGGTTGTCTTTGACTCGCTTGGTGTCTAGCAACGTTCATACAGAGAGTAAGGAGGTGCTAGAGGAGCCCCTTCCAACAAATTGGCCAGGATGTGTGTCCTCTGCTAGAGAGCATCAGTCTGGATTTTACCAGGAAACCTGGAATTTCATCTGGACTTCCATCGAAACCCTCACGGAGGCTGGGATGCAAAAGAGAAATTCTCCTTGGAAACATCAAAGACAGTATTCTAGACTTAATTTATTATCTTGGGTTGAATGAGTCAGGATTTATTTGGTTTTGGTGGTTTTATCTGTTTGTTTGTACAGTGGCTGTTTTTTTATAAGAAGAAAAAAATATTTTTTATATGCTATTTAAGTGAATTTAAAGCTTTTTTGTTTGTTTGTTTTTTTTTTTTTTCCCTCTCTTTAATAGCCAAATCAGTATTCTCCCCCAACTAGATATTTAGCCAGGCCACTCCTATAATCATGGCTTATTCATATGACACATTTAAAAATAGTTCAAAAAATGGAGAACAGAATATTAATGAGAAAGTCATCCTTAGTGTAGTTGATGAAACTGAAGTAGTTAATTCCCATCTGAAGTCCATGATGACCTAGGAAGCTCGTTGGACTTTGTGTGACAAACGAAGGGTCAGTGCTGAAAAGCACTCAGAACAGAGGTCCCTTAGGGAGCCACAGCTGCAAAAAATCTTCAAGGAAGAAGAATGAACTGAAATATGTTATTTATTAAAAAAAAACACCAAACAACCACCAGGGAAAAAGAAATAAAAAACCCCTCAAACAACAATAAATAATTCTGTTATAAAACAACTGACATAATGCTGACCCTGCCCATCATCCTTATACAACATACAGCAATAATAAAAGACAGCATTGTTGTGTTTTTCACTTCACTTTTCAGTCCCAGAGGGTCACTGTGAGTGATTAAAATTATAATGATGTGTTTGATTCCAGGAAAGTCTTGGTACTGAATTAAAAATTCAGTAAATGCTAATTGGAGTTGATATATCTCCTGCTGGATTAATTTTGAATCAAGTACTGTAATATATGGACATTGTGTTAGCGATCAAGATGTTCTTTAAACTTAAAGTGTTTCCCAGGGAATAATTACAACTTGGAGGAAAAAAGAGAAGACGGAAGGTGTCAAGAATTAAAAGCACTGGATATTATTGTTATGGTTTATGTGACTTACAGAATAAGCAGAAGTGCTTGCCTGAGTAATTGATGAACATTTGAAAATAAATGAAAAGATCCCATATGCATGGCTGGAATTAAAAAATAAATCTGTTCTAGGAAACTGTTGAGATTGGGATTGCCTTTTGCGTCATGTTGCAGAAAGATGGGCACTTTTTAATATTTCCATGACAGAAAGGAGGAGAAGGATCTATGTAACAGGCAAGAGCAGTACAAGAACACAACCAGCCCTGATCAGCATAGATTCTCACCATATTCCCAGTCCTGTTCTGCCTTCACTGATTTCACTGATGCTTTGTCAGGAGGAATATTCTTTAGACTTGAAGAGGAATTTTGTTTGTCCTGAGAAAGTGTAATCATACCTGTGTCTGGTTTTGCCTGCAGAAATAAAGAGTAGCCTCAGTGTTAGGTTTCCATTCAGGTTAATCTGCTGATAACCAACAGCAGAATCTCAGCAGTGGAAACACCAGCTTTCTCCAACACTTTGCTTTTGGTATAGGAACCCTTCAATCCTGGGAGCATACTGTCTTGCTTTTGCCAGTGGATTTTTCAATGGCACACTTAACTTGATGGAATTTTCACCACCTTCTCTGTTAGTAATTCCACAATACACTCATGACAAGTTGGCAATATACTTACTTGCAGTATGTGAGAGACACCCGCATTTGACCACAAACTCATTTTTGTATACTGTAACATTTTGGTTGGCCAATAGATGTAGCAATTTTTGGCTACTATGGATCTGGGATATGTCCAAATGGATCAGAAAAGAAAGGGTCTGTATCCTACAAATAATTCTCAAAGTACTTCAGCCTCATTATTACTGAAATAAAAATCTGTGACTGAAATGGTAATGAATCATGATCATATTAATACCTATTAAAGTTAGATTATATTTCAGTTTCAGAAAGATGCTTACCTGCAACTAGGTAATCAGGTAATATCTAAGAAGATAATAAATGGATTAGAGTGGATTAGAAGATAAAAAATGCCTGATGAAAAGCCTCACAACTTATGTGAAGCATTGGATATTAGCTTGCTTTCCTAATTTGTGCTAGAACAATCCACTTCACAGATATGCAACTCAACTAATAATTAGCAAACTTGAACAAAATGTCCCCTTTTGTAAATCAAAATTATTCAACACAAATATTAATTGCAAATTTAGCCTTTTTTCTGTTCATGAATATATTTTTTTATGCATAAATAGTCACTGAATAGTTTAGTCTGTGGGTTGCTTGTAAGATAGATATTATATCTGTGTAGTCTTTACTTGTGCATCACAATTAGTCAATAATTCACACAGGTATCATCTCTTCTCCCCTGAAATGAGACCATGACTTTAAAAACAATGTGAAAAAAGGTTTAGGAATAATTGCAGTGTTGGCGTCATCGACAGGAACATATCACGTGCACTAAAATCTGAGGGAAGTACGAAGATTCGTGATTATCATGACAAATACAGCTGTGTGAGGATTTAAAAACATGACATATTATAAAAGCACAAATAGCAGGAAACTCTACTTATTTCTTTTATTCGCAAAACTATTCTTGAATCACAGCATTGTTGCAAATGCCCATTCACGCAATCATACAATTTCCTGTTTGATTCTCTAAGTAAATGAACGGCATTAATTGTAACTGTCATCTTCCAAAAATTGTTAGACAAGATAATATCCAAGCTTTATGTTCCTTTGAATAGATATTGCAGTCTGCACCCCCTCTCCTTTCCCTGTTCTCCTTCCAGAGCATGTCTTTTTCTGAGGAAAATGAGACAAGCTGCTTGCTCCATTTTTATTGCTGAAAGCCATTCCCCCATCAACAACTCTGCACCTTTTAACACTCATGATGTGATGTTAATGGAGCTGCCACTTAAAAACAAATTCTGTTTGGCCATCAGGGAGCTTCCTGCGGTGATGGAAGTGACAGAGCCTTTTGCAGGAGGCTGCTTTTGAATCTTCTGTTGGGGGGAAACCCTTGTTGTCTGGTACCTAGCAGCACTTGGGTTCAAATGTGAAATCCCTGAGCTCATTCTGGATTCCTCGTGTAGGAGGCACAGCCGCTAGAGTGCTTGAGAGGGAGCAAAACTGAGGGAAGGAAACTTGCTTGGTGTAAAGTCTTGTTTACTTGGCCTTGTGGAACAAAGCAGCAAACAATAAGCACTGTCCAAAACAAGCCCCACTGTGTAAGCCACTGTTTGCACTCAGTGTTCAGAATAGCTGTTAGCTTTGAGTTCAGTGATTTGAAGCAAAAAATTCTAGGAATGCCCTTGGACAGTGAATCTTTCTTTAATACACTCATTATTCTTACCAAGATTGCTATAATATGGGACTTAACGCTGTTTATTTCATGATCTTTCTTTTCTAGCACAATGGCCTTCTGAACAGGTGGAGGGGATTTTATTCAGCACATCTTTGGTTCTTAGCCAGCACATTCTTGCTCTTCCAGACATGAAAACATTTACATATTAGTACTAGGAAATAACATCTTTCATTTTTAAAAAAAATTGTAAAATGGCACACTAACAGCTTATCATGTACACATTTCCAGCAAAAATTAATACAGGAAAACACACCTCCACCTTGCATTCACTGCCCCTAGCTAACAGGAATATTTTAATGTTAACTCTTTGTCACTGAGAGTTGATTTTTCCCAGCACAGCACCTAAGTGCATAATGCATTAGTGCAAATATCTGAACTCCAAACCCATCTGGCACTAGGATCTATGAAATATTGCCATATTTGTCTACAGTAGATTTTAACAGACTTTCTGGACAATATCATTTAAAAAACATTGTTGTGCAATGTAATTAATTAACACAAGTAACATGTACGACATACATTTTTATTGTTTCTTATATGCCATAAAAATTTCCAAGACAGAAGCACCTGGTAAAACCATACCGTCTGACTGGGCATGGCATGAGGAAGGCCTAGATGGGAGCAGATGGAAAGTCTGAGGATGAAATAAGAACAGATGGGAAGTGTGAAGGTGAAATTTGAACTTAGGTATTTCAAAGTTCACACGGCTGAACATAAAGTCCCATTAAACATGCTCTGATACAGAGTTAAATTGACGAGCCACTGTGCCCTTCCTTCTTTTGGTTTTCCAGTGTCACTTATCTGTCAATAATATTTGTAGCAGCAGTAAAAAAAGCACTTTCCTTAACTCTGCCTGCGTATTTCAAAACCAAGCTTTTGCCATTCACTCTGTACCTGGGATTTTATGAAGGCATTAGTTCTATAAACATGGAAAAGCATTTTCAGTTTCATACAGAGCTGATGGGTCTCCCCTGTAATTTCCCTTCTCTTCATTTAGACAATTGGGCAGACACAGAAAGCCATGCTGGCAGGGGGGCAGCAATGTGCAGCCAATACCAATGTGTGGATGGACCCATGGTGTTACAGAAGATAGCGCTGAGCCTCACTGATGGCTGGTGTCATGACCAAAAAGCCCAGCTCCTGCTAGCATAACTTCATGCAGTGTGCAGTTGGCTCATTTTAATGGGTTCAGCTTCTTGGAAAAACTTTCCCTCCTACTGTTTCTCCAGCAGAACAGGTCTGTTGCACTTCTAACAGAGAAATGTCATCCAAAAATGTAGGAACAAATATGATTGCTACCTATATGTTAGAGGCAGAACCACAGGGTGGAAAAATATTCTCTGGACCTGTTTCTTGATGCTGGCTGGTGCTTTTTACTGCCTTTTGGGGGATTTAGTGAAAGATTTTGCTTTACAGTTATCTTGCCTTCAGTTGAGGGGGTTTTATGAAGACTGAATTTGTCCATGGGACCTTGCATGAATGTGGTGAAATGACAAATAAGGGCCTTATATTATTACTAAACCAGGGTGCTTTGTGTGAAATTGTTACTTTTAAAACCTGTTAAGCCCTAATACGTGACTGTCAACAGAGATTATTTTTTCCAGCTTCCACAGACGTAGAGTTCCTAGTTTATTGCCCATCACTGGTTCTACGATGCAAATACTGCATCTGGCTCTGGGATTTTAGGTTCAAAGGCCAAGGCAGAGAAATACTTTCCAAGCTTAAATAAATGGCTCTTTTCTAATGTTGACAATATTATGACAATTTGCTCACTGGTTCTAAAATATTTCTGTATTTTTATTTTTATTTTTTTACAATTGCCATAGTAGAATAAATCAGTTCCAGGATTTGATGGGGCATTTGGAAAATGCCCGAAATGGAGATACATTTACAGTTCCACAAGTTCCCAGGCCACTTATCTCAATCACATAGCCAGCAGGATATTCGGGAAGGACTATTGTTGCCAAGCCAGGCAGGATACCTGCACTGGTTTTGTGGTGTGCTTCCAAAGCCTAGAAACGATGTCTTTCTCCAGCCCAACAAAGCTGTATGCCACCATTGTCATATCAAGCACTCTGCAACCATATCTTGTCACCTTCCTTGAGGAAGGCTCAGCATATTAAGAAATTCTGGAAAACTCTTGGGTAATGGTCTGAAAAATGACAGGCTCCCACATGTCCCTACTGTACTTGAGGAAGTGCATTTCCTGTGATTAATGATCTCTCTGCTATGCACAATGCCTTTTAAGATTTTTTTTTCTTGCTGTAAGCCAAACCGAAGAATGTTTCCAGTTTCTCAGGCTCTACTTACCTTCTCTCTCATTAGCAGAGGCTCTCTCCCTTGCTTTCTGATGATTGTGCACATACTTAAACCCTTCTGACTGTTTTCAGCTGCTACTGCTGTGTTCCAGAAATCTGCCACAGGGGAACGCATCACCTCACCGCCAGCATGGAGCAAGCACTTCCCTTGGACTTCTGCCTGTTACGTTTGGAGTCCGGTGGGGAACCAGGTAGAGCTGCGACCCCAAGGGTTTTGTAGGGACTCATCAAGCCTGGCATGTGTCCCCTGCTTCCTGCCACCATCCTTGTAGCTGTTTCAGAGTTTCAAAAGCTACAGGAGCCTGGTGGAGGGGAGGCAGCTTGTTGTGGACTGTCTGGGCAAACAGGCAACAGGCTCGGTGGCCACTATAGCTTTTTATTATGCATTGCAGACCACCGAAGACCAACTTGCTGTAATTCTTTGGCTAATTCTCAGCTGCTTAGAGCTGTTCAGTCCTCAAAGCTGGGATCTTGTGGGTTGTTTTTTTTTTTTTTTACTTTACTATAACTGTTCCCTGATGACAACGTAATATATTTTTAGCACAGTTCAAGTATAAGGCACTAAAATTATACTACCTCTCATAAGGGTTACCTCACAAATACAGCATTCTGTTTTCATGGACATTAGTGTGGGTGTTTCAAAAGTATCATAAACAATTTATTTTGCAATGAAATAACCCAGTAAATCATCTTTGATTTCATATCATGTTTGCAGCTCCAAAGAACTCGTTTTTGGTGCAGTTTGTAAGCCAGGGCTGTAGAAGGTCACCCCTCCCTTACTCTCTTGCTAAATACAAATAAAGAGCTGAAATCACTATCAGCTGAACCTTGGGAGGTCCAGGAGTGTTTGGGGTAAAGCAATTTCACTTGCTGGAATGAAGCAATTTCATTTATGACTTACCTTTCTATATCTTTTTCAGTGTTGTTGAGCCCCAGGAAAGTGCTACAGCAACTCATTTCAGGTAGCACCTGCCAACACATTGCCCTGCTCAGACTGAGGGGACACCAACGTCATGAGACCATGATTGTGGTGTGGTACCTGACCCAGTGCACCAGCAATAGATACTACTGACAGGGTTCGAGGTGGTGTAGAGAGGTGCTGCTGCTGTAGACACCCCTCCTATTACGCTATAGACACCCCTCCTATTACGCTATGACCCTTTGTGACTCTTTCTTAGTGCTTCATGGTTGCAATTAATTTTCTTACACAAGAAGTCCCCAGTTCAGACAGATGGTTAAATACATGCTGATGTGCTGCAGTTCTACAGTGGGTCACAGCGTGGTTGAAAGGTGTATAGAATAAATATGTAAGAATGTAATTACATTGAAAAAAATGATTTCTACTTATTTCTTTCCTTGGACTCTGGAGGGGGTTATGGTTGAAGATACCACTGCTTTGTAAAACAGTAAAACACTGTAAGTTTTGTGTAATTCCTGATAATTTTTCTGTTTCAGCTTTCAATTTCTTTCATAAGTCCCTGTAGTTATCTATGGCTCATTTATTTGCATTGTGTATCTATTTAAGGTCAAATTCTAATCCTAAAACAGCTCAGTTAAAAGATCTGCTTTCACAGTTAGTGAAGCCAGGATTTCATCCACAGCATATGTGTTTCTTTGCTGCCAATTCTTGTCAGAAGTAGTTCAACCTTTGCCATTATCCAAATTTTCAGTTCTGTTTTCCTCTTTAAACCCCACAAGTGATTTGAAAAATGATTTGCAGAAATGAGCTGCATTTTGGTCACTTTTAGGACAGTGAGTTTCCTGCCGCAGTGCTCTGCCATTGTTTAAATTCTTTAACCTTATCTATAGAAGTGTTAGAATGAGATGGTGCTTTTCGCACTATTGCTGTTTGGTGACTCCAAGGGCAGTTGAGCTGTGTGCAGTATCAGCTGAGTAGATATGCCTTGGTCTTTGCAGTGCTGGTGCTCAGTGGTTTTTGAAAATGCAAGATGAGCAATAAACAGACATACAGTCTCTAAATGGATTGCTGGAGGTCCTTTCCTTACCCTCCTTTGTCAGTGTTATATATCTCCTGTGCTTTACTGCAGCTAGTCACATCTTCACCTTTACCTGCCTTCAACACCAGCTCCTCAGTGTGCTGTTACAATATGACATGGTTTTAAACAGTGTAAAATGAATACTGCATTTCCATGGAGAATGTGTGTTTCATATAAATTAAAATTATGTCTGAGTGCTATTATATAGTAATCAGGATACAATTTATCATAGTTGTCTTTTTTTTTTACTAACATATTAAAAGTGTGATAATTAAGAATAGTTTATTTGAAATACTTAAGAATTTATATAGTGGTGTGTGCAACAGGTCAAGTACTTGCTAATAAAATGGCTGTTCTTAACATAACTGCATAAAAGTAGGATCTGCATTTAGGGGGAGAGAGCATTTAAAGGAATTGCAGTCAGACTTGTAATGAAGAAGAAAATATGAGTGTATGAGTGCTGTGATGTTGACAGCAGGCAGCTGGTAGATTCTCTGGAAGATGACCAGTAAGGTCTGATATTACTCTGAGTAGCATCATGAGAGTTGATCCAAGAACTATTCGGACAACTCTTGTGGCATGATTACACTTAAGTTGAACTCTTTTTCCTGTTTTGACTATTTTAAATGTTTCAGTGTTGCCATTACATTTTCTGTGAGGAAGATCTCTCACATATGTTGGCTTGGCCTGTTTTTCAGAGGCAGCTTGCTTTTCAGACCCTCCTTTCTGTTCTTTTCTGACACAACCTGGATTTGAGAACTGGCAATACACATTGCTAATGGTCATTTAATGCTGCTATGTCTGGCCTGTCTTCACAGGTGTTGGGGTTGGGGCAGGTGTTGTGAGAAAAAAGAACAAAGCCAGTAAAGATTAGTGCCAAGTTTACTGAGCAGATGTGCCATCTCAAGATGGGAAAATCTTTTTTCTTTTTTTTTTTCATAAAAAGTTTTAATGGAAATCCCAAATACTAAGTATGGTTTTTTTAAGACTCAGTTATTCAGCTGAACTTTATCAGTTGTTGGTGAAAAGAAAAGTAAAAGCACAGGAATTTCAAAAGCTCTAAAAAAATTCAAAGTAGCAGGGCATACAAGAGAAGATGAAGTTTCAAGAGTAGCTGTTCCAAATAAAAGAGGAACTGAGAAGAATTTAGACTAAGTTTGCTTTACTATAATTTGATAAAAGTTCTATGTATTTACCAAGGAAACAGTGCTATTCTTCTGGAAAAAGTCATGTAAATGAGGTGTTGATGGTAAATAATTTCGCAAATAAGTTCAGTTCATTGAGCTATAAAGTTCTGAAAGCATTTTACAGACCTGATAAAATTTCTGCTCAACAAAAATTTAAAAAAATAAGGAAAATTTTACTGACACAGGAACTGTGGCAAAGAATACGTATGCCAATGATGTTGGCATTGCAATGCTTATATAACCCATTGAGGATGTGCAAGAAATGAGATAAATGTGCAAATTAACTGTGTTCTTACATGATAGCTATGCGGCAAAACATGGATTGCATTAGAAGCATTTTCTGAGACTAATACAGGTTAACTTAATGTTCTTTCCACTTCCCAGTTCATTCAGATCCTCTTCAAAGAGTTGACTTGAAGAAATAAAAGAACAGTAATGCCGCATGGGGTTTCTGGGAAGTAACAGTGTACCACTTCGGACTCACCAAGGCACCCAGGGCAGCTCCTATTGTGAACTGGGGAAGGTGCCATAAGAAACTGAATCTCAAACAGAGATCAAAAAATCCGTGTTTGGAAAGTGTCTCACTTTGGAGGTTTGCATCTTGCCCTGCTCTGTCTGGGTGGTGTCTGAGACCCAGCACCTGGACTCTGCACATATTGGCCCATGCAGTGGCAAAGACACAGCCCCTTGTGCCAGGCTTTAGGGTGAAGATGTTGTTTTCTCTTATACAGTGTATACCCTGAATCCTTACCTACCTCCTTGCTGACCATTTTACACGTTATGCTGCTTGTGGTTTACAGGTTTTAAGATTAGAAGAAACAACGAGTCTCGTCTGATCATCTGTATATTTGAACCAGTAAGCCAGTGCTTGAACCATACCTGTTCCTTGACCCTAAATATGATTTTCCATTTAAAATATAAAGCAGATGTGCTTGGGCAAATGCAAATTTCAGCCAGCCTGGAGGCTGGTGTCTTACCGGAGAGGCTTAGGGACAGAGAGCAACGAGAGGAAAGCTAAAAGCTAACCTGTCCTCCACAATAACTTTCTGACTAACAGCAACTTGCAGCTAGGTCAGACCATACAGGCACATCTTTGAGCAGCAGTTAGAACAGTTATTTTCTGGACTGTATTAAAATCTATTTTATTTCAATAGATCCTAGTTTATTGAACAAGCAGATTGCTCTAAATAAATGTCTGTTCCCCATCATGTTATATTGTCCCACTTAATCTATAAGTGAGCACCAATTTTGTTATTATTACCCCTGATCAATATAATAATATTGAATAAGGTAAGGCATAGTAGCAATCATTAAAAAATCCCAGTAGTAACACAACCTTTCACTGAGTTTTCCCTATCAGTGCTCAAGAGTTGTCACTTAGTAATTTCTTAGATCCATTAAATAGGTGTTTCAGAAATGAAAAAGGTTACATTTAATCAGAATATTATGTTTTATTGCTTTAAATGACTAAAAATATTTTCTCAATTAAGTCACATCTGTGAATAACCTTTGCCATTTGAATTTCTAATCTGAAAGATTAAGACCTGTTTGGGTTTTCTGTTTTACAACAGCTGCTCGATTGACATGGATTAATTCTGAAGTACATACTACCTTTCCCATTACTTTGTCTGGATATAGTGTTAAACTAATCAACCTGCAGTTACCCAGATTTCTGTTTGTCTATATTTTTTCTTTTCCAAACTGAGTATCTTTCTGTACTTTGAAACATCATTATCAAAACCAAAAGCAGGTTCATTAAAAACTAACACCACTGGCACAAAACCCATTGTAGCTAACTCTTCTAGGACTCTCAATAGAAAGTTATATAAGCATAATTCCTTTAAAATATTTGTCTGAAGTAGATGATGAGATGCCTTCCTTTCAGCTAACGTAGTTCAGAGTTTCCTTTAGCTTTTTGGAAGCTGCCATTCTGAAGCATCACATCTATTTTATTCTTTGGGCTATGCTTTGTTTGGGTATATTGAATGCAATGAGGTCATGATCGCTGGTTCCTAGGCAACGATCAACTTCTACTCCAGTGGTTAATTCATCTTTATCCATCATATAAAGTCCAAAGCAAAGTAACCTTCTGTGTCAGAAACTTATGATCTATAATTTTTAGAAAGCCTATGACATCTCATTAGTGTGAGACTTCAAGCACATCTTCCAAATGGAATTTGCTCTCTGTAACACCTATTTGTTTCTCATTCTTTATCTGTATGGCAGATATTAATATTTTTATGACAGGAAAATATTAATCTATTTACTTCAAAATATTTTCCCAACTCAAAGAAGATTGAAATCTGATATATGCATTTGCAAGTATGAGCTATATATTTTTACAGAGAAGAAAAACAAAAATTTTATGAGATATTTTGCATTTATATAGCACCTTCATCTTACCATCCTAAATGGCCTTTAAAAATTAATTAACATACTTTTGCTAGAAATTTATGCCAGTGATTGAGGATTCTTTCCTCGCTAAAGTATTGAGCTTGATAGAAAGTTATTATCTTGATTTCTTGTAAGTAGGGAAATTGAAGGGCAAAGTAGTTACATTCAGCATTTGAAATGTAGGTATGTCATCCATATTTAGGCACCTCCCTGCCCTGATTTTCAGAGTTGCTGAGCATCAGCATGATCCCATTAGGGTAACTTATCAAGGTCATGAAAAACTCCTGTACCAGGAATAGTTCTGACTCCCTGACCTGTATGTTAAAGGTGTGTAAAACCAAATCTAAAATATCAGCCCCTTTGTAGATGAGGAAAGGCAAAAAAGCCCAGATTTTCTAAGAAAAAAAAAAAAGAAAAAGAGATGAGCCATGTTCCCCATCTTCAGTTTCATCAAATCCACACCATTTACCAGCTGTAATAAGCTCACAGACATATTATGCTTTTTTGCAGTTCCCCAAACTCGCACTAGTCAAAGCACAGAAAAGCTAAGCTTTCAACAAGCTCTCTGAGGCTGCTTGCTGCCCGTTGTCTTGTTTCCTTTCTCTGGTGAAGGGCTGCTCATTCTCCTCCCAGAGCAGCCAGGGCAGCTGTATGAGAGAGTGGTCTGAGACAGATTGTAATGAAGCAGTGTGAAAATGGAGAACAAAAGCAAATTTCTTTAGAGGAGAATAGAGAGGAATGGCAGGAGGCGAACCAGAACACTGGCAAATTAATTGTTCAATCTAGAAGAAAAGTCCTAGGGCTCAGCTCCATGAAGCCTGTTATCTGACTGTTGTATTCCATAGAGGTTTTTCTTTGTGGGACTGGAGAGTGATGGGAATAGAGGCATTACGCTGTGAGCCACCAGGTGAGTGGGGAATTCAGGTGCTGCCAGAGCAGGAGTGCTGAAATGAAAAAGTTATGTTTAGAATGAGTTCACTGGAACATGACCCTGTCTGCACAGGATTTCTTTCTTTCTTTCCTTTCCTTTTCATTTTTGGTAAGTGGCAGGCAAGTTCTGGGTCAGATTCCTGATATGAGAGAAAAAAGAAACAGGATGAAATAAAAATTTTAGAAGAGCAATTATCTGGGATACAGGACTTGAGAAATGGCACCACTGCCTGCTATTCTCCTTCAGCAGAGAGCAGGGACTGAGAAAGTAAAAAGGGATGGGAGGAAGAGACAAACATTATCTTTACAGGTATTTAGTAGTCTGGCTTACTATGCCCTGTCTGGCGAAGACTCTTAACTGCTCGCTGCAGTTAACTTACTCGTAACTGCTTTCACCATCACTTTTAATTAAGTTCCCTTAAGGCTCATCACAAGCATGGGAGCTTGATTTTTTGTTCTTTTTTAAAGGGAACTGACACACTAGCTGTATTTTCCGAAGCACACAACTCCCTTTTGGATCAGATTTTCCACCAGATAAAAATGTGGAGGGAAAAAGAGGGTGAATGTGATTTTTTTTTTTTTTTTTTTTAATGCTGAACAACTTTAAATTATGCTCATTCCCACTTTGACTGTAAAGGAGCTGAGATTGCACCTTTCTTTTAAAGCCTGCTAAGTGAGAATTTTCCCCTGTGCTCCCACAGCTCCACTTACAGGGCTGTGCTTAGTCTGGGCTCACTGTGATGTCAGCCGAAAGCCAGCTTGCTGCTCTCCTGAACAGCAGATTGCTTGGAGGGGAACTGTTCTGGGTTTTCTGCCTTGGCTGCTTGGTTGGAGGGGTAACGTGTACTGCAGGGAGGGCAAGGGCTGGTGTGCAACGGCCATGGCACCCTCAGCTCATCAGGAGAGCCCCATGCAGCCCTATGCACTGTATCTCACACCCCGCTGCAGTCCCACACAGGGCATGTTGGTGCACTTACTCTAAAGGAGTGGATGTCCCAGATTGCACTTCCAGGTCCAGGTAGGTGCAGAAGTGTTTTTGCTTTATAGAATAGCCCCTAGAGGGTCTAATTGTGGATGAGAAGAAAGTCCTGGACAGTAAACAGTTTCATGGAAGGCCTTTACCTTGGTGCAGTTATGACTTCCACAGTAGATACACAGAAAAGGCAATGCATGTCTTGCTGAAATGCACCAAACCTCTGTCACAACTGCAAAAGTAAGCCTGCCTCTGATGAGGTTTTCTCTCCTTCCAGTTTCCTCACACTTGGGGATTCTCCTGAAAATTAAAGTATGTGTTTTCCATAACTTGCAATACAGGGAGTAGTGCCTCATTGACAAAACATAGGTATTTCAGGACATTTTAGATGCACTATTGTAGCTAAGCCACCTACAGAGAGCTGTTGGAAAGGACTTTGGGGTCCATGGGGGACCCATACCCTCTTAAAGCCACCACTGGAGGTCATACCAGGTACTTTATAGCACCCCAAATGGTGTGAAAATCCTATGTTGAGGCAATTTATTGCTTCTCTGGGAGTTCACAGTAGCTGAAGACTGCAGAATCCAGCTGGACTAGACATGATAAATACTGTCATTCAAGTGTTCTGTTTTGCATGTGTGTGACAGAAGACGGTATGAAAGTCACAGAAGTAACCCGTAGTAACATTCATATGGCCATCCTCAGCTTTGACTTGTACATTGATTTTACTTTTATTATGTCCAAATTTGGCTTTTATAGAGAAACTGAGACTATCCACATATTACCTGTGAGCAGGCATAATTAGCTGCAGCAGCTGCTTTCCTTCTAATGTTAAAAGGGATGGTAATCCCATGTGCTCTTTGTTGCCTGCTGCATCGAACCTGTTTTAAGCACTCTTCCGTGGCGGGGAAAGGCATGAGCTCAAGCAAGGGGAATGAAAGGCTACTACAGCCACAACAATCACCCTGCACAGGTAGAATGGGTCAAAACACCATGACTAGCTTTTTTACCTTTCCTGCTCCCTATCTGCTTACAAAAGTGGTCTTTCATGCAATCTAACAGGCTGAAAAATCCCCCAAATTCACAGAAAGGTGAAACTGATAATTATCTATAAATGTAGGAAAAGTGAAAATTTCCTATATTTCCCACTGCTGAGTTTCACTGACTTGTGGGACTAAGAGTCCTGGAAGAGTTTTCAAGTTTTTGTATATTCATTTGAATAATGATTCCAATTTTTGAAGGTTCATTGAGTGTTAAGCCATTAGCACGATTGGAAGGAAAATATTACATAAAAAAAAAAAAAAACAAACAAAAACCCACCAAAGGAGAGCACTGAACTGGGAAAAAGTTTTTCTTGCTTTCTCTGCAAGCCAGTTAGAAAGACTGGTTATTGACATGAAAGCAGTTTATGATTGATCCAGCTGGTATAGAGCTTCAGATCAAAACTTTTAATCAGCATTATACTATTCCTAAAAGATTCAAAAGGAAGTACAGTCATTTAATGCTAAGTGAAGAAAGATGAATGACACCAATAATCAAAAAAAAAAAAAAAAAAGGAAAAAAGAAAAAAGCCACAAAGCCTAATCTGATTTTGACATAGCTTTTACCTTATATTTGTGCTGAAAACTGGGAGTGGTTTAATTTGATTTTTCAGAAGGGATCAGAAATAGGTATTCTTCATTCTTTTACGGAAAACTGGTGTTATCTAGTCTCTCGCTGTCTTGTTTCTTGTTTACTGCACAGTATACACTGCTAGTGAAATGAATTATTCACTCCAAATAGCCCTGTGTAAACACATAAGTTTGAATTTTTATTCCAGAAATTGCACCTCTGTACACACACTCTCACGGTATTTAATTGATCTTTCAAAGATTAAGAGGAAGTGTAGTATTGTTTATTGGAAGAAGGAAGCAATTTTGGGTTAACTGCTAAGGAGGCACTGACGAGATCATATGGTTTCACTTTCTATACTTCTCCACAGAATGTAGAATAAGACAGTTATGAAGTTTTGATTCCAGGTTCTCTGAGATTACACAGAGTCCTAAGAACAAATTGTTCTTGATTACAAATATAATATTAGGAATAGATAGAAAGCAAGATATATTTTCTAGGCTTCACTGTTTGTCAGTGTTCCATATTGTGATAAGCCCCAAACCTTCCTGTAGTAAAAATAAGAAGCAAAGGGGAAAAGATTAACTTCTTCAACATATTCTGAAAAAAAAAAAAAAAAGGCGAAAGAAGTGCAAGTGGCATAGTTGGGACCTACTAATTAGATCTGTCATCTGGGGCAAAATATATGAAGACAGATACTGAATTTTATGCTCCCATCAGCTTGAGTCCTCTGCTCTTCCCCAGGTCTCTCTAACTTGGGTTCTGGATAGTGGGAAACTTTCCTGGCAAAAGCCTTATCTGAGTTGACACAATTCCATGAAAAAACTTTAGTGTTGATCCATAAGCACTATCTCATGAAGTAAACAAAGTAAGATTCTGCACTTGTTCTGCCCAGTGTGGTCCCTCACTAAATGCCAGATCAGACAAGCAGCTAATGAGAAAACATTTTCAGACACAGGAGTTGTCCTAGAAAAAGTCGTGTCCTTAAGTAGAGCTCCATAACAGATGCTGAAAGGAGATCATCAAACTCCTATACCATTTCTTAGCAAGTATTCTTTGTAGAAAGAAAGCACACATCTTTTTCTGCTGCTGATGAGCTCATCCCATGAGGCAGTAAGATTTATGATAGCCCTTGATCTTTTTATCTGGACTGGTAGTTTGCAGGTCCTTTAATTATGCCCAAGTAGCAGGATTTTTTTTGTGAGGTCTGTGAGCTGCAGGGCTGGCTAATGGAAGATATTAGCCTCAGTTTTTGTGAACCTTTTTGAAAGCAATTTCAAAGTTAGGTAAATAGCTGAGAAACACCCATTAGGTATGCAGGTGTGACAATCACTAGCTCATACTCTGAACTTTTATTTTTTCTCTGAAAAAGAAGAGATTTTCCTATATTTCAGGGCTCTTTTGCCGAGTCAGGGAGGTCTGATAGTTTTTCTTTGCTTTTGCTGTCAGGGTGAAGGAGTGATAAGTATTTCATAAAGATTATTTCAGGGAAGATCCTGTACCAAAACCTTCTTATGTTAGACAGCCTTTGCATGTATTATGAGTCCTTATGCTGTATATGGTAGAACACAGGAAAATGTTGAGTCATTCATCATTTTAGAAAATTTTGCAATTATGCATTTCTGCCATGGTAAAGCATCTTGAATTTTACATGGCAGGAATTTCTATCATCCACTCTACCATTCAATTCATTAAGGAAAGGTAATAAAAGCAGGGAGGACAACAGAAAAATGTTACAAAATAATGGGGAGGCGTTGTTTTAGAAACACAGGTAAGCAATGAAGTTAAATCTAATTCAGAAGAACAGTTGACAGATATATATCACCCAAAAACTAATAAGCAAATTGAAGAGAAATACTTAAAAAGAAATGGTGTTCAGCAAGGCAAATCAAAACCAGAGACATTAATTTTCAAAGCAGCCAGAAGATTTCTAGATTTGTCTGCATTTGGATTATAATGTAGAATATTGCCTGAGTTGTTTCAATTAGAAACCTGAGATCTTATGCTGATGCATGCAATAAAACACCATTTTTAAGATTGTATCCTAAACCAAAATGTATTAGTTAAAGAAATTTAATGGTTTGTCAGACAGAAGGCCTGTGCTGGCCTGTGGACATTCCTGTCACCCAGCTTTTAGACAGGGTCCCTCATCTGAGATGTGGTAATTGTGTGGAAAAATAGGGTCAGTTGACGGTTACTCACATGGACCCATGTTACTTTGCTTCACAATGGGACAACAGCACATGCACAGTGAGCTACTGTGTCTCAGACGACACTGACTTGAGCAGCCAGCTGGATTATGCCCCTAGTATCATGTCACAGTCTGGGAGACTAACAGTCATGGTGTGACTTATCTCCAAAAACTCTGTGCAGTATCATTCTGGGCACATAATCTGTAAAGTCATGTCTCCAGATCAGAAAGCCATGAGCAAAGAGCAAAATAATAAAGGCTTGGTTTGTTTATAGATAGAGCAAATATCAACAGTATAAAAATAATGACTGGGGAAAGATATACATATGAATGTTTGAAAAGCACAAATGTTAATGAGCAATTAAACTGTTTTTCATGGTGCAGACAGACACTGATGGGAGAGAGGTTAGAGCTGCATGCTAGAAAAGAGTTCTTACGTCTTGATTGTTGCATAAACTGTATACAAACAGCTCCTAGTCAATGAGGTAGATCCAGCTGTGCTTGGTATGATCCTACAGAAGGTCTATGGCAAGTAGCTCAGGTTTTTGCATCTCTGACTCAGAACTTATCTATTTCATGGGGGGCTGTTATGAAATTCAATTAACACTTGCAAAGCTTTTGGATGGCAGTTACAGCATAAGTGTGAGGTATTATATAATGGGATGAAATTAAGGACAGTGAAGTCTGATTATCAAGGGAAAAAAAAAAATCCTAACAATGTCATCTGTTAGATTGGGGAATAATGCCGTAGGGGAAGCAGTGTATGACTCATTGCTTGAGTCAATTAAATCTGAGCTGGATGTGGCACCAGCAAATATAATGTAGGGCACAACCTTCCAGTAGGAAAGATACGGTACACATGACCTGATTTCTATGATCTTATGCTTGACTCTATAACCAACCAAGATTATATGAGCTCATATAAACTTTACATCATTTCTCATGTGTTTCTCATGTGTTTCAAGTCCTCTCAGAACACTGTTGTGGTCTGTGCTCAATTGATGAATACTTAATATACTAAAGTACTGGAGATCATTAGCATTCCTGAGGTTGTCTGGCATGCTTTGTTTATGCAGCGTGGAAATGGGAAATATTTCTTTCAGCCTTTATGAGATATTGGCAATGTCACCTCTTATAAGCATCAGCTTAACAATTATTTAACAAAATATGCTGATCATTGAAATTGCACTGTTAATATACACTGGTGCCAGAATATTATTAGGACCTAGAGCCTGTATTACATGAAGGACACAGACCATGTGATGGGTGCTGTGTAGCTGCATGATTCTCCTCCTCACTTCCCTAAATCACAGAATTTGAGGACCAACCTGACTTTCTTAGCTTAGATATCCTTCATGACTGGGCATCAACACAAATTTTTATTCCCCTTGAAAGAGCTTATTGTTCTACCAATGCCGTTGTTAAAACCTGAGATGGATTGCTAGGTTTTAAAAGGCTTGTACAGATGAGGAAAATAGCATTCTGTTTTAAGGGGCCACTTACAAGTTTATGCTCCAGCCATGTCCAGCCCACCCAGATGAAGTTTCCTGGTTAGAGGCTCACTTGAGTTGTTGAGACTATGGAGGGCAACAGCCATCCCTGGAGAATGAGTCAGATTTTAGGCATTTCTGTGAGAAGATCTTACCCTCACTAACAAAAAAAAGCCTTACTTTGATGTCTATAGATGAATCTACGGGAAGCCATACACTGTTCCGCTGAATAAACAAGATCATTGGCTGCTCTGTTATTGGATGTTGCTGACACAATCTTTAAGGAAAGTCAGCTGAAAGACTTGGCTTCCATAGGGATTTACTCCACTGGCACTCACCTCGTGCAAAAATGAGGTAAAAGAGCTACTGGCTCCACAGACTTGTAGAAAATTCAAACTGTGAGTGCTTCAGCTTTCAGGTCACAAGGTCAAATAGCAACAGGACTGGAGGTGCCAGGAGTCAGTATAGGTATTCCTCTGTATAGAAAGTACTGGCTCCAGCATCTAAGCTTGATTGGTTTCTGACCTACAAGTTAGTGCAAATGGCAACGCAGCCAGCCTGGTGTCATACAAACATGTGTGGTGCCTTCTGCTTGCAGCAGACAAAATAATTACCAGTGCATTTTGTTTCAAACACTCTGAAACATACCACTTGCAGATATACCTATGTGCACCTTGATATCTGGGAGAAAAATCTCTGAGGACAGAACCCGGCAGATGTGCACTATACTGAAAGAACTAATTCAGTCACTAGGTTTGAACGATGTTAACATGCATTTACCATCTTCTGTTCAGCTCCAGAATATTGGAGTCCATGGTAGTATCACCCAGTGCACACAAAACCATCTGATGCCCAGTTATGTTTGACCAGTTATATCAATACATGTGGAGGAACCTCCTGGGATGGTATATTGATGTCTGTTGATCCCTAGTAATTGCCTGTGCTTTAAAAACACAGCTTCTCCTGGCAGTAACCATCACCACGCAGCATGGCCTGTTCCAGCTGCACACATTAACAAAATGCACTCAGGTTGTTGTCATGGCTGACTTTTCAAACTACCTCTTTAGGTTATGCTTGAAAAGTTGCACCATACGGAGGGGTGATCCTCACAATGATAAAGTCATTCCTAACCCCATGCCCCATATGGGTTCCTCTTGAGTATGCTGTAGCCAAACCAAGGTCACTGACCAGGCAGCCTCTTGGATTCAAATGGCCTGAGGCCAGCATGTAGCAACCAGCCAGACATGACAATGCTGTTGTTGATGAATGTTTGCTGTGGTGATCTCATGGTGATGTGATGACATTAAGTTGAGCAAACAAAGTAGTGGCTAATTGACTCATCGGTAAACATTTGGCTAAACAGAATTAAATGGAGAGAAAACTCAGTGAAATGATTTAATTTAATAGAAAGCTTTTGATGGCAAGCTTTTATTAATTATTAATTCATAGGGCTGAGGAGATACAAAATGAGAGACTGGAAATGTTTAAAGAAGATGTTTGAAAAAATCCAAGTTTTAGGAGTGTTTTTTGCTGTTTTGGTGTTTTGTGGTGTGTTGCTTTTTTTCTCCAAAAGTTAACCCAAGCAACTTTGAATAGGAATTTTTAATTTTTGTTCATTTATAAGCTGAAGTAAAAAAAAATTCATTTTTTAATCAACAGGACCTCAGATACACGCACCTTACACATTTCCCTTAGTGCTCACTGCATTTATATACATTGCCATTTCTAAAGTACCCAAATTAAAAGGCAAGAATCATGTAAATTAACAGATTTATAACTGATAGTTTTAATTTCTAGTCAGCATTTCAGAGGAAAGGTGACATAATAGTGAGCTTCATTCAAGACAGGTCCTGTTTTCAACATCGCACAATATTTCTGATAGTATTTCATGACAACACTATTGATGTAATTCTCAGAAAACATGCCTTAATGAACCACCTTCATTCTGTAGTGAGCCTTAGGAAGATTATTTCTGTGATGATTCTTTTAGCCACAACTTTGTTAAAATAAATGTTAAAGTTCAGAATGAAAATGGCCAATAACAAAGGATGTGTATCAGTCTAAAAGTGGTAAGTCTCCAGTTTGACAGCATCAGCTGCTACTTCAATTTTCACATTCCCAGCAGTACCCTACTAAGTTTTATGAGCAGCTGTGTTAAGACCAAACATCTTTCAATGGCATTTGCTGTGAGACACCTCAGTTTTCTGCTGCAGTGCAGGCCTACAGTAATCACACGCCTCTCAAAACATTTACAGAGCTGTTGTTTCAAAAGTGACTATGGCAACCTCTGCCCATACTTCTGGTTGTTGCTACCAGACTAATTCCCATCAACTAGTTGGAAGACACCTGTAGCCCCATGCAAAATTCAGCTGCTTCTTCCTCCTGAAGAATATTGTGTGATAATACCATTTGCAGATTACTTTTTTCTTGGTACTCGCCTATAGACACAGGACAAAGGATTTTCACTGGCTTCTGTCTGTGGGAGAATGAGCTAAGGAACAAATCTGTTCTCTTAGCACCCCTATTGCAATCCTTTGTGTATAACTTGGTTGCTTCTGGCAGCATTCTTAGGCTTTGCTCTTTCCTTCTCGGTTCACATCCAGGCCCTTTTTCTATCCTAATGTCATTTTTTTTCACATAACCGGTTTCATTGTTCCCTCTCATTTCTAACTACAGAGATATTAATGCATGAACCAGCTAGTGTTTCCTCCTCATACTTGTACCGTCCTTCTTGTCCCCTCCTTCTGGTCTCCCACAACTCATAGTCAGTCCAGTGTGCAGCTAATTGTTGCTTTCCCATTGCTCTGACCTCATCCCCCTCTTCCCTGAAACGCTGCATTTGCCAGACTTCCTTCAGCATCTGTGTCGAGCTTCTCCTTGCTGAGAGATTCTTTTACTCTACCATTACCTGATGGCACCTCCTCTTCACTCCTTACAAAGAGCATTCCATGACAATCCCATATTCTTTGCATAGTTAGCCATCTAAATTTTATGAAGAGAGCTTTGTTCTGGACTACTTACACAATTTTATTTCTCTGAACTTTCACAGTAATTACATGCATTATTTTAATCAGAAGAATCATAGAATCATAGAATCATAGAATAGTTAGGGTTGGAAAGGACCTTAAGATCATCAAGTTCCAACCCCCCTGCCATGGGCAGGGACACCTTGCTCTAAACCATATTACCCAAGGCCTCGTCCAACCTGGCCTTGAACACTGCCAGGGATGGGGCATTCACAACCTCCTTGGGCAACCCATTCCAGTGCCTCACTACCCTACCAGGAAAGAATTTCCTCCTTATATCCAATCTAAACTTTCCCTGTTTAAGTTTTAACCCATTACCCCTTATCCTACCACTTGTTCTTTTGAATCTGGGTAACCAAGAGTTACCAGCTATAAAATACTCTATATGTGTTGGTTTGGAGCACCTTTTGGTGGCTCTGTATCAAGTCAGATTAGATCCTTTAGGCATAATAAACACACAGGATTCCAAATGATTTACAGACCTTCAGTGAGATATAATGCTTGTGACTTTTAGGTCATGGTTCAGCTCAGGAGTACTGAAAGTTTTAATTGAAAAGCTTGGAGAGTGCTGCTGCTGAATGTCCATAATACAATTTTTGATTGGTACTTCTTATATCAGTGGCTCTTCTTTTCCCTTTCCTGCTATTGTGATTACATCCCCCCAGACAGTACATTCGTTTCATCCATCTGATGGTTTCTATGTGTGATCCAGCATTTACTGAAGCTAGTAGAAAGTTTTTGCACACTGCTTTCTCAGGAAACAACTATCTTCATTTTGATGAGTTTGTTGCTCTTTGCTTGGTAGAGATCAAAAAATACCCTAAGTGATACCCTTAGTAGGAAAAGGTGACAGTCAATAGATTTAAAGGCTAAAAATGTCTTTGCGCAAGATGGGTGGAATGTCAGGATCTGTTAGTAAAGAGTATCCTCAGCTCTTGGTGCTTATGGTGCTGCCGTTCTGTGCATGAATACAAAGTACTTAACTATTTATTTTCTTTTAAGGGTTCCATCAGTTCAGGAAGAAAAAGTACACATGTAAATTTCAGGGCCTTCACATAAACAGTTGAGGAAACTGGATCAACAGAGTCTTCTATTAAGGAAAATTCACTACAAGTTAGGTGATTCACAGATTACTATACTGAATTGGAATCATCTATTAATTTTACAAAGTATTTCAGCTGGCAGCTGCTGAAAGAGGCTTTCAGTTGGTCCCGCAGTAGAAATGTCAGTCACTTTAGCTGATTGCTGGAATCGGTGAAGGACGACAGCCAGGTTAATCAGAACATATAGAGACGGTAGGAGTAAATATTGTGCTAAATTTAGCAACACATTCTGCTAGATTGCATGAGCAGCAGTATGTGTAACTGCTGTATATTAGAATCAACCATCAAAATGAATTCACAGGACTCCCAAGGGCAGTTGATTCAGCTGATGATGCAATGGCTAAATGCCAGTTTTTCTATTACAAAGTAACCCTGGTTTTAGTTTTTTCTTAATCAGTGACAACAAAATGATAGTTAAAAAATAAACAAACACTACATATATATATACACACATAAACATATATATATATTTTTCTCAAAATTGAACTGATGAGGAGAGAGAAAACTGGCTAAAGTCTACTGAAATAATTTTTCATGTCTGAGACACAGCTCTTATTCCATCAAGCCTTGTTTCACATTCACGTACTTTTACACAGTATAGGATCAAATAATGGAAGACTATAATTACGTTACTCAAAAGTGCAGGACGAAAGACTGGGTAGGTCTGTACACTTGTGTAGAAGTGCACTAAAAAAATGCCAGTGGAAAAATGCTTCTGACCTTTGAGTTGTTATACTGGAAACTTGGTCTGACTTAATGAGCTTTAAAATGATTTCTGCTACAGTGTTATTAACTGACCAAAGATCCCACGGGCAAACTGACTAGATGTGCAATTAGATGTACAGAGGAAAAGAAATCCTTTAGTCACTAATTGTTGTAGTAAGAAAAAGGGTCTAATAGTGTTTTTTCCAAATTGTGAAATGTTCATGGTGATAGAAGGGAAACCATTCTATAATAAAGCCTGGTTTGATATACTTCTGAAAGGACTGACATGAAATCTGTGATAACTTCTTCTGGGTCCTGTGTCTCAGGCTTAGGTAGCAAGTGCTCGAGAGGGAGAACACACACTTTTGTTGCAGCCTCTACTTCTAATGTAGTATCCTGCATTATGTCTCTAACAAGTGTCACTAAGAAAAAACTTTCCTTGAATACCATGAGGTAAAACTCAATATGATGTTGTTGCTATCTTTACAGTAATAACTTTAAACAAAATGCATTATGCCTCCAATTCTTCCGTATTTGGGTAACACGTAGTTTTGATATGTTCCACAGATCCATTAAACTTTATGCTGACATTACCAGCCCCTTCTTTCCCCTCACCCTGTGTTTACAGACAACTTAGCTCTGTTTACTAACTTGGAATTTCATGACCAAAGCAGACAGAATTCATATTTTTTATCAGAATTGACAGTCTCGTGTCATGTACTGCACTCCTTTGCTATGGGTTAATGTGAAAAATCTTTGGCATGGCCAATTTTTGTTCAATTTGTAAAATGTTAGCTCAAAAAAATTGAATGTCATTGAAGCACTAAATGTCAATTAGCTTGAATAAATGGAATAACAGTTGCAGATGGGCAAGAAAAATATCTTTGGAAAATTTTATCTGAAATTAATCCTCTAGAGCAATTTGTCAAACATATGTAATCTGGTTGCTAAATGCTTCTTTCAGAAGAAAACTTTACAATCATCTTATCAAGGTCTAATTCAAAGAAACAAACAAACAAAGCCTTGGAAATCCATATTTCAAGGCTGATCGTTATTTTGTCCAGTACACAACTGGCACTGAAAACAAAAGAAGACAAGAACTGTGATTCTGTGGGTAGTTTACGTGTCTTGGAGTCAAAACCAATTTCTAAGCCTGTATCTACCATTCACTCATCCTTCACTCAAACCTCTGTACAAGAGTGTCCCCCTGCCACTTCCCATGACATTCATTATGCTCCTGGCAACTTTCTCGTGGCTTCCAGCCTTAATCTGAAGGTCCTTGCATGAATGCATTGTGCAAGGGTAGATTCTGCCCATTAAGAAAGTAAGGCTTCCCAGAAAGTCTCTGCATGCAGAGTTGCTGTCCTCTGTATGAGAATCAACACAAGGAATTGCTTACATAGGTTTAGAACTGGACTGTATGAAGAAATGCTGCTAGTTTTGTACACTCATGCAGATCTAAATTGCCTACTCCAGTTTTGCTGAATCTTAGAATAAATAGAGAATGTTGTTTCCAAATGAGTGCATCCTACAAAACCACAAGTAGTGAGAGCACACAGAAGAACAGACCAGAATAGGGGCCTTTGTCTAGTATTTTAATTACTACCAAGAATAGCATTTGATTCATAATTCTGCTTCTGGTGGTCTCTATTTCTTGGGCTTGAAGAGAGAAATGACTGTGTCTGACAGATGTTCATTATATATTTTTAAAGTTATGGTATTTCATAATGACACTGCATCTGCTGTTTCTCTGTGTAGAATCAAGTGAAATTATGGTGCAGTACTTGACAGGGCACTTTGTTACCTGAGGAAATCTGCACTGCAAGTCACTTAATGTATTGCAAATGTTAGAGATGCCTTTTTAATATGGTTATAAAACCTATGAGAGTACAAATATCACAAGGAGACGGTACTGATTTACAGCTTTCTCGCTAGATGTGAATGTTTTAGCTTTGTTTTGAAGTGAAATACAAAAGGTAAAACTCACTTGAGACCACATGTACTTAAAGCCTTAAAACACTTAGAATTAGTCAGCCTAGGAATTCACTTATTCTCAGTAGAAGTTAGAATAAGTTATTTCCAAGCTCAGTGTTTTTACATAGGTCACAAAAGTTGAAAACAGATGGAGAAATACTTCATGCGTTATTACTATCTATGCAAGTAAAGGGATTTTGTAAGCAAAATGCACGATAAATAGCCTGTTGAAGGAAAAATAGCATAATCATGAACAATAACAGTAACTGGCTGACTAAAATAGATGTACTGTTTCCAAGACATCTTGTTAGTTAGTGACAAGGTAATTAATTAATCACTGGGATTTAAACCAGGTGCATCTGATTTCTTTTAACTACAGTTTACACTGGGATGTAACAAAAGCTGATTAAAAAAATACTAAATACTTATTCTAGAATTTAACTGGGTGCCAAACAGGAATTTGGGGCCCTATTCTTCAAGCTGCTCAGTGTTTCCTGTGGGGCAGCCATGAGCCAGGAAGGATATTGGACCCCTTTTGCAGGTCTGACTGAGTGTTGAGGGCACTCAGCCTTTGATCTTTTTTAGTTCACAAGACGCTTGAGGCACAAAGTGCTATAAATGCTTACTAGACTCAATTGTGTAGTATTACTTATGCACAGAATTTGGATTATTATAGTTTAGATTTCTCATAAAACTGTTTGGAACTTACAGTACTTCCCACCTGACATACTGTCTAAACCTCTGGACTCTCATAACATTTGTCAAGCAACTGAAAGACTTTTACATTTTAAGATGCCCTGGATTTCAGAAGTAGTCACTGACTCTCCTATGCCCATTCAAAGAAAGCCGGGACATTGCTACACCACTCTATCAAGCCTGCAATCCCCCAGGCCCAGTACTGGAAAAACAAGATCTATGATCAAGCAAAGATTGTTCCTTTGCTGAGTCACATTCCACAGTCAGTGGAATTGGGAGATATTCCTACAGATCTTACCTCTTTCCACCCTCCGCAGTCATTATTGTAACAAAGTTCTTGTTCTGCCTCCTGAATGTTTGTGTCCCTTTTATACAGCTCCGGCAGAAGTTGTCTGGGACACTGGATGTTACACTTTAAGTGATTTAAGTGAAAGTTTGTCTTGATGTTCTACAGGTGACGAATCCTGACAGAGAAGCCTGGATAAATAAATGAGAAATAGCAAATGATCTGGTCACTTCAACAACATAAGTCAGAAGAAATATACGGATCCTTCAGGAGGGAGCTGGAAATTTTTACTTACAAATAGTTCCAGGATATCTTTAGTCACCACAGCCTGAGATTTCTTCTCACTTGATCACTAGGGAAAAAGGGGAAAGATTAATATGCAGGCAAGATCCTCCTTTGGGATGTAGAACAGCAGAAGGCAAATACCCCTGTCCCACTGGAGCAGCTGCTCTCCTCTCTGTAACAGCTGCCTGAGCTTTCTAGGCAGGAAACAGAGGTCATTTCACTGAAGCCTGAGCAAACTCGCTCCCTATACTGCAGCTCTCACTTCTCTGTCCATAGTGTCTCCGTGCTTTGAGGCTGCTGGAAAGACTACTTCACACCTGAAGCTGCCACCACTCATGACTGCACCCTGAAAAGGTAGACAGTTCAGTGTTGCAGGTAAATCAGGCTTTTTGTAAACATGGGAAGAAAGGATAATCATCCTCTTGACAAAACTGTCTTGTGCCTTTTAAGTTAGTAGTAGAAAACGTCTCCTAAAGTAAGTGTCTGTGTTTCCTGTAAAGACAATGGCCAAAGGAAAAAAGCATTTGAAAGCTTCCATGGAAAGACTTGGCCTGCTTAAATATGGCATCTAAGCTTTGGATCTAAATCCTCTAGTTTGTAGGGTGGGTGCGTTATTTAAGGGAAGGCACCTTTCTTGGTTCAAGTTAGGTTGCTTAGACCTAAAAAATGGCTCAAAGATAATACTCAAAGGAACAAAACTAATATTGACTCCTCTGAAATGCTCCAATGGTGTGCATGTCCCTCTATACTACATATTTTCTTCTGTGCTCTTTACAGAATTATATGACTACTGCCTTCAGCCAACAAGGGTCAAAGTTCTTTGACTTCACGCAATATGTACATGGACACAGTGAATAGTTTCAAAGGCTTTTATTTGTTTAAGGCTCCTACAGTGTAAATGCACACAATCAGTCATCTCAAAGATACACAGTTGTAATAGCAAGTATCCCTTTTACTCATCTCAATGATTTTGATTATACAAATACATTTTAGTCAGTAAGTTCCACAACACCTACATTTTCAAACAACTGTCAAAAAGCAAAACAAAAATTTATGGTCTTCTGATGTCCTAAAATACGTTGTGAAGAACAGAGAGATCCATAAAATACACATAATGTCTCAAAATTTCTCAGTAGTGTGCTGTTCCTGAGCCTGTTTAGCACTCACGATGGTGTGCAATACAGTCAGGCTCACTGCAGATTAGAAAGAAGAAATGTGTTGCCAGTTTGAAAAGTGTTAACAATTAAAAAAGTGCCAATCAAAGCAAAAAGATGAAACATTACACAGCTATTAAGAATATTATTCAGTCCTTTAAAATGATTGCCAATTTAGATACTTCTCTTGTTAAATCATTCTTGTTAGGTATTGTACTGAATGCCAGTTTTCAAGAACAAGACAGTCCACAAGCTTAGCTCATTAAATTACCTGGTAGATAATTTTATAATTAAAATGGATATTTTGAGGCTAGACTGACTTTTGCTCAATTTTGCTCAATTCTCAGTTCAGTAAGAGATTTTATGTAAAATAATTTTCATGCTAAATTGTAAGAGTAACTGAAGAGATGAAAAAGGGAGGCACAGTTGAACATTTCAGTGACTTGAGCAGAACAGCCTTAAAATGTTCTGTTTATTAACACAGTGGAGAAAGGTTTGTGTAAGGTTAATGTTAGAATCACTTAGGATGGTAACTCCTTCTGCAAAGCATCTGCATAAATTAGAAAAAGCTGCCAGATTTCCATCTGTTAGCAATACAACTTCAGCCACAAAGACAACTGTCGTGACAACCACACTGAGTTAGTCTTTCAAATAAACCTGTTAAAAGCTACTGCCCTCCAGCCTCCACCCACTGCAGTTAACGGCATTAAATAGCACTCTAACTGGTATTTATTTTCTCAGGCATTCCTCACTTGTGCAGCTGCTGGCACAGTGGCCTTTGATTTAAAATAACCTCACCAGGATAAATAAGAGTTTACAGTCTCTGAAGGTCATGATGTATATGAAATGCTTGTCTGAAAGAAACATCCAACCTGAACTTCCTCAAACTGATGTTACTGGATTCTGTATACTTGTCTCTCACCTATTTTGCATGGTCTCATTTCCAGACTGTGATGGTTAAGATGATTTTTTCCAGATGATAGCAAACCACAAAGAGGCCACTGGGGCTGTTCTGGACAAATGATCTAGGTTTTAAGGTGATGGGAATCACCTTTAGGGCCTTTCTCCCCTCCCCATACAAGCTCCTCCTGCAGTTTCTGATGAACTTGGGTGGCACAGCAAGTTCAGGCTAGTTTCAGCTCATCCATGAAATCTGTGCTGACAACAATATCAAAGCTATTAGAAAACTCATTTGTAGAAGGTCCCTCATTCAACAGTCTATTTTTACTCAGGCATTTCAGCATCTCAGGGTAACACATATACCACTTACTGACCTTTGCAGGAATAGGCTTAATGTTTCTAAAGCCCTCACCGAGATATGGATACACAAATGAGCAGAATTTTTTGAAACGGTGGAACTATTTTTGTGCTGTTTTGTCACTGTTGCCATCATGCAGACTGGGCTGCTGTCAGGGACAGTCTACTGGTAGGACTGAGGGTGGTGGAACCCTTCCCCCATCCACAGGGGGGATGTTTG
Organism: Neopsephotus bourkii; assembly: GCF_033783945.1. Classification (NCBI taxonomy): domain Eukaryota; kingdom Metazoa; phylum Chordata; class Aves; order Psittaciformes; family Psittacidae; genus Neopsephotus; species Neopsephotus bourkii. The sequence goes on from NW_026902113.1 coordinate 7,581,891, forward strand.
TCCATCTGCCACAGAAGTCCTTTGTTTGCAGTTGCCTTTAACATTGGTTATGCCTGGGTACTTGTACTGCACACTCTCACGCTGGTTACACAGCTAAGGATAAAAGAAGAGAATAAAAATGATTCTCAGAAATTTATAACTAGTGATTTAAAAACAAAGAAGCTTTTTTGGGGGGCTGGAATACCCAAGCAACTGTTAATGAGCATAATAAATGTTCGCTGTTGTCTCCTGGATTTTTAAAAAGGACTGTTAAAAAAGACCTTTGCATGAACAATGTAGCATGCAAACCAAAAAATGCAAAGCAGTGATCTTTTTCAGCTATCAGTGTCAGCCCAATTCCTATAAATAATGTCTGATTTACTTCAGTACATAAGCTTAAGATTTAGTTCTGTACATCCCTATAGGAGGAGAAAATAGTCACAGAGGTTTCTTCCTCTGGGCTTCATGATATGTTGCACTTTATAGTGGCAGTATTCCTAAGATTTCAGTGTGATCACGTAAGAGCCAAAGGGCATCAGACTATCAGATGCCATTTACTTTCAGTTAAAAGGACCTTTCCCTTTAAAAAGGGAAAATGCTCCCAGCATCTTATGGTTAGGTGACCTGAAAAGATTGAAAAATAGTTTCTGACTTTCTTCGTCAGAGGATAAAGATGGTTTTCATACCTGCTGGAAAGCATCATGCTGAGGCTGTGCAGTAGCTCTTTATGAATTTAACTTCTTCAGCTTATCCGACAAATACTTAATATCTGAGTATTGGAATGGAACATTTTGTTGGGCTCTCCATATCCCCATTTGGATGACAAACCAAAGACTTCTGATTTCATGTCAGTGCAGATGAACTTTTTGCTTGTTTATCCGTGCTCTTTTGGCGTTAGCAGCTGCATGGAGGAAAAATAGCTCACTGTGTTGTTCAGCTCAGGGCTGGGAGGGTGGCACTCCTGGGAAGAAGTGGGCTAGAGGAGATGGTTAGCTATGCTTCTGCAGTCTGTGGGTGCTCAGAATTGCAGGTGGATGAGCCATGTGCTGCTGGTGGAACGCTGCCAGGCAGAGGTATGAGAAGAAATGAGCATCAACCTTCCCCACAGAGTCAGTGCAGAAGTGAGGCAAGATTTTATTGACACTGTGAGGTACAACAGATCTATTCAATGAAAAGAGATGATGGAGGCTAACACTTGGGTGCTAGGGCTCAACAACAGTAACATCCTGGGTTCAAAACCAACATCACTGCCCTCTGGCTGGCTCAGGTGCGCTGAAAGTCAATAATGACACAGCATCTTCAAAGCGTTTACAGTGTTGGCCAATTAAAATTCCTTCCTTAGCACTTTTATTCCTGTTTGTTAAGGGTTAGATCAGGCTTTTAACTTCAAGCAAGGAGCTGTGGGAGGCTCTTTGGAGTAATGCTCCTTCCAGCACATCCCTCTTATGTGGGAGGCATGATAATAATCAGCTGCGGCTCTTTCCAGGACACAGCCTGGGGAGGGGGCAGGGAAGGTGACGCTGCAATGGCTGAGATAGCAGGCAGCCCCCATCTCAAGGTGCCTACTCCTTGGGCTTGTTGTTGACTCCCTGTGCTGCCAGTTGCACCCTTACCTGCCTGCACCCAGGATCCCCTCAGATGAGGCAGAGCATGAGGGTGGAGGGACAAGTTTTAGCCAGAGGGCCATTAACTGAAAGGAGTGGGGAAAAGACCAAGTGCATTGCCCCTAGTTCCTCTCTCCATATCTGCTTAAGTGGGGCTGCTTGGCTCAGAGGAAAGGCATGTGCTAGCAAAAGGCTTCACAGATGGGGGATTTCTCCTGCATGGCTGGAGGCTTCATCAAAGTCTCCTACAGCTCCTTCAGTGGTGATGCTGGGATCTACCACTAAAACTTAGCCACAACCATGTTTCATGGTATTAAAAATAATCTCTGGAGTTTCCTCTAAGCAATTGTAACCAGAAATGACAGCAAAGTTTGGCCTGCCTAATGCAATTGCACTATCTACTGATACAGTAACAGTTAATGTCTCCACCCTCTAACAACATTAGCCTGATCTGTAAACAGATAAAACAGAGGCTGCTGGTGATGTAACTCTGTTGATCATAAGATTAGAGATCCTGCTGGTCTTTGTTTGAACCCTTTAAAGAAAATCAGAGAGATTAAGTAGAGAGTTTCCAGTGATTTTATTATTAGTGTGTAATATGTTTACTTAGTCCTGATTAAACAAGATAACTTGGTAAAAAAAGAAATGCATGCTTTCACCAGCTCTGGAAGGGATAATCAAACCGGGGAAGCTTTCCAGCACACTTTGGTTACAAAGCAAATGTGACTACTGGTGCAGCAGCCAACTAAAAAATGATCATGGTCCTGGGACAGAAATCATCTGGTTTTGCATGTAAGCCCTGAATTCTCCCTGCAATGCAACAGGAGACGTGCAAGAGGCTCTTAGTCTTCATGTGGAGTCATTAACAGCAGAGATGTGATTTCACTGTGTAGATGAGAAGGGGTGTATTCCCTTGTGTTAGGATCCAAAACACATGAGGTAGGCACTTTCTGCTTAAATAAAGTCTTTCACTCTAGAAAAAAATGTTCAAACATGGGGGACTGAATATAATTATTTACATTAAACTTGCGTGTTTTCTTCCTGATGGTTTTTCCTCATTTCTGGAGGTGTGTATGAACCAAAGCCAAGCCCTGAAGGCCCTGTTCTGTCTAAACTCCCCCAAAGTGTTTAAGCAGGAACTCTGTGGCTCATAAGTAGCTTTTTCTTCCTGGTAGCTCATTTTGCAAAGAGGTCATGTAATGAGCATATCATTTACTGCTTTGGGCTACATCATTTACGCTCAGAATACAAAGTTAAGATTATTTGCACTGATGCATACAGCAGGAAATGGCAAGATTTTGTAAAAAAAATCCAATCCCTAATATTTTAAGATTTTGGAGAAATTTAATTTCTATTTTCAAGATTTTTCTCTTATTATACTGACTTGTTCTCAGAAGAAAGACGGTTCAAAAGCAAATCGTCAAGCAGCCCCTCATTGCCGGGAGAGTTCACTGTCAAAGAAAACACAGCTGCTGGTATCTCTCATCAGTAGATGCCAGACCCTTCACACTGCCTTTGTGCTTTGGGAGCAGTAGGAACATCCATCTCCAAGCAGGAAGCTGGTGTCTGCATGCTCAGAGAGTGCAAAGATCGCAGCTGTGTCGTGAATTCAGCATTTCACCAAGGGCACTGCAGGCCTCCCAGTTTGCTTCTGACAAGCTAGCTGGAGTACAGGGAGAGCTAGCTGTTGCAATATGGAGCAGATCTTATGCTTACTTGTGTCTGAAAACTGGAATATGTGCTCCTTGTCCTGCAGGACTGACATATCCACTTGTTCAACTTCCAGGCCAGATCTGTGATCATAAAAAAAAAAAATCAAGTTTCTGGGAACCATAAATAAAAATCAAGGTGAGAGAAGTATTTTATTTGTGTCTGTTCTTGAACAAAGGTGTTATCCCAACTCATGCTTCCTTTCCTTGTAGCACTGTGTATTCACCTGTGTTTCTTTGCTACGCTACTTCCATCTTATCACAAGACCTCAAAACTAAATGAAAGATCAGTGACACCTTGGAAGTGGTGACATCATACAGACTGAAGCAGACTAATATAATGACTTTTGCTGTCTGATAATGATCTCCATTGCCTTAGAAGGAGGACAGTATGAAAACTGATTTTGTGACCTAGATGGAGGAATTCCATTTCGATTATCACAGGAAAACTTTCATTCATAGAGTACAAGTGCAGCTCTCTGGCTCTGTGTGTGCAAACAGCGCTTAGCTGAAGTGGAGCAAAGATGTTCCTTCCACTGACTTGGGAAGGGTTTTATAGCTGTCCTGCTTGTAATGACAGTGATGTCTGCTACGTGTTCCTCTTGTTACAAGATACCTCTCACAAGACTTGGGTTGAAGACGACTTTAGTTAGTTTGCTGCAAGAACCGACCATTGAGCTCTGACATGGGAGATTGAGTTTAACCTTTGTGTAACCTTTGTGTCACTCCTTGCTAGCATCTCTGACATGATGAGTATGAAGCTATAGACACAAATAGTACAGTGAGTTGTAATAAGCCATGAGCATGTTGTATGAGCCTTTATTCTGTTTTGTGGGGATTTAAAATCCACCTTTACCTATTGGAAAAAATGAAAGCCTCCTACCATACCATGGAAAACCTTAAGTATTGGCTGCTCTGTGGTAACTGCCAGTTTCTGGGCTACAGATTCATTCTACCATAGGCACAAGGTTGCTTATCTCTTCCTCATTATTAACTAGGCTACATGGAAAGATGTCCTGGGAGATAAAAATGTTCACTGATGCTGTCCCCATGGGCTGCAGAGGCACACTGGTGCTTTCTGGCCTGTGAACCTGCACTGACACTTGTCAAAACTGTGAAAGGATCCTACAGAATAATAATCCCAGGTGACAATGCTGTGATACTGATTGAAAACCAGCCATTTCAACTGAAAAGTCTTCCTAAGCTCACAAATCTGCTTGGCATTTTTTGTCAGTTTTCAAAGTGTTTCAAACAGTCTAAGATTAAAACAATTTTGGTAAGAGATTTTGACACAGATTTTCTTCTCCCCCAATTAAAACACAGTTTTAAAACATTTTTAACAACTTCATATATTCCCCAAGTTTCTTTTTTAGTTAGGCATTTTATTTTTAGAGTCTTCTATTTATCTTTGTTTCAATTTTTTTTCTCACAAAATGATTTCTAATATAAAAAATGCCAAAAGTATTTTTTATGACAACAAAAAGCTAGAGGAAAAAATAGCCATAGTTACTGTCTATATATTTGTTATAAATATTTTTCTCAAACCAGCATTTTTTTAGCTTCTGATTCTTCTGTAAAGTGAATTTTTTATGCACTGAATATTACTCCTCAGCAGAAAATGTTCTTCCCATAACTATAACATATTTCCTGTCAATATCCTCAAGGGGAAAGGGCAGGTTTTTTCTCTGTACAACTGGTACTGGAGTTGGTAGACAAGCTCACATTCATAGCATGCAAACTGTTATTTGTTCCCTACAGAACATGTCAACTGTAAATGTTTATAAAGTGCAACACAGTGAATAATTCAAATTTAAGTGGAATAGAATAAGCAAAAGAAACATTGTCTGAGGAGTTACTTGGCCAGTGCAAACTTAAAAGGAATGGAAGTTTGCTTATAACCTGAGCGTAAATTTGCAAAGATAACATTCATCTCACCTTATGTTAGGCATGACTCGGTCTCTAGATCTCTTTTATAACAGAAGAACAAAGACAATCACATCAATCAAGTGTTCATTACACTTGAAGGCACATTATTTCAATAGGCAGAACAGGTTATCTTCTAGAAATGCCAGTCTTCCCCCATCCAAGACAATTCATTTGTATCAAACACTTGCATTTCTGATGACTAAATCCAGGATAGACAAGTACTGAAGCCTGATGAGTAGCTGGAGGAGACTGAGATTCAAGTAGAAGAAAATAATAAAAGTCAGAAAGTCCAAAGGTTTTTCTTCCCAACTGTGATGTAGGTATCCGTAAGGCTTGTCACTGCTTGCAAATCCAAATTCCCAGCTTGAGATGGAGGTTGCCCAGCGTTAAGAGGAAGATAACAATTAATAGATGCTTCCAGTTTGACAAGTGAAAAAAGATTGGTGGTTGTGTGCAGAGTATTGCACAAAGAAATTGTTAAGGTTTTGTGTTCTGGTCATAGTGACCCTTGCTTATCTGATAATGTAAATGGCAGCTGGAAAAAATTCTTTCCTAGTCTAGTCTATTACTGTGCTCACAGTGGGTAAGTTCTGCAGTAACTATCATATGGAGGTCCACCATTAAGCACCTGTATTTTGTATGAGGAAGGTCACTCATCAGGGATCAGTAACCATTGGCCACAGCAAAAGAGACCTTTTTCTCTTTTCACTGATTTTTTTTTTTTTAATATTGAAGATGTTAATATAATATAATTTCAGGCACTCCCCCCCTCAGTCATTAAATGAGCTAATGCAATATTTTGTGCATACATGTATGCATGAAGGAGGGAGGCTGGAGGCATATCATCTGAACTCCATGCCAGATGAGCGCATTATTCTATTCTACTTTTTTTGGGCAGTGGTCACTAACTGCTGTCTCTGGACTTCAGTGGTTCCATGGTGAAATTGTTATCTGACTAGTTCCTTCTCCTGTGATGAGCCTGGCTGGTTCTCCAGCTGGAGCCTGTATTTGTAGCTCCTCACCATGCCTTGTCCTCAGTGCCTGGTCATACTTTATGTCTGACAGTGCACAAGGACTGTGAGCTGCATTCGGGATGATTGTGAAGTTCAGATATGGGGTACTTCATCCAGTCCAGCTATATATTTATGTAACATTTAGAACAGAAAGCAAATTATGTGGCCTCCAAATAGCTGCTTGCATTTTATTTGTCTTCAAAGTCCGTAGATGCACATTGTGATATTCTGTGGGAGCCAAGTATGCAAAAAATTGAGATTAATATGATAACGCATGATTGAAGATGTACAAGTAGATGTACAAATCTATCCTCTGTCATCTGAAACAAGCTCAGTAAACTGAAATGGTCACCTTCATAATTTAACAGGCTTATGTCTGCAAAAAAAGACACATTTAGTCCTACATTTCTAAACAAAGTGTTGGGGATTTTGAGGACTTTGGTGGCAAAGTAAACATATGAAAATGGAATCTGTGTGTCATTTCATTAGAATTTTGCATACAATCATCCTTTTCATCTTCAAAGTGGTTTACAAACTTTTCTCCACCAACGTTGATGTAATTCTAATCACCCTAGCAGAAGCTGTTTTGCTGGACTGTGATACTGTATTTCTGTATCAAGTAACCCATGCAGCCTGGAACAGCAATGCTATCTGCAGCAACAGCGTGGCCTTCTAATTTAGCTTTGATGGATGTTTCTAAAACAGAAGACTATATGGAAGTAAACACTTTTTTTTTTTCTGGAAAAAGAAACTTTTGTCATTTAAGTGGGTTCACTTTTTGTTCAGAAGCAAATTCTAAGCTAAGAGTTGAGTAGTGAGCTGGAGGAATCAGGGAAATGATGTTACTAAGGTCCGAGATAAATAGACACTAAGGTTAACAAGCACACAAAAGACCCCAATGAAATGTGATGTTGAGTTGGAGCTTTTAGAGTGAGGTAATAGGTATTTTTCTTATTTTGGTAGAAAAGAGTTATATGTTGAAAAGTAAGCGGCAAAGTCTAGAGAGAAATTAAAGAGCTTAGTTTCATGGTAACCACCACCCTTCCTCAGATTCACGAAAGTGTGTAAGTAGCATTTTGAACCACATAAATGCTTACTTGATGTCATATTTCCTTTGCTATTTGTTTCAGTGCTATCACTAAAACAAGAGGGAAAACAGAAATTACTTACTACACTGTAATTTCTTTACCACATTCTTATTTACTATGAATACATATAGTATATGTTGTAAATTTTGATGTGTGGTCATAGGTAAGGGAAGTCTCCTCAAAAGCATATGAAAGGAATATTTAATGACTCCACTTAACTTTCTTAAATAATCATACCCAACAGCTTACATATGAAGAAGAAAATGTATTAGAATAGACTGCTAAGTGATACTTCATAATGAACTGTATTCACAGGTGTTCATGCGTTTTTCTCTTAAAAAACAATGGCAATGAGAAATCACTGCAGAGCACTGGGCTGCGCTGTCCACTCTGAGCTGCTTTTGCTCCCCTTGCTTGGGGAAGCAATTTGCTTCTTCAGCTTTACCATAGCCTCCCTCATTAATTCCATGCCTTTCCATCCATTTCCTTCCAGTATCTGAAGGGGGCCTACAAGGATGCTGGAAACAGACTCTTCTTCAGGGACTGCAGTGACAGGACATGGGGTGATGAGTTTAAACTTAAACAAGGGAAGTTCAGGTTACATATAAGGAAGAAGCTCTTTACTGTGACAGTGGTGAGGCCCTGGAAGGAAATAGTGAATTCTCCATCCCTGGCATCATTCTAGGCCAGGCTGGGGAGGGCCTTGAGCAGCCTGGTCTACTGGAAGGTGTCCCTGCCCGTGGCAGGGGCTTTGGAACTAGATGGTCTTAAGGTCCTTTGAAACCATAACCATTCTATGATTCTGTGATTCTCTGCCTAAGTTAAAAACCACAAAAAAAAAACTTGCCTACATTCAATAAAGACTATGACTAAATAGTAAAGTCGATAAAACTGAGTTACATTTACAACACTGAATAAGGAATATCTGAATATTTTCTCACACATACAAGCCACTATATTCATTCTAGAATCATTGTCATGTTAGTTTCTGCCTGCACAGAAATCTCATATCCCTAGAGTAATGGACGGCAGAACTGGACTCACTCTGACAGCGCATATCTGCTATAACTTCAAAATAAAGTTCACGGTTTTCAAATTGACAGGAATTTTAAAGGGTACACTTTCTGTAGAAGGCTGTGACGTTTGCTCAGCTTTCTTACTCTGTGATCTAGGGCAGCATCTTCAAGCCTACTCTCCAAGACAAATCATGGTGCAAGTTCCCTTTACTGCAGTATCTCTGGCAATGCTAAATCCTCTTCACTGAGTCTTAATTTAAATTTACTTTCATCGTCTCCACTGGAATCACACCATTACAGCTGAGGTGTGAATCTGGACATATGAAGGAGTAAACAAGGGATCTGTCTGGAAGAGCTTCCTGTGGAGTGCTGTGATACAGTTCTTAGAAAAAAAACCCCAACAACAAATCAAACAACCAAGCAAGCAAAATTCCAAAACAAATTAACCAATGCACTTTAGACCACAGTTAAAAACCAGCCATATTGTGAAGGCTGATAGCTTAAGGACATCTAAGTAAAGGTGAAATCCAAAAGCTCTGAATACCTACTGCATTCACAGTAGAGGAGATAGGAAAGTGGCTCGAGCTCATCTGGGAAGACAGAATAACAATAGCTGACATTTTAGGTGTTAAATGTTTATAGAAATCTTACCTATGTCATAAACAGGACAGGATTTACAAAGTAAATATGCATGTAGACTTTTAAAATGCAAATGAAAAAAAAAATACCAAAGAGATGCAAGGACCTAAAAAGCATTCTTACTTTCAGCAATGCAAATGTTTTCTTCTCTACCAAAGTTTCCAAAAAGCTCAGTCCCAGGGTCACACAGAAATAACATCTTTTCTCTTTTTCTTGTTGAAACAGAGAGGAAGAAAATCAACCTGGGACTTGAGTCAAGATCTGCAGCACTGTAGGCAAGTTCCCTAACCACTAAGCTGTGGTAATCAGTGAGTGGATTCTTCTCTTATTTTGACCAGGAATTCATTCTTGGCCTTCAGACACTTTTCTTCATGAAAATATTCTGGCATACAGTCAAATTTGAACAGCATAGCAAATTCTTAACAAATGTAATGTAGTCTGAATCTCTACGCAGACTAAGAGAAGACGTTTAAGCAAGTTGCCTTATTTTGACTCCCGTGACTGTCAAAATTCAAGCCCAGACAGACATTTTCCCCAATTCAGCTAAGAGAAGATAATACCTTGCACCATGCAGCCCTGAGTTTGCTACATGCAGTAACTGCTGGGACATTCTGATGATAAGTTTCAGGTTTGCGGTATCTGTTAAAGGCCAAAATATATTTAATGAAAAATTCCTAAACAGAATTTTAGTTGGAATCATTGCTGGACTCAGGCAAAAAGAAAGTCAGAGTCTTCTGGAAGGTCTTAAGGTCAGTTTCAAGACCATGTGATAGAAAGAATAGTATCTAAAAGGAATATGAAAGCAAAAAAAAAAAAGTTTAAGGCAGGGATAATCCCCTTCCAGCAGAAAACGGTGGATTTAAAAAACTAAATTAACATGAAAGAAGGAAGAGACTTAGAGCTTTGGAATGGGAGAAGCAAAAAGAAGGAAAAGTTGTAAACATCCATTTCCAGGTGATATGAGAGCCTGCTACTTCTCTGATAGAGGTAGATTTTACCCAGAGAGATGGGATATGTGACAGTGTCGGAAAATCTAAGTGTAACGTTCTCACCTTGAATAGTTCAAAGTCCTCTCAAGCTTGATGTACCTAGTAGTGGGACTCATGATTTTTGCTGCTCCAATCATTCCATGGTGGATTGGAGCACTACATCAAAAGAGTCAGCATACAAAAGCTGATTAACAAAAGCTGTAGCAATAAGGAGTGCTTCTCACTTCTGGCCATCAAGATATGGCAGTTCTTCCTCTGAAATAGAAACACCCAAATCAGAGGTCTCTTAGAAGTCTAAGCCTATATTTCAGAGCATGTGCATTCAAATACGTTTACAGAGAAATGTGTAGTAACAGTATTCCATACAAATAATGTCTGTGGTTAAGATGGCAGGTGGGTAGATCACAGCAAGATACAAAGGCTAATTTGGGGTGAATTTTTTCAGCTTAAGTATACCCAAGCATTGATGCATGAGTCATTGGCACAGAATGACTAATTTTTTGCATCAGAATAATAGAATGTTCTTGCTTACTGCTTTTCAAGTCTATGAATAATGCTGAATGAAATGTTTCTTCTTTATATCAGTCATCTCCTGTGTTTGCTGCATAACAAAGACACCGGTTCTTAGACAATACATAGATGGATGTCCTAAATATGTCAGATATGATAGACATATGAAAAACAAAAAGAGAGAATGTGAGAAAAAAAGATAAAAAAAAAGAGAGAGAAGACAAGAAAAAGAAAAGGAAGAAGGAAAAGAAAGAAATGCACCCTTCCCCAAGATGTAGTGGCAGTATTGTGAGACTACTTTTTGATAAAGCTGGGTATGGAATTTTACTTCTTATTGTATACACTTTTCTTGTAACTGGTCTCTGAGAGGCCACTGGCCAGGTGCCTTACTATTCTTGTTTAGAATAGAAGCCAATTGTTCCCTTTAATGTCAGTAGTAACATGGAGATAAGAAATGGTAAATATATGCACAGTTCTTAAACTAACAATTTATGACAACTTGAATTAAAACACAATGTGAGTGTATTACATTTCCCTCTGAATCCACATGGTTAGCTACAACAGGTATCAGACCAGCAGGAATCACTAGCTGTCATACTTGTGGTAACTCTAATTAGCTATGACATAGAACAGCCTTTTGATCTTCACTGTGTTCTACTAATTATTTAATCTTTGACAACATAAAAATGTATTTTGGCACATAACCTAAGAAGTATAAGTTTTCTCCCGAAGCCTAAAAGAGCCAAGAGCATACCCAAGAGAACAGCTCCAAACTTCTCTTAAATCCCTGTTTTCCCCCTCTCTTTTTATTAAAGCTGGACATGAGCCATAACTCCAAATACAAATGGGCATGAACTTTTCCTCTTAGGACAGAATCATAGCATCGAGTGTCAGATATCTATAAGAAAGCTGCTTAACCCTGAGTTGTATTTCTGGGTTCTGCTTGCAGTCAATGGAAAGAAATAGACATTTTAAGACCATTTTAGATATTTACCTTAAAATGAGACAAATGATACTATAAAGTTGCTTTTTTTTTGGTCCACTGTCTCCAAAGGCAAGCTTGTGAGATCAGCTTGGATGCTAAGTATATCTGGTAAGAGAAACCTCAGCTAGGGTATCTAAGGAAGACCAGATGTATCACACCCCAGAAAAGCCTAATTCTTTCCATGGACTAAGAGCATGCTTGGGGTTAAATGAGATGAATTGCAGCCTTGTATTCTATGTATTTGGCAGAACCTGTGTCTGGCTCTGGCCAGAGAACAATGGTTACATTTCACCTACGAGTTAAGCAGAAACATTCTTTGAAATTCTGGAATTTGTGAGAATCTTACCCAGAACAGTAGGCTTCTGGCTAAAGCATTTGATGAAGAGTGTTTGGGGGATAGCCAAGACTTTGCCTGGCTTGATTCACAGGGAGGAATCAAAACTACTTAATATAGGTGAGTGCCCTATAAAACGGGCTTGTGTCTGCTTTCAGGTCTGTTTCATTTTGTATCATTGGATCAGGAAGAAAGAACCTGAAATCACATAGTATATTCTGGATGGGCCTCTTACCTATGGAAACATATTTGCTCATTACATTATTAGGTAACATCTCACTTGTTGTCTCATTAAGTATGGCAAATCTCTTCACAGAGTTTTGTTAAAACAGATATGATGCCACAGAATTCTTGGGGTATGAGAAATGGCACTTTCTAATGAAAAAGCACAATGCTGGAAGGTCCCAGCCAACAGTCCCCCAAAAAACCTTCTCTTTCTCTCTCTTCCTTTTTTACTTTACACTAAAATATTGTCATAAACTATAATGTAAATGAGCAGAACACATTATTTATTATATCAACCTCATCTTCCACAAGAAAAACTCCAGTCTGTCTGCTTTAACCTCTGCAGGGAAAAAAACTCTTTCTTCTAAACTGTGACAGTCTTTGGCAATGGACAAGAATTATTCAGGAGCAGGCAATGGCTTCAAAAACACTTTGCTTCCATTTGATAAATATCTACCTACCTGAGCAGGTGAAAGTGGGCACCAGCTTCTCTGCTCCTGTCTGGTAGTGTCTGCTCATGCACATCTATAAAGCTTCCAGGCTGTAGTTATCTTAAGATCAAAAAGAGCTCTTATTTTCCCGCCCTCTCTGTGCCTGTCAAGTACAGGGCAAGTTTCTGTCTCACAAGAAGTGTCAAGAGTAATGATGAAACACACTCTTAAGATCACAGCACACTGAAGAAGTGGGCTTACAGAAAGCTCACGAAGTTCAACAAAGGCAGATATAAATTCTTTCGGTGTGGTATAGAACAGTCTCATGTGAAAGGACCACAAGGATAATCGGTGTCTGGAGAATCTTATGAGGAGAGATTGTAGAATCTGGGCCTTTTTAGTCTAGAGAAGAGAAAACTGAGAGGGAGCTCATTAATGCATATAAGTATCTCAAATGTGGGTGCCAGGAGGATGGTACCAGACTCTTTACAGTGGTGCACAGTGACAGGATGAGAAGCAATGTCCATAAACTAAAACAAGAAGTTTTGACTCAACGTGAGGAAGAACTTCTTTATGTTAAGTGTGTCAGAGCCCTGGAGCAGGCTGCCCAAGGGGAATCTCCCTCTCTGGATACATTCAAAACCTGCCAGGATGTGCTCCTGTGTAGCCTGCTTTAGGTGGCCCTGCCTTGGCAGGGGGGTTGGACTCAGTGATCCTCAGAGGTCCCTTCCGACCCTAATGATGCTGCCATTCTGTGACAGTCTGAGGAGAATGCAGCTTTGTAGAGAAAACATGGTGGATGGCTTGAATTAGTGAGAGCAGAGTTTCCAAACCAAGGAAATAGGCTGTTATTCTGTACTTGTGAGAAGACATTTGAAGCCTACCTTTAGGCTCCCCAAGACAAGTCTAAATCCAACATGTTAGAATGTGTCGTGTATCACCAGGTGTTACTGAGACAATCTAGCTGCTAAGTACTTGATATACAAGGAGGTCTGAGAAAGCTTGATTTCTTTAGTCTGAAGGAGAAAAGGTGAAGGACAGATCTTATTGGTGTCTTCTCTTGGGGCACACGACAAAAACATTAGAAGGAAAAGACACAAACTGCAATACAAGAACATTTCTACTGGATAACAGGAACAAAAATTCACTGTGAAAGTTGTCTAACACTGGCACGAGTTGCCTAGAAATGTTTTGAAAACTCCATAAATACTAAAAAAAAAAAAAAAACACTCAAAATTTGACATCAAAAGCCATAAGTAACCTCATGTAGCAACAAAATCCATCAAATGACACACAAAGATATCTTCAAATCCCATTTTTTATGAACGTCTTGAATGGAGATCTTAGAAACTTTTTTTTTGTTATCATTCTGGTGAGATCTTGGGTGGTGAATACAGCTGTGATAGATCTAGATCTACCACTTATTGAAAAAGTATTTGTATCATAATTGGATGAGTTTGGGGAAAGTCAGTCAAGGAATTAATGTAAATTTCTTCAAAGTATCTAGTTGTCATATTCATATCCAGAGAGAATATTTTACAGAAAAGAACTTACTTTTTTGGGATCCTTTAGTGTTATAATAAAAATCTTCTTTTCAATATTTGCCATTTAGAGATATTCCAAAAATTTTCTAATTTATTCAGACCTTAAAGACCTGTATGATATAAACTCATGTTTTATAGATAGAAAAGAAGGAAAAAGACTCTGATTTTGAAAACAAAATGAGTAGTTGGTTTTGCTTGTTCTGAGTGTTTCTGGTAATAGGGTGACTGTGACGTAAGAGAAAGAGACTGCACAAGATGAGGTTCAAGCTATTTCTCTCAGACTTCTAATTCCGATGTTCTGCAGAGCAAGATGCAACCCTGAAAGATAAGCAAGTGCCACTGTTTGTTTAGAAATCAAGGCTTAAGGCAGTAGAGAGTAATACATGGCACTAGTTCAGTGCAGTGCACTTAGCTTTTGTTACTCATTTTCCTTTGAGACACCCACATGAAAGCTGCACAGCTGGTTTCCGTTGCTGTTGTTTACTGAGTTGCAAATTGAATAGTTTGCTATTTCTCACGACATCTTTCATACACCTCAAACATCAATTTCTGTGCCATTCCAGAAAATGACTATTTTGCATGAGTACTGAAGAATTTACCTTTTCAAACAGAGCATTTATAGGGAAGGTCACCTTTGGTTATTCTATCAAACCATTCGCCTCTTCCCCATTTTATAACTGGGGAATCAGAAAGGATATCTGATAGAAGAGTCCCTGAATGACTTGAAGACTGTGCTGAAATATGCTAACTTTTGACTGGCATGATGTCAAGAAGAGCTTAAACCTTAGAATCAGTACAAATTGCAGAGTTATTTGATATTTGATTTTTGCCTACTGCTTCTCTTATCCTGAGGAGACTCAGCATTTCTTTGCATCAGGATAGACTCCTGAAAGGGAAAGAGAATATGATTGTTAAAAAAGGGAAAAGCGCAGTTGTATTAGGAATCCTTCCATGTATACACACCAGGTCTGTGAGAATATGTGTTGAATTACTCTACAGAAAGCAAATGGAAACAGTGGCCTCTGCACCTTCAGCATATGCTCAGCATGCTGATGGAGAAGTCCTTATGTGAAAACCAGCAAGGACCTATAAAAGAAGCAAGAACTTTGAATCTGAGCACTGAGAAGAAAACTGGCTTCATGGAGCTTTCTGTTTTCCTTTTGGATCAATTTAGGGCCTATGAACTGACAGACCAAATTCCTTTCTTAATACACAAAACAGGTGTAGCAAATGATGATTTTAGAGCTTTCCCCATTGTATCAATGCATTTCAGCCCTGGTTGAGGGGGACCACCTCCAGGCAGAGAGGGGAGCTCATCTTCCATGCCTGTACATTTTTTCCCCTGTGTTCACTGCCAACAAAGACACCAATTAGTGCATAGCCTCAGCATTTGAAGCAAATAAAGCAGAGACAACAGAATAAAGGGAGAGATGTGTTTGCTCCTGGAATTCAGTTTTGACATTTATTTTGGATTTTAGCAAGGCCTACAATCGTTTGCATTATTTTAAGGAAAAAAACCCTAACAAAACAGTCTCATTACCATTGGATATGATGATGGGGGAAATGGGCTGGAAAAATCTTGGATCTTTGCTGTGCCTTATTCTGGAATTATAAAGAACAGGGCAAATTCTTTACTGCTGTGCCATTCAGCTATTATGTTTAACAATCTAATTAGAAAGGCTGTGTTGCTTTTCACCATTATAAAAGCAAAGACAGTGCACACAAGCAAAACCAATTAGACAGCTGTAGTTTACAGAGCTGGCTTGCCTCAAGGCTGGTTTCTAATGAACCCCCAGTGGATGGTTCTTATCCAGAAACAGGACAGAAGCAGCACAGTGATAACATGTGCTGTGTTTCCTGTAATTGGGTGTTAAAGCCTGCCCTAGTCCAGGGATCTGACACTTGATGGAGCAGTTCCTTTGTGCAGCCATGGTTGCCACCAGCACCACCATTGTAACGCTAACCTGGCTGATGATGCATGTCCTCAACCTGGCTGATAATTCGTGTGCCAAACGTGGCTTAAAATCATGTTAGCAGGTGGCAATAAATGTAAAATGTTCCTCACAGTTTTACTGTTGTTACTTTCTGCTCACCTGGGACTTGTTTTCTCTTAAAGATGACACAAAACTATACAACAACCTGCATACTGGCACACTTTTAATTTTCACCATGTATGGCTCAAATTAAGGCAGGCTGTATTGAGTAGATTGCTCACTGCAAGTTAGTCATCTGTTTAGTGTTTCTGATGTCCCACAAGGCAGTTGCGGTTGTTCACAAGTCTACTAATTAAAAAGAAAATGACTAAGGAAACTACTCAGTGGGTTGATGAACCATTCAACCACTTCAAAACTAGGAGAAACATTAAAACAACCCCCCCTCCCACATTCCTTTTCTTGAATAGCCTGATAACAGGTATTTGTTTGAACCGAACTTTATAGGACTTGTGAAAAAACAAGCTCTTGTCATCACTGCGTTTAAATGAGGTTTACGCACAAGAAACTGAGTAGCACTGTGTGAGCTAGAATAAATGAGATTGTATCGGCATTCCCATTAAAAATACCCTTATTTTCAGCGGGCTATGATCACTTACATAAATTCACTCCAAGCTAAAATTTGGCATTGACGGTAACACTTGGGCCAGAGGAAGCAGACTGGTGGCTTGCAGAGAAGTTTGTATAAATTCATTTATAGCCATAAATTAAAAGTACTTGTATAACTACATATTCATATATTTATTCAGCTGTATAGTAGCATTGTTATTACTGTTGCTAATATATGGGAGACCTAAATAAGTGTAGAAGTTGTTCTCTTCCTCCATTTCTCCAGAATTTACCTTCTCTCCACTATTTCAGTGGGTCATATAGGGGTGAAGGGGAGGAGACAAGAAAAAAGGTAAAAATCTGAAGATTTGGAGGTAAAGAATAGAAATCCAAACTGTTGTGGTTTACATTAACTTAAATAAGGCATTGAAAGTTAAGTCTAATCAAGTAAGAGTTTGAAATGCATCTTAGTTACAATAGTATTGTGGAAAACCTATCTATTTTGACACAAAGTTTTTTTAAATGTGCGTATTTCACACGGGAACAGGAGAAATTTTCTAACTAGCTGTGATTGTTAGGATGCTTTTAAAATGAAATAATGGAAAAATTTACATTTAGGAATAAAAGGCTGGACTGGCAGAAGAGTTACATCTTTAAATTCACCCAGACAAGTGCAAAAATAGCAAGATGGTAAAAATCTTTGTAGTGCTTTCAATTTATATCTGCAGTTACTGTTTTCTAAAGGAATTACTTTTGAGGATGGTCAAATGAAGTAAAGATCTAGTTATGAACTTTATTAAATTCCACCCACACTGACAGAGGTAGCTTAAACTAATCCTGTGGGTGAAGGTAAACACAAAAGAACGGGTTACCTAGGCTACTGTATATTTGCAAGTACTTGCCAATAATATCTCTAAATGTAGCTTAAAACCCAACCAAGCAAAATAGATACTGAACGGTTGTCAGGATTAGGAAAAGTGCCAAAGATAACAGATCATGGAATTATTCTTCATGGGAAAAAAATGTAGGATCAGATTTCTAAAACTAAAGCTAATATGAATTCTTTATACTGAGACAATTGAATCCTCCAGAGAAACAAAGTGCTTTGGTAAGTGGGTAAGATGAAAAGGAAGTTTGTAAGGACTTCTTCCTATTTTCGTAATGGCCAGTTATTGTTTGAAGTAAAACTAGATCTATTATTGTTGTTTCACAAAAAGGTAAAATTTGTCTGGGTTAATCCTGAAAGTTTTTTTCCTTCCAGTTTGTACTATGCAAATAATACAAAAGATATATCTTCCCGCTGATAGGTAGTCCATTGTAGGAAGTCTTCTCAAACCTTGATAATGGCATCTCCCTGTTGCCAGGCCTAGATTAGATGAGTTCACTGCTGATAGTTTTTTAGGTTTAATCTGCAAGTAAGTGGATAGGATATCTGGCTGGGGAAGGAAGTAAATTAGTTGCTCATTTAATGGTTGGTTTATATGAATGCCCAGCTACCAAGACATACCATGTCAGGATGTGGATCAGACTTTGTGTGGAGATTCAGCAAAACTAAACCAAGGTGAAAAGAAATAGGGAAAAGAGGCATCTTTTTAACAACTTCAGAACATGTTTCTTACTGTATTCTGTGTATTGATTTATTCTTTTCACAGGTTTTGTTATTTTGGAACCACAAACATGTTGATAAATTATCTGGATTGTCTCGCTCTTGAAGATAACTCCTTTACCTATCTCTCAATACTGTTTGGCATCTTCACACAGAACAAAAAATCCTACAGTGCTAGGCAAACCTCACACTAAAATCTGGAAAGCAACCAATCTCTGCAAGCACATAATCATGAGTTTGCATATCCTCACATGTGACTAAGGACAAAATTGTGGCCCCATCCTGCGATTTCACACAAGGATTTAAGACACATATACACACCACCTCCAAATAGAGCTTCCTTACAGAAGAGTGTAACAGTAGAAGAATCCTTGACTAGCTGAGTCTGGAGAGCCATTTTGTCTGTTACCCTGTCTGATATAACCAGTACCAGATGCTACAAAGAACAACAGAAGAACCCTGCAGGAGGCAGAGGCAGAATAATCTGCCTCCACAAATATCTGCTTGATCCTACTCACTAATTGTCAGAGATTAGCTTAAGCCCTGAAGCACTAGGTTTAATATCTCTTCCAAAAGTTTTATTTTCTTTAATTATGATAACTCTGGATATCCATGATATTGATATAATATCCAATCTCTTGATGAATCTGGTTAAGTTTTTGGTCTCAACAACTTCCTTTGGCAATGAGTTCCACAATTTAATTACACGTAATATAAAAAGGTATTTCCTTTTATCAGTTTTGACTTGCACACCTTTTAATTTTAGTGAATACCTTGTTGTTCTTCCTTCCAGAACCAGAGTGGAAGCCCCTGATCTGCTTTCCCTGTGCTGTTTTATATGATAACATTAATTTATGAAATGTTTTCATTTTGCCTCCCATTCATCCTTTTACAAGGGGAAAAACCTCTGTCTTTCCAATTTCTCTTCATATGACCACATTTCCATTTCTCTCATTTTTTCTGTGAACTCTCACCAAGTCTCTTATTGTTTTATGGGACACAATGTCTGGTGCTGCAAGAGGCATCTGAAGTATGCTCTATCATTTTTATATGTAAAGGCATTATGACGTTTTCCATGCTGTTTCCATCCTCTCCAGGCTTCTACAGCATCTGAATGCTGATAGATTTTTTTGGACCATGAGCATGCTCTTAGTATGCTGTTTGCAATGGTACCTACATTTCCGTGCTGAACCAAGCCATTATATAGGCTTTAATGCATTGTAAGAGTAATTTCACTTTTATCCTCTGATATGTTTTACTTCACATTTATCAGAGATACTTGCAGCCAATTTAGAACTGTCTGTTCCTGACTAACTGAAGTGATTTTGGATGGGGTCCAGTCTCCATAAGTAAGGCGCTTAACTTGTGGCTGAATTGTAGCCCCTTAGTGAGACAGCTTTGTCCAGATAAGAGCTCAGTTTTCCTTCCTCAGCTGATGGCAAGAGGTAAATGATGTGAATGCCTCTGGAGTGCAACACTGTTTGCCTAATCTAAGTGCTTAGCTTTAGATGTGAATTAGGAATCTGCCTTTCTATATATTTTGTATGTTACTGTTCACTATCCATCACTGATCCTCCATATATATTGAAAGCAAGCCTTAGAATGAGACTTGGCTTCACCTCAGTGGCAACCTTTGACTTCTAAGGAAAAAACTAGAAACCTCCCAGTAGAGACCTTTGGATTATAAAATAAATCCATAGCTATTTAATCTATGGAGTTGCTATAAAGGTAATGGAGAGAGATGAGTTGTATGTTAACTCAGACAACAGTGGAAGGAAGCATATTTTCTTTACCCTTTGTGCTTCCCACAGAACACTTCACTATGTGCCCTGCAAGGGTAAGGTATGGGGATGCTAATCTGCTACTGGCCAGGAGAAGATATGCTATGATAGCATCTCTTGTTGGGAATCAAGATCACAACTCAGTTTGTCTTATTTGCTCTCTAACTCAAAAGAAGACTCCAGACCCAAGGAATTCAGCCTAATGAAGCCAAGAAGAAAGAAACAGCTAAAGAAGAAAGAAAAGAGGAATATTAAGGAGGATGGAACATAAAAAGGGGTAAAAGGGATGTGCTTACATTGTCCCAGAAAGTACACATTTTAGGTGGATTATCCTTAAGGTTTTTTCAGCTTTATTACATACAAGGACATAAGAATCAGCCTACTCAGCCTAATGTCAAACTGTTGTAAGTACACCCCGAAAGTTCTCTAACCCTAACCCTGCTGTGCTTCCTGATACATTTTTTATAATTAAGAATTTTTTTTTTATTATATAATCACAGGATCACAGAATAGTTAGGGTTGGAAAAGACCTTAGATCATCTAGTTCCAACCCCCTGCCATGGGCAGGGACACCTCACACAAGACCATGTCACCCAAGGCTCTGTCCAACCTGGGACACTGCCAGGGATGGAGCATTTACCACTTTTTTGAACAACCTGTTCCAGTGCCTCACCACAGTAAAGAATTTCTTCCTTATATCTAACCTGAACTTCCCCTGTTTCAGTTTAAACCCATTCCCCCTGGCCTTATTGCCCCTTTAAGATACTGGAAGGTTGCTATGAGGTCTCCATGCATCCTCCTTTTCTCCAGCTTGTCTTCATACTCCTTCTTCATACTCCTCTTCATGTTTACCAGCCTGTATTCATACAGGAGGTGATTAAGCCTCCTGATTATTTTTGTGGCACTCCTCTGGACTTGTTCCAACAGTTCCGTGTCCTTTTTATGTTGAGGACATCAGAACTGTACACAACACTGCAAGGGGGGTCTCACAAGAGCAGAGTAGAGGGGCAGAATCACCTCCTTTGACCTGCTGGTCACGTTCCTTTCGATGTAGCCCAGAACATGGTAGGTTTCATGGCTGCAAGTGCACACTGCCAGCTCATGTTCATTTTCTCATCGATCAACACCCCCAAGTCCTTCTCTGCAGGGCTGCTCTGAATCTCTTCTCCACCCAACCTGTAGCTGTGCCTTGGGTTGCCCTGACCCAGGTGTAGGACCTTACACTTTGCATTGTTGAACTTCCTGAGGTTGGCATTGGCCCACCTCTCAAGTGTGTCAAGGTCCCTTTGGATGGCATCCCTTCCCTCCAGCGTATCAACCAAACCACATAACTTAGTGTCATAGGCAAACTTGCTGAGGGTACACTCAGTCCCACTGTCGCTGACAAAGATGTTGAGCAGGATCAGTTGAAACACTGACTCCTGAGGGACACCACTTTTACCTTTTCTCCAATTGCACATTGAGCCATTGACCACAACTCTTTGTGTGTGGTCATCCAGCCAGTTCTTTATCCACCGAGTTCTCCATCCATCAAATTTATGTCTCCCCAATTTAGAGAGAAGGAAGATGTGAGGGACAGTGTCAATGCTTTGCATTAGTTCAGGTAGACGACGCTGACTGCTCTGCCCCCCTCCATCAGTTCTGTAGCCCCATCATAGAAGGCCACCAAATTGGTCAGGCAGGATTTCCCCTTAGTGAAGCCATGCTGGCTGTCACCAAGCACCTTGTTGATTTTCATGTGCCTTAGCATGCCTTCCAGGAGAATCTGCTCCATGGTCCCGCCAGACCCAGAGGTGAGACTGACTGGTCTGTAGTTCCCTGAGTCATCCATTTTCCCCTTCTTGAAAATGGGGGTTATATTTCCCTTTTTCCAGTTTTTGGGAACTTCATCTGACTGCCATAATTTTTCAAATATGATGGACAATGGCTTAGCAAGTTCATTTGCCAGCTGCTTCAGGACATGTGGATAGTTTTCGTCAGGTCCCATGGACTTGTGCACATTCAGGTTCTTAAGATGGTCTCAAACCAGATCGTCTCCTACAGTGGGCCTAGCATCTTCCTTCTTACAGTCACTTCATCTTTCTACCAAGACTTGGGCAGCATGGTTAGAGCCCTTGCCAGTGAAGACTGAGGCAAAGAAGCCATTGAGAACCTCAGTCTTCTCCAAATCCAGGATATCCAAAGCTAGTTCTCCCTTCTGGAGAGGGCCCACATTATCCCTAGTCTGTCTTTTGTTTGTGACATACCTGCAGAAGTGCTTCCTGCTATCCATGACATCCCTGGCCACACTCAGTTCTAACTGGGCCTTACCTTTCCTGACCTGATCCCTAGCTTTCCTGGCATGCTCTTTATTGCATACAAATATATTAAACAAAATGCTGCCTTACTGTTACCATTGCCCGACTTATTCCCTCTGTACTCTTTTATTTTGGGATATACCCTCCACAAAGCTTTTTTTTTAAATACTTCATATAGGTAAGAGAATGTAAACTTACAGTTAGAAATCAAAACTTTAGAACATAGAAATTCCAGCTGGTGGTGTGGAAATGTCTTGGGTGGCCTAAGATGTGGCCAGCTGTGATTTTGGGGTTGTCTGCAAATATCTAGGAAGTTATGATGAATCTGTTTCTGAACAGATCTGGCAAGGCTGACTTTCCATGCTCTTTGTGCCACTTGCACATGAATGTCAGCATCTGTAATTGGAACCATTGCATAACATTGTGAGTGAAATTCTGAACTGTAACCTTTGGAAGCAGATGGCTTTCATCATGTGCACCCTGTCATATTGCAGTAGTGGGTATGCTTTTAGATGCTGAATTCAACAATATACTATATTAGAAAGGATTGTTTATTTGTTTAGTAATAATCAGGAAAGTGCTGAAGTAAGGAATTATAGCTCTGTTGAAACTTATTCCAATCTAGTCACTAGAGAATACTTCTATAGTTATTTGAGGATACGTCACCTCCAGTTTACTCCAAATTGTATCATTTCACTTGAGTTTTGAATATCTAAGTGCTGTTTTCTATTTTATACACACACATGCCCAGGCAGACAGGCTGTTGGTTTAAAAAGTCATTTCCATGAAATATCATTTGAAAAATACTCATGACTTTAACTAAGTTAGAGAAATCTATGCAAAAATGTAAGGTCAAAATTGCTTTTTGTGGCAGATCCTTGTTTGCCTGCTTCAGAATGCTTCAAAGGACTTACTTATTTGCTTACCACCAAGGCTAAGAATATGTGTCAAAACTGCTTAAGATAGCGATCAGTTTTAATAAACGTGACCTCAAACCTTCTAAGGTGTTTAGGTCTGGGAACACTTACAGTACATCTGTTATTGTTTTGGTTCAGCTGAGTTTATTGTTTTAATCAGCAACATTTCAAGAGAGATGGTGTAAAAGAATTAGAAATACTAACTTGTTTTCCATGTTTACATTTCTGCCATTATGTAACTAACTTGCTTGTGACTGAACTTATGAGATGTCTTGAGTTGTGGCAAAGAAGTCAGGTTGGAGTGTCCTTCCTATAGATCTTTCTTTCCTAGCTAGAAACTATAAGGCTGCTGTAGGTGTTACTGATGGAAATTGAAAGGACTGAGTTATAAAAAATTTAAGACTACATGAGCATCATGGGCATCTTCTGCATAAATACATGGATAATTTAGAAGTTAACTCCCATTTCCTCTTCTAAGCCTTCTGTTACTCCCCTTCCTCCAGGGAAGCTACTCCCAGTGGAACTGCTTAAGATGAGTTGTTGGTCCCACTTTTCCTACATAGTCCTTTGGATTGAATATCCCAGTAACAATAATTAAGAAAATAATATACAGTTTATATGAGTGATACAGGGAAGACGGGCTTGGAGCTTCTGTTTTCTCATTTGCAACACCTGACCAAGAGAATGTGCAATAGAGTTTGCTGGGGCCAAATCCAAGCTATGAAAATAAATGCATTTTTGCAGGGAATTGGGTCCATGGAACTTACTGTATTGGCAGGGAAAAAGGTGTCTTGTTTTATGGAAATTGTATATTAGAAAACTAGTTAACAACACTTTGGAAGGAACATCCGCTACATGTGCAAGAGTACTAGCTGATCATTAAAATTAGAACAGGCCATTAGCAGGAGAGAAATTCTCCCCTTTTCTCACAGGAGTACTTCTGCTCGGCTCCTGTTAGAGTGTTGCTCATGGTCGGAGACATGATCATCCTGAACCAGCAGGACTGTAAATCAGTTCCAATAGAGAAATCATTGTTCATGTTAAGGTGATCCTGCTTCCTGCGATAGAAGTCTGCTACTCCTTGTGGATCTCTGTATGCTGATGGCTCATTACCATGAATTTTCCATGCCAGTAATTAATCAGAAAATAACTAACCTGACAACAATTCACCAGAACCTGTGTAAAAGCAAGTGTTACTTTTCCCTACTTGTTTCTTGTTTCATACAATGGACATTTTAAGCTGCTGTGTATCTTATGTCTGTTTGGTTTGTTTCTTTTGTTTTGGTTTGTTTGGTTTTTGTTTGTTTGTTTTTGTTTTGTCTCTTGTGGGTTTTTTCTTTATTTGTTTGGTTTGGTTTGTGGGTTGTTCTTTTTTTTCCCCAACAATAGATTATGCTACTTTAAATTATCTCTTTTGTTCTTTAATATTGTTCCCTTTGAGTTTTTGTAGATTTATTTCACCTCCAATCCACCATTCTCTCAAGCTATCTACTTTTAATGTTTTCTTGTAAGTGAATTCCTCTGGCCAAGCTGTTCATTACTTTGCTTTCTGCCCAGCAGCTCCTTTGCTTTCTTTTCAGCTTCATCAAGAGTCAAAAATATGAAGCAGCTGGGAAAGAAGGGCTGGAGAAGCTGGGGACTCTCTTCCTATCTCTCTGGATCTGTCTCAGGCTCACAAGTTGAACCAGGTGAGTAGGCAATTTTTTAAATTTTCCGTTTAGTGATCAAGGCATAAGAAACAAAAAAATTGGCAGTTCAGACCAAGCTTTTTGAAATGTTTTTGCTGCCAAGGCCTTTTGTTTTCAGAACAGTTTCAGGTCAGACCATATTGATTTCTGAACTTGTCACTTCTATGTTTTCATGCCTACAGATAAATTGAATTATACTAACAGTAATGTACCTGCTTCACAAAGAGACATGTTGGCTTGCTTCTGCACATAGTGTTTTACGTACAGAAGAGGTCCATAGCTTACACAGCTAGGGCAGTGGTGCTGTGCTGAGGTAGACAGTAGTAAAGTGACCTGGGAGTAGAGTATTATAATGCTGATTTACAGACCACAGTTATATGCACATTTCTTAGTTCAGAAAGATGACAGATAAGACATCCAAGAGAGAGCAGATTCAGAATATAGTGCAAGCTTTCACTTTATAGCCAAGCTTAGAGAAATGTTTTTGTTGTTGTACATCAAATATGTATTTTATCTAACCATTAATCCCATTTTACTGGATATAATTTCAAATAACTCTACTACTCCAGAATACTGGATCTGGAAAACATTTAGTGTAGAAACTACTTCAAGCACAGTAAATCTTCCAATTCTACTTCATTTCAGTCTTCTCTTCTGGGAAACTTACCCACTTTGCTGTTTTTCCTGGTGCTAAGTTCTGAGCTATGTGCACAGGGATTCAGTAGAAAATAAAAAAATGATTTGTTTCGATTGAAAAAGGAGCTGTGGCTTATAATGCTTAAAAGCAATATTCTATTTCTCTGCTTTTTATCATAATTTATGTTATACAACTCTGGATTTGCTAGATCTGAACACCTAATTCTTCTAGGCCAATATTTTTCTTATTCTATATGTGCTCCCAGTTTCTCAAATTTCCCAATTCATTCCATTCAAGCCTAAGATTCAGATCACTTCATGATACTTCCTTGTCTGAAAATGAAACTAATCAGGGTTTTATTTGGGTTCAAAAACCTGTACAAAGATCAAAATTGGAGTGTGGTTTTCTGAACCTCAAAAATTTAGCATGTAATACTATGGGATCATTGCCATGTTACTGTAACTAAGCAAGAAAGTTTAAAAGGTCTTAAGATGTCTGTATCCACTTTGATATTTTTGGAATTAAAAACCAGTTAGATTGAGAACATGCTATACGCACACTTTTTTCCAGGAAAAAAAGGAACTACGCACCATTGTGGATTGTTGTGGTTTAACCCCAGCTGGCAATCAACGTACCACACAGCAGCTCACTTCACCACACCCCCCCACGCCCCCCCCACCCCGGGAGAGATGAGGAGGAGAGTTGGAAAAAGGTAAAATCCATGGGTTGCAATAAGAACAGTTTAAGAATTGAAATAACATGTAATAGTAATAATGCTAATAATAGTAATAATAATAACAATAACAATAATAATAGGAAAAATAAAGAAGAATAAAAAACAAGGCAGACAATTGCTCAATAACTACTGACCAATGGCCAGCTGGTTCCCAAGCAGCGCTCAGTGGGTGCTGGCCAGCTTTCCATTCTATGGTATGGAATACTGCTTTGGGTGGTTTGGATCAGTTGTCCTGGCTGTGCTCCCTCCCAGCTTCTTCTGCATCTCCTCACTGGCAGAGCACAGGAAACGGATATGTCCTTGATTTAGAGTAAATACAGCTTCTCAACAACTAAAACTTTAGTGTGTTATTGATATTTTTCTCATACTAAATCAAAAAACACAGCAGTGTACCAGCTACTAGGGAGAAAATTAACTTTATTCCAGCTAAAACCAGGACATGGATTGTACTAGCAAAAGTAAATAGCACTGATAGATACCACAAGCTGCAGAACTTTGCTATAGTACCTGGTAGCCAAAGACTACAGATGGCTATGCATAGGACAGTTGGAAAGGTCTTCTGCATTACATTGGGCTTCTAAAGATTGGGAAGGCAGTGTTCTCACAGACAACAGTAATTTTTCTCACAGACAACAGTAATTTCTATGAATGACATGAAAAGAGTACACCCTAAAACATATGTGCCATGACATGGCAGTGTGTTCACATATTTTTACCCCAGAGAATCATAGCAATGGTTAATTTCTCTCACTGCTAAAACTGTGAATGATAAGTGTGGAGTGACTGCACTTAGTTTTGGTTTCTAACGCATGATTCCTGCTGTGACTATCACTCTAAATAGAGTGCATTCTTAAGAGAGGAACTCTAATAAGAATTCCAATGTGGTAAAGATACCTAACTGATCAGTCAGTCAGACAGGAGTCTCAGAGCCACAGGAAACCTGTTTCATCCATTCTGGTACTCATGAAATGACATCTTTTATACAATAGAATCTCTTATAAAACTATTAGAAATTAAGTGAGTTATAAAAGTGGGGAGACATATGCTATCTGTTAAGAAGAAAATCCGGGTGGATGACCAAAGAGGTATTTTGTGGGCATAATGTCTTCAAGTAGTAAGCAAACATGGGTTTTCCTGTTTATTCATGAACGTTACTCTTCTTGGCATAGTGACCTCATGTTTTCTAGTGCTTTTTGGCCATCAGTGATCAAGCTCTTAGATGTTAAGCTGCAGAGCAGCTTGTTGGATAAAGTGGTCTGGAAATGCTTAGCCTTTTTAAAATTATGACTGGGAAAATCCTCTCCAGTTCATGCATTCTTAGCAAAACAGACCAAGGTGACAATGACTAATGCTTATAACGTTCATGAGACTAGTTTGTTCATTGGGATAGTTTTGTCATGTGGTGACATTTAAGTGAAAGATCTCCTTTATTCCTTATGCTACTGGCATACGGATTCAGGATGGTTTTGGTACCACAGGCAGTTTACTTATTTCTCCAAATGCATCAGTAAACTGTAGGGATGCTTTTGGTTTAAGAAAAAGAAGTGTGCAAGGGGACAAAGCATTACTGTCTGAGGTCACCAGATGATTACGGCTTGTTAAGTCTGGTGGTTGTCTGTCTTATCCAAAACAACTTTGTGCAATATTTATAAATTTGAGTAAGTCATTCCTGGGTAAAACAGAAGAGTGTAACTTTCGTGAGAGTTGGAAAGAATTCCATATGTCCTCAATGTTCAATCTAGTAACTACCTGTGTGAAATCATCACTGCTGTGTGGGAATGAAAGCCGAATATTCATTGGATTTGCCTATCGGTGTCTGAAAATGTTCAAGATCCTGCTACACTGGGCAAGAAACGCTGTTGGAAAGGGATGGGTTTATCTCTGGGAGCTTTCTGGGTAATGGGACAAAGGTTGATCAGCCTTTCTTTGGTGTAGTTCTTCTGTTGGATTATACAAACAATCAGAAGATTCAGTTACAAAAAAAACATACTAAAAATAAGAAATAGGAATAAAAACTGAAAGAGACAGGAAGGGCCTGAGAATTGGCAGAAGGTAGTGAAGAAGCCAGGAAAAATGTAATGTCCACATAAGAACAGTGGCTAGAAAAAAGATGGCATAGCTGGCAACTTCCTTTCTTCCTCCCATTTCCTAGCTGCTGTCACAGCACTTTTGTGCTACTGACAGGATGCATAATTTAAAGCAAACAACTTATGTTGGAAGATCAGATCAGCACGTCACTACTCTGGGAGTGGCACATTGCAGATTTGGCCTGAAACTCCTATTTCACGTTTCCCGTGTTGTGTAATATGCTTTGTAGTCCTGGCCAAAGATCTAGGGCTCTACATGTATACCATCAAGAAACCATACTGATTAATATCAGGGATTCGTGAATGCAGACATGTTTTATGTATACATATCTTTCCTACAAATGAGTCAATCATACACTTCCTTTCAGGTGTGCAACATTGTTCTCAGAGACACACAGTTACACGGTGTGCCTCCAATACATTTGTTGAGCATTTTATGGTAACTTTAATGAGAACTGTATTTGAAAAGCATAGTGTAAAAGCCATGAGATTCTTGATCAAAGTTAAGATTTTGGCAGTAAAATCACTGATGAGAGGGTAGTAAGTACAGGACAGTGACACTCAACATATCTCCTCAGCTTGCAGTTTCGTTGAAGTAACTTAAAGGCCAGGTGTGCTCTTTGGTTTTGTCACAAGCAGAAGGATACTTCTGTTTTTTGATGTTGACCTTTTACTTTACTGCATGAGGTACTTACCTTTCCTTATTTTCTAGGTAGCTAGGACAGTTGTACGTACTAAAAAGGCAAAGAAGAAAATTCCTTTAAGACCAGAGACTGCTGAGAAAAAGATTCTCCAAGAAGTATTTCTCATCACTGAAGTGTCCATGAGCTACTAAATTACTATAAATTACTATGAATTTGTTGCTAATTTGACTTCCTCTACATAAACAAGCCATGCTAGTCTTTGAATGTCTCCAATAGGTCTTGAATAGGTTCAAATCACAATATTTCAGCTGAAAGCCTTAGGTTAATTAATCTTATTAAAAAAATCAGTGAAACAGAAGTTAATTAAAATGTAAACAATGAGCTGCATTGTTACTTACAACTTTAGAAAAAAAATCTTTGAAATTCTTTGTGTAATGGATTTTACCTGACTGCCCTCAGAGGAGAGAGTGGTTTTGCCACAGATCGCGTTACTGAACTTTTCTTTCACTTTTAAATGAAACATATTCTTTGCTTCTCCCAGTGCAATGCAGCTGCACAAACTGTAGCTAGTCAAAAGCTGTCAGAGCCTTGTTTACCAGGGAGGTACCTGCTGCTGGTAGGCTGCTAGACATGAAACACTGCAGAGGGTGGCTGGAGTTCCTGGAGCAACCAAAACGTGGTGTGCCTCAGAGCACCAGGGAGAGAGAAACAGATGACCGGGAAAGTCAGAACGCATAAAAAATGTCAGTCAGTGAGAAATGATTAACACTCTAGCCAGTTTATGCCAAGGACAGAGGGTTCTCTCATGCATTCTTGTTGAGCCCTGGCTGTCAGCTGAAACATGCCCAGGAACAGAAGCAATCCTGTGTATGGGCCTGATTTGGGCTACAGGGTTACCAGCTGAACTGAGTAAAAAGATTCAGGGTTGGGATTGGGCCCCCGTTAAAGAATTAGGGGGAAAAAAAAAAGAAAGCCACATTTGCCTTGGTTTGTGTTTTTCAGGGTTAATCTTGTTATTCCTGCTCTTCAGACAAAAAAAAAAATAAAAAATAAAAAATCTGGATTTTATCAGCTGAGGGGAGAGGGAGGGAGGAGGAATCTTGCCAAGTTATCTTCCTAACTCACCAATGAATCGTTTAGTAAATATGTGTCTTCTAGTTCAGTATAAGCTCAAAATATCCATAATGGCAACAAAATTCAAATTTCAACAAAAAATCCTACAGTAGTGAAAATAACATACGACCACTCATGAGGATAACAAAGGATTTTATGTTTAGCTTCTTTCTTTGTGTGGCTAGTAAGCCAACTTAGATTACTAGGGTATGTTACTCTTATTACCTGAAATGATCTCTGGCCCACATCAAAAGTTGTGAGGGAAAACCAGCAAGTGATTGTTGTTCTTCATATAGAAAAGTGGGGTTTTCAGTAAAGATATAAATGGATTCACAGAACAGTTTTATTCCCCAGTGTCTTGCTAATGATGATGTTTTGAAACTAGAAGTAAGAAATCAGCCTTAGGGACTTTCTACAGCAAAAACATGTCATTATATTCAAGAAAAGGTATGTTCTCATAGGCTGTTTTTTTCTCTACTACACATGCTGACATCACTTGTTTGTTTGCATTCTGTTGTTTCAAGGTAAAATGCATAAGTGAATTAATAAAAATAAACTTATTTTCATTACAGCATCACCATCACTTTTCAAATTAATCTGCCCCATAGGAATGAAAGCAAAGAGTGAAGAAATTCTGTGACTTCTTAAACCATATTCTAATCACCAGGACAGACTTCCTGACTATGTGTCTGCAAATGACAATTTGGTCTCAGCATAACCTGTTGCAGTGAACAGGTCATTACCTACCCAACTATATTTCAGTGAGTGAGATAACAAGCATGAAAGACCATTCACGCCTAGACCTTGAGTGGCAATATCAAGCAGAGCAAATGTGTAAGTAGGTTGCCCAGGGGGGTTGTGGAGTCTCCCACATTGGAGATATTCAAGGCCCACCTGGATAAGTTCCTGTGTGATGTATTCTAGGTTACCCTGCTCTTGCAGGGGGGTTGGACCAGATGATCTCTTGAGGTCCCTTCCAACCCTTGGGATTCTGTGATTCTGTAAAACACAGCCAACATCCTGCCAGTTCTGTGAAATCTAAATCATGATTCATTTCTCTCACACTTGTACCTATTTTGTTTTCATTCCTGGAGAAATTGCTCTGACCAGTTTTTGTTAACATGTGTCACAGGAAGAGGTTCGATTTGGACATGAAGGTAAGGGAGCAAGACTTCTCATTCAGATGGCTCTGCCCTGCTGACAGTCAGCCATGATTTGGACATGGGACAGCAGAGGTGCTAAGACTGTTAGACAGATAACAGGATAGCTCAGCCTGACTGCCTATAGCTACGCGATCATGCAGCACAACCACAGTGATGAAGAAAGGTGGGTACGCCTTTCAAAGAGGATTCACAAGGTAACAGAAATACATTTTATCAATGCATAATGTGGATTGAGGAACGTACAGTGTCGACATGTACTAAGAGAAAATGTTCAGCCTGCTTGAATGATCAACTGTATATCTGGCATGAAGAAAGTTTATTTTGGATGTCCACTGGCAAACCAAAGTTGTAGACCCAAGGGAGAGAGTCATCAGGTCCTTCCTGTTTTGAGGAAGAAATATCTTCTTTGCAAGACACAATATATGGTGCATCCTCTCCTGAAAGGAAGAGTGGTTTTGCAAGGTGAATTTATTTGCTTATGGACAATCTGCAGCTGTGGAAGAATAATGTGAAGAACTTCTTATGTTAGGGTCCCAGAGCTGAATGCAGTACTACAGGGGGGTTGTCATGAGGACAGAGTAGAGAGATCACCTCCCTCGACCTGCTAGCCATGCTTCTTTTGATGCAGCCCAGCATACAATTGGTTTCTGGGCTGCAAGCGCACACTGCTAGCTCATGAGCTTCTTGTCAATAAACACCTCCAAGTCCTTCTCTTCAGGGCTGCTCTCAATCCAGTCTCTGCCCAGACTCTATCTGTGCTTGGCATTGTCCCAGCCCATGTGCAGGACATTGCACTTGATCTTATTGAAGTTAATGAAATTTGCACTGGCCCACATCTCAAGCCTGTTAAAGTCCCTTTGGATGACATGTCTTCCTTCCAGGGTGTCAACTGCACCAGTTTGGTGTTTGGCAAACTTGCTGAGGGTGCACTCAATCCCACTGTCCATGTTGCCAACAAAGATGTTAAACAGTGCTGGTCCCAATACCAACCCCTGAGAAACATCACTTGTCACTGATCTCCACTTGGATATTGAGCCATTGAACATAACTCTTTTAAGTGTGATCATCCAGACACTTCCTTATCCATCAAGTGGCCCATCTGTCAAATCCATGCTTCTCTAGTTTAGTGACAAGGATGTCATGTGGGACAGTGCCAATTACTTTTTCCTTTACCCACCAATGCTGCCACCCCATTGCAGAAAGCCACCAAATTTGTCAGGCACGATTTGCCCTTAGTGAAGCCACGTTGCCTGTCAACAAATTACGTCCTTATTATCTAGTGTCTTAGCACAGTTTCCAGGAGGATCTGCTCTATGATCTTGCTGGGCACTGAGGTGAGACTGGCTCACCTGTAATTCCTCAGGTCTTCCTTCCGTTTTTATTTTCTTTTTTTTTCTTTTTTTTTTTTTTTTTTTTAGTATAACTTATGCATTGTCATTTATACATAGATTTATGATGATTTTAAGTGTCTTTTATACAAGATGTAATGTATGTCCACTATAGATATTGTGTATGTGTATGTTTATCATAATATAGTGTACATGATAAAAAGACTGTTTCACTTCTAAGAGAAAGTGTGATTACTTTATAACAGATAATTACATAATATTTGATAAAGAGAAGCCCAGCCCAGCACTATTACAGGAGTTACCTGATCACTGCAAAACAAGTTTGCTTTAATCTTAACTGTTAATTTTTTTTGCCCACAATATTTCCCATCTCATTTCTGCAGGTATGTATGTGTTTAGTAAACTTTGCTTCCACTAAAATCTAGCTAACTATTTGTGATAAAAAATTAAAAAAGACCTGGCAGTACAGATTCTATAAGAAAGGATTTGTGCTTTATATTTGCACATGGAGCTTAACAGAACAGGATTCAGGATGTTAGCAGTACCTCTCCTGCAATCCATGTGATAAACTGATTAAATAGAGAAAAGAGAAGTGAATAGAGAGCATTGCAAAATACCAGGAAGCTATGTTGAAACACAAAATTTTACACTCTTTTGAAAATATTAAGGGAAAGATTTCTCAGACACCATTGCAAGTAGTAACAATTGAATATAATTTTTATCACTTTCTTTAAATGCATTGGTCAGGAGAGCAGACAAGATGGGAATAAGGAGCTTTTTTTCCATTTTTCAGAGGGAAGAAGAACCAAGAGCTCTGCAGGTATAGCCACCAAGAGGATGGTAGGTACATCTTGACCTCTGTGTCCTTCAAGCACCATAAATTATTTTTGTTATTCAGTCAAGTGCCAAATGGAAAAATTATCAGGAAGTTTATTTAATAAAAAAAAAGTTCTTTTTTATATTCACAATAAAAGAATAAACCCATTTCTCAGTGGGCTACAACGCTTCGTGCCAAATTCAATCGTCGTACTCTCCAAAACCTGACTTATTTAACTCAGACAGTACAAGTGAAATGGAAGAAGTGTCTCATTTTTGAATGACATATTGAGGATTCTGCCTCCTCATCCCCCCTCCCCCCCTCCATTTTTTAGGGCTTACTGTTTTCTTAAGTCAACATACATTTGGAAAATCTGATGGTCAATCCTAAACTATAAAGAAATAAAGTACACAGAAATCATCGCTTGTTTCAGCTCTGACAGAACTTTGCAATTTTTTTTTGTTTGTTTCAGAGGAACTAACAACAGCTAGTGAATAATCTTGGATGAGTGAGCTATTTTACTGTCATTTCTGAAGGTAATAGAATAAATTTAGTTATGCAGATCTGACTTGCAGTCTTGGTATATGATAATGTATAAATAACAATAAGGCTGCTGGAGAGAGTCTTTTGGCTTTTGATCATATACCTGACCCAGACTATTCCAACCTTTCAAAATGGGCTTTTATTCTCATGTAGAGATGCTATCCCTGTAAGACTTCTGGATCTGATCCAGAAAGAATAAAAAATGAGACACACAAAAGCCCCCAATATCCTGAGCACTCCCAATGATCAGATGAAGACTAGTTTCAGAGCAGATTAAAAGATGGATGAATTTTCCATGTATGGATGACCCAGGACATTAGAAGGGGACAGCATTTCTCACTTGGGTGAATCAAAAGGAATGCTTTCTAAATATAGGATGTGTAATGTGTATGTAAAAATAAAATAGAAATGTAAGACTAATACACAGTCTCTCAATAGATTCAACCATGTACAAACCCCTAAGCAAAAACTAAGCAATTGTGAAAAATAAAAATGTCTGTCACCAAAGCTGTTAACATGCAAGTTGGGAACCAGACTAGGATTTTATTGCTGCAGCTTCACAGATTGCTCTTCTGCTTCTCTGTTCTTGTTTTTATTATAGCCCTTGTCTTTTCATTACCAAAAGTTTTCCCTGTCTGTTCTGCCATGCCTTTTCATAAAACACTCACATGAGGGAGAACTCCAGATTTTCAGAGTTTTTGTTATGATTTGGATGAATTGTCAATTCTGCTTTACACAGGAGACATGCTGCATATCCTTATTGAATATCAGACTTCACATGCACTTTCTCTTTAATTTGTAATCATTATGCCAGATTGAAATCTCAAGGAGTGTTTCAAGACATCGTTGAGGCTGAATGATTTTCCTTGCACATATGTAAAGAGCTTATTATGATCAAGAACAAATTTGAATATGAATGGGAGAAATTTAGTGATGCACAGTCTTGTAGAGCAACTCATGAGATCATCGCTTACATGACAAGGAGGTGTAGAAGCTGTCAAAGAGATGGTCTTTCACAGATCACATAAAAAGAAGTTTGAACCAGGACATAGAAAGGCACTGAGTTGAGAAAAAGCTTTACAGTTTGAGAGTTACTTAGATGATAAGCTGTCAGATGAGGGTGATTTAGGAAAGGAAAGGCCCTTGGTTCCTTAAGAAACTCCATGTCAGTTCAGATAGTAATAGAAAAGTGAGAAGGAGGCAGGGAGTGTGTGCAGATGTCCATTTTGCCCACATCTGTGTGGTTGATTATCTACAAAAGGAGCGTCTGGTATTTCGTACTCCTTGAAGTCTCTGTGTCTGCTCCATATGTCTGTAATTGCCTGAAATAGGAAGCATTACTCCAGCTTTGAGGGCCTGCCATGGTTAGGACATGAGAGTGCCACTTCTGTGAGGAGGATACAATCATAGAGCAGAAAATCATAGAGGTCCAAGAACACAGCAGCAGGCCTGCTTTGGTAGGACTCCAACATTGCAAGTGTCTGGCAACAAAAAGATCTTCCTATCCTCCGTGCTTGAATGGCAGCACCTGGGGACTGAGACACAGGAATGTGAGAATGATAGGGAAGAAAAGCCTTTTAAGGGGGTTGTGTGTATGTGGAGTGGCAAATAGCCAGAATTTCATTTTAATCTGGAGCATATGCACAATGGTGCATGGGTTTGGAAGAAAGTGCTGTGAGTCCCATAAGTGCTGTTGCTAAAATTATGCCCTTCTGCAAATACATCAAATTTTATTTTGAATGATAAACAGGTAAGGAAAGATCAGCTTCTGTGCTTGTCAGCACAATGAAGGACACATGGGCACCATGCACTGGAAGAGAAAATGGGGAAAAAGACATACTTTTGGAACAGAAACAGAAGCAGAAACAGAAGACAAGATGTCTATAAACAGGTGGTGGTAAAGAAAGGAACACTGAAAGGATCCTAGGGAGTCAATAGTATTTTTTTTCCTTTTGATTTATTACTCGGAAATAAGACAATGGATAAATACTGAGAGCAGAGATAGAATAGATGTGGTGGCTGAAGAAATGCAGTGCCTACCCTTCCAGAAAGAAATGAGGAATGGAAGAAAGAGGAGGATGTCAGCACTGTGCTGAAGGAAAGGAAGCAAAGAAGAGTGATAGGTGCTGTTAAGCTTACAATAGCTGGCACTGGTCAGAAAATATCCCCAAACAGGTGTGATTCAGCTTCAGGGAAAAATTCTGAGAAAAGACTTGATTTTCCTTCAGTCTGTAGCGATAGGTCAGCCAGCCCCTCTGTAATAGAACCTGAGCTGGCTAGGGGATGAAATGCAGAAGCTGGAAATAGGAAGGAATTTTGTGTAAAGGGTGGGTGGATCTCTATTCAGGCAGTTGCAGGATGCTCTGAAGAGAAAAAAGCAGGATGCTCTGAAGAGAAAAGCAATTGTTTTGCAGATGCCCAAGTGAGTCAGAAATGGGGGTCTGATCTGAACTTTCCCCCCCAAGGGTATCTGGGCTGCAGAATTACCTGGAGGATCTTTGTGCAATGGGAATGGATCCATAATACATTCCTAAAACTGAAACTGTTATTCCCATGGCATGTGGACCTCTTGATATATATCAGCTTGCTTGTAAACAAATAGATTGACCATGTAGGGGACCTCCCTGTCGTTTACACAGTGAATAAAGCAAAATGAATAATGAGGATACTAAGAGTTAAATCACATTAAAATCTGAATCCACATGCCT
Organism: Neopsephotus bourkii; assembly: GCF_033783945.1. Lineage (NCBI taxonomy): Eukaryota > Metazoa > Chordata > Aves > Psittaciformes > Psittacidae > Neopsephotus > Neopsephotus bourkii. Next base: position 7,618,509 of record NW_026902113.1, read on the forward strand.
TCCTCAAACTCTTCCTACGGCCTTAACTTTCTGGAGCTAACTGGCTATCACATGCCAGTCAGACATTTTCCAGCATGAGTCACTCTGGTTTCCAAAATTGTTTTTCCTAAATAAAAATGAAAAATTCCAAATGTCTTACATCTTTCTATAGAAAAAGGGGACGGAACATCAAGTGCATATAGTGGAAGAATTGTTTTCTATTTCCTTTTACATCCCTAGTCTAGACAAGAGGTACTATGATGAACCTTGGCTTTGCTGCCAACACCAACAGCACTTTGTGGTCTCGTTACCTCACTTCTGGCTAATTCCCAAGGACAGTCATAGCTAACGAGTAGCCCTTTCAGTGGTCATTCCAGCAATTCATTTGGGCTACCCTTTCAAACAGCATGGAGAATTCTTAAGAGAGAAAGGGTTTTGTACTGGGCAATGTTTCACTCACTTTGCTTAAATGAGAAGGGCAGTCAGGTTGTAAAGATTTATGTAAATGAGACCATTGTATACTCTAAAGGAGATCGGTATGTTTGATCTCAGCTGTTACTGATTTACCTTTTCCACATGATAACATTCATTAGACAGGATAAGTAAAAGCTAGTGTGTTCTATTTCAATTATCTACTGTTAAAATACAGACATTACACAGGGTGGAGCTTCACTCTACTTTCAGTGGCTGAAGTGTGAAAACATTTTCCTACCAAGCCATTACATGTGATGACTTACAAATTTTTTTGCATCCTTTCCTGTCTCCTTCCCACCCCACCCCTTTTTATTTCTTATGTCTTTGTCATTGTTGTTCAATATTTACGTTTCTGGTCAAGGAAACCATTCTTCACGTGGAATTTCCTTGTAACTTTGCTGCTGTTGTTCGCTTGTCATGTGTGAAGCACAACAGCACTGGTAAGGTACTGATCTTCCTGCTTGACATCTTCAGGCACCAGTGTCCCAAAAGGTTTACAAGTTTATTACAGCAACCTCCTGTACATGACCCTGATTCAAGCAGGGGTTGTACTAAGGGGATCTCTAGAGGTATCTTCCCACTTCAGCTACTCTGTCTGTTTAAGCATCAGCAGAGGAGTTGTCTCCTCTCCTTTTCCATAATGTGCATACAGTATAAGGCTGTTACATTGTGGTCTCTCAGAGCATGAAGTACTTTCAAAACACACTTATTTTAGAGGAAAACTATGGGTAACAACAACAAACGAGAAAAATATTTCCTCAGAAGTAATTTCTTTCTCACAATTGGCTTCAGATAATCCCAGAATGACATATTCAGATTTATATATGTAAATGGAAATTTCCAGAGCTACTGAGATCAATACTGCCCCAAATATTTTTACCATTCAATTGAATGCATGGATGTCTCTCCAAATATTCTTTCCTTCCATCGGATATTTATAAAATATTAAGAAGTCCCCATAGTAAAACTGATGCACTTCAAGTTACATGTATTGGTTCAAAACATATTTTCTTACTATTTCTTTGCTGAAATGACAGAATCTAAAATTTGCTAGCACATGGCTGCAGGCACATGTTTGAAAAGACAGCATTAACTTTAGGTTCTTAATTTTAAGTCTTGCTGAGCATCCACAGCTCCTGTTACTCTGTGTTGAAAAGATGAGTTCTCACTTCAATATAACATGTTTTCTTGAACTTCAGAAGTGTTTTATTACTTGAAAATGTTGACCTTCTATGTCTATCACATACCCAAATCACTTTGATACTGTAGGGATAACCTTAGCTGTGAAGATCAACTTAAAATTTTGAAAAAAAAGACATGTTTCATTAGACCTGTGGAAGGTAATATACTGTGTGTGCCTTATAATGTAGCTGGGGTCTGAAAGTGGTGAAATAATATAGGATTGTAAAAAATTACAAGCAATGACTTGTACTTAGAGCTGCAGATATTGAAAGCACAACCTTTTCTTGATTATTTTGCCAGATAGAGAGATGGAAGAGCTTATAATAAGGATTTGCACTGATAAAAGCTCCAATCTTATCTGAATGTACTTTATAAAAAGAAACCATTAGAAACACATGCTTTCCTTGTCTGCAGGCAGAAACTTACAGGCATTCCTTGCCAGGCTCCTTTTCTTATGCATCTGCTCTTGTAGGTTATTTTCTCTTTATTCTTGGCAGAGAGCTGGTGACACCAAATTCTGCTTCAGTTGTGCTTCCAAGTCATCAGGCAGAGCCAGGCAACAACAACTTTTTTTGTAAGAAAAAGGTTATAATTGTGTGCACAGGCATGGAGGTGATATTCCAGGTATCTTGGCAGTGAGCAAGCTCGTAATATATTTGCCTTTTAGCATGACCTTTCCACTCAGCACTCCACATGGTTCACACAGGCTTGGGGCAGGGAGAAACACCCTATCCTTGTCATCTCATCTGAGGTCTCCCTGCTGTCAGGCCACAGAAGCCAGACATTACTGAGTCAGGTCCATGCCCCTCTATCTAAGCCACAGCCTTCATTTAAATTGAGACCGTTACACTCCTAGACACATTATGCTAATGTTGACTATTGTGTACCTGATTTTCGGTAAGAATTTGACAATTTTTATGAATCTTATTTCATTATGCTATTTTCGGATTGATTAATGTGCTCATGACATCATATTTTCACAGGATAGTATTTTAACAGGCAAATAATATCATCTCTTTAAAGGTCTACGGGATCTGGTCTTCAAGAAGCATGATGTGTCCTGAAAGATTTAATTTCTGTTTTGTGAAAAAGGAAAGTATGGGAGAAAGGTAATGGTATGAGTTTTAGAATTTACCATGGTTTAGTTGCCATAGTATAGTCATGCAGTAAGAGCTGTCTGACTGATGAGCAAACTTTGTCTGTGGGGAAAAGTGGCTGAAGTAAGAGTCTAGTTCATGAAGACTGGTATTTATAGTACATATCAATGATTTTGCTTGAGGGAAGTACAGCATTAGGAGAAAGAAGTAAATATTAAGTATTTTTATTAGTGATACATGTCACATATATTGTTTAACACTGGCAATGAACAGATTTGAGCAGGGCTGGACATGTTCATATCTTGACATTTTTCTGTAGGCAACTTAGCTCCATGGAGAAATAGTCTCTGGTATTTTCCCCATAATGCCTTATAGCTCAGCCTCGGTGTTACAGCTTTTTTGGGGAAAGAATCAGACAGAAAGTTTTGTAATCCTCTTGTCAATGAAGTTTTTTGATCTTGTTACCTAAAAAGCGGGACAGGCTCAGGATGGTGAAGACCTGGAAACCTGTCTTTGCTCCACCCAATGAGGTAAGGCCATTTTCCAATAGCTTGGACTGGCAGACTGGAAAGATGACTTGTGCTTTTGTGGATTTGTTTTGCAAAAGGGTCAATTTGCCAACATTTTCCTTGTCCTTTACACCTCTGGTGTACTTAGTTCACATCTTGAGTCAGTTTCATCTTCTGCCTGACAATTTTTTTGCCATGCAGCTTATGGAAAACTGTATGTCACCCATTGGTTTTGCACCCAGATGAATCTCCTGCATTCAGCTACTATTTGAGGTGAAAGAGCTTTAGGGTGAACAGGGTTTTGTCTGTCCCCTCTGCAATGCACAGGGGAATCAGGGAGGGTTATTTTCTGGTTGGAGTGCTGTTTATTTTTGTTAAGCCTTTGTCACATGTTGTGCAATTGCATTTCTGGCCTTCCTCCCCCTTTTCCAGTATGTACTTCAGTGGAAGTCTTGGCACATTGTGACTTATTACTCATGAACATATTGTTTGACTTTTGATTGAATGTCAGCACTTCTTTGATCAGGTTCCTTTTCCCTGCATTAATTAGGGGAGGAGTGACATACACCTCCATGGGCCTCCTCTGGCTTTTAGCCCCATATCTTTACAAGGAGTTTATCATGCAATTGAGCTGGTGTTAATTCGTGAGGAACTGGGAGTGTGCAGTAAGAGGAGATCAAGATCTTACCACTCATATAAGCAGACCTGTTTCTATCAGGCTACAGGCTCTATCAGGGATATATTTGTGCCTGGTTTACTTGAAGTACATCCTAGTTTTGTCCTTTCAAGCCGTGAAAAGGGAGAATTTTTTGTATTTCTTCTCTGTTCCAAGATGCACAGGCTACCAGATTCTCTTCTGGGTGTTTCTTTTACTTTCTCTATCCTGATTTTCTCTTGCTCTGTGTTTATTTTTACTGTCCAGCAAAGATCAGACAATGCATAAGCTTCAGCGGTTCTCTTGATCTGTGGTACCTGACTCCTGTCCCATTCTGTATATTTTTTCGTTTACTGTGGAGTATCCAGTCACAGGGATAAACAGGAGAAAACGGGTGTCTGGGACCATGCCTTTCCCTTTCTACAGTCATTTTTATGTGTTCTTCCTATTCCTTTTTCCCCTCCAAGAGCTTGCAGTGTAGGTTTAAAAACAGCTGTGGTGTGTTCTTGGAAGTTTTATTTTGGATCAAGGGAAACTTTCTGTTTTGAAAAGCTGTCAATATAAATTACTTCCCACTACTTCCCACTAACACTGCTGTAGGTTGTATTTAGTTCAGACAGTTAACTTTTATATATGACTAGTATCAATTTATTAAACAGTGGGTTACAGAGTGTGTTTTCTTGCACATGAGCAACTGGGTTTGAAGTGGTTATTCTTCTGAAATTTCTGCTTTTTCTTGTTTCCCATGTGTTTTCTGTAGTGTTGTGGTTTAAAGCATTTTACAAATCAAACCTAGCCTCTTTCTTTGTTTCGGATTTTTCTGATGGCAAAGGAAAAACGTGTGCATGTACATGCTGGTGCACGCCTGTATGTAGGCAGGATTATGGCAGAGGTGGTGGGTGAAGCAAAAGTTGTAGTCCTTTGGGCCTGTCACTGGTACATATTTGTAGGCAGTGTCTTCTTGCTTTTAAATACAGGCAAGCTTGTTTCTTCTCATTGAGTGATTTCTCTGAGCTGAAAAAGTTTTGGAAAGAGCCTTATGTGTCCAGGCTATCTGGTATCTTTAGAAAAATACCTTGTTGGTTATCATGGTTATCTCAGATACAGGGAAAAAGACAGTCATAATCCTAATTCATGATAAAACAAACAAGTCAAAATTGAGAATAGAGTGAAGAAAACTTGCTCTAAATCTGCTCTGGGTGAAATCTGTTGACAAATCTTCTGTTTCTCTAAACTTTTCCTTAGTTAAATTTGTAAGAGTTTTGTCAAGAGTTCTTTCAGCTTTCAAAGGTTAGTAACAGGAGATATCCTTAACTCCAGACTTTCTTTTCTGCCCTCCATCTCCATCATCTCTCAGTTCACATGTCACAACCACAGTAACATTGTCAGAATCTGGCTTGTCTTTCCTCTGACTCTCTGCAATAATCTCTTCATGCCTTAATCAATTTGCACTCCTCTTCCCAGATGCCTGCTACTGTGGTCTTTCTCAGCCCTTTATTTCTAATAATCTTCTGCAGTGAAGCTGGTAGAACAATGCAAAAAAAAAAAAAAAAAAAAGCCAACAACAACAACAAAAAAAAAACAACCCACAAACAAAAGCAAAAACAAAAAATGCCCAGAAAAAAGGAAAAAGTCTGGACTTGCATCTTGTATAAATCAATGAAATGGCAGTGACTTCACTGTTGGCACTAGAATGACATTGATTTTTCACCAGTCTAGAATATCTGACCCAGGATAGGTTACAATCTTCTCTGCATTTTGATAACTGTGATACATAGAAACCTTTCCCATTTGCTATTTATGTATGGTTTTTTAATGGATCTTTGCTAATACCTGTTCAGTGAACAGTGAGTTTCAGTATTTTTTAACCTAGAAAGAGGTATGTAGAAAGGAATATTTGTTGCTGATTATTCCTAAATTGTTTTCTTCTACTTGAACAGTTTCAGTTATGACCCAGAGTGAGCCGACTACTGCTCATAAATAACTAATAGCTAGTATTCTGAGTATGCAGTGGAAATAGATTTGCATAAATTATGGAACAATTAGCCACAGAAAAGTCTCAGAATTAAGGAGATATTTGCCTATGATTCACTGACAGCAAAATACAGCTGAAACTTTCAGATTATTTATTCACAGTAACTGTTTCTTCCAGTTCTTTCCCAGAAAATGACTGTTAAAAAAGTGGCTAGATTTCATCTAGATCAGCTCCCTGTGACCCTACCCAGATCTTTTATTTCACATATCTTTTTTGTTTGTAGGTCTCTCTATTCAGACATTACACTCCCATCTACCCTCTCCTCAGCTCCTTCTCCATTTTCTCACTCTGAAGTTTTTCCAAATAGAGATATCTCGACATTTTAATGAGGAGATTGCCCCATGTCAGGTATCATAGAATAGCTGAGGTATGAAGGCACTTCTGGAGATTGTCTAGTCCAAAACTTCTGCTCAGAGCAAGGTCAATGAGACTGTACATGTGTAGATATTTTACTGTCTGGAAATGGAGTATGTTACGGTCTCTTCTTGACTTGTGGTCTCTGTTTGACTAGAGAGGAATGCACTGTACTTTGGCTGCCTTCATGCTGCAAATGCTGTTACTGCAATGGACTTCTTGGCTTTTCTGCCCCAGTTAGATCTGAACAAGCGAGGCACAGCCAGAAGTAATTAGGGTGCTCACAATGAATGCCTGCCATGGGGGAACCCTGGCACTGGAACAGTACTGTTTTTAGTGTTCAGTAAGCCTGTGTGTCCATCCAGAGCACCACAGACTGCCATCTAGACATGAATGCAGAAGTGAAGATGTCAGATTGCCTCTCATGTACAAGCCTTGAGTGCAATCCTGTCTATTTGAATGCTTCTTCATACTGAGAAGTACATGTCCATATCATATTATCCTATAGATACGAAGAAATGTTCAATGACTGCATATACTTTAAGAATACGTATACAAATGTGCATGGTATATTGATATTCTGGCAGTAGCCTTTTTAAGAGAGTCAGCTTAGGTTCTATTTCTGAAAATGCAGTTGAATGCATCGTTAATTGCTGGCCCAGCTGATAGCACTTATTTATCTCACTTCCCTAGTTAAAGGCACAATCCAGTAATAGGACGTCTATGTGTCATTATTTGCACATGAGCTTGATTACAGATGCAAAATATAGAAAAATGAAAAAAGATTCACAATACTGTGTTTTCCTGCATACTCTCTATTGGATAATTGAAGCTATCTTTGGCTATGTTGCTTCTGGAGCTTCTGAAGAATGTGGTATTAAGCAAGAACATTAAAAACAAAGCCTCCACAGATGCTCACAAAAAACAAGCAAAGCAAAACAAAATCCCCAATGTTATTTTTATTTCATTTCACCACTAAACAAAAAAGAAAATAGAGTATTAAATCAGGCTAATCTGGAAACCTGCCTAGACTGGCAAGTTTGGCAGCTGACATATTTCTTGTTTCATTAATACTAAATGAACAAATCTTGAGTCTTGATAAAAATTTTGCATTTTCTTGGAATTGTCTTGAAAGGGTCCCCTTTACAAGCTGGTAGAATATGGTCAAATCACTGGATATCCTTAATGAGTGTAACTGCTGCTTGGGTTAAGATGAATGGACAGATAAAGGTGCCCTAGATTTGAGAGAAGAGTCGCATTCTCATTACTTTGTAATTTAATAAATACAGAAAGAACTTAATTCTCTCTCCTACTTCTGAAGATCACTTGGTTGCACTGTTTGATGCTTAATTATTTCTAAGAATTACCAGTTGTCTTTGTGCTGCACTACTTACTGCACCACTTTGTACTACCCTGTTCTAGAGAAGAAGAGGTGGTTGTTGTCCATGTTCTCTTTCTGTTAGAGGTTGTAAGTTGTATGTTTGTCTTAGGAGGAAGTAGAAACAGTAATGGGAGTTTGCTTTCCATATCCCATTGTCACTATCCCCTTCAGTGGCCAAGAACTGTAATTGCTCAGTTGATTAACTTCCACCTTGGCTGTTCACAGTCACCACCTTCTCGTCCTGTGCCCAGGAATTTGCTCCAAGAGGATTTGCTCCATTATTTTTCAAGGAACCAAAGTAAGGTGGGCTAACCTTCAATTCTCTGGATTGTCCTTTTGAACTTTAAGATGAGTGCAAAGTTCGTTTTTCCCCAGTCATCAGGAAAGCTGCCTGATTTCCACAACCTTTCAAAGATGATAGGGAGCAGCCTTGTAAGGGCATCAGCCAGTTGTCTCCAGACCCTTGGATGCAGCCTATCTGGTCCCAAGGACTTGTGTGAGTCAAGAGCTCCCAAGTACTCCATGACTGGATCCTTACGTGCTGCTGGTTGTTCTTCCCTTCTTGAACCCTTTCAATAATCATAGGAGCCTGAGAGACCTTGTTGGTGAAGTCTGAGGCAAAGAAAGCGATGAGTATGTCAGCCTCATCCATGTCTGCTCTTACAGCCTCATTCAGCTCATATTTTCCTTGTTCAACCTTTTCCTGCTAATATAGTAGTAAAAGCTTTTTCTTTTGCATTTGACATCCCTTGCAAGTTTCAACTGCATTTGAATTTTAGCTTTTTTGATATAACCGAGTTCTTAGTTTACTTGCTGATTTGGAAATACTTTTGTAAGAGTTGTATCTGAACTTTGCATGTCACTTTTAAAGAACATTGTGCCTCCTATTTAGTCTTTTGGTATCTATAGCAGATAGATAGGTGAAAGAACAAAAAGGTACACAGTAGCTCTATGTCCTTTAATGTAAATGTCATTTGAAGGAAGAGTTACATAGCTCAAAATCAGTCCAGGTAAAATATGCAATCTATTCATTTGCAGGCTTAACAAAAGCTTTTGATTTTTCCTGGGGGACAGATGGTTTAATTTTAGTTTGGATTTATTCTGTAGCCTCTTCAAAGTTGAAACCAACAATTTCCTGACCTTCCAGCTGCTCTGCCTGTGATCATGAAGCACACACCTGCAGATCTTGTAGTCACAGTTCCTGTAACCTATTTTTTTCTTTTTTTAGTGACACATACACAAAACACAAAACTAAACACTCCTACTTTTTCTGCCTGTGAAAAAGGAAGAAACTCTACATCTGGAAGTATGGCCAAACCTTTTTTTTTTTTTTTCACTGGACAGGAAAAGCGTTGAAAGAAGAATGAGCTTGAAGATTATTCTTTCCTTGAGAGGTAGAAATTGTATTTCATCATTCTTACAGAAAAAGTCTCTGTTTGGGGATTTCTGACACCATACTCGAGCTTCTCTCAAACTTTCACATGTTAATCCTCATAATGGCCCTCTCAAGTAGTTGTGTGGTTGTTATCCTAATTTCTCAACCCGTGAACTGCATAATTATTTTGAACTGCTTGATTTAATGATGAAGCTCACCAGACTGCCTGCCTTTGGAAACCACCTCATGCCCTCTGTTTCATGAAGATCCCCCACGGGGTCTGTGGGTGTTGCCACTGGCTCTCCTCACTGCCCACTGCATTCATCAATAGTGCAGAGACAGACCAAAACCTCCTCATACACAGCCATCTCCTGAGGGACCTCATCCCATGAATGTTTTCTGAGCACACCAGAAAGCAATGAGATTGGTTCAAAGGGCAGCCAGTTATATACCCCTTCACACAGGTCCAGAGCTGGAGAAGATGTGGACTGAGGACTGAGGCACAATCTGTGTGCTAGTTAAGGAATGAGGGCAACAGTGCGGCAGTGGGTGTCTGAACTGTTTCATTCTTGTCTTCTTCTAAAAAACACCTTCCTTATGGACAGCTGACCTGTTCAGCCAAATCATCACCTTTTACTGCATTTTGTACCCGAGTGATCCACATGAAGGAAAGAGGGCCTGGAGAACTGGGGCTACCACAGGTATCACATGCATAGTCAGAGCCATTGAATTAGGGACACAGACATCTCAGAGGTGCAAATTAAACCACTTGAGCACTGAGTACTTGCTGTTTGGAATGCCACATGTCCAGAAGCCCTGATAATCTTGATTTAACCCCCATCAACCTAAGAGAAGTGAAGAGAAAAAATTCCTAGTGTGGGAATCACAGAGACCCAGACAATACAAGTGGAAAGATAATATGGGGCATGCAAAATATTTTGGTAAAATCAAAGAGCTGACCTGCAGATATTTGTGCATGTACACACATGCACATGTAAAAATATATGCCTATATTTAGCCACATTATGAATATATAAATATTCAGTATCACACCAAATTTTCTACTACTTTTATTTGACATAATTTTATTGATTTCATTTGAGCAATTGGACCACTTCTATGATTGTGTGTAAGAGCTTATTCTGAAAGCATACTGTCTAAGCTATTAGAATCCTCAATTTTCAAGCTTAGGAAAGAAAGTGACCTTATAATACCCAGAAAACACTTTGCCATGTCACTTTATTTGAAACTTTGATTGTAATGGGGGAACATGACAATAAGACAATAGCTTATGAAGACTATTTAGTGCTATTTTGTTAGCAGTCGGACTAATTCTTCATTTTCTGCTTTAAATGCTACTTTTGCAAAGAAGAAATGCTGCATCTTTTCATTTAAAAAAAAACAACTTTCTTTGTATTTGTTAAAAAATCAGTCAGAAACCTAATATTTTCTAGAGCCAACCTTTTATTTTTGCCTAGCTAGCCTCATTTTCACAACTTTTATGTTCTCCACTTCTCTTGCCAGACTTTGAGAGTTGTGAGCTCTGGATTTTTTTGGTTTTGTTTTGATACCCTTGATGCTAAAATTCAAGATTTCCAGACACCCCTTGCCTAGTGCCAAAGGGTTAAAGAAGAGCATTTGCTTGTTTGGTAGGTTTTTCCATGCTTTTATGGCTCTTCAGAATTAACATCCAAAGCAGTAAAAACAAAAGGCACTGACATAGAGCTTTAGTATGATTTTTCCACCTTCGTCATTGTATAAGATTTGCCTCTACACACATTTTACAGTGGGAGTAGCACAATGAAGACTGCTCTTTGAAAGAAATCTTTCACTGGCTGATCTGAGGACAATCATAGACATGTTGTATGATTCTCTCTTCCTGTTGCTATGTGGTCACTTCTTTAAACACGACTGCTGGGTAGCAGAGAATCTTGCAATGAATATCAACAGGTTGGTTTGGCTTTTGCTTTTTTTCCAGAACTCTTTTTTTTTTTTTTTTTTTTGCTATGGTTTCACATCTAGAAGTATTTAGATGGTGTTCATGGGTGACTTTCATATATGCCTGTCTGATGCCCATACCACTCTATGGACTTATTGGCAGCAGGTGCCCAAGAATATCAGCTGCAGTGTTGAGAGGATGAAAAAAGACGAAAAGATATAGAGTGTATTATCATGTTTATTTGCAGTGTCATATTCAATCAAAACTAACATTTAGAACCCGTCTCCTTCATGGCATCCTGTATCACAGTGTAAATGCTCAAGAATAAACATGTCTGCTTAAGATAGAATATCATGACAGCAACTAAGACAGATTATCATCTCATCTTCAGGTTGAAAATCAAAATTTTCTACTGTGGTTAATCTTGCCAACTGCTGCATCTGCAGCCAGGGAAAAAAACAAGCAAACAAATAAAAACCAGATAAATAAGAATCTATTGAATATTAGATTCTGAAATGACACAAAGTTCCGTGTCTGTCAGTAGGAAAGTAATGCTCAGTTGAACCAATACACTTCTTTCATTGCATTCAGTCTGGTGTGAGATTGCTGTTTCTATACAGGGATATATATTTTATAGGCATTAAGGAGAAGGGAGAACATTTTATTAAATTTATGAAGCCGCCTGGCTATTGCTAAAGCCAACAGAAACAAGCATTTGGACACTTTACTTTTATTCCTCTTTCTATCTAAAAAGGAACCTCCTTGTCTTTTTCCAAATCTCACCCAGTTTGCTGAAACTCCCCCAGTTTCTCCAGTAAAGAAACAAGGTAATAATAACAAATGCCAGGAATAATTTGTCAATGTCTCCAGCAGGTATGAATGCCATGTGTCGTCAACATGCAAGAGATAGGGAAGTGGCTGTCTAATAAGATGAAAAGAGGTAACAGAAGCAGCTGGGCTAGTAATTATCTCCCTAGCTAGAGCATACTGCAAACTAAACTAGCTGCCTGTGCATTTAGGTCTCCTTGTGCTAAGTATTCCTAAATGGAAATCCTCTGGAATGTCACTTTTTAGGATTACACACTGCTTTAAGACCTTGTCTTTGTGTTGCCCCACGTGCCTGAGATGACTGCAGTACACTGCCATTCTGGCCCCAAGCAGGCAGGCAGCCCAGAGACATCACCATTCCTGCACTACAGATGCACAGAACAAGTGTCTGGGCCCTATTGAAAATAGTAACAAGCCTACAGTTTTTACTTTTAAGGAGCTGGGTGGGAGCAGAGATACATTAACAGATGTTTCATTGCATTCACATATTTTCCGTATGACAGATCCTGAGACGAGCAGCTGTCGAGTAAGAGAGGGAGAACAGTGTTAACATCTATGCCTTGGACTGGTTTCCTATCTTTTCGGCTCAGGCTTGCTTGTGTTTCAAGCACCACTGCTTTTAAAATTGAATCTATCTTCTGTGGTGTCTTGAACATTTATGTGTGCAGCTCAAATGTGACCATTATTAAGCTGCATCAGAATTTATGTTCAACTCTCAGATGTAACTTTCAGAAGATGGGTTGCATTTTTCTCTTCTTACTCTTAATCCTATTGGGACTGTGCATCTGAGTAAGGGGTGTAAAATTTGGCCTCATCATGATGGTTTCTTCCAAAAAATGCTTTCTAAAAATAGCCAGTCTTCATCATCTCAGTCTCCAATGGCTGTAAATCAATGCACCTTGATAGAACTGACTTGGACAGAGATATGCTGATTATTATGCCAGCCAAGAATTTGGTCTGCATATATATAAATCAAAGTCAGTATTAGTTCCCTTAAGTACTGATATCTTGATATTTATGGTCTCAATCCAGTAATTACCTACCTGGGGTGACAAAAAATTATGTCTCCTCTGCTCTTAGAGTTCAATTCAAGAAAATAACTTTTCAGTAACAAAAGAGAATTTCTAAAATACTTTTTCTTCTTGTGTGCAAAAGTTGCAAGATTCAAAAATAACCTGTTTTAATATATGTACAAATTACCCATAGTATTCATTTCTCATTCTTATGTGGCCCCTCTGATATCATTTAAATTAATGGCATATGGTAAGCCTTTCAGTTTTCATTGCTCATTGGGAAATGAGTCAATGACTATTTAATGTTATCTTATTATGGTTCCCTAGTAACGTTAAGCTTAATCAGTGATGGCTACATTTGTTGGGAGAGTTCTGCTTATGTTTTGCTCCCTTCTCAGAGGGTAAATTTCCCCAGTCCAGTAATTCTGAGCAGGCACAGAGTGACACATGTGCCAGCTGCCCAGCATGTGTGGAAATGCTCAAATTCACAAGTGAACCGTACAGTACAGGGTATGTCAGTTGCTAGGACCTTTGCAAAACACTTTCATCATACTTCTTTTGAAAGCAGACTTGACTACATTGAGCCTATCCTGCTTTCTTTTTTTCTATATGCCTTACTATTCTTCACTCACATCACAGGAGTGATCAGAGATGCTATGAGAAACAATCCTGGAGTAATAGACTACCAAATGTTTGCACTGCATAATAAATTTGGCTCTAGTGTTAATATTAGAAATAACTGCAATGCTAAAACCTGTACAAATATTCCCACTCGAGGGTAACAGATGATGTTCAAAAGTTGTGTATTTGATCATAGATCCAGCTGACCTGTTGGTTCAGTAAGGATGATGTATTTAATGCAGTCGGTACTTAGAAACACTGAGGTCCCAAAGCTGTCATCACTTGAGTATGTTTTAGTGCGATGAATACAGGAATTAGACTGTGATGAGAAAATGATGTAGTACTATTTTGATAACCACCCCCAACTTATTCTACACACTTTTATTCTTCATATTTATTGAGGTATTGAATAATCGACATTTATTAGGATGCATCACAAGTAAGAGAATGGACCTAATCTGGAACAAAAATTCAATATGATGATGAAATTTTTATCTCTTTGCATTCTAACTTTCTCATAGCATGTAAGGAGCTTGTAAGTCTTGTGAGTCACCTATGCTCCATAATTCACATTTCAGTCATTGGGTTGGAAGCAGCCACAGAAAAATTTGATAGGTGGCAGCTGGATGGTGACGTAACTTTTTAGGAATCACTGAAGAGGTGCTTGATTAATGCCCAGCCATGTGATTGCCTCTTTGGAAACAGAAACAATTTTTGATCATAAGTACAATACATATAAGTTCAAAGGAAGTAACTAAAATACATTAGTTAGGCACTAATATTTATACACAGTGTGTGTTGGGCATTCTTGGGTCATCACTGTGTTATCAAAAAGGAATTAATATTTTTGTAGCAGTAAAGCGACCATGCTAGATGTAATGAGGTAATTTTAATTACTATCTAGCAATGATTTCTTCATTCTGTAATGCCGGTGCTATAAATTGTCTCTTAGTCCTTTACTGGGAAGATCATACTTTGCAGGTTATGACATAGATCAAATGAGCAAAATGGGAAGCACAAACCAAGAAAAGAAAATAAATTAATGCATTTCAAGGGTTTTGCTTCATGGCACTCCCTGGAGGAGAAGATGAGGCTTTCAAGTCTTTTTCTGCAGTCTTATAATGAATAAGAAAATGGGAGAAGAGGTGGTTATACTTTCAGCTTTTGTTATTTGCTGACTCAACTGACACTTGCATTGGGAGCAGCCATATGCCAAACTGAGAGCTTTTTAACTTCTTACCTGAACTGTGGATGACACCAGAGGAGAGGTTATAGGATCCATAGTTTACCCTTCAACCATTTTAATATGGGAATCTCTCATTTCTGCATTAGGAAAACCTTACATTTTCACCATTAAAGCTATGCTGTAAATGAAGCAAATATGTGGTAACTAGGAATAGACAAACAGCTGAAAAATGAACTCCTTCAACCTGATGTTTTGCTTTAGTTCACTGTAAGGACTTCTGGATGAATGAGAAAACTAAGTTGACTATAGCAAAAGGACACATCACACAATAATTACTGTGATTTCAGAAGCAAACAATAAGGGCTAGAGAATTAATACCAGTGTTAGCTTGAGGTAGCTTGATTTTACAGTACAGAACTTTGATTTCTTTAAACACTGGCAGGTCAGTCCTTGCATATGAATAGTTTTCATGATGGAGATTAAACTCTGCAAGAGATTTATTATGTAGGATTATAGGATTCTCTCCATGATGAGGAATTTATTGCCAGTGCAGATGACAGGACCTTTAAGTGGAAAAAAACTTTCATTTTCCTTTGTAAATCCTGGCCAAAGTGTTAGGCTTGATGCTGCTGTCTTTCTTAAATTAGGAGCACATATTAAGACTAAGAGGTCTGACACATGTGAAAACTTCACAGTGGCTTCCTGGTTTAATCTATCAGGTAAGACGACTTTTCATGAACTGTGAACAGGTGACTTTACTGAAGATTTTTGTGTCAACTGTCCTACTTTGTGTACTTTATTTAGCATATGTGAACTTCAAAGTGTTTGCTTTGCTGTTTTGAAGCTCCTTTGTCAATGACATTATAACAAAAACTGTGGTACTTGCTACTGAGTATTTCCATTTCAGTTTGGGAAGGTACTTAAGTATTAGCTTAACCTGGGTCATGAATACACATGCTTTCCTGTGTAGGACCAGCTAAAGAGCAGCTCACTAATATCAGTGAATATTTATTTTCATGAAGGCTTTCCCACTGGTGGTGGGTTTGTCTTATACTGTAAATTCCACTTCAAGGGCAAAACAAAGCCAAGTTTTGTTTGCTTAATATAATACATCAGCATAAACACCTTGACTTAAAATGATTATTAGCATGAAAAGAACAGAGCATTCAAATAAAGTAGTTTTCTTCCCATTCTTATATCCTCACATTTATTCTGTCTGACAAATGAATACCTCAGCTGAAATACTGCACATAGTTGCCATCTAGTCCTTGAAATGTCCTGTGAGGTAGGGACTTCTTCATAGGAACATCTATGGTCAAGTGCCTCCTTATCTTCACTTCAGGAAATTATTTCTCCCTTTCTTCAGAGCCACGTTTCTCCTTCAGTCCCTTCCTCAGCTACACAATCAGTTGGTTCAGCATTTGGCACAGCTGAAGGGAGTGGAAACTCCACATGTAGAGGAAAAGGGTGGAAAGAAACATCATTCTTTGCTTGTTTTGTTTGGGGTTTTTTGTTGTTTGTTTTTTTTTCCTTCTGGTTATGTTTAGTTATGTTTATAATATTAAATTAACAAACTAACAAACCTGTAATCTTTCCATGTGACAGTAGGAAGTTTTAAAGCCACAGCGCTACCTAAACATACATTTGTTAGCATACTGACATAAAAATAAATAAAAAAATTATTTGGAACAAGTCTTGTAAGTTAAAAAGCTCATCAACTCATTCTGCCTTCTGCTTGGTCAATGCAGATTTTAAACAAGATAAATTAATGACAAGTTATTTGGGCCAGATTCTGAAATGTTTGAGAATGTCTATGACATAGTTTTAAATAACCATGCTAACTAGGTACCTTGGGTTTATTCAAACCTTGCCACTTATCCTGGAACATCAGACCTTCTGAGTTTGTACTGATTACTACATCCCTAAAAGACATTTGGCCTCATTTGGCCTCAAAAACCTTTCCCCCCCCGTACCATACTGTTAAACAGATAGGGGATTATTAAACTGATTATTAAACTTTATATTTAAACTCCTTTTGAATGTGCATCTCCTTTCCCACAACAAGCATTTCAGATCATATTGGTAAAACAGAGCTTAATTTGTGCTTTTATATAATATTTTCAGACTGATCTTTCATCAGGGATATGGTGCAGCTGGTTTAAGATATTGTTAGATGAATGGATGTCCTGCTAATAAACTTCTTTCAGCCAGTCATCTCTTTCAGCAGAGAGAGAGGCATTAATTTTTACTTGCAGGACTGAGAGAAGCATCATTAAAGCAGAAGAAATATAAAGCCACATTTTAGGCTAACTATACTTTTGACAGAGAAGTTTTGTCTTCTGATGAATGCAAATCACATTCACAGATTAAAATAACTTTCTGTGGCCTAAAGGGAACTTTCTGGATCCAGTCATTAATTTTTGGTTTCAGCATTTTTGTATGTGGGGAAAAAAACGTTTGCTCAAAAAATTAACATTTTTATCATGGTCCTTAAGAAATGCATCTCAGGCTTTTTATGTTGGCTGCAGACAAGCAATGTAATGATATGAAGTTTAAAACTGCAGAGATCAGCAGAAACTATTTCACTGTATAATACTTACAGAAATCCTCAAAGTAAGTTTTTGGGAGCTTCAGACAAACAAAAATTTTGTTTGCATCCTTGTCCTGCCATTGAAAGCGTACAGGGTAACCAACTCTATTGATGATAAACCAAACAATCCATTCTACCAACATACAAAGTGCCAGAATTTGTGAAACCTTATCAGCTATTGCATAAGCTTGAGCATTTTACAAGCTAGCACCTCAACCAGGAATGAATTAATAGGGATTGTTGTTTACTAGGTGCTAAAAACGTTTCAGTTAGTAATTGTGTCAGTACACAGTGGTTTGTGACAGAGGTAACTGGGTTATCTTTTGCTTACCTCTTACCTATGCTGCCTTCAACAGAAGTGAAATAACTTGGAAATTCCTACAAACTAAACATGATGATGATAAAACGCTGATATAAGTGATGATGATATAAATGATGACACCTTTTAAAAATTATGACCTCTTTCAAAAGAAATGAATATTTACTGATCTGCTAGAAGGAAAGGAACCCACTTGAATCTGATTTGATTTAGAAAAAAAACAAATGGAGAAACATTTCCTTTTAATTAAGTGTCCATTAAAAACATTAGTTAAAAATACTGCTATTTTCTTAGAATATTCTGTTCATCTCCTTTTAAGAATTAATGAAAAGCTTTGCCAGATGCATGCCTTGCTTCCAGAAAGGAAAACATTCTCAGTCTTTCTCTAGTCTTTTTTATTTTGCTTATTGAATAATGATTTACAGCTATTAAGAGAAAACCTACATTGCATATATATGATTCATCTCTTGCAGCTGAATACCTTTTAATGTTCTTTAATTCTTCTGAGGCCGTTTTTTCAGGACTTTGGAGTATGTGCAAACAGTACTGTTTTAGGAACACCACACTTGAAAAAACCCAGTGCCCCAGACAACACTTTTCCTCATGCATGCATTACTGTGTTCAGTAGGATTGATCCATTAAAAGGCATTTTCTCTTTAATTTTTCTCAAGTTGTGTTGCAGATTTGCCACAGGCTCCTTAAAGAGTCTGGTCAGCTGCATTTTGACCTTTTGCTGTGTTCTCTGTGCACTCATAAGCTTGTCCATGCGCTCACTTGTGACCAGCGTTGTGAGTTGCATGAGTTTTCTCTCCTTCCCAGTTACTGTGCACTTTGGCATTAGCTAAGGAGTAGAGTGTTTTCGCTCTTTTTCTATTTCTTGTAAATTGATGATGGGGGAATATAAAATGCTCTGCTACAGTTCTTCTGCTGGTTTGCATGTGAAATAGCTCCAAAAGTAGGAAAGCTATATAGTAGGTATTTGAGAGCTGAATCAACCCAAATTGTCTACAGAAGTCATATAACTCACATACTGCGCAGAGAAATGCCTTCTATTTCAAATGACATTAGAGAAAATTTTGCACTTGAAAGGGCTCCAAACAATACCCATTTTTTATAATATCAGAATTTTTCTGCCTAATTAGATTAAGATCAACTTTATTAAAAGATGCCTGAATCAGTTAAGTTTTTGTGATACAAAGTGAGCTAAAACAAAAATACCAATGATAATATTCATGGTTTCTATTAACAGTTCACATCTGTAGTTAACTTGAAACAGATGCTTTTCAATATAATCCATTGTTTTTAACTTGAATGTGACAATATGTTTTGATGTTTTCTCCTTAATTGTAAAATCATGTAATGAAGTCTCTTTAGTATGTGTGTGGTAAATTGCCAAAGACTCTGTTTTTCCAAAACTTTCTGGTAAAATTTTTCATGGTGCCTTAGTTACGGTTGTTCATGACAATCAGATGATCCTGCTTTAAGACCACAGAAGGTCCATTTAGAAATGCTGGTGAGGTCTCAGCAGAACTGGAAACACAAGTATACATCTCTCAGGTTTCCCTCAGGCTGGGTAAGGCCAGGCTTTTCTGAGCTGGAGGACTACTATTGGAGCTTCTCAAGGAAATCCATTTTTTCTAAGGAGTAGTATGAAAGCATTTGGTGATAATGTATTAGATCACTGGAGATCAAGTGATAAGAAAAAAATATGAAGTTTCTTTTGAACCTGTTGACTGGGCAGGTGGTTTACACAGAATGCAGAAGGCTGAAATCACAAGTGATACTTCATCATCTGATGGAAAGTGTGTATGACAAGGAAAAATACCAATGGAACTTATTAATTCTAGGAGTTTGTGGTGTTTGGTAGCAATGCTGAAGATATGAAATCTAGAAAGTGAAAATCACAAGTAACTCCAAGTGTCCTGACAAGAGATATAACACTAACAATAATAAAAATTACTACAAAAGATAATACTTCATTTCTTCCACAGAAATGTGAAGTACATATGATAGAATGGATAGAATGAAGAAACAAAAAAGATCTGAAATCTTGTAAAAAATCTAAATCCTTGTCAGCTTTCACAGATTTATTAGGTGAAATAGAAAACAAGACACAGACAGAATAAATTTGTTGAGCTTAGTCTTGAAAAAGTGTGGGTTTGTTAAACTTTGAGGAAACTGGACAGGATTTTCATGTTTCAGGAGCTCAGCGGGGAATGTCAAGCGACACATGAGCAGAGAAGCCCTCTGAATGAAGTATGGAGTATTGTTCCACGAGACTGTTCCGATTAGTGTGAAATAAGCTAAAAGCCAAGGACAAGGAGCAGTGGAAGAACATTATGGAGCTTATGTGTTACTTGCAGAACAAAGAGGATACGATTAGACAAACTATGATAATATGGATAATGGTGTTACCATCCTGGTCATGGTACCCAAATAATAATTTCGAATGTAAACAAAGAATAAACAATAAAATACAGGTCAGATATTAATTTACAAGGACAATATTTTCCTTCAATTATTGGAAGGTCACATTTGAACACCCACCTATAGGCTGTGATCAGGCAAGCAATCACACATTTATATGTCCTGGGAAGAGTAAAATTAGTTTTTTGTGTTTGCTACTGTAATTAGCTGAGTGGATATTTATTACTGAGGGCAGGACATGAACAGTGTCTTCCATAAAAAGAGATGTCTTCACCTATTTGTGCTAAAAGATGTCACCTTTCTGTAAAAACACTGTGTAGGAATATGCATGCATGGCCAATGTGTGAGTAAAACGGTAGCTAACAAAAAATCTCAGTACTCGTCTGGAATCCAAAATATTTTCTTCCACTTGCATTGTGGGTCACTTTTTTACACTGGGTCATATTACTCTTTTATTGTGACTTCAGACTGAATTTTTCAAGAGAAAAAATATAGATTTGGGGCTTCATTGTTTAGGATATTTTTTTTTAAATCTGGTGAAACACTTTGATCACTGAAAACCTGCCTCTTCATTTTCCCATAAAATCTTATAAAGCCTTGTGAGATGGCCTATCTTAACTTATCATAACCACAGGAACACTTGGCCAGCCCAAAGGTCTGTCTAGTTCAGTATCTTCAGTAATGTCTGTACAATCATGTATGAATATTTTCTCAGCCTCTGACTATTTCCAGCACATGAAACTTTCTAAAGTGGATGTGGTTTTGTACTATTAAACCTCAGTGTGTTGCTTTTTCATGTGCTTGTCTCTTCTTCTCTTCAACCTATGTAAACTACAAAGAGCCACAAGATCGCTGGAGGTCTATTATCATCTGTGTGAGAAACCTGTACTTTTAAATTTTCAGCACTGCAAGTGACAGAAAAGCTGACAAGGAGAGGTACCATGCTTGACCTCGTGCTCACCAACAGGGAGGGACTGGTTGGGAATGTGACGCTTCAGGTCAGCCTTGGCTGAAGAGATCACGAGATGGTCAAGCTCCAGATCCTCAGGGCAGGAAGAAGGGCACGCAGCAAGCTCACTGGCCTGGACTTCAAGAGAGCAGACTTTGGCCTATTCAGGAACCTGCTTATTAAGGTTCCATGGAATAAAGCTCTAGAGGAGAGGAGGGGCCAAGAATGCTGGCTGATATTCAAGGATCAGTGCTCCAAGCTCAAGAGCACTGCATCCCAACTAGAAGGAAATGGAGCAAGAAGGCCAGAAAATGTCCATGGATAAGGAGCTGCTGAGAAAACTCAGAAGGAAAAAGGAGGCTTATAAAAGGTGGAAGAAAGGACAGGCGGCCTGGAAGGAATACAGGAACATTTTCTGAGAAGCTAGGGATCAGCTCAGGAAAGGTAAGGCCCAGTTAGAACTGTGTCTTGCCAGGGATGCCAAAGATAACAGGAAGGGCTTCTGTAGGTACGTCACAAACAAAAAACAGACGAGGGATAAAGTGGGCCCTCTCCAGAAGAAAAAGGGAGAATTGCTATCCTGGATTTGGAGAACACTGAGGTTCTGAATGACTTCTTTGCCTCAATCTTCACTGGCAAGGGCTCTAGTCATGCCACCCAAGTCTTGGAAAGCAGGTGCAGGGACTGGAAGAATGAAGACTTTAGGGCCACTGTAGGAGAAGATTTGGTTCAAGACCATCTTAAGAACCTGAATGCGCACAAGTCCATGGGGCCTGATGAAATCCATCCACAGGTCCTGAAGGAGCTGGCAAATTAAGTTGCTAAGCCACTGGCCATCATATTTGAAAAATCATGGCAGTCAGGTGAAGTTCCCGATGACTGGAAAATGGGAAATAACCCCCATTTTCAAGAAGGAATACAGACCAGTCAGTCTCACCTCTGTGCCTGGCAAAATCTTGGAGCAGATTCTCCTGGAAGGCATGCTAAGTCACATGAAAAATAACAAAGTGCTTGGTGACAGCCAGCATGGCTTCACTAAAGGGAAATCCTGCCTGACCAATTTGGTGTCCTTCTATGATGTGGCTACGGAACTGGTGGACAGGGTAGAGCAGTTGATGTCATCTACCTGGACTTCTGCAAAGCATTCGACACTGTCCAACACAACATCCTTGTCTCTAAATTGGAGAGATATCAATTTGATGGATGGACCACTCGGTGGATAAAGAACGGGCTGGAGGGCCGTACACAAAGAGTTGTGGTCAATGGCTCAATGTCCATCTGTAGACCAGTAACGAGTGGTGTCTCTCAGGGATTGGTGTTGGGACCAATCCTGTTCAACATCTTTGTCTCTGACATGGACAGTGGGATTGAGTGCACCCTCAGCAAGGTCACCTATGACACCAAACTATGTGGTTCAGGAACAAGGACTGCCCTCAGGAGCTAGATTTTGGGTGACTAAGGGAACTTCTAGGACCTTTGTTTCTGTCTCCTGAAAATCTGAGTTTTTTTGACTGGCAATGAGAGCTGATCATGAGCCATCTATGATGACAGTAAAGCCCTTCTCTTTTACTGTAATATTTTTTTCTTTTTAGATTTGCATCAATTTATATTGTCGACACTGAATTTCAGGTACCATTTGTTGCTAATCAAGTCAGGGTGAGGTTTCTTTGGTTGGTTTTTTATTTTGTTTTGGTTTTTGGGTTTTTTGTTTGTTTACGTTTCCCCCCCCCCCCCCAATTATCCACAACCTGCCTTTGTCTTCAGTTATTCTGAGTGATTCAGTAAACTTCATGAACTATCTTCTTAAAAATTTACTGCTTAACTATTTCTGGATCACCTTAATTTCAAGGGCTTTTCTTTCTCATGTTTTTTGCAGCAGCCCATGCTGCTTCTCTGAATTCTGCGTAAGAGTTAGGCCTGAGGTGCTCAAGCAGTTGCAAAAGGTTAATACTGTAAATGAACTCTTGGGTATTTGGGAATATCATCTGTTCTGTAAATTTGTTATTAATTCAAAATTGGCTCTTATTTCCTTCGGGTCACTTTTTACTGCAGCCACTATGGACTAATATTATATGTATTTGGGAAACATTGCTAATTAGTTGTATGGTTTTGTTTTATTTTGAATAGATATGTTTACTGGTTTTGCTATCACCATTTAGACTCGAATGCGTATTTATATAATGGTCTCTATTATTCTTCTCCCAGAACTGTACAGTAGTTCAGTTGGTTGGGGTTTTTTTTCAAATTCACCCCATTTTTATTCACAAACATGCTAATTACAGGTCAGCATCAGGTTTGTCAAAACAACACCTAGATTATTGCTTCATAAGTCATTGCTCAAATGACTCTTCCATGAAATTCATGGTGACTTTCTGCCTGGGCGAGAACTAGGAGCAGCTGAAAGTGGCCCCATTGTAATTTTCTTCCAGCGGAGTGATTCCATTAGAAGTGAGAACAAGAATCCAAGAAGTACAGAAGGATGGCTTCCTGCTAGGGGGTGGGCAGGAGGTATTGAAGAAGAGCTTGGACACATTGGCAAGGCTGCTGAGCAGGTGAGAGGATTTGGGAGAAGGTGCAGGAGGCAGGTTGATAGGGGGACCCTGTGTCACTGTCAGCTCTGAGAAAATGCTGAGATGAGAGCAGTAGTGTTTTGGGAGAGCCTTTGAAGGTGTTGCTGTCAAGAACTGAACAGCCTGGATACTCCTCACTCTTATTTACATTCACATTGTTTTCCCATCCCATGAGCCACACAGCAATCTTTAACACTTTTCTTTAGTTTATACACCCATTTTGGAAATGAAAGGCTTTCCCTGAGTGGCAGCTGTGCAACCTTGCCATAGTCTGGAGGTCTAATGCAGCCATTCCTACACCAGGGACCATCACCAGTGGTGGAGGTTTGGTGAAGCAGGGTAATGCCTGTGCTCCCCTGCATGTCTGCTCTGGCTATGGGTAAAAGCAACAAAGACCACTGCCCTGTCTTGAAGCTGCATTGCCTTTGGACTAACCAGGCAAATACGATCAAGGGAATGAGTCTGAATTCTCTTCTAGACTGGATTCAGGCTGTGGGACCTGTCCCCTCAGTCCCTGGTATACTACTGAGGTTTCTAGTGAGTGGGCATCTGCCATGGACTTCCATGCTGGTGCAGTGGGGAGACAAGGCTTCAGAGCCCCAGCTGCATGACTGCATGGTAAAGAGTGGTCTTTTCTGTCTGCACAGCAAGTGGGGTTGTTTAATCTGCCACACTGTGGCCCTGGGATGCAGAAAAGCTTAATTCTATTTTCATCAGTGCAACTGATTTTGCTGGCAAACCTGGAGCAGACTCTCATTCCCAGCTGTTTTCCCACTTAGCAGAAACCTATGCTAGGCCTTCTTTTAAACATTATTTAGCGAATTGTCAAATTAATGTTTGTAAAGCATTCTGAAGATAGGAAGTGAACCCTTCAAGTGCCAAGCTTCTGCTGTTCCTGGCATCTTTCCATACCACACAGTTTGCTACTCTGATATTTCTCTGCAACACCAGGGTACTCCCCTGTACAATCCAAGTAGGTTTTGGGGTTTCTGTTCCTGAATTTGCCATTGATATCTTGCGCTCATGAAATTAACTTCTCTGTGCTTTACTTTGTCAATGTGTACAGTGGTTATAAAAGCACACAGCTAGCTAACAGGAATTGTGAAATGGAGGGACCTGGTGAGCATTCCTGCGTGTTTTTATAGACTCATGTGAAAAACAGAAAAGACATGCCAAGTAATCAAAATCTTATTGCTGTTATTGTTTAGTTTGATATTTACTGGTTAGCGTTATGGAAAAGTATCAAAATATGACAGAGGACAGCTCTAGTAAGGGAAACCCTTCCTCGGTCAGCTTGGTCTCACATACCAGATACTTAGCATATAGTGTACTTGATGTGTCTGGCAGAAGAAAAAAGAGAAATGGGGAAAATGTGCATGCTGCAATTCTGTTTTCACCAGGCACTGGCCAATAAATTATGTCTAGACTTTGTCCCTCAACCACTATGCAGAAAGTCTGGACTGAACTACCTATAATAAATTAATTGTGGTGAGAAAAAAATCACAGTGGGAAAAGAAGCAGGGTCTTCATTTCAGCTTCCCATATAACCTCTCTGCCAATAAACAGCTTTACTATCGTAGCTCAGCCAACAGGCACTTTTTTGAAAGCTTGTACTGAAGCCCAGACTTTCTTGCAATATCACAGTTAACTGACTTGCCAAATAGTTTCTGGGTAGATAACACATCTCTATCTGGATCCATCCCAGTATTTTCTTATACAGCTAGACTCCATCTGAAGTATTTTACACGAAACCCTCTGTAACCTCTTCTTGTTTCAAGCTTCGAAATCAAAAGAATGATGAAATATTGAATTATCTGTGTGTCCTGCCCAGGCTTTTTCATTACTTACCTATAGTTGCCTGTGTGAAAGAGGAATAGAAAGGGAAGACATTTTCTGAAAAACAGAACTGCATTTGGGGGGTCTGTTTTCAGAAAGGTCAGCCCCAGCTTTCTGCTAAGGGGCTGTAATCCTGTGTTTCATGCTGAGCGGAGAGGAAAGATGTAACACACCTCAGCTGAGCTGCAAGTGGGCTGGGCAGAAGCCAGCTCCCATCCAGCCCATGCATGGCATGGAAACTGATAAATAAAAAGGCCCACTGGTTTTAGAGTCTGTCAATTTGCACCTGCCAAATATCTGCCCAGATTTTCTGTAGCCACAAAATGAGTTATACATGTGAACCTCAACACTCAGGTTTCAGCAATGAAGAGCAGATGCAGATTTTCTGACTAGAAATCACTCTTTCACAAGTGCATCCCACTGCACAACTTCATCTCAATAAGGTGAGAGCGTGTGGGTCAGAAGCAGGAGAAAATAAAATATATAGCAGGTACTTTGTAACCTACTCAGTGTTTATGTGACTGTTTGCTTTTACAGTGTAATAGTATCAGTCTTCTCTTAAACACAGTGTTTCTACAGTTGTGGCTCTGACCTGCTGCTGTGGCAGGTTGGATGTTGGAGCAGGTTGTCTTTCTGCACCAGGATTTTTTTACCCAGAACCAGTTTAATAAAAAACCTCAATATTAAACTGTTTAGCAGTAGGCATAAAGATATTAGCCAAATAGAGCTAAAATGAAACAGTGGATTTTACTTACAAATTTACCTCCAGCCCCCTAGTCCTGCCATGCTAGTTAGATTAGCAGGCCAACCCCCAAGATGTGCCAAAGAGTTTCTGCTCCTCCATTGTTTCTCCCAAGCAACAGCTCACTGTCTCTGCATGCGTTAGCATGAAATGTTACCAGCATCCTTTGTTCTTTTGTCCTTGGATGTCTGTGGGTCCTTGATTGGTCTCAGAAAGAGCCAGAGGTGGAACCATCATCAAAGCTATCAGTTCTGGCTAAGCCTCATAAAGATTTTAAAGTATTAGGGTGTTTTTCCAGGCTGAGGCTTGGTGAGTTAGGCCAGTGTAGTCATACAGCAAACATCCCTGTAAACAGGCCAGCACACAATATGAATAAATTGTTGCAAGGCAGAGCCAAGTCTATTATGGATACCCTTTGAAAACAGCAGTACAGCAGTCTATAAGGCATTAAACTTGCCTATTCAGTCATTCATAAGCCAGGGAATAACAAATTTGAGGCATGGTGATTTAACAGAAAAACTTTAGTGTATTATTTGATGTATCATGTCTTCAATGGGTCTTTAATTACCCATTAGCATATTATTTCTTAAAGAATACCCTCCAACTTTCCCTGTGACCACAATTATTCCCATGTGCAGTATTTTCAGTGCTTTTCATCATTACATCTTAATTGTTTCCTCCAGTAAATAATTAATTTGATTGTTTTTTCTTTTAGAGGCACATGAACATTCAGAACCTCCAACAGTTTTATAGCTGTACCTTAAAGCTATTTCTTGGAGTAAATTACATGCATATCTCTATGAGCAATGTATGAAATAGGATTTTTTATTTCTGTTTAAGACTTAATCCTGTTTTCATTGAAGTTCATAGCACAAATGTATTTGAGGTTAATGATTTTGAAATTATATTCTCAGGAATCAAATTGCTTTGGAAAGTGAAGGAGATTTGCACTGCTAATTTTAATCAGATCAATTGAAGACATGCATATACATTGCATATTTTTAAATGACAATTTTGTTTGTATGAAATGTATTATCATCATTTTAATATTTTAACATAGATGGCAGTGAAAGTGACTCAAACATCTTTCAGGAGTAAAAATTGTAGATGGGACAGGCTCCTGTACTACAGAAAGCTATAAATCAGCAGCAGCCTGGCTAATACTGCAATACATGAATGTGCTTGTAGGGACACTAAACATAGTTGATCCTGGTTTAATAAGGCTTCTTAATGAGCAGTCTTTGAGGTTGATAGTGTTTGGTGGATCATGGGGGATCTGAAGGCCTAAGAGAAAAGCCATTAAGCTTTCAGTGTCTGTATGGGATGGCTGGATTGAGAATGACAGTAGGAACTGATGTGATCAGAGCTGTCTTGTGCAGCTCTCCAAGTGCAGCAACCAAAAGTGCACAGTAAGGAAGGACATGATGTGAGCCACAATAATGACCTGTAGACCTAGGTCATCCCGACACTGCCATTGATTTCGGCTTTACAACATCCACTTCATGGGTTTGCTGTTGTCCTCGGTTCAGCAGTAGCCATTTTTCTCCTTCTTAGTCACTGGTGCAGCGCTATGGTTTTGACTTTCAGCCTGGGAACAACACTGATAACACC
Organism: Neopsephotus bourkii; assembly: GCF_033783945.1. NCBI lineage: Eukaryota > Metazoa > Chordata > Aves > Psittaciformes > Psittacidae > Neopsephotus > Neopsephotus bourkii. The sequence goes on from NW_026902113.1 coordinate 7,646,181, forward strand.
AATGTTTTCAATTGTTGTTAAGTAAAGTTTACTTCAATCAAGAACTTTCTGAGTCATGTTCCGCCAGGGAGAAGGAGAAGCCGGGAGGAAGCAGAGACAGGACACCTGACCCAAACTAGCCAAAGGGGTATTCCATACCACAGCACATCATGCCCGCTATATAAACTGGGGGCAGTTACCCACAAGGGCTAGATCGCTGCTGTGGTCGGGCTGGGTATCGGTCAGCAGGTGGTGAGCAGTTGTATTCTCTTCCTGTGTTATTTCCTTTATCATTATTATTGGTGGTGGTAGCAGTAGTCGGTTTGAGTTATACCTTAGTTATTAGACTGTTCTTATCTTGACCCGTAGGAGTTGCATTCTTTCCAGTCTCCTCCCCATCCCTCCGGGAGCGGTGGGAGGAAGAAACAGGGGACTGAGCAAGAGGCTGCATGGTTCTGAGTTTACTGACTGGGTTTAAATCACGACAGCTGAAGGTTCACCTGTTTGGGTGCTGAACAGGATACACTGGGAGGAGTACGACTGGGAGGGATAGGCCAAGCTGGTCAGGGAGCAACAGAATAAATGATTCTTAGGAAAAGATAACCTAGGAGAAAATGTGTGAACACAGATGGGTATTAGGTAAATTGTTAGATGATCAGAGAAGCACATTTTGAGTGTTTGGTAAAGGTTTGGAAGAACTCATAAAAAAGTTCTGTGGCATCTCCCTTATCATATTGGGTATAATGTAACCTGCTGGGTATAATATATGAAGCACAGGATGACGTGGGAGTGGGATCTGTGAAGCCCCAGGGAATTCCTGAGGTACTCTCATGCTTGGTGTGAGAGGCTTGGAAATGTGGAAGAGTAATTTGCACTGAAATGTTCAAATCAAAGATTCCAACATTCTCATACTGACTTTTGTTGTTTGCTTTCATTCCCCTTTCCCCTCCCCGAGAACCATCCTATTTCACCTTATCAAATCTGGGACCAAGATATGTATGAAATACTGGCATCTCGATCTGAACAGAATATCCTGAGTTTGCTTTTTAATCAGAACTTCTCAAAGAGGAGAATAAAGAGAATTATTTGTGATGATCTGTCTGCAGGTACAATTAGAGACCTGGGAATGGAGTTGTGCACATAGCAGAACACATGAAATATATCAGTGCAAGTTAAGAAGATTAACCCACCCATCATTTCTTTGCTGGAATGGATCTTGTGTATGTTTCTACTAGATCATGCTTTGATTGTCAGGATTGATTAAGCATTTTCTGCTTTCAACTCTGAGGAGATGCTTTTAATAAATTTTTAATATTTTATCTGAGCATTATGGATGCTGGCTCCCATTAGTAATGAAATCTCTCCAGTGATGTTTAGATTTGACTGAAAGCATAGAATTTTGTCTTTTTTCAGTTACTCATTCCTTGTGCACCAAATAGATGAGTGGCTGGCTAGCAGCAAAAGGACACTAGAAATAAAAAAAAAGGCCTCAAATTATACAGCCCACTAGATTTAAATGGATGTTATACTGTATGTGTAGGTCCCATGTGAATGCTTTGATTGTTTTTACCCATTTCATTGCACATGAATTATGATTTTAATCAACTTCTCACAGACCTGGTCAGTGGGCTTTACATACAAATGCCTGAAATTAAAAATCCATGCAGGTTATACAAAAGTGTGTAGTGGCTGGGTGCAGTAAATGCATTGCACACAAGAGTAAGCTTATTTCTTCTTGGGTGTCTTCAGGCACCTGCAAATGAAGAGGACACTTTGGGGATAAACTTACCTGTTTTGACCTTCCAAAAGCTGTAGTTTTCTGCCTTCTCTGGAGCTGATGCAAGCCATGCTCTTCCTGTCTTGTCTGTGCATTATCCCTTTGGCCCATGCTGTCTCCCAGCAGTTTGTTTTTCCTTACTTGCTCAGCAATATCATATTAAAGCCTATAGGCAAATGCCATCCACCCCTGGTTGTTTATTACAAATTCCTTTGATTGACTTATTCTGAAGTCTTCTGTTAACTTCACCTCTGCCTGAAGGACAGATATTTTCTAGCAGAAGCAACTTTTCTAACAGCAATTCTGGAAGACGTTGTTTTATCAGGAAAATCGTTGCTCTCCTATTACATACCCACCCTCAGCCTGGAGCTATTGGAAAGGTGGGCATATTAATAGCTAGTTACAGATATAACTGCTAAACTTCTAGATGATGGTCATTCCTAGTCAGTTCAGATTTGTAACAGCTAGTCAGGTTAAAGCTGGGAACTTTATCCTCAAATGTTATCCTTAAATGACCCATGGCAAGTTGAAGTATCTCAGCAGGAAGATAAGAAATGGCAAAAATAACAGACATATAATATGTATTGCTGATTCAGGTACTATACTCAACTTTGAAATGGCAATAAAGATGAGTTTAAAGAAAAAACTGCTTTTTATTTAATTATCATTTTAAAAAAGACTGAGGAATCTGAGTGCATTTGGAAAGGAATGAAAGGACTTTTTAGCAGTGCTAGAACAACTCATTTTAATGAATTAAAGATTTGGGTTAAATTGTAACAGACGTAACAAATAGTTAAGGCATTAAATAATCATTACTGGGTCTGTTAACAGATTTAGAAACCTTCTGAGCTTTGAGAATTCAAGTTAATCTAATTTGTCTTGTTGTTTGTTTTTTAAATCAATAATCAACTTTTCCCCTTTTGAATATATACATTTTAATGAAGTACTGAAAACAATTAATTACCCTTTGAAGAGACGGGTGGATTAAATCCCCCTTTTGCAGCTCAAATCTGCAATCATTTCCTTTCATGATTCTTTCAGCATGTCTCAGTGTTTGCTGAATCTCCGAACAATTTGGAAGACTTTTTGTGTACCAGAAAGGTGGTGTTTTCTTGGATTTAAATAATCGTAGACTTTCAGCTGCTTTAATGCCATTAGCTAACATTTCCAAATGTTTGGTGTGTGGATAGACCAATGGCTTTATTAATTTAAAATACTACTCCCCTCACCCTACCCTACTTCAAATCTGGCTTTTGTTTTAAGCACTCCATAACCTCAGCTGTATTCTAGGTTAAATGTGATATTAATCAAGCTGTGGATAAAGGCCACATATATGACTGAAGCTGTGTTTATTAGCTTTAGTGAAGCCTTTGATTTGGTCACACATTCTTTGCTCTTAACAAAGCCTCAGAATAATACAATATGGGTTTTATATCAATCCCCAAATTGGTTATCATCATATTTAAGCAATAATAGAAAGCAAACTATGTTCATCATAGTGGCATATGATCTGATTTTAAAGTTTCTGGTACAGGTGTTCTTGATAGTATGCCTTTTCTATTGCTCTGGTTGTTTTCTTTGGAAATGTCATATTCACTATGCACAGACAACTAGAATATTTAGTTTTGTAAAAAAGTTGGTTTTTTTTTTTGCAAACTAATCCCTCATGTAATCATAAAGTAGACTTTATTTGTACTTTGCAGCTTATGCAGGATATGTTCTGAGGAAAGGAAAAGTGCAGATGTGCAAACAGTTAATTGTGGGTTTTATCCACACAGTGATATGAAGAGCTGATGGGTAGCAAGATTTCCACGGACAGGGCTGGGCATCCTGCATTAGCCATTACCAGGTTTTTGGTGTGCTGAGTAGAAACCCTGACCAGGAGTAGGCACATAGTGTAAACCCAGTCTGGGTTGAAGAGAAGACTACACTTTCAAGTATCATTCAACAGAAAGAGGCCATAGGTGTCACTGATGTGCAGAAAGCAAGAATACTTGTTGAAGAAAATCCTAGATGTACATACCACTCTTGTGCTGGAAGAACAGGGAGCAGAGGGAATAAATGTGATGATACCTTCTTTCAGTACAGCAATATAGCAAGACTGTTGTGCGTATTTATATACCAACATTGTAACAGATATGTTAAAACCTGTTATTATATCTGTGAAGAATGTGGGCATCAGAGCTCAGAGCAGGATTGTGACTCCCACAGAGACAGTGGATAGAAAGGTAAGCCTTCATCCCATCATGGGCAAATCAATATCATGCCTGTAGGGCAAGTTTCAGGACTTTGTTGTGACTTAGCCTCCATGTCTGTTTTTTACTTACATGGACAATAATTTCCCAAAATGCAAGGAGACCCAAAGGTTAACAAAATTTTCCCTTTGAATAATAAAACCGTGCAATGTATAGATGCTTATGCAGTCCCTGAGGCAGTGATGCAGTCCATTACAATAAGCAAACCTGATTAAGAATACAGTATTCTAAATTGCTAACACCCTTATTTTTGTTTGTTTATTTTGCCTTCCCTTGCCAAGACCCAATGCCTGGGTGCTAAAAGTAGAAGAAATTCCAGTTGTAAACACATTGCAATTTTTAAGAGGAGGAGAGTTAAGACATAGAACCAGCACTGAGAGATATGGTCATTGGCTCATGAACACTTAGTGCTCCAGCACAAGTTCACGTACAAAATTATTCTGTGATAAAAGAGAAAGATACTTGCCTTATCCACTGTTAGAATTCCTCTTTTAAATGACACGGACTGGTTTATACTGGAGGCTGACAACAGTGGACCTACATCTTCTAATCTTTCAGAATGGGTGTTTTGTGGGTTTTCTGATTTTTGTTTTCAATAGTAACTGTTATGCTGTTACTATTAACTGAATCATAAGAGAGTTCTGTGTAATGTTATTGTTTCCAGTGATGCCTGCTACAGTTGTCTGAATCACTTTGAGAGCTGCCATCTGCTTTGATGCCTCTGTGTGGCTTTGAATAAGACGTGCTTTTTAACCTTCAATCAAATTATGTTTTTTAAAAGCAGGGAGGGAATTTTTCAAATACACGTTTCCAAATATATTTCCAAATATTTTCTGGAAGAAAGTCTGCGTTAATGCTCAGCACAGTTAATTTCTGCAAAAAATAATAGCTTCCATGCAGCCACCCTATTTGGTGGAGCTCCGGAAATGCCTAGGAAAAGAAGTCATGTTAGGAAGTCTCACAGTATTGCAGTTGTGACATTCCAGAATATTCAGACCAGGCAGTACAAGGCTTTGCATGCGAATGAAAGATGAAAATATTTGGGGATATTACTATCTGAATTTCCACTGTGCTCTGAGAATTTTATTGTGAATTTCCATATCTGCTCTGGAGAGTTCTATTGCTCAGACAATTTTTCTTGCGATAAGACCTTTAACATCATTTAGCAGCTCTTCCAGTACTACCTGATTTTGCATCCTTTAGGAAAAAGGGGATCAAATTATGTCCTATGGAGCCATGTATGGTCTCCCAGAACAAGTCACCTGGTCAAGAGTCTGCTCCAGTGATTATGTTTCTCAGGAGCCTACCTGAAGTCAGTTTAAGGTTGCACCTATTGCTTTGACAGCTTAACCTATTCAAATGCAAGTTTCTAAGATATCCCTCTATAGTGATCAGTGCATGAGCAGTGAATCTGTCACTGAAGGGAGTCTGTCAATCTATGTATGCATGTAGAATATCAGAGATGAGTCTGAGCAGGTGGTCCTGTCATTTGCGAAAGAAGGTGGTCTCTCCTCCCACTTACAGATGGTCCAGAGGACTGGGGACCTTGCTTTACAGGTATTTTCCTAACAAAATTGTCGTTGATGCATGATGTTTGAAAGAAAGATTAAAAAAACAGACAACTTCATATACCAGAGAAGACTAAGGGTTTTTTTTTGGTAACAATGCGTGAAATACAACATCTTGACATTGTTACTTGTTTTCTAAGGTGAAAATCTTGGGGGGACAAAAAAGGAAAACTGAGAAAGCTGTGATCTCATCAGCAACTGAAGAAGTTTAAATACAATATGTCTTCATATTAAAAAGAAAGATAAAAGTAATACTGGGCAATGATCATTGCAAATAACAGAATACACAAATTCAATGCCAGTTAGCCTAGAAGAAATAACTTTGCCTGTGTTTGCTGTATGTCTTTGTCAGCTGCTGCAGTTTTCAGAGGAATTTTCAGAATGTGTTGAGCTGGCAGTACTAGAGATTTGCACAGCTGTAATTGTGCTACTCTCCTACCTTCCTCTTCAGATGGCTTTATTGTACTGATTGGAGGCAGCTGCTTCACACGGATCGATGTGAGCATCACTGATCCTCTCTGGCCCATATATGGTGGGGGAGATAGCTTATTTGGTTGTGCTTGAGCTGGTTTGTATTCCTGCATGCTGAATATCTCTGTTCTGGCCTTCCTTTCAGGTCATTGTGTTTCATAACACACTTCATAAAAGTCTTTCATGTCAACATAAACTGAGAAGTAAGTAGAAGCAATATCTCATTTTAGAATGAATTTGTCTCAGGTCCTTGCTTGGTAGCTCACTTTCTTCTTTAACAGTGACTTGAGGAGGAGATATTAATGCTACCAGCCATCACAAGATAGGGAAGCTCCTGTTACACTTCTTCAGAACATTGTTTTACATAGGTGCATAGGATAAGAAATTAATAAAATCATGACAGAAGTATTACAAAGTTCCCAACAGACAAAAAGACACTGGCAGGTTGGAGAGATGGGCAGAGAAGGACCTTCTAGAATTCAACAAAGGCAAGGGCAGGGTCCTGCACCTGGGCACGAATAACCCCCTGCACCAGTACAGGCTGGGGGCTGATCTGTTGAAAAGTAGCTCTGTGGAGAGGGACCTGGGGGTCCTGGTGGACAACAAGTTGTCCATGAGCCAGCAATGTGCCCTTGGGGCAAGAAGGACAATGGTATCCTGGGCTGTGTTAGTAAAAGCATTGCCAGAAGGTCGAGGGAGGTAATACTCCCTTCCCTGGTCATCTCCTTTCCTCTCTGTGCTGCTGCTGGTGGGACAGTGCCAGTCTTTACCCACCCTATTATGGGCCTGCTGTGCCAAACTGCCAGAGAGTTAAGAGGCATGAATGCTGGATGTTCTAAATTTTAAGTTCTTTGCAAGGTCATCCACAGAAGTCATTATGGTGTGATCTCTAAAGTGGTCTGAAGTATCTTTGTGTAAGGCTTGGAAGGTCACTTCCAGACAGTTAACACCCAAACTTTCAAGTGCTGGCCTACCACTTCCTTCCTGTATCACTGTCACTTCATCATGTTCAATGGAATGAGAGCAGCAGGACCGGGTCAGAGTTAAAGCTGGTCACCAAATTTCAAAGCTTTCAAGACCTCTTTATTTCATACTGCAACATTGTAATAGCACTGCTTTAAATTAGCTGATATGTATTTACTAACTTAATCTTAGTACAATGCAGGGGTTTAAGGGCCTGTGAATATTGTGCAGCTTTGATCTCATAAACCCTTATTAGTACAGGTACTGATATAATTATCTACAGGGTCACTCTACATACTTACAGGCTAGCAGTCCAGCCCACAGATTAAATTACCTCATTTATCATCATGTGATCTGTTTCTAATTAGTTCACTCCAGTTAATGGTTTCTTAAAACTGTCTTTTTTGAGTTATTTTTTTTCTTCAGAAACACATAAACCACTTGAAATAACTTCTCAAGGATGGCTAAATATATAATTTATTTCCTGGCATGTTTCCAGTTCTGTGAGTTACATAGACTTCTTTTATTTCATGAAATAGTTCTTTTCTTTTCTCTCATAGATGTTGGGGACAGAACTGTGTTGTGATGATAGTCAGATCTGATAAAAACCTTTTTAACACATCTATTACACTGTCCTGGCTCATGAAGCCTGACATTTACAGTTCTGAAATAAGTCTAAAGAGAGCTAGTCTTATCTCCTTCCAGGAAAGCAAACCCATGAGTCTTACTGAATAACTAGTACTCCATGAACAAATGTCAAATTAGATTTAAAAAGCGTAGGTTGTACTACTAGTATGGATTGGAACAAAAAACAAATGTCAACGGTTTTGCTTGCCAGTCATAAATTACTGGTCTTAATTAAAGAGTAATAAAATTTTTAATTTGATTAAAGCATGTAGCACCTACTGTAAGCCTACTGTTTCGTCAGGAAGATTTATATGCTTTGCTTTCCTCTCAGTACTCCAGTAATTGTATCTGGTTATTACTAGACTTGCTATTACAAATACACCTCTTCTGATGGTCTGTGGGCCAGGATTTAAGGTCATTAGGCTTGACCTGGCCTGGTTCCCTTTCAAGGAAAACCCTTCAGTCCCAAGCGTTTCAGAAACCATTGCTACCCGGGTGCCAGAAAAAGCAAAGTGGAATTTAACAAGCTGGTTATACTGGTATGGAGAGTGTGTAAAGAGCATGAAATTACCAGTCTTGGAAGAAGCCACTTAGTTAAACTGTTGAAGAATGGCTGTCTCAGAAACTCATAACTTGAGCTCTTATTAAGGACTGAAGTGTTAATATGTTGTCGTATATCTTTCTGCAAAATGAACATTCACTTCTGAAGGAGATTAAACATGGAGACAAAGCAGGGTTGAAAATCCTGCTGTGCTGTCGCTCAGATCGAGTGAAGCCCAAGTTCCCGATATCATCAGACTCTTTCCTTCCAGGTGACATCCTAGGCTGTTTTCTGGAAATACTTCTTTACCAGCAAAATTTAAAGGGAGGATGTTCTCTGAAACAAAGTGGTAGTTAGCACAGATACCTGCATATGGAGCTTGCAGGAAAGATCTGTGGATGCAATCTGTACCTTCAGTCTTTTTGTGCAGAATCTTGGTATACCGCTTAAATGATTGGACATCTGTATAGCAAATGCTTATCACGCAACAACCATGATTTTTATGTGAAGAAGCCAAAGACAGGGTAAGAAAGGCTAGAACTGGAGGAAAGAAAGGATTTGGAGAAGAAGGAAAAGGTTAAAAACCTGTAACTAAGGAAAAAGGAGAGGAAAAACAGTATTTTGTCCCATCCAAATGTCAGTGACTCAGGCACTGAGGCAGACTCCTGCCCTTGGATGTCCAAGACTTGCTAGGAGCACACACAGCCCAGAGCGAGACCTCTCAGTCTCACATGTTTCCTTTTAGATCACCAGCAGGTGGGGAAAAAAAAAGAGACGCTTTTCCCCTCCATTCTCCAGATTGGAAAATAAAAATTCCCTGTGAATGTCCCTCTGTCTTTCCAGTTACCTCTATAGCACTAGCAGAAATGAAGACTCAGAAATGCAAATCCTGTGGTAAGAATGGTGTTCACATCCTGCTGTTGCCTGGCTGGAAGCTGAAGCTGGCTTTCATTTCTTACACTCATTTTCCATTGTAAAGAGGAGCTTCTATGGCTCTCAAGCTCAGAAAATTATTTTTTTTTGACACCCTCTTTGCAAATCTTCTTCATTTCCATAGAGAAATTCTGTGCAACCCTGTTTTTAATTAGCAGCTGGAACCTCTAGTTATAGGTAAGTCAATACTCCCCAGGCTCAAATAAGGGTTACTTTAGCCATCTTTCCATGCTAAATGCAGTCTTGTCCTTCTGCAAGCACCTGGTGCCTCATTCCCAACTCAGATATACCTGCTATGTGTTTGTTTCATGTTTTAGATAGCAACTTATCAGTAGACTTTCCTTTATATTCAAAATGAGTATTCCCTGATCACCTTTTTATTTTATTTTTTTCACGGAAATTAATTAGCAAAGTGGGAAATGTATGTATTCTTTTAGAAAAGCCAAGAAATAGTCACAGCCTGATGTCTGTCACAATGGGTAAAGTTGTTGAAGGTAGATTAGTTTTACCCCCGTGTAATGGATATGGTATTTTCAACAGAGTGAAGGAATATTGTTATAATATCATAATAATGATAAATGTGAGTTAATGGTCTCTGTCATAACAGAGTGACTTCTGATCTTTTCCTTTTCCTAAAGTTTTGCTACTGTTGATTTCTTGCTGTTTGCTTCCAGCCCAATATGGATATGTCAAGGGCTCTCAGGAAGTTTGTTCAACTGTTTAAACTGTTAAATGCTTAATGATTCTTTAGTTCCAGTGAGAGCCATAAGTCTCTTACAGTCAGTACTACAGAGTACTGTAAAACAAGTATTATGTCATATTGGCATATACCATACATTTTGAACACTGCCAATATTGTGGTCTGGTCTGCCCCACTGCTTCATGAGCAAGGCTCATGCAGATGTTCTCATTGACACCTCCACCCTGAAGTCTCAAGATTATTCTAAACTTCCATCATGACTTTTCTGAATAATAAATTGGCATATTTTTTTCTTTTAAATGCAGTAAGGTGGCACACACCTGCAAAGCAAAAAAACCCCAAACAAAACCGAAACAAACCCCCCCAACCATTTAAATGGGCAAATATAAAAAAAAAATATTACCTGGTGCATGAAAAAAAATGTCACAATGTTCATGGAGCATAAATGCCAGAGTTTGCATAAGGAAATGCTACAATTAATTTCATAGGGTGAATAATAAATTCCTCACAATGTATCCAAGACCATCATGCTGAAGACTTACAGCAATGGGTAATATTTTTATTTTACATTTTTTATCCTTCTTTGGTATGGAAGAAGCTCTTGTGCCATGAGGACAGGCAAGAAAATAAATTGCTTTCAGTGACTGGAATGCAAGTGACTGGAAGTTTTTAATTTGTCATGTTAAAGAAGTAGAAAAGGAAAGACATAGTATCTTAAAAATATTTGAATTACATACATATGTCTTAAATGAGTACTGAGGAATAGTAAATTCATAGCCTGGATCTAGAACCATCTTTATTTTTCACAGTGTCTGGGTTTTCCTTGAAGGATGTGGAATTCCTATCTACACTCTTATGGAAGCTGTTTTTCTAATTTCACATACGAAATAGTTTTGAATCACATGCTGTAGCATATGTCCAGGCCAGCTGTTCTCTCTGTACTTATATGATCGCATCATCCTAAATCTCTGCATGGATCACAAGTAAAACCAAAATTACTCCTACAGTGCCCATTGGTGAGGAAGAATTTGGTATCCATCACTAACTAAATGGGTAAATTGAAGAAGAGGTTTAAGAAGTGTTTGGTCTCAAATTAAGGAAGAAGTCACTGGGTCTGTTTGAATTTGGTACCCCCATTGAGTCCCAACCAAGGGCACCTTTGTTACATCTTTTTCCATCAAGCAGAGAGTTTAAGTGTGTATTTTTTGAAGCAACACGTGTGTGCAGTCTTCATGTGGCCACTGGTGTCTTGTAAGATTAAAAAATTCAAAATGCACCTGAAATCCTCAGTGCTGAGCAGCTGTATTCAGTACAGCCCTGGGAAGGGTGAGCTGTTCTGGTAAAGGACCTGAAAGCAACCAGTTCTGCATTTTTGTCTGTCTTTGACATTGTTAGTATCTCAGAGAGCCACCTCTGCTTATATACTTTCCTATATCCCACTTTAGTTTCTATATCTGAAATTTAACAGAAAGACCACTTTCAGCATGTGTTTTTGCCCTTTTTATATACTGTGTTATTTTACACTTTAAAAAATCAAGAAAAAAACTCTTTTGATCAAAGCATTTTTCTCTGACATAGCAAGACACAATAATGTATCCTCACAAATACCTCAGCTTTCAAATGCAGAAGGCACTCACACATTTATACCATAGAAGGTGCTACTTGGATATTCCAAATTCCCTTCATTCCCAAGAGATCTGCTAATCTTAGAAGAAGGGAGGCATGAAGGGGGTTTGCTTGGTCCCAGATTTCCCATTGCTGTGATGCACTTCGAGAGCTTGAGGACACAGGCACAGGGCTGCACCTGTACACTTGAGTGTACCACCAGCTGCCCTCAGAGGAAGAACCCAGACTGGCTGAATTAGCATCAAACCACTTCCTAACAACCACAAACCTTAGACAGCTCCCCCCCGCCCCAGCAAACCTCAGCTGTAGGAAAAATCTGCTAGAGGGGAGGAGCACACGTCTTCCTCAAGCGGAACAGGAAAACCTCATCTGAATTTGCTATTGGCATTGAAGCACATAAAATTGTCATTTTATTCACTTAGTAGATAGAAATATTAAATAGGTCATGTTGCAAAGGCAGTATAATGCTGCTCTGTGGAGACCAACTCTTTTCCTGTGATGAGGTCAGGGGCAGGCAATGGAAAATTGTATGTACTGACCCTGGCTCCCATCTGGGGGAGATGCCAGCCTGAAACACAACCTCCTACTGGAAAACAAAACTCTACAAAAATAATCTGGTGGAGCTTTTACAATGCCTCACACCATTCAGATTGTGTTTCTCCTTGAAGACAAGAAATAAGTCAATCAGTGGAGAAGTGGGGTGGGATTCAGAAGTGAGCTGTCCCAGCTGGGCATCTCTGTCTCAGTGAGTGAATGTGAGATCATTATTTTATTTCCTTGGAGAGTCCACTGGGGTAACCACTTCCTGAAAACAAGTGTTGACATCTATTGATGTTAATGTGTGGTTGACTTTACTGTACTACTTAATCAACTGTTTTTACTACATGGTCAAGACTCTCTTCCTTGACAAATGCTGAACTATAGTGAAGATGTCCTGCATGTTCCTTGCTGAAAACTCTCTTCAGAAAGACAGCCTGCAAATACAGAATCATATCAAATGAAAGCCATAGCAAATAATGTTAATAATTAAAAGATATATAATCAAGATACATGGATGGCTGGACTAGCTATTCCCTGGGAGGGAGTTTCAAGAACAAGGGAACGTTGCATCTGACCAGGAAGCTGATTTTGCTCCACTGCCCCCTTTTTTATTTTTTCAGCAGTCTTAGTGTTTAACTAACAGACATTTATGCTATTGTTATTAATAAAGCCTTAAAGAGTATTCCCCATTGCTTCTTGAGGACTGTGGTATGCAGGCAACACAGAAGCATTCAAACCTCACCCTGACAGAACCCGATGGTCTTGAAAACAAGGTCACCTGTCTCAGACAGGTCATTTAAAAACCCTTGATGAATATCTCGAATAGTAGCTAATGAACCCAAGAAAGTAAGGAAAGATTAGTATACAGAGGATTGGCTTATGCTATTCAAAATTATAAAGACAGAATAATGAAATATAGTACACTTTGCACAAAGATTTTAATAGTGACAGTAGGCAAATCCAAATTAGGTTTTTTCTGTTGGATATTAAGATTTTTCTGGATAAAAATCTTACTTAGCTTCCTAAATCTTTATTATTTTTTTTTTTTTTTTTTGCATTTCTATCACTGTGGGCTTTTATGGAGGACTGATAGTAAAAATTGTATTTTATTTTCACTGTAGTTAAGATTCAGCTTATGCACTCCTCTATGTTCACTTTAAACACTGAACCTCACCGTATCATGCTAGAGAGCTCGTGCAGCTTCATGGTGCTACAGTGTTTGGACTCAGCTCATTGAAGAGAATCTTTCCATGCAAAATCTTGCATTTCCATCTTCACTCACCCTCTAGGCCCACTTCAACTGCTTTAAAAACATAAGCACATTCATTTTCTGTTTCATTTAATAAAGCATTTTCTTTTTCCCCATTAAAAAAAAACAAAACAAAACACAAACCAAGAATTAAAGAGTAGAATTTAAGCAATATCCAATTTATCAAGAAAGCTGGCGTTGATTGAAAGGAAGTCACTAATACAAACCATAAATATCTACACTGAATGCCATTTTCTTCATTTGCAGTCTAACCTGCAGATTCACGTAGGCATATATATACCCTATTCACCCTCGCTAGTGCAAATCCTGCCTCACTATTCGTGTGAGCTGCCGCCCTCAGAAATACCTTCTGCCCTGCCAGAAATACCTACCACTGCTTACGGGAACAGTAGTAGGTATTTCTGGTATGACATTGCTCTTCCATTCTTGGTATCAATAAAAGGATTGTGTCCAACTTTTGTGTAGGCTGCTGAGAGTTAGTTTGGTGTTTCTTTACCTATGAACATGTAAATTTTCATGCAGCATTTCCGTGTATGACATGCAAATACAGGCTCACTTGCACATCTGACAACCAGCTCCAGCAATCTGGGTGGCTGAATAGCTGAGCAGGGACAGCTAGCAAGAATGTCTGACTGATCTGAAATACACTTGATCTGGATACAGGAAAACTTTGCTGTGAATAACAAAAGCTCGCTCCTTTTCATCAATAACTTCTATATTCAGAGGTTCCCTCTTAGACTCACAGATACACCTGAAAAGCAGAAAGGACCATCAACATATCCTCAAGGCCACTGGTGCCCTAACTTTATTGTGTGCTGTCCCATAGTGTGGGAAGTGTGCTGTCCTACAGTGGTGGCAGCAGTATCTCCTGGCTTTCTGTCAGGGCCTGGGCTCATGTAGGTGGAGATGTTCCTCACATTTGGCCAGCTCTTCTAACAGGGATGCAGCTGATAAGAGGTTTTTCCTTTTCACAGAAAGGAAAAGACAACCTAAGCAAATTTTTCTTACTTTTTGGAACTGGCCTGTGGGGTGTGAGTAGTTCACATTGCACAGGTTGAGAAGCCCAGCACTCATCTGAACTTTCCTGTAACACAAGTTGTCACACAGTTACTGGAGGGGATTTTGCCAAGCATTTATGCCTGTAAGACTCCCACTCAAAGCTTTGTGTGTCAAGTTAGTGTGAACAGGGTCAGGGCATAAGCACTGTGACTAACTTTCAGATGCATGAAAATAGTTCTTGAAAAAGATAACCATATACAACAACTCTGGCAAGAGTCTCTGTAGAAGTTCAAGGTCTCCTTCCTGACTTCTCTGCTATGGAAGACTCTTTTCCTCTGCAAGAGTAATAACACCTACAAGTAGGGCAGATATGAAGAGTAAAAAAACCCAGGAATCTCAGTAACTCCTCTGAGCCAGGTTTTAATGGTTACATTCAATACATCAACATACGTTTCTTTCTTATGTTAATGAACTATTTGTAAATAACTGTCGTGTAGAACAAATCCTCTTCTATGTGTAAGCATATAGCTGTAGCTACCAGGGTAGCCCAAAGCAGTAAAGCAAGAGATATTCAGTGAGGATAAGGCAGCTTAGCCACACTGCAACATTTCCAGTTGACATCAAATGAGAATCTGGCTGTGCTGAGGTTAGTGTTAATGCCTCAATGCTGCAGTTTTCTGTGCTTTTCCCTTTTAGTGGTTATTATTTAGATCATTAATAGTTCTGACTCTTACAGCAATTCTTGTCTCCCAAATCCAGCCAGCATGGTTTCCACTTTGTATCTAGGTCTATGAAGCCCAAAGGAGGGCTGTGTTCCTCCAGGACTGAGCTAATAATGCCTTCTTTATCATGAGCTATCTTTGTATTTATTTTGAGCTTTATTTTCTAGTGGTTTTGAACTGACATTAACTACTATAGTCTCTAAGCAGTACTGAGAAATCAGAAGCATTTAATCTCCAAGTATTTGCTCCTTCTAGACACTGAACAAGCAGAATACACTGGAGGTGTCAACAGCAACAGAACAAACAAACCACACCCCCCACAAAATATCAACAGTGACTCATAGGGCTTACAAATAGCTACCTACTAAGTGATTTAAGGTGTCTGAAATAAATCATTTAAACTCAGCATAAACCAAACATGGAGATGGAGGCTGAAGTCTTAATTTGGCTGTTAATGATGGTGTGTGGCAAAAACAATTCAAATTTAAGAAACCAGGTTTTATACATTACTGTTATAGTAAGACTGGGTTTCTTTTTGTGCTATTCTGATACCACTCTGACTTCACATGGCAGACTTCCCAAACCCTGAGACATCCAACAAAATGATGTAGCAGATTGTTAGAAATTATAGACTTAATAAGTGTCCCTGGGTCAAATTTTCCAAGCAGCACCTGCTGGCATTTAGTATTAGTAGTTCAAGGACAGGAGAGGAGGGAGCAAGAGGTTATTGCTGAGAAAAGGTGAGGTGACTCAGGTGTGGCCTTGGTAAGTAGGTCTGTATGAGTGTATGGTGGGTTTCTGTGCAAGATGTGTGATGAAAGGAAAAACTGGGGATGGAATGGAAGGATGGAGGGTGCTGGTACGCATGTGTGCTCTGCACACTCTGCACACCACAAAAAGATGCTCCTTTCTTTGGAGTGTACATTCATTGACTAATGACAGGGTACACCTTTGAAAGAATATACTGTATTATATGTTAGGCTTGAAGGTGGGATAGGATTTTTTCCAGGGTCACACGTTCAACTCATCAAACTAACCTAACAACAGCTTGACATCATCAAAGTTACGACATTAAAAGCATCACCACACATAGTTTGCTGAATGCAGCAATTCCCACTTCTCAGAACTATTATTTCAGGCTCTGTGCAAACTTGGGCAGGTAAAATTATCGAATCATAGAATGGGTTGGGTTGGAAAGCACCTTAAGATCATCAAGTTCCAACCCCCCCTGCCATGGCCAGGGACACCTCACCCTAGACCATATAGCCCAAGGCTCTGTCCAGCCTGGCCTTGAACAGTGCCAGGGATGGAGCACTTGCCACTTCTTTGGGCAACCTGTTCCAGTGCATCACCCCCCTCTTCTTAGGTTCTGGAAGTTTTCTTTGCAACTATAGTTGTGACAGATTAACTTCAAAACCAAAATTTGAAATTCAGAGGAGCTGAAGTGAGCTGGTGGTACCTAGGGTTGAAATAATTTGCCTAAAAGTTGTATCTGTATCTCTGCTCTGTGCATATGTGCATGTATAAATGTATTTTGCTTAACTCTGTGCCATTATTGTGTTTGATGATGATACGTGTACTGCTGTAAAATTGAAATTCGGGTTGCTAGGTTTTTCCTGCATGTAGTGGAGGTGATGGGAGACGGTTTTCTTTGCTGAACAGCAGGGTCTGACTGCCTGAGGTACAGAGATTAAAAAGATACCATGTATGCGTGTGTGTGTATGTGTTCAAGGAACAGCCTGTCGTACACAGCATTTTGGGGAGGAAATGGAGCTTCCCGAAGGCTGACATCTTTGACAGAATAACTGGGGAGAATGGGAACATGCTAACAGACATGTGAAGTTCTGCAGGGCCCTGAATGTGAAAGGAAGAAAATTTAAGAGGAGTGGTGAAGGGGAAGTCATTGAATTTACAATTGTTGTGATAAGAAGATTTTCCATGGAGGATCTACATGAAATCACTAACAGTCATTTCACTTCAGGGTTGTTAAGTACTTTCAAATGAGAAATAAGCTTTTTATGACAACTTTTTAAGCTGCCACCCATTAGGGAAAAGCTCCGAATACCATTTCCAGTTCACCAGTCTCTACAGCATAGATTTCAATTTGTGTTACTGAGCCTATGTGGCACACCACAGTTCTTTCACTTAACTTGTGCCTACAAGTTTCTGCAAGTCTTTCATCCAGGATATGTAGATCTGATTTCTCCCCACCCCCCTCAACTTTACTGTCAGGTCTTTGAGTGTAGTTAATTTCAGTGAAAACCCCTAATTACCTAGTTTGGAAAGATGACCCACTTCCTCAGTGTCTTTAGATCACCTGGAAATATGTGTCTATCCAATCTCTGCTGTAGATATGGGCCAAGGTCATAAGAGGATTACAAAGTAGGCTCCAGAACAACAGTTAGTACCTATCATCCAGATGTAAAGATAAAACATGAAAAATTGCTCTATTTGTGTTCACTTCAAATTATGAAAGTATAACATTATTCTGTCCCGTCACATTGCTGTATTCTACCTTCAACTCCTTTTTTCGCTTGAACTGAAAACCTTTCTGAAGGACAGGACTGGAGTTTACAAGAGACTGTCAGATGCCAGTCCTACAAATATCTTTACACATGGTTAACTTCATGCACAGGGGTGGTCTTGCTGATGTCAAGTTAAGCACATGCCTAAGTGTTTAGAAGACTCAACCTTACTTCTGACATCAAAGTAAACAGACTACCATCTTAAATTCTCCAGGAATTTCTGATCAGAAAGGAAGCTTTATTAAAGGCAAACCAAATCTGTTAACGTATCTAAATTCAGCATCAAAAATATCTTTTAAATGAAAATGTTATTCATAGCTTTAAATATTCATTTAGAGAAATCCTTTTTAATGAACTGAAATTTAAAACTTCACCTCTATTTTAATATCTAAATTTTATACTTTATAAATTAGAAAATGTCAAGTTCATCTCTATTATACAGAATTTATTCTAATACTAATGAAGTTAAACATCAGTCACCTTCATTATAATTAAACTGATTCATTCTTGTGTTCTATGATTTACAGATAAAAATCTATTCCAGTGGTGATGAATTCTGCATTATGATGTCCACTAGTAAAAATTTGAAAGACAGTCTGTCTTACACAGTCTCTTCCATCCATGATCACAAGCCACTTTGTAAAACTCACATAAGCATTCCTAAGCAAGAAGGGCATTAGCGGCCACATGAAGGGAGACATTTACAGACAGGAGTTGTACGGGTGGGTTAGGTGCTGCACCATGTGTTTGAGGATCAGATTCTTCAAATCTAAAGAGCATTGTTAGATTTTGTGCTGCCTTGGCAAGGCAGGAATTCAGGAGGCCTCTAAGCAGTAACAGATCATGCCACCTACAGACAGACAGAACAGTGGCTATTTTGTGGTCTCAGGTGTCCACAGCTTGCTTGACTCTGAAAATGAGGACCTGGGAAGGGGCACATTACCAACAGTCTTTGCTTCAAAGGCATGAGAGGCTAAACAAATAGCTAGGTGACGTTGTTTCAAGCTAACAATTTAGTTGATAAATTTAGTCAGCATGTTCCATTTTCATGTTTCTAAATTGTCTGTAAAGTAACTGACTTTTTCAAATCTCTAGATACTGCAGTAGTGTTTTTTTGGCCTGTGGGCTATTGAAAAAATGGCTTCTCTGACTATTCACTCAGTGTTGATTACTGCTTGTGCCACATGGTTGGTCAGCTTAATGGTATAGTATTTCTGTTTCCTTATTGCACACTTCAAGCTTTATGATCAGGAATAATCTTTTTGTTCCTTCTGTGTGTGTTGGTCATGAACACATAAAATTGCTCAATGAACATTTGGAGTTTAAGAAAAAAAAAGTATTTCAATGGCTTTTGAGAGTCTTCCTGATGTTGTTAAGCTTGAAAATAATTTAGTACAGTGCCTTTCCATCCCTGGCCTTTGCATCCCAAGGATATTAAGAAATAAAATCTTTAATCTCCAAGATTGCTGGTATGAATGAGTTTGCACATACCAATAAAGTCAGATTTTGTTCATGAGCCCCAGATCTGTTTTTGTAGCTTCTATATTTTGCCAGATCTAAACCATCTATTTTCCACCAAAGAGGGTCAGTCCAAAATAACTTCAATTTTGGTTTTGCCACAGACAAACATGGAAAAAACAGTTCAGAAGAGAGTCTGTAGCTATGTAAGAGAATGTAGGAAGCTTTGAACTACGAATAGATTTTTCTATCTGACTATTAAATGAATGCACATGGAAGGAAAAGGTATCTAATTTTCCTCAGCAGAAAAAGCATGTCCTACTTATCAGCCATGAAGCTTCAGAATGCTTCCAGATCTATATTAAGTACAAGAGGTAATGATCTATATATTTTTAGTATACATGTGAGGATGTTACCAAGTTCTACAGTTAATGGTATATGACCCATTATCTTGGTTTCAAAAATATGCAGCTTTCTTCTACTTTGACTGGAAAACCACCTCTAATCAGTCAAAGAAATGCATAACCACATCAGCTTGTTTGATGCACCAAGCAAAGGCACTTTGGAGAATGATATCACAGTGACTAACAGGCAGCATCAGCATATACGCAGTGCGCTAACATCACAAATAATGTCAGACTCCAACCAAATTTAGAGGTGAATGTGGTAGGTCAAACATTCTGTCCATCTGCCTTGCAGTTTAAACCTTTACTTTAAAACAAACAATCTGTGAAAACTGTTTTTCATAGTTAGAAATGAAAGGTCATTGATTTACATGTCTCTTGAAGTCTTGAAAAGTGACTTCTAAACCTAAGATTACAAATAACTGATTGTACATTTTCTTATATTACAGCCTTGAGAGAAAATGTGTGAGAGAAATTCACAGTGAAATTTGATATGCTTTTTAATTTAGCATGCTGATATTTTCTGGGAACTTCGAAATGAGCCCTTTTTCAAGAGAATCTATATTATCATTATCCTATCTGGGCTAAAATTATATTAGATGTAGCTAGGACAACTTCAGGTCAAAACAAAACCTTTATGGACAAGCTCTCACAATCACTGGGACACAAAACCTGGGTAACTGACTAAAACATAAATAGTGAATTTTGTAGCTATATTTTAAAATTCCAAATGCTAAAAATGGTGAAATGAACATGTGCAAAAAGTCACAGCTCCCTTCTCTGGCATTATTTTACTCAATCCTTAATGCTGAGGACCAGTGTGGCCTCATTTTGGCAAAGAGCCCTGAGGGTAAGAGAGAAGGTTATGCTTGAATAATATTACAGCAGCCTTTGCTCAAAACACTAGGAAAAGCGCATCTGAGCCAATGAAAGTCTCCCAAGAAAACATCTTGCCTCTCCGTTCTGACTACCTTGCTGTAGGTCAGGCTGGCAGAACTGGTGGGGTGATTCCTGTAAACTCTGATCACTTTTTTTCCTATCCAGAACAGTTGTCTCCAAGCGTAAGAGATAATATGCACTGGAATAAATGTTCTTCAACACTTTTTTCTTAATTTCCAGAAGACCCAAAATACACCTTTTCTAAGCAACTCTAGCACAATTGTAATTCCAATCTCTGTATGTGCCCTCGCACCCTGTAGCCTAGATGATCCACAGCAGCCAGTCTTGTCCTGCCCTAGTCTCTGCTCTCCACTTACCTCTGACTTGCTCCAGCTCACATTCAGACCTTGAAATAGTGAGCTCTGTTCCCACATGCCCACGCAGTGGTGATGGCTTTGCTCAGTCTTAGCAGGTGTGCCACGTGCGAGCCAAAGATCCTTCCCCAGCAGAGCCTCTGCTGCCTGAGAATTTGCCTGGGGTCGATCCTAGAAGATGAAGCTATAGCCTCGTGGTGCCTGTTTCTTGCAAAACAGCATAGTGCCTGTTTTCTTGCAAGCATGGACAGAAAAGAGGCAAGCTGTTTGCTGGGGCTGCCAACCTTTTCCCCAGGGCTCCGGCATTGTAATGGAGTTGCTGTGGGGATGTTATAGACCTCAAGGTGGTCTTTGCCTGACCATCTTTATTTTGGCTTTAGATTGTAAACACAGCAGGTAAAGACTTACTGTCCCACTTTGCCTTGTTTTGAGTACCTCCTTATGCATAAATCACAATAGTAACTGCCAAAGTGTCCTTTTCCCATGCCAGACCTCAGCACTGTGTAACTCTAGGCTTCAGCAGCAGCAGTAAAAAGGGTGCAGGTGTCAAGCTGGCAGAACAGCTTCTTCTCACATTTTAGTATAAGGTTACAGTTTGGTGTGTTTGAATTTTGCAGGTTTGTAGGAAAACTTGACATTAAGGTGACCTGCACTCAAAGAAAACCCTAAAGGAAAACTCTAAACCTTTTTTCTGTTTCTCCCAGCACAGCTCTGTTGGACCATTTTAGCTTTAAAGTAAGCCATGCCACTGACACTGTTACTGCTTATTTCTACCAGTGTTTTCACCAGGCAGCAAGTCAAACTCATCCACCTTCTACACTTCAGGAGCTCCTGGGTCTGGTAGCCACTAATGCTGAAGAAAACATTTTGCCCTTTGATGTATTTGATTCAACCATGTTAGAGGTACTTGAAAAATTATTCCTAGTTCTACAAGTGATGCCAGCAGCTGAGTGGGCATATGGAGCTGGGACCATGGGGGCCGAGTAGTGCTGGCTGGATGCCTGCACGGCCACCATCTGCCTGCCAAACAGTAGGGCAACAGGACTGGTCGCCATGGAGGACCAGCTGCCAGAAGCACTTTATTTCTCCTCTGAAGAAAAGCAATGCACCTTCCTGCAACTGGCAATGGGCCTTGCCATAGCTGCTCACTAGAAGGGTATGGTCCTGTGGGGATGCCATGTGCTAGCTGTGAGCATCTTGCCTAGTCTGTGTTGGGGGGAGAAAGTCCTTGTCCATGCAGTGCTTGGCGAGGCTTGCTAGTGGGAATGATGAAGGGTCTGAGGCAGATGCAGAGGAGGTGGGCAGAATAAACCCTGGGAGAAGATGCTGTTTATGCAAGGATGTATGTGTGCAGAGATGCATGCCAGCTGAAGGAAGAGCAGGATACAGCAGGGCATCCCTGCACCTGGGGAGCAGCTCCGTGCTGGCATGGGCACAGCACTGTGGGGACCTGCAGGATCCTTTGGCATGGTGGATACGGGCTCTTTCCTGGTGTAGAGGAACTGAGGCACTTCCCCTTTCTTTGATGATTTGATTAGGCTTGTAAAGTATAAGAGGAAACAAAAAAGAGATGAACGGAGTGTAAAAAAAAAAAAAAAAAAAGGTAATTATGACAGGTAAAAGTTCCTATTAATCGAGAGTGTTTTAAAGTTCCTGTTAACCACCTGATGTTTTGGTGTAGGCCTTGGGAACAGAACATACATATAGCAGAGGTCCTCTTCAGCACATCTGTGTATCTCCTTATCTCTTGCAATAAATAATAGAGGCTAAAGCAAAAAAATCCCTTTTTGGCGTTCTTCAAAACTCTGCCATCCTTGGAGAAATTGTTCAGAAGCATCAGCTAATGAGTGTTGTCAAATGCTGAGCTGCTCTTCCTTGATCTTACAGAGAATCACTCATTTTGCTGTCAGTTTCAGAAACTGTGACCTCTGTTCAAAAAGGCCTCACATATCTTACATTATCTCAGCTGAAGGCCATGTTCTTCCACCTCTCTGCATCCCTGGTGCCAGCTGCAGCATGGGTAAAGCTGTTTGCTAAAGATTTCTCTTGAGTATTTACAGGATAATCAGATGAGAAAAACTTCCATTGACACTTGTAAATCGTCTTATGCTTTTGTTTCAAGTAACGTTTTCTGGGTGGTCTGTTTTAGTTCAGATAATGAATGCTAAAGGGCTGCAAAAAGTCCCAGTGTAAGATGTTTTTATGTTGGCAGGTCCTTTTCTGCACTGCCGTTTTTTCATGACTGGACTAAATTGTTCCTGTTCCTTATGGCCAGCCAAGAAGAATTTCTTATCCAGAGTGACTCCATATCTCAGATGTAAGAAAAAAAGGCACGGCAGCCAGGGATGGGCTCAGTTTGGTAACTTCATGAAGGAAACAAGGAATGGTAGTCGAGGCTGTCCTTTTTCTTTTACCTTACATAAAGTCATGAACAAAGTCTTAACATGCATTTAAATTACCAAAAAGGGCAGTTGCTGTTTAAGTAGTTGCTGAGATAGGAACTCTGCAAAGTCCCGTCTCTGAAGACAGAGCAGTGGCCTCAAGAGAAGGAGGAGCCTTTGAGCAAGCACCAGTTAGAACCTCCAAATGTAACCAGATCCTGTTCCTGGGGCACTGTACTGTTACACACTGCCCTGGACATAGGGTGTTCTTGTCCATCATGCTGTTTTGTAAAAGTCACACTTTACGCTTTCAAGGTGAATAGCAAGAACTATATAGTAGAGAAGTGCTCATCACACAAAATGACTCCCTTGTGCAGTCCAGAATTAACTGCTTGAAGGATTTTAGGAGCATATTACAGTAAATAATGTGCATATCTCAATCAGTAAAATTCATTATGTGAAATGTGATCTTTCCATGCTTATACTTCTGTGGGCAAAAAAGAAGGCACATAATTTAGAATAAATATAAAGAAAAGCACAGGTAGGTGGATTCAAAAGCAAAAAGTCTAACATGTCAAGATGAATTCCAGCTAGCACATGGAAAAAAAGCAGGAAGAAGAGTTTCTAGAAATAATCTAGAAAAAAAGACCAGTACAAATCTTATGTAACAGGAAAGGAGAACAAGACAGACATGGTGTAAAGAAGTAAAAAATACTTGGTGTTTTATTCTGCTTAACTTCCGTGAGGAGATGGGAGTCAGGACAAGTATAGGAAGACAAAACGTTAGAGAGAAGACAGATGTATTCAAACTGGCAGTGCCTTATAAATAGTCCTGTATAATCTCTGAACTGTTGGTGATTCTCCGCAGTAACATGAAATGATGCAATATGGTTCTTCTGAAAAAATCAGGAAGTTACAATGAATTACTTATATCAACTCCTGGAAAGTTTATGAACTTATTTATTAAATAAATGATGGATGTATTTATTTAATACATAAAAGGTAAGCTGTAGGAAGATCCTAAAGAGTTAAAATAGCCAACATAAGTATACCAAGAATATGCTGTGTCAAATTAATCTCAATTCCTTCTTTGAGAGCATTCGATTTAGTGAATAAGAGGAAAGTATTATATGGGATATGTCTCTAGTCTAGACAGACTTATCCCACACAGTTCTCCTGCAAAGCTGAGGAAATAGAATTGTCAGCCTAAACGAATGGAGCAGCTGTTTGAAATGCTGCTTTCAAAAACTTCAGAGGCCTTCAAAGGCATCAGCGGCTTGCTGGTTAGAAGTGGTTGCAAGTGTAGTCTTATAGGAATGGGGAAATGGAGAGCATTTTTGCTAATGTCTTGGGTTACAGTATAAAGAAGGAACCGATACATTTGTTGAAGACATTTGCAAGTCTACATCTGCTAATGAAGACATTTGTAGGACATGATAAGAATTCAAAATGACGTTAATAAATTAGGTATATGATCCAAAATCAGTGGGATGACCAATGCAGTTAAGACCTGAATATTACAGTTAGTGCTCTGAAGGGGAAATATAAAGGCTATGGGGCAGCAATACAACCAAAAAAGCAGAGAAGGAGAATGCATGTGGAGTGAGTCAGCATAGTGAAGATGAAGCAGAAACAGCAAATCTTGTTCTGGGAAGCATTATTGGGCTGCTGTGAAGAAGATGCAAGAGGCAGCTACTCTGTTCAGTAAGGTTTTGGTGGATACTTGGGAACTGTCCCAGTACAGTGAAGTAATTACATTTTGGGAATGACTTGGACTAATTGAAGAGAATCTGGAAGAGATTAACAAGGATGAGAATGACTTTTCTGTCATTCTTTTATCATCCAGCACCCTGTGAAACCCTCACCTGTGAAAATGAATATTGCCTTCAAGAGGGGAAAATGCAGTAGTTTAGTAACACCACCACCCTTCCAAAAATCCCACCAAAATGAACTAAAACAAACAAACAAACAAAAACAGAAAGAAGCACTGTTTTCTCAAATTCGTGACAAATATGCTGCTATTTTGTCTATTTTGCCCATCATATGGTCAAGTCCACTCAGTGTAATATAACAGAATAGGTCCTTTATGACATGTCTTAATTTCACAGAAAGCTTCTGGCTGTTGTATCAATGCTTAAGCTCCAGTGAAAACTAGTGTTTCAGTTCTTTATCTCATGAATTTTGAGTTGAACTGGCTGCACTCTGCTTGGTTAAAAATAGTGCATATGCAACTTTCCCTTTTCCAGTCACCAAATTTCACTGGATGTGAGGGAAAAATATGTGACATTAGTAAAGAGGATTGAGGACATTCAGAATTCAGTGGTCTCTTTTTTGCTTTTACTTTGAATCCATTGAGGAAGAAGCCATGTTCAAACTGCTGAGCAAAACTAGTCCTTTCTCCACATTGCAGGATTTTCCATTCACAAATTCATTGCTTTCCCACTTTGTTGTCTGGCAATGATGTCAACTAGTATATTAAAACAAGATGTAACTATGACATAGTGTCTATAATTTAATCACAATGAAATGTGAAGCATTAATGATTTGGAGTCTCTAAAAAAATGTCAGAAACACCAATGTTATTTAGGTACATTTCAGATGTTCTGGATCTGTGAGATTTGGATGAGTTTAATTTATTTTTTCCCTTAAGTGATTGGTAATGAGAACTGCTAAATTTCAAAACCACCTAATTTACTTTCTGATCTTGGAATTTTTACTATATTTTGCACTGATTTATCAAAGTCTTTCTTTGAAAGTGCATACATACAGAAACACCAAGATAGAAAAAACAAATTTCTGGAGCCTTTAAAAAATCAGTAGCTGCATGTCACAGGACTGCCCCAGCTAATATGCAGTGCAAGCCAGAGGCTGTCTTCTAGACATTCAAATGTGCAATAAAACTGTCAATGAACACTTAAACCAATGTAATTTCTCTTGCCCATGGTAAGAGATTGGTGAGGTTAATTTATCAGCTGGATAGCATATTTTAATTTCTTGTGTCTTATTCAGGATCTAAAAAAATAAAAATAGAGCTATAAAAAGTTGCTTAAGGGAACTGCAATTTTAGCCTATAAACTTCTGTCCATTCAATCTTCATCTTCCACTGTCAGCATGAAGACAGACATTAGTCTTTCTGAGTGGAATATAGATACTTCACGTATTGCAAACTGCTCTAAGAAAAGAAGGCCAAAACTGAAAACCTGAACACAAGTGTTGCCTCCAGAGTGAACAAATGTTATACTTTTCCTAGGCCATGATCTCTTTCTGGACATGCCTGACAAGGAAAAGGAATGGGAGATATGTCTGCCCCCTAACATGGCAATTCAAGATCAGTATAGAATCTGCTGTGAGAAGTAGCTATTAGGTTTGCAGAACTTTCACATAAAAAAAAAAAAAAAAACACCCCCAAAAAAAACCCACACAAAAAAAACCAACAAAACAAACAAACAAAAAAATATTCGAAGTCCACTTTATATTTTTCTCTGTTTCTTTTTCTTCTTTTTTGTGTCATGAAATCTAGAGACCAGATTTTGGCAATTAGGGATATTTCACTGTATTGAAGAATCTTGTATTGCTCTCTGCAAACATTCCCTAGTAATAGCTGATTGATATGTTGAATTACATTGATTCAGGTGTCTCTACCAGAGCTGAAAAAAAATCAAGCTATTGAGAAGCAAAATGAACCTTAACTATTTATAAAAGTCAAATGTGAAAATTTCCTTAGTGATTCCTAGACATGAACAGTTGATTTATAAACATATACATGTATCCTTCCCCATGTATGCACATATGTATTTACATTTATATCTATATAAAAGGCTGGTTTACCTTTTACATGTAGTAATACTCACAAATGCTGAAACCAGTGTTTATCCTGATGCCCAGCTCTCTGAGTTGTTTTCTGCTATATACGTTGTGTTCCTAGAAACAAATTGCTTTCACGTATTTATCACAGAGTCATTCAGACAGCTGTGGAGGTCATCTGTTCCAACTTCCTTGCTCAAGCAGGGCCACCTAGAGTCAGTTGCCTGGACCATGCTAAGACAGCTTTTTAATCTCTCCAAGGAAGGATCCTCCACAAGATACGCATGAAGATATGGCATGATATCTAACAGAGCACTAAGAGCTTGATTTCTGTGCATGTCTTAGAAGTCAGATAAGCAAGACATATATACAACACCCACTGAAAAGCATAAATAAATTTAGTTTCCCAATAGTTTTCCTTTTTCAATTTTTTTCTGGAGCAGTCTCTCTTTGCATCTAGCTTAGTTGTACAGTCATTTCTAGCAATTTTGGTTTCAGTTATGAATGCTATATATATATTACTTTCTTCGCTCATGGCTTTCAGATGAAAACCCATAGACTTATTGGCTTTTTCTGGAAACTCATTGCTTTTCACTCACTCATGAGTGGCAGAGGATAAACATAACTAAGACCAAGATTTATTTTTATATTCAGCTTTTCCACTCTCTATAGACTTAACTGGTACCCTGCCTGTTATAATAGATCATACAACTTAAGTAGTGTTCACTTTACTATATTTTCAAAATACATTAGCAGATCTTCTATTATAAAAGATTTCTCTTCCTGGATGGGTATCTAGAAGGAAGGAAGGCACGGAGCAAAGCTAGAGGGAAGAATGAAGGGGAAAAAGAGGATAAAATGGGTTTGAGTTGTTTCATTGCAAAGCTTCACCTCTACAGTTTCTGGTTCTTCTCCTGAGCAGCATCAAGAGAATGACAAAATGGAGGAAAATAAAAGGTGATAATATAGTCAACTGTCATGTTATAGCATTCCAGAAATTCTCAGAGGCAAATAGCAAATGGGTTATACTCAGAACAAATAGAAGTGTGACAATGATTCCAGAAGAAAGCACCAGCTTGAAAGGTTGATAGAAGCTTAGTATTTTCAAAAGTCTTTCATTGATGTAAACCAGCATCACTCAGCTAAAGTTAGTGAGGATCTAGGCCACATTACCTATCAGTCTTTAGGATTTATAGTACATGCTTATAAAATAAATTATGCTAGAGCATATAAGCAGGCATGTCATAAATTGGGCATGTGTGACAGAAGAAAGGAATTGGTTCATTCTTGCATTTGTATCTGAGATCAATGTCAAACAATTATCCATTCTCAAAAATGTCATTTATGTCTCATAAAGATTTAGATATGCATTTTACTTGCATTTTTGTGGCTAGTATGATGAATACAATAGTTTGAATAATTGGCCTGTATTTACGTGTTTGAATATAAGTACAGAAACTCTGTATGTCCATATTATGAAAAAAAAGTAGTTCTGTGAGCAGAGAACCAAGACAATTTGATTTCCTATGTTTTTCTGTCAGAGACAGCAGCCGTCCTACTGGATGTGCAAAGGCTGTTGTGTTTCCGGGCTGAGCTGAATAGCATGGTGGCACTCTGACTTCCACATCATCGTGACATGAGCATGGACCAGCCGGATGCTCCACAGCTTTCCCCAGAAAGGGAGCCAGAATGTGAGGTCTGAGTGAGGGTTTCACTCCATTAATTCCCTCAACTGGATGGGCAAGGTAACAGGACCCCAACTTATGCCAATGTGGTCCAGCAAGAGGATCTGGGCTTATATATAGTTACTTGTCTAAAGACCTTTAGAAGTTTAATAAGATGTGTTTTTTCTACGGCTTTTCATCCTGTAAAGGCAATAAGATAGTCTCTCTCCTCTAACTGGAACCTCTATTTGTGGGGAGTGTGTAAGGATTTAATAGCTATGAATTATCTCTCAAATTTGAATGAAAGTGGCCACCTATGTAAAAATGTTTTAGGCATCTATGTCAGAGGGGTAGAAAAGCAAGTTTGATGGATAGGACCTGCATTTGGAGACTTATGGTCAAAGTCAAGATCTTAAAATCCACTGAACAGGATATGTAGCTGATCTACTCAGCAATGGTAGTATGCTTAAGATACAAATGCAAGAGAAAAAAAAAAAAATCTCTTGTTCCAGTCTCCAAGCTTTGCATTGCATGAATGTCAGTTCTGCACTGAAAAGATGGAGAATGAATTTCAAACTTGCTGTAGGCCTGAATGTATCTCCCATGGAAACAAGTGGAGAGAAACCAAGAATTAGTCTGTATTTGTTAAGATCAAAAGATGCATTTTAGCCGTAAAGTGACAGTTCTTCTCACATGCCTGGAGGTTTGTAGAAGATAATTGTCTAATCTCAAATAATTTTCTAGGCACACTGCACTTCAGAGAGCACAATTTTTCCTCTCTCCATTGTACTCTTATCTCAGGTTTCCAGGAATCACCTCTTTGAGATGCTGGTTTCTGTGTAATTCACATAATAACTGAAGACCTTGGAGATGGGGTTTGGGTGTATTTGAAAAATGGCTGTCACTGACAACATTTAGTCTGCCAAAGATCTATACAGGAATTCACAGTATGAAGAGAAGACTAAATACATAAGCATTTATTTGGGTAATCTTTCCAGAACACCTGGTCTTCATGTTCTAGGCACGGTCTAGTCTACACCTTCTCTGTAGGAGTGTAGAGATGACCTCAGAAAGGGCAGCGTGTCATGTACATCCTTAAAAGAACCACAACTGTGCTTGAGACAAGGTGTCTTGAATGTGGCAAACTACTTCATCTGAAGTGGACTACAGAACCAGCCATCTAGCAAGATGGAATTCTGTATCTGTTTGTCAGGCATTGGTGATGATTATCTAGCTTATGTCACACAAACAGGGGCTGTGTATTACAGTGGGATGATGTTTAAAGTGCAAAGCATCCAGGTGGTGTGGATTTGCCAGAGTTTATTACCCACATTCCATTAAACAACATCTGTGAAGTAACATAGTGCCTGGTGTTTGGAGTTTGAACATATAGCTGCATTAACCTCTTTAAAAAGAAATTAATAATAACGATATTCTCTCCTGACAGTTTACTGCTAGGCTGAAGGCAAAAGCACAACAAGAATTGTTTTGCAAACAATTAAACATACTTTATAACTGAAGTGGAAATTCCAACAAAAATTGTACAAAAAATGTGCAGAAAATTAATGAGAAGCAAAAGTGAAGATAGTAGAAGATACTTCCCTGAATGATTGATCTGAGGACAGGAATAGGAATAAAATGGAAAAGAACATCCTGGGAAAATAACAAGCTGCATTACTTTGGTAAAGGAATTCCTATCATCTCAGGATATAAAAAACATGGCTTAAGAGGGTCTCTCTGACAGTCTCCACACAAGAACTATTTTCATTAGGAACTTTTTTTTTTTTTTTGGCAACAGAAGTCCCCTTGAAAGTACAAGGATTTGTCTTGGGAGTCCACAGGCTCCTCTGCCTGACAGATTGACAGCTCCAAAGAGGAGGATGGGATAGTGTTTATAATGGGACACAGTGGAATGCAGCTCTATCCAAAAATGCTATGGATTTACATGCATTTAATATCCACATTCCATTAAGTGACATCTAAAACCCAGGGAGAGACTTTACTTAAAAAGAAAAGAGACACTGGATGATTCAGAGGCTTAGTAATGGAATACAGAGCCATTCACCTCTAGGTCACCCGTCTGAGTTCAGCTCGAGTTATTATTGACCAAACATTTATACTAACTGCAGGCTGTGTGGAATATCAGTGGCTTTATGGCTCTGCTAGATGTATTATTTGTCCATGTCTGAGATGTCCATATGGCAAAAATCACCTCAGACTCCCTTTATAGTCAGGGAAAACAGGTACTGTTAAGGCATAAATCATCTGGAAGATGTCTTCTTTAGGATGAGATTAATTGCACCTCAGAAGTATCTATTTCTCTCTGTTGACTACAAAGGGAGCACTGGGTAACTTGCGCCTATGTAGATGTTTATACTGCAGGAGTCTAAATTTGGATAAGATGAATACCATACTAAGTGATTTCTCCATAGTCACCCACAGGGCTGCGGTAGGCCGGCAGCTGAGCATGGGTATCATGGATTTACTTGCAGAAAAATGCTAGCTCATATCTGCTTTTGGTCACCTATATCTCACCCTTACCTGAATCTCATTGTCCTCTAGGAAATAATCAGCAACTTTGCTTACTCCTTAAGAGAGAGATGAACCAAGCAAGTGGAAGCCACACCTTGCTACTAAAAATGCCCCTTTTTTAAACACCTGTCAGCAAAATTTGTTGGTGATAATGGGTGTGGTCTTCAGAAAGGCTGTGACTGGGAGATGTGTCCCTGATTTCACTGTGTTCGAATCAGTGCTCTCTGCTGCTCTACCAGACTTTTCTGTCTGAAAAATGTCAAAATACATTAAGCTGGCACTTTCAGTTTTAGTATGTTAAATAAAATGAATAGGTTAATTACTTCCTTTTGCAACTTTCCTACAGGACTTTATTGAGTGACTGAAATAAAAGCAAATTGTGTAAGCCTCTGCCAACACACTTAATACTATTCGTTATAAATATCAACAATAGCATCATTCTCAAGGAAGTGCATGCAGTGGCAGGTTAAGACAGTATGCAGAACACGATGTGTGAATTAGTCATTTTTCTTTGCTCTTGAATCATTGGTTCTGTTGTAAGTGATAATAAAATCGGGAAAAATCTTCTTAGGTAAGGTGTACATCTGTTTGTGTTAGAATCTTTGATGATTTATTGGCCTCTATATGATCCATATTAGCTTGTGAGATGTTAAATACAGCCTGTTTCTGAAAGTCCTGGTCAATGTTTAGCAGATGCTTTCTTCAGTAATACTGGTGATATCTTGTCTTTTTTATAGCAAAACGTTTGTCCACTTGTCTTTGAATCAGCTGGTACATGCAGATAAGTGGACAAACTTAGCTTTTGGCATATGATCTTTCATAATATATCTTTTACTAAGATGGCTACAAAAGGCTGCCCAGATGTGTCTGTGTGCTGGATGGAAAATAACTTCTAGGTGTAAACTAAGACACCCCTTCAGTCTTGATCTATTTTGATCCTCCTATGAATCATTTAAGCCCTTTGTTGTTCATTGGAGCATATGTAGCTACTCAAATAACCTTGACAGTTATGGTAGATCTTTGTTTTGTAGGATAGAGCTTGTATTTATGTTAACAACATTTAAGATCTTTCTATTCTATCACATTCCTCTTTCATGTCTACCTTAAAGCCTATAAGAATAGTTGAAATATTGGAAGTAAGCACCCGTTCACATACTTAAATTGTTATTATTTACTAATTTACAGATACCTGTCTCTTCCCTTGTCCCAGGACAATCAGATGGTGCCTTTATTCTTAACAACACTGTTAGAGCTGTAGAGACAGTATATAGCAGTCTTTGTTTTCACCAATATCTTTTGGCATTTTGATAATAACATACACACAATAAGTTAATGTAAATCATACAATAAAGCCAGAGAACTGAAGTCAGAGTAAGATGCACATGAAAATAATGAATTTTCCATTAGCCACAGGTACAACTTTCACTCTCTTGGTTGCTTTGTTTGAGCAGCCTCTGGCTCTGTCCCTCACTGACAGTCCCATGGCTTGCAGCTCAAAGAAGACCTGCCCATCAAGAGGACAGTTCTCACACTGAACTAATTGCTTTGTATTAATGCGTTACTGTGTGCATCTACCTTATCTTTTCAATTCAGACTAAAAGTGAGCTGTTGAATTCACCCTTCTGACAAACCCCACTACTGTTCCGGTTTGTTCCCTTTCACCATGTTTTGCTGAGCAGTCCTGAACTGTTTTGGGTGAAATTAAGCCAGAACACCACCTCTCCAGTACCTGCTTTTTTAAAATCAGTACAGAGCTATCATATCATCTAGGTAGGCACTGTGTCCCTCTACAAGGACTTCTGTGCTGCCGCACCCTCTATGAGCACATCTTATCAAAAAGTGGTGTTCAGATTGGAAGGCATTTCCAAAAGAATTAAAGGATCAGGAAGATGAAAGTGATTGGTTCTGAGAAAAACGAGAATCTTATTCTGTGGGTTGTTTACAAACAAGGCTGACATGAGCTGTAGTCAATGCTAGACTAAGATCAAAACTGATGTTTGTAAATACTTTCCTTTTTGTGAAACCTTAAAAAAATCCATCCAAGTTATTGGAAGTGGTGGTAAGAAAAATGAAACTTCCTTTTAGTATCCATACCTCAGTTTACACATCTCTTTTTTTTTTTTTTTTTTTTTTTTAGTTTTGGTTTTTTTAATTGCTCCCTTATTGATTTCCATTAGTTTTACTCGTGTGGCAAATTTGAAACTTCTGGTCCAAATGACCTATATCCATTTACCATCAATACCGTTCCAACTCCAGGCTTCCTGACACCACTTTAATGCGAATTCCAGACATTAGCACAGCAGTGCAACATTGATCTGACTGATTCTTAGTAATACACAAAGTGAACATACACAGATGTTTATCCATGTTTTCTTGAAACCCTTCAGTTATTTCTGTTGTCAAGATTAAATATTGAAACATAGAGTGTATTTTTCAGAAGAGTGGGTGCATTTAGTAAATTCCTCATTTATTTAAAAAATTATTCTTTAAACCCATTTGGGAAAGCAGTTAAACACATGCTTGAGTTATGTTGACTGAAATTTAAAGCCATGCCATCACATATCTGGTGGAACTCTTTCTTGCTAAATACTCGCCAGCCTGAAACAGTCAATCCCAATACACTGGGTCTTTGTGGTCTCTAACAATGTTGGCTAAGTGCATGGCTATACTGTTTACTCCCTTGACTTCTTGCTATTCTTCCTGAACTCAAGCTCCTTGTCTTCTCCTCCTTCTCAGCCATGCGGACGTACAAACCAGCTGTCCCAGGTCAATACAAAAAAAGATATCTGACCTTTTGTTTCACCTTAACTCTCAGCAACTTAAGCATGAACCCTTCCAAGACTTTAGTAATGTGGACTGAATTAGTCCCACCTTGCTATTGAAATATTCACATCTCTTTGCTTTCTATCCAAAATGCTGTTATTTATGGCAATCTGAAACTATTTTTTACCCTCCCTCTGTGAATGTCTTGAAAGTATTTCTTCAATGGCATTGCCTTTTTGCCTAAAAATAAAGTTGTCAAACCAGTAACTTCGTTTTACCTGACCCAGTGGGCCCATGTAACAAGCACCTTCAGCAAATAGTGGACCTTACATAGAACTGTCAAAAGACAAAATGTCTTTCTAGTGGCAACCAGGCAACTGGAAGACACTGGTCACACTGGTTGTATCAGAGGTACATAAGGACATGGAGAAGAGGATAATGAACATGGCTACTTTGCAACTTACAGCATTATTGTTTGATACAGTGGACTGCACTGGTCTTAGAAGTAGTGTAAGAATGAAAGTATCATTTAGGGTAAAATGTTTAGTGTCTGAATTTTAACTAATTAAAAAACTTAAACCTAGCTTAACCAGTACTTCTTGCAGTACCAGGAAAATGTTGTACAATTTCTTCAAGGGTTGGTTGTCTATATGACTAAGCCTTACTTCCATTTCCCCCCATGAAACATGAACTTCTATCACACTGCATTAGCATAACGTATTCTGGCTAGACAGTAAAAAAGGGTTAAAATAGTGCATAGTCAGAAAATTCAGAATTACTTCAGTATGTGACTACATGTCACTACATATTTTGTCAACAGACCCACAGACAGAATTTCCATTTACTTTCAATGACATAGGGATTTTAATCAACATTTTCAGCATATTTATTCAACACTTTCAGCATACAGCCATTATGTTCCTCTGGAATTCCTGGCTGTTTCTGGGAAAAAAACAGGTTACTCTACAGAGCTACCTGTGTGGTCTCTCAAAGTGCTAAGCTCTATTTTTTCTCTTCCTTAGCTGATGAAATGTCTTTCAACATTTCTGATAATTTGAGGAAGTGCCTATCTTGTTCTTCCTCATACTTTGTGCACTGAAGTAAATAATATCTCCATTTATTTTTTTACAAATTTGATTGCACAAGTTAGCTGAGCTGAGCCTTTTATCTCCAGTTTCCATCTCTTGTTTATAGTCTTTGATATCATACTTAATAAAAATCTGCCATAGCTCTAAATATTTCATTGTGCAATAGTTCTAGGAGAAAGCTGTAGAGGTAGTCTGAGTTGGTTTTGAACTGCCTTTCCCAGCGGCCTGTGTCTTAGGTATACTTAAGTGTATATATAGCCCATACTTTGCAAATTTTCTTCTTCAACCTGGAAAACTGCTCTTAAAGAACTGTTGAGAGAAGGAAGTAATGGCATAAACTTTTGTGAGAGCCTTGGACTGCTTTTGCGTCAAGTTACAGAAAACGCTGCTTTGACAAAAATGACATGAATATCTGGCCGTTTGTTTCTCTATAGTTACTGGAGATTGGAGAATCCATCCAGGATAAATATGCATTAACATGAGAGACAATAGGTTGAAGTACGGCATTACTGAGGTAGAAAATGCAGTTCTTGAATGTGGAATAGTCAGCAAAGGAAGCCCTGACAGCTACAGCAAGAGGGAATGCAGTGATCCAGAAGATACAGAGTGTTTCTGGAAGACACAGAGAACAGACTAGAGGGTAGACATGGACGGGAATCATAGCAGAACTGGGGGAAAATTGGAGATATCCATAAGTGTTTGTGAAGAAAAGCGACAAGTCAAAGATAACACCAAGAAGCAGAGCATGAAGAGCACTGAAGCCGAGCTGAGTAGACCAGCCACGCACACAGGGAAGCCATGTATTTTCTTGGTAAACAAAGAAGGAGTAGTAAATAAGGCACCTAAGAGTGGGTAAATGAGACCCTCTTGGCAAAGCAAGAGCTTGCACATACAGCTGATATCATCAGAGTTATCATGGTGGGTGAGATTAGACATAAAGACAAAATGGAATAAAAAATTTAAGAATTTTTTAGACTAAAAAATAAAAGAATAAAAAAATCCCTCAAGTGTTGAAAATGGCAGATGGAGGTCATAAAATGCATTTAATCGACCTTTACCTGTGAAGAGGAATGCTAAACCACAGCAGCTAGAGAGATGTCAGGTAGGAAGGAATTAGATGAGAGGACCTACTCAGCCACTCTGGGGATTGCTGTTCTGCCCTGAAACTTGTGAAGGGCAAAAAGAAGTAATGGAGAAACCACCATAATACAAAATGGGTCTGTGCCAAGCTCTTCAGCAGCATTAGGCAAAAGACATATGAGAATGGTATGAAATTGCTCAAACAAGAATTTTTGCATGCTCACAGGATATTTTCTTTTCAGACATTAACCCCTGGGCAGGTAAAATCTTTGGCAAAAAGCAATGCATTGTAATTCTGACTTCTCTTAATTAATGAAGAAGATACGATACAACTAGAGCTGTAGAATTCAGATACTTGATTATCATTTATTTTTAAGTGTTCCATCTCAAGATTATTTATCTCACTTCGTCTGAATTGCCTGCTCTAAGTTCAGCTATTAACAAGACTGATTTCTCTGAGCAGTAAGAAAATCTAACAGATAGTTTGCGCTCAGAACACATTACGTATCTGTAGATGAAAATTTTCTTTAGGAAAACTCAGACCCATTTATAGTAAAATTCACAATGTTTCAGAATTCTGCTTTCACATTTCAGTTTTTTGAGCCATAATATGACCATGGTTTATTATTCTGTCTTCTGTTACAGATTACGTATGCATGGAACCATGAGTGACTCAGAGAGGGACAATTGCCTTGAATCTGTTTGACAGACCACAACAATTTTGCTTCTTAATCCTAGTCCATGTAAACTCTAGCACTTTAAAATTTGGTTATGTAAAATTAAAGTTAGGAAAGGAAATTCACTACATTTCATTGCTATAATTTGTTTTAAATTTTAATTTCCATATCACTATTTCTCAGGAATTTGAACACTGAGTTGAAAGTATTCCAGGTATGAGGAGATGCCAATCTGAGGCAATCATGTTCAAAACACTTTTACTGAACTTTCCCTGAATAACTGAGCAGATTTTTTTCTGTATTCATGTGGTGACACATTTCTAAGAAACAATTCATCACTTTTCAAGGCAAGGAGGGAAATTAAATTGTTGTGAACCTACTCCACTAGCAAATGCTTCTGGTCAGTACAGTGAGAAGCAGCAATGTTGCTTCCATTCACTGCAGCTGGTCACATCATGATCCTGCAAGCTAGGACACACTATCTAGGTGCTGCTTATCCGACCCTAAGGTTGAGAGAGTCCAGACATTGATGCAGAGGACACCTGCTGTTCTTCACACCCATGTGTCACAGGTCACAATTTAGCCCTGCACCCTGGCACAGGCCATAAACCAGAAACCACAGTATAAGCATATTATAAGAAAGTCCTAAACAGTATCTTTTGCTTTTCCTTATTTCCGGTTCAAAAGAAAACTCATCTCAATTCAAGAGCATAAAAGAGTCAAGTAATGCTGTGGTGGAGGTTGCAATTTTTGGAAATTGTAAAAACTGGGATGGTGTTTTTAGAAAGAAAGAGAGAGGTTTCCACAATAGCAACATGGCATTTAACTTAACTAGTCAATGACAGAAAGATATAAAACCTCTCAAAGGAAACATGCAAATAAAGAAATCTCTAAATCATGAAGGTTTTACAGATAGAAAAAGAAATCTTGCATGGGAAGGGGCAGTGACACAAATCTTTCAAAATTCTGTATTCAAGACCTTGGCAGAACTGCTGTCATTTGCAGAATGTGTATGCATACTAGGGGACAGGCCCTGAAAGCAACAGCAGGGCATGTCTTTGCTCTTTGAGTCACTCCAAAGCTCAGCAAATGGCATGAAATGGACCTAGCTCCTCCCTGTGTACTACTGTTGGAGATGGCTGAGGCCATGGGCAGTTACAATAGGCCCCCCAGCATGATGTAGATATATATGTGCTTCCTGTGGTGTCTGGGAACATCCCTGAGGAATTCACCTTTGGGGAATAGTCTCCTGGGGGGAGCAATTCATTACTGCTGCCATCTCAGGACTGTGCCTAACAGCACTTTCAAAACCAGTTAATAACTGGTAGACAGCCTTCAGCAGCCAAAGAGATATTCTGGAGATAAATAGATGCAAATGCACACACTTAAATTTATTTAGAATACAAAAATACTACAGGACAGGTTTAGCATCTTAGATGGTTATCAAGTAAGAGCTAATTTTTTCACCACAACAGCTAAATAAAGTCTTTAGTGTGTGCAGAGTTATTGATGATTCAGTGAGAGACTGAGCCTTTGAAGTCTGTCACCAGCTTTGAATCCCAAGAAGTTTGTTTCTGTCCATGTCACTGCCACCCACATGTGTCTATGTGTCTGTGTCTGTCTGTGGTTTTGCTTTAAATTGTCAGTTTTCCTCACAGCAATCAATGCATCATCATCAGGACTCTGCAGCTAACAGCATGGAGAGCTATGAATAGCCATACCCTGGGGAGCTGCATACTGAGTGTCGCTGAAGGAACAGGGACATCTGCACCCTTGCATTGCAACTAGCCCTATAAATGGAAAGGGATTCGCGAAGAGAAAGCCAAATTACAGAACCAGTGCTCTAAGCTTTGGCCTGTGTCTGTGTCTTCAGTCAGAAGCATTTCAGCATTGCTCCACCAGAGAAAAGCCTGAGTATGCCAGCAGAAATAATAACTGATAGTATCAGCAAATAGCATCTTGTATTCTGCATCTTTTTCTCACATACCTTCAAGAAAGGCAAATTTGCTTATGTTCATTTTGCAGACAAAGAACAGAGTGGTTCAGTGATTGCATGCAGCATCTTTCAGTCTTTTTTAAGGTAATATAAAATTAGTGTGAAACATAAAATAAGCATGCTTAAGCAGTTCCATGCTGATACATTAAGTGCTATTTCAACACTTAGGAGACCTTAAAAATATTTATGAAGATAGCAATGTAATGAGATGTTAAAGGACAAATATGATACAGGGTAATTTTTGTCTTGTCAAAATATATGGTTAGTTTTAACTGTCATATTATTGTAATTTTGATTTTCTCAAGCCATGATACAACATTTGCATTGAAAATATTTTCCTTCTGACTCTGAAAAAGTTAATAAAGCCACAAACTCAGTTAGGAAGGTCAAAAAAGCCATTCCACACTGATTGTCGGGTTCTTCTGACTGAAAGCATAGAATTTGAGGGTGTAAAAACCAAATACACTTCTGGATTACCAAGTAGGAAACCTAGCATGTATTTTAGGCCAACTAATGTAACTATTTCATTAGCATCTGAACTTTGGTTACCTGATAAACCTGTGTTTAAGCAGTTTATTCTGCAACCAGATTTCGCATCTGTAGGCTTTCAGGGGTCTGTGTCTTTCTTTGCATGGGTAGAACTAGGAGCCCAGAACCCAAGTGGCTGTGTTGGTGTTAATGTCCACTCACCATAACTAGTGCTTTCACAGAGATACACAGGACGGGAACTCTAGCACAGCAGATGGCTATGTTGGTCTCAAAAGAGAGTCCAGTACTATAAAAGATTATTATGACAGTAGCTCTGACACTTGACTCTGAGAGATGGATGATAACACAGTTCTTGGGAATTATGGGTGACATTCTTCAGACTCCATTCTAATGAAGTACATAAGGTCTGTTGACTACAGGGGCTGGTCAGCTGTTTTCCTGGTTGTTTCCGGCCTACCTCCAGTTATACCAGGTGAAATGCTGGCAAACATCTCTTGAGATATTTCAGTTCACTCGCAAGGAACTGAAAACTATGGACAAAGGCAGGTCCTTCACAAGTGAAAGCTATAAAGGGAGGGTCCTTATTTAGAGATCATAGGCACAGAAGACATGTAAATGTAACGGTACTATTAAATGACACTAGTGTGCCCAGATAACATGAATGGATTGGTTTTCCTGTTTCCATGAGAATTGTTCCTTTTTACTACTTTTTCACTAGGTTCTAATAATGTTTTATCTTCTTATAAAGGTAAGGACTTGTAAGCATTAAGATAATAGAAAAATTTAGTTTTAGCTGTTATTGTGGTATTATGTAAAAGGTCATAGTTTATTAAAGTAAAAACTGAAGAAGATACCCCAACTTCTTAGACAGTTTCCAAAAATCATCATGGTCTAAGTCCTTAGCAGCATGTAGGTATTTTCCTTTGGGCATTCTTATTAGGGACACCAGGATGAGAGCAGGATCTGTGTTTCTTAAGCATTCATCTGTTCCTGCCACTTACTGACTGCCATGCAGACTTACAAACAAACCTTACATTAAGCCCCCAGAAAGCTATTTATACATCATTACTTGGCTAACAACCATGTCCTGTCTTGGTTTTCTTACCCCAAATCCACCAGGTTTCTTATAAATAGGTTCAGTGTCTTAGAAAAGCGAGCACTGGGGTACTTTTTATCCTCTGAAAGACATTGCATACAATCATTCCTACCCACACAAACAGCAACACTCATGTTACGGTGTTACCTAACCATTGTTCTTGTCAATTCCTTTGCCTCAGTTTTTAACATACAGATCAGCCACCCTCAGGGTACTCAGTTCCCTGAGCTGGATGACAGAGATGGAGCTGACTGAAGTTTCCATAATCCAGGTGGAAAACCCTGCGTCAGTGACCTCTCACTCCATTTAGACATACGCAAGTCTATGGGGCTGGATGGGTTCTACTCAAGGGCTCTGAGGGAGCTGACAGAGGAGCTCACCAAGCCACTCTTCATTATCTAACATCAGTCTTGGTCTAGTAGGCTGGCCTACTAGATTGGAGAGAGGATTGGAGGCTGACCAACACAATGTGTCTCTACAGAAAGGGCAGCAAGGGAGATCCTGGAAACTACAGGCCTGTCAGCCTGATCTCAGTGCTGAGGAATCTCATGGAGCAGACCATCCTGAGTGCAATCAGCCAGCACATGTGGGAAAACCAGGGAACAAGCCCTGTATTCTTTGCTGGGTAAATAACTGACTGGATATCAGAACCCAAAGACTGGTGGTGAGCTGTGTCATGTCTAGTTGGTGACTGGTCACTAGTGGTGTCCCCCAGGGCTTGGTATTAGGGCCAGTGTAGTTCAGTATCTTTACTGATGACCTGGATGAGGGAATCAAGTACCTAAGGCACATGGTACTCAACTGTGGTTGCATATCAGCTCAAAATTTTTTTAGCCAGTGTTGCTGTGGCCTCCAGATGTTGGAGACTGCTCCCTCTAACATGATCACATTTCTAGTGATGTGGCCCAGCTCACTTCTTCTCAGTGGCATAGTGCTTAGCAGTTCCTGACCAGATTTGGCTGAGGGAACTCAATCGTGTCCTTGTCTTCAGCCTATGATGCATTAGCAGAGTGATGCAAGACAACTAGACCCTCCAAAGTACATAATGATATCACAATGAACACTGTAGAAATGGCATTGTGCCAAAGGAATTTTGATGGCTTACCTAGTCCTGAAATTTTACATCCCTGATGAACTGCTTACTAGAAGTCTAAATTATCTGTATAGACAAAGGAGTACGCTTGATGCTAGAGGCAGTTACTTCAGGCAACAGCTCTGCAAGTAAAATTCACAGAGCCCTTCTCTACATAAATTTTTCAA
The DNA here is from genome assembly GCF_033783945.1 of Neopsephotus bourkii. Lineage (NCBI taxonomy): Eukaryota > Metazoa > Chordata > Aves > Psittaciformes > Psittacidae > Neopsephotus > Neopsephotus bourkii. The sequence continues at coordinate 7,687,622 of NW_026902113.1, forward strand.
CATTTCCTGAAGACTCTTCCACAGAATGTGTCAATAATATCCACTACCATTTTAGTTATTATTGGACAAAATTTATCCTCAGAGTTACCAGGGATGCATATTTCCATTTTAAAATAAAATATTACTACTTTAAAAGGTTGACAATAATGTACTCATTGTAAAATACATGTTTTACTAGTAAGTGTCCTTTTACTTGTTGAGAAAACCTATTCATAAAAACTTACAGTAAAGCTAATGTCTATCTTAAAATACAGTATCTCAGCTACTCCCAGATTATCAATGTTAAAATCCAAACAAAACAAAACCAAAACATGGCTTCTTTACGTTTCCTGAGCAGAATAGAGTGCAACTGAGTACTTGGAAAGATCATAAAGTCACTGCTGGAATTTAGTCATGAAATATCTTCTGCTTATAAGGATGCGACAAGAGCCACCGAGGGAGCCTCAAGTCCTCGACAGGACCTGCCCAGGAGCCGGCAGCTCAGCTGACGTGAGCAGCTGACTCACAGGGGGCGGGGCCAGGAGGAACGGCGCTGCCCCTTACTGGTTAAAAGCCTGCCCCCGAGAGCGCGGCGAGGCAGTGAGCGGCCAAACAGAGCGGGTCGAGGCATTTTGCGCAGCAGTTCGAGCGGGATGGTGAACCCTCGCCGTATGACCAGGGCCCGGTCTGGGAGCTCTGCTCTGGCTGCCCTGGCGGTGGCCATCATAGGCACCCAGACAGAGCTGATGAGAGGGGAGGCTGCAGTGCAGACTTCGGGGTGTAGAGAGTGCCTGCACTGCTCTGGTGAGAGAAAGGTACGCAGTCAGCAGGGCTGCACTGGGTGCTCCCTGGTGGAGGTTCTCCTGCAGCAGGTGGCTGAGCTGCAGAATGCTATTAATAGGCTACAAGATGTCAGAGTAGCTGAGAGGAAGCAGGAGTGCTTGCTCCCGGCCCAAACTGTGCAGAGTGCTCAAGCTTCGCCTGTAGCTCATGGAGGAAAGGAGGAGGGCGTTAATCTGGGAAGCTGGGAATTGGTGACACAAAAAAAAAAAAAAAAAACAAAAAAAAAAACAAAAAAAAAAAAAAACAACAAAAAAAGGAGGAAAAGGACAATTAAAAGCAAGGGACTTCCTCCTAAATCTGTTGTCCCCACGCAGAACCGCTTTGCTGTCCTGCAGGGGGCTCATGAGGGAGAGCACTCGCGCCAGAAACAGCCGGCTGATGCACTAGTAAAGAAGATTTCTACTGCTGCTGCCAGGAAAAAGCGGCGGGTAGTAGTAGTAGGGGTTTCTACTTTGAAAGGGACAGAAGCACTCGTCTGTTGTCCTGACCCGGTCTCAAGGGAGGTGTGTTGCCTACCAGGGCCACGGATCAGGGATGTGGCAGAGAGGCTGCCTGCTCTGGTAAGCCCCACGGACTATTACCCACTTCTGGTGATACATGTGGGTGCTAGGGATATAGATAGTAGTAGCCTGGGGAACACAAAGAAGGACTACAGAGCCCTGGGAGAGGTGGTTAAGGGCTCTGGAGCTCAGATAGTCTTTTCATCAATTCTCCAGGATACAGGGGAGGACCTAAAAAAAGCTAGGAGGATTAGCCAGGTTAATAAATTGTTAAAAGGGTGGTGTCACAGTCAGGGGTTTGGGTGTCCTGAACATGGGACCCAAGTTTGTAGGCCAGGTCTAGTGGGGGCTGGTGGAGCTGGTCTATAAAGAAGGGGAAGAGCACTTTTGGTAGGAGGCTTGCCAGAATGGTCAAGGAGGCTTTAAACTAGATGTGTTGGGGGAGGGGGGCATCATTCCATCCCAACACACCCAGTCAGTTGCCAGCACCTATAATAAATTCTCAGAGCAATGTAGAGATATTCCAGCTGCTCCAGCCAATGAGCCGGCTTCATTTGGAGCTTGGCTCAGATGCCTCTATACAAATGCCCGTAGCATGGGTAAGAAACAAGAGGAATTAGAGATGTGTGCCCGTCTACAGGGGTATGATATAATAGGCATCACAGAAACATGGTGGGATGGCTCCTATGACTGGAGTGTTGGAATGGAAGGTTACAGACTCTTTAGAAAAGACAGGCCTGGCAGGTGGGGAGGGGGAGTTGCCCTTTATGTTAGGGATAGGCTGGAGAGTACGGAACTCTGTCTGGGGACAGGTGAGCAGTTAACAGAGAGTTTGTGGGTCAGGGTTAAAGGGAAAACGGCGATGGGAGGCATTACTGTGGGGATATGTTATAGACCACCTGATCAAGAGGACTCTGTGGATGAAGCACTCTATAGGTAGATAGGAAAAGCCTCACGCTCACAGGCCCTCGTTCTCATGGGTGAGTTCAACCACCCTGACATCTGTTGGAACGACGGTATGGTCTGGCACAAGCAATCCAGGAGGTTCTTCAATTGTGTGGAAGACAACTTCCTTCTGCAAGTAATAGAGGAACCAACAAGGAGAGGTGCTGTGCTTGACCTTGTGCTCACCAACAGGGAAGGACTCGTTGGAAATGTGGCACTCCAGGGCAGCCTTGGATGCAGCGATCACGAGATGGTTGAATTTGAGATCCTTAGGACAGTGAGAAGAGGGTGCAGCAAGCTCACTGCCCTAGACTTCAAGAGAGCAGACTTTGGCCTCTTCAAGAACCTGCTTAGTAAGGTTTCATGGGATATAGCCCTAGAGGGCAGGGGGGCTTAAGACTCTTGGTTGGTCTTCAAGGATCACCTGCTACAAGCTAGGAGTGTTGCATCCCTACTAGAAGGAAGTGCAGCAGGCGGGCCAGGAGACCTCCTTGGATGGATAAGGAGCTGCTGAGAAAAATTCAAATGAAAAAAGAGTCTTACAGAAAGTGGAAGCAAGGACAGGCGGCCTGGGAAGAGTACAGGGATGTTGTCCGGGAAGCTAGGGCCCAATTAGAATTAAACTTGGCTAGGGATATTAAGGATAACGGGAACGGATTCTACAGGTACATAGCAAATAAAAAACAGATTAGGGAGAACGTAGGCCCCCTCAGGAAGCTCTTGGGTGAACTAGCTACACAGGATTTGGAGAAGGCTGAGGTTCTGAATGACTTCTTTGCCTTGGTCTTCTCTGGCAAAGGCTCTGACCGCATGACCCAAGTCTTGTAAAACAGATGCAGGGACTGTGAGAATGAAGATCTTGGGCCCACTGTAGGAGAGGATTTGGTTCGAGACCATCTTAAAAATCTGAATGTGCACAAGTCCATGGGTCCTGCTGAAATCCATCCACGGGTCCTGAAGGAGCTGGCAAATTAAGTTGCTAAGACACTGGTCATCATATTTGAAAAATCATGGCAGTCAGGTGAAGTTCCTGACGACTGGAAAAAGGGAAATATAACCCCCATTTTCAAGAAGGGGAAAATGAATGACCCTGGGAATTACAGACCAGTCAGTCTCACATCTGTGTCTGGTGGGACCATGGAGCAGATTCTCCTGGAAGGCATGCTAAGGCACATGAAAATCAACAAGGTGCTTGGTGACAGCCAGCATGGCTTCACTAAGGGGAAATCCTTCCTGACCAATTTGGTGGCCTTTTATGATGGGGCTACAAAACTGATGAACAGGGGTAGAGCAGTTGATGTCATCTACCTGGACTTGTGTAAAGCGTTCGACACTGTCCCACACAACATCCTTGTCTCTAAAATGGAGAGACATCAATTTAATGGATGGAGCACTCGGTGGATAAATAACTGACTGGATGGTCCCACACAAAGAGTTGTGGTCAATGGCTCAATGTCCAGCTGGAGACCAGTAACGAGTGGTGTCCCTCAGGGATCGGTGTTGGGACCGGTCTCGTTTTACATCTTTGTCGCTGACATGGACAGTGGGATTGAGTGCGCCCGCAGCAAGTTTGCCGATGACACCAAGCTGTGTGGTTCGGTTGATACGCTGGAGGGAAGGAATGTCATCCAGAGGGACCTTGACACGCTTGTGAGTTGGGCTGATGCCAACCTCATGAAGTTTAACCATGCCAAATGCAAGGTCCTACACCTGGGTCAGAGCAATCCCAGGCAGCAGTCCTACAGGTTGGGCAGAGAAGAGATTCAGAGCAGCCCTGCGGAGAAGGACCTGGGGGTGCTGGTCGATGAGAAAATGAACATGAGTCGGCAGTGTGCGCTTGCAGCCCAGAAGGCCAACCGTATCCTGGGCTGCATCAAAAGGAGTGTGACCAGCAGATTGAAGGAGGTGATCCTGCCCCTTTACTCTGCTCTCGTGAGGCCTCACCTAGAGTATTTTGTGCAGTTCTGGTGTCCTCAACATAAAAAGGACATGGAACTGTTGGAATAAGTCCAGAGGAGGGCCAGGAGAATGATCAGGGGACTGGAGCACCTCCCATGTGAAGATAGGCTGAGAAAGTTGGGGCTGTTCAGCCTGGAGAAGAGAAGGCTGCATGGGTACCTCATAGCAGCCTTCCGGAATCTGAAGGGGGCCTATAGGGATGCTGGGGAGCGCCTCTTCATTAGGGACTGTTGTGGTAGGACAAGGGGTAATGGGTTAAAACTTAAACAGGGGAAGTTTAGATTGGATATAAGGAGGAAATTCTTTCCTGTTAGGGTGGTGAGGCACTGGAATAGGTTGCCCAGGGATGTTGTGAGTGCTCCATCCCTGAGAGTGTTCAAGGCCAGGCTGGACGAGGCCTTGGGTGATATTGTTTAGAGTGAGGTGTCCCTGCCCATGGCAGGGGGGTTGGAACTTGATGATCTTAAGGTCCTTTCCAATCCTAACTATTCTATGATTCTACGCTCAGGCACTGTGGTATAAAGTATAGCCTGAGAAAATAATCAAGAGAAAAAGTGAATATAATGCAGATATTCATAAGGTGTTCCTTATTTTAACAGAAAACAGGTACTTCTCATTTAGTCAGAGTGATGATCCAGAGAAATCCAAAGTACTTTGCATGCCATGAGCCTACTCTTCACTTTTTTGTCGCACCATGACTTAAGAAAAACTGATTTGGACCAGTGTCTGGTGCTTCATTAGCTATAGACAGGATGGGAAAGAGGTGGCAATGAGCCAGCCTCTTCAGCTCAGTATTGCATGCACATTCACCTGTAATGAGAAACCCAGAAATTCCACTTTATACTTGTAGTTATTCATTCACTATTAAGCATTCTTTATTGTCATGCATTTATTTATTTTTCTAATAATAGCTTTCAGGAGAAGCCATAGTCTTGATGTTCTCTTGTGCTGAATCATCTTGTACAAAAGGACATGAAATCTTCTGCATAGCACTCAGCTTAATAAGCCATTATGTAAGGGTGGATAACTTCTAAGTGTTCACATAGAAGCTGTGAAACCATAAGACAAAATCTGTGGAGGCCCTTTCAGAGAACACAGAAGATGGAAAGTCCCAGGAAGGGGAGCCATTCTCTCTACAAGACTGCACTGAGATTTTCACAGGCTCACGGAACAGCTTAGGCTGGGAGGGAGCTCAAGAGGTCCCTGCTGCAACCACCTCATCACAGCAGGTCAGCTCTGAGGTCAGACCAGGCTGCTCAGGGTTTCGTTTAGCCTGGCCTTGAAGACCTTCAAGGATGGAGACTCCACCAGCATTCTGGGAAATCTGTGCCTGTGCCTGACTGTCCTCATAGGGAAAAGTTCCTCCTTATGTCTCAACTGAAACTCTCATGTTTCAACTCATGTCCATTGCATCTCTTCTTCCCACTGGGCACTGCTGTGAAGAACCTGTCTCCATCACCCTGATGAAGATGCCCTGTGGGCACTGGGGACTGATGTTATGTCCCCTGAAGCCATCTCTTCTCCAAGCTGAACAAGCTCAGCTCCTCCAGCCTCTCCTTAAGGAGCTCAGGGTGGAAGCAAAGAGGGGGAGTAGGAAGGCAACATTTCTCCCACAAGTGGGGCCACTGTGCTGTCAGGGTCTCTCTATGTTGTGCCCTGAAGCAGAAGAGAGGGAGCTCTGCTGAAAGGCTAATGCATGGTCAGACCTTACATTTTTAACCAGCAAACAACTTCTTGAAATAGAACATCACAACGTAGAAGACCTACACTAAAGCAACCTCTAGCAAGGAGCTGGAGGGAGATTTACAGTCACTTCATGCTTCTGTAAAATTGTTTTAATAAACCTGGAAGTTTATCAAGCGTTTAGGAAAGTTAAAAAAAACAGTTCAGTGCAACAAAGCTGTACATGTACAGCTAAAAATATGTTTTTAAATGAATACTGCATTTTAAATTAAGAAATTGGACAAAGTCCTACAGAATTCTGTTTCAGGTTTGGCATTAAGCCTGCAAAAATACTTATTATGGTCAGCCTTTGCTACTGAAACATTTATTATGGCTGGATGTAGGGAGGCTTGGTCAATGTGAAAGATGCTTCTAATCTCCTTTGCTCTCGATGAGTATGTTTTTCACCATGTTCCAATTCAGTAGAGTCTATCTTGCTGCAGAACAAGCTCCCCACCCCCACCCCATCAGATTTTATTACTTAACTAACAGATTTGTATGAAAGCTATTTTTGTTCCTAGCAGGGTGCAAGGAATGTTAAAGTCCTATTTCTTTTTCTTTTTTTTTTTTTTCCCTAGATAATTACTATGTTGGTGTTGCTTGTCTGCATTTTATGTGGGATATGTTTAAATTTATAAGTTTATAAAAGCAAGTTTTGTGTTTGATCATTAAATGGTATGAAAATTGGTGAAGTAAGACCACAAAAAAAAAATTAAAAAGAAAGTAACTTAAACATCTGATATTGCTAGGAAAAAACTGCCTTCGGAAAAGTAACAGTAAAAGTATATCTTATAATGATTTCCTCTATGGGACTGGAGACTGAAATAGATCTTATAATGTCTCGTCATCATTTAGACAAGGTTCTAATTACTGTGTGCCATGTTGATCTGTTATGCACTATATTGGAGTTTGTGATATAGTTTGTGTTAAGGAGTCTAGCTTTCCTTAACTGAGGAGAAGTACCTCAGGCTTAAAGCGTTTGACGCTGTTTCATGAAAGAAACCTTGTATAGTCATTTACTGCATGCTTCAGATCCCATTGCCTTGCCCAAAAGAACTGAGTCAACCATAATAGTTAAAGGACATTGCTGGATACAGCGGATATACTTTTATGTTTTGAGAAACAGGCACAATGAAGAAAAGCTGTAGTACCACCTTCAACTTTGCCTAGAGCTTTCTGTTTGTTTACAACATAAAATGAAATTTCTGTGTATTTAGGTCTTTTTTTTTCTTTTTTTTTCCTGTAAGGGTAAGAAAAAGCACTAACTTTATATTTGCCTCTTGTTACACTAATGGCTTTCCATATTCTGCTCCTTTTTGATCTTGTTACATTGCAAGATGCTTGAAGCAGGAAATTATGATTAATTAAAACAGTATATCTCACAAAGACACTGCTCCTTGTGGGTATTACTGCAAGTCCAATACAAAGAGCGTTCATCCAGAGTCATTAATTAAAAGAAAAAGAACTACTGCAGGTCAAAACTAGCTTTAATACATCTTCCAAAATTAACCTCTTGAAACTTATTAAAAAAAAATCAGAAAAGGTAATGATCTATTTAATGTGAAAAAGACTTATGCTGATGGTTCTACTTAATGTAGCTTATGGAATTGCCCCTTTTCCAGCCCCTGTCCTTGCCCTTGGCTTTGGGGTCTTGGGACAAGCATGTGGTGCCACAAAGGCCACGGGGAGCATGACAAACAGTTACAGCAAGAGCCTCAATCAATCCATGTGGCTTGAGTGTGCCTAACACAGATGGGAGCTTCGGAGACTTTAGATACTCAACTCTAAACTCCTCACTGGATGTTCATGAAGGAAAACTGATTTTTCAAAGCATTATAAATTTGACACATCTTAGCATCAGTTTCTATAGCAACAGCTGAAAACACAATTCCAACATAAAACCAGTATACACAAAACAAAATCTTTACTTTAGAAGGATGCTTGCTAATCCTTGCAAGAATATAGAGAAGGTGGAATATAAAAACCACGATACACTATAAAGCTCCAATATAGAGAGCACAAATTATTCCTTAGAATTTGAGTTACTCTTGGTTCAAAATAATCTGTTTGAAAGCATAGTAATTATTAACACAGCACCTGTGTTTGAGTGAAAGGTAGCTTCTCAGACTTATGTTTTGTGTGCCAAAAAGAATTCTGCATAAACCTAGAGTTGTTTTGTTTTTTTTTTCAACTTTCAGTCTCATGCAGCACATTATTTTCATTAGTCAGCTGATGTGGTTGAGGGTAATTTTTTAGGCTGACCTTTCCAGCTTTTCTTTTCCAGTTAAAGAAGGCCTGTTTAAACTGGCTTTATAACCATTTTGAAGTTTCATGAATGGGTGAACACATGCACATGCATGCAGGTCCACACACAGTCCTCAATGGTTTCAGGAGCTCTCCGACAGTATCACTTATCTTCCCATATTATTTACCCTTAATTATCAAGGTTTTCTCTGGAACCTCTGTGAATTATTGTTGAAATTTCTCATATTTACTGACACACAATGATTTTTACACGTCTTTGCAGTTAATTTTATATTTCACTCTTGAATCTCCTGAATGGCATTTCTAAGCAGAATGCAAAACCTTTGACCAAGTTTAACAGAGCTGATCAAGCAATTGATGTGAAAGAGCACAGCCAAATTCACATCATCTCTTTTTCCTTTTGTGAGCCTGAGACGGAAAGAGTTACTAAACAGCCCTGTGTTTTTCTAACAGGAAAGGAAAGGGCTTAAAAAAGATCTCTTAAGTGACAGTGAAGGAGGACATGATGTTGACTTGTTATACTTCTAAGCAATGTAATTTAATACATGAGGAAGACGCCCCTAGTCTGGTTGTGACCATCAATATTTCTGACACAAATACAGACTTTACACAGCAAAACAGTTTGCTCCCAGTTTTAGCTTTAAAAGTATTATCAAATAAGAGAGTGGGCTTAGGAATTGCACAGCATCTAGAATCTTACATCAGAAATAGAAATAACCCAGATTCAGAAATAAATTGCAGGCATATCAGTCAATCAAATAAGGGTGCTACTGAAAAAAAGATCTAAATGTCTTAGTCACAACAAAGATGACTATTTTCAGAAAGGGCTCTGCAGATACACATTTTGTTTGCAGCTGCAACCCAGCCCTAAAAAGAGAGGTTGACCGGGTTTGGAGGGAGTCCAGCATGAGGATCTGAATAAGCAGCCTAACCCTCCAGCTGAGTATGAGCAACTCAAGTCAGACCAAGACTTTAGTACACTGCAGCCATCAGGGTTGTTTTGAGGTGCCTCAGCTGTACATCTGAGGGATAAATCAACTTCCATTTGGGTCAACAGAGCAAGAGCATGTGTTTGTTTTCATGCTGCCACTGTTCAGAGCACCTCCAAAGAAGGGATGTTGGACAATGTTTAATAGTTAAATGGTGTAAAGGACAATATTTTTAATTAGCTGATTTATACAAGGTAATGCCTGATGGCCTCTGAGGTGCATTTAGTAGCTTGTGAACACAGGTACTACAGCATGAGAAATGAGGAGAGTGAGAATCAGTGACCCAGTTCCTCACCTGGTATAAAATTACTTAGACACACTGATCTTCTCTGTTTTCAGACCAGCTGAAGAGCTGAACAATAGTGTCAGAGATTAAAAAAACCAACCAACCAAACAAAACCACAAAACACCCACAAAAGCCAACCAGCCAAAAAAAAAAAACCCAAACCAAGCAAACGAAACAACAAAACAACCAAAATCCTCCCAAAAGACTTAAAGAAGTACATAAAATATGATTTAAAGGTTTAAATTTTGATGCTGATAGACATACAGATAAGCTGATTAGATGGACACACCTTGTTAGCTGACTCCAATGTCACCCTAGTAGAACTTTACCAGGCCAAAGAAATGATAGCCCAGTGGTGTGTTTTTTTTTCATGGGAAGTGAATGCAGAGTGTTGCAGGGCTCTTCATGCAGTGCGGAGAGGATAACAGTTTAGTTAAACCAGAAGTAAGACACATTTTTTTTAAGGTGTAAGAAGATGAAATACAGGTTCACATTATAAAGGAGAATGGTGAATTTTCCATCTACTGGTGTTTTAAAACTTAGATGGAAACATTGGTAGCTCTTGGACTTCCTGGAAGTGCATCTGAAATACCACAGTGTATGATTTAATGACTCCTCCTGGTCTTCATATCAGTAGGGTGTGAGTCTAAGGGCAAGGTAGTGGGGACCGCTTCCAGGAATGCCTGACAGAAGGAACCTGGCTGTAGACTGTTGGCAGCTCCTGGTATAAAAAGGCAAGGCTGCCCTGTCTTTGAGGAGCAGGGACGTCAGGGACACACTGCAGGACTGATTTGTTCTACAGCTGTTAGAGTGAGAAACTGCTGAATTAAGGGTCATTTTCCCCTTATAGCTTGGATGGCAGTGCATCATATTGCTTTGAGCTGTTTGAATCTCACTTTGTTTATAAAGCCTGACAGTTATGTCCTGTGTGGGTTTGTGGTGTGAGGAAATGTCTTTGCCCCAATTTCAGCACATCTTTTACACTCACTGTATGTACTCTTCCTGATTTTTTTTGAGATTCAGTGAACTTTCAAGGAATTTATTATCTCTTCCTTCGCTTCATGAAGCATCAGCTATTACGGGCGAGATGTCTTTTCCCTATAGAATTAATCCAGGTTAGCCCAGCGTGAATGGAGCGTTTCTGTGTGAGAGCTCTACATATGCTAGATGGAGCTGGGTGGCCCCTTATCACAGGGGTGCTCTGATTCCCCTGTGTGCCAGACAGAATTTCTATTGGAATGATGTGTAGTTATTACATATGCATAAAAACGGGCCATCCAATGCATCTTGATGAATGATTTGTCAACTACTAAAATGTGCACTTCTCCTCTACTGCTGTCTTCTTGGAGAAATTACTGCTGATCTTTCCGTTACGCATACATCTTACAGGTGCATGTTCCCAGGGTCAGAGAGCAGCCACAGTCAAAGCTCTTACCCACAGATAAGTATAATTTTATAATTTGGAGGAGTGGTAGGTGCACTTCTGCTGCATCCTATGGTATCTGAGGAAGAATTTAGTCTCCCTGAGGCTAAGAAATGACCCAGGGCTCTCTGCTGGAGGAACATGCTGCTTTTGGGTCATGGATTTAGGATGGTGTAGCACAGCTGAGATCTCTGGTATGTAGGAAATACCAGATAAGATGTGGCTGCAATAGCAGAAGAGGCATAAGAGGACTCAAATCTAGTCATGGGTAAGGGAGGAGAAAATTTGCATTAGGGTATTAAGGTGAAGTTCATAAACTCTTAACTGCCTTTCATCAGTTATTCATTCAAAACAAGCATACTATCATAAACAAAGCCTGGAGAAAGTGAGGAATGGAACACAGAGACATGTACTTCTGAAAATGTAACTTTTCCCTAGAAAATAGTCTATTAACAGATCTAAAGACAAAAAAGACAGGAAGAGGCTCACTGAAGAAGCAACGAAGCAACAAGTGTGCTTATTCTCAAGGAAAAAAAAATATTGAATACGATTCTGGACAAACCAAGTGACCTTTGCCTGCTGACAATTTTCTTCAGCAGAAACTTAAACTATGTTTTAAATAGCAAATTCGATTGCCCCCCAAGGACTACAGAGCTCTTGTCTTCCCATCTGAAGTGCTGCTACTTGGAACAGCAAGTTAAAATTATTTAAAACCAAAATTAAATAATTTAGTTTTCAAAATTAAATGCCTTTGTTATGTTACTTGGAATGTATTTACAAAAAGTCTGTTAAATTTATTAGTGATACTGTCTTAATCCAGCTTTTTTAGCATTCATTCATCAAATTCCATGACGATGATTGGGGAAAAGTGAGGATATTTCTGTGTCTTCATAAACTCCACAAAATGGATGTAATGAGAACTAAATCTGTAACACACCACCTCTGGAGATGTCTATACTAAGTGCAGATAGTCCCAGGAACTCATGTGCCGTCCTACAGGCGCCTCTTTCTTCTGATAGGCAGGATACTGCCAGGAAGCTTTGGAAGTCTAGTTCAATGCAAAAGACATAGTGGAATTTGCAGAATATATATTCCAGTGTTGTCTTCTCTTGTAGGTGACACTGATATCCTGACTTGCTTCAGCCCCTTAAAATCTTAGGAATCTTGGACCTTTTTTTTGTGTGTCTGCCTCTTTCTCCTGTTTAACTCCCTAGCGCTGCTGGTTTGTGTGTGAAGAATCTGATGCTCACCTCACCTCCGCTCAGTTCAGAAGAATGATTTTTCATTTTCCCCAGTCTAAAGAAAGTTTGACAGACAGAGCATGGGGTGAGGGGAGTGAAGGGCTGGTGACATTTCATAAAGCTGTTCTTGATGGCTGCAGAGAAGCACAGTATACAGATGGCACTTATCACATCTGACTAAGGACAGTGATGTCCTATATCTCAGGGACTGACTGGGAAAGTGTTCCTGCTGACAGGAAATAGTCAAGGCCATCTGATCTTCAAAATGTGCATGAAGCTCCTACTCTACCCCTTGGACTCCAGTATCTTTAAGGTTGGTCCTCTCTACCTGCCTGTTTCTTACCACACCACAGAACATGGATGCATGTTTAAAAGGTAGTATTTCTGTGCTCTGGATCCATCAAAGACTTGTGCTCACAAGTAAGAAGGCTACACTCACTGGTCCCTATTTTTACAAAATGCAGCTTCTTGTAAATGCCAGAATTCATATTGCTCCGTGTTCAACAAAGACTTACACAGCTTTTCCAGAAATTGTCCACAGAGACAGCAGGCTGCTGCAATCAGTGGGGCTGGAAGAATGAAGTTATACTTCTTTTTAACATGGTAGTGTGTGTGCAAGATGAGCCGGGGCTCTCAGCAGCACAGAAAGGTGGGAAAGCTGATGCCTCTCTGATGCTTCAGATATAGCGGAGAGCAAATTCCTTTTGAGGTCACATGAGAAGGAAACTAATAAGTTCATGTACTTCTGTTTCTATGTTTTGTTGCTCTCTCCTCTCTGGTTCATCTTGTAAGTGGTATGGAAAGGGACACAGAAATGCAGGGAGAAAGACAGTGACACATGCAACATGGCATTAAATATTTCAGACACTGAATTTAAGTTCTAATTCAATTTTGGGGTTTCCCTTTATGCACTTTAACAAAGCTGCCTTATTCTGATGAAATCAGATCAATTTTAAAAACAATTGCTGAAAGGAGAGAAGTTTCTTTTCCCAAGATTTAACATCTTATTTTCTTAGAAAAACTAATCTGTTTTGCAGTCTTCTGTTTACAGAGATCCTCTCCTGGTCTCAGACACTCAAATGTCTCCTAAGTTACTTTTATAAAAGTAAATATTTAACAGATGCAGGACTGCACCTTGGAACTGCAGCGGAACATACTTTAACATCCTACCCTTTCACAATGATGTTTTCATCTGCTCAGGTGGTGAACACATGTGCTGTCTTTCTAATTTCATTACATATATACCAAACAACACTTATGAATAAAGAAAATACAATACTGACAGCTAACATGTTCCTTTTTGTGGTGTGGAATCGCTTTCTGCAACTTTGCTGAAAACTGGAGAAACTACTTTCGAAAATTAGAAAATTTTTCAGCAGTGCCCTTGAGGCTGGAAATGGCAGGAATATGGTTGCAGTGATTTGGGAACAGCTGTATGTAGAATTTCCTATTCTACTCTTTTGAAGTCGATGGTAAACATCTCTATGGCTGCAGCGGATTGGAACCTGATTGTTTATTTTCAAATAAATATCAGTCAGATGATTCCAGGATAGTGTATGTGCATTCATAATCCTCTACCCGTTCACTCTCACCCTCCAAACGACACTTACGAGCCCACAGATATGGAATTAAATATAGGAATGTTCGTAAATCAAATCCAAAGGTCCACTTTACACAGTTGCTATAGCAAAATAATGTCCAGAAAGGACCAAAGAAGCAGCAGAGCCTATTAGTCACCCAGGAAACTAATCTTAGAAGCTGAGATAAAACACCCATAGCTACTGACTGTGGCTGAATGTGCTATGATGTACTCCCAAACAAGCTACAGCATGGACTATTGAAAATTATTTTTATTTAAAGAATAACAAAATTATTACCCCAAAATTTCAGCAGTCACACACACAGATGGTGCGAAATTTTTCATCAGCACTGCTCTGTATTAATTTCTCGATTCAAACACAAACGTTTTTTCATCTGTCCATGAGCTTGCAAAAAGATACTTAAGCAGTTTTCCCCAGAGCTCTCTTTGCCATTCCAGCATAGGCTGATTGAAGCATAATTGGAGCCATATGGCAAATGCCAAATCTTTTTATGGCAAACTTGTCAAAGTAAATCCTCATGAAAATTTTTCCCTTTGGCTTTATCTTAGCTTTTCGTTTTTTTAAGAACTTCACAATTTCAAAAAGAAAGTGAACTTTTGTTGAAAAAGTTTCAACTTTTGTTCACCCAAGTTGTTTGCACTTTTTTTGTTGTTTTTTTTTTGGGGGGGGGGGGGACGGGTTTTTGTGTTGTTTTTTGTTTTTTTTTTTTTTAGGGTGTCTAGTGCATGAAAATCAATGACTTCCATGAAACATCATAGGAGGTCTGGGACATCTGCGAGACATCAACATAGCAAACCCCTAGAGCCATGGTGGCTGTCTGCCTGCAGGGTCCCAGGCAAGGGAAGAGACTTCAGACCCATGGAGTGGTCACAGAATGGCTGAGGCTGGAATGGACCTCTGGAGATCATCTAGTCCTAGATGAACAGATGACCTAAAGGTCATCTCATCTCCCTGCTGAGATGACCACAGTGCCTGCGAGCAGTGAAAAGCACTCAGGTCAGGGGAATATGAGTGTTGGACAGCTGATGTCCCTAGAGCCCTATGAAGTGCTCCCTACAAAGCACCTACAACATCTCTTCCAGCTTGAGAGAAAGATGTGCAGAAAATGCCCTTTTTTAACTTGGATTTTGATTGGGATTGGGGACTTGTACAAGAAAAGGGTCACATGTTTGTAATTTCTTTCCAGATGGCAGTGTCAGGTCTGGAGAAGCCCTGGGAGGAGGAGTACAAGACCTTTTATTTTTTCTTTGGGTGTTTGATCTTGGTAAAATTTCCTTGCTGACCAGTCCTTCTCACTTCCCTATAACTCAGGAGCTTCTTCTGACATCTTCTGAAAACTGGGAGAATTTTCAACCCATCAGAGGCAATTCTGCAGGAGCAAAAAGACCTGAGGAAGATATGTAACAAGTAGCTTGTAAGTACTCTTCAACTTACCAGGTGGAGGACCCCCATTTCACTGCCCCAGACAGACCAGTGAGGAACATGATAGAGAGATGGTGCCTTAATTTCTTTGCCCATAATGTAATGAACTTGACTTCAGGTTAATTTAGGCATTCTGTCTCCAAATTCTGTTAGATATCTGAATGTATTTTGAGATAATTGTGTGCCGTGGTGCTTTGCGGACTGGCAATTTGCCTTGAATGGAGGTTTCTGTCAATCAGGAGCAAGGATCAGTACTTTAAGGGCCAACAGAGAAAAGGGCCAAGTCATACCTCAATGATGAGCAATCCCAAATAGGTTCCCAAATAGCTTGGATGTGAAAGCTCTTGTATCAGCTGCAGGAACTGTCAAAATTTTATCCTAGGTTCTGAGCCCTTGGACTTAAATAGAAATAAATGAGGAATGAGTAAGACAAACAAAGGAAAAAAAACCCCATGAGAAATAGCAAATGTTTGGGGATATAATCAACGAAAAACCAAACAAACTCCCATGTGACATCCCCAAATCTGCTGCCAAGCATGTGATTTACATCTTCTGCACGAGGATTTAAAATAAATGTCTAACAATGTATTTGATTCTTGTAACCCTCTCCCCTTTTGTTACCTCTGTCCATGACTCTTCAGAGCACAGCTGGAGCCCCCCAAGCTAACTGAAGTCATATGATGCTCTGAGAGCAGCCAAACATCCCAGAAGCAGCAAAAGCCTGAAAGGCTGAGTGGCCCAACAGGACAGTGAAGTCCTTTTTAAAAAGAGAGGGAAACAGAAAGATGAGGTAGAGAAAAGGAATGAGAGGTGGGGGGAATAAAGACTGATTGAATTTGTCATGTCAATAACAATATTATTTTAAATGAAATATTGCATGTTTTTATTTTTCTTCTGCTCTGATGGAGGAGTCATACTGAACTATTTGTGGTATGTAAAGTATTGGAAAAATAAACCTGGACAGAAGAGAGGCACAGATGTTTTCTATGTTCAATATATAAGAGTTCTTGGTCACCACCCTTTACTGCAGGAGACAGCTCTGTGGGCCATGTGCTGAACTTCCTCTGTGTTGTTTGGGGTCCATATGGATCAGTAGGTGCTGCTGGACCAGAGGAAGAGAGGGCTGGTCTGCTCAGGACCTACTACTGTAGCAGCCATGTCATGCTATCAGACTGGCGATAAAGGGGTCCTCTTACAGAATCATAGAATAGTTAGGGTTGGAAAGGACCTTAAGATCATCAAGTTCCAACCCCCCTGCCATGGGTAGGGACACCTCGCTCTAAACCATATTACCCAAGGCCTCGTCCAACCTGGCCTTGAACACTGCCAGGGATGAAGCATTCACAACCTCCCTGGACAACCTGTTCCAGTGCCTCACCACCCTAACAGGAAAGAATTTCCTCCTTATATCCAATCTAAACTTCCCCTATTTAAGTTTTAACCCATTACCCCTTGTCCTACCACTACAGTCCCTAATGAAGAGTCCCTCCCCAGCATCCCTATATGCCCTCTTCAGATACTGGAAGGCTGCTATGAGGTCTCCATGCAGCCTTCTCTTCTCCAGGCTGAACAGCCCCAACTTTCTCAGCCAATCTTCATATGGGAGGTGCTCCAGCTCCCTGATCATTCTTGTGGCACTCCTCTGGACTTGTTCCAACAGTTCCATGTCCTTTTTATGTTGAGGACACCAGAACTGCACACAATACTCCAGGTGAGGCCTCACGAGAGCAGAGTAAAGGGGCAGGATCACCTCCTTCGACCTGCAGGTCACTCTCCTTTTGATGCAGCCCAGGATACAGTTGGCTTTCTGGGCTGCGAGCGCACACTGAAGCCAGCTCATGTTCATTTTCTCATCGACCAGCACCCCCAAGTCCTTCTCTGCAGGGCTGCTCTGAATCTCTTCTCTGCCCAGCCTGTAGCTGTGCCTGGGATTGCTCTGACCCAGGTGTAGGACCTTGCACTTGGCATGGTTAAACTTCCTGAGGTTGGCATCAGCCCACGTCACAAGCGTGTCAAGGTCCCTCTGGATGGCATTCCTTCCCTCCAGCGTATCAACCGAACCACACAGCTTGGTGTCATCGGCAAACTTGCTGCGGGCGCACTCAATCCCATTGTCCATGTCAGCGACAAAGATGTTAAACAAGACTGGTCCCAACACCGATCCCTTGTTACTGGTCTCCAGCTGGACATTGAGCCATTGACCACAATTCTTTGTGTGCGGCCATCCAGCCAGTTCTTTATCCACCGAGTGGTCCATTATCATTTCTACAATGACAGAGTCCACAGGGGAGAAGCATGGCTGTGCTGAGACTTGCACTGATGCCACTATCATCGGCACAAGTTGTTCCTTCTTCGTGTGAAAGAAGTTTAATTTAGAGGTTGGCAGCAACAGCTGAAGTTCCATGATATACAATTACAAAATGGTAAGATCTATGCCTGAATATTAGAGCAAAACCCAACCTAAGAGATAAAAGGCTGGGGAGACTGTTTCTTGGTTTGAGTCCATGTAGCTGTAACACCAGTCAAAATTGGCAGCACAGAGACAAAAAATGGAGCCAGCTTGGAAAAGGAGTCGTGCTCCCTTACACTGCTGGGATGGTGTGATGAGGAATGAAGGATTTCTACAGTTGTTAAGATCTCCACAGCACCGTACAACTTTGCAACAAAGGACAATTTTTCATTTAAGGGCGTTTTTTTTTTTTTCCCCAAAAACAGTGAGATGATCATTTTGGAAATAAAATGTCATGAATCCTGGGCCTCAGAAAGGAAATTATTTTTTACATAGGCAAAACACAAATATAAGAAACTTCTTTATTCTTTTTCTTATTAATGTCTGGATCTTTATTTCAACAGAGCAAATCAGGGCTGAGAGGGCTGTGTCTTCCATCTTGAGCTATTCTGTTTGAGATGCATAGTCGCTCTGACCAGACCAGCTTTCCCTCTCTCCCTCCAGAATGGCACCAGGTTTTTGAGTTGAAGCAGACCCTGTTCTGCACTCGTCGTGCCTACAATTTAAAAACACATCATAATAAATGGTGTTTGTAATAATGAAAACCAGGTTCAGACATGAGAAAGTTCAGTGAGGTGCACCATATTTAAAAAGAAGAAAATCTACGTATTAGTGAAGGAAAAGTATAAAGAAAAACATAGCAGGTCATCAAGCTGCTCTCTGGGAGGAGCTCTTTCAGGAGGTAAGGACATCCCATCATAGCACTACATATAGAAGAAGTATAAAATATGCAATGGAAATAATCACAAGTTCCTGGTAGTTAATTTGAGAGGAATAATTAGGGAAGAGAATAGAAGAATAATAAATGCTTCTGAACATCAGAAAAAGTTTCAAAGGAAAGTGAGGTGATAGAGAGGAAAATAAATAAAACTTCAGGGAAAGAAAGGGTAAGGGAAGAAATGCATCTTATACAAAGTATAAGAGAGGTGGTCAGGGAAAAGAGATGAAGCAAGCACAGTGGAGAGACTGCTGTTGCCTTGTTGCACCATGTCATCAAATATTCAGTGTGAGATGTTTGGGCACCACTGCCGTTGAAGTCAATGGGCTCTGAAGGCTGCAGGTTCCTGCAGGACTTTGAAGGTGTCATCAATCCACCCTGAAGGCCTCACAATCCACCTCTTCAGAAATTGCAGGCGAAAGCCTTGTTTCTCTCCTGAGGGTAGTTCCCTCTGACCTTCACCATCAACACACACACACACACACACACAGAGAATAGTGTAGAGGAGAGCCTTGCCTGCCTGTCTACTGGTTCGGTGCTTCATATTCAAACATTTTGAAACAAGAATGATAACTACTCAAAGCCTACCACCCCATTGAAAGAAATCCCCAGCTCAGAACCTCCTGGGAGCAGAAGGCTGAGGTTATGAGCATCCTTTCAGGCATAGTTCTAGCTTTAATAGCAATTTTCCAAAGATGTTAGCTTGGTGCATTCAATTGTTGCTAAATTCATGTCCAATGCTAGAAGTAAATGTGGGGTACAGTAAATGAGTATACATGTTTTGGCAGAGGAGAAGTGACTGTGATATAGCCTACCCCCCAATATCTACATCTAGTAGATTAAAGCTAATATTCAGTAGACTGACCAGCTTCTGACAGAGTGTAAACATCCATCCAAGTGTTTCTGTGCCGTATCCCACCACAGGGTAGGATTTCTTTTCTTTTTTTTTTTTTTTTTTTTTCTGGGAGATTTGGAAATGCATCAGTAGAAGCGTTTTTGTTTATGGAGGCAAATTTGTTGTCACGTTCTTACTGGTATGTGGTACTAGTCTTGATTTCCTTATATAGGAATTTGGTTATGGTGGCATGCTGGAAGCTGAGTTGTAAGGCAGTCAGAGGACAAGGAAGCCCATCTGAAGTACAGTTGGGTAACACAGAACATTGTTTGGCCTTTACTACAAGTTTGTCTCCAAACTTGTTGGAGGGGTGAATTCTGTGTGTTCTGAATCTGCAAGGTTTCCTGAATTCATTTATATGTAGGATAGCACTGCATATTTTTCTTGATATTTTAATTTTAATGCCTTCATCAATTCCCAAATTACAGATAAATTTGTACATTAGAGTGATTATCCTTATGCAGTAAACAAAGAGGTGACTTGTTGAAATAAGACAGTTGAATTAGGTGATTTGAAGGTAATCTATCTTAAAAACATCTCTTTTTTAACATCATTTGAACTTGCACTTTGTTGCATTTGGCAACAGTCTGGGAGAATTTAGCAGTCATCTGTGTCCATCTGACAACTGAGTTAAGGGCATGTATACTAGATTACTGGGAATAAGAAACATGATTGCTTTAATCTCAAGATAATGATCCTGATAGACATTTCCACTGTAGTCTATAGATACGCATTAGACAGAAGTACTATACATGAGGCCAGAGAAAGATACATTTACAGATCTTTGTCTTCCAGAGAGGTCTTTCAGAGAAGCATGAAAATGGTTGCAAAAATCAGCCAATCAGTTTAATTCATTCATTCAATGTCACTAGCATGACACATGCGTGACCCAGATTAATTTTGTGGTGACAAGATTATCACAAAATAATAATGCTGTGTTATGTTGGAGATACTGGTTGGATGTAATGACAGATAAATTTATTTTGTAATGGTTTTCCAGTGCTAGATGATTTACCTTGCTACTCTCCATGACTGAAAATGTAGAACCCACACAGAGGACAGAGATGCTTTTTTTTTATTTTTATTGAGGATTTTGAAATATCAATTTTTTATTCAGTTTTAATTTTGTGAAAAATAATGATCATTCTCCACATAGTTAATGATCTAGGATTTTCTAAACAGAATGTTTTGGTTGTGGCATAATGCAACTACAAAAAATGAACTAAAATATTAAATTTGAAATGAAGTTTAAGCATCATTAGAACTTTTCTATCAGAAATTATTAAGTAAATAAAAAATATAAACCCAAATTCCAGGAAAATAAATTACATAGGTATTTGGTTCTGGCAGTGCTGGATATTGTGATAGAAAGTTTTGATAGTTACGTCAAAATTTCTCTGCAAAGCTTTAAAAGAAATCTTTTCCACATCATAAAATGACTGTGTGTGTAAACCATCCCTCACATATTTCAGAACTCCATCTCCATGCTACCTATATGCACCCTTTTTGCTATCCTTATAATTGTATGTTAATCTGTGGTTTTATGGATAAATCCTCTCCTCAGATCTGCCACAAAGTTTGAGAGACCCCAGAAATCCTCTTGGTTGAGTGTGTAGCAACGACTGCTAAAGTGGGGTGAACCACTGATGATCTGCTATAAGGCAGTCAGCACTTTAGCTTCAAGTACTTAACTTATATTCATTTGAAAAGTTCACACCATGGTCAAGATTTTCGTGAAAGGCTGAGGGTTGCCTGTGTGCCCCTGGTTTCCAGCTTAGAAGCCACTGCTCCTTGCTCTCTACAGTACGATCAGCTTTAACCAGGAGAAAAGAGGTCATTTTGTGAAATATTAAAGCTATTTGCTTACTATGTGCATAGATGATGGAATATTCTTAATGAGCCAGATAAATGAGAAGTTCAGAGCCCTACAGCAGTCAGGAAAGGGCTTGAACTTTCTTTAAATACCAGCAGTTCTGTAAGTCTGGTCAACTGATCCAGGATAAAAAGAATGTTGTTGGTATCTCAGTAAGCTGGTTAATGTGAATTAGACTAAAGCATTTCAGAGGTAATGGGGACAACTGGGTTAGCCAAAAAATGCATTAAGAAAATATGTTTTTAAAAATGTAACTTTGCAGAGCTGTCAGCAAGAGGAGGGCGTGTGTCACGCCAAATGCAACTGCATCTTCCTGACAACTTTCAGGTTCCATTAGCAACTGAGGATGCCTGCGAATTCAAGTGTTATATCCATTAGCGAGCAATTCAAGAACGTCTTTATTAACTGCATCTCTATCCATTTCACAGACTATCTTTGCTTTTCTTAGAATGACACCAGGAAAAATGTGCAACCAAACAGCACAACTGAATTAGCTCTTTTGTATCTAAAAGAAAAGCCATGGTTGAATGCAGTTATTCTCTTACGGAAAAAAAAAAATAAGCAACTCATGGATTAATCTGGGCAAAGCTGTGCTTTGGCTCCAGGTTATTCTGAAATAGCAGCCAAGGTCACAGATGCTCCCTCTCCTTCTTCCTGCCTGCTGTATTTCACACCAGAGCCATGCATAAATGCAATCTTTACATTCAAGGAAGGAAATATAGTGACTGTGCCCTCTTTACTTCCCTAAGGTTATACCAAGTGAAATTTCAGCTTTAAAGAAATTCAAGATTGCTGGTTTTTCAGGTATGTTACTCTAAAACATCAGTCCAGATTGTATTCTCTCACATCCCCTGGAAGTCCATGTGAATTTGCCACATGAGAACTCTTCCTAAGATTTCAGACCAAAGCACTCTCAATGAAGTTAGAGTAAGAGCAATTATGAAGGAGCAAGATATTGTAATACATACAGGCATTCAGGTGGACAAGCAATCCTAGGGTCTACATTTAGGATTATTCTTTTTGTTCTCATCCAATTACTACTTAATATTGGAAAGGGGAGGTGGAAAGTACCTTGTTCTGCAATTTATGTCACTCTTTTTGGAATACTAGCTTTGAAACCCTCAGGCCAAGGAAGAATTTTGATCTCAATCTCTCTCTTCCTGCATGATTGATTTAGCCATTAGCCATGATACAAAGACCACAGCAATGCTAAGATTATCTGGGTGTGGCTGGTATGTCTTGCACTGATGGTAGGCAAGCTCTGAGCAAGCCTGCTGGGTGAGGCTGCTCAGAGGATCTGGGCGCTTTGGAGAGTGTGCAAGTTGCAGGTGACCTCAAGGGGATGTTCAGCTCAGCAGGCACAATGCAAGTAGCATGTCAATTATGTCATGAAAACTGGCTTCATGTTATATCCTATACAGATCATTCCCTTTGGTCTCCTTTGTGACCAATATGTTGTCCTCATGATCCTGAGATTTAATTACTTAATTCAACATGCCTGCAATAATATGAAGGTTGTATTGGAGCTCCGTAGTTCTTCTGCATCAGAAACCGAAGGGCAAGTGTTTCATCTTCAGGGACATATGTGCTGGCTTCAGCAGTAGCAGTCATATTTTCTCCTTAGTAGCTGGTGCAGTGCTGTGGTTTTGACTTTCAGCCTGGGAACAGCTCTGATAAAACCAATGTTTTTAGTTGCTGCTCAGTAATGTTTACTCTGACCAAGGACTTTGTGAGTCTCATGCTCTTCCAGGGAGGAGGGGAAGCTGGGAGGAAGCAGAGACAGGACACCTGACCCAAACTGACCAAAGTGGTATTCCATACCACAGCACATCATGGGCAGGATGTAAACTGGGGCAGTTACCCAGAAGGGTTATATCACTGCTTGGTTGGGCTGGGTATTGGTCAGCGGGTGGTGAGTGGTTGTATTCTCTTCCCTTGTTATTTCCCTTATCATTATTATTATTAGTGGCAGTAGCAGTGGTTTGTGTTATACCTTAGTTACTGGACTGTTCTTATCTCAACCCGTGGGAGTTACATTCTTTCGATTCCCCTTTCCATCCCTCAGGGAGCGGGGGGAAGAAAGGGGATGGAGTAGACTGTGTGATTCTGATTTACTGCCTGGGCTTAAACCACGACAACGTGACAGAAGGGCATGAGAAGGTGTCTGATGATGGAAAGCTTGCTGGCATGGTGCTGAAGTACTATGAAAGGAAGAGGCTTGAAGCTAGGGCAGTGTCACTCATACAGTTTCTAGGAGCAGCTGCTGGACTGAACTGTACTCAAAACTGGGAACAGGTTTTGTTTTGGAGGGCAGTAGCTGGTTCACTCTGAAAGACAGTGCAGGAGCACACTATTCCTCAGGTTCTGCATGTGAACCAGGAAAAGTGCAACAGGAACTGAGAAACAGCAATTTACCAGGATAGAAATATACCCAGGTGCTAATGCATTTAAGCAGGAGCATGTTATCACTTTCTTGCACTCCTGGAATGAAGAGCCTTGGAAAGGGTGGTGGCAGGCAGAACCAGGGCTCCCTTGCCTTCCACACCAATCCTCTGCACAGGTTAAGAGGCTGTTCCAAGTCACAGGTAAAAATTGAGCACTTTTCCCTGAAGACCTATAGGAGGAATTCCCTTAGGAGAGATAAGGAATAAGCTTAGTTTGTACTCAGGGGACACCTCCCAGGAAGAGTTCTGGGATCCAGCTGACATGTGCTATAGCCAGATAGCATAGACATTTTTTGTCATGCTATGTATTTCAGTCCAGCTTTCCCAGGAGTCCAGAGATGTGGAGTTACTTTTCCTCCTTTTTTTTTTTTTTTTTTTTAATTCTATCCACGTTTTGCTTGCATTAAGACTGAAGCCTGCAATGGTTAATTTATTTGCATTCCTGTCAGCTCAACAGCATGGAGAGATGTTGGGAAGGCTGACCTTCTTAATTACAGTAGTAGGGGTTCTGAAGCTCTAATGCTATCTTTCTTTCAGCCACAGAAATATGTCGTGCAGGACAATTCAACTTTCAGAATGCCAAGTGATCTGTCATGCTCCTCAGCTGTTGGTGTTTTAGCAGAACAGCAAAATACATTTCTGTAGAGATTGTTCCAAAGAGAAATGTCTTTTCCAAACATAGAGGGGTTTTTCTGTACATAGTAATATTTTATGTAACAACACAAAGTTCATCTGCTACATTACAGGGAGACATCTTTAGAAGCAAATCCAAAAAAACCAAAATCTGCACCCAATTTTTTGATCCATGGCTAAATCAAGACTCTCAGAATGAAACATGATTAAGCATTGTATTTAAAAAAGACAGGCAGTGTAGTACAAATTACACTGAACCACATCAAAGGAAACCCAGGAACACAAAATCCACAGGACAGCTTGAACAAGTTATTTAAAACAGGAGCATAACCAGGATCTGAGGCCACATTTTGAGAAATCTCAATGTGCCCTATTAGATGTTTTTCAGGTAGACAGCAAGACTATACAGAGTAAAATATTACGCTTGATAAGCACAAGTCATGGAATTGCAGTTTCACTGCAGTCTTTATATGTCTGAATCCAGCATTCCTTGAAACACTGCCAGGCCACTCACTGCTTGCACAGGTTTCTCCAATGAGATATGGGTAGAAAAGCTCAGAGTTAACAGGGCTCACCAACAAAATGTGAAAACCCATTAAGATGTCTTGAGATGGAGTAGTAATACATTTAACATTCCTTGTATTTGTGTGATTTGTTATGAAGGCTTCTATCTCCCATTTGGGTTGTTATAGTAGTGGCTGAGGTATTTCTGGCTGTACAGCAGCTCCTCGTCCTCTCCAGGAGTCAGGCTCCAAATCAGCAGCCTGAGAGCTGGGTGCTCACCCAGGCTTTCTGTGATCCACAGAGGGGCCACACACAAGTAAATGGCCATAACTGCTCTGCTACAGCCACGGGCTTTCTGAGGCTGCACTCTGCTGTACGAACAGTTTTATCCTTAAATCCAAACCACACACATCAGTGAAAGTTTTGTTTCAGTGGCCAGCATGCGTAAAGGAGAGAATAGACTGGAAATTGGATATACCATGGGCCATATAAAGTTGTCAGCAAAGTTAATGGTGACGGATGACCATTTTGCGGCTGACAGTTTGCACACCTGTCTTGAGTGCCTATATTCGGTTATCTACCTCCAGCCTCGGAGCAGTTCAGAGTGCCTCAAATGCCTGAGATATACCAGGTGTCTGCCTGTGGACCACAGCAAAATGTTGCGAGGTTTCCAAGGATCAGGAGGAATTAACTTGCTTATTCAAAGCATTTTCTTATTTAAATTACTAAATATCTTCCGAATCATATGAAAAAAAAAAAAAAAATGGGCTACGTGTAGTCTCATTGCAATGAGGTTTTTCTTATCTATGTCTCTTGCTTCTAAAAAACTGAATCTATAATATTCAGGTGTATACATTGCTACACTTTTAGAGAGTAAACTAAAGAAATCATCCTTTTGGATCACAATTGGAATCTTTTATAATGAAGAGTATGGTAAAATATATTTCCTGTGAAAATAACGTGTAGGAAAAGCAAGAAAATTGAGTACTAGGGTGTTGGTTTTTTTGTTTTTGTTTTTAATTAAAGTAATGCTAATACTTTCAAATAAACAGGGTAAAGATGATAATCAACATTTTTATATTTCATCCGTGAAAGAGTTACAGCTTATTATGTGGGTACTTGTAGGGCAGAGGTTTCTCACTAGTGCACAGGTAGGTTGAGAAAGTGAGAGACATGTTCTTGTCTTTCTCAGCCCTTTATCCAAAAGACACGAGGTATGTGCTCATATTCCAGTGTGGGGAATCAGTCAACTTTTGCATATTTATTTTAAATTGCCAGTTCCTTGGGATTTAGATATGTTTTTAAATAATGTCTAATAAGTATGTTCATATCTGTAGCTCTGAAGACATACTGGTCAAGAAATGTTAATTTGAGGTGCTTCTGTTGACACGGTACCATGCTGGAATTTCATGCCAGCACTCACTATAAAACACTTCCTACTAAATTACCCCCTCCTCTTCGCGCAGCCTCATGCTTTCTTAGTCCTTAATTAATAATAATATGCTGTATTGTTTGAAACCCTAAGATTCTATGTACAACTCTGAATCAGGTTTCCCTTAATATGGAAAATTTGGGGGAGGGGGAAGAAAAGAGAAAAAGAGTAAGGAGAACTTGTTTAAACAAAATCTTTATCTGGATGGCTTCAAATACTTTGACATCTATCTATATTTTTTTAAATTAATCAAGAATAATTAAATGGGAATGGTAACATCTGTCAACAATCAATGGACTCACAGTAAAATTAAATGGTATTTTTTTCTCCTAAAATCCACTTTTTTTCATCTGATGCCATTCATTGAGATCAGATGCATTTCACTCTGGCTGTGTCAGATCTTGGAATTATATAAGTAATAAAGTCCTGAAGGCCAATGGCATGGGAACAATGGAATGTGTAACAATATAATCAGCAAAATCTATATTTAATATGTGGCATTCTAAGGCTGTAAAATATGATGGTTTTTAAACCCCTTTGTTCTTTCTCGCCAGGTTCAACGGCTGCTAAGAGTTTTTAATCTTGTGCCATTTTATCTTAGCTGATGTCTTTTCATTTTTTTTTGTTTCTGACTTTGGAAATTATTATATAAGACACATGAAGGAGACAAGTAAGGGAGTATAAATGAATAAAACAGTCTAAACTGTGCTTAGCAAGTATTAAGCAGAGCCAACGACTTTTCAAACCTGACAGTCTCTTAATCTTTTGCAGTGAACACAGAAAGAGGTTTTCTTGTTTCAAAAGCTACCACAGCATTCAATAGCAACCATTTTATTGCTGGGATTAGTTGAGCTCTATCACTTTTTTAATGAAAATGATGCTGTGTAAGAAAGGAAAAATTCCAGGTCAGTTAAACAAATTTCAGCTTTACTCACTCTAGTAAATGACAGATAACAGCTTTTTATACTATTCCCTTTTATAGTAATAATGCTAAACCCAACACTATGCTAAACCAATGTCAAAGGGATGGTGCTAAGCATATGACAGGAAAGCCAGGAAACTTATAAATAAAGAGAATCCCTCTATCGAAAGGCCTTAAGACACAGACAGGAGGCCAAATATGGCAAAAAAAAATTCAGAAACCAATCCAGAACTCTAGGGAAACCAGATGGGTTCTGTGGGCAGAGGAATTCATTTACTTGTGCTTACTGTTGGATTATGATCTTAATTTTCTCTGATGAATTTAAGTAGAAATAATCAACACACACATTGAGACTCTTGGAGAAAATGTTTTAGGGTAAGATTCATCCCAAATAACTTTGTCCGCTCACTGTTAGGAAACAGCCCTGAGCTCCCTATGTTGCATCCATCAGTAGAGAGAGACTTGCAGCTCTGTATTCATCCCCTTTTTGCCAAAAGTCATTGATTACTTAGGTTAAACTAAATACCTATCTTTTAAGTTGGTTAATTAAATGAGATGAGTCCTGTCCCAGACATCTTTGATTGACTGGCATTTTCTTTAGCATATCTCCTGCAGCTGGCTGCTGGGGATGAAGGCTTCTCTGAAAGATGCCCTTGTGGGCCCAGTCATATGCCTGGGACTTCCAGTGCTGACTGCGGGAGGGCTGGGAACATGCCTAATGTTTTTTTCCTATTTAGAAAATTCTTTAGATTTCTGCCAGGGGTGGAATATTATGCCTTAACCTTGAAATCAAATTTCTGCTTTTCCAGTAGGTAGGTGCTTGTAACCTAAACATTTGCAGCTGTGAGGCACTTTGGGTAATACAGTGCTTTCAGGCACTCAAGGCAGAAACTCTCTCCTAATTTGCAGAATATACACAAAATAGATAATTTGAGAACCCGGAGATTTGAAGAAACAGTTAGTGGTCATGTGAGATAGCCATGGTCTCACAAAAGGGGAAGAGCCAAAGTTTGCTTCTACCTAAAAATAATCTCAGAGGAAGATAGAAAGGAAATGGTTGCTTCTGATTCTCCTGAAAATAAGTGTTTAGAGAAAACCCTCTGAAGGACATATTTGCTTGGGCTAAACTGTGGGAGTTTTAGAGCATCTCCATCTCCCTGTGACACCAAATGTGGTTTCAGGTGTTTGAAACTTCTCTCTATTTGGCTCCTTTGAGCATGCTATGTAACAAAATATCTTGTGGTAACATAATTCCTGGCTGGCAGCCCTGTGACAGGTCCTGTCCATGTTAGCAAGCCATCTTCTGGAGTGGGAGAAAATCATCCTGCTGGCTCTCCTCCTAGACCTTTTCTTCTCTAGGTTCATAAAGTTCTCCAGAGATCTTTTCAGAGACATGAAGAAACAGAGGGCTACCAGCAGCTTGTACTGCCTCTGACCACCCCTTTCAGAAGAGCTGACCATGTCTCTGTGAAAAGACATGGAAACTTTGACAATGGCTTTAAGTAAGGGAGACAAACAAGGGCAGTGACTTGAGCACTGGCTTGTTACCTGAAGAAGACTTTGCTACTGGTGCTCATAGCCCCTGGGATCATTTCTCCAGACTGAGAAGCTACTCCTAAATTGTGTGTTGGCACATTCTTCAGAGTAAGGAGAAAAAGACAGATGGCAAGCACAGAAAACAACACATGGGGTACTAAGGAGGACCCCCAGTTTTGGGCAAGGGCCAGTAAGGGTGTAGGACTTTTTCCTGATGAGGGGCTCTTAGAATAAAATATGGAAAAGTCTTAAAATATGGAAGAAGTTACCTTTGAGCCATGCAGGTAAGTGGGGAGAGGAGCAATGCAAGTTAGCTACCACAACAATTCATGCCTCCAATGACTTGCTTAGGTAAGCACCCCTAGGAAATGCACCTATCTCTTCTACCACCTGGGCTTTTCCACAGGTTGACAGATCATTTACCATCAAAAAAACCTTGAGTTATCTTTTGTTCTTTTAGACCTTTCTGTCTTATCTTGTAGGCTGATGATGTTCCTGTTTGTCTACTGCTTTCATTCCACTTGTCTTTGCAGATCCAGAAAAAGATTGGCAAGGGTGCTGCATACAGAAAAACTACAAGGATTTTCAAGCCCATCAAATGTGATTAACCTTAACTGAGTAGTTATTTTATCCAAGCAAAGGCAAATACTTATCACTGTACCAACTTTACCAGATGAACAGTTTTAACAGACACCCATAAAACTGACATATTATCAGCTGCCCAATAGATTTAACATAGTTTTTGGCTGAGAGGAAAACTGGTATCAGGGCATCTCAGCTATTACTCTTTTAGTGAGTCTTTTTTCTGACTGGAAAACGTACATTAGTTGCCCAATTTTGTGGCTGTATTTCAACATTCTTTAGATCCATTTTTTTTTGCTTCCCTCTGACTGCAATGCATCACCTAACTCACACATGAAAGGAAAGGACATTTCTTCAAAATAACTGGGGAGCAGAGGACTGAGTAATGTAGTGCATTTTGAAGAACAAAAGGAAGTGCAGACTTTGGATTTTTCTGTGGCATTAAAACAAATGCTGCCATTTTCAGATGCATGCATTAATTTATAAAGACAACACATAAGAAAAACGTAGGGAAGTAGTGAAGGTGTCTATGTCTAATCTATCTGTTGGTCACTGCCGGCATAAAGAATATTTATAGAAAAAGATGTTGCACACTTAGTAAATTGATTGGCCTGAACCGATTTCTGTTATCACTCCAACAGACTCTTGATTCTCTCCTGTTTGAGTGGGTCTAAGGTGGAAATAGTAGAGCTGCAAACCTTGAAATAATTCTGTTTGCATTAGAAATCTGGATTTACAGGAGTTTGTAATTTCCCAGAGCTTGTGATCCTGCTGCTAAATCCTGTACCTATTTCATCCTCAGCACTGCGGTGCCTGTGTTGAAATTACAACAATGCTTAAAAGGAAAAAAATTCTTTGAGCAAACATACTTGTCTGCTGTTCTTTTCCTCACCTTATGCTTCTCTTCCTGTCAGTTTATTTACTTGCTACCTGTCAGCTGAATCCCTGGAAGTGTAAGCTCTTCTGGGCCACAAAGAGCAAAGTGAAGAGAGGATGAGTTGTGAGAACACACATTGAGTGTTTGGGATGGGAGCCAGCTTACAAAGTTGCAGCCAGAATGTGTCCAGTTGAAGGCTCATTCTCTGTGACCAATGCACGTGACCATGACCCTTTAGATGTAGAACAATCATGAATCAGCCTACACCATTTATCCAGTTTTCCAACAGTTAGGAATAAGTGAGGTGTATTCCAACCCGAGTGGTTAAAATAAGTGCCAGAAATATGTTTTCTTTCCTGGTCTGTTTGCACAGAGCAACCAAAACTTATCACAGTGTCCTACCTGCACTCCCTGGTGCCATGGCTCAGCGTGGATGGCACTGCTACTTGTTTAGATCCCATATCTTTTTGATTTTCAAGGAAGTGAGAACATGAACCTAGAATGAGCAGGATAAACAAACTAAACACATCTACTCTCACTTGCCTCCAAGGGTTCATTTTTTCCTGTGCTACCAGCTTATACTTGCCTTGACCTGTGCTTTTGGCATGTGCAATGATACTTGACAACTTCCTAAGTATTTCTGTTCTTTGTAGGCCACACTGAGTATCTGTGCTTCTTCCCAGAATGGTGAAACTGGATGGGAGCCTGAAGCAGTCCCGATTCCACGCACCAGCCTAATCCTTCACATGCAAATTTTTTTTCCCCATTACTGTCTCTGATGGGTTTCCTTGAGAAAGAGCATTTTCAGGTTTTCTACTGAGGAGGGTTCATATGAATCGGAGTAACAGGAAGGTATGATTCTGGGGGTGTCATGGAAGGTGACAGTGGGTCTGACCGCAGAGCAGTGAGATTTGCCTGCTCAGAGCTTGTCGATTTACTATGGGGGCACAGCAACAGAGGCTAGAGTTTGTGTTGTCAATGTTTGCTGCACCAGCTATCACTCTTCTGAGGAACTGGGGAATTTTTCCCACCCCAAAGTAATTGTGTGTGGGAGGAAAGCCTTGCTGACTGTGGGTGGGGTGAAGAAGTGGTGGGAAGGAGGTGAACCAAGCCGGGAGCCTGCTGCATGGAGCAGGAGCCTCCTGAAAGGAACTGGGGAGTTGCTCTTAACAACAGAGCCAAGCCAGGTATGAACAGTGCTGGAAAGACAGAGGATTTATCTGAGGAACAAAGAACATGGCAGCAGTTGTTCAAACCCAGGAAGCCACTAAGAATTGCAGGACTAGAGAGCAGGAAGGTAGTAATGGGTGTAATGGGAAGGGAGGAGATTGTATTCAAACCATTTCATGCAGTCTACTTTGCCTGGCAGTCTGGGCTAACTCAGTTTAAAGAGATGCCTTGTTCTAGTTTATGAGTTTATATTCTAATAAAATCTTGCTTTAGAAATTGGAAACCTTTCAGTGTCTCTTGGTACACTCACTTTCCAGAAACAGTGGGGCAATTCTGCCTCCAAGTCCTGGCCAACTTGGGGCCCTGCTGCAGATAAAAGCAGAGGTTTGAGAAGGACAGCATGGCAGAACTATTAGCAGCACCTGGGAGATGAAGAGAAATCAAATCTTAAGGCTGGAGCTATGCAGAGCTCTACAGACTGAGGGCTACTTTGTATGCTGGGTCTCAAATGCGTCTTTTAGACTCAGCTATTGTATGCAGCCAGATTTTGAAAGTACTTCATGTTTTTCAGAGGTTTCTGTATGTATTACAAGAAATACATAGCTTCTTCTGCATGTCCAGAAACGCCAGATTCATCTGATGTGCACGCACAGAAAAATTCTACCACACAGTCGTGAGACATTCATTAGAGCTATGCAGTTTCCAGGAAAAGCTGGATGGACTTATGGTACATGCATGTATCAATGACACAGCACTCAAATACTGTTTGCTGTGTTTCCAAAAAGTGCTAGATCTACAGCATATTCTCTGCAATATAGATTTGGACATTTACAGCCAGTTGGACGTGTCCAGAGGTGTTGAACTTACTGAGTATCTGCAGACCATAAGGGAAGCATTTGCTGCTTCCCAGAAGCATTGGATTTACTGTGCATACATAATATAGTGCATGTGTCCACGTTTATGTGTAGGAACACCTGGGCAGAACTATGGGGGCAATAAACAAGTATTCAGGGGAGAAGACAGTGAATGAAGAAATAATGTGCAAGATGAATCAGAAGAAAAAGGTTGTGGCAATATGGCTGGTGTGGGAGTTCGCTATGGCAGTGGCAATGCTCAGCAGTGGGATGGGGTCTCCAGCAGCGGCAGAGCAAGGAAATGCTGCAGGGCTCCCACCCACTCTGGAGCACAGGGACTGCCCCTCATCACTGCCAGGGCTCTAGGGAGGTACTCAGCGCTTTTAGTGCCAAAGGGAAGCAAAGGACAAGCGTCAGTGATAGTCTGCAGGAAAGATAGATCTATCAGAAGTTC
Source organism: Neopsephotus bourkii (assembly GCF_033783945.1). NCBI lineage: Eukaryota > Metazoa > Chordata > Aves > Psittaciformes > Psittacidae > Neopsephotus > Neopsephotus bourkii. Next base: position 7,720,200 of record NW_026902113.1, read on the forward strand.
AGGTGAACATAGAAGCCAGAGGGAAAAGCAAAAGCTACAGGAGAAATTGCACTTTTTAATCTCAATACACTGATGGGTTATGGTGTGAGATATTTTATTAAAATAGAATTTTCTTTTCCAATTTAAATGCATAAATAAACTGAAAGTAAACCTTGCATTTAGAAAACAGAAACAGAATCGTCATCCTCTGTGGCATGCATGCAAGCAGCAGGCTTCTCAGGGCACTGCTGAGAGACGTGCTGGGAACCATGGAAAATGCACACGTTTGCATGCAAGACCACGGGGTGCCCACTGGAGAGTCTCCAATCACCTTGCAAACTCCTGGAGGTACAGAGAGTGCATTTCAGTCTGCACCACAAGTCCAACTCACTCTTGCTGGCATAAGCAGGTGAACAGTTCCACCGTGTGCATGTGCGAAGCAGATTAAAAGATCAGATTAATAATTTTTATGAAAAGTAGTCACTGCATATGGCAAAGTCATTTTCACATCTAGTGTCTCAACCATTTGCGTTTTAGAATCCCAAAGGGGATTAGAGAAATAGAACTAATTGCTGAACAAATTGCCTTTGCAAACCAAAGGCATTTTTAAATGGTATGAGACCAGAAAAAGTTTTATTTTCCTGCTCTTCTATAACTAAAGTTGTCCAAACTAATTTTTTTTTTTTTTTATTTTGGCATTATATGTGGGACTCAGTGAGCCTTTATTTACAAAGTCATAGCTAGAAGCCAATTATGATGTCCAAGTTATAAAAAAAATCCATAAAAACAATAACATCTAATGGAAAAGCTGAAGTCGCCCAAGCTTTGGTGAGGTAAAAGTGACGCTACAATAACACAAAATATCTGTTTTTTCTATACTCCAAAGCTCATCACAATCTTTTTGTGAGGAATTTTTATTACTAGAGTAGAATTCCCCAGTGGAATGTGTATTCTTTATGGTATTGATGAATTAAAACTCCTGTTTCATTCAGGAGTAGGGATTTTTTAGTCTTCTTTATGTATGTTAATGTTCTCAACAACACTTTAAATACCACACAAGTATTGACCACTTTTGCTGTATTGTTTCCAGTAAAAGTTACTAGCACTTACGTTAAAACTTGACTAAGCTTTTTAGTATGTCTTCCAGAAAAGCTTCACTGCATAGCAGAGCATACACTTTCCTTAATCTTGGCATTTTGCTCCTCAGCTGCCATCATTCCATCCGAAGCACTTACTTTGAAATGCCTGCCAAATATTTTTGCCCCAGTACCACAATAACAGCACAGCAATGTGGGAGTGATTCAACTCAGTGCATTTACAATGAGAGCAGCCTACAGAGAAACAGGCTTAGGAAAGTGGTCTATGAGCTAGGCTCTCCTAGCGAGATCCAAATCCTAAGAAGATCTTCTAAACCTTATTAAAGGTCATGCTTTCATTCTTGTAAGTTATTGTTTCTTCTGATAAACAAGACAGCTTGGATGAGAGTTGTTTGGGTTTTGTTCTCCACTTCACTGTTAGAAACCAAATTCAAAATAAGTACATTCTAGAAAGAGTTGCATTAAGCAACATCTTCAATAGTGCTGATCTGCACAGCTCTAATGGGATCAGAGGAGCTCTCCTGATTCACACCAGCTGTCCCCTTGCTGTAGGTAGTGAACTCTTGCAGAGGTGCTGAGGTTCTTTGGGCAGCACATCACCTGTCCATGTGTTTTCCCCAGGAGAATGCAAAGCACACTGCATCTTAGGCCCTGCTATTAAACGTTAATGCTAAGGCATAGGAAGCATTTTGCAACAGACAGGATCTCCAGGCTCCAGCTCATTCGGATCCTGGTCGCCCTGTAAATCTTTCTTGCCCCACTTCAATGGAGATAAGAGGAATTGTATGCTAGAGGTTCAGTTGAGAGAGACCACCCAAGTCATAGCTCATTTCACTTATACTGACCTCCTCTGATATGCCCATCAAAGCAGCGATTAAAATACAGAGCAGGAACTTTGTGTAGTGCAAATGTGTTCCATCAATCTCCTTTTCATCTGGCTCTTCAAATACTTCAGACCTGAGTAAGCAGCTGAAAATTTTGCAAACAAGAATGAGTAAATGTAAAGACAGATTTTTTTCCCCCTGTTCTGGAGCAGGACAATCTGTTTACCTTTCCAAAGGAGCTGTCAGCAGAGTGGTCATCATGAAATATGAATTCACGAATGGTGCACTCCTAGGAAAACAAGTACATGTAGAAACTTGTTCCTTCTATTTTCAAGAGGTTTCTGTGTTTTGGGTTTTGTGTTTTTTTTTTCCTCTGCTATTTGAATTTGGCAGCAGACTTTCTTTTTTAGTTTCAGTGCAGCTTTTTAATAGACATTTAGTTGCCTGCTGTAACTGGATGGGCCTGAACCTGCAAACGTTTTACTCACCTGTCTATCTGAATTTGTACAAGTACATAGGTCAGGAAAGTCGAGTAAGTGAATGAGTGTGGGCCTGTGATGCGTTCAACTTATATGTGCTACTACATGTATAAACAATAAGAACCTCCTATACCCTTTAAACAGCCTCCTGTGTTATTCTTCTACGAGCTCCATGACATTGGTGTCTTTTCATTGCCAGACTAGTGCTATGGGCTCCACTGGATAAATTTTCAGACACAAGATGAAACCTGTAGCTGAAAAAAGAAAGGAGTTTGTTTTTTTTTGTTTTGTTTGTTTGTTTTTCTTTTGCTGTTTGTTTTCTTTTTTTTTTTTTTCTTTTTTTAGGGGGACCTAAACAGTTAAGGGGCATTAGGGTTGTCATTGCAGTTAGAATACATGGACATACCCCACGAAGCACGAAGTAGTTGCTTCACTTTGAGCATTGCAGAACACTTGATACAGAACCTGGACTGAAAGCAACATCAGGGAGGAAGCTGTGTAGCTGGTGGGAAGCCAAGGCTCAGGAGTGGGTGCTGTCCATGACCGCCTTCCTTGGACTCTACCATTGTTTCTCTATGCCTGTAAGGCAACACGCATGTATCCATTTCTTTCCAGACACAGCTTGTGGGGATGTGATATATAGTGCTCCTCCTTATGTGGGCTTTCTGAAGCTTGGTTCTATATATATCTGCCCTCTCCTGTACCTCTGGGGATCACAGACTCATACAACACACACACCCATACAGAGAAATGCAAGAGAAACCTTTAACTTCTGCAGTGTTTTGGGCTTTGCACACCCACACAAGGGCTTTATTTAGTTTGGTCTGTAATCTTTGGATATGGGATGTTCTGCTAAATCATCTTGATGCCTAGGAGACGTGCACTGGAGGAAATCCAAATACAAGTGCTCTGTTGCCTGGAGCCGGGCAGAGCCGTGCCCTCAAGTCCAAGGGGCTTGTGCTGGGCTCTCTCAGAGGGGTGTACCATTCTCCACATGGTACTGTTGTCTCCTAAACCATTTTCAAAAGTAGAGATCTCTGAATAGCATGAATAAAGTTGTCAACCTTTTGTCTGGTCATTATGTGGAGGAAAGGAATGAATAGTTTTTGGACTTTTACCTGTTTCAGGAGCACCTACAGAGGTGGCATCTATAAAACAGCCCTTAGCATCCCTGCAACCCAGCCCCACTTAACGCAAGTGCATTGCACTCAGTTTCATGTGGACCAGGCCCTTAAAGGTAATGCAGACCTGCATGCCTCTGTATCTGCCTATAAGTGAGTAAATGTGTATGTTAGTCATATGATCACAGTAGAACAAAGCCGCCTCTGCTGCTTACTCTGACTGGCATCATGGACACCAGTCACACTCACAGCAGAAGGAACTGTTCTCTATTACACTGCATATGTTGGAGCAGACCTGGTAGAGTCACTCTGCTTTCTGCCATCATAGAATCACAGAATCATAGAATAGTTAGGGTTGGAAAGGACCTTAAGATCATCTAGTTCCGACCCCCCTGCCATGGGCAGGGAGACCTCGCACTAAACTGTGTCACCCAAGGCCTCGTCCAACCTGGCCTTGAACACTGCCAGGGATGGAGTATTCACAACTTCCTCTGGGCAACCTATTCCAGTGCCTCACCACCCTAACAGGAAAGAATTTCCTCCTTATATCCAATCTAAACTTCCCCTGTTTAAGTTTTAACTTGTTAACCCTTGTCCTACCACTACAGTCCCTAATGAAGTCCATCCCCAGCATCCCTGTAGGCCCCCTTCAGATACTGGAAGGCTGCTATGAGGTACCCATGCAGCCTTCTCTTCTCCAGGCTGAACAGCCCCAACTTTCTCAGCCAATCTTCATATGGGAGGTGCTCCAGTCCCCTGATCATTCTCCTGGCCCTCCTATGGACTTGTTCCAACAGATCCATGTCCTTTTTATGTTGAGGACACCAGAACTGCACACAATACTCCAGGTGAGGCCTCACAAGAGCAGAGTAAAGGGGCAGGATCACCTCCTTCGACCTGCTGGTCACGCTTCTTTTGATGCAGCCCAGGATACGGTTGGCTTTCTGGGCTGCAAGCGCACACTGAAGCCAGCTTATGTTCATTTTCTCATTGACCAGCACCCCCAAGTCCTTCTCCACAGGGCTGCTCTGAATCTCAAAATCATCACTGATTAAGATGGGAGGTGAGGATAAAGGAAGTCTACAGGTCATTGCATGTGTTTTCCAGATGTTCAGATCACTAAACTGTATTCTTTAAACCATCAAAGAGTTAGCCACTTACTAATTGGTTCTCTGGTCATATAATCTGGAGTTCCTCCTGCAGTTAGTGAGCAAAGATGTACACCTTCAGGGTATAATTCATCTTAAGACAGGTGTCTAGAGGATACATAAAGGTGAATCCTCCTTTGGAGGCGCCCATCATTTTCCACCAACTTCAGGAAAAAAAAGTACAAACTGTGACAAGGTATATTCAATTAAGACAGATTAAGTTATGTAGGACAAATCTGCACTCAGCTCCCTCTTATGACACCTGTGAGGAGCCTTTCAGCTGAACAAGATTAAAACCCAAAGGATTGTCCCCAGTAAATTCCAACTTACATCTGTCCCAAAGTTAAGGATACTCTTTCTATTTGGGAATTTCTGTAATTCTCTCATGTTAGTGTTTGATACCTTCTGGGAGGCTTGGAAAGCTTTGATAAGCTAGCAAATTCAAACAGTTACCATTTCAGTTTTCCAAGTAAAAAAGAAATAAGAAAAAGTATTTCAAAGGTACTTAGATAGAATTCAGAGATAGATCAGAGCAAACTGGAGAATGAATAATCTGTGCAGATGGCTGTTGAGAGAAGCTGGGGTCCTGTGCTCCACCATTGTTTTTGCAGGTGAGAACTTTGCCTTCTAAAACTGAGGAAGTCTAAAGAAAAGACACAAGTCTTCCTTTGAATTCTATTGTCATTATCAAGGAATCGTTTTACGTAATTGACAAGTTTTACAAAGATTTGGAAGATATTTTGTTTATACTGTAGTTAAGCGCTGCCTGAGTTGTCTAGTCCCACTGAATCATAGGGTATATTCATCAATGCATAGTTCTCTTGCATTTCAGTATTCGTTATGAAAGCCAGAATTCTAACTCCAAGCTATTTATACTGGCAGCTCTTCAAAGGGACCAACGACTTTACTTCATGCCAACCTCTGTAGCAGTGAGGAAGAATACCTTTCCTAAGATCATTTATATCTTGTTAACCTTTCCATGCAGATTTGTCTGAACACATTTTTTTTCTTTAGTACATACCTGCAATGACAGGAACTTGTTTGATAAGACACCAACATAAGAAGTGTTCTTATTTATTGAAAATAAATTGACCTGTGAATCAAAACATCTTTTAGTTTCTTTCTTCACTTGTTGGCAAAACAAATACAAGAATTTCCAAGCTGCAGAAACAAAACATCCTACTCCTTGCATGGAAGGGCAGCCATTATGTGGTGCTGCTGCCAAAGCTGAGAGTGATGGGCTGATCCACCAAACTATGGCAGAGCACTAGCAAAATGGGACACTTTATTCTGGTCAGGGTAAGACAAATGTTTTATGGCAGTAGCTTCTGCAGTTATTTCCCAAAAACTTTACTGTACACACCTGCAGGTCTTCCACTCTGGGCTGTGCCTCGACTTGCAGTATAATCAAGACATTCACAAGACCAGCAAAATTATTGCCATGAGCTCCCATTTATCTGGTCTTTTAATTCCTTCCAGAAAAGGTTCAAGAGTTACTGTTTGTTTTGCAGAAGGAAAGCATCAGCCATGCCTTTGTGGGAGCCAAGCTATGCTGTGATGCAGAGATGGGTGTGTTTTTAAAAGGCAGTGTGGGGGAATTTCTCCTGCCAGCAGAGGAGGCTGCATTGCCATGCTGAGCACACCCATGTGGCACTTTTCCTCTGCCAGGAAAAATTAAAGCACAACAGGATGCGGCCATCAGTGATTCAAGCACCTAAATCATGCTCATTCTAAACAAAGAAAAAAGCCTGCATTGCCCCAGGATCTGACTGTTTCCATGGGTTTAGAAGTATGGGAGGCTAGGCTAAAGCTGCCTGTGCCCAAAACACCTTGCAACACTCCATGCTTGTGATGCCTTGGGATTACCAGCTCATAAATGCATGGTTAAGAGCTAACCTTACTACCCCTGCCTGCTTACAAACTGGCAGATGTTGCCCTTTTCCATATGTTGTTCAGAAAGGGGAGGTGCTGATATAATCACTATATTGCATAGAGGGCACAGGTCTTGTGGCATTACAGCAGTTTAAGTCTGAAGCACATATGTATTTCCCAGTAACTGAAAATGGAAGAGGGTAGACAATAAAATCCAATTGTATTAAATACCAGCGTTAGTGAAAAGTAAGGTTGAGAGCTAGTACTCAGAAGAGCTCCAGATTACAATACTTGTGTAATGATGTTCTTGCAACACACCTAATTTTGTTCAGGTAAGATCAAGCCACACTTACCTGTCCAGGATGTCTTCCTGGAACAGGTATATGTTTACCCACAAGTTTTGTATTTTAGGACAGAGATTAGGTCTCATTTCTCTAAAGCTATGCAGAAATACAGCACAAGATTTTTGTTGTTTTTTTTCTTTCTTTCCTTCCCAGTTTTCAATGTAAAGGCTGTTTATGTTAGCAAACAGTACAAGGCAATGGGACCAGCTCCATAGAGCTCAACAGTGTTCAGGCTACTATAGACATCTTTTAAGGTGATTTTCTCTGGACTAGTGCTAACTGGATCCCACAGACCAAATACCCAATAGCAGCTGGACTGTACACTTCAAATCTGAATCAAAATTCAAATGTCCTGTAGTGTTAGCATAGATGTTCCTCGAACCTCCTATGTTTCCTTCCTGGACAGCCTTTGCCTCTGAATAGGTACACCACATCTAGCACAGTTATCATAAAATGGTTAGGGTTGGATAGGACCTTAAGATCATCTAGTTGCAAGCTCCTGCCATTGGCAGGGACACTAGACCAGGTTGCTCAAGGCCCTGTCCAACAAATATTCCTCTAACAGCAACTGCAACACACTTAATTTAGTAATATTGTGGCCCCATGTGGGTATTCATGAGAGTCTTGGAAGGTACTTACAAGGTCATTGCAGGAGTCATTCAGTGAGGGTTTCAGAAGTAACACTGTGTGTCATGAGAGGGTGCTCCTTCTGCAGAAATAGAAAAGTACTAGCAAGGAAAAGCAGTAGAAATATCTGAACTGTAAAAACAGATTATTCAAACCTTCTTTCTTTGTTATTTGGAGTTTGTTGACATGAATAGACACAATTACTGCAAAATTTGTCCAGAATCAAGTGATGAAGACTTAGAATTTGTGCATATCTGTGATACATACATAATAAATTATAATTAAATGCATCAGTGGTTACACACATGACAATATTTCTGCTATCACATATATTTAGCTGTTTTTTAATTTACATATTTTCTTTTACTTGTAATGTTCTCTTAAATGTCCCTGACTTATTTTCTTACACCAATTTCATCTTTCTTTTGCCTGGGAAAGATTGTCATTTTTTCAGCTTACTATTGGAGGTATTTGAATTTGTCTTTTTTTTCTTTTTTTTTTTTTTTGTAAACAGCAGAAGTGCTGCCAGCACAACTTCTTGGAAAAGTGCTAGGCTTAGCCTCATTCTGTCATCTGTACGGGAGCCAAGCAGGGCATACTGTTAGTACTCTGTGAACAATGGGTATTATTGTTATATTAACTTGGTTTCATTTCTTGGGGGAGAAAAGAAAAGATTGGTGGATTTATTAGGAGATAAACTAAATAACAGGCACATGCTCAATTTGGATTTTATTGAAAGTAACAGAGTAACTCCAGTCAACATCACTGGGAATGGGGTTAAGCTTTTAGGATTACATCTGTTTCACCAGCTGTAGCCACCCATATGTTAGATTTCTAACCTTACCCACAGGCTCTCCATGTCAGTGGAGAGGAGCTATAATTCCTGAGGGGCAATTGGACCATCCTAAGGTGCTCAGGATACATGTGACGAATTGGCTTCGCTTTGCTGATTGTGTCATTCTGCTTTCCAAATTGTTAACATTACAACAGTTTTTACGGCAGTTTATTGAGCTATGAATATCCCACAGTGGTGTTTTGAACATGGTGAGTTTCTGCTAAAGTTCGGGCAGCATTTTCAAAGCATACTGGCCTCGCTCATACAGAGGTGCATTGGGGAGCAATACCTGAACACCAGGTGGCTGATTTAACTCTGGGGGAGGAGCTAGCTTTAGTGTGCCTGACTTAATTAGCCTTCAAATAGCCAGTCCTTATCACCATTTCCCTTAGCATCAATATTACTTTCAGGCTCAAGGACTATTGTTTCCAGCTTTTCCTTCATGGCTACAGGCTTCATGCAGAGGTCACTTACTTCATTTTCCATTTGTAATGACTGGAAAATCAGCTTCATGCACTGCACCTGAATGGTGGAGTCTTTCAATGGCACATGCTTTTTAATTTGTAGAATTTACTAAATGCTCACGATGGTTTGAGCAATGAGGTGAATGGATGGCATGTCTGGAAGGGCTGAGATTCCCTGGCCTAAGATGAGAATATATGTGTGCCATAACAGAATTAAACGTATGTACTGCTTTTGAGGAAGTCGGAGACTATTTGTCACCTCTGCATTTCTTGAAAGATGAAAACTGAGAATAGCTGTGCTGAAAATCAGCACTTGTTCTGTCTGAACCAATAAGAGCTATGTTCTTTTTTTGGCCCTGGGTAGAGGTAGAGCAGATCTTGATGGCTTTTTCCCCGTATGAACTGCAGACTCTTGTAATGATGCCCTTAGCAGATCTGTCTATGGGACATTCTCTGAGACACCTAGAGTAATGTGGCAGATCTAAGACAGATTTTTGTGGACTAGAATGCAAGAAACACAGTGGATAAGGAGGGTTTGGAGCTGAATCAGAAGCAATTACTTCTCATTTACTATACAATGTCTTTACATGACTTTGACAGAGGTTATACTCGTCCTACACGCAGAGCCATTGGGTCTCACGCACCCAGCGTGAGGCTCAAGCACTGCTTCCTGCTGCCTCTGCAGCTGTGGCCACATCCCACACGTAAAGCAGAGCCAGAAGTCACAAATCTCAGTTGCTGCCTAGTTTGACAGCATGTCCCTAGCCATATGCCCCCCTCCCATGCACATAAGCATTTTTGGCCATCACCCAGCACAGTTCTGCTTCATGCATCAAAGGAGGTAACTCTTGGGAAGTCCCCCTATCTGCGCAAAGTTCCCTTTGCGTTTCCAAGTTGCAGCAGCAACAGATCCAGTGTGTCTTATTTTAAGGTTTGAAGAAGTCAAGCTAAGAGAAGTTTAAAATAATGTTAACTTTAAAATAAATTCAGGGCACTTCAAGTTTGGAACAGTATTTTAAAATGTCATAACTGAAAATCAGTGCAGCTCTAACTGTAGACAAAGTGTTGAGTGAGGAAGATGCAGTTTGCAAGAGGATATGAAAATACGATACAAAAAGCTTTCTTTCAGAGACGGGGACAGCTGCTATCTAGGGCAGGAAAAAATCTCTGGGGTTAACAGGAGGAAATATCTGAAAGCGTTCCAAAACATTTCACAGAGGAAAGCCCAAGTGTTAGTGACAGATGTTAATGATGTTGCTTAATGCTTGACTGGCAGGTAGTCATACACTTGTGAGCTGAGTATGCCTTAAGAGCTCACTTGAAAGCAAATAGAAGCTTGAAATGAGGCAACACTGGTTCCCATTTCTGTGAGGAACGTGGGAACTGCTGTGAGCTGTGAACTCACATCTGTTTAGCCCGATATCCCGTCTTCAGCAGTGGCCAGTGGCAGATGCTTTGGAAAAGAAAAGAAATATGGCATGTATGGACCATTCCTTCCCCTTCTATAATCCCAAAGATCCTGGCAGTCAACAGTTTAGGGACTTTCTAATGTCAGACATTGCATCTTGACCATTGTTTTTAATAGCCATCCATGGACCTATCTTCCATAAATTTGACTAATCCCTTTATGAACCCATTTATACTTTTGGCCTCTACAGTATACTGTGGCAATGAACCCTTGGGTTGAATTACATCATGTGTTAGGACGAACTCCCCGGGGTATGTTTTGAACCTGGTAATTCTTGATAATTTCAATGGGTGTCCCAGTTCCTGAACAGTTAAAAATAGTGAATGACTGCCCCTTGCTCAGATACTTACAGCTGACTCGTTTTAGAGACCCACAGTTTGCCCTAACCAGGCAGAAAGTGGTTACTCTCTGAAAACTGCTCTGTATATCTGTTGCCTTCTTTTTTACACAGTGCTTCAAATAGGGTCACCCCATAAGATCTAAAATATGAGTATACTACGTTATACTACTTCCCATATCTTCTGCCTAGTTATAACCTCTAGTAGTGGACTTACGTTCATATAATCTTAAGAAAAAAACAAATTCTTGTAAAAAACACTGCAATCATCTCTTCTGTTTCTTTTTCTTCTTACAAGAGCTAATATGATGGGTCCTGAGGGCAATGGATGGTGACAAGAGAAAAGTGAAAAGATTTCAGGGCATCTCCACCAACTGTCCCCAGCATCTCTGCAGGGCTGCAGCAACCACTTCCAGCCAGGCTTCTCCTCTCCCCACCACAGTGGTCACTGTGGGGAAGTCAGAGGAGAGCATAGGTGTCTCTTGAAAGCTGACCAGACTGCACTAATCTGCCTGCGATGAGCCATTGCAACATAAGGCCGTGAAGGGCTTTACAATAAGTTCTTCTGCCCTTCTTTTGTCTGTCTGAGGAGAGACTTTACACAAAAGAAGGGTGAAGGAGAAGCCCAGCTTCCAAGTCCAGCTGCAGCTACATGAGAAACAATACTCTTTCCCATGGCTTCCTTTTTAAGTATTGTTTCAGCTGCTAACTTGTACTTTTTCCCCTTGAGGAGTCCTGGTTCCCATCCTCCCCACAGTACTTTCCACTCTGCAGTGGGAGGCTTGGCTGAAGAGCAGCCAGGCTGCCCTGAGCATCTCAGCCACACGAAGAGAAAACCAGAAAACTTCCAAGCAGCTCCTGATTTACGAGCACTTACCCAGCTAAGGTGATTAGCCCAAAATGTTGACCTAAAGCCCCCAGTGAGAGGCAGCTCCATTGCTGTTGTAATTGGGTTTACCTCATACCCTCAGATCAGTATCTGATTTATCACCACAGTGGTTCTGCCCTAAAGTACTGAGCCTAACTGTTCTTCTGTTTCCCTGGTGGAGAAATCATAGGGAGATAGGTTTAGAGCCAAATTTCCAGAGTCAACTTTCAAATATTTTCATCTCTTTCAGCCCTTGAGCTTTTGGGTGTACGACAATTGAAATACATGTAAACTCTAAAATCAGGAAGGCTGCCCCATTAAGCACAGAAAATCTAGGTGCCTGCTGATGGACCAGATCACTCTCCCATTAATATTCCATTCTACAAACACTGAACACCATCCATAAGCTATCCAAGAGTGTTTTCAGAAAATATCTGCACCATAATCTGAAATATAGAAAAGCCTTGTAATGACCTATGGTAGATGTTCCAGTGGCCGTGATCACTGGGAATAGCTAGTCTAGCTTTGGTGCATTAAAACCCAATTAGAGCACTGAGGTTTAAACATGCATGCACATATTTCACTGAATTAGAGCAACACTGCATAAAAATGGCATTTCTGTCTCTGAATTTTGAATGTACAAAATATTTTAGCACCAGAAAGAGAGCATGCAAAAAAGTTATATGCACAAATCCACATGGCACATTGAGGATCTTGTGAAATATGGCCCCGGATTTTGGCAGGTAAGTTTGACTTCATAACCAAAGGGTGAATAAAAATATTTTTTTATATATAACTGGATTTGTGCAAAATGTTCAACACTGTCCTGCATGACATCCTAGTCTCTAAACTGGAGAGAAAATTTGATGGATGGACCACCAGGTGAATAAAGACTTGGCAGGATGACTGCACACAGAGGGTTGAGGTCAATGGCTCGATGTCCAATTGGAAACTAGTAATGAGTGGTGTCCCTCGGGGGTTGGTGTTGGAGCTGATCCTGATCAACATCTTTGTCAGCAACATGGACAGTGGGATTAAGTGCGCCCTCAGCAAGTTTGCCAGCGACACTGTTACGTGGTTCGATTGATACACTGGAGGAAAGGAATGCCATCCAGAGGGACTGTGACGCTCTTGCGAGGTGGGCTGATGCCAACCTCATGAAGTTTAACCATGACAAGTGCAAGGTCCTACACCTGGGTCTGGGCAATCCCAGGCACAGCTACAGGTCGGGCAGAGAAGAGATTCAGAGCAGCCCTGAAGACAAGGACTTGGGGGTGCTGGTTGATGAGAAAATGAACATGAGCTGGCTTCAGTGTGCGCTCACAGCCCAGAAAGCCAACCGTATCCTAGGCTGCATCAAAAGGAGTGTGACCAGCAGGTTGAAGGAGGTGATCCTGCCCCTTTACTCTGATCTCATGAGACCTCACCTGGAGTATTGTGTGCAGTTCTGGTGTCCTCAACATAAAAAGGATATGGAACTGTTGGAACAAGTCCAGAGGAGGGCCAGGAGGATGATCAGGGGACTGGAGCACTTCCTATATGAAGATAGGCTGAGAAAGTTGGGGCTGTTCAGCCTGGAGAAGAGAAGAAGACCTCACAGCATCCTTCCAGTATCTGAAAGGGGGCTATAGGGATGCTGGGGATGGACTCTTTATTAGGGACTGTAGTGATAGGACAAGGGATAACGAGTTAAAACTTAAACAGGGGAAGTTTAGATTGGATATAAGGAGGAAATTCTTTCCTGTGAGGGTGGTGAGGCACTGGAATAGGTAACATTTACCGGAAGAGGTAAATACTCCATCTCTGGCAGTGTTCAAGGCCAGGTTGGACAAAGCCCTGGGCAACATGGTGTAGGGTGAGGGGTCCCTGTCCATAGCAGGGGATTTGGAAATAGATGATCTCAAGGTCCTTTCCAAACCTAACTATTCTGTGATTCTATGATTCTATGATTTTATATTCAAATTTCTATAGTAAAGACATCTAGCAGACTGTAACTTTAGCAGTAAGTCTCTTACCACTTGCATTTAAAAATTTTTAATCTGTTATGTCATTTACCAATATTCAGAAAATTTTCTGCTCTGTTAGAAAAGGTGTGTTAACATATAGTATAGGAGAACTTTCTCTTGAAATGACAATATTTGGTTTTAAGCCTTATATTTCTTTGAACAACTTTGTACACACTCAGATCCAAGAAGAAACTATACTTCACATTTAATAATAATGAATAAAAAAAGAAAAATGGTGTGTTGCACATGAAAATTGAGACTGGATAATTGTGAATGGTCTTTTCGACAGTCACTGCTCTGTAGCTGGAAGGTCACTGCTGAATTGTGGGGCAATTATAGTCCTTAGAAGAACTGCTTTACTTCTGTTTTACACTGCAGTAACTTAATGAAGTAAAATTGGACCAGTGCCATGACATGCAAGGAGCTGTGTTTTGAAGCATCCTTCACATTCAAGTAATTTGCTGTGACATGTCGCACATGCCTCAGAAACACGTTTAGAGGTAAATCATGCAAATGGCCAACTATCATTGCACTGTAGCTGTTCACTGAGGATGTCACACCAACATTCACTGGATTTCCCACCTGCTCTAGGAGACGGACGTCAGAGGTGATGAATCGCCAACAGAGGAATCATTTGAGAGGCTTGTGCTCAGCTGTATCTCTGTGGCTGAAGATGCTGTGTTCATACTTTTCTTCCCTGCCTAAACATTGGAGTAATTTCTCACACATTCTGGCCAGTCATTGCTGGCTGGTGAGAAGTGGTGCAGTTTTCAGTGGGGGTTTTTCACTGTGACTGGAAAGAGACCAGGAAGACCCTTCACTCACACTCTAGAATCTGAATGTCCTGTTTTTTTCAAAACTGTTTACTTGGCACATTTCCTACACAGTGAACAGCAATTGCTGGCCAAGCAACCCCCCAGACTGTCAGTGGTACATCACTATCCTCTTTTGTTATTGACTTCCCTTCGCACTTGCGTAGCCAAATTTTAACAGTGAGGTTGCCTGAAGGAAGATGTTCTGCACACAAGTGCTTCTGTAATAATTGTTTAACCCGCTCACAGCTTTCATTCATTGTCTGGTTTTTATTGTGAAGCCCTCTTTGTTGCAGAAAGTCTGTGTGACACTGAAGACCTGCTCACCTTCTGTTCACAGCTGGGCTGGAACCCCAAATGAGAATCTATTTGCAGAATGAGAAACATTTGGAAAGTTAGCGGCACCATGAATTAGACTAGATAGAGAAAAATTTCCTCCAAACTCACAAACACTATATTGGATTGAGAATCAGCTGCTGGTAGAAATCTGGAGAGAGGGAGATCCTGGCTTTCTTCCTCCTGTCAGTTGCTTCTCTTGAGATAAAGCATTTGAGATTTTTTTATATCTCCCAAGTTCAGAGCTATGGACACAAAAAAACCAAGCATGGATTTGATGATTCTTGTTGTTTTCTGTTGACAAACAAGGAAGAGAAAAGCCTTAGGAAAGTCTCCAGCCCTACAACTGATTCCACAAAAGCTCTTGTTTGTACATTAAATCTCTGCCTGACCTCCAGGGTTGCCTGCTGACCATCAGCTACGGAGTCAGCATCCTAAGAAAGGAAAACACAAAGGCATAAATCCATCATCTTGGAAACCACTGATTTTCCTTATCTGCTGTCAAATACATGCTTAGAAATAAGTTTAAATATAACTTTATAATCTTAGACCTGTCAAACACTCATTCTTGCAGAATGGCAGTCACCTTCCTGGGAATTCAGAATGGCATTTCTAGGAACCTTTATTTTACCTTTTTACCCACTGAAGTCTTGGTGTTGTAAGTTGATTTCCACTCTGCACCACACCATAACTTAAAGGTTGTCTGAAAACAAATAGAAGTAGATCAAATTACATGCCTGGATACTACTGAAATTACAAGGCTTTTGTTCTCAAATTTGTTTTTATTTCTAAAATCCACACCTTTTTAAGAACTGCTTTAAGTCACATTTTATTTGTCTCATAACCTAACTCATCCTTTTGCCTTTAAAAATTGAACTATTATTAAATTACAAACAATCCTCTTTTTCTTATTCCTGTAAATGTACCTTTTCAGCCCATTCCAGATGCTGTTAAGAAAATGGAGAAGGAGCAGGAATTCTGCTTACATTCCCAGGCAGGTTGCAGGTGCATTTGTTTGTATTAAGAGGAACATCTAACAGAATCCTCCTTTGTGACACACTATAGCAACTTTTCAATCTTCTCTCATTAGCTGGTGGTACTTCCTCCTCAATAAGGTACTATTGTGCTGCCTCTAACCTGATCTGGGAAACACTATGGAGCTGTCAACTCATCAACCCCAGAAAATGGATAGTTAATCTTTTCAGGTGACTCGTTTCATTTCCTGTAGCTCATGTAAAATCCAAATATTTAGCTACCACAAACACTGAGTTCTTCAACTGGGTTTCACTGATAAAGCAACAAAGATTATCACTTCTAATTTTTTTTCTTTCCTGTTTTTTTTTTTTTTTTTTTCCTTTTCTGCAGTTTGACAGTTAATGCCTCTGGGTGAAAAGAGTCTCATTTCTAATGTCACAATAGGGCATGTTATTAAGTTGGCATATAATTAAATTTTCTGAGGTTTTTAGATCTTTTTTCATGGTGGTTAAAAATTCATCGTCGCCTTCCATTTTCTCTGCTACTCTCAGATTTTTGGTTGCCACCCATTGCCTGTGAGCCACAGAGAGGATTAGGTGGCTCAGTCTTTCACTGACCAAACTGAGAATGGAGGACAGTTTGTGCAGGATCAGACACTCATAATTTTAAACTTTGGGACATTTTTTCAAGGTCAGTCAGAATTCCACTCTCAAAAAGGCTCCGTTACCTCAGCTTATTTGTTTATTCTCTTACCTGCTTTAAGGTTATCTTTTGTGCTTTGATCTCACCTTCCTGATGATCCTATACTAGTTGAAAAAAGATAGATTGTGATGAATAAGCAGTAAATGAGGCATTTTCATCTCAGTGGAAATAAAGCACAAATCATCTACAGAAAAACAGGTGGTGCTGGTACCCAGCTCTTATAAACTCCATGGTGAGACCCATCATCATAGAAAAGGCTAAAGTAAAAGGATTTTTGCTAGGGTCACATAACACATAAATTAAAACATTTCGCATTAAAGAAGCATTAGAATAAAACAGGTGAAGCCTCTGTATCTAAAAGTAATATAGATGTGTGTGTCTCTCAGTTCTTTTTTGTTCACTAGGGATTTTGGTGGCCCTTTTTCAGAGGCTGGTCTTCCTAGCCAGAGGTGCTCAGTGTCCTTTGAAGCTTGGTGGAGGCTCATTGAAACCTGCCGGATCAGTAAGGTATGTGTACAGAGAGGACACAGCAAAACAGGGGTCCTGGGAAGCAAAGAACTGATAAGATCCAAGGAAGTGTCTAAAGATGAGTTCTGAAGAAATGCCTGAGAACTGTCTTC
The DNA here is from genome assembly GCF_033783945.1 of Neopsephotus bourkii. Taxonomy (NCBI): domain Eukaryota; kingdom Metazoa; phylum Chordata; class Aves; order Psittaciformes; family Psittacidae; genus Neopsephotus; species Neopsephotus bourkii. The sequence goes on from NW_026902113.1 coordinate 7,737,114, forward strand.
TTTATGGATTGGGTGTCTGAAACAACAAAAACTAGATTCCCAACAAAGAGGAAGGAAGGATCCTGTATTGCAGAGAAATACTTTCAGTCTGCTGGAGGAGGGACAGATTCCACCTTAGAGGTGGTAGGAAGCAGAGTCAGAGGCATAGGAGATTTCCTCTGAAAAGGGTTGCACTATTCTTTGCTTAAAAAAAAAAAAAAAAAGAAAAAAAAGAAGAAAGAAAAGAAAACGTGATTCTTGGAAGATGTGACATGAAATGGAGCTGCACAGTCTTACATGGTGCCAGTGACGAGGGCACCCTTACAGACTAAGAGGCACAAGTAGGCAGTGTTTTTGGAAAGCTGCAGCTAAGCCAGAATTCCTGAAATTTTTCAGTGGAGGGATCTGCACTGCATTGATTTTACATCCAGGTACCCACCTCTGATCTCCAGGCTACTCCTTTTTCATTCAAATCCTTTTGAATTTACTGTTCAAAAGAGGACAATTGTGAAAGGAAAAGAAGCAAGAGAGAGAGGGAATTTAGGAAGAAAGCAGGAAAGGGAGAATGCAGGATACAATTTTAAGGGGTAACTACGTGGTAGTAAAATAGATTTAGGCCAGGTCAAGAAAGATTTTTTTTTCCCTCTTAGTGACTATCACATCAGAACATAATCTACACTTTATCAAACAGAACTGCATGCTCCCTAGGTCTGGGCTGTAAATTAGCATCTGAAGTCTGGCAAGAGTGGGCTTGGCTCCTTCTGAGCCCTCCCTTGCTGTAATATATTAATATAGTCATGATAGCCTGGAGATATAACTGTGACAGCACAAAATTTGATGTGCCCCCAGTGAGCTCTTAATCCTTCTGTTTCACGATGTTCTCACTGCTCAAAAGCACTGCAGTTTACAGTGCAAAAAACCCCCAGCACATTAATTTTACAATGCTGAATACCAAAGGAAGCATGGTAGATAACATTTACATTTTGTACCAAATAAATTTCCAGTAACAAATATTATTACAACAAATACCAAAGGAACTTAGAATTGCTGAGTTGTTTTGGAATTGCTTTTCCATTGACTTTTGGAATACCCCATAATCCTTCCCTATATATCAGTTCAGAAACTCTCCTTCTTTATCACAACCAGCTGACCCAGTCTCAGCTGTTCTTTGAAAACAAAAGCACATATTTTCTTAGTTACTCCATGTGGAGATCTATTTATTCTCTCTCCTCTGATAGATTTTGTTGCCAAAACTTACAGTTTTATGAAACAGCAGTAGCTGCTTCCATTGGACTGGAACCTGGCTTCCAGGCAGAATCTTCATTTTCATCTTTATGCCTCCAACAATCACCTCAAATAAGTCCTCTTTTCTGAAGTTTTGTCAGCTTTACTTTGCACTATGACAGAGCTTTCCCCCAGGATGCCTGATCGATTGGAGTTGGATACACGGTGTATGAAAACATTCCACCCTTCATTTCTGGAACGCTTTCCTAGGTTTTTGGGGTTATCATACCTTCAAAATAACTTGGCCCACAAGCTTTCTATGTGTTTTGTTTTGTTAGCCTCACTAATAAGAGGCTGTGTTTGGGCAGGTTGTATTTAATGTAAACATTCATAAAAATAAACTGACCTTTTTCTGACTCCAGGCTTTGGTGAAGCAATGACTTAGATTAATAAGACATAGAAGAGCATGGTTTTGCAGGTAGGAGATAGAAATATAACAGGCTACTTACTGATCGGGAAAGTGCATAAGGCTGTGGGAGGATGAGCGGGAAGTGGTGGATGAAGGGGGCAGGATGACTGCTTGGCTACAGGCAGGGAAAGAAGTGAGAAGAAGGCTTATCACAAAACACTGCTCATTCAGTAGAGCTATCTGAATGTGTAAAAGTGGAGCACATACAGCATATAGTGCTGCTACAATATCTGCAGGAGGTCGTGAGGTGAGCTGGCCAGATGATGAGGACTGAAGCAGTGAGCTGAAAATCCACTTGCCACTCCTCTCCATCACCCTGTTACCATCAAGATGGTGCAGGACTAGATAGCGAGTAAGCAGAAATCAGCCATTAACAAAGGACCTACAATTGCCTGAGACTGAAGCAGCACAGAAGTGAAGCTGAAGTGGAAAGAAAACCACACAGCAGGCCTGGAAAAACACATTTCCCTTCCCATCTGTAAACTGGGATAATTTGGGTTTCCTCTCTGGTGTCAAGCTCTTTCAATGCAGTACTAATACTGTTTAAATCTCTGCTTTGCTGAAAGACCTAATCCCAGCCTGCTGAGTGCTGAGATTTCAGGTATTTGTATTTTCTTCAGTGGGTTGAAACAGCAGTCAGAAAGGTACTGATGCTTAGGGAAGTCCATGCACACCTTCTATGGGCAATCCTGGCTGGCACCAGCATGTCAGCTCAGCCTTCCTGCTTCTCACAGAATTTCAGACTAAAGCTCATCAGGGTCTTATGTCTTTGTTGTCAGTGAATGGCATGGCCTCATCCACATTTTACGGAACCCGAAAAGGATGAATTGCAGCAACCAGACTGACACATCAGCCTCATGCCTGTGGTGCAGTAACATACTCAACCACAAGGCTAAAGCAGAGCAGGGCAGGAGATCATACTGAGAGACTTTGGTTCAACATTCAAGCTTGAGCCCAGCAGGCCTTTCCTGGCTTCCCAGGTCAGGGCTCTGGCTCACCCAGCTGCAGTCACGCAGCCTTTCTTGCTCGGCAGCTGGGGGTGCTGTGGTTTTAGGATAAAGGCAAATGAAAGGTTTCAAAGAGGAGAGGTCATGAGAGATCACTGTGAAATGGTGCAGTCTAGAAAGGTTTTCTTTCAGCTGTAGTATTTTGGCACAGATTTCACAAGGTAGGGCTTGAGTATTTATCTAGGGAGAAGAGTTCACCTGCTTCATGGGGTTGTTGGAAGTGTAGCAGAAGATTATGTCAATGACCTTGTTCGACCTTTTTGTGCATATTCATAGCCTGAGTCTGTGATGTAAAGGTGTAATGTCTTAAACCAAGATATTTGTAGATACAAGCAAATCTGATTCAGTGATTGTAGTCTGGGTTTTTTGCCTTTAAAGTCATCTGCATGGTTTGTAGAAGTCCCAGGAGATCTCTTTTGCTGCAGAAATGACAATGTGACTATGAAAAGACTTGCAAGATAGAGAAGAAGAGAAAATGATTTGTCCTTATATAGCACCTTGGGACCCAGTGATGTTGACAGCTATGCACCTTGAACTGTTCTCCTGGCAGTGGTGCAATGATATGATAAATTTAGTTTAAGGAGGACTGGGAATTCTGAAGCTAAGCATTCTTTATCTGAAAATGCCAATTCAACAAAAATAATACAATGCATGGGAAATGTCTGTGATGTTTTATAGCAAAACAAATTTTATGGGGTTTTTTAAATGATCCAAATGTTTCATTTTGACATTTTAAAGCAAAATGTACCATTCTCATGTTTGAAACAACCCTTTATTTCAAAATGTTATCTATAGTAACAGCTACAAATACCGCTTGTTAAATGTCTCAACAAAACATTTATATATTGTGAAATTACTGAAGAAAATAATGAAAGTAAAAATACTTTATAAAGTTTCTTTGAGTAGTCTTTGCAAAGTTACAGTTCACGAAGTTTTTTGAGATCATGATTAGTCTTCCCACATTGAAAGGAACTGTGAATGAAAAACTCAAAGACATCCATATGTGAAGAAACCATTTCCCACTATTTTTGAGAATGTCTGGGAAACATAAGGAAACCACTGACAATTAGTGGCTACATAAAATAGTTTGTTCTTCCGCTTTGTAATCATAAAATGCATTCATCTGGCAGCACTGGTTTTGAAGGAACTGGTTTAATGGATCCACGCATGGCAGATGTTACATTTGCTACAGTAACTGTAAATTCATTCTGAGAATTTGCAGCACCTTCCCAGACAACGCATGTGAGGATGCAATCTCTTTTCACAGAGAGCCCTATTAAAGATAAATAACTGCAAAAATAAAAAACAAGCCAGCAACCCTCCTTTCTGTAATACTGTACTGGTTTCTGTTGTAACAGTTGTTTTTCTTCCAAACCTACCTTCCACAGGTCTGTGGTTGTGATTCAGTTTTTTCCAGTTTCAAGGATCAAAAACATGTACAGCAGTAGTTCACTAATCAGTTGCAAAGAAATCCATTGTTGTCAAATTTAGGTTTTCAGGGAACTAAAACACTGGGCAGACTAACATGTATTTTCGATAAAAAAAACAGGTTTATAGTTTGTCTTTGCCTAGGTTCCCTAAAAGCCATGATATAACTTAGCTATCCAAGTACCTTTTACACTGTGTTTTAAGGTTCTTATACCAAGCTTTCACAATCAACCAAAATTGTGCAGCAATATGGACAGTTTCTGGACACCTGTTTTTCCTCATCCTCTCTTTGTATCTTATTTGCTCTTTGGAGTCTGAAACTATTCACTTTTCATACTGTCCTCCATGCCCATGTGAAATGAATCTTTCATTTCTTCTTGCTTTGACCTAGCAATGGCATTTTTTTACTGTAAATGTACATCTTTTTTGCTGCCCGGTTTAGCTTTTACTGCACTCACCATGTGATACCCTAGGATCCCTATTGAGTGCTTGATAAAGTTTTGTGTCATTTCACCTTTTTTTACAGGCACTTTGACCCTTCTGGGTTCTGGCCTGGTGGGGATCAGACTTACATTGACTCAGAATCTGCTGTGTGTGTTTTCCTCTGGTGGGAAAAATTAAGGTGGCTTGAACCTGAAGGCTTCAGTATGAATTGCTCTGTAAAATGATGATAAAAGCATGCATTGATCTTCTTGGTTTAAAATGTATTTAAAATTTACAGTTCTTTGGGGTTTTGTTTGGGTTTTTTTTCCTTCTCTTTTGAGGACAACATGTAATGTTCATAGTAGTTGCAAAATAGACAAATGTTCTCTTATTTTTTTTTATGATATCATGCTTTAGGTTGCTGGGGAGTGAAGAACTGTCCCTTGTGGCCTTCAGAAGATGATGCCACTTAGGCTTAATTTTATATTTCAAAAGCTAATTATGAAATAGTGACATCAGAAAGAAAGTTAATCAGAAAAGAACAAGGTGGAAGGTGAGAAGAACAAAATCAAAATGGCTATGTGAGAATGAAATGAATAGGATCCATGGGCAGAAGCAAGTCCAGTGTAAATAATCTGTTTCCATAATAGTCCAAAACCAGCACTTTAATTTTTCTGCAAGAAACCCTTTGAGACCTGTGGTTTAGGGTCACTTGCACATCGGAAATCAATAGTGTGGCAGGGCCTGACTGTCAAAATAGAAAAGAATTAATTAATGGGGTGTCATCCATTTTATGTGTGTTTCAGATGCAAATTACCAAAAGATCTTGACTGTAAAAAAGCAGGCTCTGAATTTTTCCAGGTCCTCTCTTTTTGTGGCCTACTATGGAAGAATATTGCCCATCAGACATAAAATCTAGCTGAAAGTAGAAACAGTGCAGCACAAGCTATAGGTGCTTCCAGAAACACAATTTTCAGATGGTGCCTGAACAAACGGTGGAAGTGGGGGGATGCAGAGATTACCAGAATATTCACTGCTGCTTCTTTTTGCATTGATAAAATAAGGAAAGAAACATGCCGATTCCTGGAGATAAAAAGGGGTGCTACAGAGTTTACTTCGCTTGGTGGATCAGATGATGGAGCAAGAGAGGAAAATGATGTAAGTACAGACCCTGTGTGCGAGTGTGTATGTGCCTGAGCATGCTGGAGGGGTCGGAGGTGGGCTGAGGGACTGACTCAGCTCTGCTAGGCTGCCAGAGACTTTCCTTGTCTGATACTGTCTGACTATAACTAACAAAGCCTTTTGCTTTGATCTTGTGGCAGTGGAAATCCAGCTAATGCTGCTGTTTTGAAAGCTTGTGGGTTCCTTTCATTATTTCATTACCTACACTGAGTAAAAGAAACAATGTGGTTTGTTTTAAATTAATGGCTGCCCATTCATTACTGCAGTGACTCCGAATATTTTCCTTTGCTGGCTCTCTGCAAGGTCAGACCCTGACTATTGTTCAAGTTTGGTGGGTTTTACTCAACTTCTGAGACTCAGAGGTAAAAGGAATGTCCTCTTGTAACCACACTGTAAATAACTTTCATAGTGGTGGCCAGTCTGATGTGAATCACTGGTCTCAGGAGGGAGGTCTTGGAAAGAAAAGTGCCCTTAAACCAGCCCCTGAATCACCTCAATATTGAGCCCAGCAGCAAAGTCCCAGTCCCCAGGAGCACAGGCACTGAGAGAAGGGACTGATTTCCCCAGGATGCTGTAACAAACACAGCACTGGAGACCCAGGGGGAATAAATCTGTTCTGACTTTACTCCCACTTCATCTACACCATCCCACACTACTGTTGCCATTAACCTTTTTACATCCTCCAACTCCTTCATCAGATATTACAGCTACTCCTCTTTTCTCTGTCCTAAATGACTTTTTAAATTATTTGGAGGAGGGGTGGTTGTTACTCCTTACTTTTTCCCTTGCTCTTCATTTGGGTTTCACATTGCTGTAGTAAAGATATTTTTTTTTAATAATATAAATGGACTGCAATTAATTTAGTGTCTTTCCTGAATGATAAATCACTAAAAACAAATATTAATTTGGGGAATATCTTTAGCTGGCACCACTATGTTTCCTCACGTATTAATATATTTTGTTTGTTATAAGGTATCATCTCAACAGCTGAACTAATACATTTGTTCTGCAGAAAATTGTGCTGCAAAAAAAGTGGGTTTCTGACTTATGGCAAATATAATTAAAAAAAGAAAAGAAAAAAAAAGAAAAGAAAAAGGGAAAGAAAATAGAAGAAAGGAAAAAGAAAGAAAAGGAAAGAAAAGGAAAGAAGAGGAAAAAAAAGGAAAAAGGAAAGGAAAAAAAAGGAAAAAGGGAAGGGAAGGGAAGGGAAGGGAAGGGAAGGGAAGGGAAGGGAAGGGAAAGGAAAGGAAAGGAAAGGAAAGGAAAGGAAAGGAAAGGAAAGGAAAGGAAAGGAAAGGAAAGGAAAGGAAAGGAAAGGAAAGGAAAGGAAAGGAAAGGAAAGGAAAGGAAAGGAAAGGAAAGGAAAGGAAAGGAAAGGAAAGGAAAGGAAAGGAAAGGAAAGGAAAGGAAAGGAAAGGAAAGGAAAGGAAAGGAAAGGAAAGGAAAGGAAAGAAAGGAAAAAAAGAAAAGGAAAAGAAAAGATAAAAGAAAAGAGAAAAGAAAAGAGAAAAGAAAAGGGAAAGGGAAAGGGAAAGGGAAAAGGAAAAGGAAAAAAGAAAAGAAAAAAGAAAAAAGAGAAGAAAAGAGAAGAAAAAGAAGAGAAGAGGAAAAGTTTTGGTCCAAACTGGAACAAATCTCACTTTCTCTTCCCTCTCTTTTTTTCTCTCTCTGTTGTGTTTACTCACAGCCCTCCTGAGCCAGAGCTCTCTGGACCATAACTCTAGTGGAAGCACTGGGGTTCCCTTAGATTTCTGGTTCCTTCTATAGAGGCAGGAGATGAGACTTAGTGACCTCAATGCAGGTTCCAAAGTACACAAAAAAAGAAGTAATGGATTTCTGGAGTCCCAAAGCCTCCTGTATGGATTCTGGGTGTGAGACCCCTGCCCCCATCACCATGTTATTGCTTATCAGCTTGAAGACATTTGCTGAGTGGAGTGAGGTACCTTCATCTTCCCATCCTGTCCACAAGGTCTCACCGTGAGCAGCATGGGATGGTAAGGGTGGCCAGGAGCTGCACAGTCCTGTGCTCCTGGCTGCAGGAGCAGGGAGACAGACGGATGTTACAGGAGCTGAACTGAGTTGTGGGCAACTTCAGAGGCCATCAGATGCCTTCGCATCTCTTGTCAAGCCTGGCTGTTTGCAAATGTGTCCGTGAGAAGTGCTCTCTCTGACAGCTGACAGTGACGCTAGGAAAAACAAAACACCAACATTTCTGGGCTCACTGAAACCAGCAAGTAGTTCTGCAATCAGACTACAGCATACAGGAAAAAAATTGGGTCTGGATAATGGTGAGGAAAAGAAATATTCCTCCTTCCCACAATACATCGTCCAGCCTCTGTGACACTGTACAGCTCTGCTGGTCAATGGAAATAAAGAAGGTGAGGTGGGTACTGCAGGGGAATAAGCTTTTCCTAAACGCAGTTGCTGGTTCAGTTGGATGAGCAGCAAGGATTTCAGGCATATGAGTCCTTCTGCTATTTTTTTCCCATCTTCTTTCACTGCATTTGTGATTTCAGGATTGTCCCTTTCATGTTAACTCCCTATCTAACATTTGCACTTTGGGTTCTCCTATTTTCTGGGAGCACCAAAGGCCACAGCTCAGCAAAAGTGGTGGGTATGGAGTGACTCAGATACACACCTGAAGCTTTCAGAAATGGATTAAGGAGGTCTGCTTTTTTTCATCTTGCAAATGCTTATGGATATATTTACATTTTGCATTTTTATTTTTCTGCACAAATAGCAAGGTCATTCTGAACTTTTGGGCAGGAGCCTGGAAGCTGAAGAGAAGCCCTGGACAGAGCAGTGAGACACCCCATGGAGCTCACAGCCGGAGCATCTCCATGGGCTGGAGTGCTTTCATTAACTTGTCTGCCTTGGTGGAAAGAAAATGAAGCATCTGAAGTTCCGGATTGAAAATAAGTGTCCTAAAGTGTTACTGTGGAGAAGCCAGGCCAGGTTTCTCAAAACTTCCCATCTCTTCCCTGTCTTATGACAGCTCCTCAGATAACTCACATGATGAGGCAGACATGTTGCTGCAGCGAGCACCAGGTGGAAAAAAACAAACTAACATCCTGTTGCAAGGCTCTTGTTAGCATGGCAAGTTTCACATCGACACCTGGTGTGCAGACACCCTGGCCTCCCCATGCAAGCACCCAGCCTGCCTTTTTAAGAGCTGTCCTGCTATTTGCTGTCGCCTTTGTGCTCCAGAAATCACTCCTGTCTGTAATCATTTCATTCCATTCAACAGCAAAAACACAGGGAGCAAAAGAGGGTTTTTAAATGCCATTGGCTAATTCTTCTGTCTAAAATACTTAGTGGGAAACTGTGCATTAAAGGTTTGCTCACAGAGCTCTGGCTTAGGCTGGTAAGCAGTTATTCCCATGAGTGGCCAGAGCCAACAGCAGGGTGCATAGGAGCAACCGCTCACCAGGGTGTGCATTTGGCGAAATGAGCACCTGCACATCATCCTGAGGGCCTGTGGAGTATGGGGTGATGCCCTGAAAGCTGGACCCAAGCCTGTAGTCTGCCTGATTCAAATAGCAATGGGTGATGCAATCCCATTCAGCACATTAACACAGATTTTCCCTTCTGAATAGCTGTATTTGTCAAAATAGCAAACTCGGGCTCCATCATTACAAAAATAAGGCTTTGATGCGTTGTGTCTCTTTGCCAGACATTTAACAGTAATCTAAATAAACAGCTCAGTTCAGAGGTTCACAGAATATAAGTCAAAACTCATATTTGAAAAGGAAAAAAAACAACCCAAAACTTATGATTTCATTGCTGCCATAATTCCTGAACTGCTAAGGTAAGGTGTCTCGTTTTTAGGTATTTTAAAAATTGATTTGGTTAAAAAAGCTTCAGCCATTGTCCTAAACAGCTGACAGGTTCCCACCAGCCCTCCCTGTGCCAGCTGGCTCATGTATTCACAGAGTCTCTTGGCAAATGGTCAAATACAACACACATTTTAAGCAGCTGGATTAACCTAGAGATTCTTAACAGAACCTTTTCATCTGCTTTTCAGAGGCAGACCACTGACATTTAATTATACTTTAATTGAATGAAAAAACAAGTCAATACCTAATTAATTGGGGTTACAGAAGAATGGCAATGCAGAGCCCTGGATTCTGGAACACAGCATTCAAAGGACAGGCTTGCTAATATTAGCTACATTTAGAATTATTTTTTTGTTGTTGTTTTTTTCTTCCTTTCCTTTCCCTTCCCTCGTGTAATAAATTCACATGGCAAACAGAAAACAAAGATATAAGTTTATGCTTTAATAAGTTACATTATAAAAGAAAAGTTGCTGCTTTATCTGCTGTTAAAGGATGTTGGTGTTCTTGCAGTTTTACATCATTTAGAGTGCTGTCCACTTTTCTTTTTTAGCTTAGAGTATAATCAAAACAGCAGTAGTCTTACTTTAAATTTCACAGTCTACATCATGATAATTTTTGCAGTGTTTTAAATGAGGACCACATGTTCCTCCCCAAACCTATTCAACAGTGGTATCCAGATGTTGGAACCAATTACGGAGGACAGCTCTACTTATGTAGCCTAATTGTTAAATATATAGCACTTACTTATTAAAGGCAACTCCAGGCATCCAAAACTTTGCTGCCACCAAAAAGGAGCACAAGGAGGCAAAAGCATTTTGTAAGACCTGAGTGTCACCCTTCCCATCCACATAACTTCCGTCCCTACTACAGGAGCCAAACAGTATGCCACATCCTATATACCTCTCAAGACATTTAAGTGTAAAGAATTTATGAAGAGAAAGGACTTTATTTCTTTGCCATGTTGTGTTTATACAGACCAGATGAATGATGTAATAATTCATTATATTGTATCAGAACAGATTGTCCTGTTTTGTTGTGATTTGCATCCAAACTCGCAGCTGAAGGTACTCTTGATTATCATTGGCAGCTGGGCCATATCTGTTGACATGATTCAAATGCCGTGAGGTTAATAATGAATTCTTTAATCTTTTAACATTTTTGCTGTCAGAACTATGTGAGACAGACAAAACCAAATAAGCAAATAAAATTTCTTAAAGTGGATGAGAATGTGAACTCATGCAAATTAAGCATATTTTCTCCCCATCACATTTGTTCCTGTGTTATTGAACATCTGAGTACATATATTTTTTAATGTAATGGTGACTAATGCCCTGCTTTGCTCACAGAGCCTTCACATTTTTCTAGTGAGCTTGTATCCACATTGGAGCATCTTTAGACATCGCAAATTTTTGTGGCTGAAAATACCTACCGCCACATGTTTTTGAGATAAATTCTTTCATTTGCCAACTACTTGAAAACACCACTTGAGAAAATGAGTCAATAAAGAAAAACCTGATCAGAGCAACAGGATCCAAAGCCTAATTCATTTTTTTGGAAAAAAAGCCCTAGAAGAGGAATCTTTGCATAGATACACAAACACAGTTTTCCCCTTATGTTGTTGTGTCTTTGCTTCCATTTCCATGAGAATGGGAGAATTCCAAAATGGGTAGACATTGAGATAGGAGCTAACATGTAGGATTAAATGATCTGAAATATCTTTGAAATTCAGATTGAACCCTATAGTGTTTGTGTTGGGAGTTGATATAGCTTCAGTTCCACAATGTAAGGCTGTACCTTTAGTTCGCTTGCAAAGGTATTAAATAGTTTCTCATCATGAAAAGTGATGTGAACCAGAAAGCAGGTTGAAATTACCTTTTCTTATTGGTCATAATGTGCATCTCAGAAGGAGAAACAAGACTGGCTGATCTGAAGGTTGGGCCATGAAGCATGGAGGTAGGGATGTGTGCATCTAAGTCTGAGCAGATGAAGGAGGAAAAAGAGGGAGATGAGCAGGCTGCCCTGGGAAGGGGAGCAGGGGTGACATGGCTCCCAAGGGAGAGCGTTGGCTTGGCAGAGGAAGGTGCTTTAGATGAATCCCACTCAGCTGCTGCAAGAGCTGGCTATGAGATTAACAGCCAGCTCTCGCAAAGATGGTGGAAGAGCCTCCAGTTCATTTCTTTTGGTACAGCCCTTTCTGGTTCACTGTAACAGGCAGTCAAAGCACAGGCCAGTTCATAAGAAAGAATTTGCTTTGTTTTACATATAGCAGTACAGCTTCCTGGGAAAATGGTCTAAAGAAAATGCCAACCACATAAACAGATTTTAAAGGTTTCAAAGTGGTATCAAACTAAGTGCATTCCTCTCCAGCAGTGTCTCACTGCTCTTTCATAGATGCACAGCTGTAGCATTGGTAGAAGACTTCAGAGCATGCTAATATTTGTAGCATGTCAGATCTTCAGTGAAAAGTACAATGCATTTACTTGTTTAAATGGCAGGATAGGTTCAGTGTTGATGATGGGACATGAAGCACTTGGGAAAACTCATAACAGGAATACTTCCATGCCTCTCAATCTAAATAGAGCAGGCTTAGGCTTTCTGAAAGGGTTTGCTGTAACATGAAGGTGATCAGACCACCCTCTAGTGGGATGAGACTGCATTTCAGCTTGTAAGAAGTTGCTGCTTTAGCTATGAAACTGTTTCTTTTCCTTTTGCCTTGGAGACCTTTTCAGATGAAAGGTAAGATCAGATGAGTATCTGTGCAAGCTGTGTGGGAGGGCTCCCATCCTAAAGGCTTTTCAAATTTCCCCTGCTCAAAGGGTTTCTGAGTCAGAGCAGTGGGACTTGGTGTCCTGATACTGAAAAATGGAGCTGCCTCTCCCATATCTTTAGTTCTGAAATATTAAAATAAATGTGTCTGTTTTTTCTTGTTCTTTTCATCACAAAATCAGGCCTAACTGATGCATGCAAAATAACAGTGAGGAATTGCTAGACTATGGGGGGAAGGAATGGGGTCCAGAAAGGAAAATCTTTTAAGAGGCTGGGAGCTGAGCAGCTAAGAAGTAAGAAAAGGTTTTCCTGATCAGACCTGGTCACATGAGACACAAAAATAAAATTAGTTATGAAAAGATATTTCAAGAACTGAGTGTAGAGGAAAAAAATACCATGAATTCTTTGTTTCACAATTTATTTGGTACTGCCAGAGCTTCCTCACTTGAGAAGAATGCAAGGTAAAACTCCAGTTGACACACCTTGGAAAACTCCTCTGGACATGAGATGCAGCAATCAGTCCCAGCATTAAGCATGCCTAGAGCACCAGCTCAAGTGGAAGGTAGAAGGCGTGCAGCACCAAGAAGGCAAACGGGAGTCTTCTAGCAGGCTTCCTGATGTTCAGTCCTCCCCAGAGGCACACATGAAAGCTGCCACATGGAATTTGGACCTCACAGCAGCCTTCCAGTATCTGAAGGGGGCATATAGGGATGCTGGGGAGGGACTCTTCATTAGGGACTGTAGTGATAGGACAAGGGGTAATGGGTTAAAACTTATACAGGGGAAGTTTAGATTGGATATAAGGAGGAAATTCTTTCCTGTTAGGGTGGTGAGGCACTGGAACAGGTTGCCCAGGAAGGTTGTGAATGCTCCATCCCTGGCAGTATTCAAGGCCAGGTTGGACGAGGCCTTGGCTGATATGGTTTAGAGCGAGGTGTCCCTGCCCGTAGCATAGTTGGAACTAGATGATCTTAAGGTCCTTTCCAACCCTAACTATTCTATGGTTCTATGATTTGTAGACCATGCTTCAGCCATGGCCTGCTGGCAATTCCAAGCTTTGGCACACAGGGTCTGGGAACAGGGAGAAGCAATGCTGCAGTGCAGTGGCACCTTTGCTCCAGGGAGGAACGTGAAGGTCTGGTGTGAAGGGGTGCTCCCCTTCCACTAACTGTTCTCCTAGGCCCTAAGCTCTCAGGAAAAGGGACTATGCCTTCGTCTGCATATGGAAGATATCAGTTTTGTTTTCAACACTGTTGCAGCTTGAATAAATTGAAGTATTATGTATAATAGTAAACATATGTTGTGCATGTCTTGTGCCCACGGTGTTCCCCAACTGAGAAACAGCCTCCTGAAAACTGACATCCCTGACCACTGCCCTGTCTTTACTTCAGTCTTTCAAGCCCTCTTTCAAATGAGTATCTGAAAAACATCAGCTAGCTAATATGGCTAAGTGATGAGTGGCCTCAGGTGGTACCGATGAAAAGAGTCACATGCTCTCTGTGTTTTTCTCACCTTTGGTCTATTGTTTGTTTTTTGACTTACACTTCTACTACTGTAGCCCCAAGAGATTGAAGATTAAAATCCTCACAGCTAGAGCTGCTCTGTGCTAGCTGCTCTCCATGTGTTTGTGTACACACAAACACTCTGGGCGTAGAGGAGACTAAGCTTTGCACAGCGTAAACAGAGAGTTTCATTTTATTAGGTCCTATAATGCATTCTTTTCTAGTATTATTTCATACAGTCCATTTTAAAAAGAACAAAAAAGCAAACAAGAAAACCAAGCCACCCAACATTAGTTTTGTTTTAAAGCTTGACTTAGAGAAAAAGATTTGTCATGATATAAAATAAGCTGCTCTGTTAATAATGCTTACTGCCTTGTATTTCTTCTAGAAATGAAAATATTTGTAGAGAAATCAGACAATGTGGTGACAAAGATCTGAAAAATTACAAATAACTTCACTAATGTTTTTATCTGGATTATACTGACTCAGCACTGAGTCACAGAAATACAGCTTCGTTTTTGTTCTAAGATTGGGAAGACTAGAGTTTAAGCGGCCTGCAATGAAGAAACACTGATAACATATAATGGTTTTGAGGTCTCAAAGAATGCAATACAAAGTTGGTTTTCAACCCTTTTCCCACTTGTGGTCACCTAAAAAATTCCAGTGGATGTAAATAAGCTTGTAAAGCAAAAGGTGCCTTTTCTGTATTACCTTTTGCTGACCCCTTAGAAGTAGTCCATGGACCCTGGGAAGTTTGCAGATCATAAACCAAAGATGGTTGTGGTATTGGGCAATGCCATTGTTTTAGCTGACTGAACTCAAGTGATTACAGTTTCATAGAAGTCTGGTTAGTCCTTCAATCATTCAGAGAACATGAAAGGCAACTTTAAAATCATAATTTCTTCAGAGAGCTTATAAAGGATGATTGTATGGCTCTGTGTCTTGTGAATGGTACAGACTGCAGAAGCTAGGTCACAGGTTCCCACTGTGGCCACCAGACAACCCCCTCCACATGTGCTCCAAGCCTGCTCTACCTTCTGCCAATCACAAATGTCCACAGAAAACCAGAAACACAGCAGAGGACTAGTGTACCAGACCTTTCCCACAGTTACAATGGCAAGTATAAGGGCACTGTTTTCTGTTCCCAGAAAGAAGGCAATGTGCTGTGCAATTTTCAGTTTACACACTCACTGGGGTAAAACACTGCCCATTTGAGTCACAGCACCACTTCCAGTCATATCCAAACACCCCTTGGAGGTCTCATGTCTTATAATTCACTGTATTTGTCTTAACTTACCTCAAAAAAGTCTCTGTGGCTCCCAGTCAGAGGTTTTATGTCTGAAGCACCTCCATGTTGTTGATTGATTGCTCAGTCATCCTCTCCCACTGAAATTTGGTCTAAATCATGCTGTGAATGAAATAGGTCTCTTACAACTTGTCTGGATAATTAAAGTTGAAAGAAGGTTTAAAAATTGTTGCTTGGCTGGGCATATCAGCACTTGTGTCACAGAAACAGGAATAATCCATAAACCTAATATAAACTGTTCTCTGGGTACCCAAGGCAGGCATTCTCAGAGTTGGACAGAGCATGCCTACATTGGAAATACTGGGCATGGATGGTGCCTTGTTTGCGCCATTGCAACACAGATCACTCTGACCTTGAGGGGATTGAGTTTGGTTGTTTCCTCAGAGGTCAAATCACTCCTAAAAAATTTGCTTTCAAATGATAACAGTTCTCAATAACCAGTGAAAGATCGATATATTCCCATGCAGAGAATCACAAATCACTCTCACCCAGAACCCCAGGAGGAGTTTCCAGGATGGACCAAATTCCTCTGAGACACATCTGACTTCCTGCCAGGGCCCTCAGGGCTACAAGCAGTGGGCAGGTGGCATGCAGAGCACGTGCAGGTAGCATGCAGATAGTTCATTTGGTCTGGGTTTTACAAGCTGAATAAGTTTTGTGATAAATAAACACTTTGTTTCTTTCCTCAGCTCAGTGTACATCATGGGCTTCTTCCAGGTTCATTTTCCCCTTCTGCTGCTGTACAGCCCTGAGGTATTCAGGAATTTCATTCAAAGCGTCTCATCCTACACATATGAGCCGTTTTTTTTCTTCTGCTTTTCTTTCTTCTCCTTTATTCAATTTCTGGTTGTCCATATTTTTTCCACACTGTTCACTCATTTCCTTGTTTTCTAAAATTTCTCATACCGCTGACCTTCCTGCAAGGAATCAGGCGCTTTTTTACTGACTTGTCCAGTGCAGTGGAGTTCTTTTCATCCCTATTTTGTACAGCCTAGATGTTCTACCATTTCCCTTATTCTCCCTCCGTCTTTTTCTCTTCTTTCTTTGAAGTCTGTGAAAATTGAAATGCTAGAAATGGCAGCGCTAAGATGGAAGAAGAAAAGCAGGAAACGAGCATGTAGATAACTGCTAAGTGTTAATTTTATGCCTGAGAATGTTCCCTATTTCTCTTTATTTCTGCTTTTAATTTTCCCTGGACTAGAAGGGTTTGGCTCATTGGAAATGTCAAACATTCCTGGAAATTTTTAATTGATTGACTAGTAAATTAAAAATCACTGTATTATGAGCAAAGACAGGCTGAACCAACAATAACAGGTCTTTATCACACAAGTTTAAAGTAATCTTTTTTTCTGGCTGAAAAGTCATACCCTTCTCAACTGTTCATGTCTAGAAGCTGTTCCATATCTTTTTTTAAACCAAATCACTCAATTTATTAAAAAAAAAAAACCCAAAACAACAAAATAAACCAAAACACCTCGGTCCTCCCAAGGCAGTCTGGTTTTTAGCTTGATTTCAGACAGAAACAAGGTTTAGCAGGGAATTCTACTTTTTGCCTGCCTGTCTGCTGCTCAGCTGAGAGCCTGCCTGTATAAGACCATTTGAACTCAATCTGCTTTCAACCACACTTGACCAACACAGATAAGTCTCTGATGTGCAGATTCTCATCAATTTTGTGAGTTAGAATCATAGAATAGTTAGGGTTGGAAAGGACCTTAAGATCATCAAGTTCCAACCCCCCTGCCATGGGCAGGGACACCTCACACTAAACCATGCCACCCAAGGCTCTGTCCAAACTGGCCTTGAACACTGCCAGGGATGGAGCATTCACAACTTCCCTGGGCAACCCATTCCAGTGCCTCACCAACCTTAGTGTAAAGAACTTCTTCCTTATATCCAATCTAAACTTCCCCTGTTTAAGTTTTAACCCATTACCCTTTGTCCTATCACTACAGTCCCTAGTGAAGAGTCCCTCTCCAGCAACCTTGTAGGCCCCCTTCAGATACTGGAAGGCTGCTATGAGGTCGCCACATTATTACCTGGGTCAAGAAAAGAGACTCAGATTAGTAGTGTCTATGTGGGAAAGGAGGTCAAAATTTTGCAGTTTCTGGCATGAAGTGCAGTAAGCATCCTTGCATCATCAGCCACACACAGGTATAATTTTGGCTGGACAACCCATGTTTGTATCTTTGAGACTGTCATTGTGCTAACTGCATCTTGCTTGGAGGCATATGAGAGAAGCTGGAGTGGGCTCTGAAATTCATGTACTGAGAAGAGTGAGGGGAGGGCAAAGGAGAGAGCTCCTCAGAAACCAGTGGGTATTTCTTTTCCTTGGAGTCAGATTTGGATGCTCACTCTGGGACCATCTGCATTGCAAGTTGAAGCTCTAGGTGAGATGCTGAACAAAACAGCAGAGGAAGCAGTGTAACTGCACCAGTAAATATTTCCAGCAGGGTAAAAGAGACTGGCTGTTCAGAGACAGCTTGATATGCCCACCTGGGACACAGAACTGATCTACATTCCTCGAGGGCTCTGCAATATCTGACAAATATTAAAACAATTTTAACTTGTTGCTTGTGGTTGACAACATTTTGCAATTTCTGCTCCTCATGAGAAATATTCGATCCCAGCGAATGCTGCGGGGAATTCAGTGGAAACTTCCTGAATGAGAACTGTGTAATTCATCTTGGAAAGACCTTTCAGCTTCAGGTCCACAGGAGAAGACAGCTGAAAAGAATAATCTGGCTTGATGTCAGTTCTGCCCCAGACACAACAGTCATACTGTATTTACTGAAATCCCAGCATTTTTACAGATCCTGTAGCTTGAATACTGCTTTGAAATGGCTCTCCTTAACCTAGAGTCATAAAATGTATGAAATGAAACAGTTGCTCTACTGCACTGAAATAGGTGAACTGCTCCTGCTGAACTTGTTGCAATTGCTTGTTGCAGATTGAAGAGTATGGGGAGGGAGGAGGGAAATCAGTGTTTACTAATAGGGCCAAGTTGCTCAGTGAGCCATATAACCAGCTTGGTACCATTACAGTCAAGCATTTTTTTCCCCTGAAGTCATTCTCATGTTTCTTTAATTCCTTAAAATTGTTTAAGATGGTATTGAGAAAAACCTGGAAAGCCCTAATAGATGTGGTTTGCAACGTGTGTCTGACCTGCAATAAACTTACTCTGTAGCTTACAGGACCATGATGTGAAGTTCGCTTTAGTCTTTTTTTGCCAGTCTTCTTCTTGGAGAAGCATATGTGCATAAAACTAGATAGGCCTAAGGGCAAATTTGAAAGAACCACAGCATTATTGGTAAGAAAAAATACTGACAGCCAAATCCCATCTCTTTGATACAACACTGAGTAGTACTTTAGTCCTAAAGAAACCTTCACTGGAATGACTGCTGTGGCCATATCTATACCAGACTATGTGAATTCCACAGCCACCAGTCTGTTACATTAGTTATATTCTGACGCTTTGGTTATATTCTGGCACCATGTTAGCCTTCTTGGATCCATCTGTTTGTACGCATTTTTTTTTCTTTGTAAGGTTGGAGAGGCAGGAAGGGGGTGCCAGTGTACTCCACCAGTCTTTATATTTAGCTGCTGTGATGCAGCAGGAAGGAATCTGTGGAGCAAACCAGTTGGGCTGAAGACCCAGCATTTATAACCTTGTTGTTTCATGGAGACATTTTGTAGTAGCTTTAATTTGGTCCCACTGACCAAATGCTCATTAGCACCTGTACTTCTGTCCTGCGCCCTCCTGGAGTACATCTTTCAGTTTGACAGGGATTTACGTTTGTATACTCCCAGCTTATTTTGCTCCAAATTACCTAAATGGAACAATGGAAAGACGCACTCCAAAAGCAGACTTCTTATTTGTAATGTCATTTGTAATTTGTAATGGAGGAGCACTTTAATAAGACTGTGAAGGACGAGTGATGGATCAGAGTGGTGGCATATGCGGTGCAATGCGTCTATCCCTTCCTACAGGTGTTACCAATGAATTCCCTCATGGGGCACTCAGTCTGATCCATAGCATTTGGCCTTATGAAAATGTAGGTATTTCAACTACTATTTCAATGAACTACAGGACCTCAGCACAGAGCTGGATCATAATTTTCAGTAATAACATTTCTGGCTGCTTGGGACCATTCTCCAACAGCTTGTAGTCAGGGAAGATGGCCAGAGAGCGGGATCAGATGAGGTGAGTATGTTCCATAAATATATAAGAGCACAGTGGACCTGGATTCCACTCTGCCTCTTTCCTTGTTAGCTAAGGCCTTAAAGGGTTTGTTCCTTGAACAATAAACTGGAGCAGGAACAATACTGTTCTGCATTTCGTTAGGAAGGAGCAACCAAGGTCAAGAAATTGCAGCTGCATCTTCTCAACGTACACCTGAAACCTGTTCAGAGGACACAAAAAATGAAGATCCTCTAATCTAGTTCAGACTTACAAAATCCTTCTTTTCTGTTTTCTATTTCTTCACTTTGGAGTGAAGCACGACAACTTGTTGTGGGAGCCATCATAGCTCATGGGTTCAGCTTACGAAGTTATCCTGGCGAGCAGAGCAGAATGAGGCAGTCCAAATCACTGCTCTGACATGTATTTCAAGTTACTGTTGAACCAAAATAAATTTTCCATTTCTTTCACAAAACAAGAGGGAACATTCACACTTGAGAATGTCTCCTGACTTTAAAAATATCTGAACCTGCATTTTCAGAACTTCCCATCCCCAAATGCTTTGCTGGTGCTCCATGCTCAAATAAAATCTGGTAATATAAAAAGTTACCTCCCTGAAAAAGAAAATAATATTTGTTTTGTTCTTACTTGTCTTGCTTTTCTGCCATGATCCCTTCTCTGAATGGACGCTATTAGCTGAGAACCCTGTCACACGTGAGTGTAATTTTTGCAGTCAAGACTGAAATTAAATCTCTCCTACATTGTCTCATTAGCTCTTTTCTTATTAGATTTGTTACCACTCTCTCTGGTTTTAAACAACCCAATTAATGCATTATTATCTATCTGATCAATGCATGTTTATGATGATAGAGATCTTTCAGTTACTTTCTGCTTAAGGTTTGAAATGCACTACTTACCTTGCTCTTTTCTGCTTCCTAGGCAATTTCAAGTCTGTAATTTTGTTCTTCACCTGAACCACACTTCAGTAGCAGAACTTACTGAAATTTTTCCTAACGGAAAAATCTCACTTGCTGATTTGGCAGAGAGTATTCACACAGGCTATTCAACCAGCAGCTCAGAAGGCTGCTCAGCTCCCCAGGTTTGTGGCTCCTTGCTGTTGTGTGAATTCCATTTCCTGCCTGGGATTCTTTTCTAAAAAAATCAGTTCTCTCAAACTTTCAAGAATGCTTTCAACAAATTGCCATTCTGTGGCAAATTGTCTCCTTTCATTTTCTTTAAACCCAGAATAAAAGAAGGTCTAGAAATGCTAAATATTCTGAGGAGTGTTCACTTTCATTTAGAAATCTCAAAAAGTTCTCCTTTATCTGTTTTTTTTTTTTTTATATTCAGATCACTTTAAAAGCTTGGTGAATTTCCTTTGCAGAGATCACACAGGTATTGTTTACATATTATTTAATGTTTTACATTAATGATAATTTAATTATTTTTCTTTTGTGAAGACAGAAGAACCATTGTCCGCCCAGAGTTCACTACACCAACATCCTTTTTCAGCTAAAAAGCAAGTAAACTTTGTTGGGTTACTTTAATCCATGTAACCAGTTAAAATGGCAATGACATATCCATGATAGAAAAACATATTAGCTAATAATATAACCTATATCAAACTACCTCTTAGTAATTAGCTTCATAAAACATGTTACAATAACCACCATTTGTAATTTCTATTGTGTATTTCAAATTATTTCAACAACTGCTATGTAAAGACAATACCAGATGCTAAATAATGGACCAGCCAATCCCACTCCTTTTCTCAACTGCCCATTGCAGGTGTCTTCCCCTTCCCTTTTATTATACAGGAGATTTCCTTCCTCTCACTAGTAATATTAGGCATGCACTATTCCTTGCCTATTAGGACAACACTAATAAAAAGTGCTTAGTAATAAGAAAAAAAAAAAAAAAAGAAGAAGAAAAGGAAAATAGTGGAAAACCCCCACATTTTCTCAGTTAAATCCCTAGTATCTTTTGGAAAATATAAAAATACAGGAATAATTTATGGATACAGAACCACCCTATTTATTCTAATTCCCTGATCATTATGATACAAAAATGCTAAGAAAAAGGGGATCACAGCCTGACAGCCTTTCATCCAAATTCTGGAAAAGTTAAGAACATAAAAGTATATTAACAGATGCACTGTTTCAGAGCAAGAGTCCATCTTGCCCACAGTCTCCAGCACATGCCATCAGCAGCTACTCAGGGAAAAGTAAGGGCAAAGCAAACATACATGATACAACCCCAAACTGCTTTCCAATTTTTTACTATGTACAGGTTAGGAATTTCCTGAGCTTGATGTAGTTTTTCTACTTAGTAGTCCTTTACCAGTTTCTGTTGTATTTGTCCGGTCTCCCCATGACTCCATGTCAACTTTTTGCACCTGTAACCTCCATTAGCAAGGAGCATCACAGATCCACTTTCTAAGACTCCTTTGGATTGATTCTAAGACTTTTGGAAAGATTGGTGGCTGGTGAGCCTAGCAGACTGGGTTGAGTTGGTGGCAGTCTGGATTGAGACAGACCTAATCCTTAGACTTCAACAATTGTTTTGTTTTTTTTTCCCCCAAGGGCACCATGTCACTACTCCTAAAATGTCAAGCATAGAGGTTTCACCTCTAGTTTCACCTCTATTGTTATTTGATGGTACTGGTGGTAGCCCTAAGCATTCAAGAATGTGATATATATGTACGCAGATAACACAGTATCTGGACTGAGGAACCCATCAGTCTCTACAACTTTGTGATATGGTAGGCAAAAATTTTCTAATGCATGTTGTAACCTACACACCACTTGCCTCAGGCTGCTCACCACTGCAGCATCCTTTGTGTTACTTGTTATTACAGTGTCTGGGCATCTGAATTGCACTGTGCCCTGGATCATGGAAGAAAAAAAAATAAGGGTGGAAACATGGTTGCATCACTCTTTCTATCTCCCTGCAAAGGGAGATGTGTTCCCTGCAGCAAATGTGAGCGTACTTACAGTTTTAAATGTCTCAAGTAATTGCGCTTTCACATTTCCCTCACAAGACTATTCAACACTTCAAAGTAGCTCAAGCTTTTCCTGGCATTCTGTCTAAATATTCCCTTCTTAATCTCATCTCATTACCTCCTAAGTAATTGTATTCTGTCCTTGGGGTCTATTCACTTTGCACATTTACAGACTGCTACCTGGTCCCCGAGTGTAAGCCTCACTCTGAGGCAAATGACACATTTTTATATTTGAAATCTTCCCTTCAAACTATTCAC